>NC_133942.1:22196368-27196368 GCF_031877795.1 Strix aluco | reverse complement strand
TCAAAGTCAGACTTATCCTATGAGAGCTGCACCGCCACCTCCTGGTAAGTCCTGTTAGCCTTAGGCAAAAACAAAACTCCAAATTCAGGCTTTCACTTTACTCTTGTCGTCTAGTAATTTTTCCCCGTTAAAAAAAAAATCATAGAAAAGGTTTCAAATCCTCTTTAAAAGATTCCATCTGGAAAACATACATTGTAAGTATTTTATGAAGTGTATTGTTGGGAGTCTGCAGACAATCAAACTGGTGTTCCACCAGAGGTATCCTGGTTGTCATGGACGCTGGCATGTTCAGCCACTTAGTGTAAGAAAGACACTGAATCTAAAACTAACCCCAAACCCTTCTCCACTTTCCTTTCAAGGATAAAAGCTCTACACTTACCAAGCCATAGAAAATGCTTTGCAATGAAACTGCTTTCAGCACCAGTAAACAGTAGAATGCAATTTATGTCTCACTGTCCAACCCTGTTATGTAACAACTTTTGTGTATGCTGAATGCTGTGACATATCAGCTGTGCCAGTAAGCAGCATGGCTCTTTCTGCATGGGATTGATGTCATTAGGGTGTTTCACTTCTGCCCTTGAGAGATACAATTAATTTAGCCTGTGAAATCAGAAGGGAGAACAATATTCCATTGACTCAACATTTCCCAAGTTATTTTTTTTTCTTGCACTCCTGGAGTACTTTTTTTTAAACAAAGGGTTCTCTTTCAGTCAGCTGCTGTTTATTGAGAAGCACAGTGCTAAGTTGGGTGTCAACCAGTCTTGGTCAGGAAAGTGTGTTTTAATATTTTCAAAAATTCTTTCAGCAGTTTTATAGGTACATAAAAAAGACCAAAAAATTGGTTGAAGAAGCCTTGTGCCTGCAGACCAAGCCCAAACTTGTCTCATGTAGGTAAGGCAGTTTGGATGTAGACTTGCATGCAAGTCCGAGGCACCAGTGGGTGCCCATACCTGCAGCATAATGGTACATCCCCCAGTGCTTATGACAGCTCCTGAACAGACATGTCATCAGAAAGGCCTAGTTAGAAAAGCCTGCCTCTGTGTGTGGCAAGACACTGGGCTAACTTTCTGCATGGGATTGATGTCATTAGGGTGTTTCACCTCTGCCCTAGAGAGAAAAAATCAATTTAGCCTATGAACTTGGAGGAGGGAACAATATTCTATTGGCCCAGCATGTCTCAAGGGTTCAGCTGTAGAGTTGAACTAGGTGTTCATGGACCAGTGAAACCACACTCTAGTGTCCAGTGTAACTGCTGATGCTAAATGCTGTGTTGACCCTTATGTATTAGGGTCATGTTTAAAAGGTGAGTAGAAGTCTTTCATACCAACCTCAAATCAATTACCATAACATGGTTTTTTGGTTTTTTTTTTATTTTTTATTCAAACTCTTTTGTAAAGTAGCCAATTATAGTTGGAAAAATAAGATTGGAGACACGTGTTAAAAAAGAGTTCCGGTTATACTGTCCAGAATTTCAAGGAGTCTGAGGCAATTGCATGATTTGGGCACATTCCTCCTTGAAAGTCACAATTCTCCATCCTGCTCTCACAATATGGGGAAGTAACACTGTGGGTCATCATCTTTGAACATTTGAAATGTATTCTGCTGTTTTCACATCTGTTTTGAAATTAATGGTCCTGTAGCTGAACAGACTGTTATGTAAATGTTCAGAACAAAACGAACCTTTACTTATATAACCATAATGCATGTGCCATACTAGCTTGGGTCTGAAAGTGAGTTTTATGTATGAGTTTGTGACTACTTAAGCTCTGCCACAGTATCAAGAGAATATCGGAAGCAAAGACTAGCTGTTGAATGCAGTAAGGTTTTTCCAAGTGTCATGATTATGAATTCTTTCCTCTCTGCACAGCTATTCATTCTGCTAATTTTCAACAAGTATAATCACAATGGAAATAGGAGAGCATTAAGCAATCTAACTTTTAATATAAGCATAGCTCCCATTTAATTCAGTGGCGGTTTAGGAATGTAAAGTATGCAGCATTGACCTCCTTAAGCCCTGATCCTGCAAGTAGCTCAGATATTGGTGGGTTTGTTTTACATTCAAGTTAGAGGTGTAATTATTTAAAGGCATTTACTCTTTTCATCACCTAGAAAATTCAAACTTCTTTTGAGCTATCAAAGTAGCAGCCAGGCTTTTTTAAAACAAAAACACACCATAACAAAAAAAAACCCACAAGAAAAACTCCTTGCTTGTTAAAATAGATGTTTATAGCAACTTAAAACCAGTCTACCCAGTATTCAGGGAGCTGGACAGAGTTTGAACTTTAGAAGACAAGGACAGAGTTTGAACTTTAGAAGACAAAGAGACCCCCAGCAATTCTAGCTAGGCTTTAGATCAACCCTCATCTGGATAAAATTTTATGCAGTGTTTTAAATAGAGGTGCAGTGGTTACATTCTAGCTAACATTAGTAAGGTTGAATTCAGCTGAGAGCTAATCCTCTTGCTTGCTTGTAACATTGAAGGCACATGGCTTATACTTGGGCACAAGTCTATGAAGACATGAACCCAAAATAGATTGACAGCAGACCTGAAACTGGATATAAATCAAACTTTGAAGGTTTCAACATTGTTTTGTTTTCAAGTTCCTTGATAGCTGAGTCTTGCTCACAGCTGAGCTATCAACACAAGAAAAAGGTTACCTTTATTGAGCTGTAGTTTGGACTGGAATTGTTGTTCACACTTTATTTACTTCTAGGTCAGCAGCAAAATGGAGTAATAAATCCCCCACAGTTTGTACCACTTCCCCATGTCCCAGGAAATCAACGGGCCAATCAGAAAAACCTGTATACAAATATGACACGACCAACTTTACCACGGCAACTGTCAGGAGGATCAGGCAAGATTTCACAGCAACCAGAAAGTTTGGATTTCCTGAAAGTACCTGACCAAGGAGCAGCTGGGTAAGATTTTACATTAAATCTGGGGAAAAAAGCGTTGATTTTGTAAACACCTTACACACTCAAACTGTTCATGACTGATAAACTTCTATTTTGCACGTAGATGACCAGATTGTGCTACTGAGCTGTACTCAAAGGTATCATCATTTTCCATAGGGTTTCGAAACACATATTCCACCATAGGCCTTTAGGAATGAAAGTGAACCAGTTCTAGTTTAATATCTTAAATTCACATGGTACCTCCTACTTAAGGATATTGAGACACTTGGCAGAGTTTAACTTCCTTCTGGTTTACAGATCATAGGCAGTAGATGTGATATTTTATGGCAACTGTCATGCCCAGAAATGCTGGCTAACAATCCTTTTGTTTCAGCTTTGATTCCTGACTCATATACCAGACTTGTACTTCTTTTCAGGAGGAAGGCTTGGCCGCATGACTTTCAAGATTATTTCAGCATCATTTGGACTTCTAAGCTGCAGCCTTCCAGATTGTTACTATGGCAATCCTACAAGATTTGAGGGTGGACATGTCTTAATGTTGTAACTAGGTATTTCTCAATAGGCAAGAGTCAAAAGCATCAAAACAATCATCAGAAGTAACAGAAAGATGGAACGAAGAAATAAGGGCTTAGTAGAGGGAAGCAGAACAAGTTGTTCTCAGCTCTGAAACCAGATGCTCCAGATCTTGACTGAAAATCCAGAAGCAGGCAAAACCTCTGATTTGTGGACATCATGAAGACAGAAGTCTTCTGTCAAATATTTATGGGACCTTAGTGCTCCAGAATGTTAAAGGCCTTACAAAAATTTAAGTTTTTCAATGGCTGAACAGTTTCTATCTTAACCCAACCCCTATGTTCTACTCTCTTGTAGAACATTAGTGGAGCTTTACTATAGTGAGAGATGGAGTGCCACTTAATTGTCAAAGACTGCTGCCTATTCAGCAATTCTAGCAAGAAAAAAGAAATCATCTGCTTTTGAATAAGCAGTTTGTGTTTCTCCTTGCTGATGACTTCCTATTGGTGTGATTGGTTTCTGATGTAACCAAGTCTCAGAGAAATTGCTATTAGTAACAGCTGGTTGTCCCAGAGCATATTAAATCAACAAGGAAGGTTATGTGAGCAGATAGAATAAAACACCACTGTGGTAGGGTGTAGTAACTTTGCATAGTAATGTTAGTGCAGACACAATTCTATAGTCAACAGCTCTTCAATAAACACACATGATAAATAACCTCCTTGATAAGTAGCAAAGCCCTGTGTATGCTGAATAAGCCGTCATTCTTACATCTCTGTCCAACTAATAATGAGAGGAGAAACAAGAGGAAGTTCTGACTTTTCCTGCCGAGAACTCTGTAGTACCAGGTTCTTAGTAAATTACAGTTCAGTGTCCTCCTCAGGTTCTCTTCCTCCAAATGCCCTCTCCCTTTTCCTCCTTCCCAACAGATTGTTACCTCCCCCTGCAGTGAGACAGCCTCTCTGGCCAGCCACCGACAGACAGCAGTTAGCTTTATGTTGCACCAGTGCCCTGACTGACTCATTGCAGAGTCTGAGCCTTTGCTTACCACAGCAACTAGAGCACCATATGTCCCCTGAACGTGATGGAAAAGTTTGAAGTAAAACTGGAGACACTGCTGTAGTAAGAATTTTGCCTAAGGAAATGCCCAAGGATTTCAAAATCGCCCACAATACCATTCTAATATCCCATTCTTTCACCCTTATCATACATTGTCCACTGTCGTAACACGGCAGTGATGTGCCACATTCAGGGATCTTTGTTGTTGCTCACTAAAACTTAAGCAGTTGTCATATTTTTACTCTGAGCTGTGTCAGTTATGACCCAGGCTCCTGGGCCTGACAGCAAATAATTTTGCCAACTATGGAAGAGCTTGCTCTTGGGGTAATTTGGGAGAAATCAAGATTAAGTCAAACTTCCACCAAGTTTTCACCTGACTCTCTGCAGCCCCTTAATATATTTGCTCTCAGCCCTGGAATATTCTGAGTGATTAGATGGAGCAGATTAGTCCCCTTCTCCAGTGATCCACATGAATGGGGGTTCCTAGAGGCAGCAAAAAAATTTTTATACCAACAGACCCTTCTCAGCTGTCAGTCAGTGGACAAGATCCTTAGCAGATGTTCTGCACTAAATTCTCATGTTGGCCTAAGCATTCTTTTCTATGTGATCCGTCTGGCTACAGCACTGATTTAGCATAGTACTTAAAGTGTTGCTTCTAGTGAGTGTTAGAGACGTCACAGAAAACTAATAAATAAGTAAGTGTCCACAGAATTGATAGATTTTTCCATATCTAAAGTAGTGCACAGGATTCCTAAGTAGGGGCTTTCCAGTTCCTAAACACAAAGAGTAGAGGTGGTCAGCCCTCCAGCAAAATTGGGCACATGCAGAGCGTCTTTTGAGTTGTACCCAATGGCAGGCATTTTCCCCCACTCTGCACCAAGTGTTAGCCATAAGATATTGCAGGCATATTTAAAGCATTGTTCTGTTTAAAATCCATCTTCAAATAAGAAAGAAGTCAGAAACAAGTGGCCACTGCTACTTATTTTAACAATTTAAAAACTGTCAGCACGTGCTAACACTTTCAGACACGTTTCCATCTTTGTAAACTAGTAAGTTCCATGCCTTTAAGTGGTGAAATTTTCTCATCGCATGTCAACTTACTCTGTTAAAGCTGTTTTGCCAGTATTAGACTAATACTTTGTCTTGAGACTACGGTTCATGTAACAGCAACAAAAACCCATAAGCCATAGGATAAAGCCATTGTGGTTTCTGTCAGACAACTCTGACACATGCTTTACTGTAAAATGTAGCAGCCACCAAGTACATAATGAGATAGGAACTATCATGTTAGATTAAAAAGATCAGTTGCATCAGTTCCTAGTGCTATGGGTACACACCAACAACCCCATCTGTTTCAGTCTTAGGAGTTTACAAGGATGATTAGTGCATAATTAAAGCTTCTATTGCTTAGTTACCATGTTAAATGGCAATTATGATAGATGTAGTCCAAGGGAAAAAAAAAACAAACAACAAACTGCTGTATTAGAATGACATCTTCACTGCCTGCCCCAGTTTTCACTGGTAACTGTGTATGTTCAAGAGTGGTAGAAACCCCCCCAAAGCAGCGGCAGCAGTAATTGCAACCGGAGCCAGTAGGGAACAGGCGTCCGTTGTCCATCGCTGCCTCTGGGTGGATTTTGGTGGAAGTCAGGCTTCTCTGTAGGGAGCCGCAAGACAGAAGGGTGCTTAGTAACACAGCTTATGATTCCGAGGTGGGGAGGGAAGAGAATGTTGGGGAGTGAGGATTTTGTGCTGTTCTTTTGGTTTTGTTCTGGTTTAATTTCTTTCAAAGCAAGCCACAGCTGTAGGCAACATGCAGCAGCAACGTGGGTGCCGCTGCGTAAGGTGAGGGAACATCTAAAAAGGACCTGGCCAAGTAATTTCTTAGACTTTCACATTTCAGTGTGGGAGTTGCTGCCTGTCTAGTACACCCTGCAAGTTCATTGAATCTTATTTCCTAAAGTATATAAAAAGTGTTTGGTCAGAAATGGTGGAAGGGGCCCACTCTGAGAGGGTGATTTCAGGTGGGCGTTGAAGGTGGGTAAGGGTTAGATTTTACATCTATGCGACCTCAGAAAGCGGTGGGCTGCTCGAAGAATTGTTTTGACACAGCGTGTTCGGTGCTTTGTTAGTGCCGGTAACACCGTGTTCCGGGCGCCCGGCCGCACACTGATTTGTAACCGGTGGTGGCCCGCGGGGGAGCGCGGCGCCCTGCCGGCAGCCTTGTGCTCCGGGGGGCGCTTCTGGGCAGAGCTGCTGGGGCAGCTGGAGGACGGGCCCAGCGTGAGGGGACGCGCTGTCCGCGACGGCCCCGGGGCTCCGCCCGGCCCCGGGGCTCCGCGTGTGGCGCGCGCCCCCTGCTGGCGGCCGCGGGCGGGCCAGGGCTGCGGGGCTGCGGCGCTCGGCCCCGCCTTCGGCTGCCGCCGGCGGCCGCGCAGACGCCTTCGGGACGGGCCTCTCCGCGCCCTCCCTGCGGGCTGCGCAGGGAGCAGTGGCTGTGTCCGGCTGGATCGGTTCCCTAAGCCAGCCTGGAACAGCCAGGCTCACAAAGGCGCGTCCTCGAGTTTCTCCAGTACGGTCACCACGATGAATGAGTCTGTGATTCTATGAAAAGCGCCAGTCCCAAGGCTGTCTTCCTGAGCATTATGAGCTCCTTTACTGATGTACTGAAAAGAAACATTGCTGTGTTCAGCAGTGGGTTTCAGTTAAGTTTTTTTCTGTGACTGTTCTTTTTCAGAGGGGAAAGTGCTAGTGTTCCCTGTACACAAGGAGTGAGCTGGAAGAATTGTGAATTTAGTATTACAAAAGCACAGGCATTAGATATAATTTTTAAGGATTAGAATTAGGTTTGTTTTTAGCAAAGCTGCTGAGGAGGGACAGCTTTAATTTGTAGCTATGGCTAGCAATCCAATACAAACCCAGGTTTAAAAACACCATGTTCCTACCAGCAAAACTCTTAGATGTTTTTGTTCTGCTATGGTTGCAGAAAAGCTGAGCTATTTTTCCAAGACTTGCTCTGAATTATTTCCACACCTAGATGTAGGTTTCACAACATATCCTCTGCCAAGCGAAGTCAGTACGTGCTGAACAACAGGAGAAAATCCTCTCTTCTGGTAGATAAATTTAGAACTGAAATGCTGTTAATCTGTACTTCAAAGCTCATTTCTGGTGCAGTTCACTATACAAACTTAGAACTAGGCAGAGACATATTGACAAAAATTAAGTCTAGGACTTCATGTAAGTAACTGTAAGCATTTTCTGCAAGAGCTGTCTAATGTTACCATGGCATTACATGACACGATCGGTTCAGTTTCCTCGGCATCACTGCAACATTTTTAGTCATTCAGCACATTTATTTTTTATTTACTTTAAACTGATATATTGCATCTAATACCTGTTCTCTCTTCCAGCCTTTATTAGCTGATGAGCTGGCAAAATGCATTTCTTCCCTCTTTCCCCTTCCTAATCTTTGGAGTGGTCACAGCTGTGACAGAGTTTGTGCAGCATCTCTCCTGCTGCTTCAGAGTTGACTATAACAGAACAAGTCCATAGACGGCCCTGGAATCTGAGGCAACTTAAAAGAGATGCAGTCTCTCTTACAGCTTAGTCACAAGAATGGTAAAGTAGCAAGCCTCTGAGCTAGACTTTGTTTTTAATACTGGAAACTAAATCCCTGGTGAAGTTGGGGCACGGGGAGAGACCGACTAAGCTGTGTAGATGCCAAGATATGCATGAACTGCATGTGCACATTTGTTTACATTCCAGCCTGAGCACTAAAATGTCTTCTATGCATTTGAACTGCTGTTTGGAAGTACCTGATCATCCATTTCAGTAGGAAAGAAATGGCAACTCTGTCCCTTTCTCAGGGAAGTCTTACATTGCTATTTGTAATTGTTGTGGCATTTAAGAGAATCCCTTTTTCCCTTGTTCTGTGGTATTCTTTATCAACCCCTCTGTCCTAATGAACTGATTCTAAAGCTCAAGTCATAAGCTTTGAAGTGTCCTAACATTTTTTTCTCCCATTAGTGTTCGCAGGCAGACCACAAACCGACCCCCACCAGCTGGAGGAAGGCCTAAACCACAGCCAAAACCTAAGCCTCAGGTCCCACAGTGCAGGGCACGGTATGCGTATGATGCTCAGGACACAGATGAACTTAGCTTTAATGCCAACGATGTGATTGATATCATTAAAGAAGGTATGTAGAGAGAAAAGATGTTGTTACTGCAGTACGAATCTTGCAGGTGCACTACCGTAAGCCTTCAGGACAGGACTTTTTGAGCCACCCCACAGTTATCTTCCCTTATCAGGCTTGCAAATGTCTGTGACAGCTCAGGGAGCAGAGAAGCCTCCCCA
This sequence comes from Strix aluco, assembly GCF_031877795.1. Lineage (NCBI taxonomy): Eukaryota > Metazoa > Chordata > Aves > Strigiformes > Strigidae > Strix > Strix aluco. The sequence goes on along the minus strand of NC_133942.1, from coordinate 27,187,526 downwards.
CCCACACCAATCAAACCTGTTCACTGAAAAGCATGTCCAAGACAGATCAAGGACATATTCATTACTTGGTACTGCAGATCCGTACATTTAGTTAGAGAGTAATTCTATCACAGGCTCTAGCTGAAAATTAGCCTAAACCACAGCTATAGCATAAGAAGCAAAAAGCAAGAAAGCACTTCCAGCTCTTTGGGTCTCCAAAGCAACCTCCCTAAGGCGTAAAGGCAGATAGTGATGTGATCAAAAGATTAGCAAGCTCAGGCTCTCCATCTCTCTGACCTTCACAAGAAAGCTCTCGCTATGCGGAGCAGCTTTGCAAGGCTGCCTCAAAAACTATACAAAAAAGTCTACAGAACCTCACTAAAACCTCCTTTGCTTGCTTTACCATAGATCCCTCTGGCTGGTGGACAGGAAGACTACGAGGGAAACAAGGTCTGTTTCCTAACAATTATGTCACCAAGATATAAAAGACTGTCAGACAAAAATTGGCATGAAGTTCCCAGTGTTGAAGATGATCTCTCTTGCCTTCAGGACACTGTTCTTCTGAGATCTGCCATTCTCAGCAGTATTTTCACCAGTAAAGTTGTATATGAGCAGGAAGAAAATTACCCACAGCACAGACTTTGATCTTTTATCTCAGAAGCATACAGCAATGGACATACCGACCTATTATTTATTATATTTAAAACCTGGTTTTAACACCTAGTAAGCAAAGAATAACCTACCATCTTCACGAAACAGAAAGGTGCCTGGCAGTCTGGGACCAGGGACTTGGAAAGGGGTGTATTTAATAAGTGCCTTTAGCCGAGTATCAGTAATCTGTGTAATTACCTACTGAAGATAATGTTAAGTGCACATTTCCTCTAATGCAGATCGTTCCAGGGAACATGTTAAGTGTGCTGCTACCTGTCAGAAAGATTTAGGCTCATTTGGGACATTACCATCTAAAAACCTACTGGGATGGTGTATTTAAGTAATTCTGTACAGAGCTGTAATGGAACTGGTTTGTGTTTAGGGGACTCCAACAGGCACTGCAAGATGTTGAAGCAGCAAACCACATAGTACTGTATGCTAAACAATGTTGCCTTCAAGATTTATAATATAATATGGCTGGCCCATGTTGGATTTGTTTAATGCTCTACCTGTTATAGGAAGTGTCTTTATGCAGAGCTGTACATTTATAGAAACAGATCATATACTGTATATAAAAACGAGTATGATAGAAACACATATGAATGTATAATGTAGTATTCCACTGTTCTTACTCATGAAGTAGTTCTACTAGAATTTTTATGCCAGGTACTTACAGATATGCACTACTCCTTTTAAATGGAAGAAGCAGAAGTGCTATTGCTAAGTCTCATTCCCTCCCACACCAGAATGGCTGTTGCTTGCCATCCCGTTATCAGCATTCATGCTTTGCCTTTGGAACCTCCATAAAATAAAACTCAAGAAGCAGTTTGCTGAACAGGTCTGTGCTCTGTGCAGTTTGTTTTCAGTTACACATACAAACACATCCCTTCACAAAAGTGTCTGTTGGATTTTTACTGCACTGGTTTCTAAAGAAAAAAACTCCCCTTCCTTTGCTCCAAACCAAACCCTTTTCACTCTGCTCAGCTGAAGTGCAGTGCATTACCTTTTTTCTTGTTAAGAGCAGTCAAAAAAACCTGTGAATGGCAATATTAAGTAGTTGCGTAAGCTTTAAGACACAGCTAAAAGTCTTGAATCCCCTCCCCTCCTACACAATTGCCTAAATTACAAACCAAGTGTAACTTAGGCACAGTTCAACTCCATCACCATTAAGAGATGACTGACTGTAGAAGCTCTTTCTGGAAGCTGGAACCTAGGGCTTCAGTCCCACAGGAAATCCTGCCACACAAGGGATCCTAGGGGAGGGAAAAGTCTCCTGCTTAAGATAAAAACCTGTAGCTTCCACACTTGCAGCCCCTGCACAGAGTGGTGGTTAGCATCACAGGAGACTTAGATTTTTCCTACCTTAGCTCCCTTTGTTTAGGTTCACAGCAAGCACATTGTCTTATGTTCACCTAAACACCCAGATTTACAAGGCTAATATCTGTCCCAGCCAGCCTACTTCTTTCCCCAAACCTGAAGGCAACAAACTATGAAGAAAGAGATTCCTATATGCTGCTCTGGGACAAGGCACTGAAATAAAGTACCTATTTAGCATCCTTTAAGGTACACCAAGAAAAGATGAACTGTCTGCCTGCTCTTTAAGAGTGAAACCAACAAGTTACTAAATATAAGCCACTACAAAGGTTGGAGATTCTCACTGGAAACAACCACTTAGAATAATCATCCCCATCAAATGGAAAGTTGTATCAATCACCTGTTTAGTCAACTGTCCTGCTCCAACATTACACTGCAGACATGTCTACGTAGTGCCTTAAAGAGTCACAGTCACAATCTGACTTTTTTTTTTTTTTTTAAGAGAGGAGCTTTATTTCTATGTAGAGAGTTGTACTACAAAGGAAGTTTAAAATTTCACTTTCCGAGTGAGTCTGAAATGTCTGTGGTGAGGCTGGAATGCTATGTACAAGGAGCAGTAGTTTTGCCTCCCTAGGCAAATATGGACAAAGTGCATATACCGTCAGGACTTGGCTGCCTGGGGTTTCATAAGAGTGAGGAAGCCAGGTCCTTGATGATCTCGCTGCTCAGTTGAGGGATTGTGCTGATCGCCAGTAGTTTGCTGCTTGCATACTTGTTCTTTATAGCCTGCAGAGATAAAGGAACAGTGTTACAAAAGATTCACGTGTACAGTATTTATGTTCAGGCAGATAATTTTGAGTCAGTTAGCCCGACTGCTTGCAAAACAAGCAAACAAACAAACGAGGTTAGAAGGGAACCAGCTTGCAAAGGAGCAAGAGCAGTTTGTCTAAAATGTCTTGAAGTAGTATTAATGCAACGTCCTCTCACAGGCTTGTCAGAATAGCACATGCTTTAAGATAACATACAGCACATCGACCCAAGGAGCCATAATATGCAGCAAAGGTATTTCTAAAACATTAAAAAGAAGATTCTAAGTAGCTATACTTACAGTGTATTTTGTTAACTTCTCGTTTACTTTGACCACATTCTTGGCCATATGTTTCACAGTCATCACAAGACTGTCTTCTGTGTACCCCGTGTAGTACTGCTGCTTTGCACCCTACAGTGTAACGGTAAGAAATGAGATTTATGAAACAGGCATTGCTGCTCCAGGCAGCCAACGCCCCAAGCTTCACACACCAGCCTTGTGTGCCAGGAACTCTAAAGCTGTCACTTCAGGCAACATCCCCAGAGGAACTGGTGGTGTGCAGCAGAAGCCTGGACACGCCAGTACCAAGATCCGCATTTCTACACTGCCCAGAGGATAAAAGCTGCAACCCTTGCAAGAGTAACCGCTACTTGAATCACAATGCACTATTCATGGTCCACGACTTCATTGTTCTACATGTACTGTGAGAATTATGAAAATCTGCCTTCATTTACAGCGTGGCCTCCTGTAACTCAATACTTTTGAGAGGAAAAAAAATCCTTTTGTACCACAGTGTTCCTTCCCATAGAAAAAGACAGAAAGTTTCTGGTGGTATATTCCTTTTTCTACCTGCAACTATGCATCAGGCTGTCCAAGGGTCATTTGATCACCAGCATTATTACCGACTTAAATGCAATTCTCTGAAGTAGTTGTTTTAATTCAATCGACTGAAGAAAAACAATCCTAACAATGAGTCTGATTAAAATACTTACCCATTTGTTAGGTCCCAGAATCTTTTGGGACAAGTATAACGCAGCAGCTGCAATCTCTGAAGGACGATGGTGAACCATGTCGTAGTCGATCAGTGTCAGCTCCATTAGGTATTTTGCTAGTGTATGTTGCTTAGCATCAGCCTACCAGATTGACAGTTTGTTAATTCACAGTGTAACTTCACCTCATCACAGTAATTCAGGATTGTTTATCGCATTCATTAACAGACAAAACAGTTATTAAGGGCTAAAAACCATACTCTGTAACAGGCACTCATCTCAGAATTGAGACCAATCTAGTCTAGCAGCCAGCTGGAATTTAGACACAAAAAGTCAAGTGAGGGATGTCAACAGCCCAACCAGGGATCCACACGCTCCCTCTGTAACACACTAAGCAGGGGGTTAGTGTGAAATGACTTAAGGAGATCCCTGTTAAAGCAGCAGCTAACGTCAAGTGTTAGCTAGTGGTCTGTTGAGGCAATTGCAGCCCACTTCAAGTGTGGACAGTTCATTCAAGTGTAACTACTGAGGTGGGAAAAAAGGGTCAGATCAAAGATTATCTTTTGATTCTTAAATAATGCAACATTTGCACCCAAGAATTATGAGTAACTGCAACACTGCTGCCCTTTTACTAGGGAATACCCTGATCACCAGACAAAAAGATCACTCTAAAAGCAAGGGTTCTGCTCTAGATATGTTTAGTTTACTCTAAGAGTAAAATTACTGCCACTAAGACTGAACACAGGCCCCAGTAAATACAAATGTGAACAGCTGCTGGCTGCCACAGGGATGTTGTCATGTTACTCCACATGGTGGAGTTACATAGCTGAGTATTTCTCGATCCGCCATATAAACAGAAAACAAGTAAGATCACATGATAAAAATGCCAGAAGCGATCCTAATAGACTTTAAACATACAGGAAAGTTCTAGGTAATGAGGACAAGTACCCACCTCCCCAGCTTTTGATGCTCTTCTCAAGAAGTGAATTGGAAGAGGTCGTCCCAAATCGAAGTTTAACTCTTTAAGAATAGTAATTTCCATTTCTCTAACTTCATCACCGGTGTAGGCATTGTCAGTAATGTAAACAAAGTCTGCTACATCAGGAGAGAACATCTCTTCATATTTTGAAGCTACAAGCAGTGCTGTTACACCCACCAGCTGAAGCCTCTTACGAGGTACTGGATGACTCTGCAATATAGGAATTTAAAAAGCAGGACCCAAACTGTCAAACTCTAGATAAACAAATTCTAATTTATCAGTTTTAACACAGCAGTATGACAGTGTTAATTCCTGTAACGTAAATGAGATTTTCCACTTCGAGTCAGAAGTGTCCCCATACTGACAGAAGACCAGAGCCTCAGAGTGAAGATGCTACATTTTACAGAGCTCTTGCACAAAGAGCAGATTTCGTAGGTTCACAGATTAAACTCCTTCAAAAGCACGGTCATTGAGCAAGTCTCCTATTCCAAACATGAGTTGAAAAACATCCTACTTACTTGTAAGAAGCGATCCATAACTGCAACACACATATACAGTGTTTCCTGCAAAAGCTGGAATCTCGAGTGGACCTGGACAAGCCAGTCAACTAAAATTGCACGCATACGCCCGTTGATCATCTTCCCATCAAGGTAATGCGGGCGGACTGACTGCTGCAGCTGTTGGAGAAAGAGCTGTGTGAGCAACAGGATTGACACCACACTGCAGAAGCCCAGACTCAGTATGTCATACCTCAAGCTCTCTCAGATACAGATAGATATCTTTTACGTAGTCACTGCACAGCTGGGGATTCCCCCAGTCCTCAGCATCAATGTCTTCTACATTGTTGAGCAACACATCAGAGAAGGCTTGGCACAAATCCTCCTCTTGCATAGATACATCCATAGGGACAGGAGACAGAACCTAAGGAACAAACATAGTGCTTACATATCTCCTGTTTTACCTGCAGCGTTCCTTTGTTTCCACATTTTTCCCACTACTGATACAATTTCTTAAGAGGAAAGAAGTTGGAACTGAGGCTTGCACTCTAGTGTGGCAAGCTTTCACCAAGATGTCGTACTGACAGAATCAGAAGACCTAGTAACTGCCAGCTAAAGCAGAAACTTAATCCAGTACTTCAACAGCTAGTTCTGTCACTTTAACATTATCCTTTAAGCACAACATGCATTAAGCCAAACCCTCAGTACAGATGCTTTGCTTTTTCAGCAAGGAAATGAGATACATCTACAAACAAACCATTCAGAAGTTACAGCTTTAACTTGCAAGTCAAATTAAGAATCAGAACAGTATCATTACTTCCTACCTTTGGAACAGCAGCTTCAACTGCTTGGTTCACAGCAGCTGGAGGTTTAGGCAGCACAGTTACATTTGTTGTCTTACTAGGTCCTTTCGTAGGCTTTACGGATGCTTTGGAGCATTCTGGTTTCTGTAGTGAAAACAATTACTATTAGTACAGAGCTAGTAATCCAGCTTTTCCTTATAGACAGACTTCAGATGTTTCTTTACCTTAGCTATACGTGTTCCTCTTGCTGCAACTTTATTTCCTATTTCTTCCAAAGCAGCCCTTTTGCCAGCAAGGTGAGTTTTGGCTTTACTTTTAAGTTCAGGCACAGCATTCTCCACTCCTCTAGTGACCTAAAACAATAAAATTGCAGCTTAAGAGTTAGAGGACCAGCTTTATTTAATTTTCAGATGCCTAACTCCATTGTACACTTATCACCACTGTACCAATGCGACTCTGTGCGTGCTATCCACTACTCAACCTGTTTTTATTTTCTACCTGTTCACACGTGGTCAGGGGAAGAAACCGCTTCAGTAGAGGTTTCAGAGAGTACTGTACTCTCTGAAACTGTGTTGCAAGATTAGAGCAACGCACCCAATCTCCTTCTTCCCCACTGACAACTTTTTAAGGTTAGAGTGCTATTACCTACTACTTACTTATTTACACACTTGGTAACTATAGCTGTATTCCCGTGAACAACACTATTTCTTTACTAAATACATGCCATGCAAATTACAGTTATGTTACGCATATAAAAATAAACATCCTTTGTTATGCACAGCATTGAAATCACTTTCAAGAGTTTCTCACAAAGTTTAGTTTAAGCCACAGAAAACAGGTTCTTGTATTCCCTTCTTGCACCCTCCCGTTAAGCAGCTTTACCTTTCTCCCTCCCGCACACCCTCCCCGCACCTTGAGGGGGAGGAGCAGGCGGCCAAGGCCAGGTGCAGCGCCCCGCCGGATGACTGGGGCAGCGCGTCCCCCCGCCCCGAGCTCAGCCCGGCTTCAGCCTCCTCCTCCGCCTCCCCCCGCTCCAGTCCAGCCGCTGCCCAGTGCAAAAGCGCCGGGGGGCTCCTGGCCAGATAAAGCGCTGAGAGCGCCGCCCCCCCCCCCCCCCCCCCCGCCCAGTGCCGGGCAGACCCTCCCCTGCCCGCACGCGCCGCGGCCCCAGCGCAGCCGCCTGAGGGGAACGAGCGGCAGAGCCCGCGGGCGGCTCGCGCCCCCCCAGCTTCGCCCGCCTGCTCCCCCCTTCCTCCCCCCACCTTCGCCCCCTCCCCCGCCTGCTCTCACCAACCTTCGCCCCCACTCCCACCTTCGCCCCCTCGCTCCTTCCGCCCCCCCCGGCAGCAGCGGCACTCACAGGGGCGCGGCGGGCCGCCGGCATTGCCATTGCTCTGGAGCGCAGGGGAGGCTGCAGCCGCTCTCCTCACCGACGTACACCCACCACAACCACACCGACAACTGTTAGCTCGTGCCGCCGCGGCGCCCTTTAAACCCCCTCCCGCTCGCCTATTGGACAGCTTCGTACGATGCACGCGCTCCATTGGCCCATCGCCCCAGGCTCCGCCCACACAGGAAGCAGTTTGAAGTGCTTCCGGCAAGGCGGGCCCTGCGCGGGGGGCGGCGCATGCGCCCGGGGCGAGGGGGTTGGGGCGAGGGGCGCGGAGGTGCCTCGCCTCATGTTTAGACTAACCCAAGGTTACAAAACAAGAGTTTTACCTTGAGCAGGACGTACACAGCTGCGCCGGCTATCGCGAAAAACATTTGCCGGCGATAGTTTGGGTAGTTAGAAGCCGCGCTGCGGCTGCCGCGGCGCTCTGAGCTGCCGGCAGGCCGAGGAAGCGGAGGAGGCCCCGGGCCCACCCGCACTTCCCAGCCGGGTTATCGATGGCGGCTGGCTGGAAGCACCGGCACAGCCGCCTGCACCCCTCGGAGTGCCGGACCTCAGCAACGGGGACTTAAATACTGCAGGACCAGTGAAAGAGAGCGCCCGCAGAGACGGCTCACCGCGCTCCAAAGAGCAACCCCATTGTGCGGGGAACTACTCCAAACAGATGCATGTTAACGGCTTTTCTTCTAAATTTCACATGACTGGAGGAAGGCATCGCAGTTAGCCAGTAGAAAGCTCGTAACAGTCAGTTTAAAACTAGTCCTGAGGTTCTGAAACTTCAACCCTACAGTGTTGCCTAAACTGACAAGAAAAGTTCAATTACAACTATTCTGCAATCTCCCAAAACTAGCATTACAGGTTTACTCACATAGGCACAAGTTAATATTTTTATATCCTTCATAAGGGCAGTTTTCCTGAACTCTTTAAGTTCTGGATGATTCCATCTATCAACATAACTGTGGCTAAATGTCGATCCTTCACTGCAAGAATTTTTTTAGTACATGCAGGAATACATGTATACAAAAGAATTTTTACAGATCAAGACTTACAAAGACAAAACAAGGCAAAAGGAAACAAAACAAACTTGCATAAGAAACAGATTTTGAATGATACCAGTCTAACATTTTATTTATTGCATACAAAAGGATTTCTTTTGACAATGGAATTTTATATGAAAAGTAATTTGATGCATACTGTTGAAAATCTTATCTTCAAATTCAAAGATGCTGCAGAAAACTTAAGGCAATGCATCTAAGCATATAAAGCACAGTAAGTGGTGGAAATTTTCAAAATCAAAAGCCTATTCTTCTTCCTTCCCTTAAATTATAGTTAAGTCACAACTTTCTGGAATAGAAGTAGGCTGCAGCTGTATTAGCCCCTGCAATAGCATGTAAGGTCAGAACACTGTGATTCCTGGCAAATACCTAAGTGTTCAACATCACATTACAATGTTACGCATACATTTAAAAGCAAGACAATATCAGTAGCAGTTATAAAACAAGTCAATTCATGGACCACTAAAATACTTCTAGTACCAGGCAGCCAAATCAGGCGCATAGAAGATTTATTAAAAAAAAAAAATAAAATCCCCCAAACCTGTGCTTCTTTGTCCTGTAAGGAAGCCAAAATACATTTTATCACATACCCAGGGTCTCAATTATTTCAGAGGCCCCCCCCTTTTTTTTTTTGTCCCATGTCTCTCAAGTACCTTCTTGGAAACTTTTAAAAGTGAGTATTATTAGACTTCAAACACCAGAGGTCAACCAACTTCCCTCCTTTTCAACAATCACTGAAGAACAAAAAGTGTCTGTTCAGTCCTTCCAGTTACTTTTATTCATTTTTACCAATGCAGCTTCAACTTTATACTCACTTTCAGTTTCCTACAGTCATAATGTTCAAGAAGCTTTAGCATAAAACCGTGTCAGGTTTTGAAGCAGACAAATCATGTGTTGCCTTTCTCCCATATCCCCCATCATACAAGCACAAAGTGGTTTTAAATTCAGTTTTAGCAATGCAATTAGGCTTGAAAATGGCCATTTATCACACATGCTGGAATAAAATTTCTCTCCACTTAAAGCCTCAGTGCCAGAGGTGTTAAATTTGTTGCCAGCAATAGACACTGCACTGGCAAATGCTACTCCTAGCAGATAAAAAAAAAAAAATATAAAAGGGAAGCAGCTTTAACCAGACAAAAACAGGCATCAAATTAGATAAGGTAATATTTATAAATGGATCACTTTTTTTAGTGTAAACATAACAGTTCATCTCCTAGGTTTACTGTAAACCATTTTACACTTAATCTGACTATGAAAGACAAAGACAAGAGAAACTGAAGGTATTTATTATTCAATCCACTTACAAAGCAGGTGGCTTAATGCAAGCTTATTGACATGTTCATATATGATCCCCGAGGAACATCTTTTGCAAAGTGACAGTAATACTGTCTCAATGTTTTTGCACATTTGCATTTTGCAATGTTGAGCACATTTAAATAAACTATAATCTATTATATGTGAAAGAATGTTGATGAGCAACTTGGATCCTGATGTGGATTAAAACCTCCTCCAAAGGCGAAATGTTAGTACATTATAACTTAATTCTATATACTATATTATGCAGCAAATCTTAACTATAGAAAATATTTCAATCAGTGATGGACTGTTGGTAATTTATAAAGAGGGAATCTATGATCAAGGCAAAAACTAGGTAACCACATCATTTGTGTCTCAGTTTCTACAGAAATTTACAGGCTTTCAATTTACTAATGAAAAATAAAACAAGAGACAAGTGGATTTAGCTAACTATTAACTTTAATAAAAACCCCAAGACAAGCCTGGAATCCTTAGAAGTTCTATGAACGCATGTATATCTGCCAAAGAAAAACCCCAAAAAACCAAACCACCAAAAAACCAGAAAACAAAAACCTTGCAGCTCTAAGTCCTTATTGAATGGTTTTATATTCAAAAAAACCAAAAACCAAAAAACCCCCTCAATGTGCGCAGATACTTCAACTTAAGTTAGCAGAAGACCAAACAGATTCTAAGCTCTTTTTCCATTTCCCTAATAACTCAATCTGCAAGTATCTACAATCCAGCTAACTGAAATCAACATTTAGTGTTCACTAGAGCTGTTTCACAGCAGCAAATATTTAAGTTAGGGATTCAAATTTCTAGACATAGGAAGAAAATGATAAATACAATCCAAACAGCAGTCTAAATGTTTAATATTGACATTCAAATATATCTGCATTGTGCTGAAATTTTAAAAACGAACACAAAAATCTGATCAGACAAAAACTCTGGTGATGAGTATGCTATATGTATCAGTCAAACTGAATATAGTTCATATTCTGTTCCCAGTATTAAGGATGTTATTTGACTCAGAACTGATATTGTAAATATACAGCAGCCATTTTTTTCCTAATTAAGGAATGTCTCAATACATAATATTATCCTTTTCTAGATGATCTTTATACATTTAAACTAAAATATATGATCGATTAAATTAAAGAATCCGAGGTTAGTAATGAGTGAAATCATACTTTCAAAGCTCGATACTATGTAAAACAAACCAAAAAAGAGACCACACAATTCTACTTACTAAAGCAGCTAATCTTGCCTGCAAGTTTGGGGTCACAAAGCCCATAATATGTGCAAACGAATGCAATACAAGGAACCATGCAAAAATACAGTAATGAATTAAAAGAAAACATGTAAAACCTAAAAAAATGTTTTATAAATACACTGAAACTCAACTGTCTTCTACACAAACTGTAGGTCTAGCATTAGTTGTACCATATAGCAGAGCCAGCACTCTAGGTTCAATGCTTCCAAATCTGCGCAGGTAAGTCATGCCATCTTTGGTTGACTGCAGTACCAGGAAGGATGAGAGGGAGTGAGAGGAAGGACAAGAGTTCTGGAAAGCCGTGTCAACTTTCACTAGGCAGTTGAGCCTCAATGTCCACTCTGCAGATGGGGCACTTCTTGTTAGTAATCAACCACTGATCTACACATACTTGATGGAAAAGGTGCATACATGGAAGGCGCCTGTCATCAGAACAGAAAAACATTAGTGTTAATAAAGCATCTCCATATCAACATACCCATTAGAAAAACAGTAGTGTGGGTTTTGCTATTGAGGTGTCTACTGCACATGTTTTTCCACAAGTTTCACTGCATTTTTCTAGTTCTAGGAAGAAACAGGTATGGGCAATGAAGGCAAGCATCAGCTATCTTCTACTGTATTACACCAATTTAAACCTGTTACAGGTTAAGTAGCATTACTCCAGAAAAACTAAAATTGACAGTCCTGATTAATTGAGGGTATCAGCTTGGGCTCATGTCATAAGACAGACACAGTCAACTTATGGAAGACTGTAAGAAAATAACCTACATTCTACCCAAAGACAATAGAGCCCGAAAAACGCATGTTTTCAATTGCAACTTGTTTTATTCATAGGTTCAATGACAGATAGTCTTTAACTGTAACTGTTAACCTAGGGCATATTGCAGAGTACTGTACCATATTCAAGTAAGGCCTCAAAGCCAGAGCATTAGCATTATATTCTGATATCCAGTGGTACTATTTACCTGACATCTTCACCTTCCTCCAATATAGACAAACAGATGGTACACTTTTCCTCTGTGTCTTCTTCTGTTCCTTCCTCCCCATCTTGTTTGCAGTGCAGTTTCCTCTGTGAGAACCAATCAGTTGTTACCTTATTAGTAGAGATGACATTATTGACAAACTGAGTAAAACCTGTTTTTAATACATATTCAACATATACTTCTTTGAAAACTTTTTGTAGTATTTATGCAAATGTATTTGAACCAAAATGAATCAAGAACTAGCACTTGGAGCAAAATCACAAGACACTTCAGATTTATTCAACTATTGTTAATTACAAAAGTCTACTGGACTGTGAATATATTAATTTCATATTGTTGCAACCAGTCCTTTTACTTGTTGTCTATGTATAAATATCCTCATTTCATTCATGAAGAGGCAAAAAAAAGACTTCTGTCAAACCTAGTATCTTAAGCCACTATTTATCAAGTGTGAAAGAACACTATGTAAATGAGGATGGAATTCTATATTATGGTATAATAAACTCCAATTGAGTGACAACTTAAGTTGCCAAAATACTGTACTGGATTCAAAACTTCTAGTGTCTCAGTCTTCCTACTGTGATCAGAGTAAAGGTTAAAATGATACATACCAAGCAGGTAAGCATCATGAACAATTTATTGCAAAAATAAAGTCTTATTTTATGAGTTATCACTGAAGTCTGTTGACAATTTAGCTATTACAATAGTTACTTCATTGCTCACAGGGCTATTCATAACTGCTGGACAAGTTATTAAATCATATCAAACCACTTCTGTTTATCACATTTCTTTGTGAAAGAAGTAGCATTATAAGCTTTGCTTACAATCTCTGAAATTGCAACATACAGAAAACATGCACTCTTTGAAGCTGACATTTCTGCAGATTTAAGCTAAACATAAACATTATTACATTTTCAAAGAAGAATTACAGGCAGGCCACAATTTGAAAAATCCTCACCTTTTTGTATTTATGTGGATATGTGCATCTTTCTATAGTTCCCTGTGTTGCTCCACGATTAACGTTGCCTAATCGTTCCTCCAAGTGAATCAGCTCCTAAAAAATGATCAAGGAATAAAGTGTATGAACTGTTACTTCAACTACCTTGAGTAAATATTAATTTTATTCTAACCCATTTGTAGAATGACAAACGCTCAATTCCCAGCTTACTCAAATACAGGCAAAGCAAAAAAGAGTATGTTGTGTGGGAAAAGTGATGGGTTTCTGTAGAAAAACCCACACAACACCACCTGGTATTTTAAGTTATAGGGAAACACTATTTTACTACGAAAAAAATTAGAAGCTGTTTGTCAGCTAAGAGTGGTTATCAGTATGTTCACACGTACTTGTGTGTCTAATGAGGAAAATGCAATTAAAATGCACTACTTAAATACTGCTTTCCAACAGTCATTAAGGCTTGGAAGAAAAAGAAGTTGCTTAAGTTGAAATACAATGGCTGATTTATTTTTCTCCAGCAATGAGTTTATTAGAACCATGAGATGTCACTGAAGATGTTTTCAGTGGACCAGGTCATTAACTCTCTGCATCTGATACCTTTTATTTTCTTCTCTTTTTTTTTTTTTCTTCCCCTTCCCTCAGATTCAATTCCTGCACTACGTAACAAACAGGACAGCACTGTTAAAGTTGCCAAGTTTCAGCCTCACTAGGAGGATCCTGGCACAGTTATTCAGAGACACCATTACCTTTGACCAACATATCATGTGAATACTACATCCTACTAGCTGGGGTGGTGACCAGAGGAAGATGTACTGTCAGTTAGTAACCACCTAAGTCTACATTGTCCAGGGCACCTTTTATTGACTGACTTTTCAATATGCTTTTATCCCAGGTCATGATAGTGAGGTCATTCTATAAATACAGTATATTTTCTTTATGATTCTTTTATATCTATTTATAGAACTAGCTCTACCATATACCCTCCCCATATTCCCTCATGACACATTTTGACATATATCTAGTTTTATTCTATTACAAACCTCAAAATTGCCCCTGAAAGGGCCTCTGAATGATGTTCCATCCAATCCCGATGAAATGTAACGGATGTGAGGGTAGCCCGCCATGTCTGGTACCTATTCAAACAGCAGATGTTAAGTTAAACCTATTCAGAACAGTTTCAGTATTTTACTGTTCACTTTGTAAAATTTAAGATCCTTTTTGTTTTTATTGAATCACTTATTATTTATACTCCTCAGCTTGAGCATACAATTCCAGCTGACGGCATAACACACCACCACTCTGAGCTCTCTAAACATAACCAGAAGCAAACCAGAAGCGAGACTAGATCATCTCTTATAGTCTCTCCACAGCTGCATTACATATTGCTTGGTCTCACTTCCCGAGTCTCAAAATCTCAGCCTGCTTTGTATAAACCACCATAAATATCTACCTATTTTTGTAAACAAAACACCTAAAAGCTATGCATGAAGTTATGAAAAGGACTTGCTATAGGTTCTCAAATGTAAGTTTTTGGTACCACAGAAGAAACAAGGCTAGCAGTCATTCTGGAAAAAAACAACCAATGTCCTTATCTTACCCAAAACAACTGAACATCTTAAGGCACACTTCAAATTTAGAGGCAGATAAAAAAAAAATAACACTCAAAACTCACATCTAAGACATGGGCAACTCTACATACACTCTATATTCAAGCACTACTGACTTCCTTGCCTATTAAGAGATACAAGCAGTGAACATATACCCTACAGGCACTTCAAGCACCAGGACTTTTCATATAGAAAAGCAGAAAGGTAGTTAATATACCAAGGACCACCTTCACAGCTGGGCTTCTGCGTTCCATTTTTACCCTCACAAGATAAATGAATAATGATATTGGCTTTTTGTCAGGAACATACCAGCAACAATTTGTAATGATCAGGTGAAAAAACCCCAAGCAAAATGACCAGCAGATTCAGTTCACTTAATCATGTAGAGTGCACTGATACGAGGACTGTAAGCAGCAGTTCATTTGGAAATATCATGAAGTATTTAAGTACTATCTTCCCTTCTGTGCTATCAGCTGGCAATATCTCTGCTGCTATATATGACAGCTCAAAATTCATCTCATGAGAGAATACAGACCAATAAGCTATATTTCTCTTTTTCAAACCCTGCCTGGTAACTAAAAACTGACAGGGAGAGAAAAGATTTCTTTGCCCTAAATAATTTTTTTCAGAAAAGAAAACCATAATCTAATTATTTTAAAGCAGTTTATATGGTGTTTGTTAAATGATGAGCATGTAGTGACAATATAAGCCACAAATACAGCCACAATATTGGTATTAGATTTTTACAAACCACAGTAACAGAAATAGAGATTTAACTTTCACAATATTTCCAGAATCCTAGTATAGGGGGTGCCCTTCTCATAAGCAGTGCAAGCATCTGTTGGTCTGGTACTAATCAGAGCCAAAGACGGGAAACAAGCAAGACAGGATGACTGCTGCAAACTCCAACAGTGTATCAATTTAAAGATCTAAGCTGTTATGCAATATGAAGGATGTATTCACAGAGATTATATACTAATATATGAATTCAGTATGATTGCAAATATAGAATTTTGTATCACAAGATATGAATATTCATCTGCATACCTAAACATTTCATGTAAGTAACATCTATTGGTGTCAGGTCTTACTGTTTGACAACATAACCCACAGCTGTAACACAGGAATTTGGGAGAGTGCATTAAAAATACGTTAATTTGTAAAAAACTACAAATCTGTCTCAGGTATTTGGTGTTTACAGAAAACCCATTTAAAGAACGAGGTCACTCATCCACACTATGAACGTATTTGCTGCTCCAGGTTTCTACTAGGCACAGACCTGTTTGGCATCATTTGAAAGCTTCCACTGGGTGTTACTATACTGTGAACCAACTGCCTCCACTCAGAGGAAAGGAAACTCCTGACAAAACCTAATCCAAGTCTCAGGAATGACTTTCACTGCTTGCTTTTTTGATTCACCAGGATTTTAAAACAGTCTGTTAGAAAATAATGCATATGATTGTGCAGATACTGCATCATTACAGGAGCTGTAAAGTCACAGGTGTATTGCTGTAATGCAATAATTACAGTTCCAATCGCTTCAAAGGTCAGAGTTTATCAACTGCAGTGACATCCACCTTTACAGATCTCCCATTTGGAAAAAATTCTGCTACCGGAGACTAAGAAACATACTAAATTTAATTTTAACAATACAAAGCCAACCAAGAATTTCTCAGAGTACACATACCACAACGAAATACTGAACAACAGAAAGATTGGGCGGGACAATACATTTTCATGAAAATATATGGGCCTTCATTTTATCCTGATGGGTAATGGCATACCACCTCTGCAAAACTACCTGAACGTACATTATGTACAGGCTCTTTTACAAAATGTTGTGAGAGCACAGCTTATATTTCTGGCCAGGTAAAACACTATATTTTGAAAAAGCATCTCTGTAAGAAAAAGTAGCTCTTTTATGCAGGCAGAATAAGCAGTCTGCTAACATAGCAAGATTTTAACTAATTACATTTGTGACTACAAGCTGGAGGAAACATGGGCAAGAGAGAACTATCAATAATGCCCAACTAAGAACCATCTAACTAAAATCCCTTTGACAGTTACCATCAAGCTTCAAACGCAAAGAGAAGATTCCAGCTCTCTTGAAACAAATAGAAGTGTGTTTTCAGTAAGTTTTCATATTGAATATAAGAAAAAAGGGAAAGCTTAAAGCTAATAAAGAAAGTAAAAGAGTTAAAGATAATGCCAGTCTGCACTAAGTGCTTGTATACTTTTGGATACAGTCAAATTATAATACATACTTTAAAAGCAATATATTCTGGACCTGCAAATTCCAGTGCAAGCTTGCCAAGTACTGTTTGTTTCCTGTAGAACAACTATCAGCTGTTTCTGGTTTTGCACTTTCTATTGACACTTCCCACCACCACAAAAGTTTGCAGCAAATAAAAAATTCAAGACTAAGTCTGAACCATTTACAAGACAAACATTCTGAAACAGTTTGAAACAGCTAACCAGCAGGAAAGATTTTTTCCTTGCTATCTTCCTGTAAACACCTTCCATCTTTCCAGGATCTTTTTGCCTTTCAGTTGCCACAGTCGGTGAAGAGATTCTTCCATTGTATAGTACTACTTATCGCAACAGGTGTGTGGTACTACTCTATCCCAACCTTTTATTCAATGGTTCACATTAAGTATGATCTTCATACATATTAAAACAAATCCCAAACCTAAACCTAACTGTATCTGCATCTGAGGGAAACATAAAATGACCACTCTTCAACAACCTATATTTTACAAAAAAATGAAGAACAGTAATTCACGTTTGCCTTAAAAAAGTAACAGCTGCATTACAAAAGTCCATTTTCTTATTTGAAAAATGCAGTTAAATTTCCTGCAGCTAATCAAGGCTATTTCAAACCTAAAGTTCAACTTGAACTACTACTGCTACATTACGTTACAGCTTTAAGCTCAGTGTTCAGATATTTTACAGGAAGTCAGCTTTTTTTGTATGCAACAGTTGTAGCTCTTAGCTCTGTCATACCTGTATGACTACAGTCTGAGTGATATTATTCTGACCAGCACACATCTACCACAATGTACTGTGGCCTATTTGCCTATACCTCCAAATCCCTCCCAATTTTTACAACTAAGTATAAAGGTGGCCTCAACCACTCTGAGGTATTCAACAGTTAAAGGAACAAAACAGTAAGGCTCTGAAACAGAAGAAAAAGGGGGGACAGCATGTGAAAGCTGGATGTGTAACACCTGAGGGACATTAAGTTACCATACGTAACTTTTTTTTTTTTTTTTTTAAATTATGACCCAGAGATCTCCCTCTAACTGGCAAACTGCAGTCTAGGTTCACAGATAAATTAAGGAGTCTTCTCCAGGCCTGCATCAACCATATAGAAATTTATTATACCATAGCTTGCAAACTGTAAAGTCCAGATAATTCCTCACCCCCCCCAAATTCACAATCAACAATAAACTAGTCAAAGGCAGAAGAAGCTGGAGCCAAAGAGACTGGAACAGCATATCCCTGGAACTTCTTTGATTAACAGGCAGCTGAGACAATGAGAGGCATGTAGATAGTTTCCATTATTTAAGATATATAAAACAGAAACTAAAAAAAAAAACACAACAAAAAACCCCATAAAAAACCACCCACCACCAAATCCCACTACTAGGCATAGTATGATCTGAAAATTGTATCTGACAGCCTTGCATGTTTTAAAAACATCAAGGTGACTAGAATACTCTATCAGTGGCAGGTTTGTTGCTTATGTTTTAACACTCAGAATCCCAGACCAGTTGTAGCTAGTTATTCACCTAAACAAGAGTAAAAGTCTACTAAGTTAAAAGGCACAAAGGGAACACTGCTCACTTCAGGTCTATATTCCATTTAAGATTTAGTTATCAGTTTAGAGTTGATACTTTGTTCTTCTTTGGTTATGAAGAAGATGGAAGGGGTGAGAAACAAGACCTTCTAGTTTTAACCTTCCACCCCATCCTCCATTAAATGACAAACAGGAACAAATCCAAGTCATAAAAATAACCCTTTCTTGACCAGTGCAAATGTAAGATATAAAGCACTGATTTTTTTAAGTGTCCCAGTAACAAACTCATATTCAGATCAAGTTCCTGTTTCAAAGCTAAACTAAATTACAATTTCTAAATGTCTGCAGACTTTCAAAACTTTATAGCAAATAACATATCATTCTCCATTTTTCTAATCCTTTTTTTTTCAAGTCTGAAAAATGTTAGAAATATTATCATCTTTGCCTTACAAAAAGTAACTGATTTAACAGCTAAACATAGCATTCTGGTCATCCAGGTAAACGGGTAACATCTGGAAAACACGAGACACAGGAGAGCCAGCAGTATAGAGAAGGGGACCATTTCAGGGTGTCCTCTGGCCAAATTTAGAAACATCTTCTGGAGATTTCTTTTCAGACTTTTTCCCTTCCAGATTTCCCTACAAACTAGGATGCCTTTTCTTTTGTGAAGCAACAGAGAAAAGGAATTCTGCTTGGATATGCGTTACAGCTGTAAGTATGGTTTGGCTAGTCAGAATTATGGCTGGTATATGAAAAAAAGTTATGTTTTCAGATTTTATATTTCATATGTTTTCATATATTCCATATAAAAGTTATGGTTTTGCATGGTATATGAAAAAGTCATGTTCCTTTTAACATCCATCTCAGCTTATTAAGTCACAGAAATTCCCAGCCTGTCCACCCAGATGTGGTAACTGGTGCTAAGCACTCTGAGTCAAAAAAGAGCAGCCAAAATCACTCAGAGTAAACAGAAATTGAAGCGTCATCTAACAACAAGCACTGGCATCAGAGAACAGAGGAACAGATAAAGCCTCTGTCTCCTGCATCTGTCTTGTCTAACATTTTGTTATTTATGACATGCATTGACCTTAAGTTGATTCTTCCTAAAAAATGTTGTTCAAGTTTGCAGAACGGAGTCCATCGTAAAAATCACTTTGACATAGGATCTTTCCTCAGCACATACATGGCATTAAAGCCATAATTATGGGAACACAAACTACACTAAGCCAGGGTCACACTTCAAGTAATTGTGTTAAATCAAGGAGGGAAGCAGCCTAATCCTTGTCTACAGAGATATGAAGTAAGCTCTTTTTAACTGCTTTTAATCTAGGATTTATCCTGAAGCAACAAACAGGTGAAAGTTTCTTCAATCAAGCTAACAGGAGATTTTGTTTCCCCCCATGCTCTATTTGGACTGTCAAAGCTGCTGAGCACTAATTATCTCCCCTAACATATCTTTACCATTTTGTCTCCCTGAGGATTAACACTGTAGTCTCCATTCCAGCACTGACTAGATGAAGATTAGGTTATCTGGATTCAATTAAAATCTGAAATTCATATATCACGGTACTGGCATCATTAAAGACCAACTAATCCATTATGCCCTTTATGGTCTGGCAGTAGTTTGAAGGGGTTTTAGTACTCCAGAACAGACAGAAAGAATGCACACTGCCTACTGGGCAACATGCTATTGAAGAAAGTGGATTCAACACAAATGAATTTTTCAGTTAAGCTTCCGAGTTACTTTAGAAGACTCCTCCCCCGATAAAGAATGAAGAACATCAACATTTGATGACATCTGCATCAAGAATACAACTAATGAGCCTTGTAAATTGCTACTTAGTACCCTCTGTACTTAAAGAATAAAGCACTCCTCATAACATTAACCATTTAGCAGAGGGACTCTAATCACATTTCACCCTCTCCTCCCCTACCCCCATTCTTAAAGTTACGATGAAAAAACCCACATGACAGCTGCAATTAATCTGTTGCTCTTTAATAAAAACTAAAATGGCACTTTTAATATCCAGTTAAGTTTGTTAGATGAAAAATTTCACTACTTGCTCTATATTCAATTTTGCTGGCAGATCTGCTGTACTCTCACATACATGCAAATGAAGAAAACTTTGGCTTTCATTATTCCACAGAAGGGGTAGAATCACTGAAAGGCATTTGTAATGCTTTGAACTCATTGTATATATAACTTCTAGCAGTGCTCTAACCTGACTTTATGTTCTTCTTGTGCATGTAATCTGATACACTTCGAGGTAGTCAGAGACACAGAACACTTCAAAGTCGTAACACTTGATCTGATCACAGCAAGATTCAAAACAGATCCTAAACATTTGAGGAAGTACTGTTTACAGCAGTCTATACACTGTAAAACACGCTGTCAGTACAGTGTGTACAAAAACTCTGAATACAAACAACTTCAATTCCATTTCATCCAGAGATTAAAGAATTACTGTTATTAGGATTAGATATCCCTATACAAACATATGCACAAGTTTCTATAGAGTTAATGAACCTTATTTCATCTGACACTTTTATGTATTAGTAAACAGCAGTTACTGAGCAGAAGGGCAAGACTCACTAAAGTACTGCATCACACATTCAGGAAATACTTCTGAAGATTCTCTGTCACAGCTTTCTTCCATCCTACTGCTAAAAAGAAGATAAACAGTGGGGTCCCAACTCCTTGCTTGTGTAACCTTTAAGAATACCCCTATGAAAATTAAATACAGTTAAAAGTTTCTCATCGCACTGTAATATAAGGATCAGCTGACCTCTGAAGTTTCTAGAAACTTCACAACAGTGGAAATAAATCCCATAAGTAACTTACTAGCTCTGATAGAAAATGAGGTAAAATACGCATATGTTTAACTTGCTGCCTCCTAATGCAGTTCCCTGAAATATTAGGAGGGCCTTTTCTCTTTGAGAACCTAAAGCAACTGCTGTTATCTGTTAGAGTACAACCCATGAAATAAATGAGAGAGGCAAGCCATTTTTCTTCCACTTGAAAAAACAGACACCTAACTGAAAAAGAATGCAGAAAATCTTAATTTGAATGGATGATGCACAGGAGACAAGGTTATGCAGTAAGAATCTTGTTGACTACACTAAAATACCAAATTCTACAGACTACTTTAGAAAGTCTGTGGTTAAGTATGCAAGCTGTGCATCAATGAATTACCAACCCTGATGTATCAGGGAAGTACTTAGGCATTATTATTATGTTTGTTAGTTAAATAGCAAGGAACAAGCAATGTAAGACCAGACTATGAAGAGACAGCTATTACTGTATTGGTTGTAAATTTACAGTTCAATCCCTAGATGTCAATTCTGGCTACTAACAGAGGAATTTTGGATGAACAAGAACAATTGCAGGTTGATTTTTAGTTACAATTTTAGCATTTGTTTACAGATGAGCCCACAATTTTGATTAGCTTATCTAGTTTTAAGAGGGTTAAATAATATGGGTTAGCCACACAGAATACCACATAGAGACACTAAACATACTCTGTTAAACTAAATTTGTGTCTCTGTGAATTTTCTTTAAACAAAATTAAGAATATTTTAAATAAACCTATAAACATTCTTTAAAAAAAAAATTATACTCTTTTTCTTGGTTTTCTACTGTAGATTAAAAAAAGTTATATGTAACAAGGGACTAGTTTACCCTCACACTTTCTGTTGCTTATAGCACTTCATGCTACAAAATTATGTACTTTATCACACAGAATTAGGTCGATGAACACCAAATATTATTTGAAAACAAGCAAATTTCTAGATGGAATTCTAGCTGTGCTGTATACACGCCTCAAAAATGAAGCATCAGTGCTAATCCTCATGCACTGGGTGGAAAGTTGGTACCTTTAACAATCCAAAATTCATTACAGAAGAATCTGAACTTTAAAAATCAGATGCAGAGGGTCAATGCATTGCAATGCAAGTGACAATTTATTTCAAATATGTTTCATTTTACAAGAGCTGAAGTTAAAAATGTTAGTGTCCTATACTGTTTTTTCTTATTAGACATAAGCCTGTTCTAGCTCCCTATCTGAGAAAAACACACAGAAACACTGTAGTATTTTCCTCTTCGGTTGAAGCACTAACTTTTGCAGCAGTGTATGCATGTCCAGTTAGACACAGTAAACCTTAAAATAATTTTCCTGACAAACAAAATAATTACAATGACCAATGATCATCATCTTTCATAAGCTATCGCCTTACCATTAGAGGAAGAGCCCCTATTTGCAAATGATGAAGTCGAGGAGGAGCATGGTAGTGGGCCAAGTGAGGATGCAAGGGCCCTGGAGGGTAAGTAGCTGCAGTCACACCAGCTTCAATTCCCAGCTCCCTGTTACATGAATGAAAGTGGCATTACAGCAAAGGTGTATCTTGACTCCTAGGTACAAGTCCACTGCTTTGGAAAGCATATGACACAGCACAACTACCACAACTGTTTTACATAAACATTTTTTTAAACTTATTTAGACTTTGCTAAAGAATAATCTTAATCCTATCATAACTAAAAGTTGTTTTAAAATCAGCTGTGAAGATTTAGTATGCTAAATCAGTAGAGATAACTCCACATTTACTGTGCCCAGGAATATTACCAGTGTGGAGTCTTCTCTGTAGCTCACGCCATGGTGAACAGCAGCTGTCACGTATGCACCTCTTCCCTAATGGTCAAAAGTATCTTTTATATATTGTGGAACTTAAATGTAACCTTCATGAGTGGGTCTGATGCAATTTTAAATAAGTTCAGACAGAGAGAATAAATTAGTTTGTAACTTAAATCCAAACCTCTATTTTACAAAGAACATAAATATAAGAATAGTCTTCAGCAATGTTTTACTTGCCTATTTTAAAATCAATTTAAAATCAAATCTTGATATCCATTTTTAAAAGCAATGGATAAACCCCCCAAGAAATATATTTAAGATATTGAGTACTCAAAGCAGTATTTCAAAGCCGTATCAAGATCTACAGATTTTAAACTACAGGCACATGCAGCCTGTAGCTTTTAAAATCACAGCCAGCATTATCAGCACTGTGATCTGCACATTATGGTCTTTTGTCCTGAGTACCAGAGAACTAAAATAGTATCTGATTACTAACCAGGCAGATCTCTCTGGAGCTTGTCGAGGATGGGAAGACATTGTCTGAGGCACATGAATGTGATGCCCATGACCGTAATTGGGATGCATTCTGTGAGGATGTGGAGGAGGCCGCTCATGAGCGCGTCTAAACAACATAGAACAGCAATAGTTAATTCCACATACTTGTTAGTATCAAGAAAGCAACATCCATAACCAAAACATTACAGACTGAATTACTGGAACGGGTTTAAAATAAAAAAATGAAGCTCCCCATATAGTATTTAAATTTCAACGTTAGATATTGGTTAGAAACTAATCATAATACAGATTTCATATTCAAAGAAAAAGCCAGCTTCAGCTATTGTGATCTGTCCTTCACTTGGCAGACACGACCATAGAAGAACTGACAAAGTGTTTAATCCTAACCTCAAACTGCAGGTGGGAAAGCGAAGGTCACATGATGGCCATGTTGAGATTCAGAGTAACTCACAGCTATGATGAAGTTTATTTCTAGTAAAACTATACCAGCAAAAGTAATTCAGGGAAACTTGATACAATTATCAGAGGACATTTTCCTTGAAACATGTCTGCGTCATAGCTCAAGTAATAAGAGCACACAGTTTTTTCCATGCCAGCTGGTATAGAACAACTACATCTTTGGAAAAAAATCTTTAAAAAAAAAAAACCTGCTGGCTGATTTCTGTTACTTTACCACTTCCCAGTTACAGAACAAAACAGATTGGTATTTTTCTTCACATTGCTTTCAATGCAGAAAGTATTTTTTTAAAATGCAATCTAGAAACTTGAATTTTGCCAAAAGCAGTACACTGTCTTCAGATTCAATACCACCTTAGACTACCTGACAAAGCAGACTAGACATTTTGTAAGTTTTCATGTCTAGAGGAGTAAAAAGTTACTTAACACCACCATTCTAATTACTGTAAATTGACACTTCTCCAGAGAAATCTGTCAAGTTTGTATAAATTATGTCAGAAGTATTAGTTTTCTGCAATGGTACAGACCAACATGGGAACAGACCTATCAAATAACTATGGGGAAAAATCTGGAAGAGCATTTTAATAAAAAAAAAAAACATAGCAAAACAACTTCTACAGTTCCATAAAAACTGAAAGTCACGCAGGCCCATATTTCCTAAAATGCATCTTCATGTAAAAGGAAACATGTTTTAAATTATGTCTATGAATGCAGAACTCCTAGGCAGTCTATCCCACAATCTTACTATAAAGCAGGTGATCAGATTTAAAATATGCAGTGCACCCTCATATACTGCCTTTTGCATGTTTTGTGGCTGATTCCAAGACCCTAAGAAGTTACAGCCGTCGTACCCACACTTGAGACATGACAGTGAGAAGAGGACTCTAACCATTCTCTATGTCCAATCCTGAAAAAGTCCTGTATTATTAGACAGAAGGTAGACAAGCTAGACTATCCCATAAGCCATTTCTAGAAATGAAGGATGAAACAACATCTTAAGAACCCTTTGAGATGCTGGGACATGGAACCGAAGGAACTGCAAGGCTGCTGGCAGTCTCAGGCTGTGTATTAAATAACAGAGTAAATATACACAAGTTTCTGGCTGTCAGACTATAATCTGATTTATGTGGGCTTGGGCCAAGACACCTACAGTATTGATTTTGCATGTAATTTGTATGAGTATTAGAGGGGAAAAGAAAGACCAAGGGCAGAACAATTTCATAAGATTACAAAACAAAACTATAAAGGAGAAACCTCACTGAGGAAACTGACACTGTCTGACCTGAGACTGGTGACTTCAGAGAGAATGTCAAGGAAGAACCCATTATCAACACTTGACTACAGTTTCTATACATACAAAGAAAATTCACTAGGCTAAAAAATGGCAATATTCACATTTCCAATTTCCAAACTACCAGAAAGTTTCCAGAACTGATAGATAGCCACCACTATTATTTTTCCTTAAAATGCTATTTGCTGTCTCACATTCACTGGCTTCAATGTTCCAAAATTAATTTTTGGGTATGACTGCATAATCATGGGCAGACACAAGTGGTATTCCTGTATGTTTAGATTAGGGTGTTTAGAGGTTATGCTGTTTATGTAGCAAAGATAACAAAAGAACAGGTGTAGGTTCAGACAGATCAAAATTTTAATGACTGAGAAAATAGGGTTATATTTGACTTTCCTGGGGGACAGTGGAGAAGGGGGAAAAGTCTGTCATGTGCCACTTCACAAGCAGTTACTGCCTGTAGATATTGCTATGAATTACCTGGAAACTGCCTCAGAAGTTGCAGTTAAACTTTTATTTAAGCATTAGCTTCTAAATCAGTTTTAAGTTAGTTACCAGTAGAATTCGTGTAATTTGTTAAGGAGCAACAACTAGAGAGCTCATTCTTGAAACGATCTTGGATATTTAAAAGCATTATCTCCAGAATGAAAATAACTTCAGTCACAAAGTAACTGAATACCAAGCAGTATTGACCTGATTTCTGTTGATACTAGTGTCATGAATCTAGTTTAGTAACAGCAGTAACATCTCTTAAACAATATCACCAAAGCTACATCTCAACATTGGTCACATTCTCATACAAATATTATTCAGTCTCTTCCTTCTCTTCTAAGAATATAAAGGCATAGCAAAGCTAGTTAAGTATCTAAGGTTAAATGTGAATTAAACCTGGTAAATGGTCTAATAAATTGGTTCATTTTATTTTAAAGCATTAGTTAGGTAAAAAGATCTTAACAGCATCAACAAAACAAAACACACTGTCAAGGAACACATTTGAAAGGATCTTAGGATGTACTTTCTAGTCTGTCCATCTTGAAAAGGAATTCCTGCCTGTTACATGTAGGATGAGTAATGGGCAAGAGAAACATAAGCTTCCCTTCTCTTCCATGCCCCATTTGTGCCTTACCTGGAGACACTATTGAGAGATGTAATGGAACAGGTTCAGTCTTAATGCTCACGCGACTGCGATGGTACCATGGTTTAATACTAACAGTTCCTAACCATGCAATTAACAGTTTGAGATTCACATGCAACATTTTACAAACCTGAGGGAAATGAATTATATGTTTAGATATTGTTCTGAGTACATTTGTGACATACGTTGGGTGCTGCATCATTCTTCTTCTCTGGACCTCCATCCTCTGGATCACTTCATGAGGATGTAGCCTCTGTGCTGGAGGTGCTGTTGCAGGGATGTGATGGGATATAGGCTGGTGTGTTGCAGGAAGATGCTGTGGTATTGGAGCAGCAGCATTGGCTAAAGGATGAGTTGGTGGTGGAGGTGGAGGTGGAACAGGATGAGAAGATGCATGAGAGGAGATTGAAGGATGGAAGGGATGCACTGGATGAGGGATAACATAATCTACTTGAGGTGGAGGTTGTGGCTGTGGAGGAGGATTTCCATGAGAGTGAGGACATGCAGAAGCTTGATGGTGAAGAGGTCTGGTCAAAGAAGCATCTGCAATGAAAACATCAGGTGCTTTTAACTTGGTCAGTAGCAGGTTTTGACTTCATTTAAAATGTATCTTCACACAGGTGCTTCAATATTATTACACCAGTGTAAACAGTGGCAATGTGGGAATATGTGTTTATGCATTTTTTAAATAAAGTGATACCAGCAATATACCCTACAAAACCCCCACACTTTCTGCAGCCAAAAGTATTCCACTTGCCAGTGCTGGTAAAAAGAAAAGCAAATTCTAAAAAAATCTGTGTGATGCATGCTGAAAAAGGTATGTATGGTGAGAAATTACTTCAAGTCTGTTGTTTAATTTTTTAAAAATTCAATTCCCCCCCAACAAGTCTACTATTCTGTAGAGACAAATTCCAAAAAAGAAGTCACAATCAAACAAATGAGTTGACTCTGAGCTTGCTCAAGCAGAACTCATTGTGGGGATGGACCAAGGAAAAAGAAATAAAAAGGCACTGCTAAATTACAAAGGAGATGAAAAATATTTCATAGTAAATACAGATTTTGAAGTTTGAATGTTATTAAGATCACTCAAAAGAAAATATTTTAACATCACCTTGATCCTGTTCTAATCCCCTACACAGGTTGAACTCTTTAAATACATTTCTTAGTATGTGTTTTGCTAGGGCAGTTCTAAGATCAAAGCAAGCAGATAGTAAGACTTTTTGTATGTCATCAGGAAAGCTGTTTTCCTGTTGTTTGGTCCCCCCTCCCAGGTACCCAGTACTTATCAGTACTTACAAGGAGAATGCATATAATGCCGACAGGAAGAGAGTGATGCCTGAGGAGGAGGTTGGGGCTGTGGCTGTGCTACCATACTCGATCCATATCCGTCTATTGTTATTGATTGGCTTGGGCCAGCACCAGCCTGATGCCCATAAATTGCAGTTCGAGACGAAGAACCAGGACAGCAGGGATCAAAAGCAGATGTCCCATGAAAAGCTCCGCTTCCATGACTTCTTATACCACTGCTGCTTAAGTCTACTGGCAACGCCTGCTGCGTAAACAAACCATCTTTTTTCAAGCAATTCTTCAGACATTGAAAACAAAGTCATCTTCAAACATCATGTCATAAAAAATAAAAATAAATACTATCACAAGCAACTGCGATCCCAATTTTTAAGTGTTAAGGCTTGACTTTAGAACATTCTTTATATATGGTTAACATTTCTTATTCCTAAACTCTTGAATCTAGTGAGAGAGACTAAATTACACCAGATGGTGTAAAAAAAGCAAAAACCCTATGATAGATAAATCAGTGAGTATATGGGAGCTACATGCACTGAAGTATTTGGAGGCAAAAAGCAATCTTTAGCTTTTTCAATTGTGCCTAATGAATTACACTTAAAACAGATACGAGGTTGATAGTTCTGCATGTTGTAAATCAAGTTTGCACAGTATTGTTCTTACTTATAACCACATTGTTTTAGAGCTGTGATTTTAGTTACTTATAAAGTCTTAAAAAATAATGCTTTTAGAAAAGCAGTTCTTTTATAAACAGAACATTAGACTTAATTTTTTTTTCCTTAAAGCAGCTCAATTATTTGCATTGCAAAACTGCTGTGATCAGCAGAGTATATTTCAAGGTATTTATGTTTGGTTTGCTCTAACAGCCACTGTCATCTTACAGCCATCAAGAGGATGTCAGCTGTCAATGATTAATTGTTGGATTATGACTTTCTGTAAAATTTCAATTTTTTGTGTCCATATATTTATTATAACTCAAATTTTCCTTTTAACTCCCTTCTATGATGCCTGCTACAGAACAATAGAATAATCCACAATTCAGCATCCTGTTCTATTCTCTCACATCTATAACAACTTGAAATCGCAGAGGGAGAGTCACAAGGATTAAACGTGCCTGGTCGTGGTAACTGGTGCCAGAACTGCTGCCTGCTCCACAAGGTGCAGGCACTGGAGGAGGCCTTTCAACAGGGCAGCTGGAGTCACTGAATGAAGGAGATAGTGGAACAGCTGGGTGAGGGTTGTGGTGGTGGTGGTGGTGATGTTGAAAGTGGTGGCCGTGCTGCTGAAAGCAGCTTGTGTGCGGGTGCCCCAATGCATGATGAGTCTGTGAAGGTCCTCCACAGGGAGAATGCTGAGGGCAGCATGAGGGTAACCTTGGCATGGCTGGAGGGCCAGTTTCCAGTGTCGTATTAGATGCAGTTCTTCTCATATCATCTTGAAGATAAAGAAAATTAATATTAAAGTGAAAGAAATTAGTAAAGCTGATCACCATAAAGCAGAGTCTTAAAAAGAAAAAAAAAAATGTACTCCACAATTAAATAACTAACAAATTGAAAAAGAGATCTAGAGTAAAACAAAACAAGCTGGATACTAAAAAGAAGATTTAGCTAAGCCTGCCAAATGAACCAAAACTGAATGGTTCAGGTGGATGTACTCATGGGAACCACTAGAGGACGTGAACTGACACTTGGTTTATTTTGCTAATTTAAGACATCTTATCGGTAGGGAAAGAAGGAAAGATTGTCCCTGTGGTTAGTGTGCAGAGATCTCAAATTCTTGTGCAACTGTGGTCTGCTCAGGTTTTTTCTACCTCACCTAACTTGCAGACAGGGGCAGAGCACCTGTGTTTCAGAGATGTTATAAGTGCTACTTGTATGTACAGCTCTACTATAGGTCAGTATCTGCACAGATCTGTATAAACATGCTTCCAGTGAAGTAATCTACAGGGGGGAAGTTCAAGGAATACATCCTTCACTTCCTTATAATACCCATTAAAAAAACCACCCCTGTAACACACTGCAATGGAAGACTTAATTCCCTGTGAACTACATTCTACCTCCTCAAAAAGCAACGCTGTGGTTCATTAAGTATAACAAAATCATTCCAACAAGCAAAAGCAGAAGGCTCCAGCACAACTTCCTTCATCTTTGGGGAGAAATCAATGATCTTTTTCAGATTCCTGTCCTCTCAACTTACTACTGTTACGTTCAGTACTAAAAGTTCACGTCATTTAATCTAGAGAATGCTGATTAACTTCCTCCACATCCTTTGTACTAGGAGGCAACACAACAGTTTAGAAAGCTCACTTATTCTGTACCTCCAGCTGAAGTACCAGCAGTGCCGCCACTGGGAAGACTAGAAGTCGTCTCTGGTGCTGCAGAGGGCTGGTTGGTGGAGATGTTTGGAGCTGCATCAGAGGCCTGCTCTGAGGTAGACGTACTAGAACTGTTACTGGAAGCAGAACTCACGACCTGTGGCTCCACTCTAGCTGACGTGGTTGGCACAACTGTTGGCTCTAGCGAAATAAAAAAGCTTTCATGTTCTTTAAGCTTTAAAAGCTGCTGGAGTTTTTTTTATCGTTGTTGCTGGTTTTAAGTATTTTACAAGAAATCCTTGATTCTGGTCTTGCCAGATGCTAATAAAGTTGGAACACAAAAGCCTGACAGGTACAAAGTACAGAAGTTAATTCTGTTGCACTCATGTGTGGGGGAAAAAAAAAAATCTTTTCTTTTTTTTTAAAAATCAACTCAAATTTTAAGAGTAAATAGAAAATTAATTCCCAATCAAATCTGACATATCCAGTTTTATTTACTGAATAAAATACTACTAGAAAGGAAGTTAAATTACTTTACTACTTTACGATGAAAACACTTGCTGAAATCTTTCATAAATCCACAGGGAAACTACTCTATGATTAAGTACTACCTTTACCCTTTTTTAAATGTCCACAAAGTGCAGAAAAACTTTTAGATAACTAACCAAGAACAGCATAACAACATCTAAACTAGCAGTACTATAGTACTAAAGGCTACCGCAAGATCAACTTGGTTTCTAGTCTCAATACACATCAAAAGCAGATCCATTACATCAGTATTTGAGACTTCTGTTAAAAGTACATACATGTTCATTTTGCATATCGTAAAGGTAATAGTTGGCAATATATTTAATTGAATCCAGGGAAATACACCAAACACTTGATGAATCTTGTAATCTACTACACAATTGTAAACAGGTTAAAATTTAAAAAGATACTTGGTGGGATAATTCAAATTTAGTTTTGAAAAAGTCTGTCTTTGACTGCAAGTTAGAGATTTCTCTCTAGTTACTGACAAGGCAAACGACATGACTAGGAATATGAGATACCATAAAAGGGAGTATCATCAGAAGCAGCTCAGGTTTTTTTAGTAAAAATGTCTGCATGGATATCAGAAAAGGAAAGCATCAAGACACTTCAAATACTTCTCTCACACAAAGTCTCAAAATAAAATATGACTGGTTTTCAAGACTCCTCTCTATATCTAGTAGGTATATCAGCAACTCAGCAAGCAAGAGAATAAACATATCCTCCTTTTTGCAAGTCTTCCAACTTATCACATTAAAAAACCATGACCCGATACCTACATTTAAATTCTTTTGGATTTTAATTTGGCATTCCAATATACTAATTTTATTTAAAGGAAAACATTTTTGGATAAATGTATTTATGTTTAAATTCAGGAAAACCCCAGGAAACATATAGGATGTGTATGGCCTAACACTGATATGTGATCACACACTGTTCGAGGCTGGATGCTAATACCTTCTGTAAGTAATCCTTCAGTCAGACAATTCTCAATTCTATCAGCCTCCATCACCCTGCTAGCCTGTTACTATTTTGACTCACCATCAACAATACACACAGTCCTGCTTCTACCCTCCAAAACAAGTAAAAGCTAGAGGGCTTGGTCAATCTCAATCTACTAGGAGAAACTTAATTTCAACACACTTCACAGACCAGGAAGATAGATGGAGATATGATCATGGAAGTAGCAGGCAAAGTTTTAAGACCAGTATTTTTGAAGACACGGGTGAAGTTACGATAAAGTGCATAGCTGCCTTGTAACAGTATTAATTCAGAATTTTTATCATTTTACATTAGTTCATGTATGAAATTTTATGGTTATCTCCAAAAATAATATCCCTGAAATCCTTGAAGACTCATCTAAGAAAGGTATTTCCTCTGGGGGGTGGAAGAAACATCTAGTCTTAAATATACACATTACAGAACTAAAAGTTCATTCAGCAATAATCTTTTTTAAAATAATTTTGTTCCTGAATTTAAGACTAAATTCTACAATTTTAGTTTAAAGAATAAACTGAAGCAATAGATGTCTATTCCCCTTCAATGATAAGAGCTGCTGGGATATTTCACAGTAAATCCATAAAGAAAAGAATCTGTAAATCAACCCATCCTCTTCCTTAAAAAACCATCAAACAACCAAAATCAATTCCAAACCCTTTCAACTCTCCATTCCACCCCAAAAATCAAGACAACTTGAAGAATAAGGCAGTGCAAGATACTAGCTTGTGATGCACTCAGAGACGGAACCACAACAGGACGAAACTTCTGTTAAACATTAGTTGTAACATCCACCCAAGAAATCTCCAAAACCAACAACAAAAAAAATAAACCTGCAGAAGTGTACATGAGCTTTAGTTCTTCCTTCTCTCAACTTTTGACAATACCTGGAAGCTGCTCTTATGATTTCAGCAGGAATAGACTTACTAAGGGCCAGTAGGTTTTAGTGTCAGGAAACAATGAAAGGTTACAGCTTCAAAAACCTAACATACTTCACTAGTTTGTTTTTTTTTTTTTTTTCTTTTTTAAAATTATTTTTACTCCACGGCCTGAAAGAACAGAAACTATTCCAAAGCACAGGCAGCAATAGATTTTTTCCTTTTATAGTGTTGTATTCAAGTAAGTGCATATTTTTAAAGTAGTAGTTCCAACCTGTTCTGTAACTTCTACCCGGTGAGTCAGCCTTCAGACACACACCCAAGTCGGTTTGGGAATAAAAATTAGATCTAGTAGACTCACTAGGAATGGCTAAACTTTTAATTTTAAAAGGAAGGCCACAAGAAGATATTCTGACAGGCTTGAAAATTAATTTGTTTAGAATTGAGACTTTTTTGTAGAATGGTATGTTATAACTGATGCAATTCACTCCACTCCCCTTACACTGATCATCCGGCTTCTGAAAAGGAAGAGATTTCTTAGACCAATGCAACATACCGTCTTCATCCACTGTAAGGTCCACTACTTCAGCTGCATTCTGTCTCAGTGGCTGTATGACTGTGGAAATCCTACTGCGGTTCCGCTGTTCCTGAGGTCGTGCAGCATGAGAACTAGAGCTTTGTCCCCAGTGTGATCTTGTGTGGCCAAGTGTTGAACGAGACCTTAAAAAAGGCAACACCTTAAGTATTGACCTAAATTTTGACATTATTACATTTTTCTCCTCACTGTTTGAGAAGCTATTTGAAGTATTTTTTTTAATTATTATGAGCATTTTGGTATGTTGAAATACCCCACTACTCTGCATTCACTAGATGTGTACCTACAAACATTACTGCAGTCTTTATCAAATAACAGAACAGCAAATACCCAACAGAGTTTAAAGGTCTTTAAACCATGTTCCTATGAAATACATACAGGTAACTTATAAAAAATTCACTGTGAAACCATCAACCACAGTCAGGCAGCACTTATGTCAGATGTTGTGTTTTAACTTTGTTAATAGTAAATGAAGAGTCTGCACATCCTATATTATTACTATGCAGTCTGAAACAGCTGACATATGAATGATGACAGAGCTGTAAAGACAATAAAAATTTGTAAACATTGTTATTTTGCATGTTAACTTGTAACAGAATATTTTCAGAAGATAACTTCTATACTTTAATTTAAATTTCAAAAATGTCCTAAAAGTGCAAAATCTCTGGACTTTTCTCTCTTGAATGTTTCCCTTCCCCTCCTCTAAGAACGAATACAGCTTTGTGTAACACTTAAATGAAATGTTCCTTGAGGAGAGGAAATCATAAGCCTGTAACCATACCTAAGGAAAGAGATGGTTTTATCTCTGTAATATAACACTTAACACCCATTCTATTCAATTTAGCCATACAAACTCAAACACTCAAATCAACGATGCTTTAGAGTTTAAGGTAAGAGAATACTGTCTTTAATTACGGGAAGAATATTTTTACAGTATTGTATTTACCAGTTCGCTCTCAAAAACCTCTGACTCTCCAGTATTTACATAAATCAGGTGGCTCTTATTTTCCGATTTGCAAAAACAATGTACTCAGACTTCAGAAATTCAGAAGAGGAAAATGTGAAGAAAAGGGAATGACTTCACTAAAAATAAACAAAACCCACTGCACAAATCACCACGGAGCTCAGTCTACATTTCTGTTCTGCCTGTACTCCCTTCACCCCTCTGTGTGTAACTCGCTAACAAAGATCAGTATATTTTCCTGTAGTGCAAAAAAACATGCTTGCTGCAGTCTTCTCAACTGACTTACACTTCAATTCCACTTCAGCAGTCACTGTAATTTAAAGATCAAGTTGTTTCCAAAAGGTACTGTTTCTTTCAAGTTTGGATTTACACAATGTCCAAATTGATTTGTCTGTGCTTTCTGTGTGTCCTACTAACACTCCAGCATTAAATTTACCTCCCAAGCTCCTTTAAAAACTTTACTATTACTCTCTGGTGACCCAAGGTGCACTCTGGTAATATGGAGAGGTTAAGGTCTCACCTCCTACTTCATCTTCCCCTTCCCTTCAGTTAACTAAGAGTTAAGGTTCATGGAAGGACCTCGGGTTTGGTAGTAAAGGAGAGATTAGCTGCGGGAGGGTACTCAGGATTGCCAGAGTTTACTTCCCTTACAGGAAATCCAGCTTCATAACAAAACCAGTACAGTACTTACTACATCCATATTTTTTGTTTATCAATGCAAGCATAAATTGAACATTAAGAAATTTCTTTGGATTTCTTCTTGCACAAAAGAACAAGCAGACAACATGACAAAGCATCAAACTAGAGACAGAGAAATAAGGCCTAGCATACAACCATACAGTGAGCTAACAATCTTCAAGAGTTTTACAATCAGGTATGATTTCAAGCAAAGATGGAGATAGAAACAAAGGACTACTGAATTGAAGCAGGCAAAGTTAGAGGTCTGGGTCTTTATTTCCTTGTTATGATTAAATAGGACATTATTCTGAATGACTAATGAATGTGTTAGCTATATGGTGCTGTGTATATTCAGTCTGTGGCTGAGTCCACGTAATTTCAAAATTACTAGGTTAGTCCACCTCTGAAGAATGTATGACCAAATTGTTTAGTCCCTTTAATGCTAAGATGACTCTCAACCAGATCTTAATAGATTTTTCTTAATCAGAAAAGGACAGTCAATGAAGGCTTCATAGCATTTCAGTAGATACTATCTAATTCTCCTAGCTATGATTCCAGCTGCTACACTGCTGCTTGAGACTGCAGTTTATTTTGCATCAAAGATTTACTTTCTCTATGCTTTGAAAACAGCCCTATCTTGACGAAGAGGGGAGGAGGGAATAATCATCAGTACATAACAATTTCTTGATGGAATATGGCACACTGGGCAAAATGAAGGACGTGGAAGAAGAAACTAGCACATGGATTTCTGTATGGAATTTTCTCAAACCTGAGACTGTGTGCAACATCAGAAAAAGTGACAAACTTCTATATGCAGGCGACCAAGTGAGGATTCAACATGCCACCAACAGCATCTCACCAGCAACCACTCAGAAAACAAGAGCATTAGGATCTTGATTTCACAAAGCAAGTAAAAATTAGACAATTAACCAGCTCTGGTAATGAAAGAACCAACAAAGGGATGTAATCACAAAGTTTTAAGGTAATTTCTTAGTTTAAATTATCAGTAAGATTTTTGGGTCTGCAATTCTCAGTTGTGGGATAAATTCAAAGAAACTGCAATTAACAATTCCCACTAAAAGTGTTTTTCTAGAGACAAATGATTTTCACTGGGTTTAGTACGTTTCAGAATAGTTTCTTCAGGAGTGAATGAAAGTAAGGAAGTGGTTTTCACAAGTGCTCTGCTCCTTACTTCTAGAAGTGGACAATTTACACTGATGCTACTGATAAAGTATACTATGTGTGGTCTAGGATCAAGCACTATGTATTCACTGTTGAGCAATGGTGTCCCATTACTGGCTTTTCCAGAGTCCACTGCCAGTTTTATCAGATCCTACTTTTAGGAAAATAGTAATCATCAGAGTAGGATTTCACTAACAGAATGGAGGAGGATGACATGAAATAAATACGGTGATGGAGGGCGAGGGAAAAGAGAGCTCTTAAAACCCATACAATATTACACTTAAGACAAGAGACAGCAAAGCTTAAAAGAGAGCAGAAAATTGTAGTATTTGCTGTCTTGACAAGCAAGGCAGGACCTGTAAAGTTACACAAAAAGTCTGGTTGAAGGCACTGCAGAAAGAAACCCTTTCTGTCACACAGCTCTAGCTTTCTGAAGTTTTTACTTTATCTTTTCCCTATTCAGCACTACTACCTTTTTCTTTGAGAGGATTTTCCTTCTTGGAATGTTCTATTTCTATGTTCTTTATCTATCCTGCTCACAACACATGGACAATAGTGAAAGATAATCTCACATCCACTAACATGCTCCTGGTTCTACATCACAACAGATGCTTTGCCTCAACCTTTTCAAGACACAATTATTTTTTTTTGTCTCTAGCTTTTCCAAGTATAAGCACAAAGTTTGAGTTTCTAAGGGATCCAGGTGTGCTGTCTGGAGAATGTGGGTTTCCTTCTTTCTTCCAGTAGTTTTCTCTCCTGTGCTGGGTTTGTGTGGCAGGGTTTTTGGGGGGGGGTGTGGGAGGGTGTGTGGGTGCTACAGCGGTGGCCCCTGTGAGAAGCCTCTCAAAAGCTCCCCGAGCTCCAAGTCGGACCTGCCTCCGGACAAGGCCGAGCCCATCAGCGATGGTGGCCGTGTCTCTGCAATAACATATTTAAGAAGGGAAACCTGAGAGGGGATTGGGGACTTTGAGGATGACTTGTGAGAAGGACACCTGTGTGAACACCAAGGTCAGTGGAAGGAAGGAGGAGGAAGGGGGGAGCTGTGCCGGAGCAGAGACACCCCCCTCCCTGTACCCCATGGTGAGATGACAGGGCACCCTCCTGCCACCCCTGGAGGTCACCAGGGCAGCAGAGATTGACCTGCGGCCTGTGGAGGACCCCAGGGACTCTGTGGGAAGAAGCCCCTGCTGCTGCAGTTGGGTGCTGGGAGGA
Organism: Strix aluco; assembly: GCF_031877795.1. Taxonomy (NCBI): domain Eukaryota; kingdom Metazoa; phylum Chordata; class Aves; order Strigiformes; family Strigidae; genus Strix; species Strix aluco. The sequence continues at coordinate 27,150,473 of NC_133942.1, read as the reverse complement.
CTGCCAACACGTGGAGGGGACCCACAAGAAGAATTCATGCCGTGGAGAGGACTCACGGCAGAGAGAGTTTGTGGAGGAGTCTCCCGCGAGAGGGACACCACATGGAGCAGGGGGAAGAGTGCAGGAGAGTGCTTCTCCCCTCCTTGGAGGAAGGAGCAGCAAACTGACTGCATCCCCCATCCCCTGCCCCCATGTAGATATTGGGAACAAAACTGAGCCCGGGAAGAAGGGAGGGGTGGGGGGAGGTGTTTTTAAGATATGATGGCGCTTCTCACTGTCCCATTCTGACTGTTAAGTGTAGTTGTTAGTGTTTGGAATTAACGTGATGTCCTTCCTTCCTTCCTTCCCCTAACAAGCCTGTCTTTTGCCTGTGACCATAATGGGTGAGCGACCCCTCCCCATACTTATCTCCATTCCTGAGCTTTTTGATTGGTTTTTTTCTCCTTCCCAGCGTGTGAAGGAGTGAGTGAATGGCTGCGTGGTGCTCGGTTGCCCTCTGGGCTCAAACCATGACATCTCTCTCAAAAAAAATGGTTATGACTGAAAGAAGAATTCAGGAAGAGACAATCACTTCATGAATTTTCTTTCCTTCTTTCTGATCTTTAGTAGTAAAATGCCCTGTAAGCTTGTATGCCCACTCAACCAGCAGCTGACCTTCAGGTATTAGCAAGTTCATTCATACAAAAACCCCTCTGTATTCAAGTGTCTCAATTCCTTTCAAAGTACGTTTCACCTGTAAATTGCACATAAATTAAAATATTTCTATTATCTATACATGGCCGCTTGTTTAAAAGCATTTTTATAAAAAAATAATGCTTTTTATCTTCCATTTAGGAAAGCTGAGAAACCAGCTTTAACATGCATAAATATCCCAACCATAGATTCTTACCACAGCTAAAATTTAGAGCCTACTATTACATTCATCTCTTATTTACTAAGGTCAAGATTAACACTTCAGAATTTTAAGTTTTTTGAAGTTTTCTGAAACTGTCAGGTGTAAAGTTGCAACTTCCCTGCAGAATGCTTTGTATAAAGACAAATGTCAAAGTGACAGCCTCCAGAATTTAAGTAAACTTAACCAAATCAACAATCTTTTTCACTACTATTAATTTGCATTCTGTAAGTCCCTCTATTACTATGGCGATATACACTGCTATTCAACTAATAATTGAATTTTGAAAAAAATACAAGTGTTAGTTCTATTCAATGTATATAACAAGCATTAAAAAGCTTCGCCTCAGATTTCACAGAAAAAAGCTAGCAGTACTATGAAGTGTCAAAAGAGGCATCTTCATTTTTGCATTTGTGATTTGACCTTTTTTCTTTACTTCCATCCAAAAATACACTTTTGCCTTTAAAAAAAAAATACAGTAACCTCTCTCATCTATACACAAGTTATAAAGAATAAAAGTAAACATTTATTTCACCCTGAACAGTATTCTGAGTTTGGTAAACAACCTTCGTTATGTTCACTTTGCTTACAGCACTGATATTTATAATTTTATACTGAACTATCATTTAGATGTCCCAGAGCTGCCTTTGTTCCTTACATTGTGGCTCGCAAAACCACTACACTTGAAACACAGGAAAACCTGCATAGGAAATACTCTATATTCAAAGCACAAAAGACATTTCAGGCTCAAGATATGAATCTACAACTCTTCCTCCTCATAGCAAACTTCCTGGACTTGTTTCCTTACTGTATTTTTTTTTTTAAACATAGAATCATGACTTTTTCCAATACAAAATGAAACTCAATTATTTCTTTAATTGTCTCAAAAAGTTTTCAGCTGAACATTTTCAGTGATGTCTCTTCTCAACAGTTGAAAGCAAGTACAGTAAAAAGGTAAAGAGCAAAACTTAATTGGACCATTCTGTTATGATCTTAAAAAAGATAAATCGTCAAATGCCTTTGAGAAATCTGCATGTTAGAAGGTCTGACAAACCAAACAGGCCAAAAATTTAAATTCACCAGAAATGCACCAGAAAGTGCCCTTGTATCAATCTCCTCACTTAAGTCACCAGTAAAGACAATACTGACAAAATAAAAATGAGGGGGCGGGGTGTGTGTGTGCTGTAGCACTGCAGAAAAGGAAGAAAGAAGTAATCTTTTCAAGTCTTCTATGGCCACTACACAACACGTTTCTTACTGATGCTAGGAAGAGAGAAAGCTGTTTATTTTTTAAAAGCATCTTATCTGTCTTTAATCAGGTTTGAATTAATGTTCTATAAACACAATCACTTTCATCTAGCCCATTTTTTTACCCTTTAAGCTTTACATGCAAGTTGTAAGAGACTAAAGCATTAACTTGATCTAGCTCAAGTCTTTTCAAGCATACATGTTGTTTCATAAATTTTAACAACTCTTCTCAACAAATATAATCATGTGGAGAAATCAACTATTCCTAGAAATATATTTCTAATCACCTCAAGACAGAGCATCTGTTGATTCTGCAGCTTTTGTTTTCTTTTAAACAGAAGGAAATATAAAGAAACATATTGTTGAAGAAATGAATTTTTTAAATGTTGATTTCTCTCATATCTCCGCGATTCCCCTTTGCTATGGATTTGGCTGCCTATTCTTACAAGTATGATATCCTTTGTGTGTCAGAGTTTAACAAAAAATTTAGTTAGTTCCAAGTGTTCATGAAATCTACATTATACATGCATTTGTCTTAAAAATAAAATTGGCTTGTTCAATGTGATATTTATTCCAATAATAGTGATTTTTGCAGGAAAACTTGTCTGTTATTCTAAATTTAAAATTGCCTTAGTGAAAGCACTATCTGACAACAAACACATGGGATGTTTTCATAATTTACTGCCTGTTGTTCCTTTGTCATTATTTTACAAAGAAATGGATAGTTATTCTTCATACTCTACAGTTTTGTCATGTTCACAAGTATGAAAACATACATAACAGGCAGGCATCTCCAACAGTCCTATGCACAAGACAACTTCAAATTTTCTTCTTCAAAGAACTCCACTTCAAGAGATTCTGCAAAATCTGAGAAATATGGAACAAAACTTCCAGAGAGGCATGAAGAACAGGAAAGCATATACAGTAGCAGCTTCAAAAAAGCAGGATGCTTTCCTGAAAAATACTCAGCTAATCCCTAGAGAGTCAACTCAGCCTAACCTAGCTCTCTCTAGCATCTCACTGTACAGCTTTGCTTCCCCAAAACTCTGCCCATCAGTCACACTAACTACAACCACCTCAACAATTCCAGATTAGTTGAATGGACAAGCTTTGGCAAAGGTGTGGTTTGGGTTTTTTGGTTGGTTTGTTTGTTTGGGGTTCTGGTTTTGTGGGGTTTTTTTGTTGTTTGGGATTTTGTTTGGTTGGTTGTTTGGGGTTTTTTTAAACAAAAATGTACACTATGCATCCTGGTTAGAATTTCTATGACATCACCTTATGCGCTTTTAATGATACAGAACCTTGTGACAGACTCGGAGTCAAGCAAAATCATGTTAATACAGAGAGATGCAAGTCTCACCTGTAGCTTTCTCCAACTGTGACAATCTCCACTTCACTATCTGTTGAGGTAACATTTATTTCTTCATTAGCAGTGACCTGGGGAGTGGAGGATGCTTCAATAACCACAACATCTTCATCAATACTTCCTGATGAGGAAAAAGGAAGAAGAAAGTTCGTATACTTCATCCATCTAGGGAGCTATAAGAGACTTTTTTTCTCCTAGACTTAAAATACATGCAGGTAGAGAATTTCATGGTATTATGTCAAACTTCAGGTGCAACTGTCAAATACATAATCTAATTATTAAAGCTGGCAACTCTGCTGTAAATATTGAAGTAAAAAAAGGAAGGAGACAGAAGATGGGGGGGAGTTAGATATGCAAGCTTACATTCTACTGTGTATTGGAAGCAATTATGGTGAATTTTAGCTGTTGTAACACCAACGAAATTCAGTCTTTTAGTATAAAAACAAAATAAACTTTCAAACTAGCAAAGCAGTGGTGGTTTGTTATCATTAACACCTTTTTTTCAAATAATACATTAAAGCTATTAAAGTCTCAAGGCTAAACAGTGGCAACAGGAGAAAAATGATGCACCAACTAATATATATTATCTATTTCTACAACAAAATGAAGACCACAAATCCATCGGTGTTTATAAATGTCTTTACCTCTACACTTTCAGTGGTACTCACAGTCATAGACTAGACAGAGGAAATTAAAATAAAACTATCAATGGTAAAAAAACAAGAACCAAACTCCCCCAAAATCAATTTAGAGTCAAGTTTTGATATGAAACTATTTCCACTTGAAGAATGATTAAAGTTCCAGCTTAATGCCCAGACAAATGGAAACACTTCTCTACAGCTGTAGGACTGACGGAAACAAGTTTGAGTTTGAGCTATCTAGAACACTTAAAATTGAGCTATGGATTCACTGTAGTAATACCACTGAGCACAAAAGAATTTACTAAATAAACAAGCTAGATAGCTTAGAAATAGCAAACTACCATTTTCAGATTTGCAAATTTCTTCCAGAAAAGTGCCTGAAGAATGTGGTCTCATTCAAGTCAATACTTTGATCCTGTATGGATTGACTGTTCTCAGCTGCTCTACTGAATGACAAGGCAGGGCAGATTATTTTCCCCCACCCCAAGTATCAACATTTTTATATTTTGAAAAAAAAAGTTGCATTACTTATTTTCCAATGGCCTGTGTTTGGTTTTGGTCATACTTATGCCAGAGAGACTAGTGCCTCAAGATGGAAAGAGTGATGCTTCCAGATACTGGTATTTGCCAAATTCTCAGGATTGGAATTAATGCGACAAAATTAATTCTCAGAACTTGCACAAAAATTTTGGGAAAACCTGAAAATGTGTCTAAAAAACAAAGTTACATTCTAAAATTGAAAATACAGAGAGGCCAGTTACTCAAAGTGAAAGAAAGGCAGCTAAAGTCAATAACATTCAGTAGAATGTAAATGTCATGCTTCTGACATCTTGCAAATCATGGGCAAATAAGCAACAGCTTCCTGACACAAAACTATCTCAGCTGCTTCTCAGACAAAACCATAGCCAAGCAGCTGGTCAAAAGTCAGTCAGGAAAAAAACCCAACTATTTTTCCTCTGTGCTTCTAAACATGCACTTTCATGAATTACAGTCAGTTTGAGAGCACTCCTGGGGGTCCACATGTCCTCAGGATCAATATTTATTGGAATTTATAACAGGTGCAAAAGCAGGAAGATTTAAGCTTAAGTATGATCTCACTACTTCTGAAAATAAACAGCACCTCCTTGAGGACAAAATCAGATGCCATGTAATTCCAGTGTGCCTCTCTACCAAAATTCTGCCACAAGCTTATCTCATGAAAACTAAAGGGAATTCTCAGCTGAATATCTACACAACTCAGATACTCACTTTTGTCGTGGTTCGAGAGTTCATTTTACTTAATACTTTTTTAAAGCAAATCTTTAGTCAAGAAGGGATTTTACAGACTACACGAGTCAGACTGTAGAAACCATCAGGACTGCTACTTGATGAACAGGTTTTATGACTTCCAAAATAATAATGAAAATCTTTAGGAAAATAGTCAAAGCTGCTATAATTAGGATATAGAGTAGACATAGTTCAACCGTATGCTATTTCCTACTGCTTATGCTTTCTACTAGCATCCTCCCAAGACAAAAGCACAAACTGATTGGGTTTTTATTCCATGTAGTGCGTCCTACATAAGGAGCCAGTAATACACACTTTCTTCAAAATGAAGCAGAAAAACAACTCCTCTAAACTATGTAAATATTTGCAAGGCATTTAGTAAGATTATATTGTTAGGTAAAAAAATTATGAATTAAGTTATGATCGTACACAACTTTTAAATAAAAAAAGCTTTCAGGTAAGTACTATTAGAGGCATACCAAGGGGAAAAGTATAAGTATGTGAACCTTGCTTATTTTAAGAACATTGGAGTAGTTTGGAGAACAGTATATACAAATTAGACAATTGGCCAATACAAACTGGTTTCATTACATTTATCTGAACAATAAAAAGTCAGCTGAAAAACAAAACTTCAGTAACATAAGCAACACTGAAGTAATGTTCATAATCCTCATCGAGTAGCTCTTCCGTAGTCAGACACTAGCCGTAGAGCTGGCAGTACTAAGTGATATGAAAACTTGATCTTTCATTGTCAACAGGATTTACTGTTTCTTCTTTGCCTCTCCTCATACATTACTACAAGAAAGAAAACATAGTTTTTGAAACATCACAAACAAAACCACAACAGTTTATTCTGATTTAGACAGGCTCCTACACAGCAGAGCAAAGGATAGTGTTAAAACAAAGAAATGTCTCTGAAATAATCTGTCAAAATGAGGTCTCAGAGGACAGCCTCTTGACAGGCTGACAGGAATACCCGGTGCCTGCAGCACATGAACAGCAACACAGCTATCAAGGAAAGCCCCCTGAAACTTCAGCACACCCATATATAAGGGATTTATCCTAGCATTAGAGAATTTATAAGGGAATTAAGAATTAGAACTGTACTGATACTAATGAACTAGTGAAATTTAAGATGTCTTTTTGAATGTTCTGCAGTACCAAAGCTTGAGGAAAAAAAAGTTCACTGCCAAATGCACTTAAAATTCAAGTCTACTGGTTTGAACTAATCCAAGCCTAATCCTAGCAAAGCCATGATATTTGCAGTTCCACATAATGCAACTTTGCAGGTTAAGTTAGCATCTGAAGGTGAATTTTATTGGTATGTCAGAGTAGTTCAAGATGGCTGACTTGAACTTTAAGAGTGCATAACCCTGAGGCAGAAGGAAACTTTCTTTAGTGAGATGACCAATGTGCTGAAATAAAACAAATTAATTTTCAGAGGTTTTGCTATATTGTTTCTAAAAATATTTGCTCAAGAGAATTTTGAGGCACTTGCATGCCTGAAAGATTTACCGCATATGTAACTCTTAGGAGTCATCTGGTGAATCCAAGGCTACATGTAAGCAGTAAGCAGCTGAACATATTTTTAAGGTGTCTGCATGGGAATATACTTGGTATAGATGCACACCTGTAAAGTAAATTTCCTAGCAAAGGCATAAAACCAACAGAATTTGTTATTTCAGTAAATACCAGTTCTAACCTACACACAATTCACAAAACATACCAACAGCCAAGGAAAAAAAAACCACAACAAAAGGAACAGAAATCCAAATCTAGAAACACACCAGATAACAAAATACTTGCACATCTTTCTCAGTATTACTTTTCACCCTGTGGTCCACTACACAGGATGTTTTATATAGTCCACCATGACAAGGTATACTTCATTTATTTGCTTTTATGCACATACCAGTCACTGACCAGTCATCTGTCTGGAATGAACTTCTAGTAAATTTGATCTTTCTTAAAGTATAAATATGAATACCTTACTCATCAATGTATCATCTAAATGATTGACCCTGTAAAAGAACAGCTAAATCTGTATAATGAGCGTGTTACTATACTAATCCTATACTCCTTGAAGGCAATCTCCCTTCAAGGAGAAGAGTCACTGGACTGTTGGCAGCAAAACAGTTATGCAGATCTGAGAGGTATTTTGTACTTCTTTCAGGATAATACCTACGGCTGTAAAAACAAACAGAAAATAATTCTCCTGCAGGTATACACTACTTCTCTCTGTCATCTCCTGAATAACAAAACGCAGCAAGCAAATTATACTGTAGTTGTTTGTGACTAAATTAGCCTTTGGGCTACCACTGAAAGACTCATTCTACATTTTAAACGAGCTGGTTAAAACCAAAACTTTTCTGAAAATTACAGCAAGAATTTTATTAGTTTCCACTGAATTTTGTTTGTGTTTTTTTTTTTTTTTCCCCTACTCACATTCATGAATAGTATTTTATAGAGCATGCAAAACACCAAATTTTTGTATGCAAGTTTTGCATATCCCAACAATTCAGACCCATCAACAACAGTTAGTAATTAGGCTTTGTACATTACTAAGAACCAGTAATAATCAGTAACTTCTGTACAGCTTTTCCCCTCTCTTTTAAAAGCCTGTTTTATGATAGAAACCTAGTGCTCAGCCAACCTAGAGGAAGGGATGAACTACACTGCCTTGAATTCAAATTTGAACATCCCTCAAAAAACAAAACACTTCCTCCTCTAGGCCCTACATCACAAAGACAGTAAATCTGTCACATTAGAGGACTTTATTAAGCAGAATATAACTTTAAAAATAATATAATATTGCATAGTCCAATATTTAGATCAGTAAATGAGGATATCTTTTCCCCCAAAAGTTGTAAGATTATTTCAGAACTGTAACTGCTAGGTGCCATTGATAGACCACATGCTGTTCTGGGAAGCAAGTTTTACAATCAAATAGTTTAATAATCCAGAAGTTATAAGCAAGAAACTAAGCTTTGCTCAGTATAATGTGTATAATATATATACAACTATACTGTGTGTATAATATACATAATTATACTATTACTTAACTCTAAAAGATCATGGCATAACTCAATCCTCATCAATACAAGTACCCCACCAAATATACAAAAAACACTGGTATAACATCCAAACGTATGTTTGGCTGCTCGCTGTCCTTCCTGAAGGGTATTTGACATCTATTTTTGCAATGAACATGGGGTTTAACTAGTTTAAACATGTAAGAATAGTGAAGGAGTTTTACAATACACAATTTCAAACGAGACAGTCTGACTAAGCCGTAAGAAAAAACAGAAGAGATTTACAATAAGCTGTCAAGTTCCAGTGACAGAGGTGACTTATTTTGAGTTCCAAGCTTTCATTTGCAGGCCCACATTCTCTCTGCCAGCTGCAGCAGGCAAAACTATGCGGTCAGAGTAGAAAATCCAGGCTACAATCTTTAACTGAAACCTCTCATGCCACCCAGCATCCACAAGAATGTTACAGATGTCAGAGAGCACTTTCTTGTCTATTCATTGCTCATGGACAGCTGTCAGTAAGCGTGTCTAATCCCTTCTTGAACTTGCTGGTATTATGTGCCTCTACAGCACCTTGTGCTGTTGAGTTCAAGATAATTACCTGGATAGTAATTCAGCTTGAAATGGATAAAATAATAATATCCTACTAGTAGTTAATGACTACTCCCTTCTTCAACTTTCACACTTCCTGAACTAGGTGTGACCAGTACCCCCTGCTTCTGACTCCTGGCCATACAGCTAGCATAACTAATGCCATTTTTTGAGGCAAGCAGCCATTCTCTGTGACTGAGTGGGTCACGTATTCATTCCCTTTCCCCTCTCAGGCTCTGAAGGTCCTGTGAACAAGAAGACAAACAAAACAGATTTCTTCTTCCCCTCCCTATCAGCCTCAAGGTTGCTGGGCACCAGGACAGTTACTCCCTTCCTTGCCAGCCTTGAAGGTCCCAGGCACCCGGCCAACCAGGTGTTGTTGATGACCCCAGAACAGAACAGGGAAGCATAACAGCACACAGAGCACTGTCTATAAAATCAAGCAGGTACAAGTCCCAAGTGGGAACCTGGACCAGAACTGCTACTGGACAGTGAGAACTGTGACCCTCCAGTGGCCAGGGACACCCCCACCATCGTCAGCTTCCTCCAAGGACTGAGTGACTCATACTCTTCTATATGATTTTCGAGTCTAGCTTATGATTGTTATACTGATATCGCAAACCACATATTAAGATTTGACCTGATCCACAGAGGGTCCAGGTGATTAGAAATTATAAGTAAAGTTGTATGATAAATTCTGTATTATGCTACTTAGAGATTGTACTATATTGATTCTGCTTGTAGAAATCCTGTGCCATTCTAGACATAAGTTCTTTGCTACACTAATCATAATAACCTGCGAAGAAAATAAAGCTTTAATTCTAACTACGATTTTCTGCCACAGATTCATAAAAGGACATGCCTGTCTCCTTAGTGTTGGGTGACACTAGGTTACCCGACAGTTTTTCTGTATCCAAAACTTACTTGGAATATAGTTTCCAACAGCTGTATATGGTGGGAGACATTTTCAAAACCAAATTGCTTAAGAGTCTGCACCCTGATGAAAAAGACTGTCAACTACCAGAATTTAGGGGATCTTGTCCAACTCTGAGTCATGCTAATACAGGCTAATCCAAAACTCTAATGACTGTTCTCAACCAAGCACATAAATCTTGGTCTTATCAGCAACGCCACAGCAAGCCAATTCTAGAAGTAGCATCTTTTCAGCACAGAAAGCTGCAGCAGCTACAGAGAAGTGCTGAAGTGCATTCCATGCTAACTTTTATTACTGTAGCTATTTAAAGCTCCAATTCACAGCAGATAGATATGGCAACAATGGTTAATGCTGACTGCTCACAAAGCCAGGTGCTTTTTCCTCACCACTTCCCAGTTCTTCCCTAACCCCTCTCCACTAAGAGGCACAGTAGAAAGGATATGTATTCACTTCCTTGTCCAGTAATGCTATTGAGAGAAAAGCTCTGAATTATGAGCTGCACCAGTTAGTGTGAGAAAAGGAGCACATGCTGTAGTTTTAGAAGGGATTAAGTAACTGAAAAATAATCAACTCTAACAACAGGCGGGTTATTTCCACTTAATGCATGTTTATCTTGAACCTGTTAAAATAATCTGAACATGAAGTGGTATATGTTTAACATTTTTACCAGTCTCTGGCTTTTAAAATGTCAGATGTCTACATTCAACATTTTTGGGAGACAGACAACAAATAGGTTAGAGGAATCAAAAGGACACTAGTGAATAAACTAAGTCTTATCATTCTAAGAAGCTCTGAACAAAAACTGGAGCAGCTTCTCATTGGCATTACATTCTAGGAAAGAGGCAAGGCCTGCCTAGCACTAGCTGCTCAAAAATGCAAAGTAGCATGTCAGACCCTGAAGGAATTTTAGTGCTATTAAGTGAACAGTTTATGACAATGCAAAATTCTACCCAGCTTTTTTTTAATAACAACACTTTCTCATTTCCAGGGGTTCAGCTTCACTGCCAAATCAGAGTATGTGAGGCTAAAAACTTGTTGCAATTTTAGCTTTTGCGAGATTTCCCTCCACAGATGGGCTGTCTCCGAATGGCTCCCCCAGCCCTTTAAATCCAAGCTGAAAATCAAATACCTGTACAAGCATATCAGAAAATCTGCATTACAATATTACAGAGATCCAGTTACAGTAAAAGTTGAAATTTTGCCACCTTTGACAACTCAAAAGAGGATTATCTCTACAGGTGTGTATACCGGTCCTCCAAAGGTTAGAGAAAAGTTTCTGAGCTACTGAAACAAAACACAGAATCAAAATTTGTATTTCACAGCAAAAATGTTGCTGCTTGCAATCATTTTAACTGTAAGCCCAGTATTTCAGTTAAAACCAACTGATCAACATTCAGATTAGAATATATACCCCTGAAAGTACTTGCACCTTCAAATGTAACTATCATTAAACTACACAGTTATTTTTACATTGTCCTTATGCTCCCAACTCTCCTCTGTCTCCTGAATGAGCTTCATCTGGACATCCCAGATTTATTGAGGACAACTGCCTTTTATGGCAAACAGTTGGCAGAACAATATAATCTACTCCTAGGTGTCAGGATTCTGTACTTGTTCAATACTCTTCCATTCCCAAAGCACAAAATTCTACCAGAACAGCTGAAGCCCTGATAGAAAAGGAGAAAAAACCCTATATAGTGTTGTTTGGGGGGGTTTTGGTAAAGGTTCTGTTAAAAAAACAAAGAAATCCCCCCCACACATCACCATTCATATGATTTTCAAAAAATAGCCAAGTTAGTTTTATTAATTCAAGAACTAACATACTAAACACTTATTTGGTTAAAAAGATCTCTTACTTTAATTTCTTGCAATAAGAAACATTTTCCAGAACAGTATAAACTAATTTAGTTTACTGGTTCTTTAAATGCACTGTATCTTTAGATGAACATCTGTGCTGGTTTTGGGTGGGGTACAGTTCATTTTCTTCAGAGTAGCTAGCATGGGGCTGTGTTTTGGATTTGTGCTGGAAACAGTGTTGATAACCCAGGGATGTGTGAGTTCCTGCTGAGCAGGGCTTACACAGCGTCAAGGCCTTTGCTGCTGCTCACACCTCCCCACCAGCGAGGAGGCTGGGGGTGCACTAGGAGCTGGGAGGGGACACAGCCGGGACAGCTGCCCCCAGCTGACCCCAGGGATGTTCCAGACCATATGGCGTCATGCTCAGCATAGAGAGCTGGGGGAAGAAGGAGGAAGGGGGGGATGTTGGGAGTGACGGCGTTTGTCTGCCCAAGTCACCGTTACGTGTGATGGAGCCCTGCTGTCCTGGAGGTGGCTGGACACCTGCCTGCCCATGGGAAGTGCTCAATGAATTCCTTGGTTTGCTCTGCTTGTGTGCATGGCTTTTGCTTTACCTGTTAAACTGTCTTTATCTCAACCCATGAGTTTTCTCACTTTAACTCTTCCGATTCTCTCCCTTCTCCCACCGGGGCTGTGGGGTGCTTCGTTGACAGCTGGGGTTAAACCACAACAACATCAACATTCAAAACAAAGAAATATTTTGTGACATATCCTTAATACAAATTGCTATTAAGTAGTCTATAAGGCTAATCAGTTATTAAAATTCAGTTATTACCATATGTTTTTAAATTGTATTTTCTTTTCTGATTATTATTATTATTCTTCTTTTTTCTCAGGTCTGTCCTCTAGTCTTTCACATACATGCTGCAGGCCTCATATTCTTAGCAGAAGTTCTTTGTCCTTCAGTATATTCTGTAATTTCAGCAGATGCATACGTAACCTTCATGTGCCAATCTAGAGAGAATAAATTCTTCCCTAACATTAACAGGCTAGTGTAGCATTACTAGCAATACAACCCTTTCCTCATATAGAAACACCATCATGCTTGCTCATTATACAGAGAGGTTGCATAGCTATTTTTCCAGCTGGCCCCATTTCTGTCCCAATTAACTCAGTATCTAGAAATGCCTTATATAACAGCAGAAAGCTACAGAAAGTGTTAATCACACTTTTATCTTTCTAAAAATAGGGCACACTTATACAGGAAGCCTGCTCAACTTTCCATTTTATCTGCAATGTAAATAAAATGCTCAAAACCTTCCCATCAATACATAATTTCACTGGAAAAAAACCCCACAGTATTTACATTGCCAGAATTACTTCTCAGCTCACTGGAAGTGTTAGTCCTGAAGTACAGCCACCATAACATACATTCTTTAAAGCATACCTTATTTCAGTTACAACTGATGTCAGTATTTTAATCTAAAATTAACTGGTGCAGAGCAAATCAATTTTTCATTCACAATATGAGAATAAACGTAATTTCATAAATGAATTAAGCGTGCTTTTCAAGGAGTATAAAAATTAAGCCATTAACAATGCATTTTTTCACATAACTAGATGAAACTAACTGCAAGTTTCAGTCTCCTACCATCAAAATAACATCACACTGAATCACTGAATTATCAGAAGTTACCTGAACAGCTTGAATATTCACTGATCATTACATCAATTTTTAAGGAGATCTCTCAGCAAAAAGATTCTTTTGAAATGCCTATGGAAAGCCTCACTATAGAAATACTTGTTCTACACTTCAAGGGAAATAAAGCACAAAAGTGGTATTAATTGAATTTGTGAAAAAAGGCAGTAGGTTTTAACAGTTCAAGTAGACTAAAAAAAATTAATTGAAAATTCTATCTTTAAATACATTTATCATGGTTAGAAATAGGTGGTCACCTAAGAAGCCACAACCTACATTTTCTCATCAATGTACCATTTTCAGTGTTGCAGGGTGCTCTATGGGGAAAGAGAGTTGTTAATGGTCCTACATCATTTTACAGTTACATGAAACTCCATCCTCTCTGAAAATGAGAAGAAGCTATTAACTTGGAAACAGAATTGTTAACACAGTAGTTTCCCAAATTGGTTTTTAATATGAATGTATGCATATCCCCATACATAAATTATTTACAAATCATACCCTTTAATATACTTGAACATGCATGTCAAATGTAACTTTTTTAGACTTAAAAAATTACATTTCTGTCCCCACAAATATGCACGAAGATAATTAAGGCTCTGCAATAATTCTTCTGTTTCAGAGTTATTTATGCAGCCCTGGCACTGTGTAAGTAAGACTTTTGCATTAAATGCACTGTATTTAAACAGTACATTAAAGACCAACACACACATTATTTCCTGCTACAGTGGATAACAAGCAATAATCTAGTCTTTAGTACTCTGGTTCTGTTCAAGCATAAATCCTGCCCTAACACGAACACAATTTTTTTTTTTTTTTTTTAAAAAAACCCCACACTTGTGCTTGTATTTTCAGTCATTTTTTCCTGGAGGAATGATCAGCAAAGTCTGAGATCGGTTTCACTTTCTAAAACACATTTGTCACTAGGCAAAAAACCTGGTTGCACAGATTAACACTATACTGTGTTCTATGTATCTACTTCCCCATGCTCCCTAAAAAAGCTTAAATGATAAACAGAAGGCACAACCACAACATTGTGAATATTACTGGTCCCAGTCTCGGGACTGCCTTTCACTTGGCAAATTTAAGATGAAAGGAAGTCCAAGAAAATTGGTAGTTGGCAAACAAAAGAAAAAAACCCAAACCCAACTCCCCAACCCAACACCTCAAAAACCCCACTCCAAACATTCAAGCATGCCCTCAAATACTGTGTCAATACTAGAGAAACATCTATGTAAACCAACTGGAAGATTACTGCACTGAGTTTATCTAGATAAAATATTTGGTATATATACAACACTTTGCTTTCCACAATTTCAGGCCTTACAGTTTTCTCTTATTATTGCAATACTAAAGCTACCTTCAACTGAATGCTACTTCAGGCTCTTATCACAATGAGCTTTTTTTTTTTTTTTAAGTTGTCAAGCGTAGTTAATTAGGTATTAGCAGATATTTCTACATTCTGAAACCAGAAAGAATTGTTATTCCCACAATCAGTTAACAAAGCTATAATAGCTAAAATTTTAATACAATTCAGCAGCTAAAAAAAAAATAGAAAATGGAGGAACTCCACAGCATGTGACTAATCACATTCAGCAATCTTCTAGTACACTGTTTAGAAACCATTAACTTTACCTTTTACATTAAAGATTTGAGATTTGTTGTAATTTTACTGAAAGCTCTGAATGTACTTTTCCCATCAAGAATTTAAGGTGTAATGTTCATACTACTTGCAGTAAGTCTATTTGTAGTATAACGTCTATAAAGACACAAAACCAACTGCTCGAAAGCACTTTGAAAAAAAAAAGCATATTGTACATGATGAAAGCTCATTAATAAAAAGTACCTCAGGAATTTAGTTTTACCTGAAGGAACAGCTGTACTGTTCTGGTGGTTTTCACCAGGCGACACAAATAAGTCTTCCTCCCCATCAGTGGATGAACTGGAAGAAGATTCACTACTGAGATCATTCTCACTGGAACTGCTAGAGCTGGGTAGTAAAGCATACTTTCTTCGAGCTAACACTTCCCGCTTTTTCCTCTGCATTAAAATTCGTTCTTTTTGGTTCTGTGTCCGCTGTGACGAACTTGTTTTCACAAATCTCTT
The DNA here is from genome assembly GCF_031877795.1 of Strix aluco. Lineage (NCBI taxonomy): Eukaryota > Metazoa > Chordata > Aves > Strigiformes > Strigidae > Strix > Strix aluco. The sequence continues at coordinate 27,134,907 of NC_133942.1, read as the reverse complement.
CCTATATGGAAGTCTTCTTAAAGAACTGCTGTGAAAACAGGGCCTTTTCATTAATAGTCCAGGTACAGAGTCTGCCTCAGTCCGAGGCCACTTTTGTGACCTTGCACTGTGAGTTCTACTGGTAGTATTCAACACTGCTTGAGAGTGTCTTACAGGAGCATCTTTTTCTTCATCAGATGTTACTGTGTCGGAGTCTCCAAAATGTAGGCTAGATGAAGGCGAAGAGATACAGTCACTAAAAGAAGAATCATTGTCTTCACTCTGTGTTTCTAGATGCTGTCTTAATCCTAGGATTCCTTGGTTTTCTTTATCAGGACAATTTTGAGTATATGAAGGACCAGCCTGCTGGCTCTTGCGTTTTTTTCGCACAATACTTTTGTCTTGGTCTGTACGGTTGCCACTCATGTCCTTTTGCTTTTGAGAATCACCACATAAGTGAGAGAACTCATTCCCTACTTTACTGGCAATCATCTCAACTTCTGCAGTGAAGCTTTTGGCTGCCCCAATAGGCTCAGGGTTCAAGAGGATCCCCTTCAGACTCTCCTGTCTCTTTGGTGCATCAGAAGGAACTTCACTCTTCATATCCGCTTTTAGAGTATAAACTATATTACATTCAGGAGTCCATTTAGACATGGAAAGTTTTAAGAATGGCCTAGAAATAAAAATAGATGCACATCAAGAAAAAGAAGCATCAGATTTTTCGAGAGCAAAAGTGAAATAAGAGAAAGCCATTTACTGCTGGAAAAAGCAAGACAGCAGTAACTGAAATACAAGTGTTTCATAGTATTAAAAATACTGCTTGACAATGTAATTTTGAATTAAGACAGCACTCTTATAACTTGCACTTAAGGGAAGTTCTCACAGTCAGTGAAAACATCAGTTTCACAGAGCAAATATTGATGTCTGTTGCCGGCAAAATGTATGGACTATGTCTGTCTTACCAATGCTTAAGCATGAGAGTTTTACAGGCTACTGCTTGTACAAGTCACATAAGTTTCAGTTAAATAGCTCCAATAGCCATCAACTAAACTGCATGCTTAAATAAGGCCTACATCTTCCCCTATAGCTCTACATATGGATAGTAAATACCTCGACCACAATACATGTTGCAGCATGGTTACAACTGAGCTATAAAAATTGGTTACTTAGAATTCACAGTTCTTTTCTGACTTTGAAACTTATTATTTTGGGGCAAAGTAATAGAAATCCATTTATTACCTAGAGTTTCTTTAAAAAACCACCACACATTAATAGAGTAGTGTACAAAGCTATTTTCAGTCCATGTACTGACTCTACCCTGCGCAGAAACTGTGCATATCATATCACATGTTCCCTTAACAGTTGGTACCAGGCAGGTTCCCCTCCCTGTCAAACTATTGGGCTGTCAACATGCAACACACAACATTAGCTTTGAAGACTATTTGGAAGAAACACTTTTGTACTGGAAGACTAACGAGACACACAGGCAACAGTAACCTCAGTAATATATTCACCTTCAACCTGCTTCATCTGGCATCTCTGCTTTCTGTTTAAATTCCCAAAAGGAAGTGACAAAAGAATTTGGTTCCCACTGTGATAGCCACTGAAGCACTCTTTACTGTAACTAATATCACTTTTTTGTGCCTCAGATTAATAAGGCTGTAGCAGACATTTGACACTTGTACTACTTAAGCTCCCTCTTTTCTCCCTCCCTCCCTCCCCACTTGTTTGAAGGAACATCTCCTGTGCTCTTCTAGAAGAAATGTGCTGAACCAGAATGTAGAGCTGCCCAATCTGAAAAATAAATTTCCCAACCACATCAGAAACCAATTCAACTCATCACATAAGCACACAACAGCTATGCCTGGCTTACAGCAGGTTGTGCTGAACTACCGGAAGGATGCTTAAGAAAAATACGTGCAACTATACCTTATCTGCAAATGAGACTCCCTAAGCAGCCCAGCACGAAGCCACAAAAAAAGTCCTAAGGTAGCATCATCTATGGCAGGTTAAGTAGCATTGCCTACTCAGGTCTGTAATCTTCTGCCTGAACCTCCAAATTCTTCAAAATGCTAACACAGTCTTACATCTGGTGCTAATATTTAAAGCTCTTGTTTATTTTGTCATAGAACAAATCAATGCAAGATTGAGACTACAGAACAGTCAAATTAACACTCCTTAGATCATTTCACAAACTGATGCTTTCAAGACCAGCTGTGAGCTAGTTGTTCCTAACAGACCCTGAAGAATGACTTTATCGCAGTTTGCAATGGGTATAAACTGATGCATTATCCCAGGCAGCCTGTGCTCTCTTCATAGCCACAAGCAACTAATCTAATTCTTTAAGTGATGTAATTTGGAATAAAAATTTTGCACAAGGCATATATGCTGCAGTACAAATATCTAAAGTTCACTGGATCTTTCTGGAGATCAAGAATCTTGTGGATCCTAAAACCCCAGCTGAAAAAATCCCTTTGAATGCTCTGAAATCTACAAACATTTATAACAGTTACTGTTAAATGTGAATCCTATACCCTCTGATAACTGAGAAAGTATTGCTGTTTCTACTGAAATTACAGCAGATAGGTAAGTTTTACATCAGCAAGTCAAAAGCTAACTGCATGCAAGTTGGACTAAATCTCCTCTTGCCAATGTATACAACAGGACAGGTTCTTACTTTCACTTCATCAAATCACAGTTCATGGTAGGAGATATTTCTTATTTTCAATGTTAAATAGAAGACTGTTGCATCCTGGACAATATATATATATATATATATATTTTAAATTGAAGTTAAGTTTTAGTGGAATGCACTATATAAGGCTACTCTCTTCTCTAGAGCTGAAAAAAAGAAGTTGCAAAATTGTAAAAAAACTTGGAATAAACATTAAGAGTGTAAGAAGTCTACATAGTAAACAAAGAAGCCTCTATTAAAGCTGTGGAAATCTGATATCTACTCTTCTCTGCTTCTGGGGAAAACACCAGCTCTCACATGCTCCTCCCTATGCAGGTACTTACTCTCATGTACATGCACCATCTTTCTTTGGAAAAATTAAGATTGAGACTTCCATTTTATAAAACTGCTAACAAGGAGAGGAAATCAGAATTCAAACCTGTTATAACCACACAGAGAACAAGCAGTACACAGTCTGTTTCTCATCCTCACAAGGTCACCTTTAAGGCAGTATTTTTGGTCTGTTATTTAGGCACCACTGTTTTACAGAAATGCAACACTTAGTCTAGTCAATCTTCCACAGTCCAAAGCAAGCCTGCCCCTCACACAACAGCCCTGTACTTCATCACAAGTTTTTTTAGATAATCCACAAAATATTTTAATTTGAAAAAAAAAGTTAATTTGTTCAGAGCTTATCGTGTTCAAACAGTCATAACTTACCATCCTATACTATGTGTCCAAACTATACACAACAGTTTCCTGTCATTTTAACATGATAAATTAAGGAGACAATTTTAATTCTGAAGTTTTCTTAAGAAACAAAAATCTGAACATTTTCTCATTATGTGAACACAATCAGGGGCTGGTTTACAAAGGACTCGGTTCTACTCATTGGAGTCTTCCCTCCCATTTTATTGTTAAATTCTAGTATGGAAATCTCCATCAGTATGAAAGTTCTGCATTCTGAATGATTATCTTTGTATAAGCTCCGTTTACTTTAGCAGAGAGGCCACTGTGCTGAAGTACAGATAGAGCTATTTAAGTTACAGCAAAAAATTTACAGCAACAAAGTTTACACTTTGAGAAACCTCAACCTGCCATAAGATAAAAAAACCCTGAAAAACCTAACCCACCACACAGTGAAAACTAGTGCACTTGAAACACTATTTACTAGCTTAGTTTTATTCCAACGAGCAACTTCGATATAATAGCCAGTTACCTCCGATTCAAGGGTTTTGTATACTTGCACTCTTACAACCATGGCAAAGTCTGCAGTAACTCAAGTAAGTAATCCCAAACTCTTCATTTTTGCTAACCAGTACAGAGCGTGAAGGACTGCTTACTCATGGGAGAGCTGCTGGTTTCCAATTAAAAAAAAAAAAAAAAAAATCACAGAACAGCTGAAACGTGAGTATATTTTCGAAGTGAATGGCAGCAATCAATGACAAATAATCCATTCCTTCACTATTTAGAAATGCTATTACAAAGCTTTAAACAAAACATTTGACCAAAAAAGATGGAAGCTGGAAGAAGTTTCTTAGCATTTAACTAGATTCCAATCCGTTTTAAGTATTTTCAGTGGTTAGACATAGGAAATATCCATATTACATACAAGTCCAATGCTTTTACACAGAAGACTAAGTTTAACAGGGACTACAACAGTATTATGCAAATAATTAAGACTCATTAGAATGAGATCATCTGCTGTTAAAACATTTAGAAGATCCTACAAAATCTCCCTCTAAAAGCAGTCCTCAGAAGCTTTTTCAAAAAGCAGCAAGATGCAGTAAACTCAGTCAGCATTAGTGTTCCTCCTTCCTAATCAAAGTATTTGCCTATTAACTTACAGAATCAAGACTTCAAGAGGAAAAATGGGGTAGCATCTTCTTTTAAGCCATTTTAAGTAAAGACTGAATGAAGTGCTGTTAAGACAGCTACCTGAAAACTATAGTTATTCTAAGTTCCCCTCTGAAGTGTATGGACTCTATTCAGAATCATGGAGTGTACACAACTTTTATCCATACATGTCACAAATTGAAGACCTTTGATATTAATCATACCAAGACATATAGTAGTGCAAGAAAATTCATGCAAACTGGGGAAATCTCTTGAAAATGCCAACTCAAAAAACAAGCTCAAAGTTTGAGATCTTTACAGCAGAGAAGTTTATGTTCTCATATATATAAGCAGAACATATCTGAGTTGAGTTATAAGATAGAGCAAAGTATTTTGTCACTAAGAATTAATCCCATTACTAGCAATCAAAAAGTATGATAGCATTAAAGCACTATAAAACAGTGAAATGGTTCATTACACAACATTAACTCATTTTTTGTGTAAAATTGGTTGATGAATACATGTAATCTACTATACCATTACTCTGAAAATGTATTTTCAGTTACATTTTAAAATACAGTCAACTCCCTTCAACATCAAGAAACAATCTTCTTTTTAGGTGTCAAAAGCATCTTGTCCCATTCTCTCAAGCTTGGCTACAGTAAGCACACATTGCTTTGACACATGACCAGCCAATCACTTTGCAGAAAATGCCTATCTTAAGCACGTGCTTCTTACGTAACACCAAATTACTGGTCTCTGTCCTGTTTAGTATGAGACACACACCTAAACCCAGCTAGCCAAATAGTTTATTCAGCAAGTATCTAGACTTCTACCCAACTTGATGAAAAACAGTGAACAAAAAAAGCTTCATTTACAAAGCAGTTAGTAGTCTATTTCCTCCTTTTCCCCATCTTCAATTTCCTGCCCCTCTCTCATTACAAACACAGTAATTTCCCCTTGTCTGATGCACTCTCCACCACTCAGACCCTAAACACACTTACAAGCAACTCAGTTATCCAGCAGTGTTGAGCCTAGAGGCCAGTGCAGACAAAAATTCTTCCTGATACAACAGCTCTCACAACTACCAAGAGCTTGTGGAACATACTGTCATCATAATCTCAGAAAGACCATAGCAATTCCACTTCCATAAAAATTCTGTGCTATCTTAGACCACTTAAGTACCCAGTCCAAGTGCCCATATATAGAATGGTATCAGGCAAGAGAATATTTAAGATTGTCTTGGAAAGTTTCTATCAGTTGCATTTGTAGTTCCTTTATTCAGTCCTAACTCTCATTTTCTTTGCGTATGTTCACTGCATTATTTACTTCTATTATTAATTCCCTTCCCTAATGTGTGGCTTTTATCAGATCTTACTTTTAACATTTTTACTCTGACAAGCTAATAGTGGTACTATTATCTTCATGAGAAAACCTCACCATTGGAAGTTTGGTATGCACAAAGAAATCTGATGTTGTGTATACTGTTCAGATCAGTAAAGCAATTATCTTGCAACAGAAATGTCAGGGCACCTATAGAATAGCTACAGAATGCCTCTGTTATGCCATGTTATCATTCACCTCTGAGACTCACCACCACTGTATTCTTATGGAGAGACTATTAAAAGTGTCTGTCTCTCACATCTGATATAATCCAGCACAGGACAGCTACAAACAGAAGAGCTCTTCCCTAGGACTGGATCTATGGCCTGGCTCCAGCTGGAACAGACAGAACATGTGGAGCATGCGCAGCTGGAAGCGCCTCAGCTACATGAGCTGGCAGGCTAAGAGCAATTCTGCATAGAATCCTACCAACAACAAGTGCTCCTGCAATACACTACAAATCAGTCCAAGACCATAAGGCACCCATAGATATCCCAGCATCAATCCAACATCAGAGAAGCATTAGCACACACATACCCTAGGCAAGGAATCTGTTTGGCTCCGCACAATGGATGCAAGCAGGTGGATTTGACAAACACAGTGTTCGCAAGCACATTCTTCAGTCTAGACACTTCTTTGCTCCGTCCTAGGCTTAGCTACATCAACACTATGTAAATCATGGTTTTAAGACACAAGCATTATGATTTGGCAATCAGGAATGTTTTGGCTTCAGTGGACTCCAAGACAAACGTAGCAGCAATGAACTTGGGAATAAGGAGTTGTAGCTTTATAAAAGAATGACAAAATACACTTTTTTATTGGAGTTTAAGATCATAACTAGGCGTTCTGCTTCCACAGACAGCTAGGGAAGTTCTGAATTACACTGCCATCAAAATTAATTAAAAAAATTATTTCTCAGTCCTCCTGGCAGTTTCAGCCTTTGAGGTATGTGTAACTGTTCTTAAAGCAGTGTCATCTTGCAAACGCTTCTAGATAAAGCTTTGAGAAGCAAAGTAAGGCATGATCTTTGTCACAACTGCTAACAAGAACCTTGCAAGTGAGAAATATGAAGTTAACCATTAGGACAGTTTTATGCTGTTCTTTGGGAAACCTGTGATAAGTAGGGGATTTTTCAGATACTAAATCTAGTAGATTTACCAGTTTAAAAGAGAAGGACAGTGCAGTAGACTTCTCCACTCTTCACCCAGTAGAACCAAGTGGCAGTGGGTAAAAGCAAACATTTTACTTGACAGCAGTCAAGCATTAGGACTGCATTTTACTGGCAAAAAAAAAAAAAAAACCAAAACAGAAGGAAGTCTCTTGCTAGTAAAGTCGTGAACCAGCCTTCTCAGATTTTACTTGGTAAACACTTAATAAGGAAGACACGACTTTAATTCACATTAGTTACTTTTCCAAATAGCATAAACTATATAAAACATAAAAATAATCCTGTTAGCAAGATTTTGGGTTAGCAAAAAACACCCCCACGTTTTCCTTTTTTCCTTTCCTTCTGCTCCATTAGGGGTCTCTGTTAGTCCTGAGATCAGCCCACCAAGAAAAACACTAATCTAAACTTCAGCCTGAAGGAAGTTCACTAGTTTAACACTTCGCCTGCGGATACATTTTATGCTTCTTTTAAGAGTACTGTACACTTTGGAAGCAGCTGATCACTGTCACTTACACTGACAAAACTTAAGAGACCATGACTGGGAGTAATTATCCTATCCCTATGTTGTACATGTATCCCATATGACATTACTCAATATACATGTTTCTAAACCTCTTCTCAACCTTACTGACATGAAAACAGCTAAAGCACTACAGATCTGGGGATAAAACTGACCTAAAGGAGGGTGCACATCAGTAAAGCTGTGGGGAAACCTCTATACAACATCTGCCTATGGCAAATCCATCTCTCTGTACTATCCCCATTGTTTACATGTGAATTAAATCATCCCATTCCCCTTCCCATCCCCTCCTGCAATTTTTTCCCCATTTATTCAACTGCCTGACATCTAAGCCTCCATAGTTCATCAGCCAGGGAGAAGGGCACTATCACCTATATCTTCTCAAAAGAATGTCCTCACCATTAGAGGGAATATAAACAACTGAAATGACAGATTCTTCATCTTGGGGGAAAAAAAAAAAAAAAGGCAGTAACTGCTGTCAGCTAAATGTTATTGCAACACGGCCACTTCCACTGAAAGACAAGACTGTCATAACTGATCTGGTTACGCAGGTCTACAAAGTTACTCATTTAAAGATAAAGTGCAAGTTACAGATACATTAAGATACACTCTTAATACGCTTTTATAATAACAGACATTTCTGAGAGGTCAGAATGTTCTCATCCAGATTTTGAAAGGACGCGTGAAATATGCATGAATACTAAGAGCTGTTGTTCACCCCTGGGCTCCCAACACTACACATAACCACAGCTGTAACTGCCAGGGCTTCAACCATCAATAAAAATAAACAGATTTTTAAATATGCAAGACTTCAAGAGTTTTAAAACAGGAAGCCTGGTGTCTTATACACTTTTATTTAACTAAAGTGAAATGCAAAATGTGCACACAGCCTTTCCTGTCTTATGAATTCAGTAGGTCATTTTATACTGCAGATAACAGCATAAGACAGGTGACCAGATATTCACTTTATCAAATGAACCAAGACCACAACTTTCCCTATCAACCTTCGCACATCAGCAAGAATACAAATCTGAATTGGTGATAACCTTGCCTAACAGCTTCTTTGTTGTTTCTTGGTTTTTGTTCTTTTTGCCTCAGGTATTCCCTCTATCCAGCAATAAGATGAGTAAAAACATTTAAATTTGTGGAGAACTACTTCAACAGCAAGAACGATAGGTACGTGAACTATAAGAAGCTTTAATTTTTAAGAGTGACAAAATATTCCAATTCTTTAAATATTAATTTTCCTCAAAAATGTTTCTGCTAAGTATCCAGAATTAATCTATCTTTGGAATTTGCTACTGGATACAACAATGTAAGGCCTTATTTCACCACCTGAAAACCTAGTTTTTCTTTATTAGCTTATAATAAAGATACTCCACCATGATAAACACTACCTAAATCTCCATGCTGAGCAGTCAATCCTTATCTTTTTTGTCAAATATTTGTTTCTGAAGTAATTATGTTAGAATCAAATAAAGTTGGGCTATTACAGCAAGATCTTAACTCCTGCATTACATCTTCTTTTGGAGGAATACCTCAGCATCAGGAATTAAGGTTATCATTTTTAGTCAGCTAAAGCAATCGGGCCTTACTTATGATTTCACAAAACCATTTGAGCCATGAAATAGCTTACTCAAACATTCCATAAATATATGCTCAGCCCTAATCGCTCAAACACAGACACTTAAAAAAGTACATAGATCCTTAACACCTGCCCATTTCAGTAAGAGTTACAAACCTATGTACCACTGAAGATCCTGGCCTACATTTCTGAATGAACACTGCTTCCTTGTTTATCAGGCAAAAACCATCTGACAGTGATTTTTTTTTTTTAATATGGGTTAAGAAACAGAATACCAACTTCGCAAACAAAACAAATGACGTTATAACAAACTCTACTACGCACACGAATAATAAAACTCATTTCCATAAGGGAAAACGTGTGACAAATTTTCAAGGAGACAAAACCCAAAAGAGTGCTGCGGCTTCCCGCATTGAAGATACTGCTTTGTGCGTCAACGAGGCACTGAAAAAAAAAAAAAAAAAAAAAAAAAAAATCAGCGTGAAGTTCCCATCCGCCTAACTGCCCCCGCGCCCCCGGCCAGCTCCGCCGGGAGAGGCGGCCCGCCCCGCCGCGGATCGGTCACCGTGGCCGCCGCCGTTGCCGCGGCCGTTGCGGGGCAGGGCGGGGCGGGGCGGGGCTGGGGGAGAGGAGGGGAGCCCACCGCCCCCCTCCCGGCCCCTGCGGGCCCCACCCGCCAGGAGATAATGCCCCGCAGGGTGCGGGACAACACCGCGGCCGCCGCCCCCCCCCCCCGCCCCGTACCTGAGACAGCGAGGCCAAGGGGGAAGAGCAGGGTGCCGCCGGCGCCCTGCTCAGGGCCGGAGGGGAGGAAACAGTCCAGGCGGGTACCGCAGGGACCCCGCGTCGCTGCCTGGCGCGGCCCGGGAGGCCACTGCCTCCTCCTCGCCGGCGCCCTGCCCCGGCGCCCGGCCCTCGCCGCGCCGCTGCCGCCCGGCCTGGCCGCAGCCGCGCGGGCCCCGGTGACACGCCGCGAGGCGGGCGACGTTTTGTTGTTGCGCAGCCCCCGCCGCCGCCGCTCCCTCCCCAGGCGCGGCGCGACACTCGGTGCTGCTTTACAGCAGTCCGCAAAGCGCAGCCGCGCCGGCGCGCGCCACGCCTCCCGCCCGGCGCCGCGCCCCCTGCCGGGAGGCAGCGCAGCGCGGGGCTGCCCTCGCCCCCGGGGCCCGGGCCCTGCCCCGCCGCGGCACGGCAACGGCGGCCGCTCGCCATGGCCAGGGCGAGGAAGAGCTCGGCAGAGGTCGGGGAAGGCAGCTCGGGCGGGACGGCAGCGGACAGCCACCACTGCCCTGGCCCCGGCCAGCCTCGCCCGGCCCATCCCCAGCCTCGCCCAGGGGCAGCGGTGCTGCTGCTGTTGCTGCACTTCTCCTCCTAGATCCTGCAGAAAAGCACCATTTCTCTGCCCAGAGATGGCTCTTCCACGGTGCCTGACGGCTGCTCGGCTGTAGCTACGCCGTCGGAGCTGAACCGTGAGCTACCGGGCCTCTCGGCGGCGCTGCCTGGGCTGCCGTGGCCGCCTGCCTGAGCGCACTGCGCCGGCCCCGCACCCCGGGCCAGCCCCGCGCTCCGAGCAGGGTGTCTGGGAGCCAAACAATAGGCGCAGCTGCTGGGAAATGCAGACAAATCGCATTTACTCTCTTTAGAAATAGGGATTTAATTTGCATTTACTGCAGCAATGCACGTAATGACTTATGAGCCTGCCCACTCTTCCTATTTAGCACTACACTACTGATGTCAGTCCACCCTGGGCAGGAACTTCTCCAGCTGAGGGATGTGCCTTCCTACAGCCACCAAGGCTCACATCTACCTCACCGCACTGGAAGCATCACAACTTTGTGAAGTCTCTCGTTGAGCGTTTGTTAACATTGTAACTGCCCAAGTCTGCCAAAGGCCACGGTATCTGCCCCAGCCGCCCTTTCATCCCTGCTAACCTACACGTTCAGAACACTTCCAGCTTAAAACACTGAATAGGAAAGGGCTGTAGACATAAAACCAAGATTTTGGAGCAGAAAGGTGCAGTCTGATCTACAAGTAGTTAAAGATCTTACTCAGAATGCACTGCAACCACAGAATCAGTATACAAGAGTTCTTACATGTTTCGGAGGAGCTAAACAACCTTCATGCATCATTACAAAAGAAATGGTCATTGGGAAAAAAGGCATTTTGAGACTATTAATTGAATGAGTTTCTGAATGGAATTTCCTTAAAGCAAAAGTGGATAAAACAACATGGAAACTATTTCTCAAACAAGGAAAAAAGGCTTTAAGGAATGACTCTACTTCAGTAAATGCCTACCTCAAAAGAAGATACATTTCTAGGGGCAGGAAAAAAGATTACTAAGCAAAGGAATATCTGAGTATGTCAAAAAGTGTAGAAACAAAGTGCAGAAGTTGCAAGACCACACAGATGATATGAAAATAAACACATTTTTCAGCTTTATGTGTGATGCAAGAGCACAGAAAAAGTGAGACCCACATACAGTGAAGGCAGAAAAAAGGATCACAGGTGGGGTTCCAGAACCAAAATAATAATTCATGTCAGTTTTCAATAAAGACAAAAATACAGGTCAGTCAGCATTAACTGGCTACCTTTTTCTACACAGTTTTTTGGGGTGTTTTTTTATTTTTAAATCAAGGAAATACAGTATGTTGCATCCAGCCACACTTCGGTAAACAATGACAATGGGCCACATATGAAACAACCACTGAAACTGTGGAGAATGGGGAGCAGCATAAAAATTAAGAAACATGACTAGAACACTCAACAGGAGATAGCAACAGACAGTGGAAAGAAGGTTGTATCATATTCGATGGAGTTGACTAATGGCTTGATTGCGTAAACAATTGTAATATTTTTCATTATTGACTGAAGTTGAAATACATTAATAAAAATCTGCTGGGGAAAAAAAATAAAGACAATAAATGGGAAGAACTGAATGACTCTGAAGACCAGACTAATAGAAGCAAGGTGAAAAAAAATAGAGTAGAATATAAAGAATATGCACTTGAATATTAATGACTAAAACTTTTGGTATATATTGAGTATTTGTCAGGTAGAGGGCAGTAGGATGAGTACTTCAATAAACTACGTAATTAAGAAAAAGACCAACAGCCACAACATGATAATGACATGAAAAAAGCAAACATGTCTGTACAATATTTTAGTCTAAGTATTTTTCAGAGAGAGAGATTTCAATACTATTGTAAAAATTATTCCTGATGTAGTCTTACAGCTACTTACCCAGCTTTTTTTAATATGTATTCAGAGAAGAACAACTCTAATCTTAACAGGTCACTCAAGGGAACATAGCATATATAATATGAGAGGACTCTAATGAAATTTGGCTAAATTACCTTAAGAAATGAGACAGAACCATTCTCCATAAACTGAGCAGAGGCTAATACCAATACAAAAAAATTACACCAACTAGCTATGTATCTACCTATTTACTTAATAATTGTTTTGAACACTCATACCAAAGATGACCGAAAGGTAGTTCTTGGCAGAGAAAATGTAGAGTCACTCTGTGCTCACCGATTGAAAGACATACAAAGACCATTTCAAAAACAAAAAACAAGGGGCTATAGAGTGGCTAGACATTTCAGTTCACAAATGAAAAAGCAATGCATGGTAAGTATAGATAGCCTTGATTTTCTCCCAGTGCAAACTCAGAGGGGCCAGATGATCTGTAAATGCTTTAACTTTATATGCTTTCCTCCTTGGGTAAATTAAAATAAAGGCAGAATGTCTAGGATCTTTATTAGCTATGATTTTCTAATTCCTGTTTCACTATGGGCTACCAGCTGACAAGAATCTAGTAAATTGTGGGCCAGCTCACACTTAAATTCACACTTGATAGAAATTAGTTTGTCAATTATTAATTATTAACATAATTTTTTAAAAAAGTGATGGAGAAAATGAACTAATGCCCATAATTATTCACAATTATTTTAAAATATTTTTTATTTTTTAAATTCTGTGTCCTTTGATATATTTATTAAAGTTATTTCTGCGATTATTTTAGGATCTTGCAGAGATAAGACAGATGTCTTGAAAATATTTTATTGATTCCTTGCACCAAAAAAAAAAAAAAAAGATTCTCCTTTTCACACTTCTTAGCTACAGAAAACCAAAAGGTTAAATCGATTCATTCTAAATCACCAATGCAGATCTCAGAATAGCTTTCAGGCTATGTGTCATCAATTCATACTGAACTCTTCCAACTTCTAACTAGAGCTAAACAAAACCATTCATATGCGCACCCCAGGGTCTGGCAGAACTAAAGACATAGAGAAGAAACTATCTTATCTAAGATCAAAATACACCAACCAGCAGGAGATTGCACTTCACATTTGTGGCAAAAAGACAAAGCAAACGCCTATCCTGAGGTACCTTCAGCAGCTCAGCTTCATAGTTGGACACAGTTCTGCGCAGGAGTGCTGTTGCAGTTTGCTCGCTCACAAATGAAAGCTAGGCACAGCTTTTCCCAGATGCAAACACCAGCTTCTGGAACGCAGTCCACTGGCGGCGTGGCCAAGATGCAAGCTGCACACTCTCAGAGATGTTTTTACTTAGAGCTCTGTTAACTGCAGGCCTGGTAGTGTCCAGGACAGTGTGAATAGTATACACTTAAAATCTCCTGCCTATATGCAGGAGTATGTGTCTCCTGTCACAAATACTGCTTCTGGAGGAGCTCAAAATCACTTGCAGTCAGGGTATTAATCCAGATGAAACAGCCCATCCTTGACATTTACATCATACGTAGTTGTGCAAACTTAAAATGGACAGTATTTAGACACATATTTAAATGCTTGTAAGTGTTAAGTCGATTTACAATTACTAGTAGTATTAGTAACCGTAAAGCCTCTCGTGGAAGTATGTTGTGAGGACAATACAGAAAAACATATCATAAAAATTGTGGGACTGATATTCAGATGATACAAATTGTCACAGCTCCAATCAGTCCAGATGAAGGTCTTACCAGTGAAAACTGTAGAAACAGGGAAGAGACAAAAAATGCTGAAAAAAAATTGCTCATAGAAAACAAGAAAAGACTGATGCATTTGCAGAGTTGAAAATAAAACTCAACACCTGTCTGTTGCATGTGTTTTATGATGATAAGTACAGGAAATTTTCTAATGTGATTGATCTAAAAGCTTTCAAAAGCACTGGAAAATAGCACGTACCACTCAGGTAACTATATTTTTAAAATATATGGAAGAACAAAATACCCTACATTACAGTAACACATACAGCAATAACCCACTAGTCACTCATTTAATTTCATATTGTACACCCTGATAAGGCTTTGAAAGGTTGAAACCACTTGAAAACGCAACACATTATTTCAGAAATTATGCAAATCCCTACTAAAATCTCAAGCAGTTAGATATTCTAAGTAAGATACTTTAAGTATTTAAATTGATATATAATTAAGAAGGTGTGGTATATATAATTACTTTGAAATAACTACTTTGTTGATGGCATTCTTCCTATCAAAAACAAATGCGCCACCAACTTGTTAATAGAAAGATCACATGAAATATTCCTTTATATTCTTTCAGTGCTTGTACAATAATGGGGCCAATATATATTTTTGCCTTTTAATGATGAATCAGCAGCTATTTTTAGGGCAATTAGGTTTAAAACAAACAAAAGCATCCTGCATTTAATGATCTAATTTTACACTAAAATTCAATAGCCATTTCCTAGCATGTACATATACTTTCAGTAGTAAAATAAAGTAAAATATTTGTGTTTGATTTATAAGTAGATTATGCTCTTCCCCTTGCTGTTCTGTAGAATTACAATGAGAGCTACTTAGAGATCAGAAACTCATTTCTACAATCTTCTTCTGACTGCTCATCATAGAGTATATCAATAATACATCAAAAAGAAAACTATACATTTGGAGTGGAAAAAGTTATTTTTTATAGTGGTGCTGCATATTAAAGTATCAGTGAATCTTAATCTCAAAACGTACCTACTGTCAGGCATTCACTGAAAACATATGGTATTATTCATGTTTGCTTTGTCAGCAAGTAGAGAAAGCGCAGCAAACACACCAGCTAATAAATTTTAAACTGAAACTTGGTCAGAGGTTTGAATACAGTCAGACTGATATCAGGAATTACTAAAAGCAAAGTATGAAATTGTAGTAACCAGGCAATGTAACATGAGAACTGGGACAAGACTCAGAGACTTTCAGAGTAAAAGGGACTCTTCCTGTTGATTTCAGTTAATCAGCCCAGTGTCTCACTGTCTTTAAAAAAGGGCCAGATCCAAAAAGGAACTGAGTTATTGCATCATTTATTGCTGTAACAACTAGCTTTGATGTAGTCAACACCCAAAGTAGAATCCAAATTACTGTATTAGAAACTTGGATTTCTGAAGGAAACAAAAGCCTGAAGTTAAGAGTGAAAACACATATTGGATAAATCAGTTTTTAAACAACCGGTATGTTAAGCAGAGAACTGCATACAGCTTTGCTGATAAAAAGACATGGAAGAGCAATGTGTCTCAAATGAGACAGGACCCTGTTTAATTGTATATACTTTATTTGGAGGTGACCTTCCAGTACTCCCAACCCCTCCCCTTTCCTTAAACCAATATCTTGTTCTTTTAGAAGGCTTTTTAGAAGGGGATATGGACAAATGGGTGGCTGTGTGAAGAGGAGAAAACTGGGACAGCCCATTCTGCTCTAGGTGAATGCTTTAACCAGGGGGCTTCCTTACAAAAAAAAAGGCAAGAACCATTTCTCTATGTTTTAAAAACATTGAATATCACTGCACTATTACAGAGCCCAATAATGTTAAAGCTGCATGGAGTATACCAACTGCATTAAGCTGTAAAAGAATGAAATAGCTAGTGTTTGGTCCTCCATTATGCTCCATTTGCAATAGACTGGTCAGCACTGCTGCAACTGGGATAATCATCTATGCAGGAAAAAGAAAATTACAGAGCCCAAAAAAACCCACCAAAAACCTAGGGATGTTCACAAATTTCAGGTGTCTCACATACAAGATAGACAAAAAAGAATTTACAGGCACACAGTAGTGGACTTCTGTCTTTGTTGTTGCTTACATATGAATATCTGGGCTAAACATTTCTCCTCTTTGAATGCCTATTACCATTTCCTAATCAAACTTTACCACAAATTTCAGAAGCTAATGGCATGAAACAATCTTCTCTTTGAAAACTAGTAGATGTTTCAAGAGACTACAAAAGGACAAACAAAGTATTTTTCTTTAAACAAACAAACAGGAAACTAGAAACCAGTCAACTTAATTAAAATTCCTGGACAAATTTGAAATATTTGTACCTGGAAAATAACAAAATGATAAATAACAACCAATATGATTTGTTCATGACAACCTATTAAACCAACCCAATTTCCATTTATGGCTCCATAGACACAAATAAACTGAAGATCTTCACTTCAGTGAGGCTTTGACATTCTGTTTCTTTGATATTTTCATAAGGAAGATAAGGAAATTTGATCTGGACAGAAATGACATAAATCTGGAGCAAGCATGGTTGTACTCAGGGGATTACTATCAGTGGTTTACTATTGAACTATAAGTTTGTATCAAATAAAAGTCCTCACACACCTCAATATTGTAATAGCTTTGGGTAAAGGATTAAGAGATTCTGTTTTTATAAACCTACAGCTGACACCAGGTTGAGAGGTACTACAAAGAGCAGAAGTCAAGATTAGAGTTTGAAATCATTGTGGGGGGTGGGGAGGGGGTGTGGTGTGGATATTCTATACGCACAAATGCAAAATTCCGCACTTAGCAAGAAATAACCAACCACACAGAAAATAGATATTGTGATAAATTGGCAAAAAAGAAACCAATAGGTAGAATGGATCACAAGAACATGTCAACAAGTTCATGAGATTGAAAGAGGCATACATCCTACTGAAACGCATAATCAGAAGCGTTGTCATCAAGGTAACTTCGAGAAGTTGTGCAAAGATTGGATAGGAGCTAGAAGGGTGCAACAACAAAAGGTCATGTGTTTCAGAACTCTGATAAAAAAAGGAAATAATTTATGTTTTTAATCAAAAAATAAGACTGAACAAAAATGCGGTAACAGTCTTAGTTTATGTAAAAGGACGCTGCAGAAAGAAAGGGAACACTGTCTTTTGACACTTTAAAGAAGGCGGCTAAATTGCAGCAAAAAGGGATTTAATCCAGACACTTGAAAAATGATAGTTAAGGACTAGACTGCCTGAGGAATGAGTGGAATCTGTGTTCAAGGCTTTAAGAACAGGTTCGGCAAACATCCATCAAGGTTGTGTTAATAATAGCTTATTGTGCCTTGAGACAGGAGGATGACTGAGAATAGGTTTAAGGTTACTTTTAGCTCTGTTGGTTGTTTTTTATTTTGGGGGTGGGTTAGATGTACAGCTTTGACATCCACATGACCCAAACCTCACTGCCTGTTGGATGATGTAAGTCAAGCAAACCCTATAAAAAACATTTTTTTTATAGGTATTTTTTTAGTCCTCTCATCCTCTTTCCTAAAATTGGACACAGTAAACTTGTCTTCACCAATACTAGAACCTAACCAGTGGGTTTTGTATGTATTTGTACAACAGTTTACCACAGCAAAACTGACAGCTCTGATTGAGACTTTGTTGCACTGCTGAATTCAAAATAATATGCAAATAAAATACATTTAGGCCTTTTTCATGCACTGTTTAAATGTCACACACAAAAATCTGTTTCTGTAGTCTAAAGTTAAGCTAAAGAGTTCATTTATTAACCTCAAAGTCAATCCTAATATATTTGATGTTAATACAAATGTTATTGCAGAAGATAGCATAAGCAAGTATATTAATTTCTTATTTAAGATTGTTCTTTTTATAAAATCTTGATACCAAGCGCAACAGCAACATTATATATCTAAAACATACATGCAATTATCAGTCCAAACTGTATTTTCTTTTAAACTTCTGTGCATGCTTAACTCTTAAACACAGGGATGTTAGTCTTTGTTAACTGATAACTAGTTAAGCAAAGTATTATTTAAATATTCAAATGCATTTTGAAAAGAAAAGAGGATGGTGTAACAAATCTTTGTAGGATTCAGGAATTAATTTGCACAAAAGGATGTTTAACCAAGATTTATTAAATAAAATGAAACCTTATTAGTTTTTTCGTCAATATGCAATTTCTGCATGAAGAGACAGAACAAGAGGATTGTTGTGACTTAAACTGGTTTAGGCACACTTAAATTCACAGATTCTGTCTCATTTGACGATTTAATAGTAGCTGTAACATCTAATATTGACAAAATAACTTCAAGTGTTCCCTACAACTGAATGAAATAACTGAGAAGTAACACCTTCCATTACATGCTACAAATACAGCCTAATAAATCATAACAAAAGGTATTTTATTTGTTAATAACTTAAAACATTAGTATTGTACTTCTAGAATACTTCCAATTAAAAAGTTATGCAACTAGATCTACTTCTCCATAGATTGTTCTTCCTCTAATCTTTAAAATCATTTGAGTTACTGATTGAAGGAGCTACTATTTCACCTGAGTAAAATAGGTAAAATCAGAATAAATTATTAAAGCATATTTCCTAAACTCTGAAGAGTCAGTGGCCAGAGCAAGCAAGAAGGTACAATCCAACTTGTTAACGCGAACAGAGTGGCACCAGTAATATGTAAATAAATATTTTGCTTTTATTTGGGAAAAAAAAAATCATTAAAGAATTATACTAACACGAATCCAAGGGACGCTTCATTACAAGAGCTAACAAACCAAAACAGGGGATAAGCAGATATGCTTCAGCAAAGCTTTCAAAAGTCCACAAAAAAAGAGAAAACCTAGAGCAGATTCCGCCCTGGGAGGCCACCCGCCACCCTTCTGCGCGGCCGGGGGGGCCGGGCGGCTGCCCTCGTCTCCGTGACGGCCCCACACTTGTTCGGAACTCACTGCGCTTTTGCACTACCGCACACTTGCAATCACCGCACCCTTAGTGAGCTTTTTAAATTTTTCCTTAGCAGGCTCGCAGCTGCATGAGGAGAGGGTCTTCAAGCACAAGCTCTGACGAGAAACCAACAAAACCCAAGCCCACACGATCACGGCGGCACCTCCCGCCTCAGCGCGGCCCCACGGCTCCCGCCAGGCCCGGCCCGGCCCCGCCGCCCACACCGCCCTGGGGCACCTCATGGCTCTCGGCGCCGCTCCCTGCAGAAGCAAGAGCCCAGCCCCGCGCCGTGCCGAGCCCCGGCCCGTCCTTCCTGGGCGGGCTCCGCAGGGCCGAGGCGCAGCCCGACACCCCCCGCCCGCCCGGCGCCAACCTCTGGCGGGGAGGTCCCGGGCCAGGTGAGCCGCAGCGCGCCTGCGCGCGTCTCCAGGTCGGCCGCGGCCTCCATCCGGGTACTGGGCGGCCCGGCCGGGCGGGGGGGGGGGGGGGGTTTCATTGTGCGTGCAGCTGCCGCGCTCAGTCGCTCTAAAATGGCCGCCGCCGCCTCGTCTCCCGCCGCCGCGGGGGCTCCCGCGGCACCCGCCGCTCCGGCGGCGGTGGCGCCGCCTCCTACTGAGAGCAAGAAGATCACCGACCTGCGGGTCATCGACCTCAAGTCGGAACTGAAGCGGCGCAACCTGGACATCACCGGGGTGAAGACCGTGCTCGTCTCCCGGCTCAAGCAGGTGAGAGGCCGGCACAGGCCGCGGGGGCCGGCCCGGCCCGGCCCGACCTGCTGAGGGGCCCGGCCCGCCGCCGCTGGCCGCCCGGCTCTGGGGGCGGGGCCCTTGCGGCCCCGCCGGCTGCCCTCGGTGTGGGGGGCGGGACCTCTCCCTGTGCCGCCGCCGGTGTCGGCGGAGGGGCGAGGGTCTGCCGCGACCGGGTAGCCCCAGCGGCGCGCTTGGCCCCGGCAGGGCGGCGCGCCCCTCTCGGTCGCCGGGGTGGGGGGCGGCGGCCGGGCCGGGCCGGGCTGGGCTCGGTGTCCCAGCGGGTGGAGGCCGGGCCGGCCGGCGGAGCTCACCCCGCGGCCTTGCGGTCCGCCCGCCACCCCGGGCGCTGGAGCTCGTCAGGCGGCCGCCGGGGCGAGCCCCAGGGCTGGTGTGGCTGTAGATTTTGTGTGCTTCCCTCCTCCCTCCTGTTTTTGTGCTGCCCTTAATGTCATCACGGATGTCGTAGTGGCCTCTACTGTTATGTTTTCAGAGAGAAATCTGTTGGTACTTGATAAGCTGTACTTTGAAAATTTCATTTTGCCAGCTTAAACTCTTGCCGTTAGCGTTCCCTTCCTCTCCTCCAGCTTTAAGTGAAAGGTTCGCGCCATCGTGTTTTACAAAATATTTTTGAGATGGAAAAAAATAAGTGTTTGGTTCACTGACTTCTGCTGAAGTCAAATTGTTGAGCTTCCCACTGAAATACGTTAAAAATTGTATTTTTTGTCTCATTTAGGCTATTGAAGAGGAAGGAGGTGATCCAGATAATATTGAAATAACTGTTTCGGCTGACACACCCACCAAGAAACCAACTAAAGGCAAAGGTTAAGATCTGTTGATATACATTACATTCTTAAGCAGTTCTTGTTACATATATCACCTTCAAGAAGGTGGAATTGTGGCCTGTAGTTTGGATACCGTTGTGACTTTATTGCTTATGACTTCTGTCATGTAAGATGTCTTTTGCCTCACTCATCTATTTTCGGTCACTGTATATAGGCAATGTATAGGGATGCTGGATATATATGGAAAATGGGTGGGTTAAGAGATGTGGTAGGAGGTGGTGGCTGTACTACCCACAGATCCTTGAGATGTGCTGAGGCTGTGTAGATGATTTGTGAGATTTTTGGAGTGTGCTAACAGAGATCCTGAACTGGGAGTGTTACAGGTGCGGAACTGCTGTGTGGCTCTGGTGCTGGATACGGGTATCTCTGTAGTGTCTGACAGTATCTGTGCAACCGCGAAGGGAGAACTAAAGTTGTTCAGCCATGAGAAGGTGCTGGACCTAGGCTAGTCATGAGTGTATGATAATAAGTGGTAGGGGGGTCACTGCCTGAAGAGGACTGTGTTGTGTGGCTTTATTAGCATACTTTTTAGAGAATACAGGATTTATAAATACGAATTTCCTGAATGGGCTCTGAAGGCTCACTGTGAAATGTCTGATTGAGAGATTTTTGGCTTTCTATTGTGAAAAATAATCATTTAGATTCTGTATGAATCTGTTTGGCAGTGACTATGTCGGCTCTGTTTTCTTTTGCATAAGTATTTAAATACTGTTTTGTGAGTTTGGGTTCAGGGGGATTTTTGTTTGGGCTTTTGTTTTCTGTTGTTCCAGGAACATCCATAATCAAGTAATACTAGGAAAGGAAATCTGTTTTATGCATAGCGTTCTTCATTGAACATACATGCTAAGAATGTTTATACACGTGCTGTTTTGGAAATGATCAATCTTATACCACTGTCACTTGTCCTAGGCTGAGTTTTGTGGAGAAGTGATTTTTCATGCCTTTGGTGCTGTGGATGGGGAATTTAATAAAAAGTATCTGCTTAGAAAGTTTGAATAACTTACCTGTACTTTTGAAACACTAGAAAAGTGAAAGGAGATAAACTGCTTCACAATGTGGTTTCATTTTCTTCTGTGACATTACTTTATTTCCTACTCTGGAAAGGTAACTTGCTTAAGAAAACTACATGGAAACTAAATAAGGAAATGTTTCCACCATTTTTTGTGTAGAGATCTAAATTGCTACTTGTTCTGCTGTGATGGAATACTTCTCTTACCTGCTGCTTTTCATCCTCCTATTCTCCAAACTAATATCATGATGTGCATAAAGTTCTTGAACCAGCTTCTTGTTTAGTTATATTATTTTGCTTCTGCAAAGGTAGTTTGCCTGCTAGTGATGCTGCTGCCTGAGACAGGGCTTCTGTAGTAGCTGTTCCTTGCCATCTCTTCTGTGGAATTGAATCGTAAGGCATACGTAGGACGTGTACGTTCCTGGTGAACCTCAAAGTAAAATATGACCTTCATGAAGTTCTTATCTGTTCAGTTTGCAAGCTCAAGAGTTTTTCCTCATTACTTTTTGGATTGTGAAAGTCTTAAGAGCAAATTTTGTGCCAAAAGTATGAGAGGTTCATGCTATATTAATCTTCAAGTGTGGAACAAGAAAAACTCGCTAATTCATCTAGGGAAAATCTTTTTTGATCTTACTGTTTTACTTCTAGCTGTAAGAAAAAAATACTTCTTTTTAACTATTCCTTGTATGTGTTAACTGCTCGTTCTGATGTTATCTCCCTCTCTGGTGCTTTCCACTGAAATATGTTACTAGTAACCAGAAAGCATTCCTCAAAACTTAGAAGTCTAGCATTTCAAAAATCCATTCCCTAATGTCTCACTAGGAAACTTTCAAAGGCATGTGGGAGATGCATGCCCATCAACTGAATTCAGTAAGATGAAATTAGTTTAAAATTCACTCTCTTGATCCTCCTTGTGCTTGTACACGCTCTTCACTCTTCGTTGCCTCCTTTACTGGTTTTGCTGGCAGATTGCTCTAGGCCTTTTGCTAATGCTTGCTTCCCCCCACCCCACAGCTTCAGACTACTACTAATGGGTCTTTAATTATTTTACTGCTGTCCAGCAGTAAAATTAAGGGCACTGCTAGTCCTATAGTATTTTTTTTCCTCCTGCTATTATTGCTGTACAAAGGAGGGTAAGAATATTAGATATTTGTTTGCAAAGAAAATACAGCCTTAGAAAAGGCCAGGGAGTGGGAGTAATGGATAAACCTCCTCACAGCGGCCAGAGAGAGGTGAATGGGAGGGAGGAAGGAGGTTTCCCTTGTGAAAAATCACAAACTATGTCAGATGGCTATCGATTTTTAGATCTGAGTGTCTTTTGTAGCCAGTTTTACTGCAACTCTTAAGGTCTGTGGAAAAAGTGAGATGTCTAATTCCCTAGCATTGTCTATTAGAAAAACTTCATCTGGAATATTGATGCAGGCTGAATTAGAGCAGGAATAGTGTGTGTGAGTGATATACGTGCTTTCCCTCTCATTGCTTTTTTGTGTGTGTGTTGACAAAAATGGAGAACAGGAATGAGACTAAGAGTGAGACTTGCTTTCATAGAACAAGATTTTGTAATGGCCTGATAAATTGGTTTATCAGCTGAGAATATACTGCAGTTTTTCACTGACAAGCTTTTGACAATGATGATAGAAAGCCGACTTGCTATGAGATAGGAAAGAAACACCTATAAAACACTGTGAGTAGAAGAAAAAGGCCTTGACTAAACTGATTTGAATGTAGACCTTCTTTCTCTCTTAAAACAAACAGCAGCTCGCCAGTGTCCCATACCAAGTTCTGCAGCACAAGATATTGCATGAAAAAGGAGTCATATTTAATATAGGACATTTACTGACTTACCCAAAATTGAGATAACATAGAG
Organism: Strix aluco; assembly: GCF_031877795.1. Classification (NCBI taxonomy): domain Eukaryota; kingdom Metazoa; phylum Chordata; class Aves; order Strigiformes; family Strigidae; genus Strix; species Strix aluco. Next base: position 27,111,343 of record NC_133942.1, on the reverse strand, counting down.
GGAGCCACGTGGATCTTCACTGGGAAAGTGTATGATTGGAGGATTTTGCATCACGACTTAAAGAATGCTTGCAGAAGGATTCTGTAATCCAACCAGAATCAATCCTGTATGCAAAGTTAATAAAAATCTAACACTTCTTCCAGAAGCTAATACAATTCAATATTTGGAGTAAAGAAGAACTGCAGAACAGCTAATCAGAAGAGCTGTACAGATGAGATCAGTTGGTTTTGCCAATTAAAGTTTGAAAGCTTAAAGATGGAACAGATACCAAGAGCTACATCTTAAATTGCCTCAACTGTGCTTCTCCACCCTGGAATTTTGTAGCTATGGACAAATTTCTCTTTTTGTAAAAAGGTGACAGTTTCTGGAAAAAACTGTTCTTTTCAAGCCTGAACATTCTGCTGCTTATTCTGGTATCTAGAGGCAGTTACTTTACTGCTGGTATGAAATATGTCTCAAACGTTTCCGATGTGAGCATTCCTTTGAAGTATCTGCAGTCAGAAATACTGTAGCATATTGATACACCATAACTTGGTGATTTAAAGTTACCTTTTGGCCAAGTTTTGGAATTTAGTGTTGATGAAGAACAGATTTTAGGCTAATCGATTTTAACCCCAGAGTATTAATGTGAGCAAAGATGTTTATTTGCTGCTTTTCAAGTTTCTAAGGCCAGTTAGACATCTACTACTTCGTGTCTTAACGATCCCTCTGGTTTCCGACTGCAGTTCCATTTTGACAATACCGTTTCTTAGTTTAAATGCTCACAGCTGACAGCGTGGCTGGCTTATGCTATTGCCAAAATAATTTTTACTTCTTTATTAAAACTGTTTAGTTATTTAAAAAAATCCCAACAAAACTAAGTTGTACACTGCTGGCCTTCAAAAGGAGAGTGGAGTGTCAGAAGTAGTCTGTCATGATGTCTTCTGTCCTTCAGGAATATTAAAATAACTATTTAAACAAACTGTCAGTTTATTATTTCTTCTTCTGAGTTGTTAACATCTGTTACTACAGTTCTGTGATTTGATTTCTGAAACACTGTACTGTGCAGTGAGCTTGTCCAGAGGTAGATCAGAGTTTTCCTGCCCAGTGAATCATGGCTGGAGAAGAGCTAGGGATTCTCAACTGCACTGAAAATGCTATGTACATAACATGATCTGTGGGGTGCTCGTACCATTGCCTTGATTTTAATCTTGAATAACCTGAGTTTTCAATTTTTTTCTAAATAAATTTTTTCAGAATAAATTTTCTAAATTAATCTTCTTCCTGAACTTTGACCTGCTTTTAAAAATTATTTAATAATTATATATTAAAAATAATTTAAGACAAGCAGGTAGCTTCTTTGTCGCTTCTTCTCAGTGGCCAATTCTGTTGATCTGCTTGCAGTTGCTGAATAAAATAGTAAAGACTGAAAAGTGACTTTTGCAAATGTTGTTGGCGGGGCGGGGGTGGTGGCGGTGTGTGTGCCCTTACACACAGTACCAGGCATGTCTGTCTTAATTGACTCACAAAGTAGGTTTGTTAATTTATTACTGTTTCTAGGTATCTGACCAGTGGTTTTCAATCACTATATATCCCTGCAAACTTTAAAATATTTCTGCCAAGATTAAACCATCTGTTGAGACCTACTCTTTCTCAAGTGTTTTACCTAAGATAAGAGTACGTTATAAGGAAACTAATACATTCTCCTCCTTCTGAGGAAAGATGTATGTAAATTATTTGTAAAGAGAACATGAATTCTAAACTAGACTGTCTTCTTGCATGTTAATGAGTAGATGATGTATAGAAAAGAATCTTTCTCTGGAGGGAGGAAATTGTTAAGCTAAAATTCCTGAACTCAGTATTGATGATAGAAATTTAAGATGTAGTAAGTTGTAATCAACACTTGAAAAATAACATGCAGGCTGAACCGTAGAAACACTTTGCATAGGTGGTTCCAATACTAGAAAGTTGTCTTTGTTGTTTAAGTTGTGATAAATCATGCCTTATTGAAGCGAGATATAAACAGTGTACAACTGTAGGTAAGGCTCTCATGTGCCCTCAGATAGGAAGAAGTAATCTTGCCAAATGCTTCCTAAGTAATTTCATTAAGGTGGGGGCGAGTGATATCTCTAATGAGCTGTACTAGAAAGTGTTACGAATGTTGGCAAATGATGGCAAATCTTATGAGCAAGTCGGTGATTTTCTAGAGGGTATCTGACTTTGCAAAGTACATCCTTTCTAAAAACCATAAATTACTAAGAGCAGTGTCCTGCAGACACTGTAGAAGACTTAAATATTCTTTTTACCATATGATACCATTTAAGAATACAGAAATATAACGGGATAATTTACTTTTGTTAATAGAGTGGCAAATGATACTATTCAAATTGCAGCAGACCTCTTAACTAAATAATGTTATGAAGAGATTATTCCATTGTAAAGATTTTCTCTCCCTTCCCTCCTTTTTGCCTCCTGTCCCATGTTTTTGATGAATCTTTAGCATCAGGTACAACAGAACCCTGTTGGGGGTTTCAGCGGGAATACCAGAAAAAATACACATGCAAATTCTTCCAGAACTTTATGATGAGTGTGTCACTACTTTTGCATGAGATGTGGATGTCTAGTGTATTTAAGACTTGTCCAAAATACACTCTTCTATAATTCTGTATACACTCAGGTAGCCTGAATTTCTCATGTAGAGGAACATGAATAGGTAGAACAAGCTTATGCTACTATAAGGCTTGTAAATGAGATTAAAGCTAAACTTGCATTATATCAAACCAACATTTTAAAGGTGTTCTAAATCATCTTCTTACTTCTAAGGAGAATATTCATTCTCTATGTAAATAGTCTCTTGCAATTTTATGGTGTGTAGCAATTGCCGTTGCCAGAAAGGGGATTGAGCCTGGCTTATAAAGTAGTGCTATCATTCCAAGGTAAATTAGTATCTGTGGTGTTAGGCACCCAGATTTGTGGCGAGTGCTACTGACATTTTCAATAGCCACTGCATTGGTAAACCTGTACAGAAATTTTATCATATTTTGACAACTTGTGTGACTTGAAACCTGCTATGCCTGTTGTCTGCAGAAGGTCCAGCTGTTCTGACTGTGATTGTTAACATATATTTTAATCCCAGTTATTTTCTTCAGAGTGATACTGGTCTTGAATAAATTCACAGAAACAGTCCATTTCTGAAAGGTGTTTGTTGCAATCTGATTTTAGTTATGTGAAATTGAGCCAAGTGTGCCTTTCAGTAGCCCGTTGTGGATGAGTATCAGTGTGGAAAAGCTTTGAATTTTTGTGGATACTGGCTTTTTGGCAAGTTACTGTACCAACATCTGAAAACTATCTGTATTAGAACCTTGGAAGTGCCACTTTTGAACAGTGTGACTCTAGATCAAAGTACCCTGAAACACAGAACAAAGAGGGAAAGCAAACTTCTTACTCTGGCTTGAAGCTGAACAGTAAAGGTCATTGTTCAGGTCTCCTTAAGCCTTGGTATACCTCTGGTACTCAGAGTAAATGGGACTTACTGCAGAAAGACAGACTAAAGAAAGGCTAATGAAAACACGTATTCCTGTCTGTCTTAATCTAGCAGCAAGCAAAAGATATGGACAGCTTCATTACTGAAAGGTATAACTTCCTCTTGATGAGGACATGTCAGTAAAATGGAGCAGTTCTCTAGCTGCTGTTGCAGAATGTTGGGATTAACAAGGTAGCTTTGTCAATTTTTTTTTTCCCTATTCCCTATAAAGTCTGGATTCTAGTTCGCCTGCCAGATTTCCTCAGTCAAAATGAGTGAATTTAAATAGCTTTCGTAATAGTATATGCTAGATAGTTGCTAAATATGTCTAGCATCTGCTCTATGTTTGCCTGTCTCTGTGTATGCTTAGCTGGATACGGGATACAGGAAAAACTTGGTGTTTCAGGTTTAACAAACTAAAGAACTGCAATGTGAGAGGGGTAAAACAGAAAACAGTTGAATGTATGTAGAAATCCTTGCTGTTTCTTGCTACTTTTTATCTATATTGAAGATATCTGTGGCTGTGGATCATATCGCAGAATGCTCAAATAGTAATATAAAATTTGGGTTAGTCTTGCTTTTGGGCATCAGCTGTCATGCATATCAAAAACTGTCTTTTCCAGTGTAAGTGCACTCCTCTTTCTGAGGAAAGCTAGCTTCCCTAAGTATACCTGTGCTGCTGGCTTTTTGCACCAAAATCTCATAAATCTATTGCATTACAAATATAAACCAGGAATGTTTTGTTTGTTCTAAATGAAGTAAAACCAGTGGCCAAGATGTTTTTATGCCAGATGTCTTTATGTCTAAAAGACAATATGCTGTATATAGGAGTACTGTCCGAGTACCACTTGCCAGTGAAATGAATAAAACCAGCTGGAATCTAAGTAAAACCAAACCAGTAGTCTCTTCTTGCCCTGTAGTTGAGCAGTTTCTGGCTTTGAAATGCAAGTTAAGAACTGTGTATGAAAGACTATGGAAATTAATTGCTGACAAAAGTTGACTATTCCAGGTAGCAGAAATGTCTATACTATTTCAAACTTTGGCTTTTTTTTTTTTATTCCTTTTGAATATCCATAAAATTGATTTAACCATTCATTAGAGAATGAAGGGATGAGGGAAGATGTGATCTCACAAAATAAAACATTAAGTATGATCATGACTGCCATCTCATTTGCATCTTGAGCTACTGAAAACCATTGCATAGGCTAAGCTTTGATAGAATGGATCAGAGACACAGAATGCTATACAAAGGTGTGTTTTTTTGGAGATATTTGTATCTAGTGTTCTTTGGTCTTGTTTTTGCAGCAGATTAAGGAAATGCAAATGATTCCAAAGTGAACTATGTCTGGTAGTTATCTCCACAGAGGCACCTTTATTAGAGAAAAGTGTGTCTGTGCTGGAAGAATAGAATTCTTCAATGGAACATGCCTTTCGTACAGTAAAGAACATGTAGAAACCCAAGTGCTTCACCTGACTCAATTCTTCTGGTAATTGTTCCCTCTGGTGATGAAAAGTACTGAAAAAGGTGGCTTGCAGAGGCTTGCAATTGCCATACTTGTGGATACTCAAAAACATAGCTAGATAAAGCCCTGAGCAATCTGATCATATTTGGAACTTAGCTCTACTTTTCAGCAGGAGGTTGGGGGGGACTAGATGACCTTTAGAGGTCCCTTTTAACCTAAGTTCCTCAGTGATGCTAATTATCCTATAAGGCAAGACCTTTCCAAAGTCTTAAGTCATAATGTCTACTTAACTCCAGTAATTCTAGAAATGTACAGTTTAATGTTATCCTGAATTCCATTATCACTCAAAGTAGGAGGACTGGTATGAAAATCACTAACTTGGATGTAACTGCTTGTTTATGCAGCAGCATTGATTGTTCATGCTCACTCAGCTGACGTTTTTTTTCCTTACCTTAAAAATACTCAATTTTGGGAGGGTTATATTTTAGTGAACAGTTCAGATAAACTTGAGCATATAAAGAATAATAAATAAAGGCCCAACACATAATCAGTGTTGAAAGAAAGTCTGCTGTATGTAGCAGCTCCAGTCATTAGCGTATCCTGTTATTTCAGGTAAAAAGCAGGAAGCCGATGAATTAACTGGTGATGCTTCAGTTGAAGATGATTCCTTTGTCAAGGTAATAAAAGTATGTACATTTTTTCCCCGGTTTGTATTTAAGTTTAATGTTTGGCTCTTTTTACCAAGAAAAGCTTGCGTTTTCTTTGCGCTAATTTATGTGGAAATTTGGAGCATTGTTTTTACTGTGTTCACAGCTGTGATGTCTAAGGGTGTGAAGGTGTGGGGTTTTTTAAACACGCTGCAAATTTTTATTATGGGTGTGATACAGTATTTTGCAGAAACAGTGATTCTAGCAGTGAATTTTTCAGAATATAGCTAATACCCATAGTTATGACAAATATTTGTTGTTCACACCAAAAGGAAAGTGAATTGGAGACTCAAGATGCAAGTGATCAAGATGGAAATGATGAATTAAAGGACTTCAAAGAATCTGTTGATGATGAGAACTTGAATTCTAAAGAACTACCATCTGCAGAAAAGAAAAGATACCACGACCTGGAGCCAGCAGAGACAACAGAAGATGCAGAAAAGGATTCTGAAAGTCAGGTACTTTGTTGTATTTTACATGCATTTTTATCAGCAAAGGGTACGTTTTTCTTAGTATGTTTGTATTACTAGGAAGTCCAAACTAGTTTCTCAGTTTGTCATGCTTATCTTGAAGAGATAATTTGGACCTTTTTTTACTTTCCCTTCTCCTTGACTTGAGTTTGAATAGTTCTGAAACAAATGTGGCATTGATTGATAAAATTCTACCACAGTCCATACAGAGTTCATAAGTGGTCCTTTTCCTTGGTACTAGTCGTGACATACGTAACCTGAACACTGAACTGAAGGATGCAAGTCATGAGAACTGCTCATTGATGTTCACCTTACTGAGTGTGTATCCACTTAACTGAAATATTTCTGAGTTAACCGAATCTCTTGACTCTCAGTGTTTAAGTGTCTTACAAATAGTTTGCTGAGCAAGTCACTTTTATGTTCTCATAGGAAAATGAAGGTCAAGATGTAGAAGATTACACTTTTCCAACTGTCCATGTAAGTTCCAAATCAGTTCTGTTAAGCTGATTTTCATGTCTATTTAGTTGGAAAAGATCACTTTAGAGTGGCTTTTTGTTCCAGCATGCGTCTTAGAGTCAGATGATGTAATACAGTAAAGGTAAATAGCATGGGAAGCTTTCATTCATATTTTTTATAATGCAGATAATTGTGACTTCCAAATCAGATGTCCTATTTAAATGCAAACTCCTGTCTACAATTTGGGAGTATTCAGTGCATAGACTTAGCAAGGAGTATGTTTCAAACTCTCTTAAAAATCCTGTAGAAGGCTATGCCAAATGGTAACATAGTATCTACAGTCTATTCAGGAGTTTAGAACTCCTGTTTTAAGGTAAAAATTTGCCTTGGGACAATGTTTGCAGAGGGGTGGGTGGTTGGTTGGGGTTTTTTTGTTGTTAATACCTAACGTCAGTAGCATCTTTGAAGTTCAGAAGTTCATTCTGCGTTACATGGAATCGATGTCTGAAAAGGGACATCTCATACAGCATGTCTTGCTCAGTGAGGCTAATGATAAACAAGTAAATACCTATTAAAATCACAGTTTCATTTTTAAGTACTTAGTGGAGGAGGTCTACCTAGTTTCTGACTTCTGTCCTAAGCTTTTAAAGTTATTGATGGATTGCTTGCATCTCATCGAAAGCAGTGATCAGCAGTGTGACATCCATTCTGAAGGCTTTAGCAAGACATAGGACATTTTAGAAATGTCCTGTTGAGTTAATGGGGGGGAAGAAAATAGCTGTGTGTTCCAACCAATTGCGAACTGCAAGTGTTGCAAATAGATGCTAATGAAGTTCCATACAATTTTTCAGTAGTTTGACAACGGAGATGCACAGGCTTGGTTTCTAGATCATCTTTTCTTTGGAAGCAGTTTTCAGTTCATTGATTTGCTTTCATGCGTTAGAAATTCTGTGGAAAATATGAACTGTTCTGCTTAAAGTAGGAGACATTTAGTCTTGACTTCCTTTTCTTGCAGGATGGTGAAGATGAAGAAAATGAGAAAGGTATGTTTAAAGTTTAATAGAGTTCAGAGATCTCTAGTCTGGTAGAGCAGACAACTTTCTCTTGTAATATTCAATCTCTTTACTAATACTAGGCTTGTCTCCAGTACTAAGTATCAGTTGTCTCCTTATTAAGCTCAGCACCTGGAATCACTGCAGTCAGTGGGTTTATTTCACTCCTAAGAGTTATTTTACTCTTAAGAGTTGATTACAGTACTGATCAGTTACTGGGGTGGATGTATAATATAGTTGTAATACTATGATTCTTAATGAAAAAACATAGTATTCAAGGACTCTGATTTTAATATACGGTAAGTCTTGATGCAAAAACTTCCAACTTGCACTGCAGTAACTGATGTTTGAGGGAAATGATACACCCTTACACTGAAATTGAGCACCCAACAATGTATGGACCGTCATATGCTTGGCTTACTGTCACTTGGAAATACCAGTTGTGTCTAGGATGGTAAAACAAGTGTTTGGAAACCTGTGGAGTGGCTACCTTTTTTTAAGCTGTGCTCATTTAGTGAAACTATAGAAGGAATGTAATGCATTTGGGCAAACAGACTTCCTGGACAGAAGTCTTAAGGATTCTACGTATTGTGGACTGGAAAGGACATGGGACACCATCACTTTACACAAGATGGAATAAACACATTACTGAAGTTACAGGATAAAACTACAGACTTCATGTTTACGAGGGACCCTATGGCTGAAGTGTCTCATCTACACAAATCCAAGAATACGGTTGGAGATGCCTTGTGGGACTGAGATGGAAAAATCTGTCCAGTGGATGAAGACTGAGAACCATTTGACTACGAACTCTGGATTAAAGCTCACTCGTCTGTGTTCTGCAGCAGCCTTGTACAGCTTGCTTGACTGCCAAACAACTGTTTAGAAAGGAAAAGCAAAAGAGAACACCAGCGTGGAAGACTGGCTGAAACTCTCCAAGACTGTAATTCTTCCGGATTTGGGAAGGTTAGAAGTCCTAGAACCAGGAAGATTCAAAGACAGATTAAATCAAACTGTGAGCATCCAAAGCAACTATTTTCTTCTGGAACGCTAAATCCTAAACTGGAAAATGGATACTTCTTATGAAGAACGGGTATCTCCAGGATGGAACCATATTCTCCCTCCTAATGTTTTGGTATTTGTCTCTAGAAAATGTGTTTTGCCATGAAGAATAAGTGATCCTGGGTAAAGGATTTATATTTGTGTTAATACACCTTGTGTTTTTTTCTAACCTTCCATCAGTGCTAATAACTGGCTTTGTATTTTCTAGGTCCTATTCTAGCTTATGCATATGAAATTGTTTAAACTTCTTGTTTTGCCATATTTATTCCTGTTAAATCCTCTTAGATAAAGCAGGTTCTGGTGATGGTACACAAGAAGTATCTAAACCTCTTCCTTCAGAAGAAAGCCTAGCTGAGGCTGATCACACGGCTCATGAAGAGATGGAAGCTAACACCTCTGTGAAAGAAGCTGAGGATGATAACATATCGGTTACAATCCAGGCTGAAGATGCCATCACTCTGGATTTTGATGGTGATGACCTCCTAGAAACAGGTAAAAATGTGAAAATTACAGATTCTGAAGCAAGTAAGCCAAAGGATGGGCAGGATACCATTTCACAGAGCCTGGAGAAGGAAAGCAAGGACTATGAGATGACTGAGAACCATAAAGATGGTAAGAAGGAAGACTGCGTGAAGGGTGATCCCGTCAAGAAGGAAGCCAGAGAAAGTTCAAAGAAAGCAGAATCTGGAGACAAAGAAAAGGATACTTTGAAGAAAGGTCCCTCGTCTACTGGGGCCTCTGGTCAAGCAAAGAGGTTTGTTTTTCTATGTCAGTTCTTTACGATACTGAGTACCAGCATTCAATAAGATCACTCTACATTAAGGGGGTAGCAGCAAGAATCTTGTAATTAGTATCCTATGCTCCTGCCTATAGATTTTTTTGACCGCCATAAGTTACTTTTTAAAATTCAAGATCTTCGTATAGACACTATGTCCTACTGATTGCATTGTCGAATTGTCAGCATTTATTTATTTTTTTCAAATTGACGATTTTTTTAAATGTCCTTGTGATGATGGTAATGAACAGCTATCAGTTCTAAGAACACAAAATGAAGTCAAGTCCCCGTCCTGAAATCTGGAGAAGATTGCCATATATCCACTGAATAGAGTTGTCAGAAAATCTAGATCTTCAGGCATCTTGGGGAAAATCAGTGCAAGAATCCATAAGGGAATCATTTGTTCAAATATACAGTCTAGCCCTTTTTTATTTTTATTTTTTGAAATGTTAACTTGTCTATTAGTATTAGTAGTATAAAATGCAACACTTACCAAATTCTGTATTTTCAATTTTCTTCTGATTTTTAATTTGCTTCTCTAGCTCTACTAAGGAATCTAAAGAAAGCAAGACAACGTCAAAGGATGATAAAGGTAACTATTACAAATTTAGGGTGGTATTGTCTTGAACTAATGCTTTCCTGTTTGAGAAATTTCTTGCCACGTACTAAAACAGCTTATATAATTGAACTTGTCCATCTGTAGTAAATTATGCTAGAGGTACCGTAGTCATTAGCTATATGTATGTGTTCATATATATTTTTTGTTTCTCCTTATGCCAGATTCTTTGTAAGATTGAAAATATTTATTCTAAAGACTCAGTGAAAATACATTCTCCTATTTCAAAATACTTTTGAGAGCAAATTCCACTTTATGTTTTCCAAGTCTTTGTTTTGATGAGAAGGTGTAATTTTCAGATAAGCCTGCTGTAACTTACTTAAAACAGTTTGGGTTGAGGTTACGTGCAGAACACGCAAAAAATAATTGCAAGTGCTTAAATGTAACGCCAATGAAAGTTTTTGTCTCCTTTTTAATTCTAGCTCATTTTTAACTAAAGTGAACTCTCAAACCAGGTATAACAGTTTAGATGCAAACTAGCAAAATCACACTTGTGGCTATTTAATGCATTAAAGTTTGACCTATTTGTCTACATTGGAGTTTCCGTCTGTTACCATAAACCCCTGTGTTATGATTCCAGATTCACAGAGTGGAGCTCAAGAGCATGTTAATGTCACCAGTTATACTGATGCTTCCATAGTTGAACAAATGCATTTGTATAAGCTCATGTGTCTCCTTATTTTGCTCTGCCAAAAACCTTTGTCACAGAACCTCTTGCGTATCACTAATGGTTGAATGGAACTTTACCCGATGAATTAATTTCTGAGGAGAAATTTTTGTGACAGACATAACTCGGTCTTCTGTAGATGCGTGTCCTTTCATGATAGTTACATGCTTACAATTAAATTAAATGAAGATACAGCAAATCTGCTGGATTCATGTAGCATATATAACTGTAATAGTAACTGTCATAAGGCTGTCTTAAAATACATAGCCAAAGCCAGTATCGTGGCTCTTTAATGATATTCTAAGAGTATCATGGTTTATCAAGATATCTAGAATTATCAAGATAATCCGAGTTTGACGATAACTGAGATTTGTTGCCTTTTGCTCTTAGTTCATCTTGATGCATTGAAGGAGGAAAACTACCCTTTTTCCTCAAGGAGGTTAAATTACATTTTAAAACTCTGCATACCAGATTTTCCAGCTGTTCAGCTGGAGGTCCAGTTCTGGTCTTGACTGTATGACTGGCTATGTTTTAACATACTCAAAAGCAGTTCATACGTGTAGCAGCAAACAAAACCAAGCTGAACTAAGTAATACAAGACTAAAAAATGTTGGGAATACAATTACGTGAAACTCTTGAGTGCTTAGTTCTATGTTGTTGCAAAAATGGCTAATATATGGGGGAGGGGGTGTTGGTGTTTAAGGCACGTGATGTTTTTCCAGCTTTTTAGTATTTTCCTTAATATGCGGGAAATCATTCTGGTGGGTTGCATCCAGTTCTCCATCCAGCAGTATATTTAAAAAGCTGCTCTGGATGGAGGGCAGATACTTGAAGAAGTTGTGGAAATTGACCACGTTCTTCTGGAGGCTAGGATTAACCAAGTCTCCTCTATTTACCTTTTTGCCATCTCTTGGGTCCTGTGAGTAGTGTAAAGATGTACTGATGAAGAACAAATGTTGGGTGCTAAAAAAAATACTTTTTGATGGAAGTTATTGCTAAGAACTGGAAGTTGAAACTAGATGTACATACTCAAATGAGGGGTAAAGCATGCCTTTAACAAATTGTATTAATTTTTTAGCTCTTGTCATTTGGGTATGAGTTAGCCAAGCTGTTGGTCTCAATACATGGGTAAATGAATGAAATCTTATGGCATATATTTTTTTTATATAGAAGTCTTTTCAAGAAAGGTAACCGGATAAACAGTTACTTAAAGGTAACAGGCTAAGTTTCTCTTTTCAGCAACAGTTTAGTTCAATATTCTTGGTACCTTTGTCTCCTTAATTTTTTGGCTGTTTTGTGAAACTTGTTTCAGGAAGTACAAGCAGTGTTAGTGGTAGCAGTGGAAGTTCAACTAGAAACCTGTGGGTTAGCGGACTGTCTTCCAACACAAAAGCTGCTGACTTGAAAAATCTCTTTGGCAAATATGGAAAGGTATTTCATGGGGTGTGATACCATGTGTGTTGTGTGTGTCTCCTTCCCCTCCTCTATTCAGTTACAGAAATTGAGTGATACTTGATTTAAATAAAAGTCTGAGAGGAAACAGTCAATCAGTGTAATCTAAAAAAACCCAGTACTTTCAGCATCTAAAGTAAGAGTGCATGCTTACAGGAAGAACCATGTGTTAATTTTATAAGAAATTTTTCTTCCTGTGGAGGTAAGATAGATGCAAAAGAAATGTCACAAATATGAGTGGTCAGGATTGACTTTAAAAAAATTTTTAAAAAATTAAATAAATGATGGCTGTGTTCTCTTGCAGCAACTATATTTAACCATGAGTGTAAGATAATGTGGTAACCAGTAAAATTTTAATATAAACAGTCTTTTATAGAACCTGCTGCTTTGGGACACTGCTTTTAAAATGTGTTCTGAGGGCTTATGAATGGGAAAAATAGGTAAAAAAAAAAAAGTGTCATTTATGCCTGTTCCTTTAGGGACTCACTCTTTTAATGTTCTTTACAGGCTGCTTAAAGTAAGTCTGTTGTCCTGGATTTTGGTTTAACTTAATATACAAATTCCATAGAACAATGCAGAATGCATATAAGCTAAGCAGTCTTCTGAGAACAGTTTTTGTTGCAATTGTTCTCATTTTCTCAAAGGAGTTGCTGATAACTGTGTGAATTCATAGTGTTTGTATAAGACTGTGCTTATGACATTAGTGCATCTTGGGAACTAGTCAGAACCTTGGCACTGTGAATATCAAGGATGTGTACTGATTATTGGATATCTGATCCTTCTAATTAATTTAGGAGGTGATTTTATTTAATGCCTTCACAAGTGTTGAAACCTGAGAGTGTATTTTGTTAAAACTTCCAATTCTTGGACTGTTTTCGCTGTAAAGATGCTTGGTACCTGTGTTTATTTAGCTTCCCCGTTTTAAATTAATTGGGAAATATTTAATTTCTGAATGAGTGTACCATTAAAGGCTCCTAGAAGGGTAAAATTGTTTCATTAGAGCATCACTACATCAAGAATACTGGCTCCAGTAGTTACAGAAATTCTATCAGGGAGCAGGAACACAAAGCTTAATGCTTTCTCAAGAAGCAGGTATCAAAGAGCTGGTTGCTAAAATTGCTTAATTAACACATTTGCTAGATGCCTTTGAAGAACTGGCTCACTTGTTAAGTTACTACATAGTACTGCTTATACTTTCCTGCCATTGATTGGCAGCTGCTGACTTGTTTGTGGGGTTCATCAGTCAGAGATGAACCATCAAATTCACATCAGTGGTGTTTCTGTGAATGAATTCTGATGGTAACTGTCAAAAGAAGCATTTAGATAATATGCATGAGGTTGTGACTGGTCAAAACAGGATGTAAGCATTCATGTGCCTTGATGTGAAAGCTGGGATAAAGTTCTCAAAGCTGCAACTTCCTGTGCAATTATCTGCTTTTGAAAACTTGGGAGTGTCAGTCTTTCAAGGGGGGGTGGGTTTTTCTGTTGCTATTGGGCTGGTTCTGTTTTTTATATACTAGGGGAAAAATATTTTTGGAATACTATTGCTTCCTTACTAGAACTGTCTCTCTCAAAACCTAAATTTTACCTGTTTATGTAGGTACTTGGTGCAAAGGTGGTCACAAATGCACGAAGCCCAGGGGCAAAATGTTATGGCATAGTAACAATGTCTTCTAGTACAGAAGTGGCTAGATGTATTGCACACCTCCATCGAACAGAGCTGCATGGACAACAAATTTCTGTTGAGAAAGTAGGTTTAATAAGATGAAAACTTTTCCCAAAATAGACCATCTTAAGCAAGAATCTGTATTAACCTATTTGCTTCTGGAAAAAACATATAGGTGAAAGGTGATCCCTCCAAAAAGGAGTTGAAAAAGGAGAGTGATGAGAAATCTGGTTCGGGTAGAAGCATGGGAGATAAGAAGACCACATCAAGTGATAAAGCCAGCAAGTAAGAAATTTCATGTATCTTGTGAAGTTGTGAAACTCCTTTTAAGTTGAATTTTCCTCATAGCATTTGTGTGTTTCTTTCCTAACAAGAACTCCATCAACCAAAAAAGAAGAAAAGAAATCCGAGAAATCTGAAAAAAAAGAAAGTAAAGAAGCCAAGAAAACAGAAGGTAAAGATGAGAAGAGTGATAATGGAGCAAGTGGCCCTAATCAAGAATCCACTAAAAAAACTGAAGAAAAGAAAAGAATAAGTATGCAATATAGCCATGTTTCCTCCTGTTGAATATCTGTGTCTGATTTGTTTTGGGGGCATGTTTTTGCTCTTACTGGAAACCAGATAATTATACACATGTTCTTTTTTTTTTTTTTTTTTAGACTACAGTAATGTATTACTTTAGAGCTGATGTAAAAGCTTCCATATTTTGTATTACTACTTAATTACAGACATGTGCTGGTATGCTTCTCCTGCCAGTAACAATTCAATTAAGAGATTTGGATATTTCTCTAAGGAGAATCTGTAATAGGCAAATAGGGATGTATGTATGTGTGTTAAACCTTTTTTCTTCTTTTTTTTTTTTTTTTTCTCCCCTGTTCACTAGGTGGTAAAAGCCCAGGTCAAGTTGTAGTTTTAGACCAAACAAAAGGAGACCAAGGCCACACTAGGACAGTTAGAAGGGGAAGGTTTGATAAAGTAAGTATCTATAGATTTGATGCAATCCTTCTCTGGTTTGATACTACCTTACAGTTGATATTTTCACTGAAGAGTCAATAAACTATCACGAACTGTTAAGCTTAGATAGAAGCTTTGTATGCTTTGGAATAGCTAAGTAGTTAATGATACTTGAACATAGCATCCAGAAATCTCCCTAAATGAATGAGACTTCTGAAATAACCATTGTAATCTCTATCTATAGCCACAGATATTGAGGAACAAAGAGCGTATTATTCAAGATAAAGTGAAATTCAGGGAATACAGGGGTAGAAAGGATATCTTGCCTTTTGAAAAGATGAAGGAACAGAGATTGCGAGAACACATGGTTCGATTGGAAAGAATACGACGAGCTGTTGAACTCCGAAGGTAGTAATTCAACTTTTTGCTAAAGGCTATTTTATACATTAATTGATCAGATACTATACTTAGAAACCTAATCAGAATGCATTCTGTCAAGCCTTTTACTCAGATGTTAAAAGTCTGGGACTCTCCCTAACAGTATCTTTATATGAATTAATAGACTCCAAAATTTTTGTTTAATCTTTTAATAGTCACATATGTACAAATATAGCTTAGTGCTTGTTATGGGGGGGCGTATCTCATCAGTGTTACTGCATGCCAGTCTTCTTCTTGAAAAGATGAGAAGTTTACTAGGAGATGTGGCCAAAAAAAGTGTTTGGGGTTTTTTTTGTTGGTTTTTAAACATAGAACTGTTGTATATCTAAATGACAAATCAAGCATAATACAATCTTGTCCCTTTAAATAAAAGGACTAAAGGGCTACACTGTTCTGTTCTGCTCTTTTCATATTGCCAAAAGTTTGCAAAGGGTAGTCAAGTGACTTGTGTGGTTAGCTGGATTTCCCTAAACAAGGGAGTTCTCATCAAGAATAAAGCTTAAAGGAAAAAAAATGCCTTTCTTCCTTTTTGTAAGCTGTACTATAGGAGGTGGGAAGAAGAAAGCAAAATGAAGCTGTTGACAAGTATACCTAACCTGTACAAGTCGGAGTAGTCATGTTATTCTGTCTTACTTCTGGAGAGAAGACAAGTTAAATTTTTTGTTAGCTTGAAGAGGACAAGAGCTAAAATAGCATTAGTTTTTAAGACCCAAATCGTATTCTTTGTTAAGCTGATGTTATTGTCTGGCAGATGACAATGTAGAAATACAAATCTAGCATAGAACATGTCAGGAATGATGATTCTTTATATAACTTTTCCTAGTATCTGTTGTCTGCTTAAATGGTTCTGTAGAATATGATAAAACCAGTTTGGCTACTTGGGACTAAAAGGAGTGGACTCCTGATACTAGGACTTCTGTCAAGAGCTTACTCTCAAATCCCTGTGGGTTTTGTTTGTTTGTTTGTTTTCATGTCTATGCCTAAGGTGATGTTAGTTTTGGATGAGAAAATTTTTCAGATGAGTTTCTGCTACTTCTTTTTTTTTCTTTAGGCGAAGAGAAATTGCTGAGAGGGAGCGTCGTGAGAGAGAACGCATACGAATAATGCATGAACGAGAAGAATGCTTGCAGAGAGAAAGGGAACGATTAGAAATTGAAAGGCAAAAACTAGAGAGGGAAAGGATGGAACGGGAGCGTTTGGAAAGAGAACGTGTTCGTATTGAACAGGTGGGCATATATTTTGGACTGTAGTGCAATATCATGTTGGAGTATAACCCAGTTTGCACTTGTGGTGAATTCTTCTCTTCACCCTTCCATCCAGCCCATAAAAGAACCAACCAAACATTACATAATCCATCTTTATCTTCTTTGTGTGACTTGTGAGTACTTTGAAGGCAAATTCTTCCTACTGATTTATGTGGTGGCTATATGTATCTGTCTCTAAAACTGAAATACAGCAGATCGTTTTGCCCATACTAGTCTTCCATAATTTTACTAGATTTTTCCTAGAGAATATCGCTGCAAACGTAATGAGATGTGTTTCTGGGCAACAAATACAGTATCAATACAAGAAATTAACTGGAGATATTTGTGTCTTAACAACCGATAGCTTCTCTAGATCTACTGTCTACTTTAGAGAAGTATGCTTACAGTCTTTAATCTTAGATGCTATCCAAGGATTAATTATATGGGATAATTGATAGTTTTCTGTTAAAGGCTGTTAATTCTGTATACTCGCTAACTGTTCTGTAGGTATCCGTAATAAAGAGCAGTTCTGTTGTGTTCACTCACCCTTCCCTTTCATGGTAGGAACGTCGAAAAGAAGCAGAGCGTATTGCTCGGGAAAGGGAGGAACTTCGTCGACAGCAGCAGCAACTTCGTTATGAACAGGAAAAGAGGAATTCTTTGAAACGTCCACGTGATGTAGATCACAGGTAATCTAACTTTCAAACTATTGTTTTACAGCACTGATTAAAAAGAAACAGCTACCAGCCTTGTCAGACTTGAAAATGCATTTGTACCTGAAACAAGTCTTGACAGAAAAACTGGATTTCCGGTATTTGTTTCTGACATCAGTTTATGCCAAGCATGAAGCACACCTTCTCTGTAAGAGAGAGTTTTGGGATAAGAGAAGCATCCTGTGAATTAATTCTTACTGAATTGTCATGCTCTTTTTGTACAATGTGTTTGAGAAAAGCTGTTGTTCTGCCTTAATGGTTGAAATTTCTAGCTTCTACTTTTTTAAGAATTCACATTTTTGGTTAAACGGGAAGTCAATGTGTGATGGCTTTTAATTTTTATTGAAGCTGATGACATCTATCAGTTGCAGTTTGAGCCACATGAATTGAACTGGCTTTGACATTTATTTGATTTTAAGAATAGGACTGAGACCTTAGCCATAAAATTGACATATCAGTGGTGCAGTGGAAGGTGAGCATAAGCTGTCATGGTAGATATACTAGCACAATACTAATATTTTTTCACCAGAAGAATAAAAAGACAGCTTCATTTTTGAAGGCTACTGATTATACACTTTAGTATCTCACATTCTTACCCTGGAGACTCTGTACCTTAATGTTTCTAGTAAGCAAGGCTGTGACATTTACTACAGTATCGTTTCCTGAGAAAGCTGTTCTGGTTTGTGGGTGTTCTGGGTGGGTTTTTGGGTTTTCTGGAGGGCAACTTTTTTCCCTAGAAGACCATTTTCAAGGCAAAACTTTGCTACAGTGGTGTTTTTGTTGGGGTTTTGTTTTGTTTGTTTTAAACTGACACAGTATACTATTGCTTAGATTTTATTACATATTTTATTGATAATTTGTCTCTTTAATTTGTACTTGAAACAGAGGGGTGTTCTGTTTTTTCTTATTTTGCTCACTAATATTTAAAGAGGAGTCTACCTTTGTTAGTGGCTTTTCAAAGGTCAAATGAGAGTCTTTAAAACAGACAACTGACTCAACAATTTTCTGCATATTAGGCCTTGATTTGGATATATGGAACTGATGAGGGTTCATTTGTTTTCCTTCAAGGAGAGATGATCCTTACTGGAATGAGAATAAGAAGATGGCTCTTGATACAGATGCACGTTTTAGTCACAGTTCAGATTACAGTCGCCAGCAGAACAGGTTTAATGACTTTGATCACAGAGAACGGGGACGATATCCAGAAGGTTCTTCTGTTCCATCATCTTCTTTTGATAGGTAGGTTTAGATAACTTAATTGTTCAAAATTTGAAATGGTGCTAAAGGCTTTATATAGCTCTGATGCAGCAGAATTGCAGTAGGGTCCCAAAATTTCTTGTGTCTTCAGGACTGGCTGTTTATATCATGGAATCTAGTCCACTTTTCTCTAATGACTTTAAATTAGCTGCCTGGTGGTCTTTTTCTGGGTGACATTTTGAAAGAATTTTTGCTGTTATTCCTCTTTCACATCTAGTCATAAGTGGGTTCCAATGGATTAGGTGTGTCCTACGTGGCAACTTACCCCCTTAAGAAGTAAGGCTAAAAGCAAGTGATTTAATGAGAGTTTATAGCATTACTTGCACGAGTTTCGTCAGGATCCATGCAAGTGTACAGTAAATGCTGGTTCCAGATCCAAGTTCATATTTCTGTTAAACTTATCTCCATAACCAGCTATAAAGTTAAGACTATGTAAGTGTAGCTTCTGGACTTCTACTTTTATGTTGCTGTAAACTAAGAATTTTCTAGCTGGCTCGAGAAATATACTGTTTCCCCTGCTTCATACTAGGCAAAAAGGAGACCCTACCTTTGCTTAAATTATGGTGACCAACATGTGAACAGATAAATTTATAAAGAAATGTTACACTGGCTGTAAGAACTCAAGCTCAAAATGACAACTGTAGAAATGAATATAATTTGGGGTGGGAAGGATCTTTGAGATACATACCACATATGTAGTAATAAACATGTAATACAACAATGAATAATATTTTTGTATACTCACACATGTGCTTACCTGTGCAGAGAAATGGGAGACAAGCAAATGACTTTTTCCTACTTTAACAACTTAGGCGAGAACGTTTTGTAAATCAAGGTGAAGCAAAAAAGACTCGCCCAACAGCACGAAGAGAAGAGCCAGGGTTTGAGAGATACCCTAAGAACTTCAGTGAGTCCAGAAGAAATGAACCGCCACAACCAAGAAGTGAACTTCGAGATTCAGACAGGCGAGAAGTGCGAGGAGACAGAGATGAAAGAAGAACAGTGATCATTCATGACAGACCTGAAATACCACATGGTCGACATCCCAGAGAGACTGGTTCGAATCCACCGAGGCAAACAAATTGGAAGAGCGAGGGAAACATAAGCACGGACAAACGGGATGGCAGGTAAGTTTGCTGGCTAACCAACAAACTAGTGAAGGTACTGATTATTGTAGAATTTATCCATAGTAGCTATTCCTCAAGAATTGATGTGTAAAGAGAAAACCAGAACCCCTCCTAACAAATGGCAAAGTCTCTTTCCAAAAGCATTAGAAAAAAGCTGTGTGTAGGTCATCACATATGCTAAGCCTCACCTGTAAACTTGATACTGACTCCCAGCAGTCCGTTCTTAATCGTGTATAGCAACATAGAGTAAGGAGGCTTTTGGGCAAGAATGCAGATGTAAACAAATAATGTGTAAGCTTTAATTATTTTGAGAGCCACGTAGATCTGAAAGAATGTTTCCAAGAAGCTAACTGCACGTTGCTAGGAACTTGAAAAACAAAGGAATCTTTGAAGTCTACTACATGTGCTACGACTTGGTACCAATTCTATTATACTGAAACCAAAATTTTGATAAAAGCAATTTTTACAGAGGCGAGAGGCCAGATCGATCAGGAAGAGAAGTGTCTGGACACGTGAGAGGTGCACCCCCCGGTAGCCGCAGCAGTGCTTCTGGGTATGGAAGCAGGGAAGGAGAACGAGGCGTGATGGGAGAAAGAGGTGGAGGACAAGTGAGTCACCTTGTGTTTTTGTGCCTGAGACACTGGAAAATGCCAAATCATGCTGGAAAAATGACTGTATAGCAGCATGTAAATCATTACCCAAGCATGCTAGCTATTCTCAAGTTGGCTTTCTTTGTTTTAAAGGTTCTTTTTCATTGTTAATAAGCCAAGAAGTTGTAGAAAAACTACCCAATTTTTTTTTTATGTCTAGCATCTTTCAGGTAGATCGGAACAATACCCAAATGAGTTCCTGATTAGGCTTCTCAGAATTTGTTGTCAGCTTGTATTTTCAGGGTCTTATCCTTACCCTGCCTACTCCTTCCAGTGCAGTTGGTCATTGTGATCTGTAACGTACTACTGAGAGAAACACCTTCTGTTAAGGCTTGTCTTCAAAGTCTGCAGGCTAAATTGCTCCATGCTACTGGATCCTGAAGCATTTGAGAAAACACTGTGTTTCTTTTTCTGTAGCTATATGGAACACATTTGTCAGCAATTCTATGAGATCAGGGCAGAATTGGGAGTCCAGTACGAGATCACAGAACTTCACTCCCCCCATACCCAGTCATTACTGCAAATTAGTTTCTTTTTGTTATCTAGAGTTTAACAGGACTCTTGTAAGCATGGGTTAGCTGCCTACAGACTGAAATCTTAAAAGATGCTTGACTTCTGTATATTATATAAGCTGTAAGCTTAACTTTCTTGAAAAGCTCACTTCCTGTTGATAACAAAATATGCCTTTCATTCTGAAAATGACTATCACTTTCTTACTAGCACTATAACGAGGACAGACATGTCGTTGAACGCCACAGCCGTGAAACTGGACCAAGAAAAGAATGGCACGGACCTAGTTCTCAAGGAAGTGGCTATCATGACACCAGGAGAATGGGAGATGGCCGTGGAGGAGGTGGCATGATGTCTCCACATACAAGGTACAAAAACTCCTCCTTCCTCTCCATTCCCTGCTGAGCTCTCAAAGCTTTGGTTATGCTTAGGCAGTACAGTGGTCTGAGTGCAGGCAGCATTCCTTCCTGTGGATGGGTTGCTGCTGCACAACACACAAACCTGTCCTTCCATGCCAGCACCTGGCTCCACAACTGTCATATCACTAGTGGCAGCATTGTTCAGCCGCACAGAAGAGTAACTTCTTACAAAGTCTCTTCTTAGATGGTTTCAAGTCTCTTTTGAGACCAAGTTTAACAGTTGAGTGATACAAGACATAACTGTGTTATCACCTGTGCACCAAGAGTTTAGATACTTACCATAACTTAACACTATTTTAAAACCTTTGTTTCCAGTAACTCTTCACCAATTAATAGAGTTGTACAGATCACAGGCAATTCCATGCAGAGGGGAAGTGGCTCAGGATTTAAGCCCTTTAAAGGTGGACCTCCACGAAGATTCTAAGATCTACAGCTGCTTGGTTTCAAGATAACTTATTGAAATCTCTTGTAAACTTTCTCTGATTAAACACAGGAAATCTTGTCTGAAAGTCCTGGTTAAATTTTTTTAATTTAACATGATTACTTTCCTCTCAATTTTGGAGGCATTTTAATAGTTACGTTGTAATTTTCAATAGTTTTTGTGTATCTTTGATAAGCATTTTCCCTGAGGCACTAGAGCTGTGTAAAAACAAATTGGAACCAAAATATTTGTTAATCCTGTATAAAATAATAGTTTGCAGCTGTGTGCTAGTAGTTTGATTTACCAACATTAGCTCTGTGGTGTCATGCTTTAAAGTAGCTACTTATCACAACATACACAACTATAACCTCCATTTTGAAGGTTGTCCAGGCTATTATCTCTGCTTTCTAATTTGTAGAGAAATAAGATTGTTCTTTCATTACTGGGTATTATGTAACCTATTTTTGCAGAAGGTACTGTTACATTGAGTGCATTTATGTGTATTCTTGCAAATGTATTCTTTTGAAATAAACCTTCATATTCTGTATAGCTTCTAATAAGTCTTTGAAACAGTCTTTGGGGAAGGAAGATGCAATTAAACAGACATGTTGGTATAGCAAATCAAAACATGGGTGCCACTAGCTTCTAACCAAGACTTAATTGTCTCCTTCCCTATTATTGAATTGAAAAATCTAGAAGCACATTTAATAGCAAAAGAAAGCTTAATACCAAAAGAGACAGGAACACTCATGCGAGGCCTAAAGAAATAATTTGACAGTTTGCTCTTTATGTTTAGCAAAGCTCTAGCAGAACTTTGATAGAGCTGTTTTTGAAACCAGACTACCACAAATGAACATTGTTTATCGTGGTTGGGGAATCCTGTACATGCAGTCTGGTTCAGGTACACCTACAACTGTTGATTGATGTGGTCTCAAACAAAAGGGATGCATCTTTTGGAACCTTTTAGTTTTGTTTAACACTGAATGGCTTATGTTTAATCCTTCTTGACTGGGCCCAGTCAGAGAAACATTAGGTAGTCAGTCCAGGACTCATCTATTACCCAGGCAGGAGTTACACCACTTGTTCAGCAAGGGAAAAAAAAAAAAAAAAAAAAGGGCAAATTAACTCGCTACATGGTTTTACCAAATTGGATAGTTACAGAAATGAACAGAGGACCTTGCTAACAGAAGATAAGACAACCTTGTAAAGTAGCATTTCAGTAAGAACTGAAAGGTTTTACTGGTCCAGACTGTCTTCTAAAGAATGATTTCAGTTACAAATTCTAGGGCAAGAGCCAGTAAGAACATACTGATACTGCACCCAGATCTTTGCCACTCTCAGTGACAGTCTCTCTGCTGCGTGGAAGAACCGCTAAGTATCTGCGGTGTTCCAGAGGAATTAAGTAGCAGAAAACGAGTTAAACTAAATTGTTTGAATAGGTAGCCTTTCAGGAAAGATGGGAGGAGAGAGAAACCTGGTATCACAGCATTTTCTATAACTAATCATTTGTGAATATTCACAAGTGACAAATATTTAGGTTTAAACAAAAGAAAGACCTTGGTGTCAGCATGTCAGGACACATTAATCCAGTAACTAACTTATCTTGATGCATTTTATGTCTTCTCTGTTGTTCAATTCTTTGATTTTTCTTCTAAGAAGTTCAATTTACTGAGTTTTTTTGCAGGAGTTTCTAAGAAAAAGAGTTTAACAGTGCATTTGAAAAAGTACATCTCCATTGGGCTGCAGTCAGTGCTTCAGTAGGTGTGACAACACATACAAAATAAATATTTGCTATAAGATGAATTTGTAGTGTCTAACAGATCAAATGGGAAATACGGAAGTTTGTAACCTTAAAAGACAGAGCTAGAGAGAGGTACAAAAAATAAAACTTGAAATGTGACTTGGTATCTTACCTACAAGGCATACAGGTCTAGAGGTGCATTCCAACTATTACAGGTATAAATAACAGTTCCTGTCACATTTTTGCTTAAATTAAATGAAAACATGATTGCGCATATGTAGACATCTCACTTAAAATATTGAAACAAACTAGGATGATGGGGAAAAAAATGATTATAAATTCCAAGTTTTTGGCAATTCCTTTTCAAACTATTTAGATCAACAGAAGTCTATCCTTTTCTTTTCCAGAGCAAGATTTTTTTTTAAGGATTTCATCCAACCTTTATTACTAGGAAAGTACTTAGATACCTAAATGAAATGTTTATTTAAGTTTGCTCACTTAAATTTATTTACGTACAATGACTTTCAGAAGACTGTTCACTAAAATCTCAGTAGGGTAAAGAGCTTAGGCTATAGAGAGGCTGATAACTGGAGCCAATTTTAAAAAAGGTAACCCTTTATGTTTGTGTACCACAAAAGAAAAACTGTTAAATTCCATTAAGATACAAAACTGGACTTCTCTGAAAGTTATTTAAGTGTTAAAAATTATTTTAACAATTTACAAGGAAAATGTTGTTTCCTTATACTCTTTAAAAACACATTAATACAGTATAAACAATTAAGGCTTTTAAGATGCAAAACATTCATTAGTTGAACTTGTAGGTGCCATTACAGTGTTGGATAATGGTGTATCATCATGGTAAAGGATTTCAATCACAGATGTTGGTACAAATAATACTGCATGACTAGATTTAATCACGTCATGCACTTCTAAAATACAATTTTTAGAAATTTAACTTCTCCCCTCTCTTGGTAAATCTACAGTAGCTTACATTAGCTTTTATTTTTTCATTTCCTTTTACAACTGGACTTAGAGATCAAGGTAAACATTAGGTGACTAACAGCCTCCTAAGTAAACTGCTGATTTAACACAGCAATTGCAAAATTCTGGTGGGTCTATGCATGGCACCTCAAAGACATTACTAATCTGGAAGCCCTTGGAAACTTTCTAAAATAAGTAATATAAAAAAATATATAATTTAATTGTAAAAAGACCCAGTCAAGACAGTAACAAATATTTGACTTAACACTGGAGAACTAGGGGCAACTTCTGTAGGATTCATTTTTGTATGTTTCATCTGTAGTTTCTTTAATGAGCTTATATATCTATCTAAAAGGTGATTATGAAAAGTTGTACAAATAGCAGCTATGCATCTGTTGACCAAATAAAAGGATAATGAAAAATTATTTATGAACACTTTGGTAAGAACTTCTTTCTCTTAAAAGAGAAACCAAAACTGTCATTTAACATTAAAGCTCTATCATGTTTTTGGGGGGAACTGATGACAGTATTTTTCACTTGCTTATAAAGAAAGTAGCTGTAAAGTATTAACACTGTGGCTTTTTTATGTAAGAACTACTCCTGAGCAAGTAGCAAGAGATTCAGAATTTGTTTTGGTGGGACTGGACAAGATACTTGATACTTTCTATAGTTTTAAAGAACCAGTATAAAATTTTTTGAAACTTGACCTGTAAACAGTGATCATACATTGCAAAAATACAGGGAAAAAAACCCCAACATTCACAAGTGACATAATTTGTCCAATACAATCTGACAGCAACCTGGGGGGAAGTATGAACTGTTTTCTTTTTGCAAGTACACACCGTATCAAAACCAGAGTCCTGCTTATTTAATGAATATCTGTACTGTAGTTGTGTGACCAATCACATTCTTTAACATAATGTAACAACACTAGTGATTTCATGAGTTATCAAAATATAGTTGAAGAAACACTTACTACAACAGATTTGTCTCTTGAAATCATTGTACCTATGGACACTTTCTTAATGGGTTGTCAAAAGTCATTTTTTGCTTGTCAGCCTTAAAGAGAAAATCCAGAAATGCAAGCATGCTGCTGTAAACTGAGTATATGAAATGCAAACATGTAATTATTGCAACTATTCGTGATAACAAATGCAAATGCTCAAGTATAAGTAGTTTAAAAACTCACAAGCAGCTTCATTGGTTCACTGTACCTATCTGCAGTAGTCCTGAAGACAGCCAGCTCCTACATTTTTCCAAGCAAAAGAAGGATTTTATTTCCACAGCAGTAATTTTTTCCCATAGTAAATACAACTCAATTGTAAAGTCTACCAGGGCTGCCATTGGCCAGAAAACCCCCATACTGTTATTTGCTCACCTCACATAGAACCTGTTTTCAAACTTTCAATCTAAAGGACTTCACTAACACTCAACTGTAAACAAAACCAGTAATTAATATAGAACAGCTCCTTTGGCTCTGGTTAATCTGCAGTACCAAAAGCCCTAAAATCAAGAGACCAGTTGATCCCCCGACACCAAAATACTAAAGAGAAAATAAAGTTACACTGGAAACAGGCATAAAATACTGAACAGGTAACATGCTGAAAAGATAGCAAATCTGAAGACACAGTTAAATTGAAAATCGAGTTTGTTTTTTCTCTAAAAATACACAGGATAATCTAACACACGCTTTCCTCTTAGAAAAAGTAGAAACAGCACAGATTAAACTTTCTTATTTGGTCTGAGATTTTTCAAAAGAATAGGATTGGTCACCAGCTTCCTCTACACCCTCTGGAAGTTCCAGCTACAGGTGGAAGTACAGGTTTTTGTTTCAGTTGTTTCTCCCAGCTCTCCGTTTGGAGATCTGATACATGTTGGTAATTAACTATGAAAAGTTTTAATAAATGATTAAACTGGCTTGCATGTGTCTACACTGAAATGTCATGTACCTCCTCATGACTGTATCTGGTAGTATGAAGTTGGACTGGATAGATTTAATAAAAAAAGATATAGGACAAGTGTTAAGTATTGCAGTGCTGCTCCAGAAGTTTAAAAGGATCCCAAGATGCATTCAGCCACCACCAATTACTGTGACTGTAAGATAGCCCTGAACTGGTAGTGTTGGCTATTACAATTCACAAGAGTAAAAAAAGTTGTATTATTTTGGTTAGAAATAATTCTTTTCCTAGTATTTATTAAATCCTTCTAGTGAAATTTCTACAGCATAGGTTTCCTACTGATGCAGCAGTTTGTTAGTTCTCAGAGTTGACTGCAGCATATATAGCTAAATACAACATTCTCTTACAGAATCAAATTAAGGTGGGTTTTTTAAAAATAATATTATGTTCTATATAGACATACTACAAGACGAGAAAAAGATTGTGTCATATTGTTACATTTCTTCAGAAACTTTTATGCATTTTTTAATTTCCCAAGACTGAAAAAGACAGTATTACAAAGAACATTTCAAGGTAGTTTCAAAGTCTATTAGGAAAGCAATCATCTAGTTTTCTGTATTTCTTTCACAGAAAGTAAGTGCATTTATAGCATGCACAGAAGTAATCACGCTAGCTTTATTATAGCTGGCACATATAAAATTATAATATGGACTTAATGACAATATGTACTTGAAATTCATGCGTTACATGGAGAAGTCAGTATTAAAACTGTCAGCATTAGCTAGACAGCATGGTGATGTCTAGTTAAACTACACTGTCTTCATGAGCTGCATGAATTCACGATAAAGGAATTGGACACCCAATCAGAACTGCCTTTCAACAGCAGGTGGCTAAGTCAGCTTGTCTTGTAAAACTCCTGCCTGTTCTGTATTCATTGAGATGCAATGCATAACAGCACTAATATTTTCTTATATCTGATTTTATAATTTCCATTAAATTTTATGATTTATCATTGTCAAAAAGAATGTTTTGGCAGTGGTAGAAAGCTTTATTTAGAGTTTTCCTTTAACTGTTCTTACAGCTCTTGTATTGAAAAGCATCAGAGTTGACAAGTGTAAATACTGATTTTGTCAGTGTTATTTCTGTGTCTCGAGGCAGAACTATTAGTATCTGAATGCTCAGCAGGGTTTACTAGATTACAAGCATAAACATGAACGCATCAGCTTCACAGACTGGACCACATAAGCAAGCCTTAAGAAAAAATACTCAGTGCAAATATTAATGACTAGATATGGCCAGTTCATATAAAGGGGAAAAAATTGCCTGTTTTCATATTATTTTGGAGTTCCCCAAAACAAGACATGACAAAACCCAAGGATGTACCCATTACTCAGCTGATTTAAGTTTACTGACATGCTGGTGTTTTTCTAATTGCAATTTTGACCCTTTCCTTGGCACACGCCAGTGAACCAGAACAAAAGTTAACAGAAGGTTTCAGACAAAAATACCAGTTATCCCAGCTTTCTCTGAAACACATTTAGAAGAAATCTACTAAACTACACCAGGTGAAATTTTCAAGACTGCTTAGCATAATCTTAGCTGAAGTGTTAACTCAGAAAGTCTGTGCAAGTTTTACTACTGGCTTCAACAGGAAAATAGAACATGAACTTCAAGTTGAGACAGACCAAGTATCACACTTACTTCATCCAGCTCTGTGACGGAGAATCTTAAGTTTGTATGAGCTAAAGGCACTGTCTCATGAGACACTGGTAAATCACTTCCCATGTGAGTTCCACAACAGGTATCACATAAGCTCGATGGGACCTCAACTGAAATTGGCTCAGCCCTAAAGGACAGTTCTCAAAAGATTAAAGAAATACAAAAGTTACATGAGTTTGTGTCCCTGTGTGCCCCCAAGAGCCATATACATTTGGCTCAGTGTTCAGATGGCCCCAGCAAGACCATTAGCCACACCACCACCTGCTTCCTTAAATGTATGACTCAACTAGCAATGAAAGCATTTGCAGTGCCTTATTTCATGTTTCATCAACAGATTACAACAGAGAAACAGATGCCTTTATTTTCATCATATTGTTACAGTAAGTTATTTTGTAAGCATACTGTTTATACTAAGCCAGCAAACTTGGCAGTTAATTTGAGTACTGAAACTTACCTGAGTTGTTCCCTATGGATTTCTGGAACCTAACAACATTCTGTTGAAAATTTTTCTATGCTGTCAAGTAGAGGTAAACAGGGGATCTTGACTTATAAAGATAAGTTAAAGTTCTTAACCTCAAAAACCAAGGAATTGCTCATTTCAGCATATGAAGCTTCTCCATAAACACAAAATATCCTACAAACCAGGAAAGGCACTAAAGAACTATCAGGTTTCATCAAGTTCTCCAGAGCTAACTCCCCAGGTAAAGAGAACTCATAGTGGTAGAGTTGACATAATAACCAAAATTGAACAGTAAATGACCGACATTTAATAAAAATATGTTGAGTTATTAGAGGGTCAGAACAGCTAGTCTTGACCCAGAAGCACTGTGAGAGTGAAGAACAGTGCATACAGGGACAGACACAGCCAATCCACTATGAAATAAGTATGCTGGTCATTACCTAGGTGAAAAAATTTGGCCACTGCATGCTGTGCTACAGCTATTTACATGTGAAATAACAGCAAAATTAAGGACAAATCCCTAAACAATCTCAAGAGGTGGGGTCTAGGGACTTTCCGGCCTGTCTTTCCTCCCCAGCATTTCACTACAGCAATTCTTCCCCATCAGAGCAGAGGGCAGTTGAGCACATTGCTTTTCTACTGGACAACTGTAAGAACAAGCTGTGAACAAGAAGGAGCTATATGGGAACACTATGGAAATTACCATCAGACAGACTTCTGCGTGGAAGATTTTATATGAGAAAGTATCATTCATCTCACCGAATTTTCCTACTCAAGACTGACTGCTAACAGTCTGTTGCTAGTTACGCTTAAAAAAAGACACCTGCACTGAACCACCAGATAAAATGCCTGTGTTTAAGTTCTTGCATATGACCTTTACTATCATTGGACTATATGAACATTTTTCGGTGTCAGATTTTTCTTGCTACCAAGGTCTTGTTATAGCATAGATGGAAAAAATACATTGGATTGCAACCAGACTAAGGCTTGTTAATTTTGCTTTTCTCTAATATGCTTTCTAATGAGGATACTGCATCAATTAACTTGCATTTCCTGAGTCACCTGCTGCTTAAGGTTACAACCTGAAAGAAGTCTACTTTTACATAAAATACATACAGCTCTTAATTCAGTATGTTGTATTTAAGGATGTACATTGTATAACCTCAGCAATTGACTATGATAAGCATCCTAAGGGTAAGAAAGCTGATCTAAGCAATGAGCTGGCTTCGGATTATAGATCTATTGTAGCAGGAAAGAAGAAAGGTTCAGTTAAGAGAACATCAGCTTCACCTTTTACTCGAGTATTTCCTGCTGAATACACCAAAAGATTCAATTTCAAGAACTCAAATCGCTTTTTATTACATACTGGAAAATTTTTTCAAGAACTTGTATATACAAGTTTGAAGAAACATTTGACAATAACGTGAAATACCAAATGAGTGTAGAGATTGACTGGCAATCCAGTGCAAGTGTACACAGAAGAGCACATGCTTCACTTGTAGCGTGTATGCCTGCGATCCACAAGAAGAGCTCTGCAAGACAATCTGGACACATACTTTATTATATTAACTAGATGGCTAGCTACAAAATATATTTTTTGCATTGTGTTTAAGTGAATTTTCAGGAATGCTAATTTTATCCTCTGGTGTTACAGTCTTCCTTTGGATCTGCTTTGTTGGGTCGCAGATTCCATGAGTGTCACAAGAAAGTGATATATTTGAGCATTTACAAAGTGCCTTTTAGGAAAACATTTATAGCTATGGCAGTGCTCATTTTTTTGCTAATTTAAGAATACCTGCATTTAGGTTTTTTTTTTTATTTCACAACTACAATGCAACAACAAAAATTCTATAATTCTGTTTTCTGTGCTAGCTTTTATCTAGTGGAAAACAAGTTCTACTCTACTTTTCTGGACGCTTTCATATATATTGTGTAGGTATTTGGAGCATGTGCGTGCTAAATTGTATAAACAGACCTAAAGTATAAATCTGTATCTTTCACCAGAACATGAGCTTCAAAAAAGAGGCAAATGAAGTAAACAGTCAGAAGTAGACATCGTCTTTCTGGTATTCCATTAATATTTTGTAATATTGTTTTCCAAGCTCACTATTATAGATAAAAGCCGTTCTGTTCAGTTTTTTTGATCATCAGATACTGTCATAGATACCAACCGTGATAGTTGCTTTTGGAATGGTTAGTCACAGTGGGGTATAAATTAAGCTTCCAGATGTATTTCATTTGGGATATTAACAAGCTCATCTGCTTATAACTTTTGTCACTGACAAGCTCAACTCATGCAGAACAATACCCTAGATTTCAGGAGTTCTTTACCTTTTTTCTAAAGCTTCAAGACCTGTAAAGAAAAAAGGATATTAACAGAAAGCTTTTGAATAGCATGCCTGCCATCTCAAATAACCTGAAGCCCTTTACTCCTTTATTGAAAGATAAACTGAATTATCTGGGAGTTCAGACTTCATGATAATCATTGGCATTTAACTCTTCTTCCTTTGTGACGAAATGACAGTATTATGATAACTACAATATATTGGGTTTCAGGCACATCCGTCTGAAACTGGAAATGTTACCTGAATTCTTCTAGTATGAGCAAGTATCTTAGGCAGAAAGATATACTCAGTAGCCATAATGCCTGCTCCACCTAGATTTGTTCAAAAAGGAATTTAAAGTGGCAATACTGTCACTGAAAATAATAAGATAACAAACACTTAGCTTGACATATTTATTTTTCAAGGTCAATAAATAAATGTAAATACACAAATTTGGAAAAATCTTAGTAACAGAATGTTTTTAAACAACATTCTGGCTTAAAGTCTTTGTTATTGACACTACTGGAGTATTTTCTGATCTGCTTAAAGTAGGTAAGTCATTATATGTTGGTGATCCTCCATCATATTAATTTGTTTCAAGAAGTTAGACTGCTGCAAAGGAAAAAAAGACATCAACCTTTGCTTTAACATAGAAAATTATCTGAACTGCATATATTAAGTATTAAAATTACTTTTCTGGGCATGACTTTTCTAGAGAATAGAGAAATTCTTAAATTTACAGTTTGCATATTAGAGACCTCCTACTGTTCATTACTTCATTACTATAAAAGGGAAATTGTAACAAAAGTGGAAAAACAAAAGAGAAAAAGGCATGGAAGAAATAAGTGATACAAACTGGCCCTTTAGTTAATAAGACATTCTTCCTTTACCCATCTGATTTTCATTCTAGGTTCGTAACAGATTTGTGTGATGACTGATTCCCATCACTTCAGCAAGCCTGCTTGAAATAATTTTAAAGCGGCTTTTTACCAGTGGACTTGTGTTTAGACACCTGGTCTCTTTTACAGACCTTCTCCAAACACCTGAAATGAGGAACACCATGTTTCACCTGGCTGCCTTAGCTTTCCCAGATTATTGTATACTAATGCACTTACCCAGGCTTAGAGCATGAATACATAACTTGTCCAGGAGAAGCAGCCTTTTTCAAAAGTATCTACAAATTGCTAAATAGAAATTTTTATCAAAAAGGTTCAGCAAGATGATAATTATTATTGACTTAATGGAAGTGGAGGAAGATTTGTGGTTCCCTCAAAATTCAGCAAATATTCTGTTTCTGTATTCTATAAATACTACAAGACGCAACATGTTTATTTGGTTCCCATAAATTAGAAAAATCTGGTTTCCAAAAATTCTAAATTAGTGATTTAAAAAACAAAATATTACACCTGACCACCTTTTCCAAACAATCTGAGAGCAGCCTTGCTTCTCTCTCACCCTTCAGAAGTGTGCTTTTTAAGGATACATGATTTATAAAACAAACAAAAAAAAGTGTGTTTTTAACTACAGTACACTTGCTTAAATATACAAGTGGACATGTTAACGTCATGTTAAAGTTCAAGGTACTTCTGGAAAAAAGGCAGATAGTTATTTTAACTCTGCATTCTTACATAGAATAATGATTATTATAGACCTTAGTTTCCTCTCATCATTCACCTATTCATATGGAGAGGTCAATAAATAAGAACTTATCTGGTCCAGTTTACCTACAAGAGAAAAAACACTAAAAAGAAAAAGAAGTTACCTATAAAATTACTTGTTTAACCCTGATAACATCTGAGTTGCCATACCCAGTTTGTAATTGCAAGAAAAGCAAACAATATTCATCTTGCTTATTAATAAATGCCCCATTTTCTATAACAATTTTTTGTATGATGCCTATCAAGTCACATATTCTTGGGGCAAGAAAGCTGGCCAGGAGGTGCAATGATAGCAGTAACACAGTATAAATCTGGGTTCAAAAAACCGAACATACCAGATCCAGAAGCAAAGAAATCTGGACACACTGAGGAGGCAGTGCCCAGCTGTTATTTGGGCTCTTGTGTTGTGAAGACTATACCCAGCCTAAGATATAGTTTCATACCACGTAAGTAACACAGAACTCTGTTGTGCTAGTGTGCAGACTTCAGGAAAAAGTCTTACACAAACCAAACTACCTCCTTTGTTTAGAGTAGAAGATAGAATAGCTTACTAACTGATGTAACGAGTAATGGATGTCACTGTGACACAAAACTTGCCATGATTTGTGTGTTCAGCTACAAGGTGCAGTATTTCTTATGACTAACTCAAAGCACAGCCGCATTCAACTGTGATTTGGAATTCCATCTTGAGCAGCACGCACTATGACTTTGAAGAAAGTCTGTATGATTGTAACAAAGTCACCCATCCTCTCTTGAAACATGAACAAAATCCATGGGGTAATCAGGCACAGGCGGCATGTAACGGGTTTGTCTTCCTTTTTACTCCTTGTTTTTGCTTCTGAGAACATGCACTTGGCTCCAGACTAAATCCATTTTCTATTACAAGAGAACACAGCTATTCTTCTCTTTTTCTCTCTCTTTCTCTCGAGGCTCTTTACGTTTGCGTTCATTACTCGCAGATTGTCTTCCACTTGCTGGGGAAGCAGCACCTTGCACCTGCTATGTAGGAAAAATAAAAATCTTGAATAAACTAAACATTATTGTAGACGCAGTCTAAAGTATTACTCTATGTTCAACTTCACAGACAAAAATTTAACTATTATGCAAACAGCAGAATTCAGGTAGGGTCTTTTTGTATAAATACTCCAGAACTGCCATAAAACTTATTTCTAAAAAATAGAAGCAGCAGCTTTTTGTGACTAGAAACTAGTTAAGAAATTGGCAAGGGGGTTGGTATACAAAGGCAACATAAGTTGTGTTAATTCATCATCTATTCCAGCTGTTATCCATTCAGAGCTGCAAATAAGCATGCTGTCAAGTCCTGTTAAGCAGGTTCTTCAGCTCCTCCTACTTTTTGCAGCCAGCAGTGGTGAATCTTTGTCTTAGAAGTAGCTACTGATGATTCTATTAAAGCAACAAGCAGTGGAAATAACACAACTTACAATTGTCAAAATTTTTGTTTCATGCTTAACAAGCACACTGGTTAATGGTTCTGAATTGCTTCAGGCCAAAGATTCAGCCTTCATACATATTTTTTACATATTTGTTAATAAAAGCAGTTTTAAAAGTCTTCAGCGGTTAAGAACTCCCTGAATCCAGAGCACCAACTTAAATTTGCCTCCTGCACACGAGATTCAGTTATATGGTGATTTTGTATATAAATGTGCATGAAGAGCATTTTCCAAGCATTTTGAATGCAACTTCTTATAGGGATGGGACAAAAAAAGTGTACTGGGAGAAACTGTTAATTTCCTAATTTGAAACTGGATTGAATAGATTCACATGATATCATAGACTGAAACCCCTAAAAACATAAAGCAACGAACTTCCGCAAGGCAAAATAAAGACAAAACTTTGACTACTATCAAAAAGCTCTTATTGGAATGCTATTTTGCAAGTAACAAAATATTAGCTAATACAATTTTTGTGACCTTACTATTAACTCATGCCATCATTCCAACTTAAATAGTATGAATGAAACCCTAATTTAGAAGGTTAGGCCTGCTTTAAAATGGCAGCTACTGCTGTTATCTGCATGCATACTCCCAACAATAACAGCATATTTCTTAAGATTCCTATGTTCATCTCATCACTTGCTGTATACAATGTAAGTAGCAGTCTTACCAGTCTGAAACATTTACAAACATAGATGTGTCTATATAACTATTAAGTTAGTACTCCCAAAATTAGTGATCATACTCTGCTTTCTTACCTGGACCTGAGCAGCTGCTTGTTCTTGTTCCTGATAGTACTGAGAAGCTCTCCTGTCCTCCTCCTCTTGGAGCTTCTTTGCTAGCTCTAGATCACTGATTCCTTCTGGGATCTGTTCCCAGTTAATCTCTTGATTTTGCTGCTCTTGTTGTAGAGACAATGCCATCAGATAATCCTAAACAGTAAACTTGTTTATTAATGCTCTTTCACAGAAAAGAGTCAAGTCATACCAAGAGATTTTTTTCAGCATGTGCAGCTATACAGTGCCATCACTTTTCTCACAGCCTCGTCTTCAAATACATTTACCTCATGGAAAACAGGAATTTGTTTCAGAACCTGTTCATAACCTGACCTGCAGAAAGGCTGAAAGCTACTTTACATTTCTCCTTTCACAGTGCCTATGTCACAGCATACAGAACACTAGCTAGTTTAAAGGCAGTTGCTTTCAGGTTTAAATTTCATTACCTGGACAGCAGCAAAAGTGTCAGTTCATACCAGTTCTAGGTAGAAGTAAAGATTTTGAAGCTGTCTCTTTGTAATTTTCTATTTCTAATTAACACTCTGATTATGCTTGATAAAGTATCTGTCACCACTCTACTGAACAGTGTGGAAAGTACACCAATAAGGAACACTAACTCCTAAACAGATGAGAAAATAATCAACAGGTAGTTTTAGATATATCCAGACAGCTACCTAAGATATTATTAGCCCTGTTATCTCTGCCAGGTTCTTTATTATACAACAGAAAGATCTGGTGCTTGAATTTATTTAAAAGCATCTGCTTATTCATTTTTTTCCCCAGCACTTAAAAAACATTAATAGTGATTATTATAAAAACAAACTTATTTTGCTTGTTCAAAGCAAAGGAAATGTAAGATTTCCAAGGAGCTTGGTCTTGCTACGTGCTTATGCGTTCACTGGTACAAATAAGTCCTGTCTCAGGCATGACTTCTGGAAACTATTTTATATAGTCAAGAAACAACAAACAACCACCATCACACACAATCTGCTGGGTTTTGTGCTACATTCAGCAAAGGGGGCATCAGAAGGCAAAGTTCAGTTATATTAATGAGCTGAATTGAATTTGTTACAGGAGGCGAAGTTTCTGTTTCCACACACAAGGCAGATGTGCCATTTCACCTGAGTTCTCTACAGAAGGGGATTCTGAGATATTAAAATCAGATTTTCCAAACTATTCACAGTTTGTCTTACTCTTCCTCCCTTTAAGTCATCCAAATACTTCAAAGTAGCACTTTTGAGAACCCGAATCTAAGTAAAGAATTTTTTTATAGTCCTGTATATGCATGAGTACACATACATACACATCTGTGTAAGTATACATACATATGACTAAAAAGTAGTACTAATTGTTATATATAGTCACAAGTAAACAGAAAAACACAATAGAAAGGCAGAAATCCAGTACTTGATCTATTTGATCCTGCTGCCCTCTGTAGACAGTTTCAGGGTCTGATGGAGGCCGTAAGTGGAATTCAGAATCACAGAAATTTCCATCACCATCCACATTGTGTAAGCTTTCCCAGACAACTTTCTCTTCTGTAAGAAAGCCCTGGTCTGTCACCAACAGGTAAAGCTGACCCTACACAGAAGAATAAAGAAAACCTGTAAAACTAAAAAAAGTATTTTTTACAGTCTGATATAATTATCAGAAATTAGCAGCTAATACAGCTGTTGCATTCCAGTAAAACATTCATTTAGATTTTTTTAGCAAGTTTAAAAATTAAATAAATCAGTATACAGCATTCAAACACCAGATAATAGTATTCATTTCTAAATTAACAGCCACACTTAATTTCTGTATTCCATCCTGTAATTTTTCATTATTAAAGTTCATATTGACTAAATATTAATATAAAACATGAATATATACCTTGATAACTCCTTGGAAACACACCTAAGAAGTATACCTCAAGACTGGCAATGTAAATTTTAAATCCCAGGATAAATCACATTAAATTCCAAAGACAAGACTTGGAGACAAAGGTGATCTTTCCAAATAATCCAAGAGGCATTACCTCAAAGTGACCACATCTCAGACTTCATGTTTTATAATGGGTTTTGACAGAATGTGAGGTTTATTTCAACTGAAAAAAACTAAGTCTACAATTCTTGCTATCGCTTGTCACCAATAACTGCTTTTTTTGGATTTTAGCCTTTTTACAGTTCCATAAGGCCAAATTTCTTGATTTAAAACTCTGAAATTATAAAATGGGCTGGTCTGGGAGTGAAAGAGACAATACAAGGTACAGGAAAGATGAAATGCAAGCTTAGGTTGAAGGAATGGGAGAGGAGCTGAAATCAAAGGAAAATTACAACAGCAGGCCCTCAAGTAAAAGGATATGGTGGTGCTGCATGCTTGAGGGACAGCAAAGCAGTGCAAAAATCCATGTTTAAATTTCAATTTAAATTAAGATTTTAATGTTATCCTACCCTTTTTAGCACGTTTTTGGAATTGTACTCCAAAACAAGAATATTGTTTACTGACCATACAGCACATGAAGACTGAAGCTTCCATTATTATTACTGAATGTAGCAGATCAAGATACTCAATGCAAAACTTGTTGCAGTATTTTAGCTCTAGAAATCAAAGCAGTTTATTGTGACACACACAAAAATTTGCTATTTGTATTACAGCAGCACACAAAGGGTTCTCAAAGATCACTGTGCTGAAAATGTACCAAAACACAAGAGGCAGTTCCTGTTCTAATGATTTCATAGGCTGAACAGGCAAAAAATGAAAACATTGCCCATAGTCAGCAAGTACACAACTAGCTCACTGATGTCTCTCAAGTCATTAAAAGACTGTAAGAGATGCTGAAATTAATTAGATCTCTTCAATCCTACTAAGTTACAGCCATCCCTTCTGCAGCTGGTAGATCATATGACATAAAAGTATTATTTGAAGATTCACACGCAGCAGTTATTCTAGTATTACTTAATGCCACAAGACACGCTCATACAAAAGGCCAAACAGAACAGATAAAAAACCCACAAAGGACACTACTATATGTTCAAGTTTTGGAATGGCAGTTACCTCAGCACAGGTGGGCCTGCAGACATAAATACAATTGTCAGCAACAAGTCAGATCACTAAGGTGATCTAGGGAATCACCTTTCCCTCAGAAACCTGCCTAAAAACTGAATGCTACTTCTGATGATTAAAAATCACCCAAAGAAAATGAAGGGAAAAAATTTCACATCTCCAATTTGCACAGAAGACCTATTTTACAGCATCTTTTATATAAAAAGTATTAAAAAAGAAAATCCCAAAATCTTTAAGGTAAGTGTTTTTGAACCTTTTAAATATTATTTTGACCAGCACATCGATTCAAACAAAACCTAAAAAGAAAAAAAGAGGGGGGTCAAGTTGTCCTTTATTACACCATACATTTTGAATTACTTTTTAAACAGTTCATAAACAGTGTAGCTTAAAAATACTGAAACAGGAAAATGTTAATGCTTTCATAGTTTCCCAACTATCGTAAATTGAACTTTTCACATGCAAATATTGAAATATATCATTACCTTTATGGGAATAGAATCTAGTCTCTGTCAACACTCGTTTGAAATAGAGAACTGTTTCAATCTTAAATAAAACTCATATTCTTGCTTTCTGTTTTTAAGACTTCCACAGCTGAACTATACCTGAACACTGATTTTAAAAATGTCATCCTAGAGTAAATAAAAAAAAAATTAACACAGCTCCTCAGTGAAAGGCAATAAACTGCATTATGTATCACCACATTACCTAAACAATACCATTCTACTTCCAATACCAATTGCAGAGTTTAAAAATATGCTGCCTCACTTTGACAAAATCTAGCAAACCAACAAACACAGGCTCCCTAGTACTCGTGAAGGGTCAGAGTTCCTTTTCACCTTGTTGGAATGAAAGAGCAATGGGAAAGCACAGATCAGAGATGCATCTTCCCCTTTTTGGTTTTTATCATGCTCTGATCTCTCTTTGTATTAGTATAATTTAATGGAATTTCTCAAAAAAACCAAATAGATTCCCAAGGACCCTCATAATATTGCTAATATTCATGCAACCTGTGGTAATTCAGTTTCATATACAAAATAAGAGGAGTCAGCTCTTTTTGTATTAGGTGTAATGTATCTAACTCATCTCTACAGAGATCAGACTTCCTAGAACTTCGATGCTTTTGTTCCTTCTACCTGCAAGAAGCAAATAGATGCCATATCTACGGACTGGTTTTATAGGCACTGTTTTAATGCCATGCATGTTCTCTTCCCAGTCGTAAAGGCTCACAGCCAACTTCACTGGCACACCCAAATTCCACTGAGGGGATTCTGTGAAATGAGAAAAACCTTTTCATCATTCGACCTTCACGCTGCCTCTAAATTTGACATGCCCGGTGCTGGGAAGCAGCCACCATTCTCCAGCACTTACCAGATCATGAGATCAGTCTAGCTCCTAAGAGATAGTGATATACAACCAATACAACACTGGGATTTCTGACTTGATGTGTCCAGTAGTTTTACACCACATTTGCAGCCTACCAAGCTAAGTTTCTGCACTTCAGCTCCACTCAGTGCAACACACAAGGAGGAAAAGGGAAAGAGGACACACAGTGACAGAATCAGTAAGAATTAAGTGTAGAAACATTTATTTACATGAAGCTAAAAGATTAGGAAGGAGGCTTTAAAAAAGGTAAAAAACAGAATGTGTTTTCTACTTAATAGATCATGGTCCTGATTCTGCATTTGCCTTTCAGTCAGGGTTAAAGCTGAAACAGGATCATCAGCACACTAAGGTCATGCAATGAAGCTAACAAATGTACACAAATATGCTTTTCAAGTACGCCTTGCCAAGAACAATATCACACTTTACAAGCTAAATGTGTTTCTACCTTCATAAAATCTTAACTGGTCAGGTCTAAATTATTACCAGCTAATCTTTTAGGTTTATTTTTAAATGTGGGGTTTTTTTATTAAATACACAGTCTCATGTGTTAACACTGCTCCCCAAAATACTAGCACATACAATACAGCAGTAGTATCTACCAACAACTGTTGTCAATAGGAAATAAAACAATAAAAGAAAGTCTCAAGTGCGTAACTGTTAAGGTAAACTGTGCCTACAATGAATTTATGAATAGTTATTTATCCTAAGAATCAGTATCTAGATATTGTAGACCAATGCCCAGATTTTATAGTTTCACATATAAAAAAACGGAAGTAAAGCTAAGGATAAAAGCATGATTATTTTCCAGAAGAATGATCTCTTAGTCCTCTGGTTTGCACAAAAAAACCTCTCTGAAATGCAAACAGATGTAGGCTGCAGGTGATGCTACAAGACCTCCTTTCCTGGGTTAATTTCATGACCAGATTCAGTAGTGAAAATTAATGCTTTTAAACTACTTGTTCTGATGCCAATTAACAAGTTTCCAGCAGTTTAGAAAACTGAAAAGGAAAACCTGACACCTGTCCAATAGCTTCATACAGTAAAAACAAACATTTTAAGCCTTATCCTTTAAAGTCTATGTAGATGTTCTCTTGGACTTCTGGATCAGATCCCTTGTTTTTTGTAAAGGTGTTTTATGTTGACACAAATGAGTGCTATTAATTTGGAGATTAATCTATCCTAACATTTTAACTGTTAGAGAAAATTAAGGATTTTTTTTTAAAAGCGTATACCATTTGATTCAGAGTAATCATCAGAATAAAAGCTGTACACTTACTAAGAAATTGAAGAATATTCAAACAAGTTTTTAAGAAGTTATATACATCGCCTCTACTATGCCAAACTCAGACATCATCTTAAACACCTAAAAAAAAAGTGCAAATATTGCTACGAAACATACTTTGTATTTGAATAAAAGTCTGTGGAGTTCTGAAACAGAAATCCAACATTTATAAACTAGAAGACATAATTGCAACAAACATACTTAAGAATCCAAACAGGTAAGTGTCTTGTTACTTTTCAGTAAAGAAAACAGGTTGTATTAGAGTCACATCAGTGGGAAAAATGTTCCAACTGAACTAAGATATTCTTACCAAACTGATCCCCTCTTTACAGTCCTGTTTTTCCTTGATCTAGGGAATTACCATTTGATGTATTTATTATCTGTGTAATGAAAAGCAAAGGCAAAAAAAAAAAAAAAATCACATCTTTAACTGCTGAAAATGATTAGTGTATAATCACATGAGCCAAGACTATTAATATGCAATTTAAAGGGACAGGAAGCAGAGTAAGTGACTACTCGGGCAAATGGACAAATAATAGTGAAAGAGATCAAGAATCTGGTAACTGAACTGCCATTATTAACTAACACTCACCATACTTTGACAGTTGTCTAATATATTACAGAATTGCCATATTTGTTTTCCTTTTATATGCAATAATTAATTTTTTAAAAAGTTACATATTTTCATAAAATAAACATGATCCTAATAATCAAACTTCTTTCAAATCAGAAATGACAACATATTGTATTATGCAAATTTTATTAAAATTTCAGAATAGGAATAGTAAATTATCAATTATTCAGTACTATATTAAATAATATAAACTAATAATTGAACTGATGGTCTATTCTGAAATGCAATCTGTGAATCTTTGCAATTACACTGTGATATCAACTCAGCAGCTTTAATAAAAACACTGAAGTCTTTAGAGGAAGATTACTTGAAAACTTTACATAGTAATTTCTGAAAAAAACTCACTGCCCATCATTCTTCTGCTACTGTTACGTTACTTGTCAACTTCCACGATTTTAAAGTGAATGCTGTATCTAAACCAGAAAAATTATTATTGAATCAGCCCTTCCATTTAACTCTTATTCCCAGAGTCAGGAATTTGGAAGATATGTAAAAATGGCACAACAGTTACCTGCCTGAATTAGGAGTGCCCATATATTAAACTGGAATATTTCAAAACAGTAACAAATATTTTCAAATACAGTGACAGTGAACTAAAACCAGTTTTCCCCCCTTTTGCTTTTTCTCTTGTTCATAAGTAATACTCTTTTTTAAAATATCCGTATTTTTAAAAGTGTTCTAATGCAACTTCTCACCTATTATTGTCCACCTCAAAGCCCGAAGTATTATCTTCATCCCCTAACTAGTATAGAAATGCCTTTTAAATGTCTGCTAGCAGAGACTGTTAAAACTTTTGCTTACAGTTATGTAACAGCACTGATACCTCCCTAATCTACACCAGATATTCATAAAGTTGCTGTATATTCATAAGCATAATATTTCTGATCTTGCAAGAGGCACTGAAGAGTAAAAAAACCAAACACCTATTTTATTATTGTTAGTTAGTAACAATTAAAAAATAATACTAAAGCCACATTTGTGAGGAGTCACTCCAGTTCCCTTCCTTACAAATTCCTTTACTTTTCATGCAGAAAAATTTAACCAGCCTTAACAATCACACTAGCTGGGCACCAGTATGCCCAATGTTTCCAAGGAGTTCTTGCCACTATGCAACATTGTGTAGCAACAGCCTATGAAAAAATTTTCAAAGCAAAGATACAGAAATTCAGAATACTGCACTATTTATTCACACTTTCACATAACTCCCATTTCAGTAAAACAGTCCTCTAAAATGAGCAATCCAAAAGCAAGGTAAAGATCCTTTGATCCGACAGTGGAAAGCCACTCTAAACTCAGTATAACTGGGTAAAGTGTTGTCAGTATTAGTAAGTCTTCTATTTTTAAATTGATACTATGTGTCAAATAATAAATACTGCAAACCCTTTGCAAGAAAGACTTAAAACCCAGAATTATATGCACAAAGGATGCTACCAGTCTCCACCTCTCCCATTTCTGCTCTAAAATATCCACATGATTATTCCTTATTAAGGAATAATGGATAAATGCATATGGAACATGGAAAAAACTAATACAGTTTAAAAAAATAAATCTGTGCAACCAAGCACCACAAATATTAAAAATGGCTCAATCGCAATCATGTGATTGCTATGTGGCACCAATACAAGCAGAATTAAAGCAATTTGGATTCATCTGTTTTATTAGAAAAAACGATATGTAGAACTTTAAAATGTCTCCAATTTATGAATTTTGTTCTTTGAATTATTTCAATATCACCATGTACTCCTTCTTCTTAAATTACTTACACCTTCTCAATCCTAAAGAAGATAAGCACGTAAGAGAACTTGGAACAGTTTTCTGCATTTCCTTTGAAAGAGCTTAGCAATCTAGGGTTTTTTTCTTTCTTCCAGTAAGTGCAGTTAAGACCAATGTACATTCTACTTTCTTTGAAACACAATACTGAAATCCAAGTCCTTTCACTAAAACATCGGCCTTTGAAAGCCCCACTGAACTTAAGAAATATCCCCAGTGTATAAGTTGCTATCAACTGTACATGAAAGCTTTCACTAAAAGTTTAAGTATTAGCTTCATTAGAGTAATAAACAGACTAATGTACTTAAGGGATTTTCATTATAAATTCTTGTTAATTATTCATAGTGTAAATGTTTCTAAAAATACACAAGTCTTATTATATGTATATAACTTACTATAGGTATAATTCCCATTTGTTAACTTCAAACCAATATATGGAAACACACCAATAAAACAGTTATGGAG
Organism: Strix aluco; assembly: GCF_031877795.1. Taxonomy (NCBI): domain Eukaryota; kingdom Metazoa; phylum Chordata; class Aves; order Strigiformes; family Strigidae; genus Strix; species Strix aluco. The sequence continues at coordinate 27,068,132 of NC_133942.1, read as the reverse complement.
GGGGAAGAGGGAAGAGCAATATTACAGCAAGAATTGCGCAGTTCTTGTTCTAAAAGTTCTACACCTTCACTTTCTCTGGCATATGTTGTATCTTCAGTTTTCCTAATTGATGGACTTTTCTGACTACTGCTCAAACCGTGAAGTAAAAGAAACTCCATTAAAAATCTGCAGAGCTAGCATTAAACCTAGTAAAAGGTAAGAGTAAAGCAGTTGAAAAAAAAAAATCTCAACTCTATGATGCTCCTATTAGTGTCCTGGGGGTCCGAAGATTTTTGGATATTTATCTTGGCTAAAAGCCCAAGTCAAGTCTATTTCTGACTTCCTGACCTAGTCACATATGGCTATTGCAAAAACATTGTTAGGTAGGTTAGAAACACACAGAAAGTTTACTGCTGACATTTAAAAATAAATAAATTTCTGTCTTTATCGAAAGAGTTTCTTGATAGCTCAAATTCTGTAACATACCACTCACCAGAAATCCAAGGCAAATTGATCAACACTGTTTAAAAGTGACAATCCCAGGAACTAAAAGCCTGTAGACAACACGGAAATTGAACACTAGCTGCAAGTGAGGCCACCACAATGACTATGAAACACAAGAATGACCAATGTTCCACAATTTAGCATTTCAGAAGTCTAAGACTTCTCAAAAAGGACAAGATTAAAACCACAGTGACTTAGAAGCAGTAAAGCTTAAATACACAGCTAACAAATAATACTACTCTTCAAATATTTTAACTCAGCATTTATTAGGACTTGGATTTAGTGCTTAAAGTTCAGACACAGATTTTTACTCACTGCCATAACCTGCTCTGCATTATTAATATTGGATATTTAACTTATTGAACTGTCGCATTTCTTTAAGGAAAAAGGATCTCAACTGAGAAGTATATGTTTACAAGTATGAAGTTAATAAAGCACTGACAAACACACACCAGAAGACTGCAGTCTACATTCTACAAACAAAATTCTGTATTTTTAACTCACGAGGTCAAAGTCATACTCATTGACTGTATTTAATACAAAGAATATTTCATATTTTTAAAGTTTTAATAATAGCACAAAAATGAATTATTTCCAAGAGGATTTGAGTGTTTTATCTGGAATATCCTTTAAACATAGTAAAGAAGGTTTCCTGCACCTCTAGGTACCATCTGCACCCAGAAAGTGCATCTGTACCTCTACTTAGTATTTTTTTTTTTAAATCAAATTGTTTTGAGGTTGGTTTTTTTCCCCCATAATGAAGGTAACCATAAACAGTGTACAGGCATGCATGACAAACTACTACCAACTATTGCAAGGGCTAAATGGAGAGAAGCAGAACTATACCTCTTATAACTGTGACATACATCAGCTTCATCAGAAATATAACAATTACAGTTTTGACCATAAACAGATATATTCCATAGCGCTTATTTAAAAAAAAAACCCAACACAACAGAGGAAGGGAGGGGAAAGATCCTTTTACCTGTCCTAGTACTTTAAGAGAATATCATTGTACACAGATTCAAAACAAATATTAGATGTGCTCTAAGAAGCTATTAGAAAACCAAATGTGTTACCCGTCTGTAGAGCTAATCGTTATTTATCAGTACTGTTCAGAGCTTTAGCTCAGCTTATGAGCAGTTATTCAAAATGCCAAAAATAAATATTAACAGAGGGAACAAAAAGGACTAGTACTGCCAAACGGAAGTTAGTGTCATTCACATGAGGTATATGACGTTACCATGTAATAGATAGCAAAAACAGTGGTTCCTTAATGTTTTTGCATGTTACACACTCTCCTTTTTTTGCATTTATTATCATTATTCATAAACGCAAGCGTACATGAAATTAAAGTCTTATTTAATAACAGATAATCAAAATATAATTTCAGAAGTTCTATACAAAGGTGAAAACTCATATGTATGTTTGAGAGAAATGTCTAAGGATGATTTGACACTGAAAGCCAATAAAAAGTTTACCTCAAAATATTCACATTTATCACTGAAGGGAATGATTAAATCTTCAGAGACAATCTGACCATGCCCCTTTCTACCCAAGTCAGATACATAAGAGTATACTATCATGTCAGTAACAGCAAAGTTGTGCTAGAAAGAAGATGATCCATAAATGACTGTCAGCTTGCCAAGCCAGATTCTCCATTGCATGAAGGAAGGAGTCCCAGAAGCATTAACCAAGTTGTCACCTGCTTTTCATACCCTGCAATACTCCCTTCACAATTCTCACCATTTTGCTTCCCCAGTTTCAGATTCAAAAAAATAATCTCTTCCCTAACAAAGAGAACCGATATTGTAGTTCATCTCAATTTCTCCAACTATTCGCTATTTTGAACACCCTGATGGAGCTACTTATCTACTAGCCTAAATGTAAAGCAAAGTTTTATATCCTCACGAACAAGAAATTAAATTCATTAACCTTATAATTGCCAATCACAAACCGCAAGTAAATTTAAGCTATGTAAGAAATGTACGTCATTATACATAACCACAAAGGGTGTTAACACAGAGAGAAAACTGAACATAAAGGGAAGAGCTACAAGAAGAATTAAAACAAACCACAACAGTAAACACAAAAATGATGAATATACCTTATATTTGGTCATGGTGCTAAAATGGTTGTTCCTGAAGAACACACAAAGCTCTCCCTCCTGGACAGCTGACGTCAACTCACACAGTCCATGGTATGTCAACTGTGTAGCTGTGTTATTTAGAAATTGCTCAGCTACAAATCCTACAAGAGCAATACATACTGTTATGTGTGTCTATTACATACTTCCTAGTATATAAGACCTGGTTACAATGGTAATACTATTCCCATCTCTTCCCTACTAAGACACTCCCATATCGCCACAAATCTAAGGGAACACATTCACAGAGGGGAAAACAAGTCGAAAGTTCTAAAAGCTCAGCATTGTAGATAACCCTGTCACGTTCAGAAATGCTGTATCCACTTCTAATATTACTGGTTTTTCCTTGTCATCATGTAGTATATAATTTATATTCTAACTACAGGAGAGAATCTATAGCCAAGATGAAATCTCAATGCTGCCCATAATATCTTTTCATAAAAGGAAGTTATCTCCAGCTTTTTTAAAAGCATATTTAATAGATCAAGAGAATGAGGCTGATCCTTGGTTTGGAAATTGCATCAGAAAAGTTCGTAAGGTAAGCACAGTGCTATCTGTCTGCCCAGGGAAAGAACTTCCGCAGACAGAGCGCAGCTCTTCACACTTCTGTCTCTACATATCAAGACCCACACACAAAACATCTAACTAATATTTGATATGGTAGATACTTTGGTAAAGCATAGAAAAAAGTTACCCACCTTCACTAACCAGTTCACTGTTGTCTGACTGTTTACAAGAAATTATCTTCTCCACTAGCTGATTGTAACTGCAGTTACCAACTGCTTTTACTATGTCAGCAACCTGGAGCAGGAAGAACATACAAAACAGAGAACTTACTTTTGTGAACAACGGAACACAGCTGTAAGCCTATAGCAATTATTCATAAGAAAATAAGAAGAGGTTCAACAAAGAGAGGACATTATCCCCCTAAAAATACTTGGTCAAAAAGTTTTACCCTAGACTGTTACACATTTTGCTGTCTCAGATCCCACTTAAAATCTGTAAGGTAATGCTCAACATCAAAAGCTGTTGCTAAAGTGGATGGAGGAGAGAATGGGGCATCAGTCAGCTCAGTTGGGGTGGGTGGGAAGTCCAACGGGGTAAAAGAACAGCAACTTTCAAGAACAAGGCATGAAGAGGAAAAAAAAAATCTGAGGCAGATTATTCCAGCCAAACTCACCAGTTTCCCCCTAAGTAAACAATACCTGTTTACTGTTTATTAAATTATTAAAAATAAATTATATGTTTGTTAAAGATGCAGTTCTAATTTTTTCTAACTTCCTCAGCTCTCAAAAGTGGTGACTAGTAAATCAGAATTAAAGAAAGGAGGAAAGTAACCTTTGCATTCCTTCCAAGTGTTTTCTAATGAGATTTCAAAAACAATGTCTGGGACACTGTATCTGGCAACTTCCTACCTCCCTCAGAAGAACAATTCTCTTTTACACAGTCATTAATTCAACATAGGTTTTGCAAGTTAGCTGGACTACAGACTTAGTCTCTGCAAAGTTACCACACTAAAGAACATGTACAGTCTGTACTCACTCCTCTAAAGAAAATCTAATTTTTCTGGCTAGATTTAAAAAACTCATTACTATAATCATTATTATTGATTCTACTTAATATTCTGGAACATCTCCCGTCCCCCCAATAAAATTCAAAATAACTTACATTGTTTGAATTATTGAAAAAAGTAAGTTACCTGAGGGTCCACTAACCATCCATGGTACAAGGGGATATCAAGAAGATCAAACACTATGCATTCAGGTGTGTACTCAAATACTCGTACACCTGTAAACTTCACATTGACATCCAGACCCGTCTGTAACTTGTGTAGAATCGCCATTGCATCACTCATATTCTGACAGCAGAAAGAAAAACAAAACAGATGACCAAATAGAGCTTTGTACACTTGGTGGTTACTCTTGTAACCCTTCATCACTTAGCACTCATCAATTCAACATTTAAAGAAGACATTTACAAAAGGGGAAATTAGCTTAACAACTGTTTCAATGTATATTCACATAATTCATTCTCATTGTGCCAGAAGAGATCTGAAAAATAAGAACACTCTCTCCAATCAGCTGTATCTGACAGTTTCTTCTTCTGCACTTAGAAACTGCTTTTAGGCAACTCCTATTTCTTTTAGCTCCACTTCCCATAGCCACAAGCCAGATGTTTGCAAGAACTGGATTAAAAGCGAATCTTTAAGGGCCTCTCTTGAAGTTTCTTCTCCCCTTTTAAGTGCTGCCTTATGAGTGAGGCTGAAGGACTTGCTACCACAACGAATGAACAAACAGAACCGATCTACACAGATCTACTTGACAACTCTAACTGGGGGTTCAGTGCTTCAAGCAGTAAACAACAATGAAGGGTCTGATTTTTTTTTTGTTTCATAAGAAAAGTTTTGCTATCTTAATTTGGCCAGACCTTTAAATGGCCTGTAGATTCTACCATGGAAACAAGTCATTAAAGTAGCATTTATTATAGTAGTGATCCCAATGGAATCCTAAGGGGAATGAACAAGTTATGAAGATCCAATCACACAAACCAAAGGTGAGCCAAAGAAAAAGTGCTTTGTGAGACAGTTTTCTTGAACCAACAGACAAATCTTTCCTGACCCGCACGAAAAAGAATTTTCCACTAAGTGAGAAGAGTCCACAAAGAGTATTATCAGAAAGTATTTGCAAAAGATTCAGGGAAACTGAGGCACTTTGTTGTTTGTTTTTTTGGGGGGTTTTTTGGCTTAGTTTTGCAATATTCCTTTGCTTAAGAGGAATTCCAGATTGCAACAGTGGGGAGAAAAGCATGGCAAAAAATGGAAACACAGATTGGAAAGGAGATGGAGACAAAAGATTCAGACTAAAACCACTGATTGTTAGAGACAGTTGTCTCTGTGTTGTATTCTTTTAAAAAGACAATTAATGGAATCAATAAGGGAAGACAAATAACTGTGAATAAGGATGACTGACCATAAGGACAAATAATGAGAAAACTTTTAGAGCTAGGTAGGCTAACAAGGCATAAGGGGGTACGGAGTGATGAGTTATTTTATCTAAGTAAAAGCAACTTGCTGAAATACAGGAAAATTACAAATAACTGGATCCATTAAACAGTAACATAACCAATACATTAACTTGAATGTTCACTTCTGCAGCACATTAGTGTATACATTAACAGACAGAGCAGAATGCCAACATAAGCCTGTATATTAGAATGTAAGGCAGACCTTAGTATTTTTAAGAAGTCACAGAATCCCAGAGTCATCTAGGTTGGAAAAGCCCTTGAAGCTCCTCCAGTCCAACCATGAACCTCACCCTGACCGTTCCCAACTCCACCAGATCCCTCAGCGCTGGGTCAACCCGACTCTTCAACCCCTCCAGGGATGGGGACTCCCCCCTGCCCTGGGCAGCCCATTCCAACGCCCAACAACCCCTTCTGCAAAGAAATACTTCCTAAGAGCCAGTCTGACCCTGCCCTGGCGCAGCCTGAGGCCATTCCCTCTTGTCCTATCACTTGAAAGTCAGTTTAATAAATCAGTCTGCGCATCTTGTAACTCGGTATTGTAACGAATGTACCAATTAAACCATACAACACTCACTAAGTAAACATGCTAAGTGAAGTAGCTACATCATTCAACACTTCATGATCCAATTCTAAGCACAGTTTTGCATCTGTTAGGAAAATGAATGTTACCTAGATCTTGGAAGAAGTTTTAGGCATCTCAGCATGCAACAGAATTCTAAAACAAAACTTGTATGTAAAAATTGTGTAAGCAGATATGTATGTGTAAAATAGTCTTGCCTACAGATCCTTGCACAATACTAACACGTGCAACAGCATTTTTTCATTAAGGCACATGGCAGAAATTTCATGTTCACCAACCTCAGCATTTTAGCCAAAGGAATTAAGCTACTCCTCTTACCAGTATGCAAGTTTAAAAGTATTTTTTTTTCCTTAATAAAATGACAGTAGAACAATAAGCTGGTTCCTACTTTGAGTAATTTCAGATTAGATGCAACTTCTGAAAACTTCTGAAGTAAGCTTATAAACAGACATACTTCCCTGTTACTAAACAGATTTAAACCTGGAAAGCTCTAAGAGCTGAAGCTTACACAGGAAAGCTTATAAACTACTTGATAAAGTGTAGCTGTAAAACGCTGTCATGATCATTATCCAGTATCCGCACTTGAGAGTGGTTGCTGTGAATGAGAGTTTTACTGCTTGTAGCCCTTTAACTGCACTGTTGTGTAAAGTTTCTATTACCAGGAAGGTAACAGCTCCCACTACTTTACATGTTGCTTCATCCTTTTGACAATTTCTCTATGTCACAAGATTTCGAATTTAGCAAGATTTGTAAGTAATTCTCAAGATCTGTCTCAGACTTTTTTTTTTTTTTTTGAAGTTTTTATCATTATAATAGCAAACCAAACCACCTTACTTAAGAAGTACATTTCATAAGTAGGGATCAGATACCAAGTCTAAAAAGCTATCAGAGGTGTTCAGGAAGAAATAATGCAATACTCTTATTCTGCTAAACGAATAGGAAGAAAGTCTATAGCAATTCAGCACTAACCACCCACAAATTCAGATCATACATCTACAGAGATTAGTCACATTTGTTTTGTAATGTTTACTTTTGTTTACAAAGCAGGAATACATCAAACCATCCAGAAAAGTGCAGAAGTTTCTTACTACAATTTGAACATTATGATTTCTATTTTCACTACTTCCGCAACTTCAAAGCAAAGCTTCTAAAAAAATGAATACAAATAAGCAAGGATATAAATATACAGAACAGTTGAGCTTGGAAGGGACCTCTGGAAGTCGTCCAGTCCATACCCCCACCTGAGCCAGTTGCCCAGGACCATGTCTAGACAGCTTTTGAGCATCTCCAAGGATGAAGACTCCACAACCTCCCCAGGCAACCTTGTTCTTAAGTTTGTGCATTAGAACTTGCACCTTGCTTTTTAATCCATTTTTTATTCAAATACTTAATTAAAACCCTCAAGAATGGTAAAAAAGAAAGTCACAGCTAAAATGAGTATCTTGTCACGATGTTGAAATTATACTAAAATCAAGCACTACAAATCCAGTTGTCCGAAAAATTTACTGGAATTTCTTGTGTAAGAAGAAAACATATTGTTTTAGTCAAAGAATACTAACTGTGTGACAAGATAAACACAAAATTATGATTAGTTCCAATGCTTCTGAAATGTAATAATTTTGTAAAACTCAGTTGCCTAATTGGTTTCTTTTTCCCCTCTCATGTGATACCATTTATGCCTCTACAAGTATATTTACTACATTCCTAGAAGAGAAGGTTTCTTTAAAATTGTACACTTAAATATTTAAGGAAAATGTCTGTGACATTTACATAGTAAACCCATTTACTTGAGCACAAGAAAGCCACAGAGGTTGTACTTTAACTAGGTGTATAGTTTTCATCACCCTCCTGTAAACTGATTATAGCTATAATCTTCTACAGCACAGAACTGTGTGGAAAAAAGATAGCTAATTTTGTTATTACAAAAAGAATTCATATCATTTGACACAAGTCACATTTTGGATTATTATTAAAAGAATCCATTCAATCTTCATGCTAATTTCAACTATCCCAAGATACTTGATTTGATTTTCAACACTGAATGAGAGCAAGAGAAGAAGGCCTAATAATAAATAAAACTTAGCTTGAAACTGAACACCTATAATACATTCAAATCACGTTTCTGTGAGTAATCAAAAAACCAGCAGTGACCACAGACAGAGCTTGAAAAATTTGCTCCAAAATAATACATAAACATCATTTTTTTTAAACTAATAGCATTATCTTTAACATAGAAACACTTTTGTGATGACATAAAAATAATGGTCAGTGCAAAAAATAATGCCTTTCATTAATACAGAATCAACCTCTTTGTCCATCACAACTTAAGAACAGAGATCTTTCTTGCTCAGTTTACTTTCTCAGAGAAAGCCCAGCAGGCATCACAGAACAGAGCACACTGAAGGATGCATAACAGAAGACTTCAAAGAGCAACCACCCTGTTATATACTTCCATCTGTACTTCTGTGTTATAATTCCTCAATAAAACCAAAATCCTTTCATTACACTCATTGCAGGCAAAAAAAAAAAATTTCTTGTGTTCATTGATACTGAGTTTTTCTTCACTAATAGGAAGCATTTATAAATAATACTCTACATCAAGCCTGGAAAAAAAAAAAAAAAGAATAACTACAAACAATGGTTTGTATGCTTCTGGTTTTTTAACAAGATGATAAACCTCAGGTGAGAACAAAAAGATTTAGTTCCTTCAGACATAATCAATTTTATTTTAGCAGCAGCTCCTTACCTGCTCATAATTTAGACGCTGAATTTCAGATATCTCTTTAGGTTTTGCATCAAGAATATAGTCTCCTAAAAGCAAAAATAAAATTAAGTTTATTCCACACTCAAAGCTTCAACATTTCTATGAACACTTCTGAATGATCATAAATGCCACCACTGAAGCTTTCTATCAAATTAATGAGATCACATTGTTTATAACCTGAATTATAATTATGGAGTAAAATATGAGTATAAAAAACACAGTAAGATCATATTATCAAACGAAATTCAAATGGCCAATGTTGTTACTAAAGCAGCATTTCATCATCTCTTGGGGTATCATACCAATCTCTTAATTATTCAGAAATTTACCTCCCTCTGTGCCTCAAACTTAAAAATATAAAAAGGTCAAACTGTTCACATTAAGATGTGCAATTGCATAACACAGTTTAAAAATGCAACCACTTATCCTGACTGATGCTATGAATATTTTGGCGTATGTTTTCATATGCCACTAATTCTGAAAGGCTTGTATTCCATCTGCATCTACAACACAAAGATAATTAATCAGTTAATCAACACACTGGGGTTCAAGGTTTGTAACATTTTAGTGACCAGTATCCATAAACTGCTTCTCCCAAATTTTTCAGATTTTATTTCAATGCTTTTCATCTTTATTCCCCTGCTCCATTCCTAAAAAATATGTTTCTGCTCATAGAATAATATCATTACAGGTTTTGTGATTTAAAATCTTTTAAGTTAAGATTGTTCAAAGTGGTTGAAGGGTTTTTTTTTTTGTTGGTTGTGGTTTTTTTTGTTTTTGTTTTTGTTTTTTTTTTTTTTAAGCTCTAGAACCACCATTTGGCAACTGTTAACCGTGTTGACTGAATAGGAACCTAAATAATTTGAGCAGGTAATTGTTATTCAATTTAATAAGGTAATTCCAGAAGCTAATATATGCCTTCAAGAAAGAATACACACATTTAGCCAACTGTGATTATGCCGTGACTTCAGACAGTATTATTCTATCAATACAATTAGAAGAAATGTTTAGACACAGGCAGCAAGATTTTTTTTTAAATTATGTAATTAACTTTTTCTTCCACTGAAAGATTCAGCGATATGCCTTTAAAAAGAACAAGCTACATTTTTTACAAGCAAAAAGAAAGAAAATAGTGGTTTTTTCTCCCGCTTAAGAAAAAAAATCAAATCTAGTCTATTAAGCTCAAACATTTTATATTTGTTAGGCTACAAAGGGAAAGAACTGTGATACATATAGCTTAAGTACTATCACAACCGCACTTTTAACACCTGGATCATTCCAGGCTATTGCAGTTACAGACTTGTCAGATGGAACAGCTGCCCTTGTGCTGAACACTGAATCTGATAGTGGAGTAGTGCCTGCAAATGAGACCTCAATCACTGTGATGACTAAAGTAATGTTTCCTGTTATTTTAATTGGGTCATACTACCAAGGATTAGAGTTACTGCAGACAATTAAAGGCACAGTTGACTTACTACGTTCTGTCAACTATAACAAAACAACGCTGTAAGAGACACGAATAAGTTTAAACCCACCAACGCGTTGGTGTACTAAGCCAAACCAACTGCATCACTAGACTAACCGCTCAGGAAAGCGGTACAGAAAACTTCTAAAAGCAATTAAAGGAAAAGCATGAGTAACTAAATAATATAAGTAGTTTTACTGAAGCACATGTGCAAGTTAAGCCAAATAGTAAATAATAAAACAGTCCTCCTACATTACTACTCACTAATAAGTAGAATATATAATTGAAAACCATTTATTTTAATTACTAACCTAAGTATTCCATCAGCTGTTCAGCCGTTATGATTTCCATCATTGGTGGCAGCTTAATCTGTGAAAGTAAAAGTATATTCTCTTTAAAATGTCAAACCACTACAATTTGGAAAGTATCAATAAGGTATGTCTAGACAGAAGCCTTCTGATAACATTTGCCACACGAATTTATAAAAGCATTAGCATGCTGGGACCAAGAACCTTCCCAGGACCTCTACTAACTGCTACAAGAAGAGATTAAAAAAAGGCATTTTGGTTTTTAGAAAAACCACATGCACGCAGTATTTTCTGTCACTTGCAACTCTCTGCACAGTGCTCCCTACTCCCACCAAAACATTTCCCCAGCATCCCCCTCCACTTCCCAGGAGTACACATGGCTTCCTGCACTAGCTCAGCTGCAAGCATCCAGGATGAACAGACTAGGAACTGTAGTCACACTTAGTTAAGAAAACTTCACCTTATTCAGAAAAGTCTTTGACTTCCTGCCTTCGTTATAACTCGTAACTCTGAAGGTTCCTGTATACAGACAAGAGGCTGTAGAGAATCTGGTGGCAGCAGCTGCTGGGACAGGGAAGCCAGGACTCATGCAGGTACAAGGAAAAGCCCTCCCAGCCTCTCTCATTCCACGCTCACGTTTCGAGGGTTTGGAGGAGACCGGACACACTGCACCTGGCAGTGAAGCTTCTGTTCCCCTCTCCCCTGACCTATTCCTGTCATTGTCACCTGCAGCAGCCAGAGCCCAAAGCTTTTTACATATTCGTCTCCTCCATCCAGCACCCTGGGTAAATGGTTTTTAGTTGCTCACCTCTGTTTACGTATCTCCCTGCAATAACAGCCAAAGCACAAACACATACGAAGGCATGCAGTCTGAAGGAATACCGTAAGAGTTTATTGTCTTTAATGACAGTGTGCTCAATTTCTCTCTCCATAACTGTGAATTTTATTTTTCTGGGGTTTGGGTTTTTTTCTTTTTTTAGTTGGTTTTTAAGCTTTCTCTTCAGTTTTTCATCTTCTCATCCTATCTCTCTTCAACATCTTACCACTGAAGTCTGCTATTTGTTTTATTAGAGGAGTTGTTTAAACAAGTTCCTCAACACTGATCACTGTTCTCCTCGACACAGGTGTGATTTCATGATGTAAGATTGTTAACTCATGTTAAAGATCTAAGTGGCTCTAACTACTTTGCTGGTTGTGGAAAGAGGAAGTAGAAAGCTGTGAGATGGAAGAACAATACATATAAAGCCTGTGATGCAGCATCCCAAACTCATAAATGCGGTATAGCAACACACTACACGGTTCACATTGCGATGGAGAGGGTTTCCTTCCCAATCTGAAAACTAAGCTATTTTAATAACCTTCCAGAGTCAACGAAGTGTGATGGGACTAAATCTATCTCACTGACAATTTTAATCATATTTGACAAAATGCAAATCTGTTAAATACATGGATTTACAAGAAGTTTCATTAAATTTGGAAGAATGAAGAGCCCCAAGTTAATATGGCCTTGTTATTTATACACTGGCCGATGCTTAGGTCAGAATTGGCCACACAGCATATGCCACACATTGATCAGCCCATAGATGGTGGACATAGAAAGAAGCTGACAATACTGGGATCTGGGACAGGAAGGGAATGAAAGTATAAACTGATAGTAAAGCAGGAGATTAGAGAAGCATCAATTCATAAGAAAGAAGGCTTAGTTAGTTCTGCTTATAAAAAAACCCTTAAAATTATATTAAACAAGAAGAAAAATCTGTCATGCATGCATAGGTACATGGATTTTTGAAAACATCTTTTATATGAGTGATAACTGATTGTAACTTACAAAATTTCTTAACCTCTTCCCAAAACTACTCTAAGTTTCACTGATACTCTTTGATCCTGTTTGTAATATTCATACGGAGTACTCACATAATCTATTGTGCCATGTAAATAACAGCACTACAGGTCCCAAAAGCTGATTCTTAAACTTCCAGTCTGATTTGGCAGTGTTCAAGCCTTAGCAAACATTAGCTGTGCAAACCTCTGGGCTGGGTCTGGTTCATTACAGCTCCTAAGGCCTATCAATGTAACAGCACAGAACAGAATTACTTACACTAGCGATGACTGAAGTGGTTCTGGGACTACAAACAGTACGGATGTGCCAGTATAATATGAAGGAAAATTAGCATCGCTCCCTCAACTAGCAGCAGGACTACTGTGATGATTCCTTCAGGACTCAAGGTAGCTCTTTTTATTAAAACCATTCATATCAGCTCAGCCAGCATTGTTTGGGGGTTTCTGCTCTGCACCACATTTGGGCAACACCACCACAAAGGGCAGTTGTAAAGCACAAATACACAGGTTACCTATATTTAAGCCCTACATACTCATGGCATAAACATAATAATGTTTCAAACTTTATGGATTGAAGAAGGTATTATTTGTATCATTGGTTAACAATCTGAATTTTCCCTCATAACTGTAATGCTAAGCCATCTATTTTTTTTTACTGCAGAACCAAAGCAAAGTAGTTTTACTCATATCTGCAGAGTCTCTCATAGTTGGATATTTTAACAAGCTAAATCTCAAAGTTACCTGCTTAATTAAATGCTAAACAAAGTTAATGGATTTCTTCATGGCATAATTTTAGGGCTCTATGTTTTGTGGGATCTTGATCACACCTTTAAAGTGGGCTAATGGAGTTCCAACACAGTTGTAAGTACTTCTGAACAGAGCTGACAAGGATATAGAGAAGATGACATTTCCTAACTGTTCAGAGCTTCACTGCAAGTGCTTAAGCTGCAGGAAATGTACAACAAAGAGGAAACAGGAAAGAAAAACACCTTAAAACTTAAGGGAGAGAGAAAAGTCATATAGACCCACAGTCATTCTCCACATAAATCAACAGAAGAAAACAATGCAAGCAGTAGTAGTGAAAGCTGTTGTCCGTAACAATCTATTATTTTGAGGGACAAGTTTTCTCAACAGGTTTCAATGCTTAGTCACAAGATTTTACATTAATTCTACATTTTATGAAAAACATGTTTCCTCAACTCCCCACCCATTTCCTGCACCCCACCACTGCAGTTCCCTGGTCCTCCACCCTGATCTCTTCCTAACTCTAGCTACTCTTCATTTCCCACATTCAGGAGTGGGACATTAAATCTCTCTCACCCAGCTATGATGTGAGGTACAGTTGAGCCACCTTTGTGATTAGAACACAAGACTGGTAAACAAATTTTCTTATGGAACAGTTTGCCTCGTACAACTTATATGGTTTCTATACATTAGACTTACAAACTGGAAAACTACATAATACTAATTTTATATATTTTCCACTGTATTCTCCCACTCTTCAGAAGGGCTTACAAAATTAAGTGATATAGTCCTGCACAGAAGCGAAGACTTCCAAAAATACTATACGTATATAAAAGGACCATGCAAATTTCTAATGGCTTATTATTTAGAGTCTCAGAACACATTTATCTAAAATATGCAACTCCCCTGAATTCAGTGTTCCAGAAGAGGTAAGGGTAGCTTCAAGCTGCCTTGACAAAAAACAATTAATACTCCCTGCAAATACGTACCTCTTGCCTTGCGGGAACAGCTTCATAAACTTATCATATAATAGCCTGACAGTACATGTTGCCACCCGATAACCTTAACAGCTCCCCCCTCAACCAAGTTTCCTTTGGTCCCCTCAGAGTAGGCTTCCTGTTCTGGAAAACATGCAGCTACATGCCTACTGATTGGTAAGCTCAACTCATCCCACACAGGCACGGAGGAAGGCTGCCAAGGCCTCTGCTGAGCATTCATCGGAAGCTCACCAGCAACTCACCTTCAGAGGCTGAGCAAGTTCATCGGAGCAATCTGTGCAAATTCTGGCCATAAGGAGGTTTAGCTCAGTAACAAGAAAAAGTAATCACGTGTAAAAGGCCAATGCCAGAGCTCAGACCAGGCACTACCACAGCAGACTCCAACAAATCAAATAGGTATCAGTGGGAGCATACTGTACTCAGCTCCTCTGAAAAAAGGCCATTTTTATGAGAAACTAAAACTAAAAAAAAAAAAAATAAATCTATAAATATTTTACTCTACCTCTTCTCTGCACATCAGTTTGGCTACATCTAAGCATAAATGGTTATATAACATTTACTTACATAACTGTTACAATCACCTAAATAGGTAATTCATATAGTTCTAGAACTGACCAAAATTTTAGTAAACTAGGCTCACAGGGAACACAGCTACCAAAACCTTCCATTTGTTGAGAGGACTGTGATAGAAAAAAAGACACTGTCAAATACACTATTGGGATAATTCTCCTACATGAAAAGCTGTAAGGACAAAATATCTCACATGCACTCACTTCTCAAGACAGTATTATTTACATTTGCATTACATTACGTTTTCCCTTATGCTTAATTTATGTTCCAAAACATCTGTTTTTCTGTTCGCTGGACATCTCAGCTATGTAATTTCCGTACAATGCATTAAGGTTCACAGAATTCTTCAGCTACATGACATCACATCCTACCTAAGAAACACAGAGCAGAATTACATGGCACTGTTATTAAGCTTTTAGCATCTGATGATTACCATGGAGTACATCCTGAGAAGGGCTACTCTCCCCCCCCCCCCAAATTACAGTTTAATTAAGTGCCAGAACTTATTAGAAAGAGGTGCACCTAACAAAGATCACAGAAAATACTCAGAAAAGCAAACTTTGAATTGCTAAGCTTAACTACATAGTGAGCCACAGGTCTGAGAAAAAACTAAGTGGTCTTCAGATTTAAGCAATCTGAAAGACAGTGTCTTACATAGGAAGAGACAGCCCATGCTTGTACACATATTTTTAAATGTTTGTTTCAATACTTCTGCTTTCATTTCCATCACAGAAGCCTAAACGGTTACCACACTGTTTTGCATAACAGTTACTTTTTCAAGTTGGTTATCATACTGCTTTTGTTTTCTTTTTACTTAGATGCACATTTCTGTAACACCTCTGTAAGCAGAACTCAGCTCTATCTCCTCAGGTTAACTGCAAGTTAAGCTTATACAGGCAGTCTGTATAAACAGACACTGCAAAATAAAAGTGATTTCATAATTGTAATATTTGAGTACAGCTCCTACAGTATGCCACCTCAAAGTTGTATGTCCAAACTCCTTTGAAAGTGGTGGATAAAAGAGAGGTAGCCGTTTTATCGCAAGTTTAGTTCCAAAACCTGGTACTATCAAAAAGGAAACTGATTAGTCCCAATGGTGCTACTATTTCAGAGTTTCCAAAAACTCAAGCATTGCCAAAACTACCTCACAGATGAGAACATACAGATGCAGCCCTCTAAAAGAATCAATTATTTTAAAGTAGTCTTTATACCTATATCCCTAAAGATCTTAATTCTAATATCAAAAATACCTCCAAAAGGCGTAATAAAAACTGATTAATGACTAGGAGCAGAGAAGAATCTTGCTCTGTTTATGAACAAGATCTTCATAACCACTAGGAAGAAATATTTCGAGTATATGGCACACCTAAGGTATAGTTAATCTTAACTCTTCTTGTCTTCTTGTTATTGCAATCCTTTAAGCAAATTAACGAACTACCAATAGTCTCTCTTTACTCAGTGAGGGCTATCTCAAAAAAACTGTTTTGAATGAGGGCAGCCAGGACATACACACAGAAGGTCACAAAACTGTTAGCGTATTTAAAACAACACGCTAGCGTGGGGGTAAGAAGCTTGCATTTTGAGGAGCTGAAATACCGGAAAATGTGAGTTCCTAATACATCCAAATGTTAATCTGAGGTTTTGGGCATAAATGTTTCCATGATTATGGCCTACATAAGCTCTGAAGGCTTCCCACTTATTACTAAGCAGTAAATAAAGATTTTGGTTCTAAGCAAATTGATTATGTGCCAATTGTCACAACCCATTATGTGAATTCCACTGCTGCACAAGCAGAGCTGATACATAGCATTGGATCTCAAGGTTATCACTCCCATTCTGGAATAATGGAAGCATGTAACTGACCATGTAAAGGGAAGCATTCATGAAAACTTGAAAACTCCTACAGTAATGATTGTTTCTCAACTTCGAGCACTTGCATGTGTTATCTGAAGTTATTTGACAGGACGACCAAAATGCTCAACCTTGTCAGGACAGAGTTCTGAGAAGGAAAACTGGTGGCTGATACAGGGAAGAGAGCCTAAACTTAACTGTTTACTTTCTTATTCTCTATGGTGTGATTTTATTTCTCCTCCTCACTCCATTTTTTTTTTTCCCCCCTGCCACATAGCTTCTTTTCACCTAATATATATATGGTATTCTCGCTCTGCTTTCACCTATTTTCAACTCTTGGTCTGCTTCCTTGTTCCCAAATTATAACTACCTGACCCAATCTAGTGTTCACCTTGGATCAGGAGAAGTGAGAAGACTGTGGATGTCCATACTCAGCCTTGGTATGTAGCTAGCTACTGTCAGTGATGTACAGATAAACTGCCAGTAAGCTTGCCACCCCAAACAATGCCAGCATGGTTCTTGACTATAAACTGAGGAAAAGAAAGGCTAATTTGGAAAGGCACTGATTAGGAAACTCAATTATAAGTAGTGGCAATATACAACCACAGAAAGCATATTAATAAACTCATGTGAGAGCAGTTTCACCAATTTAGCTGCCTGTCTGAAACTCATGTAAATTCTGCTGAGGTTTTACATAAACAGACAGAATTATAGAAAACCCCTCCTGTAATCCTAGCAATAAGAAATGGTAGGGTGCTCCCAAGAGGCATTTTGATTTTCACCTATTTATAAAATCAGATATCACATTAATTCCCACTAATGTAATATTTGATCAAAGGAGAATGTCAGTTAAAACTCTGGATGGAGGACAGCAGAAGAAAGCAATCATATTTAAGCAGGCAAAGGAAGAATGCCAAGGAACAAAACCTCCAAAAACTTAAATGCAAACAAGAACAGTGCTGTCCCATTTATATGCTTTTTATTAAATGAAAGGTTAAAAAGGAAAATCCTGTAACTATACTTTTAAAACACCACCATAGAGAACGATAAGGAATGATAATTTCTCCAAGACCCTCCCCTCACCCCTAGATATTAAAGAGAGAGCACAGAAAGTGAGTGTTAAATACTGAAGTCTAGGACAACCTCCACACACTCTGGAGGATGGCAGAGCCTACATAAGGCAATACCTTCAAGTCACACACTTCTCTGCACTGCTTTCACCAATGGATGGCTAGTTAGCTACATCACTGTACCGACAGCTTTCCTCCTGATGTGTGAGCTGTTCTGCTCAGGAAAATATACAGAAACTGTAACTCAAACAAAATCACTAATCTTCTGGAAAGTTACCTTCCTCTAAACAAATTTCTTCTTACGCTATTATTTCCATTTTGACCTTTTCTTATGTCACCTGTTACACCTGTGAACAACCTTCCACTTCTCCAGTACCAAATTTCTTCCCCTTGATACTCCAAGGTAAAAACTATTCCCACAAAGCTTTCCTATTCTACAACTCCATTCTATCAGCTCACCAATCTTTTGGGGTTGAATTGCCAGCATTTCTTGAGAAGTATCCTCCTTGTTTTGCAATGCACACAACCTCATAGCTCTTCTCCAGCAGATCGTCCTTTCACATATAAGTGTTAGTAATTACATTATGCCTTACACTAATTGCTTAAAAGTTAAAAACAATTGTTTAAGACTACAGGAAGTCTGTATCCATGGTAGCTGCTAGAGCACAAGAACTTCTAGGTCTCAAAGCTGTACTTGTACTTGATTTAACTTAAATACAGTCTATGCTGCATAACTGCACAAACGTACCCCTATTATTCAGGCAGTTACTTGCACAAACCTGTATTTTGTACAATTTTGCATACACTTCATTATACAAAACTAACCTGCCTTCCCAAAACACCGCCTATGTTTTTCAGTGCTATAAATAGTAATGTTTATTTACTAGAAACCTCCGCACCTCTGCAAACCAAATATTGCTCAGTTTAGTAAAGCCTAATCTAGATTTTGATTTCTGCTTTAAGGAGACAACAGAGACGGCAACATCTAAGCAGTATATTAGCAACAGACTGTGAGAAATTTATTGTCCAAGTTCTCTCTGCGAGATACGCGCTTAGCAGCGGAGACGAGCCCGCCTCTCCACCGGCACAAGCTTCCGGCGGTGCGTTAACGCGGTTTGGACACAGGCGCCCCCCAGTTCGGGCACAGGCGCTTCCAGCCCTACGCGCCCGGCCGCCTCCGCCCCGCCGGCGTTTCCAGGTCACGGCGCTGCCCCGCGGCCCCGCCATGGCGGCGGCAGGAGCAGCGGGCGCCCCGCCGCGCCCCCCGCACGGTACCTTCCAGGCCAGGAGCAGCACGTTCATGATGGCCAGCAACGGGCAGGGCCCGTTCTCGTTCTGCGTGATGACGGGCGTGTTCTCCTCCTTCCAGCGGACCCACTTGATGTGATAGACCGACTGGCCCGGGAAGCGGTCCTTGGCGGCGGAGAGGGGCTGGGGGCCCGCCGCGGGCCTGTCCCCTTCAGGCTCCGGGGCCGGGTCCCCCGTGGCGGCCCCTGCCGCCTCCTCGGCGTCGCTGTTGAGCTCGGAGCTGCTGGGGCAGCAGGAGTGCAGGTTGGAGAAGGACTCCAGCGAGTCCAGGCTGCGGGACTCCTCCCCCGGGGGGCTGGGAGCCCCGCTGCTCCCAGAGCCGGCCCCCGCGGGACCGCTCTCCGAGGTAGGCGCTGCTCCGGGGCTCTCCGGCACCGCCAGCCCCGCGCCGTCCGCCGCCGGCGGGCTGTCCTCCGCGGCCCGTGAGGGAGACGCCGTCTGGGGGGCCGCGGCGGGCGCGGGGGCCGGCTGAGGGGAAGGGCTGCGCCGCCCGCCGCCCTCCTCAGCCGCCGCGGGCCCGTCCCTGCAGCCGCCCTCGCCCACCGCCGCCTCCTCCTCCTCCAGCAGGAACGGGCCGGCAGCGCCCCCGCCGCCCCTCTTCAGCGCGCCCGGAGGCGGCGGGGGCTGCGCCAGGCTCTCCATGCCCGGCCCGCCGGCCGCCCGGCTCCTTCGCTCTCTATTGGCGCTGCAGCGGCCGATCCTTCGCCGACAGCGCCCGAGACGCCATAACAGCAGCGGCGGCTCCGCCCCGCCAGGGACGTGTGGGCGGGAGGGGGAAGCAGCCGCGGGTCACGGCGGGGCCCGGGGCGCCCCGGGGGCGGGGCCGGCGGGGCGGGGGAACCCGGCGGCGGGGCGGGAGTGTGGGGGCGCCGGCGGCGGGGAAAGGGCGGGCGGAGCGGGCGCGGGGAGCGCCCGCGGGCCGTGTGAGGGGCGCGGGGAAGAGCGCGAGCCCGGAAGGGGCGGCGCGGCGCGGGGCGCGGCGGGGCAGGGCCGGGCCGGGGCCCACCAGCCGCGCGGAGCCGAGCGAGGCCGAGTGGCTGCCGGTGCCTCAGGACGCCCCGCGGGAGCGGTACGGGGAGGGGGGAGCGGTCCCCTCTCCCGGGCAGGGCAGGGCAGGGCAGGGCAGACAGCCCCCGCCCCACCCCGGTGCTCGGGGCCGCCGCGAGCGGGAAGCGGAGCGCAGGCCCCGGCGCTGCCCCCACCCCGCTGGTCTGCATGGAGGCGGCGGGGCCGCGCCTGCGCGGGAAGAGCAGCGGGCAGCGCCCCCGGCCCGCCCCGCCGCTGAGGTACGGCGGGTGGCGGGAGGAGTTCGCCTCTCACCGGCGAGTACGGCTTTTCTGAGGGTTTTCAGTGCCTTTTATTGCGCTTTGTTAAATATATTATAGAAATAGGATTGTGGTGAGTGTAATAGATAATGTCTAGATAATAGATAACTCATCCAGTCGTATTACTCGGACTTCACCTTAATGAACCCGTTTCTTTCCCTACAGAAACCTTCAGCTTTTAATCACAAATTTTAAATACGCTTTTTGGAAGACAGGTATTTATCTTCTTTTTTCTGTTCTCAGGAGTTCTTTTATCTGAGCTCTTGCTAAACAGTTGCATCAATTTTAGCAGCTTTATCTGAAGTACATTCGTTGTGACTGTACTTTCTACAGAAGTGCTTGTGTAACAACTTTTGTCGGCTGTTAGCAGGGGAAGATTTTTTATTATTATTATTATGAAAGAGCAATGGGAATGGAAAAGCACAAATAGAAGGAGAATGACAGTAAATTGAGAAACTTGTCACAGACCCTGATATAAAAAATACTTGAGTTCAGAGAGTTGAAGGTAACAATTCGCATATTGACAAACAAGAAATGAAATGTTTTGTCCGAATGGCTCATGTTTTTTATCTTCATTGGAGGATTTTTCTTTACATTCGAATTGCAAAGGTTGTTCAACAGTCTCAAAATGAAGAAATCCCTGTTCAGGGGAGACAACTGCAATAACTCACAACGCATAGAGAGCATCGAGAGAAACAGGTGACCTAAAATAAAACTGGAAAAGCGAGTAAGTAAATTAGTTTCTGCGAGGAAAAATATGTAGCTGATAAAAGCATAAAGGAAATGTAATGTATTTACACATCCATAAGACCTCGATTTTGTAAACAGCCCTAAGGCTGTTCATGCCGGGGTTCCGAGGAGCCGGAGGACAGCCTGCTCCACAGCTACCGGGGCCGTCTATGCACCAGCTCGCTCTTTCCCTCCGAGGACGTGGATCCTTCTCTCACCCACGCAGATACGGCGCCCGGCTGAGCCCTTCGAGCACCCGGGAGGCCGCAGCCGCTCCGCGGGCAGCCCTGGGGCGGCGGCAGGCGCGGCCCGGCCTGCCTCAGCGGGGCCGCCGCCAGCGCCAGGGAGAACGCCGCTGGCGGAGATGGCCGGGGGGGTCCTCCCGGGGCGCCTCAGGCCGCGGCCGGGGCCCGCCGGCCTTTGCCGCCGGTAAACCACAACTTCCCGCGGGCCGGGCCGGGCCCAGCGGCGGCAGCCGGGAAGGCCCCGCCCCGGCGGCTCCCGCGCTCTGGGCGTGTCCTGCGGCACCGCCCCGCCGGTGGCGTCACGAGGGCGGGCGGGCGGAGGAAGTGGCGCGCGGAGCGGAGCGCTGCCGGGCGGGGGGCGGCGGGGCGAGCCGAGCCGAGGCGCCGATCCCAGCCGAGCCCTGGGCGGAAGCGGCCCTCCGGAGCGGCGGGGACAAAGCGGAGGGAGGCGCGGAGTTCGCCCCTCCCCATCCCGGCGGCGGCTGGGGCGGATGTGCTGTGGGTAGGCGGCGGTAGGGCCTGGGCCCGGTGAAGATGGATCTGGCGGGGACAATAATCCTGCTGTGCTCCTGTGCGGCGGGCGCCGGAGGTGAGGAGCGGCCGGGCCCGCCCGGTCCCGCGGGGTCCTGGCCCGGAGCTGCCGGCCTCCCTCCTTCCCCCCCTCCCTTCGTTCCTTCCCCCCTGCCCCGGCGCGGCTCGGGGCTGGAGGCGGCGGGCCCCGCTCCCCGGGGCGGCAGGCCGCGGCTGGGCCGCTGGCCGCGGCTCCATTTGCCGCTGGCCGCTCCCGGGCACGGTCCGCACCACCCTGCCCGGGCCCTCTCCCCGCGCCGCCTGGGGCTGGCCCGGCGCTCCCCCCTCTTCCCCGGGACTTTCACCCGCCGAGGACCGAGTCAGCCGTTCTCCCTTCCTTTCTTCGTCGGCCCCTCTCCCCCGCCGCGCCCGGCTCTGCCTCCCCTCGCCTGGCTCCCTGCTCTCCGCTCCAGTCCCTCGAGACTTTCCTCACGCTCCCGGTAGCCGCTTGCCGGGCACCTTCCTCCGCCCCGTCCCTCGCCCGCGGTCGGGGCCAGGCGGCGGCGGGGCGCGGGCAGCGTGGCGGCTCCGGGGGCTGGTGTCTGCGGAGAGGCGACGGCGGAGCCCGCCGGCCGCTCCCGGGGGGGGCCGGGAAGCTGCGCCGCTGGGCGCGGCTGGGCGCGCAGGTGTCCCGCTGCCCGCGGAGCGGGGCGCGCCCGAAGCCTCGTCTTCTCTACGGCCGCTTCCCTGTCCCCGAAACAAGGAAGCACGGGTAGGCGGAAAGTTCAGCTTAAGGAAATAAAAGATGAACCCGGGTTTTTCCTGAAGTGTGCCCGTAGCTGCGAGGAGGGTCTCCCCTCTCGCCCAGGCCAGAGGCAAGCACGCTTCTGTTCAGGAAACTGCTGGGGTAGTTTCTTGATGCGTCTGGTGATGTTTAATTGGTCAAGTCACGGTGGGGAAATAGTTTCAGATATTTGCAAGAATAGACAGTGGAAAAGGTGGACTTTGAGGGTGTTTCTAGAGAAGGCTCGGTGGAGCAGCTGGTAAAGATTTTTGTTTGGCACGTCTTCTATTTACCTGAGCTCTGCATCTGTGTACATCAGTATGTGGGTTTACTAACGAAGAATCTAGTCCTAAATCCTGGTCTCTTACATGTTCTCAAAAAGTAACATCGAAGTGTGTAAAAACTTCAGTAGGTTGTACTTGTGGCTGTGTGATAAAAAGCAAGCTGATTTGCATGGTCAGAAGTCAACCCGTTATTTATATGATTAGGAGTGGTGTACACAAAAGACTTTGCTGGTGACTTTTCCCTCATAAATTCTTGTAAACTATCAAGTTATTTCAGACTTAATTATTAGTGTACTTTTTAAGGCCTCTTTGTTTCCTGAACGAAACGGTGCTGGCAGAGAATTAGTTCAAAGTGATTCGTTAACCAGCTGTGAGTGTTGTTTCCACTGTTTAATTCTAGGCAGGCAAATATGCCTTAAAGTTGAAATCAGAGTAAGCATATGAAGTGCAGTCCTCTGGGTATATAGAAGCGAGTCCATGAAGTGTATTTTATTTTAGAAATTCATGTTAATTTTCTTCTTTGAGAGAAGAATGGGCACTTTCAACATTTCTGGCACTAGGAAGCACACCTCACTAGCAGGTAGCAGAAGCGTGTGTCTTTGGGTGTTTAGCACTACAGGTAAATCTTTAAAGAAAGATTAATAATGCTGGATAGAAACATAGAAATAATGGCCGATGCACATCTCCAAAATATCCTATGAAACTTCTTTGTTAAAAGTCTCAACATAATTATGAAGGATTTATCATAACTATGTTGAATTAAAATTACTTCTTAATATTGGGATTTTCTGGGTTTTGTGTTCACATTTCTAGAGTTTCTTAAGTACTGCAAATGTTTTTATTTACTGAAAAATAGAATTCTTCACTTGCATGCTTTTCTTCTAGTGTGAAAAAGGGCCAGTTCATGCTTCTTAACGATGTTATTGTGAGAGCAGCGCAACCTGGAAACAACTGAAAAAAACCAACAATTTACCTGTGTTTCATTTGTGTACAGTGCATCTTGTGCTCATTAATGTTACACAAATCTTGGAGCAAGTTACACTTACCTGTAAACTTCTCTAGTTTTAAGCCACATAGGTATTAAATAGTAATTTTTTAGTTCCATTAATCTGCACTTTAAAAAATGCTCTTCTGTATGTTGAGTCTAAGATTGGAATATTTTTACAGAATACTTGAGTTTGAACTCTTCTTTCATAATTATGCAAGGCTTTGTGCCTGTATACCATACTTTAGTGTTACTGTCTTTAGTTATAAGGTATATTATAAATTAACAGAACCAATTGTAACTTTAGTTCACAGTTAAGTATGAATCACAAAATCAACGTTTTAAAATATTAAGGTACAGTGGAACTTACATTTTTCAAGCAAAACAGATTTCACTAATCTTTTTCCTCAAATAAACCATGTATTTTCTTTAGTGTATATTCTTAAAATTAGGTAAAGGGAATGCAATCAAAATCAATCACTAGTGTTGCTGCATTAATGAAGTGTACCACAGTGTCTGTATTATGCTGCTTTATAACTGTCTGTACGGTTTATCAAAACCAGACGAGTTATTGGTAATTTGGTCTGATAGGCCCTGAAACACATGCTTGATCAGGTTTTGGTATTAGATCACTTTTAGGGCGCTCTTAGAAGTTTTTCTTTCTTTGCGACCACTGAATGAGTTTGACCTTCATAAAACAAGGTGCTCCAGTAGGTCAGTTTGAATACAGTTTCAACAGTGTGAGAAGGAAAAGCCATGCCAATCTTTTTTTTTTTTTTTTAATTGGGGAAAGGTAGAATTTATCTCAAGTGTATACTATATACTAGAGGATAAGATATATGTGCTTGAATTTTAAGAATTCTTTTAAAAAAAGTGAAACTCGGTGTTTTTCCCCAGTACCCTTGAAATTGCTTGGCTTAAGTTATCTATTCACTGTCTGGTGCTGTTAATAGTTTTGACATCTATAAAGTAGTACTCTAGTTTGGACAATATTATTTGCAGCTTTTAGTAGCATGCTTTGTTGCATGTGATGAAGATGCATGCAGGTATATTACAGTACTTAATTATCTGTACAAAATTATGTTCTTCTAGGAATGGAAATAACTGTTAGAACCTCTCCTACCTGACGGTCATTTAAAAAAAAAAAGGGAGGGAAGGGGAACGGAAAATATGGAAAAGAGAACTAATGAGACCCCAAAAAAGCTTGGATTTAACAAGAGTGATCATGCTTTGGCTAGACTGATTGGATGCTGAACATCATTGCAAATCTATGATAAATTGTTTGTTTTCACTGGTACAACACACTCTTCTATGTTGCTGGGACTTCCAAGTTGTATCCTGGTGTCTTGTGCTGCTGGATATTGAACTACCTATTTCCCAGTGAGCAGGGGAGATACTCTGTTTTTTTCTGGACACATGGGGGAGTTGTGGTAAGGCATTTATGAGCTATCGGCATCTGAGTGATTTAGTTTGCATCCTTGCTATAAATTGAGAAGAATACTAGCCTTCATTAACATGGCACTCAGCCTCCAGCGTTTAGCTGGGGTTTAAAATAAAAACATTACGAACTTTATATGGCTGGATGAGACAGTATCTGGTAAAGGCAGCTGTCAGATGGTTGTTTCAGAAATGCCCATGGTAATTAAAAGTAAATAAAATCAGGTGTTTAGTTAGTAACTTTGAAATACCATTGCCCCAAAGCCTAAAACTGCAGTTTATTTTCGCTTTTAAAAGGATCTAAGAGTTCGGTTGGCAGTATGGCAGAGCCACTGTAATGAGTTACTGCTGTCTGGTCTTGCCCTGGCCATGCATTCCCACCTCTCCTTTGCTGCTTCTTGTGTTTGATGGCAGGAGGAGTCAATTCAACCTGCTAATTCAAACAAAATAGATTAATCATTTCCTGCCAGACATGTAGCTTCCATTGGTTTATTGTGCAGACCCCAGACCAGTGAGGAGGAAGAGCTGGGACTCACACAGGGTGGAGAGGAAGAGGGTTTAAAAAAAAAAAGGAAGCAGGCATCTGTGTACTGCTTACACTGGTGGTGCTGGACTGTCCAACTGTGCCCTAAATGTGAGTTTTCAGTGGAGGGACATGATCCTGCCTTGACTTCTTGGTTTCATGTTTTTCTTTTACTAAAAACTAACTTGACCAGAAGAGAAAGTATATTTTTTCAATTGAATTCGTTTTAGTACTAGCGCAAGGGAAGAATAGAAACAGAATGGATGAAAAGGGCAGCAGGACCTGCCCTTCTGCTGGCAGTTACGAAGGTACAGCCTGAATAAACTCTTCAGTGAAATTCAAGCCAGGAGGTATATGGCAGAATTACTGGCTTTCAATATACTTAAGCACAGACATGCTAAATCTGAATGCTATATACAGTCTTTGATACCCCATGTAAAGGAAACATTTTTTAAGAGAAATAAACTACATTGAAAACAGCTTGAAGAAGTACAACTTGCTTTGATTGTCTCAAAATTATAATAATAATTCTCTTAAAGATACTTATCATAAGCTGGCATTTCAGATCTGTAAATCAGTGATGACACTTGCAGTAAAAGTTGTCAGATAAGTTAGCCTGGCTGCTGAACAGTTTCTGATAGTCTGTTAAGTCAAAATCTGTGCTTTTTTTCCCCATAAACAAATCTGAGTTGTATTTGGACTATTTGCCTTTGTCATGCAAGAATCTGAGTGGTTTAATATAAACATCTTTTAGAACAGTGCATGCATTGAAGTTAAATGTTGTCATCTTTTACCATGATATATTTAAATTTAATAGATGTTTATGTTTACACTGGTAAAATCTCAGAACTGTTTATTACCAGTCGTCTTCATGTGCATGAAGCTAACCTCTATAAGGATTTCCTTCATAATCTTCCCAGCTACTGAGGTTAGTCTGACTAGCCTGTAGATCTCCTCCTTGAAGGTAGGGATGACATTTCTCTTCCAGTTGTCAGGATCCCCCCCCTTCATCACCATAATGTTTCAAAAAGGTTACAGAAAGCCTTGAAATGGCATCAGCCAGCATCCTCATCACTCTTGGATGCATCCCATCTGATCCTGTGGACTTCTGTATATCCAATTGGCTTAAGTATTCCCTAGCTCACTTCCTCTGCTCTGGGTACTGCTTCACTCCCACAGACTGGGAAGGTTTTGTCTGGGGGTGGGAAGTCTTCATAGTCTTCTGTGGGAAAATAACTATGATGAAGAAACTGAACAGCAAATCGTTTAAGCATAGACCACCAAGCAATTGTTGCATAGCTGCTCAAGGTGTGCCAGGAGGCTTATAGCTAAAATCTCATGGGTGATACATTTTACATTTACATTTTACATTTACAGAATCGCAGAATCATCTAGGTTGGAAAAGACCTTGAAGATCATCTAGTCCAACCGTTAACCTAACGCTGACCATTCTCATCTACACCATATCCCTAGGTGCTATATTAGTTTTAACATAAACCTTAGTGAAAGGGTAATAATCTTGGACTGCCTTCACTGCACATTTGCATAAGCTTAGTTAGAAGGCGAGAATGTATGCCTGAGACTCTCTACCCGTTCGGTGGGGTTTGTGTCTGTTCAGAATGACAACTGTAGATATTTTTTTAAAACTCCAGGGTTGCTGAAGAGCTGTAGACCTTCATACACAAAAATCTTTCACAGGGACTGTCACCTTGAGACATTTGCCTAAATGCTCTAATTCTGTTTAAAGCCCTTCCTTGTATTTAGTTCTGAGGCCATGAGAATAAAGCTTCATTCCTGCAGGGTTTTTGTGGTAGGAGATGCCACATCTAGTTTAGCAAGTCTTTAGAAGACTATCCCGTCAGGTTCAAAAGCCATCCCGTTGTTGCTCTGGGATATCTGTATCCTGAAGGGTTCCTGCCCACTATCTTAGCGTTTAGATGAAGTATAACATTGGCTTATCCCACTAGGTTGCCTGGAAAGGCATCATGCTGTCTTTGATGTTTGGTTGGTGGCAACATGACACATGAAATTTGTAGAGCAGCTCCCTTAAAGTATATCTAGATGCTCATGGTTCAGTGTTCCTTACTGTAGGCTTTCTGATCATATCCCTCTTTGAAAGATCTTTGTCTTGCAGTCTCTATTAAAAAAACCAAACCAACTAGTTTTTCAATGACAACAAAATAATGACAGTAGTTTATCACAGAGGTTGAGATTTGTGTGTGTGTTATTGTAACAATTTCTTGGGGTGCTTTAACCTCAGATTCAATGATTGGACTTCTTACTTTTTAATGCCAAATCTTCTAATTACAAAAAGTGGACCTAGCACTTGTACGTGCCTCATGCACCTCACTGTAGTCTTCTTTACAGTTTAACAAACTTTTGCCACGGGATCCTGTAAATTCCTGTGTTACCAAGGCTGAGTTACTTATTAAGCTACCTTTGTGAAGCAGATAATCGCTTCGTATGTAGCTCGTTTTGCTAGAAGGAGATTGCCTATCTGTTGCAGCCTTACAGTGCTATAACAGTGTTAATGTTATACATGCCTCTGGAAGTGAAAGTAAATGTTCGTTTTGAAGCCTTGATTTCAACCCTGTCTGAAGAGAAAAGTATGAAATGGCATATTCTCTAGGTGATGTGCAGCTGCTTTGGTTTAGCAAGAGGAGAGCAGCAAGTGTTTGTGTTAAGTATTCGCTGTGAGAGTACTTAAAACATAAGGAGTTTTTTAAGTTTTGGAGACAGGGAAGAGAAATGGCATTGTTTCTCTGTGTGAGCACAGAAAGTGTGTATGTTTTGGTTAAGAAAAGGGGATTTTATTAAAACCCTCTCTGCTTTTGCATAGCAGAGAGAACAGTTATAAGGCTATTTAATGTCAGTGGTCTTACTGTCTTGCCACAGTAGTTAAACACTATGGTTTGTGACTCAGTTGAGTGCAGTCTCAGAGCTTTCCACATAGTCTTGAGACCTGGTTCAGGTGCAAAGTGTTATTGGGTCTTCAGTAAGTTGTTATGCTTTAAAACTTCTTCTAGGTGCCTGAAGCTGTTCAAAGAGTACTGTGCAATACTGAGACAAAAATGACCTCTAACAATTTAAGCAATGCATTATTAGAGGCCTCCTACCACAGAAAAGTTGAAGGTAATTTAACTTGTTAAATAGTCTTGGGGTTGTGGAGCACAGAAGTTTAAACATTCTGCAGAGTACTAAGTCCTTAGTTTTCTAAAGTTTAAGTGAGTTATTAGTATCATATTCTAGATGCAGATTAGTTTTAAAATTGTAATTTTAGCTAAGTTTTAGCTTATATCAGTTAATTTTGAAGCTTGTTTTCTTTAATGTTGACACTTTTGGGTCATACACCTGAAATTGGAAAGCATGTACCTGTAGTCAAGTCGGCTCAGGATGATCTTGTTTGGTTTATAGAAGTTCTTGGGCCATAGGAGGTGTTTCTACTTCATTTTGTGGGATTATATTGGAAGTGTTTAGGGAAACATTAGACAGGACAACATCCTTCATCCTCAGAATTCTTCATGCTAGATACTGAAACTGTGGATTCATCCTGTGTCTTATTTGAATTTAAATTCCTGTAGACTTGCTTAAATCACACATTTTATAAATGTTTATGACACCTAAGAGGTTTCTGGAAAGCTGAATGAGAATGGACTTGTATTTTGAGACTGAGAGGAAATTAGAATCAAATTTTGGTATTGAACTGTATTTGCAGTCAACAATAAAGAGTCAACATTTGCAGAAGCCTGCGGTACTGTGAGGAAATTTGAATGCAGTTTATCTGCAGTATATGATTACTTGAATTTTAAAAAGATATGGCAGTATCATCTTGTGCACATTGCTGTTGAATGCAAGTGACGCATTTGGAGGTATTAATTTACTTAGTCATCTTTCGTGTTGGTCATTGAGCTTACTAGTGATCAGACATTCTAATCTCTTGAAAAGAAACAGGCAGTGAGAAACCTGTGGTATTAATTTAAAGCAGACCTCATGACAATAAATACAGGGAAAGGTAAATGTGCATTTTTGCTTACAAAAACTGTATTCTTAGTACAATAACAGATATTTTTCTTTGTGAAAATGTAACACTACTGAGGCAAAGCTTTGGGATACACTTATCTCATTGGGCCTTCCTGGCCCTTGTTGGTATAGATATTGGAAGAAGAATATTTGTTGTGGTTTAACTCCAGCTGGCAACTAAGCACCAGGCAGCTGCTCACTCACTCCCCCCACAGTGGGATGGGGGAGAGAATCAGAAGGGTAAAACTGAGAAAATTCATGGGTTGAGATAAAGACAGTTTAACAGTAAAGCAAAAGCCATGCACACAAGCAGAGCAAACCAAGGAATTCATTGAGCACTTCCCATGGGCAGGCAGGTGTCCAGCCACCTCCAGGACAGCAGGGCTCCATCACACGTAACGGTGACTTGGGCAGACAAACGCCGTCACTCCCAACATCCCCCCCTTCCTCCTTCTTCCCCCAGCTCTCTATGCTGAGCATGACGCCATATGGTCTGGAACATCCCTGGGGTCAGCTGGGGGCAGCTGTCCCGGCTGTGTCCCCTCCCAGCTCCTCGTGCACCCCCAGCCTCCTCGCTGGTGGGGAGGTGTGAGCAGCAGCAAAGGCCTTGACGCTGTGTAAGCCCTGCTCAGCAGGAACTCATACATCCCTGGGTTATCAACACTGTTTCCAGCACAAATCCAAAACACAGCCCCATGCTAGCTACTCTGAAGAAAATGAACTGTACCCCACCCAAAACCAGCACAATATTGCATGAAATCTCTTGAAGAATTTTCACATTTCGGTTGGTCTGAGGTTAAACTGATTATGAGATCCTGCTTTTTCTTGCAGAATTAAGAATTCTGGCAAAAGGTGGAGATTTTACTTTCTATCTGATCTCTCAAATGCTACACTTCGATATTTCTTCAGGAAAAAAAAGATGATAGCCCAAGTCAGGTTCTTAAAATCAATCAGAAATGGAATAGTTTGTTCCCTTCCTTAAGGGGGAGGTTAAGGAAGGAGGGCTTTGAAGCTAGGTGACAAGCCAGAAACAATGGGGAAAACACTTGCATACCCAAGAACAACATACAGTGAAAAAAGTAACAGAACAGAAAATGAGAAAGAAAAGGTTTATACATCCTTGAAGCAGAAACTGGTGCATAATGTTGTACCACTGATTGTGGTTGCCCAACTTTCAGAATGTAGTAGTAAGTACTATGAAATGCAGCTCCTGTGACATGGAAACAAATCTGACATTGTTCATGAGGATGTTTGAAGATTACTGGATCAACCTGGAACTGGAAAACCAGCAGCTTGCATGTTCTGTATTCTAATTTCTTATTCTTAGTGTAGTAAAGATTGTGTTTGGATACCTCAGCTTTCAATAGACAACTCAGGTTTTATGTCAGGTCTATCTTCTCGTAAATGAAGTGGTTGACAGTTGAATTTGTGTGTCATTTTTGTGAAAGATGATGTGTTGCAGCTAGCAAAAATGATGATACATTTACTGCACTCAGTTTGTATCATCACATTGCATCTCAATGAACTAAAAAGGGCCAACTTGTTTCCATAAAAAACATACAGTTCACTGAAACACCTTCTAAAGCTTTGGAATATACTTTATCAAAGGGGATATGTAGGGAAGAACTTGTACAGAAATTTTTACTAAACACAGTGCTGAAACATTCCTTCTACAAATACATTTGGCAATATATTCCTGTTGCAGACTGCTTAAAAGAAAGCTTGACTTTTTGCATAATAACAATGTAAGAGATGATGCTTACCTTTGAGTGATTTGATACACAAAGTAGTTTTTGTAATGAATAGTTGATTTGTTCTTCAGAAACAGATGCTTCTATGGAGTTATAAGAGAAAAGAATTGATTGTATGTTTTTTGCATAGATCGGTTAGAAGAATACTGCAAGCTTTTGTTTCAAACAGTGAATGTTTTTGTGCTAGCTACTAAGTTATGTATCAAAACATGTAATTAGTCCTGTGAGTTTTGAAACATACATCATGTAATATCTTTAATGCTTTGGCTGTAATGTTTAGTACATCGAAAAACATGACATCATTTGAGTCATGTATAATCTGGCTTTGATACCAGAACCACTGAAATGATCTCACTCTTGTCTGTAGATTCTAGATATAGGTATCTAAATTAATTCCCTATGATTGATGTTTTAAATAGAAACTGTTTTTAAACAGTTTCTCACTGTGTATGTAAAACATATTGTGTACTGCCTCCATTGCACAGATCCACTGGTTTGCTCCACAAGTTGTGTTTTGCTTTGGTTTTTCTACATCTTTAAGTTATTTTCTAGTGTTGGAACTTGTGTCTTTTATGGTCTCCGACTTACTGAATCACTTCATTTTAATAATTCTTTCCACAACATCTGTGTTTACTTCTGGCAGGTAGATGAAACATTTTTCATGCATAGTGTTGTAGTGCTGGTGTTTGATATAAAAGTGTGGTAAGACTTGTGAAGAGTATCAGTGTTGAATATGCAGAGGCAGGTGATGGAGACCTTGGTGGTTGGTGGTCAAGGTATGAGAATATACTTTTCATGAAATATGTGCCATACTGTTAATTTATTGTGCATACGTTTCAGTGATTGCTTAGGATATATTAACTAGTAAGAAGGTGAATCCTGGCTGGAAACTGTGTACTTACTTGAAGAAGTGACCAAAATTGGAATTAACCGAATGCCTGTAATGCATACACTGGCCTCTTGTCTGGAGGAAAATAATGCTATGTTAACTTCTTTACAGTCTTATGATTACTGGCCTGTTGGTTGTTCATCTCAGCAGTATATCTGACAGGTGTCTGGGCAGCACAAGGAGTTCTCTATCCTGTTATTGACCTACTAATGCTAACTTTGGAGTGAAAAATACTGTGCTACAGTAAAATGTCTAGTGTAAATACAGAGCTGATATGGTGGTCCTCTGTATGCATATTATAGATCTATGAAGAGCTCTCAAATGCTATTGCCTCTAGTCAGTTCTGCATGTCCCTTTCCCCATCAGGATGGTAGTACCAAAATCTTTGCTCATTTTCTGACATGCATTTTTAATGTGGTTCGGAAATATTACCTTAGAAGGAAGTGTCCAAAATAGACCGAACTGAATCTATGTCTTTGGAGGTACATCTTTAATAAAAACTTTTCCATGTGGTCCAGAATGTTGTGTTGCTAGGTGGCATGGTTTGTTCTTAATTTTCTGGATATTTGTAATGTGGAAATAAACATTCTGAGCAAATGCTTCAGTGTCATGAGTGCAGAGTGAAACTGAAAGTACAGTTCTTCTAGGGAACCAAAAGCAACATGTTAACCTGTTGCACTTTTCGTGTTTGGATCGGGAGTGCATTTCTGAAACATCTCTCAGGCGTTTCTGTCTACAATGATGTACTTTGCATTGTGGAGTAGTTCTGGAGTAAATGAACTGTGCTCATCTTGATTGGAATTAAAGTGGAAGATGCCTTACAAGGTTGACCTAACACACTTAACTGCAAGTGTGCAGTCGGTCTGTGGGACCAGAGTAGAGTGAATCTGAAGTGTACAAGGGAGGAAAAAAGCAAGCTAAAATGCATATTATGTGGAATTTGTGTCCCCATCACCAGCTGTTTTGCACCACAGATCTGCCATATCTTATAGTGTGGTTGTAACTTAGTAATTTCTCAGACATGCTAAACCTTACTTTTTTATCTTTTCAGGTCAGTATGGAAATCCTCTAAATAAGTACATTAGACATTATGAAGGATTGTCTTATGATGTGGATTTGTTACACCAAAAACACCAGCGTGCCAAAAGAGCAGTATCACATGAAGATCAGTTCTTGCGCTTAGATTTTCATGCTCATGGAAGGTTAGTGATATTTTAAAAGGTATTGGTTTTAAATATTCATATATGTGTTTTAATTGTAGTGAAAAGGTAAATGGTGAAATACAGTCACCAGACTAGAATACACTAAAATGCAGTGCTTACAGTATCTGTGAAGTACTTGCTCTGATGTTCAGTATAAGTGTAAAATTGTTGCTTGTAATCACTCATTCAAACTTCTGGTGGTAACTATTAATGCACTTTGAAGATTAAACAATGGAATCATACTGGGAACAGAATGGTAGTTGATTCTGAGCTTGTAATGCAGCTTTGGCATATTTTTTGGCAAAAATTATGCCAAACTGCCTGAGGAGATTTAATTGAGAAAGGAAATTTCAAATTGCATTTGAAACTACAAAATAGGCCCAAAAAGTGTTATGTTTCATGTGTAATGGTGTCATGTGTTTTCTGTTCTATTGTGAAATTTAGCAGTTACTTGACATGGGAAAAACATAATTGCTGTTACAAGACTTGCTTTGCCTTGCATTTAACATGTGATTGTAAGATGCAGTACAAAAGTCTGATATTCAGTGTGAGCAACTGAAGTATAATTTGTAGGTTTCACTTGGGAAGATCTCTTTGTACTTAGAATTGCCTGCTTTTTGTATAACTGAGGAGAAGCAGGGAGAGAGTGAAAATATTTGTGTCTGTATCTTTGTTTCTTTGACTCACTTCTTTGCAGCACCACTGTCTTAATGTGTATGTAATGCCCTTGCTTTTCTAATTATTTCTGTTACAATTTAAGTAATCAGAACTTGATAAATAATTGCTAGCCGTATGTAGAAACACAGGAAATTTGACAGAGCAAAAGTAAAACCAGGTCTTCTAGATCTGGGTGTGGTATATTGTTTTATGAGTAAGTGTTCCGCTTCTGTGCCAGCTTTTGATTTCTTCAGGGAACGAAGAGTGGCGGCTGGAGGTGTGTGGCGTAATGGCTGAATTTCAGTGCGTGTTCCCAAAAGATTAGCATTAGGGTTGTATTGGTCACTGCTGTAGAACTGCAACCCAAATCCTGGATTTGAAGTCCTGGTCTTGAAACCACGTTTTTGGGTGTGATTTTTCAGGCCAGGGAATTCTGTTATTTAAAGAAGAGTTATACTTCTGCTGTCTCTGCTGTGGGTTCACAGGCCACCTCTAGTCTTTGCTATTAAATCGTTCTAATAAGACTGCAAAGTAGAATGTTCAGAGGCTTCTCATATTGTAAACCTTTCTGCTTTTAAATTAAATCTCCAGTAAGGTTGCAAGACAGTGAAGTTTACTTTGTCTGATGCTGCCGCTCTTAAGCTATGCTTTTGCTGGTTAATTTAGGATTACCAGATTGTGTACTGCTGCAGAGAGGAACAGGCCTGACCGCATTCCCAGCATCATCTTGGTGCTAGCACTAGTAGGCTTAAACCCATGCAGGGGAATAGGATCTGGGAACTGATCCAGCTGAAAATTATTTGGGAAAAAAAAAAAATTCAGTATGATTTGGAAGGCCGATGGAGGGAGGATGAGACCATTCTTTTTGGGAGCAGTCCACCTTTCAGTCCACTTGAGCAGGATCATCTTGTCACTGGTAAAGATCCCATAATACTCTTCTGTAAAACAGAGCTGTTAGCTTAGCCTGTGCATTCTATCTGTGTTAATAAATAAGGTAGGCTGAGAATCTTTATCATATAAAAATGTTAACCGTACCTACAATAATGACATCTAAAAAAAGATTTTCTCTCCTACTTCATGGATCTTAGTCACACCAGACCTCAGACAAAGGTTTATAAAGATTTTGCTAACAGCTACTATTACTCATGAAGGAAAGTGTTGGTGTTTTATATGTGGAATTGATTCTAAATCCCTATGCTCCGAGGCACAAATCAATCATTAACTGAGGAGGCTGAATGGAAACGTGCTATAAGGTCAAACCAGTCCATGTTTTAGGATTTTGGTAGTTCTCTGTGACACATCTAACACTTCCTGCCAAAGAGAGGGTAGTTGACAGGCTGTAAGTTTAGTCCACAAATTCCTGTTAATTGGTCTGTGTTCTTACAAAATACTTTTTTCTTTAAATATGAATTAGCATCAAGTGAATTGTTTTACTTCATACAGTCTATTTAGTAGCTTTGAAGGTGTATAGCAGTTTGAAAAATTGTACAAATAGGATTGCCTTCCTGTAGTTGCAGCTAGTTTATTGTGAATAACTCTAAGTGATGTTTGTCATCACTGAAGATGGCAACCTTAAAACCTTTCTATCAAATAATCTAACTACTTTGGTCTAAGGTAGGAAATAAAGCTTTTGCAAAATGCTTAAGCCATTCAGATTTAGCCCATGGACTCTTAAAGTGCTGTTTTATTTAAATACAGGTGATAAAACTTAAAGGCAGTCAGGTCAACATGGGGTTTGAGATTCTGAACATGTAAACCTGATTTTTTGAATGGCTTTATACCAAATGGTTAGTTGAGACTTTGTCCAGGTGTAGTGGTTTATTGGCATACAGCTGTCCAACTTGCTTCTCCTTAACTTAATAAAGATACTGAATACAGGAGTACTGAAATGATAATCTTCTGGTTTGAGTTGGCTTCTGAGGAAATGGCTGTCTTCTGTAGCTGGGAAACAATGGGAAAAGCTGTCCTAGTATTTACTGCCATTCACTGCTGGAAACAGCAAATGAAGCTCTTGTGCTGTATCTCAGCTACCAGTTTGAACTTTATAAACTTTCCATTTGTGCCAGAGGAAGCATCTGTTGGTCATGTGGCCAACAGGTCAAGATGGGGAGGCGATTTGGCTAGTTATTTTTCAGCGAGATTCATTTGTCACTCAATTCAGTCTATAAGCAAACCTGCTGTAGGAAGAAGTGGTGCAGAAATAAGCAGAAGTGATGAGAGGGAAGATGCAATACTACCCTTTGCAGTGGCAGTGCTGACATATACCAGATTAGCTTTCATCAAACTTAGTTTCATTGTCCAGAAAATAGCTGGCAGCTACAAGTATTTTGTGATTGTGTAAGTAACATCTGTTCTTTTCAGTAGGCTGTTTGGATTTAAGAACTGTATTTCATAGTGCCATTTTGTTGAAAAATGAAAAAATAAAACCAAAGTTTAAATATTTACACCAAGTTAAAATATCCGTTTAGCCATGGGCTATAATAAATGTTTAATAATGAAATAGATACTGTAATGATGGAATTAAAACCAAAGCTACCTTTTTTTTCACGCCAGACTCGGTAGTTCTACAAATGGGTGTATAACATGCCATCCTTGAGAAACCCTGACTTGTTTAACCTTCATCTGAAACTTAAGTGCTACACAATATACTGTTAAGAACATAAATTTTTCAAAACTTTTCTTGTTGGGTAATCCAAAATACAACTTGTTATGGCAGATGTAATAAAACTAAGCTGTGCATACCTATTAATTCTTTTGAATCATAAACCATGGAGTTTAGGTGAGTTAAAATTATTGCTTTACCAGTGGTGCAAAATATGCTCATTTCTAAAATGCTTCAAATTGGAATGAATATGAAGTTTTAAAACAATCCTGGACTTCTACCTGCTTGTTTATATTGAGTGTT
Organism: Strix aluco; assembly: GCF_031877795.1. Classification (NCBI taxonomy): domain Eukaryota; kingdom Metazoa; phylum Chordata; class Aves; order Strigiformes; family Strigidae; genus Strix; species Strix aluco. The sequence goes on along the minus strand of NC_133942.1, from coordinate 27,030,736 downwards.
TTAGTGTGAGTTAATTTAAGGTGCCCTTTGAGTCCAGGGAGGATAATGAATGCACAGCGTTAATATTAACCAGCTAAGTTCCTGGTATAAAATAGCTTTTGGGCCCACTACACAACCCTTTCCCTCGCCCCCACCCCCCAAAAGAGAACCGAAACAAAAAAAAACCCCAAAATATATGGAATGATTTCGTAGAAGAACAATGCTTTTGGCACAGGCTTGAGATGCAGTGAAGGTATTTAATATGGCATAACTTTCTTCTGCGTGTCAAGGTAATGCCAGTAATTTTGAAAATTAAGTTGGGACATCACTAAAACTGCTACTGCATTTTATATCCTTAGTCACAAAATGTGCACTTGCACTTGTTAACTTACTGAGCACAACCATTCCCATGCAGAGAAGTTGGAAAGTTGGTTTCTTTACTTTTATTGCAATAAACATTGTAATATATTAATCATAGAATGTCTTAAACTGAATTCCTATCAACTGTAGAATGTCGAGAAATATACTGGATACTTCATTCATAGTGATTTCATTTTGAGGACAGATCTTGAAAAACTTGTGATATCTGATGTTCTCTGAACTATAACTTTTTACCTAATGAGAAAACTGAATTCCTGAGATCCTGATGCATTCAGAATAAAGGAACTACATTATAGTGTTTAACTGTACTGCCAGTCAACTCTTTACTTAATGCATTCCTAATAACTTACGCTTTCTAATTTTCTTCTTAATTTGTCCTGTTAATCACCCATCCACACCCACTTCCACTCTTTCTCTTGGATTAGTTGATGACTCTTGCTAGGGAAAGTTGCCTATGCAACTTGAGTGAACAGCTGAATTTTTAAGTGGTACTTGGTAACACTTGCTTATTACTAAATTAAAAGATATATTGACAACTTTTCAGATGTTTTGCAATTTAGCTGCAGTTTTCCTTAGATTTTTACCTAAAATTTTTAACTTTTTTTAGAAAAACCTGTTAAGTTCAGATATGCTTGTTGGAATATATGGTCTATACATGGTCTTTATAATAGGAAAACTGTTACTGGAAATGCTTGCAACATGACTTCTTTGTAAGCCATTCAAATAAAAAGACCTTTCATGTGGTTATGCTTGTGAATATTAAAGCAGTCACTTGCTGAATATTGTTAGGTTGTTCTATAAAACCTGAGAGTTTAAAAATACGGGCTTCACTAATAAAAATGCTTCTCCATGTTTTAATTTGGGCTTACAAGTCATGGCTGCTAAGTCCAGATTCTTTTAGACCAGTGTATTCCAATCTTAAAAACTAGCTGAATACAGCGTTAAACTCATGTCAATATTAGATCGTTATGTCAGTTGGTGCGACTGGAGTAACATGTTCTTCAGCCTCCCCCACCTTATACAGTTCGTCTGGACTCGAAGTACTTACTTTCTTCTACTGTGCTCCAAAATGTGGACTACGAATCATATTTTCAGATCAGTCTGCGTATACGCTTGTAGAGGCTTGCATTATGATAGTCAGAAACTTGAATACCTTCTGATTAAATATGAAACGCAAGCTTTGCTTCCACTGCATTAAAAATCAGTGATACTGGTCATTTGTAGTGATCCTTGGTGACCATTAGGCATTTTCCTTCTCTTGTTTTCTTATTCACCAGAATGTTCTTGCTTACCATTCTGTGTCACTATGAGGGCATACCCCTCTGTATCCGAAGGAGCATGCATCCAGCTCTGCTCTGTAACATTACAAGTACAATGATAGGTGGTTTTTGGAGGGAAGGGAGTTTAGAATAATCTTACTATCCTATCCTTTTTGGGTTTGTATGGGGAGTGAAGGAGAAGAATTTTTGTCTTCATGGTTCTATATAAAAAGGTGAATAGTATGCATCTGCCTAATGTGGTGAGTCCAGTGGACACCAAGATGTGGTCATTATTACTTCAAATAACTTGACAGCTAAAGTGCCTATCGGTTCTTTCAAAGGTGACACTGGGTGCCAGGAGTCAGGAAGATGCCGTAAGGCAAGCTTCCACTTAAGGCTGTTTTGCCTGGTTACGTCAAAGTGCTGAGAGTAGTGTTTGATCAATAAGCAGCTGGAAAAAACTGCATCAGTCTCAATACTGCTACTAGTAGGGTACTGCATGTTACTGCATGTAACTTTTTTCCTGTAGTTTGTGAGCAAAGTTTCTACAGTGTCTTTATTATTAAGAAAACTCTGTGTAAAGCTACAATATGTTGCAGAGTGACCATGTGATTCAGCTGCTAGGTGAAAATGTTTTAACTGTCACCCAGTTTGGCAAAAAGTTCAAAGATGTTTGCTTCTTAAATACTACTTTTTACAGTGTTTTGCATTGAGAAGAGGAGCTTCTATAATGAGAGCTGTTGTATTGTGAAGTTGTGTGGCTTTGAGTCTTAATCTGTGCTTCCTGCACCATTTGGCAAGGCATATTTGTGAAGCAGTGTTTGTTGATTGATTTAATACTGATTTTTTGTGCAGTATCTTTTTCATTAATTTTCATTATTTTGAACGGCTATCAGTCATACATTAGTTGAGCTTTCTGGTACAGTCGTGAATGGCAGGAGTGGACCACAAAATTTGAGAGTTCTTAAGTATGAGGGTTTTTTTATTCTTGGTTCTATAGTAATCTAATCCTTTGTATTGTCTTCATTAGTTGGAGCTGTTAAATGTTTTGTTTAAATAAGATAGTTGTTGACTGTATTCGAGTAGGTTATGAAAACAAAGGAGGCTACCTGCACAGAAATTGTATTTGATATGTTGAATTTCAAAGGTAATGTTCTCAGCATGCTGCCATGCTGTCTGAGGTGGACTGAAGTAACCGAGCTAGTTACTCTTGGATTAAAGAGGACTTTATATTGTCACCTTCAGTTTTTTATTAAACACTAGATTTTTTTAAAATGGCATTTAATTTTTAAATACTTCTGTAATTTTGCATGCAACATAGCACTCAATTCATGAAGTGGCTTTGTCTTCTACATTCTGTGAATCTGTCAGAACTTAAAGCGGATTCACTGTTACTGGACTAATCTGAAAATTTATCTGTTCCTCAGTTCCGTGTGCACTTGAACAGAGTAATTTCTTAAATAGGTTGTTTTAGTGGTCATCAAAATAGGACTGACTGGTTAGCTTCTGTGAGACTTAGTAAAATTCATGAAAATAATTCATATAAGTGACAAGGTTCACTTACAACTAATTTTATATTGTCCTGAATTTAAAAAGAAAAAAATAAGAATCTCTTTAGTTCTTACTGTAGTCTTTTCAGCTTTATTCAGTGCTCTGTGACCATTCTTCAGTTTTGTAGGTAAATTTTACCTTGCAGAATTGGGAAGCAGGAACCTGAGTCCTTACTCATTTTTTAAAAAAAAAAAAATCTAAAAAATATTTTAGAGGCTGATCTCTGGGTTAAATGTCTTGCATTTTATGAGTTTAAATACAGTGAGCTGGAATATGTGTAGCCCTCAGGAAAGAAGATTCAGTTTCACTCAGGTTTGTCTAGGGAACGCCTGGTACAGTGGCATCAGACTAGTGAGACTGCCCAGCTGAGGTACAGGGTTTCCCAGCCATACCAGTAAAATTGGTATTAATGGTTTAGAACTTTGCTCCTTGGCCAACAAACTTTAGTAAACATGGCCATGTTCTCAGAAAGCCATGTTAAAACAAATGTTTCCTATGTGCTCAGCTAGCAGATTTCTTGTCTTTCTATGTCTGCTTCACTAAGAAAGTGTCTTTCTAAACTAGTTTCTTAGTTTGAATTCATGTAGTAACTTTGATGCCTTGTGATTTTATTCTAGTACATCTTTACCTGTTTTCTTTTTTTGATCTTATGTTCTCAAATGATGTTAGAACATGGCACTGCATATAAATATTCAACTTCATGTAAATACAAATGGAAAGGTTATTTTGGATAAACAGGAAACCAAGTGGCAGAATCTGCACTTAACTTCCCAAAGAAGTTTTACTGAAATGAAAAAAAAAATCAGCGCTGGGTAAAGACTATCCTGCTCTTAAAAAATCTGTACACCATACTCTTCAGGACAGAGAGATACTTCACTGACTTTCTTAGAGTGTAAATTAGCCAACATGTAGCTACTTGTAATCCTGCTTGGGTGGTTTCTGTTACCTGAGCTAGCTTAGGTGTTCGAAGCTATGTATATTACGAATAATCAGTGGCAAATTGTTTAGGATGAAGGCTGCATCCTCAATTGTGTTCCAGAATAACAAGCTTAACAAGTCTGACTTCTGAAGGTTGGGAAAGAAATCTCTGAACAATCACAAGTGCCACTTCAGAGGTGTTGATGGAAAACAAATATAAGCTGCAGGCATTCTAGCAGGGATTGCTGAGCTTTGCAATGCTGTGGAGATTGGTTTTCAGATAAATACTTACTAGAGGGTGATACCCTCTATCTGCATCTAGGTGGATAATGGAAACCTGGAGACCCTTTCATGTGCTGTTTCAAAGATATGTTTTCTTTAGTGTCAGTACCAGGACCATATGAATTGTCAGTTAAAAGATGATGGAATATGTTATATGGATTTACTAGTAAGTGTAAACAGTGTAAAAAATAATGATGTCCATAAGTGTGATGGACTTAGCTTGCAAGCAGTCTAAACACAGCATTAAATTGTTAAGCTGTCTTCTATTTAATATCATTCGGGGTTAGAATGAGTCTGACAGTCTGTGGGAACCAGGCTTAGATTTTGAGATGCCACATGTGGAAGCAGTTAACAAGAAGGACTCAAATTATTCTCCCCTTCCGTTTATAGACCCCTTTCCATTTTTCAGAGAAGAGTCTTTCAGTTCTTAAATGGGGAAAGTAAGGATAAAAGAGTTGCACCTCAAGCAGAGTAGTATCTTCTAGATCCTCACTTGTGAGCAGGCTCATGGAGACACATCTGCAAAGATTTTTCTGGTTTCTACTGAGAAGAAAAGAATATGAACCTAAATGGACTCTTCGTGTACTGGAGTCATGTTCCATACTGCTACCAACCCATCACCTTCTGTTTCCTTTTCCCAGCCACTTCTTCCAGCTGTGGAGTAACTCCTACATCCTTCCTTTGTTTAAAAAAAAAAACAACTCATCTGTTCACTGAGTAATTCTGTGTGCTCAGGCTGCCACTAGTTACAGCAGTTTGACTGAAGAGAGGTAGGAAAGGGAAAGCACCAAGTGCCCTTTTGTGTACCACTGATAATAGCTCTTTCTGCCATCTTTGGAAGTCTGCAGACTTGCTGTCAGTGTCCCAAAATATTGGACATTCCATCATGGCAAACTCACCGATCTTAGAAGGTAACACATACTAAAAAGAAATGGAATAGTAGATTAAGCATTAACTCTTACATGTACACCTTTATGTTTGTTTTACCAAGTGCTGTCAGTATATACACACAGCTTTTTTCTCTTTAAGTACTTGCTCTGTGATTAGAGCATAGGATTGACGTTAACTCGAGTCTGTGGGAAATTACTGGGTTTTAGCTAAGCATGGTGTTCACAAGGATTTTTTTCTTCAATTATCACTGAGTTGCTATGTTACATACTTGCAAATCTGACACACCCTCCCTGAGGTAAGCTAATTTGAAATAAAAATCTACCTCTTGATAGTCTTTAAGGTACTGCCATTAATGATTAAGATGTATTTTATTATCAAAGCAGATGATATAACAATGTAAACAGTTTTACCAAAAATTCTGTCTTCAAGCAAATGAGCAACCGTACAGTAACCAACTTACAGCCTGTTACCATATCAGTTTTCAGATACGTGTAAGACGGAAGCAGCAACAAATAATTAAGGTGAAAACTTGGTCTTAATTAGTTTAATCCTATTTGAGACCACTACTGCTGGGAAATGCCTTATTCAAGATAGTAAGTGTGTAAATAAAAGAAGCATTATTTTTCTGGAAATAGTTAATCCTCTGCCTGCTGTGTAGCCAGACTAGAGAATAGCTTAGTTTACATTGATATAGGTGCTGGCACAGAGAACTCCATGCATGCTGTAGAAATGGTAATTACCAAAAGGCGTATTTGAAGCTTCTTATTTCTTCCATTGTGGCTAGTTTTAGAAACTGTATTCAGGAATAATGCAGACAAATTTTTTGAACTTCTCTGGAGTCGTCTCCCCTCAGAAGAATACATGAAGTTACTGGATTTAAGCCAGGGAAGAAAAATGAGATAGATTCTCTTTGAGATAATTTTGAGAATGAGAGGGACTAGCTTATATTCCTTTCAAGAAAGGGGAAGAAATACTGGCTTTGAAGAAATTTAGAGTAAATATTAGAACAACTTCTATATTGGCTGAGATACTGAACTTTAGGTGTCCCTGCCAACTATCCATTTGTTTGAATCAGTCGTTGCAATCTGGAGTCTCCCCACCTTTTCAGTGCAGTTCATTTTATTGATACTTGTAAGTAGTGCATTAAGATGTCTCTGCATAGATACAAAAGTGGAATTTACTTTCTTTACTGTAGGTTTCATGTGATACGTGAGGTTTTATGATTGTTTAAAGTTTGGTGATTTGTTAATGTTGTTAATTCTTGGAAGTAGAAACAAATGAATGCTTGTTTCCCACTACCCCTGACCACCACCACCCCCCCAGTTGCCTCTCTTTCCCCCTCCCATTTTTGGTGGGGAGTACTAAAGGAAGATTGGTCACTTCATTTTTCATTATTAAAAGGGTGAACAGTCCAGACAGATAATCTTTTTGCCTTCAAGCATGTTTGAATGACCAAGAAAATGCCTGTTCAAAACCAGGTGTGAGATGATCAGGTTATCTAATAGTTTAACGAAATTAAGAAATCAAATGGTCAGAGGCTTGTTACTGTGAAACACACCTGTGTTATTTTGTATTTGAAATACTTTTCTAAAAATGTATTGCATAATCTTGTAGCAATCTGTCCTACAGTGTTTTTCTGGGTTGCTTCTTCATGTTATCTCCTGATCCTCGTGAACCTCTGTGTTAGCGAAAGGCAGTTTTACAGAGCTAGTAAAGAGTAACTTAAAGAAGAATTCTTATTTTTTGTCTCTACGTGATATTAGAAATACTAGCTTTCTAGCATAAAACATACCTTTCTATCCGGATAGCTACTGCTAGCTGGTGTGTATTTGTGTTACAGAATAGTGAACATGAGTCGCTAGAGCCTTTACCAGATTTTAAGTGTAGGTATGGCTTTTTCTCTGTGGTCTTGAATTGTGCATCTTAATGTACAGTTGTTTCAAAAGACTTAGAACTGTAGTGTCATTTAATATACAAGTGAAGACTGAAGATATATTTTGTATATGCTTCAGCTGTACTAAAAATGAATTAGATTTAATCGGCTCACTGTGGCACTTACTTGTTTTGGCTATTGTGCTGTTAGCACAAATGGATACTAGCTTTCACTATGGAAGGTCAACTCTGCCAGATAGTATACTGTCTATACTGTCTATACTGAGAGACTGGTCACTTTTTTAGATGAAGAATCTGACAGATGTCAACTTATCGAGTTACTTTTTGTGTAACAAATTGGTGACATAACTATAACATTCCTTCAATTTCGTGATTGTGCAGAAAGAGAAAAAATATAGGAAGAAAATCAAGAGTAAAATTGGAATGACTGAAGTTTCAATAACTTCACTGATCTGTATTTGCACAATGTGTTTATACAAAATTTAAGAGAATACCAAATGAAATTCTGAAGCAAGCTGACGGTTGTCACAGGTATGAATTCGTGTCAGGCATTTTAAAACACTTCAGTTACGTTGCTTGACTTCACTGAACCAAACTTTTGTTTTTGTACAAAGAAAATCGAGTATGTTTCATATAAAGATAAGCAGTAGGATTTGTATCAAAGAATGCTGTAATTTGAACAAGATCATTCAGTGAGCTGTTTACGTAGTTGTGCATGTAACTACCAGTTTAAGTATTTTTTTAATGAAATGTTGTTGCCCATCTTATTTTTTGAGTTTCAGTTGAAATAGTAATTAGCTCACCTACACTTCATTTACATTACTGAAATGTTGGCAGTGAAGTAAAATAAGCTGATATTTGCTATCTCTTCTGCTTCACAGTGCTGTGAAGTAAAATAGCTGCTTTTTCTCTTAAGCTACACCTGTGTCTTCTGGAGGAATGGGAACAAGTGTATAGTCAAAGTCAGCATTTTAGATTTATGCATTTAAGTCTAACCCTGTTTTCTGGCTTAAATCCTATAAATTTAGCTACTTGTATCAAAAGCATCTAAATAATCTTCCTTAAGAAAATCCTTCTAGGCTATGGTTTAATTCTTATACAGTATAAACATTTTTATAGATAAATTTTACAGGGTCTGCAAACTGTTTGCACAAAAATGTTGGTTAAAAGTGCTTTGCTTACTGCTCTTCTAATTGAAGCTCAAACAAATTTACTATCTTGTTTTATTCTTTATACTTTAGACACTTCAACCTTCGAATGAAGAGAGATACATCTCTTTTTAGTGATGACTTTAAAGTAGAAATATCAAACCAAGTAATTGATTATGATACCTCCCATGTTTACACTGGACACATTTATGGTAAGTACAACACTTCTAAATGGATTAAAGTGCAGTCATTTTAAACAGGAGGCTTTTAATACTACATATAGAAAATTAATATCTGTATGATTAGGTTATCTTCATTATTAAACTTCAGTGCATCTAAATGCATTTAAACTCCATCTGCTTTTATTCTCATATAAGTGTCACACTTAAAAAATGTATTTTACCTAATAATTTCATATCCATAGAACTTGAAGTTCAACTGTGTTTATGAACATACTCTTCATAGAAATCTGATGCATTTAAAAAAAAAAAAGGAAAAAGTTGTCTGCATTTAAAAAAAAAAATCAGGTACTGTTCTTAGTTTAAAGGAATATAAGGAATGAAATACTGCTATCATTGGGGATAATTACCCGATTTCAGTAAATACAAAAGATAAAATTGATTAAAAAGGAGGGAGAATTAAGGAATTAAAAGCAGATGAAGAGAGAGAAGGATTAAGACTTCTGTCCCTCTTCATAGTCTGTTTGGTTCTGATGGGAATCTAACTGATTCCTGAAGATCTCTGTAAGTAATGTCCTACAGTCTTGAAGTGACTTGTAAACTGTGGAAAGAAGTATACATGCTTAGCAGTTTATATACATCTAGGTAGACCAGTTTACCAGTTGACTTAAGTACGGCAGAGGGCTTTTAAGGTGTGGGGGGGTCTTCTGTTGTGTTTTTTTCTTGTTTAGTGAAATAATTTCAGAAAAGCTTTTGATTCTTTCCTTATTGCTGAGGGATGAGGTTAGAGGTTCCCCATGTAGCTACTCACTGGGCTTACTCTACATTTTGTTTTAATCCTCTTTACCTTTCTCATTCAGCCCAAATTTGTACTTGTCATGAGGATCACGAACAAATTTAGAGTAAATAAACTGTTTTGCTGTTGGTTCTTGATTTCCATTCAGATCAAGAGTCTTCCTTCCAAGTACTCTGAAATTTCCAATGATACCTGGCTTATAAGTTCACAATATTAATGCACATTCTAATAGAATATAGTAAATAAATCTGGGATTACCTACGAATATCTTAAAACTAGTGTTCTGCAAAGCCTATTTCTACTTTTTAGTGCTCTCTCAGAGTTGTATGGCATATCTTCAAGATACTTCCTCCAAATTTCAGTACCATGTGTAAGCTTTATAAAATTCTTGATAATTGTTAGTTAAAAATTAGTGCTGGTTAATGATAAGAATTAGTATAGTTCTGGTAATTTGATAGTGTGATTCTGTACTCCTCTCAGTGGAGGAGTATATAAACATTCCTTTAGTGATCTTTCATCCTTTTATGGGAAAGACTTGTTAGGAATGCTGCATGTTGTAACTGTCAATGATTAAACTTTGACAGTTGCACTTTTCCAGGTTGTGACTGTTTCAAATACAAATCCACTCCATCCCACATTTAAACCTAGCTACAGTTTTAAGAGGCTTATGCTTGAAGAGAAAAATGGATGCCTTGAATATAGAGAAATCTTTCTTTGAAAGCTTTCAAAGTTCAGTATACACTCGGATTTATTTATTTTTTAATAATTGTATGAACAGATGCATAAGGACAGGACTTGGATATAGGATTACATGCTGTATACATGACAGCTTTAAAATAGGGAGTTGAATTCTTAGTGTGTGCTTTTTAAACATGTCACTTATGCACCTCATTAGGAAGCTATTGAACTTACTATGATTTTGGAATAACTGTATGTCTTACTGTTGAATAATTTTAGTCTTAAATTCAGACACAAACTTTCTGCAAGAATGTCTTACTGCTGTTATCCAGAATCTTACTACTGTATAATTCATACAGGTTTTTAGCAGTTGGGAACTGATGCGCAATCAGGATAATCACGCAAGTATCATGCTTTAGCGTTGTCTGCTTAACACCCTGGGTAGTGTGTGTGCTTGAAGTTTGCACAGGACGGGAAGTTTTTAGAAAGGTATAAAAAAAACTAATGCACTTTTTTCCTTAACAGGTGAGCAGGGAAGTCTTAGCCATGGGTCTGTTATTGATGGAAAATTTGAAGGATTCATCCAAACTCACAGTGGGACCTTTTATATTGAGCCAGCAGAGAGATATATTAAGGACAAAAATCTACCATTCCACTCTGTCATTTATCATGAAGATGATATCAGTGAGTACTTCCATTTTGTGCTACAGATGAAATAAATTTTTTTTATTAAATGTCAAAAACTGTAAGCCATTTGTAAGCATCAAATGAGACTTCAGCTTGCATATGACACTGAATCATGCTGTCCTGGAGTGATTCATACAGAGTTACGGTGTGAAAGAGATTTATGGCAAACCAAAGTGAGTCTTCCTTATTCTGCCATTTTAAGAAATCCTTAGCAGTCAGGCTGAAGTGTTATAAGCAGTGTATTTTCTACTCAATGGATACATGTTTCTTTTGAAAAATGCATTCTTAAAACACTCTGTACTGATTGTTTTTCCTTGTGATCTGGGAAATAAAGGATAATTAAAGTTCAAGTCACTAAGCATTTAACTACATCTAGCTTCCCCTGCGTGCATAGGTCACAGATGCTTTCTTTAGGTGTGGTTGCAGCTGGTATGTCCCATTTTACACAGTAGCTGATGGAAATGTACAAAGAATACTACTTGAATTTGAAGACTATAGCCCCAGGAGTCTAGCTTTAGTTGTAAATGTGCAGAAGGATGATAAAGTACTAGGGGATACTTTTATGTCTTCAGAACTGATGCATCAGGGTTCTCATGCACTCTACCTGCCTTTTTATGCATGATTGGTCTTCAGCTGTAAGAAAAATCAGTTTTATTTGATGCTCAAGTAACTTGATGGTGAACCCCAAAAATACTGTGATATATTTCAGTCCTTACAAGTCGGTGTTGGCAGAGAGTCACTTTACCTTTCGGATATTGAAACTAACAAGTCATGTGTTTCAAGTTAACTTTGTTTAGGACTTCAATCTTGCCTAAAAATCAGTTTGAAGTATAACTCCATTTAAGACCTTGTCCCATCAGGCCATTGTGCAAATCCTAGAAGACTTGTTTGAAATCTCATTTGGTATTGCATGAAGAGTCTTGGGTTAAATCAGTAGAAATTACTTGAACTGCTCTCTTGATGGTATATGTATAAATAATTTTCAAAGTTACATCATAATGAGACTGTATTGGGAAAAGAAATGCAAAAGTAGGAAGATGAATGAAGAGAATCTCTGGTTGCGATTTGGCTTTGTATATTACCATTTTGTCTGTGCTGCAAGCCAGTGAAAAACGCAGGGTTATTGCATAATACTCTCTCCAGTTACTTCTCTTGCATGAATGCAGTGAAGAGAAATGATCTTTCTCTGCTAAAAACTCAGCAAATATTGTTTATTTTTTCTGATTGAATAAAGCTTCTGGAATACAGCTCTTTTACATTCGGTGGCAGTATGTATGCTGTCTTGGAGTATGTTAAAATTGCTGTGATCTAGCAGATATGTTTGTCCTTGCTGTTATCCCATTCTGTAAATATGATTACTAACCCAAAATTAAATAGAAGTTGCATAATTTTAAAGAGCTTCTGAATGACTGCAGTTACTGAATTTTATGTATGTTATGAGCTACACCTGTTTGCTGACTAAATGTGTATCTTCCTTGTGAATAACGTTAACTTTATAGGATAATGTTCCATATATTGCTTTCGATTCTCAAAGAGAAGTTGCAGCATGTGTTTAATTTTCAGCTCTACAGAGCATTGCAGGTGAAAGTCTGAGAAGGCAGTTTGCCTTGCTAGCTGCTGTTGGAGTATTATAGGGTTTGCTGCTGTAACAGAAGAGAAGTGAGAAAAAGTAATAAAAAAAATTACAAAAGCCTGGTGTAAAGCCATAAGGTATGTCTGTTTATAACAACATTTATGTGACTAATTTGCACATACTTCTAAATTATTTGTGATGTTTTATAGGTCTCACCGAAAAGTTCCATTCATCAGCTTGATACTGAGAATACTGGACTACCACTTAGTGCTTTCTGTAAATGAGTCACTGTCTGCCTCACAAAGGGTTTTATTAACCCTGTTGTAGAAAAGAGCGGGAGGAGGGAAGTCAAGGGACATAAGGTAGTAGAGTGATTTGCCCAGTTTTCACGGGGCAAGACAAGCAAGAAGATTGTCTTATGTCCCAGTTCCTTATGCTGTAAGTAGTGGGTGACTAAAAATATTCTCTTCACTGTTATCAACTAATGACAGAAATGGAACTGTACCTTAAAGAAGCAGATTTGATTTTATGAAAGTTAGTATGGCTGTTTTGTAGGAGTGATCTCTGGAGGAGTAAATGCATCGCTTGAGAGCTGGAAAAAGCTAATGATTGAATTGGTTCATATTAATGTCATATTAAAGTGAATGGGAGCAGGATATGCTTTTTTTATAATTATTTTAATTATTCAGGTGATGGTATGTTGGCTTTCACTGTTTTTCCTCTTGAATGTAGTGCATCAAAACCATCAGTTAGAAAAAAAATCAGATTATCAGAGGGGATTGTCTTAGATCTATTCCAGAGAGCCACATTAAAGCAGCAGTACAATATGGCTTCTAAATCACCAAGTGAGTGAACCAAGCTTGCTCAGCGTGGTTGAAAATAGCCCATCCTGGAGCTAAGTCTGAGCAGCACTACTTGAAAATGGACCACTCCTGCTGGTTGCTGTTAATGCAGAGTCTGGTGTGCGTGTGTTCTGATTGTATAGTTTAACTTTTTTCATTGGTATCCTAGATGCCTCTAGGATTTCTGTGGTCTGAATTATCTGAAGTATACAACTGCTTCTGTCACTTTCTGAATAGTGCTTTTGAGGTTAAAATTTTTTGCCTTTCATGAGAGCTATTTTTGCATTGAACTGCAGCTCCAAAAAAACCCTAACAACCTAAAAAAGCTTTACAGTAGCTTTAAAAATCAAAACAAGCATGCAAATCTGTTGTTATTGCTCTAATCTAAAGCTAATTTGTGAAATAGTCAAACTACTAGTACCTCACTCAGGACAATAAAAATGCTCACATTTCTAACTCAGGAGAGACTGGGGGAAGAAGTCATCTTTGCTTTAATTTGGGATATTTTTTGGCCACCCATGTTTCAGCCTTTTGAAACAATATGCTTTTTAGTGCTTTTCAGAAATCACAATGCAACCTATGATTAGCATCTCAATGAGACCTTATTCAGTAGTTAAACAAAAGGTTTTTTTGTAAGTAGGGATTATATTGTCAACTTCATAAGGCAGCTTTTGTCTGCTACAGTGAATGTGGTGACCAGTGGAAGGCAGCCTTCTATTCATGACTCAAAACACAAGTTGAATGATTTTAGTTTCTAAACCACTCTTGATCAAGCTGGTTTATGGTTTAGTGCTAGAAAGATGCAAATTGCTATTTTTATTAAAATATTTTGGGAATTTTTCTTTAAGGATTAGGATTTCTCTGGAACTGTATTTACTTTATTTAAATCATGTATGCTTCAGATGTATCCCTGAGTTCATACTGTAAAATACAAGATCAGTATTTCCTCAGATCAAGAGTAGACAGGACAGTCCTGTTCAGACCTTCAGGAAAATGAATGTGGTCATTTAATTGCCTTTACGGTCTTGGAAGAACTATACAACTAAGAACAGAAAGTATTTTGTAATTTTGCAACGCCTGATCTGCTGAATGAACTGACCGCTGCAAACTGTGTATTATTAGTGAGAACTTGGTTTCTTTTTTTTCATATTGTGATTGTTGATTTAATAATGAAGGTTTACTTGGCAGTCATCATGGGAGCAGAGTGTGACAGACTGCTTGGAATGAAATCTATAATAAGGATTTTTTGGTATCTGCTTCAATTTGAATTTTGTTCTGACAGTATTGCTTTTGATAGTATTGAGCAAATCTTTATGGTGGCCGAAGAACTGAATTGTCATCATTTTTAATGGAAGTTTGATGTCATATCCTTGTCCCAGATGCCTAAATCCAGTATCCATTAAGTAGTTAACCTAAATGCTTAACAGATCGTGCTATTTACTGACAAGCAAAAGAAAAAAATTAATGTGATCAGGAATCTCTGTAGTAGGTAGTGCCTCTTTTAAAAGGGTAAAAAATCTTATTTTGAGCATCTGTAGTTGCATATATCATCAATAATGACCTGCCATCCAGTTAGAATAAGATATTCTTGTCAGAAAATATGAAAAAAAAATTTATTGTTTTTTTAGGTTTATTATTATTATTGTTACATTATTATTGGTTACTGTTTTCTAGCATTATGTCAGGATGTACAAAAATTCAAAGTGGAAAATGGGAAACTGGACAATATGGGAAAAGAAGAGTAAAGTAAATTTGGTTTGCCTGAGGATTTTCTCTAGTTAGAAAATTGATACTGTAATTAAACTCTTTGATAGACCTAATGGAAAGTAGGCTTCTAGTTTTTTCCTCAACTCTGCATTGACTGTAAGCAGTCATTTCATGGTACAGGCATGTGTTTTCTCTTGACCAATTCCCAGGGTTGTGGTAGGGATAGGCTGAGAAGCTTCTTGATCCCATAGAGCTGGCAGAAGGCTGTACCTCCCAGAGCATTTAAAAGTATCATGAGAGCATGGATCAGACTTCTGTCATGTGGGCCAAGACTGTCCAAGTCATCTGACGCCATGTGGTTTCTGCTTGCTCCAGAAATGGAGCTGCTGCAGGGCATGGTGGAAATCTCAAAAGATGGAGAGGGAACAGTGCCTTCACAGTTTGGGGTTACTGCAGCATTTATCAAAAGAAAGCTTTGTATGCAAATTTCTCTGTAAGCTAGAGGTGGTTCCAAAATGAACTATCCTATATTACGTGCCTCCCGTGTATAGCAGGGTGGATTCAAATCTGTCCATGGGGGAATTGTCTTCTCCAGCACATGCAAAACCTTGGCAATTGCTGTTGCAGACAGTTTCATGTTCAATTCCTTATCATTTTAACTGTCATACTTTAAAAGTGTTTCTTACTAGATTATTGCTTTTGAAGTGAGAAATACTTGTTTAAATTGAAGGCGATCAGTATTAAAAATGTATTAAGGGATTTCCTAACCTCTTTGGGAAACACAATACAGAGGAAAGACTGCTTAATTTGTGTAATGCACTGCATTACCACTTGCAGGAGTTGCTTTAAAATCGCGATGGTTTTATGTAGATGAAGAGTGCTGATGGTGAGGCAGTATTGTCCATTACTCCTGCCCTTGTGTAACGTGCTTTTGTCACAGAGGTAAGTGGTCAGCAGTGTGAAATTGGGTAGTAGGTAATGAAAATTTTAGTTAAATACAGTAGAATTTATTTTTTTTAATATTATGGTGGGAAGAAAAAAGGTGGTGGAGATGGAGAAGGGAAGGATCATGTCTATAATACCTTGCTCTTAACTCCAATCTAGTGATAGTAAACACTACAAAAGTGTACAGATGACCTCAACAGTGAGTGACTGGTGCTTTTTGTTTAATTTTGTTTAATATTAATAAAATTTAATATAGAAAAGCCAGTGTTCTGCTCTGTTGCTAATCAAATTGGGTGAGGTGGCTTACAGTAAGACCATTTTTTTCCTCTTTTTCTCTCTCTCTGTTCTGGCACTGTGCTAGAGCTAACCATACTGGGAGGAATATAATGAGCAGCAGTTCAAAAATGGTATTTGTGTGGTGTTAGAAATTGAAATGTGGGAAACTAATATGCAGAAAATCATAAAATAGAATTACAAGGTTCTAATAACAGTAATTCACATTTCTGTAAAATAGCGAAAGCAAAATACCAGTTCTTCCAGCAGTCTAGGATTTTTTCGAAAACCTAAGTACTGCATCTCTCAAAAGGTTGGGTTTTTTTCTTTCTAGACCTAGTCCAGGGTGAAATCCCCTGAAATGCATATAATGTGGGCATCAGGTCCTTGGTGCTGGGTCTTGGGCTTTATAAATCTACTCCTTTGTGTTGGTTCCATTTACTCTATGATTCTGCATCTTCACACTTTCTTAAAAACTAAAAAGAAAAAACTCCACCAAACACCCAAACCACCAAACAAAAATGAAAAACTAACCCACCAACAGCTCTGAGAAGACAGCAAACCTTGGTAAAGTTTAAACATTTCTGACAAAACTTGCACCCTGTTGAGATGATGGTGAAACTGTGGCTTGCTCTACAGTAACTGGCTTCTTAAGTATTTACATGTGTGGCTCCGTGATCTGTACTCCATTATCTCTTACTGGGGCACCAATTTATAACGCGATCCAATCTGCAGAGAAACTGAAGGGGCAAGACCTTCCCTTCAGTACTTCCTTCAGAGGAAGCTTCTGCAAGTACAGATTGCTTACGGATCTCCAGGAGGTACTAGCAGTCAAAACCTGAGCACGTGTGTCTGAAGCATACTCACATGTTGCCGTGAGATCCACATCGACAAATATTGAAAGAATTACCTTTGGTAAGCAGCCAATTGTATGATATTCTCACTGAGCTAGTTTGGATCTCCAGCATGTTTAACTATGTGTACCCAGATAGTACTACGGTTTTCTTTTTAAAAATTTAAACAGTCAGCTATAGTAAGGAGGTGATGAAAATGTTTCTTTTCAGTCTTGTTTTCCTTCGCCTGTAAGCTTTAAATCTGCACACACGTATACACATACAGACATGGATCTCTTATCCTCAATTGTATTGTTTACTTTCCATAATGGAAATTGTGCATTTTGCCTTGTCAGTAAAATTGCTAGCAAACTCATAATTCTAGAATTGTAGAGTTGAGTTTGAGATCACTAGAGTTTCGGTTCTTATGTATTGGTAGTTCAGCTGCATAATACAAAAATTTTTCAAAAATTCCATGGAACATGAATAAAGTAATAGAATCATCCAAGAATGTTAGGAAGGCTTTTTAGCTTTAGTTTACCAAGTAGAATAAAACCTTTCTCTTATCCAAGCAGTCTTTAGTATACTTGATCTCTAACAATTTTCCATTGTGAGTTCATTTTTTTAAGGTTGCTGTTAGTTCAAGCTAATTGGTACAGCTGTGTAAATAATAGCTCTTGTTCTTACCTTAGACATTGCTCATTATATTTTCTTTTGCTGTCTGTAAGAAAACAGTGTTAAGCAATTATCAAATTTGTTCTGTTTGTAAAACTAAGAATGTATCTTAGTAGAAATGTTTAGTGAAAAAGACATCTGCATAAAGCTTGAATCTTAGAATGCTTCCCTCAAACCACATGAGCAATATTGGACACAAACTGAGCAAGTTGCAGTGATACAGCTGTATTTTGCACTTGGAATTTGGAAACTCAACCTGGCCTTCCTCTTTTTAGAATATCCACATAAATATGGACCACAAGGAGGTTGTGCAGATCATTCAGTATTTGAAAGAATGCAGAAGTACCAGATGACTGGTATAGAAGAACCAACAACAGAGGTACAATATGGGCCAATGGATTATGTTGATTAGAAATTAGTGTAATAACTTCCTTTTTTTTGTATATTGTCTCTTTTACTTTTGGTAATCATCCTTCAACATTGCGAGGTACTTAAATTTTTGTTAGAGGTTTCTTATTAACATAATTTTTCTAAATTCTTTTTCTCATTGCTTCTACAGCATAGATGTGCTAGCTCATAGTCTTAATGAATCCTACATGATCTCAAATTTTTCAACAATTTTAGATGGATGTGGAAATCAAGCTTGAGATGAGGAAGAGTTTCAAGATCCCTTGATCTCTAAGTAATATATTGGTCCTTAAAGAGTAATAACTTTTAGATTTTTAAGTTATGTTAATGTAGCACACTTGTAATGTCTGAGTGCTTTCAGTGGTAAATGAAGTGATATGAATTGGAGGGTCTTACTAGCAATATTGAAAGATTGAAGGGGTGACAGTGTGCTACAGATTGCTTGTAATGAGAGGTAAGTGGTCTGTGGAAGGGACTTGCGTACCTGTTTAAAGTCCTTCAGGTTTGCACCACTTGTTATGAAATTGGATTTTTTTCAATATTTTTCCAACAGTAAATTACTGAGTTTCTCTTAGTGTTAACTATGTTCTGAGCTGTTTCAAGTGTTGTCATCATTATGTGGTGTCAGTTAACTATATGCCAACAAAACTACACAATATGGCTTGTTAAGTAGCATAGAGAACTTAAAAGTTTTATTTACATTGTGACTCCAGAAATTATCAACAGTATTAGACAATTCAGTGCGGGTAACAAACTTATTTGTAAAACTCCGTGGAGAGAGCGGGCCATCAACCAGTGAATGCCGTAAAGCAAATGTGTTAGCAGATACTGCTCTGACTAAGGAGCAGTAACATCATGTTTAGTCTACCACTTGGTCCATGCTGAAGTGTTTAAGTGTTTCTGTTTACTGACGTAGCTGACTCATTATTACAATGTGAAATAACCTGCATTAGGATCTACAAACTGGTTTTCATAATCTTAGGAAAGGATTATGAAAGAGAAAAATTCCAAAGATGACATGAATGAAAAAATTTATTTCACATTGACTGTCTCTTATAATACAAAATAAAATGCACAGAAGGGTTTGACTTAGAAATCATTAAAAATAGATAGTGTACGTGGAAACTGGCTATAACATACTTAGTTCAATTCAAAATTCATGAAACTTTCTGGGTTAAAGAAAAAGAAGGAAAATCTGTTTGTGTTAGCGGATTATGTTTAGAAAAATACATCGCTATTTTTAGGTAATCTAGTGCAGCATGTAGATCTACAAAATTAAAATATTTTTTTCCTGTGCATGTGTAGAAGCCTTTTGAAGAGCCTAAGAACAATGGTCCACAGCTTTTAAGAAAAAAGCGTGCCACTCAGGCTGAAAAAAATACGTGTCAGCTGTATATTCAGACTGATCATCTGTTCTACAAGCATTATGGAACAAGGGAAGCTGTAATTGCACAGGTATTTCCAATCCTTTTGGTTTAAATGATCTACTTTGTGTATTTCTGATAAATTTCATGTAATTTAATTGTGTATATTATTGCTTATTTACTTTAGAATGTCTTGTTTCTTATGTTACTGTGATCTTGACATTATTGAAACTTTTTTTTTTATTTCACTAAAAATACGCTGTATATCTCTGACAGAAGTCCTGGGCACTTATGCTTCCTTTAGTTAATAATGGCAGCTGTGGTTTGTTTAGTGCCTCTGATCAAGACTTGCAGTCTGACTTTTCTCAATTCTTACTCAGAAAACTAGTACTTCCTAAAGAGTTCTATTCTGTTTGACAGGCTGCCAAGCCTCTGCATTAACACTTGTGTAGTTTTCCATTTGAAATTTTAGTTCAAAACACTGAGATCTGTTCCTGTAGTGTCTGATGTAGTGAAAAAAAACCAACAGTGGCAACTAAGGGCAGATGCTTTTCATTTGTCAGTATACTATTAACAAGAAAAAGTTTTTTGTTTTTCTTTGCTGATCATTTGCTAAAAATCTAACTAGCATGTTAACATACTTCTCTTGAAGCCTGAGGTTTCACTGCCACTTGCAAATCTGACTTGTACTATTTATTCCTCACGCTGTACATACACAATTCAATTTGACTAATATTTTCCAAAGCTCTGAAGTCACTTTCAAAGTCAGGTTTTCAGTGAGTTAGCATTTCTGTGTACTCTTGGAAAGGTAAATGATTGTGGGTTTTTTTTTTTCACATTTGTGTTCTACCAGAAATGAAAGAATAATTTTGTAACAAGTATATTTTTCCTCAAAAGAAATACATAGTGTTTTGCATACAATTTTAATTACAGTACGATTTTATCATAGAAATGAATTGAATAAGTATCACAAACAGGTATCTGAATAGTTGATAGAATTACGTGTAAAAACCAAAACAAAAACAAACCCAAAAAACCAACAAACGGCAAAATACTTTTCTGTTACCTGGCATGGTGACACTGCAAATACCAAGTTATGTAGTGGTTTATTTCCATTATGTGCCATCGTTGAATTGTGCCATTTGATTCAAAAGGCCTGTTAGAGTTCTTATATGTAAAAGTATAGGCCTTGTAGTTGTCACACTACACTGTAGTTGATCTTAAATAGCATAGATCTTTGAACTGTAGATATTTTCGTTTTTGACAGATATCCAGCCATGTTAAAGCAATTGACACAATTTACCAGTCAACAGATTTCTCAGGAATCCGTAATATCAGCTTCATGGTGAAACGAATAAGAGTAAGTTGTATTGGAAATACTTTGAGCTTCACTGATACTGCTTGGAGGCTGTGTTTTTCAAAAGTCCTGTTGCTGTTCACTTGTAACCATTCATTGTTAGTATTCATAACACAAGTATCTGTAGTAAATAGTTCCTGGATCCTTTTATTTGGTTTGGTTTTAGTGTTTATTGTCAAAAGCCCTCTACTTCTGTTATTAAGCTGTAGTCAATTTTTATAGGAACCGCCTTCCTATGTTTCAGCAGCACTGACTGTATGGCAAATAGACTGTATTGCTCTTGGAGAGCTTTAATGCTAAAGGAGATAATGGCTATCCAGGTTGAAAGTTCCTTCTAAAAGTGATGATTTAAGAGGGTAAATGTAAACCTCTGGGTACTGATGGAAAGGAAAAAGAAATAAGAGTGGGGATTTACTACACAAATGTAATTATTTATTGTAGAACTTGGTTTTCTAAATATTGGGGTGGTAATTTGTCAAGGCCTATAAATCTTTAGCAACATCTTTAGCTATTTAACATAACAAGGTATTGACAACAGCAAGCCTCTTAGCTGGTATTTACAAGTCAAGTGAAAATGAATTGTCTTAAAGTTTGTTTCAATTTACTTTTAGATTAACACAACTGTAGATGAGAAGGACTCTTCCAATCCCTTCAGATTTCCTAACATTGGTGTGGAAAAGTTTCTGGAACTGAACTCAGAACAGAATCATGATGATTATTGCTTGGCCTATGTGTTTACAGACCGTGATTTTGATGATGGAGTCCTTGGTCTGGCTTGGGTTGGAGCCCCTTCAGGTAATTATATCCAAATTTTCAGTGCTATGAGACAAAGTATTGTAGGTAAGTACAAAGAAGTAAGGTAGAAACTATAATTTAAATTGACAGCAAATAGACAAAAATCTCATAACCAACTTTTCAGTGTTGGTTAGGTATGGTTTGTTGGGGTTTTTTTAAAGATATAAATAGCGTATCATGTCACTTCAGTTAGTCTTGCTGTCTTTCTGATGAGTAAGACATGAACAATAAAGAAAAACGTATTTCTGTTGTTAGACAAAGGTGGTATTACTTGGATGGCTTTTTATTTGACGGGTGTGAGTGACCAGTAAAGTGACAGAAGAAACAAGTATTTCTGCTACATATAAACAAAGCTTACAAACTACGCAGTTTGACTTTTGTAGTAGAACTACACTAGAATCCTTAGGTTTCCTAGGGAGTATTGAAAGCAATTTTTTAAAAATAAAGTAAAATCATTTAGATCTTCTTTTGGGAGATACCAGATAATTACTGTGTGACTCTTCTTGAACTGCTACTCATTATTTTCAATCTAGTTGTGTATTTTCAGTCTGAAGTATGTAAAAAATCAAACAATAGTCTTCATGTGTGCAGCATCTCAATGTTTGTCCTGGATGTATTAGTTTTATAGGATGTATTAGCTTTATAAAATTACATATTTTGAAATTGTTAGTCTTTAAATTCAAGTAATACAAATTCTTTAATTATAGCATAGCACAAGCTTCACAGATATCAAAATCAGATTCAGAAGGAACAGTCTTCCCTTGTTTCTTCCCTCAGGTGATTTCTATGTAATAAGGAATTAGGCTGAAGAACGGCAAGTTCTGTGAGACTTTGCAAGAGACTGGATACTTCTTGTGTGAACATTATAAAGAATTTTAACAGAATTCAAGTAACTGTGGAAGAAATAAACCATTCATGAGATGTAGCTATACATTATAACCTCACTTTGTTTACTGCAGTAATTACCTCTAAAGCCCTTGTGGGTTGTAGAGTACTGGAGATATGTGGATAATTGTCTTGGTATGACAGTCTCTCAGACTTTGATTTTAGGAGATTAAAATGCCTAAATAAGCATTAGTAGAGTATTCAGAGAGGTATCTGTTACCTCGTGGGTGGACCTATGAGTGTAGCAAGTATGTTAGAGGGACCTGTGTGGACTAACCTTAGTAACTGTGGAATAACCATCGGAAAAATGGGTGACCTACATAAATAAAAAACTGTGATGACTAGTCTAGTGTATAGACCGGGCAAGCACAGGATGAATTGGCATGTGCATTCCATAAACATTGCTTCCAAAACTAAGTTTAATTGAGAAGAATTAAGTTGCTCTGAGAGATTTTCATCTTTAGCACACATACTGACATAGGCTAAAATGGCATATTTCACTAAAATTAAATTTTACTTCAGAAGGCAAGGAAACTTCTTTAGAGTGTTTTTAGACACTATTTATGTTAGCAGTAGAATAGCTGAGTTTTAGAACATTGATAATGCCTTGGTACAGATCAAGTTATGGAAAAACTTGGTGACATTAAAGTCACAATTCGAGACTTTCCAAACAGTAAATGTAATGCACTTGATCGTTGACCTTCTAAAACTGGGCCTGATTAACCCACACATCAAAAGCTTTTTCAGCTTTAGCTTGTACAGTGGAAGAAATGAGTCACTTCTGCTGACAAGGTAATCTTGGGCATTTTATATACATGGTCATGCTATGAGAGAGGATCTCCTGTGATTTTACTGTGCGTTTTTTTTACTTAGTGAAATCCAAATGAAATGTAGATTGAGGCTACTTATATTGGACATTGCACCCTGCTGGTCTTATACTTACAGGGATGATGAAATCAGGGCTTGTCCAGTCAGTGAAAGCCCAAAATAGCTCTTCCTTAATAGCTACTCTAAAACCACTTCTTGTGTGAATGTATCCATTCAGTGCTGAGAGCACTAGCGAGGATAAATCTAATCTACTTTCAAAGTTGCGTTACTGTTCATTACTCAGAAGAATTCGTAGACCATAAGTGTCCACTGAGGAGGCAAGCTGTTTCTTGTTCTCAATGTCACTAGAAAAGTAACACAGTACTTCTTTTCTGAAATGACTAACTGTTGTACTTTTGTCTAAATGCAGGGAGCTCTGGTGGAATATGTGAAAAGAGCAAACTGTATTCTGATGGCAAGAAGAAGTCTTTGAACACTGGAATCATCACTGTTCAGAACTATGGCTCTCATGTTCCTCCCAAAGTTTCCCACATTACTTTTGCTCATGAGGTTGGGCATAACTTTGGTTCACCTGTGAGTATTACTGTTCATCTGTTAACTCACTTTCAGCCATCCTGAAGAGCGTCCTTTGTGAATGGAGTCTTTACTTCCTATGAGCAAGAAAAACATGACCATGACTGCATGTGCATATGCACATTGTATACAAACAAAAACCAGACAACAGTGGTGCAACAGTGGATTTTGTGATTTGCTTATTTCTACTAGTTCAATCTGTTATAAAGGGAATATGTTATTCCCTAAGAACTTTCCTGTTTCTTACTGAAGACTAGGGTCATGCACATTTTTTAAAATGTATTTTAGTTCATCCTAGAGAGGAGAAAGAATCAATGCACAATTGATTAAAATGACACTTTATTCAACAAGTGAAGATAGAACTGGCTCTTTTGTACGTCTAATTATTTATACTTACAAGTTTACTCAAGAAAATCGTGGAGAGGATTAAGATACCAAGAACAGTATTTTAGAGCAAAATTGTCTCCCAGTCATTTAGGGACATGATTTGTGGCAAGCTTGAAAGCATGAAGCTTTTGGTTTTGCTGGAGATGAGAACAGTTTTCTCGTTTGGGTTTTCTATTTTTATTTTTAAACTTAAGTATATAGGCTTTCTACTCTTGGAGATAAAATGAAATCAAGATATGACAGGAATGATGAGTTCTTGCAAAACAGATGTTCACATGTGAATGCTTTCTTCATGTGCCTTGAGAAAATCCCTGCTCTGAGTGGGAACAAGCCTTCCAAGTAGAACTGAAAATACAAGCACATGAAACTGAAAAAACAGTCCCACTGAGTGAAACATCTTTTGGGTTGGTGTGGAAGATGGTTCTTTTAATTTTATTCTAAGTTGCATTTGATCCAGGGAAATATCTGAAAGTACATGTTTGGTTCTACCAAACTGTAATAAATGACATAGTTCTCATAACTGTGTTAAAAACTTTAAAATTTACCTATGTCTTCTGGAGACATAGATTGTGTTTCTAGAAAGTTGGATGCATCAGAACAGCATTAGAGTTCCTCTTACACTTAACAGCTTAGTATGTTGTCAGTTTGCTACTTGCTAGTATGCCAGCCTGTAATGCATTTCATTCATCATGCTGGGTGTTATCCAGATCTAGTCTGACAGAAACAGACTTCTGCTCTATTCGAAGATTTCTTTGCACCTCCCTCAAGAAAAAAAGACTGCTGTTTCAGTTAACTCCTCCTGCTTTTATTGCACAGAACACTTATTACCCTCTCATAAGCCACTCTTTTTAGGAAATGGCAGCTCTTTCAAGTCAGTATTAATTCCAGGACGTGTGCTTGGGGTATACATTACCAAGAATGCAAATAAACCGAAACTTAAGAAATTAGATACTTGCTGCTGTTGTCTGGGGAGAGAAGAAAACCACCACAAAAAAACCCAACCAAACAAAAATCCTCAAACAAACCTTTGTTTTCTGTATACTTTTTGTATTCCAAGAAACCTTAGAGTATAAGATGGTGGTTTGTTTTTATGAACCTTTTATTCTCACTGTGTTAAGGTTATCAAATCAGGTTACTTTTGTACATGTATAAAAAGATAGCAAACAATTAGAGAAGCTGTTTTGACAGAAATAGTTCTAAAATATTTGTTTTGCAGCATGATTCTGGAATGGAGTGTACTCCAGGAGAGTCCAAGAACTTGGGACAGAAAGAAAATGGCAATTATATCATGTATGCAAGAGCTACATCTGGGGACAAACTTAACAACAACAAGTTCTCTATCTGTAGCATTCGAAATATCAGCCAAGTTCTTGAGAAAAAGAGAAATAATTGTTTTGTTGGTATGTATTTAGTCATCCTGAAAGCAGACTGGCTAAGCTATTACTGTTACGCGTAATTAGAATTTATTTTGTTAGTTTTTATTTTACTTCTTTATTTACCTTATATTTTTGTTTTAGTTTACTGAAAGATTCTGTAAGTAAAAAATTGAGATCTGGAGTATTGTGTCAAGTTCTGGGCTCCCCAGTACAGGAAAGATATGGACATACTGGAGTGAGTCCAGCAAAGGGCCACAGAGATTATTAAGGGATTGGAGCATCTGACATATGAGAAGGGGCTGAGCTGAGACTGTTTAGTCTGGGGAAGAGAAGGCTGAGGAGTGGAGGGCTCTTGTCTGTTTTTATAAATGCCTGGTGGGAGGGAGTAAAGAAGACAGGGCCAAACTGTTTTCAGTCATGCCCAGTGAAAGGAGAAGAGGAAAGGAGCACAAATTAAAATACAGGAAATTCTATTTAAACATTTAAAAAAAAAAAATATTTTGCAGGAATTTTATTTCTGGAGTCTGATGTGTGAGCTCTCACAAATTTTGTGAGATTGTGCTGCGAGTAGGTTTGGGGTATTAGTGGTTCACCCCACTACCATCAGCTTTTGCCTTAAGGTCCTCAGACTGTTAAAGGAGGAAGAGTGCAAGAAAGGATGTTGCTTCATTGGAGGC
The DNA here is from genome assembly GCF_031877795.1 of Strix aluco. NCBI lineage: Eukaryota > Metazoa > Chordata > Aves > Strigiformes > Strigidae > Strix > Strix aluco. The sequence continues at coordinate 27,004,596 of NC_133942.1, read as the reverse complement.
TTAGCAGAAGACTTCCTCTGATCACTGTTGATTTCCTATCCACACAAGAAAACACCCACTGTTATCAGCAGAAACCTTTTACTCAGAGGCTTAAAATTCTGTGAATTGTAGGAATGAGTAAGCTGGGTGGCAAGCAAATAATGCAAGCTGACTTGAGCCCTAGTGTGAAGTCCATCTTGACCAGACATTTTCAGTCATAATTAGCTGGATGCTGTTGCAAGTCAGTGTTAGCATTTATAAATCTATTTGCATATTCTGTATACTTCTTTGTACATAAATATACTGGCATTTTTCAGAGTCTGGTCAACCCATCTGTGGTAATGGACTGGTTGAACAAGGAGAACAGTGTGACTGTGGATACAGTGACCAGTGTAAAGATGAATGCTGTTATGATGCGAACCAATCAGAAGATAAAAAATGCAAGTTAAAACCAGGCAAATATTGCAGGTATTGTGCATGTCTGTTACAGTACATTTTAATTTTGGGGATTTCTTGGTAGCTATAGTTGGTATTTTAGAATCTGAATCTGTTTACCTGCATTATTCTTTATTTATTTTGTTTACAATGCCTTATACAGTGAGTGAGTTTACAAGCCCAATTATGCTATGCAATTCTTGGTGCTAATGGTAGCTTGCTTTCCCTGAGATGACTGTTTCCTAGCTTTTGAAAAAACATAATATGGCAGTGGATTGTATCAGTGCTAACATGTCATAATACTCAGTGCAGACAAGGATGTGTTGAAATTCTGTTATCTTTATCAGAAATGTGTTGTGCAGAAGTCTTGCAAAAAGTGTATGATTCAGAAAAACACGACCAGGATGCTTCTTTTTTTAAGTGCTTGTTTTATAAATTAAATTAAACTATGTTTTTAAGTCACCTTGTATTTTGGCAGTGTTGTGTGCACAGTGATTTATAAGAGGAACTTCTAAAGATCGTAAGACTTAGTGAAGTAACTCTATTTCTATCTTCTAGTTCTATGACTTAAGATACATGTTAAGTTTTTAACTCATCTGAAAACTTATGTTGATTTTTTTTTTTTTCACATGAAAGACATGAGCTTTGTTCCTCTCTAGACACAGACATAAATTTAATGTCTGGTTAGACTCTTAGCCAAAGATGAAGAGAAAATTACTATTAAGTCTAAACCAGCTCAACTTTTTAATACAGCATACACAATTTTGTTCTAATTAGACTTTCCTGCCTTAAAAATGATCTCTGTCATCCTGGGAGTGGAAGTAAAAGTAGCATCTACTGTTAAAATGTATAAGACAGTGTAGACATGGTAGAAAGATCATCTCCTGTGAATTCATAGCTGCAATAATATTGCATGTGTTTTATTTTTTTCCTTTGCAAATTCTTATTATTTCTGCCAAAATAAAGGCCTTGCATTGTCTTGCTTGATAATTGGTTTCTGAGATTTTGGTCTATGTAGCACCTGTGGTGAGGAACTGTTTCCTTCTGACTACATCAGGTGCTACTGCCACCTCCTTTCTTTGCTCTCCTGTTCAGCTCACTGTTAGTCTAGCTTTATGCCCTGCTAGAATAGTCTTAAATATAAATGGCTGCATAATTCTTTTTAGGATTCCCTTTTTTTCCAGTTCTATTAAGATTGAGTATTTTGCTGGACAGAGGGGTTTCCAAAGACATGTAAAGCAAATCCAGGTGTAAGAAAGGATCACATAACATGTTAAAATACATTTTAGGAAAACTATGGTATCTATCCAGCTACTTTACATGTCTCTTAGTCTTTTTCATGTGTGACATAAGGGTGATTTTTCTTAGCATGCAGTAGTTCTAAAATAGAGAGATCCTGACCTGCAGAAGGTCTGTGCTGTCTTCTGATGTCCACTGAATGCCAAGAAGCACACTGAATAGTGTTGAGATACAGAATAATTTGAGATGAGAAATCAGGAGGCTTAGCTTTAATCAAGTAGGTTGTGTATGTTTTATAACCTCCACTCTTCTGCTGTTTCTAATGGCATGTGTAATCAAACACAGCTTCGGAAAGGGAAGTTACTGTGTCCTGCTGTTTCACCAGATACTGGTGTACATAGCATAAGGGACTCGGATGCTTTGGGACAGAAAGGAGCCCAAGTGTGTTGGGGGAACCAGTGAAACCATAGGGCTGCTTTGACAAATCTTTCCTGCCCCCAAAATTTGTTTGTACCCTGACTGTGACTTCTGATATAAGATCTGACCTATCTCCTTCCATTTTCTTGTTTATTTAAACAATGTAAGGCTGCAGAAAGTTGAAATAAAAAATTCTTATGGTTTTTAATCAGTGAGAGATAAATTTTGACTTATTTATTACATTGCAACTGATACTATCAAACTAATCAGTTGTTCCTGAATTAATTTTGCCAACTTGCTAATTGAATGTTTTATACAAACTTTGAAATGCTGTTATTTTCTATATACTGTAATCTAAAATGTGCTTGTGCTGTTTTTCTAATATAATGCAAATAGTTTAACTGGTTACTACAATGACTACGAAATCTCTACTCAGTACAGTAACCTCTTGTTACCTTAAAGGATAAAAAAAATATTTTCGATTCACATTTTACTTAGCACAAATCAGAAATATGTTGAGTGTTTTAAGTTTCAGGATTAATCGTTTTTCTGGAGTCATTCATGCTTTTTCTTTACATCCATGTTTTCTGTTTATTTCTAGCCCCAGTCAAGGCCCCTGTTGTACTGCACAGTGTAATTTCAAACTAAAGACTGATAAGTGTCGAAATGATTCTGACTGTGCAAGGGAAGGAATGTGTAATGGTGTCAGTGCTCTCTGTCCAGCATCTGAGCCTAAACCAAACTTCACAGATTGCAACAGGCACACACAAGTTTGCATAAATGGGGTACGTGAGGTTTTTTTACAATCATATGCAACCACAGTTGTTTATTGCAAGGCAGTGTATTATGAAGTGATATGGTTTCAATACTTAATGGAGAAAAGTGTAGGATTAATCTCTTTTTCAGTAAAAATGTTTGATTTATTGACTTCAATCCAAATAACTGTGAAGGTGCACCAAATATTAAGAATCAGGTAACAAATATCAGGCTAGCTTTACTATTTAAGGAAGTTCTATTTAAAGTTTTTTGTAAAAATCAGGAATATGAAAGTATTTGATGTCCTAGTTCCATCTTCTCATTTTTCTTCAATCTTGGTCAGATAATTTTGTTGCCTTAGAAAATTAGGTATGCTATCAATACATGTTGAATTTGGTTTAATGAAATTATACGGTTCTTCCACCCATGTGCATGTAATACAGATGTGGAAGCATACAGAATTTCTCTGAACTGCCATTAGTTTCCTGGTTTAAAGAGTCCATGGTAGTTGCTATGAAATATTGATGGGAAGTCTCTTATAAATTGATCTGTTTGCTTGGAAGCAGAAACATGCAAAAGTCATCCCCTTAAAGAGCTGTAACTTGTGTTGCTGTAAGTCTGTTTTCTGCAGTCCAGGTTTTTATTCAAATGATACTGCTTGTAATGATTCTAAATTAGCTGAAAAATTATCCTAAGTGTCTTTATATAGTTACTTGATTTTGAAACAAGATTATAAATACAGTGACATTTTTTAATTTGAATTTGAAGGGTCCTCCCACAGTGGAATACAGACTCTTTCCTGCCATTAAGTTTTATTATTATTTTCTGAGAGAAAATATTTTTGAAGACATGCTATTGATTTATTTTCCTAACCACAGTTTTGAGTAACCATGTTTCAGTGTGAATTTTAGTGCTGTGAATGCTTTGCAGGGTACTCTGAGGCCCTAAAAGAACATAAAGTATTACAAAATAGGGTAAATCACCTTAAAAAATATCAAATAAGACTAAACACTGCAGTTGAATAGCTGTAATAAATTTTTTGTTTAATGAACTTCAGAAGAAATTCAAGTTGTTATTTTTATTGATAAGCATCTTTAGACCTACGATTATTCCTTCAGCTGTTAAAAATTAATATCTTTCCCAATGTCAGCATGCTTAAAAGTAAAATTGATTTTTTTGTTCTCGTGCTTTTGTCTCAAACAGCAATGTGCAGGCTCTATCTGTGAGAAGTATGGCTTGGAGGAATGTACATGTGCTAGTTCAGATGGCAAGGATGATAGAGAATTGTGTCATGTCTGCTGCATGAGAAAAAGTAAGATTTGTCTGAATTGTAAGCATAAATATAGCAGTAGGTATCTGAGGAATCTTCTCATGGTGTTTATATTTTAGTTTTTGTTAACTTGAGAGCATACTGCAATTTTGTTCACACTTAGTTTCAGACAGACGTTGCATTGTATTTTGTAGGAAATAATATATTTTTGTTTTTTACAGATTAATAGAAACTTGAAATTTTTCAAAAGCACTTTGAGCAATTGAACACCGAAGTATTCATGCACACGTTTTAATAGCATAACGGTTTGTTTAATTTGTATTTTCTTTTCAGTGGACCCAGCTACTTGTGCAAGTACAGGCTCTAACCAGTGGGAGAAACACTTTGGTCGTAAAACTATTACTTTGCAACCTGGATCTCCTTGTAATGATTTCAAAGGCTACTGCGACGTGTTTATGAGGTGTCGGCTAGTAGATGCTGATGGCCCTCTGGCTAGATTAAAGAAAGCAATTTTTAATCCAGAGCTATATGAAAATATTGCAGAATGGATTGTGGTAAGTATTTTTTTATCTTATCAGTATAATATGAAATTTTTTTGTTAATGAATATTCAAGGTTGGTAAGTGTTGCTGTATATACACAGTACTTCAGCATTCTTCAAAGTATAATTAGTCCTTGTTTTACTAGTATTTCTGTAAGCCCCTTGAGTGCAGCAAATAAGTATGATGGATTAAAGGGAATGGAAACAAATAACAAAGTAGTAAATACTTGGTGTTAATATCTTTATTCACTGTCTGTATTGGTGTCAGTGTTCATATTCTTAATTTACTGGGTTTTCCCATTTAACTCTTCATATTTGAATGCTCTGATTTCTTTTAAGGAACTAAATATATTGATTTCTAGCCTTTCTTATTTTTATTGCACTAGATGACACTTAATAAGAGACTGGGAGAAGAGCTACAATTGAACACCCTTATAGAGCTGCATTGTCAATTTTTTGTAAGCTGTTGACTGTTTTAAGCTTATAGCTCTGTTGTAGTATATCTTCTGTGAGATAATCTTCAGATAATAGAATGAATCTGAAGTATTTGGGGGTTTTTTGTGTGTAAGAACTTCAGGGACATTTTTCTTTAAGATGTTATGGTCTTTTAAGTCATGTTTCAGAACAGCTTTTTGATGACTTTTAAAAGGCAAAGGAAAGCCATATTCAGTGACCCCTGTCTCTTGTGCATGTGTGCCACCCCCCCCACCCCCCCAATAATTTTTTTATGTTTTTAGGCATACTGGTGGGCAGTGTTGCTTATGGGAATTGCTTTGATCATGTTAATGGCTGGTTTCATTAAGATATGCAGTGTTCATACCCCAAGCAGTAATCCAAAGTTGCCTCCTCATAAACCACTTCCAGGTGAGTACACCAGGTAATTAAATTTATAGAGAAATGTTTTATCCTCAACTATTTTGTTCTAAAGGGAATTTTCAGTTGTCCTGACCTACAGTTCTTAGTCTGGCACTGTGAAACTACAAATGGAATTCATGCCAGTGAAACAATTCATAAAAATGTAACTCTTGCCTTATTTTCCAGTAATGTAATATGCATATCACAAGAAAGCTTGGAAGACGTTTTCTAAGTCAGAGTTCGTTTTATGTCCTATTCCATGCTACATTTTGTAAGAATCAGCCTGTTTAAGGAATTGCTGTTGAGGTGATAAAATGTATTCTGTAAATACTCCACACAGTTAAGCATCTATTTAAAACCTTGCAGGTGTAAAACTGAAGCCTTTCAGAAAAATAGTTATATTTACTTTGTATGGCCAGGACAACTTTTCTGGAAATCACTTCTTTTTTTAAATTCATGGTAATAATGTGTACCTTTCTTTGAAACAGGCACTTTAAAAAGGAGGAGACCACCACAAACCACTCAGCCACCGCAGCGGCAAAGGCCCCGAGAGAGTTACCAGATGGGACACATGAGACGCTGACTGCAGCTTTTTGCCTTGGTTCTTCCTAGTGCCTACAATGGGAAAACTCACTCCAAAGAAAACCTAATAAGTCATTGTCCCCGGTCTAACTCTCAAAAATTGAAGAGGAAAGAAAAAAGCATTATATACCCTCAAAACAAGTGGAAATGGTCAATTTTTAATGAGCGGATCTTCCAGCTCAAAAAGAAGAAAAGTGTTTTTCTTGCATATTTTTAATTTAGTGGCACAAAGCCCTAGAGTATCGTGATTCTTTCCCCCTTCTGTGCTCTTCATTGCTGCATTTTCTTCACTTGCAGGCAAATATGGCTGTAGTAAAACTTTTACTCAAGAATTGAAAAAAATATATATTTTTCAACTGCCAGACAAGGCTAGGAAGCTAGACCACCTCAGCATTGGAGACATTACTTGTCAATGTATATACATTGTTATATGCAGACATGTATTTCTAACGTACACCCGTACTTGTGTGCAATTGTAAACAAGAGAATTGCAATATGGATGTTTCTTTGTATTATAAAACTTTTCCGCTATTAATGAAGAAATTACTGTTTAATTGACATACTCAGGATAACAGAGGATGATGGTGTGTAATGGTCAAGGATCCTGTGATGCTTTACACAGCAATTTTTGAATCCAATCAAACTTTTTTTTATTGTGATCAAACTTGTTTCAAGCACTCATTTCATCTTTATCAAACAGCTGCTAAGACATAGCATACGAGATTGAACAGTCTTTTAGAGATATAACAGGTGTTCTGCAAACTTTGCAAATGCCAGAATGTTTCAAAAATGTTTTATATGTGTCTAATTTTTGTAGCTCAGCATAAATATTTTTCATTTGTCTGATTATTCAGTTAAATAATGAATAGTTAGATGAAATACTTCCATGCTTTATTAGAAAATTCTGCCTGTTACTCAACTTGTTTTATAAATTGCAACCAGTTTATTTGGGCTGTTCAGCTATTCTTACAGTATGATAATTAAGTTTGTGTTCTGAGGGATGTGGAAAGAAAAGCTGTAGGTTTTTTATTTTCTTTTTTAATTTATCAGATATTTGGATAACTTTTCAGCATGATACTGTTGATTGATAACCACTAAAGTAGAGTGATTTGCTCAGCTACTGTGGCAGAGTTAAAATTGTAGTTAGGACTACCAATTTTCCCACATTTTATACCAGTAGTGAAGTTCAACAGCACAATGTCCCATTCCAAAGTTTTTATTACGAATGTAAATAATTGGCATTTTTGAAAGAGGAAACAAAAGATGTCTTAAGGTGCTTACTGCTATGCAGGAGATGAAAGGGGGCATTACAAAATGTTTAAGCTTGTGATATATTTATTGCTTGTTTTCCAAAAGCACCGAGCTAATTAGAGACGCAAATGGCTATAATTTTCCTGGCTTTGCTTAGGAGAAAATTTACTAAGGGTTGGACAGGCTTCCTTTGTTTGTTTTTTGTTTTGTTTTTTAAGAGTATAAGGTTTACACAATCATTCTCATAATGTGACGCAAGCCAGCAAGGCCAAAAATGTTACAGAATATAATGGGATCTCTTCCTTGTAAACTTGTACAGTATGTGGTAACTTTTTCAAAATACAGCTTTTTGTACATGGTTTAGACAAATTTTGTACATGAAACCCCAAGTCCAATAGACTATATAAATAATTCTAAAGGATCTTAACTAGTTAGAAGTGTATGTAGTTGCTTTTAAGTCATTTTAAATACATTTGTTTTAAGACTGTGCAAAGATTGGAAGTGGGTTTGCATTTCTAAAATGGTGACTTTTATTCAGCAAGAGTTCTTAGTAACTTCTTGAGTGTGGTAGACTTTGGAACATGTAAATTTTTTGCCTGTAATGTTATCCTGTGGTAGGATTTTGGCAGAAAAATGCTGCCCTATTTTTATTTTGAGTCTAAGTTAAATGTTTTCTGAAAACAGAAATGTGCACTGAACTCTCCACTGCAAGTCAAGATGTGGTAAAACTGAAAGAAAGTTCAAGACAATGAAATGGAATACTACTGGCGATTTCATGTCCACTGTGTTTTATACAGTACCTTTTTGTTCACTTTGGAAATTTTTACTAAAAAATGCAAAAAATAAAGTATTGTGCAAAGATATGTAAGGTTTTTTGAAACTTGAAATGCATTAATAAATAGACTTGATGAAATCATCTTCTGAAGATCCATTTACTTTTTGAACCCTGAAAGCAAAAAGGAATACACAGATTCTACTTCTGCTTAATTTTTGACTTTTGGCTGGAAAGGGGCTGTCATGCCAAAAAGTAATCTATCTTTACTATCTTTACACTGTCAAAGCACAGCTCCCAATTTTAACCGCATACAGTTAAATGTAAGAGTAAATGTTTTTGTGTAACCTTTTCAAGGAAAAGCCCTAAAATGACCTTTAAATTACTTGTATGATCACAGGAATAAAGCTTTCTCTGTTCTCATCTCCAAAATGGAAACTAGTTACTGGTGGGGTATTCAAGCCTGGCACCATAGCTACTGAATGATACCTTCTGAAATAAATACATTTTTGAAGAGGAATACTGGAATTAACATGCAATACTCTGAATGCACAACTGATGGATAAGACTTTTAGAAGGAGCAAGTTTGCTTTTTGCAAGGGCTTTTAACACTGCTGAGCTGGGTCTGTGCTTTTATGTGTTGTATAGTTAAGTGGTAAGACTGCTTTTAAAAGCCAAGTCCTGCCAGCTAGTCTTTCGTTCTTAGAGCTGTTTGTTGAGAATGGTCTGCTTAGACATACATCTGCTTCCCTAACTGAGCAGCATATGCTTTGATGGGATCAAAGCATATTCAGAGTTCCTTCCTCAGTACTTTTGGGGTTTTTTGTTGTTGTTGTTCCCTGATTTTTTTTTAATAGAAATGCTTCCCGTTGGAGCTAAAACAGCACTGTCAGGGCAAAAGGTATTAAAAGAAAATCAGTTGGAGCAGAGCCCTTCTGCAAATCAGCATCATAGGTGCCTAATAGGCTTGGTGGTGGTTGCATTTAAATTTCTGCCTAGGACTGCAAACCAGAGGGGTAGAAATAATGTCTAAGCATCTAAAATACAAATTTTGTGTATATCTTAAAATGTGTTTGGGGGAAACAAATGAGTACATAAATAGCTGTAATTTTTCTAACATTTGACCTAATAATCCCTAGTGGTAGCTATTAATTTATTCATCTTGTATTCCTTAATGCTTTAGTTATTAAATGTATACATTCACCTCTAGTGTAGAAGTGTATATAGTCAGAATAGGGTGAATGTGAGAACGACATCAAACTCTGAGTCTCTACACCATACAGACTGTAAGTCATTGACATAGTTTGCCTTTTAATGTTCTGATTTTTCTTTCAGGAAAAACACACAAAAAGGAAGGAAGAGTTTTTTTACTTCTGAATATTGGAAGTTCGTTATTACAGAGGTGATTAAAAGGACAGCAGTCATGATGTCATTCTAAGCTGTGCTTTCTCTGACAGGAGTAGGCTCTTGATGGCTTTCAAAGTGTCGGTTTAGTTGTTTGGAGTGAGACAGGAATAATTCCAGTGAGCACAAAGTAAGGCACTGCTATAGGCAATTGTAGGTATGACTTCAGTATTATGTTCAGGCATTGTGAGACTTTCAAGTATGCTGCAACTTGGCCTTTATTTCATTTTTCCATGAGAAATTAGTGTAATGGCTATCAAAACACAGGGACAGGATTTATTTGGCATACAATTTGTGAAAAATGACAGAGAAAAATATCAGAGTATTTTCATAATCAAATACTGAATGTTCTTTTAGTTTTCCTATCTGACTTTTTAAATGTTTTCAGATTGTCTTACCTGAGGATATACTAGCTTGTTTCAGGTGAGCCAGGGAATGTGTTTTCCCCAGAAACTGAAGTCCTCAAATTGTAGTATCCCTGTTATTTGAGTTTCAGCACACTCTAGATATCTGACCTTTTTTCCACCTGCTTTTCCTGAACTAATGCTTTCAATCTTGTTTCTCCTAAAATTTAGATCACTTTATTGGCCTTCTTACCAAGTAAGTGATAGTAATGTGAAAGAAATGCCAACTTTAATGCCTAAAATGTTGCCGAGTGTTTTAGAATGTGTAACTACAGAAAAATCATTACTTGAAAGACTCTGTGAATGTGTATGTTTTACACCTTACAAATCTCACTAAAAGCTGTCTCGCCAACTCTAGTGCTTTTTTTTCAGGTGTAGTGAAACACTAACATCATAGTTCCTGCACTGGAGAAGCCTTTGTCTCTTGCTCTGTCATCCTTCAGTATCGACTGAGCAAAGCCTTTTTGAGGATCTCACTCGGGAAGCTTGCAAAGTTCATAGCTTAGAAAGTTGATGATAACTAATGTAGATGCAATTCCAATGACAGTATATCACTTCTGTAAATAGACAAGTGTGTTTTAAACAAAGCAACCCCAAACATACAAGCAGTAGAACTGGCAGGTCTTTACCTTTTTCCAGAAGCAAAAACTGAGTTCTAGAAACAGTCTGGGGAGATGCATAATTTGAGTTAGCCACACACACACACTTTGCCCTCTGTTCTCTCTCTGTCTCATTTTTCATTGTGCTTTGGAAAACTAAAATGGCCACATTGTCACTTGTTCCTTGTCCGTCCTTCTTCAGGACACAGTCCATTTTAACTTCATGCCCCTAAAAATGCTGTCCCTGAGTCCCTAGCAGTTCTTTCCACTGGGTTATAGCTACTACAGATGTAAAAACAACCAACCAGCCAACCATCATGGAATCACAGAATGGTTGCGTTGGAAAGGACCTTACAGATGATGTTGTCTTGCCCCCTGCCCCTGGCAGGGACACCTTCCACTAGCCCAGGTTGCCCAAAGCTCCGTCCAACCTGGCCTTGAACCCTGCCAGGGAGGGGTCAGCCACAGCTTCTCTGGGCAACCTGTGCCAGGGCCTCACCACCCTCACAGGGAAGAATTTCTTCCTTGCATCGAATCTAGACCTACCCTCTTTCAGTTTAAAGCTGTTACCCCATGTCCTATCACTACATGCCCTTGTGAAAGGTCCCTCTCCAGCTTTCCTGTAGGCCCCCTTTAGGTATATCTAAAAAAGGTCTGGTGCTGACCTTCTTCAAATATACTTATTGCTGAAATTTCTCTCTTCTGTGTGTGCTCCTGATTTGATTTTTGGATATTGTATTTAAGTGATTGATTTTTATATAAACACAGAACTTTAAAATAATTATGTTAGGAAATTTAAGTATTGGAGATAGCAACCTGAAGTTTCAAAATGCTACTCCAAGTGGTGATTTTAAATATCAGATCTGCTTCTAAAATTTACACCTTAGGAAGGACAACAATTCCCATTTGTAAAGTAAGTATGCTTCAATTCCTGTCATACGTAGTCAGCCTTTCTGTATTGAATGTTCCTGTTTGTTTAAAGGAATGGTAGTTATTGAAAACAGTTTTTAAATGTTAGAAGTTAATATTTTGAATGGTCAGCAAAGATGCCTGCATTCAATATTTGATCACTGTTAATTGCTTGCAGGATTGCTCACTCTGCTCAACTTGTTCATTTGTCATGCTTTTTAAATAAATCCCACTTTAATCCTGATAACATCTGTATATTTTGATTCAAAATTTTCTGTAGTATCTTGGCATGGAAAATATGCTTTGCTCCAGCAAAAAATCTTTCACATTTTTTACCATTGAGAGCGCATTTAAACCAAATTACATTCAGAAAACAGAGTTGAAGAAACATAATTTTTAATTAATCTTGTGTTTAGCATTACAAAGTGACAAATTAAATACTCTGACATAGATACTGATTTCTATTTCACTACGCACTAACCATAAAACAAAATAACCTGAGACTATTTTTCGTTATGTAGTTTATGTTCTGACATAAGAAACAAGGGAATTGTATATGTTTGAATTTATGAAGTTTGTTTATATGCACTGAAGATATTTGAGGGTTTGACCATTTTCATTTATTCATGCAGTTTCAAATCATGCTAAAATCTGCTATAGAGTAATTTAAATCTCAGGCCTTACCTGAACAGGTAAATATGGTTTTAATGCAAAAGTTAACTGAACTCAGATGTGCTAGAATTGCATGTAGTGTACATCATTACAATAATTAAATTACTAGTAATTTAAATTGGTACTTTAATTAGAATAAACAGGAAAGCATCTTTCAGTAAGACAGAGTTTAGTATAGCAATTGTAGGTGGTGCAGTTTTTTGCCTTGTCATATGGTTGTGACAGCTCAAGCATTCTGTATGTTGAGATGCATTTTAGTTTTTCAATGTTATAAAGTAAAAAATTCAAACTCTGTTAACCATGTTATCTATTTGGCAATATTTTCTTCTATGAATTTTTTAACGCCCCCTTCATTAGGAAATAGTTTAGGAAAGTTTTAATTGATAGTAGTTGCTACTAATGTTTCAAAGTATTTAATGGAAAATGAGACTCCTTCTGTCACTTAAATCTAACAAAATGAAAATTTTCAAAGGCTTATGGCAATGATTCTTTCAAATAATAATCTTTATTTCTAGTGAGCAGGTGTTTTTTAAAACTTTAAACAATTAAAAAAATGACAGTTGCTGTTGATGGAATTGCTCGTTGATCAGAGAGTAGACTTGTGGATGAACAAAACACGTATTTCAGCGTACCAAGGCATCACAAAATCTAAACTTTTAAAATTTATTTTCTTCACTGCCTGTGAAACTATCGGGTTATTTAAATTTAATGTAGCTGTGTATTTTTTAAAACATTTTACAAGATGTATAGTATTTTGAATATATTTTGGTGAGTGGTTGTTTTTTGTGTTCTTGCTCATTTTCTGTTTTGTCTCCGAAAGCGATCTTCACACCTCACAAATGTTTTCTCTTGGGCTGGATGAAGGTGAACATTGTCAATGCTTTGAGAACAAAATGTCATTCTACAAAGAAAACACAACATGTAAGCATGATGTTACTTTTTACAGCCACTATCTGTGTAAAAGCATGGTTTCTAGAGACACTGAATCTGATTTTCTTAATTCTCTTACAGGAAGGTATCTGATTTTTTTTTTTTAATAGGCTTGTGAAGAAAGAGATCTCTCTGACTGCCAGGTAGTGGGTACAGAGTAAAAGCAGGCAAGTCCCACGTACGGAGTGCATTATGCCTCCACCTCTTTCTGGTACCATACACAGCGTGCTGTTCTCCAGAGCATACCTGCACAGTGGTTTGGTCTTTGTATTCTCAGTGGCCATTGTCACTGTTTCAACTCTTTCTATTACTACCAGGATTGCACTATTTAGCCTGCTAGTACTTACTTGGACTACTAGTATTTAGTTGTGAGGTTATTAAAAATCAGCTAAGTAGGATGCCAACAACATCAGCAACTACATACGCTACAGAAATGTTTTCTGTATTTGGAACTCAAATATGTTGGAATCTGGTATTTTATTGCTCGCAGTAGTCTGTTTATTTATAGACTTTTTAAGTCTATGCTGTTATGTTGTGTCTGTCGTTAGATAACTAACAAAAGAAAATTTATCATGTAGATGAATATCACAGACATAGTGAGGTAAAGGTACATGGAGATATAATATTGTCAACAGTTTGTTCAAATGCTCGAGAAAGCATATACTGTGTTTATTATCTCTTTTAATACTGAATTTCAAAAATTCCTAATTCTTTGATCCATGATGTTTAGTCTTTCCAAGAAGACCAAAATCTACACACTCTTTGAAGAAAATACTTTTCCTCGAGTGTCCTTTGTTTTTCTTTTTAGAATCACCTAGTAATCTTTCATTCTCCCCTCAAGCATTAATACAGTATTTTAACAGTAACATATCATTTCCCTTCCTATGACAAGCCCTGACTGCACAGAACAAACCCAGCATGTAATCAGTATCCCTTAAAACCTTGACACAAACTCCTAATTCTTATGCAGCAAAAAAAACTTCTAAGGAGCATTAGGTACCTGAAGATACCAGCATCATTTTCCGTTAGTATAAATACCCACCTCAGTTACCCATTTCCTAGGATTTCTTTAGTCCATCAGTTGTAATTGTCTTGTGCTAGGTTATTGACACAGTTGTACTGGACAGGAGCTTTCTGGTTAGAAAAATGAGTATACCTGACATAATCCTTTCACAGGCTTCATACTTTTTTCTCAAGGTACAGAAATCTGCATTTCAACAGAGTTCTCTAACTTGTAGTGTATACTATGCTTTAATTTGCTTTGGCAGCGAAGTCAGTACTGATTTGGGATTGTTGCTTTTAAAGCAGCAGGAGATGTACAAAATTATTTTTTTTTAATGTCAGGAGCGTGTGCCAAGTGCTGGGTTAGGAGAAGAAAATACCTACAAAATACATTTTCATGGGGACGAAACCCAAGAAAATATGGTCCTTCCTCTACCCCCCAGCACACTGAGATTGTCTTACAGAAATGTCTCTTTAAGTTGCCTAATTTGTCTTTTGTGTCAGTATCAAGGAGATGCAGTTCTGCCAATAAGTATTGTTCCATAGAAAGTCTGCAGTAGTTGTAACTGGTGCTGTAAGAAAGAGACTGTAGCAAAGAAAAATCACCTTCTAAGACTGAGCCACAATTACAAGGTACAACATGCTTTTCTCATTAACCTTAATTAAACTGCTCAGTTAAAATTTCTCAAAAGATTAAAGCGGTGGGAATCATTGTAAGTTTTGTTACTTTGTCTTCTGGCTGAAATTTCTCTGTGTGAATAAGCAGTTTCAACAGTGTTATTAGCATTGCTGTATGTAGAGAACAAGGCCACTCAGACTTGTTCTGAGTGATCCAGTTTCAAAGCAAGCAGCAGGGGAAAAAGAAAAAAGAATACCCACCCCCAAAAAAACCCCCAAACAAACAAAAAAACAACAAAAAAACCCCAAACACAGACTTCAGTTTGCATTCATATTTTTTTCTCCAGAGAACTGCTCTCTGATGCTACTTCAGAGTTCAGCCGATAAAATTCACATCACTGAATTCGTGCTACAGGAAAAAGGACAACGAGAATACAAAAATTACTGTCCAGTACCAGTGAAAGTGTAGTATGTAGAAGTACAGGTAGTCTTTTTGTTTTCCAGGATTGCTAATATTTTGTTTGCTCACTACAGAAATGTCAAAGTGTCTGTAGTTGAAACTTTGCTTCCACAGTTTATCACTCCAGGAATCTCTTTATACAGCTTGCACAGTGTAGTAATTCATTATCAGCTATCAAACACTGGACTGGCTCTTAAATGAATGAGACAAAAATAAGGGGAATTTTTATGATAAAACTCTTAACTTCAATGAATAATCAGTTGACTGTGTAGTTCTGCATGTGATCCTTCTAATGAGTACTTTCAAGAATGGGGATTCTGAGTTTCTCTGTGAAGTAGATATTGGAAGTCAAATAATTGAGATTTGGCATATTTTTTGTAAGTATCAACAAAACTGTCACCCAAGGGTATTGTGCCTTAAACTCATATTAGTGGCAGTGGTGAGCCAGAACGTTTCCCGCTATTCATTTCTGACCTGAGAACAAAGAAATTCTTTAACTCACTTAAAAATCATGCAGCCTGATCTGAGCGGGAGGGGGGAAAGCTAGAAGTTGTACATGGATAAATTCATCATTAGTGTGAGTGCTGGGACTCAGATGTTTGTATTTGAGCTAGGATAATCTGTGTCCCAAACATCAGAAAAATTGTGTTTTCATTACACTTACTTTTGCTGTGTTTCCCCTGCTTTCACTCTTATTGTCTTCACTATAAGTCCTGGTCGACGGGTGCCTTTTGTCCATGGTATTATGGTTTGAACTGTGTCCCAGATATTCTCCCAAACTGCAGTTCCTTCCCATTTGAACTTGATCATTATTAGCTCACCAATATCAGTGTCCAGGGTGATGAGAAAAGAGTAGGTTTTATTCCCATTAATGCCTTCAACTCTGTAGAAAACAAAACCAGAATAATGCTGTCTTAATTATAATGGATTAAAGTGAAAAATCTGAGTTTCTCTTCTCTTTAAAACCAAAGAAACAACTTTGTTTCCTCTTCCTTCTCCAGGAGGAATCATTACTGTCTCTAGGATACTCTTCCTCCAGGTGTATAAAGTGGCGAAATATGACAACATGCTAGAAAAGAAGCAGGAGAAGCTTGAACAGCTGGTGAAGCACTAGTGATTTCTGACAGCAAAAGAAAGCGTCTATAATAGCATCTACGTTACATCTTTTGTCTGCTAAAGCGAATGCTGACCCACACTGTTGCCATTTCTTTTGTTAATACAGATCATGTCTGTCATGAGAAATAACCAAAATTCTTTACCTTAATTACAGCTGCTTATTTGTGCTTTGATTAGACCTCCCTGTGTTAGCCATGGGATGTACTGAAGGTAAGTGAACACAATACTTAATGTTCAGGAAAACTTCCAAAATTACTGTTTGTTTTATAGAGATTTTTCATGCAAAAGCTGTATGAACATTGTAAAAGTTTATGATTTTTAGGGAGTATGGGTGAATAGAGGACAATTTCCAGTTTGTCTTCACTTAGCTGTACTAAACCATTTCACTCACAGCATGATTGGTATTACAAATTGGCACTTTATTCCTCACTTGTACAATGACACGTAATATCAGTACTCACAGTGTGATGGGCAGGTTTTTAGCATCCTCCTTAGTGCCTGTCAGAGAAATGGTAAAAGTTGGGTCTATCTGCTTGCCTTCTATTTCATTGATGAAGTGGATCTTGAACTGGTAATGATAGACTGTAGAAAGGAAGAATTTGCAAAGTGACAAAATTAATGGTCAAAGAACCAATAGATTTCTCAGGCAAAAGAATTTTGCCTTTCAGAGCAGAAAGTTGATTGATATTCTATCTTATTTTATTTGAATTTTATTTTATTTAAAATTTAATTTGCAGCAATTAAATCATCATTATTTTTTCTGATTGTTGCTGTGCTGTGTAATCCCTTAGGGTTTGGGGCCCTGTTGCTCTGTTTAAAAGGGTAGAGAAAAAAGGTAACCTGGGCTGAGTTCCCTTTGTAGGATAAAACATTCTTCCATGGGAAATATTTCAGTTTTTCTGAAGTTTAATTGTTAGAATTTCTGGCAAGCCCTCCATCTAATCACCAGACAAATCCTTATGACTGGGCATGGCTAGAGGTGTATGATACAGTTTGAAGACCTTATGCAACAGTCAGGCTTTTTCTCTGATTGGCTAGAAAATTACCCTGCAAAACAGATGACTCACAAACTTTCCTTGACTGCATAATGATACACTGTGCTTAATGTGCATCCGTTAACAATATGACTTTGTTCAAGCACATTACTATAAGAAAGATGTCATTAATTTTTTGAGATTGGGTGGGTTTCTAGAGGAACAGCGTTTAGGAAAGTCTTCCAACTGAATATGGTCAGAATGAAGAATGCCTAAGAAATCATCTGTGTACTGATTATGAGCAGTTTGACATTTAATAAGTTATGAAAAAAACCCCACTCAACATAGTTAGAGGCCATGTGCACACAGATATTGTCAGCTAGATTTGAATGTCCAAAACTCTTCTGTCTGATGATTTTACCAGCCACCTTCTTGACAAAACTGATGGATTTGTGTTAATTAAGAAAATCCTAAGCAATTTCTATTAATGAAGACCACAGAGTATTTGGAAGAATTAGGGGTGTTGTATTTATCCTTGTAATCTGGTCAAGTTACACATGGGAAACTGTTCTGGTAATCATTATTGCATGTTAGTTTTTGAGTAGAAAGATGCTCTTTCCTCATTTCTTCTCCTCACGCACTTCAGGCTTCACTACATCTGAGAATGTCTCCATGGTACTGCTAGCACAGATAGATTTTTTTTGGGGGGGGGGGGGGCAGCTGTGGGAGTTCAGAATGGAAGATATTTGCTAGAAAAGCTGTATCTTTTAGTTGTAGTTTTATAGTTATTGTATATAAGTGAACAAAGTGTTTTCTTTTGAAAAGGTGCCACTCAGTAGAAAACAAAATGGCTGCTTCTTTGTTGCAAAGCAGCTGAGGACAAAGTTGGCAGAGACGCTTGTTTACAGATCACATTTATTACTCTCCCGCCTTTCACTGAGCTTTCTCTCCATCTAAAAACTGATTGTTCTAGTCTATGTTCTGATAAAGCCTAGACTTTTGCTGTGGTTATGATGCCCACTTTAAGGAAAAAGGTGAGGTGAGAATATTCATATAAAAACTCAGGGTCCCATCACAGCTTTATTATAAAAGTTAACTTCTTTGTAACAACTGGTTTTTGTTTGAACTGGATTAATGTATGCTCCAGAATATAATGCCATTAACTTGAAAGATGAAATGTCAGATTTTGTGAAAGACGCAGAGGATTGTGAAGTGTAATGCTGAGTTTCTCAAATTTCTTCTGTTTAGGCTTCTCGCATGATCTGCAAACATTTTTTACGAGTGTTACAAAGATGACTTTGTATGCACCCTCCCACAGTTGCTGCCTTGTTTGGGAACTTTTGTGAAAGGAAACCATTGTCTGGGGCACTGATATCTGCATATGCATCAAAGACTTTTTTTGAAGCAAAACCAGTTTCAAGCTTAAAAATACAACATGTTTTAAATTGAAATCAAGCCAATAAGAGACAGATATTTTACCACAAGCTGCAGCTATCTCTGTGTCCAAAGAAGAACACAACACAGGAATGGTGTTTCTGTGCCCAGGTGTGATGGTAGTGGCTGCTGTGTCCTCAGATCAATTTACTTTCCTGCTTCTGACAGTGATGTGACTGTACTGCAGCAAAATTACATCAGGAACTAGACAAGGGCTCTAGAATTTTTAAATCTACTTCAAGTAGCTTCCAGAAGCATTTTAAAAAGTATAAGAGATCCAGCAGATTCAGCTGCTCTGAGTACCAGTCAGGGCTAAGCAGACCCTTCTGGACTCATCACTGTGTACTTCATAGCTGTGTTAGTGGAAGACTTCCAAAATTTTTTTAAAAGTACCTGAATTTTTGTATTATTTAAAAATCTGTGATATTGCAGTTGAGTCCTGGACACCGTGGGGAAATAAGATGTGTAATGCAAGCAGAATTTTTAAGCATTTCTCCTCAGGACTGGAAAGCTCTTGAGTTCGCATGGGGGGAGGCACCATCGACATTGCAGGGCTTCCTCAACCCCGATGTCTCGGGTGGCGGACAAGCAGGCTGAGCCCCCCGACAACGGGGGCACCCCTTGCTGGCTGTGCCAGGTAGAATGGGCCAGCCCGGCAGCGGGTGAGGAGCTGAGCAGCCCCCATGGCCGCGGGGCTGCTGTGGGGGAGCGCGGGGGCAGGCGGGCCCGGCGCTGCCTCAGAGCTGAGGGGCCGGGCAGGGCCGTGCCGCTGAGGGGGCTGTGGGAAGGGCGGCAGCCGCTCCGCGAGGAGCTGGGCCAGGCCCCGCTGGCGGTGAGGGGCTGCGGTCCGAGCAGGGGCCCTGCCCGCGCTGCACCGCGCTGCCGCCCGCCACATGCCTCATGGGTGACTCCGGAAAGGAGGTAGGGAGGAGCAGCACCACGCACCGAAGGTCCCTGCACCAAAAGTCATTTGGGAGAGGCACGTCCCTGCCGTGCACCCACACAGTCCTGCTGGTTCTTGCTTTAAAACATACATGAACCTTCCCCCTGCAGGTGAGTGTCTGTTCAGCAGCAGCAGCACTTGCCTCATGGGCTCTCTGACAGACGAGTTGTAACCAGCCAACAGCCAGGCCTCGGCCATTTTGTAATGGGAGACTGGCAGAGCGGCCCTGTTGCCCTGTCAGACTACTTCCGCTCTGTATGTCTGGTAATACATGCAAGAAACCACATTGATTGTCTTTCTGAGCTTAGAAAATTGTTACTTTGTGCTCGCCATAAAGTAATTTAATGGAGATAAAGCTAGAGTACCAGTCACGTCACTTTAGTTCTGCAGTCCTGCCCTGTAAAAGTCCATGCTGTTCTGTTGTCTATCCATTGTTTGAAAAGCAATAATTTATATGTCATCTTGTAGACTAATTGCAGATAAAATTTGGGCAAACTCGGAACAGGAGGTTTTACAGGCCTCCCAGAGCAATTATGCTGCTTTTTTGTCTTGGCTGCATGCCTGCATATGTTAAAACAAATTCACACAGGCCAGGTGTAGGAAGATCCTGTAGATCAGGAGCCTGAGCATCTCTGAGGCCTCAGATCTGCATTTAGCCTGTGGCCAGCATGCTTTTTCCCACAGAAATATTGAGAGTTGGGATCTTGATGAAAGGGCATTAGGACAGCCTGCTGGGATTCTCAGTTGTCTCAGCAAATTGATTATTCCTATAGATATTATGAGCTTTAATAAATGAGTAAACAGGATCACACAGCTTAGGCTCATTCTCACACTTTGTGATCAATCTGGAGACTAAGAAGTATTCCCACAAACCTTTGAAAGGCATATGTGCTCTTGTTTTCAGAAAGAGTTGTCTGCTTTTGGGGAGCCTTTCTTCCCTGACGTTGTAGCCCAGTGTGTTGCACCGGTTCTTTCTACAGCTGAGGCACATTCCTTTGTTGAAAGTGTTGATGTCGTTGCACCAGTATGCTGTGCTTTGCTTATCGTTGTGAAGCAGAGAGTCGATGAACAAATGAACTGATCTCTCATGAGCACATTTCACAGTTTGAGTGATACCTGAAAAAATGCAAACAACAAGATTTTGCATGTCCTTGTTCCTCTTTACCATTTCAACTGCAGAGGAGTACAGTACCCAAATATAAAGATATGTTACTGTTTTCCCCCCACCCCATTTATTAGTAAAACGTCATGATTTTGCCTCAGAAATCATAATTGTAGCAACCTGACTTTAGGATCATCCAAAAATATTTTGGCTGAACCCACATGATAATAAATTTGAATAATTTGCTGCTTAAACTTCTCTAGCCTGACTGCTTAGGACTGTAATTATGAACCTTGATTTCGTTGTCCTGGGTGTTTTGGTCAGTATGAAATACAGTATGAAGCTAGATGCAGTCTTTCAGATCATGACACATTAAAGACAGCAGCCTCATTCTGAATGGTTGAACACTGTTGTCTTTTGGATGCTTACGTGGTAATGTCAGATTTTGTTCTTATCAGGGTGACAAACTCATGTTGAACTGAAAATTGCTTGCAGCTATTATTGGGGGGAAAGGATCCAAAAATGTATTAAATACAATAAATTATTAAATGCATTGATCTGCTTTTACAAGAAGTAAGTATCTTTTTCCTCCTTAAGTGTCATCAAATTATGAAAGTTATTTTCTTCTGTGTAATCAGGATATATTATGATGGACTGTTTTTGTATGTCTTCACTGATAAGCTTTTTAGCTGATGCTTGGTTTCACATTTGTCATGAATTATCTGCTAACAAGTCAGGCCTACTTTTAGATAGTGTGATGATAGTTGAGAAATATTTTTGCAATGCAGTGTGCTGGGTGAACAATACTCTTGGGGGTTTTTCAATGAACAGTTCTAGTGTTACTGTGCATTGGTACTTACCTTTTTTCAGTATGTTGCATCAGTTTCTCTATACGTTTATGTTTAGGTACATTGGAAATAAGCCTCTATGTATAAAACCTAGCCTGGAACGCAGGCAGTCAGCTCCTAGAGAGGGCATCATCTGTGCAGCTGAAGGATGGCGAGTTGAAAAAAGGTGAACTAAGGAGGTGAGTAGTACAACCCTGTGTTTTGTTTGATTTGAAATAATTAATTGCACACTAGATGAATCTGGCTTAATTAGAATAAGTTTTCTTATTTCCTCTACCACTAAAACAAATACCTTTGAAATTATTCAGAAGTGCTTGTCAGCAGGACGCTCATGGCCTCATTTTCAGATGTGCGAGGCAGTCAGATTCCTTACTGGAGTCAGTAAGAACAGTCTGAGCTCAACACATGTGAAAAAATCACATAACCAGTTTCTGGAAAAGAAATTTCCTTACATATAATGGGAGATAATACTCCCATTAGGTTACTGTTTAAGACCGTAGAGATATGTGAAGTTTCCCAGAGATGCTGCAATGATGCTTCCTGTTTTGTGCTGTTGGTTCTTACCGGTGATTCCGTATTGCGCAATGTGGTTATACACGTGCATGATGTGACAGCCAGGCTGAAAGGTGCCTCCGTTGGGATAAAAGTCAAAATGAGCCACAGGCTGCTTGATGCCAACACTAAGACCCATGTGCTGTTTAGTGAATGTATGAATTGCATCTACAAAGTTTGCATCATCTGGAGATAAACGGTCTGTTGGCGACATTCCTTCAAACAAGGGACCGGCAGGGTCAAGGCCTGCAATGAATGCAAACAATCCAGTTGTGATATAGTGCAGATGGGCTGTTCTTTTACTGTTATGAGAAAAGTCTGTGATAAATATTTAAAAACAGACAGCACTGGTCATTTACAAGGTCTTTCACTGATAGAAGCAATGCTAGGAACACTTGTCCTGCAAAGGGTACGTGGTTACACCAAAAGGTAAACACAGACATTGTAATAAACAGTAACTGCTGCATGCGCAAGGACACAGGCCCAGAGATAGATGTGTTTGTTATGGACAAACCATGCTCACTACTGCTTTGTCACTTGAGGGATGTTTACTTAATTTTGTTCTTTCATACTCTAGAGGTCATGCGTTTCAGAGGCCCTTTTGAAGACAACAGTCCCACAACAAGGTTGACTTTTAGCCCACATTTGGGACCTGAAACTTTATAAAGCTTCACTTGTTGCTTAAGAGAGCTATATGTCTATTAGAAGTTTCATAATAATTTTTCAACCTTAAAGGTCTTCAAGGCAAATTATTACAGTATTCAGGAAAATAATACTCCACTTAGGGACTCTTGCTGATTTATAGTTTGCTAGATATTTTTGTATGGTATTCTTTTTGGTTGGGAACTGATTTATGGAAAAGGACTACCTGTGTAGTTTAAAACTGCCTTTAGTTTTGAGGACAAGCTTCTAAATTTGCGATTCTTCAGTTGGTTTTATGGACTAACATAGATGCATAGATGTAACTGGACAACCAACTAACACAGGCTACAAGGAGGGATCTCACCCCGAAGGCATACATTTCCTTTTATTTTTAATAGCTTTTGTCACTATGAATTTTTGTAGCTTATTGTTACAAGTCTGGAAATTTTTGCTGAAGAATGCATATAGCTGTTACAATAAATAATGTGTTTTAATGTTTTTTACTTATTCATTATTGAGGTTTGATGTACTAATATGGTTTGAACAGGCAGTGCTGATGAACTAAAGTCCTTCAGTGTATACAGGTGTAATATGACAGCACATTGTGTAAAATCAGCTTCTTGGCATGCAGGCACTGTCACAAGAGCTGATCGTATAAGGAACTATGGTATGTGGCAATGAATCCAAGATCAGAATTGGGACTTCAAATTACAGTCATGCATATTTGCCTCACTCCCAAATCAGATTAAAGCGAAACGTAGCTGATATGGGCCTCATGTAAAATGCACTTCTGTTTATATAGAATCAATACAGTGTATCAATAACCTTATAAATGTATCTTCATTAAACTCACAATTAGTACAGTTACAAAACACTACAGAAGGTTCAAAATGCCACTAGTCAAAACAATCAAGTGTTATGGTTAACCTTGTTTACTTTAAGCATCTATTAGGAATACTCTAATGATATGCTTCTTGTAAAATGTAATCCAGGACTATCATTTTTGCCACAGGAAAACTGACTTCACTGTGTGAGCGATGAACCACAATTGAAAGCTCAAGCACAGTTAGACAATTTCCTCAATGTAATTTTCTTTTTAAAATGAGTTGCTAGCAATGCACAGTGTATTTGAATGGCTTTGGGTCAAGATAGTGACCAAAGATCCAAGGTTACTGGTTAACATTTAGTTTAAGGTGCTACTGGGAATGGATGCAAGATAAATTCAAGCAACTTGCAACTTGAATCTTTGGTTTATGATTTGTAGTCCCATGTTTGTATGTCATAATTTGTACTGAGGTAGGAAAGATCAAAGCTAGAAGTACTATGATACTTCTTCTTGAAAAGTGTTTTCATTAAATTTTCTAAATCTGTTTTCTAAACCAATGGGATGAAACTTCTAAACTGTGGCAAACTTTGCTATTCAACAGCTAAATAGTAATATGACATTGGTATGTCAAACATCTATGTAATTTAAATTAGTTGACCGTTACATTTCTTAAAGTTATAAGTCTTTACCTGTAATTCTTCCGATCTTGTTCGTACCGCTGATGTAACTTCCAGCAAATCCTGAAACATGAGCTCCTAGGCTGTACCCAATTAGATGAGCATTGCTTCTGGAAAATTGAATGGATTCCTGGAAGATAGTGGCAGCTTGATTTAGATGCAGAAAATTTGAAAACTATACAGTGAAATACTACAAGCTAGGAATGCCATGAATTATAACACAATAAATGTGTATGTTGATGATGGAGGTCAAATGAGGTGCATGAATCATGCACTAAATTTCTTTGCTGGCTGAATGTTATTCCTTGCCCCCTTTTTATTCCTTGCACTGCTACTTATGCACTACGCTCAGAAAAACCATCAACATGGATAGTAGGATTTTTGGTGCTGTTTGTTGCAAGTGATGCAAATGTGCATTGCCTTTTGTCTGCAGCATTTGACTTTCCTATGACTATAAAATGGATATCTGTCCTTTAACTTCAGTGTAAAACAATCCTCTATAGAAAGTGCCTTGCTTTTTTTGCCTGAGATACTAGCACAAGCCAAATTTAGAAGCCAAAGTATCAAATCATTGATCAGACATGTTAAGTGATATGGCAATGACATTGCTTGGACTGATTTGCACAAAATTGAGTATCTGATCTGAAACAAACCTACTGAAGCAGAATTGGCCTCAGGCCTGCCTTTCTGCCTAATCAATACTATCTAGACCTTAAGCATTTCACCTGAGCTGCAAGGCTCGAAGTTTTTCTGACTTGTAAGGAAAAATGTGGCATATTTTTCTTGCAGGAAAGACAAACCTCTGTTTTAATTTCATTGTGGATATTGCCTGTCCTGATGGAGTGGCTTTGCAGTCTCAATACCTGTCTCTTGTAAAGATGAGCTGAAACTTGGCGACTTCTATTGAGAAGAGCAGCTCTTACAATCACAAGATCTGACCAGTTTTCTTGGCAGGTGTTATTAAAATGAATGCTACTGAGATTGCTACTGATCATGCCCTATTAACTCTTGGACTAAGAGTGCTAAAATGTACTTTATTCTTCGTTAAAATGTTGCACAGCACTGCAGTTTTTGTTACGTTCATTGAGGATATTTCAAATATGTGCCTGCCTGTAAGCAGACAGAAGCACAGCGGAAAGATAGTTATGGCAGTGGGAATGCAGAGTTTTTTAACTGCTAAACTCAGGGTGGGCCCTTCTCAACAGAAGGAAGGTTTACTGCTTGAACATGCTCAACTGAATGCTGTGAAAATTTATGGTATGTTTAAATCCTGGAACATATCATGGTATGAGAGAAGCTACCTACAGTGCTGGAGCAAGGAGTCATTTATTCAAGCCTTGATTTGTTTGCTGGCACTGGAGAAATCACAGACTGTCTTTATTGTTGACAGTGTGGTGTGTCCTCCTGGGAACTGAACAAAGTCCACGATTTGATTCATTCAATAATTAAACAGCTTCAAAATAATGACTTTAGGCTCCAGCAGCTTAAATTTGTCCAAGTGCGAAGGTTTGTTGTAACATCACAACAAAAAATAGTGACTCTGTCTCTTCTACCTTTTCTTTTGTGCCTGTTGTCCCTAACTGGGCATGATATCTCATGACTTCTTCTAGCCCTGCCATTCCTGCTGACAGCACCTTAGCCCTTCAAGGGTATTTGCTACAAACCTCCTAGCTTTGCAGTGTATTTCCCTTCCACCTTAGGCCTCACCATATTTAAGTTAATGTATTCAGAAATTCATTGTGAAGTACAGAAGTGTAATCTCATTTCAAATTAGGTAGCTTAAATTAGTACTAGAGATAGATGAAATAAGAGTTGTTTAGGGTGCCTGGTTAGTACAAGTGATTCTCATTGTAGTGTTTGCTTTCCACCTTTTCTTAAACGGTGCTGGAGACCAGTGATCCCTTGCAGACTTGTCTGCAGCCTTTTTCATCCAGCCATGGCCACTGCCCCCCATACAGC
This sequence comes from Strix aluco, assembly GCF_031877795.1. Taxonomy (NCBI): domain Eukaryota; kingdom Metazoa; phylum Chordata; class Aves; order Strigiformes; family Strigidae; genus Strix; species Strix aluco. The sequence continues at coordinate 26,978,429 of NC_133942.1, read as the reverse complement.
AGGAGTTCTGATAAGTAGTCACTACACTACTGTGCCTCTGTACTCACTGTTACCTCCATCTCATCTGCTTTGTGAGACATGTCTGTCCTCTTAAAAGGTCTTGCTTTACATTCTGAATCTCTAAGCTATTATTTTAGAATAATCTTTGGGGACCTGAGGCAAATATCAGATACTATGTCATGCTTGAATTCTGCAGTAAAACCAGAAATTAAGCACAGATAACATAAACCCATTTTACTGAACTAACCACTTGCAAATGAAAATGTGTGCCTGCTTTCAAAGTGATCTGCACACATGCTAATTGAAAAGCTAAAGTAGCATGAAATTATCTCTCCTCTAAAGATATATCAAAATATTTTAATAAACAAGACCACTTGCTTTTTTCTCTTGCGTGATGAAAGGTTTATGAAGGTGTATGAAAGTTTATGGAAGAATAGAGAAACATATAAGTAATTGAAATGAACAGCATTAACCAGCATAGTATTTCAGAAAGGTGGTAGAAGTATGAGAACAGGTAAATAGGTCTTTTCCAGAGAAACATGTGTCGATCTGGGGGCTCTTACCTCCAGCCATTCCAGGAAGTCTGCTATCTCCTGTCCTATGTGGCGTGTATTCTGTACAGCAATAGGATAGTGCTGGTGAGCAAATGTAAGCCAGTCTGCAATGATCACATTAATTTGTTTATGCTGAGACTTCAGAGCTGCTGCCATTTTCCAAATCCAACCTTCTAACATTCCATCCACCTGTTTTATACAAAACAAAACAAAAACCAAAACCAAACAAAGCATTCTTATGGGAAATCAGACTCTGACAAATATTTCTTGTGAAAAGCTCATGGAAACAAAAAATGTAGTATAAACAAGAAAGGCTTAATGCTGACAACTAGATTCTAGGGGCTTCGTCATGCTTCAGTGCTGAGAATCTTTGGGTTTTGGTGGACAAAGAATTAAGAATCAATATAAGAACTGCATAACAATTTATGTCTTGTAATACGAACTCTTATCAGTGAAATGATGTCCCTAAATATTTTCACTCATCCTGAGATAATTGATATTACTGAGATAATTGGTATTACTGAGATAATTGGTATTACTGATTAAAAAGAATGACAGAAATTCCCAGAAAACTTATGATTTGATTCAAGAGCAGCTGTCCCTGTAAATTTAAGCTAAAAGGGTTAGAGATGGAGGGAAGCTGGAGGATTGCAGACCAATGGGCATCTACCTTCTTCAGCCTTCCATTTTTTGAGATCTGATTTTTTGAGTCATTCTTTTTTTAAAATCAGAATTTCCTTACTAGCATCAAAGACTGTTTTTGATTTGATGGACCCGAATTATGATTTAATCTATCAGATTTAACTGTTGTTCTAGTTGCACGTATTTCCTCAACTGGTAGAACATCCTTATATCTTCTGGTGTTTTAAGAGAATTTGGGAGTCTCAGTTCTGAGTTTCCATACATATCGCTCTAAGAGCCCAACACCTCTGCAGATTAAGTTAATATGAATGATAAACTTCAGTGACAGCAGCCTCAGGTCCATGGTTTGTCTTTAAGGAGAGTGTAGGTTTTGAACAAATGGGAGGCTTGGCTAAAGAAATCTAGGGCAATATTTCATCCAAAGTCAGCTCTGCTGTTATTTGCTAAGAGAGTTATCTGCATCAAGGGTGTTGCTCAAAGTTTCTCTACATATTTGAAGATGTACAAGAAAGATCCCTTTTGCCACCTTATGTGATGGCGTTGGTTCTATGGGAATCAAGGATCTGTTAAAATGACATTATTTATTGTCCTGCCTTTTCTTTTGTTTGTTTTTCAACTGAGAAGCTGATCAAAAGTCACTCTTAGTACTGAAATGCTTTTGAGAAAGGCTTTCATGGTGGATTTTTTTTTTTTTTACAGTTTAACTGAAAGAGTGCAGTGATAATTCACTGACGTTGGAGGCTTCATTTCCCGCTGAAGGGACTTATAGAGAAGTTCTCTTTAAAGATGTATCTGTGAGAAAGATGTGGGGAGATTGTGCGCACTTCTTTTCAATAAGTCTGTAAATATCTGGCAGTGAACATATCAGAGAAATAAAACTGGTATTCAGTCCTCTGGAGGCATAGCACATTAATTCAGCTACTTGTTCGAACTCTGCTGGCTTTAAACCAGGGCCAAATCTAATCCTTGGCATGGGACTCCCATATGAAAAATTGCTTGTAGACTGTTCCTTCAGGATCTCAGTGGGGAATATCCACTTTGTATTATTTCTAGCCATGATTGCTACCAGGGAAATCCACCATCTTTCTAATCACAACCTTTCTTCTGAAGTTACTTTTGGCACTAGCATAATGAGAAGGAAAGTATATCAAATCAGATGTAGTTTAAATTAAAAATAAAATGTGAGTTCATACCGACCAGCCATGGACTATCATCACCAGAGGAAGAGAGGCATTGAAACTGCATTTGTCAAGAGTCTCCAACTGATTAAAAAAAATCTGACAGCCTTCTTCAGTTGTATCTCTATAGAGTCGAAATTTGGTTTCTAAGTTTTGCTGATCTTTCTTTGTTCTAGTGTGCTGACTCTGTGATCCCAGTGCCTCTGAAATGAAATTCATAACAACGGTCATAATAGGATGGAATCTAAAAGCTGAAGAAGTTACTAGTGAAACACAGTTTGTAAAACAGAGTGAATTAGTAAGATTGAAACTCTAATTGCTGCCTAGTCCAGGTGGGCCCTAAGCTGTACATTTTGTGTCAAAAAAAGTGATCTTTTTGAGAGTTTGAGATGGTCTAGATGTGCCTCTGAGTCCATCTATTTGAGCAATAACAATTACATGGGAAATACTGACCTTTCTACTTGAGGCCCTTATAGAATGCATAAGTATTCTAAAAGCACAGTAGAGGTGTTGTGACTTTACAGTGTTAGTGCATGCACAAGCGAGCACATTCATAGGCTATTAACTCTGCAGGGCATATTTTACTAATGTGCATTTGCTAGTAATTGCTGAGCAAGCATTATTACACTAAAAAACCCATTTTATTCAGGGTTATAACTCTGCTTAGAGACTTAGGTGACTGCTTAAAACCATTAGACCACATCGTAAATGATTCTTTTTCTCTAAAAAGGCAAGATGAAATGTTCTTGTTTAAGTTGTAATATTTTTGGTGGTTTCATTTTTAGATAAAATAACTTGGTACGTATAGGACAGCATTTTCAAAAATGTCTATTAATTACCTGGGATGGTATCTCTATTTAAGCGAGCGTGGGCAGGGTGAACTGTGGTCTTATCAACATTATGAGCTTAGAAGGAAAAGCATGAATATAGAGAAATTGCTGAAAAATGGAGTAAAATAAAGCAGAAGCTTACAAAAAGTACATTGTGACATGCAAGCCCGGTGTTTTTTTCTAATAAGACTTCAGACTGTTTATTTTATTTATCTGAAAATAATCCATATCATGAATTATTACTTAAGCTAGAAGAAATGGAGATCAGTAGAAGAAAAGTTGGGGTGTGATGCACTAGGCAAATGAGAGGTTACAGTTCTTTGTGCTGGAAAGGAAACTTTTAGAATAGAGAGAGTTTACTAATGGAGTTTCTTGGGGGCTGTTTTTTGGCTGATCTTGTTTTAATATTTTCTTTAAAGCAGCAGGCAGGAAAGGTACAAGACTGACAAAGTTTGGGAGGCATTTGCTAATACTGAGGAGACCAAAATGTTAAACGCTAAGGGCTAAATGACCTTGAAAATACAGCAACAGAAATAGATAGAAATCTCATGCTATGAAGTGCAAGGTCATGTAGTTGATAGGAATTTCTCTGTAAATGGGGCTCATAAATTGGAAGTGACGCAAGGGTAAAAAGACTTGACTGTAGTAATCAATAACAAAAGTGACTATGAGTCACTACTGTGATTTGGCTGTGAGAAAGGAAAATGTAATTCCAAGATGCATCAAGGAAGATGTTTTCGGTAGAGAGAGAGTATGTTAAAGCCAGTAAGTTTAGGCACTTATTAACCACACACAGAACAGGGTGCGTAGCTCTTGTTACCAAGTCGTGATACCAATTCAAACTGCAAGCGCTGCTCAGCAGCACTGCTACAACTGTCAGGGAGGAGGCCTCTGTTTTAATCAAACCTAAACAAATAATGAAGTATTCTCAGAGGTGAAAATGAAGTACTTTATTTACTGAAAAATAAAATTATCTGTGTTGGAACAGAACTCACACTAGTTAAATTTTAGTTCTTATATTTTTCTTGCATACAGGTTCCTTAATATAACATTAATATTAGAAATATTGTATTGTATTTTATCTTCTAAGTCAGGACATTTAAATTTTTTTTGTACATCACAGTTCTTCTGTCTGTAGATGTTTTCAGAAAACATCTAAACTCATAGCATATTCGTTTCTGTATTACATCTGCAAATGTATCCTGAGGTTCTATGACATTGTTGTCTTGGTAAGATTTTTGATTATTTCCAAGGTACTTCTGATACATTTACTGGTGAGCCTTTATCCTGCAAGTGTATTTAGTGATGGGAAACACCCATATTTACATATTTGCAGTAATAACATCTTATAATGCACAGTACAAAGAACCCTAATGCTGGTTTTAGATCAGACTGTATTTTTGCCATATGTCAGCCTTGTTACAAACTTTATTCAAGGTTTTCTTTTAGTATAATAATAAGAGATGATACAAACAGCATATTAAATTGTCTAAGTGAATGCTAGATCTGGCAAGAAAACTCCCAAATTGAACTGCACTGGATGTACACTGTTTTCTATTTGTCCCTACTTATTGTACATTCCAAGTAACTCCAGGGAATGTTATGTGCTAGGAATTATTGTAGGAAGTTGTTCAGCCTTTTATAAGAGCTGGAATTAAAAAACTTCAAAGTTAGTGAAAGTTTGGTTATGAAAATTCTTAGCTTCAGTGTCTCACATTTTTCTTTAATGATGCTTTTAACTGTGATAGCTAGCTAGGACTAAGTCTGATCATTTCTTTGTTACAGCATCTACAGAAGAGCATTTTTGTTGGATTTTTTTGCTGAGAGAGGATTTAGGTTCTGAAGAAAGTAATATTAGGAGAAAGTGAATCTAGTTAACTGAAAATTGGAAAGAGTTTTAATGATGTTGATATTCTTCACCTGCTGCTTATTCAGGCTTTGGAGAGTAGTCTCTACACAAAGATAAGCATTGTGTTATTTTTTTAGCACAAAAAGAAAAGAAAAAAAGTAACTTGTGCCTGTTCCATTGTACACATCCTTTCTTTGTTTTATGCCTTGTTTTCATTTTCTTTTTGCTCTCTTGGTGCTTGTGCATTGCAAAGGCACTTTGTCACTTTTCGTATTGTTTGTACATCCTACAGAAAACAAGTCCGTTAAATAGCTCTTTTCTTTACACATCAACTGTGAAAGTGCTGTGGTGCTTTAATGGGTGAGCTTTTGGCTTGCCAGTAAGTCTGAGAGAATTAAAAATACAGTTTGAACTCTTCTTAATGGCTGTCAAAAATTAAAAGTTCCAGTAGAATCTGTTGTATTATTAGACAAAAAACTGCTTCAATCCATTAATCCATGTAATGACTTGGAGAAAGAAATCGAGTGAAGAGCTTGGCTTCTACAACAGACTCTTGCTAAAAATGTCATACCAGTGACTCACTGACGTGATTGAAAGTTTCATAAGTCAGTTAAAAAACAACAAAATAAAACTGCAAAAAATTTTCCCGTGCTAGTTGCAGCTAGGAGTGCCAAGATCATTCTGAAACTCCAGAGAGTTTCTCTTTGGAAAATTAGCCCTTACCCAGCTGAGTGAGTTGCTGACTTAATTTCCTTTTTCTCTGTAGATTCTACTCTAACATGAATTCTTTCAGGAAAGGCAGTGCAACATGGCCATACTGATCCATGTGCTACCATAAATTACCTTCACGCAGAGCAGCGTGGTAATCATGAGCAAGAAATGTTGTTGTGACTCCTTGCTACCCTGGAGGAGATTCAGCACTTCACCTTTCCTTACTTTGTGTTAACGGTATTTCTATGAGGTGCAGTGAAGGCCAGGTTTGTAAATACCACTTAACTGTAATACAGCAAAGTTTCTTGTAAAACATTTTGGGGTTAATTTTGGCAGACAAACCACAACACTTTTAGATTTGACCAGAGATAACTGTGTTTTCTTACTGAAAAGTAAAACCAAAAGAGTAATACCCAGTTGAACAAAAGGAAACTTTTTTTTAATTGGGATTTAAAAAAAAAATTTAAAATGAGAGACACACCTACATATGTGGTAGTAGGTCTAGTAGCCATCTGAATGCAATGCACATTGGGATGTGCAAGGTAAGAGTTCAGTTATTGTTTCTCACTATTAACATTTAATTATATTTGAATTATTAGTGTTTATTGCTTTAGGTGATACCCGTCCTGCTTCTAATAACGTGACCTCCAAACTGAGATGAAAGGAGCATATGAAGAATAATGAGAAACCTAGTAAACAGGAAGAAATTTTTTTTTCTGTAAAAAGAGGTCTTGTAAAATAGTAATAATAATGATAATTCCATATGGACCAAACTTAGATTATTTGAACTAAATCTTCTATTTACCTGTAGAAGCAGGTTAATCCAGGAGACTGACTTGGACTGAATCACCCCAAAAGATGAGAAGGCATATGATTTTCTTAACTATGGAATTTTTGGAGTCTCTTCTGAAATTTTCAGATGTGATAGTAATGCTTCAAGACTTGTAAATAAAAACTTTACCGGAAACTAGGCAAAGGTCTGGACACTGGCCAGGGTTTGAAACCATGAAATATCATATGCTTTTTTGGGGGAGAGATCCAGAATCTAAATATATTTCTTTCTATGTCATGTTTTATTGGGCATGAAAATACAACTACAAAATATCTGCTTCACACCACAAAATTTGTCTAAAGATGTGTCAGGAATGAGGACAAAGTATGGTAGGACTATATAATGTTAAGAGCAAAATTTTAATATTTGCTATGTCATATATTTTAAACTCATCTTACGGTACAGCATAAAAACTTTGATTAAAATTGGCCTTTTCTGGCTAAGAAAAATAATGTTCAGCATCCTTCTTTCTGTCATGGTACTCTACAGGAAGAGTTTCTCAATAAGGTCTCACTGAAGAGGGTTGAAGGGGATGTTTCAATGACACTCACCTAATCCATAGGCAATTGAAAAATTAATTAGGTAAACCTGAACAGAAACTGAACTTTGGGCTGCTGGTATGTTCATGATACTTAAAAATCATACAGGTAAGCATGCATACACACCCTGCTACCTAGACACCTGGCTTACTGCAGCGTCCCTTCATGTTCATCAGCGGATTTGTCAAAGGCTTAATAAATCTCCTGTTTCTTTTGGATGGCTTTTCCTTCTTTTCATATATGGAAGTGTTTCCAAAAGAGTGCTTATGTATTGTGCTGTTATTTTAGTGTGACCAGTATCCAACACATTTAAGAAACAAGTGGCACAACTATTGTCCCCAGAATGAGAGAATTCTGTTGTGAAATTGAGCAAAGACAGTGACATGTTAACCATTTTTTGTTTGGACTGTGGAAAATCCTCTAATTTCCAATAGCCAGATTATTTTTATCACTTAAAAGAAGAGCTCATGACATGGAAGCGTAAAGGTCTCTCAATCCGACAAATGCTTCCCTTAGCACTATTCTTGCTAGAAGCATAGTTGTCAGTGTTCCTGTTGGATATGGAAAATACTCTTCACTAACCCCTTCTACTTTGTTTAGCAGTGCCTGTCATAACCTCCAGACTGTGTGCATTCTAGGGAAAGCTGTTTGCTGCAAACTCTAAAACATGGAGAAAAAAACATTGCTGAGAACTCTAAAACATGGAGTGGTTTTTTTGGAAATCTAGGTTGCTCCAGAGTCCCAGACAAGATAAGGCAGTCAAAACTAAGGTCTATTGATTTCTTGGTATATTATCATTGTGTGTAAATTCTCATGTTCTTGTGAAGTTCCTTTGTATTTTCACTCTCTTTAACTTGCTAACCTTGCCAAATGGAAAGCAGATATCACTCACAAAAGAATGAATGAAAAAATAGCAAGCAAGTAAGAAAAATCTAGAGCAATTGGATTAAAAAATATAGTCTGTTTAGAAAGACTTTTTTGAAAAAGCTTCCCTTTTTATTCAAGTTTAAATGAATAAGTGTTACTTTTCTCAGCATCAGATTCTTTGTCTGAAAAGTATCATAGTTTTCTGAGCTCTCATTTCATGTTTGTACTGTCTTATATTCATGCACACATGACAAAGATAAGTCAACAAACTCACCATGAGTGTAGTTTGTACCCAAACAGCCCTAAAGGGAGAGAGAGGCTGTTAACTAACCATTGTTAGCATCCTTGTTAACATACTTTTAACCCTCTGTTGAAAAATCCATGAAGAGGAGAGCATATAAAACCATGCCATTCATACTGACTGTCTTCCCTATGTGTTTCATGGCTTTCAAATCATCCAGATAATGCTACTAGCGGGAGGCATTAGTGACTCTTTGGAACTGGAAGAAAGATGTGTGTAGCAAGAGGCTAGTATAAGAATTCATTGGAGCTAGTACACTGTTTTCATTAGTGAGGCAATGATACCGTCAGTGGAAGCTGTGCATGTGAGTGCCTGTTCAAAAATTAGCTCCTTAGTTATTGGGGATGATTGTGTCTATGATTCTTTACCATTAAAGTGCAGAGGATACTTTTTGTTTTCCTTTGAAAAATCAGACCCATCCAATGTCTATCAAAAGTCAAAATTCCAATTCTTTACTAAGACGTGATTAACATTGAGAAATCTCTTTTTTTTCCTGGTGTCAAAATACTGGTGTTTAAATAGAGCTGATCTTTCCTGAACTCGTTATTATCAGACACTGCTGTCATGCTTTGAAGTAGTGTGGAAGACACAGTAGTCTAAAATAATCCATAAAAACTCATCCCACAGTTTAACAAAGGGAAGGTTGTTCTGCTCAGCTCTTCCTGGACCTCCCAGGTCTGTGTTCTTTATTTACCTGGGCTATTTGCAGAAGGGGTGAGGAACTTGGAAATTTGTTTGCAGATGTGATTAGCAACTACAATGTTAGAACTGTCAACAGAGATCCATATCCCTATCATCTTCCGGTTTCTTCTATTCAGAATTAATTTCTGGGTGCAGGGAATTGGAGAAAGCAGAGAATGTAATGTCTTGTTCAGTAATAGCAGAACCATGTTTTTAAAAAAAGTTATTAAAATGTTAGTAAGGAGTTTAGACCTAGATTATATTTCTCCCTCTCTTTTTTTTTTTTTTTTTATTATAGTGCTATCCAAAGGAAAGGTAATATGAAGAAATACCCAGCAGTGAATTCATGGCATATACAAGAACTGTAAAATATATTCAGAGTATTCAGTACAGATCATTGTTTGGTACAATTTGTTTGCTTGGTGGTCTAAGACATAAAAAGTGCCAACCTACTCTCAGAAGTTGCTTATATAAAAATAATTGATAAAAGACCCTTGTCAGTTCATTTTAAATTCTCTACTTATGTATCTCCTGCTGCTGTTTATTTGAAATTGCCTCTCTTGAAAGCATTTGGGCAGGTGGTAGAGACAAACAGTTTCAGTTCCTCAGAGTGCCTTAAATGGGAGTATTTGGGGATCTGGAGAATAAAATGAGAACATCAAAACAAAAGTCTTGCTAAAAAAACTTGGAAAATATGATGAAACAAATATGTTTTGGTTTCCACTTGCTCTTGTGTGTCTCACCTATTCAGAGACATATCTCTTAAGTCACCTATGAATCAATGCATTTATATTTAATGGTTTCAAGAGGGAGAAATAAATGCAATCTAACCCATCCTTTAAGAGACAAAAAATAGTAGGTTATCCTTTTGCTTTTCTCTAAATTATCTGTTTATTATTTACATGTATTAGAGTATGTATCTTGCTAAATTTGTGTTTGTCATTGGTTTTGAACACTGTATTGCCTCAAAAATTCTCCAGAGAATCACCTCTTTGATTCTTGTGCCTTACTCTTCTAATCCTTCTCTTCCCTATAAAAACCTTTTTTACTCTGTGAAACTTCAAAACTTATTTTTCACATCTCCTTTATTTAGAATCAAGTATTGAAGTGATGGTTAGAACAGAAGGCAAAGAAGTAACACCCACCCTCCAAACTGTTAACTGTTCCTTTTGTCTTTTTATATCAGGTGAAATCTTAATGGAAGAATGCTGATTCTGAAAAGCTTGATATCTCTTTATTGTCTGATTAAGTTAGGTAAATAACTTTTACCTCTTTTCTGTCCTTCATTGTGACATAGTTAAAAAATATTAGTTCTCCATTAAAAATGTGAGTTTAAGTACCAATAATCAATAAGCTTGCGAGACTGTTGTTGCAAGGAACAGGGAAACCAGTGCACAAAGAAACCAGCAGTGCCTCTTTGTTTAGAACTCAGCTGCTGGGTTCTGGCCTGATGCCCTGTGCAGAACAACACATCCAAGTATCTCTCTGCTCTCTTGAAAAGGGTGCAGAAGGAGGCACCAACCACACAACTATTGAACAGCTTGCATTATTTACAGAGTAACAAATATGCTGTACTCCTGGTTTCCACATGTAAAGTAAAATGCTTCTAAATATGAAAGTTTAAGTGCTACTTGTGAAATGCATAATTGCTGAATTGAAAATAGTACCCCAATGGTTTAATCTGACCTAATCTGAATTTATGAAGAAACATAGTGGAAAATCATTACAGTATGTCTTTCCAGAAATGCTTTGAACTAGCACTTAATCTAGATCTCTAATTGTTACTGTAAATTAATGTTAACAAATAATCATCTCTCCTCCATCTGTTACCTAACCAAAACTTTCATAGTTTCAAGTAAGATTTAAAAGCAGGTAAATGTTGGAAAAAAATACATTTCCCCTTCATGAAAATGCTTCCTTTCACATATATGCATGAGTAAATTTTTTTGGCCAGGGTTTCTGACAAGGTGTTCAGATGCCTGATTTGACACTTAAATTTCCTTTTGCTTGATATTAAAAGCAAAAAGAATAGTCACAAACTGCCTGGGTGAAATATATGTGTTCATATGATGTTATCAGATAGAGGAAGGGACAAATGAATAATGACAAATGTGAAGCTAAATAGATTAGGATTCTTCAGCCAGGAGAAAAGACAACTAAGAGTGATATGGTATAGAGGTCTATAAAATCATGAACGGCATGGAGAAAATAGAGGGTGGATCACTTCTATGTCTCTCCCAGTACAAGATTTAATGATGATTTTGATAACAAAGTATCTTTATAGAAAAGATGATTAAATGCTTCTCCTTCAGGTTATGGCTTTTTATCTAGTTTGGGCTGGAAAATATTCCTGGGATGTGAAAATATTTTCCTGCTCAGTTCTAGCGAAAAGCAAAATCTGTTCTTACCCTGAAAGAGGTGGACAAGAGCTGAATAGGAAATACAGATCAAAGAATTCAAAACTGTACATGTACTTGCTTATAACATTGTGATGCAGAGCATTTTCTTCTTCAATTTTATTTCTAAGGGACCAGGAGAAAACCTGGGACCAGGCAGCCCATCGGTTAAGTAGGGGAATCTGCCTAGCTGGAGTATAATTAAAGGTCAGTCTACCAAAGTGGCCTTTGTTCAATTCAAGGAATAGGACTAAGCATCCAAAGGTCTCAGTCTAAGAGTGGTGACTTGGCATCTGATCTCTCAAAATTTTTGTACTTCCAAGAAATTTGTATTTTAGAGGAAATATTGGGAAAATTTTTAAGGATATGTTCTTGGGAGCTATATTTTGCTTTAATCACCCTCTCCTCTTCTTGTTTCCTTTTCTCTTACCTCTCAGATATGGTTCTGTTTTTTTCCATTGTGTCCTTTTTTTTTTAAATAGAGTTGTTTTATTTTTACTGGTTTTGTCTGAAAGCCTTAGTTTAGCCAAAACTGCTGAGAGGAAATCCTGTTTTTGCAGCACATAAGAACTGGTTGCTTTGACAGTGACTAGGTGTGTTCATCTAAGCAAGAGTCTGATGGTTTCGTTGATATGGTATTAAAAGGCTTTGATTTTAAGTGTATCCTGAATTTCTCTAAGCTCATGTTTTACAGTGGACGCCTGCAGTGATTTCTTCTAAAACCTCTGCAATGCACATTGATTACAAAAGTTGCCTCCATGCAATTATGTCTAGAAATTAGACTTCTTGTCAAACACTCCATTAATTATTTTTTTAAAATTAGACTCTTTAAGAGGAAGGAAAATTTACTGTGGAAATATTTTAATGTAGATTCTGCATACTGAACAAGAGTTAAGAGTTTTTATTATTGCCATCATACAATTTTTGTTACAGATTTCCTTGTATAGGTGAACTGAGTCCAGATTATAACAATTGCTATCGTTTGAGCCATAGTTCACAAAAATTTCTTGAGTACTTTTGTTTAGTACTCTGGTACAATTCCCTCTTTTAGTAACAGTTGTCACTCAGTGGTATCCTACAAAGATTCGTTAGCAGAAGTTTGGGATGAGCCATTATTAAAATTGGTAAAGCTGTTGCTGAGCCCTGCAGGCCTTTCCAGGAGTCCTGTGAAAACTATTATGCAAGATATTATTTTGTGGAATACTTAATGCTATATGCATCGTACAATGCAAAAATTAATTAAAAAGATTAACAGCATATAAAACTTTTATTAGGAGTTTTATCTCTTTTACCTGTAAGGCCAGAAACCTTTGCAGACTGTGATTCCAATCATGGAGACAAGATACATAAAATGATGAAAAATGTATTTTAAAAGTCGTGATGCTAAGGTCCAGTAAGTTAGATGGCTAGGCAGCTGATTTGTGTCCCATTCAAAGCCTTAAATCTCAACTTCCAAGAGAGATAAAGCTGCCTCTCGGTAGCAATGCAAGGGCACACAGTGCTGGAATTTTAACCTGCTACCACAGTGACAGTGAGAATTCTGTTTCTGGGCCTCTGGCAGTATTTGTGTTTTGGGTGTAAAATTCTAAATTTGGGATGGGGAGAGAAAGAAATACTTGTTTTGTTTTCTGGTGACTTAAAAAATTGTAGGTTTTGAAGCTGAGTCCAAAAATCTGGACACCAGTAGCAGTAAATATGTATTAGAGGGCAGTAAAGTAGTACCTAATGATATGTTAGAGTATAATTTGGTTCATAATTATCCATTATAGCTATGTAATTTGTATAATTATCTTACACAGTGTTGTGTAAAGTGCATACACACAGAGAAACATACATATATTTATAAAAATCTACAAACAGTTGTTAAATGCTATGTAGAAATACTACAATGTTTATATGTACTTGATAAAGTATATGACATTCCCCTCATTATTACAGCTTTTAATATGAATGAAATATTACTTTGGGCATTAGTATTAGAAGGTTCAAGTGCTTGATATTCAGAGACAGTATACATAATGTCCATGAATGTTTCTAAATCTTTGCTGTGCATCCATGCATTGCTGAACGCAAAATTTTTACAGGCCCAGAGCATGATTCTTGATGCAGGTGAAGGACATGCTAACAGAACAACCCCAATAGTTTGGATAACCTTGAAAATGCTTGTACCTACAGGGTGATCACGCAGCTTCTTTCTGAATCTTTCTCACAGTATATGCAGCGATGACTGTTGATTTGAGCTGCAAAAGGATGTCTATTCAGCATGTGTAGCAAAGGAATCTGTAATTATTTGGTATCTCTCGTTTAAGAAGCTCCCTCTTGCTCTTTCCTGAGTATGTATAGGTTTATTTTTGCTGTGACATATTGTCTATATCTGTATAAAGCGTTTTATGGTTTAAGTGACACTGCCTACTTGAAAAGTGTGTTTGTTAATGTAAACATTGTTCTGGAGACACAAGTGAGTACACGCTCCAATTAAAGCGTAATAATTGACACCCTTCAACCCAGTGCTGAAACACAGGGAGGAAACAAGATTTTTTTAACACTGTGGTGTCTTGAGCATCAGTAAAAAAACCCAACAAAAGAGTAGTGAGAACTGTGCTTTGAATAGCCCTTCCTAGCTGATCAGGCAAGTGCTCCCAAAAACTCCATATGTGAAAACTGAAACAGAGTCAGGACACATCTAAAGACTTAAGCAAAAAGTTTGTCACCCAAAAGCAGTGATTGTAGAAAAATTTGCATTGTAATTTGCTCAAGATTATTCTGTGAAAAGTATCAAGATAGCCTGGTCAAATCTTCGTGTATTTTTCTATTAGCATAAGAAAAGGTATCTTTGAAAGTGTCTGGAAAGCTGATTTTATAATCTCTGTGTTCATTTGACTAGCACAAAGTATGTAGGCTCAGAAGTTAAAAATTCTCCAAATGGTTACAGACCAATTGTATTTGGGCAACAATGTGAAACTTTATAGAAGTGGCTGGGAAAACCTAATGAGACTCTCAGAGGACAACTGGAAGCACATTCCTAATGCTTTAGGCAGGACACAGCAGAGCCAAAAAGTCTCATGAATGCAATGTGGGGGTAAGGAACAGTTTGTTATCATTCCAGAAATTGCCATCTCTTACATTCGCAAGCCCAGAAGAGATCAGTGGCTCAGCTGAAGAGCCAGATAGCCATTTTTGCTGCTTGGTGAACAGCTGCCCTAGCTGAACGTGGCAAACCTACAAAAAGCACCAGAACAATGTCAGAATGACAGATTTTTCCAGCCCTTCTGTGCAAAGTATTGATGTGACAAATAAAGGCATCAGAAGATGTGTAATCAGAATTATCATGCAATAATCTGTGAGAACTGCTATGTGAGTAAAATCCTAATGGTCATCCTTTCAACACTCTTGCCCAAGTAGCTGCATTAGGACATGCAATAGAAAGGCAGGAGGCTGAACCATGGGCTCGAGCCTGTAATACTCTAGGCAGGGGCACTGCACAGGGTACGGCAACAGCTGGGTGCTGCTGCAGATCAGAAGCTTGTAAATACGGTTCTCTGTGAATGTGAGGAGACAACAGTATCTGGAGAGAAGGAAACCTGAGTGTGCAAATATGGAGATTACCTTTCTGTGCAGAATTGAATTTCTGCCTAGGAATTAAGTTCTGCATTGTCCTCTTAACTACTCTAGTTTGTCAAAAGCTGCTTTCCCATATTGTGCATAGGTGGTGACTATAACACTATAACTCATGCTTCTGACTTTGGTTGGCATGCTTTATCTAGAATCTGTCATATTTCGTAGGGCAAAGAAAGTGGAACTGCTATTCATGTGTAAAGAATTAAACACCCCAAATGGGAGGAAATCTTGTATAAAGCAGTAGTTGACAGTCCTTCCAGAAGGCTCCTTTCTTTTCACTATAAATTCACTTTGGAGTTTAAAAACATCTTTTTTTTTTTTTTTTTTTAAAAAACTTTTGTAACAATAGAAACAAAGCTATTTGGATGCGGAGTTTCCTTTTTATATGTGAACCCAAACGTGCTTCAGAGTGTGTAACTGCTGCAGAAAACCAGTACTTTAACACTCATTACAAAGGAGCATATTACAGCAGTGGACAAGCATCCTTGTCTGCATCCATCTGTACCAGTGAAGAGGTTACCACCTCCAGCTTTTTATCACCTCCCACCAGCCAGAGATTACCACCCTTACTGTTCTGTTGCCAATGCTCCAGTGTTGGAGCATTGCCTATTTGCTGCAAGGAAAATCAGCTAGACTACTTCAGATCACCTATTTTAACTATTTAAACTAACCTAATTTATATTGCTTGAAACAAATTAGGTCATGCTTATATGACCTGATCTACTGCATGAGTTGGGTAGAAGTTGGAGCTTTCAGGAAATGATGAAAGCTGGGGGATTGCTACAGGCAGTTACCCTTGACTAGGAAAAGGATGTTTGTTCACAGTGTGAGACACATGCAGGCAATGATTCAGTAACTTCCTGAAGACTACCTTACTGAATTTTTCTTGATTCCTTAGGATTTTGAAATGGAGGTCAGGTATATTGGCTTGTGTGTAACACTCAGTCCTACTGTGGATATTATAATCTTTTCACTGTAGTACAAAGATACAGAAATTAGCTATAAATAGAACCTATGCATTTTATTGTCATCTTCTCAGCAAGCAGTAATATCAATTTATCAAATTTCTGTAGTCAGAAATAATATCAAATTATTCCTTTTTATTAAACTACAGAAAGCTCTATAATGATCCCAACTCTCTCTTTTGTCTCTGTTAAACCATCATTTGGTTCATCTCTAGTGACCAACGTGGTAGCATAGTCAAAAGGTTACACAGGTAAATAATTGTCTCTGAGTGTCATGCCTGGAACACCAAGTAGGTAAATTTATCCACTTTGTTATTTAGCGCTACATTTCAGTTCAGCCTAGAATCCTCAGAGTTTTACATAAAAAAATAAAGTTATAATAGATCATAGTTGATGTGGCTAAGTCACAGAAGGTGATGATATAATAATATACACTGCCAGAACATTTTGTTTTCAGTGTCTCCTCTCTCCAATTTAGTGCATAATTTCCTTTTCCCTCTGGTCCATCTCTTCAGAGCTATGATAATATCCAGTAAACATTCATATCACTTTCCTCATTTTTTAAAAAACATATTGTGTTTAGTATTTGCTTTAGGAAATGTTGTAGCTTCCTATTGTATTGTGCTGTTTCATATGGACTGAGCAAATCCACATGCCCAAATACACAATTCAAATCTTCCCTGTCATACACCAAAGCAATCAAAAGTAGCACAGTGACATGTGCTTTATCAAAAAAGATGCTGTGCATACCACTGCACATAGGAAATACATCCTCTCATTGGAGCAAATTCGAGAGCTGGGGACTCTCCAGATTCCCTGAATGTCTCCATGTACTGACAGTAAAAAAAGAAAAAAATCACCTCTGCTAGCTTGGTCATTATAATTGTGTATAAGAGAAGTCATCTCAGAGTAGAGACTGCTTTTTAAGCTGGAATAATGTGAATGTCAGCTGCCAGCACTGCTTTTGTCCACTGCAGAGTCAGCTTCAGCCAAGTTTGTTCTCATTCATGTGTGCATCTTGGCTGAAAAATGGCTTTTCTGATGTGGTAAAAAATAGAAAATAAGCTGAGCATCACCAGCATAGTAATGGAACCCAAATTTCCTCACAGCTGGTGGGAGATCAGTGAATGCTACTGAATGAACTCACAGCACTGCGACAGTGGGGCACCTACTGAGACCTAGTCACCATCTAGTTCTCAGGTTCTCCTTGGAGACCTCCACTGAAAAACACTGAAAAAAAATCTATAGAAAAAACCCAGTCTATTCCAACAATGTGAGAGTTGTCTTGGATTTACCAAAGGTTCACAAATTTGGTGAAATCAGCATGGACACTTGGACACGTAATTTTTGTCTAAGAAAATCTGCAAAGACTGTATTCTACCCTTTAGTGACAGGGAATAATGGTAGCAGAAACATTCTGTAGCAGTCATTCACTGTTCTAGTGATCTTCATAGTGCCCTGAGGAGAGGAATAGATATAAAGTGCATTCATACTGATATCTGGGGCAGTGTGGGAATTAATGGTGTAGTAATGGAGAAGCAAAGGTGTAAGCCATGTTCCCTAGCTCAGCACATCGGACTCTTCTCTGTGCTGCTGGATTTTTTTTTGTTCTCTCTACAGTACACATCATACACCTCAGTGGTAATAACCATTTTCATTCTATTGTCTAATGAGAGAAGAAATGAACACAAGATGGTTTTTAGCCAGGGAGTTATGGGTACTGCTTTGTTTTCTTTAGAAGTTAACACAACAGATTTGATTTAAGAAGTTCTAAAATTATAGAAAAACTGTTGTTCCAGATTGGTAAAATCCTATTAAAAAGAATAAGTATGTCACTAGCGGTAATTTTTGTACTGTGTGACCAGACACTTGAAAAATTTCTTCTTCTGTGTACAGAGTCTAGGGGTAAAAAAACCCATGTATTTGAACCAAATTTGTCACAGAAATAGTTCTTACTAGACTGAAACTATTGGTCAATAGATT
Source organism: Strix aluco (assembly GCF_031877795.1). NCBI lineage: Eukaryota > Metazoa > Chordata > Aves > Strigiformes > Strigidae > Strix > Strix aluco. The sequence continues at coordinate 26,960,483 of NC_133942.1, read as the reverse complement.
TTGAGGATTCTAGGGGGAAATATTGGTTAGTGAGTCATTTTGTATTAAATGAGCAGGTGAGTTTGGCCATAGTTCACAGCAGACATGAGATCTAGCTCTTGAAGGTAACTGCTGTGTTCTCTTTTTTCCAAGTACTAACTTGCCTGTTCAGTTTTAACTAAGCACATTCTTAAGAAAGTTCTCAGTGGTGGTGTTTACAAGGAAGAATTCTTTAGTAGCATGTCGTGCCTCTGGTTTTGGAAATTAAAAAAACAAAACCCAAAATCCCCGAAACCCCACCCTCCCAACTTTGTGGTAATAAAGTATTTTGAGAGCTACACCTGTAGTGAGCTTTAGCAGAAGCCTCGTGTCATGCATACTCATAACCATATTGATTTTGATAGAATAAGTATGTGAAGTAAACAAGGAAAGTAAGCCTGACTTAAACAGTAGGGACATATAATTATCTAGATAGACACCTAGATAATAACTCGTACTGTTGATGATGACATTTGGTAATGAGAGCTGTTACTTCCCAGCAAGAAGTTCAGGTTAATAAAAAGGTATGAATTGATTTGACTTGACATATTTAAGAAATGTAAATTTTACAGAAAACATGAAGTGAGGGAAGTCATTGCACAGTAGGTTCTATTATTTTCTTCTGGTTTTAGAATTATTAATTTTCTGGGAATGTTATATAAGTATTTCTCAATAGGATTTGAGAAGTTATATTTATTTTGCTCTGTATGAAAATGCTGACTGTATTTCTGCTCCAAAATGTTGGGGAGGTACTAAACCAGCTCTTTCTGTAATTATTTATTCTGAAAGTCTTAGTAATTTAAGTGACTTTACCTTAACCTAAAGAAAGAAAGGAAAAAATAATCACTTCCATGAACAATTGAGAATGTGGCAATCCAGTGGAAAGTGACAGAAGATGGTCTTGATAATTTAATTACAGGAAAAAAACCCCCACCCAATTTAAACTGAGCTAATTGAAGAAAAGAAAAGAAAGATTTAAAGAAGAAAACCCAGAACATATAACCTCCCATGTCCAATTTTGATTCAGTGATATGATTGTTATCCTGCATATTTTGAGTGTTCCTAAAGCAATTTGGACAACACAGACAGTATGAGAATTTATGATCAAATTGAATGTGGAGAACGTTATTAGCTGTTGTCATTGACAACATTGGACAACTACCTCTGTTCTATACTTTACAGGTGTTTTCTATTGATCCATTTTTTGCACTGTGTCTGATATTGCAGATGGTACGTATCTGTGATTGTATTTAATGATTAAACTGACATTTCAGGCTTGGCTGTTTGCCAGGGGATTTTTGGTTTTGTGGTGGTCATTTTTTTGGAAAAGTGTGTATCTAATAATAGATAGTCCATACGCAAGTGCATTGAGTGCTCGTGGATACTGCTTGCTTCTTAGGGTCCTGTAGCTCTCAGCTGGAGATATATCACACGTTTTCCATGGGAACTGGGTCGGTTGTTAGAAATGAAAGTGAAGCTATTTGTCCTCTTCCTTCTTCATTTTGGTTTGCAGCAGTATCATGGATTTTGTTCAGATTTATGGGAGACTGCCAAGACTGAACAATTGGCATTGCAAGCAGCAAAAGTCACTCTCTACTCAGTTCATTTTGAATTAGAACCATCTATTACCCCTCTACAGTGAGTTTAATAACTTCCATAATTTTTCACTACAGATTCACATAAAGGGCATGTGGTTTTTTTAAGAGAGAAATACATTTTCTTCTACCTGGACCTGACAAATCTATTAGCAAAACCTTCCATTAACTGAAGGAAGAGCTTCCTTTATTTTGCACAAGTTCTTTCCTAACCTTTCAGGTAATTAACTGTAATTATGCTGCTATGTAATTATAGTGTTTATATTCTAAGTATTCTGAATTCTAACTTTATGTAGCAGTTATTCTAGCTTTTCAGTAGATGACTCTTCTGTGGTGCTGTGCAGTCCTGAGGTAGGGCTCTGTGTTGTTGCCACCTTTTGGAGCATGTTTGTTGAAATGTAGGGAGAATTATTCCTTACATTGAATGTTTGTTTTGTCCTAAACATAATTCCTTCACAATATTTCAGCTTTACTGCTTCTTTTATTATCAGCTTTGCAATTTACTTAGTCCTGGACAAGGGTTTTTTGGGAATAGAGGTAAGGATTATTTTGGTTTTTATTAACAAACCTAATGCTATTGCTCTTACACAGTTATAGGCTTATTTATGGGGACAGGCTCTGTCTCACATGCATTTTGTAGCTGCCACCCTAGCTGGACAGACCTTTTCAGGACAATTAAAGTAATTGGTTAACATAAGAGCTTTGCATTGGTTATACAACCTCTGTCATAATGGTTCATTTTATAAAACTGCCCTGGGAGATGCTCACTCAGCCTTGCCAGCTGAACTTTCCTAGTCTGCCACACTGAACTGACCTGGAATTTTCACATCAACATATTTTTGTGTGTATTTCCTGGTATATCAGACTGTGAAATTTAGAACACACTGCAAGCTTCCCAGAAATCACAAGGGCAGGCCAGTGTTTCTTGTGGTGCTTAAGTATGTTTGAAGTTCCAACTAGAATCGAGTGGAAATGAAATAACAAATCTGTCCAAAATTCTTAACCTTTCAATTTAATTTTAATTGCTTTTTATGTGTTAGATTATTTTCTGTCATCTGCAGTATGTTCCCTGGTGGAACTGATGTATCTGTTTCCTTAGGTATGCAGAATAATTCCTGTGTCCCTAATGTAGTTCTCCCAGCTCATCTTTTACTGGCACGTTTTGGATAATGAAATGTTATTTATCTGAAACATATGCCTGAAATATTTGTGGAGTAGAAAAAATACTATTTAAATATTTTCCTCAAAATTCTACATAGAATTAAATATTCTTTCTTATTATATGAGAAGTGGAGAATAGAGAGACTATAAATATGCCATTAGAAAATGATATTCTAGTCCACACTGACCTATCTCTTTTGTCCCTGACACAAAGTTGAAAGAAGCTAGCCTTGTATGAGGCTAGAAGTTCTCAGCTGAGGCCTGACAACATATTTGTATTTCTGCTATCCTGAAGTCCAGGTGGAAACAGAGTAGTTTATGGTTGGTTCATAATCCTTTAAAGGAATATTACTATCTGCTGTAATGAAGAAGTGTTCCCAGGCCAGTCTGGTTGGTCTGGGATGAAGGTAAAATGCAGAAAACCACGATAAAATCTTCACAGATTCCCCATCCTCTTTCTCCAATAGGTTATTAATAAAACATAAACTGTCTAAGTCATAATCTTGCTATAGCCTGTTCTGTGTGGACCACATATTCCTTTGGACAGGAGCCATGTCACAGCATGTCTGCAGCACAAAAGCATCCTAAAGGACAGAGGCTGCCTAGGGCTAGCTGTGGGACAGCAGCAGCCACAGCCCAAAAGAGCTGCTTCTACTTCAATTCTTTTATTCCGTCAATCAAATAGCTGCTATATTCTGTTGCATGTAGTTGGCAGTAAAACATACAAACAAGTTTAACTGTCCTTTTCAGCCTAGGGTAGAGGGCTGTTCGCTGGCACTGAAGTGTTCTAAACCTCCCAGGCAACAGATTACAGTTGAGTCACTTTTCCTAATCTTGTCCTTGGCTCCAAGATGAGTGAATGTGTCAGCCAGTAAAGAGTTTGGCCATGCAGGAAACATGCCTGGACAATCCGGCACAGCTGCATATGTGATATATGTGGTGTAGGTGTGAAAACACAGTATTTGTATCCATTACAGCTGCAGTCCTGGACTGCCTCCTTTATTCCCACGCCTACCAGGTTTTTGATTTAACTAGTGTTGTGCTTTTCTCTGTGCCACTTTGAAAGGTAACTCTGTTCAGAGGCATAAATTAAAAGTCAGTGTAGCCTTGAGATATGCGTAAGATCCTTTATGAGTTTAAATCCTGTTGTTGCTGTATTGGTTTTGGACTGAACATTACTTGTTGGAACAAAATGCTGTAGTGGTTATGCATGTGATGCTGAGTATTTAAGGAAGATGTTGCTGACTTATAGACCTGTCAGATAAAAGAATATTCAGAGAGAACACAATAGCTGGCCTGTTTGCCAACTTGAATACAATGTAAAGTTTCAGTAGAACTGTGCAAACTGAATGTATTTACTGAAAAGAAATGCAAAATATCTTGTGGAGAAAGAAATACGGAGCTTTGAAGTCTGGAGACACAGACAAGCTTCAAGTTACTTATGGAATACCTGATAAAACTATTGCTCAGCAAAATAAGGAATTTGTTTGGAGGACTCTCCCTTTGTAATTTTCTGTTTGTCATTTAATCTAATTGTAAATTCTACAAATTGTGAGTAAAATGTATTAGTACATGGGACAATTTGACATGCATCACAGCAACTGTTATCTGAGGCCAATATCTCTGCGGTGTGTTGGAGAAAACAGCACCTCAACCAAAGAAGCAAGAGAACTGGAATCTGAGCCAGTGGTAGAGCTGAAATGAGAGAAGAAACATTTCTTCAAACACTGGGCCTTATGGAGGATGCCTAAAATTTACCTAGGTGATCGGGCCTTCCTCTAAAAGCTATCTTGCAACAAATTAATTAAAGCAGACAAGCTTCTAGGTTATCTTTCTTCTTTTTGCTATGGAGACAAATCAGTTCCTTTATAACAGCTTCTAATGTTTCAGACAGCCAAAGATTATGATAGGATGAAATACTTCTCTGTATTTAATTATCATGTTTTTAATTTGAATTTATCAGGAGACTGTTTGAGTAGAGTCTGCAAAATTGTCAGGCAAAGGAATCTTCTAAAAATAAAATGTTGTCAGCAAGATATTCAGTGTGATGGAATCATATCATAAATAGGTTTAGGAAGAATTGAGCTCATTATAAAATAAATCAAAGATAGAGTTTTAGGGATACGGCTGCATTTCAAAGTTATTTTAAATGAGCCTAAATCCTGACTGCAGAGACTGTCTCATTCTTTCTATGGTATCAGGTATTCTCCAGAGCCCCACAATGAAAGGCAATGATAAGAGAAAGTATGTGTGGCAAAAAGCAGGCATAGAGCTGTCTGCCAGCAGGAATCAAGTGGTCTCATTCACCTGACATTAATGTGCAGCTTTTATCTTCCTTTATTTTTTTTATTTTTTTTTTTTTTAATCAGAAGTGTCAAATATAGCCTACCTAGAATGAAAGGTGCATACTTCAGTGGAGGTGGGTCACAGGAATCAGTTGGCTGGGTGCGTGGTTCAGGGCAGGAAGGTTTTGCAATGCAAGTTGCAGTGGGGTCAATGCCTGGTGGAGGGACAATGTGGGAATGAAGAGTAGCTGGCAGAGAGATGGGATTCAGTGTAAAATCATTCAGTTTTGAGACAGCTGTGTTTCTAAGGTGATGGGAAATTTCCTCAAACAAAAATTTACCTTTGGGGATGTGGAGATGATTCTGTATAAAAATTTTTCTGGACATACCATCCAGGGAGAAAAAAGGAGAGAAAATGTACACATTGTTGTTACTAGAAAAAATACTTTTCTGATAATGATAATTTCTCAACAAAATCTCACAGTGCTAAAAAAATTGTAAAGTGGTGTATCTAATTTCTTGCCATTTAAGTTTCAGCCACCAGAGTGAAAAATCTGTGTAGATGTTGTAAACAACATTTAAAAAAGGATCAAAATTATGTAGATTTGATGTAGCATAGTGTAAAAAATTGAAGTCCTGATCAGCCTGGCTGTTAACCGTTCATCTTAGTAACAAGACCTTTTAAAGTTGCTTTTGAATGACAATATATCTGGAAATACAATTATTAACTGAGTTTTAATTGTACCATTTCAATTTCCACTCCAAGACCCATTATCTACTGATACCTCATAATTAACAAGATAAGCCTTATTAGCTAACAATCTATAAAATAATAGTCTTTTTGTTAAACAGAATCCAGCTTCAATATAACATTTTATACGCTATGTGACAGTACCTGTTTGCTACGCCTTTTTGTTTCATTTAAAAAGTCTTGCAAAATTTTGGTAATGAAGAAGGAATCTCCTGATGCTTCAGAGAAGTGTTAATGAAGTGGTTTACTGTGACCTGCTGAAATTGGCTACTGCTTGGCATCAGTTATTTGTAAGAGTCAGTTCCAATGCATATATATTACAGTCATTTTGTGTAAAGGCCAATGGGGAAAATGTTGGAACCATCTGCCCCAGAATTTTCCCAAATACTAAAAGTGTGAACATAGTGGAAACTGCACTGAAAGCAAGCCTAGAATTTGACCATTCCTTTCAGAAATCAAGACCTAAGTGAACTTCCCGCAAGTTACGGCCGTTGAGTTTTAGTGAGGAATTAATTTACTTTTCTAAAATGAAAGTTTAGATCCATATTATCAAACTAATTAGGCTTCATTCCTAGCACTAATCTTGATGCAGACTATATACAGGAAAAAGGTGAAGACCAGTTTTGACCCATACAGTATTTATTCCCTTCTGACATTCTACTATTTCCTCTTTTAAGTCTCTATACATTGTAGTGGAAATATGCTGTTGTGCCGAATTCACAGAAATAGACCCTTTTGGTTGAAGATAGAAGTATTGCTCTGATGATTGTTTGCTTGGTATAGTTAACCTGTTTAATGCCATAAGATCAATTTCTTTGAAAATCACTGGGAATTCTATTTAGAAATAGATTGATTTTTTAGAAATAAATTAGTGGTAGTTTTGCAGTGAATGAAGCCACAAAAGAAGCTGACCTGTTTCCAATTTCTGAGAATGTTTTTCACAATGTAGAATGTATTCTACTTTGAGAGTCTTGTTAATGTAATTGCCTAAGTTGACTGTTAGGATGCTACTTAAACAATTCAGTAGTGATGGCACTATGGTTAACTAAGGAAAAATGTAGGATTGCTTTAAGACATATCTGTATTCTCATAGAATGGAGGGACTGTACTCAAGGAAAAGATTTGGCAAATAAGGAGTCCTCTAAAATGTGTTGTCCTCGAGCTAATTAGATGATAAGAGTGAATGCCTGGGCAGTTTGTCTGCATTGTGAAAGAAGAACTGAAACATTTTGCTTAAATGGAAATACAAGTAAGATGCAGCTAGGTAGGTGTTTTTATTCATCACCAGGATGAGTGAACTCACCAGGAGTGCACTGTTGAAGGAAATCTTCTGATCTTATCATGCTTTGATTCATATTGTGGAGTGATTTGGGAGCACACAAGGCAGATTCCTTACAGATTAATCCACACCAAAACCTGTGCTCCAGGAGTGTAGCTAATGTGCTCCAGCTTCTGATGGGCACTCATCCATAGAACTAGACTAGAACCAGTCCAAAATAATTCCCACCACTCCCCTCCCACAGAGGTCTGTAGTGGGGTCACTTTGGTGTTTAACACCAGATGTCTGATTGTGCAGATCTGCTCTTACTGCACTGTAGTACTTCTTACAGTAGACATAATCTACATCCGATGAATGATGGCGTTATGAGACTCTATAACAAGATGAATATCTGCTAGTGGGTAAGAAATAGTAGTTAGAGCAAATAAAAATATTTCTAAAAAAAGAAAGAACAGATTAAATAAATTGAGCTTCTGCTCTTTTTCACCCACTATCCTTTTAATATATAAATTCATACTCTCGTGGAAGTTGAGTGAAACCATGAATTAAATATGAAATTCCTTTTTCTGTTTTCAGTATCTGTCACAATACTGCATTGGATTGTGTACCTAAAACTAAAACCAAAGCAGAAAGAAAACATGTCTCTATTAATTGAATGTTGGGGCCTTTTTCATGCTTATCATATTTGGGGTACTTATTTTTCAGTCTCAAGTGATATATTTAATAAAAATTATTTTTAAAACCAGCAAAGAATAAAACCAAAAAAGACATACATCCTTTTCATTGCTTTCAGATTTCCTTGTTGGCATGCCACTTCCTATTACTTTCATTCATATTTTGCTACTATATCAAGCATCACTGACAGCCAGCTTTACTATAGTAACGGAGAAGTATTTTTATTAGAAGTTCTATTTAAGAACATGCGTATTTTATCTGACTACTTCACAATGCAAGAAACTTTTCAGAGAATTGCATCATTTCTATTATTTAAGAACTTGGTTGGGATATCAAGAGCATAGCCTGATTCCAGGAGCTTAATCTTCACATACTAATATGTTCAGTTATTGCCTTTCTGTTTTCCGACTTAGTGGTCAGGACTGGAGACTGTGGGAAATGCCTGTATTTTTACAAAAACTACATTTAAACATGTTGAGCAAGTCTCTTTTTGTCTCCTCTCATTGACTGGATTATTTCCTTTCCAGGAACAAACTTGATAGAAATGGGGAAGTCACTGAAGTTTGGATTACATGTGATTTGTATGGAATGGAGCAAACTGCCAAGAATCATTGGTCTTGAGCAGATCAAGGGAACCTGAGTGATCACGTAAGAATAATGCATTTAGGCCTTTATGTAACATTTCATCTGCTGCTCTTGAACACTCTTCTCATGACTATAAAAATAATAACTTGTTAAGAAAAGATTGTCCTATTTTATCAAGCATTTTGTTTTTGTATGAATCCTAATAGGTAAATTGAAAATGAACAGAGAGAACCAACATCTTTGTTTTAAAAAGTTAAGGATTTGGAACATTTGGGTTCAGTAGTAGTGAAAACTACAAACAATTCTTGCCCTTTAGAATCCTGCTTACCATCTTATTCCATGATGAGTGGCTAATGATCAGTGTAATCACTTTGTGTGGTGGCCCATATGTAGGTGACACATGGTAGATTACAGTACGTGTCAAAGCTGATGAAAAAGGGAAAAGTGATTTTTCTGATAAAAAACTTTAAGAGCAGTAGAGATTATGTTCTTCAGATACAGTTTTGGTAAAGACAGACATTTTAAAGACATTATTTTTTTTTTTTTTTAAAAGACATTATTTTAAAACAGCTACCTCAGCATTGTTTTCCTCATTTCTTCATAGATGATAAAGAATTCAGGATGGTTAGATAGCTCGACATTAGAGATTTAGTGTGAAAAGGAATGTCTGAAATGCTGTTGTTGTTTATTCTCTATGTACTTAATAATCGCCTGTATTTTCTTGCTGCCTTTACTATGCTGACCCTCCAGGTTCACCAAGAGATGTACTAGCTGACTGAAAATGTCAGACAAATATCAGAGTATGCCAAAGCAGTTTCTTATAGGGTCAGATTCCTCCTCTGAGTTAACAGCTGTTGTTCTAAAATATATTTAATGCCTTAAACATTTGAATTGATATGTGCTAAAAAGTATGGAAAAGGTTCAAAGATGTAACAGCAACATATGGCTCTCTTAGTGAAAGTGATTTACAGATAATGTGAATAATCCTTAATAAGTGAAATTGTGAATGAAACATCAGTGCTCATACTCGACTTAGCTGAGTTTTGCCTATAAATATGCATTATACATTTGGTTATTTTCATTTTAAAGTTGTTCAGTGAACAGGGTAATATGCATGTCTTCTAATCTCAAGGTATCAGAATCATGATCTCTCATGTCACGTTAACAAAAAGAGAGATTTTGCATGTATTTTTCAGTTCTCTAATTTTGTTCAAATTTTTTTTTTTTGTTGAAACACAAGCTGGAAACCATATATAATGTCTCCTAAAATAATCATCCTCATTTGAATCTGTCCAGCCCTTATTCATTTGGTAAATGGAACCTCTAAATGCATATCCAAGGCATCCCAGGGTCCCATTATACTGTCAGTGCTTGGCAACCTTTACTTAACTTTGTAACCTTATAAATGACTTGTCAATAAGCCAACTGTATTGGAATTGTCACAATCAGGTAGAAAATTTTGTTCTTTTCTTTTCTGAGAGTTTATCATGAGTCAGCAATACTTGTTCATCTAGAGAGGTTTGTCTTATTGCATCTATGAAGGAAAGTGTTCCTGATACATTTGACATTAATGTCTATCATAGTGGTTAAAAGGCTTGTGTAGGGAATTAGTTCCAGAATTCCCATTATCCTAATTAGTTTAGCAGAATGACACAACTCAATGCACTTCCAGGCAATTATTTCACCCTTCAGCTGGTGGCATGATACTAAAGGAAATAGATCATGTGATTTTTGAGTTGTCAGAAATATACCTTGTATCTATGCCCTGGTGTCAGAAAATCAAGTGTCTATAATGAAAACGCTACTAGTGTGTATTGTTGCAAATTACAGAAGATGACAGAGCTTCATCAGCAGCTAGTGTCCATCTCGGTTTGTGGCACTTCCTTTTCAAAAAGTGGATATCACAAAAAAGCAGTGACCTTGATTCATCTTCTTAATGGTGCTATTACTGAGGGAGTGAAGGCCAGAATTTTGATGCTATTTGTATATTAGTTTTAGAGGAAATACCTTGCTGTCTGCAGTGTAACAAAGAAAATGGCTTCAAGAATGAGACCAGGAGGCTAAAGAGGTGGACTCTGGTCCTGGCACTGAATACTGTCTAATAGTACCTAGAAGCCTGAGGTTTTCTGGTGATGAATTGAAAGCAGAGGTAATAATACTGATCATGCTAAAATTATGACCATTAACATTACTGGTGCTTAGGAGTTGTGAAGTTGTTCTTTAGAATTTTGAATAGTACTTTAGGGATGACTGTCCTGGTTTTGGACTGGCTGGCCATTGCAGCCACAAAGTATGATGTGTTGCATCACCTGGAAGAGACTGAGGTATCCTCAGGTCCTTAATTCCCAGCTCTGTGATTTGACATTTGGCTGTATGAAAATGCAAACAGTACGAGAGTACGTTGCCAAATGGATCTTGTGGTGAAGTTGCAGCCTCTCAGTGACTGACGCAAACTTGAACGTAGCTCAGAGTGACCCAGGCAACCCCCAATCCGGATGATAGCTGTTGTTAGCGTTCAGCTAACGAAGAGCTGCCACTTGTCTAACTGCACTGAGCTGGGCCTTGACTTTTTGCAAAGGTAGCAGTGTTTATTCTGTGTTTCTTGCTCTCTTTTCACTTTTGCAAGGAATGCTAGTTGGAGACGCATCTTGCCTGTAGCTTTTAAGACTTTCCATTGTTTCCAACTTCTTGCCGTAGAGGATAGTGGCTTGTTTTTGGAGCTGAATCTTTTAGGTGCCAGGTTTCTACATATTAGGTTCTACAATAAATATTTTACTAGTTTTACTTTTTGTAAGGTGTTACTTTTTGACTCCTGTTACAATTTTGCTTACTTTTTGTAGAAAATTTATCTCTAGACTAAAGATCATACTGTGGATTATCTTGTAGATGGAAACTGGCTGATTTTAACACATTTTCTTTCTCCTCTCTTTCACATAAATCCTCTACTGCTCTGTAGCAGTGCTTTTTACTAATGAGAGCTATTGCCAGGCTTCCTTGTTATGGCACTTTGTTAGAAATGTGCCTAACATACAAAAGTGATGGCTTACTGGGCTTTCATCAGTTTTTAGCCAGTTTCACAATTAGGATCAGTATTTTATCTGTAGCTCTGTGATTCAGTTCAGAGCTCTCTAATTCTCAAGGGGGGGACAGCTCACAAGGGGAAAAATTCAGTTTTCATACAGACTTGTCTTCAAATTCCTACATAAAACTCTAACTTAAAAGAACAGTGTTGTAACTGAGATGGAGTATGAATTATTTGTCTGTAACCTGCTAGAAGGCTAAAATATAGTCCCACTATAATAAGTAAGGCCAGATGTCTTCCTTTTCTCATTAAGATTCTGTTTAGACATTTGTAGAATTCCTTTGTTTTGAAACAGTTTCATCATATCTCTGCTTCTATAGATCATTTGGTACATGGATGAGACATAATTTTACCAAAAGGTATTCACATGCAGTAGACCAGAGTTTCTAAAGAGGAGCTATTTCTCTGACTCTTTCAAAGATGTTAGCAAATTCTGCACCATATTGAGTGCCCTTTGGCTGCAGGTTAAGAATTCAACAGCTTGTGGGAGTGCTAATTAGAGCTAATAATAACTTCAATGACCTGCCTTGGCTTTAAAATGCCTGACAGAAATTACCCTGTCCTTGAAGGACAGACATTTTGTTTCTGTGCATGTGTCTGATTAGGGATGCTCTTGCCTTCATGTTTCTGTGTTTAGTGATCAGACACAATTAACTAAGTGGGTGCTTGTGTATGAATGAAAGACAAGTGAGTAGTGTTGGGGAATCAAGAGGGAAAAAAGGCAAAGAGATCTCTCAAAAAGGATACACCAGAATTCCGTTATTAGAGGGATTTCTCTTGTAGGCTAAATAACCTTGTTAAAACCAGAAATAATAATAGGAAAGCAATTAGAATAGGAATTGGATTATTCGTAATCGAACCCTTTCTCTCTAATTTTGCTACTTTTTCCATGGTTAGTTTGCTGAAACATTACAGAGGGTCTGAGGGAAATGAAAGCTTTATTTAGAGCAAGTACTCAAAAAGCTCTGAGGTACAAGATTTTTATTTTATCTGGCTAATAGATTGTTGATGGTGCAGAAAACAATTGTATCTTCAAGGAGATTGCCCTAGACCTTTTCAATGTAAATATTATTAATGCTAGACAGAAAAAAAGAATTACAATCTTTTATGAGCTGTTATTGGAATGATAAATTAGGTTTTTTTCTGACTTCTCTTTCCTTTGCTGAAGTGATTTTTGAAAATCAACCAAGTTAGATGGGGAAAAGTGTCTATAAAATCCTAATAGAGCCAGGAATTATAAATAAATTCACTGTAATCATACACAGAAAAGCAAAGGTTAAATTTTGTTTTCTCCTACACAAGAATCAGTGGAGAATGCTTCATAGAACCTGCGGTGAAGTTTTAAAGATGTAAATGACATCAGAATCTGGTCACTGTAGTCGTTAGGATTTGCGAGGAATTTTCAGAAAAATCATTAAATTAATATGTCTGGGCTGAATGCAAGAAGTGTCTTCCACTGTTCTGTCAGCTCTGATAATGCTGTTACTACTGTTTACTCCTTTGTAAACTCTACAATGTTTTAGTTTTTTTCAAATGCTGTTATTTCTAAATTAGATGATGGAAAGCCTGGTAAGGCAGACTGCATATTTATTTTTGGCTTGAGTGCTGCCTGAGCAACTCTAAGCAGACTTCTTCCCCGTCTTGCTGCCACCCACTCATTCCTGACCTCCTGTAGTCCCCATCATTGTCCCAGCACAGCTGGTCACTTAGTTGCACAGTGAACAAGATCAGGGAGCTGATCCAGCTAAAAAGTAGGAACACCAGGAAAAAATAGGATTATCTTTCAACTGGATCAGTTTCCAAACTGTTTGATTACAAGCAGCTATACTGGCACAATGGAGAGGCTTATGAAGTACCTGCAACAGTGGCCTGGGGCAAGGGCTGCTCAAGATGTTAATGTCACTAAGTGTGTAATACACTACAACCCTTTGACTTTAGAACATCTGCCATCTCTGAACACTGGTTAAGTACAAAACAAAAAAATCAAGCATTTGAGACCTTAATTTTCCTCAGAGCTGAACAGATGTGGGATGTCACCCCTTCTCTTCATATGAACATTTGATTTTTTGTTAGATTCTTAATTTGATATAACTTATGTCCTTACTTTCATTTTGGTTATACTGCTAAAGGGCATTCTAAAAATCAAAGAGCTAAGAATATTCACATTTGATTGCCTTACTCTGGTCAATTAAGCTTGCTCAGGAGCACAGTCACAGACTGAGAGACTAACTTGCTGCACAGCGTGAGGGAAAATGTTGTTTTACTGCATTTTCCAACTACCCACACCATCCAAGAGTGTACAATATATAATCAAGGTAGAAATTTCCAGACAGTGTCAGCTCACAGAAAATCCATGGGAAAACTTCTACCAGCTTTAATAAAAATTTATTTTACTTAGATTGATTTCAATTGTAATTATTTTTACTTAAGCTAAAATCAAATAATATTTTAATGAAATAAAGTAATAACTGAAACACATAATCTTCCTTCTGGAAATTTTAGGGATCCGGAGAGTTCTGTAGTACTAAGCTGTGTGGCTGTGTTTACTTTGAAAATCAAAAATACAGGTAGTCAGTAGCTGAATTGTTACTGAATTGTTACTTAAAGTAGATTACTGAGTAACTGTAAAAGAATCTTCAATCACTTGTTAAATACCCGACTCATTTGTTCAGATTATTCTGGACTTGATCCAGAATGTCTAAAGATCAGCTAAAGGCTGATCTGCTGCATACTTGTGAGAGGTCTTTCTGAGCTCAGAGTACCTAGTCCCCGAACCAATGCAGTGTAACTCTCAGATGTCTAAAAATTCGGTTCGCTTCTGCACATCAGGGTTATCATATTCCAAGTATCCAAAACCAGAAGTGGGTGGGTTTTTTGTTGTGTTGCTTTCCCCCCCCGCCCCCCCCCCCCCCCCCCCCCCATTTTAAGAGCTAACATTGAAACTTCATAGATGTAAAGTAACTAATAATTTAAATGTTTCTGGTAAGCCCATACATCCATACATACCAGCTATTTGGTGGTACTCAGGGGTGTAACATTTCATTTAAATGAATGGCTAGATACATCTTAAGGCCATGCAGGTATCCTCAATGGAATTCATTGACTAGCACTTAGTGTTTTGTAAAGGTGAAGATTTTTTATGGATATACACCATCTTCATAAACTGGACTAGAAAGAAAAGGGTACAGAATCATAAGAGAAAAATCAAACAAATGTGCAAATCCTATGAATTTACTAAAATTCTGGAGATGGGTTTGGGAGAAGGGAGGTGCAAAGACTCCTTTTGGATGGAATAATATGTCACATTCCTGCTTTTATTATTAGTCTCTAAGAACGTCTGTAGTAATTGTGTTCATTTCTGCTACCTAAAATTCCAGATAGAAGAATACAGTGTAGTCAGCAGCCCTTCCCATTGCCACTTAATCTGAAATATGACTTAAGGAGATTAAAATAGTAAGCAGCACAACTGTCTATTTTGGGAGCTGGATCAAAGACTGTAAGTTTTGTCCATTTACTTCGGTTAAGAATCTCAATTGCATTCCTTAGAAACACTGACACTACCAATCCACAGGGTGCTGAGAGACACATTCCTTGGCTGAAGTTTCTTAGAAAAATTACAGTTCCTTTAAATTAACACATTAAAGTAAAAGATCACATTATAGTCACATAGCATGTGAGAAGAGACCAAGGCTGTTAAATGGCATGCATGAGGATCATGCAGCACTTCTCTCTCCAGGAAAGAGTGTAGGGATTGCTATTGGGATGGCAGCAGAGTTCTGACAGAGAAGAGGCACATGAAGTTTTTGGAAAGGGTAAATCCTAACGGTATCCATGCCCTAGGAAAAATGTGGAAACCTCCCAATGCTCTCTGTGGGACTAACTATTCTACTGGTGTAGAATGGAGGCTGAAGGTCACCAACTCACATGCAGTAAGCAAAAATCTCATGTTTAGTACGCATTCGATGTATATTTGGTGGTATTTGAAATGTTGTTACTTATTGGCCAGAAGAATGCTTTCACTGTTTCTTTTTTCTGTACTGACCTTGGTGTGCCCTAGAGAGCAAGATGTCAGCTGGAACCGGTTGGAATACTGTGTTTTTGGTGAAGGCAACACCCAGATACTCTCACCGTTATATTGCAGGGAACTGTAGTATGCAAGCAAGCTTGGGGATAATGAAGTACTTGCTACTCAGTGTGAGTAAAGACAACAGAATTGCAATCATAGTAGTCAATGGAACACAGAAGAGTGTTTTCAGCACTGCACACTGACATTTTGTTAGGAACATTTTTTAGAGCCTTATTGGACAAGCTACAGACAAAGATTTCTGAATACAAACATCTCATTTTAGTATCTAAACTTTCATGACTCTTTGATGTCATCTACTAAGAGAGCGATGTTATATTATGTTCCTTATAAAAAACCTGTTCCAAATTAAAAGAACAAGCTTTAGTTTCTATTCCCAGGTAAGCAGAAGGTAAGCATGATGGATAGAGAGCACAGTAGATTTTTATATGATGTGCCAGCTGGCTTTCTGTATAGTCTCTAGCACTGCAGAGGTCCAGTCACTAATGCTTTATGCTGGTAGCTGCATTTTTTATTTTAATATTCTAAGTCCCCTTCCTTCTTTTAGGTCTAGACTCTAATTTTACAACCTGCCCTGCTCATTTCTGCACTAACAGAAAAGCAGGCCAGAGAATTAACTGTAATCTAGTCACAGGTCCCTCCATTTGCTCTGTTCTCTGGAGGGAGGAATGCATCCTGTCTCTTAAACTCTCTACTGCTTCATGCAAAATATACAAAAACTGCTTTGGGGTTACTTTCAAGTGTCAGAGGATACTCTGTTTTTCTCTTGGTTGCAGTTAGTTCTTAACCTGAACAGCAGATTTGGGGGATGCTGCACAGATACAGTTTGTGAAAGTCGTCTTCTTGGTGGTTAACCTCTGCTCTAGGTCATGCTGCATCCAGTTTGCTCTCATTTGCATAAACACATGAAATGCAATTATATCTGTCAAGTTTCCTTGTCATTTAGCTAAGGACTGCTGTGTAGGTGACAATCTATATGTTGTCATAGACATAAACTATTTTAGTCAATACCAGTTATGAAATAGCAGTTACAAAATTGTACAGATGTTTGAAAGGTCTGAAAACTGCTGACTCTAGTGAACTGAAGAAGAGTGATATTGCAGCATTAATAGGGACTGGAGTCTAGGATTACACATTCAAAAAGAATTTAAGTAGCTACTAAGGGCTTGATTCAACACCTGTAGAAGGCTTTTGGGATTCTTGCATAATGTAATTCAGTAAGAAAAATACATGGTTTACAAATCACAATACTGGCACAATAAACTGGAGGTTAAAACTTCTCCATGTGTCCTAAAAACATTACTAATTCATATTGTTATTTCTTCCTCACAGTTTAGGCACTGAAAGCAATATACTGCTTCAGTAATGGTAATTTCAGAAGTGCAGTAGCTTTCATATCTTTCTGAAAACTATGATAACAGTTTTAACTAGTATTTATCATTCTTACAAGTGATTAAACTCCATAAAAAATTTCCTTGGAAGCTTGTCAGGTCTGGGGTGAAAGCACTGCCTGAATAATAACATTCAAAATATTTTGTTTGTAGTGAATAAGAATTGCCAAAACAATTCCCCCTTAAAAATAAGATCAGACTCTCTTTCATGTCCCTTCCCTTCCTACTGCCAGCCCCTAAAAAGGAAAACTTGAAGGCATTGGCACTGTCATCTTAAGTCCAAAAGTACAAGTGACATAAATATGAAAACTAGCAATTCTGCTTTACCACAACACAGAAAATGATCAGCTGCAAATATAGCTAATCAAAATACCTTCCTCTTAAATCATAAATATAATTTCTTAAAAGGTTTTTTGTCTGAAATCCTGTAAAATTTAATTATTAGTATTTATATAATAACTCATAGAATTCCAATCAAAGGTCAGTTCTGGACAGGTTTTAGGCTGAAGTCATGACAATTGCTTGGACAATAAATTAATTAGACCTAATTGCCTAGCAAATAAATTAGAATATTTTTTCAGCATAGTTTTTTTAGTAGTAGAACTAAGGAAGACACACACCTCTCCCACCCCAATTTGACAGAATCCCTAATTTGAGTGGCTTTTGGAAATGCAGATTGGCAAACATGGAATTAAACCTTAACTGATGTCCTTCAACACCCCTTGTGCATTGTTGCTGAAAAGGAGAAGAGTGGTGCTTGAAAGACTGAATAAAATCCTTCAGTCAGATACTACAGATTATTTTCAGACTGAGATGCAGAAAGTGGAGTCACAAGTGATTTAATATACACAAGATTTTAAAATGAAAAAAATAATCTCAGCAGTGTTTCTAACATACTTGTTTACAAAGTTAACATTAAGATATGAGAAAACATGCCAGTGTAGCAGAATTTTATGGGAGTTTGTCAAATCCAGAGGAAAAGCAAAGTCAAACATATGTGTTTTCTTTTTGTCCTTGGATCTGCTCTGTCATCATCTCCCCCATGGTTCAGTACCTTCCTCTGTAAGTAGTCTTCCATCAGTTTCACTTACTGAGTAAAGCAATATGCAAAATTAGAAAATGGTGTTTGGATCAAATATTTCAAAATAGCAGAAATTTTGAGGTTTCTTTAATAAAAATTGATCTTTCAGATGGGACATGCAGGTTTTATTTCAGAGAGCAATATGTGTTTAAACGCCTTATCCACTCATATTCAATATTTCCAGATTTCTTTTCTTGTCATTTCTGTTATTTACCTGATAGCTATTTGTTGTATTTGGAGCAACATCGTGAAGTCTGGAGGCCAAGTAGGAGCCCAGATATAAACACCATTGTTGGTAAAAGATGGAAATGGGTTTTACTGGACTGGGCAAGCAAATCAGAGAGGACAGGAGAATGTGTATTTTTAGGAAACAACTCCTCTTTCCACAACCATGAAGCAACCATGTTGTATTCGAAGCATTTCAGCAGGAGCAAAAGCTTTCATTAGCTGATCATAATGGCTATGTGTAAGGGTGTGCAGTCCTATGCAGTTAATGCTTCCTGGGAATATTACCAATTGTAACAATTTTTTAAAAATTAAAAGGAACAAGCAAGAAAGATATACTTGAAAAACAGTACATGTTTCTAGGAGAAAGGTATGAAGTGTGAAAACGGTAATTTTTTTACTTGGAACATAGACATTAAATATTTTTTTGCAAGAATTGTAATTCACGTTTGGCCATTTGCCAAAGCAGTGAACTTTATCACCCAGTCTTGGCATGTGCAGATGGATGGCCCCTTCTGTCTCTTTTGCCAGTTATTGCTCACATTGCCAGGAAATCTTAATCATGTTGCTTGGAAGTGGCTGCTGGCCCATCCACCTGCTGCCAAGCTATTCCACTGTATAAGGAGTCCAATTTAGCTTCAGCAAACAGTCTCTTAGCTCTCTCTAACATATAAGAAAAAAGGTCACTGTGCTAAGGCCACCCTAGTTGACCATATGGTGTTATGAGCTACATCGTCAATATTGCACTGCTGTTGATGCAACCCTATTATTAACCCTGAAGCTCCACATGGATTTGGCATGACTAGGTTTTCCAAAATGAAATGTGCAAAATAAACCTAGAGTGAACCACAAAATAAGCAGAAAAGAAAAATGTTCTCTTAAATAATTAATGTTTTTATTGATAGCTATTTTCCATTAAAACTACATATATTAAAAAAAACCCTATAACCTCCTCTAGTTTGAGAGAAAAAGGAAGAAAATCAGTTAAGCAATTAGATTGCACTGCCACATTATCAAGAAATGTTCTCTATGTTCAAGTTTCTCAAGTGTCATATGAGTTCAGCCACTATTCATACAGTAGTAGACAGAAGAATGTAATGGCTAAGTGAAGTGAATTACAATCCTCTGGTGAATTTAAGCTCCTCATTAAGAAGTTCAGTCACTTGCATTAGTAGAAATATTGAAACTCGTTTCATGCATGGATAATTCCTTTGTCGATCAAGTTCCCATTATTGTCTCTCTTCATGGGAAAAAGCAAAGGGTCTTCAATTAGTTAGACTACAGTTATATTTTGGACTCTGTGGTGAAAATTTATGTCTGACATATTTGTAGATCTTTCCAAGTGCCGAAAGGAAGAATAATTGTTTTAGATGATAGAAATTTTGCTGCATACACACACTGTATTTCTGAAACACAGCCACTCAGAAAGTGGCAGCAAATACATTTGTAGAACTTTTCCTAATAATAGATAACATAGATCATTAGTGTAACTGGTTAGTACCCTAACATCTGAACTTTCAACTTCCAGGACTTCTTGGACCAATATTTTGGTATGTCATAAAATCTAGCTCCTGAATCCCTGTTTAAACCTAACTAGAAGTGATCTGAATTTCAAGGTTATGAACTCCACTGAAGTAAATCAGAAATATTAATGGTTTTTAGTCTTGTTTCATTAGGCTGTAATCATGATATATTTGTGCATATGAAGAAGAGAATGAGAATCATTCTCTTCAGTAATTTTTTGACCCAATTTGAAACCAACTTTATAGAGAGAAAGAGGTATCAAATATTAAATTCCTACATGTTTTCTGAAAATCAACAGTTAGATAGAGAAGAGACACCCTTGTAGCAACACATTTGCTATTACGTTCACATAGGGTTCAAGTCAACATTTAATTCTAGCACCTTGCTTATCCATAAAACTTAGCTATTACCTTGCACTCTGTTGTTTGGAGATAATCAACTGCTCATCAGAGAGGAAAACTCAGAGAGGACTGGTTTGTGCTTGACTTCAACTCATGCAGACATTGTGGATGCAATTAACTCAAACCATTTTGTCCCTGGAATTTGATCTTGTTTGAGCACCAATACCAAACACTTGTATTAGTAGTAGTAACTTCCCACTTGGTGCACTGAGTAGCCCTGGGCCAATCACTACCTGATCCATGAGCCTGTCTGCACTAGCTAGTGCAGACACAAGAATACCCCTGAAACAGTCACAGCATGTATGCAGAGCAAGGCAAAAATAGGCTAGGTAGCAGACATGAAGAGGTGACACTAATGCAGGACTGGGGAGAGAGACCATGGTGTACACCTCAGACTGAAGAGGGTCCTACCTAGCAAGGGTTGTGTGAAGTACATGAGGAAGCTCGAGTGTGCTGAGACGTCCATGGGTACCATGGGGGCACTAAGTCATGGGGTAATTCAGGAATATAGACATGCTGTAGAGATGAGGAGAAGGAACTGAGAACCTTGGGACAGGAATGTCATGGAAGTACAGCTGGAGTTTAGGACATGAGGAGTTTAGGATATGTAGTATCTAAGTGACTGGGAACCAAACTTACTTAGTTCTGCTGCTCATCTTAAATTCAGCCACCCCTCAAACCATGGTTTGTAAGTAGTGCACAATTTATGAGATACTTAATTTGTCTATCTGAGGAGAGTGGAAGGCAGAGTGTGTTCCAGTTGAGTTTGAACTTGTAGTTGGACATTTTAGCCAAGGAGTTTCAATCACAGGAACAGATTTTACTGTGCCATTCTGTCCCATGAAAGGAATTGAGTTTGCTATCTTAGCTTTCTGTCTATGCTGGAAAATTATAATTTTCTCTCAAACTAGAAGTAAGATGGGTTACTAGTACCCTGCGAGGTTGTTGGCTTTAGTCTGTGTTCATTTGTCATTTAGTATAAATCCAAATTACTCAGAATTAATGGAAAGTTAAGGCACAGATTATTATTACACTGAATATGCTTCGAGGAGCTAAAAAGGTGGTCTTCTCTACATTTTTAGTATTTATTGTAGACATTAAAGAAATGTTAGATAGTAAAAGTGATATTCACCTTCAATGTCAAAGGTTCTCTATCTCTGTATTTTAAATGGCTTTTGAATTTTCCATGTTTCTTGCATTTCTAATAGTTTTTCAGCTTCAGGTAGAAATTATCATTTTGGTAGTTTTTCAGATCTGTTATGGTATACTCCATGTACATTGCATTTTATTGAGGAATTTTATCTAGGCTTTGGAGCATCTGATATACCCAACACATCTTTTATGTCTCCATAATACGACTGGGGAATAAAGAAAACATAACAGCTGTTCAAATTTCTGTATAACCCATTCCTATGATCTATATTATAATCTTAAGGTGTTAGCACTGTAATACTTATAACATAGGAGAACTGGATGACAACTAGTACGTTACTTTCTCTTTTGGGGAAAAACTGTCCTGCTCAACTTCCAGCTTCAAGACTGTTAAGTAAAAAGTGCTAGCTCAACAGCATGCATTTGCTTGTCATTTACTGTATAATTCTGCTCTACACCATGAAGTGGAATAATGGAATATATTCCCACCTAGTTTTATATTTCCAGGAGAAGAATCAAAATAAATAAAAGCTTAAGTCTAAATATTTTTCACATGCTTTTAGAAAGAATCATCTTCAAAAATCTAAAAAGAATCATCAAGCTCAACTTCAGGGATGTTATTTCTAGGTGCTTATTTCTGGTCTTTTTCTGGGATGCTGCTTTTAGATAATGAACTTTTGCCAAAAAACACCAAACTTATTTGCAGCTATATAAATATAAAAGAAAACCATAGCATTTCAAAAACACTCTGTGGTTTTTTAAGAATAACCTCTGTGTGTGTGTTTTAAATGTGATGTTGTGTTTGTTTGGTAATGCGGTCCATCTTATTCTACATAATTAAGTATAAAATAAGAACCTATAATATGTATTTATGTACATAACTTGAACAAAAGGATTTGCATACACCTATCTACAGTGATTTACCTGCTGAAGGCTAATTCTTATAAATTCTTCTTTTTGTAATGTAATTTATTTTACTGCATAGGCGAATAGAATGATACAGAGAAAATTGTAGCAGAGTTGTTTATTTGCTGGTTACAAATAAATGAGAAGGACTTTTACACACCATCTTTTAAAGGATGGTTCCCTTATAGGCAATTGCTTGTGCTAAAGCAAGAACAAGCAAACTCCAAGGTAGAAGGATATTCAGGTAAAATATGTGCTATGCTTACTGAAAGCTGTCTCCACTTGACAGCATTAAAAGGCCTCTCATGAAGGGCTAAAAACTTCACTGCCCTTCCTTAGTGAGGATTAATGATTTATTTCCATTTGCATATGCCATTGTGGCAAGCAGATTTGCCTCACTGAGAAGTGAAATGAGTAAAAAGACTCCTTGAGTTTACTAGGTGTGGCCACCACACTGGAGCTGATTTGGAGAAAGACAGAACTAGCTGAGTTATGCTGATGAATCAAGTGGTAAAACAAAGAAGGCAAGGTTTCGAGAACAGGGAATTATGTTATCTTCTGGACAAAGCTGGTGTGGCTGAGGTGGGCCTGGGAAGGGAGAACAAGGGGAGCGAAAGGTGCAGAAATACACATCAACATAAATGGATAGTTGGAATTAGAGTTGCACTGATTTAAAACTGACAGGAGATGAGGGTCTGAGTTCAACATAATGGAATATCAGGGCCTTTAACCTTGTAACTACTCTCTATAGCAGATCTAGTTAGGCTGTGGATAGCCTCTAGAAGAAAGCACAGTAGAGTTTTTTGCATTTTTAGAAATGTACCTGCTCTGCTTTTTAAATCAGTCTCTCTCTTCAACATACTATGAATTTAGGCGTATCTGCTAGTGCTAATGTGACATATGGCCTGTCTTTTCTGGCCCACAAGCAAGGTTTTGAGCTGCAGAAGCAATGAGCAAACAAGTGATGTCTGTTGACATAGGAGTACTAGGTCATGAGGGGAAAGGGGGATGTAGAGTGAAGTGACTGACCTTGCTATAAATGGTGCCACAGAGAGTGGGGGTAGGAGGATGTGAGCTGGCATAAGGCAAGACCTGTGACTGAAAGAATGGGGGTGCAGCGACTTCCTCTCTCTGTCTTGTGTTTGTATCTAAGGTGAACTAAACTTTAAGCACACAATGGAGTCTGAATAGATCTGGGCAAAAATGATGTGAGAAGCCTCAAATGAAAGTCAGTGCTCTGATTTTTGCTTCTCTCAAAAATACAGAATGTGATTAAGGTTTCTAAATAACTTCCTGAGTTTCAGCGACTGTTAAGGATGTGCAGGCCTTGCTGCCTGGTAAGCCAGCCCAAGTTATGGCATTAATTGAAATTTACAGTTCTCGTGTTTTAATTCAAGGATTTTATCTTGTTCAAAATGAAATCCAAGGGAAAGTTTAATGTGCGGAATCAAGGAAAGGTGGCCCTGCCTCCTATAGATTGAAATCACTGTGCCTATTACATGTAAAGCATTTTTATAGGAAATGGCTTCTAAAACTGTTAATACGAATTAACATAAATGCAAAACACAGCTACTGAAAGAGGCCATACTTCTGTGAATGTGCATATCTTGCTTTATTTCCAGCTAAGGAGAAAGTTACATTTAACCCCTCCGGACTTAGAGGATTAGAAATGCAGTTAGATAAGAAGGGAAACTAATGCATGCTATGTATGGCTCAACAACGAAGGCAAACGTGGAATTGCCTTTGTCAATCACATTAGAGGTTTTAAGAAATGCAGTTGTGTGATGCACCGTCATACTCAAGTTGCACAGATACTGACATCATAATGTGCAGTGTCACAAATGCATAGGAAATGGTTGTATAACTATGTAAATTATAAAGATCCTCCACAGTGCTTCTCTACAAAGCATACTGCAGATGTATCTCTTTCACTCAAAGGTACTCATCACACTTCAGGTGAAAGGCAGCTTACATTAGGCAACTCAGAAAATGATAGCTTAAACACTGTCAGATAGCTAGAAATTTTTATTCATAGTTGGAGACTGAATCTATTTTATAGAATACTTCCAGCCGAAGAAGATTATAAGTGATATCAGTTCAGTGTATATTTTCAAACTAATACATTTTAAAATTAGCTTCAGCAGAAGTTTTGTTGAAGGTCAGATTACCTTAAGTCTATAGTCTCAGAATGTATAGGTTTCCACTGAAAAATGTTTGTTGTAGTTACAAACAACTATATTTTCCAATAAACACAGACAGTTGTAAATGCCATATTTTAAGGGAACGTAACACTCAATCCCCAAACCCCAACATGTTGATGACTAAACAGTCAATACTACTTAATTTTTATAGCATAAACATTTCAAAAAAAGTTCATGATCACTATTTGTGTTTGATAGGATATTACCTTTTTTCTTTCCTCCATGTGTATTTCCTGGGGTGATGATACAAGAAAGCAACAAAAATGAGAGAAGTTGCAAACTGTTCATTTCTTCTTTCTCTGAGAGTTGGGGAATGCACTGCTAAATTCTGCCAAGAGATGGGAAAAGGAGAATTATCAATGCTTGGCAAGAAATTCTTTGCCCATTAATCATTAACCTTGCTCACTGCTCCAGTCCTTCCTTTTATGGAAGTGAAAATGGAATTTGCCTGTTTCCAGCCTTCTTCTTTTTTATTTCATGCCACTTGTGCCAGAAATAATTTGGAACTGGATCCTCCTACCTTGCTCAACAGTGCTTGGCTCTGAACACAGCAAACTTGAGGGCATTTGTTCTCTGAAATACTGCTAAAGGCCATGGGTAGCCAGCTTGAATGTGGTGGGTCAACAGCTTAGTCTGAACACATTGCAAAATAACCATAAGAGCTGAAGGTTAATCTAAATATTTCATTAACATAGATAAATCCCAGTGGGGGAAACATCAAAATTCTATATATAATAAACACTTCTCTTCAGTCATAAAATTGGTATCAGATTTTGGATAATCACAAAAATGTTTCCTTTCAAATTAAGCGAACAATTTTTATCACATAAGAAATTTACTAATAAAGCACAATTAACCAACATCTCTCTCCACTTCTGGTAAAACAACCATAAGGAAGTGTATGCAGTAAATGTAGGAGTAATTTCAGAGAAGAAGTTACTACTAATATGATATATTTTATATTGGAAATCAAATAAGAATCTTAATTACAGCAGTGTGTGTAAATGCCTCAGTGAATAGGTGCGTACTGCAAAGTGTGAGAGGCAAAAAATACTCTTGGATAGGCAGCAAGTATTACTACTAAGTGGGATCTTGCACTTGAGCAGGACCAAATGCTGTCCTCTGGACCTTGTTAGCATCAGTCTGGAACATTACAGTTTTCCCACATCAGTCAATGTTCTTGAGACATACTCTAGCTCATCTTAAAGGAACTAGGTGCCAATTATGATATAGCCATCGCACCAGAGGCCTTAGCGTGGGCTGCAAATCAACCTGCATTTCCACTAATCATTGGACTGCCAGCTTATGTGCGTTAATGTTGCCAACCTCCATTGCTACCTGCATACCTGAGCTAGTATATCATTAGCCAGATGGGTCTATACTATACCTCACTTCCGTGCTTTGACAGCATTGCGTAATTTTCCTTAGAAATAGGTCTCTGGCACAGTAAACTTTCTCCCAGGTTTTGAATGACTAAGAAACTCTCATGTGCTCAGGAGGGGGTGATTAGTGTAAATTCTTTGTTAAACTTAGTGTTAAGGATTTGCTGTTAGTAATAGCAAATAGAGACAATATTTTAAGAACTCTAGAACTACCTGTGTCAGACTAAACAACTGAAACAGAACTTTTAAACTTGAAAAAAGTGTATTTTGAGTATTTGGTGACCTCCAGATTTTTTATGAAGCCTCCTATAACTACTAAATATAGAATGTGTGAAATCATAGCCATACCATCCCAGCCTGAGGAAGTTTTCATTGTTTTATTGTTTTTATAATTAAGAACTATTTTAAAGTGTCCCAATTAAAAGATTTTTCTCTCTTTTAGAAGACAGTAAGTCTCATAGGACCCATATACCATAGCAGAACTAGTATGTTAGACTACAAAAAAAATTAATCTCAGCAGGAAAACACTGCTGACATATTTGATGCATTGTTCTGGCATACAATACTCATGGAGAGTGGCTCATGGTGCTGGATGTTGCATAAATAAAGGAGAAAAATACAGATCACTTCCTTTCCTTGCTCACTCCAAAGAGCTTCAAGTCTAAGATACATCAGACAGCTAGAAAACTCTACAAGCAATCTCTAAGGTCACACCAGTCACCACAGCTGGCAGTGGTCTTGAAACACCAACATCTAAAGAGTTGTCAGGACTGATCAATCAGTGTCTTTGTGCGAACGTATATTAATACAGAAATACAGAAACTGAAGTGGTATGATCAAAATGACTGGCTGATAAATACTGTTCACAGCAGAATTTTCAGTGGATGTGAACAAGAAAAAGATTTGCAGTGATTGAGACAGGAGATAGAACCTGGACAAGAATTTAGGCTGCGATGGTGGGCAGGAAACGCTGTATTTTAGCAAAGTTAACACTAGTGGAAATTACTGGTGTAATTTAGCACAGTCTTGCCGTGAACTTAGAAAAATGTAAACTGAAGATGATGTGAAGATTACAGAATTGACTGACAAGTTGAATGGTGATACTAGCCACAGTAATCAAGAAAGTAGAGAGCATTTAGGGGAGAAAGATTATAAACTCTATTTTCCGCAGACAGGAATTGTTCTGGAACAGGGTGGTAGATCTGTCAGGTACAGAACAGGCTGTTGGATCTTTGTAAGGAGATTGCCTGGAAATAAAGACTATAGGGATCAGTCTTTGGATTTACTGCTCACTAGAGAACCCATGTAGGAAACCAGAATAGCATTATGAGCATCTTATGAAGGATTGCTTAAAGTGGTAAGAGGAAAATTGGGAAAAGGAGGAGTTGCAAAAGGAGGAACCTGCCTTCCTCCTTGCTATCTGTATTACTTCGTTTGACAATCCTGTGTCAGTCATTGCTAGTATTAATTTATCTTTTCAGTGTTGACAGAGTATCAGCAATAATGGTGAGAGAAATAAGCAGTATTGTGGAAATAATTTGAATGAGAGATTCCACAGTGCATATTCCAGATGAGATTCTGTAGCACAGAATTACATGCTATGGCACATTAGTCCACAGAGAGCAGATGCAATTGTGTTCTGGAGGTAGGAGCTGCTCCCAATGGCCTCTATAGCATTGTCACACAGTATATTTTTGGAGTGTGGATTCATTGTTTGTTTTTTTTTTTTCCCCTAAGTCTCTTCTCCATTTGGTTTACATGGGTAACTCCAATTACCTTTATTATCTACTCATAAAGAAAAGAATGGCTCTCCTGCAATGTAATGAACGTTAGATGTAAAAGGCTCCTGATCAATAATTTTCCTGTAAATCCAAATATTGAAATCATAACCTTTGCCATCTTCAGTGTGTTTATCTGGTCACTTAGTGAAGTTACCTACTTTGTTTGAGCTGCTCTCTCTCAGCTTGATTAATTGTTATGTTTGCATAGCATATAGAATAATCTATGAATATATAACCTGAATTGGTTTAGGAATTAGTTCCTTATATAAAAAGTATAACAAGAGTCTTTGGTACATTATGAGAGTAGAAAAAATGGAGACAGGTATTTGTGAGAAGGGAGTGTGCAATAGCTACTTGGAGTTACTTGCTGCATGTTGCATCACATATTCAAATGGCTTTTTTCAGCCACCTTTGAATCTGTATGAGGTGCAGTGAGTGGGAGCTGCAATATTCTGGGTGAAAATCATTGCAGAAAAAAGAGGATCCTCTGGCAAAAAGAGGATGCTCTGGGTCTTCGTATTAGTCCACTGGTCAGTCATAGAGAACACTGTCTGAATTAAACTGGATACTTATGAGACACTAATAGTTGTCTGCTGGTCTGCCAGGGCAATATGAACTGTAAGACTGCTCTGCTACAGTTCTGTACCACTGGCAAAGACAGAAATTCCAACAGCTGAATACAACACAGGTACTAGAAGATCAGGGAATAGAAATCTCCAGGACTGTAAAGAAAGGTGGGAGATCGATATAGGAAAATGACACCTGGAATATGCAAACTACATTGTGTCCTGATTGGACTTTAAAGAGTGAGTGGAAGGTTTATTCTTTAGCTTTGGGTATGCTTGGTACTTGTGCTCTGGGTAAGGCAAGTGGGTAGTTTGGTATTTGCAAAAACCCTGATTCTTAAAAAAATATCTGACATTAAGTTCTTAAATTTAAGGTTTAAATATGTTAACCATAAAATTTAAAGGATGGATTTTAAAAAAGTAGTTATTCTTCTACCAAGTGAGTAGATCTGATCTCTCTTTTCCTTAACACCCAGCATTTGCACATTACTTCATTTTCCACATTGAAGTCACTCACACCTACTGTAGTGATCTGGATTTTTTTTAATACTAAATTTAACAATGGATAATCCAGACTGCTCTTCTTTGAAACAGATTGAACACAAATTTTGTATTGCATGGAGGCTAGTGCTTTGCCTACTTTACATGAAATAGAACCTTTTCTTAAACACACAGCATCCAAAACCAAATTTCTAGCTTATGTGGCTGTGTTTATATTACAGTTTGCATATACTGTAAGAGGGCTTGATAACCTTCTCTCTTCTGCTGGAGATGCTGCTTGTACAACATACACCCAGGAGGTATACTCTTAATAAGAATCCCCATCTGCTTCTTGGCTTATGTTCCAATTATAGTTAGACCTCTTGCACATATTGACATCTATAATAAAATTGATGGTTTCACTATTGGGAAGCAGCATGTGACTAATGGTGCATTGCACCATGCAAGCTTTTGCTTAAATATATCGTTCTAATCAAATTAAATAAAGGACTACAGAGCAGAAATTTGTCAGTCATACAGTCCTGGTTTTTTTCCTGACACCACACTTCATCAAGATGGTTTTCAATCACCTGAAGACCAATAACACTGTAGCACAAGATGTTCTTTCAGGTTTAGAAGAGATTTTATGGGCCAGAACTTCAGCTGGCATAAATTGGCTTCTGTGCAGCTATAATGATTTTCACCAGCTGAGGATCCACCCTATGTTCCTATAATTACCCACTGGCATCTGAAAAAAGAATCATGTGATGGTTATGCTAATAAATCTGAGGTTATAGAGCAAGAAAATTTTTATGTGGTTGAATTTTTAACGCAATTTTTAAAATACAGAATTTAGTCTGCCTGTTTCATCTTTCCTAGGATTTTTTTTTAATATCAAATAAGTCTGAAGAGACATTTTTAGATGGACTTTTGTGTGTGGATTCATGGCCTATGTCAAACATACAGCAGCTGCACATGAGTCTGAAATCTCCTTTACAGCAATAGCTATTGAGCCATCAGACTTTTCAGTATTAAATAACTGATCAGCAAACTTTTCTGATATGAAAGAAAACCACTCATTTGCATAGGCATAGTCTTGTGAAATATGAGTTTCTTCTGTAAGATGCATTTCATACTCTGTAGCCCCTGATAAGGTCATCTTTCTTCCAGGACTCATCACCCAGAATATTGTCCGATTTTCCTTGGATGCACATCTGGGGCTAGGAATAGCATTCTTGCAATTTTAAATTTTCTTGCAAATTTGACACATTCTGTATATGTGTGCCTTTTAATAGTTTTAAAAATATGCTCCACTGAATAGTTTGTATTATAAACAGCTGTAAACAAAGAGAACCCAAATACAACTGCCAAGCATGAATATAATTGTACAATAAGTGGGTCATCTGCTCCTACTTCCAACTTAAAAAAAAGGTATTTCGTAGTTTGTTTCCTTCAATGTTAGCCTAGTGCTTTTTGTAACAATGCATTACTTGGTTAGTTGCCTTAAAGGAATGCTACTTCTTGGTTTATGTGTCTGTCTGTCTTCCTCATGGGTATGCTGTTGTCACCTGGGGTATGTCTCTGAAAGCTTAATAAGCCAGAAAAGCACAGATTAGATGAAACAAATAAAAGGGGAGAACAAATCCCAATAAATCTGAGCTGCCCATGCTCTTGCATTATGTGTAGAATATGGTGTGCTTGCCTCTTACTCCTGCCTTAAAATAGGTAAGGAGCTGGCCCACTCGCTGACTTTAGTTACAATTAGTTTGATTCTTCAGTAGACTGGGCTAAATTTCTGCATGGTTATACACTACTGGAAAGGGTAATACAGCTGTAGACTTTTTTCCACCTGCATTCTGTTTTATTTTGGATTTTCACTATTGTCAGAGCCCTATTTCAGGGATGATTGTATGGCCTGTAAAATTTTGCACTGAATTTATCATTGTTAGAGCAGATTTTCATAGACATAGACATCTGTAACGTGTAGGAAAGCTTCCATGAATCAGCACTGCAATGTCAATAATGTAAAGAAGATGTGCTTTTGGAAACCCCAGCATGCCTGCTGAGGACATTTCCCTTCACTGGGCTGTGTAAGAAACAGCTAAGCATGTGCAACAAACCTCATTGGAAGACTGAGACCCAACCCAACCTCCTTTTTTCTTTTTTTTCCTCCCCTGAGGATTGAGCTTTATGGTTTTGAGCAAAAACAACAGAAGTGCAATGAGTTTTGAAGCTGCCTTGCCTGTTCACCTCCATCACATCAAACGGAAGCACATCTGAAAGAGATGAATACATGGTAAAACAGACAGTGTGCTCTCCCTTCCCTTTCTAGCTACTGTACTTAGGAGGGAGACTTTTTAACAACAAATAGAAAGCAGACTTGTTTCAGAAATTGATTGATGGTTCTTATGAATAAAGAAGACAGCAAAAACAAGACAACTAGGACTTATTGTAGGCAACATATTTGAAGAGGATACACTTGAAAGCACTTAAAACAAAAGGCAGAGAACCATGCCAAAGGAACTTGAAAGACATTAAACGTTCAAGTGCTGACTGATGATGACTCTTAGGAGTTAACATGCTCACGAGAGCAAAACCTGGATCTCTGTGGAGCTGCTGTCACTGAAATTGAGTCTTTATGAAAAGGGAAGAACAAACAGACAAGAAAGCTGAAAGAAGAATAGGATTAAAGTACACAGAGTGTATTTTGTCTACAAACAAATAGATCTGAACAGTGAAACAAAAATATCTTTGACAATAAAGAAAAACAATGAGAAACACAAACCTGTTATCTGAATAGGTAAAAGTCTTCACAGCATAGCCAGACTAATCAGTAGTAAAAAATATTTCCAGTCAGTCATTTCTTCTGTATCTGCTAACTGCATGATTTTCAGCACCTGTGTCTGAAACAAGTGGTTCTGTCCACCAGAGCTAGGAGGCAATTTCAGGAGTAATACTGAAGGTTTAGGTTAAAGAAAACCCTCAAACCTTTCCTTGCAACATTCTTTGTTCCTTTCTCATCTCCCCTCACCCTAGTGTCTTCTTGCTCCGACTCGGGAGCTAGCACGTTTTGACTTTCTGCATTGCAATATTGTAATCGTTATTAGTGAGTATAAGGAATGGGAGGATGAGGAAGAATACTGGGGGAAGCAGGTGAAGTGGTTAATTATCAACCCCAAATATTTTGTTTGTTCCATGGCCTGAAACAGTTCTTGCTAGTCTTAGCAGCACTTAGATACTGGATTGGCTAGACCCTTGGATCTGATGTATTGTGACAGTTCCTACATTTCTACAAGATTAGAGAAGATTATAGGACAGAAAATTGGCTTACTTGAGGGATGAAGAAGCCTTAATGCTTTGAGCATCAGTTAGGATAAACATACATATAAAATCTTCTCCAAGCTTTTTGAAAATCCTGTCTGAAAAACTGCCTGAAAATATTTTCAGGAGCTTTTTCTTCCAAAAATGTCTGGAGCTAGGCAGAAGAAAGGAGCAGTAAAACAATATTGCAAGTATTTAACCTTTTTGAATCTTAACATTTCAACTTAGGTTCATATTCTCTTTGGCATATAGATTTGAATCAGTTTGACCAATCTTAATTGATTTGGGACAAGCAATGTGATCTTTTTGATGGGATTTATGTCAGCAGATTTTGTAATCAGCTGCCTGCTTTTATTCCTTGGCAATTCTGCAGGTGTAACAAGGGCATTTGAAAGTTCAGTGTGGCTTCTCAGTCTGCCTACTGCTGTCATGATGGGAGCTGTGGTCCTTGGGATTGGATTTTATCAGGGTTATGCTAGTGGCAAGCTTTTCTGGAAAATGCACAAACTTATGCTTATTTCCTATGCTAGGATGAACATATCTAAAATTTTCTGGTTTATTTCTAAAGGTAGGGCTATAAGACTGCATGGAATTACTTTTTATCCCAAGTGACCGGAAGTGTTCTGCAAATCGACACCATTAAAGAATACGACTGTCAGATTGTAGCTGATAATAAGCAGTGCATTATCTGCAGATTATGTTTTAGGCCCCTGAGGGAATGTATAGGAAAAGCTTTTGCCAGATGTAAGCTATGGATCATTCGTCATTCTCTGACACTGAAGAATCTCAGACTCCTTCATGAGCACCAAATTTATTTGAAATTGAAAACTATATACATCCCAGCCACTTAAAATACAAGTTGATATCTTAAAATGAAAAGACCAAATGTGCCTCTAGGTAGGAATGGTTAATTACATTTTTTGCATGGCTGGCTGAGTAATACATATGCTCGATACACAATAATGAGCAAAATGTAACAAATTAAGCTGGAGGAGGATGGCCTGGCATTATCTCCCCACATATGCCCTGTCAGGATAATCCCAGTTCAATTCACAAGAAAACAGCTAAAAAGGCAGAAAAGTCCTTAGACAAAGACTTTGGCAGAACTCTTCAGACAATTGAAGGTTCTTTTAGCCAGTTTCTAGATAGTCTGTGCAGTCAGGTTGCCCTCTGTATTCCCATTACTTCCCTTCTGGCTGCTGAGAGGGGGGATGCTGTTGTTCCCTTCAGTCCTACAACAGATTTCTGTATTATTAGAACCAGATTTCATTTAACAAAAGAAATTATTATGTACAGAAAATGCGTGTCTTGTTGTTCTTGGCAGGGCAGAAGAAGGTAGGAAGGATTTATTTGCAGAGGTATGGTACATATTTCCCTGAGTTCGTTTGAGAAACAAGTTTCCTAGAGACAGCTATTCCTCTTTGAAGATTTCCCCCTGTATGTTGTACTATATAAAATTCAGTGCTGAATGATAGCTTCTTTATTTCAGTGACAATTGTATGTTGGAAATTAACTTGCTCAAGAGATAATTCATGCAATGGGTAAGTTCAGCTGTGGTGCTACAGAACAGTGAAACAATCATTGACTTTGTTCACATAAATAGAAATGAATGTCACCTACTAGAAAGAATTGAAATACCTATTTCTCTGTTAGTTCTGGAACTGCAAATCTTTGATGTCTGGATTAACCATAGGATAATTGATTAAGTCCACAGTTGTTGAAATGATTCACAGCAACAAATCAGTATTAGACTTGAAGTGACTGTGACCATGAATTCAAACAATTTCTTGGTAGTGCCCTGTAAATACTGATGTTCCACAACTGAAATGAGAAATGGGAAGAGCTATTAAACACTGGATTTAGCACAGATGTTTCCTGTTACAACAGATTAGTAAAATTTCAGTATTCAATGGGCCTTTAGCACCCACCCTCCGTGTTATTAATTTTTAGCATTGTGGAATAGGCCAAAAGAGCAGGTGTATAATTAAAAAGAAACCCCACCAGGCTATTTTTTCTACCTCTACTTTCTTTTTTTCTGTGTTCCTTCATTTGTATGTGGAAACATTTTATGGAGGGCAACATGTATAAGACAAAGCTAGTTCTCCATCTGGGAGTTGCACTCATTGCAGCCAAGTGCACTGCAAACAAGCCCTTGAGCATATGCTATGTACATAAGTGCTAATTGAGAAAGTCTGATGATGTCATCTGCATAACAGTAATATTATTTGCCAGATGACCAGTTTGTGCTTGTGGCTTTTAAGTAGCTCTGGTTCGACAAAGTGTTTGAGAAGTGCCTTTGCTTTGAAGAGGAAGCTCAACAAAGGGCTGAAGGCAAGCTGTGCTGAGTGACTGGATGAGCACTGTGAGAGCAACAAGGTCAATAACCAGTAGAGTTCCCAGAGACCCACTCAAATAAAATGGTGGTAAAGCTCATCTTTCAGTAACTTGGTTGGGAGATAAAAGAGGAGAAGGAAGCAATCATAACAGCGGCTCTGCCCATAACATGCGTTACAAACACATACACAATTTTCTGTGTAAACCAACTTTTCAAGTTTCTTTCATGCATATTTATTCAGGGTTGAATGTCAGCCTTCATTTCTCACTCACATACATTCAGGTGTTGGATATATGACATTAAAGACCTGGGATTTGGGGATTACTTAAATTTTATTTTCATTTTATTTTCTCCTATACTTCAGTGTGAGTTTGCACCAGAAAAGGAAATTCTGTTTGCAGAAGTCCATAATGCCTTCTGAGACAGAACAATAGTATCCAGTACAATGTTAAAAGAGAGGGGTATGGTATATTGTAGAAGTGACTTGAGAGCTCAGAGCTCAGAAACTTTTCTTTAAAGTAAGAGAGATACTTAAAAAGTTTTGCCTACATAGTTACTGAAAATAATTTCAAATCCCTGATAGAGAATTACAAGTACCAAGCTAAGTAGTAGATTTTTTGATGCTACAATTGCACATTTTCACAGTGAGAGGAATGCCAGGATTCTGTCATCCACTGGGGGAACAACCTTGCTACCCTCAAGTACCTCTGTTTTGGCTGAAGTGCTAAGACTCTATACAAGAGTCAGACTAGGCTGTCATAATGGTTCCTCTCATCCTGAGCAATTCAGCCGTCTTTCAGAGACAGACCAGGATGTAGTCACAAAATGAATTCCTAATGTAAGCTGCAGTTCATTGATTGTCCCATTCTTTCAAATGTTAAAGTGCATAAATACAATTTATTTTCTATTCTTGAAGGCTAAGAGTTACTTAAAAGCTCTAGGACATGATTTAACTGGAAAATTACCATTTCACTTTGATTTTGGAGTTTTTGTTTTTCTACTAGAGTGACATTTAGATGTTTCTTTTCTGAACACTAAGAATACATCCCTGCGTATGACCATGGCCATATCACGGTGGTTGACTCTGGAAAAAGGATAAGGGTAGAGACAGTTAGTTTTCAGTCCTCTTTTGGTCTTCAGGGATTTGACTCATCCAAATTATAGAGTGATTTCTAAAAAATTAAATTACATTTATTTCTTAAGAGTAGGTACATACTTAGAAACTGCTGGTTTTGGGTTTCTAAGTAAAAATCAATTTCTGAGATACAGATTCTGCTGTCAGGTACACTAGTGTAATGCAGAGTTGTTTCACCATGGCAGATGCATTTGTATTCATGATGCTGATAACAGAGGTTGTCCCAGATCTTGATCTAACACTGAGAGGATTCCCTTCATTTACCTCTGTCTAGTCACTTTGCATAATGTTGTATGAAGCTGTTGTGGCTAGAGATGGACATAGACATTTCCTGGTATGGGATTATTCTGCACTGGTGCCAAGCTGTTGGTGCAAGGTGCAGTAAGTTTCTGCTATCATTACCTTTCTTGTAAATAGTAAAGGGAAAGAGGATTCTGACTTCTTATCCAGAAACGTGGTTTAAAGATACAGCCCAGCTACAGTAGATCATCAGACTGTTGCTACACATTTAAAAAAAACCCAGAACTATTAATGACAAAATCTAATGACAGTATGTATTATAGTTTCCAGCTGTTTTGTCTTTGCTTTTGTTCTGTTTCCAATACTCCATGCTGTTGAGAATTAATTCTGTCTTTCTTTCTGTATCTTTATCTATTGGCAGTTCTCTCCCTTATTCTTCACTTCCTCCCTGACCCTGGTGAGCCACGGTTCAAACTCACCTGACTATGGGGTTTTCAAGCAATCTCTATATGTGTCCCACTGACTGTAGTATTGTTTACTGTTAAAAGGACTTCACTTAGAAAAATAACGTACCATGTCCTGTGCAGCACGAGCTGGTAAAAAGCTGGTAAAAAAATACCCTCAAAGCAGGTGTATTTAATGCCACCTTTAATATCGTTTGCAGATTGGAAAGTGAAAAAGCGAGGAAAAGTAGCCCTTTGCTTCCTCAAGCTGTTTTTTCTGAACAGTTTCATTGTCTGTTAAGCAATGCCTTTAAACAATTCCACAGCATTCAGCTTAAAAACATAAGCAGTAACAATGTTTAAAATATGACATTAGGATCCAGGTGTTTGGATCTGGTTTCTTTCTGTGTCCCTAATTTCCTGTTAGCTCACTGGGAATTCACACAACTTTCCACGGGCTTAGATGTCCCATTTGTTAAAGGGAGTTTAATAGTACTTATTTTTCTGGAGTGTGGTGAGACTGAATGAATCCTCTGTAAATGACATTGTATTTTCTGGGGGAAAGATGCTATATAAGTCAAAATAATAGTTTTGTATTTAATTGAATACTTCAATCTAACAGATGGGAACAAAGCTTAAGAAAAATGTTGAACTTTTTTTTTTTTCCCCTTGCATATTTCTGCTATTTTTGTCTCAGAACTCACTTTGAAATGAATGCCTGTTAAACAAACATAAATGTTAACAAAATACATTTTCCCACACACAGTTATATGTTCCCACATCAAAAACTTTAACTTCAGATTTATTGTTTTTAGACCACAGACATGACGAGGGCAGACTGTAAACACAGGGAGGCAGCCATGCCGTGTGCTGTTTGGCTGTAGCTCAGCTTTGCTCCTTTGCAGTTGGGGCATTGCTTCCCCCCATCACCTACTCAGATCTATTGGGATCCTGCACATTCTGTGGGGCAGATGTTTTCTTTCT
Organism: Strix aluco; assembly: GCF_031877795.1. Classification (NCBI taxonomy): domain Eukaryota; kingdom Metazoa; phylum Chordata; class Aves; order Strigiformes; family Strigidae; genus Strix; species Strix aluco. The sequence continues at coordinate 26,923,420 of NC_133942.1, read as the reverse complement.
AACGAAAATAATAGCTCTAAAAAGTTGATGACTGTCTGTCTTTTACAGTCTCATGGGCTGATCAACTTTCTGTGGGTTTTGAGTAAATATTGGTTGTTGTCAGCGAAGGGTGAGGTGTGCCGTGGTTCCATTCATAGCGAAACAATGACACCCACTGAGAAGGGTGGTGTTCCCATCACCTGCTGCAGTGGATAACTTCAGGCTTTTTGCTACAGCCAACAAACTCAGATTTATTTGCACACAGGCTCCCCACTTCTGCCATGATTCCTGCATTTGCCTGAGTTTGTGCCTCTGCCCTGGGCTTGGTTGCAGTTTCAATCTGTGCTGCTTTTTCTAGGGCTTCTGACTGGGGGACCTGATAGTTGTTGTGGTGGTTTGACCTTGGCTAAATGCCAGGTACCCACCAAGTCGCTCTATCACTTCCCCTCCCTTCCCCCTTTTTTTCTCAACAAGGCAGAGAGGGGAAAGAAAATAAGATAGGGAAAAAACCCCAACCCTTGTGGGTAAAACAAAAGCAGTTTTAATATAAGCGAAGCGAAGCAAATGTCCGCGCATGGAAGCAAAAAAAAAGAAAACAGATTTATTCTCTACTTCCCATGAACAGGCGATGTCGGGCCTTCTCAGGAAGCAGGGCTCCAATACATGTAGTAGTTGCCTCGGAGGACCAAGGGTGACCACACCCCCTTCCATCCCTTTGGTCACTTGGGGCCAGCTGTCCTGGTTGTGTCCCCTCCCAAGATCTTGCCCACCCTGTCCCACTGGGGGGGTGTGGGGGGGGTGGGAAATGTTGGAAAGAGCCTTGGTGCTGTGTAAGCACTACTCAGCAGTAGCCACAACACCAGTGTGTTATCAGCACCCTGCCAGCTCCCAACATAAAACATAGCACCATGAGGGCTGCTACAGGGGAAAACCAATTCTGGCTCAGCCAGACCCAGTACAGTTGTCTTTCCCAAAACCTTAAGAGGTGACGTATTATTTGTTGAATAACTTGGGAGGCAAAGCACTGGTATTGATCTTGTGGATTTTCAAGCTAATAGGTTTATGGTGATCAGAGAATAGGTAAGCAGTCTAAAATACATTTATTATGGAGGAGCCCCACTGCAAAGGCATCATCCATGGGATATGCAAACCTTTCTAAGCCCTTACTTGCTGTGGCACTGTGAACCTGTACCTCCATGTCTGTGTGTTTCTTCACTCTACACTGTGGCATGAAACCCAGGGCAGCCAGCACTGGCCTGCGGTACCCTCCTGCTACCCTTAGGAAGAGCACAGAACCAGACAACTAGCCTTTCCCCTGGAGGTTTTATTAGCTTAGTTCAAGCAGGGCTCAGTGCCCTGCTATGTATTCCTTTCTTTTCTGTGTTCTAATTATAACTTCAAAATTTAATGTATTTTTTTCAATTTCCAAATTGCATTTGACATCTCGTACCAAAATTTCCTGCAGAGAAAGAATTCAGACTATTGGATAGAAACTTTTCTTGTCACATTCCCTCACAGATGGTCCAATCTGCTCTGCAGTTCAGGCCTGACAGCTAGTTAATCTGGCAGTGCAGGAACACGCTTCAAAAATGCAAGTTCTGGATTAGCCTCAGGTAAGCACCTCAGCTGTGTTCTGTACCCTGAAATTGTAGGTATGCAATGGCACCCAAACCACATGTGAGGAGAATGACCCTGCTGCTCTCACTTACATATGCTTTTGGAGAGAGATCTGTATTTGGTACACATTCAAAGACACGTGAGAAGTGTCTGCCTTTTCAAATGAAGGTATTTGACAAGTTTGGCCATGGTAGTACAAATTAAGATAGACCTAGACCATTCTCTTCTAACCAGAGTGGATATGGAAAATATATCAATCAGTGGTTTGGTTTATTTTATTACTTCAAATCAACAATGAAGATTTCATTTCCTTTGCTCTTTGGAGGGGAACACTTTAATGGGGGATGGTCTACACAGAAATAGAGAGGTACGTAGATGCACCTGATCTGGCATTAAGGTAAATTGCCACAAACATCTGTCTCTCTGCAGTAGCCTGGGCTGTGTAGCCCTGGTCAGGGCTGTGGCACTGGAGGGTCCTACAGAATTAGCTGTGCCAGTTCAGGTGTGTCTTTGCAGTCTAACCACACCACTTGGCTCCAGGGAGATGTTCTCCAAACAGGTCAGATGTCTGACAAGACAACCTTGCCACTGAGTGTGGGGACCCCAGCTGTATCTCGCCTTCTGCCATCTTGGGGTGAAAGCAATGAGCAGCATGAAAGGGCTGCAGCACCAAGCATTCACAGCATATTTCACTGCAATAGGCCTCAGGTAAGAGGCTTTGGGGACTGCAGGGAAATATGCAGGGTTTGGTCATATTTATTCAGTGCTGTGACATTTTTGGCAATGCTGTTGCTCATTGTTTAATCCAAGAAGCCAGCGTGGACTGAGGCCTGCAGGGCTGGCAGTGCTGTGTCAGAACCTGGATCCAAATCAGCTGAAAAGGTAACTAAAAGTCTTACACATCCTGAGCTGGTCTTTTGTGGTCCCCCTTTAAAGATACAGTTTAGAAACTTGCCTTGTAACTTACTATTAACTAAAACCATTTTTGGACAAAAGGAGCATTTTCACAACATGTTTGTGTAGTATCTAGCACAGTGGATCAGACTCTCTAGGAATCACCTATACATGAGCAATGATTAACTGGCAATACCAATTCTCCTATTGTTTTGCGTGAAACAGGTTGGATAAACCATTAGAATTTCATATTTTTTTTATCAGTGCTGTCAAACTGTTCTTGGTTTCCTTTTTTTCTCTTCTGTAATTTATATTTTTACTTCTTGGACACACTGAAGAATTCAGTCCCTCTCCTCCTTAAAAATGTGTAGAGTAGTGTTTTTCAGCTACAAGGTATACTGTAGAAGATAAGTCTCTAAAATCTAATTGTAACTAGAAACATTTGTTTTGTTGCAGTACACTAACCCAATGCTTCCAAACCTACACCAGTGGCTTAGGACAATTTCCTAAAATGCTATAAAAGGTGACTGAGAAAAGCAAGCCCATTCATGGTAGTTCTGAATTTGCTATGCATGGACTTTCAACTCCTCTAGAAAATAAGAAAGGGAAGTGGAAGTCAAAAGATTGAAAAACATTGCACTAAATAAAAGATTTTCAAAACTTTGTCAAAGCATTGGATAAATGCTTTACACTGTATATTTGTTAGGTCAAAGTCTGCACTCTGTGTGGTTAAACCATCTTACTCCAATGCACCATTTCTGAAATAATCGCGAATTATGTATATATGTTTCTTCTAATGAACTGTGGGAAGTCTCATTGTGAAAAGCAGAATAAGAATGCGAATTATGTTGTGGGTTTTTTGTGTTACTGGTGCATTACACAAATGCATTATAATTACTTAAACCAAATATTACTTATAATTACTTAAAACATAATTACACAAATGCATTAGAATTACTTTCACTTTGACATGGAAGGTCTAATAAAGATGCACCATTGCTCAGTACCATGAATCTTATATCTGAAACATATTTAAAATGCAATGTGCAACAAAAAATTGGGATTTTTTTTCTTTACAGAACTACAGGACCATTTTAATCCTCTTAATTTTTTTTAGAAAAAGAGGTTATTGTGTTTCTGAAAACCACATGGCATATTGTTTCTTAAAAAATTGTGTCTTCCAGTCTGTCTGTTCCAGATTAGTGAAATTACCATGTAAAATTCTACAAAAGTTATTACATTTTAAATACATCAGGTTTTGTTAATGCAAAAGAGATAAAGCTGAATTCCATTTGCTCTAAAATGACAGTCTCCAAATGGCAGCAAACAAATTCCTCAAAATGCTACCTCTATTTTTGCCTGTCCATTCCGTATGGTATTTGTCAAGAGATAAGTTAACACGAAAATTCGAATGAGTCATTTACTCAATCTTTAAGGCTGAGTATTGAGCAGAACATTTAATGTCACATTTTCCCACTCCTTTTTGCTGCAGAAATAAGAAATTCAAATCAAGAAATCAGGATGCCATTATGCTTATATAGATCATATATCAATGTAAATTTTGAGATGGGTGCAGAATTTTTCCATAATTTTCACTAAAAGTAAAAAAAAGAAAAGTCTGCATAAAAGCTTTTAGAAGTGTCCCTAGGGATCCCAGTGAGGTGCTGAAAATTTTTGTTATGAATTAATCTTAGAAAATTTCACAGTAGCAAAAATCCTGAACATTTAAAGAAATACTCCAACTTTAAGAACAGCTCTTAAATATTTGGACTGGTATAACCCCAGGTCTGACTTTCAAAGGAACTGAATATTCCTGATTTTAACTGACTTCCAATTCCTTTCCTCTGAAAATAATCAATTTCAAAATAAGTGGGGTTTTGGCAATAGGGTAATTTCCAGAAGAATAACTCTTTAAGAGAGGGTTTAAGGTCATGTATAAACACATATCACAGAATGGTTTGGGCTGGAAGGGACCTTAAAGATCATCTAGTTCCACCCCCCCTGCCCTGGGCAGGGACACCTTCCACTAGCCCAGGTTGCCCAAAGCCCCGTCCAACCTGGCCTTGAACCCTTCCAGGGAGGGGGCAGCCACAGCTTCTCTGGGCAACCTGTGCCAGGGCCTCACCACCCTCACAGGGAAGAATTTCTTCCTTAGATCTCATCTAAATCTCCCCTCTTTCAGTTTAAAACCATTACCCCTTGTTCTATCCCTACACCCCTGATCAAGAGTCCCTCCCCACCTTTCCTGTAGCCCCTTTAAGTCCTGGGAGGCCGCTCTAAGGTCTTCCCGGAGCCTTCTCTTCTCCAGCTGAACCCCCCCAACTCTCTCAGCCTGTCCTCACAGGGGGGTGCTCCAGCTCCCCGAGCATCTTTGTGGCCTCCTCTGGCCCCGCTCGAGCAGGTCCGTGTCCTTCTGCTGTTGGTGCCCCCAGAGCTGGACCCAGCACTGCAGGGGGGTCTCACGAGAGTGGAGCAGAGGGGGAGAATCCCCCCCCTCACCCTGCTGCCCACACTGCTCTGGGTGCAGCCCAGGATACCGTTGTCTTGCTGGGTTGTGAGAGCTCATAGTCAGTTTTCCAGCCACTAACACCCCCAAGTCCTTCTCCTCGGGGCTGCTCTCAATCCACTCATCACCCAGCCTGTATTTGTGCTTGGGATTGCCCCAACTCATGTGCAGGACCTTGCACTTGGCCTTGTTGAACTTCATGAGTTTCACATGGGTCCACCTGTCAAGCCTGTCAAGGTCCCTCTGGATGGCCCATCCCTTCCCTCCAGTTTTATTTTTCCATTTAGACTTAGGCAGAGTTGGTCTAACTCAAAGAACTGGTATAGTTTGCAGATTCTTTTTGATTTAGCTGTAGGTTGATGATATCCCTTTTCCCTTTTTCAAGGCTGTTCCCTTTGAGAGGAACAAAATACATAATGAAATTCAGTTCTTACTTGGAATTACAGGATATGTGTATCATGTTTTAGATTTCATAGCAAAGGATATCTAGGCTGTATCACTGGCAGATCACTACACTTGTAGCCCTTAGAAAGCTGTTAATACTGATATGGAGTGTATCAAATATAGCCAGTCTTCATTAGGAATTTTGACAGCCTAAGTAAGGCAAGTTTAGATATACAGTATTTTGCTTGTATTTGCTTACATTTTTGGGCCACGTATCCCTGTATTTTGTTGATACATTGTCAGGGGAGCTATTAGTCTGGATTGCATGGTGATGACTTCATTTTATAAAACAACACAAGACAAAAAAGAAAGCAAAATGAATTGCTTTGGGGAGAAGATGATCTTAGAAGAAAAAATTACCTGATGTTAAATTACGTGCTTATCAAAATGAATATGACAGAATATGACAACAAAGAATTTAGATAATAACTTGAAAATATGGATTTAGACAATATTTCCTGATTTATTCAGTGCATGTGATTTGCTAAACCAAAACCATGTAAGTAATTTTATGTTAAACACTTGGCTTTGTAGTGATAGCTACTAGTAATTAATTACATGTCCCAGTTACTATGGATGTGATAATAGCTGACATTGTATAAAGTTGGCAGTTTCCTAATGTACCAAATGAGAAAATGCAAGTGTAAAATGTCCATGTATACTATCATTTCTGAAAGAAAGTTCTTCCCTACAAGGCTGCTTAGTTTCACTGGTGCTTATGAATAGGAGTGTTGCTCTTCTGTTAAGGAAATTGGGTTTGGATTTTGCCGAGGCAAACTGGGTACATTGAGACTAGTGGCTCCGGAGAAGGAATCCCCCGAAAAGCTGTTTTTAAAGAGTTGACCTTGTATCAGAAGGAATGAACCCAATATGCGGCAGGAGAACTGTGCTAGGATGCTGTACAGCCACGTGCTTGGGTGCTTACTGCCTCTGGGCTGTGGCGCCTGCGGGGCAGGCCCTGGGGACCCAGCTCACAGCACCGCTCATCCCTGGCTTCCCAAGTCAGTCAGGACTATGGAGCTCCAGTCACCTCCAGTCCAAGCAACAGCAAAATGCCTTTATGATCCTTTTCTGGAACAGACTGGTTCATGAGGAGAATAACTTTCAGTCCCCAGAAGAAATTGAATAAAATTCCTTTAAAATTTGGTCTGCCAAAGAAGGAACTACTACGACATATATAAACCATAAATATATTAAAAGTGCATGAGCTGCAGTGGTTAGTATAATGCCTTCTGGGAAACAGGTTTCATTTTTCCATTTCTTTCAAGATCTGTTGTACTGTTTCGAGTGACAGAAAGTCAGATCTATAGAAAATGGAACATTTCAGAAGTGATTATGTTCTTTTTCCTGGGCAGGCACTCTGGTGCCTCTTCCTCCTTTGGTGATGACAAATCAGATGGCCCTTTAAAAATACCCCCAAATAATATTTTTATCACACAAGTATTAGGGAATTTTTATGGTGAGTTTTCTAGATTACTATGGTATAACAATTTTAAGTATAGGCAACATAATCTTTTAACTTCAACTGCTAACTTGAAACCAAAAAAGCATCCTTTGACTACAGTTCTTGGACTTCATTCAGTCAACCTTTGAAGGAACAGAATGTGTTTTTTGTATAAATCAGGACCAAACTTAAACACATGGGGCAATTTGCATGCTGAGTTTGAAGTTAAGATTCGACACAACAAAGGATATTACAAGAAACTATGATGAAGTTTAAAAAAATCAGTACAAAGCTAAAGTTTATTGCCAGTACTGTTCTTGCAGATCAAAGCTATGCTAATGTGGTCTAGGGTTGCTTTAATATTTTGCAGCCTCTTGTTCCCTCAGTGCATGCTTTAAGCATGCATATCACTCACTCACTTTTATAATAAAGTAACTTGGAAAAGCCTTCTGCTTTGTATTGGCCTCTTGAGGTAAAAAGTCACAGAGATGTTAAGTCTCACATTGCTTGCTCCAGCTTCATTATGTTTGATGAAAGAAATATCTTGGTCATATCTTGTAACATGCAGTACTTCCTCAATAACTGGGCTGCTGTAAGGAACGACATTTTTACCTGGATAATGAAATTCTGTCCTAGTTATTTCCCTGGTTGTCTTTGTATGATACATGTAGGAGGTTGGCAACATATTAACAACTACTGCACAGCATGATGGAAAGCTTTGAAAAGGAATTTCGTTTTTAGGGATGGATGAGTAGAATCTTTATGGTCTTCCTGCAAGATGTACTGTGCAGCTTTTTATTCTCTGTGCAGGAAGTGGTGTGTGTATATTCTAAATATAATTATGGGTCGGAGTGTAAATGTTAGCCTCTGTGAACTCCATGACTAAAACCAGACCTATCAATTATGTCAGTGGGAGGTTACTACCAAGATCAAAAGTAGATTATAGGCCTGGCTAAGTCTGCAGTCATGCGGCTTTGCTGGTGCAGCAATCTTGATGTGCTACCCTAGCAAAGAGCATGTTACTAATGTGGTTGCAGCATATTCCAGATTGCTGTGAGTGAAAGATTCTCCCTTGAATAAAAATGTTGTCCATGTAACTGTCTCTGCACTATGGCTTTTGCTTGTGCATATAGTGATGTGTCAGTTTTGCCCGTGTTCATGTCAAGAGTATTTACCAGCTCTGATTCATAGAAGCCTTACCTTCAGTAGACGGACTAACAGGGCTAAGCTGAGCCCTTGCCCTATGCCCTGGTGAAGGGGTTGAGCATCCATAGGATTGTCTGTGCCAGATGGGACAGGGATAGAAACAATTACTCACATGGAACAACCCCAAATAATCCTGGGGCATCCAAATCCCCAGTCAGTCATCAAATTAAAATTGCAAAGGACACTTTTCTTTCTGATTTTTGTTTTGTTAAGAAAGCAGAAAAAGCAACTCCTAGCAGTAACCTAATTTGCCCTAAAACCATTGAATGGAAAGTTCTTGGTCTTCTTCATGGGTATAAGACAAAATTATTAGTTTGTTTTGTTTTTTTTTTTTTAAAAAGAGGCTTTTCAATGTACACACTATAATACAATTACTCCATTTTTTGCTGTATTAGAGCATAGGGTTTATAACTAAGGGATTGCAAGGCATTGAATGTAGAAGGATTGAGAGATGATGAATGCAGAATCTTTGTCATACAAAGTAGAAAGTATTGATCAAAAAATGCTCTGAGGCAAACCAATTAGGGACCCATTGACAGCAAAATGACCTGCTCATTTATCTTTCAGATGAAATGTAAAACTTAGGTCCACATCATTTGTGGCCGTTTTAAACACTTGAACATTTTTACTGAAATCTGAACGCTGTTAATTTTGGTCTCCTGGCCAAACTCCAAACCGAATAATTATTCTGCGTACTCCTTTCCTCAAATACAGCAACAGCTTCATTGGGAACAACTGCATTCCTAGTTTGCTGACCTAAACTGCTCTAATATTGCTATGCACTATTAACTGCTGCTGTATTTCAAACCATGGCTGAAAGTGGACCATGACTGGCTGCATTTCCATGGTGGACTAGATGACCTCTGAACAAAGCGTGTATAACTTTAGCTTGTTTAAAAGGGACAAAAGGTGCTGTATGTATAAGTGCTATCACAGAAATAATTTTAGACCCAGAACATGGGTTCACTGAACAGGGGAAGCTGTTGGCATTCAGTGATGTAGTTTGATGAAGGACAAAGACTATTGGGGAACAGAGGGTGTATGCTCATGGGTTGGGAAGCTGGTGACTGCTGATTATGATGAAAAAGGTACTTCCACTGAGAAGAATTACAAAATGACAGAGCAAAATGGGAAGCAAAGGGAGAGTGGAGATTTACTAGAAACAGAAGGCCCAGTGCTTTGTGGATACTTGTTTCTGTATAATGAGGCTAGCTAGCAGAATGCCCTTTGTTTTATTTCTGGAAGTGAAGGAGATTAAATTGTTGAGAAGTCTGATAAACTATTCCAGAAATTCTAAGCATTGTTTCTTAAGGTTCTATATTTTGTTTCAGTTATGTTCTAGCTTCTTTTGGAAAGGTCCATATTCTGCCTAAAAGGTGAGGGAAAGCCTGAAACAGTGTAAGTTATGAGCAAGAGGCTTTGAGAGGCTTTATTTTCCTACTGTGCTCTTTAGCTACAGCATCATCCTTGGTTTCCAGTGCTCTGGCCATTGTATAACACCTGAACTACCTACCTAGAGCACTTTTAAGCTTAGATGCTCAACTGCACTGCTGTTTCTAAAAAACCAGAATAGTCTAAACACAAACAGTGAAATGAAAAAGTTATTTATGTGAACCTGTCCTAATTGTGGGAGAGCCACATGGCAAGAAAGCACTCCTAGCTAATCCAGAGGATGGTTACAGTGGCAGCAAGGAACAGATTTTAAATCAAAGGCCTTGGCTTTCATTAACCTTTGTCTCTGTGTTGTGAGTAGAAGCACTGTCTGATCTTTTCATATAGCCTGAAGCAGACTACGCTGTAGAGCTGGAGAATTTTTTTTCTGTAGATAAACTGAGTTTAGCAACTACAAAGCAGAGCTGCATTTCCATTCTTCTAAGTGTAAGCAGCTGCTTTCTCCTTCACTGGTTAGCAGATTTATAGTCAGGAAAAATCAGAAATTTATTTCCAGCTAATATAAAATATATTTTTAAGTGCCTAGAAGTCAGATCAGTAGTTAGCAAAACCGAGAAGATACAACCTTCTACAGAGAGCTGGTGAAGTCTTGACCCAGTAATGTAATCCAGTGGCACAAACAGTCCACACTCCTGTGCAGCTCTCCACCATCTCTGAGTGGCTGTAGCTTGTTCAGGACCTGAGTGGGAGATTGTCTGGGTGCAGATGTTTCTCAGCACTAATACTGTGGTTGTTTGAGCTCCCCAGTTTCTTTATACCTCAGTGAATGAGGCTGCCATCTCCAAACTGCAGCTACTGCCTTAGCCTTTTGGCTATGGGTTTGTGAATTGTAGCATAAACCTGTGGGGAAGTGCTGTATTCAGAGAACAAAAATATATATGGATTTTGAAGTACTGTGTGCTCTAGAATAAAGGTGCTGTATTCAGTGTGCTATATTCAGGTGTTCATGGTGAACTTGGATATGACTATTCAGTATTTGTCAGTTGTTGTGTGACTGGTACCAGAACTCTAAGTCCCTACAGTTTTTTCTTTCCTAACTTTGAAGCATTTATACTAGAAGTGTTCTCTTCATTAGTTGTTATGTGAAATTATTATCATGCTTTTATATATTGCTAGGATCTATTCTTAGTGGTGTTAGGATGTATTGGTGCTCTTTCTTTTTTTATTTTCTCTCTTAGGAAACTGTATTGAAAATATGGTGTTCTTTACAAATAAGAAAGTATCAATTCCCTCCAAAATGTCCAAGTTTGTCATCAAGGGAAAGGACAGAAAAAATCATATTGTGCACATTACCAGTCAAAGGGACTGCTGACCGTTGTGGATGGTCTTCTATTCCCTACCAGACCAAAACAAAAAAGCATTTAGAGAAATTGAAGTGTCTTTGAACAGTCTGCTACGAGTAAAACGGGTTCATTTTGCAACAGACTTTATTTGCTATGAATAATTTGATGAGCTTTATTTAATTGGCAGACACAACAATAACCAAGCATATCACATTTCCCACAGGCTCTGAATCATGTTAGAACCCTTTTGCACTGTTAAATGTTACTAGTTTTCCTCTTTTAACATCTGTTTTAGTCAATCTTGCCAAGTATCCATTCATTGATGTTATAACAGGATGTTAAATATTTAAAATTACAAAACAGCTTTAGGATGGTTCCTGAACAGCATTTAGTGCTCTCTCATTTTGGATTTTTTTACTTTGTACAGAACTTTAAAAGAAAACACAGAGATCTATTAGTAAAAAAAGAAGGGAAACACAGTGAGTACATCATTAACAATTTCAGCAGAACTACAGATTCTCATTTGGATTTCAGTAGAATATAGACATCTACGTCACCGAGGAAAATATTTTTTTTATCCAAACAGAAACAATCCACAGCCTTTTCCTTCCTTTCAATAATAGTTCAATTCACTGATGTTAAATTATATTGGAAGACCTATTAAAACCTAAGTAAAATTTACATGTCAGCAATTCTCATTCTGGTGTAGTAGATAATAGAGACTCAACACTGCAATATTTGGGTCCCAGGATGAGTCAATTCTTTTTGACTTGAAGGACCAGTCCTGGATATTAAATATAAGAGCAGATTCCTAAACCTCTCATATGAACCAATTAGTCTTTTCACTAATATTCTCATTCATAAGTGACAAGAGATCTTATGCTGACTTAAGCCTTCATTCTAACCTCTCTGTAAAAAAGCAGCTTAGTAAAACAACTTCAGTCCGAACAGAATTCAGACCACAATGTACTTCTTATTATATACAAAAAACATGTGCTTACCCAACTTCGCCTTACTTGATGATATGTTCCAGTTTGGCATAAACTATTTTATAAAATGAAAATTGAAAAAAGACGTTAATGAAGATTCCCTCCTTAGAAACACTGGATAGATATCACAAGCAAACATTTCTCAATTTCATATCCTCTTCAACAGAAGGCACAACTCTGTCACATATTTGAATAGCTGTTTTTTCAAAATTGACATGTTCTTCAAAATATTGCTAAATAAGATCATTGCGTACCACATTCTTGTGCCAAAATACACAAAATACGCTATATAAATAAGTCACATATGCATTTAACAGGATCTCAGAATTGGCTTTTTTTAACTGTAAAATAAGAAGCCTCTATTATGAGCTAACTGCTATTCTCCCTGTGAGACAACCATAACATTTATCTACCCAAACTCAGCAGAACCGCTTCTCTCAAATTATAGCAAACTACCAGAGACAGAAGAGAAAGACAAAAGATTTAGGCCCAGATCCTGGCCATTTTTAAGCCAAAGGCTAGTCTGTCATTCCCTAAAGGAGACCAGTATTTTGCCTATAACAAGCAGTTACTTTGAATGTGGCTTTATGGCTGAACGAAATAATAGGGAGTTGTGTATGAGGGAGATCAGATTTCCTGTTATCACCATGAACGCATAAGCTTAAGTACAGATTAAGATGTGCACAGTAGTCTTCTACATGCTGGACCTCGTACAGGAAAACAGGTCCATGTAATAAGACATGAAATTTGAAGGAAATAGAAATAACAATTAAGGCCTAACGTGGGATTTAATTGATCAGATACAGGGACAAATACAAAACCGCTGTTCAAGGAAAGCTGTATATGATATACACCAGCAGTTAGTGGGCTTGTTTTCTTACCATCAGTCATGACTGAGAACACTGTAAGTCTATTTTGCAGGATCTCATGAAGGAAAGCGTGATTTTGTGGAAGCCGATCAACCTGGGTTTCAGACAGAAAGGTTCTACCTTATTAATTTTCTTACTTTCTTCAAGAATACAGTGTCACAGCTGTGTCTGGCATGGATGGTACAGGGGATGTAATGCAGTGCGTGTTGAAACAGAAGATGATTCTATGCTTTAGTAAGAATTGCACAGCAGGAGAAAAAGCATGTAATGGATAACAATCCATCTTTGAACAAGATACTGAGTGTGATTATTAGAAACTGGTACATTTCCTTAAGGATCTGAGAGAGACCTCTTTTGTTTATCACTGCATCTAACTGCATGGGATGGCAATATCAATTTTAAAATAATCAATTGCTTGCAAAACCAAAACTCAAGGTAAAGAGAGATTTATCAATTTAAGATTATAGCGAAGCTAAATGATCGGTCAGGTACAGTGCAGAGAAACTTAAATTAATGCTCTCAAGTTTACGTAAGTACGTACTGCATGTTCACAGTAAAACTGAGCTGGAGGATTTTAAGAATTCTGGCTGCTTTCATCTTGGAAAAAACACTTGAACAGCTGTCCCAGTGAGTTAGAGAAATGAACCCTGCAGAGGGTTTGAGGGGAAAAGGGGCTTAGCTGAGAGTTTCTGAAGAATATATTTCCTAGCCTAGGGAAATAATATGAAAATGATGCCTGGCTATGACAAGGACATTGTTTGCTTTCACAGGGGAGTTTGCCTTTTGGTTTAGATGAGGGAATCCCTGAGTGTTTAACAACAGAGCTGGGAGACTTTGCTCCAGTACAAAATGTTCACCTCTCCAAATTGCAGGCCTGGGATATCACTTTCCGTATCTTTTACAGTTTCCCTCCTGTTAGGAGCCCAGTCACTGTATGTTTGCAGAGCAAAGTGCACTGAAGTCTCAATCTCTGAGGAACTTCAGAGCCACTCTCTAGCAAAGAGAACATTCACAGCAGGTGAGAAGGAAATAAAATGTGAGGAGGGAGAAAAGACAGAGGAGAAAAAGAGGAAGCTGAACAGAAGTGTTAACTTTCATCTCTAGTTTGTGGGATAATTCTCTCAGTAGACACAGCTCTACCTCTGTATTTCATGAAGACGTGGGAAACTCAGGTTTACAGTTTAATTCATATCCCTGGATTTTACTCCCGCCACGCTGCCCTCGTGTGGTCTTAGTTCCAGCACAAAAAATGCGCTAGAAACACAAAAAAATGACGCTCGGGGTTTTGGAGAAGTGTGAAGCCAGTTGCATCACATTTTGGACCTGATTCAGGCGCTTAATTCAGGATATTTAAACCAATCGTACTGTTCTGGGCTAAAATCTCACACTGAAGGTTAGAATCTGTTGTTATCTGATCAGAACAGTGGCTCTTAATCTGATTGTCAGTCCCTGTGCTCTGAGAGCAGGCCTTACTGTGATCTACAGGCCAGTTTCTTACCCTATTTTAGCCTCTGGGTTTCTGTCTCCTGGTTGTGTTGTGTAGCTTGTGCAAAATTAGTTGGTGGTTCCAGTCCTATGCACAGGAGATGGGGTGGTTATATCACAAAAATCAATCTTGCTAAGCAAATGGCATGATCAGCACAGTCAGACCTCTGGAACAGAGAGGTGAAGGCTTTGGGGGTAGTGGGACTGCACCACTGTCTCTCACATGTGGCTTCTACATCTGAGTGATTAGTTAGTGAAGTTATAAATCCCCCTAACTGTAGAATGTGCTGAGTATGTTTCACTGATCTATAGAAGAGAGTTTTGCTCTCTAAGACTCATGTCCTTTCACAGCTCTAAACTGTCTAGAATCATAAAGAAAATTCCACGATCCTGGCAGGAGGTAACTGTTTATTGTAGCATTCCCCATCAGTCATGACAGGGTGATTTTGTGGGTCCCCCTCACCCGCAGCAACGTCTGAACAAGACCTGACTAGAGCCAGTTGGAGTCAACTGGTTGTGGCTGTGTGTAGTGTTGCAGACTGTTTTCCTCTCTTAAAAAGATCGGATTGCCTGACTCTCAAAGGCACCTCTTCTTCCCACCTTGTGCTCTTCACTGTACGGCACTGACTGCTGCTGAAGTAAGGACCACCCTTTCCAAGGACTGAGGGCTCACGTTGTCTGCGGTACAGGCAAACATCACTCTAATAAAGCCAGTGGCAATGTGCTGGCTTATGCTGAATTGTGGCCTATAAATATTTCTACACCAGTGATTTGCTGGGCAGTGTTTTACCTTAACTGTTGCCTTAACTAATACTAAAATGCAGCACAGAGAGGGCACTCAGCCAGAGCTCAGAGTTCTCTTCCTGGCTCGGCTATGGTCATGCATCTGTTTTGCTGTCTGTCACATGGAAATAGTAATACTGAAATTCCCTTGGAAAGTGCTTGTATAGCTACAATGCACTATGTAAGAATTGACTATCATTACTGTAGACTTTAGGAGCCAAATTTTGACCTTTCTATTCACTCATATGTCATCAAATTGCCATAAACCTGTCTGAAGTAATGATTTGATGCCCCACCATCAAAACAAAACAGGAGAGAACAGATCTAGACAACAGCAGGTCTTAGCAACGATTTCACACCAACCCCTCCTAGGAGAGATGAACTGATGGAAGTTCATTTGTGTGTGATTTGTAGAAAAATCACGAGAAGCAACGGATAAAAGAAACAAGTGTTGTGAAACTGAATACGATGAGGCCTGTCGGGCCACATGACCTTGGCTGTCTCCTTGAATCCTTTTCTGCTTGTTAGTGAATGCCCCTTTCCTTCAGTTCAGGCACTCTTTTGTTTAGGCAAACACAGTTAACAGCTATGTACTTTTGGTCCAAGGGAGACAACAAAAAAAGCAGAAAGAACAAAAGTAACTTTTCCATGAGACACCACAGTCTGATCTTTAACAGGCTCTAGCAACTCTGAGAACAAAATGGCTAATGCCTCTGCTAACAGGCAGGGTTCCTACAGCTTGACAAGAGGGAAAAGGCATGGTGATTTTGTGGCAACATATCCTGTGCCCTGACTTCCATGTTTAAGAAAAACCAAAGAGTGCTGGTAGGATATATGAGAGAAATACCCTTAGAAATTAGGAACAGAATGTGAAAAAAAATTCGTTTTCAGTTGTGATTTATTAACAGTGCATCCATTATAGAATAAAATACTACCCAACATACCCTGATTGTCAGTATGTAGGGCCTAATTAATCACTGAGGAAACATTTTAACAGTCATAAAAATGAAGGTACAATTATTTGAAGATGATCTGATAACGACTGCTTTGTGGAGAGAAGGTTGGATTTTGGCAACTCCCTCCAAAGAGAATTCCAACCTGGAGAGAATATGATTTGCAAATAGCAATGATCTGTATTCTCTGATTGTATCAGAAAAGACAGAATCTGAGAGGTATGGCTGTGAAAACGGAGATATTACAGCTCTTCTTCTATTTGTTCTCCCTAATTTTCTGCAGATTTTCCATGTTTGAACCAGTGCTCCCCATTGTTGGCACCAGTCCCCTTTCCCACTAGGGCTCTCAGATGTTGCTTGTTGTCTCCTATGCTAAATTATATGCAGATTGCCACAGGTGCTTCTAGCATCCTTGATCACAGTGATTATCAACAAATATGAAAGTGGATTAGCAAAAGTTAGCAATTAACTGGACACAGACACATACAGAGAGAGCAGGTAGCAGGCTAACTGTCCTGCTTTAAAAGGTGTATGGACAGATGCATGAGATTTTGCAGCTAAACTATGCAATGGATAAATTATCATTGTAGAAGATACATTTCATTCATCGCTTCTGGAAATAATCCGGTGGCAGGAAGATGAAGAGTCTGCCATACGTTTTGTTGTTATCTAGAATTTGTAGATATTTGTGGATTGTTTTTGATTTATGTTGTAGTTTCTTAAGTGATGCATGTGAATGTGTATGTACCTTTATTCCTTAAAGATGGCCATTATTCTTGCTTCTCTCCTCCCTCCCACAAGCCGCCATCAATGAAAATGATCAATTCTAATGAAAGAACTCAACTACCGTGTATTAGTTTTAGATGGCATCTCAGATATACTAGCAAGTTAACTTCCTGTAGATCCACTGTGCATATTAACATTGTGCTAAAGCCCATCTTTATTGTATCTGGACACTGTGTTTTGTGCTATAAGAAGTCTGACAGCAAAGCTTTTGACTAAACTCACAACAAAGCTCTGTTTAACACTCGGCAACCTGATCTCCATTATCCAGTTGGACTGTTCCTTTGGGTTGTGCCTGAAAGTTTTATTGCAACTGTTTGGTCCTAAACTAGAGATCAGAGTGGAAAGGAGAATTTGAGAAGGAAGAAGGAGCAGAAAAAGATTACTAAATTATTTGTAACAGAAGGCATTTTATTGTGTGCTCAGAAATGAAAGGGAACAATTTTAAATCCAGCCTTTCAAGATGTAGCTTTCCATGTTATTTTCAATTTGGGTCATACTTCAGTGTATTTCTATCGCAGTCCAACCCCCAGTTTTAAAAGAACAGTAAACTGCTGCATCACATTCTGACTGTGCAGGGGGGAAGCTTTCCTGATTCTCTGTCCCAGTCTTACAACAAATTAACAAACCAGGGCACAAACTCTCTTGTTACAGTCCTTTTTCCTGTCCCCCAAAGCAGACTCTGTTGTGGGGTGAAGGTTAGTGCACCCAAGCATGGGATCTCACTAACCTATTCTCCACCAGTGAGATGATGAATTTGCAGGACAGAAAATGCCCCAAAACATTTTACCTTTTGGACTGTGGGCCAAATTTTGCTTGATTTCCCTTGTGTGAGTCAGAAATGGCTCAGTTACCACAGTGTAAATTGGATAAGCCCTGTTGGCCTCAGTGGGATGGCTGAATTTGGCCCATTGCTTTACAACTGTGTTATTAAAACAGTCAATCTTCCAGCTGCAAGAAACATTATAAAAAAAAATATTTAAATTTACATATGTTGGGCTGTGCTCTGGATAGCATTGTAGCAGGGTAGTATATCAGACTTAATCTTGTTTTGTACTACAGTGCTGACAACATATGTGTGACAGCACTGGAGAAAAAAGCAGCCTCCTCATTATTCTCAGTGTGTTTTGCAGCACACCAAGGCGTCTGTGCAAGGAGACTCTCAGAACCATGGCAGGGCTGGAAAAAATTGCCTGAAATGAGGTGTAAAGATGAATAAAGAATGATTTCCTGTTTTAGCTTGAAGAAGAAAGTATTTTTTTCAAAAAGCAGGAAGATAAATTAGAAATATTTGCATCTAATGTGAATGGTTCCATGTATCTCCGATTAACAGAAAAAATACATCAAAATTTATGATGAATGATACATCTGCTTGGTCCTGATCTCATTATACGTACATCTGAAGTGGAACCAATACCATTTATGAATAATTTAATTAAAATAATGACAAGTATTATTTCTGTAGCATACAAAACTGTAACATTAATTTAATAAGGCTGAGAATCATGAAATGCAATCTCAGTTACTAGAAGCTAGAAAAATCAGGAGGACTGAGGCAGACAAGACAATTAACGCTTTAGAAATGAGTTTATAGGTGGAACTAACATCCTGAGAGTGTTAGTGTAGTAGCTTTGAAGTGCACAATGTTTTGGGATAAACCATAAAAGCAACATAAGATCTCTTCATTCTGCATGTCTTTTGAACATTCTACAGCCCTTAGAATTTCTCCCAATATTTTATGTTTCTGTTGTCTGCCAGTCCCAGGGCTTAATAATCAGTCTCCATGCCAGCTCTTCACAGTGGTGGCTAAGCTGTCATCAGGTAAAACTACAGACTAGATGATGCCCCTGGATCATTGCAGGCATTTGTATCATGTCATTCCTCTCCTCCCTATAGCTATCAATGTCTGCTTAAGAGTCAGTAAAGTTTCTTGCATCTTGCATTCTCCTGGGAGGAATTTCACTGGCTTGCCAGGTAGAAACCTTCATCTGATTTCCCAGCTGTCCCCTACTTCAAGTTGGGGACATTTTTTATAGCTTCTTCTCTGCTCAGGTTTTTACCCCTCACCCTGATGTATTTAAAGAAAACAAGCATACTCTTTGTACTATCAGGATAAGATGTTGTTAGAG
Organism: Strix aluco; assembly: GCF_031877795.1. NCBI lineage: Eukaryota > Metazoa > Chordata > Aves > Strigiformes > Strigidae > Strix > Strix aluco. Next base: position 26,904,604 of record NC_133942.1, on the reverse strand, counting down.
CCTCCTCTTGTAAGATGGACTTACCTTTCCCCTGATTATTATTTCTAGTTTGATTTCAGCTTTCTTTAATATTGGTAGCAAAATTGTGCAAAGCTTTCTGTCTGGCTGTAGGGGGAGAATGCTTTTCAAACTGGGTCACCCTCTGCAAGAGTGAACTTTTAGTCTAAGTTCAAAGTCAAAAGCATCAGAAAGCTGGGAGTTATCACCCTGAGGATAAAATATGTGGAGCTTTTAAACCATAAACACTGTGCTTGACAGCATCTCTGTTACAGCAGGACAAAATGACACCGTCTGCTCTGCAAGTGGCACTGCTTTTTTTTCAGTGTGTTCATTTCTCTGCTTTTCATTCTCCGGTGCCTCATTTCTGACTCATTGTAGGAACTGAGCAAAAGAAGAATGGGAACTGGCAGCTGAGGCTTCATGTTTTTCTTCCAAAGTCACCACACGCTCACTCCCATCAGCCCTGATTCTCCTGTACACCGAGGGCCAAGTGTTTCCCAGTTCTGTAATTCCATAAGTTACAACAGAACTACAAAACAAGCAAAAGTGTGATTTTGTGGAGCTAAAATTCTGATCCCAAATTTCAAATGTGATAGACAAATTTAGATGACGTTTACACTTTCTGTATAAAGAGGGTAATTTAACCTTTGCCACAGTGTTTAAGAGCTCAGATTTTGGAATACAGAATAGACATAACCATTAAATTCGGTAAAATATTCATCAGCACCACCAGTTCTCATTTAAAATGATTTAAGATGAGAACAAAATGAAGAAGTTACCTACTAACACTAATCAAACTCACAGACTAGGAAAAAAATCTTAATAAAATGACATCTAGTGGCTACACAGCGACATGACTGAAATGCCGAGACAAGTTGGCCCCGGAGCAAGACTGTGCACAGCCTGTGAAGTTCAAGCCACTACAGGTGCAGCAGTAAAAGCAAATGCTATGTAATTTTGAAGGGAAAGTACCTGAACACGTCTTTTAAAAAACTCTGCTGTTAGCTGGCACTTGTGTCTCAGAGAACAGTGCATGTCTGGAACACAGGGAAAGTCACGCTCTAACATGAGAAGTGGGTCCCATTGCAGTCTGTGAAATACTAAAATTTGCATCAATGGGCAAGGATTTCTGACCCTAAGTTTTAACTCCAGATTTGACACTGACCATCTCTGTGAACCTAATTCCTCTTGGCTTGAGTTTGTCTGCAAATTAGGGACAACACAGGGAAAGTCTTTGTTGCACCGTGGCTTCCCAGCAGTGCTTTATTGGGTCAGTTCTTACAAAAATGTTTGCCATTTTCAGATGGAGAATGCTACTAAAGAGCTTGATATTGTCAGGCATTTTAAAAACTGTCTTCTAATGGCAGGTAATTAAATTGATCATGCACAGGAGATGCAGAAGCTGGTATGCTGCTCAGCCTAAAGGGAAAGAAAATGAAGACAAGTACTGTTAAAACAGTTAAATGTAGTCTTTCTCTCTCAGATATGGTGCATTTGAAAGACTTTGGAGAGGACAATTCTGATTTCACCACTGTCTCATGTGCACAAATGGTATTTGTTAGCCAACATGTTTCACCTTTTAAAAGCTGACATGGTCATGCTGTGGAGCCTTTTTCCTAAATCAGCATAAAGATTACCTACAGAATATGTTGTAGTGGTGGCTGGAGAATAACCTAATGCTGGAAAACACAGAGAAATTACTTCCTAGTTTACCACAAGTCTTTTAAATATTTCTATGAAGCAGAAAGCCAATGACCTCTGTGTTAAGGACTTGAAGCATATTGTCAAATTGCCTGATAGGGCAAATAAGGACATCTCACAAGCCAGTCTTCACAATCCTTCTTAAACAAGAGGGAGAAGCAATTTCTTGCATTCTGCCATTAGACAAATATTCAGTTCTCAGATATAACAGTACTGAGTATTTTATTGAAACTTGTAGACATCAGCCTGTACTCTCCGTATGTTCACGATTTTACAAGCTGTTTCCATTACTAAAAGACATCAGTGCTGAAGCCAGATAGTTAATTGGTTAAATCCTTTTTATTTCCCCAAAAATGTAGGCAAAACACTGTTCCCCTCAACACACTAGGCAGATTCCTTGTTTATGCTTCCAAACCTTCTTTTTCAGAAACCACTCTGTTTATAAAGCTTTCTCTGAGGAGGATCATTCTTTCGCTATCATTTTATGTTCTGTTGTGGTTTTTTTTAAATTGGATCTCATTCCTTAGGGCAAGAAGTGTGTTTTCCAGCCATATAGACCTTCTAAATCCAACTTTTTAAAAGGCCTGTTTGTTTCTGGTTTCTTCTGTGAGAGTGAATTTCACAGGTAGTCTATATTTTCCATGGACTAATTATTGATACTAATCATGGATCAGTAGAAAGCATAACCTCCACTGTCTGTATAATTAATGCAAGTGCTGGAAAGCTGCTGTAATCAGAAGAATGTGCTTTTGGGTTTTGGTGTGTTTTTTTTTTTTCTTCAGGATGACTAAGACAGGACAAACCACTCACCCATCCACTGGCCAAATGGTATGCTAGAACATGCTTCACAAAGGGATAAGTATCATCCAGTGAGTTTTATGGAGGGAAAAGCTGTCTGTAATAAAAGGTTCAGGACACTAGTTGGCCCAGTTGCAATTATTCTTCAGGCAGAAACTGCCCATGTATTATTCAGGTTGTCACATCAGTCATAGGTCCACTGAAAGAGATTAAACTGTAGATATGCCAATAAGCTACACACATTTCAATTTATGTTAACTGATACTGTGAGTCAAAGTTCAAGTTATTTTCTTAATTTTTGATGGCATCAGCTCACATACATGAAGGTTGAACCAGTGGAAAAGATCAATTTAGGAGCTCTCAAGGGTACTTCCAAACTCTCATTCTGCATCATGATGAAGGTAACGTGCAGCACAAATGATCGGTTACGTTGCAGGTAGGAGCTTTGACTGCAGCACACACAAGCTTTCAGTATAGCAAACTTGGGAATCAGGAGGCTTTTGCACAAGTTAGCTGCTTGAGTCGCTTGACTTCCCAGAAGGCTTACATGGTCTGTGCCACTGCTATCATTAGGATCTGAAACAGCTGATATAAAACCTAGATTGCATCTGCTACAGTCACACTTCTTGTTGGCACTGTGGAGGAACCCAGATGGGGCAGCTGCTGCTTACCTGCCCTTCCTAAGCACAGTGCTGCATCCCAGACTGCTTTTTAGCAACTGCTGAGAGACGGGACAGGAGGTCCAGCAAACTGGCCATAATTTTGAAGTGTGCTGTCCTTTCTATATTATGTCTGTCTCACAATTCTTTCCCTTGCCCTAGAGTTAGAGCAGCTTTATGTGTGAAAAGCCATCTTGTTTCCTGTTCAAAAAGGAAAGAAATGAGAATTTCTAAATTGCTGAATATTTCTTGTGAGGCAAATCCAAACATAAAACGCCTCATTACTGATCACAGTGGTGTAATTGCTATTGTGGAAAAATTAATTTTAGATTTTTTAAAATAAAAAAAGTCCATCTTGTTTGACTTTTCAGGGCTTTATAACCAGCAGAGGCTCAAGTGCATTTCAGAGAGGTAATTTTTCACTCATACTTTTGTTCTATGAAGTGCAGATCAGACCCTGCTCTGTAGAGTGGAATAGACCAAAGCCACAATGCCAGCTATGGTCTTGGCTCAACCCCTTTTTACAAAGTGCTCTTTGAACACTTTTTAATCTCATCTTTTCAGTACACATGGTACACTCTTTCTCTGATATACAGGGCATGTATTTCCCATTCCGGTGAGCAGCGTTATCTTGGAGACTACCTCTGAAGAATTTTGGACCTACAACTCTGCCTTGCAAAATTTGAAAAAATAAGTACTATGGTGTTTTTATTTTTTAAATCAGTACCTGATGCTCCAGATAATCTAGGTTCTACATAAGATACTTTTTTGCTAATTAATAATGGACTGTGAGATTTCCTAACTGGCTGTTAAGAAATTCATTTATTGAAGCAAAATGGTTACACAATTGTCTTAAAATTTAGAGACAAGAAAAAGCATTTCAGTAGGCAGAATTTCAAATAATTAGTTCTGTAAAAGAAAGGCGGGCAAGCTGGAGGGTATAGTCATTCCTTTAAACTAACCTCTCCTGGAAAGTTCTTTGCATCACCATTCAGCTGATTGATACTGTGTGGGAGGAAGGGTTTTATTTAGAAAGGTGCAGCTGAAGGCTCAGTTTGCACGCGGTTAGGTGTGTGCAATTTGATTGAAGTGGATGGAGTCCTGTTCAGGGAGCAAGCTTGTAGACCACTGTAGCTCATGTTATTTCCCAGTGCCTACAGAAACCCCTCCGTCTTCCACCCTCTGTGTGTATTACAGAACAAACAGGGAGAGCAAACAAAAAGTACCTTTGACTCTTCAAATACAGGCAGTACTTGTTTGCAATAGGAGATGGCCAACTCCCATGTCACCTAGGGAAAAGTACGTAGCACACAGTTCTTCACAGATCTGCCACTGGTGCACTGATAATCTACAGAAGGCCACACTATATCAGTTTTTCTTACTCCATATCTGTAATTCAAATGTAAAACATTTAAATTGTAATGAATATTAATGTTTCCATTCATTTCAATGGTCTTTAAGTCAGGAGCTTGTTGTGTAATCAAATATGGAGACAGGATGAGAAGATACATGTTAAACAGACTGGTTTTGGCTATAACACAAAGACTGAATTATATTTAAAAAGAAAATCTGGTTGGCAGTTATGTAAGACTATTTTATGATGTTTCTGATTGGAGAGGAGAGCTTGGCAAGTAAATGTTTTGTTCTGAATCCTGGCAAGCATGTTCATATGCTAAAAATGCTGTTTTGTCTACTTTTCATCAGAAAATACCCACATGTCTGTTTGTGAACATTTATTCTGTTGCGAGAATGTAGATTCATCATGTGAATATGAAATCAGAGGGTTAAAGAATTAGGTATCACAACTATTTCACATGTATATGTCAGAAACGTAAAGTTTTCTCAGTATGTATTCTGAGAAAAATAGACAATTCCGTAGAAATAGTGCCTTGATTTTCCATTCACTTATACAAGTTTTGCATTAGTGCAACCTTAGTGCTTTCATTGGGCTTACTCCTGATTTATCACATTGCAAATGAAAACAGAATCAGGTCCATATGCTTTTACAGACTTTTACTGGTTTTTGGTAGGCTGATGATTTGGTTGGAGAGCCATAATCTCAGAAGAATACTAATCAAATGATCATTATTAAAAGCATCTCAATTTCTTGAAGATATTTTTCATAACTTATTTGGCACCTTGGCTGATTTGTGCTCTAGGTTTCAGTCTGCTGTAGACTAATACAAATGATCTATAAAGAGCTGGAAATGAGGTTTTATTAGAAATTTGAAATTGCATTTACTAAAGGCAGTTTTCTTAACTGCCTTTGCAAATACATCAAGAGACTGGTAATAGTAAAACTGAGACATGCCATAGTTTTCTAGATGGCCATGAGTGTAGGTTGAATTGGAGGGATTTTGTCTCTCAGATTTTTTGCTCTCCTAGAGCTCCTGCAGCAAAGATTAGTGTGAATGATTCATAAGCCATATCTACATAAACAATTTTAAACACCTTACTATCCACTGTATGAACAACTGTTTGCAATAATACAGCAATAAAATTATTAGAATAGGTATTTTTAAAGTATCAGTACTTTACATGATTACATTTTCATTTTTGTGTTCTTATATGTATGACATACCCTGAAGAGAAACTCCAAATTCATATTATATTGGAGGCTGAAAGAAATAGCTTACAGGTCCTTCACAATCAGTGCAAAACTTGAGAAAAAAATCTTTCATTAGAACATTTATGTTTCACATCTTAACATTGTTTAGGGGACCTCAGATGTAGGTTAGATAGGTCACAGAGTCTGAGATCTAAAGAAGCTGACAACTATCCTTTTAAGATGGATTTAGTGCATAACGTGTCTCAACTAACCTGGCTGAGGGGAACAGTAAGTTTACGGAGTCACAGTTTCTGCTTCACCATTTGAGTTGCAAGAGCAACTGCAGTATATTTCATACCGAGGGGCAGTGAATAATTCTGTCCTCCATGACAGCATTCTGTCTCTACCTTACTTTGTAGTGATTTTATAGTGAGGAATGTCCAAACTTTAGTATCCAACACAGAGCAATGAAAATAATATGTGCAAGTATTTCAACAGCTTGTGTAGCAGCTGGCAAATGATGTGTAGGAAGGTTTGTTCTCTTGTCCGTGTACGTGCTAAATACTTACTGGTCCCCACCTTTTAAATATGAAATACTAAATGAATAATGAAATTTATAATAGGAACTCTTAGGAAAAATGTGCTTTTATGTAAGATGTGTCTCATATTTTGTTATGCAATGAGGATACACCTAAAATGTCAAGACAGGACTTTAAATTTAATCTCCACTCCCACACTAGACATTAACTTGGACTTTGTGTGAGTTCAAGGGCAGTCTAACAGATTTTGAAAAATGTTGGCTGGCCGGCTGTCTATAATTAACAGAGGAACTGAATAACACATCTGTAGTAGCGAAAACCCTATCAGATATTTGTACTAATCAACTTTAAACCTCAGCAAGTATAAGAATTGTGTAGTGGAACCTTTAACAATTATTTTCTACCACATATGGACTAAACAGGAATGGTGAAAATGAGTTGTAGTGCACGATTTAAGTGTTGTAGGACCAGTAAGATATGTAGGTAATGTGCTAAACAGAAGAAAGTACAATCTGAGAAACAATACCTTTAAATTAAGGTAATGATGAAATAATTTTGTATCAGAATAACTTCTCATGCATTTCCAGAGGGGAGAAGAAGCAGTTTGCCTACATCCCATTATTAAATAAATTCTGTAATGGATTATAAATGGAAAATTCTGAAATTAACATTTCAGAATTTCTCATGTTAAAAATTCATCATTTGATAGGGAATTGAATGTAGAAATTTTTCAGTGAGAGTGCTTTCTAGTCCTCGAAATGTGCCTGCATGAGCTACACCAAGTAGGTGTGCTTGTTTCAAACTCTGTTCCCTGCTGTTCCTGAATACTCATGTGGATCCCTGGACTGACTTTGGACATGACGTCCTACCTTGCATTTCTCTAACGATGTCTTGGGTGCTAATGGAACCAGCCACTGTCCCAGCTGTGCTCTGCTTGCCCCAGCCAGGTGCCATGGTGTCTGTGCTGTGATTGCTTACAGCTTCCCTCACCAAGCAGCCCTTCTCTTACTGCTCCCTGACAGAGAGTTCAAGAAAGGATGGAAAGATTCCTATAAAGGACCAGGGGAATTTCTAGAAAGCTGCAAAAAAATTAATAGAAAGTGGGAGGAGAAGTACTAGAAAGCATCAAGAACACCCCCAGAAAGCAGCATGTGAATTCTTAGAGCACTCTGTGAAAATTCAAAGGAAGTGTAGGAAAATTTCCTAGAAAACAGACAGGACATTCCTAGAAAGCACCAGGTGAATTCCTAGAAAGTGTCAGGATTTCTAGAGTGTAGATGGGGAAGCCCTCAGAAGTAGTGGGGAAGTTTCTAGAAAGCAGTGAATGAATTGCTAGAAAGCATCAGAAATATTGCTAAAATGGACTGGTGTAATTCCTAGAAAGCAGTAGGAGAAATCTAAGAGAGCTCTTGAAAATTTCCAGAGTAATTTGCAGAAAACTTCTGCAAGCTGCAGAAAAAGTCCTAGGAAGTGCCAGAAAATACCAGCGTTGGTTAAAGATTCAGTTGTCTTTATAACTCTTCAGAAAATACAATTTTTATACCTTTAAGCACAGTATCTTCTCTGTTTTGAAAACTTGATGCTTCATTCTGGCCTTAGACATTCTTCCTTTTAATTGTTCTATTGCAAATATTCTCTCTTTCATCGTGAGGAATTACAATTTCACAGTCAGCAGCTTCTGATTTCAGATGAAGGAGAAGGAATTGGAACTAATGACCTTCAAGAAAACTTGCTGTCATGCATATCTTCTTAATAAATGAAGAACATGGAAGTGAAAAAAAAAGAATATAGGGTCTCAGCAGACTCAGTGAGATTGTTTTCTGTGAGAAGTTACTAGTTCTTAATGAATTACACGAATCTATTAAAATATACTGTCCCTTTTCCAGTGTATAATATCCTGACATTCCGTGCAAAATACATGACTAGTCTGATCTGAAATTATTTAGGAGGGTGCCAAAATAGTAATCACATGTAGAGACATGTGAAGGGAAACATGAATTTCCAAAGTAGTGCCGGCCTATGCCCAGCTATTTATACCTATTTGTATGCAAATTCCTCCCCACCTTTGCCCTTCAAAGTCTTGTTGACTGAAAGGTTTTTCCCTTCATTCTTGTGCAATAGCATGATGCAGCAGATTGGGCCCTCGACAACATCTCTGCCAGGCCCTGCTCTTGCTTGTGCTCTTCCAAACATGAATTTCACCAGCTCAGTTTACTTCTGTCTGCTTTCCCATTTAACCAGTGCTCCCCGAGCACTGTAGAGCACTGTGAGATTTGTGAGCAAAAAGCATGGAGTACTTGGTGGCTAACTAAATAGAAGGATACCTTCTTCAGGAGGAATTCTATTCATTTCAATAGACCGTGCCTGAGCAGGCCCTGCAGGTTATGCTAATGTGAACATTTAATAAATACATATTCCTTGGGGAACCTAATAACCAGATTTTCATACCAATGACTGATGAATGCACCATAGGGCTTGACCTGGCTAAAAGCATTTAAAATATTGGCCATGTTGCATAGTTACAAGCCAACATATGAATCTCTTGGGACGTATTCCTTCTACATAGGAAGTTCCCCATTGTAAATGGTTTCCCTGCTTTAAGGCACCAGACTTTTAATTCAGCCTTTATTGCAAATGCATCTGGTTAATGTTAAATTAAAACACCCCAGGAAATCTGTGCTTTTCACTGTATTTGTTATTTATGTAAATCTTTGGACAGCATCCATTGCTCCAAAATCAAGTTAATTGGAAACATGGAGCAACAGGCGTGAACACAGTCCCAGCAGAGTGGTCTATATCTGATGCTGAGCTGTTAATCTTTATTATTCTCTAAGACATTCTCCAGATTTCCACCCTGTGAAATCTTCAGATGCCAGATGAAGTCACAGTCTTTTATACTGCATCTTGTCTTTTTTCTGAAGACTATTCCTATTCTGCAAATTTTAGGTAAACATTGTAAGTCATGTTGATGTAAAGCTAAATCTACTCTCTGTTGACTTGGAGCTTTGGCCTGCATTTGCAAGGTTTGGATAGATTCAGAGGTCAGAGTCCACATCTAAGGCCATAGATGCTGTGCTGATTCACTCATCTAGGGCCTGTGGAATGTGTTTCTCTGAATGTATGACAACACACTGTGCAGATCTGCTGCCTTTCTGTGATGTTTCAGTGGTGTTTTATACTAGCATAAGGCTTTGTAAACTGCTCCAAGTTTTATAATAGGACAGCTCTCTGTTGCATGAGTCCATTTTCCCCACTGCAGATTTGCATAGCTTTGGTAAAACATTTCTCTGCTTGGCTGAAAACACTTTCAGCATAACGCAGCATGTTTGCCCAGAAAAGAGCGCAGTAGCACCAGCAGTAATAACCATGGCTAAGGATACAAAGAATTTAGGAACTGTCACTTGGCTATGTTTTTACCTCCCATGATGAGTCTATTTGGATGAATTCTACATCAAAATGCTTTTGCCAGCCTAGTTATATTGATTTTACATTTAACAAAATGCACATTGCCTGCCAGCATAGTCAGGCCAGCAAAAGCTCTAACGTATGTACACCTTAACGACAAAGTTCACCGACTGTCTGTGTGCTGAGACTGGCATAGTTAGCATGCTATTTTCATCAGGTGAAATTCAGGCAGAAGAACAGGCCACTGCAAGTGGCTTTTTGGGCCTGAGCTCCCCCATGTATAATGTGCCACTCAACTAGCAGAATTGCTTAAGAATCACAAGATTCTCTGAGGCAACTAAAACAGATCTGAAGTTGGTGTTTATCATAGTTTCCCTTAAGTAGGCTGCAGTGATGACAATGAGGGAGGAAGTTTGTTCTTTGATTGCAGGCATTCTCATAGCAGATGATAGTTTTCAGGAAAAGAAGTTTTCATGGAAAGGGGATGTATTTGCAGAGAGGGGGTTTTACTCTGTGGTACTGGTTTTGAAACCGGTGCAGGGCTGAGAAGTGCCACACACTAGAGTAAGGTAATTAGGATCCAGCCCTCAGTTGCTTAACCAAGATTTATAAACAGTAGCAACAAGTAACAGCATGTTTTTACTTTGTGAAGTGAACGCAAAAGTTACCACAGAACAGCCCAGCCCCCAAACTGGGGCAAAATGATGGTGCCATCAGGATGTTCTACCCTGGCCAATTAACTTCAGGAACAGGTGAGGCTAATTAGCCCCAGTTGAAGCCTTATTAATACATCTATGTAAGTCCTGGGACCCAAGCTTGTATCTTCAGCCAGACATGCAAAAAGTGTAGTACTGCTTTTGGAGAATTGCAGCTTTATTAGATTAAAAAATCCTGCTCAGCTACCTGAGGACACAGGTATGTGTGTTCAGTCCAGGTATTTAGCACTTCCACTTTTGAGAATTTTTGCTCCAAGTCCCTCCCTCCCTTTTGGTCACAGCTACATCTTGTTTTCTTTGCCTTTTGGCAAGTATGGCTGGTCAGCCTAAAAAAGGAGAGAAGAGGTCTCCTGTAGTCACAAAATGACTGCCAAGTCTGATGAGGGTATCTGCCTTGTGTTTCCAGGAGTTTATATGCTCTCACCACTCTTCCAAAATACTTGACAGCTTTTAAGCTTTATTTCATCATAAGCAATCATAATTTTAGGTATCACTGTCTTTCTCCACAGAACCCATGGACTTTATCAGGCACCTGACTCCCTGTTGTGACTTGCCTTCTGCCATATGGGCAGCCCAACACTGAGGAGACAGCTGTGTTTTCTTCTCAGATGTGCTCTCAGATAAAAGGTATACCGTTTAAAAAGTACTCAGTGCCTGGAGTACTTCATTGTTATTTAAAGACTTAGTCCCAGCTTTTGATAAATTTTTCATGTCACGTAGAACAGACAGTGGTAGTTTGGTGGCCTGGAATTTGAGACTAAACTACAGGCTATTTTTTAAAAACCAAATTCAAACTGTGAAAGGAAATAAAAATTTATATTATTTATATTTCAAAACTGAATTGACCAGATTTTCTAATTTATGTGCATCTATTGGTTTTGCACTCATAAGGGCCTGAAAATAATAATAAAATTATAATCTTGAGAGTACTGGTTGTTTTTTTTTCCAGATGGGGAAGATGAATATTATATTTGAAAGTGTCTTGGAGGAGGTCAAATATGGTTTACGTATATAAGAGGGGTTAAGTAAACTGTGTCAAGATTTTCTGCAACATGTTTCACTGAGACTAAATACAATGTGTCATCAGGTCTTTATTGGTTAACGTTTATAGAAAATATAAATTACTTCCAAATGAGGTCTATCTGCTGAGGGTTAGCTGTTAAAAATGTTTAGCGCTCTGTTTATAGTTTTTTAAATCTGGGTTGTTAACAGAAGTGCAGGCAACGCATTTAAATATTACACATTTCCAAAGAGTTTGACTGAAGCACGCTATTCTAATGGTTATTTACTGCCGACAGTGCTGGCTATTATTGTGAGATAAACAAGTTAGATATTGACTACATAACTTTGACTGCTATGATTGTAAGTGGGCAACTACTAAAGTATGCAAGTATAACTTGTAAGTTGAGATCAAATCAATCTAGTATGAAAAGAATGATTAATTATGCATGAAATATGTGAATCCCTCAGAAAATGCAATTTTATCCTAGGAAGTATTGAGACAGAGAAAGCAGGTAGATATTGTGTGTGTGTCCATGGAGAACCTGGTATAAAACTTGCTAAAATCAGTGAGTTTACTTTCAGTGGGAATAAAGTCCTGAATTAATGCACTGCATTAATTCCTATAGCAAATACGGATCCAGTCAGTTAATTGTGACTGCAGTTCTAAAATCATGACCCTCCAGTGGACTCCAAATATTGAGAGAGGTTTTTCAGGAACCAAAAAATTCTAATGCATATCTCGTATTTGGAGATACGCTCAGTCCATTTGGTATGACTCAAGTTTTAGAGCATTTTGAAGTATGTTTTCATTTTCTTATGTGAACTTCAAACCATGGATAAGTTTATTTTTAATAATTCACAGAGTTTAGAGAATTTTGGAGTATGTTTTCATACTCTTATGCGTACTTCAAACAATGAATAAGTTTGCTTTAATCACTGTTATTAAAGCCAATGCAAATTTGTGAGAGCATGATTTGAGTTTTAAGTCTTTCTCTGAACATTATGCAAAACAAAAAGTTTCTGTAACAGAAATATGCAGGTTGTATTGTAGCATTATTTTCAGTTATCCTGGGAATTCATTAGTTTTTAATTATATCTTTGGTCTAAACATAATTTTCTATTAAGTAATCAAACTTGGTATCCTGTTTCTCATTAAAATATGCTTAAGTATATATAATTCTCTATTGGTAAATGGTACTGTGGAAACATTGCTCTGATTAAAAATCATTAGTTGATAAGAAAGAAATTAGAGTGACAAAAAATTTGTGATCCCACAAGATCAAATGCCATTTGGGAGCAACATTGGGCAACGTACCAAGACTATACATTATATATAGCTTTCAATATTAGTCTACACAGCCTATCTTTTCTCATAGTATAATCAAATATTTTGATAATGTTTAATTTTCATAGTGTTCCTATATATGACAAGGGTAGAGAACCTACAGCCCAAGTTACCTCTTTTTATTACCTGGTTTATATAATTTTTCTTCTAATTGGTCTCTGCAGGATATTTTCTGTCCATGTGTTATTGCTTAATCCAGTGACTTCTGTTTGGACTAGATTTTCAATTCCTGGGCTCCTGAATTTGCTTATCGTAATATCTATATATAAAACACCTGGAAACTAGACAATTTCAATACGTTGACATATTTTAATTTTTTAATCTTTTAAGTCCTTGATGATGTAGTGTTCATTTTTCCTCTACTGTTTTAAAACTTCTTCAACACTGAGAAGACATAGAGTTTGCAAAGGTGGAAAAAATAAAATTAATAGGGGAAAAGTTTAAAATCTTGCATGATATGTGCCTTTAATTCTGTTCTTTTCATAGGCTGAAAAGAGGAAAATTCAAATTTATTACAGTAAAAATACTCTCTTTTTGAAAAATTGATCAAGAAAATATTTTTTTTTGGAGCTTTCTTGTAAATGAGAAAATGTAATTCTGGATGAAGACCCAGTTTTAATGCACATTTAGTAGATACCAAAATTTTGGCCTAGCTGGCATTTAAACAGTCATGCTTCCATTTACTTCATTCATGCCAGCAGCCTGCTTTATACCTGCAAAGCTTTATTACTGTTTTATATATAGTCTGTTCTGAATGTGGATACACAGAAGAACATCACTCAGAGTTCATAGGAAAATGCTTTTTTCCAGTACAAATCTTGAGGAAAAGAGTTGTGTGTAGGATTCTGTAACTTGGATGCTAAATTTAGAATGTCTTTGCAATTTGTCTGCAGTTATTACAGATTGCATAGCCCTCCTTGTCCCAGCTATGGCTGATGGCTTTCTCCACCCTTTTGTAGAGAGCTTACTTTTGTGGTATTCAGGACATGGAAGTCATTTTAAGGGGCTGTTCTGTTTTTCATGGCAAATCTGTCTCTGTAATATTTTGGCCCTTTGACACTGCAGTAGGAAAAAGTAGTTATCCCTTAGGAAAATCTCAGATATTGACTAAGGAGTAAACCAGTAGATCAGATCGTTGCTGACATGAGATATTCCAATGTGTTATTTCAATGAGCACTTGCTTTGCTTTAAAGATTTTTATTAAGGCTCCCAGGAGGCCAAAACAACCAATTGGCTTAACAATGAGTTCTCCAGACCACTCTAGAGCATTTAGCTCATGTTACTGTATGGGTCACTTTACCATGTTCAGGCTCCTTCCCTGCAGCTCTCTTAGCTGGTGGCTGGTGGTGTAATGGAAGCAGCCCATTCCCCCAACAGCCTCTTGCATACAAAGGTAGCTGTTCTTCTCTATCTTTAAAAATACTTCAAAACTGGTGACACTTTTTTTTATAGAAGTACAACAAATAACATAAAAATAGAACTGTAGTTGGAATGTGAGCTACTTAGCATGGATTAATGTGTTTATTAAAAATCTAGGGACATTGGAGAGTCTTGTGAGATACACATGACCTTTTCATGATACTCCCCAGAGATACTAGTCATACTGTCCAAAAGCAGCATGAAGTAGTTCAGTCTCACACAAACAATACAATTAAGGACACTTTTAGCCTGGTAATGGGCTATGAACATAGTAGTCCTGCTCAAACCACCTTTCCAAGTGTACCATATTTGTCAAATACTGCAATTATTGGTGCAGTTAGTGCAAGGTGTTTATATCTCTGGGTATAAGTAAGTTTTGTGCTTTCGTTGTTAAATATAAAGAATCAATTTCTTCTCTTAGTAAGCTTATGCTAAATGCTTCTCTGTGTAACAGGGAACAAGAATCTGCTTCTGAGACTCTGTTCATGGAGTATGGAGAAGTTTTCATCAAGTAAATTCTCAGTTTACTGGAAGTCCATCCAGTCACAAAAAGCAGCTATCACTTTCAGCATTCGTTAGAAACTGTATTATTAGCAGTCTCAGAAGAGAGGTCAAGGACTGCACAAATAGCGTAGGTTGATATATCTCCCCTACAATAACAAATTAAGTTTGGGGTCAACAGTTATTGAGGGGCAGCACAGAGAAGCTGTCTATTGTGTTATCTCCAATACTATGGGGCCTCATCATTGCACTTAACATCATACAAACATGTAAAAAACATATGTCTGCGCTCAGACCTTGAAGTCTAATCATTGTCCTCCCCATATGGGCACAGAGGACCTGAGTGACCTCAGTGTGGCACCTCCTATTTGCTTTACATTTGCTCATTCCATTTCATACTTAAACTGCTGCTGACAACAGAAGCCACCTCTGTAAAAACAGTAGGATCAATAGACCTTGCTCTTTGCAAATTAATTTTTAACAAGCTGTTAACATTTGAAAAATGTTCTAATTAAGACATTCAAATAAGCAAACAGCTTAATAAAGTACATAGTCCATCTATTTCAAGACTAGAGACAGATAAATAATTTTTTTGAATTAATGTGATCTTGCCATACTCATCACATTTACTATGTATATTTTATATCAAAATAATATATTTCTGTAGCATTTGTATCACTGTGTCACAGTCTTAAAAAAAAAACCATAGTAAATAATGGTGATAAACAACATCCTATCCAAATCAAACTTTTAGAAACGGGCTTTGTTTTTAAAAAGCGTAAAAATCTACTGGTGACTATGGGGCTGATTATTAAAACCTAGAAGTATTGTGACTTTTGATACATAAGTGACTGAAATTATTCTAGGTGGTGTTGCAGTATTGATGTTCTGAAAAAAAAGGGTTCTTTAAAGTGCTGCCTTCCACCAGGAACTGCTCTTTGCCAGGTAAATGCTTATGGCTGCAGCCTCAACAACTTGTGTTCATCTCTTCTGTGTGTGTTTGTAACAAACCCTGGTCAGAGGTGCCCAGTGGAGGAACTGCATGCCTGAAATACTTCCTTATCCTTTAGTGCTACATTTGCTACAAAAGAATTATTTTTTTTCTGTCTAAGCTTTTATCTGACTCTTATTGCAGACCAGCTGGACACCTTTAGTCAGCACTGCACCCCTCCCAGGTAGGCTGGCCATCATCTTCCTCTTGTAATAGTGAAGCTGAGGTACCACTACAGCCTTCGTGCTAGACGTTGCTTTTGATAAAGCTGTCCTACAGAATAAAGGACTGTTCTGACAGTGAAAATCTTGCCAAAGCCACTGTAGGAGTAAGGACTGTGGGATGAAGCCCTCTAGGGCTGACTGAGCAGCTGCAATTTTTTGGAAGCCTGGTGTGTAACATATTGCTCTTCCACAGTGAGACACACACGTGCATGGAGTCAGGGAGCTTCACTGGGTATACCAAAGCTGAGAAGTGACATGATCGTGAAGGAGGATGTATTTATTATCAGACCAAATAAAAGCACACAAGAAATGACTGTGTTTGTGTTTATTTTTTTAAAAAAATAAAAAATTGAAAAGTTCAGAAAAGTTGCAACAGAGCAGAACACCTTCAGGAACATCAGGAAAAATGATGACAGAAGCAAAGTCCATAGACAGAAGCTATGATGTTACAAATCTATTAAGGAAAAATAAGTTTGAAAGTAAAGCAACCTAATTCTTTTTGTGCATGGTTATCTCAGTCATGATAATGTTAAAACACCATCAAAAAAGCTCAGATCGTAGGAGTTCTTTTACAACTTTTCATTTTTATAAACTGTACACATTTGCTATTTGGGAATGGAGTGAAGTTTCTACATCTGAAGAGAGGTTTTGTGTTGGGTTTTTTTCAGGATAGCTGTGCTCTAAATTTTACTTAATATTTTTTAGGGATATATGTTTGTTTATGGCTTTCTAATTTCCAATGAAATTACCTGAAACCAGATGTACAAATAAGAACTCTGTTAACCTTAAACACTTTCCATCCAGAATCTGGAAGACAAGCTGATTCTTACTGATTTATGCATCATATCCTGTAACATGGTGTAGCTAACTACCCAGTTTCTCAGGGTCAATCTTGTATAACAACTAAAATCCACCAATGCCTGAGTGATGTCTCTTCTTCTAGGATTTCCCTTGGGGGAAATCCAAATCCCATGTACTGTAGATCTCCCTTAGCAACACATCTGATCAAATGCAAGGAAAGAGAGTGTAATTGCCAGACAAATTGTTGGAAACCTATATACTACAGTATACATTTTGAAATTGTATGGAACCGTATGCATTTTAAAATGTCTTGAAATTGCTTTTTTTTGGCTTCATGGAAATGGAATATTTTGGATTGGGCCTGGTGCTTAATGGGTATGAAAGACCAGTGGCACACGGTCAAGACAGGAGCCCGAGAGAGCGAGCCAGAGTTCTGCTGCCAGTTGTACTAGAAAACCAGGTAAAAGACTTGGAAGAAGAAAAGGCTACAGATCCAGTTTCAAGCGGGTAAATATTCTAGGTAGATTTTTGTCCTTTGTTTTAAAGCTGTACTCTTTGGTTTCTTGTGTTTCTTTAATTTCAAAGAACCACCTGTGATAGCAAACGGGCCTTATAATGGCTTCCAGTATCCTGTAGCTTTTAGTATTTTGGTTTTTTGTGACAGAGCAGATTGAAGTGTATGTGTGTTCATATCCGTATTTTGTACAGCCATCATTTTCTTGCATCAGAAACCTCTGAAATGCTAGTGGTGTCTGCATATACATTGCATTTGCAAATGGCCTGCGTCTTTTGAAGCATTCTTCTGTGAAGACTGTTCATAGGTGTGAAGACAATGTGTTTCTGAATCGAGGTTTGTGTGTTATTGCTTTCCTCCCCCAAGATTTGCTGGAGTAGCCTTTGCGCTTGCTTTATCCCCTGGGATTCCATGGTAATCTGGCAGCTGGATTCATGTCTTTTTTTATTTGTGTTTCTGATAGCTGTTCTTCAGTGCTAGCATCTTCAAAAACATGTGTTGTTTCTATAGCCTGAAAAACATGAACCCACTGGGGATTACACGTGTATGAGACAAAATTCTCTCTGCTCTGAAGCCGAACAGGCTTTCTTCCTTAGATGGCAGGATGGTTATGTAGTAGAAGTTTTCTGCAGTGTGTAGCCATCAGTTGCCAATGTCTTCAACATCTGAGACGGAAATGAAGATAAAACAATTCTGGTCTTGGTATTGTGCAGTTTTAATGGAAAGGTCCTTACTGCCTCTTGTAAGGGGCTGCAGCAGGGTTCACAGGGCTGGCAATTAATTCAAGAAAATTACTACTGTGCTTTTCCTTTTTCCCACTGAGGTTTGCATTATTTTTTTCCTCTTTTTTTTTTTCTACTTTTTTTCAATAATCTGAAAATGTTCAAATAATCAAATGTTGCTCCTTTACTATGGAAAAAACCACCACTGCCAATTAGTCCTTTTATTCTCAAATTGAGTTTCTTTTGTAAATCTATTTAAAAGGCATTGACAAAACACCTGACTCTTTAATTTAACAATGTTTGTTGCCAAGCATGAGCTGCTTCTTTGGCTTCACCTTTGTTATTTGATGCCTTGGTCATGCTATAGAAAGTGTTGCATCTGTTCAGTTCTGGTTGAGATTGTTCATTTCCTTCTATTCAGATGCTGACTTTTCAAGTCTTAACACATTGTTTGCTTTGTTGCTTTTTCATTCACAGCCCTGTTAATAACTGTAAGGCAGGCAAGGTTTCCTGAGAAGTTGTGCAGGGAAACAAAGTACTGTTATTTCTGAGGGTGTGGAAAGTATTCTTCAGCTATTAGACTATTATGTCACTAATGCTGAGTAAATAGTAGTATTAATGTGCCCAGACTGGTCCTCTTGGTGATACTGAGAATGTTAGAATTTGCATACAAGGCAGACATGTGTTTTCTGATAGGTGAACAAAAAGATAAATCTTCTGATGGTGTTACTTCATACTGTTGTCTCTTTATTTCTGTGTTCCCCAGTAAAACGTACAGTATTTTCTGAAGTAACCAAGCATTTATCTATTAGCCTTTTGGCTGACCTCTGGCCAAAAGAGCTTGCTTTGTTTTACCAGCTTTTGAAGTTTTCTCTCTTTATCATCACTTTGTCAATGTAGCATGTAGCAGGATCCTTACTCTCGATTTCTGGATGGCTGGAACAATGTTTGGAGTGTGAAAGGAAAACTTGATTTCTAATAATTTAAAGCAGACTGCTCAGTCCCTAGACAGGTCAGAGAGGGACTGCATTAGTCTGTCCTCCCCTGTCATGGAAAAGGAGCTAACTGGGTCATCCATCCAGAAAGCTTGATCATTGCTGATTTAAGGTGCTGTAACATTCATATTCCCTATCTTAGTAACACCTTTTGAAGGAAG
Organism: Strix aluco; assembly: GCF_031877795.1. Taxonomy (NCBI): domain Eukaryota; kingdom Metazoa; phylum Chordata; class Aves; order Strigiformes; family Strigidae; genus Strix; species Strix aluco. The sequence goes on along the minus strand of NC_133942.1, from coordinate 26,885,563 downwards.
TTGTCGTCAGCAAAGAGAGAAAAATTACATAAGCGTGTCATGTCTAGCTTCATACTACCTGGATTTCTTTAATATTTGATCCAAATATACAAAGAAATACCAATGGCTAAATATATTTACCTACCACTTTCTCCTCTGAGACTATGCCATTAGAGTGTGCAAATAAGCAGAAAGACAGTAACATTCACAGTACAATAATAATAAATGTTTTTTAAACAAATTGTAAGTACAAACTGGAAGATAAAATTCAAACTACTAACTGATGTGCACAGAATATTTTTTCCTGGATGATCTTGCACTATTTTTAATAACAGTTTGAAAAACAAAGACTTTAAAAATTGTACATGTTTGAAAGAAGTAATCTGTTATGCAATAACAATTGTACTAAACAGAAAAAAAGCAGCTGTTACTGGAAGATACAGTTAATTGTTGTATTTTCCAGCACAAGGTTGTTTGGTGGGAACAGTGGGGAAAAAATGCAAGCAGCTGCCAAAAAATGAGCATGTGAGGTGAAACTTGAATTTGCTCTCATGAGAACTTTCTAAGGTTCATAAGTAACTGAGAAAAGCATGCTGTATTTAAATCTCTAGAGATGTACTGTATAGAGACAGAGCACAGCACACTGTTGGCAGGAGAAAGAAAGGAGAATAGAAAATCAGAAAGACTAATGGGAAGGTAAGGGTCATCAGGATGGTTGGAGGATAAAATGCCTGCTGCCACTTCAAATAGTTGGTTTTTTTCTTTTGTGACTTCCTGAGTAAATTTGGTCTTAATCTTTCCCTTTCCTCTTGCACCCACAGAACAGGTTTTCATGTGCTTTGTAAATGAAATGAGCAAAGCATGTCCCTGTTACAAATCTGTAGAGCAGAAGATAGATAAATTAGCTTGGGGCATTTTGTAAGCACTGTAGGCCAGATCAGATGTGATATATGCATGCCTTAAAAGCAATCTCTGAAGAGGGACTTCAGCAAAATATCCCACCTAGGTTCTGGCTATCGTTAGCCTGGTGGGAAAGCTGTGGCAGAAGGCGTCCCTGGGCAGGCTGCAGACAGGAACAGGGAAGGTCCAGAGGCAAGGGGCCTGGCCCCTTGTTGTTGCCTGGGTGCCTCCTGGCCCAGCAGTGGCCATTACTCATCTGTGAGCACTTCTCTGCTTTGGCACTGCTTCTGACCCACCAAAGCAGCCACAGGGTCTGCGCTCTGGGAATACAGCTTGTTAGTCAATGTGTTCTTCCAGCACAAGGCTATAAAATGTTGTAGGTCGTAACAGGCAGCTATTTATTTCTTAATATGTCCTTAGGTGCCAGAGGGGAGATTTTTTTTAATAAAAATAGTACTGGAATGCATTTATTAGGGATTGACTGTATTTATTTTGAACCACAACACACTCATCCAGATCCACAGTCAAAACTACAAGAAAGTACAGTTTCCACTATACTCTGAGCTCGATTCTCTGAGCACTTATCCTTGCCTCCAGTTGTGAATAATTCCACTGGCTTCTATGAAACGCCATGCAGTAGCCAACCTTTAACTCAGTACTATTTGCAGGATCGCTCTCCAGATTACTTGGCTACTAAGTTTAGCTCTAAGGAACAAACACATTGCCCAAAAAAAGAAAGAGAACAAACACATACTGAAAGTCGAGCAATGCTCTCAAAATGAATTTTTTTCAACATTAAAATGGTCAAGCCTGATTATTATTAATTAATTAACCAGAATGCCTTACAGCTGGAAAAACTGTTTCTTGTTGCCAACTCAATTATATTAATTCAACATGAGTGCGACCACTGAATATCAGTTGATATTAGAAAATTGCATAGTTTATGCAAAGCAAAAATACTTTTTTGTTTTGTGCAAAACAGATCATGATGTCTGTGTAAGATTATGGCATGAGATGATTGTTACTGTTCCCATTATATTACGGACATGGTTGTGGTTCTGTACTTAAGACTCAACTGAGTTTTATCCCTAAAGCAGGAATTCATTCTTACACTTATAAATGTAAATTATATCAAATCTGAGACAGGTCTATAACAGCTTGTTCCCGAGTGAAATTCTGGCTTTTGCGAAGTCAGTATGAATTGTGTTATTAGTACCATGTGTCTTCAAAGAATTTACAAACATATTCAATGATTAATTAAAGTTTTAACATAAGTTCTTTAAGCAAACACAGAATTGACAACTTGTTGAGAGCATGTTTTAGATATTGCTATGTTATCACGCTAGTGTGTCACTACTTACAATTTGCGTGTTGATAACTTCAGACAAGTAAATATCACTTATACAGAAATTTAGTGCATAGGAATGACATAAGTGGTAGAGACAAGATTTCATGTTGATTTACAGGCAGAACCTGTTGTGATCAGAAGGATTTTGAGAGAATGTACAACTTTATGTACCTTGGCCAATGCACACACAGTAAGTGTGGGCTGATCACTCAGTAAATTGTATAAATAAACTGTCCCTTTCTTATTCCTGACCTGTATTCTGCTTTTCCCCATGTTTTCCGTGGTGTATTAAAGGAAGCAATATAATGAGGCATATGAAGCCTACTGGCTATGCAAAATTCTAGCACAGTAAGTGATAACCTGCCACTAATGTTTTGGACAAAATCGGTTACTTCTGGTTATCTGCACAGATATTTCATGTTAGATGTTGGCGTTGGTGGTAGAGGAACAGCCTTTCAGACTTGAGGGCAGCCCTCTGACTGGTCCTACCCATGTAATCCCTCTCCAAACACAGATGGTTGGCAGCCACCTAGGAGTGCTCCTGCCAGGTATCACCAAAGGGCGAGAGACAGCACTCGTTGCAAGGGGGAGAAAAAGGAGGCTCAGTCTGCAATTGCTTTTATACACCATCTTATTTTATGTGGTGCAATTCATCAATATACAGGACAGATGAACTAGCTTGTCTGTGCTGCCAATATAAGGCCTACAGTTAGGAGTAATTTCTGCATTGTACTCTTGCTTCTCCTGTATCTGCCTCTGTTCAGATTGAGGACTGACACAATGCAGTCAAATGTGGATGGGTATAGCTGTATCAGTTTCTAACCCACAGCAAAGAAATACTGAATCAAATGAGCACTTTGCACAGGGTTGATATGGTCTCTGTGCAACCTGAGTTCATTACAGTTCTGTAAGTTTTCTTTAAAAACATAATTAAAATTGTAATTATACACTCTCAAGTATACAGCATTATCTGACTTACAGCTGCAGCAAGCAAAACTTTGCTTGACTGGCTCATCCTATCCCTTTGTTGCCATGAATTCTGTGTGGCACACCAGGGAGCATGATAAAGACATGCAGTGACACAGGCTTGGTCTGCCCAAATGCTGAGGCAGACTCTAAGCACAGCATTTTCTAAACCACTTCTGTGGTTACCTCACCAAAGTGCACAGCCTATTACTGGCAACACAAAGGGTTCCTCCCTTCAGGAGTGAAATCAGAAAATAGTGTGGAATTCTAGGGAGCAGACTGGTAGGAATCCAAAGGAAGAGCACCCTAAAATGAGTGCATTGAACTGGTACGCTGGAGTTTTGCCATGAAAATAGCTCAGCAGCATCACTGAATAAGACGTCTATTTATTCATGATCACTACCATCAACCATATATTTATGTATACATCTTAGAAATGAACTTTTATTTAATTGGATACATTCAATTCACAATGATTAAGCAGAAATACTTCCATTTTTCAAGGCTGGATATTTAGGAAGTGGTGTATTTCCAACCACTTGTCTTTAGTGAGCGAGAGCCCATGCCTCAGAACTCTGAAGTGGAGCTGGCCTTTCTTGAGGAATTCAGATCTAGTACTAGTTCTGAGACCAGTTTCTAATTTTAATTACCGCTACCAAAATAAAAATTACTCCCACAAAGCAGATTAAATCCCCCTGTGCAGATCATCAGCAGAAGGCCTCTTTAAAGCTTATACAGAAATAGGCCTTGTGCTGACCTCTGCACAATGTAAGCCTCTGTTGCTGGCCCATCTCCACAGGAATGAATTTCATCCAGAAAGCAAAGCAGAAGAGGTTCAGATTACTAATCTAGGTAGCATAAAGGTCAAGCAAATAGTTTAAAAATAACTGAACATTATTGCTATGAAGAACCTGTGCAGAAGTACAGCTTTGTCTTTTTGGTGTTGATCTTTAACACACAGTTTTTACCTGTTGTGATCATATTTTGGGTTACTAAATCTCATCACTGATGAATTGATTCCTTGCTGTTCAGTTAGTGGCTCCATAAAAATTTAGTAAGTTATTAAAAACTACTTCAATTTACATTTAGGCAATTCAGGTATTGTTTTTAATTTTCAGACAAGTCATTCTTAAATAATGGCTATAAGAAGTGAGCGACGCTCTTACACATTAATTCAGCACTAAACCAATTAACTCCTATGCATGCAGTTTTGTAACAATATCTCATCTCTTTTCAGGTAATTAGGCAACACGATTAAGATCATATGTGTTGAATTAACATGTCAGTGCATCATCTCACTACAATTTCATCTAGGAGATAACTCGATCTGAAAGCCATATAAAAAACCCAACAATTTACCCTTCCCACCCCAAGTCTCCAGTGGTCGGTGCAATGTTTCATGGAAAGAGGTCAGTTTTGAAATTGTCTTCCATATAGATTTTCTGCTTTGAAATGTGAATATCTAATTGAGGCATATAGGTTTTATAAAATGGTCCAAACAATCATTTGCATAAAAATTGCACAACAAAATGAGAAAATTCTTCACTTCTTACTCCATATTGGTCAGTTCGTATTTATCATACACATCATTTTCTTCTCCTGGCTGAGTATCTGAGTGATGAATTTCAATAAAAACAATATAGATCATTGCTCCAAGTACACCTCCCAGCATAGGTGCAACAATAGGGATCCACCACCAATTATTTCCAGCCCTGTAAGACAAAAACCCCAAGACTTAACATTATTTGTTACTCTAGTGAATGTCCTACCTTGTATTTGGCAGTCAACAAATACAGTGGCATGACACTATACTGTAGACCTTTCTGTTTTGTCTCGCATTTCTGTAGAAACTTCCCTGTCTGTCCTGCCCCTGTGGTGACTGAAATGCTGGGTACCAACCACCAGGCATGCTGGTCTACGTGCTGTACTTGCACCTTAGGAAATAAGGCCTCTTTACTGCATGTTTGTTTTGGGGTAGGGGATAATTTCTCCCTTGCGGAAAATGGGCTTCATTGACTTACAATGAAATGAACAGGGACATATTTATTGCACAGCAGTCGGGAGTGATGCTGTTGCCAGATGCTCATGAATAGGTTTTCAGGAGTGATTGATGCAAATGTGTGTTGCAAAAATGGGTTGTCTCATCTGCATGGAAATTTGCAGGTTCAAGCCTGCAATAGTATATACAGTGTTCTTCTTGACAAGTATAATAGATTATACTTGATTTTGAGTGTATATATATATATATGTATGCCTTAAGGAATGTAATATAACACAGTGACTGTAAAGTGGGTTATACTTGACTAGAGTGGTCAAGAATCAAATTCCATGATGTAGTGTCTCATCTCTGTGTTTAAAATGTGGGACCTTTCAGCAAGAGGTAAATAAGCATTTAGAAGTTTTATACACCTAAAAGTTTACTTTTTTTTAGAATTGCTTTCTTCAGCAAGAGATTCCAGCATATTGGCACCACTGAAATGGTTACATTTACTTTGCACAATTACTAGGATTTAATTTTAAATGTGTAGATTTAGAAACATTTTTAAAGAAACAAGTCCACTATTAAATGGTATAAAACAATAAGTAACAACCTCTTTGTGCAGGAGACTTGGGCTTGTAGAATTGCGTTCCCTTTCCTGGAGGTCCACATTCAGACAGTAAATTACTGAATATTGGTTTCAGAGCACAGGCTTTCTTAACTGTCCTGGTGCACGAAGGTGTTTTGATTTGATAACATGCTTTATTAATTGAATATGCGAGTCTGCAGTGAAAACCCAGCCACCTTGATTTCATGCATACAGAAAATGTAAAAGTAACATTTTTTTCTCCCAGAAATGTAAAGCAACAAATTCATCTGTGGGAGAAACTTTACAGGAAGCTCCCAGGGGAATTTTTAAATTGTAAGGATAATTATTCAGCAGTTGTATAGATTCAGCAGTTGTACAGATTTATGCAGATGTGAACTTGTGGTTAAGTCACAACACAAGAATAGAACAGGGCTAATATCACAGTGCCCTATTGATGATAATATTATTCCTCATTCAGAAATGCCTTGGATGTGCATGTTTTGCCTTTGGAATTATTTATATTTTGCCCTGAGGATATAAACTAACTCCTGCTATTGTTCTACTGAGTTTATAGATCTGTTTGTTGTTGAGTCATGAATGTCTGTTGAGCCCCTGAATTTCTGGAACAAGCATGGACTAAGGTTTTATTGAATTTATCAGCACAAGAAAATCTGTATCAAGTAGTTGCATGTATTCCTCTGTGTGTGCCTGTGTGTGCCCGTGGGCATATAATGAAAGTGTTTCTTGGCAGGTTTCTGTCTCAGCTTGTTCCATGAACTGACATGCGCCTTGTTGACTCTTGCATGACCTTCCCATGGCCTGTATTTGCAGCAGCTGCTGTCAGCTGCACTTTAGACACCCTCTGCTAAGATGATGGGTGTAAAGTCTTTATAGAGGGCAATGCCAAAGCTGAAATGGGATCAGGACACAGCTGATTACAAGTTTCCATGACACTCAGTCCGCCTTCACTGACTGAGGAGGACTTCACAGGAGCAAGAACTTTGTGACAAGAACAGACACCTTTCACTGAAGTAACCTCAGTTCCCTGATGGCCCAGCTCTAACCTAGTTTACAGCTTTGCTGCCAAGTTATCAGGAAAACACCCAGCTATGCCTTCGTCATCATCTGGTGGTTTTGTTGTTGGGCAGAACAGGAGGGAGCCAGCTGGGAAGGGGAGGAGGCGGTGCACAGGCCTGGCAAACAGCACTTGGGTTAACCGGTTAAAAATTTCCAGGAAACTACAGCGTGGAAGCTACATGGACTGAGAACTTTGGCCCATTTTAGACCTGCAAATCCATGTCTCACCTAGACAGCTGCTGCGGGATGGTGATTTAACACCGGTTGCTCTAAGAAATGCCGGGATAATCCAAGCATTCAGCAGTGGGGGAGGTGTCTGGCTACCGTTCTATGCTCCGGGAAGAATGCAGAGTATTTCAGAAGCCACTTTGCCATCCAAGTCCCTGTGCAGACAAGAGGTGTGTCTCCTGACCCTTCCCAACGAGTCAACCGACTTGTCCCCGGGACCGGCGGCCACGAGGTGTCAGCGTTACCGCGCCGGCGGCTCCAGGCAGCGGCCGGGTCTGCCGCCGCTCGGTCCTTACCGCTGCCCTGCCAGACCCAGCCTCAGCAAAGGTGCCAAAGAACCCCTCAGAAACCCAGGGTGAAATATTCTATGGCTAGCATCAAGTGCTGATGCTGTCCTGTAGAGCTGTCTCTCACTTTCCCATTGCTGTTTCATGCTCTGCTCTGCTTGTCAAAACCCAGCGTCTGGTGTTTGTACTCAAAGCTCTGGCTGTTTTCTCACTACAGACAAAACTTCACTACCCAGAGCTTTTCTTAAGCTTATTAGAATATTAAGCATGTGCTTAAGGAAGACTCCTGGTTATCTCTGTGGTTTTAGGACATTAGAAACATTTAAGTCTCTGAAGTCAGCAGTTGCCTTTAAGGATGGGGACAGTTGCCATCTGGGACACCTACTTGCAACAGGTTGAGGAGCAGTTTGCAGGAGCAGGCCACAATGCTGACTGTTGTGTTGCACTGGCTGGGGAAACCACACCATACCCTGTGTCCCCTGGCTTGATTCTCAGGGAAACCGCTCCTTCAAGTGCCTTTGTGCAAAATACAGTAACAGCAATATTTAGAAAACCCCTGCTCAACTGTCCTCCTATTCTCTGCACAACTCTACGGCCCAGCAGAAGAACTCCCCTATAGTCTACTCGCGGTTCCCTCCCTGAGAAGATAATAAAACCAGACCTGCAAGCACAAAGAGTAGAGGGGACTTTCCCCTTGTGAACTGATTATCTCAATGTTTACAGTATTTGCTTGGAATCAGAGTGTAGAGTCTCATCCTTCTGTATCTGCTCTATTCCAACATAAGGCTTTCCTGGTGGTCCCTGCCTGCTCTGTAGGCATCAATCGAACACTCATGGATTCAGACAGTGTGACTCAGTCACCTTGTGAGATACTTCCATCCTTACTCCGATGAACGTTCAATGTCTCTTCAGGATTTCCTATGGCTCAGTTTGTGCAGCACTCCCCTCGTGTCACTGTGGAGGTTTCACTGTTTGGGGCCCAGTTCCTGGGCATGCCTTTTACTAGAGAAGCTTAAGCACCTGCCTCAAGGTTGTGAATTCCAGTTAAGCTGAGACATCCAAGGTTTAGCTGTCAACTGTTGCTGCATCACTGAAGTCTCTCATGCAGGTGTGACAACAGCAGAGCACTAGGTGGTTTAGGATCCTATCTACAATCATTCAGACCTCTCCCATGGCCTGTTACTGATCTAAAGCTTCCAGTTACCTAACAAAGCTCAAGTTCTTCCTAAGTCCCACCTGGATCTGTGCTGTAAATAGATGAGAACATATTCCCATTGTATCATTCCCGTGAACTTGGTTATAGCTGTAGCCTTATAACTGATGTCAGGGAGGAAGACTTCTTTTTCAACTTATACACCCCTGAGACTGCTGTAAGTTTATTCTTACAATGATCAACGATCTCATCTCTCATTTTTTATGTTCCCATTTTTAAATTTCTTCATATGGTCTTTACAGTCGGAATGCATTCCCACTCTGTAAATCCTAAAACTGAACTAGGGAAGAGCCCATATTTGTACAGATTTAGAGTTTTCTTGTAATTTCTTAAATGTAAATGACTAAGACCTTACTTTTGCAGAGGAAGGGAGTTCATAGGTATTCTGTGACTAGACCACAGTACAATCAGGCTTCTAAACTTTTTCAGCAGTGTAATAGCCAACTCATGATATATTACAGATTATAGCACATGACACTATAGTCAACACCTACTTGTAATTAAATAGACATGAGAGAGAAGAATCCTAGGAGAGGAGAATGTGTGCTGCTGTTCTTAAAAAAGCACAGTCTAATGGTACAGTGGTAAGAGCTGCTGGGGAGGACAAGTTTGGAGGCAACTGGGCTAGGAAGCTGACCTCCCCCCAGCGGCTCGCCAGAGCTGAGTTATATCTGAGCTTTGGATCCGGCCTATGGTGTGACTGTGTCTCTGTTTCTTCTATGCCGTGCCTAGCTTTTTTTGTGCAACAAAAGCTTTGCTACTGCTCTCCTCTACTAAGGCACATGATGTGTATAGATGGAAGTCATAGTAAATAAATACAGATTATCTGTACTTGGTGAAGTAGCTAAAGTGAAATCTCTATTAACTGGAGCTCTCTAGTGGTCTGCAGTACTTCTGGGGATTCCTACTTGTAAATAACTGGAAAAACAAACTATACAAAAATAAACCAAAATATCTACCTCCTGATGACAGATTACTCTTACTTAGATATTCCAGAGTGCCTCTTACACTGGATATGTGTAAGCTGTGGATTTGATGTGCAACTAATTAGCTGTGCATTTGGCAAGCCAAGAGTATGTGTGTGTGCGTGCACACACGCATGCAATAGGGATTTGGGATTGTGCTCTGAAATGTGGGAAAATGAAGAGAGCTTGCTTTCATTCACTCTTTCGCTGCCAGGCAGGAAGTCAGGCTGTTAGATTGTTGTATGTTTCTGCAATAACTCAGTAGTAATAATAGGCCAGATCAATCTGATATGTCTGTGTTTTTACAGCACCCAATAAATATTCCCACCTAACTCTCTCACGATTTTTTTTTTTTTTTTCTGAAAGCTGCAGGACAAGCGAAGAAAGCACTCTTATATTTTCAGTGACCTCTAAGAATCTCTAATATTTCAGGAAGGGTCTGCTTGAAACAATGATTGATATTAGAGATAATGTGTGTTTGATTTGCCTTAGGAGCAGGAAATCCTTTATAAAGCCCAGTTCCTAGAGGTTGTCTGCCTTAAAGTGCATGAATAGCTGCTTCTGGTATGCAAAGAATTACCTATATGTGTATAAAGTATGACTTGGTACCATGTTGAATCAGGACCTTACTTTCCTAGAAGCAATTTTAGCCGAGAGCATTTTACTTCGAATCCAGGCATACTTACGTGAATACTTCCATCCCCCATCCTGCAATGGCTGTGAAGAGCCTTGGGCCCAGATCCCTGGCCGGGTTCATGGCACAGCCACTGTTCATTCCCAAGGAGCAAGTAAGAACAATTATAAGAAGTCCTACTGCAATTGGCTCCAGGCCCTTTGGTACGCTGTTATTTCTGGTGTCAAAAATAGCAAATATAGCCAGAAGAAGAACAGCTGTTGACATCACCTGGCCAATGCAAAGAAAAGAATATTGAATAAATATGTGCAAATTCCTTTCAATAATGAAAAGAGGGGCTATGGCAGCTCTGTGGATTGTGGTGGCTTAGAGCTGGTATTTAGATTTATCCCACTATACAGAGTAGCAAAATTAGGAACCCAGTGCCTCTGTGCTTCACAGTAATGAGAAGTTTTGATATCTTTGCTGAAGGAAAAATACAAGAAATGTGCTGAGGACATTTGAAAAAAAACATTCTGCAACAACCTGGTATGGAAAGAATAGAGCATTCACAGAGTCTCCTGTGTGAGGTGTGATGCTTTGTTTCCACATTTTTTTCCTATCAATGTAACAGTTCCATTTACTTGATTTTTGGTAGTTTTGCTATGCTAATACAATCAGTTACCTTGATACAAAAGTGTTTAGGTGACTGTAGCTAATGCTGCTAAATTAGACTAAATGCGCACCTCTTTATCCAGGTATTGCATAACATAAGGAAAAAAAAATCAAATCTACAAAATCAAAAATGAGCAGCTAAAAAATTAGGAATTACCTAAATTAAGGTTGCATGTGTAACTGTCAAGTGAACTCTGTATTGCATACGTGAATTGAGCTGATGAAGGAAATTTTCTTGCAATTACTTTGGTGGAAGTGCTGCTCTGCTTAAATTAAATGTCAGGTTTGCTAATAATTAACTTGGGGGAAACCAGACAGAAGTTTCAGGGATGTCAAAACATTCAATTTCTGTACTGATTTAAAGGAGTTTAAGTATGGAGGTTTTTTTAATTATTTTTATTTCATCTGTTTTTAATTTTGTTCTAAAACATCCATAGGTAAAAAGATCTTATGGAAAAAGTCCACTGACTGATCCAAAGATCAGAATTGTCTTTCTGATGTTTTGTCTTTTTGATGAAAAATGTTTTGATTTTTTTGAACCTAGATTGCACAGCCTTCAAGTCCTTTACATAAGGAATTCCTGTGCTCCAGCAATCCCTAGTTTTTCGTAACTTACTTATGCAGTATTTGTTTCAGGTATGCCTGAAGAAGACAGGTAAATTGATTAGCAGTAGATAGAAAATATGAACCTTCCGTTTTTCACTGTTGGATAAGTGGGATTAGAGGATACAGATTGGAAATAAAGTGGAGATTTTTTTCACATTCAATTATTTAAAAATAACAAATAATACAAATCTATTTGCAAAGAGAAGGTTGGAGAGGAAGCTTATGGTAGCAGAAAACTCAGGTGTTCAAGGTGTTAAACTGACTGCTTAAGCATTACCTAAGGAATAATAGGTTCACAAAATGGGCTGGATTTTTATGTACATAGCTCTGCTGAAGTTTATGGAGAAGCACTGATTTATGCTGGGGAAAACCTCTTACATATATTACATTAAATACATGTAGAGTGCAACAATTAATATGATGTATGTGAAAAGAACAACTTGAAATTATCTTGCTTGTAAAATATGACTAAAATGTAACCCCCTCAAACAGCACTGCATTCTCATTGTGTTGTACTCAGTGATGTATGACCAAAACAGTGAGATTCATCATACCCGTTAGAGATCTATGTATTCTTTTTACTGCTTGGTTTCACAGTTTTCAGTCTGTTTAATTTGTAGAATCAAGACAGCAAATGCTCTTACCTGATCTGCAAATCCATTTATGAGGGACAGATACGGAGCTGGGTATGTTGCAAAGATATGTGCTGTTGCATTAGGTCCTGTAACCTCAAGTGTTCCGTTGCTGTACTCCATAAAGGCATCTGTAGAAAACAGCCGTTACCTGGCTGCACTTTTCCATAAGCACTAGGTTTTCTAGGACTAGAATATATGTGATAGGTCTGTGCACTTCACATTCTCAACTGAAACCAATTGTTTTTTCTGGTAGTGCAGTTAACAGATTTGAGGTGATTTACTAACCATACCCTCCTGTCTCATCTCTCCTCCTGTGCCTTGAAGTATTTGTTTTATGTATCACATCTTTCAAAATGGGGCTGTTTTTTCCCCTGCTCATTGCTCCAAACTCAGTGTCAAGGAGCATTTTCTGATTCTGAACACAGTTGCATTATTCTGTAAGAGGTGTTGTATTTGGCATGATGCCCCGAAGAATGCATAGCGTCCTGATTGTGCTGTTTGGGTTCAGAGTCACCAGGAATTACTGCTATTCCATTTGACAGTTGTGCAATGACTTCTGGAAATGAACTCTCCTGAGACACCTCCTCTTCTAAAGGAGTTTGAATTTTTCACTCTGCATGGGTTTTACACACAACTGCTATGCTAGTCATTCGAGATATGAGGGGAGAGACTAGCCACAAAACTTCAGTTCTTGGTATATTTAAGTTAGTGTATTTTTATATATATTGTAAAGGTTTATGTATATTGTAAATACATGTATATTTATGTTAGTATATTTAAAGCCTATTTTAAATAGTGTAATATGACTTCTGTGTCAGAATAATTTGCTGCCTTGGCAAGCCCTGAAATGTTAGAAAGAGGAAGGCACTAAGGCAAAGCACTCAAAAATCTGCATAGACAGACAAGAATAACAAATGCTATGACTTTATTTTACTAGTGGATCCAGTGATGAGGTGATACTTGTGAGTAAAGAAACAACTCCCCATCTCCCATGGAAGTCAAACATTAGCTTCTCCCAAAGCTAGCAGACAAATCTGTTTCTCCTTGCCCATGTTTTTTCTAGCTTTGCTTAAGGCCATGACGTGAGTGCAGAGAATATTTTGTTGTCTACTTTGAAGTGTTGGATTATTTTGTTGAATTTAACTATTAGGAAAAAAAAAAGAGTAAGGAAAAGAGAATTACTTTGTACACCTTTAGAAAGGCCTCATGTTCAGCAGCCTAGCATATATATTCCCTCACTCTTTCAGGGACATCACTGAAAATGAAAGCACCTTGCTCAGATATGTGTGTATGGGGAAGAGGGAGGTGTTGAGCTCCTATGTCTGTTTTTCTACCAGTGAGTTTTGAGCGGACCTCAATGAGTACATGACACTCCTGCAAGTTGCAAGAAGGAAAAAGTATGGAAGAGGTTTGGGAATTAGTAGGAACAAGAGGAGGGCAAAGTACCTGAGCAGAGATAGGCACTCCTGAATAACAGGAAGAAGTCTCTAACCCTAACCGTAGCCCTAAGTTCCCTGTCTTGGCTCCCTGTCCTACTGCTACCCTTCGGCAGAACGCAGTGAACCCACCCCCAACCCCCTGTGTGTGCTGATGTACTGCTGCGTGCTGGCCACAGCACTAATCCTGGCTGTCTGGCTTGAGGAGGACTTAGATTCGGATGGAAATCCTGTTCTGGAATCCCACTGTTTCCAAATTCTAGTGCTAACCTTAAAACAAACAACAACTCCTCCCCACCCCAAAACCCAAACAAATCCCACCAAATCCAGAACAGTTACCACAGCTCCTGAAGATTTTTCTGTTCATGATTACCACTGGTACTGAGAACCTAGCTGATATATAACAGGCATTTCCATCTTTATTTTTTTCTCTGGTGCACCTAGACCCACCCCCGTCTGCAGGCATAACGCCCATAAGAGAGAGGCTTTGGAGGAGATGGGCTGGATTGGTAGAAGTCCAGTTTTGGAGTAGGTGACTGAAACAAATTTCAGCTCTGGCCAAATGGATTCATCAAGTCAGAGAGTCTGTTTCTAAGTTTTTTCGTTTTGTGGCACACTGTGTAAGAAAAATATGCCTCAAAGATAAGGGTGCCTTTAAAAATGATTTTTTTTTTTTTTTCCCTTCCAATATGTGACTCTTTTATCACTCTACCTGGACTTCATTGCCTTGGAGAGCTATCTCTCTAGGGTGGTCTGAAGTTTAGTCAGGAAGGACCTGATCTCATATCCCGTAATCTCAATGAACGATGTTGGTGATACTTGCCTACAGGCACTTGGATCACGTCTTTAATGTTTCTAATTTGCTTGGAAGATGAATAGCCCTATATCCTGGCTATTAAGTAATTTAAAATCCTTACTGAGAAATACATGATCTCAGAGTATCTGATTTCCCATGAATAATTTTTCTAAATTTCAGAACATTTCCTAGAGTATTAGTGTTTCAGAAATGTTGTAGGATACCTGGAATGCTTGAGGCTTTTTTTTTCCCTTCAAACTCTTTATGCTTCTTTCTTTCTTCTTTATGGCTTTAGCTTCAGTCCTGTCATTAGCCCTGTGTGAACACAGTCCTCTGCCTGCTTGGCATTCACTAAAAAATTGGGGCCTTAGAGCCTGCCTAACCTTTAGTTTGTCCTGTGAGCATGTCTAAGGTGTACTCACCATAATAAATCCCAAAGACAGCCGCTGCTCCAACAAATGCTCCCAGGAGTTGTGCTAATATGTAAATTGGTAATTTGGTCCATCTTAATCTTCCAGTCACGCACATGGCTAGCGAAACGGCTGGGTTTATGTGACCACCTGAAAAATAAATCGCAAAATAAGTCATATGGATTACTCAGATACATGAGAATAGATGAAGGATTTGTAAAAATGTGGGCACTTTTGAGTATGAGACTAGTACATGCTCTTCTAGATGTTATTTTGCAATTAAATGCTGACTGCAATTAAACTGAAACAAATTGGATGAAATTAGAGGGAGGAAGGGGGAAAGCCACAAAGATCCAGCTTCCCTCTTGATGTTTGCAGACTGTGCTATTTATCAGACTGCTGTCCTGCAGTGCATAATATATAGATCTATATACAACTTTTCTAGATAAAAGTCTAAATCTGCCCTAATGGCTCTGATGAGAAGGTCCATCATTCTGCACATATTCTTTCACCTCAAGGGCTTTGACTTTTTATTTTTAAGGGAGGATTGGAGCAGCAGAGCATTCATTCAGTTTAGTAGGCATGTATTAAGATTAAGGACTGTTACTGGCTTGATCACGTATCTTGAGGCAGATTTGGAGTACCCTGGATTTAAGTCATGTTTATGTCCCCATCTTCAACCTGGGGTTACTTAGGAACTCAGTTTTCGTGAACATAAAATAAAATAATGTTAGGGCTGTCCAGCTTCATGCTGACTGTTGGTGAGCTATGCCTAGATGGGATCTGGGAACAGCAGTGCGTAGTTCTTCATCACTCATTTTCATCAAGCTCTTACACCCTCCGAGAAAGGTCCATGATAAGGAAATTCATAAAGTAGCTGTGCTGAAACAGAGAGTTCTATTTCCTGTGGAATTTCCTTCCTTTGTATTTCAGAGTAGCTACACCTGAACTCACACACAGAAAAGATTTCAACAACATTGGAACTCTTTGTGGCAATTTTTATTTCTAAAATATATTTATTATGTCACATGCTAGTCACTTCCCTCTACATCTTTTTTCAACATGGAAAAAGTGTTGAATGCTTTTGGAAAACTTCATTTTTTACAAATATGTAGTTGGTACTTAAGAAATACAAATTGCCAGATAAATAAACAGATGAAATGATACTCCACAGTAAAAATACAGTAAAACACAAGCTTTGCAAGGACATAGCAGATTCATTGCTTACATTCCAGGTAAAGTCTCATTTCAGCCTGTATGGTTATCAGAAAAAAATGGCCTTTGTCTTTAAGAAAATAACTAAAAGAGCATGACCTTTGTCTGTCAAAGGCTAGTGATGGAGAAAGAGCCTCTATGTACAGTTTCTGTGTTTGTTTGCACTTCAGGTCAGTGAGTCATTATCTTATGAAATCCAGGCACCTTTGATACATAATGAACTGACAAACACAGATAACAAGCTGGATAAAAACTTCTTTGTATCATTTCCAAAACTCTGACCTGGTAGCACCAGTCTTGAATTAATTTTGAATTCCTCACTGTGTTTCAAATTTTTCAGCACAGAGCAAATAGATGGATGGCACCTTATTTAACAGCCCTTCATGTGAATTTTGATAAATTGTTGTCTTGTCTTTTGTTCTTTACTCTGGTTGGAATGAATAATTTTCCTTTCTTTCAACACCTGATATTGTTCCCCACCTGTATATAATACAGGGTGATTATGATGGCCAGGACAAGTCATAATAGTATTAGAGATGTCTGATTAACATTAAATCTGGAAAGGAAAAGGCTAGTTGAAGGCTCTCGTGCTGACATAGGGGAGTTAAAAGATTCTTGGTTCCTGTGTCACTGGTAGTTTCCTGGTTAACAAAAAAAAAGAAAAAAAGTCCGCTTTGGACAGTGTGTTCTCCATTCTTTTGTAGTTGCAGTGATCGCAGTCCTGAGTTTGTTTGAAATGTTAAGTTGGAAAAAATGGTGGGAAATTATCTGGACATTGAGGAAATTTAGATGGAGGAAGGGCAAAACCGGGAATTTTTCTAGATGAAAGAGCTTAAATTCACCAAGTGTGCAGACTATATATTTTACGTTACTGTGAATTCAGAATTTCATAAAGAACTGATGCAAAACATTTTAGCAGTACTTAAACATAAGAATTCATGGCCAAAGAGCCCCAGAATTTGCTAACAAATCCTATATAGGAATTGATGTTCTAAAGTGTCCACCAGTAATCGTATGTTGGATAGTCACAGCCTATTGAAATATCTGTTCCTATTCTTTCACAGACAAAACGCACTGCAGGCAGAATCCTTTGTCATGGGAAAAACACAGGAAGCACAATACTGCAACATCTGCAACTGCTCTGCCCTGCTGGGATTGAACTCTAATCTTCTATATAATGGAGATTAATATCCCTTAAAGATACAAATGTAGGACAGGTTAGTGTCTTTAGAGGTTTTTTTCATGATACTGCATTAGAAGAGTTTACCTGCCTACATGTAAACCAAAAGCTGTAGTTTAAAGTTGTTCAGATAATAGGAATGTACTGCTGAATTAACTTTGTGTGAAACCATTCTGCTCTGTTTCAATGACAGTAACAAGACTGCCTGTTTTGCAGTACTCTGAACGCTTTCTAATGCGAACTTAGAAACCTGCTCATGCATGGTGTCTCTGTAAAAGAATTTATAGAAGAGAAGAGAAATGGCCACAGTAATTTCTGCTACAGCAACTATTTATAACAGCCTAGTTATACCTGCCCAGATCGGCTTTACCCCCTTTATGAAGGGTAAGAAATGCCTCTGTGAGATCTGGAGTACAACCACACCATTTCCTTTAAGAGGGTAATATAAACTCCACATACAACACGGAGTATTGTGTATTATAATACACAACACTGTGTATTATTACAACCCATCATTTTCTATTTTAAAGGGAGTATTTAAATGTTAAAAGCAGTTATGCTAGTGTTTCTGATATTAATTTGGCCAAACTAATGGTGGGAATAGGAGACAAAGCACCATCCAATATGGCACATGATTAGGTAGCCCAACTGCAGACAAAAGAAAGATTCCTGATAATATATATTGAGGAAAAGTTATAGCAGAAACCAAGGGGCAATGACAGTGCATTGACAGTGTATCACAGAATGTATCTCTAGTACTGAATCTTTTTGCTCTTTCTGCTTTCTATGATCTGCTGCTTCTGCAAATAAGCAGGCAGGAGCAGACTTGCTACTGCTTGTCATAGGACATGAAGAGATAAATGGCACTTTGTAAGGTGAACCCTGCTCATTATGGGTCATTCTACCTTCTACCTAGCTGGCAACCATTTTAGCTGGTGACTGCTGGATTCTGTAAGCCTTTCATGGTTATTTCCTTAAACACGGTGTGTGCGCTGTCCAGGATCATCTCTACTGACAGAATTTTCAAAGCAAAACCAAGCAGATTTCTGGTTTGCACGGACCACTTTCCATAAAAACCAGGGGTCTGCCAAGGTTTCCACACTGTAGTTCAGGTCAAAATTTGGTGGAAGATTTTGTCAAGCGCAAAGAATAGAAGGAAACAAGAACACAAAAGATTTACTAGAGAAATTCTGATCCAGGCTCTGCTGTAATGGTGCTTGCAAGACACATAATGGTTTATATCATAAAATTGAACTAATTTAATGAGAGCCTTAAAATCATGGCAATAAATGCCATATAAGAAAAAAAAAGTCACTTACCAGAAACCCCTCCAGACACATACACTGCTATGGTGACCGCTATTGCAAATCCAACTGATACTGTCATGGGCCCACCATGGGCTCCTCGGCTGAGGACAGCCTGCCCCACACACCCACATCCAAGGGCCTGTGTTTGGAAAGAGAAATGTGAAACCATGAGTGTGTCTTTCAAATCTTACTGGTTAGTTTGCAACTCCTGCTGCTGTCCAGGTATAGCTGAAAATGTTGTTAAGCACCGAAACAATGCTAGAATTTGAGATTAGTGGCATGTGTGCCATTGTTGTCTTTGCTGCAATAAACATTTGCTCTTTATTTTCCCCTGCTCTATGACCAGGAAGAATGTCTGCTAATAAGGACCTCTCTCCCCCCCAGAAAACAGTTTTCAAGTACAATGGTGGGATACGCATCAGAACTTAGAGCCTAAACAAGATCCCACAGCCTCTAAAACAAATTTCTGCATCTGAAAGTGAAGAGGGAATTAATTCTGTGTGGTAAGTTTTCAGTTCCAGATTGTTGTTATAAGCAATGAAAATAATTACTATAGAAGTTATGAAAGGCAGTTCAAAAAGCTTTTAATATTTAACGTTGAAACTCTGGATGAGACAACTTTCTGGAGATTAGAGTGTGTGTTACTGTTATGCTGCCTTGATATCATATATTGGTCTATCAAAATATTTCACTGGCTCTGCAGCTTGAACATTTAAGTGAAGTGGGAATACCTGAATAATTCGCATTGGATCTCAGTGGATTTAAACTAGCTTTCATTTTGTGTTCGTTCCCCTCACAATGAAGTTCAGCAACGCATTTAAATGTGTGCTTAAGATGATGTTTATTCAGTCCTAAAGCTTCCGCTTAACTTCAAGCATATGTTTAGGTCCTATTAAAGTTGGTAGGAAAGATTTTTCAAAGGTACAAAAGGACTTTAGTTTAAGATAGACTAGCTGATCCATTTCTGCCAGAAATCAATTTCTGCCTTTGAAGATCTCAATTTTAAATATATGCCTAAGTGCTTTCCTGAATAAGGACCCAACACACTATGGGAGATATCAATTAATATCTACGGTCTGAAAATTTTTGCTTCTCTGCAGCTAGAAGTGACCTGAATCATACCATTTCTGGGATGTGACTAGATTTATCTTGAGCAACCTTAATTACTTGGATGTTAAATTGGATATATATAGATATACAAAAAATATATATATTCCTCCTTTGATGGTACATGGGAATCCGTTGTTTTTTTTTTTTTCTTCCTACAAATTAATTCCATCTTAGCCAATGCAGTTGCTTTGGTTAATCTCCTTGCTTTGCTTCTGTGTTCTGCCATAGTGTGTGTCACCAATGACTGTATTGCAAATATTCTTCCTAACTATGCATATTTAAATATGTAAGATTTAGTTCTTTTAGAAATGCTTATTTTCAGTTGCAAGGCAGTTGCATTGAGAAACTGCAAAGTAATGGGAAAATCTCTCCTGCATTAGAAATGTACTGGAAATATTTGGTGATTGAGGTTTAACAAGAAAGTCCTGCTAGAATAGATATAATTTAAACAGGCAAAATCATACTTTTGTTTCCATTGTTTCCCCACAGGTTTTAGCTAATACCAAAATGTGACAGAAAAGCTCTCAATAAAATTACGCTCTTAAGCAGCTTTGCAACGCAGACGGAGTTTCTGTTATAAAAGTGCCCTGAGACTGTGTCATATACCCAGGTGCCGTTCTTGCCTTGAGGTTATAATCATGCAAGCAAACAAAACACTGTCTGGTGCCAGAGCGTTACAGCTGTCAGGTTAGGTAAGGGTAGGGTGGTGTTAGATAGCAGTAGGTTATTGGGCTGGATAATTGAAGGTTACGAGACATATTCCAAGCCGCAGTCAGCTGCTGTGCAATGGATGACATATTAGGCATTCTCTCATTGCTGTTAGTATCACATTCCTAGCCATTGCACTGGCAAGCCCAAATGCACGTACAGATATAAAACCAAAACAAAATGGTTTTTTAGTTGTTTGAAGCGGAAATAACATTTTTTACAAACTTCATATGAGACGATTCTACTCCTCATATATCTGTATGTTTAATTAATATGGAAAGACTGGGTATGCTGGAATTTATAAAGTTTAAAATTAGGGCGCACGTCTAGAGGAGGTGGAGTTAGCATGCGCTGGCCTTCCTTTTCCAGACTTCTCAAAGGGAGTATTCCAGAAGTTGCACCAAGCAAGATTTCATGAAAGATATGGAGCAAGTTCAGTAGGTTGGTCTGGGGCGCCGTGTACTCTGGGGTGCAGTCTGCATTCAGGCAAGCAGTTAGATCTGCAAGTATGCACTTGTGTTCTGAAATGGCATAGACAGAGTTTTGCAGATTCAAAGAAAAGGCCATTCTTTTGAAAATATTACCCCTTTCTGTAAGGATGATGAAAAAAGAGGAGTAGGGGAGATGGGTATAGAAAGGATAAGGGACAGTAACCACATCTGTGTGTATCAACTACAAATTCACAAGAGAGAAGGAAATAACAGAAGGAGGCTGTGGCCTCCCTTCCCTGATTACCAGAACTGAGGAGAATCATACAGAAACAGCTGTGTAGTCCTCTTGCATAGTAACTTCTGCTCTCCACGTCATAGTGAAATATGCAACTCCAGATACTCCCTTTTGTGCTAACCAGTCTCAGAAAGTTCAGTCTGCAAAGAAGGCGGCGTACAAGCCAGCTAGAACACAGCTGCACTTGCTTGGTGGACGTTGGTAAAAGACTCCCTGCTCATGTATGATGAATGAACACTACTGCAGGCCCATTTGGTGTGTTTTCTCATACCTACTGTAGCTAGGTTGACATAACTGGAAACTATCACCTAATCATGTAATTACACGAGCAGCAATTTAATAGCCTGTGAATCCTTGCTTGGCTGAGTTGAGACCAACTAGATCATCAAGTTGTAACTAAATATTCTAAATTTCTAGGCTAAGCTCAACCATCAGCTGCACCCACACAAACTCATTGATTGAAGCACATGGAGTCGATGGGGGTTTAATTTACAGAATTTAGCCAGATCTCTTTATCTTATCTTACATTACCAGGTTTTCATCTTTGCAGTTGTCTAAAGCCTGATCTGCTTACATTTACTGGAGTAGCTTCAGTACTCACTTGGAATAGCTGGCTGCACATTCTCTGCCAAAAAACTTGCTTCATAGACATTACATCCTTCTCTTTGTCTTGGGTAACAAGGCTAATGTTAGGAAACGAAAACAACTGGCCTCCAATGAATGTAATGTCTTGTTACTCCCTGGAATCTTGCAGAACTTTATCCCACTCATCAGAGAGAATAAATATAATTTACCTCTATCTGTGCTATTTTCAAGTTTTTTACAAACGCTTGTAATAGCTTTTTTCAGTGTAAATAGGATTTCTTGCAAGATCTGAATCTAGAATTTTAGGGAGTGTATTTTTCTACATGACCTGTAAAGCTTTAGACATCTCAAAGCAGAATGTTTATTTCAAAAAAGCCCCTTCTTATTGAACAGATCTAGTGGTAGTGTGCATTCAGAGCTACACATTATTATTGTAACATTAAAGAAGCAGCCAAGTCTCCCGCTTTTTAGCGGTGTGGAGACAATGGTATATCTTTTGTTATATCTTGTACATCACCAGCTGCGGAGCTGTGGTGCGTTACATCCCCACAGTGAGGTACCATAGCTGTCCCTGCAGTATGGCTTCAGTGGCTACACAACTGATGATGCTCTACATGAATACAAGATTGTGGTGTGCTACAAGGAATACAGAGTCAGCAGTTACAAAAAAACCATTTTAATTATGAGCTGTACACTTTCAATCAGGAAACACTAGAAAAATAGTTCAGAATTTCTATTTTAGTCATTTTTCAGGACAGAACCATACTTAAACAACCACAGACAATTATGAAGAGTCTCCAAGGATTCCTCCACCAATTCCCAATTTTCTGTAAGGATGCCTTTCTTCAGGTAAGGCAGCAACCCCGCCCCTTTCCCACGCCACACTCCCACCTCTGTCCTCCTACTGTTCCCCAGACAGGCATTTCCTGCTAGCCCATGACTTTGCTCTCCTTTCTCAGACTGGCCGGCCTTGCAGTACTGCTCTGGATTCTGCCACACCTGCGGCTGTTGCTGCGCGGTGCCGTCAGGGCTCTCAGGGCAGCGCAGTGTGTTAGGCTCAAGCTGTGTGCTTACGGTGGGTGTCCTTCTGCTGTCCTAAAGTGAACCCTTCTGAGGGTGTGGAAGCAGACCGATACTGCTGGGACACTCGAGGACATGAGAACAAGCCCTGGTATGTCACTTCTTAGGGAACCCTCTGTACCTTCTCCAAGTAGTAGGACTTAGCAAGGCACATTTAGTCCCTTAAAAGCCAGGTAGAGGCGGGAAGAGTCAGAGAGTCTTTTGGGGGTTGGGAGAAGTGGTTGCATTTGCCCTTCAATGCAGGTAGGGATCTCTTTGACCAAAACTGCCTGTGGAAACGTTAGAGGGTTGGTTGTGGTTTCCTTTAGTCTTGTACAGTTCTCCCTGCCCCCCATTAATATTTCCACGTACGGTTAGTTTAGGTGTTGCTTATAAAAGTAGTGAGTAAACTTTTCAGATAGGAGGCTGATTACTAAATTGTTGATGTCCTTCTAAAGGTCTTTAATTTGGAGTGTATTTTAGAACTCACTTTCATTTCCAATCTCTTTACTTACAAAGCAAGTCTGCTTAAGAATTTATCTATTGCATTTCATAATAAGGTGTTTTATAATGGATTAGCAACCCTCCATACCGAGCCATATGTTTGCTACATTTCTGTATTATGTAGGGCCTTAATTCAGACTGGGCTCCTAAGCATTCTTTCGATAGGGATGGTAATGCTAACAGCAGCAAAAATAGAGACACATCAGATCTACTAAAATTCGGGGCATTAGCTCTGCAAAAATTCAAGTTGCAGGAAACTCCTGTTCTTCCAGGGAAGAACAATCTTAATCTAATTTCATGTTTAATATTTGCTATTTTTTGTTAAATCAGATAGTACTTAAAATTTTTAAGGTGAGATAAAAATACAGCTGACCAGTCCAGTAATTTTTAAATACTTTAAAAGCACATGGCTCTTATTTTATCAGTAATTACATATTTTGGTGGGGGTGGGGAGGATTTGTATACACTACGATTTAATCAAACTTGAAGTAATAAAAAAAATCGCTATATCCGTTCTCCTGATGATCTCCTGGGACACAACCAATATCCTCTTGGGTTCAAATGGATTTCCCTTTATTTTTTTCAGGCTTGCTATCTAATAAAATAAGGTCTTGAAAAAAACCCCCATATCATTTAGTTAATTAAATAGTAGAGACATAAGCCTTAAAATGATTGCCATTTTGAAACCATTTTTTAATGACAGAAAGCATTACTACTTGGAGACATAAATGTAAATTTAATAAGGCTTTGAATGAATTGTGTATATAAAGCTTTTAAAACATACAAAGATTTGGTTCAGATTGCTCTGTGGGAAAAAATACAGTGAAAATACTGAGGGACAGACTATGCTGTGTTATATAAACTGATGCTTTTAAATTTTTATTATTGCTTTTGCACATGCAATAGGAGACATAAGAGCTTGAAATCACCTAGAGAGAATGCAAAGCTCTGCATTCTCTCATATTTTATTATGATTAATAGCGTACTCGTCATCCTGAAATGATAAAATTCTTTTCTTTCCTGAATTATACAGGGCAACTGGCTTGAGTCAGTTTCTTCAGTAAAGATTTTTTTTTTTTTACTAAGTTTTAAAAATTCAGGAGAGAAAGGAAACGAAACATTTCTTATTCAGACACAAACTTTCAGGAGTAAAACATGGCCCCTTGCAAAGGGGCTAGGAAGAAAAGGCTGGGCAAGGGAAGAAAGTCTTACCTAGTAGCTTCTTGAGGAGAAAAAGAGCCTATTCAGGTCCTGCTTCCCTCCCAGGTTACTAATTCATTCTTGAGCTGAGATGTGCTTCTCTGCTTTTCTTCCTACATCAACTGAAAAGATTAAAATCTTCCTAAACTCTTAAAATGTGTTTAGTCTAACAGGGCTCATGGAATTGTACCACTCAGAAAGACTATAGAAGCAGGCACTGCAGTTGCTGAGGAAGGAGGTTTTCTGTCCTCTCTTAGGAGTATGAGGGTACATGTATCTTTTACTGTTTCCTTTGGGTGCAGGAACAGGGTGGCTAGATCTTTGCTGTGCCCTCATGGTTGGAGGTGCACGGTTATGAGTAAAGTCTCAGTATGTTCTCTTCCTAAGCTGTTTTCTGTTGGAAAAAAAAAAAAAAAAAAAGCTGAATGATTTTAATAATAAAGAAACCTTTGAGGAATGGGTTAGAAGAACTGAGTCAAGTTTGCCTTTAAACCAGACCATGGACTGGAGAGCTCACTAGAATTCACTTTTAGCCAGAATGGTTTATTGAAGTGTTGAGATCACAAAGATATAAACTCACCGTATGGCATGAACATCACTTACTATCTTTTATTCTGTTCTCCAACTGTTTATGACAGTTTTAAAAAGCTATTACCTTTATTACCTTTTTTTTATTTATTTGGCGAAACTTTTGAAAAAACAGCCTGTAAATTTGTGTCTGTAAAATGTACATTCAAGTTTTGCACTTGCAGTTGAATGTTGGAAGGATGCAATTCTTCTGTGAGGCTCAGGAAGAGTGCCTACACTTCAGTCCTAGAAATGCAAACTTTCTGGAAAAAAGTGTATCTACAGAAAAAGGTCTTGGAAAATTAAGTTCGACTTACTGGAACTTCTTGGTTGAACAATGAGAGCTGAGTTATGTGTTGGGGCTGATGTTGCAAAGATGAAGATAATTCTCTTTTAAAACTTTCATGCAACACAGAACATCTGAGTCACCTGAAAGTTTAAAATGTCATATACTGGAAAACTTAAGTTTGTATTGAAAACAAAAGATTTCCTGTGACTTTTCAGAATTATTTGCAGTAATAAACATTTCAGGGTAAAAGAACAATTAGGTAACCTTCCTTTCAGTTCTTTCATACTGTTAACTATTCAGCTGAATTAAAGAACGACTTCAGGAAAACAGAAATGTTGTCTAGAAAAAAAAAAATTGGTTTTGATAATAGTAAAATTATAGAAATAATACCAGTGTGGAAGAACACCTCCTTAACTACCTAAGGGTCTTTGTCACCACTTTGACTTCTGTTTGCGATGCCGATTTAATACAGTTGCAAAAAAGAGGAAGAGATTGCACATCCTTCAGCAGAATCATTAGCAAAATTTCATGTCATCAGAATATATGCAACTGGTACAATTGCAGAAACAGAAAGGACTCTGAGTTGGTGATGACAAGGAAAGGAAGCGTCTTATGATGGGCGGTTTTGGTGTGGAAGTGCAGGATTAAATTCTGTTATATTAGATTCATGAGTGACTTCTATTATTTAATGCTCATACTATAGTATTGCTGCTAGAGACCCTAATGTATGGATCTCTGGGATATAAGAGCTGCTTTTCAGAGTGCAAACGTTGCTAAGGCCTACAGTATTTGTAGCTTTATGTAATATTTAAAAGTCTGTTAAGTGACATATCAAAATACCAATTATAAGTAAGTTTTAATAACCTTTGACAAACTTAAGTTCACTAAGAGCTAATTATGCAAGATTCTGTCCTCCAGGAAATTCACTGCTGATGGCAAACAAGGTAGCTGTTAGAAGCTACTGATTATTTAATTTTCTACCTTATACAAAATGCGCTGTAAGCAATTTCATCCTATACAAAGAAAGAGTCTCCCTTTCACAAACATTTAGAACGTGGAATTTATCTTTGTTTAAAATTTCTAAGCAGTAATTTTGTATTAAATGCTAAAAGCTTATTTAAGGAGTAAATGATCAAAAGCTACATTTGCTTTCATTGTGGTAATAACATCATGTAATGAGGATTCTAATTTGTGTTTGAAATAATACTGTACAGTATCGTAATTAACATGCACTGGAATGTAGGGCCACAAAAAGAAAGCTCTGGAAAAGTTCTTTAAATTTTAATCTTCTGGACTGAGAAAATCCATGGAATGTCATACTTCAAGATTTTTCAGGCAAGACTAAACTCCACAACAAAGCAGGAGAGATAACTTACATAATGAAGTGGTCAGAATAGGAAAACACACAAAAAGATTTTGATGAGCAAAAGATAAATAGCCTTCCTTCTCAGTAGTTGGACTATTTGCAGCATGGGGTGTCACGCATTCAGTTCATGCTCATGCACTGCATCCACTACACACACACAAACATTTGCTTCAGTGGGAGTTTTACAAGAGGCTCCCCACCTCCAGTTAGAGATCGAGCTTTGGGATAGGAATATACATTTTACCCACTTGTCTATATATGCTAAATGGAAGCCTGTGTTCTGTTTCAGCAAGGAAGCGTATGCCGCTCTGGACTCAGGAGATACTGGCTCCTTTCTGGGAAACTGTGTTTAGTAAGACGCTTTTGAGAGTGAAAATGAAATGCAAACTACGTTAGGTGAGCAGTAGCCAGTAAAGGAAGCCACATGGCCCATTTGGCATCCCTTTTTGGAACTGTTCCAACTCAGATATACTTAATGGTGTAAGCCAGAGTAAATCTCATTTTGTTTGAGAGCAATGCAGCCAAGTTCCAAAGGGGAAATATGGAGAGAAGCGTGATGAAAAGCAGAGAGGCAGTTGGATATGTGAGTTCCAGACAGACTCACTGAAAAGTCACATAGGTCATTTATCTGACGCAGCATGGCTTCTTGACTCTTTTGAGCTGGCACCCAGATGTTGTCCCCCAGAGAACTCACAGGAGCCCCAAGAGGAAATGTACCAGACCAGGAGACATGCTGAAGAACAAAAAACTCTCCAGAGAGCTCTTTCTCAAGGGAGGCCTCAGGGGCAGCCCCAGCTACAGAAGGCTGAGGCTGTGTCAGAGGGTGGGACATGTGTGTGCACAGTGGCCTCTCAGCCACCACAGTACAAACGGGCACATTTGTACCCACTCAGGGACCTGCTGCATAGGTGTAGGCTGGAGGGACCAGTCCTGCAAGTTGGTTCCAAACATAGGGTGTAAAACCCACGATACTCAGTATCCATTTCCTGAAAAACAGTTGTATCCTTTCCAATGTTCACTGAAAACGTTATGGGAACTTATTCTAAATTACAAATGGCACAATTAAACTTTGCAGGTTGGGGATTTACCATGTGACAGCACCAAAGTAAATGCAAGAAATGGGCAGGAGTTTACAAATAATCCGCAAATACAAATAGTATAATGTGTGCTCCTCATTGCCTGTACTGCAAATGGAAGTTACGTTAAAACTGCATCACTCAATTTGCTTTATAGTAATCACTTAAGAGGTGAAGTGCAACAGTTTTTCAGCTTGATGGAACCGTATAAAGTGAATACGATATAGTTCAAGACCGTAACTGAAAGCTCAGTGTAACCAAAACCACATGCAATTTGCATTTTGTTGTACATAGGCTGTACATTTTGGGGTTTCTGCCCCAATTCTCCTTCTGGAGTGTAATTAGAGAAGCTGTGCTATGCCTTGGGGAATAATTCAAGGCTTGATGCTGAAAGAAATACTTGTTCCCCTAGCAGAATAGGTCTAAGAGTAAAATAGCCCAATCACCAGCAGGATTATCCAGACAGGTGATAATGGCAGCTGCTCTCTATACCATCGATCCCTCTATACAGCAGGGCACTTCCAGGTTTCTAGAGTTTAGTGTTTCTCACTGAACCCTCAGAGGTTGAAATCTGGTGCTTTGATAAGCAGAGAGAGGGGCTCACACAGGCTATGTCTGTATCATCAAGTTGTGCAGTGCACAGAGCTTGTTCAGAGAACCTGACTATGAATATCTCAGGAGGGGTTACTCAGGAGTATCTGCAGTCTGATCCACTGGACTGAGCATCCATTAATGGTCAGCACATTTGCTGTGATTCTGGAGCTCATCTTCCACTTTAGTTTCATCTGAAAAGAATTCAGTTTACGTGCTCTGAGACCATGCTGCAAGGCAAACCACAGCATATTAAGTAGGGATGAGAAGAGATGTTATCCAAACTGTATACCCAGTAACTTTCTCAAGGCTTGTTGTCTCAGATCTGTTCAACATTGCAGGCAGAGCCCTTCTTGCCCCCAGGTGAAGGCTTG
This sequence comes from Strix aluco, assembly GCF_031877795.1. Lineage (NCBI taxonomy): Eukaryota > Metazoa > Chordata > Aves > Strigiformes > Strigidae > Strix > Strix aluco. Next base: position 26,857,005 of record NC_133942.1, on the reverse strand, counting down.
GGTTTTGCCTGATGAGTGATTTCACTTTCTAGATGTCCTGAAATTAATCTTAGAGTTTGTACGTTTTCCAGTTTGGAAAATAATGTTGCAAGGCTTGAGAGTTACTGAAGATAGTAGTTTATGCTCTTAATAGTATGTGGTCTGTGATGTTGTTCTCCAGAAAAAACAGAAATAGGTGATTTGGAGGGACAGAATTTCAGCCAACTAACTTCCAGAGGTGCCAGGTTGGTCGCAGATATAGGTATGGTCAGTAAGCATTGACTTCCAGACAGAGCCTGTGGGTAATAAAAAGGTTCGTCCCTGCCTTGCTCCCTGACACAGGTGCTTTCCACAGCCTGTAAAACCCATCACAGTGACACGAAACGGCTTTCAGCAAAGATCTGAATCAACTGTGCTGCAGGCCGGGAACTCCTGTCTCACTTTCACTTTGTAACAAGATTAAGACATCCTAATAGGATGGTGGAAGAAAGCTATCACTTCTTTTGCACACATGGTGTCTGTTTTTCAAGGATTTCTGTCCTCCAACTTACCAGGGTGCCCCTTTCATTAGCTCCAATTTAAGTTAAGGGTTTAATATTTATGTTCTTAAAGAGAAACTACTTACTAGCTGACAAAGCCTAAAAGCAACAGCAATAAATAACAGCAGAAAAGACAGTTTCTTCACAATAAATGCTTTGTACTGCCTCTAACTTGCTCAGTCTAAACATAAATTGAGGTATCCACATACTGAGAAAACTACAGTAAAACTACAGTTCAGTCCATGTGAGGCTCTTCTCTGCGTTAAGACAAGGTTGAAACTAGAAAAGGTAAGATAGAATTGAGAAACTCAGATTATCAACGCTTTTGTAGCTTCATTTTCTACTATATTCATATGGTGAATATACTAGAAAATGGGCCCTGCGTTTGCATTTCCTTTTAGTCTTGTGCAGCAGGACATTAAATAATAGCATTTGTGGTCTAATCTGCACTTTAATACGTTTTCTTCACTTGCTTAATTGTATTAATGGAAAGAGGAGGATGATCTTGTGGCGAGGACAGAGTACTGGAAGTCAGGTGATCTGGGTTATATTCAGAGTTCTGCCACAGGCTTCCTGTGCAGTCTGCTGTAATCACGTTTGCTAATATATAAAATGAAGATAATGACATTTCCCCTCCTTACCAGGGTGTTGTGACACTTAATTCATTAATGTTTGTAAAGTGCTTTGTGCTCCTTGCTTCTAAATGTGCTCCTTAGTGTAATAATGTCTTATAGGTGGTATTAAATTTGAAAATAATGTTAGTTTAGTGCCTGTGCATTTCAGTTGGCTGAAGTTTCGTAAAGACCATTATTTTCATGTATTTTATGAGCTACTGGAATTTTTTAGATCACTTGAAATTTAGCTAATATGGTTAGTTATAAAATATACTATGTCAGTACTATGCCTGCTTCTTATTTTTTTGTCCTTTCACTATGATGAAATATTTAGCAATAAGCAAGACTGTCTTGTTCAGACTAAAAGGAGGAAGAAAGAGTTTGGCATAAATAGTCCAGCTGCTCGACTTCCAGCTCTGCTTCTGAGCCTGCTCTCTACCCTGGTAAATCACAGGGTAGAGCTCTGTGTCCCAGTGCAAACTGCACAGAAAAAATGAGCAAGAAATTAAGAAAAAAAAATATCTGGGGTTATGAAAATGGGGATTTTTGGTATTTACCTAAATTGTAGCAGTACTACAGGACCAAGCAACTGTATATAATTTATTTAGTACAGTTAAAAACAAAACAAAAAAATAGTTAACTTACAAAATCTCTGGAGGTTCAGCAATGCAGGTCCCAATAAATTCACTTCAAATCACACTGCTAAATTTCTATATTGCACAGGAAAATAGCTAAAATGTTCTTAATGTGCAATACAGTATGTTTGTTAAAGCAACTGGAAGTTGTGCATAGAAATGAAAGTAGAAAAAACTGCTGAGTTTTTTAAAAACAAAAGCAGGAGTATTATTAACATTCATTGTGCATATCTAGATTTTTCAGAATGTGGTAGTTTACTGAAATACTCCTCCTATATGAAATCAAATGCTTATCAGACAATTGTAATACATAAAGCTATCTGGTTTTAATAGCCAGTGATAATTACATCAGGTGAAGAAAGGAATTACAAACTTACCATAAATAGAAGCAATTCATTCAAGGCTGTACACTGTTTGTCAGGCAGTAACCACGCTGCTGGTACAGTACAGGAAAAAGCATACATGTCCCCTTACAAGCACTGTCCAACATTAGATTAGTAGGAAGAAAGGAAAGCAGCTGACACTTACTATCAATATAAAAGTTCCCAGGAATTCTGAGAGGGCTTCTTTAACCAAGCTGTTCTTCAAGGCAAATTTCTCCTTTAAACTCCTTTTGCTTTTCCGGCTCATTTTGGCTTCCTCTATTGCTCTGGTGCCCTAGTTACAAATACACACAAAATTTGTTCTGTATTCGTCCCCGCTTCAGCTGAACTTTGACATTTTTACTTATACATTGAAATATGAGATTTCATCTTGTACAGCCAGTGAAATCATCTGACTGCAGGCATTGACAGAACCAACTCAACATGCCCTAACAATTCATCATGCGTTTTCCATCCTGTGCCTTCTCTGAGTACGCTTCTATTTATACTGGTTAGATAATACCAGTAAGTTCATAATCAGAACTTCTTTTTTCTTGCAGAATGGATTAATCATTACCTTTCCTGCTATGTTACTTTTTTTTTTTCTTCCCTGGTAAAAATGAATAAGACATTGTTCCTGTCACCGTGATCAAAAAGAAAGGCAAAAAGAGAAACCACAAAGTAAGGAACCAAAAAATGGTTGAAAATTTCTCACTGACCTAGATTGGGATTTAAACCATGCTACTGTTGGCTGTCCAAACACTTTTCAATGGGAGGTTGTAAAAGATAGTGAATGCTTGTGAGAATGCTGTGCTCCACCCTGTAAACAAAAGCTCCTATCTTGTCACTTCTGAGGGATTTCAGTGGCTAATGAGGAATCTTACCTTGGTGTAGTATGTTGAATTTGTATATTCACTCACAATACTCTTTTTGGACTAAATGCCTTACTCTCTAGTGACCCGCCCTGTTTACAAAAGAGCAATGAGGCAGAATAAATTAGGAACATTTAATGAAATCTGCTTCGGTCCAGTGGCTCCCTATAATGCAGTATAGACAACTGAGGCACTGAGTGACTATATGTCTCCAAAATGTTTAGCTTGAAAATGCATTATGAAGCCTTATAATATTATTTTCTACAGTCTTAAGACATGAAGTTGCTGAATCTCTCGAAGTATTGGGCCTCCTAGAGAAAAATATGACACTCTTAATCTCTTAAGCATCTTAAATGGTTTTATCAGATGTGATACTGACTTGACTAACGTGCTGTCTGGTTGATTTACAAGTATTTTCTGTCATTTGACTTGACAACAAAACCTTAGCCCAGATCTGGTAGATTATCTTGGCATGTGTTGTAGATGCTCAGTGCCTTGGTTTGTATCTGTCCTAAATCTTTTTTGCCTTGGTGGTAAATATGTTGAGGTCTGTCAGTACTGTTGTCTGCTGTGAATAGGACAGAGCTTTACAGATTGGGCAAATGGGCCACTTCTGTTACCCCATCAGTGTCCTTCCTTGCCTCAAGCTGGGACCTGATGCATGTTCCCTGCAGCTGTAGTCACCACCACCAGTTTCATCCCTTAACTACCCGGTTCACCCCCACCACCCAGTTTTAATCCTTAACCGCTTTTGCATGTCCTTTTACTCACCTTTCTCTACCTCTGCGTTCAAACACCACTCTGCCTTTAGCTGATTCAGAAAATGCTGGCCTGTGGAAAGCCACATAGCTGATGAATTATGAGATGACTGCATCTGTGCTGGTGCTGCACAAGCTGGGGTGAGCGCCTGTGCAGCAGCAGGCACGGTCTGTTGTAGCAGTACTACCCCTCCTGTGCTCCAGCACCTGCCTGTAGTGCAGGTCTGCACTTGCACAGACAGCTGGGACCTGCCTCTGGGAAGCCCCTGAAAATAGCCTGTGTATGGCAGTTTGAAAACCTTTACTCTACACCACTGCAAAACAAAGATATTATTCAGGACCTTAATTATCACAGCATGCTAGAGTATATGTTTATTATGTCTGTGAGAGAAGTCTCTCAGAATTATGTATACAGTGGAACTGGGGGAGGATGCTAGGGAGGCCATTCATTAGAGCAAGAATGAGATAAACCACTTCCTTTCTTCCAGGAAAATGAGAAATAAATACATTTATGAAAGCAATTTTTAGTTGTTTGTCCATAGCAGTTTTTTCTCTTATGCAGATGCAGGTCTCCCTCACAAAGTAGCATGCAGATACCTCTTAGTTTAGTCTCATAACAGGTGTGAAGGCATTAACGCTATTTTTCAGCTAACAATAGGGCAATAACATGTGAGAGACAGAAACCCCTACTCATTTGTCCAGGTCATGTTGCTTTTCTTATAATAATTTTCTGCCTTTACAGGGTGGAGAACTGACACAAATATGTATATTTTACTTTTGCTTTCTTCAGATTTTCTTCAATACTTTATAGAAATCATATGATTTAACTCCATTAATAAGCACTGTGATGATAAGTTAGACCAAAGGTCCTCCTCAGCTCTACAACCAGATTCAAGCAGATACTCTAAGAAAGTATAGAAGAACAGACTACGTAGGGGATGATTGCTCCCTTGGTAGATCCTTCCAGCTTTTGACAACCGGCAATTTAAAGTCACTGCTATACTTTGGAATCATTTTCAAATAGAAAAGGAGACAAATTTGAATTGTTTCTCCTTGTATTCAGAAAGAGGTTCTAAAGACTTTTCCCAAATCTAACAGATATGTATGTAGCATTACAAGAAAGACAGGTAAAATGTAAAGATAAACACCAAAAGCTTTAACTACTAACCCATGTGATCCATGCTCTGTGATACTGCCTTTTAGTCACATGCAATGGACCACCTGGTTGAACAATGGAAAGAAAATCTATGGTGATTACTGTTTTCTACTGATCTCCCTCACCTGGGCCCTGCTCCCAGAGTCATAATGGTAAGGATACTGGCAGTGCCACATATAAATATCGACAGCTGTGTCGTCTGAGGGGAGAAAATGCAGACATCCTTCGAAAATGGAAATTTTGTATAAGCAAGGAGCATAAAAAGAGAATAAACTCTATGGTATGAAATGTAGAACCACAACAGAGATGACCAAAAAGATTTTAAGATTTTTGCCAAGGCTGTGGAAGTAATAATATAAACTTTTTCAAATTCCATCACCAGAGGAGTCCTGCAAGAGAGTCAGGAGTCAGTAAAGCTATAGAGGATGGAAGTGTAGAAGAAGCATTCAAGGTGACTCACTCTGTAGCTAAAAAGCTGAAAGAATTATTTGCGTTGCTAAAGAACCAAACATTAGGTGGGCTGAGCATGAAGAGCTGTCCTAAAATTAATTATCAGTAGGAAAGACTTCAAGAGAAATTGATAAGTTAAACAGTAACTAATTGCTGGAGCTGTGAGCGTTTCCTCCAAGGGATTCAAATGTTCAGCTACTGAAGTGCTAGTGCCAGTGGGTTGTTTTTCTCTGAACCCGATCCTAATGCCAGCAAGATAGAACATAGGAAACATACCACTGATCCACTGGTCTTTCAAAAGAGTCCTCCAAGGGTCATCATGGGAACTACAAAACTGTCAATGTGACTTCTATGGCAGGAAAATCAGATGAAATGTTGTAAAGAATAAAATCAACTGACACACAGGTAAAGCTGATATTCTGTAGAAGTATCAAATGGATTCTGTTAAGGGACGTTATGTCTCACAAATCTATTGGCATTCTTTAAAGACATCAAAAAGCCCATTGATATTATTGTTCATGCTTGAACATGTGATCAGTGTAACCTTAGGTTGCAAGACTAAGACCCTTGGGACCCTTACCCCAAGGCAGTCTGGACAGAACTGTTTCTTCTCTTCACCTGGATTCAAGCAGAGCAGGAATTCACACAGTGTATATAACCTAAGCATTTTTATAGTAATCTTCACTCCTATAGAAATAGCAAAGTAGGGAATAATACACATAGCTCCCACAGTTTAAATCCCATGGGTAACAGTATATACTGTACTGAATTTTTAATAGCACATTATTCAGAGTATCACATAAATTGCTATTACTGATGTAATAAAACCTAAACCAACACAGCTGGAGAGACTAAGGCTATAAATACACCATATATTTTTTTTGTATTGTAATAATATGGGCCAAATTATTTTTAAGTCTAAATCTGATGATTTTAGTTGAATTAGACGAAGTCTGAATGTGTACATCTACTATAATTCGTGTCCCTGGTCAAATGCCTTTGCCTAATTTATATTTATATTTTCATACAGAAACCGCTCTATGGTCCTTAAAGGACATTCTCTGTTTTATGGATTGATCCTGCTGCTGGGGAACTCAAAGAAAAAAATTCAGGTGAGGAAGATCTGAACACACTGTAATTCAGCATTCTAAGCTTTTTGAGTACATAAGAAACCTATTTCTTTAGTTCTTGTGTTTTCTGATCATCCCTCTGTCTCTGCTGTAGCCCCTGGTGAAAAAGTGCTCACGGGGGCAAACATCAGCAACGTGCAGCTCAGGTCTAGCTGAGCCCACCTTGGAGGAGGGGCAGGGCACACAAGGTGACCCCTTGAGAAGTTCTTTCTTCTCTGTTTCTGTAATCTCAGTGTCCAGATAAAACATTTCAATCGAGATCAAAACCACACCACATATGTGTGTGTTTCAAGCTTTTGGTCAGTAATCTTTAAGGCCTGATTCAAAGCTTATTGAAGTCCACTGTTGCTGACACTGATTTCAAGGAAAATTAAATTGGACTTTCTGTAAAGTAGGATCCAAAACTTTTCTTTGTTCTTGACTGGCTGGGCACACCATTAGGCCTCAGAGCATAACTGATGTTACTATGCACACATATATATAATATATAGCTATATAATTGATGATAGTAAATTTTAAAATTTGCTGTTACGGACATGTCTGTATAATGTAGGCTCTGAGAGTTTCCAAGCCACTTTAATCTCTGCGATAGCCGTGCTGGCATAGTGGGGCACAGATAACATTCCACACCGAGGGGCTCTGTGACAGGACTGTCAGTGCTGGCAAAATGTGAAAGTGTTAGGGAAATGCCGTACGTGCACCAGTGTTATCTGCTGTGCTAGGCTGTGCCTCCTGAATGTGCTGGATGCAGTTCCAGTATAAGCTTATCTGGTAGGTTACAGTATGGGTAGATCTGACTTTCTGAATGAGTCCAGAAGAAGACTGTTTCAATACGAGAAGAATTTTGCTTTTAAGGAATAGATCAATTTAGTACAGACAAATGCTTTGTTGCAGCTAATTCCTTGGTCTTTTTTTTTTTTTTTTTTTTGCATATTGCCTTTTCTCAAACAGTTAATGCACCCGAGAAGTAAATGTAAGGGAAGACTGTTGACAGCATTTTCTTTTTAAAATAACTCTTTCCTCTTCTGAATTCTTTATAAAAAGCCTTCAAAATGGAAATCAAAATTTTAAATTCAGCTTTGCTGTTAAAACCAAAAGATATCTTGGTAAATATGCAGCATGAAGAAAACCTCCAAGCATATCCAATGGGCTTTGCAGTGATCTAAGCCCTATGTTTTCTTAACCTGAACGGTACACATTGTCAAAACCTTTCATCTTTCTACAGGGCACAGATTCCCCACAGCAGTAGACACCCTGAGCCTTATTATGGCTACCTGGAGACCTGAGCCTACCTAACTAAGAAAAGAGATTTAACATGAAAGCCAAAAATAATGACTGCACTGACACACAAAGGCCAAGTAGTGTGTTTGGCAAACAAATAAATGTAGCTAAATAGGACAGACAATTACTGGTTCTGAAACCTAATTACCATCAGGAAAGTGGCAGTTTCCTGCATGTGACTCACCAGCCCACCTATCTGCAGCTGTCTCCCGCTTGGCGCTTCCCCGAGGATGCCGTCCAGCCAGGCTTTGATTCTCTGTTGGAGAAGTGTTTTCTGTAAGAGCTGCTGTTCCTGGTGCTTTGCTCCCTCTCTCCCACAACAAGGGCATTTGTTTTGCCTCCATGCTCCAAACACTCATCCCTTGTCCTTAAATAGGTGAGGTGCCAGTCTGCCTGTTTTACTTTCTTTTCATTCCCTTTCATTCAGAATGATTCACATTTGAATGTCTAAATCCTCTGTCTTTCCAGAAACATAAGCTTTGCTTCTGGGATTCCTTTTACATATTAAATATTAACAATATAGATGATAAATTTATCTCAGGCTCCTGTATAAGAATATTGGATTTCCAGGTCCAGTTCCTTTGGTACTCCGCAATCAAGATTTTTTATGGAAAAAAGTTGTTCTAAGGTTCATAGCAGACGCTTTAGAGGGGGTACTTAGGAGCAGACCCAGGCAGCAATCTTTTGTTACTTCCATACGGTATCTATATTCATTAAGGTAATGAAGCTATTAATTGAATATGTAAGTTCAAGTAATTAAATACAAGAGTTATTTCTTTAGTTTAAAGGGTAATAATAAAAAATTTAAACTTGCAAACTAGATCACACATTTAGTGATGATAAATGTGATCTGGAAAGTGCAATATTCCAGTATGAATTAGTTAATTGCATCCATTCATTAGGTGATACACATTAGCAGAAGGTCAATCCATTTGAGGCTTGATTTGTTTTACAAATAATAAATTCAAACAGGTAAATTGAAGAGAATTTAAAAATGTAAAGGTTTTCTATATATTTAAATTCAGAATAGAATCCCTACAACCAGGAGCACACTGGCTGTATCTTCACAGTTCGCAGCACGGTTCTTTGCAGCGCTCCCGAGGCACTGCCGCTCACTGCCATGTGTGGGAGAAGATGGGTGCTGTTCTGCAGGGACGGGGCTAAGCCACCCCGCGGCTGCGTGCCGCTGGGCGTTGCTCTGCGCAGGGTGCTGACCAGCCGAGGAGCAGCTGGAGCTGGATGGTTTCAGGAAGGCTTCACACTAAAGGAGTGACACCTCAGGCTCACTCCACAACTGTCAAAAGCAGCTTTCTGCTCAACTCTAGTGAGGGACATGGTACATTCCAACTGTTGACTTAAACTATAATACTAATTTTTGAAACCAACCCAATTATAAAACAAGTCAAACACTGACAGTCTTTCCAAGCATGTACTGCTTTATCACTGTCACTGAATTATTTGTGTCTTACTTAAATCCTTAAATTCAAGTTTCAATTTAGGACCGCATTTACCATAGCATCAGTTAACAGTTCTACTGGGTATAAAATGGCCAATATCACAGGTAAAAAAACGGATCCATTTTACTCATTTTTAGTAAAAATTATGTTAAATCAAGTTTTCTTCATTAGCCATTCCTGGATTTTCAGTAATAAAAATGGTTGTTCTTAATATCAGCATTTATTTTATTTTTTATGTTAAACATAATGTAGAAATAAGGAAAATAAAAGTAGATTTTATTTTGTTTCTTTAGAATTTAAAATACATCCAGACTCATTCTTAAACAATTGTTAATAAGATTTATAATATTAAGACAGTTAATTCACTGGGATATTTGAAAAATTTCTGAAACAATATTTTATAGGATCATCACAGTATTGCGGGTGTTGCTTGATAGATAATATTGCTTAGGTGTATAACAATAATTTTACCTTATATGTATAAAATATCTTTGTCTGGAGCAAGGACTGATACCATCCTGCACACAATTCAAGGGCCATAATTCTTAAGAGATTTCAAACAGTAAGCCTCTTTCAAATGATCAGGCTTAGAGACATTTAGAGAATTGATTCAATTAACCTAGACGAAAAAAGTGCTATAATGTGTGATTTATGTTTGCAGATAAATTAAAATACAAGTATGTCCTGAAGAGCATTCGCTGCCATCATGGTCAGTAATGAAAATAGCAGGCAATTAAAATAGGACACCTGAGGCTGAGGCTTTTACTGTATATATCAGAAAATGAAGTTCAGACTTCATAAGTGGAAACCTGAGCTGAAAAATAACTTAGTGGAAGTTTCTGTTTGGTCCCTATTTTTCTTCCAAAAGTGATTTCTAAAGCAATAAGAAATAGGAAGGGACGTTTACTGAGGCAGGAGGCAAAGCCTACAGAGGAGCAGGCTCTCTCAGTCAATACTGAACTTGTATGACGAACCAGGGATATCCTTGCTAAATGGTAGCAGGACAGCTGAGAGAAATATATATAAAAAAGAACTTATGAGTCAGATTGAAATAATTTTGGGGCAGGTTTTGAAGTTGATCTTGAAATGAATCACTGGAAGTGTCTGACAGAATGATGTGATTCAGTTCCTTCATGTGTGTGACAAAGTGCTTAGAGTCTGGAGCTCACTAAGGACCATAAGAAATATTCACCGATTTGAAGTAGTAAGTACAAAGACCCCCGTGTTGTTGGAGTTGCTGTAGCCACTGCCCATTTCAGTGCTGTATCTGTACACCAGCTTTGGTACTGCTACTCTGCCCAAAATAGGTATTTGAGATACAAATAGTTCCACCCAGTCCTCTAGTTTTATGACTTCCTTTAGGCAATGGAGATGTAGTATAGAGCAGAAAAGTACCAGTACTCTGACTGAGCAACCCAGGAATGCCTTTATTACATTTGTATTGTCTTCAACTTCACAGCTCTGTCTTTTGCACCCTCTCTAGCTACCAAAGGTCTACCTTCCATCAGAGGCATTTGTAGAAGCAACATCTATGTCCTTGTCTATAAATAATATCAGTTGCTGGGGGTGGGTGGAGAAACTGAGACTTGTAAATGAAACAAAGGTATTTCTTCAAATTATACATTCAGATTGATCTAAATATAAAAATAAAATTCTTCAGGAATGATTTTGGTCTTGGCTACATACTAGCCTAAATTCTACCACTGAAGTAAGACACAGAGTCACTTGGTTGTTCTTCATTTTTTTGACATCCATTTCTTCACAAAGTGTGAAGACAGTAATATCTTTGTCATTACAATCTGAAACAGAACATATTTGTTTCCTGATTTGCTGTCTAAGTAGGAGTTTAATTAAAACCCATTCATGTGAGAGAAAATAAGCCAGTCTGACTTAATTGCCAGTTGATTTAGTATTTCCAATTCACAAAAAAACCCCAGAAAGTACATGACTGCAATAAGAATAAATGGTTTCTCTGCCGTGGGTAGGTGTTTAGGGACCGCAGAACTCAGCCTGAACCTAGGGTATTGTTTCTCTTCCTTCTCTTCTTGGCAATGTTGGACTCGCTTTTTTCTTTCACAAATTGATTAGTTTATTTCTGTATTCATTGTTATTACTGAGTTATTGTCCTAATGTCCAAGGCAATAAGGGTAGTAATCCCATGACTCAATTTGCTATCATAAAGTAGCCAGTGTAGTGCTGAATCATGGAAGCAGCTCAATTCATCAGTGTGTCCAGCATAGCGTTAAAGACCTTGCTCTTAATTCTGTTCTGCAAAGCTACTGCTGTACTTGATGAGAACCCACCCGTGGTCGTGGTGCTAAGGCCTACATCATTGTCTTCCCAGGTGGTGGAAAGGGAACTGCGGTTGGTCACTTGCTGTCAGGAGGAGCAACAGCGCGTGTCCGCCGTGTTCTTCCGGGAGCCGTCCGAGGCTGGCCGCGGAGCAGGAGCCTGCAGCGTGGTAAGTGCAGTGCCACTCTCCACCTGAGCAATGCCAGCAAGGCCTAGGTAGCAGTTAGTCTAAAGGTGGCCAGCTCAGAGTGCTTTTGCAAACTGAATTGCTTTTAGATGGAAGAGGAATAATGTGGTTTGTATGACAAGTAGCTGATGAAGGTCGCTTAAGCAGCTCCAGATTATGTGGGTTTGAACTGCATCTCCACATGCACTGGAATCCCTTCTCGTCAAAATCTCCTGAACTTTATTGACTTGATTTAATAACGGAACTGTTATACAGTTTCCTCATTCCCGAAACTTGTTTAAATGAAGTCCCTTTTTAAAGGAGCACATCCCCACTCTGATTTATTTTAAAACAGCTTTTAGAAGGTGTCATCCTTGTGATGAAGTGTTAGGTCTATGTTGCCAGTGTGCCATTAAAAATTGAATTTCTGACGTTTAAAAGTCTCACTCATCCCAAGTGTCACAGTTTGACAGCTCTGCATGTCACATTACAGCATAGTATTATGGATCCATTTCCTCTGTCAGGGGAAGAAAAAAAAAAGAGAAAAATGAGAGAAAGCAAAATCTGCAGTCTCCTTCTTCATCATTGAGCTGGAAATTTACAGAAATACGCATGTTACCTCTGAAGTGACCTAAATGTCACTCTGTATCTTGTGCTGCCTGTCTGTGCAGAAGCAACCTTTGTCCCACGTTCCTGAACAAACACTAAGAAAGTGCTGGGACAGTCTTTTCAATTGTCTGCAAACTTGTAAAACATGGAGCAAGGAATAACTATGGAATCAACAAATGGATATTGTAACAAAATCAAGACATGGCCAGATCCCCTTGTTTATTCTTGACTAGGTCACGTGGTATATTTCTTGCAGCTTTGTTTTGCCAACTTTAGACAGCTGTAGCTTTGGTGCCATTTCTCTGTTTATCTATCTGCAGTGCGATAACTTCAAAACATGACATCTGATCGGTTTCAAAATGTTGGGGGTGTTTGCATCAGTAAGCGGGACTATTGATTTTGTCTGAGTAACAAAAATGGCCTGGGCTTCCGACGTTTTCTGCCTAGACGTTTTGACCAGAGAGAGCACAGGGCTTTGCCCGTGAGTTTCTGATGTCTGTCAGCCCGGTGAGGGTGCGAGCTCCAGCCACCCGCTCTTTCATCCAGCAGCCCAGGACCGGTGGCCACTGCCCCTGCTGCTTGTTGTGCCCTGCTGAGGTTGGGCCAGTCAGTGGTGGATCTGGCTGGCCGGCCGCTGCCTGCATGGTGTGCCCAGCCTCTTGCATAACGTAGCCCCCCTCTGAGAGGACCCCCAGAAAAGGTTACAGCTGGGAACAGGTGCCTGTTACCTGAACAAATGATTCAGCCCTTTAGACCTCTTCCTCTTGCAAAGAGCTTTCAGGAGAGGAGAAGGCCCTAGCTGGGCTGACGGCCTTGCCGTGGCAGCGAGCACCTGCTCCTCCACACCGGTTTCTTTCCTCAGAGGAATTTGGAATGAGAGGAGCGCCTGGGTGCCCTCGCAGCACAAGCCCTGAGCCTCCGGGCTGCCGCCCGGGCTGGCCCTGCCTGCAGCAGCCCCGGGCCCGCCAGCGGCGGGAGGGGCCGCAGGGGCCGTGCCCCCACCACTGGAAGATGGAGGCTGTGGTGGAGGAAGGAGGAAAGGCGGGACTGCGCGGCCCAAAGGGACAAGGGAGCGCGTGTGGGACCTGGCGAGGGAGAAGCGAGGAAAGGGGTGCGGCGCTCTTCCATGAAGGGAGAGGAGGAACCCCGGCCATGCCGGAACCCCGCTTTGTGGAGGTGGCCCCCGCAGACCAAGGGGAAGGGCGCTCCAGTCCCACGGCAGCGCAGGCCCGAGGCGAGCGGGACAGGAGCGCGCGCAGCCTGGCGGAGAGCGGGGGCCTCGGCCGGGGCCTGAGCCCAGGAATGCTGCCGCGGCAGGGGGCACCCGCGCTGCCCGGCCCGGCCCCTGCGCGGGAACGGCCGGGGAACTCGGCGGCCATATCGTGGGGGAGAGGCTGCGGGAGCGCGGGGTGAGGTGAGGGGCGCGCGGGGCGCGCGCGGGCGGCGGGAGCCCCCTGGCGTAGCGGCGGGCGGCGGCGGGCGCGCGGCCGGCAGGGGGCAGCAGGCGGACGGGGATCGGGGATGGCGCCGCCGGGGCGGCAGGTAGGGGCGGGGGGGGGCGGTAGTTCCGCGCGTCCGTCACTGTCACCGGGGACGCGCAGCCACTTTGATGTCAGTTGCCGCAAAAATAAAAGCGAGGCGGTGCGGGGAGCACCAAAGCTCCGCAGAACGCCCGGCGGCTGCGAGGGAGCGCGCGTCCGGCGGGCGGGGGCGGTGGCAGCGGCCAGGTGCTGCGCGGAGCCCCGGGCCACGGCAGCGGGCGGCGCAGGGGAGGCGGCGGGAGCGGCCGGGGAGCGGCGACAGCCTCGCTGCCCCGGAGGCGGGAGCTTCGCCCTGGCCCAGCAGCAGCGCTGCACCGCGCCTCGGCCCGGGACCCGTGAGGGGCCGCCTGCCCGGCCGCCCCCGCCCCGCCCCGCGCCCGAGGGGCAGCCGGCCGCCCGGGGCCGCGCCGTGAGGCAATGCCGCTGGCGGGGCGCCCTTCCCCCGTCCGTGTGTGTGTCCCCCGCCCCACCAGGGCTTCCCGAGTGCGGCCCAGCCTCCGCCCGGCTCTGCCCGCCCCCCCCCCCCCCCCGCCGCGGCCGGGGGTCCCCAGGGGGTGGCGGGCCGGGGCTCCCCACGGGATGCCCCGGGCGGGGAGGCGCGGGGCCGGGGCTGGGCTCTCCCGGACGCGGCGCCTCCGCGCCGGCCCCCGCCCGGCACGCGGGAGTCGCGGGGGGAGCACGACAGCGTTAGTGACCCCAGTCACTGGGTTCCCCAGTCCCGCTCCTCGGGCGGGAGGCCGCGACCCGCGCCCGGGGGCTCCGTCCTCCCGCGGGGCGGGCAGGGGAATCCCCGCGCCCGGGACAGGACGCGGGGGCCGGGGGGGGGGGCCCGGCGGGGGCCTGCGGGGCGCCGCGGCTGCGCTGCGCGAGTGAGCGGGGCTGTGCCGCTATCGCCCTAGGTAGGACGGACCTGCCCCCCTGCCTCTGCCCCCATGTCCAATAAGAAGAGACCCGGCTTGACACCTGCCTATATACAGAGGACGGGAGCAACATCCTCAGCGCCGGGCTTTGAAGGGGGGTGGGGGGGGGAACCAGCCCAAAACACAACACAGCATCAGGTCAGAGCGGGGGGCTCGGTGGTACTATAAAACCCCCCCAAGACTATGACTTCCAGTAAAATTGAGATGCCAGGGGAGGTGAAGGCAGATCCTGCAGCTCTGATGGCATCTCTGCATCTGTTGCCTTCTCCCACTCTCAACCTTGAAATCAAATACACCAAGGTAAGTTGTGTTCGTTTGTTCTGGCAGGGAAATTCATGGCTTTCCCTCTAAAGGAGAGATTTTGCTTAAATCAGTTTCTTTCTGCCCTAACCAACTTGAGCGTAGAGATAAAAAACTACTAAAAGACTGCCTTGAATTTGTAATAAAGGAAACAGATTTTTACCTTGTAATCATCTGAAAAACCACAGGATAATAGAAAAGCAAATTACATCTGTTGGGACTGGCTTTGCCACTTCTCTTTAAACATAGTATTTTCTACAGAGCTCTTGGGGTTTATTTTCAGTGCAAAATCAGTGATTCTCGAATACATTTCAGTTGCTTTTGATGTACTTCAGAGGAAGTTACTATACATACCTGTATATCTCAATCAGAAAATAAAAATGTTTTCTTTCTTGAATTACCCTGTGTGCCCAAGGGACTCTTTTACAATTCCTGGAGGACTCTTTAATACTACCAGGTTGTTACAGCACTGGAACAGGTCTCTCGACTAACTTCCGTGATACTTGAATACACCCTTGAACAATATTGCAAGAGGGCATATTTTTTCTTGCTAGCCTTTAAGACTAATTTTCATAAAGAGGGGGTTAAGAACAAACCCGTTGGGTCAATATAGAAAAATCTGCTGGTTTTCTATGGTGTATTACATGACTAAGTTATTTTTGTTGATTAAAATGGGCTTTAAGCACAGTCATTTGTTTGTAAATGCAATTTGAATTTTTAAATTCGTTTATATACTTTGAATCTTTGCATCTTTAGTATCTTTACTTAAAGAATGTTTTCATTTCTGTTGGAGAAGTTTCAAATGTATTGTATGAACAGATCACAATGTGTCAGACTTTGTTTCTAATTACCAAGTAACTTAATAGGAAAATAAGCACATCAGTGCTGGAAAAAGGTGATAACATTTTTATCTACTGGAAATACAACTTCAGGAGCTTTAAAGCTGATAGGAAACTCATTTTGGCTGATGTAGTGTAATTTTTTCTTCCATATCATCACTTTAAAAGCTTTTCATCTTTTCTCTTTTTTAAGTGGGTGCCAAAACTAATTTGTCTTTAATTTGTTACAGCAATTCCATGTTCTAGAAGAATGTTTCAGAGGAAAGTCAACTATTTTAGATTTCATTACATTTTAATGCAAACTGCAATATGCAAATTAAAATATGCATGTGGTTTCTTGCATATAATTTCTCTGAAAGTAGTTTAAATAAATAAGGAATTTACTTATTTGATGTTGTGTGGTGTTACAGTTTGGGAGCAATCATGCTGTGCAAATAGTATTTGGCATGAATTTTGTTTATTGCTGGTTTCAGTGTAAAATATGCTTCTGGAGTGTTCTTACTTGAAAGTAGTATCACTGTCAGTTTGCATAAATGTTCTTGTGTTTCTCTGTTCTAAAACTAGATAATTGGTTCTAAAAATCTTTGAGAAAGATAACAGTCATCAGCAATCACATCTTCCTATCAGTGAGAATGTAAGCTGGATAGTAGCACTTAACAATTCAGAATACATAGTGCCATCATTTCAGAAATATGTCAGATGTTACACATTTTATACTAATGTAACAAGTAAAAGAAAGTTATTTTATTTCAATATTAAGCCAAAACCAATGGCCACATGTTTCTTCTAAGCTTCATTTTGAGATATCAGGTAACTCTTGGTTGCTTTTGAGAAATTTGGTTTAGGACAGGTATTGAATATTTCTCTTGGCATATCCTCTGTCTCTGTTTTTCTGTCTGTCTCGCTCTTCCCTCCTTTTTCTCTTTCTCTGCAGGAAATACAAGTGATTTATAGATAATTGGAGTCTTCAGCTTAGAGTCTTGTCTTGGGCAGGACTTTTATCCAGGATCCACTTTCCCACCTATTACAAAGAAAAACAATCAAAAATGAAATAATGGATTGTAACTTGATTCTTTCTTTTGGGGGAGTGGTCACTTCATGTCTTAATGACAAACAACTTCCATAAACAATAAATAACATTAGAGTAAAGCACTTTAGCAAAAAAAAAAAATCCAACAACCCCAAACCTTGTAAAATCAGACATCTGTAAGGATTCCTAGCAGCCTCTCTCCTGCTTGTTAGATGAGAATTTTAAATACAGAACCAGGATACAGGATTCCGGAACTCTTTATTACAGCTGTCTCTGAATATAAAATCTTAACCATTTGGGAGTTAATTCTTTATGAAAAATAGAGGTACCTGTGAACATTTAAGCTAAGTGAAGTAATTTTAAAATAATGTTTTGCCAATTAAATCTCACTTCTGGAGTTTTAAAATTGAGAAATGGACAGTTTGGTTAGGATAGAACATGTTAAAATTCCTGAACGAGATTTGTTAAAGCTTTGTAATATGTACTGGAAAAAAAGTATGTTTATTAATCATTAATCTTTAAAACACTACATTATCCTTGGATTTACTATGAAAGCTGCTGCCAAGAACATAGATAAAACAAATAATAGTCATGTAATTTTCATGTGTTTGATTATTTAGCAGAGTTATTGAAACCTGTCAACTATTCCTCTGGTAGGTTTACTGAAGTGAGGAGAAAACTGTGTGTTAAGTCCTTCCGATCTGTACACCTGATGTAGCACACAGAGGCAGTGTACTTTTTCATTGGTCAGAAAAAATATATTTAGTGATGAAAATTACATGATGCCATGTTTTTATGTAAGATGTGCAGGGGTATTGTGACTTCAATATTGGGAGTCAGCCTGTGCTTCTTTAAAAAAACAGCCATTAGAAAAATTTTTCCTAGCTTTTTAATACCTTGGCATGGTCTCTGTGAAAAATGAAGTGGTTTAGACATGTGTAATAAGAATCAGTGAATAGGATGTGAAGCAGACGTGAAGGTGAGTGTTCAAGCACATGGGGTTAAGTTTTTCTGTATGGCTGGCAAGTACTAAAGCTGCTGCATGCAAGATTATGTCTCCTTTCGTTGTAATGGCTCTTTAATTCTCTACTTCTTCACATTAACATTTGTGGAGGGATTGCTTCTGCAGAACAGGGGATCTTCCAGTATTGCATGGCATTAGGTTATTCTGCAGCCCTGTGGCACAGCAAGCCCCGCTCAGACCTGTCAGGAGCGTGCTGGCAGTGCTATGCTCTGTACGTAAGGGAGCATGTAGGTAGGTAGGATGGGGATCCAGCCCTCTCCCTGGCAACAAGTCATACTTCTACAAATGTCAACTTTATGCCAGAAACTCTCCCAGAATGGGCTGCTCCAGAAATATCAGATGTGTGAGATAGGCCGTAGCATGATGTCCAGTAAGGACAAGTTATTAGCATGTTTTGTACAGGAAGCACACCCCTGAGTTGATGGCTCTGAGAACCTGATCGCTTCTGAGGGTGATCAGAGGGTTCTCCTCTTGGTATGATATTGATGCCTCCCTCTTTCATGCTCTTATGAAACTCCATTCTCCCTCTGGGACTTGAGCATCTCCCAAGTACCTGACATGGAATCAGCCCAATGGATTGAGCCTTTGCAGCTCTCTCTGTTTGAGGGGCTAAAGGTGTTTCTACAGGAGGTGGCTATCCTTCCTTTGTTATGGCATAATCAAGTCTGCTTTACAAAGTATTTTCATGGTTTTAGAAAGTCATGCTGACTTTAAAAGACACCTTGGTATAAAATGAGGGCCCTAGGGTTCTGTCCTGTCCTAGCTCTGTTGCTACATCATGTAACTGAGTGAACGAACATTCTCAGTTTGCATCATGTTGGGGATGCTAATCGGGCTGGACGTTTTGAGTTTTGTTTCTTGCTTGCCAACTGATTTAAGTCTGAGAAAGAGTTGAAAAACTTTAGCATAAGGAAAAGTTGAAGAATTGTGGTTTTGAGAGCTTTGTATAAAGAGGTGCTCTAAAAGGGAGAAGTTACAGCACTGTGGCAGTGAAGAGATACAGAAATGTTTCTGTAGGAATAGCCTGTGAATTGGTTGACACCCATATTTTTTTGTCTTGTGTAAAAAGGTTTGCCTCTATTCTTACACCACAGGCTAAAACCAGGTCAGTTGCTAAACACAGACCAGGTAAACCACCCAGCACTGCCACAGAAAACTGTGTACAGCAGTTTGTGTTAAGTGTAGTCAAACTGCTTCTGGGTAGACAAGAACTAACAAATACATTTCAAATTCTCATATGATAAGCATTTGGGTTTGAAGTGTTTTGTTACTAAGTTTCTGTATTTTCGTTCCCATTGTGCTTTCTTGGCATTGCCCAGAAATGAATGCTGCAGAACACTATTACAAATTCTTTTCACCAAAATTTTCAGCACATGTTTTCCAGATAAAATTCTAGACTGACATTAAGTCAGGAGGCAGGAAATACATTTTATTTAGAATAATATGCAGAATCTTTGTTATTTTTTGAACTGAAGGCAAGCTTTGGCAAAACTCAGGTAAGTGGTGAATACATGCTATTTCCCACCTGTCTTTTCCTGAATGAGCCTGCTACTTTGATGCCTTCTGAAGTCAGATTCAGTGACTGATACTTGAAGAAATCAGCTAGCCTTCCAGTTAAAAAAGATGGGGCACAGAGAATTAGAGATGTTTGTGTAGCGAGACAAATAGAACAGCTACTTTTCCCCTTTGTGGAATGCTTCAGCATCTGATGCTGACGCTAGATACGTCCCTCTGTATCATCATAAATGAAGTCTTAGGGTATATGCTGTATTGAGATTCACTGTTGTTTAAATCTACAGTTTGAATTCTCTTTCAGTGTGTTCCATACTTTGTGGTTAGTATTATCATCAATCAACCCATATAGCAATTGCAAACTATTTATGCACTTGTTTCCAATTAACAGCCTGAATATAGGATTCTCTCTTTCCTCCCAAACCTTTAAGGTTTTCTGCACAAACCCAATTTACCCAGGTTTTGCATGAGGGATCAAGAAACAATTGTAGTCTTACGCATATCCAGGCCCCTGCCTTTGCTTACTCCAATACAGCTGCTATTACCACGTTAATTCAAGAGCATTAAAAATACAGAAACTACAAGGCTGAAACTGGCAATAACTAGATACCTACAGCAGATAACTACTGTATTACTGAATAGGTAACTGTTGTAGCAGTGACCTCTTAGTATGCTGAATTTTTAGGGAAAGACTGAATCTTCAGGGAAAATGTAAACTGGTTTAATGCATCAAGCTGTACAATACTTTATTGCTGGCTAGGGGGAAATTTTCTTCTCTTTGTCCAGTCTGTAATGTCAGATGATACACTGAAAGACAAGAGCTATGCAATTAGTGTTTTTTTAATCTTTGAAAAAATGTTTATGATTTCAAGTATTCCAATACAAAAGATGCATACATTTATTTGCACACCAAAACCAGAACGTGAGTAGTAATCGGAGCACTTGCCCAAGCTGAAGAGCAGCCAGATTCATATCTCTGCTCTGGAGCAAACAGAGCAGAAACTTGAATATGGATCCCTACTTTCTCATGGTGGATAGGTCCCAATTTTGGGTGCTATCCACCCTTGGCAATCATTGGAAAGAGTCTCACGTTCTCTCCTGTTGGATAATTCACTTGTAAATATTTATGAGGCCTGAGAGATACCAACTTGATAGCCCAGTGGGCAGGACACTCATGGAGGAAAAGTAGGATTCATGTCTTTGCTTCAAGAATGCTCATGCTGTTGGACAGAGCAAGGATTTGATCCAAGATGCTGTCTAGGCATTGACCTATTGAACGATTGAATTGGGGTAATGGGTCTTGAACACACACTTTCATTCTGAAAAAAAAAAAAAAATTCCTCTTTAATTCTCCATTCCATTCTGTCCTTCAGAAACATTTCCCACAGAAGTTCACCAATCCTGGTACATTTCCATATTAAATTTCTGTTTTGATGTATCCACATTTTCTGGTAAATCCCAACAGTCCAAAAATTCTTGATGACCTCTGCTCAGCTTGTCCCATCTCCCTCTCCATGCAAAGTTGTTCCCCACAGACCTTAATGGACTCTGCCAGTTTGAAGTTATTTGCTGCCATAAGCTGCTTTGTTCTTGGGAGCACCACACAATGGAACCACTGCATCTGTTTGTCTTCCCTTCTTTACAAAGCACATTAACGGTTGCCTTCCATAAGCTGTCCATAGACATTGCAAGTCATTGGGAACATACCAGCACCTAAAAGTAATTTGAACCCTTCCTTCCAAGAGGCTTTGCTTTGCATTTACTACCTTTGGCAAATTTCATCTACCCTTGAGTTTCCCCTCATGCATTTTAACTTCAGCCCTAGTGATATTTTCTTCAGTACTAATGAATATTTTAATGTGCAAACTATGTACCTTACTATTAATGATCTGCAAAAGCAGGTGAACCAAGATATCGATTGCTCGTCGCAGTAATGAAGGGGCACCTTGCTATTAACCTCTTTCCAGGGAGAATTATCCATTTATTTCCAGTCTTTTTATCTTATCTCTTAACCACTTTTTAATCCATGGCAGGACTTTATCTTTCACCATATGGTTACTAACTTTCCTTAATAGCCTTTTGCTAAGGACTTTATCATCAAAAGCCTTTTAAAAGTCTAAATAAATTATATCCACTGATTCATCTCAGCTCCTCATTTGACTAACTATCTTCCAAGGAATCTCACAGGTTTACAGAGATAAATGACAAAAGATGAGTTCAGTGGTCCATATCATAAATTCTTAGTCAGATCCTGCATAAAGTCACATTTCTTCTTTTACAGTTTTGCAGCTATCTTTTCTAAGACTGAACTGTAATATTTTGCTATGTATTTTTTGGAAAGTGTTTAATTCTCTCCACTGCTAAAAAAACCACTTCTTATGTTTGGTTTTTTTAAAGAGGAGAACTCACTCTCTGAAACAAGTAACCAAAACATCAACTTTAGTTCAACTGAAAGAACTGAGAGACAAAAAATGCATTTATACAGAGACAACATTGTAAGGAAGCTATGTAAATATGAGCACAGATGTGTAAAGGTTTGAAAAAGTCTTCAGAAAGTTGCAGTTCTATGCAGTCTTCTAATGAGGAATCCTCAGACAAGCGCTGGCATCCCTACACAAGCGCAAATAAGTGCATAAATAGCTATGGGAAGACTTACTACTAAGTATTATATGGAGAAAGATGAAGTCTAAAAAATGATTGCCATCTAAGGGCCCAATCATTCATTACTTGTGTGCTCACTCAAACGAACAGAGGAATTCCTGTTCAGACTGTGTACACCTAATTGTTTTTTCTCCAAAACACCAGTTCCGTATTTCAGAATTTGCCTAAAAACATACTTCTACTGACCAGCATTTTCTGTTACTTTTAATAGCAATCTGCCTTTGTGACATGAATGCAACACATCAATTTAAAGTTATGCAGTGTAACTAAGCTTCAGGAGCACTTCATTACTAGAAGTATGATACGTGAAGCCACATCAAAGCGTTGCTGCGATAGCATTGCTGAAATAGTCTCCAACTGACAAAAGAAAAAAAGGACTTCATTCTTGTTCACTTGAAGTCAGTTCCTTTCCCAGAGAGCCTAGTGAACTAGATTTTTACCTTATGACTTGAAACATAATACATTCCAGCTTTGTTGGACTGAAGTGGGAAAATACTTCAGAGCAGAGAACCATCCACATCAGATTCTGTGACCCAAATGAAAATGTTTAAGGTCAGCTCAATCTCAGTTGACCTTAGCTGGAGGTTAAAACACAAGGACCGCAGTGCCCACGAGAGTATATAGACCTTAATCTGTGAGGGATTCGTAGGTAATGAAGAGGTTGAATTGAACACAGAATCTAAAGGGGTGCCAGCAGGACAGCTGTGGAGAGGCCTAGAGCAGGTGGTGTGCTTACAGAAAGGATATACTTTGTTCATTTCCACACGGATTTCCAGTATGCCCCAAGTCAAAATAAGTGAGTTAAAAAAAATCCATTTGGAAAGTTACAAAGGCATAAGAAGTGTTGCACAGAACAGGCTGCTGCCTCTTTGCTGAACTCGGATGGGAAGAGGAGGCCAGGGAGACACTGTCCTTTTATCATGCTCTGTTCATCTAGCAATGGTGACACAAAAGCCCTTGGTTTTGACTCAGAAACTATCAGAAAGTGCCTTTCCCTACAGTATTCACACAGGTGAAGGCCTCACTCTGAAGTGAAACTGGTTTATTTGCAAAGCAGATCTATTTACTAATTCAGGTAAATACAGGTATTATTTTACTGTCATATAAAAGCTGATCTTATTCTCTTGTGACTAGGCCAGCACACCTTAAATTCGTCCTCAAGTGACTAGAGCTGGTCAAAACCTCAGGTCTACATTTCATCTGAAATAGGTCCCTCCAATGGGAAGGTCCCTCCAGGTCTGTGCTGTGGCATTGTTCTCTCATGCTTCCGTGGGAAAAACACCACTTAATACATCATCATCATCATCACACACACACACCCTCCCCCAGTATATCCTTAGTGGCTTTTGTGCAATTCCTGAAGCCTCAGCTTTTGAAAACTGGAAGAATTGAGATGCATTGGCATTTGGGATTTCTTTCAGGAACTTTATTTCAACTCTTTGCAGCACAGTTGGTACTGAAGCACCCTCATCTTGGACATGGCCTTTAAATGATCTTCAGTGTACTGCTGGTGTGAGATTTTTAGGAAAGATGATTCCCCAGAACAAGTATTTTACCTGTCATCTCCTAGTGTTCAAACTAGTGGCTCTGCTTTTCTCACTTTGGCCCTACAACACATGTTACATTTTGGCCAGAAATATAATCTACTTTGATATAGCCAAATTAAGATCCCCTCAAATGAGCAGCCACTTCTGGAAATATCTTCAGTCTCCCTTTTATACCTTTCATAGCCAGGTTGTTTTCGGAATCCGCTGACTCTCCCTATAAATAAATAAGCCTATATTTGCTTATTTATTTAACTTAGGCCTCTCTTGGCTGTTTTATTTGCGTTGCCTTTTTGGTATTTCTCTTCAGAATATTTAGTAGCAATTTTTGATTTTTATTTTGTGTTTTGCAGTCTTTTAAAGTTAGCACTTCGTTTCTTTTTTCGACCTACATCTCTTCTTCTATTCTTCCTGCTTAGCCACCCCATTTATTTTCTTGCCCGTGCTTCCCGTTTTTAGCCTTGGGAATGCAAATCGTCTTTGACTCTTTCACATTCTTAAGCCTCCATGCTGATTCTATGGATTTTAATTTCCTAGCTTCAAGCAGGGAGTTTCTAAGTTACTTCCTCTTTTAAAAAAAATCCGCTTCTTGAAGTTTAGTATCCCAGAGAGTAGGGCTTCTTCATGTGTTTCTCTCCTGCAATGAAGCTGAAATTATTTATGTGGTAACCATTTCTCAGGGGTTCAGACACAATTTTTAGTCCTTGACAGGACTATGTCAAATGTTGTTTAGATTAGGATACAGAAAACACTATATTCTCTAGACACTCTCTCAATGCAGCTCTCACTGAACTAATATGCAGTTACTTTTGCACCAGTCTTACTGCCTTCATGTTCTTTTTCCACTTCAGTGCCACTTCAATGTCACTTCAGTTGCTCTTATCCTGAAGTCAGTACTACACTCCTGCTAGTATCCCTCATGATCTACACTGCCTCTAATATCCATGGGTCTACGTTATGTCTTATGTTTCTCTTCCAAGAAATATCCGTGCAATTCCTTGCACGCAGAGCCACTCCCCCCTCTCTGCAGCCTGACTTGTCCTCCCTATGTAGCTTATGCCTAGAAATCATGGTATGCCTCAGATAATTCTCATCCCCTTATGCTCAAAAAATGCTAGTCTTCTTCCTCGCTGTGATACAGTCCACACTTAGATTTCTTATGCTGGTTTATAGGCACTTGTGCTTTTATTTCCTAACCATAAGATGACCTAGTGTGATCTAGTTAGTTGAAAAACCCTGTAAAGTCTTTTCAGCTCAGCCACTAAAGCACTTTCCATGACATTGCACCTCACTCCTATTTACCACTCTGCTATTGTAAAAGGTCCTTAAAATAGAAATTAGTTTTAAACTGGCTTTAAAACTTCTTTACACTGTCAAATTGATTTGAGAAGGCATTTATGTAACTGCCAGTTGCATACATAGATTTTTTTTTTTTTTTTAGGGAACCACTTCATTTTGTTGTTTGAGACATAGTTGGAGTTTATTTTAAATGTTCTTTGCATCCAGGCATAAAAGCACTGTCCTGATTACACTGAGTATTTTAAAAACTTACCAGTATACCGTAACATATGCATTTTACATTTGCTTATGTGGTTTTTTTTTCAGCTGTTACAGAAATAGTTTAAGTTTATTCTTAAGTAGTTAGAAGCTACCAAAAAATTACCACCTGCCTTTCCAAATCAAGGGGTTTATAATATTCTCTCCAGTTTCTTCAGTTGTGACTTAGTGTTGCAGCAGTGCTGTACCAGAATGGCCTGCACAGATCTCGAGAAGCATGCCCACGCCTTTTTCAGGACATCTGGCTAAGCCTTCACCCCCTTTTCCATCAGGCTTGATGTTTTGTTGGTCTTCCTCTTTTTGTCCTTCTCACTTTCTTTACCACAGCTACTTAACAGCCTTTTCTGTCTTTTCTGATGTCTCTAGGATGGTGTTTTCCTGAGAGGTGAGACTCAAGCTCTACTTTTTCACTTGTCCGTCTGAAATTGTGATATGAGACCAACACTAAATGGGTTAGCTGTGCTGCTGCTGACCTAGTCTTGGTGGTCCAACCCTTTGATAGTGATTTTAAAATCCATTTGTTACATTACTTAAAGACATTTTTAGCTAGCATCACTCAACTGCAAGTGTTAATATTCTGCTCCTTCCATCAAAGCATTAATTGATTCGGTCTCACTGTAAAACTGGTGACAAGGCTCCTTCACAGATGGGGGAGTTTAAATTTGTGGGAGTGTAACCATGACTAACTCAGACAGTAGGTCAGTGTCAGAGGCACGATCTCTTGCTCAACCAGCCAGACTACTAGAAGATAAAACCTCTTTTTCTGTACATACTATTCTGGGAAATGGAAATACGGATGAATTTCAGAACCAGTGTTTACATGTGGATGCACGTCTACAATTCTGTATGATATTAATTGCACACTTTTCTGTGCACTCACCTATACACGTGCACACAGTATAGATGAAAAGAGCTCTTCCTTTGTGCTCTTTGCCCATGTTCTGTGTCACTTTATCAGGAGTTGTCTCTGCTGTTACTCCTTTGAGTGTTGCCTGGGAGGCAGTGCCCTCCTTGCTGGAATATCTGCATAATGAGTAGTTCAAATGAAGCTGGAGCTTGCGGTGTCGCTCCCTTCTGTAGTTTTCTGTTAGGAGGAGGAGTATTTCCATTGGTGCAATGCAGTGGCAGTACTGGAAGTCCAGGTGGTTGTCTCTGGTATTGTTTCTATTCACTTTTCTAAGGCTTTGCTTTACTAAGGCGCTCCAACACGGAGGGAGAAGGAAAGCCCTGCTGTTTAGATGAACATGCCCAGCGGCTGGTGCAGCACAGCTCTTCCTCCCATCAGCCAAGACGATTGCTTTTAATGTTTGGATTCTAGCTGAAACACGAATGTGTTCATGCTCTTGCTCTCTGTCTCAGTTCATTTCTCTCCTTGAGGGAGCAACAGGACAAATCCTTGATAGCTTATTTCCTGGTTAGAAGCCTTTACCTGCTTTCCTAGAGTGGTTCCCTGGGACTGGGAACCTTTGTAGTGAGCTCTTCCAGCTGCTTGCCTAAATGGTCTTCAGGGAGACTAAAAGCACTGAACCTGGAATAACAACATTTGACTTCAGCTAGGTCCCATGAGAACTTAGTTATTACTTAATGGATTGAATTGGCGACGTAGCTTATACCAGATAACTGCCAAAGGTTGCATGAAATTAACCTTCACAAATGGCTGGTTATTGGTACACTCCTTGCAGAAAGCTGGGCATTGGGTGACATATGTTCACTGTAATTAATAGTGTTTTTCATACCTTTACATGCCAATAGTATTTGCTACGTCTGGGTGAAAAAATCTCTCAGATTAAAGTCTCGATGGTGATTTTAGCCATTTAGTGATCATGTGTCATTGTGTTCACTACACTGAGCATAAATCCTGTCTTGTAAACAGCAGGGAGACTAATGAGGTTTGCCTACATTCTGGTATCGTTACAAGGGGTTCCAGCAGAGAAAAAGGGAATTTGGTTAGAAAGGGGAAAAGAAACAGGTATTTTAAAGGAAATGAGGAAAAAAAAAATAATCTCAGGACTGCATATATGAACATTTGTTCTTAAGGAAGGCTTTTTATTGACAAGACTTATAACCTACCTTGCTCATTTAAAAAAACCTCTGTATAGTTAGGTTTTGTTTTTGCCTTAGTCCATGTTTTTAATGCTGCATGTTTGGCAAAAGTTGAGGGTCATGTTTTTAATTTACACACTCGAAGTTATTAGTCTGCTTCTATTTAAAGGTAAATAGAAGAGCTCATTTTTCATGCAGGCCTACATCTCCATACAGAGTAGCTTGCCAGTCATATATAAAAATGTTAAACTCTATTAACTATTGGCATTATTTTGCTATACCCTGAAGTGTTTTATTTGCTTGGGACTGTAATCAGCTCTTGCAAGAACGCTTCACATCCAATTTTAGTCTTAGCACCACAGTGTACTTTGGGGTGTAAATTTGTCAGGTATCCAAGCACAGCAGGATGCTTTGACAGTTTAAGCCCAGTTCTCCCCAATCAGCCTGATGAATAATAAAAATGTAGAATGACCCATTCCAGTTTTGTATATGCAAAGTCAATGGCTTATCAACAGAAAGAACTGGAGAAGTCAGAACTGAACTCTGAGGAAAGGGAATCTAGCTGAAGGTTTCTTCTCTCCAGAAAAAAAATTCTAAAGTAAATAAACCAGTATTTCCCAAGACCTACTATTGAAAAGAATTTCTAGCCTGAGAGATCTCATTGCAGCATTGAATGAGAGGAGAGGTGTTGGGTTCCTTTGCATCTTCTTGAAGAGCAAAAAGGGTTTATAAATCAGACTTCTGGGAATTGTTATCTCACAGCTTCTTCCAACAAACGCAACAATTTGTTTTAAAGGCTTTCACCAGAGATGTCATAAGTGGTAATCCCTATGTTGTAAGTGGGTGCTTAATGTGATTTAACTTAATGCTGACGATACAAAGCTATTCTCCCCCAAAGCCCGTTAAGAACATCCAATTTTCTGGTAGACTAACACTCCTGCTTACTAGCGTAGAGATAAGTGACTGTTTAACCAGGAAAATAAGGAATAGTTTCAAACTAAGGCCGCAAAACTGAGTGGCCACAAAACTGGTCTTTGTAAGTTCAGACTTTGAATGCAAATGTCACAAGCTGGATCTTTTTTTTTTTTTAGGAGTAGTTTGAATTTCTGTATGTACGGACATGCACATACAGGCACGTCCAGTCACCTTAATGAGCGTACAGGTGAATATCGTTATTGATGATATTAATAACATGGGTCTAGGTAGAAAAGGGACAGTGCAAGCATTTATGTAAATTAAATAAACTGATAAATACTGAGTTTTATTTCATGTCGTCCTAAAGTGCAGAAATTCTAACAGTTTATCCAAGCTAATGCCTCTCATACTGCATGCTTATTTGTGTGTTTGACTTTTTGTGGATTCTGTACGTACAGAATAACATGAGAGGAAATGTCCCTGGCATCATTTAGCAAAACATGCTAACAGTAATATTTGAAAATATTCAGGATGCAAAGTAGAAGTGAAGGCAAACTTTCCAGGAGCTTAACACTGCTCACTTGGGTCTAATATAGAGTTAGCACTTTGCAGGTCAGTGGCTCTGCTATTTGTCTCTGACCTAACAGATCTGGAGTTCTTCACATCAAAACCAAGTCTTGCTGAGCTGAGATCAAACGTGTTAAGGTAAGGATCTTGCCAGTGATTTATCGTGCCAGGGAGGGTGATCAGGCCATAAGGGGCCACTGCAAATGAAGTTGACATTCCAGCAATTTCTCATGTGTAGTTATAAGGTAATTTTCTCAGACAGAGCTTTTAAGTCAAAATAAATTTGCCCATTGTATTTTTCTGTGTTGCCTATAGTGTCTGAAATCCTAGTGCGAGTGTTTATTTGTGCAGCATAGCTAATTTCTAAGTAAGAACTTGCTCTTTGGTGATGAACATTTAAAATAGCAGTTACCTACAAGTGATGATCTGCTAGATTCTTTTAAATGGCAGAACATGTTTCCCATGTACAAATAAATAGATCACGCTGTTTTATGTCACACATAATAAGCACATAAGACTTGCAGTGCCACAGACGATGCAAAACACCAGAAAACTATACAGACTAATACTAGTCTTGTTTGTACAAACCCCTCCTCATTCCCACCTTTTCAAATGAGTGCTCGTGGAAGGGTTTCAGGATCAAGTTCTTAATAGCCACAACCTCATTAAAGCCCAGTGACAGCCCAATAATTGATTCTGTAAACAAATACTCCCTCCTCTCCACTCCCAATTTAACAGATTTGTAGAAATCTTTCATTATTTCATTTTTTAAGGTGCAATAAGCGACATCAAGGATCATACTCCATAAGAAACACTGCCATCTTTACCCAAATCATTCAGTGAGGGCTTTTCTTTGTTATTAGTGGAAATGTAGGGCATACTTAATTTTTCAGTCATCCTCACTTCAGAAACAATGTTTTTTGGTGCAGTTAAGCAACACAGTAAATGTTCTTCTCCAGCAATTAGAGAGCCCCACAAGTGAGAGGGTAGGTAAAGCTTAGGAGCTTAGTTTCTTAGGAATACATGAAATACTACCTGAGCTATGGGAAAGTGTTATTGCTCCTGTATTGTGCTACTAACAGCAGATAAATTCTTCATTAACTGAAACCAAGTAGAAATTACGTTGAGGAAAGCCTTTATGTGCTGTAAGTAAAGTTTCTTCCCACAGGTTTAATAAGGCAGCCAAAAGGAGTAAAATGTTTGTGGTGTGTATAGTTCAACAGACAATACAATCTTGTTTCTTGTCTTTAGATTAATTTTCTTGAACAACCAGGCGCAAAATAATCCCTTTAATGAGACTGAACTGAAATAACGGATGCTATATCAGCATGTGGCACAGTGAGAAACTAAAATAGAAAAGGGTATCATCACAGTTTGGCAGCCTGGGTTTTAGGCAGGAAATACTTGGCGGGGGGAGGAGGGAAGTAAGCATGCTACTGCATGTTGTTAAGACATTTAATCTTCTTAACTAATTACTCACACTTCCTAATTCAAAATCATACAAACAAAAACGTTTAGATAAGATGGGAGTTTTTTCAAATGGGTGCCCCCTACAGCTCAGAAAATAAACATGACAGGTTTCCCCTGTCTGATGTGCTGCCATTTGCAAAAGAACAGACCCAGCTCCCAGAAAGACAGAAGACTAATTAAGACAGGAACATAGGCAGGTCAAACATTTGGTGTGAGGGATTTGGGACAGGGGGGAGAAAAAATCATGTTACATTCCACTTTCACAGCAGACTGACAGGAAGCTTCAAGCCCTTTCTCTGATTCCATTTGCTGCTCAGAGACCCTGGATCCCCCCAGTTTCTCCTCCCAGTCACACCCATTTCCTAGCATACCATTCCCCAAACCTATACTAACTGTGAGCTGGCTCAGCAGGGGCCTCGCCATATCTACCTTTAAGCACCTAAACAAGGTGTCTAGATGAGTGGGCAGTGCAGCAGCCACTGAGAGACAGGCCCTCGGGTGTGACTGAGCACACCTGAGGTGGCGGGTGCTGCCCTAAGGAAGTGCTGCTCCCCCTCCTCCCACCCCACCAGGCCTGGAAAGAGACTGAGCTGCTGCATTCAATGCCACCATTAGGTGCTAGATCGTATGAATCCTCCTCCAGCTTATGTCTGCCACACTGAAGTCTGGCTTCATTAACACATGCTGAAATGTCAGTGAGACCTTGATGTATTCAACCTATTTTAAATACTTCGCTTCTGATCCTAAGTCCGCTGGTGTTAAGGACTGTTTTTGACTTTAGTAAGCTTGGCTCAGGCCTTGCTCCCTGGAAGTTACATCCAGAGAAGCTGAACTCTCTAGTCTTATCCAGACAGGTACCCTTGGCACAGGACTCAGGTTGTGTAAACATAATTCTACTAGATTTTGTTGTACTGCTGTGCTGACAGTGAAACTAGAGCAGCCTCATTCACTTCTTGTGCATTTTATTTCTGAGTCCACTTTTTTGATCTTACTGCTGTAGTATGTTTCTAAATGTTTAAAATTCTCCAGCCCTCTCAGTATACGCTGAAGTTTGGACTCTGGAGTTCTTAAGTGAAATTTCAAGCTTGGGTTTAAGAAGGAAACCCCCATTTATGGTAGACCATGTCTAAAAGCCATGATATTATCCTTCTAGTTCTGAGGTCCAAATGCATTTTAAAAAAACTCAAACACCCAAAACACACACAGCTTTAGAAAAGAGCTCTTCTTCCTTTTCAAATCTTTTTCTTTTTTTTTTTTTTTTTTTTTTTTTTTTGAGGTGGGGGGAGAGTGTGAGGTAAGGAGAGGGAAGGAGCCAGGACAATCCAGCAGCCAAAGAAGAAAAATAAAAATCAACATGTTCTGGTTTTGGTTGGCCCTTGCAGACCTCACAGACTCTAGAGCAGGTGTCAAGTTTCCAGTGAAACAGCTTTGTCTCCCAGTACAAACATCCCTCTGGAGGCTGTTGCCATTGCTGCCTTTTCATCAACTGGGGCCTGATTCAGCTCCCACTGAAACCAGTTGGATTTTTCTTTTTATTTTACTGTGGGTGGGATTGGACCTCTAGTGGCCGAAAACCAGCCACATCCACAGGAGCTTGCTTCCCAGAATTAAATTTAGTGCAAAGTTCAGGGCTACACACGTACAGTTCACTGCTACTCTTAAAACAATTACGGTTCCTCCACAGTTGAAAGGCATCTCGTTACAAGAACCAAAATCTGGGTAACTTCTGCAGGACTAACACTGCTCTGTGGTAATAACTATAAAGAACAACATGATAACCATTTCTGTTTGTATACTGAAGCCAGCCAGCCTGCCTTGATTTATGTAGGCGTATCGTTTGGAAGCGATGCAGTCCTTGGCGCTGCCCAACGAAAGGCTCATTCGCAGAGTGCCTTGAGGAGCAGGAGTCTGCACTGAGCATGGTTGGGGAGGTTGGCCTCAAAGTCTGGGGCTGATGATTTGTGAAGTGCCAGAAGGAGCAGTTCACCTGAAAAAATCCCCTTCTTAAAAATAAAATAAAATGGCACTGATGATCAATCGCTGGCCAGTCAGCAATCGGTCTGATGGGGCTGGCTTTTGCTTTCCTAGTGTCTACTTATAAACCAGGTTTTTGCTGATTCTGTAGCCAGCTGTTGGTTTCCAGTCACTCCCAGGAGTGCCCCGTGACACACTCTGGCTAGAATGTGAGAGATTTGTTGTATCAAGACAGCCATAAAAGTGAAGGAAAACAAAGCTTGAGAAAATAAACAAGCTGCACTTCTGATTGGCAATCCCTTCTACTTCATTCCCTTACGATTGTACTAATCGTTAGGACTCTTGAAACGTTTCCAAAGGAGAGGAAATGAAGTTGCCGAGATGGGAAAGGATATGAAATTTCCTGACCAGACTGAGGCACAGGTGCCCGGTATCTGTGATGTTATGCAGTATTTACCAAGGGAAATGCTGCTGCTGGAATTTTTGCATGCCTCTAAAATTGTTGTGTGTCCCCCCCCACCAAAAAAAAAATGCCATTATGTATTTCTTAATGCCTCCAGCTACGAGAAGATGTGAGGGCCCAACAGCTGTGATTCTTTTATAAAGTACTTTGGCATCTCATGCCCCCTCCCCCATCCTTGCAGATTTAACGTCAAAAGCTCTCTAAGGAGAGAGTCACATATGAAAAAAAGATCTTTGATGGAATGAAACTATAACCAGCTACTAAATCAATTGAGTTAGGAAATTCCCATTCCTTCCTCCATTCATCCAGAACCATATCTCCTGTGGGAAGCCATTATTATTTGGATGTTAAAATCCTCTTCCTGTACCAAAAAACATTTCTGGAGCTGCAACAGCACAAAAACATTGTTTATTAAATCCATGGGAAAATAATTCCACCTCCAACGAGCTGAATGCTAGGCCACTGTCTGTCCACTGGCTGAAGTTCTTACTTATACAGCTGGGGAGCCTGAAGAAAATGTCTGATGACATCATCACTAAGCAATATCAAATTAAGAATGTAGATCATCATTTCACTCACACATCATTTGAGAACATTTTCAAGAAAGGAAATGAAAAGTTACATTGTTGCCACCTGTGTTGATTACTCTTATGAATTAAAGGGGCCCAAATTACTTTTTTTTCTATATGTTTTAAGGGAAAACAATACAAAAAAGAGAGGCAGCGAGCATTCAGGAATCCCAGTGAATTTAAAAATCAGTTCAATTTTCCAAATCCAGGACTAGCCCCCGGTGAACATCAGAGGGAATCTGTAGTGCCACGAAACCAAATCTCATTCAACTACAAGCTGCAAAGGAGGGATTAGTTCTGTGCTGCCTTTTAATTAATTATATTTATACACACCCACCCACAAAGATATTTGTTTTGTACTTCCTCAGTGGTAAATAGCGATGAAAACACAAAATCCTATGTATTTTCTCCCTGCTCTAAATTTTGCTACTGCTGCATTGCAGATTAGATTGTTCAGCCTGGTTTTGTACACATCCCTTTCTCTTTGAATACTTATCACTCCAATTACCTGCATGGTTAGAAATGAACATTAAGTTGCTAATTATTAGTAAGCCAACTGGGACAGATGGCTACTTAAACAAGATATTGTAGTTGTTTATTTGCAAATCTTAATTTGCTTTGCTTTATGCTAAAAACATTTACTCTTGGCTTGATTTCAAAACTGATGAGCATCCAAAAATGCTATTGAACTCAGTGCATAATGCTTCTGAAACGCAGGTCTTATGCAAAATGCAATATATGATTTCCTTCCAACTACATGTCAGTAGAGTCTCAAAGTATTTTTATATGACAACTTTGAATTTTAATTTTCCTTTGTATACTTATTTTGTATGATCTGGTACGTCAAAGGCTCTGAACAGTCATGTGCCCTGTACGATGGGTCACACTGCTTCCTTGATTAGTCCTATGGAACTCTGTCAACACTGGCTGTATGTAATTAACCACAGGCAGAATTTGAACCTAGCAAATATGTGGTGGGACCATTATCTTACAAAGTTCTGTCAAAAGGTCTATAAGAACATGTGTGTGTGAGGAAGAGGTTATTGTCAGTACCAAGGGGGAGCTGCCTGTTCTTTTAGGAAAATGCCATGCCCTCTCCATCTTTCCTTTGGAAAGGAACGGAAATTATCAAGAGACCTTTATGATGATATCTCATGAGAACGATGACACTCCAAGGGCACATTCACAGGGGCAACCAGGAGCTTCCAACCACACCTACTGCACCGTGAGGCCTGTTTGAAACTTGCCCATCCCACACACGTACACACCTCACCCACCCGCTACCTCAGCTGCTGCCCTGGTCCGCGTGTTGCCTTAGGCGGCGTTGCTGGTGAACAAACAGTATTTTGTTTCCTCCTTAGACCATTGTACACCAACTACAGCCAGATTCCTCACTTAGAAGAGGCACTGTCTGTTTTTCAAGTTGGGTTTGTTCTTGGCCAAATCACTGTACTGACAGAGACAACAGGAAGGTTTGTGTTTTCTCCTCCTGCTCTGACATGACTGCAGTTATTGGCTCTACTGAGAGTAGATGGCAAACTGAATGTTCACATGTTCAAAAATTTTTCAAGTGTTCCCTTCTTCCCTTTCCATTTTGGCACAGTTTTGTTGATAGCACCCAACAGGCCAGATTATTTAACTACTCACAATACCGCATAGCAAATACATGACATACTATATACTTGTCCTTACTGCAAATCACAAAGGTAACACTAGGACTCAAACAAAAACAAATTACCTCAGTAACTCCTGGAAAACTCAAGTGGTTAATCAGTTACCTTTTATTTACATATATATGCTTAATGCTGAATTAAGTTGTAAAAACCAAAGGCTGATTTATAGCCCCAGTCAGCCTTAATTAACATTGATTCCAGGGGAATAGTAAACGTGAATAGCCTTCGCAATTGAGGTTGAACAATGAACTCACTGGGTGTTGTCCAATTTGTAGCATGATTTACATGGAAGCAAGCCCTTCTTTTTTCCAGGGTTACCCCTTTTTCATCTGGTGTTTAGGATGGGTTATATATAATCCATAGATAGGAACATTTGCTGTCAAATATTCTCCCTGATTTAGAGTTAGCCTTTACCATGGTCACTATAAATAAGGCAGAAAAAAACCCAATTTGAGGCTTTGCAGGGATTCCTTGTTCTTGCAATGTGTCATCGCTTGTCCATTTCATGGCATTTTTACGAAGTGGCCATAATGAAAGTCAGATTAAATGTACAGGATATATACGTTTAATCAACAGCCATTGGAGTCAGTAGTGCTGGAAGAGTTATAAAAGCCCCTGTGAATGCAAATTTATTGCAAAAGAATCTGCGTCTTGGTGGTAGGAATATCTGCTGAATGGTACTACCTGACACAGAACACCTAAAACTTTCAAAAGTGAATTATTTAAGTGTAAGGTTTTGCTTGTAAAGCCGCCAGCTGCTGGATTTCAAGACTTGAAACTGTTCCAAAATATGGGACTAGGTACTTTATTTGTGCACTAGAGTAAATACTCTGATTTTACTGCCAATTTAAATGTGCTCAGTTTACAGTAATGAGCTTGTATAGGCAATACCTTGTTTATAGAAAGTGGAACAGGAAGAAACTAACATTAACCATTAACAGTAGCAATTTCTCTTGCCTTCAACTCTAACTCTATGCCAAATAGATCCTTCCCGCGTCCTATCTGAAATATTTGCTATTACTGGTCTTTTTCTAAATCTGTGGGATAAATCGAGCATTCAATAAAATAATACACCTTATAGTTCAGCCAACTTGAATTGCAATGCTCTTTTGTAATTCCAAGGCACTATTTCTTATTCCTATGGTGAAATGTATTTTAAGAACAAATACGTGTCCTGTGTACTAGCAAACCTGATGATAGGTGCTCATCCCAGCAGAACGTAGTTAACATGTTTGTAACCTTTTTAGAAAAGAGCAGACCACTTCTGTAAGGGAAGAGTACTGAATTGCTGTTGCCTCCACTTCTCAGGTTCTTCTACTCAACCTAACTTTTATTCTTTCAAGGCAGATCACACGAGGAACCTATGTGTTTATGTACATACTGTAACTTTAAACAAACATCCTTACATCTCCTTTGGCCATCTGCTCCTGAAGCTGTGAAGCTGCAAAGCTTCCTCCCTTCCCCTCCCTTCTCAGTGCACCCCCCCACACTCTGGGCATGGAGTTAACTCCACTGAACTAACTCAATGGAAAGGATGACAGCAAAATCCTCCTTCCACACAGGTCTCAGATCTCAGAGTTTCTTTGTTTCACTTACAGTCTAAGAAGTGACAATGATACACCAAAGGGTTTCGGCTTATGGTGTTAGTCACTAGAGATCAAACTGGTGATTCTTGTATGATCTTGTTTTGGATGGGTTAGCTCCAAAATGTCCTAACGGGGACCAGTACTTCAGTTTGCAAAGCAGTGTAATCACTGAGCAGGAAGACAGCACCCACAGTCTGAGGAGCTTACAGTCCAAGAACATGAACACCTTCAAGATAAGTACCAGCGTGCAAAGAAAGCAATAGATGGGTAATGGTGAGGTAGGTCCTGGGTTCAGCTACCTCTGAAAACCAAAACAAAAAGGAGGGAAGGACAGACTGAAATGGATGGAAGGGCACACAGCAAAGTGGCTGAGGCTAGAGGCACAGGGAAGATGAGGAAACACAATGGCAGCCCATCAATAAAAGCAAAAGCATATGTAATTGTTGGTTTCTGTGCACAGCTATTATATCGCCAGGGTCTTTCCCAGGCAGGCACAGGTTCCTTCTGCCCATGTCCTCAGTCAGCCGGACATGAGTCAGCTCTGACCCAGAAGCTATGTCACTGCAGTTAGCGTGGTACTGAGCCTGAGCTAATAAGCCCTGCTGAGAGGAGCACAGCTACATGGCTCACTTTTGGCTTGGAGAACAGGTTGAGCAAGCTCATGTCTGGTAACAGAAAACTCTACAGACACGTCTTCACCTTCATGTGCAAGTATGAGTGTGCAGGCACACCAAGTCCTCACCGCGTTCCTTTATTTTACAGACACTTTATACCCTTTGGTGTTGCAGTTGTTCATCTTGAGCCTTCTGACTGTATTTTCTCTTGGCTGCTTTTTTTGCTAGAATAGAGTTGGATTTTTTTTCCCAGCTTAGTTTCTTCTCATCAATTTACGACTAGCTCTCTATGGTTTTCCTTCCTTCCTTAAAGATATGTTAAAGCTTTGGTGATTCTCTTTCCGTAAACACCCAGCATTTTGATGCTGATGCTTTGTTTGCCATCAGACAAGTTGTAAACACTTAAGTTAGAGTAAATTTTAAACTGGTTGGCAGGCTGGTGCCGCTATCCTCATTGTACTATTCCAAGAGTAAAAAATCATCAGCTGATCTATAATCATATCATACTATTCTTTGACTAGAAGAGACAAGTATTACATTCCATTCATTTCCACATGAAAAACATGTAAATTTTTTGTCCTGGTGTTGCCACATCAAACTTTGCTATAAAGAAAACAGACAAAAAAGGAGCCAACAACCTGATGTCATTTAAGCAAAGTCCTTACACATGAGCTGTCTTCCATTGTCTCCCTGAGCTCATCTGGCTGACCTGAGCCATGTACCAGTACAAAGGTAACAGCTTCTTTATTGCATGGTAGTAAGACAGCAGAAAGGGAAGACTAAAAAGGTGGTAAAGTACTACTCTGGCCAAGTTGTTTTGATGTTTAGTCTGCCTAATCAGTGGGACAGATTTTTGTGCCAGCGTCTGTGGTGGTTCTGTGAGAAAACTGGACCGATACCATTATATCATTCTTTCTTCTTCTCTAGCCATGATCTAAAAAGATAGGCCAGTTCCTACCACCTGAGTATCTCTGAGTGGAACTGAGCCTCAGGAATCTTTCAGAGTCCCTTGGCTTCCCACTCATCCACAGTTGTAGGTTCTGTATGGGGTGTGGGGCTTTGCTTTGCTGCAACCAGAGAAAGGTCCCTGTCTCTATAAACACAACTTAACCCCTCATGCAAAAAAGGGTGGTGAACATTCCTTCTATCTAGGGGTGAACTCCTGCCTCCACTGAAGTCAGTGGTAGAATTCCCATTGATTTTAATGGTTGGACTAGATGATCTTCAAGGTCCTTTCCAACCTAGTTGATTCTGTGATTCTGTGATTCTTAGAAAGGTTTCAAGGACAGGAAGAGTCTGAATACCTGTAAAACCTTTCACTCAGTCATTTTCCTAGAGTGACTTCTTTCATATTTGCTAATAAATAGTTGCATCCTGTTCTTGAAAGTCATTCAGTAGAAAATAACTGGCATGTATGCAGCTACCAGTAAAAATCTACTTTAAATAAACTCATTTGTCATTACCTCTCTCAAGACAGCTGTTGTCAGCACCATTAAAATTCAAATTTGGTTTGCCCATGACAATTAAAATGATGTCAACACTGAAAATTTAACAATTTCCATTGTTCCAAGCAGATAAGCAAGTTAATTCTGTGCTGCAACCCATCACTGTAGCTATAATCAACTGACTGTGTATTGAAGAACTGTGATGTTTGAGATTATTCAGCCTTGACTGGGTTGTATCAGTGACCAAATGTTTACTTACTGAATTGAATGATTACTTCTTGTCTTGTCTCCAGCAGTTTCAAGGCTTTTTCTCTGATATTTTAGTTTATTTGTTACAGTTTTTGAACCAAATTTGAACGTCAAACAAGTTATTTAGAGCTTGATGTTGCTTCTATAGTGACACTGACACAGAACACAGAAAGACATCAGGGACTGACCCTTAGCCTGAACTCTTGAAAACTGTAATACATTACTGTTTCTTCATGCAGGAGGACTGATGACTTTTTTTCCTTTCTAGATTTTCATCAATAATGAGTGGCAAAATTCTGAAAGTGGGAGAATATTCCCAGTATATAATCCAGCAACAGGAGAGCAGATCTGTGAGATCCAGGAAGCTGACAAGGTAATGCATCCTGTGAATGGGTAGAAATGTATAAACAGATCAAAGCAACAGGTCCAGAATAGCACTGTTGGACAGTTCTTTTACTAATCACAGTTCCAAACCCCGTCATGTGACTAAGGTTGTACCAACAGCAAATTTCATAAGCCTGGTAATGCTATTTACCTCAGTGCCTTTGGTTTTTTTTTCTTCCTTCTTGACAGGTTGATACGGACAAAGCAGTGAGGGCAGCTCGACTTGCTTTTTCTCTAGGTTCAGTCTGGAGGAGAATGGATGCATCGGAAAGAGGCCATCTTTTGGATAAGCTGGCAGACTTGGTCGAAAGAGACAGGGCAATTCTTGCTGTAAGTGGCACATGAAAATCAACAGTCAAATCACATGACAGTTTTACATTCTGAGAGCAAATTAGTTCATAAATGTGTTAATATGAATTATATTTGAAAACTACACTCAGCTCGATGGCTAAAATGGCTGACTGTCTACTTAAGATCTGATCCAAAGCTTGTAAAAGTCAACAAGAGTCTTCCAGTTGACTCAAATGAGCTTTAAATTGGATATCAGACAGATGAATGGGTGTGCACACATGTGTATGCCTCTTCTGCACGCTTTTAACTATTCTAAAATAAAAAATGGAAGACTGAGTGATTTGTGCAGATATTAATGAAAGGGCAGGTGAAATGCTTACTGACACTCAACTGGTAACATGAATTTTGGGTACTGCACTATTTTGTTCATGTATGAAGTCATCTAAACAGTGGCATTGTTAATGTTGTTTTCCACATGTCAAGTGCTTTGAACTAAGCTGGTGAACATCTTAATTCCAGCTTTGTCAACACTTAAATCATCTTACCACCAGTGTATACTGTAAAATCGCCACAGGGAGAAGGAAGTGCACAGCAAATCAAGTTTACTCTGCCTGTCATTTGATTTTTATTTCTAGAGCCAAGTTCTTTACTGAATTGCACTGCAGGCGATGCCATTAATTGCTCTTGGGGATATAAGTCAGTGCAGAATTAGGCCTCCATTCTTCTCTATAGAAACTCATTTGATGGTTGGTGTGCTACACATGGGCGTACTTTGCCCATTCTTAACGAGTTCTATTAGACAGCTATTGAGAATGAGTTAAGCTACTCAACATCTTAGGATATTTTATTGGATTCTTTTTGCTAAATGATCTTAGGAACCCCTAAGAGGATAGCTTATAAGATACTTTAAAAAATAGGAATATTAACTCAAAATAAGGACATTAGCTTGTTAATTTATGAGCTTCCCTAGAGGAGAGTTTGTTTATTTGATGGCAATAAATAAACTGGCTGTACAGTATAGATATCTCAGACCTCAGCAGGAGTCTTGGCAGCCATATAGAGAAATTTTTATATTCACATCAATTATATAAAGAGGGATATGTCCATTCTTCTCTTTATGGATTCAGATCATTAATACGGGGTTACAAGGAGCCCCTTCTCAGCTGTTATCATTAACATAACAGAACCTAGTTTGACAGGCATTTTTATCTTGGCTCCTGATTAAAGCAATTTAGCATTTATATATCTGGACCAAGCACAGTGGCTATTAGGTCCAAAATACACATAGGCACATGTACATGCATGTGGATACACACACAAACCCACAAGACAGACAGACACACAGACATAAACACACACGCACGCACACATTCTTAAAATCATAGTCATTCCAGAATATTCCAGAAGGAACCAGATTTTTTTAATGGAAAATGCTTTTTGTTCACATTTGTAAAAAGAAGTAACAAAGGGGATCAGATACTTGTTCTGAACCTTCTGAGTTAAGACTATGCCAAAGGTTAGTCTTCATTAAAATCTTTGTCGTGATTGAAGAGCTATTAAGACAGTGAATACTTAAGTACAATAGTCTAAAAATGCTACTGTGCTTACATCTCTTTATTTTTCTTGTCCTCTAGACTATGGAATCACTGAACAGTGGCAAACCTTTCTTGCAAGCTTTCTATGTAGATCTTCAGGGAGTCATAAAAACCCTGAGGTATTATGCCGGTTGGGCAGACAAAATCCATGGAATGACCATTCCTGTAGGTAAGGGGGATCAAAGCACAGGTATGCACCTAAACCTTCTCATGG
The DNA here is from genome assembly GCF_031877795.1 of Strix aluco. Taxonomy (NCBI): domain Eukaryota; kingdom Metazoa; phylum Chordata; class Aves; order Strigiformes; family Strigidae; genus Strix; species Strix aluco. The sequence goes on along the minus strand of NC_133942.1, from coordinate 26,815,725 downwards.
CCAAATGGATTAATAGATTACAGCTTCATGAAAGGTAGAAGAGAACCTTGTTTTGGCCTTATAGTGTGTAGTATGTTGCTGAAGCAGATGTTTGAAAGTCAGCAAGGGCTGGACTAGATGAACCTGCTATTGTTTTGCCCTGCATGCACATCCCAAAGAGTGTTTTGTTTCTTTTGCATGTGTCCATCTGAGAAGGAGATAGCCCAATCCCTACATTTAAATATTGTTACACGTAGAAAAATGAATGCGGTATAATCCTGCCAAATACCTTGGAACACATGAAAATACTGTTATCTGCCTCTTTAAGAAATGGTATGCTTACTTATATATCTTGTTTATATGTCTTCCTACTGCCTATGCAAATCATTTTACTTGGGACTAAGAACACTGGATCCAAATTCATTTCTACTTCGAGAGAGTTTGTAATGTTACTATAGAGAACTCCACATATGTATCGGATATATTTTGTTCTATATGCTTCTTCAAATTATTCAGTGGGATGAGTTCTATATTGTATGTATGAAATAAATCTTCATACATGCTAGGAAATCAGTTATTCTGTTCTTGTATTTTGCTAAAGAGATAAGAAAAAATACTTACCATTATTTTTATTTAACAAGTCTCTTCCTCCTGTCCCTCCCTCCCAGCTGTTTAACAAATACAGGCTGCATTTTCTGTTGCGAATATATTCATTTGCCCTCTGGACTAGATGTACTGACAGCTATAATTATGCAAAAAGGCACATGATAGCAAAGAATGATTTTATGCAGGTGCAGTTGTTAAGATAAATATACTCATCTTTTACCTGATTTATTTTGTATCTTTGGAAAAACAGTAAGGAAAACCAACATTTATTCTATGGATTCTTTTTGGCTTCCCGGTGCACACTGTTCATTGCGCGTGCATGTTTATTACACTTTAACTGAAGGAGACCAGGAAGGCACACTCACAAATAAATGAATTTTGCTGTTGCCCATCTATTTCCATAAAATGACTTTATGTAACATGATATCTACAGTACACTAGCTTGCCTCTGTACAGCAAAGCCCCAAACTATCAAAGTCAGGCAAGCAGATGAAAATGTGGCCCCAGAATTTTCAGGAGGAAAACAGATCATGTAACTCTTACTGCAGCATTACTCATCATGGTGTTTCAGCTTATTAAAACTGCAGTGTGTACTGACTGACGTTTATCATCACTAGTATATTTTCACCAAAGAAATGACAATATTAATACTGCAGGCGTAGACTCTCATGTAAGGACTTTTGAAGATTTCCACAGTGATTTAGGCTGAGATTCATAAATCCTGGATTTGCTGCTTGCACTTCACATCTAAACATGCAAAAGTGCAGCGCATGCCATAAATTCATATATTCAGCAAATTTCCTGTGCCCTGATCTCTTTCTCCCTGGTCAGTGAATGCCTCCTTCTCCCTCGTTAGCCCCGCAGGTACACAGAATTTAGATCAGTCACCAAAAGGCATTGCCAGCTTAAGGAGAATAAATATTCTCTGCTTATTCTTGTCCTCAAGTAGTGTTTGAGATGAAAACCCTGATTTTTTTTCAGTGAGGTGGGCTACGCTGGGGGAGAGGAAGGCACATTTTCAGCATGCCTTCCTAAATGCAGACTTCAGTGCTAACAAACACAGTTATCAGTAGCGTAGAATCGTAAGTCCATTCACAGATTTGCAGGGTATCAGTTAGTTCTTCCTCTTGGTTTAACACTCCTCTGTATTCCTCTAGTTTCACACCATAAATTTGTCATTCTCATAAAGCTATTTTAGAGCAAGGCCAGTGTTAAACAATGGTGCTCTTTACATTCACTTAAACCATCAGCTCATCAAAGGAAACCAAACAAGACAACAAAACCAAAATAAAAACCCTATTAAATCTCCTTCTCTTTCTGTTCAGTGTGATAATAAATCTGAAACCTCCTAATCTTTCATCTGGTCTTGCTGAGTTTTTCTTCTCCTCTAAAATAAAAACAGGCAAGCGATAGACAAGTCGAAGAAGAACAGTGCGTTTTACAGTCACATTCCTTTTGGTCCCAGAGCTGCTAAAACCTTCAGACTGCCCTTTGCTTGATCCCACGTGTAAAGCCTTGATCATTCAAATTAAAACAGAATGAGGCTAGACTAGAAACTGTTAAACTAATAAACTGAATGCAAGCAATCAACATATGATACACAGCTTAAAGAACCAACTCGGCTCTCACCCACTTCTTTGCTGTGTCCTGCTATATGAGGCATGTGACTGTATTTTGATTGTTATGCAAATAAAATATCCGGGATGGAGACTCCTGATGGAAATCTGAGCAGACACATCTGTGGAAGGTATTGCTGTCCCAAAGTGAGATCCCTGGATAAATGGGGCTTTCTTTCTGATTAAAAAATAAAAATCTTTGGGCCAGGTGCTAAGTAGCTGCAAATTGATCTGGCTCTATTAGTATCAGTGAGGACTGAAGAATGCCAGTTTACATCAGCTGAGAATATTAAAAAAAAACTTTTACGACAAATTTTTAGACTGGATGTGGGATCAGACTGTCAGATCCCTCTCAGGCAATATTCTTCTGGCTGCCAGCTAGTAGAAGGGAAAGAGTCACAATAATCAGCAATAGCATCTTGGAGTAAGTGTCATTAGCATGACATATAAACTAATCTTAAATTCTAAAATGTTTTAAAAGTCTTTTTAATTTCTGAGGATGGGGGACCTTTCTATGCTATTGTTCAGAAAAACTGATTCACTTCATCAATCTTGAGTTATTTTGCCATGGTAACAGCTTATTTTATGTTATGGACAAGGCAGCTCTTAGATATATCTTTGGCCTGTCCAGAGGCATCTGAAGCTTCTAAATAACTTCAAGTCACATATGCTCACAAAGATATTGTTAGGATGCAACCTCAAAAATCCCACCTTAACAGTAAGCCTGTGGATGATGAACTTTGGAAGTAGGTGTCAAAAAGGGCAGCTGTCTGGAGTCTAGTGAAAGAAAGCAGGGCAAGCAACTCTGCATGGGAAGTATTGCTCTGTGGAAAGAACGTTCTGCCTACGTTTGGTAGAATTAACCACCATTTGTCTGACTTGGCAAGCAGGTTCAGGTTATCTATAACTTTATGTTATGAAGCACGCAGACATGTGGTGATGATTATGCAGTGGCAATCTAAAGTCAGACAGTGCTAACGTAACTGTGTTACTGCTATGTTGTCACCAACCTTCTGGCTGAGAATCCACCTCTCACAGTACTACTGAGTACAAGCTGGTATTTTTAGCTGACTCCTGGGTGCCTCTTGAGCACTTAGACAGTTTTGCCTGTATATACTTCTCTGTATTTTGACTTCTACTTTACCTCTGTCTGGTCTGATGATTCTTCCTATGGTCTGTGAACCACTGCTAGCATCTGTGGAAGATAACCTAGAAAATCAAACTGATCAGCTCAATTTGTGAAACAAATATTCTCATCTCCACTGGGCAGTTGCTAAGCCTCTAGAGATCAGAACAGTGCGATGACATTTTGTCAATGCAGAGCAAACCCACTGAGCAACTATTTTCTTCCTCCTTTTCTTGATGTGAATCTCTTTTCTCTCTCTCCCTCCCTCCTTTATTTCCTCTGTTCTGCCCCTTGTCTTAGTTGCAGACTATTGTTACCTGTCTCATAATTATTCTGTATCTGGACCCCAGCTGATGCATTAGCTACTCTAGCTCAGGTTTCTACTGAGCAAATCCTGTAAAGTAGATGTACAGAAATAAGCAGACCTGAAAATAAGTTATTTCTAATCAAATTCAAGTTGAAGTCTTTACTTAAACCCAAGAAGCTTTATGGATTAACCCATTTATTGTTACCAGATGTATAGTACAGGACATTGCAGCAGGTTCCCAAAAGGCACTCTCCGTGGGGAAGTTAGGTCTTGCCCCGATACTGAACAAGGCTGGCGGCAGCTCCGGACCGAATGGGGCAGAGGCCACAGCTGCTCGCAAACCACGTGAAGGAAGGCACATACCCCTGCATTGGACAGTGACAATGGGAGCAGAAGCACTGTAATCCCCCCTCCTCTTTATTCCCTTCCTCCGTCTGACCATTTCCTATCCTGGTAAATCATCTCCTGTGATTGAGCCTAGGTAACCTTCTCATCATTCTCACATACTTAGTTGAAATGCTTTTTCTAAGAGATTCAAGTTTTTCTAGATGACCAAGCACTACAGGCCAAGGGGCACATTCAGGTCATGCCTTTAGCATAGCCCTTCCCTCAGCTGTAGCCTCACTGAAAAACATTTGACCTAAACTCAGAGGTGGTTTGAGCCTGGACTAGTTTATACGGCCACAAGACTCAATTTAGGTACAAAAGTGCAAAGGATCTACTTTGCACAGATGCAAGCCAAGCACACTAACAGAGCTGATAGACAATACCTTAACGGGTCCCCATACAACGCAGGTCATTTTCCTGCCCTTTATCAACTGGGAAGAAGCCTACATCACATCACAGCATGTCTAACCTCAGCATGTACTGCCAGACCACAGGCAAGGGCTGAAGGAGCAACAACCGTGCAGCTTTGTGAAAGAGCATGAACTCCCTCAGCCCTCATGACAGTCACTTATACCAGCTGTGCAAAATGAGCCAGCACAGAGAGCTGCTGCTCTGAGCAGGCCAGGCCATCTGAAAGGTTCACACAGACCACAGGCCTGACCCCACCTTGCCGATGTGTTTATTTCATGACCTGACTCAGGCTGCCCTGAGCTCAACAGTGCTTTAGTTAAGGACTGCAGATCCAGTGCAGCACTCACTTTAACTAATGGTACCTCTCGCCCCTGGAGTTTTTTGCCATTTTTGTTCATCAGAACCTTAAAAATAATTACCAGATCAGAGAGTTATTTAAGTAATTCCCTTTAGCCTCATACCATTCACACCTGCTGCTTGTGAATAGGCAGTCTGCCTTTCCTGCATCTTTATTGTTAGGATCTTAGTCCATATTCTTATTTCTGTCAAAAGTCCAGTGAGAAAAGCCCATAATTTCCAAGTTCTCAGTGACCTGGTCCTTTAATTTATTTATTCACTTCTGCCTTGCCCAAAAGGTTTGTGAAAACTTCTCTTGTTCTCTGTTGTCTTGTCTTCTAGTTGCATCCAACTCTTCCTTGTAAGCTTAAACTGCCTGCCTGTTTAGCTCGAGGCCATTTCTGATACAGGCCTTGTTCTAGAAGTCAGCACTCAGAGCATGGCTCTAGGATGACCCCTGTATTCTCCTTAGTGTTGTCTTCTGCAGTAAATCATGCTCAATTACACGTCAGTCACAGGCTTCACCTCTTCACTCCACATGTACAGTTTGTGGTATATAATTCCATTACTTCAAACTGCCCGTGACCTCAGTGGAAGATGAGTGAGATGTATGTTACTCTACCATCCCGCATCTGCTTGTATATGTACCTTTATATTGCTGTTCCAGTCGTGCCTTTCAAGAAATTGCCTTTGTGACTTTTCCTTTGCTTCTCTCACCCCGAAATCAGCAGAGACAGTAAGTGGCTTCCTTGCTACTGCCCTTTTTTGTAGAGCTTGTCCGCTTTCCCAGCAAACAAAGCAGGTTACTTTCTGATGGGATGCCTGCTTCCTTTGTTCTACAGAAAGAACAGCTAGGTTGCTCCTGAACCTAGGTTTCCCATGCTGGCTCATGAAAAAACATTTCCATGACTTCTTTATTTCTTTTACTGCCATCAAAGGCTGATCCTTAGAGCTTTTTTTCCCCCTCTATTTTTTTTTTTTGTTCTGCCAAGTCAAACTGCACTTGAGAGTAACCATGCTCATCTGTTTCAGATGGAGATTATTTTACGTTTACAAGACACGAACCCATCGGAGTGTGTGGACAGATCATCCCTGTGAGTATCTCTACTAGCGCTTTCTATTTATTTTCATTTGAACCAGCTCTCTTTAAAGACACATAAAACATGGTCCTCAGCTATGTGTGTTTTCCATTACGAAAAAAGCTGAGCTCATATTGTTGACATATCTTTAACAGCCTCCCTGCAAATGCTTATTTGAACATGCTAATAGGGTTTAGGCTCTGTTATTAGGAGTTAAGTTCTCAAGTCATAGAATTCTCATGATTAAAACAAGCAAAGCAAAACACAGTGTTAATATGCTGTCAGTGGTTATGGATGTTCACACAACTTATGGAAAATTGATGCTTTGCTGTGGTAGTCTTTTTATTTATTTAGTTTTTACTGTGATTTAACAGGCTCCTCAGTTCCTGGGAGAATGTGATGCATTTTAATTCCATTCTTTCCTGCTATTTCTTTTACAAGGCTGGAGGAGAAAAGGAAACTCCAGGAGACATATCATTACAATTAACATTGTGTAGCTAATAAAAGACATGACATGTTTGTTTTATTTGTTATGAGAGAGAAACACAGCATTTCATCAAATCTAATACTCCCCCTCACCCCAATATACATCCTTGAAGTACTCTTGCTGAACACTGCATGGGAATTACACTGAGAAGCTAACTTTTTCAGAAGAACCAGTTAACCAGCTTTGGCAGAAATTGCAATGGGAGGCTCACATATAGCTATTAAAATATTGTGTGGAAGCTTTTTTCCTTGACAAAGCACTGGGGAACTAATCAGGACATTCTCTGAAATTTTTGTTGATGTTGGTTTTTTATTTTGTTCATGTTAACCACAAAGCCACTAAACAGCAACATGCAGCAATTCCGTTAAAAGAGGAGCAGCCAGAAAAGATTACTTTAACAATGTTAAGCCCTTTTTCCCTATTTATATTTGGTGTTATTTCATGTCTTTGTTAGGGGGTGGCTATTGTGTTTGGTACTCCATAGAAACTCAGAGAAACATGCAAACGACTCCGAGTCTGTGGCTACACCCATCCTGCAAACACCTATGCACTCTCCTAACTTGACTCAACAGTGATCCTTATGAATGAGGGATTCCACAGCTCTGTCCCCATTCTTCAGCCAAGCACTTGCATAAGCATTTGCAAAACGACAACCCCAACATCTAACCCCAAAGTTGCTGGACATCTCTTAGGCTTGTCTCATTGAGCTTAACTGACAGATCTGTTGAAGAAACTTGGCCATGGGCTGAAGATCAGGCCAAAAGCTGGATTTATTTAGTTTAGATTTGTAAAACTCTTTGTTCAGGGTACCCAGCCATCTACCATAATTGTTCATTCTTCCCCCAACTTTGTTCTTCAAAACTTCAACATGGCTGTCATACGCATCTATTCTAACACTGCTGCTAAGCTCTTACATTATTTTCCCCACAGCTACCAGTCACGGAGTACAACCCCTGGGCTGCTGCATGCACTTAGCCATTACACTAGCAAATATGTTATTACAGAAATAAAATTAAACAGCAAGCCTAACACTAAACTCCTCATCCTCTTTCACATCCTAGCTTCCATCAAAACATAGGCTCTTTGGCAGCTCTGTAGCATAAACAGGGCTATATACTGCCCTATAAAACTCCTCAGAGCTCTCCTTGCAATACCATTAGAAGTGCAGGCTGTCAGCACACTGTTGGCCCTATAGCTCCCCTCCCAGGTTTATATACTGGAGATGGAATTAAAACATCACTTTGTCTCTGAAGTTTATAAACAACTGAGGGAGTAAAAAATTGGGTGTTCAGTGAAGGAAAGACAGTTGTGTATTTTTCCAAGCTAGCCAGGGGCTAGAGAGATGTCTGTGAGAGTGGCAGCTGATATGCATCAGGCAGTAATATGTTCTGGCCAGTGGCTGACTCTTTGTGACTGATATTTTCTACTTTCTTTCCAAAGGAGATTATTATATGCATTTATAAGAGTGATTGTGCAAATGCAGCTATTTTATTACTCTGGCATTTCCACTGAAACCAGTGGGACTATCCACTTAACCTGTTAGGATCAGGTCTTGATGCAGAAAGGCCTGTTACTCTTTATCCACAATTTGTGCATCAAACTAATATAATTCGCTACATCTTCTGCTGCAGATAAATGAAGTTGAAATTAATGATAATACAAAATTTTGTATCAGCAAAGTGTGTTTCTCAACTTGTTTTTTACTATTCTTTTAATGTCTTCCATATAAATTCCTCAGTAATAAGTTTTCAAGAAAATGCAATGCTTTGAGCAAGCATTGACATTTATGGGGTTTTTTGTTGTAATCCCATCAACTAAGGATTATATAATTTTGAGTAGAGATTTTATATTTTAAGATTTATTCAGGGATAGGAAATTTACATCCAAAAATGCTTCAGCATGAACAGACAGTTCTTTCCAAATGTATGAGAAGCAGGAACTATTTGTCAGGGGGAATTAAAATGCCAATTGTAAAACAGTAAATGAAATAGAAGTTGTGACTAAAAAAATTAACAGATACCAGAAGATTCTTTTATGAAGACTGTGGGTGGGGCTGTATTTCTTTGAACAGAAGAGAAAGAACTAAAAGGTCACTATCGTCACTTTCTTAATGGCAGTAATTAAAAAAAAATCCTTGCTTTGTGCTGGGAAAGATTTATGTTGAGGATCAGCCTGAGAAGTAAGTGAGGTAGCAGCTTGACATCTTGAAAACAAAACACCACTGCAATATTTTTCCATCTATCAACTTTTATTTTTTCCTACAGTGGAACTTCCCCCTGCTGATGTTTGCATGGAAGATTGCTCCAGCTCTGTGCTGTGGCAATACAGTAGTTATTAAACCAGCAGAACAAACACCACTCAGCGCTCTCTATATGGGAGCCCTCATCAAGGAGGTAAGAATAATTGACAGGAATAGTATCTCTGTCTCTCCTTGTGGGGAGAGAACTACTAGCACATGCCTGGTTTAACGTGCTCTGTCAGTTTTCATAAATCACGCTTCCTTCATTCATTCATTCATTCATTCATTCCTATTTTGACAGGCTGGCTTTCCACCAGGAGTTGTCAATATTTTGCCAGGATTTGGTCCAATTGTTGGTGCCGCCATAGCATCTCATGTTGGCATTGATAAAATTGCTTTTACTGGATCCACTGAGGTAAGAGGATTCACGGATATGTTACTGTAAAATGCGAGTAAATACTTAGGGAGATAGCATTAAGTCCTGGTGCTACATTTCTCACTGTCACTGAGTAAAAGAGCTACATCTAAATAACAGTGGTCTGTCCTTCCCAGCTGAACTTAACGTGCCGCAGTACTTCCAAAGCAGAAATGGCTCCTCCAGCCCCTGCTGTGCTCGGCACCTCAGCACAGGAGATATGCCTGGAAAAATATTGCTGGGATTTCCTGTGGGCTTATGAGGATGTGAATCACATGCAAGTAGGCAGAACATCCCGTGTATATCGCAGCACACATAAATTCTGCTTTAGCATCTATAATTTGTGTATCTTGGTGTACTTGGGGAAAAAGGGAGAAGAAAGGGGCAAACTGGGGCAAATGTACTTCAAATTTGATGCTGCATTCAAGTATATTGAGGAGGAAGAGGAGGTCTAAAAACGAAAAAGTGCAGGGAGAAAAGGAGATTGTCCAAGGTGCCTGTTCCCAAAATGATGGAAAGAAGCTGGCCAGAAGATGAAGGGAGTCAGTTGTCTGCTGGATGCAAAAATGTCTTGCTATGAGTCTGTGACAGAATCATAGAATCATTTAGGTTGGAAAATACTGAGTCCAATGGTTACCCTAGCACTGCCAAGTGCACCACTAAACCACGTCACTAAGCATCACATCTACACATCTTTTAAATACCTCCAGGGTTGGTGACTCCACGCCTTCCCTGGGCAGCCAGTTCCAATGCTTGACAACCCTTCTGGTGAAGAAGTATCTCCTAATATCCGGTCTAAACCTCCTCTGGCACAACGTCAGGCCGTTTGCTCTTGTCCTAGCACTTGTTAATTGGGAGAAGAGATCGACATCCACCTTGCTACAGTCTCCTTTCAGGTAGTTGTAAAGAGCAGTAAGGTCTCCCCTCAGCCTCCTTGTCTCCAGACTAAGGCCCCCCAGTTCCCTCAGCCGCTCCCCATCAGACCTGTGCTCCAGACCCTGCACCAGTTTCATTGCCCTTCTCTGGACACGTTCCAGCCCCTCAATGTCTTTCTTGTAGTGAGAGGCCCAAACTGAACCCAGTATTTGAGGTGAGGCCTCACCAGTGCTGAGGACAAGGGGATGATCTCTTCCCTGTCCCTGCTGGCCACACTATTCCTGATACAAGCCAGGATGCTGTTAGCCTTCTCAGCCACCTGGGCACACTGCTGACATTCAGCCAGCTGACCAACACCGCCAGGTCCTTTTCCGCTGGGCAGCTTTCCAGCCACTCTCCCCAAGCCTGTAGTGTCACATGGGGTTGTTGTGACCCAAGTGCAGGACCCAGCACTGACCCTTGTTGAACCTGATAATGAAGATGTTATAGAGGAGGTTTGGTCTGAAGACAAAGGCTGTAATCTACAGAAAGAGTAATGAACGCCTCAAAACTCAAATCGTGTCTTGCTCTCAAATATGTGTGGAGCTGGTTGTTATCAGGATTGGGGTGGGGATGATAGAGGTACTCCAGACTGAAGTCACAGAAGAAGGGGCCTTATCTCATCGTCTAAAGGCAGACAGAGAGGAATCTCAGTGGGAGTTTCAGGGCTGATTATATTTAGAGAGTGCTAAACCCGGTCCGTTTCAATTCAAAATGTGACAAACTATTGTATGGAGGGAGCTAAACCCCAGGGATCCAGTCTCTCTTTGATATGTTTGACTCCCACTCGTGGCAGTGGGAGGCTTTATGCATCCCAGGGATACTGCTCTTCACAGTGAGTCAATTTGTTTTTGATTTGAGTGGATAAATTCACTGACCAAGCAGCCCTACTAGATATGTGTGGGTATCTCCCTGGTGGGCCCAGAGATTGCAGAGACCAGCTCAATTACTTAAAATAAATGACTCCTGTGGAATTATCCTGTAATCAAGTTTGGAAGTCACCATACACAAGCCTAAATTACCAGTAAAATGTAGCTACAGTCATATGCTTAATTTGCACACACAGTTGTTTTGCAATTACTATATGCCTGTACATGAATTTTTTATGGCAATTTTAGATTATAATATACACAGGCTAAATTCTAAGTCAATGGCAACATCAGATTTCAGATTATTCTGTGGAATTACTCCAGTCATTACATCTCCTGTAACCAATTTATATTAGCATCCTGGAATATTGAAAACTTTAATATGAGCTGATTACCCCCCATAAATTAAGTTGAAACAATTGTTTTCAGAAAGATATGTGGTCTCTGTTTAAGATAAATATTCTATTATACAGGATGTTGCACTGTTTGGAGGAGGAAAAATACAGATGGGTTAGGTTTCAAAGTTGTCTTTTGTAGCCAAAATAAATTTTTATTGTAGTTCCAGACAGCTTTAGTTTTAATAGGCGTTTAAACTCAAAAAGCTGTGGGTTTTATACTAACTCAGTGCCTACCTTTAAAAGTCTTACCAATAGGAAGTGAAAAGCATTACAGAGATGAAAAAGCAATTCTCTAAGAACCTAAAGCAAGAACAGATGGAACGTTTTAATGCAGAGTTAGTGTAAACTATTCCATATTGTTTCTGATTTCCTGTAACACTGAATTTTTGTAACAGCAAGTCAACATTGTAATATTTTAAACACAATGCTGTGGTATGAGCTGTACTATAGAGTCTTTGACTTCTCCAAAACAGATTTCAATTTCTACTGAAATAATAATGGAAATATTTTGTCTCTCTGGTCTTGTCTGAGGCATGTCAACTGTACACTCCAGTGATGTGGATTTCCGCTAGCCATCAGATATGTAAATACCACCATATTGACTTCCATTCCCCCCATTTCATCCAGGTGCTAGTTAAGGCAGTTAATACTTTCAACTGAGCAAGCTGATGATAAAACCTATCAGTACAAAAGCAAAGAGCTTCAAGTTCAGATGTTCAAAGCACAGGTTTTTCTCAAGTTTTCACCTTGAGGTTCTATACCTTTGAAGTATATACTTATGGCTATTTCCTGCAAAGTTTTTTAAAAGGCAGAAAACAGGCTGCTCTCCCTACAGCAAATTTAAAGCTAATGTTTTCCAAAATTTGTAGAACCCAATCCATAGAACTAATGAGCCAAAAGGCCAAGTTCATGACCTTAACTCAATAAAGCCTGACATAGCTACACCAAAGATCCATCCAGCCAAGCACCTTATCTTGCAACATGACCAGTAACAGATGCTTATAGAAGAAGAGAGAATGTGTAGAGTGAACCTTCCCTTGCTGTAGCCTCACAGCTTCTGGCAATCAACAATTTCAGGACTTCCTGAGCCCAAAGGTGTATGTGGACAGTTGTATTTAATAGCAACTAATGGCCTTGTCATCCATGCATTAGTCCAGTACTTCTTCAAACTCCTGACTATGTGAGGCCTCAAACCCATGCCTATGCCACGACAACACATAAATGACTTCTAATTTATGATACCGATTTCTAATTTATGATGCTGGTCCAGTTTGCACTCTCTATTTCGTTCCTGTTTCTTAGATTCTCTAGTGCTTTGAAAATTGTTTTAAGTACTACTGTTTATTTTTCACACCCCCCTCCCAAATAATATGTGAAAAATCATGAAGAGCTTTTTCTGTGGTACCATCACTGTTTGATTCCACTTCTCTCCCTCTTTCCTTCTGACCCCTCCTTTTAGGGGTTAGCTCATGCACATTAAAAGAGTAGTCTGCCAACATTTTCATCCCTTAGCCTGCCGGCTTCTTATGAAACACCCTCCCCTGGATCACCTCCTCTCCCAGTCCCCTACTGCATGGCTCTCAAAACTCTTCCCTCTACAGCTCACTAGGAAGGGTTCTGCAGACACCCAGCAGGCTATGAATTTCACTTTGACAACTGTCACACTGAAAGAAAGAAAACCATACTCAGTATGAAAGCAAGCCTAAAAATATTGTGCCTTCTTAGATTCCAGCAGCTTTCTTGGCTTCTCTGCTTGCTTTGGTTCATACACTTCAGCAGCTTGTTTGGTATGGGCATTTTAACAAAAGTGTTTATTTTTACTATGTTGTTTTTAGTGAACCAGGGCTAATCCATGATCCTCCTTAATGACAGCGATCTCCTCTCAGGCTTCACTGACACGTTTTTTCCTCATCTTCCAGAATCAGATTAAACTGCCAAAACCAATCTTTCTTCCAGCCAATCTGACCATGTCAACACTTGCTCCTATCCCTTTCCCAGCTTCCCTTGAAAGCCCATAATCAATTTAAACATCTCATTATTGTCTTACTGTATTTCTCCTTGATCTTTCTGGTCCCTAGCAGTAGGGTGAAACTCTCACTCACAGGACTTTGGGAGTGGTTCTGTAAAGCTCAGCTATCTCCCACACTATCCCAGTTGTTCACTATACATGCCTTTCCCTTCTACTCTGCCCCTCTCTGCCTCAGCTTCTTCACTGTTCCATGTATTCCTGTCTATTTGAGTTCCTTTAAAAAAATTAGTAGCAACAATTTAATTAAAATAAAACTCATTTATATTTTCTGAGTTTAAGAACAGATCCAAACTCAGGATGTCTAGCTTACGCATGTCTGCTGTTGGGCTGCAGAGCTCAGAAGTACAGGGGAGGGTATAAAAGTCTCTTCTCTTCCCCAGATAAATGAACAGTGGACCTTATTTATTTCCAAGACAAGTGCTGATGAGGGGACAATTTTTAAACATAGCAGAAATGCAGAGAGGTTCTTCATATTACCCTCTTATTTTCTGAAAGAACTTTTGCTAAGTAGCAAGGGTGAGAGTCCTTCAAATAGCAGAGAAGAGCAGCCATCAGAAGCTGCTTTACTCTTCATTTGCCTCTATTTCCACTCAAATCTGTGAATTCAATTCCAGGCTTTGCAAATGCAGCCATTTGGACTCCTGTGAGCTCTCTGGCCATGTCTATGTGTGCTCCATCTGAACAGGAACTGTGTACCTGCAAGTTCCTGGTGCACATGGAGTAGTTGGGTGCAGTATGTTCTGGGCTTAAGAGTAGAGATGATTATGGAAAGCAAGAAGTTACACATTTAAAAATATGTGCATTTAAAGCACTGGCTGGATTAAAAATTGTATTTTGCTTGTTGCAAAAATTTAATGAGTTCTAATAACTTCTGTTCAAAAACAAATGTGTTACCTCCAAATCAGAGTGGCTTAGAACTCTCTCCAGTTGTTAAACGCTCTCAAGATGAGAATTATAGATAGCACACAAAACATTTGAAGCCCTAGCCAACAAGAAATGTATCCTAAGTGGCTGGTTTCCACTTTGTTCAAACTATGACCCATTAAAATGCAGACAGATTAAAGATAGGATTCAGGTCTGTGTTCATGCAGTTCTGTAGAGTAACCCAAATAAATATCCAACAAATTGGTTTGGATGCCTGTGTAAACAAAAGGTCTATAAACAACTGCAATAAACGCCAACAAAAGAGTCTGCATTTTGCTTGGCAGAATGTTTTCTTTATGCACTTAGATTAACAAACCATGATCTCATCATTAGTCAACAAGATACTAGAGAGACCATCAAAGCAAACTACAGGAGAGTCAAGATTGATTCATGCCAAACAAATGTTTGTAGCTAACAGCTGTATTACCACTGATTCTAATTTACTCAGCAGGATTCTCCTTTCATTTCGGAAGTGAGATGAATGTCACAATGCATGATGTAGACAGAATGTCTACCTACTGCACGAACAATGAGTTGTGTTAGCTCTCCTGGATCACACAATCTCTTACTGGTTTTGGGTATCATGAAGAATTACACCCTGGCATTTTCTACTTTAGCAACAAGAATCCTAAAGGTGATTTGACCTGTTCTGAGGAGTCTGTTAGTCTACCATGCTACACATATGCCCTGTTCAATACAGGGGGGACTTAGGAAGGCAACATTATAATTCCTTCCTGCTTCTGCTGAATCTTTTTGATCGTATCTTGGACAGCTTGTGCCTCCTGAATGAAAAGTAGCTGTTTCCCTTTCCCTTCCTTGGTGTTTTTGGTAGAATTTAGGCAGCTGTCCTTGGACAACTGTTGTGTCTCTTTGCCTATAAAAGATACATGCCAAAAGGATTCACCTTCTTAAAACTGAAACAAATAGGGTGGTGTATCAGCCCTGTCAAAGTTAACAAGAGTTTAGCCACGGACTTCCATGGGGCCAGGATTTAACCCAAGGAACAAATGAGCCATTTAGAGTTTAGGATTCTCTCCGGGAATTTCTGTTTGGGATTGCCTTTTTACTTGTGCTGCACTATTCGCTATGCTGTTTTCAGGGCAGCTCCTCACACAGGGCATTGCACTATCAAATAAAACTGCTCTTCTTCATGTCAGTATTTCAAAATTCACTTGTTTTTGCTGGAGACACACCCTGAACATGCCATGCAGTCCTAAAATGTTTCTCTGAAAGATTCTGCATACAATCTGAAATTTTAAAAAAATCAGACAGACTAAGTAAGCAGCAGGATGGATTTGAAGGTTTTGCCAAAACACTGACATCTAATGCCTCAATAGCTGGAGAAAACTGCAATTCCAAAAAAGACAGAACATTTCTGTCTGATCACACCATCTCCCCAAACCTTAATCAATCTCTTGTAACTTAAAACACTTGCTGTTCTCCAGATATTCTCTTAATATCCCGAGAAGTGTATAAATAGCAAAGCTGGGCAGCCCGGTTACTTAAAACGCCTAAGGAACTGAAGATGTATGTCTCCTCTGTCAATTTTTGCACTGTTCATGGAATCTTTTAATCTATGTAGCTTCCTGTGCAGGCTTACCTTCACAGTCTTGTCTGTGGCACTGTGCAAGAAAATGACCCGCTGTTCAGCTAAACTGCTGTTCCCCTACATTCAGGTGTTCCCTAATGACTTAACCTGTGTCTGTGATCAAAGAAAGGTTCAGAGCAGAGGAGAAGCCAGACACTCTGACAGAGCTGTAGAGGAAGTATCACAAACCGTGGAGGTTTGCTTTTGACTCATGAGACTTCTGGTGCTTTAACAGTAACAGGCAAACCCACCTGTACCATTTAGAAACATTGATTTCTGCCTGAAACCAGAAAACTAAGAGAACATGAAAGGCAACAGACTTTTCTGAATTTCTGCACAAAGTATTTAAAATGTGACTGCATAAGCCTTCTCTTGAAAGAGACATTAAAATTCCAAACACAGAAGGCATAAATAAGCAACAGTCAAATGTTTTCTATCATGATACACTCTCAATGCCTAACGTCAGACAGTTCACAGTCCAGAAACAGACCCTTCCAGGACTATTTTTCAAATAGCATTTTTGCACCCGGGTGCCACAAAATGCTTCTTTAATCTTTGTTGTTGTTGTTGTTCTGAATAACAAATTGTTTTCTTTGAGATGGGCCAAATTATATCTGCCTCACCCTCCACACAGCTTACAAGGTTATGGTACTTCACAAGCTATCCAGGGATACTCCTGGTATCAATCTTGAAGCCTATTCAAAACAAGGATGGGGAGTCAGGGCTTTCTTTGCCAACATTCCTGCTGAATAATTGCACAGCTCCATTATCTGTGGGGGAGTCCTCTCTTCCAGTGTTCCCTCACAAGGCTGTACTGCCTGTTGGGAGCTCACAGAGCTGGGAGACACCACAGGAAGCATGTACTGAAAGACCAGACAGATTGCAGCACTATCACTTATCCCTTTCATGCTGTCTTGCTCCATAAAGAGAGGGTCAGTCACAAAAGCTGCCTTTGTCACTAAATAATCACAGTACTGGTGCCTTCCCTGAGACTTTTATCAACCTGTAAGTGCATAGGGCACAACAGGAGCACAGTCCACAAAAAATGCTGAGCAGCATGAACCCCACCATCCTGATGTCTACACTGATTTCTAACGGGAAGGACACAGTGAAGCTGTCTGTTAAGTTTGTACTTGGAAACTTGACAACAACCTCCCTGTACGAAAAATACTCTGGACCATACTTTTCCAAATTAACACCATTGTCTCCAAGCCCTTTGGACTTTAATATTTGCCATATACATAATATTTGGACTTGCATATTTGCCAATCACTTGTTTGCATAGAATCCTTTCAAAATCTTTACTCACATGGACAAAAGAGTTTTGACATTAAAGTGGTAGAATGGAAGGCAGAGAGATGGTGGGCTGGACACGTTGCTCTGGCCTCCTTGGTCTGTTCTGCTCTTAGTCAATTTTTGAGGGGAAATAGGTGGTTGTTGTTCTTTGAGAGAGGGAGGTTCAAGGCAGTGAGGGTGTGAATGGCATTGGCTGGCACTAGCTATAAACACAGCACTCTCACTGGTTTCCAGTGTACATTTTCAGCACAGTTTGAGAGACCAGAATTTCCAGATGACGTGCTCAATGTATGTGGTGGGGGTGGAGGGCAGAAAGGGTCCTTCTTTTTCATGTTCACTTCTGGCTGTCAGTCAAACATAGCAATAAAATCAGCTCCAATTAAGGGGATATGCAAGGAATTTGATGATAATGTCAACACTCCATTCCATCAATACTGGGGTAAAGAAACTAATTTAAATTTTTTTTTTTTAAAAGGAAATAACCTCAGTCACACTCGACTGTAGTATCTCCAGATAAACAGTTAATCACAAAGGTACATAAAGTGGTTGACAATTCCTCCATTATCCTGTGGGGGTTTTGCTTTGTTTTTTCTGTGGGGGCCCTGGTTTCTGTTTCATTGGCTTTCTGATTACTCCAGTGCTGACTTAACTTTCACCAGCAGACTGCCTTCAGTTCGCTAAGAGGCTTAGCTTCTCATCCATTAACCCCTTACTGCAGGGAATCTCACTCACCTGACCTTAGAAATAGAAAACAGCTAGAGAGACCAGAGTACTATGTGGAGAAAGAAGTCCAGCTCTGGACTCACTCCTATCTCACTTCATGTCTAACTTCCTGTGTGACCTTAAAACATGTCCCAGTTAAAAGAAAGCACTTACCAAGGTTCTCAAGCTTCTCAATATTCAATAGACACTTCTAATCCTGTGTTTTACCATGGAGGGACCTAAATCTACCTGTGATTACTTCCTTAGCTGCAAGAGAGGCATGGTTACACTGCAACAGTATAAAATCTGATCTATTTTGGATTCACTGATCCAGGGAGGGGAGAATTTCCAGGGAGCACAGCTGCCTCTCCCAACTATACTGACGTGGAAACACATCAAATACGTAACTGTCATGTTCCTTGGCAAGATCTGCAATTTGCGGCTGCTCCAGCCAACCCCACAATTTACAGAGACATTTTGGAGGTGCTTTTGACCTCCTCAACCCATATCAAGATTATCTGGGATGGTGCTTTTGTAACTTCTTGCTCTACTTGGTATTCTGCTATGCGCTATTAATCCTGCAGAAAAGGCTGATTATTTCATCAGAATTTGACATATTCTGGATCATGATTTCATGGTCAGATTACTTAAACCTTTGGGCACTGAAAACTGTATTTTGAGAACAAATGCCCTCCTACAAACCGGCTGGCTAGCAGTTTAGTAACTATAAGTAGTAAGAGTGAAATAAATTCTAAAAGCAGTCATCATCTGGGGTAACTAACACCTGGACTATATAAAGAATTATGACAGCAGTTATTAATAATGCATAGTAATAAGCTTAATACATACTTAATACATACTCAGATATCAGATCTATTTTTTTCACTAAAAAATATATAACTAAACCTCTTAATAATAGTTCACCCTGTGAACATGCCACTAGTTTGGATGGAAGCAATTCTAGTTACACCAATTTTGGATTTTTAATTCAGCCCTCGTAAAGCACCCTCAAAGAAAGCCTCAAGCTGTTTTAGCATAGATACAAACAGGTGAGGCGTACAAACGTTTTGTGCTGTGCCTTATCCCCTCTCAATTTCTAGAAAAAAAACCTGAAAAGTTGTCCACTGCTGATGAGAATCTGTTTGGATTGAAGAACCTGTTGGATTATTTAGAGCTCTGTTCTAGTGATAGCCGACATTGGCTGTTAAAGTGAACTGTATGACTGCATTCCCTCTACAATGTGTCTCCATTTCCTTTCAGGTTGGGAAGCTGATCCAAGAAGCAGCTGGAAGGAGTAATTTGAAGAGAGTTACACTGGAGCTGGGTGGGAAAAGCCCAAACATTATTTTTGCAGATGCTGATTGTAAGTCAGCACTTCCATATTTTTCTTAAAAACATGGTTGTATGGTGTCTTTTTTTTTTTTTTTCATTTTAGGGCATATCTTTCATACAAAGTGAAATGGATCAATATAGCTGCATCTAATCATGCTTAATCTTACAGAAGCAGACTAAGGTGTGATTTTTTTTATAAAAAGACAACATTTGAACCCACAGATTCAAAGACAAGAAGAAAACAGAAAAAAAGTTATAAGCAAGCATATAGAAACAGTGTGAGTCATGGTCATGGTCCCATACACATTTGTCATCCTAAACTCTTCAGCAAGGTGGTTTAGTGCTTTAAATTTGGAAATTTTGTGATTTTTTGCTTCACAGTAATTACAAAAAGGGAGGGCTTTAATTTACACTTGAGTTGCTGATCTAGTCAGTGCAGTATTCCTTTGTTAAACTGTTTTGTTAGTATCTGTAAATGGTGATTATTCCATTTTTTAAATTTTCACAATTGAAGAATTGTGTATTGAAATATCCTCATTGCCACTGTCAGCAGGGAGCTGAAGATTTTGGCAGCTGGATGATATTGTGCAGCTGAGATTTTTGGCACCTGAGAAGGTACAGGACAGCCATTTAGGGTAGGGTAAAAACACAAACTGGAAGTTTCTGCCTAAATGATCAGCAATGAAATAGTTAAAAATGTTGATATCTAAATTGTCAGCAGGAGGTTTTGAAGTTAACACCCCATTAAGATGAATGGGACAGTTCACACCTTGCTTTGAGCTATTGTTTCAGGCTGTGTGCAGGGACACTGTACCCAATGCATTTTCTGAGAACTTTGTAACCCAAATAAATAGACATATAAGGATTTGGTCTTTTAATTTAAAAGGGGAAAGTGAACAGAAGAATGATTCTGAATAGCATGAATTACAAGAGTTGGTTACAATCCGATATTCATTTTCAAAACTTATCAATGTCTGAAAGACTAGGGACAGCTTGAGAACTTTCAGCAGCTTTTCTACATAGAAATGTTTTATCAAGTTGAGGGTCTAAATTACAGCCACAGCCATCCTGGTAAACTAAAAAGGCTGCTGTCAGCTGGAACCAGATGCAGATGTTACAGCCTTCTACCCCAGTTACTCCTCTCCATCTCCCACCAGAAATCACCACTCAGACTGGATCACCTGAACACTTCTAGCAGAGTAATAGATGCTGGGGGCAGGTCTGTGCTATGGCCTTCCACAGGGGCAGGACAAAAGCTCCTTGCTGCCACACAGAGCTGTAGTTTATCTGTGACTTGCTGTATCTGCCAAATAAGGTTGAACACCTGGGGAGAAGTTGCAGGCAACAGGGGAATAACAGGCCACAGAGTAGAGCACAGTCTTCATCAGGACTGTGTGTTACACAGTGTATCACACTAAAGCTCTCTGGTCTTCCCATAATTACAACCACCAGCACTTGACCTGAGATACAGACTTCAAAGCTCTGATTTTTTAAGCACAGCAATTTGCTTAGTATTCCAAAGCAGCTGTTTGTTACATTTGAGGAACACTGTGTGCCAAAAGTTAGCAGAAAGCATGACAAAGCTGTTGAAAGTTTGTGCACCTAAAAACCAGAGAATTGTTAGAGCCCTTCATGGTGAAAAATTGTGTTAGCAATAAAGGAAGAAACATCAGTTGATCAGTTCTATCCACTAGTGTTTTCAATCTCCATGGAGCTGCCTGGGAGAATTTGAATATGGTCCAGGGAACACCCTATATCATTTTTTTTCAAGACCACGCTGAGGGCAGAATAAGGCATTTCTATTAGACGGAGTTGTCTAGAATGTGCTGAATGTAAAGCACTGTTACTTTGTTTATTCCATAAAAGATGATACTTTAAGCAATATTGCAAAGTGCTACAGCTGATAACAGAGGTACTACAGCGCTGCAGGGCATCACTGTTTAAGGATGAATTCAATATTCTTGTCTAGTCGGCTCTTACACCCAGTGGGAGAATTTAGCTCTGAATGTCTAAACATGGCTGGATCCTCTCTCCTGCTTGGATAGGGGATGTGTTAGCTGTATCTCCAAGGAAGTTAGAGTAGAAATCAAGGTTTGATTGTTCTATAATTGACCTATATTTTTAACGCCTTAGTCACCTGTATAGGCCAAGAAGATGTTTCTCTCTTGCAGAAAACTAATCTGGCTTTTTGGGAAGGATAGGTCTTGCCATTATCAAAGTCAGATTCTCTCAAGTACTTGGTTGGCTGTAATTCTCACATATGCAGTATTAAACCAAGTGCAAACTTGGGATCACAGACAAATTTTCCCCTCCTCTACTGACCCCAGTCAGACAGACTTCTATAATGTGGGGGCACAAATCACCTCCTAGGGTCTCTTTAAGAGTTTTAGTTTAAAAATTACATGGCATAGAAGACATCAGTGAAGTTGTTCTTGCATACTCTACTCCTACAGACTGCTAAAGCACTGTCTTGGTTTAATTTTTGCAGTGGGATATTAAGCAATATTTTGTGGCTTTTGTCATGAGATGGCATGTGGAATGTATTACCTATGGACCCTTCGTTACCTAGATGATGCCTGAAGTGCCAAGTGGTCCCATGCAATCCAGTGTTTCTGAAAGAGACAGATGGTCCTAATATCCCTCTAGTATAGCTGTGTCCAGGCTGGAATAAAGGGAAAAACTCAACTTTAGACATGTTTAAAAACTATGTATTTTCACAGGGATTATGACACAAAATTAATCATCTTCATTTATGACCCCACACAACAATAGCATGATTTGATTTGGTATCTGCTTTGGTTTTTTTTAACCAAATCCTAGTCCTGCTTTGAAGTTTTGGGAGTGTGGCACCTATGTAATAGACGTGGCACTGGTGCAACAGCAGATGTGTCTATGATGTGTCAGAGCAACATATGCTGTCTTGATTTTTTAGTGGACTATGCTGTGGAACAAGCTCACCAAGGGGTCTTCTTCAATCAAGGTCAATGCTGCACTGCAGGCTCACGGATTTATGTGGAAGAATCAATCTATGAAGAGTTTGTTAGAAGAAGTGTAGAACGTGCGAAGAGGAGAGTTGTGGGGAGTCCTTTTGACCCAACTACAGAACAAGGACCACAGGTAAAGGAATAGTGCTTTGGCTCTACAGCCCAGGAGGTGCCTGGAAGCATTTAAACTCTACTAGGACAGAGGTCAGTCGGTGCATACTCACTCACACAGTCCAGGGTAGCTGACATGATAAACATTTTAAAGACTAAAGTTCTAAAGGAGTAGGTAATCTGTGCAGCTCAGGGGTGTTTCTTGTTAAGTAAAAACTCTCAGTTTTTACTTAAAATAAAAATAAAATAAAAAATGTCAGTAAGTTTGCTTCCCAGCTTTAACAGAAAGATTCTGATCTTCAGCCCCCCCAAGATACAGCTGTAAACTGTGAGCAGCTCTCAAAAGTCTCTGTGGGCACTTACTTTCAAAAATTGTCTACAACCATAACTGTGCTTGTAGACCACTAGAGACACAGGAATTCTAAACAAGAGATGGTCACAATTAGAAATAGGTCTTTAGAAAATGTTCTTAATAACCAGCTGGGCTTATACCATTTTCAGGAAGTTAACCTTAGACAAAAAATAATGATCTGCTTTGCTTATAAACCAGACTGCTTAGTAAGAATGTGGGTTGACCCACATACATAGGGGGACACATCCTTAAGAAGACTGAGTCCTAGGTTCCAGTCAGCAGCTATTTGTAGATCTCTGGCATCTCCAGCTCAGAGAGTAGTGAATATAAGCATGAGTCTACTCACTGGGACGTGACTTGCCTAAAAAACCAATTTCGACTTGATTGTCAAGTGCACAGTTTGCAAGTCAAATGGTTTCTTCTCTCTTTCAGATTGATAAAAAACAATACAACAAGATCTTGGAACTGATTCAAAGCGGCATTACTGAAGGAGCAAAACTCGAATGTGGGGGTAAAGGGCTAGGAAGGAAGGGCTTCTTCATTGAACCTACAGTGTTTTCCAATGTAACAGATGACATGCGGATTGCCAAGGAGGAGGTATTCACACACATGGGCATTTTAGAATGTCCTAATTTTAAATCATGTTTACTTCCTGAGACAAAAGCTTTAGAGTGAAAATCACCACTACCTTTAAAAAAAAAAAAAGAGCAAAATCTTTTCAGAACTCCTTATGCACACAGCAACTGATGACATCAGTTGGGTTATGAAGCTCAATTTTTGTCATTGGCTGTAAAGTCTCAGATGTGAAAGAAAAGATAAGGGAAGAATGGATGAGTTCCACTGAGGCAACTGCTTCGGGAAATTCATGCAGTTTTATAGACAGCTATCTATCACTATTAAATGTTGCTGTGGGAATTTATAAAGAGTGCAACAGGAGACAGAAGACAATTAAAAAAGAAGAATAAAAGAGGAATAAAATGCCTCTGAGCGGGCTGCTTTAATAATTAATGATTAATCTTTGTTGCAGATTTTTGGGCCTGTTCAAGAAATACTGAGATTTAAAACCATGGATGAAGTTATAGAGAGAGCCAACAATTCTGATTTTGGGCTGGTAGCTGCTGTCTTTACAAATGACATAAACAAGGCCCTGACAGTCTCTTCAGCAATGCAGGCTGGGACGGTCTGGTAAGGCAGAAGTTATCACACTCCTACTTTTGGAGATAAAGAGTTTGACTCACTATCATGGCACCTCAGTTTTGCACCCTGTGTCTGAAAAAATGTTTATCTAGACCATCCTAGTAGTGAATCGCTAACCAAGATATGGAACAGCTGTAGGGAGCTGTGACTGCTCACTGTGGGTGAATGCTATTGAAAACTGGGAAGCGCCTTGCTTCCCATTCGCATGGCAGCCACACTGCTGAATGGCATTACTGAAAACAAACAAAGCAGAGTATAACTGATCCTTTCTGTGGAGCAGAATCCTGTGAGGTTTCTGCTTAAAGGCACAAAGAATCATGTACTTTCTACAACATTAAGGAACTAAGGGGACACATCTTCTCTCTAGTCCTTAGGAACAGGTAATGCCACTTCTAGAGTTTAATAGCTTGCAATTTGGTATGTCAAGCCTGGGTAAACTAAAGATCCACAACAAATCAGGGAGAAAAAGGACAAATTCAAATCTAACAGCTCTGTGTTATAAACTGACACTGAGGTTTGTAAGACAATTAACAGCTCCTTACGAAAGCTGCATCCAGTGCCCTTCTCCAGTCCTCACAGGCCAAATCCCATTCTCCTTATGAGTAAGGAGCAGAATGTTGGTTTTGTGGCATAAATCCCTCATTTCTTTTCAACACAAGTCAAGTTTGGTATTAGTAAGAGGTATACAGTGACCTTAGCTCCAGAAGTTTCAGTCTCTCCCCAAGTTGTCCAAAGGTCTCTCTGACAGTGCAGTTGGACTTAATGCCTCTTCCTGTTACAGGATAAATTGCTACAATGCCTTAAATGCCCAAAGCCCTTTTGGAGGATTCAAAATGTCTGGCAATGGGAGAGAGATGTAAGTATTACCCTGCTGCCTTCTAAACTGTTTTCAGCTCTACAACATTAGTGAATCCTTCCATGAAAATTAAGATCAGGAAATATTCCCATCTGAGGATAAGATGACTGATAAGCGTTGCCAGTTCTAAATGAAGTTGATTTACATGGCAAGACCATTTTCTTTTCCTTTTTTTTTTTTTTTTTTGACATAGCAGAATAAATTACTGGAACTCCCTTCTTATTCTGAAAGGACTAAAAATTTCAATTTTTCTGAACTTGTAACGTGTTTTCTGAGAGTTTTTCTTAGCCACATTAACCAGCACTTTTGCAGAAAGATTCTCTTTTTGGTACTGCTGTGTACTTGTTGACTGATTTGGTGTACTTGTTTCAAAGTTGTTTTGCCGTATATTTTGCCTCTCTTGCTATTTTTTTGCTTTTTTTACTTTTTCCTACATTTATTAATATAGATGCATCTGAATTTTATTTAAATGTTATCTATCTGTTTCAGATTTATAAACAATGTTAAATGAAATCAGGCCCAGAGCAGGATAGACAAATGTGTTTACATCCCTTTCAAAAAATCACCTTCCATTACAAAGCTTTCTGTCCTTTCTTAATCCATTTAGAACTAAGTGCCAAGTATTTTGAAATGGAACTCCATGCTCAAATACTGTCCCATGTACCTAATTTAAAATCTGACCAGTTTTTAATTCGCATTACAATTACAAGGAAGTTTAGCAATTGCATCAGCCCCAGATTGGTTACGCATACAAAGGATTCAATTAATTTCTGTGCAGGAGGCACGTATACCAGATATGTCTCACCTAAGCTTTCAAAATAGCTTATGGCTAATGGCAAACTCAGCAGTAAAACTAAAGTAAGGTCAAACTCTTTAAAACTTTAAATATGTTTAAGTATACAACTTGATCTATAAAATAAGCTCTATGTAGTCTGAAATATTTTCCCTCATTAGGGAGTACTTTGAATAACACATTCATACTATTCTCCACATTCATGAGTTATGAGGTGATCTCACACTGGCATAAATATGTCAGCTCATCTAACTCTTATCATTGTGAAAATATTCTAAAACTACTAAGCTCGATAGAGCACATGAGTAACTTGACACCCAAGAGTGACCCCACTGACTTCAGGGAGGTTAACTGTGCAAGCAAAATATTCACATATTGATATCGTAGAGTTTTTGAAAGGGGGGGGAGACCAGGCAGCACCCCAGCTCCCATGGAAAAATCCATGGTAGTTGTACACTTGATTCCCATCTACAGCTTTGAAAACATTCATCATAAACAGTAAATGTTTGTAATAGTAATAATCTCTATCTCACAAAGATGCCTGAAAAACCTACTTATGAGTAATTATTCAACTCCTTTCAGAACCTCTTTGACCAGATATCACTTTCTAATTCACCTTAGATCTCTGTTTTAAGGGATACATTTTACAGCAAAAATAATATTGAGTCAGGCAATTAAAGAACAACAAAAAAAGAGAAAATGTCCATACATATGTGTGTGTCATTGCTAAGCTAATAGTATGTTACAACCAGACCATAATTATGCCACTGTGCTATCTGTGCTAGCACTGTATTATCTGGAACTTGTTCTGTTCCTGTATTTAAATTCACAGATTTTTATCACACATGGGGAAAAAAATGAACACAGAAAGTTGAGATCTGCTATACTGACTTTGCACTCCCACAAAACATAGCAGGGTATGTCCATACCAGTAGAGAACCAGAACTCATTTACACAATACAACTGATTCCTGTTTATATTAAGGCTACTTACAATATTCTTGGAGTCTAAAAAAGGAGTCTAAAAGGGGGATTTTTTTACATTTACACTTCCTTAAAGCTTCTTATCACTACCTGAGTGGTGTAAAATTTAACTCCTGTAACTAAAAAAACAAGTGACTCATCCCAAATAGCCACATGTGGCCATTTTATATTAGAGTCCCCAAAAATGCTGGTCTCTGTCCAAATGTTTTCAAGGGAAGGAGGTGCTAGTGTACTTCAGAACTAGCCTTTAATGTCACAGGAATTATTATGGTCTGGATAGCTCCGAGATACAGCAGTGCATTCCCAAAAAGAAGTGCAAGCAGGAGAACAGCTTGGAGTTATAATTCTTTTCCTTATCTTTTTTCTCTTGGTCTGAGGGAGGGAAGAGAGTATGTAATACTTCTTTTGAAGAGTGATTTGTTCCACTGCCCTCACACCTACACAACCAAGGGATAGCACCATGCAGACTTGACCTGCGGGCTCCTTCCTTTTCACAGACACAACCCTTGTTCTCATCCTGACACCAAACTGCAATCCCAGAAGACCCACAGTGGCCATAGAACAGGATGTTACTGCTCCCTACTTTCCTGTATTAGGTTGTAGGGACAAGCGAGCCCTTTAATTGAACACACACTGACTCTTCTGCTCTGAATGTCTGGAATAATCCATCTTCCTATTCAGCAAGAGCAACTTTCTAACTTTTGAAAAATACTTGCCTTAGCATTCATTACAGTTGTCCACTTCCAAACTTTAAGCCAGAAAACAAACACGTAAGGCCCTGAAGCCTTGAGCTGAAGAAACAGACAATAAATATATCTAATTTTGTTCACCAGACTGGCAGTTGGAACATACATAAAGGCACTGGATGCTCTGTTGGCTACATTATCTATTGACTTGGAAAAATCTGTCCAACAGGTGTTTGGAGCCAAGCCGCAGCCCTGATGAATCAAGCAGAAACTTTCACACAGAGAGACTTACTAGCATTAGTTATTGGGCTCCATGTGGCTCCTGGTGACAGCTTCCACTGAGCCATAAGGTCCTGTGGCTCAGCTGAGTCTGATAAATAGCTGAAGTTTTTGGTCATTCTTTGGAGACAAATCTACCACTTTCTAATGAAAGCTGAGGGTGGTCCAAATCAATGGGGACCTTTCACATGTCAAAAAATCTTTACCAGCATATTTCCTTGCATGTACTTAAATTCTGGTAGATCTTCAAATGCGTACTGAATCATCAGTCTGAGTTAAACATCAACCACTATATCCCATGTAAGGCTCACCAAGCCAACAGGTACATCAGAAAGTTTTCAAAACTGCAGGTGGAATGAAATGGGCTGGTAAATATCCTGGTATTTCTGCCCAAATGAATATTTCGGCATAATATAATACAATAATAACATAATATATCGCCGATATTATGTTTGGTGTAAAATTTACAGTGTAGTGGTAAATATGAAGTAGGCTATGCAATGCTGGGGGCATACAGAGGGGTTTTATTGCTTTGAACAGTGAACACTCCATTCTGAAAGCAACACTTGTTAGAAAGAGGTTCTGGGGAATTCCCCTGAAATATTCTTTATGGTGCAGTTGGCATTAAATTCTGCACAGGAGGATCCAGGGGGAAGGCAGCGTCAAATAGTAAACATGCTAACATGATACGCATGTCAGCACTTTTTAGATTTTAATATAAGTAAGAGAGCAGTATTGTAGATGTTTTAGGGGTGGGGATAAGAATTCAACCAAGAAACAAATGTCTGTAAGAGCTTGTGCAAAAGAAGCCTCGTATGAGTTCATACAGAAGAGATACTCTACTTCCAGCCTTGGACTGTACCTGTTCGGAGGTGGGGACATTGCTTTACCTACACAGCATCCAGCAGACATACTAGAACTTAACTAACGACTTGACAAGAACTCCATTACTCCAAATATTTGCACAGCAAAATGCACATACCTATACTTCCAAGAAGGCAGGCAGAACTCCCCAAAAGCCGTGCGATATCCACTCTAAACCTCAGCAGCCTAAGAGATGAGCCAGGCTGGAGCTGACTACAACAAAATCTACACAGCATTCAGAAACACCCATTTCTTAAGCATTATTTATCCAAAGCAGAACATGTTCCCCTCAGAGCCATGTGTCAGATGACTAGGACCTAGAAAGTGGCTAGCTTCTAGCAGTATAGAGGATCTTATGGAAGATGCTGTGCTAGGACAAAAAGAGGTCTTCTATGTAAATCTAGTGGAAAACTGAGGAAGCTGAATACTCTTTCACAGTATGTGCAAATGCTGATTTCTGCTGCTGGATATTTTGTCAGAGAAAAAAGATCAGTGGGTTAGGAGTCAAGTTCATCTTTATCCAGGGTTGCGAGTAGGTCATTTTCCATAGTACATAGCTGGGACCTTCTCTTTCTTGAGTGCAAATATAAGCAGTAATTTCACTGGCCAGTGGTGTAGGTCTTGGTGTTTGGACATTTTCAAGGTCTGGAAAGGACAGAGGACATCAATTCACTCCTAACAGTTCCATCAACTGACAGTGAGTATTTTTGGGTTTAATGTCATTCTGTATCTCCTTATCAAATGCTGGAACCATCCATTGTACTTTTGACCTTAACTGAAACTTCACCTTCAGGTTTTCTGAAAGATGGCATGAAAGGAAAGCCTGTACAAAATCACAGTACAACAGAAACCTATGCTGAGAATTTTAGGTTATATCTTAACCTCATCAAGGAATCACTTTGCAGGTTTTTGCTCGATAAAAGAATTAATGTCTGGTGTAAGCTGATGCTCCAATTTGTTTTTTAGGGGCGAATGTGGATTGAGAGAATATTCTGAAGTTAAAACTGTGACAATAAAGATCCCTCAGAAGAACTCCTAAAATGACGAAGGACCACGCTGTGCACACGAGCACATGATGCCACCCTCTCTATTCCTTATGGAGACCAGCACTCAGGAATAAAAAGTGTTACACAATATATATTTAAGAAATTAAGTTGCAACATATATACTGGGCACATAACTGCATACGTAATGCAAACCAACTCTGCATGTTTTCATAAAACTCTCCTGAGAATCATTACATCTTTATAAAACAAATCATAACAAGAGATACAATGGCTATTGGGCATCATTTAGTAATGGTTCTAGCTATAAAACTGTTAAATGCAAATGCATGCACACACACATTTATCTCTCCTTTAAATAAACATAAGTCTTACTGCTTTCAGGTTGCCTTCTCAAACAGACCTGCCTTGTACCGACATTCTAGTTTCAATCAGGGCTTTACAAGCCAGATTTTACCCCAAATGCTAGCAATGAACAACATAAACAAGTATCATTGATGGTCCTTAAAAATAAAAGACTCTGAACAGTAACAAGCCAAAAACTGGTATATTGGCAACTTTCCAATTAGCATGCTCACATAAAGAGGTCAAACTGGGGAGGGAATCAAACCATTACATGGACAATGAAATTGAAATACTTATCAGTGAGATTTGGCTTTCATGACCCACAGCAATTTGTTTTTCAAAGTTTATTTTCATAATTACTTTATGTCTTGTTATAAGCAAAAATCCTCCCTCACTTACAGGAACTTGAAAGGTTTTACCTGCCTGCCAAAAGAGCATGGCGAAACAGGGTGGGAGGGTGTTAAGGAGAACAGGAACAGATCCCAAGGCTTCACAGAATATTTCAGCTTTCACCGCTTGTCTAGTTTTGTTGTTGTTACTGTTGTTGTTTCCACCTTTTTTCTTTTTTTGAACAAGTATATGAACACGCAGACGCCATTTATTTGTCTGCTATTAAACTTCCTGTGATTACACTGGGAATTGTAAGTATTTGTTACAGCAGGAAGAACCCAGTAAAAGCCCACGGGACAAGCAAGTAAGCTTGACTTTATTCTCTTACTAAATGATGGCTTGCCATCCTCACCATGCTTGTGAGCCACAGGTGAGCTTACTGGCTCGTTCTGACTTTTCAATTATGTCTGTTCTTTTTTTGGCCCAGGACAAAAATATAAGCAAGTTCCTTTAGAAGTGAGGTGTTTAAAACCCGTCACATTATTACCTGCTGCCTACAGAGTCTCTTCCAACTTGTAACTAACAAACTAAACACCACCTCTTTCTTTCCATCTGCAGAGCTTGATTCCCCAGATTTTTTTTAAAGAGGATTCATTTTAAGTTTTAACTTAGAATTAAGAAAATTTATTTTTAAAGTACAGTAAATCATCTACACTGTGTAGCTACATTATCTGGGGTGTAAGGACAGAATTATAGCCTCAGGCGTAACAGTTTTCCTAGCTGCAGAGTCTATACTACAAACTGTTGAAAACTCCAGACCTGATCAGCAAATCATTTCTGCACGTTCTTAACTTCCTTTACTCTCTGAGGGATTCCTCTTAGATTTGAAGTTGTGTGTGTCCTTAAACATACTGCTGGATCAGGACAAGAGTACGCAGCACTTCGTAGTGTGGTGGCCCTCAATATTTTGTATTTCTAACTCATGTGCAACTCTGTACATGTTTTTAAAGCAATATGTATACATGATGATATTCAGAAATGACAGTACATTCACAGACATGGAGATGAATCAAAATATTCCTGAGCTGTTAAATGCAAATGCCATATACTTCAACTGTCGTGTATGTCAGAGTGAAGAAAAACAAAATACAGCAAATAAGAGATTAGTTATCTTTTAAACTGCAATATAAAATGTGAATAAGGAGATTTTACTTCTTTTCTCCTATTTACTTAAAAAAGAAACTTCTGTGCTAACAGCATTTACACCGTGTACTCTTTTGTATTCTTTTTGTGTATTTTGTATGTCTGTGCTTTATTCCCAGTACATTCAGGTAAATAATAGAGAGTTGCCATTTTTTTTCAACCCTCTCACTGCAGCTCCATTTGATGTACATGGATTTGTGAAATCCTTTTTTAAATGTACCATCTGCATGGATCCAACAAAACATTTTTCCAGTCCCTGCAGCTTTTTGTTACAGTTTTTAATCATGTATATAGTTATATGTTATTAAAAAAGTAAAAGGATATTTTCTATGAAGTTTTTTCCATTAAAAAGGTTTAGAGAAAGACTTTAGACTGTGAGACTCCTTTATTGTTGACAGAGCTATAAAAATATTAAAAAAAATATTTTCTTAGCAAAAGATCTGCTCTCACAGTAGCTTTATTTTCATTTGCAAAAGTGAATGAAGTAAAAGGCCAATTACATTTTCTGGAATATTATTGCAGCTGTATGAAAAACACTTGTGAATTGCAGATCTAGGTCATAGCCAAAGTTCATCCTCACCCTCATGGTCATAAAGTTTAGCTATTGGGGAAGGTCTGAAATCATCAGAACCAGTGGGGCACCCCTGCAAACTGCTGCATCACAGCTTGAGTTTTGGATAACGTTTAAAAAAATCATGATGCTTTTTCTTTCTCTAGTAGATGAGTCACAGAGATGATTAAATTAACACTCAGATCTTTTATGGAGTGATATTCTACTTGTCTTTAATCTCAAAATGCTAAAACAGGGAAAGGACAGACTGAATGTTATTTGACAGCCAGTAAAATTTACATGGCCAGGTACTATACAACTGTCCCTCAAGCAATCCCTTTATTCCAGGGTTCCTTTCATTGCCAGGAACAGCATTCCTCTTTTGAAATGGTCCCTGTTTAGATAAAGTAACTGCTCAGTTAATAAGGCCAAGCTACTTCATTGTATGGCAAGCAATGGTTATACCTCAGTGTCACAGAATAATACTGTTGGTTTAATCAACACTACAGGCAATCACAATAGATAAAGTAACTTCACTAAAACAGATGGGATAAAAGAGAATAAAAATAATAGGAGTGAAATTGCATTCTCGGAAATTAATACTGTTCCTGAAAGTCTGGGATATCAGGAATACATTAAGCAGAGTTTCATTTCTATTTAACTAGTGGCATGGACAACACTCTGTCATGGGGCTGTGAGTGGACAATTAGCACCTGCCATATTCTCTGTCTCTCTGACCTGTTTGCAACCTGCCTCACCACTCCAAGCCATCACATAGGCACAAGCAATGGAGTGCTTTTCTGAAAGCAAAATGAATGAAGGAAGGTTGTTCTGGAGCCCACTGAAAACAAGCCATGTTGTCATCTAATGAAACGAGCAAAGTTCAGTCCATAGTAAATAAGCACTCTGTGGAAAGTAAATGTATCAATAAATGTGTGTGCAAGTGTGGTAAAGGGAGACTTCGGAAATAATTGCGTGTTTCTTCTGGGAAAAGGATGCGAAGAAAGGCAAAAAGAATTTCGGTTCTGTGGCCTTCAGACAAAGCAATGGATATTGATACTACCAGAATAGCATTCACGCATTTATCAGTGCCCTGTTACAAAGAACAATCCTTCTCTTCCTCCCCACAGAGGCCAGGATGGAAAAGCTTGCCTTACATATGCAGAGGCACTGTGTACAGTGCCCTCTTATTTCTCAGTTCTGTCCTGGAAAGAAGAGAACCCATAATAACATTGAATTCAGGGCACCAATTTAGCTAGAGAGGAAGCCAAAGACAAGCAATACACCATACTGTTTAGTTATGGCTCTCTGCATGGTCACACCTAGAGCTCTGGAGAGCTACATTCACAACCACCTTACATTTGCATCCATACATCTCCATCATGCATGCTAAGTCCATCAACACAGGAAGTTATTTTTCTCATAACAACTTCATACCACAATGACTGATATTCACAGTGCTGTATCTGTCAGGAAGCAGGAAAAGCCTCTGTGGCTATTAGATGCCATCAGCATTCCCAACCCATTCAAAGGGACTTCTCTCAGTACATTAGACAACAGCTGCATAAAACGCATCTTTCTTCCTCGTCCTCATTAAACACATAGTTAATTCTTTCTGTATCTTTACTGTGTCTTTTGTGTCCACTGACAGCACGCAGGTATCAGGGAACTATGCATGGCTCTGCCAAAAAGCTCAGGAACTTCTGAAGCCAAGTGGGGGACTTTAGCATGAAGTTGGGCCATTTATAAGGATAGATTAGGCTGATGTGAGAATAGTCATATAATTTCATATGACTAAAACGTGGCTAGAAAATGGCACTTCCAGGGCTTGGGGTCCCACTTTCTTCTTCCACACAGCACAATGTGGAGTGCTGGGATGCTGGTTTCAATAAGCACTTGCCTAATTTTTCTCAGAGGACTGGAACTGACACACTGGAATTCAAGGTTAACACAAGCAACAGATTATTGCAGCTGGCTGCAGTGCAAGTTCAGTCATTTTAGTGGTGAAGAGCAGGTTAAGCTGTCTGTGTAGCCACAGCTGCTACACTGGGGTAGAGCTCAGCGCCAAGTGCTTCGTTACCTAAGATTAAGGCCCAGAGGCTGTGCACACACGTATGACTGAGAATCTGTCCCAAAGACTGAACAGAGGTGTAAGGGTGACTTGCCTCTTGGTACAACTGGGATAAGTCACCAGAGCTGTTGCATAATGTCCCTAAAGCCCTTAGCTTACTGTTAGAGTGGGAGAAAAAGCACATCTACACACCCCTGGTTCATAAGAATGGTTAATTCTAAAACAGTTCAGCCAGCTGCGTTTAAATCCTGAACCCTCACTAAAAGCCAGCCTCATTCCCCTAGCACAGGTACTCCAGAGCCCAGTTGCACCATGAAGGCCACAACTATTTTTTTTTGATATCAAGAATTTAAATCCACTCAAGCCACTACTGAAAAGAGGGACAGCACCCGTGATCCATTGCTTCTCTATGGTGAGCATTTGCACTGTTACTTTTCATGGGTTTATAGGATGAGTTTCACCAAACAGCAGAGGCTGTCCTGTACTGTGGACAGCACATACATTTTTGGCTATGCCTGCAGGGCCAGGAAGCACTCCTTTTATTTCATTTAATTCATTATTTATTATAATTTATTAAATGCATTATTAGTATTTATTTCATAATTTCACCTGATTTCAGGTGACATTTATAAACACATTATGGAGGACCCTTGCCATCAGCTGTAATGCCCTGAAGACTCCAATGCCCAGGAAGGCTGGGACGTCTGCTGGGACAATTGCCTTGAGGACTGATGAGGTCTGCATTACCAGCATGGTCCCCAATGCATTACTGTCACCATTCCTTGTATTGTCATTTAATCCTAGTAGCTAACATCAAATCCTGCAATTTCAGGCTGGTTTTGAGGTGATTTTATCAGCCTGGAGCCTCTTGATGAGACCTGCTACATAAACCTGGATTGTGCAACCACAACAGCAACAGACTGTAAGAAAAGCTCCAGCTGCAGAGGTTGCCAAGGAGGCTGTGCACACAGCAGGCTGAAGTAACCCAAAAGGGTGCTTGTGAAATGTTTGTGCTGCTGGCAGGCAGCACATTGCCAGGACAGATCACACATCATGCATTTGCACATCAAATGAAGCTGCACTGGTCTGAGAGCATGGGAAAGGCCTGTCTTGAACGGCATGTGTCCTACTTCCTAAACATGTATATTTTACACTTTACACTTGGTTATTGGCCAGATTGAAAGTACCGCAAGTTCCCCAAAGCTTGTCGTTTCGCCTTTGAAGTAGAACTGTTTGGATAATGTTTCCTTTGGCAATTTATCTATGTAACAAAGCAGGAACTTAGCTGCACTGGCCTCTCAACAATCCACCACTAGCTTTTGTCAGAGTATTCATGTGTTTGTGTATATGCACTCACACACAATTTGATCATTTTTCATGACCTTGCTTAGCCCCTCTCCTTCTCCCTTATGGTTCCTCATGATGAGGGTGGTGTAACTTGTGCTAATATTAACTCACTTCATTTTGGGGTTTTTCCCTGCTCTTTGTATGCCTGGCTGAGTTTCCTACAGCAGCTTAATTAGCAAGATATTTGTGTGCAGCTCATTCCTGCTGCTGAACAAAAAGAAAATGTTTGCACTGCTTCCCCTGGCAAAAGGGCTCCAGCTCATGGTCCACTGGTTTTCTCAGACTCTCCTGGGACCACAAGATGGGACATAGAGCAGGATCTCTTGTGAAGTTTCTGCTGTTTCCTGCTTTCCATTGGTCCAACACCTCTCCCACAGTCTTTGGCACTTGACAGCCAATCTCAAAGCACAGTCAGTGCCTGGCAAGAGAAGCCTCCTTTTAGTTTTTAATTTTGAACTTCACAAACACTCGGGTTTTTGGGAAGGATGCTGAATGGAAAGGTACTCCTTGCTCCTACCAAGAAACTGCAGATTAAGGACAATGGCTAAAGCATTCCCCTTGTATCTGATGGTCCTGCCACTAGTCAGAACTCTCAGCTCATTCATTCACCATGGGAGTGTGGCTCTCACTCAGAGCTGGCTAGTAAGATGCCCTATCCCCAGGCTGTGCAGCTAGGAGGACCAAGCAGACAGCCTTTATTCAAATCAAGCATTCCAGAAAGTCCAGAAAAGTCATCAAATACTCTGCAGCCTTATTGTTCCAGCATCATGTACATATTCTCTGTTAAATACAACCTGGCTGTGAAATTAAGGAAAAAAACCACATTGCCTTCAAAGAAATGGGCATTCGTAGAGCTACCAATCTGCGGTTCCTGAGTAGCCCAGAGCTCCTGAGCAGTACAAGGAAAGCTCCTACACAACAATGTTGCATTGCACCAGGATTGTCTTACCACAGGGGCTGTCACGTTGGATGTATGGGAGGAGACAAATCTAGTGAGGCCGCTGAGAGCACTATGTCCCTTCCATCCTGACATGAAACTAAACTGGAGCAATGGTCTCTTTTTTGAGCATCTGTCCCATGTTTCTCCACACTGCACACCTTAAGCCACAGGGAGCTACTGCTAGAGAGCTCCTGGGGACTGCTAAATTGGCCAGGCCTCTGATCACTTCAATATATACAGAACCACCTACTCCCATAACTGAAATTGCAGCAAAACCCAGTGCAATTCCTGCTCTCTCTTTGCTGCAGCCCTGCCTCTCCAGCAGTCTTCCTCTTGCAGCATTTGCCTTCCAAGGACAAACACAATTTGCCAGACATTTATGGGAAAAAATGCCCAGGAAATGCCACTGGTACAACACAAGTTTCCTTAGGGAATGCAAAACATTTGACCCTCTCCACAATTCCCATTAGCTTCCCCTTTGTGAACCTCTCTGATGCCACCATTTCAGATTGCTCTAGTGGGAAAATGGCTGCAGCCTACAGCTGCCCAATGCCTTTCAAAAAGACCCAGAAAGATGCTCTCATCTCCTGCATCTGTAGTGACTTCATAGCCAAGGCTCTGAGACAAATGTTTTAAGTTAATTTCATATTCCATTATAACAGACAAAAAATACGATGACAAAATCACCACAGATACTGTTTCTCCATGTTTCAAATCACCTTGCAGCTCTTTCCTATGAAAATGTCAAACCTGTTTTCTTCCCTGTAGCAAACTGCACATGTATTATAGAAGGGCTGGTGCAAAGCTCTGCTAAAAGACAGGGTTGCTGGTTGATTTCTATTTTAAAAACACATAAAACATCCTGAGCTCTTTCTCAAGGTTTTGGCAAAGAGGCTCTTTTAACTAACTGTGTTCTTAGGTAGAACAGCAACAAATGGCTCAATGATTTGTTTTTACAATGTCCTCTCTGGGAAGACTAATTACCAGCTAGCCTTCTAGCGTGCAGTTTCAAACATTTGGGGCCTCATTCTTTTTCAGGCAAAATTCATACAACAGACTGCAGAATCTGCCTGGGTGGGGGCATTTTGCTTAAAGTTTCTAAAAGCTTTAGGATTATGGGCTGGCCAAGAGATTTCATGATGCTTCTAGAATTTTGAAAAATGAAGTAGGAAAAGACCACACTTTCCTCTGTATTACTATTTGTCTCTTTGGGGTAGTAACATAGTCACCCAACCAAAGTCACTGTAAATGCTGTTTTCAGCTGGTTTGTACACAAAGCTCAGAAAAACAAAGGTAGATTTCATACATGAAATCTGTGTTCAGCAGCAAGAACCACCAGCAGATTCTGCCTGACAAAGGAAAACAAACTTGAGGGGCTTCTTCCAATTTGTTTTCTTTTTCTACAAAGTTTCAGGACAATCAACTTTTCCTCCTCATTATTCTCCCTACTGGACTTCTTTCTTCCTTAATTCCTACTCCTCTTGATGCCTCTCTAAAGGTTCTGGCTGAGGGAAAGCACTGAATGTTTAACTACTGCGCATATAGTCTCTGCTAGTATTTTCCAGCTTTGCCATTAAACACTGGGCAGGGCCGGGCAGTAGCTTCTCATTAGAGCACGTTCCTGGGTGATTTAGACTGTAGAACCAAGGTAGCCAACCTAACTGACTTTCCAGACTCAGTCACGGCAGCCAGTGTTCAGTAAGTCATTACTAGTCTCATCTGCACCAGCCTATCTTAACCAGTCCAACATGCCTTTTTTTCCCAATTATAGATACCAACCTTTACAGCAAATAATTTTGTAATCTATTTTTATTGGGAAATTAAGCAGCAGCAAAGTACTATATGTTCAGAACTCATTGTTCAAACATGTTTTATAACCTTTAAAATAAAAAATAAACAACCACAAAGACTTGCTAGATTTCTATCCATAGTCGAGTATTTCCCTGCTTTGAATGTTATTAAAGCTCTGGAAGATGTGCTTGCTTGTATCTGAGCAACTGCAGATGCTGCTGAAAAACTGATAAACCAGGATGAAGTTTACTGAAGGGAAGGGATAGTGGGAGTGGGTGGTTTAAATGGGCTTTCACTTCCTCTTTTCCCCACAGTCCTTAGCACACCTCATAACGCCTCATGCCTCACTCCCAATCATGCACTTGATCGTGTCTCCTGCACGGCTCCTCCTCTACAACCTTCTGCAATTGTCCTTTAAGTGGCATTATTTTAGAAATCCAAATGGAAATGTTCCTCTGTGTATAAGAAATCAAGCTACATAAACTTTACACAATATTCAGGATTTTCAGAATCCATACAGAATTCAAAACCATGAATTTGCTTATTTATGTCAGGGATGTTCAAGAAGGTCAGACCTGGAAAGAAACTTGTCCTCTCTTCATGGGACTGCAAATATGGCCACTTCCTATGGAATATATTTACAACACAAATAGGCTCTGAATGGTCTACAAACCAAAGTTACAAGAACTGAGGGAGTTAGTTACAAGGTAAGCATCCATTTTGAAACTGTTCTAATAAAATCAAGTTATTTCAGCTGCAATGGCCTGCAGGGACAACAATATCTGCTTTCTTTTGCATCATCTTTGTCAATCCCCCTTCATGGCACAAAAAAAGAAAAAGGTGTTAATTGATCACCTGACTAGTTGTATGCAGTCAATCAAAACCATGGCCCCACTGTCCTCTTCAAACATCATAGACTTGGTCAAGGCCTCAAAAGTTTTAAAAGTAAAATGAAAAGCCAGGAAAAAAGAAAATTATTATTATTACCATTTTGCAGACAAGGAGCTGCTTGAGAGAAACAAATGCAGCAATTTATCCCAAGATTACAGGGGAAAATCTGCTGCAAAGGCTAGGACCAAGCACAGATCTTCCGACTCCCAGCACAGTGACCTACTTGGGACTGGCTTCTTCCTGTGCTGTTTCTTGCATATAAACACTATAATTATACTATTGTGAATGAAAAGTTAATACATGCAAACATATATACAGAGAACCGATGAGACTCTTACAGAAGAATTCTGTTTGTCTAAAGATTTGTAGGAGTAGAATTTAAATACTTTTCACTTCTGACAAACTGAGCTGGGAAAAGCCCTTGAAATTCTTTGGAAATAATGATGTTTTAAGACCTTGGGTAGGGGGTCTGATTTTTCTTGTTACAAATAGCCACACCAGCCATTCATTTCTACATATTTAGACTCAGTGCAGGATCTCTCAGCTAATAAATAATACCATCAACTTTCACCAGGGCTTGACCATAGACAAATGAGCTTTTCAGCACTTGTATCAGTTTACTGTGGTTTTGGCGTGTTGTTTCCTGTTTCTCCACAGTCAAGTGGCAAGCTCCATACTTAAGATATGCCTGCAAGTTGTTTATTTATTTATTGATTTACACACACACACACACGTGCTCAGGCTGCTGGTTTTTCATTTGGATGCATACAGTTCAATCCCCTGCATTCCCTTTCTCTCCCCAATCCTGCATTTGCTCCCCACAATAGGAGATGAGTTTGCAGAGGACCTCAGCATTGTTCATCCCTGCTAAATT
This sequence comes from Strix aluco, assembly GCF_031877795.1. NCBI lineage: Eukaryota > Metazoa > Chordata > Aves > Strigiformes > Strigidae > Strix > Strix aluco. The sequence continues at coordinate 26,776,233 of NC_133942.1, read as the reverse complement.
CACTGGGAACTGACAGTGTTCAGGACCTCTGAAAACCTAGGGTATATAGATATTTAGGTATCTATGAGGCTTTAACTCAAGGAGGTTAAGTCATCAGTTTGTGGCTGGCTGTGCTTAACACCAATTTGTAGTTGCCTGACTAAAAACCTTTGAAAAGTTGAGTCTAGAGATGGACCACTACATGAGATTTGTAACAGAGGTCCAGCCAGCACAAGCAGTGGCATACAGGTTAGAGCTCTAGGTTGAGATGATCTGTTCTTGGACTCTGTTGACCCTGTTGACTAGATCTCTTAAGACAGCAATGGGAGATTAGACCCACAGAACAGGTGTCAGCACCTCCAGAATAGACATATCAACAGGGTGAGATCCACCCTGCCCAGGTTCCTAATTTAGGAATCTTATTTGAACATTACATCCTTACCTACATTAATTCAAACTATATTCAGTGCTTCATTTTTTAAACTCAAAACTATTGATGATTTGATGGCAAAGTTACGTAACTATGTATGCAACGTACTGGGTTACCCTCAGGGAATCCTCATTAGAGCCTCTTACTAACTCTGTTGTTAAATCCTGAGGATTCTAAACATCAAAGTGCTGATATACAACTGCACTGTAACATAGGCACAACAATGTCTTGAGAATGTCAAAACTAAAACAAACCAACAAAACAACTAAAATGCATGCTTTTAAGTAAAAGAAAGCTATGATTTTAGAAAAACATATAGAGAGAAAACACTTCAGCAGAAACACTAGAAGTTCGTTTTGGGTTCTTGATAATCACCATCCTAAATGCCAATGATTTTGTAAACTGATCAGATAATTAATGATGATACACTTTGTCCTAAACTCTTGCCACTTATTCTTTTGGTTCCTTATTCACCTAAGCACTTACATAGTGTGATTTATGCCAGCCTGTATGTTATTTTTCCTCTTTTATTACTCATCTCAGTACTCTTTTTTGCTGTTTAATACTGAACAAACTGCATATAGTCATACTAGCTGCTTACTCTTAGCTCCTGGTATTTTCTTTTTACAGTGCAATTACTGTGCAACACCATCCTAGAAGGTACCAGGTACTACAGACAATTCAGCTGCCTTCACAACTACAATAGTATGTTTGAGCCAGTGCAAACAAGTGATGCAATGCAAGCTGTGTTCTTCCCAAGGGTGGAGAGCAGCCCCCAGCCAGACTCTGAACTTGTTTCTTCCCAAGGAGAACAACTTGCAAGGTCACTTTTGAACCCTTACTTCCCATGGGGTGGCCACAGTCCACTCAGCAGAGCTAAGGGCAAAGAAAATTAACCTCTGAACTATCTTTGCTCATATACAGAGTGCATGAACTAGCAAACAGCAATACCTAACACTAATTAATTGCAGCTTCACTTGCAAGGACTGAAAGATTCTCCTAAATAATCTGAAAAGGTATATGACTAGTACTGAATTCTTGTGACTTTATTTGGAAGCTTAAATTAGATGGTAGCATATTGTTGCATGTCATGTATAATTTCCAAATGCATGATCCTCAATTATTTTCTTAATGTTTCTGTAAGAGTTGCTGGTGATTCCCACCCAAAGCTGTCATTCAGAAACTGGTTTAACTAGAAGAAAACACCATCTAAACAGGTATAACTTCTATACTTTTTGCTTTCTAAAGCATTGCGGAAACAGAGAACACTAGAATATATTAATTAGTGTAACAAAGGATTTGACAGGATCAGTACTATAACAATTCTTTAGTTATTAATCAGGTTTATTTATATGACCATCATTGTTTGACCACCTAATATCTACATTTGTTATTCTGATGTACATAAATAGCATTTTTAAAATTATGATTCTCTTCTTTAAGCGGCCAAAATACGTATCTCTGAGTTGGCCCCTAATGGGATTTTGACTTTTAGCAGTTCTTCAAAATAGTGAGGATTTTAATAATAGATTCCACAAATAAAAGTCAATCTGTATTTCAAATATATAACTAGACATGAGCAGAAAAGCATTTAAAAGAAGGTATAAAATTCAGATGCTTAGAAATAGTTTTAACTTCTGCAAAATGTTGAACATCTCTGAACTCTCATCAAGGCTTAATTCCTGTTCATTCCCCTGCTTTGCTCCCATTCTGTATCTGTTTCATAGTTCAGTGCACCAGATAATTTTTTCTGTCATGACTGTCTTAGTCCAGCTGACTCTGGTTAGTAATCTCTTCTTGTGGCAGCCCAACCCATTCTTCACACCGAAGAATGGTGATAAGCAACCAGACTTAAATGCCAGACCAATATTCTTTCTGATCTTTTCAGACATTACTTGCTTGTAACATAGAACAAAACATTTTCATACCAGCCTTTTGCAATTAAATCAAGATTCTTACCTAATACCCTTAAGAACCTCAAAAACCTTATAATCTTTTGCCCTAAATGTGTACACACAAATGTAAAATAAAAAATTCCAAACCAGAATACATCACTGCACATACAAATAGACATGAGAATACACACACAAAACAGATGCTCGTTACACTGTATTACCGGAAGGTTCTCAGACTGTATATGGTCTGGAATAGTCTGCAGGGAGACTTTTATACCACCTACAAAACATCACTGCTGTGAGATTTTCTAGCATGTTCCAAGCAGATAAACACCTTCTGCAGTATTATAAAGGGCCATGCTTGGGGCAGCTTGGACTGGAATGGACTGAAATTGTGCAGCTACTATACACAATAAAAATAACAAGTTTTCTTGCACAGTGTGATATGACCTACTTAAAATTTAGTCTTAATGCCCATGGCATTCCATAGCATCTATAGGAATGATGAACCAAAGGTCAGACCTTCCAGCAGGTGACATCTGACATCTGTTGTCCCAATGATATGTTCCACAACAAATAAGGGCATAACACTAAAGAAAACATGTGACATTGGTAAAGAAAAACAAAACAAAACAAAAAAACACAGGAGGGAGAAAAGACAAGAAAAGACATCAAATTTTTTTTGAGCAGGGCAGAACAAATGTTTGACTGAAAAGCTTCAGGTCCAGCTGGGAGAAGGCCAAGACTAATTTAACCTTTGGTCAAATGGTTGGGAGTTAGCTAGTTTCCTTTTTCCTCTTACATCACTCCCAGAGATTTCGACAAAAATAATATGGCCCCGATTACATGACATTACAGGCTCTCATAATGCACTGGGGAGGATAGTGTTGAAACCCCTTGGAGACAAATTAATCCCAGCAAAGCAACAGCTGTAAGATTGCTACAAACAGGGAAAACAACTACAGTGTTTGCATCATGTACTTATATGATTTTAATATAACTTATTAAGGGAACTGGATTAAAGGATTTTTTTTAACAAGTCGGACAGCCTTGTATCATCATGAAAATACCAGTTGTTGGGTGACATGCAGTTGCTTTTAAGGCATTTAACCATTCGGTATAATCTTTTAAAAAGATAAAGCAGACCCAGGTATAAGATGATTTATCTTGCTTTCAGAAAACGTATGCAGTCAGAGAACCCGTGATCTACAGGGTTTTTCAAAATATGCTGGAACAGATCACCACTTCTGTCACCTTCTGCCTCACAGAGCCCCTGTGACTGATCTGGTGTCAAGCACCTGCCCCGCCGGCCTGCCCTGCGGCCTGGAGTCCCCTGCGCCCTGGCACACTGTTCAGGAACCGCCGCCAGAGCCCCCTGGGGGCCCAGCGCAGAAAGCTGCTTCAGTCTTAGCATGTTAAAAAAAATAAAATTCCCTACTCGAAGAAAACACAACCCTCCTGTCCCCTGCCTTCCAGTTACTCTATATCCACACCCCTTTTTTAGTACTCTTACCAATCTGACCTGGTATCAAACACCTGGTGTTCTCCTTTGCTACAAAACCATTCTGGTTGTAGCACACACACTTATTTTGAAAAAACACAAACTGACCTTCTCAGATTTTGGGCGCCCGCAGCCCCGTGCTGCCAGTGAGCCAAGGTGAAGCTCAGTCACCCGTGCCTAGCCTGGCCGAGGCCTTCCTCTGCCATGGGGGAGCCACCCCCTGAGGTCACGTGTGCTCCAGGCCCACTAAAGGGCCTCCGGAGAGCAGTCAAGTGACATTTCAGTTGGGCCGGATTGCAAAGGATGGTCTCAACGCTTGCCGTGTTCCTCACCCACCCACACCACCTGCTTCCTGAGCACTGCATTAAACCCCAAGTGTGAGCCTCACGCACCAAGGCAATGGCACTGGGCGGGGGTGACGCCTCCAGCACTGGAAGGACACAGGATGGGTGAAAGGCAGGTTTACCTGGGCTGGTTTTGGACACAGCCAGCAGACGAAGAGAAGCGCTGCAAGGCCACCCTGGCTGCCCACAGGCTGGCTGGCCAGGACAGCCCTTGCTGCCACCACGCTCCCCAGAGCCCGCCTGAGCCAGTCCCATGCCTGAGCCAGGCCTACGCCTGCCCCGCAGCCACACACGGGGAACAGCCGACGGAGGAGAGGGGAGTGGGGCAGCCTCGGCCTTGTGGTGCTGCCAGACCAGTGGCCAGGCCCCAGCACCCCCTCACTCTGTGTGTGGGGAACATTCTGGAACCTTCGCCACCATCCCTCACTGCCAGGGCCACAGCAGGAAGACACAGCCGCCGGTCCAGCACCACGAGCTCGCCAGCCATGGCTTCATCGTCAGCCACACCAAGAAGTGTTACCTGTCCTTGCACCCCAGCCATGGTGGCAGAAAGCCCTGGTGTAGCCCTGCCCTCCTCGTGTTGCTTCTCCCAGTGGCCACAGCAGCTCTGGAGCAAGCAGCTGAACGGTGCCCGTGCAGGAAAGACTTCAACGAAATACAGTGCTTTCTTGTGATAAAGCAGTCAAGACTACCTCCCTAAGTTTATAGCAGCTGGTGGAAAGCTGTGCAGTAAGTGAGAAGTGTGGAGACCTCTACATGCGCTATGAGGAGAGAGGGAGATGATTTTTTTCCAAACTGAGAAAATATGCTCGTATGGAGGAGTATTTTTAGGTGTTTTGTGTTGCTACTTTGAGAACAGGAGCTGGTTGGGTTTTATTTTCCCTTACTTGGTTTGGATTGCATTTCTGCCTTCCAGTTTGGAGGAGTAAATATAGATGTTCATGGTAACTGTGAAATATGAAAATACATTAGTTTTTAAGAACTGGTTTTATATATGGTAAGCTTAATTTTATCATTAACTGGTGATTGCAATTTCTAATGCTTTTTTTAATAAGATTGCAGCTAATAATGTCATGACTATATCAAATAGTATATAATATCACAAATATTGCTGTGAAATTTAGTGCATATTGCAACTTACAAATTTCATGAAAGGCATAAAGCAGTTTCATGAAAATTTGCATTGCATCTGAATAAAACACCATTTTTCACTTAAAATTATTCAGGTGAGACAAGATATTACTGGATATGCTGTTATGTTCCCATATGTGTTTACCCATTTTATATGTATACTTCATGAAAATGTATCGATTTCATGATAGATTTTAGGAATACATTACAGGAACTATACCTTGATAAATGCTGTATCATTACATTGTATGTAATCCATAGGGGTTTAAAAATGTGAAAATCCACAGGAGTTTAAAAAACATACTTTTTTTCTTACGGAAATTTTAACATAATATAATAAAATGTGCAAACTTGACAACAAGTAATTAATAAAACCAGTGAAAGTTTGCACACTGTGTTGAAAGCTCAACACTACCCACAAACTTTAAAACTGCAAATGTATATGCTTCTGGCTGTGCAGTCTTCACTTCAGGTTTGGGTTGGGCTGCTGCCCATCTGAGGGCTGCCACGGTGTGCCAGAGACCAGAGTTTTCCCCAACAGCTTGGGCAAGTCCCTAAACTCTGCAGTTTCCAATAGCCTCTGCTGTGTTGGAGGGGGCAGAGGAGGCTGCGGGGGCGGCACGTGGAGCACGCTGCCCCCACAACACCTGAGATGCATCCAGCTGTCTTTGTGGAGAGGATGAAGAGGACTGAAAGAGTATGTTATCTGTTGCTGGATAATTCCCATTAACACTGTTCACAAAGTCAGGGCACTGCTCTACTGCGAAATCAGAATGACAGAGGGTGCTTCCAGGCCACGTACACTGCCACGTGTGTAGTGAACACGTAGGTGTCTGCTGTGCCTTCCTGGGAATGAGGCTCTGGCAGTCAGGTGCTGCCCAGGGGCCACCGCCATGGCCTGGCAGGCAGAGCCTTCCTATATTTAGTGAGGACAGAAAAGTGAGCCTGTTGGGGGGGACATGTTGTTTACAGGAGGTCAGATAAGCAGTTACGTGTGTTCTTGTGGAGAGCATAGCTGTCACTTCTTAAGAGATGCAAAGTACGTCTCAAAGACAAGGGTCTCCACTGCTATGCAAGGTATGCTTTGATGTTATTCCTCCGAATGATCTTTCAAGATCTACTGAATTGGAAAGGCATCTCTACATGTGGTGGAAGAAACAATAAGAAGATCTCAAGTAACAAGGCCATAATATAGTGTTTTCCTTGAAACGTAATTGTTCTGCATGTATGGAAAGATATACAAGTCTGCTGGGAAATAAATGAAGTTTTGCAAGGATCATTCCAAACCTAGAAAGGAAGAATGCTCTTGCTTCATGGATGCCTTATTAATCTATACATTTTCATGTATTTTCTAAAGGAAGTTTACAGTCTATGTAAAGAGTATGGCCTGTGCCAGGAAAAAAAAAGGCAAAAAAATCTAATGATGAGCAATACTATAGAATGTGCATCTAGGAACTACAGGTATGACTTACAGAGTTATGCCATCTTTTCAGTCCTACATTATGAGAGCTGTAATCTCAAGCAGGCACTAAGTAAATGAGACAAGCTCATTTAAATGTGGCCCACAGTGCAATAATTACAGCTTTTTTGGCCTGAAACTTATCCTAGTACCATGCTACTGTGAAGGGTATGATCTTGGCTATCCATCAGCATCTAAACAAATAAGGACCATTTAATCAGCTCTGCTCTAGAACGGCAAGTAGAGACCGGCCTGTTTTGGTAAACAATAAGGTAAAGGCATGCAGGATAGTAACAAGTAGACTAAAATAACCTGCAGCATAACAGGCAGTCTACATGAACGTCAACCCACACCACTCCGAAAATTCAGTTTTCAAACAGGACACTAGAATACGCACACTGTCCTACCACCCATTAGCATGCAAAAATAGTTACTTGAAGAAAACCAGGGATCAATAACCCATGGCACTCATGGCCAAAAAAAAGTCAGCACATGGATCAATTCTGAATACCATGTAGGAAAGCTAGTGTGTGGCTGAGAGCTGAAAGTTACAGGAAGAGAGGTATCCATGGAAAGTAGCAGCTTCCAGCTTCCACTGAGTTCAGCTCTCTGTGGAGTCACCATACCACCCATCAGCTGGCCTGTCTGGAAATCAGCAGGAACTGGAAGTGCTGCCTTGCCAGAAGAAAGGTGTTGTGATTATCTCTGATCTACTTGAATATTTCACCTCTGACTTCAGAAGAAAATACCCAGTTTGGCACTGGACACCAAAATAGGGTACTGGCCACTCATAAAATGTTGCTGACCCTGGCAGTATAACACGCTGTTAAGCCGTTCCTCGACCTAATGGAATAATTTTGGTAAAGTTGCTTGTTAAAAATATTGGGGCCATACTTTCCTAGTAATTGCATGAAAAAACTCTTAGTGTTGTTTAGAGGATAGCCTTGTAAGGGGAAACTAATCATCATAGTGAATTTAGAGGAGCAATGAGACTAGAGTTTGTGGCACTGTTATATTTCTGCCTTATTAATGATTTTAATATGGAAAAAAAACCCCGCCTCCTAGGACTGACTGATCAAGATCTGTTGGGTGAAGGAAGGGGGAGATAGCTGAGGTTGCTCTCCTGAGTCTCTGCAGTAAAAGCCCTTTGTATGATCCTGCTTTTAAAAGGACATTCTAAAAAATTAAAAAGTCTACAGAAGTCAGTATGCAGCCTCACTGTATATGAATGCACACACGTGTATACATGCATATTACTGAAAGCTATATTTCTACTTAACCTCTGAATATGAGAGCCATGCTGATAGGCAGACTTCTCAAATGTCTTCCATTTCATGGTACACTGTTATGGTGGGAAGTTATTGACATCAGAAAGGAAGAATAATGAAACTGAGGTCACAGAGTTATTTACACTGGCGGGTGGATCCCACAGCATTCCTGTATGATTCGATTGTTTTGATGACCCTCTTTTTGGGATTCTGTCACACATTACATCTGATATTTGGATCTTGGTAAGTTGAAAGGGACACCGAGAGGTTTGTTTGGTTACTGTTACCAGTGAGTTAACACAAGGTTAAAAAGCTTGTCCCTGTTCAAGCCAATGGCACAATTCCCAATGACTTCAGGAAATTTCCAAACTCCCTGCCCCCAAGTGCTACCAAGCCAAACAGAAGAAGGAGCCATGTAGATACCAAGCTGAGCAAGGGACACCCAGAGAACACCCAGGAAACACCCACAGAAATCTGACTGAATTATTGAGGGGCGGAAAGAGAAGGAATAGTCAGCGGTATGCAAGTTCCTTTAAAAGGCAAGCTTTATTTTAAATTTTGCTGTTGAAAAGGAAATTTGGGAATTATTGCCTTAAGGGCTTTTGTTTAGAGTTGGGAACTGACAGTCCACTGCTACAGAAACCAGTAAAAGAAATAGAGCACAAAAAGCCATGTTTAGATCATAAGCAGAAATCTCATAAACGCCCCAGTCCTGAGATGAGCCTTCCCTCCTGTTTTCAGACCATTACTGTAAAGCTGTTAACCTTCACAGATACTGTACCACAGTCTGGCCAGGAGGAATTAAAAACACAGGCCACAGTGATTGGAAAACACAGACTAGTGACACATTAGCAGCAAGGACGTGTAAGCATGGCTGTGAATAACATGGCTCTGATCCTAGTGCAGAAGCTAAGGGCTTCATTACATTTAATTACTTCCGGCTTTAAATCAAGGCCTGCTTCAAAATGAGGGTGGCTGCTATTAAACTAAATTACTTTCCCCGCAAGCTCGTATGGAAAAGTACAGTACCAAAGGAAGACAGCTTCTATTAAAAGCAGTACGGTAAAGGTGCTGCTGCCAATCTAGAGATGGTTTGTAACTGGGAGCAGCTCATAAATGAAGTTTTATATGGTATCTGTCTTTAATACTTTATGAGGGAGAAACCTTTCTATTTGGCTCGGTTCCTTTCTGCCTGTTTCTTTTTGCTGCTCATTGTGCCGCTCTGAACTGCTATCTAACAACCTTTCCTAATGCAGAAGTTCCATATCAGCACACCGATTCTTTTTGCTGTGGGTTTCTGCTCTCGCAGGGTGGTTATAGGGAGTGACAGTGCGATACGCGGCAACACGAGCCTTCCCAGAAACAAAGTGCACTCTGAGATGCGGGCAGGTTTGCATGGCCGTGTGTTTGAGCATAGATTTCAAACGTAAACATATTAAGCGATAGAAGAAACTCTCTCCCACAAAGGTCACAACACTTACATCCTGACCTACCCGGATGACAGGCTCAATTAGTACTGATTAAAAAAGCAGTAAGAAGCAGAACAACAGCAACAGCCATCAATAAAATAATCTGCTGTGGGATACACTAGATTCCTACTGGACAAGCTGAAATGACAATGAGGGATGGGCCACTCAAATCAAACCAAATACAAACTGAATGAGAATGTACCAAATCTTCTGACAGATTTTTTTAATCCCTGTTGTGTTTCTGGCTCTCACTCATATTCAGCATCTGCTCTCTATCCTTGATCACTATCCGAATATTTGTTCCATGCACTTAATTTCATTCTCTTTCATTTTACAGCCTGCATGGTTCATTTGTTCATTCTTTGATTTGCCCCCACATTTTCTCAGTTTTTCATCTCTCTCTGTTTTTTTTTCCCTGTCTCCTGGCTTTATTGTCTCTTTCTCTCTCTTTTTTTGCCTCAGCCTATACAGCCCTAAATTTCCCTTCCCTATTTCCCTATTGCCTTCCTGTCACCATTTGTTTTCTATCACCCTGCTTTTCTGCTGGCTGATGTTGGAAATATTTCAGGAATTTCTAATTCATAGTGCCATGAGAACTGTTATCTTTGCATTTTCACTAGTGAAAGTGCTCTCGCACGGTGAGGACAAAGACGGGGCAAGCCTGAGACAGAGAAGCTTCGGATGGACTCTTCCCTGAGCCCACTTTGCCTCCAGAGTGGTACGCTCCAGTGTGGAATGTGCGAGAGGAAGCTGGGTCCGTGGGGAGTGTGCGGGCTGGGGGCAGGGAATGTGTATTGAGAAACCTCAAATTCCACACAACAGAAATGAGTACAGGAGAAACTGAAATGCAAGAGAGAAGCAGGATGAGGGACCAGCTGGAGAAGGGTGGGGGGGAAAGCAGGAAAAAAAATACACCCACCACCACCACACCCTAGCCTTCAAGTTTTTCTTCCATGCAGGTGCAGATGAGCAGCAGTACCAGGCCTTGCTAATTTTCACTTGCTCAGAGTAGTAATACCATGAAAGCCTCAGACCTCAATCTATCCATTATTTCTTTCTCTGAGCAGGGTTAGGGGTCACCCTTAAAATAACAACTGCAAACGAAAGGCAATTACATGGAATAAAAAATGATCAGTGACCAAAAGAGCCAGCCAATGCATGAACTGCTGGTGGCTTGTCATTGTAGTATGACAATATGCCAACTCAAAGTCACCACAGAGAGAAAAATAAATAAATGGGTGACTGTATTCCAGTATCTAGAGATGTCTCAGGAAAAGACCATCATAGGTTAAACCACCTACTTTGTTATTGCTTCTGCTGCTCCTGCTATTGTTATTTGTATTCTGGTATCACCAAGAGGCCTCAACCAAGATTGAGGCCGTTGTGTTAGGCACAAGATAAATATGCACAGGAAGAGAAAGTTCCTGTTTTGAAAACTTAAAGCTTAATGGATAAGATGAGCAAGAAGTTGAGGAAAAACAGAGATAAAGAGACGTGAAATGAGTCAAACCGAGTCACAGCAGGTCAGTCAGAGAGCTCCTATCCTATGTTTTATAGTTGCAAGTAGTTGAATAGGAAGAAACTGGGAATATTGTGTACACTATTATGTTTATTGTTTAGAAATGTAAGAATTCCACAGGCTCTTCCATCCACAGTGATGGAAGCCTCCTCTGTATATGGAGATAAAAGTCAGGTCATGTTCGCTAGGTTGGTCCTTCACATGCCCACCATACTGTCTTGCCATGAGAAACATACATGATATTCATTACCATTTACAGATCATGTGTAGATGGTGATGAGATCAGGATAGGTTCAGCTAATACAGAATTATCTTTGTCTTGTTTAATTATATTCCTTCTTTCATTAAATTTCTGCGCTGGCTTTAATTAAGCTCTCACAGTCTCAAGACCTGCCAAAACTGTCATGCTGTTACAGAAAAGGTGATCTCAATCACTAGGTAGGACTCAAGAGCTCCTTGGACTCTGAGGTCATCTCTGCTTCAACTCACATTCTCCAAATATTACTGCAAACAGTCTACTAAAATACTACCCTCTGCATTTCAGCTGCAGCTGAAATTCAAATAGTAAAGTAAGCTAGCAGCTAGTAAAGGGAAGACACATGCCTATGCAATGCAACAGCAGTTGTTATGCCAAACAGCAGCAGCACAGCATCATGCTCAAAGCCAGTGTTTTAAAATCCTCAGAAACATTTTACTGAAGTGCTACAACCTGCTAATGTAAGATAGTGCAGAGATGTCCCTAACTGCTAATTGCAGACTACAGACATACCAGAATGGGGCTCATGGAAGAAGTACTGCCTGTCACCACCATCTATGTTTTTCAGAACTTCAGACCTTAAAAAAGTTGCAGAATCACCCCAGTGCTAATCCAGTAACAGCAGCTACTCCCAAGACTTCAGGATGGATGCACTGTGGCTGGTAACACTGCAAGACACTCATAAGGTAATTAACGTAATGTTTGTTCACACTGGGTCAACGGGACACAGTGGTACCGTGTTTGAGAGATGGCTATCTATTAAACTGACAAGTATTGAAAAGACTTTCAGCATGAGTCACTACTATCAAACAACATTTCTCCCCTAAAGAATAGAGAAGAGCAAGCAAGAGAATGTCTGTAATGATTACCTTTCCCTACTAAAAAGGCTTTTCCTTGTCAAGATCCCAGACAAGTACCCCTGAGCTGACCAGCTGCCAGTACCAGTCAGAGAGTCTTCAAGCACCATGCAAGCTCCAGGCAGAAGACCTCTGACTATGGCAGAGAACCCATTAGTCTTTGTCCTCATGATTTCCCCTGAAATTCTATTAACTGGTTAGCAATGGCTGACAGTTACTGCAGCAGTGATTGACTCCCGTCTTCAAAACATAAACCAAAGTAGCATGTTTATCAAAAGCTGTTGAACAGTTTAAGATGGCCAATTGGAAATGAAACAAGGATTTACAAAACCCTGACATGGGGAATGAGCAGAGTTTTCTGAAACTGTGACAGAAACAAGCAAGGGGAGGTACTTCCATCGAGTGTGCCCCTCAGAATGATGTGTTCCTGAGCACCTATTTCAAAACTATTTGGGTCCAACCTATAAAGATTAAAACACAATAATACCCAGCAGAAATCAGGTGAGAAAACAATTAGGGCAAGGCAGAGAAGGTCAGTAATTTTGGCCTATTTAAAGCACTTAGAAAACAGAGGTGGTCCTTTATTCTCCATAGTCCTCAAGCATGTCACCATAAAATCTCTTAAGGTGAATGATCAAATTGAAGGTACTTAAGAAGCCTCTTCTCAGGTTCTGTTCTAAATATTTTAACTTCATTTGTAATCATTAAACACTGGTGGCCTCAGGATGCAAAAAAATAGAGAGGGAAAGTCAGGAGAGGAGTCAGATATGAATCAAAAGACTACAAAAATACTTCATCATTACTTTCTAAGCTTTTGAAAACATGAACCAACTCTGTTGAAAATATCAGAATGGAACTGCTACTTAGATGGTGTTTAAAATATGGCATAGCTAAAGCAGATGTGGACACACCAGACAAACAGAAACTTACAGCAAAGTATCTGTGGTTTATTGTGGATCACAAACTGAATGCAACTCAACCATGTCATGCTGTTGCAAAAAAATGTAAACACAAGAGTGCAGAAACAGAAGCACAAGCAAGAAGACATGTTTACAGTTACAGGTTGGAGATAGCAAAAAAATGAGGCTGACCAGTGATTCTGAAAGCACGATCACAGAAAGACTCCATGAACTAGAGGCATACTGCCCAGTGAAAACACTCTAGAAAGTGATGGGGGGTGGGAATGTTAGGAACAGTAACAACCTCTGGACATGTAAAAGGCTCTACAAAAAGGACTGGAAGAGTCTGACCTCCATAAATTTAAACTGTGGCAATGGAAATTCAGATTAGACATTAGGAAAAAATCCTTCTAATGTTAAAATATTATACAGGACTAAATCACCTGAAAAACTGTGGTGTCTTCATCACTGGACACCTTTAAGAATAGTTAAGCACTTGTTGGGAATGACTGAGGTAAACTGCATCACTCCTTTGGGCAAGGAGATAGACTGGATGCTTTGTTCAGCATAGTAATTTTTCACATTTTTCATTGTAATTGGTCAGTCACCTCGTACACCTTATATAGAACTCCCTTCTCTGGACAGGGAAATAACATTAGACTTCTGGTAATGCCCCAGTTGCCAGACATTCAAATTAGAGAATGGGTTTGAAAGAGCCAAAAAGAGAAGTTATTGACATGGTTTGAATGGTAATCTGGAGTCTAAAAAACAGAAAATCAACTCAACACTGAAAGACAGATTGCATTTAGGGGTGTCCTCAAATCACTTCTTATACTGAGAAATCACAGCCATCTTCTGTGCAACCAACACAGTTTTGAAATAGTGAGGCCACCTTCATGTTAGCTCAGGTATTATCTATTTTTATGTTGTCTGATGCAAAATTAATCTTGACTTTTCCTGTGGAGAAGAGAGGGGAAGGGCTGTCTCCACAAGGCTTATGGGCAAAAACAAGAAAAAGAGGTTGACAGGATTTTTAAACTAATGCTCTTGATCACCTCTCATGTTAGATTCAAAACATTATCTTCCTTGTTCAACATGTCAATCTGTTTGACTTTTGTAACAAAAATATAGTCAGACCTGTGCATATTTCATTTCAGAAAAGTCATTGTTTTGAAACATCTGTTTGGAAGTGTTAAGGTTCTGCTGAAAAACCTCACACAGATGTGGGCAGCATGCCATATTCTGAACAACAATAGAATCTCCAAACATCCTTCCAGGACATCCTTAAATAAAATTCCCAAAGAAGAATGAAATCAAAGGTTTTTAACCAAAATTTTGTTTTGCTAAGCTGCACATGGAACCATATCTGTCCAGCTGCATGGAAGACCAAGTCACCTGCCACTTTCTGGCAGTGCCATGCCTTGGATTACTGTATTTAGTTCCATTAACATGGTTCTACAGTATATTTTCCACTACCCCATGTCTACTGATCCCTAGCCCATTAGGTAAAGGAGAAGAAAAAGGGAGAAAAAACGCCACAGAACTCAGAGCAGTATGTTTTTCTTATTTCTTCCCTTTTTGCCACTATAGTACCCTGTATGCTGAATATTTGCCAGGATTCTCCACCCAAACTTATTGCTCTCAATTCTCCCATATTTTTCAACACTTCTCTTGGGATTCTCATCCCATTGTTTCTTTCAATTTTCATTTTCTTTTCTCTTTTTTCTCTCCAGCTTTCTTCACTTTTCCCCCTATTTTCCACAGTCCCTCTCACCCCTGCAGGAAAGAAAAAAAAAAAAGGAATGAAATGAACTGCATTTTAACAATCAGAATAACAGTGAAACAATGCTCTTGAGATCCCATCTGTTGCCAACACATCTCCCAAGACAGCAAATGATGGGCATTCCTGGCTAAATAAAGAGAATTTCCCACACCCATTAAAGATCTACACAGCAAAGACTGTTGCTTAAGTATTTACTTTTTATGGCATACAAGAAAACTACCTGGAATTGTAAATACCAATGACATATTGTTCACATCTCTACCAAACATGTGGTCAGTGGCCATATGGATAACTTCTGGGTGTGAAATGTCCTTTCTCTTTTTTACAGTGCTGCAATATGCTTGTGCCAGAAGCTTTTTTAAAAGTTTAATTGCATAATTCTACCTCCAGTGGGTGAAATTAAATTCTATTTACAAACAAAACCCACATCCCTTCCTACCCCAAAAATCTACCAAAGCAAATTGTGACTCAGTTCTTACATCCCACCAAATAAAGAGTTGTTTTTTTTTTTTTTTTAATTCATTCAAACCTTCTCTGATTAGGATTTCACAATTCTTGATCTAAAACAACTACATTTATGCATACCATTCGTATCCTCCATCTAATTCACAAAGAATAGGAGTGATTTAGAACATGATTGCCTTGGATTTCTGGGCTGGACTTATCAAAAACATCAACACTGGCATAACATTTCTCAAAGTTATATAGTTTACTAAGGACTTAAATGGGAATATAGTGAAGCTATAGCAGAGCATCTTTAAAGTGCCATTTCTCATTAACTTGCTAATGAACTTCTCCATTAAAAAAGGAAAAGTGACAGACTTTTTAAGAGATATTGTGCAAGTTCTTAAGAATTTTCTGGGGAGTTGCTTTGACATCCCTACTGTTTCAGTTTAAGGTCTGCACTCTAGAGAAATGCAATTTCCATATGGTTAAGCAAATGTTTCTCACCAGCATATCTCCAAGCCCAAGTTATTTTGTATCTCCTTTTTCATTAGAGTCATATCCCAGATGGTGCTTCACAACAATAGGTGTTACTGTGAAAATACTGAGGCTTCAGAAATGTGAAACCACAAGAGAAAATCTGAGACAAAGATGGAAAGAAAATGGTGTAAATGAATATTGCTTTATTTGCATCAGTGCTGAAAGACTTTTTGAAAATGGGTGGAAATCCACGATCCAGAGGAATGAAAGGAGGAAAAGACAAATATGGAAGAGTTTAAGAGTAGATAACAGGTCTCTATTAGCGGAGCAGAGGAAAGAAGAGAGAAATAGATGTCCATGCAGAAGGCTGGAATGATCCCAAGACAATTTTAAAATCAAGCAATGCTTTTTTTGAACCAGCTTGTGAGTTGAGTGGGGAACCATTGGTGTTGTTTGAGGATGTGGGCGATGTGGTTATGCTCTCCTGCATATGAGAGAATGTAGACAGTGCTGCTCTGCACAAGCTAGAATTTGAAGCAGGGGAAGCATGGAAAGCCACCTAGAAAGAACTGCATTAGGAAAGGTGGGAAGACAAAACCAACCACAGGTAGGAGTAAGGCTAAAGCAAATCTGAACACCGGCATACATGTTTGGTGTGGTGGAGGTATGACAGATGCTGAGAGTAGGAATTCATTCAGAGTTCAAACAGAAGGCCAAATTTGTAGGTAGTGGAAGTAATCAGAACATCTGAGCAGAGAAGAGAGGCAGATGACACGGAGTCATGTTGAGGAAGTTGCTCTGATTTTGAGAGATATTTAGCTGAAGAAATTAGCCAGAAGATATTTATTGAAAGCTCTGAACAGATTTACGGTTGAACCTAATTAGGATGAAAACAGTGCCACTAAAGCCATGACAATCTAAGGCACAGTTCATAGGCAAGGGTAACATCTTTTATTATATGTAACTGATGTAGACCTCATTGATGTAATTGAAAAATAATCTTTCAAATAGAGAATTCCCTCTTCATATCCCATACAAAATACAACACAGTCAATGTTTTGGAATAAGAATAAAGAAAAGATATCTGAGAGACAGAAAATAGTGGAAAATACAGAGACCTAGACAGTATAAAGGCACATATCTTAGCAGAGAGCATTATCATCATATGCAGAAGAGGAAGGGGCGACAGCTGTCTGGATGATGTACATAAAATCTGGGAAAGAGGAGGACAGCTGAAACAGTTCAGAAGGGTGACTGTATTTGAAAGCAGAATATATACACTATCATTATATTCCATGTAACAAAACCCTTAATTGAAAATTATGGAGGATAAAAAGATGATCGGTTCCAAACTATAATGTATCTCTCCAGCCTGAGCACAGACATCTCTGGAAGCTCAGGATTTGATGCTTACATGGAGAAAATGTTATCTCCAAAGAATGTTCTCTCTCCAGTGACACAATATCACAGGTTATTGCTGATTTGATTATCTGGTGCCATGATAAACTATTTGGAAATAGTCTTTCAAGAAGTAATATAAAATCTAGCTCTGCCTACATATAATATGCTGGTACTGCTAATCCGTTACTCAGCAAGTGCACAGTTGTATTGCACAAACTGCTTGTGTCTCTCTATGTATTTAAGTAACCATAGCTAGAAGTAAAAAGTCTGAGTTTCCTCATATGAGGAGGAAACAGGGAAAGCATGTCAGGAGGAAATGGTCACACCTGTTTAGCAATGCCTGACTGATAAAATGGTGTGAACACATTTGTAAATGAGCTAAAATGCCTGAAGGATTTCACATTGTGGTTACATTTATGCTTCCTTGTCATTCTAGCAAAGTAACAGTCTCTCACATTTCCAACATACTGCCATAAAGAGGCAGGAAGCACATGCAACAGGTACAGCTTCATACTCCTTCCCAGTTGGAATTTGTTAAATCACTTTTTGCCTTTTCCATTCCATGTCCCCTTTCACATATTCATCTTGTGGTCTGTTCCCTTATCTGGCTGTGGTTGTGGAACGGATTTGTACCTCGCTGCACATGCAAATACTCAAGTCTCATATGCAAATCAAGGACAGTGGACATTTTCCTACTGTTTGTTGAGTGGAGAGAGTAAGAATAGACTCTGAAAACAATTCTGAAGGATTATAAATAGTGTCTGCTTCTGTTCTGTATGATAGAACTCAAGTCAGCAAGAACCAGTTAGCCTTACGCCTTCCGTCTCTCTTCCCCCTGTGAGATAAAGAAATCCACAACAAATTTGCTACTTGAAAAAAGAAGAGGATGTAAAGAGCACAATGCTCTCCCAGATGATGAGGGCTGAATTCATAGCCTCTACTCTTTAGCAACAGTGATTATTAATACTACCTCAATTATGCTTGATGATGATGAAGATATAATTAACATGAAGATCCGTTATGTTTTATTGATGTTAAGTGTATGTTGATTATAAATGGGACAGGATGTATTTACTTGAGCTTCATTCTTTGAGGAAGGTTGTGAAATCAGAGTCCAATCCTGCACTGAGAATAAAACCTGCACCTTTTATAATTGTAATAGTATCCAGATGTGCCTCTGTAACATGGATGCAGGTGGTGAAAGCAGTAAACCCGTACGGAGCAGATGTGCTCTTAGCACAGGTGGGACTTGCTCCCAGTGCTACAGTGAATTTTGCACTCACTGACGTAACAAAAGAAGAGTCCAGAAGATACAAAAGTGTTGTAAAAAAGTGATGCAAAAATGTAAAAAACTGTTTCAATTTTGGTGGCAAACCTTGACTGTTGGGATTTCAGGAAGTCTAGCAAGCCAAACAAACATGGCTTTTTAAAATTCAAACTACAAAAATCCAAAGAGGCCAGGTAACTGATGAAAAGCTATGAGCAACTGAGCATGCTCAGGT
Source organism: Strix aluco (assembly GCF_031877795.1). NCBI lineage: Eukaryota > Metazoa > Chordata > Aves > Strigiformes > Strigidae > Strix > Strix aluco. The sequence goes on along the minus strand of NC_133942.1, from coordinate 26,757,616 downwards.
ACAGAAATCCTGGAGGGTGCAGTACTTCACACTTTGTGGGATGTGTGTAATATGCATCAGCTGCAGATTGTTTCCGCCTCATGCCACCACATAAATAATCACAACTACTGTGTTTTGACTGTATATTAATTACCTAACTGACACTTGAGAATTACTGCTCTTTAGTGTTCTGTTGTGGTAGATTAAGAAGACTGATTTGACTTTTTCACCAAGCCGGGCTAACCATTTAGACTGCATCTAAATAAATCTAACAAGTCTTCACTGTCGTGTAGAACAGACTCTGAAATTTTACGTAAAGGCTGAACACTACTTGTACTTCTCTGCCATTATGTAACACATACTCCCAGAATACACACACCAATTAGGCCCTATCTGTGCTAGGTGTCGAACCAATCTATACCAGTCTAAACAAGGATAATCTGTGCCCCAAAAGTACATACACTGAAAGACGGTCAATTGGATAGGGAGAGACAAGATTCACTTAGAAAATGAGAATATAATCATCACCTCGACAGCACCCCTATGGGCTACTCACTGGCATGTTTTCTGTGGACATATAAGCAAGGGAAAGTATCAGAGAGGGTGTAGAATGGAAGGAATGAGACAGTGTTGTGGATGTTTGTGGAGTGCCTGCCAAGCGTAGGAGGCAGCATCAGAGTATATTCAACAGATGATGTTATTAGGGATCTAGACAGAATTTGTCCTCTGGATACAGAAAGGCTAGGCTCCGAGAGACTGAAAGTGAAATCTGAGATAGTTAGAAAGTCGGAACCACTTGAGAGATGTCCTGGCTTACCTGGAGGATAAGAAAGGAGCCACACAGCTGCACTCTGAGTGGATCTGAATGGTGCAAGACTATGGGTGTCAGAAACATCACATAGTAAATTAGCAGAAGAAAACATCACATAGTAAATGAGCATGGAAAAAAACATCACATAGTAAATTAGCATGGTATGCCAGTATGGTGACCTTGGCTTGAAAAACCCTCTCAATAAACTGCAATAGCTTGGTCACCAATGCACAGATTTATGTTGGGTTAGTTTTCATTATCTCCAAGTCATTATTTATACTAGATGCCCAGGGACACCACCCAAAATAGGTGCTTTATAGACAAATAATAAAGAGCCTGGTTCTTATCCCAGAGAGCTTGCAGTCTAGACAAAAACATCTCTGCTATTTGTAATCATATCAAGCTGAATCTGGCTGTTCACATTTGGAGCCCAGATGAGAATAAGATTTCTGAGGCATGCCCCATGACTACTTCCCCTCTGTGAGTTGAGTAATCAAGTTATAAACCATACCATGATGGGCTTGGCAATTAAACATTCTCTAGCTCATCTGAAGAGATTGCTATGGTAACAATTTCTATACCAGCTCTATTGTTGGTTGCATTTTTTCTACCCTTCTTCTTTATTTAGCAACAGTCATTCTTTATCTTCTCTTTAACCATACAAGGTGGTTATCCTGATAGCAGCAGACATACGTAGTCTCAGAATATTGCTATATAAGGAAAATGTTATGGCTATGATACATCTGGATCAAAGAGATAAAGATACCACATACCTAAATTGTGATATTAATTCCCTGTATGAATGAGAAGCTTTATGAGGGTATGCTGAAAAAATTAACAGTGAGACAACACGATACCTCATTAAGCTACCTCTGGACAAGTACTGTGGGAGACAATCACAGGACAGCAGTGTTCTTCCAGACTCCAGCTGCATAGTTGTTTTGACACTGATAGGATCTAATAGCTTGATGGCTGCAAGATATCTACAATGGCTGCAGTGCACTGTAGCCATATCTGAATTAGCTTTAAATTAGCTAACAGGAATACCAACACCAGGTCTAAAGTTAGCTGCTTTAAAACTTTCAAACTTGGGCCATACACTAAGATTCATCCTGCTCACAGACAAAGGAAACCATCTGTTTTTCTACCACCAGCAGAAGTCAGTCTCACAAGAGGAAGGTCTATGCCATTGTGAAAAGTTTGGAGGGTTTTTTTAAAGCCCATTATGGGGCAAAACAGACAGCTGTAGTGACTTGGCTGTTTCTCCTCTTTCATACTTTTGGGTTAAGAGGAAGGACAGATAAGAAAACAGTTTGGAGTTCCAGAAAAGTGAGATGATCCAAGAAGAAACAGACAACTGGGAAAAGGCAAAAATTGCTCTGCTTTAAGATCTGTGAATGGGCAGAACTGTGCAGAGATAACTATTATGAAGGAAGGGAGAAGAGGAAATGACTATTTGATAAAAGACTCCCACCTGTTCTAAGCCTCAACAAATTCTCTCTCCCAAAAGAATCAGTCCCTGTGGAAGGTAAGGACATTTTCTGCCTCTATCTTTGTACATAGTATAGTTGATACAGTCTGGATATGACAAGTCACACACCACTGAAGAAAATGGATTGTCAAGATTCAATTCATTCATGTGTAACAGCATGCAAATTTGTAATAGGAGTGCTTGCAACAGCAGTGCACTGAGTTGCAAGAACACAAACACCACTGCTGCATCATGAAAATAAAGGCTTGCCAAATCTCAGATGATTCCGTTAATTATAGCTGACTACAACACTTGAAAAGTCACTGAAATTCTATCCCAGAAAATCAGTTTTCCAGTAGCATAAATACCTAGGTCCTAACCATGTGAAAGACTACAGCTAGTAATTCTGGTCACGTTTTAGTATTTTCACCAATAAGGCAGACACACAAGGCAGAAGGATGTGAAAATCTCAGGATAAAAGTAATCTGTGGCTTAATAAATATACAAAGAGTCCCAATACAGGTTTGGTTTAACTTGGGACAATTAATTATTACAGTGCAAAACATGAGACAGTTTGGTTCAAGAATTCTGGGAGTCAGAGTTGGCATTAGTGAGGTACAACAGATAGACTTATTTTTCATGTTATAATCATACATAGGAAACAGCATATTTACTGGACTTTTGTTTTCATCATGGCTAGACATGACCTCTGTTGCAATGCAAGATATTTATTTTAAAACTTTATCACAAGTACCCTCCAAGTCCTTTTTTTTTTTCCTAAACTAAAGCAACAACCGAGCAGAGTAGATCTATTTTTCTACTCTCAGTAGGATCTCAGCAGTAACAAAAATCACCTATTCCACTAATTTTTTGAGTGAGTTGCAGCTCAGTGTGAATGTGAACGTATGCAATATGAGGGAAACATAGAACAATGGTAATGCAACTTGACCTGTGTCCTGATGCCAAAAGAAAATTACAGCATTTCTTACCCTTGTTACTGCATTGATATGACTGCCTGCCTAAAATAAGCACTAAAAGCAGAGCACATAGACACTGATTCTGTTCTTTCTATCCAGAGAGATAAAAATTATCTAAAGGATATGAATCTTGCAGGAATTTTATGAGCTTGAGTATTGCTTCATTTCACATCTGTATTCCAGAATGATTTTGGTTATGTTTATAGCCAAAGCTTCAGGTACTGCCTGCTGCCTTCTATGGAGGATGATGCCTTTGTGTCACTGCACCTGTTGTGAATTTTGCTTTTACTGTTTGGGGGTAAGGGATTGTTTTTAACACTCAGTTGGCTCCATGTCAACAATACCCAATGAAATCTTGGGGAAATGTAGGGAAGACACTAAGAAAAAGACTATGGTGAGAGTGGAGAATACCTAAAGGGATGTGTTCAGATGTATGTGCTTCTTCCAGTTGTTCCACCTCTGGCTCTTTAGTGTTGCCACCTACCCCTCTCTTTATCATTTATCTTTCACATGCGCTTTTTCAGTTACAGCTGCTGTTACTCCCCATAAAAGGTACATTAATAAAATGGAAATGCCAAATCCCTGCTCTCTTCTGACTGATGTGCATTTTGCAGAACATAAACAGCTGGAGTATTAAGCTCTGTGTTCTCAATTATATGTGGCTGGGAGATGAGGGAGTGAGGGGAAAACCACCCTAAATTTACTGTTTAGTTTTTATACATAGAAGAATCTAGGGAAACAATTAAAATGGTCTTAGCTGTGGCGTGTAAGAGCTGATACCCATTGTGCAATATGCAGTTATTACTGAGTAAAGGTCACAGTGTCAAATAACACCACATTACCACATTCCTCGATATTGTAAGTATGGCTGACATACAGGGCAATATTTGTCAGTATATCTTTATTTAAGCAATTTACACCAGGGATATGTTTGGTCAAAAGTGAATTAGCATCAGTTCTGAGGACTCCTTAGAGCAACTTCTGAAATAACAACCTTTTCACACAGGTAATTACTTTATATCAAATTGAAATGTAAGTGAGATATAAGCTTCTCTCAGGAGAACCCAGATACTAAAGTAGTCAAATCATTAACAATCAAATTCTTTCCTTACTGCAACATACATGGGATTTCAATTTAAGGAAGAAATGAATGTTTCCTTATGGACTCTGTTATGCTTGTACCATATGATGCATCTACGGTTTTCATAAAAGAAAGTATCATGATGTCAGTAAGAATCTCAATGCTGTTAAACCATTTAGAGAAATGTCAGTGATTGTCAAAGACAGAGCAGGGTTTCTATGCTGTTCTCTCAGTCAATCTCGCCTTACTAAAAGAGTGGACCTTCTCCAGGGGCATTTTCCTGGTAGTACCTCCAAAGCTGTTGGCCTGCTCATCTTCCCTTCCCTCATGCTCTTCTGTGGGGCATAGACTGCAGATTATCATTTTCCCTTCCTGCCATCAGCTGCCCTCTTGTGAGCAGCACCTTATGCCACCCTGAGCATTTGGTAGGAAGAGGGATGCACAGTATCAGAGGTGGCGAACAATGGGACAAAGTCCACTTCCCACTGCTACCATCTTCCCCTTGCCAGAGCATGGCACCCGTGAAAGGTTGACAGCAAAGACACAATGGGGCTTCACTCTGCTGAGCAGGACCAGTCTGGGTGCCACACAGAGCATGGCACCTGGCTGGGCACAAAACTACTACCACAGAATCAGCATCTAATAACTGTTTTTTCTTTGGTTCTGCTTGTATTGAGAATCACTACATTATCCTGTTGGTCCATTTCAGACATCACTTCTGAGCTAATAGCCAAAAGACAATGCTAATAATTTGCTGTTCAGAGAAATTATTTACAGGAAGGTAGCACTGGCATGGAGCACAAAGCTCAAGCTGAAATGTTGCATTTCTAGTGTATTTACATTGACACTGTGTTTTCAAGCAGTTTGTGCAGTTTGTGCATTTTATGAGAGTGAGAAGAATTCATCACAGTATCTCTCCCAAATTAATAAATATTTTTGTTTGCTTTGAAAATAAAAACATTGGTGTACTCCATTTAATAGTTTAAAGCACTTTGTATTTTATATCACAATGTTAGGAAAAATAAGAAGTTTCTTGAAGAGTCCTGCTTGGGAAAGGGCTCTGTCCTATGCTCTCAACTTCTCCGAGCACAATAAACTCTTCAGCAATGCCTTCAAAGCTCTTTCTATTTCTCACTCTCAATATTTCCTATACCAATATTTCCTGTAACCAGACCTTCTTCAGGAACTCTTCTTTTACTATGACAGAACTGCTTGTACACTACTTGGTTTCTTCCTAATAAATGCCACCTCTCGTGTTGACGGTCTCAGCTTCTCATTTCTCCCTGTTTTTTACCACATGCAACACCAACTACCTCTCCTACTATTCACTGTCAAAACTGACATGCCATTGCTTCAGGCTAGAGATCTTCAAATCCACTGTCCTCAAAGCCAAAGATATCCTCCCTAGCAAAAAGGTAAAAGTACAACAAAATCTCTTGCAAAACACTTCACAAATAAACTCTCATTCACATCCATCTTTTATTAAAACACAAAATCTAGCACAGTCAAACTTACTTCTACTCCACAGCCCTACTTCTGGACAAGTCTCAAGTTGTTTTTTCCCCTTCCTGGTTAATACTTGTGAAGGAAAAGTACTGATTTCTTTGTAGCTTTAATTAGAAGTTTCTGACTTCATCCCTTTCCTATAAATCTGAAGTAAATAAAAGCAATAGCTGACATATCTTTCTAATGCTGCTATAATTCAAAATACCCTCCACTTACACCCTTTTCATGTCTTACAACACTAAGCACTAAATGCGGTGGTGTTTATTTTCATTTCTTGTTTGTTTTGTAGCTAAACACAGAATTTCATAAAAGATCCATTTTACTGATCTTTTCACCTAAATAGCGCATCTGAAAATCTATATTAAAGATAAGCCCCAGTTCCAGATAGCACCTTAACCTTATATAAAATACAGTTTAAATGCAGGCTAAGGTGCTTCCATTAAACAACAAGCTCCTTTCTTGTATGGGGGCTAAAGTTTGTTAGGCGTAACTGAACTGCAGCTCTAATACACTTTTGTTATCCAGAGGCCTAATTCATTACTATTATGTACAAAAACAGCATTAAAGCTTTTATATGAAGAGTTTGGGAATACTTATTAGAACCAGAAACAGTGGATCCTAGAAATTTCTGTAGAGAGTACATTTGCTGTAGCACAAGTGATAAAGCTATTACCAACAGCCAAGTTTCCTTCCAGCTTTTCATTTCTGAGTAATTTCTGCAATGAAGACAGAAGTGTAATAGACATGAAGGAATGTGGCAATCCATTTGTTTTATTTCTATGAAATTATTGCTGATTGCAGGTTTGGAGGATGTGTGGGTGAAGTTTGCTGATTTATTTCAGTTTGGTCAGGAATGCTTTTCTAAAACACCTTTAACCTTTTTCTTCCAAACAGTTAATTTGGGTCACTACTTTTGCACTGAAGCTTTGATTGTTAGAGGAAATACTTCTGCATACTTTTGCTCTGCTGTAAGAGAGGCAATATGTTGTGGGCCATATGCCAACAGATTTTAACCACAAACTTAGGGAAAGGAGACAGATTAGATTGTGGTGGTCTAATAATCAGGGTTTCTCAGTATTCTTTTCTTGCTAGGAGCAAGTATTCACCACTAAAGTGGTTCTATGTCATACAGACGGTGTATCCATAGTAATAGGGCAAACTAAACCCCCTCAGCTGCATTCCTCTATTCTCTGATAAGCATTCTATAATAATTTTATCACAGAACAACTTCTTTAAAGTGTCCAGCCAAATAATATACTTTAAGATCTTCAGTGAGTTCTGAACTATTTTTCAGCTGTCTGCATGCAAGAATCTTATTCAATAGAGGGAGGTATTAAACAAAGACCTGGAGATTTATGATGATGAGGAAAAGCCTAACTTCTACTCAAACATTTACAAACACTGTTCCTTTTAAAAGTTGGTGGTCAAGAAACAAAGAGAAACAAGATCTATTTGGTCACAGCATCTATCTGTCTGCCATCGCATGTAGTCTCCATTGTCTCCAGTAGCAAACTTTCTAGTTGTTTGAGCAATCTAGCTTTAACCACCTAAGACATAGATCAAATAGATGCTCCACCAACTCTCTAAGGAGACTACTCAACCATTTAATAAATCTCCGTGATACTTTCCTGATACTAGTGGTTAAAGTCTTCCCTTTCTGTGAAACAGTCAGGAATTGTGTGCTCTTATGCTGTGCATTCTTTTATTCCATCCCTTACTCCTTAGCAGCTGGTGGTGCCAGAGCAGGATCAGTTGAGTGGTGACTCACCCAGCTGCATCTGGGCCTATCCAGATCTGAGAGTGTGTGAATGCCCTGGTGAAGAAAATGTATTAACACAGTGGGTGTTCTAGGGAGCTGTGAAGGCAGGGTGAGCCACGCACCACATAGGTGGGAACTCAGGAGCTTTTAAAATACATAGCAGGCTAGCCAGATGCACGGTTTTTGTAATACAACAGCTAGGGAGTGACAATCCTCTCCTCTGCTGACCCTGTGACACACACATACTGCAAAACTGACTCCTTCCATATTCCATCTTTACTTGAAGCATGAACATGCAAGCGAAAAGAGTCTGCTGTCAGGGTGCTGCAGCCAATAGCACAAAGTAAGTTGTTTCTTAGGCAATGCAATAGACAACAGGCAGAACATGAACCCATAAAACTGCTGATGCATCTTTAGATAGAGGGAGCGTTAGTAACTACTGACACCCATTTTATATCCTAATGGCTGAAATTTCTAATAAGGATGCTGCTTCTTTCAGTGTTAGTTTTGTTTGGTTTTTTAAAACATTTTTCAAGTTCATAGAGACTTGATTTTGTAATTTTAATTGCTTAGAGGATCTTAAATGAATGCACAGAAGCAGCAGCAGCACACTAAAGGCTTTAATATTTAATAACTTCCTATATAAATGAAACGTTTAGGGTTTATACCCATGTTTCCTGTAACCATGTTAGTGCAGTGCTGAACCCATGCTAAAAATCTCCTGATTAAGCCTGAAACTGATTGCAGAACAGGAATCCATGCAGAGTGTCTTTTCCTCAGAACTCATCATCTCAGTGCCTCTGCTGTGTAGAAAACGGAATTTGTTACTAAGGAATGAGTCTCAGGAACTTGCAAAAGGAACCTCTTTCTCCTGAGAAAGAATGAGTAAATGATGGGCACCCACAAGACAGTAACTTCAGCTTTTGCTTAACATGCCCATAACAAACGCATGCAGGACTAACTGGGGAGGCAGCTTGCTGCAGGGGGAGGCAGAGAGGGAAATGTAGAGCTAGCAAGACAAATAACTTACATCAGCTTCCCACCTTAAAAAAAAAATCATGTCACAATTTAAGTTTCTATGTGAAAAGTAGCCCTGTAATGCTGGCACATGAAAAGGATGGTTGGAGAGCTCTGTCCTGCAAATTAAGTAATTTTCTACCCAATTCATAATCTCGAGGGTTACCTCAGGAGCAGAAGCGAAAAGCAATGGTAGTTTCTTGCTCCACTTAAGGGGACTTGAAGTATGAATTTCTGACAGTCACTTAACTTCTCTGTCTCTAATTACTCCCATTCAGACACCCTCATTTGATGACACAAATATATATAATACAGATAGTGCACAGATTATATACAAATATATGTAATACAGATGGTCATAGATGTAACTAAGTATGAGTAAGTGGTCTCAAACTAACAAACATAGTAGATAATTAGGTTATAGTCTCCTCAAGAGATACTACCATCACTAATGCATTTAGGTTGGCATTAAGTATATGGAACTCAACTGAACACACTGGATCCCACATTCAAAGGGATCCCCAGGGATCAGCTTTCCATAGGATCAGACACACTGCTTCACATTTAACTGTCACCATCCTATCTTTGTTTACCTCTATTGAAAGTCACCCTTGCATAGATTCTTTTCAGGAGAGGAGGCATGAAGAATAGACATCTCATCAAGGATTAAAGTGGTATTGCTGCTTTGCTTTTAAAAAAGGTAGAGGATAAATCTGAATAGCTAAAAATGAGCAAGCCTTTCTTCCATACTGAGCAAGCGATTTGACACTGTAAGAGCCAACAGAATGGTGTGCACAGGTAAAAATGATAGAAGGAAGAACAAGCTGACTCTTGTAAATAGAAATCAAACCAAAAACTTTTCACAGAACACTAGAAAAGACTATTTAGGACTCTCCGCTGTTATGTGAAAAGAGAAAAGATCCCTTCCTTTAAAAGGAAGCAAAAAGAAGAGATCAAATTGTCATTTTATACCACAAATTGCAGCAGAAATTGGTCCCCAACAGCTGGGACCAGTAGCGTTCAACCTATTCCAAATTATGCAGAAAATTGAGAGAATGGTAAGATGGCACAGAGTTCAGGATAAACAAAATTAAAAATAACTATGAAGAGCTGAAAAAAGTGTTTGTGACATGACACTAAATGTGCAAATAAAAATAACAGAAGTTCAGTCTTGATAAATGCAAGGAAATGCAAAAAAGTTAAAACCAACCTTAATTATACATGTTAATAAATAGAATCTATATTAGCTATTACCTCTCAGTAAAGAGGTCTCTCAGTCACTGTTTTTCAAAACCTGTTCATATCAACTCAATGCTCAGTAAGAATTAAAGAAAATGGATTGGTAATAGTCATCAGGAACAAAAGTGAGAACAAAACCAGGATCATCATACCTCAGAAAGTATTACATGTGCAGCCTAAATGGACAATGTTGCCAACAGGCCAGCCATCTGTTAAGTAGTTACACAGATTACTGTAGAAATGTGCATTAACTTATGAAGATAACATATTATGATGGAGAAAGAAATTATTGGTCTGTAATGATGGAAATTATCCATGCTGGCAAAATAACACCTTTGACTATTCTACCACTTCATCCTTTTAGGCACAACACTGTAACCTGAGGGAAACAGAGTCCCAGCAAAATATTCTGTACACTTTCACCCCAAATGAGAGCTACTGCATAAACGGGTAGGTTTATTGAGCCATTTGGAGCATGAAGTGATTATGAAAAAAATGATTTGGTAGGTGTAGTAGGTTCATTTTATTGCATTCCAGAAGAGGATAATGTCAATCACCATTTCAGTGCAAAAATGAACAATTTCTCTAGCCATTCTTGCCTGCTTGCTTTACTGAACAGCGGTAGAGACATGTGAAAGGGCCAATGAGGATATGCTTTTCTGCAGTCGTCACTGTTTGGTAACTCCTACCCCTAAAGCAAAGATATAACTATATATTCAGCTTCTTATTCCTTCCATCCCTTCCACACATAATTTTACCCTTGACAAAGCTTTGCTGTGGACAAATGGTGCCTTCCAGACCTCCTCAGAACATCAGTCTAAGTGAGTGTATTTTGCTATCAGTGTTTAGCATATTGATTAACTTGGTTTTAGATAAAAGCTGTGAAGGAGAAGATGCTTATTTCTTCTGTTCCTCAGCAGGGATCTCAGCAGTTTCTCATCACCTCCAGACTATATGCTGAATAGAGGTGTGGGGCCAAGTTATGCAAACATGAACAGCTGTGCTTGGTGTAGCCAGCAACCCAAGCAACACATCATCTCAGCTCTGCCCTCCAGGTATGTTATTTACTTTTAGTGGGATAAACATCAGAAAGAAAAAGCTTATGGGAGAACTATACAACTCAGTAGGAAATATTATCCTATTAGTTCATTGTTCTTCCACTATCCTGTAGAGTAGATACTAATAATATTCCACCTAGACTATTTACCAAAAACCATGCAAAACCTACAAGGAGAAATGAGGTTCAACTTGTCATTCTCTAATATATGTAGGTTTTCAAAAGACATTTTTAGAAAAATATATGGATTCTACTCCTACCCAATTCTAAAGACTCTACAGAAAGGAATGGGAAATCCAGGATTCAGAACGATTCAAAATATCATTCAGGAATAACAATTTCTAGTTTCATTTCTCATTTTGGTAGACATGGCCCTGCTTTCCAGTCTTTACCACAGTTACAGTCCTGGTAACCCACTCCCCAGGAGTTTTTGAAAGATTAGGCAACTTAACAGCCTTATGAAGAAGGACTCACACCATTTCCTGTTCTTCAGCATTAAACACTTACAGCATTTTTCAAGCATTTTTAACATAAAACCTGAAAAATTGTTTTTCTCTGTGGAAAAAGACTCTACCCTGCTACTCACATGAATCTCTGAAACAGTTTTGTTGTGTCATTTATCAGCCAAGTACTGTTTGAGGTCAAAGAGCACATACGTATTCATACAGCCAACTGCTGGATTTCGAGATCACTCTGGAGCCCCTTCCGTGCTGACCCAACTGCGATGTGTCTGCCCTGCAACAGCAATGCATGATTGCCGTCTGGGGTAACTTGCCAAGAGTGGCTCTCATCAAACTACTCTGGCACAACAGCAGTGAAACCATGAGAAGACAGACCACCAGCTTGATGCTATGTGGGGGCCCAGAGCATTATGCAGGCTTTCTCAGGCTTAGCTGGAATTTGTCTGGAGCTTCAGTTCATGCTGTTGGCTATGACAGATTGTATCTTGTTGGGAGAAGACTGCAATGACAGGGGAGGACATACCAGAAAATGAATTACAGAAGCTGCTGCAGATCACTACATCGTGAAAGCTCTCCTGCTGGCAGGAGTATTCCTCACAGTTAGTAATGAAGCAGAGTGTTTCAGAACCCAACTCTCCAGTCCTTCCCTGATACACTGAGATATGGCAGTGTAGATTCTAATGGGATTATAAGAAGTAAAGCAACAAAGCAAACCCAAGCTGCGTCCCCCGACTCAAAGCTTGGTGTTTGTTTCATAAGATGACGTAAAAACAGAAGCACAAAGTGTTCTCCTTAAAAGCTAGGATACAGCTGAGCAGCACTTTCTATCAAATTCAGGTACCATGGGAACAAGGCCATGGAGTATGTGTTGCAGATCCATATGGTCTAACACTTTCATTTCTTCTCATGAAAGAAGTGATTTTTTTAATGCCACTGGAATAATGAAGAATAGTTGCAATCTCAGGGTTGACAACTTCTCTTCAGTGTCATGCTGCTTTTAAGTTAACATCTTTAGAAGAAATGCAGGCACAGTCATATCCTCAGCAAGCACATGAAAGAATATCACCAGAGAACCAGAAGTTTGCTAACTAAACACATGGTTCAGAAGCTGACCATTTGCTTGCAAGCATATGTAACATTTGTTTAAATTCCCGTGCTATTGAGATGATTAACAAATAAGCTTATTCGCCCTGCTTTTTTCCCATGTCCTAACAGCTCTGGTAATAAATAATCCTTTACAAAGGTTAAAAAGAAATTCCCCAAACTCTTATGGAAATCTGTTGAATCTCAATAATTGGAGACTCTAATTTGAAAGGCATCATATCAAAACAGGACAAGTTGTATTGATTATAGTTGCTTAAAAGATATATGCCCAGGAATAGCCATTTTGGAAACTAGCCCATCTTTTTCTTCAGCTTTTTACATCTGGTGTCATAATGAAAATTCAAAAAAATTGACTCCATACCGACAGTCCAGAATGTGGTCAAGCAACATATGAACAAACACACAAACGTTATCCGACACCATCACATCACGCATTAAAAACAGTTAAAACCAAACGTACTGGGTCTTTTTCCAGTAGCCTAATATTCATTTAATCCAAGTTAATGACTGAAACATACTGAGAGACAATTGTTTCCCTTTACTATTTCATATTCATACAAAATTTTTGGAGTGTAGACATGCAATCTACTAGAGATTCTTCCTCATTTGCCCATCAAAACACTAGCTCCCTGATGTAGCAGAAGATATCTATTACTATTGCACTTTTTAAAGAATAAAGAAAACCATGTAAACTGCAGCTGGCATATGCAATCCAATCTGCTACAGGCAAAACAGCAGTGTTTACCTACCCTATATTTAAATTGTGCTTGTATGTCTGCACCTGCATGAATTCTACCCATATATATACTAAGTGCTTTTTATGAAACTTTTGTTTTTCTTTTGAATTCTCTGTATGATCCAACTCAGATCTATCTGTCCACAAAAATATCTCATGCTGTTAATCAGAGGCTGTATCAGGATCTTTGTACTATGGGCAGGTTTTACAGGCATCAGTACTTGTGGAAAGCATGTTGCCTTTGGATCTGTCAGTGTTCTGATAAACCACAATAAACTTTAATCAAAAATATCATGAGAGGAAAAAGGCCTGCAAATTGAATTTGGGTTTTTCTTTGTAATTTACATGGCTTGTAAGTGGAATGTATGGATTATCTTCAGGCATTTTAAATATACTGAGAAGTAACATCAGTGAAAATCCTCCAGTTGGAGTTGTTGATGTTCTGATCAAAATTTTTATGTTTTCAACCATGATCACTGAAACAAATTGGATTCTTAGGAAATGTACATTATACATTTTCTAAAAAGTCAGGACCCCGCAACATATTTTGAAAGACTCACTCAAGAACTGAAGCAGAGAAAGCCACAATTGTTTCTGGAAGGCCTGATCATGAGTTCTTGGGGTAAGAGAGCACAGAGTAACTTGACACTCATTCTAGTCACTTGGAGCTTGGAAAAGTTTTAAAAGACATATATAAAGATCAGTTTAAGAATGGATTGAAAAACATAAATACTTCAAATGGATTTTTAAATTTTCAAAATTATTTTGATGTCAAAGCAAATAATTTTTCATTTACTTTTAATCATTCATTTAAAATCTGTATTAAAAATTATACTGACATTTGGTTTTTATACTCCTATTTCTCTCTATCCTTTTTCTTTTTGCTTTTGAAAAAAACAAAGAGAAAAGCAGGGAGGACAAAACGTGGAAAATGCTTCTGTCTGCTGGTACTGTTCTACAGAAGAGAAAATACCTACATGCAATTCACTGAGAGAGAGATGTGTATGCACACAGCTGTCCCAAGAGCTACACTTTATACATACAGTTGCTTGAAGATGGAAAATCTCCAGTCAAAACACTGTAAACCGTTGAGATTTATGTTATCTCTGCAGATAATTATCCCATGTGATGAATTTATCTATTTGTCTGTAGACTGAACCATAACCTTGTACCTAACTAGCTAAAAATCAAAGTTCTGCCAGGGTTTATTTGACTTCATTAGCAATGCAATTAGGGCATGGTACTTTGCGAAGGCAACAGCTTACAGTTTGGCTAGTGTCATATCCACTTTCATCTGGTTTGGGAGGGTCAGCTTTCAGAACAGACTAGTTCTAGACTCAAACCACCTGATCATTTCTGCTACTTTATGCAATTTACCTTCCAAAACATGAAACCACACAGTACCCACATACAACTTCAATATTGCTTGAGAAATTTTTATTCCCAAAGTAACTCATACTGATACCTCACTTCCTGTTGGGATCAGAAAGTAAATAAAGCCATACAACTCACAATCATCATCAGCTTTGCTATGTCATTGCCAAGAGAAATACTTAGACATTACAAACCCTTCACAGAAATGCTCCTTGTAAGACTTCAAGCATCTGTCCCAGCAACACTGCTTTGTCTGTCAGGAGTTTTTGTTGAGGAGCAACTCTGGAATGAATATATTTTCTCCTGTGCCACAAGAAAATAATTTTCTCAAGCTTATTTTTCCCATCAGTAATTTGGACCTAATCTTCAAAAATCTTTCATGGATACATACAAAGCAGAACAGATTCTGTACAGAGAGATACTTGTCAACAGGAATACTTGTAAGTAAAGGATCCTTTACTATAAAGTCATCCAGTTCAACACTAGATACCACAAGCACCATGTATTTGAATTTCCTCCATATTTAATATTTTTTAAAAAATAAAAATATCTGAAGGACAGAGGCTTCTCCTTCACAATGCTAACAAATTCTATCACTGGACATGTCAGGTTGTTGAGAAGAAACTGCAGAACCCAGCTCATGCATTACTAAGCCATTTGTTTTGTTAACTACCTGTCAATGTTGCAAAGTGATAATCTAGCTGAGGTACATGAATTCACAGCCTTCTTGAATCAACACTGTGCTTCCCCCACCCTGAACTTCTAAAGACAGAGTTCAAAAGAAAAAGTCAAGTTCATTTTCATATGTTGAAACTCGCAGTAATTAACAACCCTTAGTTAAACAGAAAGGGATTTATTCCTGACTTGTCAGTTTGTCAATATATTTGAGCAACTAAATAATTGAACTGATGTGTCTGTCCGTAACACTAAATCTGAAACCCCACATTAAGATAAAAGTTATTCCTTTAAATGGGATGTGGTCTGAAACACATTTCACCATCCCTATTAGTATTTTCCAAAATGTTATTCAAAAAGGAAAAGGTATATCTACATAACAAAGCAGCTAAGTTAGTAAAATGGAGAACACAACTGATAAATTCAGTGTTCTGCTCAGCCGTTAATAAATTCTATCATTTTATGCAGTACTGTAGCACATTTACTAAGTAAAGCAGCAAAGATTCCCCCTCCTTACTAGGTGTTGCAAAAGCAACAGCATAACATTCTTGCATTTTCAAATTTGAGCCCAAAGGTAACAACACATGTTATCAAGCATTCCATCATTCTAATGGCAGACCACTGGGAATTAAGATAATTTATAAATGCTTTGCTTTGTAAGCAATCATCGTTACTCTGATGTGTTTGCCCAAGAATTAACACAAATTATTCCCAAAGTACTTTTTTTTGAGGTATAGTGTCTTTTGGAATACTCCAGCTAGCACCAGAGAAGATCTTCAAACACTGTCACAGCAGATATATCTCAAGCTGCGGCAGTGATGTTGCTGTTAACTGTGGTGAGCAAGGCAGCACTCCCGGAATGAAGCAGAACACTTTATCAGATGAAATGATAGAGCTGGGAAGGACGGACAATATTTCAAGCATGTAGGTCAATCTATTGATGTGATATCCAACTGCCTCACTGATATTTTTCAGCAGCGTGCCAGTGGAACTAAACATCTCTTTTAGCTACAAAAAAGATGACTTGAGAATTTTGCTATTTTACCAAATATGTGTGTCTAAGGCAAATCTTTGAAATAAGAAAGTTTTCACTTCTCGGTAGAGTGTGTGTCATTTAGGCTCCTTATCTGTCAGATGTGCTGCAGTTCTGGTATTTCACCACACTTTCTGTTCGATTAACCCTTCTTTGTCTCATGTCTCCATTCATTTTTTTTCCACATATCTTAAGTGACTTTTCTGTTCTAAAAAGGCTATTTCTGCATCTTTGTAGCATGAGTGGCATTCCTCACAGAGCCCTTTAAGAAGCAGAACTCTAGGCAATAACATTGCTTTCTCCTTTCAGAGAGGCAATACAACTGTAGAAATGCAGGTTTAGAATTGAGAATGCTCGTTCTTTACATAAATGGCCTTGGAAAACACCTTATATCCGATCTCACGGACATGATGAACAGGATGAGAGTTCAAGGGTGCAAAAAGTCAACCTGAGTGCTGTTATTCCAGTGCCAAGAGATATAGAAGTCAGCAGTCTTGTTCTGGCCGCAGCTGATTCAAGTAAAGAGGTTACTGGTCCCAGCTGCTTCCCAGCATATCCAGGATCCCTGTCCCACTACTTGCTTCCTAATCTAGTTCAATTAAAATTACTAGGTTAGCATAAACACTTTAAACATAAATGCATAACTTTTTTCTCAGATAGTCTAGAGAGCATTTACACACAAAGTTATCGTGGCAGATCTCTAGGGAGTGGGAAAAGAAACAGAAGAGAGCCCCTGGGCAGTAACCTGTTCACCCTGCAAAGCTGCAATCAGAACAGAATGTGTGGCTTTATTGTATCTTCACATTATAGTTCCCTAGACAGTACTGAGCATTGTTTCCTTTGTCCATAGAAACAATGGCATGTATAACTCCACACAAAAAAGTTATTTGCAGAAGTTACTTGACAGTATTGTATTAATCTGACAGAGTTGGGGGTAGCAATTAAATTGTGGAATCAACAGAAAAGCACAATGAGTGCATGCAATGTGTATGTGGATATGACAAACAAGCTAAGGGAAGGTCAAGTTGAATAAGTACCAAAGGACACCAGAGGGATTGTAATGGAGATTCTCCAGAGAGAACTGAGCTGGCATGAGCCTGACAACAGCTAATTCCCTAAGGGAAGAACCCTGGGCAAGTCTGCAAAGCTGGCAGGTCCTCAGGAGAGATGGCCTTCTTGTAATCAGAGCATTCACCACAAGAAATATTTGGTCAATGCCACCAACATCTGAATGCCTGGACTAGAGGGAAGATGTTGAGAGAGAAGGAAGAATACTTGTAGAAAGCATAGTCTCTTGTTTAAAGAAATGTGGGAATAAAGGAACTGCAAATTCTGAACAGGTAAAGAAAGCTGAGGAAGAATTCAGGGAGCAGTTTTAATTTCTTTTCAGTGCAACAGTTCAACAAGCACTGAAGATCCTGTATCATTAGTACGGCCTAAGCAATGTCATCCATCCATATGTCAAAGGATGAGAGCATCTGGTTTAGAAGGGGCAGTGCTGTCATTCTGCCAAAATATTTGTTTCTGCAGTTATAACTAAAAGTCTGAAGAGACCCTAGATGAAGTCCCTCTCTGTAGTCAATGCCGTGAAGTAAAACTTTAAAGCCCAAAAGACTGCCTGCTGGCCTGTGCAGGACAGGCCTGCTGGAGCAGCACAGGAGAGGGGTCATAGCGCACAAGAGCCTTTCTGGGATCATCCGGGCCAGCACAACCTGCAGCAGCCCAGAATACAAGATGCTCTGGAGGAAAGCTCTCTGCCCCCAGCCTGCCTCCAGCTGATTACAGTATCCATGAAGATGACTGCTTCGAGCACTTTTTTGCTGTCCCCACTAGTTATTTGCCTTGAAAATAAGAAATACCTTTTTTTCCCCCTTTTGAATTAAGAACAAAATCAAACAGCATAATCAAGTTAGAAATAAATTCCAACTTATTCTGTTACTCTAGCCATACAAACCCTCTGCAGGATATTGAGTTACACAATAGCCTCAACCAACAAAAAATAACTTACAGGCATTACATCATCCGATCAGACCCAGAGGCAACAGCATTGTTACCTAACAACTTCAGACAGCTGACTAACCACTTCTTGTAGGGTGTCACTTACGCCACACCCGCCCTGTTCATAACTATGTTGTTGACAGCACAACGCAGCAAGAGAAAAGCATACTACCCCCCACATACACACCGCCTGTATACACACTACTGCTACTACCAGAATGATGAGTTTAATTGTCACGAACTCAGCTAGAAGTCTTAGAAACCTTCAGTAAATAAATAAAATAAACAAGCACTGCAACATAATGGCACATCTGGGCTTGTTACAAGATGGTATAGTGAAATTTTAAACTCCTTCATGTTATGTCACTTGTTTGGGGAAACAGGGTTTTAGGAGGAGCAGTGAAGACCTTTATGAAGGGAGCTGTTCACCCTTGACACAATGCCACTTTGAGATTCAAGAATCACACTACGGAAAAGGGTCTTTTCTTACAAAAAACTTGTTTAATTCAATTTCCCTCACATCTTTAAAGATGCACATTTCATCATTATGTACATTACCGGTGCTGAGGAGTTCAAAGTGATTTTTCAGTTTGACACAGAACTGATAATGCATACTTTCCATACAACCTCTCCTTTCCATATGCCTGCTGGAAATTGTTTTTCATTGTTCATAAATCCAAGGCGTGTTTACACTGGAATACAGGAAAAGCTAAAGGAGAATGCTAGTGTGTAAGCCATAGTGGCTTTTTTTGGCTTTTGCTGTGAAGTGATAAATGATTCTTGGTCCCCCATGGGTTAGAGGGCACCAAACTTCAAATAACTACAACATCCGATAACAAAGTTTTTCTCCATCATTTGCAATCAAAACACCGAGAACACAGCCCTCTGGACCTCTCATCCTTCATGTTCAATTGTAAATCCTGATTAAATAGCTTGCAGGTGTCAGGATTAGAGTATATTCATTGGGAGCCTAAACATAGCACCAGCTGGGTTCCTCATTTGCCAGTTGTAGTTGCTTCTTTGTTTTGAAACTGTTGACAGTACAACTAAAAATATTCCTTTGGGTAGTGACGGAGTTAAATAACAAGCAGGATGAGTAAGAGAACAGCTGTAGATATTTTTCTGTGTTTAACATACCTGCCTTGTTGATTTATAGTAAGCCCTCCATATAATGTACATTCTGTGTAATCCAAAACATTTAACCTTTCGAGCTGGGGCTGTGATAAAGCTATCAAACACAGGAAAGGGTCTTGACAAGTCCTGTATTACCAACCTTTTCCTCAAAGGAAAAGTGAAATATAGTTTCACCTCACTTTTAGTATACAACAACAAGCAGTATTATGCCTTATCAGTTGCTACCAACTAAACTGTATGCCAGACATCTACATAAACAGCAGCATGGAGATGGAGTAGACAAGACATAACTTTGGCAAGTTCTCAAAACCTTGCTCTAGTTACTGTCCAGTTGGTTTGAGCATGGCTTTCTTGAAGGGAAGAGAAGTTCAGCTCTTCTTTTAAAAACAGAACCAATGTGAGTAAGCGTTTAAAGAACAGAGAGGCCGTTTTCACAATTAGTCCTTTGCACAAAGGCAAGCAACCACTGCCAGCATGCAAGACCATCAGTTCGAATTCAAATTCCTTTTATTATGATTTTATAGTGCAAGGGTACTCCACTGCTAGTACTGTTGTCTTAAGATGTAACTCCAGGGTTGCATCTCATTTCTATAATTAAAGAATTTCTATTGGTTTTGCTATTCTGTCCAAAGCCATGTTCTCTTTGGAATTAAGTTCTGGCTACTTAAAAATCCCTAAAGTTTTCAAATAGTTATTCATTTTGACTTCCTGTCCCAAACTCTTGAGTAAAACATTACTATGTTGTAATCCCAAAGGCCACTTCATTTCAGTGGGCAGTGAACCAAGTCATACAGAATAGATGTAAAGAGAGAGACATATGTGATCAAAAGACATTACTACTTTCCCTATAAAAGAACAGAAGAAAAAATCTGAAAAATTTAACAGTCTTTTTATTACATGGCACTGAAGCAAAAAAAAAATTTTGAGTGTTTCAGATAATCAGTCCAAGATAAGCTTAAACAAAATATTGACTACTTTACACATCTGTATTTATGAGGGGGAGGATCATGAGTAGACATGGGCCAAATGGTCCCAAAGCAATTTGCACAGTAGTGAGGCACTCACCTCACTCATGACTAATTGAACTCACTTTTCCCAACATCAGGTCTCAGGAGAAATTCAAAACACACTATAGCGTCTATCTTTAATACTGAGATTTTAACAAGTCAGCTTGCAATGCTGCTAGAATTTTAAAGGCAAGTTCTTCCCAGTAAATAATATAATGAGAAAACATCGGCACTTAAGAGGATGCCACAGGGTTAATGCCAGGTTTTAAAAGACTTCAAAATGGATTTTACCCAGTTCACATGTCAGGAGGCACAGCACGGAATCAATTTACAGCAGGAGCCAAAGATCACAAATTTTAGGGGAGCCTGGGGACTGATTCCCCCAATCGGTGCCGTGGGGTGCACAGATGAAAGAGCAAACTTGTTTTTTTTCTTTAATGGTGACAGCATATTCTGAAATTACGCACAGCAGGCAGGAGAAACCTGCATAGATTTCAAAAGATACTGCAGGTCTGTGTGCTGAAGCACACATTTAAGATTCTAGTTAATGTGCTAGCCTTTCACCTCTGGAGGCCTGGGCTCAGATTTATCTAAGGTAAAATGAAGGAGAATTTGGGACTTCTATCTTCTTAACCCTTATTGGCCTTTAGTCCACATCACAGACGTACAAACCAGTTATCAACTTTGGATCAAACTCTACTTACTTTTACTATTCTGAAGTCAACCTGAAGCAATTCATCTAAATGCTAATAACACAGTTCTGTGCTTCCACCAATTTAAACTGGACTTGCTGAATGAAAAGCCAAATTCTGTTCTTGTTTATATCAATGGAAACCTGGACCTGTACCAGTATTCAGGGCAACCACACAGAGAAATTAGGTATAAGACATGAGAGAACAAGACACCTACCCAGACTGGAAAGCAGACTTTTTTCAGGCCCAGAATATTTGCTCAGAACCTGCTTGGAAGATACCATATTCTCTATTTTTCTTGTCATGCACAAATGCTGTGTAAGTATGCCTTCTAAAAATGTGTGCATACATTTGCCTTTTACTACTAATGCTGTTCTAGGTAGAACTAGAGTTGATGTGCCAGTCAGTTTCAAACACACCAAGATAATCCTTTGTCCTGAAAGTGTAGAGGATTACAAAGAAAACAAAGAACTCTCAAAAAATCCCCTAAAAAGTAGCTATTTACATGGAGACTACCCTGACAGAGTGGTAAT
The DNA here is from genome assembly GCF_031877795.1 of Strix aluco. Taxonomy (NCBI): domain Eukaryota; kingdom Metazoa; phylum Chordata; class Aves; order Strigiformes; family Strigidae; genus Strix; species Strix aluco. Next base: position 26,735,972 of record NC_133942.1, on the reverse strand, counting down.
CTAGCATCCGTCCACTGAAAAAATGAGTTCTTAAAACTGGGAAAGAGCTCAGAAGACCTGCTGTATTATCCAGATCTGCAATTTTTAAGGCTTCTATAGGATTGGTCCCACATAGTCGTATTTCCAAGTGTTTCTCTGAATCTCATTTCAGAATTTCCAGGCAACAAAGTACTCACCACTTCTGCAGTCCAGCTCCTCTTACTTTTAAGACTTTTCTTCCCCATGCATTCATTCTGTCTCCCAATTTTCATTCTACTCACGTGAATCAAATCATTTACATGAAACCTTTCCTTTCTAGAACTATCAACTATAAATCCAAGGTTATATCTAACTCCGTGTACTTTTATGTCGATACTTAGTATGTACAAGATCTATGTTTCAAGGATTTGCACTACATAGGGTATATCATGAGTGGGTGCATTACACAGTACTTTTTATCTAGCAGAGCCATTGCTCTTGAAGCATACTCTGAGGATAATAACATCTTTAGCCTTATGTTCAACAGAAAGCTAGTCTGCATTCATAGATCCCATATACAGAGTTTTCTCTCTCACATCCTCTGCGTTGTCAGATCTGTCAGCTGAAGCAACCACACCCAGCCTTTAAGCTGACCAATCTGTACCCTGTATCAAGGCCAAACGAACCTTTATTGCACTCAGGTACTTACCAGAGAAAGGTACAGTACTGAGTTTAGTTCCATGCTGATGCAGGTGAGGCTATGTACAAAACCCACTGGTCCTGTATATAAATTCAGTCCTTAAAAAGTCATCTTGAACCTTCACCATCCTTTCTGGCAACAGTATGCTCATTATTTTCTGCTAGTATTGGCAGCATTTGTTGCAGGCTAACAATTTTTCTGTTAACAAGCTTCCTAAGGACAGTCATAACTTCTTGTAGGATATGACATTCATGAAAAGACATATAGCTTTTTGTTTGTTTGTTTTAAAACACAAGGTCATTTTAGGCAGAAGTTTACCATTCCATTTGTCTTATTTACTTTATTTTTATGATGAGCATAACAACCACAGTAACTCATACTCACCATTGCATTTATATACGAAAATGTACTTTCTTCTCAGTGCATCTGGTTGCAGTTTCCCTCCAAAACAGATTTAGCCATCAAATTCTGTCTATTAAAAAAAGTATCTCTTTACACTTTACAGCTTTAAAGTCTTCATCGTCTCCAGAGTGGCAGAAAGAGCTATGAATGATTATTTTTTAAAAATATCTAAATAGCTTTGCTTAAACTGATGGGGGGGGGGGGGGGGGGTGGAATTGAATTTCCTCTGCAACCATTACTTTAAGTTCCTCTGAAATTTAACTTTAAACAATGCAGGTAGAGTTAAGCCTAAAAATACCTCAACAATATTCTTTCACAGAATCACAGAATCATTCAGGTTGGAAAAAGACCCTTGGGATCATCGAGTCCAACCATCAGCCCTACTCTATAAAGTTCTCCCCTACACCACATCCCCCAACATCTCATCCAAACCACCTTGGTTTTGTATGGTCCCAAACCATACACTTTCCACCTTGGTTGCAGAAATATGTTGTAGGAAAACATGACAATCACCATTTCTTTTTACTCATCAGGAATGTTCCCCTTTTCCATGAAGGACCTTTGAGTAAATTCTGTTGATAATGAACTTATGAAGCCCTCAGCAGGTTGAGAGACTGTTATTAGAACCATTTTTATAACCACCAAGCAAGGAAACAGTGCAAACTTCCCAAGCTACAGCTTAGAAGATGACAACCTGAGCCACACTGCACAGCAGTCTGGTCAGAACGTACAGAAAACAGAAGCTTTCTCTTTATAGGTTTCCTGCAGGTACGAACAATCAAATAACTTGAATGTCATCTCCTATGATCAGATACAATATATGTTCATTCATTCCAACAAAGCTGAAGTGATGTACCTGAGACATTACTTTGTAACCAGAGTAAAATAACCTGAAGCTTTTCTTCAATACAGTTCTATGCCTATATATGGAGAAATATATTTCCCCAAATGGCAATGTCTTCATTCTGTTCTAATTCAATAACTGAGGATAGAAACTATGTGAAAAATATGAATAAATTTTATCTTAATTGTTGTTTTAACTTTGTTTCCTTATTGACATAAATAAAGTGTGTAACATACTCTTTCCTGGAAAGACAAGTAATCTGATCTGTTCTTACTGAACTTCATGCATATAATATATGCAAGTTGTGTGTGTATACGTGTAAACAGAGAGAAATTTAAAAAACCCTGCATGTCTTATATAAGCAGTTAGTTAAACAAAACATTTCCTGATTTGAAGTTTAGATTTGATCATTAAAATACTGTCAGAGCCATGAAGGTGATTTCAGGCAGCTTAAGTACGATGGACAGTCTTGTGTCCAGAGTTGTCTAGATTTTTTTGTCAAAAATTAGTTGGAATAAATCTTGATCTATCCATAGAGGCTAGAACAATGGTATTGCAAGATAAATTACGGAACGACCTTCAACTCAACTGATTTTAAAGGGGACTTTGCTTGGTTTCTAGCAAACAGAGAAATTAGCCTGAAGCATGGCCACCACAAGCAAAGAATAAAGGCATTAATTTAACTTTAAACACTTGAATGGGGATTTTGAGATTCCTAATGAACCTGTTGCTCCTCTTCTATCATTCATCTTGAAGATACATTCATTTTTCTCATGGATGATACTCAACACCACCTGTGACAGTATTTTAGCACATGCAGATTTAGTATTAACCACATGCAGATGATAAATCTGTGTAAGACACCTAGCAATATGCACCCTGCATTCCATGCCTTACAATTTGCACCTCACTTTTGTACCCAAACCACAACAGCGTTGTTCGTTGAAACTAAAGTATGTTAGCAGAAAACGGCATCCAGTAAAAGATGCATCATCAAAAAAAAAAAAAAAAAAAAAAAAAAATCAAACAGTGGCCTATAAGTGGTACTGCTTGTAACTGTTAGGTTATCACTCATTTATTATGCTAGCTAAAGCAAGAAAACTGGAAAACTGTGAATCGGTTTTTCATGGCAAATAGCACTCAACAGAGGTCAAAATGACTATTCGACAGGAATCTAAAAAAAGCTACCAGAAATGCTAATTTATACATTTTAGAAAGTATTTGGCATGGTACAAACTGTAGTTTAATACCAACAAAAAAACCACCTTGCATAAAAAAAGGATGATTTTTCAGCATACATTTTCATAGAGCATATGAATTCCATAAACTTTTATTCATTAAGTAAAATTTGAGATCAAGACATACAGACTGAAATTAATACAGCTGTCTTGGTGACATACATCAGTTTAGGTTTTTGTCTTAAACAGGTAAATTATTCCCAACCAATACAGGTAATTATTTTCAGAATAATTATTTTCTGAATGACTTCCTGCCATATGTTCTACAAATTCTGCTTCAGTACTCCTGAATGTTTCCTAAAAGATGATGGAACTCCTGCAAATTCTTCCCAGTCATAAAAAACAACCCTCCTATACAATCTCAAATACAATACATCAGCAAGAACTAATTATGAAATGATGTTTCACAGAACTTTATGCCTGATCTACCATTAAGTATTTTCATCAAATAAGATGGCTAATTTTACTCTAAGTAATAAAAAGCTCTTTCATGTAGTATAATTCAAAATGACCACATTTTTCAGCAAATGAAACGACATGTTGTCAATGAAATTTAAGCAACCTCAGGAGTACCATAGAGGTTTGACTAAATAATGATCAGATGAAAAATTAGTTGGTTAAGTCTTACCAAGGATGTCCACACATTAGAGTTAAGTCTGCACTGAAATGCTGCATAAACATATACTTCTTTAGGGTTTCTTTTTTTCTTTTTTCCTTTTTTTTAAAGTGAGTGTTTTTCATTTGGAGATTATATCATGAACAGATGTAGGATAATGTTAATAGTCCCTTCTGGAAACATTAATCACAAGGTTTTACTTATTATTTGGTGTCAGCATTTAAAAGTTAAAGCATTTCCAGAACTGTCACCATTGAAATATTCCTTTTGCTTAAAGCTAAATTACGAAACAGTAATTTATTTTACAGTCCCAGCATCTTTTTTTAAGGTATATATAAGAAAGAAAATGGCAGGCAATGCCCTGTTCTCATGGCAACAGTGTAGACTGACAGTAGTAAGCCTGTTTCTACTTTAGGAAGAGGACTGAAAACCCAACTCTACCAAACTTTTTAGATGTTTGAGCAAATTTAAGTCTCCACAAAAGAGATTTTGGTTGTCAGCATGATACTAACATGATGCTTTCAAAGGTGGATTTCCCATTCCCAGCTCACCGAGCAAACATTAACCAGAATCAAAATAAAAGCAGGCTAGGACCTTGTTACCAAAGAGACCTCAACCTTTTGTCCACATATATTACCACACGTAGGGCATTATGCAGGTGAAAGAGACTGCTGCTACTTCAAAACACTCTTATTTGCAGAAATGTTCCACTAACTATATTCAAAACACCTAAGAAAGTAACCAAAATGAGTCCCTATCCTTCTATTCCCAGGTAATGACATTGTTGGTTACTTCAGTGTCCTGGAACTCAGGAACGCTGCATTATTCTTCCAGTTCAAGATTTGCTATGTATCACCCTGGACAGGTTCAGCAAAGAGCTTACATGCACTTTTGTATTTATGCTCTTGAAAAAAAAATAAAAATATGCAAGTCTGTCCTTAAAGCATCAGTGAAAGGTAATCAAACACAGCAGCACAGTCTCAACATCCCCAAAATCATTCTCCGTTCACATTTGACCAAGGTGAAAGTTATTAACGGCTTCACGTGAGATTTACTTAAGGTTTTAAAGCAAGCAGATAAGAGAAAGACTATACACTCATTTAAACAGTGCTATAGTTGTCAGCATTTAGAGGCCAAGAACTTTTCCTATAACATACTCCATCACCTCCTCCCTTTTAGAATATATAGAATGAACATCAAATAAACGCCTCCCAGAGATGCCCATCTCACTGGCTCTAGGATTGCACTGGCTCTAGAAATGAACCGCCTTCAACTAAGCACCAAGTTTTCAGAGTGTTCAAGGGATGTGAAATGAATCCCAAGGACCATTTAGCTATTCTCACATCTTTAGTTCTGAAATTTCAGCCTTAATCCTCCTCTGTCTAACTCCACTAACTGGTCCTTTAGATCTTGTTCAGCACCTCTGGAGAACAACAGCAAAGGGCTAAACTAAAGATGGAACTGCTTTGCTTCCATGTTTAGTGAAAGAGACCACATCTTGCAGTCTGTACAGGAAAGGGGCTTAAGCCTGCTCCCTGGCAAACTGATTCTCTATTTAGTTTCCACAGTATAATTTTCAAAAACATCCATGTGAAAATGCAAGCACGTGCACCAAGGATTATTTTGACACATGGTATCCATCATTTGGATTTACTAATTTTCCAAAATAAACTGTTTTGTCAGTTTCCCTGTGCATGTGGATTTTTGAGTAAAGGCAATGTGTAACATTACCAGACACATTCATGCACTGACCTTTCACAAAACCGAAACTGTTAGTAAAGCTAGGGTGGTGGGAAGCACTCCATTTTCATTTTAGTCACAAGACTAAAACACCCAGATTTGAAAAGAGAAGCTGACAGGTACTAGCTTGTGGCCTAACTCTGCTATGACACATGACTGATCTGATTGAGGATGCAGCATTAACAAAGTTACTTGCACCACAAAATTCTATAAGTAGACCCATTCACAAAATTTATCTGCATGTGACATGCACAACACAAATAAGATGTCACAAGCCATGTGACAGACCTATGCAAGTAACTAACTAACTACAGCTTATTTCTAGATCTAACTGCAGAGGCTTCCTTTACTTTGGCGCAGGTATTGCCGCAGCACACGCTCACAGAGCCAAGTTTTGTGTATTCCTTCCCATTCCCATAATCACAGTTTAAACCCTACTTCTACACAATATCCCCTATTACTTCCCATTCACAGGGTATTTACACTCCTTCAGTTTATTGACAGGCTGAATTCTTCCTTACAAGATTTATTTTTTTTAAATGTTTTGTATTTCCACTTAAATACTACACTGGGTTTGAATGTATTTAGAAACCAAAATTCCAGCCTTTATATATAACCACCCAGCAGCTATGGGACTCCATGAAACTTAGCCATGGAAAGAGGAGTTACCAGTGCAAGTCACTAAAAGCTGCAGCACGCTCCCCTACCCGGCTGGAAAACAACACAGCTACAATTCCTCACTTCACTTGAGTCTCCCTTCCGGAAAGTGTTTATACCACTGCACGCTTTTCCAAGTGAATTTGCATGAGATCAGTTTATATGCATTCTACTTTGATCAAACCATGGCTCACATTTTTACACAAATGCTTTTTCAGCACTCATGCATGCTGTCTCATGAAATTGGCCTCTATCTGAAAGAGCTCACAATAACACAGGTTTTTAAGCTGCACTATCTGAATTTTAAATACAGTGAGTTAAAACTAACTTTTCTTCAGTTCAGACTGGTCTTCTAGGTGGAAGAAGCTTACACAGTCAGATGCTCTATCCTTCTTTCCACCTGTCATTAAATTTTGAACCCATTCACTCTTTTCAACTAAATGCAATGAAGGCAAAACAGCTATAACACCAAGATTTGTTTTGTTACGCCAGCCTTGTTCCTTCCTTCACTTCCACCAAAGGCAGGAAGAAGTATCAAGGAAGCAACAGCAGTCACCATCTTCAAAGCACCAGAGAACAGCAGATCTGTTTCATTAGGTCTCTGTTCCCCAAATCAACCTTAACTTCCCACTTCTCGCTCAGATCCGGCCCAGGTCCTGTCCTCCTCAAGGCAGTGAAATCTAGTTTTGACTGCAATGCTGAAAAGTCTTTAACTGGCAGTGGGTAATCCTGGTACGCCTCCATGAATTATATTAGCACAGTAAAAATTCCTGCTTTGTGGACTTTTAACTTCCCTTTTCCTATCGCTTCAGTGTTCAGAACAGCCAAAACACTCTGAGGGTCTGAAAACACATCTCCTTTGTCTCAGCATCTGGGCACCCAACTCCAGATAACAACACTGGAACTGTCAGGAATCATCAGCAATTTAAGTCCATGTTTACAAAGTACTTTTGAAAACATGGTTACAGACAAAACAGTAACACTGAGCAACTTTTAACTAAGAATCTTTCACAAAACTAAGTGAAAACTTTACACAGCCCTTGTGGTGTGGTCTGGAGCTGCATGAATTTAGGAACTGCAGTGGCTGCATGACCTGAGCTGTGCCCAGCCATTGCTACTGGAGATCTTCTAATCCCATACCTTATTCCAGCTTCCAACTCAAATTCTTCTGGAAGATGTAAAGGAATACCTCTCCTCCCTGTCTCCCTCCCCTCACTTCCCTGCCCTGTATAAAAATCCACATATTCCAAAATCCCAGACAAAAAAACAAAGGGGGAATAATCAATTTATCTTCTTACACATATCTATATAGAAATAATGAAACAATCCTTAAACTGTGTAAGCAGTCGTTGCAGCAGAAGGAAATTCATTCTGGAAGGACACAGAACTTCCCACCCACACAGCCCCAGAGTGTGCCCGTCAAGGACATCTGACTTTGTACCTATTGTGTTACATGACTCAGTAATGGGGGTTAGTGTTTTCAGTTTCCAGTTTCTGGCAGGATCCCCAAAGTAATTTTCAATTAAAAGGTTAAATGCTGGTACTTGTCAAATGTGAAGACATACAGTGCCGTAACAATGTGAAATAGCTTCCTTACAATTAAATAATTTCATCAGGTATTTAAGTAGGGGTTGCAAATATTATGCCTTTGGGTAACTTGAAGAAATACCCAAATGAAGTGCAATCATTTTCTGTCACTACTGTGTCTCAAGTGGAATACAAGCTTGGCCTTCAAATCCTTTCAACAGAATGATTCAAATACATGTAGGTCCAACAAACATTTGAATATCTTTGTTTACATTAATAGCCTGTTTTTGTTAAATTAGCCATGTTGTTAAAAAAAAGTTTTTGTTTCCAGTGCTAGTCTGTTTTCTTCCCCCCAAGTATGTAACCTAGCCATAAATGAAGAAATAGTGATACTTCCAGATAATCACACAAAGAATCAAGGGCATTGACTAAAAAGAGGCAGTACTGAAAAAATTAACCCACCCCCAGGTTAACCTTCCTCTAATCAAACTGTTAAGTAGTAGAATTATTTCTCTTTTATAGGTTCACAGAAAAAGGCTCGGGAAACAGAACACACCTGAAATAAGGAAAACACAATAAATTATAGATAACTTCTGGGAATTGAAGGTTCATTCTTATGAGCAAACTCAAGATCAAGACTTTCCTAATCTTCAAGACATATATGACTGGGCCTCTAATTATTATATCTAATTTGATTGAGGAGTAAGAATTAGGAAAATATACAAAAGTATATTTAGCCAGAATTCTGAAGCAGTCTGAGCCTGTGGCTAAGGCTCTGGCCTGGATTCAGAGGATGAACTAACAAGACCTGCAGAAGTTTCCCTGGTTCTAATACTCTTGCAAGCACTTAACTTCTATGTGCTTGCGTTTCCTCAAGTGTAAAGGGAAAATAATGGTGCTTATTCTAATTTGAAATATACTTAGACTTCTGTTGATGAAAACATTTCACAGTTATTTTTAATTCAATTCATTTTCAAATCTTTTAAGTAAAATAATATTCTCAAATGCTGCTCCTGTTACATTAGGAGGTCAATGCAAAGATCCTATGCCTGGATCATTGTTTGAAGTGTTGCAGGATGTTAAAAAAGTGTGCGATTAAAGCTTTGACTCAACAAAATCCTACAAATTAACTCAATGCAAGTGATGGGATTATCCTTGTATTTAAAATTAAGCATATACACAATTTATGTGTTTCAACGCAGAAGTTCAGCTTGGCTGCAAGAAACATAACTGCATACAGAAACAAAGCAAGAATAAGCCTTAATTCTCCTGTGCAGATGTAGGTGACACCCCCCCCCCCTCTCCTAGCCTTGTAACTTGTCCTCCATTCATCAGCTGGTGTGTTTATTTTTGCTGTATGTGATGTGACTAGCAGAACTTAGGCAATGAAAACTTTTTAATCAAGTGAAGATCTTTGGAAGAAAAAAGAGGACCTGCTCCACTTCTCAGAATGCAAGGTCAAGAGTTATATACACACATTTAGAGCCCGGTTTCATTTAGTTAAGTTTTCAACTAAGAAAAGGAAACATTTCTTCATGCAACCTGTGAAACCCACTGCCACATAGAGTTACTGAAATAAATAATGCTTTGGCAGTAACAGAAACAGAACTAGATATTACCATTAATAATTTATGTACTTATGCAATGATAACTCTGTATCAGATCACACAGCCCACATGAGTAAACCAGAGAGAGGTTACTTCCATCTGACGCAGAGCACTACTCTAACCCCCAGACAAAGCATTGCAGAAATGTGCTTTTATGCACTCACCTACCACCAGAATATAAAGGTTTTCAACCAGTAGAGAGAAGAGCAGTCCTGTATTTCAGTATCTAGAACACAGAATCAGAAATCAGTCTCTTACATCAGTTGTCCCTCCAGACTCACGTTGTAAGATGGGAGTGCAGTAAAGACTAACAAAACTTGGAGTGAAACATACATTTCTATGGAGCAAGAGAGGTGGGAAGGTAGCAGAGTTCTTTGAAGGATTAACTCAGCTCACCTCAATTTTATCAACTTCTGTGAAGGGCATTATCTTACACTTATTGCAGAACAAAGACACAAAACTGAAAACAATCTTACCTCTGTTAAACATTACCCCAGAGACAGGCCTTCTCAAAACCTCTGAGCTCTTTCTTTGTACTCCTGGGAAATGCCCTGGGCAACCATGGGATATGTGGTCTTGATTTTAAAGTGGTAGCACCATTTTTTAGTGATGGAAATGAGAAATTACTTATTCCTACACTCCAAGGAATAAATAGGAAAATAGGGAGAAAAGAGAAAACTACATATTTGTTCCTGATTTGTTATTTATTTTCCTTATTTCCCTTCATTCTTTCTCTATAGAGGCAGAATATGCTCATTTCCTTTCCACTTTCCAGGCCTGGTAAGAGAAATACAGTCAGTTTACAAGAGGCTTAGAAGACAAAAAAGTCATGGGAGAATGAAGGAATGAAGCTACATCAGCAGAGGGGACAATACCTGAAACTTAAAGGAGACAGGGCAGTGAAGGTGCCCGCATGGCTTCACCAGTGCAAGGCACAGGTGTAGACCAAACATTGTGCTGTCTTTAAAATGATGAAAGGAAACTAGACAAAACTATAGGTAGCCTTTTCTATTCTGCCTCTATTACTTCCTAGGTATGTCCAAGACTACTTTTTATTTTTATTTTTTTAAGCAAAACCAAAAATCATAGTTGGTTTCTTTCTCCCTTCCAGTGGAACAGTAAGCTTGCTTTGTCCATGGCCCCTGCCACACAGCCACAGTGCCTCTGCCTCCTTCCAGCCTCAAAGTTCCTTCCAGGATGATAGCCACGGGCAGAAGCTTCAGCACGCGCCTGGTGAGGGCGCTCTCTATGCCGCTGCAATAAATTTGGCAACTGGAGGTGGATTATAATGTCCGTCAAACACAAAGTTATCTGCATTCCTCACAGACTGCTAGGAAGTTACCTGAAAGCTGGGAGGTTACCTGAAAGCTCAGTTATATATGTAGCGATACATATACCTCAAATGTCTGTCGTTCCATGGTGACTACTTCTGTGTGTGCTCTTACAGACCACTAACTGCCATGAGTTAGCTTGGCCTTCTCTCCTCTACCTGTAACTGCATCATGAAGTTCCTCTTATGGCAGAACAAGAGCAAAGACAGTTAACACAGCACACTATATGCACTGTGGTTTCCCTTGCATTTGTACCTCAATAGTAACTTATTTCTGTACCTGCCTGTCCTTAAGCAATGTGAAGTACACCAGCAGCTGCCAAACTGAAGATAAAGCTATGTTTCCTTACATTGTTTTGTCAGACCATTCCAAAATAAGAGAGAATACCACCAGTGTCAGGAGAAAAAGCTGGGGAAAGAAAGAACCAAGTAAACTTGAGAGAATGAGAGAAAGGGGGAAAATAGGAACTATTAAAGTCTGTAGTCATCAGGAGTTTGGGTCTGATCAGAGAGAGAGGGAGAGAGTGGGAGAGAAAGGGAAGATGAAGCTTAGGAAAGAAAGAGTAGTTTAGCAACAATATTTGACAAGACCAAAAATGAGATTTAAAAAGAAAGACTCAAGTAAGGATATTTTTTGGGCTTAGTAAGGTAACTCTTCCAGAACACTGGGTTAGATTTAGAGCTTTTGGATTAAAATAGTTTTATTGGAGTTAAGAGCAGAGTCAGCTTTTTAGCTCAGAAGGAAATTTCCATTCAGGAAATTCATAATCACAGCCTTCAGTACCAATCAAGAGGAGAAGATGGGATTGTTTTCATTTTTTTAAAATTGCACAGGAAGTCAGTAGAAGGAAGGGCTGATTACTCCACATAGGTATAAACTGTGGGGTGCATCAGCCATAACAGCACTACGGCCACGCTTTGTTCTAAACCATCAATAAAGAAGCCACAGTTAACGATGAGGTCACATTCAAAACTGCTAAATTCTTTATGGCCTTTCCATGTCATAGGACTACAGCACTAGAAAAGCATTTTTATAAGCTAGCCTGCGACTGCTTTATCAAGCCGTTCAAAATAATTTAGTTATTATTTTATACAGATGGCTACAGCTTTCTCATTAAGATACAATCAACTTACATTAATTTAAAAATAAGTTTTAAAGTTATAGCCAGATTTATCAAACTCTCATTCTGTTTTCACATGTATAGATTCCACTCACCTATTTTGCCAGGTTCAGATCATTTAGTTCCATATCCAGTCAAACTTGATTCCTTCTGGGAAGCCTAACCAACTGTATATTTAGCTCTCTGGATTTATTTTCTCAACGGCTGTGCTACTTACTTTTAATTCTTCTACTGCAATGTCCATTTGCTAGAGTACTGAAATTCAGTGAATTGACCATTACCTTTAAGCACCAAAGGTAAGATACAAAGTTAAGCCCAACAGAGGATGAAATACAGCCTTAAGGAAACCAGCAATGACAAATTTTAACTCAGCATCAGAAATTAGATGGGTTCTGGTGTTTGCATCTTGAAAAAGAAATAGTAGAATTAGAGAATACAGAGAGAGCACATCTAAAGTAATTAATGGTTTGCAGCTGTTGACTTACAAGGAGAGACCAAAAAGTCTAGGATTTATTAATCTGGAGAGACTGATAAAGGGGGAATACAATCAGGATGCCCAAAATTATGAAGGAAGTGTGAAAAATTAATGTAGAAATTTTATTCACAAAAATCCTGCAATTTTGGGGCTGATAGGAGGCACTGAATGAACACATAATACAAACCAGATGAAGTACCCTTTACACAGTGGGCAGTACACTTCCTGCTCTTGCTGCCACAGGAGGTGGCAAGGACAAAGTGTACTAGCAGGTTCAGAAAGGGATGACACAAATTCATGGAAAATAGGTCCATAAGTGGATAATATACAGTGATTATTGGTGAGCTGTACACACTGATACCCCTCTATAACAACTGCAGATGCTGGGGAGTCTAAGGAGAAGGGACCCCAGCAGGGGCTAGGCTCATGTGCATTCCCTACAGAGTGTCTCCTGTTGCAACTGTTGGAGCCACAGCCCTCCTTGGATCCAGTAAGACATTTCTTATCTTCTTATTTAGATGACCTTAAAAAAATAGTCACTTTATTGAACCATTCACTATGGAAATGTTGCCTAACCTATGTACCAGAAACTTCAAGACAGCTGCACACAGGTCAGATTATTTGTGAAATATGCAGCCAAATTAGGATTCTAGAGGAGCTGTGTGGAAATGTCAGAACGCATTAACCTGCATTGTATATAGACTAGGAATGCATAAATAAAAGAATGGTATTTCTGTATTTCATTTGGAAGATCTGATCAACAGTGTTACTCATATTTATTGGGAGTACAGTGCACTGGTATATAGATACATGAAGAGTTTTTCACAATTCAGTAATTGTCCCAACTGCAGAAGTCAAAAAAATAAAAGCTTCACATGGAAAACTATTACTGTGTCAAACCAGTATGCAAACTTTGAGACTGTGGGTTCCACAAGTTGCTTTTTTTGAGACATAACAGTGAGAAAAACATCACCATCCTTCCTGTGAGTAATGAGCATAGCAAATTCCTTGAACAAAAGCCCTTCTTTCAAGAGAAGTTTTCCTAAAACCACAAGAAGCATAGAAATATATATTAAGTAATGCATCTTAAATTTTTCAGGATATATTACAAACACAGCTGCGCAAATGTTAGCTTATGAAAAAAAGAATTTTAGCCAATTAGCACGTGAATCATCATTTAAAAGCCCCTTCAGTGTCATTTTTTGTTTCAGTTAGAAGAACTTAAATTTCAGTTGCAACTATTCTGGGATATTTATTTTATGGTAATCCACTTTCCAAAAGTTTGAATCTACTTTACTTTCATTGAAAAAGATGCTCCTAAAATGAAACATCTGGCTAAAAGAAGAGGGTGAGTTTTGGCATTGCCAGGCTTTAAAAATCTTACATATATGAACCTATGGTGACATGTACATCAAAAAGAAAAAAAGTAAGGAGAAAAGCTGTCATGGGCTTAGTCCTGCCAGAAGGACAATTGTTTTTCTTCTGAAATAGAAGTATTACAGCAGCTTTTAGAGGATTTCAACAGAACAACTTATCTTGACCAGAGAACATAAAACACTGATTGATGTCTATATAAATTTCCACACAGCGTGTTTATTTTCATACACTGCTGCATTCTATTGTTATGAATGGGAAATACTTATGGAAGATTCTTCTTTGAATACCATGTCATTCTGATTAGACCACGAACACGTTGACAATTCTATCAACAAGATTTTGGCTGTGTACAAGTTAAGAGAGTCCTTTTAGGAAGAAGACAATTATTCAGGTTTCATACCTTTCTTCCTTGGGTGCTCAGAGATGGAAGCAGGTAAGAAGGGACTTTAGCAAGGTATTTTTGAGCAAGTTATAAACACAAGTTAAACCGGGAATGTGAAATATTTTCTTTATTGGGAAGTAAAAATGCCTGGTCCATCTAAATGCATTATGTGGAATAAGTATGTCATTTGTACCATAAATTGGTGAAAAATGAACGTTATAAAAATAAATTATAACAGAGCATGTGAAAATCTGGAAATCCATCAAATTCGGAATAAATGTTGGCACTGTGGAGCAGCTTCTAGCTCTGTACACTGATTTGCTAGTCTTTCAGAGGGGTAACGACAGATGACCTTTACTGCAGCTTTAATGCTTTCACTTCCAAAACCATAAGGATTTGTTAAATTTTGTGGCCTTCTAGAAAGGGTACTTTTCCCTACAGCATCAAGCTTTGATCTACTACAGTAAAAATATCTCAAAGCATTACCCATTGTCAAGTTTAACCACTGAATCAAAAAGAAAGTCTCATGCACACTCACACTCCTTAAAACACTGCCATCCAAGCATTAACCTAAGGGGAGTAACTTAGGATCAAGTAAGAAATTATGAAGCTCCTCCATAAGACTTTTGGGTCATGCCATCAGCTCCATCCACAGAAAAGCGTACTGTACTATTCCTCTAATAAACTGATACAGCTCCATAATAAAACTAGTTAGTTCTTCTTATTCCATCCCACTACGCTTGTTACAGAACCTGGGTCTTCTGTTACTTGGAAGCCTAAACTGCAGCTCAAATTTCCTCAAGGCCAGTTTATATCGATTTGTTTGTGTTTAATTGTTGTGTTTTAAATAGCACTGCTTTTCTGGTATGTTCTCCCATGGATATATTTATAAGTCACATCTCAGATTTCATTTTGCTAGGCTAAATAAACCATTGCAAATTTAGTTTCTTCTTGCAGATAAGCTTATCATTCCCATGATCCCAGTAACTCTTCTGCAGATTTGTTGCAGCTTGAGTTCCCCTTTTTTCAACAAGGAAAATTGAAGTTCTACATGGTATTCAGATACAGCTTTATCATGCCTTGTTGGGCACAAATACTTCCTTATTTCAACTGGGAAGACTTGGTCAATCTCAAATTCCGTTTGCCCTTTTGTGCCTGGAACATATTGCTGGCTACTACCTATCTTGTGATCACCTCATATACTCAGGTCTGTTTTTTCCTCCTTTCCAAAGAAGGAGCTTCCAGTTTACATGAGAAATTGTCAGTAATCGCAAAGTGCATAACCTTGCACTTCATTCCATTAACTTTCAGCCTGTTCCTGTGACTCCAAACCTAGAAGTCATCCATTTCTTCCTGCAAGATATTCCTATTCCCCCCCTTTCTGCATTAGCAATGGGTCCCAAATGTATATCATCATCAAATTTCTTCAATGTTCTCTGTCTTTTTATGCCAAAGTCATTAATAAAACTATAAAACACATCCAGCCCCTTGACTGATCACCAAGGAACTTCATTTGTAACCTTCCTTCCTGCCTAGTACTTTCCCCTCAACAGAACCCACTCTCCTCTCTCCTTCAGACAGTTCCCCACCTGCAGTGCCTGCACAAATCCCCACCTCCTACAGTCTAACACTAGGAGTCCCGGGTTGCTCTCTAGCAAATGTTTTGCTGCAAAACATCTAGAACAGATACACTGTTTCTAGACAAGCTATTGTTTTAAATACCTGTTTAATGGGCTATGATCTAACTTTGGCAAGCACATCTCACATGTTGCCACTTTTTTTTAATCTCCATCTTTAATTATATTTTGTCTTTAACACTTGTTCTCAAGCGTTGGAAGTACATTATATCCATTACAGGAGGGAGTATGGAGTGGCACACAGATTCAGATCCTGATTTGTATCTAGTCTTGAAGAATATTTTAAAATAATTTTTCTTTCTCATTGCTTTCTGACAATGGATTGGAGGACAGAGTGTATTACACAGAGGTTGTTCTGTACTTTCTAATTCTAGATCATTTGTTTGATTGCGATCTTTACTAGAAAGAGATGACAGATATGAAAAAGCTTCTACACAGTGGGAAACAAAATAAAATACATCTTAGTTGAAAAGAGATAACTTCAAGGAAATATGGTTGAACACAGAATGACTAGTCGTTATTTTTCACAATAAAAGAATAAAGTAGGAGTACCATGTAAAATGACATAAACAAAAGAAATGATTTGTTGTCATAGGATATGTGGAAGTCAAAAGTAAGAATGTCTTATGAAAGGGATTTGATCAGTTCATGAAAGATAGATATGCCCATGTCTATTAAACACAATAACCCAGCACAAGATATTCTTAAGCTGCCGATTTCCAAAATTTGAGAGGGTCTATACCTGACCTTATAAGATATGGCCATTGCTGGTACTTCATTAAATGAATATCTGGTCTGACACTGTGATTTTCATTGAAAAACATGATTGGGTGGAACACCTAATACAGCTAATTCATTGAATGATCTCAAATTATATCATCCATGGCATTGAACAGAACTCAGGCCCCTTCATCAATACACAGGAAATATCCCTTAGAAATGAATGGAACATATTTCCGTACTCTATTCAATCATCCCCACAAAATTCCAGAATACTCCACAGACCTGTTTTATCATGCTTCTCAAGAATTTACTCAGCTCTCTGCTGAAGGGAACTTGGTCCCACATTCCTCTTACACAGCAGAGAAAGTATTTCTTCCTTTTAACTTTTACATTATTTGAAATTGTGTAATAACAAAACATAAATAACTAGCCATGTATTGAAAACCATGAAGATCAATTTTACAGGAAACCTTAGCACTTTGATGTACTCAAGTGAAGCACCTTGCGTTCAATACAAACTGTATTTGACAGTATACCTGTAAGATCCAACACACTCTAGAGAGTTCAAACAGCCCAAAATATGTTTCCTGCTGAAGCATAAGAGAAAGTCACAGCCCCCAGAAGGAGGCTGTGGGTGGAAGAGAGATGGGGGATGAATCATTTTTCTCCCAAAATCAAGGAATTGTTTTGGCTTTTTCTTTGCTGAGGTCATTTTGTGTCTGCAGAGATAATAATAAATAAATACATTGTAATCACTGTGGATTTATGAGGCAACTGAAGCTATTTGGGCTGTTGCAGAAAGCAAGGCTGGGAAAATAAGCTGGCAATTCTTTTGATGTGTCCCATGCCCAACTAAAACAAGCTTAAATATAATTTCCCTTATTCATCTATAATTAAAAAAAAAAAAAAAAAAAAAAAAGAAAAAGAAGAACCAACCATAGCTGGCATTAAACCCACAGCTGCCCACACACTACATTATGTGCCCACTTTGCAGACTTCAGAAGGAGCACTCAGAGGCTGGTTAGAACACTGACAAAGCAAATCCTACCCCAACTGATTCTCACACACCCTTGGCAATCCGTTCTCTTCCTGCTTACTTTTCTGTCTTAATGTTCCAAATCCTACACCACTAGCTACACCCTGCTGATTTTGTGTCATACTTATGAACACAATACAATCATTAGAGGGTTTTTCCAGATGAACCACCACATAAATAAACCTCACATTTTATTTTGTTTTGTTTTTCCTGAAAGGAAAAGTTCTTGATGTGGCATCTTAATTTGGATATCTATTGACCAATGTAGCAAGTTGACTCCACCTCTAAGATCCCAGCTGCTTCCTCTACAGATGTTAAACTTTTAGAGCTTCCATAGGAAAAGGCCAAGGTTCAAAATATTAGGAAATAATACCATGATATTTCCTGAAGTAGACCTTAGAAGGTCAATTCGCCCTGGCACATTATCTTATGAATACTGTGATTTGGTGAAGCGATTTTCAAACTCTCATTAAAATAAGTCTTGTTTTTTCCTTAGCAATGCCTTTCCCACCACAAGAACAGATTACTGGAAGGTACTAATGGTGCTATTCAGTCCTAAATTCCCACTCATCTACAGCTTTCACATATAAAAGGACACAGGGACCTGCTTTGGGCCCCCTACCAACGTGCTATACAAGATATACATATACCTCGGGCTTCACACCATTTTATTGCCATCTTTTTGTCATTTCATCTGTACATTTATTTAGGTAGACTTACTTAAATGAAAAAGATACAATATGTTGCTTTTCCATTTTTAAGTGCTCCAAAGGACTCTAGATCTCGTCCTTGTACCTAAGCCTTGCAAGAAATAAGAGACAGGGGAAGGGGACACAAGGAACCCTAGCCATTTCAGTTATGAATGCACAGCTTTTAAGTGCTCAATGAACTGAATTTGCCCTGCCCCCAAACATAAACTACTGAAAACAGACAGATCTTTCACATAGAGTCAAAGTAAAGTTTTGGCTGACTTAGCAGGAAGAACTCAACAAACGGAGTGAACAAGATAAAATTTTTGTAACAATATTGGCAGCCTTATAGGACTCCACATTCAAAGCTGACAAAAAGATATTCTTAAGAAAAAAACATTCTTGTGCCTTCCCTAGGGGTGGTGGCACATCCCTAAGGATATCCATGAACAAGGCCCAAAAATGAATTCCTATTCACTTGCTGAACATGGCATTTCTCTGTTGCTAATGTTACAGAGGTGTCAGTTTACTTAACAGAAAGCATTTTAAATTATTGTAGTATCATGACTGAGTATTAACTATCATAACTACTACTGGAGGCCCACATTGTGAATGCAAGTGAGGATGCGGACATTAGTGCCTAAAGACCAGACAAGACCAGGAGCCCTTCCTCTAAGTATTGTCAAAGCCTGTGTGCACCGAAGCAGCTCAAGACAACAGCACAGACAAAGGGAGAGGACGGCATGTACAAACAAGCAGAATGAGCAACATGAGACCACCTACAGTCGTGTTAGTTCTACATTTATGGATTTAATTTTCGTGGATAAGATAGTATGTCACTACCAGGAGCCTATCTAGCTGTAGTGAAAATGGGTTGCCTTTAATTTCCCATTCTTGCTAAACAGAAGACCCAGAGCACTACAAATGCATATATTGCCCACCAATGAGACTTTGCAAGGTTTTAAGAGCCAGGAACAATATATTGCACAACAAGGTTTATGCTGTGAAGTTCCAGCTTCCCTGAAGTCCACAGCAAAATTCCCATTGACTCAAGCAGAGCCAGGACTTCCTACCAGTTCCCAAGAGGTCAGCTGTGCTGAGAACTGTGAGCTGTGTGCACTGCAAAGAGCGAGTATCACCAACCCTTCAGCTTGCACTCACTCTGCTGGTGATCGTTTTTGCATGTGGTGGTTTTAGCTTTGCATGCTTTACAGATCAAGAAGCCACCACAGCATTCTGGTTTTGTTTTATTTATTTCATGCAATAACAAGGCATGCTTAGTTTCTGTTTTTCAACCAAAGTGCTGCAGGGATGGAAATAAGATAAAACCTCATAATTCATCTGGTTTCCCACCCCCACCACCTAGCTCTCTGTAATTACCCATTTGTTGCAGCTCAGTTACTAAAACTTTTCCCTGCTCCAAATAAGCTTCAAACCTTGTTTCTTCAGCTTCAGTTACACATTATCAACAGAGCTTAAACTGTTCTTGCCTTACTGATGCATGTATGGAATCTGAAAACAAATTTAGATTTGGATGAATTGCTGTCCCCATAACAGTAGCTGACCATGGAAAGACACTGCAGTTCTCCGGCAGTACCGCCCCTGACAGCTACCACCACCAGACCCTCTGGCCTCCACAGCCACGTAGCAAAGAGGAGGAGACAAAGATAAACTGCGTAAATGGATAGAGCCTGAGCTGTAGGAAATTTCGCAGTTTGGTTTGCACAGGTTCTTGTGAATTTTTCCTTTGATTTTTCCACGTACGTGTTTTTTCACCCCCTGAATTTCACTTTGAGTTTCAGGTTTGAACAAGAATGTTAAAAGCTCAAATTGAAACTCGCTTGAAACTATCAGGTTTCATCTGCAAAACCGTAAGTGGGCTTCAATTTGTTTGAAAGGTGCAAATTAAGGAATTTAAGTGAAACTTATAACAGACAGTTTTATATCTAAACACAGAGCAAAACTTGAAAGTAGGCAAGTTTTGTGTGGTTCTGTAAGAAACTTTTCACACAGCAGTTCTCCTGGGCTTATTTTTGGTGTATGTGGAGAAATGTGCTCTCTGCACTCGCCTAAGATGTTGCAATACTCTAATATGTCAGATTATTTTTTCTTTAAACTCTGCTTAATATCTCTCCGCCTTACTCCCTCTGGAGCAGAACCAGCACCAAAACCTTTAGGCAATGAACTTTTATAATAATTCCCCAGAAATCTTCTCTCCTATTTTAGGACCTAAGGGGCTCCTTGCTCATGGTTATGCATCATCTGTCATTATCTACAAAGACTAAAATGCCAAGGATGGCCGTCAGCTGTCAGCTCTGCCCCTCTGAACAGGGTGTTACAGGATGTCTCATTCAGCATTTGCAGTCACAGGAGAGGGGAGATTCTTTCGTTCAGAGCAGGGAATAGCCTCCACAGCTGCAGAACACAAGAGGCCCAGGGAACTTCCGAAGGCCAGCAGCTGGGGAAGCAAATTTTGGCTGGATTGGTCCATTATTGTTGATGTACATAAGGCCTGAAAATCAGCATCAGGAAACAGTGCACACGCAGAAAGACTCATGGTCTTATTTTTCATATTTAGCTATACAACTGTGTAATAGTTAAACCTTGCTGTGATGTTATGCTCAATATTGTTAGCGTTAATAAAAACTTATGTCAGCTCTTCTGGTGAAGTCATATTTAAAGGAAAACTCAGACCTGCCACCACCTCCCTTTTCAATTAAATCAATCCACTAGTGCAGTCATCATGACTTGAAAAAGTTGTCACAAGCATGAAGTAAAACTAAGTCAGATATCTCTTCTTTCATACTGTAGTCTGTGCGAAGTTGGGAACACTCAATTTTTACTCTTACTGTGACTTAAGCACCAACTACTTACCATCCTAAATTACCCAGCCGTATAGCTGTATGCCCAGTCTCATTGCAGAAGTTCATCTTTCAGAAGCTTCCTAGGAGACCTACATGAAGACAATGAAACCTAACACGGTGTTCGGCACTACATTTTTTTAGTACTTCTGGCTCTGTCATTATGCACAGCCCTGAAGATGGGGAGATTTCCTGTCACTGCCACCAAATTGCTTGAGTCTTCTTGTAAACTCTGGGCTAACTCATACTATTTTTGCACCTTGATTTCAGCTCCTGTAACACAGAGGCAACTCTTGCCTAACTTCACACAGATGTGCATTTATCTCAAGACCCTCTGATATTCTCAGATGTAAATTCAGAACATTATTAGCAATACACGTGTCCCCAGAAAGGGCTAGGAAGACATTTGCCCCAACATGTTTGGGCAGACACTAGACAAGATCTTTCCATTTCCTTCCAGTTTCAGTCTAAGGTGAAGTGGGAAAGACTGTCCCTCCAAACCTAACGTTCTGCAAAGCAGTGGCAGATTCAGCATTCGCTCCTTCATACCCTGCAGAGCAAGCCAAAACCTAAGAAACAGACTTGCTCAACAGCTGAACAAGAGAGGCAGAAACAGATCCATTCAGCAAGGAGAGCCAAAGAAGGAGTCAGAGAGAGAGCCAAAGCCACCAGCTTCCTCCTGCTGGCTATGCAAGTAAGAAAGGAGCCCAGAACAATGGAGGCAGCAGGATTACACTGGGGTCATTCGGTTTAGTTCCCAAATGGTTGCTAACAGATGCCTCAAGTAAAATTTGCTCTGCGTTGTTGCTGCCTCATCACCCTGGAGCCACATACCCTATGCTCAGTTTGGCAAACTGCTTCTCCTTGTCTGCTTCTTCTACCCAGGCTGACCCCCAGACATCGATGGGCCCATGTGGGGGGCCTAAACTCCACTGGCTTCCCTGTGTTTTGGACCAGTCCCTAGAACTGGTAATTACTCGATTGGCAGTGCTTCCCTGCCAGAGAGCATCTCCCAGCCCATCCCGGTGGGTTATGAGAAAAGTGCAGCTGAGAAAAGGATTGATATAGAATGAGTCAACTGACAAGTAGAGAAGAATCAAAGACCATTTGATAAGCATATGAACAGAGGACAGTGAGGCAGGAGAGGACACTGAAGGAGTGGACACCAAAAGGAACAGAGAACTTGGGGAACAAGAACATAGAGGGAATACTGTGACATGGTGGCTCCCAACCTATGGCTTGAAGGCAACACATTGTGATGTTGCTTGTGAAATGCTTCCGGAAAAAAATGTTCCGACATGGAAAACAAAGTACGATGTTGCCAGCAGCATGATACCTGCTCAGTGCTGTTATCTTCGATAAACCAACACAAGTTGGGGAGCACAGCTCTTTGTTTCCCTTAACTAGAAGTTAAAATTACTCCACCTGATTCCCCTCCATTTTTTTTTTTTTTTTTTTTTTTTTGTGGCTGCATCTCTGGTTAGAGGAATTTGGTCCTGGAGCTGGCCAGCTCTAGCTCAGTGTAGGCATGTGTAGCTCATGTGTAGGCATGCTCTGCAGCCAAGATAAAATGATCACAGCCCATTTCCCCACAGACAAGTGGATACCACATAAAATGTCCCCAGCACTGCCTGTGGCTGAACTGGCCTCTAATTCTTCGTGCTGCTCATTTTGGTGCTCTCACTAATGAGATGGTGACAGGCACGTGGAGTTCAGTGATGCCTTCTGGGCTGATCCTGTTTCTGAGGGTATGATCTTAACTTCCAAAAGTGCAAATCTGCCACGCTTCACAAGTACCCAATATATCACAAAAATAAAGATTCCTTCTGGAGATCAGATGAAGGAAAAAACCCTCCTGTGAGAATCAGAAGATAATGAAATTTCTTCATTACTAACCAAATAAACACTGCAATGTTTATTCTCTGCTCCCTATTTCACGTACATGATGATTTTGAAATATTTCTGTTTATTTTATACTATGCAGCAAAATGAATGCTCCTTACACACAGAAATAAACAACCCTTTTTCTCCCTGACACACACACACACACAAAATTCTAGTAAGAAACTTCCTTCCACATCCTTCCTTTGTGGTTGTGAACTCCTCTGGGGCTAACACAATTCCCAGCAGAGCCAACAAAACACTTGCCATTGCTTTCAGTCAGAATATGACTGTGCCCCTTTCTTGTAGCAGGCAGAGAGTTAATTGAACAGACTTGAAGATGTATTGTAGGAGACAGGAGTAAATCAAATTATATGAAAACATTCCCACGGTTTTGATTTACTTCACAGAAAGAAGCAAAATATTAGACATCTTATATTACTTCACGTTTGCCTGGAGGGCAAATGTGAGGTAAATGTTCAGAAAATTCTAAAAATGTAGCAATAAGCCCCTTCTACTAAGTTCTGTATGAGTTCTGCATTACTGAGAATACAATATTATTCTATGATGCTGAATAGCAGTGTCTAATCCTATTTCAGAGGGCAATAGATTCCATAGGTTTAGATGGGCTATTCCTTTGCAAAACTGAAATTGGAAAACTAATTAAAATTGTAAACACGACTCTTGAAGCAGTAAACTGGGCAAGTTTGTAGTGTTGCTGACATCTACTGAGAGAAAGTGAAATTGCACGTCTCGGCAAAGGGATGAGAGCAGACTTGGCCCTTGTTTGCCATTTTAGCTTTCAGCTGCATTTTATGCATGCTTGCATATTTATTTATTACTTGTATCAATGTTCACTTGCTTCATTTAAGGTCAGTGAGTCAACAGAGACGTTATAGGGAACCTTTAAGAGGAAATCTAAGGGACATTCAGGAGACAGCTGTATCCCTTATATAAATGCTGCAGACTCGTTCTCACAGTTACAAAAGTCTGAATGCCCAGACTGACACACAGCACCAGGTATATCAGGACACAAGCCTAGTTCATACTGGTTGCACATAAAGCCCTCAAACTGTGGCAGCTGAAGCCAAAATCCACGTAGTACAAAATACTGGCTTTAGGAAACCATGCTGCACAAGTGATACTGAAAATTTCTGTATCCTTTGTTTCTTTTAGGAAATGGATAATTTAGCTAAACTATGGCAGGAATAAAAATACCACCACTAAGAGAATGGTACTCAAAATGACAATTCAGAGATACTTTTTGATCTGTGTGTCTGTTGTCATGATGACAATATGGCAGTTACACTATTCTGGCAATTAAAGAACAGTTTTTGCTGGTATCTCATGCATTATAAAGCATATTCTTTCCCCTTGCTGAACAGAGAAGAATCCATAGCCATGTTTACAGCCACAGAACAAGAACCATTACTACAGATTTCATGTCTAGGGATTTCATTCTACAAAGTTAACAGGAAAGGTCTGCATATCTCAGTTTGGGTAATAGCAAAACTAATGGTGGGGGGGAAGAGACCACATAAAATTCTAATAGAGTTGCAGTGAGTCAGGGTGATAATGACTGTGAGTGGATTTGTGTTTCTCTACTTCTGGGTGAATTTCTCATCACTGAAGTTACACTGAATTTACAAGATTATAAATAAAACCTAATTTGGCCAATAAATATTTGTAACATAGGGCAACGCTATCAATAAAGCAGCTTAATTAATTTGCTTTTTGTAATAAGAGAAGCATCCGCAGTCAAAATTAAATATCACATTACAAGATTTGATCTGTGATGAAGTTGTTATGAAATGCCTCTCTTACCTTGAAAGGGACAGGATTTCAGTGTCTGCAAGGGCTTTTCACATTTGTTTCTGCAGATTCTGAAATGGATATAAACATAAGATGAGATCTTTGGCTCATGTATCTGATGTATGAAATATCCCCAGTAGTCATTCTTGGTCACACAGGGCTAAACCCCAGCTTTTTTTTACATGAGTAGATCCAGTGGATAAAGCTGATACACACTCAGCTCCCACTTACGTTCTGCTTTGAGTATCACACATAGATTAGAAACTGCAGTGCAGTGTTGAAAACCCTCTCCCAATTGTTCTCTAACTGAAGGTACCTTATTTCCATCTGTGCTCCAGTTATCACCTTCACGTTTTCTTGGTACCTAAAGCTTGGCTTCTACATGCATTCTGACATGCCACAATCTTGGGAGGGCTATACAACTCGGCACTTACTTCTCACACCAGGGTCCATCAGGAATCAGGCAGTCATCACTCGTGTGTAATCCAGTATATATTCTCATTGCTCACCCTGGCCTCCTCAGAAAAAGCAGTTGCAGCCTCATCTTTGTTTCTGGAGTAGGAAAAGGTGGGTTATAGGACTTGTCCACCACAATAATCCTTCAAAGAGCGACTGGAACCTAATCTTTCCCTTCCATGTGCCAGAGAGGTTAGAAACCCAGGCCACGTTCTCCCTCTCCCTGAGGCTTACTAAACTGGATAACAGCTTCCCCAGAGGAGATAAGCTTACACCAATACAGAATGGTTTGCAAGCCTGTAGCTAATGAATTCTTCAGAGACATACAAGAAACAGACTTGAAGGGAATAGGCTCTCTGCAATAAAGGGATTTAATTCCAGCTGAATTCTATAGTCACCTAATCATTGGGTGGTGTGATTGCAGAGAAATGACAGACACCTAGCTTCTGAAAAGAAATACCTAGGAACCTTTCCTCCTGTCAGACTGCAAATCCAGAGTACCTGGAAGACTTCCTTAGTGGCTCTCTTTTTGCTTTCTGGTGTGATCTGGACTTTGCACAGATCTTTCAGAGAGGGCTTCTCACATGTTGCTTAACTCATGCCTTTTACTCCATGCTCAGACTTCTAAAAACTGCACAGCACAGTGCTCAACACTGTAACATCTAAGTCTCAGAAAATCTCATCATGAAATGCCATTTATACACTTATATCAATGCACTTTAAATGGGCATTTAGGAGGGTTAAGTATATAGCAAAGCAAAATCCCACAGCCTGGTACTTGGATGGAGTTCCAACAGAGTGTTATATTTAAAACTACACAGATCAGAAATAAAGATGAGGGAGCAGATATATCTGAACAACTGTTCCTGAATAGAAATCGTTTCCTTATTCTATTATAAATCTATCTCTGATTACCTAAAAAGAATGTTGAAACATTTGGCTTTCTAGAAATAACTTGGTTCCAAAGATGAGTCTCTGAAAAGGCTCATTCTGGCTTGCATTCACTGAAAACCAAGGCACTCAAATTAATATCAACAGTTTGGCAATTCTAATAACAAAGACTGCCAAAAGTATGTTGTCTATCAAATGTACATGGAAGAAAGATGTTAGAATATTAAGAACAGATGTCACAGATATCTTCGAAAATGCTCATGCTCCCTAAGTACCTAAGCAAGGCAAGACGTACAAAAGCTCATGAAAGATGACATTAATGCATTTTGTCCAAATGCTTCCAAATGCCATATATGTATGTAAACTTACTTATAAAATATATACATTTAAAGATGGTAGAAAGGAGGATTGTGTCATAACTTGATAACAGCCTTCTATCTTAGAATTTAGAGCTTTAACAGTAACAGTTCAACAACGCATTAAAGACTATTTTTTATGGTCTGTTATTTAAACCATTTTGTTCTGTTGCAGAGAAAGCATGCAAGGTTTTCCCGTTATTGTGTATTCATTTATTTACATTTTAATTATTATTCTACTGACAAAGAAAGTTTACAAAAAAACTTCTATTAGAAAAACATCTGAACAACTTAAAGTAATATTTACTAAAAATAGCTTATTGTCTAAAATGAAATGACCACTTCGAAAACCTAAATATCCTGAGAGTTTATTTGAGCAGGCACAGAACATGCTTTCATCCTCTGCTCTAGTTATTTTCAGTATTGACAATTCCAAACGATAAAAATTAAGCCAGCTTCCGAACAGAAAATCATGGGGATTTGCTGATTTACTTATTTATTTATTTGTAAACATCGGAAAGATTGGATTCTTGTGAATTGACAGAATTAAGAAATATTTTACCTCTAGACCTGATGTTTCCAGATTTCAGGCATAGAAAATCACCTTACACAAATGAAGCCAAACTTTTCACATATGGCAGATTCAGGTGATAGTGTGTTAAAAACAAACAAACAAACAAAAAAACCAAAACCCCAGAAAACCCCTATTGAATATTTTAAAGCTCATAATAAAATAATGGGCAATGACAACACTGTGTTTCTTATGGGATGATATTTTAAAGTCAAAAACCAAGATTTTGATTTTTTAATTTTCTTACTGAAATCAGCATTTCAGTAAGAAGTAGATCATGGCTCTATGAAATATGCCACCAACTTGCATTCACTTGAGCATGCAGAGCCGAACAAGACTTGTCTTTAAGTTTAAACCTGCATACATGCTAAACTAAAATAAAGATTTTTCTGAGGTAAAAGACTAACTATTTGATGTTAAAATGACTGTGCTGAACTCAGAAACATGATGTTGTGGATGATCTATGAGCAATGTAATAACAATAATAAAACAATACAATCGTAATAGTAGTAGCAACAGTGACATTTTCTGTTCTTTAAAGTTTTTAAAACAGTGCTCATTTCTTCTTACCGTATAATGCCGACAGGATAACACTGACAACTACAATAATAATTTCTTGGCTAAGGGCGGACCTGGGGTGCCCTCACAGCTTCACAGGACAGAGTCTGTCGAGCTCCAGCCCCGATGTGGAGGCTGGCTCCCCTCCCGCAGCACAGGCCTGAAAAACATGTTTTATTTCCATGAGCACCAGCATGTGTGAGGGCTTCATTGAAAAGGGGTAGATTTAAGCCTGTTTTTGTGAAGTACACATTTACAGGCTTTGCTGAACCAGGCCCTAAACCATGACCTGTCTTTTTTTAAAATCATCCCCTTACAATTAACAGATGTGAAGGCAAACTTGGCATATACGGATGGCTTAATTTTTTCCCTTTGAATAACCTGGTTATATCCAGTTTCCGCAGCAATTGTAAGAGTGTTTACATTGTTTTTTTTCATTTCCCTCTTTTAATAATACAAAGCAGACGCGGTGCGTCTGATTTACCTCAGGAGGCAGCGGGAGAGGAAGGGTGCTGAGGGCTCCTCCGCGGAATGTGCTGAGGGGAGTGGAAGGGGGCGCTGCGGTCGGAGTTATTTATTTTGTTAATATCTTCGGACCCCAAGGGCCCCATTCTCGTCCTCCCTGGCTGGTCTCCAGACCGAGGCTGTCAGCCAGGGAGAGTATAATATCTTCAGGCTATGGCCCATTTAAAGCTTTCCCTCAGCTCTCACAGAGCCTTTCCTGCAGCACAGGGGAGGCCATGCTATCCCGCCTTGCCGTGCAACCGCCATGGCCGCCGGGCCGCCCTCCCCAGGGCCGGGCCGCAGGGCCTGTGCCCCTGCACCCACAGAGCCCGGGGGTCACTGCCCTCAGCCTGCTGCACGCAGCGGCGAGCGGCAGCCGCTCCTCGCCTGAGCAACCCAGGACCCGCGGTGCAGCTCGGCCGCCATTCTGATTTCCAGGACCCCGGGTTTTCCTGCCCCCTCACAAACAAAATCCCTGGGCCAGTACTTGAGGCCAGGATTTTCCCCGGAACCCCAGCCCCTGGCTTGGGGGGTGACTTGCAGGGAGTTATTCTTGCTTTCTGTGTTTCCCTTCTTCTTAAACTCCCTAAGGAGATCTGATATTTAATTGAAGTACCATGAAAGAGATATTTAATTACATGATTATGTCAGATAGCCTAGCTTGACAGAACATCATAAATCCACAGAAAAAATGTTTTAATGTTGGTATTAAGCTGTTACCCAAAAGTTGCCAACAGGTCGGCTACATTCTTCAAGCAATAGAAACGGTAGTAGTGTCAGGCACCTGTAATTTTCAGTAAAAATATCAAAATACATTTGAAAACCCTCTTAAAGAATATTCAAAATGTATCTTGGTTGGTTACTCTGCTGACACGAGGGTACACTACCTAGCACACTGTCATTCATTAGCAAGGCTTCATTAACCCAGGCAGAGCTCAGCACTAATGAGGCTATATTGCCTCCAGTGCCCTGACAAGCCAGCCAGCTCTCTGGGGTGCTGCCTGGTGCCATGCTGATGCCTCTAATGGTGTTACACCAGGAATGCGCTCACTAATTATACAAAAAACTAGTTGCAATTTTCAAACCCTAAAGCAAGTTCCAAACAAGGCCATTTTTGTGGAGAAAAAAAATAAAAATGGTTTCTCTCTACCTTAGGGTTTAAAATTACTATAGCAACCCTGAACCATTGGCACAACGACAAAAATCACAAAATGCCTGTAAGGCACAGCTCAGCTCTGCAGCGGTGAACAGGGTGATCACAGGGGACATCAACTCGCCAGCACAAACTGGGATTTTACTGAGGTCATGGCTCAATCAGATGGCAAGCCTGGTTTTAAGCACCTAGTCCTGACCACAAACAAAACACTACTGGGCAGGTGAAACAAATGGCTAAACTGGTTCAGACTGACCCCAAGAGTTTGACATTTGCTCCAGCTGTTCTGAAAAACATCCTACTCCTAGGAGGCTGTGTGCCAGATTGAATATTGCCTGTCCTGACACAGCTGGCATAAAATCATGAAGGCAGCATAACCAGCACATTGGCTGCTCTGGCTAAACAGACAACAGGAATAAGTTGGGTATTCACATAGTGTCCTGGTTGAATTAGCGCTGTTGGGTGATCCTGTACTATACAGCACCAGTATTACTAACAGTAAAACCATAACCTGGAAAAACATCCTGCTGCAGTGGCAGGCTGTAAAGTGGAGAGTTTGTCCTTCAGTAAGTCTCCTGGTTCTCTACTGGCTAGACACGGCCAGGTGGTCCTTGATCAAAGCCCATGTACAATGTATTTAAATGTGATCTGATCCAGGGCAGCCCTGTGACATACAGCACTCCTACAAACATCCTCTTATATTACTACCACTGACATCCATCTCACCGCAACATCCAGGCAACGAAGTATTGATTTCATATCAAGTTCCACGATAAAGTGTAATCCGACTCTCATGTCTCCTCTACTCCCACCAGTAAAGCCATTTAGACATCAATTTAGCAGGGAACATCTAAGTGTTAAGTACAGGCTAGGTTTAAGGATAAGTGTCATGCACCCGATCCTGGCACACGTCTGGAAAAAGCATTTCATTCTGATCTCTACATCACTGAATCTTAGAGCCTCCAAATATTTTGGAGTTATCCTTTCTTATGCGCCAACACGCAAAAGAGAGCACATCACGTTCTCTGGAGCACTTGCCTCCTAAGCTGTGGCAGAGAATTATGGACCACATACACAGGTTAGACAGATATGACACAGGCTGAAACACAAACTGCTGCTCCCTCCAGACCTATGAAACTTTATCTCTCATCTCCCAGTTTTTAAAAGGTAGGAAATGTGCAGTTCAGTGACAGTCTCCCACAAATCCTCAATCCACCAGTAAAAGCACAGTCTGATCTCTCTAGCACAAAGAAAGAGGCAGAGCCCCTTTGCTGTGGAAGGAGAGTGATACCTCGTAAGACAGGCATAATGGGTGAAATCTGAAATGGTGCTTTGCTGATTCTCTTTATGCTAAAAGCCAAACACAATTGATAACCCTCAGCAACTACTTGTAAGATACAGAACAGAGCTCCTCTGAACATCTGGGTAATATACTTGACCTGTACTCTGTGTTGCAGGAGGATTCCGATATCCTAAGAACAATACATGCTGCTTGATGGGTTGGTTTTTTGGTTGGGCGTTTTCAGGGGGGTTTGTTTGTTTTTTTAAAACAAAGTGCTATTTATAAAGTAGCAAATTGTAGCTTTACCATCTAATGAAATATTTACTTGATTAACATTTTTCTACATCTTGCTCTTTTTTTTGTTTTTGAAATTTTCTCTGCATATAATGTAGGTATGTGGCACACAAGTACAAAAATCAGCTTGTAATGTATGTACTTGAAGGTTTGTTATCTTTGGATCTCTACAAAACTTTATAATAATTTAGGAAATAAAATACCCAGAGGAATGACTTAACATTTTAAATGTACATATGTCAAGTGTCTCAACAGCCACTAAGTACAAACCTATAAAGTTCACTTCCTCTCTCTACTGCATGGCAGTTTGAGTCAAAGGAGGGGTCAAGGCATACAGCTCGAGCTCTTTTCCCTTTACACAAAGCACAAAAAGAACACATAAAGAGAATTTACATCTGCTACAAATAATTTTAAGTTAATTTTATTACTGTTTTCTATCAGCATTTTTCATTCTTGAGAAAAAGTAATCAGTGTTGGATCAGGGCACAGCTGATAAGTAAGGCAGTTACTCAGATTGTCCCATCCTTTCAGGAAGATCAGAAAACAAAACTGGAAGAGGAAACCAGACCTGTCAATGTATTTCAGATTCAAGATCTGATGAGCAATTTCCATTAAATTCCATGGGAGTTAAGGTAGCCAAACCAGATCCTCAGGTTTTAAACACAAATAGAACAGGAAACAGTGGCTGCCCTGTTAGAGGAGGGTGTGCTGCAGTTATGGCATGGGGCAGCACAGAGAACAAGAGCAGCACATCCTGACTACCCGTTCACCCGCTCAGCACAGTGAACCTGGTCTCTGCAGTCAGTACTTTGTCCAGTGGAGTTTTAAACACCTGCAGATGGGAACCTAACACTCTCCCATAGGGGATCATTCAACAGGTAAGTCCTCTGTTACAAAAGCTTTTGGTTAATAGTCACAATCTACATTTTCTTCTTTGCTTTATCCATTCAGCTTTATTCTCTTTCCTCAAATGCATCTCTCTGAGTAATAAATGTCGAAATAACTTGTCTTCCTCCTCTGTGTTCCTATAACAATGAATAGATTACACTGTCTGAACTATAACACTACAAATTTCCAGTGCATAGTTTTTGCAATAAGGAATTAGGTGTTCTAATAAATACAAGGTTAAAACTAGGGGAAATTAATTACCAAGCTATAGATCAATGAGCAAGAGGTAAAACTGCTGAAGAGATGCTCTTATTAGATTATCAGACTCAAGACTGATTTATAGCTTTCATTGTGCTTCCTTATCCATCATTTTTATAGTACACAGAAAGGGTTACAAAGCACAAATTGTCTTTTTTTAATTAACGTTGAAGTTTTAGATAGGCTCAAGATCAGGATAACCAGGCTAGGTTTTTTTTTTTTTCCAAAACATGAAAGCAGAAAACATATTTTATTCTTCTGGGAGAGCTGTGACAGAACTGAATAATACAATACTCTTTTCAGCCTGCAGCTTCCTAATGTGCTCACCTATGATTTGTCCAGAAATCACAAGCTCCCCTGCTGAAAAGGCCCTGAGGGTCTTGGTAAAAAGCAAGCTGCATGAGCCAGTGGTGTACTTGTTCAGTCTGGAGAAGGGGAGACTTCAAGGGGATTGAACAGCAGCCCTCCAGTACCTACAAGGTCATCAATAGGCAGAGCCAGGCATAAGCTGAAACAAGAGTGGTTCAGACTGGGTTTAAAGAAAACCTTCCACCCCACTGCCAGGACAACGGTCATACATACATACCCTGAGAGGTTGTATAGTCTCCATCCTCGGAGGTTTTCAATACCAGACTAGATTAAAGCCCTGAGCGACCTCACCTGGCCTCAGAGCTGACCTTGCTTCGTGCAGGAGGTTGGACAAGAGCACTCCTGAGGCCCCTTCTAACCTGAACTGCCACATGAACCCCAGCCTGACTTGGGACACAACAATTTTGACAGCTAGCATATAAGGGATTTTCTGAATTGTACTCAAACACAATTCCACCTCTGAAAGGGATGATGACCTGTAGGTCCGGCTAACACAGCAGTTCCCTGAAACTTTCTTAACCTGTTGGTATAGCATAACTCAACCAGTGGCTCAACAACATTGGCAGCCAGCTTACACTAATGCTCCTGCTAGTAACAGCCAAGGTAGGAAACTGTAGGAACATGTGCTGATGTTGACAGCCTGGGCTGTGAGGAAGCATAAATTAAACTGAAAGCGGCAATGAAGATTACTAAAGCCTGAATACTCTTCAGAAGAATCCCTCAGCTTGTCCAGGGCCCCTGGCAACAAAGACAGAGATCACCTCAAAATAAAAATAATTTTAAAATAAGCACAAATGTAGTCATTTTAATATAGTGTGTAAATAACTCTTCAAACTCAGAGACATGATTAATTCCTTCTGAAATAAGTGATTTGGCAATTACAGCCCACACTAGAGGCTTTTCTAAGGAATACAAAAGTTGCACAAAAACTGAGCACGCTTTTACTAGCCATTCCCTCATCACAGTTGTAATAGCAGGATCAGATGTGGATTTCAACCAGTGTTTCTTTCAGTCTTGTAGCTTCATTGCTACCTCTTTTAAATAGTTTGGTACGTATAAACATCTCTTCACTGTCTGTAAGGCATACCACATTCTTAGCGCTATCACATTACGAAAAAAAATATAAGGAAAGAATCTTTTAAAATATTGAGAATAACTTTTAAAAATTATTATTTATAATTTTCTTTTCAGGACAATTTAAGTGGTTACCATAGCTGGAATGAATTACAGTACACTGCCAGGATTTTCAGAAAAGGCCATTCCACCCCAGGAAAAGTTCAGTTGCATTCTGTTTTAATGGCTCTTGGCAAGCTTGCACTATTGTTTTGTACAAACAGGAGTAAATTTGATATAAATAAAAAATGGAACTTTATGTGAATGAAGCAAACATCAAATTCCTTAATCTTCAAAAGAAATTCTATCCCTGAATAATTAACTATGATATATTTATAAAACTAGAATAATTGAAAACAGAATTCTAAGTTGATTCATGTGGACTGCGCTGAAATATTTATTATTGCAAGTCCAGAAGATCTGTCTGGGTTTTGTCACTGGAAATGTCTAAACTCAGTGTCCAGATGTTTATTTAAGTTGCTCCCACATAGTTCTAATGTCAATTACCAGAGGTTATCAGAGAGCATCACTGTGTATCTTCCTTGACTAATATTCTCATTTCTTCTGCATCTTTGATGTTTTCTTTCATTAAAATTCCTGGCTCACAGCCACAAAAATCTGCCGTGCAGGCAAAAAACTGGTCTGCAGACATGACACATGATGATGCCCAATGTCTGCACAAGGATAATATTTATCATCAGCTATCATTTAAGCAGTACTACAATCAGTACAATGCCAATTTAAAGCAGCTCAAAGAAATACAAGTGAAACCAGGGAATAAGCACTTCTAACCAATATGAAATAACTTGGGTCAGTAAAGAAAATATTATCACATATAATAAAGATTTTGTGAATCTGTGTTGGGTTTTTTTTCCCCCTTCAGGAAAAAGCAGGAGGAAAGCCAATGACAAAGTAATTTCACACATAATTACAAATGGAATTGATGGATCTGTAACTCTGGAAACCACAATTACATCGAGACTTTTATAGTAACCAGGAGACAACACAGGCCACTCATAACAGTGACTTAAACAGAAAGAGCTTATCACACAGTCTCTGAAGATGTCCTACTTTCAAATGCAAATAGTTGCTAACACAGCTCTTTTTTTATATATATATATATATATATATATATATATATATATATATATCTGTTGCCCAAAGCCACTTGGTTCATTTGGTTTGTAGAAAAATTCTGGAAGATTTATTTTTAAAGATTTGTAAGAAAACATAAGAAAATCAATGCTAATTCAATATAAATGGAAGTAGAGATATAAAATGGCTGAAGAAAATAGTGTCAATGCCACTTCATGTTCTCATGTTAGTACCCAGGTACTAACACTGGGTTCCCCTCTTGGTGAGGAACGTTACCTATTCTAGTTCTAATTGATCAGCAAGAGACAGACACCTTGCAACTTCAATGGGTAATGGTCTAAATGACTTGGAAATGTAAATCTCATTGATTATATAATTTGCTTCTCTCCTGACATTGTCAGTTTGGGAAGGTTTATCCACCTACCAGAAAAAGCCCTAACAGCTAAGCGTTCAGCCTTGCTGAGAGTCATTCTCCCTTACTGAGATCTTCTACAAATGGTGTCACTGCACCTCCAGATTCAGTTGTGATTCTGTGTGTGCAGTAAAAAAAATCCCATAGCTTCTTGAAGAATCACAAGTTGTGTCACAGAATTTGGGCTCATTGCAGCCCAAGTTGCATGCAGCCTCCGTGCACTGGGAGGGCAGTGCAGGTGATAGCTTCAATTCAGAGATGGATGCGGGAGACCACGTGCTGTTATAACCAGAGCTACAGTACTCCCACCACTGTCTGACTAATCTCTGAGTAAATTAAATGTATATGTTACCAGCATCAAGTAACAATTGAGAAAACTTTTTTTTTTTTTTTAGAAAAATCAAACAAACAAACAACAAAAGAAGAAAAACATGGACAGAAATTTTGCAACTGAAATTTCTATTCAGGAGAAGTGTACAAAGAGTATGTCCTATCAAGTGCTCAGCTTGAGAGACTCAGCCAAACCTTGGACTGCAACTACTTGCCACATTATATCACTGCCTTGATCTAATAAGCCACTACATTAATACCAGCTGTGTGGATAGAGGGAGGAAGTATGAGTATGTTCATTAAGCATTATGGCCCCTCTTATCTCCCCCATGACTTCAGTGGAGATTCATGCATGATGCAATTATGGTCCCCAATATCAAATCTGAAAGAAAAGCAATGAGGGTGTCAGTACAAATTCTTACAAATTTCTCTGTCAAGAAACCTCTCTTATACTTACTGCTGGAGGACACATTTACTTAGATGATTAAAAATGAAATACTTAGTTCAATGACTCTAGCAAGCTGAAAATCAATTTGCTTCCCACACACATTTCACTGTGCTCATTTGTGTCATCTCCTCACATTCAGTAATTGGTTCACAACTCTTATTCACAAATTCCCTTGCACAAAGAGATTAAACAAAACACAGAGCCAATGTCCCAGTTCAACAGAGCACTTGCACATAAACGTTCCTAGAGGAATCAAGCTTTGACTTCAATACATGCTTTCATGCTTCACCAAATCAAGGGCCAATTTAATAAAATCTTAATAACCAAATGATCAAAACAGTTGCTTTAAACAAGAGATGACTAAATGCCTCTAAAGCTTTGCATACATATAGAATAATAATTACAGTATTTACAAAGGAGTCAAATGGAGTTAAGCACTCATATCCCACGGAAAGTCAATGTGAATGTAAAATGTTTGGACTACAGTCAGCTAACATTTGCCTGCCATGATGTCAGCAGTGACACAGCACTGCAGAAGTATGAGAAGAAAACACAATCGTTAGCTTACTGAAAAAGAAAAAAATACCACAGCAAAATAAATGTTGTTTTCACACAGCTGTCTTTTCTACTTCCCTTTCCCTCCCAGAACGTGGGAGTTCACAACCTAAAAACAAACATTAGGAAACCAGGAAATCTCAGTGGTGATCTCCACGCATACCACCATAAGAGCAGTAGACTTGCAACAAAACATGAACCACAAAACTCAGGAAAAATACAGTTCAGTTTGCACCTCCCTGGAACAAGACCACACCATGCAAGACCTACTCCCTGAAAAATTTGTCCTTACAAAACACTTTTGAAAAATTACACTTCCTTCTTATACCGCTCTGAAAGATAAGCAAGGTTGGCAAAGCAGAGAAAAGCCACCTCTTCCATCAGCAGAGTCTACAGAGTAGGACACAGCTTCTTCCTACACAGGACTCCCATACCCTGTCCCCTTTATGCCATTCATTTGATATAAAAGGCCAAGAATTCATTGCAATTCCCCGGTCCACGGATACTCCTTGCAGGCGCTAAAGGCAGAGGATGAGCCAGATGCCACTCAAACGAGGCCAAAAATGTTCTGAATGGGGTCCCACTACAGATCATTTTCACCGGCCAAACCCAGCATGGTACACAACTGAGATTACAGTCAGCCTCCTGGATCCAGGAGACTGGCTCTGTAAGGGACCTGCACAAAACAACCAGCCAGCCAGATCTCCACCTACAACTCAGGCTAGTCAGGTCCTACCTCCTCCACGAGACTGTTAAAGGCTGCCAGCTTGTGGTGTGTCTGCGATACGGGAATTATCTGCGAGTTCCATACAGAAACGCCCAAACTACTGCCTGGGGCTGTCATGGAGCATGACCAGCTTCTGCCATGGCTTCCCGATGAAGTTTCAATTCATCATTCTGTAGAATCTGGATATTCTTTTCCCTGACTCCTGGTACTACATCCCTGTGGCAGGTTCAGAATCCACTGCACAGAGCCATGGTTTTCAAATTCTCTCAAATTGCAGGCCCCATTTCCTCCACATGGGAACTTGCAGCTTACTGTTACAGACCTTTTTTTAATCGCATGGCCCTTAGAAGCAGTCCACAAGCCTGCAAGAACTGCTACAGTTCTACTAACAGAACTGCTGACCTGTCAGCTAGGTCTAACTCTAAAAATCAGGAAAAGCTTATGCATCTTTTCTACCCTTAGTTACTCTTATAGTCCCTCAAAATAATTAAGTATGGCAGCATTTAGGTCCTTGTTCTTTCAAATGTTATTTCCCAAATAACATTAACTTTTAGGCTGCTAAATCCTCTAGATCATGTTATCACCACAGCTGGCATACCAGATTGCATGTTCTCTCCCTCAAGAAATGTTACAGCTGTGAACAGAAGCTCTATTATAGTGCTTTTATTCTGTGCAGTTTGGAGATCAGCTACTCCTAACAGTGAGAAAATCAAGGGACTACAGCTGGTGCTGCACAGATACCTGCCTCACATGCTCTATAGCTCTTAGACTTGCAGCACACCATTTAAGATCTGTCTCTGTGCCATCTTTCAGACCTGCACAACTGTCCAGCTTTAGGTCGTACAGATCTTTTCTCATCCATTTGCATTCCCAAAAGTTTTCTTTCTCTATACAGTAATTGTCTCTTAACTCCGTCTCCAGTGCTTCCCTTGTGGAACACTGAAGCAAAAGGTTCTGGTTTTCCCTAAAATTTGGCTGCAAACTTTACATGGTCAAAACAAAGCATTATGCACATGAGGAACTTCAGAAACATATTACCAATTCTTTATTTTCTACTGGGTTAACAGCCCACTCCAATAAAACAATCCACTCCCCAAAATTAGAGCAAGCTCCTCAATTCTGTGTACATTTTGAAATGTTCTGGAACTGGAGAACAGTGAAATACACAACAGCAATACCATAGTCGATCAGAAACTTAATTCAGTATGACTAAACCATTCCATGATTCATCCTCTTATTCTCTAACCTTTTACAAACATCTGGATTGCACATCCTCCTTAACATGGGACTCTTGCTTTCTCATCACTCACAAAATCTTAATTCAAAGTACATACCTGTGCTCAGAACCTAGGACCAACAACCCCCTATGAAAACTTCCAGGTTTTGCAGTGGTACAAACCCTTTAGCATTAACTTAAAATTCATACCTTAAGCTTGGTTTTGTATTCATGCAGCGCACTCTTCCACAAGGACTTTTAGCACAAAA
This sequence comes from Strix aluco, assembly GCF_031877795.1. Taxonomy (NCBI): domain Eukaryota; kingdom Metazoa; phylum Chordata; class Aves; order Strigiformes; family Strigidae; genus Strix; species Strix aluco. The sequence continues at coordinate 26,697,614 of NC_133942.1, read as the reverse complement.
AAGCCAGCATGGAAGAACCACACACAGTAAAAAGGTGTGACAGCACAGTCAGTACAGGGACAAGGATGATGATATTAGCAAGGGGGAGGAGATGCAAACAGGCTGCAAGTGGTAACTTGTGCTTCATGCAACAGCAAAGGGAAAGCCAATACACTTCTGGGGCCTGTTGTCCTTATGCAGTACAACAGACCAAAATAATGGGAGGACTGATGCCAGGACCCAGCTGGATGAGCAGGTGGCAGCATAGACAACAGTGATTTGAGAGATGAACTGCATCCACAAGAGCATTCCACTGGCCTGTGGAGTCAGAGCCACACACTGCAGGAAGATGCTGAGGGCAGAAATACATACAACTGAGGATCAGATGGGTCATCAACATCAATGCTGAGGGACAAATGTGAACGACTGAAAACGTGCCAAAAAATAATGCTGACAAAGACGTGATGGTGAGAAGCTGGGAGGATGAAGCAAGAGCACAGAAAAGAGAAAAAAAAACAGGAAAAGGAGGTAAAGACACTATAAGGCCTGGAAGTAGCAAATACCTGCACAGTCTGAAACCAAAATCAGAAATAAGGAAGGAAAGCCTCAGCAGGAGGCTCTCACAGCTGTGACAAAACCACAAAGACGTTCAGGTCACTGCAAGATATTCAAGTGACTAAAGTATGTAGAAGGTGCCAGGGTGCACAGCTGATGCACTGCTGGTATTTAGATGGGAGTTACAGAAAGCAATAGAAGATAGCAATGGCAGGAGCATGCATGACATGGCAGAAGTTAAATGCAGCAATATGTCACATGAAAGGGAATGGGTGGTGCAGAGATGCAGAATATGAACTTGCTTTAGTGACAGGAAATAAGTCTTATAAGGAAAAGGGAAGAGCAGACAGCTGATGAGAAGCCAATGAAACAAGAACAAGAAACCTGTGAGATGAAATGGTACAGGAAAAGAGGCACCACAGATGAGCAACATGACCTAGTCAAAAAATACCACATATTGGCTTAGCAGCAGTTCCACATCAAACTGCACTGCCAGGGTATGGACTGTGCCACAGGCCCTGCCTGGGAGAGCTCAGGGAGCATCTGCGACAGTTACTGCCTGCTAGTAAAGTGCTGTATGCACTCAAGAAGTGGCAGAGACTTTCATACCCCATTTCTAGATGGTAGGTATCGTGGAGCTTTTTGAATGACTCGTATCTGGAGCACCCTTGGTTTCCAGAGACACCATTTCTACAGGAATACATACACATCCAGGGAGAGCTGTGCACACACTGCTGCCCTGCACACACGGCTGCTGCAGTGACTTGACTATGCAAGGACTCTCTCAGGTTTGTTTTTCAGAACTGAACTCATACTAGGCTTGGAATATCCTAGTCAACAGTGGAATATATCATTGTGAAAGACTCAGGTATGTTCCTTATCTTTCAAAATTCGTATTAAAAGGCAGAAAATGTTATTGTAAGGAAGATTTTTTTATCTTCAAAGAACAGCTAAAACTTCAAAATACACAGAACATTTTCTCCAAGAAAACTGGAGGGTGGATCTCTTAATTTACAGTATCAGACCATGAAAAAATAGTATTCCAAAGTATGATAGCAGTGTACAAAAGTATGGAAAAACACCAAGATCTTTAATAAAAATATTAAAGTCTTCAGAATAACTTGATCTCTTGATGTGCTTTGCAGTAATAAACAAAAATGAAACAGCAGAGTCCCTTAAAGCCCAAACAGAATTTGAGTTACAAAATAACTCGAAATTCTTACCTATTTACAACATAAGGGCAGAAAGTGTTATTTTAAGGTGCTGGCACAGAAACAAGTTCTCATGTGATAAGAAGCTAACTTACAGTCCAACTATCATGTATTTATTGTAGCAATCTGGACACGTATTTTCACCATATGGTAAAAGCAAGATAATCTTAAATAGATAAAAGAAGTATCTCACATCTATACAAAAGCTTTCATACCTGCGAGCAGTTCACGGGCACCTTAGCTTACTTTATGGACATGTGTGCTGATGCCCTTTGCAATCACGTTTCTGTGCAGAAGAAACCTTTTCTTGTAGATGACTCATCATAGCCTACAAAAGCGTATTGAAGAGCTCACTGTGATGTAGCTGAAAACTATGGGGCATTCCATAAGAATTAACTGCCCCAAGTGCTCAAAAAGCAGTTCCCAAATCACACCGGGGTTACCACTTAATAACACTTATGTTTACAAGGTTTATATTGAACCCTTCCCATAGCTGTAATGTTAAAATTTTAAGAAAAAAATGACTAGATCAAGCATTCTCAAATCCAGGTTTGGGTTTTAAGAAGTACTGCATAAAGATCCGTTATGTGGCTCCTCCTCAGACATCCCTTCTTGAATTCAGTCCTCTGCTGAAAAATAATCTTCATCTCTCACTTCTCTGTATTGCATTGAGGCCTCCCCCTCTGGTTCAAACCTGAGCATTTTTATATTCAATCTCTCTGCAAGCTTCTGTGCTGCCAGCTTGGCTTGCATTTCCTATATAAAAGGTAAAAAAAAAGAAAAGACACAAGTTAGAAAAAGTGTTCATTTGTCATTTTTATCCTGGTCCTGAAAAAACTGAAGTATGAACTTGACATAATAATATCAGTAATTCCAGAGTGGGTTTCTTTTCACACTTACACATAACTGTGCTACTAAAATTTGAAGACCTTTTCACAAGAGTTGAAATTCCCCACGTGTCAGTCCTCACCTGTGATACACTAATGTCTGCTTTAACAGAACAAAATCACTCGACATGTGCACAGTAACCATGCAGCAATAGCAATACTTGTCATTCAGCAACACCAGCAAGAGATGTCTCCATTTTCCAAATAAATTACTTCCCTTAAAGCGTCAAGATGACTAAATTAGCAAGTGCTTTTAAAACAATAAGCAGCAACAAACACATTTGTGTTAGCATCTAATTTAAACATTAGCTTGGCACTACCTGGAAAATCAAAATCCATTACAACAGAATTTCAAGAACCTCAGAACTCAGATTCTTCAGGCACAGCATAAATAAAGGCAAATGCAGACACTTGCATGTTTTAAGAATAACAAATATGGCTAGGCCTTCATTTATGCAAGGGCCAAAACCTCTTTAAGGACTAACAGGCAAGGTACACATTTAAATTTCTAGTCAGTGATGAAGTGAGTGCAATGAGGTTAGAATATCAACGCATAAAGAATAACACTAGATTTTGTTTAATGCAGGAATAACAGTTTCAGAAAGGATTAATACGTTATTATATCATTAAAAGAATCAAATACAAGAAAAAGTGTCTTTCCTCAAAGTCTGCCCATCTTAATTTCACCATCAAATTCATCAGTATGAAAAGACCCCTTCATGCTTTCTTTTTTAGGAGTGATCCCAATTATATAATACTTTTCAGACCAAACTGTAAATTCGTACCTCATAAGCTTCTTTTTGCTGTATCTGAATGGCTATGGATTCCTCTATGGACAATAGCTTAGCAGGGGAATGGTGAAGTGGTGGCAGCCGAGCTGCTGTGATGTCATTCAAATGTTTCTTATCTCTAAGTCGTCTTTCTTCAGCAGTAATTGGAGAACCAAATCCCCCAGGTGATTGACTGGATGAGGAACCATGCGATGATCCACTCTGGTCTCCTGATAATCTGGAAGAGATAAAAGTTGTGACCCAAATTTGCAGCACAAATTTTAACAACTCCAGTTCCAAAATTTGTTATTTTCAACAAGCAAAATCTGAAAAGAAATATGAAGTGTTATGACACCATAAACAAATAAAAAATAAGCAGCACTCAGAAAAACTACAAAGATTTCTCTACAGAGAGACAATATCACAAGTTACTCCTGATAGTGAACAAAAGCCATATGCCAATTAATTAGCAAGCACGCAACAGCAATGCTTTGGGAGTCACACAAAGCATAAACTGCTACTGCTACCGGTACAGACAACGCGAATTGTAATTTCTCTAGAGGTGCAGGAAAAGCAACACGTTACCTTCTATTAAAGTTCTACAAGTTCTAGATCTGATCCACAAGAAAGTTTTGCCAATTGCTTAATAGTTTTGTAGCTTAAGCTGTAAAACTCTATGAAGATTCATGACAATTGTTTCAAATGAGTGGAATTAGACCACTGCTCAACACTGAGATTCTGTGGCACTTAATGCTAAAGAGCCAACATATTAACCTTGCATGTTGTATGACTTTAAATCTCTTTCATCATCACAGGAAAATAAATCCACCATGCTTGTTCTTTACCACTTTCAATTTTATACCAGTCAATTATTTCACAAAAGGTTTTTCCCTTCTATAATACTTACACATTTGTTTTAAATTTGCTTTTTTTTACAACTGGGTTCTTGGCTCTAGACTCCAGAACTTCAATATAATGTGGTGTCTTGGGGTGCAGGCTTCCAAAGATACTGCCCTTATGTTTAGCCACATTCTGCTCTTTTTCCAATACTTCTTCACCATTATCGCCATCTACAATCGTAACTTTCTGAAAGGCGTCAACCAACACATCTTTACTGTTGTCCAAAGCACCTGTAGTTTCTGTACCATTCTCAGTATTGCTCCGAAATACCTGCTGATCATTTTTCAGATGACTGCTCACAGCTGACTTGGAGATGACTTCACAAAACAGATTCTGTTCTTTTGTAACAGTCTTTACTTTATCATTTTTCCTCCGAGTCCTTTGATTTTCCAGAGCTGTATTTGTGGCATCTTGCTCAATAGATTCTGCCTCCTGCTGCTGGCAAGAAATCTCAGAAACTTCTTTAATATTAGAGTTTTCATTGAAGACTGAAGAATCTTCACAGTTTAGCATGTCCTCATTCAGGATAACTCGCTGTTTGCTTGTATTCATCTCCTCCTGTTTCACCTGAAACTTCAACCTGACAGCAGATAACAGCTCAGCTGTCCTTGCTAATTCTTCCTCTTGTAAAATAGCAAGCTTCAGCTTTTCAGCAAAATCTGATATCTTCTTACCCTTATCTGGAAGCCTAGCAACGAATTTCCTAAGACAAAAAAATTAAATTATTTGACAGGGTATAAACAATCTTATTTCAATCTGAGATACAGAACTGTTTTATTAAAATAGTTAGTTAGTGTGGCAGGTTTCTTATTCCAACAGTAAGTTCCTTATTTACATACTAGATTTCTGACAAGTGGTAAGATGCAAAGCACTCACAGCCTCAGATGTATACTGTGATAAAGCAACTATTACATTTTTTTCTGTTCAGAGACATAACTGCTGCTCTAACAAGCGCAGTGTGCAAATATCATTTAGTATTTTCTGCAAAGTGGAGTACACAGATTTTTCTGTCCGTATTCACAGAAAAAAGCATTCAGTTGTCTCTGGGAATGCCCATCTGTGGGTGTAATTTGAAGGACATCCCCGGCTGTGACCTCGACAGCCCGCAGAGGAAGGCGTTGCGCGGTCCCACGGCCTAACGCAGCAGCAGAGAAGCTACAGCAAGGCCGGGCGCGGACAGGGCCCACGAGGAAGCGCTGAGGGGCGGCAGCCCCGCGGCTCCAGAGAGCGCCGCTGCTGCGGCAAAACCTGGAAGCCCCTGCGACGTCCAGGAAGCTTCATGGGCCCCCGAAAGGAGTTAAACGAGAAGAAGAGGTTTATCCTCTGCCACCTTCGCGCCGACAGGAGACCTGACCCGCTTCCCGGCGCCCGCGCTCCGCCTCTCCTCACCGGTCCGCCAGCAGCCGCTCCTGCCGCGTCAGCATCTCCCGCAGCTCGGCGAGGCTCCGGCCCCGCAGGCTGGCCCCCCCGCCCGCCGCTGCCATGCCGCCCCGCGCCGCCTGTCACCGGGGCAGCCGCCCAGGCCCCGCGCCAGCGGCGCTTCCGCAGCTCCGCGGAGGCCGCCATCTTACCGGAAGCGACGGCAGCGCGGCAGGGCCAGACTTAGCCGGAACGCCAAGCCGCCACGGCCGCGGCGCGAGGCGAAGGGCCTACCCCTCTCCACGGGAAGGGAGCCGCCCCTTCGAGTAACGGAGGGGAACGGGCGCGGGGACGGGCAGGGGAGCCTAGGGACTCGTTTGATACATTCACACAAGCCTAAAATAACGTCAGACATTGGTTTTCTGGCCGCCCCAGCAGTGGCTGTGTAGGCGGCGAGGAACAGACGCGGCCTCCCCGTGGGGGGTTCAGGGCTGTGGCACTTTGACCGCAGCGCTCCGGCCAGCGTCAGCCCTTGTGTCACAAAATCCTGATTTTAGAAATTGACTTAGGATTCAAGAAACACATTTCACAGTAGCTCGGGTGTGAGAAGTTGGGGAGTGCTGAGGCAGTTTGCTGTTCCTGAACTCTGCACTCCTGGTATACTCAAAAAGCTGCAAAAGCTTAAATGTGTCTTATATTAATTTTTTTGCATTTTCATTGACAAAAGCCATGCCGTTTCCATGTGTTTGAGTAGCCTTTAGCAGAGTATCAAGTCCTATTTAGGACTCAAGGTTTACTTTTCAGATGGGTAAAGTTTTCTTTACATGGCATTTATTTTTTAACATGTTTATGTATGATACAGAGACTGACTATGGAAATTCAGACTGTGGTATAACGTTGCCTGCCTACCCCAAGCTTTCCTAACTGATACAGTGCTATGAACTTTAGTAAATCCACTCCATCTAGTAGTAATAAGGTCATTAGCTGAATGGTAGTTCCCAGGTGGCAGATGTCAGCCTTTTAAAGTTGATCCCAGTGGAGGTTTCTTGATCCAAGTAATAGTAAAGAGGCACATTTCTCAGAGATTGTTAAAACAGTTGTTTTATGAACAGGATGAACAGAGGGCCTGCCCCGGAGGGACTGGAGGAGGAAGCGTTTTAAAATGGCTGCCTGGCCCTTTGTTTGCTCAGCTGGCTGGTGAATGGGAAGGCTGAGGGCCAGGGGAAATGAGATTAATCAAGTAGGCAGCTACCCATGGAAAAAAATACCATGATCAGGGTGAGAAAAGCCACGTGAAGTGACTAGTTGAAGAGACCATTTTGCTGTCTGTTATGCACAACCTGGGTTGTCTCCTGTGGAAAGTCCCTAAGGGAGTCTTCCCTGAGACTTCAGGGAAGAGGACATCACTGAGTGTTTCTCACCAGGAGATCACCCACTGTTAAAGGACCCAAATTCTCTGAACTGCTGCCTCTGTATTGCAGCCTCAAGTTATGCCACCTATGTAACATTTGTGCATCTTGCAATAAGGAACACTTCATCTTGCTTTTTAGCTTCCTTCCCCTGTGCAGATTGGGGAAAGTGGGCAGGCTGGGCATGGAAACAGAGCACTGCTTCTGCCTGGATGGACCTGAGAGTCTAGAAGGAACGATCTCATTAGACCAGTGCTTTGCACTTCCATGATAATGGTTCATCTCAGCTCAACTGCTGTTACTACCTGTACAGAAAAGTAATGCTGGTATTTACAGCGGCTTTCAGCTTACGTGCTAAACTGCAGAAGCACAGAAAAACAGAGCAAAAAATGAAGAGAATAAAGTCCTAATAACATGACTGCTGGGAATCACTGATCATCCTGTAACCTCCCCTGGAATACTATTCACCAAGTCTGTATTTGTCCAGGGTCATTGGGAGGGAATATTCTTCATCTTTACAGTTCAGGAGTGTTAAGTTTTGGAACACCATAGTCTGTTTACAAGTAACACACAGTTCCAGGATAATGAACAATATATTCTTGTTTATGGAGAGATGGGCAGCATCTAGACACAATGCACTCTAGATAGTATCAATTTAGATACAAATGTGAAGAAGGAAGAATAGATTTAAGCTTCCTCAGTCAAGGAGCAGAAATATGGAGCACCTGTGGGACTGAGGAAAATGATATACTTAGGCATTGCTTGCCCTGGGGTGAAATACAGGTGTGTTGGAAAATCCTCACTAGCCACACTCTGTGAACATGAGTAACCACCATCCAGCAATACCTACTGCAAGTTTAGTCTTAGGACTTTGCTCTTGCTTTTCTTGGGAGACTGATAGACAGTCACTATGCAGTGCGCAGTCATGTTTTTATCGTCTTCCTGAGCATTCTTGGCCTTTTTGATTAGAGGCTTTATTTTGTATTACTTTCTTGAATATTTTGATCAGCATTCATGTGAGCTAAGTATATAACAAAACTGGGGGGGGTTATTATTTCTTACATAATGGGCTTTCCTATGTTTATCACTTAGGACATTATCTCAAGAGCTATTATTAGATACAGTTTTCAGTCAGTCTGTTTTCTGTCACTAGATATCTAGAGTTAAATATTTATTCTGCCATAGCATAGCTGGAATTACTATGCAATTTAGTATATTTCTACAAGACAAATTATTAGAATGACAATGAAGAAGAAAATCAGGTATACTAACAAAAAAGAATAAACCACATGAAAAAAACAAAGCAAGATGTGACCTGGGAGTATTCATCTTTGTATATAGTATAGCTAAAAAGAAAAGCATTCAAATAACTAAGTAACTTTTCCTAGCATAGATTTTTGAATAGATTACACCAGTTACAAGGAACATTGCAACAGACATTTGTGTTTGAATTTTTAGTATTTCTGTTTTATCAATGCTAGTTACGACTAACCTGATATATTCTAGTCATGTGACATTGGGGGAGATGGCCATGAAGTACAACTGGCTGAATTTTTTCAGGTGGAAAAATCTTCTGTCAGACATATCTGAGTCTGTCCAGAACTGGTATTAAAAGTAAAAATTCCCATTGTCCTTTTCTCCTTTCTTCAACTTTATAAATACATAAATGTTATTTCTTTTCACTAGGAAAAGGGGCAAAAGAGAGTTTAGAATGTAAGTTTTGAGGGGGGAAAAAACTTAGTTTCTCTGCTCCTAGGTGAAAAGATTGAGGGGCAGGAGGAGAGCAATCAAGCCACACATACAAAATAAACCACCCCCAAGATAACAGAAAAAATGGTATATTTGGAATATGGAATTATTTTAATTTCATTTTAAAAAACCAACTTTTTAAATCAGCATGATGCACCTTTGCAATAATTAATTTGTTCTTAATTTAAAGAAAATAACTCCTCCCTTAACCGTATTTCTCTAGAAAAGCCCAAAATACTTTAAAAGCAATCCTACATATGCTTATACCTATCGACATACTGTTTTACATATGGAAAGCAATTGTGAGATTACTGTACTACGACTACACATCACACACACCTTTACAGAATATTGTAACTTCATAAATGTTCCATTCTACGTATTTTCTCTTTAATCCACCAGGTACCTTTTTCTTTTGAAAATCTTCACATACCTTAAATTGTAGGTGGCTCCTATCACCTTGTTTTCTTGTGTTTCTTCCATGTTCTAGTGCTTGAAGTAGGGCTGGAAGGGCCTTAACTCATCAGGTCTCCTAAGCACATTTCTTCTTCTACACATGCAAATAGCCCTAGGTGCTGAATGGGAATGAAAGAAAATGTAAGTGGAATGAAACTCTCAGCATGTATGCCTCCATTCTCTGGAGCAGGGATTTCCTGTACAAAATTACAGACTTAATGTGGAGAAAACTTACTTCTTACCTATTTGCTCATCTGTCCATGTCTAAGAGTCTTCAGATGTCAAAACAAGGATTTAAAGCCTCTCCAAAAAGCATTATTATCCAACTCCCAGAATCCTGTTTTGTAGGTTCAGCCCTGAGCATTGCTGATCTCAACAAGATTTTATGAGGTTCATTTTGACAACCTGTACTGAATACATGTACACAGGGAGGCACTACTCAAGTAAAAAACTTCACATTCTTCAGCAAACCAGGAACACTGTGATTGTCATATTTGCATGACCTCTTATCATTTAGTTGACATGTAGATTGCTCCATTGTGAGAGTCTTAAAGATAAATCTCTGTTATCAGTGAGTGGATATAAACTTTAAAAAAGATGGGCCACAGTCATACCAATCTCATCACACTGAAGCCTGGAGAGCATCATCCCAGCTGTATTCAGATGTTATCTGCGAGATCTGAAGTTGTTGGGTATTTTTGCAAGAGCTGCACTGCCCAGTTCTTGTTTATCCTGTGCAAGTCAATAGTTCTTTATTTCATAAAAGAGTTCATCTACTTTTGTTACTTGGCTTTGAGAAGAGTCTTTAGTCTTTAGCAAGGGAGTGTCTTCCTGTTCTTAAGAGCCTATCTGCCAAAGGAAACACTGCAAGAACATCAGGGCTCCAGGGGAACCGCTTTTGCATTCATACATGTTTTGAACAAATAAGGTTGTGTAGAATAACAGTTTGCAAGGTTTTAATGTACGTTTATTTCTAATGAATGTTGACACAACAGAATAGAAAGTTTAAATACAATATTTATTTGAATTTATCCTTTTCACATCCTACATAGAGGATGTATTAAAAGCATACAACATAACTGCATTATTTATACAGCGTATATGAAAACTGTATCCCAAAATACTTTCCAGAGTAACTGGAATAAATCACAAAAGAATACTTATCATGGTACAAATGTAGTCATACAATTGACTTATATTTAATGCACTTTCTGGGACCTATCTATATGGCTTTTATTCATGTTTATAGAAATGTTACTAGTTTCTAATGTTATAGTACTAATTAACCCAATCTCAAATCGACAAAATTTATACTGAAGTGTTAAGTCTTTTCAGTCAGATTTGTTACTATCTATGCTAATTTACACTGTTGCTGATTTGACTGGAAAGCTCTACATTTACATGTAACACAATTATATAAGTACTCTTCCTTTCCCATTCTTCACTGTTACCAAATTTAGACCACTAGTCCAATCAAATGATAGTCATCCAGCTCACTGCGGGTCAAAATGCTCTTAAAATGTAGCATAGACTTCAATTTGCTTTGGGGAGAAAAATCATATTTCATCAAATAGTCAAGACAATTTACAAAGAAAACTTTTTCAGGAAATATTCTACACCTTGCTAGTGTCTTGGTAGAGTCTTGAGCAGATGATCATAATTTTGCATGTCTCAGTTAAAATACCTTGCAGTACTTTCAGAGGAGATCCTCAGGGGTATATTAAAAGTAGAATGAACTTCCTTTTGAGGTCTGTCTCAAAACAGCATTTTGATACTTCATCCTGCTCTCTCCTACCATTCACTGAACATCTCACAGTCATCAGGTTCTGTTTTCTGAATTCTGGCCAAAAACAGAGGGATAAAGTATTTTTACTTACTTAAACTTGACAGTTAATGTCCTTTACAACAACATGCATTTCCTTTTATCTATAAATACCACCTTCATCCATTCATCTTAAGTTTGAAGGTAACTTTCACAAACAACGGTTCAGAATTAAATTCCTGAAATATAGAGGGACTGTTTGGGCACAAAAAATGCTAAAAGGCATTATGTACTGAACTAAAGCTGCATCCTTAATGGATATTAAAATGGCCAGTTGGGATTAGTGTTTAGTGTCTTGAAAACCAGATACTGTACAAATATTTGCTGTTATCAGCCACTAGAGGGAGATATGATAACACAAGTACAAAGCTTATCGCCGAAATTTGAGTTGGGTCATTACCCATCATCTTTTGGCTTCCTCAACATACACTTTGAATTTAACTATGTTCTCTTTTAGAGTTTCACTTCATGATCTTAGTCGTTCATAACTACTGATCAAATTAACTGTTATTTGGGAACTTTGTTGAGCAAACTCGGTCTCCCAAATTCACTCGAAGCATCAAAACCTCCATCAACAATACTCTGTGCACTGTTAACACTACAGCTTCTCCAAGTGTCAGCTGTTTCCATGTCTTTGGTATTCAGGTACAAGACAATTCCTCTGCATAGTGAGAGGGTGCTTCCTCTGAGGACTGTTTTTAATAGGGAACAGACTTTATTGTCAGGGACCTTCTCTTCAAGCCCTTTCCCACTCTAGAGGTTTTGCACCTCTTCTCTGGGAGAAGCTATTTAAGCAAATGTGTGGTACCAATGCCTGCTTACTAATGTGACAGCTGGAGGGTCTTCTTTGCCCTTTTGATATCTATGAGATCTTTTGCACTCCCTTATCACATGGAAAGTAAACAGTTTCCTTTTAGAGCTATTAAAACTAACGATCTATTTTTTAATTATTCTTTTTAAAAGAAACATTGAGCAGCTGTTGATGTTTGCAACTCCCACACCAGTGAAGATTACAGGCTTCCTTCACACAGCAGATAATTTACCTTTTTGTTAATTGCTTTGATTGCAATTATTTCTTGAATTTTGTGCATAATACAATCCATAATGTTGTGTTTGACTTTTCTAAAAAGAATGACCATTTTAAGTTCTCAGGAACTGAACAAGTCACGAGGGAAAAAATAGCTTATGTGCAAACAGAGGATGATCTGAGCTCAAAAGCTGGAGAAGTTTGAACTTCCCATTTTATATATGCTTTGATCATATCAAGCAATTCATGTTCCTGCAAAATACCTGTACCACATCAAAACATCCTTCAATCCATCCTCTAATACAGGCTTCTTTGCTAGTTAAACATCACAGCTACAGAATAAACAAAGTTCTCTAACAAATTCAGAAACCCATGAAATAATACAGGAATAAGATCTGGATTATGAGGTCAGTATTCTTATTTTAAATACAACTCTACTGAGTATACTTTATTTGAACAGACAGTACTGTATTTAAGAACTTGCATTAGACTGGAGACAAAAGCAATCACTTTGTGAAGCCCTGTGGCAAGGTGAGTACCTCCTGGGATTGACATTCAATGCAGGGACAACATTAATCATACAAAATGCAAGTTGTTTGTTTTCTATAGCAGTTATTGTCATTTAAAAAATGCCCTTCATTCACGTTAACAGAACTACAAGAAAATATTCATAATTCATTTTAGTTCACTAAGACTGGGAGATCAAAACAAGATGTAAAAAAAATACCCTATATATATTTAAATAAGTTTAGTACTAGATGCAGTCATTCCTGCTGGTACTTTGAAGTCAAGGATAAGATTTTAAGTGCTTTGGGAAAAAAAAAAAAAAAAAGTACTCAAAAATCAAAATCCTAATTCAGGATTGCTATTGCTGTAGGAATTGCAGAGACTGCTGCAGCTTGCTGTAGGCAAAATTCTGTTTAATAAAAATTCCTTCCTCTAATGGAAAAGCAAATAGTGACAGGGATTTTCCTACACAATTACTATTGAATGTATCACCAATAATCACTCTATCCCATGACTGAGGAAGTGCAAACCAGCGCCTCAGTCCAACAAAGCAAAATCCATTATAATCTGCTCTATCGCTTACTGTTTTGAGCAACAAACAGGACATTCATCTGCATGCACTGAGAGAACTATTTGAAACAGCTCGATTGCATCCCTCCCTCCCAGCAAAAGAGTGCTGGTTAGGACTGAACTTTTCCCAGGTGAACAGAGCCGTCAGCTATACCAGATCTCTACGACAGGCATGAACAGCCCTCATGCTTTTACACAGACAAAGGTGAAGCTTTCAGACTAATGCCCTCTGCCAGCACAGATTCAGAATCTGCTTCTAGTAGTATTGAAAATAAAATATATTAGAGCTTCATTACACAAACAGAATTATCACAGAACTGAAGAAAAAAAACCCAAACTGTACAGCTATACAAATCCTTCCTTACAGGCATTTGAAATGACACATTGCACTGGACAGCTTCTAAAGAAGCAATATTGACTGCTGTTTCACTCATCCCGCTTCTTCCAGATCCCCCTCACAGTTAATGTCACCAGTAACTTCAGATACGAAATTACTAAAAAGCTGCTTTCAGGATAAATTTAGAAAGACTCCATGCTGCTGCTGTTCTCTATGACTTGATAAAAATTTATCTCATCAAGCTGCAAAGGCGCAAGATATTTGCTTGTATTTGGAAAGCATGTTGACTAGAATGCTCAAGATGTACTGTTCTTTGTGCTAAATTCCAACACTCTCTTGAATGGGGTGTACGTCCTCACTGGCCTTGCACTTTCAGGAGATCTTCCGTTCTCAGTACTTGTGCTGTTCAGGAGACAAGAAAAAGCTCACAGAGTTAATGTCAGAGTATTAGATGGCTGGGCTGGAAATGTCACAGCAATGAACTTGTGCCTTGTTGCTAATATCGACAGGCTAAAATGAAACTATTCAGTGTATTTGATATGTTCCATATTTCTTTTCTATAATGCCACAAAGAATATTTGATAAAAACATGGCAGATACTGACAAGTTTACATGCATCTGCTGGAGCTGGTATTGAATGTCCAGCAATACAGCTACTAGGACTAAGGACCCTGCAACAATAAGGACAGCAATATTACATTTAAGAAAACAATTAATTGTGAAGACTAATTCCATGAAATCTAAACTGCATAGAGGTACATTTCTGTATAGCGATAAATTTCAAAAATAGGAAAAATATCAGATAAATAGGGGCTGTGGTTACATACAGAGGGGTCCCAGAGAGGACCACAAAGATATCTTTCTGTTGGCACCATGAGTGAAAAAATACTGGTTCTGAGGTTTCAAAACTCATGCCATTAAAATATGCTCTAGCCTGAACACTGAAATTAGTGTATTTTTAAATTGGAAAGGAAATTTGTTTGTATTGCAGCTTGCTGATTTCATATGCTAATTTACATTCCTCAAACTAAATGATTCAATTTGCAGGGCAGTTAATATGAACAAGTTTACTTGTTGGTAGTAAAAGTTCTGTGTAGCGCTCCTCCTTACCTTACTATTTTGGTTTCTGTTTTGCCCTTCCCTGTGTGACTTGTTGGGGGGAAGATTCAAGTGCAAGTCCATAGCCTTGTTGCCAGGGCTCAGTGCAACCCTGTTGCCATGTTCAGGAGGAGAAGGGCGTGCACGATACCTGGATCTTTACAAAGCCAGCAGACAGAGCCACTGCCCACCACAGATCAGAGACAACCACCTCAGTGCAAAAGCGGTAATGTTACCGTGCTGTTTACTTGGCAATGTTCCACCTAGGGCTAGGATATCTCCAGAAATTGCTACAGCCCTAAACCGTTCGTGTCAGTATTACCTGCCCTTTAAAATGATCCTGGATGCATCTCCCAGAACACAAAGAATAAAGCATGCATGAAGCCAGCATTAACCAGCCTCGGGGTCAAGCTGTCCATTGTCTTCTGCTGTGCTGCCAGCAGACACATTTAATCAATGTTTCCCATATTTCACAAAGCCAGATCTCTAGCTTTACTCCCTGCTTAAATCATGTTACTGTAGAAAAGTATTCCAAGGGTAGGCAATATGTTTGCATCTTTAAAAAAAAAGTCTTACTCCATAAGTCATTGGAGTACATTACACCTAGTACATGTGCTCTTTTAAACTTAGGAAAATTTTGCAAAACTCCACAATCCACTTTAACAGTTTGTTAGCATAATGGTTTACTAATACAGCACCAGTAAGGGACATTATGAAGAAGTTACCTATGAACAAGCAGAAAAAGTAAATACCTATATGGAAGATCACATCCTACACCAGTATCTCTGGTTTCTGTACTGGTCTTTGGTTGGTTTTCCATTAAGTAGTCCAATTTATCTTGTAATTCTTTATTCTGGAAAACAATAATTTTCATCACAAGTTTATATTATTCAAATTATGTTCATTAAAAAAGGGAAATAAAATTGCACATTGACTTATCCCCACAAGAAATAATGTAAAAGTATTTATTGAGAAAATAAAGGAATCCTTACTTCTGGGAAAAAAACACAAATTAAACCAACAATTTTATTCAGAAACTTCTGTTATAAGTAATTATAATACTGTTATAATTGTATGTTTAAAAACTTAGCATGAATATTGAGACTTTGTATTACATATATTCATCGTGTGATGGGTGTCATGTTTGATTTCCATACTGAAGAACAGCAAATACATAGTAAATATGCATCCAGATAACATCAGGTGACATTAGTTCACATTTTATTTGGTTTCATAAAATAATCACAATAATATAAACTTAAAAGGTAATGCCTTACCTCACATTCTAAGAAAGAGATTTTTTCTAAAAGCTGTATTATAAATAATTCCTTTTCTTTTACTTTCTTCCTTAGCATTTCAATCTATGAAAAAAAAAAAAAGACATTTAGTCTAATGGGGATGAGAAGAGGAGGAAAAAGACCTAGATACCACAGGAAGAAAACATGTTTAATTTTATTGTTTAGCAACAATTGAATACCTATACATATTCACAAACTACTTTAATCCATGGATAGCTATCATCCCATACAATTAGGATCTTTTATATAAAGATGATACATGTATACTAACATGGCTTTTAAGAATTTGTATTTTTCTGGAAACAGAATGGAAACTCAAACATTTTCATGTAACAAAACAAACTAGGGAAAACTCCATCTTTGATTCAAAGGCCTTTGGCTCTAGTCAATTTGAACTGTACCTAAAAATATGTTGCACGTTTGCTAGTTTCTTGAAGGTCTTATTTGTTTATTTCCTGGCATACCAGACTCCTTGAAAAAAGTCCATTTTCATTTTATACCCAGGGAATGGAAAGAAGTTATATACAAATGTTCATGAAAATTAAAATAAAGATAGCTGCACCAGAAGCATTGCATCTTAATACTGTTCTACATAGAACAGAAGACAATCTTCCTTATATTCTGGAATTCTGCTGGTCACAGAGCCATACAACAAGAACTTTTGCATTACATCTTTCCCTGCTACTAGCACAAGCAGGTACGACCAGTGAAACTGGGTATGACCCAGATTTCGTACTACTCCCTTGCTGCTGGCCCAAAGCTGTTCTGATTGTGTGGAAATGTCTTTCTAAAGCTCCTAAAGCCACAGTTTTCCATTCTTTTGAACCCTTTGCTTAAAGTGAGATTTGCTGTGTGAGGTTCATACTGTTACCAGCAATAGTCTAAGAGACCTGTTGACGGGCACAGAGCTCAGCTCCTTTCAGCTGACTGCATTTAGGAGACAACAGCATCTTGTGCAAACAAACCGAATTTTCTCCTTGGACCAAAGGAAAAGTCACTTGTTATTTTCTCTCAGCCCCTGCTGACTACACCTACTAAAATAGCAGCTAATAAAAAGAGCAAAACAAAACAATAGCTAAATAACAACTTCAATTGTTACTGCTTCTCCAGGAGGCAGTTCAGGTTGTTACTCATAGACAGGTGTAGACACACACCACTTTATAAGCACAGAAGACAAGGTGCTTCCTATATCTGTAGTTACAGCCTACTTCAGATGCAGAAAGCAGTGGTAAAAATATTTCTAAGGAGAATCATCAGAAGTACACTGAAAGATCAGTTTGAGGGAGAAAAGGGATTCTGCATCACATCTGTGTGCAGGTAGAAACTGGGAGAAGCTGGATTTCCCGCTTTGTTCTGTGCTCATGCAAGTCTTGTCCTACAGCAGCAGCAATGAAAGCAGATAGCAGTGGATACTCTTTTTGTTCTCAGCGCTAAATGGTGTCAGGTCAGTAATTCTTCCCATTAAATTTCAATCCACCTTTCCTGAACAAGCCATTTCAGGTCAGATGACATTAAAGTCAAAAACCCCGTTTTCCCCCTATGAAGTCCATAGGGACGTGTCTCTCAACTGGGGTGCTGCAACATCATTAGCAAAACCCCTCCCTGCTTCACGCCAGCTCTTTTTAACTAGGCAGAGCCCAACCAACAACTTCTTTACCAAACAGTGCATTGTCTAAGGCAATTGTCTCCACAATTCATTAAAGTAAATTAAAGATTCTGATCTTAAGCCTGAAAGCAGAATCAGAAGTAAACCAAGCTAGTAAATGGATGGTCCCCATGACAGATGGAATGCCAGAGTCTGCCATGCACTGCTTTTAGTAATCTCTATTACTGTACATATAAAAACTGCACCCCTTAAAGCTGTGTTAGATGAGGAAAGATATTCAAACTGCCATTACAGCACTATAAAAGTGTGTATCCTGCACATTCCTTCACATTTTTGGGCAATATGCCAACAGTGTAAAAAACCAGATCTATGCCTATAGCTTTTTTATCACAAAAAACCTATAAAAATACCTATGCATAATAAAAACTAGGTATTTTCTATAAAAGTACACATTAAATGAGGTAGCCTTACTTTGTCAGGTTATTGATTGGCTGTGGGCTTCACTGATACAATTTTAAGGAAAAAAGTAAAAAAATATTTGTTAGTAAAAAATTTAGTGGTCTTTTACTGAAGTTAATTCATTTTGTAGAACAGCCAAGCTGAAATCAAGGAAAGCTCAGAATACATTAATTTTTCCTGGCAGTCATTATGTTACATTGATATGCAAAAAAGATCTTTTTTAAACACTTGGGTCAAATTTTCCATGCACTCTCACCAGTCACTTTTTAACTTTGTATCTTAAAATCAATTTTGTGAAAGAACATTAACAAACCCCTTAAAAACCACTAGTGTAAAACTTTTCAGCATGTCTGGAAACAACGATTAGTAGAAATATTCACATCCTGCTAAAAGAGAATGATAAAGTATTCAAAGGTACAATAATCAAAACAACAGTAGTACTATCACCCTCACAAAAATTTACTGCTAGGTATTATGAAACATTTCAACAAAACCATACAGAACTATGAAAAAAAATTAAGCAAAAAATGCATAAATTAAACAAAAGTTATAACACCAACTCAACTTTGATTTTGTCTCCATGATCTTCAGTTACCACATCTTATTGAAACAATGATGTTATTAATTGGAAAAGCTAAAATGTAAACTCCATACAGTAAGTGATTTCAACTGAACAGTTACAGAATATATGAGTGCTATCATCATCCATCTTTCTCAAAATCAGGTATTTCCTTCTTTTTTTTTTTTTACTTTCAAGTGTATGTAAAAACTAGCCATGTCGTCTAAAGCTAATATAATTTCAGTTTTCAAATCACAGAAACACAAAGCTTGTATCATTTTTCAGAAAATCATAGAACATATTTTGATCTCCATATTTAATTACAACTATGCTTAATAGTATGACTAAATTAAGCCAGCTACATCTTCACTGGTTCAATAGCTTCAGTCCTGCCAATAAATTCCACTTCAGAAGAGATAAACTGTTCTTTTAGGACTTTCAAGTGGGTCTTCTCTATTAATATTCTTTTCTCCTGCTGTGCATACAAGAAAATAATTTGAACACCAGTCATCAGCACAACACAAAGACGACCGAAGCCAAGCACAGCTATGTGATCAGGGGAGGCTTTTGCCCTGACAGATATCCATTCTTGTTACTGAAGATAATATACCTCATTAGCTGCCTATTCTGGTTTTCACATCAAACACAAAATATTGCTGTTTCCAAATAAGTGAGTGAATTATCTGTTAGCCAAAAGCAAGACCAAACTCTTGGTTTATAGCCATTTACCTTGAGTTCTATTCACTCTATGATACAAAGGCTCTAAGAGGTGAAATAAACTGTGACAGTAACTATTACGTTTACCAGTATTATGTATAGTTTTAGTGTAAGTTAAATTTTGTTTGTTTATTCTTCACATTGGCTACAGAGACACAAATTCCCTAAGGATGTTCTTGAGTTATTTTAACTAGAATAGTCTGAAGGCAAAAATGAACATGGACACCTTAAAATCTAACAGAGAATACAAAGAGGAAGACCTTGACAAACAGCCTCCTCCCCTTCCCAAACACAAACCTGAACTCCAAAAAGACATTTTGCAATTTGGCAGGAATGTTACGGTATACCATGTGTGTGTGTGTGTGTGTGTGTGTCCTCTAAGGACCAGCAGACTGAACCCTACACAACAGTACTCCCTGCCTTATTTTAACATGTTTACATAGTACCAGTCAGAACCCGTTAAGTCAATCCCCTTTGTCCCTCTGAAGAATTATGCCAGAATTTTAAAATATGCCTTCTCTTCTTCACTATGGATAAGAGACAATGTGGTGCTGTATCATCACATGCACAAAGTCTTAGTCTAGCAGTAAAACACAATGGAATGATTAGACCATGCAGATTACAGATACGGTAAGGATGTGAACTGGGTAACTTATATAACCTTTTAGTGGACCTTTAGAATATTATGAACTCAAAGGCAAACAGACCAAACACATTCCAGGAGAAATACATTCAGCTGTGGCTAAAATGAGAGGCTGTCTCATTGCCAGGAAAAGTCCTGCAGTCCCTGCTCCCCAGATGCAGCAGAGCTACCCTTTGAGGCCACTGCAGAAGGAAAGCAGGGCCAGAATGTAGCAGGGCAGCTGTATGACTTCGTACAGGCATGCTGCACCCCCAGACACATGGCCAGCTAGTTGACTCAGCAGCTACTGCAGTCCAAGGACTGAAACAACTTTCAGTTAGGTCACACCTCTAGGCCTACTCACAGGCCTGACATAGATGACACATCCCACCAAGTAGTTTACTACAAAAAAGTTTATTTACTGAATAAGGACTTGAGTACACATCATCTTATGCCATTAGCACCAGGAGTGAGCAAACCTGATTTGACTACCCCTTGAGGGGATATGTCACAGGAAACCAGGAAAAACAGGAATAACTTCAGGGGATTATATTAATATATTACTATTTTAAATAAAATGCAACCTTAATTCAATACATTTATATAAGTCACATTGCATAAATTAAAAGTGATGGTTTCCTTTGATAGAGGAATGTGACAAGAACACTGGATCATAATGCTGATATTGGGTAAAAGCATCTCAAAAATAAAATTAATGCCTTGCTACTTAATGTCATTTTGATTTTTCCATAAAAATGCTAGTTAGGGGAAACTAAAATAAGATGGTAACACTTACAGCACCATAAACCTGTATTGCACAAACCCAAGTCTTGAGTGTCTTTGTTTCAAGGAGTTGCATAAAGCAAGAGAACTAGCAGGCGACAGAGCAATAGCTTTTGACTTTGGGTTGAATATAAGGTAAGAAGGAGAGGCGAAGCAAGATAAATCAAACACAATACTGAACTGAGGGCCCAGGTGGTGGCCAGAATAGTCTAGGATCAGAAACAAATCAGTGCAAGCCAAAGACTCTCAACTTCCATGGACTGCCTCTTGGATCTGAGTCACTTCTGGACTGCCTTCAGGACAAAATTACCACCCCGATGTTCCTACATTTTCTTTCCTGAATGCCCATGGCCTATAATCCACCTCACCCTTGCTGTGTCTGCAGACTACAGCATTTCAGGTCACCGCCAACTCAGCAACTTGCTCCCAAATCTGGCTTTTGTACAACTACCCTCTCAGATTTCTCCATCATTTTCTACAAGCACTATTCAGGTATATCCTTCAGCATCTCCTCTTCCAACCTTCTAGAGAAGCTCCCAGACAGACTTTCCCTATCACTTACCTCTTGACCTAACTTGCATTTATACTGACTAGCCGTTCTTTTCCCTCCACTTTTCTACAACCTTCGCACCCACATTAAGCAGTCAAACAAAACTGGCAACCTACTTAGCATATCATTTTACATTAATGACCCACTCATTCCTTTCAAAACAGTTCTGCTAACAGTAAAAATGTGAATTTAGTAATGCTGGACCACAAAATCACCCTTTTTCCTATCACTTCATTCTCTTACCTCTCCCACCCCCCCGTATTCACTGCTCCTGCTTTCCCTTCTCCTGGTGGGATATATCTGACTACTCCAAAACTGGGAAGGGAAGAGCTACAAGGACTAAACTACAGTCTGTAATTTATCTGGTCTGCCAGCAACTGAGTGGCATCATGTGCTCTTAGGCCATCCTAGGGGCTGGGAAGCATTCCCCCCAGTGCTGCAACAACTAGGAGAGCTGAACTCCCTGGCTCAGTCACTCAGTACCCACAGGCAGCTCAGGAGCTTTGCGCCTGGCGACAGGTCAGCGTGGCGGGGTGCACGCGAGCTCAGCCCTTTGGCCACCCCACTTCAATCCCCAGCATTTGGTTGTCATGCACAGGAAGGGCACCTGATCTTTCCCTGTCACGTCAGGATCCATGAAGTTCCCTGCAGATTGTGTTGGGTGTGCAGTTTGCATTTCACATACCCACTGCAGTTTCTAATGATCTTAATCAGCACTTAAGGCACCACATGCAATGTGAATCATCCTGAATTTATCCACTGGCTCAAGATTAATATGGCCACAGCACTTCTTTTCAAGCTGTCTCCTCCTTGATTCAGTCCTACTGCTGTTACCACCTCTATGCTTTTGCCTCCTTCTGAAACCTTCAAGTCATTTCTCTCAAACTCCCTCAATCTCCATCCAGATTGTCACCCTGTAGCAACTCCCAGAAAATTAAATTCTTCTTGTCCATCCCATCAATGAAGATCTGTTTCTTTCTCACTACTGCACCTTATAGAGTCTCCAATACATCTCAAATACCAAAGTTGTCATGTGACTTGCATGGACTGTGTAAATACTTTCTAGGAAGAGCTGCAATTCTGAATTTTGGTTGCTCCACCAAGAAACTAAATTTTGCTACAGTAAGATGGAAAGCTAGATGTATGAGTCAACAGCATTAAATTGATCTCATGGATAGAACACCTAAGAAGAAGTTAAGAGGAGAATTGCGAGACTTAAAAGAAATTCTCTAAAGAAATGCTGGAGATGCAAGTAGTGATATTAGAAGGGAAGTCAACAGAATTATAAAGCAATTAAAGCAGAAGGAAAAAAAATCTTGAGGAAAATTAAAGTTGTATCCAATTGTAGAGCCTTTATAAAGAAAGTCTGAAATAGCAAACTTAATTTTACTCTGTGTACTCAGACACAGGTCTGGAGGCTTGAACTATACAGTGATCTACTGCACTGGAACAGATCCGGCTGTTAGATAAACTCAGTCAAAATTTACCACTTGATATTACCATCCATTAGTTTAAAATATTCATCAGAACATGACAGTGTTAATATATTTAAGTATTATGTATTATTTAAGTATTATATATTATTCAGGTATCGTTTATTTTCCTTATTCATCTACCATTAATGGATCGGGCATCTGTAACACTGATACAGAGACATGAGCAACCTGGTCATAAATATGACTAAACACAGGACAAACACATAAAATATGATACAAAACAAGACAGACTAGCATTGCAACATCAGCCTGAACTCTCAGAGATAATTGCTGTACAAGGAGAACAAGATTTTACTCAGTCCAATGTTTCACTGGACCTTAAGTGGTATTTATCAGAGGCTAGACAAGAGTGTTGAAATTTTTTCAGGGAACATAATACAATAAATAGGAATGAGCATCTTCGCCTTTTAATCCTCCTTAAACCACCCGAGCGACCCCTCATACTTTTTGTATTTTAAAACTCGTATTGTATTTAAAGAAAATGTAACAACTGATTGATTTAAGTTAATGCACCAACTTAGAGACCTCCCTAAACTAACGAGCTGTATGAACACATTACACCAGTCTTTGATGAACATCTATTGCCAAAGCAGCCTCACAGGGCCAAGATGTCCTAATAAGTTACAAACATTGGCACATTGTCTAACAGTTCAACCCACCTTATTAAGAGCTACCTTAGTAATGTGCAAGTTTTCTAATTAATGACTTGGCCAGACAATTCCCAGCTGAAAGAGCTGATGCTATGCATGTATAAACACTCTCACCAAACACCAGCAGCGATTCTACTTCTGCCAATAGATAAGCAATGTACTGCATTGCTCAAGTCCACTGAGGCATGCCAAACACTTGAATTGGGGGGTGGCGAGTTATTTATGTTCTGCCATTTATCTTCTTCCTCTAAGCTCCCAAGGTAGGTTTCTCTTTCTACATTTGTCGTTGTGTTTTGTTGTTGTTTTGGTTTTACTGTAGGTACTATGCAATGCAGATTTTGGTTAATAAAAATTTGGCATCTGTCTGTGGTTGGTAATTCCATCTTCTCATCCTCTGTGCTTCTGTGTGACGACTTCTACTTGACCTAAAACTGAAACCATACTTCCATATTAAAACTGGGATATTTTGTTATGTATCTGGAGTTGGAGTATCTTGATACAGAAGTTTTCAGCTGGTTATTAAGTCTTTGGTGGGAAAATTTCTTCTTTATTCCCCATTCATGCAATAAAAAGTATCTTCTGTATTTGGGATATCATTTGCTCATTAGCACTTTGTCCTTTCATGGAAGTATCTTCCACAACAGAACAGGATACAGCTTCTCCCTGGTGTTTGGTCACCATTTATTATCCAACGAATCTGAGACTAAAGGTGGAGAACAGCTCATGGGCCATGACCTAGAGACAGTTCAATTCAGTAGTTAGGGGAATTTCATGTGAAATTAAGAGTTCTGTAGATAATTTCTTGGCATGGAATCAAATATTCTTTTCTCTTCTCAGTCCCCTTCAGAACAGCTCCCTATATCTGCATCAACCCACTCACCTTGCTTACAAAGTGTAAATGCTTATTTCCTTCCCTCTCCTGCTTCTCAACATGAAACAATATTACATATAAAATAAGCTTATTGTGCCACAAAACTGCAATCCATTTCAATGTCAATTCCACAAATCTCAAAACTAAAGCTCTCTTAAATCTCTCCAGGTTTGAAATTGAGATCAAGCCAGGGAATGCTTTTGTTGCTGATTTTAAATTGATGTTTTGTATTTCATTTGAAGACTTTTAGCTTTATCTTACACTAAACTCTCTCCGATCTCCTACACTGGCACAGACAGGATAAACTGATTAACACATTGAATAGATAAAAGACAAGCTTTCACCCCCCTCATAGAACAACAGCAATTTCAACCCTGAAAGAAGCAATGTGGGAGCAGCTTCCCATGCCCCCCCATAATGCCTTTGCCTGCATCTGCTTGCCAAATTCCATCTCTGCATGGAAACTCCTTAGTGGAAGGGCCTGAAGTTTGCATGCTTCCACCTTTCACACTGTGAGTCTCCCCGCAAATTCTTACTCTGATTGAACTGGCTTTTTCCTGGATTGTCTCTGAAAGCCTCTCCCTGTCCAGCCATACTTTAAGATGGCTACAAAGGCAAGGGTAAAAAAAAAAAAAAAAAAGGTAATTGATTCTACCATTATTAATGTTCACTGATTTCACCACTGAGCTCTGGGTGACCTACTCTGGCCATCTGTCTCTTCTCACCCTTTTTTTTTTTTGAAAGCTTGCTATGTACAGATAGTACGAGAAAAGGGCTGGGTTTCTACACACCTGCCAAATGCAGGTCCTGTACTTTCAACTGCCAGCACTTCATGTAAAAAGTACTGCACTAAGCTGGGAACAAATAGATTCATTTAACAAACAAGTTCAACACAGGGATAAATCTGTCAACCTTAAATCATCTGCAATCTCTCTCTAATGAGAACATGAGGCTTTAAGACTATGCAGGGTAACTTTCTGCTCAGCTAGTGCTCTAATGGGCTGCAATCTTGGCTCTCACAGCAGAGAATCCCTACAAGGCTGAAAAATGGGTGTGCGTGGGATCTAACACAGAGAGATGTTGAAGATCACTGACACCAGCAAACTTCTATTTTATTTCTTCCATTTATTTTCTTCTGAAAGTTATTTTCCATGCTCCTATTTAATTTATGACTGGTCTGACTAGGTCAAGTTGAAAGAGATTCTATTAATCCCTGAGATGGAAGGATTTATTTTCAGAGAAAAAAACAAAATCAGAAGTAAATGATTTCTTTGCTAAAGAGTGTAAGTACACTGAACTGTCATTGTTCTTCTCTGTCTGGGCTTAATTCCACAGGTCACATATCTACTGCATTCAGTACCAACAAGATGGGTCCTGTGCAAAGGAAGGCTTTAATACTCGTCCTACACTTGGTGCTTCTCTGCCAGCATCCCCCTTCATGAATGCCTAGATTAGTACTGACCACAGCCTCCTAACACATTTTTAAATGCCATCATAACAGCACTGGAGGTGTTAAAGCTGCCTACTGCATCACAAAACTCCACTATAAAGCTTCTCTTTCTCTTCCTCCTGATTGCTTGCTGTTCTTTTACAGAATGCCCTGCATCTTTCACTTGCAAATGATCCATCATCTTTCCCTAAAAAGGCCTGAAGAGCAATCTACTTTGTGATTTTTCAGCCAGCAGATTCATCTCAGTACTTGTTCAATTTTGACAGTTATCCACATGAGTTTGAAGCAGCATATCTTGTTTGTTCAGCCCCCTTTGAAATGATGTTCTTTAGCTGCACTTCGTCTAAACTGGAGATAACAGCACAAACCCTGAGAGAATAAACCCCTCATTAATACTTCAGATCTGTGTCTGAATACACCAAGATTAATACTAAATGAAGCTCATCCTGTAGCCAAGCAAGCATTGGCTTAGCCATCATTCTCACCTAATGTAGCTTTGTTTCAGCTTCTAACAGAAGCACTGCTGATAATTTTGATTATTTACTTTCTCTTCACCTCTCTTCTGAGTTAGCCTGTTCTCAGTCTATTCTCACGCAACAGAGAAACTAAGCATTTCAGAAAGCAGGCTTTCTAGCTGCTTTGAGCATTCTTTCTTTCTCAATTATATTATTTAAATGCAAGTTATTGATCATTATAATACCCTCATAAACCCTAAGATGAAATGTTATTTTACAGATAGCAGCCATGAAAGTATTGCAATAATGAGTAATGTGGCAGGTTTTCATGACACTTTTCTAGATATTCCTGGCTATTACATTCTGTGTTTGATTAACTTAAAGAGAACATGCGTTCAAATTATCACAACAAACACACTTTCTGGGACTTAAAGAGTAGTGCAATTACAAAACCTTCCCTATTTATTCTAGAAAGTACGTTTAGTGCTGCTGCTCGCTAGTTTTTAACTTAACTCCAGAACAGATTCTTCAGACAGCATTCCTTTTCCAACGGCCTGCCTTTTAAGAAGCATTTTTGTTGCCAATTTCTCAGCTTCTATGGCACAGTTAGTAAGTGTTGCTTAAAGTGAGCCTGAAAATACTTCTCTAATATTTACAGAGAGAAGTGCACAAAATCATGAAGAATACCACATGCGTGGATAGCTCAGGGCATACACATCTGAAATGCTTTTTATCTTCCCCCATGGTGGACAGCTACTCTTCTCTGCACTATTAAAGCTGCTAACTTTTAGGCCTTTAATTAAAAGAGTCCATTAAAATAGTGCATGCCAACTATATCACAGATATTTCCTCAAACACAGTACAAACACAAACCACTGATAGCATAGAATGAAAAAAGCCTTAGGTGCCTAATGTGCTTGGTACCATCTGACCTGATCAAACCTCTGTTACAAGAGTCCTTAGTTAGCTTACTAGTGAAAATACAGATGTAGCTACAGCTGTTCATGCAGTTCTCAAGGAAACTGAATTAAAAGAAAAACTAAAATACACAAGGACTAAAGGAGAGAGCAAAAATATAGTCCCTATGGCAACGTAGCAGTCAAGGATTTGTACAGATATTTAATTGATTTTGAAAAGCAGGGAGTCAGACATCAGTTAGAAGTAGATGTATTTGAGAGCTAAGTAGTGAATTGGTCACCTAACACTCGTTAAACAGGATAACCAAAAGATCTAGAAGAGCATTCTGTGTCTATGAAGGCACCCGCAGAGATACATTACAAAGAATCAGCAAACTAAACTCACCCATTAAACCTAATATTTATGGAATAATAATAACTGGCTCAAGCTTTATACCTGTTTTTGTCAAAACACCCCCATGGAACTGTAAGTATTTGTTATACCAATGCAACCCACTAGAGGTCAAGTTACATTGAGCAGTTTAAAATATATTTAGTAATAAAGGGCAAGGTCTGGGCCACCATCCTCATATATTACTAGAATCATCTGGGTTGCCACATGTATCAAAGTGACAAGTCCTTTTGAACTTTTGGTTAGAACAAAAAAACCTCATAATATGATGGCTGCTTTACAGAGATACAAACCAGATTAAATAATTGTTTCCATAATCCATTAATTAGATGGATTGGATTATTAGATTGGAGAAGTTTTCCTTAATAGAATACCATGGTATAAAGATTGTTAGCTCAGTTTTAGACCACCTGTTATGATGCTTGAAGACAGTGAAAATGGCAAGCTGAAGTATAAACAAAACCTCAAGACTTTACACCAGTCTTCTATACTATACTGATGACAGAAGAACTTTAATGCAAAGAGATACTTTTGCATCTCTCTGTGTAAAAGAGACTTACTATTACACATGATCATACAGAAGAACTTCATCAGAATCTTATAAAACAAAACAGATATAGGTAAATATGTATATAAATATAGGGTGTGTATATATATGTGTGTGTGTGTATCTATATATACATATGTAAAAACCACCTTGACAAAAATGGAAAAACTCCATGTCTCATCAGAAATCCTATAAGCAGGCTGTGAGTGCAGAAAAAATGCCTTAGGTTAGAATGGTTTCCAAACATTTGATCTTGTGAATGTGTGATGTCCACATACAAATAAAATTTCATTAATGTCTATCCTCTGTGCAATAGCAAGGCTCAGTGTAATAGTGCTGTCAGTCTGCTTTGTAAAGCTTCAATTTAAACTTAATTTACCTATTTCCCATGTCATTCTTTCTTGCACTTGGGAGAAACAGAAATGTTTGCAATAACAGCCTTCTGACTGCTAAACAGTTTATTGGTGCATAGGTAGCCTGTAACTTAAAGCAGCTTTCCAGCAGAAAGCCATTTAAAATTTTACAAGAAATTGTATCAGCCAAGATCACAGAATCACAGAATTGTCTAGGTTGGAAAAGACCTTGAAGATCATCCAGTGCAACCATCAACCCAACATTAACAGTTCCCAACTCCACCAGATCCCTCAGCGCTGGGTCAACCCGACTCTTCAACCCCTCCAGGGATGGGGACTCCACCACCTCCCTGGGCAGCCCATTCCAACACCTGACTACCCGTTCTGGAAAGAAACGCTTCCTAATATCCAGTCTAAACCTTCCCTGGCGCAGCTTGAGGCCATTACCTCTTGTCCTATCACTTGTTACTTGGTTAAAGAGACTCATCCCCCCCTCTCTGCACCCTCCTGTCAGGTAGCTGTAGAGGGCGATGAGGTCTCCCCTCAGCCTCCTTGTCTCCAGACTAAACCCCCCCAGTTCCCTCAGCCGCTCCCCATCTGACCTGTGCTCCAGACCCTGCACCAGCTCCGTTGCTCTTCTCTGGACACGCTCGAGTCATTCAATGGCCTTTTTGGAGTGAGGGGCCCAAAATTGAACACAGTAATCGAGGTGTGGCCTCTCCAGTGCCGAGTACAGGGGTAAAATCACTTCCCTGTCCCTGCTGGCCACGCTATTTCTGATACAAACCAGGATGCCATTGGCCTTCTTGGCCACCTGGGCACACCACTGGCTCATGTTCAGCCGGCTGTCAATCAACACCCCCAGGTCCCTCTCTGACTGGCAGCTCTCCAGCCACTCCTCCCCAAGCCTGTAGTGCTGCTGGGGGTTGTTGTGGCCGAAGTGCAGCACCCGGCATTTGGTCTTACTGAAACTCATGCAGTTGGCCTTTGCCCATTGCTCCAGCCTGTCCAGATCCCTCTGCAGAGCCTCCCTACCCTCGAGCAGATCAACACTCCCACCCAACTGGGTGTCATCTGCAAACTTACTGAGGGTGCACTCGATCCCCTCGTCTAGGTCATCAATAAAGATGATGTCCCAAGACACAGGTAAGAAAGATGAGTGGTGAAAAACTGTGTTTGCCGACCTATTTGTGTGAGGAACCACATAAAAAAAGGCAGTTTTTGCCTTCCACTTCTGTACAGGAAGGAGACCCTTAATGACTAGTCTGCATTGTTTCTACAGTTACCCTCTGGATGCTTCAAAATAAGTTGCAAGTTGTATGCTGTATTTCCTGGATTACCATGAAGAGTTCCAGAATTAGTGTCAGCCTAAAGATCACAGTATATAACCCACAGTCCCTGGATTAAACTGCTTTCGCCTAAGTCTTTCTGCTTCACTAGCTCCAGATGCTTAACTCATCTTCCATTGTGTTTGTAACTAAGATGGCATAAAGAAACTGCACACAGAACAGAACTCTTTGGATTATCTACTAAAAGAATCAGTGTTCCCAAAAGACTCAGAATTGTTTTACTAGATCTCACCTCCTCAACCATGTGCTTGACTTTCTTTTGTTGGCAGTGGACCATATCATCCAGATGTTTGATTCGCTCTCTTAGGCTAGCTGCTACCTCCTCCAAATGCTGTGACCTAGCAAAACATGGAAGAATTAAGCATGTAAGTGGGGAGCTATGCAGTATAAGCAAAACAAGAACAACCCCCACAATCCCACCATAAATCAGGAAGACTAGGTCAAGAGGTAGGCAGGTCAAATTGCACTGACAGATGTCAATTTGTCCGAAGTACATTTTAATAGTAGTTTTCTACTCAAAGTGGCTGTCTCCACCCCAGTTAACTCACCTTTGTCTTGCATACTGGCATGCTTACTCAGAGACCAAAATGCTGACAATTAAACAATGTGAGAAAGCTCATCTCCTTAAGATGTCTGTTTTTCCTTGAAGTGAAAAGCATTTAGACAACTAGATCTTTATCATCAGAAAGACACATTTATCATGACTTATTACCACCTGCAAACTTTTTGGAAATACATATTAAATTAAAGCCAGGAAGTACATTTCCTGGCATCCTTTTAAAAGCTCTCCTACTACAGGGAAGCCTTGAGTCAAGGATTTGGCAAAGTTGCCAACAGTAGCAGAATGCTAACTGGAATAGTATTAACTCATCAACACTCAGCAGGAATTATGGATGTTTTAAGTTTGTATGTATGACTCTTTAGACAGATCCTGCATTTCTTCAAATCTGTTTAACACAGAAATTGAACACCCACAAGAACTCTTGCCACAAGCTGGTTTGACAGCTTGCCAGAAAAGTACTTTTAGAATATGTAAAGAAACAGGAGGGAAGATTTTTAGTAAGTTTTTGGCATATTGGCCATGGGAGCCTCCACTTTTATCTAAATGTACAATTCTTGAAATTCTTGAAAGCAAGCAATCACTTTCTTAAAAAATAAACTTTTGTACTCCTAGGTTTAAGACTGGACAGAATTTGAGAAGTGGAGGAGAGGAATCAAAAACAAAAAGGCTTTTTTCATCTTGGTCTGTGCACAGCAGAAGAAACTGTTGAAGCTGCAAATAGAACAACCATTCTAAGGCAGAGCAGCAGATGGCAAACTGTATGTCATGATTCTAGTGAATGACTGAATTGTATTCTCTTACCCCCAGAAAGAGTCTCCATTAACAGTGAAGTACTCTACAGAACTGTAACTGCAGCACTTTGACAAGGACTTGAAAAAATCAAGGCATTGCTGCAGGTTTTTCAATCCTGCATATTAAGGTCTCACAAAACCTCAAATTACATTTTGATTGCAATTGTAACACATACTTGGTCTCTCATGGAAAGATTCAGAATTTTAAGCTCCGATAGCAATGGAACAGAGGTCCCTCTTCATGTGGAGCTCAAGTGTCTGGTTGGGTACAGACAGGTAAAGAGAACTTAAGAACAAACTTCAGCACCAGAACACAGATTCATTGCTGCGTAGATTGCAACTGTGTGCTTGCTTGCATTGCAGAAATTCCTGTCTGAACACTGCCTTCACCCTTTTTACTGCAGCATAACTTTTCATGCTGAGTGGATGGGGCAGGATTCACTGAAGCGAGAAGAGTATCTGTTATCCAGAGGTAAAGGAAGAAAGCAATTATCTTTCATCTCCATATTCTATGTTGTATGCGACATCTGTTCATTTTAAATTATTATTGTAGCAGGCTGCTGTGAAAAGCCATTATCACCCTGAAACCGGATAAGCTGGTTACAGATCAATACAACTAGGCAATGAGATGCTCTTGGCAGGGACCTCCTTTTATGTTTATGCTTCTAAAGAACAGTGGGATGCCAAACCTTAAAACTGAATTTCTGGGTGCCACCAGTAGTAATCAAGTACAATTATTCACTCTGTGCTTATAATTCATCTTTACCCACTCAAGTAGTGTCATATAAACCTTTGAGTGGCAGATGCAATTTCCACTCCAATGGCAGTCACGCTATTTCAGTGTTGGATAGATTTCTCTTGAAACTTTGCATCTGGCTTTGCTCGAAGCTTTCTTTTGCCTGGTCATGGTGCTCTGTCAGTCTCAAAGGGTAGTTATGGATGCACATGCCACCTCTGGACAGAAACAGCACATCCAGGTGCCACCACACCACAAGATCTTTTAAGCCTCATGCTTTTGAGAACAACCATTTACAGAGGTCTCACTGCCAATATCACCCTCAGTTTCCCCAAATAACTTCATAGCTTATTTCTGCACTGTGATGCCACATGACAAATTTATTCTGCAGCTCCATTTTGTTCATGTGTATATGCTAACATGCACCACATGTGTAGACCTGTCCCTCCAAGCCTCAAATATATTCCCTGCTTTCCCTCTTTTATACAAAAAAAGACACTTCTGGCAGTTACACACGAAACTCTTGCTCTCCTCAGGAGTTCATTTTTTAATACAGTATACAGAATGTCTTTTCTTTTGAAATTGTGTTGAGCCGTCTAGAAAGAGATAATGAAACTATTCATAGTCAAGATCATACTGTGCTGGATTTGGGAATGCAGATTTAAGAAAAATGCAATCCACAAATACGTGACAGCTTGTTTCGTCTCAAATGTACTCTGCATGTTTGCAAACAACTTTTCAAGAAAGATGCATGAAAGTGGGTTTTGTTGCAAAAATTCACCCTATCACTATTTTATACTGTAAATAAACTTACATTCAGACGGACAATCCCTACCAGACTACAGTTTTAAAATCAGAAAAAGTAAAATTCAGGTGTCTTCAAAAACAAACCAACCCCTAAAGTTTCCTAGCAAAACTAGAAGTTCCACAGAAAAGACATATCTCACCTTTCACTGTCAGAGCTGTTTTCAGATTTTGCTCCAGATATCTGTATTTCATTTAGTTCAAGTTGCTTTTGTAGCTGGTGACGTTCCTAAACAAGAAATGTTATCCTTCAATTCTCCATGTATCAAAATGTAAAGGCTTCACAAAGCAAATTTAATTCCAATTCAAAAGATTATTTGTGAAATTAAAATAGAAACTGATTAAACAAAATTAATGCATTTCCTATAGCTAAGGAGCACAGAACGCATAATAATAAAATCAAATTCCCAGCTATGCATGGAAATAAGATCAGAGTTTTCAGTTTTCTATTCGAAGATGTACAGTTGTACTTGAAACTGAATATTCTGAATAAAAAGATGTCATCAAAGTCTTTAACTACATAAATGTCAAGTTTTCCATGTTATCCCTCCAAAAAGATCTCTCAATCCGAGACTGAGATAAAAGGTATTGCTCTATTTTCTTCTCCAAAATACTTCTGTTTATTTTTAGGTGTCCACCAGCACGGTGCTCACAAAGATCTATGAGGACTTGGGGACTGAGTCAACACCAATTAACAGAGGACTCTGCTATCTACTTTAATAGGAATTTAAGATGCATTCAGATGCAGCCAGATAAGAGCAAATTAAATAACCAATATGAAGAAACTCATCAGTACTTAAGAACTCCATTGCAATCCTTTATTCATTGCATAATACTTACAAGTTGTAGACTGAATCCCAGATGAAGTTAATGAAGCTACTAAGGGGGCATATTAAGCTGAATGATTTCTCAGCGTAATCACTAATTCTACTAATAGATTTGCAAGCATTAGAGAAAAGGGACTCAGTACAAATGCACATTAGACTAACCAGTCAAGCCAACAAAACTGGCTTGTAAAAATCTATTTCTCAGTAACAAATATTTAGTATATTAAACTAAAGCTCATGAAAAAACACTTCACTTGTAAGAACAGAAGATTGTATTCCCTCCATTTACTAGAATGCTCTCTGCTTCTGTATTTTAGATAGCAAAGCACAGTTCTTTAAAGACAATGAGATGCCTGCTATTTAAAGAAATGAGAAATATCAAAGTACATCCGAAAGCATTGGAACCTTTTGAAAGGGCTGCTTTTACACCGTTTAGAGTGACACTATTCAGTCTAAGGACTAAACAATAACATTCATTGTCAGTTAGGTGAATTACACCAGAAAACAAAGAAGAAATTTCACCCTAACTATTTGAGACAGAAGATATAAAGCTTTTTCATATATCTGAAAATGTTCAACAAGAGATTCAGATGGAGCGTATTCAGATGCAAGGAGAGGTACTGTGATACTCTTAGGTTTAACAATACATTAAAATAATAATCACCTGACTACTAGTCTGAGTTTTGCCCTGGAGTGAAGACCATAAAAGAGAAGAAGGAAAAGCAGGAAATAAAAAAGAAGCAATGCAAAAACTGCTACAACTAGTTTTGCAGTAGTGCTGCCAGTGTCACAGGAGGTAAATGTCTGAAACCATTTCTGCTTTCAGTGCTCTCAATTACAGTTTGGTAAGGAATATTTAGCCACGGAGAGTAATAATTGAAAGTTTTTTAATGCTACTAGGAAAGGAAGAACCTAAGTTTTGGATTAAAAGGCAGTAAAAATGAATTTTTCTTTTCTCCTCAAAGTATTCCGAGCCATAATCTAAATAAGATAGATATCTGCATGGAAGATTAAGTGGCTGCTACATACCCACAAAAAACCCTCAAAACATTTTAGTCTGAAGCTTTCAGTTTAGCATTTCATCCCCATGTGGAGAAATTTGGAGATACAATTCCAATCAGAACTATAAATAGCTAAATAGTAAGGTCTATTCCTAACTAAAACACATTTTAATGAACCTGTCAACAGCATTTCAAAGAGACTTTGGATCATTTATGTTCATTACTGCATTAGGCTTAGGAGACCTTGCACACTGAAGGAAGATGGAATGGTCTTTACAAACTTTAAAGTAATGGTTAATTTGCTAAATAAATTTTGACACTTTAGACAGCCCTGACTGTAAAGACCACTAGAAAGATAGAAAAATCACTTAATCAGTGTCTCTATGGTAGTCCAGGACCATTTACTTCTATGGATACAATAACTAAGTAGAGACGCAAACAGCAATAGTATGTCACTGAGCAGGGTTCTAAGCAGCAGACAAAAAAAAATATTTAAAAAACAAATTTTAAAAAAAAATCAAATTTCCTCCATGCACTTCTGCATTTCCTTTGAAGGCGGCAGTCAACTAAACCTCATACCTCTTCCATGCGCTCAATCAGCCGGTCCAGCTCACCGATTCGCTGGTCTTTTTCCTGTATGCTTGTTTCTGTAACTTGCATCTTCTTATTTGCCTCTTCAATAGCCTTCAGAAGCCGATTCGTTTCCTCCTTCAGATAAGAACATTCACAGTCACATTAACATCCAATATATTAATGAGGATTTTTTTTTTTTTTTTTTAAAGGACATAGAGCCAGGCTAATAGCTTTTAAGCAGAGCTCAAAGCTTTTCACTACACCTGCCCAGAAGTCTGGAAGATCTGTGAGCCTAAACATGAACTGTATAGAACAAAATATCTGGGGGATTTTGAAGTGCATAGGTATTTGTAAAGCATCATTACGAAAATCTGATAAAAATTTTTACCCATTTCTTAGATATTTATTTTCCCTTCTGAGGGTATCGTGAAGTAACAGCGTAAGAAAAATATGCCGTTGCAGAAGATAGCATTATAAACACCCAAGTTTGCCATGTTCAGCTTTGTACTTTCCTCACATATAAAACAACATGAATAGAAAGAGACTGGGGAATCTACCTTCAATCTTAGTCATTATCTATCTTTATCAGTTAGAAAAATCCAATAACTAACTGCTCATAGAAAAATTTTACTTGGGGGTAGAGGGAAGCCACAGGACAGGAAGAGTTCTTGTTCCAGGAGCATCCAGTGAACTGATTCTTAAATTATCACTAAAACTGGACCTTATATTTTCCTTTTTTTTAGAGAATCAGAAGTTAAAGAAACCAACTTACTCTATTTCAAATTTTTAAATCTACATTATCATTACTGTTACTGTGTTTGAACACATTCTTTTCTTAGCCCTACAACCCCAAAAGTTTGGAAAGCTTAGTAACTGTGGCATGAATGAACACATGTCAACCCTGGAGTAGTAAGTGATTGAGAACTGACATCCAAGTGAAGCACTACTCTTACAGACTGTCTATACGTACTAGGAGGATTTCTTTCTCAGCTTTATGTTTCTGCTCCTCTTCTCGCATTTTTTCCTCATACTGACTATACAGTTTTCTTGTCATCTCTCTCATGACTTCAGCATTGGCTTCCTGTGACGATTCCACCTATGACAGGGGAAAGTTGATCCATCAGTCAGTACAGCACTGCTGGCAGTAAGAGAAACAGAGTTTACATGATGTCAGAGTAACACTTTGAACTTCAGCTCCACCTTGTTATAAATTTGACACTGCTGAAGCAGCTTTTCATTAGCATCAAGACCATTTGCAACACTCTGCCAGTATATAAGTCATTTGAATTTGTAGAAGTTACCACTTCATCAAGTTTCATGTTGTCTGAATTTAACTAGTCATTGCTTATCCAAGACCAGGCTGTGCCTCTTTACTGTTACTTCCATAACAGCCTCCAAGTCACTTGGTTTGTTTCCCCACTGAAAAGATATTGTCTTCCCCCACTTTACAGAAGCATAGATTAGAGATGTGCTAGACTCAGCTCCTGTTTCTAAATGGCCATGAACACTCAACGCAGTAATTACTTTAAGCTGGACCCAGGTACGTGTTGTTACCTAGAAGACACAGCTGTACGCTCCCTCCTCTCTTGCTTTTTCACATACTGCTCTTTGCGTAGGCATAAGAACTGAGGTGACCATGAGGCAAAGCAGAACAGGGAAGAATCAGATTTAAATTAATATACTCAGGGGTGTGGAAGGGTTAATTTTTAACCACAGGACCAGAAACTTTACTAGTGCTACAGGGAAGAGGGCAGGAATCCTAATTCAGAGACAGGATTTCCCCCTTCTGTTGGCTCAAAACACTGACTGAACCACACCCTCAGTGATCACATACCAGATAGGATATTCACAGTTTAAACCCATCTACTCTGTAAACCACAATAAAAGCAAAGTAAAATAGCTAGTCTAAGACTTAGTTCTCTTACTAGAGATACTATAAATCAGACAAGGTTATAGTGAAATACTGTGGGTGCTACAAAAACGTCAGGAAGAGGAGGAATATACTGTCATCTGGGAGAAGAAGAAAGTGTTCCCTGCTGATCACTACAGTTAACACAGCTACAAAATACCTGGTTCTGATGATTAAGGTTTTGGGGGTTGGGGTTTTTTTTCATTTCAAGGACTGAAAGATTTATTAAAGCCTTGTGTTTATCTTAGAATGGGAACAAGCTGTTTTACTACCCTGTAGGATAACAACAGTGTATTTCATCCTTTGAAAAGGGACTGAGCTCTGAAGTATTCCACTTGTACTGCAGTTGCCCCCTTTGGCGTCTCACCTGGACCAGCACTGGAGCAGGGGTAGTAACCTGCACTTTGTGAGAGGGAGCGGAGTTAAATTAAGTTTCAGTACAACACAAAACCTTCCACATTTCAGGAAGCCTGAAAGAATCATATGATTCAGAAAAAGCCAACGATCAAAACCCACTAAGATACACTGAACTGGAGTATGGTCTCTGGCACTGTCTCTCCTTCATTCCTTTGTTTACGAGAAGAGTAAAAACAAGCATAAAAGGGTAGATGCATCAGGGCATCTGTTATAGTATCCTTAAACAGCATCTCTAACCTCAGTTATTGTTACGATTGTATGAATAAACCAAACCTACTTAATAAGCTACGTGGGTGTGTTCTCCCTTCCAGAAAATAATCATGGCATACAGTAGTTACTGCTTTTCAACTGCTGATCTCCCAGCTTCCACACAATCCTCTTACATTCACCCCTGGAATGAAATCCCAGATGTCTTGGCGTCTTTGGTACACGATTTTATGTTTAACCTTCAAAGACTGCAATGTGGTATTTTGTGCACTAACTTTGTCATAAAACTGCAACTTTGAGAGCAAAATTTAAACTGTTTCCTCATTAAGGCAGGGCATGTATTCTGCAGACCTTGATATGCTTGAAAACAAACAAATCCTTAAGCATTCAGTTGAACTGGGGCTTATCCTGTGGTTCTCTGCCCTTAGAAGCAGACATACCTTTCCCTGACTTGTTGGTGCATGTCCTTAAGATTATCGTAAAGTCCAAATTTCTGTTTTGAAATCTTAATTGCATCAGCTTTGCTTTCTTCTTTTAATTGGTTTTTCCCTCCTTTTATCTCCTGCTGACAATAGCAGGTACAAAATACAGCTACTTTTATAGCCTGCAAATCTTCACTATGAGAGGAAAATAGAACATGAATTTTAAGTTGAAGTATTATTGAAGTATTATTGAAGTTGACGTTGAATATTGAAGTTGAATATTGAAGTATTATTGAAGTATTTAAGTTAGTATTTTCTCTTTTAGCCATTCATGATTAAGCATGAATGCAAGTCACTAGAGAGCCAAAAAGAAACATCTTTGACAAAATTAAACTTGAATAAACCAGCAATCATTTTAATTTCACAGTGACAAATTATGATACAGTACTATATCCAAATTAGTCTATTTCGAGCAATTTTGAGAGACAAAGGTTTCCAGAAGAGGTTTTTTTGTTGGTTTGGGGGTTTATTGGTTTATTTGGTTGTTGTTTGGGGTTTTTTTAGGGGGTTTTTTGGTTTTTTTTAATGAGATTGAAGGAATACATTTGGCAGATGAGGGGAGAAAAGAGTCAAGCCTTCTGGCATATAAAACCACCTAGTTTGTATTTTATTCCCTTGCATTTCTCTGAAAGAAATACCTTAATTCTCTTTCCAAGACACGTGCTGTTACAGCACATATCTACTGACCATATGCTCATAAAACTTAAGAGATTACCTATTAAAAATTGTGCAGTACCAAATAAACAAATAAAACATCAAGAAATTCTTACAGTACTGTGTAGAGTTATGGAAAGACTGCTCCTGAGATTCTTTGTTATTAAAACAGTATTGATTCACAGGAATATGGCAGCTCTAAGGAATGATGAAGGCGTGAAGAACCCTTTACAAATTAGGCCAAGGAATTAATTTAACATACTCCTAATGTCCTTAGTGTGCAATATTTTTAGGGAAGTTTATATACTGCACCTTTAACTTCAGTAACTGATTTTCAATTTGTGCCGTTTCCAGTTGCTTTTGCTTCTCTCTCAGCTTTTCCATAGATTGCTCATGTGTATGTTTTAAATTCCTTATTTGTTCCCTTATATCAGTGTTCTCCAGTGTAACATCCACTAGAGTTTTCTAGAAGAAAGAGGCAAACCACATATTAAAAATCACAAATAATTTGGTGAACTAATATAGTCAATACATTATGGGACAGACAGAACATTTAAGAATTTCCTGATGTACCAATGCAGTGTGAACAGTTTTGCAAGTTTTAACATTTAAAATTATGGCTTTTGTCGTATTCAGTTTACTAGAAGGTATTTCCATGAGGAACATGCTCAGTGAAATCAAGTCCTGGAACAGTATAAAAAAAAAAAAGAGAAAGGCACACGGATACATTTCCGTATGAATGCTACTCCCACCAACCTTCCTTTCTTCTCTCCAAGGGCCATGCTATACATATTAAATGCACTAGACAGAAAAACTGTGACATACAAGAAAGCAGGAGCATTAAGTTGTTCAGCTGAGATACGTGGGAATTTGGAAGTCTTTAAAACAGAAAATTAATTCCCACCCTCTCCCTCCCCCTACATTTCACATGCATATAAATTCTCATAAGTGTTTAGCATCCAAACATGCCAAATCCATTTCTGTCACCAGTGAAGGCAGGAGTAAGTCAGGAGATGTACTGGTTTGCACAGTACGGAACAAATCACATTTTCACCTTAGGTATTTTGTAGAGACATGACTAGTGGCATCAGTCTGCTGCAGATCAGTATCTCTTTTATTGCACACTATTTCTAACAGGTATTTAAAAACCACAGGTGTTGGAATTATTTTTTCTTAGTTTCCTAAATTAGCTGCCTTAGATATCCAAGACAGTACTTTATGGGCTTGTTTAGTGTTGGAATCTGTATTTGTCATCCATGTTTTATGTATGCTTTTAAATCCATGTCAGAAAAGGCAGTTGTCAGCTGTGAACCAGCTATTAAAATGTACCTGCAAGTCTATTGATGCTGATGTCAAGGAGCTGTTCATTTCACTAAAGCTATCTAAGGCTGCAGCCTGCACTCGCACATGATTCTCTAAGGATTCCTGATGAGCATTTGTCACCTGAGCAGAAGAAAAAAAGAAGTTTTATATAGAATAATGATCATGTTTACCTATTCTTTCAAAGGGAGCTACAGAAGAGAAAGACCCCATGGTTAATTTTCACAGCACTTGGATGCTTAAAATATACAGGCTTCAAACCATATTCTTGCACCTCAGAAACAAACAAACAAAACTTAGAATCCAAATATGCTAAGAGAAATAAAGCACAGTATCTATGTTTATTGCTAGTCTGTTATCAGTGTAAACGCTGTTCATTTGAAAGGACAAGAGGACACTTGGCAGGTGTCTATTCAGAAAGTTTATATACGTAGAGTGGGCAGATTGTAAAATATCAGAGTGAAAAGCAGAAGAATGCAAGAAATGAGGAAATCTAAAAAGGTTTGGGGGAACTGTAGAATAGCCTTAATTAAGAAGGAACTGACTAATCAGGTATGTAAAGAAGCAACATCAAGAAGACACAAGGAGTTGTGCCAGGGGAGGTTTAGATTGGATATTAGGAAAAAATTTCTTCACTGAAAGGGTTGTCAAGCATTAGAACAGGCTGCCCAGGGAAGTGGTGGAGTCACTATCCCTGGAGGTATAGGTGTGACATAAAGACATATAGATGTGGCACTTAGGGACATGGTTTAGTAGTGGACTTGGCAGCATTACGCTAATGGTTGGACTCGATGATCTTAAAGGTCTTTTCCAACCGAAACGATTCTATGAATCTATGAAACAATACAAAGCAGGTAGAGGTCAGAGAGCTTTGTTGTGTGAAAGTTTGTCATCTTCAGTTATGTATACACACACGCTTAAAAACTGCAGGGGAAAAAAAAAGGCACAAAATTACATAATTTAAGAAGAGACCGAAACCCAAACAGTGTAAATAATTATGAACCATCCAATAACAAAGAGAGAAAAAAAAAGTTACTAATGGAGGCCAGCCCAACTCACATTCTTAGATGGACCAGATCTGTTTCTTGATAAAAACATAAGAACACTAGGGACTGATATGGAGAACAATGACTGTTTAGTAACCAAGTCATACCCAGATTAGGTCAGCATAGGCAGCAGAAGCCAAGTAGTTACTGTTAACCCTATATGGATATGTGCTCATGTAAAAACAAACAAACAAACAAAAGCAGAAATGCTTTGGATGGATTAACAAAGTTACAAGCTAAGAACTTGTGTGAAGAAGCATACTTCCCAGGGCAGGATACTGGAAGTACAAATTCCAAACAAACTTTATGAACAAAAAGTAGTCCTGGAAATTGATGGAAAAAAAAGCATAGTGATTCAAAGCTGAAGGAAGGAGTATATAATGGATTTTAAACAGAATCCCCAAATAGCATGAAAGATGGCAGTCATATAAAACCAAAACCCAAACCCAACCAATGCATATATTATTAGGTAGAACAACACTTGTGCTTTGTTTCAGGCAGTCTAAAGTATTAAAAAAGCAGGGAGAGTGTCTCATAATGTGCCATTTACATCAGAAGTGCTTCATAAACTGCTCGTCTGCTGCAGAACTAGAGATTCTGTCAGAGCTGGTCAGAAATCCCTAATTAAGAGAAATGTTCAGACTCATGCAGGATTTCTACTGGTCTGACAGAAGATCTGGAAGCGCAGGATATCACCACTGTTGTTCAGTAAGGATCAGCAGCAAAGATGACAAAACTGCATCTGAATCAGCATTTGTCTACATGCATACTGGGCGGGAGACTCACCTTGTTGGCATCATTAAGACTATTTTACAGAGTTTACAGAAATTCAGTTTTCTCTCCCTCCTCCGCTCCAATCAGGGTGATTTTCGGGGGGGTTTTGAGGGGGTTTGGTTTGGGGTTTTTTGTGGGGGTTTTTTTGAGACTAGTTGCCACAGAATACAAGTACCAGTTTAACAGCAAGTTCTGATCCTTATATGTAATACAGCATGCAGGGAACTGACAGTCTCCAAATGAGGATGGCAGAAGGGTACAAGTCAGGGTCCCAGTCCCATGCCCAGAGCTTCATCTGAACCAGGACTGTGAAAATCAGTGTTGAATATAAAATCCACAGCAAGTTTTCCAGGAGATTTTTTGGACCAAAGAAATCAGCAGTTTAATATGAAGGATACCTCTACAGACTGCGGCAGTTTTTATTGCTAAAGCAGTATGTCAGAAGAAAGAGAGGTCATTGAATGACCATTGAAAGGTTCAGTTAAGAACCAAAAGGTAAGTGATTTTTAGAACTGTCAAGCACTTTAATACTAAAGAATATTGCTACTTCTTTTACTATAGTGTTTAAACAATAAAGTCAGTAAAACAGAGTAGTCTGTTGAAATGACACCAAGTTGCACATTGCTCTTAATTATCTAAGTTATTTATTCAATTCACCTGGCAGCTTACTGGTACAAACATCTCCACTAATTACTGATACACACAGACAATGCTATCAAGATCATTCTTTTATTTCTGAGAAGTAGGCAATTAGTAATTCCATATGCAAAAGCATCCCTGTCCTACTTTACCTTCCTGGAGGGAAAAATA
Organism: Strix aluco; assembly: GCF_031877795.1. Lineage (NCBI taxonomy): Eukaryota > Metazoa > Chordata > Aves > Strigiformes > Strigidae > Strix > Strix aluco. The sequence continues at coordinate 26,654,992 of NC_133942.1, read as the reverse complement.
AATAAATAAAGAAAAGTACAGATGTCACATAAAACAATGAACTGGAGTGGTTTGAGAAAATATTTCTGTTCTGCTGAAGCAAAACAAAAACAACTGGGGCAGTTATTCTTGTATGCTTTCCCTACAAATGATCATATACTTACTTTCAGTTCATTTGTGAGCTGCTGTATTTTTCGTTTCATTTCATCATATTCACCATACATTTTCTTTCTTACTTTTTCCAGAGTTGCTCTCACCTGGTGTCAGAAAAAAACTTTAACAAACTTATTGATAATTCTGTTTATACTATTTTTTTTTTCTGTCCTTCATTGTTACTTTCAGTAGTTTCCATTATAAATCCACCTTTTCATCAGCAACAATTTACTCTTAAGAACAAGACAAAACCGTAAGTCTCCAGACTTGTCTACATAGGGATACAAATAAACATCTGAGTAATTCTAAACTTCCCTGTACACACTTAAACACTTGTAAATTAATAATTTAAATAATGAATTTCAATTATCTGTAACTCATTCTAACTTGATTACTAAAGGGATTAGAATTAATCGGAGCATATGATGTTTTCTTTCTGAAAAAAAAAATCCACATACGGATTTAATACACCTTCAGATTTAATACACCTTCATACTTTTTAAAGTGGTTAATTAGTTTTTCCTGAATATCATTTGAAGATAACCCCTTTAATTTCAGACTTTTAAGCTTGTATCTAGCTAAACAAGATATTAGCATAAATTTACCAATGCAATTTCAAATCTGAAAAACAGAGTATTTAAGAACTATGGATGTAAATTATACCTTGCCTTTCTAAAAAAAAAAAAAAAAAATTAAATTTAACAGAAAAAAATCATTCTGAAAGCCAGCTTGGGTTTACATGCCAGAACAGAACAGAACCAGTTTTCTCAAGAGCACACATTGTAAACACTAGTTAAATGTTTGCCTACAGTCCACCTTCTGGCTACGTAATTCAAACTCCTCCTTGTCCCCGCCCTGACTGCAGATAAACTAGGGCAGTGATCTTACCTGTCTCTGCATAGGCTTGAGGAAGGAGCGAGGGTAAAACATTTACAGGGCCTTATACAAGAGGGTGTGTTTTTAGCAGCTCTGCAGTATACCCACTCCCTCCCAGAAAGAGGGGCATTGCCCACCAGATCTATGCAACAGTAGGCACAAGCCTACCCCAAACTACGTGCTCCCTTTAGGATGAGAAACATGGAATGAAGCTGCCTCCTGCACTTCACCTTGGGAAAAGCACCCCTTACTATGCACATGCACACACACACACTCTCTTCCAAGGTGCAAATCTGATTCAGATACAGAAGGAACCGCCAGCAGTTCTGACATAGCCCATCATTTTTGGTCTATTTAAGTCTGCATATATGTGGCATAAGCTGAGGACACTTGTTTAAGATGCTGCTTTTAAAGACGAAACTTATTTGGCGGGCCAAAGTTCACAGATTAGTACAGCTGAATACAGCTTCCAGAAGACGGGAGAGCAAGGGCCAGTATGTGTTTTCCCTTGTCTTTCCCACTTCTTCCTGAACACACATGCAAGACATGCAGTTCACCTGGTCTGAGATGTCCCTCCATGCCACAAGCCTGTTGTGTACAGGAAAGGGCAGGGAGAGGGTCCCGGCCCAAGCAATCTATGGCCGGTACCAGAAATGGTGCAGCTTGGGGAGCCGGACCTGCTGCCTACCAGTGCACCCACCCCCTGGCACCACCCCAGCAGGGCAGAAACTAGCCAGGCAGGAAACCAGCAGCTAAGGCAGCTCATGTGCCTTGCCTGCACTGCAGTAGTGACATACCCCAACTGTGAGTGCAGGAACCTGAGAATGGTAACTGACTGCTGGGAGCTCACAAACTGTGAGTAATAAAGGAGAGAGGCAAGTGCTGATAGCTAGAGACCAGGCAGATGTGAAGAGCACACATAATTACAGTCTCTTACACTGCTGGCTTGACTCGGTGTTCCTCCCTTTTATACCAACTCAGCCTGCACTTGAATCAGCGTAACACAATAACCATTGACCAATAGCTTCCTGGGTGGTGAAGGCAGATGGAAAGAGAAGGTCAAATGATTTGCCCTGGGCTAATTAGGGGGTTATTGCCGAAGCCCAAGAGCCAAGGACTGACAGGCAAAGAGACACTGAGTTTCAAACACAGAAACCAGCAGCATCAGAACTGCTTCTTTTTTTTTCTTCTTTCTTTCAGGAGAGCTTCTGCCAATTACGATAAATGAACATGCACAGAGAAAGTAGTACAGTGTCATCCTTATTAGGCTGACTATTTTAAGGTTGCCCCAAAATATACCCAAGTGATTTTACTATGTCACCTAATTGAGGAGCCTCTTCAAAAGTGGGGGTTTGGGGACAGGGGAAGCAGAGGAAGAGAGAGACTTTACCCTTTCAGGTGTCTGCTTACATAGTTTCTTCTGTATCACATTTAAAATCATGAAGGCTTCAGGACAGGAACCCCAAGACCTGTTTGACAGTTTGCTTGCCCAGCTATAGCCCAGTCAGCAAGCATTAACAAGTATCACTTGGCAGAGAGGCCATGAGTCTGGACCACACAGTTTCCAGGTATATAGCATGCTTTTTTTCCAACTTGAGTACTAACAAGGCAAGACTCTAGCTTCAGAGTAGGTTTGCAATTCAAATTCAGGCGTTGGGCTAGACATCAGTCATCCTACATACACTCACAGCTCTACATGAATATATGTAAATGATATTTGACAATTTTTGAAGCTGAAAGCATAACTCACTTCTTTAATGTAATTCATCTCCTCTTTCAGCTGATCAGCTGACCAGCCATAAACCACCATTTCTCTCTTATGGTTGTTGTCAGTTCGGTGCACTACACCATACACCATCCCATGAGATAGCCTCCCTGGAGACATGCCATTTGGTACATGGTAGAGTTCCTTAAAAGTAAAAAAAATAAAAGTTACTTTAAAATCAGTACTAGAATTAAAAAATAACAAACAAAAAATACAGTAGCATAGGGCCAAGAAAAACAGCCAACTATAGTGAAAGCATAACAGTACCAAGAACACTAGTTCCTGAGTTTTCGGGGCCAAACTATCAACCTTCATGTTTTTGGGAAGATTAATGACCAGTTTATAATTGATCGACATGTCTAATTTCCACCGACTTTAATGAAAGCGATTATTGGTACAGCTAGAGACAATGAATTGGATTTATGCAAGGAGAGGTAGAGGCACGTGAGAGAAAAGTTATCCTGGCTGATTTTCATTCACCAACATATGCTACTTTTCTACATTCTTCCAGCTCACTGTCAGCTCTCACAGTTCCCTTTAAACTCTTGTAACCACAGACTTGCACCTCATTCCCCAAACTCCCTGCTGCAGGAAATATAAAAATTCACAAGCTTAAAAAAAATTTTAGAAAGTTATCAGTTTCTTCTTCAAGGTTTCTGAAACAGAGGTCAGAAAATATGTTTATCCTGGAAATAAAGCAGAATTTCAGTTCGCATTTAGAGCTAAGGACCTCCAAAACAATCAAACATTCATTTCTCGGCTGCATTTCTCTTACAGAAGTTGTAGAACTGACATTGTAAGAGCCAAAGCAAAGCTATGAAACAGCATTCATGTGGGTGTTCCAGTGTTGTTAACTACAGTAGGAGCATAAAACTTTGAAATCAGGTCTTGATAGGTAAATAGAAAGGCTGTTTTGAAGTGCCTACATTTGTTATTTTAATGATCTGCAGAAATTTGTAAAATGTACTTGTAATAATTGTGTATCTTTCTTTAAGGCACCCTTTGCAACAGACTCCTCTTACTCATCTCATCAATACACTTAGCAAGAAAAATCCTCATGCAAGCAGTAGGAATCATTTCCCTCAGCATGTAAATAAATATCTGACCTCACTACTCACCTAGCCTCCCTTCTAATCAACCCAGAGAAATATCATTCTGTAGCAATCATCTGAAATGAGTCAGTCTCCACAAGTACTAATTTCTCTTCTTGATTACAAAGAATTTAAACAACTAGCTTAGATGAAGACATCCACATTACAACTTTTTAAAAAGAAGGGGAAAAAATATTCTTATCTAACTTTGAATATTTGCAAACTAGGAACCTAAAATAAGTTATTATTTCTGAATAGAAAGCTAGAAAGACACAACCTTGGACACAGAGCTGTTACTGCTTAGCCTTGCACATTGTTTTTGAAAGACCAGTGCTGGTGACAAATCAGTTACAGGTAATTTCACTGTACTTTCTTTCTCATGATAGATATACCAGGATACGGGTAGATTTGAGAATATTTTCTACATTGACCTTAGAATATGTTTGGTTTTGTTTTTGTTGTGCAGTAATGACACTGTATGAAAACCAACAAACTTTGAGATTCTTTACTAAATTAAGAGTCTAAGCAGTATCTAAATACTCTCTCTGACACCAAACAGAGGCTGGAAGAGATGAAGTTCAGCATCTTCTATCTGCAGCTGCATCCTAGAGAGTTTCCAGTCCTTACCATGACAGATGGTGATGATAGCATCTGCAGTCTAAAGCAGTAGCACTTTCAGTTTTTAGCAGCCAAACTAACAGAACTATGCTGACAAAGTAAGAATAAATACTTCTCTGGGCAAAATGAGCAGGAAAATCTACTTGCATTAGGAAGAATGGGTAAAGATAGACATATTTTATATTGTGTCCCTCCCACATTGGCAGATTATCTCAACACTGTAAATGCCACACATTTTCCTTTACCATATCATTAATAGCTTAACCATTTTGCTGAAGCTCTGGGTGTGTGTGAGTGTGTGTGTGTGTGTGTGTGTGTGCAGGGCTGGGAGGGGAACAATCACAGAGCAGACACCTGATAAAGAATGTTTCAGGCAAAGAACAACAAAGCTATAAGCAATCATTTTAAAAAGACAGCCTTAAAACCACTTAATGGAAAAACATTGAGCAACCAGCCCTACTTATACAAGATATCATTGTGCACTTTGAAAACACTGTCTGTAAAGCTTCATATCCTGATAATCAGGAGTTTTGTAATTATGTGTTATTGGGGTTTTTGTTTTGCTGTTTGGATGCATACAAACAAAACCCCACACCTGATTTTTTCAGAGTAGAGAAAATGCAGAAACTAGATGGGGACATGACTCAAAACTTTGTGTTTGTTTGCTTCCAGGGTTGTACAGTTTCTTTGATAGTTTCATCACAGCTCCTCCCCTGCATCTGGATAAAGGGATTACATACAAGTTTCCATCTTCCTGATAACCAAATGAATAATCACTTTAATTGTTTAGAAGTTACTAAGGCACCAGACACTAAGTTCATAAATCCATACCCTTTACCCATGATCATTCATTGTTTATGAGGTGAACAGCTGAATACCAGCAACTACCAAGATCCTTTGTGCTTCTGAAACATTAGCAGAATTGTTTAAAGAGCTGTTTGCAGAGTTCTGTAAGAAAATTATGACCAAGTTCCTTATTTTTAGAATATTATAAACACATTACTAACAACTGCTTTGAAGGATTTTCTTCCCAGTAAAAAACATCTACAAATTCAGACCAATGAGTTTGCTGCTGGAGAATCACCCACGGCACTTAGATATTTCACAGATGAACACACTTAAATTTACATCATAATGGGCAGTACATGCAGGATTAAGCATGCACAAAGCCAGACAGGTTTCTTGCAACAATGTTAAACTTGCCTGTTGTCTATATTTGCACAAGCCTCCCAAGATGCCTTTGTCACTTCTCTTTCAGAAGATTAAAAGAATCACCATCCTCTGTTGAGTGTTCCAGTTCTACTGTGTGATACTCAAAATACAGGATATTGCTTTTACCTCCTCCTTATACCTCCTTTGTACCACTATCCCCAGGCAAGCACCTGTTAAAATTTCAGTACAGTTCTTGCTTGATTTAAAGCTATGTGAACCAACAGCTATATAAATAACCGCTCTCATATTTCTTTAGTCTTTTTCCTTGCTGTTCTATTCCAGCTATGCTGACCTTCTACTGCCCCTTTTCTCTCCTTAGTAACTCTTAATTTCCACTCAGTAACCCCTTGTTTCAGGGTTCAGCATATGCCCTGACAAAAAAAGGGCTAACCTGATGCAGTCTCCTCTTAGAGGAAGGGTTACCATCAGAAAACTTTTCTCAGTGCAGGGTTGAGAGGTGGATGGGTTACTTTGCTTGTTGACTATTTTATTAATACACCTTTGCCTCTAACAGAAGCCTTGTTGAATGGCTCAGTTCTCAAAGTGCTCCACAGAACTGCATCACTAAGTATGCATCAAGTATACTTTCCACCAGTGTGTCTCCTCTCTTAAGCTATTTCCACCCACCTTTATTTTTCTCCCTTCAGTGTTTCTTCCTTTTCTGTCCTGTCCTCTGTTCTTCCTCTGTCACATCCTTTCTCTCCCATGTTTCCTCTTCCACAAATCCTGGATTTTCTACACACCCAAGGACTACAAAATGCTTTTAAAGTCAAATACTTTTTGTTGTTTTCCTCTATGTCCCATACATATTCACTCTCAGAACTCAGATATTTTTCTGAGAAGGTCCTCGCCTGTCCCCACTCTGATCTGCAGTGAGATCTCAGTGATGATAACAGAGTAAGTAAATACATGCAAGTACTTAGGAGCAAGTAAATACTGTAAAGCTAACAAGAAAAGTGCTTGAAGATGGAAGGTTTCGTTAAATCAGTTAACCACTGCTGTTACAGTCAAAATATCAGCCAGCTCCGGAGTACAGGGAAGTTCTTGCTCCACACCAGCCTATGCACTTGCTGCACTGGAACAAGCACAGTGCCCTTCTAATGTGAGCTGCTGATCTGAAAAGGCAGACTTAGCTTAAGCAATTTGTGAGTATTTCTTTTTACCTACAGTCAGTTATATATGACAGTCCAAGGTAACAGCAAGAACACATCATGTTGCTGCACGTGAATACTATAGCAGCTTCCAGGAACATGCGTTGTCTATGTTGCAGCAACAGTCAAGTTGCACTTGGTGTGATCACACAGCATGTATTAAAGAAACACAGACTGTGTTTACTTAATTAATAAATATTTAAAACAGAAGCCTACACTCCAAGGTTCCAAGTCTTGATAATTGACCTGCATCCTGTTTATATCTCTGTCCAAGGAAGTAGCACAAGTAGCATGAAGCAGGTGAAGCAAAGACACTATAAAAACAAACCCTAAATGTGAGTTGTTAGCTGCTTTTTGTATTGCCCATCGTTTTATTGGTATTATGTAAATAACACTGAGGGATGATTTGCTTCCTAATCTATCTCCATCAGTTTTTGAAATAAATGTCAGATGCCCCCATACTTTATATTTTCCCCCTGCCCCAAAATTGGAAGCAGAAAGACAGAAGAGGTATCTTATTTTGAGGAAAAAGGACATCTAATGTAACGATTAGCACAATGCTGGGTTTAGTACTTGTATTTCCTTAAAATTTTGCTAAATCATGATCTTCTGTTTACCTACACCATCTAAAAACTCTTCTTTTAACCAGAACTATATCAGTTAAGCGAGGCTTTATCTTTTTGACAACTGTCACATTTCAGAGGTTTCTGAAATATCCAGTTATCTTTTGTTTGTTCACTAGTTAGGCAAGGAAAAAGAACACTCACCTTGTTACTTAGGTCACATATTTTCTGTTCAGTAAAATGACAAATTTACGATATTGATCTCACCAAGGAAAGTTACTGTGCTCTGACAAAAGTTAGCTATGTTTTTATGTTTTTTCATAGTCCTCTACAGCACTTGAAACTCATGTTACATTTAGGGATGTTTCATATATAAATAGTATTAAAATAGGGAAAATATGCCAAGACATAGACGTGAGTGTTCTTAAACTCATGACGCTAAATAAGAATCAGTTTAACACATTCCAACTTTTAAGCTCCTTGAAATGTAGAATTTAGGTGTCTATCTTAAAAATCAGAAGTGACACAGGCATTATACAAAGTCATATCTGATCAACAAAATCCATACACAGAACACCAATGACTATACACTATAAAATAAGATATAACAAATACAACAGTAACCACAGAAGTCAGTGGAATTCTTTCTGTGGTTTTCATGTAGCACTGGTTTTAATGAAGGTGTTGATTAACTAGTACACACCAAAAATCAAGCAATTAGTGCTGGAGAGGCTGAGAAACTGTAACATCAGCCACCTGTAGCAGATGAACCACATTTGCTATGACACAACTTCTGGTATGCTGATGGGAGTGGGCTGGCAGCAGCAGATCAGCAGAGAAAATAGTCACTGTCCTAGATTCAGTGTGCACCACAGCCCCACATTCACTGCACCTATATTTTTTGACCCAGGCCTGACACAAGTCTCTGCTTGATTCTCTCCATCACATACAGGAGCAAATTCCCCTTCTGGCTTCTTTACAGCCTACTTTTTTTCTGGGGAAAAAATATTTGCTATGCTATGTATTCCTGCTTAGGAAACAAAAACAATTTCACCTCTTGGTTGTGACACTTTAAAAACATAAGCAAATTAAAGAGTTTGAGGATATAAACAGCCAAAGCACCAATTAGAGTTTAAGACCAAACACTGCTCAAACTCTGTTGAAAGCCACAAAGACGGGAAAGTGACACAAATTTCTAGAGTGTTATCTCATTTTCATTCTCTTGTCCATGTGTCCAAGTGAAAAAGAAAAATCGTCTATACATATCTCCATATTCTGCCATCAAATGCCTAGCTGCAGCTTCCAATGACGCTTCCAAATTTAGCCATGACAGTGAAGAAAGGGACTGATGGATAAAAATAAATCCAATCCCAAACAGGGACAATACAATTGTCTGGTAGCCCTTTATTATGCAAGACAAGGCAGGCTTCAGGACATGTAGATTTTGCATACAAGCTGACAAGCACAGTATTTCTTTGTACTTCATGGTGAAGTAAACAGCCTCACACTACTGTCATCCATTGTCTATCATTACCAGAAGTAATGGAAGAACAAAACTGGGATAGTTTCAGATTCTCTCTACCTAAAGCACTAACAATTCAGAGATATTTAGCAGTAGGCTTTTAGCCTGTAAAAAGCAAACAAACAAATGAGCCAACTTCTACTTGTGACCTCAGTTCTCATATGCTTCTTTCAAGGTATCATAGCCTAAATATGAATATAAAAATCCAACCCGACACACTGGAGCACAAGCTCACTCCCCCTTCAGTTTCTGAGATCAACTCCTGTGTACCATCTGCCAGCCTTTCACAAAAGATGGGGAGAGGACATCCTAGTGTAGTAATATTAGCCTGAAGCAATTTTGTTGTAACAAATCTGCCCAGCTCCATCACTTTATTTTAATCTCTTATGCTGGTTCACTTTCATTTCATGGATGCATAGCAATAAAAAAAGTCAATCTAGAAACTTAATGCACTGATACAGATGTAATGAAATATAACATACATTTTCTGCTAAACTTGAACTACAATAAAAAAGCCTAAGCTAACAGCTACTAACAAAACGAATAAAGAACCAGTTCTGCTCTAACATTAAGCTCCAAAACAAGCTATTGGGAGGATCAGCACTAGCAAGAGCTTCTGTGCAGTTCACTAGCTGATTTTGCAACTGAAACATCTCTTAATGGTACTGAGCAGCAGAAAGATGCAGAAAAGTAACAAGTAGTCAGTAAGCCATCACTATGTCACATCAGGGCAGCTCAAAATCACCTCCTTCTAATGAGAGATTTGAAAGAGGCAATTACAACCAAATGTCATGCCATGGTATATTTATAGTTTTCTGACATTCCGTTTGACACAGCAAGGTCTCTGCCCTCCTCCCTCACCAGCAGCAGGCAGAGGCAGGGTCTGTCTCTCACCAGCACTTGTCCTGCCCGAACAGGACAGTGCCTGGCAGCCAGGTTCTGACTGCCTGGTCGCCTGAGTGCTCCAGCAAAAATTGTAAAATCCCAGATTATCCCTGCAGTTTCTGTAAATTGCACTAATATTTTAATTACCAAAACCATTTTCCATGTTCCCATTTTCTTAATACTCAGCATTTAAAGACAGCACAGAACTCTAGATTCCAACAAGAGACCTGCTGTTAAATTTGATTCTTCGTGAAGCTGTGGTTTTTGACCTTAAATTGCAAAGTGCAATGCAGAAAACTGAGTAGTTTCCTAATTTCTCTCTGTTATCCCTATTTCCAAGACAGGGGTACAGTTCTCATAGGACTGTGTGAGAATTATCTAACATTTGTAAAACCTGTTATTCTCAAAGTGCTTTAAGCAATTTCACTGAGTCAGTTGAACATGGGTGGGATCAGCAGAGATACCTGATCACTGCTTTTAGGAGATGGTTTGGCTTTTTTTTAAAATTCAGTTTTACAGTAATAGAAAAGTATCACAGCATGACTAGTCGAGTCCTGTGCGCACGGTAAGTTACTGTGTAACTAATTCAAATACATAAAGCAATACATTATACAGACAATAAAAATCAACAAGTAATACATTACCCATCTCATTTGAGAGACATGAGGAAAAAACAGTTCATGATCAGTGATTCTTGTGTAGCTGCTTCTATATGCTATGACTATACAATCTGTAGGGCTATTTTTTTTAATTACACAACGACTGTAAAACACAAGAAGATGGCACAATCACTCTGTTTTTTAATTGGTATGAAATTGACTAATTAGGTCCCATCTAGCGCTGAAGGCTGTATGTATGCTTTCTAAAAGTCTTTAAATTGTTTAAAAGTACTGAACTTTAGAAAACTACTCAGAACATACAATAATTAAATTACATACCATTTTTTTGGTCTCAACTAAGAAAGACTCACCTCTTAAAAATCACTATGCAATACACTGGAACGTAAGATGAGCCAAATAATGTATTTATTACCGTTCATATCCTCTCCTTAACATTCTCTGATATAAAACCCATGTGCCTTTACTTGTATTAGGGGGGAAATACAGCTCTCATCGAAAACAAGGTCCCACAGAGGGAAAAACTGATCACATACTAAAGTCACTGCAAACTGTCCAAGCCCTAATCATTCACACTTCTTTCTTATTATTACACTACTCAGCACAGTAAAGTGAGTAAGCCATGAGTCAGTATCTATCCTCCTCAAAAACAAACTTGCATTATTCTTAGGGCAATGGACTCATATACTTAGGCCACTCTGAGGGTTTCTGCAATCCGATACAAACTGACAAGAGACTGACAAGAGACTGACAAAGTGGTGGAGGAAGCTACTCTCAGTGCTACAGCTAAACACCTCTGTACAAAATGAATTATTACTATCTAATGGTGGCCCAAATTTAGTTTGCATTAAGGCCTCTTTATTCCATTCTGTAACTAATATAGATCCCCAAGGACCTATTGCTCTGCTAGAGCCGTGTATGAAAAGCTGGGTGTATACAAGATTCCAGCACAAGAAATACCTGATGAGGAATCATCATCTTGACCATTTTACTTCGCGTTTATTTTTATTGCTTTAAAATGTTAGTCTTTCTGAGTCATTTTACACGTACTTTTGCTTCTGAGTACCACTAAGAAATCATTTCAAATAAATCCTATTGTTGTTTTGCTTCCTATTGTCATATTGCTATTCAAACACCAGGTGTGGTAAACTTAGCCAACATCTTGCTTGATTTTGGTTTATCAAAGTGTAAATGTGGTGAAGTTGTGGAGCCTGGCCAGCTTCCCTTTTTCATCTCCATCCTTAAGACAAATTAAACATCATCTATTGCTCTGAAACAGCTCTTAAAGAACAAGTTCTGCACCAAAGCAGCTGTAAGACTTTTTTGTGTGCATGCTACTTGCTTCTACCAAAAAACTGCCCTTCTGAACCCTTCTGTGCACATGATATTCAAATCACTTTCACTTCAGAACAATCTTGAATTCTTTATTTTCTATTTCTTATTAGTATATCACCTGTTACCAAAATTAGCTGACACAGGAAAACATCTAAATCCCAGGTAAGCCAGCTCCCAAACACATTAAGGCTCAGATCTCGCACACTGGTAAGCCTACGTGAAACATAAAATCCCCTTCAGGTGAGGATCAAGATCCTGTTTAAGGCAAGACCCTGCTCTTCATAGCTGTCTCCTACTCTTTAATATATAAATATTAAATAATCAAGTCTTAAAGGTACCTCAGTCACAAATCACCTACAGTCTCTGTGCTGTTCCTCTACTACTGTCTTATTTCACGTGCAGTTTTGCTATCCTCAACTCTAAGGCTCAGAGTTCACAGCTGACTTGATCAGCTTCCACACATTCTTCAGTCTTCCAAGATGACTAGGCTTTGGGCTCCCAAAACAACTAATATCAGCTTCTGTGAATGGCAATATTTACTCCTTGTTTATATAGAATTTAACTTTGATTCTTAAAACTCACGTTTTTCTTTCTTTCAGGTTCCTTTGCTCCCTGTTCAGGCTGTGAGCTTTCGTCAGGTGGTACTGTTAAGCGTAATCTACAGACATTCATCTGAAAGAAAAACAAAGGTTTGCTTTTAGATTTAAGTGTTACAAAAAATTGTTTTAATGACTTGCTTTACAGAATGAACTGTACTAACATTCAAGTTTTAATTTACTGTTTTCTACCTCTGCCACATAGCTGACAAAAGATTATTTTTTAAAGGTTGGAGGGATTTTTAGCTGGCAAGAAATAATTCAAGGGCATCCCCATCATTACATAGTTGAAATAGCAAAAATCCATTTCAATCAACATGTTCTTACATACTCATAAATGACATTGTGAGCCAAGATGACAGAACAATGAACATCATTTTCTAGTTTCTCAGTTTTGTTTGCTGATTTGGCGTACTTTTAATCTTCAAAGGGGATTATTTAGAAATAAAGTGTATTCTGGAGTGAATATTTCTTTTCCATTCAGTATATATCCAAGTATTTGATCCAAGGATACCGAGTACTGCAATTCCACTGAATGTGAATAGGAATATTATTGAAATCTGACACATACAAGTTATTTGCAAAAACTAAGCTTCAGAATGCTTCAGAGAAAATTCAAGAGGTATTGTTTTCTATCTGATTTCAGAAAAGCCATTCTCTTGCTCAGGAAACAGGTCAATAGGGTTGATACCTTTCTATCCCCAATTGCAGTTTCCCTTGCTTTTGTCTGAGAGAACTTTGGTGTAATGATATTTTTTAAGTATTTCATACAAGAAACGTGGTTAAAACTTTCAGTCTTAGTCCTATTTATGAGACATTTTTGTGGAAAACAACTGTAAGTCCTAAACAGAGCATAGCAAATGATGAAATGAGAAATTTGTCTGTCCAGATTTGAATCTACGCAATACCCTTCCATGAAATCCCAGCTGTCTGTTGGCAACAAACAGGGCTCTTAAAGCTCTTCCTCAAAATATCTAAAATATCTTTCATGATTACTCTGGGCCATCACCACTGTTCTTCTAAAGCCCAGCATCTCATCTGATCTAGATCTCTCCAGTTTCTCCTAATTACGTACCTCCAGTCATGCTGAATGTGTACCTTCTCTCTGAAATACACCTTTCCACTGCACTTGCCCAAGCTCACAGCTCATGTCTTGGTCATTACAGCACTTCCTTTTGTCCTGAAAATGGCAATCATGTTCTGCTCACAAGTATTCAGATCACAGCAGCAAAGTCCTTTTCATAGACCCCAAATTTTACTATTTTATAATTAATTTCTTCCAACTGTCTCTCATATCAATTAAGCTAACTTAAGTTCACTTTCAAGGCTCTTTACAACACAACCTCCTCGGAGCACAACTACTCAGCATCATGACAAGGATTCCCATTTTTCCTGTTTCCAAACAATGGACCTTTTTCAACTTTTCAAACAAGCTTCAACTTTTTCTTCTTCCCAGGCAAAAGCAAGTAGAAGAACTATCTGCAAATATCTGCAGCATTTTCACTATTTTTTTCCCAGTCTTTCCTTAAATCTGTCGAGACAACAAATCAACAGTGTATAGACTACTGGTATGCTGACCACTGTATTAACAAAATGCTGCTTTGTATTGCCTTCCATCTTCCACTCTCAGTTTGGTCTTTTAGGTCTGCAAGGCCTTCTATCAATAAGGAACAGGGTCCTCAGATACAGATAAAGTTCCTATAAAATATGTGAGCTGTGTCTGTATTATAAAGAAAAAAGTCTATAATAAGAGTAAGGTGAAATATAACCTACTCTCCAGACACATGTGTGGAGGCTAATTTTTGTGCAGTGGGCTGCTCACTGTGAATTCATCGTTCAGCCATACGTTAGCAAATCTAGAACAAGATGCCATAGAGAAAGTGACATAAAACCCCCAAACTTAGTATAAAAGCAGGTTATCCTTTCATATTTGCTAAAGAACTCTGAAACAATGAAATGCATTTAAAAATTATGAATCCTTGCACACTGCGTTTTGACACTGATTGACTGATATGTTCATTCTTCTGAGAACACCAGACTCTCCATAAACTACAGAAGCTGGAGGTGCTTCCTGCTTACAAGTTATCAAGATACGTTAATAATAAACTCCTCAACTTTGGGGCTTGTTGATTCATAAGGTAATTAATACCACCTCTTCTCACCTATTTAATTTCCATTTCCCCCTGCTCTTTCTTCTCATTAGCTCAGCAAGGCTCTTTCCTCTTAAAACATGCCTGTTTACAACAAGAAAGGAAATGGAGTCTGGCCTTCCTCCACGTAGACAAAGAAAGACCAGACCCATAAGTAGGAAATAGGACTGAATTTGTGTTGTGCTGTGCAGGAAGTGATAGATGAGGTCAACTTTTTCTTACAGTGATTTCAAATGAAGGGAAACTGGCCTAAAAGGAATGAAAGGATTGTTAGGAGAAAACATGTAAAACACCTCAAATAAATAGAAACAGATAATGACTAGCAACTCAAAGTTAGAAGAAATGAACTTGTGCATGATTGTCCGAAGCTGGTGAATGGCTTGCCTGTTAAGTCAGTATGAGACTAATTTTAGGCCACATACTTATAGATTCACAGGGCAGTGATTGTGAATAAGTAATTATCCCTGTACCTATGTACCAGTTAGTGAATCATGACTGCCTGTCACATTACAGCAACTGATGTGTTACAGGGTTACTGTGAAGGAAATCACAGGAGTCCAGTACAGACGGCAGTCAAATCATAACAACTAGGTTGGAAATATAAATTAACAACAGTGATTTGTTGAGACTAAAACCACTGTACAAAGGGTTGTTATCCTTTAAACTTTCTTGCCCTTTTATCTTCACATTGCCTTCTCTACTAACCCACTGAAACACTTTTTTCCTCCCATTCCTCATTTCCACACTAGGTCCTTACTTTTAAAACACCTCAAATCAGTATTGTATTTTTAGCAGTATTTCTGATACAAAATAAAGTTTTAATGTTATACTTTGCAGCCTGTTGCATGCAAATGCCAAACAGAGGGTGGCACTGGCAATCATCTGAGGATTTCAGCCTTGAAGTCATGCCCAGTGAGGCTTGTACAGCAGTGGCAAAGTACCACCCAATTCTAGGACAAACTTATACAGGCTGTACTCTTGCTATTCTTTATAACAATAGGACTTCCTCAGCATCCCTGGGGAAACAGCAGCAAATGTATAAAGTAGCCATTCACTCCTACTCTTGGGCCACAGCTGATGCACTCTACCTAAGGACAGAACTACAGACCAATCTGTTAAAATTCAAGAACACTACAGAGATTGGAAGGGAAAAACAACAGGCACCGCTTTTTCCTCTAACCTCCAGAAGCAATTATGAATACTGGACTTATACTGTTCTTGCTATGCAGTGCTTCCTGAAGAAACAACACACTGTACTCTTTGTCGGCAAGTCTACTTGACCACATGAATGAGCAGGCTCACATGGAAATTGCAACAAGCCCTCCTCCAACAGCAAAACACTGCTGCAGTGATGCCTTAAAATGGAAATGAAATCGTAACAGGAAGAGCATCGACTTGGTGCCAAACAGTGGCAGAATAATGTGCAACTGAGGATGAAGGAATAATTTCCAGAAACAAATTGGGTTATGCAGAGAGAAAACAGGGAGGATAATGAAAGAGGACTCCGCTAGCAGGGAAAAGGCTGTGATTCAATTTCCTTCAACTGCTGACTGACAGTAAGAACAAGTGAGGAAAAACAGGGGCAGACATGGCTTCCACTCCACCTTCATGTCATTGACATTGTAACTTCATGAGTATAACTTCCAAAAAGAAATACTGGGTAGAAGAAGAACCAGGTATCAAGTTTTCTGGACTATCAGATTTTAGTTTGATTTGTAGCATCTGTGGCTTTGACAAGCCAACATAGAAGTAATCTTAATTGTGCCAACATTTTATGTTCGCTCCTGGCTTTTTGACACCAACAATCCACAAGTGGTATTTCCAAAGCTCATCTGACATCATTTGTGAAACAAATATGTAGACAGGAAAACAAAGACCAGCACAACACCAGACAGCAAAAGTTTGCTGAATGCAATGGAAATTAACAGGTGAAGACATGCTCTTTTCCCAGATTTCTAAGAGGCTAGCGGGACAGCACAGATGAGAGCTACCACAATATGGCCATTAAGAAAAAAGCCAATCTACGTGAGTTAAAAATATTAAGAATTCATGGCCCAGATCCACAATCCACATTCATGTGTACCATCCTACTCAAATCACTAGGGTGGAACTTAAAACAAATACAGATGACAGATTGAGTTTGAGTAATGTTCTTCAGCCTCTTCTCCCCCCCTTCTAAAAAACAAAGCACCTAGAAAGGCATTGATCATAGTTAACTATATACTGAAATAAATAGAATGAGCATTACAATAATGAGCAATGTTTTCACAGAATAACCGAAGTTACTAGTACAGCAACAAAAAAATACAAGCTGTTTTACCAACAATCAGTCCCATTCTAAGATTTTTAGAGTACTCCCACAGGGAAGATGGGGTACAATTTTGATCTAGCTTCAAATCAACTTCAGAGTTAGCATCACCAGAATTTAATATTGTTGATCTTTCTAATGTCTGATAATAAAATGGTTTGGGGATAACACATCTGTTGAGTAACCATCTGCTAACCTGCTAGCTCAACAGCCAAAAATCACTCCATCTGCCTAAGACCCAATGTTAGTTTTAGACTTCTGAAGGTGAAAGCAGAAAAAAGAGTGGGTGTTTAATTTCTGCCAGTCCTAAAAAGCAAAGAAAATACTTTCTTTGGTCATTTATCTGTTGATTACCCTACTCTGTTTATGAAATATCTGCTATGGCATTCACCACACAATTAAAGGGCACTTTTCCTGTAACCACAGGCACACAGGAATGTGACCCGCATCTTTCATTTATTCAGCAGTTATTCTAACTGTTTTCCTCCCCTCTTTTGACAACTCATGGTAAGGGAGTCTCATTTCACTTAAAAAAAAAAAAAAAAAAAAAAAAAAAGGAACAGCTGCTTACCAGTGAGTTTTATCCACAAATTAGGCTTTTACCAGTTTCTTTAAAAGAGAATGTATTAAATACAGTTCATTTTACATTGTCTGCAGGAAATGTATTGTGCAGAGGAAAATAAGAAAGTTATCACTTAAACGCAAATTCTCTTAACTTCTTTAAGAAATACTAAACGAGGAAAACTTAATGGGAACACAGAAGACATGTACAGAACATAACTATGATTTCTAGGTCATCTTAGTTCTTCCATATACATGAGCAATTTCATTTTTTTGAAGGCCAGAGATTTTTTTCCGTAGAAGAGCCTGACCCTCATGTTATCATGTAAAACATGGCAACATTACATTTTTCATTGTTTCAATTATGAACTCATATTTTTGGAGTTTCAAAACAATCACTAAGCAATTCAAGAAGTGTCATGATCACACGATCCCTTTTCTTTGTAAGGACAAGCTTATAACATATTCCGATTTATTTCTTCACATGTGGAATGTGCACTCCCAATGATAGCAGTGTGGTTCCAGCTGCAAAAAAGCTATTTAAAGCAGGGTGGCTGTAGAGACGTTCCTGTCATACCTGCCAGAGTTTTAACAACTTTTCAGAAACATTTCCCTACGGATAAGTACATCTTTATTTATCCCTGTTATGAAAATTACAAAGAAAACCCATCAGTAAATCATATTTCTGTATTTGAGGAACTGATTATAAAAATAAATTCCTGCTGCCATCTAAATCATTACGGTGAGCTTCCTCATGAGAGGCAGCGCGAGTTCTCAGCTGTAAATACCAAGGCGCATTTCAAGGGCGGGCAGGGGGGGAGGTCTCCCCCACGGACAGCCCTTCCTCGCAGGTTCCCAGAAAAGCCAGGGACCAGCACTAACAAAAGCCCTGCAGGACGCCCCAAAAGCTCTTCGTTTCCCAGCACCTACTCCGAACACACAGAAAGATGTTCTCACACACAGCAAGCTTCACCTGAAAACACCCAAAATAAGCGATGTTAAAAAAAAAGAAAAAAAGCGCTCCGCTGGTAAACTGTAAGGGGGATGGATGGTGGTCTGTCGAGCCGCCGCTTCGCCCCCCGCCACCGCCCGCGGGACCTCCCCGCCGCCCCCCGCGCACCTTCCGCCGGGCGCGGCCGCTGTCGCCGGACGGCCTCCGGGGAGCGGTGGCGGTGACCGTGAGCCCCGAGCTGTAGCGCAGCATCCCCGCGGGCCGCCGGGCCGGCGCTGACTGCGGCTGCCTCGGGCCGGCGGCGCCGCTCCGCCCCCGCGCAGATGGCCGCGGGCGGCCGCAGGGGCCGGGCTGCCCCGGCGGGGGCGGGCCGGGAGCCAGGCTCCGCCGCTTCCCCCTCCGCCGCCCGGCCCCGCGGAACTTGCGCCCCCGCGCTGGCTCCTCGGCCGTGAAGCGCCCGACTCCCTCGCGCAAAGCCGCGGTGGGACGCCGCCCCACGAGAAATTTGTCCTTGGGACGCTGAGGTCCCGGCGCAGGGTGACATTCCCTCTGCTCCCGGGAATTCTGGGTGCAGCATGGGGAGGGGGGCTTTGAGAGGAGACCCAGGCGGGTCCCTGTGTCACCGAGCCACTTCCCGGGCAGCGGCAAAGGGGGGGTTAGGGCTCGCAGGACCGGCAGGGGGCCGCTCGGTCCCATTCTCCGGTACCCACCTCTGCGGGAGCGAGCGCTCTAACCAGAGAGGCCCCTGCGAAAGGTGGGCACCGCTCCCGCCTCCTTCCCGCAGCTGCGAGTGGTGAGCCTGCCCGGCGGTCGGTTTAACGGTGCTCCGCGAACAGGGACCCGAGTGCTGCCAAAGCACCCAGATCCCAGCCAGCCTCGGGTGAGGGGCACAAAGCCAGCGCAGCTCAATGCACGAGTGACAGCCTAAGCCTTAGTGCCAAAGGTCCACCGAGCAGGTGAGTCTGGTGCGCTGGCGGGAGCTGGCCCTGAGCCAGGCTGCAGGTGTGGACTTCAGCATTTCAGATGCTCGGGTCTTGCTAAGGGAACGCCGGAGCCCTACACCGCTGGGCACAGCCCGGGCCCACACACGTCCTCGGTAATCGAAGGAGTTACAACCAAAGGAGATGCTTCTGTTTGAAAGAAATTGCACAACAAATACATGTAACAGCATTTTTGAAATAGATTATCCTCTGTCTCCATGTAATTACCTTGAAATAATTAAGAGCAAGGGGAAACAGTTATGACTGCAGTGTTGTTTCCTGTTAGGATGTTAACGATGATGCTGGTTCTTGATCTGGAGAATGCTGAAGAGAGGGCAGTAATTTGCATTGGAAAAATGGAAACTGCACTGCACTACCAGTGTACAGTCATCTGTGCACAATGGGTCTGCTCTCTTCTGCCTCAGTTCCCTGTCCCCAAGGCAAAATACTGAGTTATCAACATGACAAGGAGCTGAGGAAGAGAGGAAGAAAGCAGTGCTCAGGCCCAGAGCAACGAATGAATAGTCTCCATTTAGTATTCGGCATCTTTTGTTGTTTTCCCAGCTACTGTTCTCTTCTCCACCTGAGGAAGGTAGTATAGCCCAAGGCAAATGAGATAGAACAAACACTTTTATTTGGATTTCTCTCAACTCAAGATTGGCAGCATGTTAGATGATTTTTTTTTTGTTCAAAGGTGTCTTGTGCATACAAACAATTGCATTTCCATATGAATCATCCACTGTCTTAACTCCTGGTTGTAATGCTGCTTTCAGAGTGGGTTTGCAGGTGGAGAATACTAGCAGCTCTCCCCATTTCTTAGAAAACAGCAGCAGGACATGTCTACCTGATTTATCAGTATCTGTTTGAACAGGAGCATCGACTTTTGGGCACATCCTCAAATTAAAATCCTCCAAGAAAGAATAACCTGCATGCACAGTTAGTATTCTGCTTTTTTTGGCTACTCTATGAATAATCATTTCCTTCTCTTTCCCCCCCAGTCAGCAAGCTGCACAAGTGTAGTAGTAAGGAGTCTAATTAGTTTTCTGCATTGCTGGTTGGCTGTGTATCCCATGTACCCACCTGCAGTCTCTTCAGCCCTTGTGTAGGCTGTGTGGTCCCATGTGCGTAGTAAACATTTGAAAATACCTTATAATCTCTAAGCTCTGCCAAGGTTGCGATGAACATGTAGAAGTGAGACTCAAAAAAACCCCAAAATCAACAAATACCTCTCTTTGCATGAAAGCAACATTTGGAGTAACTTTTTCTCCATTGCCAAAGCTCTGATACACTGCAGAGATTATGGAGCCAGTTGCTAGTACTGAGTGAACAGCTGGTACCCCCAGGTAGGAAAAAGGAATCCCAAGAGAAGATGTTGCAGCAATATGAGCCATACACAGAAGGGCTGCAAAAAAGCTCAAAGTTATAGAATTATTTCTGAATGAAGGCAGGATAAACAGATTTAAGATTTTCAGCTTGAACAAAAGACAATGGCGGGGAATGGGCAACAGAGGTGTAGAAGATCATGAGTGGTATGCAGAAGTGAATGGAGAATGGCTGTTTATTATTTCCTACCCTTGGGAACAATGGACTGGAAGTAAACGAGGCACCACATTTATGTGCAAAATTAAATGATGACAGAGGATACTCTGATTATGAAAAGCATAAAGGCTCTCAAAACACAGCTGGATAATCTGATGGAAGACAAGCTATGAGGGCTGTAAAACACGAAGATACGCCTACAACTACTGACTCATGAGGTCCTTGAATTGTGGGTTTCTTTTCTTGATAGCTCTCCTGTGACAGGACCTCTGACCACTGTCTTTTCAGCCTCAACATGACAGACTCCCTACCAGTAGTAGTAAAGGTGACAGGTTTCTAGCAAGCAACGGTTCTCCTCTGCTCTGAAAGGAGCTCTCATGCCCAGCATCTGTCCTCGTCTAGGGGCAAGCTCTGCATGTATTTCTGGCTGCAGCTCATTATTCCACATTTGCCATTCTCTCTCACCCCTAAAGGAGACTTAAGCCAGGAAGTGACAATCCATAGAATCACTCCTTCTTTCACTCCCTTAGAGATGAGGGAGAAATGTCTGCTTGGTTTCAGCTTGTCCCTGTTTGCCAGGACCCATGACCTTACCTCCCTGGTTCTGATACAGTCTGAAGTAGATTTGCCACAGTTTACAGCTCTCTTTCCCTGCAAGGGTCATAGTAAGCTGTTGTGAGCATTTCATGCTGTCTGTGGTTTGGACATGGCGCTTGATTACAGAAACAGTATGGGGGAATGAAAAGTAAATCACTACTTGGGAATTAGTTTGACTAAAACAACAGTATTCTACTGATTTTTACAGTTGGACAGACTACACAAAAGGTATACACAGTCATACAGACTGCTCATAGACAATATACAGTGTGGTGGCAGAACATAATCTGACCAGGATGCTGGGCTTTCAGTTCAAAACCTGCCAGTGCTTTGTGAATGCAATGATCCAAAGGCACAGCAAGTTAATTACAAGATGACACTATAGGATGAATATCTGGAGCAATAGTTGCTGTGAAACAACTAATATAATTACACAGAAACTGCAAGAAATTTAAACTGTAGGCACCTTCTTCACTTTTTTGCAGGCTACCTTGTTCCCCACCACCAGCATGACTGAAATTTATTTTTCCCGGGAGGCCCAAAAATCATTATGCTGTGGGAAAAATGAAACAGGATGTCACAGAATCAACAGGCCTTTATATGAAAAGCCCTTGATCACAAGATGGGCAACAGAGCATACAGTACATGGAGTAGGAAGTAAGTCTGCCCTCACAGAATAGCAGATCATAAAAGAATCCCTGCAGGAGCGGGTAGCCTGGTCTTACCTTAACAAATTGCCTAAATGTGTGCATGATAAAAGGCTGATTTTTTTTTTTTCATCAAAATCTCCTCTCCATCTTCAGGCTAACTGCTGACAGAGTCCAGAGGAAGAAGAAAAGTTCCAATAACACTCGATCAACTGGAATATTAATCCTGTGGGATTTGGGAATAATTGCAGTTACAAATTGAACAAGAACTCACACCTGTGGTCATTAAGGCTATAAAGTCCCATTTGTATTGCTACAAAAATGAGGTGTTATAATTAACTTCTAATAGCCTTCACTTTCCAGGGGGATTAAAATCTGTTCTGCCTTCATCATCCCTAAGGCATGAAACTCATTTATTGCAGAGATTATCAAATGGACAGATGCATGTAAAATATTTCAGAACCAGACTCAGTAAGACCTGTGGTCTTGATCACTTGTTTTTCCTCAGAGCTGTTTCTTTTTTCTGCTAGCTTTCACCCTTGTATTCTACAGACACACACTTAGCTCAGCATCATGTAACTCTCAAGCTCTCTTTTTTGGGCATTACAGCTAGCATGAAAATTTTAGCCTGCTAACAGTCATAAACCAGCTTGTTAGGGGGCACATATCAGAAACTGAGCCCCCAAATTCAGTAGTCATAGGTTGCCTCATATGCAATATACAAAAAAATACATAATATGTCTTGTCTTGAGCAATATTTTGTCTTTCACTGGGAAATACATCTTTGCTGCATTTGGAGCTACTGTGGTTTACAGTTACCCTTTTGAAGCAACACAACACATACAGGTATCTGAATGTCCAGCTGCAAGCATCTTATCACTCCTCAAACCTAACAATATAACTGTTTGCTGTCACTTAACAATCTTGGTACATGGCTAATACAGGATTACTACAGAAACTCAGAGCCTCCCCTGCTGATCTCTCATATACAAATCTGTAATTAGGAATTCCCATACCAGGAGTTTAAAATGCAGAATATACATTTTATATTGCAAATCCCTCAGTACCCATTTTCTGTGATTTTTTTAGTTACGTTTAAATTGAATAAAAAAAGAAATTCCTGAAGTGACTTACATTAACAGCTTGATTCCATGTTTACTGATAATGTAGAATCACAGACTATAATTGCAATAATTGCAATAAATGTTTCTCTTAATGTTTTCTGCTTTTAATTGTTGTCCTACTGTCTACTTAAAGTCCATCTTCCTGTTGAGGTTCTCAGAGTACTTTTTAACTGTGTATCAATAAAGTCACAATGCTAGATAGCTCAATAAATAATATAATGCAATGTGCACTATCATTTCCTCTGGACGAGACAGAAAGGACAAAAGAGAATGGGTTAGTCACTCAAAGCCGTATCTGGGCAAGAGCATAGAGCAAGTCCATCAAATACAATCAGGTAATAATAGTATCAGGATTCTGCCATGTACGTTTATGCACATATATTTATGTCAGTGTATTTCACACAGTTTGTGTATCTGGCAGTTAGAAAAATGAGGATTACACCTGGTAGCTATGAATTGCAGACTCAGACTGTTAAAAAGCAGTTTACAGTGAAATAAAAATTACTGCTAAGATTTTAAAGAAGGCTCCAAAGCCCTAGAAGGGCATGTTTTTAAGGAAAAAGAGATATTTTTAGCTTCATTTGGGAGGGCTTTTGATTGAGCATGTCTATAAGTCATAATATTTACAGAGCTATAGTCATGGCTTTTATGTTACTAAATACAAGATAAAAGCTTAGACTTTACCAGAATCAACTGAGAGATATGAAATATATTGAAACAAATATAGGAGTTTCATTTCTCATGAATATGTGGCCGCATATGAATGAAAAAGTAGCACTGCATTTTTCAGTCATGAATTCTTAGGGATTTAGATAGCATCACTTCAGATTTTGCTGAAGCATATAGGGCAGGAATCCAGTTCTGATTCAGCAGAAAAAGTACCACCCCTTGATTCATCTTCACCATTTCCTCTTTCATGTAGGTCTCCCATTCAGTTAACAACTGGGTCACAGCCCATAGCAATGTGGCCCAAGACACACGTGCAATGCTAGAAGCCTGTCATTTATTCAGCAGCAGGTTTTGGTTTAGTCAGTCCACGCAAGCAGGACAGTTCAGCATAAATGTCATGTAAAAATAACACAGCAGAGGAGCAGCAGCATTGTTCAGACAGGGGTGGGACTTGGCCAGGTCACATAATTGAACTGGTTAAGGTACGTAGGAGAGTAGAAAACAGGCACGCCCCACCATTAGCACCAGAGTTACATTGTTAGGTAGCTCCATTTAAAATCATATTCCACTCCCTGAAGATAATACCAAAGCACAGATCTCTCCCAAAAGATTGATTTCAGTATTGTCATTGTGGCAGGAAATAAGGAAATTTTTGAGGCAGAAATAAATTGTGGAGCGCAAGTTCTTCTGTAAGTGTAAGGAATGGACATACGTCAGGGAGGAGGAGCATTAAAGACAGGAAAACACTACATGTATTTGACTGACTTAGCTTACGAAGGGGAAGACGAGACACATTTCAGCATTATTTCTCCACAGGAAAGGAAACACAGAAGAGGAGGAAGGGGAAAAACTATATTCTGCTTCCATTCTATTTTATCATAGAAGGCCAGAACAGCAAGTGGTGGAGTTCAGCCCTGCTTTAGGGCAGAGGATGATGGAACATTTTTCTAACCAACAAAGCAACCAGGCATTTGTCTAGAACATCTGCACAGATGCTACAGAAGTTCTTGGTTGTCTGGCTTCCCCCTCGTTTTAGATCTGGTTTAGGGCCTCCATGTTCCCCATCCCAGAATGATACACATGGGAATTTAGCAGTTCTCAATGACTCTCCCAGCCCATTGCCTGTTCACACACATAGCTGGGACAGGGAGCTGTGCATAATAGTTGTGAAGTACAAGTGGAAGATCTGGTTCTATTTATTTTCTTTCTACATACTAAAAAGAAGTTTATTAGAAGTCATATAAAAAGAAAATAAGGTGGAAGAGGAGGTATTTTAACCATAAAAATATCAGGTCACATGAACTCTTGATATCAGGGGACTTTCATCAGGAAAACTTTGATCCTTCCAGCTCCAAAAAACATTCTAGCGAACCTATCTGTATCTACAGTATAATGAAATTTTCTTATCCTGTCACCAAGAATTTTATCATTTCCTCTGTGCATAAATCGTTACAATAATAGAAAAAGAAGTTATAATCAGTACAGAAGATATTGTTGGGCCTAACTGAAGTAAAGTTATTAAGGAGGGAGTGTAGGGAGGACTAAATAGTTAAGGGTACTTACTAATAGCTCAACCACAATGACTAAATATGACTTAGGGAAATGCCCCTCTAACGACAGACCCAGTCTAGGAAGGAAATGGATTCACACACCTACCCACTTATATATTTGGTCACACACTGCATCTGTGAATCTGGATGGCCACTCCCCAGATTTCCAGTGTGTCATCCTTCAGGCCACTTCAGCCCAGGAGGAGGAGTATGTTTTTTCTTCACCTGCATATGGTGCATCATCCAGTTAGCAACATTGCAGCTGAGAGTAGCATGGTTCTGGGTCTTGATCACAGAGCAAGAGATTTGAACTATTCCAGAAAGGTACTTTTAAGAAATATTACAGACTTTGAAATAGACCAAGCTGGTATCAGTGACTTGGACCTGTAGAGCAGCATTTCCTGACATTCTGCCTACTGGATGATAATGTGAAATCTAAATAAAGAGTGACAAAGGCTGGTCTACAAAAGGAAATAAACCAGTTTGCAAGATCACTCATAATTCAGAAATTAAAGTTTCTACTGTGAAATCAGATTGTTTCTGCAGTAGAACTATTCCCATCAGGTTTCTCTCTCCAGAGGAAACCACAAAAAAGTAGTGAGTACTTGATCAAAAGACTTCTCTTGGGTTTTGACTTATTCCGTAAACTTATTCCAATCAGGACATTTGGAAGGCAGAAGTCTCCATAAAATTCTGCTTTCCCTGCATTGCACAATTTGTCCAAAATGTACTGTGCCTAACATAACTACTTGAATCCAAGAGAAATGCAGGAAAAAAAATACAGAGAAAGCCATGCACAGTGATCATATTATGACAAACTCTGCAGGCTCTGGAGAAGGCCGGTTCTCTTTCGTATCACTCTTAACTCCATTTTATCTTACTCTTTCTATTCAGATACCTGGCCCTGCCTCTAGTCTTTCTGACATGCCTTTGTAAAAAATTTCAAGCCATGTTTGTTGATGAAGTTTTTAGTTGCCCAAATTAATTTTAATAAGGTATATTTTCTCATAACTTCACCATGCTCAGGGATTTTGCTGCACTTCTGGCCTACCCAGATTACCTCTTCAAGAAGTTTATCTATTATAGGTTAATAGAGCGCCATTTCCACCTCTAAAAATCTTCAAGAGGAGTTACCTGAAAGCTTGAAGAGCAACCAGAGTGGCTGGACTGAGTAACACCTGTGATTCCATTAGGCCTCCTTGAGATGGCCTAATAGGGCACGTATCCTATAGCTTGCTTGGGCAGAATCTCATCTTCACCTGGCATGGGGAAACAGAAATGGCAGATCTCAAGAGATGTATTTAAATTCTTCCCTGTTGCAGGTTTGTTTTTTGCATAAGTATTTCAGCATGGAAAACGAGCACTAAGGGGCTGCTGTATTAATTCCAAAATGCAGCTGCTGCAAGGGGGGTTCCTTTCCCATTAGCTTTGTCTAAGTCTAACTCACAAAGCTTTTTTTAAATGCAGACATACACAGTCACATGCGTGACAGTTGATTACCAGTGTCTTTTAGTTAGTACAATTTAATCTTGCTGGTTTTAGAACTGCAGTGCTCTTCTAATGTAAGCAGAGAAAGCGAATGTGAAGAGAGGTATAGATAATAATGAATGCTTAGAATAGACCTGTCTGGAACACCTATTCTCCCTACTGCAGAGCAAGAACAGAAAGACGCAAAAAATGACTAAAAGACAATTGCCCTACTTCTGCTCTCATTTTTACTAGCATCTGTCTGATAATAACCAAGAAGTAAACGGAGGTGCTCTGGATATTAATGTGGGTTAATAGAATTAAAGTAGTACAAAGGAAGTATCTTATTGCTTTTTGTAATTAACCTGGAGATCCATTGCTGCCATAGGTCACTGAATAAAGAAATTACTATCGTGGAAGAAAGAGATACATACAGATATGTATACAGGACCAGGTTTGGGTCAGACAAAATAGTGAGCTAGCTAGCATGAAATCAGCCAGAGCTATCAACTGGGTTTACCCAATGGCCAGCAATGATCAGAGAGCGACTGAGAGTAGCCTCCTGTGAGACAACTAACACCAGACATGGTGGGAAGGAAAGGAGGGGATTTGCCTTCCTCTGTGGTCCTGGGAATTGGCCACTGTTGAAAACAGGATGTTAGACCATCACTCTGCCCCTGGAAATTTCTATATTCCTACCTTTTAGAGAAATATTTACCAAAGGATTAATATAGTAACACAAGGCCCAATCCTTATCCCTCTAAAATCAGTAGCAAAATTCCCAGTAATTTCTACAGACCTTACACAGAGGCTACAATGCATTAATACATTAATAGCATGTGCTGGATACATCAAAAACACCTGATGGTTGTTCATTTTCTAGCTCATTTTATTTGAGTAAATCATTTGGGGGAATAACAAACACTTCAGAAATCTTGAATCCACGGTCCTATGACACAGAGTGTACTTTTGCTAAAGCATTAGAATGAAAAGTACACCAAAATATTCTGACAGCAGACAGGCTAACAAGCTCTTAAGGAGTACTTTTGGTACATTTCCTACTTCTCATACGACTGGAGCTATGAAGTCTATGAATTTTGGGGTTCTCCTGTGTTAATATACACGTTTAGTATTTTAACGAATTAACAAGAGAGAGAAAATACTTAGACAAAAAAATCCTATAGAATTAAACATTGGACAAAAATCACTGAAGTGCCCTCCAGAATTGTATTCTTGCTGAGCATTTCTGTCCCTGTCCTTAGGGAAACAATGTTGAAACAGATTTTCTCAATAATATTGTTTTCCTTTCCTTGGCTTATGCAAGGGACAGTGGCCAATGTGGGCAGAAACTGCAATGGAAGATGAGTATAACTAGAACACTTTCTGGGCCCTACCCAGTTGGCCAGATCTTCCTGTTTAATGGTATGTGTTTTCTGCATAAATCTGCTGTAACCATGAACAGGATATCTCACCCTCACATTTGGAATCATTTCAGTATAAAGGGGATTTTCTGAAAGCAATGGAAGGATCTAGAAAAATAATGAGTTGAAACATATTTGGATATTTGGCTGAAGTTTTGACCCTGATGGGAACTTGACGTTCAGTTCCACATCTCTAGGTTGGATTTCTGGAGTGCAGGACAACCACACAAACACACGTACAGATGAACACCAGCATTAAGGATACCTGAAATAATGTGGGGGTTTTTTGCAGACTTGCTACTGGACCACGTCTACAGATTTCTTGAGTGCATAATGTCAATCACGTAGCTTTAAGATGTTTGAAATCTGTTTCTGTACTGCCAAAAATAGCACTGCTGGCATAGTTCAAATTGTTTCCCCCATCTACAGAACCTATACAATTTCTTCAGTTTTTAATCTTTTTTGGCTGATGTTATTTATTAATTTTCTATTAATACCACAGGTGTTTGGCATAGTTTCCACAGATCCCATCACATTATCTGGAAAGTTTTCAGCCTGTGGTTAGATTGCTCTTTGTTTGACAGTGCCAGAAACAGCTGCAATACAGAGGTCAGATTTGCTGGCTACCTTTAAGTTAGCATGTTTGGGTACCAGCAACCAATTTGCAACAGCAACACGAAGGTTCACTGACTTACCCTGTTATATAGATATAACCTGAATTCCACTGTTTCTCTAGCCCCATACAGTCTAGACACTTATAACTGCTTTGGCTGAATTTTTAGCTGATCATTTTAATGTAAAACCTTCCAAAAAAGATTAGGTTTTCCCTGTGTAGAAATTCTGAGGTTCCTCTTGGGGTAGAACAGCATGATTTTGTACAGAGCTTGGTGATACAAAGTGGGGAACCTGTTCCAGTAGAAATTGTGGTCTTGTTAATCTATAAAAGTTTACAGATTCCTGATGACATGGCTAGTGTAGACCACCAGTAAACAAACCACACACATTTCACTACAGTTCATTCTGTCCTGTGCAAACTCTGGCAAAGTAGAGGAACCCTTTGGGCCTGCACTGTGAAATGGCGACTGCTCAAAACTCACTAGTCTGCACATGTCTTATTCCGCATGCCACAAACAGTATCGTTTGCAACTGGGCAGGCCACTGGTGTTGACCCACATTCCAGTAAGCAAACATCAAACATACCATGTTTTCAGTGAAAGAGAGAGACACTAGGATCTTATCAAGTCACACATAGAAAAGGGAAACTTCTGAGAAAGACTACAAGAAGTGTGAACACTCCAGTTCCTAATGAAAGCATGAACATACCTGCTTATACTTTTCTTACACTGCTGACATCTTCCTAGGTCAGTCCCTGAAGTTAGGTGAAATGAACCCAGGTCTAAAGTGGTATTGAAAATCATTTGTTTGAGAATACGTTAAAATGTTGAGACAAAAGACAACTTGGTTTGCGATAAATGCTTTCTGTCAAGTCACAGTGCAGCCATAGGTCACAAACTACCTCATATTGCCTCCCAGATTGTCACTCAGTATTATGCAGTCATACAAATGCCCAGACTGCGTCAGAGCTGCTGTCTATCTTCTCTGTCAGTGGCCAGGATTTCCTGTTTCAGAAAGATATGCAAGAATTTCACAGGAGATAGATGTTAATTATCCTTCCACTCCCTCCAAACATCTCCCTGGATTTCTAATCATTAGAGACTGGCTTACTTCCTGAATTATAGGTTTAGTAACTCCTGCTGTCACATTTTCATGAATAATGGATATTCTTGCCAGCTATGAACTTTTGTTTCTTGCCAAATTATCACCATCAGCACCAGCATGTCTAATCAAGCTGTATAAAAAAGTACCAATTTTGATTCTCCTTGCTCTATTCTGGTGATTGTCTCCTTGTTACAGTGTTACAAAACAGTAAAGAACAGATGCTATCCATGCTCTTTCTGTCCTTCATAAATTAATTTCTCCAGACTCAGGACCAGTTTTCTGTCCTCTTAGGAGTCATGCAATTGTATCCGAGTACTTCTTACAGCAGCTGCACTTTCATAGGAAAGCACCATACCTATTCTCACATTAGTCACTTCATGCACCTTACCTTCTTGAATGCTATTTTGACTGTGGTTCTATACTGAAAAGGATCTTTGTTGAGCAGCAGGTCACTTTTTGAACAGACTACTTCTTGAATGTCAACCTGGCTGTTCTGTATTGTATTTCATCACTGGAGAATTGGTATCCAAGGAGGATTAAATAATTTCTCCCATCCTGCAAGAAATTTATGCTGCAGCAGGAGCTCAATCTCAAGATTCCAAAGCTTCAAGATACCCTTTCGCTTGTCAATCTCTCTTTTAGGTTGGTTTATATATGAACCCTCTTTGCAGAGGGAGCATCACAATTGGCTCCACACCAGTTGCTGCCTGGGAAAACAAGACAAAAGGTGGACTACTAGGGCATAATTAAGACAAGTCAACAGGGAGGGTGAAACACCTCAGGTGCTGTGACAGCCACAGAAGGACTCCCCAGCTGCTTAGCAGTGCAGAGGGATGAATCTTGTCATCCTCACTATACTGAAGGAAGCCAGCAACAAAATAAGGCAGTAGTGCCACTGGGCAATTTATCACCCCCACGGGAAGTGGTCACCAGCTTCATAGGTATAAGCATGAGACTCCTCGCAACAAACCCCTGTATTTTCACAAAACGCATGCAGTCATGGTATGCAGAGGGCATTGTGTCAGTAAACACAGTTCACGATGTATTAAAACATACCTGCAAAATGGGATTGAGACACACATTTGCAGAAGTTTTGGGACTACGGCGGGCGTTCCCCTCCGGCTACCGCTGCCCTCTGCTGCCGCCTGCGGGGCGCGCAGGGACTCCTCGGTCACAACTGCAGTTCCCACGTTTTAAGACTTTCAAACGTTTTCCGTGGAAAAGTAGTCCTCCTCTTTCCAGAAAACTCACGCCAGCTTTCCCTTTTTGTGGGCTTTTTTTTTTTTTTTCCCCCTCATTTTTCTCAAATGTCAAGCTCTGCTAAGCACAGAAAAGTTTCAGAGGGGCAGCAAAGTGAACAGGCATCAATCTCTCATTTTCCTCCATATTACTTCTAAATTTATAAAAATTATAAAGGCGATAAGAACAATTGCACTGACTAGATAAAGTGCCAATCAAAGTTAAAACATGCTGCTTTTATCTGATTCTCTGCACTCAGTTGCAGAGCTCCCTCAAAGGGCCTCACAACTGGTCTCTGGCAGCCGTGCACGCTCACGCTTGTGGTCAGCAGCGTGTCCCTGCATGTGCGCTTCAGGAAAGTGAAACTGCAGGCTGGGCAGTGGGGATCAACAGTACCCTCTGTGTCTGGTTGGCATCTCTGTATTCTTGAGAAGAAAAGCTAAAACCACATTTAAGTTTCTGGAATCAAAGCACAATTACCTGATATCCGATGCTCTAGGCTTGGCAGGTATAGGAGGTACAGGTCTGTGGAGTGTCTCCACAGGGTGTGGAGACCTACTCTATCCAGGAGTTACTCATCCTGTGCACTAGTGGTAAGCTTGACACCATACAGAAGAGATTTAGGCAGACTCTCCACCCCACTGAGTTTCCAGGTATTCAATTCCCTCCTGCCACCTGCAGTGCCCTTCAGATGCAACTGCTAATGTCATTCATTTGATGGCACACTGACACCTACGGATGCAGTTTATACACAGGCTCCTGAGGCTTGTGTCATCCCACTTTTGAGTCATAAGCACCTGCCTTTCCTGGAAACAGCACTGTAAAGCTTTACATAAAAGCCCTCCAGGTGAATACAAACACATTGCCAGAAGAGGCTAGGTAAGTGGTAATCACACGAGTACAAAAAAGCTCATTATTTT
The DNA here is from genome assembly GCF_031877795.1 of Strix aluco. NCBI lineage: Eukaryota > Metazoa > Chordata > Aves > Strigiformes > Strigidae > Strix > Strix aluco. Next base: position 26,622,786 of record NC_133942.1, on the reverse strand, counting down.
GCTCAAATAAGCTGAAAGATAGGTGTTTAATGCCATGCCTATAGTGCATCATGACATTTCCTATACTACCAGCCTGGCAATATCACCACAGCAGACTGCAGATACTGCCTGCCTCTCACTTTACTTGTGGTAAGCTAAAAACATAAATAAAATCCCATACATGTAGTCAAGATTTCACCCACAAAAGAGAGAAGGCCTAGCACGCACCTAGGGAACACAACCAAGACAGAAACCTCCCCAGGCTCAGTTTTGTGGTTTTTTTTAGCTCTGACCAAAACAAAAAGGAAAACAAAACTCCTCAGAACTCCAAACTTGCCCAAAAAGGCAACATATCCCAACAGCCACCTATTAAACAGTCAGACCTTTCTGTCAGTACCTGGGAACCTGTGTTTGCTGTGAATAAGCTAACATTAACTCTATGTTTTCCAACTATCTAGTCGTCAGGACTCATCCCTTCCTCTTTGCCCTGGTGCATCCAATGCCATGCATTGGGTCTTCCAATGGAGTGTCTGCACTCATCACTGATGAAGGAAGGACAAATGCAAGACAGACCGTCAGCCAGGTACCATGTAAGAAAACACACCACAGCATGGCACAGATTGGTAGTCCCGAGATACTTACCTACATCTTTGTAGGGCTACTATGAGGTAAGTAGGTGGCCCAGCAGGGACAGTGCTGGGGCTTGTTTCATGGTAGTTGTCACAGAGCAACAGGTCTGATGAAAATCCAGTTTTGTCCTTGAAAAAATACTTTCACGGGACCTACTGCAAACATATGCATATCTTTAAATGGAAGCTGTTCCATTTTAAAAAGAAATAGTTGAGTTTGTGAGCATTTTGAGTTGGTTTGTTATGTATGTACAAACGTACAGCTACCTTTCTCCTGCAGAGAATACGCAGGACTCTAGCTTACTGAGCAGGGGTGTCCCAATGCCACTGTAGCTCATTTTCTCAGTAGAGAAGCCAGCAACAGCAGTAAGGGCAGAAGAAGAAAGGAGGTTGATTAACTAGACTGCAGGTTTCCTTCTGCCATCCCCACTCTACATCAACAGCACCAGTGTGGTACATGCATACAGGAGGCATATTTGTGCACACCTACAATGATTCCTTTCCCCTCAGAGGTAGCAGTTGTAGCGGCCCTATTACTCATTCCTTTCTCTTCTCTGCTTATCCCACAATGCTTTTTAAATTCAGTCCATCTGAAAAGGTTTCCTAGCCAAAGGATGCCAGGCAAACTGAAAAGATAATTCTCTTGAGCTCTACAGGAGGCTCAGACAGCCCTTAGCCATCTTGACAAATATTTATCCTTATGCAGTATCACATACAGCCCACACAGACCATGGTCTTCCACTGTGACTCTTAGCAATGCTTAAGAATTTCACAGCTGGGAGAGACATTTTGATCTAAATTGTGAATTTGATCTTATCTTTAAAACAGCTGGATACCACAATATGTACTGAAATTGCAAGGCACAGTGAGTTATGTTTAAACTAAACATAGCCTGATTCAGGAAGCTTCCTTTCTTTGGTTGATTGATGTTACAGCTTTTACATACTTTTGTTGGATTTACTTTATTTTTTTCTTCCCTCTTTTCATAGCCATTCTACCTCTTACACAGTAAACCATTTTCTTATTTGAAGAAAAACAAATTTGAAATTCCCCATAAAGCAAGGAAATCTAGCTTTAAGGCTGTCATTCTGCAGCAAAGACATTCCACAGAGCCTGCTGGTTTCTGCAGAGCCAGCACAAGACCTTCAATCTCAGGTGCATGGCAGGTGAAACAGCTCCCCACTTGTAAAGCATTGCAGCATAACACAGGCTGCACGGCGAAGGGCTAAACACAGCACAGAAAGCAGGTATGTTAAGAAATCAGATTCTCTGAAAAATCAGATCCTCGGCATTTCCTCCAAACATCTTTATCCGGGAAGTTTCAATGCAGACACAGTATCAAGTTTTCAAGGTCTAGTTTTGTGCTCTGTTTTCTAGGCATGTTGACAAAAGCATGAGGAGGTCAAGGATTGAACCAGCAGCTCAAACTGATTAGAAATCAGAATCCTCCTGGTTCCCAGTGCTCTACTTCCAACTATTAGAGCCTCCTGTCTTCTCTGGATGGTTCAGCTTCCTTTGTTTTCCTTTTGGTAAAGCATTTAAAAGACAAATTAAGAGGCTTGTTGGGACTCTGTCAAAAAGCTCTTTTACACAGTAGATAGCCAAGAAAATGCCAGAACTCAGATGAAGGTGGTCTGTGCTGTGGCGGTACTGTGGATTTACAGTAACCACAGTGTGACCGTAGCCACTGAATTTGTGTATCAATTTTAAACAGTCATGATTATGTTTTCAGGCAGGCATCAAATACGCTGATACAGCACTTCCAGCAATGCACACCCACCTCTGCGCCTTCAGAGCGTGTGTGTGTGTGTGCGCACGCAAGTGTATTTGCTCTTACATGCTCTAGTCACGAATACCCAATGAATCCTTTTTCTTTAAATAGTATTTGCTGTACTTTAACCAAAAGACTTGAAGAACAAAATAAAAGTATACCAATCTCAATCTCATCTGTAGTACAGAAAACAGATGCTGGCAGTCTCAGCCAAGTCAAGTTCCAGGTCTCAGTCCTTATCTCCCAGGAAAATAAAGGCCAGGCTGGGCTGAGAATAGCCAGCCCTGTGGGTGTGAGAGGTGAACTTTTAGTCAACAGCTCAGGTCTCCTATGCACTGTGGAACTGCCTTCTAGAGAGTAAATTTCATTTCTGGCACAAACTGAGTTTTCCCAGGGATGAGTCCCAAACAGTCTCATCTCTCTTTATACTCCAAGGGCAGCAGTGTTTTCTTTCTCTCTCACAAAAAACCCACAGAAGTAAACACATCTTTGACAAAAAGCCAAATCCAAGGGAAAACACAGAACTACACGCGCAATTTCTTTCTGGAAAAAAAAATAAGATAAAATGTGAGTCACACAAAATAGGTGCCTCTGAAACTGGCAGGCACGTGGGTATCCAAGGTTTGAAGATGCTGAAAGCATTTCTGCAAAATAGAACTACCCGTGCTAAGCAGGGGTATGCAGCTAATCAGTCTCCATTAAGAGTGCATCCACAGAAATATCAGAAACATATGCTGCTCCTTTTTCAGCACTATCATTTGTCTCAGCTGGACTCTCTTGAGAACCGTTGCTGCAAATGCATACAGGAAATACGCATTTCCTAGCACTGCTTCAATGTGCACTGCTTCAATGTGCTCCCTACCATCCTGATCTTGAACCTCTACAGTCTTTCCCTGGAAATAAAATCTTACATCCATTCCAACTCAAGTTAGGTATCTGTAGGTTTAAAATGGCTTAAGCAACATTCAGTGCCAGGCTGTTTAAGAGAAATAAAGGGAAGGTCAAAATCAAATTAATCAGAACTGGATCCTGCATTGATCTTTCTTACTGTCTCTGTTTTCTCCCTTACTTCACATTATGCTGTGGTTGGTTGGTTTCATCCTAGCCAGACTGCATGCAACCAAAGTAAAAGGACTGCTTGAAGCTAGCCAAACTAGCTTTGTAACCTAATATATAAAGTGTTATTCAGAAAGCCCATTCTGCTGAAGAAGCAGAAGTACACAGAAAGCATAGAAAAACTCAAGTTACCTGTAATGAGTCCCTTCTCTGCACTCACATAGAAGTGTTCCTACAGTTTTCTATTGGCCACTTGGAAAGCTTAAACTTCCATCATCCACCTGTGCTCAGAATTTAAGTAAAATTTTTTTATCGCCTGTTCTTCTGTTAGTGGCATGAAGCTTCAGGAGCTGAATAAGACAGCAAATGGTTATTAGAAGTGGAGAGAAGATCAAATGTTCTCTCTTACATAAAACATACAGTCTCTGCTGACCTCACATGAGGTTCAGTGGTACTAACCATTAAGGGGCTGTCACACTTCTGAGGTAGGTGAGCCCAATTCATTACTCCATTTGTCCTTGTCTGTTGAACTTTACTCCCCTTCTTCTTCTTAAATCTTTCCTTTCTTAGGTGCTAAAAGAAAAACCTGTAATACAAAAAACCCTTTCTATTCATTTCTATACCTTTTCCCCAATATCCCAGTGCTCATGAACAAATTTTGAAATAACAATGAAATTTTCCCCACTATAACCCTACCATATGTGACCAAATCAGCACCTTATGCAAAAAAGAACCAATTAAATGTGTTATAAACCCTAGCAATTTCTAAAGAATGTTCTCTTTCAGCAAAGTCTTTGAACATTTTGCAATGTTACTTGATAACCACAGTTGGTAGAAATTGAGCAGCTGAAATGTGTAGCTCTACTCATAGGATAGGAAGCTCCACTAAGCTAAAAACATCAACATTTAATTACTGCAATATGCTATGTGATCCAGAAGAGGTCTAAAGGCTGAAGCCATTGCACTGCGTAGCTCACTCAGCAAAGCACACAGCTGGTCTGTAAAAAACAAGGAATGCACATGGCTTTGGGAATAGTTTAGAAAAACAGCTATAAATCAGAACATATTTAATCAGGAGAAAGGAAAGAATTAAATTGAGAAGAATGAGGATAAATCAGAGGAATTCGCAAATGATTCAACAAGTTATAGTCTCATCACCAAGAGACTACATTGTTGGGGGGGAAACCTGACTGGTGATTGAACAATAAAAAGCAACTGACAATGCTGAATTAATTATTTGCAAAGTATAGGCGTTTCCTTAAATAAAGTGCAGCATAGGGAAGCAGGTACAGGGGACAGCAAGAAGACAACAACTTTTCCCTTTTCTTTCTCCATGCACTAAAAGGAGGTATGATGTCTGAAAGTCCTTAACGCTTTTATGAAAAGAGATGCCTTCCAAACTCAAGGGCATTAAAATCCATTATATGTGACGAATAGCCTTAATTTTATTACTTGGACAGTGAGTGAGGAGTTTATGGACAGCAGGAGGATGTTGTTCACTTGTTTGTTTTACATTTACACATTCTGCATTGTATAGCATTTGCCATTGAAAGATCTTTGAGCACTTTGCCAAATGTTAGCGATTTAAAACATCAAAACGCTCCTGTAGAAGTTAACTTGTGTTCTCCCATCTACAAAAGTAGGCTCAGAAAACCAAGAGGATCTGACAGAGTGTAACAGATTGGTGAAAAAACTCAAAATAGAACTTGGATTTGATTCTCAAAACCAGGAATTATAAATGACCATATAAGTCCTCTTAGGGCACAAGTTGTCAGGAATTGAATATGGCAATATTAATCTTACACAGCTGTTTGAAGAACATGTATATTTAGGTACAATAGAATTTTAATGGGAAGAAACACTGTTTTTATAGAAAAATCTCTCACCACATAAAAATAGTCAAAATCTCAGTGGAATATGAAAGGCCATTAATCCCAGAGAGGACAAAAAAGTTCATTGTTCATCATAGATTACTTACACTGAGAGAGAAGCCTCCACTCTATAAGTCATCAGGTTAAGGCTTATATCAAAAGTGATTTAGCTTGGGTCTGTTTGTTTATGAGATATTATGGTATCATTGAAGAAAAATTAAGGTCTCTAGAGCTCAGAATTCAAGCCGTGTCTCTAATACACCAGAAACTCTGATGTTTGTACAAACTTCTAGGAACTGCACGTCTCACAACCACGTTTCTTCACATATTCTCCCTCTTGCTTCCTTTTATGGGTCAAGAGCTTCTTCTGAAATTAATTTGAAAATAGATTACATTGAAATACTGGGAAAAATTTTCTAAACTAAGCCTTGACTTAAGATGAGCTTTAATGAAAAACTGCCATGAGATGAACAAATTAGAATTCCTTAAACTATTATCAATGTTTTTTGGTGGCAATCAAGACCTATACCCTACCCTCACCATAGCTAGCATGGATTAAGAAACACAGCTACTATTTTGTGAATGAGTTGAAATACCCTTTTCAACACCTTAAGCTTTTCTTTGATCTTAGTCATATCATTTGAGAACTCTATAGGGGAAATGCCATTTCCAAGTCTAAATGAACAAACTAAAGACCAGTTCTTTTTATGAAGACATGGTGGGGAAGGAGGTCTCATAAGCAGGATCTCTCCCACTAGGAGTCTGCAACAATGTGTCTCCCTCCTAACACTGTAAATTCAAATGAGAAAAGGAGTCTTCTACATATTACACCTGCCACCTGCTTTACAAGTTACAAAGTAGCTACCCAAAATGAAAAAAATGAAGAAACTTGTTGACCGCATCAGTATTTCCCAGATAATTATTTTCTTGTTATATTTTAAACACGTGTCTTCCACATGAAATTCAATTGTCATATCAAGCTATGTGCACATACAAAGTAGAGCTGAAAGAGCTGACTGTTTATTTTAAGTGAATTTCTCTTTTACAGTTTAGTGTAACTGGAGGTAGATGCAATATTAAGTGATCTTCTTCCAGTAGTTTGAAATAAGTCATCTGTGAACATTAGGACAGAGTACTGGAGACTGGAATCAGTTGTTTAAAGTTAAGCCTATGTAAATATGCAAATGAAACAACAAAAAATAAAACACAGCAGGTTACATGATGATTGTCAGTACAGTATAGTGCAGATGATCTTGGAGGAAAGGCTGTTTCTATGTTGTCAAAATAGTAAAGCTAGTACTGAAAAAAAATACGATGTATGCTACTTGAAAAGATATACAAGATTCAGAGTATTACAACTATGCCATACAGATTATTTCCCATATATCTCAAACCATCAAAATCAAGTTGAAGGGAATTACATGGCAAAATAGTCTGTAACCTGATATGCATGAATATATTTCTGATCCTGCAGGCAGGAGTTTAATTTCATATACTCGTATGAAAACGGATACTGCCATTGTCAGGACTTTTGCCTTAACCAAGTCTACCAGCCTCACTTTCAGAGCTGTTAAATTTATCCTCGTCAGTGGATGCCTTTGTGGGAGTAATGGGAGCTCCCAACAACTTCAGTTTAAAGTATTTTTTACAATTACATTACTCTATTATTTGGTCCATTCAACGAACAAGTGCTCACTAACCTGTAACTGGGGATAGATACTAATAATCAGACAGGACTTAGCTATGGTTTATTAACAGAATTATGTAGTAGTGCCCATTCCTTAGAATTCTAGATTTGCAGAGGAGTAAAACCAGACTGGTGTAATATAAATGGCAAAAAAATATTTTTTGCAGTAAAATGGAAAATGCTTTAAAATAAAATCTCCAATACTTTTTTTTTTCTTTTAAATTTCCCGCAAAGTTTGTTGAACAGATGGATCACCCAAAATGCAGATACTTCTGTAAACTGAAAAACTAATATATATTTGCATATATGACCATAGACTGCAATTTATCACAAACAGATGCTCAAGAACAGCTTAGAAAGAAAAAACAGATTACATGCTTTGTGTTTCCTTAATGCAATTTTGTGCCAGGTGCATAAAATTTTTGGATCAATTAATGAACAGATTTAAGCATGTACTTAATTCAAAGACCACAAGTAATTTTACTAGAATGAGTAGGACTCCTTAGAGACTTTAAGGTAAGTCTGTCCTGATGTCCTCAAATCAGCAGGCCTATAATGTTCTGCCCCTGGCAGTACGGAGTCCATTTCAGGAAATGAAAGGTGCCAAGTAATAACTGACCTCATTCTCACCCCTCCCTACTAAGAACAGAAAGCTTCCCAAACAACGTTTACAAGAAAGCTGTAGGCAAGCCTGACTCATCATGCGGATGTGATGGTCCTTTTAAAGTCAACAGGCAGGATTAACATTTGATCTCGAATATACAGAATACATACGATGAAACTTGCACCGGTTTTAAAATGGAAATGTACTTCCTGGCTCAGGAACTGTGAATCTGGTCTGTAATGAACAAAATGTATTCATTTTCATTTGTTTTCTTCTTAGTTGAAACCCAAATATACCATTCAGTATAAATTTAAGTACTTCACATATGAAACTGATTTATATAATATTTGCAACTTTACAAAATAGTACTAAAGTAGTCAGTAAAAAGATCAGGTTTAAAATATTTACATTTTATACATAATTTCCCCCTACTTACAATTATTAAATAATCTTCTGTGGTTTCCTTAATTTTAGGGAAAAGCTTTTAATAACTACAAACTAATTTTGAATTACTTTCAAATGGCTTTTTACTTAAACAGAATTTTAGCAAAATCTCATTTCCAATGTGAAACGTTATCCCCATGTTTTCAGTAGCGGTTTTATATATATACATCTATCTCCATGTTTTATAGCTGTTTTATAATGCAATCCTGTTTTCTATAGTAAACAGTGGAGATCTAAATAAGAAAATGGCACAGTATGGATGAAAACATTGTATTTCCAACTCTTACATCCCTTTATGTCATTTGGCTTCTAGAATATCCAGTTTCTTGACAATTTATGTTATTCTTCCAGTACTTCCAAGGAACCACAGATTCAACACTTTTTTAGATTTCTGTGTCATCATCTTTCGTAAAGTCATTTCCTGAAGGTACTTCACAGAGACTATCACCATCCGTGCTGAAATCATCATCATCATCAGAATCAGCCAACACTTTACTTGGTGACTTCTTCAGTCTACTAAAACAAAAATACACATCTTTGCTATTAAAACTGCACATCTACATGCAAAGCTTAAAATATTGACAGGTAGGATTTACATTTTTAAAGGATGTCAAAGAAACTTGTGCTCCAATAGGGGTAGTTTACCATAGGCTATATCTTACATGAAAGGAACATGTAAGAGAATGAAGATCAATCAATCATATTTTCAAGCACCTCTAATTAAAGTCACAAAGGGGAAACTGTAAGCTTTGCACATGGAGATGTTCCAAGATGGCTGAGGAAAACTAACACAGGATAGCTGTACCTCTCAGTCCTTAGCAGGAAATTTTTATTACTACAAATTATAAGAGTGTTGAGTCCCACCACCTTTTTCCATTTTTTATTCCCTGCCTCAGTGACTTTATTCAGCAGACTGATCTCAGAAAGAAGGTTTGGGCACTGGAGCACCCTGGAAAGAGTTGGAGAACATCTGTAGAGAAAGGAAATGCAGAAGACTTTCACAGGTCTGTCTCTTAAACTCTGTCTGCTTATGACAAACTTGAAGTTTGTTAAAGGAAGCCCTCAGTTCACGGACTAAAGGAGCAAGAGATCAATCTTGTGAGTGGTGGTGTGATACATAGTTGTAAGGTCTGACAAGTCACCCTACCTTAATTCCTTCTTTGCAGAGTTAAGCTGTCCTTGCAATTGTTCATTCATGTCCAGTTGCTCTTCCAGGTCTCTCTGGAGTTTCTTTTTAGCACTTTCCAGTCTGTCTATTTCTTCTTCAGCTTCTTCAACTTGACGTTTCATTGCTTTCAAACGCAAACTCAACTGAAATATTTACATGTCAGCTGATTAGAGGACTATTTTAATAAAGGAATTTTATTCTTCCAGCATCTATGAGAGGGAGAATAAAGACACAACTTTGCCAGTGTAGTGACACTGTAATCCTATGCTTCAGAAATATTCGAAAGTCCACATTAGCCTTTGAGAAAAGTGATGGCATACAATTTTTTAAGAAGAAAAAACAGCAACAAGCAAACATAGGTTTGGCAGAGTAAGAGTATTATGAGATAGCAAGAGCCGGTTATCAATAAGGGAAGACTGGAGCTATTAGTGTCTCTTAAGTTACACAACGTTACCAGACAGATACTACAAAGTATGTTTTAAAACAAGTCAGAGGATTTTAAAAGATTGTTCCCTTAACAGATGTCTGCAGTTTGAAGCATTCTGTTCATTCTCTAGGCAGAATATTAACTATTTGACTCACGTACTGAAACAAACCATGTTTTAAGCAAGGAATCAACGAAGACCACAGGACTGTTAGAGCACATTGCTATTAGAGTATCAACATATGCTTAATACTTGTAGCCTATATTTAACAATAAATAGCTTCTTTCTTTAAATAAAATTTTATGGTGGCAAACCAGAATATATTATTTGTTGGTGTATGCATTTATAGGATCATATGTTGGTGTATATATTTATAGGATCATATACTGTTCTGTTACTGGCTTTATTTCTTAAAATAATTATAGTATTGTTTCTGTAAGTGCTTCCTTTTCATAATTTTAGAAATAATAATAATTTAGTAGTAAAGAACATGATGACAATGGGAACTGTGAATCTCACTAAATGGGAATTCATAAACAACAGAGTAATCAGTATCGACCTATACTCTTCTCATATCTTTTATATATGATGATTTATGCTAGTAGGATTAATATCAGATATTTGCATATTGGTTTTCCCTTTACCTGGTCCTTTTGATCAGTCAAGGAGAGATGTTCATCATCTACTTGCAACATTAACTCCTTCACTTTTCTCTCAAGTCTGCGGTTACTTAGTTGGAAATTTGCTCTATCCCTAGAAAAAACAAAACAAAAGACAGGCTTGTAAAAAAAGGAACTGAAGTCCTTCCAATTCTGCTAGCTAACATAACTCCTTAGCAATCTTCTAAGAATTAAATAAATACTAACAGCCCCTGCTCTGACTTACTGATTCCATGCAACATATTAAGAAATTTGTTCAAAAGCATGAACCACTAAGAGGAATTTCTTCTGTGACCAGAGCAACATTTACAAAAAAAACCCCATTCCTCCAAGATTAAACAATGAAGTGAACATGAAAATGGAAGTATTAAACTATAGTTAATATTTCTCAGCCTGTTACTGATATTAGATATTGACAAAATAATAAGGTATGGAACCATGTTAGCACTGTGCCCAGTTTTAAATTTATAAGGCAACTTCTAGTGTGCTTTCAGTCAAAAAGAAAATTTGCAATACTCATATGAAACAGTAACCATTTTAATTTGCTGCTTGGGAGAAAAAAAAAAATCAAGTTAATTGTATTAGAGACTTAATCTTAGCAAGAGGCCACATTAACAAACATAAACATGCATGTTTTGATCTTAACATAATTAGTTTCACCTCTCTTCATTTTCAAGTCGTTCTTCTAGCTCTGTGATCCTTGCTTCCATTTGAGCAACAAGTCCCTCTTTACTGGATCGGTAAGAACCCTCCAGGTGAAGGATTCGGCTCTTCAAGTCTTTGTTCTATAATTGGAACATACTTGATTACTACATACATGCTCATATTAAGAAATGTCGCCTTAACACAAAATAAATTTCTCCAGGCAAACAAGGTGATCAGTGTATTTTTAATTTAGTAAATATGGAAAAAGAGAGTTGGTGAGATTTTACAGTTTACTACAAACAAATCTTCTATTACTGTGCTTTATTAAAAGGAACTTAGTGTTAAGCTTGAGTTAAAGTTTTAGGTTTAAATGGACCCTTGAATGTCAGATGGTCCCAAGTCCCTTCCAATAGCATTTCTTAATTTGCCATAAATTTTCAGATAGCATCGGACCTGTCTTATTCTCCACACAATTCTTTTGTCAAATTCTGCATTCTTCCCCTGTAACTCACTGGTGTATGGCTAAAAGAAATAGACAAAAAAATTAATTGCATCCAATATCGTTTTGCTCTATCAAAGTTATTTTAATTAAAGTTACTTTAATTTTTACAAGGCTAGATAATTTAGATTTTCAATGGGGACTTAATGATAAAAAAATGCCAAAAAAAAAAAAGAGTTACATGAGGAACAGAAAATAAAGCTCTTTGTAACAGAACTTTAAACCGTTATTTCAGATCTCAAACACTAAAAAAAGCTATGATAGAAAAGTCAGAAATAAAATATAAGGATGTACATGGGATACACCAGTAGGTGGCATTCTTTCTGCTCAAACAATTAAGATGGGAATAATTTCACATAATTTAAGGCACCAAATTAGGTGTCTGTTACAAATATGTTCTCTAAATTCCCATTACAATCTGTTTTATGTTCTTCAGACTGTCAATAATGCTATGACTTGGTAAGATAACTTTCCTCTGGATCTCAGCTAGGGGCTATGGTAGTAATCTTGCTTTCAAAGACCACTAAACTGCAGAATAAAAGGTTGTAAAAAGCTAGAAAGTATTTTTAATGTTCTTTCCATCACAGATATTGACACGAGTCATATTCCTTCCTAGACAACAGAGAATAGCAGTTCTCCATCAAATCTGTATCTTTTCTTTCAGAGGTATGTCATTTTTTCACTTGTTTGCTCCTACAGAAGAAAACACTCAACCAAAATCACAATTGCTTGAAATTATGATCTATCTTCAGTGGTGTTCCTGAAGTACTGCAAAGACTTTGAACAACAGCTCCTCCAAAAGTGGTCAAAGGATTTACAGCTAAACTGTGTAACAGTGTCTTTGATATTCTATAGTTTTTTCTGTTTATGTGCTTTTAAAAAGTTTCTATAGGTATCTCAGTTTTATTCTAAAGTAAGTGTACCATATCAACCATCACATTTCTTATTTTTCATGTTTTTGAGCCTCAAATGTATAGACAGAATTTGTGTGGTAAAGAGATGCTTGTACTCACAACAAAAATGTCTTATATAAAGAGATGGATGCATAGTATGAGCGTTTAGTATACAAAATATATAAATTGTGACAAAACTCCAGCTAAAAAGGGGGTATAGAAAGAAACAAATACTAAGAGAAGAAGACTTAATTCAAGTTTGTATCTTCTTTTGAGTATCAATATTAAGATACTCATGTTTTTTAATCTATTCTTACTAACACATACTTCCAGAAGCACACTATGGTGAGATACTGCCAGCTACCAAATACTGTACTCCTTAAATGCTTATTTGAGTTTCCTAATGAAGGCAGATACCCAGTCTGTTTTCTTGCTAGGGTGATGATATGCCAGCCATAATTACCTGTCTTTCCAATGAAATTTTGTCACACTCCAAATCTTGCTTTATAGCTCTTTCCTGAAGTAGTTCTGTCCTCATTTGTTCGATCTATTATAGAAAGAAAAGACAGAAATTTTAAGAAAATATTTAATTTACATTTATCTAGGTGATACTGTGTGTATGCATATATATACACATATACATAAAGTACATATAACTACGCAATGAGAAACAATTTCTCTTTCTTAGAACTCAGGACATACACGTGATTTCAGATGAAGTTTACAATTACAATCTTGATCAAAATTTTCTGCTTTGGGAAGGCCATGTTATTCCCAGTGCTTATTCTAGGCATTTTCCAGCCACACTGGGTATTGTTGATGTTCAGTATATATATTCTGTAGCAGGGAACTGAACTCTAAAATGTTGCATGAGACACATATCATGTGGCAGGGAGTTGAGTTCCAGAACATCACGTCAGTCTTCAAACACCTTCTACAGTTGTTTTCTTCATACTTAATTCTGAAGCTCTGAAATAGCACCTTACCTTTAAACTGGTGACTAGTCTACTTTAAAGTTTCACTTTATTAAACACAAACTCGTAACTGCAGGGAAGTGCCTAGAACTCAGTAAGACACTCTACAACTATAGTTTTCTATGTCCGTGAAAACAGTAAAAGCTCTTTTTCAACAGACTCTGATGTGTACTGGATACAAACATTGCTCCCCTCCTCCAGCCAATTTTATGTCTGTCATACCAGGAGAGCACCAACTTCTAGATTTGGGGCAGGTGTGGGCTTTGTTTGTTTTGTTAAAACACAATTTTTGCTACAGTTTCTGTAAATATTTCAGTTGCATATTTGATAATCAAAAGGAAAGTATATTCTCCATATTTAAGATGTTAACACATATAGAGTATTAACATTACAGAATCAAGATAAGATTACAGAATTAGTTTTATCTCTCTATTGGGCTTCACTGGGAGAAAAAAAAAAAAATCTGAGGATCAGAGAGAAACTCTGAACTGCCTAACAGCTGCTATTGAAACTTCGGGGCTAAAGGAAAAAAGTTTGCAGTACCCAAATACTTTTCTTGCCTCTCATTCCTGCTGAGACTGTCCTCAATTCTTTAGCTGTGCCTGCAAAGGCATTTGTAATGTTACCACAGCATTTGTGCTATTCTCTGCACAATGTTTACTACGATGAGTATCACCTGGGGAACACGGTGATCATCTATGTCAATTACTGTACCTGCAAAAAGACTGACAAAGGTTTCAGTGGCCACAGCATTCTTCCCTGCTTTACAACAGTTACATATGAAACTTGCATACACACACCATCACAGTTAAGCAGGTTAAGTTACAGATTTATCTCACTAAAGGTGTTTCAAAAGCCATTGGAAATTCTTGCATATAAAAATCCAAAAGCGATGCTAAGAATGTGAAGGTTAAACAAGTACAGCACGTGATATTTTACCTTAGGCGTTTTTTTAATCACATTATAATATTGAAAGATATATTTTTAGTTAATCATATTTAAAAGACGTCATTTACACTGTTTCCATAGCTTTGCAAGGAATACATGAATATAAACAACAGTAGCAATGCATGCAGTTGCATATGTTATGTCACAGTATGGTTTCAGAGCAGTAGAAGGCATTCCTGAAAACTAAGGTCGTAACAGTTACTGGACTACAAATGTTAGCATGTGGCTGTGTTCTCACACAGCTGGGTAATCATCTGAAAACTCTCATTGTCACGTAGAAGCCTAATAATAATAACATTTTATACATTATATAGCAAAAATTTTATATATTAAAATATTATTTTATAGATAAAATTAGAATCACTCATGTATACAATAACTGCATTTATTAATGAAATATATAAAAAAGTTATAATGTGAGGAATTATGTAGAATTTATTCTGCTGTAATTGCTTTAGCAATGAAGACAGAGACAGGAAAAATAGAGCAAAATTTGTAGTAAAATGAATGACTAAATAAAAATGTAACTGTTAACTGAAGAAAGGGGTTTTGTTTTATGTAGGAACTTGCTTAATGGACCACTCTAAACTTCTACTGTGCTCTTACTGTGCTCAAAGGCTGTGACAAACACAACCTTCCCAAGATCTCAAATTAAGGAATTATCTAGAGGACAATTATTATATTTCCAAGATGACTGCTCCTGTTGTTGGACACCTCATGTTAAAAGCAACCTCACAGAAAAACAGTTGGAAAAGTACTATATCTAATTAGGATCAGAAAGCTACATGCAAATATATACAAGAGCTTGTAAAAAGAGAAGGGCAGCAGGTCACAATTCTTGCTGGGGGAGGTGGGAACTGTTTTCACTTATTTCCTTGCACTTTTCATTAGTAAACACATAATTAACAACTTTGTTTTCCTTAACAAAGGAAAAAAAACAGTTGCCTGGCAAAATGTGCCAAAATGTGCTCAAACTTTTCACTTATTTCACAACAGTTAAGACAGGCTCTGGGTTTGTACCATGTGGAGCTTTATGCTTCACATTCTACCTTTCCTATGTCTAATGCATTTTGATTATGTTAAAAGAATAAACTATTTCTGCAGCTTAAGACAACAGTTATCACAGCTGGATTTCAAGAATGCTAACAAAGAATTGAGGAAAGCAATAGTATCAGATTTTACAAAGCTTTATTAGACATAACAGCATTTTGTGCCAGCTTTAGGATTAGAAGCAGCTGTTGAGTTCATTATTATGAAAGCAATCTGATTCCTAATAATAGTTTAGATGTTTACCACCTCACTCTAGGTTCCCAGCCTATGTTTCTTGTTAATGCCTAAGTAGGGAAAAGTAAAAAAAAAAATAGGGAAGGGGGAGGAAGAGACAGACAGACAGACACCTACATATACATTTCTCAAGTATGGGACCAAAAAAACCCGATGTTTAACAAACAAACAAGCTAAAGCCAAACCAACCCCTTTCATACTTCATAACTGAAAAGCAACCTTCATGTCCACATTTTCATTTGTTTGCTTCCCACACCTGGTGCCAGCTAAAGAACAGGTATACAGCTACCCATTGGGAACACTTTACCAAAAGAAAGTGAATGATGCAGTCAACGCAATTTTATCCTTCTGTATT
Source organism: Strix aluco (assembly GCF_031877795.1). Classification (NCBI taxonomy): domain Eukaryota; kingdom Metazoa; phylum Chordata; class Aves; order Strigiformes; family Strigidae; genus Strix; species Strix aluco. The sequence continues at coordinate 26,606,895 of NC_133942.1, read as the reverse complement.
TATTCTAAAATTGTCATGGAAAGTAACTAGTCCATTTTTCACACTTACTGGAAACAACTCTGAAGTCAACAGACTCATGTTTGCCTTTTCACAGAATACAAGAATTGAGGGATCTTAACTATTTTTCAATTATGTTTGCAAAAACAAAATGGCAAGAGTTACTCCATTTCACTTGTTTGTGGGAAAAAACCATCATGTACTAAAATGTGCCCTGTCCCTGATCACTTTAGACTCAAAGGGCATACTCAGAAAGCCTCTAGCTTTCTGTTTGTGTGTGTGTTGATGATTTTGCTCTTTCCAGAGTTGCTAATACCTTACAATTTAAAAACTAATAGGATATGATCCACCTTTCCCCCAAATTTTTTTCTGTTTCCATTTTGTCGTGGTACTTCTTGAGAACAAGGTAGGGAAGATGAGAACACTATCTCATGCAGTCATTTCCAGATTCAAAAGGGTTTCAAAATGAAATGTGAACTATCAGCCTTGCCAATGTTTATTCAAACATTTAGCTTTCTGTAAAATAGAACCAGTTGTTTCAATTTGTTTTTATTGGAAATTTGAGTATTATAGTTCATTATCAGTATATTAAAATAACAGATTTATAAATAAAAAAAACATTTACAGAAATACAGATATTACCAAAACAAATCCATTATAATTTCTCATGTCATTATAAATGCTTAGCAGACCCTGAAATACTCTTCAGTAATTTGACTACTTAGTCATTCTGGCATAAAATCAAAACAAAGCAACCTTTGTAACTCATGTGTGAAATGAGAAACTCCAGACCTCAAAATAAACACGTCTTTTACCCATTATGTAACATTTTGGTCACCCATCTGTATTTTAGGTTTCCATTCAGTTAGCGCATTAACTTACTATAGTACCCACTAGTGCAGCTATGACTAAGGTTCTTTTATCCCAGGCTTACACAGACATAGGCTCTAGTATGAAAGGCTTCCTAATTTAACAGTAGCATGACCCCACATTATTACATTCTATTTCACTCACTGACTCACGAGTCTGTACAGTATCAATGGAATAATAGCAAAAAAGACTATATTGCAATCAAACAGAATCTCAGTAACCTAAGTCCCAACAAAGTAGCAATGGTGCCTTGGTGTTTCAAGGATGCATGAAAGAAAGCTGAGCTCTAACTCACTTTAAAACTCTCCAGCTGTCTCAGTGGAATATACAATTTCATTGAAAAGACATAGAAACTAAGATTTTACTTTCTGTTCTCCCTCTGAAATTAAAGCTATCCAAAAGAATGTCAGTAATTCTTTTTTTTTTCTGGAGAAAGAAAAGAGAAATGAAAACAGAACAGGCTATTGTGGGTTGTACCTCAATGCAAATTGTCTCCTGGACTTCTAGGAAATTACTAATGAGGTATCGTGCTTCATGTAAAGCTACAGTAGTAGACATGCTGTGATGAGTTATGCATCAGTTTCACAGCTTTCAGAATGTAAAATTAAGGCAAAGAACATTGTCTAGGCTGTGATATTCCAAGGCAACCACATCACCACATTCTTTTCTACGGACTAATCAGAAACTTGCATAATACTGACCTACTCGACCATGGATGCTCTGGTTACTTTTTCAGCCATCAGGCCCTATTCTCTACTTTTCTGGTTTATTATAAATCTTTGTTACTGGACCTATAATTTCAATGTCAGTTCTTTCAGAAATCTTGAATAATATTATTAAGGCCTTTTCTTCAGAACAACGAACTCCTAATTCTCGTAGACTTGGTGAATTCCCACTCAATGGTCTCATTTCCATTAGCCCACTCCACTTCCTCCCACCTCCACACTCACTGGCCTTACTAAAGACAGAGGCAAAATATTCATTTATTTGAGGAGGCATACCTGAATTACTTTTTATTTTGATTTGATACATCATCATATAGTTTCCACAACTTCTTTCTTCTACTTATATAGTGAAGAACCTTTTTGTTACTTGTTTGCATTATTATGATAGGTCTCACTTAGCTTGGCAAATCTCACTTTATCTTTACATTTTCTGCCCCATGAGCACAACCTTGTTAGTAAATCCTTCTTCCCCTCTTTCTGGGCTGTCTACTCATATAACACTTCTGAAGTTAATGACCAATATTTTTATGTAGAAAATGCTTTCCAACTGTCCTATCTTTGATACACCTTAATCAGTTTTTACACTTGTAATAAAAATAAAGCTTCCTCTCTGTTTAAACTGACCAGCACCTTTAGTTCAGCTGACTTCACTAATTAATTCCACAATTTCCTAAGCTCCTCTTTCTTTGAAATCAAGACTCTATTATGTTGACCTCCTTTTCAGTAAGGTTAAAAAACTGTGATCTTTCAATACTTTCTACAACAGGCTTTCTCTGACAGCCTCACCACCTAAAACCAAGCCTAAGATAACATCATCTCTGCACGCATCAATGATTACTTGATGCTCACTGCATCAAGAATATCAGAGGATAATACTGGCCTTCAATCTTTATATGTAATCTGTGTCAGTTTTCCAGTTAGAAAAGCAGGAAAAAATTGGTCTGTGATGACACGGAGGAGCATATTTAATCATGTCTGTGAACCTTGGTTTTTCAGATTTACATACTCTTCTTAAGTATAATATATAAGCCCTATTGCTAGTAATTATTTAGTTCATCAATATTGTTTGTGATCCTAATAACACTTTTTCCTCATTGTTTACAACAGTTGGAAAACTAGTTCAAGTACCTGTTCTCTGCATCTACTGATCCTCTCAGACAACAAATCCGAATTCGTTTTTTCTTCATCAAGCTCAAGTTCCAGGTGAGATAACTTGTCCTAAGTGGAACAAAGAGAAGTAATTTCATCATACTACTTTCCCATCCTCTTCAGATTGCTACCAAGGCATTATTCCTTAAACTTCAAGGACTAAAACTGTCTGAAAGCCTAGGCTTGAAAAGTGAAATGCCTCTGAAAACACCTAACAGAATCTAGAAAAAGAGACAGCAGGTAGATAAGCCTTTAAAGTGAATTTGTTTGTCTGAAAGAAGTAAAATAGAAGTCTCATTTCCCACCAATTTTGAGAAGATAAGAGAAATTCTGTAATGTTTCTAGAGACTATTTTTAGAATGTCTAAGTTACATCATACATTTGGAAGACAAATTTTTCATATGGTCTAAAAGTGTTTGTTTATGAAAGTCAAATGACAGCTTAGTTGAACTGAATAGTTATGAAGCTAACCCTGTAACAACAGTTAGAATAACAGTGTTATCCTGAAATGAATCAATATTAGATGCTAAATAGAACTTACACATCTAAATACTTTTGAAGTTGAGTGATATGCCTGTGAATGAAAAAAATACAACTTTGCCTGATAAACTCTAGAGAGAATTAATTTAAAAGCTAATTAAAATGATGAAAGAACAATTGCGATTTAGTACACATCATGCTACAATAGATATGCTAACACATCACCTTTAGAATATACCAGAATAATTCCTACAGTAGTACTACATGGATTTTCAACAACATCAGGTTATTTTGTTTCTTCCTAGGCAGAATCCATGTGAAATACCAAAATTATTTTAATCAGTTCTAATAAGATTCCAACCCTTAAAAATGTCTTTTACCTCCATTAGTTTGATTTGTCTCGCCCGATCATCTTTTAAGTGGGTTTTGGCTTCCAACTCATGCTCCAAGCCTTTCACAGTCTGTTCTAGCAACTGAGTTTTTGTTATCGCCTCATCCTGAGCTCTCTGGTGGTCCCTCAAGTTTTCTTCCATAAGATGCATCTGAAACAATAAGTTATGGTGATACACTTTATAATGTACTTTCTAAAAAATAAGCGATGTCAGTAAAGCGGACTGACTACAAACATGACAGATCTGGAAATGTGACAGAAATTGCATTGAGTTATATGCTTTTCACAGTAATTTTTGTTTTATCCACAAGATGGCACCAAGAAAATAAACTTGGAGTAAACATCAGCCCTAAAGACATGCTTCACACTACAGGTTTTACACTGGCAATTATACATAGTGGGGTTTTTTTATTTATTTCATTTTACCCAGTTACAGAAAGCCAAAAGTTTTACAATCTTCTAAATGGTTATATCTTTGGAACTTTTGCAGTATTATTCCTTTCCTTTTCAGACTACCAATACTTAAGCTTTTAAGCAATTATGTAGTTTATATGTCTGAGGCACTTTGATGACAGCATTTTACCAGTAATATAGTTGCTAACACACACACACACACATATGTATTAATATAACATTTTGATATAATAGGGCTATCTGCTGAAGAGAAAAGTTTCCTATTCTAACAACAACATGTACTCAAAATTATTTAAAACCTTCATGGTACTTTAAGGAGAAAAAAAAAAAAAAAGCAGTGAGAGGGGTTTTAGGTGAGACTGTGATAATTCCTGATACTTGCAACTTAACTTGTGACATGTATATATAATGAGGGTTTTTTTTCTTCAGCATACAGTCTTCCACATTCTTCCTCTATTTAGTCAAGTCCTTATTTTAGTGAAGCTAATGTATTAGTGACTGTTTACAGAGTTTGCTGCTTATTGCCAAGTCCTGACAACAAAACAGTGGACATCTGCATGACTTGGTGAACAGCTAGTTAAGTGCAGAGATATGTGTATAATAGCATTTCATATGCATTTAACATTTCAGAATGACACTGGATTGACAAATTTCAAGATTGGTATCTTTTATGTATCCACAGAAAACGTACAAGAGACCCAGCAATGAAGAACTCCCATACTGCCTTTGCAAGACTGTTTCATAATTTTTCTGCTAGAATGAAAAGATGATACTTGTGTTGCCATGATCATTACAATCCTTGGATTTTGATGAGACTTTCAAAAAATAATGTTTTGTGTACTATGACACCTACCCAAGAGGATTCTGACAGACAAAACAGACTTTCACGTTGAATGGAAAGACTATCTGTTTGTAATTCTTATTAAATACAAAAGAGGAAGAGATAATAAAGACTTACAATTATCCTGAATATTCAGTCTCTCTAGAAAGTCTGCTGTTTAACCTGTCTATCCTATATTTTCAGATTTTGTTCCCTTTTTGCAGCTAGCTGCCATATGACATTTTTAAAGCCCTAGGATTTTAAATACTGCCTCATGGACATGTAGAATTCCACAACCAGTAATATTTTGTTCTTTATATAGTGTTTGGGTTATCTTTTTGTCAAACAATGAAGGTTTATTTTGTTCTGAAATTTTTTATTTGTATTTCTTTTGTAGTTGTAATAGATAAGACTAGAAGTATTTTTCATAATAAATGTAAACACAGCGTGTATACATATTTACATACACACACAGATATACCTATCTTTTAAGCTCTCTATTCTCATTTATTCAACTTAAGACCCATGTTCTCAATATCCCAGTTTTATCCTTCACATTTCATTATGAGACTTCATCCCTTTACAAAGGCCCTCTATCCCTGAATGGAATAAATATAGAAGGAAGACAGAATAATACATAGGAACTATATTTTCTTCTATTGCTGTTCTTTTAAATTGAATTTAAAACAAATTTGTTAAGGGGAGAAGGCAACATAAGAAAAGTTCTGAACTGGAAAAATCAAACCATTAAAATGTTCTACTTACAGAAAACATCTGTGACCAGTGTGTATTCTCATAGCTTTTCCAACTGCAGAACAAGAATATGCAGATCTTTCAAAGACTGGATTGCCTTTACGGCAAAATTTACATGCTAAGAGGCAGACACTTCAAGACTGTGGTTTACTCTTGGTTGCACAGGCACCTTTGTCATTTAAATCCACAACATGGCTCATACGAAGGAGGAAGAGCAGAATGTATGTCAACTCCTTTAGAGCCAGAATTTGTTTGTTTGTTTGTTTTTTTGTTTTGGTGGGGGTTTTTTCCTAAGTAACTGCTGGGTTTTTTTTTCCTAATTCAAGAATATTTCCACACTCTCAATTCCTACAGTAGCAGGCATTAAAAGAGCAGCAGATCATCAATGGAATCCGTATCATATCACTTAAGACACATTCACTTGTCAAACACTGCATTTATCTGTCACAAACAGGAAACCCCATTTCCCTGGCAGAAGCAACATGCTGATCATCATCATGAGGAATGAACTCAAAAGCATGCTGATTGAGATCAGTCTCTCATGATGAAGTACACAAAAGCACAATAGCAAACATTCATTGTCTTGACAACTATCTGAGCTAAATTCTAGGTCAAAGGTTAGAATTTGTCACTGAACTATGAGTCATTACCTCATCTTGCATTCTCATGGTTGTCAGGCGTGATTTCTCTATCTCAAGGTTCTTCTCTTTTAATTGTCTCTGCACATCTGCAAGTTCCCGGCGATTTTTCTCCTTGTATTCATCAAGCTGGTTCTGAAGCTCCAGAGTTGATGTTCTTGAGACCTCTGCCATTTCAGACATCTGGGAAAAAAGCACATAAAACTTTTTTCCTAAAATACTGCTACAAAAGGTTCTATCATGCTTAATACACCAAAAGGTCTTTTTCTCCAGCTTCAACATTCAGTTCAGTATTTTCGAATGGAAAATTTATCAAGCATGTTCCCAAACAAATGAATTTCTGTGCAGAAGCATGAAAACACAAAACAGTAAGGTTATTTTATAACAGTGTGTGACAAAACTATTCTCTTTTTGTCTGTCAGCAGTTTTCTTCCAACTGGCTGCTGTAATGAACTACACAGTCACACTACAGTATATCAAGTTATATGGTTTACACACAGATGGCAAAATAAGTCTAATGCAGTAGCATTTTAAGAATCAGCTGCAAAACTCTGAAATATCCCTGTAGCACACATTAGAACTGAACTAAAATCTGGGATCTTGTTTAAACAAAACAGAACTATTTTACAACAGTATTTTGAGACAGCAGTGTTCCAACTACTGTTCCAGCCCTGAAAGTTTTTATTGATAGTCTCTAGGTTAAAGAGGCTAATAGTAAGTTTGCATTTCATTTTGTCTTACACGTTTAAAAAAAAGTAATTCTTTCTTCACAACTTGGCAGCTCATTTGCTTCTGTCTTAGAGAACTTCCAGTAAAGTTCTCACTAACTGCAGAAGGGGAAACATAACTCCCCTTTTTAAAAAGGGAAAAAAGGAAAACCCGGAGAACGACAGGCCAGTCAGTCTCACCTCTGTGTCTGGTAAGATCATGGAGCAGATCCTCCTGGAAGCTATGCCAGGGCACATGGAAAATAAGGAGGTGATTGCAACAGCCAACACGGCTTCACTAAGGGCAAATTGTGCCTGACAAATATGGTGGCCTTCTATGAGGTACAGCATTGGTGGTAAGGGAAGAGCAACTGATGTCATCTATCTAGACTTGTGCAAACCATTTGACACTGTCCCACACAACATCCTTGTCTCTAAATTGGAGAGATATGGATTGGACAGATGGACCAGTCGGTGGATAAGGAACTGGCTGGATGGCTGCACTCAGAAAGTTGTGGTCAACGCCTCAATGTCCAAGTGGAGAGCAGTGATGAGTGGTGTTCCTCAGGGGCTGGGACCAGCTCTGTTTAACATCTTGTTGGTGACACAGGCAGTGGGATTGAGGCACCCTCAGCAAGTTTGCCGACGACACCAAGCTGTGTAGTGGGGTCGACATGCTGGAAGGAAGGGATGGGCCATCCAGAGGGACCTGAACAGGCTGTGGTGGTCAGCCCATGCAAACCTCCTGAAGGTCAACAAGGCCAAGTGCAAGGTCCTGCCCATGGGTCAGGGCAAGCCCATGCACAAATACAGGCTGGCTGAGGAGTGGATTGAGAGTGGCCCTGCAGAGGACTTGGGGGTGTTGGTTGACAAGAAGCTCAACATGACCCAGCAATGTACATTTGCAGCCCAGAAAGCCAACCATATCCTGAGCTGCATCAAAAGAAGTGTAACCAGCAGGTCAAGGGAAGTGATTCTCTCCCTCTACTCTGCTCTCATGAGACCCCTACTTACAGTGCTGTGTCCAGCTCCGGGGCCACGAACATCAGAAGCACTTGGACCTGCTGGAGTGGGTCCAGAGGGCCACGAAGATGATCAGGGGCCTGGAGCACCTCCCCTGTGAGGACAGGCTGAGAGACTTGGGGGGGTTCAGCCTGGAGAAGAGAAGGCTCCGGGGAGAGCTTCTAGTGGCCTTCCAGTACTTAAAAGGGGCTACAGGAAAGATGGGGAGGGACTTTTCACAGTGACATGTAGTGTTACGACATGAGATAATGGCTTTAAACTGAAATAGGGTGGATTTAGATTAGACATAGGGAAGAAATTCTTCCCTGTGAGGGTGGTGAGGCCCTGGCACAGGTTGCCCAGAGAAGCTGTGGCTGCCCCCTCCCTGGCAGGGTTCAAGGCCAGGTTGGACCGGGCTTTGGGCAACCTGGGCTAGTGGAAGGTGTCCCTGCCTGGGGCAGGGGGGGTGGAACTAGATGATCTTTAAGGTCCCTTCCAACCTAAACCATTCTGTGATTCTATGATGTTCAGATTCCTTCAGCCTCTTTGGAGTGAACTCATACCTCCTCCTGTAACTTTTCAACAGTCTTATTCAGTTGCCATCGTTCATTCTCCATTTCATTCTTTATCTGCTTTAACTGTTCCTTCTGGTGAGTTTCATCTTTTAACTGCTGAGTTAACTGTTGCCGTTCCTGCGAAATACAACGCATGTTCTCCTGTAGTAGATTAAAAAAATATATATAATGAAATGCAGACCCACTTTTCTAATGCCTTAAAGGAATGTTATACAACACACTCTGTGCAGCAGTAATACTGCCAGCTGTTGTGACATTAGGACAAACTTAAATAATAAAAAAAAAGTTTATGAAGTTACAGTTTGCTAGCCAGTATAGGACAAACATTATTTTAGCGATGCAGTGCTTTATCCTTCCTATAAATTCCTAAAACACTGTTGCAACATTTGTAGGACCAAACATAGACCCATTGTATGACTGTATTACCTACAAAGCATATATTCCTCTACAGTTGCACGCATCAGCAGAACCTATCTATCTCCTACAAAAGGTTCAAAATCCATTTCAGGTTTCACATTTTTCTATATGCTCCCTTTAATGCTCCCTTAAAAGTTTTCTCAATGATCTTTTTTCCTAGATTAAAAAAAAAAAAAAAATCTGTTCCTATGATGAGTGAGAAATAACTAGTGGGGTGTTCTTGTTCCTGTTGCTGTGCTTCTATAGCACGCAGAAGCCCTAATCAAGATGATGTCTCATTGTGACAGATGCTGTGCAAATAGAACTTTGCAGCTCCTAGCACAAAAATACCCTTCCTGAAAGAACTTTTGCCATTAATGTTCAAACCTTACCTTCATTATCTGGATTAAATTTTGAATGAATTGCAGAGCTATGCTGCATGCTTATCTACAAGGAGCTCCAAATGTTTCTGCTATCACATTCAGGATGTTTAAGAACTTACCACCCTCAAGTTCTAAATACATCAGCAGAATAAGTGACTGTCACTAGTTCCTTCCAATACAAGAAGGTTACCTTCCATCTGCATGTTGGGACTCTCACCTCTTCCTTCTCCCTCCATAACAAAACACCTTAACAGCCCTACCCTAAATAGACACTACAAGACTAGAAAAAGGGCTTGTTTTTATGAAGTCTGAGAGGCACTATTAAATTGATTAAAACCAGATTATGGACAGTTTAAATTGTTTCAACAGAAAACCATAAATAATTAAAATCACCATAAATTGTAAAAAACATTCCAAAACATTGTTTTACATTTTAATATTGAAAATATAAAGTTTAGTTGCGTATCTAATACCTATGATGCTTACTTTATTACAAAACCTTGAAATATGAAAACACAGTAGTATTTCTGTAGGCAATACAGATCAGAATCTCAAAAAATACTTGTTCCAAGAGAAAAGAAAGAACATCATCAAATGTTAGAATTTAGAGATTTCTTTAGATTTGTTGTCTCTTACATTCCTGTATAACCTGTCAACCAAAGATATCTCTGATACAAACACGGAGTTATGGTAGGTGCCTAAGTAGTGTATATATAACCCTAAAACATGCTGGGGGCTAATAGATGTTGTTTTGCAAAGCCTAATTCTACATCTGAGTTGGTTTAGCTGACAAAGGATTTTAAGAACCTTGAAAAGGTTCAGCTTTAGCACTTCAGTTCTAAAAGCTGCTGAAATCTTGGGCCCCTGCTAATGTGCCATATTTGAACAGGTTATAAAAACCTCATGTTCGTCCCCCTCCATCAGCTTTTCACAGATCATTTAACTTTACTGTTTGTTTACACATCCTTGAGAAACAAACTGGGCAGACACAGATCAGTGAAATACACTGTGGCAGAATAATGGTGCCAGCAGGATGCTGTTCTGCATTGCCAGTGTGCTGAAAAGGGAAGTAAACATCAGAGCAAATCTGGTCACACTCTTTACTTCAGAGTTATCAACAACAACAAAAAAAAACCCCCAAACCAGCCAAACAAAAAAATCAATCACTACTATGAGAAGGAATTTAATCTACTAACTAGAGCAATTGCCGAAGTAACAATAGGTATGAATAATAACAATATTTAAAGAAAATAATAGGGGGCTTGATGCAAGCAGTGGATCACTCAATTCTCATCAGATCGTGCTAACTTTTGCCTGATTTTCAGATATGTAGCAGACTGTAATGCCTGAGATTGAAATTTAGCTGCTTTTCCTTTGAGTTATATTCTGGCATCCTGAAAAAAAAAAATAAAAATCAATCTGTCTCCCCATTCTTATCAAGATATTTTTACTGTTTTTTATTAAATAAGATGATAAAACTAAAAATTAACAAGTGTTGTGAAGTTGTAATCATAATTATTTTAATAGTAAACACAATTCCTAGATAACTGACCTGTTCCAAGGAGAAATTTCCATTTTGCTGAGTTTGTTTTCAGTTAGTTCAACAATAAACTGGCAGTGGCAATGCTGCTTCAGAGTATCATGGGAACTGAAGTTCAGGAGCTTCATGCTCTCATTCCCCCCACATCTGTTAAAATCTCTCATGCCCACATCCCTCTTGCGATGCATCACTATCTGTTGAGCTGTCTGATGTGCCATAAGAATCACAGGATTAAGTATTTTCCTGGACTCACTAAAGATCTTATCCCTTTCCAGCCTACCCTTCTCATAGATCATATTTATTAGTGACTGGAGAAAGCAAAGACTTCTCTGGGTACATATAAAGTACAAGACTGAAAAAAAAAAAAATTTACAGCAGTGTTGTTTCTTACCAAATCAACAAGTTTCTAATGCATGATCAGATGATTCACATGCACAACCATTCTCTTTGGAAAAGTGTGTAACAGCTGATGTTCTTTGGGCTTGATGAATTCTAGTTGGCTGAAAAAAACTGTTTTGCTTACCTCACCATTCCATAATTTTCTTCTCAGAATCTATTTAATAGGTACCCATACTATGATCTGTATTATTTAGCTAGTAGCTATGCCACAGAATCATTTAACTCGGGCATTAAAAAACACAATGCAATGGAAATGGTGCTACCGACTATCCAAATGCTGCAGTTTCCTCAGCGTCTAGCCTTTCAAAACACTATACTGAATTTCAATAGCTGAAATTTGGAATGTCCTATAGGACAGTATCAGTAGTCAACTCAAGTGTAACCTCTAATTTGAGACCCCTTCACATACAAAAATCCTTGAATACTTTTCACTGGAATTGGCTGGCCTGACAGCTACAGTGTATAACCACAAGTCAAATAAACAGTTTGTCAGTTGCCAACTGAAAGCCAACCTGTAGTGACAATCACTTTGTGAAGAAGCACAAGTGTGGCTTCAGCCCAAGTGAGGCTAACTCTACAGCAGTATTTCTCAACTTCAGGTTGTGGACAGACAGTGTTCCAGAAGACAGGGAGCCATAAAATAGGAATAGAACACACTCACACTTCCACACACCCAAAGAAGAAAACAAAATAAAATGGGGGAAAATGAAAGTAGTAACTTGTTTTCATAGTAACCTGTAAGATTATTGTGATACTTCCTTATTTTACTAAACAGTATTAGTTGAACCTTCTCTTTACAAAATTAATAATTTCTTTCAACTGGCAACTGAAAATTAAGAATATATTTCAACTTAGATTCTATGTGCCTGCCATTATTTACCACAATGAAAAGATAAGTTTCATATTCTTCTACCCATGGAAAGGATTCTATTCTGATTGTTTAATTTAAAAAGCACAGAATACTTGGCACTGCCATTCATAATGTTGGTATGATTGATATTTTTTAATATATTGCAGTACCATATCTGCTATGGTTAAGGTGTATAATAACTATATTAAATTATTTCCTTTCCCAGGAGTTCTCAAGAAACTTCCGAAAGTCTTCTCAATGTTGCAAAAATGTTAAGATGCATTTCATTTCTTGAAACAGTGGACTACATAGAGGAGGCTACCCTAAAACAAGAGGTTACAACACAGTACAGGACGCTAGAAAAAATACTACTTGTTTGACCATCCATAAAGAAAATTTCAATATATACTGATGTTGATTTTAGATATAAACATTAAAACAAGTTGTCTATAATAATTACGTGTATTCCAGCTTTAACTTTTCTGAGTAGAAATTTAGGATGAAAGAGGAATAGATTTGGCTATGCTTACAGTAACTGTTAAAATTCTATTCATGTTGTCATTGTCTTACACTAGTCCACCATTAAAAGTAATTTGTACCATGTACAAGACAAGATGGGCCAGTCAGGAATTAAGCTTCCACTGTGATAAGCATTATTACTGTGTCAAAGTGTGTCATCTAAATTGCCAAAGGTAACACAAGGCCAAATCAGCCTACCGCACAACATTATTCATTAAAACAAGCACAAATCTGAAGACAGAAAGGCCGAATTGTTCTAAACAAAAGGGACTGCTGATTACATCCTGAAGTCTGTTAGTGCTTGTATCCGGTGGACAAGAAGAGTGTAGAATCGGAAAGAGGATTAAATTTGGTGTACCAGAAATTAGACATAAAATGACAAGACTCTTCTATCTGTCACCTTTCCTAGATTTCTTTAATTTGGAGACCCAGCCTGGAAGCAGCATTCCTTGGCATGATGCCCTGAAGGATGCATAAACAGAAAAGAAAGAACACACTCTTCAAGCATCTTGACCCAAAGCTAATCAAGGTGCAGGAGATGCATATGATGTATTGATTCATGTTGTACAGGAAGGTCAAGATGACTGTGACTGAAGGGAGTTCTTAGAGAACAGTGCTAAACACAAGCCAATGATGAGTACAAGAGCCAATGAGGTAGAAGAGATAAACAGATTTTTAAAAAAAACCCCCACACAACCAACCAAAAGCCTCAGATGAAACACTTCTTGATGTAGCTACAAGGAACATCGGCTTAAAAACATCATTTTGTAGAAACAAAACTTCTTTACCCATACTGTTAAAACCCTACATTCTTGAAGCACATTCCATTTTGAAGACATGATGGTATTTTCTTGTTGTTATTTTTTTCTTTTTACCATAATTAACCAGTGTGAGAACATGCTGGTTAACACAACCTTCCCTTGGTTTATAATCCATTTATAGACAAGTTTAATTTTCATATTTTCAGAACAGTAACATAAATTTGGTGTTGGGGAAACAGGGGGAAGACATGGGGAAAACATCTGTTCAATTAAAAAAGGGTGTCTAGCAATGTACACGTATCTCACTTTCGAGTCTGATTTGTTTGACAGAATCACTTAAAAACTGTTTCTAGAAGCAAAACTAAGAATTCTAAACTACCTGATACTGTAGAAATAGATGCTTCTTCAGTAAGTGTAAAAGGTGAGTTACAAAGAGGAAAGATTAGGTTTGCAACTTTTTCAGATACAGAATATGATGTCAATAAGAAGGGTTTTAAGATTTATACACATTCATCTCTTTACTAAACAGATCTGAATTTTCACTCCATCTGAATCATTCCATCTTTACTCACACACAATATTGCCAACATCCCTCTCCACTGCTCTGAAGGAGGTGCATTCCCCATATGATTAATTTCTCGGAGAAAGCATGTTCTTTCCTGGATACTGAGTAGACTAAGGAGCAAGGTGGAAAGAGAACTTCATACAGAGTTTAAGAGGCTGCAAGTCCTAGTGATAAGTGTTAAGTTTCTCTGGTTTTGTGATGAAATATACCAGTTCCATGCAACATTTGCAAATAAGACAGGTTCATAAAAAAATATAAAAGAAGCCCATTTCCTGATATTTGTCTACTACCAATATTTTTATTTATATCCAAGTACAACTTTTTATTCTTCTAACATGTAAATACCTACACACAACCAGAACTGAAACATTCAAAATAATAAAACAGATTTATAAAACCTTAGGCAGTTCATTTTGCGATTAATCTCCCTGAAATTTTGCTAGATCCATAGAAGTATAAAAAACCAAAACAAAACAACCACCAAACCAAAAACAACCCCCAAAACTTGAGCAAGAAAACTGTTTAATTAGATGATGCTATGCTTTCAGGAAACATTTGAACATTGCAGTGAAGTCTAGACTTTAAAACAAGGTGTACTTCAAAAAGAATGAGCTGTTACTCTGTAGAAAGCAATGGTGACTCAGGTAAATAAAACAGGAAATTTAAAATGTAAATGTTCCAAATTGCTCTTGTTCTTACCTGCATATCTTCTAGTTGGTTTTCCAAAGACCCTTTTAACACTACCAATTCTTTTGCCTCATTTTCAGCATGTTTCAAAGCTTCTTCTAATTGTTGCTTCTCTTCCTGCAATGATACAATTTCATACATTTAGAAATAGTGGCAAGGCCTTTAATCTTACAAGTAAACTGAGCTATAAAGTATGTTCACCCCGGCCTATCACTGATCTCCCCAGTTCCAAGCTGTGACTTGCTTTTACACTGGTTTTCACGGGGGTAATCTTTCCTATACATGTCAGCAAACTACATCCCGCTTCTTGACAACCTGCTGGTTTTGCTTAGCCTTCCCAATGACATTGCCCATTCTCCTCTTTGTCAGTTTTTATTCTACAATGTATTCTTTGCAAATCAGGGGCTTGTTTTTGTAACTTACCTCATATCTTTTTATTTTTTCCTTCACTGAATTTTCTTCTCCTTTCATATTATCAATTTGTTCATGCAACTCTTCAATTTTACTCTCTAGCTCATCAACTGTTCTCTTCAACTGTTGATTTTCCTCAGTCAGCTCTTTGACTTGATTTTCTATACTATTCCGCACCTCTTGTGCAGCATTTCTTTCACTGGCAAGGACAGCAGCACTCTAGTGAAAACAAATCATGTCATGTTAATAAAATTAAAAAAAAAAAAAAAGATGCTGTTTACCAACAGAAGTTTCACATGGCACCACAGCAAATACAGCTAGGATGTAACATTAGAATGTCAACAAAATTTACCTTATAGTCTGTATGCATTACAAAACATGTATCTTTATTTTTCATATTACTGTGGGAGAACACACAAGGAGCATTTTTTTTCAGGCATACCTACGTGCTAAAGTAACATAGAACACCTTAACAGTCTCATGCCTGCCATCACATATTTTCACCTTAACATCTTCCTCTTTATTGCCCTAAAATATTTTCATTACCAAATCCCATTGTTAGGTAATTCCAAGTAATCTAAAAACTGTAACAGACATCAAAAGCCATAGGGACCTTTAAGGAAGAAGATATTGATGAAGAGTGTCTTCCACAGCAACACAAAACTGAGGCAGTCTCGCCCCACTGCTTATTCCAAGCACTAACATACAACACTCTACATCCATGCAACTATTTGCTTTGTGGGGCTGCAGAGTAAATCGACTTAGAGAACAGGATCAACCGTAGTATATACACACAGAGATAAATATAAAGAGATCTTGACACTAAAAAAAAAAAAAAAAAAGGAAGGTGGGAAACGTTCCTGGAAAAAAGCCCCAATCCATTTCAAAACACGGTCCCACAAAGTGCTGTGCCAGCACAGAAGAGCAGATGGGAACAAGCCATAGAGACTGGAAGTACCTTACAGTGGTATTGGTGCAGCTCTACCTGCGTATCACACAGCCCACACTTGGGGCTGTACTTATTCAGTAGAAGCTCTGCTTGGTTTTCACAGCTACTGCCTGAGGATGGAAGGAGTTTAACTACTGAGTTCAGCTTGTGTTCAGAAAGATACACTTTGTACTTTTTCATAAATGCAAATCAATATACAGCACAAATTATAATAAACTACTCAACACAATTTATTATATGTGGTGATTATTTTTTTTTTTTTAGCAGGACAACTGGCTGCAGCATGTAACCTTTCAGAGCTAATCATCTCCTTAGTCTCACCACTTACCCTCTCTAAAACACCCTACCATTTACTGTGGAAACCATGAGTGGAAGTATGGGTCTAGATTGTTATACTATCTATGCTGTTATACCAGAACACAGACCACGTATGTACTTGTAAACATTTAATTGTGTGGAGTAAAGAGCTGAAGGACTTAATCTTCGCTCTTCACTGACTTGTCAGTCAGAATCCCCTCCAAAGAACATAAAAGAATCCCAAGACAGAAATTGTGGTTCTTGTTCTTGGGCATTCAGGGTCTGATACAAAGCAGTACTCTGTACAAAGATCTGGTTCTCATGTATAGGCCCACCACCTTCTACATCAAGACCTTAAACAATAGTAAGGCCACCAGAACAGACACGAGTCAATCTTAGACCAGTATTGTCTCCAGTGGCCATAGCTGGTATTTATGGACAAAAAGAGGAAGAACTATGGGGCGATCCTTTCCCCATTACACACTCTCAGCTCTCACTGCTTTTCCTCCGTGAATGTATCATCTGTTAATTTCTCTAATCCTTTTTGAATCCATTTATACCTTTGGCTTCTACATTATCTGGTGACAATAGGTAATTACACATTAATTACTGAAGCATAACATTTTTGCATGTGAAATTGTGTTTATCTGAGTGAAAACAAAAGAAATCCTACAGAGTACTTTGGTGAGAAAGTATTTTGTGAATATTTTACGCAAGCAAGAGAATCACTTTTCAGTTATGTTATTTTTTGGTTGTAGGTCCTGATTTTCCCCTCCCCACCCCCAAAAGGAATAAGCAAAGTTATATAAAAGGGTATTTACAAAGTGCGCCCTCACTAAACTGTTTTCTAGCAAGCAACAGCTTCAAAATCATGCAAATTAGTTTGATAAAGTGGTAACTCAGAAAACACTCAGACTGTCTACAGGGTCAATGAACTTATTATACAAAAACTGGCAGCATAAGCAGGCTGACAAGTTCTGGACTTTTGAAAATACTGAAAAAACTTGTTCTTCTAAGTACATGACTACTTAAAAGCTCTGAAATAAATCTCTGTTGATGCTTTAAGTTCTCGCATACTGAAATTTCAATAGCATTTATATATTCCTTTAATTTTTGCTTTTTGCATACAGCAAAGTTTTACTAATTAGCAAGCACTCCACCAGTGGCTCCTTTTTGTCTCATTTCCCCTTTCTGGAGCTGAGTGAAAGCAGCTGAGGCATGCTGGGGAGTTCAGGGAGAGGAATGTTGATTTGTCTGTTCTTTTTCATCCAACCGCCTACACAGGGCTGCACAGTAAGAGAGGACTGCAGCAGACCCACACCATACCTGAAGATTCCACTACCCCATCTACCATGGTTTGCTCTACTTTTCCAGCACAGGAAGCATTATCTACTTAGAAGTACGCACACTCACACACACACAAAAGCAAACAACCAAACAATAACCCCAGATCTACATACATAAATATACACATAAATACATATATATACACACACACACACATATTTAACTTAACAGGTTTAAAATTAAGTTCAGCCTACACTGACGCAGTCATATCTAGAGATCTGCTCCAGCCTGCCTTTTGCTGTACGCATCTTAGGATACTGTTCCAGTCACTAAAACTAAACTGGTATTCTCCCTCGTTGTTCACTACATATTTCAGTAAGTTAGCAAGATGCTAGGTGAATATTTACATACAAATATATATATATATATAAGGTAGAGAAGTATAAAGTGCAAGTCGCAGGTATTGTCTTTATTAAGCTAATTTAAAATCTTGGAAATAAATTGGGTATATAAGTAAAAGCTGCCCAAGTGACCAGCACTTAACCAGCAGATCTCCACACGTCTCTAATGACCTTGGTTTCATTACAAGGGTTACACCTTCACATGAATGAACTGTTCCCAAACAAATTCTCTAACATGTTAAGTACAAAATTCCTTTCTTTCACCTGGAAGGGGTATGTCTTAAAAAATACCAACAATAAATATATACCCTTACACACACACTTTTTCAAGATGGTAGGAGAACTCTCTTAGTATACATGGGAAGCTTTACTGGTATTGTAGTTGGAGAGTGGGCATTTTTTCTTAAGTATCTTCTGGGGACAGCAGGAGAAATTTTCTTCACGATGCACATTTCTCTTTACACTACTGTTTCAACATCTTTTCAACATGTTTCAGATAAGACTGAAAAGAAACACAGGAGTATCTGTCCTATCAGTTTATCTTACCCAGTTGTACTATACGTATAAGACACAATTGTACTATATATATATAAGGCATGGAAGATCACCTTCAGGGTATAATTCAGGATATTACAAAAAACAACACACAAGTATCTTCAATCTGATAGTGAAATTTAAACAAAGTCAAACCACAGAAATACAATTTAGATGTTCTTCAAGTAGAAAATGCACACATAGAGTCAAACTACACAGCTGTGTTTAGATGGAAAAAACCCTATATTCATTTATCCCCAGTATAATGAGAATTGTATGCAGAGCTCTTCACTGGCATAAATGAAGCTTCTGGATTATAATAGCTTTTGGCAATACATACCATACCCTGTAGCATACTGCCACAGAAAATTTAGGGTATGAAAAATCTCCATGCCTCTTCCCTTCCCCTATTCTCCACTGTTTGTCTTACCTGGCACCCCATGTCACCTTCTACCTCCCCTCCAGGTCTTGGAAAGACAGGTGAACATGCTAGAAAAGAGCCGAGGTATCATGAGAAAGGATATGCAAAGGAAGCAAGCACTGAAACATAGTTCTGACAGACCTTGTAGCAACACCATTAGGGGAGAACCTGGTGGAGAGAGATCCCTATCCATCTATTGAACAGTTGCATAAGGTTCAGGCCAGCTATCAAATCACACATGGACACTGCTGAAGCAGAAATAGATTTTGCATCCTTTGACTACAGAACCCTACCACACAGGCAGTGTACTCAGCCAGCCACAAGCAACTAGAAGGCAATATTACTCACACAGAGACCATACATTAAATTTACCACTCTGTTGTCAGAGAACGCCCACTATGTTCTGCAGAGAAGTCCCCTAATAAAACATGCCAGTGGAAGGTATGAAAACTACTGCACTGAAATTACAGAGAAATTACTATGTATGTTGATAAATTTTGAATGCCAATTACTGCACTTCATAGGCTAAAACTGAAAGTGGCAACAGCATAGACAGTTTAAACTGTACAACAGATGGCATTTGCTAACAGCCAGCGGTAATCCTATTCTGTTTGGTTCTGTCTACATGAGCAAGAAGGCACAGCTTTCATTTAAAATTCAGTGACTGGCTCACACGTTCAAAAAAGGAGTTGAAAGCTGTTTGCAAAAGCATTGAATTGGAGTGGGTTAGAGTGATGAGGATGAATCTAGGATAACTGAACACTATAGGGCTAGTAAGTACAAATGAGTAAAAAAGCCAGACAGGGAGAACTCACATGTACAGATTGTGCTGTGGATCCATACCCTTTAGTCCACACATGAAATGGGGCTGTATGTAAACACTGTGAGTTAACAAAAGATCCTTAAGGCTTAAAGACACTACATCAATTAATGACTCCTGTTAGTACCCATTCATAAATCCTTTACATTGCTACATTTGATATTTGGGGATGTTGGTAAAGTTTTGGCAATCATTTTAACTAAGTTTATATAAATTTAACCCATGGCAACAGAACTGGGTAAAGGTCACAAAGTAATGACTTAAGTGGAACATGAAACATTAACAAACATGTTGTTAATATAAAATCATCTTTAGTTCACAGAATTGTGGATCAGCCTCTTCAGAGAATTGAAATGAGATTATATACATAAACACATACAGAGCACATAACAGACGAAACTGGTTAAACAAGATTCTTGAAGACAAAATCTGGAATGAAATACTGTATATTCAGACATATTTGCCATACAAAAACCCCAAACCAAACAACAAAAAACCCCACCCCCCCCAAAAAACAGGGGGAAAAAAATTGCTTCAAGCATTGAAGGGGGCTCCTTGGATCTTAAAATTAATGTATCTCAATTCCAAGACTGCAGTTTCTTCCCTATGATACATAAAACATGCTAATTTATTTTAACTCCCAATTGCTAGTTGTGGCAGTATGTCTTAGTAAACCAACTTTTTACTCTATCATATTATGGAGTTATATTTATGTAAGGTTAAAACCCTACAGCATTTTCCTTGGTATGTTTGTTTGCCTGCATTTGCTTTGTCTTCCCTTTGAATCTGTCTGTCCTCACTCTGTCTTCCAGGGCATCCAGTGCCTTCTATTCCCTATGTTTAGCCTGTTTCACATTTAGATTTCCAACTCTAAATTTCCATCTCTCTAAAGGAGTAATACCTTCCTCAATATCCACATTCTTGCAGACTTCTTAAACACACTCATATCTTCTTCCCATTTATTGTTTTTGAATACATGAACTATTTTATTACGCTTTCTCAAATATTATCATGTTTAAACTCATGATTTAATAAGACTGAGCAAGCCTTATCAGCAGACTCAAGCTACAGGGATTAGGTAAAAGAAGCTGGAAATGGGTTGCAAATTTCTGAAAAAAGATGGAAAAAGAAAGAGAAGCCTGTCTAGAAGAAAGCAAACATAGCTGTAATGATGAGGTCCCACAACACAAAGTCCTCTGTGAGTGCCTGAAGATAAGCTTCTGCATTCTGACATTGTCATTGTGCCACAGCGCACATGCAGTAGCTTTACTTATTAGCCCAGCAGTGGACTCAAACCACCATGAATAAAACAAGTTATCAAATCCTAAAAGAAAGGTCCACTGCAAAAGATCAGTTTCTGACCACAAAAAAAGATCATACATAGAGGAAAATAATCTATGGTGATCAATAACCACCAAAAATTTTTAATAGTTCTCATACATTTTAATTCTGAAACTTAAAGGATTAGTCAATCAGCTTGAGAACAAATCAAGAGTTTACAGTGGAAGGGGCTGCTGCTGCAGAAATAAAGGAGTGCTGCAGAAATGAGTGAAGCAGTAAGAGAAAGGATAGTTTCACCACTAAGGTACCCAAATACATCCCTAGAGAATCTGGAGCCTATTCTTGTCTCTGCTAAAGAGCTTCTGGGGCAAGATTCAACCAAAACTTTCCAGAAGGGACCCATGACTGCATGCTCCTTAATTTCCTTGGTGCTTGATTTGAGACATTAGGATTTGATTTCCAAAGTCTTGAGTGCACAGTTGCAACTCAAGTCAGGAAAATTGTACCCTGAATATATCAAGGGCTATAATGGTTAACATTACGTCAACCTAGGCACCTCAAGTTGAACATGCACAGCTAATGGATCCTTTTGACAGGAATCTACCTACCTCTTACTTTCCTACACTTAAAATGGGTAATAACATTACTCATGAGCTTGTAGCTATGCTGAGAAAAGGTATGAAAGTTTCTGAAATAATAAAGGTAATTCTTTCTTCAGAAGTTTTTAATAGTATGTACTGAGTGCAGGAAGAGACCAAAGTCTGAAAAAACACTGATAAATGAAATATTTCAACATTAAGTGAGTACAAAGCTACTTTTAACTCGACAGATGAGAAGAAAGTGAGAGAATCCATGCACATATGTATGTGTACTATTTGATTTAGTATGTACACATGATTTATAAAGTTTTACCTAGCATAGGTCTGCTTATCTGAGCCCACATAGTCACAGCTTCTGGAGTTCATATGCATGCAGAATTTAGTTCTCAGCTTTGGCCCTAAGGAAGTTACTCTCTATACGGGAACTTCAGCAGTGAAATTCAATTCCCTCACTTCTCATCCTGCTCCTCTCAGGTGTTTTGCCTAACAAGAAATTAATTTAATAAAGGTGAGTTTGTGCCCTTGTATCTTAGATATATACATGTCCCGAAATATTTTAAAATATATTAAAATTAGTCAAGACCAACTTTAAATAAAGCAATAAATATTGTTCCAACTCCTTTGTTACAGAAATCTTGGCAAAGCAAATTACTTATATACTATTCTACTCTCAACTTTGGTGCAAGCAGTGCAATTTAAAAATCAGATTTAAAAATCAGATGAAGCTCTGTTAGTACAAAAGGCATCAAAATCCTTCCCACCACTCATTATTGTGTAAACCCAAAGAAACTGGACAGAACACACAAACAGGGTCCTCAAGATGTAAATGCAATATTTGATTTCAACCTAAATACCAGCAAAAAACATCTTGGATAGGAATGCAGAAAATGTTCTGTGGCTCCACACCTTTTTTTTACCACACCCTCAACACTGGCAAAGACATGAGAGTGGTTGTGTAACTGATCATTAAAAAATGGCTTTGGCTGACTTCAGTGGTTCAGCTGGTGAAATTCCCTTTTGGCAGTGACAGCAGAGTACAGGACCTTTAGAGTCCTTTTACAAAATACAGGAAGAGCTGAAGTGAAGGGAAGCAAAGTATCTCATTCTCATAGAATTGTTACAATTTTCACTAGATTCAACATTTACTAGGCACAACTCAGCCAATTTTTCTAAAAACCTTTAAATTTCCTTTCAGAATCAAGTTCAACTGAGTAAAACTGAATTCAACCAGTTAACTTTTTGTTCTTTAATTGCCATACTTGAAGTAAAAATCTAAAGAATAAATCTCCATTCAAAATGAGTTAGAGCACAAATAGAACTTTTTTAATGGAAGTAACAGACTTTCAGATATTCTTTCCATATTTATACTTATGGAATCAAAGTAAACGACATGATAATCTTCCAAAACCTTCTGAAACTAAGGGAATAGCATGGCTGCTCACTTCACTCTGTTCCTGGTGTGGAACACTTAAGGTATCAAGGAAGATATTGTCTGCTGAAACCAACTCTGAAGTCTCATGGGCCACCTTTTTAGGCTGATGCTGGACTAGTTGTTTAACTTCTTGAACTACATGTAAAGTTTCATGTGGCTTCAGGGATTTAGATCTCCCCAGCTCCCTCAGATGATGCCGAGGAGGTAGAAGTCATGGAGATACCAAATCCCTTTCTACTGTCTTTTCCTCTCCTTTTTGTATATAAACAAATCAAGTTTAAATAAAAAAACTAGACACTGATTTCCCTAGGTAACACGCAGGTGATTTCTAAAGAAAGAAAAAAACAAAAGCCACCTACACCCAAAGACTGACACCCAGGGAAAAAAGACAAACAGTAAGTCTCAACATAGGGACAGCCCTTTAATAGTAATCTTTACTAGCTCTTTGGTAAAGACAGCTTCTGAAATCAGTATTGTTCAGGTACAGTCATCTAGTTTTTCAAGGTCATGAACGCAAATAGCAGGTCTTTTTTTCTTTTTGTAGCTCTGTTTGTAGTTCTGGTATTTTTCCACACCATGTACCTTTAGGCAATTCTTCTAACCTCAGATACTATTTCTTAAAGGAGTTGGAAACCCTGGGATGAATAACACAGTAACACTGGATAGCATGGATAATAAAATCTCCTACCTCTGAAAACGTAATGTGAAAACTCCTTAATAGCAAAACAGTGTTAAGCTACCAACCTCCTACCCTCACCTCCAAACAAACAAACAACTCAAGCTTCTAGAAAAGAAACTAAATAGCCTTTCTACCTTACAGTGATTACATTAATTCTTCCTATCATCTCAAAATGAGGCCTAGCCTACTTTAACACATAGCTATGTCTTTGGAAGTTAACTATCATTAGTTACCTATTAAAAGGCTCAGTGCGTTTTTATCTCTTAGTGAGGTATGCTGCAACCAACTTGAATCCTCAGCTGTATTTCAAGAGATTATTCAGTAAGTAAGTGCACAAATTTACAAGTCAGACTGTCTTTTCCTCCACTTCAGCCAGAGCCATTCTATTAACTGGTTAAAAATTACTCACTTGTGACACTTTAGAGGTAAGACTTGTTTTCTTGTAAGGCCATTCTCACTGATCTAAACGGTATCATATCCTTAATATTATGTCCAAAACTATTTAGGTTTTCATTTATGAGATGTAATGAAAGATTTAAATTTAAATGCCTGCATTTTATAATTGAGAATGCATCTTTTTTTTTTTTTTTTTTAAACACAGAGCATATTAAACAAAATTTCCCAACGTAGGCATGACCTAACACTTACACAGTTACAAAATCCAGAGCCAGGAAAGTATTAACCTCTCAACCAGTAGCTATATCAATGTCATATTATCCTCCCAGCTATGCATCATGACATACTCAGACTGGCTTATATGAACAGTTTTTTCAAGGTCAGAAGTTCTTGCAAAGACTAGAGTAAAATATTAACTAGTTCTGTGTTCACACTGTACCCTACTGAATGGACTTAACACAGTCAAACACTTCACAGACACACAAAAACAAACATATATTTTCACAGGACAAACCACCTGAACATACATATACTGTCTTCTGCCGAGGAGGATTAGAGATCTTCCTGATGGTATTAAAGACGACAACTGCACAGCCTCCTGCCAACTTTCAGAAACAAAAAAACCCCACAACCAACCAACCCCACTTCCCAACCCAGACTAACTGAAATAGTCCTGGCTGAATAAGGCTCACAATGGTGAAATGACTATTACAGATAAAACAAGTCTTTCTTTTTTTCTTGTTTAGATGTGGTCCAATCCAACTCAAATAGAGCTTTGCACGACAGTTTTGCTCAGAGGCTTTCTTGACTCTACATACAGTATAAAAACCACTTCAGTTATAGTTTCATGGTACTGTCTGCATCTAAACAAACACATGTTCCCACTAAATAAATGGAGGAGTAAATTGTGTGGAAATGAAAGACCAGAGGAGCTGGAACTTAAAAAGATTGCTTTAGCACCAAAGCATTGTTGACAACAAAGCTAATATTCCATAATTTGTTTGGCATTTCATTTAATGGGTGCCTAAAAACATGTCTGATGCTATTACCAAACAACTTCCTTTCCACGCACAGAACAGACATAGCAAAACAAATGAAATTCATCTCCCAGATCTTCCATATACAGTTCTAAAATATGTGTTTCCAATAACAATGCCTATTTAAGGAGTGCCTGCACCCTTCCTTCCACCATCACGCTTCTTCTGTCTGTGCACCCTCCCTCTCTTTCCCCCACCTCATCTGTGTAGGACCACACTGGAAATCAATCAAAAACATATCAGACTTTTAGAAAGCTGGTAAAGGACAGCAGAAAATTAAGGGGGGTGTGTGCAGATCATGAAATCGGAAACATTGACTTGGACTGGTCACTGCTCTATTCTTTGACTCTGTATACAGTTTAGATCAGTTACCAAGTGGCTTCTACTGTTGAAACAACAAAAAAAAAAAAAGTGTTATTTCAACATGGCAAAGCCTGCATCAGGCAAGCAGAGGAAAGAAAAAAACCCACCAGTGACATTTCAAATCCTGGTTCATCTTCTCTAAATCTTTTCCAGCTGTTGTGTATCTTGTTTGAGGTGAACAGACTAGACTCAGACACAGCACTCAGGACGCAGATTCAGATGAATTATAGACAGATGTATACAAGGGCATAACGATGTTCTTATGCCCAAGTAATTCCTGTAATATGTTCCTTTTACTGCTATCAAGACAATGGTTTTATAGAGCTATTTTTTATAACCCCAAGATTTCACCTTAGAATAGCACAAGTTAGTTTGGATCCTACTGGTTTTTTCCATAGATATAATTTTACAGTTATATACATTAAATTTGTCTATCACTTTATGTACTAAAATGTTTCTGTGATGCTTCACAATCAGTTATGTCTTCACTTTACCTTGAGTAACTTGGGTAACCACTGGTGTTTATACAGCATTCTTCCAAACTAGGTTCTCAGAATATACCAAATTTAGTTGTTTCATTTTACATTTAAACTATATATGCCAAGCCATTTCTACAAGGCAGGCATACACTATATAGATCAGTATCATTTACAATGCTTAAGCTAGTTTTTGTTAAGCTTCTGCTGTATGTGGGAGATTTTTATTATCTCTAAATATCATATTATCAGGTTAGGTAGAAAAAGATTCAATATTCACTTTCATTTCCAAGTTCTTTATAGCTCTGCTAGATTCACCTAAATTCACAATCACTTCATACAGAAAGGGAAAAACCAAAGCCAAAATGGCTTCTCATCTACAATGCTCAAAATTCTGTATTATTTTCTTATTTTAAAGGAGTACACTTTTAGTTTGTAACACGTGCAGAAGGTAACCACTGTCTTTTGCTGTTCCTACCACTTGCTCTGGTAAAATTCTTCTTCTCTTTAATCATATCACATGTCTTAACACATACATGTCAGTTAAAGCTCAAATGACTACAAGCTTCATTGCATTCTTAAATGTATTGATAAATGTATCAGCTTCTAAACTCTTGAGTGTCCATTTTATCATTTTGAGGACAAGGTCAGAAGCATGATGAACCCTGAATAAACAAGTCAAGGTCAGGCTTAGATAAGCCTCTTCGTAATGTGATGTTTACAGCTTTTTCTGAACAACATAATATGTGCAGACTGCTTCTCAAAACAGATGTAAATTTGACAGTGTTGTGCAGTCTGCAACTGTACTCCTGAGCTGATACAATTTCAGTGGAATTAGAACAGTACCAGTTGCAATTTGCTACCTTTTACCTACTGTATTACATTCCAATAGCTATATCCAAATTTTACTGAAACAGTGGCACTTCATCCACAGTGACAGAGCACTCATGGTTAAGTAGTACAATTCTGGCCTGTTGTGTTGTAGGGTGAAAATAAATAATGTAAGTTTTTGCACTACATTAAAACCAGGAGTGGATTCATAGTCATTTCTGCTCTAGCGCTTACAGTTATGGAGAAATCCGTTTTTAATTTATTATTAAATTAAAGGCAATTATTAACCCACAGAAGCATGTTATGGTAGAGTAAAACTTCTACTGTTGTTAGATGGAAACAGTCTGGTCTCAGCCTTAATAAATAAGCGATGAAGTTAAGAACAATCACAGCCATCTCAAGACTACCACAAGGCAAAAGACATAACACAAAAATGAGTTAAAAAGCTAAACTGTAGCAAAGAAAATGAATACCTTAATATCTGTGGCTTTATATTAAAATATCTACTTAAAAAAACCCAAAAAAACCTAATCTACCACCACATCAGCGATCACAAGAACAGAATCGCACGTGACAAATAACCCTGCTCTGTTCTCCTATCAGATAACCTTGAGTATATTTCTAACATGATTTCAAAACAGATCTACGTGGTATTCTAATCACACAGACTAAATGCACTGTACATTACTTGTCAAGCTATCTGATGTCTCCAACAGCTGAAAAATTCTGCTGATTTAACACTGGCACAAAAATTACTTCCTTTCTCCCTGCAAAAACTTCCTTTTCGTCCTAATGCATATTCACAAGACACCTTTACTCAGTGTACTAATATGGATGATATAGAAGCAACATCAGAACTAACAACCTTGTACATACAGAGTCCAATATACCCTGATCTATCAAACATCAGCATCCATATCTTCTGCATGATAAACCACTATTACAGCATTTCTTCATTAAATTCAACAGAATGGCCCTTTCCATTAATCTTTGATGTAAATTTCTTGTATCCCACCATTCAATATAAATCTTTCCAGGTTGCAAAAATATTAACAAAATTAATTTAACAGGTCAAGCATCTTCAATTGTATAAAACACGATTTTCACACACACTGTTGGGTATTCCAGATTAATTATAAAACCAATAATTAACATCATATGTAAGATCACAGCAGATCACTCATCTAACTCCCTGCAGAGACTGGTAATACTTTCCTGATGATATATCAAACTCCACAATTAGTCTCAGCCAGCGGGCATAGGCATAATGCTGCGCTTCAAAAAATCATTAAGGATACTAATAGTAGGTGAAATTAAATTAAAAAAAAACCAAACAAACCTTCCAACTAAGCATGATAAAAGTTTTACTTAAAAAATAAAAACAGCAAAAATCACTTGAAGTAAAATCGGAAGAGCAGAACTGGTGCTTAGAACACATTAATTAAATTTCACTTTTGAACATCGTATTAAATTTACTATTAGATAGACTATGTCATGCAAGTGAATAAATGCTATTTATAACTATCTCTAAGCCACAGCAATCCAGTCATAGAGCCATTTCCCAGACTATTATTGTTATGCCAAACAGACTACTCTTTCATTTCTTGTCAGTCGTAATTACAGTTCCATAATTGAAATACAGTAAATTACCATGCAGTAACTTTGAAAGATGGTTCACTGAGGTTAAGCTGTCACTACAATTACTGTATAATAAAAAATGATAATTTAAATGTTCTACTTTTCTTGAAGAGAAAAGAATTCAATTCAAGTAGCTCAGATGAGTCAAATACCTTCATGATGACGTAAACAAAGAGAAACAACACATTTAAGCAAAGCCAAACAATCTCAAGTAGAAGTCCCAGGCTGCATAAACAAATCAGTGTATATAAACTTTTCTAACCACTGAAGAAAACTGCATATTTAAAAACAATCTTTTAAAAGAATATACTTTATCAGACTTCAGCCATACAGTAATTCCCTGCATCTTCCATACATGCTCCTATTTTGCTCATAAAGTATATAAACCTTTGGAAACTCCTTCCAAGTTTCAACCTTAATTTTAATTCAGTTCTATGTTATGTTTTCAGCCACGACCAGTAGGATAACTGCAACTCATCTAACACCAATGAGGTAAAGGATGTAACTTAGCATGGACATTTCTAAGCATAAAACTGGACATACAATTTTGACTTACATTGGTCAAGGACAGTTTGCCTGTAGAAATTTTCTCAAATATTTGACAGAAATAAAATGAGGGAAGGGGATACAGAAAAGACACAAATAATCGCCATGGTAAAAATAATGCTCAAAAATTTTATGAGAACTGTTCCCTTACAAAAAAAAAAAAAATCTTTCTATAAATTCCTAGCTGCTCTCTCTGCAAAGATAACTTCACCACAAAGGACACCTTTTGGAAAACCATAACAAATACACACATCTGAAAACTGTTACTGGTCTGCCCCTCACAGAGACTTCCTGCTGATGCTGGAAGAGGCAACTCCTTCAGTTTTATTTTCTTCCTGTCTGCTTCCAGACACCCAATCCCTGCTGTTTCCCTTGTGCTGGCACTCATTTGACCATTCAGTAAATGAGATAAGCTCAATAAATGAAAAGGACACAAAATAAAACAAAAAACCCCCCTAGTAGTAAGTAGTTGAAGGAACAAGGTGGGACAACGTAACCAGGCAACAGGACATGACACAAGGAGCTGAAGGTACGAACAGCGAGCTGCAAAGAACTGCAGAGAACTGCTAGAAACATCAAAACTCTAATTTCAACAGCATCACTGGCAAAGCATGCTGGCACTCTTCAGGGCATCCTCAAGGTTTCAGTGATTCCATTTAACCCAAGACAAGCAAATGGTCCTCTCCACTATACTCCCACCTATTCTCTCTCAAAGTTTGCAATGAAGCAAACGTAGTAAGTAACTGCTTGAAGAAAGGGCCACAACTTCAGCTGTGACAAACAATGTTAAAGTGTATGAAATAAAACTTAATTCTCAGCAAGCTAAGAATCTCATAGCCCAAATCTTTACCTATTTATTTTGCTAAAAAAATAGTAGTATCTGAAAGCATCTAGTATAAAACATCCACAAGAGGTATGATTTTTCCCTGTAGAGATTAATTGTAATCACTTATTTCACCTCTGCTGCTTTGTCCAGGCTCTGCTGTAGATTGAGCAATTCTTTATCATGTTGCTCTTTAAGTTTATCCATCTCCATGTCATGGCTAGATACTTCTTCTTTTAGTGCTCCTTTTAAAGCTGTAAGCTCTCGCTCTCTCTTTCTCAAAATCTCTTCTTGTTGATCTTTTGCTATTAATACTTCTTGTAGATCCTGCTTCATTTGCATCAGCTCCTAAAGAACAAAATTAAGCACAGTTGCATGACAAATAGCTCCAATGGATGTTCTGTTTGCGTTTCAAAGAAGAAAAGCATATAAGTATAAGCTCTCCAAGGCCAACTTAATTTCATATGACCGATGTATTGACTGCAGCTTTTATAGTAAGCTAAAAATTTACTAAACCCTAAGATTATTATAACATACAGCTCAAGTTTTATTAACAGGTCAACATATCTGATGCTGCAAAACTATGAAAATATTCTGATGGTGTATGTTATGCTGTCTGTAAATAAACCAGGAGTCAAACTAAGGTTGCCACTGAACAACTCCCTCAGTCCCACCTTCTGTAACAAAGAGGTAGATAAGAACAAAGAAAAACCTTTTTCTCCTCATGCTGCAAGAACAGTGAACCCAATGATAATTCCCTGTTGTCTTTTCTGCTGTAAATAATGAAGTTGCTTCTGCAAGTGCTGAAGACAAAACAAGTGCTTCCCAACTGAGTCCATGCCTTTACACCCTTTCTCCTCCCACCATGTTCACCCTAGAAGTCATTTCCCCTCTACAAATTGCTGGGAAAGAAGTGGGTAGTTCTTGAATCTGAAGAATAAATACACACATGCATGTATATAAACACAGAATAAAATAACAGCAACAATCAAAAATGTACAACTTCAAGAATTATCTAATTCAGTATTTCTCAAGCTGTGAATAACTGCACTTTCAAAAAGAATGTAAACTTCCCCTGCACTGAAGCAGGATCAGTACATCTAAACCATTCCTGACATACATCATCTACTCTGTCCTTAAAAACCTACAATGAAAGGGATTCTACTACCATGGTCCACTGTTTAATTATCCATATTGATAGGAAACATTTTCCTACACTTACTTTAAATCTCTGCAGCTAAGTCTTTCATTTCTTACTTTACCTCCACACAACATAGAAAAACTGATCACTCTCTCGTTTATAGCAACATTACCTAAGATGTGCTTTTGACTCTTCCCTCACTCCTGCATTCAAAGTCCTTCTTCACAGATAGTGTTTTTCAGTGCTATCACTATCATTCCAGACATTCCCCTACTTATGTACAACTTTCAACGGCAGTGCCCAAGATTTAAAACAGTCATTTAAGAGAGTAATCAAATCTCACCTATGCAAAACAATGTAGTTATTCTACTCAGCATATCTTGCACACAAGCATCTTTAATATTCCTGAGATCTATCATCTATGCTTTTGCTCCCTATTTTGCATTTTAACATTTAGCTTCAATTTCTTAAGCTAGTTCTTTGCATGAGTATTAAGAGAAGTTAATTGTTTTGGTACTACAAGTATGAAGATAAATCTGAATTTTAATCTTCCTTTTGAACCATTATGCACTGATACTCTTACACACTCTTATCAACAAATTTAATAAGCAGTGTTCTCTATTTCATCATCAGTATATTACTACAACCAGGTGACAGAAAACCCATAACTCTCTTGTTCCTCTTCAGGCTCTTTCCCCTCTCTTCTCCCCCTGGTCGCATCAATAGAGAGTCAACAATTTAAAGACTGCTTTAGTGAGTTCTTTTAATTTTCTTAGCTGAACCTCATCTGGCCTTGCTAATACATACACCTTCTTTAAACTGATCTTCCCCATTCTAAATCCTATCTAATTGTTAAAACTGACTGAGATGATTATTTGGTAACAGTGGATAACTCAACTGTCCCTCAACCATTATCTTATTTGTTCTCCTATTCTATAAAACAACAGTACTCATACTTTGTATTCCTTTTAGTGTTAACGTAGTTATTATAACATGCTTTCTTAGGTCACCTAATAATGGTATATTGGTTTGGACTGATAGAATGGGAAGAGCTAAGGCATGCATTTCTTCTACCTGTATCTTTGTTCCCATTTTCATGCAATTCTTCTGATTTTTTTCATCCTTCTTCTGGTACTTTATAACTAACCTCAATCAGAACCTCTTTCTCCCCTTCATCAGTATGTTTTGCGTTATCCAGTTCATCATGCATCTCAGACAGCTGGTCTTGAAGATCTCTGATCTCAGTCTGGTGTTGTTCTTGCTCCATCTTCACTTCAAAAAGCCTCACCAAGAAAAATCAGACAGCATTTTTTAATTTGTAGAAATAATAATGGTGTTCTTTCAAGTACTAAAAAGAAACAAGTATCTATTCCCATGTTCCCTGCAAGGGAATGGGATATAATGAGGCAGAAAACCAAAATGACACTGGAGTAAAAATGAGAACTCTTTTAAGTAGATATTTAAGTGGAAAGTTGTATTTTATTTTAAACCCGGTACCGTATTCTTGACTAAAGCATTCAAGTGTTTCCATATTTTAAAGACTTGAACTATATATTATGACCATGAAATATTAAAAGCAATTCACACTAAGAGGAAGACTATAAATTCAGCAATCTTTCTCTTCCTTCCAGATATTCTAAAAAGATGCCTCTTTTAAACAGTAGAAAGTTTCCTACAATAACAAATGTCAGTCTGACTCCATTAACATATTCTGAAGAAACAGGTACTTTTAATCTAAAAGGTTTAAGGAAAGGTACAGATTCCAATAAATAACTTCTCTAGAATTAACTCACTCCTCTAGATTTTGCCTGAGCTCCTTCTCACTTTCTTCCAGCTGCTTTTTTAAGGCTTCTTTTTCACATATACTTTCATCAAGTTGCAACTGAAGATCTTTCAGGCTTGCTCGTGTAGCATCTCTTTCTTCTTTGGAATTTTGCTGATTCTGAATTTTGTACACCAAAAGTTAAGCAAGATAATAGACTAAGCATAAATAAGTTAAAGGGCCTTTTTTATTATATGAAAGAAGCCATTTCAAGACTTTTATATTTTTCACTTGTAGAAGTGCTTACTAATTTATGAATATTAAAAGCTTGGAATGATTTCTAAAACACACAAAGCACTGCTTTTTGATTTTTTACAAATGTGAGAAGTGAAGTCTCCTCAGTATTATCTAATCACTCTCAAGTATATTGATTCTTATCACAGACTCAAAACGCAAACTGAAAGAAGACAAGCTATTCTCATGTCTTCAGAGCATGTCTGTACTTAATTACTTTGAATTCAGCACTGCAGAAATAATGGTGTAATTAATAAACAGCAGCTACATAAGTAATAGAGTTTGTCTCTCACTCCATGCCTGCCACACCAAAGTCAATAGATTAACATTTACCTCTGCAGACACCTAAGAAATTTACATGCATGTGCCTAACATTTTTATTCACTGCTCCAAACTCCCTCTTAAATACTAAGAAGAAAGAGATTTCTTAAAAAGGGTAACTATGCTATGAGCAACCACACTTAAAATAAAAAGTCTTCTGTAAAAGCACAGGTATATCTGGATTAAAAAGAATATGAAACAAAAAAGATTCAGCTGGGTGATCAGTTGTCACTTACTTCGAAATAGTCAAAAGCTTTATAACAACAAAGTGCCATACCCTAATTTCTAGATCCAGTTTTTTCTCTAATTCTTCCACTTTCCTTTCAAGTTCTGCTTTTTGTTGCATCAATGCTTTTACTTCAGCCGAAGAATCAGAAACCTACAATTAGAGATGTTTATTCCCACAAAGCCAAGATGTTCTTTGACAATTGTGTTTTAAAATCTAAAGTAAAGATACAAGGCAGGCTAATAAAGTGTAGCATCAACTACCTGAGCTCACCAGGGACAAGCCAAGCTAATATTTTCAAAGGAACCATGATCTGATTTTCATAAAACTTCTTGGTAATTGCTCAAGACATGCTGCCAGTAATACAGAAAATATACAAATCTGAAGAAAAATTCAAATTAGGCAATATATGAATTAAATCACCAGTACTTGGGGCCAAATTTAACTGAGATATCACCAGTTACACAAAATGGACATCAAAGAGATTCATGCTTATATGTCAAGACAGATTTTCAAACACTGGTTTTTGGCAGTTTCTTAAGATGTGTTTTATATTTTCATTTTGAATAATTATAGCCCAGGATAAAACAATCATCAAAGTAAGCATTTGATCCTTCTTATGCCATCACTGCAACAACTGGGCATTTCTTCACTTTACTTTAGAACTGAAAAAACAGTGCACCATGTATCAGGAAACAAAAACTTTTCAGCAGGCAGACTGCAAATGTTATTATTGTAATATGGCTTTTAAACAATATCCTAGATTACTGCTTTTCTAAATTACAAATTAAATACTCTCTCCACTTAGATATCTATTTACATCACTATAATGAGAAGATGCTCCAACATTATTTTTTAAGCTATGTAGGTTAGCTTTCACTTCAATCCAGTAACCTTTTGATGTTCACGTTAAGTTTGCATCTCTCTCCTCTAAAACATAGAGGCTCTCATGATAGACTCCTCTACATTCTTTTTTAATCGTTAACTAATAGATTTCCCATAAGTCACCTCTGTGCATGACTTCAATGAAGCTATACTACCAAGGGACTACAAGAATACCCTAACTGAAGTGAGAGGATTCACATTTTTAAAGCCCTGTTTGAACACTATATCACTGTGAAACAAGAAAAAAAAAAAACTTAAAAAATTATTTACCTGTGTCTTTCCAGCAGCTCTTGACTTTAAAGTCTGAATTTTCTCAAAAACCAAGTTGACTTTCCTCTTTGTTGCATCATCATTATCAGCACTTCTAAAACACAGACAGTACAAGTGAGCAATGATATGATCAAAGGTACTTTTTGTTAACATCAAAACAAATTCAGAGTGTCCGAACTATTGAAAATCACCACCATAAAAAAAAAAAATCTAATATGAACCAGTCAGAAAGTATCTTAATTACGATTTCATTAAACCCTTTAAAGAGAGGCTTTACCAGCTCTTTAATCTGTATTCCAAATGTTTTCTAAAAAAAACCAAAAAGAAAGAAAAACCACTGGACTCTTTAATTGCAACTCTCTTCCACAAGTCTACAGCTGTGGAAAGACAGGTATTCAGCATGTATATTATTCAAACATACTGAAATTAGAAGTAATTAGTACTAGGTTTTTCAAGTCCTGACTACTGCACCATAAAGTAACACTTCAACAGCTCCCAGAACCTGCTACATCAGGAATGCAAAGAAATTTAAGCACATCATGTATATTTTAATTCATTTCTCCTTCCTTCATCTTTCAATAAGTTACCATTAGAAAATACCAAGTAAAAGAGTTAAAGTGGACAAAGGATTAAACGCACAGCAACAAGAAAGCTTCTGTCAAACCTTAAGAGATAACACTTTTTTGTTGTTGTTTAAAAAAATACACAAGCGTAAACTCCCATGAGATATGATTTGAATTCTTCATGAATCTCCATATCACATGAAGTTTAACTCCAGAAGTATTTAAAAGAGAAAACCTATTCTGATTCACAAATTTCAAGTACATTTAATCAAATCCTGTACAATACCTTATGTAACTCCTGATTGCCTGGGTATTTTGAGATCCTATAATGCCTTAAAGGACACAGCCGAGATACAGAATTATGAAACAGACATTTCATTTGATTATAGATTTGAATTTACAGTTTCACCTTTTAAATGTAATAGAAAATAAACATTAAGGAAATACAGTCTCCTCTTCAAAAGTTAACTGTGTTTACTAACCCTTCCTTAAGGTAATTGAAAAGTATCTGTTTAGCAGTCTCTTCATTCGTTTGCTGTGCAAGATCTTGCTGGCCTTTTAAGAGATCAGGAGTTGCCTAAAAGAACAAAATAAAATGTCAAAAAATATAAAACCTATGCAGAATTGAAGTTCACCATTGTATTCTATAATGTACTGTGGACCTGAAGTTCACAAAGATCCCTTGGAGTTTTGGCTTACTGAAAGAAGGAAGCGTACTCCACACCAAAAGAAAGAAAACGCAATTTTGCATGGAGTTACGAGTATTTCAGCATTCTACTTCTGTGCATTTGTGCTTAAGATTCATCATGGCATCATTTACAACAATCTTCTTTGGCCCTGCCATCTTCCTTCACCCATACAAGAATATGCTGGTTTACAAACCATGTTCTCTATACCTGCAACTACAGGAATAATTTTTGTATTTACATTTCTCCAGAACAATTCTTCTATCTCATCTGGAAGTCATCTGATGGGAGTTTGTTTTAGTATGCTAGAGTGTAAAACACAACTTAAAGAGTAAATTCAAAATTACCTGTGCATTAGGGATGGATGATAATGTTTTTACAGAACTCATCTTGGCTCCTGAATCAGGCGGGATTGTGATTCGGTTTGGCGGCAACAACAAGGTAGAAGTTACTGTTCTGACTTCCTCTCTCTTACTCTGTCCTGGGAGTGTAGATGACCTAAACATTAAGCTCTGGGTATCAGCTCCATTTTGTTTATGGTATTGCAAAGAATTGAAATTGCTGTTCTGAGTGTCTTTAACATGCATTTGCAGTTTTCCAATACTTCGAGCAGAAATCTTCATCTCTTTGGAAGGTGACTTTTGATCTCTGGATAACTGCTTGTGAAGGCAAACTTTAGATGGTCTCAGCAATTGCTCAGTAGACTTACCCAAGCTTTTACTGAATTCATCTAAATAATCTGAATTTACATCAAGCCGTAATGACAAGGCACTATCAACACTTCTTGATCTTTTACGATCATCTGGATGAATTCTATTCCTTTTTCCTGACCTACCTCTTCTGTGAGGATCAACTTTCTTATCAAACTTTTCGATCAGCTGATCTACTCCTGGAAGTGAACCAGTGTCAATATCACGACCAGTTCCAGGCAAAAATGGGATATATCTTCTGTTTTCATGACGATTAACATTGTCTGCGTAAATGGCATATTCTTGGTCATCAAGTAAAAATCTGTATAAGGAATTTGCAGAAGTGGGAGTAGCTGAGGAGGAGGATGATCTTCGTGAGTCATCCAGTACTGGCCCAGCTGAATCTTGCCTGCGGAAGGGAAGAACATCTGGTCTAGGTTTTCTTGTCTCCGGATAAGCTGTGGGACTAACACATGGGGATCCTCCTGCACATGAAAACGATTCTGAAACACACACTTCGTTGGGGCTGATTGTGCTACTGGGACAATCCAACAGCTGCTTATTTTGGTCTTCTACTGACCTGTTCAAATGCATCTTTTTTGAATTTGCTTTGGTTGACTCTGCAATATATGTATTTGCTTTCTGTAGGGACACTACTTTAGATGAGGAAACCCAAGGCTTTGCTTCAGTTTTTTCATCTGCCAAAGACTCAGATTTACTGCACACAGAAGATGGGTAGTTATCCAAGTTTAAGTTACTTTTTGCAGGATCATAAGGCTGTAAAAGTTCAGGATGTCTTTGAAAGTTCAACAAATTGGAGGATTTCATTGTTCCATCTTTAAAATCTGATATTTCATTTTCCATTTCATCCAGACTGGTTATCTTTAGGCTTTTAAGCATACAGGGTTGCATGTGCTGCATTCCAGGAAACTTTGTGTGTTCACTGTTTTTGTCTTCCAACTTAAAAGCAGTATTGGAGTCTGTGGCTGGCTTGCTTACAGCCTGAGCAATGACCTGTTGTTCTTTTCCAGGAGAAGGATTTTCTGACAAACATCCTTCTGTATTGTTTAGTACTATGTAAGGATGGCCATCAATTCCTTGGACTCTAATACTGACACCATAAGACCCCATCCTAGAATTTTGTGCATTTCTAGTTTTTTGAGTCTCCTCACTTGCAAGTTCAAGAGTGACTTCACAGTCCTGCTGTACGTGCTTAAAACCAGCCATATATGGCTCCATGATTATGAGGATTATAGCTGAATAAAAGAAAAATTACAAAAATGTCATTGTTTTAAATACTTTCAATTATTACTTTATTAAGAAATTGTATTAATTACTTTATTCCACCATTGAGTGTGTCTATGAAGACTAACAGTAATATGCAGAGAAATCAACAGGCAAGCTATACAAAGCCTAAAGTAAATGCACTATGATACAAAGACAAATGTCTGACTGATTCTGGATCAATGTAATGTTATTTTATGACTGTAAATGTTAAGAAATAACAACAGTTAAGATTACCTACACAGGGCTGGTGCTAGTTGCTTTGGAATCGAATGTTTTCAAACATAAGCAATTATAGTACAATTTTTTGAGTCAAAGCAGCTTTTATTTTGGGTATCTCCACTACACTTGCTGAAAGACTGAACCCTTCACAAATCAATGATCATTTTATATCCATCAGTTACTACCAGACAGATTAACAATTAAACATGAGCCCAGGAGAGCAAAACATAACCAGGCAGTTTTAGGTAACTAAAGCACTGCAAGGAAGGTCAACATCCTTATGCCCTTGAGTTGCGCTTTTATGTACCTGGTTTTCAACATTTGTTTCTAAAGACACCTGAAAATAAACTATTTATTATCTCATTGTCATCCATAAGAATAAACTATCCTACAGATTAATTTAACAATCTCCCAATTGTGGGCTTGTTCCAGAAAACTCCAGCTGCTATTTTGAAACAGATACTTTGCTGAGCAACAGAAATAGAGCAATACTGCCAGTATTTCTAAGAGTGATGGTACCTTTTTCAGAAGCAACAGGAATGCTAACTCCAGCCTGTATGTGCCAAAACTGTTTCAGTTCTAGAAAACGATAAATTAAACCATACCTGCATTTTTAATGTTAAATGTCATTCTTTCTTTAAGAGATGGTTTTGTGGGTAGTGTTACTTTACTGTCTTTTGCATATTCTGAGCCAACTGTCTAGTTGCAGTGTCAATGCAGTCACAGTAAGACCTGTTTCCATAAAAGAATGGAACACAAGACTGTTGGACTGATGCAGAACCTGGAGGGAATAAACTTTTGAACTGAGCTGGAAAGCTGAGTAATCACTGAGGCCTGACAAAAGCAAGATCGCTACCAAGATCACTAAACAATGGTGAATAATCATCAAGAGGAAACAAACAACAGGATGTCTCATGGAAAAATAAACCT
Source organism: Strix aluco (assembly GCF_031877795.1). Lineage (NCBI taxonomy): Eukaryota > Metazoa > Chordata > Aves > Strigiformes > Strigidae > Strix > Strix aluco. The sequence continues at coordinate 26,567,780 of NC_133942.1, read as the reverse complement.
CTGCAGACAGTTTCACTCTCCTGTGTATCTCAGCATGAACCATCTCCCTCAGATACTCTAATCAACAGCAGAATTATCATTTTTTCCTGACAGTGAATTTAAAAGTTTGGCTCGATATTCATAATATGCTAGTTTCCACACAATTCTTCCTGCTAGCAGGACAGCTCCCCTCAAAAACCTCTTCCTCTCCCTATAAATCAGATCCAGCTCACAGTCTCACAGTCAAAGTCTTCCTTAGATATTAAAAGATTTGGTGAACTAGTTAAATTCACCAAAATTGATTTAGGGGTTAAATTCACTTAGTAAAGGGAAGTAAATAGACACTGTGAATTTGACGTCCATTTAAGACCTCCTGGAATAGGAAAAGAAACAGAAGGAGGCAAAAGCAAAGATGAGCCAGAGAAGGTTAAGGGACGTGGAAAAACAAAGGAGCAAGAACAATGGAAGGAAACAGCAAGGCCCAATACACTTCAGTATCTTGGGCTTCCATTCTGTGCATTTGTCCATCTGTGCTTTTTTACCTTCTTTTCTGAACACTCATAACATCTCACATCAATTACACTGTTTCAGTGTATAAGCTGAGACAAAAATGACAAAGTAAAAATAGCAGAAGCTGATTTTAATTACTCAGAGTCAATGAAGAGGTCTCCATTGATTTAGTGGGTTTTTGACCAGGGCACTGAAATCAGCTTCTGAACTGCACTGATGGTGGCTGAGAAAGCACAGGAAGAAAAAGAGATAGTACTGTACATAGTTGTAACTTAGAATACACACTGTAAAGGAACTAGACCACACTAATCTAATGAATGGTTGCTGGAGGTAGGAAAGAAAACAGTCTCTCCACTCTGTTCTTTAAACTGCTGAGGAGATCCAGCTACATTCATCCATGTCTCAAAATTGTTCCTTCTTTGCTCAAGGCAACAAAAAGAAAGTATTTTTAAAAGTTCAAAAGTAATTTTCAAATGAAGTAAACATTTTGAAGCTTTTATGCTTTCCATTTTTATGTTGCTGTTATATTACACAATGTTGATCTGAAGTTACTACTATGGGTATGTAATGAAAATAAAAATTTAAATAATTTCAAGTTTTAGCAAAATAAAAATTATGAAATAAAGTTTCTCAGACTTCTAAATCAAATCTGCATGATTTTCTAGGAAAAAGTGTTAAGATGACATGATTTTGTAACTGAAAATTACTAACAAAGAATCTTCAAATAGCCCATGAAAAAAGCAAGAAAATTCTAGATCTTCTAAAGAGCAAGGATTTAAAGTGCTAACACTTTCAGAAAGTTAACATTTTCAGAAAATACAAATTATTCAGAACTCTATAAAAAGAAATCTGGTTTGCAAAATACAGTGTGCTAATACTACTCCGAGTAAGTTAAAATCACTCATGGCATATTTGCATGTGTCCATGTAAGTGAAAAAAAAAGATTTATACATAGTTGGGGGCATACATCTGCAGTAGATGAATATGTGAACATCTTTAAAAATGCTCTCCAATTAGCGATTCTAGCAAGATTACAAATGCCACCAATAAGTTTAAACAAATTACTTAGTATATGAAAGTTTACACTACACTTTAAAGCTGTATGTATTAGCACACCTATAAAAAGAGTAAAGTTCATTTGAATTTGCCGATAGTGCTAACAATTACAAACACTAGAAGAGGTCAATAAAAATAAACCTAAAACTAAAAACTAAAAAAAAAAAAAGGGTTCAAATCAATAGGCATAAAGAATAGATAAGCAATAAATTACAATATAAATTACAATATGTCAAGTTCAGGGTGACTGCAAAAGCTGTGCTTTCAAACATGTTGCGAAGTTGCTAAAAACATTAAATAACCAGAAAAAAACCCCAAAACTCCAAATCCCTCGAAAACTACCACAAAACACCAAAACCCAAACAAACTCAAACAAACAGCAAAGTATTTAGGTTAATAATGTACTTTAACCATTAATACATTTAATTTGTCTCTAAAACTATAAAGAAATAAGTGTATTAGTCTTCTTCATGTGCATTATACTAATGGAACACTTAATTTTACTATACAAAGGGATAAAAACTTGTAAAAATCAAAATGCTAAACCCACAATTTTTAAAACAAAACAGTTTATCTTTCTGGAACTGTGAAAAAAAAAAAAATTGTATACAGAAATCCCCATTACATCTACAAGAAAGTAAGACAGCTGGTCCTACTGGTCAAATATTTGAAGGCTTTAGAGTTCCTATTTTATAGGATGTCAAGCCACAGTGGATAACAATCCCATGAACCACATAATACCAAAAATGTATTTTACAATACACAAAAATGCTGGTTTTATAATATTATAAACATTTAAAAACTAAAAACAGTATTACTGGTTTCCCTCACACACAGCTTTTCTGACAAAAACCTAAAGCCTCTAATGATGTTAATTGTTTAATTACAGTTACAGTCATATTTCTACACAGACACTGTAGAGTTGGCATCTTAGGCTTTGGCAGGCTTACAGCAATAGATTAAGATAAGAGGACTGGCTGTTCCATCTGTCTGCCCCACTCCTCTGATGGACGTCATCATGTCAAAAATGAGAACATCTGAAAACTCTGATGGCTGAGTATACACCTCAGCCAAGAAAATTTGCAGACTGGCATACTCAGGTAAATGCAATCAGCCTCGTGTTCCATACCATTAACAACTGAAATTCTGACATCTGATACAGTGGAGGAGTTGACAGCTGGGGGCAATGACAGCTACAACTGTCCAGTTTTAATCTTCTTTAAGTCTGCTGAAGCCCTCAAATGTTATGACAGAACAGTTTTTTTACTCTTAAGCCTACAAGAAGAGGTTAGATATTTTAGCAGTAGTTAAGAAGTGATTTTCCCTGTTTGTGGGGCTGCTTGTTGTTTTCTTGCAGTGACTTATAAAAAAATAGAAGCTTTTTTCTTTTTTTAAGTAGATGGTGATATAAATTTTAATTCCAGGTTTTCTGCCAAACTAATACTTTTAATTTTGAATAATATAGTCTTGCTACTAATTTTCTGTCTAAGAGGAGTGTAAAAATACAGTTGTCAGAAAACAGAAGCAATGATTCTGCATAAATTCTTAATAAGGTAGAAGACTGTCATTTTATTATTTTATAAAATCAGTTCTTATCTCCTATCTGCAAAGCAAATATTATCACAACAGCATATACAAATTAATCAGGACATAAGAAATAACTACTTTAATAAATTATTTTCTTTTGAAAATATTCTACTTGCTAAAACAGATATAGTCAAGGATATAGAACCATCAGTATCTTTCAGAAATTAAAAGCTCAGCTGCAGTTTAGAACAATGAAAGTATATTGACATCTGATTGGTAACTTCATCTGCTGTTCATACCAAGCCAAATTTTATTGAGCAGCAAAGTTTCACCTGAAAACTTGCAAAAAGTCCAGAAAATAAATAGCCTGATTTTCTACAGTTACATCATATAAACCTAAACAGCTGGATTTACTGAATTTGTTAATCAGTAGATCATCATCTAGAGCAAGTCCAAAAGAACCCAGAATTAAAGATCCAGCAAACAGTCAGGCACAAACAAAGCAAATTCACTCCACTAGGCAACACATTAAGTTTTACAGATATCACTGGAGTGTATTCGCTGTATGCCCTAGGTAAGTTATTTTACTTTATTTCAGCAAAAGAGTAATTTGCAACCGAATAATATTCTTGAAAACTGTCAAGAGCTGAAACAAACTGACTTAATGTGTTTACCATAGACTCAGCCTGAACCTGCAGGTCTAAGCCTTTGCATCTACCTAGGTCCTTCCTCACACCGAAACCCCGTGAAAACCACGTGCAGTCCCTGTGGTGTCACATCCAGTTTCATCAGGCTACAGGATCAGAAACTTTCTTTAAAAAGTTTCAAATACGTTGGCTTGAAAGATGCTTACTTCACTTCAATGTTGTATGTTACCAACTGACTTAAAAAATGTAGGCCATAACACACTATTCCCAAAAGCAACAGTTCTAGCACTCCATTATCTCAGCTTGTACAATCTTCTCTGTTCCTTTTGTGAGCCAGCAATCACGCAGCCACATAGCTTTACTGATACAGCAGGAAAAATAAGCAGTTTTCTATCAGATCAGCAAGCTACCAGGAAATGACAGGATCACCTATTTTGGCAGCAACATGGCCTCGGACTGCTTGAGACAATCACAAATCCCAGGCTGAATTTGTGTTTTAACTCCATTTTCAGGGACAGAACCCTTTAAAAACTTCTGCAAACAAACAAAATTGGCACTCAAAGCTGTTCAGGCCTTTCAGTTTGGAAATAAGCCTTCATAAAGGTGCTTAAACACTCATTTTAAATACTGGCCTCTAATGGGTATGAAAGTCCCATATTTTATCATTACTCAGAAGTGGTTTCATTTTTCTGAATAACTTATTTTTGCCAAAAATAGAAACTGTAACATTTTTGCTTAAAAAGAGAACTTGTCAGCAGAGGTTTTTGTGTCTGAAAATCCAATACTCTGCATGTTCTTCTGTAGCAGTTTGTTCTTCAGTGGTGATATGATACTTTACAAAGAACCACAGGAGGGGAATAACGCAGGTTTAACAGGTCAAAAACATTTTTTTTAAAAATGCCTCCAAACCATCTCCTTTCACAACTATTTTAAAGCTAGCTACCAGCAGCTACGTGAGACCCACCTTACAAAAAAAGGAAAGCCTTGTGATTTGGGCTCTAGCTGCCAATATGAGCAGAAGAGTGCCTTTGAGAAACATACTCCTGTGCCAGACATGGCTGTTCCCCTCAGCAGCTCTGCAGCTTTCCTAACATTACAGAATCACAAAGGCATGGAATTGTGTCCACTCATCCATTTCAGTTCTTCTTTAGCCAGATCTACAAGACAGATTTAGCAACACCCGACCTTCCCAATGCTGTTAAATGCCACACTGCATATGAAGCTTGCTCTTGTGTATCCCGCCCACACCCCCTCACTACTAAGCATGCCTCTAACACACCTGCCATAAAGCACTTCACACCTTCAGCTACCTGCACTGGACAGTCAGGGCTCCTGGGATCTAGAACACAGGCAGAGATGTTGACTGGGATGTGGGGGGGACACCCTATTCCACTAGTGGGTAGAGCCACAGATTCTTCACAGATATTGCCTCGCATTACATGTATGCTACTTTTGCATACATCTAGTGAAGGAATATGGAAGAATAAAGATGATCAGAGTTTTCCACCTTTCCTATGGCACTAGGTCTTCTCCCTGGCTCCCCTGATGACAGAAAAAAAGGAACTCCCTCATATCCAGTATCATAATCCTGAGAGTCCTAAGACTGAATCAGCTGAAGATTTTTCATTAAAGGAAGATTAGGGCATACCACACTATCTTCTCTTCGGAGGAGCAAACTTTTAGAATTCTGAAAATTTCAAGCTATTAAAGGCTAAATTATCAAATTACATTTGGTTCCATGGAATTTATTTCCAAATTTCATAACCACAAAAAAACGGTCACTGCTCATATTATTTAATCAGTGCCTTTTTTTTTAAAAAAGGGGGATGTAACAGTTTATGGATGCTTACTCCAGATTTTTCACACGTGCACAGCAAAATGCCAGGAAGGAACTATAAAATTTGTCCTCCAGCTTTACATAACATTGAGCTTGCTCTCCAAGCTAAATAATGGATTCTATGTGCATCTGACTATACAGAAAGTACCAGCAATATCACACAAATACAAAGTGGGTGTTAGGTCAATAATAAATGACAGTGCTATGGGAAAAGGACAGGAAATAACTTTAGGAGAGAAGAGGAAGGAAAACTTGCATACTGTAAGGGTAAAGAAAAGGAAGCAGGCAGGATAATTCATGGAAAGACCAAAACTGTAATGTTTTTACACTTGGTAGAACACAATCTCACAAACATGCCTTGCAAGCACGAGGGGAAACTTCATCGCTGTCAATCCTACCTACAATCTGAGGCTTCTGCAAAAGGAAAATGGGCCTGGGTTGCTGTCCCTTTTAGTCTATATGGAAGATAATTCTGGGGTAGCTGACTTACTTGACCTACTGCTTACAAGAGAGCAGAAGGGTGAAGAGTAAAATTTTCAAAAGGCATATACAGAGGATGTTCCACAACACAGCATGTCATAATTCAGTATATGCAGGCTCTCTGCATGTAGCAGTGGGAAAAAAAAAAATTACCCTGAGAGAGATTTATTATTGGTCAGCTTTTCTGATGTTAGCATCAAAGATCTACCTAAAATTTCTATAAATGAAGAACCAGAAAAGAGACCACTGAGTTTTAAAATATTCATTCCATTTAAAAGCAGCCTGAAAGCTTCATGTCCCACCTCTTCTTCCTACTTGTTGAAATGAAAGAGACTGTGAAAAATTCTATGCTTGAAAAAAATCTTTAGTTGCTGGGAACCTAAGCCATATGGCATATATTATTCAGAACTCCATATACCAGTATTACACCACAAAGACTTATGCTTGGTATCACACAGGCACAAGCCCAGCCTCCAAGACAGGGCTGACCTATTATTATAGGCAGAATTAATCACATATATTTCATAAGAAGTGAGCCAGCTATGTATATTCTTCCAAAAACACTACATATAAATGAACTGCACAAGCTATTTCTAAACTTAGTACTAGATCCCATCCACTACCTCAGGTACAGTCCCTGCATGCATCTGTGCAGCACAAAGAGAAAGACTGGGTTTTGACCTGCTCCGTTCCATTACGGTCCCAGGACCACACACCCAACATTGCATTGTTACCTGCAACAACATTCAGACCCATCGCCAGTCCAAGGGGTGCATAGTGCCCATGTAGAGAAGTCGGTGCTGGACGACCACACACCCACACTGCAAGTGGGTCATTCCAGTCTCCCTTTGAAAGCAGTAATTCCAGCCTCCACACCAGGAGCAATGTAGGTCTGTGCCTTCCACAAATGCAACTTTTTTTCTTTTCCTCTGACCGAGTGGTGATTAAATATGGTAGTCATATGGCTTTGGGTACATAATGAAAAATTAAGCGCAGCCAGGAACACTGACCCACTGAGAAGTCTGGGGACAGAGGGAAGCATGCCATCACAGCAATACATTTTAGTAGTGAGTATTTCAACACTTCTGAATCAATTACTTTCATTTCTGTTCTGTGAAAAATATCATTCTCTGCTTCAATTTCAGATGGTAGCCTAAGGATGACGTTATAAATTCCTGCAGAATGAAAATTCCATATAACACTTTTCTTCCATAACTGTTAATGGAACCAAACAGCCACTCTTAGGTTAGCATGGATTACACATATTATTTTATCCTGAAACACAGTATAGCAAAGTGGACGAGCCTTGGATTTGCTGCCTTAGAGATGAGGATTTCAGTTTCGGTTCTACCCAAATATTAACCTTATTCAGCTGCTCAGCCAATAAACCAGAATATTAACAGCCACCCTTTCAAGGACAGGAAGAGAATTGTATTCAATAAAGAATGTCAGTAAAAAGAACTATTAACAGCAGTTAGAGCAAAAGATACTGTTTGCTTGCTTACAGCTTGGTTCATATTCCCTCTGGCTGAAAAATGTTGTGTGTGAGGAAGTCTCAATGTCTCAAATGTAAAACATCTTGTTAGTCCTATGAAAGTATGTGACAGATCAGCCAAATGCTTGAGCTGTGTGACAACTAGCAGGTTTTGTTGGTTTTGTTGTTTTGGTTTTTTTTCCAAAAGGAAAATCTGCTTCAATGGCTGCAAGTCAACAACAAGACATATTGGCAGATCTTCAGGTCTCATAAATTGTCAAAGTTTGATTGAAGACAAGGACACAGTATATACCCATTTTCTTAACCTGCTATGTATGAATTCATATACTCATAATTTTACAGGATTTATCCCCAAAGGCAATATGGCAAGACCTACTAACCTTGCTTACTGAGTGGAAATTAAAGCCTTAATTTTTGTTAATAATAAAAATATTAAGAAAACCCCAAATTTCTCATGTAATATTCTAAACTATTCATTCTAAACTTCAATATATATTTTGCATACTTATTAAAAAACTCTTTTTCTTTATTGAAGTAATTAGTTTCCAGATTCTACCAAATCATAAACAATTCAAAGGGAATCAGAAGTGAAAAACTCATTAAAAGTATACTAAAACAGAAGTCAACCAGTATCTGAAATACAGTTCCAAGAAACAAATTCATGTCAGTCTCGACTAGTCCCAGGCCCTGTATACTGTGGTACTAATTAAGTCACTGGAGGAAGACGGAGAGTTACATTTGTTTATTAACAGTTACACTGGTACAAGCTTTATGTGAACATGAATAGCTGCATAAGTGTACCTGTATGACTACACTGTTTCATCTCCCACACAGGCTCATATACACCTGTGTACAAGCTCTTTTTCTGACACTAACACAGAATCCAATCTACTGGGGTTATCTACTTGCACTTTAAGTATCCTGACGCCACTGCAGTACAATTAACATTTATAAACTTCAAATACAAAAAGCAAGCAAACGACAAAACCTTACAAATACTTATCTCATATACATGTGATATGACCACACTCAATTTTTCCTCATTTTTATGACAAACTTGCAAAGGAGAAGGTTTAAAAAAAATAAAAAAATCACCAAAAGGAAATTTTATTTTATATACTCTCTGCTAGTTTATCAAATTCTAGATGTTCATATCTGTTGAAGTATTGACAGAAAAAATAGCTGAGTGACACAAGGATACTTCCAGATTCTAAAAGCAGTCTGTGATTTCAAATACAATAGCTGGTTTGTATCCAAACATCTGATATGATTAGACTCACTCCACAAGAGATTCAGTGTTGTTTCAGTACATTTTCCTCCAATTGTTAGTGTTAGAAACTTTGTATTTTGTTCCAGAGGAAATTATCTTAGTATATCCCAATGATATCATTATTGTTTAAATAGAAGAGAGTAAACTGTTCATATTTTTAGAGGCTCAGGCAAAAATCTCAGGTTTGTTAAAGAGTCCCTTAGAAAGCCCTTCTCAAAGAAATGGAAACAGTTAGGGCATCCTTTGTAAAAAGTTTTGCCAGTGCTTCAAGGACACAAAATTGTGTATAAGATTATCTAAAATAAATAAATAAATAGGTTCCCCTGCTCCAAAAATTATTCCTTGGCTTTAGATGTGACACATCACTGGACCTTCTTCTCAGTATTCCCACCCGAAAAAATTATAGTCTCATCTATAGAAATTACAGTTACAGCAACACAACATATGCAACCAGCATAACCCTGATTATATATCAGCTTAAGCCTAAATAAAGTTAAGGATGGGCTATATGAGTACAACCACATGCAAAGGCCAAGGTCTCACCTATATGAAGACACACAGAAAAGGGTTAATCTGTATGGAAAGTCAAGTATTTAAGCACAAAAACTACATGTAAAATAGACTTTAGGAGTCATATTTACCCAGCAAACATAAGGCCACAGCTTCATGCGTATTCAAGCTGGTTATGGCTCCCATTTTTCTATTGTTAAACTTTGTCTTGATTACATTGTATTCTTTAAACGCTTGGCTTCACACCCGTGTAGTTTCTTTCAACTAACTCAACCATGCATTTTAAAATTTAAATACGCAGTCAGAACTGCAGGCCCTGAGCCCAGGCACCACGAGACAAGAAGATGATATCATCACACCCAGTCTGAGACACATAAACTGAGTAGAGAAGAGAGCGGCTAGGGAACTCCACAGAGGAAAGGAGCTTCACAGTGTGCTGGACTGCTCCACCAGGAGATGCATCACTTAGAAGGGCCTACAAAGCCAGTGCAGCCAAAGCTGTCTGGTGCGGACCCTGCCTGTATACTGAGCACGGGTTTAACCAGCTCCCGCAGGCCACCACTCTTCTCACCTTCACATTGGAACAGTGTAATTACTGGTGGGAAATGAGAGAGGTAGGGCTGCTTCTTTATGAGGCTTGAAGTGTTTGTGGAATTACAAGGTAACATTACATGCCAACTGTTTGGTAAATGAAGGCTGCTACTGCTGAACATTTGCTCCCTGCATATAACAGCTAATGCTGTGCAAATGACTGTATGAAGGCATACCCCAACCCATTACCAGTTTCAACAAGGCCTAACAAAATATTCTGAGCTTGATTCACATCACTGAAAATATTCCCCCATCTCTACATAAAAGCTCAAACTTTACCCAGCACTTCAGCATTGTGCTTTATGTTGAAACAGATCACAAATCATTACCCACTTATGAGTGGTTTTATGTACATAAAATACATCTTCCATTCTAATAAACTTCAACAGCTTTTAGAGATACCTTTCAAGAGAATTTAAAATAGGGTTGAAACATTCTACTTATAAGGCTTCTGCAAGTGTCTGTGAGAGTTTATGTATACACACACACACAGAAATACATAGGCACGTGTACATGTATGTGTAAGCATGGGCAGCCTAGCCAGTGTCTCCTTTTCATAGTGTATTTATAAAGTTTCCATGTTAACATTTTAGCTGCATTTAAATGGTGTGTGTAATGTGCATATAACTAAAGAATTCTGAACTTCTGCAAATGCCTGGAGTCAAACTCTTGTCTGAGTCTGCTGAGAGTCATGTAGCTATTTGAACGGGAATGACTCCTAGCACGCCTGGGGACCCTCACAGAAAGGGGCTGTTGTGGTAATAACTGAGGATTCTTCCCATTTTACCAATCTCCTTGATGTTTTTTTTTAAAGTCAAAGTTCTTTCTGAGATGTTTCTCTAATCACCTTTACTCCTCGTTGCTCTCTTTTTACCAAAATCAAGCAGAATGTGAAAAGGTTATTATAGAATATTAATTTTAAATCTCATACTGTTGATCTGGTTAATGCATCTCAGAAATACAGATGGATCAATTTAATTTAAAACAGAGTTCATTTGGCTAAAAATTTAGAGGCATTCACGGAAAAACTATACTACATACTTAAAATGTTTGGCTATGGATTTTGTCATCCACTCTATTTCACATAAAACAGAAGGTTGTAAGTCTACGTTTGGATAAAGCCTTCAAGGAGGCTTCCAGCTCTATTGGCAGAGATGGTACAAAGTCATAGCAAATACATTGAGCTCTAATCCCAAACAGTGGTGACTCCATGACTACCACTCCACTAAATCTTTAGCACTTGCATTCCTAACATGTTAATTTCTCAGGTTTAAACACTAAAAAATTTCATACTTGGCTATACTGAAAAATATTACCATTCAGATTTAACTCCACTCAGAGACTCAAGGCCAAAGCAGTTTCTGAAATGTGTTAATGTTTCCAGATAAACATGCCTAGAATAAACACTCCATGAGCACATGATGTACCTTCCCTCACACAATAACATTATAAGGTAGCATTCTCAGCCCGAGGATTCTCTGTTCTTTTGCCAAGTAGGAACAGAAATGACAAAACCAACCTTTTTGGGATTTTTGCACATTCTACCAACACAGCATTCAAGACATATTAAAAACCCTGTCAAGTTCCAAACTTAAGTTGAGGATGCATCAACTCAGTACCATCCTCCTCAGTATACAGTTTGCTGAGACCTAGCAACAAAACTGGAGAAAATCTAACAGCTTCACCTCATCCTGGCCATTCAAGACACAGTTATTAATCTCTATATTGTAAAGATGTTGTTCACTGAACTGATCAGGTAGAAGATAACCTCCTCCCACCCCTAAAAAGGAAGAAGTGGGGCAGACAGAAGAAAGAAGCAGCACAACTGCTTTATCTGAATACATGGGCAGTAAGTAGCTCCATCACTTCTGCTGCTATTCAGAGTCACACAGAGAGTGTGCAGAAGTGGGGAAAATGGCCTGTTATTTTAGTGTTCATTGCCATTTCTCAGAAATCTATTAGCATCACTGATCTTGACCAGATTCTTGCTAGTTCCCCTCTATCAACACAGGTAGACACTGCCAAAGGCTGAATGTTGTTTTGCATAATCAGGTTCACACGCTTAGTATTAATACACACATTTTCAGGTTATCAACAGAGTAATAAGGCCAGATAATAATGACATCATCATCATTACTATAACTTCAGAAAGCAGAAATGGTAAAACAGCAGGCTGCAGAATGGAACTGTGCTGGTCTACTTCTGTTTAATTTCTGACATCAGCAGAATTATTTGGCCTCAAAATACTTAAGTAGCTATTTTTAAGTAATAACCTGCCCACTATGGTCCAGGCTGAATAAAATCCTTGCACATATGGTCATCTCGCATTGCTCCATGACAAAAGATTTAAAAATTCAAGTTTGAGGTCATGCCATTTCACCTACGCATTTCAGATGACACTCCAGAGCCTAGACAAACCAGTTTCACCAATGCTCCCAGAAAGATCAACTTCCTATTACACAAGGTAAACCAGAAGGAACTGTCACCAATTCTTTTTTTCAGCTTAGTCATCCTTTCCGTGAGGTAAAATTCCTTACACAGGATACACCACAGACCATTTCTGCAGTGAATTAAATTCCACATCCCCCATATACACCCTGTCAGGAGAACCTATGTGAATTCTCAGACATTTTACTAGTGACAGTGAGATCTAATAATGCAATTAACAGAAATTAAAATAAGCTGGTTTGCTTCAAGGCAAATCAGGCAGCCTAAACAGTCATCCCATTTATTAGATTTAAAAGCAAAACACAACTAAGTCAGATACTGAGAATAAAAACAGTTGTGCAATGCACCCACAGAGAACACAGGCTCTTTGGAATATCACCACAAATTCTGTGATCAAAGAGGTTAGCAATGATAAGCCCTCCCTTTTCATTACTGTCATAACATTACTGACATTTGCTAAAATAATCCTTTCTATTGTGTATTTGCACTGAAGTGGGATTTAGAAACAGTTAATGTCAGTTGCAATTCAAGGTGTACCTAAACCAAATAGGAATTATTTTCCAATGATTAATACTTTCAAACACAGCTCTAAATTGTAAATAAACACGTGTAAAGATATCAGTCCCTTTACAAGATACTTCATTTGAAGCACTGCATTTTTTTGTTTAGCTCATATCGGGTTTTTAGAAAAAATATATCTGAATATTAAACTGAAAAAATATTCTACCAACAATTATCTTCTCTTAGGTGAAAGATTATCTTAATATCCTCAGAGAATTTTTATTAAAAAATAGAATTACTGCTTTCTAATATTATTTTCCTACTTAAAAAGTATAGCTATGTCTCAAAAAGAATAACATACAATAAAAAAACAGTATAATTGCCTTTCATAACACGACAAACTTCATCATCTTTGTAAAACATTCTGCTTACTACACTACTAATGGTACATTCCAATACTGTATGAAAGGCTTCACTTCCATCAATAACCTTTTCCCAAAAAAAGATGACCTGAGTTCAAACTAACACTCTAATCATTAATATAAAAGTATACCAAGTTGCTATAAGCTTTTTTCTTTTTTTTGGTTAATCAGCAGTAACCACATTTGGCTTAGTACACACTGTAAGCATAAGCAAATTTATTCTGGGTCTAACATGAGAAAAAAGTGAGACAATTCAATGACAATGACACTTCTAGAAAATATAATTGCTAGTCAAACAAGTTCTTACAAAGCACCTTAAAAAAGTAATCAGGGGGTTTGGGTTTACCATTTTATTTATATTTTTATAAAAGTTTTAAAGTTCTGTTACAACCAACTCTGTAAAGAGATCCTTAACCATGAGACACGTGACATTTAGTTGTCAGAATAAGCATCAGACACTGAATCTGAAATTCATCTGGATATACCACAAATCATTATATCCTAGGGGCTTTCTGATTAATCTACAGGATTCATTTTATACGAGCGCACTCAAGTTAAACACAGAGAAGACGCTCAGATAAATAAAACAACTTTCAAGGACAGGTTTCCACTATTTCTACTTTGACAGTGATTCAAACTACATTGCAGTGATTTTTTAAAATACTTACATGCTAAAGAGAAAAACAGGAGAAAGACAAAAGCTGTAACAACTCTTCTGCCAACCGCAGATGCTAATGCAAACGCACCACGAAAGTTTTATCGCACCACTGATCTCCCCATAAAGTTGTCATCATATGGAAGGGATATAAACTGTATCCGATGCAAAGTGGGAAGAAGAATAAATGGCTGAACTGCTATTCTGAGCCTTTCCCATGAAAAAGAACACACACAATGCGGACACACCCTTTCGCAAAAATACGCTAACTCGTGGAATAAAAGGGAGATGAAGAAGTCAGAGTGCCCTCAACTCAGGAATGCCAAGAATCCCCGGAGGAATGCGTGGGGCAGGCGGCCGCCGCGCCCCCGACGCCCCGCGGTCTCGGCGACCCGCGGCGGGCTGCCCGCCGGCCCGGCCCGGCCCTCAGCGGCACCGGCCCCGCCCGGCCCGGCCACCGCCACTTCACCTGAGGCCACAGGCCGGCAGCAGCACCTCCAGCGGCGGCGGCAGGGCAACCGCCGCTCCGGGGCGGCCGCGGCCGAGGCACGCAGCGGGGAGAAGAGCCCCCACTCTTCACAGCCGCGAGAGAAAGCCAAAGCGCGTTCAGCTCTTACCGGGCTCTGTGTTCCCGGCAGCTCCCTCTCCCCGCCGCGGCCCGGGGGCAGCGGGCCCCTCTCCGCCGCTTGGCTCGCCCGCCCCGGGGGCGGCAGAGCCGCCGCTCGCCAGCGCAGCCCCGAGGAGTGCTCGGGGGCAAGGCCTGCCCCGGCACGGCCGCGGCACGGCCGGCGCTCCGCCAGCCTCCCCGCGCCTTCCCAGCGGGTCGTGCAGGGAAAGCCGTGTTTGTTCTCTCCTCACGCCCGGGAGAACTCGGCGTCCTTGGCCTTTGGAAAGGAACGTGTTTAACGGAGCGAAATGGTGGAGAAAAGCCAGCGAGCCGGGGCGCCTCAACGCGGGGAGCCACCTCCACAGCCGCGGGCAGCGGCCCCTGCGGCTCCACACGGCGACGTCGCCTGTGCCCACCGCGCTCCGGTCAGGTCGCGCCACAGCCCTGTGCCCGCCCGGCCCCAGCCATCTCGGCAGGCAAGAGCGGGCGACACGGTGCCTCCCCCCTCGGCTCCCAGACCTCCCGCCGCAACCGGCCGCCGCGGTTCTCCTCACCCGTCCCGAGCCGCCTCGCCCTCGGAGGAGGATCCCGTCAACTTCGTGCCGCTGCCGCCACCGCCCCGCCGGCCGCGCTCGCCGCCGCAGCTCCGCGCGCACTGCCCGCCCCCTCCAGTGGGAGGGGGGGGCCGGGGCCAGGGCCGGGCCCTGCCGGGGAGGAGCCAGGCGGGGGCGGGGGGCGCTCCCTCAGGTGAGCGAGGGGCTGCCTCGAGCGCGCGCGGCGGTTTCCCGCTCGCGGTTGTTGGGCGCCCTGAGGGGGAGCGCGGCGCGCGGCGTCTCCTCAGCCTGGAGCCCCCCGACAAACGCTTATAACCCGCAAACAGGGGGGAAAAACGCCCAACTCCTCCTTTGTTCAGGCTGCAGCAAACGGTGCCAGGGCGAAAGGGGGTGGCTAGAACAACCCTGTGAGGAAGAAACCCAGCCCCGGGCCCAGGTACTGTCAGCTCGGGGCCGCTTGACAATCGGGTTTGTTTTCCCTGGCGAGCGCGGCCCGCCGGCGTGCGGAGGCGGCTGGCGGGGCTCGAGCTGAGGCAGCACAAGGACGGGGCAGGGCAGGCGCCGTTTTGAACGTGTGGTGAAGGTAAGAGGGAAGGAGTGAGGAGCTGGGCCGTGGCAGCAGGCTGGAGCCAACAGGGCAGTGTGCCCATACTGCTCAGAGAACTACATTGCGGGCGCCTCTGGGCACACCTAGGCTATCTTCAGCGTTTTGGATGATTTTCACAATGCCTTCAGCTAGACTGGAAATATCACAACAAGGTGTTTGCAGATTTCCAGAACATTCCACATAAATAGTGAGAACTGAAGTGCTGCTGTACTGCAGCATGTCTCTCTCCCCTCACCCAGGTGCGAAGAAATGCTGGATGCTAAGGACTTGTGGTTTACAAGTGTCATACAAAAAGAAAATATAGTGACTATAAGCATCTCACAAGAATTGGGCCTCGGTTAATTTCTTCCACCCTCAAAAATTTGTTTGCAAGATTTGAACCACCTGAAGCAAGCAGCATTGTCAGAAAAAAGGTTATAGTGAGTACACAGGGAAAACAACAAAATACGATAGATCCATGTCTAGAAGAGAGAAATGCAAGGCAGTGAACATGAGAAGGAAAAATTCAGTATATAAGCCATGAAAGCCACTTACAGAGTTGTTCTACAGGAGAAGTACGGATAGGCACACATCCTCTTTTCAAATCCAGCTGTGCTAGAGGTCACTGCTCAAATTTCTGTCAGAGCTGCTCTGTTACCTGTTACATGTCTGTCAAAACAAGCCTAGTTAGCAAACACTGTTGTATGGAATTGTGTGGATTTTCTGTAGAGAATGCCCCTGTCTTAATTAGGATGTATAAACAAAAGTGGTTCAACCAGAAAAGTAACTGTTCCCAATACAACGTCAATATTGACGCTTCTGGGGCACTGTATCCAGTTTTAGGTTCTGTGCTGGGAAAAAAAGTTAAAGTTCACTAAGCTATGATACATCAGAAAATTAAGTGCATTTTGAGAATTTTAAAAAACATGCATCTTAGTAGTATTCCAAGTCAGTTTTCCATAAGGATGTATTGATAGCTGCAAGAAACAGTCAAAAGCAAAACAAGGAGACAGAGAAGTAGCGACTGACAGCAGTAGCTTGTGATAAAATACTATGCTGATGGTTAATCAGTAGAAAGAACTGTAAACTGTGGGAACTGGCTGAATTATAAACAGTTCTAAAGAAGCAGCTAGTAAGGTATTTGTAGACATCTAACAATGTTTTCCTTTGCTGAGAGAGTGGAAGTATTAGGTGTGACAGAGGCTATAAAGACTTCTGTTGTGGAGAAATGGACCTCTACATAATGTACTAAATTCGTTTTCCTTCAAAGTGGTTGTTGAGATGAAAGTCGTAGATGTTATAGATTTTTCTGCCCTTGGTATTAAGTTGACTTGCCAGAAAAATGCTCATGAGGCAGAACAGCCCAAACCCGTTACCATCTTGATCTTTCACATATTTTGCCATTTAACATTTGCTTTTCATACACATTTTTTCATATAACCAGAGGCCATGAGTAACCTTGGAGCTGTTTAAATACAAGATTTATATAGTTTCCTTAGCTCCTTTCACTTTCACATGAAGTTTACATCCCACCTCTAACTGGTAAAACTGAGAAACAACAATGGAAAAGAAACAGAGTGATTAAACCTTTTTTTCCTCAGAGTTACATGAGCTATGTGGCAAAGTTTTCAGTTGAACTCACAAACACGTACATGTATATGGCTGTATTTTCTTACAAATAAAGTGTAAAGAAATATGCTGCCAGTTTGTTCATCCTCGCACTTTTGTAATGTGTGAAGGAATTGAACTTAATAGAAAACAAAATGCTTCATTAAAGAGGTGTACACACCTATAATTTTCAGGTTATTGTAGAGGTTAATTAAAACATTAAAATGATGTTATACAATAATACATTTCCATTGCATTTAGAAAAAAACATAAAGGATTCATTTTTTGCTAAAACAAACAGGCTATGATGACTACTAGGCATTATTATATAGTTTAGAATTAATTTTTTTCATGATGTATATGTATCAGGTAACAGCTCAGGAGACAATTCAATTGCTATCTGGCATGCTCAGCATTAAACTGCTCTCTTGTTCTGTATTGAGTTTCAGAAAAATTGTTTCATATGATAATTAGGCCAAGGCATTTTTCTTTCTTTTTTTCTTTATTTTTTTTGTAATAAATAAAAAAAAAAATCCAAACTCAAACAAAGAGAGAAAAAGGTGGGACTAGCACAATTGCTAAAACTCTTATACTGGCTGTGAGCATCCCAGACTGAAAAGAAGAGCTTTACTGGATTTTGACTCAAAGCTCTGTCCTACACTTTTTGAGCCTTTGAGGGAAGTTTAATTTGAACCTTTAAATTTTCATTAAAACTGTAGTTTAAATCAAACATTTTGTCAAACAATTTCTTGCAGATCTTTGGCGTATTCTGAACATGAGTTTTAGAAGTACTTGGTATAATAATGCTACAGCCATCAAGATTTTGTTCACGAAGAGTCATAGTCCAGCTGGAATACTGCAGAAGTACAAGGTTGTCCGGTGAGGTAAGAATTTTTTAAAGGAAAGTATACAAACACAGCAATAAGCTAAAATTGCACTGAAGACAGAGTTAGGTCATACACAAAACATCATCTCAGTGCAAGCTACCATTTCCTTTCCCACCCCTCATCCACTTAGTTTTCTCTTCCTCTCCTTTAAATGAAGGCTTTGGTCCTTGTTTACAAAACTGGCTCAACACTATGATTAATGTTTCCCTGTCCAGGCAGCATATTATCAGGCAGTTGTGAAATACAATACAAAATGGAGTATGCAGCTAAAGCAAAAACAAACAGTAATGCCCTGAGAGCTTGTGCTGTAGATTAATTCCAGCTGCTAGCTGCTCCAGTACACCTCAGGTACTGAATAGTACTCCCTAAATTCAGCTCTCCTTTTGCATTGAGTCAGACTGTATTGAAAGCTTGGTTTATTAGTGCTATGCTTGGCTCCTAGTAAGATTATATAATTATTTTGAAACAATGCTTCTGACTCATCTTTTACAATATATACTGCAAATTTTCTCTAATTATTATAGAAGACTAAGTGTCTGTTGCTTAAGAAATAAGAAAAGTATCCCTGTTATTAATATATTCAGTAAGGTATCGAATAGACATTTATATCTATTTCTTATTTCAAGAAACACAATCCTCAAAATTCAGGCCTTCCTTCTAGTCTCTATTGTTATTTTCACTGACTTGTATTCTCAGAACATTTTATCTTAAGCAGAATGTTTACAGAGTTGATTCTAAAATTATATCTGTAAAATTGTATCTGTATCTCAACCATTTTAACAAACTTAACAAAGCACTTCTGAGTTATATGAGCATGAGAAAGAACCCTTTTATAAAAATCAGACTGCTTTGGCTATCATAGAACACCAAGGAACAATTCTATTATAAACATAAAATTTACTGTGATGTAAATTTACTTTCAAAGGAGGATTTGGGTTATTTGAAGAAATTTAATTTTACACTCTTACCAGATGCTTTTTAATGTGTGACCTCTGTTCCTCCCTTGAAAGACAACTAGCCAGAAAGGGAGGCCCTTCATCTTCCACTTTTCTTATTTGTTCCCCTCTTTTCACACTGGCCTGCCTTCCTTTCCTTCTCTATCCTTCTCCTTTTTGGGGGTAGCCTCTGTCTTTTACATTTGTCATCTCTTGTTCTCCCATTTCTCCATCCTCCCATATAGAGCTGTCAAACACGCAGGGTACTGCTGATACAACCCAGAGCACTGGGTTCCCTCTATCTCTAACCCAAGCGCGCAATGTGGAGAGGCGTGTAACAACATTCTAAAAAAGCCTGAATAATCTCAGCCATTAGGGTAGCTATTCAAGAACATATTTACATTGCAGGAGAATAAGATGTGGTAAATAAAATGTATAAAATGACAGATAAAATTGTAGAACAAGAGATTAACATTTTCAGATGTCTTCAGTGGGGAAAAATACCTGGTTTTACTTTATGTTAGCTAATCCACAGTGAGGAAAAAGTTAGGAGATGAAGATTTAAACTGTAACTTGTCTTCTATAGAATTTAATTTCATTTTAGTTAGCTCAAGTTTACTAATACTCTTCCTACTGAATATAAGAATGTGCAATTATTAATCTTATCTACATCAAAATCAAGAGTGAGATACAGTATACAAAGGTGCAAGGTGAGATGAAGAGAAGATACCATTGACTTTAAAAGCTGTGGAGGGGAAAATACACACAATACAAAGTTTGATAACACATAATATGGTAGCTTCAATATTCACAAATAACATATAGTCTAGTAATTAAGTGAATAATTATTACCGATACGAACTTTAGTTAAAAGATTTTGGACACTGTCCTATGTTTAGCCTCCACAAGACTTTCTGACCTCCCATTCTTCTCCTTAGACAACTTTTGGCTATATCTACATTTCTTCCTTCACCTTAACAACACAGTCTTGCTCCCACTAGCCTTATTCAAGTAATCCTAGCAATGACAAAGGAAGTTTTTCCAAGAGCCTGCACAAATCCTAGGTACTACCAAGTGCATCTACATTAAAGTTCCAGAACCCATTGTAACTGTTACCTGCTCCACTGTGGTCTGTGTAGCTCCTCTTGGTCAAGACCAGCCTTCTGGGATTCGGCTGTGCCCATGCTGCAGGAGCAAAGTGGGGTTTGGGGAGTAGCATAGACTAAGTCTCTATTTTGCACAGATACGTGAAGTTAGTAATTTGTTGGCATTGTCAATGTATGTACTTGAAGAAAGCTTAAAGGACACATTGTTGCAGTCATTGCAAATGTAAACATTGATTAATTTATCACAGAAATAGTAATGTAGTAAATTAAATGGCTCCTATGGTCTTTACGCATGTAGCTCTTAACTATTGCTCTTACCTATTTTATAACAGCACCCTCAGCATTAGGACATTGTACCAGGCATTGTAGAGGTCCATGCAGATACAGATCCATACCAAAAAATGCTTAACAATCTAAGTAAACAAAAGATTTAATCCCAAGAAAAGAATACAGAATGTGCTATGCTGAAACCAAAACCATATATCATGACAAGATAAAGCGGAGACTTTCTGAGTAATTTAACAATTCTGTCTCTCATCCTGAAATAACATGCATATGTGTAATGGTAAGCAAATACAAGCATTTCTTATGTATTTAAAGTTTAACCTAACACATAAATATTTGCAAAATTAAGCTCTAAATTCTTGTGATTGGCATCCAAAGATTACATCATGGAGACAGAATATGTTCTGTCTCAGAAATATTAATTTCAAATCTTGTTTTACCATTATTTAAGTAGCTTTCTTTTGTTTGCAATGTGTATCAAAGATTATCTCAGTTTAGGGTATGCAGGCAATTTAACACATACTTAGTGTACCAAGGAAGACAGCACATAAGAACAAAATATTTCCATGTCTAAAATGTACTGTTGATTAAAAATATAGCAGGACGATGTTTTATTTAGTTTAATGTATCAATCGTTTTAGTCACATGAAGATTTGCAGACATTGCATCTTATATTCAGTTTTCTTAAAAATGTGTGTTTGTCTTTGATAAGAACTAAGGGCCAATATCCAGTAAAGAATTTAGGCTCCTAATTACCACTGAAATAGAATTATTTCAATAGGGAGGTGAATGTTAAATATGTTCTTGGGTTTAGACCCAGGTAAGTTTTGGAACAGAGATGAAATTGTCGCTATCCCATGTAAAAAAACATCTTTTTTTTCTTATAGGCATGCATGTATATCTTAATGCTTCCCCCCCCCCCCCCCCCCGATTTTGGACAAAGATAAGGAAACATTTGGAAGCCTACGGAAGTCTTAAGCACGATCTTCAAAGTTTTGGTGTTGGCCAGTATTTTTATGACGTTGTGCAATAGCACCACCTGGTGGCTACCATCATTTTAACCATTCTGGTCCTTTGACAGGCCTACATCGGAGTAGCTTGAAAGACCAAAAAGGATTATCTTTAATATTCTTAAGACTGTTTTTATCTCTAGCCACTTTATTAATCGGGTGAGGTAATATAATTTAAATAGTTTTGTGAAGCAATATTTTAGAAGAGGTATAAACATTTCAATAATGTCCCATCCAAGAAACCTTAAGGATTGACTTACAAATATATCGATTCTTCAGCTTTAAAGGTAAAGCATCACTCCTGATTCACCTGCAGTATCTTCACCACTGATGTAGTAACGACACAAAAAATAATCTGTATCTTTGCAAATCTAGGCAAGACCCAGAAAGACAGGTTAAGGCAGATAAATTTTAGAGGGTTGGAATTTCCAACATTCATAGGTTTGTTTCGCAGAAAACTGCTTAAACATGTGCTTAACTTAAAATACCTTCTTCAATCCTACTCATTTCAATAGGACATAAACAGTTATTCAAAATGAAACACGGAAAAATACTTAGGGCTGGACATAGCACTTGGAGATCGAAGCAGGGAAAAGAAAGGGAAAATGAATGAGTGATGTGGAAATCCTTTGCTTTTTCTTTTTCAGGGGGAAAAAAAAAAGGTAGCAAACTGACAGGCAACTTTTTTACTCATTTGGAAGGGTGGAAACCATAGCAGAATAAAGTCAGCTGTCTCCTAACTGAAAAAATATATCCAGTATATATTTAAAAAAATAAATGAGCAACAGAAGAAAGACTTTTAACCTATAAAAAAAGAGTTACACTGCAACAGCAACAAATTATATTACCATAGTGTCAGATTCACCATGTCAGGAGCCAGTAAAAGGGTCTGCATGAAATGGAGAGGTTGCTGAAAAGGAGTAGTGTATGAGGATCTCAGAGGCACTGTCTCTCCTCACTTTGAAGTCTAGGAAGGAATCGTCATGTGCTTTATGGGAAATGCTAATCAAAACCCAAAATCAAGCAGGACACAAATGTTTGCACAGTAGAATGTGCATGTGTATAATAAGCATTTCATGGAGAATTAAATTGTTTTAAATTTTTCAGTTCCACTTCTGAACTAAGTACTTGTTTTACACAACTCTTACAAAATGTATTCTGAGAACTAAAACCAAGAACAAGAAAACAAATGAAATGAACTCGGGGAACTAGTTCATCTTGGCCTTTACCATGGTTTATTCCTTGCTTGCTTTTGAAAATAACAAACACTGTCTCGTATGGGATTTCATTTCAGATCCCACAACCATCCATTGTCTTAAGAGAAGAAGTTTATAACCTAATTAAGAGTGAGCCCAGAATACTTAAGGTATTTTAAATCCTCAAATAGGGAGGCTTCAGTGATGAAACATGTTCTATCTTTGGCACTCATGCGAAGTCTGCTCATCTTTATGGGACTTAAAGCACTTGCAGAGATATGTTCATATAGATTTGACACTATACTGATAAACTAAACCGATACTCCAGTTTTCAGTTAATACTGTTTTCTTTAGGTAGAAGAGCTTTTCTTGGTTAGATAGTGTTTTGTAACTGTAGAGGGTGCTCTTAAAATACTGGTGATGGTAGTAATATTTGGCAATCAGTTTCTCTTTCTGTTAAGCTTATCAATGTTAGGATGTTTATATTTAGCAAAGAAAGTTTTACAGCTAGTGTGTTTTATTTTGGATATGGGCAGGAGTCACTATCCATATTTGTATGCAAAGACATCCCTGAAAACTTTTCTGGATTTAGTTTATTTTTGCAAGTATGTTTCTGCCAAACAGTGATAGTATCTTCTGAGAAAACTATTGATGCTGTCTAAAACAAGTGGAAAGAAATACTAAATAGAGTGTATTTTCAGTTGCAAGGCCGTTCAGAGTTGGAGAAGAGCTTTTTGTTCCAAAGAAGTCATTTAAATATTCGCAAAAATTCTTTAGTTACATGAAGTTGATGCTCTCACATTGTGCTATCTAGAATTCTGTTGGGAAGGATTTAACTTTATTTTACTTTGATTTGTCTACAGTTTGGTTGATTGCTCCACAATACTCCCAAGCTATATGTTTTTTATACTTCTCTAACTGAATTAGCAGGGGGCAAAAATCCTAGATACAGTAGACTAAATCAAACTTTGTCCAGCTATATTTCTCCCTCAACCATACTATTAAATTATGTGTTCCCCTCTGTACAGCCAAGAAATGAATGAGTTAATTCTGTATGCTTGAGAAATGTTACCTCTTTCCAGAGATGGTAGAGTCTATAAACCTCAGAAAGATAAGAATTTTATTTTCATAATCAGAACTGCAATAAGCCTGTTTTAGAGCAGTGTGAGGAGAGTTAACATTTATGAGGTCAGGACCTTTCCTGTGAGACCACAGCTAGGCTGCGGGCTTCTGCCAGCACCGCTCTGTCAGTCCTGGCTGTGATGAGGGATGATCTTTGACTGACATGGCTGTGTCAAAAAAGGCCTATACTGTAACATAAGCTTGCAGCAGCAAAACTACACTTTCTCTTGACTAGGTTGTTATGCTGAAAGGAGATGAAACACATGCTGCAAAAGCACAGTTTTCCCAATCTAACTTTTACCTAACAACAATTATTCTGCTTCTTATAGTGGATTTGTATACATATACTGAGAAGGTACTCAGACACAAACTCAGACTTTCACCAGCGGTCACTCATTTGACATCCAGACATCATATAAGATTAACCCTATTATTTCAGACCAGATCTACAGATCATATTTATTACATATGAGTGTCACAATGGCTGTGACTCTTCACTGCACTTTTGTAACAGCTCTACTGTAGGCCCAGTTTAGAGCATGGAAGTCAGTGCAGCTTTTGTCTGGGGAAGCCCTCTGAGCTTTTTTGGCTAACTTCAGCAGCATCTATTCTAGGGAGACTGCCAAGATCCTTTTAAACCTTTTAAGCATAGACCAATCTTAACAGATGTTTGCTGGCTTCTAATGAGATGAATTTGGCCTGTTCCAGTCTCCAGTTTCTGCATCAAATTCATCACTCTATCAACTTGCAGGTTAGGGCATGTCCCTTAACGTGTTTGTACACTGTATCATACAAAGGGGACTTTATGTTACCTAGGGCTGTGACTGCAAGCTTGCCATGTGACTAGTCAAATAAAATTCTGTCTTTGTGAGAGCTGGCAAAATTAACTATCCCCACACATCAGGGAAATCTCTTTGATAGAAGAAATAATACTGCCTGATGTCCAATGGTAGAAAATATTTCTGATGCGAGTCATGTAATAGGGGAACACAATGATAGGCCAAAGACAAGGATTTTGCCTCATAGGGCCTTCCCTCCTCAGGATTTAGTATTAAGTAGTAATTTGAACAAACAGAAACCTAGGCCTCCCCCAACCTTGATGAGTACACTAAATATTAACATAAATAGTCATGCTTAATTCTCTTTCTATCACAATAGTTCTGGTGGGCAGTGTTTTCACTGCCATAGGAGCAACTAGAAGTGTCTCACCTAAACATCCCTTATACTGAAGTTCTTAAAATGTTCTTAGAAACGCAAATTTAATACCCTCAGTAAGAGCCAAGACTTGAACACAGACTTCCTCTGATCACTAATCATCTATTCCCTGAACGATTAGATAAAACAGATAATTCTTTTCCTCCCCTGTTTTGTAAGAAAAGGTTGGCATAAATTTCTAGCTCCAGAAGAGTTCAGAAATGTATTTTGGAGATGGTCACATCTCTACAGCTCACATTAAAGGACCAGAACGTCAGAAACAGATGGAACTCAAGACCCATCACCCTTTCTTCAGTCTTTAATAATGGTCAATCAGGGTGTAACCTATCAACTTTGGTGATTTCTGTGGTGGACCCTCTTTCCCCCAGATGTGGAAAGAGGCAATGTACTTACTTCATTCAGTGTTGGAGATTCCACTATGCAGCAAAGCATCACAGTACCAAAGCCTCTAACCTGTAGCCACTTACAAAAATTACCCAACACATTCTAAATTGAATCCGCCTTTACTGGTTCACTTTTTAAAACGTGCTCTACAATTCTAGAAAACCTTAAAAGCTCAGAAAAAATCTTGCATTGTACAGTACTTGTATATTTCAGCAATGAAAGCTGTAAATGATGCACATGTTGGAATGACAATAAGACAAATGGAAGCCTTCACTGGGAAAATGCAAACCAGAAGACAGATAGCTTGTTTTGCTTTAGGCAAAGTATGAATGCAAACATTTAAACTGGAGAAACTCCCCTTTCCTTCTGTGGCCCCTCTGAGCCATTACATTAATTACTTGGAACTATTTACCTACTTCCCTTCATTTAAGCCCCAGGTGCAGACACT
This sequence comes from Strix aluco, assembly GCF_031877795.1. NCBI lineage: Eukaryota > Metazoa > Chordata > Aves > Strigiformes > Strigidae > Strix > Strix aluco. Next base: position 26,541,909 of record NC_133942.1, on the reverse strand, counting down.
CTGGATACTGAAAATTATTTTAATTCTTTTCACTAGAGTGAAAAACAATATATGGAAACACTCACCTTTTCCTTTCTGAAATCCAGGAATGTGAGGAGAGATGGCATCCTAATATGTATTTTGTGCTTGCCTGTTTTTTAACACCCCATAACAAAGCATGAGAGTGGTAGGAGGGTCAGCGATGTTTCTTTTTCAGAGTATAATGAAAATATTTGTTTAGTTTTGTTGCAATAGCAGGGGCAGCTGGCAGTGTTTGCACTTATGTGTCTTCTAACACTTCACTGAAGAGATACCCCTAATCTTTGTAGAAAGACAAATATCTCATTTTGCAAATGTGCTGACTTGTGCTTATGCAGTGGCTCTGACAGCCTTCTTTTGTGAGCAGAATGTTAGCCTGTCTTTCAAACATGTCCTTAAAGTACAACCAGCCAGATCCAGGCATGCACTTTTCCATATGTGAAGCTAGAGTATTAATGGAGGCCTTAAATGTTTTAATGGAGGCATTAAACGTTTCGAAACTAAACATTCACATTAGAAAATTGAAAAAAAAAAAAAATCATAGCAGAGCCTCAAAACCTAAATTTCTAAATTGGCAACAAAGAAGGTCAGTCTCAATATCTGCAGTTCTTTTTGGCAAGATAACCGTGTCTCAAAGCTCTTGCTCAGAGTTTCATTTCCAACTTCCCTCTGGAGGAAAAATGAATTAAACCTTTCCTCGTGCTCTTACTGAGAAGTTCTTCTGCTGATGATTATTTTGGAATACAAACAACAGACTGCAGGACACTGGCTGTATAGATATCTTTAAATAATGATTAACAAAATCTGTGGCTATTTGCACAAATATTCAAGTATGTATTCAAGTTCTCCCTTCCCAGCAAAGAATATCAGTCAATCCCAGGGTAGCCCAGGTCATCAAGAGGTGGCTACTGAGTCTGGCTCCCCCTGTCACAGCTGCCTGGCAGCAGGCCCGCCCTCAGGAACAGCCAGCTGGCTCTGCTGTGCATTTCAGCTTCCTCCAAGTTTGCATGTGGACCTGTGAAGCAGCTGAGTTTATTTCACCCGATCAGCTTATTTGTTGTCAATCCAGAGAGTTTTCGCATTGCTATGACTGTTGATGATGCAGTCAGTTTGCACTTGGCGTTTTCATCATGGCCTCTCTGCTCTGGCATTTCTGCTGGTCTGCACTGGCTCTTCAAAAGACCAGATCTGTTTCACAGATTTTGTTAGTTTTCAAGTCAGCTCAGCACTTCTCTGCTCTGATCCTATTGCTTGTCCAGATGCACAAGTTTCTCTTCTCCATCTGCTCGCTTCTGGCCCCTAGCAGACTAGGACTATGAGAAAGATGAATCCCTTCTCTACTTTGTCTTATATTCCAACTGCCTATCTGTGAAACTGTACAAGCTGTTAGGGTGACCTTTCATTTAGAAGGGCTTGTTAGAGCATAGACACCTATGTTCATCATTAATGATATATATCAAACTTTAGTCAGAAATATAACTCCCTTGTAGAACTGTGACTGATAATAACGCAAGCAAAACCAACCCATTCTGTGTTGTTCTTTTGACGTCAAAAGAAGGGTATAAGAAGCATCTGCCATAGAAACAAAACTTTGAATTCTAGGGTGTAAATCTATGCATTCAAGGATTTTCAGAGGCAATCTTAGGAGTAATTCACTGTTAAAAGTAGAAGAGTACCCTCAGAATAAAAAGATGATTTCTCAGAACACCTGTCTTTCTTTAAATTAAAATACGATGTATGCCCAAAGTATGCAGAAACTTTATTCCCAACTAATAAGTATTTTTCTGGAAAATAAAGTTATTTGGCCTAGTGAATATAATAAGAAGATAGTGTCATTCATTTAACTATTTATTCATTTTTTTAATCTCATTAGATTAATTAATATCCTGTTGCATTTAGTTACCTAAATGAGGCAAAGAGATATTTTGTAAAACCTTATTTTATTATTTGATCTTTTTTATTTTATGCTGTCTTCTTATTCAATAGGACAGCACTAAAAACATTTGTAGTGATATTCATCGCTTTACGTAACCTCATGATCTTAGTTACCTACAGTCTCAGCTCAGCAGCACAAGTTTTCATGAATCTGTCCTATGAAAGTCTCTCCAAATTGTTTTTAATCATTTTCAACTTCTGGACTTTTTATGTGATTGCAGTATCCTTACTGAGATGTCAATTTGAATGAGGAAAAATGATCCATTCCCAGACTTCCATATCCAGGGGAGATGAATTTAAGACCTTGTCATGAGTCAGTGGTGGCTTCTCTAAACTGGGTGACTGGTAAATGCGAGAGAGATTATTACTCCAGCTTCAACCACTCCTATCAGATTTAAACAATGGTATTCACAGGCATAGAAAGAGACATTCAGCTGTTTGAACAGCTATTTCTGTTCACTTCTGAAGAAAGGGTGTCAAATCAGGTGCAGTCATGCCTACTGGCTAGGTGGTATAACAACCACTTAGTCACACAAGCCATGGCCATCATCACATCTTCACATTGCATACTTGCCTGTAAAGGCAGTAACAAATTTAATTCCAATACTCTTCCAAACCACACTCGTTAATAGAGTCATCTCATTCAGGATTAATTATTTTGTATTCAGCTGATCTCAATTTCATCTGCTTTAATAGGTTCTTCATGACCTTCCCAAATCTTGTTGCAGCTTGTCAGGAACTGCTTCCACGAGCATAGTCCATGTCAGCACTTCGCACGCTAAAATTTGCTGGCAGGTAAATTCATTGACTAAAGCCTAGTCAGGATGTCAACTGAGCTCACGCCCAACTTAGATGGGCAGAATTACTCAGATACTTGAAGCTACTGATGCTATTCCTGCATAAGTACCTTCTTGAAATGGAGCCTCTATCGCCTGTAAGGATGAGCAGCAGCTGAGTTGAAAAAACTTTAAACAAATCCTCTGGTATGGAAATCTGTTTTACATTCCCTACTTAATGTCTAATACTCAACTAATTCCACCTATACTGCATTCACACAGTCTGATTCTAATTCTTGTTAAATGTGGTGTCTAAAAATTTGGGCAGGATTAATATGGAAGTACATAAAGTAAATATATGTGGGAAAGAGAATTAATTTTAAATTGTAATGATGTGCTTGAGAGTTAATGATTACATTAAGCATGAAATCTGTTGATTCATGATTATTCCTGCTACTTCTGGTATTCTGATATTTTCTGATATTTCTGATTATTCAAATGGAATCAGGCCAATTGTGAAGAATGTTACTGAATTCTTCTGTTTGTTTAAAAAGGAAGTTGGAATTTTTGAGGGATGTAGAATGTTATCACTGTCATAGTATTTGAGGGTGGGGAGCTAAAGAGCCTGAGAGATGCTTTCCCATAAATACAGTGTTCTTCAGGCACAAAGATTTGGGAAGGAAACAATTCCTTCTAATTAGGAAAGTAATTTTAAGCAGAAAAAGATGTAAAAGCTTAAGGACTGTTCTTGTCAGAGAGAGATGTTTCTGAGAAGAATTAGGGCAATAGAGGATTATTGTTTTGTTAAGCCTTTGATTGAGATCTCAGACTTTCATCAGTTCTGTAGCAATGCAAGCAAGAGATCTAAGGCTCAAACACATCTCCAGAAAAGAGATCTTGGAGAAAGAAAATAAAATAAAATTAAAAAAACAACCCAGACTAGGATTTAGCTTTTGGGTATTTATAACTCCCAGTTGACGGCCGAGAGGAAGTTTTTCTGTCATCACCCTGTTACTTTTCAAAACAGAGGGGAAAAATTTTTGCTTTTGATTTCTCAAAAAATAGTGTTAGTTATTTGAAAAATTCCAGACCAGAGCATGAAAGATACTTTAGAGGAAAACTCCAGACTTTTTGTTTAGGGGCTGCCCTGAGTATAATCAAGATTAAAGTCTTTAATGAAGGCAAAGCTTACTTATCTGATCAGATCCTAGCATAATAGTCTAGCATGTGATATTATTCTGTATAAGTTACATAACTTTTTGTTTAAGAGCATACTTTACCTTCAGCAGCACAAACAACATTTTTAACCTGTTCAGATCCTTGAGAAATGCAAACAGATTTGAAGAAAAAAATGGAATATTTGTTAACAAAAGAAAATCAAACCTTTCTGTGACTTGTTTAAGATGAAAGCAAGACAGGAAACTAATAAAGAGGATCAGAGAACCTGGAAATAAATGTTGACAGGCTTGTGAACTGGCAGTTTAAAATCACATACTATTAAGCATTAGCTTTCTGCTTAAGTGTTTGCCCACAGGATTGCCTTTCCCTAGTAAAGGCTAGAGATTACCCACAACTCATTGGTGCTTGCAGGTTTTCTGTGAGTATGTGTGGGTACATCCTACCATTTATCAGCCACAATGCACTGAGGCCACAAGTCTCCTGCCTCATTAAAAGAGAGTGAGGCAATTGAAAAACAACTCCCTTTTCCCTTGGCGCATCTGAACATATGGTGCAGGAGTAGTATGCTTAATTTTGAAACAGTCAGATCTGGAAAGAAGCTAAGCAGTTTGGCAAAAAGTAGGTAATAAAACTTTGGATATACAGAGTTATATAGTTTTCCTGTTTTGACAAATAGAGTTGGTGGACTACAGCTTCAAGCTTTGTAGGGTTTCTCACACGCTGAGAAATAAAGACTAAAAGTTACAATATTACAAGCTTTAGCGGAACAATAAAAACAGAAGCATAACCCTACTCCAATGTGGAAAGGTCTCAGATCTTCACAAAATCATCAAGTGAATATAGAGTGCTGGTGTACTCAGCATACTGTGATATAGGAACATTGTATCAGTATCATTTCTTACCATCAAAAAACATGATGACAGAAGAGAAGGTGGTTGCTTGACTCCTTATATGTTTAATACAATGTGATCTAATATGTCACCTTAAAGAATTGTTTATAAGTTCCACAATACAGGCTTGTAACAATCTCCATTCCACAACTTACGTAGTCTGAGTATGGGTGATGCTAGTTGGTGTCATACCATCAGTCTCACCTTTTGCATCGACATGAAAATATGGTGCCAATTCCTGCAGTTCAGACTGCTTTTTGCTAAGACTTTTTTTTTTTTTTTAAAATATATTTACATGTAAGAGTTAAACTTCTCACTAATCTGTTCATCCTTTTGCACAAGGAAGTTGCTACTGTATCTTGAGAAAACTACCATTCTGTACAGCCTCTTCCAGGCTAAGCAACTGAATCAGAGAATGGTTTGGGTTGGAAGGGACCTTAAAGATCACCTAGTTCCAGCCCCCCTGCCATGGGCAGGGACACCTTCCACTAGCCCAGGTTGCTCAAAGCCCCGTCCAACCTGGCCTTGAACCCTTCCAGGGAGGGGGCAGCCACAGCTTCTCTGGGCAACCTGTGCCAGGGCCTCACCACCCTCACAGGGAAGAATTTCTTCCCTATGTCTAATCTAAATCCACCCTATTTCAGTTTAAAATCGTTACCCCTCATCCTATCCCTACACCCCCTGATCAAGAGTCCCTCCCCATCTTTCCTGTAGCCCCTTTAACTACTGGGAGGCCACTATAAGGTCTCCCCAGAGCCTTCTCTTCTCTGGGCTGAACCCCCCCAACTCTCTCAGCCTGTCCTCACAGGGGAGGTGCTCCAGGCCCTGATCATCTTTGTGGCCTCCTCTGGACCCACTCGAGCAGGTCCATGTCCTTCTTATACTGGGGAGATCTATGTTGTTCTTATATTAACTGCTATACTTTCATTCAGCTTTAAAAAGAAAATAGTCACTGCTTGAATGCAGACCTTGCAAGTTTTGTTCAAAATGGTCCTCCAGAGAACACGGTCTCTTGGGACAGCAATGGAGAAGCTTTCATCAGCACTGAGAATGCAAAAGTTCATCGCTTCTGTAGCCAAGTAAATACTCACTATTTTGTGGCACCATATATTCAATCAAAACAGAATTACTTAATTACTTTTGGTTTTCTTTAATATTTTTTTTTCCCCAAAGATGTCACATTCCCTCCTGAATATTAGATTGATACTGGTTAACTGGAAAACAGTAAAGTTAGCCAGCGTGGAATGCAACTTCATTGCCAAATAAAAGGGCACTCTTCTACTGTGTCATGACGTGGTCTCTTACTGATGTAAATAATGTAGTAGAATAGATAGCAGCACTTCTCTGTCTGCTTAATGCTACAAGTTCAAACTTTTGCATGAGGAGAAGGCCGAAGGAGAATGTTCAAACAGTACTCCTTAAAGCTAACTTTCCTTTCTGTGTCAAATATATAAGCTAACTACTTTTTTATTATAGTCTTAACTAACAAGCTGGAACAAGGCTTTGGAAAGCTCTTCCTACCATATTTGCACAATGAAACCATAATACCCAACAAGGAAGTGTTTCTGCAGCTGGAAGAAGGGAGAAAAAAAGAAAAAGACAACAGTGAGGTAGAATAAATAGAACAGATCTTTTTCTCCCTCTTTACCAGCAGTACAGAGTGCTGGGATGGAAAGAGAGTGCCCCATTCAGTTACTTCCTTCCACAACACACCAAGAAGCAGAGCAGCCAGTTTTGTTATCCAGCTCCAGAAACAGATGTGGTTTGAATTTCTATGCACACGGGCATGAGGGCATACGCAGATGTAGGCATATGTCTATGTACCCTGCCTATTTCCACATGCTCATGTTTGACTGAGAAGGCCTATCTGTAACTTTTTCAGTCACCCACAGCCTGTAAGCAGTTCAAGCACAACTCCAGAGCCAGGGTTATGCTTTGTCACTGGGAGAAGGGCTGTAATAATGCATGATTAGTCCAAATCCCTGAGAAGAAGCAAGACAGCTGGGACTACTAAACCTGGCATCACTGGATTGTAGCGATCAAGTTGTGCACTGGAGTAGGGAGACACCTGGAAGCCATTTCCTGCTTGTGAACTGATGTCCCTCCCCCTTCCTCTCAAAGATAAGTCTATGCAATGTGGCTTTTGGCCACAGTGAGTTTTTTTGGATTTGTAATGTCAGGAAGGTTTGCTTTAAAGGCACAAATCCTGGTCTTTCATTACATATAAAACTTCAAAAGACCAATTTTTTTCACTCTGATGATTTTTTTTTTTTTTCAATCTCTATTGACTTCAAGTTTTTCCCAACTCTGAAAAAGTCTTTGCAATTTCATCCTGAAACTGGCAAATGCACTTTAACAGACTAGAGACTGCTTAGGTAGTTGCCTGAACTTTCACACTGCCAATGCCAAAGCCACTGATTTCTAGCCACACCTCACTAACATACAACAGGTTAAGATTTGCACACACCCCCACTCTTAAATACTTGAAGTTTCCTTGGCTGTGCAAAGTAAGCACATATTTTGTCCATGAGAATGGATCTGAGCAGTATCTCTTTTGTCAGCTGGGTTTCTCTTGTGCGTTGTAATTCTTGCCAGGAGATATCTTCTGACTGTTTTTTTTTCATTTCTGGAAACATTTCGTTTGGCAGAATGGTCCCTCTGTTTTAGCTATTGGGTAAGGTGTTGGTCCCCCTGAAATTAACAGGAGCCACCAAATTCTAAGATGCCAGAATTTTTCACCTCCTGTCTTTAAAACCACTTAAGACTAGAAGCATGCAATGCTTTGTCAGTTTGAAAATGCTCCAGCCTTTTCTTGATATTTTCTATGGAACTGTTGGTCTTAGAAAAATTAATATCAGAGGGGGAACACTCTTGTATTTCTAACACAAGTTTATGAACAACCTCCAAATAATTAATTTTCTTTTTGCTAAAAGAAATATCAGTTTTCATAGCTGAACTCTAGAAAATTTTGAAAACATTAAAAAAAGAGCCAAATGTTAGGAGGCCAATAGAAATGGTTTTGTGAAGTCTTATGCAAAATGCCACTAATAAATATTCTTCAAGGTTTTGAGAAAGTTACTTTTTACCTAAAGACATTTGTTTTAATGTACAATTCAGTAGTATTATGTTATCGTACTGTTACAGTAGTTGTAAGATTTTGATAATTGGTTTTCATCTCTTAACCAGTGATCTATAACTGCAAAGTCTGAATGCAGGCTTAGCCTCCAAGTCTTTCTGGGGAAGGTAGAACTTTATTAGGAAAGTCACACTCTCGCTCTTTAGAAATATAAATGGTAACATAAAGTATAAGTGGTCAGAGTACAGCAAGGGCTGCCCCCCTACCAAAGGAGCCAAACTGATAGTACAGCCAGCGTGACAGAGACCTCACCAGCCAGGGCCCTGTCCCACAATACCAGAGCAAGAGAGCAGGGAAGGCTCAGAGGAGGCAGCAGGGGTTAAGCAAAAGTCCAAATACCAGACAAGTTTGCAGTGGTGAGGCAGGTCCAACATGAAGGCAGGCAGGCAGGCAGTCTGCAGGTCAGGGTCAGCCCAGGAGTCATCAGGCAGGACCATAGCAACAGGTACAGCTGAGATGAAACTGGGAAGCCAACCCAGCTCATGATCTGATCAGCAGGGTCCACGGCCAAGCACAGGCGCACCTAAAACACAGCTCCAACAGGGACTGAAACACCTGGGCCCATGGGCAGGGTTCTGGGCAGAGGCCCCAGGTGAGGCTGGTCAGGGTCACTAAATCCTATTGGTGCACTCAGGCTCCCTGACATAAGTCAGTAGAACATCAAATCTCATATTTTCATGTATAAGCAAGAAAAGGGGAGAATTATGATTGTGGTTTGACCTGTGCTGCATTTTCTGACCCCTGAATGCCTGATTTCTCCACCACGATATTACAGTAATGCTACGTCTACCCATAGTTTATATAAACACAGAGTATGTTAAACAACTGACTTATGATGTGATGCTTTTGTTTTCACTAAATTCTAGACCATCTGTGTACTAAAAAATTTCTAGACTTGGAAAGATATGATCTGTTCAGTTCTTTCACTAAGTAGTTACAGATACTCCTGGAGTATTCTTCCGTATGTACTTTGACATTTATATTTCATTCCTTTTTTTCATTGCAATTAAGCATCTGTTGGATCTCAAGGCTTGGTTGATACTTCTGTACTTTTGAAATGTCTTCTTTGCTCATCTTAAACCTTTAAAATTCTCTATTCATGTGCTGTTCAAATTATGGAAATTAATGCAAGCTTTTTTTTCCCAAGGCTTAGAGTTGCTATAGCAGAGTTTCAGGTCACCTGATTTCTGAGAAAGTTTGGTCCATGTCTCTTGATAAGCAATGTTTTCTTTTTCATCTTCCCTAGCTGAAGTAATACATACTGCTATCTCATATTCTGGGACACAGAGCAGGATGTCAGCAGCATTGCAAGATACAGTTACAACAGGTACTCCATACCTCTTGGATTAATTCCTGTTCAGTGCGTAAAGTGTCCAGTTGGCTAACCGTATCCCTCATGCTATAATTTACAAAATTCATGATTCTCCTCTTGGCAGAGAGAAGATTCAAAGTGTACCAACTTCTAGCAAGTTCTCACTGGGGAAATTTGGGCAGATGGGACCCATTTCAGTGCCTCCCATAAAGGGATTTGATCCCAGCAGATTGTTTCAGTAGTTACTGCAACACAGTCATTTGTTCCCTAGTTCTGGCTGGCCAGGACTAGAAGCAAAAGAGAAACAACAGGTTTTGTTCCAGGTGAAGAGAGTGAATATGTAAGAAGTTAAGAGCATCTGTGCTGGGTCAAACCAAAAGCCCATCTAGCTCAGTATCCTATTTTGAACAGTGGTCAAAGATGGGTGTCTTGCAAGAGGGAAACACTTTTCAACTTCCTTGCAAAAATTATTTCCTCCACACCTCTTCTTCAGCGAAGTCAGCAGGACAACTGCATAAAAGTTAGTAATTCATGTTTTATGCAAGACAAAAGGGATCCAGGTCTTGCTGATATAAACAAACAGCATTGTTTCAGTACCAGTTATCTCTGCTTGAGAATATTACCTAAAACGTTTACACAGAAAGAATAGTCTAAATTTAGACTAGTAGCTATATCAAACTTAATAATCTGTCTACTTTTGATGTCTTCTAGCAGATCATAGCACTGCTCTGTTTCTAGTCTGACACTTTGTTTTGATTTCAATAACCTAATATGAATTAAAATAGCAAGTGCAAGTGCACACCTTTTTAGAATGAGTGATGCTAATAAGCATGTTTTGCCAAGACTCTCTGAGCCATGGCTTTCATCTCAGCCCATACAATACATGTATGATAAAAAAATAATTAACCCCTTAGCTTCTGAATAAAGGGTTGTGAAAAGCATGTATAAAATATCAACACAAAGACTATAAGTCAGTGAAGTTTTGGGACATCGTTAGGAAAGAAGATTCAGTGTGGTCACTTGAATAATAATCACTGTACTCTGTATTTTTAATAATAATGTTATTAACATCAGAAAAACTGGACATGGTCTGACAACAGACTGATGCATCTGAAAGGAATCAAGCACTACAGAGAAGGATTCCTGCTCAACATAAAAATGAAAGAAAAATGTGGGCACGGACACAAGCAAACTGCAGTTTGCATCTAGTGGAAAATTGAGGGCTCACTGAATGAAAGGGTTAATGAAGGGATTACAAGAATGAACTCCAGGCAGCCAGTGGATTCAATTCCCCTAGATTGTTGGGACTACAGAAAAGCTGCATATCTTTGTCTCTTGTAATTGCTTTGTTCATTACCGTCCTAAATCCTCAAAACCAACAACAAACAAGCTGAGCCCTCCTGTCACACAGACACAGTCTTGCTATTACAAAGGTTCCACTTGTGAAAAACACTCTTGTCTATTTCTGTCCTTTTTAACATTTTATCCTCTTATCAGGTTGAAGGTCAACAGAACTCACAAAGAAAATATTGCAGTTTGTTTCGCTAGCAACTAGTACTTTACTGGAGACGCATAGTGTATCAGACTGTGACAGTGCAGTCTTCATATTTAACCGGAGTCCAATTTAGAATTCTGAAAAGGCAGCTCAGTTGGACTCAATGATCTTAAGGGTCTTTTCCAACCTAAATGATTCTTTGGTTCTGTTATGGGTTTCTGCTACAACAGGTTCAGTGTATCATTTAGTTTCTCTTCCAGCTTCTGGAGCAAGCCCTGTACACTCCAAATTTCTCTCACATGTCATGATATAGTGCAAATCTTTTGTCATCCAGAAGTTCAGCACTGCCTTTGCTTCCCTCAGGCCTGCTGTGTAACTTTTTCTACTACTCCAAAGCTACATCATTCACCAGTCTCCATCCTCATCAAGCTGCAGCTTCAGCTGAGGGAAAGACAATAGGCTGGCTATCATTTGAGGTCTGGTAAGCTGCCTCTCACCCCACCTTTTCCTCATTCTACCCTTTTTTTGTATGGTGCCTGAAATGCAGCCACCCACCAGTACCAGCTACCAGCCATTTCAGAGATTAGTAGTCAAGTTCCTAATTTGTTCTACAGTTTGTTCCCTTCTGCAGCCCTAAGGATACTCCCACAGAACCATTACAGTTAAACAAGCAAAGCAGACTGATGATCAGGACATGAAGTGGAGCACAAGGAAAAAACTCTGTGTGGGTCTTAGTCACTGGGACCTCTTTCTGGAGAGTGAGTCCAGCATGGGAAGCTGTGCTGTAGAGATTGGGTCCAGCAGTGCAGACATCTTGTGTATGGTGGCAAGACTGTAAATGGCAAGTTGTCAAACTGCTGCCTCAGGAGAAGTGCCCCAGGTCGTTTATGATGGAGAAATTTTCCAGAGATTAGTGAGATGTCTGTTAATTTTCATACCTCTCAGAAAACTAGCTCAGTAAAGGATGGGATGATTTAATGTCTAGGAACAGAGCAGGAACAAGTGTTAATTATACTTGATAAAGTATAATTCTACCACAGGAAGAATATATACAAGTATTTTTGTTATTATCTTAAATTAACCAACACATAATATAAATTCTCTGCATCCCTGAAGTTTCCAATCTCTCCATGGCTTCTGTACTTGAACAACATTTCATGTCTCCCATTCTGAATCATCAGACTCTGCACCTTCTGATAGGAAACACCAGCAAAATGGCAGAGCTTAAAGAGAAATGCAACACACATGACAGAATGAGAGGGATTTCTAGAAGATGCTTATTAAATTCTATTTTTTTTAAATATTGTTGGTCTTGGATATGACTCAGTGTTAGAGGTATAATTGCATTCATTCTCAGCAAGGAAACAGAATTGCTTAAGTGAACACTTTCCTCAGAGTTTTCTTCTTTGGCAATAAGATGTCTTGATTTAGTTTGAGTTTGGATGAAGCTGTTAATAGGCTGCATTCTGCAGAAGTGTCTATTAATCTAGTAAATTCAGATGCACTGCATGCATATTTTACATGAGTAAACCTATGTATTTGAAGTCAGTGAGCTTAAACTGTGTGGTGTAATTAGAGGAATGAGCCTCAGGTTGCTTTGTCAAAACAGTCTTTAACTGCTGGATTCTAGGATTATTGGATTAGAAGATTAGATGGGATGCCTCGAAATCTTAAATTGGAGCATCTAGTAAAGTAAGGCTTCTCATGAATCAGAGTTACAGTGTACCTATAAACCTCACAGTTTGTATAAGTTGCTGTAATAATTGTTCAGATACTTTCATGCTAGGACAATAGGACACTAACTACATTTTCTGTAATCTCCCTTCTTTTCTAACCCATTTTTTAATTTCAAGAAACTTACTAAGTTTTCTCCATGAGAATCGATTGACAACTTTCATGTAGCCATGGGTGCTGTAGTCACTCTGAGCGTGGTCTGTGAATCACTAAGCTTCCTTGCCCATATGTTTCTAAAGGGATCTTGATACCAACCAGACGTTGCCCGACATTCACCTTGCAGTGTATGTTTATTACTTAATTACATTATGGTCAGTAAGCACAGCTACATTTTTTACGGCATTCTTACAAGACATACTGTGTTGTCAAAGCATTCTGCTTTGGTTAAACAGTGTCTCTGAGTCCCAAAGAACATGGTGGACTAAAGGCTCTCCCCTTTTTTTTCTCAGGGCAATAGCAGATTCACTAGCAAGTGCAGTCTTCACACATGGCACACAGAAAGTTTATCTCACTTCCAGGGGAGACTTAGTAGTAAGATTTCTCCAAGCTACTGCTGCTCTCCCTGCTTGGTCCAACATGTCGCATACAGCTATGAAAGCCACAAGAGAGACCATCTATATGCTGTATGTATGTGTGTGTACAAGTAGAGAAGTAATGGCACAATGATAAATAGATTACCAAATAGGGAGGGAAACTTTTGGGCCCCGGTTCAAATTCCTCTTAAGAAAAATGCTGTGAAGTTGGTCATGTCAATATGGAGCTGAAATGTCTGGTAAATTCTGCTGGGGGTTCTGAACCTATAGGTTTAGAGTCCAGATGTTTCAAATGGGACAGTGAATATAACAGTACTGTGTTGCTCTTTCCTGAGATGGTTTTGTAAGTTTTAGGAAGATGACTTTTAATTAGTATATTAAAGAGTTTCAAAACTTATTAGTAATACTCTGTCATCAAGTTTTCTGAAGCAAATAGAAAAGGAATTCTGTTCACAAGCAATATGGAGACAGCTGTGCTAGCCATTTTCCCAAGCTGTTAACAGAAGAGTCGTCAGCACTTCAAAGGACCACATTCCCATATCATTTAGTATTTGCACTGCTAAAGTAACACCATCCAAAATAAAAGCCAAAACACTGAAGCGTCCCGGTATGATGAAGATCATGACTGTCTGAACAGAATTATCAGTATGGGAAAGTGTAAATCATATTCTTATCTTCTGGTACACTTTGGTACAATTTTGGCATCTTTAAAAATCAGCTGGTATTTTTGTCACTGATTTCCACAAGGCCAGAACTGTGATTTTTGGGTCTGACAGTCTTGTCAGGATTTAACATACCTGAATTAGCAGAATTATATGTAGTGATAGCTTTCATATTTTCAAACTGGAACTGTAGCAATAAAAAAGATAACAGTCTATCACTTCATTCTTTGGTGACAGAGTTCTATCAAAAATAAATGTTTTCACTAAAGTTCCACTATTTCAAAAATTTCTGTCTGAGGTAGCACAGAACTCTCCAACTTACTTTAAAATAGCGATCTGTGTTTCTGTTTAACCCAGGGACTGTAAAAATGGTTATACTATCAAGTAGCATAAAATTAGGAAATAAATAGCTTAACAGATGTTCAGTGGGATACATTTTTCTTCTCTATTGTGGGTGCCAGCTCACTACTGAAAAGAAAGTACCTGCAAAAGCCCCTTGCATGCCTGAACTGAAAAGGCAGTCTGACTAAGACTTGTCTAAGAGTCAGAAGCGGGGGAGTCTCTATCACTGACAAGAAAGGGAGCTCTAATGTAGGGCAGGCCTTTTGCCAGCATGGCCTCTCAACCTGCTGGCAGGGATTGCAATCTTCAGGTTCTATTTTTGCACAGTTTACAGCAGTGTAACTATACTGTCTTCAACAAGTATTCCCCACGTGCACCAATTTAAGTCTAATCAGAGTACAGCCTTTCTTTAACTACACATTCTCCTGAAGCACTTATTTCTGTGAGACATTGTGGCAAAACTCATACACAAAAAGCTAGAACACATTGCCTGTAAATAGGGACAGAAGTGGGTATGAATCACTTCCCACCCCCACACCCACCCTGTGCCCTTAAGTATAACTATAAACTGGAGGCCTTGAAATCAGAAGATATCTCTGGACTGTTCTGAATTGCTCTCACAGGTAACATTATCCCCAAAGATCATGGTACCCTCATGCATGATCTGGGGGTCAGTAGAACCACTGCTAACTTTATGTCAATCAATCCTTTTTGTGTGCCACTGGCTCTAAAAAGCCAGTTGGCTTTTTTGGCTTCTCTGCCTGTTAAAAGATATACACAATATAGTTATGAAGGATTTTCTATTCTCAGAGATTTACAGAAAGAGAGAAAAGTGTAGAAGGTTATAGTAAGTGTGTGAATCCTGCCATTTAGATTATAAAAGGATTTTTATAATCAAAAATATCCTGGCCAGAAACAGTTTCAGGTTTCTTTGGTATTTAGAAATCCTTTGCTAAACAAAGCAAAAATGAATGATAAACAAAATCAAGCTTCCTTTGAGCCTGATGTTCTTGCAGCTGCACTCCACTTTTAAGAGTAACCCATTAGCAATTAATTTAGAATGACACTGGCAAGCAGTCCCCAGACTTTAATTAATATCTTTTTGACAAGCTCATAATCTTTCTAGTTAATAAAATCTCCCTTAAATTAGTTTAACTCTGATTCCACTTACCGTTGTAAGCAATTGGCATCAAATCTAGGGTACTTTACAGTACTTTCTCATTTAAAATGCTTTTAAAAAGAGAATTTACAGTTACATTTTACAGAGCAGAAACAGCATTTGATGAAGGTCACCCTCAACCCAGTGGCAGAACTGGAAAGAAAATCTAGGTTCCTGAATGCCCTTCTATTGTTCAGTTGATTAAGGAATGGTGCTGTCTCCTGTCTCAGTATCTTGCAAGAAAAGGATTAAATTCTGATTCCAAGTTACATAATTGATTCGTTTTCTTTATGCCAATAGCAAGATCTTAGAAAGTTATAGTATAATATTGTAACTAAAATATCGTGAATTATTCTCTGTAAAAGTTACTTAAATACTAAGTATCAGTATAGGACATCTTAGGGGTCAACTTTTCATTTAAATTTGTGCTCTTAATATATGTGTCTACTTTTGAAAACTTTTCCCTTAATATTCTGTGACAGTTTTACCCATATGTCCCAAATACAGAACCAATCTACGTGAGGACATTATGCAGCCACATTATTGTGTCCTGCAGAATAGGAGATAATACTGTGAATTGGAAAAGATGCTGAGATAAAATCTCCTTTGACCTCTTGGTAAGTCAAGAACTTTTATATAAATGTTCTGAAATGTGCTATACATGTGCCTGTTGCAAATGTGTATTATGAGGGGGAAAAAAATTCTTTACTCTCCTGAACTCATTTTCTTATGTAGATGCTGTAAGGAGGTAATTTTTTATATGTAAGATCACCTCAACCTTTCTTTCTATTTTGCCTACAGAATAAACAGAGGTGCACAAGTTACTGTCAGGCTTTGAGTGTGAAAGGTTTTTTCAGAATTTAGAAAACTCCAACTACCAGAGTGTAAAGTCTTAAGCTCATTACACCTACAAAGAAAGGAGATCTTTTCATTTTAAAGCTAATCAATTGTATCTAACAGACAATCGTAAAAAAATATCTGTCTAAGCACTGGATGACTCTACTGTAATTTACTGCCACGGGACACTGAAGTAAGATCATTTTTGAAGGTAATTTTTGCCAAGTGAGTATATAACAGTTTTAATTTGGTGATTCACGGGGATGGCTTGTTTTAATTTTTACTTTTCATGTAAGATGAGGAATGAGGTGAAAATGAGGTATGAAAAAAACAAGATTTGCTTATTAGTCTCATCCATCTTAAATAAATGTAAAAGCCTAATTGAAAAATCTGTCTCATTAACAAGAACTAAGATAATCAAGATGGCTGAGAAAGCCAAGCGATGCTATGCAACTTAATTGGGATCCCAAGACCAGAAGACATCTCACCATCTCTAGAAGTTGTGAGCAGTCTATCTATGCACTCCAAAAGTATTTGTCTAGGACATGTAAAACTGAAAATAACATGTTACAAACAGCCTGTAGAACAGTTTTAGTAGCAATAAGCATCAGCTTGTACCATGACCTTAGAATACTAACTTTGCACAAAGGAGTTATTTTAGGTTGCTTCTTTGTTTTTTTGTTTTTTCCTCTTCTTAAGTCAACACTGAGCAAAAAAAAGATGAGACATATTAGCTGGTGAGGAAAAGTGCAAAAAATGTTTTCAATCAGTAGGATATTCTTCAGCTAAATTTCTACAATTTTTCCTTAAGCGCTTGCTGCCTATGTCAGTATCAGCATGCTGAACTAGAGGCCATATTGCTATGACAATCCCTAGGTTTCTGTGGCAATGATAATTCCGTTCCAGAAGCCACAGATTAGAAAATGGTTTCTTACAGTGAAACACCAAACGAAATACAACATGATCTTCCTCCTTTCTCATGCATGTTAACTGTAAAAAGTTTCTTTGTCCGGAATGTGGCTCTGATTACATTTCTCTATCCAAAAATAAACATGGTGCAGAAGAAAAGGATATAGGGAGGGGGGAAAGCCTGTCAATGGGCCACCCTCAGGAAAACCTCACAAGATCTACTGTCTGTCTGTGCAAGCCATGGAAGAGCTAAGGAAGTGATCCCAGCTTGGTGGTCTTATTTTTAATTAAAACAAATGAGGCTCTTTCAGCTGCTGCAGATAAATATTTGATGAAAAGAGACAGGGACAGATGTCAAAAAACTGTAGTAAATAAAGAATATGGCTAGAAGAGCAAATGTTACAACAGCAGTTTATATTTAGAAAAATAAAATAAAATCTCTTTACAGATTTCTGTCGAATGTCTAATTCTAGTAAGATCATTCCAAAAGTGGAAAGACTAATTCTTTATATTCGTTTTGACAAAGTAGAATGAAAATACAAATGCATATAGATAAAGAAAAGGTTTTAAGTCAACTTGTTGCACATTATGCTTAAACAAAAGGGTTAGTTCTTGGGCCATTGATGAGACAGAAGACTTCAAAGTTATTTGTATACTTCCACGAGAGTTTATGTTGATTTTAGATTGACTAATGGAGTTTTGCTCCAAAATATATATTAAGGATGCACAATGAGAAGGTGCCTAGCAAAATATAATAACAACATCCCTATTGCAATAATCTGTCATAAGATTTGTAAGTCATGTCCTTCATGAATGGTTAATTTTAAAAGGTGAATGTGGTACCATTCCATCTTTTCCTGTAGTCACAGTTGTATTTACCAGTACACTTGGATCTAACTTCAAACTTCACCTTGCTCTCAGTGGGGATTTACACAAGATGACCTCCAAAGGTCCCTTCCACTTCAATTACTCTATGACTTGATAGTATTGGGTGCAGATTTTAGTTCACTTTTTAACAACATTCTATGAAAAAAATGATCTAATGGAATGAACTTAAAAATAGGCCATAAAAGAAAGCCAAGTCATGAAATAGAGGAAAAACCTCAGTAGTTGGCTCTTTCGAGATTAATGTCTTCGTTGTTAGCATTTTATTGGCATTGCCTGCTAGTTTAAGGTCTGATCTTGCCTTTTCTGGGTGAAATGGATATTTCCATTTAGTCCAATGTGAATTATACATCTGAGTGTAAACAAACTGATTTTATAAGTAGGCCTTACAAAACTGTAGAGTGAGTGTGAACCACAGGAGTTTCAATGGAAATATTTAATGTGACACCAACATTTAAAAACAGCACAGTCATTCAGGTCACCAGAAGCTGGATAAATTGATAAAATCCAAATTCTGAAAGTATAACTACTAGAGTTATGAATGGAGTTCTGAAATATATACCTGACTCTGAAGATGGTTAAGAAGAAAAAGTAAAAAGTTGATAAACTGCAGGGGGATACTATAGAGCTATAGGGTCCAACAATAGGCACAGGTGAAAGCAGAGCAACATCCGGTGACATAAAACAAAATTTAAATAAGTTCAGAGAGATGAGGAAGAAATTTTAAATACTGAGGAAAAGTAACCTTAGATGGCAGTGAGCTTTCCATAATTGGAGGTAATTAAATCAACCTAGAATTCTAATGACTATGTATTGGTTAAATTGAGAGGTATGGACCTCTATAAAAACTACAGGAGGTACTTTGTAGCTTGCAGAAGGTCAAAATAAATGATGATAATTGTCTCTTCTGGCCACAGCACCTGCAAATTTGTAGTGTTCAGCATAACATTTTATCCCAAGCCTCCTGAGGTTTTCTAAAGCTGGCATAAAACTCCTAATCCATGGGTCACACAAAATACCTGCCCTTTCTGTTGTTGCAAATTTCAGACCAAACCAAAGAGTGATAGTCTCAAGCGTAAAACAATCAGACAGGTAAATTTTAATTTGAGGATCAAACATAAAGAACTCAATAGCAATCTTGCTTGGCACAAATTTACTTGTGATCTGACGGAACCAATCTGAACCCAACAAGCTCCCAGAGATAAGAGTTTGTCAATTTCCCATTTCAAAGGCAGCGTGATAATTGAAAGTTTCCAGATATATCACATGGAAATCAAACTTGCAGCAAACAGCAAACTTTCTGATAAAGGCCTAAGCTTAATTCCACAGAAGTCAATGACATACCCAGCAGCTTTCAATAGAAGTTGAGTGAGGCTCAAGGTGAAAAACAATTCTGAGAACAGTTATAATCAACTCAATCCCCAGTTAGGACAGAAGAAATGTGAGAGGATTCTTTACAAGTGGTGCCTGGGCTGAGAATTTGCAGAGAGTGAATTGCAAGGATCTCTGACACCGAGCACTTTAAAGGACCCTTGCAGAAGCCGATAGCATTTGGCAAGGTCAGCATGTCCCCAGTTAGCATGGGATTACCATGCCCAGCTGAGAATTTACATGGAACCTGACAGCAATTACCCCCTTTATTTAGCCCCAGGCTATCTACAGTCTGTCAACACAAGCTGCAGCCAAACTGTTGTACTGGAGTGTAAACACACAGAGTGTGGCTGATGAAGCAATAAATAAAATGAGTAGGCGGGGGGGGCATCAACTTTGCCTCTGTTTTCTAAACAAGTGTAAGGGCTACAAAATGTACAATGCCTAATCCGTGGCATGTCCACTGCAAGACATGAGAGAGGCAGGGAATTGATACATATGCTGTCTGAAGGTGGCTCCAGCTAGAATGTGATTCGGCCTCAGATCAACAGAGAGTGACTACACTGGATCCACATGCACCCGTTGCAGACATTCAAAGTACCTGTACACCAGTTCTGTGCTACTGGAGCTATCTCCCAGCCCCATTGGCATTTACACAGGCAGAAATTGGGCAACTTCTCTAAGGACCTTCCCTTTTATTTTCCAGAGTGCAAAGGAAATGGATGGGAGACATGTTTGGTGTTCCTAATCATCAGTGACATGTTTTATAGAGATCCACTTCTGTAAAGACTTCTGTGCTGGGTGAAATACAAGCAAAGAGGAAAAAACAATATTTTTCCAATTCCTTGTCAAAAAAGGTAAGCAGAAGGCCCCAGAGTCATAATCACTCCTTCCTCTCCTTTACAGATGATGTTAAGGCAGACAGAAATGAAAGGACTCACCAAGGTTATGCCACACAGTCAGGATTTAAACTCAGAACTTCTGAACCCAACCCCAGTGCCTGAACCACACATTCATTTTCTTCTCTGTATTCCCCCACAGTCTTAGGTCATGTGGCCACTACTGGTGAAATGAAAAACAGGTGCAGATCCACGAACAGATGGGAGACCAGCCCTGGCTGATCTCTGGAGGATAATACAGGGTTGTTTTCCGGCAAGGAGGATTCCAAAGAACCACAGAGGCAGCACCCCTGCCCTAAAACTGAAGCTGCTCTGCCTCACACTAAATGTTATCCTCAGAAGCCCAGCAAGTGGGAGTTTTGAGGCATGGTCTGTTGTCTGTCAGCAAAGGATACTGCCTTACTGACCTCTCAGACTTGCAATATTGACATGTCTGGTTTTCAGGCATGCCTATAAAGATTGTAGAAGACTAATTGCAATTCCATTCTTTGCAGTAACTGCAGCCAATGTTTCTTAGTTGCTGAAACATGACATTTCTTCCCTTGAGTAGACAACTTCGGAATGTCTAACCCTCAAAAAATGCCATTAGTCATATGCAGAATCTTTCTCTGGGAAAATCACTAGTGGTATGGGACAAATAAGCCAGGTAAGATGAATAATATATTTGTTCTGGATCCGTAAGGACAGATCTACTTTTGATTTCCGGTGCCTGGGGAGCTGATGGCTTACTCCACAATGCATAGTTTAACAAAGAACTTGGACT
Source organism: Strix aluco (assembly GCF_031877795.1). Taxonomy (NCBI): domain Eukaryota; kingdom Metazoa; phylum Chordata; class Aves; order Strigiformes; family Strigidae; genus Strix; species Strix aluco. The sequence continues at coordinate 26,521,074 of NC_133942.1, read as the reverse complement.
GCTTTCTCAGGAGGAGGGAGAGTGATAGTAGACAACTAACAGGGCAACGGCCTGGTCCTGAGCACAGGAAAGAGTGCTAGGATGCAAAGTACTTCCCTGCCTTGTGTGACCCACCGTTATAGCCCCTGCAGGGTACAAGACACATTTTCCCCTCCATGTGTCACCTGACACATCAGCCAGAGGTATTAGAGAAGGCATGACAATCCTCCGTTTCCACAGATCCACAGAACACATATCAAACCCAAGAGGATAGCACATACAAGAGGACAGGATATGTTTCATAGAATCATAGCTTGGGTTGGCAAGGACCTTTAAAGGTCATCTAGTCCAACCCCCCCTGCAATGAGTAGGGACATCTTCAACTAGACCAGGTTGTTCAGAGCCCCGTCCAACCCGGCCTTGAATGTTTCCAGGGTTGGGGCATCTACCACCTCTCTGGGCAACCTCTCCCAGTGTCTCACCACCCTTGTCATAAAAATTTCTTCCTTATATCTAGTCTGGATCTACCCTCTTTTAGTTTAAGACTGTTACCCCTTGTCCTGTCACAACAGGCCCTACTAACATTTCATCTTAGATACTACGGGTTCCAGCCTTCTCATAGGTTTCTTTTGCTTCTTGCAAAAACACTCATTTAGTGCTGTGTCTGAGAAAGATTAGTTGTCCTTGCTAATGCTGCTTTTACAGCAACAATACATGTCCACTTGTGCCAAGAAACTCAAATAAGACCTGACTCTTTCCTTAGACTCTATTTAAATTAGGGGCACAAAACCTGATTTGCAACAGTAGGCCAAAGACACACTGCTAACATACATGTATTCTGCTCATGCTAAACTGTAAATCAGATTGGTTGGGAAAATCTGTCTTACCCCAGTTTTGAAGGAAAACATTCTCCGCAGATGACACTAATAGAATTTTACAGCAAGGACCACCTAGGACACTGGGAATCTCAAACTGCTTGGCCTCGGTTTCTCTGATTTGTTCTTCTCAACTTCATGTGTGCTCTTTGAGACAAAAAAGAGCATTTCCTTCATTTTGAACTTGGATTTCTCTTTCAGCCGAACATTCGCAAAAGCAGCTGGTCCCAGAGGTGGAATGTTCCAAAACCCCATTTGGAGCCAAGTACGGACGTTATGGAGTCAGCCGTGACACTACTTTATAGAGAGCAGACAATGAGTTTTGGATCTCTTAAGTACCTTTCCTCCCTGCAAGTAAGTTCCCTTCCCCCATTCTTTTGGAAACATCTCCATCTGTATTGGAAACAGAGGATGTAATTTATTTTTATCGCCTTCCCTGTCAAACTGGCCAACTGCCACAAAGTTCTGCTTTCAGATGTAGCAAGAGGCAGGAGAATCGCAATGAAAGCCATTCATTTCAGTGGCTCCTCCTCTGTTCCCTTATCTTATTTTGAGGCTACCTACTGTGCTATCTTATCACTCTTTCTAATCCTACAAAACTTCTCTGCAACTTGACCCCTCCACAGAAAGAGCTGACCTGCTTAGACCTCCCTGCTTCTCTACTCCTGCTCCCTTCCTCACAGAGCAAGTTGCTCCTTCCTTTGTTACTTTAGGACTTCTTCATTGCCTGTCTTACCCCTCACTCCTCCTTTTCCTAGCTCGTTACACTGCATTACATTCCCTAGCTGAACGTACATACAGCTGTGTGGCCTCCTTGGGGTATGCTTAATTTCTCACTGTCCAGCCTGCCCTTTGATGTTTGCTGAAGTAGGATACATCTTCTTTTCCATCTCTTCACATGTGCCTATTAATTACTCTCTTCAGAGGGACTGTTTACTGACTATCACTGTTTACAGTTGAATACAGCTAAACATTTGGTCTTCACAGTCCCCCCTCTTCTACACCACCCACCCAGTTTCTTCCCAATTGTTGCAAAATAGATGTCTCCAAACCACTTTATAAAGTCACAGATGCAATGTACTTACGTTCCCACACCCAGCCTCCTTCTCTCAAACACTGTTTTTGCTTCACTTACAGAGAAATAAAGACTGACTTTATATTGGTATTTTTGTCTCCAGGTCTCTAATAAAAAAAGAAGCAGTGAGGCTTAACAATTTGGCCTTTCTGTTGCACATATTCCTACCTTGGGTACTGTAGAAAATCCAGTAAGATGAGTAAGCATCAGACTTCTGACCTGTGAAGAAATAATACAAACTCAGTATGAAGTATAGCAGTATGCCCACTGAAATGAGAAGGGCTATCCTATGCGTATGTCTCCATGGGCTCAAGGGCCCTCGGGCAGAGGGAATTATAGTTGGCTGGGGGGGATAAAAATTACTCTAGCAAATGTGCAGAAGAGAAGAATGATATGGTTAGAATGCAGCAATTCAGATCTCAGATGAAAATTCCTTCAGATGTCCTTCTCATTCCATATGGAGCTTAAAATATTACAAAATAATATGAAATAAATTTAAAACAAATGTGGGCTAAATTATGTATTTTCCAATGAACAGATTATTGTCAATCTTTTGCTTTAAACCAGTATTTGAGAAGAGGAAGGAAGCAGATACCTCAAAGAGTTTAGGAATTGATTTATGACAAGGTGTATGAAGCTCACTGAGTGTGAGCATGAGCAGGAAAGAGTGAGAGGAAGGCTGTCAGTAAGAGGGTCATGCACTCGCACAGTTCAACAGTGGAACAACCCGGATACCCCAAACCATCTCATTTGTGTTTTGGCATGGCATCCTTGTCTGTACAATTAGAGATGGTTACATTTCCCATGGGTGAGACTACCTGCTACTTTCCAGTTTCAGCTCCTATTTTTAGTGCCTATTACCTTACAGATTTTAACCATGGGAACAAGTTTTCAGTCCTGAGAATTCATGCTGAAATCTTTAAAGATTTTCAGCAAAAATAATCCAGCCTTTCCAATAATTTGATGAAGAGGAACCACTGTTTTGTGCACATTCCTTTTTTGTTACTGAGGAATTTTACTGCCCATGAATTTACTGCTCACAAATGAGAATGATAGCAGGGTCTGATATGTTTTTGTAAGCCCTTGAAATGTTCCTTTCCATTGAAAATTGCCTAAAAACGCTACTGGTTTAATGAGCATATGCTCGGTATAGGCTAATTAGATTTGGGTTGAGTGAAACTTCCCATGTAATTACTCCTTCCAGCCCCAAGGTGAGTGCAACGCTGCCTGTCGGAGCTGAGGAGGACTCGCCCTCTGTTCCCCTGTCCGCGCTGCTCTTCCACATGCTGAGGAGTCAGCTGCTGCTTTACCTAAACCTGACATTGCTGAATCTCACCGCTGCTCTTCATGCTGGAGCAGGAAACCTGCACCACAATGATCATTCCATTAGTTAATTAGCAGAAGCATGGACCTGGAAATTAAAAGTTTTAAGCTTGCTTATAACCAATACAATTTGGAGACCGTATGTCATGTAAGAGAAACGGGGGTGGGGTGGGGCAGGGACAAGGGAGGAAGGAAGTCCAGGAAGATCTGTGGAAGCACCTACAGTTTACATCCCCTTCCAGCTGAAAAGTCAACAGTTGCAGAAACAGTAGAATTAACTAGTTGTGGTCATGGTTATTGTTCATTGGTTATCCTGGATATGCAAAATAGCCACACCAGAAAAACACACAGCAAAGCTTAACAGACACGTAATTTTTGGTTTCCTTCACACTTTTTTCCCTGATAGCCCTGATACTCCTGTAAATGCAGAATCTGTATTTAGATCTAAACAACTTTATAATGAGAACTTTATTGACACGTTTGTTATACTTCTATATAGCAGGATAACGATGACCAGCTGGCTACAGAGAACACTGATTTATATTGGGTTACTACCTTATATTCTGTAGGCTGTCAATTTTTTGTTGTTGTTTTTAGCATTCTTGCTCTCTTGTTGTATTTGCATTTTATGGTGCTCACATTTACTATTCTTGCATGCTAGGAAAGGAATGAGCATTTAAAAAGCTTTATTTTTAATTACACTTTCAGCTATTAGTCACATAAACAAATTAAAATGTCCATAAATGGACATTTAATTAAATGTTACCCTTTTAAAAGGGTAAACTGGAAGCAAAGCCCATTGATTTAAAACCAATATTGCATGCCTTTATCTTAATTAGTCTGGTAGTGTAAGGGATTAATGTACTTTAGCTGTTATATTCATAATCAGATACATTAGCATTTATGTCTTAGTAGCACACAGAAGATCAGTTCTGAGCTCTCTTCTGCCAGGTACTGTACAAACAGCGCTTGAAGTTTATCTGCAAGACTTCATTCCTTTCTTTGTCACCTTCAAAAGCAAATATGGTGATACCCTCTTCAGCTTTTGCAGGTGTGAACTGACCCTTCAAAACATGGGCCAAAAATTTCCCCTATCACTTCATATTTAGATATAGGAGATTTCTTTCCCATAGTGAGTTTTCAGTATTTTGAGATGGCGATTTCTCGCTTTAGCACATCGAGGTTCTAGGCTGAGTGAATGAGGCCAATACAGTAAATATTGAGCCCACAAATGCCCCTAAAAACTCATCTGATTTTGAAAGCAGTTATTTCAGCAGTCAGAGGAAATCATTTGGGAGTAGTCTGGAGCACCTAATCTGGTTGTGCAGCAAACAATTGGCTATTTGCTGTCATTCCAACAAACACACAAACCAGGGCCAGTGACTACCTCTGCTTCTGTGGGAAGCTGGTTCTCCTGACACTGTTCATCTCTGCTCATTTATGGGTGCCGGGGAATAAACCACAGAGCGATACTCCTCAGACATCTCATTCTACAGATCAGTGCATAACCTCATGGTTGGAGAACTTATTTTCATAATGACTGCTACAGACTCATTCGTGTTCATGAAATTTTTTTAGTTGCATTTGAATATAAAAGACCTTCTACAATTGCACCACAAGTATTTCTTTTTCCATTTTACATCCTGGATAGAGAAGATGTGCATTTAATACAACATTGTGCATCAGAACTCCGTAAGCATAAGGAACCACTTAATTTACTTGTATATAAATAAGTAATCTAGCAAACTAGTATATCAGTCTGTTCTAGCATTTCCAAGAGTCTTCCTTAGCTGTTAAATACAGTGAAGTGAGACAGAAAAGGCCTCAGCACAAAAACAAAGTAGGGCCAGAAATCTGCGTTACCAAGTTAGCAAGACAGTTGTGTTCATTCTGTTCAAGAGTTTAATGTCCTGTCCATCTACTTTAAATAATTTCCTCCTGATTTTTTTTTTTAAGAGCAGAATTGTTGATTTTTCCGAAACAAATATAACTTAGTATGTTATTCAGAGCTTTGATGAGAAGAGAGAGCTCCAGCTATAGGATCTGCATGTTTCTCTTGCTTTTCTGAAGTCCAGGACTAGCAGGAGTCTATATCTAACGTAGACTGAATTTTGAGATATATTGTAAATGATCTTCTCATCTGTTCAGTCACAGTTGGCAGCAGTTACTGTTCTGAGTTTATATTTAATTCCTTTTGTCTCTATACATTTAGGTGATAGTGTTAAAAATACAGTGGCTCTCTCCCGAAAATGAAACAGCCTTGGTATTCTCATTTCTCTAGTCTACCTGAAATAACCAGAATTCCAACTATTTAGCTCAGCCACTGACTTTCTAACAGACCAGGATCAGTTATGATCAACATTTGGAGGTATAATTTTAAGACCTTTTTTTTTTTTTTTTTTACAAATTAGTTTTTCTTTAACAGATGTTGTTAATTGCATCACAACATTTGAAAAGCCAGATTAGGAGAGAATTGAAAGGGATTCTCTTTACAGCCCAGATGATTTGTGGTTTCAGAGTCTGGTCTGTGCACTTTATGACCAATACAAGCAATCCCAGGGGACTGCAATCGAACAGCCAAGCTAGCTGAAGTCCTACGGAACGTGTACACGCAGTAGCTTGTGCTATCAGCTGAACAGTACGTTCGTGTCTTAACCAGAAAATAAACTCACGGTATTTTGCAATGTCATCCAGGTTGACAGTGGGATTAACTTCAGGAAAACAAATGGTAGTTAAACAGTACAAAACACCCCCTGCAAAAGGCACCTGACTTATCCGCTCTTTGACAGCAAAGACCTGAAGAGAAGAAAGGATTGTAGCAGTCCCTTCTCAGCACCATTTCCCCCCTTTCTGGGACACTTCCGTCACTGCAGCGGGCAGGCCAGCGGCCCGAAGGCAGGAGCCGGGGCTGTGCCTCTCCCCAGCGACACAACCCTCCCTCCCTCCCTCCCTCCCTCCCTCCCTCCCTCCCCGGGTTAGCCAAGCCCTGGGACAGGGCAGAGCACTGCGGCGCTCTGCTCTGGCCACAAAAAGCAAAGTTTCCCACCCAATATCTAGGTTGTCTTTTACAGACTGTTGCATTTTATTTGTGTTCTGCCAGGATTTCCAGATGCTAACGGGGAAAACATTAACGTTGATGAATTCTTGGGGAAATATTAACTCTTATATAAAGAAACGGCATCTACTCAGTGCCAGAGGAAAAAAGATGGAGTCCATTTTCAGCCTTTCCCAATGCTTCAGTTTTACAGGAAAGCACATGTATATGCATGAGCCTTTTACAATGTCAACTGGATCTCAACACAATCATTAGATTTTCTGTGGTTACGGAGGACAGTCTCAGGAGTTGGAACCTGCAGTACACAGCAGCCACACTGGCTGACAGACACCGCATCCAGTTAAACATCCCCGCTCCATACACGTAGTACGGCTATTTGCATTTGTCTTTAACATGCTTTTCCCAGGGATATTTATTTAGAGAAGAATTGAGAAAACTCAAGATTCTACAAAGTCTGCACGTTACGTGAGGTTTTTGGCTTAAAACTATTGTGGACTAGGGATGGCATGAAGATTTTCTTCCATTGTCTTCTGTTCGCACTCACAGAAAGAAAAATTGTAGAAAATGTGAAAATCTTAATTTCAAGCTTTAGCTACAGACTTTTCTTCCTCTCATTTGTTCATAAAGCCTATGTAGATGCATCAATCAACTGAGTAACTCAGCACTGAATCTCAATGCACAAAAGCAGCTCTTAAGATAGGGAAGCCTGTCTTAAGGACCAGCAAAGGAAGGGAACAAGATGTAGCAGGAGGCATCGGGTGCTGCTCCTGGTTTGCTATCAGCCTGCGCTATCCCCTTCCTGCGCAGCAGCAGACGCAGGGTGGGTTCTGCTCCTCCTCAGCTCGCTGGGAATTTCTGTAGTGGCTTCACGGAGAGTAGCACCACCACTTCTCATACCTGCAGCTCAGGCTGCGCACCTTGGCAATGTGTGTTAGGTTTTATTCAGCTCAAGGCAGAAGCTGGTTTTGCCGGTGTTTTTCAAGCAACGCATTTACCTACGAGGAGAGAGAAATTTAAAAAACTCACTGATTTACCATGTTAAAAAAAAAGATGGCACATTTATTGCTACATAAATGTTATATACATAGTGTTTTCTGTTACATTGACAGAAATTTTTTTGAACTTCTTGCTGCTGGTTGGAAAGGTTTATCAGCAATACCTTGAAATTTGACACAGGGTACAAATCTGCAATAAACCAACAATGGAAACTGGAGAACAAGATGAGAAGCAATTCATCTCGGACAATTAGCTCTTACAATACTCCATAGGTACTACACGGTATGCTAGAACCCTACTATGGTCTTACAATGCTATTGTAAATTTCTGATATTAATGAACAGGTTATGGTAAATAACCCTACATTTTTACTACCTAATATAGTAAAATAAAGTAAGAAACTTTTTACTGAAAACTTTTTCGATTTCAAAAATCTAGAAAGAGTAATATTTAGAATTCAAGAAATTTTCTTACAAGATTATTGTATAAAAGACTAGCTACAGTGAAAAATAAGCCAAATGTTTTTTTCTTTCTATTTTATGAAGGAAAGCTTCTGGGCATACTGCAAAGTCTAATATAGCCAAAAAGACAACAAGCTTAGAAGGAAAAAGGCCAGGCAGTGGCACGTGATCACTTTCACACGTCATAAGCAACAAATTTGTTTAGCTGATAAACACTGAAATGAAGAACAAGGCCACAGATATAATCAGGTGTTATCTGATGATATATGCAAATTAAAGTAATAGAAATGAGTCCACTAATTCCACGAACTGTTTTGTTAGGAACCATCCAAAACATGAGCTTAAATTCATTAGTTTATTTTAACAATCCATCTTTTGTTCCTTCAAATTAAATGACTTCATAAAAATTATTGGTTTGTTCCTGTTTCGTGTGTGAACCAATTGCCAGTGATGAAAGATGCCCTACAGAAACAACAGCTCGGACAACCTTGGCTTAGGAAGCTTCCTCCCATGGTCATTGCAGTGGAAGACAGTTTCCATGGAAGTTCAGAGGGGTTTTAGCCACTTCACCACATCTGGCACACGGGAATACACTCAGGGACGCTGTTCTGGTGGAGAAACCTTTAAAGGGTTAATGCTAATATGGCTTGGGAGGGGGCATTCGTTTGCATTTGATTCACACTAGCTTCTTGTCTCCACTGACGAGCCATACGAAAATGACAAGATAATTAATGTATACAGGAAGGAAAAACTGGTGACCATTGCTCTTATATTCCATTATGTAGGTAAGCCCACCTTACTGGTGGTTCTATCATCACACTACCTGCCACGGTGAATTCAGGATTTTACTATTCACCAAAATTACAGCCTGAAAAAAATCTCCTTTGTATTTTAATGCATTTGTGCTTACGTACAGCTAACACTTTACATGTACTATATGTAGTACTTACTGCTCGGAAAACAAAGCAACTCTAACAAAGTAGATTCTCCCCACCCAATTTACACTTCACGTTACAAGCTTTACTATGAAGCCTAGAAGCCTAAAAAGGTTTTGTTTATAATTAGAAAAAAAAAATGTTGGAGGAAAGTCTGAGGGAAAACAAAAAATCACTTTTTAAATCCAAGAAACGTTATGGTCACAGTATTGCTCCTGCCTGCAGCCTTCAGGAGGCCTCTGACGGGCTTGAAGCACGGAGCTCGGTATGGAAGGGGAACTATGACCATAACTGTTCAGATTACCAGAGACCAAAAAGAACATAAAAAAAGCTATACCAAGGAATAGTTTCCTATTGCATGGAAAACACTAGTCATATGGCAAAAGGAGAGGAAAGGACAACAAAAGACTTTTCCCTTCCTTTTTTAAGACACTAATAGGTATGCTGGGAATGCTACGGGTCGACGGTTGTCACTGCTTTGTTCTCTGAATGTGAACAGCTTTAGTGAATGCTGGCATCCAGCTGAAATTTTATCAGCTTTTAACATGTTAACTTTTCCCTTTATATGTAGACCTTTACAGTTCCATAACAATAAATAAAATTTGTAGTTACAATGCATTTGTCAATTCAGTTTAGGCACAAGGCAACTTCCACAATGAGTGGAGAGATCACAACAGTCTCTGATTGTGCAGAAGCGACACACTGCTTGCAACAGAATGATATGTTCAGAGTATTTCATGGGCTGAAATTCTATCTGAAGATCTTGTATCTTCAATCCTGATGCAGGTGTTGACCAGTAGCTTTGATCATAAGATTGCATTTGGGTTTCTTGCTTCAAGTGTTTTCTCCTGTCAGGTTTGTGTCTTCATATAATGTTAGTTGTCTGTGTCCTTGTGAAGAAAGGTCACCTTCTGTGTATCCTACCAATAATTCTGGAATTCTGGAAAGAAATTCAAAAGAACAAAGGGGTATTAGGAAAAGAATCTGTAAGAAGCATAACATCAAGGCTAGAGAACTAGTTTAAACTCTATCTTACGGCATTTTCAGTCGGTTAAGTGCAAAGTCACATGGAGAGGCCTTGAAATCCTCCCTCCCAGAGATATCCCCGTTGAATATGATCTGTCGAACCGTTTACTCTCAGGAACATTCTGTTTGGGCTCTCTGGATACGGGAGAAGGAATAATCTGCACATCTCAGACCACTGATTTGTGTTTGACTTTGTCCTCTAAGCAGGACAGTATCTAATTTAACCACTACTCTGAAGGTACCTAATGAGCCTGTACAGCCTTTTCATGTCAGCGTCACACTTCAGTCATCTTACAATGTTATTGCTATTAAAAAAGCAAAGATACAATAAACTTTTTAAAGTGGTTCATTGCATTAACAGGGCAAGAACAGACTAGAAAGTCTGCTGTAAATCAAGAATTATCTGACAATTTAGAAGTAGCCTATTGCTCTGGTATGAAATCAAACAAATTAAAGAAATTCAGACCACCTTGTTTTCCCAACACCACCCCCCCCCGCCCCATTTCATTTCTGAAGAAAGAAGTTGCCTATAAGGGATGGGGAAAACATGAATAAGACTTGGTTTAAATGCCATTTTGCTGCTTTCTAAGGAACACCAGGGAATAATAAATTTCCACGGGATACATCCTGGCAAGATGCACGCCTTGACCTTAAGCTAAAATAGAAGCAAAACAGGCTATATACACAACAACAAACCTCCCCAGACATAAAATTGACTAAAGTTACAGATCAAAATAAGGGCACCGAACCCAACTTCTTACTCTTTTTGAAAGTGGCAACAGTTCTACTGTTTTAAAAGACATGGAGGAATACTCAAGAATTTTTTCTTCTCAAAATCAAGTTTTTCCCAATTTTTAAAAAACCCAACCAATCAACACCACTTAATAAAACCAAAAGACCAATATTCCTGTCAGGCCTCCCCATCAGCATGTTTGAAATGAACCACTGCGTATTGGGACTACGTGGGGCTTCTGGAAACACTGCTCTACCTTGAAAACACGACTTCTTAAATCTTAACTATCTTCACTATTACAGATTGCGGCTTAAAATAGTTGGCAATCTCTGTTGGGCAAGGGATTGGAGTTAGAACGAGTGGCCTTAAGCCACGCAGCAAATCTCTTTTGAGATGAGAAGTCTCTTCTCTAAGTGTTTGTATCAGCACTAGGAAACAATACATGGATTTTTAAATGAACTAATGTGATATTTAGACCATTTAAGGATGTAGAATTCATCTCTATTATGCTTGGCTTATCTAGCAAGCTGTTAACTGTTCCTCTGATGTCATGCCAGGAAGGCCACCTGAGCCAAGAGATGTAGCCACTGGCAACAACGCGTGGAAATGAAGAGACTTCAGTGATAATTTCTTGGGGTTTTGTTTTATTACAAAACTACACAAATCTGCATGCTTTTGCTTATGCTCAGAGATACAAAAGTACTCAGCAGCGGAAAGAAGTCTGGTGCTAGTGGCAGCTCAGTAGCTAAGAATAAACATACCCAGATCTCCCAAATTTTTCGCCAATACAAAGCGACAAGAGCCGTTCCCCTCCAGACAAGAGACATACCTGGCTGGTGTTCACATATGACCCATAGGGTTGGTAGTTTCACTCAGGCCAGGGTGGCTTCCTGGGTGTGGTGTTGGCGGCTCTGCCGATACGGCAGAAACTTTTTCTTCTTCCCTTCTCTTAAGGCAGGCTGCTTTAGGGTTTAGGTTTCGTTCTGTAACAGAAAAGTGTTCTTAACATCCCATACGCTGATACCAAGGGGAATATTGATGCGTTAACCACTGTAGTAAAAATAGTTGCACAGTTTCCCTCTTCTAACTACTCCTGTCCCTGTGTTAAAATGCAGGTGTCTAAAGCAGCAGGCAAGCACTACTGAAAATCCTACCAGGCAGCTCCTAAACTGGTATTTTAAAAAACCCCAAACCCAAACTTTACTAGCTGCCTACATACACCTAAAAAAACTTTTTAAAAGTGCCTCCCTTGTCACCAGAAGTTGCTAAGTGCAAAATGAGAACTGTCTGTAATTTACAATGTAATAAACCAGATTTCCATGTTTCGTTGGTATGCTGAAGTCATACCAACCCTACTGACATCATACTAGTTGTAGTTGAGTTACTGCTTCTTTCTTCACCTTAACTATTAGCCTGCTGTTAGAACAGGGGAGGTAGAATGTCCTAAGTGAACAGTTCTCTTCATACCCTCAAGTCTGCGAAATCATATTGTGCCCATCTCACTTAAATCGAAAGATTATGCCGACAGTCACACAGAGCAGAAGGATTATTTTTTTTCAAACCCTATTTCTTCTCACATTGAAGTCAGTACTTTATAATAGCCCGTGGTGGACTAGCTATCAAGATACTTCCATCAGTATGTTTCTACTTCCTCAATTAGCTTCAAGAGATGTAGATTTAGATCTACCTTTCAAATAATGACAGTTTCTAAAAGTCAGCTGTTTCTGTTCTTCCAAATGGCTTTTCATGAATCAAAATAGAAGTAAATCACAACGGACAAAAAGACACACAAAAAGCATGTAACATATTCTACCAGCACACGTTGAGTTTAACCAACATTTCGAGGCATTTTTCTAGCTGTCAGTGAATGCTGTTTTGCAGTTTAAGATTGCACATACAATTTTAACTGTAAGGAGACAGCACAAGCCCTTCTCTTGCACTGGTCAGGCAGCCCTCTCGTAACTGCAGTTTGCTGGCCCCTGCGCATTAGACAAGGGCTAGAATCCAGCTCATCTGACAGAGGCGATTTTGGGCAGACTTGCTAATTCTGCTTCTTCCCAAGTCATTATCAACAGCCTCCTACTCCATCTCCTACGGATGAGCACTCCCAAAGAGTCTACTGGAAAAAAAACCTGCTAACTTTTCTTAATCACAGTTTTCTTTGTTTAAATATGGCTTGCCTTGAAGTTTTAAAGAAGATTTAATTATGTGGAAACTTTGAAAGGAAGTTAATTTACAGTGATTTAGGAAACGGAGATAAAAATGCTAGTCTACAGTTAGAGCTTAAAATCTGAAATGTTTCATTCTGAATAGCACCAATCACAAAATGAGAAGCTTCATTACCAGCAGAGAGAGGAAATTGTTTATGCAATTATGTAACGCACTGGTGAAAGCTCCTTTGGGCGCCACACAGAGCTCCGGCCACTCACTGTCAGGAGCAGGTGCCAAGACAGACGGGTGAGACCAAATGGGGAACGCAGCCTCTCACGAGAGGCACGCTGTGCTTGTGACATGCTTCCTCAAACGCACAGAGAGTAGAAGGTGAGATGTAAACGTAAGGAAGGAAAAGTGCTCAATTTACACTGCCTGTAGAATAGGCCCAATTTAACTGTAAGTACATTTAGAAAAAGTTTTCCACCAGAGATGTAAGATTTGGAAGCAACCTCTGACACCAAGGCAAAAGTGGTTTTATTAATTTTCACATGTAGCTTTCTGTGGATTACAGCATCTGTGAGAGCAGGGAAACGGACTTGATGGGGTTTAAATGTCTGAAAACCATGCCTGATGAACGTTATTACCACTTCTTCATAATATACAGCTTTACCTTCCAGACTATGGCAAACATTTTCAGACCAAAACAATTCCCAAGATCAAAGTCTCAGAGATGCTAAAGCAGGGCTTTACCATGGCACTAGCTGGTGTCTCATCTGTGGAGTAACTAGTTCTCTATATGCCTTGGAAGAACTCTGACCAGAGACAGTGAGTTTCTTTATCAAAACCGGGTCAGTAAAACGCTGCCTGAAAACACAGCACCTCACCCTTGGTACAAAGTAAGCTTGTGTTAAGTTACTCACTTTGTCACTTTCAATAAACTTTTAACAGTTGCTTGAATCTCCTGTGCAAAATGCAAGCAACAGATTAGGAAATGGAAGTAAAAACAAGGTACACAAAAATAAAACACTGACATCATTCAGTGACATCAGTGATTCAACGATGGAGCACGTTAAGCAAATATAACCACTGACATCATCCACATCTGAAAGACTTTTCCAGTCACTTGATGCAGTTCCATCGGTGGGACACCAAGGAAGAAGGTTATTCACTAGTCCAAACCAGGAAAACATGAGGACACTCGCCCGTTTAACTGCTGCCTACATCGAATAGGCTGTTTCAGTTGGAAGGGACCTACAGTGATCATCTAGTCCAACCGCCTGATCAATTCAGGGCTGACCAAAAGTTAAAACAAGGTGCCTCACAACTTCAATGTGTCTTTGACACAAGTTTAAAGGGAGGTTAAAAGGCAACTGTAGCTTTACCAACACACGAGAATGGAACAGCTAAAGAACTCAACACGATTCCTAGAACTATCTTTCCTTGAGAGGGAACTGCACAAAGAATTCTTCCTTCTGCACCTACCAATAGGCCCATTATTTCTTTTCTGGAAAAATTTACAAGGAATCAGGGAAAGAAAATACATGCAAACCCAGCCCTGATTCAATTAAAGTAGAAGTAGGTTTCCTCCCTCCTCCCCAGCATATATTTAATGCAAAGACCTAAGTAAACACAGTTATATTCACTGCATTTTAATATTTCAATTATGTGGGGTTCATCTTAAAATAGATCTCTTATTTTTGCTATAGCTTTTATACTACTAAATAAGTGCTTGTTACAGTTTAAAGCAAGCTGTGTCAGTATTTTAATTAATCAATTTACCTTGAAAACGTAGGTGGAGATAGCTAATTGCACAGGACAAAAAAAGAAAAATTAAAGTATAAATCTCATACCTACCTTCTTCCCCTCTCTTTTTAAAAAAAAAAAAAATGTAATTCTTTGCTTTTTCTATAGAACTTCAACATTGTTACAGAACAGCAAACATACTTTTAGTAAGTTGTGCATCTAGTTGTGCAGATTTCAAGACCGACACTGTTCCACGAACAAAGCTACCAGGCAAACTGCCACAGCACAACAACGGGCTACTGACCTCTCACTTGCTGCTCTAGACTGAGGATGACTGCCACAGCCTGGTGAAGAATAAGCAGTTTTGTCTGTGGTTTTTCACTCTTCAGATGAAGCTGACACATACGGCCAAGTTCTTTAAACGCCTCATTAATATCTCGTACACGCAAACGTTCTCTAGCGTTATTTGCCATCCTCCTCTCCTTCTCTCTTTCTATTTTCTGTTCTGGGTTTAAATCCTCATCTTCATTAGTACTGCTGCAAGAAAGTTTAAATAAAAGTATACTGAAATATCACTGGTATTCAAACAACTGATCCTGCTGCGGGTTCAAAAACTCCAGTTGATGAAATTAAACTTCTTCCCACTTAATCTATTTCATATTGAACTATATTTAAATAATACAGAATGTGTTAGATATCAGTGCATAAGTATTCACAGTAATTCTTGCTGTTCCTGCCATTTCCAGAAAATAAATGTTAAATGGTTTCTGCCTGAAGAATATCCACAGGATATTGTCTACAGATGGTAAACATCTCTAGGAAAAGTAGTGGCAACGTGCTGCCCCTTGAAGCAAAAGATGTACCCAAACTACCACTTCACTCAGTTACTGATGAATGTTCAGTTATGAGATGACTCAGCCATTTTGTCAGGTGAAGAATAAATTATTTTCAACAACTAGTTTTTGCTAGTTCCCAATTGATCAGCTTATATAAAAAGGCATTCAAGTAACTTTCAACTTATCGTGCTTATTAAAAAGTTTTAGTTTAGTTGAAGACCTTACTGGCCAATTTTAGAACTAATTTTTCTTCTAATACCCAGTGTAGAGCTAAACATTTACATTTAGAATTCTTGTATCACTTCAAATGATTCAGTTGCACAGCCTTTTTTTTTTTAAATATAGGACTGTCCAATTCAGTCTGGAACTGTACAAACCCTCTGCTCTACTAAAATTATCACACTAAAATGCCATTAGACACATGTGATGGTATAGACTCCGCTGCATGTGGTTGCAAAATTCTGATTGTTCACTGTTATCTCAAATTTCAACGCTCGGGCCTCTCAGGCAGCTCCAGGTTTTTTGTCTGTGACTTGGGAGGGGACAAAGTGTTTAAAAAGGATATTTACCCGTGGCACTGCCCCCAGCCTCGGGGTGACCAGGCTGCCTCTCCGCATCACTACTGGCTCACATCCAGAAGCACAGCCCTGGCCCAGGTACAAAGTAGCACAAATTTCTAACGCTCCCCCATCCTCTACGCTGGGCAGGGCGCTCTCTATCTTTTACTACTTGTATGTACAGGCAGATGTTGGGCAAGGCACTAACATAAGGGAATGCACACTTTTCAGGTCATTTTCCCAGAAAATCTTTTGTCTTATATTTAAATAGATACAAATACTGTAAACTATTTATCTATTTCAGCTGCCTATTAATATATGCACTAAGGTAACACAAATGCCTTGAAATTTGTCAAACTTAAGGACAACATGGTACAGAGCATTAACAAAGCACAAATTCTCTAGGTCATGTCAGCAACCCACCTTGTTCTGCCTCTGGATGAGACCTTGATATCCTTCTGGGAGGACTCATCATCTGATTTCATGTCATCCGATGAGGGGGGTTCATGTATATTTTCATCCTTCTCCTTATGTTCAGACTTGATTTCTGTTGGACCTATAGCCACAGACTGGCTCTGTAAGCCACCTGACAATGCTGCAAGCAACCAGAGATCAGTGTGAGTACCACAGGAGTGAAACATTTAAGAGAATCTCAAGCAGATATTGTCGATGGGAGGCCAGAGCCACCCAGAAGTCTGGGGAGACAACAGGAGGAACTACACACAGAGAAATCCTGGTAACACTGCTGTACTTGGACATGAGTCATGGGTTGTAAAGGGATCGTAATTCATAGAGCAGCTTGATCAGTCACAGCTTAATCTAAGAAAAACACTGTTAAAGACAAAAGGACATTTGGTGAAGTAAGGAAATTCGCACCTCATGTCTGGGCTGCAAATTGAAGGGCAGAGCTGCACTGACATCGAGGTTTGGGCTTAGGCCAAATGTGCAACATGCACCTCCCTAAATGGTGCAAGCATGCTAACAAATAAGATGACTTCTGTTTTCTATAGCTTATTTCTTTAAGCTAAAAACTGAGGGAACTGTATAAACACCTGCCTGGAACAATGTCCTTTTAGTGGCTAGACTGAAATCCGGCCTCTGCTCACCCTGCAACCCTCCCGGCCCATCCGGGAACGGCTGCCGGACTGCCAATGGCATGATGGCTGCGTGAGCCGCAAGAACGGGGCCGTAATGCAGAGCCTTCTGCTGAGGACTGACACAGGGACACTACGCTGCCGCAAGTCTGACACAGGGATGCTCCTGAAATTGTTGCAGGAACCTGTAACCGTGGTGGTTTACAGGACTTATAATTAATTTTTATTTCTCAGCATTATCTATGTCCCTATCGTCTGTGTCGATGCAAGTTTACCAAGATCTACAGCCTCGCTGGCTCTGGATTATTGCAGACCCTGTTCAGCATTTAATACTGCTGGAAAGTTACCTCTGTAGCTTTCTTGTGTTTTATGATTTAGTTCTGTGCTCTGAGCAGAAACTGTACTGGGAAGAACTGAATGATTGCTGTTGAGGCTGACACTTTCTTCCCGATGAGTCCCAACCTAAAGCAAAGCAAAGCAAACATTTCCATTAAAGATGTGATTCCAAGAAATAGTCCAAATACAGAAGTGGATTAGACACTAAGTTCAAGTTCTACCTCAGTATAAGAAAGATTTAGTTGAAAGACACTGTTACACTAAACCACTTGATCAGACCATATTGGATTAAGATGTGTTTCAAGCAGCGACCAACACCTGTTTGGAATAATGTAGCAACCTAGCAAAAGTTTTTTTCCCAGTATTTTCCCACAGAACACTACAGAATTTTCTCCTTGATTTATACCCGAGGGGTGTAAGATTTGATTAACCTTTGATTGCTTTAAACACACACAACTATCAACCCTAGTACTTATAACATTGTGATCCTTAAAAGGAAATCACAGAGAATGGACTTTACTACATGTGAAAAGTATGTATACTGTCCTACACTCATGTATAGATACACACACGTGTGTATTTAAAAAACATTATTTTATTCACTTTAGTAATTCTCTCTCATTTTCTTCCTTTCTCAGCTAAATACATTTAGTTTAGTCCCATTACAGGTTTTTATCATGCAAAAATAATCCAGGCATCACCTCTCTCAGTATTTTCTAATCTGCTCCTTCATAAAACATCACAATTAAATTTCTAAGCAGCAAGCATGAAGAGTCTTAAAAAAATATATCTAATTTTGCATAAACTTGAATTAATGATACTTATGTAAGATAGCCAGGAGTGCACATACCTAGACTGAAGAGGCAAATTTGTTAAAAACTGCTGCTCAATACAGAATACTCTTATGAATGCAAACCTCTATAAAAAGAATATTCTTTTGTTTGAAAAAGGAAGAGATAAAGACACACTGCCTATATTTAAATAATTTGGAATACAGACCATTTAGAGCTTTTGATTCCTAAAGACACAAAAGTCCTTAAATATTTATAATACAACCAACATAATACAATTAAACAGCTAAAAAACTGAACAAAGATGAGGGATTCTACTATTATTTGTATAGTTACAAAAATTGGCTGCAGATGAAGCTTTTTACTGGAACAGTAGCAAACATGTCAACTAGAAGATTAAGCCTTTAATTAAATAGGTTTATTGCCTGGAGTTACACATGAGAACCACTGTTTTTCAATAAATCCTTCAATCCTAGTAAACTGCTGAGCTTTGAATCCCTCTTGAGTAATTAATGCAGCTTTTACCTTTCATGTCTTAGTATGGGTTTTACCCAGAGAGAGATAAATACCCTTATGCAAGTTTATCCTTTGTTTAATATACACTCCTTCCTGTAAGCTAACGCACAGGAACAAGAAAGGAAAGGGGGGGAACCCCCCTGACAACCCACAACTAATATCAGGTCATTCCAGGCTGCTATTTGTATCTATTGTTCTGCAGAAAATCTCTTCTCATATACTGCGGAATATCTGTTGCTACTTAAAGTATATTTTATCTTCCTTTGTGTGTAATAGGCTTTGTTCGTGAAAAGTTCTACTATGGATACGGACATCTCTCGCAAGTGTTGGGAATTCACTGGGAGTAAGGAGGGAAGCCTGTGTCTTCCATCCTACAAGATAAAACTCTCTACAATGGGAATGTGAAACTCATTCTCCACACTGAACTTCCCAAACCGAGTCTTTCCCTAATTCTGCCCCGCAGGTTGTGTGGTTTATTTTATTCTTCTGGTCATGCTTAGTCCTAACACATGAGGGTGCTTTTATTCAAGCTACAGACTATCAATCACTTCAGGACCAGGTTTGTTCCAAAATCTACTACTTAAAAAAGACAAGAATTTCTTAAAGCTGTGTACAAATGTAGCAGCTGCCAGAACCGTGGCAACGTTCAAATCTAGAGCTAATCTAAAAGCAATAGATTAGCAAATCAGTTCTGATAAACACAGAAAACAGATCAGAAATAAAAACTGAACTCAAGTCCATGTTCCAGTCCTTTGAAACATGCTTGTAAACCCAAAGCATACAATTTAGATTAACAAGATTTATACAGAAATCTTAAGAGCTGAAGTGTTACATAACTGACCACAACATGAATTTTTATCGCTGATCTATGCTGTACTAGAAAATCCAAACTGGCAAATTAAAAACCCCCGAAGCAGGAAGACCTGCTGTAAGTCACTCTATTCCCTATGAAGGCCAAGAGCTCCGTTTTCTATAAGCACGATTTATCAGCAACTGCTTCAAGGTACCAGATTAGAGCTTTAGTATCTTAAACATCGAGTTTAGAAAATTTAGTTTGCCTCTCTTTCCCTCGACTCCCACTTCACAGAAGGAGCTCTCCCCATCTGCATTTCAATGGAGCGCAACCTTGCACTTCCTTTAAGTCTTCTGAAAGGCACTTTATACCTTCAGCTCCGACGGCTTCTGAACAAACGACCCTGCGACATGTTTTATTACCAGTATTTGTAAGTAATTCTCAGGCAAATGCTTTCCTGCACTAGGGGGGGTTGGGGCTGTGCGCGTCCAGCTCCCGGGGCGGAGACCTCCCTGCGGCTCCGCCGCTTCCCTCGGGCTCCCCGTCGGGCGCCGGCGGTACAGAACCCCCCGCCCGTAACAGCCCTCGTGGGGGGCCCGCGGCGGGCTGCCCGAGGGCCCCGCAGGCCTCCGCGCCGGCCCGGGCGCCGCCAGCCGTGCCCGCCCGCCGCCGCCGCAGCTCCCGCCGGCAGCCGACTGCCCCCTCAGCGCCTCCCGCCACCCCCGGCCCGGCCCGGGGCACCGGCCGCCGCCCGCCAGCTGCGCGGGGCGGGGCCGGCGGGCGGGGCCTCATTAGCATACAGCTGGGCCCGCCGGAGCCCCGCCCGCCTCTACCCCCACCCCGGCCTGTGGGTCGGGCAGCCTGAGGCGGCTCTTTTAAGGTGTTTTATTAAAAAACTGGTCCGGTAGGGCTCTCGTATTGCGCTGATAATGACTTGCAGGATTTAATTTTATAAGCAAACAAACTTGGAGTTAATTCATTCTTTCATGAGGTAATTCAGCCCTATTTTCGTGATCCCTCTAAGTCAACCCACACCACTCCTCAGGCACACAAAATGGAAGACAAACGGAGAGCCTGAATTCATCTCTCACACAGCACGAAACTGAAGTTCTCAGTTCCACAGGCAAAATACTTCAGAAAAATTTGGGAAGCAATCAGCATAGAAACCACATTTGTTAAAAACTTTTAAATCACTCACCTTTGTGTGTTTTCTCTATACAATGACAATCTACACACTTAGGATTCTCAGCAAATCAAACAAGTTATAGCTCCGTGCAATCACAGTCTGGGAAAGACAGTAGTCCCGTATGTAACACTATAAAAGTTGCCACTGACCAGGTGAACTGTGTTTATATTTTTATGCATTTCAAGAAAGACTTGCACATAGGACAATCTGCAGCCACACTCAGATTCCGGTTTAAAAAAAAAAAAAAAAAAGCGTAGAACTTATTTCTGTTGATTTAAGTGACAACATGTGGGATCTGAAACCAGAAAACCAGTTAAGTATTTTTGGCAACTAAACAAAAACTAGACAAATCATGGCAACTGATGACACACTACTGCATGCAGAACTGAGACAGACACGTGGGGAAAGGACAACCTTTGTCCTTGTTAATATTGGTTCTGCATCTGACACTTCAGTTTGATTATTAATTTTGAACTCTTAGCAATAAAAGCTTTTAAAAATGGAAAAAAAAAATCACTCTTTGAACATATTTGCTATGGTACTTATCTAAGCATATTTAAAAATATATGCACTTTCCAAGCCGTACTAGCCGGTCAATTTGGCCACAGTCATGAACACCATTTTAACTAAGACACAATTAAGACAACGAAAAAGGCTTTGGTATCAAGATTTTTACACTTCAGGCAGCTCAGAGTTGCCCAGAGGAAGCAAATCTCTGCAGGGAAATACTAACACTGGGCAGGCTTTGAGCAGAGGTTGGTGTTGGCAGAGAAGTTTAAACTGCCCTTTTGTGCTTTTCTACTGCAGCAGACACAGGGCAGAAAGAGGAAGATCACCGATTTTCTTAGGTTCCTGTTATACCTGGAAAAAACCCTGTGACTTAAGGATTGAGTTTCATCCTTAACTGAGTTTTAGGCCTTTTGTTTATTTATTTTTAATCAATTCAGGCTGTTCTTTTTCCATTGTATTACAATGACAAATAAAAAGCAGCTTGAATAAGAACAAAAAGAGTATTACTTCTTAACTTTTCAATAATACATGAAATAAAGCACAAATCAACTTCAAAGGCCACTTAGCAAATATTTGATGAGTTTGAGATATTAAAAATCTATTTGAATAAGTCTAATGGCCAGCCCAGCTAAAAAGAAAACAAGACCATTCAGAGCGAGCAGGAAATGAAGTCAACTAGAGTTTTAAAATAAATCTGGCTCAAAAATTAAGCAAATGTTAAAATAAAACCATGTCTGGTTACACTAATTACATAAAAAGGAGTTAAATTACTCATTTCCTAGCTCCTTCTGCCAAGATCATCTTCTTCAAGGGAAATTAAATTTAATTTTTTTTCTTTTTTTTTTCCTATTTTTTTTCTTAAAGAACAAAAATGTTTTGTATAAAGATCCCCCCCACCCCTTCCTCAACAAGGAAGTTTAATTTAGTGCTGAATCTCAACGAACATTTCTCAACCAAAAAAAACCCTCCAAGCACATCAAACAAAAATAGGTAAACACCCTTATCATTTCTTGATAATTTCTTGACATTTCTCACTACGTTAACCAATACTCATTATTTTCTTAAAATTTACTGGAGGTCCTCTGAAGTGAAGTAGTATTTCATTTCTGGACAAAGTCTAGATCTTACAGTTCAGGTTGTGTGTCAAATTCTCTGCTCTACTACATTTACTATTTTAAGAAAAACAAATAGTAGGTAAGTATAGTCTGAAATTAATTGACTACTGAATGCTGTAAGGATTACACCTCATACTTGGGGGGCATTACTGAAATGCAGTCATCACTAATAAACCACTCAGTTTCCACTACAGCCAGATGTGCCAACCTCTGCTCTGTACATATTTCAGGACTCCATCCTAAGTCATGCTGAGTTCCTGCAATTGCAGATGATGTCAAAGGGCACTCTTTGGGGACCGGGCAAGGCCACGACAGGATGCCTTCTGTTAGAGCCAATTATTCTGATCAAGCTTAATCCAAGAAATTCTTCAGCTGAGTCACTTTTCAAGCCAAAATTGATCTGCAAGCTTCTTTTACCAGTGAGGATGAAATATAAAAGCAGATTTTTTTTTCACTTTCCTAATCTAAGTTTACTTCTAACAGACAGCAAGCATCCTTCAATCAAAACTGCAGATCAATCATTAGATGATAAATCGAGTCTATATTACATTTAAGTTACAGAACTACATTAAACTACAGCAGACTGAGGAACCTTTATTCATTTTGGAGAGTCATTTTCCACTGTCACCTATTTTAAACAAAACAGAGTTGATAAAATATCACAGCTTAGGTTAAAAGAGAAACAGAGATTTTTATGTACATTTCGGCACTATCTGCATTTGACTGTATCTGGCTTAGCAGTATTGGAAGGTTCCAAAAGTCAGAGAACAATTTTGTCACTGCAATTTCAGTCACTGACTTCACCCCACATCACTAAGACCTAGGAAAAAAAAGTTTTCTTTTGTATGACTAAAATTTCAGTCTACCCCAGAACACTGTAGAACTTTCCCCTTAACAATATTCTTTAAATATTAAATATGAGGCAGTATTAAGAAAAAAATTCTACAGTATTTATGCATCACTTCCTTCATTACTAAAAGTAACTGTGAACTTGTATAGAAACTTAAGTTGGACATGCATTTGGAAAGTGCCCCCCTCCCCAAAGAGGCCCAAACACACGCAACTTATAGAAAGTAACCAGTTCTTTTTGATGTTTACTGCAGTGGTTCTGAAATTAATATAAACGGTTCTGTGACGTGCGAATGGGAGAGCCTGGAACTAATTCTGTTTTATAGAATACAAACCCTTCAGCAATTGGGGTACCTAATTATTTTGATGATAGGTGAAATTTTGCCTTGATCACACAGTACCCAGCTGTGAATCTGTTTTATAACAGAAAATTTCACAGCATGTAACTGGTCTTTAAAATTACGCTGTAAACATGCAAACACATGGCACCACTAAAATAAGCATGTTTTAAAAAGCTCTTTTCCTTTAAGCATTTTTGAGAAGAGAGGAATGAAAAGAAAAAGGGAAGTGAGCAATGCTACAAATAGATTTCGTTTACTGTATAATGCTTTTAACATATTTCTGATCTATGAAAAGCTCAACTACATTTTTTCAGAACAGTTCACATTTCTAAACTAAAAGAGATGGATTTAATTTATTTCACTCTTCTTGGGGATTAATCTAAAAGTTGTTTCCTCTTCATTGTTACTTACACTACAGCTGTGCTCAAACTCCTTTTCATTTAGAAAAAAAAGTTTAAATTTTGAGCCTGCGCACACTATGGTTCCACATTCCAGCAGCTTCCTCCCAGTCCTCTGCCAGCATCTGCTATTGAAGACTAGTTCCAATTTACAATAAACAGCTTTTCCAGACCAGAACACTTGAAATTCAGTCCTTCTTGACTGCTTTTCCCATTCAATCTCCCTATTCACCATTTCAAGGAGAAAACTGTTCTGCCAATTATTACACATCTGGAAAAAATGCATGTATAAGCTGAAATGCTCTCAGCAGAAAGTTTCAGCTTTCTGCATATGGTCACAGCAGGATTTTATGGGCCACTGACCAGGCCAAAGTCTAAGTTTTCCCATCTTTCTCCTCCCCCTCACTTCTGTCCACCCCCACCCAACCCTCTAATTGGAAACCCATAGCAGGTGCAAGTTGTCTGCCATCTTTTCCTCCACAAGAATCTTGAGTAATTTCGTCCTGATAAATATTAGTCTTGCAGTCCAGTTTTAACTCTCTAGGCTCTATGGTAATTTAAATGCATCAGCTGTAATTGCTTTGCATAAATATATACATGTTTAAAAACAGCATTACCATTGATGCTTGTCTGTTGGTTGTTACAAGGCTAGATGCTCCATAATTTGAGTTCAGGCTCCCAATTGGCCCATTGTGGGATGGTCCCAATAAACTATGTATATCTGCATGGCCACCTGATAGGCTTGTTGAAGGCCCCACAGCATGATTTCGTAGTACATGAATGGCATCGTCGAGTCTGTCCAAGCGATCCTCCATGCGAGACTGCTGTGGGGATTTAAGAGGGACAGTAACAGCCGTTACTGAATACACCTGCAGACTCAAACTGTAACAGTTTCTACCTCGGAGATATTAAAGATAGAAGATGAAATGCAGTATCAAAAGACTCTGAAAGCACCTAGCAGCACTACAAACAGAAAAAAGAAAAGATATCTGGAGATTTTGCTCAAGATAGCATTCATTCCACAAATAGGTGGCAGCTTTTAAAGTGAAGCTTATTATAAGGTTAATGTTACTCAGCTTCTATTACATGGCATGAACAAGAAAAAAGGGCGGGCTACAAAATAAGCTGTATAATACAGGTCGAGAAAGAATGATCATAAAATCAGCCTCACCACGTTGGTTACAATTAAGAGAGGCAGTGGCTTTTTGATAACCTGTATTACAATAAAAACTGGACAAAACTTTCAGTTACCATTGTCTAAAATGGATCTTTAAACACATTAGATATTTCAGAAATAAAAGTGAGTTCTGTATGTTACCGCAGAAAAGTTTGTCTTAAAATTACTTTCCTTAAAAAGAAGACCAAAAAAACCCCAAAGCAAAACCAATTCTGACACTACAGCTCTCTAGAAACTGAAATAGCAGAATGTTCGAGTCAAAAGATGGGTCATATGCTACACTAAGTTTTTAATGGGGAATCCAAAGGAAGCATTAATTGAAACACAAAAAGGCACCATCTAAAGTGAAATAGTACCTCACAGACATCCTTTAAGAAGGACATTGCATCTTGCAAATGCTCGTGAAGTTGCTGTTCAACTCGATTTTTCTGGCAAAGTCAAGACAGAACAGGAAGCAAAGCACAGGTTAAGATTAATTCAAAAAAGAGGTGAGGAAACAGCTGATGTGCATGTCAGCAATAAATTGTTAGTCAAGTTAATGCAACAGAGATCTGATTATATTAAGACAAGAAAAGGCTAATATTTAACACTGCAGTTATGTTAGGATTCTACATATCAATTATATTTAATTGCAAAAATATTGAAGAAAAGAAAACTGATTTAGCTTAAATTTATTCTTGTTAGACAGAAAAAAAGAAATTACATCTGTGAAAACTAGGAATACTAACAGGTAATCAAAACCTTCTCTCAAATTTTTCCCCTTTCCTTCCCGACGCTGTATCAGAAATTTAAGAAAGAAGTCAGTAACTTAAATCCTCTGCTGAATCTTCAAAAGAAGAAAATTTACAATGCTGTAGATTATTTCCTGTGTGTTTTTCTGTAAAATGTTTCATTAATTAATAAATGAACATTCCCCAGTAACAAATAACAAGTACAAATAAAATATATTAATACTTTAATGACAGTGTAGTGAAAACAAGACCAAGAGACTACCATTTCAGGGAGAGAGGGGGAAGGACAAGTAAATGCGAAGGCATGAAGTCTTTATCTTTTCTGCAGACTGAACTTTAGATAAGAATTAGCTATGGATTTGTGAAAAGGTACCAGAATCTCATAACAGCGCTTTAGCACCAGCTGTCCTCAGCACAGAAGCCTGATGCCCAAGGAACAGATGGTGAAAGACACACCCTGCACGTCTTATATTGTTCAACTGAACAGGCCATTTGTTAGCAAAGAATTCATTTGTAATGCTATCCTACTGTTTCCTTTAATGATATGCAGGATTTATACAAAACCAAGCCTTCAACTCTTAAGCAAAAAGTACTATGTTGCTTTCAACATTTCTTACCAAGGAGTGTAGAGAGTTTTCATAGTTGGGAGATGAGGGGGCTTGTCCTCCGCTCCTAGACCACTGACTGGCACCTGTCAAAATTGTCTAAGTTAACACACAGATTTATGCAGCATAAGTGGGAAGCAGAGACGCAAAATTTCTCAACATAATTAAAATCAACATATTCTGCATAAAGGTAAGCTAACATATGGGTATACAAAGGAGGACAAATTCCTTCATTCTGCCTTATTGAGGGATAATCTTTATATCTTGGCATCTGCAGGGTTAGACACATTATCAATGACAAAGCAGTGACATCTTCAAAAAACTTCAACATTAAAAAAGTGGACTAAACACACACACACAGTATCTTAAATACCTGCCTTCTGCCAGTGTCACCATAAAAAGATTGCTGAATTCTTTCTTCTTCAGATTATGTTCAGTGTATGTAGGCATATCTTTAATAGTGTTAAAATACACAACAAAAATCTTTAAAGAAATCATTAAATGGACACTGAATTAAGGGTAACAGGAAAACCGTTTTTATGACACCTCTCTAACTAAATAAGGAAACTTAAAACTAGATCTAAAAGCTTTATATTGTCTAGTTCTACACTATGTCATTTTAGATTATAATGCATTTGAAGTTTAGAAGAGTAAAAATACATCTAAGTTATTCCCATTTGTTATTTCAGATATATTTAAGGGAAATAGGCAGCTAAAGAATCACTGACTGTGCAACAAATCAACAATTATATCCATATTACCCATACACTGCAAATTCAAATGTACATCCATTCTAATTTGACATAAATATACCTAATTACCATGTAAAATTTAAAAATAATTAGATGTGAAATGCAATAACTAATAAAGCAGTACTTTTAAAACAAACCCTGAAGTAGTACAACATGTATTTTTCTCACCAACTAATAATGCATCTTTTATAAAGATACTACATTAAATTCTATGGCCATTAGAGACAGCTTCCTTTCAGCCATACAAATGTAATAATAAAGCAATTACATTAATAAATTATGGACATACAATCCAAAGCAGCTCATTAAAGGAAGAGCCTGTGGGCTTGTTCTTTCAATAACAGCCAGAGCTGTACGTCTGGAAAACTGGGAAAAGGTTTAATAACATTACAGTTCCTTTGTTCAGAGAGCTGCAAGTAGTTACCTTTTAAAGAAAGGGTTTTATTTAACAAAAAGAGTACAGCTTGCACAGCTATTAAATACCTAAATATTTCCTTTGTAATTAAAAAAAAAATAATCCATCTCCAATTTCATAAAAGCCCAGAGCTGCCATAACTGTGCTGGAATTCTCTTTTAAAATATAACAACATCAGTAAGTAAGTTTATAATTACCAGTTTTCACTTCACACAGCTACTCTGGGTCTGGATCTGTAGTCTCCCTCTGCATTACGGTCATTCCTGAACTTGGGAATAATGCTTGGGGTCCCACTTATTTTTGCAAAGCATTAATGAAACCAACTTGGAATATTTTGGCTCTGTGTAATGTTCAAATTTTTATCTGGTCAAAACTCTGTTTTTAAAGACCATAGTCAAGGCTTTAACGAGTGCTCACTACTAACAGGATTGAGTGTACTACTTCCTACAATAAAGCATCAGATGAATATTAAGCAGAAAGGCAACCAGTTAATAAAACAAAGCAAACAGACTCAATGCCTGTGCATCTAGTCTGACGAATTTGGTTTTTCGTTGTTTGTGGGTTTTTTTGGTTGTTTGGTTGGTTTGGGGGTTTTTTGGTTTGGTGGGTTTTTTTTTTTTTAAATGGAAAAAGGTACTATTTCTTTAATGTAAGCCCAGAACAAAACTCGGAGTGGGACTTCTCACGAAGGAAACAAAAAGACAAAGGGAGGTGAACACTCAACTCCTCTCAAAGGAGTAACCCAACTGCAACCTGCAGTTTTTAATCACACCTCTAGTAATGCTCGAGCTCTTTCGGAGCGGTGGCACAGACTCTGTCTCCATGTCTGCGCAGGTTGCCAGATGGCACCGATTTCCTGTTTTCCTCATTCCACTCCCCCTCCTAAAAGTTTGTGCATGAAATCCACCAATTATGTTAAAAAGCATCCTGGCACCACAAGCCCTGCAATTAACAACTGCAGCTTTTAGTGCAGCACCAACATAGCAGCATGAAAAAACAAATAAGCCAGGCAAACGTTAGGATTTACAGGGGTCATCAATAGTAATCACTGTAGTATTGTTCTTACTCTCCGAGTCTGCCCAACGCTAATCCTCCGGCTCCCCTTTCAATCAATCACACGCTCCCCTCGAAGTCAGCAGAGGACTGGTTTTGCATCCTCAGAACCCACCGAACCTTTCTGAATACCTCTGATCCTGGGAGAAGGATTCTTAAAATACCAAGGCTCCCACCATACAGATCCATATATAAACTTCACATACATATCCACAATCATTAAAACTATGCAAGAAGCTAAGCTCTGGGCATGTTTATGTAAAATTAGAAATTTTACATAAAGGGCAGGAAAGATGAGACACACACTATTGTCTCATGATATTTGGGAGTTGTCATCATGTTGTTCTCAAAGCTTTTACTTAATTTAACAAAAAAACGTTGTCAGTCCTTATTCAGTACCATAACAGCCAAACAGTCCAACATGAGCGAGTCTCATGAAGTTACTCTCTCTCAATGCTTTCGATGGCAAATAGAGTGCTCCTACTGTAATTTACAATTAAAGGATAGGTAAATTATGACTTAGTCAAATAAGCAGTTAGTCAAAAGTAATAATAAGAATGCTAAATAAACAAAGATCTGGCTGCAAAAGAGGAAAATCACAATGAAGGCTAAAATGCTCCAAAATATATTATTTTAGTATACATAAAACATTTGTTTTATCTGCAATAACTTTTTGGGTCAGACAGAAAATGGCTACCAGGAGTATAAATAGCAATAAATACAGTAGTAATTACTTTACATTGTGCTTCACCATGTTTTTAGTGACTCATCTGGGAATAAAGATAAAAGTCCAGATTCATAAATGAAGGTAATTAACTACTGGAGCAATTTACCAAAGGCTTGATAAATTCAGTATCACTGGAATTAAATGGGGTGGGGTGGGAGGGTATGACTGTAAAGCAGATGCTAAGTTTGCGCCTGAGAAGGATTTCAGTATTATTTGTTTGTATCTACTACTGTCTTAGCCATCAGAATAAGGAACACGAATCGGAGTGCAAATTGTGAAGAGTTTTACATTTGATACAGGTTCCAACAGAGAAAGGCATCAACACTAAAGGGGAAAACCCAAATTTTAGGGACCTTAAATTTGTTCTAAACCCAGAAATTAGCTAGTGCTTTCATTTTTACAAAATTAGGTGCAGTATCTAATCAGGGAACTCCAATTTTAGACACTTTGAAATGTCAGAACTTCTTTCTTCCAGCCACAAAATATTTTCAATATTTGCTTTGATGCTAAAAAGAAAATAATCTTCTGGTCTGATCTGCCTTTTCAGTACAACAAGGATACACAGAGCATTTTTTGTCAACTATAATCACGAAATCAAAATCCCACTAATCCCATCATTACTCAATTCAACATGGATTCTTCAGCTATAGAAAAAAAAATGCCCAAAGCAGCTGCTCAGGTATGCCATATCAGATATTCATTAATCCATTAAGTCCACAGAAAACCAGAACAGTGTCCATTAAACATGAGTGAAATATGAATGATGAAAGTTTTCTGAGTGACACTGCATGTATAGATATGCATATTTGTGTACATATGTATATGACTGCATTTTGCATGCAATAACTTTTCCAATTCATTCATCTAAATTACAGAAGTCTTCAGCTAAGCTCATTCTGTACACCTTTCACTGCAAATTATTTTTTTTAGAAAAAACAAAACACCCTTGCAAAAAAGTGACCAATGGCCAGGAGCCTGCAGAGATATATTGAACAACAGAGAATGGGAAAACAGGCTGTTGTATAAACGTTAAATAATTTAACAAATTGCACTATAGGAAAGAACAGGGTTAAAGTTACATCATCTTGCTTGTAATTCTAGTTCTTTGTTAAACAACAAATTTAAGTCAATGGAGCTTTCACAGTCCTCTCTATATGGAGAACAGCTGTTCAACTTTTACTAGACAGCTGAGGCCACAGTGTCTGTGAAAGCTGCACTACCCACTAATAGCTGTAGGCAGCTGCCCACAGTTCATCTCCACACTGGAATGCTCCTTCCCACATTCACATTACAAACACACAAAGCACAGGTGACAGAGGTGGCTGCAATACAGAGCATTTATTTTGAAAAATGCCAGAAATTCTTCTCCCATAGAATGAAAGCATTCATGAAGATATGAATGAAAAGTTATCCTCTGTAAAAATTGGATAGTCTCATAGCCTACTATATTTTCATTAGAGGGAACACACATCTGCTGTGTTTGTCACTGAAAGCTGCCGCAGAGTTTTAACATACAGCTTTAAAAAAAACCTCTAACCAAATCACTCTTATTTCTCTCCAATGGTACAGATCTGTACAGATATCTTGATAGCTGTGATAGTATATAGTCATTCAATGTTTTCAAAGATTATTTTAAGAAGCTAATTTTCAAAGCCAGTTGCCAGGATTTAAGTGAATGCTCATAATAAAATATTTAAGAATCTGGATTTATAAATCTGGGTTTAGTACAATGGAAAAATGAACACAATATCAAAGTAATTATGCAAGGAAGCTATTGCTGATTTCACTGTGATTCCAAACAGGATGTTTTCAAAAGAACAAACAAGTTATTGACAAACGGCTAGTCTCTACCTGTAAGAGGCGATGGTGATCCAACTGGTGTTGACGGATTCGATGGGAAACTACTGCTGGTATGATCAGGAGAATAAATCTAACAACATACAAAAGAGATTGTATATCAACGCATGTCATAATACACAGTAGAAAAAAAAAAGCTATTAGGATTCCTTTTCATGTTGTTAATTGTCACTTTTGATGCTAGATTGATTAAAAAACCCCAATTTGATCCTTCAATCACAGCTCTGCTTTATTACACTGCTCTAAAAATGTCCAGAGAACTTTCATTTTCAAGCAGCTGTCAAAATAAGCACAGCCTGTATTTGATAGCGACACAAGTATAACTCATCTTCCTTCTACTTTAACAGCAGCAGAAATTATAGCCTTTTTATCACTGAAGGGGAAGACATACTAAGAGTTAACAGTACACAGATAATTATAACAAAAAAAACATCAGGAAAAAGAGAAGGAATAATGACTGCTCAAACTTTAGAGAGAGAAGAATTTAGCAGTCAACACATTATCTTTAATTAATCCTTCACAACAGAAAAATACCAAGAAAGCATTCAGCTTTAGTTACTACTGGTACCTTCCGAACGAAAACCATCTGAAATTTTGTTGCTCTTGCTATGTATTGCAGCACATACAATTTTTCTCTATTTCTATATCAGTTGCTCCCTTGAGAGAGATACTAAACCTCAACTTGCAACAATTCATTCCTTGCTACTAATGTAATTAAAAAGTCTTGATAAAAATGGAAGACATAAAGCTTAAAGCTTTAATTAAAACTTAAAATTTCAAGATTCTTGAAAAATTCATTTTGTGAATGGAATTGAGTAAGTTTATACACTGACTATGGACTTTAGAACATATTTTTATAGGTCATCAGTTCAAACCTGATTTACTGGAGCAGAGACCAAGATTTGTTAAGTCATCAGATGGCAGTTAAAAATCTTCCCTGGCAGTGTGGTTGATGGCTCTTCACACAAACAATATGACATTTCAGCATTTAACTGACAATGAACTGGTACTTGGTTAAGCTGCATATTGTATTTTTTGAACTGACAAAACCAGGACCTGGTAAACCACATGCTCCTTCCTGGTCTATCACATTTTCATTAGAAAAGACCATCAGTTCCCTAATGGAAATACCTCCCCCTTTTCATACATGCTAGAAAGAAAATATATTTAAAAGAACAAACTACCTCAGACCATTGTAGGAAATTCATGCATTGTACATCAGTATAAAAATAAATCTTGGGTGTCAGTATGGGAACTGTAGAGAGTTCCAGACAGGTAAGATACAGAAAATTAAAATGGTGTCAGAACAAAGGTAATGAAGTTTCCTTTGAAACAGGTCGTTTTCTACTGTTTTACCTGCCAATTTTATTTTGCTATATAAGAGGGAAAAACCTACAGTATACCAAAGCCACAACTACAACACGAGGTCAGAATTAATTCTGCATGCAGACCCTGGCCGCTGTGCTGTTAAATGACCAATGATGAACAACCCTGACACCTTCTGCCAGGCTTAAACGGTAACATGACTCATTTTACTGCAACAAATGAGACTCCTCCTCCTATCAGTCATGGTCCATTCCAATCAGCAGGGTGCCAATATGCCAGGGTCTAATGAAAAGGCTCTTAGACAAAAGCTGCACAATTGAGAGCCTGCAGAGCCAAACCTCGGAGCTGTTAGTCCAATTTTTTAAACACTACAGTGTACATTTCAGTTAGGCTTTGTTATGTTAATGTTATTGAGTCTAAAGCAACAAAGAAACTTAATTCATGAATTACTTTTAGAAGTCAACTTCCCTACATTTTCTTTTGTGAGGGGACCAGTGGCTATTTAACTACCAAGACCATACAAAGGCCTTTACCCCAGTTCTGAGGTAGGAATCAAAACATAAGTTATCACAAAGAGGTCTGATATAATCAACAAAGTTAAACAGTCCTCCTGTTTGATCTCCTCTAAATTAAAGACCAAGTGTTTTGATTTGGCATTAGGCAATGAAATAAACCAGATGTTTCTCCTGCCATATAACCCTCCATGGGCACAATCTTAAAGGGTTATTGTTTGGCAAATGTTCAGGGAAACACATTAGAAATGGCACGAATACCCAGATTTTCTTTTCTTTCTATCTATACTAGTTCATTATCCAAACTAATGCATAATCCACAGGGCTTTGGGAACTTTGTGTAAATACTTTCATGTACAATTCTCTTTCTTGCCTACCCTAAGATTAAGACCACAATTATCCAGGCTTAAACCTAAAATAAAAGAACCTTTGCAAATGTATTATCTGGCCTTACATGTTTAATCACATACTATTCTGTATGGTCTTTAATACCTAAACTGAAGAACAAATGTCGTATCCTCTGATGTTTCGCACATGAAAGGCCTATTGTGAGATGTACATCAACAGAATTTTACAACTAGAAATTCCTCTCAACAGTTGCAGCGGTAGCATTTAAAATCCTAACAGAAAGGCATACAACATCATCTTAGGAAAAAAGAAGTCAAGACAACCGCAGTATCTAAATAAAACTTTGTTCAAACAGAAAAATATTCTTGGTTTACTAGCCATCAAAAATTCCTGTGCGCTAGCTTCACCTGCAGGAGAGACCAGCGCCCTCCTCTCCACCAGCACGAGCGGTGCTCCCTGCCGAACAAGCGCAAGAAGTGTGCTGGGTGCGCGCGTGTTGCGGGGGAAGCAGATGGATGAGGCGAGGGATTTGAAGTGTGCAGACTATGGCATGCGCTGATAGAGCAGATGGAATGCATCACCATCAGCTATGACAGAAATGATTTATGGAATGACCTGGCTGCTCCTGCCAAGCAACAACACGGGATGACAGAAACAAGTTTCTATGACAACCAGAGCCCACCCACCAGTTAGATTAAACATTTCTGCCCTGACTTGCAATATATTTAGAGTTTTTCCTCAAAACATCAGCCTGGTTTTCTCAGCTAGTGACTTGGGCAAAAATACCTGAAAGGACAAGAAAATAAATCTAAAAAAGGAGAGCAGTGGAGAACATCATATGAAGTCCTGCAGGTCTAACTGGCCAGCATGTCAAGACTTACAGCAGAAATTCTGGTCAGACTGCAGAACAGCAGACATCCTAATACATCTGCAAAGTAATAAGCAGCCTGAAGTATGTAAGCATTGCTATTTCTAGCAGTCAAAATGATCCCAGTTCTTTTCTGACAGGTCTCAAACAGAAAAAAACAGTGTTAACTGCCCTCTGGACTCGTGAATTGTTATCTACTTCCTGAATCCCCAAAAGCAACGGGGACAACATTTTTCTCCTCAAAGCCAGTAGGTCAGAGTTCTCCTACCCAATATGGACATTACAGACATTATCAGATCTGGTAATCTTTTAACATATGACCCTCTGAGGGATGCAAGGGTAACAGGATCTGCACGAATATGCACATTTGCATTCGCTGGTATGAGGTGAGGGATGCAGAATCCAACCTAGGAACGAATGCTCTTTTGGAGCTGCAAAGTAGTCATTTCTAGCTTTTAAATCAGACTTAGTCTCCCTATTTGCTATGTGCAAGAAATACAAAGTGCTCCCCCAGCCACCACTCCTAATGGTGAAATTCTGCTATACTGTATCAATTACTGTTTTATAAAAAGTACATCTGATTGTATTAATGCAAAAATAATTGCTGTATGCATGCATATGCAAACAGCTTACAGTAGATTGAAGGTATGTGCAATGTTTTACATTATCTACATTATTCCAACAAGAGTTAAGAGTTTAAACTTTATGCATATACAGCATTTTAAAGGCTGTTCCATAATTATAGCTATACAACACAGCATTCAAAACGTCTGTTTTATAAGGCCACTGAGGAAACATTTTAAACCTCGAGGCAGGATCTGCTCTAAGAGTAATGTTAGAAATATTTGACTTTTAACTAGAACCTACAGAAAAAAAAAAATCAAACCCTAAACTTATGATTATCTTTTACTTTGTCTTAACAACTTTCTAAACTATATCTGCCCTACATTTTTTGATCACCTGAACAAAGTCAGTCTTCTACAAATAAAAGCATTTCCCACTTGCCTTTTTATAGACGTTTGTCTAGTATATGACATCGTACCACAGTACATTATTTTAACTTCATACATGAAAACTCCTATTTGCTATTATAAAATGAATGAACACATAAATAATGGATGCAATGATCAAAATACGTCTTTCAGATCTGAATATTCTAACTGCTACTTACAGATGCCAATGCCTTTCCAAGTGCATCACCTGTCTGTGAGCTTCCAGCACCATTTCCTCTGTTTCCTGTAATGTGGAAAGCAAACCCAACACTTATTTTTAAAGCTGAAATTTTATTTACTTTTATTATTTTATTCATCACATACAGTTGAGCAACCACTTTTTAAATGGATATTCCAAGGAAGTCAGTGTCAACAGAATCAGTTCTCATTATACTTAAAAATTTAATTAAAACAATTAGATTTAAGTTTAGATGCTCTCCTCTTTAAAGTCAAACACAGTATCACTGTGATACTTAAGGACCAACACGTGAAAGCAGTTAGAAAAAAGACGGTAATTATTTTCTAGGATCACAGGCTAATTTTAATGAAAAGTGAAAAGAAAATCAAAATCAGAAAATTGTATTATTGCAGCTTATTTCTAAATTGTTATCACTAAAGTGCTGCACATTTCATTAAGAAGTCAAATTTACTTAATAGTTCCTTGTGTGTCTCCTTGCTCCCCCTGCTCTAATTCCCCATGTTGTACTCTCATCTTTATTTTAGAAAATCCCTGAAAAGCTCTTATCCACCAAGCGTTCTGTCACCCCTGCTCTTAGTTGCATGTCAGCAGCTTTGCGTGTCCTTTTGCTCCACACACCACCGAGCCAAGAGGAGGTCTGAAGCCCTGCCAACTGGAAACACAGAAAGGACCTGAATCCTTTGAACTATCTGCTTTACTGTAGAAGATAGACCCTTTAAAAGTGAGACTCCTTTCTCCAGTTATCAACTTCTAATGCCAAAAAAAAAAAATGTAATGTGAATGTAAGCCATTCACAGCAGAAATCCAAATTATGCAATGGTTGCTGTTTCCAGTTTGTGGCAAACTTGGATTTTCCAGCCTGAATTTCCTATGCAGATTGATTAACTGGATTCTGTTTAAAGATCTGAGTGTAAAACACATTCCCAAACCAAAGCCAATAGAGTCACTCTAACTAAATTCCACTCATGTAAAGTTAAGCTAGGTGCAAACCATATCGAACTGACAAGGGGCGTCTACAAGCATTTAATTTCTACAGCTGTATTATTAAGATGTGCAAATATGTGTGAGGAACGGATGAACATCCTGTATTTCATGCTTTCTAGGTAAGCACGAAAGAGACTAAACCAGCCACCATACTGGCTACTCGGTAATCTCTAAATCAGTTAAGAGAGGAATTTATGATGCCGTTTATCAAATTCCCCAAAGAAACAGTCTTCCTGTCTTTCTCTGACACAGTAACTTGGTGATACAGCAGCTCAAAAACGGCAACACCAGAACTACCAATATGAACGTGTACATATACTCAACTATGGAAGGATAATTGCTGTTCAAGTTAGAAGGATGCCATCTCCTGAGCATAGGCTTGGCTGTGAAAGCCAATAAACCAGTAAGTCCTAAGCTGGCTGCGAAACAATTTGCCTCATCTCAGTCACGCCGAGGACAGAACTGTCACGGTGGTGCACTATCCCTGATCTACAAGCATCCCATGAATTAAATCTTACTAATTCTGTGCGTCATGCAAACCCAAATTTCATTTTCTTGTAAAATTTAAAAAAAAAAAAAAAACAAAAACAGGAAGAACATTTTACCCAGAATATTATCTGATCCATTGACAGGTGGAGTGTGTGAGGCAGCTACATAAGGTGAACTGCTGGTACTGCCACGATGGAAGCTAGACATTGGAGGAAGACTGGCATTTATATCTGTAGGTGAGACTGAATGCGGGGGATAGCTCTAGAAAGAAGAGAAACAGACATAAGACATTAAGTAGTCTTTACATAAATGTTGATATTTTAAGATACCAAATATACAACACCCAGCTCTTTAATAAAGAAAGGGACTCATTCATCCTCTGAACAGACCACTATACAGCCAAAGATTTTTATTTATACAACAGACATAAATAAAAGGACATAAATCTATTACAGAAAGTTTGTGATTTCTGACAACTGGGTTTTTAACTGACATACCTGAGCAGCAAACAAGAAATGAGTCAGATCTCCATATACAAGTACAAACATATTAATCTGTGCTTGTATCTTACCAAACGGTCATGTGTGTGCAGGCCGCCGTAACTGCTGGACTGGGACATGTGGGAAGAGGAACCTCCCAGCATCCCACCATAACCAGGCTGGCTCATGCCATTGGATGAACTCCAGAGGTCAGAAGAATTGTGGGTCCCATCTTTTTTAAGAATTTTTTTAGTAAAAAAGAAAACAAGAAAAACACATTTAATGAAGAAGAGTACAGAGTTCTGCTTTCCTTTACAGAATTATTTTTAAAGAATACCGAATTCAGCTACTCAGACTAACATCAGCATGGAAAAGGTGACCAATTTATACTGCGTCTTCTATTTTCATGCCACCATACTGTTGCTATATTTATAAAAAAACCCCAAAAAACAACAGAGGCTTTATAGCTGAAATATAATCCAACCACAGCTGAGAAAATACTAAGTACTTCTGCTAATTACACAGACCTTCAGTAAGGCCAGATTTATATCAAGAGGGCTGATAAAAGTTCCAGACTGAAAGAAATAATAAAAATGGGGGTGGAGGGGAGAGAAGTTTGGCTAAACAGAGCTCATCATAAACATACAGTGCAAAACACCTATTAACCTAAAATAAGCAGTTTATAGTCTAAAATACCTCAGTACCATAAAAATATAAAAACATGTCACGATAGCAGATTTAAGTAGCTGAAATGACTACATTACATAAGCCTTAAACCCGTGTGTCAATGCAGTTTTCCTTCTGTAGCACCAACGGAAGTGCTCTGTAAATTCCCGTACTGAGGGACTATGCTTTCAATATGCTCCAAAACCTCATCAGACTACAGTACGAGCTAATTGTATGACGTGAGGCCGAGGAAATGAATTCTGCTCTCGTTTTGTTCCATTATAAACCCTTTTCTTTGGCATGCTGGATACTCAAGCAGTTGAGAACTTAAGACTGTTAGCTGATATTGTACAGTCAAATTCCAGAACAGTCAAGAAGCCCTCACCTCATTTTTCTCTATCACTCCAGTGTGCTGCTCTGAAGCCCCTACAAATCAAAGGATGGGGGATTCCGTCCATCTGGCCTGGTGTATAATCCCCTTAAATTTCAGTCAGCAATTAATGTCATGAGAAAAACTTTAAATCAACAGACAGCTCCCTTCATCTAACTGTTTTTAAAGTATATAAAACTTAATCATAGGCTCTAGCACAATGTGTTACCTTCATGCTTCCTCATTCATTCAGTACCACAGTGGCTGACTGCAGATTTCTACCTAAAGGACAAGTGACATCTACCCATATATTTTAAGTCATTTTACCCACCTTGCATAAAGAAAGTGCTAGCAAACATACTGCTTGGTGGCTTAGGAGACGGGTAACTTGGAGATTCTCTGTTGAAATCATCAGAACTTGGAGATGGTGCATACACCTAAATATTGGAGAGCAATAAAAGCAGGTTAGTAATATTTGGGTGCCGTGCATTATTTTAAAACCGCTAACAGCATACAGACACAGACAGAAAGCACAAATAAAAAAAGAACAGTGTAGCAAGCTGCAGCATTTGTTGCCCTTGTTTTATTTGCTTTTTAGCAAGTTGCCACAGTACAGAGGAACTACAGTAGAATGATCCTAACAACACACTTTCTAGTGTGCCAACTCAGCCAGGTGGCCTGATAAAAGCTTGAATGCTGATTTTGCTTTGTAAGTGCATGACTTGCACAGACTTGTTGCTCAAGATAAAAAAAGCAAGATAAAACAACTGGGCCCCAAACAAATTTTATTTTAAAACAACTGTATGCCTGTTTGAATATTTAATTAGCTGGCATCCCAACAATCAGAAAGAAAAAGAACATCCAGTGACAAATGGAAAGATTTTAACTCAACCATTGTACCGTCCATTCAGAAACTTGCATGCCTTTGTACAGTCATCAAAAATAGATGTAATGCAAGTCTTGAGGAACAATCTTAAAACTGCAACATGGAGCAAATTATTTTCACACTGGCCTAGCATTAAAGAAAACCAGTATCATTCTTTTTTCAGTATAACACCACATTGGAATGACCATTCTTAACTTGCAAACAACAATTTTTTTTTTAACAAGTTAAAAATTGTAAGATGCCAAATACACATAATGGTTAGAAGTCTTTCATTGCAGTGACTCTAAAAAGGAATATAAAGCATATTCAGGAATAAGTCAAATGAACAAAGCCATTATTCACAGACTCAAGGACTCTGCTCATAATGTTAGTTGTTCTAAGTGATGCTATTTCTTCATACCAGTATTTCAGGCAATACACTGAATATTGCACCATGATTAGTGTATGTTAAAAGAAAAATGTTATTAAAAGAGCAGTAAATTAACAAATATGGCAGCAAAGAATATCAAAATTTAACACTGAAAACAGAGCATCTTTTTGCTACAAAGTAAAAAACGTGGTATTTTTATTTTTTAATTCACCTTACTTGCAAACACATAAGGCTTCATAAACGCCTATATTAAGAATAATTTTAAAACTTTAAGGCCTACATAACGCAACTTACAAAGTGCACTATGCCCTAAAATTCAAAAGTGAGGATTTTTATCCCTTCCCATGCAAATACAGGCACACGCGTGTTTCTATAACATTCACATCTCTCCCTTGTCTTTCTGGGATGTTGTTTACTAAGCACGAGAAGGGCCAGGAAAACCAAGGCGGCCAACAAAAAAGCGTGAGTTCCCTAAAAGAGCGCCATTGTTCTCCCGGAGGGTGACTGTCGGGAGAGGGACGTTTAGAAAGTGAAGTGGGCAAGTCCCGCTCCATTTGCATACCAATACCCCTCCTCCCCATTCCCAAACGCTTTTCTAGCCTGCTGTTGTCAGACCAAATGGCTGGGCATGTGCCTGCAGACAGCACTCTTTTATATCAGAGGGACTGATTTACCACTCTCTTCGCCTCGTTTTACATCAACAGAATTTCAATAAAATCTATCAAACTACAGTATGATGGAATCAGGACAAGAGCGCAAAGACTTAAGCCAGGGCATAGCTGTCGATATCAGTCATGTAACGAAAACGGCAGCAGGTAAAAAGACACCTGGTAAAACGGAGTCAAGTGCAAAACGTAAACTTTTAGTTGCATGCTTGTTTTAACACTATTTTTTTATCAAAATAAATGAAAAATTTTTAGGCAAGAAAGCCTTTCGGGGAGCTTTTGTTCAGTATTTTCTTTGCAGATTTTCAGTTTATGGAATAAATGTAAAATAGAGATGCTTACCAAACCTGAGTGACAGAATGACAATACATTACAAGCAATATTAACAGTACATATGTATTTACTATATATGATGAATGCATGTATATTCCATGCCTCAGACATATTTTAACAGAAATGTCACTCTGTCAAATTGTAAATACTCGCACCCATAAGACTGCAAACATATTAGGCAAAACTGGGCTTAATTTACAAGTTCTCTGTTGTGCAGAATAACACAGCATATGCTATAGCTGATGGATAATCTATCACTGTCACAGGACAGCAGTGGAAACAAAGCTTTATGACATTTAGCACTGCCAGGGAGATGTACTCTGATTAATGCAAAATCACCTACACTGACGAATTAAGCTGCTTTTAAACTGTAATGTTATCAGTGAGATTTGTAAATACAAGCTTCAGACTGAAATTTTAACATTTTACATAATTGAGTGATTTAGAAAAACTGATTAAACACTATCTCAAATGGGAAATTAACCTGAAAAACTCCTACAAACGTATCATTTACAGATACATATGTACAAGACATTAACATAATAAAAATGTTATGAATTGTAGTAACGTAAAAGAGGCCCTTCCAAACAGCTACATGAAAGTCCTAGCACAGACACATAACTTTATATAGTTTCTGCTTGTTTTGGTATCTTAACTATAGCTTGCAAAAACATAGCTGCAATGTTATGAAGCTGCACTTGTGCCAGTCTAGATTTTTCAGATCAAAGGGTTCTTGCGGCAAAACACAACTGATGTGGTCTGAAAGACTTCATTAACTCCAGATGTGGGGAAATAGCCAGCCAATTCCACAAAAGGAGCAAGTCTCTTTTAGTTACAATCAGAACTACCCACAAATTAAAACCAGGCCTCTGATGTCATCTGATCACCTGCAGATGAGCACCAGGTTTTTTTCTGGTTAATGACCTAATCATAATTTTTATGTTGTGTTACTACAAACAAAATTTAAAAGCAAAGGAGAAAATGTACTAAGATCAACCTGAAGTCCGCAAGACGCAAGATTCAAAGATTTTAAACAGAAAAAGTTGGTAACAAAAACATGATGGTTTATTTTTTAAGTTGAGATGCGACGTATCGGGGCAAGGGGTTTGTTCACTCTGAAAGCCCCCCATGCACTAGGACCCCAACCCAGCAAAACGTAGCCTCTGTGGCTGCTGGCCCGCCGGAGGCTTGCATGGCTGCGCAGCAGCTCCCTGCTCCGCATCCTAGGTAAAGGGCTTTCTCTTCTGCAACAGCTGAGTAAGGCAGTTACAAATATGACGTGGCTGCTCAAGACAGCCTCTTTTAGCTCTTAAACTGATAACAGTGACATCCAGGAGGCATCAAACCAGTTTTTCCTGGCTGACATTCTCTCTAAGACAAGGAAGACTGTTAAAAGGTCAGCCTGTCTGCAGTCTCCTTGAGGATGGTTGTCTCCAGCAGGTAGAAGAGGAGCCCATCTTCTAATCCCCTTAAACGCACCGCGCCCAAAGGCATCGGATGTGTCTCCATGCTGACAAGCAAAACACTCTCTGATGATGAATGGGAAATTCCCTTCCGATAAACGCACGCCAAACCCAGGTTTTTTAACATGACTTATCAAGTGGAGGACTCGGCTTTTTTGGAACTGTGCTAGAATATGCATCAATCCTAGCGCCGCAGTACTCCTGAA
Organism: Strix aluco; assembly: GCF_031877795.1. NCBI lineage: Eukaryota > Metazoa > Chordata > Aves > Strigiformes > Strigidae > Strix > Strix aluco. Next base: position 26,478,924 of record NC_133942.1, on the reverse strand, counting down.
GGGTAGAGAGCCTCGGCAGAGGGAAGGAGGACAAATGAGTTGCAAAGGACATCAAGTCAGAGACCCATGTCTGTCTCTTCCCCACCCCGAAGTGGTTTATGTTTCTGCAGTGGGAGAGGCAGGATGACAACTAAGATACTTTTTTGAGGGGTAGTGGTGGGAGCAGACTTCAGAACAGAACCGAGAGGACGTTATCTGTACTACATCAGGCTTAAACAAAACAAATGCCTCATCCAGTTTTGAAATCTGCCCTGGTGATTAACATAGGTAATGAAGACTATTATGGAAGTTACAGGGACCTAATGCATCTAAAACATATCAAAGGACTACAGAGGGTGCTTCTGTTTACTAATACAAGTGCCAGTAACATGAACACTAATTTGAGGATCTGGGTTAACCAAATTTTATGCTAAGTAAAACTTCCAAGTTGCAGTCTATAAATGCATTTAATAAATATAACAGAGTCCTCCTGTTGGCATACTTCCTCCCAGGCAATTTTCCCGTAATCTGTTTCAAATTCTTAAATATTTATCAATGTTTAATATTAATGTTAAAAGCAGATTAAAAAATAGCAATGAAGCAACCCAAACCCTACTTCCAATGAGCTCATGCTATCTCAAGACCAAGGCTCCCATCACACATACTGTTTGTGGAATTATGAATTATGTTACTCATTTAAGCCTAGTTATTAACAATTCTTGGAAGTTCAGGAAAATATTTATCAAACTGCTGGAGACAGAGAATTTTCTGAAACCAGTAAAGATGGATAACCTATTCTGTAGCTTGTAAACTCTGCTAAGTAGCCTATCTACATTCCATCAGCATCAGTCATGCACTAAGCAAGTGTGCACTGATGAATGATTTGTACATGTGGCAAAATTTTACAGTGTATTATCTGCAGGTTTTGCAGCAAAAACTAATTCTGCTGAAAGGCAGCTCTGGGAAAAGGAAACTTGTTTTCATATTTATTATATTTCTGACAAAATCATGTACTAAAACTTCAGGAATGTGTAACAGTAACTACAGTTTTCCATGCTCCTCTTTACAGCAAGACAGAAGCTGCCCAAAAAAACCCCAAAACAAAACACCCTAAATTCTTGTTTAGTTGATATTTAAGCAAGATGATAAAATGAAGAGCCCTAGTAAGCAAGATCAGTATACCACATCCTCAGCCATACTTTTTGTTTCCAATACCAGGTAAAGGTTCATACCTCTTCAAAACTCTTCTCACCACTCAGAATGAAAATAAAACACCCCTTTAAGGGAACAGAGCATCAGTCTTGTCTGCAAAGCCAACTATAATTTTTAAGGATTCTATAAAATTCAAACTCTTTGAAATAGCTAAACTAATTTCCCTCTTAAATAAACGTTTACACAGTTTAGGCATGCTATACATGCCTATTTGGGTATTTTTGAAATGCAGAATCCCACTGCAATGATACCTAGCACGAATGCTTCCTAGCTTCTTCCCCAGTAAATGACCATTTTGAAGTCATGCTAAAAAGTGATGGATAAGCTTCCAAAAAATCCCAGATTCAATGTATGGAAATCTTCTGGTCAGTTCTTTTGATTTTATTTGTTAACTTGTAGTGTGAGGCAGAGGGGAGGAAAAAGAAGGTAAAGCAGCAGGAACACCATCAGAAATAAATATATGTATATGGTGCTTGAACATTCTATTTTATTGGCTAAGCAAAATATCTTTCCCACACTAAAGGATGCATGCAACAAAGTCTTCAAAAATTCCTGATTAAATTCAGATTTTAAGGAAACAAAAAAGGGAGAAGTTGGATCTAATCAGTCTGTTTCTTAACCTGTTCCCTGTATTTAAGAAGGCTGTTCTGGCTGTGGTAGGAATCCCCATTACCAATAGCGACCACAGGAAGATGCAGCAGTAGATATATATATATAACACTATCTTTTGCATTTGTTTATCTCTTCTCTGAACTCACTAGTACTCTCCGTTTACGTAGCTCCAACACAGACTATTATATTTCTCCAAACGCACTCCGACATGCACGTGATTACGAAAGCAAAGGCACCGAGCAAACGGGGGTGTGTTACTCTTTGGTGTTCACATTTTGAGAAATATAGATCCGTCCAACACAGCACCTGATCCCATCCCTAGCTGCTTTCATTTGCCCAAGGAAATGGACATAACCTTCACTTTAAAGCATCAATAAAGCTTGTTGCAGACACAACACCCTTCTGGCAGGGGACCACTGCTCAGTAGATTGGCAGTTCAACCCAAAGGAGTGGAGCAGGGAAAACTCTCTTGGGCTGCTGCATTGTAACTCATCATTTTTCAGTGGGATGGGGAGGGGAAAGAGAAGGGCGAGGAACAGAAAAAAAATAATCCAGCTGACCAGTGTTTACTACCTCTCTTTATTCAATGTCCACAGCCATGCACCCCTAGAGATTTTCCAGATGATCTTATATTTGTCCTGACTTACAAATGTTAGCTTTGACCTTGTCTAAGTTGCTGTGGGCAGCATATGGTACAGAACAGCTTTAATTGTACTTTTCTCCCTGTATACTAACTGGCCCAATACTAATAAAAGCAGAATTGAATCCTTCTTCTTAGCACCTGGTTGCTCCAAAATTTACAAACTGAAAACATTTTACATAGTATATTATTTATTACTTAACAGCCACAGAAAGGCATGCTGTCATGTCATCTAAGCATCATGCAATATTATTAACACGTTTCTCTCTGCTACAACTCTGAGAGCCATGGCCGAAAGACTGGCATTTTCTCCACTGAAAAACACCCAAATATACACATATCTACTCACACCTGTGTGGATTTATTCATCTGTACACATATGCCCGTACATATGTATGTATGCACACACAGGGACACATTTATAAATGGCCTTTTACACTCTCAAGATTCTCAAGAAAAAATTCTTGAGCAAATCCCAGTATAAACTAGTTTACAAAAAATCAAATCACAAGCCATTACATATATGCCAAATATATCTATCTGCTGATTTTTTTCTCCCTTTTAAATAGGCATTGCAGAAGTCTACTGTGAAAGATGCAGTAACTGCCCCTTAGAAAAGGGCTCAATAAAATCTCAGCCTATGCTGAGAAAAACAAATATTTATTCAATAATAAAAAATACTCATACATAGACTGGTACATCAAATTAACCCATACAAGGTTCAGAATAGAAAAATAATGTGTAATACAGCCACAAATTTATTCTCATATGAAACAGGAGTCATAGGTGATATAAAATAAAATATAATCAATATTGTTCCTTAAAATGATTTATTCTGGTGATAAATGACACATTATTGCAATCTATATAAAATTAATTCTAGAGTACATTTAGAAAATAACCAATTTATTTCTAAACTTGTAGGTGAACTGAGAGAAGTGGAACTCTCTCAAGTCTATTTTATTCTTTATGCACAAGGAAGATATAAAACTTCTACTACTTAAACATTATTTTGGTGCTATTAGCATTTTATAAAATTTAAATGAAAAAGCCCCAGTGAATGAAGTTTGCTTATTTATTAGTTAAAAAGATAATAAAATCAAAATGTTTAGAAAGTATAATTTAAATTGGTGCTATTATTTCTACCTAAACATTTCTGCAGCTTTTTTTTTTTTTAAATAAGGGTTAGGTGTTTTGATTTTTTGGGGTCTGTAGAATAGCTCTTGAATGAAAGAGGAAAAAAAGGTAAAACTTTAAAGATAGATGCAATTTTTAACTATACTTTTTTTTTCCCCAAAAGTTCTACACTAAAATTTTGTAAGCCTACCATAAACTGAGAACATTTTCTATGTATCAACAGGTCAAAGAAAAAAAAAAAAAGAAAAAAACAGGCTAAATCTTCTAGTTCAGTGCGAATGCTTTATTTTCTTTAAGAAATAGATTTCGATGTTTTTTCTTTTTAATTTGGTGAGGATTCTTGACATACATTTTTTTATAACACCTATTACACATAACCGTAACATTTTACTCCTTAGCAATGGATTTGTATTAGAACACTACTTGTCACTTTCACGTGTCCCTCCTAAAACATTACAGAAATTACAAAAATTGAACCTCTTCTAATAGTAAAAACCCCTGACTTAATTTTTAAACTTTAATTTATGTGCCAGTGTACACATGACCATCTCTTGGGGAGCTCAGATACTTGTTTTTTAGGTTAATATTGAGCTTTCTTCTGGCTTAAAAATTTAAGAAGTTGAAAAAAACCAAAATATTTTTAATAAAAAGTTTAAAATACACATTTTTCTACATGTCATTTCCCACTTGCTTTGTGTGTAAATAAATGAGATTTTATATAAATCAGCAGGTATCAAGGAATGTCAACACCCAAAGTCTAAAACAATAATCTAAATGAAAATTTCAAACTCAAAGAATGAGGTACATAGTATCAACTACTAATTGGTAAAACAATACAAATAAAAGCAATAAGACATCAAAATGAGAGTACGTACTGTTCTCATTATGGAAAGGTTCATACAAGCATTTGGCACACACACCAAGAACGTGTGCTTCAAAAACTGTAACACGAAAACCAACCCCTCCAACTTCACATATCCTCCTTCTGTATATTTAAATAAGTAATTGCGGAATTCCTAGGAGTGAGAATGCTAAAAGCTAGCGAGATGTTTTAAAAAAATAATTAAATAAAACCTTGGGCAACATGATATAGGATCATCATATGATTTGTCATCTATTTACTAACTCTTCAAGCTTATAAAGGTCACCTCTGACCCATAACAGGCACATGCTATCAATTTTCAAGCTATGCTCTCCTACAGTACCAGCACTTCCATCTACTATATGCCTGGAAATACTTAATAAGATCAAAGCCTTTTTTTCCTGCTACAAGAACAAAGAGAAATGTTGTAATAGAGTGATCTGTGCTCTAGAAAGAATAAAATCAAAACTCCATGCAAGTTATATTCCCTTTGCTTCAGGGGTATTGTATAGTTAATTTTACTTGAGTCTTATATATATCTTCACATAAAACTTCAAACAGATTGTTTTAGCCTAGGAGCAGACATAAAAGAAAAATAATTTCATATTTGAAAGACAGCTGGCATTTATACCAAAGGAAATGAAATAGAGACCAAGCAATTTTACTCATTCCCCTAACCCCTCCTCCGATATCTTTTCTGTTATTCAAGAAGCTCATGCACAGCGTCTTTAACGCATATAAAGGTCCATAGTTTAATTATCATTGAACAAAAATCTTGGCCAAAAGTTTACTAATGAAGGCAAAGCTCACATAGGCCCACGAGAGGAGAAACAGCAGTAAAAAAAAAAAAACCAACACCCACCAACAAAAAAACCCCAACAAAACCAACAAAAACAACCCACAGAAAAGATCAATATCAGCACTTCCCTTTTTCCTATTTAATGTTATTTTTATAACAGAAGAAAGCCAAAACCACAAACGACATAGAGTAGAAAAAACAGCGTTAAATTTACCATTGTATGCTCATTTTTACACACAAAAATCAGAACTGTTGTCATATAAAGTCAAATATTTTAAGTATCAACCGTGAAACGAAATATCCCGTTCCATTTCCAGAAAGTTAAAATAGAGAGATTTAATTTTTTTCAGAATCCGCCTTTTTTTGTTGTTTCCCTCCAGCGGCTGCAGCAGTACTTCGATTATTTCGCAATCATACAAGTGCCAGGACCGGCCGGGCACGGCGGCGTTGGTGGCTGGCGAGCGGGCGCCGCGGCACGGCGCGCTGCCGGGGCTGGGGCCCGGGGCTGGGGCTGGGGCCCGGGAGCGCACTCCCGCCGCTCCGCCGCCCTTTGGGAGGGGAGAGGTGAGATCCCGAGCCGGGCCGAGCCAACCCCCTGCGACACGCGGCGGGCGCGCAGGACCCCGGCCCGGGCGGCAGCGCGGAGCGGGCAGGGCGGCAGCGGCGCGGCCGCGGCCCCATCCCGGAGCTGCCCCCGCCGCCCGCCGGGCTCGGTGCTTCCGCACGGAACCGAGGAGAGCTTCGTCCCTCGCCGCACAGCGCAGCCCCAAGCCCCGCTGCAGTTTCCTTCCCGGGCACTCGCCCCCCCCCCCCCCGCCCCGGGACCGGGCTGCCCTCCAGCTGCGCGCCGGTACCGGCCCGGCAGAGCGGTGCTCCGCGGCTCCCGAACAAAGGCGGCCGCCCTTACCGTCTTCCCGTTGTAGTAGTACATGAGGGAGTTGCTGCCCACCCCGGGGACGGGGTAGGCGCAGTACATGGCGAGGCTGGCGGCGGGCCGGGCTGACGCGCACCGCCTCTCCCCCGCATCCACCCGCCGCGCCGCGCCGCCCGCGCACATGGAGCCTCAACGGCGACTTATGCAAAGCAGGACTGAACCATCTCCGGCCGGGCGCGGGGGTAGGGCCGGGCGCGGGGCCCCCCCAGCCCGCCGCGGCCCGCGCCCGGGGCCCTGCCGAGCAGCAAAGGGAGGGAGGGACGGAGGGAGGGGAGGGGGGACACGCGCGGGGCTGCCGGCGCCCGGAGACCGGCGCGCGCAGCGGAGAAAGCGCGAGGTGCGAGGCGCCGGCGAATGGAGACGTCCCGAGCGAGTTCAGCGCCTGCTTTTTGTTTTAATTAAATTAGAGCACTTGTGGCAGTGGAGACGCTGCTTGATGCGGCTCCAGCCACGCGGCCATCTGGCTCTGCCTAAAGTTCTTCCAACTTCGGCAGACGCCTCCCAAAGCCGTGGGGAGCTGCCGGGACAGAGGCCCTGGGGAAGCCAGAGCACCCCGGCAGGCAGGGGCAGGCAGGCAGGGACACGCAGGGACACCGCGGCAGGCAGGGGCAGGCAGGGACAGGCAGGGACACCCCAGCAGGGCCTCCTGGGCCCCAACCTGTCCCTGTGCCCTGCCCAGGCCACAGGCCGCCTTCTGAAGAGGGAAGCCTGTGTAATAGGACCCTAACACTGATAGGACCCTAACACGAAGACAACACCTACACAAGACGCTTGGCTTAAAAAAAAAGCCAAATTAAAACAATAATGTAAATATTTTCTTTTTACGGAATCATGCAAAATCCATCTTTAAGATAAAAAAGTATGATGGTTCTTTGGAAACATAAGCCCAGGCTCATTTATTGTATGTAAATGTATTATGCTGTATAATACATTTTTGTATGGAAAAAGCACTTCCGTGCCCATATAAGAAAGGGAAGAAAAGAAAGAGGGGATCCCCAACAACTTTGGCACATCACAAAAATGTGAATTATACAATACAGCAAACACACTGCAGCTTCCAGCAGAAAAATCCCTTAATATTTGCACATTATCGATGCCTGGTAAGTCTTTTTGCCCTCTTCACTCAACAGTGGCATTAACTAACATCAACTCTTAATGAGGGGTATATTTTTTTTATTTTCTACATATGAATGCAGTTGGTTATTAACTGAGCTCCTGGTAAGTCAGATAAGGATTTCAATCCAGGACCAAAAAAAAGGTTAAAGCAAAACCACATTTCTCCACCTCTGTGTCAACTGCCAATGCTGTGAATTCTCCCTGCCTCCCTCCTGACAAAAGCAGGAAAATACTTCAGGACAAGGAAAAAAATGGGCAAAGTTCAATTCAGCAACTTACAGGGAAAGAAACCAAGTTGCAGTAATTTGGTTCATTCTGCCAAGCAGCACCTTGTGTGTCAGTGAAATCTTCTGAGCTAAAAAGATGCCCAAGGGTGACAAATTGACTACAATAGAACACTATGGTCAGATGAAAATCTTAGTGCGTCTTCTCCGAATAACGTCCATTATCTCAGCACAGAACTACTGTAGTGTCTGTAAATACACAGACTATACACATACTGACAAAAAACATCTTCAAATGCTTTTTCGGAGAACTCTTCCAATCAATTAGGAGACTACTGTGCTTGGAGTATGTTGGCAAATACATCCTGAAGTTAACATGAGCTGAAGAACACTTGCATTTTTACTGCAAGTCAAACTACACATCCAGAACTACTTAACTATGCAGTAAAGCTAATGATATCTGAACTGAACTCCTCTCCAATACAAAAGGCGTAGCAGCAGCTGCAAAAAAGAACATCACTATACTTCAGACTATTAAATTGCCAGGCCCGCAGAGTGACTTGCAGCTTCCTCCTTCCCCTAGGGACCACAAAGGCCCATTTCAGTCCCCAGAGAGTCTGTAAGAAGCTTTGATTTGCAGCTAACAATGCCACTCCTTAAAGCTTCTCACTAATGTTCAAGACTCTACAGATGAGATATGCTAAAAGATCTTCAGATCTTTGCATGTGCTACTTCTCATAGTGTACTGGATTCAAATCAGTAATTCAGACTAATGTATAACTTAGGAAAAAACCTAAACACTGGAAAAGGAGCTTTCAGCTTGCAAGAGTCGAAGAAGTAAGAGAATCCTTTTTTTTTAAATCATTCAAGAACACAAACTTTTAAATCATTTAAAGTACTTCCAGGATAACTGGAGTCAGTTCTTTGATGTAAAGACCATCATCAACATATCTGAAATTGCTGCTGTGCCTCCATGCACACATGCTCAATTTTCAAAATAGTATTTGAGATGAAGAGTATGATCAAGCCCCCTCTCAAATAATAAGCATTATCCACCTGTATTACAAGCAATTGGAAAAATGTTAAAACATACAGCAGAAAAAAATATCTCTGCTATATGGCATTGGGAGGGAGGCTTCTCTGCATTACAACTGCCCTATACTTGTACAGAGCAATTGTAATGAAAAATATACAGGTAATATTAACTGGTAATATTTACTAACACAATTAACATTTATCAGTACAAGGAAATCATTGACGTCCTCCATCACATGGGTAAGACAACAGCAACGATATGATCAATAAAACTGAGCAACGCCACTGCAAATGCTGTCTGTAGACAAACTAGTTTAAAGACTGGTACCTCCATAATGAGTCAATAAATGAATTTGCTCCAGAGTTACTTCCCCACAAATCAAAAGGATAACAATTTCATTTTACTGAAAAGGGAATTAGTTGTCCTACCCTCAGTTACATCAGTGGGAATAAAATCTTACTGTACAATACTTGAAATTTATCACTGTATCTGCTTTACATTTGCTGTACGAAAACATTGTTTCTCACAGGATATTTGCTACAGTGATTCACCTTAGAGGATCAAACCATAATTCCACCAAGCATATCAAACTTTAACCCACAGAAGTTTACTTTCACCAGAATAGATGAAAAATAAACCTAAAATGGAAGAATTCAAAAGACTGCTCAAAAAATTGTGATGTTGTTACCAATAACTCTGTATTTGCAGGAACTACTACCAGATAACTATTCCAAAAGCTCCTGAAGTCCAAAGTAAGTTTTTGTTTTGTGGTTGCAATTTTTATAATCCCCATTTAAGCCGAGTAACAGCTGCTCTGAAATTTGTTTTCTTAAGAGAATCATGTTACAGTGAAATGAATCATAGCTGGATCAGTGATACTGTACTGGGTACAGTTGTTTACTCCATTTTTCCTTGGTGACAAGTCAAGGGTTAATCTTATGACTCAGCCTGACAAAACAAGTCAGCTGGAGACAGGGCCAATTTTTTAAACTTGATTTCAGACAGACATGCCGTCAGCAGAGGAGCACTGAACTGACATGCACTTTGTAGCCCGAATTGTTTCCACTCATGACCCTGTGCTGTGTGTCAAAAACAATAAACTGCCTGTTTCTAAAGTATGTAAAGAGATTATGAAAGCTGATGCAGAGCAAAATACTGACCTAATAATAAACCAAGCTACCTGTAGGAGAATATTTTCAAAGATCATTTTAACACAAAGAAAATTTGTGAATGACCTACGTGTTCTCCCTAAAAACAAACGTCTATGTGAAATACGTTTTTGTCCAACTTGTCAGTCACAAAGCAAATACACAATGAGCATATGGAACCCATCATTTGAATTTATAAAACAAACAAACATAATTTCTCTAGATCACTGAAAATTATACAATATGAAAGATAATTATATAACTCTCTCAATGGACGAGAGCCATCCTCTGGTCAAATGTATTCCACAAGACTGAAATACTTTAAGAAGGTTATTGCTTTTTATCATAGTTTTATTATTTTAAATGGGTCTATTCAAACACAACAAGCAGCAAAAACTTTTACAATTAATTATGTGCAACTAGAAATTAAAAGTTCCTTTTTCACCAACAAAAGCAACTGTGATGTGTAAACCCAAGTAACATGGGTTTCCTCATGGAGAGTTGGCTTCAATTCTGCTGAACAAATGGTAACATGGTAAGAGCCCAAACATGCTTTTGATGGGGATACCAATTCTACTGTTCTTACTAATTTCCATTTAATTTCTTTGGGGCTAGGTTAACCTGCTATGTTTGCAAATAAGGTGAAGGCAACTGCCCTAGAGGTGTCTCCTCCCCCCTCTGTTCAAGGTTGGAACTTATTATCAATTTCAACCACATTCGACAGAGGAACAGAAGTTTCACGAGTGATTAAGTTCTTGCCAGTTCTAAGAAGACTGGAACCTGAACAGGAGAGACAGACCCCAACTGATGCCCCATTGAAATAAAGGCAAGGTATGAAGAATAGAGGATAATAGACAAATTCATAGAAAGTAAGTCCAATACTGAACAACCTGTTGCTAATTCAAACATACATAGTAACTTCAAGATGCTTTTCTTGCAACAATTCAGGGAAAAAAAAAAAAATCTAGGCATCTAGGGCTCCCAATATAACCTATTTTAAACCCAGACATTTATGATTAACTATAGCAAGGCCAGAGGTAGGATTGTCGATAAAGGATGCCTTGAACATCATGAATAATGCAGCTGTTACAGACAAGATTCCAAAGCTTAAGAAACAAACCTGGCTGTTTTAGGGGGAAAACATGTCACTTATTATACTGTCCTCTATTTAATTCATCAGTTAAGTAAATGTTAATTGATTTTAAAATCCTGGAAGTACAGCCTTCTGTTGTTAACCAACCACTATGTATGCTGTTCAGCAGAGACTGCAGCCTAACTGTATGGAAGACAACTTAAAATAACCCAGTGGACTAAATTTGATAGGCAAAACCCCCACAATATCCAAAGGAAGATGTTTTAAGCAAATTACTTCACCGATCTATGCAAGAGCTAAAATAGTTTAGTGGTTTTCCTGTTCAAAAGGTTTGTCTTTAACTTCACATTTATCATCGATGTCACTATTACCAGGGAAAAGGGAACAGTTTGAAGGAATAAAGAACAGACAATAAATACTAACGAAATTGATATTAATTGCTATCCATTACTTTTACCTAGCAATATTACAAGTTTTTTGCAGGGTCTGGAGGATGGTTGTTGGGGGGTTTTTGTTTGCAAAAACACCCATTACCTATGACAGATATGGGTAAAAAAAAATATATATTTTTTTTTAATTGGAAACTACAGCTAGGAAGTTTCTCTTTCAGTAGTTTTTCAAATAACATTGAATTTCAGATATTTAGGTTTTTACATAAATATTTTACTAGAATGGAAAGAATGAGGAAAAAAGTGTTGTATATCACGTTCTTCAGAATCAAACACAAAACAATTTGAGGAAGTTTTAAAACTTGTTTCAAAATCTTTCAAATACAACTTTGATAGGATATTGCTTAAATGAAGAAAGTTTTATTATTTTGCTGAAAATATTAAGCACTTAAGCTTTGAAAGCCTCTATATGAAGGTCTTTATGCATATCTACACTAAAAAGTAAATAAAACTGTTTATTATCCTGAAGCAATAAGTTGTCCCATCAGAAGTCAGATAATCATCATCTCAAAATGCGCTAAAAACCTATCCAATCTAAAAATGTGTATACACCTTAAAAGAATTTTAAAACCTGGAATGAATTAGCAAGGTTGTGTTACTGAAACTTGCAGAAGGTTACCTGAATTACAAATCTTTTCACATCAACTCAATACAACCAAGAAAATTTGAAAAATTAAAAAGTGATTAAGGGGTCCCTCTACTGGTCCAACCTTAGTATCATTTAACTTTTATTTCATTACTGAAGTACAGTGTATTTTTCACTTTCTCCCCTCACCTAAACTGTGCAGCTACACCTGCACTTGTGTGATCTCCCTGTAGGTGGCTCCATAGCCAAAACGTGAGCGCAGCCTGATACACCAATACACACACACCTTTTGAATTTATTAAATAATTCAGTGCCAGAGAAGCTTTAGAAGATTGCATGTCAAAACGCAGAGAGCTAATTGTGCCTCAGCATATATTTCCTTGCATCTCCCCCCTTCTTCTGAACTCCAACTTGCTGCTGGGAACAACTGCTTTGCAAATGAAACCGAGTATCAGAAGCCAAACGAGCAATGCTGTCATCCACAGTTATGAATACGCCTACTACTTCCCTATAGAAAGAAAAAACACTAACAACTAATCCTAGCTATCAGTGCAAATGGTATGAAATCCCATCACTAAATCTCCCAGACTGTACAACTTGCTTTCTTTATAAGTCTTGATATCACAAAAAAACTCTGTAGCACTAAACCAAGAGTAATTTAATTCAATTTCTTTGCTTCAAGTGTGTAATGACATATCTTCATCTGAAATTTCACTGGAAGATTATGCAGTGCTTTAATTTCAGCACCACTGTTTTGAAAAAGCAATCATTTTTGTCTTGCCCAACATTTGGACAGAGCAAGCAGCTGAAAGGGAACATCTCGGTTCAACAGCGTGTAACAGTCGAGGAACACAACGTTGCTCACTATTTTCTCAGCTGACTTCAGGGATGATAAAAGCCTTCCCACCAAAACCACAAGTATTATCAAGCAAAAGATATTAAGAAGTAGTCTTCAAAAAAGCTTTTATCCTTATCTATTGTTGTAAAACACCACACTAATTTATGGCAATGGACACATTAATCTTTGAGGTAAAGCAGAAGTTGCAGCAATTCCATATAACTTCTCCCTAAATTACACAAGCTGCAATTCAGTCATGTTATTTTTCAGATAACAGTTTCAGAACTATGCACAGATTTAAGGTTCTTTTATGCAGATCTACACTCTAATTTAAGAGCATCTAATATGCTAATTTTGATACATAGTGAAAACTTCAAAAATAAAGTATCTTCAGTAAATCCAAACACAGAGAAATAATGTGACATCATTATCTATCCCTCATATATGCATATGCAGGATTTTCATAGATAAAACCTCTCAATTAAGTGACCTCACAATAGTTCACCATAGCCAGATGACAGGACAGTTAGTTTGGAAAAAAGATCTGAATGCGATTTTTAAAAATGCTATTAAGAGAGGGTTACTTAAGTACCTTTTCCCTAATTCAGTGGGAACTTGATCTGAACTCTCACAGCAGGACTTTGCAATGGACTGCTTAGTTGTTTAATGACAGCTAAATGTTCTCTTACAGCAAAGAGCAGGTAGGATGTTAAAATCTGAGGTTACTGCTGTTTTCAGAGAGATTTCAAATAAAGGCCATGTTGAAAAAATACTACAATAATCTATCTAGAAAAACAGGTATTTTTCTTAATATACATAAGAAACACTTTTCCTTGGTCTGTAACATAATTCAGGGGTTGGATGTTTTATATATTTGCTTTTTCTTTAAGTTCACAGATAAACAGGGTTCTTAAAAAGGAGTACAGAGCAAGTCCCTGAAAACTTTATCCATTGAATCAGGTGACTAAAGAACGAGCATAAAGCAGAAGGGAAGATGGAAGACTGTGTCATGAGGAAGAAGTCAAAAGTTCTCTGTTGCATTATCCATAAGGATTTATTTGCTCAGTTTTGTTATTTAAAATTGCCTTCTAAAACACAGCACAGAATCAGAGATTACTGCTGTCTTTGAGAGTCTTAAATACTGAAGACAAGTGACAGTTGATTGTACCACCTGAGCGCACAATGCAATTCACAACAGCTCTGAACAAACTAAATGCCGCTTTTTACATTTTGACACCATTTCTGGCCAGTGGGAAAAAAATCTTACAAAAATGAAAGTCCCTCTAGAAAGTCAGTTAAACACAACATCACCTCAGTTAAACATCACACAAAGTATCTACCCAGGATGCTCCAACATTTTTATTCAGAGCCACAGACTTCATAAAATATTCCAAGGATGTTGCTTTATTTCAATACACATTGAACTTGCTAATATTGAGGATAATTCTCTAAAGAAAGTCCACTCAGTGAGGTGAATGTTTTATTATTTCTAAAACAATCTAAACATTAAAGTGTCAAAAACTGGTTTCAGATAAACATTCAGAGGACTGGATACTTTCCACTCCACCATTTCAAATAATCTCCTTTTACCCTTCAGGATGGTTGGAGGAAGGAGGAGCACAGAAAGGAGTAAGAGCTACTATTTTTCTTCTGGTACCATTAGTACCTTTATGAACCATCTCTTGAAATGTATTTCTCAAGCTCAGTCTTAAAAGACTATCATGATACCAAAAAGAAAAGTGCCTTAAAAGTTCTATGCATGCAAACAAAGTTTTCTCTAGCTTTACTTCATAATGAATTCTTGCAATAAATTAGCACCCATAGACTATACACATACTATAGAGGGTGATACATGAGGAACTCCTATAATCAAGCTACAAATTGTCTTAATTGTATTGAAAAATGTAATGAGTTTGAATTCAGAAGATCTCTCGTATAAGAAAATATTCATTTGACAATCTCTTATTAAACAAGTGGCAATCTAAAGTTTAATATTAATTAATAGTCTCAGGTACTGTGGAAAGTCTAAAATACTCAAAATAGTTATTAGAAATGGCACTGTAGAGAAAATAATCAGATATTTGTGCCTGTGTGTCACAGCTGCTCTGTAACAAAAATCAACAGACATGTATTTAAGGTTATTTATCTGATATGAAACTAATTGAATGGCAAAAGAATGATGATAGATATCCACACTATTTTTCTTAGAATTATGACCTCATGATAGCTACTGATGATGGTACTAATCATAAATATTATTTTGAAATATTTTTTGACAACACATATAAATAGTATGTTTCTGCTCATAGCCCATCCATAATTAGCTGGCAATCTCCCTGTGCATTTCCAAAAGTGAGCCTTACTTTTCTTTCTTCTCCCTCTGCAGACTGATCAGCTCTTTGAAAACCCTGACACTCTGCTCTTCCTAACTCAGTCCCACGATTAGTTACAACTGGTTTCAAGTCACATGATGTTATTAGTTTCTTGGCTTAGTTAAGGTAACTCCTACAATCAGAAAAATTCACAGAAATACAACAATTTTGAATCTCCGAGGATAATGTAACTCACTGAACAGTATTTTTCCCCCCGCTATAATATAAACGGCACATCATAATCTTTCTGTTCACTCATGCCTGGCTTGAACTAACAGTGAGGAAAAAATAAACCACTGATCTTTTAGTTTCTATCCTCCCAACAAGGCTTTAAATTTAGTAGTTGTAGTTTAACATAAATGCTTGCATGTCAACATTCAAAATGTTTTGGGCAATGACTCACCACTTAGCAACTTACCACAGGAAAACTTAAAAATGCATTTGCCTGGTGCATTTAATTTTTACAGTAAAAGGACAAGTTCAGATTAAGCTGCATTCCAGAAAGGAACTAAGCAATTCATTAGCACTTTCCTCTGTAACTATTTTTACTTTAGGCTCTGATAAGAATACATGAAGAAAAATAAACCTCAAAGCAAGTAATTTCAGAAAATACCATACAAATCCAAGAGAAAAAGAAACAAACTAGAGGAAGTTTAAGAGGTTTTTTTTTAAAAAAAATCATTCTTTTTTAAAAGATTATTAGATATCTAGGAAATCAAATTACTGCTGAGTATCTGTGACATGGTAGCCCTATACTAACTTAAAAATATTGCTGAAAAAAATCTTTTCTAAACTGAAAAAATACAGATTTGTACAGTAACATTAAGTTTCATCTTTCTTGTGACTTTCCATATTATAATTAAACTTCTCTGCACTACCTATTAGCTATATCAATTTTTATCTTTCCCACAATGTAGTCTGACTTTTTACCAAGGTATATTTAAAATAGAGACAACTTACATAATTATCTATTCAATTTCGATTTCCTATGATGCTCATTGAAATTCAATTTTACTTCATCTTCGAAACACATAATATCTCATATAACTTTTTTTTAAAAATATGTCATTTTATATCAAGGCTCTATTCATCACTGAAAGCACTGAAAGAGAGAAAGAGTACTTAAAAACTGCAGCACCGCAATCATTGATTAGTCACAGTAACCACACTTCATTGTGCAGATTGGTACAATGTTAATACAAATAAAATTTATCAGCATTTTGTTGTCTCCACTCCATTTGAAAAATACTGCTTCTTACAATTAAAGCCTGGCAAGAGAAATGAGAGAAATTTTTCATTTGCTAAAATGATCTCTTTACCTGGCTGACGCTACTAAATATTAAACATGTAATGTAAGCTTTATTACTCGCCTAGAATTACGGTAATAAATTACATGAAAATTGCACTGCTATGTGTTTTAGCTCCTCTGACATTTTAAATATATTTTTGTTAATCTAGCAGAAATCATCTGCTAGACTGTAAAGCCACCCTACATAACACACAACTGTTAAAATGTAAATTGCCAAACTATTTTTAGCTGCTGCTGAAGGGGGGGGGGGGGGGGAATAAAAGGCGGGGGGGCGGGGGGAGGAAGAAGAAGAATATTCCTGGCCTCGGGAATAATGATTTGAGGCATTGTGTTCATTTTGTTTATCAAGCAGCTATTCAGCCTCTAGTGGGGCCCAAGTGCTTATGCAAGCAAAAGCTTTTAAGAGTGCCTGCAGCTGCAATCCTGGCTTCCAGGTAGGCTGCAGGTTCAGAGCACAGCTGCCCCAGGCTATCTACACTATCTCGGCTCCATCTGCAAGTACGGTTAAAATAGGATTTCAGATCCCGGTTTCTGTATGTATCACCGTGAGCAGGGTGAGGGAGAAGGGAAAGAGAGGGAGGAGAGAACAGGGGAGATGCAAGGACTAGAAGACACCATCCGCACTTCAGACTCAATACCAAATAAAAAGATCAGACCCATTTTGTTCCCACTATATTACTGTTGCCCGTGCAGTATGTTCTATTCAGCCTATCCGGCTTTGAGTTATGACTCATCCAAGTGCACCTGCGCCCATGTGTTAAGTACTGCCAAATAAAAGCCCAACATCCATTTACACAACAAAGAGATGTACCCCGCAAGGCAGCGGAGCTTCCCCCTCCCCGCCTGTTTGTTCTGAGCAGGGGAAAAAAATAATTCTGTCCTCCGCTTCACCGGGGATTTTTCACTTCACGTGGATTTTTAAATGCAGATTCATTTATAAACAATTTTCTTCCTTTTAAGAATAAAGCATATTTAATACCACAAAACACCCCTACAGCATTAGATTATCACAGCCATTAATGATTTTTCCACCAAAACCCTTCCAACCTTTTTCATCAAAGCCCTTTATTCTCGAAGGATAAATTTTCAAGCAAAGAGGGATCAACAAACTAGTTGCTTGAAAGCTTTCCTGATGCTAGGCTAAAGTTAGGAAAGGCTTAATGAAGGCTTTAAAATCCACCAGGGCTTCACAATGAACATCTGACTCGGTGATTTATGCATATTAATAACCTCAGTCCTACTGAGGCAAGCTGAGCTGTACATGTCCTCCGAATCTTAATGTCTTCAGCTCCACTGGGATTATTACAAATGTAAATTTCTAAGATTCTCAGCTATTAATCTCTGTCTGTCCTCCTGTTCAGCAACATAATGACTAATTAAACATCAAAAGACCTGTACAGGAGATCTTCTTTGACAGCTCCTGGCCCAGCTCTCTTCCCAAGAGAGGAATTCAAATGACAGGGACAAGTGGGTAGGAGCATATGAGCAAGCTACAAATCACTGCTATGAAATCTAAAAATTCCACATCAAATGTGTATTTAGTCCTCCAGAACCACTCCCAATTACCTAGCCTCGCTGTTCCTGTCCAGTGGATAGCCTTCCTAATGCTAAAGTTAAGTCATTTGTATGTATGTCAAGCAAAGAGAATGCAATTTGAGCCTGACTTGTTTACTATAAGTAAAAAACGTAGTACTTACAGAAGAAGGCAAGCCAGGGGGCACCTTTCTTACTTTCTTTGTCTGTAGAGGATCTGTACACAGAAAAACAACATTTCATCAAGTATCTGCATTACAGATGAAAAAGAATAAATAGCTACGCTATACAGTTTTTTCTTTCCATGATGGATTGCTTATTTTGCAATTTCATGCATTTTTTTATTCTATGCCAATGAAATGTCTTTCACATCAATACAAGAATGTAATGTACTGATGTTCTTCTCCAAAATAAAGCTTTGCTAAATACTTGCAATTCTTTCCATAAGGAAGGTAGTTCTCCCTAAGAACACTAATGCTAAAGGGTACACTGATGCCCTTATACACTTGCTAAGAAACAAAGTAAGATTTTGAGATATATAAAGGAGGAAAATGGAGCTGATTAGCTAGAGAAGTGCTTTCCCTTTCTGCACTTCAGAGTAAAGATAGAACTAGCAAAAAGGAATTTGACATGTTCAAGTATGATTTATACTCTAAAAATACTAACATGATCTACATTTCTACAGCTTTTAGACTATACCAGGGATGTAAATAAACAGAAAATCAAATGACCTAATTACTTTTCTTAAGTAATAAAGGCACTATAACTCGAATTTGCATGCAACAGTCAAGTTGGAAGTATGATACTTGCTTCCTTCTACCAATAATTATTGTAACATCACAAAAGTACCCAGCAATTTCATTACCTAAATCAAGAACCTGAACCAGTTTAGTCAGCGGCTAATAAAATTAATCTGAACAGTATACACGCAAATTAAAAGTTAACTGATGTTCTGAAGACAAGTATCTGGCAAGATAACCAATTCTACAGTTGATCGATTGAGTCTTCAATTAAAATACAAAATTCCGATTTTTCTATTTTCATTCAAAACATTTAATCACAATTTTATTATACCATATGACAAGATAAAGGTGAGATAAGGTGAGAATATCTGCTGGACATCTTTACTCTGATTGTTCCCCATAGGGCACGTTTGGAAAGAAAATAAAAGGCCTTCTGGAAGAGATATTTACACTGTACTCAGTGTGTCACCTGAAAGGGAACACTGGTTGGTTTCAATGAACTTTAGTAGCAAATTTAAAAAGAGTTTGTTAAAACCCTGGTCAGGCAACTTCTTCACAGGGATAAAATGGCCATAACTCAACTTGGCTTTAAATTCTCAGGCAGCAGTTCTGTAACATTTAACTAGTCCGTTAAAAAAATAAAGATATTTCAGACATACTTTCTCAAGCTATTGGAAACAAGACTCGAGATAAAAGTGCACTTCATTTTCCTGGCATTTCTGGAAAAACATTTCCATAAATTTGTAACCACCGCCTGCCATGTCCCAGGTTACGGTCCCCCAGATTCAGCTATGACAGAAGGAGGAATATCACACTGTTACCAGTTTGAACTGGTTTATACTCCCTGAGCTTCTCTTTCAAAGAGGAAAAAAAAAAAAAAGGAGTACTACTTTGAAAACACCACACTTAGCTTCATTTCCTTTAATTTAATAATATCTGGATCTTATCTAAGTCTATACAGTTTGCACAAGAAACTAACTTAATCGTATATTCAAGTACATAATAGAAATGGGACAATCTCATTTAGGACTGTCCCTCTATGACTGCTTCATACCACAACCTTTCTGCCTACATCAGTATCACACTCTGTCCGTTACCCAAAGTCATGCTCTAACAGCCCCTCTGTTACTCAAAACTACAGCAGGTTACTATTAGAGTAGTTTCTCACTAAAACCAATTCAATGGGGGCTAAAACTTAATAATAATGACAACAACAATAAACCCCCCAATCTTTTCTATTAAAGTTCAAGCAACCTTCCAAGCAGTAAACAATTTAACTGAACTTTCCTCAAACTGTTCCTCTTCCGAAAAAGATCTGAAGAACTGCTGCATTTGATTCTCATGTTCTAAGGAACACTAATACTTATAAGAGTATTTGTAAAGAAAGACAACCCCAGGCTGAAAGGCAGTTGTCTTGACAACAGGTTAAAGAGTTGCGCAAGAATGGTATTTTAAAATAATACATATATACGCACACACATATAGGTAAAGTTCCAAAATAATATTTTTATAATTAAAGATTTTAAAATCAATTTCAAGCATATTCAGGACTATTTTAATGCCCAAGGAGTTTGCAGTTCTAGTTAATACTAAAGTTACTTCAAGAAACAATTTGCATTTGGTGAAATCTTATATTTTGGGTAGAGTATGGTTTAAATTGTATGGTTCAAAAAACCCAAGATTTTATTATGGAATAGAAGTGCTGTACAGAATGAGTGGCATTAAAAAACCAAAATTATAACTAGAGTAATCCTAATGACATAACATGCTAACATTGAAATATGGTAGCTTTTAAACTAGGACATCAGGTTGCAGTCTCTCTTTTTATACCAAAAAGATTTTTTAAAAAACTTGCACACCCAATTATTGGCAATAGTCTTATAGCAGAAATGATAGAACATCTGGCTCATTCTTGATTCCCCAATTCAACCAAAAGTCTTTAGAGCTCTGAATTATTACCACTGACTATGACCGAGTATGAAAATTCCATTTATCTCTGAGTATCTCCAGAATAAAATACTAATACTGTCACAGGATTATAACAATTTTTAAGCAAGTTCCTGTCTGCATATTTTGCAAGGTAGTTTGATTTTAGGATAAACTACTAGTCTCCAATTGCTAAGAACTTTAAAGGCATGTTGAACCAATTACAATGAACTATATATTGCCCTGAATAAAGTTACTTTTAGCATATAAAAGGATAATTGTTTCCCCTTTGTGTCTTTCCTCTACTAAATAATGGTAATGACCTCAAGGTCAGGCATTTCCAGGAGTTAATGATGGCATGGGTTAAGGGCACTCAGCTGGTCATCAGCTCCTATCCATCTGTCATTATTGCTTTTGCAATTAAGGGTTTTATTGGAGTTTCTTGTTTGTTTTATAAGCAATACTGACCAGTGTTGAATCCAAACTAGCATCTCAAAAAAAAAATGTTAATAATTCCAGTTTATCTCTTATATAGCAGTTTTCTGTAATTTGAATTTCAGTACAGAGCAATCTCTAGTATATAAAATGAATTGTCAAAGAAAATAATAAAGTCTGCAGAAACGCATCATGAACAGAAGTTTAAAAACTGTCTATATTACTCACCAAGAGCTGGTGAGTCATGAAGTGGTCTTCGGCGTTGATTTGTGGCAGAAAACGGGTAGTAGGGTGTTCCAGGTTTTCCCGAGGATGACAGCTGACCTGGACTTCCAAGCCCCATATCTGAACGAAGCAGACTAGACTGCAGAATACACAGAGAAAAGTAAAATTAAACTCTATATAACAACTCAGCTGTTAATATACCAGGCTAACAAACTATTAACCACACATACTGCTTTTGGCATTTATAGGAATTTACCAGGCTTTCAGTGAAGGTCTTAAGAGTTCAAAAAAAATGTTGACTTTTAAAAATCAGTATTCAGAGAATATACTATAGCATAATTCAGAAAGGCAGAACAAGTTTGGCTGTGAGCCTCTAAAAACACATAACCATTTCAGTTTAAAACATTTGAAAGAATCAATTCATACTTATATTCTAAACAAAAACCTAATTCCTTGTTTAGTTTGCAATGTAACATCTCTTCTATTACATGGTATAAACATAATTGATAAAAACTACGAGTTTGTAGTGTGACATTAAGTTTTAGCACATACTTAGAAATCCAGATTTATATTACACATTCATAAAAACATGGAATAATTGTCAAAAAACCCCTGAACCCATACAAAAGAGATAACAGATTAGATTAATGCACAGAACATAAAAAATCATGACATTTTAAAGACTACAAACCAACAGTGTAGTTGAACCCTACCCTTTTTGTTCCCTTTTCATGCAGTAAATACAAGAACATTCTAAACACTTAACAAGAGCATTATATATTGTTTGGCCTCACGTTATTTGGATTTCTTCTGTGAAACTGAAATAAACGTTGGTGATTTATGAGAACATAGTTTCTTCATGGTTGATACTATGCTTAGCCTTGTTTCAGTCTGAAAATCCCCAGACTTGGAGTGAAACCCACAGAAAACATAATGCTAGCAGGCAGTAAGAACGCCTTCACTGTGGCTTCACTCCTGGCTGTCGCATACAGCCTTCCTCATACAGCAGCAGCCATTCTGTGTTACACATAGCTAAAGACACTTTGCTTTTAATATCTGCAAAATTAGACAGTGTTTTTAGACCACTATGTAACCAGCAGCCTTCAGAAACAAGTGATTTGATTTCTTCACACTCGGTCATTACGTGGTGCAGTCTTCCGGTGATGAAGGGGGTAAAGCACGGCTGTCAGATGACAGGACAACAGTTATGTTTTGTCTACATTCAAACTGCGTTGAAGTTGCAATTGTCAGATGATGCTAAAACAGAAACTGCTGACTAGATTAACTTTTATACCAAAACAACCTTGAAGTGTCACCTAGTTAAAGTTTCTCCTTCAGCCCCACTGCTCCCAAGCCAACTTTCCTCCTCCCCTCAAACTGCTCCCAACAATGAAGCCCACTCATACCCACGGGTGCCAGAGGTTGCCAAACAAGCACACTTGCGCTCTGGATCACGGCAGGAACCACTCTAGCACTGTTGCCTTCAAGGGCTACCGCAGCCCACCGGAATACGTGCAGAGGGCATTGCTCAGGGCTCTCCTCACCATTCTTCCTAAAGTCTGAACACACTCATTCATAAACAAATGTAATTTTTTTGATTATGTTGTATCACCCAAGCTGGTTCTTTCGGTTTGATGATTTGTGAAAGATGAGGCTAACTCACATGGCTCTCAGTAAAGTACTAAATCCCTTCTAATTTGCAGTGTACTGGGATTAGCAGAAAATCCAGAGTTCATCTACAATTACAGACTATATATAAAATAAGTAATAACCTCAAATGCATTTTTCTAGATAAATGGTTTTGCATCATATCACAACTGAAATTTCTTTTACTTGTCTGATTAACCAATCTGAGCATTGAAAAGAGTAGGATGTTACAAGGCACCCCGTTACAAACTAAAGGAGGGCCCAGAAGTGTTAAGTATTTCCTACAAATGCATCACACAGTTTAACAACAAAGTTAATAATGATTCAAAATGTTAAGGCATAAAAATAAAGTTTCCTCTCAGCTCAATTTCTTCATTCTTATTCTTACAATAGTCTTTAATTCAGAATTGTTAATATAAAACTCATACTGAAATGAGATGCCCTTATAAGGAGTGAAGTGATCCTTATACAAAGTATGCAGAAGATACAGGGGGGAGGGGGAAATCTGCTTGTAGACTGTTTCAAGATTTGCTAATTTTGCCTTTGACAAACAGTTAAGAGTTTATTGTTTTGCATAAAACATTATGATTATCAGAATATCTGGCTTACATAGTATAAGCCTGAATTTAGCAAAGATGCTGTTCACATTTATTAGAGTTTTAGCGGGGAACACTGCAGGAAACCTGGGCAACGTTTTGTGAAAAGCACTTCCTCCAAACCAATGCTCTCCAAGAGAAGACATTAGACCAGTCCTGCACTTAGCCCAAGAATACCCAGGACTGAAAGAAAACTACTTCACATAGCCCAGGTGGAAGGGGAGGAAGTATAGTGATAGTTGTCATTTCAAGTAGCTGAAGCAAGGTCCCACTCAGAGAATCCCAGAACCACTGGGGCTTGCAGGGACCTCTTGAGGTCATCTCCTCCAGCCCCTGCTCTCTCAGAGCAGCTGTCAAACACAGTTAGGAACTACCTCCCATTCACGTTAAAGACAACCCTCCTTTCTTCCCTCCAGCATCTCCTTCTGATCATTGGCAGTGATTTTGGAAATGCAACAGGATCCACACAGATGCCTCCAAAAAAAAGGGTAGAAGGGTTCTTAGTTCCTCTGTTCCTCTATTCATTAAGGGGGAGGGAGGGGAGATGACCAAAAAAACACCCTCCACAAAAAACCAAACCACCAGTAAAAAGTCTTAAATTCACTTCTACCAAGCCATTCCAAAAGGCATGTATCTGTATCCTTTTCAGAACCTCCAACCTTTACCTCATGACATCTGCCACTCTTGCTTTTGTCCTAAGCATTCCAGGTCTCAACATTTTCATCAGACCCTTAATTTCAAAGCAACATGGCTACCACAACATAAAAGTAATACAATACATACTCAGTAAATCACAAGCTATGTGACACACTCTAAAGAAGTTTCCTGATCTATATTGTGTTTGGGTAAGAATTTTTTATTGAAAGAAAAAAAAAAGGGGGAAAGAAAACCAAACCCAAGAAACACAACACTCTTCTACCATTCCCACAATCAAATGAAGCATCTGTTTAAAATTTTATAATTGTTCCTCAGTCTTCCAAAGGAAATAAAAATAGATGTCATTAGTTCAGCTTATTGATTTTTCTGCCTGTCTGAACCAATTGAGAAGCAATATTGATTAGGACTGATCCTTTCCTAAGGGCATCTGATAAAGAAAGGAATACAAAAATACCACTGAGGATAGCAAAAAAGCTTTGTATTATCAGCACCAAGCTTCTCCTGACTAAGTGCCTGAGGTCCCTGCACACAGGCAGATCGCTTACATACGTAGTTTGCAGCACTCTCCACAGAGAACATTCACGCTCACTCCGAACCTCATCTGCCAAGCACGGATCCAATTACTAAAGAATAATCAATGACTGGTTATTCTCCTGAATGCTGCTGAGGCCTGTCTGCATTACCATTATAAATAAACAGGCATCACCCTTAAAAATTCGCCTCTTTGGATTTTATAAGGCATATTTCCAGCTTCAAGATAAATAAGCATTATTTAAAGCAATATTTTCCCTGAGGAATATGTGTTCAATAACCAACCTAAAAAAAAAAGAAAGAAAACAAAATTAAAAAGGTTTTTATTACAATCAACTAAGAACATAGCAAGCCTGATTCCAAAGAGAACACAGAAGAAGGGGTAAACATGACTCCTTTACTTTTCAAATTTATCCCTTTCAGCAAAACCAAGAAACAGTTTTGACAGCCTCAGGGGAAATCACATGGTCTGACCCAAAAAATAAAGGCTTTTACAAAGGCCGTTATGTAGACAAATGCTTTAAAGGGGTCCTTTCCCTAAAAAGTATTCTCATAAAATGAAATGCAGGGGAGTCATCTATTCAAACATTAGGGGTGAGGTGGGGAGAAAAGAATCATATCTACATATGGGGGGGTGTGTGTATTTATGCACCTTTGTCACAGAAAACAAGTAACTTTGTATTGCAGCTGCACTTACGTGCATGCAAAGTTAGCTTCCATTCAAACTAACAAGCTAATCAACCATATGCTTACATCCAAATGGTATGCTGGAGTTGAAGAAGGCTCCTTACTCAATGTATTTTAAAATGGTTTTTAAATTGATTCTTTCAAAGAATTTGAGCATAAAAGTAAGAAACAGTTTGACTACTTTGGAAGTTTTCTTTTCCCCAGCCCAATGCTATGAATCTTTAGAATCCCAAAGATACAATTTGATGCCAAAATACTGCTCTGCATTCAATGAACTTCTAGGACACCGGCCAGCAGAATTCTAATATGTTACTAAACAGTTCTTTGATTTTCTTACTTTGATATAAAAAAAGAAATGTGGACAAGTAAAGGCCTACAGATGTCCTTATGTAATATTCCTTGCAGCTCTCCAGCACTTAGGCTGGATATAGATAGGAAAGCCAAGCTGTCCTGCAAAACACACGAACATTTTTAACAAACACACTCCATACACTGCACTGTTGCATATAAGGTTTTACCTTTTCAAAAATGTACTTGTTATAGACAGTTAGCCTTGTGCTTCTTGGTTTAAATCTCATTCATTTAAAAAATTCAAACATATTAGCAAACACTTTAAGAACTCAGATTTTCCTAGTGTAGCCATAGCCAAACTATGCAATAGTTTCATCCAGATACAACTGTGTGCCTTTACATTATTCATTAATTTCCACCAAAAGAATAATATTGTCAAGAATAAAAGCATTAGCCCATTATATGCAACTGATTATGACAGGGCCATTGTGCTGGCATAAGGCAGGAGGCTGCTTTGGCAGTGAAATGAGAGCTGCCACTTACCAACTGCACACTTAGATCTTGAAACTGCCTCCCCCTGCCCCCCCCCCGCCCCTTTTCTCCCCCAAACTAGTCAACTAGATTTCATTTTTCCTAGGTTTTTTTGTATTAGCCTCCTTTTCAAAAAGGTTATGCTTTGAGTCCCATTAGTCAGGCTGACCCTATTTAAGGCAGGAAAACTGTCTGAAGTTTAAAAAAAAAAAGTACTTAGGTGTTCAGTTAAAAATTGGGAGCTTAGATACATTCTTTTGTAAAAGTAAAGTATCACAACAGCACTCATTTCAATCAAAACCCTCTATTATCCCACCATATAGTCATAGACAAACTCACTTAGTATTTCTCTATTTCTCAGAATTACGTAGAGCAGATAGTAAGTGCATTCCTTGCCTTACTGTAAACTTAAAATGCTGCACCGGGTAGAGCAGAAGTTTCATGTATATGTCTTTTTATTCAGTGAGCCATCTGAATGATGTAAAGCACGTATATAATGTCTTAATATTTCACATGTCTTGCTTTATAGATAAACCTGACAATTTGCATGAGCTAGTTTAAAAGAATATAACAAAATTGAGAAGTCAAACTCTGCTAAACTTGCAAAAATCCCCCAGCTAAGTTTTGTATGTTATTACCGTGATTCCAAAGGAAAACCTAGCACAAAATTAAAACATTAACAAATAATTTCTCTGTGAGATACTAGTACAGTACTGAGGTTTGGGCTGCAAAAAGACCATTCACCTGAGTTCCACATCGTGCAGTTTCAGCCAAAAATATAATGAAGATATAAAGTGTTGAATTTCACTTTACTCAAGTCTCCAATCTTTGGAAACTGTAATGAATATGCACTCCAAAATAGGAGCTGAATTTGGAAAAACACTGACATATGATGTAAATTCATTTTAAATTTAAATTCTAGAGATATGTTTGCAATTATCAGCATGTTGTTAAAGAATCTCATCCTGAGAATATCATCAAATAGTAATGTGAAATACAGTGTTACCATTTTGAGAACAAAGGGACCCTGAATGAGTAATCAATAGCAACTGGCAGAAAATGAGGCATTAATTATGATCCTCTCTAGTGTTTTGTCTCAAACAAGGTTTCATTAAATATATTGTGCTAACCTGTACATCTTCAAGCCATTGCCAATAGATTTGATCAGATACATTTTTGGTCTGTTTCAGGAGGAGGAAAATATCAGAATTAAAAAACCAAAACAACATCTAAAGTGTTATATGATAACTTGAGCATTTTCTCTTGATCAATTTAAAGGAAATCAGGGGTTGCCAATAAAACATCTCAGGAGAGGATCCTCTAACATCACGTTGATAATTGCAAACATATTCCTCATTTTAAAAAAATACTCAGATCTTATAATCTCAATGTAGTCTCTTGAAAATTTAATTATCATCTCCTATACCTAAAGTATCATGCAGGTTTGAGAAGATAATGACAGTCATCCATCAACTGCATCCTGCCAGTGTAATCAGGCTAATCTAGCTCACTGGAGTAAAAAACAGCTACCTAGGGTACTAAACACTGAAGTGATGCAACATCGTAAACAAAATAACAGACAGTTAGGTTTACTATCTTCCCAATTAATGTTAGCACTGAAAAATATCAAGGTATCAATACATTCTCTTTTTACACGAAAGCTTTTCTGAATCACCATGAGTTGCTTATTCAATGTGTATACTTACACAGAATTATCTGTAGTAGCAGATTCTGTGTATTTGTAAATACTGAGACTGAGCACAGGGACAGAGGAGGAAGGAGGAATAAGTTTATACAGAATTCCATATATGTTTTTTTAAGCACTGGGAGGAGTAAAGATTAAACGTGAAGGGAAGGAAACATTTTGTATTCCTTCTGCATCTAAACGGCTTTAAAGCACCTGATCAATACAAATAATTTGATGAGTCCCTTCCTTCTCTTTTGCAATAGCGGCTTCCCTGCACTGATACTGCATATTGGCAAGACTACAAATTCTGTCTTACACTTCTAAAAGCAGCACCCTGCTGATGTTGGTGTCCAATCCCCGAGGTTATGCTGGCTCAGCTTGTCTTCGCTCATCCCCCCGGGCAAGGTATTTTTGCATTGCTGACTGAATTCTAGGCAGGCATTACTAAGCATTGTGATTACAGGTCAGGCTCTCCTCCCTTTGCCTTTGAATCTTTTTGCTACATTATGAAAACAGTAATTTGAACAGCTTCCTTACTATGATTATACAAAAGCAGAAGGTTTGTGGAGAACTGCAAAGTGTCAGAAGAGAAGCAGCTGAGGGGTTATTCATCTACTTCTTAATTTTTTGGTACCAGCCTTCCTGCTTTTCTCTATGATTACAAGATACGAGCATGAGAAGTCAACATTATAAAAGATTTTATGCTGAATCTTATTTACAGAAGTCAGACTATAAAGGATATTATAATGCTCAAACTATCCTTGCATCTGTTTCTCCCTCTGCATCTTCAGCAAAATGATTTCAAAAGATATCAGACCATTAGTAGAATGTTTCATGTATATGGTATGGAAGTTAAGCTGTGCATCTCCTCTCCCACACAACCAAGAGAAAAATCGCACTTGCTCTAAGCACCGAGTCAGAAAAAGCATAACATAATGAGGGTTCAAAACCTATCATTAATATAGCAACCAGATAATTGTTAGGACTTAACATGGAGGACCCATATGTTTTCACATACGATCAAGTGAAAGCTAAACCCAACACTAGAGTGCTAGTAAATGGATAGACAAGCCCAGTAAATATCTTAGGCTACAATCCCCTCCCCTTAATAAATGTTATCTTTCACTCCCTGCTCTTTAGAAGCCTGTGCCATCAAGAGCACTACCATCTTGAAAATCACTCCGCAATACAACTGAAACCAATGCTAGTTGGATGGTTTAGTTCCACAGAAGAGGAATCAAAATGGCAAATGTGTCTTGTGCTTCTTTCCATCCACTGACTATCTGCTCAAGCTACAGTCTCTCCTAGCCCATCCCAGGCAGCTAATGCTAAGTAACAGGTTGCTTACACCACTCTTATCTACTCCCTTCCAATTCTACTCAGGGACTGTATTCATCTTGAGAGCAGTAATCCATGCAGATGCAAGGTTTGGAAAGGGACTTTATCTCTCTGTGAGGTAAGAAAGGAAGGTAAATGGGGGCTCAACATACTAGAGTAGTTGTAGACAAAAGAAATAAACACTTCAAAAAAATCCAAAGGGCAACCCAGCTCATTCAAACAGACAGGTATGGCTGGGAGAAAAGAATTGAGCTAATCTTTTCCCCATCCTCCAATAATACCACAAATTTGTAATTGAGAAGCACCCAGCTCTGAGGCAGTAAGATTAGCTGCAGACAAACAGTAATTGGCCAAAGAAATTGTATCCACTCTCCATGGTGTAGCATGCTTTTTACTTCCTTATGGAGCAACATGTAAGATACTAGACATGTATTGATTTACAGGATACTCATTACCTTAAATACCATCAAACAATCAAAAATTGGAAGTAGGCATAAAAACTTGCCAACCCTAAATAGTGTGAGAAAGAAGGGCAAAGACAAGTAACAGTTTGTCTGCTTAAGAGATTCAATATGATTTCTTGCAGAACTGCTCCCCTTTTATAAATAGCATCCCTCCCCCAACTATAACTAATTCCTAACACCTGCTACCCCCTTCATTCGGGGGATGTCTTCCCTGATTAACTTCAGGTAGTCACCTCCAGCTCCGGAAGAAGAGACCTGGCCTGTGCCCAGTACATTTTTACTTTCTAAAAAAGGTTCTGCAGGCTCCTTATCTGCTGAGAGACAGGAGATATTTTCCCAATAGCACAATAAGTAATTCACCTCTAGTAAATCGTAATCAAGAGAAAGTTAATATTGCTTGATTTTACTTGAGAAGTAAAATGAAGCAAAATAAACTCAAGTTTGGACATGGCATCTGCCCTTAAACTATATATCCCTCTCCCCATCCCAACCTTTTAAGATGGTATCAGTTGGCAGAATCCAGAGTCGCTGCTTCAGTTAACATTGTGTCAGCCTTTCCTTCAGAAGCCACGTTTCTTAGAGATTGATAGCTCAGCTGTAAAAATCTGCTTTGGGGAGACACCTGATATCAAAGGTGTCAGAGAAGAGGAGATTAAAAAGAGAAAATTTACAAAATAAAATCAGTTTGTCAGCTTTAAAGTTATATTTGTATTAAAAATCCCACACATGTACAAGCCTTGAAATTTTTTTTATACTTTATACTTCCATAACTCAGTATTACTTGGATTTAAATAGACATTATGTTCTCTATACTGTTTCTAAACCTATGTGAGGAAGGAAGAAAAGTAACTGGTGCCACTGCTTGTAGTCTTTTCTAAGGCCCCACAGATAAGAAAGGGCCAGAATATCATGTATTTCTCTGCCTCATTGGAAGATCCATCTAAAGCAACTTCAAACATACTGCCAAAAGTGAGCAGGAAGAGCCTTCTTTTTGCTCTTTAACAAATATATTAGTTAAAAAAAAAAACAAAACAAAAGAAAAAACCTTGTGGGTCCATAGCTGATGCAATCTGACTACAGAGTGATAGCTCCTTATAATTAGCATGTTTAAAGTATCCATATTTTTTCCTTATTGTACACAATTACATAGGAGTATATATTATATCTCCTATGTATATCTCCTATGTAATATATATATTATATATAAAAGATCTACTTGCAAAACCTGGAAGTTTTTTGTTAAAAAAAAAAAAAAAGCAAGCCTGAAGGGATCTGAGACACACTAGCTACAAGGTTTAACCTAACATTCTCCGGAAGAAGTTATCCACGCTCTAGCATCCCTTTTGCCACAGTATTACTTCCTCTACTGTCTACCACCTAGGTGTGGTCTAAATATGCCTATTTCCAATCATTCCGGAGAAAAGCTATTTACATTTTTCTATTAATTTAAACCCTTTCATTAGTTCCCCCCCCTTTTGTTTTAAAATTGTTTCAATAACATTACAATATTATAGGAGCAGACAGCACATCCTCAACACAGAATAACTATCTAATTATTTCTCTCAAGGAAGCCATATAGGGATAGAGACTCACTGGCCCTACAAGGAAACACCCAATATATTTGTTCTACACAGTTGTTCATTACTTCTTTCATCTTCCAGCAAGACATCTAGTGCTGACAATTCTTTGACATATAATGCCACAGTAAAGTATGTTAGTAGTGGTCTATTACAATGGCCCTTGTATTAAAGTAATGAATTGTTAAAAACTTAGCAAAGCATCCTAGGAGCAACTGCAGAGACATGCTGCTATTTGGAGGCTACACCCACAGATCGAGACAGACTTGTTTGGAAGCTTTCATAGACGCTTAAAGAACAACCACATTTATAAAATGTGATGTGCTACTAATACCTTTTTCTTCTTTGACTCACACATTTTAAGTAACATTTCAGCTGTCAGATACCAGTAAAACACTACTCTATCCCACTACTCACAATCACTCATTTCTTGCACTCTTGCAACTTCCAAGTTTTTTGTTCTTACAAACCCATGTATTTCAAATTACATTTTTCATACTGTTCTTTGCTTTTCCATTTTTTTCAGATCTCATTTCTGCTTCCCACATACATTTTTATACACTCTTACCATCTAACATACACATTTTTGTCTGTATGCTTATTCTTCCAGCTGTTTAATGTTACCTGATGCTTTATTAAAAAAAAAAAAATCAGTTAATCTTTTCCATTAAACTATATACATACCTTAAAATTATATAGTTTCTGAACATATTAAAAATACTTTTAAGTTATTCAGTTCTATTTTCTCTATGCAGCAAGCTGGTATCTACATCCTGCCATGGATACTTCTTTTCACTCTTGCTTGCATATGCTTCACCTCACCAGTAACACAACAAAGTTGCCATTTTTGCCTATGCACATTATGAGCTAGCTTTTCTGTTCTCCCCAGCCAACTCAAATTTCTGGAGTTCTATTCTCATTACATTTCAACCTATGAGATAGCTGTTAGAGAGAGCATCTCTGAGATACCACTTTCGCCAGCTTGCAGGGTTGTTCTTTAGATTCGCATTCTGCTCAAACTACTTTAAACTCTTTTTAAATTTGAAAGACGCAAATTACTGACTATGCAAAAGCAAAGTAACATAGACTTGCAAACATTTCTTTTGCCAAAGTGATCATCTGTTAAATTGCCCAAGAAATTGGTGCTAAAGGCATTTTTTGGGTTTATTTCAAAGTTCTTATAGTTAAGAAGGGACAAAAATTTTTTTTTGCACAAAAATAAAACAAACTTTTTAGTCTGTGAAGGATTTAACAGCTAATAAATACAGGCTTTCATGCTTCTAAACTTATTCTTTAATAAATTGCTAAATTTGCAGACAACAAGATGCAAACCTTTAAAGTTTCACATTAAACTGTGAAAAAAGTTGTTCCTAAGTCAATAAACAAAGAAAGGTCACAAATTTTTGC
The DNA here is from genome assembly GCF_031877795.1 of Strix aluco. NCBI lineage: Eukaryota > Metazoa > Chordata > Aves > Strigiformes > Strigidae > Strix > Strix aluco. The sequence goes on along the minus strand of NC_133942.1, from coordinate 26,446,303 downwards.
TAAAAAGCCAACAGTATGAATTCCAGTTGCTCAGTAACTATACTGTATTAAATTCTGTAATATTTTTCAGCACAACTGAGTCAGGCATATACAAATCTAGCTTTCTCTGACTGGCACCCAGATGAGGAGAACGTTTCTATGTTTGAATCATAGAAAAGGTAGAAGATGGATGAATTTGTTCCAACTTACTTCAACAATCAGTGAGGGGCCAGCTAATTTTTTTTCCAAGGTACTACCCAAGCACACTTTTAAAGTAATTTAAGAAAAATAAAACATGCTCTGAAGATGCACAAGGGCAACTACATCTGTCTTAATATTCCAGTGAAGCATATTTTTTTCCTGATAAAGAAGAAATTGGTAAACCCTGAAAAGTTGTCTGAAATTATGTCTTAATATATTTACTTGAAGTATATTCCCATAAGGAACACTAAGTATGGTGCTAATGTGCATAAAACGTTACTGTCATACTGCAAAATTCAGGCTAATTTAATAATGCCTGATGTGCCTTACATCATGTTGCAATGATGCAATAATACGCTGCTAAATGAGTCACCTCACATTAGCTTCACAGCAATAGCAGAGCTGATGGCTATTGAAGGGAAAATGGTGTAGCAATATTACTGGAAACAATGATGGACCAGTTTTCTACTGGATTTTTTTTTCTTAATCCAAAAAATGAAGATTCTGAAGTAGACTTATTTATTACCAATATGCACAAAACTTACATAGTAATAGCAGCAGAAATGAGTTAAAAATCCATGCCACTACTAAATAAAAAATATATACAGTATACACAGTATCATATAAATTCTTCATATGATCTGTTTCATACTGCATGAAATATATAGCTGCATATGTATATATCATGCACATATAGTATATTTTATGTAGTATTTTACATAGACTAAATTAAATGTATTTAGTAAATAGAATCCATAGCTCCTTCCAGCACTCACAATTTCTGATTTACCATCAATTAAACTTCTTTCTAAACGGGTTTTATAACATTTAAAGTGTCGCGTCATCATATAGAACATACAGATTAGTGAGTTAGAAAAATAAATTACAATACATCTCTTTATTGAAAGGTTACGCTTTAAACAAAAACTGGTGACTGCCTCTTTAGTTCTTGCCTAACATCCATTGCATTTAGCTCTCGATTTTATCTCCTTTCTTGCACATGGGATAGTATGTGGACTTGAAACTATGATGAATAGAGGGTAAAGGCATTATCTCCACATGTCAAAAAATCCATAATGTGTTATTTTTCATGGATCATTGTTTAGAATTAAAACAGAACATTAAGGCGATAGTCACAAATAATTTACTATCTTCAGCCTAGTGATGCCAGTGGGGAGAGACAGACTTTGCCAGGCACATGAGAACAGGCACTGTTAGGCTAAAGGAGCATCTTCCCACATCTCTGCCAATTAGCTGGGGCACTTACAGGCTCATGGGGATAAAGTTAGCTTCTGTGAAGACCCACAGAAACAATTAGAAGAATTAGTCTAACAGCTATACACATATTGCACATTTATCTCAATTTCACTTTGAAAACAGTGCAGATTCCTGGCTTGCTTAGAGCTCAGACCTGTCAAAGCAACATGCAGTGACAGCTGGGTACCTTTTTGATGATATTGGAAATGGGAGTCAGGCATTCAATATCTGAAGTCTAATCTCGTTTCTTTTACATAAGCTACAGTTTTCAGTATTAAATCACACAAATGTAAGGAAAACCCTTTTTATTACAAGAAGCTTTCTGAAAATTTAATCTATATCTGATTTAAGATTCATAAAAAGATGCCCTTCACAAATCTGGAATTACACAGCCAATAGGAGCGATAGAATCCCCTACAAAAATCACAAACAACCCTCCCACACCTCCAGTTCCAAGACACAAATAGAGACCTTGCATCAAGCCATGTAGCATTGCATTTCATTCTTATAGCAAAATACAGTTTTAACATTTCTTCTAAAAACTGTCAATTTTTTGTCCAGGTAAACTTATCTGCACAAGCCTCGATTTGTCATCTTACCCATCCACTTAGAGTCTATATACTCTATGAAACATTGGGGAGAAAAAAAGGCAGTAAGAGTTGGAAGGGTGCAGAATAGAGTGAATACCTGTCAGAAGGAGGAGTATACAATAAAGTACAAATAACGCCAAAAAAGGAAGAGGATTCAGAACTTGATTGCAAAGCACTAGACGAGCACAGGTTTTAATGTAGCACACTAACATACACCATTAACCTTCTTAACACTAAACCACAGCTTAAGACAAATGCAACTACCTTATTAAACACTGTTATTTGCATGAATGGGCCCAGTGCAAAGTGCTATACTCTAGGAAGCTCCTTTTTGGCTTACTTAAAACACCTGATGGAAACAAAACCTGAAAATATGCACTTCCTGTTTGGTAGAATATTTATAAATTAGCCATATTTACATTTCTGTGACTAAATGTTATATCTAAATCACATTGCTGAATTGCTTAGATTTTTAAGCTACATTGAAAACCAATCGCACAAACTCCTATAGCCTAAATATAAAGCCTGTAAGTAGCTAACAGTCCATACAAATGACTGCTTAGATAATTTTCAGTAAAGCATGAGAAATGATAGTAAAAGTCTTAAACATTTCAGTTGGTCTTGAAAATTTTCAGTCCAGCCCTCTGTAAACGTAATAGGAAGGAAGAATTAAAACTCATCCCACATCCATACCAGGTTATTAATACCGTTTTCACCAATGACATATGGAAAGAACTTTGGTAAGAGAAGAACAGGTTAGAGAGTATTTGGAGAAGTTCGGTATTTCAATTCATCTGTACCCAATAAGATACTCAGAAAACTGGCTCTTGCCATTCTTGCCATTTCAGAAGCCTTAGCCACTGTCTTTGAAAACTCATGGTTCAGAGAGAGTGCAGACACTACAAAAGAATGGGGTTGCTTGGTTTGTTTCAGGGAGGAACAAAAGCAGTGGCTTGTAATTCCTCAACAATTTAAATTTAATTTTTTGGAAGAATAGTGGAAGAAATAGGCTGCAAATGCCAGAAGATAACAAAGAACTGATATGGATTCAGCTGGAATAAACTATGTAAAACCAATCTCACTTCCTTCTCAGATAGCATAGGAGGCGTTTTAATAAGGTTTTTACTACTCATTTCACAGGTGAACTAAGGAGCCAAGGACAAATAAAACTACTGCTGAATACAGAGCATAGCTGTTTAAAAACCAGTAGCTAGGAGTTCATAATCAACACTGGGTGAACATATTAACTGAGACTTTGCGGGCATCTGTTTTGGGCATCATTCCACCTTTTAATTAGTGACTTGGATGAAAAATGAAGACCACATTTACTAAATTCACAAAGCAAATAACCCAGAAGGATCTACAAATGCAGTACAAGCCTGGAATTCAAAACTACACTGACAAATTTAAAGAGGGTAGAAGCAATGTGTTAAAAAGCAAATACATTTTTGCATATGGAACCTGTAGACTGAAAAATGTAGGCTGAGGAATGACAAGCTGGCCAACATTACCATAAGAAGGTATTGGGAAATTTTAGACCATGACCAGACCAGTCAAGCAAGTATCAAAGACTGGACATTTGTTGTGTAAAAGGCAAATACCACACAGCAAAAAATTAACAGTATTGTCAGAAAGATCCAGGAAATTTCTTTTTGCGATACGGTAAGGCCTTAGATGAGGTACTTTACCCAGTTTAAAACACTGGAATTCCCTAGGGTTGTGAACCTAGGGGAACATCTAGAGCAGAACATAAGCTTTTCTACCAATATTCCAATTTGAGATAGACCCTGTTATGTATCTGCTATTAAAAATATACCTGAACTATATTCAGCACTATACACACCAATGTAAAAATTAACTCTGTTTATGTCTTATCTTTTCTAGGGACTCCTTATCATCTTAATTATCTACTGGATTTCCAGCCTCTACAGACTTAAAAGAGTATAGATTCTCCTCAGTGTCCACTGTCTATAATACAAGAGTTAGATGCTTTAATTACAGTGGTATTTAGACAAGGCATCAGGGAAACTTTTTAATAGTATGTTTAAGTAACGGAAAACAAACCCAGTGTGGTCATGCAGTCTCCTCCATCTCTAGAGGTTTTTAAGACCTGACTATATGAACATCTGTCAGGGACAATGCAGCTGATTCTTCATTCAGGTTGTCAAAATGACCTCTCAGGATCGCTTTCAACCTTCTCTACGATAGCTTTCAAACCCTGTGGCTACAGTAAGAGCTGTATTTCAGGCACTGCCATGGATTTATGAAAAATATAAAAACACCAAAAAGATTCAGAAATCCCACCACATTCTAAATTAGCAAATTATTTCAAACACTGTCAGATTTAACTGATAAGACCAAATTAAAGTAAAAACTGTAACTTATCACATAAATTTAATTTCACTTTAAAGTTCACTCTATGATAATTTGCTATTATCCTGACTATAAAAATGAAACAGATTTACCTACAATAACATTTATCCCATATACTAAAAATGTTTAAGAAAGAAGGAACTGTGGAAGAAAAAACAGTAGGAAGCATATAAGGAATAAACTGAATTTGAAGTGATGTTAATAGAAACAAGTATGTGTAAGATTTCAGCTTGAAAATAGCTACATGTAAAAAATTAATATTAAATGGTACTAGATATAAACAATTAGGAGATATAAAAGCATTTCCTCAGTGAGAAGCCAAACGACAGAAATTACACTAATTATCACGAAGCAAACCAGAATTTTATGCAAAGTTAACATAAACCCATTTTCCAATACAGAACATCAACTTAATGAAAGAGTAATGTGGAGATTAATTTGCTTCCAAACTAACGTCAAGTTTAAGTTATTATATTTAAATACAGTGCATACAGAGTTATTTGAACAATAGTAACAACACTAATACAATGTTTTACTGTCTAGACTGGCAATAATGTGAAGCCCGTAACTTGAACTTAAAGAGGTATACTGCTTTTTGTGAGAATGTTACTGAAAGCTCACCCATACAGTTACAAATGGGTCTTTTGTTCTTCACATCTGTGTTGCAGAGAAGTAGTAAAGGTTGTGAGAATGATCCTTTCTTAATAGGGAAAGTGATGTTAGGACTACATTGCCACATGGTGCTGCCCATTCACACTTCCCAAACTACTAGTTAAAAGACTCAAAACCAAGGTGTCAAGCTGGTATGCTAAGTTTTATCCTCCAGAGAAAGATGTTCCTGAAAATTTCAGTTCAAAGCAAATAGTCTACTTACAGTGAAATTAAAAAGCATTACTGAGAAAACAAGCATAACAAATTAATTTCTTAGAATTAAAATCATAATATAGTAGTTATTTAAATTTTTTATCAACAAATACTAAGTGTAATCAAATGCTAATTATACTTTTTAAACACCCAAACTTCCTGTTCATTCAAAACAGACTTTTAAACAGTGATCAGAGTATTCTCAACGTGGCTCATTAGAAATAACATGGAAGAAATGTCCACTCTAAAACGAAGATTTAGAGAAAAATAAAGTTTTCTTAATTAAAAAAAGACATCATCAAACCACAAAACACAGTATTACACTGGATAACCTTATTATTTAAAATTGAAAGCCTAGTAATACTGTTTTCCTTTAAAAATGCACAAAATCTCCACTAGGAGTAAGAGTTAACTAATGAACTATATTCAGCCATTACTGATATTTTTTAAGAAGTTATATGTGAAAAATTCAAGTATCACGGACTAATCGTGATGTGCAGACAGTACTGGTCTGCAATTCTGTTTGCAGACTTGGAGAGAGGAACCAATAACTGCAAAGGGCAAGAAACTCATTTCACAATGATCTGTAGGAAAGATGTGATACACACAACTGAAGCACATTGCTCAATATGTTCAGACTAGTACCAATCTCCCTTTGACTAAAAACAGGACTTTATGCTCATGAGCGACAGAACCATTTGCACTTGCACACAGCAGAAGTATCTCCTCTAAATGGATGTATGTAAGTGCAAGTCAATTTGATCACAAACCCCAGAAAATTTATTCTGCAAATTGTGGAACACATTCTTCTTTATTATCTTTGGTAGTCTGACACGTTCAAGTAACTTAAAACCAAATTTTAGTTCACATTATTCCATTTGCTTTCAATCATCACTATACTTACTTGACAGCCTGGTAACCCCGTATCTCTAGCATACAATGGAAATGGACCTCTATCTGAGGTTTTTCCTATAAAAGAAAGACATTTGAAATTAGGTTCTTTTGAAAAATCTGCTAGATACCTGCATCAGTTGTCCTTATATACACAATTCAGAAAATCTGTTAGTATCATAGAAAAATTACAAAAATAAAGTTGCATAAATAGAAGTAGGCTTTTATACATGTTTAACACACTCAAAGCACTACTGCAATGCGTGACATACTAACCTAATTGCATTTCTGACTTAACTGATCAGCAAAAAAGAACTACTGCAATTTTTTATTGTTGTGAAATATCCTTATCAGTATGTTTAAATAAAAAGGGCAAAGGTCCAGCTTCACTTCCATTATCAACGAGCAAAGGTAGGGACATTTTTAGACATTTCTCCTTCCTACATGAAACTAACACATAGATGGTACCGTCTTAGGTGATGAATATACTAAGCAGGAAAACCAAAGCAACAAAATCACATGAAAAGTGAACAAAAACTTTAATTCAGAACAAGAAGAAAACCCACACCAAACTTAAGCCATGGCTGAAACATTCACCTCTTCAATCCTTAAAAATCCTTTTGTTTCATGTACATTCCAGTTGGGTATAAAACTCAAGCAATACAACTGGTCAAGACAGCAAACCAGACTCTTCTCTTCTGCCATATATGCCATATTTGCCTGTAGGTAGCACATACTGAACACAGTGCCTTGTTCAGAGCGGCTGCCCTCTGATGTCGCTGAGGTCACGAGACATTAGCAATCTATTTGTCAATTCCAGAAAAACTACTTAGTGCTGTATTTGTTGGTTATGCGACCCAACTGGCATGTTTGCATATTAAAACTCAGTGTGAAAGTTTTCCAGTAGGGCTCAGAAGTTTATCAATCAACACTTTTTAAAAAAATCTTGAATAGAAGGTCTCTGCTGAACAATGTCAAGAATCAGAGAGTCAACAAGCATGTGCATAACAGGAAACACCAAGTGCACGTGCCTGACCTAATTATGACACAGCTGGAACTAAGGAACATGCCATAACACCACTCAGAGTCTTATCTAAAGGTAAGCATTAATAAACCATGATACCTCTTCTATTTGAAAATGAATATCATCTTGCCCAACTAGGCATTCCCTTTTCTAAACAATGCATGTGACAACTAGTCCTCATAAGAAGAAAAAGTAGCCTTTTTTACACATTCCCATTTCAGTAATAAATAGCTCCATGTTATTGCAATTGCGCTTCTAGAATAGGACTTCCTTTGCTTTTTCTGATTTTCTCTCTTACTACTAAAAATTCTTAAATGTCATTTCATGAGAGGAAAAACTGAAGTATGCTTATTGTTCATTTAGAAAGTGCATCTTGTGTAAGCAGAGAGGAAGAGGAAGTCTGAATCTCTTGGAACAACATCTCTGCAAGATTATCATCTTGATAACTACATGCAGTCTGGTCAACAATAGTTTGCTTGAAAAATGGCAGCTCTGCTGTAACAAAGGGAGGAAAAAAGTTAACATTTTTCTGCTGAAGCAATTTGCCTCTAACAACTATCGAGCACCAAGCAAATAAAATACCTAGCATGCAAAATTACATGAAGTAGGATGAATCATGCTGTTCCTATTAAACCAGACTCAGCATTTTCTTTCCAGAAAATGAGAATCTTATACCACATGATAAACAACTTCAACTGAAGTATGCAGTATTCCAGGCAGGCTTTAAAACAAATATTTGTACAAGAGTCAATTACAGAGGCTAGAAAAATTATTATTTAAATTATGGTTTGTGTAGCAAGCAAGAAATTGTTAGATAAGAATGCATAAAATCATGTTATTTAAATGTTATCACTTTAAAAGTTTGGCAAGTTCATACTAAAGGAAAAAAGCTGACTAGAATAGCCCAATCTATACTAAATTTTGTTCTAAGAAATGATCGAGAAAGGTCAAGGCTGCCTGATGCTGCACTGCCTAAATATTTATCAGGAATTAGAGCTGGAGCAAATTAACATTTAACTTGTGTTCAAATGGCTAAACTTTTCAATGAAGGGTTTGGAAAGCGACCTAGGATCAAGTACAAGATAGTGCCTTTCGTAGAGACAGTCTCCCAAACACATTCCCAGTGCAAACACTTAGATATGACTCTCAGAACTGCAACAGTGTCACAGAGTTAAAGGTACACATTTTTAAACAGCAACAACAAAAATCAACAGGCACACACTACAGAACCACACATTGAGCCCACAGTCAGGCCCTGTTCTGGGTTGTCTCCCATCCCGCAGAAGGGCCAACAGGGTGCAGTTCCCACAGGACATTCGCATAGCTGAGAGAGAAGGTGAGCTGTCCCGGGCACCGCTGGAGCACATCTGTTGCACTGTTCATGAGAGAAGAGGAAGGAGAGTCCATCAACAGCCCCTGAAGCTTCACTGATGCTGCACTGAAAAGGTTTCCCAGCACCCTGCTGCCTGGCAGTATCACAGGATGGTTTCACTATCAACACAGTGGAAAAGTGGAAGAGTATTGACTACAAATTGCCTGTTGTCATTTCAACATGCTTCAGTTGCACCAGCCTAGGCACAATGCTATTCTCACTATTTAAAGCTTTGTAAGCAAGTGTCACAGGCGGTGTTTACTTATCAATAGAAAGAGAAAATACTTGGCAACTACCCCATGGAGTGAGTCAAGTACTTGAAAGGTGGGGACCCTCCAGTTTAAGATGACACTTCCTCACTGGTTTAACAAACAGGTAGGTCCCGTGCATAATGGCTGATCAGTGCATGGGCAGTGCCTGGCATCTAATTAAGTTCAAACACATAGCCAAATATATCAAAGCAGAATTCCTTTGGTGGTTTTTAGCTTATCAAATACCTTTCTTAATTATTCAAATTCTCTACAGATTGACAGAAAACCATAAAAATGTAGAGGCTACTGTAAAAACCAAACTTACTGGAGTACCTGTGTTTATGAGCATGCAAACTTTAAAAATACAGTGACACTGAAAGCTAAAGCAGACCCAGAAACATCTTGCAGGTCTACCTCACAAGATTTGCTGTTGAGTTCATTACACCCTCTGTCTGAACGTATCCTCTCCATCCTTTCTCAAGAGGGTCTTGTCTCAGTCAGTGCTCACTACACAGATGGCAATAGCACCTTTTTTATTATAGCTGGAAATTCAGAAACATTAATGCTCAGCACTAAGGGAACATGAGGAAACTCACTACAGCACTGAACAGTAATTGGAAGAAGGAGAGGGGTATGCAAAAACACTATTAAATGACAAAATCCTCACTGGGCTTTTATTTGCACAGGTTTGTAAGGTGGCATGTAGACACACCAGGTGGGAAGGTAAAGTAATGCCCAAATAAAATTTATTTCCTCTTCAGATCCTATTTTATTTTCACAAAATATTCATGAGAAGTAAAGCAACTTTGGCCAGTTTTCTCAACCCCAACACTTCCCTGCAGACCTTGCAGTAGGGTTTCCTACACAAGACCACTGTGAATCATCAGCTCCTTGATCACCTCTCTCACATACCTCCCAACTCACATGTTTCAAAAGTTATGTGCTGTCATTTTAGAAGAAAAATCTATGCCTTGCTTACAAAGTAGCATCATGGTAAACTTTTCTTCAAGTTCCATATCAATGGCTCTATATCCTTGAGTTTTGTCTTCCAACCAGATTGGAACTAAGGCAATGGACATTTAAAAGTAATTGAATTGGTTACATACCGAAATCTTAAATCTGCACAGATCAACTCACAAGGCATTTGAATCTTGTAATAACTTGAAATGAGTTTGGCTGTTTGGGCTTTCATCAATAAAAACTTTAATAACCATATCACTACCTAACAGGCTTAAAGCCCAATGACTACAGAGTTAAAAAAAACCCCACGAAGCATTCCGAACCACAAGTATTTCCTAACTTCATAAACTTAAGACCTTGACACATTCTGTACCAATTCAAACATTAATAGGCATTTAGTAAATAATTGTTTTTCTCTTGCAATGACTGTCTAAATGTGATATGCTCACAACTTAATATAGCTTTTGAATACCACACAAGGAATTGTATTCCATAATAAATCTATCTGTATAACAGCTGTACAGCCTAAATACTCTTAACACAGAATGAACTGAAACAGCAAGATGCAAAGTGATAGTGAGCTGAAAACAGCACTACATGAACTCAGTTGAGGACTACTTCAGTGAATGTGCTATAAATGCCTGCCAGTAGTGAAACAGCCTTTTCCCACTGCTTCTAGATAATGCTTGGTTTATGAGGGGATGACAGAACTTAACTGCAAAAAATTACTTCAATTTCTACAGAATTAACCCTTTACAGACTAAAGATCTTTCTATGCATTGCTAAGAATTTCTTTGGTTGGCGATAAGGAAAGCACCAACATTTTTTAATGAAGCAATGTTTCTCATCCAGTAGGAATACCATCGTGACCACAGCTGGCAGCTGCTCTGGTTGTCACACATGAAGTATGTCTGCCCTACTTGTACAGAGAATCATCTTTCAGTGAATCTTGAAGCATGCTTTTACAGTTCCTAATCATCATCTCATCACTGATAACACTGTTAACTGGTCACAACAGACAGCCTACCCAAAAGTTAGTTTGTAACGGAACACTGTTGATAGCTTTGAGGATTTTTTTTTAAAAAAGTTATTAAACTGGTGTTGGTAGATTTGCCTAGAAATTATACTGTTTTCTCCCCTTCACATCCAGTAACAAAGTATCCAGCAACAAAGTACATGTCTTTGTTACCCACAGAATATATTCAAATATTTTTTCATATGCAAATCCAATATAACAAGCTGCAAAAGCTATACTGACAGGTGCATACAGATGATGCACGAAAAACATTCAAAAGTAAACATTTTTCTACAACTCTAAATATCACTTTCCAACTTACTACAAAGTAGAAAGAAAGAACGCCAAGTTTACAGAATAACATCCTTGCTGCCTCCATTCTTTATTTTTTTAAATTTTGTTGGTGTTAAAAATTCTTATTCAGCAATTTTTCAGTACGGTGAAAAAAATTTAAGTTTGATAAAAACACAAAACTAACCCTGCTCCTAGGATTTTGTGTGCTGCCTTCTTCTTAACGGCAAGGCTGACACATGCAGCCATAAAAGTTTCACTACATATCTAGACGTTTCCCACAGCACTGGAGGAATCATTTCTTCCTCTTCTACTGCTATAGAGGCCTACTCATTAATAGTGGCTGTCACAGTTTTAATATCTGTCTTATACCTACAAACTTATCTCTAGTATTTTAAAGGTACATAATACACACGTGTATATATTGTGAATACATATAAAAGTATTACACACATTTTTCCTTTAACACTTGTGACCAAAACTCATGGAAATGGAGATCTGAAGCAACACAATTTGAAGAAAGTGCTTAAAACAAATGACCTCCTATTCTCTTCACAACAATTTGTTTAAGTATTATTGGCTAAAGTGTGCCAAGCACGCTGCTGGCTACACTGAGGATGCCTAACAAGCCAGTGCCAACAAGTGCAGCTGCTGGACTTGCAGCACCCTCCTCCTGTTCATCCCAAGCCAAATTACTCACTCAGCTATGAACAATGAAGCAGCAACACAGGAAAATGCCAAGTGCAAGTGAGATTAGTGATAAACTACAGGATCCCTATAGAGGTCAGTGATTAGCAGGTTCCCAGTCGTAATCACTTTCCTAACCTAGCCTTTATCTCATCATATCCTCCATCTTAGCTCAGTCATCTTCTGACTGCAAACAGCTTCCCAATCAATAACCTTTGAAGCCTTGCAAATTCCTCCACAGTCTTACCTTTTAATAAAGCAGTCAAACCTACATAATATGAATTGTCTACAAACTCCTAATACAGATTTTGAACCTTAAGATTAGTAACTAATTCGTACATAACACAATCATGTTACTGGAAGATTTTGTAATAAAGTAACAGAAGAAAAAATACCAACATATTTAACAAGGTGATGATAATGCAGTCCATACAGATAACCACAAGAATGTTGGCCTATGTGTTCTTGAAGGATGGATAAGGAAATGGTATGTATAGACTGTGAGCCGTGGAAAAAAAATACTTTTTTTTTTCCTTCCCATATTGTGACATCTTCTAAAACCAATTTTCCCAGATGGGAGAGAAAAGGTTTAGCAAAGCTTGGTTTTAATATTATAGATTTGTCCCCTACTCCTTTCTTTGGTCAAAATTTTGAAAGACCATGATCTCTCAGAACAACCCTAATAATCTGCAAGAAGTAAAAGATTATTATTTTGAGTGAGATTTATGGGATTTAACTGTCCAGTCTCGGGTCTGCCCCAACTCTCCTAGAATTCTCTACATCATAAATTCTCATTTGTAAGATAGCATTATACTTCTGTTGTCCAGTCCTATTACTTATTTGTCTTATTTGGAGCAAGAACTGTTTTTCACATCTAAATGATCCAAAATGTGGAAATTCTGAAGGTGGAATTACCTGGAATCAGCTTCTCATTATAACTGTTGCATTTTAGGAACAGTGCTTTAGACAGCAAATACTTAATTATTGCTTTTCTTGACATTTGGACAGGATCATCTGGAAAAAAACATTTTATTTCATTGTGCTTTCTGAAGACTTGAAAAGTTCAGAAGTTCTTTGATACTTATAGTTGTGTGAACATTTGTAGATGTCTATCAGTGTAAGAATTCTACTGATCGAACTGACCAGGCAATAAATCTCAGAGTACATTTATTAAGAAGTTAAACACAGAAGTCAAGGGATTTCTTACAGCTTCTCTAACACAGTATTTTAAAAATAATGTCAGTGTGTGAAGTGGTATTAAAGAACCTGCCTCCCAAAGACATGCCTTTGACACTTTCATCCCATTGATTTGTAAGTACTTCTAAGAAAAGACGGAATATTTTGTCAGTTTGCAGAGCACTGCACAGATCTTGTGCCATAAAAACAATTTATTAATGCTCTTATGTACTTCAAATACACAGGAGGTAAGGGTGGACTAAATTCCACATTATATTTGGATTGACCCCATGAACTTGTAATTTATATGCTCATGTCAAACTGAGAACATTTCTATTCCATCAGTGGCTGATCCATGAAGGGTCCTTCCTCAGTACTATTCCTGTCCCTTCACTTACCAGGCTTATACTGTGCTAAATAACAAATCAGATGTTTGCAAGGCTAAAAGGGACTGAAGTCTCTGGCAAGAAGATGCACATGAGTAACATGAGTAAGGCAAGGGGAAAAGAGGGAGTACAAACCTCTTAAATGAAGAAAGAACTTTCTTCTCCTCCCCCAAGAATATGTGGGCAAGTATCTGTGAACCAAATAATTCTTGAATAGCTGTTTAGTATATTTAGTTTCAATTCTCCACTACTCTGTCTACCCTAGGCTAACTTTACCATAATGTTACTGCTCTATTAACCCATTAATGTGTGCTATGCATAGATAGAACATCCAGTGGGGGAAACACACTAAGAATAGCTATACCAGAAATATACTACAGTGAGGGAAATCAGGGGTGTACAATACCCACAAGACAATAACCAAATTGACTATGCATATGAATACACACACATTCCACACAGGTGACAAGAAGGCATTTTATCACGTGCATTTACACACCTCACCTATCGACCCCATGTATTTCTAGAGTATCCACGTGTCTTCACTTTGTCTATTAAAATATTTCTCCCTTTGCCATCTTCTTCATCTCATCTGTGGCAGGTGCACCCACCCAATGAAAATAGGGCTTCTTGGCTGCTGAATGTAGCAGCTCCTGATTGCCTTTGCTCTCGGGGCTTCACGGTAGTTGGGGCCTTTGGCCAATGGGAGCCTCAGTTGACTACAGGTCAGATCCGGCTAGGTATAAGTGGAGTCCCCTGGGTGAGCCGTTTTGAGCTTGTCCCCTGGAGCAGTATGTTTGCTGCGGTCGAGGACTCCCCTCTTGGGTCTGAACGCCGCTCAAGGAAACTTCTTGAGGTTACCTGGGTTGGGACACTGCCCTCAGAATTACCTCATGGTTGAGAGCCCTCACGTGTTAGGTGAGTGATAGTGCATTTTGGGTTACACCCTAGAAAGTGGTGCTTTGTTCTGCACTTTGGGTTGTCCTTAAACCCTAAGGAGTTGTTCTTTGTTCTGCATTTTGGGTTGTAGTTAAACCCTAGGAAGTTGTTCTGTTCTCCTCTTACGGACATTCAAACCTGTAATTGAATAGTTGTGAAGGGCTAGTTAATTGTGTTGACAATAAAATTTAATTTTTGATGGTTGTTTGTTATTTGAGAGCCTCCATAACATCATCCCCAAGGGATTTAGCTAAAATTTTCAAGCAGCTAACAAAGTTACTACTTACAACTAACTTGAGAAGCATCCCTTGCTCTCCTAGTGTGGAATTTGTTCCAGATCTAAGGACAAAAATTACTCAGCTTCTATCAGTAACTTTGAACATCAAGTACATTCTTAAGCCTAAAGTCAAGAGGATTTTATAATTGGAAATGAATAAAGAATCCATACTTTACAACAAAATGCTACACCTGTTTCCGATTAAAAGATTATTTTGGTGATACTACTTACTACAGATTGCTAAATTACTTTTATACATATATATAAAATTATATAAAAATTAAAAAATAGTTACTTCTGTAGGTATCTACAGCTCCTCTCACCATCCATGATCGATTAATTCCCATTAAATTTGAAAAGGCAGCTTTGTCAGCAAAGGAAGATTCTCCCTCACCCGTTCTCTATATAAACACAGGTACAAACACAGCAAGCATTTATAACCATCTATCATAACGCAACTGGCAAACACACACAGTAGTACTCTGTTGTACAGAACTCTGACAGTTATTTGCATAACCTAATCAAGCTTCACCCTTCACAGGCAATACAGCCATCTCAATCGCATGGAGACAGAAGTTTATAAATCGGGGGTATTCCCAGACTGTGGTCTCCAGACTAGCAGTACCTGCTAGACTGCAAAAAAACCCCCAACAAAACAAAACAAAGAAAACCAAACCCCAAACACCCATTAGATGCGAAAACAGATTTCAGAAGAAAAAAAACCCAACATGTGAAGTGTTTTCCCAGCTTTGCTGCTTCAAGAGAACAATTTCTGCAGGCACCCCAGAACAACCAAATTATCTGTTAAAACAGGAGGGGAACTCCTCACAAGAACATGCCTGAAAGGAGGCATTTACTGTTTGGGGGCTGAAAACTCCTAACTACTCATGAACTATATGGAAGCACACCAAGCCAAAAGAAGGTGGAACAAAGTCTAAACTAATACAAAGCACATAAAATGTTAAGAGCTTAAAATAGGTGGTATTATTTCAGTACCAACCCAGTATTTACAGACTGTCCAAAAATTGAAAGCAGTCCTACCAAGCTCTGAAACACTGACCATACCTGCACAGGAGAACATCACTGTCTTGCAGAAAGGCAAATTGGTATTGCAGCTAAACAGAGAATGAACTTTTAACTATCCACTGAAAAAACACTCAAAAAATACAGATCTCTAAACCATCCCCTCATCTGTAGGCACCCCACAACACCATACATTTATGAAAACACTGATACCTCACTGCCAAGGCACCTGAAGGATGAATACTGTTTTTAAGTCATATCCAAAAAAAAAAAAAAAAGACAACAAACAGTTGCAAAGGAAAACATGTGTTTGCTGTTTATTTTGGGAGGTGAGACAAGTGGCATTCTTGATAGAGAAAGAAAAAAAGTGTTCACAAGAGATCATAAGATTTGCAGGAACATGGCTGAAGAAACGTTAACAATAATATACCAGGTCCAGACATAGTCAAGGTGAACATAAGTCTTGGATTTAAAAACACCAAGGAACATGGTGTGCTGTTCAATGAACTAAAGAATAAAACTTCACATATCAATAAATACTACCTCTCCGCTTGGCTACCCATGCTTTACAGAGGTATCACCATGCTGCTTTAAATGACCTAAAGCAGATAAGGAAAACACTCTTCCTCAGCATGTTAAGAACAAAAGGAATACTCATGGCAATATTGGTAATTATTTTATAGAAATGATAACATGAATAAGAAAGATGAACTATTTTCAACAGTAAGAAAGATGTAAAAGCAATTGCTAACATTCTGCACTTTTGTATCAGCAGGTCTAGATGACTCCCAAAGGATGAAAAAATAGTTTTTAAAATATATACAAACCAAGGAGTTCTCTCAAATATTAACACTATTTTTTACTCATACTCAGGAATTGCAAGATCTCTGGAAGAAAGTTCATTTCGTACAATACTTAAAGTAAGCAAATAGGATTACCCAAATAATTTATTCCTCTGGTAGCAAATCATAAATAATGAAATCACCAAAATGGAATTTTATTATTAAAGGTTTAGATAGGATGCTAGTCAACCTGAATTTGTGGGAAAGGTGTCTTTTTACACAGTAAGCTGGCAGAGTACATTATCAATGTAGCTGATTTTTGTAAGGTACATGCCTTGATACTGTAAAATATTTTGATGAAAAATCTGGATGACTTTCAAAAGAATAATTTAAAGGAATAATCTAATTACTCTTTTAAAATAAACTGTAAACAGAGGATCATCACTGAATATTTTTCAGTGACATCAACATGACCCAAACCTTGCCCCTAGATTTAGGTTTTTTTCTCTTTTTAGGAAAAAAAAAAAAAATCATCACCTTGACAATCCAAATGTGTTACTGGAAACTCAGAGCTTGTTGTCAGATTGAAACAATTGAAGACAGGCCACTGATCTGGAGCACTGTGAACTGCATGTAAAGCAGCAAGCTGCCTTTTTATTCAGCCAAGTGCAAAAAGATGCCTGCAGGATTGAGACAAGGCCCTACAGCCTCCTGTTCTTTAACTAGATTTATCCTGGGAACTTTCGTGGTCCACCATTATTCTAACCTTTCCTGCTGGCCAGCCTCAGCAGCTCTGTCATAGGCACACCCACCCTTGCAAATCCCACAGGGAATCTTCCCAGGCATTGAAAGGAAACCCCAAACGTCTACCTTTCAGGAACATGGGGTTACAGTGCCTGAAAGCGTTGCAAAATGAAAATCTTCCTTCTAAACCTAAATGGTATAAAGTGTGAAAGTAAAATATATGTGGGTTTTGTATCTTTTTATCTATTTTACCTGCTTGTACTTCAATTCCCTGCACTACAGAATGGGAGCTGTGGAGATTGCATATTATTATAAAAGCCTTTTATACATAAACTAGGATTAATTTCAAATACTCTTTCCCATTTCATATCGAGCCTTTATCTCTGCTGTAAGCTCTCAACTACACATTACTTCTTGATATTAAACAGTCATAAACACTTAAAAAAAGGCTTTTCTTGATCCTGCTCTCTCTTGAGTACTCATCTAAGTCTCAGCATTTCAAGCACCTATTTTACTTCTTGTTCAGTTCCTTTTCAACCTAAATTTATGTTTTTATCAATCTCACTGCATCTACAATTTAGTCATTACCAACTACACAGTGTATATGGAACCTGTCCTGCTTAATATCTTTATCAGCAATCTGGAGGAGAAGATAGAGTACACCCTAAAAAACTTTGCAAAAGACCACAATTTTGGAGATGCAGTTAGCACGCTTGAAAGCAGGGCCACCATTCAGAGGAATGTAGACAATCTAGAGGATTGGGCCAACAGGTACCTGAAAATTCAACCATAACAAATGTGAAGTCCTGCACCTGGGATAGACTAACCCCTTGCAACACTGCAGGTTGGGGACCAAGTCTGCTGAGAAGGACCAGTGGTCGTGAAGGGCAAGCTGCACATGAGACAACAAGCGGAGGGGAGACTATCCACCTCTGCTCTGCACTCATCACACCATATGTAAAATATGGCATACAATTTTGGGTCCCCCAATTAAAAAAAACCCAAACCAACAACAACCCCCCCCCCCCCCAAAAAAACAAACCAACCAAACAAAAACCAACAACCAACCACAAACCACAACAAAACACCACAACACCTCCCCACCCCCAAACAGACAAACAAAAACCAACCAACCAACACTAAGCTAGACAGCAATATGGTCAACAGGAAGATTCCCACCACTTTCACTGGGTATTGAAGGCAGCCTCACAATGTTGCATTCCTTCCTTTCACTGGTATCACATCCATTCCAGAATCTTTGATTCTGAAATCCTGCAACTGGCAATTTTCCCTCCAACTTCCTATCACTCAGGTCAAATCACTTCTGCTCCTCCAATTTCTTTTCTCAACTTCCTTTGTTTCCACAGCAGGGCAATGACTTTACACTAATCTATTTCTGTATTGGTTTCTCTTCTCATACTTGTTTTTTCCACCAACATCAAAATTTAAGCAAAACAAACAAATTTGAACTTTTCAATTCAACTGAATTAACTCCCTTAATTAATTATTCTTTACATAACGGCTCTACAAAAATGTTCACGCATTTAAAATGCCCACATGCTATTTATTCCATACCATCTTTCCTTCTCTGCCCATGAGAGTATTCTATTGGATACCTGGTCTCTGCAGTAAGTTTTACAATTTTCGCTATGCTGTAAGCAACAGTAAATGATACTGAATGATGACCAAAACTATTCTGCTTTGAGCAAACCATTCGAAGAAAAGTAATAAAAAGGATTAAGACTGCTATTGAAATGTCTTGACCTCTCAATTTTTAGATTAAAAATTGCACAGTAAAGTAAAACATTGAATTATTGTAGGAGTTCCATGCTACAGTTGCATCTTAAAACTCTCACTACTTCTATGCTAATTTAATTCACATGTATATTCTAAGAGAAAAACAAAGTAGTACTGAGGTGATTTAAATCGTTGCACTTTTACTTTTAGGGTTATATTCACAAAGTCTATTTTAAGAATTGCTTTGGAAGCAACTGATGTTTTATGCAGTGAACTGCTATTTTCCCAGATGAATAGAATATCCATTCTTTGGCTCACAGTTTCCATGACACTAAAAACAAAACATTCATCGGCACCAACTCAGTGTTTGATGGTAAATGCAGCTGCAGCTCACAACAGCTCGCAGTGTACCTCAGCCTGCCTCAGCTGAACAGAGGCACTGTATTTCCCCAACGCAATTTCATTGTTTTACAGACAAGCCCTTTCTTGCCAGACTGAAACATTTCAAACGCTGCTGGTGTTCTGTCTTGAAATGAAAAGTTATTCAATTCTGCAAGTAATGATACTAATGTGAAGTCTTCCAAATTAGTGAACAAAGTACCAGAAACAAAACTTTAGTAACAGTAGCATTTGCCCCCACAGTTACGAAGAAATTTTTTGCCAGAGAACTTCAAATTTTGCTCCTTGTTACAATTCCAACTCGCTTAAAGTGAGCTGTTGAAGAAAAATATTACAGGAACCATTTTAAAACAGGTAAATGGAGAAAGTCACATAGCACAAGAGACATGGAACAGCACTGAGCTTTCAGTGCTGCTTCTCTCCCAGAAAGGGGCATTAAAGCACACACCTCACTTGAGAATCAAAGATATCATAAGAGACAGTCTTCTGCTTTGGGGGAAGATGCAAGACTCCTATTAGCTAATAATTTAATCCCGCCCCATATTAGCTAGCTTTTCATCATGTTTAAGTACATAGTCACTCACCTTTTCACATTGGTCAGCACACCACTGTTACACACACCTAGACTTAATCACATCAGTCTGATTATAAAAGCCACACTGGAAACAGGACCTAAACAATACTCCACATTTATTAGCAGCATTTTTAGGCACCAATTCAGTAAAGCAACTAAGCACATATGTACTTAGAAGTATACAAATGAACTAAATTCTGCAGGGACTGTTCATATAATTTAAACTATACACTTAGGAGAATATTGGTGGACTGCAGACCAATTACAGAGAAATCTGATGAAGAAGGATGCATCATCTCAGTTGGTCTACTCTCAACGTAGTTTTTAAGAAATTCAGTCAACATTTCTGAAAATCTCAAGAAATGTAACATGTCAATAATAACCAATTTGCAACTTAAGGGAAGTGCTATTTTAAAGAAACTAATTTCTTTAAATGACACAGACTGAAATCCATTTCAGGTTTTGCTATAAAAGACAGCAATAATACATGCTCTCCAAGCGAAAAAAACAAAAGTCCTGGCTTACAGCATACACATGTTTAAGGACATCCACATTTAACTACTGAAATATTATGAAAATAACTTTCCAAGAAAAGTTTGAAATGGAGGGGAGTTGGTGGCACATTTTCAGCTCTCTGAGCGTGCTCCTCTTACTTTGTAGCTGTTGCAGCCCCTCCTGCCTCTGCTGTTACCAAGTCCTGCGCTGCTCCCCACTCTGCCCAGCGGCTGCTGTGGTGAGAGCTCCCCCTCCTGTTTTAATGTACTCTCATCACGCCGAAGATTGAGCTACCCGCATATATAGCAATCAAACATATCTTTGGCGTTCTAAGAAATGTCTGCATCATTACAAAAATAATAAGATTGGAAATATAACCTAAAGGCGCTTCCTTGTACCAAAGTGGAACAAGACTCCCCTTCCAACCAAGTTCCTTTAAAATACAGCTCAATAAAGAAAAACAGTAATCCAAAAACTGCAGCAATATTTATTAATAAATCATTAGCAAAACAAAAATAAGAAATTCATTGCTCTTTATATCCAAACCACTGACTTCAACTTGAGATTTAGCAGACCCTTCAGGATCAAAGAGTGTTACAGCAGCTTACTGTCAGAGGCCAGTGGAATTTGCTTTCAAGCATTACTCTTAATAAATTTCTGTTGATGGCCTTTCTACTGACAACCTACTGGACTTCTGTAACATCCTTACACTAAGCCATTAACAAAACTGCAGCATCAGGGCGCTCCCCACAGGCCACTACAGATTAGGATATCAGAAAAAAGCAAAGCCTGCTTTTGTAGCTTTTCCAGAAGCTGAATAAAAACCAGACAGCACACACACAAAAAAGCTTTCTTATTGCCAATGCAGCACTCACACATTCACAGAATACTATTAACTGGAGTGTAATCTATGTTGCAGGTAGTCATCACCATAACCTAGGAATAACAATCATGTTACTTTGCAAATAGAGTCCTGTGGAAGTTCCTTGGTAAGTCAGTAAATGCTGATACAGGACAGAAATGTTACTTGAAAAAATTTCAATTTTATTAAGTGTCTGCTGAGTTTTTGACTCTTACTTTCCTTCTGAAGCCAAAAACGAGACAAGAAGTCAGAAACTGGTAGAAATAGACAACTCCCCTTACAGTTCCTGGAAAGAATTTTCTTATCTACAGATGTAAATTCTTCAAGTTTATTGCAACCCTGGTGCACATTTCCCTATCCTAGTGTTTCCCAAACAGTAGATGATAAATTAGAGAGATCCACCAGCTGACTGGCCTACCAGATATGATGTTGTTCTTCCTCTACTTCAAATATGGAGCGAGCTTTATTAAAAATGTTGAAGACACATCATGTGTTTTCCTGATGTCCTTCTGCAACTGCAGCAGCAGTAGCAAATAAGGGACTTTATAGCAAGAATACAAACAACAGTGTCCTTAAATCCATAGTAAATTCCCACCTGGCTGTGATTATCACACAAACAGCCTTGGTATGCAGGGGGAAGATGAATGAACCCAGAGAAGCTTTTTAAAGTATAATTTGCAGCACAAAAAACTGAAAGAAACCCTGTATCTTAAGCTAACACAGATTCTTCATAGGTCAACAGTCAGTGATCCTTTTTATTGCTCCCTTCTCAAAAGCAGATTCTTTCTAGTTGTTTACTTTCTGAAACTTTGGATAATGATTAGAGATGCTAAATTGGGATGTTAACCTATGAAGTCAGCAATGGGGGACGGAGACTGGACAGACAAACAGTATCTATTATAATCACAACCAGTATCCCTCTTCCCCAACCATGAACCATGTCTTCTCCATCTGCTCAGGTACTTACCTCAAGAGCTAATTAAAAAAATTAACAAATTCGTACCCATGTGATAGCACGTGGTACCCAGTACATAGCGGTTCAAAGAAAAAAAAAATTAAGGCAGCTGTTTTGGATAAGAAAGGTCAAGATTTCCAGAGACTAAAAACCCTAGTGTTCTAAAAGAATCTCCAAAACTGGTATCTGAAAGATGTCTGCTTTTCAGATAGCAAAGCATCCAATTTTATTTGGAGTATAACTCAATCACAAGTGCACAGGAATGCTGAAGCCATCTCATGTAGCTCGATTTGAAATCCTAAATATGGATTTATGGCCCTGATCCTTCAAACAGCTACATACGTGCTTAACGGGATTATGCGTGCTTAAAGTCTTTTAGATGTAGGAGTATTTGTAAAATTAGGACTTACCTTGGGCACGCAGATCATTCAGTAGGATGCATTAGATTTATACTGACTTTTGTTACACTCTAAGACATTTGGACACTTCCCATCATATCAGGCAATCACTGAAGTAAACAAATTCAACTATTTCAGCAGTATTTTATTTCCTTATATTATAAAAAGCTTATAAGGTTTATTTTTTTCCTAAAAGAAAACAGGGTACCATCAGACCATTACCAAAGCATCAGAATGGCAACTAAGTGGTCATTTTGCTTATGCTAAAGGAAAAAAAAAAAAAAAAGGCATCATTATAATTAAGCAAAAATCAGAGATTTGTTTCAAATAGCTTTTTCACACTATCCTAGAACATTATCTATTTCTAGAACAGGAGCTATACAGAAATATTTTTAATTGTGAAACCACTTGAGATATTATTTGAAAGATCTTATATGTACGTGTAAGTAACACTTCACCTATGTTTCAGCGTATCCAAACCAGTTCAGCCACATACATACACAGTTTCACTGAGATTTTTCTTCCCTGAATAAGACCCATTCTTTGTTTACCACTTTTTAATTCTTTTTTTAAAAGTCTTTTTTTTTCCAATTACAGGCAGGAAATAAAAAGAAATGCAACTCTTTTATGTAAAGTAAATCCATCTGGATGTTTGCTGCATCCTATATTATAAACTTGTGATCCCCAACCAGAATGAGTTATAGTGAAGCTGCAGGCAAAATTGTCTCCATATACCACAATCCATTATCCCTGTCAAGTTAATGTTCCATGTTGAGCCATATGGCGTGGGTACACACTCAACAAAGGAAATTCCTTAAACTTGTTATAATCAGCACTTACAGTCATCCAAAAAAACTGACATAAACAGCTTTATTGTGTTTTGTGCATTTCAGTTGATATCCATGACAAAAAGAGGAAGCTTCAGGGAAAAAAGAGGGAGGGGGGAGCAAAGTTGCAATAATAAAATGGGAGGGGGGCAGACAGAGAGACTGTACATTTCATAATTACACAACATTTTCCTTAGCAAGTGATTTTCAATTACAATAAAGCTCAAGCTCCTGACACTGATACACTGTGCCAGAATAACAAGAAACAAAAAAATCCACCAAAATCCCCTACATCAATACCTCATTTTCAATGCAAATAAGAAATCCTATAGTTTCAAAGTGCCTGACTCATGTAAAAGATTCTCAGTTAAAAAAAAAACCCTGAATAATTTTTAGTTTTCTTGACGTTGGAGACAAGGTTTGCCTTCAGTTGTTCTATAATTACCAAGAATTCAACAGTCCTTCATTACCAATATCGTCATTTAAGTAAAATATCTTTCTACGCATTAAGTGTAGGTCACAGATGAATTAAGGACTCCCAGAAGCCTCTGCTACCTGGCACAACCCATCACATCAAGCCTAAGTCAAGGTACAAGTAGAGCAGAACTTCATTCCAGCCCCCGCAGTGACAACAATAAAACGCTGAGAAAACACACTATCAAATACTGAACTCAGCATCAATTTCTGTTAATTACAGCCTTGTCAGCAACGTGATTATTCAAACAGCTCATGCAAATGTTAATGAGTCCTTATTTGCATATTTATTTTTTCCTTTGTTGAAATGTCATTGATTATTACATTCTACAATGATGAATGCTGCTGATGATGTGCTCTGATATGTAATTAGTCATTAAGTGGAATGAATAGATCAATTATGAAAAAGGAGTGAGATTAAGAAATATCAAACAAGACCGCCCAATGTAACTATAGAAATTTTTTTAAAGGAACTAAAATAATTTCTTGGCATTTAAAGTGCAACATCAGTGGTTTTCAATAAATAAACTACTACTTTTCTGAGGTTAAATAAGATTTTCCACATGCACTGCTACTTGGGTAATCTAATTACAATAGCAGAGCGCTTTTGTAAAAACAGTAAGAAATCTGCAGAGTAACACACAGGTTTTGGGGTTTCATTGTCATATTCTGTTCCTCCCCTAGTTTAAAAAAATTGTAGATGTCCCAAAGCTGCTCATGAGCACACCAGACTATCTGAGCTTTTAGTAGAAACGAAAACAGCACTTGGTGCACTTGCAGCAGCCCCACTTTGTTCTCAAGGCAAAGACTCACGCTGCCTTTTGCAACTGCCTGCTCTAACTACCCAGCCAGCGCTTGCTATTTGCAGATGAAGGGGAAATGGGAGAAAAGAGGAAGGAAGGAAAAAAAAAAAAAACACCAACAAAAAAAACACATTACTGCAGACCAGATGGGAACATTCCACATGACCAAACCAATCAATCACCTCGGTGGGGCGCAGGTGCAACACAGCCGTGTAGCAACACACCATTTCACAGTCTATCGGGCACAAACACATGGTCACCAATCAATGGCACCCCCAGGACCTGGGGGGGAGGCTCTCTCGAGCCTTACTGGTCCATGCCTGATGACTTCATAATCACACATCATTTCATTCACTGGAGGATACAAACCAGCATTCTAATAACCTTCCCCCGAAACCGGTCATGTTGTGCATATTAATAGAGTGCTGGGTAGAGCTGAACCACCGGCTCCACACTGCAATCTCAGCAGAGCCTGCAAGAAGGAAACAACCTGAAGCTAAGAACTTCTGCCTGAGGAAGGATAGTCAGCTCAGACCCAGATGAATGGCAACATTATTCATTTTGCCAAAATAAACTGTGCACAACACTCACACCTTTCACAAAGCAACCCTTGAACAATAGCAAGCAAGCAGAGATAAAGGACAAAGTGGGATGAAAATCAATGGAGAATGCGCTGCTGTACTTGGCAATGTGTTAGGCAAAATTCTGAAACAAACAGTACCACTGGTAACAAAAAAATGAAGTTAAAACTATAAAAAAAATTATCTGTTTGCCAATGCTCAGTGAAAGAAATTGTTGTATTTCTTTTAAAGCCAGTATCATAGATTAGTTTTAAAACAAGCAGATAAAAAAAAATTACACAACGTGATGGGATCATGCCACACCAAGACTTGAATCAGAGAAATAGCTGCTTTTGACTACTGTTTGCAAGAAAGGCCAATTACTAATGTTAACTTATGTTTGTGTTATTGATGACTTAGCAGTATAATAAGCATTACAGACATAAGGATATGGAGACATTTTGGCCAGAGCTTGTAACAGTATCCTGTTCAGTATTTGTTAAAAAGATGCTCAGGAAACAAACTGTGACAAGGAGTGCATCTTCTCTTGAAATTACATTATACCTTGGGAGTAAGGCTCACATGAGTTGCAACTGAAATGTAAAAGACTAAACAAACTATTAATATGCACTTTACATGTTTAGAATGCTGTAAGTGGCCAGGTAAGTAGGACTCCACCATTTGGTATCAAAGCAAAGAACACAGTTCTACTTTTGTTTTTCTGAAATTGTTTATGTAAAGAGCAGACACCTCTGAATTAGACAGTTAAATCAGGCAAGTCTAACACCTACTGAACCACCTCAGCTTTGCTTTCAGGCATAAGCTGCTGAGAACTACTTGGAGAAATAAGTAGAGTAGGCACAATAAGAGTATAGTTGTTAGGCTGCACTCTGTAGCACTACACGTTGTTTTAGGTCAATGGCAATTCCTCCTTTCTCATATGGGAGGCTACACAGAGGGACTACTGCATATTTTAATTCATTAATACAAGCAAGGAAAGAAAAAAATCATGTCAGAAGCAGAAAGCACATTTTTTTATAGTTAGAATCCAGATCATTTGGTGATCTGTACTGCTGCAGGCCCTTTTATCTTTTCTTGGCATCCTCCCTTCCCTATCTCAGAAATCTCGGAAAAGTGCACAACAGCATTTGCATTTTGGTCTCAGTTCAGCGTCTTGGTATGATTCACCTTTTCACAGGGTCAAATCTGAGTCCTGTAATTCAAAAACTCCACACGATGAAAAGGTGGCAGACTTGGTGTTGTTAAAGGAGCACAGAAGCATTAAAGAACAAACATGAGTAATATCAAAGGAATATTCCCATCCTTTTGCAGAATTATGTTGACCAGCAGCAGATGAGGAAGTGTTCTCTCTCACTAGAATACAAAAATCATTAATCAATAAATCATTAAATTAAGGACCTGACGACCAGTTCTATTCTGGGCACTTAAAGAATGCTAATTACTGTAGTATCTGGGGAACCTACAGTGTTAAAATCAGAATATCTTACTTAATAAGATCATTTTTTAGATTAAACTCAGCTTCTTTTGTTTTGAAAGCTCTTGAAAAGAAATGAAAAATGTCATATAATGAATTAAGTACTAATATTAGTCACACTTCACACGCAACACAGAGCAAGCTGATGGCTATGCTACAGACTTGACATCTCTTAAGAGGCAAAAAACGAACAGCTGGCGACATTCACAATGGAAAAGGTTGGGAGGAGTTTGACAAAGAATCTCATCCAAAATGAAAAAACCTCAGTAAAGCTTACCCTTACCTAGATACATTAGGCAAGAGGGAGAACAAGGGGACAGTTAGAACAAGTGTCCGGGCCAGTCTGAGCACCTCACCTGCATTCCCTGTGCTAAATGTTACATGAGTGAAGCCAAAGACACACGCGTGTCTGGTAGGAGGCACACCTCAGACACTAAACCTCTGCTGGTCCTCAGACAAAATCAAGCCTCTCTTCTCATTGACTAAGGTGGGAAAGGAGTGGGCTTTTGCTTGCTCGTGACATAATTCCACCTAAAAAAGCTAAGAGACAGAAAGTGGGGGTTCAGCTCAACCCATGGAAACAAGACCACAAAAGGGTAAGACTTATCAGAGAAACTTCAAAGGAAAGGGTGTTCCAAGATGGCAAAATGTGGTTCTGCTTGTGAGTAAGGGGATTTCTGAAATGACAGCATGAAATGCACCAGAGACAATTTTTTGTGAACTTCTGAAAACATTTTTTTTTAGAAGTGCATGGCACAGGTATCAGGGATCCAATTGTTACATAAATGATATAGGCCGTAAGGACATAAAGGGAACAGTAAGAGATTTTAATCAGTTTGTTCAAATCAGTGGAGTTGTGACAACAGTAACACGAATTTTAATCCATAAACAAAACAATACATAACTGCTGAGACATTTCCTACAGCAAAGGACTCCAGTGAAGATTTGCTAATACCACAACTCTCACCCTAAAATATACAGAAGCGAAGTCATCAATAAAATGTTATATATAATTCACAAGTAGATAGCAGATTAGTAAAAATTATCTTGTAAGAAGTAGCTTTGATTTATTAATTCACTAAAAATTAGACAAGCACCACTGTTTGGAAAGAGGGAGCTAGAAGTCAAGGAACGAAAGTTGAAAAAATTGACTCATCTTGTCAGCGCAATGCTAACTGGTTACAAGGTTAACCTGAAATAGATTTCTGCAAGTACTCCTCACAGTATCAGAAATATAACAAAATTAGTATTTACAATAAACAAAGGTAAAAATGTGTCGGAACTTATGACAGTTGACAGCTAAGACTGAAAGGTTTTTGTGATTTCTTGAGTAAAAATGGTTAAATGAGATGCAGTCAATGCAAATGTTATCCTAAGAAGCAAAAGATGCACATTTGCTCAATATTTTAAAAAGCTTTACAAAATTCACTCAACAAATAAAACTGCAAACTGAAAACATAGCTAAAATTAGGTATATACTTCCCTTAGTAAATGCAATTCTTTCAAGCATTCAAATCCAAAGAAAACCTGTAACACTACTAAGAACGTTCTTTAACTACTATAAAAACACACAAACCCAGCTAAATTGAATGCTTTAAAGACAGATACAAGCTACTGATCAGCTGGTCACTTTTATCTAATCATCTATACTGATGTTACTCAGCTTTATCCAGGGTCAACACAAACTATTCCTTTTACCTTTTGCCTAACTGGATTCCTTATGATCAGCTGTTAGCATCAAGCTGTCTGATTTCCATTCAGGCTTCACAGCTGGATTCATTATAAAAGAGTATTAAACCTTGGGCTGGCATAACTGGCTTTGACTTCAAAATAAGCATTTTTAGAACTGATCATGCTATACATTCAGGTATTAAATAAAATTTTTATTCTGATACAATTTTTTCAGTGTGACACATACTGCATATATTTAAGAATTTCCAGTAGCTGTCAAAGCTGTAAATGTAAAAGCACTTAAAAAAACAAAATTTCTAATGAGAAAAACAAACAAACAAAAAAAATCAGGAAAAGGACCAAGAATTTATCTTCTATCAGCAAAAGTCTCATTGCAAAGAAGAGCTGGAGTTGTATTGAGGCTGAGGTGGTTTGTTTTGGTGTTTTTTAATTTTTTTAAAAGGTATGAGAAATGTTTTGGGTTTTCTTTTTACAGTAGTTACTGAGTTGGTTGTTAAGAAGTTGGTATCTTTTACATTGTCAACAAAAAGAAGGATTTTAAAGTTAAAATAGAGAGAATGCCTACACTTCTTAGAGCTATTTTATATTTAAAGGCTTTTCTTGATAATGAAAATATTTTCCGCAAGATGGATAGTTATTCTAAGGGGAAAAAAAATCAAATCAGTATCCTTGGGGGAAAAAAGGGAAGTGTGTGGAAAATTTTTTATTTAGATTTGTCTTCCAAAATAGAAAATAAATGAGCAGCTCACCCAACAATGCTTATTTAAGCAAATATTTGAAAAGGGTCAACAGAACAGACAGGAGAAAGGCAACATAAGTTATAAAAGGTGGTCTGTGTACAAATGCAAGAGATAGCCATATTTTATCTAGTAATTCGTAGTCACATGTCCACCCCCTTTTTAAATCACTGCAAAAGTCTGCTCATGAAGAACAGGTGGATTTTCTCAGGGGAGGGAGTAGAGGAGGTGAAGGGCCACCTCCTCTTCCTCATGACAACAGACACTGAACAGGCTACAAAGGGAGTTGGGGACTCCACTGATCACACGGGAAGTGGAGAACACAGGAATACCTATTGGCAAAAAAACAGTCAAAAACAAAAAGGCAGGAAGGGTAAGAATATAAATAATTAAGAAGAAAAAAGAAATCCAAAAAGAAAGCTCAAAATAAAATTTACTTTCTGTAGTTTGTCACTTCCTATGTCTTATTATTGACGTACTACTATAAATTTGCAAAAATGGGAAAGATGCATCTTGCCACAACAAAATGATCAACGCATATCATTTTAGACCACTGATTGTGAATACTGAACCACCGGATAGCAATTGAAGTTTAGCTGCCACAAATTTCGAACTATTTAAAAAGCAGGAATTGCATTAAAGCCTAAAAATGTTAAGATATATTTTCTAAATGTTCTTTGTAGGGTGATCCCCCAGGCTCCCCACAGCAAATTTATAGACCCCTGAAAGGAGACAGTTGACCAGATATCTATTTAGTATCTTGAAACTTCAGGTTTTATTACCAGCTGCCACTAATCCTGTCTTACAGGCCGATACAACCAAAGAATGTATCCAAAACGAAACACAATCAGTAAAGCTATGAAACTCATTACACACACTGGTTTATTAGCAATAAAGAAGGAAAAAAAAAAAACAAAAACAACCAGAAAAACACAATTTGGATAGTATCCTGCACTTACAATCACCTGACATGATTCTTGTAACAAATTAAAAAAAAAATAAAAAAACCTTCAAACAAAAGTTTAAAGTGATACTGTCTTTTTAAAGCCCAACTAGTTCTTGTGGTGCCTTATTTCTGATTTTGGTCAGCAGTGTCCTTTGCATATGTATTTATACTATATGACCCCTTTAGTTATTTACAAGCAGAAATAAAATGTGAAAAAGTTTGGAAAAACTGGTCACAGCAGAGTAAGCTCAGATGGCTAGTTGAACAGAACATCCTTAGGGAGACAGAGCCACCCCAGAGGCTTTGTGGGCAGAAAATCTTTAGGCAAAGTGATTCATCATGTGTGGCAAGATGACTGTGACATCTAAAGATTCTTGCCTTGAGCAGCATGGTACATGCTACAAGGGATCAAGCATTCTGAAAAGCATCCACATGTATCTTGGAAGCTTCAGTAAAAAGGACATGTTTTAAATAACAAAATACTGGACACTAAAAATGTGTATGTGAATTTGCGTTTTGCAGTGAAAAACTAGGAAGTTCCCCTTCAGCTTGTCTGAACCCATGCTGTTGACCTAACATAGAAATAAGCACATTTTTACTGGTTTTGCATTCAAACTCACTCTTTCAGAGTCTAACCGAAGGATGTTTTAACATCTAGATCATATTCCTTCCTCCAATGTAACTAAGTCATAGTCTTGCAGGTTTCTTTAGAAGTTGGCCATCAATAAATTATTATTTTTCCACTTTAAAACGTGTTTTCCTATAGTGACTTTTATCACCCCCTTGCCTATTCACCGCAACTTCTAGCTCTTCTAACAGAGGATCAGAGAATGCACTACTACACCTCCACTGCAATCTGAAAACAAACAGTTTTGATCTTCCAAATCTAATGCACAGTAATCTGTCCTGTGAAGGAGAATACTTACTGTACTACACAGCACCTCTGTTCAGAGTCTGCACTTAAAGACAACTCAGAAGATACCGGTTTTGAATGTACAAACATCTCACAAACAAGCAAAAAGAGCCACATTGGAACAGAAGACAGACTCCTCTACTGTGGTATCCCACCAATAGCACTGGCCAGTAACAGGTGCACAGAGAAAGAACCATTAAAAAAACAGAGTGTATGTGAAGAATGATATGGTCTAAGTTTCAAGAGTCAGGTGTTATAGCCAAGTAAGTGTCATACCATAAGTAACAACAGAGCATAATCACATTTAAAACTTTTTTTTAATATTTGAGATGAAGGAAACAAAAAGGAAATATAACTACAAAGAGCAACACAAAACCACAAAAAATGGCCTTTCTTAAAACAGTCGAAAAAGTCAACAGACCAAGGAAGACAGACAAGCCAGGTAAAGACAGGAAAAATCCCAAAGTGCAGCTGAGTGCAAGCCTGATGGAAGTGCTCAGGTGGAACAGTGTACTGATCCAGATGGGTGCATTCAAGGGACAAAAATACATAGTATTTTAACCACACAGTAAAACTACAGTAAAATTATACTCTATAGATTTGAGGACAGATAAGTCTGTTGACAATTTTAGTGTAAATTAAAGTTTACATTATTTTCTACCTCTGATGTTTCGGTATTTTTTGAAGGAAATAAATTGGACCAACAACACTTAACTGCTTGCATTAACAAACAAGAGCAAAATAGAAGTACCATGAAGAAAATAGGAGAGATCGGACATAGGACAGTGGCAACTTCAAAAACATAGCTTTCAGTTGAATAGTGGTGCTGAGATTGATTATCAAGGGAATAACAATGCTTTAGAGCACAGGTTAAAAGAAAAAAAAAGTTACTGGGGCCTGGATACATTTTCTCCTGATGAATCACTGCCTTTCAATTTGGTGTTTTATTTCACATCAGTTTACTGGCATTTGCACTATGTCTCTGTCATGAGACCAAGCTGCGTCTATGCTGGGGGAAGAGGGGGAGGCACACAAAACAGAAACTCAGAGAAGTACAATCAACAGGGAAGCTTGCCTCCTTCATATTGCAGAATGTCAACCAAGCACTGAAGAGCCAGCTAAAGTCAGTATCTTGAGTTCAAGACATTTGTGTGCCAAATTTTCTTCTATGTAGGTAAAATGAAATAAATCAATACAGAAAATCCTCTATATTAAAAAAAATGTTCTTTACCTTTACTCTGTTGTAAATATATTGCTGAAAGCCCACTGTTTATTGTGTATATGTAAGCAAACTATCCTACATGAAATGGTTACCAACTGGAGAAACACATGGGCTTTTTCCTTCTGCCAACAAACCATATTCCTTTTCACAGTTTGCAACTGTGCCACTGAACCAACAAAAAACAGCACTATTTCTCTTTTGGCCCCTCTCTCTTTACCCCCTGCTCCAAAATACTGAAGGAACAAGTTTATATTCAGTTCAACAGCTTTACAAAAGAATTTTTACCATGTACCTTTTGAACCACATTTCTAGGAAGATATATTTTTGCTATTACATTAGAAATGTAAGTGAAATAAAGAATATACACATATACTGGACAAAAATATCCATTATAATTGTACACAAGGCCTAGTGCCAGATAGCTGTCAAACAAAGGAACAAAATCATACAGTTGTTTGGCACTCAAGGCTGAAATCATTGTGAAACATGCACTGTTTATAAATTGTCATTGATGAATAAAAGCAGTGAACAAAAAAATTAGAGGAAACGCAGCCAACCACCAGAAAGACAAGCCAATCATTGCTCCTCCTCCCACCACTCTCAGTAATCAAACAAAACAAAATAACCCCCAAGCTCCCAGTATGCTCGGCAAGAACATAGCCGAGCAAGGTAAATTGAGCATTGCATGAACGAGTGACTTCAGATTGTGCTCTCATTGCTCAACCCGAAGTGCCCACAGAAGTAATAGATTCAGACACCTGAAAAAAAGTGGCATGTGGATTTCTCAGCTTTGTTATTTATAAAGTAATACTTTAAACACTAGTAATGCTAGTGACATTTATCTTAATCTTAAAAATATCAATCCCAGAAGATATAAAGAAAAATTGTTTCAGTGACTGTAAAATATATTAGCAGATATTTCGTCACAGAACATAGCACTGCTGAAAAAATATCACATCACCTATCAAAGGATGATATTTCTCTAAGTACAAAGTAAGCCAGAATTGTATCCTGGAAAATAAGCAAGAGTTCAGCTTCTGATCTTGGATATCTGTACCGATTTCACTATCTTTCAAACTTAAACCTGTATAATAATGCAACACATCTATATGGAAACAAAATCTCCTCTAAAAGTAAAGAAAAAAGAACTTTTCTGCAAAAAAAATCTCATTTTTTGACTGATAAGTAGAATATTCAAGTGTGCTAAATGCTTTCTATAGCATAACACACATGAGCTTCTTCAAACCTCTCATAAGACAATGCAACTTAAGATAGGTAAGGCATATTTAAGAAATATGGTTCTGTAAGCCATTAATTTTTGTAAATCTTCATTCAAGCAGATCAATCAGCCTGTAGTTTAAGTTGGAAAGTACCTCAAGACTCCAAATAAATATATAAATAACTTAAAATCTGAGGTGTCAGTTTGTAATGGACAAGCAATATGTAAAATAAATAAATGATATCATAGGAAAGAAATAAATCCAGTCAGAAACAGAAGTGTTATTTATCACAGCAAAATAGTAAGGCAAACTTCACTTTGCTCCTGCGATGCAGAAAACGTACTTAAAACTGCAGTACCCTGATAAAGAGTGTACAAGTACACTATTTCCTATCTCTGCAGAACTTTTTTTAAACATGATATGAATTTATTTATGATACAGTCATGCACTTAGGTATTCAATGCAGACCCCAAGGATCAGTGTTGAATCTCACAAGACTGTTAACAAGTCACACATTACTCTCAAGCTTCTGCTTTCTATGTCCCATTGCATAAAAGGAAGAAATTGCAAGATGCCTTATTTGTACTGCATTTGTGCCTAAAGTGCCAGACTTAGACTTTGGGAAGATAACTAAAATGTTGTTACAGTTATTGCAATGATAGCACTGGTTTTGCACGTGGTCTGTACAATCCCAGTTTCAGTTTGCACATTACATATTTTAGTGCACTTGGTTTCCAACTACCCTTAAGACTCATGGCCAGATCTCAGTAGTTTTAGGAAAAACTGTAAAATCAGTCTCAACTTCAGTAGTAATTGCTGTGCTTCTTCCCCATTCCCATGTCAATGAACCTTTTTTATTTTATCACTGAATTTAAGGCCACCACTTCCTTTAAAGGGATCAGTAGCAGTAATCCCAAATACTGTCAATTTCTTTTATCCTGTCTATAACACAACAGCACCTAAAATGATCTATCAACTCTCTCCTGTTTCATCTTCAGATGGGGCCCGACCTGTTTGTGCATCTTCCAAAAAAAAAAAAAAACAACCCAAACAGCACCCTCCCTCCACCAAATGCCATCCTGGTGAAGTTTTCACACATAATAACAACAAGGTTTCTACTTCTCAAAGTGACCCTTTATCTGGATGTCTAAGAAATAACTCTGCACAATTTTCAGTTGACTTCCCAATATACATGTATGTGCTAGAGTGACAGAAGCTGAACACCTGTCTGAAAGCCACAGTATCATTAGCCTTCAGAAAAGCGTAAAAAGACAGCAAATAAAGCAAGATATTACCATTGCTTAACAGAATGAGTTGTAGTTTCTCTGGTCTTCCACACATTTCTGTTACATGAAAATCTTTCACCTGCTTTTCAGAAACAAAACTTTGGTGCAATACTGGACTGAAGTGAAAGTGTTCAGACATTATTTTCACAATCAAATTAAAAAAATTTATTTTCTTTTGATGATACTGGTTCGATTATTCCACTATATAGCTGAAGCTCTGCATACCTACAGCAGCTTACAGCTCTAGGGAAAATGCAGTGGCCACTCAGTCAACTCACAAAAACAATAGTATTAGAGGTCCAACACCTTCATACACCTAAAAAATAAAATTAGATCTTTTAATGGCTCTCTTGTTCAATTTCATCTGTTTTGCTTTCCCCCCTGAGATGTCCCTGTATCTAAACAAAGACAGGTTTCCAGCAGCAACAAACATTTGACTCACTAAAACCCAGTCTCTAAAGAAAACTATTAACAACTTCAAATCATATTAATGCAAATACTATAATGCCCCAAATCACAAAAGCCACTTGTTTTGGCATAAGCAGCCTAGTTACAACATTTTGGTTGATCAGTTCAGAATTTAATCACTGGATACAGGCTGCTGCATTTATTAAAAACTGGACTGCTAGCAACTGACAGGCTACAGCTACATGCACACAAGAATGAAAAAAAAATTAACGGAATGAAATAGAGATTAAGTAAATGATTTTTATGCACCTGGCGATAAGCAAACATCTTTATTGCAAAACAAAGACAAGCCATGAAAAATTACAAAATTATCTTTTAATCACCAGTGAGCTTTCTACAGTCTCCTATTTGAACAGGATAATAGTTATTATGTAGATCCCTAAGCAACTGCCTCTTGGGGAAGTTACATCACCGGGATGGGAAAGAATCACCCCCTCCTCCCTTCTCCCTGGAAAGGAGCTTGGCGCCTTCAGACAGACTGAAATATAAAATCCTACAGCTTCACCCAGCTGATCCCATCCACTGGAACACATCTACAAGTGCCCAGGGATGGCAGGAACCACAGGAGAGAAATATGCCCTTTCAGCATTTCATGCACTGATGAGCCTTGTAACAGATAAACATACCCTACAGCAGCTAAACTGACATGTTATAACAAAGAGGAAATGCAAGACTTAAAAATTTCATCAGATTACTATTTATTTCCCTTTTCAGAGGCAGAGTACACTGTGAATAAATCAACACTCAAATGTATCAGACTGCATTAACTAAAAATCAAGCTTTGCAGAACAAATTTTATCAGAGCTAAAATATTTCAAAATTTAAAAAGCCACAGACTTGCATGTTTAAATTCCCAGACTGGCAATTCAGCAGTACTTAGCATGACAAAAATTCTGTGTTTAAGTGTGAGACCTTTTTGAAAAAGGCAACATTTCATTTTCCTCTAACACTATTAACACTAGATTCCATTTTTTCTCTCATTAGTGCACAGTGCAAGCAACACTACTGCCCACAGGCTACCAGAACAGCAAGCTCTCTGCCTGTGGGACACGCTCTGGATTTGCAGAGACTCGGGTAAGTCCTGTGAAGGTACCTGTGGCACTGGTAGCATGCAGTGAAAATGTATCAGCAGCCCTTCCTAGTACAATGCCAAATCAGAGAGTTTGATAGATTTTTCAAGAACAGACTTCTTCGCTTATTTGCCAGAAACCCATACTCCTTAAGGATAAACCACCTCAACACTCCGGGCGTAGCAAGTGGATCACTGACAGGGAGGGGGGAAGGTGACCCCTGTGCTCCCCGCTGCCCCTTTACCCTCCCTGCGCTGGGGCAAGGCGGGAGCTGCCGGGGTGCGAGGCCTCCTGCCCGCAGCGCAGCGAGGGGCGGTGGGGGAGCGGGCAGGCAGGCAGGCAGCTGCGACCTCGACCACGCACCTACCTGGCAGACCCCACACCTGAGCACCACCTGAGGAGGGTTGTTAGGGCCCCTCTGCCACAGCTGCTAACTAGGAAGAAGATGAAAGTCTCAAGGGGGAGAGAGCACAAGCAGACACCTGCTACAGCATAACGTTACAAAGGATGCGAGCCCCCTGCTCCGTTTGTAGAAAGCCTTGAGGTATTACTGTATTTAAAAAATGTTAGGAAAGCTATTTGATTGAAATATTACTGTAAACAGAAGGGAAAACTAAGCTTAACCACACTCTTGTGAGCAAAAACCCAAGGGTAAAAATGCCCTGCACTTAGCACTGTCACTAAATGGCTGTGTAATTTAATTTCCCAGAAACCCATTAGCTTTCACAAAAGGAAAATGAAGAGCAGATGAGAGCAATTCTTTGGTGTGAGTAGAATTTATTTAATGTAATACCTGGGGGGGGGGAAGGGAGGGGGATAAATCTGAAACCGTACCAACAGATACAAAACATCACAACTCAAGAAAGCTTCAGCCTGCAGATCAGCAGCTCCGTGCCAGCAGTAACCAGCACGCCAGGCCCAAGGTTTTACAGGTACAACTGATGACAGCCTGCCTCTGCCCAACTCACCACACCAGAGCTGGGACACAGCCAGATGCAGAAACAGCCCACAAAAGTGGGCTTAACACAACACCACCACAAGGAAAACCCCAAACAAAAACCAAAAACAAAACCCAAACAAAAACCAACAAAACAAAGGGACCTCAATTTATTTATGGGGATTTTATATATTCATGTATGAAGCAAATGATATGTATAATTATCTGGAAGAGAGGAAGAAATCATTGAAATTTAGCTTAAAACATTACTCTGGGTTTGAAATTTTCACTATAAAAACCAAAAATACTACAAAATTCACATTATGCTTTTAGCCAATCAAATAGACCCAGTGTCAATCAAGCAGTTAAGCCCAGTGACATGCCTCAAAAGGAAAACAAATATTCTTAGAAGGAAATTTAAATGTAAATCTTCCATTTGCCAGATTAATTATATGCAATGATTTTGAAAAAACTATTTTTAAAAAAACCCATAAGCCTACCTCAAACAACAAAACATGAAGCTTTACTGCAGTGAAGCAATAGCAACACTTACTTTGGGAAAAGTAGCCATGATGTGTTACATATAGACGAGTCTGCATCTTGATATTTCTAGCTTTAATAATCAAAATAATAAGTGATTTGATAAAACATAAATGTAACACTGTGAAACTGCATGATGCCAGTTACTGTAAAGTTAATTTCAAGGAACTTCTCCAGAATGGGAAGTTTACAATATAGGGCTTGTGGTGGACCCATGTCTTAGAGCAGGAGACCAGTATCCCCTAAGTACTGTAACTGTGGATGATCTTCTACTTGCATCTTTTTTTACTAAGAAAATTTTCTGAACTCTTAGCCTACAATAATATTTTAATATTAGATAATTATGCACTATGTGAAGCTTATTAGATATCCTTTTACAGTTTTCTTTCAACTTACTGCCCTACTACTGTAAAATGAGATGAACTGAGGCACTTGTCAATCTTTGTTGTGCCCCTGTTTTGTCCTTTTCTTCTTTTGACATTGTTCTCTTTCTTCCTAATGAATTCTCTGAAGGATACAAAATATTCTGTCGCCACCATTCTCCAAGTTAATACCAATGTAACTGCGTATAAATTATTTCAGCTCAATCTTGCCATTACTCGTGTCTCTGGAGATCATTTCCATTGTAATGCCTATTTTATTCCACGTGTTAAATTAGTAATGACTACAGAAGGCGATCTAAGGAAATCTAACTATTATTTTGGACAAATACAAGGTCTGCCAACTCACTACTTCCATCTGTCCTCTCCCTTCCTAAAAGGTAATTAAAACAAGATTCCTAGCAAAAACTATAATGGCATCATTCTTAACATTTGCCATTTTAATAACTATTTACCCTTGCTTGCTTCCTACTATTGCCTTCACTTCATGAAGTCATTTGATAATAAGCTCTATTCTTCAATTCCAAAATGCTTTTACTGAAGGGCTACCAAGGAAGAAAACTTGCAGTTTTCATGCAGATTAGCGAGATTCTTAACTGAGAAACAATTTACATGCATGCCTTCTTTTAATTGTATTTTAAAATTCAAAAGCCTCTCCTTTAACTGATAATAACCTTTCCCAAAATAAGGTTTAAAAGGCTTACATCACCTGTTCAAGAACAATATCAATATTGGAAAGCTTACAGAGGCTTCAGCTATTTACCATGTTGCTTCAAAAAATGCCCCTAATGTTAATCTTTAAGAATACTTACCATTCTACCCAAGCCAACTGGAGCGCTTAACTTAAAAGTCAAACAATAGATTTAACAATAAAAATTAGTCATAGTAATTTCACTAGTTTGAAAGATGCACTGCCACAAGTACAGTCGGTCTTACAAACCTACACAATCAGACAATCAAGTCAATTAAGTGAACAATAACTCTAAAATCAGAAGGCATCCCAATCCAGATATTGATCACTCATTTATATGATTAATCCACAAAAATGAGTCTTTAGCTTCTCAGTAACTCGGAAGACTACCTTTGAAAATTCATGGAATTTGGCTTCAACCCATCAAGCACCTCTCTGCTCCTGCCTCCCTTCGCTCCACGCGGCAGTTTCTACCCAGCATATACCTATTAACCACCTGCTACACTGGTGCAAGACAGTTAAACACTAATGGAGGATAAAATAAATGGTGTATATGTAATTTACTTGCAAACCCTGTTTTGTGAAGCCTGATGACAAACCACTCAAGTGATTCAAGCACATCAAGTACAACCAACATTGAAGGAAGCACACTGCAAAAAACCCCAATACGTATTACTCTGCTTCTGTTAGAGTACTATGTTTGGTTCTTCCACCTATTTATTTCAATCAGGACAAGTATCAGGCTTACCCTTTATATTCACAGTACATTTTGATTAACAGTCTGAATCATCTATAGCTCTAATTACTGTAACAAGCTTCTATTCCCTCCCTTGTAAATCCTGACTGATGTGTATCTTGACTTCCCTGCATTGTGAGGTCCCCCATACTCTGAATGCTGGTCATAAGAAAATACAATGGCCATACCTAGCATGAAGCAGAAGTCAGTTGTTAGGAAGAGGAGCACAGTTGCCACTTCACTAGGATACTGAGGTGAGTGTTACAACATCAACAGATGATATGAAATAAACTAGTAACTACAACCCTGCAGCTGGTCTACTAGAGCCAGTGAGTAAGGGAGGGCAGGAAGATGCAAATGATCTAAAATCCTCCATTCCCACACATTCAGAGTTTCTGATTATGGCAGTTTCCAGTTATCTTGGTTGACAGGTCTTCAAACCCTGTAGGTAGCTGAGGAACACCCAGAGCTCTAAAATTTAACCCTATTAAACTGTAAAGCAGCTAGTTAAATAATGAGAAAACAAGCAAGTATACTTGGAAAGAAAACTTGGAAGAATGATCTCTCTTTCTACTTCAAGGGACCAATTTCAACATGGCAACCACCATCTCAACTGAATTTTTTAATGACTTTTTATCATGTACGAGGTTGTGGCACTGCGTAGCACACAGACGATGAACATGGAGCACAAAAGTTTTGCCTTTATCCTTTCTACCTCTTGTGGAAAGACAGACACACAAATGAAGTCACCCACTTCAAATTTTCAAGACAGACCAACAAAAAACCCCTTAAGCTATGTTCAGAATGATCTGCTTGCTTTCTTCCTGGTAAGCAGAAGTAGAAAAGCTCAATAGAATAAAGTCCAGGGAACAGTACAACAGAAGATACAATACCACATGCTTGAAGTGTCCTAGCAAAAACTGACCTCTACTTGCAAGTGCAGAGTACTAAAAGGCAGCATAATTACAGAGAAAAGAATCCCATATCCTTGTGAATAGTTTTCTAGAATGTAATTAAAACAGAAAGTGTTGAATAAGCAAAGATTATCAAGTCTAAATGGAGCTACAATACCACCAATATATCTTAGCCTGATTTTCTACATATCTCTATGGATACCAACAGACTATGCTGGTGCCAAGAGGATTCAGTGGCTCTACTTAAAATACAAGCAACGGCCCTTCTTTTTTTAAACTAACAAATCAACAGGATAATTCTGGAATTCGTTAGTGAAGAACACTAACCAATCCAACATAATAGCTTTACTTCCTCTGCAAAACACTTCAAAAAATATCTAAATGAATATGGAAATGCATCTTTCTGTGGCAAATTGTTCATTATTGAATCATTATCAACTCTTGTTAGACGAAATTTCTCTCTTTTGCAATGTACAAGATCATTAAAATGTTTGAGAGCTCCATCATGAAAGACAGTGGCACTTTATAATCCGCTATCTCTTCAGGCAAATATGCTTACGGCTGAACATAATACACAAAATAACAACATCCCCTTGACACACAATTCTTTCTTTTAATGGTGCTCTTAAGTGTTGACAGCAATGGTGAAATATGTTGTTGTTCTTTTTTTCTTTTTTTTTTTTTTTTTTTTTTTTTAATAGTTTTTAACTATTTCACAGACGTATTTCAGTCATGATAAAATGTTGGGAAGGGATGTGTTTCTTACATCTTCAGCATGGAACTCCAGACGCTCCATCACTCCTATTAGCCTAGTGAGATATTTCCTATAAGCTCATCAAGTTCATGTTCTTAGCCTCCATCTCCTTTTAACCCCTGAAGATCACAGAATAATCAATCAATGCATTAATCTACAGTGACTAATAAAATAGATGTTTACATTCTGTTTATAGGAACATATCCATAATTTACTATTAACAAACCGTGTAACTTTTTTTGGTCTAAAAATCTAAAGAAGAAATCTTATTTTTCTTTTCAATAATACATGAAAAACCATAAACACAGATAGTAGTACTACATAGGAAACTCCTACTCCTCAGCGTTTTTATGCAGTTTTTATCATTCCTCTCTCCAAACTTTCAGCATCAACTTAAGATACGCTGCAAAAATTCACAATGTGAAAATATGATATACAAAGCTGCATCTTATACTGTAACATAAGTAAAATGAATGTAATTTTTTGTCATGACAAGCCAAAAACCACAGGTGGAATACTTTTTAAAGCATACTTAGAGCATTTTGATGTATACATTTCCTAGAGATACATACTGAAAGCTTTCTATAGTTCTTTGCTGTATATGAAAGGAGATGAAGTACTATTGCTCCAGCAATATAAAATCCCTAAGAACTGTTAGTCATAAAGCAATACAAAACTATTTCAGTTCAGAGTTGCTTTGGGTGACTGACACACACACATCTTGCAATTCATTATTCTTTCTACAAAACAATCTCAACGGAGACTTCCCAAATCTATATTAATGATGTAATTCTATTACATCTAATGGAATCACCTAGCCATCTCTTCAATAAAACTGAAAAACTAAGAAGATACAGTTGCACTAATTATTTTCTTCATGTATTTAAAGGCATATATTGTTTAGAAATTGGATGGCTCAAAATAAAAGCATAAGCAAATAGTTTGCCTTTGGTAATACAAATTTTTGAAAAGATAATCAAACTTGGCTATATATTTTTATAAAATAAAATCAGTATCAGCTACAAAGCCTCGAGCCATTCCATACATGCTACCAATCAAAATACTGGAAAATCCGTTAAAGTAACTTGTCTTAGTCTCCTGTATTTTAAAAAAAGACAACATATTTGAAACAGTATTGGGAGAAAGCTCTACTTTGCTTTATCAAAATAACTAAGTGAAACTACATTTTAGCTTTACTGTCTTCAGATGTAAGTACCGTTGACCAATCGACAAGTACTCTCTCTAAACAAAGACTACAGAGACAGTCATTTTAAAATTGCATATTTGTAGGTTCATATATGAAGGTTTAAAAGAAATTCTGTTTTCAGCAATAGCTGTGCTTTGTCTGCTTCTGTTTCAGAGAAAATTAAAACTGTAAACAAAGACTGAGCAAAGTAGAAAGATTTCCAAAAGAAATTGCAGACCACCAGGATTTGGATTTAGGTAATCCACTTAGATTACCATGGCTATGTCTTAAAAGGACAATACTGAGATCACAAAATAGGTCATGTCTACAAGACACAGAATATGTAAGTGCAACAACGTCAAATATACAAATTCCGAACAAACACTCAGAGTCATCCCTAAATTTAAGACACGAGAAAAAAAAATTGAGCCAAGATAATGTATTGACAAACAATAAATATTTTGAAATCAACATTTTTATGCTCCAAACTGGAATAGGGAGGAGTTTCGAACAATGCCATCAATACATTAACATGTTCCAGGTAACACAAAAGTGCAGGCAGTGAAGAAAAAGCTTTCAATACCTAAGCCCACAATGTAATACACATTTTGCTTGCTTGTTTTTCCAGTTTCAAAACCAGAAAATGTTGGACACCAACAGGTCTGGAAGCAGTAGCATTTGCCTAGCAAAATAGGAGTTTGCATCTATTTCTTAGAAATGACAACATTTCTAATACAACACATACCAAAGAAATTAGAAAATTAGAGGCAAGCATCAAATTATTAACTAAAGAAAAGCCTGAAGTACACTGGTAGGTAGTTCAGGAATTAATAGTGTTTAAAAAATTATTATTTTTTTAATGCACAAATTAAAAATTGCTATAGGTGTCTTCTCTGCAAAAGTTATGGAAAATTCAGCTTTAAAAGTAAAAATAAAATCAAAATATATCAGCTTTCTAGATCAACTTGAGAAAATCTGGGTGATTCCTTCTTCTAAAAAGTCCTGGACAATGGCCTTTATGAGGAATTCGCCCAAGATAAAAAGATCTCAATAGAAAAGTCACTGTTGCTATGAGAAACAGAGCAACTTCCAGATGCTTGGCATGTCAGGCCTAGACAAGGGAATGAAAAATGTCTCTTTCTGACCAAATAGGCTTTGAGGGGATACTCGTAAAGAATTACCTACTTACCCATCAGATTTGAGTTCATGAAAGGTGTCGGGGACAATCCTTCATGGGGTCCTAATCGACTGTCATTCAAGTGATCACTGTAATGAGGACTGTCTGCAAAACCCTAGAGAAAAAAAGACCAGAGTATTAAACAGATTATTTGGCAGCCCAGCTAATTGAGTGTAATGACACTTTCCTAATTAAACGTGCAGAGTCACAATTGGTCATTAATCACAAAATTTGGCTTTTGGGTCTATCTCCCAGAAATTACTCCCTGACCACATTTTACTTTCTCGCCCATCAAAAAGAAACCACATAATTTCTTAAGCTGTGTCCTCACAGACAGTATTTCTAAAACTTGAATAATACTGAGATATTTTGATATTTGAATCCTCTTAGTGCTGAGTCAAACCACTGAGAGAGTAAAATTAGTCTGAAGAACTAACAACTGTTTTCTGGGTTGTTTTTTCCTAAGGTTTCTGTTTGCATTAATAAAACAACACAGTAAGAAGGTCAGGAAGAGTCACTGACATTAGGAAAAAGTGTTAGTGCAAATGAGAAGAAGAAATTCCATTTCCCCTTGCAGCCTGCTATGAATGTTACAGATTAATAAGCATTTTGACGCTATCACATTA
Source organism: Strix aluco (assembly GCF_031877795.1). Taxonomy (NCBI): domain Eukaryota; kingdom Metazoa; phylum Chordata; class Aves; order Strigiformes; family Strigidae; genus Strix; species Strix aluco. The sequence continues at coordinate 26,402,147 of NC_133942.1, read as the reverse complement.
CTAAACAGTGTAGCTCACTGACAAAAGCTTTACTTCCAAATAGCGATTAAACAAACAACTTTGTCACCTGATTCGCAAACAAGCACTCAAACTGAAACACTGTTTTGTGCTTTTTCTAGCATTAGTATAGCCAACTTAGCAGGTTTGGAGTGACCCTTATGCAGGTCAGGAAACACCGGCTGATTGAAAGCTTGCGTCAAAGGTATAGAGACAGAAAACACAGAGGCCCTAGGATGCGCATATTATTTAATTACCCCAATTACTTAAAATTATCTTTTCTACATTTCAAGATGCTTTCAGCTTTTCCATATAAAGGTATGAATATGGTATTTGCCATTCAGACTGATCAGATGTGCACTGAATCACTTATTCTGTACCAAAACATGACAGACCTCGCACTCAAAATTGCACCTCCTTGGTAGACAAAGTTTTGAAAAACATGTAAACCTTATTTTACAATTCCCACTTACTCACTTCTCTAAGTCTGGTAAACTGGTAAAGAGAAACCTAAAGCTCAGGCCTAATTAAGCGGGGGGGGGGGGGGGGGGGGGTGTGGATTGTTCACAACTACCAGAAACCATCCCAAGTGCCCTGGGACTATAAAATCATCAATCACTGAACATTTATCATTTTTTCAGACCGCAGGCTCACATTCAAGACAACATTAATGGGGCTGAAACAGGCCTCACTATCTTTGCAGGCGTGCTGTCAGTTCTACCAAAGGGCTAGTAACTGAGGGCTAAATAACTGTCAAATCACTACTGCTGCTTATGGATGCATGTCACAACTCTTGCCGCTATTCGGCTTTAAAAGTAATCTTCCGGGAGTCTCAACTCCCAAATGCATCTTTGGCTGACTTTATCTACTTCAGAATCGGCGATACACATGTGATACGCATTCAGGAACAATCTTAGTGACATTTACAACTTGGTTATGACCACAAGCGTGTCCTCTGGTAACCATGACCTAGCCCCGTCTGTCAGACAAGCAGCGTGCAGCAGCAGCTGCCGAGGAAATGGAGTGGCTCCTAGCTAAGGTCACCACATGTGGTTTATTTTTATGTCGAAATGAAACAAAAAAGAAATCAGATCTGCTGAATACAGAAACAAAAATTTGCAAATGGAAGACCAAAAAAAATAAAGCTCCTACATAGGTAGCTTCCTATTTGGCTCTCTGCTTGTACTTGTTATTCTGGGTTTTTTAAAACCTTTTTCCCTAACACAATACTTTGACTATATTTTATTTTTTAAAAGAAAGAAACTAGGAAGGACACTATCAGTGATAAAAGAGAATCCGTATCTCAGACATTCAGAAAGTGGTAGCTAGATAAGCCCTAGAAACTGAAATCTTCAAGAGGTCTTTATTTACAAAGTAAATAATAAAACTACTGAAAATCTAACAGGGGTAAGACTCATTTCATACAGTTACACATCATGCAACACAATCTACCCAATGCACAGGATTAATAATGCTCCTCCCCAAGTTAATATTGCATATTCCCCCCCAAATAGAGGGATTGGAGAATTGGGTGGATAGTTTACTCATAAAATAATGTTCTCCCTTCTATCGTCAGAATTCCTTCAAATAATCCTTTACATCATGTTCTTTTCATATACCCTCTCAGTTTCCCAGAGTGCACTTGCATCCAATCACCACAGCATCAAAGTTATATTTCCACACCACTAGACAAATCAACTACTTTATCTACCTGGAAAAGGCTCCAAGAAGTCCTTCACAACACTAAAGCCACAGAAAACAGAACATTTACTATATGGGGGGGAAACCTACCAAGGCATATGCAAGCACTTTAAATAGAATTGTTTTTTTCTGTACTTGAATTCAATTCCTAACTAAAATTAGCATTACATTCTTTGTCATGCATTACAGAATTTACACTTGTACAAAATGTAACTTCTCTCAGCTTTCCATCTACAGTGGACCTACGCAAAGAGGTCTTAACTTGGCCACCATCCTTGACACCAGCTATTCAGTTTTAGTAATCAGTTATGGATTATCAGCTCAAGCACAGAGTTTTGTTTGGATTACAAACACTGGGCTGATTCCCACATATAACTCACACTAAATGAATACAAAATAACCACAAACACATGCAGTTTTTATTTAACAAACTTCTTCTGCACTTCACAAAAGCAAATTAAGCAAAATCAGAAGAGCTCTAAGGACAATGATTTAAATTACACAGTTATTTCAGAGCATTCTTCACATTTAAGCTGTACTTCAAATAAAATTGCATTCCTGATACCATTCCTTGCTTTTACATCTGTATTGTTAGCTTACATAACAAACAGCATAAAGTTCTACTGGCAAGAGATGTAATCAATCATAGATGAAAACTTTAGAAGCTTCCAATAGCTTCTGAAAAGCTACTGGAAGCTTTTAGTCATACAATCAAGGCTTTAAAAAAGTGTATTTAACAAATACGATAGTGCAAATTGACAACATATGTTTACTGCTTAAAGAAGAACACAGTTGAGAGCTTAAGTCTGCCTGCAACACCAGTAAAGGACAGTGGTTTACTAAAAGGTACATCCCACCTGTGTGACTGAGTAACAAAGAGAAAACACTATCAGCTGGCATCTCAACTCATCCCTCATGGCAAAAGCAACAGAAGGTGTGGGGGGATATATATACATTTCTATCAGAGTCCTTTCTCAAATCTATGTTTTAAAGACGACTCAATTATATATACTGCCAAATTTCATTCCTTCTTTCTGAGAAAGGAAGGAAATTTCCGTTCACAGCAATTTTGAGGACCGCTCCCTGAAAGGCGACTCATTTGATCATAGCTAGATTGATGCAGGCTCCAAGCAGAAACAGGAGCTAATTAGCTATGCCAAAAGCTATTCTCCCTCTTGGGAAGAACTATTCAATGATACATACTCTGACCTGACTCTACTGGAACAGGCTGGTTATGTCCTTCTTTGGACCACAGGTGGGCTTCCAAGGCCCTTTGGAGGATTGCTACCTACTGTTACCTGCAAGGCAAGTTTGACATAGAAACGCTGGAAGGAGACACTCCATACTGAGTACACATCCCCATTTCTGCCACCTTTGCTCCCCAGCAAATGTACCAATGGATTAGCAAGGATCAGAGTGCACAGTTTGAGTATTAGCAAGTAACTGGCAAAAAGTCTGCAAAATAGGCGTTACTGGACAAATTTATTTTCTATTCTGAGCACCCTGTTCTAAAGGGACTGCAGATAGCTCAGGGCATTTTCTGTTTACAGGCAGAAAACTGGTTTTCAATATGATTAGATGCCATGGCTGTAAACTCAAAACCATCTTCTTTGTTCCAACCTCTTACATAGCTACTACAAAAGCAAGCTTTAACCTTCTCAAAGGGAGACAAGCTTTTCTTTCTGTATTGTTGTAGCCCCAATCAAAGTCTAACGGGGGCTAACTGTTCCCTTACAGCATTTTGTAATGTTGTCACTATTCATTTTGCAACAGGCCTCTCCCTGAATTTCAATCTGACTGCATGTTTGTGATCAGAAAGAGTCATGTACATCTACAAATAAAAGCAACAAGCACTGTCTACTAATAATACCTGTCATGAAATGCAGCTGAAAGACTACTACAAATTAGCTGCAATTTAACTGAGTAGTGAAGTGAAGGCACTCTCAACACTGAATGCTCTAATATTTTATTCATTTTTCAAGTATTTCTTTGGATTAGGGTGATGTTCTCTAATCATTCCAATAAATTAAGTCCGTCAATTAAAAAACTCAACAGTTGCAACAGCTTTCATTCCCACCTCTTCTGGGTAAGATGCCCCAAGTGTCCAAGTGATTTAGGCTTTATCTGTATTAGGAAGATTTTCCATGCACAGGTGTGCTAACACAGCCTTATTATCTTCCAGAATGTATTGTTCTAGAAGACCCAGAAGAAGAAATAGAAAAAAACCAGAAAACACGCTCCTTACCAGGCATGTTTATCCTACCAAGCTGTAAGGGAAGGCCTGACACTATGAGTCTATGCCCTATTATACAAAATAAAACCTCTGAAAACTCAATGTCTTTCAATGACTATATTAAAGTTCTGACATTTTGGTTTAACGTCAGTCACAGAATTCACCTAAGAATAAGCCAAAAAGCCTCCCCAGCTTACTGTTCCTAGCCCTTCTCATTGCACTAGTTCCAGGACTTCTGTAAGATTCATCCTCTCACTTTTACTTCCACTTCAAAAACATTAAACTATTGTCCCTTGGTAATTATTTTCTGAAGTCACACCAGGATTTGTCCATGCGTAAACAAAACTGTACTCCTGACCCTAACTCAAGTTGCGGGTTTTTTGGTTTTGTTTTTAAATAAGCACAACATCTTATTTCCACTGCGGGGTAAAATTTGAAAAAATGAAGGAGGTGCTGTAACTCCATGGCACACAGTTTTCTCATGCATTTACTGACTTCATGGAATAACTTCTTTCTGTACAGTTAACTACTCCACAGCGTTTTATTTGCTCAGGTCCAGTAAACTACAAAAACCAGACTTTTCTTCTTTGTTTCTCCTTCCTTACCAATCCCTCTCCTACGTAGACAAGTCCCTGTGAACAGACCAAAATCACACCCAGTTGTGGCTTATAACCCAGCTTCCAATCAGTAAGTGGGTATTTGCATTTTAGCAACTTACACTATAGCTCAATTATCACCTTTAAACTTAAGACATTAAAATTCCACTCAAATGAAGGGTTGACTTCACAGTTTGATGTGGCTACAGACCAAAAGATTAAATTTAATGAATGCTGCTTCTAATTCCTTGAGTTTTATAGTTTGGCTGAGCTTCACTAACAAATATTAATTGTTTAAAACTCAGGAATGCTGAGGTCCCTTCCCAGCTAAATTTAGCTATGATCATATGAATCAGGAAACAGTCATCTAAATGACTAACGTGTAGATGAACGACAGTGAATCTACTGCTGATCCACTTTATTTTGGATTATCGGCCTCTCCAAACTAATCTGAGTATTCTAAAACCAAACAAGAGGGGGAAAACACAGGGGGGAGGGGTGTGGAGAACAAGAGATGCAGAGACAGCAAGACAGACTGACAGATCCAGAGACACTGACTACACTCGGGAACCTTGTGGTGAGTCACTGACTGAAGATTAGACAAGAGGCTCTGGGCAATAGCCATACCAAGGTGTCCTAGCTAATTTAAAAGATTATGGATTATGTGATCATGTATGTTTCCAGAAATAAACAACCATTTTGTTTTGGAAAGACTATTTTCAGTCATTGAATCTTATGTTTGTCAATGGTTCCTACAGGAAGGACTACGGAGCCAAAATCTGGCTGGGTCTATTGAACACACAGATCAGAAAGAACCTTGCAAATATGATACGAAGGTAAACTAAAAAGAAGAGTACTCTTCCTTTTCTCCTTGAGGGTCACTGCACCATTAATTTATCTCAACCGAACATCAAGAAACATTACATTGTCACAGGTCATGGTACAACTCTATTTAAATCACTAACTGTCTTGCAGGAAACTATTAGTTAGGAACAATATTGTTTCCGAAGTGACCAAATTTATTTTACCTGAGAAGAACAGGAAAGACACAGCAAGACAGCAAAATGTATATGTTCCCAAGTATACCTCTGCCAAAAAAGTACTAAAGAAGCACAAAGATTCACACGGCTGTATTTTAAAAATTCAGTCTATCATTTTTAAATAAAGTACTTCATACAATTTGAATAATTTTAAGTCTGAAAATACAGAACTTTCAGTCAACTCTACAAGAACAAATCAAGTTAAGTCTGAAAACTTACTTTTAAGTCATTTATACATAGACTGTTAGTTCAGATGTTGCGACTGCAACTATACTTGACCCTATTTCATAATTCTATGGATCAGAGAGATATGCACAGACTTTTCTGTGAGAAAATGGGGAATTGTAGGGTAAATCAGTTTGTGGCTGAACATGATTAATGAACAACGTATAAACCTCCTATGCAACAACAACAACAAAATCCAACCAACTGACATTATGATCAAAAACTGAAATGAAAAGTAGCTTCATCAATAACCAAATCTTTCCTAACACAACCAATAATAAGTGCCTCCAGCAGCATGCTTTTCTCTGGTGTAACGCTACCAACAACCGCCATAAGGACACCACACAGGTCTGTCACAGGTCAAACAGAAAATTACTGTAACCTTCTAAAGAAGGAAAAATGCCAGGGTAGGGGGAGGTGGAAACAGAGCAGGCAGGTGATGATGGGAGACTCCCCATACTTCTTAGACTATTTCATCTACATTACTATCAGTTGCCTGCTACAGTCCAAAAGCTAAGAGACCAAGCTGAAGACCCATCTGATGTGCCAGGCAAACACACACCTCTTCCCTCTGCAGGCTCCATGCATGCCATCTCCCAGCCTGCTGAGAACAGCAGTGCTTCCACCCCATCTCGCTTTATTGTGCAAGAACCTCATATAATACTTAGTAAACAGAGGAATGAATGCAGTTAGCTGATGGAGATCACCCAGCTGCACCAGAAACAAGGAGCTGTACACTTCCTAGTTTTAATTTTGATTCTCTTCCACTATCAGCGAGTTTCAACCTTCCACTACAATATCCTAAAGACAGAAATGTGACTTTCTATGTTACTTGGTCACCTGCTACACCGTGGGGGGAAAAAGCAGGTATCGCTACCCCAGATTTCAGGTATTATCGGGAAGAGCCAAAAAAGCTTTCACATGTACCCTCCAAGTGTCACCATAAGTTACATGCTTTGTAACAGAGCTCTAGAAATATTCATTAGCTTATTTCCACATATCAAGCTGAAACAGATGAAAACTATGTGTGCAGGAATGGAATATGAGAACAACTGAAAACATGGTTTGTTTATTTATTTTTAACCTGGTAGAGCTTTGGAGGGGAAAGGGGACATAACACATTGAACAAGGAACCTATTTTGAAATAATCACCATTTTCTCCAGTTCTACATCCATTTCAAGGAAGTTAACTTAGTGAATGATGAATCTGTCTTTTAAACAGCTAAACCCAGTGGCCAATTACACTGCTCTAAACTCTTGTGAGACAAATATCAACATGGTATGTAATGGGACAATTCCCTGGCCACATGGAAAACTAATTTGCGAACAGATTCCAATGCTAATTTCAATGATAGGTAGTTGCAATAAAAACAAACCAAACAAAAAACCAAACAAAAAAAAAATGCTTCTCCAGTATAGCTCAAATGACTGAAACCAGATTTTTCTACCTCTTATCTAAGCTATAAACCAGGAAATAAAATAATAGAGGTATAGTCAACATACTTATAATAAATGCTTAAACACTTAAAAACCTAACTAAAGCATTCAGAACTTAAATATCAGAACTCGCTTTGAGAAGTGCTGCACAGAAGTCAAATTACAAAGTAAGCTGCATTTGCAAAAGTGTCCTGTTCACTGAATATGGAATATTTAATTTCGGCTTTGATTTCACACTGAATCATCTGCTTACTTACGGAATACATCAGGAAAAGCAAATAACCAGCAGAACCACCAAACAACATCCCTCCCCCGCAAAAAAAAAACCAGAGGACAAAAAGGACACAAATACAACAGACTTGATAACACTTACTGTATTTCTGTGTCCCTCTTGTCTTGTTTTGCTATTTAACAGCTTCCTTTCTTGTTATGTACCTGAGATTAAGAGGTATAAAATACTATTTCAAAACCTGCTATCTCATTACTATTTTTTTTGACTTCTTTGCAAGTTAAAAGTACTACTCATGGTGGGGGGGAGTGGGGACGAATAGTTTGGGCATATAGTATTTTGGGTTCCAATTCATGTCTGAGCATTTTACATACAATACAGCATATAACCTGTTGACTGATGCTACAAAACCATCTAAATCTAGCAGTGGTATCTTGATCAGTTGAACTCTGGCTTCCAGTAGATATATAGCAGAGTTACATAAATGAAAAGGATAAACTGCATACTCAGTACTGAAGCTAGATTCTGTGTTAAATCAGGTCAAAATGTACACTCACAGCTTTTAGTGCAATATACATGCTGGAAGATACTTAAAACACCCACAGTTCAGATTTTGGAAGAAAAATCATCCAGCTAATTTATGCTAAACTTTTAACAGTTAAAATTATTATGTGTGTATATATAAAAAGGCTATCCAGCAAGGATATGTCTTATAAAAAAATATTTTTAGATTTGCTTGATTTGGAGACAGCAATTTAAACAGATGAAAACCTAACTTGGTCCTTTTATTGCAAAGACATGCTACAACAAAATCACAACAATGAAAGAAAACCTCACAGAGCATTATTCTTCATAATATAAGCAATTATTAGCCACACCACAATAAAAACTATGGTAGAAAAGGTTTAATTAAAAGATAACGTTTATCCCAAAAAAAATGATTATACCAATTTGTTGCTAGGTTATGAGTATAAATTACAACTCCCAACTAATGCGGGAAAGCTAAAAGTTCAGGAGCATCTCACAACAGGAAGACAAAACTTTCAAGTGTTATTGTGCAGCAAACATGCTACTTGGTTCAAGTACCTCAGAATTTGCTTCGTAGAGCTCAGTAGAGCAAGGCTTTCAAAAAGCAGCTTTACAGACCTCTGCACACACACTAAGAGCCAGCTACCCTTCTAATACAAGGGATTATGAACACATGCAAAAATATCTCCAGCTCTATATCACTCAGATAAGGGACGGACTTGGATATATTAACCAGAAGATATTCACTGAAAAACCACCACTGCTGCACATATAGAGTAAAAGCAAGATTGGAGAGTTGGAAGAAAAACAAGCACCACAAGAGATGGAAAATTTTGACACAGTATTGTATATGGACTTCAGTATAATCTTTGAAGAATAAGGGAGACCGTGAGCACTTCATAGAATTCCACTAACTTGCTAATTACCGTTCCAGAATTATTCCTCTAAAAAATAAAGCTTTCCTACTTCTTTTTTTTTCCCCCCACAATAGATACATTTGCAAATTATTCATTTTTCTAACAAAACATTTGGCCTATGCAAAAGAGATTTTACACACAGAAGTCACTAATGTCTCAACGTGCACCTTTTCACCAATTTAAGATCATGACACACAATTCTAATATAAATACCCACTGCCCTTTCAGTGTTAGAACACTATTTAACATTATTAGATAATGAAAAAAACAAGGCTCTTATATAAGGTTTTCTCAAAGCCTGCAGTGATTCTCAGCCTTCAATGTTAGTTCAAAACACTACTGAAATAAGAATATTGTAACTTTTAAAAAGGTATTACCAGAGACTCCTAAAATAAATTAAACTGCTAAGGCATATGAGAGAAGAATATTTTGTGAATTAATTTTTGATCAAAAGATTAAAATACATAAACAAACATCGCGCCCCAAACACAGGAATATACGTCCAAGTTTTCACAATGAAAACAAGTTACTAATGTGTTTCCCCCACTTTCCCCAAAAAAATGGGCTCAGACCAACATTCTTCAGCAATTCCAACAATTCCATGAATAAATCAAAAAGAGTGAGTGAACAAAGACAGTAAAGTTTACTGATAACAAAAAACATTTAAAAACAATCCTAACTAAATGTTAGTGCAGAGTTGCAAAGCAAGCTCTCCATGAAATTGGTACTAAAACAGCAGACAAAATTCGGTGTAAATACAAAAGAAACATGTTCAAAAATAACTCAATGTCACAACAATGTGGTAACTACTGTACAACGTAAAAAAAATATTATTTTTCTAGTTTTTGAAACAACATCACTTCAGAGCTCAGTGACAGAAAATGTAAGACTTCGTAATGAGCAAGAAAAGCACAGAGAATCAAAGTATCATTACGCCATATAGAAATTGATGGTATACTCTCATCTTGACTAGTGCATGCAGCCGTAATCACCCTCACTCTTAAGTTATACAGAAGCAGCAGAAAGATTCAGAGAATGGCACCAAGAACTAACCACAGGTTAGAAGAAGTTACTATACAAACAGAGACCAATAGATAACAACTCTTCAATTTGGTTGAGGAGAGACATACAAGTGGCACATAAAATAAAGACATTGGGGCGTGGGGTGGGGCGAGATCTATGCAGTACACATCAGTAACAACCAATCATTACTATTCAGAACACAGGAACATGGTCAGAACACTTAAGACAACAACATCAATATTTTTGCCACAAACCACTTGCAATTACTGCCAAAACTGTAATCAGTCAGAAAAATGCAAAACTTTCAGAGAATGAGTCCACCAATAGCTGTAAGAACAATGTCCAAAGGGTCATCTCTATCCAGGAAATCTCCTAAGCCCCTAAGTGCTGGGCTTTGCTAGGAGAGGAGAGTGCAACAGTAAAGATGGCAAAATTATTTGCCCTATACTCCTTCCTTAAGCATCACTGCAGGACTCAATCAGACCATCTATACTGACCTGAACAGACCTTTGGCAGGAGTTCGGAAAGGACAGGAAACGGAGATCTCCTTTAGCCATTCTTCCACTACCTTACTTAATTAGCCTTTAACAAGTATGGACTTAACTATCACCAAATTCCAATTCTATTTAATTGAAAACTGCTTATCTTCCTGTGCCTTTGGAAATTCCAGCCAATGCAGGGCCAACAATTTAAATGCTTAAATAATTTCTCACTGTATTGTAAAAACTCCAGTAGTAGGCTGCAGATTTAAAAAAAAAAAATAAAATCACACACAAGGTAAAAGCATAAGTGGTACCTCTTGAGGTTTCAACTTTTCTATGTCTGTAGAGAGGTCTGAGCTTTTTCCATGAAGACTGCCATTTTCCTGTAAACAGGCAAGCAGTAAGAACAATTAGGACAAGAATAACATTCTCTGTTGAAATTATGGAGAAAAGCACTGGATTTTGAAGTTAAAGTTGAACATGTAAGACAATTATAACTTAAACTCTGTATGTTAATCACCACAAGGAATAATCTATGTATGTAAAAGACTAAGTGTATCATTCAGCATGCCTCCTGAGAAACCCTGACCTGTATTCTTACAATACAGACCCATATGCTTATTTTAGCTCTTCCTCAGAGTCACCTGATCTGGCATCATATGAAGTAGTAGTCAGAACTTATCTTTATATTACTGGTTCAGAATTTTGAATAATGTGTATCATTAGTTGAAAGAAAACCAAAAAACAGACCACACATCTTATCCAAAACTTATGCATGCAAACTTGATTTGGACTGGTAAATGAAATCCAGTGCTTTTTCAGTGATTTCAATGTAGAGGAGAATTTCCTTTATTCTACTTTTTTGCAGAATGTGGCCATGGGATGAATTAATTTGTGTCTCTTAACCATTACCAATTCTACATACATACGGTATAGATTTCTAGTGTTCATCACTTTTTTGGTGAAAACACAGGAATGGTGTTTTCCTGTAAAAGGAATTCAGTTTTCTTTAAAAGAAAACTGTTGTCGTTTATATGACATCCCATTCTTTATTGCTTCATGCAGAGCCTCCACAGAAAGTTGTTTTCTTCCCCCTCCCACTATCAAATTCTTAGGTGTATTGAAGGTCTAGGAAAAGATCCATATTCATCAGCTAAACCCTCTGAATTCCTTTGGATAGCCACTTCACATTGATTCTGCGTAATAGCTATCCCCAGCCTGTGGGACAGGCCTTCCTTATTCCTCAGTGCATGAAGATGATATACCACATAAAACCAAGGAGATGCACATGTTTTGTAATCTTTCAAAGCCCACCACCAGTGGCTGATGCCTCCTAAAACAACCCAACCACACTGGGCTCTCAGGAAAATCTAAACCTACCAGCATCCACTACCTGGTCAGTGATCCCACCAGGAACTGCTGCTGTACCAATGCTTCACGACTGGGCAGCCAACAGCCCACAGCTAAGATGACCCCATGGAGAAATTTTATGGACAGTCTAATGTCATGTTCTGTGCTAACATGAGACTAGCTCTTAAATTTATATCAATTAGCAGGTTTTCCAAAAAGAAAGTTAGTGTAGTAAAACATTCGTAATCTTTCAATAAATAGAATTTAGGACTATTGGGGGTTTTTCCCCCCCACATGATTTCTGCTGCCTTTAGAAAAAAAAAAAAATCCCCTATCAAAGTAAAGAAAACTTTACTACCTCAACACCACAGGAACAAATGAGGTCTTTTTAAAAAGAGAAAGCAAAAAATACAAAACATTTTTTGGGACACAAAGGGAAGAGGTGAACCTTATTATTTAATTTTTAGTTTATAAATCAGTAAAGTTTTTATGCAAGTATTCAGTCTTCTCCTGTTCTAAACTTTATACTGATGCACAAAAAGCTATACTATAAAATTATTCATTTCAGCCACAAATACAAGTAGTGAAATAAATCTACCTGTCAGTATTTTCAAAGTCTGTAACTTTCAAAAAAATCAGACAGTATTAACTGCCAATTCTCTAAAACTGAACATACTTTATGTTTCTAGCCTGAATTAAGAAAGACCTATTAAAACAGTATGCTCCAGTTTAAACAAAAATGAACATATTCTCTTTTTTAACAACAAAACAAAGAAATCCACATCACAAGCTATAAATAATTGGTGCTTCAGAATGAACTCTCAGTATCATCTCAAATTACTAGCTTGCAAGAGAAAAATCCTCTGCACTTAGCCAGCAGAAGAAGAAATATTTCAATAACATTCTGGGGATAGATTCCATCAACTCTTAACAATATATTCAGTTTGGCTAGAGTCCAACTGGCTTTAGCTGAAACTGTCCTAACATAAATTATGATTCTGCAAGAATTCTTTGCTGGGAGGATAAATTTCTTTTTTTCTGTCTCACTTTTTTTTTTTTTTTCTTAAATATAAACTATTTCAAGTCCAAGTTACAATTTCTGGGGGGAGAGGGACACCTGACGTATAAGAACTTAACATCTCTCTTTTTCCTGAAGCCTTCCATAGGGCTCAGGACAAACACATATTTGCATTTGTTTTTCTTCAAGATACACCCAAGTAGCACTGACCTATTCCTATGATTCTAATTTCTGGTGTACCTCTGTCAGAGCACTAACATCTGCCTTTATTACCAACTTTACGGTATAATGGTATTATTTGTGGAGGGTTTGATTCTTGACCAATGTTTCATTTTCCTAGTTGTGAAAAAACAGTAAAAAAACAAAAAACAAAACACAAACCCACAAAACCCCCAAACAACAAAGAAACAAACAACAGGCACCCTGACTTTACATTATTGGAATGTTAGCTGGCTGATCCTCTAATATAAACAAATATGTGATTAATATAGCCACACAGCCAATGAATCACAAGTTCAAATTCCAGTTAGTTAGGTCAGCTGAACTGATGATTGATTAAAATTGATCAGCAACATAATAAATCAGTGTCAAAACATAAAACACTTGCAATAAGAATACAAGTTACTTAAAGCTGCATAATAAAATTCCATTTCAAATGTAGAAGAGCCATCTAAAGGCTGGGCTTCATGCCTCAAATTATGCAGGATGTTTTTAAAAAATACCTAATTTCTATGTTGCACAGAAATACTTCCACAACCTATAAAGGTCTTCTATCTTTTTATTATAGTTTATTCACCAAAGATCAATGAAAAATATCAGGACTTCTTGATAAATCTCTCTAATACTCTATTCCAAAGTCAGAAGCTTTAACAATGTCCCGTGAGCTGGACAAGACCTTGCAGCCTACCCACTTCATTCCACAGCAAGAGAAAGCTGCAAAGGTGAAAAACTGCACAGCTCTCTGGCAAAGGTGGAGACCAGCACAGCTCTCTGGCTCTCTGAAATCAGAACAGATTAAAACCAGCCCCATCATTTATGCTGTGTATTTCTAGTAATTAGTTCATTAGGTACTTAGTTCATTGGCTTTTTAGGGAGTAGATATTCATAAGAAGAAAATTGAGTAGATGAAAGGGAATGCGATTTACTAAGGGGAAAGCATGCTCTTGACCACTGAGTTGGGTTTTAAAAAGGCAGTATTATTTTAGGATATTAGATAATATCAAAAACCTTTAGCTCAATAAGCAGGATGGATGAAGCTGCAACACGAACAGGAGGAAGGTATTTAAAAAGAGAAGCCTCTCTCCAACATCATGACACAGCAGATACTATAGCTGGCTAATGTTAATGGAGAGGCAAGCGTTCCCTACACTTTGCCAATAAAACTGCTCCTGAATAAGTAACATGACTTCTACTTTCGTTTTCTGACCATAAGGTAAATAAAACAGATGCTCATCATTCAAGCATACAGTTATGTACAATTTATTTTCATAAATTCTTAACCGATTTTTTTTTAGCCTTAGAAATCTGAATTGCTATTGCAGCATATCAAAGTCATTAAAGTCTCTAAAAGATGCTAATCTGTGTATTTAAAGCAGCTTACCCTTCAAAAACATTGCCAAATTATCTGCTGATTTTCACTGTACATTCCCATAAACTTTCACTATGAATTATTATGTGGAAACCTTACCCTTGAAGATTCATATGAAGGACTTGGCTGACCACTTGTTCCCCAGGATGTGGCACCTGTTCGTTCATCCATGCCTAGCAATTAAAAGAAAAATACAGACCTATAAGAAAAAATAGCAAAAGCATAACGCTCTCTGATGCAACCTGAAAGCCAATTCATCCGCTTCCATTCACTTAAAGCAAATTCATCTGCTTCCATATACTTAAAACAATATTCCTAAAAACAAAACTTAAGATGAACAGTTTCCTTGTTAATGAAGCTGGCTAAGAAAGCAATCTACTCATGTGGACACCTGCAGCTGCTGAAAACAGAAGCATAAAAAAGTCAAGAAGATTTGCCAGTCTGCAGTGTCTGCCCTACCCAATCCGTAAGAAATTAGCATGAGTAACAAAACAAGCACAACGATGTTAGCCTGGCTTTTTGCACAGCCTGATTCATCCTGCATCTTAAGCATTGATTATTGCAGCACATACTGTGAAATGTATACTTGTTATCTATTCTTTGCTCTCATGTCTTGCTTAAGTATTGTAAAATGTGCGAAATTATTTCCCCTGCTTGGTCTTTACGTGACACGCAAGATATTTTAGCATAAGGGGGGAAAAAGGCAAGACAGTCTGATTATATTTCAATGGCTTAAAAAAAACCCTACAGAGTCTCGTGGTGTCCGCCCTACTAAAACAGGAATCTTTTTAAACTCTGTAACGGTTCTTTTAGAATCGGTTCCCTTTATGCAAATCCAGGTTACAGCTCAAAAGAGAAAGGGGAAGGAAAAAATAGGGAGATCTTCAAACTCAGTATCAGAATATATAACCCCTGTATTATCTAGTCAACAATTAGAAATATTGTTGCCAACACTGTCACCACTTACTTTCTATTCAAAGATAATTGGTTAAACATCTTTAAACCACATTCCAAAACAACTAATTGCAAAAGTACCTGAAATCCTATAGCAAATTCCTTCATATAGGATAAGGTTACTGTTCTAGTAATTAGGTTCCTTATCTGTATCACAAGATCATTTTTTTTACCAGGTGGAACACTTCGATCCTAAATTGCAGACTTCCACGCACTTTGGCCTACAAACCACAACTCATTAGTTCCCTGTCACCCAAACTTCTCTCAAATAGTTTTGATACAGGGCATAAATTCTTTGTGGTGTATAAGCTATTTATGAAGATTTATAATGTCATAATTTACAAATAAGAACTTCGTGTCACAATTTATAAATAAGAGCTGAGTGCAAGTTACTCCATATAATCATCCCTAAACCCTAACTTTATATTGCAACTATAAAATTTTCATGCATATATCTCAGACTGGCCACACGACAAAATACAATGCAAAGAAATACTGTAAATAGCTACCTATGGAGTAATAGTTTTCTAATCATTATCTCCTTAAGAAATGTGTGTTATGAAGCCACAGAATACTGCTTTGACAAAGACAAGCAGCAGAAGGTATGTTAAAGCACAGTACAGTCACTCAGATAAAAACTATAGACTGTGTACTGCAGGAAAGATCCTCAAGGCTGGAGAACACTTTGAAACGCAAAACCACCACTATATTGAGCCAGCAGTTTATGGAAGTTTGCTGCATTTTGCAGCTGACAGCATTGTTGTTGTTTCATTGTAACTGATCCAGGCTCTGAGTAAAAAGTCGTGGCTGGCACTGACAAAGGCAAAAGTAATCTTTTGGCACAACCAACTCTTTTCTGCCAGAAACAACAGCACTAGTAATGCAGTCATTATCATAACAACTCTCCCATTGCTTTAGTTTCAAAGAGACATATAGTAGGAGGGGTTGGGGGGAAGAAAAGAAAAATATGTCACTTCAAGACAAAGTCTTTGGGAAAGTCTAAGACGCAGTACGTTATATCAACCCATTTAGGAAATATATCAGTAGATAATGGTTATGCATAGAGTGTTTAGATGCATGACCCCTAATCAGTAAAACATGTTACTCATTTAAAAACTTGAGTCAGTGGGACATAAGGACTTATGTTAAGGTTCTGCTAAATCAGCACATGTATAGCTAAAAATTCTCATATTTTAATTCTACCATTTGAATTATGCAAATAAGTTGTTTAAAGTAACTGCTCTAAAACAAAATTTAACAGTTTAAGATGGAAAGGAAAATTAATCTCTAAATAGTCCCCAGAATTCTTTCTTCTAAAAAAGCCCAGTGCAGTTAGCTAGTCAGAAATATCAACACACTTCCTTTTTTTCTGTCAGGTGTCTTTTTCCTCCTTTCCACGCAGCATTTTTTCTTTTAAGCCCAAAACAGGCTTGCATCTACACCTACCCTTTAATTAGAATTTGCACACGAGGCACATGCATTCACACTTTAGAACCTCCTTGAAGGCTACAAGGAAGAATTTCATACACTGCATACAGAACACTGGCACTCTGACTTACTACTGCTTGACATCTGGATTTGACTTGGAACAACATCCCTGCTGCCCTCAGCCCCTATCAACATAGCACACGCCAAACAAACAGAGAACCAGCTAGCCAACAACACTCCACCAGGAAATCAGATACGTGTCTACTATGGTGCTCAAGGAATCTGTTCTGGTTTGTACACTTGCGTTTTCTCCACTGATGACAAATGAAAACCAACAAACACTGCAAGAAACAAAGACCCAGACAAACTCTAGCAGGCTGGGCACAAACAAACAACACATATTTTTAATACAGCCCAAGGTAGCTCTATGTGAATGAGCCAGGAGCATAAGACACCTTCCAGCTGGGAGGAGAGCCTAAAGTGGGGAACAAAGTGTAAGAAGCGTAAGAACAAACATAGGAGTCATCTATGGTAATAAATCCAGTAAAGTCCCAAAGCAAAAAAGTGTCATCAAAAGGGTTCAAGTGTTTTCCTGGGAAACACAAAACAGAATGGAGAAACTAGGGGGATCACCACCTTCATATAACCCCTTCCACAAGAAAACACGGTGTCCCAATTCCAGTATCCACTAACTCATCATGGATGTTAAAGGGCACAGGAGAGCTGTGACAGTTAGCAGAGCACTGAAAAACATGCTGTACAGGCAAAAACTGCAGTATCTCAATCTGGTTAGGCAATGCAAAAAAGGGGGAAATCCAACAACTGTATCTTATAAAGGTCTAATAACACAGAGATATGCAGTCAGGCAGACAGAAGTATAACGAGGTTCTACCTCCACTTCGTTTTTCTAGTAGGCATTGAGAATGAAGAGTTATTGAAATGACTCATGAGTTGATTTCATAGTTCTTAATCAAAATTGGCTACTGCTATAGCAGATACACCATAGTTTTCCTAGAGTAATTCAGTAAGCTTGATCTTTGTTCGAGCAGATTCAGCTGGCAGTCTGTGGCTGCTCTGGCTCACACGGCACCTCCACTGCACTCACTACCGCTGTCCCAGGGAGGACTGGCAGGATGTGGCCCTTGCCCTCAGCCAGCTGTGCAGACAGAGCACAGCCCAAATCCGGGACCCCGGCCAGGCCACAGGAAAGGCTGAGTGTTCCTCACTCACCTCAGGAAGACTGGGCCAAGCAGTCACGAGGATGCTTTCTGGCTTTATGCACTGAATTCTAAAAATGCTTTGCTTAATGTCACTTTTAAGATGGCACTGTGAGCATTTCAAGCTCTTTTATAAGAAAAGCTTAAGAAACCTGTTGCCTCATTACTCCAACATATGTATTCATTCTGAAGAAACAGGTCCAAAATTCATCTAATAAAAAAATTGGATCTTACAATCAAACTGAAATGAAAGTTGTTGTTCTTGCTGGTATAAGGCAAAGAAGACCATATTTAAAACTTATTTCAAGAGACACAGGTTCGTGTAAACAAGATAATATACTTTATAGGGTTACCATCTGCTATGATGTTGATCAAATAAATGATTTGACCAAAAAAAAAAAAAAAAAAAAAAAATCACATTGTAGATTGTTATACTAGGTACTCAAGGTGTGAGCTTTTATCTTTTATAGCTTCTTTATCCAATTTTGTTTCAAAGTAATGATATTCCTTCAGATAAGATTCAACTGAAATCAATTGCAAAAAAACCTAGAGCAAACACCATACCAGCATTGATTGTATTTTGCATCTTAGACACCCAAACAAATCAATGTACCACTAAGACCCTATACTGCAAAGGTCTATTGTGAAGTATGATAAAAATTATTACCTACAATTACATTTTAGGTCTAGACTTTCTAGTAAGGGGATGCAAAAAGAAATATTATTGATGAAGAAATAGTATCTCAAGTAAAAATTTAAAATTTCAGTAGGTTAAGACTAGTTCTCACTCTCTTCTTGGTGATTCCAAATAGAAAATATTTCTCATTTTATAGTAGACTTAATATTTTTAATAACATAATAAAATCATTTATATTCTACCAAAGTACCTGAAATTTGCCAGTCAAATAAACAAGTAAAGACAAGATATAGTTCCACACATTTCTTACTAGGTGCAGGGTGGGGGGGAACCACTCAAAACCAAAAGCATCTTGACAATAGATATCATGTGGTGGGCTTAAAATATACAAAGCTAAGGGCATTAATCAAATTGAGAAGAGAAATGAAACCCAGGCAACATATCAATACTCTAACCACTTTAAGTGCCATTGGGATAAATTCAGATGTAACATTATGATTAGGTAAAAAGACAAACCATTTTCATTTCAAACTATATAAATAGAGGGCTTTCTCTCCATCCACCCCCCCAATAAAAGCAAGGGGAAGTACTTCAAGCAGAGGGGGGGGGGGGGGGGGGGGGGGGCAATTAAAAGAAACTTCAAATATCAATCTATATTGTTTCTCAGAGAACGTCCCGCTTGCCTTACAGTATATGGATACGAGCTTCCCCCATCCCTCTGGATCAAAAAGGAAAGTTCCTCCCCAGTAATATAATTGATTATTAGAGGCACAGTGGGAGGAGCAGTATCCCTTTTCGTACCTTTTGCTCCAGAGAAGATTAACGCAAGTGCTATGGATAGGTCAGAGAAACACTATACTGAGTCAGAGTGGTCTGGTACAAACTCTGGACAATTCCTTCAGGAAACTTCCTGAGATAATTTTATTTAATTGCATGATGCTGCTCACTCTCCTCCCTGTATTGAACCTCAGACTCACAGATTGAACACTTAATTCATTGTGTGGTCTAAAAGTGAGATTTCTTCTGGTCTTAACTGTTGGTTTCAATATCCTTCCCCACCTGCCCAGTCAGGTAACTATGTAGAGTTGAGGCTGTTAACTACAAGCCTCTAATGGCAAACATTTAAAAGCTCAACAAAGCACTGCAAGGACTGTAGCCACCCTGAGGCGACATCGGTTATCTCAATTATTACCCATAAAACACTAGCTTCCATTTGAATATTTTTCTTTGCAAAGATCAGTTTGCAAGATCTGTTTAAAATATCAACAGTGATTATTAATAGTATTAAATAAATTAATTTGCATTTTTGAAACATTGTTTATCCTGGAGAATCCCAGAGCATGATTATCTGACATAGCAAAGAATAAACATCCACTACGCCAGCTATTGTGGAGATTATTTTAGGAGTAGGCAATAAAATATGCTACACAAAGTTAATTTCTATCCCCAGAATAAGCAATCACAATTAAAACTTCAGTAAAACAAAATTATTCAAGTAGGAAGAATGTAGAGCAAGTACACAACTTGCCTGGGCAATAACCAAAACTTAGACCAAAATTAGTATTGACAGGTGTTAAAAATTAGTTGTAACCTAAAGCATTTCAGAAATTGAACTCTCTCTTTATGGAAAGCATTTTAAAACCTATACTTTCATACTGAAAATTATTTGCAAGCACAGTATTTTCACAGGTCAGCATACAACTTTGGGGTGTACATTTGAAGAACTTTTTCTAATACAGCAAAATAATTACATTGTATAAAGTCAGAATAAAATGGAATAAAATTGTGCTGGTTCAGGAAACCTGATGAAAAGCTTTAATTTGTTTTAGCAATGTCTATTGACATCAAAAGTCAGTACCAGTAATACAGTCCTGCAAAACTATCAAATATGTTTCAGATTTGTTTCCACTCATTACCTAAATACAATTTGCTATTAAAAAAAAAAAAAAGAGGCAGTTACTACTTTTAACTTAATTTCGCAAACAATCCTATTCATTTCTTGTAATAAGGCCCATGTATACCCTAAGAACAACAACATTAGGTTATTAATTCCTGTAATAGCAGTGCTCTTACAGAAATGTCAGAAGTTACCTGCTTCTCTTTCCTCGTATTCTCTGCTTCCTAGACTCTAATTCACGTCACTGAATGCACCAAGTGACCTGGCATGACCTGGACACTTTAAATACAATACAACCTGCTCAAAATAAAATTGGAACTGGCAATTCCCACCTGAAGTGTACTAAACCAGAAAACTCCACATTGCTACATCCATCTTGCCAGAAAAAGTACATAAGGTACTGTTCAAAGAGGAGAGCATATTTACAATTCCATATGTAATATGCTGTATGCAACACATTTGGTTTTTGTCCGTGTTTATTCAGACAGTTCAAGCATAAACTAATGACGAAAACTATAAAAAGTTACCATTTAAACTAGTTTAAAAAAAAATAATTTCCTTACAAATTCAGAGGTGCTCAGAGCACTACACAATACAGCTATTCTTTTCCCCAGAAAAAAAAATTTCCCTTTATTAATACAAGCTTTAATATTATTCTTCCATCCAATTTGAGGTTAAAATTCTAAAATAAAAATTTAAATGTGCATCTTCATGGATTATGTGCTGTATATAAAGAATATTTACATGTGTGCACACACAGTATATTTTGAAACCTTCCTCGTTACAAATGTGAATAAAGCAAACCAGCTTAGAGATCAAGCCTTTAGCAGGGCTATGACCCAGAGCTTTTATTCACATGCAAACACACAGTTAAACTGCTATTAAATTGCACGACACTGCTTATTCTCCTCTATCTTGAACCATGAAGTATCAGATTGAACAGCTCTAACAAGCAAGTCTCAAGCCTATGATATTAGCTATCATAATAATCCGTTCTACTGGCAAATTATCCGGTGGTTACCTCAGTTATGACTCAACAGCTTCATACAACCACATGCTCTAAAATATATATATATTTCTATATACACCAAATCAAGGCCAGTGTCACAAGAGTGCACACATCAGGCCAAAAAAAAATCAAATATAGCCTCACAGTTATCAGCTACTGTTACCAACTGTATTACAACAGTACAGAAAGCTGCCAATTCAGGCACCAGAGCACAATACAATCTGAGTTACACAGTCTTTAACTGAGGCGCTAAGAAAACACCAAAAGTGTGATAGCTTTTCTAACAACATATCTAAAAACATTAAGAAAAAGTGCTTTCAGTCATTTACTGTATCATAAGGTGTCCAGCAAACTTTGACCCTCTTGAAAACAAACTCCGAGATCAACCTGAGGTCAGTAACCTTTCATGGTGTTGATGACTGTCGTGCATCTTTATACATGTACAATTAAAATTATCTAATTGCAACAAATTAAAGGTACTTTGTTGATATTTAGAAGATCATTAATGCATTAATTAACACTCAAGCCTTTTAAAGAAAAAGAGAGCCTCTGAAATACCAAGCAGTTTAAGAGCAGAGGAAAAAAAAAAAAAAAGAGCTGAAAAAATACATTTGTGAGAAACATCATATATTTTGAATTTCCAAGTTCATGTAGGTGAACCAGAGAAAAAATAAAGTATGACACAAAAACCTTGCATCTTAATGAGCCAGGATTTTGAACTTTAAGTAAAATACGGTATAGCCAAGGAAATGACAATGCAATTCCACATTTACACTTCTATGATTGGAAACAAAGTTATTTACAGATATGCAGTCAAGATCACAGAAGTCTCAGTTTGATCTTCAGAAAATCTAGACCAAGCCGTTTCCTAAAAGCTTGTGGAAGAAAACCTACTCTTTGCTAAAGGTATATAGTATCTCTGCATCAGATTTTTGGCTACCCTACACTACAGAAATCTGAAATCTATCTATTAGCAGCATCATGGCATCTCACATTAAAGCAACAAGACACTAACATCTTACCTTTTCATAAAACAAAGCATGTAGAATACAAAGACGCTTGAAAGATTTTCGGGTTTACCTTTAGACAGGTGTATCTTTAAAAAGAAGATATCTTATGATTACTTGTTCTGAAGAGTACATCCAACAGACTCACCCACAGGACTGAACTCCCATTACTGAACAAAACAGAAGTTACACATCAAGGGGTTCTGTGAACATAAGTTCTTCATAAGAGAATTATGGCTCTTTCAATTCAGCTGGGGAAAAGTGTCTACTATACAAACATGTCAGCATTAAACATCATCTTTTATTCTAAAACCAAAGTTTATCTGTTCAGTATTTAAACAGGGAAGAATGCTTAATGGCTAAATACAAGCATTGCACAGCTGTTAATCTAGAACATCTAGAGATGTGGTACTAGCTCTAAGTTACATGTAAAAAAGACAAAAGAAGAAATACAGGAAACTTTGACTTAACTAATTATTACAACCCGTTTCACTTATCTTTCTCCTCTTTCGCCAAAAATCAAGAAGAAACCCTCCATACTTCATTTTCATCCAAGAAAGAAGCTTTTGCAAGGTTAGGGCTTCACCATTTGCCCTTGCAGCTCAATGAAGTGCCCTGATGGTTTGTCCAAGGGAAAGATAGCATCTATTTCCTCAGTAAAAAAAGCTACCTAGAGCAAAAAGTGTTTTATTCTATTATTTTAGGCATGGAGAAAAAAAGGTTTAAAGTAAAAGTGAACTATTAAAAACTTGCAAGAAGCATCTCTACCTGCATTTATACAGCTGAAAATTTGAGCTGATGGAAGTTAGCATTAGCCAAGTAATCAAGGATTACTTTTTCCAGTATGCATTTTGTACTAAACCAGTGCTTCCCCCTCCATAAGCTAGCTGGAATGTAGTAAAACTCTTGCCAGATGTTCTCCTTTTGCGGACGTCCAAAACCAACAGTTCTCAATAATTCCATTACTTCCAAAAGTCATTGCCAGAATCCAGACTGAACAAATGATGCAGATCTGGCATAGCCTGTGCTGCCAGCAGGGCCCTCAGATACCTCAAAAAAAATCCTACCAACCCAAACAAACAAAAAAAACCCAACACCAAACAAACAAACAAAAAGAAACCTCTCTTTCCTCAACACTGAGACACTTCTTCCAACCACTTCTTTGACAGAGATTTTGTATTTTTGAGCCTCAAAGTAAGAAAATATGACATTCTCTGTCAAAGGAGAGAAATCTATCTTTAAATTTCCCAGATATCATTACATCTGTGCAAATATTTGCTGAATCAAGCTCCTTGCTGCCTGGGCGGTTAGCCGCCTGCTGAGTCAGGCAGGCAGGCTTTGTGTTGACAGCTCCCTTAGCATGAGTGGCAGTAAATGATGGTGCGCCCACAATGCTGGAAAGCTGATATGATACAGTTCTGTCTCCTACATCAACAAACAAGGTGGAAGGAGGATTGCTGCTGGATGTTAATGGGCCTTGCATTAATACATGGCAGTACTGCAGCAACTAAGATGTCTGAAGAAGCCTAGTTTACCTTCAATCCCCAAAAACTTTTGTTTCTGTTCATTAGGTATTTCCACTTTTTCCCTTTATTTAAAAGAAAGGCTATTCCTCCCATTGAGCCAAGATGTCTCACCACAGCTCACTGAAGTAGTAAGTTGCCTGGTGCCTGTATTCACTAGTTTCTTCCTTCGTAACAAAAAGGTATTAGCTGACCTACTAATTTCTGTTGCACTTCAGTATCAACCGCATTTTAACATTCTTCTGCAATGTATCTGTGTTGTTACAGCTTCTAAATCTGGAAAGATTGCCTTTCAACAACAAAATTACACCTTTAGAGAATCAGTAGCACAGAAGTAGCAAGTCTAGAGTAATCAAGACTCCCTCTTTAGCGCTGTGGTAATTCAAATGCTGAAGAATAAATACAACAGTTTAACATTGCTAATTTAGCAGAAACATACAACTATTCTGAAAAGAATTTGAAGTAGTATCACACTAACTAAAATAATAACTTATTTTTCCATTCCAAAAAATAACTACTAAATCTGGCAGGATCTGGGTCTGGTGGAAATGAGTCCAGAAATATCTACATTTGCTAGTGAAAACGTCAAGATTTCTCCAATTTTACTCCTTAACCAAAAGAAAGACATTTTTTCCCCCCCTGTTTGAAGACTTCCCAGTTCTTCCTCCTATTTCTTCTGCTAGCTTTTCATTTGATACTCCATAGTCTGGCTGGACTGCATAACATTTCTCCTTGGCTTAAATCCTAAATATCACACTTTTTATAGAAATGTGAGTTTTCAATGCTTTTCTTGTAACAAATGTTACATGAGCTAAAACACTCTTAATAAAATGCACTTAGAAACCATACACATTTTAGAAGCAGAACTTTGACGGTAAAGTTAGTACTGAAATTTATATTCAAGTAACCCCATTTTAAATTGCCTTCATTCTCATTACAGCTGGAACTGACATACCTGTTGCTGTTAAAGTGCACCCAAGCCTTTTTTTTTTTTTTTTTTTTTTTTTTTTTTCTTTTTTTAATCAAGGACAAGTTGCACTTTGAATAAACAAACAAATTTGCTGGTGCTTCTCAAAGTATGCTGTTACAGCAGTTCTGTAGGTTATAGCTAGAAAATGCTGAAAGCCAATAAAATGCAGTAGACCATCTTTCTGTGGTAAAAAGCACCCTTACCTGGTAATTATCCCTCCTACAATAGTAATACAGTATTAAACACTTCCAAACATTAACTTGAACAGTCTATAGTCAAAAAGCAAGTAGCAATCAATAACTAATTATTTTTTTAAAATTCTTCCTCCCAGGATGTTTTAAAAGTCTCTCCTTCTACAAAAGCATCAGTCTCACAACTCCATTCCTATAAAACTTACACCTTAAAATTATGAACAGATTTCTAGGTATATCTAATGAGAACACAGGAGCTAATAATTTTACATTAAAATTAGGACAAAGGCTGTAAGTTTAATATTATGGGTGAGTAAGAATAAGAAGTGGAAGGATACTAAAAACCTTCATTTCCGTAGCACTGCAAAGAGCCTGTCACCACCAGCTGTGCCAGCACAGCAGCCAGCAGACCTGGTTAGCCAAACGTGCCAGCTACAGCAGTACAAAATCTCCTATGCAAAGTAAGCCTTGCAAACAGGCAAGCAGCATTTACCAACTCCTCACAAGGGATTTTGATGCAAGAATCATTGTCAGACAACAGCTTATGAGTCAAGTTTTATGTGTGCAAACACAAGCCTATCCTACTACCAGCTAAGGGCTGGCTGCCACCCAAAGGAGGCCATCCTGCTTCCCTTAACACTTCGCTGTCCCCACTGCCCACAGCCTGGCTTTCACGTCTTCCTCCCTCATACTAGCATCAGAGTTGTGTAGGGTCCTGCAGTAAACCAGCTCAGGAAGAAACCAGTAGAAAATGGAACCATTTAAAAAAAAAACAAACAAACAAACAACAAAAAAAACCCCTTGTTGGTTTCTGGCCAGATTAGCTCACAGAATTCCACTACCGGGCCAGAAGAACACTAGTATTGGCAGAAAGGAAGGGGAGAGCACAAGAATCAGACATGGCCAAAGTCAGGGTTGGCTTCCCTAGCCCTTCACTCTTCAAGCATTCACTAGTTCTGAGACTGGCTATATTTTAAAAACATAGTGATTTCTTCAGGAGAAAAAGAAAAAAAAAAAAAAAAAGAAAAAAGGCATCACTGTGTTGATGCATAATATCCTGCAGTCTACTTTGGGACTACAGGCTTTTTTTGGACCATTGATACTATGCCAGTCTGTGAGAAAAATAACTGAATACATAAATGCATGTTTCAATTATATGAAACACCAATAATTTTCATAAAATCTTAAAAATATCAAATCTGCTCAGTGCTAGGGCAGAAACAGGTTAGCACAAAGTTCAACACTGCCAGAACACACACACTTTATCATTCACTTGCTAGAATTTTAGCTAAAATATTGAGGAAGAGTAAATTACTTCAAAATAAATGGCAACAAAACCCAAGAACTTTCCTTCCCTCTGTTTCTTCTGTAATTAGAAGACAAAAAGTAAGAATCTTTATTTTAAAATTTTTAAGTACACTTTGAATTTTGGCCAAAACAAGTCTTGGGTTCCATGTGCCAAATAAGTTGCTTCTATAAATTACTATAGTCTATTTTCTCTTTTATATTTTAGAATCTTAAGCACTGCCAAAACAAACCAATTTAAACACATCGCCTCTCTGGGTGGTGACTTTAAGTTTAAATCTTGTTGGCCTTGAATCATGCATTCGGTTCTCTCTCTGTTACTGCTTTTAGCTCTGGCAACGGCTTTCAGATTTTGCTTCACTTTGTACTTTACTTTTTCATTCTCCAACACTTCAATAAGATGAAATTTGTCTAAATGCCCAGCTTTGCTCAGCCACTAAAAATAAAATATTACCTTTTACAAGGATTATCAAATAATTTTAATAGAAGACAAACTTTTCACATTCTGTTAAATACATAAAATAACAAACATGAAAAAACAGTGCCTTTTTGAAAGAGACAACCATGACTCAGTATTTGAGAAAGAATGTCTTGTATTCCACTCAAAGAATATTACCCTTCAACCTACTATCACTTAAGTGCTTTGCAGATCACACTTTGTGAAAGGCATCAAACGTCTCTTCACATTCCAATTTATATGTGAAGGATTACTGACACAGGTTCAGAAGAAAAACATTAAACCTTCCCTCCCAGATGTGAGAGAGCATTCTGAAGATTCACACATGTAATAGGGCAGTTCAAACTGAACTTCACATACAGCTCCACAACACATGTTCACGTGGACTGAAAAAGCAAAGTGTATTCCTTTAGAAAAGGCTGGCCCACATACTCTTAAGAAAATTAGGATATACTTGTAAATCAAATTCATAACTAAACACTTCACCAGAATTCAAACAAATGTGATACACTCACATAACTGAAGGGCTATACTAGATGACATTTGTGTCCTTTTGTGCCCATTCCACAGACACACGTCAGATTTCCTTGGCAAGCCAAACCAACACAACTACCTCACTGAATTTTCACAAGTGATATGAAAGCCCAGTGAATTGAATGAATGCACATTAAAGCACTTAGCAGGATGCATGTGAAACATGTAAAAATTCAAGTACAAAGAGCTCCAGTAGCAATTCTCTTCTACTTCACTGCACACATCTTAAGATGTAAAGCTTGTATTTAAAAGATCACACAAAGGAAGTACACATGCACATCACTCAGGTATATATATATGTAATATGGACTTCAAAAAAATTCTGTCTACATCGCTGATTACAATATCAACTTCACAGTACAGAATATGAATTGTTGTAGGGATTTTATTCCTTGACTGGCTTTTCTTTTTTAAAAAAAAAAAAAGACAATAAAGAAATAAATCTGAAGTCACTTCCTTTTACATTTTCAAGTTCACTGCTGAATTTTTAAACATTAGGGGCATAACTTGCCTTGAGTAAGATATATTTTCTTAACCAGTTATCAAGAAACCGTAACACTGTATACACTTCAGCCCCTAAGAACTCTTTAGCCTTTTTCATTTTCCTAAAGGACTCAGAGTGTATCATTATTTTAATGCTGAATCTATTATGGGAGAAAGAAAACTAAAAAAAAAAACACTAAGAAATACTGCAGTAAAAATAAAACATATTAACAGACAAAAAAGAAATATGGAGAAACAATCTACACCTGCCTTTATTGAAAAAGGTTCAATGTGAACAAAGGCTTCACACATGGTGGGACCTCTTAATATCTGTGAAGGCTCTAAGTTATCCAAGGACTAATTAGGTTTTGAAGAAGTCTTAAAAATCTAATACACTCTATTCATACAGAATTTCAATTGAATATAGGTTCTTAACTCCTTCATTATAAAACCAGAGTTTAGTAGTTTACAGAAGATTCTAAAAATACACATGAAGCTAAGCCACTTCATCTTATTTTCCATGAAGAATGAAGGACATTTGAAGCCAAAATTCTACACTTGCTGCACTTGAGTGAATCCAGAGTAATGCCATCTATAATGCTAGTTACAGACAAGTAATACAAGAATCTGATGTGGTGCCTGTATTGATCTAGTGTTGTACTTAACACTTTTTCTATTGAGAGTCAATTACATCTCCTTCACACCCACATCCCTCATTCTAACACAAGGTTTACAAGATTTTGTAAAATCATAATAATAAATTTTCTGCCAAACAGAAAATAAAAAAAAAAATATAGAAGGGAAAAATCTGTATTTCAAACA
This sequence comes from Strix aluco, assembly GCF_031877795.1. Taxonomy (NCBI): domain Eukaryota; kingdom Metazoa; phylum Chordata; class Aves; order Strigiformes; family Strigidae; genus Strix; species Strix aluco. The sequence goes on along the minus strand of NC_133942.1, from coordinate 26,373,349 downwards.
GTCTATCAGACTCAACATTTGGCCTAAGAAAAATACTGACTACAATTACAACAGTGTCATTATTATGTGCATGCCATCCTTTACACAAGAAAATCCACTCACAGCCATTTTTAAAACAGCTCCAAAATTAGAAGTCTATAACAGCAGCGATCTTAAGGCCGTTAAGCTTCCAGACCAGAGCTAGTTCATAGCAGGGCTGATTAGCTCAATCACAGCACCTTGTTAACAGCAACTAAGAGCTCCAAACTGAATCTAAATCACATCAAGCACCTCAAAGAACAGGCAAAAGTACTTGGTCCTCAAAGCATCAAGGATACTAAAATAAAAAAGGATGGATAACCTGTAGAAGTTCGTGAGTTAACTAAAACCCTATGATATGTAATATTTCCACAGACAGCACATATTTCAACAACAAAAAAGCATTTAGAACAACTCTAGAAATCAACTTCATGAATGCCCTTTAAATTTAGAAGTAATCCATAATTTATGTTCTATATGAACTAGTGATTGCAAATATGGTTATAGCACAAAAAAAGTTGGGGGTGTTGGGGGGGTGGAAGGCAGTATGCTATTGATGATAGGGGAAAATAAGAGTTAACTGCTCTAGCTAGGTTTTTACTAGCTTTTTCTTTGTCCCTTGATGTTGTCAGCCTCACTGGAAAGGAAAAAAAAATCTCTCTGCAGGGTTTATTTTGTTTACTTTTCAAATGCAACAGAAATAGTTCAAGGCCACTAGCAGTCTAAAGAAAAAGAACGAACCACCTGTAGAGGTCAGTATTCTAAAAGAGTATCAGAAGAAGAATTTGTCAAATTCTCTGTTTAGGAAGAACACTATACTGCGTGTGTGTTGAATAATGAAAATCTAATACACCTATACACATGCACAGGAATAATTTTGCTCTAATTAATACAATGTGGAAGCAGATGAAAACAAACAAAATTCCCGAACTGGTTCCTCACAGGAGTAATACTTGAATAAAACCCATTTCCTATGGCAAAGGAGAGCCACAGCTGATTAACTGTTTAACGAATTTAATGTCAAGAATTTCTACAGAGAATTGCACAGGAAAACAAATACATAGATGGCAGAGTCTACTTTCAAATTTACATACAAAGTCTTCCATATTAAATCAAACGGTAAAATTACTTCCCAGACCACAGAGTTTTGCTCAACTCGTATCACGAAACGCATATGCTATATTACAAGGTCCTTCTGGAAGACTGAGAAATACATGCTCAAACAGTTCAAAAATTTAAAATATGTACTGTACAACAATTAAAATCTCTTACAAGATCATAAAAATGAGTTATATAACAGGATACATATATTATTAATACACTATAAGGTAAAGAGGATCATGAGAACTCTGATCATTGCATCTTTTCTCTTAAAGTGTATGAGACACACACCAGGCAAAATATCAAGTTTAATCAAAACTTTCTATTAATTTCAGCAGAAAACTAGCATGGAAAGCATCTGCTACATAAAATCTCTGATTTGTTTCTTTTGGTTAGATGTGATTCTTCTATGTTGACCCAGGCATTTCAGATGCAGTTGCTCCTTGCATGAAGAAGATGGAAGCAACCTGATTTTAAGTTATGAAACTGTAAAGGAAAGGCTCACAGCTAATTTAGTCTTTTCCACCAAAATTTAGTTGCAAAAAAAAAAAAAAAGAAAAAAATCTACTGACCCTTCAGAAATAACATTAATGCTTAATTAATCTACAAAACATATGTTTGGAAATTCAAACGATTTTTCAAAAAATAGTCAGTAAGGCGGCACCACCACTCTGAGACAGAAGAAAATTACCATACCTACTTAGCAAGTGGGACACAAAAACTGTATTTTTGCTCTGAACTGGATCAATACAGAGTACGTTTAAACAAAATTGTGTTTCACCCTGAAACGCTAACTCACTGTTTAAATATTTTAACCTCATTCTCTTATGTTTACCATTGTATGTGGTCATTAGGACATGCTACAGATGATTATTTATTTCCTGACTGTCAAGCCTTCCCTTTTGGAGAACATACACATCCAGTTACTGTATTTGGATCTCGCTGTCAGTTCCACAAACAATTCAGTCTCCAGACAATCACTTATGCGACACAAGCAACCGTCAACAGGTTGATCTGACAACGCATTTGTTTAGGAACCTGCTTCTGCCAAGTCATAGTCTTCTCTGTTTGAAACTTTTTGCATTAAAAACAAGGAATCCATCTACTAATCCAGAACACTCATGTTATCCAGCTATGCAGACACGCAAGCAAAAAGTTCTTTGAATAACACGATCTTTGAGAAATCCTATCAGCAGAACTCCCCGCACCAAGGAGCTCTGTACTCTTCAGCCTATTTAAGCAGGCAGAGTGAGGGAATTACTTGAGTGTGTGATCAGAATATTAAATATCTCACACTGTCCAGATTCACAGTGAAGCTATCAAATAATAGAGTAACTACTTCAGAGCAAAACTTTTTTGCTGACTACCACCACCAGTAGTACCAGTAACAGCAGCATCCTCAGTTTTGTGCCAGGCTACACACCCCTTGGAATTGTCTACCACAGTTTGGAAAAAACTCTGTTATAGCTGGTAAACATAATCTTTCACTATCACTGCCAGAACCGCTGGATGTGGTGACAGAGACTGTCTCCCTACAACTTCAGTATCACCTAATTTTAGGAAGCACTTAAGTACTCTGCCATTTCTGAGAGCCTTAAGTGGATTAGCATTTATTAAAAAACTTACTCAAAATCCTATCTCATAAAGGATGTCTTCTGTAAGCCTTCAACCAAAAAATACTTGCAGTCACTGCGCTAGAAACACCTCAAACCTCAGAGAGAAGCTGCAATTTCCTTGTCAACAGATTTCCACTGCATACCCACATCTGTAATATGGGGTAGCAAAAACAGACAAGAAAAAACAAGAAAATATAGAAGTCTGAAATGGTTCCACAGTCCAGAACAAGAAATAACTATATGTGTGTGTGTATTAACAACATACATATACATATATAAAAACTATCATCCAAACAAATCACTACTTCTTTTAGTCATTCCAGTTCAAGAATCCAGGTTAAAACCAGAAAATAAAAAAAAAAAAAAAAATCCTTGAAATTCACAAGTCATTTTGAAATTGCAAAGAAGGTATTTTTCTATTGCAATTACACTGCAAAAATATAAAAACATATGAGCCAAACAGAGAGAGTTTCAGCAAATTTGATGTCCCTGGTGACAAACTTGCCAAGTTAACCATGGAGATTCTTCTTAAAGTCACTAATTTCTCTGAGAATGCTGTGGATTCCAACAAAGTGCCAACCAACAGGAAACTTCCAATGCTATGTCTGTCTTAGCACTTTAGAAGAGTGAACCTGACTGGACAGCTTCTTTACAGAAGTTAAGCAGCTATATATTAATACAAAAAGGTAAATTTTGCAGAAACCTCCCCAAATTTATCTTTTTCTAGAAAAGGCTCTAGAAAAGTTCACTCTCTTCCCAATAGTATAAAATTTTCTATTTGACTGTTTTCTCTCAAGTTCCCAGATGCACATGAAGAATTCAGCAAAAGCTCTTCTAACTCAGTTCTAAACAAAAACCATCTGAAAGGAATTAAGAGTAAAACCAATTTGATCTAGAGCTGGAGAAAGTTCACTAATTGTAAAGACGACCAAGAATCTTCGAAATGGTTTCAAATGGTTGAGCTATAATACAAAAATACCCTTCCTCTGCATCTCACTATTTCAGCAAAGTTTCTTAAGATGCAGGCCAAAGCTGAACTTGAAAAAAATTAAAACAAATAAAAAAAATAGCCACACCTCAAAGTATCCGTAGAATCTTTTTAATAAGACATTATTATCTGGCACACTGTCAAAAACCTCATTGGCGAAATCAACAGCTGCATCACTGCAAGCAGCATTTCTTCTGACTTCTTAGTAAAAAGTCAGTTTCAGGAGAAGCAATTTAACCACAGTACAAGTCAGAAATTAGCTCTGTCACCAAAAGTTAGAAGATTTCATTTTAGCAGACTTTTTAAATAATGAGAGACACTTCAATAAAGTAAAAAGAAAAGAAGAAAAAGAACCCTGCAACAGGACTGCTCTCCTCTGATAGGTGATTCAAGAATGCAAGAGGCAAACCTTAATTCCAGGAAAGGCAATATGGCTTTAGAATTATTCTCTGCATATGTTAGCATATGGGCAACAGAATCAGCAGAACAAGTGTTTATAAAATCATTGTACAGGTAAATAAAGCTACCTGTAATTTAGGAATATTAAACAGAATTGTAAATTTTCATGATCTCTACTGCAGTGTATTAGTGTTTAATTAAGCACAATAGCACAAATGTTCTACTGAATGATTTATTATAATATATATATACACAAAATACTATGGTAGAATGTTGAAGAGGTATAAGAATAAAAGAGATAAAACAGAAGAGAGGTATTCAACCAACATTAGATGGCAGACACAACATCCAAACTTTTAGAAGGAGCCACAGGGAAAGCACAACTTTGTTTTTACTTCAATTTTGACCTATTTGTGTCTGTAATGACTCATACATAGAGGAATCTGAAATTTATTCCAGAAATTATTTTATTTAAAACAATGGTACTACTCAAGATTCAGCCAAAGACACAAACTCAATAATTCTCCATGCTGAACACTACACTTGCTTCATTATCACAGGCAAGTGCCTTCAGTTACAGTTGTTCCACAAGCCTCATCATTTTCTTGAGCACTCTATCTGACATTCTCTGTCTGTATCATAAAGGAAAATTTAAAAAAAAAAAGAAAAAAAAATTAAACAGTTATGAGGACAGCCACTTTGCCTGAAAGTGGTCTCTTGGAAGGCATTCTCTGCCATCATTCATGATGGGTTTTTGGGTTTGGGGTTCCCCCCCCAGCTTAACAATGCACCCAGCACTGGGTTGGGTCAATCCGGTGTTTCACTGACGTTAATCTCTTCTCCCCTGACCAACAGTATAAACTGCTACATGTCTGGCAACCACACTGAAATTCAAGGTTAGCCAGGTAGATACATATCATGAGTTCAGTTTAGGTATTTCACATGTATATTTAAGGCACTCTGAACAAAATTCTGGCCAGAATTTCAGTAAAGACCTAAGGAAGAATCATTAGATACTAGAAAAGTTTTACATTCCTTTTAATTAAACATATAAAGTTCAGCTGCTTTCATATGCTATAGCCTGACATCGCACAATTTGATTTCATTCTCTCTTATCTGGTAAACTTGTATGAACTGCAGTTTTATTCATGTGTACTAAGCCATCACCACCCTATCTGTTCAGATAGAAAGCAAATTTGATGGAGATTTCTACCTTCATTTAAAAGTTACAAGGTCCAAAACCAGGGCTGTTTTTAATATGTAGACTTCCATTTCATTTAATTAGCTATCCTACTTTATCTAATCCACGACCAATTGCTTCCAGTTTCCTCTCATGCTTGCTTTTTTTTTTTTTTTTAAGATGCCTGTGCTCTCTTTTGCAGTTTTCTATGGCACTAGGACATACACAACCAGTTGCCAAAACAGTAACACTACCAGCAGTGGCTTGGTTTTTACTCTCTACTTTTTCTGTATGACAATTCAGAGTCAAAACATTCAACTTTTTTTTATTATTAACTTTCAGATGAGTATAATCTCTTCTAGTAGCCCTAGTAAAACCTAAGTTTTTTATGTTAACACTCCAATGCAGCCTTTAGGGGCAGAAATAAGTCAGCAAAACACATCAGTTCCACACCCCATTTCAAAACGATCTGAAATCTAGGAGAGAGATTGACAGCTTACAATGCACACCAAGACAATTAAATAGTACCACAGAACTTTACAGACAGATCTCAGTGCCCCAAACCACTATACATTGTGCACTTCAAAAGGTAAAGAAGTTATAACCTGCTCCACAGATTTACATTCAGGTCATAAAAAGCCCATATTTTGCTTCTTAGAGGCAACCATTTCACTCAACTGCCTGAAAAACCCAAACTGCAAGCACTCTCTAACAGCAAGTAAGAATTACAATCTTCCACAAAATAATACTTACAACAATGAAAAGAAACAGCCCCCACAGTTCGTTTATGAAGATGTGTACCTCTCTACACTCGCAAATGACAGCCAGCCTGAGACAGGAACACTCCTAACCAGTTACAGCCCAGTCTGAAAACAGCATTTAAGACCTGTGCCCTTTGACTGAGACAGGCAGACATGCTGGGAGATCTTCATTCAGAGCTTTTTTTTTTTAAGAACTAATCACATACGTGCCGATATATGGATTTTTTACATGACTTCTTATTGCGAATGGATGTGTACACTGATTGATACTATAATAACTGCTTATTATATGATATTCACTGTAACATAAGTATTGGAAAAGATATACTTGATCAAATACGTAAAACCAGTCACTAAGTATCAGTCTTGACCATATCGATGGATATAAGTTTACCTGCAAGCTAGGAACTATCTGTGCCATATCTGTACTGTTGTAGTACAATCTTATATACTACATGCAGCATTTGCATGGAAAACATTTAGTTGTTATATAAGTTTATAGTTCTCTCTTACATACACTACACCTGCCTTTGGAAGCAAAGACGGGAAAAGGTAAGAATTACTTCACCAGATGTTTTTTCATATTAAAAAAGGTCCCAACTAGATTCAAACAGAGAAAACATCAGTTTTTATTAATGACTGCTGGAATAAAATTTAGAATAAAAGGAAAAAGAAAAAAAGTGATGGCTGCAAAACAAAGCAAGAGGAGTTCCAGGGACTCAGGGAGTGAGGTGGGTTGTGAAAGAGAGTAAGTAAGTAAAGGACAAGGAAAAATAAGAAACAGATATATACAAAGTGAAAACATTTGAAAAGCACGAAAGCAAGTATTTTCTAATAATCAGCATATGTGCACACACATGCACACACATCTCCCTGCCCTTTCCTCCTCCTTCTGATCATTTCAGTAAGCACTCCATGGTAACCTCTTAGATGAAGACCTGCCTGGGAGCATGGAGGCATGTGGCCCACAAACAACTTCCAGCAGGCAGGGCTCCCCACATGCTCTGAGCCTTCAGCTGTGCCACCAGGTGAGAGTTGCTGCATCAATGCGGGGCTTCCTCCTAGCTGGAGTTTGGAAAGTCAGCCTCTTCTTGTTCTTACCTAAGAAAGACTCTGCTTTTTTGGATGGCAAACAGGAAAGGCTACCTACATTACTACCTTTAATAAATTTGGCTTTAAAAATAATTTTAAAAAATTCAAAACCAAAAACCCACACACAACCTCTGTCTACATTCTAATCAAGAGCAGAAAGAAAGGAAAATTAGAGCAGATATTACTTGGACAGAATTAAAGAAAAAGGACAATTCTTTTCAATAGCAGGCTCCGTTCTAGCATTCAAGTGCCACAGTAATATCCATTTTCCAACCTAAAATTAGTTGATCATGTTACAAAAGATCAGATAACAGTAACAGACATCAGACTATTAATGCCACAACCTCACAGAATGGAGAAAAGTACTTAAGCATGATATTGACTTTGTAAGATTTCAGATACCAGCACACATGCGCCAACCCATCCTTTTTTAATATGTTAACATATTGATATTAAATGGTTGGATTAATGGATTATAAAGGAGTAATACCATAAATTAATTCCAATACATCTCAGCAAAGTTGCTGAAAAAGAAGAGAGGAAAAAAAAAAAAGAAAAAAGAATAGATCAGCATTCTAGAACTATCCCCAGGGGAAAGCAGCAACCGATCGTGGCACACATTACCTCTGCCCCTTGTTCATCCATCTGCTGCACCCCAAGGAATGCCACAGGGGAAGCAAACATGTGGAGCACAGCTAATAACAGCAATTCTGTCCATATTAGAAACTAATTATCACCCTTTCCTATCAGGATCAGTGCTTCCAGAATTATAAGCAATTTACCCTACTAAATGCAGTCTAGAATTTAGCACTCAATAACTCAATAGCTTATTTCTAAAAAATGCTGATTTGGACCTGTATATAATACAAAATATATTTCCTTCCCTTTCTATACAACACGCTCTCCTGCATCTGAAGACTAATTTTTTTTTTTTTTTTTTTTTTTTTTCTGTGAAGTGTTGAAGAGAAAGGAATGCTGCTTAAACACAATTCTGTGCTTTTTAACTCTCGGCTCAAAACTGCAAACACAATAGCTGTGATTAAGTCTATGTAAATCTAAGAAAAAAGACAAACATTGGTTTTGTATTTTATTAGCAATCTCCTGGAAATAACAGCATGAATCTCATTGCTCCCTACCAAATATATTACTTTTCATTAGATACACAGACCATAAAACTACAAAATGAGATAAAAAGCTGTGAATAGCATTTTATACACTGACCTTGCAAATAGAAATCAAGAGATTTTCCTTGGTCTATTTTCATTCTACCATGCAAATAGAAATCAAGAGATTTTCCTTGGTCTATTTTCATTCTACCAAACTAAAAATTAAGAACTTAGAGAATTGCTGAGATCCCTTCGTATTAGGCTGCTCTATAAGAAAATTATTTATTTCAAAATAATCAATATTGTTTTGTTTTAATTAGCATCACCTATTTGAGGCACTACTTCTGCACACAAGCATTCCAAATGTTCTGCAGCACAATCCAAAGAATCAAGAAACAGGGAACACCAAGGAAAATCATACTATGAATGCCAAGACCTGAACAAAGAGCATCAGGTATGGATCAAAACAGCGCTTCACTCCCAAGGATCTTAATTTCTATTTTCTATCAATCCACTCCTTGAACCAAATACTTCATTAGCCCTCACAACCCCAAGTTTCGTATCTCAGCCTACCAAGACCAAAGACCTCTTCCAAATTCCCTCAAAGCCCCTCCTGGTTAGCCAGCAGGTGCCACTTTTTTGAGAAAGACAAGGTCAACATTCCCCTAAGGATTTGAGCAAAATGCCTCCTCAAGCAAGCAGTCTGGGATTCCAACTTGGGTCTGCTTGCTTGAGACTGCACACACTGGCTCAACGCCTTGAGGTAGCAATGTCAAGAACTGTTAAAGAAGGATTTACAGAAAAGTCTCAAAGATGTAAGTGAAAAGCATTCTAATGAAAATCACCAAGCTACTTTGTATCTTTGAAGAACAAGCATTGATATTACCTATAAAACATTTTTAGATGGATATGAAACATTCCTCAAAATATTTAATTCAAAAGTAAGTAGTCAGATGCTGAAGAACTATAAATACATAGGCAGAGCACTACTTTTTGTACACGGTCAAATGTAATACCAGTATACATTCAAAGTACTTATAAAGCTATTTTTTAAAAAAGAAAAAAAAAAATCAATAACAGTCAAGACTATATTTATGATCAACTACATCCTTCAGCATGCAGGGATACAAAGAACAAACCTAACACAAAACACCAGCAACTTGGCTTAATAAGATTACAGTACATTAAAAGGTGCTCATAAGCATTTTCTATAAATGAAATGTAAAGCCTGATGACTACATACGATCCGGACAACCAACCTAAGCTCATAACGAAGGTATTGTGACAAAGCTTAGTACCTAAAACACCAACAGAATGGTGTATTTTTGATGCAGTTGAAAATTGTATACTGATTATGAAACAGCCACGTTCAAGCGACTAGTTTTAGGGTAGTAGTGTTCTAGTTTCTATGATCCATGTAACAGTTATAAACTCAGTATTATCTGCCTTATCTAGTAAAGAATATTATTCCTTCCTGCAAATCTAACTTTGCAAAATAACAGTATATTTACAGTGTAATAGCACATGGCTGGAAAATTTAAGCCACATGTCAAATACCCTTAAAGAAATCAGTAATAATATATGCATATTTAACTCAGTACAAAACAGTTTCTTTTTCTTGAATGCAATGAAAAAGGGATATTATGATCTTCTATGAGAAAAGCAAACTGGCAGACTAAATAAATATCAAGAACTATATCTACTAATTCATTAAGTAATGGCAGTAAAAAGAGGGGGGAAATCAAAACCCAACACCCTTGCACTCCAATTACACAAGCCCTCTACCAGTACACAGCATTAAGTACTACAGTGAATCTGTAAGTATCAGGCAAATTTGGGTTTGTTTCCTCATCTTTGCAATTTTGAGCATGTTTAATCCCATGCCCACCAAATACATACGCAGTTATTCTTATATCATTATCTGCAACCGTCCAGAAAACAATCCTATGGAAGATAATCTAGACTAGTAATTACACCAATTTTCCAGAACAGATTTGTCAGCAGCAAGAAATAGCATATAGACTATTTTACCAAGATCCTACTTACTTATCTTACTACTCTTAGCTAGATTCAATACCTAATTTTACATTAAAACAATTGTACAATTGTACTTCAGCATACAATAAATACTGTGTTCCTTAATATGTCAGCATAAATCATCCCCAGGCTTCAGGGGGAAAAAAAAAAGAAAAAAAGCATTATTTTAAAAGCAGAAGACATAGATGCCAACATCATTTGACTTCACACCTGGTTGTCTATCCAATCAAAACATCAATTAAGTCTACACCAGTAAGATCTTTAATTCTCTAAATGACATCTCAAGTCATAGATACACAGATAAATTCCATTTTATTTATAAGAGTTACCATGAAGTCACTGTGCATGCACAATGCGTATAGTATGCTGGGAAGGAACAACTAAAATAAGGATACTCTTACACAAGCTAGTCACCCATTCTTGCCACTAACTATTTAAAAAAAAAATTCCCTTCTATAAACTGAAGTACCTAAAAGGGTTTTTTGTTTGTTCAATTAAAAGGAAAACTCAGTTCTGAATAAAATATATTAATTCTTTTAATTTTAATCCAAAAGACACGCAGGCCTTTGAGTAGATTATAAACCTACGGCCAGGTGTTATTTCTAATAATTTTCCTAATAAAAGCCGAGTTTGAAGTAGAGCTCCTTTCTAAGAGAGGGTATTTTTTCTTAAACACTAGCAACTTGTCACAGGCCACAATATAAAACCAAAGGGCAAACTTCTTCATCAATTTGTCACTCCTGAAGAGCGCAGATCTAACTACAGACATCCAGATACATACAGCTGAATCAGAAGCTGCATAAGGAAAAAGGTGTTGGTGGTGTTTTTTAAGAATGTGCAGCAACTTACTACATGCAAGTACCTCTGCAGTCAGCACCGGCAAGACTAAAGGGAAGTCTCAGAAAGGCAGGCACATTCAGCAAGCTTCTGCTTCGCAGTATCTACACTAAGACACTTCCTTCACTGCAGTACACCCTGTGTTACCACAACATTTACTTTTAAAGTTTTCCATTCCCAGCTCCAGCCACGCTTTACAGAAAATAGTTAAGTACATGAAACATTAAAAAATTGTATCTGAAACAAACAAGCACAAAAGCCTTCCTAGGACTGCTTTAACTCTAACGCTAAGGAGCACTAAAAGGAAGTGCTAAGTGAAGTCATCAAAATCCGCAGAGAGTCAAAATAAAAAAGGCCAAAGCCAAAAAGACCAAAATGTGTTATATCCACAGGAACACTTGAACAGTCATATTAAAACAGAGCTCCAACTTGAGGCATGTTGAAAAGAGCGTACTTTAAGAACAGAGCCAGCTCTCTCCTCGCACACTACTGCATCCACAGACACCTGCAAAGCACTTCCAACATCAGGCCACATGCACGTCCGAAAAGCAAGAGAAAACAATTTACAGCCTAGGAAAGCACACCTCGCGGACTTCTACTTCCCCACAAATAATCTTGTAAAAGAGTGAATGACTGCTGAACAAACACGCAAAGCCTGAGACAACAGCTCCCAAATAACTGGCATTGCCCCAAGTCATTAGAACAGAGTTATATATAGGCAGATGACCAAGTTTCTGAACCTAAACTTCCACACCCCAAAAAAGCTTAGCATCCTGGCTGAGCTTTTTCCCTCTGAACAACCAAACTCTAACAGTCTCTTTCTGCTATCAAAACCAGGCTGGCAGTAAGTGCAGAATGAACGTGTTCACTGCAGAAGGCAAACCACAACCAAGCTCCCGGACGTGCGCAGCGCTAGCGGTACAAGCGAATGGCTTTCAGCCAGCTTGACTCCTATCAGTCGCAGGCAGGAAGAAAACCAGACAGGCCACTTAAGTAAAGGCTTGTTCACTGTGAGACAACAACAGAAGATTTATTTGCACAATTGAAGCCATTATGCCAATAACTTCTGTTCACTGACACCCTTTGCAGAAATCTACATTTATCTTCCCTCAAAGGAAAAAGTTACAGCACACAGATCATTAGAATACACAGCAATAGTCCCAAAATGGCTGAGGCCATGTGAATTTAGATACAAAGTGTATAAAGACTGAAAACTGCCAACCTGCAAGTGGCTTCAATACATAGTATGGGATTGTTAATCCAGCAGCTAAACCAAATTTCAACAGTAATATCTTGTCCTGTAAAGGTAATGCCACCACGTTAAGTGTATTATATTAGGTATAAAATTCTTCATCTTGTAGGAACTTTAAAATATGAATACCTCTTTTGCAGTCTATACATGACTCAAATGAAAGCCCCCAACAGGTATACCCCCAGGTATACAAATAAATGCTTGACTTTTAATGATACAGATAATATCACTGACATGTTCACAGGTCTAAAGTTACATCTTTTACTGAACTGAGATAAATGTAAACTAATCTAAAGTCTGGGAAAATGAACAAGGGAAATACTAACCGGGCATACTTTATTAATTAATTTAAGGTCAGGGGGGAAAAAAAAAAAAAAAAAAATCAAGAAAAAATAACTCAAAAAGAGCCTAAGAATAATGTCAGAAGACTACCAAAGTAAAAGTGACCAGAAAGAAAAAAGCAAGCTTCTAAGGTGATTAAGAAGGACAAGATACTCTAAGAAGCTGTGATAAATTGGAATAAATTTGTGTAGAAACAAATACTAACACTAGATTACCTGGCAGAACTTAAAAGAAGATAAAAGCCCCCAAAATTATATAAATGGAAACTAACAAAGTTGACAAAAATTAAGAAATTCCACTGAATCAGCCAATTCTCACTAAAATTCCATGTGTTTACAAATAACAACCAAAACACAATGACTAAAAACATTTTGGATAAAGGAAAAGGAAAGACTCCTTTCCCTGAGAAGTGAGATTATACCAGAATTAAAGCTTTAGCAACCCATATCACAGCCTCAGCGCCATTTGCATACCATGATAAAGCAGGATCACAAAGAAAAGACGGACAGCATTTCAGTGCTGACAGAAGTGGCACACCAGATACCTCTAGTGCTTTTTTCACTTGCAGTTTGCTCATTACTACTAATGTTACAGAACACAACATAGTATTTCACAAGTGTAAGCACGCTTCACATTTTAAGCTTTTTTTTAAAAAAATATACAGGTACCAAATTTGCATTTTATCATGAGGGTGACCAGGATTTTCAAAGAAAAGGTATCAAATTAAGTCATTCTCTATATTGTTAATTTTTATCTGAGTAAGTTCAACAAACTTCCTAGGAATAAATAATATCATTCTCAGAAGTATAATTCCAGATGCATGCCAATTAGTTCTATATAGTGTGTATTTCAAAGATTTATTTCCAGAAGGGCTGGAAACAAATAATTATCTTTTTTTTTTTTTAAATCTGTCTGCATATAAAGTCAATCGGCCATGAGACTTCAGAGGAAAAAGCAGACTAAAAACATTTAAAAGCCTATTCCTAGCCCCATGAGAATGTGAAGTCTCAAAACACTAAATCTGTTGCTGGTTCAGGGGTGATTGCAGACACTGCTGTGCCTCCCAATTACATTTTCAGTTGTACACTCCAGAAATACACATGTGAGAAGAAACTTTAAGACAAGTGAAAGGAAGAAAGGAAAAAGATTTTAAGATGCTCAGAGGTACTATGACAATCTTCATTTGAGGCATTCTGGAAGAATATACATATAGTAGAAGTGAATCAAAATGTATTTCAGAAGACAGTCACTGTTCTTAACATTTATGTCCACACCACTCCATGTATCATGTATTCTTTTCTTGTACACGAACACACAAAAAAATATCGCTTCGGCAAGACATCACTGTATCAAAAAAAAAAAAAAAAATCATCACAGCACCAGGAACAGCAATGGAAGAGAAAGGACTAAATTGTCCCTGGGCATTTTGTCCATCAAGACATGTTAGAAAGATTAACTGAAAGTGAAAAACACAACACAGATACAGCTTTCAGGACTGGCATTCATTTGATTCACATTGTACAAATGCCTGCAGGAATCACACGCACCTAGAAGTGGTTAAGTGTATTAATGACATGGATAACAGCAAGTCTAGGACAATGCAAATGACCAAGTAAAATTAAAAAATTATTAAACATCAGCTGAACATCCAAATTCAAATCTGCCCTGTGCAAAAGTTAACTTTACTGTTTTTCTTGCTACCCAATACAATTAAGAAAGTTTTAATCATGATATTAATACTTACTATTAGAAGCAGCACCACTAAACTGTTACAAAACCCCATCATTCTTTAACAGCTCATCTTTATTTTTCCTTGGAACTGAGAACAAAGTTCATATTAAAAAGAATTAATTAAAAAACTGAGAAGTACTCCACATCAGGGCCACAACAAAGGCATTCCCAACTACCAGAACCAGTAACAGAAACCAGGTAGTGGGCAGTAGTAAGCACATGGGAGTGGACACAACCATCTGCATGAAGAACACCAAGGGCAAAGTAGTACAGTTCTTTATTTCTCAGCTTCAAAGTTGAACACTAGTCTTTATAAATGTTGATGCTCTTAAGCATTCTGAGTTTTTGCATAACACAATCCTGCCAAAATAAATATGAAAGTTACTTTCATATTCTGTTTCATTACCACTTAACTGAGACAAATACTCTTCAAGAAGGAGTTGGAGAAGACATCTATCTACAATAACAAAACAGTGAAGGATAAAACATATACCTTCCACATTAACAACAAATAAACTGGTAAGAATTCCTAAACTTTCTTGCACATCAAACACATGGAAAAGCAAATAACCTTCCCACGCTAACAGTTTCAACCAGATCAATCTGCTGGGCTCCCCTGACAGATACTTCTACCTCCTGATTTCCCCAGCTTTCTGTGTCTCCCCGAATACTACCTTCACAGCAAACATTCTACTTCGCATAAAAGCTGTTGTGAAGTTTAAAAAGAAACACCTCAAATCCCTTGAACTATGAAAAGATGAGAAAGCAGACATAATAATAAAAAAAAGTCAAATTATCACATTCAGAAGTTGCTGAAATGTAACCTATAAATTGGGGTGAACAATTAATTCACTGTCCTAAAGGAATGTTTAATTCCTTAAATTGGTTCACACTCTCTCCCTCTTCACTGTTTTCTAAAACATTGTTCCCATTAGTTATATCAGAAATCCTATTAAAAGAAGAGTGACTGAAGTTACAATTTCTGGAATGCTTGTTTTTATCCCAACCTGGTTGATTTTACTGAGGTTTATAGAATGTAAAGCAGCTTTTTTTTTTTTTCCCAAAAGCTAGAACCAAATACAAAACAACACTCATCACACACTAGTTTGGCAAAATACTAGTTTAATTTCACATTACAAAGGATTGTTTGAGGGCCAAGGCATTGTTTTTCTCTTAAAGGATATTTACATATAACGTAGGTTTTACTAGTCAAATGTAATTGAGACCAAAGCACACTGTATGTAAAGCGTTTGTTTTCAAAATATCTATAGTGCTTCAAATCTTCCTCTTTGACACGTATTTACTCATCAGTACTTCTTAAACCTCCCCTTGCATATCAGAATTATGATAGAAGAATTGCATATTTCACAAAAGGCTCTATTTAATGGTATACCACTATTTTTATGACAGAAGAAAAAAACAAGTTAAAAAGCACTTCAGGGGAAGGAGAAATTAATGTTTTGAAACTAAGTTCTTAGTGATCATTTGGTTAGATCAAATTTGTTTCATAACTTTAAAACACACGCTGCTGTACCACCATTAGCTTTTCCATCTCTGTTAAAGCATAGGTTCTATCTACAACATCCCAAAGGGTGTTTATTAAGCATTCAGAATACAAGCACAGTAGCAAATGCAGTCACATTTAACAAAGCCTCATTTCTTGTTTCAGTCAGAGTAGGTTTTGTCAAAAAAACCACTTGATTACTGAATCTTTTTAGACGCCTTGTTACCATATCCATGATTATTAGATCATGACCATAGGCTAGACACTGGTACATATATCCAGCTGTCAAAGTGAATTTAATCCATTAAATACAAAAGATAGCTATGGACAGGGCTGTTTTCTGTTTATGTATCAGGAAACCTTTTTAGACTAGTGATTTCCTTTCTTGAAGACATTTAGGCAAATGTATTTATCTGCACTTTATTTGGATTAGAGTCAAATAAAATGTACAGAAATGAGAAGCATATGTAATCTGTGAAGGTGTGCTGAAACAGTTTCTAGAATACCACTATGAGTCCTATTTGCATTTACACATTTTTAAATAACAGAACTTGCATTTAAAAAGCTGTATAGTAGATACAGTAAGAACTGAATTGAAAAATAAAAACCCCAACACTTTATCAACATAAGTAAAAGACTGAATTAAACAAGAAGAGACATAGAAATTACATACAAAAGGAGGTAATATGGATATTAACACTGAAAATAGGTGCAAGCTAATTTAACTCTGCTTAGGTCATAAGAAGTTATTCCTATTAACCTATTCCAAGTCTACCATTTCCCTGAACTGTGAGAGTTAAAACACTTAACTGTCTCTTCTACAGTGTGAACACTAGCCCTCATTTTACAGCTCAGGAAACCAGAAAAGAAAAAAAAAAAGCAGTTCCTCAAAGGGACATAGGAACTATGTAGCAAGATACAAACAGAAATCTTGCCTCTTCACAAGATTTGTCCTTTAAAACTCAAGATTATCCTTTCTTCATTATGCAATAATACAATCTTGGCAAAAGTTTTTGATGGAGATATTAATGTCTGCTTTAGTTTATTTAAATTACAAAAATAACAGCACTAGGTATCAAGTCAGTAATAATAATTCCTAGGAATTTGCTACTCCTAGTGAGTTTTTAGATATGAATTTTCATAGAAAAAAGTCATTAACACAAAAAAATTCACATTGAGAATTTTATATTTTGCTCATAATTCAGTATCTCATATCCCTATAATTTAATGGATCTGATAAAAAAGTAGCATCGACTGAAACAAAACCAAAGGATACCGAAAAGTATTTAATATATCAGGACAAAAGCTTGTTATGTGAATTACATGAGCTGCTCATTTCATTTTAGAATCAGTCATCCAAGTATAAAATTCTTTCAGAATTAGAATTTAAAAAGATAAATACCTAACTTCTCATACTAAAGTAATTTTAAATGCTATCTTTGCTAAGCCTGACTAAATCAGGCCAATATTAATACATACTTACATATTCAGAACGCAATGAGCTTATCTCAATGTATTTCAGTGAATCTATTGCCACAAACCCAAAACCAGTGCCTACTCAAATCAGTATTGACTCAAATGCTAAAAGGACACATAAACAGAACTTTTGTTGGAGCAGAGAAAGACCTTTTTTCCCCAAACATGACCCGAGACCAAGTGGCAAAACAGTTAGAAGAATAATTGAGTTCAGTTATTAATGTTGTGTTCGTTCCCAAGGATAGTGAGAGGGCTTCAGTACACATGTCCGCTGATGCAGCATTAAATTTGCTTAAAAGGGAAAACAACAAGAAGCAGACACCTTGTGGAGCCCAATTCCCTTGGTTCACACTGTCAGTGTAATCAATGCTGACCTCTCCTTGGTACAGGAGCTGGTTACCATGCCAAGGTCACTTACACCACGACTTGTCTATCCAGGTTAGACCAACATATGTAGAAACTGTAAGTAACACGTCCTGTCTAAACTGCTTAGAGCAGCAGCTCAGTAACGCCTCCCAAGGCCAAGCCAACCTGAAGCTATGCTTCCTTCCTACTCCAAGAAAGGGGCAAGAGGGGGCAGGGATGGAAAAACAAAACTCAAACTAAAGACCACTAGTATGGCACATGCACACATCTGCTACAGCAGGCAGAAAGTTCTTTTCAAGTACAAATAAAGTATTACTTATTTCATTCTTCCTTAATTTCACTTGAAAGGAGAAAAAAAGAATAAAGTGTTTGTTTAATTCTCATCTATATCCACCATTTCAGAGAAAGTGATAGAGCTAAAGACTATGCTACATAAAAAGCTGCAAAGGATGGAGCAAGTTATAAGGGTAACTTCAAAATTCTTCTCTTCTCGAGGCTCTTTCAGGGATAAAGGAACACTAAACATGGCAATCCCAGTCCACATGAATGAATACACTGTACAGTATAAATCACATCAATTGCCTCCTGACTTAGAAAAGTTTTCACTTTTTCTTTATAGTCTTCAGCTTGAAAATTGTTTGATCTTTTTAAATAAGGAAAAAATTAACCAACTCCATCCTCCCAGCACATGTAGAAATGGATGTTACTGCTGTCAAGAGTATCTGTGCTATACAAGTTGTTTCTGAACTCCTATGCTTTATCCTGGGGAAGAAAACCTCACTTATCAAAAAAATCATATATCTGATAGGACACAAGAAATTCACAGCCTTTTCTTAATTTGGTAACAAAACCACACTCTGAGGAAGAAATATTTATACACAAATATCTAGCTGTGTTTGCTGAAAAAGGGATCCTACATAAGGTATATTTTCCAAATACATACAGAACTATACATCTCCACAAGTGGTTCTCCCCCATTATATTACAGAACCCTAGATGCGACACTAAATAATATGGGAGCAAGGCAACCATTTTACTCAGAGAAAAGGAAAACATTGAGTTGAAAAGCATTATGAATAAAGCAGTGTATTTTTGCAACTGGTTTGCGGTAACCAAAATCATGAAGGAAACTAAAAATACAGTTTCCAAGTACCAAAATGGACAAGTACTGTAGGAAACTATGAAAGTGATAGTTCTGCAATAAACGCTAGTTAGCAGCTACAACAGTTCAATCTATACGTACATACAAGCTAAACATGTCAAACATAAGAATTGTTCCCAGCATTACATTTTAAAAAGCTGTAGCTTTTTAAACATAATTAGCTGTGAAAAAAAGAAAATCATGTATTTTAAAGAAATCTATACTTCCCACTCTTTCACTACAGCTATGTGCTAATACTGACAAGGTACTTTCAGATCAATGCACCAAGCACTTTAGGAGATGCAACAGCTCTGCCAAGAATCCTGCCTTCAAAAGGACTTTCATTGCTATGGCAACAGCATGTTCTCCAGTATCCAATTCGGAGACAACCTATGACACATACATGAGAGATGGCCAAACTCCGACTGATTCCTCACTGCAGCACAAGTCGCATTGTCATATACACACCAGTTTTCACTTGCAGAAATAGAAAGTACAAAATGAGGTTTTCTGATGATAGTTCACAGGGCACTTAGGTTACCTACCAATAAACAGCTGCCCTTCACTTTATAAAACAAATATAGACTATTCAAAGGCCAAAAGGAATATAACCATTAGCATAGAATATAAATTGCATTACATAGCATCTCCCATATGCAGGCATTTACCTATTCTTTGATCCCCATTTCCCCTAACAGGATGGGGGGAAAGGAAAAAGGAAGTGTTAGCACATAGTAAATAAGCAGATGATTGAAACTGTTATGCAGTACTCAACAAGTATATTGCAAATAAAGTGGGTTTAATGAGTATAACAGACATACATAAATATTAACTCTGGTTTTACTGCATCACTCAAAAAAAAAAAAAGGCAATCTCTTATAACTCTTCACCTTCTACCCAGAAATGTATTCACAAATGCACAGACAGCCTTGACATATCTTGAAATTTTTTCACCTAACACGTAGAGTTTTACACAGTCATGCCATATATATCACTCTTGTAAGAGTTGGTATACTACTACATAGGGACCAGCCAGTAATCCAAGCCATTAAAAAGGATAAGAAGGAAATTTAAGTTACATATCCATTTCTGCACTTTTATTACATGACAGTTTTCAAAAAGTAGACAAAACCCACCCTGTTATTGCTCACCTAAGTTCATTCACCCCAGATGGTCAGATATATCTTTCCTGTAACACAATGAGAAATGTAACCACGTGATTGCATTCTTTACGTTCCTGGCAGCCCTAAAATAGTTTAGCAACCATTTAAGATTACTTCTAGTTGTACTGTACAGTGCTTATATACTGAAGACTAACAGAAGTAGAAATTTCTCATAAAGAATCACAACCTTCTTTAAAATCATGGTGGAAGAAAAAAGATCAAGTTAACTTTTACAGAAGCTGACTACTTCCCACTTTAAAGAGGTTGACTTACAAAAAGGGAAAAATAAAAGGCCCTTTTGCTGATTCATCAAGGCCTGAAAAACTGTTGGGAGAATATGTTCTGGAGATGATATGGTCTCCTATCCTTTAAAGCCTCTCTCTGCTTCCTTTTGAAGTATCAGGCATTATCTAGCTTACTGTGCAAGTAGTAATATTACAGATTATTAAAGAAAAAAATCCAAATAAACTAATGAAATGAACAACTGAAAGGGAAAAAAGATGGGGATTTTGGTTTGTTAGGGTTTTTATTGGGGTTGGGGTTTTGGGGAGGTTTTTGGGTTCTTTATATGGCGCTTTTTGGTTTGGATTTTTTTTTTCCTTTGGAGTTGAGGTGCTTTTTAAATTCAGCATCTTATAAGCACTTGCAACAAAAATATCTAATGCAGATATTTCTGTCATAAGCAATATTGACAATGTTCATACTCCTTTTTTTGTATGCTTATTACTGTCCTCTGGCAAGGGACTACAGTATCAGATATTTTCAAAGTTACCAAAATAAAAGCATTACACAGAGCAGAGAACATATCAGACATTATATGCATTTATACACATAAAGTGGCAGAGATGTGCATTTCTTTTATAAAATCAAACTAAAGGAAAAATTTTTTATTTACCATGCCATTCAATCACCTTGCATCTAAGCATCACAAGCACTAATCTGGCAAAGACATACTACAAAATGCAGCCGTTTGAACTCTGCAGTAGTAAGCACCACGAATCATTTTTAGGACTATACAAAAGCTTTTCATTACTCCAAAACTCGGTCATCTTCATTAAATCACCATCTCTTCATAAAAGCCTTGGCTTCATTTAGCATTCAGGAAGATGAAAGAGCAGCTACCCTCCTTATGGATTACTTCTCTATTACAAGAGAATGTTTTGCACGTCAAAAGCAAACATTAAAGGATTAAATGATATTGTCATTTCTGCTCTTGTTTATTTGCAGTGGGCAGTGAACAGAATTGCAAAGAAACAATCAGCGATTATTTTAAGCTGTGTTCTTTTGCAAGGATTATGACTCATGAAGTTGCTGCATAAAGAAACTGGAACAGGATAGGTGTCGCATTCAAAAATCATCGAAACACCACAATATAAAAAAAATGTTTGTGCTACAAGCAAAGCTGTCTGGTTTATTCATTTCACAGAGTAGCCACAATAGCTCTTGGGATAACACCAAGACAATAGTATCATGCATTCAAATAAACAAAAATTAAAAATATAAACAGTGAATTCCATTTCTCTACAGAAGACTAAAAGTACTTTAGGATTTTCTGAAGTATATTTATCTCCACAGCATCCTACTACACTAATGCAACACAGTAGAAAGCTCCAGAGATACTTTGTTACAAGACATCCCCGCAGCATGCGAAACACAACATTCAACTACTTTATCATGGATTTATCTACATCTTTTAGGCTTTAAACATGTTTTCCAACAGAACCAGAGAAACCAAATTTGCAAAGCAATGTTATTTTAAATTAAACTCTCTACCTTTTTTTCATACATTATATGCTAATAGGTATGAATCACACTCTAAGTTTTATGTTTTGCTAAATCTTCTTGTCTGGTTCCCTTCTTATTGCCTCATTCAAGTAAAAAAACAGCTTATTTTGGATTTTTAGATAGATGTTAAAAATGCAGATAGTAGACACAAAAACCACCAATGTGTGTTTGGTTTTTATTTTAGGTAAGACTTGGAACCACTCAATACACTAAAGATTTTGTCTGTAAAACCTGAACATGGAAGAAGACAGGAGGACTATAAATCAATTCACTCTCCAAAGTCAAAGATGTGTATATTAAAATCAGCAATATATTTTGGTCATACTCTACAAACAGAATGAATACAGATACCAGGTAATGCTACAGATCAAGTTCTTGTTTATACTGAATTAAAGGTAAATTATGGTTTAAATTCTATTTCATTTAACACACAGAACATGCACGTTCATGGTCTGATATTCGCTGGTATTTTAACTACGAAATGTACACAACTAGAAATGACCAGATTTGGATTTTGTTTTACTAGATACGTTTTTCTAAGAATTACTTGTTCTTATTTGTCTTCATATTTAAAAACTGGAAAAAATAAACCATCTAAAATGTAATTTTCTCAAATCAAGCCTCAGAATACACTTCTATATAAAACTCCAACCCAGCCTAAGTTAAGTTTCTCTGTGTTACCACTGCTTCATCTTCATCTGCAAAGAGCTCTGTCAGAGACAAGGCAGTTTCCTGCAGTTTTGTCCACAAAGTAGAACAGCAAAAGCAAGTGGTTCAACTTATTACTAGAACTCCACATAACTAACAACCTGGTGAAGACACAGAGATACCACAGTTTCTGCAGCTATAAGTGGTACAGAAAAAAAGTCTGCAATACCAAACAAAAATTACTTGAAAAGAGTAACATAAATATCTCACAAGCTTACCAAAAATTAAAAAAAAAAAGTGAGCAATCTCTGTAGAAGATCAGGAGCAAGAAATTCACTGCAATAAACAAGACTTACTTCAGAAAAAAAATTAATTCAAAACTGTCAGTCTTAAGTAAAAAATATCTACCTATTTTCCGGTTACCAGTAAAGAGAAATTGTGTACAATATCTCTGTCTACCTTCTTTTCTAAATGCAATTCTATAGCATGAGCAGTTTTTGAAGTTTTCCATAGCACTAATACAGAAGTGTACAACTTTCCTGTGCAAGACAAACCTTACTTGGTTTTATTCTAAGGTCTTACTAGCATGCCTAGACAGCATTACCCTACTAACAGGGCTATGAAGTAAACCTTTTCTATTAAGTCTCTTCCTCTTCCACCCCCCCCATTCCAAGTCATTCTTTAAAACACCAGCAACAATTATTTTGATGCGACCAAGTGAGATTCTTCTGCATTACATGAGTAAGAACACGAAGTTTATATAATTTAACACAATTTCAGCTCGTTCTTTAAAACAAAAAAAAAAAAAAACAAAAAACAAAAAAACAAAACAAAAAAAAAAATCACATAATCACATCCCTAGCGTACAAGAATCTAACAAAGTCCTAAAGACTGACATTTTAGCCTGATTATCCTCTGAAGACAGTGAGATATTATTAAATATAACAAAAGCTGCTCTTTCTGATCATTCTTGGTATTCAGTTAACATCTTCACCAAAAAAGTATGTCCTTTTTGTTTTTGAATGTTGTATTTACAAACACAGCTTTGTTTTACAAATTACAAAAACAAGGCATTCATTCAAGACATTAAAAAAAATTAACATTATCTCATCTTAGATTCATAATAGAAAAAAAATCTTGCCCCTACAACCACTAGTAAATAATGGATTGTAGTATTTAAGAAGTGCACAAGTACTTCCAAATCATCAGGTTGAGGTATACAACAGAACTGATGACTTCCGGACTTCCATATTAATAAAAAGCCCAATAAATTGAAGTGGTGGTCATCACTACTTTAAAACAGGGGAAAAAAAAAAAAGAAAAAAAAAGGGAGATTAAAAATACATTTCCTGTCCTTAGAATGATAATTCAGCACTGAAATAATGCTCTTCCCCCTTTTCTTACAATACTTAATAACCAAAAAAAGTGATTAAGGTGTATACACAATTTAAAACTAGTTATGAGTATTCAATAACAATCTCCAAATAATTCACATGCAGAATAAAACAGCATCTTTTCCAATTTCTTTATTTAGTATTTAAATTTAGTGACTTCCTCACAGGAGGTCTAGTAAACTACTTGTTTATGCACATCTGTCAATTTTAAAACTAATCAGGTTTTGCTATATACTTCTGAAGAAGTGCTAACACATTAAACTAGACAATGCCTCTAAAAAAAGCTTTTTAGAGAACATACTTTATTCAATGAAGTCATTTATTGAAACTAAATTTTCAAATTTGATAAACTAATATTTATTTTGAAGGAAATTTAAGATAGAAGACTTATTTACTATATCACATAGATTACATCTGGCTCTGTAGGTAATTTTAAAAAATTTATAAAGCTTCTAAAAATGCTCAATGCTATTCCCCAAAAACATAAACCTTCAACAATAGAGTGCCAAAAAAAAAAAAAGAACTGCATCTCCATGGTCAAGTCAGCTCAAGAGGTCTAGTAAACTACTCAAGTTTATGCACATCTTTCAATTTTAAAAATAGTCTCCACAAACTTCAATCTTACTAAGTGATGTGGTATTATGTTAGTGCCTTAAACATTCTTCTGTTCATGAATAAATACACACAATTTTCTATCACAAAAAATTACACTATACCATTAGCAACTTAAAGAAAATACAGTTTACCAAGTTTATAGTACAGTATAGAGTAGATTAACAGAAATTCCTATAACAGTATCTATAGGCTTAACTATGGATAAAGTAGAATTATCTGAGACAAACAGCTGTCATACCAACTTGATCGCAAGATGACTAAGGGGTTAAGTCCTCTTTGTGTGACAGCTGGAAAGAAGTGGGGGGCAGGGGAACT
The DNA here is from genome assembly GCF_031877795.1 of Strix aluco. Taxonomy (NCBI): domain Eukaryota; kingdom Metazoa; phylum Chordata; class Aves; order Strigiformes; family Strigidae; genus Strix; species Strix aluco. The sequence goes on along the minus strand of NC_133942.1, from coordinate 26,348,482 downwards.
TTGGCATGTATGTATGAATGACAAGCTTTTAATGTGAAATTGCCTTGCCAAAGACCAAAAAAAGACCACAAACAACTAAAACCAAAAAACCCCAAACCTTAGCAAGCACTACAGACATAACAAAAGTTCTACAGTAATTAAGGGACTGAGTACAAGTTCAGCTGCCATTAAAGGATACACAAATACATAAGAATCTCATTAATACTTCTCTTCAAAGAAAATTAATTTCTCTGATAATATGCAATTTCTCCTCAGTCTCTTTTTAGGATTCTTCCTCAACTTCAACCAAACCTTTAGTCTTCATGTTTACATTTAGATCAATACTGCTCTCTGGGTAAATCCAAAAATACAGCAACAGGCAATTTCAAACCATATTCCTTCCCACGTGCCATTAAGACCACTCTCCAAAGCATCTGGATACTCTTCATCACTTACAGCAGATCAGAAAAATATGGCAGATCAAGGAGCTACTGGCTGGGGTGGAGGGTGATGGCGAGAGGTGCCCCATCCCAAGTAGTTTACACATCAGGAAAGGTCAAGGCACTACTGCAACCCCAAACCTTCTGAAGCCACCCAGAAGTAACATTGCAAAGACCTTCCTTGCTTGTGAGACAGTAACGTTTATATAGGGACTGCAGGTTAGATGTCATCACATCGCTGCTGGCACTCAGGGAAAACTAATTGCTGGAAATAAGAGATTAACTTTTTGAAAGAATGCTTTCTACATGCCAATACAGCAAAAGTTACAGTTTTCCTTATTAACAGTGTCCAGTGCATCTCTAAACAAAAGACTAGCTATTTGGGAGACAGCAAGGAATTTCAGACCAATTGACAAGAGGTCCATGCCATCACCTTAAATGATACCAGCCATTTCAAAACCATAGCCAACAGCAATAAATGATGGACGAGCACCTACTTATCTGCTCACCAAGCTAGATTCAGAACACCCAGCTGTTCCGGTAACTTTTTCTTGTATCCTCTTTTTTTTTTTTTAATCACAAAAAACCTCAGTATCCATGTGACCACAAACACGTTGCAAGAGACTGTCTGCTTTAAAGTTGGGTTATCAGTTTCCTCCATTTGTCCAACATTTTTTCCCCTCCCTCTTTCTTATACAGAAATATGGAAGCAGTTACTTAGCCCTTTTATATGCTGTACTTTTCAAGACTGCTCATGGAGTGAGTGTCGGATAATTTATCTTTCCAAAGGCAAGGGAAGGGGAGGAGGAGACAGAGGCTGCCAACAGGCAAGCTGCAGTCTCACATTTACTAACACTGTAACACCCTTCTAGGTTTCTAAATGCAAGAGGTGAGTGATCCAGACTGAACTCATTTCACTTGCATTTGGCCTATTTGAAGGGTAATTCATGGGTCTGCCCTACAAACAACTAAAGAGGAAAGAAACTACAGGTACCTTCCTGCTTTCAAGCACAAGGCTTCTACAACTCTTCCCAGGCTCTTCGGAAGAGGACAGAATTTAGCACCTCTCAGACCCAAGATGAAATACCAGGTTACCAGGTTTGCTGGTTCACTTTTAATGGAGCTAGAGGACAAACTAAATATTAAAAATAAACACAATTTTAAAAACCACATAGCTGCATTACTTAATGTTTATTTTAACAGACCACCCTAGATTTCTGGCACTTAACACACAATAAACTTACCTTCTTTTGAATGACAAACAAAAACACACAGGATAACAACAGATTTTGGATGACAAAACCAGAAATACAGATCAAATTCCTGGAATATAAGGCCTTCCCGTTTGGGTTTGGTTGGTTTGCGTTTTTTTTATTTAAAAGAGTCTGTCATGACCTAACACATTGTAGGACCAGACTACTTGACTACAAGACCTCTCCTTAATTCAGGGATTAGGAGCAGTCACTAGGAATTTTCTACGCCTCAATGGGAGACTGCACCAGAAACACACATGAAACGGTACCAGTGAACTGATTCTTCTTAGGAATCACAGTTGTGATATGAAGAAGAAAAAATAATGTATTTTGAGAGGTTAGGAGCACTAATTTGCATACATAAAAAGTCTCATGTTTCTACAGTTTTTTTTCTAAGGCTGTGATTCAGCTGTCAGTTAAGAGTGCCTTTTCTCTTCAACACTTGCTGTAGATTAATGAACCCAGTATTTAAAACATTGCCCATCCAGGTAACTCTCCCAAGTTTTTTTTGTTGAGGTTTGTTTGTTTTACAAGGAACTGATGCAAAACTAAAAAGGAAATAAGAGTTTATGACACTGACAAACAGTAATCAAGTCAGGTTTTGCTAATTTTGGAAACACTGTTTGGGAACTTAATAGACCTGCTAAACAATTGCCATTGTGTCCAGTCTGAAGACACACGGTCCTAATTTAGGAACACTCAGGTTAATGGCAGGCTATCAACTTAAATGGTCTTTGCATCAAGCCACTAATTAGCGGCCTATCCCAACCCATTCCTTACAAACTCAGTACATTTGTAGAGACAAGTGGAAAGGGCAGCCTCTTGAATTGCATAAAAGGGGACCAAACTGATACAAAGAAGTATCTACACAGGTACATTCAGAAGGCTTTTTGCATGTAGGTCTAGTATGAGGAATGTCTGGATACATACAAGATTTGTGCCGAGCTGTCCACACACAAACGTATGAACTTATTTTTCATGAATTCAGAAGAATCTTACAGGCAAGAGAAGCGTTATATTTTGACAACTTAGCTCTTCAATTGTACCTCTTACCACTTTGTTTTGTGTTACACATCCAGATTATCTTACTTCAGCTTTTTGACTGATACCTCACATACGCACATGCATAGCCACATGCAAAAACAACACTGGTACAATAAAGAGGCTACTAAAATTTAAAAGAGTAGGACACATAGGAAAATATTGTCTCAGATACATTCTTCTTTAACATTGAAGAAGTTCTTCGCAAAAGAAAAAAAAAAAGGGTTTATTTTAGGGGACAACACCTGAGATTAAAAAAATCTCAATCACAGGAAAAATTGAAATTGAGATCAAATCTGCTGGGAACCATAGGAAAATTGCACTATTATTGCCTATGGCAGGCATATGAATATTGTGACTGGATTTTAATGGAGTTACTGTAATAAATAAAGGGCATTGGGCAAAATTGGTAACCATCCAGGTTTGTATTGGCATACATTTTGTGGTTTCGACAGTAAAATTTCACTGTAAATCATAACAGTGCAATTAACCATAGTAGCAACACAGAAAATTTTAATTTTAAATAAAATCTGCAAAAAAGCCTGATTAAAAAGCCCGATAGAGCCTATCTCTGACCTTTGCCTTCTCCTTTTACTATTTAAAGACAGAAATGGCTTTATCTTCACAAGTTGGTTTTGGAGGAGAAAAGAATGGAAAGTTCTGTTTTAAACAAGAGGTAATTACAACAGGTACGATAAGGAATATTTTGTGCCTTAACTCACTGACTTACATATGAGGTTACTCTTCCAATATGCTTATTTTCACCAGTAGTCTGACCAAGTTATTTGACTTTATCAGCAGCTTACACGACTTACTGTCAAAAGATACTATGATATACCAGATTAGTTCACTTATTTCATCTGCAGCTTTCATTCAAAACTGATTGACCTGTAGAAAACAAGCCTGCCCCGGCACCAGACTTTAGCTATCTTTTAATCGAAACACAATGTTCATATGTTAATCCATGACAGTATTTTCTTACAAACTATAGATATCAGTCATATTAGCTGTTAAATTTATGCAACCCAATTACACATAGATTTTTACATCATAATCAACAGAAATATTGCAAATTATACCAGCTCAAGGTTGTTAGATCAGAATTAATAACATACACCCTAGTATTTCCAACACTTCACAAAGCCACACCTGAAAAACAAACAAAACTTAACCATCCACAAACAGCAACTAATTTGTCCTTTTAAATGGGGGGCCTGGGAGGTGGTAAGGAAAATGCATCATAAGTATTGCTTCCTTCTAAATCACATATCCCAGAAATACAGTCTCCAGAGCCAAGCAGACAAGCAATTGATTTTCACCTACTTAATGGGGGCCATTAGGCTGCATCTCGAATCACTGATAGGTTCAGGGGGGCAGGAAAGGTGCTTTCAGATTTATTTTAACTTTAAATGAGAAAAAGGGGGCTCTCTAATAACAAACAATAAACTCATTCTTATTCCAACTAAGAAAACACTTTCGTTTAGTATACTTGTAAAGACATCAGAAAAATTATAACTGAGCTTAATGGGAAAGATACTGAAGCAAGCTTCAGTTCTGTAATTGACATCAGAATCACAGAAAGTCTCTGTAAGAGGTAGCATCATTCCATATTCAAAGAAAAAAAAAGTACTTGTCAGGAATCTGTGCGTACTGTGCTTTTCAGTACTAAATAGCTCAAAGGAATAAATGCCTTCTCCTTTCATGTTTCTCTTTAAAAAGTGACTTCTAGCAGTAAAAAAAAAAAGTTTTCAAACATTGTTTGTCCTAGAAGATACAGAACATTTGAAATTAAAGCAAGATCACAATTAAATCAGAGTGCTAGAAATTAAATGCCTATACTTCATCCATGATCTTAACATAGTCTTTCTACAACACTTAACATTGAGTCAGAATGCAACTAATAAAGAAGTTTGTCACCTCTCACTCCTACAGAGTAATCCCCCTGGGTCAAGACTTAGGTTGTAACATTACAAGAATTAGGGCATATAATCCCACTAACTAGTAAATCTTTACAACTAGAAATGTTTTGAACTAAAACCCACAACTCTATACCATTATCTTTTCCAAGGGGAATTCAGTTGAGGTTATAGCTTGTTTGACAGCTGCAGTGTTTTGCTCATGATTGGTATCTATGTGACAATATACCATATCGGTAAAGAAATTCAAGGAGTCAGTAATGCTGTTTCTCCCAGAAAGCTAAGTATTCTGGCACTCTCTCTTTTTCAGGGCCATCCATGGAAAGAAGGGAAAACATTACGGACACAGGGCAAGCCACATTACCTAACACTGCTCTAAGAGATAAACTAAAAACAGAAGCTTTATTTTTCAGCAGAAAATTTTTCAGCCTGTTTAGAAAAAGCAAGGGGAAAGGAGGATGAGATGCTCTGGTTGTGCTCTCCACAGTAAGTTTTAGCTGCCTGGACGTCTTTTAAAACAAGCTTTTGAGAATCAACTGTCTTGAATATTTGTAGTTTAAAAAAAAAAAAAAAAAGAGACCAATTTAAACTACATCATATACAGATTTGCTGTCTTACTATTCCCAATAATTTAAACCTGTACTTTCAAAGAGCAAGACAAAGATTTTAGGAGAGTAGTAGTAAAATGCTTCTTCAAGTATGTTACAGCATTTGCTACATGTTTTCATTACGTTAAACCTGGGAGATAGTCTCTGAGGAGTGTGCAAAATTATACAATTCAGAAGTTTTAAGATACTTTTAAAAACAAAAATCATGAAGTGTCCCTAAGATGCAAGGTGTCATTTGGACTCTTAAAGTAACAGCTCTGACAACATGAGAGGCAAACAATGTTACCGCACAACTTCAAGCAACCACTTCACTCCTCTACTGGCATTCTAAAAATTTATTTTCATTAACCTTAACTAAAAACACAAACATCATTTTGTTGTATTCATAAAACCAAAAAATATTACTTCACTGTATTCACAGAAAACAAGCATACCTAAAAAAAGAACAAAACCCAGTATCAAAAAGTTACTTTAGTTTGTCTTTCATACCTAGTAACAAATATACCCTTTACAGGAATGATACAAAGTATCTGTTAAGAAACCAAACTCTGTTCCGATTACAGACTTTGTTTAAAAATCTCTGAAAACAGCCATTAGGTGGCTCGATGAAAAGACATTGAAGCCACAAAATACATGCAACACATAAATATAGTTATTTGTTTTCCAGATGCACTGATAAAGGTTCAACATGAAAGAATTCTATTTCTCAAATCTTTGAGAACCACACAGTACTAAAAAATTGTATTAGCCTTACATTTCATAGAAGCTGTGGCTGCCCCCTCCCCGGCAGGGTTCAAGGCCAGGTTGGACGGGGCTTTGGGCAACCTGGTCTAGTGGAAGGTGTCCCTGCCCGGGGCAGGGGGTGGCACTAGATGGTCTTTAAGGTCCCTTCCAAACCATTCTATAACTTTCCTCGAGAACTGCATTTTAAAACATATCTTTGAGTCAGGAGTATTTCATTATTTGGCATTTTATTTAAATGTTTACCCCGTTCATACAGGGTTAGGAAATACTTCAATGGCACAGGTAGGTTTGAGTTTATCAAACAACAAAAACCAAGAAGCCATTCCTTTTTAACATCGTAAACAGACAACTCGCATGTCAGTATGACTACACATACTTCACACTTTACTGTACTGGGACAAGTAGTCCAAGGCACACAAAGGAAAACTGGTTAAAGTTAAGAAAAAATGTTATAAAGTGAGATCAAAACAGCACATCTCTAATTAATCTGAATGTCTTATGAGAATATGTACCAATGAAAGATTATCATACTTTGGGCACGTGAAGACTAATCTAAAAAATTAAGACCTAGTTACATGAACTTGATGTATCTTGGATGCATCCTACCTGATCCACTGAACTGGCTGCTTCCTAGCGTAGTTGGTCTGGTTTTCCCACTATTAACAGGTGGGGAAAACATCTGCAAAACAACAAAAAAAGATGTGTTTAAATTTGGTTTGAAACTCTGACAAATTATTAATGGAAACTTAAAAAAAAGAAGTTAATAGGAAACAATTATTTGATTCATTTTTCTGTTAGAAAATAAACAGAATCTAAGATGCATGTTTAGACCCATAAAACCAATAAGCTAAAGTACTCCTTGCGATTTATTAATACCACTAAAATCTCTTTTCTACATCAACACAAACAACTTCAAAAAAAAAAATTAAAAGGAGACCTACTACGGCAAATTAAAATAGTTATATTTCTTAAATTTTACTACTGAATATATTTCTTACTGATCTGCGAGTTTAACATCACTGGATAAGACAGCTTTTGAGAGGCAGGAGTTTTCTATTATGTTTATAAATCAAGCATCTTTTTGACATCTCTTAAAAGTACCACACATAAAATACCTATAATTTGCTAAGCCAAAACTATCAATGAATAACCTCTGTTATTTATGGGCATTAAATTTCCTTTTGATTTGTTTAAAAAAAAAAAAAAGCCAAAAAAAGGCAAAGTACCAGTGCCACATGCCAGCTTAACAAACGTTAATTATTAGATTATGCCATCACTGGGTCAGCCTGATTTTAACCAGTTAAACCAATTGACCCAGCTGGTATTACAGTATTAAATCTGGAAGTCTAGACATTACATCAAAGTTCAGGTGTCCAACTTGGCGGAGCCAGCCCCAGCCAAGCCCTGCACGCTGCTGCCCCTACTCCTCAGCTCGCTGCACCGCGCAGAAGTCACGAGAAGCCCTGGGAGGATGATCCTACCGCACTGAAGTCCAGCAAGTCGCTCAGTTCCTTGTCGGTTCCTATAGCGGCCATCCTCTGCTGCTGGGAATTCATCTTCCTCCGCTCACCGTCTGGGGCACAGGGAGAGGCAGAGGCAGTGCTGCACCACGGGGCCGGTGCCGACCCCCGACACCGGGAAACCGGCCCCGACCGCGGAAGGGCCCCCGGTCCCCGCGGAACCCCAGGGGAGCCTGGCTCTGCCGGGCGGGCTGACGGGACCGGCAGCGGCTTCCCCACACGAACCAACTCTCCCTAAGTTTCCTCAGGCTCCCTGTTCTCCCTCATGCCACTGCTCCCCCGCCTCGAGCGAGGCACAGTCACGCCGCAGCGGGGCCGCCGCCGCCAGAATTCGGTCCCCCCCCAGGCAAGCGAAAGCAAATAACCAGCCGCGGCCCAGCGGAGTCCGGGGAATTAGCGAGAGATTAAGTGACTCACTGTCTCGGCAACAATGGGGCCGCGGAGCAGGGCTGGATGTGCCTCAGCAGAGCCATCGCTGCCCCGGCATTGCCGCCCACCGCCTTCCCCCGCCGGCGGCGGCTCTCCCCGCCCACACCCCCCCGCGGGCCGCCACCGCCGCTCCGCGCTCGGGACCGCGGCGCGAGGCGGGAGCCGCCCCCGCGCACCGCACGCGCACACGCGGGGCCGGGAGCGCGCGCCACCACCGGGCGGGGGGGGGGGGGGCAGAATGCGCGTGCGGCGCGGGGGGGGCGTGCGCGCGCGCGGCGGGGAAAGGAGGAGGGGGGGGAAGGAGGGACGGCGGGGCCCGCGCCTTCCCTTGTGCCCGGCGGGCGCCGCGGGGGAGCGGCGGGGGCGCTGCCGCAGCCCCGCTCCCCTCCAAGTTTCGGAGCCGCCCGGCGCGCCGGGGCCGGGCTGCGGCCGCCGCGACCCTTTATGAGCGCTGGGAGCCGCGCGGCGGTAACGCGCGCCCCGAGCGCCACCCGCGGGGACTCGCTGCTGCCCGGGGCCCGCGGCCCTGCCCCGCCGGCGGCGGAGAGCCCCGGCACGCCGCAGGCGCCCCCCGCCACCCAGCCCCGGCTGCCGCCCCTCGGGGCTCCCCAGCGGCACCTCCTCCTCGGCCTGCCCGCCGCTCCCGCCCGGCCGCGGCCCCGTGCTCCTCGCCGCCGCCTCTGCCCCCGCCAGCGCCCGGCCGCCGCGTCCCTCCCCCCGCCGCTCTCTCCCAACTTCTCCCGGCCGCCGGCCGCCCGCACTTACCTGCTGCCCCCGTACGCTCCGCTGACCAGGGCCGGGCCGGCGGCGGCGGGCGGGCCGCGGGCTGGGTGGGAGGCGACGAGCCGAGCGCTCCCCCCCCCCACCCCCCCCCGCTGGAAGGAACTTGTGGGTTTCCCTCAGGCGGACATTTTTTTGCTCACAGAGCCTCAGCACCACGCTCACGGCTCCGGCTCCGTATCCCTCCGCGCCGAGCGCCGCCACGGCCTTAACCCTTCCCGCGCCGGGCTGGGGGCGGGCGGGAGGCGCCGCCGCGCTGGCAGGAGCCCCCCGGGCACCCCTTGGAGCCACCCCGGCACCCGCCTCACCGCGGGGGCAGCGCCGGGGAATGGCGGCGGAGCCCGGCCTGCGCCTGGGGGCCGTCCGCACCGCACCGGCCCGGCGGGCGGGGAGAAGCGGGACCCCCCGGCCCCCGGCCCGCTTCGGGACACCGTAACGGGCACCGCGCGGGAACAGACACCCCCCCCCCAACTCATCCGGACCTCGACCTGCAGCACTGACAGCAACGCGCCTGCCCCAAAATGCATTAGCACACTCGCCCTGAATCCACATACTCTAAAATATGCATAAATACTTTTAATATATCAATATACAGTCTTACTGTGCAAAATAAAATTGTATACGAGTTACATCGAGCTTTAAACATTCATTAGCAGCTTCCTCTTAAATACAATTAAAACCGTAACATGTCAAGGCATAAGAATAGGTCTGTAATGCAAGAGCACGCATTCAAAGAAACTCCGCGGTTCTCCGACGCGGGGGATGCTGAAGGCGAATGAGCCCAGCGGCTTCCGTGCGGGAGCGGGAGCGGGAGCCAGCGTGCAAGGAGCCCGCGCCGCCGATGGGTCCTGCCGCTGCTCCCGACAAACGGCTCCTGGGTGCTCCGTCTCCTTCCCGAGCAGCAGCACCACCGGCCTGTCCTGCCGGGAAGTTCATTTCACGCTCGGATCCCCCGGCGCCTGGGCCTGCGGAGCGGGCGCGGCTTTCCGCAGGGCCGGCAGCGCGGTCCCGGGCCAGCCCGCGCCCGGCCCCACGCCCGCAGGAGCTCTCGAGCCTGCAGAGCCCCCAGGTGGCACCTACTTGCCACCACCTGGGCGCTGGCCTCCTCTGACCCTAGCTACCGAGGGCTACCGGCCCTTCCCTCTGACTGCGAGAATCACGGAAGAATAATGTCTACAGCTACTGCCGTATTATTCTTTTGGAGCAAGGGGCCTTACAAAAGACAAGGACAATGCGAAAGGATACTTAAAATCGCTGAACCTAAATCGCCCCAGGGAGCCAGTAAGCGCAGCGAGGAGAGGGAACGGCACGCTGCATGAGGAGTGTTCACCCCTCGCAGGCTGCTGCTTGGCGCCCCCGGGCTGGGGAGGCAGCAGGCCGGACAGCGGGCTCGCCACCCCCACACCCGTCCCCTCCAGCCCGACGCTTCCCACCCCCAGATCCCGCCTGTGACATCTTCCGGAGGAAGGGGAGGGCGATAACAAACTTACCACCCCCACGCGAAAACAAACTGGAGATTCTGGAGCCTTAAAACATTCTCCCATATACGCCGTGTACTGGATGATCATCTGGCCTTGTGATGCCATGAATATTCATATCTCTGCCACTTAGAAATGCAGGAAGCAATTTGTATTAAAATATCAACACAATGACTCCCATTCTCTGTGCCCCTGAGGGACATAAATACGTACTTCTTCCCTTTGATGTATAAATAATGCTTCACTTTAGAGGAAAGCACCCAGTGACAGAAGTCATGATACATTTCATGAGGAATGTCCTTTAACATATTTTAGTGACAAGGAGGATCCCCTACTTACATACTGGGAAAATATCGTTGTTTCTCTTGCAGTTACAGGTGCTCAGTACCAGTTAGTACAGCTGCAACACTGATAAGCATCGATTAGAAAACTAACTCAAACAAAGCAATAATGCTAACAATTATTTGTACTGATGTGTAGTTGTATTAAAATTAAAACTTCATTTCAAATACAATACTTTTTATTGGCCCTCTGACCTGAGGTTTTAAGGTTCACACTCATAAGCTTTTCTTTGCAGCTAGAAACTTTGAGTGGAGGATGATACATCCTCGTAATCCATGACATAGGGTTTAAAGATAAACAAATTACTGTAAGATATGCCATTTGGTCCACAATGACGTGTCACTTTCTCATGCAGATGCCAGCAGAAAACACGCTCATTACCAAAAGTCACATCACAGCAGCCATTCTTCTGCATCACATCTCTATGGGTTGACCTTGCTGAAAAACTTCATTTCCAGGTAGCTGTAGAAAAATGACCAAAACATAAATGAAGTTTCCAGAAATTATGCCGGACAATTTAGCAGGTACTCAAGGCCTCAGGGAAGGTATGCTTTGGCCCACAAATATACCAAGAGTCTGACCTAAAGGAGATTGCTCCGGGGAGCCAAAACTGTAATGAGTTGGCCAGTTCAGAAATTTCAAAAGAAATTCATGCAGGTAGCTTGACTAAAACCATTGTGAAAGATCAGTAACTATCACATCCTGTATTACAATAATATTCTAAAAAGAGATTTACCCTAATGTTTCCCAGGAACTGAACATCATCTGTCACATTGGTGAGATTTGGAATCTTTAACCTCTTCATGTAACACTGATCAGAACTAACATGTACACTTGAAACATTAAGGCACGATATTCTATGCCCATGCAATACTGTCTTTCACCTGTTCTCAGAATCTCCAACCCCTTTCTCAAGCTGCTACTTACTTAGTATCCTTTCATCTCTGCCACTCCCTATAAATTCTTCCCGTTCACTGCAAAGACAGGAATTTAAAAAAAAAATGCAGTGCATATCCTTATGCTGTCATAGTCATACACAGAAAATGAAACAGAAAACAATGTGGTCAACATTAAAAAAAAAAAACAAACACAAAAAAACCAAAACAAAAACCTCTCTGCTTTTAGCTCTTCAGAGATCTTCATGAGAAAATATGGCCAAGTAAGACTTTATAAATGTTTTAAAACATTGAAGAAATAGGTATCTGAAACCTAGTTTGGACAATTACAACAGTTTTTCATTTGCAACCAAGCAAATATTTCCAGTTTCATTCCTGCTTCAATCCCTAGTTATGGTTCTTTCCTTACACGTGTGAAATGCAGCAACCATACTAGGCAAATCACAAAAACGAAAAACTTCCAGCTTTGCTGTGACACAACAGTACCTTCCTTGTACGTTACATAGAAGGCTAAAGTGCTACTGTCTCCTGCAAGTGTTACGCCCTTTTTTCTTTCGCTTCTTCAAAAGTAAAAGGTCTTTGCTACCTAGGGAGCAACGGATCAGATGGATAGCACAGAAATAGAGCAGCAATCATAAACAGCAATCATTTTGCTAGTGATTTCTGACCAAAGACTGCCAGCATTCAGGACTGAATTCCTGTAGATGCTTTCCCAATCGTATTACCACCGGTGAGTTTTCTAGCAAGATAAATTAATTTATCAGTCTTGTGGATAAATACCCTTTCCTTAGAGAAGCCTTAGGTTTGTTGTGGAGTAGTGCAAGTAATAGACAGGTAAACCCATGCACACAAAGTCATCGGTGAACTCCAGACTCTGACAGAGCATAAAACACAACTGTAAATCTGTGTGGTAACAGCCCCGACAGCTGATCTACCAACATCAATATGGTCAGCTACCAACCAGAGCAGTCAGGGAATTGCTAGTTGCCAGATGGTGATGGCAACATTCTTCTGCATGCTTCAATATGACCATGAAAATGAAGAATTACATACAGGACATAAAAAAATTAAGAGGAATATAAAAACCAAATCACTTGAGCACAAACCCCTGAAAATAATTACTTATATGGTGTTTCCACAGCCTTCATGAATTGCTTTCCACCCACTCCTTAAAGGAAAAATATTTGATACTGCAGACAGCTGTTGTGCATTCAGGGATGTGAGAAAATGTATTCCGTATTACTATTTAATGTATCGTGCCTGTCTGAATAAAATCATTAAGCTTGCATGTCTCCTTTTGGTTTATTTATTCTTAAATTTACACACACTGAATTAATTCACCACCACGACCCAAACTGTACGAGCTCCTAGGGTGTTCCCTGACAGAGCATTGATGCAGGATAGTTTTCACTGGAACGTCTCCTTTAAATCATCACGTATGCGCTCAGCCTGCATCCACAGCCAGCAATTTATCCATGATAAATACTATTGCTCAGCAAATCTATAACCCTGGAGAGAAGTCAGCAGACCTCCTTTCCTGCTCCAGTTTCGGGGGGGTTTTTACAACAAATTCCGACCCTCACCTAAGCCACTGAATCCTTTCTACTGCTTCCAGCAGACTTCCCAGTACAGACAGCAATGCTCCTTTGGAGTCAGCAATAAGGAGAACACAACTTTCTTTGCTGTAACTAGCATGGACAAAACAATTCCATTTTCTCACTGACTTGTTCATGAGGTCACCTGGAATCTGACTCAAACCAATAAAAATGAATTAAAAGATTCTTGTTGCCATGCATGAAACTTTTGGATGAAGCTCTTGGGGAGGCACAGTGTTCTACCTACAGCTCTTCCTTCCAAAGCAGACTTTGGAAAAGGATCCCATAAATGAGCTTACAGCTACATTCCTAGCACCGAGCCTCCTGATTGCGCAGTGCTTGCTGTTATCAGTACAGCCCATCTTACAGATAACTGAATTTGCTGCCTCACTTGCTGCCTGCTATATTTACCTCAGGGTAATTAAAATTATATAACATATATATTATGTAACCTATTGTACAAGATAAAAGATTTAGAACATTTGCAGGAGGCTACAATGGTGAAAGCTCTCACCGAACAGTATTACTTACGAGGGGACCAGAGCGTGCAGGGTGACTACTGTGAGGTCAAAAACCTGTTTCTGTGGGGGCACTGAAAGGCGCGCTTAATTTGTGACTGCTGCTGACAAAATGCTCGCCGCCAAGTACTTCTGCCTAAGCAGGAAATGGGTAAAAGCTTTAGCTCGCCGTAAGGGACCATCGTCACAGGAGAAATTCTTACAAAAACATCAAGTTCACTGCGGGGAAGGAGCAGGGCGAGGGGGCGGGAAAAAGCGATGAAGAGGAGAAATTGCGGCGGGAGGGCCCCATGGAAGGCGGTCTCTGCCCTCCCCGCAGACCGCAGGCGGAGCGGGCCCCGCGCAGCCGGCGGTGACCGCGGCCGGGGACCCCGGGGCCGGCAGCGGCGCTGGGCGGGCAGATGGCTGCGGAGCAAAGGCCGCGGCGAGGCGCGGGAAGTGGCGCCCGCGCCGCCCCCGTCGCAGGCCTCCGCGAACGCCCCCGGCCCGGCCCGGCCCCCGGCCGAGCCCTGCGAGCAACGCGGCGGCGCCCCGGGGCACGGAGCGCGCGGCCCGCCCCCAGCACCGCCCCGGACGCGCTGCCCCGGGGCCGACAGCCGCGGGCGGGGCGAGACGGGGCGGGGGGAAGCCGAAGTTGGACGCGGCCGCCCGGCCCCCTCCCCGGTCCGGCTCCGCCGCCCCTCAGCGAGGCCTCCCCCCGCCGGCCGAGGGCGCCCCCGCTCCCCGCCGCCGCCGGCCGAAAGTTGTGCGGGCCGAACAATGCGGCGCGGACTATTTATCCTTCCGCCAGCCGGCGGTGACGGGAGGGGGTGGGGCGGCCCGGCCCGCGCCGAGCTGGCGGGAGGGGCCGGGGGCCGCTCCTCGCCCCAGGCTCCCGGGGCGGGGCGGGGCGGCGGACCCCTCCCCGGGGCCGGTTACGACAGCCGAGGGAGCCCAGCGCCGTCCCGCCCCGCCGAGGCCCGTCCCGGGGCGCACCGGGGGCCCTGCCGGGAAGCGCCGTCGGGCGTGGAGCGGCCCCGCCGCCCCCCAGCCGGGCCGGCCCCGCTCTGTGCCCGCAGTGACCAGCCGGCAGCGCGGCTCCGTGCGAGCGCGGCGCAGCGGGCGGGCCGCGAGCGCCCGACACACGGCACCCGGCTGGGCTTCAGCCCCAGAGCCGAACGGGACCGGCGGCAGTCACCAGTTCAAAGAGTGGCTTTAAATTCACGCAGCAGACGGTCTGGGTACCTCCTTTGTTTAAGCCAACCTTTTAAAAGTGAACTAAAACCAGACAAGTTTGAGCTAAAAGCTACATGTGTTCTTGCTTTTACAGTACTTGCTACTTAAGAGAAGTACGTAGTCACAGGAGATCCGCACTGAGTACAACTAAGCTAAAACTGCAGTCTCCAAAGGTGACTTTAAACAGTCGGTACGATACCAAGCTCGCTGTCACGAACGCCCCAGCCTGTTCCCCAGTACAGCATTCCCGGCAGCACACGCTATCCCCGCCGGACAAAGTCCCTCTGCTCGGCGCACCCCACCCGGGCCGGCCCCCGCGGCTCCCCCCGCCGGGCGGGGCACGGCTGGGCTGGGCTGGGCTGGGCTGGGCTGGGCTGGGCTCGGCTCGGCTCGGCTCGGCTCGGCTCGGCCCGACTCGGCTCGGCTCGGCCTGGCTCGGCTCAGCTCGGCCCGGCCGCGGCCGGACACACGGTGCCGGCCATGCCAGCGCGGTGCTGGGCTGTGCACTGCTTCGAGGTACTTAATTTTAACAAAACTCATTTATCAACTCAGAAGACACAGATTACAACAAAGAATCACGTAACTGAGATCATTAAAGGGAGTTATATTCAGTGAGGAAATTAATCCAAGGTTTTAAGGCTCCTGTGTAAACTCTGCCCTTCACTACAAATTTTTATGAGCGATTGCATCATGCAGCTCAATGTGAGCAGTTCTGAAATATCCCCAGGATAAGGATTACTGCTGAAAGCAATTGAGGCAAAGCATCTTCCACCAGAAACGTGTCTCACGCTGAAGGACGTTGGCTAGTCAGAATGGAGTTCATTTGCAGAGAGGATAAAGCATGAGTATCACCATTTTTAGCCTGGTTTCCTCGGGAAATCACTTGCAGACAACTACACTGTGTTCACGTGGATTGATGCAGTTCCTTAATAAATCATAAACTCATTTGTTAATTTCAGCCAAGGAAAATGAGGAGATCACATTCACACACATTTCATGGAAACAGGGATTGAAGCAGAAAAAAAAAAGAGACTGCACCTACTGAAGAAAAGACTAGTTGAGGTCAATCCTTGTCGGCAACCAAAGAACCCAGAGCCAGGATGCAAAGCCCAGGGAAGGTAACTTCAGGTAGTTTCCCTTTTGGCAGAACAGTCACCGGGAGCTGGTACCAGCAATCTGTTTTACACAGACGTTTTTGAAAATTTCCCCATTTCCAAAGTTTCACAGGAGGAAAGAATTGCTTTAATGTAATCAAAAGCCATATAAGCCACAGATAATGATTTCCATTCTAAAATTGCTTGAAAGAATAACTGTAGTCTGACTACAGCCATTCATCAGCCGGTCCCAGATGGGCCTCTCATGCGTGAGATTCCCACTGAACACTAATTCCCTCCTTGGCACTGAAGGGAACAGGTTCTGTCCCTCACAGAACTAATGGACTGTCAGATGATGCGTTCTGGGGAACTAAGGGATGGCCGAGAAGACCAAATTTACAGAGGAAAATCACAGCTTTGAAGAATAGTAGGAACTCTTTATACCAAGCACATACAGAACTACACTTTACGCTGAAAAAAGTTTCATTTCTTAAATCAGTGGAGTGATAATACATCAGGGTTAGTATTGTTTTCTGTCATTTCTTTGGGGTTTTTTTAGGGTTTTAGGCAGAAAAAAAATCTTCAAGTTTGTTCTACTTTGAAGACTGCTCCAGCCTCATCTTAGGTGGACTCTCCTATGAAGAAAATTGTGAATATTCAAGTATTTTCCTCCTCATATATTATGATTATTGTGTCCAACAATATCTGCAGAGCACATCAGATTAATTTTCATTTGGGAATACAGTTGTGGGCAGTCTCCTTGTCATATGTATTTACAGTTTCATTCTAATTAATATAAATATTTCTGTTAGAAATAAGGGACAGTCTTGCAACTGCTCTGTTCATAGAGCTATTGACTAACTACATTTAATGTTCTTTTTACATGACTCATTTAGGATTGAGCTCCACAAAATACATCTTGCTCCCATAATTTACCCTTATGTGGCTCTTAGCATAGCAAAATCTGGGGGACCTGACTCAATTATTGAAGGTACTTGATTATCTAAGATCCAGAAAGTCCTGGTTATCTGTCTCAGACTGGGGAAAAAAAACCATTTCAGAAATACTAATGTGATAGGATTACTGTGTATAGCATATCGCTATTTTGACCATGAAGTGTTTCCATGACAGACATGCAAATATTCAAGGCCAGATGACTTCAACAATGGTACCCATGCTTTTGATGAATTAGTTTGCATTATCTCATCTGATCCCCTCTTTTATCGTATGTAGATGAGACATCTTACGCACTCACGTGGTTTTGACATTGTCACATGCAGATACTTATTGCAACTCCATAGTTTCCAGATGCCAGAGTAGTACAGCAGCCTATTCAAGAATGTGTCCAACAGCAATTTTATGAGTTTGCACTCAAACTAGAAACTAACATGGGAAATTATGCGTGTTATACCATATAGTAGGTAGTTCCACACAGATCTCAAGTCTAGAGCTAAAGTACACTTCAAAGAAAGTGAATTTTTTAGGTTTTAGTTTTACCTTTCTTTTCTGGGGAGGGGTTTACTTTCTAAGCAGCATATTTATGCTCTCAGTTCTTCTGTGCTTATACAGCACTAGTTATAACTTCCAGAACCATCATAAATCACCGGTAATCCTACCCTAGCTGCAGGTCCTGGAGAGCTGGCATATGTCAAACAGAGGATTCTGAATGAAATATGGCCTTTAATCAAGTTTCAACAGCTTATAAGAACAGAGAACATAAGAAAGGCCATGCTGTTCAGACCAAAAGTCCATCTAGCCCAGCAGCCTATCTCCAAAATAACAACCCAGTATAGTGTCTATTCTTTTCAGTTTAATCTCTCATGTATTCTCGATGTAGTAACTATTCAGTGGGATTTTGGAGAGTAGAGATGTGTTTGGCCCTGTGCCTGTTCCTGGTACTGCATTGTTTCCCGAGTAATGAGAAAGAACAATCATTAGCCAGCACAGGACACTCAGGAAAGTATGTAAGAACCAGACATGAGCAGAGTCATCCTGTAGCTGGCATATTCCCCCTTCTGCCAGTAAGAAAATCAGGAATTTCTCAAGCAAGAAGTTGCATTTAATTATTGTTCTTAATGGCTATTGAGGGCTTATCCTCTATGAATTTCTTTGGTTCATATTGAACTATTTTAACTACTCAGCAGCTGTACATGTAGAGAACATGAAAAAAGAATCAGCAAGTAATAAAACTTTTGAAATACTGTCAATGGGGCAAACATATTCCATGAGGGTGACTCTCTGAAAGTCAGTAAAGGACATCCAGGTCCTGAGAGGGAAGACTTGCATTTGTCCTCCATCAAATACAGGATAAATACATTGCCATTGAAAGCTCTAACGGCCAAGTTTGGTTTCTGGTAAAATCTGAGATTTTAGTCAGTCATTTTACATTCCTTACATCACCTTATCTCTAGTCATAAAATTAAGGTTTTACAATATAGAACACACTGTGATTAGCCCAGGGTTTCATGGTTAGTTTGCTACTATATGCAAGCTGTTGCCTCTTGGTTACTGGACAGACCAAGCATAATGGTTAAATGTCAGTCTCTCTCTGCGTTTGCCTTAGCAGGATTCGAGGTCTTCTACCCAGATTCTTATTTTCATGAAAGTTGTAGGGATTTAGTATCTTTGAGTCAAGTACCCTCTGTTAAATTGGATTAAAATTGGAAAATACATTTAAAAGTTATTGGAAAGACAGATGAACTGGTAGTGCAATCATATGAACATATATCCCATAAAGAAAAAACAGAATAAAAGCAGGTATAAAAGGTACTTGCCATGATATTGTTCTGATTGATGTCAATGGATATGAAGCTATTGGCTTCAAAGGAGGACCAAAGTATAGCCCGTCTAGTGTCCCGTCAGTAATATTTCCAGCACAGACGTCACAACCTGTCAAAATAATTCATATTACATGTGGAAATTTTTCATTAAGTCCTGTAGGAAAAACGGTTATTTCAGAGTCGAGAGATTTTTCTTTCTTACATTGTTTTGTATTAATCCCCTCTTTTTCAAACTGCACAAAAAATTCAAATTAGTTGTATAGCTCAAGGCAATTCCAAAGTTTACATTCGTTGTTGATGGTGATTGAAGTGATGGTTATTAGAGACCTGAGCAGCTGCATTGCCATCAGGGTCCTGGCTCAGAACTGAAAATTGAGGGGTTGCTGAGCCCAAGCTGAAGTTCAGAACATACTTTTATCTCTGGGAGGCAAGAATTATGGTACAGTTTACAATTTTTTTTCAATGTCAGTCTCAGTTTAAGGTTTTTGAAAGGCTACTGTTGAATAAATAAATCTGAATACTGTCTTCCACCTCATAGCTTTAAAAACAACAATCCCTGTTCTTATTTTTAATGTTAAGGAAAATATTTTAGCAGCGCAAACAGAAGACTTGCAGCAGAATCTTACCCTCCTGAACCACCTCAAAGTTTTACATGGAGCTATGATTTTCTCTCTGGACTTTCAACTTTGCCAGTAATCGAGTAACTTTGTATAGGTCAGTTTAATTTTCTTTCTCTCAGTTGTAAAGTAAAATGAGAGTAGACAAGAACCTCTCTTAAAGGGTTGCCAAGAAGAACTAAACTATAAGATCTTCAAATGAAACACATGGTAAAAAAAGGTTTTAAGTAATTTAACATTTAAAACTAGAAGTGGGTAATATTCTGCATACATATATGACTGCTCTAATTTTGGATTATAGGGTAGATGTACACAGAAAAAAATCTTAGGTAATTTATACAGATTAGCACTAGGGATATACTACCTTCATTTAAAAAAGCTAATAATGTTCATCTAAAAAAACCTCATTACTGCTATTTCATACACAAAGATTTAAAGAGGCACTGTCCTACAGCTTCTTTAAATATCTTTTCAAACTTTATGAGAAATATATTTAAAAATTACTGCCTGTAGAAGTATTATTAGAATATATACATATGACCTGCATTTCCTAGCATCTGTACAATACCTAAAAAATATTTTCAGATTCTATTACCTGTGAAAGCAAGGATTTTCTAAATTTTTTTGTATGTAGAGATCATTAATTTAATTTTCTTTTTTTATGTAAAATTCCACTCACCCAATTTCTCTGTTTCTGATCGTTTTAAAATATGTATTAATTTCAATAGGAAACAGTTTCTATGGTTACACTTCTACCTGATATTATAAAACCACTGTAAAACATATGTTGCAACTCAAAATCAGTATAGCCTTTAATCTCTCTTTAAATCAAATAACAAAAGAGGAACTATTAGAATATCAGTTAAGTGAGACCTGCCTGTTGGGTAGAGGTGTTGTTTGTTGGGTATCTGGGGGTTTATGCTGCAGCTGTGTATTTGTATATTGCATTTATGGTGGTTAAACTGGAATGGTAAAAGATCATGAGGTATGTATACCTAAAAATAAAAAGGCTCATAGATTAAGACTCCTTAGTCTATGAGACAAGGCCATTTCTTGAACAACTCCAAACATGCAGAAAAATGTCTTCATAGTAAATTTTACAGCTATTTGGGCATTTGTAGCTTATAAATAAAATAAAACATTATACATGTTTACTATGAGTTATTACTTATTTCCATTTCGCATTTTCAGAACATATTTTTCACCTCACCATTAAAGGATACACAATACCCAAACAGAGGGTTGAGGGTTAAGAGGTCCAGAACTGTAATATCTAGTGGAGATGCAAGTTTGGGAAGAAAGCCATAGAATAGCTAAAACTTAACTTTGAAAAAGAGGTCTTCTGCTTTCATTTTCCATAGGAGAGGCTTTATTTTGACTGATGGGAAAACAATTTTAAGAAGCCTATAAGAGCTTTTTTGAGACGAAAAAAGTTTCCTGTGGGATTGCTTTTCAGACTAGCAGTTAATGATAAGCAGTGATATGTTGGTATGTAAGCAACTCTAACTGCCATGACTCAAGAGAATAACAGAACCTTTACCTTTATATCATGATATTCATGATACTGGGCTTGTGACCTGCTCAGTGCCACCTCTCTGGTCTGCCATAGCTCTGCTGTAGCTAGGATAGCTGGTCATCCCCATATATCATTTGATTTGTTGACCTTCTGAGGTCCCTTCCAATGTGAGATATCCTATGATCTTTTGATACTATGATTGTTCATAATAGTTGGTTTAAGATTTCTTTTAAGCCCTCACACCAGCAGAAAAATTGCACATGAAAAACTGCTACAGGTACATAGAACTTTTTCACAGAGGATGGAATGATGATGCCTCTGACCTACAGCCAGCCTTTAGAAAGGTTGGCAATGAAATATACCAGTCTCTCAAATGTACAAAAAAAAAATGAAAACAATTTGTTTAGCATGATGTAAAGCCAAATTAAAACTAGGACAGAAAGCTTTGGGGGAATAGACACATGCTAAATAAAAGTGGCTGCTGCCACTGCCACCCTGCAGGGCCTTACAAGATATCATGGAATGTGTCAATGTGATTTATTTTTCTGAATTATTCCTATGGGCACTATGTATGTATTCTGTGAAGATTAAAAGGAATTGTTTCTTTAGAAATACTACATTAAGAATCACCATAATGTTATAGTTTAATTTTGTAAAATAAAAGATCCCACTCACTGAACATAAATCAGTATAGTAGAATAAATATTGTATACCAATTCCATCACAGAACAATCCACAAGTCTGAATACATTTTTAAAAGACAATGAAGTTAGAATGAAACAGATGAGGCAATGAGCAAAAATATTTTCAAATTTTGAAGCAATATACTCAGAGACATATTTCCTGTATTATAGGATTTAATTTTCTTAATTATATTTGTTAGCTCTTCAAGAACTTATGAAGCAGTTCCCACTGTTGCCCACCTTTTTCAAAGAGGTTCTCAGTCTGTCAAATGCCTGTAGAGGCACCAGTTGTCAATGTCGAATCTGTAACTTCAACTCACATTGAGCCAGACTATGATTACCTCAAAAACATTATTTCTGGTGGGTTTTGTCTCTTTCTAATAATCCATACTGAAGGTCACACTACAAACTTTGTAAGTTTCTATAATAATTAATCACAATAGAGTATTTTTCTGGGCAGTGCAGTACAGAAGCTTCAAGACGTGCACAGCCTATCTGTTTCAGCACCAGAAAGCACTTCACGAGTGGCCTCTGGAGCCTGCAGGATTACCTTCTTGGTTCTGACTGTAGTTACGAAGTTTCCACTGGAGTACATGTATTTCTAACAGGTGCTGATCTTGATGTAGACGGTACTCCCGATACTTTTAGTCATTGCTGTCTGGGAAAACCATCAGTGTGTGCAGGAAGACTGTCAGAGTCCTCTTTTGCTAAAACCTTCTAGGCCTACACTTGGCTGTTGGCTATGGCTGATATCCACACCAAAGGGCTCAACTCTGAACTGTGCTCACTTTGTCAGATACAACCTGAATACGTTCAAAGCTTTAGGCAATGTAGAAGGTTTCACTCCTGTGCACAAGAGGACATGAAAATAATCCATGTTTCCACTTTATACATAAAGCAAATATTTACTTCTAAAAAAAAATCCCATATGATTAATTTTGAAGATTATTAAATTATTAAAATTTGTGTATATGTAGATAACTATTGTCATCTTTCCATACTTCTGTTTTTTTTTTTTTTCCCCTTCCTGTCTCATGGTATGTTGTGATTAGGGTAGACTCTTGGTTCTTAGAACTGTTTTGTCTTCATCATTAAATGCAAATTTTTGTGTCAGACTGCTTATACATGAGAATGTAACTGAAGTTGTGCATTAGTTATATATATATTTATATACATATATATTTACATACAAATTTATACATGTTAACTATAGCACAAGGTACTTCAAAAGTCGTATTATAATTATATTAATTATTAACTTAAAAATTGTTTTTAACAGACGTCCCAGGTGCTTACTTGAGTACAAAGTCTCTTTAATATAGATTTAGTTCTAGTTAAATGAGCTTCCTAAAAATATCCATGGACACAAAAGCAAGAGAAATGAGGAAAATTGATTTTGTCATGTTCTGGAGATAGTTATAATGCAATTTATCACTTATGAAGGCACTTCATGCTGGTGAGCATTTGGGGCACCATGTATCAGAAGGAAAGTCAAGTTCATAAATGACTCACCAAATATTACAGGAGGAGGAAGAGAATGATCCTGGGTATCTTAGAGAAGAGTGATATATGTTCAAAGGCTGTTCCAGAGTAACAAAGAATCTGGGGAATGGAAAGCACATATAAATGTTTTTCTGTTTTCTCTATGTGTATATTCCCTTTATCTTGCTAAGGGTAAAAAGCCACTGGCTTAGAAATCATATCACAAAATCTGCATGTTCTGTGTCAGGGCCCTGAGTGCGGTAATAAGCTCTCTCAGTAATTGCTCTGATCAGCCTCACCTGACGGCTCCCCACGCTTTTGACCAGTGACACTATTTAAGCTCAAGATGGACTTTTCAATCCTTTTCTGAGCTACATCTCAGATGTAGCTGCTGCTCAGATGTAGATGCCTGCTGCTGACCCTGTTCCTGAAGTGCTGTAGTGCATCCCTTGATGGACCTTGGACCATGTCTCGCCTGATGATCACTGGACCACTGACAGGATCTGTTGCTGTTGCCATCCTGCTCTGCTTGCCTGTCTCGGGTGCTGTAGGACTGTGTCCTGTTGGTGAGGTCCTTGCCCAGTCTGCACAGTGGCCACCCCTTAGCTGCTAGCTCAACTTAGGGAGCAACCTGCTCTTGCTGTTCCCTGACAGTGTAATTAAACTGCCTTCTTAAAGAGAGACACTGTGAAAAGAATTCCTGTAGCGTTAGAAGTATGGAAAGCTTGTAGTTAAGTAGCCACTCATGATGGAACAGTAAGCTGCAGCTGGACTGATGGGCCCTTCTGGGCTTACAGTTTGTACCCAGGAACTCAGATAGCTTTGGAGTCTACACAGGCCAGTGCGAGAGTACACAGTATGTGATACCACCCAGGTAGTTACTGTTATAATAAATAGATATGATTTTCATATGAGACAACTGTTATAATAAACATACATGTCTATTTTATAATATATTAGAATATAAGCAATAGGACAATTACTGGAAAACAATTACTGCAAGAAATGTGTTTCATGACTGAGACCCATCTTGGTCATTAACTAAGTCTTGATCACTACATTCCCATTTTGTTGTGAGAACAGAACAAACATTGTGGTTTTTTATAAAGCTGTACTACCTGTCAGAGATTTTTTAAGCAGGATGGCAGCTTACCTTTTCCACCCATTACTCAATCGCAAATTCTAAAACATGTTTTAAAGAGTTAAGTACTAATCAAAATTTTTGCATCCATACAAAGTCAGTCTCACTGAGTCATTTATCAGTGCAGTGTTAAGAATGAGTCATAATTTTATGAGGTGCCATTTTTCTGTAGTGTATTAAATGCAAAAGCATGTCAAACATATTGCCACTACGGTTTATTGTTAAGTCTGCTGAAAGCATTTTGTTCAAAACAATGTTTGCTGTATCTCATATAGCTTGAAGTCTAAATTAACTGAGCTGCTTTGCTAAGTCAAGAAGAGAAAAGAATTCTTTCCTTGCCTCAACTGTCTGCCATGAGCAGCAATGGTGTCAGCATTCAACTATACTACAAACATTAGTGGTGCTAATTTGCAACTATACCTTGAGCACCTGTGGAGTTTCTTTGCCACTATACCTTTATTCCTAATGCAGGATGGATGAATGACAATGCTGCATAGTTGACCCTTCTACAGTGGCCCCAATCTCAGTCTCTCATTTACCGTACATTAAAGCAACCACATTCTCTTGCATGGGCTAAAAGGTTTAGATGTCTACCTGAATTTGTAGCCTATTCCAGGTACATATGCTTTGCATTAGGCAAGTGAGTGCTTTATCTCACATATGCATTGTAGTGTATAGAATTAGTCACTTAATGAAATGTTACTGGGGAAAAAAAATAAATCACAGCAGCTAACATGGACATGAAAATATGACTAATCTGTGTTGGGTTTCAGTTTCTTTAGTCCAGAAGGCTCTGTGAGGCCATATGTATCATTGAGATCCTACTGTATACTCTTTCATCTAGTGAATAGCCTAAATAAGCAGTACAAGAACACAAGGAGCCCCTAACTCATATAAATGCTGATAATACTATAAGGCATTCCCTTAGTTTTGACCTTCATGCTCTGAAGTATGCAGGGTTTGTAAAAGTGGTGATACAACCATTACTTTTTCAGGGTTAATTTGAAATTACACACTACCCAGATGACACTGAAAGATCATGAGACGTCTGTATGTGAATATTATTGACAACTGAAAACCGACTACAATCCTTTCACGCACCCTTCTGCAGCCCTCCCCAACTGTGATTCATAAGAACCAATACAAGTTGTGCTTTCTAGAAAAGAGGACTTGAGGACTTGATTCTAAAGGTGGTATATATTTGTATAAGCCATAAAAATACTATGGAAGGAGAGGCCCAAGGCTAAAATAGCAGGTGTTTTTCAAGCTAGAATTGAAATCAATTGGCAGCACTGCATGGGGGAAGCTTGAACAGTATCTTCCTGAACTCTGTTTGATTTAAGCAAGTGTTGGCAATCCTTATTTTAATGCTTAATATTATCTATCATTTTTTTCAATAAATTATAAAAAATATCACTTCTAATCAGGCCTTTTCTCATTAAAAATAAAGAAAATTGCTAGGCTTCCTAACAGAAAAATCTGATAATTTCTTGGATACAAGCAGGAGTTAATATAAAATTGCAGATCTTTTATAAGTGTTTTGAGCAGTGGCTTTATGATTGCAAAGTCTGTCAGGTTTTTTTAATGGCTCACATTCCAGTATCAGAACTATGGGTGGCATCAGGTGTCTAAGTTTTGCACCATCTAAACTTGGCAGCTGTTTAATTTACCTTTGTTGCATAATAAAACCTTCTTGGAATAAAACAGGGAAATTTTCAATAAGACTAGTCAGAGCAAGATCACTAGATGCCACTTTAGCTGCATTACACAGTTCTTCATAGTGTTTCACTGAGCATAGGTAACACTTTAATGGGACAGATTCTCTAGGTTTCTGAATTCCTTGTGTTCCTCAGGCAGTAAGGAAAGACCAGAAACAGGGCTGACAGCAAGCATATAATGAGTGAAACAGGATGCAAGAGCTCACCACCTCTAACTGCCAATCTTAATGGGGGAAGTGACTACAGTGGGTGGTGAGGGTGACCCTAGTCCTCTGGGTCACTGCTAAGTAGGAAGGATTACAGCATTCCCCAGGTTGCTGACATCTGTTATAGCCAAAACATAACTGCAACAGCAGATAACTTATAGTACTCTTCCAATCCCTCTTGCCTCCCTACCCAGCAGAGATTTACTACAGCGAAGAATTATATACCCATTTTAACAAGATTTCTTGCAGTTTTTGCACGAAGGAATGCATTTGTCCCGGCCACGAGGAAGGTTACTGTCTGGGCTGACTACTGTCTTTCATGCTATTCTTCATCAGTTGATTTGCTATAGGCACTGCTAAGCAGTGTTCAGAATGGTCAGCATGAAGATACTTCCTGTAATCGTGACTGAAGGTTTACCCCATCATTTCTTACCCGTGTTTATGTCATTTTGGAGGTAGACTGTATTTCCAGGTGCTATTAAACAATTACATTTCAAAAGGATCAGAAAGGTATCTTTCCTTTTTTTAAGCAGAGCATGGCCGGACTCTTCTCAGGACAGTAGGCAATGAGCACAAACTGAAACCCATTAAATTCAATATAAACATAAGAAAACACTTTACTGTGAGGTTGACTGAATGCTGGAATAGGTTGTTGAGAGTGACTGTGGAGTCTCTAGTCTTGGAGACATGGCCCTGGGCAAACTGCTCTAGCTGACCCTATTTGAGCAGGGGCGTTGGACTATATACAATTTAGGTGTCTTCCAACCTCAACTATTCTGTGATGCCATAATTAGACCACCTCCTTTAATACAGCCATCATATGATTTATGCCTTTTAGTTTGAGGTTGGATAACTAATTGATTCAACAGGGCAAGGCCTCATGACCACTGAGAGTATGAAGCTCTTAGAGATTCACAGCCTAATGGTGAAAATGAGATCCCTAAAATTAAACAAATCACATAGCGTTTCATGTCTATCCTGACTTGGGTGTGTTTGAGGAGGAATCTAAAAGAGTTGGGCTGAGTACATGTTACCATCCTGGAAATGACCTAAATGAGAGACCACATCTCTCCCTCCCTGTTCTGCACAGCAAGCAGCAGAGGTGACTGAGCTACCTGCCTTGCCACTGGCAGAACTGTCTGCCAGCATCTCTCTCCCCACTGGCATGTCTTCCCCTCTGGTCTTGAATAGGCAGGTGTGCTTAACTCAAGCTAGTCTATAAAGCTGCACGAGTTTCACAGGAGAGAGATGTTGCTGCGAAGCTTCTCTTTGGAATTAGCAGGGTGTATTTACTATTTCAAATGTTCTGAAGACAAGCACTATCTGCTGCTTGCTGCACAGCATTTGTAGGCATTACTGGTTTACAAAAGGGTAATTTTAAAGAATGAGAAAGATCACAAGTATTCTGGTTGAAAACATTCTTTGTACATTCCAAATAAGCACAGTTTAAAATTCAGTTTCCTTAGACTCTGTTTTCTCTCCCTAAATGTTAGAGATTAAGTGTCATTCAGATGTGTTGGAATATCTCCCCCCTTTCAAAAGCTACCCATACAGAAATGTTTGGCTTCCCTTCAAATGGAAGAGTATAAAAAGAAAGAACTGCTGAGCGCAGGGGTTAGAAACAGTTGCACTTTAAAATGAATAGGGGACTGAGTTTATACTTGTGAAAATGGAACAAGTACAGCAGAGCGGCAATGAAAATCAGGTTTATACTATGACTGGTTGGACTCATGAAATGTGATTAGATTATCAGCAATAAAACTTGCACACATGAAGTTAAACATGTTTGTACAGAGAGGCTTCAGCTGTACTGGCTTAGAGAAATGTACTTGTTTAACAAAGAATTTGCAAACAAAATAGCTCACTTTAAAAGGTAGATGCAGATAAGTAGAGATTTTGATGTTATGCTTCCAAACGTGAGCAGATTGTGATTTTTTTTTTTAACTTTTAAATATGCTTTTCAAACTCCTTTCAGTGGATAGCAGTTCTAAAAAAAAACAAACCCAAACCAAACAATTTTTAAGCAAATAATTGATCAGTAATTTTAAATGTTATTCCTATGACAATGGAACTAATTGTATGTATTACTTACTTCAAATGTTAGAGCCTTAACAAAAACTATTTAGCCATCCCTAACAGTATAAAGTTACATGAAGCATTAATACACCGAGATCCCCCTTCCCTATACCACCAGAAAAATGATCCCCTTTCTTTATCTTTTCAGTATAACAAGCTCTTTTATCCATTTCTTTTACAAGCTGCTGTTGCCACTATTCCCCCTCATGAGTCTTGACAGCTAACTCAAGTTGATGGCCACTCTTCCACTGACTGCTGTAGAGTAACTGCCAAACCTGTTTCATACTGTAAGACTGGTGTTATCTGTAACTCCTTATTTCTGTGCTCCTAATAGGTATATCATTCATTATGAATATGTCACTGTGAAAGATACATGTGTAAAGTGTGGAGAAAAAAAAAAGCTTTGTTTTCTTTCTTGCTCTTTTGCTGAAATAATCAAATCTTTAGGCGTTAATGCACAGCAGAATTCCTTTGCCCATCATGGCTAAAACAGGTGAAAAGGACTTAAAAGTAAACTTTTCTACTACAAAAAAAGGAGGAAAAAATGAGTTGAGGATGCTAATCAAACAGTAGAAAAAGTCCTCAAGGAAGTATGATGGTGTTGAATGTGTGATATGGGCCAGTTTTTAACTGAGGAAAAAATGGTCATGTTAGTTAAAACACACAAGGTGTGGGCCCAGGAGCAGAGATTATTGGCAAAGGTTATTGTGTTTTGCAGACAATAGGAAGCAGGGTTTTGACTGGCCATCTGGTCTGCACTCTACAGCTACAGCTGTGTTAGCTAGCTTAGAGGAGGAGCTGCAGCTGGGTAATGAATATATACAGCATAGGAGAGTGCGGTATTTATGGCAAAGATAAGAATTAATGAAAAAGTAGGACTGGACATGCTTTAGGTTTAAGATATCATTTCAAATCCCGTTGTCTATGATTCAATGCTGGACATTTCATTGAAATATTCAGAGACCTGAAATAAGAGATTTGATTCATAACTTTGCTGTAGTGTGCATAAATACAAATGCTAGGAATTAGTATACAGTTGCCAGGTCCAATTGTTCTAAACAGTTATACAAGCACAGAATTTTTCTGCCAAGCTGAATCATCAGAAGTCTTTGGTTTGATAGCTTAGTGTCTAAGAATTAGGAATTTCTTCTAGATAACTCAGAACCGTGAACACCTTGAGCACAGTTCATTTTATATTATTCATGCCAATGAATCAGACTCAGAAGTAGAGATGGTCTGGGTAGAACAATAAATTCTCACCACAAGACATCTTCACTGATGTAACTTGTTGATATTTATACTTTAGTAGAAAAAATACAGCTTTTTAATGGGACTTTTTTACATTTACATAAATATATATACAGCAGATGTTAAACGCATTCTACCTACTGCCCCTTCCACAGAGATGGTGAATAAATAATTTGAATATAACTGTCTAAAGGTATACTTTTCCCTAGAGAACATTATTTAGCTGCCACAGGTAAAGCTGTTTGCAATGGTTTGCTGGTAGAGAAGTACTAATCTGCCCAACAGTTACTAGCAGAGAGGAGCTAACATGCAGTTGCCACAGCACACAGTACCAGCAAGAAGTTAGTCTGTAACTGGCTGGAAAAAGAATTGCCAGTAAGATTTCCTTATTTTTGCCTTGTAAAAGAAACGTACCTTGGATGGTAGGTACTGCCTTGAAAAAAATATTCAGCTAGAAGCCCTTGAATAGGGAATTAGTCACATTCCTGGCTGCTTTTCCTATGCCCAGGAGAGTTTGTGACAAGCACAGACAAGTGTGAAAAGCTTTGATAATAAATCTAGAGATAACATTCATCTGAAGAGTTGGTGTCCCTGGAGCATGGAGGGAAAGTGTTATTCTCTAGTATTCCTTAAAACACTCAAAGCAAATGGGTATTATTCTGCCTATGAAGACATTCTCAGAAATCTAATTCCATTAAGTGCTACTGCCTTAAGAAGTACTGTAAGAGAGTTAACACCCTATGCCTTCAAGAAGCTTTCATTCTCAGTGGAAGAAAATGGGCCACAGTAAATCCTTAGATATAAGGGTGGCCACAAGTAGCTGGTGTTTGTTTCTAATTTGCGTTTATCTTATTTCATTGCAAATTTTAATTCATCTCTTCCAAATGAATATGGAACATTTCATTTGCTGATCTTTTGCATTAATGTGGTCAATATAATTGGAGCTGAAGCGAGCTGTTTGCCAGACTTTCTAACTGCTGCCAAGAAAAACTTGGGTGTCATTTTAGAAAAATCCATGGGTGGAGGAGGAGGAGATCATGACCATCTGTCTATGCATCAAAGGCTAAATCATTATAGGGGAAAAATAACTTCTCTGTTGTGTTTGCCAGCCATATTCCCCTTTAAAGTAAGTTCAGTTAGTAACTTTTGAAGATGAACATTTTCAAAATTGTCCTGTGCACTCAAACATTTCTTGGAAGGAAGGTGAGGAAAAATTTAAAGTACAAAACTGCACAATTTGGAAGTGAATGAGATAGCAGGAGGATAACATTAGAGGAAAAGTATAGAGTCTCCTTGGAATCTTCCCAAATGCTTTCTGTTGCATCCGTTTCAGTTCCAGGATCTAACAAGTATACAGAAAAGGAAGTACATAGTCTCTTACTTGTCCTGCAGACAAATTACACATATTCCATGCCCCATAGCATTTACAGACTTCTTGACTTGAAGTTTAACAATGGGACAATAATCTAACAGCATTTGAGAGACGTCACAGTAAATACGCACCTGGACCTACTTGAGTCTTAGAACTTCTGTTGTCAGTCAGGATAATAGTCTGAAAAGTAAACACTCTGCAAAAAAAATGCATAGGGAAAAGGGGCATTATCTGTAGTCTAGCTAATACTTTGCTTTTTTATTTGGTTGTTTTTTTATTATTTAATGCACTGCAAAATTAAAATCTTGGCATCATGCTGAAAGCCATCATAAGGAGCTAAACTATGAATGTCTCAGAAAAGCCATCAGTCCTTCCAACCAGGAGTCACTGTGGCAGGAGTGCTGTAGGCTCCTTTATCAGTAGTCACTGTGACATAAAGGTCTCTATGATGAGAGTGAAATGACAACAAATTGAAAATGCCCGTAACCATGGGAGTTCTGTTTAGACTGCCACTTCCAGCATTGCTACTGTTCTAGTTGTGTCTGCTATAGTAACCGCTTTAGTTCCTGTAAGTTCCACCTTCTAGCATACTCCCTCATCAAAATATTTGCATTTTGTAGGGTATGACATCTAAGTCCAGACACTGTTACTTAAAAATATTGCTCTGGCTTCTCTGAGCAGAAATCCTTCATAGTGTCAGTCTTCAAAGGAAAGATTTACAGTTCTTATCAGGAATATGGGGTTTTTCTTTGTATTGAGATTCTGAATTCCCTCCTTCTTTGAAGATAAGAAACCCCTGCTATCACAGACTTTATCTGAATACGAATGGGTCCCTGGATTTGATAAACTGTTTAGGACTACTAGGATCAAATGCTAAATATGTGCACATTGAGAGTTCAAAAGGTGAATTAATTTCACCTTTGTATGCTTGCTATTCTTGATTCCTATCTTTTCTGATAATAAGTAGTAAAATTTAAAAACATAATTTAAAAAATTTATGGCTTTTTGGAATTATACTTCATGTTCTGCTCCAACATTAAAAAAAGAAAAATAAATTTACAGGCGCATCGGGGTGTGATTTTTGGAAAAATAAACTATTTTTTAATAAATGCAAAACCAAGCACAAGTGAATTTTTTACATGTAATCAAACGTCAATAACATGTTTCATGTACTTGAAATGGAACAAACACAATTTTAATTTGCAGTATATTCTGAACAGAGTCACTGCATTCCACCACATCTGGAATCTTTGAAGACATATATATTACAAGTTTCTTTCTAACAGTAACTACAAAGTATTAACTCAGCCTCAGGTAATAAAATGCCAGCATGAAGATAAATGGAAAAATAAAAATGCCTAACTAAGATTTTTAAGAGGTATTGACAATTCAGACAAATTATCCTTTTACATTATTGAAGTTGAATGATATCTTGAAAAAGAACTCAAATTCTAGAAGTTCTTCATAAAATTAAAATTGGTTCACTGCAACGATATGGTTGAGTTTGCAAAAATGTTTGCATCGGGCTTCTTGCTTGAATTGTATGTTAATCATCTTTTTAAAGCTTTATTCTTTAATTCTAAGTTAGCAGTGCAACAGGATTTGTGTATTTAAAAAAAATAATTATCAAAGGTTAAAAGAGTAAAACCTAGTAATTAAGCACTCCTGTAATACTTGAAAACTTGCTAGTAAAGAATTAATTTGTTTCATTATAATGAAAAGTGTATATATATATACACACTGTTTCAGAACATTCTCCTAAGGTTTTTAAAAAAAACAAGAGTAAATACCTTTCTGCCCCACCACTGTGTCACAGTCCACATGGTCAACAAATAGTTGACCATGAATAGTAAAATTTACCGTCTAAGCTGAATAATAGGATATCCTGTAAAGCAGGAGTGTTAGAAATCTGCATGGAGGATTGAATTGGAAAATTGCCAGAAGTTCAAGGGCCACATCTATTTTGCATAAAATGGAGCAGATGGTAGCTGACTTAATCTTTGATACCATGGTAGGGTCCACAGAGATTATAAATCCCAGCATGAAACACTCCATTTCTTTCCCACATTGAGCAGGTGATAAAGGAAGATACAACGTATCTTGCAGATATTTTGAAACACCTACTTTGAAAATAGGCTCTATAGTGCATTGTTGTTTCACATCTAGATTTTTCCAGCGAGAGTTCTGGTTTTAGCACCTACAACTAATAGCATACAGTTGATTAGTAACTACAAGTAATTGGCAGTTTCTTGGCCATATTATTAGAGCTTTGCGTATGCTGGTCCAAAGATTTACCCTGTTTCTTAGAAAGTCTTTTTGCTATGTTATGCAAGCATTTATAAATCTTCCATCATTATATTTGATCTATCTGATACCATTCGCAGGCATAACCAGATCAACCAATAGATCAAATGCTGAGAGTCAGTATTTGAAATTCTTACGCTACTCAAAAAGCTTGTGGGACATTAACATATTGAAAAGGAGAGGATGTCTTAGATTGTCCCTGAGGATCACAGCTATTTAACATGCCATGAGTGTCTATCAGCTTTTTTGGTTGAGAGTGTGAGATTTAGAGCCTAATTCAGATAATCTTAAATTTAAAAATAGTTCCTCTGACATTAAGCAAAACAAGTAAATATGTAAAAAAAAAATACTCTAAATAGAAATCTTAATGTGTACATCAAAATTCCAGGAAATCCACACCATCTACGTATGTAGACTAAGGAAGCATATGGTAGAAAACTGTCATGGATAGTATTGAATCAGTCACTACTTGTAGACATCTGTGATGCACCATATCAAATTAACACTGGGTATGATTTCTGATTTAATATAAAGGATCTTGACTGGTT
Source organism: Strix aluco (assembly GCF_031877795.1). Lineage (NCBI taxonomy): Eukaryota > Metazoa > Chordata > Aves > Strigiformes > Strigidae > Strix > Strix aluco. Next base: position 26,314,943 of record NC_133942.1, on the reverse strand, counting down.
TTAGTTCTATTGCTAAAGTTCAGATGCAAAATACTAATCTGCAAATATTGGTATTCCAGATTGAAGAAGGCTAAAGTCTGAAGTCAAAAGAAGTAAAGTATAGAATAATTTTGCAACTGTCCACAACTTGTTCATACAGCGTAAAATCCATTGGGAATTTGATAATAAAAATTTTCTTGTCTTTTGGAAATACTTATGCATTTTTCTGTCATTAGATTTAAAATATAGGTGCAAGAATATTTCTAAATTTCTGGAATACCCAACTACTGTACTGTACTGTACTGTACTGTACTATACTATACTTCAAATTTGATTACTCCTAACTGATCTGTTAGTAGAAAGATGACCTAGAAAGCAGTTACAACATGTAATTGCTAGTGCTTCTGTATCTATTTCCTTCAAAAAAGGAAACTGGATGATGTTTTGTCATCCAAAGTTATAACCAGTATTACTCACCACTTGTGAAGCCCAGCCTTAGCCTGTCTGCTTTGCTCAGATCTGACTGCACAGAGCAAACAGAAATCTGGATGGCTTAAATGGAGGAGAGTTCACTGGCATCCCTGCCTGTCTTCCAGATCCTGCTCCCCTTCTGCCAGGTAGGTGCTGCCAAACAGTGGACATAGCTTTGTAGCTCTGTACTGCCTGTCAGGATCTCTGGCTAAACCTTTTAAAACTCTCTGAGAGCTGAGGGAAGCTCAACTACAGTCTTTGTTGGAGCCTGCTGGGGCTGTAGCTCTCACTGTTAGTACTATCCAGTTTGTCACTAGCAGTTCCAATCTCACAATGCAGTAACAGCTACAGAGCCAAAGACTTGTATCCATTGCTTCAACTGGAATAGCATGAGAGCTGCTATTCTTTGTGTCAGAGTCTGACTCAATGCAAAACCTAAGGGGCATCACTGCAAACTAAGGGGTAGTACTAAGGTTTACCACTTCTGATGAGAACTGCCCTGAGACTATATAAGCAGTAATATTTCAGTTTTATAGATGAGGAAAACATGGGAGAAATCAAATTATTTCTTTCAATATTACAGATAGTTCAGCATTCAGGAATTTCTGCTCTTGTCCTAATACTGCAACAGGAAAACAAAAAACCAAGGGGAAAAAAAACATTTAGAAATTATTGCAACTGCATCTTTTCTCTCCCTTTGAGGATTTTGTTTTCAAGCAATGGCTTCCTCTCACAGCTTTTAATACTTAATTAGTCATTTTCATCAGCATGGAATTGTTCTAATTTGTTACTTCTACATTCCGATTATGAAATACGACAGAATTCTAAATATTTAATGGAAATGGGATTATTAGCAATGTGCCCTTGTTGTATGCTGCATTGTTATCCTCTTTAGTATCATAAAATACACAATGTACCTGTAGCAAAGAGACCTTAGTAGAGCATACAGATGGAATTGAATTCCTAAAGCAGTCATAGGTCTGCAAGTGTTATTCTCAAGATCTCAATACAGTCTTTTTAGATTATTATACATGAACATCAGTGAAAAAAGTCTTTCTCCATTTTCTTTTTAATACAGCAAGTCTACATATTATTCAAAGATATACTGGTACAAAATGATCAGTTTGATTACACCCTAAAATTGAAAAGACTATTTAGGTTTTGGTTGGTGTTCATCATCATAAAGTAAGTTTATGATTTAATATTTTACTGTATGGGATATTTTTCTTGCAGACTATAACGCCCCTCAGAGTATTCTGGGTTCTTTGCTCACCATTTTAAACAAATTTTTCTAATATTCTTAGAGAAAGGTCAAACTCTGCTAAAGGTGTATAGAGAAATACTCTAATCTGAAATGGAATAGCACAAAACATTACAGTTTAAGACTTTGAGAATCATGTAGTGAGATCTTTTGTTCAGGTGTTAAACCACTGAATGAAGATTATTATAATATTTGTGGTCAGTGCAAGAACATGGGAGTGGAAAGCCTCCTAGATTATTCATTGGCACTGGTGGTTTTGAAAAGAGAAATCCATGGTGCAAGCAAAACGTAGATCTTCGTTTACAAGGTGATAGAAAGAAAAAGAAGGACAAGTACTTATGGCTCCTAAGGCAAGCTTTTCCCACTGAAAGAGCTAATTCTACATTGGTGGTATATCTGCAATGGTTGAAGTTAAAATTTTATTGGCCACTTCAAAAATGTTGTAAATCAGTGTGGGATTTTGATATAAGCAGGATACAAAAATAGAACAGCAGCCCAAAACATTCACTGCTCCTGGGTAGATATGCAGAGAAAAGCCTGCAATGTACTTAGGGCTGTGTTACTGATCAAGCTCTACCAATGTTAAACCAGCTGTGGGAAGCAGAAGATCATGACAAAGTCAGATTTTCTTTATAGAACAGCTGTTGAGACTAACAAAATTACTCATATGACAGAGAAATAAATTAGCAGCAACCACAGAGGTAGGCTGCATTAGGAATAAGTAAAATTAATTATATAGTGGTCAAAAAGAACATGAAATTAAGTTATTTGTGAATTGCTGGAACGAACTGAAATACATGGTTCACCTTGTGCAATAAAAGCAAGAGCACTGCCCAATCAACAATAAAATACCCACCTTCTTTTCTGCTGCCAGTTGTTCTCAGCTCCACCAGAAACAAAGATCAGGTCAGTGGCAGGGTGTCACTGGTTCCTACAGTCTTTATTGCTCTGTAAATCACAACAGTCAATTTGGGACTGCTTCTGCAGAAGCTGATTTTCATCTCACATGTATCTTCTCTCACCTCTGTTAGGCTCTGCCACAGACCATTATCTGCTGTGTGCTAGCTTCCATTCAGCCACCTCTTATTCTTCTGTATCTTGACCACTGCAGATATAAAGCACATCAAGGGCATTTTAAAAGCTTTCTTCCTCATTAACTGAGGCCCTTCTTCCTCATTGTGTTCTTCAGACTCATTTTGAGGTTGTGTCTAACTGACAGCTATACCACCAGGATAGCATCGAAGCCTTCCACTAGTCAAAAAGAAGACTTATTTCAAAGAGTATTCCTTAAAATTCTCATACACTTTCTCAAGAAACCTTAGAAAAAAGTTCAACAAGAGTAATCAGAAAACAAGCATACTGTTTGCATTGGAGAGGTGGTTTCCCTGAAAATGGTGAAAGAATTAATGTATTTCTCAAATGGTGAGCATGAAGTCTAATTAAGATCTTGTTTTTCACAAAAACATGGAAATCGGGTACAGGGTGTTCTTAGCATTGATGGTAACTACTGGGTTAGGAAATGGAGTTAAGTTGCAATATGCTACATATGGAAGAATGACTTCTTAGGACTGATGAAAAGAAAAAAGTAGTTAGCCAGAAAGAGTATTAAATAAGTGGGTTTTTTCACTATAAAAAAATTTTGAAGATGTTTTGTCCCACATCTATATGGAATAGTTCATAAAAGAAAGGCATAACTCAAGACTGATGTCATCAAAACTATTGTTATTCTGAATCTGCCTTAATTTCTAGTTGCTTAATTTAGTTGCTTCACTCAATTCTCTTCAGACAAGACCTTAATTTATGGCATTTGATATTGTTTTCTTGATATCTTCTAAAATTCAAGTTTGGAGGAAAAATGAGGTGCTGATTTGGAAAACAGAGTTTCTACAATAAATCTCCTCTAATAAGAACACAAATAGATTTTATGTTATCATGTGGTTCTAAAATTTGCAGGTACCAGGCATATAAATTTCTATCTGTGAATATGTAGGGCTGTAATTTTTTTAACTCAGTGTTAGGAAACCAGACAGGCAAACAGCCTGTGCCTCCACCTGGAAAACATTCCAGTCAGAAGCTCTAAGGTAAGGAGATGCCTAACCACTGGTGGTTAGGCTTAGAACAGTTTTCAATCAGGTCAAGATCTGTTTTTAAAATAAATATTCATATTCTCTTATATTGTCAAGTGTAGGTTTTTATTAATATTATACAAGCTTTCACTTTATATTTTGTAATTGCTGAGACAGAAGCTATTAAAATAGAAATTATTATCCATCTCAATACTTTTTTTTTTCTTTCAACCTGTGTTTTTTCAGCCTTGAATATCTCCTGAAACTATGTAACTGTAATAGAACTGTTCTACTCATGGGTCAAACCCCCAGATTCTTATTTTCTCAGAAACAAATAGGCACTCTTTGCATTTGCCTCCGATTCTAGCTCCCAGTTTTCCCATAAAACAAATCAGGACTGCATTCTAGCAAACTAGGATTTCTAAATAGCTAACTTATAAGAATTGAATCCTATTCTATTCTATTCTGAGGGCTGTGTTCAGTCAATCAGAGCCTTTGCAACTAACCCACCCCAGAAAAAAAACCCAAACCATAACTGAAAAAGTAAAGGAATGCAAATGTTTCCCTTGTACTTGTACATTATCTTTGATTTGTTCTTAGGTCTGGACACACGTACATTGCACTTTCACAGCTGTAGTCTATTTAATTTCCAAAACATTTTCCACTGCTCCTGAAAAGTACAAAATTATGAAGATCCTGTTTAGTGCTACAGATATTAATGATTACTGACATTATTACTGTTTCTGTAAATATTTTGTATTCCATTAATATTGAGCTTTGTACCCAAACATAACTGATCAGTGCAAAGGGTACCTGTAGCTGATCAGTCCATCATAATGGCTTTCAAAGTATTGTTCTGGAAACTGTAAAAATGTCCAAGAGAATTGATCCTATCTGAAGGAGCTGGCAGAGGTCCCAATCCTGGCAGTGGATCCACATGGAAGCAATTCTTGTCCAACACACATCTTTTTGTGTAATTCAATTTACTTACAGAAAATGCATTTCTGACATCTAAGGCATCAGGTTTTTGCTTTTTCTGTAATATTGTTCAGTAAGTTTAGCTGTCTTCTGATTTACAGTGCTATTCAAGGTTTTACAACATTACCCATCTATGTTCAGTGTTACCACTTTTAAAGTAAAATTCTTGAGTAGAAATGCAACCAAACCAGTAAATATCTGGGAAAAAACACTGCAGAAATCTAACTTCAATACATTTCATTATAATATGTTACAGTAGAAATTAGTAAAATTAAATATTTTTTTTAATCCAATTAGCACAGTATATGGTGAGGAAGCTATGTTCTGTAAATGGACACCAGAATATCTCGTTTGGACTCTGGAATTATATTACTTTAAATATTTCTGATGTTTAAAAGGATAAGTTTGAGGTGGATACATTTTATTCCTCTCCAAAATAATACCAAATTGAAAATATTCTAAATGAATCAAATGACTATATGATTCCATCACAGCAGATCTCTTCCCCTATTATAAAGTGGTTAACGATGTGAATGAACGTGGCTGCTTCTGCAAATTGTTTTCAATTAGCTGTTGAAATAGAAAACTCATCTGAGAAACTGCTGTAAAATTCTATCACAAGTTTCCCAAGTGAGCACTTTGCTACTGAACTAAAAGAGCAGTCCTGTAGTTTAAGCCACTAGAGACTGTTTATAATTAATGCCTAATTTTTCACAGGTGCATTTTTTATATATTTTGTCAGGACATTGGCATTTTATCGCTAATTCAGATTCTGTCAAACTGAAAGCTGCAGGTTTAGTCCACACAGCATATATTAATAGAAGCAAGGTGTGTTGTTAAATTTGTAAGACAATTCTACCTGGTTAACTTCCAGAAGATTATTTTATTTAAAAATTAACTTTTTGTCAGTGCCGGTAACCTAAGTTGCAGCACTATGGGAAAGTCTTAGCTAGAATAATAATTCTGGATAGAAGGCTGCCTTTAAATATCACTGCTCTCTATATACCACTGCTTCCTGATGTTTTATCCTTCTCTTTCCTGAAGAGTCAAATATTATCCTATCTCAAACCTTCAAAGGGATGAGCTGTTTTCCACTGACTTGTACATGGCCTTTTAAAAAAATAAGTTTGGAGACTGGCAGATCTGGTGAGTAATCCTGGCTTGTAGTAAAGGATACGCACAGTGTTCACATTAGTTTAGAAAACATGAAAGAACACCATTTTTAAAAATTCTGTCAAATTCAGATAGGCACCTGTTTATTGTAGAAGTTTAATATCTGTACTCCACCTGTCTAAATAAAAGCAGAGCAGTTGACTGATTAATTGTTAATGTTTCCCAGCAAAACCAGAAGTGGGACACTGGAGAAAACTACTAGTCTGACGTGTTTCGTCTGTGACAATGAAATTAACTACAAACCACAAATTGTTTAGGGCTTCAGTGTTTTGTTAGATATTTAAGGTCTAGAAAAATTATTTTTTACTGCACATCGATTTGTACTAATTTATTAGCACAATTAAGGAAATCACCTTGCAAATGTCTGTTGCAGGCACATAAAAACAGAAATCTGTGGGCTGAAGAATGTTATGATCAAGATCCCTTAAAGAATTCTGTGCACCCTCTGCTTACCTGTATTGTTTGTCAGGATGGATTTTATTGCCATAGCATTGTTATTTGTGATTTAATACTGCTTGTTCATATAATTAAAAGATGTATTTTAGCTGTTCTAACAACAGAACGGCATTTCTGTTGTCCCAGGCCACAAGAATTTTCAGCTGGTACCAATGCAATACTATTAATTGCAATGTCATATGAAAATTCCAATTTCTCTCTGTAAATCATCACTAAGATCAAATGAGCATCCATCAAACTTCACTCTCTCTGTTGTTTAAGGTTAAGCTCTACAATCCTTCATTGCTACAGGCTCTGGTGTTACATTGGTCTCCACCACTACCAGCCCATTATCTGGGTCTATGACACAGAACTATCATCTTTCCTGTAGCTGGCATGAAAAGTAACATTGGCCAGACACAGAATTTGTAGAGAGAAATTAAAGGATATTTTCACTAGTTTTAAGCACTTATGCAGCTGTGGAATCTGGGATAATAATAGGGCGTATTGAGGGGAAACGGAGCACTATGGGATGTTGAGAAAAAGGGAAGAGAACAAAGATAATCAATTCGAAGTGAGATTAGCACAGAAATGGTGTCTTCCCTCCCTCTTCTATATGCTGTGTAATGCAAAAAAAGCTGTAAATTCTAGTTTGAAAATTAAGTAAGACTACTATTATTTTAAGATTACTTGTAGGATGTAGAAAAGTAATATACAAGTTGGCAGAATAATTCTGTGATTCAGCTAATAAATTGTGAATTCTGTGAATCCAGCTAATAAGTGTTAAAGGTCATAGAATGACACAGACTGTCACTTGGACCCTGTCTGTGCTTTGGGAGCCAACTCAGACTCCAACTGCTCATGTGGCATCCTCGCCCTCAGAGTTCAGGAGTTACTGGGATAATAACGGGGCTTTCCCTCTGTTAACCTGGGTCTGTGAGGATCACAACAAATGAAACCTGGCTCTTGCTTGCAAACTGATGGAAGCCACAGTTGTGGCATTTCTCAGATCTCTCTCCCGGATGGAATAAGCATCTCTTCATTTTAACTCTCAGTATGGGTACCCTCTACCCAGCAGTTATTTTTACAAAAATTTGAAGCTCTTAATTACTTTAAAGGTGTATCTACCCTTTTAACAAATTTGTCTCAAATCAGTGTATGTGCTCAAAACCCATTAATGGGGCACATATGTGCTGTGATTGCACAAATTTACTTTCCCTAGTAAAGTAGGCTAAATACCTCTAAGAAGCCAAATGAAAGTTTAATCTTTAAGAAATGACATTTTTTTAAAATCCATGTCTTATAGATGTTCCTACCAAATTTAATGTCATGTTGATACTAATATTCACCTGTACAGGAATAAATTAGAAGTTATATTCCTTATATGAATTTTTGATCCCTCCTCCACATTTCTACATGAAAAATATGATTTTCAGTCAAGCTGTTTAGAACACCTGAGATGTTGCACAGCAAATGATTGTCTTGTCTGCTTCAGAGCTAAATCAATATTAACACCAATGGTATTCAGATGGACTTTGCATTTTGATTGAAGTACAAACATATCCAGGCTGCCAGACACACGTAGTCCAGGTAGAAAGGATGCACTGTTTTGTAATTTGGCAAGGGAACTATAAACTGGCTAAATTTTAGTCAAGGACCAAATATTCAAGAATCTGCAGATGACGGGAGAGCCTTGACAATATTAACTCTGTTTTAGAGTTGCTGCTCACAACTCTGTTTCTTAAATTTTCTTCAAGGAGTACAATAATTCCTGCTAAGAACCCTACATGTCCAACATGAGGGAGCCTGAAGGAAAGATAAACAAGCCAACTCTGCTGAATATTGAGGGAAAAAGGAAATAGCTGTGTAGATATGAAGGCTGTTGGACAGTTTCAGACTTTATAAATAGCAGTCAGTGGATAAGAAAACATATGACAAAAAAACCCAGCACAATCATTGTTTTAAACAAGGTTTTAAAAAATACATAATTCTGCCATTTTAAAGTTATCATTCATATGCTACAGAGGAACTTTCTAAAACTGAAGAGAAAATGTTCATCTTTTAGAGACTGTTCTCAACAGAACCTAGCAAAAAAATGGAGCTTAAGGGAAGGCAATGATACAGTATTCACATGAAAATATTATGTTTTAAAGGCCAACCCTTTCCTTTGATGGTTCCTAAGCTTTATAAAGCACTGTGAATGCAAACCATAGCACATGACTGTCTAGATTCACAAGGAAGAAAAGGAAGGTGGAGGTGATGCTGCCTTTCATTCAAAAGTCCTGGCACTGGTCCCATCATCTGGGAAAATGCTCTAGGCAGAGAAAACCTCTGCCTAGTTCCCTCTCTGTTTGAGGAGATCCACTCACTCAGACTAGTAGGGATTTTGGAATAAGCCTCCTCGTTTTGTTTCATGTAAGTGTTTACTGAGTGAGAATGACCCAAGCCTGATGTATAAACCAGGAGCTGGGGAGGTAGGGCACCCTCAGCTTTTAATCCCTGTTCAGATAGACATTTAACATTCTTAAAGTGGAACTCACTTTTTTTGTCTTTTCTTTTTTGGAAGGAATTATCCTCTTTTTGTCTGCCCAACACCATGTGGTTTGCTTGTGGGATCCTCTGTGAAGAATGGCTAATATTTTGCATAACGCGTTAATCAATTTTTACAAATCACAACAAAAGAAAGCATCATAGGAGAAATTTTCACTTCCTGTTAACAAGGGCACATGCTGCTGAATATCTGTTCATAATATTCTAATGAACTAGAGTATCTTGGCAAAGTAATGTGCAACACCCTTTCTTTCTCTGACAGGGCTTGTGAGAGAGAGAAACTAATCTAGCAGTAGGATTCTTGCAGTATAGCAGTTGTCAGTAGGACCTGGCGATTGCTGTCAATATGACAACTTCTCCAATAAATATACATTACTCCCCTTTTCTTTCAGTACTGTCATTTTTTTCAACAAGAGTCTCTGGGGCATATGTTGAGTTGGTATTATGTCACTTTTCATGCTATTTAAGGCTTCTGCCAAGTATTACAACAATGTCTGGCATCGACCCAGTGGAACAATGTTCTTTACTACTGAATTACATAATTGAGTAGAAGTGGACGTAAAGGCTAAGCCAAGTAGTTAATTGCTTGGATTTTCTTTACTATGTCGAGTACACACAGTAGTAGACATCTAGGATTGAATTTGTTCTAAGGTGAATGATAAAAATTAATCCAATAGACAACGTGTTATGCCCTGTGTCTCTGATCTGAGAACTGGACAAGCAGTTGCAATAGATAAATGGATGTACATAGTATCATTTTTCTAAAATCAATTTCTTAAATGAAAACTAAATTATTTCAAGGTTTATTTAACTTTATTGTAATCTAAAGTCACCATGAAAATCTTCTGGAAACAAAAATTTTTTTAAGATGTATTTCTATTTTGCATCCAAATAAACAAACTAGATTTGTAATAGCAATGGCTCTGCTTGTAGCTCACCCATTTGATGGAGCTCATCCAATTCAAACATTTCTTGTAACTTCAAGTAGTTTAGAATGTGTTCTCGTCTGATGAGTTTGAGTAATGTTGACAGGAGAAATACATGCACACTGAAGAGACACTGAGTCTCCTTAATGGTAATTATTTATTATTGTTATTATTATGCATGATGGTATGTTGGAAGTGTTTAAAAAGACAATTTATGGTTTGGTTGTTTTTTTTTTTCTTAATTTACAGAAGCATACTTATAAAGTTTAAAAGACTGGAAGCTAGCTTATGCTTTCTTCAGCATTGCATGTTAGACTTTTCATATTGTATCAAAAAGGAAAGTATAAACATGTTATGTATGCCTAACAAACATTATAAAATAATGTTATAAACAGATTAGATCACCACTTACTGTTTATACTTGTGCCAAATTCCTGAAGGTATGATACTGTAACAACAAACCACAGCAGACTAAATGCAATCAATTTTACAAGCATACCTTATGGAATACTTGAATACTTGAGTAAATCGTACATGTGTTGAATAGTGTTTGTTTTGCAGATGTTCATTTAGTATCTGTTTGTGCATTCATAGTTACAGGCTTCCCAACTGAACATATCCATTCTAACAAAATTTTGGCAGCAGCTCCAATAGCAATGTCATATGGGTTGGTACTTGCTGTATGTGTGTAGTGCCTCTAAGAATAACAAATAATATTAAACAAACCCATAACTTCAATGCTAATGAACAAGACTTTCTTACTCTGCTGTAAGCTTTTTACTGACATACAAAATCAGAACTAGACAATTGCACTCTGATTCCCAGATTACATTCAAATAGTGACCAGACACAACATGGAGTCCTCATCCAGTAGGGTTTAAAAAAAAAAAAAATCATCATTAGGTATATTTGTCACAGTAGTTTAGTAGCACTTCCCTCAGTAGATTGGTAGCACCAAGTGTACCAAGTCTGCTTGTGACATGTGATGGGGACTTCACAGTCTCCCTAGGTAACTCTGACAAAGTAAACTTTGATGTTAATAATAAGGCAGCATTATGTTAAACTCAAGTCACATCTAAAATTAATTTTTCAGGATTCTGGTCAAGACTTTTCAGAATATAGTACAAACTTCTTTACTCTTCAACCACTCTCACCAAATATTAATACTGTTTACTAGATCAATAGTGAAGAAAATACTCAAAGTTCATTTTTAAATATCAACCTGAAACTGAAAAATATGTAAGCAATAATTTAGTATCAGCAGAGCAGAAGGAAATATCTGATGAAAGGTACTGTGACGTTTTAATTTGTAAAATTCTGTTTTCCTAAAAACTTTGATAACTTTATGTTCTCCTAGTACTCTGCTTGTATTTCTGTGTAGGCAAATTCATGATCACTATTTAAATTCCCTGTCACTTTCTTTGTATTTGGCACTTTCCTTCAACTGGAACACTGCTGGCACTGTTACATTGACCTCCAAGTTTTATGATGGAGGTATCTGCATGCTAATGGTAGCTTAACTGATCCCCATATTTATGTAATCAATAAACCTATAAATCTTAAGAGGCTCATGTGAATGGTTTATGGTGACATCTGCCACTGCTTCAGTTAAGTGTGAATTCCCCTTTTTTGGATACTATCTCCTGTTCACCTCTGTCATTTGTGGAGAGAGTTGGGGAAGTGAAGACTCGTTCAATGTAGTGAAATTGGTTAGGTCATCACAGTAACAAAATGGACTTCCTAAGGTGATTATCAATAACAATAAATAGTTCTAAAAATTTCTTTATAAATTCTTAATCCAAAGATCATGTAATTTGTAATGTATATCTGATTTTGTGAACCTTTAATGGCATGGTTAAAGGTTTTCTGAATCAGATTCTAACTACAGATGAATAAAACGCTAGCTTGTCTTATGATTTCGTGGTAAGAGGTAAGGAAGAGGTAGGATTGTTTATATGCTTTAAGCACACATTTTGGTTAGCATAGCAAGGTTTCTAAAGTATCAACTACATTTCCTGGTTTCCAACTATCTAGGTCTTTGGTCTTGATCTGGAAATATAAAGCAGTTCAACCAAACTGTGCTGCTAAAAACCTTAATGGAATTTTTGCCTTTTAGCTATATATGGATGCGATGGCTGTGGTTAAAAATCAAAAGCATCAACAGGTTAAAAAGTATGATTCCAGAGTGAAAAGTAATCATCCAGCTTTTGCTGACATCTATGCACTGTTTGAAGACCTGATAACTGATATAAAGAGTGTAAGGATTTTTTTTTCCCAGCCCCAAGCTTTTTTTCCATAAGAGAAAAATAGATGACCAACTTGAGAATTATTACACTGGGTCTTTTGGTTACAGAAGTCAACAACAGATAGACATTTGCTTGCCTAATTCTTTCCTAGCCTATGTGAATCAATATGAGGATTTCTATTTTTTTTTTACCATTTCATCTGAATGAATTGAGAGCAACGGCTGTCTTGCAACTTGCTTGTCTCTAGTTATTAATTACTTCTTGAGAAGACATGCTTTGGTTTCCACTTTGCCCCCCTTTTGCATATCTCAACTGCAAAATCCTCCTGCTTAGCTGACTGACACTCTTGCCTCAAAATGCCTGAACATGATAAACAAAGTAAGAACAATATGAACAACTGCTGGTTGATATGCAGAATAAAGTTGATAGTTGTATTCATAATTTCTCACTTAATTGCACTTGTCCCTCTACCAGCATAGTCAGAGGAGTCAAGACAGGAAGTTATACCCTCTGGTGGTGTGAGCAAGACAGCTACCAGTTTCTGCTATTTCTTAACAAACCTCTACGTGCCTTGTCAAAATGAGGCTATTGTCTGCTAATTTATCAGTGGTTGATACAGGGTGATGTGGGGGAACAGACCCCTGGAATAGAACAAATGATAGTTTAGTGGGCAATTTACAACCAAGAAACAGAAGTGAAAGACCTGCAGAGCAGAAGGGGCAGATCACAGTAACAACACAGAGAATCAACACTTGGAATGAATCTATGAACATATCACTGCAGGGTTTTTGTGCTGGGGGGAAAGAAAAAGAATGGCAGTGGAAAAGCAAAATACAAACAGCTAACAGACTGGTTTTTGATTGGACTGGCAGGTCTAACAGCTGCCAAACTTGGCAGTATCAGTGTGACTAGTTGTGTACATACATGCATCCACATTAGTCTGTTAGCAAGTGTTTTTAGTTCATAAACGCAACTTGCTTTTATTGAGGGGGTGTTTAAACCTGCAGCAAGCAATAGCAGCATTTTGGACCATTGAGGGATATTGCTATCAATTGATTTATCTGGCACAGACAATGCTTTTGAGACAAAACCCAGAAGCTGATGAGAGATTACTGTCAATAACTCTCAGAAGGGAAAGGAATGTCTCTTTGGTAATTCACAGGCCAGTAGATCTAAAATGAGGTAATTCAGACTAGTTAGCTTTCAAACTCAGCTTTACTGCTATAGCCAGCAGTGCATGCATGCTGCCCAACTGCATGAAATACAATTGTTCTCTGTAATCAGCTTCTGCTAAGTTTCTCTTTTAGAGTATACCATCTGTTTGCAGTTTTCTCTGTAAGTTTTCAAGCACGGTCCTGCTAAAACCTCTTGTTACTTAATCAGTACCTTCTCTTACATGTAATGCAGCCTTCCTTCCTGGTACTTAATTCTGGCTGGCATCTCCAGAGCTTGCAGTTTTTTAGACTGTATTTGAAAGTCCTGCATGTCTTGCATCATGCTGGCTTCTCCGAAAGGAGATATAAATCTTCCTGTGCAGTGCATCTGCCTATGCGTTTCTCATGGCAAAGGGCACCTAGATCCGCTGGCTCACTGCAAGGGTAACTGCCAAGGACTGTTACTAAATGTGGATGGTAGGAATCCCTGCTTTTATTTCCCCCCACCCCAGGACCTCCTATGTCATTTCCATGGCTGATGAGGAACATTAGAAGGGCACCTTCATCGTTAATGCAGTCTATGAAGGCTCACATCTTAATGTCAAGGAGACACAGCTCACCTACATCACAGTACACTGCGTTTTCAGTCTCTTCTTTATAAAGAGGTTTTACAGATCTCATTAAACTTTTTACTTTTTTCTTTAGTTAGTCACCAATTGATTGCTGCAACACAAAGTTTTAGGGCTTTCTCATTAACTATCTACAAAGCCTAGTCAAGATGCTCATCTATAAACCAAGGCAGCCTTAGAAAGAACTGGGTTTTTTGTAATTATGTGGGCTATTTACTATCCTTCATTCATTTGTGAGTTTCAAAGTTGTGAACACTTATTCTCACTTGGTAAACTTTATTTTCGCCTATGGCTTTGTAGGATGACGCAAAAACATGACATTCAAACAAATTTGCCCAAGGACTTAGGTAAGGATCTTGCAGAACAGTGTGCAACTGTGCACCTTCAGAATGCACAAATTTAATAAATTAAATGTGCAGAGTTGATCTTGTTATTTCACAGTTTTTCAATGTTTTACCTTGCAATCTTGTCTTTATATTTATCTTGCTTTAGAATGAACATAAACACCTGCAATTATTTCTCAGTAGGTAAATGAGTAGTTGAAAGTATGTGTTTCAAATTACTGGACTATACCTCTCCCTTCCCAGTCACTTCTGTCTAAAATGAGTTCCCTCTCTAGTTCCCATTCTTCTTCTCTGTTTTCTGCCAAATATAAAGAATATTTCTTTCTTTTTTCCTTCTACTTGGCAGAATGGCATAGTTTAATAATGGCTTAATTACTAAACTGTAATAACCAAATGATTTAATGGCATAATCACTAAGCAGTAATTATTTAATTACTAATGTTGTTTATTTTTTTTTTCATTTCTCTGAGGTTCCAAAGTACTTTGGAAGCATCTCAAGGCTAAAGATAATAGTGAAAATTAACAGTGTATTTTCCAGACTAAACACAGTAGTCAGATCTTTAGAGCTTAAGTTCATAAGGAGGACACTTCACTTTTCTCTGAAAAATACCTACATTTGAGGGAGAATTTATACTAAATAAATTGAGGATGTCTGAAGGCAGTTATGGCAGATGTCACCAACAGTAAGTTGTGATTAGTATGGGCTGAAAAAGTTGAGATAGTTTACATCTGGTTAAGTACTCTCCTATTACTAATCTTCAAAATTCACCAGAAGTATTTTCGTATTTTACTAAAGGAAGAATCACACTTTCTTTAAGAAAATAGGGTAGAATGGACAGCAAAACTGATGTAAAAATCTACTCAGGAGCATTCTTAGATGTTGGCCTGGGTGAGAGAGCACTATAGGCAAAAAAGCATGGGAAAACCTTGAATTTCTTCATTGCTTTTTGATTCAGAGATTTTCATATGCGAATTCTGAGATGAGTGAAAATGCAATTCTGCAGTACTGTGCTCCAAGACTGCTTTCTCTAGTGACCATGGTTTCACTGCCCCATTAAGGCCTTGTCTAGCAGTTCTGTGATGTCCCACTGGAAGTAATGGGAATGTTTTATTCAGTAAAGGTTTGGAACAGTTGATATTTACTTATATAACCCACTGGGTAAATGGCTATGAAAAATCACAATGAAAACACAAGCATACAGTGAACCTCCCGTCTCAACAGTGTTGTTTAGTGTCTTATGCTCCACTGATTCCAGCAACACACTTGGACTTGTATTCGCAGGGGTTTTGTATTCAATGTTAGCTCTGGGTACAGCTTTCCCTAGCTTTTGTTTGGCCGCTCGGCTGTGTGGAGTTATACCGGTGCTTGTGACGGACAGTGACGCAAGGGAAAGGCCTGACCGCCCACCAGGGCCTACCGAGGGCCGCGCCCGCCGTCCCTCAGGCAGCCCCGACAGCTGCGCTCACTCGCGGAGCAAGCGCGGCCTACTTACGGGGCAGCGCTGAGGTCAAAACTGATCGCGAGTCGTCTCCCCGCCGCGGGGCCCGCCGTGGATCTGCCCGCGTGGCGGCGGGCCCTGTCAGCCCTCGCCGAGGCGGCGGCGGGCGGGCGGGCAGGCGGCGGCCGAGGGGGCGCCAGCAGGCCCGGGCGCGCCAGGCCGCAGCCGCCCGCGGGGTGTGAGGCCCGGCACATGGCGCGTGGCCCCGCCCCCGCGCGGCCCCGGCCCGGCCCCGCCCCGCGGCTGCCGGAAAGCGGCGGCGCTGTGGGGCTGCCCCGCGCTCTACCCGTCAGGCAGCGCGCCGCGCCGCCACCCCGCTGCCTCCCGCCCGCCCTCGCTCCCCGGCGGCGGCTGAGGTGGGGCGCCGCGGTTCGGCGATGTGAGGTGCCTCCGCCAGCGCAGCTGCCTCCCATCCCCCCGCCAGGAGGAAGGCAGCGCGGCGGCCTGCCGCGGCCTCTCCGGACGCGCAGCACGGTAAGCCAGCCCGGTCCTTCCCCTCGGCCCTGCCTGCCGGGGCGGCCTGCTGTCTCCCCGGGCGGAGGCAGCCGCCGCTCGGCCGCGGGCGGGCCGCGGGGGGATTGTCGCCTGCGAGACCGACGCCATCTTAGGTCGGAGCGCGGCCTTGCACCCCCCCCTCGCGTCTGTGGAGCGGGGGCCCCAGGCCATGAGGGCTTCCGCGGGCCGCCCGCGGGGCCCAGCCGGGAGCTGGGGGTGGGAGCGGGGGGGTTTGTCCGCAGGGGCGTCCCGGGGAGGGCTGGCTCTTCCCTGCCTCCACCGATCAGGGGCCGGCCGTGGCCAGGGCCCCCGGCCATTGGCAGCGGATGCCGGGCTTGCCGCCGGGCCTCCTCCCCTCCCGCCGCGGCCGTGGCATGCGGGCCTCGTCCAAACCCCAACTTGCAGCCTCCGTCGAGTCCTTGCGGTCAGCCGGCGGCGGGGAGGCGGGACGCAGGGCGGTCAGGCTGCGCCAGAGGCGGCGGCGCCAGGGGCGCTGCGGGCGGAGCGGCAGCTGCTCGGCTGCCCTCGGGGACTTGGCTCCTTCTCCCGGCCTCGCACCCATCGCAGCTCGGGGGTGTGAACTTCTGACTGGCTTGCAAAGGCAACATTGCCCTTCCCTAGGCGGAGCTTATACCATCTCATGGCAGAGAGGGTAGTGTTGGCTGTTCAGGTTGGGATTTGAGGGAAGTTTGTTTATCCTTTGGCTTTTTAAAACTTTTAGGTTCAGTTTCAGCTTGGTCATCGTTTCTTTGCTGCTGAAACAAATGCAGCACTCAAAAATACAATTGCTCACAGTTCAGATGAAACTGTGGATTGCACACTAATCTACAACGAACACGATGCAAAGTTATGTGTCTGTATGGGAAGTCGTCTGAAAAATACAATGTGGGTGCTCACTGTGTGATCTGTGTTGCAAATAATCTAAGTTCTTTGTTCTTTTGAAATGCAGCTATTAAGCTGGAGGAAAAAAATGTTTGACTAATTCAGTGATAATACTATTAGGGAAAGATGACAAACAAGGCTAGTCTGAGAACTTTCTGGTTAATGTAGAGGAAGGAGGGTTACCCTATGGCACAGATGGCTCCACATTGTAGTAATGTAGATGTCCTCACTCTTTAAGCTCACACCAATTTCATACTGGTGGGTTGGTTTCAGTTACTTTAAGCCAAACCAAAGAAGTATTGAGTATTGGAAACCTCACTTGAACTTAAAAGGGAACAGGTGAATTGCATCTAAGGTAACAAATGGGTTTTCAGTAACTCTGAATCTTACTGCAGCTGTATTTACCATGGTTTTCTACAGTATTGATTTCTGTGCATCTTTAAGGTGCACTTTTCAACTTACTTTCTGCTGTTTTCACTACAGCTGTTACACTTTCGTTACATTTACTAATGTTTGTATAATTTTTGCTGTTTCTATGTGAGTGCTTTTAAATCCTAACAGTAAAAAAAGCAGGTTATAAATACAACAGGCTTTTAATAGTTAGGCATCTTTAAACATAATTGCCATGATAAGAAAGTAGTGCTTTTAAAGCACTTATTTCATCAGAAGCTTATTGCTCTTTTGTGCAATGAGTTCAATTTTCTTTTCTGTTTTATATCAGGTTTTTAGTTCATTGCTTGTCTAGTAACTATAATTATGTTCCATGGACTTGTGCTTTTGCAGGTTGTTGATTATGTGTGCCTGCCTAATAAACTTTAGTGATTAGCCTTAGTTTTTGCTGGGCAGTTGACTTTGAAAGCAATATCCTAATATAGTCTAATAATTTTTTCTTAAATGTTTTAAAGAACTTGTTGACACTTTTTAGCCTAGAATAATGGTTTAAACACTTTTTTTATTATACACATACAGCATTTCATTAGAGTTTTGGACCTCTCAGATCCAGGCACTATGTTTAAGGAGATGTCTATCAATATGTATATATGTTTATACATATTTAAAAATGAGGAAAATAAAGTTTATTGCCAATAGGTTTCCCTTTCTTATACTGATGTCTGCACCTCCACTGGGAAATGTTTGGGGAGAGTGGGGGAAGAATTCTCTATTGGTTTTGGCTTTGAGAGCAACCACTAGCAGGATTCCTGGAATGCATTTTCTATGCTAATGTAGTTAAAGAAGCTGAAAACTTAGAAGCTAGTTGTATTGTAAAAATGGATGTGGATGTTTCCTTAGACAATGGAGACCATTTGAGCAGTTCCTGTATGCCTCCTGTAATCAAATCCATTCCCCCTTACTGCAGCTCTGATTGCTCAGGTCACAGATTTTTTTTTGACCTCCCAGTTGTGCCAGTAAAACTGTTAGTGGGCCAGGTTATTTTTAACCTGCGCTGGTTCACGTCATAGTCCCATGAAAAGTTGTACTAGCACAACTGAGGGAGCAGTGCAGGAGCAGGATGGGAATTCATTAGGCTGGCTTTGTCACCAGGAAAAAAAGTCAGTGAAAGCTTGCCTTAAAATCATAGCATTTAACTTAAAAAATTAGATTAAAAGATCTGAAATAATCTTGATATTTGCCTTTTAAAAGCTGTCGTATGTTTTGAGCCACCTTTAGAGAATACCTTAACATGTACCTCCTGATTCATGAAATGGAACACCCATAGAGATGACACCAGTTGGTGTAACTTTCTAAAAGTCCATGCCGATGTTACCAAATTACTATTAACTGTATAAAACAAAGATCAGCTGCATTATAGTGTAGCAGAGGTTATCACATGTATCTTATTAGAATTCTACTAACATATAGATTGTACCTATTTTATGTTTTTAATATAAATTACATATGCTCACATTTGCATTCACTGAGCACATTCTATAATTGATTACTTTTTTCCCCTGCGGTCAAATAAAACTTGTGTTTTTTTAATAAAAAGACTACAACTCATATTTACCTTGTCAGTTCCATGAAAAAAGTCTCTGAAAATAGTCTTTCATTGTGCCTTAAAGTCTAATAAACTTTGTCTCTGTGTTAGTAAAGAAAAAACATTCTCAAGAATGTCCTTCTGCAGAGGAGAGTCAGGTTTGATTCACTTTGCAAGGTGTGGCACACAGCCCCTGTTGTCTGTTGTCAAGTGGAAATTGGCTTCATACTCTTCCTCTTTTCCTGCGACAACAATCTAGTTTAGTGTCTTATTCTCTTCTTTCCTAGCACTATGTTTAACTTCAGCACCCTAAGCTGATGAAGGAAGGAAGGAGTATAGCTTTGCTACTTTATATAATCCCCAAGATTTAGTATTGTAACACCACCAGCCCCGTTCTTATGCACTTTAATGCAAGTAGGGGCATGATTCTGTCTGCTCCCCTGTGATAAGCTATTACGGGCTAATTATTTCTACAGTCCCATCACCAAATCTAGCACCTTATTACTCCTACCTGAAATTGTCTTCTCTTATTAGATATTAGACAGGTTTTCACTGTGTCTGTGCTGAAGTCTTCTGTTTCAAACACTGTTGATAGATAATGAAGGGTATTCTTAGTCTTGGGTAATCATACTTTCAAAAGAGAAACTTGACCTAATGCTTAATATATATGTTATTCTGGAAATATTTTTGGAAAGGAGAAAACCATGGGAAATTTTACAGAAAAATGTGTTGAATAAACACCCTCTGCATCTTACAAGATAAATAATTTAGTTTAAGAAATACCAGTTTATGATTATGAATGTAATATTGATTTTGTCACCTCGTGTATAACGTTTGTTATTCTTTCATGACATAACCGTAGACATTAGTGCTTGTCTGATGCTCTGGCTATTATGTTTAGGGAGTTAAACTGTCAGAGAACTATCACTGCATAATAGTGGAAAGTCAAAGTTTGCTTTGTCAGGTACGTGCTGCATCAATGCAAGAATGAGAAAAATATTGGTAATGTTTTTTATTAGCAGTAGCCTGGAAATATTCTTATATTGATTGTGGCCTTCATGAAAGGAACTGTTGCTCGGATATTCTTTGCTTTTTGTCAGAGCAGTCCAATGATGAATTCAATTTCATGTGCTGAACTGCTCATTAATTTCAAGGAATCCTTATATTGGCTGTAGTTACTATTGGGTTCCTCATGCAAAACTGTATTGTTTTCCCCTCTGATTTATGAAAAGATGGAGACGTGGAATTTTGTGAAGCTCCGTGTCTTAGACAAAGCAAACACCATTGTATTGAGGTCCTGATCTCGGTTATTGCTGAGACAGCCTGTGGCTTTATGAAATTACTGGTCTTATTACAAATTAGATTATTGGTAGCGTGTGTAAAGAAGTATAAAAGTTTCTTATTTCCTGTATTGTTCAGAAATACTTTCAAGATTATGCGAGAGGATGTGAAAAGAGAGAAGAAAACTTAATTGGCCATCACTGTTTATTTAAAAAACAAATAAACCCAGTTGTGATTAGAGGTCCTGATGTTAATTTGATTAGTTCCAGAAGCTACATATTTTCATTACTATTTCCATACATTACTTTTTTTCTTACTGCAAGAACAAGTCTCCAGGCATGAGAGACTCAGTCTAATGAGATCAATGCAAAATTTTTATCAAGTTCTAACTGATAATGCAAACACCGTGCAAAGTGTTGTGGGTTTTTTGTTTAAGTTTTTTTTTTTTGTAGGTGATTAGTTTGGTTTTTTTGTGGGGGTTTGGGTGAATTTTTGTTTGGTTTTTGTTGTGTTTTAAAGAAGCCCTGGCAAAATATTTCAAAATTTATGGGGCTGTGGTAGGTTGTGAGCTTGGGGCGTTGGGTTGGGTTTTTTTAGATGCAAAGAGAATGAAGCTGTAATTAGTGGTTCAGTAACTCAGTTGTGCCAGGTATATTACATGCTTCATAGTAGGGTCTTCAGATTTCTTGTGAATCACTTAGCTGGAATAGGAGTATTTTTTAAAAAGATAACTTTTGCTGTGGTGTCAGAGGCTTCCTCTAATAGTTAACTTGTGTATTATACAAAAATAGTTTAAATGTATATGGAGGATATCTGGTCTTTTTTCATCTTTAATAGCAAAGATGAGAATTCAAGTAATGATCAGAAAGTTGATGTGGTGTCTTGAAGATCTATGTCAGATCTTTGAAGATCTTCTATATTAGATCACGTTCAACCTGTGTGGAACATGGGTAGGGGGGAGGGAAAACCATTTTATGGCTATTATTGACAAATGCAGTAATCTTTACTGAACAGTGAAACATTTGTTCTGTGGAAGTACTGAATGTTTTGATATGTGTGTCTTGTTTTTTACTGTCTAGTCTCAAGATGGCAGAATTATTTATGGAATGTGAAGAAGAGGAGCTAGAACCATGGCAAAAGAGAGTGAAAGAAGTGGAGGAGGATGATGATGATGATGAGCCAATCTTTGTTGGGGAAATCTCAGGCTCGAAGCCAGCTAGTACATGTAAGATAACATTTTCCATAACTTAAAACAGATACTTGAAGGTGTAAAACTTGAAACTTACTTTGAAAATACAGAATTTTTAACAGTAAAATTTAAGAAATTCTACATCTTAAAGCCGTTGTGTAGGTCGCTGTCATACTGAAAATTGGAATCCATAAGAAATTCTGTCCTAAAACCCAGGTTATGCACAGCTCTGTCTACCTCTAACCTTTAATCTCTGAAGTCAAAACAAGGGTGTTTGAAGGTTTTAGCATTTTAGCATATATCCACTATATACAATGCTGAAACCATGCATGCAGGTGCTCTCAATATAGTTGATATTTAGTTAGATACTTTGAAGTGTCTCCCTACTGAATGAATGTGCATGAATTTAAGTCTTCATGTTACAGTCCCTCTTTTTTTCTCCACCCCACATCTCATGTTGGTGGACAGTCTGAATGGGTGGACATCAGTCTGACAAAACCAAAGTAACTGTCTTAAGTGTCTATAATAAAAGCACAATCAGGAAAAGTGATTAATGTGGAAATCGTAGAATCTGCTCTGTTAAGTAAGAGACTTATTAATTCATTCATCCCCTGTAAAATAAAGAGTTTTTTTCATGAAGTTCTGTAGTTTTCTCCTAGTGCAGGGAGTGAGGTTAGGTGGTTGTGATGACAGCAGATGTGTCAGGATTCCATGTTTGTCCTGTCCTTGGGCTTTGGCAGGTAAGTAAAGGAGAAAATTATTTTTGTTACATAAACTCATTCTAGTAATGGAACTTCTTGATTTCTGTGTGTGGCCATCTTGTAGTCAATTGTTAAGAGGTTTGACCTAGGGTTTCTCTAGCTATCGAATACCAAGACTTTGCCTGGTGAGGTTTACTGCTTTCAGTTTCTGCCTCATCTCTGCTATGCTTGTATCCAAGATTTCCAGTCATTTTCTCAAGGTTGTAGTTTGCAGTGAAGGATCTCAAGACAAAATCTTAAACTAGGCTCTCTGTTATACTCTGCTGTGTGGACTTTGGAGCTTTTATTAGCTGTACAGTCATTTTAGTTCACAATACTTTCATCTTGCATCTGAACTCAATTTTACTTTATTACTTACTACTTACACTAGCTTAAAGTGGAAGATTGTTTTAAATATTAAAGAAATACTGAAGCTGATGTTAAAGTTCTATCACCTGAAAATAATTCTTAAGGGTTAATCTTCTTGAATATTTAAAAAATATTCTAGATCCTCTTGAAAGTTTGAAGAGTATTTTAAAATTACTCTAAGAAATTTTCTGCAGTTACAAACTTCTAGAAGGACTGAAAAATACCCTTACTGTTTTCTGGAAGGTCCAGAGACCTCTGGATTGCTGTTGGTCATTGGCAGTAGGTCATGGCATAGAACAACTATTAAGGCACTAGACATTCGTTGGAACAACAAATATGCCGAGTTTCATTGCAGTCATAGTCTCAAGATTTTTTTGTAGTCATAAAGGATAGAAATAGTTCAGGTGAAAGCTATAATTTTGATATGATTCAGCAACTTCAAGAACTTGGTAAAAGAGACTTTAAATGTATGCATCTTATTCTAGTGCTGTCCATACTTGGTCCTGACACAAGTAAAATCACTTATGGTATAACTTACTACTTTATCTCTTTTCCTTCCCTTTCCTCAACTTTTCTCTTTGTAATCTTCTACTTCACTATCAAAAACAGCTATGGAAGAATGACCTCAGTTCTTCTCTGGCTTGTAAGTAGTACTACCTGGCAGTAGTCAGGCTTCAGTTTGTTATTGGTGATAGGCAAGACACAGTGAACTCAACTTTGCTTATCACTGTTTAGTTTTTACCTGAGAAAATTCCTGTCTGATCAGATGAAAAATTAGATGACAAATGAAGACTTACATGTAGTTATTAATTCTTCTGAAAGATATATTTTCTGCAATACATAGCAATTTGTTTTAACCTTTTCCTGACAATGCAATTATCAGTTTTTATACAGACTGGTGTGGAAAACTCAAAGGAAATAGTTAAAAAACCAAAACATTTGACCTGCTGGCAAAGTGTCTTATATAATAAAGTGCATCTTCTGATGTATTGAAGGATTAGTCTGACTGGAATGAAAAGTAATTCACACTTTGTTCCCTTTACCATTTCCTACAACTGCTCATTTTTCCTACAGTTACTGCTCATTTTCTTGCTTCCTTTTTCATAATTATACAAACCTGTAACTTGTTGCTACTTTAAAATGTTGTTCTGCATGTTAACTTTCTTATACTTAAGTGCTGTTTTACCTAATAGGACAAGTAACACTTGCATGGGGGAGAGGAAAGGGCACATCAAGTCTGTGATGAATCGATTGAGTCCTGTAAATTGTAAATCTAGGTTATAATGTCAAATCTCTGACTTCCTGAAATGTTCTTTCCAAAACCAGTAACATCTACCTTTGGATTTTAGGATGTGAATTATATGCGCATCAGACTGTCTGAAGCTGATTATGCTTTGTGAGACATAATTTAGAATAGCTTTTTTTTGTAGGTAGATGAAGGCGGCTTTAGTTTCATTTTGCTCTAGAATTCTAATGTGAGGTATAGATTTATTAACAAACACAAAAAAGTATGTGTTCAACTAAATCCTGAAGTTAATCCTTCCTCATAGTTAGTGTTGTGTTGAAGTAAAAATAAATAGTATTACTATTACAGGACAGAATTTTGTCATACCTTAAAAAATGCAAACCTGTTTGGATCTGTTGGTTGCAGCTGCTTTTTTATTAGTGTGATCTAAATGCAGGTGACAGGTTGAAAGCTGTGATCTTCTGAGCTCTACTGCTGTTAGATTTATTTATCAACCCAGGTAGTGTATGCTAATGAGCCATTGCTGGTGGAAACAGCCTTAAGGTTGTTAAACACATTGTGTAGATACTCTTAAGATCTACTGTTTGAGATCCTGCTGTAATTTGACCCTGGTTTGAGAAGGTACTTTAAACCTTCTTGATTAGGTATTGGAGGATCAATCTCATCTCATATGCATATTTTCACATGTCAGAGCAAGAAACTTGACAGTAATACTAATGGAATTGAGAACCTGGCAGTAGAAAAATATTTTGATTTGATGAATATTTTTGTAACATTCTGGAATGATCAGAAATGCAAGACTAAGGCGTAAAAAGCTGGGGAATATTTGTGGCATTAATTAGAGAGTAAACATCAAATCTAAGAAATTCCTTGTGTTGCTGATGAGCTAGAACTCTAGTCATAGACTACCATGTAGGATATGTAAGAAGATCAGTCTTCTTGTGATGCAGTTCCAACATAACTCCTTTGATTGCTGGTGTGTTGACTTTTCTTTCACGTTGAAAAACTGAGATCATGAAGTCTAAAACCAAGTTTGTAAGTGCTGTATTTTCCTGTAATATGCAAGTAAATTGTCTGGTTACTGGCTTAGAGAAAATGCTTCCCTTAGTGTAGAGCAGTTCTAGTATTTGGGGAACTTATTATTTTTATGAAAACCAGAAGTGAATAAATGCATTATAATCAGCAAAGCTAAATATTTATGAAATGTTCTTCTTTTTGTTTGCACTTCTTCGTGTGTTAATCTATCTCCAAGAAAATAAAAACTGAGATTAGCTTGACCTAAGAGAAAAGGAGTAGAAGAACATATCTTAATTTGTACAAATGACACTTTGTTTTGCCAGGTATTTATTTTAGAAATAATATTCTAAGTCAAATTCTGATTGGCTTAATTAGTGGGTATGAATGCTCATTTTGATTTGAAAATCAATTAAGCTATTAATTTAACTGCAATTAAGATAAATGTAACTTTTGACAGATATATTGAACAGAGTCAACCTCAGCTCATCACGAAGGGGGATACAGAATGGTGCACCCAGTAGAGGTACTTTATTGTCCTAATATGGTAATTAAAAACAAAAAATCCACAACACTTATGAAACATTTGACTGCAAAATTATATAAAGATAACTTTGGAATCCTTTGCAACAGGTACAGTTACTACATTCAAGCCTGACAGTCACCATTATGCGACACCTGCCTCCAGTCCCAGTGCCATGCCTGTTTCATCAGTCTTTCAGTCTGTATCTAGACCTACAACTAGCTCTGTAGCAGTTCAGCCATTGTCTATACCAGTGAATGTTTCAGGAACTTCACAAACACTGCAGAGACCACTTGCTGGATCTTTATCAACACAGCAGATGCCTGGGTCAAGTTCTGGAGTATCACAGCCTGTTAGCAGACCTGTAACGGTTCCGGTGACAACACAGCCAGTATCACGAAATGCTGCGGTTCCTGCAGTGGCTCAACCTGTATCCAGGCCAGTGACTACTGTAACAGCACAGCCTGTAATACTCAACCAGGTAAATTTTTATTCCCTTAAACTGTAAAATACTCACTTACAATTACTTTTGAATACATTAACGAATAACATACTGACTCAGTCTAGTAATTTGAAGACCTGGCCTAGATTATAGACTGTCATTATATAAGATGTAAAGATTCTAGGACTATAACCTTGCACTGGTGGATTAAAATATATATTTGAAAATGCTGATTTGCAAGAGTCAAAGATGATAGCTTTAGCAACAGTGGCATTACATTAAATGAAAGTCTTGGGCATAAGAGAAATTGGTAGTGTTTAGGTTATTTTGTTTTACGTTGTGTGGAGAAATGGTAGAAATTCTCATTCTCTAAATTTTGCAGATTTCTCTGCTCAGAGACGGATCCTCCGTATTGATAAATTAATTTCATTTTTAAATAGCTTGCATTTGGTGTTTAACTGGTTTTCCCACCTGATTTTTACAGTGCCTATCTTGGGGTCTTTGCTTCTAAAGAGAATGCTGTAGTCGTAGCTCCTATGGGTTTTTTGCTTTTTGGTTCAAGTGACAGTTGACTTCAGTTAAGTTTTATAATCGTACTTTGCCAAAATCTGCAGGTTGTTGTTCTTCCGACAGAGTAGAGAGCTCTTCATTTTTTTTAAGTTATCCTAAATGTAACATCCTATTCTTTGGATGTTAAGAAAATCTTGAATATTTTTAGGAAGATTTTTCTGGGGTTTTTCCTTGCTTAAGACATGCTGAAAGTGAATCTGCCATCTCTTTAACTTTTCTAGATTCAGAATTGTATTTCCAATTTCAGCCTTATCTAGAATAATTTGTCGTCTTGTTTTTGTATTGTTACTGTCACTTGATTATGTTACACCTTTTCATGGAGAAAGAGGCTTGTTTGGTGTGCTTTTTCTTTTTTAGAGAGATACTATAGATCAGCTTCTTGAGCAAAGTTCTGTGATATTTAACATCACTCCTGCCACATTGTCGTTTGCTGTTCTTGGTGTCATATGCATACTGCTTGTATTTTGGTTCATGTCCTTGGTTTGAATTGTCTTAATTCAAGAGCCCCTTAGATTTTTTTGGATTTTTTTTAAACCCCCTTTACCTAGTCTTTATTTCACTTGGGGCCACTGTTTTATGTTGATGATTTTCTGCCTTGGGCTTTCTGTGACATTTTTGTTCACACATTTTCTGTTTCTTCCCAACTTGATTCTTCCTAAATGGCAAGGGCTTCAAATAAGTTTTTCTGGGAAGTGTTTGATGTTTGGATCTTCAGCTTCCAGATGTTGAAACTTACCTTTGAAATGAAAATATCATGATGTGAAGATGACTGAGATCACTGTGAGATGACCAGACACTGTGGCAGGGCCCATTTTTAGCTGAACATCCCTCGGAGTGCCGTTGTGTTCTTAATATGGTGCAATATTTTTTAATCTCAGCATATCAAAGTTTTTTTCTGTGGGAACTGATTGCTTTTGATCACCAACTGGGTTGAAACACATTTTTTCAATTTCATAACATGTAGGTCTGTAATTTACCTTTTGTCAATGTTTGGTGTTCCATTTTTATCACTGAAATACCCCTTTCCAATCGCAGGCTTGATTCACTGACTTGCTGTAAAAGTCTAGTTTTTGTGTTGTTACCGCACTATGTTAATGCAGTTCCAGAAATTGAGTTGAATTTGGCTTCAGTTGTACTGTTTACAGCAATTCTAATTAAGTCAGGGCTACAGCTGTTGCATATGACAGCATAGAGCTCTTGAAGAAAAATCAGTTGTCAGCGGTAAAGATTTTCTATAATTCAGTGCTCAGAGTGCTCTCCAATAAGCCCCAGCCAGTTCTGTCCATATCTTTGCCCTACTTAGTAGGCACTTTCCTTAGCCTGAGTGTGATTCAGGTTCCAGTTGTTCATAGTTAATTTTGGGAGAGCAAAGGTCTGATACCATGCATTGTAATTTTTCTGTGTAGATTTGGTTACCAATTATCATCTTGGTTTCCACAGTTAGGAAATTTAGGATGCACAGTATGAACCCAGTATTTTCACTAGTCTCTTGGAAAACTAAGAGTGGTGGTGGATTATTTTTCTTCACTTGAGCTGTAGGAACTTAATTTATAAAGGTGTTGGGTTTTGCCTTTCTGTGTGTGGGAGCACCTGTACATGTTTGATATTTTTTCGTTGATGTAGTCAAACTTATGTTTTTTTCTTTAAAAAGTTTTTGCTTTCTAAAGCTTGGGAAGATACTGGTTTTTTTCTGTATGTAAAATGACAGAGCCAAATTACATGAAAAGACTAAGCAGAAAAGTACATTTTGAAAAATATGAGACTTTGAGTTTCCAGGATGTCTGTTTTTACTTTTTGCTTGCTAGATATGTTTAGTATATACTAGGGAGATGTACACATGCCATCAAAATACCCAGGCTATTGTTTTGAAGAAAGCTAAAATGTTGGTAGCATGTAAAAACAAAGCACAGAGTAGTAAGAAGCAGATATTGTGTGTAGTTATAGTATTTATTGGTCATATTTCAAATGTAGGTGGTGTGCGTAGTCATTCACACAAAGAGCATACCACAGGCTTCCCATCTAAGCACTAGTTGTGTGTGAAAGTGGGGTTTGCAGGCTAAGCTGCTTTGCTTGTAACTTCACTGGCTAGTCTGAAGCCCTTGCAGCTACCATAACACCTGCTCTGTGGTGACTGCAGCTCATGTAGCTGTTACAACAAATAGAGCAGAGAAATTTAGTAACTATTTCCACAACTACTCTTGAACATTTCTGTTTAATTTAGTTAGATTGGGTTAGGTCACCCACCGGAAGAAAGAATGGTTCTTCATTATCATTAAGACCCTGCTGCGGGGTCTTCATAGATGTGTACAACAAAAAGGCAGGATGGGGAGAAGTGTCGTCTTTTTCATTCAAATCTTTTCTGGTACTTAGGAGTCCTAAAATAGATTATTATACCTGTATGTGTACTTGTTTACTTCTTTACACTTCTTTCCCTCAAGTTTAGTCAACATGGTGGTAGTTAAAAATGTGGTAACTTCCACAGGGTTATTTTCAAATAAGTAGCACAATTGTGAATGGGAAGCATTTTGTGAGATTGATCTTTACAGCAGAAAGTATTTTGGCCTTTTTTTCATGGATGCACTGATGACAAAAGTCTGTGTATGTGTATTGGGCAGGTTTTTCAACTTTTTTTTTTAGGATAATGGAGCTACTTTTGCCAAGTTTTTCGTTTCACAGTACAGCTTGAAGTGTAACTGAATTATTTCAGAGTAGAAAGATCGAGTGGCGGTGTTTTGCCATTCATACCTTAATATTGAAATTAAACCTAACTCTATCATAAGGGGTTTTTTTAACTCCTTATTGCTATTGCTGAAAATATTTAACGTTTCAGATTGTTTGCATTAGGATGAATGGCCTGTTAAGATGTGAGCAGTGTTGATGAATCTTGGAAAGTGTGTTTCTTCTACCTTGCCCCCAACCTTGAATATCTATCTGCACAGAGAACTAAATTTCATGTTTCTTTTCCCTCCAAATGTTTCCTATTGAGCGGTCAGTGAAGGTGTTTAGTTTTAAGAGTTTTCAGTGTTGGAGCCAAGAAATGTAGACTACTTAATTTTTTAGATTAAATGTAGTACTAAAGGGCAAACCTTTTATACTGAAGGGTAAGAGGATACCTGTACTTGGAGATGCTCAAAACTTAATGTAACAGGGTGCTAAGAAACATGAATCAACTGTTAGGTTAGCTGTGCTTTGAAAAGAAGATTTGATTATATTATTTCCAGAAGTCCTTATGAAATTACATAAAAGGAAAAAAAAAAAACCCTTAGTGATACCATGAGTGCCATTCCCAGTCAACATGCTGTAGATAGACTTTTACTTTCATTAAAGCTTGACCACTTGGTAGAGTTTGATAGTATCATCTTGCTTTCAGAAGCTTCTGCTTGCTGCAAGTTTCTGCTACTTTTGAGTTCTGTTTTCTGATCTTTTAAAATGCAGCTAGCTTATGCAAGAGTAACAGGCAAATGCCCGAGTTTGAGTTGAAGGAAGAAAGTATTAAGAGTTTTTTGAAAACCAATTCGAGTATAACTTCAAACATGATCAGACTTTGAACAAAAGCAGTTACAATTAGCAATTCAAACAGTTTGGTAATACTTCATAAAATGGACTTTCCCAGGTCTTATGGTTGTTTTTACTATTCTGATACACAGCTATGAATAAATTAACCACTGATGAGAGTTGCAAACTTATTAAAATGTCAAAAGAAGCTATTTTGGGGAGATTGTAATTAACTTGATTTATAGCTGAGTACTTATAAGTACTTTTAAGCAATCATATGTTTTTAAAATAAACCCTTTGAAGCCTGCAATTAAAAAATATTAAACCTCAAATTTCTTTTCCCTCTTGAAAATATCTTACTAGGATTATATTATGGATTCTCCACCAGCTGCACCAGATAATACATCTGGTATACTGTTTGGTGTGCGACAGAACTCGGGAGTTCCACAGTACCAGACTGGGCCAGCAGTGAATGTAACAGGTGGGTATAACTGTAGTAGTTGATAAGAGGAAGAAACAGCCTAATGTCATTTAACTGTAGTGCAGATCTTTGGGTTATAACTTTAAATAGGATTTCTAGAGCATAGTATAGCTACTTTTTTCTTCCCCCGTACATAAAACTGTATAATGTTTAATGAAATAAACTTCGGAGCCTTGTGTTGTCAGACTCTGCTTTTCAGTGCGTTAGACTTGATTGCAGTATCAACTGATGTTGTCTTACAATGCTCGTCTAGATGGGAAAAAGTATTGCCAGATCCATCGTTATTTTTTTGACAGATAAAGGCTCATTTTCGGTATATCCAGCACTCTTTGACTAGCATGAATAGGAATGGCTGTAAGCAAGAGGGGCTGTGAACAGTACCAGAAGAACTTTGAGTCTGCTGAGTACATTCCCTGTGATGATGATCTTGGTTTCCTGACTGCTGTGTATAGGACTTGGAGTAGATGGGTTCAAAAGGATCCTGTCTGAAAAGGAGGGGAAGGGAAAGAATATGTAGTTTGACAACCCAAACATAATTTTTTTTTTCAGCTAGCTAAATTGTGTTTCAGCAGAAACTATTTAACCTACTCAAACAAAAAAGTGCCTTTTTATGTCATGGCAGGTGAAGTAGATTTGAAGCATGCAGTGTATTCAGTCTTAAACAGACTACAACTTGCAACTTTCCTTCTCTTTTGTGAAGGATTGTGTTTCTGTAATAACTGACCAGAATCCTGTTACTCAGTCTATTAGTTACAGATGACAATCACTTCTGATCCTTCCATCAGGTAACAGGTTATGTCAATGAATGGCCTAACTGGTCATACTAACAAGTTATGTAGAACAGAGTGATTGCTAGTTTATTCTGCTTGATGTGATGATTTTGCATCTCTAATTTAGGCATTCACTCCAGATACTTATCAATGAAGGTTTGGTAGTACCTTTCCTTGCATGTGTCCAACTATTCTGCGATCTTGTTCTTGTCTTACTGGGTTAAATAGCTTTTTGTAAAGTAAGCAAATTTTATTTCATGCAAGTGGTTCAGTTTTCCAGCCCTTGCGGTTTGTGGGTTGGGGTTTTCTTGTTAATTTAGGAGACCTGCTTGAATAGTTAGAAATTACTTGTATTAGTCTCTTACTGAGAAAAATTAAATACTTAAAAGGATCAAGGATTGTAGTTCAAAGCGCCTTAAATATAGCATACTTAGTCTATGTTTATTTCTGTAGGATGGCAATAGAATTTAGAAATTTAAAGAAAAGGTTTATAATTGTGGGTTACAACACAAATATCTTTATGACACAGGAGGCAAGTTTAAGATACATTTCACTTCACCAAAAGGAAATGTTTGCATGTTCTGTAGTTTGGCTTGCATGGTGAGGTCGCATAACATGCTTATGTTCGTGTTCATTTGTGCTGATGCCTACGTGCCTGTGTTGGTGCTGTGCTTCCTCTAATTCGTATGGAGCACTGTGGGCACAAGACATTCTGGAATATGCTATTTAAAAACAGAATCCTTTTGGGAACTGGCCTGTGATACTCTGCAGGACTTCTTAACTCCTGTACATGGATCATTAAAGACACTTTTTAGCTCAATATAGCGTAAATATTTATTTCTGAGGTCTAAGCAGAGAAATTACAAGCTGCTAATGGACACTAACCAACCATTTTGTTAGGTTGTTAAATAGGAGGTGGTGTTAAGTTAAACAGCATTTGTAACTTATCTTCAGGTTGGATGGGCCCTGGGGGGGATGTATGTAAAACTAGCTTGCTTTCTGAGAGTATTTTGAGATCATTCTTTCACCCACTTGAGGAACCAGAAAATGCCATAACCAATAGAAGAACTGTTCTGAGGTATTTAGGAGCTGACTGGACTGTATACCTGCATTTATAGCACTAGATTGGTGAGGGACAGTGGATGAGAGGCCTGAAACAATTTGGCTTTCATGTCCATATTTTGTTAATTGATTGTTACCACAGCACATTTGATGCTTTCACTCTAGGTTACCATTTCTAATGTCTTCTGCCATCATTCATAAAATCAGGTCCAGCCACCACAGGTGCACATAAGTGTTAAGGGGTTTATAGTAGTGTTGTAATGTGTGTTTAGAAACCTGTTGGCAAGGTGATACCACAGCCAGTATATTTTCTCCTTCTTGCAATCATTTTAGGTACTGTACATAATAATACTGTCTATATGAGCGTAGCCAAATGTTTTGTAATAGCTATGGAATATTTACAGAAGTATTCACTAATAGGATGAAGTGCAGGTAATAGACTCCTGAACAGCCTGAAAACCAGAGAAGAATTGTTTGGCAGCTTTTCTCTGCCCACTTGAGTACCTGGAGTCCCGGACAGTTTCAGCTGTGTGGTTTGCAAAGTAGAGGACTGGACAAACTAGTCTGGAACGTGGATGATCCAAGGAATTCTTGTGTCCACGCACCAGCTGAGAGGCACTTTGATGACAAGATAATAATTGGTTTGATTATCTTTCAAAATAGGCTTTAAATTTTTTAAATTGACAACAGAATTCAAATGCAAAACTATGTATATTCTCCCAGTATTATTGTAATTCTTCTGAAAGAGGGAAATTATTAGATCAGAGTTGTATAAACTGGGTTAAGAATGCTTACCTTCACAAATATATGAAACATTGTTCAAATTTTTGTTACAGATGTGTCAAGCTTTTTTAATTGAAATTATTACCGATTTTGTTAACATGTAAAAATAGTTGTTTTTTTCCAGATCAGGTTTTCTATAGTAAAATAAAATCCTTCACTGAAGATTCTTGTAGAAAACCTTCTGTTTTTTCCCTCTCCCTCATTACACAACTACACATAATTAAATACATAGCAGCAGTTCTTACTGTAGGTTGATGACCTGATGTTCAAATAGACTCAGTGATACAGACGAATGCTAAAGTCATGCCAGCTTTATGGAAGCCTTTGCTGATCAAGATGCATGTCAGTGTAACCAGCTCACATACCTAACAATGCCAAGTATAAATAAATAAAAAAACCCTAGGAAGCAGTAGTATGCAATACATAGCCTGTTTATTTTGTGAGTGGGTTAATTACCTTAGGCAAACAATGCATAGAGTGAGACATTTCAGTTTAGTATGTTTATGTCAGAAAGAAGAAAAGGTGTGGTACAAAGGAGAATGTTAGGGTGATTAAATACGTATATAGCAAGTGAATTACGTTTTCGTCTATATCAGGCGTAGTGTGAAAAATTCTCCTGGATGCTCAAATATCAGCATTCCCTGCTGGGAGTCTTTGCCTCTGGATTGAATGGGGAGACTATCCAGACTGGCAAAGTGTAGCTAGCTACCACTAAGTAAACACAACTTGAGGGTGGGAGGGGGTTGTTTTGTTTCTTCTCAGAAGAAGTTTGAATAATTTTGTGACACAAATTATCTCTGCTTGGTGAGAAGACTTTTAAAGATACTAATTCAGTTTCTTATTACACCCAAAGAAATCATTGGAGCAGCTACACCTTTGGGAGGGAAGTAGACAGTGTCCTTGGTTCAGATCATCGTGTCTGGAACTGAAGCCTGGACCCTGTCATAGTTCATGATAGTCTTAAGGTTGTTTGCAGTCTGATTGGGAGAGATTTACAAGGCTTGTGCTGGCGTTTCAGACTTCTTGGTATGTAGCTGTGCTTTTTCAGGTCTGCTTGAGGACTGATCTCTGTATTGAGATTACATCATCAGGGGTAATCTTACAGTAACAGAGACATGGCTTTCAGGACAAGATGGAGCCAAGTATTGATGGGCATGTTAATCAGGTACCAAACCTCTGAGTTTCCAAGTTGTTTTTTAGTGATTTTCTTTTTTTTAGAAGAAATACTGCAAACAGTAAGTGAATCAACTGTTTTTCAAAAGAGAGCAAATAGGTGTGCTGTGATTGCTTATTAGAAGTTACAACACTGTTTTCATTTTGCATACAAACTGAAGTCTCAAACGTTTTACAGAATTAAATAACAAACTAAACCAGCATTAACATAGGACCAGAAAAAAGGAGAGATGTCTTTCATCAGAAGGGCAGAGGTTGTTCCAAATAGTGGACTTTGCAGAAACCAGCTGCTTAGCTTAACTTTGTTACTGTGAACTGACCTTGTTTCAGATTAGTGTGGGTCAAGATGTGAAAAGTAGGCCAAGTAAGTTCAGGTGGCCATAGTATTATTTACTGGGTTTCAGGGATGTATCTTTTTGCATTTACCCTTTCCTTCTCCACTGGCCTTAGAATATTCAGTCTGAGTTGGATATTGTTTTCTTAACTTCTATATGGCTTATTTTAGGGAAATCTTAACTGCTTTATGACGATCCTCTAAAGTATAGGCACAACTAATGTGTTCATAATATACTATGGAAAAAAACTGAGGTTCTTTAATTTAAACCACTGTAGGTCTGAATGAGAGTGGTTTTGTATCTAAGCGTCCTGCTACTTCTGAAGGCAACACTGTAACTCCAAAAAAGGCCAAGTCTAATGAGGTTGGTGCTGGAAGCAATTCAGATGTTTCACCTACAGTTAACTCTCCAACAGTAACACCATCACAAAATGTATCTTCAAAAGGTAGGGTAGATCAAATGGCCTAGCTGTCAGTCCATGCATCTGTTTCATGGAAAACACTAGCACTCTTGTAATGTTTAAGTTGATTGGTATTATTAATGCTTAAGGCAATGTAAATAAGTAGCTCTGTTCTTATGCCTTAAAATAAGAAAAACCTTTCTATGCGAGGATTTACATACCTTTACAAACTAATACACCCAAAGTTATTACCTATTCAAATTTTATACCTTTATTGTTCAATAGGTATGTTTGAATTATATAAAGCAAAGATTTAGTGGCTGTGAAGACAGATGATCAAAATAAATACGCCTGACCTCATACTCTTAGTTCAGATTATCTATGTCAAAGAACTGAATAGAGAGTTTAAAGTTTATAAACCAACCAACGAGAAAATCAGGATTGATTTGATTGAAGTTCTGTGACTGCTGAATTTATCAACTAATTCTGACTAGATAAAAGGAAGGGAAAAACCCCAACATTGTAGGAATGTTAGGCAAGGCAGCAAGGACTCAGACTGTGAAATCTCTATCTTTGGAGATACTCAGAAGCTGACTGGACATGGCTCTGAGCATCCTGATAAGGCTGGACTTGCTTTGAGTGGGAGGTTGGACAAAAACACCTCCATAGGTCCAACCTAAATTATTCTGTGACTCTGTAATTCGACTAAGTCTTGCAAAGTGTGTTTTGCAGTTCCCCCCTTTCTTCTGCAGTGGTATTTTTGACAGACTTGAAAATGGTAGTGGGAAGGGAGGAGGGGGATTTAAGTTTCAAAGAGAGGATGTTCCTGAAAAGACCTTTCCCTCCCTACAAGAAGACAGGTAGTCTAGCTGTTTCAGTGTATTAATAATTGGGTGCATTTTCCTCCTGAGCTTAAAGGTGCTTTCCAGCTTATTGTGAAAGATGAGGATTTATTCTGGAGTTTGAGATATTTCCAGCCACGTACTCTCTCCTCTAATGTTAAAATGAGGAGTTACCTACAGTATGATTCTGTTTGGAATCATTTCATATCTGGGGTTTTTGCATGTCTTGTTTGCAGCTGGTTTCCTATCAGACTCTTCCCCAGCAACTAGAAGGAAGTGGCTATAATGTGGACTATTGCAGCACAAATACCTTCCTCCACCCTGTGTTGGGTAAAACAGATACTGTGCTGCAGCCTATAATGTACAAAAGATAACTGGAGGATCTCACTAAATGCAGTAACAAAGTATTAGATCATATTCACTGAGAAATTTATGAGTTTGTCTCTAAGCCATCCCGTGCTAGCATAGCAATTTCTAATCTGTCACAGAATCCAGCACTGAAGCACTGCAGAACATGAGATCTTGCTGCAGAACCTGTTTCCTTCCAACTCAGCTTGCACTTAGCTGTGACATGTCAAAACGTTGTACAAACTGTAATAGTGAAGACTTGCAGCACTGTTTTGCGGTATATCTCTTGCATGGCCATCCACTCATGTGAAGGACTTTCTGCTTAATTACGATCCTTAGCAATACTGTTATCTTCAAGGAAAAACAGTTTGATTGATGTCTACCTCATGGACTATGCAAGACTATTTTTGTGAAAAAATGTTTAATGCTGTTGCATGGTCATCTCTTAACTCATACACTTACTCATTCCCTTGTTATAAGGTGGATGTATTTGCGTGCTTATTTTTATTACATTTTTTCATAGCCCTGGCGGAGTACAGTTGAGATGTTACTTAAAACTCTTCCTGTGTTTAACCTCTTCTCCTAAACTACTTACTCAGCATGGAGTCCTCCAGATCTGTGAATGACTTGAGAATGCAAGAGAACTTCATCTGGAAAAGTAGCTCTCACTCTGAAGTTTTTTGACAGTTTGGAGAAAATTGGAAGCCTGGGTTTATTCATTAAAGTTTAAGCTAATGCAAAACTTTTTTGTTTTTGCTCAAAAGGTTTAATCATTTTATGTTGATAAGAGAAATACTATTTCCTTTCATTACTGGGAGTAATTATTTAGAGGATTTATTCTCTAGGTTCTCCAAAGACACCTTTGCTCAACAGGAATGATGCATCTGAATAGGCCTAGGTTCCAACAACTGTCCAGAGAGAAATATTCTCATCGTTGAGAACCAGATGGTGAAATTCCCTCCCAAACCCAGTTATCTGAACCCTATTGTGGTGATGATCAGGTCATGGCATAAAAGAAGTTTTACATGTTCATTTGAGAATTAAAGTTCTTAAAACAAAAACATCAAAAATCCATCCTGTCTGGGGGGTGGGGGGGGGGGGGTGGTGCACAGAATTAATACTTTGTCTCTGTCATGCTACCTTTACTCCCTCCCATTTTTTCCTCATTAGTTAAGATTTTGTAAAAGTTGTTTATAGGTCTATATCAAAATGAACAAACTCAAACTCAGTTTGGAAAAAAGGAAGGGTAGTTAAGATGGTTGTAAAACCTTGCTTATGGTTACTACAACTACACCATTTGTAATAGTTTTCATTTGAAATAGCGTATTTTGCTAGAAAAATAATAAATTGAGTATTATGAATCTTAACATACTTTAAATTTTACAGGTACAAATGTTGCATCAAGCACCATTAAAAATGGAGGACCTTTTCCACGAGCTTGTCCAAAGTGCAATATTCATTTCAATCTTATGGATCCTCTAAAAAATCATATGAAGGTAAGATATTTGGGGGCTGGTAAACATTGTAACAAACTTACGTGAGCTTGTGTTTGGTTATGAAAGTGCCATGGTTTGATATGAAGATAGTCAAGATAGTCTGACTTCTGGCTATGATCAACCAGAGCCTAAATGCTCGATGTCTTGCAGTCATGGAGAGGAAGAATGGAGTAGGAGAGCTCTTAATCTTGCCACTTTTTTCCTTATTTTCCAATGAGTTGAGGCATATTTGCTGTGTCTGTATGATTTCTCTCTGCCACAGCTGTGACTTCCTGAACCATTGGCCAGATTCAGGTGAATTTAATGAAGGTAAGTGCCTATAATAATAGGCAGCTAGTTGACCCACATCTATGTTATATTGCTACTGAGACAAAGATGACAGAGTAAACTTACCTTTTTATCTTGATACATCACTTCATAGCTAAAAAAAGTTAAGCTGAGGGGGAAAACTTAATTTGTGGCTCATATATGAACATTGTGAGAATCAAAGCTTTCAGAAACTAAGCATTGCTTAGTCTGCATATGAAACTACTCAGAAACATTATGAAACTTCTGGAAACATTGTTTCCTGGAAAATAATTACTTATATTTGGCAAAGATTCATACAATTCTCAGGCATGTGTATTCCAATTCAGGGGGCAGAGAAGTGGCTTTCCATTCTATGGACAATGTGAATAACCTGTGCAAAAAGGAATACGAACTATGATGTAATAGAAATCTGTGAGGCTCTGAGTTACTGTTAACTCAGATCATTCTGATTTACTGGGCTTATACCCTAAATGGTAGCTACTGTCCTCTTGAGCTTCAAATCACAATTAAGAAGCATATGTAAGAGTGGAAGAAAATCAAGGGTTTTATCTTTAGTCATTATTTGTAAAGAATAGTTTTTGCACTGAGTACATCAACTGCATGGAAGAACCATTGAAGTGGTTTTACTTAGTATTATTTAATTACATTTTTAGTTAAAATAGAAAGTAGTCCTGCACAATAGAAGCCATTATTCAGCAGGAGAAAGATACCTGTCCTCTGAAACATCCTGATTTTGTTAGAAACTTCATAGCATCTTCCGTGTGAAATGTTTCATATTTTTTAAATGTTAAGTTTCATAGTATAGCTATTGAGTTAAGCATTTATGTACACTTCGACATAAAGAAGCTTGAACAATGTGTGCTGTGTGACTTAGGATTTCTGAATTTTTCAGTAATGCTGGAAAGAACTTCTGCAGGTTTCAACATATGTCCTTTCCAAAGAAATAAAAGATAAAACTTTCCATTAAGTTCTCAGTAAACTTATGCTTGTCAGCAAAATACTTGCATAAAAGCTGCTTTTCTAGCTTAAATTCATTTTACGTGAACCTATGAGAATAATCCCTTTTCAGTTTTCATAGTATATAGTGTTTTATTACCTAAACACTACTTAAAGATCAGTTATTGTTCAAAATCCTTATGTGAATATGAATAAAGTCGATGTGCTGGAGAACTGATCTTTGTATCTAACTCTAGGGGCTTCAGTTTTTAAAATGGTGTTGTCATTGATGCAGTTTGGTAAGAGATACTGATAGCTTTGTGTCTGTCTGTGTCTTCTCCCCCCTCTTTCCATCCAGTATTGTTGTCCAGATATGGTAAATAACTTTTTCCTGGGAATGGTCAAAACAGAATGTTCAAGCACAACAAGCAAGACTGCTGAATCTGAGAAAGGAAAATTGATTATGTTGGTTAATGACTTTTATTATGGGAAACATGAAGGTGACACCCAGCAGGTGCAACAGGAGCAGAAGACTCATACAACATTTAAGTGCTTCAGTTGTTTGAAAGTTCTTAAAAATAACATAAGGTATTTGAACTCCCTTCCTCAATTGTTTGTTAATCCCTACAGCC
This sequence comes from Strix aluco, assembly GCF_031877795.1. Taxonomy (NCBI): domain Eukaryota; kingdom Metazoa; phylum Chordata; class Aves; order Strigiformes; family Strigidae; genus Strix; species Strix aluco. Next base: position 26,275,444 of record NC_133942.1, on the reverse strand, counting down.
CATAGCACTTAGTTTCGTGCATTAAAAATTTGTGTCTCAAATAGAATTTTTTTTTTCTTCTTGAAAACTGATAATATTGGGTGACTGAACAGAAATTTCAGTATGCATGTATGGCCGTAACTTAACCTGTTCACAGATTAGAGTACGAATTTTAATGGTGTCTAACATAAACAGTAGAGTTTTAAGGAGAGCAGTTGTAGGACTTTGGGGTTAGAAAGGGCAACACAAAGTATTTTACAATTTGCCATCTGGATTGATGGTGATATCAGTAGATGCGAGTGTTAATTCCCTTTAGGGATGCACAATGACTAATAGTTGGTGGTTTACTTATGTAACATCTGTTATTTTGATGGAATAATTTTACCTTCAAATGCTGCAAAAAACTTCAGTAAGCTGTTTTAATAGGTAGACAAGTTCATGTCATTGTTTCTTTGGAAGTTAAGGTCATTGAACTTCATTATATGCATTCTTCAAGGGAAGCTGAAGTAGCAGAATGTAAAACTGAAAAATGGACTTTCTTCAAAGGGCACAGTCTGCAAGTTAAAATTAACAGGTTTATGCTAACATTAGACCCATATTACTGCACAAAACAGAAGTTTCATGTAATCACAAACATTATATTTGTTATTAATCATTAAGTATGTGTAAATCCTCAGTAAAAGTGCCAGTAATTTGTCTTAAGCAGCTTGAAAATGTTGTATGTTCTTAGACTTCAAAAGAGTTTACTCTCACGATTTTATAGTTCTTGTTAATTATGGCATTTCTTCCCTTGCAATTTATCTTCTTAAGAGCAGTAAACTGTTTGATAGGTCCAAGAGGTTTTTCTTCTGTCTTTGTACGCATAATACTTCTCAAATAAGGCTTTCTTGCAGTAGCATGAGAAGTAGTCCACAGAAAGAATGCTTTATTAAGATACTGGGTTTATTTTAAAAACTGTTTTTCAGGCACTGGTTTCTACTCAGTGTTATACTGTATGCTGTTGGTGCTGTGGTGCCTGTGTGTTCCACAGCAGGTCATTAAAAACGAGCACTTCACTTTTTCTTTTAATTTCTCTAGAGTTGACTTTCAGTGATAGTGATTTTTGCTGTAACTTTGTGGCTGTATACCATAGTTCTGTAACTTCAGAATTTTTATTCCAAGGTGTATTTTACACCTTTAACCATTTATAGTGGACAAAATAGATACTTAGTATCTCTGTACTTTTAGAGGAAGTTTTCTGGACCTTAGTTCAGAAAAGCACAAAGTAATTAATCAGGGTAGTCCCCTTCTTCCTTTAAAAGATCTATAGTTGAACACACCATTGAAATAATGTTAGGATAACATGCAGTACTGGTGTCAATTCCTTTCTTCTGCATAGGTACCTGGATATCTTCAGTTAGGTCTCTTTTTTTTTTTTGCTTTTTTTTAAGCAACTGCATGATATTAGAAGCTTGAGCTCAGGCAACTACTCTCCGTTCTCATTTGTTTTTTCCGGTTCCAAGGTCACCACTTTGAGAGCTATATTCCTTTTGTGAGTGTGACCTAGTTCCTCTGGCTGTACTGAAATGAAGCACATTCAAAATAGAACAGTTTTTGAAGTTTAACAGTAGTGAGTTGTACAGCTAACCTGTCCTTGTGCTGTTCCACCAGTAACTCTGACCTGCCCAATGTTGTCATGGGTACCTGGACTTTTCAGCCAAAATAGGTTCCTACTACAGATAGGTGGACATACTAATGAGGAAAAGGTGGTAACATACCACCAAGTTGCTCATACTCATGCTTGTCAGCTGCCTAGTGGCATTCTTTGATAACTGTCCTTCATAAGGACTTCAACTTCAGTTCTAAATGCTTCATACAAAGAAAGCTCCTGGAACCTTGCCAGGTTTGGATGGAGGTGCTTTCAGATAAAGCTATAATGACCTAATTGCAGATATGTTCTTGCTACTTAATAGTTTTCAGCAGAGCTAAAGTTACACTTGTTTCAGAATGTGGCTTTGAGACTGGTGGTGGTGAAGTGTGAACAACTGATGGGTTTTTGTGGTTGTTGCCTTTGCTCATTTCTCTTTATTTCAAGGCAAGAATTTTGTCTAAGCAAACATGAAAAATGCAATAGACTGCTTAGTCTTAGAATATATTTCAGATAACTTGCATATTCCTTATAATAGTCAAGGTTTCTTGTTAAGCTTTGAAAGATGATTTCTGGCTTAGTCAGCTTGCTTAACTTTGTTGCCTTTTTTTTCCTTAAATGTTTTTTTTTTAAATTGAGAAGTCATTACAGAATAAAGTTTCTAAAGAATCCTGTACATCTTGCATGTGATGTGTCATGTGTAGTGAATGTTAAAACATAGGGTTTTTTCACCTTTTTGCTGTTGCTTAAAGGTTTATGAACCACATGAAACATCACTTGGAGCTTGAGAAGCAGAGCAGTGAAAGCTGGGAAAGCCACACCACCTGCCAGCACTGTTACCGTCAGTTTCCCACCCCTTTCCAGCTGCAGTGCCACATTGAAAGTACACACACGCCTTACGAGTCATCTAGTAAGTTGGATTGTAACACATTGAACTCTTCTGTTACCTAAATTTTTTAGATATTTTCTGACTTCGCTGGTTTTTAACTTCAGAATAAAGCTATTTTACTTCAAGAGCAATAACCTTGAGATTTAAAATAGGAGCTTAGCGCTCATTTATGTTAGGGCAATGTGTGTGGGGAAAAAAACCTTAAAAAGCATTTTGGCTTTTTAATTGAAAGCTGCAAGAATTCATGTTGTTCAAGGACCTTGCACTCCTTGCTTCCTGAAATTGTACATGGAATTCCTTCTGAAGAGTAGAATAATCGTTAAATTGCTTTACCTTTATAGATATATACAGTTCACATATACATACATATTATAATTTATCTCCTTATGACCCCAAACAAATTTCTTTTTTCTCATTTTTCACTTTTTCTAGCAATTTGTAAAATCTGCGAATTATCCTTTGAAACAGAGCAAGTTCTTCTGCAACATATGAAGGACAATCATAAGCCAGGTGAAATGCCGTATGTTTGCCAGGTATCTCAGAATGACTGTTTTGTATTCAGATTACACCACCCCCCTGTCTTTACTGTCAAACTTTTAACAAGAAAGTCAAACTTCTTGTTTTAGGTATGCAACTACAGATCCTCAGCTTTTTCAGATGTAGAAACACATTTTAGAACAGTTCATGAAAATACAAAACACTTGCTATGCCCGTTTTGCCTCAAAGTAATTAAAATTGGAGCACCGTATATGCATCATTACATGAGGCATCAGGTAAGCAAATATTTTCTATCCTTAACACTAGAAAAATATGATATATATGTAATGAATCTCTGGAAAAAAAGGTGTAATTGATTTGTATGGTTGTTACTGGATAAGAAGAGTTAATAAAACGTGGTAGAAGAATTGTGACTGCTTCTTTTGATAAGTCTTTAAGAGAATTACTAGACTTCGTCATGTGTTTGTGTGGCAACAACTCCCTGTTTAAAAAAAAAAAATCTCTGAATATCCTTGAAACAATATCTCTGCTGTTTGGTTTCTTCATTAAGGTGTAGTGATGTGTTCTGCTTTTCTTGAGGTTACTATCTAACCTTTCACTAATTCAAGGAGAGAAAAAGATTATGAAGTATTGTGTCTTCCTGTAACTGGTAACCTGATTCGTCCTCCTTAGTAATGACACTGCCTTGCATTTTCAAGTATTTAAATATTCTTTCTTTAATTCCTACAGTGTCTTGGCTTTGTACAATATTACAAGTTTGTCCAGTTGATGTTTTAGAAACTGGATGACCATTGCTTGAGACAAACTAGGGCTGGAGTATTGTTTGTCATGACATTATGCTTACTGTAGATTGTCTTCCATTTTTAAAAGAAAAAAGGAATATATCGTTGCACTAAGTGCAGACTGCAATTTTTGACATGCAAAGAAAAAATGGATCACAAGACTCAGCATCACCGAACATTTAGGAAACCCAAACAGTTAGAAGGATTGCCTCCTGGAACAAAGGTAAGTGTTCATACAGAAAAATTAGAGGGGACAAAGGAAAAAAAATTACTGGTAGAGAAAGGGATGGAATAGAAAGAAGTGCTCCTCTCTCTTTTCCAGAGCACAGTTTTGTTTGGTTTTGGGTTTTCTGCTACCTCTAAAACTAAAACTCTAAAAAATACTCCTGTTACAAGAATTGCCAGGCACAGTTTATGATTTCTTTCTGGTGATCTGTGGTGTTCCTCTCTCTCTTCCTATTCTTCCATTCATGTGTAGTTCAGTCAGTGTTGCTGCTTTCTTGAAATTAACCTCTTGGTTAATTTGCCTCCTCTCATTTATCCCTTCTTGTGCTAAGAGAAAAGGAGATAGTCTGGATGTTGGTCAGAGGGTCTGCATCATTTTTGGATGTTGGTCTGCATCATTTTTTGTGAAAGATTTTCAACCTGTGGAAAGTGGTGGCAAAAAAATCTTAGAGCGCAAGACCTACTCCTCCGTGGACAATATGTGCTTAATACTGAGTTTACCAAGTTTTTTTTTTAGCTCCAGCATTTGAAGAGGAAAAAAATCCCCACATTTTCTGCTAAGTGTTTTGTGAAGTAAACTTGGGTCTTCTCAGAACACTTAGGCTATCCTTAAATCATTCTTCCGTTTCGAGAAGGAACCACTTAGACTAGGATTTTTCTGTAGATTTCAGGACTTTCTCCTGCATTTCTTTTAATGAAGTGTGAAGGTATATGTCCTTTCAGTTGAAAGGAAGAAGAAAATTAACATTTTGATCAGCTCTTCACAGTTCATTGGCTGTGGAATCAGGAAGGAAAAATGACTGAGGTTGATGTTGATTGTGTTGCTTGGCAGAATTTAAAGCTCTGATGCTCTAGTCTGTAACAATACTTCAGTTTTCTGAAGATTTCAGGGTCTTCGTGATCTAATAAAAGCTTAGATTATGTTATAATTTCAGTGTTAGTAGACCTGGACAGAATGTAGATGATGAGACTGAAGAGCTTGGAACCAGGTTTAGAATATGAGGTGCTTCTAAACTACGATTATGGGCAAGAAGTATAATTCGGAGTCATGCTGCAAATGAAAACTGGAAAAACTGGATTTAAGGGCAAGACAAGGGAGTGCAGTAATGCCAGGTGAGAGGTCAGAAACCAAAATTAGTCCTTGGGGGTCTAGGATGAGGAGCAAAAATACCTGAAGGAAGTAAATTGGCTAATCATGAGGCAATAAGACACAGGGCTTTTCTTGAATCCAGGCACTGATAGGATTGTTTGACATTATTCTTAGTAAGGCTAATTGATCTGATCCTTCTGTTTATTTTCCATAGCTACATTTTTTTTAAGAAAGCAGGATGTAGCCAGTTGCAGGTCTGAAAAGAGAGCAGTGTGTTTTGTCATGGCGATTTCCACCAAAACAGCTTTTTAAGCATCCAGTAGACTGAGGTTAGGTTTACTCTTTCGTATTTCTCAAAGCAGTCTTTACTGAGGAGTGTTTCTTATGCTATAATTTTTGTCCTAAAGTGGCTTAAACTTTGAGAAAAATAGAAATGGGAACTTAGAAAGCTTAAATCTAAAAACTTTTTTTTAATTTCATACTTGTAGGTGACTATTCGAGCATCTATTGGATCTCTTCAATCAGGATCATCAGCTACATCTTCTGTTAGTACAAGCACTTCCACGTTTCAGTTATCACCTAAAGCTAAAAATACAACCACTAAAAATCATAACAAATCTAATACAAATAAGTCAAAAGCTAAATCAAAATCAACTACATCAAGGAAGCAAAATGCATGGACCAACAGCAAAAAAAAAAAAGAAGTTACAAATACAGCATTGCATAATTTAAGGTAAAATATTAGTATTAAACATATCTTTATACTTTGAATATAAATAATCATTTAATTATCTTTCGATAACTTCTAATATTGCAATACAGAAGATTTGTCATTGCAGTTTTGCAGAAAAATCAGGCACATAAGCTTTTCACATACTGGTACTGTGATTATAATTCTGTATCTTCATTCACCAATTTTGTTGGTGGTAGAGTACTTTATGATGGAAGAACGGATGTTCTGGAAACTTTTCTGTGCTAAACTTAGAATTTTTCTCTGCACAGAGCCACAGACTCTTGAAATACTGACTCATTAGGCAGATTTATGTTTAAAATTGACCTGTAGAGGGGAATATGTCTGCCTGGGTGTTCTTTGCAAGCTTTCTTATGGAGGGGAAAGTCTTTTCCTCCTTCCATTTTTTTAAGGGTTTTATTTGAACCTGTTATTTAAAAGGTTAAGTCTTGTCTGTCCTAGGAGATACCTTAATTTGGGAGCTACCAAAACAAAATCGAGAAAGTAAAAGCAAGCTGTTAGGAGAATGCTGTCCTTATATTTACTTATAATTTGCCTGGGGTTTGCTATCCTTTTATTAATAATTTAATAGGTTTTTTTATGGACTAGAATGTAATTTCATTGGCTAAGATGAGTTAGCAATTTTCTTTGTCAGAGATTGTATCTGTCTCCCTTCCACTAAGGTGCTAACGCTCACAGTGTGTAGCCGAGACATCCAAAAACGGCCAGCAGAATTGGGGGAGAAGAGGATTACATTCTTGCTTTGTAGATATTTCAAAGCTTGTGGGGAATATCAGGGGTGACAGGAAAACCAAAGGGTTTTTTCTGTGCATTTTTCACGTGTGCTAACATAACCCATAAGTATTTAACTGATGCATTTTTAAGTTCTTCATTTTTTCACCTAATGTAAGCAGGCTTGCTACTGACTTAAAACAAGAAGTTTGTAATAGTTATCTTGTCTTAAAGGGTTGGTATTGACTATTAACTTTTTCATATTACTGTTAGGTATCGTTTGGGAGCTCACAAATGTATTGAGTGTTACTCGGAAATAAAAGATTTTGCAAGCCATTTTCCTGCTTATGTCCACTGTAGCTTATGCAGATACAACACTAGCTGTAGCAAAGCCTATGTGAATCACATGATGAGGTAAGAACTCTTCGAAGTTTTGGCTGGGTTATCAAATAGTTCCTAAGTTCATATAGGGTGTGCTAAGCCTTTCTATTAGCTGAATTTTGAACTGGGTCGTAGGACTGGCAGGGAAATGTCTAAGGATTTTTACTTTGTAATGAGGGCCTAAACCCATGTTCTTGTTTTGCCGTAAAAACCCAGTGGTTCAGGCAGCGTTCTATCTTTGCTTCAGAGTTTCTATGGCATCTTCCATAACCATTTCAGCCAGACTTAAATAATGACTAATTGTTGCGTGCTTCTGGGTTTCAGATTGAATACCTCATCTGATTTTACAAGTGCTGAATGCATACAGCCACAGTTATTGCTGATGAAATCTGTGCTCAGAATACTATGTAAAGGATGTCTCAAATAGCATAGTCAAGGGGATACTTTTTCATATACTACCTCTGGTCATCTGTAAAAATAACATCTCATTTTGCAGGAGGTTTGTCACTGATTTTGAGACAGTGTAGAATGTTAGTGATGACAGCTGTAAAGAAGCCTGCTAAGAAAACAAATGCATTAGTTTTCAGAGCAATAGTATTATACTATGCAATAATTAGACACAGGTCACGTAGCAGTGACAGGAAAAGAAAATTTTGAGAACCTATTTGTTAATCCTGTGCCCTGAACAAGCCAAGTTGTGGGGAAAAAAACAGAATGCAATTGTCTTTTTGAATACATGTACATATAAAATACCTTGACATTTTTGAATGCTAGAATTCTTGGAATTTATGACCCAAGTCTTTACAAGTTATTGTATATATTTTATATGTTGACCTATTCATATTAATTTCAATGCTCATGTGAGTCCTAGGCTGAAATAGTTACATGCTTTTATGCATATAATCTACTGATTGCATGCTTAAATAATAAAAATTAATGTGCATAGTTCTGACTGTGCAAGAGTAAGTTTACTGGGAAGGGGAGAAGGGAATCTAAGGTAAACTGTTGCTACTGTTGCCCATGTTCTGGGTGTTGTCAAATTCAACCCTGCAGTAAAACAGCCTGTCTGTTGTCCTCTGTCTCCTTGGTGTACTAATGCTCCCGCTACCTTGACCCCTTGCAGCACCTATCATCACCTTTTTTGGTGAGTGTGAGGAACAAGGGATGGCGAGGAGGAAGGCTGTTAGAGGGAGGCTGTTTCTGCAGTAACAGCCCTCGTACGTCAGCTTCTCGCTTCTTGTTTCGTACGGGAGTACAGTGTTGGCACATTCTTAATCTGCATATGAGAATTTACAGGTTGTCTGAAAATTTGAAGCCATCTCATTAGGAAGCATGAGTTCAAAGTTTTGCAGCTTCTGTGGAGCACTGTATAGCTACAACCATGGCGCTGCAAGAGCTAAACTGCTGATGGAAATGATGTAACTATGTTCTTGCGGGACTGTGCTGACAAATTTAAGCCTTGGCCCTCCCAAACTAGTTATTTACAAGAGAGACAGTGTTTTGAACTAGAGCTGAGATTCACAAACCTGTAAGCTTTCAGCAATTTAATGTTTTGGAATAATGCAGGTCAGTAATTGAGCCTTCTATTTTCATGCATTGTCATAAGCAAATTGCAGTACCACATACAGAGTAGGGGATGTGTGGAGTAATGTACTCAAAAAAAACCAATCTAAGTGGTAATGTTTTCTTGTATTTAGTTTTCACAGTGCTCGTCCAAGTAAAAGGTTTTGGATCTATAAGAAGCATTCAGAAGAGCTACGGTAATCCAGCTTTTTTCAGTTACAGATCATTGTTTTTACTTTCTGATAGTGAACTGATTAGTTAAATGAGATTGGAGCCTCTTGAGTTTCTAGGCTTCCACAGTTTAGAAGGAGCCCGGAAATAAAAGCATTACCTCTTCCATTAGCAGTGTTTGATTCAGTGACAAACATTTGTTATTTGTCCACATTTATTAACATCTTTCTTAACTCTGGGCAGTTTTTAAAAATATTATTATTTCTTTATTTTTTAATCATAATGTGCAAAAGGGGGGGGGGGGGCATGAGGAAAACAAACAAAAAAACCCAAAACAAAAAACCCAAACAAACAAAACCCACCAAACTAGAGAAACTCATCCAGCATGGAGATACCCTGGTCATTGATACAGATTTCCAGATGCTAGCTGCAGTATAAAAAGTAAGAATATGTTTTTGTGAGTCATCTGAAGTTGCAGGAAATATTAATTATTTCTGTATAATCTGTCCAGTTGCTGAAAGTTAAGAAAACTGTTTTCACAGCCATGTTGTATTTATACTTCCTTTTTAATGTCTCTTCTCTAGAGGTGTGACTGTAGTGTGTCTTAACTGTGATTTCCTGACTGATGTTTCTGGCTTAGACAGCATGGCCACACATCTGAGTGAAAGCCACTCTCATACTTGTCAAGTTGTTATAGAGAAAGGTGAGTACAGATAATGTCTTTTTTATATAGTGTGTGTATATATATAAAAATACTTGTGTGTGGATGTCTGTGTTATTGCAAACCTCTTTTTGGGTGCATTATCATTATTTCTGTGTACTTTGATTTGAAAGTGAGTACTTCTGTATTTCTAAGTTTTCAAATATTTTTAATTATGTTCTTTGTTTTTATTTTCAGTTTCTGTAGATATCCCAACTGCTGAACAAGTATCTGAGTAAGTTTTGTTTTACTGCTCAATGTTTCTATTAACTTAGTGACAGATGGCCAAAATTTGCACTTTGAACTTGGGTTTCTTTTGAATTTCATAGAATTTGAAATGTATGGATGAACGTAGACCCTTACTTCACTGGTGCTTTTTGCCCTTACCATGTCCACAACCACAAGAATAAGAGAGAAAATGATTACCTACTGCAGCTGAAATCAGAACCAGGTTTTTGTTCAGTTTGGCCAGAGAGGCATAAAAAACTCCTGCAGTATTAGAACTTCTCAATCATGACTTCTAAGTCTAGACATAGTGAAACTGCTACTTCAACTTGCTTTTAATACTACTAAATGAGTGGTTTATGTTCTTTATGTAATATTAATATAAAATTTTTTAAGAGACCTTTACTGAAGTAGGACAAATTCATTCTTAATCTTTTATAAATATTTAGAAATTATTTTCAAAACAATATTATTTATATGGCAAAGGTATACTGTTTTGTATTAAATTTTCATTCTGACTTTCAAAGAAAAATTAATACTGGGATTTTGGCTTTCAGGTTTTTTTAAGGGTTTAAAAAAGAACCTGCAATATTGTGGCGATTGTGTTGCAGGGTTTGCTTGGGGGTTTTTTTAGCCTTAGAAGAATGAGATGTGCCAAACTATCTCTGATTATCCTGAAACAGTACCTGAGGCTTTACAGTGTAGCTTGTGAGCCTACTTATGCCTTAATTGAAGGTTCAGGGGTGTGCCAGTTGAATCAAACATTTGAGTTCTCTCTAAACCATTTCAGAACACAGGAATAAAAATGTCAGAGTGTAAAGAAAGGTATTTTAAAAGATGGAAGAAAATAGTTTAACACTCACGTAACAAGGTGTCATTGAGTCCTAGCCTATAGCAGGATTCTAAAAGGCATTAGATACTCATGTGTGATGAGAACTCTTCCAACAACACAAGAAGTTCTTAGGCCTCTAAGCATAAATCAGCCTTCACTGAGTTTTGGAAATATCCCCAATAGGTTATTTCATATCTATTAAGTATTTTCTTTCTTAGCTTCTATGAAGTGACCAGTAAGAGGGGGTATTGGAATAATCTGTCATCTCACCCAAACATAGAAATACTTTTCTTTGGCAAAGAGTATTAGTGGAGCAAAGTATATGCTATAAACTTCAAACTTCAACTAGTAACTGTTGAGCATGTGATACAGTTGAGGAAAACTGGTGGTCTGATAAGATGACTGATAGACATTATTAAAAGAATTTGAGATATTCTGGCAGGAATGAATAGAGGAAGGCAGTTAATTTGGGAAAGCATTCCAGAAAGCCATTTAAAAAATGAAATTTCTGATTTTGGAGCACAGAATATTGAAACTGAACAAAATACTGGAAAGAGTCAACTAGGAGAGTGAGCTGTATTCTCTTCATTAATCCAGGGTGATTTGTGTCCTTTAACAATTTAGATTTCAGTGAAACTCAAACAATGGAAAAAGTGTTGAGCTGTGATACCTGTGAAAACTTTAGCTTTTCTATTTGGAGCTAGCATTAGGTGTTGGGAATTAATACTTGCTGAACTATATGTAAGGAAAGGTTATAGATGTATTGAATGATGGAGAAAGAGGTACAGTTGTGACAGGCTGTTGTCAGTACTGCACAAGGACCTTGCTGTCTTGAATATATTACAGAGATGTTACATGAAAATATTTAAGAATGATGGATATACAAAGTATGTATTACTTAAAATCAGATGGGTGAGCACTGAAAAGATTTGAAGTGGAGTCAAGAATATGTGCAGGTTTGTTTCTGTGAGCTGCTAGATTAGGACAGATGCAGATAGCCATTAATTTTGAGAGCTCTGATGTTGGCATGAGATTGGTTACTGGTACTGCATGAGGTGACAATATGTGGTGGTGCTTTTTGAAACTGTCATGCTCACAGACTTCATTACTTTCAGTAAATCTTGTCCTAGTCCATATACTAATTCTCTGATACTTTGGACAAGAATATATTATTGCTAAACCTAAGAGCATGAGTATACCTGTGTAGCAGATTTTTTAATTCATTATTTGCAGTACAGAGTACACACAAAAATGTTCATCTTTTTGTGGGATGGTTCTTCATAGTACTCTGTGTTTTGCTTTGGAAGAGGAGGAACTTGCAGACAATATTGGTAACTTTTGCTGTGTAGTTTCTCAGTAATCTATGAATGTTTCTTTCCATTCTTTGACCTGTAATTCAAGTGAGGTATGACTTGTTTATGGGGCTCTTCAGAATCACTTCATCACTGGAAACAATGACTCACAATTACTATCTTGAACACTTTTGGATCTTCTCTTGCATCTCTTAGATGGTATCTTTTGGTATCTTTTATTATATATCACTGTCTGTAAGTGCTGTAAAACTCATCTTTATTGCTAATGACCAGACATGTTCCATGAGCTCCGCATAGTGTTGATGAGACTGTCTTTGGACCAGAATCCTGCCATTAGTAATACAGATAACCTAGCTGGAGATGTTCCAGCAGAAATTGCTTTTTAAATTGTTATTCTACATAAAGTCACCTTGTTTGTTTAGTGACCCACCTTGTGCAGAGGGAATAAGGCTTAATAACTATGCCAGTACTCTTCTAATGCTCAACTCTCTGCTTTGCGCAACAATTAACATATTTTTAAATGAACTGACAGCAGACATTTTTGTTGCAGGGGAGTTGAAAGTGAGCAGGTATCCTATACTGCCTTGGCTCACTGATACATCATTGTGGACCAGAAAATTGAACCCAGTCCAGCTTGGGATTATTTTGGTATGTAAGCGAACAAGGATCTGACCAGACCTTTTCCTTTTTCTTCATGCATTGAAGCTGTGGTATTCTCTTCTTGCATCTTTTAGGCAGCAGGTCTGGTCTTTTCTCCCAGTATTGTAGTCTGGCAAAGGCCCTCCTGTGATAATGTTCTCTGCTTTGCAGCATTGACTTGCAGCTTTTTGGGGGCTATATGCCTTTGAAGAGAGGCTTACCAGGAGTTTCACTTATGTGATGCAGTGTTTCTTTGCTGCTCATTTGCAGTGTTTCTTTGCTGCTCAAACCTATCAATATCATCCCAAGCTAGAGTAGTGTGTAAATTATGGTGTAAATGTGTTGACATCAAAGCCCATTTTGTTCTGAACTTGATCCTAGCTTCTGAAACTAAAGGGCTTTGTCATTCTCTTTGGGTGTTCACTAAAACATACAAGACCCGATCTATTGAATATTCAAATGAGTTGCATTTTTGTCTGCCAGTAACTTTACAGTGTATAGTGGCAAAATATGCTTTGGATGTCTTCTGTCGCATGTAACTGCAAAACCGAATCTTGGCCAAGGGAATTTATTAGCTGCTTTGCTCTGATAGCTAAGCTTCTTTTTGCTCCTAAATACTGTAGGAGGAAAGCACGTGATGGAAGCAGATACGTTTATTGAGCCTTGATTCTGAGGGTGGAGCAGCTACAGTTCATTCACACCTTGTTCTTTTGGTATCATCTCTCATCTTCAAGGGTGCTCTACTCAAGCTGCTGAGACATCTGCTGCTTTTGATTTCACTGCTTCTGACTTCATCTTTAGTTCTAGATTATCTATGACAAGTTTATCCATCAACAGGTTGTCTGGATATACGATGAGCTTTCCTTTTGTCATGATGAACATCTAGTGTTCCTCCAAACTCAACCTCCTGCTTACAGTGGATATGTGTCTTGGTTGAATCTGATTTACTAGCTTCCAAGCAACCTAATAGATAGAGCTAATCTTACCCTGCGATCAGTCACTGTTATAACCTCCTAGTCATAAGAGATTATTTTTGATGAATGCAAGCTGTTTCTTGATTTGCAGCTCTTTCTTTTTCTGCATAATCAAACTCTCTAAGATTAATCCATTTGTACTGGTATTTTTGTCGTCTTCACTTTCAGTATTCAAACAGTAACAGTTTTGGTGATAGTGAGTTTCTGCAACCACTGTGGTATTGCTAATAATGGCAAGGATCCTGCAATCCATTGTCTCTTATTTTGTGATTGAGCATCTGCACGCTTACTCAGTACTCTAAAGTCTCGTTCTTTTTGCTACTTTTTTTTTCTTCTGACAGAAGCCATGTTCCATCTTGAATGCTGCTGTTCAACTTCAACCATCAGTTACCTACTCCAGGTTTTTCTTGCAGGACTTATTTCTGTTTTGACACAGCAGCATTCAAACCAGCATAGTGGGTTTGTGTTTACATTGCGAACGTGCTGTTGCATTTCAGAGGAAGTTGAATCTGTGATGATTTCACTTTCATTCAGGTTTCCAGCAACAACAAAACTGGAATATGATTGCAGATTTTCATGGTTTTTGGAAATGTTCTCTTAAGAATTTCCCAGACATTACACTAGATTGACACTTCAATTTGAAGTTACATGAATTATACCTCTTTTGAATGCTCATTTGGAATATTATCATTTGGTTCTTTTACAGCTTTGCTACAGAAATTTTTTAAGTTTCAGGCGTGCAGTTAAAACACTTGTAAGCTACATACAGATTTGCCAGCTTTGTCTAAATAGTTGATGTAGAAACAACTGGCATCATGGCATCCTGTTTCCATTTGTGTGAGGATCTCAGAAAAGTTTCTTATGTGGAAAACTCATAACATATGAACCAGTACTAAACCATGCAGGTAAACCTGCCTGACTCAATATTAAATATCCCTGATGGTCCCAACAGCTACAACATATCATGAATATTGTAACATATTGGACCACATCTGCAGTGACAGAGCATGCATATGCATGGTGTAACCAGTTTAGCTTATGGTCAAAGAATTAAGATTTCATTTGTATGTTAACCTGTCTCTTTTTTGTTATTTTTAGGACATTGAGTGTCACTGCATTATGGGTTCTTAAAAGGCGTGCAGTTGCAGAGCAACATTGCTTGATTAGCAAATTCTATATTACCTTTGTTTTGGAAGTTGTTCTGACAAGAAAATAAATGTTTGTTTCTGCTACTCTGCCAAGCATTTGTAACTGTGCAGCTTTGTGCGTAATAACACTTCTCTACTCATGATAAATAATAGTAAGTTGTTATATAGCTGTCTTAATTGCTAACCCCACTTTACAGGTGAGAAACAGGAGACAGTGTCAACTAACATGAAGGTCACCATCTTTCCTTTCCCATTCAGTCGTTAACAGTGTAAAACACCATACTGTAGAGGCAGCATTTCTTCTCTCTATCTATTCACATATACCTTCCCAATAAATGCTCATACAATCAGATATTTGGGGGACAATTGTGCTGTATGAATCATTAGCTCTACTTAGAGTTATATCTTATGAGGTGGGGAATCTCTGCTAAAAGCTGGAGTTCTTTTAAAAAAAAAAGGTGGAAAAAGCCTTTCTATTATTTTGATTGTAAAATAGATCTATATAGTGCTGGGTGTGGTTCAGTTGAGTGGCTGAAAGGTACCTTTAGCCACTTAAAAGTTGTTTTCTAGAAATGCTTGAAGTTACAGTCATCCTAGGAAAGGTTACTTTTGGTTGGGGGCGGACATAAAAAGGGATGTTCGGCAAAAGATTCCAGCTAAGTTTCAGTACTGCTTAGCCAAAGAAGTTGTGGGGGTAACTCTCTGGTTGTAAGAAAGCATGATAGATCACTGGGAAGACAGCTGCTCATGATTTGAGCTCTGTATGTGTGTGTAGAATATACATAATTTTATTATGTGAGAGCAGGGGAACCAATGAGACTGTGAATTTCAGAAATGAGAATGCTCCTACGCTTGGACTGTGCATTTTAGAGTCTACTTGTTTCACTGACTCCAAATCTCTTCTGTTAGTCATAGGTGACTCCTCATGTATCCAAGTTTCCGATCATCTGAATTTAGACTTTAAGGTGTCTAAATTCATGTTCGTACTTCCATGGCTTTTATTCTGAGTCTCTTTGGTTTTATGGCCAATCCATTCTATTGAGTATCTCAAGCTGAAATTTTGTGCTCAGCTGCTACGTTTTGGGGGCATTTGTTTTAAGGGTTTGTCAATTAAGGGGTGTTTTCTTGTGGTTAACTACAAGTTTATTTTTATGTAGAATAAAGAATCTTTGGAGAGTTCTAGAGAGGTTTCAAAATTGCTTGAAATTGTGGACCAGCAGGCTGTACTTACTGGAGATGGTCATGATCTTTGTTTTATTTTCATAATGTTCTTTCCAGAACCAGTGTAGCTCCATGGATGTAAGAAAGTACATTGCCTTTGCCTTTGTTGCTGTTTGAGAACTATGAGATTTAAGGTTTCTCATATCATGAGAGTGTTGGGAACATCACAAGGTGATAGTTTTTCTATGGTTTAGGATCCATTTATGAAACTTCAGCTAATTACAAATTCGAAGGAACTACCTTCTAAAACCTATTCCTAAACAGAATTAAGGTTGAGAAGGTACATCAGGAATCCAGGGTAAGCCATATTAAGAGAGATGTAGTTATCACAAAACATTATAAACCGTGTTCACTTCCAAAACAGCATAAACTAGCCAGTTTGAATCTGTTTTATAAGCTATAAAGCATCACCACACAACAGACATCTATCCAAATTTGATCATGTAAAATAATGTTTATAATGTATGTAAAACAATCTACAGATATTGAATCCAATTATACCCATTTATTTTGGTGGCAAAACTTATTCAGACAAGAACAGTATGTTTTGTCCCTGGATATATGGTATCTGATTCATTTATCTAAATTGTTATGCTCTTTAAAGAGTGACTGTTTTTAGACAAATTACTATTTCCAATGTATTTGTTTAAGTTCTTGCATAAAAATCACTAAAGCATTGAAGCTGAGCTAAATATTTGGTGTTACAACATCTTTTACTGGTGTTGCTACTCATGATTAAATACTTCAGAGTATTTCAAGTCCCTGGCCCAAAAAATGTGTTGTCATTTGATTTACCCCGATCATTTTTCCTAGTGTTAATTAGATGAGCATTGTTACAGTGTTATCATAGCAATGTTATTTTTTTAAAAAAATCCTTTTTTTGTAGTTATTTTTGCCATCTTTTATTGCAAATTAAGATGTAATAATTAAAATAGCTATAAATGGTTGTTTATACTACAGTCTAAGTTGTTGGTTAGCTGCTAGAACATTAGTGCTAGAAGGTGTTTATGGTATGCTGAAAGTATGTGCTAAAACTCTTTAAAAGGTCTGCTATTAGCACTGCTTTCTTGGCTTAAATTAAGAAAATACATGTGGTAGATATCAATCTAATAGTAGTATATATTTTTCATAAAATTTATGTTGGTAAAGCTGTTCCTACTGTCAAGTATTTTGTACCTTGCAGACAACCATTAAGACTCGCTGAGGTAGTGAATCATTTAAATTATGATTAATAACGTTATTTCAGTGTAACAGAGGCAGCACCATACTTCAGCAGATTAAATTTGCCTTTAATGCAGCATCAACAAAGAAGATACAGACATAAGCAATTTTGAGGGTTTTGTTCAGCTTTTCTTTTTTTCATAGGAACCCTTCGAAAGGTTAGATTTTATATTAGAACTGATGACTTAACAAGGTTTTGTAGGAGACATACTTCTTGCTATCTCTGCAATAGCATTTTCTTAAATAAACACAGAAAATCAATTTTAGTGATGTTGTGATAAGCTGTTTAATTAATGTGGTTTTAAAAGCCAATAAATTTAAATAATTTATAGCTCATCTAATGTATGGACTGTGCCTGTGAATGTTTTTTGAGGGAAGTATCTCCTGAGTAGTAGTTGGAGGTCAGCTACACTGCTTTACAGTTGTGCTAAAGTAAACTACAGCTATGCTCTCATATTTGGGTTATGGTAGATAATTAAAAGAAAAGTGAGCTTGTTTTGCAGAATGTTCTTGTTGGGTCATAATGTGGCTTTGTGCACTTAATCTAGCATTTCAGATTTTAAATACTTCAATCTTGGTTTAAAAGGACTTTATGGTGAGATTATTCCTCATGTAGAATTGCAGTAAGCAGTAGAATAAAAGTATTGCTAAACATCTTAAGACTGTTGCTCCCTGGTTTTCATAAGGGAAGATAACTGGAACAGGTTACATGAAACAAATTTATCTTACAATTTCTGTATACCCAAACATTTTAAAATTCTGAAATGCTCTTCTGGAACTCTGAAGTACGTTTAAGCTCAAAATAAGTATCAACGTTTAAAAATTTGTTTCAGATTACCAAGTTGCTTTCTTACTGTAAGTATCTTCATCCTTATCTCTATTTTAACCACACAGTATTTTAAAACATTGAATCTTAATTCATTATTCACTAGGTTAAAGACCGAAATCTCCATTAGAGAGAGAGAAGCTAAGTTGGAGGTAATGTCTTTTCTTTTCTCCACACAGTCTAACGATATCTCTGAACTTCATAACTAGCTTGAAGATCCAAGACAATTCTTTTTTAAATATACATATACTATTGGGTCATGGTGTTCAGAAGATATGCATAGTGCTTTCTGTGTTTTACTACAGAAAGATATGGCAGTGTTGGAGGGACACCTTTAGTATGTCTGCCACACCCAAAGATTTCCAGTTTGCAGTCAGTCTGTTCTGGTTGATTTGTATGCCAGGCTCCACTGAAGGAATGGTTTAGCTGCCTTATGTATCTTCATCTTAAGGGAACCTGGAAATTGAACTGAAATATAACCCGAGTACTGATGCTGAAGCATAACTTTTTGAGGTTTTTTTTATTTGTACTTCTTCAAAGAGGAAAATCTTTGGAAATGCTTCTTCAGGCCTGAATTGTTCTCTTTTTTTCTGGGCATGTGTACAAATTTTCCCCTGCTTTCTGCCTATCAGGAAGCTAAATGATCTCACAGTGCATCATTTTTTTCCCAAAATAAAATCTCTGGATTCTGACTCTACAGAATTTTTGTCTGTAAGAAGTTGTCTTTCTGTTGCCCTTCAAAAAGGGCGATCTGTTACAGAAATCCCAGCTGGTAAGAGAGTGGGAGAAGTTCTCAGACCTAGCAAAGATTTTTTTCTTGTGACACTGCTTGCCTGCTTCCCAAATTGCAAAGGGCTTGGTGAGGTTTTTTTAACGGAAGCAGTGATTTTGTAGAAATGCGGGAAGACTGTTCATTCAACAGCGTTAAGCAAGATTCTCAAATCTAGACAGTAGCACCTTTTCTTTGCATACCATTTTTCTTTCCATTACATTACCACTTCAGGTGTGTTTTCTCTTTTTTCTTTTTTTTTTTTCATCCCATATTGTGTTTCAGCATTATAGAAGATGTTGAATTTGCAGTTTGTGCTCCACAGAACTGTGTTCCATAATACTGGCTTTCATTTAAAAATAAAAAAAAAAGCAGCATCACCCCCAAACAAAATCAAAACAAACCAACGCACACACCCTAGCCCTTACGGTTGGAGAAGGTGGAGAATACAGACAGAACTGGCTACTTCGGTGTTAGCTGTCTGAGTTTACAGGAAATCTGAACCAAGATCTTTCAGAACAGTGAGCTGCTGTTCAGTGGGGTCTGGGCCATGTGGAACCTCTCTTTGTTTTTTCTAAGTTGCCATGGAATGTCTGTTATTTTGTTGCAGCCGCTTTGGCTGTTTGTTGAAACGCACAGCAGGAGGTCAAAGGACAGACCCCTAGGGGGCCGAAGAACCCAAAATATAAATTGATGGATCACGTTGTTTATAAACATAGCATTTAAAATTCAGAGAGATAAGTCAAGGAATTGCCCTTTCCTGGTAGTTCCCAGGGGGGAATATGGTCAGCCAGGGCAGAAGAGGTTGGTGGATAGGGAAGGAGGCTCTGTAGTAGGAAGTAGAGTGCAGTAATTTAAAATCAGAAAGTGTTTCTTGGCATGGGTCATATGTATAAGGGTTTTGTATGACAAATATAACAATGTGTGATAGAAGTATAGCAAAGGGGATTGTAGACAGTAGAATAAGCCTAACTTGACCATACAGATTTAAAATATTTGCTACATAATTTGGCCTCATTGAAACAAAATATACCACCTCTGTGGGGAAAAAAAAACATGCTAAAAGTATGAAACATTGTCTACACAGTTTTAACTATTTAAGAGGTTGTGGTACAAATAGTCTTTTAAAATGTCTGTCCTCTGTACACAGTGATGTTTTCCCTACTTTAAAACCAAAAATAACTTAGTTTTATTCAGTCAGAAAAAAGGTTTAATTTCTTAATTTTGTCACTTAAGCACTTACAATTTCCTAAATGAGAATAAGATTAGATGGGCAATATGCCCTGTAGCATAGGACATGCTTTTAGAAGACTAGTATGGCCGTTTCCAAATGGCAGTTTTCAGTCACTTGCTTTTCTACTGTTCTAAAAATGGGGGGGGAAATTGCCTTTGTTCATGTTGTTTAGAGTTAAAAAGTTACTTCATTTGGGTAAGTTTTAAGAGACTGGAAAGTTTCTTCGGTGACAAGCATTTTGTTAAGAATCTTCCTTACACTTAATGTAATAGCATGTGTAGGGCTAAAACGTTGTGTAGTGCTTAAAAAATACACTAACCTCAACTTTGTCTTCCTTGCTTTTCCTTTGGGGTTTTTGCCTTTTTTTTTGCTAGCAAAACAGAAGTTTAGTTCAGAGTTTTTTCCCTTCCAAATAAAAAGCTGTCCAGACTTAGTTTGCATCCTGTTCAATAAGGCATAATTGAAATTATGTCTATGAAAAAGGCTCCAAAAATTACTTTTTTTAAGTTCTGCTTTGTTTCTGGTTGTTTTTTTTAAACTTGGAAGACTATTTGCAAACATCTGTACTAAGATTGATGCTCAGTCTCTTCTACATAGCAGTTTTATGGGAATGTAGTGTGAAATTATTTCTACACTTTATATTGTAATAAATTGCTCATGAATGTAAAATAAAAGAAATATCATTAATTATTACAGAAAATTTCAAGACCTAGTTTATCTGAAGGAAAAACAGAAACACCAACTTTTGAAAGGTAAATACAATGATCAGCTGCATCTTGAAATCAGGTACATAAAATAACACATGCTGTGTTATTTCTCGGGTAATTGGGCAAAAGTATTTAACAAGTATTTTCATAATGTGTGTTTTCTGTGACAGAAAGCTTTGAATGGCAGTCATAATGAACTTATTCAACAAGACATGTAGAACTTAGGTTCCGAGTGACAAAACACATTCTTAGTAATGCCTAAACTGTAAATCAGTCAAGATTCATAAAACAA
Organism: Strix aluco; assembly: GCF_031877795.1. Classification (NCBI taxonomy): domain Eukaryota; kingdom Metazoa; phylum Chordata; class Aves; order Strigiformes; family Strigidae; genus Strix; species Strix aluco. The sequence continues at coordinate 26,254,676 of NC_133942.1, read as the reverse complement.
TAAATAAATTGCACGGTTTGTTCAAATAAGCATTTTTTATAGTATTGCATATGAGTTAACAATATTACGGGGGCAATTGGGAAACAGTTTTAAAATACAGTTTAAAATGGTAGTTCTTGGATATTCATGTAGGTTTTTAAAAACCTGTGTCATTTGTGGAAAGCATACTCAACCAGAATCTTAGCAGAGCAAATACGTGAAATTGTTGGGTAACTAACAATTACAGCTCTGCACTTAAAGATATGCAAAATTGTGAATTTTTTATGTCAGTCTGGGGAAATAATTGAATTATTTCACATTTCTTTTGATGCATATTGTGGACAAAGTTATCCTTCATATAATTCATCTAAATTATTACTCCAGATCCCACAGCCTGAAATGTCTTACTCCAGTTATTGATCTTTCACAATTGTTAGTACAAATTTAACCTTTAAAACCTTAGTCAAAACATAATTGTAGTTATTTGTTGTATATGCCTTTATAGTGCCTTTAAAAAGGAAAATAAAGCAGACTGCTTTCAGAGTCTCTCTGTAGGTTACTTTCCTTAGGAAAGGTTCTGCTTTATCTCTCTTCTAGTCATATGCAGTGTGGGTCAAGTAATTTGAAATTTTATTTTCACTTAAAATGCTTGCTTAAGAATTGAGACTAAATGATTCAGGTGTTAGAAGCTAACTCTGTTTAAGCTATGGATTAGTGAACATTGTAATTCTAACTGAATATGATGTACTACTTTCTCCTATCCTCGGGTTTAAGTAGACAAAAATAATTTCAATATATAAATCTGTTCTGTGTTTTCCGTTAAAACTTTGATGCTATTTTATTGGCTTTAAGACAGACATCTTAGACATATTTGAGTCTCTAGCACCAGAGATTCTCAGTCCTCAAACACTTTGCTCTGTTATTAAGCCAAGGTAGTTATGTTGATGTTAGCAAGTAATTAATGCTGCAGGAGCAGATCAGTAGATGAAATCAGTTGATTCTGAGAATCCTGCACCTTCTCTGCACTGTGGCTGGGATGTTACCATAAATTCGGTCTCAAAAGAACCCTCTAAGACTTAGTTTAAAGTTTTAGAAGGCAGGCATTCTTCCTTGCAGTGCTGGATGCACGGGGGATCATTCCACCTAACAGGAATGTCGAAAGACAAGGGCACACTTATTATGTACAATAAAAGAAATGAATATTCATGTAATTTCCACGAAGTACACACCAGAGAATCTAATGCATATGTTAATACATTGTTTGGGGAAGAGTCCCTGAGGGGTTTCCACAGGTGTCTGCCCGTTTGTCTGCCCTGTCCTAAATGTTCCCATCACAGTTGCAAAAATTATGTCCTTGGGCGCATTCTTGTCTGAGGCCCCTTACAGCAATTAGCACCAACTGCTTGCAGGCATCGGGGAGGTGTTACTTTAGACCAGACTTGGGTTCCGCGAACAGAATGCCCATACTGAGCACCTCTGCAGAGCTGTGTGGAACATCCCTTGTTGGTTTTGGACTCCTGAGCACCCAGCTCTGTTAAGAGTTGGAGCACTTTGTGGATCAGAGCTTCCAGTTCATTTTCCTCAAAAATAAATAGTTTGCATGCCCCAGGACTGCTCTGTAAACCAAACCAGTATGTGGGAGCAATCAAGGAATGTGCCTCAAAACCATAGTGTTGTTTCACACCAAATTGTTAACGTAAATGCAGCTGTAATACAGGTTTTGTTACCTGGAAATACTTTACACAGACTGAAGGTGTGTTTCCACATGCTTTGCAACTACTCTGTATGCAGGTGTGTAAATGTCACTTGTTTATAATTCTGTTCTGAAGTTGTATGATTTTTTTCTTTCTTGCTGTAGAATTTTTCCCTGAATGATTTTTAAAATCTTATTTTAAAATACCAATATAAAATAATAACATACTCTAAAGTTAAGTGAATATGTGTCACTAAGAGCAGCAAAAAACCTTGAGCTAGTAGGATTTTAAACCAACGAATACTCAGAGCCTAGCTTTCTTTAGCCTCACTTGGCAGCCAAATCTTATGTTTTCTGTACAATGAGAAAAAGAAAAAAAAAAATCCCTTTACTTTCTAGGCTTCTGTAGCTTGGGGTGGATGTATGTTTCCACCTGGTAGGCTCACCTCTTGGGTTCAAAATTATGTTTTATGCTATTCCCTTGAGGTAGCCCTATTCTAAAACCTGATTTCATACAGATGATATGGCAGATACTTCATTAGTATAGCAAATATTTGATAGTCTGGCCGCAGTTTGTATCATGATTTAGAAAATGGGTTCATTGTTTTCATTAAACAGAAGTCAGGTTTTACATTCTAACTGTTCACTGAAATCCTCCTTTCTATGGTTGTTCTCACATTTTCCAGTCTTTTTGATGTCTGAATTTTTAGTTTTCTTACACTGTAACCAATTTGGTTTGCACAGAGAGTAGTAAGAGCATGTTTAATTCCTAATATTGGACGGAAGGGTATTCTTTTTCAGCTACTGACTTACAGAATAATTTCTTGATATCCTATATTATTTTTCATTTTAGTGCGTTACAGTTGCTAGGTTTTGCTTATTCATCTGCAGTTCTCAGCAGAGGTAAATTATTTCATTGGAGAACTGTTCTCTCTAAATGAACTTACTGTTATGCTTAGCAATCTAAAAGATCACTGTTCTTTGTGGATAATTGTTTTTGTGATGGTGGTTGTGCAAAAACTGGTTCAATTTTACTTTTATACTCTGTTTTATTGGTATAAATGACTCATGGGAAGATATGCTGATGAGACAGCTTTTTTTTTTTTGCATGAGAAATGAATGTATAAAGATTTTTCTTTTCTTCCTCACCACTTCCTCTCCCTCCCTTCCCGTGTTTTGCCAAAAATGAGTGAGAATTGAGAGGCTAGGTTTGGATGAAGCTGGGGTTTTGGTTACTAGAAGGTGAGGGAGATTGTGATGGATTCTTTTTATATGTTAAGGACAGATTTGCCCTTTGAAGAGTTTCTCGGTGTGAACATTGTGTGTGTGTACATATATGTAAACGATCTGGGACTTGCACTGTAGAAACACTGCTTTGTGTGTGCTAACGAGGCATTAGTCATCCCTTTATGTAAACCCTTTTTTTTTTTTTGCATATTTCTTCAAAACTTCCCCCATAAAGCATAATAGTGTGCTCGTTAACTCTGCAACTACACCTCACCCTCAAGCTGCTTGTTGAAAAGTAGTAGCTAAAGGTCATGTGTATATACACTGTTTATTAAAAAGTTGTCTGGGTTTTCATACGAAAACAACTCTAAATATTTACTAGTGTTTATATGGTTCTGTATAGCTTAAGTGTTTCTCTAGAGTAGACGGGGTAATTAGGAACAGTTATGGCAAAACCAATTATGTCAGCCACAGCTGATGGGTGGTTCTGTGTTGGCTTTTGTGCTGGAACATAGTCTTGAGTTTTCCCTCAAATATTACCATTTTCCCCCTTTTTTTCTAGAAGATTGAGAGGAAGAACAAGTTGGATAGGAAAATCTGTTTGTATATTTGAGAATGTCATTTACTGGTTTAGATAGTCCAGTAAATGAAAAAAAAAAAACTTTCTGTAACACACAAGTAGCAAATACAGGGTGTAATTTGGTAAAGAGGTTCGCCTGTCTCGAGTTAATTCCTTATTATGAATGAAAAATCAGTGTAACAGGATCAAAAGATTCTTATGACTACCTTGTTACAACCTCAGTGACTGGTAAGATTTCACCACTCAAGGATATCCCAGGAGCCTCTTACCCCTGCTCAAAATATTCCTCTGTCTTAAATTTGAAGTAGGAAATTGAATATTCTTAATTTATTGAAGTGAAAGTAAAACTTGAAAACATATTTCTGAACATTTGTAGTATGTAGCATCTCTTCCAGAATAACCATTTTCTGTAGAAGTATCATTCAGCATACAGGCAAATCATATGAATTGTTTTAAACTCCTGGATCAGTAAAACAACATGTCTAGACTTTCAGCTTGAAAATATATAATAAAAAACATAGTAGCAGAAAATTGGTTATTCCTTTTAAGAGTCCTGGAACTGTCTGTTCCTTAGGTAATGTTAAAAGTGGTTTTAGCCAAAAATTAATTTCAAACCATTTTTTTTAAACCATTTGAAGAAATGAAGTACCAAATACACTTTGATTAATGAGATATTTGGTGATACCATCTCTCACATCTTCTGTCTGAATGTCACTGTTCAGAGACTTTTCAATTTAAGTTTTAAATTTTAAAAGTTAATTTGGAAGACTTTGCTCCTGATTTCACTTGCTATATAGAATTTATATCTGAAATCAAACCAACTGTTGTTCTTCCATCTTCCCCCCCTTCTTTCTTTTGTCTGTCACCATCATCATTTTAGGTAATTTGAGCTACTTATCATTCTGAAAAATTTTGAAAAGTAGAAATTATGTTAAACTTTTACCAAATTTAAATATTTACAACAAAAATTGAGCTCCATCATTGAAAGGATGGGAGAAGCTGGTGTTCTGATAACAAATGAAGAGAAATATCATAAACTAGTATTTAGGATTTTGACTGTTAGACTATGAACATATGAGCAAATTGCATATACCAATATGACCAGCCTATTTTGTATTTTTATGGGTACAGATGCCATTTGAAGTATGCTGTTTAGTCTTTCTTTGGAGCATTACGTTTTTTTTTCCCTCTGGTTACCCTAAGCACTGCATGCATGTGGCTTTATTGAAATAATACAAGGTTTAAACAATGAGTTTGTCTACAAAGTTTATATGCTGTGTTTTAGATTTTATTATACAATAAGATTCTCATGCTTGCATAATTCAGTGTGGATCTACATTTCCTTTTTATAAACACACATTTTCACTCTGAACAGTGAGTGAAAATGCTACTTCACAGATTCAATTTTTCAGTGAATCCAAATTTGTAGTTGCTCAACTAAATTTTAGTTTTAAGTTTATTCAGATTTCCAACTTTTAGCTTTTTTCTTCGCTTTACTCTCATTAGTATTGCAGAGTCAGTTGGTTGGTATAAAGGTACAAACTGGCTTCTCTTTTTTTCCACGTCATCAGCAAAAGTTTCCAAGTAGTTGTATCTGCATCTGTGTTGAAGAGGCTCTGCAGGTAGAGGAACTTAACATTGTATTTTTGAACATTCCATGTGTCACACAAAGGGGTCAACTTAACCTTCCTTTCTGGAGATGAAATGCAAGAACTAAAGAGTACTAATTGACTGCTAAATACAAAACTGAGTTTGTAAATAGGTACGAAAAATGCAATTGTTAATTAAATTCAGCCTATCTTGCTGTGAAAATTTGAGAGAAATACCAAATAGGAAATCTCCAATACCACTTTGAGTGTCACTTTGCGGAGTACAGCCATGTGTTGCTTTATTTCGTTTGTTATAAAAATAACTTGTTTTGTTTTTTGCAGCAAACAGCATGACTCTTCAGATGAAACAAAAGAATGCAATAGAAATCAAACTAAAAAAGTTGCATCAGTTGAAAAGAATGAAGAAAACTCACCACTGTCAAATACAGAAAATGTTCCTGGTTTGGAACTCCCTGACAATAACTCAAAGAATTCTTTGCATGAGAAAGGAGCATGTTGTGATTCAGATAAAAACAAACAATTAGTAGATGAGAAACAAAAATGTATTCATGATGAAAGTGAGTTGAAAACTTGCCAAAGTTCAGATAATGTTATCTTGAATGAGCAGACTAAAGTACATAGCTTGGATGAAACTACACTTTCAGCAATGAACGCAAGGGACTTAAAACTAACATTGGGTGAAGATGTTAGTTTTGAGCAGTTCTTGAGGAAAAGAGATGAACCTGAATCCGTTAGTTCAGACATTAGCGAACAAGGCAGTATTCATTTGGAGCCTTTGACTCCATCAGAGGTACTAGAGCATGAAGCTACTGAAATCCTTCAAAAAGGTAATGTTGCACCTTCATCAAAGAAAGCTGGACAACTCTCTGAACAAACAGATGAGACTTCTAAAGAAAGCAGTCCCAACAGAATGGAAACAACTGTAAACAAGACAGATGAAAATGAAGCCAGCTGAAATTATGTTAATTTTATTGTTATAAAGAATGGTAACAACACCTTGGACCATTCCTGATGAGTGTCCTCATTGATGCTACTTATTAAAAATTTTTTAAAAGGGGTGGGGAGAGGGAGGAGAGAAAGAGACACTAAAGGGAAATTTTGCATATGAAGATAGCATGTATGTGTATGTACAACTGAACTAAAATTACAAAAGGTAACACATTTAAATATAATCTTCCTGCCTCTTGGATGTGATATATCTTATTAGACTGACATTAGAAAGGAGGAATAAATTCTAATTTTTATAGTTAACTAGCCCGGGATCAGGTGATTTGTTTGCCAAGAAAATATTTTTTTAAATCCTTCAGTGTGAATATTAAACAGTGGAATTTAGTATGAATTCACTTCTGATGCTGAAATGGGGCACACTTGTAATGATGGTTATCGGTCTGCTGATAATTTGGGTGAAGATAAACTTTTGGACTTGGTGTCACATTCCTATCTGTAAAAGCATGTAAACAGAATTATATGAATCTATGCACCTCTGTACAGGTGTAATCCTGCCAGACTGTAAGCTTACCTTAATAAACTTTCAGTGAAAGTGGAATTATTACAATAAAAATATATATTTGTGGGGTTTTCAGTGTGCAGGCTGTGCAGAAATACCGAATACAATTGTATAAAGTAGAACATACTGCTGAAAGTACTGTAGCTGTTAGGCTTTTACCAGTGTTTTAATTCCTAGCCGTAGACCCATAGGTATGGTCTGTAAGTCACACCAAAGTATGGTTTAATGTAAAAACTGTGTTAAGCAAAAAGAAGGAAAACCCCCCAAACTGGAAACACCGACTGGCATGCATTCTGCCATTTTGCAGCTGCTACTGGCTAACTGTTACAAAAAGGACACAAGGGCATATAAAGTAGAATTGTACAGTTCAATTTCAGGACTTTTTGTAGTCTGAATTGTGTACAGAAAGATGGCTGCTGATTTTGTTTTGGTTTTTTGTTTGGGTTTTTTTTTTGATCTTCTAGTTAGCAACTAGATGTAGGAATGCATATGATTAACAATAGCTTGCTCTTATGACTTCATTGCTCCATTTGAAACATTCAGAATGTGCTTTTGACTTACAGTTTTGTTTCTAATGAATGTTAAATGTTTTGAACAGCTGTTAAAGTGCTGCTGTAAATTATTACTTTTTGAGTAAATATTTGCAACAAAATTTTGTCTTTGTGCATAATTTTATGCTCAGCTTGAAATTTTGGGCATAGTCTTCCCACATTTTTTTAAAAGATTTAGTGACAGTTCCCCAAAACTATTTCATTTTAAAATTGTGAATTTGAGACTTATGTGGAGTTTTTCATTCAGTTTGTGTTTTTTTGGTTTTGTTTGGTTTTTTAGAATTAAATGAGCAAGTGCCTATGCATAAACATATTTTTGTAGCTCTGTATTGTGGTAAGGTGTGCTTACTTTTCCGAATTATACAGATATTTTTCTGGGCCATCAGCATGCAACTGAAGTGTACTCTGTCCTCCAAGGTTAACTGGGCTCAGCTGCTAAATGAGTCTAAAGAGCAACAGTGTTAAAATTTAGAGACCATCCAGCTTATTGTTGGAGCCTCTAAATAAACCACATCAATCTCAACATCCCCAAAACAGCTTCAAATGCTGAAGAGTTATATGATCTAAATTTTGAATTGCATCTTAATTTTCATCCATGCAGGTTTAGAAGCTTTTTAAAAGAAAAGTAGAACAGTTTCTATAGTCACAGCTCTTCAATATCTGCTTTTAAAACTTCAAATAACCAGACACACTAAAAAGCTGAGAGCAATAACTTGCAGTATTCTTTTGTTCTTTAAAGATTTTAGTGAAATTGTTAACTCAAGGTTAACAGTCTGATGTCTTCATGCATCTACACATGGAAGATTACAAAATACAGCATCACAATGAAGACAGTTTAAAGGACTTAATTAGCTATGGAACTTGATGTGTATGTTACTGAAGGAGTTCCTGAATGCATCTGTGTTTAAACCCGGAGAAATCTCTATAGTCTTTTCAATCTGATGGATGATCTTCCATGCAAATGATATATTTCAAATAATGCTCTGATGTGTGGTGTTGGAAAAGATTAAATTCAGGTGGAACAAGTTGTATGATACTTGCTTGTAAATTCCTCACATTTGTCTTTATTATGTAATTTTTAAAACATTTACCATTTTAATAAGAATTTGGAATAATTTGGCCACATTCTGGTGAGAAAAGTTGGAAAATAAAACTCATTGAAAAAATCTGCATATTTGGCAGAAGTACATATATGTTCTCAGATACCTAGTAGGTAAAGCATTGTGTGTTTCAAACCATATAGAGAATGCTTATACAAAAGGTCATGTTAGGTATAAAGCACCCAGATACCTAGTAGCCCTTCCAAAGGAGGAGATTAAGAGAGCACTGGCTTGCTCTAGCAAGACCATCAGATAGCTCTAAGTAGGTATGTAAGGTGTATCGTGAAAACAGTGGCATGGTATTTTTGTGTAGAAAGTCTAAAATTCATTAGTTTTTTTCCTATATGAAGTCATTCAGTTGCTGACTAAACACTGTAGGGGACTGCATGATTATGAAAATTAATCTCTATCATGTTATTTGGGAGGTTTCCTAGAGATAAGTTAAATTGGTACTTCTGGCTGAAGTCACTCCAGAGGACCAAGTTACATTGAATGCATTTTGAGTTATTTGAACTTAACTGCATGTAATTTTTTGTTTGTGTCCAAGTCATTTAAAAGTTTCTATCCAGCTGTCAGTAGTTACTATTCTGTGCTCTCTCTCTTTTTGTACTTGGAAACACATTTTACCTCAAGGTTTCATTGCCTTACCAAAAAACAGTAACTTAATTCTTGGTATCCATACTAGATTCACGATTTCCCATCATCTCAAGAGATTTACCATATTTTCTTGAATAACCATTGCAGATTGTTTATGTGCTGTTTATTTTTAAGGAAATCACATGCTGTGCATATGCTGTCTTCATTACTTGCATTCAATGAAAAGCATTATTAGCTTACGGTTAGTGAGTGTTCAGTCATTTGGAGCTTCCTCAAGTGCAGCCAGGGTCTCGGTTTGCCTTGTGCAGTTGGGGAGAGAAACTTTGGCCTACCTGTGGTTCAGTTTTTCTTTAACAGAAATGATGAGTAAACCCAGGAAGAAAAAATCAGATCAAATCATAGCACATACTGAATTCTAAGTATTGGGTGATGTATTCTAAATAAGAAAATTTTTATAATAAGACCATGTCCACTTTTCTTTTCCTGGAAATGGGGAGAGAGAAGAGCTGGGCAATAGGTGTTAAATCACGTTCTGTGGTGCTTTATTATCAGAAGGTATTAGAAACTGAAGATCAGGGTAAAGAATCTTAAGTAACGTTTGGTATTCTGCAAAACCTTAAATAAGAGATCTAAAGCTTTTCTGCAGGCATTAAGCATTGTTACTTATATGCTGGCATGTAGAAGGCAGTTATTTTTTTATGCTGTAGGATATATTAATATTCCACCAAAGACCATAGAGTTTTGTTAGAGACTGTTTAGAAATTTTTGTGTAGGGCAAATTTTATACCTGATTGTTCTCTTCTTGTTTTCAGTAGTGTTTGATTTTTGAGGCTTGTGAGCTTATTTTGTCTAGTTGCATCCTGTATTTTTTCGATGTATGCTTAATATGCCTCTAATAAAAAAAAAGTGGTAAGTATGTTTTATGATTACTTGAATGATTTTTGCTTTTAATAAAACCTTTACTCCAGTTTGAACATAGCTCAGAAGGACGGTTCTTAGATGAAGCCTGGCACGTTACCTCCTTTGAACGTTACATTTTTACACATAATTTTGACTCTCTAATTTTCCCCATTAATTCAGTGCTAAAAAGGAAAGTGTGTTGACTGGTAATTCATATTAGTCTACAGACACTATGCAGGAAGTTCTTTGCTATGTTCCTTTGAGTCTTGGATGACTGTTCTAGCTCTAAGACATAGTTAAAATTTTGTATTCAGTCATTTCATTGACCCGAAGTAACCACGTTAAATTGACATTTCCTCTATTGCACCAGATTAAAAAAAAAAGTTTAGCTGTGAAACACTTCGTTTTTAGGGAGATTAATGTTGTTGTTATGCCTACAACGTGCTATAAAGCTAATGTGTTTATTGATGTAAAAATGCTGGTTTTGTTGAGGTTTTTTTACTGTTCAAACTGTTATTTCAGAGAGGCTGAGGTTTTTGTGATAACCACAAGGGTAACTGTGATGTTACATGTATATCTGCATTTAAATTTGGGCAAATTTAGCTTCCTATTAAGGAAATTAAATGCTCAAATGTATGGGCTATATCAGACAATTTAAAATAAGATTAATTCCATGATCAAAAAGTGTCAGCTTGTCAGCAACCAGTTCTCCATTCTTTAAGCATGTTTTAAGTAGCGTTGCTAAATGAATCCCTTATTAATTGAACATAAATAAAATTAGTTTCATATTTTAGTTCACTAAATTCTCAGTGTTAGACATTTAAGAGAAGAGCGGTTTTCTCCAAAAATTTTGGTGAATGGGATAGTATATAGTGGTATGCTTATAAAGAGTTGTCTCATACTGATAGCCTTGAAAATGTTAACCTTCATATGTTTTGCTCATAAATAGTATAATTAAGAATTAATCCTTTTGAGTAGAGGAAAGTAACCTGCATATCTGTTTCTTATAGCCTCTTGTGACTTTTTCATTCTGATCCTGTCATGATATTCTAGCAACAAATTAAAGTCTTTTTTTTCCTCTTTGAAGGCTGAAGAAGAAACGGGACATGAATACTTAATAGTTTTTAAATTGTATATATTTGAATTACTTGGATGTTTGCTGCATGAAAGGGTTGAATTTTGTGTACCAGTTTCTCAGGTTTTCAGCTAAATTTAACTGAGATTTGTGTCTTTCCATTTAATTTTATTGAAAAGACTTAACTTCCTCTTTGAGCTAGCAAGTTGATGGCACGTGGTATAATTTCCCCAGGATATTTAAGGTAATGCACTGTATTAGGTATTATTTAAATGGCTTCTTTTTCCCCCATCCCAATCCTGTGTATCTTGGAATGTCTGCTCCTCTGGAGGTTGGTGTATAAACAACTTTTAAGTTGTTGGCATGTGATGGAAAGCAAAAGACATTTCTACAGAGGAGAAGCAAAAGTAAGTTCAGAACTTTAATCATGAATAGTAGTATGCAACATGCAGGTTAACCCATTTTGTCTGATAAAGTGAAGCTTTTTTACTCATTCCTAAAATTGCAGCTTGAGGAACCAGAGCAGTTGGGCACATCCAACTTTAATGGCTCTGACAGGTAGCAAAGAGTGTTAGATATCCCTATCAGATCAGAATTCCCAAAAGGAGCCTAAGGCAACATGTTCATGCAAGGGAGGCTTTTCCTTCTGTTTGTGTGACTTTACACTCTTATTTTCCTTCCCAGATAACATATACTGGATGCTCTCCTGAGACCATAGAAAGGCCAGTTATCCTAGAGAACACAAGAGTGCTTGTATGATCTTCCTTGATGAAACAAAAAGAAGCTCTTAACGTGTGGCATGTATGCTGTTTTATATTAATATAGTAACATGTGCCTTACTGTTGAATAGTGGCATTTTAGTAAATATTAATAAACAATGAAGTTCTGTCAGGTCTCCTGAATAGTCTCTTAACAATACTGTTGAAAATAAACATCCTTTAAACTACAGCTTGTTGCTTTTTTGCGACCTTTGTCTGAGATAACAGGTTAGTAAGTACCACAGCAGAAAAGTATCAAGGCTGATAATGACTTCACCTTACTTGAGCATAACCTATAAAGTTTCTTCAAGTTTATTGTAAGAGAAACTTGAGTGCACAGAACTTCTATTGTTTATAGACCTGCTTGGAACTTAATATTGATTCAATTGAAATTAGTAAGACAAACTTATTAAAGTAGAACATACTTTTTAATACCCTCAAACTTACTTCTATTTGATAAAAGAAATCCATTGGCCTCTGGGTTCCTCAGAAGGCAATCTTGATGATGTAAAAAGAAATGAAAGTACGACCTGTATTTAAAATACAGAAAACATACCAAAGTTTTTCCTAGCAAAAGTAATGCAAGTTACTTGTGGATGGGAATGTATAATAATCCGCTCTGTCCAGAACTACTCAGTTTTATACAGTGGAGTGGAAGATAAAAGCTTCCTTTGCAGTTGTTCCCTTAGCATATTTAAAATACTAGTGAGGGTATAGTGCCAATATCAAACCAGATGTTACATTTATATCGTCTTGAAATATCAGAAGCAACATTATGAAAGATGTTTGAAAGATGAGCTTGGGAGCTAAAAGTCAAACCTTTAATGGATATTTAAAATAATTGAGTGCAGCATAAAACTAAAACATACTGCAGTTAAAATTTTGGCATCATTCTTGTAGTTGACCCTTGGCTGTTTCATAGTGATTTCTTTATCCATCCTGCAGGGTTTTAAAACCCTCCTAGTTTCACTACTAGATAGTGTCTTGTGCTCTTCACTTGTTTAATCTGCCTTTTCTCTCAAATTGGGGAATTAATGAACACAACAAAATTTAAAATAATTATTCCCAGCTTGTATATTGTTGCAGTTTCTTGCTTCAGTTTCATAACCCCAAGAAGGGCTATGTACCTAAAAGTTTATCTTCCTATTATAGGAACAGATATAGTTGAGGAGAAAAAAAATTATTCTCTTCCTTTGTAAACCTGCATCACCAGCACCCTTTGCACTATCGTACTATACCACCACAAATAGTTAAGTGAATTTTGCTTTATAAATAATTTCTTACTTAGCCATTACAGTTTTTTTAGACGAAGGTAGCTGAGTTTTACAAGGAGTTCAAGTTTAATCTCATAAATTTGCTAAACCAAGGCTTGTAAGGCTCTGATTCTGTAAGAACATTTCCAGTGATTGAAGGAGCCCTTTTCTCCTGTAGCTGCTAAATCTCACTTCAACCAATTTTTCTGGATACATGCTGAGCTAAATCACACAACTGATCTGGCTGAAAAAATACAACTGGCAGCAGCAGAGAACAGCATGGCCAGTTTAGGCCAGTCAGTGGCTGCTGAATGGGAAACCACAGCCTAAGAAATACAGCTTTTGGAGTAGTCTGTAGGGAATCGTAGACAAATTCATACTTTGTTGGGGGGAAAGCATTTCTATAAGAGGGATAAAGAGTGAGCTTTCAGTATACCAAACAGCTGCAAGTAATAAAGCTGTTGGATTTGTTCCTTTGGAAACTGTCTGCTTATTATGGCTGGATCTCCAGAGATGATGTTAGTTGTGTGTATTTCAATTAACTGCTGCCACTGAAGGTAGAAACCTTTTTTGAGTATGACCTATACGCCCTTCAGTGTAAAGGCTTAAAGGTTATAATACAACTTTTATAATTTGCATGCATGTGGTGTATGTTTTCAGATCGATGCAAATTCAACATATTTGGTTCATCCAAGCAAGCATGTTGTAGTACAGGCACCCTATTGCAGTTACAGAAGACTTGTTTTCAATCTAAATTCTGAAAATTCAAATGTTACTGTGTAGGATTTTAGAAAGTATGAAACTACTCTGCTACCCAGGAAGATGTTCATCACTCACACTTTAATTTTTAGTTACTTATATATGAAATCTGTTACTAAGTTAACCTGGGACAGAATGGAGGGGCTCAAAATGTATCCCAGTACTGTGAGTAATTAGGAAGAATTCAGCCGGAAAGGAAACCTTTAGAAAACTGAACTTTGATAGAGGGTAAGTGGTGGCAGTATAGGAAGTCAGATGAAGTCTTAACTACATCGGACTGTTACTGCATTCCCATTATTTTTCCTTGTACACACACACATGCATGCTTGTTTATGTGCAAATATAATGAAAACATAACTTGGTTTTATTTTCCCTGATGTAGATGAACAGAGTAATAAAGAACAAAAGGGGTCTTATTTTTATCATGTTAAAAAGAGGGTAGAGTTCAAGAATATTTATGCTCTCTTGAGCACTGTCTAAACAGATTGTTGTAGAATTGCCATTATACTTGAATTAGAGCATTTTGCTAATCCAAGCATGCTTCTGACTAGGTGAGCTACGCAGTGGAGGGAACTGGGATTTCACCTCCACTGTCCATAAAAGTAGGTGAGGTATGTGCTAAGGAAGTAGGGCTCCCTGAGGGCTCTGGGAAGCATTGTTTCTCTCCAGGACAGCTGTGCTTCTTAGACTGTTGCTAGGCTTGTGCACTTCAACCAGGCTAAAGCTGGCCCTTCCTAGTACAGTTGGTCCATAGACAGTAGTATATATGGGAAAGTTTGTACATTGTTGAAATGAAACAAAACAAATAAAGAGAGAATTCTGCAGGAAAATGGACTTATTTTCCTGACTGTGAGCTTTCACACAATGATTTATCTGGTGTTTAGCAGTGGTATCTTGGAAGCTTTTAACATGCCGCTATCTCATAGTTGCCATTTGTATTTTGACAGTAATAAAAATATATCTGTTGTCTCTTCACATCATATGTGGTTTATGTTAATGTATTCTTTTTGATGTGTTTACACAGTCCTTACAAATGTGTTGGTTCTTTCCATCAAAAAAAAAAAGTATTGTTTGAGAGATCTTACAGTCCACTTGTACTTTTAAGAGTTTCTTGATCACACCTCTTTTATATAATTTGTATGTTACTCTGCATAAAATAAATTGGGGGGAGCAGGGGGAGGAAACTATGAAAAAATGTTTTAAGAGCAGGTAAGATATATCCACCCTGAACTTCTGACTCCCTGCAACAACAGCCATATTCTCTTCCTTATAGGTGATGTTAAAGCTGGTAGAAATTCTGCTGAACAGAATCTCCAGAGAAAATATAAAGCAGCAAACAAAGTGTCATTGGAGATTGTCAAGATGCCTCACTGCAATAAAAGATCAATAAGAAGCAGCAGCAAATGGGAACTTTACTGTGAGTGGAATATAGAACATGTAAGGCAAAATGCATCTGCTTTTAGTCTTTTAGTTAATGAGAGGAGAGGTCTCTATCAAGAAACATGAGATTCTGTGCAGTGTTTGACCAAACTGCCTGTTATCAGTCACTTCACAGCACAAAGAGATTTGACCTGACTGTAAACCAATATTCTTGAGTATAATGTACACCAATTAGCTAAAGGTCAATAATTGACAAAGTTCACTCCGTCCAAACTCAAGTAATAATTCCTGTCCATCAAGCTAAATATGCTTCCCTGCCATGTCTGGTTCAGGGGAGGTGAAAAGCACTTTCTGCACCTCACACGTATTACCTACTTGGGTCTCTTGTCTTTTATTTAATCTGCTGAAAAGAACATGCACAGAGTAGGAAACCTTTATGCTTGCTGGAGATCATATTAAGTCAATACCGTATTTTTTTATTTGTGCAACACCTCATATTTTGGGGATGCTGTAAAAACAATTTCAGTTTAACTATCCTCATGTTCTTTCTTCTAGCATAGGAAATGGACTTTCTTTCCTGCGTTTTTTGACACAAACATATCTTTACCTCTCTGCCATCAGTTTGACAGTGTATATTTTAGTTGTGCATAATAAAGTTAGTAATGCTGAGATATAAAATCAAAGCGTTTAGAAAGAAGAAATAGTTTTATGTATTTATAGATCTAATATTCAGCATTTTCATGGTGCACCTCTAATATCCTAAACTTTTGAATACTGTGCTGGATCAGTTCTAAGATCAGGAACATACTGAACCTCACTGGAGAAAGAATTTTTCTTTTTTTTTTTTTTTTTTGGTGGTAAATTGGAAATCCAGAGAAAAACTAAGAAAGAAATATTTTTTAAAAAGTCTTCCCTACCGCGCTAGCAGGCAAAACACTGATTGTAGAGGTCATGTCACAGAGCCACTGATCACGCTCTTCCATGCAGTGCCTGGTGGAAGTTACAGAAGCTGAAAACAGCTGAAAGTAAAGCAGATTCATCCCTTGAGGTTTCACAAGAGTGTCCTTTAAAATTCCAGTCGGTTCTGTGTCAGATGCTTGTATTTTTACCATTACGTCATCAGCAAGTTCTGTGTTACAGATTGTGCATGTCTAGAAAAGTTGAAAGATAAAAGTTGATCAAAGAAAGTTAACAAAAGAACTGTTTTGTTCTGCACATAGTTGTGTGAATAAACTTAATTGACTGGGAGTATCCATATCTATGGAAGGGTTCTCAATGCACCTGCTGAGCCTGAGCAAAGAAATTAGCAGCTCTTCTACTGATTGTGGAAAGCCTCTGTCTGCACAAGCTGTTAAGGTGAAGCAGACAAGCCATTACTGTGTTTGTACATGGATAGCTACAGTATTTGCCTATGAAACCGTAGCTCATTAATCTTTGCACCCTTTTATGGACTGTTAGAGTACGTGGTGGGGTAAATGAATTGCAAGGTTAACCAGCTGCAGTTGTGAAATGGAGACATGCTTAACTAGATGTGATTTGAGATATTAGAACTAGAGTCTCTACAGGCAATCCAGGCTAGTTTTCTCCTCTTACTACAGAAGCAAGAGGGTAATTTTTTTTTTACAACACAGTATCTTTTTCAAAGTATGGGTGAAAATGTGGATAAAACTCTCTGAGGCTCAACTAATTCAGTAGTGAGCTTGGCATGCAGTAGCTGTATTGATGACTGAGTCTGTAACCACTACAAGAAGATACTAGTGAAATTGAAAATAGGAGTAATTGGACCACCTTCAGACTTTAAAAAGTTTTTTGCAAAAGAGCGGAGAGAGCAACTGTAAAATATTCTGGTCTTCCTAAACTTGAATTCAAGAATCATGTCAATGAAACATGATAGGTTTATTAAATATGTTGTAGAATACTGTATGAGAAAGTTGGTTTTATCTGCTACAGTTTTTCTCCTTAATTTCAGCTGTATGTATGCTGCTGCAGCTTCAAAACATCTGGGTACAGCAATTTTTTTCTTTTCTGCACCTGCAAGTGTAAGTACACACATAAACAAAAAAGAAATTAAATCTTTCACAGAGCCAAAGAGAAAAAAAAAAACCCAACCAGCCATGAAGCTCAGGGGAGCAGTATGACAAGTGCTGAGCTGTAAACAAGCTTGAGAGGGATTTAATTCTTATGACAAGCGCCAGTGGTAGCATCTCACATGGACTCAGCATATGCACACATTTCAGAGGAGGAATCACAAAGGACTTAATGCAAATATAAAAAAGCTCAAAGCACATCAGCCTATATTGTTCTAAAAATAGCCTCATAAATCAGGATGAGCTAGTGTTGTAATTATCTTGATTTTTCAGAATTTTGCCACTTCTAAGAGGGTTTCTGGTTTATGATCACGCTATAATTAGAGTTTATAACATATAAACTGCAAACTCTCTAGGGCAGGGATTGTGTCCTGTATTTGTAGGACAAGTACAAGACCTCGCTGCGTGGTGTGTTCAGGGTGATAGTAAAATACAAAGGCTGAGTAATAGCTGCTGTACTCAGTTTTAAAGAAGCTTATTTTAGGTCAGAAGCATTTTGTTGTTGTTTGTTAAGGAAAGAGAATGGAGATGTAATTTGGTATCCAAATTAAATTTTAAAAGCCTCTAATGCACACTTACTCCCTAATTACAGTCAGGTCCTTTCTCTTTCAAGTATGCTCATAACTGCCTCATTTCTCTAGCAATGTTCTGAAAAGTAGGTACTGCAAACCATACCCTGCAGTCTGTACTTAAGCAGATTTCCCCATGGCAGTTGATGAGTTAGTGCTGCAAGATGTATCCAGTTTTCACATAACCTTCAGGCAGCTTTGAGATGAGTAGCATGCTCCCTGTGCTCCAGCCACTGTACAGGTTTGACTCATTTAAGAAACCAGAGCAGTACTCTATTCACCTTAGATCTTTGATCCAGCTGCTGCTTTCTTTTCTGCTTTCTTCAGTCTGCAATAAATTAATTTAAAGGTTATATTTACTAACAGAGGGTTAATAATTCCTGGATGTATGGTTTTGGATTGTCTGCAGGCTCAGCCAAATGCTATTGTGTTGGGTTGTAGGTCGCTAAAAAACTGGTTTTAACCATAGTTTAGATTTCATTGCAACAGCAGGCAGTCTCTAGGGAAAGAGTGTCTCTTGGACCCAATCTTTCTTGCTTACTCAGATGATTGAACAGACATGTTATTTTGCTGGTTCTATTGTGTTTTAAACATGCTGAATTTTGAACGCAGTTTTACGATGCTGATATTTCTGGATTTAAATATGAGATTTTTTTGTGTGTGCAAATTACCCTTCATTTGTATGATGTAAACACTCAGTTTCTTAACCTGTTTCTGGATGTGTGTTTTGGACACACCCTGTGCTGCAAATGGTTGAAAATGGCCTTGCATTTGCAGCTGGTGTGAATAACGTTCAAAATAACAATAGGCTTGACTTTACGAGTAGTTTCCCACCTTTGGCATGAAAAGCTAAAGCTGCTCTTTCCCTCTCTCACACAGTAACATCTTCTATTTTAAAATTATTTTTTAATTCTGTTTTTTATTTCTATATTTTTTCTTTTAAGGACAAGTAAGCATAAAAGGAGCTAATTTTGTTCTGAAGTATGTATTCTGATGGTTTGCAGAACTGTAAATAAGCATTATGTCTTCTAGAAACCTGTAAATATTTACTAATTTAAAATTACCTGGATAGATCAATGTATGGGAGAAGAGCAGAATATCAGAATCCTTTTTAATCATGTGACTAGAAAGAAAATTTTTAATTATTTCTTTGTTACCAAAGCAGATGGAAGCTCCCGGTCTGAACTGTCCATTATTTGTAGATGTTTCAGGAATCATGTCTAAATATAGATTGAAATACTGAAGTAAATTAAACAAGCATTAAAATCCAAGCATCTCTGAATGTTGAAAGCCAATTCCCAATGTAGTTTGAATCCTGTAATCTTTATTTTCTTTTTGAATGTTGAGCATAGTGCTGCATATTGCAGAAAGCCACATAGTTCTTTGTCCAAAATTCTGGGACTTTAAAGAGCTCTTGTGTGAACGTAAGACAACATGTTTCCCTCAAAATAATTTTCTATGCACATCAAGAGCTGGTATCTGATTTAAGAAAACAAGTTATAGTGATTCCATTTATACTGCAATCCTTTCAGAGAAGCATTGTACTGCTGTCAGCAACTTGCTTTATTTGTGGCAAGACATAATAAATCTGACTTTTCTGAAGAGCTTCTAGAAGAAATGCTACATAATATGTTCAGACCTAAAAGATTGTGCATTAAAGTAGGCTGAGCTGTTACTTTGCATACTTTATGGATTCCTGATTTTCAAATATCATTAATCTTCCCCATTAAAGGAATATCTGGGTTATGCTAAATATCTCATATTTAGAATTATAATGGATTCTCATGTTCTACTCGTCTTGCACAAATAGGTTGAAAATAGAGGAGGGTTGTCTTGTTGATTATGGGCTCATCCATAAGCCTCAATATTTTCTAACTTGACACAGGTAATCCAGATAAGTGTGTTGTTTACACATCACTGGGTAACCATCTCTGCCCATCACTGTATTTGTGCATTACTACTGTTTGTAGAGAATGCGCTAAATAAGCTACATCTCTCTTAGAAACTTATGTTATTTTTAATACTCTCTGGTTTGTTATTTTTCCAGATTCACACTTTCTTTGTGCAATAGCAGTTGGAAGGGTGGTATTGGGTGGACATTGGGTACTGTGGGTGGCAGTAGAACTGCTCATTTTTATTATCTTGGGTTTATGATCTGTTGAAGAGTAAAAATTGATCTAGACAACGGACAAGGCTGTGGTAGGCTGCTGTGCCTATGGGGTTTCTATTCGTTTTGATATATAGGTATCTATAGGTAGTGATGCCTAGGTATACAATTCATGATTCTTTGTCAACCTTGCCCTTCTTGTTGGGAAGGGCAAGAAAGACCCTGCTCACCCTAAGCTTTGAGTGAAGAGTAGTTATGTGAACACTGATAGATAATAATTAAGCCCTTAGGCCCATCATAAGGCAACTATATACTACACTATACTGTTCTTATAATGTCCCTATAATATAGGAACAGGCTATGACAGATAATGTGTTGAGAGATCTGTGCCTGGTGGTTTGTAAGCTTTCTATGCAGAATGTTTTGCTTAATTTTATAACTTCATTGAACCAAAGTTGTGTGTGTATTTCAAAGGTAGAAGACTGGATTTAGAAAAGGGTTATTGAGGTAAGAGATAGTTCACTGTTATTCTAGGCTTCCTTGTGCTTTGTAGCAGGAGCAGAGTGTGCCTGCCAGGCTCCCTCGCACCCCTCCTCTTTCACATCTTGAGTAGCCTGGGCAGCCAGTAGAAGGAGTGACTCTGAGCCCATCCTACTCCAGATGTCATAGTTTTTTTGCTACGATTATGAGAACCAAGACTGCTGCTTTCATAGTAGTGGGGAGAATTTTTATGAACAAGACAAATATATGTTTCTTAAGGAGGGGCTCCATTTTTTGTAATTAACACAAGTTAAGTTGATTGAACTTAGTTCTGTGCTCTTACTGAATCTAGCTCACCCTTCTAGTGCTGTAACTAAAAGCAAGTGAAGAGACAGTTGCCAGTTTATATAGCTTCTTCAAATAGCCTACAATTTAAATCTTGCTTGTGCTACATTTAAGAGCGAGATGGCATTTTTAGTCCTCTGGTTGCATTTACATTCAGAAGGTTAAAAATACTACATTTACTAGATTTCTTTTAGTAAAAGACAAAAATTCATTCTACACGATGAAGGCAACATTCACCAGAACACAAAATTATCCCAAACACATCGGCTGAGTTTAAACCTTGCTCCATTAATTTCAACCCTCTGTGGATGCACAGGCCAAACATCAGTAACCTGCAAGATTTGTTAAAGGCTTTACTCTCCTAATTCCCACTGGGATATTTTAATGTTGACAGCTGTTAAAATTCTTAAACTGGAGCTTCACATCCATATTCTCTTCCTCACAGACACCTGTAATGTAATGGGATTTCATCTGTTTTCTTTGTTATTCCCCCTGCTCATTTAAATGTAATGTGCATTTCTCATCACATCACTGGATTAACTTTTATATAAATTGCTAAAATGCACAAATACACACTCACACACACACAGAGAAGAACAGAATATAGTATTTTGGTTTTGAATATGAAGCTGGCCAAAGATAAGTATAGTACCATAATCATAGAATCGAATCACAGAATGGTTTGGGTTGGAAGGGACCTTAAAGATCATCTAGTTCCAACCCCCCTGCCCCGGGCAGGGACACTTTCCACTAGCCCAGGTTGCCCAAAGCCCGGTCCAACCTGGCCTTGAACCCTGCCAGGGAGGGGGCAGCCACAGCTTCTCTGGGCAACCTGTGCCAGGGCCTCACCACCCTCACAGGGAAGAATTTCTTCCTTAGATCTAATCTAAATCTACCATCTTGCCTTTCTTTCTTCATAATCCTCATGCTTTTCCTTAAAACAAACAAAAAAAATTATTATGTGGCCAGTAAGGTGTGTCCTTTTGAAGCTCCTCATGAGATTTTCATCTTTGCTATCCCATCATCATTGAGCGATGTTCCAGGAGTGGAGGAACTCATTCCATTTATACTTCTGGTGTTTTACTACCAGTCACAGGCTCCTCCCCTGACCCTCCAGTCCATCTTTTCTGATTTATATTACCTGGAATTATGGCTCTGCTAATTTTTGTCCTGGGAGGGGTTAGCCATGTATCAGGTGGGTATTGTATTGCTTCAGGGATTATTAATATTCAGGACCTTTGTTCTGCAAATGATGTGTTAATGGGTGTTTTAACCTGATGTCTGATTGAGATTCCTGTTGAACCAGTCTTGTCTGCCTTGATTCATTACAGGACAGGCAATTCAGCCTTGTATTTGCACTTGAGTTAACTCGAAAATAGCTTGGGTACCATGGCTGGTAAAGCTGAGGGAGGGTGGCTGAACAGTCTGAGGCAGAGCTGTTAAGCCATACAAGGTTTTCTGCTGCCACAACTGTGTTCCTTGCAACACCTCACTCAGCATATTTGAAGTCGTGTTGGTGAGTCTGAACCATACTGTGGTCCCAACAGGGATCATCACAGAATAGATCTAGCACACCAATTAAAAGTATGAGATTAGCTGTGATGTAGTCATTAAGAATCTAATCTGCAGAAGATGCATGCTGCAATGCTGGTCAAATTAAATTCTAGCAGGAAGTCAGGTTTGTATGTTTCTCATTTAATTCCTTTCCTCAGTGAGCAGGGAGCAAACGAATAACTTAATCTAGATGTGTTATCTACCTCTCTGCAAATACTCTTTCCATACCAGCAGTGTTGCGCACTTAGCTGCAAGAAAGGCCTGCTGACATCATGATGCTGGGTTTCCTATTTGCTTTTACAGCCTGTATGTGAAGCTGTCAGGCTCATCAGTCAAGGATGGCTTTTTGGGATGAAGTGATACTTAAGTGTTTAGATGAAGCTGTGGTCCTTGCAGCGGTTGACAAGGATGGGGGTTAGACTTTGGTAATTTAGTAATTGGTCTAGTGGTCTTGTGAGGAGAAACAGTAATGCAAAGAAAAGATGTAAAACACTTCATTTGAACAAAATCAGATCTAGTCTGCCCTGAATTTTGATTTTAGCTACTTAGGGAACTAGAAATAACATGCTGCTATTTTAACTGTGCAACTTAGGCCTTTTAACTCTAACTCTTGTTGGTTTTTTTCACTTCTACTACAGCTGCATGCAGAAGGCCAACCCAGATTAATAGTTTTGGTACATATGGTATTAAAACCTGTAAAAGGTTTGCAGTGGGAGGTTGGAGAAAGGAAGGTTTATGGTGGATCAAAGGCAGAAATATGGAGAAAAAGCAACTTTCTAAAATTAGCCCTCAATGAAAATCAGATAAAGCAGAGCATATATAATAGAGCTAGAGACAAAGCATTTCCTTAATTTCCATTCCTGTGTTTTCATTTACAAGGCCTTTCCCAAGCAAGTGACCAAGGTGTAATAGTCAAAATACACACGGAGAAGCATCAGTCAGAACAGAAGATTTATTTTGGAACAGTACAGATAATTTCAGTGTTACAAAAAAAAAAAAAAATCCCTACAAAATACTTTGTATGAAGAATGAAGGTATGTTTTGAATCTTGTTTTTATTTTCAGTGGTGTAAAACTCAATCGTATTTGCATATATGAATAGGAAGATTTTGACATCTCATATAAAGCCTTTTCCTGTCATACATTAAAAGCAAAGAGAGTGTACAGCTTCTAATAATAATCTTTGCTCTTTTTTAACAGAAACATACTAGTATAAAGATGTTACCTGTGCATCAGGCATGAAGAATAATGTCATCTTGTTATAATGTGTCAAAATATTCTTTAATGAGGAAAGGTATATAAAATGTACCAAGCAGGGTAAAACAGCTACTAATACCTTCATTACTGTCTGTCAAAAAATGACAGTCCTATCAGTAAATGAATGAGCTAGAAGGAATAAATGGACGGCTTATAGAAATTGCTTTCACAGTGATCTCTGAACAGAGAAGATGCAGTTTTAAGCCTTCAGATTTCAATGCAGTCATTTTGGCAGTAGCAACATATGAATGTGTTAGGTGTCAAAAATGTTTTACTCTTTATATTTCATAGTTAGGTTTTGAAGTATTTTTTAGTTTTAAATACCTTTTGTGTAATATTAGTGTGTTCTACCCTTTAAAAATTATTTAACCACTAACGTTATTCTGGACTGTAGAATTCAACCTAGTAATTATACTTCTAACAAGCATAGTTGTTGGGGTTTTGACCTTTCAGAATTAATGGATCTCTTTGTCTTGCTCAAGGCATATCAGAGCATAATACCATGAACAAAATGCTGACCTGACCATTGGTTCCAGGACATGATGCTGGGGCATAATATTTTTGAGGCTCATTCCAATAATAAATAACAGTTTTAATGATGGTTTTGCTAATACATCGCAAATAGAAAACACTTTTCATAGATTAAGGAACATAGCTTCCATTAAACCTCTGCAAGGACTAAAGAACAGTAAATTGTTAACCACCTAAATGTTCAGTTGTTTTACCTTCTGTTGAATTATTTAACACCTTTCTCCTTCCTGCTTTAACGTATAATTTGCATTAGAAATACTATTACTAATCAGGTTACCAAATCTTAAATCCTATATACTGCTCCTCCTGTTTTAGATCTGTATGCAATGTTTACCTGAGAAGCAGTGAAAGAAGACTATATTTCTCATAAATTAATTGATGAATATTTATATACCAGATGGTTTTTCAAGTGCTAGCCAAAACTGATGGTGTTTAAACCACAGCAATTGACAAAGATTGAATAAAGAAACTCATGAAAATATCTATAAGAGAGGTAATACATTTGTGACTTCTAACAACCGAATTATTTATGGATTTGGAAGTACAGCTCACCTACTGCTGAAACTTTCTTGAGCTTCACATTCTTGATTGTGCATCTGATCCTGTAGTTAGCCTGTGCTTCTAAGAGAATGCTTACTGCTGTACATTGCACAAGATTAGCAAAGGCTGAAAGTATGATGACTCCAGTAACATGAACATCTATCCACAGTATCCCTTGAAAGTAAGACTGACTCAGTGTCTCGTTTTGCTGTACATTGAGAGGCAAAATCTTTGTTTACTGATTAAGAATTGAAATCTGAGACATGGGGAAAGAGGGAGCAGGGGAAAGGTGATGGTTTATTTTAGAAGGTGCATTCCAGCCTTTACTTAGTGTATGTCTATTTTATGCGGTTTAAATTAGCTAAATTTCACTACATTTGTTTTGATGGATTGTCCAAGCAATGTCAGTTATCTAGTAGTGTTTGCTTACAGATTGAATTTTGGTGCCATCATCTGTTGACAGTGTATAATTGCAACATGGGCAGATTGGGCTCCTAAAACATCTAAGATGACACTTCTTGTATCGCTCCTTTCAAATATAATTTCAATTCTTGTACTCACAGAAGGACCTTATATGTGCTGCTTTAAAGAAGAAAAAGCCACAAAAGTCTATACAGTGAGGCAGCTGTTGTCTATTGGGTTGGATGTCATATATGCAGACAAAGCAGAAGTTTGCCAGGGGCATAAACTAGACAGTGTGAACTCTAGAACAGCATCTCTAAAGTTGATTTTATGTAGACACTTTGTCAAAAACTACAGGTGCTCCTGAATAGTGCAGCAAGAGTCGTGTTGTAGTTGTTGTTCTGTTCTTTGCAGAAACTGAAAGTTCTGAAACTTCTGCTCTTTGTTTCAGTAAAGAGTTTGTCTGCCCTGCATGAACAAAACTCTTTGAAAGTAGTTAACACTGACTTGATTCTGCTGCTCTAGAAACTAGAGCTAAAACTCCCATTCACTTTTCTGGGAATAAAGTATCCTTCCAGTATTCTGTGTTCTCTTCAATACTAGCATCTGCAGAAAGAAGAATGATTGGTTTCTTTGCTTTACCAAAATGGTGTATTTTAATTTAGCAGATCTTCCAGCGACAAGAAGATTTAACTCGAGTGTTACTTGCTGGTAGTAGATGCCTACACTATAATCAGACTTATCTAGCTGTGAGGTGTTGTGGTATTAAGGTTCCTTTCCACATTTGTAGCTCATTATCACTGGGTGAAAAACTTCTCTCCATTCATAACCTCAGTCTCAGCCTCCATTTATCAAATTCTATCAGAGTCCAGCAAAAGAAGTAAGTCTGAAGATGTTGGAGACGTGTCTGGAGTAAGAGTCACGCTTGTCAGAACGAAGAACTAGGCTTGGCTATGCTTCAGGTCTATGTGCCTGATGTTTGTGGATGAAAGTCATTGTCCAAAGATGTCTGAGATTTTTTCCATTAACAGACAGTGGAGAGAGATGCTGACATGATCTCACCCTGAGGTAGACATTTATAACTGTCAGGCAGACCTGCTTCTATCCAGACTCAACTGGAGATGCTACAGTCTGAACTTTGCTAAAATGGATCCCATAAAATATATCCACACTGTCACCAGATTTCTGTTGCAGAAAAAGAAACTCCATGATGAATATCTACAAAAGGTAAACTGAAAAGGAATTACTTGGAAAATCCCAGAGCCCTGAAACAGAGCAACATGCTGGAAGCTGGCCCAGCTCTGAGCAGGATTCAGACCAGACAACTGCCGGAGTCCTGTTCACCTACAACTTGTGAGTGTTTCTGGGTATGAAGCAGGTACCCTTTCTTAAGGGTAAGAATGCTTTCTCGTGCCATGTGCGCAGATTTCTGTGTTATAGGTGATCCTTAACAACCAAGCATACGTAGCATAACTCAATGACAGATCTGTGCTGCACAGTAAGCCGCCCAGGTGAACTCAAAACTTATCACTGATTTTTGCACTCTCTTAATCTTCCTGTTTATTCTGTGCTTCATTAAAGTCAATCTCTGCTGGACAGACTGTCACTCAGGCTAGGCCTGTCCTGCTGTCTGCACTCTCTGGGGATCACCCTTCATCCTGATAAATGGTCTATTAGGAGAGCACATGTCAGAGAGAAACCCTCTGTGAAGCTAAATAGATTAGAGTCTCTTTCCCCTGAACAGTCTCAGTGGAATGGGGTAGGCATGATCGTTAAAGCGGATTTCGAATGAGAAGACACTTTTTCCTCAGGACAGGAAATCGCTCTGAGTTTAGAAAGGTACAGATTAGTTCTAGTAAATATATAAAGGCAAAACTCTCAGCGTTAGCACTCGCCACCAGAACGGACGCAGTGTGGTCATCTGGAAGTTGCTGAACTTTCTCATGGTGCCCGCTCGGGAATTGAGTACATACAGCCTTTCTCTGTGGAGGTTTTGTGATACCTTTCTGTAACTACAGCAATTGCTAGCATGGAAGAGCAGTACTAAAAAAGCATTTAATATTTTTGCAATGCAGTTTAGCAGCTGCAGCTATGTTAGTGGGACCAGCATAAAAACCAGCAAACCTCTAGCAAAGGGAGGTAATTTCTTGTTCTTACAGATGTCCTGTCCCACTAGCTGTGGCATTGTAAGTCATTGCTGTGCTGTCCTTGACCCTCTAAATACATCATGGTAACAGCAAGGCCAAAAAATCCCTTACAAATGAAAAACCTGCCCTTGAAACCATCTCTTTACAAGTGTGACTTAATATGAGGTATTGCACACCCAGATGCCTCTGGTTCATCATCTCGTGCTGCCTTTTCCCTGGCGCAGATTTCCTCAGGCACAACATGGGGAGGGAAGAGAGGAGCTTGGGTTGCTCCTGTTCATTTCTTCATGGAGTTTGGGAAATGCTAGGGAGAGGAGGACAAGTTCAGCTGTTTGTGAGGTTAGTGGACATTTAGTAGAGGTTGGCTCTCCTTTCCTGCAGACCCTCAGAAGCAGTTTCAAGGTCCCAAGGTTGCTGCTGCTTTTTTTTTTTTTTTCTTCAGTGTATTTACATCTCTTTCTCTGCATTACTGAGTAGGGATGAATGGAAAACTGATTCAGAGCTTTTCCCCACAATTAGCAGCAAAAGTCTCCATTTCTCTGGTCTTGAGCTTATTTACCACTCTGTGGATGTTTCAGGTGTTGAAGGGGTGCCTGTGGGAAAGGGAGAGCCTATGTGAGGAGTAGACAGAGGAGATCTTGGTGCTTCTTTTTTGTTGCTTGCAGGAACTAACATGCAAAATCTCTGTTTTTCACCCTTGTTTGAACCAGTCTGACAGAAACATCTTGGTTCTGTTGGCATCAAAGAGGGTGGCAGGTCCTCACTGGTGGCATTTGTACCAAAACAGGGAGGGAATGCTGCCAGAAGACTCTCTTGTGTGAAGAGTGGCTATTGCCCAGGGAGAGGATAGAAAAAGATTATGCTGAGAGAAGCTAATTTTAAATTAATTAAAGGAAGATGAATTCACATTTTCTGGTAGAGCATCTTCCAGGAAAAGAAATCAAATAACAAAAAACTAATAAACAGTAAATTCAACATTAGTTTTAATGAAGGACTAAGCAAATATTGTAGCCTTTTTAATAATAGTAATAAAAAGCTACAAGCATCATAACAATATGCATGTTGTAAACTCATGTAGTCGCACGCAGTTATTGTTCCTAAACTGCATCTTGTTTTTTGCAGCAGTAATATATTCTCTGTCTGCCTGGGAAGATTTGGTAGACAATTACTACAATGATGGTACAAAAGTTGAAAGAGGTAACGTGGGGGAAAGGGAGTTCTGGAAGACTCTTTTCAGCTCTTTCTTTTGTTGTCATTTATTTAAATGCAAATCTTTTGACCAAAAAAAAAGGAAATGTCCAAAATCTGATAAATATTCAGTAGTCTTCATGGATTGCTGAATGTGAGGCCGAAGTTACAGAAATGGTGAGTTATACAGAAGCTTGTCCAGGGAAACTAGGTACTTCTAATATTTTGAAGTTAAAGGAAGAGCAGAGTATAGCAAACTTTTAAATTAAGCCAAAGCCTATAGTGTATTTTAGTGTCTAACAGTGTACTTCAAAAGTCATCTTTTAAAAATAAACCATGTAGGAGAATATTCACTTTGGTCATCTTCAGGCAGACCTAAGCAGTACTGAATTCAGACAGCTATAATCATTGCAGCCTTCTGCTTTCAGATCTGTGAATGACAAGTGCCTGTAAAGGCATGTTACGTTATTGTTAGAAAAGCAGGTTGTTACGAAGTCTGGGATTAGGTCATCACGCACAATTGTAGTCATGAGCGTGGTATCTAGAAATGTCATTCTGCTGTGAATGCACTGCTTGCAAGTCCTGGTTTGTATCAGTGGAAGTAGCCCTCCCCGGGCTGAGATCCTCTCCCAGGGCTGGACATGGTCTGATGCAAACAGGTGCAAAAGCTCCTTTTCCCTTTCTGTCCCTTGGTGTTTGTGTTTGTACAGTGTGGCTTTCACTCCATGGGCAAAGCGCTGCAAAAATGTGGCTGCTCCAGGTGACTCCTGTGAGAATAGTATTAAACCCTCCTGCAGCACGGGGGGGGTCTGGGAATACCGCCCCTTTCCTCTGTCAGTCCTGAAGAGGATGTGAGAGTCAGCTCCTCCACCTGAACATTACAGCATGCTATAAATATGTTAATTCTTTAATTTATTAAGGTTAAAACTTACTTGACCTATTTTAAAAAGTCACTGTTTCCAGGGTATCAACAATAGAAATAGTACCTGAAAGAGACCTATAGAAAAGCTTGGATGCACGTCATGAATGTCATGGTATTTCATAGCTTTATGTTTAAGCATCTTAATTACCACATCCACTTACACTTAGAAGATTACCAGCTAGAATGGGTTCAAAACTTTGTTTAAATGAAATCTACATAGCATAAAAAGAATTCACAGTAAACGTCTTTGGGATCTAGTTAGAGATGACAAAAATGTGTGGTTTGGTATTTATTGTGCACTGGTATTGTTCTTGTCTTTTCTGCCACACCTCATTATGAGTTCATGACAAAGGCTTTGCCTTTACAGTGTGACATGAGTAAGCTTATGTTTAGCATTACTATTATAACATTTTTCTGTAAGCTCTGCCTATTCTATTGCTGAATTATAAACTTTTAGCCATATTATTTAGAAAATAAATATCAACAAATGTCTAGGATTTTTCTGGTTTTACTCAGATCAGTTTAAATTAAACTGTTCAAATCTGAGATAAAATACAGCTTAGTAGAGTCTATACATAACTTTAACAGTTATTTAGCACTGATCTAGGACTAGCCAGAAAACTAATATTTAGGGAGGGATTCATACATTCTGGGATGAAAAAATCTCAGTTTTTTTTCACTACTTCTTGAGGAAAAAGAGACAAATTCTCTATCTGATGCAGCTAAAGGCATGGAAGGTGGATCCTTCTACTTTTGAAACTACTGGGTATTTAGGATTATCTATTATTTAAGATATAACTCACTTTATAGTCTCAACTTCCATGTCCCTCTTTGCAAGCACATTTGGAATATTGCTGCTTGGTTGTTTTCTTGCTTTCAGCTGGGGACAAGCTGCTACAAGGACTCAAGCTTGTGTCATCAAGCTCAAGGTGCCCAAGGAAGGACTTGTGCAGGGGGACTCCCTTCTACACTTCAGGTCTGGACTGATTGGATGCCGTTCTCATCCCAGGCTGTGTGCAGAGTAACAGAATGCTTTCCCATGACTTGCTAATCCAGCTTGGGAGCTGAGCAAGGTGGGTATTTGCTGACAAGCTGCCTGGAAGCCGAAGAGAATCAGTTTTTCAGATATTGAAATTCATAAGAAGAAAGGGCTTGCCTCTTTCTCCTGCCCCCAACTAGATATAAAATAAAAATTTATATTCCTTCAGGAAATTAGCACATTACATAACAAGTAGGTAAGAATGAATTGTTTCTTTCAAGTCAGTTTTTAAAAGAGGAAAATATTTAGAAAGTGAATCTTGCCATCTAGATAACAGTAATTTTGTTTTATGTAGCTGCCAGTGACGAGTCTGGTGTTGAAATGCAGTGGTGCTTGTAAGTAGTAATCAATAAACATGAATTATTTAGGAGACACAGGATAAAAATGAGCAAGTATTAAAATAGAATCAGTCCACTGTATGAGCGTACTAAGGAATGTGTATGGATTCCTGGCAAACTGGTAGTGACATCCATTTGGAATCTCAGTTTACATGCATAAAAACAAAAGTGTGAGTATTTCATTACCTAGATGTGAATATATATAAATTTTAACCAAACTGCATGAACTATCTGGTAAGGATCAAGTATCTTAAGTTAGAACACACGTTTACAGTATATGAAAACAGATGTGTCTGGCCAAATGGTGTGAGAATAAGAAGTGACTGCATTTTAAATAAATGACAAGCACCTAGAAATCATGTAGAGGGATTCAACTGACCACCACATTTTTAAAACAACCTGGAAGGAAGAGATGAGAGAGTTTAGGAGTGACTGCTTCCCCTGTGCAACTGGTGCAGAGAAGGTTTTAACACCATTCCAAGGTGGAGAAAAAAAAAAATCTATATTAGAAATGGCAACACACAAGGGACAGACTGATTCAGGCAATTTACTCTGCTAGACATCAAATGCTTTTTTGAAGGTCTAAGCGATCATTCAAAAAATTCTCTCAGATCAAGCACCCATGGCCAAACAAAACCAAGCAGAGAGGAGTCTGTGTTGGAGGGGCGATGAGGAAGTCTCATGTAACACAGATGCTATTCATACTTTTTGGCTGCTTCTGTCTGCAGAAGTCAGGTCGCAACAGAGCTCTTGGATTCTGGAGAAGCCTGATGAGAGATGTCATTCCCAAACCCACAGACAGAGAAGTCACCCCAGAGAGTCCTGACGTGTAAGTGAAGTAAGGCAAGGCCTGAGAAATGCTTCACAACAAGAGAAAAATTGAGGCCAGGAACTTAGAAGTGCCCAAAAGAGTGCTTTGGAGAGCAAGTGCCTGTGGGATGGTAAGAAAATGACAAACAGGTAGTGGAGACAAGAAAGAGGGTAGAGATAATCCCTTTGAAAGTACTAAAACAAGCTTCTAAACCTACAGTTGTATCTCGGTAGTACATGTCTGAATAGATATGGGGACAGGAAACGGTTATTTATAAGCTAAAGCAAAAAGTCATATGGGTGGGGTTAAGTTTTCGGGGGTTTTTGTTAAGCAAAAAGTGACATGTAAACAGTGAGTGAGATTGTGACCCTGTTTAAGCCAGTGCCAAAATCCCTTTGACTTAAGTCACAATCAAGGCTTTTCACTCACGGTTCCTGGTCACTCCTGACCATGTCACATTAGCACTACCTCAGTGTTAGAAGTCAATACTGGGTCTTCAGTTGTGAGCAGAGTTATACACACGCATATGCAAGTGCTGTGTGTTTTGTCCACTGAAGTGTACATGGCTGACTCACATTTTATTGTTAGAAAAACTGAGGCACAGAGAGCTGGAGATGGGACTGAGGCTCCTGACTTGCAGCACCGCACTTTGTGGCTGGGAGCATGGTGCTTCTCTCTGCTCTGGGTGTCTGAGAGCCCGAACCGCCCTAGGGACCTCCCGGGAAAACGGGCCATCACCTGTTCCTTGTATCAGTCAGAGCATGAGCCCACTACTGCTTTACCATTTGCAGTGAGCAGAAAGGCTGATGAGAATGGCAGTGGTCTGTCCCGACAGTGCAGTGCTAGCCTTTAACAGGTACTGATGTTCGCACTCAGATGCAGTACGGGTATAAATGTACCGATCTGTGTGATGCACCTCCTTGTGTAAGTATGACAAGCATTGTTGCAGGCATGCCAAAAGGCAGTAAGATAAAACAGTTTTCTGAATGCTATGCAGCAAATTACAGACAAAGCCCGAATTCAGGCACACCTAATCCTCAGTTTGTGTCCAATCCCACTAATTGCTCAAAATCTCTTTGCTGTTGTCACATACAAAAGGTAATTGCATATTTGAAAACATTCCCCTGCTAGTTGTTTGGAGAGCTAAAGAACCCACATGCGAGGGATGAACAGAACGAGACCAAGTTTCTCATTGTTTAACAGAAATGCAAGACTGCAAACCTCCCCGTCACATGCAGGATTGGTGCTCTGAATTGCAGAAGAAAGATTTTCATAGCAGTGTTTAAAGTGGAATTGACAAATCTGAGGATTATCAGGCCACAAACTGTAAGAAAATTAATCTGAATATTGCAGCCCTTCAGGTGTTTGGAACTTTCATGGCTTTCAGGGTCTGCTTGATTAGCCCCCAGTTTACAAAGGAAAAGCCTTACCTGGTAGGCTTTTAAGGAATGTTTCTCTTTGAAGAAATAATTCAAACCACCAGTTCACTCTAGAGCATTATTAGAGACCTTCATCCCTGTGCTGCAGTTATTGGTTTCCTTGTGCATGGAGTGAATTAGTGTTATGTTTCAGCTGGATTTCATGATTGTATTATCCAGTCAGTAGTAAAATCTCTTCATGCCAACTCTGAAATACCAACCTGTTGTGGATGCAATGCCATGTTTCGTGGGACTTGGTTACATTATGAGAGAACGAAAACGTTTGCATAGTAGGCTATTTTAGCTCTTCTTTGAAACAGAACTTTTGGATGAGCAGGAGGAGGTACAGAGGGAAAAAAAATCCTGAAAAATCTCTGGATGGGTGGGAGTTTCAGCAAATTACTGATTACTTAACCATACTGTTTCCTCCAAAGGCAAAAACATCCCGTGTCTTTGTTCTGCTGTTACCCTGCTGGAGTCAATCAATTTAACAAAGTTGTTCAGGCAAAGAATTAAGTAAGCCTACTTGTGTGACTCTTACCACTGGGCACTTAGTATTGCAGAGGCAGAGAAAGCACATTTCTGCTTTCCCTGCCTGCCTAGTCCTAACCCTGACCCACCACCACCTTGCACTTCTATGTATGTGTTTTGCTGAATAGACAAAGCATGTGCTTGTTGTCCTCTTCTAGCTCCACTAAAGTTTAAAATCATAAAGTTCCTTCTCCTGTTACTTCCTTAGCTTCCTCTCCTGTGACCCATTTTAAAATATGTCCTGCTGTATCATCAGGAGTAAAATAAGCACATTGACACTGCTTTCAAACATACATATTATCTAAATGACAAGCCCATGTAAAATGTTTTCCAAATGACTTACTTAAATTTTCAAAAGTATAGATGGATGGGCAGTGGGAACTTCCAGCATATCTGACAGTAGAAGATAAGTAGAAATTGCTTATCTTAACATGGCCTATAAAATTCTGTAGGTCACCAGCTTCAGGTGATGCGCCCTTATTAAAGCACAAAAAATGTTTCTAGACTCATAGCAGTGAAAGCAAAGTTGTTCAACAGCGGTGTTCATCTGTTAGGACAGCAAAATGATCACCGATTCTTACATGAATAACAGAAAGGTTAAGTTTAAAGATCTTCAGAAGGAGGACTTTTTTAGCCTCAAGGGACAAAAGGAGGGGAAAAAGGACAGAAGAAAGTTGTATACAAAGAAGCCATTTAATGCACATTTGCCATAAGGCAAGATAATAATGCTTGAACGTTATGAACTGCAGAAACTCCATGAACACATTATATTTTAAACACTTAATCTGTTTTACAAACTATGTACATTCTTCTGCTAAATAAGATGAATTGGAATTCAAGA
Source organism: Strix aluco (assembly GCF_031877795.1). NCBI lineage: Eukaryota > Metazoa > Chordata > Aves > Strigiformes > Strigidae > Strix > Strix aluco. The sequence continues at coordinate 26,220,601 of NC_133942.1, read as the reverse complement.
AGCAGCATATCCTGACAAATCTCCTCCTAAAGGCATCCATTAATATAAATCAACAGTAGCAATTTTGTTTGATCATTTATTTGCAAGAATCATTAAGGTTTATTAGCATAATTATTCCCTGTGGGACTTCATGTCACATAAATGAAAAATGGCATTATCAATATTTAAAAGATAAGTGCGTAATGTTCAGAGTACTTAAACAGTACTCTGCAGGTGGTGTCCAGCTGTAGCAAATTAGATGAAGTTTGATTTCTAAATGGTAGAAATATAATTTCAGTGCAACTCTTCATTTCAAAACTACATTTGCTTATTGTGCAAGGCATAAACACACAACCAAACTCTGTAGTTACTTTTTACAGTACATGTGTCTACATTGTTTTCTGATTTCAAGTAAACAACTTGTCTTAAGATATCAAATTGGAAGTGAATGTTGCTTACTGCTGAAAGTCCTTTTATAATCTTGTCTGTTTTACTTTTTACAGTTCTATATAATGACCTGAAATTTTCTCAGTGAAATGAGAGGACTTTCTCCTTATCCTCCTACCTCCTTCCAAGCAAAATAATAGATCTCCTTCTCTATGGAGACATGGAGAAGGGCCCAGCTCTCCTGCAGTAGCTCCGAGACCAAAATCAGCTGGTATGTCTGTACCAGCTCTGCGATCATATCAGTACTAAGAATGAGCTTGGCTTACGTGAGCACTTTTTGAAGCCGACACAGGGACTGATGCATAGCAAAGCCATTTGGTAAGATTACACTGGTCCTGCCCCTGAGCAGGCAGCTGCCTGCAGCGTGGCATGGGCGCTGTGCTCACAGCCTGCAGGGCGGGCACTTTCAGGTTTCTGAAGGATGCCAAGGAGGTCAGTTAGGAAGAGAGTATATAGGAATATAATTATGACAATTTGAGGGAGGTCACGTAAGTGAACTGCCTGCTTAGGGGAAACACTGTGCAGCTTTGGTTCCCCTTGCTGCTGCTAGAGCAAGTGCTGAGGGGCAGGCGTGAGCACGAGCACACACTGCTACGGGGAAAAGTCACCAAAGGTTCCTGCACAGAGGAGTTACCATCCGGGCGCTGCTCAGAGCGAAAGCCTTTGATTGAGGGAAGGGACTAGTGAGAGACCAGCTGAGAGGTGGCAGAGTAAACACAGCTTTCAGGGCTGAGTGAGCCCCACTTTTGGGCAGCACATCCGTGGTGTGAGGCAGGGAGCTGCAGCCACTGAAGGCTCCGGAGCCCTCTCTGCAGCCTCTGGCAGCGCTGTGCCATGCCCCACGTCAGCATGCCCCTTCCACAGACCTGGTATGCAGGGTCCCAGCAAACGATCCACGCTGAGAGGTGAGAGATCAGGAGCGCCTCACAGCCAGGAATCTGTGAGCTTTGGTCCATAGCAGTACAGAGGCAATTCACTGCTTCGCTGGTGAATTTGTTTTGGAACACAAAATTGCTGTTTTATCAGCAGTGAAATGTATCATTAACCGCTGTGTGCTCTTCTCCTCTCTAAAGGCTCTTGAATAAAAACATCAGGGGTTTTACTAAACATGCCCCAGGACTCCTCCAGACACGTGCCTGGGCAGGGCAGGGAAGCAGAGCCTTTGCCAGCCCAGGGCTTGTCACGGGGCTCTGCCGAGGCTGACGGGCAGGATGAAGTGCCAGGGTAAGAGAGAGACACAGGCAGCAGAATTACTTTCACATTGCTCACAGCCCTTTCTGGGACTGATGTTTGTTTTCTGTTATTGCCCTTCAGTTGCCCTTTCTGTAGGTTGGCTTAAGGTTATGGTTACGGATTAGTTTGTTAAATACTTTGTTGTTTGCAAATGGCATCCTTCTTAGTTTTCCGCTCTTTGCTAAGCTCCCCTTTGGAGCTCCTCAGCTTTTTAATTATTCACAAATGTTAAACTGACCTCTTTGGAATTAATTGTGTGTGGTGGTATCTTGCAGGAATGAAAGGGGTTCTGCTTTCTTCTAAGCAGGTTTCTTGGTGATCTTTTGCATTCAACTTAGAATATATATTAAGACCTGGACTTGATGCTCCCAGGGGGGTAGGCAGTCCAGGGAGCACATGCCATCTCACCCTTTTACTTAGTGTATACTCTTCTCTGGGTGCTGCTATAGGGAGAAGAAGAGTAAAGCTTAGTACTTAACAGTTTTTTCTCAATATCTCATTCGGCCTTTGAAATTATGAATCTTCCTTCCAGAGGTGTATGTTCTGATGGCATTGCATGCAAAACACTGAAAAGGAAACTGTGACTGGGTCAAGCACTTAAATGACAGCCCAAATCAGCTGAGGTGATGATGATCGCTGGGCTGGAGGCAGTGACTGCCTCCCCTCCGAGACACTCCCTTTGCCCCGTTCAGTTGGGCACTCCAGTAGATGAGCTCATTGCAGGCTGATTACTCAAATGTCTCCTCTAAACAGGAAAGACAAGGATAGGATAGAGTAGGAAAAATGTAAGTCTTGGTATTTAATCTTTCTGCTTCCAAATTAAAAACTACAAATGGAGCTTGTTATCTTGAGGGACACTTTTTGACAAATAATTAAATCAGAGCTCACGTGTAAAAATCAGATGAAATAGATACAACTTTTTTTAAGTTTTTACAAACAGAACTTTCATACCCATAAACATTTAGATTCTCAACTCAAAATCATCACTGTTCATTTTTTTAAGAAAACTCAGTCGTTTTGCTTGAACTTAAAATATCTTCTTTTTCACAGGGGACAGGGGTTTGGTTATGATAGGTAAGTGGATAAAGCTCTTGCTGCACAAACCACAAGTGTTATAGCAGTGGTTTTACAACATTCTTCACATAGAAGAACTATATTTGCTCTGCCTAGAACATCTGCTCAAAAAAATTATTACAGGTAAAGCAGAAAGCCTAGTAATTGCAACTTGTATTCTCCCCAGTGTTTGCTAGTTGGATTAAGAAGAGCATGGTGGACATGGGTTTCTAATTGTTTTTTGATCACTGAATGCTAGCAAGGTTGTGCCAAATGTAGGGGACAAATGCCTTGTTCCATAACCCAAACAGATCCACTCGCCAGGCAGACAGTTGGCAAGAAAGCTCTGACTTTGCTGTGTGCTATAAAAGCTCATTTCCCAGCTCACTGAATGGATGTTGGATCTCGTACAAAATCTGGCTGATGTTGATGGTGTAATTGCTGCCTTTTTTCAGGTTATCTATAAGAAGCAATTGAACTTCCATATAGATTAAAGTAGGGAAATAATAAGAAACTATAGAATATATAGGACACTTACAAACTGCTAAACAATGTAAATAATGTTGGTTGATGGGAGGGATGCAGAAAGCCACCAACTTGGTATTGGGTGGAGTAATAGGAATGGGGCAGAAACTGCAGAGAAACAGAAGCACCCAAAGAAAATATGGAAGAAAGTCAGAGAGCCTAAGGCAGTCTCCTATCTTGACCCTGAACAAATCCTGGAAGGCTGGATGCTGACTGGAGAGAGACTTGAATATGAGTGATGAGGTAGTGTCCTAATTCCCTAGTTTTGTTTCATAGCATCAGATGAGTTTGGGCTGCATGTTTCAGGAAGCACTTATGTTTTCTGGCATTGCTAATGTGGAAACAGAGAAATGACGAGGCCTGTGTGGAGGTAAGAGATTGTGGGATGAAAAATGATTTGTCAACACATAAGCCTAGAAGAGGCTGTCTAATTCTTCTGCCTGCACAGAAGCAGAATCTAGTGTAGTTGCACTACACTACAGTTTTTATTTTTGAAGATACTTTCTACAAATTAGAAAGGAGTGTGTTTTGGTGTTATCTTGTCCTTTTAACTAGAATAACAATTATTTCATGTCCAACCAGCAAAAATACCCTCTGTAAGAAACATTGCAGTGTAATGCCACTGTGGAGTAAAATTCATCTGTGATCTTTGGAATTTATGTATTCAGTTGTTAAAAACAGTGTCTCCCCTCTGAAGAGCAGGTGGGTGCTTTATAAACTTGAACAAATCGGTAATAAATATTAATAGGAAATGACAAGAACTCTGAGTTTACCCAGAAGTAAATGCTATATGATGCTGTGGATATAAATGCATTCTGATAGTTTTAGACGTGTCAGCCTTTAGATGCACAGCTCACACAGCTTTTTCTCTCGACTAGTAGGACTGAGCAGAGATGGAAGCCCAGAAACAAAGCAAAGAACACGGCGCCCCTAAAAGACTAATTTCTGTTCATGTCCGTTGCACGAACATCCTTTCTGGTCTGAGACACTCCTTTTATTCACTGTATTCTTTGACAACTCAATACTACAGCTAAATATTTATTAAACCCACATTTTTCTCATCAGGAACAGCTGTATTTTTGTTGAACACATTTGAAGCACTGAGTATTTTTGTTCCTTCTAATATTTTTGTTGACAGTCCATCATGTCATAAGTAAAAAATCACTTTTGCCTACTGCTGCTAGGGCATATATTTTCCCTACTACTGCAGTGTAATTTTAAAAAAAAATAGTGCTAAGATTTTCTTGACAGTGATAGCCCCTTAGCTGCTAAATCTGCTATCCCATCCATCACTAATCTCAAGCAAAGCAAGCATTAGTTTCTCTGTGACTTATCTAGGTCTTTAGTAGATCAATAGCACAGCTCAGATGTTTCAGACTCTTCGCTGTTAATTCACATTTATCTTTTCATCCAAAGAAGGTAAATTACCTCACAGAGAAGCTGTGTTATCCCCAGTAGCGGTTTATAATGTTGCAAAGTCAGCATGACCCACATATCTTATCTCAGCTGGAACGCATTTGTCACTGTCTCATGTTATGATCATCTGGTAAAATGCCCTAGAAAAGAGGTAAACCTGCAAAATAGCTTCACCATTTGCATTTAATGACCTTTTCTGCTGTGTGCTCCTGCATCACCTTCGATTTAAACTGCTAAAATAAAGGGAACTTTCTTTTTCCCTTTAATGGTCCATTTGATCATTTTTATCATTAGTGAAATTTTAATTCCTCAGCAGTCTTCATTTCTGCTGTCATGAGTTGATCAGTAGGTGGTGATACTGAGACTGAGAACTGTATAATTTATTAATATGCTGTGTGAACCCTGAGAAAGGACTGCTGAGTTTAACTCTACATTTGTACAGTTGGCTGCTGGTTACCTGAAGCTTTTCAGGCCCTGGGAGTGTTTAATGCTGTTAGGAAAACAGAATGAGAAGCAGGTCACTGACCAGTACGCTGTAACCAGGCTGCTGCAAGAAGAAATGCTGGATGAAACAAGAGTTCAGTAGCAGTTATGCAGCAGGGACTCATTCCTTTCCAAATTATAATAAAGTAGATGCAAGGGGGAAAAAAACAAGCTTTAGGACAGGAGCCTGCAGTTCTTGGGGGAGCTCTCAAGAAGAGATGAGACCAGCAGTTGATTTGAATTGGGGGAAATGATTGTTTTCCATCTTAAGTATTCAATTTAACGAAAGCAGCAGGGCAAGGGTATACTGGGTGTTTCTGTGGAGTTTCTGGAGTATTTTCCTCTCCCTGTTCTCTACATGGGGTGACTGTACATGCTGAAAGGTTCCTTGCCTCTCTTTGGAATCTGCACACACAGTATGTTTACTGAACTGTCCCTGCGGCTTAATTTATGTTGGGGAAAACAATCAGGGCATTAAAGGTAGGTTTCTGAGCACAAACTGCCATAAGGTTATCAAGAATAAAAGAATTCTCTGGTTGCGTTTTCTTCTTTGCATTTTAAACACCGTGCAGCAAATCTGAAGTGTATGGGAAATAAAAGAAAAATGAGGCACTGAGGTCTGGAAACCTCAAAATATTTTCCCTTTGGGATCTTAATTCATATGAGTGTTGTGTTCTGTCCCTTCTGTGAAAGATACACTGCTGACAAGTACTGTTTATATGCAAGTACAAGCCACCTCTTAATTTTAAAAAGAATTTTGTGAACTGACTTGTTGGTCTCTGGTATGTATGTGGTTTCCCAAGCATTTTTACTCCCACTTATCTGTCTGAATGCCTTGCTGTCCTGGACACTGAATCAAGGTGTACTTATGTTCTCATTTTAGTGTTGCTGTTCCAAACAGAGGACTTCATGTGAGCAAAGATGAAATTTTACATCTGAAGGTTATTTGCTGTTATTTCCAGAAGCGAGGTGAGGGGACCTAATTTTGTTATTTTGTTTGGTAAGAGTGAAGCATATAGCTGTTTATTGAGGAGAAGGAACAGCAAAAGAATCTTTTGCACCTTTATTCCCCCACTCCCCGCCACCTCCAAACCTTGAGCACTGGAAGTCAGTGCTGTGCCACTGTGGTTAAAAGCTTCCTTCTTTCTAAGTCAACACCTTGGAATCATTGGGGGATAGTTTTTTTGACATTTACTTGTTTCATTGCCTGCTGTTGAAGAAACTGAATTTTTTTTTTGAGTGTGCTGTAGTGGTAACACCACTTGGAAAGAAGAAGTAGAGAAAGCTTATGATCTTTTTCTGTCTCATCTCTCTCTGCTTGTATCATTTCAGTTAAAGACATGGTCTCCTGTAGTTTACTACTTCCCCACCCTGCATTGTGGGAAAACCTTTTTCCCATGAAAAGGGCAAAGAATAACCAAAGCTTCAGAAAGAATTCCACTAATTTGGGAGTATTTCGTAAAAGATTGGGAACTGGTTTAAAATAATGAACATTCTCATCCCATAAATAGATATAGGCATATCTAGCACAGAATTGATAGAAACATGCAGACTTTTTACCTGAGAGGTGTTCATCTCTTAAGCTTTATTATTTTGAATTAATTTTATAAAGTAGGTGACATTGTTGAATTTTAAGTACTGCTTTAAATAAGCTTAAATGTCTTAAATGTTTCATGTAACTATGTAGAAAGGAAAACAAAGGTGAGAAAAGTGGTAAAAGTGGGTGGGCAGTTTGGGGACTTGCATGCCACAATGCCCATTTCCTTCCTGGCGCAAAGCCACACCAGAGAACGAACAGCTGTGGTCTGTGTAGGATCTGTCTTTCTGGAAAAATTAGGGGCTGGGTTTTCCTTTTGCCTATCAGGTTTAAATGAGGCCTACTATATACCAAGCAACCTTACCAGAATCATGCAGAATTATGTATTTTGGTGATGTTCATGGCTAATGTTCCAGCTGTTGATTTCTCCCCCTGTGACTGTATCCTCCAGACTTGCTTGGGATCCCTCATACTAGTTATGAAGCAGAGAAATTATTAATTAAATGGTGTCACCTAGGTTGTGTGGTTATAGGTGAGTAAAGTGCATTAACTTGAAGTAATAATTCAAAAAATGCTCTTGAATACTTTTTTAAAAGATATTTTGGTAATTCTTTCACCTCCCTATGCTCCGCTTTTACCGATTCCTGCTTCTCTAGAGCCGGGGTTGGCTCCGCGGGGCGCGGCCGAAGGGCTGCGCCGGGCCCAGGCCACGCCGCTGGCGCCGGTTGCTCGGCGACGGCGCCGCTCTCGCCCCGCCCACTCCGGGTCACGTGTAGGGGTCGGGTCGGCCTCGCGGCCAATCAGCGCGGCGGGTTCGCCCCGGAAGTTGAAGCCATTCTGCTCCGTCCCGCGGAGCTGCCCCGCTCGTTGCCATGGCAGCGCGGCGGCGGCGGGAGGGCGAGATGGTGAGCGGGCGGGCGGCGGCGGGGGGAGCGGAGCCCCGGGCCGCGCCTGTCCTGCGGCACCCACCGCCGCTCTCTTGTCGCCCGCAGGCATCCGTGCAGCGGGGCGCGGGGCTGGCGGCGGCGGAGGAGGAGCGCAGCGGGCGGAGGCGGGCCGCCAGGCTGTGGGCCGCGCTGGAGCGCGAGCGGCGGCTGGAGGAGGCCGCGCTGCGGGTAAGGGCCGGGGGCGGCGGGACCGGGGCTGGCCCGGAGCGCCGGGGGCCTCCGCGGGTGTGTGCGCACGGGGACCCGCGTGTCCGGCTGCGAGAAGGCGCCGGAGAGCTCCACCGGGCTTTGCCTTCCCAAAGCCGCCTCCTCTAAAAAGGATGCGCTGGCTGCGGGGTCTGGCGGTTTGCCCGCTTCCGATTGTGTGCGCGGATGCGCGGAGGAGAGTCCGTATGGAAACTGTTCTGATTAGGCAGAAGAGAACAAAAAGCGGAGAGACCTGCAGCTGGAGCAAGAAGAAAGGCTGGCAGCTGAGCTGGCGAGGCTGAACCATGAAAAACGTAAAGACGAAAAGTTGAGGCAGCAAGTAAGAGAGAACAGGTAGTGCTTCAAAAATCTCACTGCTTTATTTAGCTAGCTGTTGCTGTAAATCACTCCCAACGCTGAAAAGTCTGTTTATAGCAGTTTTCAGTCGGTTGTGTACCTCCTGCTCGTTTGTTATTTTTCTTGGATCGCATTGTGGACAGGACCTTAGATGCAGTAAGATTGTAGCACGAGCTGTTTTCAAGCAACTGAGAGGAGGTTTTAGTGTGCTAAAACCAGATACGTGATTTACTCTTTAGAATAGGCTTTAACTTTTTGAATTTGTGCAGCGGAGGAGATGGTAACTGGAAAAAATCCTAGCAAAAGGTGGGTTTGGAGAAATGCCTAGGAGCGGGCTGTGATCAGAGGGTTGCTCCAGATGTCAGTGAGCAGTGTCACTAAAGAGTGTTGGGGTGAAGGCGAGACAGCCGAGGGAAGGGAGGGGTGGCGGCTGAACGGCGTCAGGGGACGTAGCGGGGACAAGACAGACTTTGGGAAAGTTGCGGCAGAAGTGGAAATTTGTCCTGGAAGGAAAAGTTATTTTAAGATCAAGGTATGATAAAAAGTTAATTTTAGGGAAATTTTGTCAGTAAGAGAGAAACTCTGATCCGCAAAGTTTTTGAATATATGCTTATACGTGTACATTTACACATATCTATAAGCATAGGTGTTTATATATATGTGCATGTATTTATGAAGGTAGATGTAAAGTATGCAAAACTATTGATAGGATATGTACAAATATAGATAACTTGTTTTAAAACAGGTATTTTTTCTGCTCTTTTACTAGAGCAATATTTTTCACCTAAAATTGGGTTTTTCTCTGAAAAATATATTTTTTCAATTGTGTTTAAATAGTGATGGAAATTTCAATTTCTTTTCCCATAGGTACTTACTAATAGGACACATTTATTTTCTTCCCCCCACAGTCTTGAACTTCGAGAATTAGAAAAAAAGCTAAAATCTGCTTACATGAATAAAGAACGAGCTGCACAGATCGCTGAAAAAGAAGCTATACAGTGTGAGAAAATGGTAATTAGCTTCACAGTGTATTCCAGCACCCGAGTGCTGTAACTCTTTATATGGGTTCTACTGAAAATTCTTCCTTTGAAGCTGACCTTTTTATCTAAAATATTGCTAGGTTTAGGCATTCAGTGTTTACTGAAAATATGTTTTGTGTTATGAAGAACTAATTAGCTGGTAATAACCAGCTATAAGAAGGTTTACTTTGTCACTGCACTCAGAGTAGTAGTGAATTAAGCTGTATGAATGGGTATAGTTTTCATTTTACTGGTTTTATAATATTTATCCAAGTTAAAACCATGATACGTTTTGTACAGCGAGGGTTTATTGTGGTGAATCCTTACCTCAGAAGCAGACTCTTAAAAGTTGTTACTATTATTAAACATATATTTGAATAATTTCAGAAAGAATTGTGAACTTTTATGTATAGAACAATATTGGTGATGAAGGAGATGATTCTGATTACATTAATGTTTTATACAAAATTTAGTTTACACAAATTGCTGTAAAAACAACATGTTTATTGAGGATGTTCTCCATAGTCCAACCACACTGCAGTCGTTGTGCTGATGTGAGCTGGGTTCGCTCACGCTGAATGCTCTACTTTGCCTTTGTTAGTACATAGCTTCCTTTAACTATTGTTATTTCTCAAGTTGTTTAGATATTGAGGGTTCTCTTCAAGGGTTCTGCTTATTGAATTAAGCCATTAAGCACATTAAGGTGCTATATTTATAGACTGAGGTAGGAAACATTCCTCTTCTGTAATGCAGTATAGTATAATTCCTTTTTAGACTGTGTATTTTTTCATTACAACTTGTATTAGTGGGAGTAAAAAGGAATCTTGCATTGCTTTTCCCCCTATAGAAATGTGAGTGTGAAATAGCCCAAAAGATGAAAGAAGAGTATGAAAGGGTAATAAAAGAAGAAAGTTCTGCAGAACTGAGGCGAAACAAGGAGAAAATAATATATCAGCAAGAACTGGAGAAACAACTTGAGGAACAAGAGAAGAAGAAGCAGGATGCTTACAAAGAGTTTCTAAGAGAGAAACTCATGATTGATGAAATTGTAAGAAAGATCTATGAGGAAGACCAAATGTTAGTTACTTTGAATTTTTATTATTTATTCATTTAAAACACAACAACTCGTAGTTTTGTATGGAAAACTAATCTGTATACATTTATTTCATAGACTAAGGCCCATTTTAATTTTCCTTGATCACATTTTACTAACGAGACTGACTTGCACGGATTTTGCTGTTCAAACATCAGAATGTTCGTGTCATTCCAGTCAGTCTTGTGTCCTTGTTTCCCAAATATGAAGTCTGGCTTATCTCAAGGAGTGCTTCCATTGGGCCCATCGTGTTGGAAATGACTGCAAATCACCAAATTCTGCCTCGCCTCAAGTCCCAACCTCTTCATGAGACGTGCTGTGGACAGGGATGGGAATGGAGGTTTCTGAGGGTGAAGTGGTAGGGAAGAGTTTAGTATAAATAAATAGTTTAGGAGATTCTGGTGCTATTAGACTTTTGGGCTTCCTCCTTTTCTTTCTGTTTTGGTGGAGCGTGTATAAAACGGAGTAGTAGTGAGTACCTATGTATACAGTCTGCCCCCCCTGAAGAAAAATGTTAGACATGAGATTCCCTTTTTGGAACAATTCCTTAATAAGTGTTTTCAATTTAGGTATCTAGTTTCCAGCTGAATGGGTAAGGAGTCATTTAAATCTTAGTCTCTGGAATATATTGTTAATGATGAGTCCATGGTCTGTTTGGTGTTATTTGCAGTATGTTAAGTAACTACGTTTTTTTCTATCTTCTACAGGGTAAAACAACTGAAGTTAGATAAAATGAGAGCAACTCAGAATGATATTGAAGAATTTAAAAAAGAACAAGCTATCTGGAGGAGAAGGAAACTGGAAGAGATGGAAGAAGAAAATAGGAAAATTACGGAGTTTGCCAACATTCAGCGACAAAGAGAAGAAGATTGGATGGCTAAAGTTCGAGACACTGAGGAGAAAAAACAAAGACTTCAAAGCATGGTATCAAAAACTGAACCTGCAGAAAAAATTATTGTACATTTTTTGTCTTTCATTTAGAAATCTTTCCGTCTTGTAATAGATGGCCCAGAATCTGGAAAGAGAACAACGGAAGCGTGAAGAACTGGAACAAATCCGCCAAGAGCTGTATCTGGAAGAACAAGCGGAGACAGAAAGGAAGAAGGAGATGGTAAGCGCTGGCAGGTAGATGCAGTAGTACCTGTCTGTTGGAGGGGTGGAATATTTCACTTTCCCTGGACTTCTGCTTAAACGTTTATGGATATTTTGGTACTTGTCAGATACCGGGTTTGTTATATGTTGTATGTATGTTGTGTGTACCTCTGCATAAACTGTTAAGGGAACATGCAAGTGGAGAGGAGTATTCTAACCTTGCCATAATTCCTGCAGAACATTTAGGTTAGTGGAGCTGGTCTAGAAGAAACTTTTATAAAATAAAAATAGTAGCATATATGCAGGAAAACATAATTTATGGAGCACTTGTAGCTGTGGGTAGACTAATCTAGTTTAAACAGACCAGGTATGAAAATTTAAGGAGAAAATGAAACCATTTTGAATTGCTGATCTAGAAAATAATAAAGTGAATGCAGGAGTCAGTATTTCATAGAGTCTTCCTCTGTCCCTTCACTTCTTCTGATGTCTTTGTGATGGAGCAGCACTCCTCCTCTCTCTGTACATTATCACTGGAGTTGTGATGCTTAAAGGACATTTAGCAAGAGTATATTCCACATGCAGTTCCTCCTGCTCTGAGGATGCTCTTCAGAGGCCATTTAACCGCCCTTTCCACAACTTTTCCTCTAACAAGCTGGCAGGATTGTTCATGGACTGGCCTGGGTTGGGTTGTGTTTTTTCCCCACTTTGGATTTGCTAAGTCTGCAGTGTTATTTGTGACTTTGGGATGTTTCTGAGGGAGTCCTTGAGCCCATTTTGGTCTGTGAGCTGTCCCAAAGCAAAAAGCTTAATTCTGACATGGTTTTAGGTGTATTAAATGAATTTGAATTGTTTTCAATTCTGTTCTGGCACAAAGTGTCCATTTTCAACACTAATTCTTAAATGGTTCTTAGTCTTAGTTTTTGGAGGGAAAGTTTTGTCGTTTGAGTTTCCTTTGCTGTTCCTAATGTATTTATGTTTTAATTTCAACCAGGAAGACAAATGAAGGTTTTGAATACCCTTATGATCTCCTTTATACATTTATTTATCTTGCGAAGGAGAATGCTGGTAACTTTCCAGTTCAGGTTTAAGCTAAGTAGGTTAATTCACTGCTTGCGTTTTGCATTTCGGTTTGCTTTTTCCTATGGGCCCGCCCACACTCGGTCTTACCTTGCTATGGGTGACAACCAAAATGTAACATAGGCTGAGATACGTAACACTGTTATTTTTAGAGAGTTGTTCAGGCCGCTGTCTCAATTCACTTCGTGCTAGTGGAAAAAAATAATCGTTTGTTTTGGACTTAGTTTTGAGACTCTGGAGACATTTGTCAAAGTGGTTAATACTGGAGAGCACTGTCAGTTACGGAGTGTTTGCTGCAGTTATTTATGTTAGAATAAATTTATTATAGCTGCTACCTTCTAAGATAAATCAAGTAGATGGCTGCTGACCATCAAAATTTTCCAAGGTATGTCCGGTAATACAGCGTTTTATTAAATTTCCTTTATAGGCAGAAATTGAAAAGAGAATAAGGCAACGCCTAGACTTAAGGCGAACATATGAAGAGCAATTTGCTTTAAAGAAGACAGTGCAACAAGCTATGCGAGAAGAGGAAGAAGCCTTCAGACAACAGATGTTGGCCAAGTTTGCAGAGGATGATCGCATTGAACAGATGAATGCTCAGAAACGAAGAATGAAACAGCTTGAACACAGAAGGGCTGTGGAAAAATTTCTTGAAGATCGTCGCAAACAGTTTATTGCAGATAAAGTAAGAGTTTTCGTACTCACCTTTGGTTTGAGCCAAAGCGTTTCAATATGAGAACACTTCTGCTGTCCTAAGTGACAAGGCTGTTGTTACTAGGGAGAGGTGACGGGGGAGTCACAGAGAAACGTGCAGGACAGAAGCAGGCATTTGTCTTGGTGTGCTGACAAGAAAAAAGTCTTTTTAGAGCTAACTTTGTAGCTCAAGAGGTTAGTCAGCAACATCCCTCAACCCCTGTATACCTGACATGCTCTGCAAATAACTCTTCAGGGACTGAAGTATTTACGGTTGGACTCGATGATCTTAAAGGTCTTTTCCAACCTAAACGATTCTGTGGTTCAGGAGCCATGGGAGCAGCGACACAACTGGTGTCCAGTTCAGCGCCCCTGATCAGCAGCACTGATCATGATGTGTGAGAAGGGGAAGTCCCAGCCTGAAAACAAGTCATGGAATCCTATACTGCAGTTTTTGGACCTGTTTATAGGGTATAAATCATATGTGTGATGTGAAATGGAAGTCATCAGCATGAGAATACATGCCTATTTCTCCCTTTCCTGGATTAGAACAGTAGGGCAGGAACAGACTAACTTGTCTGACAGCCAAGGAGGAACCTGAATTTATCACTTTACTGGCTTTAAAAGGGCTTCTAGTATGAGACCAAACATGTAGCAGACCGAGCCCCATGTCTTGGTCTTGCCATTCAGTCTTTTCCTTTGAGATTTTTTTTTTTTCTAGTTACCAAACATGTATTGTTTAAACAGTGCTTTGTGGTTTTTTACGTACACTTTTCCATTTTCAAATGAATTTCCTGTGACCAGGAGTTAATCAGTGAAAGTTCAAAATTTACTCCACTAAAAAAATTTTCTCTTTATACTATGGTGGATATTGGTGGAAACAAATGTTCACAGAGCTGAAACTGAACAGTTATGAAAACTTGCTTATTGTAGGAGCGTGAACTTGAAGAAAGAAAGTTAGATGAGAGAAGACAAGAAAACATCCGTGCAATTGTTGAAGAAGAGAGACAGAAACTCTTGAAAGAGCATGCGTCTAAATTATTGGGTTATCTTCCTCGAGTGAGTGAATTGTATTTTAAATGCTTTAAATATTCGTCCTGTAAATCAGTTTTCTCTTGGATAGTTTAAGGTGAAGTTGCAGACCTGTGTAAATTCCTGGAGTCAGTGAGTGTCCTGATTGTATCAGCTCTCTGATGCTCACATTTTCCTTTTTTCTTCTTTTTGAGTTGGGAAGCAATTTACAAAAATATTCTTTCTGCACAAGGGGCTTTGGGCTCTACTGCAATATTGGTGCCTTGTACAGAACTTGCTGAAAGCTTCCCCAGTGCTTTGCACATTCAGTTTTTAGAATATGGAAATAAGTTCTAAAGCAGAGCTTTTCTAACTAGAAAGGGGTCCACTGTATCTTAAACCCGGCTTCCACCGAATTTCTCAGTTGGGGTTTTGGGAGCAATTTATTAGTGTTGGCTGTCTTCTAAGTCTTCTGTTACCATGGAAACAAGGCCTCCTCTCTTGCAGCCCAATAAACTGCGGTGCTCACAGGAGCATTTCAAAGCTCACTCTGTTCATCCTTGTGTTTTTAAAAGTTAAAAAGATGGAAACAATTATTGTAATAGGAATAAACTACAATTTATTTTGTATTATAGTTCATAATCGGAAAGATCACCTGATGGTACACAAATGAACAGAGAACAGCTTTAGGGATGTAAAAATGCATTTACAGTAGGGAAGGAATTATCCAACTATTTAAATAAATTATTTTCTGCAGTACTGGAAAACATTGTGAATACAGTGGAGTGTAATTTTTATTCAAATATTAATATGCTAATTTGGTGCATGAATTTGTAAAATTTTGAGTTCTTTTCAAATTTAGATTGAATTAAACGATAACTCAAATTGGCAATATTTTGATATAGTTTTCTGGTTTGAATTTACTGTTGCAGGAAGTCTTGGTTATTTCAGAGTATCCAAGGCTGGTACCTGTTCATGGTATTGCTACTTGGTTCTTTTCTCTGCTTCAACCCCGTGTCTGAATCATGTGGTCATACATCATGTTACTTCACTCAAAATGGTTAAATATAAAAGTGCTACCTAATTCTAAAGTCTCCAACATAAACACAATTTGTAATTTTTTTTTTCTAAATGCTGCAAGGTATGCTCTGTGAATCATACCCATTTTTAGCCATAAAATCAATTTAGAATTAGTTAGAGATTTAGATTTCTGGTTTCCCCTACTTCCCTTCCCCAAAACATAGTTTCTGATTAAGTTGTTCAGTATCAGTTAATTTTCAAAATAATTTCTTTGTATGGGTTCATCAACACAACTAAAGGTGGAGATAGAGCCCCGCCCCAGCCAGCGCCTCTTTTCAATGCAGTTGCTGGATTTTACTAAACCTGCACCCTCTGACGAAAGAGAATGCGGATAGGTGTGGTCTTCTGCATAGTGCTCGTGGGGGAATCTTTGCGGGGTTCCCAGCATGGTTCCAGGCTCGCACCAAGCACACCAATTTGAAACTCCCTGAAGGCGTGTGACAGTTTTCAGGGCTGTTTGTTTAAAGGTGACCCCAGTACCACAGATACAAGCTATTACATTCACTTCCAGAGAAAATTGCGGAGATCCCTCATAATCTCTCTACTTTGTTTTACTTTCCAACATGTGTTTCTTTCCCCTTATTGCAGGGAATACTCAAAGACGAAGATGATGTTAATATGCTTGGACAAGAATTTAGATTGGCTTATCAGAAGAGAAGAGGTAATGAAATTTCAGAAGAGAGCTGAAATTTCCCCCATCTCATCTCCTGGTTTGCCACTAGGTGTCACCTGATTTCTGATGAAAATTTCCTGTTAACAGTGAGGAACTCCTTTTTAATATCATAAAAAGTCTCCATTTTAAGACTACAGTTCTAAACTGATGAGCAGTTAGTTTTATTTAAGTGTTATGTTGTAATTGCATTTTTCATCAGTAAACTGTGTGGGCCTCTCAGTTATTCTCAGTGATGTAGCAACATTAAAAATGTCTTCTCCAGCAACTCTCCTAGTGTGAATTCACATGTGTATTTCAGTATGCACTATAAGATTCTCTTAAAGCTCTATTTCTGCTGTAACTTAAAGATTTATCTGCACTGGCATCACACTATTAAAGTACTAATCTAAATGTAGTTTGTCTCATCTCAAAGGGGTAGGTCTGAGTTACTTGTTTCACTGTTAGTTCATGTTACTTTGCTGGTAGGATCTAAGCAGAGACACTTCTCCATTTTGAGGTCAGAGTCACCATTTATACTTTTCTTTCAGTGCATAAAGTGAGGATTTATGTGCCATGCTCCTATTCAGTTACTCTGAGGGAGGAGTCCATTGAAATAGCTGAGGTTTGACAGAGGTTCATGCAAGCAGCTCAGGCTTTTATTGCTCCTGTTCATTAATGTACAAATGGTATGTTCAGCTTGTCTACACTAAAACTTCCATCTAGTTCTTGATTATAATGATGACATGATGAAATCTTTAGAGACGTAATGCTTGTAGAGCACCTGTGAATATGGAGCCATCACTCCTGACTCAATCCCAAAGCAGCAGCTGATGGCCAGGGAAAGATTTAATATTTTCACCTTGACTAAAGTAGCATTTTTACCCAGTACAACTGTATCAGATTATGGAGTGAGTCTGGACAGTGAGGGGCAAGTCCCAGCTATGTTTTTGCCAGCCATTAGTCTCTATCTAAGACTAAACCCTGACTTCTTTGGACTGAACATTGCTTTAGATAAGGTGTAGTTTTAAACACTAAAACAGAGCAAACTGATAACTTGTTGGAATATTCCTTGCACGGTCTCTGCTTCTCTGCTCATTACTGAAACTTCAGTAGAAATTTGTATTTCATATGATATTACAACACAAGCTATCAGGCTTATAAAAGTTAAACAATTTAAACATAAGCAAAATCAACAAAATCAATTCACTTGGCATATAGAGTTATTAACTGTTAAAAAGCATTCATATGCAGTGCCAAAATAATGTACCATCTGACTTGTATTTCAAACAGAAGCTGGTTTTTTAATGGAATCAGTAATTTCCCCACTCAAGAGCTTTCATGAATTCCTCTTCAGTAAAAGAAAGCATCCTAGCAGCTTCAATGTGCATCTTTAAAAGAAAAAAAAAAAAATTAGGAGCAGAAGGTAAAATAGTGTGAATGACCGATACAAAATCCTGTGTAATTGGGATACCTGAAAGGGGCTTCAAATCTATCAATTTCTTTTTTGTACTGTGGATTTGATGGATGTTCACCTGTTTAAGCTGAAGCTGCTATTCATATTTTTCTGCAAAAATTTATAGTGTAGGGATAACATGATAAATGTAATGCTAAACATTGCAACTTTGGCTCTAGTAAAACAGGAGAAATAGCTTTTCTTAGTTCCTTATATTGCTTTAAAAATGCCTCCATTTTAATGAGGCATGGAAATTACTGAAAAACTGACAACTCTCGTGACCTCTAAAGAACACGTGTATACATTCTTTCAAGCTGATCAATCTACAGCTTAACTTTAAAGCCATTACAAATCACATACATCACTAAGATTCAGTGTGCTAGCACTTCTAATGTGCACGATTTAATATTACATGAGGATTTTAACAAAATAATATAACACCATTAAAAATTAACAATCAGCATGAACCAGAGTAGCTGTACTACACCTTAAGGAGGAATTCCTGGAGCTGAGCAGCGGTAGCTGTGTTGCCAGGTACCACACCACACACATACACATACAGACATGCCCCTGTGTGTACATATGTATGTGTTAAAAACATCACACAGCAGTCTGAATTTGTATTTGCACTACACAGGATATAGCATGTTATTTTAAATGGAACACTGAAAGGAACAAACAGAACTTTTTAACTTAAAACAAGGCTATTTTCTGTTGAAATAATGCAGTTGCTTGGAAAAGTGTCATCAAGATCATCAATGTTTGATGAGAAAACAAGTACGAAGCAGTCAGTGTATTTGCACAGAACTACCCAGCACAGAGGTGCAGCAGGTGGAAGGCCCTGAAAGCTCCCCGGGTTCCAGCTGATGTCACAGCTGTGCCACATGTCCTCATCACCACACCACAGTATGCTCTCTTCACCTATTGTCATTCAAAGTGGAAAGGAAAGGGTCCCAGCTGAATAGGTTTTACTGCAAATTTTAATAAAATGGTTATGTTTTGAACAACAGGAAAAAATTCATGTCTACAAGGAGTCTGTTGAGGGTTTTTTTTATGTATAGACATACTGTCCAAAATGACAACAAAGTGTATTGCGGTTCTCACAGGCAGTGTCACACCCACCAGCTCTGTAAAGCTCAGACTACTTTCCTTAATCCCTTTTAAAACTAAGATTTTCTATTAAATTTTCCCTCAAGACAAGCAGAGAATGGTCTGAAGAGACCAGCTGGAACACCAGCAACTACTTGCTGCCAGCTGCAACTCATCCTACTGCTGATAGTTAACATTTTAGGGGGATTTTTTTTCCTCTGCTGTTCTTCATGTGGTAGCATATCCTCACCTTCAGGATAGCCGTACTGCTCTGCGCAGCTGAATCTGCGGGGCAAATACCACCCAAATAGCCCAAATCAGGTTTTCCTCATGCACTCAACAAAAGGCTCATGTGAAGCACACCTGAAGTTCTTCAGGTGATTACGTATATTGAGCGCACACGAGCTTTAGCTGCCCTTCCCCTGTGCCTTCTGCCAGAAGCTTATAAAAGGCAGAATTAGGGCCATTCTCTTTTAGGTTCTTCCAATCATAGTCTGTTCTGACAGAAAAACTAACAGCATCTTTCTACTATTTGTAAGAAAAGGTAAGTGGCTTCCTCTATTATCTGCAGTTCTGATACAGTATTCATAATTTTTTAAAAATATATTTAATGAAGTTTTGTGATGTTTATTTGAGACTATGGTTTTGGTTCATACTCAAACAGAAATACTGCTCTTTGACACACGCTTTAGTGAATTCACGTTCCGGAGAACAATGAGCTACCTCATGTATAGAGGATATTTTGAGTGAATGCTGTATTTGTTCATTCTGAAAATAAACTTGAAGAGCTAGAAGGGCCAGCCAAAGGCTAAGCTAGCACTGTTTCTGTTAGATGAATCCCCAGCATCTCCTCTGCATCCTGTTACTGCAGGAAAAATTCTCTTCCCCTGGAAATGCACGAGCAGCCCCAGTTCCTCTTATTCCAGTTACCTATCCTCCTTTGTCCTGTGTTGGAGAGCTACTCCAAATTCAAGGGTGTATTTCCATACTGCAATTCCCAGTTCTTAGGATAACTATGTGTATTTTGTTCCATGAAGTTGCCACTTAATACAGAACTATTCTTCCTCTTTGGGGGCTCAACAGCTTCAAGAGTGTTTACAAAACGTCTGGTAATTACTGCAGTGCTCCAAGGGTAAATAAAATGTCCTGGCTTCTTACCACAAAGGCTGGCCCTTCTACGGTGCTTCTGCTCAATAATACATTGCTTGCTTTAGCCCTCTGCAGCTTTGGTTTGGGAGTGCAAAATGAAGTACGTTACCTCCATCCCAAAATGAATCACATTAGAGTGAGCAGACTAAGCATTTCGAGGTGAGGCACGCTGTGATGTGGAGATCCTATCTAGACAGTTGTGAAGCCCATAGCTCTGCCTATGTCTCGTGCAGCCTCAGAAGCAAAACTGACACAAATGACAGCACACAATCCCAAGTATTTGGTAAGTGAAAGGTGTGATGGAACTAGTAAGACCTAAATGCAGCAGTAAGTGGAAAACTGTTTGGTTTGGGCAACACCTCTTAGTATACACTCCTCCCACTTTAATTTCCTTTCCTGTAAACTCCTGGGTTCTTTCAGTTTGCACCATCAAAGCTCATTTGACAGGTCTATGCTGAAAATATATTTTGAGAAATACAAGGTATTTACCCACTCTGCAGTATCTGAAGTTTCTCTTTCCAAGTAAAACACCCCTCCTTTTTGGGACATCAGTATAGCTTTATCAAATACCATAGTTAGACTATAGCTAAAAGTGTATTTATCTGAAGCATTAATCCACTTTTCACTACACCACCTTTCTATGGAAGCAGTATCGCTAATCGTTCAGCATGAATTGTCAGCAACTATTCCACTACCTATCCTCTACTCAACTGTAGCTCCTGAAGAAACTGAGAGGCAGTAGCCCCTGCCCTCCCTTTTATGCCCTGAGGGAGACACAAAATGAATGTAGAATCAAACGACTTTTGAAATAAGGCTAGCTGTGTGCTAGTGTGGATGGGAACACCCCTGCAGATGTTACTACATTGTGTGTGATTCCAAGTATGCATGATATTCCAGGGATTACTAAAGGATGGAGATCGACTCCCCTATTTCAGTCTAGTACATTCAGACCAAGGATAAGTGCCCTCTCTTGTTTTGTTTTTTTTTTTCTTTTTTTTTCTGACACACAAGGAGATCTGCACCTGGGTAGAACTGTACCTGTACAGAACACCTCAGAATATAAATAAGCAACATTGATAGAGAAGGACACACTTTGAGAATCCAGGAAGAATGTAGGTCTAAAATGCAATGGCTCCCTCCTGAGAGGGCATAACGTTACAGCTGCTCATACAACACATAATATGCTGGGGGGGTGAAACAAAAAAAAAATCTCACATGCTAAAATGGATTCTACTGACACAGCACCAAAGGGAGTTCCTGTTACTACCTGAACACTATTTTGTTCTTGAACAAATAGATACTGTTGGTCCTAAAGCTTGTCAGTAGTAATCTTTCACCACGACAGGATATGTTCCAAGTCATCGGTCAATTCAAAAGAAAAGCAGCCTTTGCTATAAAGCAAAACATTAGCAATATGCGCCAATAAAAGTGAGGCTGCTGCTCCCTTGCGTTGAAACTTCCCAGTCTTGGGGCTCTAGTTTACATGATTATCTAACTTGACAACAGACACATTTAGCTAGAGGTTGTTAACTGAAATATATCAGTACTCTGGTCCCTACCTTCTGTCTCTTTAAAATATCAATTAACTTCAACTGCTTTTTAAAGGCTGTCATTAGATCTCCTTTTTGTTTCTGCAGTTTCTTGTTTTCTGTTTTTAATTCTTCAATTGTTTTGAGTTCTTGTTTAGCTACATCCTGCCATGGGAAGAAAAGGAGAAATTTATTATTTATGAAAGTGGTGCTTTAGGTGATGAAACCTGGCATTACATAACAAAACAGCAAACGATAGCCACACATGACATTTCTGAAAAGAAATAGGATTAATCAAAATATTCCCGCATCAAAACTTTTAAGAAAAGAAAATCTCAAAGATAACATGCATGGTTTGTCTGTGTATATACTAGGTGTGCATATGTACTTCTCCCTTTTTCTAAACACATCTAATTTCCACACAAATGGAGAAAATCAGAAAGGCTATTACTTTATTCTGGACATTTCTTCCTCCTGCAGAGGTTGCAGTAGTGTTGTCCAAGATAACTTATCAAGCCCTCTAGTGACTCGCTCTAAGTTAATTCTGGGACTGTCTGTAAGAGACACGATACTTCCAAAGCTGATGAAGGCATTTGTCTCATTCTAGCATTACTGAGTCATTCCAGATTGGAACCTGTTTTCCTAAGCCACTGTACCTTGTTACTTTGCTTCAGTCTATTCAGCTCCACTTTATACCTTTCTGCTTCTTCCAGGGCCCTGTTTAAGCGAACCTCTGTTGCACTCTGACTGGTTGCGGCCTGTTTTTGTACACGCTTTAGATTCTCCAATTCCTATTTAAGAAGCAAAGGATAAAACCAAACATTATGAATAATAGTATTTTAATGATTCCCATATAGACAACATGTCTACAGCAAGGCTCACCCTTGAAAACTGAAGAGTCTGCAGACTTCTTTGGCCTGCAGCTAGAAGCTGTCTCAAAGATTGTTAATTCCACTGTTAAAACATCCCCTTCTCCTTTGAAATCTTGGAAAGGGATCTTTCTCATACTTGTTTTAAACTTTTCTCAGTATAATTGTGGAGCTGATCACGTAAATCCACAGGATTGACTTAAAAACCTTGTATGCTCAGTGAGAAAAAGAGAAAAAAATGTCGGTATGTCCACTCTGTGGCAGATTTTGGAGCGGTGGCTAGTATTCCCAGCTGCTTCTTCCCACCTCTTCCTTTCACCTCTTTTCCCCAGAGATTACTACATGCAATTACCAACAAAAAGTTAAAACGGCCTCCTGAAGGTGGCTGAGGGTAGGAACTATTTCATCTAGCAGAAAATAGTTCCTCAAGTGATTATGGCAACAATCAGTTTCCTCTTGTCTCTGATGATGGTATATCATAGTGCTGTGAGGAAATCAGAAAAAGAGACCAAACTGAGGAACAGAATAAGGAGATTAAAGATCATGGAATATATATAAAAGAACAAAGTAGAAGAAATAAACAATTCTGGCAGAAAGAGCACATCTTGTCATTTATGAAAAAGAAATAAGTCTTTTTTTAAAAAAAAGACTATCAAATTTTTAGTAATGGGCACAGAAAGATTCTTTTAACCAAAAGTGGGTAGAGAGGGGGAATTGTTGTTAACCTTTTACCCTGAGGCTGTCTTATTTCTGAGTAATTGTTTTATTTTCTCAATTCCAAACCAGCTCTTGTGGCAGTTACTTATGATTTTCACATGATTTATCCAAGAAATACATACTGCCAAGTGTATGCAGCAAAGCCGTTATGGTAAAGTTATGACTGGAACAGGTTATTTCTAGAAAGCTTTGAATCTTCTCCAAAATGGATGAAAGAAACAGGAGAGTAAGATGCATCTCACTAATCTGCAAAAATTCTGTTGGTGAATGTGCCTCCTTCAAGAGTTAACAAAAACAGATGTTGCTTCAACGTTTTCATTCTGTCACTAACCTGATAGATTAAAAAAAGATGGGTAAAAGCCTGGCTAGTGGGCAGCAGAGCCCCTCCCTGCAACACGTGCACATGCATTGTCAGGCAAATTCATTTGCTGGAAAACGACCCCCATGTTTCCAAAGACAACAAGCTGCACAGCATGCAAAACTCTTTGTCTTGTATCTAGTCAACTAAATCTTTTGTGCTATGTATTTTATTCTGCGTTAACATGAAAAGCTTTGGAATATAGCCTTTCAAGCATTTAATGACCAAACCCATAGTCTGCATACAATGCAAATTATGTATCAGCTAATCACATCATTTAAAGAAAGAATTCCAATAATTCTTCTTTTTGACATTTACTGTCATACATAATACCTTATCAAGGACTTTTTTGCAAGTCATCCAGTGAGGGTATATTGTTAAATATATTCAACTCCAAGTTTTTCATCTTAAAAATGCCTGAAATAAGTATTTTATTTTGTAAGTAGGCAAGGCTTCTGCCAATTCTTCGATACTTTCAAGTAAGAGCTGGATTAATTTTCTCATATAATGTTTCTCTGAGAGCAGGGGAAAAAACTACCATGTTCTAAAACTGCATCCCATTTCAATCTTGGGGTTTTCTCCACTGTTCTGGTATGGCTGAGGCACTTGAGTATCAGAAGGGCTGTGATACCAGAGAGCTCGTCCATGAGTAACCCTCCCACCCAGCAGGCTTTCTTTCCTCCCAGTAGCAAGCATACACAGTACTTCTATCTTTAGAAAGCTCAGCAGCACTTGTCCACCCCCAAAAACATTGAGAGATAATGTTTGCCTAACATCAAGCCCTTCTTCAAGGCAAATTATAAAATCCCTGTACGAAGCCTTAAGAGGAATGAGCACAATTTTGGTGTTTCCCTGACCTTTCTCTAACATTACAGCTAGATTGAATTAACAAATGAGAGAACACAGAGGAAGGAATGTTCCTGTAGACAGGTGGTGTAAAAAGACAGGAGAGGTGGTATCATTTATTAGATCAACTAGATGGAAAAAAAGGAATGCTGGAAAGAAGAGGATGGACGTTTTGGGGAGCATCAGAATTCACCTGCTGTCTGAGGTGGGTGTTCCAGCAGAAATGTTCACAGAGACCAAACACCAAAAGAATGAAATGTAAAAATAACAAACCAATTACCGTGGTTTGGGTAAATTGTGAAAGCCTGCTGAGAATCTTTGCCTAGGCACATACAAAAAACATAGCTGGGGGATTAATGAAATTGTGTAACTTGTTGATAATCTAAGCAAGCTTGGGAAAGCATGTATCACAACTTACCTCTACCATTTCTGTTGCATCCCAACAAAAGCAATAAAAACCCCAAAATCAAAGGTTACAATTATGCTATCTCAACTGTACAGAAAACTTTCTCTAGACTGAAAGTATGAGTCTTGAGAGTTTAGCCACACAGCAGTACAAATTCAGGCCCGTGTTCACAGGAAATTGTTTTTAAATGTATGTCTAGAATTAACCTACAACTACATTAATTCTGTAGTGTTGAATAATACTTCATACCTAAAGAATAAAAGTTTTCAGATTGCTAAGTCTGTAGGAGATTTAAGCAGTTACTGCAAAATTATTTTTAAATGCATGTTTTTGGCAGTCAGATAATTTTTTATATCGAAAAAAAAAAGTAAAATAATTCATTATATGTGCTTGCCTTTTTTTGCCTTCTTAGTATTTTAAAGAACTACCACTATTTGTCATGATCATATCTGATCAGTAACCTTGAGAAATTCTAGAAAACAGCACCTATTAGGAACAGCTGAAGCACCTGAGGATGGTAAATCCAGAGCAAAGACCAGTGAGGAAAGTGACCATATTGGGTATGGTAGCTGCTGTACAGTGGAAGTGACTAAACTTTCCATCACAACAGACATCTCCTAGATACTGGGATAAAGTTTCTGTGATTATTGACTGTGTACAAGAACCAGCATAGACTAAGGCAATTATGGAAACTGCCATCACAGAACGCTTTAGGTACAGGTTAGACAAACTTATGTCCAGGATGGTTTGGTTTAAGAGAACAGACTGGAAATCTCAGCCCTATTTACTGTGAGCTGATGAGTAGCATGAGTACTACTACTAAGTATTTTTCCTGAAAGAATCAACAATCAGGGTACTTATTTAGGAGAACTTAAAACCTCCAAGTATCTGCACGAAAAGAACACACAAACTTAGAATATTTTAGTTTTAAAATGCCTGAACTACATAACGTTAAGATGAAAGCATGCCTATACAAATGCATAGTATGATTTAATGGAAGTATAATGAGACTTTGTTAGGCTGAGTTGTGTTCTGTTTTCCCCAAATTTTTAAGCGAAACATTCTCCTCGTTATATTACATGTACTACACAATACTATCATATTACATGATAATATAAATCATATTACATGATTTTGAAGTCAACCTCTCCAGCTCTGAGTAATTAAAGAAAAACACATGCTGCTCTTAGATTAAGTTCCAAACAAACAAAGCTGTGTATGCAGGCCATCTGTTACAACTAGGCACATATACAATTTTGCATATGTGGCCTCCAGCAGGAGCCAGGTTAATTCTGATTCATCCAAATTGGAACGGCTGGTTTTCAAACAGTCCATTTTCAAGAAGAATGACATATCCTTTCCTCTACCTGCATAAGATACTAATATAAGCTGCAGGTGTTTTTTTAACCAGGTTCTGCAGTTTGCAATAAAACTCTTCTTATTACCGAAGTAATTTTTAACAATTATAATTAAAGTCAGAAAAATAAAATTTCCCTGTATTTTTCAAGATTCCTTTGTGAATTTGATAGCAGTTTCTGAAAAGGTTGTTTTGTCTCTTGTGGGTCTTTTACACAAGAATTTAATTTTAAAATACAGAAATATACGACTGTAGAAGCAGAACAAAAGCAATTAGCAAAATATATTATTTCTTCCTTTAAAAAAGTGACTAGACCATTTTAAAAAATACAATTTCTAAAACTACTATCAGACTGAAACGCTAATGGGATCACGGGATACAAATCTATCAAACTAAGATACAGAGGGCAATTTGATGCGTTGTCTTCCCTTTCGTGAGATAAATGAGACTAATATCTGCAATACCTTTCCCAGTGCAATGACCTCTTGTTGTAACCCTTCACTTTTGCTGTTTGCTTCTTGTGACAACATTTTGTACTTTGCAGTCTGAGAATGTTGCATACGGATTGTTCGTTGCAGTCTGGTGTTTTCTTCTTCAGTATCTTTAAGCTGAGACTTTAAATTCTGATTTTCATCATCCTGTTTGACAGTAATTAACAAAAAAGCCAAATAAATTATTGCAAGGAAGCAGGAGAATAATGCGATAGTAATGTTTTGTAAATAGAATGCAGTAAAAATATACATATTGTAGATACGGAGATAAAGGTTTTTAAAAGTGATGTTGTTTTCAAATGTTTAGTTTCTTCATGATGGATTTCATAACAGATTTAAGAAAGAAAACTACTAAGACAAAGAAAACAAAACACCAATTTACCAGGACAATATTTCAAAAAACAGGAACAATTTTCTCATTTTATTTTCTGCAGTGTTTTACTTGGAACTGTCTTGTAGCAGTACATAAAACATTTAATTTCTCATAGTTCAAAGATTTTGAGAACTAACTATCAAAATGTTATAGAATAATATGAATAACAGTGGCATGTATATTTTGTGACATTTTGTGAGAATAGCTAAATGCACACATTAGGAAAAATTCTGGCAAAAAGAAGAGAATATAATTACTGATAAACCAATCCATTATGTTTTAGGAGATTATGTGGTTTTGACTTAAAAGCAAGTTAATAATCCAGGATACATCAAGTATTCAAATTCAAGATTCTCCTAACATCAAGTGAATCCTGTATTAGATTCATGACCTACTGGCAATTACATCCCACATTAAGCATTATAATTTCAAGGCATTTTTCTTTTATAACCTTTTAAACATTCTAAGTGAATACTAAGTGAATTTCAGAGATACATTATGTCCTTCATTTCTTTAAGAAAAATAAATCAAGGCACATAGAGAAGTGGAGTTTCTATGAGAACAAGCCTTTCTCTCCTGTCCTCTCAGCCCCTGGAATACATACTTCTCACCTGGGAAATGTATGTGCTTTACCCTAAGTTTCATGTGACTGCACGCACCTCAGAAATTCCCACTTTATATTTAAAACAGATTTACTGCTTCCTCAGACTAATTGGACTGTGAATTGGAACAAAACCCAGAATCTATCTCAAGGCTTTGCCAATATGAAATTTTGGTGACCTTCTGAATGTAATAAAGTTATTTTCGCACCAGAGATACTAGTACCCAAAATGATACATTTACATACAGAGTGCTTGGGAGCAGGACAAGAATAGGTACCAGGTTGTCTTCTGTCATCTGCTATAGTAGCTGAATTCTGTAGTATTTTTGGCATGGAATGATAAAGTTCAATAGCTACTGACAAAATTATATTTGATTTGAAAATGAAAATGTCTTTAAAATCTACTGTAACAACTTTCTTCTGATCACAGCATAAAAGTATTGAAATGCAAAAGCACCTGTATTGATAAAAATGAAATAAAGTACAGATATAAAATATCAAAATCTAATTCCTTCTAAAGATTTTCTCCAGGTACCTATCTCAAAAAACTTATTTAATATCAACTCTAAATTAAAATTTTGAGAGAAAACTTATAGGTGGTTTGCCATATGTTCTGAATGTCATCATCACATTTGGGCCTGGGGAATAGGTGGAAAAAAGCATTCTGAAGTTAAGACCACAACTAAGAATAATCTGATTGTGTAAAATGGAAAGTTAGTTCAAAAAACTTGCTTGATTACAAATGCATGAAAAAGAGGTGATCCCTGTGGCAGACAGACACAAACTATTTAAGGTTTTACAGTTCAAGAAATGTTTGAGCATCACCTGAAAACATACTGCTAGGCAGTGCAGACCATAAAACTCACTTGTAGTACACTCTAACCGTAAAATATAATTGTAGCTTCACAATGCCTTAACTTCAGTCTGATCTGCCCAAATATGTAATTCCAAATACAGTCCTCCAATCAAGTGTTATCTTGAGAATGGAGAAAGCCTAATTTCTGTTTTGATTATAATATTCCACTTGAACTGGATCACAGATCAGCTGTTTCCACACCTTGTTCCACCAAGGACACCCAAACCACCTGACCGAACCTCTCACAGCTTTTTTATTTCTCATTCTGCCCTAAACATCCCTCTTCTTCCATCACCCAGCCCTGCGCACCACTCATCTTCTCTCTGTACATCAAAACCTGTATTTGCCTGCTAATGTACCCTCCTCCTCGGGCTCTGGTAATGCTCTCCTTCCCAGCAGTGATGGCTGGGGCACTCTGCAGCACCACAGTGTCCCTACAGCTGGGGCACATCTTCATTCCCAGTGCTTCTTCACTGCCTCAAATTTCTTTCCATTAAGTATATTTCACAAGCTTTTAGCCCAAGATCCCATTTATACAGAAATGACTATCCTTGACTCTTAAATTCTTAGGAAATTAAAAAAAAAATAGAACCTTAGCTCTTAATACTTGAAAAGGAAAGGTTGAGGGAATTCTGCTGTGATTATTTGTTAAAGGGGAACCTAATCCGTTTCTACAGATGAGAAAACTCAGCTCTTACCTTTTTCCTGCATTCACACACTACACCATCCAGCTCTTCCTGCATAACACGTAACTGTGCCTTCAGAAATCTGATTTGAGCTTCTGTGAACGAAAAAGTGACATTTAATATCCACAAGTACTCATTATTCAATGCAGAAAAGAAGAAAGACTGATGTAAGAACTCACTTCCCTCTTCTTGTTTTTAAAAACACGCTACATTGTTTATAATTATTAAAGAGAAATAGGCAAATAAAAACTCAGATTTCTAAATAAATGTTGCAAGTTTCTCATTCTTACGCAAAGCTTTGTACAGATTTTTCCTTTTAATGACTGAACTCGACACCTTTAAAACGTAAAAGACTCAAAATTCTCAAAATCGAAACTTATTGGAAACTTCCGTCATACTATGCTACACATTACAGCATTCCTTGAGACTGAAGTCAAGAAAAATATGTTGTAGGGTATGTCTACATTACAATCAATCTGTAGCTGCAAAATCTGTAGTTAGACCCAAAGTAGTTTTAAACTACTCACAACAAAGAATTAAATGTATATTGCAAAACCCTCCTAATAGGTAAGTACCCCTCCCACACAGTAGTCGATGCTTTTTTTAAGTACACTGGTAACATTATTCAATTAATAGTTTAAAATTAAATCAATGTAATCAGATGTTTTTTCCAAATGAAGTACTTTCTTGCTCTTGGACAGCTAAGAAACATACTACTACTATGAAAAAAAGCTGTGTGTGAACAATATGTTCTATTACTCCTTATTGCCCAGTCCTTCCCCAGATTATTCACAAGGAACTCCCCCTGAGCTGCCACAGGCACAAAGCATGGAAAGAGTATGAGAACAAAGTTGAGCAACATAGGGATAGACATTCTTCACAGCAGGTACAAGGGGGAAAGAATAAAGTGGAGGAGGTGTATCTGGAACTGAATGTGAAGGGATGGGTGGGTACATGTGTTCATTTGCTGTAATAGGAATCACTTTAATTTCACCCACCTTCCCTTATCAACTGCCAATTGCATCTTAAGTTGTAACTCTGCAGAGGCCAATAATAAATAGGATTTAGGAAAACACCATGAAAAAATAAGATACAGACTGACTTTTCTCCTCCTGTTATATCCTTGCTAGCTTCTGGTAACTAGTGGCTGCCCTGAGATGGAGACCATATTGAAGCCATCAGGTTTAATACTCTTTCACAGTACTTCTATTAAGTTGTTTGATTTTCTTCATAACACATATTGTACTTTAGCATTCACAATATCCTGTGGCAATGAGTTGGCTAATTTAATTATGCATTATGTGAAAGAAAAACACTTTGTATAGCTTGCTTTAAATCCAATTTAATGTGGCATTTACTTGTGTTTGCATTACAAAAAGACAGGTCTCCCTTTACCACTGCTGTTTTCATTACAGAATCTTTCATGTTGCCCTCAGTTTTTTGTTTTCAAATTGAAGATTCAAATTCAAGTTGTTCCACACTTCTAATTGCTACTATATACCCTTTCCTGTATCTTTCCTAGTTCTACATCCTGGTTTTGGGATGGGGTATGCAGAACTAAGAGTCATACTCAAGATGAGGTAACATCAATTATATAATAGCATAATGATAACAGTACAATATTTTGTCTTCTGTTATCTTCTGGAGGAGTTCTAACAATCAATTTGCCTTTTCCACTGTGAACAAGCAATAAGTTTATGCTTTTGGAAACATCTTAATTAGTAATAACTAAACAAAGTCCAGCTCATGAGTTAAGTGTAACTGGAGTTGTTTTTTCTGTCAGCATTAATTTGCACTCTTTAATGCTGAATATAACCCTCTGTTCTATCACCTCACTCAGTACTATGAGATTCTTCTACAACACTTCAATGTCAGTTTTAACTATCACAAAATCATTGTTTCACATACAAATTTCTTTACCAGCTATCATTCCTTTTTTCCAGATTATTTTTCTGTATATTGAACAATGTAAGCTCCATAACAGATCACTCTAGGGCTATACCACTACCTGCAAAAAACAGTTGTTTCTTTTTACCATTTTGTTTCCTCTTACTCAGTCACTAGTCCACAAATAACTTCTCTTCTGTCTTAGATAGCTTTGTGTCATTAAGAGCACTTGGTAGTAAAACTTGTTGAAAATCCAAGATCACAACTAGAACCACATCAGCCTTAGAAGGTGGCTATGATCCAAACTTAGTCTGAATTCTCACAAGAGGTAAAGATAATTAGCTTCCTAATTGGTCAATTTTAATCACCTGATGAGAGGGAGGGGTATCACTTAATAGGATGGTTTTAGCTTATAAAGTAACCAACAGTTTAGGGAAGTGGTAACAATAAAAGGATAGCTGAGAAACTCTGATACCCTACAAGGAAGATGAGGTGTCTTGAATTCCTGAGGTAAAGTGAAGATTAATGTAAAGTATGATAGCACAGTTAGGTATTTTGTTTGTATGTGTGTGGGTACATTAGATACAAATAGAGTTTCATTTTCAGCTTTCTACATGTCTGTGTGTTTCTACCATTGCTTGTTACTGTAGAGTTGAGTTATAACCCACAAAAACAGCTCCTGAAAAAATAATGTGTAAGCTACCATGTTGGCAGAAAAAGGCCTGCAGTGTCATAATCTGTGCTCATGAAATAAAGATATGGAACCTAAGTCCAGGAAAAGTGCTGCAAGATGCTCAGCGAAATGATGATGCTATGGAACTTTACTAGTATGTTGGTCTATGAAGTCCAGCACAGGTGCCTAAGCCTCAGGAATCCCTTACTAGGAGATTCCAGCGAAGGGATCGGCCTACTCTGTAACAAGGCCTATTTAGTATCTACATCTACCTCTTTGTAAAAACTGTAACGGTTCTGTGAGTTTGACACTGCTAGCATGCTCCTCAGTAACTTACTTAGCACGTTAAGGAGGCATATCAAATTTAGAAAGCAAAGTCAATCCAGAGTACTTTCATTTCATCATTAAAGTTACAGAAACAATTCTCAATACTCAAATACGTGCCCTTGGTCCACAAGACCTCATTGCTAAGCACCAGTAATAACTCTTATTGAGTTACCTTGAATTTATTTGGTGTAAGCTTCCAATGCAGTCTAAAGCAATTTCTTTTTAGTTCAGGAACAAGAACTATAAAAAAAGATATCCGAGGATTTGTTTGGGGGAACTTATTAACAGAAGGCGTGCACAGAATTACACGTGATTAGAAATCAAGCTATTTCTGTGTTGGCATGCTTGTTGACATCAAGCTGTTGGATTAAAAGAAGTTTTCGGCATTTTGTACTACTGCAGTGAATCTCTGACTTTATGCTTGCTTTAGCATTGTAAGTAACTACATAAACTCACTTTTATCACACCAGAGCCAAAAAGACAGATGTGCATCATGCCTTTAGCTTCACTGGCAAATGCTGCAATCCCCTTTCCTACGTTATTTCTAGGATAAACATAAACACACCCTTTGGAGTGGGAAAGTATCTGGAGGATTCTCATTCAGGCACTGTAGCTGAAACGTTACTTCATTTAAGCCACTTACTAAGATCCACAGTACTGATCTGGGGAAAGGCTTTTTCCTCTAAAGGCAGAATCTGTCCAGAGGACTGAAGCTTGTCTTTTTGGAAATACAAGCTTAGCATCATGTATTTCTATCTCCCCAGTGAAATGAATCAAATGTTATGCACGTATCCAACATATGTAACCATCCAAGTATCTTCCTACAAAGGTGGAAATCAAAATAAAGATTCACTTTTTCCCATGATTATTTGTATGTGATCTGATCTTCCTCTAGGACTACATAAAGAAGAAAAAGCTGCTTTTACTTTAAGAGCTTTAGAGCTTTCCCTGTAATTTGTACAGAAACTCTTATTTTTTTCACCAGAAGAACCCATTTCTAACAGTGAGGAAGTAAGAATAAAAGTACTTAACCATGGGAGGAAACATACCTGCTCCAATTTCATTTCCAACGCTTGGAATAACATCATCATCTAGACAATCTGGTGAGTCTCCTTTCTCTAGTTTTTCTTCAATTTTGCTTATTGTTTTTCCTAAAGAAAAATCTGTGCAATCCTCCAGTACTGCAACATCATCACCACTTTGTATTTCCAGGTTTCTTATTTTTGAACTAAAAAAAACCAAACTCTAGATTTTAAATTTACAATACAAAAAAAAAATCAAAATATAGTGCATTTGCTGTTTTTAAGAGTATAGAGAGTTCTATGTACTCTGTGTACGCTAATGCAACTTCATTGCCTGTGTTCATATGAAAGATACATTGATGGCAATTTCTCATTTTCTTTATGTAAGATACTTTTACCAAATTCCACATAAACAACTACAGGATTTTACATATTATGATGTAGGAGGCAGAAAAACCAGTACCACTTTCTACAGAGAATATTTTGGCATGGTCTTCTCATCCAACAACTTCATAACTAAGTTGAAGTAAAAGAAAGAAACAGAGGAATGTTTTCTTGGCTTTAGCTACTATCCTCTGCCTTAAATCCTGCTATTTCCCCCCCCACATGTTAACTTCTAAAACTCTGTCCTTTCTAGCTATACTCCTATCTTACCACAATTTCTGTATCATTATGCCTGGCCTAGGAAACTTCACTGATCCTAGAAGTTGCATACCAAAGTTTTCATAAAACTGAAACACAAGGTATGTGACACATCCACTACATTGGGTATCTCCTCAGCTTGCTTTTATAAAAAGATGACATTAGTTCCCACAGGATCTGAAGCTCCTAAGTTCCTATTCCAATATATCCTCATTCCAATGCAGCCTCCAAACTCTTCCTAGCTGCTTACTTTCTCCCACAACTGTGGGTTCACCCTGCAGGTTCTGTATCTGCACAACTCCCCTTCTAAATCTCATGATGTGGTGCCAGCGTGACAGCCTCCTCTGAACTGCCCGAGGGAGGTCCAAAGGGGTCCACAAGTGACTTTCAAGTCCTGAAAGACAACCTTATTCTGTGTCAATTCCATGTTCTGCCACCTTGCAGACAATCTGCATCCTATTTTGGTATTTGTCCATATCTTGTGGCAGTTTTAATTTGCTCCCAGGATTTTACGTGTTTCTCTATCTTCCACCCCCCCCACCCCCCGCCCCCAGATCTCCATTTTTTCATTTCTTGCTTTTACAAGCTTGAATTTGCTACCTACACAGCTGAAGCTTTTCAGCTTGAAACTCCCAAAAGCTGTGGTACTGTTACTGACTCTCTCTTGTCCTGTGAGCCCAAGAATTCACCAAAATAGGGGAGACCCTCAAGGGCCTCATGTTCCCTATCACAAGTCTGATCACAAATCAGTCTGCACCACCAACGTGTACTCTCTCAGGTTGCCTCAGATGATGTATTTCCCACACGTATGCTCGTTAGGCATCCTTTCACTGAAGGAGTTAACATTACCTGTCAGCCTTGAGAAGTGCTTGAGCAGAAAGCAACAGCTTCATTGTTGTAATATTAATCACATATGTTCACTAATAATTTTTGGTGCTCTATGCAAGTAAACAGCTACATGGTGGAGCTGACTGAGGAGCACCAAAAGTTCAACACATTTATTTATACAAATATATATAAATGTAGCAGCATACAAGAATAAAAATAATCTGATAGACAAAAATAGCACCTAAAATATTTTATTACAAACAGAGATATGTGTATAATATACCTTGAAGTTGTTCTTTTTCCCTTACTTCCAGAGTACGGTCTGTTCTGAGCCACGGTCACGGAAGCACATTTCTTCTTGTTTGCTAGCTACAAATTTTTTCAGAAAGTAGTGATTTTTTTTTTTAATTAGTTAGAAATTAGTTTTTTCTAGGTTTTTTTTGTGGGTTTTTAAAATTTCTTTTTCATATATTCAGACTCAAGGATACTTTTCAAACTATGCTTTTCAAACTTTCAAAAGCACAATTTTTCAGTTTTATCTGCATTTGTCTTTATCTCGCAACTTTTATGTCCATGTCCCCAAATGATTTTCCCAAGTTATTTGCTTGTGGGAGTTTTTGCACACATACCCATAATAAATTCATGCCTAAGCAAGGCTCTCAGCTATTATCAAGATATTAACTACCAAACTGTCAACAGAGTGCATATCTTGGAAAAACGCTTATCATACCTTCCAAAAAATGCTATTTGTATGTATTATTTTAATCTTATAAATTCCCTGTAGAAGGAAGATCTAACAATATTTGTGTTACTTTCACCCAAGTAAATATTATTCAACAATTAGGGTTTTTTCTACTGATAAATAACTGAAGACAGTATTTTGGAAGCTTTAGCTTACCTCCTAAAAGATTCAATGTAATTTTAATTAAAGACTATTGAGTTTGTTCCTAATCTCAACCTCCTTTTTCCATTACACTTCCCTTCCTGTGTTCAGTTATTTTGACTACTTGTTTATTATTACATCTAGAAGACAGTAGTATTGCCTTTAGTATTTTACTGGGGGGGGGGGGGGGGGGATGGGGGGGAGAAAGGAAGAAATTAATTGTGTTCTAATATTTTGCACTCGGAGTTCTTAATTTGACATTCAAAACATTGAACACTTCTGTCAATACTTTACAGAAGAGGAAACTTAGAACACAAAAATTAAATCTGATTAACTACCAGTGGCACTGAGAAACCCTGGTAACACTGTCCTATAGCACTGCTTTGAACATAATTTCCTTTTGGCTTCCCATCCATGTAAGTCCCCAGTGTAGCACAGCTTCAAAACCGGAAGTAGTATGTGGAAATTATACTAGAAGAGAAATTAGCCAGGATAGTTCTGACTTTGATACCTTGGCGTGGGAGTGTGTAAGAGACGAAACTTCAGGACAGAGTGGATCTCTGCAGAAAGGAATTAAAAAATAAAAATTCACTAAACGTGTATAACAAAATCAACATTTTATAATAAAAAAATCAACTCCCCTGTCAGAATCAGGAGAATAACATTTTATATGTCTAGAATAAACAATATAGGTAAGGTGGGAACACATACCAAGTTCAATCATAAATTCAGTCTCATTCTGTCTTTCCATTCTACCTCATTTGCTATCTAAGTCACCCGGTGAGTCTAGGGTGTCTAATACAATGGTTTACTTATGTACCAGAATCTGAATCTTGTCTCTTGCAATTCAGGCGATTGCTGCAACTACTAGTTTATTAAACTGATCCCCTGTACCAGGGAATACTTAGCCAGTATGCAGTGTTATCAGCTTCAACAAGAGAGACTGGCAATCCATTACCAAAGATCACCAACAGCTCAGTGGTTAATATGCCTACCTGACATACAAATCCCTGAATTAATACCAAGAAAATGAAGATATAAACCAGTGTCCTCTACATCCTAAGACAGAATGCAATTGTATGCTCAGATTGACTGTTGTCAAGTCAACTGACAGGGACTATCAAGTGAATAAGCCTCACGGAATTTTCTCTGAAATACATATTACAAATACTGTATCCATTTTACAGATGAAAAAACCAGGAATAAAAAGCAGCTTTCTTAACTGTTTATTTGGCTGAAAACCATGCTTCTTAGTAACGGAATTTCAGGTTAAATGATTATTTTTAAAATCTGCTGCAAACAAGCAGAAAGTTTTAGCATGCTGTGTGCTATTCAGGTCAAGTTTCTTGTCATATACATTTTTGCTTTCAGAATGAGTTATGTGAATCTGTGTTATTACACTGAAAGGCTACTTTTTTACTACCCTTTTTAATTTTTTATTTCAATTAAAATGCTGGCTTATAAAAGATTTGGAACAAAATTTAAATTTCAGGCACATCAAGTCACCTCAATTTTCTTGCCCAGCTGATTTGAGCAAATATTTCGATCTTGCCTTTAAAAATTTCCCAGACATCCATTCATCAACAAGAATTATCTGCACAAAGCTCCATATTTTATTAATCCAAAAAAACCTGCAGAAATCATCTGTGTGTGGTTGGCAACAGACTTCAAGAATAGGATGATTAGTTTTTGTCTATTTACCCTATTTTCCTCATGCTTCCTCCCTATTGGCTAGCTTTAGGAGCATGCAGAAGGTGAGGATTTGCTGCCACAGAAATAGCAGTTATATGTTATTCTAAAATACAACACTGTATACTCAAGAAAACAATAATGTTCTTTCCATCAATAGACTACTTTGTTCCTACTATATCTGTTGTCTCAGGGCCTTCTTTTCTAACACCCCCGCCCCCCCCCCCCCCATTGTTCATGAAATTCCTCAAACTTGTTTAACCTTAATGCTTTCTTTCCTCTTCCCCATACACAACAACCCATTTTTAAAACATCATAATAAAGTTCTATAGTTGTTTTGTAAGTGAAATTAATGTGTAAATCCTGAAAAGGTATACAAATAAGCAGCTAGGAGTATTGTGGCAACATTGAAACAGAAGCTAATGTTTAACAATTCCATCTCTGCATGTAAACACAAGATGCATGTGCATGAGCAAACCCTTTGTGTTTGCTAATCCTATCCAAAGCCTATAGCACGCTTGCCCATGCGCGTACGGCTCCCATCGCCATGAGCCTGGCAATGCTCTGAGGAGTAAAAGTGTAAACAAAAGCTGATTTCAGTGCCATGTCACTCGAGCTGCTTTGTCTCTATGTAATTCAAGTTTCTCTGCAAAAATTATGCTATCAAAACTCCAGAACACTTATTTTAAAATATACACTAACTTGGACAGTGACTTAAATCTTTGCTGCCTTTTTTTTTTGTTCTGCTTACTCATTTTTTTCTCTTAACTTCTTTTTCTCCTCCCTGATACTACCGCTTTCTTTGCTTCCATTTCTCCCCTCCTTTCCAGTTGCTTTAGTATTCATTCTTCTTAAAGGAATCAATGGAACTTTCAAATGGATATTTCAAAAATATCTCAAGTGCTTCCTTTAGATTTATGGCCTATCTGCTTGCACAGTTTTGAAAGAAATTTTTTTTTAATTAAATATTAAATACTTGGAACTAATCTAATTGAATGGCCTCAATGTTCACTCATGGATAATCAGTTTGCCTAATTCCTAGCACGCATTTCTATTTTTTTCTGTACAGCAGGGATTTCAATTCTTCTCTCACATAAACGTTTACCAGAACACAGACTGTGGTTGTTTTAAGGTGTTTTAATTTATGTAGGTAATTGGTAGATCAGCTGCTACTCTGACATGGTAATTGCCAATATTTTTTTTAAATTCTTCCAGCACTCCCACTTATTTCAGATGTATACCATCAAAGATATTAACTCCCTTTGTGGGGCTGAATCCTTCAATCATGTTA
The DNA here is from genome assembly GCF_031877795.1 of Strix aluco. NCBI lineage: Eukaryota > Metazoa > Chordata > Aves > Strigiformes > Strigidae > Strix > Strix aluco. Next base: position 26,182,699 of record NC_133942.1, on the reverse strand, counting down.
CTTCATAAAACAGCCCTGTAACAACTCCAGTTTGAAGTTCTTGACAATCTTCTGTCTACTGTTCAAAATCCATCCAACTGAACATAAAACTAAAGCAAGATCCAGAATTTGTTTGCAAAGCATAATTATACTGATAACACGTGGAGTTTTTTTTTTCCCCTCTACAACTGACAGATACAGCTTTAAAATAGCTCAGGAATAATCTTAACTATAGTAGCAAACTTTTGCTGGTATAGCCAGCCTTCTATCACAGACTTGTGTCACACCTTGTGTACTGAAAACCCCTTTTATGTTCATAAAACCCCCTCATTTCTTGTTTTTGCTTTTACTCTGCACAAAAGTAATTATTTGGTCATCTCTAGCAGACTTTTATAGATACTATTTCAAAATAGTTTCCCAACTGCAGCTTAAGATTTGAAGCACCTTGTAGTCTGGCCCCATATCTTTGTTATCCAGATCAGTGATATCATAAATTTAGGAACCTCAGTACAACTCAGTAAATACAGCCTATGTATCCAGAGGTAACGGGTTTGAACATACAGGCCAAAACCCCCAGTTGTGTGTCCATACAGGCCAAAGGTATGTCGGCCTCAGAAGTGTAATGATATCCAAGTTCCAGAAGGTGGCAGCTGAATGTTTGTCTGTCTTAGGGTTTTGTGTTTGTTTTGGGGTTTTTTTATCCTGTCCCAGGAACATTTAGGCCAAGTTAAATGTAAACCAGTATCTATTTCTTTGCTTTGTCAGCTGAACTGGTTAAAAACCATCTACTGCTGAGCGTCTACTGTTCTGTACTGCAAAGAAACCTGTTACCTTACTTGCTTTTTTACAGATGTTAGCACTATTTAGCATCCTAGATAGAACATTTCAGCAAAATGAAGACTTCCTTGAAATAACAAGGCACTACACTTACTTACTATCAATTGTTTCAAATAACAGGAAAAACTAATCCAGTGTGCAGCATAAAACAGGAGCAGGACTAGGGCGCAAGTCAGTGTGTGCAGGATCAGTGTGAAAGATTTCCCACAAATTATATGCAGCAGTTGTAAAGCACATACCTCTGTCTGTCGTCTTCACATGACTTGCTCTGTACTGAAACTGGTCTAGACAGTATCTCCTGTTGGCATTTCTTTATTTACAAAAAAAAGTAGTAGTCATTTTGGGGGGAATATAATCCGTTAAAGAGGAATTACATATTTATAAACCACAGATCACAACTACAGTCTGCTATAGAAAAGAATGGAAACCTATAGTCTACTGTGGAAAAGAACTTCTCAAACACAGGAAAAGATGGCTAAAAACTAAAATGCCATTGCTATCCCCCAACATTTATTTCTGCTCCACAACATGTAATGCCTTTTGCCTGTAAAACTTTTGCCCAGCTTCACATCATCCAAGATGCTGTTACCCTCCCTCCTTTTCCTCTGAAATATAGGAGTAGCAAATGCACAGCAGGTGGAACAATTTTTCAATTTTCCATACTGCGCAATAAGCCTTGAAAATATTCATCCAACATGACAATAACCGGACGTTGTATGTACTTCAGAAAAAAATTCGGTCTGAATGTTCAGATAGCTTCTATGTTGCTAAATTACAGTTAGAAAGCATAATCCAGAATAAAATGCAGTTATCCTGTTTGTGGTTTGGGTTTTTTTTTTTTTGTTTTTTAAACTTAGACAGTTTTTCTTTTGTTGTTAAATGTATATCTGTGCAATCTGGCAGTGCCATGTGGTATATTAAGTGTCCTAAGAATATTTGATCTTCTGCCGTATTTAGAGAAGAAAAAAAAAAAAGTGGGTTGTTTGTTGCTGGTTTTTAAAGGAAAGAAACTAGATGCTATTTTGGCCGCTTCATCTGCTTCTGTTCAAATGCCAAGCAGTTGGCCTCAGCTTGTCACAGCTCAAGAGAAGAATATGTTTTCACAGGACATAAAAATGAAGTTTCAACAGTAGGAAAAGTGCATACAATACAGCTTTCCAGAAAACTTAATAATTTGATTTTTAAGCCTTATTTATCTGAGTGAATTTACAATGAATATATCTAATATGCAGAACACCTTCTCCAAATTGTTTGGAGTATAAACCATACCTCCCCCATCCCCTTTTTTAAGTTTTTCCAATTCTCATACAAAAACTTGACTCTATCTGGTACACAGCCACACCAATATTAGAAGACAATACTGACAATAAACAGGAAATTTTTCTGTTTTAAGAAAGTTCCCATCTTAATAACTGCATATTTTCTATTTATGTTGCTTGTTCTTTGTATTTCTTTCAGCTTGAACAATGTAGATCCTATTTCACTAGGATGTTACTGCAACAGTATCTGGTTATCAAATACTTTTTTTTTTTAGTAGTTAAGACATAAAACCACCTACATATACTTTTCTTAAACAACTAAACAAGTTTTAATGTAGTTTTATGCATATATCTGCACAAATGCATCTTGTGAACTTCTACCTACCTGATAAAATTACATAAAAACTATTTTTGGATGTGTTTTTAGTAGAAATTTACACTTTTGAAAAAAGAAATTAAAAGCTTAGATTGCATTTGAAACCAAAATACTTTAAGTTGTCATGCTAAATAATTTCTTTTGAAACATGCCTCTGTGTGCATGTGAATCAAGGCTAAATTATGTAACAGTCTGCATAACCTACTCACCATTACTTCTTCGGCCTGACGCACCAGTTTTTTTGTTTTTGCTTCTAATTCTGCATTCAGTCGCCTGAAAGAGTAAAAATGCTTGTCACTGAGTTTCTGAAAGATTTAAAAGAAATAAATGGAAACATGACAGTATCTCTGCTTGAACTATGTGAAATTTTAGTAACTCCTACAAAGGAACACCAAAATATACTCCAGGGTATTAACAAAGTTAGGTTTCAACAATTTTCTGGGTTTCTGTCAAATCAATAGTAATAAGGCACCCATACCCATTAAACAGTAATTTTTAGGCTACAATTCTGAGAGGTAAAGCGTGTCCTTGTTTTTGGCCATGTCATTAATACACATTTTACGTCTTTATTTCCTCAACGCTTTCAGTTTTTAACACAGTCCTTACCTTAGGTATACTTAGCAGCAGGGGTTGGGGAAGGAGTCATGTACGATTACACTACTTGATCACATAACTAAAATGTGTCGCTATAGATATGTGCAGATTAAAATAAGCTTGTGTTTTTGCATGCTTTACTTTATAGCTTTTCAGGCAGTGTGACTAAGCGAGTTTGAGGCATGGCTCCTTGTACATCCTCACCATTCACAGGGGCTGAGAACTGACAGGTAACCAAGCAAGTGCTTTTAAACGTGCTTTCACTGCATTTGTTACAAGCTTTAGGGCTTTTAAGCTTTTTTTAACAGGCTTAAGCACTTACATATTCATAATTTAAAAGTAATGTCAGTGTTTTAAATGCAGAAAAACGTAATGTCCAATGTGGTGGCATCAAAGCGAGGCCTAGAGCAGGGCACAGCCCGTGTAAAACGGCGGCAGGAAGGCTGCATCGCGACGGGGGAAAGTTAAAACCTCTCTTTTGGTACTCTCATCTGTACGCTTCGGGGGAACAAGCTGAGGGACTCGGATACAGGGGATTAACTGTAAACTGCGTCAGGACAGCCAGCAGCGAGCGGGCTAAGGCTGAGGTGACAGGGCCCGGCCGCCGCCCCCGGCCGCCTCCTTACTTGTACTCCTCCTCCCTGGCCAGCAAGGCGCCGCTCACCACGCCGGTCCCCGCGGCGGCGGGCGGCAGCGGGCCGCCGGGCGGTCTCCGCACCTGCAGCGAGGACGAGTTAGTGTACGGGGTGGGCACGGCCCGGCCGCCCTGCCCCGCGCCCCTTCCCGCTGTCCCCGCTCGTCTCCCCGTGCCGACCCGCCGCCTTACCCCGGGCAGGCCCCCGCGCCGCCGGACCCCTCCGCCGCCGCCCGCCGCCATTTTGTTCGTGGCGGGGAGGCTGCTGGCTGGCGTCTCCTTCGCCAGGGCAACCGGCTGCCGCCGCGGGGGTGGCGGCTCAGCCTCCGTCCCCTCCGCCGCCGTGGGGCCGAGGGAGGGCCGCCCTCGCGGTTTGCTTTCCTCCCGCTGCGGCCTGTAGCCCTGGGCAAGCCTTCTCCTGGCTGCCGGGTATGCAGGGCTGAGGCGGGGGCAGCCACGTTTCATCCCTTGGTGCCAGGCCGTGGGAAGCCGAAAGGCCGCGCCCCGCTTTCCCGCGCCCCGCTGGGTGCCGGGGTGAGGGCATGGCAGGAGCCCTGCGACAGCGCCTGCGGTCCGAGGGCACGGGGACAGGAGCCCGGAGCGGAGGCCAGGGATCAGCTGGCTCCTGGCATGGCACTGCACCTCCACGGCTTCGGGTGAGGGGGAAGCGATAAGGTCTGAGGTGGCACTATACTTATTACTGTAATAAGTATTTATTACAACCCTTCTGTTGGAGCCTTCCGGCCTTGCCTGCATAACGTCCTGCCACCATCCCTTCATTTCAGTGTATTAAACTCACGCATTTGCAGTATTACAGCAACTGTTCCACCCTATTTACAGCTCTTTTGTGCTGTTGTCTCTCTGCATTTTGTGTTTCCAGTCTTCTGTGATTGTTGTCTGTTTTTAGCTTTGTCCTCTGCCATGTGTTTGAATCTCTCCATTATTTTTGTCTCTCACCCCCGCACTGTTTGATTTTGCTACATTTCTCCTTCACAGACACCCACGAGCCCATTCACTCCGTCATCCATCACTCTCCCACTCACCTGCTCATTCACTCTGGTTTCCTTCCCCAAGTTTCTAACAGATGCTGCCCCTCCATACAACAAGAGCCCTGCTGTTCTGTGCCCATATAGGTAGCTGGGTATCTACAGAGCAAGAATGATACAGTTCTGTACCCTGAGTTACATGGACTGAGTATGATTTTAATGAAGAGATTTGCACAAGGGAAATCAGAAGGGCTTAGCTGACTGGAAGTAGAAGGTCTGTGCGTAGTTGAAGGATTTCTGCAGAAGTATTAGTTGCAAAACAGAAGAAATGCTTGGAGGAGATTAACTTTGAGCACTGAGACATGCAGTGTAATGGGATAAATGGAGGTGAAATGAAAGACAGGATAAATGTGCTTTGTGGAAGGCAAAAATAGAAATATCAATATAGAAAATTAAAGTGCTTAACAGTAATGTTGATACAAAGGTATTGACACAAAGGGGGAAAGTAGTGAGCCTACGAAAAGAGTTATGGAGATTTTGAAAAAATTGTCAGCCAAGAAGTTAGTCCATTACAATAATTCGTTATTTATTTTTTTTTTTTACTAATAAGTATATCAAGAGGTTTTCAAAAAAAGACATCCAGAATTTAACTCCATCAGTTACGCTTCTGATTTGGAGAAACAAGAAAGGGCAAGGTCAATAGTGAAAACCAAGCCTCCACAGGGGGAAAGACAGATTTTGTTAAGAAATAAATTGTAGATTCCATGAGAGATTAAAGCATCATAACCAAAGTGAGGTTTTAGAAACCTCTCTAATGAGGGTTAGTGAGGTTCTGGGGGATTTTAAGAGAAACAGAGGAGCTGGAGAAGGGAAACAATGTTGGCAGGATGAAAGCTACAAGGAGAAACATTCTCTTTCAAAACAGCAACAAATAATTTTTTTCAAAATGAAAGTACTGTTTCTTTTTGCAGAGCTAAAATATCATCCTAGTAATAGTCTTACTGTTTTTAAAGTTCTTGTCCAATATAGCTATAAGATCATAACACCTTAAAAATAACAAAAGTATTAGCTAGAGGATCTCTGCTGGTTAGATACTGAGGCAACAAAATCACTGGTTGAGATTAGAGAGATTTCTAGCCAGCTTTTAGCTAAGTCTTAATAACTAAAGGAGGGGTAATTTATTATATCATAAATGATTAAATATGTTAACAAACACAGGAACACAAGGTTCTTTTTGTTTAGAGCCCTCTGGGAATAATAACATACATACATATTAGGATTGTATATTTGCACAGTTTTTCTAAGATTCACAGCATGATTTATTTGGTATGATTTTTATTTTATTGAAATATTGTATCAACTGGATTTAGAATTCAACTACCTATATTTGAAATAATATGAAAAGATTAGTATGTTTAGATAAGTATTTCTTAGTGAACTTTAAAGTATTTCTCCTGAGATGTAGAAAACAGAAATAAGAGATTTAGTTACATTCTTGATCCCTTACTCCATTAAGGTTTTATCACTTTAAAGTTGACCTGATGTGACCTTAACAGTTGTGGTTAATTCTCTAATACACAGTTGGTAACTGGGTAGAGAATAGGCTTATATTAGAGATGACAACCAATAGCAAGATACATAAGGAGCTACGAAAATTTATCTCAGTATTTATCTGAAAAAAAAAAAAAAAAGCGCATCTGAAAGCACAGCATTGGTATAGTATAAGATTTAGCCAACATTATTTGTCAGCAGATTCCAATTTTCCATTTAATCATTTTTAAAAAGTTGATTCAAACATGCTGACTATAAAATCAAAATGTTTTTGTCATTTTGAAATGAAGAGTACATCAGATTAGATGCAGATTTCAAACAGATCGATGTTTGTGATCATAAAGAGCTGTGCTTGGGACCTCCATAAGTACATCATTGTTCTGTATTTTCCAAGTGTTTCAGTTTTTCTTTGGTTTTTAGGATTATAAGCTCCCAGAATTAAATAGCTCTGTCAGAAATGTTACATTCCAAATGAAGTGGTTCTCTGCATTGCCACTGTTGCTCTTCCAGTGAAGGAGGAGGTAGATCACAGAACAGAAGAGCTCAATCAGTATAGCTGGTAGCAGTGGTTCAGGACAGAAAGGTTTGCACAGGTGGTATGATGATAGAATAGTTTATTGCAGAAGACTGCTGAGGGTCAATATACAGTGCTTAACTTTGATTAGACCAAAGAACACACGTTATTTAATTGTGACCTATGGCCTTCTTCCTTCTGCAGGCACAAATTTTGTGATCTCCCTTTCTTCCCCCAAAGAAAAATATAAAAGCATGACATTTTTGTATTAAGATATTATCTTTACACTTTTAGACACATTTTTTGACAATAATATCTTCTTATTGGGTTAAAGATTCATTATATAGAATTTTCCATGCTCCTCATAAAAATTGTGACATTTAGTAGAGACCTAGAATACTATCAAAGCCAATCTTGTAGGAAGGGACAGGATTTCACTGTATATATCACATTACTTGTCAGAAACAGAGGAACAGTAGTGGTTTAGGACAACATTTTCTTCCATAAAAATAATTTCAAATGTATCATGCCAAACAGACAACAGCCGATACCTTTGCTCAAGTTTTTGTTGTTTTTTAATAAGGCCCATGCTAAACAAATAAATAGCATTATATATATGCAAAAATGCTTACCATTTTTGGACCGAGAATCATGTTAAGCATTATATATTGTCTTTGGTATGTGATAGAACTAAATTCAATTAAACTTTCATATATATGAGAGAGGCCTGTAGTAAAGTATTAGCGCTGTTTTTTCCACCTCTAGAAGGAAGAGTCTTTTGCAGGACTTGCTGCTGCCTGCTGTACCTCCATCCTAGGAAAGAGGGATGCTTCACTGGGGCAGTGTAACACAAAGTGTGTCATTCTTCCCTGTACGCTAGTTTATTTGACCAGGACAGTCTGTACTGCTTCGATTACCCTGCTCTGGGTTAAGCAGTCATGGGGAGACTGTTTACTGCACCACATTTACACTCTCGGGTCTGAAAGCTGTTCCTTTTCTCAGTCACCACCTGTGTTTTTTAGGCACAAGAATCCAAAGCAATCCAATCCACACTCAAAGGCGATCTGTGTTTCCGGCAGGGCTGCCTCCATTGCGGCAGTGTGCCACACAGCGCTGCCATATCTTGTGCTCCACGTGACATAAGCTGCTGTTTGCACCATGCCTCTTATCGGCGTGCTTCACAAGCAGGGCATGCACAGGGAGCCTCATGCAGAACAAAAACCACAGCCTGCGCAGGCTGGACCCAGTCATAAGGAAGTAAACCAGAGACAGGCCGACTGCAGCACCCACAGATGAAGGCAAAGAATTTAAAGCTAGCAGGCAGTAGTTTGTTTGTTTACTTATTTATTCTAAATGTACCAGAGAGGATGTCAAACTTGCATCCAAAGCATATCACCGTAACCTAAGCAACTGTAACAGTTACAGCCCCTTCACTCTTAAATAGTTTCCCGACCTTAAATTTCTGCTTTGTTTTTCTAGTTCCAATTTCCTGGAGGGGAGAGAGGGAAGAGCAGAATTTTGGAATGAATTGTAGGTGAAATTTAATACTTAGCAGCTTTCTGAAAACTTGGATTTTTTTAATCTCTAAATACTCATCTTAGTTTTTTGCTTTAAAAGATACAATTGCTATTTCGTATTCCTATTATGTGGAGTGAAAGTAACAACTAATCTTAAATTCACCTAAAAATCAGACTGAAATACATAATTTTTATGCAATAATAGGAAAAAAAAAAAGATATAAACTCATGTACAGCGTTTTCAAACATTAGTGGAGTGGTAGGATCTAGACAAATGTGTAGCTATTAAATCAATAATCCAGACATTGAGGGAATTCTCCAGACAGCTGTTGGATTTTTCCCCCTAATCAGTAATAATAATCCAGTGGTGTTTGAAATGGCATGATTGTACATCAGAACAACACAACACTTTCTGTGTTGCTATTTCCTCATGCATCTCTAATGGCTCCCTCAAATACAAAGACGACAAAGTATCATTAATAGCCGTGTATTCCTTATGAAAAAGCTGCTGGCTGTTCAGAGATGTGAAGTCTGCAAAAAATCTTTAGACCTGACTGACAAATATCCTAAGCTGGTTTCCCATCGGTATAGCCTGATATCTTTTGTTTTCTAGCAGAATGACCCTGATGGATGTTAGTTGCTTGTGTCAAGTTCTGTGTGGCAGAAGTCAGGGCGGTGTGTGGGAACCAAGCGTGTAGATTTTGAGGGACAACGGGGCTGGGGGATGGGCAAGCTGACCTAATAAGTCTCTTCCATCTCCAGTGTCTCCAGTTTTGCTTTCATACGGATTTTGGTGCAATGGAAATGTTTATTCTATTTCTAGTAGCTGTGTAGATATATACAATACCTAGTTTCTAGGCTAGTCCAAGTTATTTTTTTTGTACAGCTATGACCAGCATACTTAGGCTATCCAGATTGCTATTTAAAAATACCAACATTTTTCTTTGTTCTTCTCTGCATTGCTGCACTATTGGGGCTTACTTATTTCAGTGTCATCCTTCCTAACCTAATCCAAACAATAACCTTGGCTCAACAATTTAAACATATTGAATCCTCAACCAGAGTAGTTTTCCCTAGTAATACTCTGATTACAGCAGCTTTTATGTCTGAACAGGAAAGGACCTTAAACACTAAATCTCATCAGCACTGTAAAAAATAAGTGGTGAGCATCAGTCACATTTTCTTGAAATACCACAAGTCTTTCTTGAGGCCTAATCCTTTAATCTCTGGATTTTGGGCACTTCTATTCTGATTACTAGGGATCAAAAGGTTTGGCAAATACTCTTCAGACCACTCTTCAAAGTGGCCACTGTAATATTACCAGGTTGTTATGACAAATGTATGATTTTTTTGTTGTAGTAGTAGCTGGTATTTTTGGAAAAAACAGAGGAGTTAGTTTATCAATGCAGCAGTCTGCCACATCGAAAAAATAAAAAAGCACATAGTCCTCCAGTAGAGTGGTTCAGAGGATTTCAGAACACAGCAATGTCAAAGTAAAAGGGAAATATCCTTCACTGATGATGGAAATTCCTCCAACTGTGTAAGACACAACATGTTCTAATGAAGGCACCCTTAAAGGGCTGCAGCAACATATCCAAGTGCTGTTTTCCTAGTTTGTTCCCAAAGCTACAAAGTAATAATTTATTCTACTGAAACTAGAAAGCTTATGTTATTTCCTGAAATACTGTAATGTGCAAAGTTACATTAGAAAAAAAGAATTTTTTATGTCATCCATAGACCAAAATCAGCCCCTTAGACCTTACTACCAGATAGTTTTGTCAAATGTTCATTGGTCTATTCTGGGAGTATACAGTTTTTTCCTAAATGAGACTATTTCCTCGTCCTATTTCAAACAAAGGCTACATAAATTGAAACAAATCAGTGACTCCTCCTTCCCAAGTTTCATTTTACTTATTGCAAACTAGAAATAAAATTGGGGTAAATATTTTTCCCTATATTTGATCAGTGGGATTCCTAAAGACTGTCACTTTACGTGTTAGATCTGTCTGAAGAAAACAACCCCATCTCACTTAAATTTAAGAGAGGGAACAAGCTGCTTTTATAAATAAATCACTCTTTTCAACAGAGAGGCATGCTATTGACAGGGCAGATTTTGAAAAAGAAACAATCTTGTCACCTAGATGCAGAGCCCTGCAGTTATAACAGGAGCAAGTGCAAATCTATTCATGCTATTCCTGTTCATCACAGCCTTCATTACTGGACTGCATTTATTGTTCCTGTCCATGCGGTTGTCAGTAAGAAATACAGTCGTGTATTTAGTACCAAAAACCCTAGAGCCTGAAAGAGCCAAATACTTTTCTGCTCTTTTCATGAATATTTTATTTGCATAGGTGTGTCATCACTTGTATCCAATTCCTCTTCACTTGGAAGATTATGTTCTGCTACATAGCATGAAATTCATTTAGAAAACACTTTTATACTGTTGCTTTCATGAGGCTTGCCACATTGTATATTTGAGTGTGCATATCAAGAGTGAATGCAGATGAGGTCTTTCAAAATCACTTTGCTGTGTTGACACCACCATAACAGATCTGGCCTTTACTATCAACTTGCATATTTTTATTAATTTTTCCTTCAGCGCAGGGTAAGACATAATGGTTCTAAAATATTCAGTGAATATAGTGTGGCATCACCAAGCAAATTAATATTATGTAACAAGTACAAACAAGTTCTAACATTTTAAATGTGTCAATGTTAGCATTCAAAGTTATCCTTAAACTAGAATAACACATGTTTTGGCATTTGCTCATTCTATGTTGCTTGATAAAGAAATGCTAATTCAGTCTATATTGTCAGTTCAGCCCTTGGCTTCCCTGCTAATGCCTACTCTCTGTTAGAAAACTTGTTCCAGTGTAACAAGATGGTTTAAAATCAATGTACACGCCCCTGTGTAAATCACCAATATGAATGCACTTGACTTGTTAGTGCATTAAACTGCACTGGAAAATTATTTCAGCTTAGGGGAGGCACAGACTTTTTCACTAACTGTCGTAAAAGATGCGTAGCTCAGTGTCGGCTAGGGAAGAACGTTAGTTTTCTTATCTTTTGCCTGTTTTCATAAACAAATGTCAACAGCAATTGTTATTATTGCAGAGCCAGCAGAAATTCATAGGGGTTTTCTTTTTGTTGTTCTGCCACACCAAAAAGAGATGTTGTTTTGACAACAGAATTTTTGATAGCTTTTAAAAATACAAGGCCTAATTTTTAGGCATGCTGAGCCCCCACAATTGCCATTGAAGCCGGCTCTTGCTGCGGATGCCCCACAGCACTATAAGGAGTCCCTCAGATTCAACATCCAAGTACAACATTAGGGAACATCTCTGATGTGAGGACAGCCACCAGGAAAAGCACAGAGGCTGTTGTTTTCTACACATGAACTCAAATTGGACTGAGTCTTTTGAAAGGTACATATATTGAGTGTGTTCATAAACTTTGCCTAGGTATCATCATGGCAATCAGCCTTAGTAGTAATGTGCAGGTTAGCTTAAACTAAACTAGGCCTTCTCTGGTGGGAATTGCTTTGTGAGAGGGAATGCAGATGTAAGATTTGGACGTAACTACCATGGGACAATCAGGCACAGCAAAACATCTGTCTTCTGAAGAAACTACCTGTGGCAAAAATAACTCTGGACTGAATACTGAGCTAAATTCCTAGGCTAGGTCCATCTGACAGAGATTTAAAGGGTTCTGCTGTGTGGTCACGTTTTTTTCCCTTAGAGCAGCTAAGGTTTTCGCAGGATTCATGCCTCAGCAAGTAACAGTTAACAGATAACTGAGAAGGCCTGAAAAAAAACCCTGAACCGCGTAAGATTTCAAATCCCTGACAAAAATAAATACAAAATATATTAGTTGCATATGCAAAGTGGAAGAATGCTGTTGCTTCTGTCCCAACACTCCTTACTGTCCTCTTTCCCAAATAAAGTTGAATCCCTACTTTAATTTAGGTATTGTATATTAATTGAGTGTTATAGGAGAGATGCACAAGAAATGTAGTGGCAGGTAAAAGGCTGTGCATTCCTTTAAAATTCATTATGAACTAATTTATTAGCATTATTAAATGAATGTCTGTGTTCAAATGCCCTGAATCTTTGGTTAACAAGGTAGACGAGAAGAAAAACTGGCTGATGTTAATTTCCAATGAATCAACTTTTATGCCTTTGGCTGTCTTGAGTAAAAAGAGCACTCCAAAGGCATTTAAGTTCAAAGACTAGGTTGTGGGTTCTGTTCCCTAAAACCTGATCAAAAGGAACAGATCCATTAGAACAGCTATTTGTACTTAGATTTGGACATTCTTCACTAGTGTTTGCAACTCCAATTTTGCAAGATCATGCCTCTGCATAAGAAGCATGTGAAAAGAAGAAAGTCAGATGTAAAGGTGAAAGCAAACATTTGCTACCAAAGAAAAGTTGAATTCTCACTGTAAACAGATAGCTTGAATAGTAAAATATTAATTGTAAAATTATTGCTGGTATCAGTAAATTAAAACACTTTACACTTAAGCATTAAATGTGAAGTTCCATTTAATAATTTTTTTAATGCAAAAATCAGCATATTAAACAGCTCTGGTTATAAATGTGATTCTGTACTGCTTCCTTTCATTGTATATTGAGTCTTAAAAAGTACTTAAGTAGAGCTACAACTTAAAACAATCAAATTCTAGACTGAAATTGTCATAAACTTATGTCATACCTCGAGAATGGTGACTTCACTTCTGTGAGGATCACCTGCTCATCATTTCTTAACCAGGCTGAACTAACAGCTATATTGTAGATGATAGTCTTGGTGCAAACTTAAACTCCAAAAATGCACTAAAAAACCCACACAGCTGATACTGTGAAACATGAAAAGCTGCTGTACTCACTGTGAAGGCATTATTTATAGAGGAAGTCATTATCTCTGACATGAATTTTAATGCATTCAGTGACAACAAACATATTGAGACGCTTTTCTTAGGGACTATCTTGTTAAAAGTGATGTGTGACGCTGGTCATGTAAAGTTGCTGAAGTCTATTAATCTTTCTCCTTATTTTAAATATTAGAAGATGAATGAGTTCAATTAGAAGAGGAATAGCTTCAATTTGAAATCACATTAAGAAGATATTTAATAAAATAAAATAATATTAATATTTTCTTAATAAGCTAACTCTTAGCAGAGGACTATGGGTTTCTGAGACAGTAGCAAACTCTCAGGGGTTTGCTCACAGCATTCATTTTCTGTTCTCTTGCTGTATAACAAGTTTGGTGTAGGCCTGAGTAACTCACATGTGGTGTTCTGCTCCATTCATTCACTGGCCTGAGGCACAGTAAAACAGGGTCTGTCCCACATGCAGAGGAAATCAGAGAAGGAACTTTCACCATCTGTTTCAGGAGATGATGCTAGAGATCACATGAACGGAGGAAAAGGAAAACATCCCCAGAAAGGCGTCTCAGAGCTCATTTAGCCTTGGTGAATGATCTAAAGAAAGGGTCTCCGAAGTCAAACTGTGACAGCAAAGAGAGAGCTGTTGAGAGTCTAGCACATCAGTTGTGAAGGAACAACGAGCAAAGTTAGTGGAGGTTTGTCTGATGACTGTCTTTCAAATCAAGCCCATGGAAGGGCAAAGAGAAAAAATCAATAAATCAGCACACAATGGGAAATTAGGGACTGGAAAAATCTTTGTAACGTATTGCTTGTGAAAGAGGAAAAAAAGCAAATAATGGCTGTGAAAAATAAGTTCCTTTTTATCTTTGAAGTTAGTACAGCATGAAGAGCAATCATGCATCCTTTCCCTGTGCTACTCTGGCACCACGACTAAGTTCTGGTCTGTAGTAGAGAAACCACCTCCACTAAGGTTGTGGTTTATTTTCCATGCAGCTTTTCCAACTGTGTTGACATTAACCATAAAGCTGCACATAATGTTATTCCATGCTGTGTTTTTCCTTATGTGGTCAGCTGTCCAGTAGGAAATGAAAAATAAACTACCTCTTTTCTGGGCCGCACTGAACAACCGTTAGATAAGTGCCAACCACTTGTGTATCTGAGCATTCAGTGTTTTACAGAGCAGTGTCCAGGTTTGTGTCAGGGGAGTTTTACAAAGCTACCTATGTGACAATGGCAGTTGTTGATCTGACTGGGATACACTGAAGAAAGCACTACTTGTGTAAAACTGAGAACATATTTTTCCCAACTTGCATATTATTTTTGTAGATCTCATCTGACAAAGATTTGAGTTTTGTTGGAGATTTATTCTAATGTTGGAACTCTGTTTCAGGAAAGTGGTTAAGCTCATATATAGTGCTAAGCATGTGAGCTGTTATCTAACTACATTGCTGAATCAGATTTCTAAATTTGTTTCATCTCCTTTTGAATGGAAATTGATCCATCTTCTGAAATACTGCTCATGCTAATCAAAACATATTTATTTTTCCAGAGAGACATGTTGGTTGAGTTAATATTTGCCTTTAAAGTTTGGTTTCTCCTGGCAGAGGGAATAGTTTAAATTACGTCTGGGCTACAGTAGAACGGATTTCATAATGAGTATATAAGAGATGGGAGAAGCATATCTATGGCTCCTGCAAGTAATATGAAGCACCCTATTTTACTGTTTGATCTGTGGGCATACAGTACTGTTTGAGATTAATAAGATTTCTTCTTTTGCTTTAAACCTTTTCCTAATGTTTCAATCCCTCAAAGTATTTATCCCTTAAATTAGTAACATAGTATGAAACCGTACTGTCTCTTTCCAAGTTCTTTTAGAATTTACTTTTATACTTGAGTTTAGTTTGATTTTTTAAAAAACATTCATGTTAGCCCTTTCCAACCTGTATTCCTTCAATTGCCTTACCTATTTTTCAAGTTTTTCTATTCTGCATATTATTTTTATGGCAGACCATGATGCAGAGGCCGCCTTTGGAACTGAAGCTGTGTGGTCTGGAGTCTTTGCAATGTGCATTGCAGTCATGGACACAGGGTAGACCTGAGCTCATTAACTCAGCTTTCCACTTGTGCTGTGCTATTTGTGTCTAGGTGGCTTTAACCTTTTACGCTTAAAACCACCTCTGATTCAGCTCTGTGAGAGCATTAGTCTACAGACAGTTCATGCAACAACCAAGCATTTGTGTTCTAGGTCGACTAGTATTCAGACATTAATCACAAAAGCAGACAAAATAGTGGCAGAAATGGTGAGAAATTATGCCTTTGGTTGAGGGAGAAAAACTGAAGAATGGAACCCACATTTCGTTATCTCAAACCAGAGTGCTGACACTGTGAATACGTTAGCACATGCGCACAGTTTGAGAATAACAGCTATCATGCCCAAATTTCCATGGCATCTATTCATAATAGTCCCTCTTTCTCAATAAAAAAGCAAGCTTTTGGTGCCCTTTCTGAGTATGTTTTCTGCTGAAAACCATGTATCTTAAAGTCTGAACACAGTTGAACTCTCTGGCTACGGCCAATTCTTTTATTTGTTTGTACTTTGACCAAAGGATTACATTGACAGTTTCCCAGGATCCAAAACTGTATTTAATCTGTTTACAGAGCTGCATATGTTATTTGAAAGAGAAAGAAGGAAATGAAAGTGGCCATATCTACATCAGCTGGTAGCTGTTCACAGGAAGCAGCAATTACTCTCTAGCCTTCTTACCCAGGAAAGCCCTCCCAATTGCTTCACGTACCACGTAACTGCATGGACATGCAGCATTGCCACTCGAAATATCAAAAAAGCATCAGAGAGCAATAAAAACTAATACACATGAGCAGAATAATAGGAATTAGAATAACTCCTGCATGAACATAACTGAAGGTAATTTCACTTGCATTTGTCAAACTGAGCTAAACTGGCAACTGAAGGAATTGTGCCTTTGTAATCAGTAGGTGTGCACTTGCAGCGAAGACTCAGGCATGGCACACTCGGACAGTATCACCTCTTTCAAATTCACTCAGCCCCTACAATACCCTGCATTTTTCCTCTTTGCATTTTTTTGGTCACAGCTCACACATCTGTGAATTATTCAAGGGGAAAGTTTGAGAGATGTTATGTGTCAGGTCAATCCAGGTTCATTCACTGTATGTCCTTAGAAAGCCAGAAACATTGCTATGTAAACAAGGGGGGAGGGGAAGGGAAGGTTTAACAAGACAACCAGGGTTAATCTTTTCTTTCAATATCGCATATAATTTGGTTTTCTGATTACACACTAAACTACAGTTGTATTTTCTTTAACTCAGTTATATAAACATAGCAGCCCATTAATATTCCTGCACTCTGTGTGTTGTGAAGGATGCACAGAGAAAACCTTTGTTATTTTTCTGGTACTAAAAGAGCTGTTCAGGTTAAACCATATTACTCTACACAGCAACAGCAAAGTAAATGACAGCATTGATTCAATCCAGAATGCTTGATAAATTGAGAGGGGTTGTTTACCTAGTGTATGAAAAAGTCTCTTGGGGATGGGTTTTACTGTGATCTGCATAGTCATCCATCTTCCTATACTGTCTGTGCTCATGTTTGTGAGTAAAACATATACAGTAATTTAGCGTTCAGATAATCCCACAGCTATAATCCAGACAGATTTAGCTCAAATTTCTCCAGGATTTCTATTATCTAGATTTAGCAGTGTGGTGTTGACTGGGTATTTTAAATTGCTGCAAATGCTTTTTTCTGCAATAAACAACATATTTTGATGTTCTCATAATTGAAGCTGTGGGTTCTTCCTGGCATTAACCACATGTAAAAATGTATCTTTGTGAGGACAGTGATTGCACAGCTGGAGCATGGTTTTAATGGATTCCAGCTATTTTTGACTACATACCACATAAGATCGTACAATGTTTATGTGAAAATCAGTATAACATATCTAAAAGTACTGATGAGGATAATATGAAGAACGTTCATCTCCACACATCATCTCTTTGAAAATTAACTGCTTCAATTTTAATAATGTTTTATAACAGTATATTAGATATTATAATAATATAGAGCCTGGCTCTTTTACAGCACTTTTCACAAGTAGATCAGATCGCGTTTTCAGTTTCCTCAGACACAACTTCTAGTCTTCCTTGATCAGCAGTTCTGAGGAAAAGAAGGAGTCCACAGGGAGAGAGAGCATTGTTATCCGCATGAAATGAGGGGATATTAAGTCCAAGTGCAGTGGGTACCTTTCACAGCAGACCACCCTTTGTCATATGTTCCCCTGATTAATTGCAAATGTATTCAAGGACGAAGAGCAGACACTGTAGAGAGGGTCCAAATATTCTTGTACCAAAAACACCAGCCCTCCCACACTTGCTAGCATTAGTGGAGCTGCAGGACTAAGAATGCTGATGTGGGAGATTTTTAGGAGGGAAGTGTACTGAGGGGAAAATTGTAAAGCTGCTGCTTTTACCGGGGTAGCTTGAGTGAGAGTGTCTGAATTGAGGCAAACTGCAGAGCAGGGCAGTGCATGCACTGTGCTCTGCGTAGTAATTGTGTTGCAAATCCACAAAGTACATTATTCACCCCCAGACCAGATCTTCTGGGAAGAAAGCTTGTGCACACTTGGCAATAATTTGATGCTAAGATTATGTCATCTATAAGTGTCTGAGAAATTCAAAATAAGCAAACCACTTGGAAATGTTTGGAAAACAAACTATTTGGAACCATTTATGGGATTTGGGATGTCTTGTGTCATATTTTTGCTCCCTGAACTGGAGGATTCAGACACCCTTCAATAGCTGAATTCACGTATGCTGACCCTGAAAGCACCTCCATTGCGCTCTGTTCCAGGTACCTTCTCTGACTGTGCAATATTGCCAGCCCCAATAACTGTAAAAATCTTAAGAGAGATTTTCAATGTGAAGAGAGAGGATGTTAATTTAATCAGTTGTGATAAAGCTGTTCCAGATATAAAGTTTATTTGCTTAGTCTCCAAACTGCAGGTTTGCCAGAGCTATGCCAAAAAAAAAAAAAAAAAGAAAGAAAAAAAAGCATGAATGAGAGAGAGTTTTATAGCTAACAATCATGCTTCTGGGTAGAAACCTGCTGCAAGAAATATGCTGCGTCTATGTGGCAGTACTTTTGGTTTCATACTTGCTCTGAATTACTTGCAATACTATAGCAATTGGATTTCAGAAGCAGGAGTGCTTATGTAGTTGCAACGAAAAAGAAACAGCCAGAGCATTCACTCGCCTCACTCCGATGCCCTTGCTAAAGCAGGGCGCCTGCTCCTATCACACTAAAAGCCTCCACTTCTGGTGTGAGAAATTATATTTATGCTGAAATATCTATCAATATCCAAGTTTGATCCCCAGTAAGTCAGAACTATGAAGCTGTAATGCCAATGAGATGGAAAAGCAATCCGATAGCTCTTAAACTGTTCTTTCTTCCAGACGGTGCCTGGGGCACCAGCTGTTGTAGCTGGGAGTTGTCAAGCCCCATTTCTCTTCTTTCTCAAAAGGATTTCCTTAGACCCCTAAAAAGTGGTATCAAAAAACCACAGATGAGCAGGAGAGTTTAAAATGGACCTGACATAACTATGTCTTAGCTGCATCTTTATTTGAAGTTTTACAGTCTGAGGAAGTTGCAAATGCCCACAGGACTTATTGCTGCACACAGCTGCTCAACTCACTAGTTGGAGTCTAGTTGCCAGCTTGGTTTTTGGGTTTTTTTTCTTTCATTTTTTTTTTCATGCTATTATATCCTGACCTCTCATTCAGCAATTATTTTGAATCATGCTGAGGGCACTTTTCCTCATTCCCTTTGGATTTTCACTTACTAACGCAAATGCATCTTAAAATATCATCTTTCCAAGTTATTAGATCTAGGGCTTGATGATGTGTACGGGGCTTAGTTGAAGTATCAAACCAGCAAAGAAGGACCAAGAAACAGAAGAGCACCATGTAAATATTGACAACTTGGTTTTATGACTAAGCTATGATTATTCTTCACTAATTTGTCTATGCTTTCAAGAAAGGAAGGGAGGAAATTTGAAAAGCAGGGTAGTAATTTTTACAACAGGCAACTGTGTGCTGTGATTGTAGAATTTTTTATTCATGAAATCCCTCAAAATGAAAAAAATTCAGAACAAAAACCCCAAAAATATCTTATAATTGAGGCAAGTCTGCTATGTTTAAAAGTAATCTGTAATTTGAGATTAAGTATACTGTGGATAAGGTTAAAAACATAATCTTTTCTAACCACGTCTCAGGCATTTATGCAGTATATTGTTTCCTTTGACAGTTGCATTACTAGTAATAAAGGTCTGTCTCTCTGCCATGACAGTGTTTGTCCTCTAACATGGTTGGACAACTGCATCATCTGCTATAAGGTGCACTGGTACAATGAGGGCAGAATCTGGGCCTGTAGCATTTAGTTAATCATTCTGCATGCCATTAGCAGAGCTGATACGTTTCTGCCCGCTCCCCTACCTCAGTGCTGGAAGAATAAAGCCACTCAAACTAGTCAGTTGCTGCAATTCTGGAAACAGATTTTCCATGCAAGAAGTTGCCATCTGCACAATCATCCTTTTCCTCTTTAAGCAGCAAACACCCAGAAGGTATCGAGCCCCCTCTTCGCTGCAGAGGGAAGAATCTCAGACATAGCTTTGGTAGCTGTGCCCTGCTGTTTTTTTTAACCCATTGAGGTATTTTCTAAAGATGCTCTTATTTCCATGTGCTTGGCTGGTGTTATGGTGACCATGAGTGAGTATATCAAGTTACTGGTATGGGAGTAGCACTGCCAGGAAGCCAGAGGGCATGTTCAGTGCAAACTGTTTTTAGAAGCCTAAATAGGCACAGCTCTAAGTTGGGTGCCTGCTATGTTAATAAAAGGACTAAACATTACTTCTCCTATCTCCTGAATGTGGACAGAACACAGCCTGTATCTGAGAAAAGGCTTACTCCTGAGCTGATGTCACACTTGGCTAATTGGCCCTTACAGCATTGTGTAAATAGAAATATGCTTAAACTGGGGTTAGACAGACAGATTTTTGAGCTTGGGATCTGCTAGAATTTGGGGGGAGGACTTTTTAAAAACTGAAAAGGGAGAAATTAAGAAAAGAAGCAAACAAATAAACAAATGCCCCGTCCCTCAAAACACGGGAAATTTTAATGAACTAAATATGATCAAATCATTCTAGGAGTTAAAGCGAAAATGAAGAGCAGAGGGAAAGCTGCTCCTACTTCCTTTCTTCCTGATGTTGAAAGAGATCTGTTCCTTGCTTCATGAAGGAAAGAATATGATATGTCTCAGGAAAATCAAGTTAGGAAGGTGACCTACTGATTTATTTATTTTATTCGTCTCATGGTGGTGTAAGACATCCAGCTGCAAAGTGCAGTGCTTTGGAAACTGAGCTGCTCCACTAGAGGTTATTCAGATTAAAACTGCTGAAAAACTCTGAGCACCACCCCAAACAGTAAAGTCCAGGATTTTATCAATTATAATCCCCACGCTTTCCTCCTTTCTGCAGATGGTATCAGTTGTAAAACAGCAGCTTTTATCTAAATTTCCATAATTTCAAACATAATATTTATTAAAAAGCTATTTAAATACATCAATATCTCTTAGGTTCACTTAAAATAGCAGAGGACATGAAGTGCTCTCTCATAATGAAGCTTGTATTTTAGCCTGTTTTTCTTTTGAATTGCTTGAGAAATGTTAGAAGCCTGATTGTATGGGAACGGCTGTTTCCTGGCTGTATGTGGTATTGGTTTGTAAGAGGAGTGATATTGTAACAGTTCAACTAATTAAGACATTGATAAAGCATCTTGATAAAGGATGCCATTCTTCTTCTATCTGAACTGATTTGCTATTGGGTTTTTTGCTAGGTTGAGCATCCAACCCAAACATGTTGGTTAAGACTGCAAAGATCCTTGTGGGTACTGAGAAGACTATAACCACCACTGCTGACTCATTCACTGCCACCCTCAGCTGACACGGGAACCGCTACGCAGCCTTTCCTTCCCACCCCTGTCCACATGTTGATATCTGCCTATGGACCAGGTTCCCTCAACAGCTCTCTGGCTTCATCCCCATCTCAGTGGTACCTTTCCTGATAACCTAATTTTGGCTCTGAGATAGATCCAGTGCCTAGATAGGATAAGTATAAGATTTCAGCCAGATGGATTATGAACAACATTTTCTTTTTGATGTTCTTGGCTCCAACCCCACAGAAGATTGCTTCAGCCCAACAGAATAAAATAGCGTCCTTCAGGCAGCTAAGCCCATTGCCTTACTTTAGCATGCAATGTAATTATCCTGTATGTTCCTTATAACAGGTATTCCGCTCAATGCTTCTGTTTTGCACCTGAAATCTGAACGTGCTGCTGACTTCAGAACCACACAGTGCAAACTTCCTTATATAAGGTAGGTGAAGGCATTAAGAATCTGGACCTATGTATAGTATCATAAATAAAGAGTCTTTCGTTTCTTACATTTCACCCTGATAAGAAAAAATAATGTCCTTGCTCCACTGAGCTATATGCTGGTGAGGAAAATTCCCTGTGAAACTTATAAACCTATTCAATGCAAATAGATAATACGTCTTTTTTTCCCAAGTTGATTCAAATTGTAAATGAATGAGATTTAGTCCACCAGTCCTTACTGAGTATTTCTGCAATCACATATTCATGCTGAGGAAAACCTTTCAGTGGGATTCTTTGCAGGATAAATCTTTGCCAGCTATTGGAAGCGGGGTCATTGCACAGATACTAACAATTTCCTCCTACTTATCAAATGCAGCACAAATCTGCCTGGCATCTTTGTTAATTATTTAGAGTGTAGCAGAGATAATATTCCTAGAATTATTATTGGAAGAATTTACAATCTATTATGAGGTGAAAGCGATTTTGATATATGAGCAGTATTGGGAGGAACTGCCAGTGTGAAAACTCAAACTGGATCTGTGTGCATAATATTCTTGTCTCACAGGAAGTAGTGGGAGTAATATGTGGAAAAGAGTTGTTCACAAATCAGTATCCTTGGAAGCTCTCTAGATGACTTTTCCTGCACTTAGTGATATTCTGCAAAAAGAAAGATCCTCTTCCCCCTTCTAGAGCCTTTTTATGTCACAAAAGGTGCACAAAACCCACAAGTGTAACAGCTCACGCTGGTTCTTCAGCAGGGATGCAGAGTAAGATGAGGTTCAAAACAAAGGCTCCAGTCCATGATGGTGGTTACAACTACAAATCTTAGTGCAAAATAATGTTAATCATTAAAACAAAGGTATTCTTAAAACGGTCTCCATTATTAAAGGCTGATTTATCTTTCCACATTATAGTGGGATGAATACCAGACAAGCCTTTGCATTGCCCTCACTCATAGCTTAACTGGAATCACAAACAGTTTTCATGATGTCCACAGCCTGCAAAAGATTTGTATTCCAAGTGTATGCTTAGACGTTGTTCCAGATTGTACTTCTTTCCTGAAGCATGCACTGACAAGCTATTCAGCATGTTTATTACTGTACAACACTGTGAGCCAACTAATGTTTATTACTGGCTGCGCATTAGGTCAATCCAGAGTTTCACCACAACAAGGTACATTTTAAATGGGTTGTACCTGAAGGGCACTTATCTCTTATGGATCAGCTTAGTGGGGAGAAGAACCTGCATCTTAGTAAGGATGTGCTGAGCTCCCACCTCTAGCCTCAGTGGAGAGCAGGCAGAGTGACAAGTCCTGTACTTGTATTCCCCAAGCACAACCACTCTTGATTTGTACCTGGCCTTTTTCCAGGGCTCTGGGATGGAGGAAATCCTCCTTATGTCCTGCCTCACTCCATATAGCTGCACTAAGGCCAACTGCAATTACTGGCATGTGTATTATATTGAATAATTAAGTCCATGTAACATCATAAATATATGTGTATTATACCTAAGTTATGTTCATAGAGCAAAGATGCATCCATAAATATATGTACCAGACTGCTCCATCTATAGAAGACAATTCTATATTAATTAATATCACGTGCAGAATTTCCTCCCTCTTTAAATATCTTGAACATCCTTTTTTAAAATCTAAATGTACACATACAGACTCTTTTTGCTTTGACATCTGACCTTTGTATTTTGTCTCCATTCAACATAGGTGGCCTTGGTTTGATCTTCTAACTACTATCTTATCTTGTGTATCTTCAATCTAAATGTCATTATTGTAATTCTACTTTCTACTTAAGTTAATCAATTGATTTAATCAATTTAAAGATGGAAAGGAAACAGTGGTGCTAAGCCTCCTGAAATTTGTGGAGTTAATAGGTCAAGTTTGACAGGGTTTGGGTCTGCAGGTGTTGGCTTTTGCTGGCCATCACCTTTTTTTATAGTTTGTTTTTTCTTAGTCACTTGTTTCAGAATAGTGTTACACATAAGGCTGAAATGCTGTCACTGCTGAGATTTCACTGTTCGGTGTAACTTGTTCAGAAATACTGCTTGAGACATGTGGTCTTTGCCATTGTAGTCTTACACTGGAACATTTCTGCCTTACAACTAGAGCCACACATAGATGTGGCTATAAAAAAAAAAGCAATGGCACTACCATGGATATTCAAACCCCATTGCTTTAAGGGACACTCTAAAGGAAACTAGGACAAAAACTTGACCTATTTTAAAAGACATGGCAATCTGTTCTTTTAAAAAATCTTTCACACTTCATTGAGTCCTTCTCTCTCTCTCCTATACCATGAAAATATCATACAGTAGCAAGATTCAGAATTCTTCTATCTCTGTACAACTTCCCATACAAATATTGCAAGCTGAAGTCTTCAGTCTGACAATTTAATTTTTCTCCATCAGTGATCTTGAGGAAGAAATCATCTTAAAAATTAGCAAATGCATAAACTGAACTAGTTAGGTGTAGCTAACTAAAATTGCTACATCACTGCACTCTCTCCCTAGCGTTAGCCACAATGGACCCATTTGGCATCCAAAAGATCTTAGGATCCATAAAGGATTTTTGCTTCTAGGGACTTCTATGTTTTGAATTTGAAAACCAGGAGCAGTGAGCCATATTTCTGTTATTTTGTTGTTTGAAATCTGGCTGTGAAACTCTATTTACTTTGTGTTGGACTCCCGCCAGAGGAGGCCTGGTTTCAGCAGATGGTCTCGGAGCAGAGGCCAGACGTTTCCTGCTGCGTCCTGACGAGGCACTGATAGCACCGCTCCCAGGCACAGGCAGCGCTGCCTTCAGCAGCCACCGACGCTGGAGGTGCAGTGACGGCTGCAGAAAGGTTGTGGAGTCCATGAAGCAGCCCTTGGGGCAAAAGCCTTCTTGGACAAGAGGGTCCTAACGTGGTGCTCAGAGGTGGTGGGGCTGCCGACCAGAAGATGAGCAGGCGAAGGGCCGGAGTTTTGACCAAGAAGAACTGAAGTGTTAAAACCAGATGGACATAAACCAGTAGTGAGGAGATGTGATTGCTTTGATCTTTGACAGCACACCCCACTGTCTTGTCAGAGATAGAGAGTTGAAAGAAGAAAGACAAAATGGGAGGCTATGGCATCGTACTGTTGTGTGGGTTTACCTGTCTGCTCTACAGGCACAATGTGCAGGTAGCATTTTGCTTTCTCCCCATTTCTGAGGAGCAGCTTCTCTGAGGACAAAAATCCTTAATGTGTTCTCAGGCTGGGGTTTGATCTTTCAAGATACTGCTTGCTCACAAGATGGGGAATCAAAGGGCAAGGCCATAATTGCAAGTACTTGTGTATCGCTGGATCGCTGCCTTGCCAATTTGCATACAGGAGAGCATGCAAACAAATTTCTCAGCAGGCCATAAGACTTGGAAATCCTCCAGGATTCCTTCAGGCAGCAGTAAGATTAAGGACATCCATAGTTCATCTGGGTATCCAGAGCTTGGACCAGCATAGCTGAAATTCATGGTTCTTGTGCCATGCGGTTCTGCATTTGGGGATTTAGTGCTCTCCCACCCTGTGCTATCAGATACCTGGAGCCACTGCATTACCGTGTGAGGCTTATTTGGGTCATGATTTTGTGTAGGTGGCAAGGCCCCTGTGAACTGCAGCTGGCCCTCCCTTGCACTCAAGCCATTCTGCAGGTAGGGTCTCAAAAGGAGAAAAAAGATCAAGGAAAGACTGAAGTGTTGATTGCTTTGTTACATGAAACTTGCATATATTTCTCTCTCCTTAGCCTTGATTCTGCCAGAATCTCCCTAAAACTGATCCTCTGGGTCAGCACAAGAGACAGCTGACAAGATCAGGCATCTGCGTAGGGTTCTGACTGAAAATATTTTCCGTCTAACTTCTACTTGCAGGAGCATCAAATATTCAACAACACTGAAAATGGAAGGATGTCTCTGTTTAAAACCTCATTCAGTCAAGTATCAAACTTCGGTATTTCTTTAAGTGACAGCCCTTCCTTCCTACTCATCAGCCTTGTACATGACAGTCTGAATCACCATTTTCGAGACCCACTGTTCTCTTCTAAGTAGTTTTCTTAGGCTGTGGTAGTTGGTGCCTTTTTCTTCCTTACCAACTTCTTCCAGCTTGAAGACAAGCATGCGATATATAGGAACATCATACTCATAACTTTTTCAAACTCAGCAGCTGGGCCAATTTGACATTACATTGAGACAAAGATTTATTGTACTGTACAGAGGAGGCAGTCTACAGAAATGAAAAGTTTCAAACTGTATCATCAAAGAACTTGGGTGGATCTTGGAAATTTAATCTCGTTATCATGATTTACAGAATGCAAACGATCTGTGCATTACCCCAGCAAAATGCCATACTCCTCTTCTGACCAACCATGGCAACTACAGCCAAGCTTGTGTGGGCCTGGGCCATGGCTGTCTCGTACCTGGTGATCATCCACATCTGCACAAATGCACACCCATTTCACTAGCGCCTTAAAGTTGCCTTGCAGAGAAATAAATGACTAAATGGATGGCAAAGCAGAGAACTGGAGCTGTGGTTGCAAAGAAAACTGTTTCCATAACCAGTCACAATGGTAGCTAATGCTCATTCTTTGCTGGAGAAGGACTTGTGACCATGGGGCCTACCTCAGACTTCCCCAGCAATTTTTTTAATGTTTCCCGTTATTTGCCAGGTTGCCATACTGCCCCCCACACAACACTTGCACCTGCTCCAAACAGATGCTGCAAGACCCATCAAAGCTTGGCGAAGTTCTAGTCAAGCAGGCTTTCATTATAATTCAAATAGCCCCCTTTTCACTGCCAGGTTTGAGCACAGCCCGGTTTCTCCTGTCAGTTGGTATGATATGAGTTTCAAGTTTTCCTAAGTAAACTGGATTTTTTTTTTTTTAAATAATTGAAACCATAAAAGTTGAAGTATTCCTTAAAATTGGTTAGGTGAATTAGCAGTTATTGCACTTGCATTTTACAGGTGCTACACATGAACTGAGATAACAAAATAAAGAGAACCAGAGGGAGATGTCTTGGGCATAGCTCCGGATACATGGAGACAGACATCCCTGGGGAAGGAGAGTTGCAAAAAGGCATCAAAATGGAGTTCACTGAACTAGCGTTTAAAGCTTTTGGAAAGTGTCTTTTTTTTAGCAAGACTTTAAAGCCAATTATACTCACAGAATATGTTTTATGTTTGTCTTGAGGATAAAGATAGCAAGATTTCATTATTTATCTGCCTCATAGCTCAGGTTAGTCTCTGAGCATGCAGGTCTCTGGCCCTGTGCTAGACAAGAGGTGACAGATCCCTCTCTGTTGACAGGAGAGCGGGAAGAGCACCTTCCCCTCAGTGCTGGCTGTGAGCTGGAGAAAGGGCAGTGAGGCATTCCTCCTTGAAAGCATGAGACACTATATTCCCCAACTGTCAGAGACTATTCATAACAGGGAAGAAAAAACAAAACAAAACCATGCTAAAGTGGCTAAAGTAGAGAAAATCCTGGAAAATAGGTTAGACAGTATTTAAGCACAACTTTTCCCTGCAGAGAGGGCTTGTGTTAGATCCTAAGCTCCAGAAATGGAGGAAAAATAAACACAGCTTTTGGAATTAACCTGGCAAAATGGAGTTAGCTTCTGCCTGTCACAGGCCCGCACGGTGGAGATTGTCTTCATGCAGACAGCTGGCTCCCTCTTTCCCCCAAATGGCTCTTTCATTCTCTTTTGAAGATCATCCCCTAATCAATATATCTGTCCGACGCAGCAGGCCTCCAGTGCTCTTGAGTTAGAAAAGACAGGAATTTTATTGCTAATACAGCAACATCAGTTTCTAGACAAGCAAAATCTGTCTGCAAGAAGGCAGAGGAGTACAGGAAGCCCCCAGCCTACCTGCCCTGAGCTCAGCTGCTGTGCTTTTCAGTAAAAACAGACATTTGGAAAACAGAAAGGAACAAGTAAGATCCTGGTCCTGCAAATACTGGTCAGGTTTCTGACATGCTTAAACTTTCACACATGCCTTTGTTTACAGTAATGGAACTTAAAATTAACTCCTTTGTATTACTTTTTGTGTGGTTTTTATACAGTGCTGATGAGGAGCTCAATCTCTGCATCAAACAAAGGTGTACAGAGCCATTAGGTACAAGAACTCCAGCAGATGGTTGTAGTGGTCCTCAGTGGATATTCCCCGGAGGTCTCCAGTCAGTCCATCTGAGTTCAGGTTCATCCCTTAGTTGTTAAATAATGCCCCTCAGGGTCTTCAAGTTAATTCTGTCAGCATAAGTTCTTTGTTTACACAATTATTCTGGATCTATTTGTTCTTTGCTTTAGTGGTATGTAATCATGTAAAGTGCATATAAGATGCCGCCATTTTTCTTTCACTCCTTTTGCCCAGGTGCAGAGACTCTACAGAACACTGGGCAAGTTCAGCTGGTTATGTAGGAGTCAGCTAAAATGGCCTCCATTTATGGGCCTACCTACTGCATAAAGGGAAAAATTCCTCATGCGGTGTTAAAACATGCACGTAACAAACCTGCGCCAAACCCTGCGCTCAGCCACACTGAGGGAACGTGAGGAAAGCACCGAGGGGGAATTACTCCTGATATGAAAAAGGCTCTTAAGAGGACAGAGCGTGGGCTCCTCTGCTGCAGCTATACACAACAC
This sequence comes from Strix aluco, assembly GCF_031877795.1. NCBI lineage: Eukaryota > Metazoa > Chordata > Aves > Strigiformes > Strigidae > Strix > Strix aluco. The sequence continues at coordinate 26,154,457 of NC_133942.1, read as the reverse complement.
AGCCCCATTTCTTTCAGGTACCATGCTGGAAGGAAATGTTATTCACTGCTAGGCCTGAGGAGGAAATCTCTTCTTTACACAAAATGGGACCCCAATCTCATTTTGGGCCTCTGTGCAATCTTATTTTGGGCCTACTAATCAAACCCAGCGGTAGAGACTGGCTTACAGTTGAAAGGCTTCACACCAAAAAGCACAGAAAAAAAGTATATTTTTTTAAAGAAAAAGGTGAATTGATGGTGAGATATGGGAGTACAGACACAGCTTTTGAGGCCCACTGACCACTTCCACCACAAAAATGCAACCTGGGAGTCTGGCCCACTTATTTAATCTCTGTGCCAATCTATTCACATTCTGCCCTAAAACACCTGGTGTGATTACAGGGTGGTAGTGGTGGCCCTGGGGTGCTGGCCCGTGACTGGCACGGCAGATTTTGCAGAAGAGATGTGACTAATTTATTTTTTTGGTCATATGGTGCCCATACAGCTGTAAACAAGTGTGATTACATTTTGACATGGCTGGGAACTAAATTCATGAGGAACTAAATAACAAATTTGTCTTCCAACTGCCAGCTTAGACTGAAAGCAACACTGAAATTATGTATATTTTTCCAATTGTTTGTAATAGTCTATGATCCTGCAAACATGATGCACATCTGTTGAACTTTATTCTGATGTGTAGGCCCATCGATTTCAGTCAGGGACTCATAGGTACGCATTGGCCAGAATGTTTTTATGGCTGGGATCCGTGTGGGTTAAGCTCTCGCTTTCAAGAGAGGCAACCCTAGCTGTGTTGATACAATTGGTATGAAGTGCAAATTGCCACAAAACTAGAAAATATCACCAAGGACATTCACCTGTGTCTTCCTGTGCCAGTTTATATGCATACTGATGTAGTTTTCCTGCAAAAAGCATTACGGTTAGGGATTTAAAATTGATTACTTTTCTGTTTACTTCTGATTACAATTTTTACTTGTATTTTTCTCTTCTTTTTTTGGATGCCCTTCAGAAATTTGCAATTAAAGTTGAAAAACACGCTTTACTAAGAGGCAGAAACACGAGAGCTTAGTTTTTGGCGTTCTGATGAGAGGTTTTATAAGGAGAAGAAAATCACCATCGTCATAGCCATTAACGTTCTGATTTTGGAGCAGTGGAAACGTAAGTGAAGATTTATTTTTGAAAAGTCTCGCTTTGGTTGGTGACATAGTAATTTACAAATACTTATCTCCTAAATTTAGCAATGCCATGTCTCCATGTGTGTATTTACATTATTAGTTGTCTTTAGGCCCACATTTCCTGTGGTCAGCGTAGGTAGGAAGTCACTCCTTTATCCTTGTGTACCACCATTAGAAGGGGTGGCTGCGCGTCCATCTCCCTGCCAAGTGCTGCCCCAGCAGGCAGAGCGTGAAAATTGAGAATTGCCATCGGAACACTGCCAGAATTGGAGTGATTGGGAAAAGAAGGGCAGCACAGGGGCAGCTTGAGCCCTCTTTGTCGTTCACAGAAAGCCCGTGGGCCTCATGGCCCCATGTATGTCCAAGGGACACAGGAGGAGGCCGAGGGCAAGGGAGGCCCCGGCCTGCCACCGCCCCGTGTGGATGGCTGGCTTCCTCGGAGAGGTGTGAGCAGTGAGGAATTTGTTTTCTTTTTTTTTTTTTTTTTAACCAAGGAGCGTTTCAGGAGCGCTGCCCGCATGGGAGGGTGCAGGGAGCACCCCGAGGAGCGGGGCGGCAGTGGTGCAGCCAGCTGATGTAATGCTGCTGCCGCCGCAGGAGCGGGCTTCACGTGTCTCCAGTGCGCAGCTATGCGCTCGGGGCACCCGAGAGAAGTCGGGCACATCTACGTGTATTATCTACATATGTATATATATATATCTAAAATGTACACACACACACGCAGACACACACACACACATGTGCTGTTTTCGCCGCCGTCGCGCAGTGGCGGCCGCCCCCGCAGAGCCGGGCCGCTCCGGGAGGAGCCCGCGAGTCCCCGCGGGGGTCCGCAGGCCCCAGCCCGGGGCTCTCGGAGGGTCCGCCCCCCCCCTCCGGCCCGGCCCCGGCTCGCTGCCGCCGCCGGCCGCGCCCCCGGCCCCGGCCTCGGCCCCCTCCCCGGCGGCGGCGGCGGCGCGGGGCGGCCCGTCTGCTCGGGCAGCGCCGAGCCTGCGCACTCGGCGCCCGGGCGGGCACGGCGGCCGCGGGGCGAGGAGCGGCGGCGGCGGCGCGGGGCGGGCCGGGCCAGGTGCTGCGAGGCGGGGGAGCGCGGAGCGACCCTGCGCGGGGGCGGCGGCGGCGGCGGAGGAGGCCGGGCCGCCATGCGCCGTGCCGCGGGCCGGGCTCGCCATCCTGCGGCGTAGCGGCGGGACGCGGCTCGGCTTTCCGCCCGTGATGTCCCCCGGGCAACAGGGGAAGGCGACTCACTCGAGGGCTGCGGCAGAGGCCTAGTGCGGCCAGCGCCGCTCCGCGTCCCCGCCGCCGCCGCGCCCCCATGGCCGAGGAGCAGCAGCCGGAGGGGCAGCCGCCGCGGCGGCTCGCCGGCACCCCCGCGCCCGGCGGGGCCCTGCCGGCCCTGGTGCCGGGGCTGCAGGGCGGCGAGGCCAGCGCGCTGCAGCACAAGATCCGCAGCTCCATCTGGTAAGGGCCGGGCCCCGCCGCCGCCCGGGTCGGCTGCGCCCCGGGCCGCGCTCGGGTACTCGGGGGGAGCGGAGTGGGGTGTGAGGGGGGCGGGGGGGGCCGCGCGGGCGCGGCCCCTTTGTGCTGGGAAGCGCGGAGCTGCGCGCGGAGCTGCCTGCGGCCCCCCCCCCCCCATGGGGCTGCGCCCCTAGACGCGCACCGCGGGCGGCCGTGCGGAAAACACGCGTGGTCGCGGGCAGGTGCGCTGGTTACGCGGCCGGAGGCTCATGGCTGTTGCCGTGCCTGGCGCTGGTTATTTTCCAGGAATGAGGCAGCCGCCCGTGTGCCGGGGGTGGGTGCGCGGCGCTGCCCGCTTGCGCTCAGCGGTAATGGTCGTTACGGAGCGGCTCTGGTCAGACGGATGGGTACAATCTCACCTGCGGAAGGCATTTTAATTAGTCGGCGTCTTAGGCGGCCCCTCTGGTTTTACGTCTGTGTTTTTGAACGTTCACACGAGACCCCCAGCACGGAGTGTTGATGCAGCAGGGAATGCAGAGCGTTGCAGTAAGGGTGCATTTTCCCAGCCGCCCTGTAAACCTCTGTTCTTCCGAGTTTCCAGTCTGGCAGTTGAAATGCAATTTTGGCTGAAACTTGTGACGATGGTTTGCAAGTTCCTGCACAGGAATCCAGTTTGTTGTTGGTTTTGGTTTTCTTTTTTTTCTAAAAATTAAAACAGTACTCACAATAAACCAACGTTTTACTGAAGAATATTTATTTTGTGTGCTTTTGGGGGAAAAAAAAGGTGTTTACCTTGCCCTGCAAATAAATATTTTTTTTTTTTAAATAATATCTGCCAGAGGCTGTCACCAGCAGCATTTGTATTTTATGTATGTTTTTAAAAGCTACTTTTGGCTGAGGGGACTGATAAAGTATTGTGAAAGTTGAGAGTTGGAAATATAGGTTACTCATATATAATGTTTTCCTTTATATACACCATATATATTGATATACATATACTAATAAAAACATACTGATCTAGCTTGCATATTCCTTCATACTGTAGTTAGGTTTATGGTGTGAATTGATGTAGTTGGAAAAGAAAGAATCGAAATATAATTTTACCTTCAGATTCTCTTATTGTATGGTATACTGAAATTGCATTTATTGTTTGGTTGCTCTTTGTTTGTTTTTAATTTAAACAGTAAATAATAATTTACTGTCCTTAATCCACACTTGCTACCTTTTGTTTTGTTTTTTTTCTGCAATGTGACCTAGAGAAGGAATGTGAGCTGCAAAATTTCCTGTCTGTTTAGATCATGAAATCTTCACACCCTCCTAATTTATTATGGTATTTAGTGATGGCCTTTTTATATTTTCTTCTATTTCCATGAATGTGCTGTTTGGAAATGAGCCTCACAGGGCATGTTTACATTGCATTCAGATTAGGTATCACGTCCAAGTTGAAGACAAAATGGCTACTAAGAAAAACCTCTGCTTTTATTATGGGCTTTCTTTTCAAGGAAAGAGAGTGCATATGTTAGGCTTTTAAATGAAGGCTGCTTATTTGATTCAGGTAAACTTGATGAATTGCCCAAGCCCACCTTTGGTACAAAGGAATGCAGCGTTTTGCCCGGCCTAAGTGGCTCGCCTGGTGCCATGTGCCTGTGACCAGCAGAGGCTTTGCCAGCACCTTGCAGCCCTGTCTCCTGGTACTTCCACAGACATTCCTCACCTCCGCGCCAGGATTCCTCCTGGCTACCTGCTCCTGCACCAGGCTGGGACTTCCCTGCTGCTTTGAGGCAGCATCTGTTCCCTGCGGGTTATGCTGTTGAAATGCAGTATTTGAAGATAAGGTTATTTTTTATAAGAAAGCCTTTTCCTTGGTATCTTCAAATCTTTTGTCTGGACCACTATAGATTCTGTGTTTCTGTATTGTGATCAAGCAGTCTTCCTTTGAGGCTGGAGTTTATTGTTAATTTGCATCTTCATGTGGATGTGGTGCTTGTTTTTGAGCAGCAAGGATGAGGAGCATTGCCAGGGAAGTCGTGCATGCTGCACTTGGAGTAAACAGTGGAAAGTCTCCTTCTGTAGTTGCAGTCTCAGATCGGCTGTTCTGTTCAGTGGGTGCTGGATGCTGGTGACAGAAACAGTGGGAGAGGTTGTGGAAGGCTGCTTGTGAAAATGGCAGTGCTCTGTTCTTAACAGAACTAGGTGTAACATGCAGAAGAGAGCTTCCTCTTTTCTGCCTTTCCTCCTCTTCCTCCCTTCTTGCCCTGCTCTGCCAGTTGTGTGTGCTGGCAGGTTGGCATGTTCAATTTCTCCTTTGCTTCCCAAAGGGTTTAGCACATCTAAATTAGTACTCTTCTGTATTGTTTCCTCTCCACCTCTTTTCTCCTACATGCTTGTGCATAGTGGATGGATCTTTTTAGTTGGTTGTGTGTGTTTTTTGTTGTGGTTTTTTTTTAAAAAAAAGGTTTCAGTCTTCAAATTGTGTCGTCAATGAAAATAGCAAAATATAGCAGCTACTCAAATACTGGACTTGAGGATCACAAACAAGTCTGTGCTTGTCCTTCCACTGTACAGACAAATATAAATATAGTGTGTGATGTAGGCCTCGAGTGCGACAATGAGTTATTCATTATCTCAACTCATACTTAATTTATTCTGTTTATTAAATTAAAACATAGTTTGACAAAAGTAGCTCAAGCAATTGAGAACATGTGGAGTCCCTTAAAATGAAACAATAGGTTAGGTCCTGCTGGTTAAAATTGCAGGCACGGTCAACATATGTACTGGAAACTTAAAAATGTGCTTGCTAGGAGTCCAGTCTGTGTTTTGGGGGTTTTTTGGGGTTTTCTTGCATTTAAAGTGACCATTAGTTTGGACTGAGGAGGGGAAGATAAGAGTTACTTAGCTGTCCTTAAAAACAAGTCAGGAAGTATTTATTTGCATTACAACATCACATACAGGTATTTAATTTCTGTTTGGTCACAATAGTTAAAGTCCATCGCTGTCTAACTGTATCTTTTTCTTGTCTGCCCCACTTGAACACATCTAGCAAAGTGGTGTCCGTTTTTGTTTTGTGTTGTGTATGTGAACTGCTGGGGCAGTTGGATGTGTTCTTACAGTGTTGATGAAACAGGCAGAAATAATATTAGATGTCTTTTCCCATTGATGGATTAGAGGTCTAGATGGGGAGAACATGTCTTTGGGAGCCCAGCCTGGCTGATTAGTGTCAGGTTGGGCGGGTTTGTAAATTGCCCAGGTCTTCGCTGGACACTGGGCCTTAATCTGCCTGTTTTTATTTCTCTTTAGATTCATTAAAGCTTTCATATATATTAATAGCTTTTTGTCCAGACGTTAGAGCCCGAGGCGGGAAAACCTCCCTAGTCAGCTGTCTGAGCATATAGACTAATGGGGTTTCAATTATTTTCTTCGGGTGAGGGTACTGTATTACCAAATGTGTTTTATTTGTATATGATATTTCTGTAGCCAAACATATGGTGGTGAAGACAGAGTCTGCTCATTATTACATTAAGTTGCCAAAGAATATCCTATAGCTGAAGACAGCCAGTGATGTACGTATGTAAAAGCAGTGTGGCACAAGGATTTAGATGTGGAGATGACCAAGGGAGGAAAGGTGTTGGCTGAGGGTCTGCTCTGGCTGGTGTGAAAGAAAAAGACTAACACTTTTAAGCTATTTAATCCTTCCACTCACTGTATTAATCTAAAATCCAGTCCGTAGCTGTGAACAGTGAAGGAACGGACGGGTTTGTTTTCTTGTTCACTGTTGCGAATAACCGGTGATGATTCTTCAATCAGTACTTGTTTACTGTTGTAAATAGTAATCTGGTGCTCGCATCTGTGCGCGGGTTGGCCCCAGCTTCTTTCACCTTGCCTGCATCTCAGCTCTTTTTGTCCTAAAGGCATCTGTTAGGTTTGAATATAATAATTCTGCTGAAGAGATTAATTTCTCTCCTCCCCCCCTCCTCCTCCAATATCTCGTGTGTAAACCAAGCTGAGGACCAGGCGGCATGGAGTGGCAAACACAAAAGCATTGCTTTTGCAGCCATTTCAGTTGGACGTGGGTGTGGGTTTCAGATCCATAATTTTTGTCCTCAAATTGCTCTTCTAGCTAGAAGTTGTATTGGAAAACCGCATGAGCTAGGCTGGGCAGTGCCAAAATTATATGTCCTAAGGCCCAGTTTGTCTCATGTTGAAGGGGGAGTAGGAGGTGAATTGTGCGCTTGTTAGTTTTGGCCTCTTGGTATCATGCTAGAAAACCAGATTAGCTGATTATAACATCAATATTTTCTAATCTTTGGAAGGCTCCGTTCTTTCTTACAACTTACATCATTCCCGTTCCCTACTGCAATTGCATCCATCACTCCTCATTAGGCATTGTCAGCAAGTGTGGATCATCACTTAGCTGTTGGCAGAGCAAATGTTCTGCAATTTGGGAAATGCCATTGAGATTTTTCATAATAGGAATTGCTACTTATTTGTATGATCAGGTCATCAGAAAAAATTATTGACAGTCTTGATATTTTTAATAAAATACCAGGCAATGAAGCAATGAAGCTCAAGGGGTATGTGTTTCAGGCTCTTTGCAAATACAGGTGAAAACACCTCTTTGGTAGTTCTCTTCTGCAGTTGAAATTCCTGTAACACCCTTTATTTTTTTAAAACACAGATTTCTTGAGTCAGGTTGGATTAATCTGCATTTGCTCTTTTTTTAATTCTCTGTAGCTCAGGAGAAGGAGGCAGGGAATAAGAACAAAGAAGAACCCCAAAACAGAAAGCCTCCATATTTTGTTAAAAGGTCTGTCAGAATTGAGTGGAGAACTTAATATATCCTGTAACTGATTACAGACTCTTTGTGGTTATTCTGTGCCCCCCACCCAAAATGCTCCAGCCACCATTCCTTCCTTCATCCTGGTTAATTCATCGATGGAGGTGGGAGACAACACTTACAATTCATCAATAAAAGATTACTAACTATTGTGAGGAAGAGCTAATAATTATCACTGACAGGCATACAGGCTGCGCTCATTTCACTAAATATGTGTAACATCAGAATTGTGTTTACCTCCTTTGAAAAAGTACTTTGAGCCCCTCAGCTACAAGAGGCTGTGTAGAACTACAAAAATTTCTTGTCACTAACCAGTTTTCCCTGGCTTTATGGTTCCATTGTTTACAGGTGATGGTGAGACTTGCTTGTCCTGAACATATTTCCCAATATGGTGTATAAGCAGTCAAATGCATAGGAAAAAATTGAGCTGTGGACCATGTTTTAGAGTAGTTCTTGATGATTTCAAGGAAGGTCAGCCTTCCTTGGGCAAAGCATTTAGCAGCATGTCATTCTCCTTCACACTCTGCTTCCCCAAATGGATAGGAACAGAAAGTGGAATTTATTTCATTTGACTTCCATCTGTTTCTGTATGAGTTGGTCAAGGTTAGCTACTTCTTAGCCATTGTGGAGAAAAATGCACTTCTGAGTTGAGGGCCATCTCCTTGGGAAGACATTTCCATAAAACAATCCATCCGATCACTTGATGTGCCTATTTCTCTTTGACTGTAAACAAATTTTAAACTGTGTGCCAGGGTGTAACCATCTGTGGTGCAGATCTCTTGAATTGCGCGAAATAAATCCTACACCATTTGTCACTTTTTCAATCTGACTTCTTTTCCTGGAGGATGGTCACTCCATCCCCTCGTAGGTTGTTTTGGAGATCTTCCATTCCCTCGAACGAGGTCCAGGTACGCCCTTTATCTATTACTGCACATTCTTGTATGGAGGAAACCCTCCTTTTGGAGGGAGCCCCCCACCCAGAAGAATTTCTTCTCCCCAAAGTGGCTTAAAAAAAGCATTTAGTATTCTCTGCTGCAGTGCATCCCCTTGCTATTGGGAAAGCCTTCCTCCATGCTGCTGACTGCCGGGAGCGGGCAGGTCAGCGGCACGCAGCAGGCAGTGCCAGATCAGCGTGGGAGGAGAAGCAACTTTCCAAAACGGGGCACGGCCACCACGGTGGTGGAGTTTCTAGGTCAGCAGGTGTGGAAGCCAATTTGGTCTGCAGGCATTTTTACAAGGTTAGAAAATAAACCTGAATAAAATGAATGCTGACCTTTATGTAACCTTTTGAGAATGGAGTTGAGGTTTTATTGAATATCCTGGCTCCGAGTTGGATGGAATAGCTTTGCAGAAAAAAGATCTTTGTAAATCTGCTTTTAGGAAGAGTGGATTTTTCAGTCTTGCTTGTGGGTGTTTGTCTTTGTTTCTTGAAACAATAGGATCTAATAAAGTGTATGGGGGGAAAACAATATTCAAGTAATATAAAAGATTTGGCTAAGTTTTACTGCTGTTCATTTAAAATGCATAGGAGTGCATTAAATTGTTGACTTCACAACATCAGACATATGCAATTCCTTGTTTCATAAACATTTTACTTTCCACCGCAGGAGTTCCCTTCATTGAAGCAAGTCAGATGGTGTGACGTTGTGATTCAGAGCAGCATTTCTAATTAGTTCTTAATAAGCACAGAATTGCAGGACTGTCATCCCAGGCCTCCGTAGCTGGGTTGCTTGCCATTTGGGGCAGTTCTGTTTGATTTGCATGTCTCTGTATGCTGTTGGCGAGTTGAAATCTAGATCTCTATCTGGAATTTGGATTTCACATTTTCATCCTCAAATTTTCTGTATGCCATATAAATTAATCAGAAATAATACTGTAACTGGGTGAGATGACAGTACTGCTTGGGTTTGAGTGATCAGATTTACACTGAAGCACTGATTAATCTTTTAATTAATTGGGGCTTGGGGTGGTTTTGTTAGTCTTTTTGTGTGTGTGTGTGTAGTTTTGAGAGCAGGGGTTGAGCTTAATGTTTTTATACAGATCCCATAACTTATGTATGTTCCCTTCTCTTGTTACTCCACTCTGCTGCTTGCCAAACAGAAGTATTTGGAGAAGGGCCAGAGCTGCAAAATTCAGATCAGGATCCAAATTTGGATTTTTGGTTCAAGTCTTTCTAATAGCTAATATTACAAAGCCTCACATATAAATAAGGAACTTCTTATTTTTAAACTGCAAAGAGGAAATGTAGGTAGCTTTCTAGCTTGCCTCTGGAGCAGTCCAGGTAGAATGTTGGATTGTATGTTTGAAAAGTTATCAGGCGATTCAAAAGGTAAATTAAATAGATGAAAATGCAGTGCTTTGTCACCCAGAAAGAGCCCAGCCAGAAGGCCAGCATGAGTTGGTACTTTCAAGCGAGTGAGAAGAATCCCCTAAACACATCAAAAAAAATTCTGAAAGTGCTGGGGTATTCTGTTCTGTTCCCTCAGATCTTTGGGAATTTTGAGGGTTTGGTTTGTTCTAAATGGAGTTAGCCAGTATCTCAATTTTAATGCTTTCTTGATTTAATGGAAAAAGGATTATCTGTCATCAAGTAGGATGCTTGTTATCGGCTGCTGTGCCATCAACAGGCTTTCAGTAAGCTGCCAAGTGTTTTCTGTTGTTGAATGTTTAATCATTAAGACAGTGGAAAAAACACTAAAAACTTCCTGAATATTTTCCCTGTTGCTTGTTTTTAATTGCTTGTGGTTGCTGCAGTGACATTGTACCAGTCAAAGGGTGAGGAGGCCGGGTTTTGCTGCGGGTGGGACCAGGGGTGGGGATGGTGTCTGTGAGTGGGACTTGCACCCTGGGAGTCCTGGTGGCAGGGCTCTGGTGGGTGGCAGGCCTGCCAGCTCTCCTTTTGGACCTGCTCAGTACCGCACCCAGTAAGTGGTCTAGTCTTGATCTGTTGCTCAGGCTAGATGAGCTGTTATCTTTTTCTAACTATGACCTGTAAATGCACTGCACGGTGCAGTGCATGGCAGTTGTGGAGGTGGGGGATGTGTCTGTGGACGGGGGTTTCTCGGGGCGTACCTGTGCTTCTCCAGCACGACGGGTCCTGCCTAGCTTTTCCCTGGAGCTGGCTGGGGATGGTATCGCTTAACGATTGTCAGGTACTTCAAGTTTGGGAAGAAAATCTTATTCCTGGGAAGAACTCGTTTATTAAATGAGGCGTATTTGTCTCTCTCCCGGAGAGGAGATTTGTGGTTAAATGTCAAGAGTCGTGATTTATGGCTGTCCTTTTTGATGGATGGTCTCACAGGCATGGAGGCAATCTGTATTTCTTAGTCAAAAATTTCCTAAGTGCCATTATAAGGTTGTTGGGACTCCTGCCAGTGAAAAAGTTGGATTGCGCTGGGCAGCAGGAATTACAGTTCATTACTTTGCCTATAAAGCAGTGAATTAAATTGTTTTTAAAGCTGTCAGCAATACAAACAGACTGTTGGAACTTTCTCTTAGTATGAGGTTGCCTGGAAGTGTCTGCCTCGAGCATCCCCCGGACAAACAAGAATTAGCTTGTGAGCAAGTTGTGCTGAATAGTAGGATGGGCAGTTTGTTCTGCTGCATTTTCCTTGGCTTTTTTTTTTTTTGCCCTTGTTTAGAAGTCACCTGAAAATATTTGGGAGTAGTCTTTGTGACTTCAGTTAAAATACTTCTGGGTGCTTTCTCCCTTCCTTTTCAGAACTGTTACCGTATTAAAATAGTTACTCAGTACCACAAGCGGTAACTATTTGAAGGCCTGTAAATTAAGAAGATTTAATGTTTATTTAATATTTTTTAGTGCATGGAATTTTAAGTCCTTTTTTAATCTGCTTTGTAAAATAGTGACAACTCCCTCCTCCAGAACTATGTGCTGGTTTTATTCCTAATTCGGTGAAGGAAAGTACTCAAAAGGCTTGGATGCGTATTAAGCTGGGGGAAGAACTGGGCAAGGTGGTGCTGGATGCCATATGAGTGCCATGTCTGGAGGCAGTCTGAAACTGGGACTTGAGGCTTCTGCTTTGGGGCTGGACATCCTCTGGCAGGACTGGTGGTGGTGGTTTGCAGGCGGTAGTTTCTCTGGAAGAGCATGCAGGCAGCAGATGCTGTCGGTGTCCCTGCTGCGCCCTTGAGGGAGGCTCCCTTGCAGGACGGGTACCCTGCTGAAGCGGGCTGTGCTTGTTGGTACTGAAACAGCATCAACTGCCTATGACTGCCATCTCCCATGTTAAGTTCAGATTCAGATGCTTGATGCTTCTTGTAGTGTTTCTCAATGAAAGGTAAATGATCACTCCATGGTCTTTGGGCTGATGATACAGAAGTCGGTAGCTGCAGGTGAGGTGCCTGTGAGGCCGGCTGGCTGGTGTTCAGCCCTTGTCTGAAAGCTGCAGCTCTTTTTGCGGCAGTGGGACTGTCTGAAGCAAAGGCTAAAAATTGCTTTGAAATGATCTTGCAGGAGTCAGAGACTGTGCCACAGGAACCTTTTATTCAAGCTCTGACAAAGTATAGTATTTCTTTCATTAAGGGTACATAGAAAGTTTGCTGATTTTTCTTTATAGTTTGATTTTATTGTTTTTTTTTATTAAGCCTGTTAGCATTATATGTGTTGAGCTCTGTTAGGGCCTACAGTTGATATTAGTGGTCATGTAAACTAAATAAATTAGTTGATATTTAAAAGACCGTCAAGTTACTGTCAGTAATCAGAAGCTGCACACCTGGAACTACAGTTTGCTGTAGAGCTAAGCCAGCTTTTGGCTCCAGGAACCTATTCTGCAGAATTACCTTCATTATGCCTGATTCCAATGGTATAATTCAATGATTAACTCCTAAAAAGTTGAGAAATGAATTGGCAGCTGAGAGAAAAGTGAATTTGCCTCTTCCATTCAACAAGTGAATGAAGTGGGATTGACAAATCTAGTTTTTAAAATATAGAAAGGGATATTTTGAACAGAAACGATTGGTGGTATTTAACAGCTAGAGATAGCTTACTGAGTCAAATAAAAAAATCCCAAGTAATCAACAAATGTGCTGAAAACGTAAGAAAAACTTTTTACAGCAATTTGGAAATGCTGGTTTGTGGGTGTTTAATTGCATTGGGCAAAAGTTTGTCTAAATGCAGTTTATAGTGAAATTTCAGTTAAAAATTAGTCTTGTAAATTATTATTTTATCATGCAAAAAATGCTAAAATGCTGACCCTGAAGATTTGGTAACCTATATAATTAAGTCCATGAAGATAGTCAGGCAGCTATCTCTTATCGATTATTTCTGAGTAGAAACTAGGTGTCTGATTACTTTGTAGATACATGCTTGGATGTACACAATGAGTAATCCATTTTCCTGGTTAATAACAGCTAAAAAAATGGTGATATTCTTGATCTTTCAGGCTGAGAATAAAAGTGAAACAAGATAATTTTTCTGTGTTGTTTGGTACCAATAAGTTTAAGCAGTCCCCGTATAGGTTTCATTGCACATATCCCCATCTTTTTCTTACTAGGAGCTTACTTCTCTTGAAGGAATTATGAATGTGAGGTTAATGTACCATCATGGTTTGTACATTCAAGTTGGTGAAACTTGTAGCTTAATTGAAAAAACTTAGATTGTGTGTACAGTGGTTCGGTGTGTGGAAGCCCTCTCTGAACACTTAGACACGCATGTATGTCCTGGGATGTTGTCAATCAATAGCCACAGATGTTCAGGGTGAAAATAGTTATAATGGGTGTTTGCAGTGGAGAACCTAGTAATTGTTGTCACTTCACAGTAATTCTTGCCACTTCAGAGGAGTTCTTAGTTACCACTGAATACTTTAAATACCAGTAGCTTTGTGGCAAATTAGGCCCAGTGTAGGATCAGGAGATAGCCTGAGTATGTTGCATTCTTCTGGAAGAGATGGTCCTTCCTAAATTCCTCAAAGTCAGAAACGTGAGCTGCAGCTTTGGCTTGATTAGTTCAGCTGCTCAGTAAGGGAGTGGCAAAGCAACATACAGCTCACCTTGAAAATTGAAATCAAACTGTTACTCAGGAAAAGACATTTTCATTCCCTAATGCAGACATCTACCCTCCCACTGGCATGTTTACGCATGATGTGGTTCACAGGAATGAAAATCCAGACTGATCAATTCTGTAGTGCCCTTAGACGGTGTCTCATTCTGGAAGGATCCATCAGACAAGTAATTGTGGGTAACATTAGTGTGAGGCTTTTACAGAAGCATAGTTCAGTAAATTGTTAGATGCTGAAAGATGTTAGCCAGTTACGTGCTGCAGCCTACAGGTGAATTTCAACAGTGCGGTTATCTCAGGAATATTGCTTTAGTAGCTTAATTCTCTGGTGCTATGATTTTTGCAAAGTCAGAAGTTTAATGTAGCTTTTCTGCAATCTGTTCTAGACTTAATCAAGGATGGCCTTTTCTGTTTCTGACTACTTTACTAAGCTGTGGTGTAACTTTGCAGTTCCCTTGGATGTTTGACGTGAGCATACTAGGAACAACAAATCCGTGCAGGTGTTCTGCATATTGTCTTAGTAGGGTGCTAAACTCAGTGCATGGCTGTGGCTTCAGTACTTTGTACTAGGACGGACAGATCACGTGCCCTCTGATGTTTTCAAAAGAAAACCAATGCAATATGAAAACTTTTAAAATAGATATCAAAATGCTCATGGACAATGCCATGCCTGCAAAGCAGGTATGTTACTTGAGAGGAAAATGACCAAGTTCTCAGTTTTTTGGGTCCAGTTGCCCCACAGTTCCCTACAGAAGTCAGATGTGGTGGCAGAGCCAGGTGTAGCAGTCTGCCTGCAGCAAATGGGATGCATACATCGTCGTCTTGTTTTGAGGAGACTGAGTACTGAACCCTGAAGTTGTGGGGCTGTTCGTAATTTCCATTCATAAATTAGATTTTAGAGGAACAAAATAATCTGATAGACTTGCTTGTTCATTCATCACGGCTGCAGAGGCAGCCTTGCAGTGAAGGAGCCAGTGGGTGGAGTGAAGGTGACTGAGTGAATGATGCTCATCTGCCCTACACTTGTAGTTTATGCAACACTGGCAGTGGAGTGTCTGTTCTGGTGCTGTGAAGCTGTACAGGCCTGATGGATGCCTCAGCCCGAGAGCTAGTAAACGTCATCTTGGGTCGGAGCAAGCAGTCCTGCAGTGCAGGCTCTAAGATGCTTGTTTGACACAGTTAAGCTACCACCTAGGAGTGAGTGCAGTTGTGTTCAAATCCAGCTTTGTAGGTGCAAACTGAAATAGATGCATGCAGGTACGAACTTACGTGACTCTAACTTAATTAAATTTTGTGCAGCTTTAATTTAAACAAGTGTAGCTTACAGGTTTAGACAAGCTCTTGAGTCTGCAAGTAAACTAAAGTTCACCTGGGTTGCAGGCTAGGGGAACTCAAACTTTCCAAACTAAATCCTTGAAAATTGGAGTAGCATGTGTTTAACTTTTCTGAAGATCCTAGGTTAGGGGTTAAAACCATTTTAAAAGATTCCATTAGGATTATTTTTTTTTACCCCCAGAAACAGAGGGTGGAAAACTGATGGGTTATAGTGCTTTAGTATTTGGTGAACTGACCTTTGAGGTAGGCAAGAGACTGCTGGCTACTTGCAACTTTTTATCTGTAGAGACTTTCCTGTGCCTGGAGTGGGTCAGAGCCGGTAACCCAGGGCACAGGTGGCAAGCCTGAAGGATGGAGGCCTGAAAGAACCTGTGGCAGCTGAACAAGGAGGAAGAATTTTTTGAGATGGAGGTTGTATGGCTGTCACTATCAGGCAGCAGTGCTGTGTTGATCCTGCATACAGTCAGCTTTTAAATTTTCACTTCTACAAAAAAGTCAAGAACAGGAGTAGGATTATGGGATGGATGTCCCAGTGAGCAGTGTGGCACAGGTCAGGGAGAGAAGTTGCCTTTCTTGTGGCAGTGAAGCCATGCCCATCTAGCATGGAAGAAGTGACACTTTTAGTAGGCAAACGCTTGGAGAGTGCATTACTCAGCATAGGGGAACCTAAGAGATTGCATGGATTGCATTCCCTGGGAGTTACCAGGGTCAGCACTCGGTTAGAGGTTCCTCAAGTGGAAAAGAGGGTGTGGAGGAGCTGGGTGGTGGACAGTCATGAGAGCGAGGGGAGCAAGGAGGAGGAGGAATTCAGATGGGCAGAGATCAGGGCAGGAGTGACGGTAATGGAATATTGCAAGCAGCATCGGGAGAAGGGGGCTAGGTAAAAGTTGGGTTTGTTTGCAGAAAGACAGTCCGATGCCTATGGGTGAGCTGTTCAGTGTGGAGGGGAGAGATGGATGTCTGTGGCATGGAGGGGGACAAAGCATGTGTTGGGGAAGCCCTGTGGGTTAAGCTGAAGCTCCTCAGTGCAGCCTCTCTAAAGGGCTTAACCAGCCTCAGTGCAGCCCTTGAAATGTTTCTCTGCTTCCTCGGGTGTATGAGGCCCCGGGTAGCATTGAGGTGGTAGCATGGTGTGAACGCTGGGGCTCTTTTCCTGGCTGACAACAGGACACCTGCAGCTGCAGGTTTTGGAGAGGGGACGGCTGCATGGGGTGTCTGAGTACTGGCTTGTCTTGGTGGGACTTGAGCAGTGTGTGGGGCTCAGCGCTGGGCTTGGCAGTGCAGGAGCGTCTGGTCCACTCTGCAGGCTGGTGCTTGCTCAGAGTAAAGCCACGAAGGATAGGACAAGGTTATGGCACTGCTCCCTGGGTACCCCATTAATAGGGTAATGAAGAAGTACAACCAGTAGCAAACCTGTTTGTTAACAGAAAATAACAAGGATAGCTGTGGATCATGGAAAGGTTGAAGGGAATAATGAGAAATAAAGAAGAAACAACACACCTTTTATCAGCAGGCTTAAGTCTGCCATCCAGGCACCTGTGCCAGTGTTGGGAAATGTGTATGGTAGGAAGGCATTGCTGTAGAGCTGCTAACACTGGAAGCTTTTACATTGGATTCAGCTGAGCTTTGTGTAACTGTGTACAATAAAGATAGCCCTGTACAGATTTGTACATTTATGGGTGTGTATTAAATGTAAGCAGAGTGTAGAACCATTCCTGTTTTCTCATATGAGTGTTGTTTCCCATTGCTGTGAGCCCTCTGTAGCCACCCTTTCTCAAGGGCAAGGCAGCAGAGGACCAGGTCTGTGCCTTGTGGCAGGCTGAGATGCACAGTGAGGTGCTGCCTTCCTCCTCCTTGTCTTGTTGGCTCTGCAGACATGGAAGTGAAACAATTTTGGGCACGTGTGTTTTGTTGGTGTGCTTTCTTTTTTTCCTGTGTTTGTTTTTTTTTAAGTGCTGCTGAGGAGTGTCACCCCTTTAGTTTCACTAGGCACCCTTTCTTAGAACCATGTGGAACAAAGGCTTGAGAAAATTCTCGTCATGTCTTATAGCATCTCCAGTTCAGACCCCTTAGAAATACTAGCCTTTAGAAGTAATGTTGTGATTAGGCTTCTGCTGACCATGGCTGAAAATACCACACCAGATATTTTAGCTATCTATAGACTGAATTCAGAAGCAACTAAAGATTGATTTGTTTTTTCATAATTGGTTTTAAAACCAGAAGGCTTTGTTGTGAAATACGTGAGCCGTTGCAATGGATGCTTTGCCGTTTAGCCACAAACCTGCCTATCTGATGATTGTATCCATTCTTTCTGCTTTTAGTGGGACATACTTTAGATTAAGTTCCTACTTGAGCAGTCTTTTTTCATGTCACTTTGAGATCACCCCGTGCTTTTTTGTTTTTAGCCTTTCTAGGCAATTGATCCTTGCAGGCTGATCTTAGAACAATGCCCTGCAGTGCCCCGTGTAGATTGTTAGTAATAAATATAGGATGCAGCTCCTCTGAAGTCATTATCTTCCCACATAATGTGTAGAGGGCATCGCATTCTTGGAATAGAGAGTCCTGGCTGAATATAACAATATGCACTGATTTTAATTCAGAGCAGTGCTGAAAGAACCAGGGTGAGAGCTGTGTAAAAGCATTTTCTTTGTCTCTTCTGAGAGTTCATTAAAGTAACTTGTGGCAAAATAGTGTATTTAAATACACGTGAAAAAACCCCAGGAACTGAAATGACTGTCTTGTTGCTGGAATAGAGCACCTGGCAGTGTATGGTTGTTGCAAGTTGTTCTCAGTTATTTTAAGAATTGTAAAACAAGCCTTTAACGTTGAATACAGCTAATTTTCTTCAGAGAGCTAAAAGAGATGTTTATAGACCTAAATTTCAGACGTAGGTATTCTGATGTCTGCCGGCTAATTATTTCTTGGCAGTTCGTTACAATGGACTACATTTGAGACTTGGGCGTTTCATTAGCAGCCTTATCTTCCTTCTTTGTTCAGCTGTTTGTATAGTTGGCATTATTTACTACTCATAAAATCATCATAGTGTCGGAAGTGGTGAAGGGATTAATTTTTTATCCTATATGAAATATTCTAATTGCATTTATTTTAGTAACAAGTTTTAAAGTCATGTGCTTGACCAATTTTAACCTGCACTAACTTAAAATGTCATGGCAGGCTGAACTGCTTTTTCCAGCACTGTGATGCAACATTGCTCCTCGTGTCTGATGGAAAACTGGTCTGGTTTATTCTCTTCAGCAAGTGGAAGGAGGTAGATGAAGTTGCAGGGAAGATGAAATGGTTGCAGCTCACCCTTGTTGCACTCTTACCGGCTTGCTGTGCTTTTTGCTTCCTTATTTTTCTGAGAAGAGTGGTTTGACTTGGATTGAGGAGGAGTCTGCCTTCAAGCTGAAAGAGCCAATATTTACAAATTGGTGAATACTTGCTTTGTTTACTTTTTGAGGCCTGAGAGTTGGATACTTCTCTACATTTCCAGTGGATGCAATTCCGTGGTGATTTTTATGCTTTCGGGAAATAATACTTCATGTACTTCTGTGATGCAATTACGGACCCTGTAGCTTTTATCTGGAGAAGAATATATCAGCATTTGAGTACTGGAAGATTTAATTTGTCTTGTATTAAATATTTTGCTTCTGTTTGCTTGTGTTTGTGCTAGGTTCAAGTGCCTTGTCTCTGAGGCATGACACTGAATTATCCCCCGGGGAGAGAGGTGCAGGCAGGGAGAGAGCCCCTAGGTGGCATCAGAAGCCACCTGATTTTTGGCTCCTGCATGCCGGAGGGTGAGAGGTGCGGATGGGAGGGAGTCCTGGGCTCTGGGCTGCCAGGGTTGACTTGCGGATGTCCCTGGCTTGGGTGTGCTTTCCTTTCTCAGTATGGGCTAGCAAAAGCTCTTCCGCCATTAGCTGAGCAAGTATATATAGTTGTCATTTCGCTAATTCAAACATGTTTCAACCTTTTGCAGCTCTGCTTTCTAAATATTTAATTGAAATGCTTTTACAGCCATTTTACTTCTTTATCAATGTGAGCCAAGCCAGACAATGTAACATGGCATATGTTAAGATGTTAATTGAGTAGCAGCACACATAGGCGGCTGTTTCATAATTTTCTCCTTAGATGATCCTTGGCTCCAGTTTAACATTTCTTTGTGCTTCTGAATGGAAGGTTATATAAAGATATATTTAGAGCTGTTAGTCTAAGAAAGAGAAGCATTAATTCAGTAAGATTAGGGATTAAGGGCTGAATCCTGCAGGCACCGCTGGGACACAGTGCTTGTCGTGGTAAGGGTGTGATAATAGTACCTTTCTGATAGTACCACTTACTGTAATAGGGTTGGTAATCCTTTTATTGAGTGGTTCCTCACAGCATGAAGAGTAAATAGATTTTTTTTTTTTTTTTAAATGTCACCTGATGTCATCAAAGTTGTAGAATAGATACTGAAATTTTCCAAAAGGATGTGTGGTCAGTTTAATAATGACCCTCTCTATTTTAACATGGCTTTCAGAAAGAAGACTTTGCCAGAACTGTCACTGTTGATATTTAGTAGTGGAGTCTAACTTGCTTTCCTTGGGAGCTAAGTGGGTTTTTGCAAGAGGCAAAAAGGCAGTAGGACACTGCACAAGAAAAAGAGCTCCTGGATGCTATCAACACCCAAATACCTCCTGTGCCTGGGAGACACAGGCCTGGCAAATGCTGCTCACGTGGTATTGCTCCCTATAGAAGCAGCCCTTCAAGACTACCCATAGACCCTGTTGTTACAAACAACCTTTGGAGATTGTATGGGGGAATGATTGATACAGTGGGAAACGAAAGCTTTTCAGACCTGAGTAATTTTTAAAAGGCCATGTGGCCAAAATAATTCTTCCTTGGCAGACAGCTCTAACTGCTGTCTTGGGTATCCTTCTCATACAGAAGGCTTGTTTTCAGATACCTGAGTAAAAATATTGGGGCTGCAGTGTGTTGCCATACAGCATTAGGGGCATACGCGGGGGCTATGGGTGAGCAATTGGGAGGGTTTCCTGTGGCCCTGAACAGCTCCTGCTCCTCTGCCAGAGCTGTGCTGAGTTGTTGCTGGCCTTGTGCTGAACTCTCAAGAGAAAAAACTTGGGTTTTTTTTGGTTTGGTTTTGTTTTTTTCCCCTTCTCCAAAGAAAGCTTATTTTGGAACTCTATAAACCTTCTCTCTCTGTTAGTTGGTTGTCTGAGAGGGTAGGTGGTTTACCATCTGAGATAGTAACTAGTTACAGAATCACAGAATCATCTGGGTTGGAAAGGACCTTGAAGATCATCTAGTCCGACTGTTAACCTAGCACTGACAGTTCCCAACTACACCATATCCCTAAGCGCTATCTTGACCCTGGTTAACAGTGCTAATGATAAATACCTATACACTGGGGTTTTTCTTTCTAGTTGCAACTTTTCTTACTGCATCCTGTATATCCTGTAATAATGTAGCATAATGCATGGGTACTGGAAAGTGGGAGTCCTGCAGTGGGGAACCCTTGCTGTTGGGTCAGGAGTTGTATCCTGTCTTCATGATGTATGGCACAGCTATTAGCAGGGATGGAAAGTGGTTCCTCTTCGTAAATTGCATTACGGTTTGGCAGAAATAATGTTTTCCCTAGGCTGTCCAAAATGTACGAAATGCAGCTACAGAGGCTGTTTTCGGGAGGGTGTTCCAGTTTCTGCAAATATTTGCAGTCTTGGGCTGAAGGGGATACAGAGTATCTGTGGCAACTTCACTGATGGTTTGAAACTTACAATTTAAAAGTGACTCTGGGCTTCCTGGGTTTGACCACCTAGTCAAACCGTTGTGACATTTTGCACAATAAATTGTGGCTCTGCTTGTCCCTTGAATTTTGCTGAACCGGGCTTGTTGCTGTTACTGATATCTTCCTCCATTTGAGGATTGAGTCCACTGCTAGTGCCTGATTGATGAGAGCTGTGTCTCGTGTGACTTTTGGGGCTGGGAGGTCCCTTGCCTGAGCAGAACCGCAGTGTCCTGGCGATGCTGCTGTCCCACTCCTGCCGGGGATGCAAGCGCTTCGTCAGCGTCCTCCTGTGCACAGCGTGTCCCAGGACAGGAGTTGTGCTGCAGCGGGTGGGTGTTCAGACCGTGTGTTTGCTGTGTGCGTGCGCCTGCTCCCCGGTGTTTGTTGTGCTGCTGGCTTTCACAGGGCGTGAGCGAGCTGCAGTTGGAAAGCTGATAAGGGTTAGCTTCAGAGGCTGTGCAGGCTTTGAGAAGGCTTAGAGTTAACTAGGCAGTACCTATTAAGTTTGAGGGCTTTCTTTTACCCCTCCCAACCACCTTCCTCCTTCTGGTCTCACAGGCATAAGGCTTCTCATATCCCTTGTGGTTATATGGCTTCTACTATTTGCAGCATTAAGGAAATACTCGGTGTGCTCAGAGAAACTGAATTCCACCACCTCTTATAATATGACAATCCCAGATTGTTCAGCGTAGTTCAGCTACCTGTTCCTGACAGTAAAGTACTGCTTACTTGCAGGAGTTTGGCAGCATCTGGTTTTATGCTACTTTGAAAAAAATTACATCTCCTTGCCTTCTCCCCTTGCTTTTTTCTCTTCATCTCTCCCTCAGTGCAAAGTAAACCCAGCTGCACACCTGGGGAAAGAACACACTC
Source organism: Strix aluco (assembly GCF_031877795.1). NCBI lineage: Eukaryota > Metazoa > Chordata > Aves > Strigiformes > Strigidae > Strix > Strix aluco. The sequence continues at coordinate 26,132,991 of NC_133942.1, read as the reverse complement.
CTCATTCTGCCCATGCCAAGTCAGGGCTGTTAAAATGGGGCTGTTTTGAGTAGAAATACATAAATAGGTCAGTGAAAGCAGACATGCATACTTTGGCATAAGATGGAAGAGCAGTTTGAGGAAATGCTTTAGTCTGATTTTTCCCCCCCCCCTCCCAGTCCTCCCCAATATGCTTTCAGATTTGTCAACGTGGCTTCAGCATTTAGGAGCTTCAATTACTGCAGCCTTCGAAAGTTACCTTCAAGATTCTCTCAAAGGTCTTGGGCCTAAAGGTTAAGTCAAAAGCTGAGACTGTTAAGATGGGCTGGAGGCTTTCCAGTGAGGCCGTCTGCTGCAGACCGAGAGCAGCCAACTCATGTTCCCTGGGAGGACAGAGGACTAGGGGTCTGCATGAAACACAGGGGCTTTTGCAGGGAGCCACCCTGCTAGGCTTCACTAAACCACAGGCTAAGAAACTGCCTTTTCTCTGTCATTTTACTGATGAGTAGGGACTGGGCTCTTGTATTTGTGTGGCTGATGGTAGTTCGTCAGATGTGAGCAGGTTGATCCAGAGGGGCAGAGTTGTCATTTTGGAGGAGCATTGCTGTAGACAGTAGAAGAGGACTACGTCCCTCCTGAGTCGCTCAGTCTGCCTTAATTTTCAAACAGTCTGCATGGTGGTATTCGCTGAGCAAAAGTTTCATCACTGGTTGTGATAGTGTCACTGATTTTTTTTTTTTTTTTTTTGTCAAAGTTTTGAGATACAGCTTTGTGCTCCCAGGTTCTTGTGATGGTTCAGTATTGTGGTGCAAGCTGGTAAATCCAAGGTAGCTGTAAAAGCAGCCACCTTTGTTAGCACCGGTAAGAGACAGCTACCACCAGAATCAGAAAAGGCACCTTCTTTTACTGGATGAAACTGCTTGAAGTAGCCTGAATTAAGTTTTAGATCAAGTAAGTGAACTAGTTTAACTTCAGGCGGACAGTCAGCATGAAGAGCTACAAAAGAGAGAGTAATGTCAGCTGGGCTTCTAGGTGGGGGGTGAGTCACAGCAAGCCCCCAGGAGCAGCTCTCCAGGAGCAGCAATGCTGGCTCTTGGCTTACGGTATGGTTTCTAAGTTTAGTTTTCCAATGGGCTCAGGTCCCTAATAGATTCAAATGGTTATTTTCATTAGTGAGAACATCTATCACTCCTGCTGGTCTCCTGCAGCTGTTTCTAGACGTGTAGCAAAGCATGTGGGTAGCAGTTTCCAGAAGTTTGAATCAGGCCTTACACAGAGCTGTTTCTGCCTTGCTATTGGGGTTGTTGGTTGCAGTTACTGTAATTGCAGTAATAACTAGGTAAGGGATGTATTTGCCAGGGACAGAAGCAGACTTACTTATTTGTAAATGAAATTTCAGCTTTCAAAACACATCTGTCTTGTTAGTGAGGGAAGTGGGGTGAAATAAACAGGTGGCAAATACATTGTAACTGGGATGGTTGTTCCTTTGCCGCTTGTCCTTTTATCTCCTGATTTGCTGGAGATGCGTCCTGCAGTGTCACCAGATGGAGCTTTTCTGGGCAGTGCTCAGGACCATGAGAAGGTCACTGTCCCAGCACCTTCCCAGTCAAAGGGCTGGTTCCTCAGGGTTGGCGTTGCTTAACTTTGACATGGATCAACTCCACTGGCAGGTAAATAAGAAGCATTTATATCATTAGGTGCAGGCTTTATAGAATCGGGCCATGATAACCTGTGCTCTGATTAGGATGAAAGAAGCCTCAGTTTACCACTACGGAATTTTAATGACATCCTCCCAGTATACTATGGAGCAGGAGATGGGAAAAAATTGCTGTTAAAATAGACATCATGCTTATCCCTGCTGAAGCCATAGGACCTTCGCCCTTTAAAATGTCACATCTGCCTGCAGATTGGAGAACATGAACTTGACTATCCTTTCTGTGCCACCAGTTGACAAAAAGGAAACCTAGAGAAACGGTATTTGCTGGCCTTATTATAGCTCTTCTGCTGCAGCTTCTCGACACTGTTGATTGGTATTCTAGGAGCAGAGGTCACAACTGGAAGAGTCTGAACTAAATTTGTGAGTTTACATTTACTGACTCAGACTGATATTTGGAGATAGAAGGACAGCTCTAGGGATCTCCTGCCCAGCTGCCTCCTGGCAGCTTGCCTCTTTCTCTTTGCAAGAAGAAAATATTAACGCAGATGGGCGTGCTTATGTGCAGCTTGGCAGAACCTAGGAGGATGAGAAACCATGCTGACTGAAGCATGTCCTCCTGAAAAGCCTCGCGCACAATGTCGTCTGCAGGTCTGTAGAGTAGAGACTCTATTTGGACTAAGTTTGTTCTGCCTGTACCCTGCATCACCTTATCCTCCATGCTCCTTTTTTGCATTAATCTGTCATGTGAAGCCATAGAAAAGGTTTAGGTACAAAAATGGGCACATACGCCTGAGCCCTGTTTCCTGCTGCCACGAGCATTGCTTTGTAGGAGAGGCTGTAGATCTGTAACAGCACAGGGATTGTGAGAGCCTGCTAGGGTCAGGAGGCAGTGCGACGACATGGAGTCCAGGGTGAAGGAAGTGCTGCTGGAGCAGCTGTCTGCGTCAGCATGACTTTGGTCAGCTTTGGGTCAGATGCAGTGATAACTTTTAGCAGCAGCAGGTTTCCATACTTGGTGTTCTTTGACCTTTCTAGTAAGGTGGTGGTTCTTGAAGAGTGAGATGACTTCCTTCAGTTGCTATGGTAGATGCGAACATCTTCCCTAAGGCAAGGAAAAACTCTTGTTTGACTGTCCTTAGCATTCCCTGTTCTCACAAATCATCAGCAGCTCTGCTTTGATGCTCCTGAGTGTCCATCCATCTGATTGTCTTTTCCTACACAAAGTCAGCCAAAGTGGATGGATATCTGCTGATGTATCTACTTCAGTGAACTTGTCATATATTCTTACGTGCTGAAATTTTTTATTGTATTCTGTCACTGTAGCATATGCAGTTCTTGTATGGGAAGGGGCATTAGTATTAGCAGCTCCTGCAGAACAGATTTTTAGACCGTCTGATTTCAGAATGAGGTATTGTAACAAGGAGGACAACCAAGTCCAAGCTCTGGCCTCTTTGAGCATCTGATGCAACAGTAGATGCTGGTTCAGTAGCTTTGGTTCCTATCACCACCAGGTACTAGAGCTGTTTGTCTTGCTTGTTTCTTACTTACAATTTTAATATATCTATCAGATGCCTTACTTGGTCTTTCTTTGTATGTACAGGTAGCACCTGTACAAAAGGAAAATAACTGGAAGTCAGACGTTTTGTTGTGTTAACAGGAGATTGAATTATGTTTTATTCTACTAGGAAAAGAATTGCTCCCTGAATTCCAAAAACCGTTGTTTAGTTCTTGTTCAGTACACGTCCAGCAGCAAAGGCCTTTGTTTTTTGCATGTTAAAGCTCCTGCTCCTCTTCAGAGCAATGATAAAATACCTTCAACTAATGCAGTCAGACTGAGCATCTGAAATACGGCAGCCTTAAACACAAAAGCTGCTTATGGGTGTGTTTATATGAAGTATAATAAGTTCCATACCGTTTGCACCCCTTGGCACATGTACTGAGGTCATTTATAGCATACTTTAATTCAGTCCCCACCCAGTGTCATCTTAATAAGCCAACAGGAAAGTAGTGAGACTAACGAGGAAAACTCCTAAGTTGCCAGTGGGATACCAATTGTCTGCTTTGTAGAAGCTCTTTGGAAAGCTATAAATAAATGCCTTGAAGTGGTGGGATTTACTGAAGTGTGGGGAGAGGGGAGTGTTAATTGTGTTTACAGATGAACAAGTAAAATGCATCTGAATTGTGGAAGAGCTTACAATAAAAGTAGTGACATCCATTCTGTCTGCTTTGCAACTTAGGATAATAGGTCCCAGTTGCAATGATACTTCATTTAAAAAAATACAGTTCTTATAAAAAAGCAAAACAGCAAGAATTCTAACAAATGGTTAAGCTTGAGGTGAGTTTCTGCAAAAGAAAAAAAATAGCCAGACTTCCATAGACTAGCAGGATGTTTAACAGCAGGAGATTAAGCCTGTAGTACAGTGATAGAAATTTTAATATGTAATATTTTTGTTGTTGCTGTTTAGATTAATTCAAGATTTCTATTCTCTTTCTTCCCTCACATCTAGCAAAACTGTACAATCTAAAGTGGACTGCATTTTGGTAAGTACAACTCCCAGAATGCTTTTTAATATTTAATAAACTTCAAGACCAAAATAGATGACTCTGGAGACTTGACAGCTATTATGAAGCCTTTCCTTAGCAGTGCTTTAAGGTACTACCACTAAATGTGATCAAAATTAGTTCCCGTTGCCAAAAAAAAATGTATAATGTGGATTTGGTGTTTGTTTCTGTGGAAGTATTGACTTCTCATGGCCAGCAGCAAGTGGCCATGATTGCCACTTGTAGAACTGTCAGTATAGATACAGCACAGAAAGATGACTTACTGCTTTTGTAAGCATGATTTTATTAAATGCAAGATTATGTATTGCACAGATCAGAGTATGCAAGAAGCTAACTGTACCTTCAAGTTCTCTTGCTCTTTAGGCCTTTAATAACAATGATTATTGGTTTTGTTGTTTCCTTGAAATAGTTACTTCATGGCCAGTACTACATTTTAAGGAAGGAACTAGATTGAACTGCATGTTCGCACAAAACCTGGCAAACCAATGTCCTGGTCTGTGAAATTTTTGTAGGTGTCATAATTATCAGATTGTTGGTTTGTTTTTTTTAAATCTTGCTAACCTCAAAAGTTGTATACCGTCTCAGGTACTTTCCCAGAAATGTGCAACACTATAGGTCCTGTTAGCTCTGGTGTACTACTTAGGACAGAGAGAGATACAATTTTTTGAAGAAGCCAAGCCTTTGAAATGCATAAACATCATCTTCCTTTGTGCATTAAAATAACAGGATCTAGAAAGTGATATGATAAAGAGATTATTTCTGGGAAGCAAATATGTAGCACTAACTCAGAAAGAGGTTTTATTTGGTGTTTTAATAGTGAGCAAATTGTGAGTTTCTTTAAATCAGAGTCTGAATTCATAAATCTTAAGACCGGAAGGGACTGCTTACTCTGACTTTCTACCTTTGTCATTTTATCCAGAAGTACCAGTGGGTAAGATAAAAAGATGACATAGACAGCCATCTGGATATAAGCAAATAGAATTTGTTCAGCTGTATGGCTGAGCTAAATAAGAACACTCCGTAAAGTCACATTATCAAAGGCTAATTCAGGTGACACTGAATTCACTTTCCTTAAAATGTTGTCTTAATTTACTGTAGTAAGAGGTTTAAAGTAAGCTGTACTGTTATATTAAACAAACTTTGGACCCAGTTTTGCCTATGCTTAAAATTCTTGGATGCATCTGACTAAAATAGTAATGCAAAATGTCATTTTTGTCCACTTTATTCCTCATTGACATTTGTGGACACAAAGCACATGTCTGAAGATCTTAATTTTTTTGTATGAGAGTCATCTTCAGTGGCAAAAGGGCAAATGGCAGAGTTACACTCTTTTTAACACTAGCTTTTTCTGTGGTGAAAAATGGGAAGTGGGGTAGGTGTTCCAAAGTAGCATCAGAGAGGAAGTAAGTAAGTAGGAGGTAACCAGTCATCTGCTTCTTGGAAATCCATTTTAAAGAAAAGGAGTTACACTAGAACTGTTGTTGCATTAAATTCTGCAGATTTGTGGATCGAGGATGCCGAGGTAGGGATTTTTAGTTTGTATGAGTCCATTCATTTGTGTAGGTCTCATCCATTGGATGGACAAGCTACTGTTCTGAATAGTGGTCTTGGACGCAAAGCAGTCCCCACAGCTTGACTTGGAACAGAGCAGCAGTGTCTGGATGGTCTGGTTTTCTGTTCCAGATGCCTCCTTGTCTGTCCTACTGTTCAGAGGAGTCCTGTCAACAGTGGAAAGGCCCCTCTAGGTTAGCAAAGGTAGATCTAATGCTGTTCAGGTAGTTTAAAAAAGAAATCCAAGATCAGAATAGTTTCAGGAAACAAAAATTAAGCTGAATTCTGGCTAAGTGGTTTCTGCATTTTTACATTCTTTTGGAAGGCTGTGAACTGCAAGACAGAATCTAAAAGTATGTTAAACTAAAAGGCAGGGACTATATAGCTCTAAATAACTTGTTGGGAACTTCCTTGCAGCCCTGCCCAGTTCTGTCCTGCAGAAGGTAGGTGAGCAGGTTGGCTCTTTGGTGGAAGGTGTATGAGTTTGTCAGAGCAGCCCTGTGATTGGGGTACCAGCTGCCTGCAGAGAGTCCGACTCCAAGCTTATGGGCAGGTCACAACATTTCCTTTAAGTGCCTGTTCTTGCATGTTTGGTTCAGACAAACCTTTCCAGGGCCTTCTAATCAGTCTCATGAAGCATAAAGGGACAATGTCTGTCCCTTGTCTCCCTTCTTACTGTAAGGAGGAGATTTGGGACTAGTTGTCAGTTATATTGGGAGGTGCTGGTGATAGCTTAAAGCATTTAAACTTGATCAGTTTGCTAGCAATCTTAAAAAACAGTAGTAGAGAAAAGTCAGACTATGCTTGTTGCCATTTGTGTTTGGTAGCACCAGTCGCAAGCTGCATCGCACAGAGCCGCACACAGACTGCCTAGTTCAACACAGGATAGCAAGGAAGAGAGAAATAGGAAGACGAAACAGAGGTGATGGCAATGGTGTTTGTTGTGGAGGTAGCTAGCAGCAGAGGACTGCAGAAAACGGCGAGTATAAGGGCACTGGGACTGCAACTACTCATAGAGGAGACCAAAGTTATCTGCTTTTTATTTGTTATACCGCACCACTTTTGTTCTGACATACTGTCAGTTTCTGGAAGATAGTAAGAAGATCATTGTATGCTATGCAATCCAAAAAAGATAATTAGCAAGAATTGTGGTGCAAACAGCCATTAAAAATTCATTATAACATCTTTTTAACTGTAGTAAACACGTCTAGCAGTAGATTCTCTTATGACTTCGCTTGGTTACATTTGTTGCCACATACTAAGTGAACTCTTGAACCTGATTTTTAAAATGGTTTGCTCTATAGAAACGCTCAGCAAGAACGTTTCCTTAGTTCTCTGAAAAGAGGTCAGTGTTGATGAGCGAGTGCTGGATCAATGGCCAAGAAAACCAAAGCTGCTGATGGCTGGAGCAGTTACAGTGTGGGCAGCAGCAGTGTGCGGGATCTGTAGAAGCACTTGGTCTTGCTGCGGAGAAGGTGGTAGCTCATCACTTGTCTTTTTGGCCGTACAGGAGACAGGCAGAAGCTCTATGAAGCTTTGGCAGCTGTGGTTGGGACACTGTCAGTACGAAGCTGCCATGTGCTTTTAGGGCTTGTTTGGAATATTTAGCACCTGAAATATGTTTCTGCTTCTGTTCAGATAAAGCATATCAAATCTATTTATTGGCAGCTTTTTAGAATAGTAGGTTCTGTTTCAAGTATTAGCTGTTTTTTGTCTTGATCATATTTCCAACAAACCACCTGACCTTGAGCAAATTATTTAACCTTTGCTTCTGTTTCTCTATTCACAAAGTGGGGAGATGATTGCTTGACTACGTTGCTATTCTTAGTCTCGTTGTTAAATAATAGATGTTTGTTCTGCTGAAGTATGACAAGTTTTAGAACCAGTCTGCCAGTATGTGCAAGTTACATTGCCATTGGCATACCGTTTTTTCACTTTGATTAGAGTATAGTTATCTAGAAATACTCAAAATGTGGAAAGAAATACTGAGATCAGTCCATGTCCTCTAAAATAGTAGTCTTGCAAAAATCTTGCGGCAGTGCCCCTGGCCTTCAGCAGAACTCAAGGACAGAAATAACCTGTAATTCTGTCTTCATTGTGGAAATATGGAAAAGTTCAAATTTGAATGCTGTTTTTCACTGTGTTCATTACAGAAGTTGTAACTCTGCTAATTGTTCCTTAGTATTTTCTTCTTCTATTTTATTTGAAGTTTGGCCTGACAAAATATTTTCTTCTTTAAAACAATCCAAAAAAAGCACATTTCCTGGAGTTTTCCCACGGTAATCCCTTTTGACAACTTTAGTATGAAACTTCACTAAAGTTTGTGACCTGACAGTAGATCAGCAGTCAGAGAAAACCAGATAGAGAGAACCAATCCGCCAAGGTCAAGAAACCTCAAATGATACTCTGTGATTCTGGAGACTTGCATTCAAATCTCAAGGTTCTCTGGTTCAAGCAGGAACATGATTAAACTCATGTTTCCTGTAGTACAGATTAAGTCCTTAACCACGTTCTGTGTTGAACTGATCCTTGTCTCTTTGTGCTACGAAAAGTTTCAGTGTCTAGTTAGTGTCTGTCAGAATGGAACCAGATGTCAAAACCTGCTATTTTAATTAAAAAAAAAAAAACCCACACAAAATTTTGGCCACCCTGGTTTATTTCACAGCTGTTTATTTGCTCAATCAAAATGCTTGTTAGAATGAAAAAGTTGCATCTGTTCCTAGGAGATCCTTGTTCTGTGTCTGTCTTAGGCAGAAAAAGGACATATTCATTTGGAGCAGATCTATGTGGCCACTGATAACACAGATATAAATGGATCTCTAGTTTAATGTTTGGTACATACTTTGTGCATTTCTTTATATCTATATTTGGTAACTGTCAAAACAAAAATATCAAGAGATTTCTGCTCCTTATGTGTTACTGAAAGTCCTTCCTTAGCTGTGACTTGAGGTTTCTAATTCTTTGTCCTTAGTTTTTCTGTCTCAGAATATAAGATCACTCAGATGTTTTGCGTACTTGATATATTTTTGGCTAAATTGAAGTCAAGTTGTGAAAATAAGTATGAACACTGCTCGCTCCCCATCTTCACTGCATCTTCCTTTATTTAATGTGGTTCCAGTTACAGGAGATAAATATAAAGTGTGAAGACCAAGAGTAACAGAGGTGGTGCTTTGTGATAGCTTTACACCTCAGTCCTGCAAGCACTTTAGCATGCTTATGCATTTTTCTAATGCAGCTTCAAGAAATATGGTTTATAAATAGCCTTTGGAGAATTAGACAGTCTTCATCTGATTTGATAGAACCAGTCAGTCAAGGTCAGGAAACTTGAAGCAAAATTTTTACTTGGATCCCTTTAAGTAGTGGAAAAGGATTCCCCAGATATTTTACATTCTGTATGGGTTCTAAAACTACTGTAGCATAAGCTTTGATGGGCTACACAAAGGGGAATTTGTCCAAGATGATGTCAGCACTGCAGTCTTTCTCTTGATGCTGTGACTTTCTTCCACTCTATTGACCTATTTTTTCCACACTGTTAACCTGTTTGGAGGGTGGTGGTGGAGAAAATTTATAGTATATTTTGTGTTCTTGTTTCTTTTTATTCATTTCCATATGTATCCAACTTAGCACAAAGGAAAACTCAGGATGAATTAATCTTTTTCTTCCTGGTCAGTAGTCAGTAGGCCAGCTGAAATGTTCTCCCACTTTCCCAAATTTTTTTCTGATTTCAGTAAGAAATTTGAAAGTTCTGATACTCTGAACAGTTGCAGTAACAGAGTTATTACTGAATTCACCAGACCTTTAGCACTGAGAACTAGTGGATGTCAGCTGAGGTTGAAGAAGAGATTGTACTTAACTAAGGTTGTAAACCTTTAAAGTTTTGAGAGTTTTAGAAATGTTTAGATAAAACAGCCTAACATAATGTTTGGTTTAAAATTTGTTAAATATATTGCTTCCTGAATCTGCTTGCACTGACTGTCATGCTCTATCTCCTCGCTGCTGCTTCTTCAGTTTTAAGATTATTTTCTCTAAATAGATTCAGCCTCATCTAACAAGCTTAGGTTTATCTAATTATCACCCAGGTAGGATTACTTCTGTGAACTGCCTGTGACTCCTGGCTGTGTGTTAACTCCTGTTTCAAGGAGGTCCTGCCTCCCCAAGGGCTTCCCTGCAGCCACCTCTGGAAGCTGGAGGAGTTGAGCAAAAAGTGCTGTCTGGGGCCAGGTGTGGAGAGGAGTGGGTTTTGAGTGAAAACAGTGAGATAACTTCACTGTCCAGCTGCTTCTGCTGAGGATGTGAGGAAAGCCATAATCTTCAGCTGCCTCAGGTCTAGGGTTGCAGTTTTGCTGATGAGAGTGTCACTGGATCGCTTGCATCCTTTGGAAAAGGCTCTGCTTACATAATCCCAGTCAAATTTTTTTCTCTATACATATATTGTTGGGGTTTTTTGCTGTTTGTTTTGGTTTGGTTTTGTTTTTTTTTTTAAACTAGGAGGTTTGGTGGATGGGGCCTGTGTAGCAGAGCCTCCATGGCTCAGGCAGGGCCCTTCCACCCAGCCCCTTCTCTCTGCCAGGACACAGCAGAAGTTGCTTCAACTGCAGTGGGCACTGAGAGTACTTCAGTATTTTTAGATGAAAGGTTTAATGTTCCTTCTAAAACCTTGCCCTTTATGTTGCACTCTGGCACATTAGATTTGGAAGCGTGAGTTTGTCTTCCACCTCAGTGTCAGAGTCATCGGGGGTGTTTTTGTTTTGCCTGGGATGCATTTGCCACATGGATTAGTGTTTACCACGCAGGGTAATCTCACCCCAACCGTGTCCTTGGGGTACTGCTTTGGCATTTGCCATTTAAACAAAAAGCAGTTAAGTTCCTTGAATAAAAGGAGGTCTAATAAAAAAGTGCAGGTTTTCTTACAGTTAATTTTCTATCTTTTCAGAAATAAATGATTAATTTTCTGTAAATTCTTTCTTTGAAGAATGTTATCTTTTCAATAATGGCTTTGTACAAGGAAAGCCCACCTGTCCAAATGCTGTAATTTATGCAGGAAAGGAAGAACAGAGAATTTGACAAAATGCACCCATTAAGAAATATTTCTCTGGATATTTGGTGGTCTGAGCACCACTGCTGTGTAAGCTGCTGTAGAGCCACGCAGAAATCGGTGTCAGCAAATTTCAGGCATTTGTCAGAGAAAAAAAAAACCCAAATGTTGTGGTTTGCTGCAGTTTATAAAAGCAACAAATCCAGTGTCTGTTACCTGGCTGCTGCAGGAAGTGTTTTTTTTGGCTCAGAGAATGTCTGTCACATCGCTGGTGGCCCAGTTCTGTGGAGCAGTCTTACAGTGGGGGTCAGCAAGCCCCCCGTGCTCTCCCGGCACCCTTGCCCGGACAACCTGGCCCACTGGTCCTTGCCCGGAGCCTGGGGTCAGGGAGCGGGGCTGGGCGGGGCGGGGGGAGCTCACCTCTCTCTACTACTGCAGTTAATTTTTGCCAGCTGAAGCGAGGTGGATCTGCACATGACTGGGGTGGGTAGAGAGCCCCGGTTTGAAGTGAAGTTCAGGTGTTTAGTTTCCCTGGTCTCTATTCTGCTCATTGCTGAAGTAAACAGCCAGGTGTCCCTACCTGTTGGTCCTGCTCTCTTCCTTTCTATTCTTCTGGAAAAGGTTACATTGGCAGTAAGACACCAGTAAAGGAAAAGAGAATTAACTGTAGTCCAAAAGCTGTATTCAGACTTAAAAAGGGATCCAGTGAGTCTGACTCTGTACTGGTGATGCCCCACCTCGTGCATTGCTTCTGCAGCATCTTCCTGAAGGAGAGCCCGCCTGCTCCTTGCATGCATGACTTTACTCACGCTGCTGCTGAGCAGGCCTGAGCACATTAACACAACTGATTTTCCTAGTATTTCTAAGTCCCTGTAGCTGGTTTCAGGTGACCAAAAGCTAGTTTGTATGAAGCAATCACTGTTTGCATACCCCAGATAAACTCCCCTCAGCTGGTATCCTCTGGAGGAGGAAGGAGTTCAGCATCATTGAGATTCATGTTAACTGAATGGCTTGTCTTCAGTATCTGTTAAATAACTCTGATTTCCAAAGGAAACAAAACAAATGCATATGTTTATAGATGGATTTTAAAATGTCTTTGTTGGAGTCTGTGACGCTTAACTATTAATATGTAGTATATCACAGGATTAGATATGACATCCTGTGTTGTGTTACAGCACAGCTGGTTTTTGATGCTGCGTTTTCAGAGGTGCTTCATGTGTACTCTGAAAAGATAAAGTTTTCATGTTACATGTCTGGTTACAGAAGTGATCTGTTACTGACATTTTTCCAGATTCTGCTACTGTTGCATGTGAATTTTGTAAAGGTGACAAGTGCTTTCTAGTGTGTGATGGCGTGCAAATAAAACATCAAGTTTCAAGTCCCAGACTGCTCACAGTCACATTCTTTCACATAAGTAAATATTTTCTTGTTTAAAATTGTATTATTTAGGAATAGACTGTTGGATGACGGTTTTTAGCTGTCAAGCTCAACTCTTATTGTTTGCTTTTTCTCCCTCTGCCTCCCCCCACCTTTTTTTTTTTTTTTTTTTAACCAAAACGCATTTGTTATCTAGCAAGAAGTTGAGAAGTTTACAGACCTAGAGAAACTCTACCTCTACCTTCAGCTGCCTTCGGGTCCCAACAATGGAGACAAAAGGTATGAGTGTGTAAATGTGAGCAGCTAGTACTGAAAACTTAACCTTACTTCCTGTGGCACTTGCCTGCTGAGGAGCCATTCACATGATGTGTTTGGTAGCAGAAGCAGCCTTTGTTAAATGTTAAGGACTCTTCTTTTCCTGAAGATTGTGTTTGGTTTTTTTTTTTTAACTTTGAATCTTTAGTGCATGAATAGCTTGTAAAATAAACCTAAAATGCACGAGTCATCAGAGAAAGTGTTTCGCAGCCTAAGTGTAATCGTTCCTTCACTTTTTATGTAGGAAGTGATAATATAACAACACAAATGTGATGGTGGGGGAAAGAAGGAACTAATGGTATTTCTGATAACATTTGTTTAACTGAAGGAAGGTCTAGAAAACCAACCTGTACATCCCATCACAGAATTACTATATGATCCCAGTAGGGTGGTTATAGGCAGGCAGGTGCCAACAGGAAGCACTCTGAGCATCTGCTGGGAAAGTTGGGTGTCTCCAAAGGGCAACTGGCAAACTGAGTGGGCAAAAGCTTAGAGGTGGTCAGTAAGGAACAACAGATTTAAGAGAGGAAGTGGGTGGACTCTTGCCCATCGCTGTCTACTCGCGGCTATGTATCAGTCAAGAGCTGTAGTGTGGAGTTCCTTTGTTAAATTGTGGATGGAAGAGGGAGATGACTGCTGCCCACACCTCAAGGAATAGCTATGTGTGTGAGGTACTGGCCCTCGTTGTCTCGCCACCTGTGTAGGCAGGCAGTTATTAAGTCTTGTAACTGAGGAGGAGCTGTGGGGCAAAATCTTCATTGGCACTGCTTCTTCTTTCCCTAGCGATCAGATCTCCATGTCGTCCAGCCGTGCCCAGCAGATGCACGCCTTCTCGTGGATACGGAACACCTTGGAAGAGCACCCTGAGACATCCCTTCCCAAGCAGGAGGTTTATGATGAATACAAGTGAGTGCTCACAAGGTGGATCCGTGCACATGGCTTTAGTGAGCATAGATAGTTCTGTGATACTGGCTCTACAGGTACTCCACTGATGTACAAGTGCGTATAGCAGAACAAGGTCCTGTATACTGATGTCCCTGAGAAGCATACTGAGTACAGTGAGGCAAACTGTATTTGTTATTTCTGCCATGGAAAATAAGACTGTGATAAGACATATGCTGAAGGAAAGGTACAAGTATTTCTTAACAAGTAATACCTGTATGAATATTGTTTTTGTTTTGTGGACAGAGTGGCACAGGTAAGAAGCACCAGTTACTATCTTATAGTACCTTTTGGTCCACTGTATATACATGCATATATGACTCCTTAACAAGGATGAGGGGTTGAATTGCTCCTTCTGAAAATGCAGCTGTTTTGCCCCTAAGATCTAGCCTGTTACACCTTTCTTTCCAGAATAATGCATAAATGTTGGACCTTCCTGCAGCAAACCCGATTTCTACAGAGACACAATGTATCTGCATATGTATGAAAACAGTAACCAAGGCCACTGTGAGTCTGTGTTGTCACGTCTCAAAGCTACCATGTAACGAGCAAGCGATTAGAAGCAAGGGAGAGGGAGCTGTCTGGCGGAAGTTGGATTTGAATTCATTTACAGAACATTCCCCATGGAGGGGGTGGAAATAATCATCCTCAGCCCAGTTGCCTGAAGATGAATAACAGATTTATGATCTAGTATGAATATTTCCATAATCTGAACGATTACAGTAATTTGCAACGAGCTGAATCCCTTCACCTCCTAAGTGCCTACAGGATTCAGCCCGTAGTAATTGTTATTGCAGGATTGCCTTCTGGGAATACCTCCTCTTAATTAACTCTCTGGTCAAGTTTTTTACTCTGACTGAGCTGAAACATGATGGCATTCGCTTGCCTGGGGTTGATAAACATGCACACACCTATTTCTGAAATCTCGCCGTCGACTGGAGCGGTGACGCAGCCTGGAAGTCCAGCCAATGACACAGACGTGCTGGAGCGGCCAATCCCCGAGCAGCAGCCGCTTGCGCAGACACAGCAACAGCGGCAGCTGCTGTGCAGGAGAGAGATGGAAGCGTTATTCTTAAATATATTTCTTATTAAATAATTTATGGCCTGCTTCAGCAACAAATCTGCTTGGCTTCCATGCTGTGCCAAGCTGCAGATGCCCGGAAAAATCATCATCTACAGATTGTGGAGTGTGAAATTTGGATGGCTTTTGTATGTAGCTGCATCAAGTATTTGTGTATTGTATTTTTTTTTCCCTAACAAAATAAGGGTGGTAAGCAAATATTCAGGAAAATATCAAATGTTTGGAATCTGTTCTCCTTTGAAAGCATCTGTTCTGTTTTTAAAACATTCAGTTTCTTTGGATATTTTCATGAGTTATTCTTGCACACCAAAGGAAAAGTAGTCTTGGAGTGGGAGGTGGGGAACAGGCATATAAATAGATAGGAGAGTTAGTTTTGATAAGTCATTTTTCTTTACCTAAGGGTGTTAAGACCTCTCAAAACTCACTTCTGTCATATTAACAGGTTAGCATTTCTCTCCTCTGTGCAAAGATAGACATTGCATGAGCTCACAGTGAGCAAGCTTATGCACTCTGCATGTATAAATCAAAGTTACAAGGCTTCAGAAGAGTGCTGCATCATACCAGCATCTCAATTCCTGCTGTAAATTTTGGTCAAAATAAATCTTGCAAAACTACTGGACTTCTGCATCACCTTTCATGGTTTTTTTTCTATGAAGAGGGAAAGACAGAAGCCTACACCCCACACAAGTCCACTATTGGCAAGTGTTGGTAGTGTTTCCATGTTTCAGTAGCCTCTTCTTGCTAGGCTTATTCAACACAGTGATTGACTCTTCTTTCTGTTTTCTTACTCTTCTATTTAATTGTGAATTCACATCGCTAACTGGATAAAAGTGAATGGATTCATCTCCCTTTTGAAAGGGAGAAAATTAATGAAAAATTCATCATAATATAAGGCAGTAGCACTTGGGAAGGTTGAGAGCTTGCAGCTGAATTTCAGAAAGGAGGTAGATGAGAGATAGTTCACCTCTCTTGTTGGTGTTGTGATGCCACTTGCACTGACAGAATACGTTGGGCTGTAAGAAACTGTGTTGTGTTGGGAACACACGGTTCTTCTGCCACCTTCCTCTGGGAGTTATGGGCAAATACAGTCTGGAAAACCTGGGAACTGATGCAGAGCTGCCTACCGTGTTATCTAGCCTCCAGAGAATGGATGCTCCTTCCCATGAAATCTTTTCAGTGTTTTCTTGTAAGTCAGTTTTACTTGGGTATCTTCTCCCTACTGGTAAACACCCTTCTGGAGTCAGCCAGGTGTGGATTAGCTGAGTTTAGAGAATTAGGATTTCTAGTCTTAAATGCAGTCCTGCAGTACTTACACAGACAAAATCCCTGTTTGCCCACAAAATGGTTTGTTGAGCCTCCAGTAAACACTTGGGCCCTCTTATCTTGCTTCTATTGCACTGACGCAAGGAAGAGAAGTCATTCGTATTTAAGTTTGGTGCCCTGAAGATTCACTTGTTATGCTTAATATGGATTAGGAGATCTTTGAGTCATCCCATATCTCTTTCCTTTAGACTGTAAATCATTAATCCTTGCTTTACTGGCTGCTGGGCCACTCAGTGCTGCCTGACGCATAGTTTATGTGCACTAAGTTTAAGAATGTTAACCAACAAATTAGGAGAATATTCAGAAGCTAGCACAGAAGAGGGTGGTAGGTATAGGAACACCGTGTCTGTTAAATAAGACACAAGATACATACTCATGTTGTTTCATAGCACTTAATCAATGTTTTTATATAAAACTCCCTGATAGGAAAAGGATGGGACCTATTGTGTTGTAAAGTCCAGTTCTCTGTCATAAGCAACTACCTATATGTTCCTTTTAAAAGCCAATCAAACTCTGTCTAGTTGTTTTCCACCTCTGCTGCTGCTCTTGGGAGTGTGACCTGCAATTTCACTTCTCTAATGGCTTTCAGACATCTCATTTCCATCCTACCTGATTTTTAGGACTCATTTCTGTGCCAGCATTGTTCATCAGCTTAATGAGAGCCAACCTCTTCCTATGTTTCTTCGCTCTAACCCATTTTTAGAGACCAGTTGTTTTGCTGGATTGGATAAGCCAAGATCTTTGTTTTGTTTCATGCAATAGGTCCTTTATCATTTGCTGTTAAGGATTTTTCTGCCCAGGAAGCTATGTAAACTGGGCTGCATAGCCTGACTGTCTTCACTGGCTTTTTGGTTAATCTTCTTTTGTGGTTTAATTCAGGTGCACTCCCAAGTATATTTTATGTCTTGAGTATCTTTAATTCCTAACAAAAAAAAAAAAAAAAAGGCCTTTTCTCCTTATCACGTAGGGGAGCTCTGTACAAAGGAACGTAAGCAACCACATGTCCATTGTCATTCCTGTCTCTGTGCAGACCTTCCCTCCCCCATCTTTTTTCCACCCACCCTTCAAATAAGCAAAACAGCTCCTGGGCTCAGAGATGTGCCAAGAGTGCAAGTAGCAGAGAGAAGAGCTCCAGGGAAGAACTCCTGGTATGTGTTGTCAAGTCAATGAGAGACCACAGATGGACATGGAGGGTTCTCAGCCAAGCCAGGAGGAGGAGGGGCCGTATGGGATGATCTGTCTGAAAACTGAAATTACATGATAATAGCTCAGAAATCACAAGCTTGCAGGAGCTGCCAGTATGGGTACGAGGGGACCATGTAACTGTGTGTTTTGCTGCTAGCAAGTAATTGTCTTGAAACAGATGTGCTAGACTTGAGGAATGGATTTTTTTTTTCCTTTTTTATTTATTTTCTCTTAGGGAGGGAATAATTTTAACTTTAAAGTTGATTGATTGGTAGGTCCCTAATCCTGTTTTGCTGGGTTATTTTTTTATTTTGTTTTGCTGATGTAGATTTTCAGTCAAAGATACTGCTGAGTGTGGCAGAGAATTTCAGAGAGCCCTCCTTTGCATGCTATTTGAGACTTAAAGTCCGGTAATCAGCATCAGTAAGTGACAAAGACCCACCTTTTAGGAATTTCCAGAGTCAAGTTAAAATCCATTGGAGCCTGGCAAGATGCAAGGGAAAAAAAATGCACAGAGATATATGTATTACACGTAAATCAGTGTCTGATTCCTAAGAGAGTGCAGCAAGGCAGAAGTATTCCATTGTATTAACTTCAAATGGACACGTCCAGAATCCAGATTTTGTGACTGAGATGCATTGAAATGAAGTATGTTTGTATGTAAATTGGATAAAAACCTTGATGTCCCATACAGAAACTAGACTAATGGCTGCCTGTACACCAGGTTGTGGGCAACATCTCCTGGTTTGGCCCGGTAGCTGGGGGAGGTGGGTGTACACAAGCTCTGCAGGGAAATGTCAGAACCAAATAGCATAAAACTTGCTGTTTATCATCATCAAAGTCATTATATTTGTGGTGGTAGTTTTAAAGTGGAGGATACCTACATACAGCCAAGGTAAAAGCAGCAGGTACTTGCTGTATAATAACTAGTATTTTTACAGAGAAAATAAATGCAGTGGAAGTATCTCAAGAAATATATACTGCTTTCTATAGAGCTGCAGTTTTCAGAGAAGACATTTTGACTGGCCTATTTGGGTGCAAATGCCGTTGCTAATTGTTACTGTTTCTACTAGGTGATGCTGGGAATGAAACATCTGTTTCAGGAATGCTGCTTTTTCTGTTCTTTGTGTCTGTCTTTGTTTGCCTGTATGTACCTGATTAGAGTAGCAGGCAACGTGGTGTATGAAGCTATTGTTTTTCTGCTCTCCTGCTGATGCCCACACAGGGTTGTGTACAGTCACAGTCATCTTTTCAGAGGCAGGTTGTTTTTGTGTATTGCTGGTAGGACTTCTCATGGGAAAGGAGATCACTGCTATCTGTTGCTGACTCTATGACTGTAGGAAATCTGAATGAGAACGCTTTAACGTTTTGGGCACATTAATATCTGTGAAATACCACAAGGCACTTGAACAAAAGGCAATATGGCATTCATACCCTCGTGCAGCCTTAAGCACTTGCTGTGTAGGTAAACCTTCCAGAACAGTTACGAGTTTTCTCCTCTGCTTTCACATGTTTGTGATTTTCCAGATCATTCACGTTTTGCAGCAAAATCAACAATTCTTGTTGTCTGCCTCAAGGAGATATTTTTTAGATATCTCAGATGTTGAAACATGTGAATAGATGTTGAAACAAAATTCCTTCTGCTGTTTTTGAGAACTGAAGACAGATAACAGTGCCCATTTTACTGGAATAAGTAAACTTAGCAAAATAATTACCTTTTGTTGCTTTATTCCCCTATATCATCAGGTTGTATAGTCAGTGACATGAAGATCTACATTTGCAGAGGCAGGTGAAATCTCTGTTAATTTAGGACTGTTAATGAATATAAGGATGTCTATAATTAAGCAGCTCTCACAGTTCAGTAGTGGTACTGCGATAATAGGACTAGGTCCTCAATACATGGTTATGTTACACCTATAAAGGTGAAGCGGGTTCCCTGGGAAGGTATGTTTTATTAAATTTAGTTCTGTTAAGGACTGTTAAATTGAAGGTGTGTAGGCAGAATCTTTCTCTGGACACTGAGATCTCTTACCTACTGCTTTAAAATATTGCTGCAGGACTTCAGGCCTTGCCACACTCAAGCTATATGTCAGGCTAGAACAATGTCTCTGCTTTTATTATGTCCTCAAATAAGTGAATTGAAACTACGCTTCGAACTAAGTTGTGGAGTAAATCTTAACTGTGCTCTAGATAATGCCACTACTTGTTATGTCTCCACATGACTTGTCTTTGAACTCGGTAGAGAACAAGGCAAAAACTATGGTATTAATAGCTCTGTTCATACATTTTTAATGCATTCAATTCGTTGTGGATAGCTTCATTAATGTTAAATGTGGTTCTAAATATGGATGGGTATAAGTGTTTTCTTTTGAAAACCTTTGATGGAGTCTAGCATGCAGGCTGGCCTCTTGTATTGACTTTGATTCCATTCACGCTTTCTTTCTCTCTGTTGCAGGAGCTATTGTGACAATCTTGGCTACCACCCATTAAGTGCTGCTGACTTTGGAAAGATCATGAAAAATGTCTTTCCAAATATGAAGGCCCGTCGTCTAGGCACAAGAGGCAAATCAAAATATCCTTTGCTAGAACTCTTCTCAATAACTTCTGCACTTGCCTGGAGAACATCTGTCATTATAGCTTAACTACCAGCTAAATGTAGAAGTAGTGTTAAATAAGAAATGCAGACACTTTCCCAACATTCTTTAAAAATTATTAATTGCAGTAGTGTTAGGTTGCAAGATATAACTTTGGAAACAAGTACTTAAATTTAGGTTCTGATGCTTAGTTGTCACAGCAGTGAGGAATCAAAGAAGCTTTATCATTTAGTGCAAAGGGAGATACTGGAATAAAGGAACTTGCTTTATATATGTGCAGTAACTAGTATTTTATTTGTTGTACAGCTCAGAATTATCAGAACATTTCTTGCTTTTATATTATACTTGTGCACACCAGTAATCTAAAAGTTAGTTGTAAAGCCAAAGATCTGTCTTAAGCTGTGCTACAGATATTTCATAAACCTGCCTCTCCTCAACTGTTAGCATGGCTTGAAAGAGAAGAGGGAACTGGGAAGTTGTCACAAAAGCTGACTTCAGATTTGGAAAGCACAATCCGAGCCTTGTCCTGCTGTCAGAGGGGACGCAGCTTCCTTCACTGCATGGTGCAGACCTGAGATACCAAAGACAATTCAGAGCAAGAGCTTCTAGGATGGGGAGCACTGTTTCTCTCTTGACTTCAGTCTTGTTCCCTCTGCCCAAAGTTGGAATCTGCCTCCTTCCCTGTGTTAGTCCATCCCAGAGGGTGTACAAAAACACCACCCCGTTTAATTGTAACTTAAAACAAACCTTAAAATACTTTAAAAACTGATGTTATCATAGTGTAACTAGACATAATTGTTATGGGGAGAACTATACACAGATCTTGGGACAGATTAGTTTATCAACTAATAGGCTGCCACTGTGAAGAATTTGAGGCAAATGCTATGCAAAAGAGTCTGCTCATATCACTGGTGGTTCTGCTGCTTCAGTGTAGAGGCAAGAAGCTTGGCTGGGAAAGGAATGCAGCAATCAAATCTAAAGGCTACAAGGATGTGAATTTTTCTCAGGCTTTTCTGAGACTCAGCTGCAGTTTGTCTAGTCTTTAGCATGCTGAAGTGTTCCATTAAAAAGGAAAAACTGATAGTGATTTTCAAAGTAAGTTTTTTCATCAGCAAGAATTTTGTCTTTTCCAAGTTGAGAATCATGCTTCCCTTGAGAATCTGTAGAAACCATCGTCAAGTAGTGTAATACCCTCTGCATCCCCCAGGGTCGACTCTTGCTCCTCTGACGTGCTGAGTGGGCAAAGCCACTGCAGTAAGCAGGGCAGGGAGAGCATTAAAAGGGCAAAAGGCATCAAGGTGCTTGTAGGCTCTAATTAAAAACCACTCCAAAGAACTAGCAGTAATGATACGGGCACACTGTAATACTGGCCTTTGCCAAGGTCTCACCTGAAGCGTGCACTTACAGAGAGAATTACATGCTAGCAGGTAGCCCAGAATTATTTGTCTTCCATAGAGGGGAAGAAACCTTCCATGCAGTAATAAATGGAGAAGTTATGTGTCAACTAAATTGTTTCATAAAATACAGTGTTGGATTATTAGTGGAGTCCAAAACTTGGTAGTGATGTTCTAGATAGAGCTAGAGAAGTTTTAAGGAAGAAGTCACATGATGTAATTGTAGCTTGACCAAGGGCATCTCTTTGAATTCTGTTCCCTAAGTTTCTGATTCAGAATGATTAAAATGTGACTTTATCTCACGCTTACCTTAATACCTAGCCTACTTACATTTATTTTATTGTAATTATGCTCCATCCAGGTTAGCACAAGCAAATGCAAACTCCATGGTCTGGGAAAGAGAAATACAGACATATTTACAGAACGTGAAAAATTAGTGATCCTGAAAAGGATTTGCATGTTACAGAGAAGAGACATTGTATGTGAACTCCTAGAGTAATGCTGTGGAGAGAAAAAAAGGCTGATTTGATTTTTAGACCAATAAACAAGTGAGTAAGGGTAATGGAGGGAGTATATTTTTGTATATTGATTTGATGGGATCAAGGTAAGAACAAATCTGGGTATTTGTGTCTATGTTTTTACAGAAGAATTATCATGGGTGGGGAGAGAGCCACAAAAATTGTGTGAAATCTTCAGAAGAAATGTCCTCATCAGTCATTTTATCCTGTCATGGGGAACTTCTTCAGTTTGTGGAAGTCCCTTAGGAGAAGGAAATGTTATGAAAATTAGCAAAAAGAGGCAAACCAGAACAACTCATAATTAAGTAAAACCTAAATTTGGGAACACATTTTTTAATAGTAATTAACTTTTGGAAATGCATTCTTCATCTGGTTTTAGGCCTGGTTTAGGAAGGGAGTTTAGTCCAAACTTATGTTAATGATTTAAATACTGAATAGCTAATTGAGACTACTTGGTGTGGTTTAGTGGTTCTTCTAAGTCATCAAATGGAATTTGTCATGCCTAGCATCACTTGCTCTCTGCATAGATGGAGAAGCCCAGTGACCTGCCCCAGAACACAGCCGCTTATAGGCTCTTGATTCTGGCTGGCTGTGAGACTATGTTAGTAACAGTAACTCTTAGATCTGTTGTTGAGTTTGCTTATAAAGCTTATGAGGGGTATCAGAGGAATTACTGCCCTTCCTTCCTATCCCCCAGCTAACAAGCAGACATGATTTAGACCTTAATTCTTGTTCACATATTGCTACAGTGGACTGAGGAAGAAGGCTTTTGTGCATATGCCAACACTGCCCAACCTTGACTTTCATAAAACTGGAGATGGGGTATGATATATATTTGCTTATTTTATATATATTTCTGCGAATTAACATTGATGTTGTTTTTCTGTCCGCAGCTTTCAAAACAAAGAGCTGTGTAGATTTTAAGATTTTCTTTACAATACTTACGTTCTGAATCATGGTTTGATGTTGTTCTGTAAAGTTCAGAACAAATTGCAGTGCTATTAAAAAAAATAATTTAGGAGGTGAAGCAGACTTTCACAGTGTTGCCACCCACAAGCTATATCTTTTTAACTCTGATTCTGGTTTGGTTTTATTGTGTGTATTTTTTTAAAAAAAGTAAATGCTAGGGAAGAGGAAGCCCAGTGATCAATTGTTGGTGGTCCAGATATTAGGATTCTCTCTACAATTTTCTTCCAGAAATGTCAGCTTCATATAATGCCTTTGGAAACAATGAGTAGATTAATGTTGAGACATTTCATTTTGAATTATATTGATGTTGTGATCTCATTCTCCATATTTCATGAAAAAGTGATCATACTACTCAACTTTTTGTGTGTTTCTGATCATCGTTTGCCATTTTTGTGTTCATGCCTTAATGACCCTTAATAATTAAAGTAACCTTTCCTCCTTTGTTTGTGTGTTTTAGTTGGATGGGGCAGAGCCGTCTGGGCAGCTGCAAAGTGCTGATGAGGAAGTAGTCTCTGCGGCCTGCCGGCTTGTTTGTGAATGGGCCCAGAAAGTGCTGAGCCAGCCTTTTGATACAGTCTTGGAATTGGCTCGTTTCCTTGTAAAAAGTCACTATATTGGTACCAAGTCAATGGCAGCTTTAACAGTAATGGCAGGAGCACCAGCAGGTAATGAGATAACTTAATGCTGAATCAATGAAATACGGTTCTCTTTTTTTTTTTTTTTTTTTGGGTTTTTTGTTTTTGTTTTGTTAAGAGTAATAACATCTTACTTTGGGGAAGCACTTCTCTTCAGGGCAAATGTTAAACGCTGACTCTGAGCATTGAGCATGCATTTATGTGATTTTAGTCCACATTGTTGCAAATTACTTTTCTTGCTGGTAGTCTGGGTAAAGAGATCTGAAAATAAGCAGTGGTCTCCAGTTTAGTTTGTGATTCTCCCATTTCCTCCAATGAGGACCCATGTCTTTTAAAGCACTTCAGGCCATGTAAGTAATTGTACATAAACTGAATTTATGTACTTTGCTCAGGAGTTTAGTGCCAGTACAGTGCTGGTTTGTAGACAAACCGTTGGTGTAGCTGTATTTCTGTCTGATAACTTGCCCTGATTTGGAAACAATTGTCTGTCTTAATTTTCTCTCAAGAGCAGATTTTCTTACAGGCATTTCTGATATGTTGGATGCGGATTTTCCTGCGATGTTTGGTCAGTGTCAGGTAGTACAAGCATGTCAGCTGCTGCAGTTATTGATCACATTAGAAGTAAGGGCTTGAGGAGCATTGAGAGGGACAGGAGAGCCTTCTCCAGGGGCAGTTGTATGACTGAGGTTCCAGCACTCGATTTCAAATCTTCATTAAGGATTGAGGTAAAGAGAAGAGTTATTTTGTATTTTGCTACATCAGATGAATTCCTGTTCTATTCAATCCCTGGGAAAGCTTACATTTGATGTGGTTGGTCATACATCTACTTTTATGTTCTTTGTTTCCCTCTTCATGTTCAAAATCAGTCGCTTAATAATTTGAAGTGGTTTTCTGTGGCTGTGGATGAAGTAAATTACAAAAACGATGGATGAGGAGGGAAGTGCATGTCCACAATATGCGCCTCAGACTTCCCTCTGGGAAGTTCTGCCCAGGCCTGTCAAGCAGAATGCGTTTAGATCAAGGCAAATCTCTTGAGTCGAGACAGGCAATTTCGTATGGAAACTGGTGGTCAGGGCTGTACGCTGGGGTGATCCCCTTCCGGATCATGTTCTTTCTCCTTCAAGCTCTCTTTCCTTTATTGCAACTTGGAACTGAGGGGTGGCAGTAGCAAATTTTGCTGCCTGTGTACTCCTGTTTTACCTGTTGTCGCTTGGCTTTGTTGATTCTGCTTGCCATGAATGAACACTGGGTATATGTATCAACTCACGTAGTTTCTCCCCTTACTTCCTTCAAGACAAGATGGTTTCCTTTAAGGAAAAGGACAGTTACTTCCAGTGCATGCCTCTGGCTTGGATAGTCATTTCAGGAGAGGTTCTTTCTAGAATGCTAAATAAAATATTCCCATTCCGCTTCATTGCAAGGAGCTACAGTGTCTCTGTGTCTTAACTGAGGAAAAAGCAAACTTTTACCCTCAAAGAAAAATTTGTTGAGTTTTTTTCTCGTAAATTTGCCTTCAGTATTCAACCCACATAGATGAATTGTTTTCCATCAATGGCAATATATTTGTGCATTTCACTGCTCTGTGAAGAAGGAATTGTGCAAGTGGAGATATGTTGGAGTGTTCAAGCTCTCATGGTGCTCTGACCTGCTGGGAGACTGGGCTCTCAGAGCACAGTTCCTAAGCATGTACTGGGTATCTAAAACCAAATGCTTGCCCTAAAATGGTGTTGATTAATTTATAATTAAGAGTTATTTTAAAAACTGTGAAACCCGCAAAGTGTAAAGTAAATGGTGTTAAAGCATTTTTAGAAGGGCAGTTCAACAGGGTTAGTTGGTCACTGAGAGAGCATGCTAATCCTCTTGACTGTTAATAAACAAAAGATCATGAATGTGATGTGTTTTTGTAAGGGAGATGGGTACCAGCTGCACAGATGAGACTAACTCCATGTTGTTCTCCCTGGAAGTACCACTTGCTTGTGATGAGCAAAGGGATTGTCTCCAGTAAAAAATGTTCTGTTCTAATTTCCATAGTTTTTTCACCTTTTTCCTCCTTTTTTTCTTTTTTCCCCGGACACTTCTCTTCTTGCCCTTCTTTCGCCATTATTCCTGATCACACACGGGTTGGGATCCATTCTGATATTACGTGCATTGTGTTTAATGCCTTGACTATTAGATATCTGCTTAGAGCTCCTCCTCTGTGACACAGACCCACAGCTTTCTGGAAGGCTTTTTCATTTTTAAAGCTGTCTTAGACATTAATAACAAAAACACGGATGACGAATTTTAAAGGTTCATCTAAAACATAACTGCTGCCCTCTACTGTCAGTTAAATGAAATGCATTGTTTTTTAGATTTTGCTGACAAAGAAGTTGCAGTTTGGGATTACTGGAAACAAGATGCCAGTACATAGTATTTTAGCAGCTAATGCCCAGCTTGTCTAACAGATGGAGGTTTTTCCACAAATGTGGAAATAAACTGAAACACTGAATAGATTTGAGCATGAAGTGGATGGGAGCACCTCATGGAGGAGGTGTTCCCAGAATGCTTGTGGAGATCCCTTCCATGTATTCTGTGTGGTTAGATACAGAAGTGGCACTACAGCAGACAGGGTATGTCTGGTTTCATACTTCCTCTTTTATTACTATAATATATAATGATTATAATAATTATAGTGATATATATAATAATTTATTGTATATGAATATATGTATTCATACTTCATTTACATTCAGGAATAAAAGGGATCCCCCAGCCCTCAGCTTTTATACCTACTGCTGAAAGTAATTCCTTTCAACCACAAGTGAAAACTCTGCCATCTCCTGTTGATGCCAAGCAGCAGCTGCAGCGTAAGATCCAGAAGAAGCAGCAAGAACAGAAACTGCAGTCTCCTTTGCCAGGAGAGTCTCCAGCAAAGAAAACAGAAGGCACCACGACCAATGGCGTGACCAGTATATCTAATGGAAGTCCTGCAATTCTGTCTCCTCCGCCTATTGGCATTGTTGTGGCAGCTGTCCCCAGCCCAATACCGGTAATGTTCTCCGGAAAATCTCTAGAGAAACCACCTTAAAAAGGGTTGTAAATTGCCAGTAACTAAGCAATGGTGTCAGTGGGACAGAAAAATGGTTTTCATTGAAGGGCTCAGGTCCCTTGATGCTTTTCTGTCCCAGTGACTGTGACATACCACATGAGTTACAGGATTGATACAGAGGCAGCAGAATTCTGATCTGGGATTTCAACTAGCAATAATTAAGGTTCTGTGTGGGAATAATTGCCCTTGAGATGAAGTTTA
This sequence comes from Strix aluco, assembly GCF_031877795.1. Lineage (NCBI taxonomy): Eukaryota > Metazoa > Chordata > Aves > Strigiformes > Strigidae > Strix > Strix aluco. The sequence goes on along the minus strand of NC_133942.1, from coordinate 26,106,585 downwards.
ACCAGACAAGTGTGCTGATATCAGTCATGTGGGTCACTGAGCCCCTAATATGGAATCTAAATTGCCTTTCATCGGCCCAGCACGTTTAGTGGCAGCAACAATTTTATTTTTGCATGAATGTCTGTAATATGGAACATCTTTTGTCTTTCAGCCATACAAAACTGGGCTGGGGGGGAAGGTTATCTGTTTTTAAGATGTTATCTGTGTTGTTGATTTTAAATAGGTAAGCCAATTTTTCTGCCTGGTTAGTGGGTTTGTATTTAACTCGCTTTTGAAACCTTAACAATGAGCAGTGTTTTGAGCACATCCTCTCCTCTTTAACCTTTGTATGTCTGTCTTTTTGGTCCATGTGGTGAAGGATTGTATGAGAACGACCCTTTCATTAGCAGAAGAGTAGTGTGTAGACCAGCGCCTTATGCCTTAAAAGTTGAGGCCACATATCTGTCTGCTAATTCTTAGGCAGGCAAATAGAAATTGTCTTGTATATAGTTGAAGAGCTTGTTTTGTTTAAAACTGACATTCACTAGCTTTGCTGTATTGAGCTGTGTTGTTCTTCACCTCTGAAATACTTGGGGACGAGGTGGTCTGTGGGCTTTGGGGACTTCCTTGCTTCATCGCCACACCTTTTGTCTCTCTCTACAGGTGCCGAGGACCAGGCAGTTGGTGACGTCTCCAAGTCCCATGGGATCGTCTGATAGCAAGGTCCTGCCGCTCAACGTTCAGGTGGTCACTCAGCACATGCAATCAGTCAAGCAGTCACCAAAGACTCCCCAGAACGTTCCTGCCAGCCCAGTTGGTGACCGCTCTGCCCGGCATCGCTACCCGCAGATCTTACCGAAGCCAGCAAATACCAGTGCTCTCACCATCCGCTCTCCCACGACAGTGCTCTTTACCAGTAGCCCGATCAAGACTGTTGTGCCCGCTCCACATGTGAATTCCTTAAATGTGGTAAAAATGACAGCAATATCTCTTGCCCCAAGCAGCAGTAGTGTGCCCGTCAGACAGACACCTTCAGTTAGCAGTAGTGCAGGAGCAGTGGAAGAAGGGAGGACTGGTCCACAGATCAAAAACGGATCTGTTGTTTCACTTCAGTCTCCAGGATCCAAACCTAGCACTGTTGTGGCTGCACCTGCAGTCAAGATCAAAATGGAACCAGAAGCATTGCTGGATGAGAACTCAGTACAGGGCCAAGAGAGCTCTGACGTGTCTAAATCCATGAAGGCAACCCCTGATGTGCCTCCTGCTCAACTAATTAATTTTGAGGTTGCAACCTTGAAGGTTTCAGCTGATGATGTCATGGAGGCAAAACCAGTTAAGGGCTGTGATCAGGGAGCTGAAGAAGCAGGGACCAAATATAAAACACAGTCTATTGAGATCACACCAGTTTCTTCAGCAGGCAATAATCAAAGCACTCTAAAGCTCTCAGTTGCCAGTCAAAACTTGTCCAGCACCAGCATCAGTTCACCTCCTACTGGCGAGTCTACGATTAAAGAGAAGACATGCACTAAAAGTCCAAGAAAGCGACAACCTTCTACACTTCAAGATGCCCAGGTACCACCTGTAAAGAAACCACTGGTGGAGCAGCTTTCAGCTGGTAATGCTGTGGAGGGTCAAAAAGGAAACAGTGTTAAGAAGTCTCCAAAGGTTGGATCATTAGCTAACAGTGACAATACAGCAACGCTTGCTCAAATTCCCAGCAACGTACCTGTGAAGGTACCTGTACCTTCTGCAGCTGCAGCAAGCTTAGCAACAGACCTTTCTTTGAGCACCAATTTAAATAGCAGTGATTCTACTTTAGGACAGCAGCTTGCATCAGCATCATCTCCGGATATAAAAGTAAAATTGGAAGGAAACATGTTTATCATAGAAAATGATTCAAAATCTGATGGCAGCTTTAACCCAAATACATGGCACCATATCACCAAAACCTCCGACTTCGCATCTGTGAATTGTGAACAGCAGCAAGAGGTCAGTGTTATGACTATTGCAGGGCACTCTGGCTCCAGTGACTTACAGGAATCGGCATGGGAGCCAGTGCACTGTGAAGGGATACAGCAGGATGCGTACAACCAGCAGTTACAGAGCCAGATCCAGGAGTCTTCCCTGGGTCAAATGCAAGCACAGTCTTCAAATCAGTTACCTCTGCAGTCTGAGCTGAAGGAGTTTGAACATACAGTCCCTCAGTCAAATGAAAACTTCTTTTCGTTTGATGATGACCTCACTCAGGACAGCATTGTGGAGGAGCTGGTGCTCATGGAGGAGCAAATGTCCATGAATAATTCCCATCCGTATGGTGGTTGTCTAGGGATGGCTCTTCAGAGTCAGACCGCAGCTCAAGGAGCTCCCGTGTCATCTCACCCAAGCAGCGCGCACTTTTACCACTCGATGCATAACAACAGCACTCCAATTCACACTCCCACCCCCACCCCGACCCCCACACCCACCCCCACCCCAACTCCGACACCCACCTCTGAAATGATCGCTGGATCTCAGAACATGTCCCGAGAGAGCCCGTGTTCGAGGCTGGCTCAGACGACTCCCGTCGACAGTGCTCTAGGAAGCAGCCGGCACACGCCCATCGGCACGCCGCATTCGAACTGCAGCAGCAGTGTCCCCCCAAGTCCTGTGGAATGCCGAAACCCGTTTGCATTTACACCCATCAGCTCCAGCATGGCTTACCATGACGCCAGCATTATATCAAGCAGCCCCGTGAAGCCAATGCAGCGGCCTATGGCTACCCATCCCGACAAAACCAAGCTTGAGTGGATGAATAATGGCTACGGTGGTGTTAGCAATTCGTCGGTTGCAAACCACGGCATCCTCACGAGCTATCAGGAGCTGGTGGAAGATCGCTTCAGGAAACCTCACGCTTTTGCCGTTCCTGGCCAGTCATACCAGTCTCAGCCGCGCCACCACGACACTCACTTCGGACGCGTGACTCCCGTTTCGCCTGTGCAGCACCAGGCAGCCCCTGTCAGCAGCACCACCAAGCAAGAGGGCTTTGCTGTTCCTGCTCCTTTGGACAACAAAGGAACCGGTTCCTCTCTCAACAACAGTCTGAGATGCCGGAGCGTGAGCCCCGCTGTCCATCGCCAGCGAAATCTCAGTGGAAGCACTGTCTACCCTGTTTCAAATATACCACGCTCTAACCTGACACCTTTTGGAAGTCCAGTGACTCCTGAAATTCACAATGTATTTGCTAATATCCATGCAGACACCAGTGCCAATAACATAGCGCAAAGAAGCCAGTCAGTCCCGTTGACTGTGATGATGCAGACGGCCTTCCCGTCTCTTCAGAAACAAACAAACACTAAAAAAATAACCAATGTGTTGTTAAACAAACTGGATTCTGATAGCGATGATGCAGTGAGAGGTTTGGGAATGAACAACATGCCCTCAAATTACACAGCCAGGATGAATCTCACTCAGATTTTAGAGACATCCGCCGCTTTTCCCAGTGCCAACCCGCAAAATATGATCAATTCCAGCACTTCGGTTTATGAATTCCAAACACCAAATTACCTCACAAAAAACAGCAGCACCGATCAGATCAGTTTTTCTTCTGGAGATAACCAAGCACAATCAGACATCGGAGAGCAGCAATTAGATTTCAGCAGCACTGTAAAAGACCTTTTAGGGGAGGACAGTCTGCCAACAAACCAGCAGCTGGTGAATCAGGTGGCATCAGATCTCAATAATGTTGCATCTGTCTTTTCCAGCGACATCAGGTTGTCTTCCGAGCTCTCAGGCAGCATTAATGATCTGAACACTTTAGACACAAATCTACTGTTTGATCCAGGTCGTCAGCAGGGACAAGACGATGATGCTACACTGGAGGAATTAAAAAATGACCCCTTGTTTCAACAAATCTGCAATGAATCCATTAACTCAATGACTACATCAGGTTTTGAGTGGATGGAGAGTAAAGATCATCCTGCTGTTGAAATGTTGGGTTAATCTTGTTTTATAATATGTATGTAGCACACTGTATCTAAAAGACAGACGTATTGTATTTGTCTTAATGGAAGTGCCTCCCGCAGCAGAAACACTTGCTATGTATTGTGGCATTTTTTAAAAAGTTTGCTGTACCTGTTGCTCATTCTTCAGCAGGGAAAAGGCAGTCTTACCAATTTTAAACAAATCTCTGAAGGTGATGGGCTATCAAAGAGCCAGTATTAAAGTTTAAATTTTATAGTGTTTCCCATTCAACATTTCTTACTGTAGCAAATAATGAAGTGGTTAATAGCCAGCCAGCGATGACAGCTGTGGTTAAGGCTTTGGGAGGTTTTTAAGTCGAGCTCATTAGTAGGGTTTCCATACTTTGTCCTGCTTGTTACTTCTTCGTAGATGATCCTTACTGACCTTTGTCGTTCAGGTTTGAAATGCAGGGTGCCTGCAAATAGATAGGTGGTGGGGACTGGGTACAAGGGAACGTGCAGGTGCCTGGCTGTTGAGTAGCTGTCTTGAGCACTGCTCAGTGGTGAACTGTGGGAAGTCTCTGTAGCACTGGTGCCATTAACATCTCTAGTAAAACACAGAGATAGGAAAAACTAACAGGAATGATCAAGGAAAAAGAAAGATGCACTAAATTTTTTATTTAAGAGAAATAAATCTATGTAGTTATTTTATCCATTAATATTCATGACATACTTGATATTTTAGTTGTCACTTCAGTGTTTTTATGTTAGGTAAAATTCACGTGAAAAGATTTTTGAGCACTGAGATTTAATCTAAGCATAACACCCTATTTTGAAGTGATAGGTACTGTTTATTTATCAATGCTAGAGAAGGAATGAGATCTGTTCCCTCTCTTTTAAATAAAGGAGCTGCTGGAGCTCATTAAAGTACTATTTTTAAAGATTTGTTTTTTAAGTTTGCTCTTTCCTAACCTAGTGGAGGGTGTAGGAAGGTGTTCTTTTCTCTGTATTTCAGTTGGTTGAGCCTTTCTGTCTTTCTTGCTTGCTCTCTTTCTCTCAAACAAAAGATGATTAAAAGATTAGAAAATGTGGTTGATCTAAAAATATTTCATATAGAGCCATAATACTGCCAGGCACTTTACAGATACACAGTAAGACATGTGATCTTTCTTTTGGTAAAACTTCTTTTAAAAGAAGTACGTACTCTTTTAGAAGCCTGAATTTCATTTTCATAAGTGATTTGCCAGGGCTGGTGAATCTATTTTGTTTTAGAAGTCCTTAGCTGCCCCTCTGGAAAATGAGATTTAGACTTCTGCCTCATTAGTTCACTTGAACCAAAAAAGACCTTTTGTTTTACCGGCATGGCACGGATCTCTCTAATGGTCAGAAGAGTGAGGTACTTCACTGGCCATGGCATTGATACTAGAAAGAGGACATGCAGAGGCAGCTTTTACAAAAGAAGTGGTGCACTGAGGGTGCTAGGATACCATCCCTCAAGCTTAGTATAAGATTGATTATTTCTCCTGTGAACTGACACTTACAAATGAGAAAACAGCAGAAAACATTTTCCTCTCTTGCATTACTACTTTGAGCGGTCATAAATTTATGAAGGGGGAGGCACAATAAGCCCCCCCTAGATTTACTTAAGGGGAAGATGCTCGGATTTTTTTGGTGATTAGTGGTTTTTTGTTTGTCTTGGTGGTCTATTGTTTCTTCAGTTTTTGCTAATGACTTGAGATCCCAGTACTGGTCAAGTTTTTTGGCAGTGCTGATTCAACTTGTGCTGCTGCATTGGCACTTGAGGTGCTTCTGTACCATGGCTTCTCTTGCTCTTGCCCCAATTCATCACCAGTCTGTGGCCTCTTCTGCAGGGACAAACAGTTGTGCCAAGCTGTAGCACCTTATGGGGGCCTGATTTCACTGTGCTTGCATCAGAAGTTTTGCCACTTCGTCAGGAACAAACTTGGAGAGTTCAGATCCCTCACTGAAGCATGTGGATGTGCAATAGTTTGCTTTGCTTCATTTAAGACCAACTGACCCTTTTAGGTTTTGTTAAGGAAATGGGGAGGCCATTTAAAACTGCATGGTAGCCTTCTTGTTATCTTGCCAGATGTCTGTCAGTAAGGCTTGAACCATTTTTCTTGTAGACTAAAGTTGCTGAAGGCAGGGCTTGAGTTCTGTACCTGCCTGAGGCCTTTTGGCAGAGATGTGCTGAACATCCTCTTACTTGTTTGACTTCACAGGGTCTGAGAGACACTCAGCACCTCTTCCCCCTGCCCCCCCGCCCTGCCCCTGTGTGAAGTGCCAGCACCACTGTGACTGGGTGACGGGGGAGGAGGTGAGCGCTGGCACTGCGGGGAGAGGCCACACACCACTGCAGCAGCCTGTGCGCTTGCACGACGTGCTGGCCTCACGTCCAGGTCACTAACACTGAGACCGAGGTGAGCTTGGGGGAAATAAGATTTTGCTTAACTCCCACTAGTTTTTTAAGAACATTTCTTAGAAAAGAGTCGATTTAAAGCTGATGCGTTCTAAATTATGCAGCCGTCACCAAAGGTTTTTAAAAGTGCGTTTAAAATTATTTTTAAATACAAGTATTACATTGGGCCTAACATGACTTAATTAACGGAAATATTCTATAATCAGTGGATTTAAAGCAAATATATGTTTAATTTAAGAAGTGTTAAATTCAATAAGGATTGTTTCAAGTAAAATCCAAAAATCCAAGGCACAGGCACAGCTTTGTACATTGGTATGTATTATTTTAGAGGTGTTTGTGTGTTGGTGTTATAATTAATAATGTTAGGTCCCTGTACTTAGTGCTAGTTAGTTCTTTACTATACATTGAGACGGAGCACTACTGCACACCAAAGTATGCAATACCCAAAGGAAAATTCTGTGATTCTAACAAATGGAAGCCTGTCTGTGTCAGATACTCCAAAACTAAGAATTTGAGACAGTTCTGACCCCTTGTTTACATTATTGGCTTCCTACTAACATGAGAAATAAATTATTTTGATAGCAGTTTTTGCTAAACTACACGAACTAGTGAATTTGTACTGTGTGTACAGTATTGCGGCAAACACCTTAAATTTGGTTGGTTGGTTAGTCCAGCAAACTTTCTGGGTTCATATATTGCACTAAAATTCTGTTGAACCTGTGGCAGGCACATTCCTTAGGATAAATGCAACAAATACGGCCCACAGATTAAAAAAAAAAAAAAAAAAAAAGCAAAACAAAAAAAATCTTTTTAATGTGTTTCATTATTAAAAGGCAAAATGTCATTAAAAGTGACAGGTGAAATTGTCTTATGTAGCAATGTGCATTGATCTCAATGAGATATTTCTATTTCTTATTCTCTTACATGAGAATATTACAGCAGGAAAAATTAAGTTTAGTTTGCTTCACCATGTTAATACATGATCACAAAACGTGCATGAGTGTTAATGACTTAATCTTGTACAGTACTAGATATATTCCTGTAACCACTTTTATTTTTTTTATTCTTTTGCTGTATTGAAACTGGTCCAGTGTTAACCAGGTGAGCATAGTTATTCACAAGTTATTTACTTTTTTATGTTAACTAATTCAGCTTAGTTATTGTTGAATATGTTCCTTTCTTGGATTATTTTTTATTGTTCTGGTGTTGAAAATCATTTTTGCATCATTTTATCATGATAAGAATTCATGAAGTAAATAATTTGCAAATAATTGCAATAAGCACTGACTTCTGAACTGAAAAGAAGGAAAGCGTTTCTTGTGCAGTGCATCTGAGGTTCATATAATAGTCTTGTACTATACTGTGCTTTATTTACTGCACCGTAAGGAAAGAAAAATCCCTGTTCCACGTTTTCATTTAGTGCAGGAAATCCAGTTTCTCCCCTCTTCCCCAGTGTTTTGTTGTCTGTTGTACTGCTGAAACTACAGTAGTTGAATATTGCAGTAGCATTTCAGTTATTTTTTTTATTGAAAGTGCTCAAAAATTGTTTTTTAAATGTTTTCAAAAACAATAAAAACATTTTATATTAAAATTACTTCTGGAGTTTTTTCTTCATATGGAAAATGTGTGTTAAGGTTGACCTAAAATACAGAGCTTTCTAGTTTGTGCAAAGACAGATCGCAGCTGCCCAGCTGTACCGACTTGCTGCAGTTGCTGACCCCAGTTATACACGTAAAGCTGAGCATGAAGGTGAATCTTCCTAGCTGGGATGCCTTGGTCAGCCTGTGCTCTCAGAGTGGTCTCTTGAGAGGCGTTAGTGGTAACGGGCTTCTGACCATTCACTTTATATTCCATTTCTCTAGGTGTCCCTTTTACGTGGAAAGTACTTGTGTGGTGATACTATTACATCTAGGAGATAAAAGCAGCTGCAGCCTACGGTTGAACCTGACAGTTCAAATTTGCCATCAAACGTTAAAATCGTGTTTTGGCTGAGGCTGTACTTCAGAACATGGTGGTGATAGTTGTGCTGGTTAGAGTTGTTGTCACGTGCAGCTCCTCTGTGCTGCACTCATCCCGGCGTGGGTGCTGGTCAAAGTGTTCGTTTCATGTCTGGGTGGTGGCTCTTGCTGGTGGGGCATACAACATCCCATTGCAGGTAGAGCCATCCGCAGTGGCGGTGCTTGGCTGATTTTGCTTTTTGATGCTAGTAAAGCACTCTTACAGGGTAGTGTTATGGCGCAGCTTGGCTTGCTGCCATACAGGGGAAAATGCTCTGTTTTGATCTATGGAGTCCTTTATTTGGGTTGTAAAATTGTATGTAAACCCAGCAGTGTTCCCAGCACAGTCTATGTGAACATGATGGAAAAGTATTGCCACAAAGCAGAAACTGGCTACGAGAAAATACTCAGGTTTTCATGCCAGAAAGATAGCACTGGTTAACAGACTCCATCCCAGACTACAGAGGTGCTGAGATGAGCTGGCAGGTGGCAAGATTTGATGGTGGTATAAAATCACTTACGTTCATCAACAAAGAAAAAGAATCATTGGGGAGATATAAATGAGACAAAATGAATGAAAGAGCATCAGAAAGACAGATAAATTGTAACATGACATTGGAGGGAATGCTATTAATGTATCTCACTGGATTCTAAGTTCAGGTGCTCAAAAAAGAGTTCTCGGTGAACTATTTACAGACAAGCTTTCTCCATGTTCCACAGTCATAAAAAATGCAAATTAAAAATTCCCAAGGAATGAGATGGAATATAATGTAGGAGATATAGAAGGCTATTTTAGAAATCGATAGTTCATCTGAAGTAATAATGGGTTTAATCGGAACCTTTCAGCTGTAGACTGGAAAGAATTGGCCTTAATGGTTAATAAAAAGGGTCATAAGAACAAACAAATCTGACTTAATGGAAATGACCTAACAAGAAAGACTTAAGAAGGTGGAAATGTTGAAACTAAATGCATGATCAAAATACCTCAAAATGTGGAAGCCGTGAGCTTTGTAGGTTTCAAAAAGACTAGGTGCTTATATGTTTAATAAAGACATCAAGTGTAAATTCTAAACAACTGCTTAGAAATGTTTTTACATCTTCAGAAATATAAATCAGCATGTGTGAATGCAGCTGGTATTCTGGTAAACAATTCCCCCTCTAGGGTCATAAGGATTGCTGTGTTGAATTAGCCAGTGGTTCGTGTAGTCTATACAGTGTCTCTGGAGACAGATAACTGCCGTCTTCTCCAGAGGAAAAAGCCCTGCATTATTAGGTGGTTGCAGAATAAACTGCCTCTGCAAAAGCTACTCTCCTAGATGGAAGAGCTGGAAGATCAATCTGAACCCAAGGCATTTAGAGCTGGGGGGGTGGACTAGGTGACCTCTGGAGCTCCCTTCCAACCTCACTTTGTCAGCATGTGCATCAAGGCTGGAGAGTTGAGTAACCTAACTGGATCTGACTGTGTAGCATGGCTGCTCTCACTCAGGTAAAGTTTATGGATAGTATTTGATAATCATCAAATTCATTTGACAGCAAATTTTTAATTATCTAGGCCTCCTCTGATAGTAAGTCAGAGATAACCAATGCTTGGATTTTGCTGCCCTCCTCCCCCTCTTACAAACAGCGCAAGTTAAGCTTGGATAAGGAGAGGAAATACAAGAAAAATGTATAGTGAGGCTTACAAATTGTGGAATAGCTCTGGAAAGTGATTCCAAACTTAAGAAATGAGCAGTGACCTGATGGTACACTTAAGATGTTTGAGTAATGCTTATAAGCGAGTGCAATAAAACTTGCAAACTTAGTGGTTCATGTAAAACTTTTAATCTGCATAGCATTTCTAATAGTTACCTGCAGTCACCCAGACCAGAAGACCGTTAAGCATCCAGGAGTTAGTGATCCACAAAACAGTTAACAATTAACCTGAATAGGTCCAGGCCTGCACAGCTGTCCCTGTGTTGTTCTGTGCTTATCCCCTGGCTGCAGGGTAAAGTTGGCCAGGAGCCTGCAGGCAGCTCCCACTCAGTGCCGGCGATTATGCCGCTGGTGTGGCCTTGCCTTTATCTGAAAGTGCAGCAAGAAGTTCTCATGTGAACGTCCTTCCTGCTTAACAGTAGAAATGTTGAACAGAGTTGTTTACTTGTAAGAAAGTCCTACGATAGCTGAAATAACCAAAATGAGGTGACCTTTCCCCTGGCAGGATCTGCATGTGCTTCAGAAGCCTCAGAAGCTTCAGAAGGTGAGGGATCTGAAAGGATGTAAGACTGACTGTACTGTCCTCTCTTTAGTGTTAGCTCTAGCAAATGGCTTTTTAAGCAGTACTTGATAGAATCTGAGTGCCTTTGTTACTGCTATCATAACAAGCCAGCACCTCCTAGTGTATAATTAAGGTTACCTAATAAAATTTCAAATATTTTAGTCTCTTTTGCTTTTTCTGCTCAACCTCTTAAAAAAAGAAAAAAGGGTAGAATATGAACTAAGCAAGGCCAGATCAATCAAGTCAAAAGTGAACTGAGAACATGGAGAAATTTGCTTAGAAAACATACAGTGCTAAAGAGACGACAGTTTCATTCTGCAGATTGCAGTGTTCAAACACCCGAAACAGAAGACCACCTTGATACAATGCAGAATATATAACCAAGTGATTTTTGTTCCTGATAGATCATAACATTACTGCTATGTGCTTTGAATATGTAGGAGCTACCCTACTAGTGATGTAAATACTTGAGATGTGTTGCTTTGCAACATTTGCATATCTATTCTCCAGCGGCTTTGTCGTGGCTCCTCCTGAGTCTGTTCTTCCTGGGCCTGCCTACCAGTTTTCTATATCTGGTAATGCCTCAGCTCTGCAATCATTAAAAAGGTCCATTTTTGTCCCTGTGGCTCATCTTTCCTCTGTTGTCAGCTTCCTTTTAATAAACTGCTTTCATATGGATGATGATAAGTTGCGTATCATTGGAACTTTGCCTATCCACACTATCTAATTAGATGATGCCTAATAGAATCAAATTTTCAGTGGATCTCAAACTGCTGTTTCAAATAATATTCAAATTATCTTATCAGTATGCCACTGATCTGGAGCATACTCTGTTGCATATGTGGGGTTTTTTGACACAAATGTTAAAAATGTACTTGGAAAATTGGTCCAAGGATGGAAATGAGTCTCAGAGCTTGTGAGAATGCTCCATTTTAACCTACCTACACATACATTTTTGATAGAAATATTTTCAAAGTAGTACAGAAATTATACCAAATATTCTAAACTTGTTTTTAAAGCCTTCATGTACCTTAAAGATAGGAAAAAGGAGATGCATAGGAAGTTGAAAACACATCTTAATTTATTCAGGAGTTGATAGCTTTATATCCAGTTATTAACTTGGTGCTAGTGGATTTTCATGAAGACTAAATTCAGCAGGGCATTTCCTGGCTGCTGCTGTGGCTGAGTCCAGCTGTAGCCTCAGGATTTCTGAGTGCTATATGGAGTTGGGTGGCTAGTAGGAATCAGGAATCCTCAAGTTGCAGACCTACACATCACTACAAATCTGTGCTTCTCCACATCCTTACTTTAGAGAGCTATTGGGCTCCCTCTTCTCCAGTTTTTAGTATGGATGAGAAAACACAGCTGTATAACTGTATTACATTATAAACTAACTGATTAGGACTCACTCATCTCCCTTCTCTATCAAAAATACCCTTGAGTGTTCAATTTGCCTGCTCCATATCAGTACTTCAACAGGACGCTTGTTCCAAGGGCTGTGATAATCAGTTTCCAGAGAGATCCAGCCCAATTCCTCCTTGCTCTGAGACAAGAAGAGGCATTTTGAAATGTGCTGTTTAAAAAGCTGTGTATAAGCAATGATTATTTCAGGCTGGAACAAAATGCTATTTGATTCTATTTCAAACTGCTTTGAAAATCAGAACAATCTCTCCTGCTATGTATGTATAGATGAGAGGGGAGATGAAGTGCCTGTGTGCAAGAGGCCCTGCTCAGAGGTTCTTGTGCCAGTGGCATAACTAAAATCTACTCTGACAAGGATTACTTGTGGAAAGCAAAACTAATGCTGGGGCCTAAAATGGCTGTCTCTGCAGGAACAAAATAGGGCATCCCAGTGCTTACTAATAAGGAATTGCTGAAGACCTGTTATGCTGCACATAAATTCAGAAATGTTTTGCTGCTTTAGGAATTATCTGAAGTCGCATTTTTTTATAAATAACGTTTACAAAAGGTAGCCATGTAATACAGGAGATTTGCGTTTCCCTTTGTTTGGCAGAGGTAATAGTCTTCTCCCTAACAGATATCCCTTTACAGCATGCACAAAGCTCTACATCCTTGTCAGTCATCCTGCTTTTTAGGAGTACTTTGTTGTGGGATTACTTTCTATGCCAGCCAGATCTGAAGATGTGTGGACACTTCTTGGATGGTGTGCTATTATGTCTAGCTTGGCTTTATTGGTAATTAATTCCCAGTGGCAACACTTTCAAGTTCTTTGGAAACCAATCAGCAGTCCAAGGACAACACACTGAAAATCTCTGTACTCAAAAGTAATTGAACACTGAAAAAACCTCACAAGTAACTAAAACCAATTAAAAATGGCAATTACTTACTATTCCCATTTTCCTATCGGAATAAGGGATAATATGTTATGAGTAGGAGGGTCCTGTGTGAAAATGAGAGGCGTAAAGACAGGAGTGCATGAGTGTTGCTAAGTCACACACCGAGTCAGAGCAGTAGCTTCCTCTGGCCTTAGCAATGTTTTAGGCACTGGCAAAGAGCATATAGCACATACTACTTCATACATATATGGAGAATGATAATCTCAAGGTATTTAAAGAAGAGAAGCCGAGAAACATTATTCTCAGAAAGATCTTACGTCTGTAATATTGCGATGGGTTGAGCTGTTAGCAGAGATCTCCACAATGACTGTGTTAAACATGGGATCACTGGTGGTGAATTAAGCTGGGAATAGCGTGACAGCAGTTGACTGGAGCTCAGCATCTCCGAATCTCTGTTCTGGCAGCTCTCCTCCCCCTCAAGCTGAAAATAGGGAAAGAAAGATGACATCTGAGTGGTGGTGATTCAGTCAAGTGTTTACCACTTCATTCAAATGCATATGCACAAAATGAGTGTGATTCTCCACCTCCACCACAGTTGCTCTTCTTACTATGCAGGTTTGCTCATCAAGCCAAAGAGATTTCCAAAAGAAATTGCTTGTAAACTCTTATACTAGTCACAGAAATTAGCAAAAACATTTCTTACATCTTTCCCTACTCACAACTTCCCCCTGTGAGAGCTGGAGATCTCAGCAGCTTTCCTGGGGGATAGGGATCTCTATGGAGCAAGGGGCAGAGGGAGCTGGCCCAGGGACAGGTGTTAGTGCCTGGGGAACAGGCACCCACACTTCGAGAGCAGTGTTAAATTTTATCTGCAGGCTGCCCTGAAAAGAGCTACTTCAGCGGTTCACACCTGGTCTGTCCCTGGGTGATGGTCACGCCTTGCTGTCATCCCACAGGGACAAGTAGGGCTGCAAGGCTTGAGACAGCTGAAGGCAGAGGCTTGGCAGCAGGTAATGCAGAAAGCAACACATGTCCAGAAGACATGACGCTTTTCAGGAAAAGAAGAAAATTTGAGGGAAAAAGAACCAGTGACTTTAGAGAACTGAGAAAGAAAAGGAGCAGTAAGGGACTGGCGAAAACCTGCGTGTGAGCAAACGGTTGTCCAGTTGCAATGCAATGCAGACAAGAGTCAGTCTGGGGTGACTTTTACCAGCAGAATGTAAACTGTCATCTTTGTATCAATTTTGCATCTTGTTATTGTGGTGTTTGAAATCCAGTATTAAGCGCCAGGATCTAGTATGTATTTGCACGTAACTGCAGAGCCAAGCAGAGTGTTGAGTCTTGGGCTCTTAGCTGTATCTCTGGCATTAGTTTCATTAGTGAGTCATTGCCATGGTAGTAGAGAAATGAGATTACTAGGCTATCAATAGGTATTTACTTCTCTTAGTCATAGCAATGACTCACTAGCAATATAATTTTTTTCTATTAATTCTCTTTTGTGAGTAGTTTTCCATTTACCTGCCACTGTGACACTGTGAGTGGTTCATCATAACATTTTCTGTTGTATGACTCAGTAGAACAGAAGACAATAGGACAAAAATCTTTTTGGTGTCATTTGCATCCAGATTTTTTGTTTAATTTCAGTTAAAATGACTTCTGACTCCTTTGGTTTAAAGGAAGAGCAGTGAAGATAATTTATCCAATTTGATTTAAAATCCTCTGTAGCAAAAGTCTATCCTATATTTAATAAGATAAAGCATACTTTGATGTCACTTGATGTGCTAGCTTTTGTAACTTAACTATTACTGTAGTTAATATCTATTCTTAAGATGAAGATTATTTTATTATGATAACCCCTTGGAATTCTGAAACAAATCCCCTTTTTCCACATTATTTCCTCCTTTAAGAACAAAGATGACTTTGTTTTTTTTCAAAGCAGCTCAATATTATAGTGTATGAATTCTCTTCAGCTTGTAAAACATTTATGATAAAGACGCAAACCAAATATTGTAAATGTATATACAATTCAGACCACAAATTGAGTCTATCAGGCTGCACACCATCATCTAAGAGATGGAAAATATTTTTAACATTTGTAATTTTCCCATCTTTCATGGGACTGAAGGTTGATTTACATGGCAAGAGAAGTCAAACCTCTTTGTTACCAGATGAGAACTCACAATTGGGATAGAGTAATGAGATAAAATATTAATATGTTTTTAATGGTCTTGATATACAGTTAGAGTGTTCCACTGCACTCAGATGATTCAAATGCAGGTTATTCTCTGCAACTGAAAATCAATTATTTGCAGAAAGAGGAAGAGCTCTTGAAGAGCTCTCTTCTGCTATTAGTCTGTAATTGTGTAAGACCATAAAATATTAAGTGCTGGAGATATATATCTTACGTAAGAACTGAATGGTTGTTAACAAACAGATTGTGGTTTATTTCCCCCTGTTTTTAAGTAAAATAATACTTTAATTTAAAATTCTTCTATTTTGAGTGAACTGCTAGATGTCTTGTTGGAATATTGAAGATAATTATTGATCCAACTGAAAATGCACATAGACTTCATCTTAGCGTATGGATGCCTCTGGGTAACAAACCCAGAAACACAAGCCTTGTTGATAGCAGGTCACCTACTTATGGATTTGGGATTTGACTGTGTTGTAACTCCTGTTCTGGACAATCAGTGGTCTTCCCACACAAAAAATTAATCAGTGAGATCTTATTTGGGGCTACGTTACACCCTGCTACTCAAAAAATGTAATATGACAAATTGAGTATGCTATTGCCCTGTTGTAAATTTCAAAGTGCATTATTTCAAATTTCAAAATTATTGAAGTGACATATTACTCAGAATTTAATATTTGAGTTATGATGTCTTACAAAAAAGCCCAATAAGTAATGTGATAATAAAATATTCACAAACAAAACCTTTGTTAAACAGGACTTCAGGATGCTTGAGAGTGCTTCTTCTCATAGTCTTCTAGTGTATAGAAAAGCTGAGACTGAGGAAAAAAAGATGAGCTGAGTTCAGGCAAGTGACAGTAATGTTGTAGTAAGAGATTTATAGGGAGAAATAAACCAGTATCATTTATTAGACTAACAAATACAATTTTGTAAAAAAACCTAACATAGGCATTTGGGGGTCTGATGCTTTGTCTGACATGTTTTGTACATGCTAGCGGAGTGTAAGAGGCAGCACTGCAAAACCAGATACTCATGCTCAACAGCCACAAACCCACATGCTTTTTCTAGCAAGTTGTAAGAACAATTTACTAATCAACGTTAGGCTCAATCACAGAAACAAGTGCTTCACAAAGTAACTGGACCTGGAAATTGTGCCTGCTGTAACTTAGACGGGTTTTCCTTGCTTGGCTGTCACCCAGGAACCTCCCACTTAAATTTGGATGAGCCTCCAAACTCGTGCTGGGAGAGTGCTGTAGGGAAGGCTGGGTGAAGGGAACTGGAGAGAAACACTGGGTGTCCAGAGGCTCCATCCAGAAACAGAAGGGGACTGTTTCTTTTGAATTACCCAAAAGCTTATCTGGCTCTTTTTTCCAAACTTAGTCAGTTGGTCTAATAAAAGACATTGTTTCCTCATGTAAATCTATCTGTTCACGTTCATAGATGAACATGACTATGAAGACACTTGCCCGAATGGCACTTAGTTTCTCAGACACTCACCTGATCCTTCATAGATAATTCCCTACATTTATTCGGGGACATGCACCAACTGATGCTGCTGTTGAGATTGCCTTTCCTCAGAGCCTCCTGCTAGCCCTGGGAGGAGAGCACAAGTGTGTATGATAACTGGCACAGTCTTGCCTGAGCCCTGCTGTGGAAGCTTTAGTTACCTGGGTGTTTTGTGGTCTGCTTAGGGCACAGTCCAAAGAGCTGAGCCTGGGTCTGTGTTTGTTTTGGAAAGGGTAGAGTTTCTCATCAGATGATGAGGGAAGGAGGTCACTCAGGTCATGAGGGGCCAGGCTGAATGGGCTGAAAGATCACGAAAGACACTGGTTCCCTGCCACTACAGGTGTTGCTACATTTGTTCATTGTTAGCAACACGTGATTTTTCCACATGTCATCCTAAAACAAAGGTACGTTCTCTGCACTTGCAGGCTGTGCAGTGCCTGGGAGTTTGGCTCAGGCTTGTAGAAAGGCTTACGGCTACAAAGCCCAGACTAAAACACCCGACTTGAGTTATTTTAGCACCGCTCTTCCTCTTCTCTACCACCTGGAAAGGCCAGTGGGCAGGGAGGAACTCCTGAGTGATTCACAGGTATGTGTTGAAGGGAGCATGAATTCAAACCATTTACAAAACCATCATGGAACCAGGTCCTTCCAACGGGTCAAGCCTTCAGTCAAAATGTTGTCATTCTCCCTTACTCACCTGTTGCTGTACCACTTCTAAGCTTGAACAGGAGGCAGGGGGGCAGATTTTTCTTTTGAGAAAATGGAAAGTGTTTACCACATTGTTGCTTTGATTTCAGACAAGACTTTTACAGATGATCCTTCTCTCTCCTCTGGGATTCTCCTTGCTTGGGTGTTATGTTACGTCAGCTCCTTACACAGCGGGGACTTCCTTCCTCCCAGTACCCTGGAAGACACCACTACCTCGTCCTGGCAGGCAAGGTCCTTTCTGCACGTTGATAATGATTATTTTTTCCTCTCAGTTTTCCCCAATTTTTTGCAATTCCAGAAGGTTCCCTGGATGTGAGGGGCTTGGGCCAGAACTCCCACAGCTTGTGCCTCGGAGATGCGGAAAAGACCCTGGCGATGTAAACCACAGGGAAGATTTTTAGAAAAACTATTTTATTCACCCCATGACCTAGCTATGGGGTGCCTCTCGAGTAGGGCGGGGAGGAGACACGGTGCTGCCCCTGTGGCCCCCGCCGGGGCGGGCGGGAAGCGCGCGGCGCCCTGACGGGCGGCGGACCCGAGCTGGGCCAGCCCGCCTCAACCGCCCGGGGCCGCGCGCGCCCCCTGGGGCTGCCCGCGCGGCGCGTGTCTCCGGGCGGGGCGCGCGGGGAAGAGCCAATCAGGAGGCTCTGTCCGCCCCCGGGTGGGCGGTGACGCGTTCTTCTGCACCAATCAGACGAGGCGGGAGGCTGGAGGGAGGTGGGGGGCGCGCGCTCGCGGGGCTGTGGGCGTGGCTATGGGCGGGGCGGCGGCGGGCGGGGCGGTGGCGGCGGGTAAACACGGCGGCGGGGCGGCGGGGAGCGCGCGCCGCTCGGCCATGGCGGCTTCTCCTGTTGAGGTGTTTGGGCTGCCGGGTGAGGAGGTGAGGCCCGTGACCACCCCCCCGCGCTGCGCTTTCCGCTCCTTGTCTCCGTGGAGGGCGGGCGGCGGCTTCCCCGTGGGGCCGGGCCGGGCGGGTGTCCCCTGAGGGCGGGGGTTTCCTGTGGGCCCGCCGCGGTCTGGCGTGGCGGTGGGGCGGGGGGAGGTGGGGGCCCCGGCGGGCCCGCCCGGGCCGGGGGCAACGCTGAGCCGGCCGGCTCCCCTCCACACCGGCTGCTGGGCCGCCCCGGCAGCCCTGGCCGGCTGCGGGGAGCGTGGTAAGCTGGCGGCTGCCGTGTTTCCTAGCACCGGCATTCTTGTCTCTAGGCTGCTTTTTGAAAGCTGTGCGAGCCTCCCCCTATAGACGGAGAAATTCGCGTGCGTTGGGCAACTTCCTCGTGACGGAGCTAGATGGCTGAAGCGGGATTTCTTCTCCTCCCGCTCCTTCCCCCAGTACTGAAGAATAAAGTCTTTGTTTCAGGCTTTGTCACGAACAGTATTTGAACCAATGAAGCGGTGCGTGGACTAAAATTTTACAAAAGGTAGTTTGGAGCCTGAGCGATGGTGCTTTTCTCTGCATTGCCATTAGCGAGAGTATGAAATCTTGGGTGCGTTTCAGTGGGTTTTTTTTTGCAATAAACTCGTGGGTAACTGAAAGTGACTTCTGCAGCCACTTCTTTCATGAGGTCGTAGTTCCTGAGCACCTGGATCCTTGGAAGGTGCCCGACACGGATGTACCTACTGCTGTGCTTAAGTGGTAGACAGGTGTGGTGGGCTTTTGCATCCTAACTGGGGCTTATGCATAGGGCAGAACGTTGATGGATTAGTTAACTTTATGAAGAAGAAAAAAGGTCACTTTTTTTGATTGCAGGTACAGGAAGACTAAAAGCTGTATGCATCTGAAAGCTGTTTGGTGACCTGTGTGAAATGTCAGTAGTGTTGTCATTGAGCCAACAGGATATTTTAGCAAGACAGTCTTTGATCAGCTCTTTTTGTGTCCAGGCAGTGATGATTTCTGTGTCAATGCACACTTGTTGCATCCTTAGCAGGAATTATCTTGATTAAAACTATCAAATATTGTTCCTAGTCTGTTCGTGTGGTGCTCTTTCTCAAGGTCTGCTTTATTTCTGGAGGAGTAACTATAAAGCTCTCATTTTATTCTTCCTTCATCTTAATATTTGAATTGCATGGGAGTTCTAAGAGAAAATTAGCACAGCATGCTGCAAGGGTTCCATAGCACTTCCCATTGCAGGATTCTATTTGCAGTTGCTAGTAACTTTTTGAGGCTATCTAGTTGGACTAAAACACTCCATGCCTCAGGCTATCTCTTTTAACTTTGTTAATAGAAAGTTTAGTTGTTTCTTAGCCTCCCTTGCTATGGGGAAAGTATTTTGAAATCTGATCAAAATTGAACAATCCTGATCGTCCCTCTATCCTTTTGAACATGAACATGTTCTCTTTGGAACAGCTGGAGGGAGGAGGAGAAAATTTGAGTATGTGACAAGTCTATCAGATCCAACTTTTTCCATAATTCAAAAGCTTAGCCAAACTTCAGTTGATGCTTACTGATTCACATGTAAAGAACTTGCTCAGTTCGTAGTTTTTATGTGTGATTCTTAATGCACAAATGACAAAACAAATGATCTTAGGGTTATAGGAAAACTGGTACCAGCTGCTTTTGCCTAGGGTACTGGAATGAAACTAGAGTTCTGTCTCTCTAGATTGACTTTTTTTGTCTTCCCAGAGTTTAAATCTGGAAGATTGCATACACAGAATCACAACAAAAACACAAACTCATAAACTCAAATAATTGAAAGTAGCATCAAGGAGTTTTCTGTAAAAGCCTCCCCTGCCCTCATTTTGCAGGCTTGTCATAGTTTATGTCTGCATACTGCTGCTTCCCCAGGGCTGCTCTGTGATCTATTCTGCAAGATGGATTTGCTTGAGGTATGAATCAAAATTGTCTGGTAAAAGTAAGTGGTGTTATCTGCAAAACCTCTTGTTGCAGCTTTTGCATATGATTATGTGGTAAATAATTGTAAATAAAATAATGAAGGTGAGGAGAAGTTGGTCTAATTGTTGAGGCAGTTGAATGCAGTATTTGAGTGTGAATTTTTTTATCCTCCCCCCCTCCTTACAAGTTATACATTTATTTCAGATTTCTTGGTTAATGGTGTATTATTCAATTGGATTTAATAAAGGATTGCTAATATGATGTTGCTGACACAAACAAAATGATGAAGCTGGGATGAAAAGGAAGCCATGGCTGAGGTTGTTGTGTATATAGTGGGTTATTGTATATGCTGTATTTATCGGGATTTCAGTGCCTGCATCTAGCAGATGCAGTTGTCCTTGATTTCTCTGGTTCACTTTCTCTTCTGTAACGTGGATATAGTATCCTTCTGTCACCCATAGGACTTCTTATGACTTAGCTGGATATTGAAATAATGAGCACTAGAAAGGTCAATGGGAAAACCTCAGAATTTTGTATTCAGAGCAGGGTCTTAGCAGTGTGTGGAAAATGAGGTCTGGGGTCACATGCTGAAAAATGAAGACAGGAGGGATTACAAAATAGTTTGTTTGAGCAATACTTATTTTGCTTACTTAGGTGCCAGTCTCTTAGAAGTAGTTTGATCCTATCATAAGTTCTAATGAGATAAATATGCAATAACAAGCTAAATTGAATATAATCTAGGAACAATGTTAGACTAAAACTGAATGCTGATCACGTTTCTGAATTATTTTTTCCTTGTGAGTTATTTTACATTGCAGGATAGTATATAGAAAAAAGGCAAATGAACAGATTATACACCCTATTACAGCTGATCTCAATGTAGAAAAATGAAAAGCTCTAATATTTTTCAAAATTACTTTTTATTCTCTCAACTTTTTTTTAAAGAGGAAAGAAATGCCTTAAAGTAAACTTCCCACCTCCGGATCAGACTTTCTCTCACAGTGCTCTTTGCCTCAGACTGCTTAAAAAAAATCAGGCGGGAGTATTAACTGCTGTAGACATCTTTGACCTGTGAAGTGGGTGACTGCCCGTTGTGTACTTGGGATACATCTACCTTTGAATATAGTTGAAAGTGTTGGTTTGGATCCAAAGGAGCGGACTGACAAAGCTGCTGCTGCTTTTCTCTGTCATAGCAGTGGTAACTTTGCTGGTGCTCTTAAATGTACTTGTTGAGGTGGGGTGTCCATAGCTACAGGGTTTTTGGCTGAGGAACTTCTTAATACGAAACTTTCAGGTTGCTAAGACTTGGATTTCTTAGATTAAACACTTTGATCAAGCATTTTCTGACACTGGGCTACTCGCTTCGAGTTACTGTGTTTCTGTGACAATTGACTGCAATACGAAGTACAGCATTTTCTAACAGTAATTGTGGAATGATCTTTCAAAGATCTGAGGAAGAATTGTTGATACCTCAGCTAACCCTCAGTTGTTTCTTTGGTTACAGAAGGAATTACATTTTTCAGTGGTTTGCTGGGTTAAAAATATAATTGTTAAAAGAACTGTCCAGAATGACAGTGTATTTATTTCTGTTTTCTATTAAAATACCTGCTTGCGCTGTAGGGCTTTGAAATGGCAGTTAATAAAATGACATCACTTATCTATATACATGTATCTCAGTGCCCGGTTTAACTTAAACATTTCTGTATATCAGAGTTCTTACGCTTCCAGCCTGAATTAAGAACTTTCTTATTTTGCTTGTCTCTTTTTATATTGCCTAAATAACATAAGTTAGCTAGCTTTTTTGGTCTGTTGTGTCTATTGAGTTTGATCTGTTTCAGGGATCAAACTAGTAATGGGAACTTCTCACAGGCAAAAATACACTTCCTGCTTGCATGTATTTGCCATTTCAGGTTTCTCAGTCACTTGAGAGCTGTTCTATGTAGAACCAGTGTTCTTGATTTCTGCAGGTCACGTAAGATTTCTCATAAGCATATGGTATTTCATTCTGGAAAGCTTTAGGTATATTTTTATTTTTCTTTAGGATGTACTACTGGAGTCGGTTGTTCATGGTTATTTAGCTTGCTGCTGGTGACCTAACCGTGTGCCTTTGATATGTTGTTTGTCTTTACTTCTGCTCACCTTGCCCCAAACCCTTCTTGTGTTACTGTATTTTGGAGACAATGCTGATGACCAGAAATATTTCAGACATTACTTCGGAGACTGGCATGGACTAGTCTTCCTCTGGATGGCTTATGACAAAACCAGTATTGTTTGGCTCATTTGTGCCTGAGCTTGAGGCAGCCAAGTGCTTCTGTTCCTGTTCAAACCCTCTGGCTTCCTCAGCATTTCTGTACTAGATGTCTGCTCCATCTGACTCTGTTATATGGGGCACTCAAATAGAAAAAAAAAAAATAGATGTTCACGTCTCTGCTTCAGAAATGCTTTGAATTTATTCTAGGCTGTGAAGGACTTTCCCATTGCAAGGCATGATCTGAAATCCAGTGTGTCTGGAATAGTTTAGGCACTTGTAGAAATGGCGATGCTTGCTGGTTTGGGGAGGTTTTTTGTTTTTGTTTTGGGTTGGTTTGTTTTTGATGTCTTGGGGGTTGTTTTTGAACAGCAGTATAATTTGTGTAGATCTGATGGTTTCAAGAAGCTATCTTATGTACCTGGGTTTGTTTTGGTTTTTAAAGCCTTTTTTTCACACAGAACTAACAAACACTGACTGTGACTGTTTGTGGATACTGGTTGCACATGTTGAAAAGTGGTTTGCTGGTTGTTGTTTTTTTGGTTTGGGGTTTTTTGGTTTTTCTCTAAGTAAAATTCTGTTGCCAAAGGGATAACTCTATTAGTGACACTTGTCTTCTTGAATCTTTTCCTTAATTTGCAATTGAATGGTAGTGTTAAATATAATCTGTAGCAACAGCCAGCGTTTCTTGAAGGATGAGACTTCTTTATTTATGAACACAAAATACTCCTATGGTACAATTAATGTTTAAGTTCTTTTAGGGAGTTAGTAAGACTGGACTGGTGGAAGTTAATGACTTTCATTATGTTTACAAGATTGATTAATGTAGTTCTATAATGGGAATCTTCCTGAATCTAAAACTTGCTTTGCTTACTTGGAGATAATTTGTTCAAAGAAAAGTGGTTCAGCTCTGTTGGTTGCCACAGAGGAGGAAGAGACTGCTCTCTGTGTTGTGAAGGAATGGTCAAGATGGCAAAGTCTTCTTCCTGCTTTCCATCTCCTTGTAAAATGAACTGGTGATGCTAACAGAACTTAATATCATTTAGAGGTCACCTAACACATACGTCTGCTTCACTTGCAAGATCTGAATATTGCAGGAACTACTTTCCTTCAGCTAAGGCTCACCATTCCTTGGGAAACGCTTTCTTTCAAATGAGATGGTAAGTTCTAACAGTATCTTCATTGGGCCTCTTTCTCATGCTGTCAACTTTGTATCTATCTCCTGCTGGAGTTCCTCAAGCTGAATATAGCATATATAAGTGCTCTTAGCTAACCCGATCTTAGAATTATATGTTGGAGTTTTTTGTTTAAGATCTAAAGAATTTTATTTAAAATTCTTAGTACCCCTTTCTTTATAATATGAGGAAGGTCTGCTCTTTCATGTTGTTTTTAATGTTAGGCAGGTGAAGAATGTCAGTATCTTCTGGACCACTTAAGAGAAAACATTCTGTGCTAATCTCAGTGTAGGTAACGGAAGAGCCAAATCCTTAATTATTCAGTCTCTGAAAAGTTTCTTTGAGATTAAAAGACTGCTTATTGCTCCAGTAAATGCCATTAAGGAATATGTTTGAGTGTTTCACAATGAAAACATAACTTTTATGGTCGCTAATGATCTCGAGGCAAAAAAACCCAAAACAAAACCCAGACTTTTAATGCAATTTGAAATAAGTAGGGTGCTCTTGGATGGGAGATACATACTAGGAAACTTGCTAAGATACAGGGGTTTTAACTTACAGAAACACGTCAGTGTTATCTGCTAAAACTGGCAGATGCAAGAAGCTATCTATTCAACTGGAATATATAGTCACTTTAGCAGTAAGTAATCTTTCAGCATTGTTTCTGAGCTGCTCCTAGGCTTCGGAGCCTTTTATGTGATTATGTTTGTCTTTAATCAGTGATTTGTGCTTTAAATAGAAGCTACTAGTTGGTAAAGCTGGATACCTTGAGTAAGATGTCTCACAGATTTGAGAAGGATGGTATAAAAGAAACTATAGATGCATGGTGTGTATCTCTTACGCTAGTACTTATTCTTTAATGGGGTCTTGGCTTTAGTGCACTTCTACCCCTGCAAGTGTCCTAACTTTTCTTGCTGTTCATAGCAACTATATTCCTTAATGAGGTCAGCAGTCTGTGTAGATGTGCACTGGAGAACACTCTATAGTAGTTGATAATTTTTTTTTTCTTACTCTCTACTGACTTTCTGGACCTCAGTACATGGGATGGGAGGGATCCCTCTACATCAGATGTAGAACACTTTCAGCCCATTGAACATCCCTTCCTTTTTATGCTCTTTCACTGGGCCAGGCTGTTTACTGTCTTCAGTTTTGAACTTCCAAACTATTGGTATGTTTATTTCAGCTTCCCTTATCTGCACATCCCCAAATCTGAATTTTCTGTTCTCTTTTTATCTGTGCACTATATGCAGACATGGTATGAAGCTGAAGAAAGCCTTAATATATAATTCCTGATATTACCAGAATCTTAAAAGGTGATGCTGCTGTAGTGTTTTATCATTGTAATATCCTTTAATGTTCTTTTCTTGGCTTGCTTTAGTGGTAGTTGATTTTTGACCTATCTAGCTGGAACAAAAGAATAACAGGATGTTATTGCCTAGAGCAATTGTTTACTACAAAGTGTGCTCTCTGTTAGACTACTCTGACATATTTATATTGGCTTCCTCAAAAAAAGCTGTCTATTCCAGCAGATACTACTATTTTATGTTTTGCATTAGATTAACCATCCTGGTTTTGGTGTTTCCTTACATCCTGTGTCAGTTTTTCTGTAGAAGTATATTGAAAAAGCAAAACCAAAACTTGAACCAAATATTAAAATAGGAAAACCAATAAAATTAATTTTTCAATACTAATAAAATATGTGCTCTGAAGAACCCTTCTCTGAATTAAAAGCCTTTCTCTTCTGTTGCTATATGGTTATTCTAATTTATCAGAATTTTGTATGTATCTTACACATATCAAACTGCTTTTTCTGTATGGTAGTTGTACATCTCAGTCTAGACTCCCAAGAAGTCACCTGCTGGTGGTTTGGGATGTGTGAGGAATCATTGTTCAACCTGAGAAATGGATTGCAACTTGCTGAAAACCCCTGCAAAATTGTTTGAACTTGAGGTGTTTACATTAACAACAGAGAGAGCCTTTATAGCCACTGAATTAGATAATAACATGTTGCATGTTTTGTTTTACTGCTTCAAGCAAAGGAGAACTGTTAATAGTGTAATATGTTCATAGTTGAATTATTGGATGTTGCAGACATTAATGATTGGCAAAGGTAAATGCCCCTTGCTGGTGTAACATAGTGTTTCAATGCACAAAATGAAAAATTTTGAGCTTTTTTCCCCCCCTCCCCTGGCTCAGGTATAGGCAGCAGCTAAAAGACAGTTGTAAGGTGCTGAGTTACAACTCTTCGTTGTAATCTTGTGATTACATTTAGATTGTGTAGGACATATTTTATCACTTACAGTCTGTGGAACTGGCAGTGCACGCCCTGCACACACATAGGTGCATATGTACACACGCATTTGCACACACTCATAAGCTGGAGTCTACCTTCAGGGACTCAGACAAGGATCACACTTAATCGTCGTTCTCTGGTTTGTTCAGTGTATTGTACTATAGTCGTCACCATGTCACCTTTTCTTAGTTTGTGCCTTCTTTCTCACCCTTTCTTTCTGCATATGCCTTTTCTTCTCTTTTCTGCTCTGTTTTGGACTTCTACCACTAAAGTAGGAATCACTCTTCCAGCTGCATTAGCATTATTTTCCTACCATGTGAATCTGGGAAGGATGGGGTTGAGAGTGGACAGTATTAATACTTGTCCTTTATAGTCATTGACTATGAACAGCTGTAATCCAGGCAAGATCATTCTATTCTGAAAGTTTGAGGAGTTTAAAACTTGCTCACAAAACTTGAAATTTCTTTCCAAATGTTGTTTTCTTGCCCAAAATGAACAGTTCAAGAAAGTATCACCTTAATATATGTTAGTTACGTAGATTCATAGTGACATTTGTGGAAATGAAATGCTATCCACTTCTGCAAGTGCTGCTTAATTAGTTTGACTCTTGCTTTGCTCTGTAGATGTTCTGGTTTTGGCTGGGATAAAGTTAATTTTCTTTCTAGTAGCTAGTACAGTGCTGTGTTTTGGATTCAGTGTGAGAATAATATTCATAACATACCAGTGTTTTAGTTGTTGCTACCTAGTTCTTAAGTTAAGGATTTTTCAGTTTCCCGTACTCTGCCAGCGAGCAGGTGTACAAGAAGCTGTGATGGAGCATGGTCAGGACAGCTGACCCGAACTAGCCATAGGGATATTCCATACCATAGAACATCATGCTCAGTATATAAACGGGGGTAGTGTTGGCCGGGAGGGGCAGATCGCTGCTCGGGCATCGCTCAATAGGTGGTAAGCAACTACATTGTGCATCACTTGTCTTTTCTCGGGTTTTATTTGTCTCTCTTTTTATTGTATTACTTTTTGTCGTTGTTGTTATTTTATTTTAGTTTTTAAACTGTTCTTATCTCAACCCACAAGTTCTACTTTTTTCTGATTCTCCTCCTCATCCCACTGGGAGAGGGGAGGAGTGAGCAAGTGGCTGTGTGGTGCTTAGTTGCTGGCTGGGGTTAAACTATAACAGTAGAGAACACATTTTAAAACTATTTTAATAGGCATACATAAAAAGGATTTCTGTGTTATGATCAGTTCAAAGTACAGCAGGATGGCAGGCATTGCCTTTAAAGCTTTAAAGTTATTGGTTGTCTACATGTCAGCTCAGAAACCTTCTATTTCATCATCTTGTTACATACTATCTGTTAGTAAATAGATGCATTGTTAGAGATTATGAAAATGGCAGGTGTTAGCAGTCCTGGCTATTTTGACCAGTTGATCTTGAACATCTTCTTTAGAATATGCTAATACAACTAACAATAGAATAATGATAAAACCTGGAAGTTCATAATAAGGTAACTAACTTGCTGAGTCAGCTCTGTAAAGGATGATTTGTCTGACTTAATCAGACAAAGAATTTTTGGACAGTTCAGTGTCTGTAATATGTGGTAGCCTTACCCCCCCCACATACCCCACCCCTCAGCTTTAAAAATACTATATAAGCCCTAAAAATAATTTATCCTTGAATTTGTATAGAAGCAGACTGATGCAAACACTCAGTGTCATTTGGACTTCATTTCTATGCAGCTGCTCCCCGGCAGATTCAGTAGTTTAACAAATATTTCTTTTCCCACGCTGCATGTCGGGGTACTTGTATTCTCAGAGGAAACAGCTTAACAGTTCACAGTTTTAGTGGCGAAATGATCGGCTTGTATTTTGTATATGATGCTGTGTTGTGGGCCATTATTGTGTTCCCTTCTCCAACCCCACCCCTTCTTCCTCCAGCCTTCAAAGTGTCTGGCAGTCAAATGTTGTCAACCACCTGAACATCCTTGTCTCATCTATACAAACAACCCTGTAGAACTCTGTGCCCAGAGCTGCTGCCTTTGATGGGCTGTTGTGTGTGCATGTGTCTCAGAAGTGCATGTCTCCGTTACAGAGCAGCTGGGTACTAGGGCATTAAACCTCTAAGACTCCTGGTGTGTTCAAAGCAGAAGTGAATACTCTGTCTCTTTAGCTGTACAGATGGAGTAAATTCAGACTGACCCCTGCAAGTTAATGTCAGGACCACAAAAGTGTGGGTAGGCATTTATGGCCAGGAAGGGACTCTTGGGGAGATAAATTGCTCTGAGAGCAGTTTCCCTGACAAGCTTCAGTGCTGCTAGACATAGCTGGTGCGTTCCTGGTTACTGACTAGGTGCCTATTCCTTCCTATGCCACCAGAACCACTGGAAGCACCACAGTGGTGGAAAAGAGTAGCGGGGTGAGCTTGAGAGTGTCTACAGCCAATATAGAAGAGGTACAGACTGCAGCCTGCGTGTTTCTTGGACCACAGAAACACTCTTGGGTTGCAGCTGCCTGTGGACTTACAGAAGCCATTACGATCCACCGTTTCTTGTATGTATGTCTATGAAGGTGTCAAATAAGGATCTCCTGAGCAAGGTGAATGAAGAAGAAAAGGTTCAAAATGGCCTTTGAAACCATGAAACTTTGGTTTTGAACCTGTTCCCTGTGGATACCAGAATGAAGTATATTTGTCTCTGTGCAGAGCTTTCATCACTTAATTTTTGGCTGTGTGAAATTAGCTTCGAACAGTTCTGGAACTCTTCAGCTGTTTCACTACTTTCTGGGATCATCGTGTTTAGGGCAGCTTTTGTGAGCTGTAGCAGCAGTTCTTTAGCAATTCTGCCTGTCATCAGTGAGTGGGGAGAAAAGGTCATCTGGTCACAGCACAGAGTGGTGTCCTGTCAGCAGGCTTCTGCCTCTTCAGGATGTGCGGTGTCGTAGCATAATGAGTCCTTCCAGTGTAACACTTCTGACTGCATTTGGATCGAGCTGTCTGAACTTCTCCTGATCTGCCTTGTGCACTAGTGTGACCAGAGAATGGGGAACGTAATCTCTCGTGAATAAGTCTTGCACTTACATGTTAACATGGGTGTCTTCCTGAAGTTTCTAGTCTTGGAAAAGGAAGAATAGGACCTTTCAGTATCATCTATCAGTTTAACAGATACACAAAAAGGTGTGTGGTGAGTTTTTGGAGGGTGAGAGCAGCTAGTGAAAAAAGTGAAAGTGAAAAAGGAGATCTGTGGGGAAGATTGTTGTGAAAAATTCAGAATTTTTTAAAAACTTCTTTAATCGAGAAGGATATTTCTATATGGCAGTTCATAAGCAGATGTCAGTTTGCTTAGTTGTTCTGCT
Organism: Strix aluco; assembly: GCF_031877795.1. NCBI lineage: Eukaryota > Metazoa > Chordata > Aves > Strigiformes > Strigidae > Strix > Strix aluco. The sequence continues at coordinate 26,077,381 of NC_133942.1, read as the reverse complement.
GGTCTAACTAAAATCCTGTACCTGTCCTAGTTTGGCACTGATCCCAAACAAATAATCCTCTCTCTTTCAGCAAGGCATGTTTAAATCAACCTTCAGCATGCCAGCCTTGGGTTTGTTGCTTCTAGTTTCTTGAGGTCACATACAAAGCAATTTGTCTTTTTGTAAAATAGCATTCAGATAAATTCACATCTCTGCTATGATACAAGTAAACAAACCATGTGATTAAGCCAACTTTAAAATCTGAGAGTGTGGATCCTGTTTCTGGGATCTCCTCTGTGTGGACTGCGTTGATGCCCTGTTAAGCCTGGCTCTGAGATGCCTGTACCCAAAACCATCAAATTGCCTTTACTTTTCTCATGCTTGAAAAAGTGAGAAAAGCTTGTGGCCTAAGTAACCAAATACAGATGCAAGAGAAAGTATTTGTCTTTTAGGGCAGTGTATCCTATACCAACATCTACTCTTGGTCCTTTTTCTGAGAAGGAGGGGGTGAGATTGTTTCTCAAATTGGATTCTGTCAGTTGGGTCCCATGGGCTGGGACTGAGGACCCTCCTCTTGCTGGGAGAGAGGGTGGTGGTGTACCAAGTGAGGTGCAGAAGCGCTCGGTGAGAGTGGAAGCGCACACGTGGTACTCTTCAGCTTGAGTAGTCTCCAAAACTCACTCATGTTGAATGTCACTGAAGCCAAGTAATGGATAGATGATAAATTGGATGCTTTTTTTGGAATGTAAGATAAAGGTGGATATTTTAGGATATTTGTGATATGTGTGTGTGTATATATATAAATATGGCTCTTCTTAATTTGATGCCAACATAGTTTTGTATTACTTGTTCCTAAACTTGATTAGTTCTGTTGCTGTCATAAAACATTGGTAATATTATGGGCCTTAAAGCCTGGTCATGACTAAGAATTTTGAAAGTTTAGGATGCCTACTAGTGGTCAGTGCTGGGTGTGGTTGGTTGTTAGGTCTTTCTTTTCTGAACTATTAGATTTCCTAGTAGGAGACAATTTTCTTTGAAGATAGAAGATGGACTTGTGATTTGGCTGGAATTGTCTTGGCCACTTGACTGTTTTGTCAGTAAGTGGGTATTGTAGATGTTCATCTCAGTCCTGTGGCAAACACCTCTGACTATAGAGGGTGAGAGAAACTTCTTAAAAATTTTATTTAGTAGTTTGTTTTCAGCTTTACCTTGTTAGCCAGTCTTCTCTGCCTCAGGATTAGCCTGCAATTCTCTTGGTTACCTTTACAAACTCCTCCAGTTGGTATTGGTTAGGGAGTCCAGCCCTGTGGTTATGTGGGAGACCAATGATAAAACAAACTTTGAGTGCTTCCTACAAGTCTCCTTTTGAAAGCATGTTTAGTCATATGTGGAATTCAGGAAGGCCCCAGGGACAACATCTGCTGCTTCACCCATTGCTCTTTGTATCTGTTTAACTCTTTGACCACCTAGATCGGATCAGCTTTCCTCACAAGTGTCTCTGACTAGCCATTGCCTACAAACAGTCCTTCATCTGCAAAGCTTTGTGCTTTCCAGAGAAACAGTGCTCATTTGTCTTCTTGCTCTGACATGGCCGCAGCTGTTGGGATTTTTTTCCTCTCTTGAATTCAGTGGCTTATCAGATGAGCCATGTAACACTCTGCACAGCTATATTAATTAACAGGAGGAGAGCAATCACTTATGTCGCTCCTGTGAAGCTGTAATTTGAATAATATGTAACTGAAATCGTTTTTCGGTTTTTAAAAATCTCATACCCTCTGACAGGTCATGTCAGAAATCCCAATATTTTGAGCGTGGCCTCTCTGTGCTGTAAAACAAAAATAGGTGCAAGAATTCTTTGTTCTTGCCTTTTTCTAGAGTTCTTTACTGCTTTATTAATCTGTTCTGATAAATTTGATACTTCCTGGGGGGAATGGAAGGGGTAAATTTGTGGTCAGAGTCTATTTCCCACACTCTGATAAATACTGAGATACTATTAGGTGAAAACTTGTTCGGACCATGCTCGTTTGTCCAAGTGTTTAATGCAACTTGCTTGAATGGCTAGCGAGATGTAAATAGCAGCCCATTCCTTGTGTCCGAACAGATCATGCCCATGTGCACCAAAAATTGTTATGCTGTTCAGAGCATGTTCTCACAGAGATTCTTGCCTTCTCTGTAGAAAAGATGACCAGGAATTACCTGACGAGAAACATGGGAACTGCTCATGGAAACTGCTCCCAGATGCTTGTCTTCCTGGGAGCAGTGGAAGTCACTGGGCTGTATGAATTGTGGCAATCGCAGCTTGCCCTTGCCATTGCCTTAGGAAATGATCTTCACGTGTGTGCAGCGTGTGCATACTGCATCCAATCTGATACGAGTGTATTGCAAGGCTTGCTGGGGGGAAAGGGGGAACTGCTGCTGCCAGAACAATTTGGAATTTGGGAAGGAAGGCTGGCGGGAACAGTTGTATGCCAGGCTAACAATCCTGTCCTGTGGGATTAAGCACTCTAACTCAGAACAAAATCCCATTCCTTTAGAATGCCGAGAAACAAAGTAAAATGAGTTTTAAAAAATACAAACCTTACTGTGTTGATTTATCCAATTTTTTGGAATCTGTGTCTACCATCATATGTGGATACGACGGTGATAAACTTTAAAAGGGGTAAAGGTAAAATAAATTTGCTACTGAAACTTAGAGCTCTTTCCATCAGACAAAGTAACTGCATTACTTGGTCTACAGTTTTCAGTGTAAATTAAAAATTATGCTAATAATTGCTTTTAGCTTTATACATTAAAAATAGATCTGAAAAATAAATCTGAATGTATCTTGAATATGTTATTTTGCATTTTAGGAGAACACACGTATTGTCAGGGTGAAGGTTATAGCTGGAATTGGCCTGGCCAAGAAGGATATCTTAGGAGCCAGGTAAGAATATATGTTGTTAATGTATTAAGGGACAACTGCTTCTTTTTTTTTTCTCCCCACAGCTGTTTAGATCTTAGTAAATACTGCTGTGCCTCTTTCCAAAAAAAATCAGAACTGTTTTAACTGGTAACATTATAAAATGATCAGAGACAAACATGAAGATAGTTGTTTTCTTGCCCAGGAGTCACTTGGACAGAGCTTAGCATTGGCAAGACAATGTGTGGGAATGTTTAATTCTCTGCATGGTAAAATAGTTCTGCAATGGAGATAGATACATGTATATATTTTAGTTAAGGTAGACTGCAGCTAAAATAACACGAGTTCAGTTATAATCAAAATTGTCTCATCTGTGCCTTAAAGACTTGGAATGAACACAACACTAAACACTGGTAGCAACAAGACTATTTCAACTCGGATTATATGCAGAGGAACAGCACCCACCAATTCTATAGATAGGGTAGACCCATGCCAGTGGCTGCAGGCTCTGGGTACATACAAATTTAAAAGTTAAAAATCTGTATAAGGGAAGAAACAATCAAAGTGGCTTAACATTTACCCCAGGAAAGATCAGACTTTTGAACTGATAATTGAAATCCTTTGTAATACCATGTAGAATTGGCAAGTGGCAGTATGCAGCTTGTGCTAAAGCTACTTTTTCTTTTGGTCTGTGTACAGAGGGTCTAGAAAAGTACTGATGGGTTTAGTACTAGTTCTGCTGACAGCTGCTTTGGCATATGTATAGGAATGCTGTTATTTTAGCACTAGCAAAATTGTTACATGTGACATCAGTTAAGCATTAGCAAAATTTCTTTGTGATGCTCATGTTTTCCCTAAAGCCAGGCAGTCTCTCTTCAATTTTTCTCGTGTGCAATTTTTTTGCTTTAAACAAAAATAGGGCAGCTTTTCTCATAATAACTTAAATACGTGAATACCATATGCCCTTTTGCCATATGGCAGACAGTCTTGGTCACCTTTTGTTACTAGTCAAGGCATTCAATTGCTCAGACTCTGTTCATGAAAAGTGATATTCATATAATCTGTTTACTGTACTGCAGGAAGGAAAAAAAAATCTGAGGCAGTAGGCCATTTTAAGCAACCATATTAGGACACCTTCATTAAAAGACAAATTCAGGTTAAACTGAGACTCTGAAACTGATAGAACATTTAGTAAAAATGCTATGTCTAAGGAAGTACCTCAAATTCTGAGTGTTTTAAATTGTTAAAACCAAGAGATTTAATACTTCAAGCTTTTTCAATCACAACTGATTTTTTTCATGTATGTCTTGTTGAAATGCATGAGGATTCATTAAATCTGTTCTCATGAAATAAGAACTGTGAAAGAGGAGAGAGAATTAAGTTGTAGTAATATACCAAATATAAAATGGCCATACTAGTATGGTCATAATCAGTACCAATGTTGAGATTAGTTTTATCTCTAAAACTATTTAGCAAATGATTGTAAATACAAATGTGTATGGTGTTCATAATGTAATTGTAACTCCTAGCTTCACACCTATTAATTTAAGCCTTTTAAAACTCAACTGCTAATAATGCTGACAAAAAAAGGATATATAGCAACATGCTTATCTCTTTCTTTTCCCCTCCCAGTGACCCTTATGTGAAAGTGACAGTGTATGATCCGGTGAACGGAGTCCTTACAAGTGTTCAGACAAAAACTATTAAAAAGGTTAGCTGTCTTATCTTTGTGGGTTGTGGTGGTTTTGTTTGGTTTGTTGATCAGATTCTAGAGGAAAAGTTAATACTGCAGAAAATATGAAAACTAACACATCACTTGATTGAACAGGCAAGGGGAAAGGAATGTTCCATAACCTACTGTTTCTCTGTTCATGGCATTATTTTGGTATTTTCTCTTCAATAATTTTAGTGAAAGGTAGAGAAACACTAAGGAATATAAGGTGAATACTGATTCAAAACTACATCATTCATGGAAATACTGGATTGTTCTGATTTTCTGAGATCTTTATTAATATAAGAATCTCTTTCTTGCCATAAAACCTTTTACTCTCTTCCTTGTTGCACAACTCTTTCTTTTTTTGTTTGAAACACAAACACAATTTGTTGTGTTTCAACATCAAACTGCGCAGTTCACCTGAATCATGATAGTACTTGTTTCTCTAGAATACTTGCAGGAAGAAGTCAGTCTTAGTACTGGTAACTTGCATTAGATAAACTAAAAATGGAAAACGGTGTACATGAGAGGGAAAGTACTCTTCCAAATCATTGTTCGCAGATAGTGGCTGTGATTTACATTGAGATCACTCATGCGTTTTGTCTTCACATGAATAATTGTTAGTTTAGCTATAATGAGAGTTCAAAGTATCTCTAGTATTTTTGAAAATAGCCACAACTGAAATATGTGTTTAGTTGAGCAGGTTATATTGTGTTTGTCCCACCTGTGCCTGGTCTGTCTAGATTATGTTGTTGAGAGATTTGGCATTTGCTAAGCGTACATCATTTCAGGATTAACATATGTTTGCATGTAAGCAATGTGGATAGTGGACTGAGAAGAAGGCAGTAATTATTACTAAAGACATATCATAAGTTAACTGATTTGGACTATATAATGATCCCTTCTTTGTATCCATGGCGTTAGCCAAAGTCTGAGAATACTTGAGTAAATTGTCTTAATTCTGCATTGTATTAAACAGTTTAAGACTCCCATGACTTCTACCTACAATAGCAAAATTAAACATTTTGTACTTTCTTCTTAAGTGGGTTGTTACATGGGATAAAACAGATGTAAAACATCAGAAGAGACACCGATACAGAATTGTCACTATAACCAATGCTGTCTTTTTTTTTTTTTCCCACCTCGCATATAGTCCTTAAACCCAAAGTGGAATGAAGAACTCTTATTTAGAGTAAGTGTTTTTTACAGCCTTGTTATCTCTGTTGAATATTACATTAACATGTTAGGAAAGATGTTTTCCCACTACTTCAGCTTAAAATCAGAAATACATCTATTATTAATGTTCAAAAAGGCTCACAAACTTCTTTCCTTAGAAATACATTTGTTAACGTTTTTACTTGTGCCAGAGTTAAACTTTTAGTCTTGATGTTATCTTTATGCTGTGAATGTTTAAAAACATGAACATGGATCTAAAACTGGTTTGGGATAGTACCAGTCTTGGCTCATTGGTTCCAATAGAAATGTGTTACATAGTGAAATGGCTGCAAGGTGTAGATTTGCTGTTTAATTTAGGTCTTAAGTATTTCTTTCCTCCCGCGTAAACAGCCTTTGCTGAAAACAAATGCTAGAATTCAGCATATATTTTAACTGTTAACATATTTCTTTTCCCTAGGTTAATCCTCAGAAACACAGGCTCCTTTTTGAAGTATTTGATGAAAACCGTTTGGTAGGTCCTTTTGTGTTTAATATTGCAATGTATTAAAGACTTGAACGAAAGTAATTTCATCTGGATTCAACATGGATTAAAAAATGACACCAAACACCCTTAACTTCTATAATGAAACCTAAAGCTAAAGACAGACCTGATTAGTTTACTTATCTGACAGTACCATGCTTTGTGATGCTCTGAAGCAGTTATGTTACTATTCTTAACTTCTAATGTGCTTTAATTCATAAAAGTATCATTCTTTTATAGTGCTTTTCAAATGATATGGCCAAATTCTTTGGTGATACTGAAAGCTCTGCAGTGAATGTTTATTTTTCCCACAAACAAAGTAGTATTGACAGTGTAGGTATCTCTGTACACGGTGTGAGAACCTTCTTCCATGTTTGAAGAGTAGCATGAAAGAAAGCATGTGTGTCTCTTTGGAAATGTTAACAAGTGGATAGTGGGTTGTGATCTTGTAGCTAGGTGTCACACTCCATATGGCAGGTCATAAGTAAGATGGGGATAGCTTGTGCATTTATTTTCTCAGTGAAATCAAAACTCCTCCTCTGACCATGCTCTCATTTTACGTATGAAGATGTCTACTTACCTATCTTCCTGTCTGTAAGTTTTATTGTAAATAAGTAAGGCTGGTAGCAGTACAGTTATGACACTTGCATCCTCAGGCCACTTCAGCCATTTTTTTTATCACTGGAATATATACTTTTTCCTTCTGCAGTAGTTTGAAACTCGTAGGAGGGACTGAGTGCTCTTTAGTTTGTACTCCAAACACAGTTTCATTCTGATAGCCATTATAATGGTTCCTTTTGTGCTTGAATATTGTGCTGTCTATGAAAAACTTACTTCTTCAGAATGATTTCTGCATATATTCAGTAATCCATTGTAACTGGATTGTAATAGGTGCTGCTCTGCTAAAGTTGGGAAGAGTGAAAATGTACATAAATAAGGTACAAACTGCCTAGAATAATTAGATTTAAGAAAGAAGACGCTTGTTTCTTGGTTACAGACTTACACAGTCCCCAAACAATTTACTACTTGTATTACCTGTCCCAAATATTTCAAATATCGTGTCTCTTTTCAATTTTTTTTGAAGCATTTTTCAAGGGAATCACCAGCATTTGTGGCTTACATGGCAGGCTGAACATCTGAGCATCCTGAAAAATCATATTTGTCTCAACATGATGTTACGGGCTACAGTGTGTTCATCAGGTCAAAAGTACTTTGTCTATTAGTCAGAACATTACTGCCACCCCCTGGAAGCCGGGAGGCATGATTAGAAAGTCAGATTCCTGATTTTTTGGGGGGAGAAGGCCAATGGTTTTTGGGTTGGTTTGTTGGGTTTTTTTTGTTTCCACCAAGAGAATTCCTTAGCATTCTTTTTCTAATCTAGAGTAGATAAGTTGTTTGGCCTGTTTGCTTTTGGGAGAGGAACCAATAAAACATTTTATTGGCATTAGCTTGGAAATGATGCTTTGTTTCCTATGTACAATTTTATTTAGAGATCAAAGCATCATGACCTCATCAGTCACTGTATAGTTCTACAATAATCCCAATATTTTTCATTTTTTCTGACTCCTCATTTGGTGAATGGAAAAGGCTATTTCTTTTCATCTGGCTCTCAGAAACACTAACTTTCTATCCCAGGTGTCTTGAGCTGTTTTAATTATGTCAAATTGTTGCCTTAGCTGGGATTGTTGTTAGCATTGACAAGCTCCCCCACTTTTATTAATTCATCTTCACATGTCAGAAATCATAGGTGCCTTGCACTCTTTCACTAAGATATGCAGCTATGATCGGAGGGTGTTTCACCTTCCATTATATTAGTAGGCTTCACTGTTAATCAGCCTTTCTTTCTTCTAGATGTTGTGAGCAAGCTGATAAAACTGAAATTCGTTTACATTTGTCAAACTGTCCTCCCAATGGATAACTTCTTCTTTATAAAAATTTATCCCAAGTGCTTTTATTCCCTGTAACTTTTGGGGATAAATTGAAGCCTGAAATCTCTGTTTTTAAGAAGTGTTGCTTTCTGGAAAACCTGGCTCAAAACTTATCGTCTTCAGTGTTAGGCGTGAATTCAAAGTCCTGCTGCATTGGTTATATCACCAACAACTGCAATTTTAAAATATTTTTGTAATAGTTTCAAAATTTTTCAAAGATCGTTTGTCTTGATTTAGTGTTCCGTTACCAAATCCTATTTTGTTCTCCTGACTTGTTGCAAACCATTGGCAGAAGAAAGGGCTTGAGCAGTTTGTGGAGTCCTCAGTTATGGTTGTCTTTAAAAACACATTGAAAGATCTGTCAAGGAGGAAAATGAGATCATTTAAGAGATGGACCACTGAAGGGACTAGATGTCTTTTTGCTATCTCTTCTTGTCTCACAATAACTTGTCACAATTAATGTACGTTTCAAATGAAGTGCCAGAATCTGTTACTGATACTGAAGAAGCCAATCATGTTAAGATTTGAATGGAGCTATTGGTACTTTAAAAAAATTATTATTTTAAATTTATTTTTTGTCAACTCTTAATTCAGCAAGATAGAATTTTGCATTTTAAAAGCCATTTTATGTTGACTAAGGAAGCTGTAGTTGGCTGGCTATACCTATACAGTTACAGCTAAGGAAGAGTGCAAGTTGAGAAATTTCACTTAAATCTTAAGCCTAAATTACCAAATTATGTCATCTTATTTTTTTAGAGGCTTCTTTAGTAAAATTGGGAACACATTTCAGATCATCTGTTGGGGGAGAAAGTGTTGCTTTCTTTTACTAAAAGCAGTATAATAAAGTGCTTGCAATTAAATTTGTATCACACTAACATGTTATAAACTGCTACTAATAAATTAGTTGTTGGAATGAAATGCTTTAAGAAATGCATTTTTTACTCTTCACTTGCATATCTGAGGGTGGGTTTTGGTTTTTTTTTTGTTGGTTTTTTTAATATATTGCTTGAAGTTCAACTATAACACTTTAAAACTGTGAATATTTAATGGTATTTTCCTTTCCTCTTCTCCCCCTATCCCAGTCCTTCTCCAACAAATAACATTAAGAGTCCAGTTGGTAAAGCATAATGAAATAAATGAACTATTGTATTTGTTGGCTTTTTATGAATAAGCTAGTATTCATTTACTGCTGCATTCTAATTGTGGAATTCAGTTAACAGAGGTTAAGTAAGCCCTGGAGTATAATTAGAAAACAAATCTGTTGCTTGCAAACAGGGTACTGTGAATTTGATTCTTGGCTCTTTTTTGGGAAGGAGGTATAAATGTTAATTTTACTGCCTTCTAGCTTAAAATACAGTAAAGGTTAAATAAATATGGAGCAGAAAAAAAAAACCTAGTAGTATGACCTATAAAAGTATAAATGGCCTAGTGTTCTCTTCTGTTTGCACTTTTTCAGCAGCACTAAGTAATTTCACGTTAGTGTGGTAGCATTGAGTACTGCATCATACAGCTTCTGTATTCAGAAGTACATTCATAGCCAAATGTTTGTTTAAAAAAAAAAAGACCAACAACAAAAAACCACACTCAACAGCAAGATTCAAGATTGTCTTTTTTCGAAAGTCCCACTAGGTGCCAGCAAAGGACCTTTTGGGACAATATGAAACATTTTGTAGGAATTCTCAATCCCATTACTCTTGTAAGAGTTGACAGTATATTAACTTCTTGACAAGCTGATCATTTTATTAAAAAAAAAAATACTTAGCTGTGAATGTATGAGACTGTATATAATTATACAGAATAGCTTTCTTTTGTAATTGTGCTTGGTAATCCTATTTATTCCTGTGCATACTTAACTCAGTGTTCTAAAGCTTGCGTAGTTGGTCATAGACTTCCATGCCATATTGAACTCTAATGAATGTCTGCTTATTGTGGGCTTCCAGCAGACAAGATGAGGTAGTTCAGTTTGTAAGAATGGCTTGTTTCTTTGTACCTTTAACAGCTGTAAATTGGGAAGGGTTAAAATATAAAACAAAGGGTTAACATGGTAGGCTGCAAATAAATGCCACATTATTAATCAGAATAACTTTTTGTAGTTCTAATTTGGTTGCACCTCACTGAAAATTATGATTTAATTGGCAGGAGAGGTTTCTTCTGTGTACAAATCTTGAGGAAGTGTGATTGCTTAACAGTGTAGATGGCAAGATAATGCCAGATTTCTTTCAAGTTCTATTTAAACATTTCAGACTTTTTTTTTTAAGGTGGAGGAGGCTTATTTCACTGGTTTATGCATAATTCAGACCTCAGCAGTTTGCTAGCATGGTTACTATTTGGAAATTCAATCCTAGACTTGATACTCAATTATATGGGACTTCATTCCTACCAACTTCCTGTAATTCTAAACCTATGGGTAAAAATATTAGTAGTCATACGCTGCTGAGGAAAGTACGGACACATTGACTCAGCTAGTGCGGCTGCAGCAGGAGTTGCTGTTTTAAACTTGGAAGTACTGGAAGTTTATTATTGTATTCGCTTATGCAAATTACAGAAGGTATAATTGAAACAAGGTCAGTAGTCTGTCAGTGTGTTGCAGCTGAGGTCGTTGGAATGTAAGTGCTTTGTGAATGAATGCTTTCTGACTGCAAGCAATCAAAGACGTCCAGAAACTGCGGTTCAGCGAATGGCTGACTTATTTCAAGAGGTACAGTTCTTTTCTAACACTAGTATCTTGTAGAAATTAGGACAAAGACTGCAACTTTTATGGGCTTTTACTGTTGTGATGTACTAGCTCTAGCTTCTGTGCAGCTGCCTGTAGCCTTTCTGCTGAAGGATCTTTGTGGCTTTCATTTGCTAACATGTGTGGAAATGAGAACAAATGGCACGACGGTTAAGATTGCATTTTGCTACCCAAAGAAGCAACACAGATCCGTTATCGGAAACCTCTGAAGATGTTTTGGATAGTAACAGTTGTACGTACTTCCAAAAATTGCAGAATTCTGCACCTAATGTTACACAAATGAAACTGACTCCTAGACAAGTTGCTTATGCACCTGTGATGCAACAAGTAATTAATCAAGAGGAAAATGCAACTACTTCATTGGGAATAAAAAGGAGCACCTCACTGCACATTTCCTTACAGTCTAGAAAGTACAGTGGATGTTTTCGGTCTGATGATGCTGTAGCTACTGGTGAAGACACTTCATTCATTGGTATTGGTAACGAAGGAAGTTGTGGCGCTAGAATTGTGGTTGATCATCGATCTAATGATAGCCTTCTGTGCAATAGCAGCCTTAGCAGTATTGCAGCCAGTGACAGTGGATCGTTCAGCAGTGCTGGCAGTGATTATGGATCATGTGCAAGTACCACAAGTGATGGAGGTTCATATAGTAATAGTGTCATCAGTGACAGTGGTAGTGGCACTCTTTCAACAAGTGATGGTACTTTCTGTAGTAGTGTTGTACATGGTGATTCTTCATCTAGAAGCACTGCAAACAAATGTAATCCCTGTAGGAACAACTCATCTCAGGAAGCTCTGTGTAGAAGTAATACTACTTTTGACCAAGATGCTTTGTCAGTGAGGAAGAAAACTAAAATTCCACTGCGACGCTGTTCATCACTGGTTATTTTCCCCAGGAGTCCTTCCAGTACTCCTCCAGCTTCTCCAGTAAGCTCAGGTCAACTACCAAATAGAGGCGCCTATCAAACATCCCATAAACTAGTTATTTCTCCTAGTGAGCTGGCACAAAAAGAAGATCAAACTATTTCCAAGGGATTCCTTTCAACAGCAGTCAATGGACTTCGACTGTCTAAAACAGTTTGCTCTTCTGGCGAAGTCAGAGACATTCGACCGCTTTACTTGAACACATCATTACAGGACAAAAGTCAAATTTTGAATAGTTCTGAGCAGGCAACTTCTGAAGAAGTGTCTGATGGCTTCTCATGTGTTTCAGTTCATCTTACTCAAAGAGCATTTGCATCGAGCAGTGAAGTGGTTAATGGTTGTTGCAGTCCGGAGTTAAATCTGAACTCCAGTGCAAAATACCCTCATTTAAAACTGGCACGTAGCACATCTGCATGTTTACCTTCAAAAATAGATTCAGAATATCAGATTAACATAAATGAGCTAGAAAGACCCAAAGCACAGATGAGCAAAACCCACCATGTTTTGCAAAGAAGTGTTTCGTTGGAAGGATCACGCCAAAAAGTTTCTTGCTGTTTATCCAGCCTTAAATACAAGTGTCATAGTGCAAGGACGTCTCAGTTGCACATACAGTTCAAACCTGGGAATGAAGGAAAAACAGCTGCTGTTAAGAAAAGATACGGAACCTCTAAAAGGGAAATGTGTAGCACTTCTTTATGGAGGCCCCATAAGGTGAGCGTTCTTGTTTACAGAAAAATTTGTCAGTATTTTACAGCTGAAATTTAACTGGAAAAATAACAAAATTTACAATCAAGACTTAAATGCAGTGATTTCAGAATTTCCTAATGGTGTCAAACTGTCACAGTTAGGAAGTTAATTTTTATATTATCTGTAACATTTGGTTTTTGGACTTGTTTCTTAGAATGTGGTGCACACAGTAGCAGAGGTGAATAGGTTTTACAGTGAAATACCTGTATTTAATATGTTAAAAACAATGATTTACACGAAGTCAAAGGTATTTTCTTGTCTAGTTATCTAGATGTGGGAATTAATTAAACTGCGGATGAAGTTGTGTAGCTTCAAATACACAGCTTCTCAGTAAATTAATAGTAATTACTAAAATTGCATATAAAACAGCTTAAAGTGAGTGAGTCTTTGAGGTTTATTTCATATAGGCTTTATTTTACAGAACAGTTTGCTGTATGTAGAATTAAAGATAAGTCATATTTGAGCAGAGAAACTGTAAATACCATTTGTTTCTGTATACACCCTGAACCACAGGAATTTTCAGAGTTTCCTCTCTCTTTTTTTTCTTCCTTCCAACCACTACTTCAGCCTGAGCAGTACACTGTAACTTAATACCTCTCCCAACAACATTGCTGTTCAAATTATAGTACTTGGGTCTAGAAGGCTTATATTAAATATATTTTTTTTTGGTAATGAAACTCATGTCCAACTAAACTGCTGAAGTGTGTTTGCTCTTATTAACTCTTAAGGCAGTTTACATTGTTAGTAAGGCATAAGCCACATGGAATGTGGATTTTAAGACTTCTTTAAATAACACTGTGAAGACTTGAATGATCTGATTATTATATATTCGTTTTAGTTGTGAATGCTGATAAAAGCATTCTCTATGAATTGACACTACTACTATTTAACTAACATGCTTGTTTAAGCAAAAGGCTTTATGTCAAAGATCTATAGTTATGACAGTCCCTTTCTAAACTAATAGTATAATTGGCCTGTAGTTTTTCATTCTGTTGTCCTTAGAATAGTGCCTGATGATTCTATGCTTTTTGACTTCTTTGAATTTTTGTATTGCTTTGCTTTTTGGTTTAAAAAGCTTTGAAGAAAAATGCACTTTCCTTCTTATAAAACTGTGATCTATATTCAAGATTAATTGTAAAACTCACAGTGGATCACAGGTAATCACTATGCATATATTTTGGTGATTCCTCATCCCAAAATCAAACTGTAAAGTTGATGGTAAAGTCCACAGTAAGCATAAACAGATTATGACACGTTTTAAGTAGTCTGGATCTAGTTATTTTTTATAAGTATATTGTAAAAAGGAAAACATGTTGAGTCATGCAGTTCAAGTACAGTTTTTGTCAATTTGCGCTGCTAGCCTCTGTGTTTAACGGCAGTTGATATGCAAGATATTTTACATTTTAATACTGAGTAAATTTTAATAAATTCAGTTTAGATAGAATCCAAGTTCAGGGTTAGATTGTTAGCAAACATTTCCAGAAAACCTCATAGGACACGGGACTGACTGTAGTTTGTTTCAGTTCCTGGGGAGCAGTGTTTACAGTGGATGGACATAAAATCTAAGGAGACTTAACCTTTTAAAGCCACTTGATAGCATGTTTCTGGGGTAGTTCAGCATTTCTACTGTGTTAATGTGACACCATGTTTTAAGCTTCCTGAATTCTTAAGACTTCATTCTCTGACTAGAAGATGACAGAGACAAGTTAAAAAATAAAAGATAGAAAAAAAGAGTGTGAATCCCAAATTGGTATAGTTATCTTGTACTTTTCATGTATTTGTAAATATTTAGATGTGTGCTGTGTCTATGTACAAACTAAAAAGATCTCTTGACATCAGAAAACTGGACACTAAAGGGTTTATGACAGTATCCTTGTTTCAGATTGCTTTATGCAACAACAGGCACAGGAGCCTTTAGTCCTGAAACGGCCCTTTCAGTCTTTATGTAAAATCATTTTTTATAGAATATCCTATAAAACATGTTATTAAAAAAAAATATTAAAAGCTTCCCCTACCAAACCAAGCAAAAACCGTAGTTGACTTTATGGCAATTCAGCAATTCACTAGAATAAAATAAATACTAATATACTTGTTATTAGTCTGTGACAAATCTAATAGATTCTATGGCAATCATTTAATTATATAGTCCAGTTAATTATCGTGGTGTATTGTGACTCATTTAAAAATAAACAACTCCCAAAATATTTCTCTTGACTCCAGTTAGTCTGGCCTAGTATATTGATATGCTGAGTCTGGGTTCAAATTTAACAAGTTGATACTGGAGTAGCATTTAGTAATGTCAGCTATCTGTACAGAGCAGTCATGAAATCAAATCAGTGCTTTGGTCAGAGACTCCAGAGTCTGAAGCAGCGAAAGGTCTATGCATTCTTTTCTTACGTGCCTAGCTACTAGCCTTCAGCCACCTCGTATCAGATTTCCTGCTTTCCGTAATCAACAGCTTGTTAAAGGGTGACTTTAAAAAAAAAAAAAAATCAAAACACCATTTCTGTGACAACTGGCCTTGGATTATTTTTAATTAAGTTTAAAAATGTGGAATGGTTATGACCCACATACCACTGCTGATCTTTACTGGAAACATTGAATAGGTTCTGCAGTAGATAGTGGAATTTCATTTATGTGAAGCAGGAGGAAGAGGGTAGTCCATGGTTGCAGCACTGAAGGTTGTCCTTGACTTTGTATTTATGTTTTTAATGTTTTTTTCAGTGCATCTATCTTGCTTAGGGTAGAAATAAATCTGCAACTAAAGCACTTGGACATCACAGGTGTGAATTGGGAGGCTAGGAGTAAGGGAACAGTTTACATGTCATCTTACGTGTGTAAACTTTAAGAGGTACAGAGAAAGTCAGGAGTGACTGCAGTTCCATTTCTTGTAGTTCATAAACAAACTATTTTTAAAAAAAAGCTATGGTAATCTCTTCCACAAGTATTATAATATGCTGACGTCCCTGTTGACATTAGCTGTTCCTTCCCCATCAGTATCACTGCTGATTAATTAATGTGAATATCTTAAATGTACTTGCAAATCTGTTTCAACAACTGTATACCTTAACAATAATTTTTTATACCCTTAGGGAATTATTGTGTTGTCCTTTTGTTTGCAAGTAATTTTGCTCAAGTTTGTTCTCTAGTGAATGAAATAGATGTTTTGAAGCAAAAAAACTTCGGGGGTGGTGTAAAAGAACCAAAACATTTTTCTGCTGTCAGGTTTGTGTGAAGAAAACCTTTAGCTGGAACTCTCCAAGCTTTTTTCACCAGGTTCTGGAACTCTGCCTTTTGTATTTGTAAAAGGAGATGCTATTTGAATCTTTCAGTACTAAATTTAAATTTTGGGCGAACAGTAATTTGAGGGGGCTGCGCATGAGGGTGTCTGTCTTCACTAACTTCCCAGCTGATCTGAACATGCTGGGGGGACCAGAACCTGTGCCTGTAAGATCTTGATTGCCTTGATAAATGCTGCACCACAAGTTAGCACTGAATAGCCTGAAGTTGTCTTCTCTCTTATGTCCTCTTTAAGTATAGAGCTTCTGTCTTAGCAAAACTCCTTCATAGCAGATAATGGTCCAGCCTGGGAGAAGTGCCAAGAGAAGGGGAAGACAACTGTGGCTTATCTCCAGCCATCTCTATCTTTGCATATTGAGCAAAGGGGCTGCAGGGGTATCAGTGTCCCACATCTGTGCAAGGAAATGAGGTAGAAAAGGGGCAAATGAGGCAAAATATTATAGAGGCAATGCAAGGCAAAGCACAAATTGACATCTCTCTGCTCTTGTGCTACAATAACCTCATCGCCTAATAATTTCATATTGTTCAGTATTGCATATCTTGAAGGATCGTGTTACAGGGTTGTCTGTGGCACATTGCTGTGTCACGGAGAGTTCAGTCACAGAGAACTGGGGTTGAAAGGAAGGTGGTGTGTTTCTGAGGAATCATGGTGACAACTACATTAGACTTAAATCACATAATACTATTTGTATTGTGCCAGACAGATTTTAGAAGTTGAGGTATACATCAAAGCATTAAAGGGAAGACAGTGGAAATGATCTGTTAATCACAGTAATTAACAATTTATAATTAGTTGTAGGTGATCTCCTACTTTCATCCTTTATATAAAGTGACCTGTAGTGCTTTGATAATTTGTATTGATTTCTTCTATTTTCCATCTTGCTTAAATGCAGAGTTTTGTTACAGCTTCTTCTCTACCTTTCTTCATGCCTTTAGCTTTTGATTAGCAATCTTTTTCAGGGGGAAAAAGTTTACACACAAAGGGTGTGATAACCCTTGCAGCCAAGACTAGCTGTGAAGGGTTGCTACGAGGAAGCATTAGCAAAGGCAGCAATGAATTAATATTATTTGGTATCATCTCCATCCCTAAAAGTTTCTTTGTCACTTTTGCAAGTTGTATTTGGCAACAGTGAACTGTGTGTAACTTTCAAAATAGGATCATGCTGTAAGCAACAGTGTCTGGGCTGCAGCAGAATACTTGAATAATCCTGTATATCGGAGCTCTAGCACTTTGTAGTCATAAGCAAGCACTACACGTACACATTAAGGAGGAGTTTTATCTGGTCGTGCTCTGCACAAATTATGATTAACCTCATTCTGTTTATAGTCTACAGCTGAACTGAGTTTGGGTGTGTTTATCATGCCAATGAAAGGGGGAACTAAAACTGTGAAATGATGCAGAGCAGGGCTCCTGAAACACCTTATATAAATATTTAATTATCCAGCCTTCAGGTTGATTCATGTCCTTTTAATCTACCATGAGAGAGTAGGAAGCATTGATGGTGTGGCTGCTTTAACATAGCCACAAGCTATAGTTATTCTGTCTTTTAAGGCTTAGTATACATCTGAGAATGTCTTGAAGTAAAACTTCTTCTCAAGGCAAGATAGAAATACTCTTCCCTTTACTCCTGACAAGCCAAATAACTTGCAGGCTTTCAGATACAATACTACGATCATTGCCATAATTCTTCTTGTTTTGAATGGTACATCCTCTTTGCTTTCTGTGAGAAACTAGGTCAACACTTCGGGTTAAAAACATTTATTGGAAAATGTTGTGGTGATGTAGAAATCATAGTCTTTGTAAGCATTATAGCATAAGACAGAAGCCCTTAACAAAACTAATAGTACCTACAGCTATTCTCCCCAAAATAGCCAAGAAGCTCAGCTATACAATTGTTGAAATACTAACTATAATGAATTATATTTTTAATCTATTAGATTCCCTTACTGAAGGAAGATGGTAAGTAGCATAAAATGACCAAAAGGGGACCTACAGGCTACTGCAACAGGCTAGTCTGGAAGAAAGAGTACGTAGAATTAGTAGACATACGACATATTTTGTGTTTACAAGGAGGGAGACTGAGCAGTACTTTCATAAAAAGTTTTGTTATGTAAATCAAACTAAGCAATGACATACAAAGATGGGTGAGCTGGTTAATGCAGGACACTGAGCTTTTCAAAATATTTGACAAGAACCCTGAGCAGAAGTTCTGAAAAATGCTCTCAATATATAAGTGTAAAAAAAAAAAGCTTCCTCATTGATGACAACTAATTAAAAGATAAGAAGCAAAAGTGAGAATTAAATTGTCACCCCAGAAGTTGCAGAAAATCTCATGATAGTGACTAGACAGTAGAATGGACACTTTGAAAATCAGTGTTGATAAATGCCAAGTACTGCACACAGAGGAAAAACAATTAATGATGCATGCGTGGTAATGGTCTACCATACTGGTCAGGAAATAGTTTATGTCATGGTGACTCTCTGAAAATGTCAGCTCAAATCTTGTTGACAGTTGAAAGGCAAAGAGAAGGTTAGGATTTATTATAAAACGAACAAACTGACAAAATTTAAAACACTGTTATGGAGTTGCACAAATCCACATATGTGCATGGCATGCATATTTCTAGTCATCCTTTTTCAGGATGCAAGAAAGGTCACAAGATTGGGGTAAGTTTTATGTGAGGAGACACTAAGTAGACCAAGGGCTTTTCAGCTTTGGGGGGAAAAAAAAAAGTGGCATAAAGGGAGTTTTATAAAACTATAGTTCAGGGGAGGTGAACTTAATCTACTCTTACAAAACAAATATGTTCTCTTATGTGTTGCTGAGCTCACTGTTGCAAGGAGTTGTGCATACCAAAAGTAGAAATGGATTTCAAGATGAGGTTGGGTAAGTTGAAGAAAGATCCATCAAAGTATTACATTCTCAATATGTATTTTAAAGTCAGGATGAAAAAGTCCATGACCACTTACTCATTTAAAAACTGGGGGATGTATCAGAGGAAGTACTATTCTTAACTGCTGCTTTTATTATTTTCTTAAGCATCTGCTCTTGGCCATTACTAGGGAAAGGACACAAGGCTACACAGAGCATTAATCTGACTACTAGGCTCTTTGGTGTCTGCGCAGCCCTTGCAGCCACCTAGGATTAAATGGTAGAAATGCTCTTTCAAGTTCTCCCTTCACCCTGGGCTGAGAGTGTTCTTTTGTGTTCCAACACGTGTTTTCTCGTCTTCCAGAAGCAGATGAATTTCACAGATTGAACAAGCAAGCAAAACTGACTGGCCTTTTCAGGCGAGTCATTTGCTTATGACTGACTTCTGCCCTTGTCTGAAGGGGACTGCCCTGCATTTCTGTTAAGTGTCTCTGTTTCAAGTGAACTTTTTTCCTCACTCCCTATGACAAACAGAACATGCTGATTTGGGAATGCAGCCAGCAGAATATTTGTAGCTCCTTTCAGTGTTAGTTTATGGATCTACAATCACCTCTGTTTCAAGAGAGTACATAACTTTTTTTTTTTTTTCATGGCAGTTTACGGTAAACTGAAAAGTCTACGGATAGATGCAATTATTGTTTGAGACCTTGGGCTGCTCTCAGCTGTATCAACTGTAACATAAGCAAACAGAATTTCAGAAGGACATCAGCAAGTTCCTGGCTGAAATTACATACAAACTTGAATTGGAGTCATTGAAGTTAGGGCATATTAAAATGCAAATGGGACACTTGGCTACTCAGTAAGGAATGTGGGAAGAAACATAGAACTGGATTCTTTTAGACCTAGATGATTTCTCTGGCTATCTGTGATTTTCCTAGCATAAGGGAGAAGGCCTTGTTCAGTAATGTGAAAGCACAAGGGCTTTTTGAATAAAAAGGTTTCCAGAGCTTATTGTGAATGTTACTTATTTTTTAATAGAGTTTCTACCTTAGCCAGTTGTTGTAGTAATGATTCTTTCTGGTAAGTTTGATTTGGGACAAATATTCAGATTACAAAGATTAAATCTGAAGTGGTTAACATCTGGCAAATAATAGGCCAATGAAACCCATGTCTAATGTGGGAAGTGTAATGTAGCTTTAAGAAATGTTGAGCTTATCTGAAATGAATTGTAATACTGCTTTTGTTGTAAAAGTAATTGTGGGTGGATTATTTGTGTTGTAGTTGCCTTGTGTCATAGAGGTTGAGGCATCTAAGGTGAGTTCATGCAGACTGGTTTTGGACAGATAGGATTTATAACTTCAGCATAGCACAGCTTAAGACAAACCATTAAGTTCTGCTATAGCTAGGTCATCTGCCTACATTTAGGACTGGCAGCAGTAGTTTTAGGGAGGGGTTAATAGGTAGGGCTTGGAGCTCTCATTCAGATCAGCGGTGGCTGAGGACTAATGCTGAGGACTAATGCAGAGTGCAGAAGAGCATGGAAAACTGCAGTGTGGATGGCAGCGGCTGCTAGCTCTGCACTCATGCAAAGGCATGGGGAGTTCCTGACTTCATGTTGAATTTGGATCAGCAGTAGCTGAGAACAGTAGACTGTATGCTTTTGAAAACTGCTGGACTAACTTTGGAGTGGGCTGAGGCCATTCAGCCTGCATCCAGCCCTGCTGTAGGTCTCTGTTCACAGAAATTTCTTAGAAGGCATCAGTTACTTGTACAGCCTGGGCTGATTGTTCAAGATTATATTTAGGGCTGGAAAAAGCAGCTTCTGAGCTCAACCTGATTTTGTGCTTCTGTATGGCACTGTACTGGACCTAATGAACTTTCCAGGAGTGAGACTATGATGCAGAGATGCTCCAATTGCCTATCTGCCTTTTGGAGGCAAATAGTTTGATTTTTTTTAAAAAAAAAAAAATCTGTTTGTTTCCTCTTGTGCTGAATAACAAAAAGTTGATTGTTTTGGGTCCTCCTGCCCAGTGTATTAATTAGCCAGTGTGGTTAACATCTGTCATATCTAGTATATCTGTTGCTCATTTCAGGGAGCAAATTACATGTGCAGTTTAATGTTTGATAGGGTTTTAAATTTTTTGAGTGTTTTAAGCTTTACAGTGTTAATTGGTGAAGGCAAAAGTGCACCTAGAATTGTTACTACAAGAGTTTGTTTTTCAAACTTTATTTGAAGTCTTAAGATTTGGCACAAAACCTTCCACAAATAGATGTAAAAGTCTTATATTTTTATACTGTTATGAAGTTAACTGTCGCGATGTCAGGAGTGACTTGTCGAAATAGTACCAAATTCAATATTTGGTAGTGTTTTCTGAATTTTTTTGATGTTGGCTGGTGTAACACAGGAGGCCAAATCTGGATTGGCTCCTGACTTTTCATAAAATATAATACTCCTGCTTTTTGTATAGTAGCTTATTTGGCACATTTGTCCAAACCCAAAGGAACTCAGATTCCTGAGGAATAAAATGTACATGTTACTAACTTTTGACTAGTTCTCTGTTTATGTTGTGCTTAGGTATGCTTCAGTTAAATTAGATGACTTCTTGTATTCCTGTGACCAATGTGAAAATGAGTTCTCATATGCAAAAAAAAAAAAAGCTTTCTTAAATTGCTTTGTTAATGAACTTTTAAGCTGAAGTTCTCAAAGTAGCAAACCTTGAGTAAAGAAATATATGAATGTTATTACAAAATCACTGTAGACTAAATAACTTTTAAGGAAGCTATCTATAAGATTCTGGTTCTATATAAAAAGTGTAAGCTATAAATGGAGAAACAAGACGACACTTTTGCTCTGGTCTTTTTAGAGAAGCAGTTCTCTGCAAGTACCTGTGGAAGTGAGGGAGAATTAGTGAAAATAACTTAGGTGTCATTTCTAAATGCTGTCTGTTAAACAGATGGTAAAACTGCTGAGGCATGTTATGCTGACACCTTGCTGTTGAAGCAGCCAGCAGGGCTGAAGGTCCTGCAGAAACATATGTTGCATAATAACCATTGATCTAACAGTGCATATTTTCTCTATTTTGAAAATGCTGATAGGTTCTTATATTTCAGTATCACAGACAGTTGATCATAGATGCCAACTAAAAAGAAATGCCTACATGTCACACAAAAAAAAATCTCACAATGTATCTCTCTCCCTTAAAAATGCAGGAGACTGTGACTGTAATGAATTCCATGCAACTAAGTATTTATTGCTTTGCATGGTAGAGAAAACATTACTTTTAGAATCCATGAAATTCATAACATCTTCACATGATAATTGAATTTTGTTGGTTTGAAACTGTTATTTTCCTGTGATGAATAGCATATGCTGGCAGCATTTTATGGAAGAGAAAGAGCTCACTTTTCTTGATTTAGAGTTCAAGAGAACCAAATAATATACCTAGCACAGCATGAAAAGAAAAATACTTTAAGTTGCTAGTGTAATTCAGGAAAGGTTGGTTGTTTTTTTTTATTCTCATCAAGCTTGTAACTAATGTCGATGTTTGGGTGTTTAAGCAAGAAGAATGTTGGTTTTATAAGGGATCTGTTGAGCTCCTGTTTTCTTAAGCAGTGATAGTATCACTGTTTGTTTTTTCAATTTGAATTGATACTTTATATTCCCTCCAATAAAAGCTGTGTGCTTCTCGTTTTGCCATACAGCTGTGGATTTCTGTGTGAAGACCGACTTATGCACAACTAGCTGTGTGTTTATTTCCAGTCTTTTTCTGACTATACTTATCTTCTAATTCCTGGGATAGTACACCAACAAAAATTAGTTACAAAAGCTAGTAGAGAAAATGTCTGTTATTTCAACACCCTGGTCTTATAAAAGAGCTGCTTCAAAAGGCAATGTGGTGAATCCAGCAATTAAGAAGGGCATTAAATTCAGTTAACTGTCTTCAAACCTGATAAATTACAGGTAATGTTCTCAGTACCGCTCTTAAGTGTGTGACTCAGATAAGCATGTCTGTTTAAAATCTATTTCTAGCCAGTTTCTGATGGGAATTGCAGAAGAAAATCCCCAATCTTAACTGTTAAGGCTTATTAACTGTATAATCATAAAACAGATGAAAATGAGTTTTGGACTGGATTACATTCTTTCGGTGCTTTTCCTCTTTGAGCACTCACTTTGGCATTGCAATAGAGTTCTTTGAATGTATTGTATACGGCAGCTGTCTGTCCTCACATGTTTTTAATAACTTTCTATAGACTAAACCAATGAATCAGTAAAACAAAAGGCCTCTTTGTTAGTACTGTATCATTAATTGAGGTTTATGCACTTACGGTTTGGCAAGCAGCACTTTGAGTTCTCTGGCTGTTAAGAAATTAAAAGTTAACAAGAACAACTGACCCACTTGTCTGCCTTGAAAAAACTGGATGCGTGCTCTCATGAAACAGAGATCCAAACAGTTTCAACTCCATTGGCATTTAATTGTTAATGTTTGTGATGCTGTTTCAAAGTGTCTTTGGCACTTCTTTGAAGGCAGTTAGTCAGCTTGTCATAGTGAGGCACATTGCTAAAGAGCATTCCTGCTATCTGATCTACGTATTAGTTGTTTGGAGGTCAACAAAAATCTCCACTGGAGGATTTTACTCTTTAGCTGGAGGAGAAAGTACTGTTAAAGGTTGGTTATCAAGGCTAGCTCTGCTAAAAATAGCAGGAAAGACAGCAGAATAAAGTGAATAACAGGAGCCTGTACTAAAATAATGCTGGTAACAAACACAAAGTTCTGAGGTTTTCTAAAATACAGCAGACTTTTGTCCCACATTCCAGTAAATTATTTGAAAGGCATGTTCCATTTGAGGATTGCCAAGAACTTTACAAATACTAAGCCTTTTAACATGTCTAAGGTATGTGCTGTGCCATTTTAAAAAGAACCTCATAGGCAAAAATGATAGTTAGATTTTTCCAGAAGCTTGTGGTCTATAATAATGCAGAAAGTTTTCATTCAGTAGTTCAGAGAAGCTTCAGACTCTTCAGGTATGAAAACCTGTTGTAGCTTTCTATCTCAAATGAGTTTGTGAAGGAGAAATATGGGTGTTTTGTTTTTATTTCCATCCTCCCCTTCCAATCTGAATATAACACATACAAACCACAAATTCAATTTAATTATATATCTCTAGATTTCTAGCATGTTATCATCTATGACAAGCTCTGCAGTCTACTTGTGCTTTTTTGGAGGTATAAAAATTAGAGCTTATACAAATGTGTGGCTCTGGTTCTCCATGTACATGTATAATTGAAAGATGAAATGGACAAACAGGACAACAGACCTAAAGAAAAAAGGTACTGGAATTATTAAGGGAAAAAGAACTGCTTCAAGAAATACCTGTAGCCTTTAGTGCCAGAGCTGTTTGAATGAAGAATGCTGTCAATGGTACAAAAAAATGGGTAGAATTGGACTGGAATCTTAATACTGTAAAACATTGGCACTGAAAATCAAAAATACGGTCGTGCTAGAAGAAAGGTGAAACACACGGCTTTGCTCTGAGGTGAAGGGAATAGATGTCAGTGAGATGTGGAGCCTCATAGTGGAAAGTTTTATGGATGAAGGCCACCAAAATCCTTGGGTGATGAGTTCGAATAAAAGCTTGTGGTACACCAACAGATTTAGGAAAGAATAGGCACCAAATCTTTTGTTAGCTGGAAAAATCAGGAAGACTAGAAATCCAGAGGCTGCACAGACTACAGTGTTAAGACTTTCCTTACCCTGTCTGTGCAAAAAAGTGTGGTCTTGTTATAGTGTAGATTTTTGAAAAATGCCATAGGCTTATACATACCTTTTAAAAATTTCATGCCCTCTCGATTTTAGTATGCAGGCAGTGTGCTAAAATCTTCATGTTAAATGACCCATATAATACATTCTCCTGCTTTTGTGGAGGTTCGCAAAGGCTTTCAAATCGCAAATGAATTTGAAACAACTCAGCATATGCTCCAGTAAGAAGTCAAGTAAGGTGCTTTGACTGTTGGCTGTGACTATTGGCAAACACTGAAATTACCTACGTAAATTACTAAAATCTTAATTTCTTTTGGCAGCCAAAAATTGATGATCAAAAGCAAACTATATAATGATACCATGTGTTGTCAGTCCCTCCCCTGGTACTACAGCATAGGCTGGATGGGATTGGGCTGCAAAGTTGCTGCATTCATAGTCTGGTTGTAGTTGGACAGTCCAGACATGCAAGTCAGGGCAGAATCTTATAGATTATAGTTGATAAAACTAAACTCCACGATGTCTGTAGGCAAATGGTATTTTTTCATAGTTATAATGAATTTTAACACATGTTCATATATCAACGGGAATGTCAGGCAGGGGTAGGGGAGATGCCAAACTTGAAGCTCCTGCTGCCAGGCTTGGGACCACTGGAATTGCTGGAACTTCCGAAGCATCACGCATGAAACTTACTTTGCTTCATCTTATTTTTGATAGTAGCTGTATTACTTTGAAAAGAAAAAAATATTTATTCCTGTTTTAAACAGCTGTCTAGGTTTATAGAAATTGTAGGCGTTCCTAGGAGGAAGGTCTTTAGTTCTGTGTTAATTTGTGATAAATGTTTAGCTGCTTAAACATGTATACCCAGACAATTATTCTACTGAAACAGCCAAGGGAAAAGTGTCTTTACTCTTTGCCCTTTAGGATGATGTTTCTACTGGAAATGCTGACAGTCTTAGCCCTGATGCTGAAGAACTCTCTTCTGTTTGATTAGCATTAGTCTATATGATTTAAAAACCAAATCACCCCCCCCAGCTCCCTCAAACTTCATTTATTTTGAGGAAGGCAGAGCTGTCCAAGGCTCTGAATGTTGGGTCAATCAGAACTCGTTCTGTACAGAACAATTTTTATTGTTTATAATTTAAGTTCTTAAAAAGCATTACTATGCTATCAGGGCTTTGGAACAATGTTTTTAAATCACTTTGCAACTTTAAACTTTCTGTGTTTTTTTATTTGTTTTTTATTTTCTGTAGACTCGAGATGATTTTCTTGGGCAAGTGGATATTCCTCTTTATCAGTTACCGGTTTGTATTTTTTGTTTGTTTGTTTTTGTTTTAAGACTGTGAAAGGGAAAAGATTATTCTGTATGCAACTGTATTAGTCATTTAAGGAAGCTAACTATACTGATAATATGTGATTAAATTCTCCTGCTCTCTAGGTTTTTTTGTTTTGGTTTTGTTTTGTGGATTTGCTAGAGGATTTTTAAGTGCTGATATTTATTTTAAGTAGGTTACCTTGTGTTTAGATATTGCTTTCTGCTGCTGTGAGAGTTGAGTCCTTTTAGCTTTTTCAAGAATAAAAATGCAAGGTTTGAAACAGGGTTAAAGACAAGAAGAAATTGTAATTATTGTCACATTTCTTAAAATATTTTTGTTAAAGTCTACAACTTTACTTCTACTATTCCTTACTCCCATAAACAGATACAGAAGAGGGTAAGTGGGAAATAGAGCTAGTGCTGCTTTGTACTTTTTTGGTTTTTAGATTTTGTATTCCTTGTGCAAAGCACATAATTTTAAAGAAATATCACCAAGAACATGAAATAAGTAAGCCTTTTCATTTTCTTTTGAGGTCTCAAAACATTAGCAAATACTAACAGATTTATCAGCAACTGATAGGATAGGTAGACAGGATAACAACTGTGGCAAACCTTTCTAATAGCAGTTCTTCCTTCATTCTGGTGAGAACCGTGTCAGGAGTAGTTACAGACATGTCCTGTTTCCCACCTATAACTGGGATCAAGATCACACTAACTCCTCTCCCTCAGTCAGGTGGGTTGGAAAGGCTGGCTGCAACGCCCCTCTGGAGAAGACTGTTTTCACTTCCCACTAATAAGCTGGACAGCAATATCTGGAGTCTTTTGGAGATACTGGTGCATTTCCTTTCTTTTTTGAGTTACAGAGCCTCACTTGACTATTTTCATGACTATTTTCTTACCTTCTTCAGATATCAACTTTTCCCTGTCTCCTCTTTGTTTCTGCTTCCTGGTTCCTTGTTCTCAGTTACTTCGTCTTACCATCTATATCCATTGTACATTATTGCCCCAAATATAGGTGGATTTTTTGAAAGTCTCTCATTTACATAAGTAAATACATATTGGATAAATAAAATGAATTTATAAATTCTTTATTACATGCAGTTTTGATTTTTCTTGATACTATGCAAATGCAGACTGTTCAAAACTAAAAAGAGCTGGTAATCAGGGACATGTTAAAAGGGCAAATCATCTGCAAGGTAAGCCAGTTGGCAGATAAAAATTTGCTCTTTCCAAAACCAAAATGTATTAATCGAAGTGTAATCTAGCATTGAATATGAGGCAACTGCTGTTTTTGGAAAGTCAGACAAATAATTGTAAAATTTAGATTAAGAAGATAAAGTGTGTGTGTTGGCAGAAATAATGTTGGGGAGGGGGGGAAAACCCAAAACCCCACAAAACCAAACTCTAAGCTTAATTTCATTTTAATTTCAAAGAGGTATTTACCATAGTTGAAAGACAATTAATTTTATAAGTATAGAACCTGATCTTCCAGATAACACCATTGTAACACACATATCATCATAGGATTGAAGATCTGCATTTTAATTCAGTGAAGGTGGAACACTTCAACTTGAGCGTAGTATTTCTAAATTGTATTAATAAGAGCTTACACTGAGATGTCTGAAATACAAGGGAACACTTCTCTTTCTGAGATTTGGTGTAATAGTTACCACATTCAGTAAAATCTAGTCAGCTTAATCTTAGGACTTTTTCACAAGAAAGCTCAACAGTTGCAAGTAAAATTCTAAAATCTCTAACTTAATCGTGTCTAACCTTTAGATTATGGAGTTGTTTTTTGTTTCTTTCCAATCAACTGTTGACACAGATTAGATATTTCTTGAAAATACTGTTATGGAGTTAGTTCAGCCTTTGAGGATTGCATCATGTACCATTGTGCTTAATTAAAAGGCCTACAAATATATCAGTTGCAAGTTTTTCCTCATCTTATACAGTACTTCTTGAAACAGTTAAAATGTATTCATTAACAAGAGCCTGGAGTTACTCCCCAGAATTTACAGATGGCTAGGGGAGGAAAAAAAAACCCCAAACTTAGAGATTTACAAATGTTCCTAAACATACAGTATTAGTAAAAAATCAAGTTCTGCAATTCTTACAAAAACATTTCAGATGGATTATAAATATTTATGTTGATCAGAAAAATAAATACCTTTGTTTTTCTTTAATGATCCTTCATGTATATTTCTCTACCTGTACCTGGGATGTATATTTATAAAATTATGTCTGGTTACCTCTGTGCTTCTTTCTGTTGAGCAACTTCACTTTTGTGAATCAGAACAGAGATATTCTTAGAATGGATTCTTCTGTGATTTTTTTTTTTTTCTTTTAATCCTCAAGTCATAAAGCTAGAAATGGCTTTTTATGTGTGTTCTGTGTAAAAGATATTTGAAAAATACTGACCAAGGGGAAAAAGAGTTATGGTAGATTTTTTAAATGTGAGAATTGAGAATCTGTTTCTTGATTTCAAGCTAAATAAGTTTTTTTTTCTGCACTTTAGAAACTGTATACACTGAAAGGTAATTTTTTTCTTGAACTGGGGAATTAGTCTTACTACTAAGATTAAAGCTGGTATTGCTATTACTGTACCTAAACCTATAATTTAAATCTTAAAATGTTATAAGGCCTTTAAAGAAACTAATTGTAAATTTCTGATAATTTTGCTTAAGTGTTTGATACAGATTTTTGTTGAAAAAACTTTTCTTATTCCAGACAGAAAATCCAAGTATGGAGAGACCATATACATTTAAGGATTTTGTTCTTCATCCCAGAAGGTTAGTAAATGCCACATAAAAATTATAGCTTTTGTATCTAAACAATGCTGTTATGTAATTACTTGTACATATGTAAATACTGTCTAAATTTTTTATCAAAGAAATCTGAGCATCAGTGGAGTAATGTATTTGTGGTTCTACTAAGAAGTCAGCATTTGTTTAAATACTTATAAATTATTTGTTAAGAATAAACCATTCTTCTTCAGGCCATGATATAATTTGCATTATATCTTCATCAGAACAATTTACTGTTTTGCTGAACAGTGAAATCAGTGACCAATGTTATGCCATAACTCATTTATCGCTTTTTAACTTGAAATTGTTTCCTGCTTTCCTATATTTTGTTTGCCTGTTTCAAGTAAGCAGTTTCATGGGACCTTAGTTATAAACATAAAAAAACCTTACACTGATAAGCTGCTTAACATTTAGGAAGGCCTGTGTTAAGAAACCAAGGACTTTTTTTAAATTATAGATTACACTTTGACACTGATATTAGTGTTACACTTTTCATGCTTGTTTTTAAAATGTAGATTCTTAACCTATGAGCACTTTTCAGCAACTTTTATTAGAAATAACACATAAAATGCATGTCAGCATTTGTCAGATAATAGGTTCCAGTTTAGAAATAACATCAGAACATGTGGGCTCTATAGATCTTTCTTGGCCACGCTGGTAGCAGAAGTATTTTATAAAAGTATTTTACACTTCTTGATTTTTAACAGATCAGTGGTTTTAAGAGTTAGTGACTGTAAGTTTCATTTTGTTCTCCTATTTTTCTGAATTTAACATTTCCCATCCTGTAAATGAATGAAGAATAATATTTATTGTCTCTACACAAATGGACTTCAATTGTTGTTTGTTAGTCAAGGATCTGACCTCTTCCAGTGACTACCACATGAATTTGGCAATGCATTGTAGTAAGAGATACTGCCACAGGTTCAGGCATTCTTCTGCCTTGAAATCTTATCGTAACTCTTAGATGCTTTAGTATTGTTAATGCATGTTCTTCAGTGTTGCTCATATTTGCATTTACTCAGACGGGAATATTAATAATAAGGTTACTACTTTCCCAATAGCTCAAGCAGAGTAAGAATTGTTAACATGGTAATACCCTGAAATTAATTACCTTAACTGTTGTATTGTAAACTGAGATAGTACGTTACTTCCTCTTTCAAAAGGATGTGGGCTTTTTTTTGAAACCAAAGTATGATCTGAATGAACATGTTTATAATCCAACATGAAATATTTTTCTGGATATCAAAAAATCTAATTCACTTTTTCTGCATGGCAAAAAAAAAAAAACCAAACAAAAGCATTAGACCTTAGTGGTGGGAGGTGGGGGTGTGTGTGTTTGTTTTTTTTTTTATTTTAATGAGATGATGTACAGGTATCCAGCTGACTCACTAGTGATATTTTCAGGACTCTTATTTTCTTATGCAATAGTCAAATAGATGAGGTAATTTGGCAGATTTCTTTACCAGGTAAAAATGTTATATAAAGTCAACATGGGGAAATCCTATTGCAGGCTTCTAATGATGCATTAAGCTAAATACAAAGAAGCTGATGCTGAGTAAATGAGCTGTAACTTAAAGTTTTAGGAAAAGGAGTTCCTGTAGGTTGAGATAATGCTTGATAGATTGTCTGCACACGGTTAAATTATTATAATTATATGAATTAAATTGTCATTATTATTATTTTCTTGTTCTTTGTTATGCATTGGATACCAGGGAAGTTTTCAGAAGAGTAAGTTGGAAAGAAGGGTTTCCAGTTGTGATGCATAATGTCAAGGTGTATTCAGAAGTCTAAACTCAATACCATTAGAGAACTTCATTAACTTAAACTGTAAAAAGCCAAGTTTGTGTTGAGAACCTTAAGAACAATCCTCTAGCTGTGCTTTTTCAGCTATTTTATTTCCAGGTAACAATTTCACAAGTGAACAATGAGAACATTTTATTTTCTCTTCTACAGCCATAAATCAAGAGTTAAAGGCCACCTCAGATTAAAAATGACTTACTTACCTAAAAGCAATGGGTCTGAAGAAGAAACCACTGAACAGGCTGAAGAATTAGAGGTGAGAAAAGATGTATTTATTGGTGAAAACCCTAGCAAATGTCTTCAGTTATTAGGGGTAGTTACAGTAAAAATGGTTAGGAATCGTTAAGCTATAAATAGAGTTTTAGAAACAAACCAGTTATACAAGCAACCGCTTATCTTACATAAGTTGTAAGTCTGTAAAAATTTTGGAGCAGTTTTTAGAACTAAAGGAGTGACTTTTGTCAGTATATCTGAAAAATAAAACCTACTTCAGGCTTTTGGTGTTGTTCTGGTACTGACTTGCCATATGTCTATGTAACTTTTCTTGGTTTAGAATTAATGGCAGTATCATTGCCCAGTACTTTTACTGCTGTCCAACGTTGTTTGACCCCAGCTAGCCAGATGCTGACATCTTGCTGGTCTTATAATTTCAAGTCTCTCCAATTTATAGGGATACTTTAATCTTAACTGCTTTACATTTGTAATCTTTTGTAAGCACATCCAATTTAGATCAATGGATTTCTTTTCAAGACTTAAACAACTCTTATCAGCATTACTGCCTTTGCTGTGATTAAACTTTTGTTACAAAATGGTATGCTTATCTGGCTAGTACATTTGCAGCATATGTATGAAATGAAATTTATTTACTTTTAAAAATCTATTCTGTAAATACTGTTTATTTTCCTGGAATAAAAAACTTTTGATGCTAATAAATATCTTTTAAGGAACCTGAGTTAAAAATAAGATTTCTGCATGCATAATTTGTCCTATCATTTCTTGAGAAATACAATAAAACCCAGAGCCAATCTTACTGGCTTAAGATGTAGTGGAACTGCACGTTAAAAGGGGGGTGGCTTAACAAATTGAAATACTTATTCAACATCAGCAGTTGTTATTGTATTATCACAATATTATTGTATTTAATACAATCAGTATTAAAGATAGTTAATATTATATCTCTTAGCCTGGGTGGATTATATTGGACCAACCAGATGCTGCTAGCCAGCCACAACAGCAGCAGCAGGAATCTCCTCCACTGCCTTCAGGCTGGGAAGAAAGGCAAGACATCCTCGGCAGGACCTACTATGTCAATCATGAATTCAGAAGAACACAGTGGAAAAGACCAACTGCTCAGTATGTCTTTTGGCCTGAAAATTCAAATGTCTAGTGTAACTAGTTCAGTCTAGTTACATCGAAAGCAAGGAGGAGTAGAAAGTGAACAGCTTGAGAATTAGTAGAGAGCTGTCCATAGCTTAATCTTCAAGCCCATGTGTAATGGTCACTGGCTAGTGGTCATTTAAACTGCATAGTGCTCTTCCTGTTCTCTGGAAGTATGCATTCAAATAGGAACTAGTTGCAATTGTAAGAGATAATAACTATAGTAATGGAAAGGAAAATATTTTCCAGCTCCTAAGCCAGATTCCTCCTTCCCAGCAGGGACTGGATTAAATTATTTACCTTGCTTTTTTTCAGTTTCTTCTTTTTCCTTAGCATGTGAGTTATAAAAGCAATACCTGGAATGCTATCTGGTTCTTCAGTTTAATTTACACTTCATGTTAACATGAATGCTTATTATTTTTAAACAGTTTAATTTTTATAGCTCATGACTGCTTCTTTTTCTTCTACCAAAATGACTATTAATGTATGTTTTTGCTGTTAGCCTAACTTACTGTTGAAAGATAACATATGGCTACTGTATGCTGACTTTCCCCCACCTGCCCCGCCATCCCCAACAGGGACAACGTAGCTGTTGCAGATATTGGTAGTGTGCAATTGGAGGCCCAGCATGTGTTCACTCATCGGCGACAGATATCAGAGGATACGGAAAATCTAGACAACAGAGATTCCCCTGAGGTAAAAACAATCTCTAAATGTTTCTAAAAAGTTACTTGCATTTCAATCTAGTCAAAAAGCTTGTCTTAACTATTTGTAGCTTGGAACTACTTTTCTAAAATGTTTTTTCTTTATTTTCTTTTTAAAGAGCTGGGAAATTATAACTGAAGATGAGGCAACAATGTATAGCAATCAGAACCTTCAAATACCTCCTTCACAGAGTAATTGTGATATACAGACCCATCTTGCAGAAGAACTGAATAGCAGACTTACTACCTCTGGAAGTTCAGCTACTGGCCAGTCAGCAGCCTACACTGTAAATTATTTTTCTCATTGTTCTGAAATATCTGTAATATTTTGCACAAACTTACATTTGGAATTGACTGTGTTTTTTCAAGTTTGTACAAAGGCATCACTAGTGTTGCAGGAAACAGCAAAGTGAGAGTAACAAGACTTTACTTGATCTCTGCTATTCAGAATCCTGTGGATAGCAAGAAAACTGTTATTTCAGCTTGCTTGGGTGGCCTAAGGAAAGGAACAGGCAGATGTTCAAATAATTTGTAAGAGCCAGATAGAATGACAGTCTTGCCTCCCTTCACCTCCATCACCCACCCCCCAAAATTAAAAAACTTAATCATGCTTTTTCTTTTAAGTGTTCTATGAGGGCACATAGGTAGTGAAAAAATCCTTGAAATAATTGGGGAAATCCTGGAGCAAGATGGAATACAGTTGCTTAATTGTAGCAGATGAGATCTAAATATGGCTCTAGGCAGGAAGGTGGATACTTATGCAAAGTCCAGAGATTGAATTACTCTTCTCAAACTGGATGTCTCAGATTCTCATATCTTGTCATTATTAACCTGATCTACTCTTTGAAAAGTTGGTTAGCTCTAATATATCACAGGCTTTAGTCTACTGACAAGATAATGGAGTA
This sequence comes from Strix aluco, assembly GCF_031877795.1. Classification (NCBI taxonomy): domain Eukaryota; kingdom Metazoa; phylum Chordata; class Aves; order Strigiformes; family Strigidae; genus Strix; species Strix aluco. The sequence goes on along the minus strand of NC_133942.1, from coordinate 26,043,926 downwards.
AGTTCTATACTGTAAATTCAATTGTAATGTAACTGGTTGCAGTTAACTCCAGTGTTTTAAGTGCTAAAACATCTGTTGTTAGGGTTTTCAGAACTTTCACAAGCCTCTGTATTGTTCTGTTTTAAGGTTATAATAGACACTGTGAACTTAATGTTTCTAGCAGTGTTAAAACAGGAGTTTCAAAAATATTAAATTGATGTTTCAAAACAAACAAGACACTTTGTTCAGGATGAAAACTGTAATAGTTTGAAGTGTGATAACCGTTGTTGACTGTTTGCTGCCATCCTTAAAGCTGCAATAATAGCTAATATGTCATTCTTCTTCACTACTTCAAGAACCATTCCAGCAGAAGAGGTAGTCTGCAAACATACAGAGTTGAAGAGCAGCCTGCACATCCAGTGGTATGTCACTTTCCAAAAAACACAGGCTTGTGTAGCAGAGAAGCTGAAGTATTTTCTTAATGTAAAACTTCTAACTATGTATTATGTGCTGATATTTTCAATTGAGATTTGGCCTTCTGCTTCTGGCAGCTGTCCAGACAAAATTGCAGTTATGAGTTTAGCCAGATGGGAGTTCAGTTGTAAAGCTTTCATGTCCCACCTTTGTGGTTTTGGTTTAACATTAGCTTAATGCATGGATAGAGTCTGCAGAAGGAAGTGGTCCTCCCATGAAGAGCTTTGTTTTTCAAACTGTTTGCTTTATAATTAAAAGCTGTACTACCATCCTTACATTATGTTTTCATGATGACACTGCAGACTATGAGGTTATAGCCAGAAGTACCAGGCTGGATCAGCCATGCCTGAGCCAAGTATATAAATGAATCCTTTTAGATAAGGAACTTGAATTTAAAAAAAAGCCAACAAACAAACTAAAAACAAAACCAAAAATTCTGTCACTTCATATTATTCAGTAAGGACTTAAATACTGCTTTTCTATTTTATCCAGTTTGTGAAAATTGTGAATCTTTTGGGTTATAGTTTTGTTCTGTTGTTTTAATTTAGCAGAGGAGTGCCTCTTCACAGTCAGTTTCATAGTTTTCCTAACTGTTTCTCTTTTGTTATCACTAATATTTAGTTACTGCCTACTTCATCTGGATTACCCCCAGGCTGGGAAGAACGACAAGATGAAAAAGGGAGGTCCTATTATATAGATCACAATTCTAGAACCACTACCTGGATAAAGCCAGTTGTACAGGTACTGTCTGTCTTCTAATAATGTTTTTAATTCATTTAACATATTAAACATCTCACAGAAGTAAAGGTTAGAGACCTCTTTGAAATAGAACATGCGAAAGGCATAATCTGAGAGAATGCAAGGGGAGTTAGAAACAGTAATATTTGTGGCAAGTGACTCTACTATTAATGAACCAGGGAAGCCTTATGGAGAGTGATAGATGAATGTGAAGCCTGAAAAACTTCTTTTAACTTTGGTAGCATAATCAGTGGTTGTTAGTCAATGTTGTTGATATTAAACCAAACAAATCTGTGTACTGTCTGACACTTGCTTTATGAAACTGCTTTCATGAGTCAAAAATACAGGTAATAGAAAAAAATATATTGCTCTCCAGGGCTTTGATTTGATTTTTTTTTTGTCATTTACTATAGATTACTATGGAAACAGGTCAGTTTTCAGCTGCCCAAAGTATTTCTGTAGGAAGACAACCACAAGCAACATCAAGTGATTCATCACAACAGCCTTCTCAGCAGCAGCCTGAAATGGAGCAAGGATTTCTCCCTAAAGGCTGGGAAATCCGACACGCACCCAATGGGAGACCATTCTTTATTGACCACAATACCAAAACTACAACATGGGTAATGGAAAACTGCTCTCATGGACTGAAATTCTAGTTCCTCTCAAGTCAAAGCTTTGCTGCTTTCAGCAAGCTTCTGTAGATTTCTTTAGTGCCAAGATAGCTGTGCTATGTCTGGAACATAAAAAAATAAGGAACCTGTAATAAAAATGCAGTCATTTAAAATATCTACCATGAGTAGAACATTATGAATTTTAGAAACTGTGTTGGGACTGGAAGGTTTAGCTTGGAAGGAGGAAAATAATGATGTATACAGGAATCTGCTTCACAGATATAAAGCATCTCCTAAAGGACACTTCTGTCATAATTGTAAAACTGTCCTAGCTCATATGCACTGTTAAGAAAACTCAGTTTTATAAACTGACCTTCATCAGGAAATCCATTACCTTGAATTTATCACATGGTACAGCGCCCAACACAAATTTCTGTGAATTCTTAAGAAAGCAGGCCAGGTGCACCTATAATATGGATGAGGGAGTTGTACAGCTACAGTTCCACAGAGTGGCACTGCACACCATTAGGCAGTGCTAATAGGTGGACTTAAGCATTTAAGGAGTAGGTCAGTGTTACTGTCAGGTGAAGGAGAAACAGAAGTGCATTAAACTGATTGAAAATTAATATTCATTTCTTCAGGATTATGGAAAGAACTTACTTAACACACACACCTTCTCCCTACACCCCAAAAAAATGCAAACCAAACAACAAAAAAACCTGACCACCAAACCCAAAAAGTGCAAGGTATGCCAGAAGCCATGTGAAGAGATTAATTCAACTCAATTACATTAAACCTGATTTGAATGAGGAATTTTTATATATATGTGTGTGTGTGTGTATATGTGTCTGTATATATAAATAAAGTGATAGATCATTAGAAGAAAATTGTAATCTACTGGAGGACTGAGAATCCCCAAGGAACTACCTGGTTGCAGAATATGCAACAATTATCTAGTTGGTACTAGGTGTATTCCTTACACAATCATTAATAAAGAGGAAAAAATTAAAAGCAAAGCAAAATAACAAAATTAACATGCTGCTTGTTTTGTTTTCAAAGGAAGATCCAAGACTGAAAATTTCTGCTCATCCAAGGAGAAAGACTTCCTTAGATCCAGTAGACCTGGGCCCATTACCAGTAAGTAAACTGTTTTATCTTTGCTTGCAGATACAACAATTAAAATACTTAAATTAGCACTATTGAAACTTGTACATGAGAAAATGCAGCCTGTTTTTTTTAATACAAAAAGTACTCTATTTTGAATTCCAGTGCTGTGAGTACATGGAGGGGGGGGAATGCCCCCAACTGCAGATCATTCTATGCAAACTATACAGTTAGAAATTTGTAATAAAAGTGTCTCCTTACAGCCAGGGTGGGAAGAGAGAACTCACACAGATGGAAGAATATTCTTCATAAACCACAGTATGTACAATGTAGTGTTCTCCCCCCACTCAATTTTATTTCTGAACATTATCTAATTTAATGGAACTAATTAAGAAATGTCTTGCAGATACAAAGAAAACACAATGGGAGGATCCTCGACTGCAGAATGTGGCAATAACTGGACCAGTAAGCTTTCCTTATGTAGCTTTACATATTTTTCAATAATGTTATTAGAATCAAAACAAACTCTTGTCATTTATCAGTTAGTCTAGAAGATGAAGCTTCCAGGATGTTTGAACAAAGCATTTTTATTTCTTTTTAAAGACTGTTTAGAAAGGTTTCTGTGGAAATGGTCTTTAAATGCCAGAAAGAAAAAACTAGTTCCCAGAGTAGTAAAGTTTCCTTATAGACTGGGGGAGGATTTGACGTGGGTAAGAAACTTTATTTTTTTTTTATCCACAGTGCCCAAATAAAGCTAGTTCAATTAATGAAGTAAACTTGAAAAAAACCCCCAACCCAATAACAACAAAATGGCTTTGAAAGGAATGAAATTAATTTCCAACTGAAAAATAATGATCTAACCTTGATACTTAATCTGAAGTGCAAAATTACCAGGACTAAGTGCAATGATGGTACACATTATAATTATAGATGGGTTTTAGTGTTCAGCTGATATCTGTGTTTATTAATAGCCCACATATGTAAACAACCTTCTCTGTTCATGGAAAATAGAGGTGTTTGTAGCCAGGTCTCTCATGATACAGCAAGGAAAGACGATGTGTTATGTAAGTAACCAAAGGCATTTTGATCACTTTGCTCTGGGCCAGTCAGTGATCTTAGTCCCATCAGCTAATAGTAAAGTGCAGGATAAATTCTGTGGAACTGATCAGAGCAAATGATCTGAACAAAGAAGTGCCTTTCATTCCAGATGTTTTGACCTATCTGTATATTGATAAACTGAAAGTCTCCCCTGATACTTAGTAGAACATGTATTGCTGTTTGAGAACTTAAGTGCATTGTCTGTTTCACAAATATAGACTAGTTTATATTAATTGCTCAAGCATCTCAAGCAATTTTTTTTTTTTTTTTTCCTTCCAAAGGCTGTGCCTTACTCCAGGGACTATAAGCGGAAGTATGAGTTCTTCAGAAAGAAACTGAAGAAACAGGTTAGTAATCAGTAGGAATTCAGCAGAAGGTTAAGAAACTTATGCCCCTAGACAAGGAGAGCTTAAGTTACAGCGAAAGGAAATTGATCTTTGTAATGTGCTTAGGGAAGGTAAATTACTGTCTGATCATGGATATATTTGTGAAGCAGCAACTTGGTAGCCATTAGCATTTGATCTAACAATAGGGTTTGTGACTATGCAGTGATGAAACTGCAAGCAATCTAGTTGAAAAAGTAGAAATTCAAAAAGGTTAAAAAAGTTGTGAACATGGAAGTAGGCTGGCAACAGAAAAGTCTGGAAATCATGGATCTAGCATATAATAGTTTCTGGAACTCAGAATATCAAAATAGAAGTTCTCGGAATAGGTTTTAGACTGTCCAGATAGAAATCTGTACTGTCACCTTGATCAGGCTAATGCCTGTAATGAATTGTTACAGCCTTAAAATCTGAAGTTTATGAGTCTCAGTTGCAAGTTCTAGTTTGAAGTGGCAGTGCCAGATATATTTATAACACATAGCATGAAAGACTGTAAATAGCATTGGGATATCCAGATAACAATGAGTCTTTGCACAACTGCAATCACATTTGGTATCCTTGGGAGATATTTTATATATATAGCAATAGCCTTTGAGTTTAGACCCCTAGTTCACTTCTGTCTATCAAGTCTGTTCCTGGCCTTTCTGAAACATGCATTTGTGAGCTGATACGTGAATTGTACACAATTATGTATGCACCTCATTTTTTGTGTTCTTAGTCAAACAAGCTTGGCATTCCTTCAGATGTCATTATCCTAATTTGATGAAGTGATAGACAGCTGGGCCACACAATATAGTCATAGTAGTTTAAGAATGAAATGCAGGTGTAGATTTTAAAACATACATTACTATTGCCTTTTAAGCATTCGCAAATACCTAAAAGACAATTAAGGTAATGGTTTGATTTCTATTGTGATTTAATTATTGAATACTATTTTAATCAGCTAAGTTTGGTTTCAGGAATTGATTTTACTGCTTGAACTTTTTTCTGAAAAGTCTGTTTGCAACTAAAACCAGGAATATATTTATTTTTGAAAAAAAAAAATTAGGGATATTTATTTCTTTCTGAAGTGATTAAAAAGACCTATATATTTCAGTCACCATGTAAATTAGAGATATAATATTGTACAATGTTTTGCAACTTGCAAAATGACAAATAGTGTGCTCCCCCACCCCAAGTAATTATTTTTTTGCTTGTAGTGTAGATCAAGCTGTTGTTGGATATAAATAAGCATTACATTTAAATGCAGCATTCTTTTTTGTTGTTGTTGTTTGGGACATTTAGGATAGATTATTTAAGGAGTATAAGAAAATAAAAAGGAAGCATATCTGAACATGTGCTCTTCAGAGTGATTTATTTTATTAAATATTTCTGCATTTGAAAATTCATTATTTCTACTCAGTATGTGACTAGTTATTTGAAATGTATTGAGTTTCATTGCATCATCCTAATCTAGTCATGGTTGAAATTTCCTGATCTCACTTTCACCAAATTTCTCAATTTTGTCCAAAGTAATTGCTGAAATAAACTGGCTGAAAACAAGTGAAATCAATAAAATACTCTGTTCTCATATAGTGATTTAATGATTCAGCAAAGTTTTATTCCTGATTTATTAGGGGCTTACTCTCAAAGCTCAGCAGCAAATATGAGCTTCTTGGATATTTTTATTTACATATTTTCCTATATGATATTAAATATAAACTTTGACTTGTTCCTGTACCTTAAAATTTGAAGTGGACTGATTCTTATTTTAATATTGTAGGAATATTTGTTTGTCATGTATGTCTTAAGTTAGAGAACAGGACATCTAGCCTTATAGTTAGAATATTGAACTAGAAGGTGAAATAAGTCAGGTAAAATTGTTCCAAAATAATTTTATTTATAAACTCTTAAGGTTTTTTTTCTTAATCAAGCATATAATATGATGAATTTTCAGTGTTAAAAAAGAATCCATGCCTTTCTGCATGCAGAACAACTGAGCATATGCTGTTACTAGTAAGAACTTATTTTAAACCTATTTTCTTGATATGAAATAAAATTTACTATCTGAAACTCTCTATGCTAGTTGAATTGTAAGTAGAGCCTCTTGTCAATCATATTGTGTTAAGTTTCCAAATTATTTAAGAAAAGGATTTGTGTGCCATTCTTTGTCTGTTTACAGAATTTGCATACTCGGCAAGACTAAAAGATGCTGGGTTTTGTTCTGTTGTTCTGTTTTAATGCTTTTTTTTTTTTCAGAGTGATATTCCAAATAGATTTGAAATGAAAATTCATCGCACAACAATCCTTGAAGATTCTTATAGAAGGATTATAGCTGTAAAGAGAGCAGATTTCCTTAAAGCAAGACTTTGGATTGAATTTGATGGTGAAAAAGGTTTAGACTATGGAGGAGTGGCCAGGGAATGGTTCTTCCTTCTCTCTAAAGAAATGTTTAATCCTTATTATGGATTGTTTGAATATTCAGCTACGTAAGTAACACAGGTCTAGAAGACATGAAGACTAGTTAGGGAAAGCAACTGTATTTCTTGTACCTCCTTTAAGAATGGAATTACTTCCCCCCCAAACTGTATAGGAGGGTCTAGTTGTTAATAACTGCAATATTCTGCAACTAGTCCTTTGTTTGACAGAACAATAATGTGAAGAAAGTACCTGTATCTTTTTTTTTAGCAGTCTAACATAAGCCATGTCATCTTTGCATAGACAGGCATATGCTTGCAACCATCTACTACTTAGAGAAGAGGCAGTATTTAACAGATAAGGAGGAGGATGTTATTCTGACTACTTTAAAATTAGTAGGAGTTAATCCCTTCTCATTGGTGTATCTCTAACTTACAAAGGTAGTTCGTGGTGTTTCAAAACTGTTAATTCTGTTATGCTAATAGAATCTTCTGTTGAGTATTGTTTAATATTAGACAAGTGATTTATTAATCCAAATATGATTATTTTTTCAACTTAATGAAAAGTAATACCTGATTTAACCAGTGTCTTTCAGATCTTCAAATGTGGGACTATTCCAATAGTACATTTTGTTTTTCTTTCTCTTCCCTGCTCTCTCCCTCAACTTCAGAGATAACTATACACTGCAGATCAATCCAAACTCTGGACTTTGCAATGAAGATCATCTCTCTTATTTCAAGTTTATAGGTCGTGTAGCTGGAATGGCTGTTTACCATGGCAAACTTTTGGATGGTTAGTATTTATTTTATGTAACATGATATTGAGATTAATATTGTGCATATTTTGAATTTTAAGTTACATACTGGTCAATTTATTTGTTCTTCTTTAAAGCCTTTTTTATTCGTCCTTTTTACAAGATGATGCTCCAGAAACCAATAACGCTTCATGATATGGAGTCTGTGGTATGTAATTTGCTTTATCATGTATGTTAGGATTTCATGTTCATATTAAATTTCTTTTATATATCTTTAATGACATTGTGAAGGTTTGAAAGTGCATGATTCAAAGAAATTTTGGCTACATCTTTTATAAGTCTGTGTTGTAGTTAGCCAGCAACCAGGCACCATACAGCAGCTTGTTTATTTTCCCTATAGTGGGATGGGGGAGAGAATCAGAAGAGTAAAAGTGAGAAAACTCATGGGTTGAGATAAAGACAGTTTAAGAGGTAAAGCAAAAGCCGCACACACAAGCAGAGCAAACCAAGGAATTCATTGAGCACTTCCCATGGGCAGGCAGGTGTCCAGCCACCTCCGGGACAGCAGGGCTCCATCACACGTAACGGTGACTTGGGCAGACAAACGCCGTCACTCCCAACATCCCCCCCTTCCTCCTTCTTCCCCCAGCTCTCTATGCTGAGCACGACGCCATATGGTCTGGAACATCCCTGGGGTCAGCTGGGGGCAGCTGTCCCGGCTGTGTCCCCTCCCAGCTCCTCGTGCACCCCCAGCCTCCTCGCTGGTGGGGAGGTGTGAGCAGCAGCAAAGGCCTTGACGCTGTGTAAGCCCTGCTCAGCAGGAACTCACACATCCCTGGGTTATCAACACTGTTTCCAGCACAAATCCAAAACACAGCCCCATGCTAGCTACTGTAAATTGTATAGGAATTTAAACTCAGTGAAAAGCAGATTCCTAGACTCTGTTCTAAGTCAGTTAAGCTGTATTGAAAACTTGACTCTGAACTTTCTATGATGTTTTCTTAAAATAGACACTAAGGTTCTTAAAATTATATACAAAAATCTTTGGGATCCCTGTCTCAACCTCTTTTCAAAATTATTTTGTGTCTTTTGATTACTAAAGAGAAATATTCTTACCCTTTCAGAGACTGAAAATATTGCGTGTCACAATGTAACATTTTTAGAGCAAAACATGGTCCTTACAATTTTCTTGTTTGTTTCCCTGATAATGGTTCTTATCTAGCATAGTCATGGGCAGAGTGATTTTTATTAAATTTTTCATCTATTAATGGTTTTGCTGTTCTGTAAGAATACAGAATATAGTTCCTACCTGTTTCTGGGTAATAGACTTATAGATGTGTCCTGATTTTTGTATTTTTTTTTTTTCAGTACTATAGAATCACAGAATGTTTTGGGTTGGAAGGGATCTTAAAGATCATCTAGTTCCACCCCCCCTGCCCCAGGCAGGGACACCTTCCACTAGCCCAGGTTGCCCAAAGCCCCGTCCAACCTGGCCTTGAACCCTGCCAGGGAGGGGGCAGCCACAGCTTCTCTGGGCAACCTGTGCCAGGGCCTCACCACCCTCATGGGGAAAAATTTCTCCCTTAGATCTAATCTAAATCCACCATCTCAGTTTAAAACCATTACCCCTCCTCCTATCCCTACACTCCCTGATCAAGAGTCCCTCCCCATCTTTCCTGTAGCCCCTTTAAGTATTGGGAGGCCACTAGAAGGTCTCCCCAGAGCCTTCTCTTCTCCAGGCTGAACAACCCTAACTCTCTCAGCCTGTCCTCACAGGGGAGGTGCTCCAGCCCCCCGAGCATCTTCGTGGCCTCCTCTGGCCCCGCTCAAGCAGGTCCATGCCCTTCTGATGTTGAGGGCCCCAGAGCTGGACACAGCACTGCAGGGGGGGGCTCAAGAGAGGGGAGTAGAGGGGGAGAATCCCCTCCCTGAACCTGCTGGCCACACTTCTCTTGGTGCAGCCCAGGATGCCATTGCCTTTATCTTAATTTTCATTTCCTAAGGCTCTTTGTAGTAATGCCTAACAATAAAGGGAAGATAAATACAGGATGAGAGAGAAGAGTCCAAAATACATTACTTCAGATAACGCTGTGACATCTTATCACCTTTTTGCTACGTGAGAGATTTTTAGTCCAGAGATGTCTGACTCTTCAGGTTCCAAACATCTTTAAAGGTCTTTGTAGCTTTGTACAATTGCAGAGTCTCTGTATCCAATACAGGATTAACCTAGGTAGCAGCATTCACTGGGCTGTAATGGATCCTCTTGTAGTTTAAAATTTACTATCTTGTAATTCTCTCTCTTAGGATAGTGAATATTACAATTCTTTGAGATGGATTCTTGAAAATGATCCAACAGAACTGGACCTCAGATTTATAGTTGATGAAGAACTTTTTGGTCAGGTTAGTATGTTTATGTAAAGTAGAATAGACAAAACATGAAAGAAAACATTTGAACTGTCAAATTATGTGATCTTTTTTAATCTGTGTGGTAATAAGAAAAACTCTTCATTCACAGTCATGTGTTTGTTCACTCAGATGCTTCTTTTAGCTGGCACATGCTCATGCAGTGCTCTGTTAGCCTGGCTGTGATGTGATAAAGGGCTTGGAAATAAGCAGACCTTTAAATAAGAGCTCGTGCTTTTTTCTTAAATAATACTTGTATTGAAATGTAGCTGTTGCTGTGAATGCAACTGAGACTAAGATATCCATAGTCCCATTACTTAATCTGGAGTAGAGATTGGTTTTATGTGATTGACTGGAAAGGGTGAGCTCTTCTGGAAATGGTTGGAATCATAAATTTCACTGGGAGGCAATGATAGGGTTTTTTCCCTAAGATGTACTAGAAAACTATGGAATAAACAAGTTTGTTGTTGTGTAGAAAGCTATCAAGATAAGTCCTGTAGAAATATCACAGGTCTTGAATGAAAATTCTAAATTACAGATGCCAACTACATCTAAGCGGGATAATGGCCTTTGTGGTCTTGTGTAACTGAAGTGATCCAAAGTAGGAGCGTGAAAATGTACATCCCTAATGAACTGAAAATCAGATATTGGTCTGCTGACGTTCTAGTAGTATAAAATGGTTCTGTAAGTGTTTTTCCTTGAGATTTGAAAAAAAGGATGGGTCATTGAATGTACAGTTAGTGAAGTCCACATTGCTGTGAACTTGTATGCAAATTTAGGTGATCTTTTGTAGCAGGTCAGAAAAAATGGAGGTTGCCCCATTGCAGTGTGGTAACCCTGAATAATATGGTTTTTTAAAGTGATCAATCAAATTCTATTTATTCAGCTGACCTGTGAAACTGGTTCTATTTCTCATAGTTCTCAAAATCTGCAGTCTTCAAGAATTAACTAAATTACCTAAAAATAACATATGAATTCTGTTACATACTTACCTCATTTAAGACCTATTCTGTGTATTGCATTTAGACCCATCAGCATGAACTGAAGAGTGGTGGATCAGAAATAGTTGTCACCAACAAGAACAAGAGAGACTACATTCAGTAAGTAGGGCTCACTGGGGGCAATGTATCTCACTGGATTGCCCCCTAATAATAGGGGCTCTGTGTTAGTTGTCTTAACAAAACAAAGTTGTTGTTTGTGTATAAATTGCTTTTATTTTACATGTTTTTGTTTTGGTTTTTTACAGTCTTGTAATTCAGTGGAGGTTTGTGAGCAGAGTACAGAAACAAATGGCAGCTTTTAAAGAGGTATAGTTTTAGTTACAAAATAAATTCTTCTAATAATTTGTTGCATCTAATCTTAAGACAGTCTTTTTTTGACATCCTGAAGACCCACAGATTATGTTACAGGTATAAAAAAGGCAGTAGTGTCAGCTTTGAATTATTTCAGACTTTAAAAATATTTTTGGTGTATTTTTACTGAGTTGTTTAATTCATATAGAAAAATTTGCTAATTTCTCAATCCTGGCTGACAGCTTTAGCTGTAGTGCAAACTATTTAATGAACTCTGCATAAATGAAAATTAAATCAAACTAATAGAATTAAACTAAACTAGCTGGTTTATCCTTACTTGTATAAATGATATTACATATATTCAGACTTATGTATCTAGCATTCAGATTTGCACAATAAAGATGTGAGATAAGACTGAATTAAAAATACTACAACCAAACTGGGGACTACTGGTGTCCAAACATCTGTATTTGATATATTGCTTTGGCTTTGTTTAGTAAAGCATCCAAATATCATTCTCACTGAACAAAAATGCTTAAGTAATGTTGACTTGATTTTTAAAAACTTCACTCTTCTTTTTAGGGCTTTTTTGAACTAATACCACAGGATCTCATTAAAATTTTTGATGAAAATGAGCTAGAGGTAAGTGTGTCAGGGAAAAGAAAACAAATTATATTGAAACTTAATGTTACTGACTTAAACTTTGGTGTGTTGTTTTTTTTTTTTTTTAATCTGTGTAGTTATTAATGTGTGGACTGGGAGATGTGGATGTGGCTGATTGGAAACTACATACAAAATACAAAAATGGCTACAACATAAACCATCAAGTAATACAGTGGTTCTGGAAGGTATCATGAAGTTCTAATATTATTTTTTTTTACTTAAAACCTGTTCAAAAGTTGCTGCCTTTCAGCTATGCTAGTTTATCATGTGATTCATCAATAGGTAGGTAAATATTTGACTGTTAAAACTCCTGAGAAAGACAGTAAGAAAACTAAAGATGAGGTGCATGGTAAGAAGGTAAATACACTACTGATACTTGTTTTTTTTTTTAAAAAATCCATGTCTGACTGGGGTTAAAAATATTTGTGTAGGCTTTTCTGGCATGGTTACAGTAAAGAGGTGTTAAACTCCTCTGTTTAATAAATTACAGGAATTTGGCTGCTAGTTCATAACATCAGGAAACTTCAAAGAAAATAGGGGCCAGATCTTCAAGGGAAGTATTTTTAACAGCCTGCTAAGCCAGTAACTGTACTGATTTTACAGTGCCATTAAAAAATTGTTGATTTCATAGCTTTCAGCAATAGGCAGACGTAGTAATTATGTGTGTCACTGAAAAAAATGCATATATATAAGGGATAATGATTTAGAAATAGTAACAATGTTGTATAAGTCTGTTAGCACAAAACCTGAATTTAAAAATAAATCTTTAATTGTAATTATCATACATAGGCAGTCTTAATGATGGACTCTGAAAAGAGAATAAGATTACTTCAATTTGTTACTGGCACATCACGTGTACCTATGAATGGGTTTGCTGAGCTGTATGGTGAGTACTTATAATTATGTTCACAATTAAGTAACAGAGAATATGATACCAACATTGTCATGATATTTGACTTCAAGCATAGGCACATTACTCAAATTTTGCTTTAAAAATTAATATATACTGGCAATTATAAGAAGCAAAGTTAAAGAAGAGTCACTTAGATCACACGTTTCTCATGATCTATAAATACTTCATTTTAATTGTGTATATGGAAGTTTTTTAATGTGTAGGACTTATTGAATGTGGATTCTTGAAGTTCTAAAGAGCTGCAAAAATCCCTGTTTAACACATGATTGAGCTTGAAGAAAATTCTCAGTAATGTAAGATCTGATTACAAAGACGTGCTGGCATCAGCAGTTAACTTCAGATTCTCCTAAGTTCCCCAACTGCTTTTATCTGCTCACAAGCCACAGTTCTACACATACATATGCTTTAAAGAGGACGGCTAAAATGACACTAGTTAAACATAATGCCAGGAGTAGTGAACGTACAACGCAGAGATGAAACAAGCAGATGGCAGCGGGGAGCAGACTGCAATAATACCAAAGCCAGAAAACCCACTGTGGAAAGACCGCAGGCAAGCGGATAGAACAGCCCACAAGGGGTGGGGATGTTTTGCTTATGGGAAGTCTGTTTTCAGCTGCCATCAGCTATTATGTTTTCTGCTAGACTACTTTATTAAGCCTAAAAGTGCTTGGGATCCTATGCAAATAACTGAATAGCCTAACTTGCATATTTGAATAAACATTTCCTTCTTTGTAAACAAGACAGTAGTTTGTTTATAAAACACAAGAGTCACGAACAAATACCACCCACCATGTGTCCCCATTTCTCCCTCTTCATTTTAATTGTAAATACTCAGTTTATTTTTTCCGTTCCATCAATGAGTTGTGAGTTCCAGTGGGGAGAACAGTGCCTGCAGTGGACTTGAGCCATGTGTCTGCTGTTGCACCTGAACCTTGGTACTGTTGGAGTTACAGCCCATGCTCATCGCAGTGGAAGCCAATCAGAATTCTGCTGCCTCTGGATTTTGTTTTATTTGTCTGAAAACACTACCAGAGATAGAACTAAAGAATGATATAAGGAAAGAAACTGTTGAAGCTCATGGCTCCCTTCTGCCTAGGGATTAGGATATCGTTGGGCAGTCTTCTGGCCAAGTCCCAGTTTCTGTAGTTCTATTCACTCATTAATGAAAAATTCAATTAGCAGTTGTCTTGCACGGTGCTTTGTTTCTTTCTCTTACAGTTATTTCTGCTTTACTGTGGCCAGCATGCCATCCTCACTAAACCCCAGTAATGATCACAATCACTTTTCCAGCACCTGCTTGTATTTGAAGAACTGTAGGTGGTTCTTCAGTGCTTCGTGTTGGTACGTGGCAGTCTGCTGCTGGGCTGCCCCTGTGGTTGTTCCCTTCCCACCTTCGGGCTGCAGCCCTTGAGCTGGCTTTCTAGCGGGAGATCTCCCTCTTCTGGCCCAGAGGGGCATTTCTGATCGTAAACGGAGTGCTGATGTCCGGGAGCAGATCCACCCAAGTTTGAGAACAGATGTGGCTTGCTTGTATTTCTTGTCTTTCTCCCACGCTGCTTTGTCAACCTCTAGTTAATTAGTTGGATAGCTAAAATGCAGACTTATTCTTACCTAGCTATTAAAAGGGAGTTTTATCTTGTCACATGGTAGAATGCGCTGTCAGGCACAGCTAGTTCTCTGCTTCATCCTTATTCCTGGCGTTCTTACTAGTTACCTTTTCTAACTAGCCTTTTGTGTTGAAGAAACACGTAACCCAAAGAAGAAAGTAAAGGAGAGGAGCTGGAAATGTTCCCACAACTACTGACATACCTGTCTCACTGATAATATTTTAGGATGAAGTGCTCAGTGTTTGCTCTCATCTGTCTAGTTCATTCACTAGACTTGTATGAAGTATGGTTTCTGTGCATTGATTGGTATTTCTTACCTTTTTGTATATGTTAGTAGTTGTGAAAGGGTTTTCTCCTCTTGTTTTATTTTCATGTTTGGGATGAATTGTCTTGAGTTTTTTTCTGTATGTAAGTTGACTAACATCTTCCAAATCTGCTTCTACAATGTGCATTATTATGTGTTATAATTTCATTTTATTAAGAATATGTATACATTTTTTTCATGTCTCCGTTAAACCCACAGATGAAATCTTTTTGAATTGACAATTTTAACTTGGGTAGTCAAAAAGAGCCCCAACATTTTGGAGCAGTCATGGAAAAAAGGGAAGGTGACTGCCTGCATTATAAAGCCAAATTCATTTCGTAGTTTTGAAGGTACTCTGTATGGCACTTACCTACAAATACAGCTGAGGTGTAAGCCTGTTCTCATTACTGCTGCTCATCTTTAATCCGAAACATGTTTCACATCTTCCATTTCAGAAGCAGAAGGCTACTCGTACTTGGGTAGCCACCTGCCTTGAAATACAATTCTCTAACTGTATTGATGGTGTCCTTGTAGAATAGTCAGAGGACACCCACCATCAGATGTCACATTCTGTTCTCTGACAAGATAGTGTGTGGTGTTTTGTTTTGTTTTTTTAAACTAAACTGTCTTCTCCAGATGTACACAAATGCTTTCAACAGCTTAAGGAAATGGTTACAAAATGCCCTTTTCATCCACTTGGTGAGAGTTGAGAGGTCCAAGAAGCTTTCAGATATGATATGCTGCGAGACAGTTGCTGAAGGCACAGGCGTAGCTGCAGCTGCACTTGCTAGCCCGTAAAGTGCTCTCAGGTGTATATGTACATCCCTAGAATACACATATGGTCACCATGCTTTAAAAAGTTCTCAGTTACTCTACTCTGTTGTGTAGGTGAAGGTGGACACTAAACACTTTCTGCCAGCTTATATAACTTGGCACATGTGATAAATGTCTAAATTTTTACATGCAGAATTTATACAGTATAAAACTCTTCTCCATAAAATTTTCAATGCCAACTATGCATTTAGGTCTTAGACTTTTGAGTTTAAGGTGTAAAAGTCTCTTGAAATTAAGATACAGCAAGAAATAATTAAAAATTCAAGTGAATTGGGATTCTTGACTATTACTGAGTATAGACTGTATCTGATTCATATAGATATGAATC
The DNA here is from genome assembly GCF_031877795.1 of Strix aluco. Classification (NCBI taxonomy): domain Eukaryota; kingdom Metazoa; phylum Chordata; class Aves; order Strigiformes; family Strigidae; genus Strix; species Strix aluco. The sequence goes on along the minus strand of NC_133942.1, from coordinate 26,028,044 downwards.
CTACTAATGTCAGAATTGGATTACAAAAAATGAAAATATCTCATAATTTAAATTTCTGATTATAAAAGAATCTCATAATGGGGTGAAAATTGATGTGTTCTTTTCTGCAGGTTCAAATGGACCACAGTTGTTTACAGTTGAACAGTGGGGTACCCCTGAAAAACTGCCAAGAGCTCATACCTGGTGAGTATTTAATTTAGGTAAATTCCAACCTTTAGTAAGAGTGATAAAATACTTAAGAGTTTTTCCTCTGTTTTTCAGCTTTAATCGCTTGGATTTGCCTCCATATGACTCGTTTGAAGATTTATGGGATAAGCTTCTTCTAGCGATTGAAAATACTCAGGGTTTTGATGGGGTTGATTAAGACAGAGACATAAATTATATCGGTCCAGTGCTGCAATTTCATTTTAAGGGTTTACAAACAAGTTTGAATTTTCCAGGGACTACCATTGTATTTAGTCACATGGCTATTGAATCTTCATAGTATCACTTGTAAAATAAGTAAGGATTAAAAATTCACTAACTTTTGAAATGTATTTTGCCATTTCCACAGTTTTGTGTACTTTGTTAATAACTACAATATACACATTGGATGGGCCAGTGCCAAGTAAGTCAAAAACTAAAATGTTTTTAAGCAGTTGCCTCTTCTACAGTATTTGACAGACTGTTTTGCAGTAAACTACTGAAGTAAAACTGTGAAGAAATCTTTGCAGAGGGTGTAAATTTGAATTGCTGCTTTAAGAGGAACAACTGAAATTGCTAATATGTTTTTTTTAAAAAAGAAAAAAAAACAACAACCAAACAACAAAACCAACAAACTTTATGTAATGCAATATCATAATCTGTGCTGCTTCAGGCTGTTTGCTACAGATCTGCCCAAAGCACCTTATAATTCAGCATATTAGGTAAATCATTGGAAAGCATTTATTTGCATTATCAGCCATCAGTTTGCAGAACATTGACTTGCTGACACATTTTACTTGTTAGATTTTTGTTTCTAACTTGCTTTTATTAAAACAGTGTAACAAAACCAGGATTTTTATATAAAACAGACAAGCAACGTAATTCTGAATTATAATGAGAAATTATATCATTTTTTTCTCTGAATTTGTATACTGTCGTCGGTTTATTGAGTGTTCATCACTTTTTCTGATAAATTTGTAGTTCAATGGATAATATTTTCAATTCAGCCTTTTGCAACAAATTAATCTTAAAGTGAAATTTGTATGGATATCACTCAGTATTAGTTACTGGTAGTTAGAGGCCTTTATTATCCATTCTTGCAGTATTGCACTACATAACAATAAAAAACATGTTTACAGGGTTTTCTGGGCCAAGTTCAGCAGTCTGATATGATATGTGCTAACTTCTCCGAACTGCGCGGAGGTTATGCACATGTAACCAGGTGCAGAATTTGGTTCTGTAATATGTTTACAGGTTATGCTAGTTTCTATAGGTGCATTTTTATATTTTTTTCTCCACTGTTAGTCTAGAAACCAAATTTGTTAATACAGTATAACCAAAGTCATAACCAACAATGTGCAATTTATTGTAGATCAACTTGTCATATAAATATTAATTTGATTTCTTATGTAAATGTGGGTATTTTTTGTATTAACACTTTTTTTGAGCAAGTACTGGTTAAAATGATTAGCAAAGTTGGTTCTAAAAGGAAAAAAAATGATTTATATACCTGGCTTGCTCCAATTTTAACATTTTATTACCAATACGATCTGAGGAAATTACAGTACCTTAAGCTTTGGCCAGCAAATTTCTGTTTAGTCACAGTCTTTATAAATATGCAAGAAGTAAGTGTAGCACATCTCTCTATAAAGATGTAAATTATGTAACAAATGTAATGGGTCTTAAGGGATGTTTAAAATCCCACTTTGTTTTATTCTTTGACTAGGTTGTTTAGGGCTGAGAATATTACATGTAAATAAAGGTAACTTATAAAAATTTCCCAAATTCTATATGCAGTTTTGTAAAACATGAATGATATATCAGTAAATCTGTATAGATTTGAATGTAGCAGGTTTTGTTGCATACTTTAAAGTATAAAATAAGGATCCTGAGAGCAGTAAATAAAAGTTTATTCTAATAAGTTGTGACTCACTTTTTTGAAGTGCAAATCGCTAGTCTTGAAATAGTAAGAATTCTGTGATTTTTAGCACTCCTAGGTAGACCAGGGCAGCAGTTCTACCACAATACGCTGCTACTTTTGTGTGGGTGTTGAGGTGCAGCAGCACTGTTTGCTAGTGTTCTGTTTCCAAGACATGCAGTCTTTGAAAAATTAATACCGTGTTTTTATAGAAGCTCTAGGTCCCGGTGAACCTTCACTGTATGGCCAGCCTAGAAATGCTACGTGGTAGACAGGCAAAGGTGGATGCCCCGCAGAAATGCCAGCTGACTGCTGCCGAGGGAGGGTCAGGCTCATCGTTCCTCCTGTAGGAACATCCTTCTCAGCTGGTCAGCAGGTATGCAGCCGACAGACTTCAGTGGTGAGTGTGGCAGGGGTGTGAAAGGGGCCCCCAAACTCTGCTCCAAGCAGCACAGACTGCCCGGCAGCGATGGGGATGCACCACAGGGCTTGGTTCCCAGTGCAAGCTGGGGGAAGCAGCCCTGGCACGTGGGTGGAAGCTCCTGGAGGAGGATGCTGCTGCATCTCAGGCTGCAGGGAGTATCTGGTGCCTCTCCCTGGAGCTGGAACAGGTCTGGCCTTACCTGCAGGAGCTTCTGACTTCCAGCATCAGAAGAAAGGCTTCTCCAACCTTGGGTATGAATCTACAAAATTGCTATGGTGCTGTAATAGACAAAGAAAGGAACAAGTTGCATTAAGGGAAGGGTTCAGAGCCAGACCAGCCAGAACCAAGTGTTGACACCGAGAAGTGGTAGGTGATAGAGTGCAGAGAGTCCCTTCTGTGAGCTTTAAACTAGGTTTCTTGGGGAATGGTGATAACAGCTTGTGGTTAAGTAAGAGAAGAGAGGTCAATGGTGCCAAGTCTGGGGCAGGGTGGTGGGAGTGAGGCAACCCTTGTGAAGGATGCCACCCTCGTGTGCCTGAACGCACTGACAGGCAGCCAGGGAAAGACCAGGAGGAGCAAGAGACACAGCTCGTATGGCTGGAGTCACTCGGATGTGGGGAGATATGTGGGAGGGGTGACAGGCTGGTACAGAGCTTTGTGGGTGTGGGTCAGAGGAGACACCAGTATGGGAAACATCCTGGTGAAGACTTGTCCTAGACCACCTGTTTGTCATGAGGAAGCAGGCGGAGTGGTCTTTGAAGCATCCCAAGGAATTCCAAAAGTGCAAACCCTGGCTCTTGCAGGGGACTAAGCTCCCTGACATCTGTGGGTCACAAACAGCTTAACAAGGGTGCTGGCTTGGCCACCCAGGGAGGTGCTCTCCTGGATCTGCTGCATGTCCCTTTGTACTTCTATTGTCTGCCTATCACACCTCCATATTCCCTGACACATATACACTTAGATGGTGGGGGGGCAACTCCAAAGATGCTGCTCTGAATGCTTACCTCTTTTTTTTCACCAGAAACACTGTTCCTAGTATGTGTCTGTGTGCCAGCTGCAGACCAGGTACTGTGGCATTACAGATGAGAGTGTAACAGCTGCTTCCTTGTGTGTTAATTACCATCTCTGTTATGCTGTGATTTCATTATGCTTACCACCCAGCAGTCCCAGATGAAGGGTAAGGCAGAAAATTTCCCAGGTAGGTAAGAGCTAAAGGTACCAATCTGCTGAAAAAAAAGTATATAGGGTTGACACTTGTAAGAGATTTTGTGCATATCTAGTTTAAAAGTATAGATCTATGAAGAAACTGTCTTTTAAGGGGAGATTTGAGCAAGATGCTACTTCTAGAGCAGGGAGGGGACCATCACATGAAGGAGAAGATGGCTGCAATGGGAATAGTTTCACTTTTCTCAGCTTTAAAAACATTGCACTGAAAATTCACGGGTGTGTTTGGTTGTTTTTTGGGCTGCTCCAAGCCTGAGAGCTGTAAGCAAAACGCTTCCCTGCCACTGATTGTGCCTTCTGCAGGTAAATACTGATTCAACCTCAAACATACACCTGAGAATCTGCCCTGGATTTAATCATCTGTCTTTTAGCGTGATACCGTGGCCCTCGCGCCTCTTCCCGGCTGCCGCCATCTCGGCGGCTCGAGGCCGCGTTTCAGCGGCGGCGCTGGGGCGGGCCGCCAGGTGGCGCTGCTGCGCCGGGCCATGGGACCCGGGTTCGATCCCCGCCACCCACGGACACGAAATGGAAATTTGGACATTTTTCAGCGGCTTAACTTTTCTGGTGAAGTTAAACCACTTCTGTTTCATCTTTAATAAGGGTGGTGACGTTTATTTGTGTATTATTACCATGATAGTGAATGGTGTTTCTGTTTCTTAATAAGTAAATACAGTGCTGACAAAGAAGTGAATTTATTTAGCCTAAAAAAGGTAATTTATATACATTAGCCTCAATGAAGGCTTACACTATAAGCTATTTATAATGCAAAGGTCTACTTAGACTGCTGTGGGTGAGGTTTTCTTAGATTTTCAATCCCTGTCAATAATTTGATTTGTATTGACTGAAAGGGGTTTGGACTGAAATTGTCTGTCTTCAAAATTTCTCATTTACTCCAAAGGTTATCGTGTATGTGGAAATGCTTTGCAGTCTGGTGTTACAGAAATGAGATGTTAGGTATAAACAAGAAGCATTCAACAATAACTTGGAGGTTTGGGGCAGTGGGGGATGTGGGGGTTTTTCTTCACAATTCATTTATCTCAACTGACAGATTTTTAGGCTGGATGTTATTTGCACCAAATCTTTCACTTCTCAAGGTGGTACAGGTGATTCTTCAGCATTCTTGTCATATCATGAGGCAGAGCTGTGGCTTAGTAGGAAGCTAAAATAATTTATTTTAAGGGCCACTGAGGCTTCACTTAATGCTGCTCAAAGGACACATGACTTAAAATTATTTTAATTACTATTAATAAGTCACATCTGTAGCATATTAAACTATCTTTTACTAGAGACAGGGTTGAGTATTTATGCATCAATTGATGCAAAATAGATGACTATAGGCTACTCATTTTCCTTCTCTACCCTATTTTTCCTTCTCTAACCTTGTTGTTTCATACGTAAATTTACTTTGCAAGCTACCTACTACCTTGGCATTTGATTTGTTCTGTAAATCCATAGCACAGTTTGGTGCTATTTCACTAATTGACAGTGTCTTTACAAAAATCTGCATGTGTCTCATTGACAGTATGCCAGAGGCATCTGTGGGTTTCAATGTGAAATGTGTCCTGGATCAGCACAGATTTGCTTTTTTTCTTGTGTACTTTTTTCAGTGCGACTTCAGTGTTGCTTAGCAAATACACGATACTTTTATCAGTTCCCTAGAGTGGGATGATAACATGCTAAAACACATATGAAGTAAATAAAACTGAGTAAGTGTAGTTTTAAATACTGTTTTTATTTTACTCATTTCTTGCATGGTCAAAAAGAATGTCAGTTGTTAGGAGACCAGGCTCTTCTGTCTGTCATTCTTCATGTTGTCTGTTCACTTTTGTTTTCCTTTCTGTTTCTCATTAATTAGTTTGTAGTGCTTCGGTTCTTCACATAGGATCTTATCAAATGATTTTCTTTGTATGAGATTCTGCTTTTTTAGGGCAGTCTATTTTAGTATCTCCCCTTTCTAATGAATGATTTCTGTAAAGGAATCAATGTGCAGTTCTTATGTGAACTGAGAAGCTCACTTGTTTATCTACAGTTAGACCACCACCACCACCAAGAATCCATACCTCTGGTGCCGTAGAAGCACCTTATCGACATGTTTAAAAGGCACCCAACACCTACCATCTTCCACTGTTATAAATGGGAATTAAGCATTTAACAGCTGCTGTATTGCTCTGCTGCATCACAAAATCAGTAGGAGATGCAAGCACAAGCTTTGGTACTCTGAACACTAAATCATTTTTCTTTGAAGTGGAGACTTAATTGCTTTTTCTATGTGGAACATATATCATTAGCAGACTAATCAGAATACAAACAGCTTGCAAAGGGGATAATGAGGGACAACTTCCATGTAATTCTTGGTTTACATCCACGTGACTGTAGAAAAATGTTTTGTTTTGCTGAGCTGTCCTTAATTTGAGGTTTCTTGCTTAATGAGACTTCAAACAAATTCTGCATTGTAGGTTTCAGGTTTTCATCCCAGAGAGAGGCTTGGGATTTCAGGGAGAGGGGAGGCAAAGCTGCTTGGAAAACCTGAACAGACATTAAGTAAGTGAGCATGCCTCTTGAGGAAAGACAGATAAGGCAGTCTTCCTAAATGTGACAGAATGTAAAACTTTCTGTTGAAATACACCACAGTCTAAAAACATACATCATGATTTGTTTTTCTTAAGTCCTTTTGAGTTTAATTTAATGGAAAATGTTTTCATAATTGTCTGATAGCTTTTCTGATACTTTCTACAAGCTGAAATATTTCTGACTCGGGGTTTTGTTTTGAGGGCTGGGAAGTATGACCTTTCAGAGGCTGTGAACACATATGTCCTACTAAGCACTGCTGCTTGGGAGTATGCAAAATGCTAAAAGGTTTAAATCAAATTGCCCTGAGGACTGCTTACTGACCTTTTGAATGCAAAGTTGTCGAAACCTTCAACTAGACATCAGCTAGAGAAGAACACTTAAGGCAGATCAATGGAAATAGAAAACAATGTGGTTCTGACTTTTGGTAATTCCTAGTTAGTGAGAAAGAGTTACTGTGCTGCAAGAGCTGCCCCAAACAAACCCACACTGCCGTGGAGTTGCTGTGAGTAACATGTAATGGTTGTTTTTCAGGGAAAACCTTTTATAATCTACTTAAGAAATTAGAAGTTTTCATTAATTGCTAAATCCTGATATAGTTATCTGAGCAGGATGCTTCATTGACTTCAAAGGGATTTTTGTCTACTTAAGGAATGCAGGGTCAGGCCCTTAACTAGTGATAACTTTCTTCAGTGGGTTGTCAGATATGACAAACTATGCCACTTTAATAGAGGTTACCCTGGACATACCATGCCATCCCTTTGTCCTGAAAACCTGCTTTCTTCCTTTGCCCAGGTAATAGAGTTTCTGGGTCGTTGCTATATTGAAGAACTTAGAAATGACTCTCTAGCTGAAGCTGTGATTTCTGTGAATATGTTTTCTTTACTTTGAATAGCTATAATATTTTCTAGTTATGATATGTTATATATTAAATTCAGTTGTGGAAAGTGTTTGGTGGAGTTGTGAGTGTCCCCCTCATTTTGTGAATTGCTGCCCAGCAATTAGTCATCCATCCTTAACAGATTTATTCCTAATTAGTTGTTAATGCACTACTGCTAGCTGTAATGCAGAGTTTTAAGTAAACGCCTTCCTTTCTACATAGTCTTACAGAACTGGAGCAAAAACCAGGGGATTGAGAAGCTGTTCATTCGTATGTTGGTATATTATAGGTATCCTGTGCAAAAAGTATTAAGTAATCATGTATATCCTGTGCTGAGGACTCACAGAATAATTACTTCACAGGTCAGTAAAAGATAATTCTCTGTGTTGTATCAGAATGTTACAACTGCTCTTCTCTTAATGTAATTTAAAGTTAAAATATAGTTGAGCTCTATTAACATGTAGCTAAAAATTATGCTTGTTTTCAACATAATTCATTTATACTGTTCTCCACACCGAGAATTCAAAGTCTGACTGTAAACCATTTTAAGATCCAATTTTTGCTCATATAAATGTCTACAGTTTTTTTTAAAGATAAAGAGGTGAAGTTGAAATTTTTGCATGCTTGCGTAAAACCTGAATTAGGAAAGCAAACAACACTTCAGTCACGTAAATACTTTTTTGTACTGGAAAAAGTCTAGCTATTTAATTGATTCTTAAGGTGCAAACAGGCTGGATCAGTTGAGATCTCACTGTAGAAAGAAATTAATCCTAATCACGCTGTATCTAACTTGAAGACTGAAGAGCTAAATCAGTTGATCTGGGGCTGTAGGCTGGGCTGCAGCAGGAATGGAAATATGACGGGGAGCTGAGCTGCAGGATGTGACTCGGGGTATCCTGCACTGGAGGTGTTAACAGGGAGGGGGCTGCAGCTTACTCAGGGTGCCTTGGAAAGGGCATTTGTCCATCTCTGCCCCTCCTGAAGCCAGGAGGAGTTTTAATACTCGAGGGAGGATTTGGACTGCTCTCTGCATGTTGAAGGTTTCCTTTTCTCTAGTTAGGCTAAGGCATCATGCTTACAGTGCTGCAACAGCTTGCTGATGCTGAATGGGATGCCCCTGTGGCATCAGCTGCTCCAGATGAGATTTCCACTCAGTGACTTGCACTGGCCTGGTCCTTAGCTGAGCACATTAGGCCAGTTTAACTCACTAACTTGTCATAAAACTCCCCCCGCTCTGTGACACATGTTTTTTTTCCCTGGTTACTTAGGATGAACATTTTGGAATACACATGGTATGTATTCCATACATGTATTATTTTCCCAATACAAGTTCTGTCATGTGCCAGCATTTGGCCACTGTGACCTTCTAGAGGTATCTGAACAAAAATGACAGTAAAATGTCAGACATAATCCTGGGGTAATGATTAGCTACTGGAGAGCAGCACAGCTGAAACCAAGTTATACTCTCAGCAGCCTTAACTGATGGCTGCTCTCCTGCCGCACTACGCAGGCACACCTGTGTATGCTACATACTAAACTGCACCAGGGGCTTGATTCCAGAAAAAAAATACTTGTATTTCTCCCCCCTCGAAGTTATTTCCATCAGGATCAGTTCTCTGATTTGTGGCTTGGCCACACAAGCTCTTACACCAACCTCACATAGGCACTGCAAGTTGCAAAGCACTGAATTGCATCAGACAAACTGAGGGTGCCTGTGGATGTGCTTCCAGCAGAGCCCCTAATCTCCTGCCCTGCTGCGCCTGGGCAGGGACCACATAGAGACCTGAGCCACGTTGGTAACAATGTGGGGGGGAAAGAGGAATTGGGGTGGGCTGCCCTGTTTCCCCTCTCCCCTGGCTGTGCAGGGCACTGAGATCCAGCCATGCCTCCTGCATGGGACAGACAGCTCTGCCAGAGCCTCTAAAATACCAGAAATCCCCATGGGCTCCCAAGTGACTACTGCAGCCCAGCTGAGATGAAATCCCAGTGACTGCAGCTGATGGAAGCAGTAATTTTGGCATTAAAAGTAATCACCCCTGTGCTGTCCAGCTTTTGGCTCCCTTCAGTTTGTCCCCCCACCTTGGCTTGCTCCTTTCACCAGGGTGTTGCCTTTAGTGGTTCAGCCTGAATTCTTGGTTAGAGCCGTTCTGGTGTAAGTCACAGCTTCACGTGGCCCTTCAAATATCTCGGAGTCCATCCCCAAAGCCATGTTGTGCGTGGGGCCGTTTACAGGACGAGCCTGTGTGCATGTGAGGGGGAGGAGGTGCTAGGAACATGCCTTGAAGGCTTCAAATCTGTTTATCTTCACACTCCTGAGAGGCGATCGCTCTCCCGTGACAGGGCAGTGCGCTGGAGGGAGCTGCGCTGGCAGCGAGGAGATAAACCTCTGGGGCACAGGCTGCTTTGGCCAAGTGGCCTCTCCCTGACCAGCAATTCCTTATGTCTCTGTGAGGTGAAATGGGACAAGAGCAGCAGGAAGCCTCCTCCAATCCTTCTTTTTAATAGTTCCTTGGGATAAATTGTAGATAAGAGGACAGACTGCATTGTTAACAAGCTGAGAAGGCAAAGACAAAGGAAAGGACTGCAATCTTTCACAGCAAAAATAAATAGGTATCTGTAGCATGGTATACTCAGCAGTATGTCCAACTGCTAGTCAGCCTCTGACTTGCTTTGTTTTTCATTTCTTTTATTTCCAGTAATTGTTTCTTGATTGCAAACATGTAGAGGAAAAGAGGCAGAAATGATTTGCCTATTTCCTGTTCTAACAGCAGAATGAAGGTAACTTATACAGGGATGAAAGGAGACCATATTTCATGCCTGTTGCTAAACAAATAGCTGCAGAACAGTGGGTCGTCATGATAAGCAAGAAAGACACTAACAAAAAGCTGCCTCTGTCTGGAAGGTTCAAGAAATTCCGTTGTAGATTCAAACATAGAAAGTGGTAACCTAGGAGATATTTTCTTTCTGTTGGGTTATTCTTGGTCTGATACTTATTGTATCGACCCAGTGTATTAACACTTTGATTTATGGACGATAACATCAGAGTACAGTACTATAGCATTTCCAGAATTTTGTTTTGTTTTCTTACTGGGGAAAGGGTTGAGAGAAGGGACCATACTGAGCCAATTAAAAACTATGTACATTGCAAATGCAGTTTATGGGGCAGCTCTTCTCCACCTGCTGACCATTCCTACTCCTTGCTGTGATGTCCACATATGTATAAACCCTTAATGAAGTTATTCCATGTGTTTCAGCGCACAGATTCCAGCTGCGGCTGCCTGTCTGCTGTCACTTTGGTCCCAAGCCAGCCGATCACCAAGGGCTTGCATCCCTGGGGTCAGAGGAAGTAAATAGTGCTCAGCACCTTATGTGAGAGCCCAAGGTGGCTTGGCAGAGGGGTGCAGGCAGCCATGGCCTGGGAAATGTTCATGGCCGTTTGGCGGACCCAAGTCAGGGCAGCCGCTGTCCCATGCTATTGCCATACCTTCAGCTGCATGTTGTAACCCTTGGTGTTTCACCGTTCCTTTTATACCACAAAGAGCCAAGTTAGGGAGATAAACCAGGAGAAAACAAGCTCTACTGAAAAAAAGGATGAGTTTTCTGGCGGGTTATGTGTCCCGAGGAGCTCACTGCAGGCAGAGGAGTGTCAGCTGTGGTATAAGGGCCAGAAGAGAGAGCGTGGAGCTGCAGTAAACCCAAACTCCACACCATAAGAGCTCTACACTGTAAGGGAAAGAGCGCATCTGAGATCAGGTATGCCCTCAGGTGCGTACTCTCTGTTTCTGTAGCCATGGCTGTGTGGTTTGTTAAAAGTACCCAGAAGACCTAATGGCTTGCATCTGGGAAACAGCAGAGTGACTGACAAAAAATAGGTATTTTTTCCCACCTTCCAGCAGCAGCAAACAGGCATGGGAGAGCGAGGAAATGCATTTTGCCAGATCCCTGTGAGGTTACGCCTCCAAACTGCCTGTGGTTACCTCCAGGAGCTGGGGAGGATGTTGGTGTGTTCTCTTTCTCCTGCTGAAATTCATGACAGGATTCTCCTTCATTATGGTGTGATGAGCATTCAGGGGTGGCAGTAAACATCTGGAGGCTGCCTCCGGGGCACTGTGAAACAACCTGGCTGAGGTACATCCACGAATTTGGGCCAGTAGAGCGCTGTTGTGGAAGGTGGCTGGAAGGAAAAAAAAAAAATTTTGCTAGTGTGTCAAATCATTGTATTCCTTCCTCTTTGGTGTTTGTTAGTTTATAACCAGATGAGATCTGTGTTAAATCCCTTTGTCAAGAAGGTGTGTTTTTGCTGTACAGGAAGGCTCCCTAGAGAGAAAGTTCATTAGCATTCCCAGGGCTCAGCCCAAGGTGTGTTTGCCCATCTGCTCATGGAAGGAGTGAATCTCCTTTGAGAAGGCAATGGAGATGGTAACTCTACACAGGTTCAAAATAAAGCAAGAATCTGCTAAGTGACCAAATGTGCTGAAAGTAAACATTTGTATGGTGGGTCTTAATAGAGTTAGCTTAACATATTGTAAATCTGTGAATACAGTTGTAATTGAGAAACAAGGAAGTGTCCAAACATGCCTACAGTGACACCAGATCAAAACCACTTGGAGCAAGAACTGTAAAGGAAAAAGGGGCTTTCCTGAGAAGAAGGGTTAATGACATGCTGCTGGGAGTGCAGCTTAGTGGCAGCCCATCAGCTGGGTTTTGAGGGCTCCACCAGCTGAAGGCAGAGCTGAGCTGGTGCAAATTGCCATAATTCCCCTGCAGTTAGTAGGGCTCCAGCAATTACCACTGCTCTCAGCCTGCCCTGAAAAATGACCACAGTTCTAATACTGCTGCAGCTGTGCTAAGCTGCCCATGGTCATTGTACTCTCTCCTCTGGGTGCCTGTAGCTACTCCTCATGCCAGGAGTGACACACGGCAGCTCCTGCCGTGACCTCCTGGCAGAGCCAGAGGATGAGCTGGGACCTGGGACTGGTAACAGGGAAGGGTTGAGCCTGTGGAGCTGGGAGCAGTGGGGGGGGGGCAGGGATGATGATTATATGTTGGTTTAAAAATAGATTTGGGGTCCAGGACCCTACTACTACCTCACATAGGCTGCAGCTAACTGAGGATAGTGTTGTGATTGCATGTGTGGCAATGGGGACGCTTAAACTGCTGTAAGCAGCTCTCTCCCCACCTCTCTTGTTTCTCACCCATGGGTGCTCCTCCTTATTCTTTTCTGTCCCACAGTGTGATTGTGTTAGAGCAGAGCTGTGTGAAACCAAGCAGGGGGAACGGATTGTGTAGGCAAAGCCACTTTCCCACCTCTGAGCTTCTTCGGTCAGGTGGGACAGGGTGGCATGTGGGCACCCAGCTCGGGCAGTTTGTGGCCATGCCAAACACCATCTGTGCTGCTGTGATGGCTTTTCCCAGACCACGGGGATAAGAGAGTTAACGTGATGCTATTCTTTTTCTTAGATAGAGCTGAAATGCTCAGTGCAGAACTGACCACAGACTGAACAGAGCTATTTCTGGTTTAAGCTGAAAGATATTTGAATGGTCTAACACCAGAAAAATCTTACTCTAACCTGAAAAGAAACTGCATTTTCCATCCTGGGCTTGGGGCTGCAGAGATCTCATACAGAGTTCACCTTGGAAAGCTCCAGTTACTGTTGAATTTTCAGCTTCCATTTTCCTGAGGCTGCTACGTTCCATCCCAGGGAAGAGTCCTGCCTATTAGTTCCCTTTCTAGAGATGTTGATAATGCTTCAAGCAAAGTGTATAAACACCATGGTCATGAGATTTCATTCACCTTTGTAAAGTGTCTCTCCTTGCTGGTTCATAACGGGACCAAAATTCTGGATTTTATGGCCCCAGCCCAGTTTAGCAGTCCTGGATGGATTGACAGCTGCCCTCACATGCAGAAGAGCAGTAGAGCAAAGCCCCGAGCTAGATCTGTTCATGTCAATCTGATTTTTAAAAACTTTATTTTTGGGGAAAAGAACCAACAAACTGGGCTTGCCAGGGCTGAGGCTGAAATGCAGCATAAGGTAAATCAGGTTATTTACAGACCACAACCTGGACAACTTGCTGTTATTCCAGCTGTTGGTAACACTTCAAAGAGAGCTCTTACTACTGACTTTGGTTTTAAGGCATTGAGGAGCTGGCTGCTGGAGTATTACAAGTTATTTCTTTGAATGATGTGTGCAGCTTGTTTGCAGACCCCAAAACCTAAGAGAAAGCATAGAAAAGGGCTTATATAGGTCTGAAAAGAACCACAAAAACTGGGGAAGTTTGCATAGTTTCCCACAAATGCCAAAAATGCAGATGGAGTCAAGTAAAAAAGTCTGTGTTGGTGACAGAAGAAAAATTGCTGCCCTGCAGCAAAGTAGGGATAGTTTTGTGTTGGCTGGCAATGTCTTGTAGTCATCCTGGACTGCCGTTCTGGCTTACTCAAGATAATGCTTCTGTGGGATGGTTAGCCAAGTAGATAACTGTTTATTGGGTCCATATTTACTAACATGCTGTATTTGACAAAATTGTGGCTGGCAGTGACTTTAAACTGTGGTTCAGTGGGTTTATCAGCTTGCAGTGAAGTATGAATTTAGATATGTTATCACAAGTCTGCACTATTTCTAATCCAATTAATTACTGGAAAATGTGTTAAAATAATGACTTCTGACAAATTAAGGAGGGAGCATTTATGCCCATCTAGTTATAGGACTGCTTAATTCTAGTAAGGAATTTAATATTTGTTTGGCTCAACAGAAATGTGAAAATGGAAATATTGGTGTTCACAGCTGCCTAGACCCAGGCGCAAGGAGTGCTCCAGCAGGAAGCACTTTTCTTTAAGTCATTTAAGACAACTCTTGCATTTGATCTCAAGAGTCAAAACCTCCTGCTGGCACAGCGTAGTCCAGGGAGACAGTAAAGCTGTTTCCCTGCCACAGCAGAACACAGCAGTGAGCACAGATGACATGGCTAATGGAAACCATCCCACAAGCAGGACTACAACTTGCTCTCTGTTGGCTTTTTTTGTCCCCTGGTCCACAAGGACCAACTCCTGCTTCAAAAAGGGTTGGTGAATTGCGCAAGGAAGTTTCCCTCCTGGGATGGGTGGGATTGTGTCCAGTGCTGGGCAGTGCAGCACAGCCAACCGCTTCTGCCATGGAAGTCTTGTGCCATGAGTTTGCCACAAGAAAGAATGAATATGTTTATCATTAATATTCAAAAATAATATAAACAAAATTACTTGTGATACTTTTTTTCATAGTTCACGCTTTTAGGAGTGGATAAAGTAAAACACTGAGGAAAATTCAAAAAGATTGGGTCAAGTGGATCCCGTTGCTGTATTTGCTCCTATTTGGATGCTGAACTGGTGCGTGTGCAAAGTCACTGTGAAACTCCCTGGATGCCTTTTGGGTAACTGATTTGCATGTAAAGCAAATCTTTCCTAATTACTTTTCCTGAAAACTTGTGTGAAGTTTCTCTGAATTCTCCTGCTTGTGTATTTTTGATAAGTAAGGATGGTGATATAGGTCAAACTAGGGCTTATGTTGTGTTTAGATAGCTCTGATTTTCTCCTGAAGGTTTTCAGAGGAGTCACTGACTGAGGCTGTAGCCAGTCCGGGTGATGATGCAGCAGAAGGGACCAAGTTTGGCTGCCAGCTCCCGGCTCTGTGAGCTTTGCAGCGCTGGCAGGAACAAAAAGCAGTAAAAACTTGCTGGTCACTGAAGTCAGCAGCTCTCACAATGAATGCAAACAGGGAGCAAATCTGCTGAGTAAGAAGATGCCTTCCTACATGGTAACTTTAGAAACTAGAACTCTGAACAGACAAAAAAGAGCTTAGAAATCACTGGCTGGAAGCATGGAGGAAAATCATGGGTAAAGTTGAAAGCTTAGATAGTAGTGGCAGCATTTGATTTGATGATGTCTCCCATACCCATCATCCGTGGGGTGTTGATAGCATGATTCTCAAGCCCTGTGTTTGCAGTTTGAACTGAAGGCAGATGTAAACTTATGGCTGCTTTCTGGTGGGGCCTGCACAGCCCTCGGGAAGTGGTTTTACTGGTGCTGCATGAAGGTGTCAGTGAGAATGACTGACGCAATGGCACTGTTTCTGATCAATTCCCATCCTCACCATCCAAAATTGTGTGGGAAAGCCGCTTTCCCTGGGGGCTGGGGGTGCTCTGCCAAACCTAGACGTTACTGCACCTGCACCGGGCCCTACGGCATCCACTGTGTGGGGCTTGGGCTGAGCCCTGCCAGGGGCTGGACGCCCCGGGTGGGCAGCTCCAGGTTTGGCACAGGTCTTGGGTAAGGCCGGGTCTGGCTAAGCGCACGTTTTGCCGATGCTTGCCATGCCGGTTAGTGGTGTCCCGGGGGCCGCCCGCGCCCTGGGGGAAGGCATGGCCGGCGGATCCTGCCCTGCTCGGAGGGGCGCAGCCCCTGTCCGTGATGTTACAGGGCCGGCAGAGCGTCCAGGCTCGGGGCTGTCCCGGTGCGCGGGCGGGGAAGCTGCCGTCGGGTCCCGGCGCTGTCCGAGGCGCCGCCGCCCGGGAGAGGCCGCGGCTCCGGGGCATCGCCGGCGCTGACCTGGGCGGGGGGTCGAGCCCGGCCCCCCCCCGCCCCCGGCCGGCACAGATGGCGCCGGAGCCGGTCGCCCCTCGTGCGCGGGGCCGGCGGGTCCTGCCGCCTTCCGCCCCCCCCCCCCCCCCCCCCCCCCCCGCCGCCGGGGGTATTGTCCACCGCGGCCCGCCCCGTCCAGCGGCGTCCCTCCCTCCTCCGCCCCCCGCCCGGCCCTGCCCCTCGCCCCTCTCCTCCCCAAAGGCCAATGGAGACGAGATGCGGAGAGTAGGGCCGGGACGGGCGCGCCGGGGCCGCTCCGTCCGTCCCCTGTCTCCTCCCCTCGCCCGCTGACCGGGCTGTGTGGCGGCGGCCGGCGGGGCATGCCAGCCGCCTCGCGCTAAATGGCGCCGCTCCGCCGCCGGGCGCTGCTGCGGGCGCTGCTGCGGGCGCTGCTGTTCCCGCTGCCAGGTGAGTCCGCGCGCCCCGGAGGCCCATTGTCCGCCCGCGCTCCGCCGCACGTGGCTTTATTTATCCGGTCATCGGCGGTACCGGCCGGCGCGGGAGCGGGAACCGGCCGCGGCCGGGCGCTTTGTTCGCGACGGGGCGGGCGGCGCGGAGGGGTCCCGGGCGCTCCGCCCCGCCGGCAGGGGGCGCGCTGCCCCCCTCGCGCCAGAGCGGCCGTTCATCAGCCCCGCGCTCGCGAGCTGAGGGGGGCTGCGAAGGGCCGGGCGGCTGCCCCGGGGCGGGCCCTGAGGGGCGCCCGGCGGTTTGCCGCCCCTTCGCTCGGCGGGGAGGGGGTTTCGCTAACGATTTCTTGTAAAATCAGCCTTTTACGACTCATCCCGCTCCGGCTCCTGCGGCCAGGCTTGTAAAATTAGCGAGCGGCGCGGGCGCCGCGGCTCCCCGGGCGGCGCTGCCCCGGCAGCGGTAACGGTCGCACCTGTGTGGCCGCCGCCCGCCCCGCGGGGGTCCCCTCGGCACCCTGCGCCTCCGGGGCCGAGCCCGGGTTGTGGCCGCGCCGTGTTTAAGGTTCTTCAGCTCCCTGACACAGTCCGCCTGAGAAGCAGGAGGCAAACGGCCGGGCGTTTCCCAGCCCCAGGGCTTTGCTCCCCTTGAAGGGAGGACCGCAGCTTTCCCCGAGTTTGGAGGGCGCGGAGACCTCGGAGCCTGTAACACCGATAGTTTTACCTCGTGCCGTGGGTTTAGCAAAATGACTCGCAAGTGCACGTTTATACTTACGGGCAACATCTTTTTCTTCTCTCTTAGGAGTGTGGTGCTTTAGTGAACTGTTTTTTGTGAAAGAGCCTCAGGACGTTACTGTCTCAAGGAAGGATCCAGTGGTTTTAGACTGCCAGGCTCGTGGTGAAGCTCCTATAACTATCACATGGCTGAAAAACGGAGGCAAAGTATCTGAAAATGAACGGATCTACACTTTATCTAATGGCTCGCTATATATCAGTGAGGTGGAAGGAAAGAAAGGAGAGCTGTCTGATGAAGGATTTTACCAGTGCTTAGCTCTGAACAAATACGGGGCCATACTTAGTCAAAAATGCCACCTCACACTAGCAAGTAAGTTCCAGCTCTTGTTTGTTAACCTGTCCCCGAGTTTGTGACAGCAATTCACTGAGCAGCGCACAACAACCTATCGTTTTGATTGCGTACCTGGAAAGACAAATTACAAAGTCAAAGAGCAAGTAAATTCCACAGAACCTTTGTTTCTTTTTAAATGTTTAAAGATAACGAACAAAACTTGTGCTGGCCCCTTTTTGAGTCCCTGATGGAGCAGGAGTGGCACGGCCACCTGTGAGACCTCTTGGGCAGCGCTGCCTTGTGCGGGTGGCTCATGTGGGTCTCCGGGTTCCAGAGCAGGTAGTGATGCAGAGCTCTGCTGACAACCTGCTACAAAAGTCCTGGGTCTTTTTTCTCAAGTGATGTTCAGGCAGCCTTACAAGGGCTATCTACAAATCTGATAAAATTATTATTCCTTGTTCAATAACTTGATGTTGTGTTGTGCCATCTTGGGGCAGGGCAGAACGATAATAGCGATGGCTGTCTTTGGGAGAGGGAAGAGGGAAAAGGTTTTCTGGGCAACTGTGAGATTATATGACCAAGCCCTTGGTTTTCTGACACCTGTGTTCAGTCAAGCAGATGTGGGTGCTGTCCCTTTTGGAACTGCTTCAGGGTCCTCTGGAACCGACCATAAGGGCCTGTTACGTGGGTCCACTAGGAAGTGAGAGCTGTGTTTCTAGGGTGACTCCCTACTGCTGGATGAATGGTGAAGGAAATAGTTGTGTGTAAGTGCCTTTATGGCTTTAGCAGTCTGTCTGACCCCGAGTGTGCGTTGCCCTCCATTTTCCTAGTGTCTTTAAATGTATAGATGTGTGTTGAGAACTGTGCTAGTAGACTGCTCCTACAACACTTCCGAAAAGTACACGGAGTCATTTCAAAGAAAGTATGACACAGAGAGTGCACAGTTTATGTAGTCTTCTCATGTTCCCTCTATAATAGGACTTAACTGATGAACTTAATCTAATAGGAAAAGGCTTACTTTGACCTCTTCAACCCTGTTCTTAGCAGCAAGTTGCACAAAACTGTGGTGCTGGTACCTCTATGGAAACTTGACGTGACTTGTAATTGCAAGTTTCACTAAATTCAATCTGAAACAAGTTAATACAATTGGTACATTAGCTTATGTAAAAAAATACGTGAATGTTAACATTTGTTAGTTTTTTTCCTATGTGCTTCTGAAGTGATTCTAAAAACTGTCCATAAGATACCCCAGGAAGGTGTCAAATACTTTGTTCAGTGAGCCAGAGCACTGGGCAGTTGAAAATCAGCCTGGAAGCAGGGGCTCCCAAGTAAGTGATAAGTTTTTCACATGCTGTATAAGGCTGATCTGTGAAATCTTGATTTCAAAACCCCGGCTATGTATTACTTTGTACTATGGCATCTTACTCACATACAGGATTAATAGACCAAGCAGGTCTTGGATACTTTTGATAAAATGGTGAAAAGGGAAGTGTTAATACTGTTGACATTTAAATTCACATCATTAGGTTTCAGAGTGTCAGCAATGTTAATAAACAGACTGAAGAAAACCTTTCTTAAGAGGATAGGAATTTTTTGTTGTTGTTAACAAACACAAAGCAAAGCGGTGAATGATGGATTCTGTGTGTAGGACTGTGGAAAATTCAGGGCCATTTTAAATCTGAGACGTTGCAGGATGAGCTCTGTGCTCAGTATCAGAACTTCTGGAATAGTACAGAGCACTACAGAAAGTACTACAGCATAGTAATACACTTGCATCTGGTTTTATTCAGACAGTAGGGAACTTCTATGAATGTTTGTTTCTTGCATGCACATTATTTCACCAAAAAAGATGGTTTAATATTTTTTTTTTTGATAATGAAAGATTTTCACCAAGAAAGAGTTGTGAACCAATAGATTGTATGCTGTGGAGTGAGACTCTTGTTTTGCAGCCTGTTTTTTTTTTCTTTCTTTCTTTCTTATTTTTTTCCTCTTCCCTCCCCTGTAAGACTGTGACAAAAGGTTTCTTTTTCTTCTTTGAATACTTGAAAGGTTTCCTATGGCTGTTGGAGAAAACTGGAAGAGATAGTGGATCCATAATGATCACAGTAGGTGTTGTTGACTTAGTGATTAAGTGGTTAACTAGTGGCCAAACATGAAGTTAGCCTATGTAGCAGTCTCTTCTTATTAGTCATATTCTAATCTGACCAGTTTCAGAATGTCAACTTTACTGTAAAGCTGTGAAATAAGGCAGTAATTTGTATCGTCATATTTTGAAGTCCATAAAACACGTGCAAAATTAGTTTTTTATCTCATTTTTACAGTTCTTCTGCCTGCTGTTGTGAGTTGATTGAACTTTGCAGACGTTTTAAGTGAAATAAATTAAAGTCTTGTGGGGGATTTTGTAGGCTTATAATTTTGTTTAGAAGCAGTTGTCGGTTGTTGCGAAAGCAAATTACCTTGTGGTCAGGGTACAGAAGGAACTATACATATTAAACAGGTGGAGAATAGGCATTAAATGGGCATTCTTTCTTTAGAGGAAAAAAGCAAATGCTCTCTTGAGTTGCTGGTAGCAGCAGGGTGCGAGGATGTTCTTTTACTTTGCCTGGTCAGAGCTTTTGCCAGTAAGCTTATCTTTTGCTTCAGAATTGTAATGTTTAGTGTTGCATTTGGAAATCAAAAACTTTAATCTGTCCGAGAGTTTAAGATTTGAACACACAAGGAGATCAGCTCTTGGTTTCTAAAGTTAGGAACTGGAAGCTGAAGGTTGCACTCTTGGCAAGAATTCCATTATTCATGTGCAAATTAAGAATTCACAGGGTTAAAAGGTTAGAAACTGGCCAGGATGAGGTTTACCCTTGTGATAAAGAGCAGATGACCCTCATTCATTGGCCAAAGCTTTCATGTAGCTCCTCTGCAAAGTTAGTGATTGCCATGAATTGTTCTTGAGGAATGCAGAAATTCAAATGTGAGCAGGCCTTTCCTTAAGTGTCACTATGGAGCCTTATCTCCCGAGCACATCAGAGTAGGTCTGCAGGGACAGGGTTCCTCCCCAGAGGCCCCAAGGCTTTGCTTTCCTGTTGTTCATCCGTGCACAAAAGAATTTGACTGATTTAGGGCTTTTTTTTTGGTGAGATCCCCCTACTTTTTGAGAGGAAACTGTGGGGCTGAGGTGTTGCTTAGGTAAAATAAATATTAGTTTCAGTACATGCTTGTAGTTGCTTCCAAAGCAGGCTAATTGATGTGGGGGGGAGATGAGGAGGTTCCTGTGTGGTTCTTTGTGAAGCAACATGTGGGGGTAAAATGCTAGCAGTAAAGAGAATGTCTTACTCAGAATTGAACTTACTGCTGCCACTGCCACTAAGAGAGGTCTCTCTTAACGGAACATAAAACGAGTGCAGGCTGTGGAGAAAGTCTAAAGCACTTTTGGTACAACTTTGAATCAGCCAAAAATAAGATGAGATTTTTGTCTTCCTGCATTTTAAAATTACGACTGTTTAATCACAGTTAACTAAGATTCTGTCTAAAAATAAAAGTAGACATCCAGTAAGATAGCAGTAAGAAAAAAATGGAGAAGGTGGATCATGTTCTGAAGCTAGTAACATGGGCTTTGGGCAGTGATTGGACAGGACGGTCATTGTTTATTTCCTTTTCACAAGAAGTGAAAATTGAAGTCTTAAGATGGTTGGATGGGATATATACAGCTGGGTAGGAGCATTCCTGGATAACCCTTTCTCCTCTTGTAAATTGGCTGAATTGGTTTTAATGTTTGTGAATTACAGGAAATGTAAGCCCAATTCTTCGTGTACAGGTTTCTACATTTCACAAGAGTGAAAGGTTATGCAAGCAGAATGTTTCTGGGAACGTGCTCCTGGAGGGAAACTGCGTGTGCACGCTGCACTGCGGTTTGAGAGACGCTGGGCCTTTTACGCATAGCAGGCTATGCTTTGTGGAAGGTTTGTAATTTTGCTTACCTGCTGTGGCAGTGATGTGACTTCTGGTCCCACTGTCGTGCCAATAATTGGCAATATTTATGTTTTGATATCCTAATAACATCTTTTGCTTTGCTTTTAGAGATTTGCACTTAAGAGTGCATCCAGCTGAGCCTTATTCTGTACTGTGACAATCACGCTTTCTTAGCAGTTCCAGCTGTTTGTTCCCACTTTTGCATTGTGCCCGCCCTTGTGTGGGCACAGCTGCATGTGTGGCTAAGTGAACAGGGAACTGATCTGGGTTAAAATAATAGAATTAAAACAAAAGATGATGTTTCACCCAAATGAGTTCCCTGATGCAGTTTGTCATGGAGCCACTCACAAGTGATTGCACTGGCGTAACTGAGAGGAACGATGTGGAGGTGGGAAGGCTTAGTGGGGACAGAGGAAGGCTGCTGAAACTTAGACTGTCACAAAAATAAATGTTCATCAAACTATGGCCTTTATGGAACATGTGTGTAGGCAAACATTTTGCCCTTCTGCTATTAATTTTTTTAAAAATTAATATCTTGCTTTAAATCCAGGTATTTAGTGGCTGTGGTCTAACGATATAGTTTTCGTATTGTTTGGAATCTGTCATTTTGTGTGTCTTCCAAATGCATGTAGAGCTCAAAGGTATGTTTAATTGTTATCAATAGTAATGGAGAGAGGGACAAATTCTGAGATAGAAGGGTGGGGGTTAGGGGGCAGAAGTGTTTTTTGACTGTGGTGGAAGTGAAATGGCAAATGGCAGTTGTAGACAATGGTCTTGTATTAAAAGAGAGAGCAAAGTCTTAATGCTGTAGAACTGGTGTGGTTACAGACAGTTTGAGGAAGCTCTTCTTTTAGGCTTTTACAAGTGCTGCCTTATTGCTATTGCTTAGATTAGTTGATTGGAATGTCCCAAGAGGAGAATCCATTTCCAAGCTGAGAGTGCACATGGCTGATCCTTAGTGCATTTCAATTCCAGTATTTAAGGCAGGAGGAGGATGTTTAATGTCTCAGTTGGCAATGTCAGTTGATAACAGTGAAGAAGAGCAGTAAGATTTTTGTTCTTTAACTGAGATACACCGAAGAAATAAGAAAACTGGGAAGTATTTTCCTTCTTAACTCTTTTTCTTGTAGGGTTTTCCTCTAGAACTCCCCAGACATCTTTTGACTGGAGCTTCTATAACACCTTTATGGGAAGAAATTGTCAACATCCTTTTAAGACATAACTGTTACAGGTTTTTTGGGGAGTTTTTTGACACTAGGGCATTCCCTATTCTTTCAGCAATGACTGATCTGTAGCTCTTCCACAGACTAAGGGATGGGCTTTTATATTGTTGCCAGGACAAGAAATGTATAAAACTTTACCTAGTGCACATGAACAGTGTTGGTTTCTACTACCACATTACTAGAGAAGTGAGCTTTTTATGGGTTTCCTCAACACCTCAGTTTCAAATTTGTCAAGCATAATGCCACATTTTATGCCCTTGCTTTTTCTTCCTAGCTAGTAAGGCCAAAGCTGTTACGGTTTTTACTAGTTTTTATCACCGTAACTTTATAATGTATAAAGTTTTTAACAGCTTTTTTTTTTTTTTTTTTTTTAAAAGGCATGCTCAGTCTTATTGGCAGTGTACTCTGTAGCTAATAAAACCTTCACCTACATGAGAAATGTTGAAGGAAAACATGGTACCATGCTAGAGTTGTTCCAAGCTGTGACTAGAGGCACTCAGTTCTTACCTGGTGCAAGTTCTACGTGTGATATATGCCGTAAACTACTGAGATCTCTTTTCTACTTGCAAAGCAATGTATGGCAGGAAAGGATACTGTTCTGTTCTTGCAGTGTGGTGCTCCCCCCCACTGCTCCCTTTCTTCCCCCTCCCTCTCTCTCTGCATTTCTTGGTGTAGAAATTGTTGAAAGGGCATTCAGTAAGGCCCCCTTTTGTCAGCCAGCTCTGATTATCCTAAAGAAAAGGATCTCGCTCTGAGCAGTTGTTTGCCTAGAGACTTGTTGTCACGTCTTCACAATTTAACAGCTGTGGCTATTGATGGTGTGCAGAACAATTTAAGACAATGACAAAAGAGAATCTTGGAGGAAGAATTTAAAAGTTACTAAGCATTTTCCTGCAGAAATATGGTAATTTCCATTGTTGGACAAATTTGTGTCTAGTTTTTGTGTGTTTTCCTCAGGATTCCATATTTTTCCATATCTTATCTCCAAAACTGTGGACGTAATCTTTTGCTGAGTTTTGCATTGGGCTTTTTTCTTTCTGTTTCATCAATAGGCCCAGCTGTTAAATTGGGATTGATTACTTCCAGTCTTTATAACTGGTAATCACCACCTAAGTGAAAAAATAATCAACAATGTCAAGTCTCTACATTTTGTTGAGTAAGTGTGGGTTGTATGGTCAACATTAGTTACTAGGGTCAACCTCTATGTAGGTTTTAAGCAGCAGTGTTTTTAGCAGCATCTACATTTTAAAGTTGATTGTCTCAACAATTGAGTTAGAGGTGAAAAAAAAAATCACTAGATGATCTGTGTTGGGAGTTAGAAATCCATCTGGCAGCCTTTCAAAACCTACATCTATAGTAGAAACATTTTTTTATTTGTATGAATGAAATTGTTACTTTTAATAGCTGGAGGTAAACAGCAGACGTAGGAAGGAGATGGTTGTGAAACCATTGGAGTGTGGAGGTTTGTCTGTGACTTTATGAAATTATTGTAACTTCCTCTTCTGTGTTGTTTTTTCTCTGTGTAAAAGTTTTGGGGGGAAATGGCCTTCCTAATATATTAGAAGACAATGTAAAGTAATAGACAGATTTTCTTTACTGCTTTTACTTTGTTTCATAACTCTCAACTGTAATTCTGGTTAGGTTTTTTTCAATGAAACTGAATTTGATCTCCTTAGGTGAGTGGAAGTTTCACTTCATGAACATGAATGCTCACAAAGACAAAATAAACTAAGTGGCCTCTGGATAATACAGTTACCGTCTCAAGGCCCTGTTCCAAAGTGCTTGTTTCTCAATGGCCTGTCTCTGGGCTTCTGGTAGGAGGTTTCTGACCCATCACTGCATCTGCAGCTTAGGGGAGTAGGATCTAGGTATCATTCCCCCTGGATGCACATAAGTCTGCTGTGTACTCATGAAGTTCACTTAGATCCTTATTATGATAACACAAAAATGGCAGGATGTGCAATCTTTGTATTTTATGGGGTAAAGATTTCAGGGTTACCCAGTGGTTTTGTGCCACCGTCACACTAAACAGCTTTTAAAACTCCTGCTGTGGTCAGGCTATTGCCGGAGTTTGGTAAATGGGAAAATGTATATTTTTCAGTAGTTAAGCTTGAGGAAGTTATGTTTGCTTCTAGCCTGAACACTTCATTGTAGCAATTGTGATAGTATTCAGTGAATACATTCTCATTTACTGATGTCAGATCAGTCGAATGCAATGTGACAAATGAAATACTGAAAATGAACATGTTATAAAAGACATAGGAATGCTGACAACAAGCTTTATACCCAAAGCTGTTACCAGAATTTAATGATGAATTTGAGACAAATGTTGCAATGTACCAAGATACTACTTCGCCATCTCTGGAAGGGTTACTGGGGTCTTAGCTACTGGGGAGGGAGAAAGTCATCAAGGAGTGCAGCTATTTAATCTTCTGTAATCATGGTTCTGGGGTTTATACCTGTATAAACTGATTTCCTCTTCTGACTAAAGTAGTAAGAATACACACTTATTTGAATTACACAATTATTTGCATACACAATTATTTGAAAATTATTTTATGAGGTTGTTTCTGCACATAGGCAAAGTTTTGAGGAAAGGAATGGCTTCTGAAATATGAAATAGCTGGAAATGCACTGATTGCAAAGTTCTGGCAAAATTGAGAACAGACAAGAACTTTTGTTATAAAACTAGAAATCAGGTAGAAAACTCATTAAGTAGATTTTCCTGCAGTTATGGGCGTGGAGGCTTGTGAGGATCACAGAACACATGATGCACTCTGTCCCAGCTCCTAGAAGCCTGTCCATTCTGTGCAAGTTTACAGTTCTGTCCCAAATTGGTAGGCTTTCCTGAATCACAGCTTTAGGTGGGACAAACAGCTCCAGGCTACATTGTCTGGTATATGGATGGCAAAGCAGCAAAACTTCCTTTGTGCTAGTCCTCTAGCCTCAGAACATGCTAAAATTATGATTTTTGAATTTAATAATAGCAACTATCTACCTTGTCTTAGAAGTATATGTAATGGAAATTTGCTCTTTAGCTCTGAGGTGCAGTAGTTCCATTTTGAAATGATTTGCGGACAAGAGACAGTTTTGAAAGAAATAATCACCTGATTGACCAGGGGTAAGGGGTCCGTGAAAGTTATTACAAGCATTAAACATGTCATCTGGTGTTCTTTTAATACATAGCTAGGGGGCAGTTAAACTAAGTCTTTACAGCTTGTGATGTATATCTTGTGTATAGTGATGCATAAATGTTGGAAACTGGAGGGGATTTTGTGAACAGAAGCAACTCTGTATCTTCAGATTTGATTTCTAGAGTCTTCAGATAATAATCCTGTTCATTGATTCTTCTCATTTCAGGAGATCAGAATTTCTTGTGCAAAATCTTCATGCCTTAATGTTATCACTGGCAAATTGGTAGAGCTATAAAAGTGGAAAAAATGTTGGGTTTTTAATTGCTCATTGTGATTTTACCACATGTGTACTAGCTCATCTTTGGACACCCTGAGAGATACACATGACTCACTTTTAAGATCTTGCATTACACCAAAGATCTTTCTGAATCTTCCAGTCAAGAGGGTTTTGAGGTTTTGGGGGTTTTTGTTGGTTTTTTTTGGCTCTCCTTTGAGCCATTTCAGGTTAAAGACAAAACAAGATGAAGTAGGATTAGAAAAATAACTTACTTGTCTACATCTCCTCAACCTTTGCAGCATGAGTTTCTCATGCAAAGTAGCAACGGTCAGCCTTCTCCCACTAAAATCATAAAAGTCATCTATCGGCCTGTTTACAAAGTGCAATTGTCAGGTTTTTTAAGCTGTATTGAGACACTCACTTCCTGTACACCTTAAGTGGAGAGGAAAAAGTATCAAATGGAAAAGCTTTTAATATATTTGTAGATCTGTTCCAATATTCAGATTTTTTTCATCATTTGTGTCCTCTCCCATGTTCCCACTCTTTCTCATGTCAGGTGCAGGCTGATTTTGCTGCATAGTCAGTTGGGTTTTTTTCCTTTTTCTCTTTATAAATTGTCACATACATGCTATATCATTGTTTTAGATTTGCAAAACTGCTTCTGGCGACCCCCGCTTTCTTATTCCTGTCTGATGACTGGAAGGAGGTACTTTCCAGTGGAGCTTATTTTCACAGCTGTGGCAGAGGAGGGAAGTGTCATAAGATACTTTGAGGTCAGTTTTGACCCCAAATTTAGACGAGGTAAAAATGATTCGACAGAAGTGTAATATCTTGTCTCAAGTGGTTTGGCTGTCAGTTCAAAATCAGATAATAATTATGATTAAGAAAAAGCTCTTTTGATAGCCCTTACAATGTGCAATAAAAACTCTTCAGCGTTATACAGTATTGTTTTTTGTTTTGCCGTTTGTTACAACTGGAAGTTATCAAATAAGCCATTATATTTTCAAAGAAACTTTAAAATTAAGGTCTTTGTACGTGCAGAAGAGTTTTAAATATTTTTTTTGCTTACTCCTGCTTGTGCAATCTTCAATGTAATAATTGTTTAGGTAACTTATCAGAAAAATAACTAGTGTAAATTGTTAAATTACCATTTCACTGTCCACATCAAGATCTCTAGTAAACCTCTAATAACTAACACATGTCTTAGGCATAGCTGTGCATTATGTATGTTCTTTGTAACGAGAATTCGTTGACTTTATGAAGCCATTCACAGACATTTATCATTTTGTTCATTAAACTTGTCTGTGACATCCGACACATTGATGTAACTGGAAATATTCTCTGGGAGTTCTGGCACGACTCTGTCATTTTGCCTGAGGAGAGAGAAACTTTGTACATAGCCTGTCCCAAATTACAAGGGTGAAACTTCCTTCCCCTTCCCCAAAAGTGTAGGTGAGTATATGACTTTTTTTCACCTTGCTTTTAATGCTTATTTATGCATGCAACCCTGTGCCTCACAGTTTGCAAGCAGATTTATCATTGATCTTCAATAGGGGTTGAAAGTGGATACTGCTTTTGTTAGTTCAGCCAGTCTGTGCCAGGAAGGCAGCTCAATTTTATCACACGACCAAACTATTGTAAAAATGATCATAATACAGATCCACGGTGCTCTGCGCCAGTGGCTCATGGAACAGGTACATGTGAATTTGTATTCAGATGCCTATGCTCTTAAAATTAGTATTTCATTTATTTAAGAAGTAGAGATATAATTGGGTATGGGAATTTTTTTGTTTTGTTTTTGTTTCCCATTAGTAGAATTTGTTGTTTATTCCAGTTAGTAAATTTTCTTTTCTTTTTTCTCACCCCACCCCTGTGAACTTTAGAAAACATAAATACTGTTAGAAATAGTGTTTGGAATTCTTGGATGTACTAAACGCTAGAAGAGGTAAGCATTGATACAGTATACAAGAATTAACTATGGAATTCTTGATAGCATTGATGGGATTTTTGTGACATTCCCATCACATGGCGTTTAGTACTTGTTTTTAATGGTCATCGTCATTGCCTGATGTTGCTTATTGCTGATTCTCATAAAATAGATGGTAGATGACCAAATGCTTTGTTGAAAGCCTTTATAATGTATGTTGTAGAGCAATGCTTCATTTGGTCTTTTAAAATTGCTGTGTTAG
This sequence comes from Strix aluco, assembly GCF_031877795.1. Lineage (NCBI taxonomy): Eukaryota > Metazoa > Chordata > Aves > Strigiformes > Strigidae > Strix > Strix aluco. Next base: position 25,999,980 of record NC_133942.1, on the reverse strand, counting down.
GAATGATGAACAATATCTCATTCGTTCTGCTCTTGAGCACCCAGTGTGGAAAAAAATATGCACTTTTAACACCTGTGCGTGTTTGATTCCTGTGGATAGCTATCTAATAATGGTAGAGGTTGTTAATCGGATATCTGCCTACCTGCTAGTGCTACCTGAATCCAACTGTATCAGGGATCTTCCAAACAGGAATGAATGTACTAACAAATTGTGGCCTAACTGACTAAAATATTTATTAATGGGTCAAAGATAATGTTCAGATTGTTAGACCTTCCAAAAATTGAATATCCAAAAATCCATTACATAAAATTTTTGTCTTTTGAGAGAAAGAGTAGAGCAGTTGCGTCTTTAAAATATATTGTGTCTCACTACATAATAGTTCACTGGATTAAATGAATTTATTGATTTCTGCTTCTTTACTGACACACATTTATGAGCAGTTTCTTTGGCACCATGGCCACATGTCAAAGGTCATAACTTTCCTTCACTGTGGAAGAATAAAAGCTTTCAGATGGTGAATCCCTGAAATCCACACAGTGCTTTATTCCCCCCTTTCCCCCCCAACATAATTATTGTTTCTGCATTACTTTATTTGAGATAAATAAGCAATAATAATAAAAAATAGGCACTAAAAAAACCTATGCTATCTGTCGTAAAATAACTGCAAGAAACTATTTCTCTGCACAAAAGGTGACATATCTAATCTGCTAATAGGTATCGTTATGAGATACATGGTAGTATATTAGCCTCTTTTATGGTCAGAGATTTTATTGAAAATGGTCAATTTTGAGAATATAATAAACATTTCTCAAGAAGGATTTTATTACACTTCAGTTTAGAAACAGTATTTCTTTCCTTTTAGAGCCATGTCAAAGGCACGTTACACTTTGTGCACCAGAGGTGATACTAGAAGTAGATCCTACTGAGAGAATGAAGCACATTCAAAGTCTGTGCTTTGTGTTTAGATGAATGTTTATGTTGACATGTTGACGTTTTCTTTAATGCCCTTCATTAATAGTAGCCTGTGGGATATTTGATGTGTACTAGATATGAAAGTCCACTGACAACATGAACATGAAGCTACTAAAGAAGAAACTGCAATGGGATATAAAGAAGTTTAATCAATCCACTACTTAGCAAAAAGAGAACAATAAATCATGTTTTAAAAAGTGGCTGACGCTGGTTCTGAAATTTTGGAAATGTAGACTAGGATGCAGTTATTGCCATATCCCTTGTGCAGTCTGTGGTGCTCATCTGACTGATAGCCTGGCAGAAAAAATACTCTTTTTTTAAAACTAGATAGTTACCTAACTAATGTGATTAGCTGTGATGATTTGAACTGGCTTTCTGTGTTACCTGACAAGTGCTAGAGCTGGCTAGAGGTAAGCAAGCAAGAGCAGTGGGGGTTTGGGACTCTCTGGGAAGAGTTTGTCTTCACTTTTTAGCAGCTACTAACTGGTAGATTAGCTGAAGGTAACTTCACTCAGGTGTTACTTTGATTTAAAATCATCAAAATGTTTGCACTAGGTAAGGTGGATAGGTTTGAATGGTTCTCCGGGGGCCTGGCTATAGTCCTCCTAGCAGGATTGTTTCTGGAGGAATAGCAGAGCCTAGAGTTGTATCAATGGGAAAAAGAACCAACGTGATTTTCTAAGAAGACATAGAAAGTCTTCCTGTCACTCACCCCAAGAAGGAGAATTGGCTGCCAAACTTTATTTTTGCATAGTAGAGATAAAGCCTGTTGATGCTTTTAATCACGACTCTCGCAAAAAATACCACTGGTAGACTTTTCTTCTGCTCTATTGTTTTGTGGAAATTATGATCTTGTTCTAAGGTGGCTGGTGGGACTCTGCTGTTAAATTTACCAAATATTTATATTGCAGCACTGTAATTGCTAAGTTTCTGAGACGATAACCTTTTAGATAGAAATTTGCCATATCAGCATCCAACTCTTTGCTTTTAACTTTTTTTTAATGCAGTATACTTCTGCAGGACTGTTTATCCTGTTACCTTGAACAAATCTAAGATGAAACTGCTTTTTCTGTATTTTTGTTTTTTATTAGGATAGCATGGGAATGTCTGGTTAGGGAACAGAGGCATGGGATTTGTTGGAGAAGTGGTCTTTGTGTCTGGAAGTAGTTTTAGCTGTTGCTATGAATATATTTGCAAATTTGGTCTCTAAGTTCTGAGGAAAAATCTCAAACTTTTTTTTTTTTTTGTGCATGTTCAGCACAGACTTACTCAGCTTGACTAGCTAGAGATGCAGAAGATGCTGTTTGTGATGACCATATTGCTTGTGAACACTGAGCTGGACTTTCCCTCTAAGCAGTCCTAGGCAGCTGTGGACTTGCCTTTTTTTCCTGTTCTGAATTAATGAGCAGCTAAAGTGTGATCTAACACTGCCTGGAGAAACCAGCTGGCATTGAAAGCTGAATTAAGTGAAAACAGTGGTTTAATTACCTGGAGGGGAAGTGGGTGAGGTGGAGGTGTGAGTGGTCTCATGCGTCTAGAGGTCAGAAAGGGTAAGAGAAATGCATCGGTGGGAAGCGACTAGTACTAAGGAAAAGCTTGTGGAGTGAGGCCTCGGGTTGGCCTGGTTTGGAGATTGCCATGGGTACAAGTTGGGACTGGGAGAGGACTCAGGGGCTGGCGAAGACTGACTCAAGAGAGTGTGCCCATTGAAGGAGCTGATCTTTCAGGACATGGAATGTGGACCCAGGAGTCCTGAACTTCCCTTGGGAACTTCAGAAAGACAATAATCTCTCATTTGGGAGCTTTGGAGGATTTAAAGTGCTTCACTGCTTCAGCCAGAAGCTTCAACAATATGTAACATAAGTCATCTTGTCCCTACTTTTCATGGGAAATATGTGATTACATGTTTCTTGTGGTCTCGGTGTTTGATACGAGGTTCTGAGGTTTGATCAGTCGGAGCTGCAGCAAGTTGGGGGAGCTGTGGTCACAACACATGGAGTGCTGTAAAGGATCAGTGTCTTACCTTGGACACCTAAATTTAGTGAATATTTGGGGCCACTATCCAACTGTTTGTCCATACCCAACAGTGAAATTAAAATAATAATAGAAAGGCACCTTGAGATGTTGTAAGAGTAGATGCATTAACATTTGTGAAGAACTGTAGTGCAGAGCCCTGTAGAAAAGACCATAGGGAAGTTAATAACTGTGTCTTCAGGGCAGTGCTTAATAGAGTGTAATAAATAAGGAATGAGGCCACACACTGAACAGAGAAGAGAAAACAAAATATTGAATAGATGCTCATTATGTGAGCGCCATTCATTTGGTGCTGTGAATAGTGGGGGAAGTGTGATTGTGCAGTTGGATTGTTTCCGAAAGCATGTATATAAACAGGGCAAATCAGTTACATAAGCAGCTTCATTTCTTCAGTTTCCTAACTTTTGAGCATTTGGGTTTGGAAATTTTCATATTGTGTGTGTGGATGTACAATGCTGTGTTAATGGGAAAGTTTAAGGGTTAGCTTCATTTATCTCATGATGTATGTAATGCAGCAAAAACCAAAAATGCTTGAAGGTATTAGAGTTTTATATAGGCAAGGTGTCAGGGAAAAAGGACTTGTAACAGAGGGGCACTGTGACAACTTCTGAGGCAAGTTAAATAAGTTTATCAGAACTTTTTGATTCAACCAAAACATGGGCTGGTGTCTAAGCATGTCTTTAACAATAGCTTTAACTTAATAATCCTCAGATAATTTTTTTTAATATATAAAGGTTTACTGATCAGTGAAGATACTGTAGAGGTCTGCAGCAACATTTATAAACCTGTTGGTAGTATTATTTATCGGAGCATAATCTGATTTAGGAAACCATTTTAACACAGTATTAACAAAACCCACGTGTAATTTATACTTTTGACTACAGTTTAAGCTTTTGTGTGGACAGGGCTTAGGTGAGTGCTTACCTGTATGCTCTCTGGTGTTTGTCAGTGCAACCTTTACTCTCTTTGTGACCTGACTGAGAGGAAATTTGTTTACGGCTGGTGTATGGGAGAAGAGCTTTTTTGTGGCACATGGTATCAGGTAAGTACCAAGGAGGACTGTGGGCTCCAGTGCTATGGAAGAGTTAGCACCTGTGGGTTTCACTTCTTCCTTCATCTGGTCTGTCTCTTCTCTCAAGCACGTAGCCACTAGTGTCTCTTCTACTCCAGCATGTAGCCCAGAGTACCACCTACTTGTTAGGCTACAGGTCTTACCATGAGCCATAGGGCAGCTTTCTGGAAATACAGCCCAGGAGTCATGACTAGAGAAAAGCCCTGATACTCTTTTTTTTTGTTCTTTTTTCTTGACGCATTTATGTAAAGAACCTCAAAGGCAGCGAAGTATTCAACACTTCGTGCCTTCAGTGCAAGGTATGCACCTGCATCCTGTTGGGGATTTGGCCCTTTGCATGCTGGGACCTTCTTTCTCTGAGGATGTTTTTCACAGGCATGTTCAGAAGATGGAATTGTGAGGAAATGTAAAATGTTACTTGTACTTATTTTAATTGTTCCTTTCCTCACTATTTAGTTGCTGCCATGTTTGCCATTGTTTTGTGTTTATCTAAATAATGGTTGCCTGGCCTTTCACGAACTTGTGAAGAGGAAAGATGGTGACCACCTGAAACAATAATATCTGCGGCAGAATAGCCTGAGAACTTTAAATAACCAAAGGGGACGGTTTCCAAGGCAGCTAAGTGACCTTTGGATCCCAGAAGCAGGCTATTCATAGAGGCAGAGCCTTTGTCCTGCTTTGACCAGTGGTCAGTGAACTCTGGCAGGCCCCTCGGCTCACCATCTTGGCCCTAGACTAGCAGCTGGTGATTGATTCATTTAACTGTCCAGATTCACATTCTTCTGTCAAGGACTTGTCAAGGAAGAAAAAGGTTCTATGGAGGGCTATTCATTTTACTAAAAGGAAGGGGATGCATTATATGATTGAGTGGATTACTTTTGGGTCAGAAGAGTTCCTGCATTGCTCCGTTTTAATTTGGCCTTCAATCAAAGAAAGATTTAGTTTATGAGCGCAGTGTGGTGCTCATGAAGAGGGACAGATCATTTCAATTCCATCAGTGCAATAGAGCTGTTTTGTTTTGTTGTTTTTTTGTTGTTCCCCCCCGTTCTATGATTCATCCACCTCACCATTTTTTTGCCAACAAATCCGTGGATTTTTGTGGTTAGTTGATATGATGGAGGGTTAAGAATATTACTCTCTATTAATCTCACTCTTAATGTGTATGGTATATGAACATTAATGCTCCTACTACCTCTCATATATGGTGTTAAGCAATTTTACCTAGAGTAAGTAAAATATTAGTATGTTACCTCTGGTTTAGAAGTGGAGAAAACTGAGAAGAGAATAAATTCTACAGGAACAAAGTAATAAATTACTTTCCTACAGACAACACAGGCAGCTGTAAAGCTGAGGGTAGAACCTGGTATTTTCTATCCAGTCCCTGTTTTCACCCTATGAACAGAAGTTTGTTGTATAAACCCAGCATTTTCCAAATGCTCAAGTGCTATCTGTCCATTTGTCTGCTAGTTTAGAATCCCTTTTTTTAAAACAAGAGGAAGGTGTTTCCATACTTTACGAAACTTGAATCATGTTTTCAATGTTATTAATTAATGTGTCCAAAAACCAACTTTGAGTTGCACTAGAGAGGTGTGTTCCCTTTTCATCGTGTTGCCAGGCTCTTCTGTCTATCTTTCCTTCAAGCTGGGCTGTGTTCCCTTAGCATTAGGGTTTTTTTGCTGACCTTCTTCATGAAGTACTGAGGAAAGAACATTGTTGCTTGCCTCCTTCCACTGGAAATAACAGGCATTGAAGAGCAGATCCTGCCAGTTAACCTTCTGCCTCGGTTTGAATGAACATGGTGAGCTGCAGCAGATGAAATATGACCCTCCAGTTTCTTTACCCCACTCTCATAAGCTATGTATTGTTTTGATTTGGCTTATTGAACGCATTATGAGGGATTTCTGATTGGCTTCAGGCCAAGGTGTTACACTTTTGCTGATGGAAGTATAAGTGCATAATTTAGAAGAAAATACAGTGAGGCTTGGTCTGTTGTATTCTTTTCTCTCCCTCTTTTTGAGGGGAAAGGGAGCATTTTGTATTCGTTGAGATAAATGAGTGGCTTAACTGTCTTTAAGAGCACAGGAGAGGAAGGAAGTCTGAGATAATCTAACCTTGCTTAACTCTTCTGTTATACACCTCTGTGTATGTGTCAAATCTGGGATAAGTACAACACCTGTTGAATTAGGCCTCCTTCTTTCATGGAAGCCTGGTGGTATTCCTTTCATGTCTGCAGTTGCACTTCCTGGGGATGAGTCCCCTTTCTCAGAGTTTGCTCGTTCCAAGCTGGAGCCTGAAGTCTGAGTCGGGAGTACCAGCTTCTGTGTGCTCCAGATAATACTTCTGTGGGCGCCTTCCTGGTGGCTTTGATTTGTGGCCTTGAGCTGGAGATAAAAAAAAGAGCTTTTGAAAATCATGGAAAAGGAATATGGATTGTCATTGTGTATTAGAGAATATAAGAGGTTATTACCTACTTAGAAGAACATGGTTATTTGCTTGCACTATGACTAGGCAAACTGGAAATTAACTATTGCCTCGCACCTAAGCAGTCAACAGCCATAGCAAGGAGACTTCCTCTGAAGACAAAATTTTTTGGTTTCTTCTGTTTGCCTTTGATATGAGAGCTTTTGTGGTGCATTCAGAACAAATTTGCAGGGTATTTTCGAGACACATAAGGGAGTGAGAGAAATATACTTGGGGAAAAAATACAGGGATTTCTAGGATGTTGAAGGCAATGTGATTTTTATCTGGAAGCCATACTTCCGATTTCTTTTATGTGAAAATTGCAAGAGTTGTTAACTCTTCCCCCTTCCCTACCTCCAGAAATTTTCAGATAAACATCTAGTTAGAGGATTTAAGTAACTTCAATAAATAAGCAGTACTGACAGTGCCTTTTGTTACTTGTTTTTTTGTGTGAAGTTTGTTTCTGGTTTTCTCCCTGCTGCTCTCAAACTTTAAGACATTCAGAATTTTACTGTTAGTCCCCTCTGTAGAAAGACTGTTACTGCGGAGAGATCTCTGGGGTGTGTAATGCAGTAGCGGGGGGTATTTGGTGACAGGGAAATGAGCTGCAGGCGTTTGGCCCTTGAGAGTGGAGGCATCTCTTCTTTCCTTTCCCCCGGGAATGCCGAAATGTTGACATTTGGAGAGGGGGCTGAAGGGCTTGAATTCCCAGCGCCTCTCCTCAGCGTTTTGCAGTGAAATTGTGTCTTTCATCCTAGGATGCTGATTCTGAAACACTGTAAGCGAAAAATGGAGAGTGCTCGTATCTCTCAGGGGTAGCACTTCTGACAGTCTGAAGACTTACAGCACCGCCATATCAGCTTACGCTCATTCGTATGTGGATGGTGTCAGTTTGCCACTGTATGAAATGAAACCTCTTCCTCTGCCTCCCCCCAGATGTGAGGGAAGGCGGAGGTGCAGTGGTGGGCGGTGCAGTGGAGGAATGTGTGGGGCCCTGCTCCTGTCCTGGGATGTGCTCTGCAGTGCTCGCTCTGATTGATGAGCTGGGCAGGGTGAGGTGAAGAGCGGGTATTGCATTCTGCTCAGGGTCTTGTTTTATTTTAGCCAGGAATAGCATTTATTTATTTTTAAAGGTACATGACTGCTAAATAGAGGTCTTACCCTTCTGCTGGCATCTGCAGTGAAATTCATTGATCAGAATGGGGCAGCTTTAGCGCTTACAGTGCTGGAGGCTCTTGTTGCACAGTGCTGAAATTGTCTCTTCTGTGTTGCACTGAGTGATTATTATTACGTTTTCATTGTTCTTTGTGGGATTGTTCTGTGAGGAACCATAGAATTATAGTAGTCGCTCTTTAATTTTCTATTTCTGTTTTCCTTTGTGGGGTGGTTGGGGTTTTTTTGATGACAAATCAGGATAATTGTGAAAGGATACGTCTTTTGTTGCATGATCCTGCTCGTGTTCTGATCCTTCTCTTGATGTCATAAAGTACAAAACTGTGCTGGATGTTCCCCATGCAACAGTTGGGCTATTAAGCAGAACTAATTCTTCACAGAATGGCAACAACTCCAAAGAAAGGCATCTGTAGGATTAAGCATAGATACTAGAAGGCAATCACTTGGCAAACTGCTGAAGGAAAGCAGTCTTTGCAAGGCAGAAAGTGGTGTGTTCTTTCTCCTGAATGCATGCAGCCACACAAGTAGAAGCTTTGAAGCTGGTTAATGTGGCTTACTGTTGCCTTTTCTGTACGATTTCCTACATTTCTTGTCTGCAGAAGAGCAGAGGGGAATTCCTTGATAAGTGCATTAGCATTTATTGTGCACTTCTGTGGCCACACACTGTTGCCTGGATGATAGATAGAGTGAGAAGGGAAAACCCCAGCTGGGATGCCTGAAGTGAAAAGATCAAATCTTTCATGCTTGTTTACATGATTCAGTAGGTTATGCCAGTTACAGCATCAATAAACTATTGAATATATAGAACCACATATTTCTAAGCCTCAATCTTTTATTTCCTTTAGAACAGTGCTAGTGATACCTCCTGAGGTGCTGTATATGCCTGGTTTCATTGGGAAGGGTGCTAGTGGTATATTTTTTGCCACTTAAGTGATGGAGGTGTTGTAAGGCAGTATGTATGGTTATGTGAATAGCTTACACATAGCTGCAAGAGGTGGAAAGTGCTGTTGTTGCAATATCATTAGCTGCTTTACCAAGGTAAAACAGAAACACTTGGGTGTATTATTCTGGACTTTCTTCCTTCACAGACTGGGAATTTTGATGCATGCCCCTGCATTACAATTCTCCTGGATTGTCATCTCAGTGTGGCTCTAAGAGCACCTGATGGGCCAGAGAACGAACAGTAAAATCAGGCACTCGTGTTGGTAGTATGTCAGTTAGGATCCTCCTGTTTACCTTCTCCAGCACATTGGTGCTGCCTAGGATCCCATTTATCGTCACATTTATGTTAATATGTCATTAATAACAAGGTGTCTGTCTGTTCCAGTGGTCTGAAGAAGTGAGGAGGAAACAGTACAGCCTAATAGTCACTTTTGTCAAATTGTACTTTTCTGTTCCTGTGTGCATGTTTCTGCATTTAAGAAAACTTTTTGAAGGGTGGCTATCCACTTCTGAGGAGCCAATTTTCTTTAACTGTTCTGATGGTTTTTCTTAACATACAGCAGACATGCTAATTATGAACTCTTTCCATGGCTAAGGTTAACACTTTCCAAAATTTATGGTGGACGTATGCTGCCTATTTAGCAAAAGGGAAGAGCATCTTTCATAAAGTACAATATATCCTGAGATGAAGTGATTGCTTTTATCCTTGAAAAAATGGATCAGTATCATAAAGACCTCTAGTGTATTGTGATGCTTGATATAATAATTTTGAATTCACAGTTTTACCCCAGAAGGAAAGTTTAGACAGCCAGCCACATGTTTAAAAGTTGAGAGTCTGGTGTGCCATTTGAAGTGTCCTGTGCCCAGAAAACCAACATTTACAGGACTGAAACTTCTGAGACAGTAGTTAAAAGGCAGTGGTAGGGCTTGCTTCTGCCTTCAGTGATGTCCATGTGTGTAGGAAGGGGTTGCATTTCCAAAACTGCCTCACCAAAGGGAGACTGTTCCAGAACCACATGCCTCATTTGTTTATTTTCTCTGGAGCAGCCAAAGATGATATTTTGTCTTTGAGACGCTGTCTCTAGACCTTGCACTTCTAAAGAGCTCTTGCAAGAGGGGAAGAAAGTTTTGTTTTGTTTTTAATGAAACAAAAAGAAACTTGGGAAAGTCAGGACATACAAGGAAAAGGCTATTCTCAGTTCTTTCTGCAGGGGGAAAAATTTTCCTTATCTTGTCAAGTTTTTTCTCCTTTCCTGTCAACTGTTTTCAACATGCACCCTTTTGAGTCGGGCACAAGGATAGATCAGAAACTTCCTCACAGTAGTTTCTGTTCTGTATGTGGAGAAGACAATATACTTTCCTACTTTCTGAGGATACTGTAAGAAAGAAGGAATAAGAGGATACTGTATGAAAGAAAGAAGAAATGAGTACAGTTCTCTAAAAACCTAGTCCAGAATAGTTTACTTGACTTCCAAGTTTTCAGGAAGAGAAAATACTACATATGAAACTTCAGACTGGTATTAACTTTGAGAAGCTGATGGTGAAAGCTGTGCCTCTGTGTGTGTTTCTGCGTGTGGCCAGAAACACTTTTACAGAATCTAGTCCCAACCCAAAGGGTGGAGAGTTTAGTGATCTTCGGTGGACATACTCAGACTTGGTTACTCCTGCACAGAGATTTTTAAGGTGATCATTTGTCAGCCACTGAATTAGGAGCTTTAAAGAAAGGATCAGGGGGACCTGAAAGTGTTAGAGGAAACAAATGAGATTGCAGCTGACATCTCCAAGGGAACTTTTGTTCAAGGGTGCTCAGGCTGTTGACCTCTTTGCTTCTCCATTTCATTGCCTTTAGATTATAGCATTCTTCAGTACCAGAAAAGGAGTAGCTAGTGACTGGGCATATGCTACCTTTTTTTTTGGGGGGGTGGGGGGAACAATCATGGACATTGCTGTGCAAAGATTTTAATGCACAAAGAAACAGCTTTGCATTGTATTTTAAAAGTGTGGGGTTTATATACAAAGCTAATGATTTATTTCCTTTTTTCCCTTCTTAGCAGAGATTGGAGAGTAATTCCTAGTGATCTGCATCTTAGTTTGGAAATCATTGTCTAAAAATACTTCTTAAATATCTGTCAGCAGGTTGGCAAGGATATGAGAGAGGAAAGGAAAAATTAAAATATACTGTTGTTTCTTCCTTTTTCCATTCCTTTCTCTATTGCACATCCCTCTCTTTGTTTAGTTTTAGTGGTGGGAGTAAATGTATGGTAGGCTAGAAGTAAATGTTTTTGCAAGAAGGTGACCGTAAGTTTTAGCAGAGCAGGCTGTTTCCCACATGTAATTGACTGGCGAAACCACAGTAAGCTCTGCAGAGGAGCTCACCCTTCAGTTTAGCAGTCAGGGTGCTGGAGAAGATTTGTCCAGAGCAGAGGTAATGAATTGAGAATAGCAGAAAGGACAGATGACCCAAATCTTCACTCATTACCTCATCTGGGGTCTCCTTGGTGCTTATAAGTGAAAGCTTTCTGTAATTACTCCTATGTGCAGAGCAGTTTCTGGTCCCTCCAAAACTCAAAATGTGATTTTGAGAGGGTCTCACAGGCTAATGCCTCAGAAGGATTTGCTCCTCGCCTACAACCTGCCAATACTGTTCTGTGAACTGAAATGTGAGGATCACATGGTGTGAAAGACCAGTTTTGTCAGATTTCATGGCCAAACCTAGCTCATTCTGTGTGCTTACATGTCTTTCACACTGTAGAAATGGGTTTCTAATCTTGTTAGTTTTTTTGCAATATTTGGACCGTCTTAAATTTTTTAATTGTTTAGGTTTGTGTTTTCAGTAGAAGTATTGGCGTATTTTGCGCTCGTATAAAAAAAAAAAAATTGTTTAAAGATGAGTAAAACAAACCAAAGCAACTCCCCTTCCCTTCCAGTCTTCCTTCTTCCCTCCTTCCGATCTCAGCAGAGCGATATATGCCAGAGTTCTGGAGTAATACACACATCATGCAGAGAATTGAGGAGGCACAGTATTTTTTCAATAAAGGGTCTTTTTATCTCTCTAAGTTAAGGCCCTGACTCAAAGCCTTTTGAAATCAAGGATAAGACCCCTACAGGTCAACAGGTTAGAAAAAATGAAGAAATATGTGTCAGCAGTCAAATATCTGGCTCTCAAACTCTCTGGATTTGGGAACATAAAGTGCGTGGATGCCAATAAACTATGGCAGTAGCTCCCAAAATACCCCATTTTGATAAAATCTATCCTTTGACTTAGGAAAAAAAAAATGTTAGGAAGGGAAGAGGAACCCAAGTTGTAGTGCTAAGATAGTGGGTTCTCAAAATGCAGCTCTGTAATTTCCCACTCTGCAGGGTTTTCCAAAGCATCAGAATAATGGTGATCACTGTAGAGTATGATTGCATTCTGTACAAGTTGTAATTCCAATCCACCTTCTTTAAAATGTTAAAATGCCTGCTGGGAGGTTCTAAATGGCAAATGGTTTTTTAAAAAAAAATAATCTTTGGAATAGACAGATTAATAGGTGTCCCGTATCAATTATTGATAGTGTCAAATCAATGCAGCAGTTTCAGTCTCATTTAACCTTGCTATTATTTAATTGCAGTGCTCTAAAATAATAGCCTGAGACCGGACTCCCTTTTCAATACGATTCTGAACTGTCATCTTCAAAACTGCTGCTATGGTGTTCATACTCTCACAATCTAAGAATTTACTCATATTGGTAAAGTCATACAGGAACATGTCTTTATCTTTTTGTTTTCATTTTAGGAAGAGAAACTTGATGTATTAGGTTTATCCTGGAAATATGTTTACCTCAAGAAATATCTGTGAAAATTCAGTGTAACCTGTTTCACAAATAGCATGTGATAGGCTACATGGTATCCTGCTTGCTGATATTTCCAGTATACACAGCAGGCTGTGGGGTTTTTGTTCGGTGGGTTCCTGAACAATGTAGAGAGAGTTTATTAAAAAAAGAGGGAGAATTATTTGCACTTCTGTGACTATTTTTCCTTTCAGCTCAGACTAAAGGAAACATGACTTGTTACCATACCCAGATTTACATTTTTGTCTCAAACTAGAATTTTTCATGGAAAAAGTTTTGATGAATTTAAACTTAAACCTTTTGCTTAGTTGCTAAAGGGAAGGTTTTTCTTCCTCAGATTTAATTTCAGTAAATCAAGGTATAAACATTTCTTTTAAGGAAGTTTCACTGCCACTTGGAGTGATTATAGAGGCATTTTTCAAAACTGTTATTGAGGAAAACCTCCTGATTTTTCTGGGGTGTTTGCAGTATAGTTTTAGGGCGAAATGTGCAGTTAGATTTTTCTGTAGAATTTTCATCCTACCAGCACAGTGGTTCTGTAGATACATGGGCTTTTAGTCTTGTGAAAAGGCTCTCTGCTAGCTGTTGACCTGCATGTTCTGATGTTTGTGGAGAAAGGTATTAACAGAGAATCTGAAAGGTACTGAAATGTTTCTGTATGTAGAAACACTAACTTAGGTGCTAACCAAGCCTGGCTTTGTAGCAATGTGTGTAGAAAAAAACTACACCTGGCCATAAGGGCTTTTAAACTGACGGGATACTGTGGTTTGAGGAGTCCTTTTATTTATGTAACGTTACTTTTTGATTCCACTTTTTTCTTATGGGTTTTTTTTTTCTTTCTTCCTTAAAATACTTTGTTATGTAATATCTGAATTAGATATTTTTAAAAATTATTTTTCATTTTTCATGTGCAACCTCTGGGTTTTCCAAAAAAAATATTTTTCATATTGGGAAATTAAATGTCATAGTTGCTAATGGCAAACTAGTGTGTTTCTGTCATGTAATCTTAGGTCTGTATCCTGTCTTCTTTCTACGAGTGAGTTCTTAGTAACCAGCTTGATAGAACAAAGGAGAGGCAGAAATCAAAGCTAAAATATTAAGCTGGAAAACAAAACAGAAAGGTAAAATGAATGCCCTTTAACAAAGATGACCGCATTTCCAGACAATTCAAGCGAGTACTGATTTTAAAGTCATGTCTTAACAGTTTAGTGTTAGTACCTCATTAAAATCCAGGGATTAATAGCAGCAATCTCCTTGTTGCACATTAAAAGGATTTAGTTTAATTTTGGATTAGAGGGGTACAAGGTGCCATTCCAGCGAAGCTATTCCCAAGGTATCAGTGAGGTGAAGTGGGATGGCTTAAAGGCTGTGGTTTCTCTAACTGTCCCAGTTATACTGTATATGTACAAACACACCCCACACCCCCCCCATATGGATTTAAAACTTGTGATGAACTGGTTCAATAATCCTTCACAATGTATGTTATCTTTGGAAGTGAAATTGTCTGGAAAAGCTTGTTTGAAATGTTAAGAAAGGCAGTTATATGGTAGTCCTGCTGAATAATACATGCATTAATGAAGAGAAACTTGAAAAGGATACTTGCAAAAAAAAAAAAAAAAAACCAGGAACCTGAGGGAAGGAAAAATCCAGCTTTCTTCTTAATGGATTTAAGATTGTTGTAAACTGAGATACAGTCTTAGACATGCAGAAGACAGCATTTGCTTGTAATTGAGCAAATTACAGACATTGAGTCCCTGTGCCAAGAAATTCACAATTCAAGAAGGAAAAAAGAGACAATAAACAGGTTCCGATAGGAGACTACAAGGAAATTATAGTGGTCCATGTATTTGGTCTTAGTCTGGCAGCCTAACGGTTACTGAACTTTTTTGAGTGTATCATGACACACTGAATTGTAAGGACAGGTTAGATCAAGAACCTTAAAGCAGTCCCTGCTAGAATTTAGAGTTCTCTGATGGTCACACTTTTTATGAGCATATCTACTACTTTATAGTCATATTTAGGGGTAATTGAAGATGTTCAGAATCAGTTGGGAGATTCGTGGTACTTTGGTGACTTCATTGGGAGGATATTATATTGCCTTTAATAATGCAAAGGTGATGTTTGTCTTGTATGTAGAATGTAAGTTAAATATAAATCGGACCTGTAGCCACATTTCTTAGTGAATTAGGAGCAGTATGTTCCCAACTCCTAGAGCAAAATACACGTCCTCTTAGATGACATTTACAGACTATGTGCTTCTGCATGAATTGATGTATAAGCTGCTTCCTTAGCAGCTTACTAAAAACGTGGCATTTTAAATGCCTCAAGAGCTGTCATCTGCCTGAATCCTAGAAATCCTATTTTATGAGACTTTACAGCTATCTGGAGAGATTTTCCGTGTGTGTTTAGGATTCCATACTTTAGTATGGAACTATGATATGATGATTTTATGTTGTATGCCAAAGTTGGCTTTAGGATTTTTTATTTTAAATTGAAACACAACAGGTTATAACCTGCTTCATAATAAAAAAACCCAAACAACCAAAAAAACCCAAACAGCCAGTAATATTTTACTTTGAAAGGTTTGGATTTCCCCGTGCACTTTGTGTTTGTTCCCTTTGCATGGCTGTCTTTCTAAAAAAAAGCAGCACTCATTTATAGACTGCAGCCTATACTAATTAAAGATAGGGGGTTTTTGCACTGAACAGTTTGGATTTGTGTTGCTGTAAAACTTATCTCCAACTTGTTTTCAAATCCTGAATGTATTATTTTAAATAAGTAGGTTGATGTTTTTAAAAATCAGTAGGGCTGTCCTCTTTCAATGTAGTTGGACAGCTGCTGAGGCTTCAGAGGCTACCTTTTGTACCTGTTGATCATCTTGTCTCCTTTTTCTCTGAAATAAGTTTATTGACTTACTTGCCTGGAGAAGAATGGAGGCGTGTAAGGATATTGATAAAGCTACTCAAAAGCATCAGCTGTTGAACAGCAAGTGTACAAGCCGTTGTCTAGCAGTAGCGGTTCCAGCAGGGGCTGAGCGGTGGCACACCTCAGCTGGCCATTACGCCTTAGGGGATCGTTTGCTGACATTCCTGTTCTACCGAGGGACGCTTCTGGCTCTGACTCTTTCTTCGATACCCTTTTGTTTGTGTAGTAGCTTCATTATCTTATCTCCACAGATTTTTAGACCCTATCGATGTAGCATGTACTGCGCTGGTAAAGCTCTGAAGAGCAAAGAAGAATGAAAGAGAAGGGGGTGGAGGGAGACTGGAAAACTGAAGAGTCTCTTCATACAAATCTACTCTGAATTGTCTTTTTGCTTGGGGAAAAAACAAAACCAAAACACTAATAGAGTCTGGATGTTTCTGAAGGACAAAATTATTTCCTTTGTGAAAGGATCTTTACTGTAGCATTTGGTATGAGGAAAGTTGCAGGAGCAGTGTCACTGCCCTCGGCTGAGTAGGTAACAGCCCAAGCACCCCTTTTGCTAGCAGTTATATCACCTCCCTAACTTGCTAATACATTTCCCTTTAGCAACCTCACCTGAACTTCCCCTGCTAGAGCTAAAGCCTCTTCCTGCTTTTACTGTTCTTACTGATTAAAGAAAGTCATCGCTCCCTGTCCTCTCTAATATCTCCTTTGTACATTTGTAAGACTGTCCCTTCTCTCTTCAGTTGCCTTTCCCAGGGCTAATCACATCCCAGCTCTTTTAATCTTTCCTTACAGGTCAGGTTCTGTTTTCTCCCAAAATCTCTCATTTTTATGCCTTGCATTTTAAAAATAATAATTCTAGGTCAAACAACACTTGATTAAAATTTTAAAGGGTGAATATAAGAAATCCCTGTGCTTGTGGTAGCACATAGAGAACGCCCTTTCACAGAAATCCCTTTTCATTTACAGTTATGAAAAACTTTATGCATATTGCCCTATTTTTATGACATTCACCTCTGAACTGTATGTACTAAGCAGAACTCGAGCTCCGAAATACTTTATTTAATTTTTACTAGCATCTCCTGGGAAACTCAGCAAAGATCCACCAGCTCCAGCTCTGTGTACTCCCAACTGCTTCATCAGAAATGGGGAGAATAGGTATGTGTTTGTAGCCTTGCTGCATGTCTGGATCTGTCAGTACTCATGTAGAGGTTATTCCCAATCCAGATCCAGACCAGTGTGTGCCATTTGAGTAGCAAATCATTTCAAAATATGTGTCCACATAGCCAAAAGGCATGGCAGAACTCTGTTCATAATCTGTTTTAAGCCTCAAGCCTGCAAGGACTGAGAAATCGCACTAAACTCCAGGAAGATATGTGCAAGTTGGCTTTGGTACTAAAATCTAATACACATGTATATTTGTTGCATTTTTAAACACTGTTTCAGAGAGAGAGCACATCACAAAACCTAGATCAAGAAAATTCAATATTAAATTTGTCATGTGCTGTCCTGAAATCCATTTCTTTGGAAAAAGCCATAGCTTTTCTTTAGCATACAAGTTTATTTTTCTCAAGTGAGGCCTCTTCACCCAAGAATTAAAAAAAGGAAAAGATTCTTGGTTTCATATGAAGGGTTAGGGCTATTGTGTAATTCTCAATAGCATTAACAGGTAAGTTCTACAAATGGCATTATGCACTTCTGTTCTTTCCACCTGAGCAGTTCATCTATCTGAGTGGCCATTATCTCTTGAGAAACACTTAAGTGGTCAGTATCATGTGCTGGAGAGTTTCTCAATATTTGCTGCATTCTGGTTAGCTGAAACCCAATTCTGCTACTGTGTCAGTTCAGGGAGTAGTTTCAGTTCAGAGGTTTTATTTTCCATTCTTTCAGTTTCTTTATTACACAGTTACAGTCCTGTCTTGGGCCAGTGTCAGCTGTGATGAAACCAGCAAGCTTTAACAATAATAAACATGTATGTTGTTGAAATTTCTTTTGCCTCTTAAGAAAGCTCATTCAGAAAATCATTTAATGACACAAACATGTGAGTAGAAGGTGCAGCACGTAAGGAAACAAGTCACCTGGACTTGTGTTTGAATGAGCTTTGTGACTTAATTTCAGGAGTGAACGAAGTAGGTGTGTATTGTGTTTCTTTTTTGTTGGTTTCTTTTTTTAAAGTGGGTGAAGGACTGCTGCTATATTTGAACAAACAAAAAAGGTGTGAGGGATGAGCTGCTTAAGTTGTGCTTTTTCATACCTTAATAGTTAAATCTATGTAAACCTGTTTAGGTACACAAAATTTTTTTGCATGCATGCAGGACAGTATTCAATCTGTGTATGGTGCAGGAGACACCAGCAGTGTTTCTCTAGTATTTAATCAGTGTGTGACAGCAAGTGAGCATTTGGGTTTTGAGCCTGTGGATATTTGCCTCAGCGGTAAATGAGGGAACACGTACTGTAACTGAACACTGATCTCTCTCTGCATAGATAGCTATTGGGCAGAACTGTGTGGTTTATGCCATCAAAGATATTCATACTTAAAAGTAACTATACAAACACATGTTCCCATCACATAAATTGCAGGAATTTATAAAAGTAAATACAGTTTCTAACTATTGTTTTCTTCTTCTGTAAGCACCGTTTGGTATCTTGCAAATTAAAAAGGGTGGGAGCATCAGCTTCTCGGAGTAATATTGTTTTCTTTTGGCTATAAATCTGGGAAGAAAATGATTAAATAGACTGGAGAAGAGGGGTAAAACTCAAATAAAAAGGCACTTATGTTTATTGCATTTTGCAGGGTTGTTTTCGGGAACAGTGTATGTCTCCTGAGACTTTGTTTCTTATCCATTTTATAGAGCTCTGGCCTCTTAACAGCACTGCTTTAATGACTTGTTCTTGGGGTTCTGAGTTGGTATCAGTGCTTGCCATGAAAACAAGCCTGTTACAAAGAGGTCAGGTTTCACGAGACAGCAATAGACTTGTAAAAACAGATTTTACTGGAACAAATAAAGTCAGAATTAAGAAGAAACCAGAGATTTGCGTAAAGAAACAAGATACAGAAGGAGCAAGTATTGAGCTAAACTGATAATGTATAAATTTAGATGGGAGATAAGTGGGGATTTTTTTGTTTCTAAAACCACATTTAGTGACATTAATGAGTTTTTCTGAAGATTTTGTGCAGTTCTCTGTAGTTCTGACTTGCTATCTTTAGAGATCAGTTTTCTGAGGAAACGCGTTGTTCCTGCTCAGGTGGAAAAATATTCTTTAAATACCAGCTTCAATTAACAACTTGCATTGGATTTTCTAAATAGTATAGCTGAATTTGTTCTTGCTTGCTAGGATGATGACATTTTGTGTTTTGTGAAATACTAATTTTCCTCAATTTCTTTTGTAGTTCTTGAGAGTCTCACTTTTGTCTTTAATCTTCAGCTGTAACATACCGGCTGTGTGGAAATAAACAATTCTTTTTATATACATAAATTAAAACCAAATATTGTGTTTCTGTTGTCTCACTCTGTCCCTTTAAATGATTGTACCAATATAAGAAGACTCTGTGATTTTATAGTTCCTATGGAGATTAAACTTTTAAAGGTTTATCTTTGCGTTGATAAGATTGTATCATTACCTTTCTGCCCTGTTAAAATGGTCCTTTCTTATGCCACTGGCTGTGTGGTGCAGGTGATGGCTCTGAAACTCATGTTACATTGATTTGTCTTGTTCTTATTATCTATGCCTTTATTACATTCCTAGAGATTTTATTTTGAAAGCTAAGCAGATTTGCCTAGTTCACCACATCATACTTCCAGTAAATAAATGAAGAATGTAAAGCACTACTTTTTCTGTTAGAAAATCTGTTAAGAACAGCACTAGGGAAATGCTCTGACTCCAGGTGAACACACATTGTCTGTGTAGGGAGGAATTAGAAAGGGGAAGGAGGGAAGAGAGGAAGTAAGACAAGCCTGGATGCTTTATTCCCCCCCCCTTCTTCTGTGGTGGAAAACTACAGTGGAGTTGAACTACCTCAATTTCAGCAGAAAGCAAATCCAGAAAGTTTAGAGTTATGGAAACAACCTGGTGTATGTGCAGGTTATTTAACTTACACTGAGTCTGTTCTGTGAAGCTGAACTTCTGTAGGTAGACAAAGAACTATTAAGTCTTTTTTTTCTTCTGATGGTTCCTTAGTAATGAAAAGAAAATCTGTTTCGGAAGAGAAGAACTGTTTTCGCATCTCCCCCCAGGAGGCTTTAAAACTGCTGTTGTAACATCTTTATACAAGTTGTGGGGTTTTTTTGTTTGTTCTTGAACCTGGTGCTATTAAAAAGTGAAAGGAAGAACAAAAAGCGGAACATAGGGAACTGGGTTAAATTCTGCTGGTGGAAGAGGCTAGTTCTGTCTGTGGTGAAGGTGGGTAGGGAACAAGACTGCAGAGTGTGCTGGAACTGTGGGGACCTGCTGCCAAAAGCGTGTCACTGGTTGTAAAAGTCCTTACTAGGAGCATCTCTGCTTGCCTTCTGGGAGTCTGAATCCTGTTTAAGGTGCCAGACCTAGTTTCCAGTGGCTGCAGTGTTTGCATCGTGAGTCTGCAACTGCTTTCAGGTGATTTTGCTGTACAAGGTGGTTTGGTTGTTTTGTTAATAGCAATCTTTGGGAGGGCTGTTCACAAAGCTGCAACACTTTGATGCTGCTGGTATGATTAGGAATGCTCATTCCTGCAGTGCTGCTGCCACTACAGGAATGCAGTGCAAAAAAAGGATTTATTCTGACCTAGGAAGTGGAATAGGTATACTGGTAATGGGACTCTTTAAGTTACGTAGTTAGGCCCCTGTTAGGAGTTAATCTGTGTGCGGAGGGGAAAGCAACCAGGTGATGTCACGCTTCCTTCCCACTCCAATATTAATCTATTGATGCTGTGTGGTAGAATTAAAATGATGGGGTGGAGGAGCATTCGTTAGAATGCTTGGTGTGCATCAGTACTGTATGTGTCCTCTATGCAGAAGGACATTATTGAGAACGTGTTAGAGTAAATAGGATGAAAAACCATTTTAATTAATAAACAAGTAAAATGGAGGAATTCTTTCAACATAAAACTTGAATGTTAAGAGATGGGTAACTTGCTAGTATTGGTTTATGTATTGAAATCGTGTTTCTGTATAATTTCTACAAGAGTAGAAATGTATTTGAAATCTTTTTTTTTTTAAAAAAAGAAAGTAAATGAGTACAGTTAAGTTCATGCAAAGATTGTTCCCTCTGCAGTTACAAGGGGTGGAAATGTGTGTGAAATTATTTGTGTTGCGAGTTATCCAAAAGGAGTTGCCTCTGAAGAGTTGTTCTTTCTGTTAATTATGTTGTAAGTAGCAGTAAATTAGCAATTAATTAGAGAATTTTGTATTCCTTTCCCTTTGGCTTTTATTTTCTGAGCAAAGAAATCCAACTGCTGATTAATTTCTTAGGTGCCTGTTAGCTGGAAGGTATTTATTGACCTGCCACTTCAGTTGACTCAGTTTTGTGAGCTCCTTAAGTTGTAAATGCTCAAAATTATATTGGTGCTCTGTGCATCAGGCATGCGCTGGGTGACTGCTCAGACTGTTGGGATGAAAGTGTTCTTACATTATTAAACGTATTTTGAGATCTTCTTTGGTTTTGATTTCTTTTGCTTATCAAACATGAACTTGTACAACTCTGCAAATGCTTTTACTAAGCGAGTATTATTAAAGGACTAAAATATGACTGTCAGGAACTGAATATTTTGGAGATTTTCTACTGCAGTCAGATTTTTTTTTTCTTGAAGTGTAGTGGGGCCAGTCCCAAACTAGTTGAATTGACATGAACTTCATTAGTTTAATTATTGATACGCTTTCCAGCTGCATGCCAGTCAATTTGTATACTTAATTCTGTTTGGGAGTGTCATTTTCATTGAAACATTTTTTTACTGAGTTAGGTTAAAGCAAAGTTATTTTAAGTAAACCTTCAACCCATGGAATCATGCTATTGAGAAAAGCTGACAAGGTAGTTAGTCCTGTCTGTCTTTGCATGTAGAAAAGAGGACTATTTGAAGCATTTCTGGGTATTTCTGCAAGTTGAGCTGTGATCTGGAGTTTGGTTTAGCCAGGATTTTTTCCTTGCTTTGGTCCTTTAAATTCAATGTTCTTTTATTTTTAAATTCAATGTTCTCTTATTTTTAGCCATTTCTGCATTTGAAGTCCAACCACTTTCAACTGAGGTCCAAGAAGGTGGTGTAGCTCGTTTTGCCTGTAAAATAACAGCAAACCCTCCTGCCACTGTGACATGGGAAGTGAATCGAACAACTTTACCTCTAATCATGGACAGGTATGCGGAGTTACACATTTTAGAATGTCATTTATTTTCTGTGATAATTTTGAGCCTGCTACAAGAAGAAACTATCCATCCTTGCAGTGCCATTACATAAAAAAGGTTCCATGTGTATAGTATGTCAACTATTAAAAGAGCTATTAATAGTTATTTTGTTAATTTTAAATAGGTGTTATGAGTGCAGACCAGAATCACCTGCTATTGTCTACACAGTAATCATTGACCTGTGAATTGTTATTGGTGAACTTTGTATGCGAGTCATCCTCAGGAACAGGAATTGCTGTGGGATACAGAATAGGTGGTCTTTGGCTGTAGGAGTGGTTTGAACTAGCGGAATTGCTTTCACAGAAGAATTGATGCTGAACCTGTTTTTCTTTAGAGGGCCGATAATGAATTATATGTACAGAAAATTGAGTTAGAACACTTTATCCTAGGGAAATTCTGCGCAGGGAGAGTTTTCCTGAGTTGATTAACGTGTAACATACAGCCTGTTCCCTGCTAGATTCTTTTCCTGTCCAGAATTTATTCGTTGAACCTACTCCCATCCTTCTCAACATGTAACTTTTGTTGAACATGTCTAAGATACCTAGCATGCAAAGAAAGGTAAAAAGACAAATATTAAAATTGAAAGCATAGGTGGGTTTCTGGGAGCTGTATACCCGTTACACCAATATATCAGAAAGTGCTGCCAAAAATCAGCCAACCTGAATAGTATGAATGTAGTAACTGACTAAAGAAGGTTGGGATGTTTCCTTCTGAGGGTGAGAAAGATCTGCTTGTTGAAAGTAAATTCCTTTGCTCTCATCGTGGTGCTGGGGGGAATCTCGCCTGTAGTTCAGAAATGCAGGGAGGTGAGTCATGTATAGAGAATGTTTTTGAGTCTCCATCCTGATGTTCTCAGGTCAGTGTAGCAATGCCTGTTTGTAAATCAAGTAGTTTATTCCATGGAGGCATTCACTGGCTGAATGTTCATCTACATTTCTTTTTTTGTTCCTGTGACAGGATAACTGCTCTACCTACAGGAGTTCTTCAGATCTATGGTGTTGAACAGAAGGATGCTGGGAATTATCGATGTGTTGCCACAACAATAGCCAATAGACGTAAAAGCACTGAAGCAGTGCTGAGTGTTATTCCAGGTACTCACCATGTGAGATTTTTTTCAATGGCATTATGTTATTTTTTACATTGTGGCAAAAGCACTTACATGTGTTGAAGAGCTGTACTGTCTTCTGAACCACTCGCCCAAATAATAATTTTGCTTGCTTGTATCTTGCGGCTAAAATATTGTTCTGTGTAAATTTCCACAGTTACTGAAATAAGGCTTTGGTGTAAATTTAATTCTAAGCATCCTTAAAAAAAAGTAATGTTTTACTTCATATTTAATTGAGCTTTTTTTTAATTGTTCTCACTTTCTTTGTTTTTTTTTTTTTACCTCCAAAGCCTCAGACTTGAAGCCTTTTCACAAGCCATCTATAATAGCTGGTCCTCAAAATATTACGGCATCTCTTCATCAAACTGTCATACTGGAGTGTGTAGCCACAGGGAATCCAAAGCCAATCATCTCATGGAGCCGGTTAGGTAGGTCTTAAAATTACAGTGTATGACCTTCAGCCTGTGAAGAGGAAGTGAAACTGGAAAGAAAGGATTTCAGCAATTAGGTTACCATTCTGAGGCTTCTTGTATTCTGCAACGATGAGTAGGTTAGGGTAGGGTAAGTGAAACACTTTCAGTTGTGTACTTCCATACTGCTGTTAAAAAGCCCTGAGGTTTTCTGAGGCCTTGGACTCCCCACTTCTGCTGTCAATCCCACACTGCCTCCAGCACAGTGTGGGCAAAGTGCTGGGTAGGGTGGTGACCTTCAGGGATCTGTGACTGAGTAGAATCAGTGGTGAGTTAGGGCAGGTTGGAGTGGTGGCATCCTATGGAACAGTCCTGTAAATGTTTCTCCCTCTCTTCTTCTTAGAAGCACTATGTGAATGTGATTTGGACCTTGAGTTAACGGGCCATTTGGACTATGAATAGGTATAGTCAAACCCCGAGTAGTCTGCCTGGAAGGGGAGAAGAGAGGGAATGCGATAAGAATAATATTCATCAATGCATCACATTTTTCTATGAAAACTACGTCTGTTTTTATTCTGACCTGTACCTAAATGTGAAAGTCAGGACTATACCTGTAGAAGCAAATCATGAAAAGTTTTTCTACGTTTTTATTTCTAAAAGTGAGAGAAATAAACATATTTTTCCTGGTTGATTCAGTGGCTCTAATAGACAAACAAGTGAGAGAAAAGTTACCTAACAGTCACAGAGCATTTGCTCTGTGAAGTAGAAAGTAGAAGAAAATACATGGTAATTGAATATACTCATTTTATCCCCAGCATAATTCAGGAGGAGATAGATGATCCCTGCTTGTAATGATGATGTGGGTGTTGGTGGTAATGAACTGAATCATAATGCAAGGCAGCTGGGGAGGCTAACTGGGAAAATGGCATTAGTTTTTTAGCTGTGATGGTGAATTTCAGATAAACCACTTACCAAGTGGTGAGACCCAGCCATCTGAATGGTCAGATAACTAGGGTGAAGAGCAAAGCAAATGGAAAATGGAAACCTCTGCAAGTTCATCTGTGATTTTCCTTTGCATCTTTTGACTTTTGAACTCTAATCTATGCCATTACTGCCTAGGCAACCTATTTAGGTAAGTTATTTAGGTACACTGGACAGCCTTGTAACCATACTTCTCCCACTCTCTCAAATAGACCATAAGTCCATTGACGTCTTCAATACCCGTGTCCTTGGAAATGGGAACCTCATGATCTCTGATGTAAAGGTGCAGCACGCAGGCGTGTATGTCTGTCGAGCCACTATTCCAGGCACACGAAACTTCACGGTAGCAATGGCAACTCTTACTGTGCTGGGTGAGCCTGCTTTGACTTCCACAGTGTGTGTTAATATCTTGTGCCTGTTTTGAGCTGTGCTATGTACTGGGCTCAATTTTTATCTCAAACATAGTGCACCAAGGGCTGCAGGGAGACTGCAGAGATAAAACAGTTCACAGAACTGTGGCTGCTGCCTTCTGTCTGTTGACTTAGATGAGAAGTGTCAGATACTCAACGTTTGAGTTACAGACTATCAGTTCATTTGCACCTGATGATACCCAGGTGCAATGTTTGCTCTGGGAAGACAGGCTTTCAACACAGAAAAGAATCCCATAACAAAGTAGAAGTATGTAATGTATATGTATGCTTTGTGAGCAGTACGTTACAGGCTGGAGTTTGATTTGTTTGTATTCATAAATGCATGAACAAGAATATGTAGAAATGTTGCTATCTGTGCAGATAATCTGTATTTTTAAACAAATGTCCTTTATTTACATGGAACGTGCTTTCTGCATGAGTATATGTGTGAGTGGCCTGAGGAGAGAGGTTTGTATGTGGAAAATTCATTATTATTCTGACTGTCCTTGCTTTTGTGGGGGCTTGATTTATTTATTTCCTTTGTTGCTTTGTAGCTCCACCTTCATTTGTGGAATGGCCGGAAAGTTTAACAAGACCTAGAGCTGGTACTGCTCGTTTTGCTTGTCAGGCAGAAGGAAATCCTGCTCCCAAAATTTCATGGTTAAAAAATGGGAGGAGAATACACTCCAATGGTAGAATAAAAATGTACAACAGGTAAGATTACGATTGGTGTATGAGAGCTGTGCTAGTGATGTGCTACCAAAGGATGAAATTCCAGTAACTAAATATAGCCAAGCAAGTTATAACTCAAGTAAACATGAAATTGGACATTATATGGATGTTTTCTTGGCAGAAGGAATGCACGTTAGTCAATACCTAAAATCCTCAGCAAAGCTTTTGTGATCACTGCCTTACCTGGGGGGGGGGGGAACTGAAAGAGTTTTCACCACAGAGTTGCTCTAGATTGATGCTAGTGTAGCAGAGACCAGAATCTTGCTAGCTGTTTGAGGCTCTGTTTCACTACTGTAGAGTGAGCAGCTCATATTAAAGAGTTGGTTAAGAAATGACAGCCCTACAGTTCTGTTCTTTGCAGGCAGGGAATAGATTTACAGGTTTGTTTTCACTGTGCCTGGCTTTGCAGACATAAATGTAAACACGGCAGATTTTGAGGAACACTTCAAGTTGCTAAATTTCACAGCTGCACATCCATTTCTCATAGAAGAGTTTGTGGTGCATAAGTCAATTACACTAAACTCATGAAGCAGAGGCAAACATAACTGGGTTTGCATTATGTAGAGCCAAGTTCTTCCAAGATGTGAGCTTTTTTTCCCCCTTTTTCTTCCTTTTGGATTCAGTAAATTGGTGATTAACCAGATCATTCCTGAAGACGATGCCATTTATCAGTGCATGGCTGAGAATAGCCAGGGATCTATTCTCTCCAGGGCCAGGCTTACTGTAGTTATGTCAGAAGACAGACCCAGTGCACCTTACAATGTCCACGCTGAAACGATGTCAAGCTCAGCGATCCTGCTAGCATGGGAAAGACCGCTGTATAATTCCGACAAAGTGATTGCATACTCCGTGCATTACATGAAAGCAGAAGGTAAGCAGTTTGATTTAAATACTATTTAACTACTTGTATGTGGTAAGAACGTGAATGTCCTTGCAAAGACTGTCAGGTCTGAATGGTGCATAACCAGGGTTGCATCAGAGCATACCAGCGTATAAATACATATGGTAATCAACAGGCATGCTTGGGAAGAAATGCTTTTGCCACATTATCTCTTTTGTGGGACTGAATGTTCTTCCAACTCACCCTTGTCTGACTGCTCCAATGAGCAGATTTTGAAGTTAGGAACGGACTTTAAAACCTGGGCCCTCCCTACTGCTGTCTGGGTGTCCCTCCGTCCTCAGCGGGAGCTTCTGCCTGCTCTCTTCTCTGTGTGTGCTTGGCATACAACAGAATCCTGGAGGCTTACAGAGTTGACCTTTTCACCACAGACAGCTCTTTTGTCTGCATCCCTGAATTCTTGTGACTTTACTGGCTTTCATATATTTTGGAGTAGAATATTTGATACTTTATTGGCTTGACTATCTTTTCTTGGAATGAGTATTGGCTGAATGGTAAAATCTGTTCTCTTTTCACCCCTTGGTCTCTTACAATGAGAAAAGTATACTCAAAACTCTAAAATATGCTTAAATAGCCATGAACGGTTTATCCTAGTCTCTGAAATGATATATAAATTCCTATATAAAAAGGAATGGATAGCTGGAATAAAAATGAGCAGCTAGACACTTTAAATTCCCGTTGTATTATGTAATTGCTTTAAGCTAAGGTAATCTTTAAGGTGGTAGAAAACAGGCATTTTTCATAAACAGAAGGGATTGCCAAATGACTTGAAAATTTGTTAGGTGCATGGCTTAAACTAAACTGCGATGTGGCTCAGTTTTCTAGGAATTATTTCTTTTTCCATTTCTATTCAGTAAGTAGTTTATTCAGGGACAGGACTGCAGATGCTCAGCTCTGTGTGGAATACCAGTATGCCATCTGCTAAGCAGAGGACAGGAAGGACAGCTTAATTACTCTAAAACTAACACAGGAATAGCTGCCTTTGCTTTTGCAAGTGGGATATTTCAGGACACAAGAGAATTTTGTCTGAAGGAAAGAAGGAAAGAGTTGCGGGAAATTACCCCCTACACTTTCAGTCACTGAGGTATTGTGCTCACGCCCCCCTCTTAAAGCTAATATGAATTAAGTCACACGAGATAAGTTTTCTGGGTAATTGTATGTCTGGTGCCAGTATAGAGGGCAGAGACTGGGTAACTTCAAAGAAAACCAGAAAACTGTCCTTAGGGAAGTGTGTATTTGTGCAGGAAATACTCTTGCACAGTAGTGAAAGGAGGTATCTTCTGAAACGTGTTTTCTGCAAAAGTGTTTTGCCATCCCTGCTTTATTTGCTTGCTTATCCAAAGGTTATATCTTGTGAAATGAGGTGGTAACTTGTAACTTGTTTTAAAAAATAAAACAAATGCCAAACAAAAGCAAGCAAACAACCAAAAAACTCTTGATTTATTTGAACTTGTGTTCTCAAATACCCATTTTTTCATCTTTCCAGACTGTCTTGTGATATTGACTTTATTTAATATAATGCTGTTGTGCATCCTTTTGCATTAGTAAAGAAATCCACACAGGGTGAGTGGGGAGGGCTGTGTTAATTACAGTGGTGGGAATCAAAATGTAGGTGACCTGCATGCCGTTTTTCTTTGCTAACATGATTGTATAGTACCAGAAGATCTGCATCAGGCCATAAACCCACTTTTGTCTTGTTTTGTAGAAAAAAAAATTTGACCTTCAAAGGCTAGTAGACTGCATTTCTGTAAAATAATTGCTTTCTGAGTCTATAAACCTTTGTGAGGATGTTGCCCGTATATCAGAGGCATTATTAAAAACCTAGAAAATGCCTTTGTGAAAAAGTATCACCTCGGCCATCTCTCTAATGTAAATTTAGAAGCAACTATATTTAAAGAAATGCAGATCAAATATTAAGGAAAATCTTTTGATGACATTCACACAATACCAGGCCATAGAGGTGCTAACATAGACTGTTGACATTATCAACACCTTATTTACTGTCTAAGAATTCTGGATAATTATCTATTAATGTAAATAGTTTGTATTAATGTATTGCTTTCATTATTCCTTTCAGCCTGTCTTTCCCCAGTCTGCCCTCACACCCTGTTTCAGACCTTCTTGAAGATTAAAATTTGTCTCAGATGTATCTGACTTAACTAGAGTATATCTTACTTGCTTAAAGCTTCCCATGTGTTACTTTTTACATTTATGTTCATATATTGCTCTTGTTTTAGTTAGGAACTACATTTGTCAGTGTGAGTAAAGAACATTTTATTGCAGAAGAAGAACAGTGCTTGTTAAGTCTTCTGAGTTGTACTGATGCTTATGATTCCATAAACTTTAAACAGAAAGGAAAACTGGGTAATACACTAATTTGTAGAGTTTTTTCTGTAGACTTCACAATGGTTTATGTATTTGAATACAAAAGATACCGTCACTCGTCCTTTAATTTCACAACTTGAGTATTCTGATGTTTCACTGTAAAAACAGGTTCAGGTCCTCTTCCCTATTAAAAAAAAAAAAAAAAAAGTTAGTGTTTTAATCAAATTAGTTGAAGAAACTAACAGGTGTTTTTTTGTATTTTTGTTTTTTGTTTCTTTAAGCAGAATATTTTACATTCAAATCAGGGTCATAGTAGCAAGAGGAATAAGGGTCTGATGAGCGTGCATGTTGGAGTGTGTTAATTCCTTGTTAGTGATTTAGAAAAGGCACAAAGGGAACACTGATTGTGGTGGAAGGCAAGCCTTGTTCTCTATTATGGCTGTTTCATTAGGGCCTCTGCATGAGGCCTAGCAATCCATTCAATGAGAGAACAAGTCCTTTTAATTTGAGCTCAAGGATCTTGTTTAGTAGGTCAGAAATCGTGCCTTGCAATTCCTAGTTAACAGGCCATTAACTAGTCTGTTGTGAGATGCTCGTAATCTTGTCTAATTAAAATGCTATCAAGTTAATTCATAAATGTGGGAAAACTTAATGGTGGAATTTGCCTTTCGTTTTGTTTATAAATTCAGTTGTGAAGAGGAGGAGCTGGCTCTTACAGAGTTTTGATTAAGTTGACATGCACTTGGTGTGAATTGTTCGTTAACACAGCAGCTTTCACCACACCTATTCCACTTTATACCCTTCCTCTATAGGAATAAAGCCCAACAAAGACAAGGACTGCTGCATGTGTTGCTATGCATATTTTAATGTGAATTGCTGAGAATTTTTTTTTTTAACAACCCGCTAAGGAGCCAAACATTTTTGAAGCTCATTCTGGTCTGTTCTTATTGGCCTTTCTCCAAATTAATGAAAAAAACCGTGTCAATCAAATGTAATAGAATTCACAGGGCTAAAATGAGATCCTTTTGCTGAGTAAATTCTTTCTGTTTGTTTCTTTTGCGGGGGGGGTGGTGGTGTTTGTTTTGTTTTTGATGGAGTGGAGCCCTTGCATTCCTTGTAGTCTGCTATAGAAAGGCTCTCTAAATAGGTTTTGAAAAAAACCTCCCTGACTCTAAACAAATAGATTTAGAAGCTCGGTATGAATGATAAGGCTATTAGAGCTTGTCTGTTGTGTTACTGTACATTGGGCACAGTTTGTTGTGACTAATTCTAAATAGGGTTTAGAATTGCATTCAGCATCCCTTATTCAGGAAAATCCTGAAACACCATAATCTACACCACAGCAAGACACAGTTACTCCTGTGCATAAAAGAGCTTTTACTTAGTAAGGTTGAAAAACTAGAGGTAGACTGGGGAAGAACGTGAAATAACTTGGTAAGATCTTAAAGCCAAGGTGCTGCAATGTTTAGGGATTGTCAGGAATTTTTGTTTGTCTAACCCTTGTTTTATGCCAGGTTTAAATAATGAAGAGTACCAAGTGGTCATTGGAAATGATACAACCCATTACATTATTGATGACTTGGAACCAGCCAGCAACTACACTTTCTATATTGTAGCTTATATGCCTCTGGGAGCCAGTCAGATGTCAGATCATGTGACTCAGCACACCCTTGAAGATGGTAAGACAAATACCACTGATTTAGGTGAACATTTCTATTCGCACTGAATAGGATTGTGTAATCCAGTGCTAACGGCTCTTGAGGATCCTGAGTTTCCATTGACATCAGTGAGAATTGTGGATACGTGCAGTGTAAGACTGAGCCAGCTAATGAAAAGAATGAGAATAAAATAACATTCTGACAGGGCAACATTGTATATTACATGGTGTCTTTTTCTACATTGAAAGACATTTCATTAAATCATATAAATAACTTTTCTAGATCTTCGAGACCTTTCCTCAGTGATGAGAATTTGATGATAGCCTAGGGTTTAGTCTCTATTGGCTCTCTCTTGGCGCTCTCTTGGGCTTGTGAAACGTGAATCAAACTGCACACCCACTGCATCTTTGGCAAATTTTGGAGGAAAAATTGGAATAAATATTTACTATGCCAAAAAAATTTATCGTTTTTTGTTTGTGGGTTTTTTTGTCTTATGTGCTTGTTAGTAGAATCAGAATTTCATAAAAGACCCTACTGACTGACTTCTATGCAGTGATTTAACTAATCTGAACATCACTGCAACAACAAGCTGTTTAGTAGAGTTCATTAGAACTGATTAATAAATTCTGACAGGGTTAAGCTTCAGCAGTATGGAACATTGCCAGTTCCAGTTGTCTGCCTGTCTCTTTGCCAGGAGTTACTCACTCCTTACGTGGTTGGTGGAAGAAATCATGCACTGAGTCTTCAACAGTACAGGTTGTTTTCTAGACTCTCAGTTTAAGCTGCTGCATCTCACCTTGACAGTCAGTTTGTCAGAACAGTAAGGTGCTGATTGCGTTTGATTACTACTGGCAGCAATAAGAGAAGAAAATGTTGAGGGCCTTACAGAAAGGAGCTTGCTAAGGCTGTTCTGCATGCAGAAGGTGAGAAGTGTGAGCAGTGTCAAGTTATCCTTAAACAAGAATCTACAAAACTTCTTGAGTTATTTACTCTTACGTTATTGGCTCCTCATCATAGACTAAGGTGTCTCGTGAGAATTTTCTGTCTCTTTTTCCCTGAGCTCAAAAGCTCTGTCTTTTCCTTTTTAGTTCCCTTGAGAGCTCCTGAAATTAGTTTGACAAGCAGGAGTCCTACAGATATTCTCATCTCTTGGCTGCCAATTCCTGCAAAATACAGGAGAGGTCAGGTGGTCCTGTACCGTCTGTCCTTCCGCCTCAGCACAGAGACCAAAATCCAAGTCTTGGAGCTCCCAGGGACTTCAGATGAGTATCTCCTCGAAGGCCTGAGGCCTGACAGTGTGTACTTGGTTCGTATCACTGCTGCAACAAGGATTGGCTGGGGAGAGGCATCTTTGTGGACTTCCCACCGGACTCCCAAAGCTACAAGTGTGAAAGGTAATTCCTAACGTTACCAGCACCCTAGAGATGGGGTCAGTTGAAGGCTTCATCTTAAGGATATAATTTTTTCTGACAGGTAATGAAAGGATGTGAAATAGTGTTTCTCATTACATGTTCTGGTGATCTAGAAAATAGTGTTGTAACCATGATTCTGTGCATAATCTGCAAAAACTTCTGATTCCTTTAATAAATTAAATGCAGTTAATACATAGTTTCAGGATCAAAAGTTGGAGAGGAACTAATCTGTCTCATGAAAGGCCTTACATGTGACAGGAGAAGGAAACGCTGATATATCGTTTTGGTGTCAATCTTTGATTGTTTCCACATGTTGATGTCCATATATTTGACATGGTGGCAGGAGACTTTAATTCATGTTTGTGAGCTGCCCAGATATTTTAGCTTGTAGACTTGTTTCCAGTGATAACACAGTTTTCTTCTGTTTTATATAATTTGAATAAAAAACCCCCAGTGACCCCAAACCCTGTTGTTGTTCAGTGTAAAATGCCTTTCTGCAAATTGGGACATTACACATTAGCAGTGTGTATGGGTAGTTAAAGGATTTGAGTGGGTGCATGTATGTCTGTATTACAAACAAAATGCACATATTTTGAATATGCAAATTGACTTGATATTTGAAGTCTAATTTAAGTTGCTATAATTGAGCTTTGGGTTACATTATTATTATTTAGTAATGTCATGCAGAAGAGCATTCAACTTTGCATGAGTAGCTTGAAATAGGTGTAGATTTGAATTTGTAAGTGTATTTCTTTGCTGTAGTCCACATCCATCCACTTTGGATTTCACTGAGTTTTAACTACTGTAGCAAATTAGTAGCACTTGATGAAGTGTGATGTTATTGTTAATCACATTTGCTCTGGCTCACTTTAAAACAGGAGGTAATTTTATAATTACCTTCGGGTGTTTTCATTTTTCTTTGAAAATAGCGACCATATAAATTTATATATTTATTAAGAGGTAGAATTAATATTTTCTATTCTGATTTATTCTCAATTAAGTTGTTAGATTAGCTTATAGGGAGTTGGACGTCATAATAAAGAAATAATTGAGAGTACACAGATGAGCTAGAGTCAAAGTCTTGAGTGAACTTTGGACTGATGGGCACCCAGATTTTTGCATGAAAATTAATTGTTTCTAGAATACAAGAATATTACATATTTTTCTCTAAAACCAGCACCAAAGTCTCCTGAGCTGCGTTTGGAGCCAATGAACTGTACAACTATTACAGTACAGTGGCAGCAGGACTCTGAGGACACTGCAACTATTCAAGGGTACAAGCTGTTTTACAAGGAGGAAGGCCAACAGGAGAATGGACCAATTCTGTTGGATGCCAGTGATCTTGAGTATACTGTCAGTGGTTTAGGTGAGTACATAAAATATTTCTTAACTGTTCTGGAAGACAGCAAAATCAAAGGACATATTAGAGAGCTGAAATCGTTAGACCTGTAAGGCAACAACATTAGGTTTGGCCATCTATTTTCCCAACAATAAGCTTTGCAAACTTGTGTTATGCTGCTGGTGGAATAATCCTCTCAAAATATGTGTTGCACAACACTTAGATTACCAGATCTGTTAAATCTTGTGTAAGTTGGAAGAAGGACACCCAAGTACTTATCACAAGATACAGAACTTACAGTTAGTAAATACTGCTAGGAAATGACATGTCTTTTTAATATTCGGTTTAATATGCAGTTTTTTCAGCTTTTGTGTATTTGTGCCTGCTCTAGTAACAGTGAGAGATTAATACAAAATACCAAAGATGTTTCTCTGGTATGTCTAGCCTATTTCTCTGTTATTTGTAGCCTTTGTTACAGCTATACTGCACAACGAGCACTGCTTGCTCACTGTAGTAGCATGTATCCCTCATGCATGATGTTACCCTGTTAATTTTTTTAAGGAATACTGGTAAATATTTGCAGGACAGAGCACAAAGATTAGGGCACAGTGCTTGCCGAGTCCCACTGGAGTCTTTCCATTGATCACCTGACTCTGTTTCCTCCTGTAGCTCTTGCGATGTGTATTAGTGAGATGTGTTGGTAGCATCCCTAGGTGGAAGGTGCTTCTGTTTACATATGTAACTGAGAATTTCTTTCTTTTTATGATGTGGTCTATAATGTAATCAGCAAAAGTAATATAGGACTTGACACTTAGCGTTTGAAGTGTGTCGAGATAGTTTACTTAGGGGTAGTGTGGAGAATTAATCTTGACTAAATTATCAGAATTGACCTGCAGTCTTAACTAGGTCAAATGGCCTCTTGACCATGCTCAGATATTCTCATCTGCTGCATACAGTTGAGATACTATTTTAGGGGAGATTTGAGGAGAGCATTCTGGTCTGTTAAGTGGACAACTGACCATCTGTGACCATTTCTAGCCAGAGCATCTGGCAGCAGCTGACTGTTTAACAGATCTGCGAGACAAAAGAGCAGTGGGTTGAAAGGATGGGGGGTGTGTGTGTGTCCTAGGACATAAATGCTTTTTTTTTTTTTTGTGGTCTTATTATTATGCAGTTACAAAGCAGTAATTTCGGACACATGCAAACTTATTAACTGTGTGATCCACATCATATGGATTTTCTCAGTACACTTCTCCTCAGATTAAAATATTATTTTAGCGAATTATGTTAGAATGTCTATTATCTGTGTGGTTTTATTGGTTTTTTCTTTCCAGTAAGTGTGTAGACTGAGGCGAAAAAAAGCAAAGTGAGTTTAGGAAATTACAACTTTCACATGGTCATGTTGTTAACTGAATTACGGGAAGTGTGGGCATGGATGAATTCATGTGCTTGAGTTTACCATTCAGTCATAGTGCACATGATATGTTGAGTGTTTATTCCTTACCGTAATTCTAAGTAAATATGGTGACCAAAACATGAAACATCCCGTATAATCTGATTGCCATTGTTTATGTTTTTCACATATGCGTAATTTATGCTGCCATAGGTTAGATACACTGAAGAGTATTTTTTTTTTTCGAATAACCTCAGTAGAAGCAATCTTTTAAAATTATTTTTAATGGGATGTATTGAGTTATTTGAAGAGTATATCAAATACGGGAAGTTTTCCTGTGTAAATTCCTTTAATGGTTTCTTATTTTTGTTCGCTTTGTAGCATTTATGGAAAAATGCATTCATTGCTACAGCTACAAAAGGCTCACTTGGCACAGGAAACTTGACTAGGTCATGATTTTCCATTGCTAAGATGATTACATATGTTGAAGCTTGGAAAGTTCACACAGACTTCTCATAGTGACAGTTCCTGTCTGACGACTGTATTTGCCCATTGAGAAGCTGCCTCTTTGAAATACTTGCACGTGTTAAATTATTTCTTAGAAAACAGTACAAAACCAACCTTTTTCTGCCTGTGGCAGCTGCACATGTGGAGAATATAGCAGGTAAAATTATATGCAGTGTATAAACCCACAAAGACTGTAGCAATATCCACACATTAAGAAGTGACTGACTTTTTATTTTTGTGAATAATGTGAGTTATTTGGACCAGGCTATTTTATTTATGCATTTCAAATTTAAAATATTACTTATTAGGAAGTGGTCCTACCTGGTAGAATTTGAGATAAAACAAGGCAAGCCGCCACTCTAGGTTTTGTGACTATGGTAAACTGAATCTTCATGAACTGGACAGAGGCTTTGAGGACTAATGTTCTGTCATCCATTTGCCTCTCCTGAGGACACTAAACTACTGATTTATTGACAGCCTCTTTAAAATAAATGTCTTCATTATGAGCTACAGGAATTAGTAGAATACTGCAAGTGTGAAATCTGAAGGGGAAAGGTGTGTTCTAAGATTTTGGTTTCATATATGTTGGATAACATGGTCAAAAAAGATTATTCCCAATTGGAAGAATATGCTAATAGTAATAGGTGCTTCACAGTGGCAAAGATGGAGTGTTTTCTCATGCATTATCTGTTGCCACTGAAGTTATGTGGCTTCCAAACACCCCCTCTTCATTTCTTAGTTTGTCATGACCTAAGGCTGCTCTACCATTCCCTGTTCTCTTGCGTAGTTAATAAACTGCAGATAGACTTCTAGTGACATTTGGAGTATGTCAATACGTGTCTCCATGGAACTTTCTGCAGATGTTGGTACAACAGCCAACTGTGCAAAATCTGTGTATTTAAAAAAAATGGTTCATTTACTCTGTGGCAATTGAAGTGCATTACAAAATCAGAATTCATAATACTCTCTAATCAAAGAGAACGTTAAGACTGTTGATTCCATTGATTGTTGATAGCATTGATACAACTACTGTAAATGATTTGCAAATGTCTTCAGGACTCTTGATGGAGGGACAAGCATGATAGGTAAAGCAGAATCAGCAGTGCTAGTATAAAATAGGTAACAATGAACATGAAATATAGTAATACAAATATTATGCTGTATGTTTTAATCTCTTGTTGGTTCCTATCTTGTTTTTGATAACTGACCTCTCTTACTCCAGTGTAGGTCTACCCAGTTACTTCTGTGTATTTTTAAACTGGATTATTTAGCATGATAGTTACCATGTGAATAGAATTAAATGATCTGATCAGAGTCAGGGCTGCCATTCTCAAAATAAATATCCACAGTTTCACATAGACATTTGTTTGTGTTAAAGGTCTTTGCACTTATTTTTCAATAGCAGGCCATTTCCTAGTCCAGTGTAAAATTCCATTATTACTTGAATTTGCCACAGGAGAGCAGACCCTTGGGTGCATACCATGCATTTTTGCCCCTATTTTTAATTCCTCCTTTGCTTCCTCCTGTTCTAGAAAGTTTTCCGTAATGGAAAGTCTTTAATTGTGAGACTTGATGAGTCTGCTGGTACGGGTTCTGTTTCTGTAATGTGTGTTCAGAAGTTGACGTGAGTTTTGTTGGTGGAAGAGTTTGTTTGGGAACCTTCTTGCTCTGAAACAGGGAGAGAGATTGGCAAAGCTTGACAGTTAAAACAAAGGGACTGTCCAAAGCAGCTTATCTCCCCCGTTAAATGTCTTCAAATTATTTTTTTCAAAGAGTATTTTAAGCATGTGCATGTGCATCTCTACCTCAGTGTTGTTGGTACTCACTACTGTGCTAGGTGGACTGTTTGCCTGTCACAGCTCACTGTGGTTGCAGCTATATGACTGGTAGGAAGGTAGAGCCTGTACAAGAAGGGCAGTGACTCGGAACCCATTTTAAGCTTCTCTGGTTTATCGGAGCCAGGAACTTTTCATAACTAGGTTGTAATGCTAATAGGAATCTCATCCTGGAGCCTACATCTAGGGAGAATAAAGTCAAATTCAACCTCTTGGTTAACAAACTCAAGAAAGCATGATCAGTTCTGATGCTGTAACAAGAACAC
This sequence comes from Strix aluco, assembly GCF_031877795.1. Taxonomy (NCBI): domain Eukaryota; kingdom Metazoa; phylum Chordata; class Aves; order Strigiformes; family Strigidae; genus Strix; species Strix aluco. The sequence goes on along the minus strand of NC_133942.1, from coordinate 25,962,926 downwards.
TGTTCTTCAAGCTGCCTGGAAGTTTCCCTCTCTGAACTTTTTTTATTTTTCAGTTCTTATCATGGTAGTAATTAATTAAATGAATGCCGGGGGTAGGAGAACGAATGTAACATGTTCTTGTGCCACTAACGCCTTCTATGCTTCGAGAGAGGGAGGAAAGCAAGTATTCACAGTGCTAATTCATTCTTCCGTAGTTGCTGTCTGGGACCATCCCCTTGAGTGATGGTAGTTACAGTGAGGATTTTAGAAAGTTGCAGTTGGGTGACAAGGCTAATGTAGGGTCTCACTGAATGCACACGAAACCCTGAGGCCAGCTGGTTGTGGTAGAGATGAGCTCACCTTAGGTGCTCTTTTGTTTCTGTTGCATACAAGATGATATCGCAGTAAATAACCGTTTTCAGACAGACACCTTAGGCGATGGAAAAACTGGTCTGTTAGCTTTGGTGAAAATGCCTTGAGCGTGGGAGCCCACATACCTTGGCCTTTCCCTGGTGAAGGCCCCTCCCCAGGAGAGCCTGGGGAGTGGAGTGTCTGTGCTGGGAGCAGCAGCCCCCAGGAGCACTGCTGGCTCCCTGGGGCTTGGGGGCTGTAGGGGATGGGGCAGAAACTGCCAAGTGATTTGATGGCCATGAAATGGAGTGTATCCGCTTTAAAAAAAAACAAACAAAAAACTGGTTGGTGATTCCAATGAGGCTTGGAGAGACTGCAAGCTGTCTTTCTGGGAAAGCTGCTTCTATGCTGACTGGGGTCATCTAAGCTGTTTAACATGAAGGACATCACAACCCCTGGCTGCTTTTCCTGGTACTCCAGTTTTACATTACCAAGTGGCATTTTCCCCTGCCCCAATCTAGTTCTCTTGGAAAAAAAATTAGATTCAGTCAGATTCATATGTGCGATTTACTCCAGAAAGTTTTAATCAGAAAAACTTCCCTGCCTGAAAGCTCTTCTATGTCCTACCTCTTTCCAGTTGCGGAGAGGAGAAATAAGGGAAAGTGCATTTCCCTGCCCTCCTCGACTTGGACAAAATTTCCAAGTGAAGAATTTGTCAAAGTCTAAATGACACAAAGACACATTTTGTGACCCTTCATAGCACTCTCCTCTGAAAAGGGGGTTTGTGTTGAAGAATTAGCCAACTACCTACTACACTTAGCATTTCCCCAGAGTCTTGGCCTTCAGTTGTTTAATTTCCCCTGGATCTATTTATATCATGTTACAACCATGATTATAGCTAAGCTTTAGTCCAGGGCAGCAAAGATGACAAGGCGATTCTACAGTCTATACAAATTGAATAAGGTGTGTAAGAAGAGTCAATGCAAAGAATTTCTCCAATTAAACTGCCTGGTGCATGTCACCCAAGTGTCTCGTGTAATAATGCTGTAAAAGTGCTTTTGAAGTTTCATAAAGCAGTTGATATGATGGTCAGATATGACTTAGTGGTTTTGTTTGCACCATATTACAAGTGGATGTGCTAGAAAAATGTAAATTTTAATGACTTAATGACATCTTTGACAGCTTTGACATCTTTCTCATTAAGAACTGCAAATGCTGTAATATTGAGAACTACTACTCTAAGAGCATTACATGTGTTAATGTAGTTATTTCTGATAGCTAGGGCTATAATTTCAATTTTATCCCAGGTTTTGTTGGGGTCAAGATGTAGTCTTACATACTTGTATCTGAAAATTCTGGGATATCCAAAATAGTGTATGTGGGAATTGACACTGCTTTTTGGTTATAAGTTACTCTGGAAATTTAGCTTGGGATTCCCATAGAAATTCAAGGAGCCAGGCATTCCTACAGTCATGAAATGATGTGAAAGAAACACGGGTCATCTCCCCCAGCACTAAATTTATTTTTTCACTTCATAATTAACTGTTCTCAAATGTCATTCAGTAAAATGTAATCTAGTATGACAGATAAACTTTATTTCTGCTTGAGGTATTTTATATCAGATCAGACATTCACAGTTAATGAAATGTTGATTTGAACAAACTACAGCTCTTTAAAAAAAAATCAGAAATTACTTTAGTTCTTAGTAAAGATCAACTTAAAACTCAAGTTTTCTTGCTTGGAAAACCAGATGATAGGGCTGTATGCTATATATACTGTAGCCATTGTATTTACATGGTTACACAGTGAAAAGTGTCTAATAGCTCAGTAGGTGACCAGGACAAATATTATCATTTATTTCCACTGTTTACAGCTGGGTCAGTCTCGTGTTTACTCACGCTGATTACATCCTTATACTAAACCTCTTATCTGTCAATTCTCCTGATTGTGTGTAACAGGCTTGCTACTACTACTTATCAACTAAAACATAAGGGATTTGCTGAGGGGAGAAGGAATTGGTCATATTGCACAGTAATAAAACCAAAAGCCCTATAAGTAGACTGGGCATGTTTAAAAGCAACCTCTTCCTCAGCTGTGACCTTTCTCTTTCGCAGACATGGCAGTTTATATATATTTGTACTTAACAAACCCGAGCTCTTGCCTAGTCCTGGTATGACAGTGCAATTCTACTACATGTCAATAAACAAGAGACGCACATTCCTTACTTCATAATCATGAAAGGCAGACTGTCACCACTCTAAATGAGCCTGTCTTCCAAATGTGGACGTGGCATATCTGCATATAATTTTTTTTCATTGTTTTTTTTCTTTCAGGGTTTAAAAGGAGCAGGGAGAAACCCTTATAGATTAAAAGAGAGAAGGGAGGGGGATTTATTACTCTGTAACTTTTTTTATCTGCAAAATATCAAAGCAAATGCTGCTTTGACAAGCTTTTACCTCTTTTATATAAGGAACCATATTGCATTTTACAGTCTGTAAGCGTAAATAGAGATCAAACTGGGTTTTGTTCTGTTTAGTTGTTGGAATTTACATACTGTCACATCATGTTTTGTTTCAAATGTGTCAGTGCTAGTGATTTCTCTAGATATGTTTGTAGCAGAGAGCTCCTTTTGGATTCAGATTTGCTGTTCTTGCTTGTGCAAGAGCTAGGTTGGGTGGCAGAGGGAGGGGACAAATCAAATCTTTGTCTTGTGCAGCATTTCTGATTATGTACTTGTTGGTCCATGTGCAGCTTGACATGTACCAGGACAAGTGAGCAGGGAGTATCAGGAGGTTGCACAGCACAAATATACTGACATGAAATGACCAAACTGATTCACAGACTCACCCACTTGGTTCATGCCTCCCGTATGGAAGAAAAATACTATCCTGCTCTGTTCAGATGAAAAATTGATTTACTCAGGTTGTAAATTGAATTCTTACTGAGCAAAACTGAAGCTCATGTTTAACCGTGTGGCCCTTTGTTGCAGCTTTTTGGCATGGCATCCATTACAACAACTGTGTCTTTGGCTCAGCTTTATTTAAGCACTCTTACGACTGAGCGGGAATACTGGATAAATATTGGCTTGTTTGGAGCAAATTTGCTGAGGAGAGGCCAGTTAACTATCAGCTGCTAATGCTACATACTATTATGCAGTTCAAGTGCCACATCTGTAAAGATGTAGTGCCTTCCTTCCTGTGTAGTTCTGCCATTATTTCTCTTGCAATGTGCAATATTTCAGAATTGTATCATAATTACATATTTTTACTTTTTGTTCTTAAAAAAAGATTAGTTTGTCATGTATTCTTTGACAGCACTGTAAGTTTGCCTCTATTAAAGAAATTGGATTTATCAAATCTTTTTTTTTTTAAAAAAAACCCAGATTTTAAAAAAAACCACAGTTACTTCTGCCCATGGTTTTGTTTTGTTTTTTTTTTAATAAACGTTATTTTCATACAGTTAATTTGTAATGGAAAGCTTCAATTAATGTTTAATATATTTGTCAATTTTAAATTACATCATCAAGCCTCTCAATGGGTTACTGATTTAGCCAGTAATCAACTTCAGTAGGCGCTGGAATACTGAAATCTGTAACATCCGCATTAGCAGCATAACTGGTTTTGATGTTGATTAAAATGTTACATATGACAGACACTTATTAAGAGGAATCTCTAGGCTTTCTTTGAATTAACTGCAGAGCCATGAAACTGCTCTAAAACTCATGGAAAATTAATAATTTGTATACATGCTAAGCATTTAATCTTAGGTCAGAAAGATGCATTCTTGCTCTCTTAGTTAAGATCTTTCAGAAATAGGTAGATTGTGTGTTGGAAGCATTGACTAATATATTTTCATGTAACCTTCTCGAACATGCTCTCTGAACTGTTTCAGTTTAAACACATTTATCTGGGAAAATAGCCCTGACATCCTTATTTAAACATGCCTTCACTTCTGCGGTAATTCATTTTAATTCCCAAGCTAGTGGCTCTTTAAAGGGGAAGGACATGGTGAGGGAGGAGAGATACCCAAGTGAAGAATAAAGATTGAATACACTGTACTTCAAAAAACAAAATAGTGTGCTAAGACCAGTTAAGCCTGACTCTAAAGAGATAGTGGGAGCTGTCAGGATGAGGGAAGTTTCATTATTTCATGGGACAATGCCTTGTAGCAATTTTAAAGGCAAAAATGTAAAGATACAGGCTTTACTAAGGCAACAGGAGAGATTATGTTCCATGGGCCCACTCCAGTAGCATGGAGAGTTGTTGCCTGTTTTTGAGAGGCTTTCTGTCTCTTTATCGACTGTCCCCATAACTGAGTCACACACAGTTGCTTCTCTCAGGACGTCAGACTGTGTCACAACTCGAAGAACTGGAATCAAGGGTGCTGCAAAGCCTTGGAAATAGGAGGGGGAGATTTTTTTGCACTCTGGCAAGATAACTTGCAGCCTATATGTAAAGCAAAATGTGTCGTCTTCAAAGTATTTAAAGGTAAAATTTTCAGTGGTGGGAAAGTGATTAGAATCTTGCAGGAAATGCTCTCTGCTGCTCTGCATTCTTGGGGTAGAAATTCCACCATTTAAAGCTAAACCTGTGTGGGAATTCAGTTGGGAAATTGTGTCATGTTGATTGAGTAACAGTTAGGATATGCAAATAGTGTTCCATTGTTCATTTGCTGGAGCTGAAGGTTAAAATTTGCTTCATGAAGAGGGCATATTGATCACTCCTTACATCAAGAAAGTTGTAAATTTAAATAAAACCCCTTAAAGTTGCTTTTGAAATATTTCTAAGTATTACAATGAATAAGTAATAGTATACATTTTAATAGCTATAATGTAAAAGTGACCAATAAATAAAGACTAATTTATTGGAATTGGAAATTAAGTTAAATGTGTACCCCTGTTTAAGGAGAAAAAAGAGCAAGCAGTTAACAATGGCAGGAATGACCAGATAACTGTTCACGCTTTTTAAACAAAACAACAAAATAAACCAAACCAAACAAAAAACCCCCCCAACAACTGTGTACATTCCTGCTATACAAACTTTTTTAGATTTAAACAGAACTTTAAATACGGTGGTTGTTGGGGTTTTTTTTCCCCCGAAATGAGAGGATTTGTCTCTGGGAGACAGCATTATTTAATTTGCTATTTATTGGACTTCATTAGTAAAATACTTAAGTCCTGGATTGCAAAGAAACTGCTCCTTGGAGAAAGCTTAGAGAAAATTCCTGTTATAGGAAATTAAATCAACATTGTCCATTAATCATACTGCATGTCAACCCCCAGACCTCTCTTGATTGTTCTTGGTGAATGTGAGGAACCATTAGATGTGTGAGGTCCTTAAAGGTCTGAGTAAGTCAAAGGGGAAGAGTTTAAAAAAATGCCACCATTAGCACATGAAAGAGACTTCAGAGTGGACAGAAGAAAACATTTGCTGTACAGGGCTAGTTACATTTCTTAATTTTTTTCCCCCTTTTAAAAAATTTATTATATTCTTCCTTTGTTAAACAACAATCCAGATGTTGTAATCCAAATGTTAACTTAATTTCTCCCGAGGTTTTTTTCACTAACTTTTTTTGGGTCATGTTACCACTTGTGATAGTTGTATGGGAAGAGTAATAGTAGGGGCTCTTTGCAAATTCTGTGTTAGTGATAAGTAAACACACTTCTAAAGCTAAGCTAGTATGTTTTCTGGTAGCTTTCCTGCCTTGAGTAACACCTTGGTTATATATTTGCCATGAAGGCATTATTGCTAACAGAAGCATTTTTCTATTTTGAGAAAAGATGCAATTGTGGAAAAGCCAGCGTTGTTGTTTGTTGGTGGGGTTTTTTTGGGTTTTGTGTTTTTTTTTTTTTTCCCCCCCCAGGCTGCCTGGAGTCACACTTTTGTGGCAAAAGAAGGGAGGGTATGCAGGAAGTGGGGAAAAAACCCCAATCTTGTGTTGGAAGAGGCAGTTCTTGCTGTGAAATTTCTGTGATTTTTTTGCATCTGGGAAAAAAGTGTAATAGAAATAAGTTTTGACTAAAAAGTGTATTTCAGCATTTATACTCACTTTCACAGTGTTTTTACTATTACCATAGGTGAATGTTGTACCCCGACTCAAGCTGGTTATCATTACAAAACAAAAATACTTCTTACTGCACGTGTTTCTAGAAGCTGGAACAGGGAAACACATTCTTGATCCTGTTTAGTAGATCAGCTAAAGACTTGCATTTTCTGCCTCTTGTGTGCATCCAGTTGTGCATGCTGCAACTCTCCGTACAGCTGACACGTTTGTATATTCAGACAAAGGAGGAGACATAAAATATTGTATGCAAATACATCTTGAAAATGTGGTCTGTATGTCAGATCCCAGGGCTTTTTTTTAAGGCAGTTGAACTGGAGATGTTTAGAAGCAGCAGGGTAGGATGGTGTAGATGGGGGAAGCCAGGCAGATGGGTAGGTGTTGCACTGCTGTGCCTTGTGTCCATTCACCCATCAATTCTCACTTTCTCCTTTGTATACTTAAGACGCAGGGAGGGATGCGCTCACAGCCTGTTGCCTAGCTCTGTATCTGCATGTCTATATTTGCATGTGTATATAGAAACTGTTGGGAGAAAACCAGGATATCTTCTGGCTTCCTGATCCTCTTTGTCTTAGTTTAGTCCAGCACTTCTCCATCAGAAGCATACCTTTTCCTGTACTAGTCCTTTGTATTAGATTTTATTTTCATGATAGTTGTTAATGTTGGCCTAACCTAGCTTTTTTTTCTCTTTTCATATCTTTTGGCCACATTCTTACTGCTTCTCACCTGCTTTTATCTAATTTCTCTTAGTTTCCTATCAGTTCTTGTTGCCTCCGTGACAACCACTTGTCTTGGAAAACCCATAGCTGTAACACTTGCTAACAGTTATTTGTGCTGGAAAACTTTGCTCAGGGGGTGGTTTGGATGTATTAAGTCTTTGTATGTTATCCAAGCAGAGTAGACAGGTAGGCATGGGCTGTGGTTGGAAGAGTCCTGTCATATGTGCAGTGATAATCATCCGTCTCCTTCAGAAATGACAGCCAGATCATGCTTCCAATCAACCCAATGAAATACCTGAAGAAAAGCACCAAAGCACAGTCAAGTTGTAGGACAGAAAAGCGAATTGCTTAGCATGATTCAGAGTGCAGGCACGAGTCCAGGGTACTCCAGCTGGCCCACCTGGTGCCTACACCTCCCTCTTTTGCTTGGGCCTCCCTGTTGGAAGATCTGCCTCTGAAGGGTCATCTTCCCCCTTGTTGAAGCCAGGAGGAGTCTCCCCTGTGGGACCCCAGAGCCCGTGTTGCCCCTTGTGCCCCCTGCAAGGCAGCTGAAGCATGCTGCCTGAAGCCGTGTGACGAAAATCTGCGTTAGACAGTTAGGCATATTTCCACTTTTCTTTGTTATTTCTGCTAATAACCCGTGCTGTGTTCTTCCAGCACTCTGTAACCATTCCAATGAGTTTCACAGGTGGATGAATGTTCACTGTCCCACCTTACAAACTGGGTGCCTGAAACACAAGGAGAAGGGCCATTTTAGTGGAGTTGCTCGGGTGCTGATGGTTTAAACTGAGTGACAGAACTGAACTGTAAATTTCCAGATTTCCAGCTTTGCATTCAGTCTATTAGATAACAGCTCCCCCTTGAGGGAAACTTCTTTTATTAATCAATTCCTAACATGGCTATTGTATCATTGGAGTTTTTGTGTGGATAGGTTTGAGGCTCATGACTTCAGCAGGCTGTGTAAGATGAACCGGGCTCATGGTGGCTGTGTCATGTCCGAACCATCTGGCCACAGCTGGGAGTAGTGAGGTGGTTCCGCCAGTGGCTCGCTCGGTTGCCTTGGCATGTTGCATAGTTCTCAGAGTTCATCAAAATGCAACTCAGAACACAGTAAAGTAGCAAAAGCTGGCACTTCTGAAAGAAAACACCCCATATTCCTTGTGTACCTGTCTGTGCTAATTTCTGCTGCTCTTCACTGTGCTTGCATTAACACACGTGTGGTTGTACAGGGACAGGGTGGGAAGTTGGCCTGAATGAAAAATACCTCAGCAAAGGAAGGTGGTGGCAGGACTGAGTAGCTGAAGGGTGAGGGGAAGCAGGCTGGCTTCTTTCAGCAGCAGTGTTGGCTAATGCTGGTTTAAAATGCTCATCAAACTGCAGGCTCGATTTAGCGTTTGTAAAACTGAATTAATGATGGGAAACCCTTTTAATTGTACAAAGGAAGATAGCTAGCTAAGAGTTAAGTAGCTCTGTGTTTATTTTACTTAAGTAATCAATCAGTCAGCCTGCTTTCCATTTTCGAAGTGTTGTATAAACTTCATATGCAGAGGAATTACATCAAGATAATTTTGTTCTCCTTTTTTCAATCAAGATAGTAATATAGCTTGATTTAAATCTTGAATGCATTAGGAAAGATGACAAAAATAACCTTGATTATGAGTGGTCTCCTAGTCCTTTACTCTGTACCTTTCAGTTTCTTAATACAATGTTTGACATGTATTCAGTGCTTGTTCTTCACAAAAGTAACTAATTAAAAAATGCAGCAGGTATGGCAGAAGATCTACATTACCACTGGTCTGTGGTCAAACCCTTTTGACAACAACAGCATTGTTTCCCAGGAGAAGTGATTTTGTTTATTGAAAAAAAGTTAAAGAAAAACATTTTGAAGGAAAAGTTTAAGCCAGGCCAAATTCCAATGTATATAATTATGGAAAATACTTTACACACGTAAAAAACGTTCTTGGAAAAAGGGACACAATCTGTGAAATTCTGTTCCAGATTCTGCAAAGTTGTCATTTACTTTTCCGTGTTGTTATTGGTATTCTGTGCTATTCTAAGCATCCTTTAAAGTACAGTAGTATTTACCTGTAGTAAATAGTATTTACTTTAAAAACACGTTGTAATCCATTTCCAAGTGGTGGAAAAATACACTTTTGTCTTTACAAAACACCACAAAGTGTAAAAGAAATAGTGGATGCTGTGTTGTCAGCCAGAAGAGCAAAAGACTTTCAGAAGTTTCAGGAAGCCTGAAATCTTTCAGGTTACTCTTCTTTAGATGCTTCTTTGTATAGACATTAAACAACACTTTTGTAGAAGGGTATTAATACTCAGAACACAGTTCAGAGAATTACCCTGAGTAAAGGATTTGAGTTTCTGAGAATATCAGGTCCAAATTCAGATTGCATATGTTGACTCCTTTTACACCACCTGCAAGATCTGTCTATGGTGCTTTCAAGAATACTGTTCAAGAAATTTGGTCTTAATTAAGTAGTCTTCAAATAAACCATTAACAACTATTTAACTAAAAGCAACAACAACATTAACTTGCACAGCTGCTGCCACTAATACAGACTGAATAATCCTTCTGGTGAATTATCTTAGAAGAGCAGAGTCCTGGCCTGGAAAAAGATGAACACAAGATACCATTGAAATACAGTTTTAGGTGGAATCAGTGTGGAGATGAAAAGTTAGTATAATTTTTACAGAGAAGCAAATTCTCCTGGCCTTCTAGGTGGGTATTTGTACCAAATTTAAGCTTGCTGAAAGCATTCAAGAAGGAATATAAGTATGTGGTATATCAGGCTTCATTGCCTGGTGACAAGCTGTCACTTACTGTGTTCTTTTAATAAACCTTACTGTGCAAATTCCTACCACAGAACTTATTATGAATAGCTCATGCCAGTGTGCCATTGAATATCACAGTGGTGCATCTTAGAGCCAAGGACGTTGTAGGGTCCTGGATGCTTTTATTATCATTACAAATGGAAATTTTCTTCAGGGCATGTTTTAGAAGTCTGGGATGTGCTGTATGAAAACGTAAAGGCTAAAAATAACACTGCTGCGCCAAACCACTAAGGAGGTAGTTCAGCATAATCTAAATGTAATTAAAATTAATACCCTTGCTAAATGTCAAAGATATGCAACCAGTCAGAGAGGCTGTAGAGAATGAGGCATCTAAGAAGACAGTGAGAGAAAAGTAACAGACATGTTCATGTATGGAGAGAGATACTGCAATGCATTTCATGGCTGAGGAGAGAGAGACCTGTTTCCTCGTGCCACCACACTTCTGATGAAATTACCTGCTGAGCCAAGGCATTCAAGTTGAACTCCTTACAAGTGCTATTAGTTGTCTTCCCTGCTTCCTCATTTATTAACCTGTGTAATTGGAAAATGTTTAGTGTTATATGCTGAGTTTTCAATGAATACTTTGCCTTAGAAGTAGTGTACAAAGGAGGCTTGATGCCAGCCTTTTATTTTAAGCTTTTTAAATGCATCTGGGTTTAACTTCAGCAAATGAAGTAAGAGTTGTCATATTAGAAGCAGTAAATGTGTATCAGACTCACTGGCAGTCTGACAAATGTATTGATTTAGCAAATTCACTATAAAACTTGTCTTCTAGGTTAACTTGCCCCTCCACACTGTATTCAACAAATGAGTGCCAAATTTTGAGCTTCGTTAAGCAGTTGCTTTATTTACATCTACAAAGTGTCTGTATAAGAATAGTTCAGTGCTCACACAACTGTGCCTGCCAGCAAGCCCATGGACGCAGCGTCCATGGTATCTGTCTAGTAGGTGCACCACCACAACCTGGTGTCTGACAAATAAAAGGGAGCTGTGTGAGCGGGAGCACACATGGCCCTTGACACCTGCAATAACAGAATGTCCCACTTGAAGTTTGGGCCCTAATTATAGATGCAGCTGGATATAGGCCATGCTGCCAATATTTGCCTTAAGAAAAATACAGTGGTGGTTTCTACTTGCATATATTTTGTTTGTTTTCCTGTCATGACTGACTTGGTTTACATCTAGCAATTTGAATGTGTTTTAGTGCAGTTCCTTGTTGTCCTCTCAAGAAGGAGGGAGCCAGGCTGATTGTTAGTTGCCCTACCTGAAACTTTTGCATCTTGCAGTCATGCTTGCAACAGCACAACTCCTAAAGCTTGAGATCTGAGAAGTCACCAGACCACAGATGTTTTTGCAATGAAACTGTGCACCTCTTAGAAAGTCACTGTGGAGCAAGTAATGATAGATAGTGTTTTCATTTTGCTGCACAAAAGGGTCAAAATGGCACGGGGAGTCCATGACACACCAGCAGAAAATGTTGGTTCTGAAAGAAAATTTATTTCATAGCTTCAGGGGAAAGTTTGGGCGCTGTGAACAGATTGCCTTTGTCATTGTGTAAAAATGTGTTGCTTGTAAGGTGATGCTGGATGTCAGGCGGTCAGTGCATATATATGATAGAGCTTGGTACCTAAGCAAATGTTAAACCAAACTTGGTAGAGTGCTTATTGCACTGTGTTTAGATGCATTTTCTGGCAGCATTCCTCTTAGTGTGAAGGTCAGGCAAATTGTCTGAACTTCCTTCCTATCTGCAACCCAGAAATGTTGGTCTTTACTGAGGAGATGATCTTTTCAGTTTCTTCCATCTTATGGAAGAGAACCTTTTATAGCACACCCCTGTTTTGAGGAGTGCTTGTAGCAGCATTTGTGTGGTTTGTTCCCCCCCCTGACCCTCTAATGTTTGATTCACTGTTTCTGTCATTCGTGCATGGGTCAGTTGCTGTATGTAAAGGAACCTGTTGTATGGGGTGGCACATCCTATTTGGACCGCTGCATGAATTCTCAGTAGACATATCTGTGTTAGTGACTGGGGGTAATTAAGGCTCTGCTGGCTCCTTGGACAGTCTTTCCCTCCCCCCTCGCCCTCCCTTTCTTCTTCCAGAGATGGCCTCTCTACATAATTCCATTAAAGTGATTGTGCTCTGAGGGGTGGACTGAGGGGCAGTGCTCTCATCTTTCAAAGCAGGACCAATGAGCTATGTGCTTTCCACTGGGCAGCAACAAAAGAAAAGGTCTCTCAGAAGAAAAGACGAGCACAAAAGATCAAAATTAGGTGTTTGTCCAGGCCTCTGGTATTGCTTTCAAGTTAGCTTTTGAGGGCTCACTTTGAAAACGGTGAGCCAGGCTAGTTAAACATAAGGGTGTCTGCTAGTTTTAGAGTGTGGTGTTAAAATAATATTGGAAGAGAGCTTTTTGCTTGTGCAATTTAACAGTTCTCTGAAGCGCAAGAGAAACATAGGAACTGATTGAAAACATTGCAGGCATGGTGGTAATGCTCCATGCCCCTAAGGAAATGGAGCAAACTTAAAATCCTTGAGATTTGCTTCACTTCTTTTAAAAAGATTAGAGACATTTAGATAGTTCTCTTGTTTCTGTGGTCTTCAAAAGGCTAAAATACTGTATGCTGGCAATCCATCCTGCCCTGCTAGCCCTCCCCCCACACTTTTTTTGTATAAAGCTGCTATTGCTGATGGTGGGCAGTAGGAGAGGTGATGTTTTTACTGCAAGGGGGTGTGAGGTGTTGTTTGTCCTGGGGCCCTCTAAGGGGATAGTGCAAAGCTACAAAAGGGATACAGACCCTTTTCAGATTTAGACAAATAAGCGAGAGCCATCCAAAGCCGTGGAAAGCCAGACCGTTTAGCTGGATCAATTCACATATGTCATATGTTCTAGTTTCTACCAAAATAAACTTTTACAATGTTGTACAAAGAACAAATTGCTTAGTTTCTACTTCAGTTATTTGGTTTGCAAAGGAAAACATGAGTATCACAGGCAGTCTTTGTTCCATCTAACTGTTTAAAGTTACCTTTAAATTGAAAAAGAAACCACAAGATTTAAAATGTTGGCAATTTGTAACCTCTCAAACTTTTAATCTGATATTAAAAGGTTGTTATTTAAAATGCATGATCAGTTGAAATTCCAACTCCTTTTAAAAAAGAAGTAATTAAATATTTTTATCTGAAGCTAGTAATAATGCTTAGAAATTACATACCCAGAGCCTCAACAAGATTAAAAAAACATAACAGAACAGGATTGCTAAACTGCGTGTTGGTTGCCTAATCATATGTACTCAAGCAAGGTAAAACAGCATTTTGTAGAAAAGAGAAATAAAATCCAGTACTGAAAATCGGAGAGGGAATACCTGCTTGTGAGAGGAACAGACATGAATCTGTATCATCCTTCTACTTCCCGGCTTTATGTTACTGTTTGGCTTGATGCGCTTTTCTCTGTCCCTTTCGTCTAGTATATTTGAAATGTATTTGCTTATTTTCCTAATAAGTTTCTGCTGTATTTACATTACTTTGCTTCAAAAGTACATTTTTAGGGATAGTATTTCTCAGTGCTCTTCCTTTCCCACCCTTCCCCCTTAATAATTCCCTTGGACCTCTGTTGCTTGAAGCAGACTTTGGCTAGCCCCAGATTCGATGTCAAAGGCCACGACCCGATGTCAGAGCAGCCCATGCTGCTGGCCTCTTCTTTGAATAATTATCTGGAGTTTATTGTGTTGGAAGGGACGGGCTTGGGGGCAGCGCAGTCACCCTGGCAAGCCAGACCAATGAGCTATCCAGCCGGACCACTACCCAACAATGGACCTGTAGGTTACACAAAAAATTCAGCAGCACAAAAGATTAAATTAAAAATGGACATTTGGCCACAGAATTTTTGTCCTTACAACAACCATTTTTTCAGCCTTCTGAGTGTAGTGTGGTTTTTGATACCTTTAATTGAAAGGAAAAAAGTATTACTTAAAATTTTGTATGTAAGCTAAAATAAAACTGAAATTTATCCCCTTCCCCAACTGTTGGAATTGCCATACTGGGTGTAGCTTAAGAAGTTATTTCTGGGTTTCTAGTCACTGAACTTGACACAGAACATCAAGCCATTGAACTTTTGGGTTTTTTTTCTCTAGAAATTCTGTGCAATCTTAATTCTCTTAGAAGCAAGAATAAAGCCTCTGATACTTTTATTTCTATCAATATTTTCCTTTTAAAGTGCTGAGAACAGGGATGTTCAAAACCAGTATGAAAGTATGTTCAGTGTTCAGACTTAATGAGTCAACAGTAAATGATAGTAAAACGTCCATTTTCTTTGGGCTTCCTTATCTTTTTCCTCTCGCCAAAGAGGACTTAAAAAGTCTGAAATCCAGATTGTGGAGTGCTGTCTCTTCTTATCAGGACTGAATGAAAGGCTGCTGGAGGTGGACTCACTGTTCTGGAGGGGTGGGGGTGGGGGGGGGAAAGTTCTTTCATGGTCTGACCTTAGATTCTTTCTTAATTTTATCTAGCCCTGACCTGTTGGCTCTGCTCTGGCTCCTTTCAAGGCCTTCGGAGCTTCACAAACATGTAGCAGCTGAAGGAAACAATGACAGGGCTTTTAGGGGTTGCAATATTACACTCTCTTGTAACCTTGGCTAAGTAGCCTGTAAACAGATGCTTTCTATGAAGTATTTGCCAGAAAGCCAAAATTTTGGCTGTGTTGATATCAGCAAACATGGCTCTAACACTCTTGATTTAGGACTCTTCGTTATGTATTCAAATATAAGCTTCAGCTGAATGAAGTTACCCGGAGCATCTCGTGTGTACAATGTGGTGATGGAAACTGATGTTACAGGTTTTATACTTATCTTTAATGCTATAAATTTACCTGGAATAGAAGAATTGTAGGAAGACGAATTATCCAAATCTGAATGGGATAAATGCAGTTTGGTCTTCTGCAGAAAGCTGCTTTGAAGATAGTGTTAAAATGTAATCAGAACATTTGCATTTCTATGTATTCTTTTGAGAAGGGAGGATGGAATGATATATGGATTAGGATTTTTCATTGGCTGCATTGTTAGTGTCACGCTGCTTTAAGCTTTAGAGGGTTTTAATTATGTAATACAATGTGTTGAGAATGGAATTTTTGTTCCACTGTGAATATGGAAGTGACTTTGTTGTTCTTAGTAACTTTTCCTAAAAGTTCAGTCTGTGCACTCTTGGTAATTTAAGAATTGAAATAGTTGCATTAAAAAGTACTTCCCCAGCTGCAAAGTGATTAGAAGCACATTTTTGTTGTTTAACTGCTAATACAGACGTTTAATCTTTGATGCCTCTAGTTTTTCCAGCTGTGTTCATTGGAAGTGCATGAGGACGCCATCTGGCAGTAATGAGGTATAACTCAACCAGATGGAGCTAACCCACGTTGGTTGGAGAGATGCTCCTTCCTCTCCTCATGTCACCTTTATTGCTAGGGAAGTGTCTTCAAAACAGAGGACTACTGCCCCCCCCCCCCCCCCCCCCCCCCCCCCCGCTCCCCTTCCTCCAAATAATGGTAGCTGCTACAGCAGTCATCCCAGCGAAACCTAGGTTTTCAGTGGATGTATTTCAGAGGCCAGTAAGGGTCAGTAGAAGCATCATTTATTCTGTTGTGGAATAATGCCAGATTGTTTTGTATGTTTTTGTGTATTTGCCTCAATGTTTTAGAAGAACTGAAGAACTAAGGTTGAGACAGTAACTCAGTGGAATTCACCAACATACACTAAAACTAGTTCTGGCATGAGAAGATACCAACTCTTTTGCCTACCATAGTGTATGTGTTTACTAGACCATTTATATTTTCCTAAGCTTTGAAAACTGGGATCTGTACGTTTAATCCATGTTTAACTAATATATATAATTTGAACATATTAAAATCTTAAGTTTTGGAAGAGAAAAGGGGAAAATCTGAATATGAGTATTTCTGATTGACAGATGATTTGTAGTAGCAACTTCTTCCCTTACTGAGAGAGTGAAGGAAGATTTACGTGGAGGCAAAGCTGATGGCAGTAGTAAAGAATACTGAATAACTTTGAGCTGGTGCGATAAAACGTGGATGTTCCAATGAACTGTAGAGCAATAGAACTGCTAATAAATCAAGTCTCAAATCTTCATGATACTTTTGCAGTTTCTCTCAGTGTCTTGTGTCCAGACAGATAGGCAGCTGTGGTTCTCCCTCCATGCTGGGAAATGAAACGACTTGTCACAAAAACAGTGTTGGAACATCTGAGTGCACTGTAGTATTTTTCTTGAAGAATCCATTTTTACAGCATTAACACCAGTAACTGCTATGAGCTTCCTGTCTGCTTTCTGAGAAGCTGAACATAATCTCCAAGATTATATCTCAGGGATGTAATAAAACAGTAAAATACACAAGTAAACCATTGTCATCCGGACTCTAACCAAGTTTCAGCTACTGTAATGTTTAATGTTTTTTCCAAGTTACAATCCATGTTTTAAATGATATTCAACTTAATTTTTTTGCTCATACTTGCAGTATTTAGCTTTGCCACAGTTTTATTATAAGGTGTAGAACCTTTCATAGACTAGAAAACAGAGAAGGCTCCCCCATGTGTCTTGCTGCTGAAAGACCTATCAGAGTTGAATCTGCAGGGCTCACTGCAGATTTTTATGGGAGAGTGAATGACAGGATATGGGATTTCAGAGGAGTATCACCAGGGAGCAGTGAGTTACCTACAAAAACTGCTGTAGGAGAATCCAGCTGATCCTACATAAATTGTAAAACAGTGATTTTTGAGACAGTCTCTATTTCAATAGTTTGAAATTAACCAATGTAAGGTGTATTTAGCTTTTTCCTACTCTTCATAGGAGTATTATTACCAGAAGCGAAATTGGTGCCTCTGGTTGGACTATTATTCATGTGTTTTTAATACTCACAGGTTTTGGTTATATAAAAAGGGTGTGTGAGGCAGATCCATTTTACTATTTTACTGTATGAAGCTATGCCAGCTTATTGCATCCAGCCTATAGTGTTAAGACAGTCTCTGTGTACTCCAGAGGCGCTCTTGTAATAAAATTTATGAATTAGCTCTAGCATGTTTATATCCACACCGCTGCTGGCCTCTTGATTTGTACAGTGTAGGTTTTGCATCCTTTCCACCAGCGGATTCAAATAATAATAAAAATGCCTATTAAAAAGCTGTAGGTGCTGTGACACTTAATGTTACAACAACCTAATGCTAGCAGCACTAAAAAACCCAACCCAAACCATATTCAACAGAAACAAATTAGCTTTAAAAAATTCAGCCAGTGCTTAACCAGGCTGCAGAATTGTTCCTGTTCACCTTAGGTCTGGGAATAAGGCTTCAACCACTACACAAATGCTGGCAATTGCAAGTGCAAGAGAATTAATTGAAATGACTCAGTGTTACCAGCTGTTCAGAGAAATTTTGAAAATGCAGAGGTGAAATCTTGATGTGAGACTTTTTTTTTTACTTAAACTGTGTAAATTATGTGTTGAATGGGTTGAGTAAATCACTGCACCTAATTTGTTTCTGAATAGCAGTGATCTTCTGTGGAAAGATGGCATTACTTCTGGGTCTGTTATGAGCATGGCTGATGGCCTCAGGACTCACTTCTCTGTTTTCTGATCCTCTCAAGCCTCCTGTTGCTGTGTAATGTGCATGGATGGCATACACTAAATTTGAGACTGTCAGCCCCCCAGGTGGCCATGCTATCCCCAATCTTTTATCAATGATTTATGTGTAAACTATTCAGGATACCTATGCTGGCTAAAGATAAGAAAGCTCCTGAAGTTTGTTTTCTTTCTAAGGATATGTCTGGCTTTGAATGTTTGATCCACCTGATGAACTGCTAGATTAAAGTGTTTATGCCAAATTTGTACTGGAATTGCCATTGAGGAGTGAATCATATAATAGGCCTGTAAATGAAACTAAAAATTGTTACAGATATTCTAAACAGAGGCTACTTCAGACAAAAAAATATTTTCCAGCACTTCATAAAACAAATAGTGTGCAAGTATCTGTTGGAACTGGAGGCAGACCTTTGGCTGTTGTTTATCTTGTTCTGCATATGGTGAAGCTGTGGTCAGCATGGAACAGCATCTCAGCAGTCGCTTTGGTCTTTGCTAATGTTATACATGTAACCTGTGAAGCAAGTTTCACGTCAGGTTTTTTGCTGCCCAGTGCACTGTCTTTAAAATTCTTTTATATTCTCCTTTTTAGATTACTATAACATTGAGGCTTTGCTAGGCTAGTACATAATGCAGCCCTCCTCAATTGCTGTTTCAGTTACAGATACCAGCAGATGGTTTTTCAACCGTAGAAGCAGTAATATGTGACAGCTGAAAAATTCTGACATCGCTTTTGGATTGAACTAGTCTTCCTACCAGTTGAACCATGATGCCCAGAAGTGGAAACAACCTTGCTTATTAGATGGTAGAGACTAGTTGAGAGACTTTATTTTTAAACAGACTCTTCTATATAAAGATAATTATTTTTGAAACTTGCATTATACAAGAGTAAGATGAATGGTATTCAACACTCTGCTTTTTCTAAATGTAGAGCATTAAAGACACTTAAAAATAAGATTAAAAGAATGTGTTTTTCTCAACATTTGAATTTTTTTGGTGGGAGTTACAGTTTTGCCTTTCTTCCACATCCCATTATTCCTCCTCTCCTCCCCGATCAAGTGTTAATGAGGAATTCAGGGTTTTTTTTTAAAAAAAAAAAAAAAGGCAGTGAGGATAAACAGACCTCACAGGCTCCTCATTCAGCTCAGCAGGGCACTAGACCTTAGCTATTCTTCATTTCACAGTGAAGATGATCAGTTCTGGGTGACCACTTTCAAAGGGCACAGAGTTTTTGAAGGTGCTCGGCAGGATGATAAATTGTCGTGTCTGTCATCCTGTGCCTTGCGGAAATGCAGCAGGGGTCTCTTCTGCAGGAACTTGTAAAGAAAAAGATAGACTGTGACACTTGGCTGGCTGGATGCCGCCTGTTTATGTGGAATCTGTTCGAGGGCCTGTTAAATAGTACCCAAATGCAAGTTTTTTCTAAGAATGGATGGGAGAATCGATTATTATGACAACCTCCAAAGCATAATCCTAATGAGATCTTAAAGATGTCTTGATGGCCTCTTTTTAAAATTTTGTCATTGTTTTTGAATGTTTCAGTTACACGCTAAATATATGTATTCCCACCGCAGGTCAAGAAGCCTGGGAAGGTATATATTTCTGTTTTTCTGAGATGTGTGCTGTAATTCACCTCAATAAGTCACCATAACTTGATTTTGGTGTATTAGTATCACTTGGTACTTCTGAAGTGCAGTTATATTTTTGGTTGTGCTCAGTTATCTTTTTGGTTCCCGTGTCTTTTGTTTTTTGCAAATTTTTAAGAGATTGCAATGATTTACATATAATATCTTATTATCTTTCTGAATTTTCAATATTAAAATTCTTTTTTTAACACATGCTTAAAGTTATTCTGTGTGTTTGTGTCCATCTCCTTTTCTCTGATTGCAGTTTGTTGGCTAGGAACAACTGACATCATCTGTTGCTAAAGTGAAAAAAAACTCCAAAAAAAGAGAGAATTTTGCTGTAGTTAAAAAAAAAAATTTTTTTTTGACATTTTATTATTTATATTGTCTACTTGTGATGTTAAAGCCTATTTGAAAAATGGGAATGGGCTTTTCTTGCCTATTCTACCATTGGTATTAAACACATCAAAGAAATACTTTAATCCAAATTTAAGAGCTTCTTTTCTTTCACACGTATATTTGGATTTTGGTAAAATAGTCTTTTAAAAATAAACATACATAGAGATGTGAACTCTACCTAGCAATATCTCATTTAAAGCTGATGTTGGTAACTACAGCACAAAAAGATTGTATATTTCAAAATAAATATGAGGAGATTTTACAAATGCATTGTTATGAAATTACTATGTTGTCTTTACGGAAACATCGAATCAAGAGTTGTTAAGATTGTATTGCTGGTGCAGAGACTGCAGAGGGAGCTAATGATCTGATGTAAACAGAAGTCCTGTCTGTGGTGAAGAAATGTCAGGGATTTGTGTTCCTGATTATTTCACGAGAAAATCTGTCAAAATCTGCCTGTCAAATCTCAGCTAAATTGAGAAAGAGGAGAGCCTGTTTTGAGAAGGGATAATATGGTATTGTAGGGCAAGGAAAAAAGAAATAATCAGTATTGGCACAGTTATATAACATCTGAACCTTCTGAAACTCTTTAATAGAAAGAAATAGGTTCACGACAGTAGAAGAGGAGAATGTCCTAATACCTACATCAGTACTGGGGTGAAGTTTAGCTGAACCCAGAAGAGCTTGTATGTACTAGCAGCAAACGCTACCACCTTGCAAGTTGTCATTGTATGGAGGGGATTTGTTGCAAATACCATCACAAGGGAGTGATGTCTGTCCTGGTGGTGTGCACTCCTAACCACCTGAGGGTACCCCATGCCATCTCCACTTACAAAAAGCTTAAGGCCCCCTTCTAACTCTGTAGTAATTTTTCACTTAGATCAAGGCCAGTGTTTCATTAACAGAACTGAGAGAAGCAGCAAACTGCAATGTGGGTACCCAAGGACGTGGCCAGAGAAAGGGAAATAGGAAGACCCTTCAAGCTAGGAACAGTGGCCCTCTAAGAATGCCAGAACCAACTTGCAAGAAAATACATGGAAGCAGAAGTTGATAGTCAAAAGCATTATTAACAATCACTGTTGTTTCAAAGAATATCCCCTCTCAGACCTGGAACCAAAACATTTCCTGTCTCTTTGCTGAGTCCTGTCTTCCTCCCTTTGCTTTGATTGTCCTGCTTCATTACAGCCTGCTTATCCAGAAATAAATGTTGGTCTCTGTGGACCTCATGCTGTTTGTTTTTACAAATCTTTATTAGAGACTGAATGCACTTTCAGTATGCTGAATCATACTATTAAATCTAGCTCTGTAGCTGTGAAGGTGTGATTTTGTTACAGATAGAAATGTGATATTTATCCTACTCCCACTGATTTCTGTTACAGACTTCTGTTTCAGGCTGTCGGAAGCAAGACTGGGAGATAAGTGACTGATTCTGGGCAAAGATTCAGGGAAATTTGCAGGGCTGGAGAAGAGACAGGCTTCCAGGCATCCAGCCTGTTCATCAGTCTGCTGATTATAGCAGAGAGGTTTTGAACCAAACTTGCAGGAAAATCAAGCTATGTCGCTACCTGTAGAAGTCTGAAAATCCTTATTTTTTCACTTGAGTCTAATTATTCCTTTTCTCTTTGTGCAGATCCTAGAAGAAAGTATCATGTAAGGCTGCTGGCATATAACAGTATGGAAGAAGGTTACCAGGCAGACCAAACAGTCAGCACTCCAGGATGTGTCTGTAAGTGTTGTAGGTGCATGAAGAATTTGTTAAGAGCTGAGCTGTTTCAAGGACCCAGCAGCCTTGTGTTTTTAACCTATAAATATTCAATTAATTTGGTGTAAAACAGAGAACCAGAAAGATTATATCTGAGACAAATACTGTCCTAGTCATCCTGCAACAGTGGCAGTCTCCTGTGTTCATGAACTGCAGCTGAGGAAACAAGATAGCTACCAAGCACGTTTTCTTCCCCTGTTGGATTGTCTGCATCATCTAACCAGTGACGTATCATGTATCTTAGGAGAGAGAGATCTGTCTCTCTCCCTTGTCTCTGTTTATAGTTTTGACTTTGGTTTTGACTAAACAAGTGGGACTACAGGAGTCATATATGACATGTGTTGGGTTAGGAAGGATCTTTAATAGCTTGAACCAGATTCCTGGGTCTGAATACCAGGTAGTGCTGTGCAGAGGCAGATTTGAATCTAAACCTGTGGGCTCAGACCTGTCTCTTAATCTTGCCAGTATTTGTATACAGTTCATTAAATAATTCATGCTCCTTTTTTGTTTTAAACAGCTGTCCGTGATCGCATGGTGCCACCACCACCACCTCCTCACCACCTCTATGCCAAAGCTAATACTTCATCTTCTATCTACCTTCACTGGGGAAGGCCTGCCTTTACATCTGCACAAGTCATTAACTACACAATCCGCTGCAACCCAGTGGGGCTGCAGAATGCTTCTCTGGTTCTCTACCTTCAAACGTAAGTGCAGTGCTACTAATGAGTCTTGGTTTCCTGTTTCCAGATCCTTCCCACTCAGTTTCTACTCTTCCTGCCCTCTCTTAATAGCCTTTTACTGTAACAACTTTCATTTCCCTTAGAGGACTGTGTGTTTTGCCCAGTGGTTGCTAGTTCTGTTTCTTGGTTATTTAAGATGTGTTCATAGAACAGCTTAATTCTCTACCTGTCATCCTTGTGTTGGATCCCTGGATGAACTCCTGAATTTTTAATGGCTTTTTAGCTGTCTTAAGTTTAATTTAATTTTAAGTTCTTCTTCAACCAAACAAAATTGAATACTTATTTGAATACAAGAATACTTGTCTCGGCAAAGATGGTACTTAGTCCAGTGTCTGATTTTAAGACTGGAAACAAGAATTTTTGAGTTTTGAGGGCCTGAGCATGTTACTGTGGGAATGCCATGTCCTGAGTGTGTGGCACCCTGCCAGGAGAAAGCTGAGTAGGAACTACAGCTTGGTTTTCAGAGAAGAAATTCATGAGCCACAGAATGGCAGAGCAGGGAAGAAATTCTGCCTAGGCTTGGTGCCCAACTCTCTGCCCAGGTGGTATGGGAGGGAGCAGAAGACTTTGCTCCATTGTGGCTGACTCTGCTGGGGGCCATGGTGCTGTTGAGGGAATCCGTATGTGTGTAGCTCCCTCAATACCTGGGCTTACCGAAGCCTTCTAAATAAAAAAAATGCTATCTTAAAATATAGTTTCCATCCTAATATGGATGGTTTTCTCTTCAAAGAACGCATCCCCTGCTGTATAACTCCTGACAACGATTAGACACAGTATAATCACCATGTAAAATTCTTAGTGTGCAATATGGAGCATAGCAATGAATGCTGCTCTTTGTGATAGGATGAGACTACTGCAAATATTGGTGACTGCCTTTGCAGTATGGAAGATTAAAATATTAAATGAGATTTAATAAAGCAATATCTGTAGAGTAACACCATTTTAAAGTGAGATTTAACCTCGATTTGGGTCTTAGCATCCAGAATTAACCCTGGTGTATATGAAAGATTTCCCCCCTTCTGCAGAACTAAAATAAAGCAGAATTTCTACAATTGGCTTTGTGATCAAATAGTAAACTGCAATATTACAATTCATATAATCAATTTTACAATTAAATTTTACAAATTTTACCAAATATGACTACAAAATGATTAGGGAACATTTGTATTCTACAGAGATCCCCTAAACATGAGGTGATAGAGGCCATAAGTGGAAGGGGAAGTTGCAAACATAGCCCGTGTCTGTTCTGTAAACTGAGAAACAGATCCAGGAATAGCTGATGGAGCCAACAGCATGTTCCTTTTCAACTGTGATGCTGGTTGTAGTTTGTTACTCCAGCTTGAAGCATAGTGTCCTATGTACAAATGTGGAGAGAGCTGAGTTTGGGATACCTACTGGTGATCTGGGAAATCATATTGTTTGACTTGCTTGTGCATCAGCTGTCCAAACAACCTTTATAAAAACTTGAGCTCAAGTCAACTGACAGCAGACATAATGTCCTCCAGAGAGCTCCAGGGTTAGTACAATAACATTTTCAGGTAGACAGCGCAGATGGGACCGTGTGTCTCAACTTGAACTGGTTTGTCTTTTGTTGAACTGACAGTGAGAATCTACTCATGGTGTCTAAGAGATACCATTTGAGTTTGGGATCTTGAAGTCAACTGCTGCTGTTAAATTTATTTTATTCCTTCATCTGTTCAGGTCAGACACTCACATGTTAGTTCAAGGTCTTGAGCCAAAAACCATGTATGAATTTGCAGTTCGGCTGCATGTGGACCAGCTCTCCAGTCCCTGGAGTCCAGTAGTCTACCATACTACCCTTCCAGAAGGTAAGGCACTAGGAGAGGACCACATAGTCCTAAAAGAAAGCTCTGTAAACCAAATGGCCTGAAAAATTGGTTATTAATTTTAAACTGTCTGTAGGAGAGAGAAATACTTTCCTGTGAGATACCGATAATGCTTTTCTCAGTGAGAGAGAGAAAAATGCTGTCAGGAAAATACTTCTTTTGGAACTGTGAAATTCTTTTTCAAAATCTACCTAAAATCAGCAACAATTTTTATGTAGAATGTGATATACTTACACCTTTAGCAACCGCTGAATGGAAATAACTGGAATAAAAAAAAAATGTATTGAAGAGGCATGGCTTATTCATAGGCATTATGAAACATTTTAAAAACCAGAAGTTTTAGAAACTAAGCATTTTACACAGCTACTGCCCTAGCTGCTGGTTTGCTTTTCTGTCAGCTTGATCAGTGAAAATCAAAAGCTTCAGTTTCATGTTCTCAGCATTGCAGTGTTTGCCTAGTACCTCTTCACAGGGTAATGGTGTGGATTTTTGTCAGTAACTGTTTCCTTCTGGAGTTGAAGGAAAGATACAGAATTTGTTTTTACAAAATCTAAGCTATTGACCAGATCAGAGCTAACAGGAGAGTTTCTCTTCAGGAGCAGTATATGTTTGTTTAGATGTTGTTTATCTGTGATGTAGCAGTAGCCATTAGGTCTGCACATGGGTTTCTTTCTGAGCAATTTAATTGCATGTAAATTAGGTTAGCCTAATAGCATTGTGTTACTGTTCTCACAGCACCATCTGGCCCTCCAGTAGGAGTGAAGGTGACTTTGATAGAGGATGATACTGCTTTGGTTTCCTGGAAGCCACCTGATGGTCCTGAAACAGTTGTTACACGATATACTATCCTGTATGCATCCAGGAAGTCTTGGATTGCTGGGGAATGGCAAGTGTTGCACAGAGAAGGTAAACTAAAATCATAAACCTATGAACTGGACAAACAGTGATGCTACTCATAAGATGCTTTGTTACTTTCAGCTACTTGGACTACAGTAAGAAAAAAATTCATGTAAATGTTCACATAAAAGTTAGAATTATTCCCATGCTTGTGATGAAAATTTATTAAAAACCAATTAATACTCAGAAGGTGAGGGGAGAGGGGTTGTCTGTTGCTTTGGAGCTCAGTATGTACATGTGAACCAAAATGTCTCATAAATCCAATTACATCCATCTTAGCCTGTTGTAACCGTGATTGTGATGGTTTCATTTTGTAAATGCAGTCTTTCAAATCTGAAGTCTCTGAGATGCCTTATTCTCCAGAAATAAATTTATAAATATTGCTGTGTGGGTTTATATGTTTCTTTCAATCACTGCCAATCCAGTTAGCTCAGTTTGCTTAATGAACTTTCCCCTACTCCCAGTAAATTGCTCTGCAAATTCAATTTAACTCTCTGGCTCTATTCTACTGCTGAGCTCCAGCTAGCTAATCTAACAGTAACTCAGGTATGGTGATATGAACTGCAGTCACATCTTTGTGATTAGATGTAGATACAGTCTAAATTTTTATAGGCACTTTCCAGAATAATACTATGATTTGAAGAGCTGCATCAAGAACAGATTTCTACTATAGCCAGAAAAAAAGCATTTACTGTTTAGTTGGTATTCAAAATAGAGACAGTTCAGAATAGATAATGTTCTAATAATGTATTAAACCAGAGAGAGAAGCTCAGTGTTACAGAGTAAAGTCATATACTTGAGCAGCTTATTTAAGAGGATTGCCCAGGAGGAGTTACTATTTTGTTGTTCTGTGTTGTTTCATGGCTGACAGCTTAGCTGTTAGCAGAGAGTGAGGCTTTAAATTTTCTGTGGAGAAAATTCATAAAACTTGATGAGTATGCACTCAGAGGACAATTCGTTTTGCCATCAGAGTGAACTGTTTTAGTTCAAAGAATGTGGTTGTCCTTTGTGCTGCTCCTGAAGAGAGGACGAAGGACCAACAGCCATTTTGAAAGGTGGCAGTGCCTCTTTGTCTTTGCTGGAGCAGAATGGTATTTGTCAGGCTGGCCTCAAATGCAGTGGTCAGCTGTGAAGAGTAACAGCAAGATGACTATTAATCTTAAGCAAAATTTGTGAAAAATAACTAGTCTCTGAAATATCAGTGAGGTCTAACTATAGGGGGAAGACTGAGCCCATGTTTTTTCACTATTAAAATAGTTCAAAGAAACAGTGATATAAAGTTGTCCCATTAAATTGTTGAAAGAAACAGTGATGTAAAGTTGTCGTATTAAAGGACCAATTTAATATTAGTTTTTAGTCAATAAAAACCCCAGCAGATTTAAATTCACAGACAGCTTATATTTGAAGAATAAATCTTGTCATTCTAGTGATGATACGCTGTATTTGTTGTGTGCAGCAAAGTGGCTGAATTGCTGTCAGGTATATACTTCAGCTCAGCCATGGCTGTGAGACTGAACAGCATCTCAAATAGTATTTTACCACAGACATTTCAGATCAGGGGATGGCAATAACAGTAAACATTTTCATGTGCTCCCATACCGAAAGTGTTGGAGGGAATGAGCAAAAGGAGAGCTATAAATCTCAGTGTATTACTATGTCCATCAATGTTAGAGTCACTAATTTTGTATTTTGACAGATATATTGGGGTTTGAGGCATGGCATGGAATTTGGGCATCTTGACACATTAGGACAATCTGTAATGCTCTTCATTAAAGTACAGATGAAAAAGTCTGTGAAAGAAAATCAGTATATAGATGTAAGATTAGGCAAATACTGTCATAGTCCCGTGACAGTCCTTTCATAGGTAGTTTGAGGTAGAAGCAGGGTTTGGGTTTTTTAATGCATTTATTCTGATAAGATCAGCTCGCCCTATGCAATAAATAGCATTGTTTTGTCTTGACACTAAACCTGCTCAGCAGAAGATTTGTGAAATCTTAGCCCCATTCCTTTTGCATACCTCCAAAGGCATGCCCCCCTAAATAAAAAAAATTAAAACCCACCACCAAAACAAAACAAAAAAACCCAAACCAGCCTTACCCCCTGTAAAAGTCCTAGCATGGACTTTAGTTAACATATGAACATTTCTACAATCCACCAACTTAAAAACCAAAACCCTTTAATTTGATTGAGCTTGTGTTAGGCATGGCAGAATTAGAAAATACAACTGCAGTTTGTTGCTGATTCGTGATGTGGGCTATCTTCCAGCCACCTCCCCCCTTTCCCGAGTTCTCTTCAAGTGGATCAGAAGTTACAGCCTTTACACACTTGGTGTGCAGTAAATCAGTACAAAGTGCTTACTTGCTTTAGCAATGCAGCAGGTTTGAAAGGAGCTGGTGGGAAAGAGCCTGTAATATTGAAACGTGACCTTTCGCCCTTGCTGGTGCTAAATATTACAGCTCCTTTGGTTACAGATACCTCACATTTTACTTCAAATGCTTTCAGCTAATGGGTGTTTTTATGGAAGAGCTGAAATAGCTTTTGAAGTAGCTTCCCTTTTGCCAAATGTATAATCTTTTCTGTCAACAAAACAACCTTGTATTTTATACACTCCCGTGATACTATAAATTCTGACTTCTGAAACTGATTTGAAAGGTTGAAATTTAGACTTAAGTCTGAGAAAGAAAATGGAATATGTGAAAGAGAACAAGGGATAGATTTGGTCCTGTAACTGCCATTATTTAGGGAAAGTAAAGCGATATATTTCTATGGTGGGAAGAAACACAGGCATTTTAGAAAGGAATTGGAATTTTAAGCGGCAGTCTGCAGTCCCTGGACAAGCAAAGCTCTCATTGACTTTAGGAGTTTTGCCTGTCTAAGGACAATGCAAGTGAATCCTATTTATGTTTTTAATCTGTTTTTCCTGCCTTCAAGAGACTTCAGGAAATGAATCCTTAACATGTGAGAGAGACTTTTTCTGTAATATTTTTAGTAGCACAGCTTAGATGCACAGTAATCAAGGAAGCCTGTGCAGGTCTAAATAGGGTTTAATTTTATTTTAAAGCATGGTATAATGTACTCTTCCAAATCTGTCTTGTTCATTTTACCAACTAGACCTGAAATTTGATAAACTGAACCTGAATTATTTTGTTACGGCAATTTTCATTCACATTGATGGTACAATGGATCTAGGAGAGGCACATAGATTAATATATGAGAGAGGTCTAACATTCTGCTTTCTCTGTCTGTGAGTCTAGTTAATGCTTCAAGCATCTCCTCACAGATGCGATCACAACATAAATCCTGTCACACTGAAATGCAGCTAGCATTAGATTTAGGATTAGTATGCTGTGTATCGTAGCCAATACTTGACTCTTGGTTTTGAACTATACTGGCACTTCACAGTGTGCTGTGTTCAAGCAGGATGGAGAGAAAGGACAGAAGAGACAAACAGGCAGCCCCAGCGTTCATTCTGTACCCTGTATATGCAGGTTAGAATGTATGAAAGTGATCACAGTCCTCAAACAAGATTTGGAGGTGGTATTAGAAAGAAGGTGTAGGTCCCAGCATTTAAATCTTACTCTGTTCCCACAGATTTTGTCTAACTGGAACTGTTTATCAAATCTTTTCATAGGAGCAATGACCATGGCTTTGCTGGAGAACCTCGTAGCAGGAAATGTCTACTTGGTCAAAATAGCAGCCTCCAATGAAGTGGGAGAAGGACCCTTCTCAAATGCAGTAGAACTTGCTGTCCTGCCAAAGGCAACATCAGAGTCTAATCAGAGACCTAAACGCTTGGATTTGGGAGATTCCACAAGTCAGTAGCAATGTTTTGATTACTGCTGTCACAAGTACCAGGAAGAAAGACCCCTGTTTGTTCTAGCTTGTAACCGCTTTCTGGGTAGACCGTTCTGTTTTATGTGAGGCAGTCCTAACAGTGTAGCATTTCCTTCTAAATGAAACCATTTTGGAATTTTTATCTCAGTTCAACTCAGAACAGGTTTAATTCTTTTGCTCAGAAGTTGGAAGTTTGCCTTTCAAATGAGAATACAGAACTGTTTTGAATTTTACATCAGTATCAACTTTGCAGCTGGTCTTCTACGGCACTTGTAAGTCCTTTATTTGGCTTGAGATACCAGTAGCACTGGGTCAGTTAGAACCAGACAGCCCAGCAGAGATTGGATGGCATCTCAAATAAATCTGTTGGAATTTGCTGGTTCCAGGTATTCCAGCAACCCAAATCAACCTGTCAGTCAGTGATATACCAGCATATATTTTCACCAAAGTAGTCAGCCTCACCTGCAGCTCTTTGGGGAAAATGTGATACGTTACCTTGCAGAAATTAAGGTAACATCAGTGCTTTCTCCATATAAGAATGGAAAAACACATTGTCTTTGTCTGACATAGAACAGGATTTATCTTGGTGACTTGTTACAGATTCTAGAGCTATCTGGGGAGATGAGCTAGTAATTATTCAGGTACATGAGCCTTTTAACCTTTCCTTGTTGCTACACGTTGAATTGTGATTAAAACATAGGGATTTTTCTTGCTCAGGCTTTCTCCCTTCCTGGAATTCAGTTATATTTTGGGCCTGAGTAAGCAAATAGTCATGCCCTCAGGATTAGGTTAATAGACATATGATGTTAGAGCATAAACCAAAGTGAAGCGTCCTAGGTGACAGTGGCTGAAATTCTCCAAGCCTGGAATTCTCCAAGCTTTTTCCCTTTGTTGTCCAGTAGCACCCTGTAAGGAAGGGGTTGGAGATAGCTACCCTGCTCCATGTTGTAGGTCACTGAAGAGGCTCTGGTGTGGGGCAGTTCCTTCTTCCCCTCCCACACCAGGACTGCGTACACTCCTCTGTTTGGTCTACAAGTTTTATTTTCAAAAGTGTCAAAATGTATGACAGAGAAAGTCTGGAAATCTCATTAAAAGGAAGCATTTGTGTCTCTGGTTGTGACTGTAACCCTATTAATTTCCCGACAGGGATCAATGGGTAACTCTTCTTATTTACTGAGCCTTCTGTATTCTTTTTTGCTATAGCTTATTCTGACTATTATCATCTGGATCAGAAATCAATGACTGGCATTGTTGTTGGGGTTTGCATAGCCTTGACCTGCATCCTTATCTGCATCCTGATCTTAATTTATCGCAGTAAAGCCAGGTATGTTTTTGTTCTTGATGACTGAGCTCTTTCTCAATGCACTGATTCTTGGGATATGCCTTCTTCTGCAAGAGTGCTAAGTTCTCTGAAGTACTCTGTCTCTTCACCTATTCCTACCAGCAGTGGAAACAAAGCACTTTGTTGGTTCTTCCTACTTTACCTTCTCCAATGAAAAGAAGGAAGAACCCACAGAGTGAGTCAGTGGTGCTGTGACAACTAAGTATGAGGCATGTTTCCAAATAAAAAACCCCTTTTGAGTCAGATAAGCATGCTGCTTTACATCATCTGCTCCTTCTGCTTAACCCTCCAGCCTGCCCAGACTTGGTTTGCAAGGCTTTAACGCTCTGGTGTTGCTGAACAAGAGGAACTCTGACATGAAGCAGTTCCATGGTGCAGTTGCTTTGCAGTGGTGCAAGCCACTATCTGTCTGTCTTGTCATCAGCTGCTATGGGGCATAAACTGGCCCAGTGACCCTGCCCATAACTTTGGGATCAGAACAAATATAAGTTACTTGAAATAATAAATTAAAAAACTGTCTGAAAGTATATTTTAGTAACAAGGGCTTTTTAGCATACATGCAGGAAAAAATACGGATTTGGAGACAGTCTTTGTGTAGCATGGTAGAAAGGTCTTAGTATCATTAGTGGTTACTTCCTCCAAGTAATATTACTAATCATGATAATTCCTGTCTGCGTATAAGCTTGTAGCGTACTGTGTATGATTAACTGGAAGCAGATGTTATTTTTATCACAAGCAATAAATTTAAATTCCATGAGAGTTAGGAGTATCATATAACAAAATGTAAATGCCAAGAATATACCAATATTACTTGATTAATAATAGCTTTGAAGTTTATCCTTGATTATTTTATATTTTCTTCCTGTGGATCAATTTTATTTCTGCTTAACGTTGTGTAGGAAAACATCTGCTCCTAAACCTGGGCAGCAAAGCACTGACCAGCTGTCACATAACAGCATCTCATTAGCCAGTGCTAATGAGGTGGAGAAGAGTATTGAAGGAATTGCAGAGAATGAAGAATCCTTATTGCCAATGATAGTGGGAAACGGCTTCATCGATGCTAAGGTATGGTGAGCTTTGCTCACTCCCAAAACAGAAATCTTTCTTTAGAACTCATTGCTATAGCATCAGAGTCCTTATCAAAAGTAAAATATGTACGCTACAAATCCACAGGAGGTTTTTTAATAGGACAAGCACAAGTTTGGCAATCCAGGGTCAGATTTTCAAGACTCATCTTAAAGTTCAGCTAGAGATCTGATTCAGTACACTTGTCTTACACTGTACTCTGCAGATTGCAGAGTGTGGCTCTGGCACAGCATCAAAGGATAAAAGGTCCATAGACTTAGGGCTGCTCGGTGGCCTCTGCTAGTCCGAGGAGATAGGTGAGAGAGTCCTTGTCAGTACCTAGTTCAGTAAGTGCCTGCGCACAATCTAGTCAAGTATGACACTAAGCAGGTATTAAAGAAAACAGTTTTCTGTATATTTACTGGTAAGACAATGTTACATTTTATAAACTCATATTTGGTCAAATTATAAATTAATCTGGATTGCAGGATGTATCAGTGGATATGTAGAATCTTACAGTGCAGGAGTCCGGTGACAAAATGCGACAAAACCACATTGGCCTTACTTTCACATGCAGACATACTGATTTAAGGCTTGTTCTGTACACACTGCAAACCTGAATGGAGCTGCTCCCCGTGGATGTGTGCGAGAGCTGGGAAACGGAAATGGACCCCAGGACAGGCACAGACACTATGGCTACAAATGGTCACATTCAGAGTAGTAGAGCAAGAGCAGTGGCTGGAACATTTTGCTGTGTGTTTGCATTATTATGGCTGTTGGGTCTGGCCTGTGGGATTGCCAGATTTAGTGGATCTGGTCTCGAGTAGTAGATGAATACCAGACCACAAACATGTGACTGAGCACTAAGACTTCATCTTTCTCTTCAGTATGGAGCTAATAGGTAGGAATAGAAAAATATTTTCAAATATCTTAGAAATTTAGTTTGTTAAAATAAATGTCTGCGTCTCCCTCTGTTGTAGGGGGGATCTGATCTGATTATTAACAGCTACGGGCCTGTCACAAAGGCTAACTGCAAGAAAAGGTGGCTGTTCTTCCAGGATACTAAGAAGGTGAAGACTGAGGAGGTAATTGGTCTAATGGACAGAGATGTGCAATCTTTAGTGTAATATCCTGTGTTTACAAAGGAAGATAGGTAGTTTTCTATTTATGAAGAAGCATAATTACTGATCTAAGTTTTAATTGGATAGTTTCAGTTGTGTTAAGGTTGATGATGTTTTACCATGTGGTAAAGTCTTACAGAAGTTTAATTTTCTGTCCCAAGTTGTCAGATACTGTAACTCTTTACAGTTAACTGATTACTTTCTTGCCTGTGCTCTTTTATCTGTGAGCAAAAGGATTTCTGTATGCTGGGTCTATGCATAGCATCTGCAGAGACTTTGTATAAATATAAATACAAATTAAATTCGTATTTATAAATAAAAATAATACAAAAAACTGTAAACAATCCCCTCCTACCCTGACAGCTAAAACTTTGTTTGCTGAAGAGAAACCAAAAGAGGGAAGTTAAATGATTTACCCAAAGTACTGAAGAAATTGCGAATCTGAGTAGAACTGTCTGGCTTCTGAAATTGTTGCTCTGAACACATTTGCTGTTTGGATGAGAAAAATAACAGTTTAAAACTGAGGTGTTAAACCAAATCCTGAATATTATCATGCAAATTCACACCTATGGGGCATCTAACTAATATTTATTGAATTATAGCTTGTATTGTGCTCTTGTATGTTTAAGGAATAGTAAATCCTGATATCTGTGGTGTAAATTCATATTCTAAAATAATTCCAGAAGCAGCTGCCTATTTCTGATGCCCCTGTAAGAAAAATATTTGCTACCACCCAAGGAGTAATGCCTAAAGAATATGCATGAAGGGATGGGAGAGAGCACTACCAAGTATGTTTTTAAAATACCATTCAGGTCTCTCCAGTGAAATCATTCTTGATTAGTCATGCTTAGCTAGAAGGGATTATTTCATCTATTATGGAAGAGAAGAGTATGAGCAAGACTTGAGATTGATTCTTTTTAACCTCCTGTAGGAAAGCTCAGATTGTTCTGAGCCAGTGCTGTTAGAGGCACTCCAGCAGAATAGGAGATAGGAAATGCAATGAAAATTAAAATTATTAAAATTATCAGCTTTTCAGAGGCTGGACAATCTTTTTCTCTCTGCTTTTTATGTAGCCTCAGAGAAGATTTGTCCAGGCGGTGTGTCTGTATCAGCCAGGCACCACTGTGCTGATCGGTGAGGATGACTCCCCCAGCTCTCCTGGCCAGCAGCCTAATTTCCAGGTGCCGTTCAGTATTGTTGCCGATACAGAGCATTCGGCCAACAGCGAAGGAAGCCACGAGACTGGTGACTCTGGAAGATTTTCTCACGAGTCCAACGATGAGATACATCTCTCCTCTGTGACAAGTGCCACCCCTCCCACTACCAGTCCTTTCGTAAGCAGTGACTTGGGTACGAACATGATGAGCCCTGCCATAAGTAACTGCACAGAGTCTCCTCTGCCGTTCGCTGCTGACCAGACTCCTACCTCACCTCTTCAGACACACTCTGCAGTGCAGAACTGACACCCTTAGGGCCACGCCAGACATTCTTGCAGTGTATGTCTGTTCGAAGGACAATGAACAGGGAGCCAAAGGTTTATATTGTGGAAAGCCTGACTAACCTAGCAGGTGATCCTATATTTCTGTTGAATGTTTTTTCTTTTTTTTTTTTTTTTTTGTTGTTGTTTGTTTTTAAAACTCACTCATTTTGAATGTTCAGTGGTCAACAAATGTGAAAGGACAGTGAAGATTTCTGACTAAAGTTAAAAATATGTCACTGGAGCAAAGGGAAGGCTGTTGGCCCTTTTGCTGACTATCTACCTCAGTTTGCCGAGGGGTGAACTCTGAATGACAACTGCTTTACCTCATTTGTGTTCTAGTTGGTCTCAGCTATGGAACTGATTATACTTCCTAGTAGTGTTGTTTTATTTTGGGTTTCTTTTTTTTTTGTTTGTTTTCAGTTGTGTGTAGAATATGTGTGTGTGTGTGTGTGCGTGCGCACAAGTGTGCGCTCAGTGATCAGGGAGTTGTCTAGGTAGGTGAATAAGATTATTTAGCTGAAGCTCTGTCTTTAAAAAGAAGGAAACCTCAGAGTATAAAATGTAATGATTTCATGTGGTTGACATAGAGGATGTTAAAAACTGGGAAAACTGGAGTTGGTGCATCCACGTATACAGCCACATGAAATCTTTTGTTCCTCTTAATTTCTCATAACCCCAGTAAGCCTAGGACAGTGCCTTTTCCCCAGAAACTTGTGCCAGCAACTGCTGACAGGATGTATGCTATATCCTTAGGGCTCTGGGACGTGTTGGGTTCCCCACAGTGACAAATGTGCCCCTTTATTGTCAGTTAATGCTAAAAAGCATACCAAAATGAAGAAGTATGCAGCATTTCCAAACAGTTTGCCTCAGTCGTGGAATAGATAATGTTGAGTATTCCAGTATCACACTACTTCTTAGCAATGGTGCCTTGCATTATATAGTATGAAATTACTGATTTGCCTTATGCCTTTTTAGTATTCATGAAGTGGCTCTGGAGTACAGAAAGATGCCTTAAATGCTTCTTAGATGCTTTAAGTAAACAGTATCACGAGTTTATCATTCATTTTTACCCAGCTTTGAGTGCTGATAAGCACTGCTGGCATCATAGTATGTCTCA
The DNA here is from genome assembly GCF_031877795.1 of Strix aluco. NCBI lineage: Eukaryota > Metazoa > Chordata > Aves > Strigiformes > Strigidae > Strix > Strix aluco. The sequence continues at coordinate 25,928,121 of NC_133942.1, read as the reverse complement.
GAGCTGTTGTTAGGATGCAACCCTGCTCCTTGCCTTCACCTAGCGTGCTGTTAGCCAGGAATTTTAGCTCAGGGAGTGACTTTACCCACATGCCAATCTAAAACTCTGATTAGGCTACCATGAGAAATAAAAAAGCCAGAGCTTTAGTTGAAGAGTCTGTTGAAAGAGGTGAGTACTGCTACTGCCTTGAACCCATGCAATTCCTGTTTTATACTACCTCCTTTAAAAGTTATTCTAGTTTTTTTGAGTTTTTTTGTTGTTGTTTTTTCCTGTACTCAGGGAACAGTTTGTTACTTTTGAGCTGCCTCACGGAAACGTGGAGCAAACTGACAGGGTATCACGTTTTGTTTTTTAAAAGGAGAGAGGGAGAGAGAGGGAGGAGGTTGGAATCATCCAATGTTATAAACTTGCCTGTATCTATATCCAGTCCTCTTCTCCACTCCTTCTCTTCTTCTGTTTTACTTTTAGAGAATAAAAAAAAAAAAAAAAAGAAAGAAAAGAAAAAAAATTAGGCATATGTTTTGAAAAACAAATGTTTAAAATGTATTGTTGTGAGAAAGCAACTATAGGAACTCCTGGCTCTATTTAAGTGTGTCAGAACTCCCATTGACTTTACTGGGGCCAAGATATCACCCTTAAGGTAGGCCAGGCTGACTTTTGTATTGTTCCTCATGTATCAAAAGATGGTCAGAAGTCATCAATAAGCCCTACTGTTCTGTCTGTTTTGTGTTGGTGAATCGGCCTCTAGTTACTGTAGTTCTTTACCTTGTAACTGTTTGCTAGTTCTGAACCAGACAGTACACATTCACCTTTTCATAACAGTGTTGATTCAAATGCTTTAAAAATAATCTTGTACCAAAGATTTTCTGTAGAAGAGAAGGAAGCCACATATTGTCCAAAAATAATTGAACTTGTTATAAGCTATAGTTTTGAAGAGCTGAATACATTTTATTGTATAAGTAGTTACTAACAAAAAACAATAGGGCTTCTTGATTGTAGTAGTTGATTGCATAGATGAATTGTATGCTTCTACAATTTTAACTACCTTGTTGTTACAAGAGCCTTTAAAGAAAGTTATAATAATATCAGCAGATATCTCCAAAGACTTGCAAGTGTAATTTTTTTCTCCAGCATGTAGTTGATCAACAATACAGTATTAAAAAAAATATTTTTGAACAGTTTTTTATCTACTTGCTGAAGAAAAAGAAAACCTTTTCACCAAAGATTTATTTTTGGTTTTGTCAGGCAGAATGTTTAGTGTACAGCAGAATACTGTTTCTAGTTAGGTAAAGTGTGAATTAATCAAAGCTAGATTAAGGATGTGTAACTGTAGCATGAAGTTTCACACTTCATCTTTCAGAGTAGCCTCTTTTGTTAGTTTCATTCAGAAAGAGCTGATATGCAGATGGTAACTGTTTGCTTCTCCAAAGATTTGTTTGCTGTAAGTACTGATAATCTGATGCAATTTTATGACCCTCATTACAGGTAAATACTTTAAATCCTAAACTTTTTCTTCCAGAGACCCACTCTGTAGTTTAAACCATGGATAATTTGAGAGAAACAGACTTCATATCAAATTTATCAATGTGATATAAACGCTCTAACTTCAATAGCCAAAGAGTTGAAAATATTCAGTGTATTAGAGCAGTGCATCCAGAACACTATTTATTACTTAACATTTATTAAGGTACTTTTTATCAGCAAATAAAGAAAACCAAAGATATTTAAGGTTACCTCAGCATATAGGCAAGCTTAGTTAGACATTAATTATTCTTTTTCTTTATTTTTATGTTAACCAAATATAATACGTTTCTCCAGAACCCAGTCTACATTCATGTGCTTCCCTTCACTTTGTCACATAGTCATGATACCTACAGAACAAAAAATACGTTCTCCTCAAAATTCATAGCCTATTACTAATATATCACAAGATTTTGGGAGAGAGAATTTGTCTTATGATTGAAAACTCCACCAATGAAAGCAAAGGAATCTCCAGAAAAATTGTGTAGAAATGGATACTTTCTCCCCTGAACTCAATAGCAGAATCCTTCATGATTCTAACAGCGCAGAATAGGGCTCCCAGTTTAAATGCTTCATATCCTTGAAGTCAACACATGTAATTATAGGTATGATATTAGAGATACTAATTTTCTTAAAAGTTTATACCTGTGGCTGTCTAAGGAAATCAGTTTTTCATATGTAAACTTTGTTTATTCCATTTTCCTAGAAAGAGCTGGCAGAACACAGCAGGCAGAATGGTTTCAGGTTTTCCAGTATTTTTTTTTTCTTGGTTATGTCTGTAGAAACTGGGTCCTGGAGAAAAAAATTATCATTTTTTAATTATGAATTTTACTAAATATGTTCTGGAAGATGAACATAAATGTGGAATTTAGTGTTACACTATGTCAATTGATTTTGTTTAAGTGTATTAAGAACTAAGGCGCCATGGCTGGTGTAATGAGTGTATATGCAACCCTTTTCTCTTCAGAAAGAAAGCAGAAATGTTACAGTTGATGTGACTTGAAAAGCATCAAAAGTTATAGAGGAAATCTTGAAACTGGCTAACCATGCTAATTGTGTTTCCAAGTGAGGACTCTGTCCTTCAATTGCAACAGAAATGCCTGTTCTGCAGGACCTGGATCCAAAACCAAATGCTCAATCTGTCCACAGTTAAACTTGTGTATTTTCTTCATAATTGACAAATAAAAAGTATTCTCATCTTTCAGGAGTTATCTAGGAGAATTGGAATGTGTATAGTGTGTAGAACAGGGCCTATCAGTTGATTTTTTTTTTTTTTTTTTAATAGCTCTGCTTTTGTAGGAGAAACTTGAAAAATCTACATATCACTTTTAATAATTTCCCACATTAGCTGCCCATTTTCTGTATCACTCACGAGATTTTAACAGAAAATAGAAATTGAGAAGTTTCTTTATCTGTTTGTAATCGTTCTTCCTAGTTCACTCCCTCTCTGGTTTTATTTCCTTGCTTTAGACTGTGAGCTAAATCTTGTTTGCCTTATTCAAAGCAGGGTCCTCATCCTGTTTCTTTTAAGTCAGTGGGAAAGTTAATTTTTATTTCAGTTTGCATGGTCTGGACAGACAAAATTAGCTTTCTTGTTGTTTGTTTTTTAAATCTTCACAGTATTATTATTTTTAAAGGACAGAATTCTTATGTGGTTAAAACTCCCATCGGCAAATGGATTTTTGTAAGATAACATTACGATGCATCAGAGGTCCACCATAACTCTCCATGTATCCAGTCTTAGCCTGTAGTAAATACTGAGTATTTCAAGGCAGTTTACCTCTTTTACGTTGCAAACTAAGTCAACTTGAGCAACTTACCATTTGCTGCAACCTGAGTGTACACAAACACAGTTACCATGGACTGCAGGGTCTCAGTAACATGTTACTCCGAGCAAACTTGTAAGCCCAAAGATCAGGAGCTCTTGCTCATTTTATTCATTATAGAATGAAATTCATGTAGGGAAAAGTCCATCGCCTAACATGGGAAATGTTGGTAGGTTTTTAGGGCACTCCGTGTTTAGCCAAAAATATCATCCATACCAACTGAAGAGAGAGCTGCACAGGTGTAACTGTGGTGGTATTTCACAGAAATCAATTTACTGAAGTTATTATGGTAAAATTGAAAGCAGAATTACACCTAGTAGCTGCTGAAGAGGTAGTTCTTAGCTTGAACAATTGTTACACGCTTACTAGTTGCTGCAACTGCAGCTCTGCTAAGAGCAAGCAATTTGGAAAGCAGAGGAATTTGACTGTCTGCAGGAAAAATTGAGCGCCTTTCTACAATAGCATAAGTTAAAAATATGTTATTTATGTAACTATATTTTGGAACATGTGTTTCAAAGAATACTACAGTACAAGTCCAAAACCAAATCACTTTCTGTTAATAACGGCCCCTGTGAAAAGAACACAAATTCAATTTGGCTCAAATGTGAGAAAGTTTATTTCTTTGGAATTCCTCTAGATTTACACTGAGACTGGTCCTAATTGACTCAAAAGGGATGTAAACACATGCTTAAGGCTTTGCTGTGTTGGGCCCTCTGGTTCCATTGCGAGCTGTGCTCCTGGAAGTTTTCAGCATTTCATGGTTGCATATACCCACATCGCATCTGCCTGGTGTGTTTTCAGTAAAGACTGACTGTATATGAAAAGCTGACTTACACAAACATTGCTTTTTGATTGTTTGACTTTTGGGTTTTTTTAAGTTGTGAATGAATTGCCAGTGTAGGAGCCAGGTATGTATCTCATATTGTGGTGTTCTGGATCCTTTCACTCCGTGTGCCATTTTCTTCTAAGGGCAGCAATGGCTGACTGGTTAATGGAGGATGGAGCTGAATTGTATTAATTTTATATTTGTCTCAGGGGATCAGCTCTATGAATTCCATTGCATGAGGGAAGCTAATGTTTGCCCTGATTTGAATGTAACTTTTTAATGTCTTTTAAAAACTATTTTGTTTAATAATGTGGATTTTTTTTTTCTAGCATTCTAGTCAACGTTACCTAGTGTGTTGGTTCATTTTTCCCCTCCAGGGTTGTTTATATACTACCCCAAGGTCATGCCAAAAAGTAATAGAAGTTTAAATGCCAAATGTTTATGAAACTGCTGTCTAAATACTGATTGATTGCACAGTTAAAATAAAAGTTTTCCTTAGTAAAAGTGCTACTTGATAAATATTTTATTATCAGTGTCTGTGATGAGTGGCTCAAAACAAGGACAATACAAATACAGTGCCTTATGTTAGGCTGAGTGGCTAGGGAGATGTTGGAACTTGAAGTCATAAAAAGAGGTAGAGGGTAGACTGCACATACCTTATCACTGAAATTCATAGAACTTTCCCAAATGTATTCATGTATCATTTATGTACCTGGAATTATTTCCCACCTAAAAACTCCATCTGTGTCCCAGTACTGTCAAACGCCCATGCAAGATCTCAGTTTTGGTTTATTTTCATTGGGTGTGGAAGATGTAGTTCTCAGCACAGTTGTTCTCAAAAGTCTGGAAAGCTGCTGACAAAGCTGCAGTACTGAGTTTTTCTCAGCATTTTTACACCTGCCAACTGTTGAACCTGGTATTTCAACATACGACAGAATTAAAAACGCAGTTGCTGTTGGTCAGAAGGCAAACTGCTATTTTTACAAAGGACTACATCCCAGACAAAAGTCAGTCAAGTTAAATTAGTAAGGAAATTATGTTCTGTAGGGATTAAAAGGTTTCTATTGCTAGCAGGTTGATTACTGATTGCCACTTGAAAGCAACTGGAAAGTTGGCTGGGCGGTTTAGAGAGTTGGGTACAGAGTTGGATTTAGAGTAATGGTGCCCATGCAAATCTTACACTACTGGAAATGAAATGACAGTAATCAGTGGAATCGGAACTCTTGTAATACTTAGGTAGGTTTGACTTTGGCTTTTCATCTGTGTTGTTCCCTAAAAGACTGGCACTGAATATACTTAATGGGAAAGAAAAGGTATTTCATGGGTATTTCAAAGCTTTGAAATCACAGTATTGGGAATTGAAGATTTGAAATAAATGTTCACTAACTTTCTTCTATGTCCAGGAAATGACTGTTTCTGAACACATTTATTTATGCTTTTTATTTTGACCCTCTTTTAAGAGGCATGTGCCCTGTCACTTCTGGGTGCCCCTAAGAGAGAGGGCGTGCTGGCTGCACCCCTAGGAGACAGAGCTTTTCTGCTCTGGCAGCATCTCGTGCTGGTGAGTCCGGCTGCTTGGATTCTACAGTAGAACCATGATGTCTTGCTTTCCTTTTGATTTCTCAGAAGACAAAGGAAATCCAAAAAGCCTCATCATACTTCTTTATGAATCACAGCTGTTCTTACCTGCAGAGTCTGCTTATAGAACAGTTCTGCCTAGTTGGGTAGCTGATATGACATTTATCCCTGGGAGTATTAGAGCACCAGCTGTGGTGACTATTTATAAAACAAACTCTAATCCAAAATTCTTTATTCCTTATGTTCAAGTATAGGAACACTGAAATACTGTTATTCAGAGGTAATTAAGAAAATGAGACCAATGCTGAAAAAAAGAAGTATTTTAACAGAGTATTTGTAAAACATGAATAAATCTTAAATATAGTAAATAAATTAAATTTTAAAAGATAACAAAGAATTTCAAATAGCTAGGGAACAGGCAGTCTTGGACTGTCCAGTGATATGAAAGCTCTACCAGTATAGTCCACCAGAAATTCTGTTCTTTCTCCAGGCGAGAACCGGAACCAACTGCAGTTCCTGATGATGTTATTGCTGTACAGGTACATTTTACAGTCCAGAATCCTCATTCTCAATAGCAATAAATAAATAATAAAGTTTTAAAACAGCCCTGATTTGTGAGCTGATGCTGTGCTACCTGCCTGCAGTCTGCCCCCAGCCTGAATGTCTGAGCTTCAGAGGTGAGCTGTGGGCCATTTACATTGAATGGCCATATTAACTGAAATGACAGCATTGCTGCTGCTTTGTTTAGTTTATCAGTGACATTAGTCTACAGTCTTTGCTTATCTGTGGTTTTGGATAAAAGGACCAATACCTTGGAATAGGAAGGCCAGCTTTCTGCCATGCTTTGCAGGTTGCTTGGCTCCCAGCAAGCGGGAAAGCAGGGAGTAAGGAGGGAAAGGTCTCTACCTGCAGTTGTGGCAACACATCAGGATTGCGGTGTGTGAAACCTGCCTTGCACTACAAGTGAGCAGCAGTTCTTTATGGGTTAATTCTCTCCCTGTCCTCATCCTTTCACTCAGCAGGTAAAATTGCCATCTCTGTTAAGAAGCAGAGTTTGTGCCTGTTTTTGGCTGCTAATACTGTGCAGAGCCACACGTGTTAAAGGAACTGGCTGCCCCAAGGTCTAAACTGGGTGTCTCGAAAATCAGCCCAGTTCTCCACCAGACATGGAGCTCTGGTGACTGCTGATTTGGAATCTCCTTTGCACCTAAAGCCAGACTTTGCATTTTGTTATATATGAAAAACGACATCTGCCTTCCTTTCATGCATTCCTTAGGTTATTTCTCTGAATATTTACAAGTAAATCCAGTTGGGTTTTCTGTTTGGGGATGCATAAGCACTTGTTATCAGTAGGATTAACCTATGCCATATCTTATTTCTAATACCTGTTGTCACTGTGCAGCCCAGTGTGTCTCCTCTTTTTCCTTCATCTGCAGTCATGGTCTCAGGACTGGTGTTGGACAGTAGAGCATATCCCCTGTCAGTAAGAGAGAAGCTGTAAGTGCTAACGCTGCTGCTGTCTGTGTTTGTGGCCTCCTTCTATAATTAGTGTATTAAGACATGGCTTAACCTTTTCCTCCCCACACAGTGAAGAGGATGGAATTTGAACCCTCTGCATATACCTACATGCTAGAGCCCCAGGTAAACAAGCTCAGATTTGACAAAGAGATACTGTATTGTTTCTACATGAAAGTGGAGTGTAAGCTTTATTTAAATCCCATAATTTAAATCCTATTTACACAGGAATGCACCATTAAGACACAGAGAAAATACAAATAATTAAGAATCTAGCTGTGCCTCAGTGAAAGTTATACAATGCACGAATATCCCTAGTCCATAGGATCTCCCTTGGCTGGCAATAGAGATTTGGGGGCTGGCAAACGTCTGGCCAGCTGCTCTCTGAGAGAATTCTGCCCTTACTGTCGGGCATGAAGCCCCTCTTGGCCTACAAGAACCAGCTGAGACAGTTTTCCAGCAGGGCTGTGAAGTGGTCCAAGTTCCTCAGGGTTCCTCTGGAGAGATGGCTCAAGCATCGCTGGAAAGTGACCAAAATTCCAGGTGGGTCGGGGGGATGCTACATACTGTAATCATCTGCAGTTTTGAAGGTTGAACATTAATTTCTGTGGGTGACTGAAGGTATGTTTCCTATTACACTGCTCCATGGGAAGTTTTAAACCAGTGCCCAAACCACTGGATTCTGCTTTAGCTGGAAGTAGACTGGGCACTTCCCAGAGGTTGTGTCAATAGGATTGTTTTGAATATCCTTTTATCTGCATGGCAATACACTGGGAAAAAAAGATTTTCATGAGTAAAGCAGCAGATTTCTGGCTATGCTGCCAGGCAGTTGCACCACATGAAAGCAGGAAAAGGGTTGCTCACCCTACAGCTCACCACAGCCTTCAACAATTTTCATTTTGGTGTGCTGGTCTAGGAAATTAACCCCTCTGGTTTGCTGAAAGCTATCACCAGGGGATGAGTGATAGAGCTTAACACATGCTGCCTCCTCACTTTTTGCAGTTTACAGTCATATTAGCTTGAAACAATCCCACTGAACTACTTGCTCATAGCCTTCCCTATTTTAGGTCATACAATTGAAGTTGAAAGTAAGATAGTTTACAGCACAGAATGTTAAATTAAAAAAAAAATTAATTTCCATTAAAAATTACATCATTCATGTTAGCAACCATCATGCTTTGGAATAGATCCTGAATATTTAAAAGTCAGTAACAGCTTGCTCAGTCTCTACCAAATAAAACAATCTGGCTTTGCTTTACACAAAACCCACAGTCAAGGCAGAATGAATCCCCTGAGATCGAGATTTCCAACTTCAAAGGATAAGTTAACTCTAAGCTTGAGTTCTAAGTATTTCAATTAAAATTTTTCTGCAAAATCAAAAGCAAGACAACCTCTAGTTCATAATAGGAAAGAATTCTGATACTGGCTTTTACAACACTTTACAGAAAAATTACTATTAAAGAGGAAATCACCCTCTTATTTTTTGTATGCTGCATCTCTAGCTTTGTAATCTACATACGGTAAGATAAAATCAGTCAAGGTGGTCTGCATATTAGAAGCCATTGTAGCACAGCCTAGAATCACAGTCAATACCCAGGAGTCCACTTCTGCCTTTGTAAAGGCTCAGAAGTTTACCTGAGCCTGGACTACCTCTGTGATTAGCTTCTGAGCACTGGCCAGAGATAGGATAAGCACCCTGGCACCCAGCAGAGTGTGCTGGCTTGCCTCATATCCTGTGATTTAGAAGTCTCGGGCCAAGTGACGAGGTTGCCATTTGTAGTTGGGTTGACTGGAAACAGCCTTTTAATAGGAGCGTTCCACGTGGTTTAGTGTTCAACAAGGTTTTAAGAGTTTGTGATGGTGTTTCTCATCTGTAGCTCAGCTGGGCCAAAACTTATAGCCCAGCCCTGCAGTTGCAGATAACTAAATGACAGGATTCCCATCGGAACAGATGTACAGCACCCTAAAATGTCTGCCTGTAAATTTTAGATTTTGAATTGTACCCACTAGGCATAATACATGTCAAGCAATTTAATCCAGCGTGGTGTTTGCGGACAGATCGTGCATATATTTTAAATAATTAGTTCCACATTCTTTTCTTGAAATCCTGGATTTCATGTGAATTTTAGCCTGGGGATTAGGGAAGATGCTCTTGGATGTAATGGGTGAGTGCAGCATCTATGTAACTAGGTCACAGTGTACTTAGGCATATTTAGTTATCTGTTCTTGTGTTCTTCCTCGCTTCTGTTGCACAATAAACAAAAGAGGCAACTAAGTTTGATTCATTATCTCCTCTTAAAGGATAGCAGAATTGTGAGATTTCATAGTGGCGTTTTTTAACTGCATTTTCTAACGATGGTATGTTTGTGATATCTTTTCTTTCATTTTAATTTTTATTTTGCTGCTTTAGCTGCATTTTCCTTTCATAGTCTATAAACCCCCCAGTTCAGACACTAGTTAGTTCCTGCTTCCCAGCAGATCTCCTATTACTTATAGTTACTTGTTCAAAACAGAGGTTTTATTACAGCATTCCAGTAAATATTTTCCTTAAAAATTAAGACTAAACTATAGTTGCCAATAAAAAAAAAAAAAGATAAAGCACATACTGTCATGTAGCAGTCCCTTTGTCTACTAACTGCATTTCCTTGTTACTTGCTCTTTGTGGAAATTCTTGGCAATTACTGCAAATCATGAGGTTTTACTGTAAGAAGGTTTGTAACGTTATGGTGGGTTAACCTTGGCTGGCTGCCAGATGCCCACCAAGCTGCTCGCTCACTCCCCTTCCTCCACAGAATGAGGAGAAAATAAAATTAAAAAGCTTACAATCAAGAAAACTAGAAAGGGCTCTTGAGGAAACTGAGTTAAGTGCAGGAATTAAATGCTTGCCTCTCTTTTCATCAGATCATGATAAACAGGAAAATGTAAAGGATTAAAGATGATAATCCAGAAAGCACAAGAAATTGCATTTCTTTCATTTCCCCACAGAGTGTCCCCATTTCACTATTCATTACTCAACAGGCGACCACTTCTTTGAGTAGGTAGTAGGCCTTTCTGCACAGAGGAGCCCACAAGTTTGTAAAATATGTATTTTTCCCTTTCTAAAATTTATTATCTTGATAACGTTAACATGGTAAACTGAAAGTTCCATTTTACTTATTCTAGAGGTAAAGGAGAAGGAAATCTTATGTTCCTTGGTGACTTGAAGATCAAATGATTTTTTTTAATAATATTTTTTAATGCATATATATATACACACACACTGGATTTCTTGTCAAAACTTTTGTACTTTGGTATATAAATAAACACAATAATGAAATTTAAGTTCCTAGATAATCAATGTTTGTCTTCATATTTTAAATATTTAGGTAGTATACTTATTAATTTTTACATATCGGCTATAAAATTTTATAGTTTAAAACTGTTGGTGAATTGTACATTTTAACTTTATAAGTCGTATGTGTTGTTGGCAAGAGTATCTCAGGGCACTGAAGTTGTCTTTGCTGAAATACTTGAGCATGGCTATATTTTAAGTGTAAGTTGAAAAGGTAAGTGTGCACTCAAAAAAAATAAATCAGTCTTGCTAAGTTTCAAAACTGTCTAAGAGCTTGCTTTGAACTTAAAAAATTTTGTTCCAGTATAGATATGACACTAGAGTGCCCTTTGTACACATTTCTGAGACATACTTTGATCAGTCCACTAAATTGTCTTGCAAAGCTTAGAAAACTGTGTTTCATCAGCCAATGATTTGCTATGTGATTACACAAAGGCATGATCATTCTCAGGCTTTTTACTTGATTTCAAGATATATCATGCATCATATGGAAGAAAACTAATGCAGTGGACTACAGAAAAAATTTTACATTCTTTCATGGACTAACTTGTAAAGCAACCTGTTCTGCACTTCTTCACTACAAACAGTTTTGTATTCATTTCAGATTAAAGTTGAAACATGAACAGACAATTAATTAGATTTTGGTTTGTACTTTATATTATGTGGATGAGTGGTTAATGCAGAAATTTAGATAGTCTTAATTTTTGTTGATTAAAAGCAGAAATGAAACAGACGTGGGCTCAGGAGACCTGGTTTGCATCACCATAACAGATGTAGCATTCACCAGTAGGCAAGCAATTTGCACTAAAATAGCTCCAATGACTTGTGCTCAAACTGTTTCAGTTACAGTTACAATCCCTGACATTGGCAGAGAGATGCTCTACATGTGATAAGACCTAGCAGGGACCTGGCTAACACATTTTCCTAGAGCAGTACCAGCTGCATAACCAGCTAGACTAATAAGGCATAAAACCCACATCTCTGTGTAACTTATAAACATGCATGTGTTTAGTTTTACTACCCTGAAAAAGGGAGATGTGGAGGAGGAGAACAAATGAGTCTGGAGGAAGAGGTGTAACTCTATCGTAACAACAAAACCAGATTTTTAGTGTTGTCTCAGGCCTGACAGAAACTCCCTCCAGCCTTGATAAATAGTCCTATTTATCACAGTGGTATTGTGAAACACGTACAAGTTTGTAGAACGAGCACTTTGTTTTGTATAATATGAAAAAGGGCCTTTTAGAAAAATTAATTACTGATTTTATTTTTTACCCTCCCAGCAGGTGGGGAAATCGAATCTACTGATGCTGGAAGACTGTTACGAGCTAAGGCTATCACAAGCCAAATTTCTCTAAATGTGTCCCTTTTCTCCAGCTCAATGCTTTCTGTCCAGGTGGGAGAGAGACTACTGGCTGCTTGGCTTCTGTGTCCACATGCCAGAAAACCTGTGGAGGTGCTGCCGTTTCTTGCCATGCACATGCCATACCTTGACAGAGCCCCCACGGACTGGACGTAGCGCCCTTCCGCGTGAGCCTGCTGGACTCCCAGGTCCATGTCCATTGCACAGGGGTGCATTTCTGTCTTGCTGTGTAGGAAATGTTCTGTGATAAATTGATAAATCACAGTAACTTGACAGGTTAAAGCTGTGTGTGCTTTATTTTAGAACATACATGGCTTACATGAGAGGAACTTTTGTATTTTCCCTGGTACTGGAAGTGGCAGAGTTACATAGTTCAGTCAGCTTTTAGCTTTTTTCCTTCTGATGTCATGCTTCTCTTTTCTTTCCTAATTTTATTCCTCTGATCTGAAATCTTGGCTTCCGTAAAATCAAACAGAACAAGTCTTCTGCTTTTTCCTTTTTGGAATTCCTTAAATGTCAGTACATTTCTCCGAGGTGTTTATATTTTTTCCATTAGTGCATCTGCATATGTTCATATGTTGTCAAAATGGGCTTCTGTGCCCCTCCCTGCTCCTGAGATACACAGCAGTGGATACAAGTGAAAGATGCAGTAAAAACCCTTTAAATGTTAACGGGTTGTGGATCTGTTGTGGATCCATGTCTCACTGATACTTCTCTCCTGATAATGTAATGCAGTGTTGCATGTTCAGACACTGTGACAATGATCAGTGAAAGAACCTCCTCTACCTACTGGTAGTTCATACAGAAAGGCTCTTGTAGCAGCCTTCTTTTTAACCTGAATTCAGAAGGATGGGAACCTAGCAGTTACCAAAACCAGCTGTTCTATACTTAGTAACTTTTTTAGGGCTGATATGTCACATATGATTGAAGTTACTGTTATCTCACTGCAGCCACCCTTTCAACAGTCAGGATGAGTTATAAAGTATTAAATAGTATTTGTTCACAACTGAGCACTCTGGCAGGGAGCAAGAGCTTTCTGAGTGGTTGGTTGGTTACTGTTAAAAAGAAGAAAATTATTTCAGAACAACAGAATCATTACACCGCAAAAGAACCTTGGGAGGTCTTAACTTTGAGTCCAACCTCCTGCACAAAACAAGGTTAATGCTGAACTTGGGCCAGGCTATTCTGGGCTTTCCCCCGTTGGGTCTTGAAAACCTCCCAGGATGGAGATTCTACAATTTCTTTAGTCTCTTGGCCCAGTGCTTGCTTAGCCGCAAAACAATTTTTCCCCTCTCCTCATAGCCAGTTGGAACCTTGTTTCAAATTATGGCCACTGAGTCTCATTTTCCTGTTATGCACTTCAGTTAAGAGCCTGTCACTCTCTTCTTGGTAACCTCCACTTAGGTGTTGGAAGGATGCTACTAGGTGCCCCTAAGCTTTCTTAATTAATGCAAACTTTTGAGAGGAAGAAATGCTGGAGCAATTTTAAGGACAACCAATGAGCAGCGAGGCTATCAGGTGGTGAATGGTGTGTGATAATGAGAACTTTCATAGACTTTTTGGGAATATTTGAGATGCTGATGTAGGCGCCTGAGCAAGTGAATTATCTTCCCTTCAGACACTGTGTCAGCCATTTCCAGTGTAGGTTTATAAGTGTGAAATCAATCCAAAGGATTCTCGCAGACCACTCACTAAGGACCTGAGTACAAGTTAAAGCTGAATTTGGATGAACAGCAAAACAGACATAATTTTTTTGCAACTAGAGCACTGGGTTAAATCTGAATTCCCTGCTCGCATTTCTGATGCAGACAATCTCCCCCTAGGAACCTTTATAGACTCAGTGACATCAATCTGCGCATCCATAATTACAGTCTACATGCTATTACAAGGCAGCCTTGCACAAAAGCTCATGCAGTCCTGGGAGAATCATCTAGGCCTACAGCAAGCTCCATCACAGAAAATGCAAATCTCTTCACAGATAAGACACATCTTCCTCAAAATATAGACTAGCTCACACCCACCTTGCTAATAACAGGCTATACTTCTCTTCAGCAAGATTACACAAAATTAGCCAGCCGATCCCACAAGAATATTGGCAATATGCTATACTTCAAGGTACGTGCATTGGGGGATTGCTGCAAAGTATGAGACTGTGGACAAATAAAAACGATGTCTAGGGAAGGACAGAAATCGACAAAATATTGAATTACTTTCTCCATTTTATTTAGTCAGACATGCAAAACGATAAAGGAAACCCATAGTAATACCAATACCTTAACCTTTACACAAATGTCACTTCTTTTTCCCTCAGAAAAAGTGTTCCAAATACTGGCAAAGTACCAACTATCCATCTGACAAGAAGGTACGTAAAGAAATAGCACTGCTAGGTACTGTGAGATAAGGTACATTAGCAAACCCCATACTTTACAGCTGGACGTCTTAATCCCAGTTAAGGGAGGATAAATGCTTATTCAAAAGATAATTATTTTTAATATAGTTGATCAACAGTTTTGAGCAAGGATGGGGATTCCATCTGTAACACCTCTGAAATGCAGCCACTTCAGAAGATGGAAAACCGCTGCAGAACGTAAGTTTTCACAGAGGTACGTTCCACAGCGACACCGGCAGCGATTTACCTCTCCTCGGGTGTTTTCCAAGGGTCGGGAAAGGTTTACCCACACCGTGAGGGCCACCAGTCGGGCCCGGTGTCTCCTCTGTACCACCCTCAGGCCAGAGCCCAGACCGGAGGGTGGCACCTGCATGGAGGGAGCCCCTCCTGGAAGCGGATCCTCCAGCCGGCGCGGACCTACCTGCCCGGGAGCGGCCGGAGCACGGTGCCTCGGCGCCGGAGAGAAACGCCCGCCCGGCCCGGGGGGACCTGGAGCTGCAGCCAGGAGGCGGGAAGCGCGCGCGCCGCACGCGTGGCGGGAGAGGTGGGTGCGGGCGCCATTGGAAACCACCCGCGGAGCCGCAGCCCCGGCCGAGCCCCGGGACGCCGCTACCCGCGGCTGGCTGCGGCCAGGCGCTGACCTGAAAGAGCCGCCGCCGCCCCGGCCCCGGCTCCCGCCTCTCCCCGGCGCTTCGCCAGGGCAGCGCCCGCTCCTGCCCCGGCCCCCGCCCTCACGCGCACTAACGGTCCCGGCGGCCGCGCGCTGGGCGCCGGCCCCACCGCCCTTCAGCCGCCGCGCGCTGGGCGCCGGCCCGAGCCCGCCCCGGGGCCGGCGCGTTGCCCGGCGGCCGCAGGCCCGCGGCGGAGGGTGGCGGCGCCAGCGGAGCCCGCCCCGGCGCCGGCGCCTTTGTTCCGAGCGGCAGCCCCCCGAGCGGGCCGGGGGGGGGTGGGGGGGTGGGGGGGCGCGGCCGGGGCCCGCAGCCCCGCGGGAAGGGCCGCGCCCCGCCGCGCTGATGGCGGGAGCGCGGGGAGCCCCGCGCAGCGCCCCGCCGCCGCCGCTGCCCCTGGGGGCCCGGGAACCGGCCGGCGACGGCGGCCGGGGCACGGCGCGGTGAGCGGCGCTGGTGGCCGGCGGGGGCGCTGTGAGGGGCCGCGGGGCCTGGCAGCCCCGGCGGCGGGCGCCGAGCGAGGCGGGCGCGGGCAGCCCGCGGGGGCCCTGCCCGGCGCGGCTCGGCGCTCCGCGGACCCCCGAGCAGCTCTCGGGCAGCGGCCCTCCGCTCGCCGGGGCCCGCCTCGCCCGGCCCCCGCCCCGGGCCGCCGCAGAGCCCTCCCGCGCCCAAACTTTGCAAAGTCTGGCAGCTCCGCCGCTGGGGCGGCGGCGGCGGCTACGGCAGCAGCGGGCGGGGGCGGCGGCGGCGGAGGAGGCGGGGGCGGAGGGGGCGGGGTGCGGGCCGGCGACGGCGGCAGCAGCATCAAAGAGCCCCGATTCCTGCCGCCCTGGGAGCCATGCGCTGCGGTCTGTAATGTCAGCGGAACAGGAGAAGGACCCCATCGCGCTGAAGAGATCCCGAGGTACGGGCCGGGCCGGGGGGCGGCCGCCGCTGGGGCCTAACTCCCGTGCGGGAGAGCTGGCGGCGCCGCGGGATGCGCGCCCCGGCCGGACCCGGCCGCCGCTGCCCGCCGCGCTCCCCGCCGCGCTCCCCCCCGGCCGCCGCGCAGCCCGGGCCGGGCCGGGCCGCCCGCGCCCCCGCCGCGGTCCCTCTCTGCGGCTGCCGGCGGCGGGGCCGGGCGGCTCGGGAGCCGCGCTAAGTTTGCACGGTGGGGCCCGGCCGGGCCCCGCGGGCTCCCCGCAGCCTCCGGGCCTTGAAATGCAAAACTCGGGGCTCCCTCTGCGCGCGATGTGCCCCGCGAGGGGAGGCGTGCGGGTGCGTGGTTCTGTCTCCCGTGTTTTTCTGGCTGTGCTGCCCATTAGTATGCAGCGTGCATACTGCTGGTGCAAGGGAATACGTCGGCAGTGCCACATGTCCGAGTTAGTGTTGATGCAGAGCCCATAAATTACACTGAAGTGTTCGCTCTTCTACCCCGGGGCTTGCGCTTGATTCCAGTTGGGGTTTTGGTTTTCGCTTTTCGGGCAACGAAAACATTGTCGAAACACTATTCTGTATCAGTTGCACTGTTGTACGGTTCTAGTGCGATCTGAAGTATGCATTTCTTTGAAACGGGTAAGGAGAAGGGTAGAAATACGGTGTGTCTTCTGACTTCAGCTGTGCGACTGACTTTAATGGCAGTAGCACGTCGGTCTGCGTAGCGGTAGTTGTGTCCTTATAGTCCTTAAAAACAGAAATGCGTTTCTGAATGAAATCATGAAAGCCAGTAGGGTGACCGAGTTGGGTGAAAATCATGGCAAAATGGTAAGATCTGCAATCCATCACTTCTCTTTTCCTCGCCTCCTGTTTTGCCCCGGAATTCTATTGTTCTTGATGTTTTAAGCTTTTCTGTGGTTGGGTAAGTGGGGAAAGGTGTGGATTCTGCTATGCATGTTGTCATTGATTTACAGTTTGCTTTTCTAAAACTGTTCTAGTAACAGCTGGATTGCAACCTTGAGAATGAGAGAATGAAAATATGCAGCAGTGTTACAAAAGAGACTGGGATTCATTAGACTCCTTCACTCAAGCCCTGATTCTGCAAATATTTAAGTACATAGTTTCACATATCTGAGTTACCCACTGAGTTCCATGCAATTGCCACTTCGTATCAAAACTGTTTACAGTATCAGGGCCACAGAATAGGCTTACTAAATCCGGTTGAAATTAGACTCTTTCTAGGTTTCTGTCTATAATGAAAAGTTTATTTGGCCATTTATGTTTCTTGGGAAAACGTTAGGAGATAACTGAGTCTTACTGTTTAAAAAGACTCTGGCACCCATCCTGTAAAAACCTAGACAGAGGTTTGTCAGTGAGTATGGAAATACTCCATAGTGTATTTGCAGTATGTTAAGTATGATATAAATTACATGCGAAGTCATAATCTCTTAATATGTAAGCAAAACTCCAAGTTGCAGTTCTCCTGACCGGCACTGAAAATGTCTCTCTTGCGTATGTATGAAGTAAAAAAGAATATGGGACTTACTTCTTCTCCTTTTCCCAAATGTAAATGGCTGAAAAAAATTTTAGCCATTTTTTAATAAAGGAATAGATATCAGATATGTATTTATGTCTCTAGATCCATTACATATATGATGTCCCTGTCAAAAGGATTGTATTTTTTCCTGGAAAATTAGTCTCGGACAATGAAATAATTTTTTGCATCCTTAGTGCAATGTTCCAAAATGCTCGGTACACCTTTTAATGAAAGTCTGTGTGGTAGGTACCAAAAGTGACTTTTTGGAAAGTTTATTTTGGCTGCATGAAAATGATCCTTATTCACACTTTTTTGGAGGTATGCTAGGACTAACATTCTGTTTCCTTTCATGTATAAATTAAATCATTATAAAATCCACAGGGAAAATATAAATTCATAGGGCTAAATTAAATCATTGGCCTCACACAGTGAGAACTGAAAATACAAAAGCTTTGTACCTTTCCAGATGTAGGGCTCAGTTCTGCAAACCTGGGTGTGTGAATGGCTTCAGCCATGTAATTCATTCACGTAAAAATCGGTGGGACTTGTTACCGGAATTCTAATATTCATATGCTTATGTTTTTGAAGAATGATATCCCAGAGAGGGAATTTATACATAATTGTATAAAGTTTTAACTTACGCTGCTGTAAAACAGCACTCGCATGCGATCCTCAGTATTCTACTCAATCAGAGATTTACTAATACCTGTGCTGCTAGTTGTTAAATTTGTTAAAAGAAATCTAGATACTTGTAATATTTTACTATCAGGGGTTAACGTCATTTATGTGTTAAGACTACAGGACCATGAACAGGAGTGTATTTTATGCGGTTGTGAAGAATGGTGTTCATAGTACAATCTCCCACTGAATTTATGATAAACATATAGGAATGCTGGAGAGGAAGCTAGTTGAAAGCATAGGGATGGTTTTGAGTAAATAGTTTATCAAGAAGATAATTTATAGGGTTGGAATTTAAGGGAGATTTGTCATCATTCTTTATGTAAAACATGCTGTGATTATTTACTATCTACATTAATGCAGTGGCAGTGTTTCATAGCACACTATTTTATATTCAAAATCAAGGCAAAAAGGACTCTCTTCTTAAAGGGTAATCCCTAGGCACTCTGATGGTAGGTTATACTGTGATACGCATGAGCTTATTTTGAGAACGTGATCGTGACTTCATGCCCTAGTCTTTGAAATTCAGACTTAAAATTTGATAGATGTTGATTTTGGATGTCCATGTATCTTCCTTATGTGTAGTGAAAAATGAAATTAAATTTCAACAGCAACAGCTGAAGCCAAAAGGAACTTATTAAATCAGAGGCAGAACTGGATTCTTACTTGAGGTGGGACTGATAAATTCCCTGAAACCTCAAAAAAGGGAGGGCAGAGGAAAGAAGTGCTAGGAGTGAAAATTTGTCAGGCCTCCTTTGATCAGGAGTATTTGAAATAACTGTTGGATATTTCAGTCTCTATACAGTAGGTCTGCTTCTCTGTGAGAAGAAATTTTGTGTTACTTTACTGAATAGTCCTAAAGCTGGTTTAGCTGTCTGCAGGGAATACTTGTCTAACGTAGAGTGGTGTAATGTCATACATTATGCTTCTTTGCATAGTACTGTTGATAGTTCACACTTATCTTCAGGTTGCCTTTGATAATAAAGACAAAGCTCTGTGTTCAGCTGTATGCCTGCGTCTTGATAAAGTTTGACTTGTGTCCTGAATATGAGTTTTAAACAAATAACAGTAAAATTTTTAGGTTGGATTGTCCACTTCTTACTGTTCTATACTGTAACTATATATATATATATATATTTCTTTTTTAAAGAGCAAATGAGCTATTATCTTAATGGGCCTGGGAAAAAATGAATTAACACACAGTTTCTTAATGTAACAATGTTAGTATCTTAACAGGTGTTGCTCTCATATCACCCGAAAGTGATTTTCATGCTTCAGCTCAGGGTTTTCTTTGTATTCCCATATGATGGCAAATCCACTTGAGCCCCATGAAGGCAGACTGAATGGAATAATGTGTGTGCTAGAATTTGTTTTTTGTCTATGGTCTAACTAGAGTTTTAAAAATGAAAGCCACAGTTTTTACAACTTTGAGAGCTCACCCCAGTGTTATGAAAGGCGAAGAAGAATTCAGGTGAAGTACAGATATCTCTTTCTATTGCTCGGAGTCAAGTCTGATTGAGTGATCAATAAAAGTAACATTTTTTACTTCTTTTTGTGCCAGGGCAGCCATGCTCAATTATTTTGTGAGTTTTCTGCAGAGCAGGGCAGGTTCACTTAGAGCCCCTCTCATTTTTGGCAGATGTATCTTTGTTTGATCAAGTCTTGCATTTAGTGAAACTTAGATCTGATAAAGTGGAGATCTGTCTAAACAGCATGGCAGGTTTTCAGTGGTTTTCGTTCATGCATCTTTTACTGTTTGCTTTTTCCTTCATGGTGTATTGTAATGTACTGTTGTATGTTGGTCCAGGGAGTTTGAGAAATGCTGTGGCTCTGTAAGTTAAATAGGAGGTGAATCTTAGGCATGGTTTTAAGCAGTTCTTTTGCAAGTTTTATGCATTATGCAAACAAGAAATACTTCTAACTGCTGAAGTGGAGATGTTAAGAACCAAGGGACAGATAAACATAAAATAAATGGAAATGTTTATCCCAACTGTAATGAGCATGAATTGGACATTAAAGTGGTAATAGAGTAAGAGAGCTGTATACGAGATATGCTGACTTTTACCTCCAGATGTTTGCTCCTTAAGGACTTGCAATGTAAGGCACCAGAATTAATGCAAGTTCAGTATTTTGTAACATAGATATTAAGTTGCAGGGGCAAACCTAAAATACAGGCTGTAAGAAAACTAATGCAGTGTTGCACTGATTGAAATTTTGTAGGTGGTGACAGTGGATTGGATGGGTTAGGAGGACCAGGAGTACAACTTGGAAGCCCTGATAAGAAAAAGCGCAAAGCAAATACACAGGTAAATTCCCTTTGGTTCTTTTGATTTCTAATAAATAGTGTACTCAGATGTTGTTTGCTGGTACGACTACCTCACATTTTTCAGAATATCAGTCTATTCTCACAAATAGCAGTTACATACAAAATATTTCAGCTGTACTGTGAAGTTTAAATCTTCATACTACTAGTTATTCTCACTGAAGTTATTTTAATCTCTGTAGGTTGCCAAAGACCTATAAAGAGAGGAGCACAGTGAGACTGCAACAACTTGTATTTTACCATCTGGATTTGATTCTGAGACAGACTTTCTTTTAATGACTTTGTAGCCATTGGTAGAATCTGTACAGCATGAGTAGTTGCCATGAGACTACTTTTCTTCTTACTTTTATTCCTGTATGTGTAGGTTTGTGGGCTAATGGATCTGTACGGTTTGTTAACGCTTTGACCAAACTCTTGGCATATTCCCCAAGTGATTTTCAAGCAAAAGCTATGAGGCAGGTTCGGCTCCTTTCCAGTGAATCCCTGCAATTTGGCATTTCTATACAGCTTCTGTTTCCAGAAAAGGAAGCCTGAATACAAAACATGTAAAGCAATTAGATATCTGTAGTGCAGAATTTTCCTTTGTGTGTTTGTTCAGCTTTGAGTGAGAGTATCTGTTAATTTGGTGCTGCCCAGTGAGAGTAATTTTATTTATGTAGGTCAAACAATCACTTTCTGTTAGACCTATACAGATTCATTGAGATGTGGATCTCTTTTCTTAATTTTTGTTTGTTTTGTGTTAAAGTAGTCATGGTGAAACCTGCTCTGAGAAAGAATTGGTTAACTTAAGGGTTTCAGACCTCTTTCCCGGTGGAGCCTTCCTTATGTTCTAGAATAGTGATAATTGTAGAGGGCATGCAGATTAGTTTCCTCTCTTTTCTTACCAGGTTCAAAACTTGCAGCACAGCAGAAATTTTTTTTGGGGGGAAAAAAAAAAGTTCAGTCTTACTTTATTAGTATTTAGGAGGAAATGCTTTCTGTGAGCACAGTTAGCTTGAGGGTGAACCAGCTAGATGTTCCCCACAGGCTAGTCTAAAATGAAATTCAATTGTATAGCTGCTCTGATGACATTTAAACAGCCTCTGGGCTCCATTAAACACTTGATTATGCTCTGCAACCAGAAATCCTTGTATTTTATACCTACTGACTGTGCTTTGCAGACTGTCACAATCACTGAATGCTCAGACACCTCTGGTACACAGAATATAGAAATTTCCTATATGCAGACTCCTATATTCTATATACCTTTTTTAGGGTTATAGTAACATTAGGTTTGTATATCCTCATAGAAGTGGGCTGTCTTAAGAGATGTATATTCAGTAAAATGAACCCAAAACGAAACTAAGGAAACACTTCAAATCTGCTCTTCAACGTTTGGAAGTATTTTGTGCATGTGTTTAAGTGACACGTGACTTTGTGTATTGTTGCTTTTCTTATGTAAAAGATTAAGAAATAGAAGTCACATATCAAGTAGTGTTTTTCAGAAGCATGGTTGTGCAACTGCACAATATTTAAAACACTGTGATTACTATAAATCACCATGTTATCTTGAGCTCAAACTCCTCTCTTGCCTCTGTACTGAAATTTCAGACAGCCTGGCAGGGTACAGTGGGTGAGCTTTACACAACAGCTGAACTGTTCTTTTAGCAGTAGTGCTGCTAATCCAGGACCTTTGTGGTTGGTCTGTCTTGCAGGGAACTACTAAAACTAATTTAAATGTTGTATTTAAAATATTTTTAGGGATCATCATTTCCTCCTCCATCTGAATATGCTCCACCGCCGAATCCAAGCTCTGACCACCTTGTAGCTGCAAATCCATTTGATGACAACTATAACACTGTGTCTTACAAACCACTTCCTTCAGGAAATCCGTATTTTAGTAATCCTGGTTATCCTGGCTTTGGAGGCTATAACACTTTCAGAATGCCACCTCACATGCTGCCCAGAGTGTCCTCGCCATATGGTGGTTCTTACTCCCTCAGAAACCAACCACATCCCCTTCCTCAAAACCCTGTGGGAATGGGTTTTAGTCGACCCCACTCTTTCAGCTTCGGTCCACATGATAACCCAGGTTTTGGGAATCAACCACCTTACAGTAGTGGTCAGATAAATCAAAATGTCAGTATGCCTGGTCAGCATTTCAGACCAAATCCTGGTGAGAACTTTGGCCATTCTGGTCAGATACCTCACCCAGACGTGCCGTCTAACTTTGGTCCTGGCAACAACCCAAATTTCCCAAATTCTCAGCTAGAGTCAAACCATTCTTTTGTTCCTCCACCAAACACTTACACCCAGACAAAATCATCAGCACAAAAGCAAGACTTTAGTCAAGGTGCAAGCAAACCATCTAGCCAGAACACTGCTGCTCATCAGCATCATCACAGGACAGAGGACATTGTGAGTCAAGGTAACAGTGACCTAAAAAATGTTGCTCGAAACAATGTGGTAAATCAGGATAATAGCCATTCTAATAGTGCTGATAACACTAATGCTGGCCATTCAAATGGGACTCAGAGTAAGTCCCGCCAGCCTCGAGGTACTGCTGAAGGATGCAACTCTGAAAAGAGCAGCAAAACGCCCCTTCATCCCAGTCGTCATGGTCACTCGTCCTCTGAACCCGTCTATCCATGTGGAATTTGTACACATGAAGTTAATGATGACCAGGATGCCATCCTGTGCGAAGCCTCTTGTCAAAAATGGTTTCATCGGATCTGTACAGGCATGACTGAGTCAGCTTATGGCCTTCTCACAGCGGAAGCATCGGCAGTATGGGGTTGTGATACTTGCATGGCTGACAAAGATGTCCAGTTAATGCGTACGAGAGAGACTGCAGGACCACCTGCACTGAATACGGATGGCTAACAACCAGAATTGGTGGTAGTGGTTGAAATACTTGCTATGAAGATTTGGTTACAAATTGGGTACTTCACTTTCTGCAGACAATCAGTTGTGTTTAATTGCTGTCATCGTTTTTTCCCTTTTCATTCATAAACTTCCATCTCAGCTTTTGTACTCTTAGTTTTATATGTGCAAACTTTTTTACTTTTTTGTTTCTGATTAAACTGTAAAACCTAACTGACAACTGATCAGAAGTAGGATGTGCATTGACAATTTTATTGAATGCAAAATTGTGCCTGTATGTAATTTGCTAGTGTTAATGTGTTTAACTAACACTAGCATATAGTGCTCAGTTTTAATGGTACTATATTAGCAAGTACTCATTACATTTTATTTTTTTGGGGTGAATGTCCATTACTGATGTTCGTGCTATCCTTTCTTTGAATATAGTGGGGATGACATGGAGGAATGTGCAGTACTAATAGTTTTCATTTTAGGGAAAATACAGAGAATTTCCTATGTGCTTTTTCCTATTTTTGAATTAAAGTATTAACACACTATTCAAAAGTCGATGACTTCATCTTAGTAACAGAATGAAACCCGCTAACTCTTAAACATTTATATTTCCCTGAAAAGGCAATGATCTTTTTTGACTTCTCAGCAAATACTTGCTGAAGACTCTTGCTAGGTCTTGCAGTA
This sequence comes from Strix aluco, assembly GCF_031877795.1. NCBI lineage: Eukaryota > Metazoa > Chordata > Aves > Strigiformes > Strigidae > Strix > Strix aluco. The sequence goes on along the minus strand of NC_133942.1, from coordinate 25,904,117 downwards.
TTAGGAAATAGTTACAAAATATGATTACATTGGAAAAAGAACCCATCAAGGTTATGAAGTCCAATGCTTTAAATCTAGAGAATACCAAAACTAAGGTTGCATATGTAGCCTTAATTCATTTATCTTAAGCACATACATTAGGATACAGTCTCTTCATTTGTTACGGTTGTGCAGTCATGCACCTTTCTCTCATCCTTTCTCACTGATCGTTCTAGGCTCCTGCCTCAGTGCTGCCTGAGAATTGTGAATTAACTAGTGCAGGGAAGGTCCTGCCCATCTTCTAGGGCTTCCAACTAGAGCCTGCTCGGTCATCCTGAGCTTACACAGTCCACTTGGCATGAAGGAGAGTGCGAGGCAATTGAGTGTGCTCCGCACAGGCTCTGAATTGCAAGCTAGTTTGGCCAGCAAAGTCTTAAAACTGAATTCCTACCACTGCCTCAGCCAGTCTTGCAGTGAGGGGGTGGGAGATCTAGGGTGAAGGAAAATAACAGCTTTCACATCAGGTGAGTTTAGCTCACATCAGGAGCAAGTAGACAGAAGTTTAGCTTCTTTGCTAAACTTGATGTTCTACTGACAACTATGAATGGCATTAGAGCTTCATGTGTGATGCTAAGAATTCAGGTTTAATATGGGTAATTTGATCTTATTCTTGATCTCAAAAATGCCCCCCCCCCCTTTTTTTTAATGTGGGGAAACATCTAGCCTTGAAGACTTCAGCCTTAGCAGTGTGATAAAGTTGCATATGCAACTGAAAATGACTGTTTCCTTAGAGAGGAGTGTTGTTTTAACTTAATAAAAGGTGGCACTGTAATAACAGACTCTGCTTGTAATTCCACTCTGCTGGAGACTTAGAGTTTTTGTAAAGTCAGCAATTAAATCATGTCAAGCATTACAGGTACTAGTCACATTCCTTAATGTGATAAATTGTTCAGGTCTGTAGTGATGAGTGATGTAGGAGCCTATATAGAATACAGTCATCTATATAAAGAGGTAATTTTTATGGTAAGCTATGCCAGCGAGTGAAAAGTAAGCCCTGTTTGCTAGTTCGCCATTTTTTGATTTTAAATGGGCTCTACTGTGGTACTTTCTTGGAAGACGCTGTGTGGATCTACATAACTGTCCTTGTTTTATTTTAAAAGTGAAAAGTTTTATATATTCTTTTACTGGAGAAGTGCAGTATTGCCCTCCTTTTTTGTCTTGCCTCTCATCAGGAAAAAGGAAATTATGTCTAAAGTGTAAATGACACAATTCACATCTTGAGGATTTCCTGTATGGAGATGTAAAGAAAGTGTGAGGTAGATCCAGGGCTTCTGTTTTCATCACTGTTTGCTTTATTTAGTACAGAGACTAAACTTAATCTTGTTTTGTTAGAAGAGTAATATTTAAAAACAAAGAACAAAAATACAACCAAGCAACAACCTCTGTTAGAGAGATTTATTCTTCAGTAGTTTTCCTAATGACTGACCAACTGTTAGAACTTGCTTTTGATATCTATAGTCGAAATTAAACCAAACCTTGTTTAGATGGATTTGCTCCTCTGTGAATCAGTTTAATCTCTGCAAAAATTTGCACTGTGAAGGTAGTGGAGCTGGTTCAGACCTACAGCAATGTAAATGAAAAAACTTTGCTTGGTGAAAATTCAGCAAAAGCTCCAATTATGCTGTTGTTACCCAAGCGTGCTGTTCACAATACCTTTCTCACTCCCATACCCCATTCCTGTTGTGAGAAGATGTTTGGGGCATTTGTTCTCAGAAGTCCAGTTAATGTTTTAACATTTTAGAGCAGACATTGCATTTAAAATACCCATCTCTTCCTCAACCCTACATGAAGTGTTTTCTGTATTAGCTAGCAAGACATTAGAGTTTAAATATAGTGTTCTTACAGACTTAAAATCAACTGGAGTATCATTTTGTAAGGCCTTAAATTGTGTATTTGTGAAACTTACTCTAACGGTTTATTTCAGTTTATGTAAACTGGTACTATGTTGGGTTTGTAACCCAGTAAATTTTCTGCATTTGTTAACTGACAAATACAAGACATTAGCAAATACCAATTGTATAAAATAAAAATAAATTAACAAAAAACCCAACCTTGTTATCACACTGATTGTAGAGATACAACTGATTAGGATCTCCAAAAGTCATCCAGTCAATATGCTTGCCCTACTGATATGCTCTTGGCATACCTGGACTCTTTATCTGGAGAGGGGGTTACACTTTGTTTTTCTCTGCATGTGTTGACTAGGAGTAGTTCAAGTATGCACAGGAAAAACAACAATCATGTTTTGTTAGTAAGGTATTAGGAAAATGTCAGCTGCTTAGAATTAGAAATTAGTTATAGAAGGGTGGGTGGGAGGGAGGGCTGGTTAGAATAGGTGAGGTTTTTTGTAATACTCTACATGAAACAATTTGTATTGAACTATCATGTGCTTCTTTCATTACTAGTGATTTAGACTGTACTGGTGCTGCACACCAAAAATATCGCAAAGATTTTGTAAATCTTACAAACCTTAACATTTTTGTGGGAAATGCCTGTGTCCTTTTTAAATAGCTCCTTGTCATGATAGAAATGCAGCCTATATTGCCCAAAATGTTGTGGTTCCCCCCCCCCCCCCCCCCCCCAAAAATATGTATAGGCTGGGTTGAACTGTCCTTAATACTTAGGGGGTTTTGCCAGAGACCAGTTTTAAATGAGAAAATGTGTAATCTGCTCTTTAAAATACTTGTTCTATTGGTGTTAGGGTAAGTGACACTGTTCCATATAGGCTAGAGGGTAGATAACAAAAATCCTGTTTCTGCCTTTTTTACTGATCCCTTCTAAAACTTGAGACAGGCAGGTTAACTGTTTGTGCCTCAATCTCTTCTTTTAGAAGATAGGACTGATGCTTAGTTCTCAAGGGTGTTTAGAGGCCTAGTTATTAGTTGAGATCTTCAGATGAAAGACTAGAGGAGAGTAATAAAGTTTGCTCTATTTGAAACAAAAATATAATTTTGGGGGCTGCTCAAAGAAGAAGGTACTTTGTGACCTCTGAAGTTTTTCATCTAAGAAGCAGTTTTGTAATCACCTTTTTCAGGCTTAACTTCAAGCATGTGAGAATTAACAAAGTCAGTGGAACTGCATGCACGCAGTCAAGAACGTTTCAAAATGTTTGCAGTCCGGGCCTATGATATTTGCAAGTGAAATGCTTTTTATGGTTTGAGATTTTTACAAAATCAGTGGTGTACAAATGTAGCACCTTTTTAACGTTTGTCTTTATTCCAACTTAATACGATAACACATCTGCATTAAATATATCCCTTTCATTTTATAAATAAACATTGCCTGGCGGTAAAAGTATTTGGTGTAACGTTTTTAAAAAAGGAGTCATGCTTCTTATCATGTTGTATGTGACTTAAATGACTGTTTCATATTAAAACTAATCTTTCCTTATGTACTGCTTAAATATACCTGTTTTGGGATATCAGTTCAGTACTTTTTATACAATCTTGAATGTGTTCCACATTGGTGACATGTATTTTTGCAGCAACTTTTTTGTTTCGATTTTAAATTAGAGCATGTCTGAAGTAACACATGCATTAGTGCTGTGGTGTGTGGCAAAGTTAATGTACGTAATTCAAATTGGAAAAAGGTTTCCAGACTTTGTCCAACGTTAACCCTGTGGCCAGGGATTAAATTACTATGTAATACAAATTATTTCATATCACGATGTGTTTTAAGCTACTCTATGAAGTATGTGAAACATTATTGTTTATGGATTGGTAGCTTGCGTGGTATCTTGCATAGAATGAGGTATGATAGATGGTAGCAATTCATGGTAATTAAAACTGACTACCTTTCAGAACACGCAGCACTTATGTGCATTGTCATCTTGTTGCCATAACTCTTAGTATGAATTTCTTAATATTATCCACTGACAAATGGGTGAACATTTGGTAATAAGCTCATGGGTGTGAAAATTCTATTCTAACACTACTTGGTTTACAAAACACGTAATTTTTTTATCTATTGGATGTGATTAGATATATGCAGGAGGATGTAGAACTGGATGTATTTTAAAGTTATTCTGCAATTATTAAGTTTTTTCTGAAGCTTTCTATATTAGAATAGACTCTTCCTTAAAATTGGAAAATTAAGTGTACTTAGCAGAACTCTTAAGGCAATATAACTCTCCTACACTACATCTTGAGTTATGCACATTCACTTCTTTGTATAGAGCTCCTCTGATTTCTTGTTGGCTTATGCTTTATATGGAAATAAAGGGTCCCTTTAGCACCCTAGTGTTGTGTCATCAGTTCTGAGGTAATTAATTCTGAATGATGTTCAGCCCCTTAGAGGTGCTGCCTGTAGCTTAAAGTATTCAGTGTCACCCTTAGTTTCCTGGTTCAGAAATGTCTTATCCCAACATCATAGGGGATACCTATTTTTGTAATGTTTGCCATGTGCGATTAGTTTTCCTTTTCATGTTCAAACAAACTGTCTGTCTCAAAATAATTTTTGATCCAACCCCACCTTTTTACTTGGAGGTTTGTGCACTGTAATTCAGCAATTGCTGTATTGGAGACAGTTTGGGATTGGAGTCATGAGAGGTGTTGTGTCTATTCCTAGACACTCATCTCCTCTTCTAAAGGATGGTCTAAATCTGAACTTCCATATAATTTAAGGAGGACAAGCTTTTAATACACTACTTTTTTTTTTTTTTTTTCCTTTCTTGATAGTTTTTTCTGAAATTTGAAATCATATGGAGTTGTTGAGGGATTTTTACTTAAAAGACAGTCTCTCCTCCAAGCTTTTGTATATGGCCTTTAGAGCAGACACTGTGTTCTTTAGGGCCTTCTGACTTGGAATTTTTTTCCCTACATTCTCCTCCTTTCAGTGTTAAAGATAAATTGAAGAAGACAAGTTACCAATCTACTGCCATCCAAACAGTGCAAAATATAAAATGATTAAGATTGTTGACATTTGGGGGTTTTGTTAAAAATGATGTGATATTTTACCTTTTAGAAGAACATATATCAGAATCTGATTCAAGTGTTCTTGGAAAATGTATATGGTAGATTTTGTCCAGCACTGTATGTAACTTTGTTGCTTTCTGTTGTCTGGTTTCAGTTTCTTTTAAAATAAAGATAATTTTTGCCAGGAAGTTGTCTGTTGATTTTATGAAGATGATGTAATGCCTAGATTAACTCTTCTAATGTATTGCCTGTGAGTATGCATTTGGATTAGGCATAATCCAGCAAGAAAACAGTATGAGGTCATATTGATCAGAAAAGATAGCTTCTGCCTCTCTTGGAGAGGTCTGCTGTTCTGTAGAGGCATTAATCTGAAGTAACTTCAAAGCAGATTAGAAGAGGTCTTGCACCATAAACCCCATTTATTTCTCACAGGATGGGAGGGAAGGCTCAGGCACCATTTGACTGAATAGATTCTTTAGAGCTTTCTGCACTTGGGAAGAGATTATGCAAAGAATTATTTATTCTAATTTATAAAATTATTACTAAGCTATTCCTGTTTGTTGAAATGCCAGAACTAACACATACCAAATCAGTACATTACTAAGAATCTTGGTGGTGTGGTCCCAAGCCACACATGCAGAACAGGTCATTGGAATAAATTGCATCTCATAAAATGTTCCTGCTCTTCTTAAAAAATATGGAGAGATGAGAGAAATGAGAGAAAATTTAGAAAGGATGGGAGGGGAAAAAGGTTATTTATTAAATTAAAGATAAGAAAATGTAAACTATTTAAAGGATTCCCCCCCCCCCCCCCCCTTATACTGAAGCCTCTGAAGCCATTAGAAGTGAAATAACCCCTGGAATGTATGTATGTATTGGCAACTGGAAGGTCCAAAGTATTAGTAGTAGTATTAAGACTTGACTGGAATATAAATCTCCATCCTTCATAGCACAGGAGGTGGGAATTTAAAGTTTTCCAGGGAAAATTTTATCTCCTTTCACTATACAGTTTCTTGCACTTTTGACTGGTAATTTAGTACCAACAGAAGAAAGATCCTGAATAGACTTCTCTTGGTTACTTGGTCATTTGTCCAAGTAAGCTGGCAATGTGGAATGTGTATGACATAGGTGGTGTTTCTGCAGATACACAACAATACAAGACTTTTAAGGTTGATTCAAGACCTGTTTCAGTCCTTTTTGTGTCCTTTAGAAGCTAAATCTGCTACTTTGACTTAGAAATGTGTTAGTGACATTTGCTGTGTCTTCCACGAGTGAATACAGAGCTTTGCCTTGGAGGTCTAGCTTCTAAGTAAGACTTTTTTTGTTAAAGTATTGGAGCTATTCTGTATAACTTGAGAACACCAAATACAGGTAACTATAACCTGCCTTGTAAAGTGTGTATACATAGTCTGGTCTTTCTGGCAGGAGTAAATAATAAGCTGCTTCATTTCAGTATATTCTCTGTGATTAAGCTAAAAATGACACCTGGATGACCAAGGCAGAAGACCAGCACACAACAAATCTCAAACTTTTATTGTCTGTGAATGAACTCTCCAAAACTGAAGGATGTGTTCTGGATGACTACAGCTGCCTTCTGGAGTAGCAGGAGATTTTGAGTTACTATCACATTATAATCATTCTATTGGAACACCCTATTTAAAACAAAACACCATCCCCTCCAACTCCCAACTCTTCCATTACTTCATCTAGGAAGCAGGCAAATAGGATTTTGACTACTGTGTGCAGTTTTGGCCTCTCCATTTTCAATATAGTAGACCTGGGAAAGCTTTGGAGGTCAGCAAGGAAGATAAAGCTGTGTAAAACAAATGTAAGTAAGCTGAGAGTGTTTCTAGGAAAAAAGAACATCTCTTAGAGTGGAGAAAAGTATATAAAAACCTGAATGGCACAGAAGGGATGTTTAGAACTTCCTTGTTTCATCCTTGTCTGCACTTGCCTGAAGTTTGTCTTGCAGTAGAGACAACTAAGATATTAAATAAAGGTTTAAAACAAACAGGAGGAGTTTTGTTCTCATGGGAAGAATCTTTCCTCAGCTTCTATTTACTTATTTATTTTCTCTTACAGTTTCTTAGACTGATAGCAGTCTGTTTATGGAGACATCACGGTTTAAGTCTAGGCTCAGAACTGTAAACCACAGAAGTCTCATCTGCTGTTGCTGCAGCTGACAGCAAGGCTCCTTATGCCATGATGCAGATCCTACCGTGGCTGAAAATATATATCATGCAAGGTTTTAAAAAAATAAAAAATCAGATGTGCCAAAAATACCTAAAGCATTTTGACTTTCAGTTAAATGTCTTTCCTCTTGTACTTCTGAATGCTCTTGGAATGAGGAATTTAATTCAGTTCTCAGATTCCAGTCCATGCAAGCATTCATCAGATGGTACAGATGGGGGTGAGGGTGGAGAATAACCCAGAAATCATATTAATTACAATGGATTTCTTGCTCTGAAAAAGTTTTAAACCTCTGTGATATCTACTTTTATATATATATACAGTACTTAAGGGTAACCACTACCATTTGAACATTGCTTTGGAATATAGATAATAGAACATAAATATTAAATATTCAGCAATACACATAAGAAATCTTAACTAATGTGTGCAATGTTAAACTCAGTTTTTCTTGGTCATATTTTAAAAGAAAGAAAAGGGGGAGAACTGGACTTCTTGGTTCTGGATTTTTTCCAAATAGTTCTAAGTAATTGTATACTTTTGAGAAACTTAAACATACCTGAATGTTTATCCAAATGTGTTTGGCTTGCCTGCAACCCATATTCCCCAGCAGCAGTTACTTTCTATACAGTAGACTTTATTTTGGCAGATACGGTGTTACTGTTTGAGGAAGGTTGAGTAACAATGTGCAAATTACCTCCTGAGTTTTTGGCAAAGACGACGGTAAAATAGACAATACTGCGAGGCAATAGCATGGAGCTGCCAGCATGACCTAATTATTTTTAGAGGACATCTGAAAGCTTCAGTGTATTGCTAAATCAGTCCTCAGCTTTTAATAGTTTTAACCAGAAATTGTCAAACTAATAGCAGTTTGTCTCTATGGAAATGTATTTGGATAATGAGAGCTGCATTCCTTCCTACTCTGCTTAGGTGTGAGTGACGGAAACCAGAACCGTGCCTTACATTCACTGGATTGTGGTAAGTCAGTGAGCCAGTACCTACAGGAGGGTTTCTCTTAAGTTTTAGGAAGCCAAAAGTACTGTCCGTTTGCTTCACTTCCTGCACTGTTACTCTGAGGCCCCGGGTCAGTTTGCGTTGTTTTAAACTCCGTCCAGGACCCGCAGCAAAGAGCGCCTCACCCCTGCCTTAGGCAGCCTGCACCCCGCCTTCCTCGCCCAGCACGGGCGGCGCGGCGGGCGGGGCGGCCCTGGGTGGCGCTTGGCTCCGTGCCGGGCCGGGCCGGCGGCGGGCTCGCTGGGAGCCGCGGCCACCCTGTGCCGCCGTTCTTAGCAGCGGGGCTGGCCGCGGCGGGGCGGGCTCCTGCTCGCGGGGCCTCCGCGGCACCGCCAGGCCGCCGCTCCCGCGCCGCCTTGCGGATCGCGCTACTGGCGCCGCGTTCCTCGGCGGCAGCAGCGGTGCAGGGGACCCGCGGGCTCCCGGGGACTCCGCTCCAGAGCCGCGGTGCCGGGGAGAGGCGAGGGGGTACGGCCTGCAGCCCCGGGGCCCACAGCTCCCGGCGTGCACCGCGGCCCGCCCCGCGCGGGGCGCCATTGGCCAAGGCACCTTCCGGCGGCAGCGCGGGGGGGGGGGGGGAGTTGACCCGGAAGTGCTCTTGGGGAGCCCCGGAAGCTCCCCTGTCCCTAGCAACGGCGGCGGAGCGCCCGTAACAACAGGCCGCGGCCATGCCGGTGTGGCTGCGGGAGTACAGCTGGCGGCAGACCGGCTCCGCCGTGTACCTCTCGCTGCCGTTGCGCGGCGTTCGAGCCACCTCCGCCAACATCTTCTGCACGGACCAGTACTTGAAGGTGGGGCGGCCGCGCCCGCGCCCTCGCTCGTCCCACGTCGCGCGGTATCGCCGCCTGGAGATGTGTTGTGCCCGTGGGCCTGCGGCTTGGTCGTACTTTATAGCTCTGTTAAGAAGCACCCGCTTAATACACCATGGCAGCGCTGTCAAGTTTATAATCTTCTATATTAATCTGTAATCTCCCTTTATATGCTGCAGGCTGTTAAATATCCCACTAGGGTTAATGGCTTTACTACTGTTCATTATTCTCCGTACTAATGCTCTTGCTACTCAATAGGTGACAGCTACCCGTTCTCTATAAATGGCCTGAATTAAACACATCTGCTTATATTATGAATAATTGTTCTAAATTTGAGGTCCACGGCTTCTGTTGCAGTGCTGAAGAACCAACTTTCTCAATCTCTTTTATCTAGTCTAATAAAATACATAACTTCCATATGGGATACTAAGCAAATTAATTTTGTCAATAGCATGTGTTTCTTGAGGTTTACTGAATGCTTGTACTGAGTATTCCGATTATGTGAGATTTAATTAAAAATTGTAAATATTAGTACAAATCAATTATATTTTTATAGGTAAGCATCCCTCCCTTTTTATTTGAAGCCATTTTATATGCTCCTATTGATGACACAAATAGCACAGCAAAGATTGGAAATGGAATCATTTTCTTCACTTTGTATAAAAAAGAAGTGGCTATGTGGGATTCCCTGACACTAGCAAATGGTAAGTTTTGTGCCAAAACTTTACAATAAGCAATGTGAAACTTCTGCTGCTAGATGTCTGCTAGGTTAAACCTTGTTGTTCGTTGTTAAAAACAGAAAGTATATGAAAACAGACAAAGAACATCTACTGGCTAGTGCACACAAAACAAAACAATATTGTAAAAGTTACATTTTGTACGTAAGCAAATCTTAACTTTTTTTAGAGATGTGCTTGATAACTGCTTTGTGGAATTTGAATCATGTTGCGTTTTCCTAGACAAAGTAGCAAAGGCATCCTGGTTTTATGACTATGGTACATAACAGTAGTTTTTGTTTGTTTTTTAAGCTAACAAGGAGAAACTGCAGTATTTAAGAGAGAATGCTGTTCTAAAAGCCCATGAAAAGGCAAAAGAGGAGACAGAAGCAAAAAAAGTTACAAAACAGGAACACAGAAAATATGCTTTGGAGGCCACAATGAAGGTAAGCTTAGAAGGAACCCTACAAGACATATACATGTAAACAATTACCAACTAATCTGGCAGCTGCTTGGTTAAATGTACCTTAAAAAATATGAAAAGTACTCATTTTTATTACAGTAGTGGGAGAACCTTGTTATTTCTTTGTGCTTAAAGCATATCTATTACCAAATATGAAAATGATACAGAAAAAATACTTAGACATTGCCATTTTCCATTAGTAATACGAGTGAAAGCTTTTGGTGAGGAGTTCAGATTTTTGTCAATTGGAAGGAGACTATGGTAATGTGGTAAAACTGTAATCTTTTGGGGCCTTTGCATCAGCACAAGTATTTAGTCATTTAGCACTGTCAAAAATACTGATTAAAAAAAATCTTAATTATTCATTATTATATTTTATATCAGACTTGCTATTGATTGTCTGTTGTGTGTATCTTTGTCATTCTGCATTTTATGCATATTTTAAGGTACCTTCTTTTCTTCAAAATGTTTATGTATATAAAAACTCTGGTCACTTCATTTGTGTTTAAAAGGATTTTTTAAGGTATACAGTGCCATTTTAAGATTGCATGTACAATTTGGACTAAAATTAACTGCAGTTAGTGACTTAGTAGCAACGCTGTACCTATTCTGCCTATGTAATAATCTCAAAGAGAAGAGGCAAAATAAGAAATAGTGTATTAAAATGAAGCCATATATTTTACATTTCTATATATTCCAGAGATCTGCATTGGAATATGGCTAGAATTTTCATTGTTTATAAGTAATATTTATTTATGAATGTTTCTGGATCATACCTTAGTATGATAGTTAACCTTAGTAACATAGTTAGAAGATATGACTTTTAAAAGCTAATCAGAAATCTTTACTCTCCCAATCTTTTTTAAGCATCTTTTATAACTCTGTTTGTACAATCACATTAATTATGATGTTATGCCTGGTATATGAAACTGGGAAGATAATGGTGACTTAGTCATCTTACTGTTATCAGATGTTACATATCTCATAGGTTTATCATTCAAACAGTTGGAAGAAGAAGAAAGAAAAAGAATTGAAGATCTGAAAGAAAAGGAGCGGCAGAAGGTCACTAAGGAGTTGGAGTTATGGAAAAAACAGCAAAAAGATGCTGAGAAACAAAAGAGGGTACAAAAAGAAGAGGAACTACATCATGAAGTAGAGAAATTAAAGGCGAAGAAAAAGGAAAAAGTGAACAAAACTATGATTCCTAATGAAGGAATTTCTAAGACTGCACTCAAACCTACAAAAGGTTGTATTATTGAAATACATTTTATCCTTCTTTAAAATATGGGTATAACTTTATTCCTAGATGTTTCTAATTCATCTTTTATCTTTTTCTCTCTCTACTGAACTAATTCTTTTAGTTTGCAGTTATTTTCAGGCAATTTATTGAGCTAAAGCATGTGAGTTCTTAGCTCTCGTTTAAGTCTTTGGAAGTACAAGGGCAGGTTTGTTCTAAGCTTTAGAGAAGTAAAACAGAAAGCCTTTCTGACAGTGTAAGGGTGGAGTTCATGTTACCCTAAGTTACGTAACTGCTGGTTTTCATAGAAATACACAATCTTCTTTCATTCTCTCTATCCCGTGTCTTGGCCCCACAGAGAGCCAATTCAGGAAACTAAACCAACAGAAAATATTTCATTTTTGTTTTGTTTGTGTGTTTTGGTGAGGTTAGTGTTAGTTCTTGCAGTTGCCCTGCCAGAGAATCATATAAATAACAGAGATAGTGTGTGAGAGGAGCTATTAGAGGTTTAATTCTAATGTGCAGAATTTCTAAATTAGGTGTACTTTGGACTTTGGTAGAAAATCAGAAAAACCTTTTTTGTTTCATTTTTCATTTCCAGTACTCCAATTCTTTTCATAGGTCATGGTTCCTGTAGTATGTTTTCAGAAAATTTAAAGGAAGAACAGTTACCAGCTCCTCGATCTGCTGCTACAATTAAAATCAACTTTACATCACGAGTTTTTCCTACAGCTCTGCGAGAATCTCGCATTGCAGAAGAGGAGGAGGTAAGGTTTGCTCTCTGTTTTAGTATGATGCTTCTACTGTCTTCCAAGATGGCAAATTACTTACTGTGAATTCAGTAAGTTGACAAAAATGTTACCTGTGCCCAGAAATGTTACCTGTGCAATATTCTTATCTTCCAAGGAATGCAGTCTTATTTACATAAGATTTAAAGACACACTTCTATATAAAAATTATTTTCACCAAGCATGTGATTATGCAGATTAATAAATAGCATGTTCCTTTTTTGGGGAAGCAAAAAAAAAAAAAAGGCAGCAATATTATTTTAATTCCTTGAAGTACAAAATTTGAAATGTCTTTACTCTTACATTTCAGATTCTTTAAGTTCTGTCCTCTTAAAAAGAAGCTCACAGTTAGGTCTTTTGAGCTCTATTAAATGAGCATAAAGAGTTTAGAAATTCCAAAACAAGCAAACAAAAATGTTTTAGTGATGCAGTAACCTTACTGCTCACACAGTAATAAAATATGTGGGGAAACTTGAAAGTTTTTCATATCTGACATAATTAAATATTTCTCTCTGTACAAAATATGTGGCAAATAGAATTCTTTTGATAGGAGTGAGTGAAGAGATCAAAGCAAAATCCTTTTTTGGATTTGAATTTTTCTTCAGAAATAATACTTACACGTTGTATATCTACAGTGGCTACGGAAACAAGCGGAAGCTCGAAGAACAATAAGTGCTGATTTGTCTGAGCTGGAAGATTTAAAAGAAGAGGAGAAGAATCCAGATTGGTTAAAGGACAAAGGAAAGTAAGTTAGATTCCATTTGAAGGTGTATTTAAAATTAAATATTAGTTATATAGTGTATATCTATTGTTTAGTTTTGATATTTTCTATTTATCCTAGATACAGATGGTGAATGTCTACGTAGTAGAGAATTTATTGACAGCTTATGGGGTTTGAATCTGATAAAGTCATGAGATGCAATTGCTGAAGCTCATGATGGACAAAATAATTGTGAACATATAATGCATAATTTTCTATGAGGATAGTTAAGTCAATGCAATATTATACTTAGGTGGATTTCCTTGAATTTGTACTTTTTATTAAGAGGTTAAACATCTGTCTAAAACTTCAGGAATTTGATAAAAATATTGGTATGTTTATATAGCTGTGTTATACAGAAAGGTTTGATTAGGCAATCATAATCAGATACATAGCTTTCAGAATTAGTCCTGTGTCTGCATAGATGTGTCTGCCTCTTACTGTTCTGCATTGCTTTTAAGCAGTGACTGTTTTTGTTAGGTTGTGTGTCTATATGCTGTATTGTCAGCATCAAGTCTGACTGAGCTGTCAGCCGTGTTGTTCTCAGAAAGGGCTATAAATGGCCATTTCCAAGGAAAAGCTCCTAAACCTTCAAATTTTTGAAAAGAAATTGTTAACAATAATTAGGTATTTATTTTGTGATTTATCACCTTGTTTAAAGTGCGTGTCTCACTTTTTGTTTTATACTTAGCAAAATGTTTGCAACGGGAAACTATCTTGCGGCTGTAAATGCATATAACCTCGCAGTGCGACTAAACAATAAACTTCCCCTACTGTATCTCAATCGTGCTGCTTGCCACCTTAAACTGAGAAATTTACATAAAGCTATTGAAGATTCCTCTAAGGTATAAATACATAGCTTCTCTGTCAGCTTATACATGATTGTGATTTATTACTGTGATGCTTCTGTTTCAAGCAGATCTGTAAATACTTATTAGTGCAATTCCAAATTTTTTAATTCAAAATTGATATAATGAAGTCATGGTGAAAGGTTAAAACTGGACAGTGATTAATTAATGAACTTTCAGAAATTTAAAACAAAGAAACAAAAAAAACCCTAAACCATGCTTCCAGACATTTGGGAGGAATGGCCATAAGTAGATTCAGTACATGTTTCTTTACAGGTGAAATATTGTAGCAATATATAAACCTGAAAAGAAAGACAACTTTGAGCAGGAAAGAAAAGAACATATACACAGATACCTTTTGTATTATGTTGTGGTGTTCATTTGGTGGGAAGAAAAAAGGTGGTGGTGATGAGGAGGATACCTTAAAAAAACCCCAACAAGATGTTTTTAAAGAAGGGCTGTATCATCTTGGTGTTTTAGAAGCCATTATTTGTGCAATGAGAGAAGAGCTATCTCAAATGGCACCTGAATAATTTGGAGAAAGTTTTCCCAGAGTTATTATTTTTTGAACTAATAAGTACTTGGGGCTTGAAACTTGTTTCTTCTATTTTTTTTTCTAGTAATTACTACTGCAACACATGCTTTTTTAGGGCTGCTTTTTTTTTTTTTTTTTTTTTGGTAGCATGCTATGGAATATCATGTATGAAAATAGAATACATTATTTGACTGTAATAAACATTTAATCCAGTATTTGTCAGTTTTTAGCCATGGCAATGAAACTGTATTTATCAAACTGTGGGGTGACAAATCTTAATGACTAGATTCACAAGCCATATAGCTAAATTTGAATAGTTATTTTATATTTCTCTTTGAATAGTTATTATGTTACTGCATAATAATAGGGATTAGGGGAGAGAAGTGTGTGTAAATGAGAAGAAAACAAAATTATGGAAAATCTACCTCTAAATATTTTGGGTGTTTTCATTTGTAAAGGCACTAGAACTGCTGACACCACCTGTTCCTGATAATGAGAATGCTCGAGTAAAAGCATATGTGAGACGTGGAACAGCATTTTGTCAGCTGGAATTATATACTGAAGGTGAGACCTTGGTTTTGTGAAAACATGCACATGGATTTATACTGACGTTCAGGTAGTTCTGTTTAGCTCAATGAGAGTGCTCACACCTTTAATTTTTCAAGAGGGACGTTAAAGGAGGCCTGTACAACCTATGTTTCTTTTGTTACGAGCCTTCATACCACATTCCCTAATTTTTTAATTTAATTTACTGGATAATTGCAATTCCACTTGAAAAATCTTTACAAGTTTTAAGAAAAAAATGATTGTATTCCGAATTTAAGGAGTACACAGTTTTTCTATTGAGGAAAAGGCTTTAGGGAAGTGTGTATCCTCTGTTTGGTCTATTGGGTCAGTCTTTCTTGTCTGTAGTGGCCAGCTGTTGACCATGGCAGCTTGGTGGCCACAGAAGGTATTAGTGAGGAATGAATAAGAGGTTGGAGATGAGATATTTGTGTTGGGAAGCATTCAAATGTAGGATGCAAACTGATATGAAACTAGGTTGCGCTAGTTTTTCTGTTCATGAAGCAATGTTTTATTGGTTTTGAGATTATATTTACAGTATTTTCAACTGTGGAACAAATTAACCTGAAATACTTCTAAAATATTTGCTTGTGAAGTGCTTAGTAATGTATCTTTGTAAAATGATTTATGAAACCTGTATTGATGAGCAAAATGTTTCATCAAGTACATGTGATTTGTGTGAAAACAGCTGAATTAACAGTGTCCCTACTGAGTTCTCTAAGAGTACCAGTTTAGTTTTGTAATTGTGAATTGTAAAATTGTAAAAGTGAATGTTGATAATAGAAAACGAAGAATATAAAGAATGTTAGTGTTGAAATACTAAGCTTTTCTCATCGGTTACCTTTTTCTACCTATGAATCACTTTGTCATTCCCTTACAGCTCCATTTGCACTTGGAAACCTTATAAAAAAGACAATTAAACAAGATTTTATTTCCTGTACTCATGGTTTGCCTTTTTTCCCCCCAAGCTCCAGTATTCACAGTTCATGTCTTTTTTTCCTTGTTTTCATGCACTTTCATTCTGTTCTTCAATTTTACTCATCTGCAGAACACTTTTGAACACTCCCCTTATGCACATATGCATATATGTGTGTATGTATGTGTTTTCATGTTTCAATACCTGAAAATGTTTATGTAGTACAGTGTTTCCACTAAAATGTTTTTTAAATAATGTAAACAAAATATAAATTTATTTACTGACAAAGCCTAATGTAATTCTGATTCCATCTTGCTCAATAGCAAAACTCAAGATCAATACATTATGCGTATGACTAGGGAGCAGTTATTTCCAGTTAGTTGCTAAAGAGGATGCTCTTGCATTATTGATTGACCTTCTTCTTAAATGTATCTGTATTAGGTCTCCAGGATTATGAAGCAGCTCTCAAGATTGATCCTAAAAATAAAACTATAGAAAAAGATGCTGAGAAGATTCGACACCTAATTCAAGGAACAACACAAGAATCTTAATAGAAAAAAAAAAAAAATAACTTTTTAACAGGGACACCTTTTGAGGGCATCAGAAAGAATCTTAGTTCTCTTCAGTATGTTCTTAACTAGACATTTTTCTGTTTCACTCAGAACACCTACAGAATTGATAAAAGATTGGATATATGAATTACTATTTTTGGAAAGTGTAGTATTATAACAAATATGATTAGATATATTTTATATCATTTTGATACAAAGTTGTCATATTTTTGCTTTCTGTGATATATTGGTGGGCTGAATATTAAAACATGCTTTTGGTACTTGATTTAAAGTTACTCATAACTAAATTAAACATTTGTCTGGAAATATCTACTGAAGCTAGACAGTTGGTTTTCAAACAACTTCAGTAGCTCCATGTAGTCAATACCTGTTAACTTCTTGTTTTTCTGTTCTCCACCAAAGCTGAAAGAGTTCTGTTTCATTATGGTTATATGCTTTCCTCTTTTCTTATTGTTCATAGTGTTTGGCACATCTGAAACTAAGTGAATTTAGATACTGTAATTCAGGCATCTAATTTGGAAAACCTCCACCTGTTAGCATAGAGGTAGATGTTACGTCCTGCAGAACATTCTTTTTAACATTAAGGAATGTACACTGAATATTTTCAGACTATTTTGAAACATTTGTTTGGGCTGACCAAACAAGGTAATTGGAAAAATTATAAACCTGTAGCGTTGTATTGTAGTGGTTAATTAATCGTGTGATAAATAGTCCTATCAATGAATATGACTTCCTCCATACTACTACAATTAGTAATCTTACAGTGTAGTGCTGTAATAGCATATTCTAAATCAAAACCGTTGTTATTTATATGAGAATACATATTTTTCTTGAGCTAGTGTTTTAATTTATACTCTGTTGACACTGGCCGGTATCTCAGGAATACTGGTGTGATTACAGATTCTCAAAAAAGGGACCATCCTGGTGAGGTTACAAGTGGTGTAAAATGACATGAAGCATGACACTGTCCTTTGAATTCCTGCACCTGTTGTTCTGGATAGCGGAAGAATGTAATACAGAATTTTATTGTTTATATATATGTTAGCATTTGTATTAGCGTGACAACCCGAAACACGGGACTCGAAGTGGTTCTGTTTTGTTAGGCGTTCTGTCCAAATTGTGACTGTTTCAACTACACTCCTTTCAGTAGCAGTTTTAGCAGACTTCTGAATTTTCCACGAGTCTGTTTCCTGAATACCATTTATGACAGATTTCTGTCTTTAGAAGAAAATATTTTTTATGCAGATATATGTTATTCTGTGTAAATTTTATACTCTTGGAACAGGGAGAAGGTGCAGGCGTTGTTTCCAGTTGCTTTACTTAGAGCCTTGAGAGGCGTGCTGAGGTGAGTCAGAAACGTCTGGGGTAGCTGCTGTTCCTTCTTTCCTACAGATACCTACTCCACTGCAATGGAAGGGGGTGAAAATACTTTTTTATAGCAGTTGGAAGGACAGCAATGCAGGAGCTTTAGTGCCTCAGTTGAGTGTAATGGTATACTTGCCAAAATAAGGCTATTTCGTATAATTACTGAGGAGAAGCGGGGGCTAAGGAGGAGAGACGCTGGCAATGGGAAGAAGAACATGCAATGGAGTAGGTGCTGGTTGTAAGTTCCTGATTTTCTGTTTTGGTTCCAGAGCCTATTAGAACACTCTGTATACATCTGTATAGGCTGTTTGTATTGCAGTGATTTGTTATAGCTGCTCAAGGCTGGTTTTGATGTGGGCAGGCACCTTTTTCTACTGCTATGAAATAGAAACAGTGCCCTCTTTAAAGGTTAGGGAAGCAAATTGGTGGCATGAACAATATCTGCCTGTTTCATCTGATTATATTGTTGGATGTTACACTTTTGACTTCAATACCTGAGCTGATGATGTGTGTACTGTATCGAAGTCATATGCGTTATGCTGGTCCTGACATGTAAGAATGTGGAGACTGACTTTATGTTTTAAAATTAGAAAACAGTTTAATGAAACTGTTTAATTTGGTTTAGTTAAACCATGACAACACAGCAAAATCAAAATACATCAGATATTGACAGTTATTCCCAGAATACTGAAATAACAGATTTATTTTCTTAAAGCTAGGTGTCTCATCTAAGTCTATGAAAAAAAGATGGAGATGCGTTTTTATAGAGTATGCTGGAAATTGGGGTAGTCATATACCCTACTTCTGTCAATGGCAGTGTTTAAATAAGTATCTTGAAATGACGCACAAGTCAGTAAGTGTTTTGAAAAGGTTTGATCCACTGGATGATAAATACAGGGTACCATCTGCGAGATAGGTGGTATAGCACCATATTCACTTGAAGTTGTTTTAAACAGTAAAACCTGAGGCTTTGTCAAAGAACTGTTGGTCATGAGTGTTTTGGGGTCCAGCATACAGGAAAACACCGGGTTGCCAGGATTTGTGCAGAGGGGCAGATGAGGAGATTGGTTTTGCTCAGTGTTCAGACTTGATGGCAGTTCCTTGGCAGAAGTCATCTTCTTTCCCTATTCAGGAGACATATTTTAATTCAGCCTTTCAAATAACAGGGCAAAGCATTTCAAATTTGTCAAATGATTGTGGTCAGAGCAAATGTTGCTCAAGATGTGTATTGAAATACAGGCACAGTGGAGAGTGAGGAACTTAACACTGCTGACTTTTGACCTTATTTAGTAAACTGTGGTCAGTGATAAATTAGTCCATTAACTATGAAGTAGCAGCAAAAATTTGGAATTTGCATCAACTTCTGCATTAGTGATAATCTTGAGCATAGAAAATATCTTAATATGTGTGGTAGAAATAGTATAGATAATAAAAATAGGAATGAGAGTAAGAATCTAGTGAGGTTTTGTGGATAGTTTGTTTTGGTTTTGACTTTTCTAATATACAGAAGTATGTATGCTAAAATAGAGCCCTAAAGAAATGTCCAAATGACTGTACTTCTTCACTCATGTTTGCATGCATGAGTTTACTTTTTTTTCCCCTCTGTAGGGAGTGAATTAACATATGACAGATACTCCTTAGTCTGTTGGTGGTAGGTGCTCTAACGCAGTGTTGGTGAGCATGCAGTAAAACTGCCCTGAAAGGGCACCTCCCTTAGTTTTGCTGAGCAAGCCATTCAAAACCTGCTGGTCTTCAGAGGTGCCATGAGATCTTTTTTCTTTGTACCTCAGTCATGTAAGAGATGAAGAAAACATTCAAGTTGCTAGCTTAGATAAAACTCACGTAAGAAATCCTGACTTTACTTTGTTTATTAATGAGGCCTGTTGTTGTCTCCCGTTTAGTTTTTGCACCAGTATTAGAGCACTGGTGGGGCCCAATTCCCCGGGCTTTAGGCTCTGCTCTGTGTGTATTGTGGATGGGATGCGGTGTAGGAGCTGCCTTACCCCCAGCTGCGAGCGGCTCTCTGGGAAAGGACAGCTTCTCCGGAGGCAGCACGGCCGCAGCCGTCTGGTTCCAAGCCCGTGCTGTTGGGAAACTTTCCAAATGCGTTAATTCACAGTCATCAGAGTTCTTCCACCTGTCCAAAACCAGAAAGATCAAATACTTCTAGTCTCCATCTGTTGTGCCTTTTTTTTTTTTTTTTTGGTGGGTTTTTCTTTGGTGGGGCTTTTTTGTGGTTTTGTCGTTGTGGGTTTTTTCCTTGCCCTTAGCACAAGCACTACTCGCCCGTCAGGGAGCGCGTCCCTTCGCAGCGGCTGGCCCTCGCCTGGCTATGCCGGGATGGCCTCTGAGAGGCGCTCCCCGCGCCGCAGGTGCCTCGGCGCTCGCTGTCCGCGGCCGGCCCGCAGGCCCGCCCTCGCGCTCCTCCGCGCCGCGCTCCCTCCCGAGCTCCGCGGGCCCGGCCCGGCCCAGACCCGCTGCCGCTGTCCGGGAACGCGGCGGCCGCTCGGCCCGAGCGCGGCGGCGCGGCGTTGCCATAGCAGCGGGGGCGGGGCGGGGCGGGCCTCCCGCCGCGGTGCCCGCTGGGCGCTGCAGTCGGCGGGGCGGGCGGGCCGCCGGGCCGCGGCCTACGCTCGGACTACGCTCGCCAGGGTGCTGCGGGGCGCCGCCCCCCTGCGCAGGCGCGGCCCGGCCCGGGCGGGTCGGCCCGGGTCGGTGTTGTTTTTGACGGCGTCACTGGCGGCCGCGGTCCGTGTCCCCTCGTCCGTGCCGGGCCCCGTGGGGGGCCGCGCTTAGGTGAGGCGGTGGGAGCGGCCCGCGGGGGAGCTGCCGCCTTCGGCCTGGCCGCGGTGCGCGGCCTCCCGGGGAGCGCGGCGGCCGGCGGTGCGTGAGGGGCTGCCTGGAGCGGGCAGAGCCCGGCGGCGCTGCGGCGGGGGCAGCCGCCCGCTGTTGGCCGCAGGGAGCGAGCAACCGGGGCGGTGCGGGGCGGCCGCGCCTCTCCGCGGCGGCCGCACGGGCTCGGCGGGCGGCACTGCCCGCTGTGCCGGCCCTGGCCATGGCGTTTGCCAACTTCCTTCTCTTTCATCATCTGCCTCCGTCTCTCCGGCTGATGCAAGGTGTTCTGTTTCCTCAGTGGGGGGGTGTGCCCTGAACTGTTCCGGTACCGGGCCGGTTTCTGTGTCAGGTGTGTGGGAGAGAGGTCGTGAGCGCTCAGCAGGGAGCGAGTGCCCTGGCATGGGTTGGCTCCTAGAAGCCACATTTGTCTGGCTGGAAGTCGTAGCGATGGAATAGTCGGTATGGGTTGCTAAATATATTCATGAAGAAGAATGTTACTTTAGGAAAGAAATTACACCGCTCAGTAGAAATAATAGATTTGCATGAAAACCCTGAAGTGTGATACCACTGTAGCATGTTTTTATTTCTGCTGTGCGACAGAGAAGCTGCTGTAGAAGAGAACCATGAGTTTTTACTTGGAATGACAGCACAACAAACTCTAAAGAACGCCGATTTCTATCCGTGCCTTGTTATTCATCTTGTCCTTTGTCTACACTTACCGAGTTGGTTTTTTTAGCCTAGGAGATCCTCTTTGAAGACAGAAGAACTTAGGGGTTTGTTTAGACTGGAATAGTTATTCTTTCTGAGACTGGTATTTATTCTTCACCAGTGGATAAATAGGATGTGGTATCTCATTTTTATGTGGAATAACTTGGTATTGCATTACGTATGACTGTAAACTTCTACACCTTGTGCTTCTGGTTTGCGTGTCA
Source organism: Strix aluco (assembly GCF_031877795.1). NCBI lineage: Eukaryota > Metazoa > Chordata > Aves > Strigiformes > Strigidae > Strix > Strix aluco. Next base: position 25,882,621 of record NC_133942.1, on the reverse strand, counting down.
CTAAGGTTAGGAAAGTAGTTCACACTCCTGGTTCCCTTACCCCTCCTCCCCCCCCCCGCCCCCCCACCTCCCCCACTCCCCCACCTCCCCCACTCCCCCAACAACAATATGTAGAGGTTGAACTCTGAATATAACAGATATTTATTTTGTCTAGATAGAAATTTAAAAGGTGATGTCACTGAGAGTGTAGGACGTTTGCAGGCCTAGAATCAGCTTTGCAGTTTAGACTGCAGTACAGAACAACTTGAGCTGTAACTTTCTTCTGAAAAATAGCGGCAATAAAAGTGTTTAGTGAGAAGCCAAGTGAGTGAAGCTGTGCGTATGGGGTGAGTTGTTTTTTGTTTTTTGAAACTTTTCTTCTGGCTTGACCTGGCGTACAGGAGATATGGAATACTCCACTGTGTCCTCCAGTTATCCTTGCTGTTACTGGGCTAGAACCCATTAGCATCATCTTGATTAGTTAGGAAGTTTGCAGGCTTCATGTCTGTTTAATTCCTGCCCAAAGCTGCTACTTTTTTTTTTTTTTTAATAGCTTGCATTCAGAAAGACAGTGGTAACTGTATCCAGCACCTTTGGGTGGGTAGGAACAGCATACTGGTTCTTGGTCATTTGGTGGTGGAGAATACAAGCTGGTGAAGAATTTGTGAGTTGGTCAGTTTAGCCATTGGGCTCAGATTAGTCTTCTGTATTTCAGTTTCCTTAAGAGACTGGATTTGACCTTAGATTTACTTATGACTAGGTGTGTTTTATTAATCTTTTACAGAAATAAGCTGTTTACCCTAGGTGTTGATTGAAGTTTATGAGCCCTGTAGTTAGGCGTTTTTTTATTAAGGCTTTTTAGGCTGTTTTGCTCTTTTAGCACTAATTATAATTAATATAATGCTTTACTTTTGATAGCTGTGTTACTCATGTATGTTTGCTGAATGTGCTTGTAGGAATATAGCGACCCTAGAGATGACCTTCAGTCTGATGCCATGTTCTCTATCATATTTGATAAATTTAGTGGTTCTACCTGTAAATCTCAGTGATTTTGTAATTATTCTTTTTTATTCTATTCTTTTTCTTGATACTAAAAATTTTTCTATTTTGGAGATTGATTACCTGTATTCAGTTAAATATGCAGTATTATAATGTAAAATAATCTGGTTAAACACAAGATAAATAACTTTTAATTCAAGGCCAGCAACTAATAGAAAATAGTGATTGTTTGCTTGTTCCTCTTTTTTTTTAATATTTTTTGATTCTGCCGATACCCACCTAGTTAGGTCCTGAAGCTTTCAGTTAGGAGGGGAAGACAGATGTTTAATACTCCATGGAACCTGAGGCCATGGTTAGGTATTCAGTAGAATTGGTTTTATGCAGTGCTCAGTTACCTGTCAGTCTGTGATCTGGATGGAGAGGGAGAACACACCAGCATTTATGTTGAGTTAGCTGGGGCCCACAATGAAATGCTGAGCTAGCTAGAGGAAAACATACTTTACCATGTCCAGTACAGTCTGCTGTTAAAACTTGCCCTTGCAAAATTTGTAAATGCACATGTATCAACAGGTTGGGGTTTTTTTTGTGTATTAAAGGATTTTAATTGTGTGACTTCACTGTTCTTAATCTAGCACTGAGGTGCACTAAAGCAGGAATTGCCGTGTTACGAAACCACAGCCTGAATTTCCACAGTGGAGATCAGACTTACTAGTAAGGACTGGGTAGCCACCTGTACTATATTTGCCCCAAACAGTGTTGTTTGTGGTTACACAAAAGGCCTGGTTTTCAATGACAGTAAATGTGGTACTCTTATGATTGCTCTGTTTGTTGAATTGTAGAATAATTAAATGGGAATGTTTTCATACTGAAGAGAATTCTTAAAAGATAATTTCAGATTACCAGTACAGTTTTTGCAACGTAGCCAGCGATCTTTCTGTTAGGTGGCAAGTTCTGATGCTGGTAGTTACCTTCCTCTGAAAGGAATACTGCTGCTGAATGCCGGGTCAAAGTCAAAATAATTTAATGACAGCAAGCAGATGTTATCATCTTATGAGAATTTGGGAACTCCGTCTCTGCCATTTGGGCATTTGTTATTTTGATGATTGAAGAAGTATAATTTAAAAAAAAAAAATCATTATTTTGATGATTGAATACAGTATGATTAAAAAAAACCCAAACCAAATGACCCCAAAACAAAATACTCCCTGCCTGATGTTCCCCAGCTGAGATTCCAGGAAGAGCACTAATGAAGGAAGAAAGAATTTAAAGGAAAATGACAACCATATTCAAAGTAGGGCTTTATAATAAAAGGAAATCCAGTTTCTCTGTAAGTTTGATACCTAAGTTGATTGTTAGTGAATATTTTTGCTTTATAAACTGTGGTTGTGATTGTCACCATTGCCTTTTTTTACAGAGTAACCCCAAATGTATTAGTTGAAGTTGATGAGGAAAAAGTGTTATATTAGAAAAAGTATGATAACTACCGTAACGCAGAGATATGAGATAAATGTTTACTGTATTTTGTAAGAAACCTAAATGGAATGGGAAATTTTGTGTTTTGCTGTGCAAATTTCTAGCCACACTGACGTATTTAGATGTTCTAATTCAAGGTTTGTGTATATTTTCTGTGTTAACAAACTGGGAGTAAAGGCAGGATTGATAATGAAGTAGAGAGTAAATAAATTTGAACAAATAGGTGCTTTTCTCTGTGTTCTTACTGGAAGTAACAAAGTATGGGAAATAAAGCAGATGTCTGAAGTTCTCAGAACTCTCTGCTTTGTCAATATTGTCATTTTATAGAAGCCTTATTGAACCATGATTTCTTTGTTGTTTTATTACATTGGATGCATAAAATAACACACAACCGATTGGAAATTATTCTGGTTTTCAGAAGTTTTTTTTCCCCAAGATAAATCTGTAGTAAATTTTTATTTTAAGGAATGAGAAATGCATTACATCTCTTTTTAAAGTTAGAATTTCTGTTAGTTAAGAACTTTAAAAAATAATCCGAATGTGTAACAATAATGAATACTCTGTATTCCTGGTACAGGAGAGAGAATAAGCAGACAGCTGCGGCCAGATGGCTCTCTTATGAAAATAACTACCAAAGTCATCCAGTACTGTTGTAACAATTTGTACTTCAGGTTTTTTCATTCTGTTTTTGTACTCTCCAGGTACTCTCTCAATTTTCTTCAGAATCACTATATTTGAAAGGAGTGAAAGAAACACAAAACTTTGTTTTGCCCAGTAGTTAAAGAGAATTACTTCCAAAAGAGCCTAATTTGTGTTTTTTCAAAAATACCGGGGTGTTTTCCTTGAATTCCTTGCCATGTATGAATTCAGAAATGGCTTCGTCTACTGAAACATGTCTTAAACAATGATGCTACAGACAAATTTTAAATTTGATTATTGATTTATTGGCTAACTGTGTGTGTTTAGCTAGTCTAAGAGCTTTTTGGCTGCCTAAAATAGGTAGGTACCTAGCAAAGCCATATTTGCTCCAAGTATAAAAAAGATAATATGAACTATGTACAAAAGAATATATTTTCTTTCTAAGCTTTTATTCTATCTTCTTTTTTTTAATTCCAGAATAACAGTTTTGAGTTAGTGTAGGGTTCTGTAACATCATGATTTGGAGTCTTCTGTTTATTGTTTTTCAAGGCAATAGTGAAATTGCATATCTTGCACGTTAAAAGAACCTACTTTTACTTGCAGCGTGCTTTGAAAATGTCTGAAAATTCCAGTGACAGTGATTCATCTTGTGGCTGGACTGTCATCAATCATGAGGTACCCAATCTCAAATTAATAAAGTTCTTTCAGTTTAAGACTAGCCATATGCAGTAAAATATTATTTCAACTTTGTAGTTTTTGTGTGTATGTTGCATTTCAACAGAGAATATAGAAGAGAGAAATAAGAAAGCATAAAAGTACTGTTTAAAAATGTGTATCCTTTACTATAGCTGACATAAATTTTGTTATTTAAAAATAATTTTTTTCTACAAAGGTTTTACTTTGAAGAATTGCTAGAATTTTAGTGAGATGCTGTCCTCTGTTCCATCTTTCGTGAAAACACTGACATTCTATGTAACTTGTCTGTTGTTGCTAATGTATTCTTTTTATTCTTTTCCTTCCAAATTCACACCACCCTGCCCTGTTCCCCATCCCCGCCCCCCCCCCCAAAGGTTGGGAATAATGGGCAGGCAAAAATTATCATGCTGAAGGGAATGATTCCATGATTTTTCCAAGTCTTTTTTACCTCTAAGGTATCTGATCCTAGCTTTGGCAGTTCTGTTTAGGAACAGCCCTCTGTCCTTACATTCTGTCTTCCTTACTATGAAAAAATAGGATAGGGACAAGTTTATGCTCAATGATGAGAATATTAGAATTACGATAGAATATTAGAATATTGTAGAATAGAATATTAGAATAAAGTTAAAATTAGAATATTCAATTGATGTGTGGAGCTCAACCAAATTTGTATGGCTTCAGTTGTGCTTCTGCCCATCTTTTGATCTCTGCTATAGCTTCATTTATTAGGCATACTTTTATTTGAGATGAAATGCTAGAATTCCCTCATTCTTTGATCAAGTCATGTGGTATAGCTATTTGCAAAGTCACTATTATGTCTGTGTAGCCCTGTTTTAATTTGTGTGTTTGTGTTTCCTATCTTCTGATGTTTGACTAGTTGTATAAAGTGACAATGGGTTTATTAAAGCAAAAGTAATTTTTAGCTCCTAGAAGAATAAAGCTTGAGACAAAAGAAAAAAAAAAGAAGCAATTAAAGGTCTGTTGGGATCGGATTTGTTGTTGCCTAGGTGTCTATGGGGTAGATGTCTGAATCTGATGTTGGTTTCTAAGCTTTCATTGTATAGATTAAATCAGTGCAGTCAATGGAGTCCAGAGTGTGGTAATTCTTATGTGAAGGTCAACACTTACATTTGATCAAATGACTTGCTTGTATTGATTGTACAGGTGCCTTCAATAATTTGCTCAGGTGTAGACAGGACAGTAGGGATAAGCTGTTTCTCCTTCACTGCACACTCTTCTATTTGCTGATTATAATGAAAATCTTGGTAATTCAAAAGGCAAGCCATTACAAGTTTGTGATTGTACTCAAGTTTTGAAAGATCAGTTCAATTTCAAAAGGGCAAGAGATATGGTTTGTGGCTTATAAATGTTGGGCCATGGTTTCATTTCTGTTGGCAGCAAGGTGGTATTTAAGAGATGCTTAAAACTTCTTTTCCTTCTTTTGGGTTGGATGACAAGTTGGGAATCCTGTCACCAAAAGAGAAACAGAAAACTCACTCCAGTCCGCAAGAGCAGGTGGGATGGGATACAGGAGTGCACAGGCTGCTGGACCTCACAGACTTCTAATAAAAGTGAAAGGATTTGGTAGTTGACTACAACAGTTGGGTTACTCAGCTGTGAATCGCAGGCTTTATTTTCATACTTGGAATGGTTATTTTACACTGTAACTGAAAATGAATTATGCAGGCTAAATAAATTAACATAGTACAAGAAGGCAGGAATTTGTCTAGCCAAATCAGAACAGATTTCTACGGTGTAGAGATTTTCTGTTCCCAGTTATTCCCTGATTAAAAGAAATAAAATCATTCACTTTGGGGTAGGAAAACACAGGTGTTTTAAGAGCTCCCATTATTGGTGTTCTGCTGGCAAGACAGCTTTGATTCTGAGTGTGAAGAAAGTATAATGAATGGGGTAGCTAGATACCCTTCACACACTTGTTATCCAGGGAGGGGGTGACATGTGGACTGCTGTATACTTTGGGAAAATGATCTGGAAATGATATTTAGGAAAGGGCTAGAACTTAAGGATTAGACAAATTTGGAATACTTTAGTATTGCTTTCTTGCATATTATCGTGACTTGTATTGATGATGACACAACAGAATCAGTTTCTGGATTTGTTTTGCCATTTACAAAGGCATTGGGTTAAGAGGGGCAAGAAATGGCAGTTGACTAGATGGTGATTGCAGAGAACTGAGTTGTCTATGCTGCATTTAATATCTGCTTTGAACAGAGCAGTGATGCTGTGTATTGTTGGACTACTTTTAAGAAAGGACTTGCTAATTTTTGTAGGAGTGTAGTGAGGAGACAGTATCCTTTCTCAGCCTCTTTGCTGTTGATGAAGTGGAAGGGTGATAGAGGTGTAGCAACAGATAAAGTGAATTGGAGAGTTCAGACATCAACACCAGACTGCGTGTGTTTGAAACAGGATGGCTTACCTTGTACTCAGCTAGCCCAGTTTCTTGGTGTTTTAGCTAAAATTGTAATCTGTTTTAAGCTATATTCCTGATGTTTGTCTTCTTGTGGAGCCTGGGCAATCTAAATTGTTTTTTTTTTTTTTCTTCTTCACAACTTAAGAAATGAAAGTAATGGTTCTGTTATGCCAGAGAACAATTGTCACATAATAAATCTGTATACCTATCTATAAAACCCAACCAAGCCAAAAAAACCAGTTAATTTTGTATGTTCTTTCCCAAGATTTCACTCAGGTTTTAATAAGTTACTTATAATTGAGTGGTGAATTTCTGCAAAACATTTGAGATTAAAATTGTGATACTTTTGTAGTCAAAAGAAAAAAAAATACAAACTATTTGTCAAATTACTAAAGCAGTTAATTTTTGCAGCGTTTTAAAAGGAACATACATTCTACCATCACATTAGAAAGTTATCTTATGCAACTCTTCTTGAGGTATCTAATCTTCCTGAAGACAGTCTTCTCTTAAAAACAAAACCATGCATGTTTGCTTGAGTCCTGAAATGAGGCATCGAGGGAAACTGATCTGGAAGTATTACTACTACTGTAATTTCACACCTGCTGTTGCAGAAATAACTATCTCTGTTTACAAAAACAGCTCAAGTTATTTATGGATCAGAGTGACTTTGTATTTTTGAGTTATGTTTTGCATGTTTATAGTTTTCTAATAACCTTACTTGTGTATATATTTTATATATATATACATACATGTATATATATATTAAATATTTAGAATTGTCAACCATATTGCTTGCCTTTAGTGCCCTGCAACCTCTGAGTGTTGTTTATCTTCAGTTCCTGTTTTGCTCTGAGGTTGTTGCTGACTGGCAGCTGAGTAATAACTAAGTCTCCTTTCTGGATTACAGAAAGCAAGCCGATTTGAAGACTGTATAAATACTTGTTTTCCTAGTGTTGGAGATGTACTATTAGAACAGCCATTAAAATTTGCGGACAGGAATTGAGATGAAGTAGAGCTATGCATATTTTTTCCTGGTAGTAGTAGTACTTACTAGCGTTCGTGGTGGTACGAAGTTCTGTTTTGGGGCAGGTGTGTGTATTTACATACGATACATGGACATGTGTGCAAGAATTAGATGCCATATTCCAAACTCATTTAACAACCTCCTCTGTTTCTCTAAATTCTGTTTAATAAATAGGTCTAATAAAGCTAATAGAAAATAGTTATTTAAAATATTTAGCATAATTGTTAATTGATGCCTAAATTGCCTCTTTTTTTACCTAGAATTGTCCTTCTCTGCCTTTTTTCAATGGTAGTCATAAGTATTACACGCTAACAGTTGTTTCCCTCTAGTTAATTACTCGATATTTCTCTTGCTTTTCTTTGCTTAAACTCTTCTTCAGTTCTAAAGGTTATTATTCTTCTCTTCTGTTTTTATTATTAATGTTCTGTTTTCTTGTGACCCTTTCCTTCTCCTTTGTTGGTGGAAACCCCAGTAACTGTAATGTTCATTTAAAACTCTTAACTCCAGGGTTCTGACATAGAGACAGTGACTTCAGAAAATGGAAGCACAAATGATAACCATGAGTTTGTTTCAGAAGAATACATTTCTTTGCAAGAAGAGGAGCAACCAATTGATTTGCAAGGTAAGATATTAAAAGAGGAGCAGTTCCATAAAATAGGTAGATATCTGTTGTGGCATTGGCACAAAATCAGTATTTTTAATAGAGTTTGTATACTCTGTAGGCCTCTGTCAAAGTACTTGCTTCATCAGTATTGGAATATGGAAAATACTCAGTCATCAACTTTATAAAAGTATTTTTTCTTGAAATAGATGAAATTAGGAGAATGTCTTCAATTTTGTCAGTACTTTGGATGTGTTTATAAAATACTGGGCGCTGGTGTTGCTGGAAGATAGTGTATGGAAGTGCTATTGATAAAAGAAATATTCCTTCCTTGATAATGTCATAAGTCAAATAAGAGTAATTTGCAAGGAATCATCAGTGCTTATAGACCTAAAAATAACATCAAGGCACTGTGAGCATTTCTTGAGTTGGAAGTGTAAGTCTGATGCATATTAATATAATGAAAATCCACTTATTTTAATTACTAGATTTAATTCTCAGTTTGTAAATACTGATATGAGAACACAGACGTGACAGGTTCAGTGTGCAGTGGACTAAATTTGGGCTTGGCCATGTTTCCAAATTCATAACCTCTCCTGTAGAAACAGGACTGGACACTTAAACTCCAGTGAAAATATTTTAATTATCCTAGAGTACAAATGTACTGTGGTATCAATTTACAGTATAGTGTTGGTTTTTATCTAACTGTGCTTTTCACTTATAGGTTACTTGCATTATGATCAATGTAAGCATTTGAATTTAAATATCTTCCAAAACATTGTATTACATAATGACAGATAGGATTCTGGTGTTTGTTAGAGAGATATTAAAAATGAGATTTAGTGTATTCTTAGAAAACCTTCCCTGATATGAGTAGATAATAGGAATGTCACAATTATACATATTTTAATATTATATGGGAGTGGGCATAATTTGTGGTTACTGGTTTTAATCCCATGTTTGTTTGTTTTTTACTGTTTTTATTTATATAGCTCAGTGCACCAATGATGGAGAGATACCAGTGGTAGATAATACTCTCTCTGCTTTTGTGGAAACTCAGGCAGTTCCAGAGGTAAATTATGTTACGTTATTCAGAAGCTTCTATAAACCCCATCTGACAATGCCAGGCAATGTTTTGAAGGCATTAAAAGAAAGATACTGATTTTTCCTTTTCTTTAAAGCATTAAGAATTCTTGCTATTTTTAAATTACTTTATATCGTATGTATCTGAATAATTTTTACATTGTCCATTTCACTAGGGAAATAAAGAAAAAATCCCTGATGATGGGTCCTGCATTGGAACTGTTAGTGATGATTCTGACATTGTTACACTTGAAGCTCCAAAACCAGACGAAACTCAAAGTCAAGAGGAAGCTCCAGCTGATGGTGAAGAAGCTCGAAGTTCAGAGGATTTTAACATGGGCTCCTCCTCTAGCAGTCAATATGCGTTTTCCCATCTAGAAACTGGTAAGAGTGATAAATTACTAAGCAACTGTGTGCAAAAATGTCACCAGGAAAAAAAAAAACAAAAAGAAATCTTTGCTGAAGGAACCTTCTTTGTGTGGAAAGGGAAAAAAACGGTCTTGTTGAGTACATATCCAAGTATTGGCAGTCTCTAGGACAACTCTGGTTGTCCTAATTCTAAAACTTTGTCCAAATACATGTTTGCAATCTTTTCGTTTGAAAGAGTTCTCTTCCATTAAGTGTTCACTATTTTAAAAAGAAAGTAAATTTCTAGTGTATTTTGGAGAATTAAAATTACTTTTAGTTCATAGAATAACTAAGTTTTCTCTTGGCAATTTTTTTTGCTTTTGTAAGTTGGCATAAATAAGTAGCAACTGGGAGAAAATTGATTTTTGGGGCCATGAGGACTGATTAGCAGCATGATTACAAAAATTTTTTGCTTACCTTCATAGATAGACATGTAGGAAAAAAAAAAAATTTTTTTTTTTTTATTTTTAAGATACTCCCAGAACTTGTCAGAAATATGCAATGCATGGTATTCAGGAGGAAGGGTATGAATATTTGGCCAATTAAAACAAACAAGCCCCCAACAAACCCAAACAAAAAAACTTACTCTAGTTCTCTAGTCTTCATTTTAATTCTGTTTGGCTGCTTATTTGTAATCTTTACTATTCTCTTTATTCTCTAACACTTTTGTGTTACTGATTTTTACCTTTCAAAGTAAGCTTATTACAAGAGCAGGATTTTTCTTAAAATACTGTTTTATTTTAGGAGTAAAGCATCGTTAACTGTTCACGTATCTGTATAGTATCTGTTGGAATCAGAAAGTGACAGCTTAGCATCTAATTATGACCAGTGATGATTCATAACAAAGCTGTTGCTTTCTTTAAGTCTTCTGGATGACTTGAATTAATTTTTAATTTAAAATTTAGTTGACTTTCTTTTTTCTTTTAGGGCTGAGTTCTAAAAATGCTTTTTTCTTTTCCCCCCCTCATGTTTTTGTACACAAAAGTCAGTTGGCTGGAGAAGCTGAGGAAGATCCCTGATTGTGTAAGGGGATGGGGAAATGAGGTGAAAGAGCATGTGTCTCGCAGTCTTCCTTTCCAAGGTGGTGTGATTAAATCTGATCAGCTTGTGTAAAGCTGATTTCTTATGGCTTGCATGGAGTGTTCTTAAAGTTACCAGTAGCAATCTGACTTGATCTTATAGTAGTGATATTCCAAACAGATGCTGAAAGCCAGTCCTCACGGAAGAATTTGGCTAAGGTGTCAGTGTTTTATTTGAAAAATGTTAAACTTACATTTTTAAGTTTGAAACGGTCATCAGTAAGCTTTGTAATACGTTGTAATACGTATGCTTGACTGTTTAAATTAATGGTTCTTGTTGGATTCCAAATCTATGTGTGACTGGCAAAAAGAATTTCTTCTTTCTGACTTGAGTGGATTTCAGCATGGTCTTCAGTGCTGTGCATTTAATTGAACAAGTATTATAGAAAATGTCTGGACTACTTTTGCATTTATTTCAAATGCCAAAGTTTTAGCAGTCAGAATTTTCATGCCACTTTTTGGCAGTGGAAATCTTTGCCATCCACTTCTTGTCAAGTTTTCTATTGTGTTGGAAAAGGATGAGCTTCTGATTTTCCTAATGTAGATACTAAAATGTTCTACAAGGATATTCTGCCACTTTTACTTACAAACCAATTCCTGCTTAGGCTGTCTTCACCATGCAAACTGAAATGTTTTAATACTGCTTCATGAATGAAGTTAACTAGCAGAAGCATTCATATACTGAGATAAACTGCATCTAGGCTTGAGTCATGTCTGTGCAGAAACGTCAAAGAAAATCACATTCTTAACTGACGTTGTCACTTCATCTGGTTTCTAGTGTAGATCTGCCACTTCAAAATCTTAGCAGAAGCTAGAATTTTGGACTGCTGTTGTGGTCACATTTTTTATACTCCTTTTCATCCCGTGAATGTTAAGAGTACAGCTTTGTACTGAATTCTTACTGCAGCTGTAAGGCAGTGTCATTCTTGCCTGAAAGTGTAATGCTGTTGACAGCTTGCCAGTGCGTGCTTATGAATGGCTTTAAGTGTCTTACAGTTTTTTCTCTTTGCTTTCTGTTTGTCTATTTTTTTTTTTCCTTTCATATTCTTTGCTGTCCAGTGTATATCAAAGAATTTCCCACTTGGCTAGAAGTAGCTTGTTCCTTAACCACTTTTGTATTTTGTATGTGTAAGCTTCTTTGGTTGTTGAAAAAACACTAGAAAACACAAATAAGTGATAATAACACCTGTCTCAAGTGTGTCCTGTATAATCCTTTATAATGTCTGACCTCTGCATTCTAGTAAAGATACCTCTCGCCTGACTAATTTCGGAATGCTTGTCTTTATTGTCCAGGATTGGGGAAGAGTGCATCTGCTTAAATGACTGATCCTAAAATAGTGTCCTTTTCTGCCAAGCTATATAAATTAATTTAAGAATCTACATGTCAAGTAGCTGTTTAAGTGATTTGTCTTTATTGCAATGTCTGCTTGGTCAGTCTGGTTTGACTAATTGACTAAAATGGATTTTTTTTTTTTAGTAAGAGGGGAAGTTATCTTTCATTATCTGACATGCTGCTTGTCCGTGCAGTCAGAAATTAGACATATTCCAGTTACTAATTGGTAATCTTTTCTGGGGTTGATGCAATCACTTCTATTAAGTTGGAATTTATTTTAAGTGAAGAATCTTAATTGGTAATGTTTTCTATAGATAATGGCTGGCACTACTTGACATTCTTGTCTATTCAGTGATGTGTGCATGGCTCTGCTCAAATGGTTTTCAGTTGTGAAATGTTCAAGAGCAGCAGCTCAGTATTTATATTTTTACATTTGAGTGATGATCTGATACAAGAATGAGCAACCATATTTCTAGAAGGGGCATTAGCATTGTGTAATTGTGGGCATCAAATTTAGTATCCAAGCAGGAGCACTTTGTCACGTACTGGAGACTTCATTGATCACACTGAATGTATTTCAGGCATGTAAATTAGGTACACGAACACCGGTATTTGAAAGCTGCTTTTTCACCCTGCTACTGCTTCCCCTTGATACTTGCCTTACACTTGAAAATGATCCTTTCAAAGGAGGGAGATTAAATAATCATTACTTACATACTGGATTATATAAATCAGTTTGCAGTACATGCAGCAAGCATTTGTACCACTAATAGCAACAAGCAATTTGGAAATAGAATTGAAAATAGCTTTTTTGAAAGTTGCATAAAGATGTTAATAGGTAATATAAGGTAGATATTAAGAGTAAACAAAATTACATATTTAATATCTAAAGCTTTACATTGCAAATTTATAATACCTACATTAATGGAACTTTAATGGAATTTTGTCTGCAGCTGTGTGTAGATCACAGAATGAAGTTTTTTGAGAGAATACAGTAAAACCATGTCTGTCTTTTAGGAGGTCTTTCTTTTTGCAAGCCTTTATGTTGCTCTTTTATTAATAAATAGTTCAGTCTCAGTATCTGTGAGAGAAGGAAAACGGAATCCTTAACCTTTCTACTTCACAATAATTTGCAGAGGCAGTACATGCAGATGCTTTAAGAGGCAGGATTATCTGAAAGAAACGTTTCCTAGTGAGTGAATGATAAGATACAGAGAAGTGCCATAGTTTTTTGGTGATCATTTCTTGATTCTCTATCTTTTCATTTTAAAAAATGAATTTTTAACTTTGGAGATCAAGCATTCCTTGCATATCCAGCATAAACTTATCACATCGAGAATTTTTATTTTGTTTTATTAATGTTCTCTAAGTTAAATACTGAATATATTTTGCATAAATATGATGGATTTTGGTACTCAATTTGATTTTTAAAGCAACAATTAATGCATTTTAAAGACTGTTCTATGTTGGTGTTCAGTTTTTTCATCTCAGGCTAGCAATGATGAGTCAAGTAGTGACGAAACTAGCAATCAGTCCAGTCCTACAGTACGAAAACGTCGGGCTAAGAAGAGGCTGATCTCTAGCTCTGAGGTTGAGGGTGGGTCACCTGCTGAACCAGAATCTGAACCTCCCAGAGAAGAGCAGCACAAACGCCAGTTCAGTAGTGGCCTTAACAGATGCATCGTACTAGCTTTGGTGATTGCGATCAGCATGGGCTTTGGACACTTTTATGGTGAGTTTATAGAAAACAAAATACATAGAATTAACATCTTCCATAATAAATACCATTTTATTGTGACTCTAAATTTTTTCTTGTTCTCTGCTAACAATCTAAACCTAAAAATGAGGAAAAGCAACTGCTAATATGTGGATAATACAGCGAGGCTCTTCAGCAGTGCAGTTGTATTTAATGTATGCTACTTTAAAGTAAATAAAAAGAAATTAGTTTTTGCTTGCCCTTCCAGATAGAAAGTTCTTGTTGTTCTCAGTGCAATGTGTACCCTTCATTTTTCACCTCTTTTCTTTTGAAATAGATTTGTGGTAGTGCTTACCATTCCTAACATTGTTCAGAGAGTTATTTCAGGCTTTTGTCACACATGTACTCATCTGGTAAGTGTAAGAGCAAGGCATTTTTTTTTTACAGGAGTTCATAGTATCAATATCTTTCTCTCTGTGGTGGAGAAAAATACACTGCAGTTATCCTTGCAGTTCCAAAGTGGTTTAGGGAATGCAGGATGGCAGTTTTCCTGTGTTCAGTGCATTGTCTAAAGTTAAGCATTGCACAGATTGTTACTGCATTTAACAGCAGAACTCATTCCAGATCTAAATCTACATAGTGCAGTCCTGATCTACGAAGATGCACGTGTTGTGATAAAAATTATAGAGGGCATGTATTTTTAATAGTAATTTCCCTAAGTAGTTTTAGTTTTATATGAAAATGTGCCTGCATAAAATGACTTGTGGTTCAGTTTGAGACTGGGAATATGATTCTAATTGGATTTAATTTTTGACTAATTGTTAGGGGTCTAAATTTTGACATTTACTTTGAGATTATAGTAATTTTCATTCGACCCTGATTATTTTTTTTTTGTTCTTAGGGAAACCTGAAGGTAAGTCATGAGTGATGATGTATTGTGGATGCTGTGCTTGCATTCAGATTTATGCTTTAAATTGTGTGTATGTGTACACACACATCCATATATGTATGCATAATTAAAAAATTAATCAAGTCTTAAGAATTACTAGTGTATGTGGGTTTACAGGAACGACTAATCTGGTTGTATAAAATACTTTTTATTTATCAGCTGCAGCTAGTAGTAGCCAATGTAAAAACTGATTGATCTATATTGGCATGCTAGAAGCAGAGAGGTGCATGATGACTAGACCAGTCTTTGATAGTGCTTTGTGGTGGTAACTTGAGGTTTCAGTTCTGTTAATCATTTTACTGTGTTTAAGTTGGGGTTAATGATAACTACTCTACTTCTAAAGAACTTTGAGGTCTCTGTATGAGACAGACATTTTGGAAATGTACTCAGGGTCATATCTTTATTAAGGGATTCACTTTGACTTGTTCATTTATTGAATCCGTACTTCTAAATAAAAATTGTCATTGCTGATGACAGGGACGACAGTATTCTCAGCAGAAAGAAGGCTACTCTTGTGTGGCTTTACGTTTTGCCTCTTAAAGTGAAAGTTCTTCATGATTATAACTAATCTTTCTACCACTAGAAAGGAAATCAAACCTTGCTTTCCATATTCCTGGGTTTTTTTGTTTTGTTTTGGGTTTTTTTGTGTTTTGGTTTTTTTTTTTTTTTTAACACAAACTTGCAAAGAGAAGTCCATCTCCGTAGAGGACTACTTTGTATTTTTTGTGATTCAGCTTGGAATGAATGTTGTCCACAGCAGTCTTTTAATGCTAGGCTAATTGTCATGTAAGAGGGTTGGAAAGGGTTACTTTTTATGAAATTACTTTTTTTTGGGGGGGGGGTATCAATACTAGGATATTGTGTTTTCCCTTTAGATAGAGCTCCAGGACCTCTAAGACTTCTAAAGATGTAGAAAGCGACTAGGATTAGGATTAGATTTTAATCAATAACTGTATCCTAATCAGTATTAAACTGAGTTAGCTGGCTTTATGATGCTCTAGGAAGGAGATCTGAAAGAGGGCAAGCTTTCCAGGAAAATAGGTAAGTGGAGAAGCCAAAGTTAGGAAGTCCTTGCCAGAAGAATGTCTCCTTATGGACATTCAGGTATCTTTTCTCTTTAACCAGAATCTGCAAAAGGGGATATTGATGTAATGCTAGGGATTTGGATAGATTACTTAAAGAATCTGAAGGATACTGTGACTTAGAGTACCAACTGGAAACACAAACTATTGACTGAGAAATGGTGCCTCATTAGGTGCATTTTCAGTGTCTTTGCTAGCCTTTCTGTGTTGTTAAATGTAATTTCTGCTTCCTGTATCTAAATTATGATTCTTGATGAGGAAACAGTTTTAAGTGTTTTTCTGTAATTCAGGTTCCTCATGAACCATTTACACTAACAGATGATTTTTCAGATGCAGTGTTCAGATCCTTAGGATCAATGGACTTCTTCAAAAGTATCTATACATATATATAAATATGAAAACAGATTTACTGTCGGTATATTTAAATTCACTTATGCAAGGATCTGTGCTTCCAATAAGTGTTTATTAGGACTATGCAAACTTAAAATCACTGCTGTAAAAGCCTTGCTTTCCCTTAGCTGAACTGAACTATTGAGGTTCAACTTGGTTTAATAGAGCACTGTCTGTTTTTAAGTTCATACTCGACAATACATTAAATGGAAATTAAGAGCACAAAAAATTCCTCAGTGTAATAGTATTTATAGAATTTCTTCTGTTTAATAATACATCTGCCCTTCCTTTAAATACAGAAATAGAACTCTGCCGATGCTGCCTTGGTTTTGAAAGAAACACCTAAAACTTGATGTTACTATCTGCTGTAAAGTCAGTTCAAGAGAATCTTAAAAGCAGAGAAATAAAAACTACATCAGTGTTAGGATTTACAGAACATGTGTGTAAGTAGGGAAGTACCAGTAAAGAAGTTTTACTTGTTACAAAAAATTGGTGTCTAGTACAATGAAGATACTTTTTTCAGAAAGTGTGTCTCAGCCTTTATCTGACAATTGAAAGGATATTTGCTTGCTCTTCAGCCTTTACTCATGGATAAGAATGACAAGATAGAGCCTGCAAATACTTGCTGCTTTGTGAGCAGTGTGTAGTAATGGTGTTTCTGCATGGAAGTTTAAATATTGTGCCAATATCCTCTTATTCATGTAACTTTACTTAACAATAAAAGTTGTAGTTCTGAAATAGATAGTGCATGGACTAATGGTCTCCCTTATAGGATCTAAAGTGGCTTGCATGCTACTAAAAAAAATGACAAAGTCGTCACACATATCCTTTCCTGCATCACTTTTGTTGTTTTGGCAGTGTTTCAAAATTCCTTCATGTGTTATAATCAAATAAGAGACAGTGTAATAGCAAATTTTTGGGTCTGTTTGAGAAATTGTTTATCACTGGAAGAAACAGAATCTGCATGTAGCAATCTGGTTTTATAATCTTTATTTTGTTACAGCTAAACAGTTGCTAGTAAATACTGGACAGAAATTGCAAGGTAAGAATGCTTTTGAATTTGCAGGGAAAACGAAGGTGATGTTTAGGTTCATCTGTTCCTGTAACTACTAATGTAAGTCAGACTATCAAAAGAAAGTTTTTTATCTTTGTAGGTACAATACAGATCCAGAAACGTCAGCAGCTGGTGACAAAGACGCGTGAATTAAAAGATATGAAAGATGACCTTTTCCAGTGCCAACAAGAGCAAGGAGATAAAGTGTATCATAAAGTGGGGGTAGGTATGAGTTTAGCTGGAAGTCATTCGGTTATTCTGTCATTATGTGTGTAACTTACACAAAGTGAAATGAATTTATCACACAAATCCATTACATTTTTTTCTTTAGTAAGTTCTGAGAATGTAATTTTTCTTTCCCATGAATTCTTGATCAAAATCTTGTATTTTGATCAAATTTGTTATTGGAATGCCTTTAAACATGCTGGTTTTATGTATATATAGTCCAGGAGTTATCTGGAAACAGAGGTGGTCTCTTTTCCTGTGACATAATGCCAGGTTGTCATTAATGAAGACAGCTGAAGTAGAACATGCTGGTAAAAACCTGTTATAGGTTGAACATACAGGTCTTATGAATTTGCTTTCTAAATTGTCAACAGTTACTAATTTTTTAAGTACTTGTACTTTTAGTTTGTTACTGTTGGATCATTCAGAGAGAACATTAGGGAGTGCTTTGTGTGTGCATGTCTGTAGGGTTGTTTTTAAGTTTTCTTTTATGTTGCCAATAGCAGCACTTATACATAATTCGATGTGCTTAGTTCTAGAGTTTGTCAAGGATGCCAAGAGGCTGGGGAGATCCTTTTGTGTTAGGATATAGTTACATGAACACGTATTTTCAGCAACAGATTTGGTTCAAAATCAGTTCCTGAATTTCTGCCCCGACTGTTGAATGTCCTTGCTTCTGCTAATGTATTTCATTTTGTAATCTGTAAACCCAGTTTGCTGAATGTAAATCAACAGCAAACATGCATATTTTTATTTCCTTTTAAGATGTTACAATTCATGTACTCAGTTTACTATCGTTCAGCTAGCTTAACCAATACAAGCAAGAGGTGATGACCTCTGGTTGGAAGAGGGAGCCTCTCACATGGTCTTTGTTGCCAAGAAAGTGTTTGTGTGTATCTGAGATAAACAAACTAGCTCTATTTTTGCATCTTGCTGCAACATGTGTCACTGCATCCAGGATGACAAGGAAGCTCTGTCTGGACTACCTTGGTCTTTCATCTTTCTAGGTGAAATTGTAACAATTCTAATGGTAGTATTTTTGCTTGTTTTCTTCTTGTTTGTATTAGTCACTCAAGGGAGATGTTGCCACATGTTTGACCTCTACTGAGGTGGAGAAGAAATCCTTTGAATCTCAAAAAAAAAGTCTTGCTGCAGAAAATCAGCACTTAAGAGAGTCTTTAGAGAAGGAAGAGAAAGCTTTGGCCTCACTTCAGGAAGAATTAAGGAAGCTAAGACAACAAATCAGAAACTTAGAAGATAAAGGTACTAGCACTGAGTCTATTGTAATGGAAAATCAGAAACTAAGGGAACATTTGGAAGAGGAAAAGCAAAGAAACCACAACTTTCTTAGGCAAAAGGAAACACTCTTCGCAGAGGCACAGATGTTAAGGAGAGAACTGGACAAAGAACGTCATGTTACAGAAGCTCTAAAAAAAGAACTGGAACAGTTAAGTTCTCGTCAAACAGCTGACAGTGCTAATGATGATGATACATTAAGAGGAAATCAAGAAATAGAAACTCTGCGAGGAAGACTAGTAGAACTAGAAAAAAAGCTAAACTTTGAGCAACAACGCTCTGACTTATGGGAGAAGCTGTATGTTGAAGCAAAAGACCAAACTGAAAAACAAGAAATTAATGAAAAGGGACAAAAGAAAGGTGCTAAAGGGCAAAGTAAGACCAAAAAGAAATCAAAGGAATCATTTTTTGGTTCAGTTAAAGAAACTTTTGATGCTATGAAAAATTCCACAAAAGAGTTTGTAAGACACCATAAAGAAAAGATTAAGCAGGCTAAAGAAGCAGTAAAAGAAAACCTGAAAAAATTCTCTGATTCTGTAAAGTCTACATTCAGACACTTCAAAGATACCACAAAAACCATCTTTGATGAAAAGGAGAGGTCAAATGATAAAAGACGTGAGGCAAACAAGAAAGCTCGAACTTTTTACCGAGAACATAACTCTTACGAGAATCTGAAGCACATGCATTACAGGGGACCTAACATGCCGAAAGAATTCAAAGACGGAAGAAAACACCAGTTTACAACATTTGAAAAAGATACAGATTCACCAAAATGTCTCAATGATCCTTTGTGTAATAGAAGACATCAGTTTGTCCTAAAGGGCTGCTCTGGTATTTTTGAATGTGCTCATCAAGAATTCATTAGTCTTTTTAACAGAGTATCGGATCCCATCAGGGTGGATGAATTTAATCGGCTAATGAAAAAGTATTTGCAACAAGTTGTACATAACTTTCATCACTGGAGAGAACTAGAAAATTTCATCAATAAGTTTTTTCATAATGGGGTATTTATACATGACCAGATGCTGTTCACTGATTTTGTTAATGATGTCAAGGATTACCTGGAAGATATGAAGGAATACCAAAATAATAATGAAAAGGTTTTTGAGGATTTGGACAAATACGTCTATAGATACTACTTTCATTATGATAATTCACCTCAATATGGACCCAGGTTTGTTTCCATGTTTCCTGAACTTGTTAACACAATGAAGTAGTCTTTGTAAAGACAACTACTGTCCTTGTTTGAACAGGTGTTTATATATATATATATATAGGCTAAAAGACTTTCTGAAGGACTCCATGGAAATACTAGATTGTGTTATACAAAGTGGACCTGTAGTACCTTATAAATTTTGTGTGTGTGTGATAATAGTTTGGGAGGCACTACAGATCCAGTGTATGCAATCTAATATTTCTAGAGCTCTTTAGAAAACCGGGTAACTGCAAGTAGGATTACTTTAGAGTGAACAGCTCTGATTGCCTATCTGATGGAATGAATAACTATCTCAGAAGAAGCATTACCTAGGACTTCTTGTCCTTACCTGAACGAGAAGGTTTTGGAGTATGTTTGAGCAGTCTGAGTCCTGTCCTGGCAGGTATGTTCCCTGCTGGCTTTTCAGGAACTTCACTACGCTCGTAGCTTAGTATACTAGTGAGTTAGTCTGTATGCCCAGATCAGAGATACTCAAATGGTGGGCCTTAGTTCAGATCCCGACCCTGACTAAACTTTGTTCAGACATGCTTACCAACGTCTTTGGCATGAATTGTTTCCTATATTACTTTCCTGTACCTAATGGTATTCTCAGGGCTTCTGCAGAGCAGTTGTGGTATGCTGCCTGGCTGGCCCAAGGGAGCTAGATATGGTGGACTGTTTCTACCACGTTGACTTTGATGAACAAAAATGAAGCAAGCAGCCTTAATGTGTGAAACTTGCTCTTTCTGGAACACTTCTGTATTTATTTTATGTGGCTTTTAATATCATTGCTATTACAAGATTTGCAATATAGTCTCTTGTGCTAATGCTTATTCTGATCAGGTAAGGAAAAAATGTGGTGTATTATGAATTAGTTAATATATAAGAAGTTGTCCTTGTAGTCATAATAGAACTTTTCCCTGTGCTGGTATTCAGTGCAAAGCATATTTAGATCAAGGTGCAGTTCTTCAGTCAGGTTTCTCTTTTGGACTTTTTTATTATTTCGTGCATTTTATTGCAGCAGGAAGTCTGAATACTTAACTACTTTGGGATTATAAATACCATGTGAGGTAGTACTTTCTCTTATTAGAAGTTGAACCATGAGGATGATACTCCTGTTATCAGTTAGCAAGTAGCCTTTTTAATGTGTAGGTTTGGCATAAGTTTTATGTTTTTATTTATAGTTCAAATACTTCTTACTAAATGAACTTTAATTTTTAATTTAAATACTTAATTTTTGAGCACTTTAATTCAGTTTGCAGAAAGAGAATTTGAAATTCGTTTACTTAGAGTATTATACAGAAGTTTGTATGATACTGAGGATGAAAATAGCCTTAGCTTAGCAGAAGGCAAGGTACACTAGTCGTATGGTAACAGCATGTAGTATAATGGGACTGTTTGCATCAAAAACTGCAACAGGTGAGCAAGTGTTTTGTCAGTGCCTCCTCTCTGTATAAATGGATCGTGTATGAAAACCTCTGAAGTGCCCATGTTTGCACAAAGCATTTCCTAAGAGTCTGTAAAGTTTTATTTTTATAGAATAACTGAAAAATAGGTTGAGACCTACCTCAGGCATCATAGCAGGGATAATCAAACAGCCTGTTTTCTTGGCTTTATTCTAAAAAGAACTTTGGGCAACCAGTTGCAGAGCATTTTTATTTTTAGAAGGGATTTCTTTTAAATACACCATCTTATTGATGACTTAAATACACCACACCCCCCCTGTTTTGCTTACAAGAGAAAGGACTACTTAATACAAATTCTGTTTTCTTTTCAGTCAACCTCGGGATGTTAAAAGCTGTTCTTGACAATGTAGTTGTGTTTTAGAATGCTTTTAGAGAGATGCTTTCATAAGAGTAGTAATAAGCTTTTGTTTACTCCTTGCAGTCGACCTAAAAGGCCTTTTACACAAACTGAAAATTCCAGATATGAAAAACCAGCTCAGAAGTACCACCACCGTAATAAAAGAGAAGGTAAATGGCATAAACACGGTCGCACTAATGGAAGACACATGGCAAATCTTGAAATAGAATTGGGGCAATTACCCTTTGATCCAAAATATTGAGTAATTTATGGTAAAAATAAGATTAGAATTCACATCCTCTCCAGAAACTAATTGTTTTTCAACAAAGCAGCAAGATGCAAGTTTTTTCTCTAAATAATTTGATTTTTACACACCTTTGTTAAAAGGCAGAAGTCGAGCTTTCTAATTTGCATATTCTGTACTGTTGCTTTAACTGTTCTTTGGAAGTTATCATAGTTTGGGTGCCAGCAGCATTGTTGCAGAAACTAGGCATGGAATGACCTGTATATGAAAAATATGCTTAACTGCATTCCATTAGTATAGTTCAAGCTTGAGTCATGCATAATGTACCAATAATTAACTCCAATGTTTGATATACTAACTTCATCTCATCCTTCAAAAAGGTCTACATTATGGTAATGTATTTGTTAGTGTTTTGTAATCTTATACTTGCTTCTTGTCTTTGGGGGGGGGCGGTTCGAGAGCCTGTTAATTGTGAAGAATTTGCTGTGCTGCATTCTAATCAGCTTGCTGATTTAAGCACTTGAAATGTCTTGCATATCTGCATATTGTAGAAAAAAATAAAGAGACATTGTGGGTAAAAGTCTTTATTTATAAAACAAACCTAGTATAGCTGTACAGTTCTGTAAAAATGGTCTAGTCTTGTCCAGTTTCTTACTGTTTAAGTAGTCATATAGTAACTTTGGTCTTCCTGATGTTTTCTAGTGTTGTAAGGTAAGTCAGCACCCCCATCCTGCCACACTGCTAACTGAAGTTGCCTGAAGTGTTCCCAGACAGCCAGTGGCTGCCTAATCAGACCTCCCCATTTGACTTCCCCAGTTTCAGACTCACTACGCTCTCCTGTCTGCAGTACAGGATCGTCTGGTACTGCTGTGCAAAACTGATCTCATTAGGTCTTAAGTCTAGAAACTGATCTTCAGGTATGATTCATTTCAGTTCCTTTCCTGTAGACGTAGATGTGGCTTCCAACTCGTCCTTGAGGTACATGAGTGTGAAAGACAGTAGCTGTTTTCTCATAGCCCCTTAAAGCTAGAAATGATGATATTTCCTGTAAATGAACATACATGAGTTTCCAGTCAGAAAGTGCAGTTGGGAGCATCAGAACAGTGTTCCAAAGTCTTCTGAAAACTATCAGTTCAACTGTCCCCTGGAAGTTTTATCCTTTATTTTAGGAAAGACTGCTAGAAAAAGAGGTACCTATCCTGTTTGATCCTGTCCGGAGTGGATGTCCACCAGACACTGTTGTTTTGGGTACATGAACTTCATAAAAGAATTGAGGGGGAAAGGTACTCTTGACTGCAGGCATTTTTCCTTGTCCTTGTTGCTTACTTAAAAGTGTATGGTTCTGGGAATGGACCACAACATTTGTTTTAATGTCGCTTGAGGAGAATTCCATAAAAGATTACTTTATGGCATGTAGAATTCACACACGAGGAGAGGGCATATGTTAAGTATGTATCACTCGAATGGTATCTATACTATATTATGGACTAGAGGGTTCAATTCTAATTTGTGTTTTTAAAAGCTGTGAACAACAGTTTTCAAAAATCTTACCTATAACTCTCCCCTAACTTATTTTGTAACTTGACCTCAAAACTACTTTGTTTCATTGTGCAGTTACCATACCTGTTCTAGCACACTGAAGAAGATCAAGTGAGTGGGTAATAACGAATCATTGTAAAACTCCTTATTAAGCCAGCCAAGGGGATTAGAGTAAAATACATCTGCTTCATCAATATAGCTCTCATTTCCAGTTAGGTCTGGGGGACACTGAAGGAATCTCATTTTCAGAGGACAGTGAACATGACTGGGGAGAAAAACAAAACAAACACTTCAGGATAAACTGACCAGTATCTAAGATTTGAAATGACTCATCACTTAAAGATACCTCAGTCAAAACCAAAATTGAATATTGGGTTTTCTCCCTCAGAGTCTTATTTTTTCCCTTCTGTACTTCATGTGAAAGCAAAAGTAGAACAAGTGGATTCAGCTCCAAACTGCTGTATGTTGTCAGCTTTTCACAGAAAACAGATTTATGCACAACAGCAGTTTCTTAAAAAGGTACTTTTCCATATCAGCTTCATGGTTTATATCTGCTTTTATGTTTTGTTTATGTGCCAGGATCTATTGCAAACTTTTGGGAATAGTGACCTTAGTCATTATATGTTAAATTACATTTCTTTACTCTCTAGCAGCAGAAGTAAAGGTAAAATTAATAGTTTGACTGTAACAATCAGTCTTCAGTTTTGCTACAAAAGTTACCGTAATGAAGCACTATGACTTTCAGAAGTCCTAAGACTTAGTGCATATCCTCATACAAAGTTATTTTACAAAAACTGAATAAAGCTTAGATGCTGAATTTTATTCTGTGGTATAAGTATTTGACTTGTTTTCCTATTCTGTATTAACTGTATGAAAAATCCAAACTTTTCCTGTAATGTTTATCCATCTCAATTTGTTAAGTTTAGGGAAAAAAAATAATTTTAATTTATGCTTAAGTGTATGGAATGTAGTACACTCTTAACTATTTTAATACCTGTAAAATGGAGTAGAGTGGCATGGCATCATGATGAAGACAAAAGCTTGTGACTGGTGAGAGTTATTACAGAGTTGCTGTATGTGACTCATAACATCAAGAGCACCTCGCTGGTGAATCAAGCCTGTATACAGGGCTGGGAGTAAGTTTGATAAAAGCAGGAAACTTGCTGCAGATTTCTTCCATGCTTTCAGGTGTTTCAAAGAATATCCTATGGAAACATTTGAGTGAGTTTTAGAGATAAGCAGATACTAACAGTTCCACACAGCAATTTAGAAAGTACCGTAACTTACTGGAAAGGCATTACTGACTTGGTACAGTACCTTGCTTTGAGATATTTTAATAGTGTTCTTTTAGTCTTTACTCTTTGCATGGAAATTCAAAACTTAGGCTTTGCCCTTATTAACTCTTGGATTTAATGGTGTAAATGTTAAGCCCAATACCTATCTTTTGAAGTACAGAGGTACGATTTCACAGCTAATGCTTTGTCTCTTTACGGCTTAATTTTAACTGCTTGTGGGGAAAAACAGTCTGGTCAGTAGTTTAGATGAACGGTGTGTTGGCGGCTTACTGATGCG
Source organism: Strix aluco (assembly GCF_031877795.1). Lineage (NCBI taxonomy): Eukaryota > Metazoa > Chordata > Aves > Strigiformes > Strigidae > Strix > Strix aluco. The sequence goes on along the minus strand of NC_133942.1, from coordinate 25,857,831 downwards.
TTCCAATTCACGCGTGTCCAAGTAGAGCAAGAATAAATGGTAACGTGTGCCTTGGAATGGCTGTGGTATGCTTTTTCCCCAACACGCTGAAAGCTACAGCGTTCCCTTGTTGTTCATTTTTGAGCTATTATCCTTGGAAAAGCTTACTCCTCCATCTTTTCCCATCTCCGCTCCTTCCCCCCAACTTTTCTTGAAGGAGCTAATAACAGAAAGAGACATTTCTCCTGGTGGAAGATAGCTGTATAAACCTGTTTCTCACAACCACAACTTAGATGAACCTGGCACAGGATGTTGCAACCAGTATGGAAACCCTTATTAAGTCATGTGCTTGTCAGTATTAAGAGATAAAAATATTTTATGCAGCCTAGCTCTGTGACCGTGTTGACTGAATCACAAGAATCAAGTTAGAGTAGGCCTGTTTCAGAAGTCAGTAACAAGATATACTAGTATTCAGTTGGTATGTTCTGTCAAATTGCAGATCTTTATCTCAGATGAAAACAAAGTCTACTAATTAGTCTGTGGTTTAAACACGAGTGGAAACATTCTATTACAGGCATTTTTTACTGCTTTTGTGAAATGCTCTTAGCTTATCTTTAAGTGTGCTTGGAAATTACTTTGAAATTCATGTGGGGTTTTTTCTGCTTTTATTTATAATGTTTTGAGTAATTTAAAGACCTCTTCATAACCGCTGAGTTATCAGAAATAACTTTTGGTCATTTTTTTCTTTACTAAAGTATCCAAACAGATCATAATTAGCTCTTGATAAATTGCATAATGACCTCATTCCCTTATAGACATGAAAGTTGAGGGATATTAACAAAAAGTAGTGGTCTGGAATTTTTCTGCATGTGAGGTAGAACTAGTTCACCTTAAATCTAGATCTGCTATTGAATCAAGTCAAGACATATTACATATTTGATCTCAGCAGAGAGCAAAATTATTGAAGTAAGATTTACTTCTGTTTAGGCTAGCAAAACAGGTTAAAGAAAATTGTTTTTCATCAATTCGTCTGTTTTGAATTTGTATTTAAGCTAAAGCTGTACAGCTTCATGTTTCGAAGTTCTAATCTTTCTAACTTTTCAGCATATTAGACTTTACATCGTGATTTTACTGTTCATATAGATACACTACTGTAATTAATACCTAATTTTGTAAAATATAAACCACTTCCTTATTAGGCTCTTTTGTGTATTTATAAGAAAAAAAAACACACACAAAACAAGAAAAAATATAAAGGAATACTTTAAAAGTTTCTATTAAAGTATCAGAAAAATCTTTTTTAGCAAAGGCAATGCGCTTTCCAGTTTAAACTGTGGACAGATTCTCTTAAAAATTAAAGTTAACCACATTAGTTTAGGGACCTTATTCGTGTTTTAACAAATTCACCTTACTATGCCTGAAGGAAAAAGCTATTGCAGTAACTGCTTTAAAACTTGTGGGAAGTAGCCTCCAGCCTAGTGGTTGATCAGGAGCAGACAGAAAACAAGCATCATCTCCTTAACTCAAAGGCATCTGTCAGGAATATCCAAGAGAACTGGGTGGAAAAATACTGCAGAGGAGCCAAGAACAAAATTCAGTGTAAGGGTGGCATTGCTAAAAAATTAGGAGTCACTGAGGCAATTTTAGTATTTTTTGCAGGAAGTACTTACAGCCCTGCTAAGGACTCCCCATCTGTGTTTCAGTCACTTGCTGTTCCTCATCTTTTCCCCCCCCCTTCTTTCTTTTGTCCTAACTGTAAGAAAAGGTTAGGCTAATTCTAAGAATCCTTTGTCAAATACCTACATTGACTTTTAACAGTCTCTCTTTAGATAAAAATTATATACAGGGAAGGTTGCAAGACATTTGAAATGACTGCTTACCACAGAAAACCATGCAAAATGGCAGTATTGGGTAGATGAACCTGAATTCTTTGTGACTCAGCATGCTGTAATAAAACAGATAGAATACTACAGCAAGAAAGTTAAATGCATCAGTTCTGTTGACAGAATGTGTTTCAGAGCATGAAGGACTGGAAGAAAAGCACTTGCATGTACTAAAAAGCTTCCGGCATTGAAGCAGTTTAGAGTCAAAATCCAAATAGTTGCTTTTTAAGAACCTAATGAGTACATTCAAATTAAGATTATTTGGTCAGTTTAAACCAAGCACTAATAAAAGTACCTAGCTACTACTCTAGTGATTAAGTGGTCTGATTCTGTAACTACTAGATAGAACTTAGCTAGTACTTCACCAATTTGCTTTCTGTAATAAAACACAATAAAAAGCGTGGATGAGAAGCTAAGACTCAACCACACACTGTTAAGTAACATTCACCTCTACTAGTAAAACTACACAATTTCCCATGCCAATTTTAGGGGCTTTTTTGGAGATTACTGCACGACTGGTGTCATGGGAACCAAACAGGTTCTTAAAAGACTAAGGGAGATAAAAAAGGCCTAAAACTAATAGAGCTACATCCGGTTTTGAGTTGGACGGAAAGAAGAGATGGCATTTGTGGCCTCGCTACCGTTTTGCTGTATTCTGTTACTACTATAGTCTAATACCATTTATTACTTAGTATTTATTAATTTGCTGTATCTTTTCTTGTCTGAAAGTGTCTCATGTTTAACGTACAGTTAATTCTGATGCTTTAGAAACACTTTACCTTTTCTTCTACTTCTCAAAATAAGACATATAGTCATATGATAAATGTTAAGAGCTGTGTGTAGACTTGTGAATGGAGTAAGTTTTAGAGGCCTAAGAACCTCCCATCTTACTGGGGATGTATTGAAGAACCAAAATACATTTTCGTTAACAAGCGTCTAGTAAACACAATTTTCTAACTACTTCTGTTGTTGCTTAAACACCTGTTAGGTGATTTGAGTGTGGGTTATTTTATTTTCCATTGAAAGTTATGCTGAATTATTTTATTCTTTAAGGGTCTAATAAATTCTAAAAATACATGTTTGGTAATGATACAAGTAGTATTACAATAGTTTCTAGAATTTTATGTATAACTGACTGCATTTCTTGGAGTGCTTGAATAGTTTAAAGTTTTCTATCGCTTAACCTGAATACTGTGCTTTTTTGTTCTAGATAGGATATGAGCTCTGAAAAGAACACAACCAGTGAAAGATAGTAGTTACACTTAGGAAAAATTACCTGTATACCGACACTGTCCAAATCACTGCCATTAGAAGGATGCGATACCTTTTTGCTGCCAGCACACAGCCATGAATAAAGAAAGGCAGATGGGTACCCAAGATGACTGGTAGTCCCTGACTGAAGTACCAATGCCAAGGATGAGATCCGTAAAATGTTCCCAAATTCTGCAGCACGTTGAATTTCAAGAAGTTCAGCTGAACCAGTACCCACTGGGAGATTTGGGGGGGGCGGGGGAGTGGAAAGTTAAATACAAATCCAAAGTGAAAACCAACAGCTAAATTGAATTACAGTTATCACTGGCCTTAAATGATAGTGCCTTTTCATTCATACTTATGTTTTTTTCGACTAAGACTTGTCAGAGACTTCCTATATTTAGCAATTAAATACGGTAGTGTTTTGTAGTTTGTTGATAACTATTGATTTATTGAGAGCTGAGCATACTGATTTTAAGTCACAGCCTGTCATTTAAAATAACTGAGAAGTCAGTGTTTAAGGGTTTATGGCTTAGGATCTATTTGGAGATCATAGGCCAGACACAGTCACAGAAATAATGGAAGTTAGAGACATCTGAAACATCCGTCCATGTTAAAATGCTAAAACCCAACCTTTTTCTTATAAGTCAAGTTTAAAACAACTTACCTCACCAGAAAACACGCGGTCAATTATTAAAGAGGTTCCTACTGTGACCAGTCTGCAAAAATGGAAAGTTGGTTGCACTGATATTGCCTGAATTGCTTTTGTATCTGTCCTCTAAATAGTTGTCAAAACTCCCCGATTCCTAATCTTTTTTTGAGATTATCCATAGTTATGACCATTTTACAGGGACCAGTTGCCATTACCCAGTATCCTTGTACAATCCCAGACAAAGCTGGAATGCTGTTCACATCTCACCCTTATCAAATCTCTCCTAGTGCTTTCTTTTAGCATATATATTAATTTAAAGGAAGCATGTCCCTTATTTAAACTTTTGCAAAAGGACTTTTCCTTGGGTTTTTTTACACTAAATTGGCTTTTTGGGTTGTTTGCCTTTGTGGAGGTAAAATCAATCTTAAGATATAGCTGTGCACAGTCATAGTTTAAATTTAGTAAGAACTTACCCAATTGGAATGCAGTTGTACAGGATAAGGTCTGCTTTCCTCTGTTCTTGCAAAAAATGACTGAAGACCAAAGGTATCCATGGGATAACAGCAGTAGGACGAATAACAATTGCAAGTGCTACCAAAGCTAAATATTTGCAACTAGAATGAGGGAACATAAGAAAACCGTAAGTTTGTTTTTTTTAAAAGGTCTGGTCAATTCTTTTGCAGACAGTGACATTTCAACAATGTAAGTACTGTCATGTCTCTGACCAGAAGTTTTTCATATTGTAGATAACTTTGATTCTCTCAGTGCAGATACTCTGTTTTGCTTGGGAGGCTGCCAACTGTATAATAGCTTTATTAGCAGTGGAGTTGCTAACTAGAAGCACGTACTTGCTTTAAAATAGATAGCTGGCAAAGAAAGTTGTGACCACAAATTCACCTATATCTGAACCCAAACAAGCTTTTGCTAATCTTTTCCCAAGTTACTACAGATTTCAGTCCTTTAAATTAAAAGTTTCCCATAAGGTGATACTTTGTGTAAGGGAACTAGAGAATAGTAATTTTACATGCCAGCTATAGTGTTTTTAGAGGAAATACCATGCTTCCTGTTCATTCCATGATCTAGAGCTCTTGCTGCATGAATGAGATAGTTTTGGTTGCCTTTTATCTTAAAATAGAAGTTAGCATTTTAAACTGTATCAGTAGATTGGTGTTATATCAAGCCAAATATTATCAGTACTGTTAATAGAAAGTTTCTCACCTGCTCCCCATCTTGGAACCTTTTATTGGATAGTAGGAAAGAGCAAAAATGGTAAGAAGAGTTTCCATGGTGTTTGTTAGAGTTCTGGTACAGGAATACCACGTAAACCAGGAACACAGCTGGCAGAAGTACTGAAAATAATTACAAACAACAGGATGCATAGGAAGAAATGTTAGAACAAATTCTGTAGTTTTAAATGAAGGTGATAGTTCTTCAAGGTGTGACTTACTATCATTTTGCTGTTGTTTACACTGCAAGCAACAGTGTTTATTAACATGCATAAAAATTTTTTAAAAGCTAAGACTCACCACACACTTTGCTGTTTCTGCATTTTCAAGGTGTTGCACTAATGAGTAAAGCTTCACATCAGCAAAAGCTGCCAGCACTGCCTGTGCAAGTCTAGGGACCCATATCTATAGCAGAGAAAATTTTACTTGCAGCAAACCTGTTAAATTCTAAGTTTGAAGAGAAGACTACTGAATTAGTGAATGACTGTTCAGATGTGAAAATAGTGAATTAGTGAATATTCTCTATAGCTTTTGATGTGGGCTTTTTTTTTTTTAAATAGTAAGGTCCTTTGGTGAGACTAGTATTTCTGCCAAAACAAAGTCTAAAGTTCAGCTGAAAGTATTCAGAAATTGAAAGAATTCTTTGCCATTCATCTCCAGAAGAAGTCAAAAGGAGCTGTTTGTACTAAACTCAGTAATAATACACATTATTAAACACTCTGGAAAACTGAACCACTGAGCAATTATGATGCAGTGGCAAACAATACCAGTATGAGACTCAAGGACATTGATGGAGGCCAAGAATAATCCTCTGCAGTCACAGGCAGCAGTACCGTGACTGGAGATCTTTGGATGAGTTCTGCACCCTCGCAGAACCCTTCAGCGAAGTCTCTGTGCTCGTACATCTCTAACTGCCAGATTCAAGGCTTTATATTTTACCTGGCCAATGACAAGAATACACTGTTTTAATTGAATTTTAGTAGCAGAGGTGTTTTTTGATTATACTCACCAGAAGTTGAACATCATCCTGGGCCAACAGCTGTAGTGCTTTGTAGATGCTTGCAAAGATCAGTGGGTATGAATAGCCCCTTAAGCCATTCGTCCATTCCCAAGTTAAGTAGCCATAATTATTAATATTAAGGATAAATCATGAACAACTGAAACAAAAAGCTTCATTCGAGCTGTGTCACTGTCCGAGTTGCGCGCGTTGACATTTACCCTTGCGGCCAAAAGCGGTGGGGGTTTTGCTGCCGGCCAAGCTTACGCCTTCCTGCCGGGGAACTGTCCGCCCGGCCGCGCCTCGCGCTGGCGACACGGCGGCCGGGACCCCCCGTTCCCGCAGGGGCGGGCCCCGGGAAGCGAGGGGACCGCGAGCGGGCCGGGAGGGGCGGCGGGAGCCGGGCACCGCGAAGGATATTTGAAGACCATGCGGTGCGCCACCTCCAGCGACTGCCAGTACTCGTCCGGGACGAAGCTGGTCCGGACGAGGGAGCAGTTCAGCACCCGCAGCGCCACCGTGAGCGCCAGCAGCGGCGCCGGCCCGCCGGCAGCGCCTGCGGGAGGGGAGCGTGTGTCCGTCAAGGGGCCCTCCCAGGGGCGCCGCCCCGCCCCGCCGCCCCGCCCCGCTTACCGGCGCCTCGCTGCCCGGCGGCGCCGCCGGGGGCCCCGTACAGCACCGACCGCCGCTTGCGGAGCCGCACCGCCGCCGGCCTCCGCGCCAGCAGCCCGCCGGGCGCCGCCATCCGCCGGGGCGGGCCTGTGGCGGCGCATGCGCGACTTCACGGCGGCGCGGACGCGGCCGGCACTTCCTTCCGGTCCCGCTAGCGAGCGGGAGGCCGCGCGCTGTGCTCTCCCGTCCGTCCGGTGAGGGGCGCCGGCTCCGCCCGCGGGGCCAAGCGCTCCCGAGGCGGGGATCGCCGAGCGCGCTGCCCCCGGCCGCTTTCCTCTTTCCCCGCCCGGAGGCGAAGGCGCCGCCGAGGAGCGCGGAGAGGCCGCGGCGCCTCACGAGCGTGTCCGCGGGCGCGGCGGCGCCGCCTGTCGGCATGTGGGGGCGGCTGCCGCTGCCTCAGGTGGTGCTGGCCGTGGCGCTCGGCGTGGCCAGCGGCATCTACATCTACCGGCCCGTCTTCCGGCCCCCCGCACCCGGGCAGCCCCCCGAGGGCACGGCGGGGCCGCCGGCGGACGCCGCGCCGGAGAAGAGGCCCTGAGAGAGTCGCGTGAGCCGCGCCGCTGCCCTGGCGCCCTTCGCCGGGACCGCCGGGCAGCCGGGCCCTCCGCGCCGCCCGGCGGAGGAAATGGCGCCCGAGCCGCTGAGGAAGCCGGAGCGTTCGTCGCCTGCCGGGGAAGGTGCCCCCTGCGCCGGCCGTGGCGGTCCCCAGCGGCCCCTCGGCAGCCCGGCCCTGCCCTGAAGCCATCCGCCAGCCGAAGGTGTCACCGCATGCGTGTGTGCTCTTGGTACCAGCCTGTAGGGACGTGAATGTTGAGATATGTATAAAATTCTGAATGTTGAAAGGTACGTCTTCACGACTAAGTCTAAATAACCACCAGGGAAGTGGAAAAAGAAAGCCGCAGTTGTACGGTTACACTTAATGGTTTCTTTCTGGATTGCCTCTGATCTGATCCTCCGAGCGATAAATACCATTTTTACGTACTTGCACAGTTTCAGTTCTTAATACTTCAGTTCTGTGGGGAATGCAGTTGTACTGGTGGCCGAGAAGGGAACTGCACCCAACTTTGGTGTCCTTGGCTTACATTCATACCTGTATATATACACACACACATACACACGTGTTCCACACAGGCATACACGCATCTTTCATTCCTGACAGAATGAGACTAGAGTGGCTTTAATAGATGATGTGGCGGAGAAGTGCTTCAGCGTGTAGCTCAGTAGGTCGGCATTAATCTTGCAATAGGTGTGGATCAGTCTGACAGAATCTGAGCTTCAGGGAAACTAGAGCAGTAGATATTTCAAGACTTCAGAAAACTAAAAAGAAACTAAAACCTGCAGACCTCGGGAGGAACTTCTGTCAGATTCGGGTTTTAACCCTTGAGTCTGTGGACTGCGTGAGGGAAGAAATCCTTTCCCTGGATGTGCTTTTATTTAAATATGGAATGATGTGACAGCTGGAGGCAGCGGGTGGACTTTACAGAAGCTAAGGTGGGAGGATAGCAGGAGAAGGTGGCCTGGGAGGTGCAGTTGAGTGCGTGATAAATCTGGTTTGGACATGAGGAGATGCCCCAAGTCTGTGATGAGTGCAAAGGCAGAAGAGCTACTGTGGTGACTCCAGCAGCTTCCTTTGTTTACAAGACCATTATATATTGAAAAGGCTATTTTGAAAAGGCATAACTGAAGTCTAGCAGGCACTTCCTTTGTAAGCATAATTGCTGGAAGTTCGTCCATAAAGATGGCAGTTGATTTCGAGAAGTCTCACGAAAGGGGATGCCTGAGCTGATGCAGACAGAAGGGGATTGATGCAACAGCTTAAGACGGGTTGCTGAAATCTTGAGACTGCTGGATTTAAAGTGTGCTTATTGAGCAGCTGCCGAGAGAGCAGAGAAAGTGCGTTCCTCTGGTGAGGGAAGGTAGCCAGCAGGCGGCAGAAAAAACTCACTTAATCTGCAGTGATGGACATGACCTGGCACCACGTATTTTCTCTTCAAAACCTGTTTTGCCTCTCATGCATTGTTATGAAACGGCGTGTGATCTTCCAGAAAAGTGAGGAGGACAACCAGACTGGGGGGCCAGCCTGTTCCATTAAAAATGGCCTTCGGGATTTGAGCAAAATCGCATCGTTGCGGTACGGTGCAGCCCTCGGGCCGTGCTCGCCGGACCGGGCGCCCGGGGCGGGGGGGATCGAGCTGAGCCGGGGCGGTGCTGCCCAGCCCAGCCCAGCCGTTCCCGCCCCTACCTCGGGCCTTACGGGAAGTGATGTTGCCTTGACGGAAAAGGCACGCTTGCAGCCCAAAAAAGGGCAGGTGCGGAGGGACGCGGCGCTGCGGGAGCCCCGGTGGCCGTGTGAGGCGAGCAGGTAGGAGGGCGGCGAGCCGGGCTGAGGGGTGGCGGGGCCGGGGAGGGGCACGGCGCTCTCGCCGCCCCGTCGCCCTCCTAAGGGGCAGCTGCAGGAGGCACGGGGGGCGGAGGGCTCCAGAGAAACGCTTCCGCTGCAAGAGGAGTTAATAAATAATCGCTGGACGAGTGGTTTGGGCAGGAGCTCGAAATACTGGGGAGAAAAAAGGTGATTTCCCTGTGCCGCGGGGACTCGAGTCCGAACCAGCGGGAGCGCCCCGGCCCCGCGCCTGCCGCTCGCTGAACCAACGAGGGGCTTCACAGGGGGGGCTCGTTCGTGAGGGTGAAGGAACAAGCCTGAAGCCTCGGCCCCTCGGCTGCCCGTGCCTGTGCTTCACTCTACAACTGCTGCCCCGAGCACGGCTCCGCCAACGGGCCCGCTCAGGCCTTCGCATGGAGCACCTGTAGGAACTGCAAGTTTCCCACAGCTCGGGCCGTGCATTTCTTTTGTAAAAAGGACAGGTGGATTGCATGTCTGATTTTAAAAAAAAAAGCGCCCTTAAAAATGGTAAGTTGTCGAGGGAGCAGTACAAGTGCGCTTTATCTGTTTAGCCAGAACTTAAATTCTGTATTTGAGTATCAGCAGATCTGTTGCTTCTCTCTGAACGCTGTGTGTTTGTCTGTCACAGTCTGCTTGCTGAGAGGGTTCAGGGGATCTCTTCTCATTTGCAATGCTTGGGCTCACCTAACACTTTGATGATCTTGGATCTAAAGAAAGCTAAATCCATCAGAAAAATGTCCTGGTTTTTCTAGCTCTGTGACTAGATTATATTAATATATAAGTGGTATTTTTTTATGGTGCTAGCAAAGTATAAAGGACATGCCTAGAACTGTTAAAAACACCCAACTTTAATTTTTATCTCTCCTTGGAGATGAATCAGGTGTATTTTGAGCTGTCTGATCATATGATTCCTCAAAAACTTTCCCTAATTATTCGTGCTTGTGAGTTTTTCATCAGGATAACACATATGCTGTTTGGAGTTAGGAGTTCTGCTAGGTGTTAATGGTGTTTCTTTGTACTTACAGTTTTTATTGAAACTCTACAAAATGCATTAGTGGCACTAATCAGTTTCTAAAATCTATTGTCTGCCTTTTCTTGGAAATTTATTCTTATGTAGGCTTGTCTTCTCAGCCCTTGTTTCTTTTCATAGACTTGTACTACTTTTGTGACTGTTCCAAGTATTTTCCAGCCAGGGAAAAGCATATAGTACAATATGCATTTCAAACGTTGATACATAATTGTAGGAATAGTATTTGTGATGCTAAATGGATGTCTCAAAAGCATGGTTAGAAAGATGGGAAAAAGAACAGCACGTTCCTGTATGTCTAGTTCAGGGTTCTAATTTTATCTCTACTTAATCTCTTGCACAAAGGAGTTCTGGGTGGGGGGAATGTGCTACAACTTAAGACTGTTTTATTTTTACAGTTAATAAAATTTCTCATCTGCAACCAGATATCTAAAACTAGTAAGTTTGTTTTCATCTCTATCGTTAAACATGGGAACACATTATTTTATCACTTGACTACACATTTCCTTTTCTTTCAAAGAGAAGATTGCTGAGATAAAAGAATTTTTAAGTAGTTTTTGACATTTACAGAAACAAGTATTATGAGCAATAATCCCTGTTTGTCTTCTTTGGATTCTTGTTTTTTCTGTTACTGCCAGGTATCCACTGTGCTGGCATAATGACCATTGAGTAGTCTTGTCAGTTTTCAGCAAAACCCTGGAATTGCAGATCAACACCATTAGGAAGAGCAGTCTCATAGTCAACAGAGGGCTAGTAGGAATTTCATTTAGGCAAAATTGGAACTAGAGATGGAATATAAAGAATTACAACTCTTTTTCCCCTGTTAATGTCTCAGCAAATAATTATAACAGGGTGCATTTAGAATGTATTAAGCTTATGATTTAAATAGTTAATCATCAGATGCTCTCTTCTGTATTAAAGCTGTGTTATTGTACTCCACTGCACATGTGATCTGGTCCTGCAGATAGTTAAGTTTGTTCTTCAGTAAATTCAGAGGGTTACTTACATATTTATATCTAAGCGTTTGCTGGGCTGGGCATGTCAACTGCTCAAGGACTTGCTTTCGCTCCGCTTGTCTTGCAGATACCACTTGTGCTGAAGATAATATCATGTTTACAGAACTGACTTCAAACATGGCTGAAAACTTGCTTAAATACCACATAGTTTAAGAAATACTTCTATAAAAAGCTGCCTTTTAGATGAGAAACAGATTTTTTTTCTTCTGTTCATACAACTATATTCCCAGTCTTCCTCTGGGAATAGCATCTGGTTGTGAGATTTCATTTCCTCATTTCTTTTTTGGTCGTCTTAGTCTGAAAACTGCATCCCTGTCAGGAGGCAGGACTAACTTGAAGCAAGTTAAATCACATGAGATCATACCCTTTTATCTCCAGTGGAGGTAAAACCCTAGTGAATAAGAAGTCCTAGCTCCTAATTTCTCTCCTGGAGCGTCCTTATATTGTTTTGTTTTCATACATAATACAAGAGAATCTACTTTTGATTATTGTAATTAGTAGTCGCAACATCTGTGATTTATTTTCCAATCTAGTAAACTTTGAAGATTAAATTATGGCATATAGATTAAAATATGACATATAACCAGCATAATTTTTTCCTGTGATGTTGCTGTGGCTTCAAGGGGTTGAAAATACTCTGATATAGGTATGACAGTTTTGCATAGTACTGGGCGTTGGAATCCTTTTCATGTACTGGCCAGCACTTTGGAGCTGACCCGACAAGTTCTTCAGTATTTTAAACTATTGCAGGGGGAAGAAAAAAAAAAAGCAAATGTCCTTGCTTTTACGGCTCTGAAGATAATATCAAAGCGTAAACCAATGCAGTGCTATTTTCCTGAGTTTGCAAACCCGTTTCCCATAGCTGTTCCCTTTCTCTCTGATACTTTCAGTGATGAGAAATGGGTAAGACTGAACCATGTTAGATAAAAGCACTTTTGGAAGACAGTGTGAAGACTGGTACTAAGGTAGGAAAGGGGCAGGAAGCAGCAATGAAGATAGAAGCTTAGGAGGAGGAGTACAGCTTTTCTAGAAATTTGTGGTTTGCAGTGGAAAAAAGGACATGAGCAGTGCTTTTAAATTAAAAGTTAAATTTTTGGGCACTTGCAAATAGTATTTTGAAAATCACTCTATGCTTCTGCCTTGATTATTTGTGTAAAAGAGTTATGTGAGTGAAAGGACTGTAAAGAGTATACCTAACTGAAATATTTTATATGCAAATAAAACACTGGGTGGGTATAAGGACAACTGCTACCCAAATCAAGTAGCTGATTCCAGATTAATTTTGGAGTTTGTGTTTGCAGTTTTGCAGCTGGCCATCTTGCTGCTTGTGTGTACATCTATCAGCTGAAAAGGTGATAAAAGGATAAAGGAATAAATAGCAAAAGGTTAAATATTACTCAAGGTTCAGATTTTTTCCTTTCAGGTAAGGTGAGCTCCATGGTTAGAAGTGATGCCTTTTAATAGACCACCTTAATTGGTTGGAAAGGGTAGCTGAGCTTTTGGGTATGTAAACCTCTTTCAGGTTTGAATTGAAAACAGCAGAATGCAAAATAAAGTTGAAAACAATTGATACATGATTTTTATAGTACTTCTGTTAAGCATATGAACCCATGAGGCAGCATATGTCATTACAAGGTGATGAAGGTTCTCTTGCATTAGTACTACTGTTTTAAAGGCATCCTCCCATTTCTAATTAAACACGTCAGAATGGCAGTGCTTTCACCGTAGCTGCTATACAACCGTGAAAGCGAACAGCATGTGCTCTCCAAAGTCAATGAAGTTTCATTCTGAGGGCCTATCTCATTATTTTCATAACTGTTGGATATTTTATTTTGCTCTCTGAGCTGTTCAGTCAAAGAACTATAAGGAAAAAGGTTGCTCTACGAACTGAAAAGGAAGAAAAAAATTATTTCCAGTAACATCCTTGGGGAATGGGAATAATTGAACTAGACTGAAGGCTGCTCTTAGTGATAAGGACTAATAAAGCATGTATATTGGGGAGGAGGAAGAGAAAAGTTGATTCATTTTTATGATAAAAAAATATCAGCTTTCTGGTTTTCTTGTGTGTCTCTGCCAGTCTTGCAAGTATAATGTTTCATATTAGTAGTTGCTGAGGGAAATTACATTCCTTGTGGAAATCCCTGCTGATAATTGCATAATTAACAAAGAGTGTGATACATTTTGAAAACTTCAGGATATCACTCAAAGCTAGCAGCTGTGGGAGCTGCTTATGCTGTGAAACTGTTGTATGCAAGGTTTGCATGAGGGATGAATTGCTGTTACAGTTACTGCCCATGGGTGGTGTTTTCCAAGTCTACTTTAAAGCCTAGCTAACACTCAGAATGTGAATTATAGCAAAAAGCAGGATAGGTGGTTTGGGGTTTTTTTGGTAATTGCAGATGTTAATCATAATTCCCCTCCCCCCACTTCCTTGGTTCCAGACCAAACTTTATGCATGAGTGAACGTGACCCAAAATACAGGTAGCGGGTTGGGTTCTAGACCTGCTAGTATCCATCTGCAACAGAGTGTTTCTCATCCAGCGCTTTAAGATCCTGTGCGTAACAGCAAATGCTTCTCTTTCTCCTCTAACAATGATTTAACTTGACAGGCCTTTTCTGCTGGGGCATGAACTGTCTGGCTCTACTTAATTTTTCCATATTCTTTCTTGCATGAGAATGGTGTCAGGGTAGACATCTCTGTACTGAGATGGTGATATCCAAGTTTGAAGACTACACTGTCTGTATTTGATTGTATTTCTTCTGAATTTGATAGCAAAACTCCCATCATTTTAGTTTGGATAAATGTAGCCCTAAGTCAGAGTTGTTAAAGTAGTTTTTTCAATGTTCTTTAGCTATGGAGTAGAAGAGGTGACTATAAATCTTTATTTGATAGTTTTCTAGAATTGTCAATTCGGATATAGTACCCAGTGCACAGGACAGGGCCTGAGATCCTGCTATGTGTCAGTAGAAGCTGGAGAGCAGGCTTTGGAGGACCTATGAAAAGAATGTGCTGCAAAAGTAGAATCATGCTTTCTAGTAGGTTTAAAAATGGAAAAAAAAAAACCACAAAAAACCCCAAAAAATTTGAACTGTTAATACAGTTGAAACTCAACTTTTTATTTTTAATAATAGATGTGCTTAAATTTAATTTGTTTTTAAATAGAAGTTGTCTTTAAATCCAAATTGAAAGTAAATGTAAAATTGAATCATTGTCACAGTATGTGCTGCAGCTGGTCTGGAGCAATGCCTGTATAACTTGGTCAGCTAGTGGGTGCCCCTTATAGAACTGAAAAACAGTAACTGTCAGCTTTCAGTAGAGGTGTGCGTCGGACTCTTTCCTTTATCCAGCTGCCAATTTTTCACAAAGTATAAAGGAACTTCCTATCTTTGTGGCTTCTTCCCCTCTGAATGAGCGTTAGAACTGATGAACAGATTCAAATGTTGGGGGAGAAGGCAGAAATGACAGAAATTCAGTGTCTCCGCCCCTCTCTCTAATAGCTTTGTTTCCATAGGAAACCAGGCTAAGAGGCATGTCCTCATTTCAGTTTTGTTTTCTGCATTGCTAATTTGGAGCTTTGCTCCAAGAAGTCCTTATTGCATTTGTAATTTCTAGTGTGGTGTGTTGAGCCTTAGGGATTTTTTTCTTCAGCCTGGCATCCTGAGGGATCACGAGGAATGAGAGCAGTAACATTTTTCATAATTGGGAGTCGCGCAGGGAGTGGAATAGGGCCAACGGAACTGAAAGACCTACTTTGGTAATGTGCTCCAGAATCACTGCCTTTACGAGCCCACCCAGTCCTCTAGCACACTCTGAAGGAAATAAGATCAACCAGTCAGGTTAGTTAACTTAGGGACTCACTGAATAAATGTGAAAATGAAGGTGCTCTAATGTTAATGGTGTTCATGGTTTAAGAAATGGTAGAGGAGAAGAGTAGGCATCACAGGTGTTTAGTTAGGTTTCATATGCTTCATTGCATGGAAGATCAAACAGTACTATAGGACAAAAGAAATACTTCGCTGTAGCTCAGAAGAGGCATACTTCTGCATCTGTCAAATACTGCTAATAACTAACCTTTTAATTTTTCCTCCTGAGAGCAAATTTAAAGTGTAAAAGACACTGTTGTCAGCTTGAATGAAGAGAATGAAGAACCACTTGCCCTATTAAGTAGATTTACAAAAGATGCGAACAGGGTCTTCTTGTGCTGGAAAGAAAACCCAGCTGTGTCCAAATTGGAACTCTGCTGAGATAAGTTTTGAAAAGCAGTGTCTTTTACTTGGCAATGACATATTTGATGAGGTAGTGCAAAGCACAAATGCATATTGATTAAGCTTAAGCATGAATAAAAATACAATTTTCAAAACTGTATTAATATAGGATTGTAAAACATTGAAAATCCTTTCAAAGGAAGCTGTAATGCACATGTTCCTTTACATTGGTACAACAGCTTCCTGTAAAGCCACTATGTTTTTTAATTAAAAAAATAACACTTAGTCATCAACCCTTTTAATACATAGATAAAGGTCATTGATCTACAATGAGGTTTGTAACTCTTCAGACTGAAGATAGAGACATGAGATTATTAGTGTGCTTTTACAGCTCCTTACCAGAACGCAGGGACACTTCTGTCTGCATGCATTACTGTTCTAGGTGCTCTGTTCATGCAATCAAGCACTCACTTCGTAAGTTTTACAAAATGTGGAACCAACATAAGTCTCACAGAAGAGCTGTAGCATGTCAAGTAATTCATCTTTAGGTTAAATATTTCTCTTTTAAGTAAAGATGATGTAATCTGAGTAATGTGAATATTGCCAAAATACCATTTCCTACATGCAAACGGATGAAATTTGTTAATTCAGTCAAAATGAAGAATCACATTTGTTCTTACACTAATACATTTTATTGCTGGTTTAAGTACACAACTTTTTATTCACCATTTCTTGGTGTCTTAACACCTCGTACATGAACACTGTATTTTCTTCTATTATTTTCTTTCTAATATTGCAGAACTGTAATAAGAGAGAACCTGATTTAAATTTTTTTTCCTTCCCTTTTCATTCAGATCTGAAGCAAGCACCTACACTCTTGGCTTTGCCTCAGGATAAACTGTGCCTACGCTGACATTAATAGAAAGTGATGTGGAGGCAGTAAACTTGTAGTTCAACAGAATTGAGAAATCAATTAATTTGCTTGTTTGGGATAATTTTACTAGTCTTTTTGGAGATACTAACAGGTTCTTCAAATATAACCAGATTTTATTTTTGGGAAAAATCTTTTGATGTTTTTCCTGTGAAGAGTTTGGTCTAAAGTTTTCCAAAGTGCTGATGTTAAGTGCCCAATTTCTGGGAAGGTTTTCTGTCTGTCGGCAGCAGGATGTTCCATGAAAACAAAACTGATGCTTTTAATTTGTCAATTATTTGAGTGTTAACATTTTTTATTCTTGAAGAGACCCTGATAACTCTTGGAAGTTAGTCATCTAGAGCCTGTCTTGGAGGGGGGACTATTTTGAAGAAGCTCTTTTCTGTGTAAAATGCTACTGACCTTAAACATACCAATACTTTATCTCTTGCAGTGCTAAAAGAAAGCTGTCACCATTACTAGAAACTGCCTAGATCAGCTTATAGTTGAAAGAACAAAACATGAAAGTTTTATTTTAATCTGTAGTATTACTAAATATTTAGCAGATGTGCCTTTTGGGTAGCAGGAAGGCCTGCCTGACCTACTTTCATTTTAATCACTGAAGGGGTATTTAATGATTTGATGCTGGCAAAGTTCAGCTATTACATTTCTGGTGTGCAAGCTGATCATCTGAGTGTGGGTTGTCGGTTTTGGGGTTTTTTTTGGAAGGATATTGGTGAGTGGAAAGCAGAAAAAAGTCTGTATAAAGGATTTTGTCTCCTCCCTTCAGGTCTTTTTAGTTCTGTGTTGAGATATTGGCATGTTGCTGCATTTATGGACTGTTGCAGCAGTAAGTAGCAAGCTCATTCACATGACAATGGGTCAGTTTTCCTTTGCAAGCATCCCATCAGCCTGTCTTAATTTTTTCCAGTGTCTTTTTGTGTGCAGCTGACTTTCTTCCCAGGAAACAACTATAGTTCTGTTTTACAGTTGTAGGAATCTGCCTGTACCAATTAATAGTCATATTTTTCCTATTTACTTTTTTCTCATCTCTTTTTGTATTTTGTAGGGTGTTTCTTTCACTGTGAAATAATTGCTGGATAGCATGTGCTCTGGCTCTTCTTGAAGTTTGCCATTGTATATGCAAAACAGTTCATGGGCAGCGTGTCCCAGTGGCTGCTTTCCCCCCTCTTGCATTTTTTAAGTTTTCTCTTTGATTGCCAGTGGAGGTTTTGTGGCACAGACAAGATTTGTGGACGTTAACAAATAACATTACCCTTGGCTGCCTGCTGGTTGGTTTTCATTCCATAGGCTTGCAGGTCATCTCTTGAACGCACGTGTGAAAGCTATGGCTGTTGGTAAGGGCATGGTGAGTTTTTAGTGCATGTTGGAGAAGCCATTAACCGGTCAGAGTGCTGAAGATGAGACCTCCGACAGAACTGGGTAATTGAGGAGTGGAGAGAGTGGAGGCAGTTGGCACTGATGTCAGGCACAGCTTTTGGCTTTGAAAAGAGAGATGAGTTATTCTGCGGTATTACCTGAAATGGACTGTTGCTAGATGGTTTTCTTCCTCTATTTCCGTCTCCAGTGGCAGATGTCTTAATTCCTGCAAGAACTGTGGTCAAGACAGGTAACAACCCAGCATTTTCTTCTAGGGGAAACACCTGCTACAGGACAGTTCAGACACTTGAAGCTTTTCTCAAGAGCATGGAATGTATGAAGGCAAATACTCTGATGCTTGTGATGAAGAATGCTCCACAATGTCCACTGTGTTTGACTCTCCTCAAATTTCCTAGGCCTGTATAGCGTAGATCATTTTTACAAGAAGGCCATAAATTCCATGCACTCAGGTCATCTTGTTCATACAACCTGTTCATAAAACGGGAAGATTTAGTAACTAAATAGCTGGCCATTCCTTTGTAGAGCTGTAGCTTCAAAACTACACAGTTTCAAAGCACAGTTCCAGGACTTAACTGATGTAATTTTGATCCCCTGCATAAACTTAGAAAATGTCCAAGCTCTTACAACCCCCTGAGATTCAGACAGCAGCAGGAGGAAGGCTTACCTTGGGCTGGCTGCAGTGGTTCCTGTTCCAGCTGCTGCCGTACCGTTTGCAGGCGCTTCCTGCCACTGAAGTAGGGTTGGCTCAGCTGTTTGTGCAGCATTTGCTGAGACTGGAAATGTGTTTGTTTAAAAATAGAGACTTTAAGTAACCAAACACTGATGTCCATCGGTTTGTAAACTGAGGCCTTCTGTTTTGGTACTAACTCTGCAGTTTGAAATCAACGTAACTTCACCCTCGGAAAATAAGCTTTATTTCAGCTGTACCTTCCTAGCAAAGTCTTCCTGTTTCAGATAAAACCCTTTCCTGGAAGGGGGAAGGGAAAATTAGTTGGTATTCCTCACACCAAGTTGGTAGGAGGAAAGTTAAGCAGCCTCGTTTTGTCCTGAAATCAAAAGCTGAAGTCTGGGAATTATTTATTAATTGTTTTCCCCTTAAAGATGGCAAAAATCTTACTGTGTGGAAGAGTTTGAATTCTATTTCCATTGCTGGTTGAGACTTCCAGACAGGGAGTTTGTGTAGCCACCCCCCAGGGCTGTTTGCAACACTGCAGAAGAGTTGTTGCTTTGTCTGTCAACACTTCTTATCCTGTTCCTCCTTCTGCACTCTGGAGCAGTTACCAGAAATTCTTGGGTGCTTGTGGTCTGAATATTTCTTCACAGTAAGCAAATGTGCTGGTATTGATCAGGAAAGCGGTGAAGATTAAAAATGTTCACGTTGCTGAAAATTGAACACAAACTTTTTTATTGTATGTGGAAGCAAAAAAGGGACTGATAGGTGAATGCATTAAGGATATGTTAAATGTTGTAGCAGGCTGTCTGCAGCACTTCTTAAATGGTAAGACTGGAGAGTGGTCTTAGAAACCTTAATTTGCTTTCTTACTTCTCTGCTCTTGAAACACTGTGAGGAAAGAAACTGAGACAAGAAAGGGTTGTGCAAGGTGGCCCGTCCTCTGTAAAAGCTCACATCTGCTAAATCTTACATGGTGAGTGCAAAACTCGCTTTGTTCACGCCTGTTAGCATCTGTAATGTCAGGGGTGTTTGTGAGAGGGGACGAGGCGTGGTGGTGGCTGCAGGTGGCTGTGTAGTTCCTCTCTCATCCCTTGGACCCAGCTCAGGGACCTCTGTCCAGCGAGTGCCTTGGCGCAGACATGTGAATCTTGCCTGTTGGGTGTCTGTGTTCATAGGCCCCAATGAAGGGACTGGTTGGTGAGGAAGAGTTGGTTTACATGTTAAATCAGTAACTTTATTTCCTTGAAATTATTTAAATGTTTAAAACGTTTGCATGTGTGTCAGGATTGGACGGGGGGGTCAGACACACTTGCAGATCTAGTTGCAGTGGTTCAGAAAGTTTCTGGCAACATCTCAACTGTGGTGTTCTGTTGGAGCCTGTTCCTGTCAGAAGTGGTGCCACAGAAGTGGCTGGACATGGATGCCCACAAAGCCCTGTAGTACTGGTGCCACTGCCCTCCCAAATCCTTCCACCTCCTCCTCACGTGGTCTCGCTCTGGTGTCTGTGCCAATTTTGTTATCAGTAACTTTTTCTCCCATCTGTAAAGGCATAAAATAAAACCAGGCTCAAAATGCAAATTCTCCATTAATTTTGGGAGCTTTTAGTACTCGCTGTGTTTCATTATAGTAGACTACTGTGTTTGCTGTATTTTATTTTATTTTTTTGTAACTGCAACTTCCTTTCCTTATGACAAGAAGGAGGAGGGTCAGTAGTTTATGCAAAGGCTCAATGTTTGTTACCTGGTTTAGAGAGATCTAGCTATGTTGCTTAGTTTTAAAGGGAGGAAAAGAGATCACTTGATCGGTCAGCAAGACCACATGACAAGCAGCTGAATGTAATTACGTGGGTAGGGTGGTTGTGTGGGGCTGGCAGCTTTGCATGTCAGTGTGAATTTTAGAGTTGTTATTCTGAACTACACTATTTTGTTTTTATTTTCTTTCTCTGCTGATACTACCCATAGATGAGAAATGGCTCTTTTTGCATGACTATGGTATTCAAGAGATCTGAACTGTGTCAGGAAACTCGTCACTGAAGTACCCTTGGAAAACTACAGATCCATTTGCAGGTGTTAAGCATAGGTATGTAAACACTTTCTCTTTTTTATTTATTTTCATAAGATTTATTCCGTTGTTTTCCTTGAGCTGACAGTTGTTGTAGGCCAACTGTTCCTCTGTTAAGAGCTGCTGTACTTTTGACAAACTGCCTGAAATACTTTGATTTTGGGAGACAGTTTAGCATTGCTGCATCCTCATGTTCTAGAGGGAAAAGTAAACTTAAAACTGGGAATTACGCTGGCTTATGTAAAACATAGGCTTTGGGTTTAAATGACAAAACTGCAGCTCTTTGGTATGTCTTTGGTCATTGCTTTTCACAAAGGAATCAGTCAGATTTAATGACAAACCTAGGCAAGTTAATAAGATTAAAATAAATGACTGCAGTGACCAGTGTGTGGGTTCAGTAGCCATAAGATGCCCTTTCTGGTCCCAAGTCATCAGCCTACATTTTCTTCTGTGTTAAGTCAAACTTGTTCTACGTTGGGAGGTGGAATTAGAGCTTTGATAATAAAGTGTACTGTGCAAATAACATTTCATAATACAGAACAAAGTAACTCAGTGTTTTTACATGTTGTACTGCTTGAACTTTTTTCCCCCTCTATTTATTCCTGTGTTCTCATTAACGTATAAAGATAAATTATACTTAATAAAACAGTCCTTTAGAATGGTGTTTTTTTAACTGGGTTCCGCACCAGCATGTTTATTCTCATGCATACTAAATGTATTGATGATAAAAGGAATAAAAATGGTGTGTTGCACAGTTGATTATCAAAAGCAGTTGCACTGGAAGGAACCATGAGAGTCCATCTATTTCACATTGCTTGTTCAATCAGATAGTAATGGTTTCAGTCTTTAATTATGGTAAAGGCAGTATGGGGGTGGGCTGTTATTACTGTGTTTTGTATCTTCTCTGGAAGAAACTCCAAATGTATTTGCCCATCTGACTAGGTCATTCCTTGCCACCCCAGGCATGAATTTGTAATCAGGCATCCCATCTAGACCATGTGTTTGACAGACAGTGTTTTTCTAATCATGAACCAAAACTCCAGCTTGGAGTTTGGCTGCAGATAACCAAGGAGTTGTTCAGAGAACAGAAAACAATATTCTCCTCTATTTCTGTGGGAATGTCACAAGGCTTTCCCAGGGTTTTAATTATTGTCTAGCACAGAGTATTTCAAGATGATTTTTCTAGTCCCGATCATCACCCCTTGACTTGTGTTTATGAGAATGAAGTGACAAATTCATAAATGCAGTTAAATAAATATGTTTCCTTGCTGTTTCCTTATAGACATCCTCAGTGTTTGAAAAGCTTATATAAAATAACTGGGAGGAAGGATTTTTATAAACATTGATGCTTGACTTAGTACCTTTTTTTTCTGTGCTGGATGGGTTGGTTGTCATAGTTGCTTCATTGTAATTTACTGTTATATAATGCTTTTCAATTATTGCATTGCATGTACATTTTGAATGTGTGTTACAGAAAATTTCTAGCATGTTTTAGGGTGGTGATTTCTAATAGTCTAAGTTATTTGAGGATTAAATTTTGATAATGTTGGGATTGTGTTGTATAGAGCAAAAGAATATTCTAGCACATGGGGCCCTCGCCATACTCCAAGTGGGTTTCAGTATATTTGCTATTTTCTAGCCTGTCTTTCATTTACAGCACTATCTTAAACAAAGCATCCTTAGTAATTAAGCTTGGTAAAGACAAACTAGGAGTCTAATTCAGCTGGAATTCTTTAAACATGCCACTAAGAATGGCATCAAAGAGAAATTGTAATTTGTCTCCAAAAAAAATTGAAAAAATATCAACAAAAATTCTGAAACTATACAAAATTAATGAATGAATTCCTGGAAGAAGATATGGAACGTATCCTAGTGGAATGAGGGAAATAATCGCTAGTCAAAGGGAAGTAGAAATAACTTTTTAAGGAGAAAAAGTTAGGAGTAACTTTTTCTTTGGTCTAAAATGTTTGACTTCATAACTAGGAAATAATACAGCTGCTGTTTCTGAATTTTGTTTAAATATTGTGTCATAGGGATAAAGTTTCTTTACAAAAATTCAGTTTTGATTCATTATGGTGCAACTGTTAGTATAAACTGAAGCAGAACTGAGATCTTGGTGAGGTGGGAATTCTTTGGGAGTGAGCGGATTGGTGTATGTTAGCTCCACTATAGGTACTGCAGCTGTACTGATTAGCACTGAGATTTTCTTTTTTCACATACTGAATTTGTTTTTACTAGAATGTCGTAATTGGATTTTTATTTCCTTTTATAGGAAATCGTATGCGCTGGTTTAAAAGCAAACACTGCAAGCCAAAGTCAGTCTTTTAATAGAAGATTAAACAACAGCACCTACTTTAACGAGTCGTTTCACACAGAACCTCTGTTAGACAGTACCATTGCATACTCCCAGTTTCTTGTGACTTGTGCACAGAAGTGTGTAGCTGAATAGATTCTTTCATACCTACTTACTCTTTATATCATATCTACTTACTCTTTATATCCTGTTTATCATTTTGGAGGTTTGATGCCTTTCTCAGTCATAATGCAGAATGTAAAAAATTGCAAATTGTTATATGAAGTTGGTTTGTCAGTTTGCATGAGCTTTTTGGATTCTTCATAAGTATGCAAAGTTTTATACTTAGTGTTAAATTAAGAAAATACAGTCCGAATCCTCTGTGGTATGAAAACTGCATACGCATTTCCTTGAGGCAGTTTTCTACAGCGAACTTGTGCTGCTTGGATCAATTAGAGCAGTCTGACTGGCAACTTATTTTCCTAGAATAACTATATATCTTTTTCTGGAACTTGGGTTATGGAGGTGGTTGTTCTGTAAGCTCAGTGCTGTTAAGTCATTTATTAGCTATAGCATAAACATTCTGAAAAATAACTTTAATTGAAGACTTCTGGGGGGAGTGGTAGGAAATTGCCTACTGTAGGTCAGTTAAAGTCAAAGTTGAGGACACTGTATGTCTGCATGAAATGTTACGAAAGAATTCTGCAGGAGGGCATCTACAGGATGAAAAGCTGGCAACAGCTGTCAGGTTGCAGTCAGGGGTTGCTCTGCAGGCATCTTGGGCCCTCCCTCAATCAGGGAATAACTAAAATAAATAGTATGGGCAAACTATGGCATTAGACTTGTGGTTCTTTTTGCTTTCCTTGCAGGGCTCATGCATATCTCCATGACAAGAATTAGTGTAAGGAATTCTAGTTTGCTGTGCCATTCATCTGAGCAGGCTTTGCTGTATATCAAGATCTAACTATAATTCACGCTGTAATATGGGATTCTGATCAGAGCGGTAAGATAAATAGTGTTGGCAACTCAGATTGGAAAACAGCAGGCTTTGTGAATGGAAGCTTTGTGTTGTGCAGTTCAGCCTGCTTAATCAGTGCTTCTTTTGAATTATCCCTTCCCTGAGGCTCTAGAAAAGAAGCTGTGCTAGGATACGAATTGAAGCAAATATTTTGCCAAGGCAGCGTCTGAATATTTTGGCAGACTGCAGAGCCTCAGTAGAAAGTTTGGACAGAGTTAATACCTGCTGCAGTTCTGGAGCTGTTCAAGTGAAAGATTTGTTGACTTGTTGAAAGTATGGGCTTATTTTTCAATTCTTGCAGTGAAAAAACCCCAACCTGTAGTTTTAGCTTTGCTTTGTTAGAAGAGTTGAAGAGTGATAATTTTGAGCCACAAGCGTGCTCCAAAATGACTGTGTCTTGCTGTCACAGATCAAGATTTCTGCTTTGCTGTCGCACATTAGTAATTTCCTGAAGAGAACAGGTCATGGCCTATTGAATACCGCCTGGCTCTATTTCAGGCAGAAGTGGTGTTTCATTATGTAATGGACAAGTTAAGTTATTTCTCACCTTTTCGTAGCATTTATGAAACATGGAAGCATCACATAGGCTTACTATTTCCAGACATGTTTACTAAAAAATCCTGCCCGGTACTGGCTGAAAATCTCTCTCTCAGACTGTAACTATTACAGGCTCTGAAATCAAAGGCTCAGTTCCTTTTTGAGACCTCTTAAGAGCAGATTATTCACAACTGACCTATCTCTCAATTTCTTTGAAGTGTCATGCTGCCAGCCTGCACTGTTCTGACTGTCTCCACATTGCAGTGGTTGCCAGCATGATCTGGAGTAGGCCCAGTGAGCTTGGCACCTGCAGGGGTGCTTCTGTCAAGATTTTATGACTTTTAAAAGTTTGGGAGAAGTGAGTGATAGCTGTGAGCCTCAGTTTTATCAATGTAGATACATCCTTCCATCTTTGTCCATGTACACCACTTTCCTGCTTAGCATCTCTGACTGTCCCTTGCATTTCAAGTCCAAGCACATTGGATTTGAGATTAAGGAGTAGAAGGAATAACCTTTTCTAGTTACTGGACAGGGATTTTCTCAACTGACAGTTTCCCTTGCTTTCCCCCAGATAGCTATACATTAGTTTGCCCTTTTTGCTACATCCATTTAAAAAACCCTTCTGATTAAATATTTCCACAAGTAACTTATTATTCCTAATGTCATGCCTGATATTCATAGATAATAGAGATTTTCCAGCTCACTAGAAATGGATATTGATTAGTTGTTCAGTCAATAACTTTCATAACCAGTAAGTTTTCTGAGGAACAGGATGTTTTCACTGGTGGCTGGAAGTGTGATCCGACACATCAGTCCTGCTCCAAAAGGCCACGATGCCTTGTGGTTAGCTCTTTCCATTTGGCAGGTGTAGACAGACTAATTTCTGATGAGCTTAAAAATCTTTGGATATTTCAATGTCATCTAAGTAACGAGAAAACTTTTAACTTCCCGAGGAATAAATAGCCAGAACAAAACGTAGGAAATGCTGTATATACTGTGTTTCCCTGTTAGTTATTGCTGAACTAAATCAAGTAACTTGCATCAAAAATAAGGACAATATTATAGAAAAGCAATAATACTAAAGAATGACAGAAGCTGCAAAAAAAAGTAACTTTTGTTGCATCTTCCCATCAAGTAGCAAGGAACAGAGTTTACCTCCTATGAAAACCAAGAGAAGCAGATATTTCACAATCCAAAGGATGGAAAGGTGGATTGAATTCTGCACTGAAATTCTTTCTTGCCTCACCCCTTTTTATGCTTCCCCACATCATGTTGGATGAATGATACAGTTTTATAGTCCCATTTGTATCATATTTTTGAGGGTTTCGCTTTTTTATAACAGTGACTAAGAGGTATCTTCAGGTTGTCTGTTGCCTGACCTTCTCCACAGACTTTAATTGACCTAATCATGATAATTTATTTTTGCCAGATTATTTCCCTCTAATGCAGCATATATCTTATATCCTTCATAAACTTGGCGGTGTGACCTTTTGGAGGATCATTATCTGTATTCCAGGTATCTGTCCTACAAAACAAGGTGGAAGGCAGCTGACAACTTCCCTGCCCTGGAGGAGAAAAAAAAGCTTCAAATATTTTCTTCTGGCTGTTTACAGTGTGTGCTTTAACAGGCTAAGAGCCTGGCCTGACTAATGTTTATTGCAGCCTACTGAATCACCCACATAGGCAGAGCATAAAAATACAATGCTTTCTTTATCATGAGTGCACGCGCATGGTTTTCCTGTGTCTCTTCATTCATATTCTAACTGCGCATATTAAATTGCTTCCTTTTCAGTTTTTAGATTTTTTGCCTTTTCTTAGTCCTTTTATTCTGCTTTTTCATGTGTCTGCTTATGCTAGCTGTCTACTGGAGATTTTTGTTATCTACAGGAAAACCAAACCATTCCTTAAAGAAATGCACAATTCTTATGATCCTGTGTGATTCTTACTATCTTCTCTTTTATCTTTCAGTGGCTATTTCTGAGGGCAGAAATAGAGGTGTACTCTTTTTCCTTACCCTTCTGGAGTTGTAAGTGTTGCTGAATGAGTGGATGGGCAAACTTCTGGATATTTCCCTCCTTCCATGAATACAACCAGCTTTGTGGGTAAAATTCTGGTGGCTGCTGTGTTGACTGAAAGAGTTGGAAACTCTGTAAATCTGTGTAAGACCGTCATTCCTAGTTCCTTGATACTCTCAAGAGCAGGTACAGTGTAGTGATGTGTTACAAATGTTAAGGTCAGGCTGTGGGTAAGCTATGGGCTGGGTCCCAAAGCGGTCAGAATTGTCACATTAAGGAAGGATGCTGGGCATTGCTCTGAATTTCCTGTTTGTAAGTTAGTGAAAAAGCATAGCACATTAACTTGTAAGGCATTGTGACTTAATGTATTTATTAGAGAAACAGTTGAATGGCTGAGGAGGGAATAAGTAGTATGGAGCTGTTTTAAAAAAAAAAAAAAATCTTTGCTTTATTTTTCCCAGACTGCTCTGGAGTTTATTCACATGGTAGAGATGTTTGCTTCACTGATACAACTTGAAAGCAGCTTCTGATGAGAGTTCAAAGAGGTAACTTGGGAGGCAAAAGCTCTCGTTGCCAGGAGGGGGACAGGTCCTCTGAGAGAGTTAAACTATTTTCATCAGCTACTGTTGCAAATCTTTATTTATCTACAGTATTTTCTTAACCATGAAGCATGAAAATGTTAGTAACTGATGAGGGAACAGAGATGGTGCTGTGCTTTTTGGAGAGAAGTTGAGACTGCATGGAGATCCTTCCATATGGATGATGTTAGAGTATCACCTGCCACATTCCTAGTTTTGTTTTCCATTTTTTTCCAGTTCCATGCTGCCTTCCACTCCTTTATGTAACTGAGCCATTCTTTGAAATTCAGCCTCCTTTTGTTGGTTTGGTTATGCTGAAATGCAGATGTAGTTGCAAAACTAACTGTTGTTTCCTTTCCTGGCTTCTCCATTCCCGGTTTCCCCTGGTTTTCTAGAAATGAAATCCAGAATCTGCTGTTTCCTTGCCTGGCCTGTTGTGCAAGGTTCTCACCACATCTGCAGACCTGTGTTGCTTCACTTATCCTTTTTGTGCCCCCTTTCTGGGTATGATTTTATGCTGGCATCTCCCATTATAACATTCTCAGAGTGCTTTGTGTGCCTGTCAATTCTTAACGTGCAAAATTCTGCACTTCTAGCAATGCTGACAGCTGATGGAGTGTCGTAGAGCACCTACAGCTGATAGAAGTGACATCAGCATTTGGAAGCTAAAGCCTCGCAGCCTATTTTTTTTTTTTAATGTATTTTTACAGACTCCTATATGTATCCTGAGCACCTTTAAAGTGACTTAGATCCTTCCAAGAAAGAGACGATCCTTAGACATTGACCCTACAATTCCTTAGAGTTCCTCTATAGTTGAAACTAAAAGGTCATAATGGTAAAATGTAAGTAAAGCAATTGAGAGTAACCAAAAGATAAATGCTCAGAGCAACTGAATCTCCTCCTCTGATTTCCTTCTTTTTATGTTACAGAAAAGTCCCAGAAGTTGCATAAAGTGTCATTTTGGCCAAAATTAAAGCAAGACAGGTCATGCATTTTCCTAAGAAAAAAATAGTGCAGCTCATAATATTTCATTAAAGTGCTTATTTATTAACGCTCTTCCCCCAGCGTAGCAGTTACTTGAGTTTATAAAAAATTGTTGTAGTAATTTGTTTATATTACATTTGTACCTATCTGGCAGCTTTTAGCCAAAGGCACTTCTAATAAAGTTTTGACTAGACAGGCACATTGTTTAACTCTGTCCCTTTTTTCGACAGAGCTGGCAAGTGTCTGATGGTGACCAGTTCTGCAAGCACTAAGGTGCTGCTGAAGCCTTAGAGCAGGGTGAGGCCGTTCACTACGCTTCACCCACGCTAGGCAAGAATGTGGTTATTGCTTTGCTGGAGTGTGATGGGAGTGCTGGTATGACAGCATTAGTGAACTTATTTCTTTGAGGTCCAGATCACTTTCTCAGTGCTTCTGCTGTAACAGATCAGGTGATGTATGAAACAGCTATTGAAGTTAGGTCTGTGTAGTACCCAAATGAGCGTTTTTATTATGAATTTACTTGCACTTGCATAATGACTAAACTTGTACAAATGCATTATTCCCTTGTACTTGTATTTACACATTGTCCATCAAGAGACCTGCAGTATCTTCCTTTTCTGTCTGTGTGGGGTTTGGACTCCTCTTCCCCCAATGCCCATGTCAACTCCTTTTAATCATGCAGCCTCACTTGCTTTTCAAGGATAAAGCCATATTTGTGGAATCCTTCATTTGCAAAGCGTTTTTGAACTCTAAATAGCATTGATGTTTTCATGGTGTATTTAAAAATATGACTCTATTATATATAAATACAGTGGAACCTTCTTAAGTAGACTGCTACTTTTTCGCCTGTTGCGCACTGCTCTTGCTGTGACAGATGCCAGGAGATGTCACCCCTTCACTGTGCTTGCTCTGTCTGTTGAGGGCTGGATCTCCATCGCAGGAGGAATATGCAGACTTCACTGCTACCTCTAGGACACAGCCTAGTGAATGTCCCACTATTCCAGTGGGGTCTGGTTTTCCCAAGCAAAGAAGACAAGGCCAAGACACAACTCATCTGTCTTTGTCTGTCAGATCTACCTGAAAGCTGAGTGACACTTTCAGAAGGTGGACCCTGTTAAAAGCTGTAACCCTTGAGTGTCTGCTGTCCATCCCCAAAAGGACGATGTGACGAAATCCTGTGGTATCTTAAAATATGAATTAATTATTGGTCTAATAGCTGTATTTTGGCAAACTTGAATTAGTATGCCTCTGTATAATTGTGTGGTATGGTACCATGTTAGTCACTGGCTTTATGGCTGGCTAGACTGCAGGTCTGGGATGCTGAGGTGATGTCCGAGTTATACAGAGAGTCATTTCATTTGGTATGAGGGGGAAGAGCGAGTTGAGTCAAACAAATGGTTTTGAGTAGTTCCATAGAAAATAGTGGCTTTGTTGCTCTTGGGAGGGCTGGCTAGGTGGTATAGTGTGGGGAGGGCAACCCCCCCTGCCCCAAAGCTGCTTCTCTGCAAAATGGGGTAGTGTTGCAGGTGTGGTCTGAAGTCATGTCACATGTAATAATACCTTATGTTCCAGTCTTTGCCAAAGAATAATTTTTCTCTTCTTTAGCAATCTGTGGTAAAGATGGCTTTCACTGTGGTACCCATGGGGCAACGCAGTGTCTTCCAGTCTGTACAAGAAAGAAAGAAAACAGCAGTTTACGTTAGAGACTGCTGTGTCCTCCTCAAACTGGAGAGAGAAGAAATGGAACTGAACAGCTGTGATCCATATACTCCATCGTTAATACATTTTTGCATGAAAACACTTGTTAGGAACAATGTAATTGTGTTAGGGCGTGTGGGTGATTTGGCAGATACTTTAGATCTGCTCCTGGGTAGGTCATGCACAAATCTCTTCTGAAATGCTGTTTGCCTCTAGGAATAAATGGGATGTGAACTATATAATTGCTTCCCAGCCATGCTGTCAGGCAGCACCCTCCTTAAACATGGAGACATGAGGCACACCTCTTTATCTCTGAGCACCCATCAACATGAATGCAAACAGGTGACACGTAAGCCTCTTGGCTGTGTGCTAAAAAGGTGGTGCTAGAAAAATACTCCTGCTGGAAGTACTATCTCCAGTGTGGCCTAACTATTCCTTTAGCAGTGTTTGGGGTAAGTGGTATACTTACTTTAAATTGATGTGCTTGAGGACTGTCTGATTAAGAGCATGTTCAGATTTCCTGAATTTTACACTCCGTGTGTGTGTGTACACATTTTGATTTGCAGCTCAATGTGGTGGGTTTTTTTTTTGGCTTGTGTTTTCATTTATTCATCTCTTTGTGCCTTCTTCCTCTTTCTTTCTCCCCTCCATTGGTTCTGTAGCAGCCCAGGAGTTGCATGTTTTGTGCAAGGCCAGTTAAGAAAGCATATTTCCTGTCCCCATACTGCACAGGGGAAACCCTGCATGCCAAGCTAATTTTCTTAATTTATACAGGAGCAACACTGCTGTAGTCTTGAATGTTTTATCACACAATAGGGTTGTGATATCTGCGTCCTGGAGGCAAAAATATGAGCCTGTTAGCATTGATGCCTGTTAATGTGACAGTACCTTGGACTAAAAAATCCACAGAACAAGAGCAGCACTTGCTTTGCAGAGCATCCCTTCTTAGCAATCCACGATCTGCACGTGTGTGTATGTGGAGGCTCCAGAGTGGCAGCTGTACAGGCTCAGCTTAAGTGATGGCTGTGGTGTTCCTGTCAGCAATGGAAAAGGCCCGTGGAGTTTTCCCAGCACTTGCTCATAGCCCCTGTCCATCCGCATGCTAGGCAAAGTGCAAAGCCAGAGCTGACGGGGATTTAAGGAGGGGTTTACAAAAGGCAAAACCCTGGTGGGCTTGATCTGGAGCCTAAAACTGTGTCCATCAGTGAATTTTTTTCAGCCAACGGGTTCTTACTCTTAGAAGCAAGATTTGGGAATGATCATTCTAAAATGAATTAGATTTCTTTTTTCTTTTGATGACCTGATGAATTCTAACTGTATCATCAATTTTTTTCTGATTCTTTCTTTTCTACCTCCCACTGTCCTGATATATGAGGTATAGAAATATGGAAGGAAGGACTGGAAGGTGCGAAGCTATAAAGCCTAATTTTAAAAAAAGCAAAATTGGAAGGAAAAAATGGGATGGGTTTTTAGTAACAGGGCCATGACTTTTAAAACTCCACAGCAGTTTTAGCTATGAATATGCTTTGCTGTGACTATATTCTTATTTCTGTTATGTGGAGTTGGATGTGTCTGGGCACTAGGACTGCAGGTCTCAGAAGTAGAGGGTGGAGATCACTTTTTAAATATTTGTACAGGGAGGAGGACAAGGCTTGAAACTGCTATGAAAATAGCTCTTTGCATGTCTCCCAGGATAGGTTAACTGTGCAGGGTTTCACAGGAACCACTCCCTGGAGATATTTGAATAATAGATTGACATTATGGGGTGCAGTGAAAGGTGTGTGCATTTCAAAACCCTAAGGAGAAATTTCCTTCTCAAGCAAATGCTTTAGAAGGCGTTTTTATGGCCTTCCTGTGAAGGACTCCTAGTCTTCTATTTGCAAATGGTATTTGTTACCAGCCTTATGGAGAATTGAGGTTTAAGTGGTCGGAATGATGTGGATTGTTTGTCCAAACAGATACTATACAGATCAGATATGACACTAGCAATGACTTTAGGTTTTACTTCCCCAAGGTCTTACCTTGACCTTTCTGTTTTAACCAGAGCTTTCACCCAGCTCTGTCCAGTGGAAGAGTGCAGCTGAACTGTAACAGCTCCTTATAGCTCCAAGTAAGAGCTGTAGTGCCCTTTCTTCTTCTGTAAGGTCTCGCACAGGGCACATGATAAATTAGCTTTCTTACAACATAAATTAGCAGTGATTAGGTGGCACTATCATTTGTATCTGTTATTAAAATATGTTCTAGGTATCTATAGCTAGTTAATAAAATACCAACAAAACAAGGCAAATACTTCTGTATAGGTGGAATGCATAGTAAAAGACATGAAGCTAGCTTGTCTTTGTATAAAATACTGGCCCTTAGATTTGCATTTAAGCCTTTCAAAGCAACAATTTATTTAGGAGTATTGAAGCTGAAAGAACTTGTACTTGAGCAGAGGGGGAGCCTACACAGCCCTTTGCCCTTGGAGAACATCTGAGGGTGAAAGAAACACTATATACAAGATGGAAGTCTAAATCCAATCCAGTCTTTAGTAAAAACCTCCTTGTTTGCTTTTAAAAATATTTTTCCCTTTCTTCTAGTGCATTTCAATGAAATGACTTTGTAGAGCTACAAGGTAGGCAATCTGATTTTACTTTTTTTTTTTTTTTCCCCCAGCAGGAGAGAGGATTTAAAAAACAAAAACACCCAAACCCCTCTTGCTGGTATGTATGAGTGTGTCTAATGGATCGGGGCTTTTAATTTCTTTTAAAAATGTTCTTACATCAGTGTGTGGCTGCCTGTTCAACTTGCTTACTTGAATACGCTGTTCTTTCAGACCTGTGTGGTGGTTGCAGGCCTGCAGCTGTGGTGTATTTATGTAAAAAGCTCACTGGTAACTATTACTGTGGGGTTTTTTTGTTTCAATCTTTTACTCTGTTGCAAAACTTTGTATTGGAACACAACAGGGGCAAGTGAATGAGCTGGCTGTGGTGTTGTAGTGAGTGTGAACTCTTGTCACCTAAAACGCTTTTCCTGCAAGGTTTCACTGTCGTTGATGGCATAATGTAAAATATGCCTTGTCTAGGGAAAGGGAGACTTCAAAACTGGAAATGGCAAAAAAGTATCAGATGCTTTCCACTGACTTTTCAGTTGGAGAGTATCTGGGTATAAATCTGACCATAGTCTGTGTTTGATCGTGGTAAGTCCAGTCATGGCTAAGTCGACTAATCACAGTTCTGTCTTTTAACCAAGAGCAGTATTAACATAAAGTTGAAGCTTTAAAGATTGTTATGGCTTTAGCTTAATGGTGGTGATTGACGTTCACATACTTGAGATAGGGAGTTTCTTCCAAACCTCAAGCTGTGAGTTGATACTCAAGAAATGAATTGGTGTTTTGCCATTGATGCAAACTACTGCACTGTTTGACTTGAAGTGAATAATTTTATCTAGTTCAAGCAACAAATAGTCCCAAAAATACTTATTTACAATTGAAACAGCAGGTTTTAAATTTTTTTGGTATTTTATTTCAACATCAATATTTTTTGTATTTCGGTGTCTTATTTCCCTCTTTCATAAGAGGCAATTTAATGCCAGTTTTATGTTGCTTTTAGAATGGCTATTTTGGGCTTATCTTTTCATGTTCATGTCTTTGAACACAACATAAGGCAGCTCTCTACTGTTTGTTTTGGGGGAAGAGAGGCTCAGTAGCTACTCAACAGAAAAGTACTAGTGCACTTACATCAGTCTTTCTAGTATATATGAAATTTGCCAGGGACTTTTGTTATATGTTGTAGCTGTTCCTGCACTTTGATCAGACTATATCTAATATGGTTATTTTTTCAAAGGCAACAGAAAGGATAGAGAGAAATTTCTTACATGTGTATGGGCCACAGGAAAACATGTGTGTTGTTTAATGGCAATTCAGGATCATGATAAAAACTTTAAAAACTTTGAAAATTGGTTCTCTAAACAAAAAAAAACCAACCCCAACCACAAAATGCTGCTTGGTTATTTTTTCTCCTCATATGAAAAAAACTTTTTCAGGACTTAAAAATAACTATTACGATAGAAAATGATTGTCGTTTTTATTTAAATATAGTGGACAGTCTCCAAAAAAATTTTTTTGCATATGTTAATAATGTCACAATGACTGTGAGGTCAGAACTGCATTGCTGGTGTGTTGACATAACTTTTGCCAGCTTCCATGCAGATTAAAAACAGTTCTGCAGTTTATGTTCCAGATGTCTTGAATACTTTGACCTTGATTTTCAGTCTTTTCTGAAGAAGTTAAAATTGTGTTGCCTTCTTTTTCTAGTAAGAGGAATGTAGCAAAATTAATTCTGCACTTTTTCAGGTACAGTTGAATTCCATATTGATAATTAGCATAATTGAGAGTTTAAGGTGAAACCAGTGTAGAAGCATACAGAACTGGTCTCACTGCTGGATGCTTTGTAGTTCAGATAGTGATTTGTATTTAAACACTTGTCAAAAGAAGCCTAGGCAGAGTTGTTGACTAACGAATCCTTTTTGCTTTGCTTTTTAAGGTGTCTCCTGAATTATCACTATGTCTGATGGAGACTATGATTACCTCATAAAATTTCTAGCACTTGGTGATTCTGGAGTAGGAAAGACCAGCCTTCTTTACCAATATACGGATGGCAAATTTAATTCCAAATTTATCACAACGGTGGGCATTGACTTTCGGGAAAAGAGAGTGGTGAGTTTTCACAAAGAGTGTGTTGCTTTAAATGGCATCTGTCTTGGTGATGGCTAGAATCTGTTTTTTAAAAATGTGACCTGCCGATCCTTACATGTAGGCATGCAATCAATAGTTACTGTGCACTTAATCTTGTGACAGGGAAGTGATCTCATTTTACCTGGTTATTTTTGTTGTTGTGTGTTGTCCCCCCCACTTCACCCAAAGTTAAAGTAAGAAGAGCTGATTCTAAGGAACTACTTCTTTACTGCTCAGCAAATATTGATGAGTGTACCTACTTTGTGAGTTGTGCACATAGTACCTGGAGTAGGACTTCTATTGTTGAACTCTGATCAAGGATTGGGCTGTAGTAAAAATGGTTTTGCTGTTTGTGAGCTGAAATGGCTAGTGAACAAAGACTGCAATGTAGATTTTAAAATTGTTTTAAAACGTGAATGAAATTGGATAGCATGGTACATGGAGCTGATCTGGCTTCTCTATCAGAGAAGAATTGTGAAGAAATAAGGTAGGTGGGTTTGGGGATTTTTAACCCCTGAATTGTTATTAAACTAGGCAAACATACTTTTGATATGAAGCTGCGTTACAATAACCAATTGATGCTAGTCCTTACTGTACTGAGAAATTGAGTTGGCATAAGTTTTGGGGGTTTTTTTTTTTTCATTCTTACGTAGAAGTATTAAATGCCTTTCAGTGTAGTCTGATGATTTCCCAAGTGTCCATCAGTCTGGATGGTGTAATAGGCATTGTGCAGGCTGGCTTTTGATGAATGACATGCACCACAGTAATGTAAGGAGTAAATATCTTAATGAATGTGAAACTGGTCTCCTGAATGTTAGTATTCCTTCTGTGGTGTAGTAAACATGGTGGGTTAACTTGATCAGCATATTTGATAACTCAGGATAAGATTTAGGTTTCACAACCTGATTCATATAATCCACAAATTCAGCAGATTTATGTGTCTCTAAAGGTATCTTTGTAACTCTGGTAATCTTAGGTACAACGACAGTTGAAGGTAAAGAAGACAACCTAATGTGGAGTGTTCTAAACAGGAAATGAGTCTATTTTTATCTGATCCTTACAAAGCTAACAGATGCCCTTAATTATATTTTCATGTTGAATAAACTTTTCAGCTTTTATTGTTATCATCCAATTTCTGCTTTTTAAGCTATGATATGATAAGATCTACCCTCGGCTCTTTTTCAGCAATCTTTTGGCAGCTAAGAAGAGATGTCATTATAAGTATATTCTGTTTTGCTAACAGCGTTCTGTTAGTGGTACAAATGTACTGCCAGATTGCATGATTTTATTGTTGCTTTCTTATAATTACATTTTAATTTGAACAGGGTACAAGATAATCGCAAAAAAGAGAAAATCAAAATACTAAAATTAAGCTTGTCTAATGAAATGTAATGGCCACTCTAAATATCTGTGTGGAGTCCCTGGTCTATTGGATAATGTTTTTCCAGTTTCACTTTTTCCCTTATTTTTAAATATTCAATTGGATGAAAAATTAAACTGCAACCCATATTACTTTTGTCTTATAAAACAGAGGGGTTGAGTTGTAGTTGGGATCTTTTCATCAGCAATGCTAGTTTTGCTGCATTTAATGACTTTAAATGTCAGTTATATTGTGTTCTGTAGAGACTGGACTGTTAACACTCAGTCTTGCAAATTTTTACCTTTTACAGGTGTATAGACCCAATGGGCCAGATGGCATTGGTGGCAGAGGACAGAGGATACATCTTCAGCTCTGGGATACTGCAGGGCAGGAAAGGTATGTTCCACCCCCCCACCTAGCAAGTAAGGCAGTTGTCATCAAGCTAGATGCAAATGGAACCAAGTACATTAATTCCCTTTATTGATTGTTACATTTTAATTGTAGGACCCAAGATGTGAAAGTGCACTTACCTCGATTTTAGCAGTGATGGAAACTTTCCTATGAATACCCATTAAATTACAACTGTAATTTACAGATGTAGACCATTAAGACTGTAATTGTTGCTTTTTGTCTTTTGGAAACTCTCGGCTTATTTTTTTTGTGGTCCACGCATATAGATGCTTTTAAAGCTTTTTTTTTTTCCCCCCCCTTTTTTCCTTAAGTTTCTGTAAATATGTTGAGGTCTTGGGAAAGTCAGACAGGTGAAATCACCTCAAAGGATTCTTTTCTATTTGTCTATCAAAAGACTAGCATCCTAGTGGTTGATAGTCTTAAAATCAAGCACTGGTGTGTATAGGGGGCAAATTTCTGTTCAAGGATTGAACTTCATTCTTATTCTAATTTCTGAATCTTGATCAAGTCATGCTTTATAGTAGAAGACTTTATCTAAAGCTCTCACAGTCAAGTGAACTGTCTCCTTCTTTAGGCCTTGATTAGACCGTAGTAATGTTAGCAATTCCTGTTGCAGTCCCTACATCAGCAAAACATTTATGATGAGTATTTCATTCTAGTTAATTCAGTCTTAAGTTACCTCAGTTTTATGACTGTATGCAATTATATTTTCAAAGTAACTTGTCAGATGAGCCAACTAATTTCACTTTGCTGGTCCAGGTTTCGTAGCTTGACAACAGCTTTCTTCAGAGACGCCATGGGGTTTCTTCTGCTATTTGATCTGACAAATGAGCAAAGCTTTCTGAATGTCAGGAACTGGATAAGTATGGCTTTTCTTTGTTTTTTCTTTTTTTCTTTCTTTCTCCCATGGGTGGGAAGGGGGCTGTGTTTGTAAATATGGAGTCTCACTGAGAATAGAACTGAAAATACTTGTTTTATAGCTTTCAGTAAAAGAAAGTAAATGTTGCATTCATAATTGTAAGAGCTGGTAGTGGTAGCTTCCAGCGTTCTACCTGAAATTCAGCTTTGCTACTGAACTTGAATCTTAGCCTACATAAAAGCAAGCTGGGAGAACGTCATATCCCTGGCTCTGGTGATCTTCAGTAATTTAAGTGTGTGAAAGCCAATGCAAAACTCTATTCTGACTCATCTGAAGCTTTGTCAGCAAAACTTAAGGGAAGGCAGATGTTACTAGGCTGGTATATCTAGGTGAAGGAGTTCCCAAACTGCATCATCTATCAGGGGAGGGAAGTATATCTTTTACTGGCAGCTCACTGAAGATGCTTGGTGAGCATGATTCAAGCTACAAATACACAGCTTCTGTGTTTACTTTGTCAGGCTTCTGCTCCCCCGACTTGTTCCTTGGCTTTTTCACTGGGTACATGGTAGTGGATGTCCAACTGTTCTCTGGCTCCTCAGTGTCATAGCAGAAGTCCTGTGAGATAACAGAGAACATACCTGTTTTCTGTCTTTCAAAGAGTCATTTTCCTGAAGGGCTTTGTGACCCTGAAATGTGGTAGTGTTCTTACTAAGCTTTGTGTGTGACAGTAAGTTGTAACCCCTATTCATGTTGTTGCGGTTAGGTCAGCTACAAATGCATGCATATTGTGAAAACCCTGACATTGTATTATGTGGAAACAAGAGTGATCTAGAAGACCAAAGAATGGTGAAAGAAGAAGAGGCTAAGGAACTTGCAGAAAAATATGGGTAAGTAACTTCCTTCCAGTTAGTGCTGTGTTTAAAGCAGAATGAAATGTCTGTAATGGCTTTTCTGTATACTGAAAGGTTATTGTGTGAGCATTGTAGAATGCTTAACTGCCCGGCATCTTTTTTTCTGTCAGAGATTAATGTTTTCTGCATTGCCTAAAAACTCATACTTAGTATTGCAATAATGTTGCACTGGAGACTGGTTAATCTTCTTCTTTCCTTGGCAGTAAACAAATAAATTTTCATAAACATTCTGGAAAAGAGATAGAATGAAGCTGGAGAGGCAGGTGAATGATGGGGGTCTAATTCCTTGCTCTTGCCTGTGCTGAGGCTTTCTGTAGGGCAGAGAAAACCCAGGTCACTTACAAAGTGAAATCCAGAAGAGCATTTGGTGAGGTGATGAGTGTCACATCAGATTTCAGGGGAAACAAAAATATCACCACACAATAATGCCCTAATTTATAAGCTGAGTTGTTTTACAGAAGTTTGTTGTAGGGCAGCCTACAACCTGTCTCTGGCCTGGCCATGGAAACATGCGGCCTCAGTTTCTTTGAGAGCTTTGGGACCCGTTCACCAGCGTTCAGAGAGTCTGCGTAGAGAGTGCTGGGTTCCTGCAGAAGAGCAGTTCTGGTCCAGACCACAGTTCCCCAGTTCTCTGTCCCCTCCCCATTCACTCTTCCCTCAACTGTTCCAGCAGGTTTGTTAGGACTGTACCTTAGGTGAATTCATAGTGACTTAGCCTCAAAGGCATCAGCTGTGTTTTCTTGCAGGCATCTGGACTCTCACAGACTCCCAGGGAGTCTGAAAACCGAGTCAGACCAGCAGACAGACAGCGCAGCCTTGCCCTTCACCCCTCCCTGCAGTCACAGGTCATGTGTCCCTAAAGGAACTGTGTGAAATCTTTATTCCTATCAGACACTAGTTAATCCCATAGTACTCTTAGACCCCTTTAACTCTTCAGTGGGTCTCATCTCTGGATTACATTTGCATTTCAGTGTGGATCAGAAGTGCACTTCTGAAGCAAATCTTCTGAACCATTTATTGGAGTTGATTCACATAGTGGAGCAGCTTTCTAGCATGTGAACTGGATTCCTTCTCAGTTGAAAACTAAACTAGATGATGTGTTCCAGCCAGTAATCTGCATTCAGTCCGGGGGAAGAGATTAGTGCTGGTCCAAAGGAAAGCCCATAAAACATGCACAGTGTGAACACGAGGCCCTCAGTGCTAACTGCCCTGTTCTGCAGGTCTAGTCCTGTTGTGCTGTGCTGTTTCTTATCACATAGTCACAAATTAGCTTTCCTTGACCTCAGGGAATCATTGGAGGCAAATCAGAAGCAATCTGTCTATTAGAGACAAACTGGTTTAGTGCAATATTACCTTCTTTCTTTTTCCTTCTCCTGTGAAAATGCTTGCTTGAAGTCCATGTCACACAGACAACAGCAAGTGCATATGGTAGCTGCTTGTGAAGGAGCAAAAACTTCTAAACAGCAGCAGATGGCATGTAGTCATTTCTTAAAAGATCTGAAAGAGATCTCTGTATGTGACTTCTGGAAATAATTCATGAAATATTCATCTTTGTGGCTGAAAATACTAACTTAATTTAGGAATAGGGAGCTAAAAGTCAAAGTAATAGATCACGTTCAGTCTATAGGTGGTTACAAAGTTCTCTGCCCTGTAGAGATGAGACAGGATAGCTGATAGGGGTCACTTGCTCCTGAGAGGAAGCAAGATAAATCCTAGTGGAGTGAAGAGCGTGAGATAGTGAATATCCTCTTTCTGTGGAAAGGCCTTGTACTGGTAAGCGATGTATTTTGAAAATGATTGCAGGACACCTACACACTGAGACAGAAAGTTAATATTTTGACAGCTCATTGAATCTTGCAAGTTAAGTAAGAAATCTTAAAGTTATGAAGTGATTGTATCAGTCACTTGAGGAGTAGCACTAATGTAGCACCACCCTGTGGAGAGCAGCGAGCACAGAAGGTCGAAGCCTACAGACCCACCATTGAAACATCCTGATCCACAACAATAATGAAAACTAGCAATGTATTTTCAATACCAAGGTGCCCAGAAACTTTTGTTAACAAAGACATAGGTAGTCTGAGCACTGAGATTATGGGTTTTCTAATTTATTTTTTTCATGTAAGAGTTTAGAGTTGAGGTGTCAGCAGAAGAAACCCTTCTGTAGTGATAAGAGTACCACATTAGGAGTCTTTACTGCCTTGCCTGCAGGGGAGCGTCCATGCTAGTATTCTCTCTCTTGCAACAACTCCCTAGATGATGTAGATAGAAATATGTAAGGAGAAGACTTATGCACACAAGGCCATATAAAGTAATTGCATCTCTTGTGGGGAACAGAGCTGAAAAAGCTGGACCTCTGGAGCATAACTTTGGGAACTCATACTGACCAGTGCCTCTGTAAATTGTGGACTCCATGATGTAAATTAAAGCTTATGCTTCTGCCCTACTTACAGAGCCAGCTATTTCATTAATTTCTTTTGCATTTCAGACCACTGAATACTTAGTGTCTTTCTGCTATGGAGTAGCAGTAACAGCATTTGTGTGATTTTTAAGTATGTGGCAATAATCGTGTATTGGTTTTTCTCCTATGAATATAAACTCTGTGATGTAAGCTTGTGTTTTTTGTCTTCTACAGAATACCGTATTTTGAAACCAGCGCAGCTAATGGGAATAATGTAAGCAAAGCCATTGAAACTCTGCTTGACCTCATTATGAAGCGCATGGAACGGTGTGTGGATAAATCCTGGATCCCAGAAGGGGTAGTGCGCTCCAATGGGCACAGCTCTACAGAACAACTGAACGAGGAGCAAGAAAAAGGCAAATGTGGCTGTTAATTCAGTTACAATCAACTTCAATGCATATGATATAGTACAGTTGCAGCTTAAGTGTTTAACTTATGGACAAATCACACTGTGTAGTTATTTAGTTATATTAATTCTTGATACTAATTTTTGGTTTTTTTCCTCTCAAACAACATTGAGCTTTGCTTGCGAGGTATGCAGTTTGATAGGACAGAGGTTTAATTTGGTGTAGCACTGGATATTCCTTTAAGTCTCTACTTTAGAGGGGAGGGAAGGAGAGGAATTTTCTTTACCAAATTTAGAAACATCCCTCTGTATGGGCAGTGAGAAAGGGTAGCTTTCTGAATTGACGGATTTTCAACTGCCCTCTGAAGACTCTATTATCTACACAGACTAGGCATTTAGATTAGGTACTGTGATAGCTCTTAGTCTCTACTAACAGCAAGCTTAGCAACATGGTTCTTGGTTTTAAACAGAATCACTTAATCTTTTCATCAATCAATAACAATCTTAAAGAGCAAATCCTGTGTTTTCCACAAGAACCTGCAAGTGTCTTTTCCTTGCTCTCTCAAACCATCAGTTTTTAGTGATGAAAACCCAAAGAAAGCTATTCTGTGTAGAACAAAAAACTACAAAGAAGCACAGGAGTGCATATGTAGAGCACTTTGGGTATGTCATGAAATTGAACATGTAAACTACAACTGTACTATATAAAATATATTCAACGCAGGCTATGAGACCTCCTGACGTCATTTGAATTTCTAGAACATGCATATACATATATTTATATGTAAATGGCATAACTGTACATCTGTTACGTTTCTTTTCACCACTCATGTTTTAACAGGAATGTAGGGCAACCTAGTTGTCAGCAAAATTTCATCAGAGCTAGTGCTTTGCACTGAATTTGTTTTACCAAACACATTTGGAATGTTTCTTCAAATTTGGATTGAAAAATGAATTATGATTTTCTTCTGGTGAGATGCAGCTAAGATACCAGTTCTGTCTAGATTAGTACTTCTATAAATCTATAATGCTCACTTTATTCTGCCAGCCTTTGTGTCCTGTACATCTTGGTTATCATATATTCACTTATGTCTTGTTAATATCTTTTAGGTTGTCTTTAAAAAAGAATAGAGTTGCTTTTTGATCGTTTTTATTTATTCATACAACCTAAGGAACAATCAGTATTTTTGGGGTCATTTTCCAGACTGATTTATAAGATGTGCCTACTAAACTGTTTTCTACCCTGGCAGAGGTGGTATAACTGTAAGGTATTGCCACTTAAAGTCATAAGATGCCAAATAGAGTCTTGATACAGACTTTCCACAGCAGTTT
The DNA here is from genome assembly GCF_031877795.1 of Strix aluco. Taxonomy (NCBI): domain Eukaryota; kingdom Metazoa; phylum Chordata; class Aves; order Strigiformes; family Strigidae; genus Strix; species Strix aluco. The sequence goes on along the minus strand of NC_133942.1, from coordinate 25,815,962 downwards.
GTTTACAAAACTCCGAAGTTATTACTCCTTTAGAAACTATGTATTTATTTAATTAAACATTCTAACTACTGCAATTTCAGGCAAGCATTGATACCAGTTGTGAAGATGAACTGCAGCATAACAAATTTTTTGACGGACCAAAAATGTTCCTAGAATAGGAGCTAATAAAAAAAAAAATGTAGCCTCTGATTATATTAATAATACAAGTGTTAAAACTTGGTTCTTAAAATATTTTACAAAGTAATGCATTGTTCTTTAACAAACACAACATGTAAATATTAGATTTTTATCACAGCCTACACAGAATATTTTAAAAGTGCAATATAATTTGACTGCTCTAGGGCTAGGACAGAGATGAAAGCAATTTATATTGAATAAATATAGGAGTTTTTTTCTACTATACAATAACAAGATTCTAAAATACTTGTGGACCCGAGTTACTGTAGTTTAACTCAGAGTGCCTTTTGAAGTTACCATCATGTTTCTGACCAGTAGAGTATCAAACTCTACTGTAGGACACAATACTTTTCAATATACTTCAGTGTCCGAATTTCTTTTAATGTAACTCTTTGCTTTTCAGAGGGTTGCAGTGGAACTTTGTCATGCATTAACTTTAACGGGAGTTTTTGTGCTTACAGCTCCATCTAGTTCCTGAAAATATTAAAGATTATTGCAATCAACTACTGAGCTAAGTGACTACTGAAATGGTGTAAAAATATTTTCTTTTGAATACTTATGTTTAAATTGGATATTGGATATTAAATATTAAATACTGAAACTGTCATATATTTGTCATGCATATTATATTCAATTATTTACCGTATAAAGAGTGTCTACATAAAATTGCTTTGATGTCAGCCTTTGAAATGTGCCGTAAGATTTATCTGGTTGAATTATTCTGTGACAACTTTTGTTCCCTTTTTAACTCTCATCCCAGTCATGATAAATGTTTCTTGTCAGTGAATTACACTATTCTCACTAGTCTAGCAGTGTCTTTAAAAAACAACCAACCAAAGAATTCTTATGTGGTAAGATACTGTTATTTCAAGAAAAGTTGTTCCCATACAGTGTCAGATTAAAATGTTGATCTGTAATGGAACAAAGTTGTGGAAAGGATTTCCATTATGATGATTTATCCCAGGATTTCTTTTTAATATAAAATAGTTAAACATTCCTGATCTGAACCTCGTCAGCATTTGTTGAACTGAATTGTAACATTTCCTGTTGTCTTAGTTCAATATCAGTCTGTGTCCTTCTGCACTGTCCCTACGTGTTGTGGTTTTTTTAGTTCAAATGCATCTAAAGTTCTCTTCTGTGACCTAGGTCGTACTTGATTTTCCCCTCTTGCACCGACTGAGCCAGTCAGCTGGAGGCCTGATGCATCCTGGGTGATGCCACAAGGAACTCAAACCCATAGAAGAAAATAGAGGCAACACTTCTGTATTCATAAGATATTCTCAAAGCTGCTAATGTGCACGTGTAGCATGTTCAGAACAAAGGGAATCAAGCAGTACATTTTGTAAAATCTATTGCTCTACAAAGGTAAGGAGCCTAATTTTTCAGAACAGCTGATTCCATCAAGAGCAGTGTAGATTACCAGGTAGGTTATGATATGCTGGAGGACACAGCTGCTCTTCAGAGGTTCCTTGACAGGCAAGAGAAGTGAACGGAACTAAACCTCATTAACAAGGGCAAGTGTGACTGAGTATTCCATCTAGGTTAGAATAACCCCGTGCAGTAGTACTGGCTCAAAAAACATTTTGCAGAAAAGGGGATGGGCATCCTCTTCAAAAGCAGGTTGACCAGGAACCAGAAGTGTGCCCTTGTGGCAAAGGCAGCCAACTGCATCTGGGGCTGTATTAGTAAAATGAAGCCAGCAGGTTGAGGAAGCTTCCCTTACATTCAGTAATTATAAGACCACATCTGGAGTTCTGTGTCCTGTTTTGGACGCCCCAGTAGAAGAAAGACATTGACATACTGGAGTGAGTCCAGCAGATGTTACTAAGATGAGAGGGCTGGAGCACAAGGGGTGGGAGGAGAGAGAACTGGGTTTGCTTAGCTTTAAGAAGAGAAAGCTAAGGGAGACCTTTCTGCTGCCTTGAACTGTCTAATGGGTGGGTATACAGAAGATGGAGCTGGGCACAGGGATAGGAAAGAGGCAGCAGAGAAAAGTTGGTGTATAGAAAATTGTGATTATATATTAGGAAAAAATTGTCACTGTACAAGTAGTCAGGAGCTGAGGAGGGTTATGGAATCTCCATCCTTGAAGACACTAAAAACTCAACTAGATGTGGCCCTGAGCCACCTGGTGTTAATTTGTCCTGCTTTGAGCAGGACTTCAGTCTAGATGACCTCCAGAAGTGTCTTCCAACCAAAATGATTGTATGCTCTGGGAACCTGATCCTGCAAGTGCACATGCCTGACAGTTCTTTTATATGACTGTATATGAGAGTTCTTTTACTTCTGTTAGGAAACTTGGACAAGTATGTAAATATTTGCAGGCCAGAGATTTGCTATGAGTTTAAGATACTGAGTTGAGATGTTTGGTGAAACAATTCTTGCTGTGGTGATTTCTGTCAAAAATCAAATAAATGAGCCACTCAGTTTGCTGCAAAACCTCTTCCAGTGAGGCAGTTCAGCTGGATACCTAATTCTGTCTGTGAATAACTGTTAATGGAGTAGAAGTACATACTCTTTTTTGATAATTAATCTGGGTTCTGGCTCCAGCAACCTTCAATCTATATTGCCTTTTAGGTCAGGAATAAGCACTTCAAGTCCACAACATGATGGCTTATACTTGAAGAGATTAGTGCCTTGATATGAAAAAAAGGAGGGAGGGGGGAAAAAAATCCAATTGTAAATGCTTGTAGTATCACTGTGCTCTCACATCCCATCTGTCTGCTGGAGGCGTTGGTGACAGTCTGTAATCCACAGTGTTTAAATTGTAGAAGCCACCAAAGACTTCACAATACAGTACTCTGCCAGGAAAAAGCTGTCTTCAGTGAAATAAATACAGCCCGTGGGGAAAAGTCACATGGGCAGGAAACTCAAAGTAATCGGACTAAAAAAGGATTGCAATTGCATATGCCAAAGCACAGCAGCCCCAGACCTAAGCAAACTTGTTCACTATTTGGTTTTGCCTCTAGCTGTAAACTTGGTGTCTTCATAGCTTCCTTCATAGAATTGCTTTGTGTACGTGTCTGTGCTATTTCCTCTTATCAGCTGCGTTGCCATCCCCTGCCACAGCCACAGCGCCTGCCCTCCGGCGTGCAGCATGAGACTAACTAATACCCCGTACAGTCTTATCTTGCTGTCTGTCTCTGAGTCAGTTCGGAGCTGTTCCATAGGGCTGGGGCTGAGTGCTAGTCCCCAGTCATACGCTCTAGCCTGTGACTGCAATAGGATGTGGCTGAGGTCTGGTTTTCAAAAAGATTGGAGACAAGTTCTGTGCTGATGTTAGTGATCCTATTTGTGCTAAAGCTATTTTTTTTTCTTCCTTCCGTCTTTCTTAATGTAGCCTGCTTTTGTTGTTCTAGAAACCAGAAGGCAAAAACTGCCCTAAAAGCACATGCAATTCAACACATGGATTTTTCACTAAATACCCAGATAGTTGATTTCTTTTAAATGGAGAAGCAGGAATTGTGGTGGTGAAGCCTGACATGGTGAGGAAAATTTCAGACTCTTGAGCTGAGACAGCAGCCTAAGATTGAAGAACAGAGGGAAGACCCTCTTCAATTCCCAACAATTTAGGAAGGTACAGGGCCTAGCATTTAGGTCCTTTCACAATAAACAGGTAACTCTGTAGGAGAGAGAGAAGAAGGAGTAATAGGTTTGTCAGAGTAATGTGTGCAGAGCCACAGGTTTTAAACTGTACTTCAAATTTTGCTTTAGAAAATAACCCCGGTAGAAGACTTGTATCTTACAAATACAGAAATTGAGCAGAAAGTGATTTCCCTGAGTTCTAGAGAAAATCATCTGTAGATTTAAAAATCTGTCTGACTCCCTTTCCTTTCCTTGGATTACTCTCTCCATCCTTATGTTAATACTGAGCCATTTCAGCTTCATTTTTCACACTTGGAGCAAAATTTTGCATTTATAATGAGAAGGCAGATCACAAGCTGATCACAAAATCTTTTGTATTTAATTTCCATACTAAAATATGTTTCAGGGAAGTAGAGAGTCATTTGGGAAAGTGAAAAGACAGCTTACTTTTGAAGATGCAGTATTGTCTAATAGTTCATCCCAACTTCGTTTCTTTGTATGGGTTGTTTTTTGGGTTTTTTTAATACTTTCATGAGCACGACTTACCTCTCCGCTTTCAGCAGGATTCTTTCTGGTTAAAGCAAAGGACCGACCTTGCTCTTGATATAATGTATTGCAGGTAGTGTGCATGTGGCTGATGTGTATATCTGGTGAGTGTAGTGTCTTTGTGTTTTTTGGCATATTAGTGCTTTTGTAGATACCCTTCTCACCCTTTTCCCCCTAGTAATCTGTTTGTGTAATGATTTAGAAATTGTGGCTCCTATCAGCCAATAAATGGACCTTTCTTATAGCTTCAAAGAAAGCACAGCAATGAGAACTTCCACACAAACTATAGTCTCAGCATTGTTCATGTGATGGCCTTGTGGCCCAGTTTCTCATTTTTGGAGCAATAATCTCTTCTGCATTTTATATATGACTTATTTTAAGAGATCTTGCTAAGGCGTGAGGTCATCTCATGGTCCTCCTTGTATTTCATGACGGTTAAAGCCTGCCAAAGAAACGATGACCAATTTGAAAAGCGTACGCTACTCTACTACTCAGAGCTAAAACCAAACCAATATCCCTGAATTAAAAAACGACACATTCTTCCAGAATCTTTGGGAGGGAATGTGGTCTGGAATGCACTTGTTTTGGGGAGGTGAAGGGTCAGTCCTGTGTTGTGCTGTAAAGGCATTTACGTCCAACAGGAGCTGTCTTTCCTCTTTCCCACTCGGTCTGGCAGAGACCGCCTCAGGACAGCTCGATCTGGTCTCTTCAACCATGCTCAGCAAAACGAGCCCTTTGTTTTCCGGGTAGGCTTTATGTGATCCACTTTACAGGACTCTTGGGGGTTATCACTTCATTTCAGATTGCTGGCTTCTTCACAGGGTAGGTCGCTCAGATGCTAACAGCGTGGGACAGGGGAACGTTACTGCTCTCGTGTTGTGAGGCTGTTCGCTGTGGGTGTGAGGAGAGGCTTCCACGGCCCCCCAGACGACTGGAAGTGCTGTTTTCCAGTGAGTAACCTGTGAGGATACACTGGTGCGTTGTACCTCCTGGTGCAACATGAGCTGTGTGGGGCCCTGGGGCTGGGCTGGCCGCGGGCTCTCTTGCGGCATCACCAGCCACCCAGCGGCAGAGCGGGTTTTCTAATACCCAGTATGCTGCTGGCTCCAGAGCCATGCGACGTGACAGCATCTGCGGGCTCTGCGGGGCCTTGGGTCTGTGCGCGCTGAGGAAGCGGCTCAGCGTTGTCACCGCCGGCCTAACGGCTGGCTGTCGCCCTGTCACCTTCTGGAACTCCCGCCGGGCTGGTTGGGCCGGACACTCAGAGCCAGCCAGCACTTGCTTGTTCCCAGCCCGGGGCCTGCGTCGGGGCTGCTCGGGCCCCCGATGACCCGGGGCCGCGGTACCGACGCGGCTGCGTTTCACGACGGCCGTAAAACGCTGCGAGAGACGCGCGAGGCCTGGGCGGGGCGCGTCTGCGCATGCGCCTGCGGCCGGCAGGGACCGCCCCGCCGCCTCCGGTCAGCTGAGCGTGTCCTTCCGGGGGGGCCTGCGGCGCGGCGGGGCCCGGCCATGCGCATCGAGAAGTGCTACTTCTGCTCGGGGCCCATCTACCCGGGCCACGGCGTCATGTTCGTGCGCAACGACTGCAAGGTACCGCCCGCCGAGGGGGGGGCGCGGCTGGCGCCTGTCAGCGCCCGGGGCCCGCTCCCCCTCGTAGCCTGCCCGGCTGGGCCTGGCCCAGCGGCGGTCCGGGCCTGTGCCGGCGGGATGTGTGTCGGGGTGTGTGTGTGTGTGTGTGTGGTGTGGTGTGTCTGTGTGTGTGGTTCCCCTTATGCACGTGGGGGCCCCAGAGCTCTCACCCCCCCACACGCGGTGTCCGCTTCTCCCGCGGTTCGGTTACAGACGTTGCCGAGGCCCACGGGGCTTCCCCGGGGTGGGTGCCCCCGTCCCGGGCCGGGCTGCAGCTGCTGACGCGCCCGCCGAGCCTGGCCCTGGCGGCGGGGGGCAGGCAGCAGTTCCCGTGTCGGGCTGCAGCCCGCGCGGTCGGGAACCAGCGCAGCGGCCGCGGGGGGCTTGGGGCGGTGTCATCCACCGCGCAGGTCTGTTTGCTGTGTGGGAGCCGTTACGTGGAGTGACACTGTGATTTGGCAACTGTTGTGGCTGTCGGGAAGAGTGTGGGCTGAATTACTTGATTTCAGTTTTTACTAGAAAACTGTGTGCTTGACAGAGCAATTCAAAGCCCTCATCCTTTAATTTTCTGCTTTTGGTGAAGTGGAGGCTTCAGATTAATAGCAAGTGATTCTGAAACTTTCAGCAATCGAAGGTACAGGCACTGCGTACTAAAGCTAATGGTTTATGCATCTCTTGGTACTCTACTAAAAGATGCAACTCAGATATCTGACGTGACTTACCCAATTGAGGCTGTCGTAACAGGATGTGCATAGCACTTTGGGCTTTACATTGTGGTGACAATTTTGTATGTAAAATGTTGTGTATAGTTTCCCAGCCTCCGCTGTATTCCTTCTCTCTCCTATAGGGCATTGGAGACCTCACTGTGAAACGAAGCTTACACAAATAGCTTCCTTCCCGTGCTCGGATATCTAAACAAATAAATACTGGCTCAACTGTATTGCTCATCTGAGTCATAGCTTTTGGGAATTTAGAGGTAGATGTAGATTGACACAGTTCCATTTATTCAAAAATGGCCACGAGGTGTGTGTTTTTAAAAAAAAGCACAATGGCAGGTTAGTTGTGAACAGATAATCTATGAAAGAGCAAAATATAATGGCAGATTTGTCTCAGTTCAAGTGAAAAAATGTGGTAGAAGAATGTAAAAAAAAATTATTATTTGAGGATTATTACCTTTACTAGAGATTTTGTATTTTCTATTAGTTTTCTTTAAAAGTGACTGATGGGAAGGAGAGTATTGTTGAAGAAAAATAGGATTTTCAAAAACTCATGAATAACAAATGTAACTTTGAGTATTCTTAAGTAAAGTTTCAGCTCTGCTTTGGATACTAGGCAGCCCAGGATAGTTCAAGGTGATGCACAAATTTAGGGAAAATTAGAAACTTCAAATAGTAATACGATTATATGTCTCACACACCCCCCCCCCACACACACACCCCTTAGCTTACTGCCATCTTGCTGTGTACTCTTTTTGACTGGAAAATGTCTGTTGCATTTGGGACAATTTGGGATAGAGGGTGTTTAGCTTGACTATTACATAATTTCAATTCTAATAAGAGGGAAATTTCAAGTATGGATAGTGAAGTTTCTTTTATGGATCTTTAATGGGCCTGAAAACATCATCTGCATGAACATAAGGTGCTTCAATGGCCAGCAGTGGCAGGTGCCTAAAATGAGTCTAGCATTATGCAGAACATGTAGAAAAATGAGGGTAAAAAAAGTCAGTTAGGATGTTCAGCATATGCTTTAACAGTTTTCAGTAAATTCAGTCCAGGATGTTACTGATGTGCTTAGGATTCCTGCTGCAGGGTAATCTTTAAGGCTTAAAGCTACATTCCCGAGGATAGACTTTTTTGTGTGTGTGTATATGTGTATTGCATTCAAAAATGTTATATGAGGTGTGAGGATTCTTTGTTGTTGTCAGGCTGACACTGTATCTAAAAAGTGCTGATAGGTGTTGAAAACTGTTTATTCATAGTACAGGTTTGGTTTTATAGTTATTTTTGCAGATGATAATTCTTGCAACTCTGGTATATTTTATTTATAATCAGCTTAATTGTAAGGATTTGTGCATGTCCCTGAGCTGTAAAAATGACTTTATAATGGAAAAATAAGAATAGTGCTTGAAATTATTTTCGTTAATAGCTATATTTGAGTTAAAAATATTTACATTTGAAAGATTAATGTCATTTTCAGTGAGCAGTATTGTTACAGAAACTTCAGTGTTTGATATCACACTTATAATCGGGGAGGAATAACATGATTTGACTGTAAACTTTCTCCCTTTCTGCCTTCTTCAAGGTATTTAGATTCTGCAAATCAAAATGCCACAGAAACTTTAAAAAGAAGCGAAATCCCAGAAAGATGAGATGGACCAAAGCATTTCGGAAAGCAGCTGGCAAAGAATTGACAGTGGTAAGAAATTGAGCTGATTCACACTTTACATTAGCTCACTAAAATGGCAGAAATCTAGCTTCTTCCAGTTGCAGACAGGTTAGGTTAGCTAGCTTAATGCGTTATCATTTAATTAGATGAGCATGAGGGATGGAATAAATGGAGAAAAGAGGGATTGTGGAAAAGGATGTGAGAATTTTCTTGAGAGTGAGCTATTCGTTTAGCTTGACTATAACTTGGAACTTCCTTTTCCAGCTTCAGTGTGGAAGCCAGTGTATCAGGTGTCTACGTTGGTAATACATGGGGATTCCCAAGTCCAAGGCTTTTTTATTTTTTTCCCCATCTATAAATCTCCTCGCTGTACATACCCATTTTGTAGTTGTATTTCTGCACAATCAGATAATCTGGGTTACCAGGTACCCCAGGAAGTCTTGCAGTGTAGATGCATAAGATAGTTACCTTTTGAAGCGTACAATGTATAGGAAAAGTCCTTGCAGAGATAGGAACGTTTCAAAAACAGTATATGAGATCTTAAAAACAATTTCAAGACAAAGTTCCTTCAGTGGCAAAAATACTAAACACTCATATTTGGTGGGACAGTCCTTAAATAATTCAGGAGTTACTGTGACTTCATTACCTGTTTTTTGACAGAATACTAACAGTTTAGTAAGTGTTTTGACACAGTGATTTGCTGCCTTCTGTGGCTCTTCCAAGGAAAAGAATGTGATTTCATTTTTTAATGTGACTCTGAGAGACCATGATTAATTAGCATCTTTGTAATTGTATTTCTTGCTTTCAAGTTGTTTCTGGCTAAGTTGAATTACCTTTTTGAAAAGATCTTAATTTGAAATTCCTTTATACATGTCTAAGTAGGTGACAATATGCTCTAGTTTTGGGATGTATCTCTGTATGTTAAGAATTAAAACAATATATAACCATACTGCTTTGTTGTCGTTTGGTTGGTATCCATTGTTTCATAAACCACCTGGGAGGGGGGGGGCATGTCTAAAAAGGCTTATGACAATGGGAAATACTGTAGTTTGTAAGAAGGTGATAGTTCTTGCTGCTTTAAACAGGTACATTGGATAGAGGGTAAGTATATTCCCTTGTTTTCCTGGGTTTCAAGGTATTTTTTGTTAAACAACAACACTGAAAAGGAGGACATAATCTTGCCAGTTGGTTGTTCACAAGGTGTTTCTGAAGGACTGTCTTACTCTCTCAATCAGAATGACTGAGGAGTCGGTCGTTCTGTCCCCTCATGTTTGGATTGAAAAGATCCTTTGGGCCAGTATGAGACAGCTGTAGTTTGTGAATGTAGAAGACCACGGCATTTTAAACATCTGTACTCTTACGAGACTTCTTTTCACTGTTTGTGGTGTGTTCTCATGATACAAAACAACGCTGTGTATTATAAATACGTAAAAGCTAACACAGTTTAGGATAAACTGCAGTGAATTGGTGTGGTGCTGTGTCACACTTGGCAAAAAGTGAATTTTAGCTAATTTTTAATTTTTTAAAAATAAGAATGGCATGTAGATGTTAGCATATGGTCTGCTCTACAGCTTGTACTTTTGATATTTTGCTTGATGCTATCCCTTGGTGAAAACTAACATCTGTCTGCCAATGGAACATGGCTTGTGAGTATGTATGTGCCATTTCTTGCTATTCTGTGTAGTTTCTCTCATTGGAGCTGTCTTTAGCTCAAGTGAAGATTAGCAGCTGGCCTAAAAACTTTGCTTTCCCTCTACAAAACCTTTGGGCAGGGAAAAGTCCTCAGATAAAGTTGTTATAAAGCTAAGTATGCCTAGCAAAAAAAAAATCAGAAAACTGATTTTCTATCTTAAACTCTTGGGAAAAAAAAATACAACAAAAAGAAAAACACCTAGCTGCCCCAAACACCAGAATGTCATCAATTGAAATATTTCACAATTTCCAATGATTTTATATTGTTTCAATATTCTTATACTGTTGAGGTTTTTTGAACCTTTTCAAATTACAGGCTGTTGAGTAGAACTTATTTGACCTGCATTAAATGCTTTTGACTCGACACGTTTTCAATTTTGCCTTCCATCTGTCTAGTCTGCTCTGTATTTCCTACTCCACATTGGTCTTCTCTGTTCCTTTTGTCTTGCTAAAAAGAAAATAGCTGAGGGAGATGTTTTGGTAAATAGTTCTCTTCAGACAAACCACCATGGCTTCTGACACTTTGAAGCCAAACACTCCACTCTATTTCCTTCTAGTTTAATAATCTCCAAAGGTTGTTCAAATGTAGGAACTGAGATTCTGAAAGGAGGAAAAAAAATCCTGTAAAACATTGTTATATGAGTGAGTGCTATAGTAAGAATGTATTGATCTAAATAGGCTTCTGTATATAATCTATATTTACTTTTTCTTAATATAGGATAATTCGTTTGAGTTTGAAAAACGTAGAAATGAACCAGTGAAATACCAGAGAGAGTTGTGGAACAAGACTGGTGAGTCATTTTTAGAAAAAACAAAATATGAACTATGGGGAGTGAACTTTTACTCTAAGGTCTTCTGAAAACATGTTCACGTAGAGTACTGACGCTTTATAGTGATTGTGTTTGAAATTACTGGAATCATGACCAAATTCTGATGTGTGGAGGAGGTTTGAGTTGTGAACAGGTGTGGAGTTTCACTTGATTTTATTTTTTTTGAGAAACTGGTTAGAAGATGAGGTGCATCATTCCTCTGTTTTGAATTAGTGGTTCTTCAGCTTTTTAAGAGGCTCCCAGTGTAAGCCTTTTGTATTGATGCAGTTTCTTTGCTCCCACTCATTCCACTTCAGTTTGTTTAATAAATCAATTGCTATAAAATGGAAGAGTTACCTAAGTCATGAATGAATGCCATAAAGGAGAAGGTGGTACCTTGCATCTGATTTCAAGTAGAGTAAGAGTCTTTTATAGTCATGGTTAATTGTAGAAAATATGTGTAGGCACAAAAGTGGGAGCATAAATAAGCTTGAAAATACAATTCATCATAGTTGGTACACAGAATATTCTCCTACCATGCTCTTTGAAGAAGGAATAGCTTCCTCTATATAGTAGAAGAGTTGCCTCTGATATAGAGGTATTATGGAATACTGGTAGTGTTGCTCTGCAAAATGGCATTTTATTTTTCAACCGTAGGTATCTAAGCACTTTTAAAACAATTTCTGCTTTATTTCAGTTGATGCAATGAAGAGAGTGGAGGAAATAAAGAAAAAACGCCAAGCTAGATATATTATGAACAGGTGAGGAGAAGTATTTGTATTATGGGGGCTTTTGCAAATCTGTATTAGACAGACAGTCTTTCTAGAGAGATGATGATCAAAAGTTTTAAATGGTTATTTGATTTGTACATACAAAGTCATCCAACTGATGGGGTAAAATAGTTTAAGTGGGCTCTACTATGCTACCAAACTACTACGCTCTATTGGCTGTCTAATGAAATGTAGCTTTTGGACACTCGGTTATATTGCCTTGTTTGTAATATGGAGTCCCAGGTTTAAACAAATTTCTGGTAAGAGTTGATGTAGTGCTGCCTTTTTTCTTGGTTTTGTAGCCAGTATATGCTTGAATTGGTATTCAAATACTTTAACCTTTATTTCCTCATAATCATAGTTATTTACAGTTTACATACCTTTAAAGATGTATGATGCATTAAAATTAAACATGTATCTCCTCTTTAAAGGTAATTAAATTTAATTTTCCTTCTCCCCAGATTAAAGAAGAGCAAAGAGTTGCAGAAGGCAGAAGACATCAAAGAAGTCAAACAGAATATCCACCTTCTTCGTGCTCCACATGCAAGTAAGAACTTGCTTTACCTGGTTTGCTTAGCTTAACTTGTATATACAATTTTATGATGAATATTGATTTTTTTTTTTTTCTTTTTTGGTGTGACTAATGCTACAGATCAATAATCCTGTGCATTTGTCTTATCATTAATTAGTCTATTGAATATGGAGAATAGTTCTTGCCACTGAATGTAAGCAGTATCTTTGTTCTGAATCACATACCTTTTTATTTATGTAGTCCTGCATTCATCCTTTCTTTTCCTTATTTTGAGTATTTTAAACTATGCCCAATACCTGTTACTCTATGAACTGCGTGTTTCTTGACCAATACATTAAGTCTTTCCTTTGAATTGAGTATTTGAACTCAACAGACTATACCACTGATTGATCTAAAATACAGTAGTTAAACTCTGCTTTTTGTAGCTAATTGTGAGAGTAGGCGTTTTGTAGTTCACTGTGTATAATGAAACTTATATGAAAATACAATTTCTTCAGCGTAAGCCCAACAGTTTTTAAAATATCACAGTAATTTTACAAATTTTCACTAAAATCTGTGACTAGTTCAGATATAATAATGTATATTTTTTGTTAGCGAACTGAGTTTTTCAGTTGGAGAAACCTGTTTCTCCTAAATAATTTTCTGGTTTCTGAAGTATTACAAGTACTAGCTTGTGCTAGATGATGTTGATAAAAATGGATTATCAAGATGATTTATTTTTTTAAAATACAGTTAATGGAGAGAAGTTAAAAATATTTCCATTAGTTTTTGTTTTATAAAAATTACCAGTGGTTTTTGTCTCTGGGTGTAGGTGTGACATATTATTAGACATTAACTAGAAGTCTGTTCTATGTTTTTTCTTCCAGTTCATATTAACTATAGTTTAAGATCCTGTATATATGAAACAAGGTTTTGTCAGGATATTTTAAGCTTTGGTTTAATTTGTCTCTTGGTTTATGAGGGGGAAAAAGAAGAAAAAAGATCTGAATTCAAAAGAATAAGTCTGTTTATTTCTTCTGTTCGGCTTTGCTTATGTTAAATGAAGGATGCACAATAGCATGTAGTACCTCTGTTTGTCAAACAGCTACCTCTTCAGTGCTTTGCTGAGCCTTAAAGAGAGCAGAATCAAAGGCCAATCCTGGATTTTTTTTTTTTTTTCTTTTTGGTAGTATTATTGAGAGTTAACATTTGCCATCCAACACAGCATTCAGGAGGGCTTAAATCTTTATATAATGTGTGAAGGCCATTGATCTGTTAAAAGCAATGCATTTGTATGGTCCTTTGCAAAGTTCTGCTAGGTATTGCCAGCTATATCGAAGTTAATCATAGTAGATGAAAACATGTTTGACTGCATTTTAGATTTTGCATAAAAACAGCATCAACTTTTCCATTAAAACAGTTCTTCACTAGTTTTAGGTGGTGATGGAGGTTAGCAATAAATACTTGTAAGCTTGATGGGTTTACTCCTAAACAAGTCTTTAAGCAATATATTTAGGTTGTTTCACCTAGAATAGACACATATTGTTCAAAGAAGAACAGTTATTTGGGTTTAGAGTGACATCTTGATTTTAATTTTTTCTTTGCTTTGAAGGTACACCAAAACAGCTGGAGGACAGAATGGTGCAGAAGCTACAAGAGGATGTGGCTATGGAAGAAGACTCTTAAAGTGCTTTTATTTTCTGTTTATATCTCCTCAGCAGTTAACAGTTCCTTACTGCCTCACCTGACATCGTTCAGAACAGAGCTTACAGTTGAAGAAAAATACATTTTAATGAATAGTGGCCCTTTGCAGTTTGAATGATTTTTGGTTTTATAAAAAATAATGTGATGAATACTAGTTTGGGCAGTACTTACAATTATATAATTTGAGAAAACCATGTCAACAGAATGGAGAATAAGGCATATTGTTTGAGATACTGTGTGCTCCTTGCAAAGTTATACTTTCTTTCTGGATAACTTTTCCCTGATAATGCAAGGAATAAAAGATCTTGTCTGTGAGCTTTTCTTATTTTGGCTGTTCTTTTGTAGTGGTAAAAGCAGATAAAAATCTATCTTAATGCTTACAAAGTGGGGCAGAATATATTATTTTTCATCAGTACAGTGCAGTTCAGACTTATTTTCGCTTGTCATTGGGAAAAATGTTCAGTTTGTTATGAATGCCTGTAGTGTTTGTTTTATCTCCTTTTTAAGTCAGCTTCCCCAGGATTACATTGCAGTTGACACCTAAGCCCGGCAAAGCTAACAGTGATGTAGGACTTACTGCTGTTTGGAAAATAGTAATGATGATAACATCCAGTCTGAAGTTGGACCTGCCATCCTCCTGACCTACTGAAATTCAAATCTGACATGTAATCAGGCTGACTGAGATGCTCAATAAATCGTGCTTTTGACTGTTTTTAGCTAACGCTCAGGATTACTTTGATAGAAAAGGAGATTGTGTTAAAGTGTAGGTATTTGCATATTGTGGTGGTATTTATCTTTATTCAGTGTGTCATCAGTACTGAGATAAATGCTCTGCTTTTTTAAACTGTCAGCAGTTTGTCTACAACAGTGTGAGCAGAGAAGCCTTTCAAAGGCATTTAAAATACTTTTTACTTTCTTGTCAGTACTAATCCTGAAAAATAGTAATTTGTAGTTCTATTCCAAACTTGAATATGTGCTATATCAAGCACTGGAAAACTTCATACCTACATACCTGGAAAACACCTACATGTGTTTTGTGTAGTTCAGAAAAGAGTCATATTTGAACATACGAAAAGGGACAATGGGGAGCATATGAAATAAACAGACATTGTACTCAGTTTTTCATCTCTTGATTTATAAATTATGTTTAGATGTTTGGAAAACATGTATTTTAGTGAGATAAACATAACTGAATACTAGTAATAAAAATAGGTAATTAATTCATACTTTAATGATATTAAAATTTTGCTATATTTAAAATTTGCTGTGGTGGTAGCGGATAAGTATTTTAGATGTACAATATTAGTATTTCCTGTGTAAACTGTAATATAAATAACATCTCAAAAGCATATGGTAAGTTGGCCAGAAAACATATGTCAGTGAGGTGAAATAACTAAGATGTGGCAGTATAATTCTTGGACATGGTGAAAGGAAACCTTCACAGAATGTTAATATGTTTATGTGTGACTATACAAGTTAATATTTCAGCTTGGGAAATGTGTTTTTTGCATGGCCTGTTCTACCATAGTATTTGAGGTCCTTAATCCTTGAAGTGGGATACTTCTATCTAAAAATCTTACTACAGATTTTTTTTAACTGACTTTTAAAGATACAATGTTCAGTGAGTGCCAAGTTTTAATTTTCTCCAAAAATAGTAAAGTAAATCTATGGAAAGCAGAGAAAGGCGATGAATCCCATTGGATATTATGTAGTATTTATATACAATCTTCATATGAGTTTTTTAGCATTAAATAATTTATATTACATAATATCTATTTTTTCTGTCCTCATATCTTTAAATGAACTGCAATACTTGTGTGCTTTATAAAGTGTCTCTATGAGATTGTTAACCCTTTCCTATGAAGGTCTGTAAGTGAAGTAGTCATCATGCAGCAGCTGAGAAGAGCCATTTGGGAAGTACACTACAACCATAAATATCCTGCCTGTTGTATGAGTTGCTTAACCTGTGTGCCTCATTACAGCCTGTGTAGTAGTATAATTGCAAGCATGGGCTTTGAAAGTTAGTACTGAAGTTGTCCATCATGGTGCAGGTGTGCTGTTTCCCTGAGAAGCAGAGACTTGTAGCCTGATGTTTATACCTTGTGAGTATGTAGGAGGTAGCTGACTTTAAAAATTTGTCATGAGTAACATGCTTACAGCACCTGTTCTGAAGGTGCCCTTGTGATTTTATTTTCTTTTTTAAAAAAATTTAATTGCTGTGGTATCCTGTTCTCTTGTCTGTGTCATCTGGAGCACGATGCTGCTGCGGACAGCACATGGTGAGAGGGGAACAGCTGCAGCTGAAGAACAACATGGGGCTGGTGATTCTGCATCCTGCACATCTCTGCATAACCCACTGCATGCAGAGACCTTCCTGAGGAGTTGCTAAGCTGCGGGGGACTGGTGGCTTTTCTTTTTCCTTCTTTTAGGGGGCTGACTGTCAAACCACATTTCTAATAGGAATTGTTCTTACTCAAAGACATTTTGGTGAAGAGCAGTTATTTTCTTTGCTTGCTTAGGATGAAAATTTTTAACTAAGCCAAAGCTGACTGAAAATTCCTTCAGATTTTGGGTTTTGTTTATAAGACTGGGGGAGAAAATGTCTAGCTGAGCAGTATTCTGGTGGTCGTGGAGAAATACTGCCAAATATCAGGAAGTAAACACATTCCACTTGAACAGCTCTAGCTCAGATGCTGGCTTGCAGAGGAGTGCAGTGATGTGCAAACGGAGCCCTTGTCCACCTTGCGCCTATGCGGCTGAGCAGTAGCCAGCCCTCGGGAGGCAGGACCTGCCATCAGTTCGCCCCATAGCAAGTTGGAGAGGTGGTATTTATGAGCAGCACATTGCTACTCATTAGAGATCCCTGTTTTAGTGTCACACATCCAAATCACTGATCCCGTGTGTGTTGAGATCTAGTAGGAGTGGAGCACAAAGTGCTCTGAGTACAGTCTATTACAAATGATGATGATGTGTCCATTTGATTCAATATTTAATAAAAAAAATATGAGTAATAAGCACGGTAGTGCTTAATTGCATTATACAATCTGTCTTTCTTGGCATTTATTAGATTCAACAAACTTACTGTTTCATGTTTGTACTTGATGCCATTGGGAGCCTTTCTTCAAAACAAAGTATGATGTGCTCAATCAGAACAAATGTGGTACTCTATTTTTAAGAAATGATCTTTAGTTTCAGTTGCTGCCATCTTTTCTTACAAAACAAAAACAGATGTATGGTTTTATTTTTTTACAGACTGACTGTGCAAAAGGTGGAAATGTGGATTTTAATAGTGATTTATGAAGTGATTTTTTTCTATTTCCCCTTTTTTAATCCATCACAGTGATTTCAAGTTAAATGCTGGCTTTGTTTTCAAGAGAAGGTTGTCCTCATACATTTTGGCTACTGCCTCACTTGTGCTGCAGATCCCTGAGCAGGCCTGCGGCCCTGTGAGGTTACAGTACTGCCCTGAGTCCCCAGAGATGCCTTTTAGATCTTTTATCAAGTTTCACTCTTTTTCAGTATGTGATTGTCATCATAACTATCCCAACACCTGACTGCTCAGCAGTGGTGTGTGGGGAACCATTTCTGTCACACCTGGGAAGCCTGTGGCCCATGCCGAGTGACGCCATCTTAGAAATAACGTTTGCTTTAGGTGTTGTGGGATACTACGTTAGGGAGGGAGGGAAAGAAGTATTTGTTTCTCTATATTGCGGTGTGAATCAAACGTGTCTGTCGCCAAAGGTGGAGGAGCAGCAATGTGGCAGCACCAAGTGAGTTGCTGGGGAGGCAGTGGGCAGGGCGGCGCGGCGCATGTTCCTGAGGTAAAAGAGCCCTGGAGGCCGCCCTGAAGCAGCCACGGAGCCACACGGAGAGCTCAGGTGTTCTCTACGGGCCTGCACTTCTGCTGAGGTAATTTCCATGTTTTCACACAGAGTAAGACCTGGAGATACGTCTTTTTGCCTGTGATTATGGTTTGTTTTTACAATCCATTGCTCATTGCTTTGGTTGTCTGTGGAGTCTCATTTTCTTGTCAAATTTTGATCCTGAGCGAATGACTGAAAAGTGGTGAGGGTGGGGTTTTTTGGTTTGCTTGTTTTGAAGAAAAAAAGCAAAAAACTTCAGGCTTCCCTTTTGGTGTTTCCTTTGCAAGTGCTGACTAATAGAATGTGGAAAAAGTGGAAATTACTGCTTTCTGTGTAATCAAATTGTGCTGAACTGGTGCAGATTTTCTTCACAGGAAATTGGGCCTTCCCATATTTTTGAAAGATCTGACTTTTTAGTCAGAGGTGTTCTTGAGATATTCTTCCTCCTTAGAGTAACAGCACAATGGAGCCCAGAACACGTACGAGATCTGTCCTTTTGCAACACAAAGAAACATAAATCAGTTCAATATGTTGACATGGTCACATGTGTCAATGGCTGGAAAAGCAATATAGACAGCTGCTAATAGGTCGAAAGGCTTATGTCCCAGGAGACGATATTTCAACCTCCAGGCTGTTCAATTCCTCAATTACTGTTCTGGCCTCAAAAATTCAATCTCCTTCACCAGCCTAACTTATTTATGGGTTTCACTGAACTGCGACCAGGGAGAGCAGAAAGCTGAAATAAATCAACTACTGATAAAATTGTTTAAGTCTGCTCGTTGTCTGTCTTTCTGTTTTTAGATCTCAATTTTAAAAAGGCCTTATGCAGAGAAATGCCTAAGATTTTTTTTATTTTCTAATTGATATCACTAATAATTAGTCCTTGGTGGTTGCTAAATACAAGGAAGGTTCTTTACCTAATTGCGACCCAGTTGACCTGATTATAGCCATAGTGTTTTGAACAAGCAGCATTACTCGAGACTGGATAGGAACAAAGGGAGAAATAAGGATTTGTGGAGGTAGCTGAGTTGGAAGGCGTTCTTTGATGGGTTGGTTTGTTTGTTCTCTTCCCCCTCCCCGTAGTTTTTTAATATTATATTTAGTTTGGTAAACTCACTCTTGTTTCTTAAACTGCTGTTGTTTCACCTTTAAAGTGTACTCAGAGAACATTTTATCTCATATATATATATATATATATATGGCAGTAAAGCTATGTACTGAGTAAAGGGGGATATCAGCTCTAGCCCTACAAGCAGCGTGATTTATTAATATTGTTTCAGTACAGGAACTGACTCCTGAATGGAAATAGATGTATTGTTTATAAGGCAATAATATTGTCCATCTGTAACTTATCACCTGGAATAGACAGGGGTCTCTGCATAACTGAACAGAAATTCTTGTTTACAGTTATATAAGCTGTTTTCTGTAAGGCTCCACTGTGCACTAAACTTGCTGATTAAGAGAATTGCTTTGGTAATCCACTTTGACTGAAGTGATTCCTGAGTGGAGAATTTGAGAGGTTTCTTAGTACTTGACAAAATAAAAAGCTGTCAGAAATTCTCTTTTGCATTGGTTACAGTATCTCTGAGCAAGATGTTGCCAGAGGTAATATTTCGTTCTTTTAGCCTCACTGCAGAGATTAACTCTAAAAAGCAGTACTGGGTAAGGTGAGTGGTGGAAAGACTGAAGGGTTTTCTCATACAACAAACATTGCCTGTCATTCCCAGCACTGAGCAAGTTCAGATTGCACTTTAAATCCCCATGTATTCAGGCTTTACGTACTCCCTGACACAAAACTCAGGGACAGGATATTACAGGCCATACAGGTTTATCTTGATTCATAAAGGTGGCAGACCTGAACCCAGCAGTCTTCAGACTCAGCTTTTTCTTCTAACAAACCTAACAAACTGATGGTGGGCTTGGAAGTCAGAAAGAACCAGCCAGACTGGCCCCCTGGGCTGCTTCTGCCTTCTCTGTTTGGTTGATTGTGCCTGGGTACAGATGGAAAGTCATTCAAGTTTAATTTGATTCGCTCCACCCGGCTTGTGAATGATCTCTGGGGAAAAATCTTTCTTTTGTAATAGAAGATACAGATATCATAATGTGATCCTAATTAATGTGTGATATTTAGAAAGAAATAGTATTTATCCTTGAACTAGGAATAAATTTAGAATCTAGTATGCACAAAGCACACTCTAATCCAGATTTCTTTAGGGGTGCTACTGCCTGGGATGCCTCATACAGAGGATCCCCAGGATATCTGGGGGATACTGTGATGCTGCTTTTAAAGAACTTCTGCTTTTTCTTCATAGATGTCTACCTCCATGTCTAGTGTTGACTTGGGAGGAGATTGTGTGCCAGGTTTTGTCAGTGGTGCTGTCAGAAAGCTGTGAAACAAAGGTGACAGGAAGCATTCTTCTCACAGCTGATGTAGATTCATTTGTTTTGAAGGGGAAGGAGATGGCTCTCTGAAAATTGCTTTTACTGGCAATTGCTTTTACTGGTTGTTGAAGGCTTTCTACAGCAGATACACAGAATCTAGGTTCTGCTTAAAAACATACAGTTGTGAACACAGGAGGCATTCTTAGGTCAAACTAAAGGTGCTTGAGCAGGGTAAAAACCTGTAGGCCTCTAATTATCCACTTCCCCTGTTGATAGGAAAATAGTGTCTGCAGGCAGCAATATTCCAAACTTTTCCAGTGATCATCATGATCTGCACTTCACTCAGTTCAATTTATTTTCTTATTGTATCATATGTAATGATCTACATGAACCTGGTCATATGAAGAACATCTAAACTGTACTCTCCCTATTTTCTAAGGATATGCCAACTTTTGCTGAACTACTCTGACTGTAGTTTTTCTGGCAGTCGTTTAAATCTGCCTTAATTACATGAGTTTCATCTGTTTGTTCAAAATTTGTTAATAGTTTTTTCACTTTTCATGACAATTGTGTTGAGTCCAGTTTTGGAAACCTTTAAAGCCTTTAGACTGAAAAGAGAGGAACTTTCATGCTGGTTCTTATCCAAAGTCCATCTAACCCAGTACTACCAGTGGTGGCCAGTATGACAGATCCTTTCAGAGAAAGTATAACAAAGCATGCATCTGAGTGACCTTTTCCATAGTTTATCTTCCCAAGTTCAAACAGTAATTTAGGGATTTCTTTGGAAATTGTTGGTGAGCCAGTCTTCTATGACTGTATCTAACCTAACCTTGAACCCCTCGATACTTTCATTTCTCTAATGTAATGTGGTGATGAATATTCCTGTTTAATTGCTTATTGTGAGGAAGAACTTATTTGTGATTTGGGTTTGATACCACTGGGTAGTTCTGGTATTGCAAGAAGCTGAATAATCATTCTTGTCACCCTCTCAGCAGCGTTTGCAGTGTTGTGGACCTCCAGTTACCTATTTTGTAAACCAAAGGGTTCTAATCTGTTATCCTGTTCTGTATGAAAGCATACTTCTCTGAGCATCTTTGTTGCTCTTTCTTACATCTACTCTTGTTGTCTGGTGTGTGGGATGGAATGATGAGAAATTCTGTGGTATTAAAGATACAGATGTGCCCTGGATGTCTACACTGTTTCCCCTTTGTTCTTTTCTTCTTTTGCAACTAACTGCCTTTTCAACCAATACCCCTAGCTTCTTCCTGCATGTTTTGTGGAAAGAAAATAACTTTCAGTGGTGTTTGGGTTTTTTTTGTTTTTTTTTTTGTTTGTTTGTTTTGGTTTTTTTTTTTTTTTATATTTAGAATTTGCCAGGTCATTCACTATGTTTTCTCTTTCTAAATCTTTAGGGAACAGACAAGTTCTAGACATGGCTACCTGAATGCGTCAGACATCATGGTTAGGATTTTGCTTTTACAAGAAGCGAGATAGACAACATTATAAAAAAATAAACAGACACACACAAAAGAACTGCAAAGGGATTAAATTCTGTCAAAACAGATCTCAACAGATGGGCATCTGCTGCTCTTAACAAGCCAGGAATATCACCTTGAATGCTCTTTGTTCATGAGAACTGTGACTTGGAAGTGAGTGGTGCTGTTGTCTTAAATGCTTGAGCACAGTTAATCATAGATGCAAGAAAGTGTTCATTGGTATGGAGTTTTATGAATCGCTTACCTTTTTAGAATTCTGACATCCTAAATACAGCATGCTGTTTCCATTCCCACACGTTACATGCAATAGCTGAGTGGTGAGTAGACAGCTACAAATCAGCAGACCTGAATTTTATTCCTGACTGCTTGCCTCAGTAATTTCATTTAAGTTGCTCAGCTTTTCTAAGTCCTCTCTAAAATGGTCTACCTGATCCCAAGGAGTACATTCCCTCTTTTCCAACTTTTCTATGCATAGTAAGGGACTTAGCCCAGCAATTAATTTTATCTTGGAAGCCTACAGAACATTTTTTGTGTCATTCCAATCTTACTTTCCTAGCTGTGAAACAAAGTTCATTACCTTCTTCCTTTCCATCTTTTTTTGATAGGTTTGTGTCACTGATTGGGGCCTCTAGGGCCAGGTTCAGTCATGAGACAGTTTTACTGGTTGCTGTAGAAGTCAGATGGGACTGTTAATGTGTGTGCCTGATAGAAATCAGTATAATACAAATTGGACACGGTGCCGTTCAGAAATAATTCTGTTGGTCTGACTCCAAACACCTGACTAGGAATAAAGAAGCTCCCATGCAAACAAGTAGTTGACTGTTGTTTTACTAGGTGAATGCCTAGAGTGTGGGACATCTTACTTATTTCTGCTTCTTCTGCTGAAGTTAAATAATTGGAAATTCTAGTAGTTCTTATATCTAGTAACACTGTATTCTATATGATTTTTCCCTTAGGCCATGTTTCAGAAACTCTCTCTGCTTATGTAATTTGGAAATCCTAATAGACCAGCGTAAGTCTAGTAAGCAACCAAATTTAACACTGAAATCTCTATTTATTTTCACTAGGGATACAGGACAGAAGAGCTGAAATATTTCTAAATTATTCACTGAGGATATGTGAATATGTGTGTTTTGTGATTCCAAGGTCACAGACTTTATGATTTATAGCATGAAATGTAATCCAATATTTTAAAATGTAATTTAAAACTTTTTTCCTTAGCCCTTAAGCTTGTGAAGGATGTATCTCAGCCAAGTATAAATGCCTTAAAGAAGTGGTCTTATTCAGTCTGCAGACAAGCAAAGCAGATGAATAAAAGGTGAGACAGATTTCTGCTATTCTAAATCCAGTTTTAATTCTGAAACTTGGGTTAATCAAAATCAAAACTGTCAACTCTTTAGCTTGTTGGTCACAGCAGCATTTGATTTCATCTCACTGTCCAAAAATCACTCTTACTACCTGACAACCCTGAAGGTTTTTAAGCTGAAGTTGCTGATGATCAGAATCTTTCTGGCATATTGAAAATTCAGAGAAAGGCAAATTCAGCATTCAAATAAAGAATATATGGATTGCTCTACTAACTATATCATGTATTTTCACAAATAATTCTAAAATTCCTCATTTTCTCTTTAAAACAAAACAAAGGCCCCATTAATTGGTGTCAGAAAACATTAGACGATTATGAGGGAGAATAAAGCCCTTGGCTGAAATCAGATTTGTTTGGCCTGTGTTTTAGAAATTTGATCTGGTTGAGCCATTGCAGCCTGAAGGAAACAAGTATCTTTCTTGAAAACTTGATGATGGGATCCCAGATAATCAGTAACCTAGGGCGTACTTCTAAGGATGCAGAAAATGCAGTCGGAAAAGCTTTCATTTCTTGGACGATAAAAACTTGAAATGAGTCTCGACATCCGGTCATTAGTATTCAGAGCCCTATCCAGTCACGGAAATGTCTTTTTGCTCTTCTTTCCTCAGTGTTATATTTATTAGATAGTAAGAATTTGATACAGAAGCCAGAACCTGAAGGTGTTCAGTGTATTGTGATTTAGCTGCCTGGCAAAAGATCTTGCTTTGGCAGTTCCCAGACTGATCTTGTGAAGTATTCCTGAGGGAAGGAGATTTCTTTCCAGAATTGTCCTCCTTTGGTGCGACCATCTGTCTCTATACAGTCATTTGGGCAAAAATATAAATTACAAACAGGAAATTGCCACATTGCCAGATTAGCTGCAGAATATGCACTGATGGTCTACTCATGAGGATTTAGTACCAGGATTGTTTGCTAGGGATAAAACACTATATCATATTTTCCCTTCCTGTTGGCATTGGATTATAAACTAAATCCTGCTCGTTTTACTTTCAGAAGTAGACCCAAAGGATTTTGGTGGGATTAATTGCATATGAAAGCAAGCAGGATTTGGCATTCTGTGTTCTTTGAAAATGAAATATAGGTAAACATTATCAAAAGCTTGAACTTACTGATGCTATTTCAGCTTGTCTTGTGATCTGAATCTTTCCTGCTGAATACTTATTTAAAGATGCTCATGTAACTTTAGAAAAATCACTTAAAGTTCTGAAATGGAAAAGGAGAAAAATCTGTGTGTGTAGGACCTAAATTCAGCAAAGACTTGAAATAACTGCTCAAGTCCCTCTTCCTCCCTGAAATTAAGCACATACTTAGGTGCTTTGTTGAATTGGGGATTTAACAAAGAACTCTTCTCCTTTGTGTCATCAGATACACGTTTATTTTTTTTCTGTAGTTTTTCCTCTGTAATATTCTAAAGCTTCTGCTGGGGAGAGGATGCCAAACACCTTTATGATACATTGGGGATAATTCCCTGAAAAAACTTTTGTTCTATGGATTTAGAGTTTAGAAATTTTAATTCTGGCGATAGTGTGGGTCGATGTAGGGATGAAGAGCTCCAAGAAGTAAAAGTCAATACCTGATGAACTTCAGATGGCTATAGCATCAACTGTCCTAGATTTTATGCAGTGGGGGAGTAGAAGTTCTGTCAAAACAGACTGAAACTCTCTTTTTTTAAAATTTTTTTTTAACTCCTCTTGTGGTTTAATTCCAGCCAGCAATTAAGAACCACACAGCTGCTTCTCACTCCCCCCACCCAGTGGGATGGGGGAGGGAATCAGGAAAAAAAGGTAACTGATGGGTTACGATGAAGACAGTTTAATAAGATAGAAAAGGACGGGGGGGGGGGGGGGGGGGCGGAAATTAGAATATACAAAATAAGTGATGCAGAATACAATTGCTCATCATCTGCTGACCAATGCCCAGCCAATCCCTGAGCCGTGGTGTCTCCTGGTCAACTCCTCCCAGTTTATATACTGGCCATGCCATCATTTTGTATGGAATACCCCTTTGGCTTGTTTGGGTCAGCTGTCCTTGCTGTGTGCACTCCCAGCCTCTGCTGACAGGGCAGTACGAGAAGCTAAAAAGTCCTTGACTTAGTATAAATGCTGCTTAGCAACAACTGAACATCAGTGTGGTAGCAACAATATTCTCATCTTAAATCCGAAACACAGCACTATACCAGCTACTAGGAAGAAAATTAACTTTATTCCAGCCAAAACCAGGACACCCTCTAATCTTTTGTAATCCATTTTCATGGCTTTTCAGTGAGGCTATTTCACCTACCTCAGTCTTTGACCTTTTTGAGGTTGCCAATTTGTAATTAAGGATTGATTTTTGAATGCTGTGTGGAACCTGTTTCAATTACTTGCTCTGCAGTTTGAGTTTACAGTACTCTAGAAGAATCCTTTGGGGAAGGTTGGCTTTCTGGGGGAGGCAACAGAAGGAATCTGGGTGTCCAAGTGCCCTGGGAGCACAGAGCACACAGGAGCAGGGAGATCAGGGAAGATATAATGTAAATTACCCAAATCCTTCAGAGTGCATGGCCCTAAAATGAGAGCCAGAGTGGCCAGGTTAATTCCAGTACCTCAGGCTCAACCATCCGTTTTCAGAAACTAATTTCAAGATCCTGATGATCAGTAGTAATGTTGGTGGAATTAGTGGGCTTATGTGGCGGCTGAGCCATGGAGTGGGGAGGAGGCACTGTTTGATGCCTTGAGCACTGGAGCTGCTGGGTTTCTGTGCAATAGGGGTTCCTTGCTGCTGTTATTTTTCTATCTGTAAAGTTAAAGCTAAATATTTTGCAAGGATGACATCCAGTTTATCTTGGATGTGTTGTGCCTTGGGCTAGAAAGAAACAAACTGGATCTGAGGGCACACATTATTCGAGACAGACTGCCTCTGCAGCAGCTTTCGTGTAGGCTGTGTAACAGCTAGAGCAACAGCTTTCAATAAACAAGTTTCTCTTGTAGTTTCTTTCTGCCCTGCAGCTGTTTGCTCCAGCCATCACCATTGCCCTTCACAGCTTCCCCTGCAGCTCCCTCCATACCTGTCCTCTGTCTCCTTGCACGGTGGTGTCTGATCCTTTCTTAGTCCACAGGCACTGTTATGATAAACATGTCTTGGGAAATAATAACACATGATCAATATTTCAGCTGCATTTTGAAAGCTCCGTATAAGAAGTGTTCAAGTGAAACCCAAGTCCGTGATTCCTGACCTGAATTTTTTGTCCAATGAAGCATATTAACTCCCTGAATGGACTAAAATGACCTAAAATGGCATGATGTAGCTTTCCCTTAGGGCAAGGACACAATGCTCTACTTGTCTGTATCTCTACATTTACTGTCTTCCTTGGTTACCTTGCATATATTGGCAGCCCAGAAGTCTTTATGGGGGCATAGGTAATAAATCCTACATGATAACTTTCTTACTGTTGTTGCATGATCTGCATGATTTAATGCCACTCTCAGATGGTGACAGCAGCAGAAAACACTAGGCCCCAAGAGCTAGATGTGAAATAATTGCTGTGGTGCTCTTTGCCTCTAATTCCAGACAGAGGGGGGACCTGATACATGGTCTAAGTGCTGAAATATGTAATGTATTTTTAGTGTTTTTGTGGGAATCTTTCACATTGTGTTTAGGCATTTGTCCATCATGATATACTAGTTGTTTATCAAAAAGCTCAAGAACCAAAGGCATAATTTCACGTAGGTTGATATGAAGGAAGTACCATCAGTGTTTGTGAGATGCTTGAATTTTAAACACTTTTGACTAAAAGTTAACAAACTCATAAGAGAAGAAATTCTTGATGTTGTTTTTCACATCCATTTTTGAGCATTTCTTTTGATTTATCCTGATTTGATCTCATATATTCCCTTTGTTTCAGCCTGTTTTTCCTGAATACTGATAGTGATGAAGACAGAAGATCTTATTACTTAATCTTCTTACACATGCTTTCACTTTTAGCAAAGCATCAAGGTGCAAAATCAGAGATGTTTAAAACAGTTTCAGTTATCATTTGTAGTTGTGGTACATTACCTCTATAAGAGCCAGCTGATGAAACATACAGCATAACTACTTGAATGAAATCTATGTACACCTTTTAATTCTCAGTCTCTCACTGTTTCGTATGAAGAGCTATTTTATTGGTTAATATTGCTTTGCAGCATCATTAGTAGGGAAATGAGAAACATAAAGAGGTTCTACAGGTATTGCAACATACCACAGAAGCAAGCTTGTTATTTTTATCCTTCAACAAATTACACCCACTCCCTACTGTATGAGATGCATTTAATTTATTTTTTCATCTATGTCTTATTGATCCCACAGTCATCATGCTTTTCATTTTGTTTGTTAGCAAATCTGCCCCAGTCTGATCTTGTGGCATCACATTTAGATTTTGAACTGCGTCATTGTCTTGCCATCTGTTAAAGCCCTATGTCTGCTGAGCACTGTTGTGAGAGAGCTGCCAATTGCTAGCCAAATCAGAGAAGGTAACAGATTTTTAATTATGCAGACAGGATGGGAGTGGTGGGGGATTGAACAGTGAGTGATTATTGCTCGGACAGTGGTTCTGTCTCTCAAACAGCCTGCTAACAGCATGCAGTCTACTAGAAATGGCTAATGTGCATGTGTAACTGCTCTTTGGAGATAAGCTGAGGGAAGTAGACTTCCTGGGGGGGGGGAGCTGTGATTGATGGGGGGGGCCCAGCTGTGTGAGAAAAGTGGGCACAGAATTAATCGAATCACAAGTTTGGTAGCTGGAAGAAGCTGAAAGCTGCCTGTAATCTGCCTTCTGACTTAATGCATGCTGAACCTAGAGCTTCTTGCTTTGATAAATGAGAAGGCCCATATAAGTAATTGTTTCCTCTATTTTCCATTGATTAGTATTAGGATAGGCCACTTTGGAACTGAAAATGAAGAGATTAGGCGTACATAACCTCTGCCTGTTGGATGCATACAATCTTCAGACCATTTTGTACCAACAGGTTGCTGGGTGTTTGCTCAGCCAGTCTCCACATGCAGATCTCCATTTCATCAAAGGAGACAGGAGGGAAGAGGCCCCAGCAGCTCAAAACAGGTCTGCTATTTGGTTGGGACAAAAATCCCCTAAGCTTATAACAGGAACTTGTTCTGCTTTATTCTCCTTTCGTGGCTTTATGAGTGTACTCGGAAAGAAAAAGGGATTAAGAACCTCTATGGCAGCACTAAACTGAAGATCAAAGACCAGAGCCTGTTTGCAGGGGTTGTGACTGCATAATTAAAGGCTATTCTGGAGGTGGACTATGGGGGATTTACTTAGAATTACTGTGGGCAAACTGAGTGTCGAATTAATTTATTTAGGATATAAGAAGGAGGGGATGCCATCTTTAGGCAACAAGGCTGCCTGCAAGCAGTCAACACTGGGTCTGTGTCCTCTGAGAGCACTGCTAACGCTGCCTGTTGTCAGGACCCCAGGACTGGGGGCCTTAAATTGCAGGAAGGTGATACATCCCCACCACCATACACTGCGATTGGGGAAGAGGGATTGCTCTGCTTTTGGAGCATGACTATTACTCAGTTGGGGCTGCCAGTACAGCAAGAAATTAGATGTATGGGCTGGAGCCTTTCACAAGGCCTAAACTGTCCTTGCTAGTGTTTTTCATTTCAGCCCTGGCTCCCCTAACTGGAGTGTTTTTAACCAGGGGTTTCTTTTCCTAAAGAATTTACACTTGTACCCTGATATCATGGAAGAAATTTAAAAAATGGCAAGAAAGTCTGAGTTTGTGTTTCCCTTTCATCTCAGTTCTGCCTTTCTGCTACCTCTGGTACTGAATGAAGCTGTAAATTAACTCTCTCTGCTGCCGGGGCTGTGGGATGGCTGCAGGTGCTCTCTGCACGCCTGGTGGGTGCTGTCTGCCTTGGGCCTCCCCCAAAGAGGAGGGAGAAGCCTGGTTTCTCACACATTGAGACAACTGCTGGAGGTGTGGGGATAGGCCCCGGTCCCAAAGCATGATCGATGCCCTGCTTTGTCAGTGCAACCTGAAAAGGGCTTGTATGCTGCCCACAGGTTGGCTTCTGTGTTGTGGGACTTCCAGCTCAATGGCAGTTCCTGTGTGTGCACCCAATGCAAAATACTTCATCCCAGAAGTTTTTACCAGGAATGCTGTTGACTTGCTGATGAATCAAATGACTGGTTAAAATAAGGGAAATAGTATGCTATTAACTTGATTTCCCCTCTTCAGTGTGCTTCATTAGACTACACTAATCCATGTTACGACTTCTGAGACCTTGTCTTCTGTTCATGTAAATATGGTCAGTGAAATCAAAACCTTATGGAAATTTAATTTGCTGAGTCATCAGATGTCTAATCTTGCTTGATTACAGCCCTGTTGCCAGAGGCAGGCTTCATGTGCTTCCGATTTCCAGATCATTACTGAATCATCTAGTGTGTAGCTGAGCAATGTTTTTGAGATAAAAATTTATTTGCTAATTCTCAGTGAAAGCACCATTCTTGGCTGATCCAAGGGTAGCTTGTTGGAGAAACTTCAATATAATTAGGGGGGTTGATTATTTGGGGGCTTTTTTTTTTGTTTTTGATGCAGGACAGATATGTTTTTCAGCATGGTACCACTTGGAAAGGCATTGCAAATGCAAGCTTCTGAGTCAGCAAAGAGCCATCCAGGTTAGGAATTAGAATGAACAGTACAAATTGTTTTGACAAAAACAAATGAATCTATAAATGTACCCGTTTAAGCTAATAAATCTTTTCATAAGTATTCATGCCACGTCCTGGTGTGATGCAAGTAAATACCTTTGTTGTTGAAGAAAAAATAGAGGAGAATTTGTGCAGCTACTAGTGATGCACAGTATAAACACTTTAGGTTAAATGAGGGTGATGGAGGAGAATTTAAAGGTGTTTTGAAATAATTTGTAATTCTGATGAATTGTGACTTGTAGCCAAAATAAGTGGTGTACTTGTAGAAGTGGGGAAGTATAAATGTCATGGGATAAAATGCAGGTATCATTGACAGCCTTGTCTGTACTTTCATCTGTGTTGCTAATGTAAATAGGTTTCAAATGATCTGTCTTCAAGAGATTTCACTCTCTTGTACTGTGGCCTGTACACGATGATACTAGGGCTTAGACATTTGTGTCTTCATAACTAATTAGAACCTTCTCAGTGAGAGCTCAGGTGGGCAAGAAATTCAATTATCTCTTAAGTTCCCCAGGCCGATACTGAGGGAAGATTGTGTGCAAAGCAGAAAATGGTGCTTGTTAGTATTTGCTGACTCAAACCTGTAATGAATGTAACTTGGTTATTTTAATGTATTACTGTTATGTTCCCTTGTATATGAAAGGCCAGCATATGGTCAATGTTTTCTTGCCAGGAATCTCTGATTTAAAAATTGAAGAAAAATGCTCAATCCCCTCCCTGGATATATCCAGTATTAATATTACTGTCACAGCATACTCATCCGAGCTATGAACATACTAACGATATACTTTTATATATCAGTAAAACTTGTCTATGTTTGTATGTGTGTTCCCTATGAACCTCACTAATTCTTGCTATGGAATCTTGAGCTTTGTATCCCAAACTTCGAGAATACACACAGAATTACAGCTTTCAGCTCATGTTGGCACATTGTTAAACCACAACTGGTAGTGAGTTGCTACAAAAGCAGACCATCCACTTACATAAAGCTTTTTTCCCTGGAAGATCAGATGCCTCTGTTCATTAGGTACGTGTGTGTATAGCTGCTGGCCTGCCCGCCCCTCCGGGGCCATCCCAGTGCAGGGGCCAACCCCAGCTGGGTTCCCTGGAGGGCTGCTTTTACCCACCCTGCTGTGTGATGCCTGGCAGGTTTGCTCAGTACCAAGCTCTTCAGAGCTGCCTTCAGATGTTAAAATGCTGAAGTGCAAAGTTTACCAAAGGGATAGGCAAACAAAGCAAGCGTGGCAGAAAGGGCATTGATGGATGGTGCTGGTGGATGGGGAGAAATGATGCATTTCTTTTGGCTGACGCAGCAGGGACAACTTGGATGAAAGTCATGGTCACTGAAAGTAATGAGGTGATTTTTTTTGTTGGGATCCTGTATATCCCCATGACAGTGACAGAAAGAAGATCACAAAATCTTTATAATCAAGAGGAGCTTGTAGGAGAGGAAAAATACAGTTTGTATAGAATTTTAATTAGTCAAGGGTAATAACAACCTTTAAGAAAAAAGCTTAAGATGTGAACACATTTCTAGAGCTAAGCCAGGATTCATTTTTTTTTTTTTTTAACAACATCTTTTTAATTTGTTGAGCAGCCAGAAGCTATTTTGGAGCAAATCCAAGGAAATAAACCTTGTACAATAAATAAGTAGGTGTTATAAAACATCAGCATTCTAGTGACTGCAAAAATATCATTAGTATTGAATCATGTGACAGTGTAATAAAGGAGGTCTTTTTTAAAAAAAAAATTTCCGAACATATGGTCTCTCACTGCTTACAATCTGAATTTTAAAGTTGAAATATTTAATATATAATTGTAGAGATAATGACTATGCTTGTCCTCATTAATGTCCTTATTTGAAAAAATAAGAGTGGATAATAAGTGTAAGTAGGTATCTAGACAGCAGGGTCAGTAATAAGACTAACGGTAGCCATCTGGTAATGACTGGGAGCTATACTTACAGAAGGAGAAATTAAACAGAGAAGCAATGGCTTCTAATTACACAGCTAAAAAAAGCCCTGGCTGGTTGTTTACAATACACTGCTGAAAGTATATTGTAGCTAGGGCATGAGAAGAGATAACCAGTCCTCTGATAGATAGGAACTGGGAGTGTGCAATAAAGAAATACCACTCATCCTGATATTTTGTCTTTAGTGATGCCTGGTTTCATACGCTCTGTAAAATCTTCCATTGACCCTGGGAATTCTGCCCACATAAGAAGTGATTTTACCTGCCAAGGAGGCAAGCAGCTAGAGAAAAAAGCAATTTCTCCTGTGTCTTGAGAGAAAATATTGATGTAACTTGATGGTAAATGTGGAAAATGTGAGCGAGTAGTCTTTGGGAGCTTAATCCTGCTGGCCAAAACTGTTCAGTGCTACCCCCTCATGACTATATTGGTGGGTGATTTGCTTGTCTAAAGGTGAGACTTAGCAAAGTTTCTTTAGTTTTAATATTGCTGCAGCTGCAAATGAGGCCTAAAAATGTTGACCATGTCTCTGAGTTTTGAGGGGGGAAAAATAGTATTTTTAGCTTTGAGCATTATATTTCTAAGGACTAGGGAGTAGACCGTATGATTAATATTCAGAAAAGGTACTGGCTTGTGTCAAGTTGTCAGTTACAAGCATATCAGCCAAAATCAGCTGCAGGGAAAACCTTGATAAAAATAATAGAAAGAGGTTTATCAAAGAAAAGTGCAATTTCACTAGAAACACACATTGGTTGACTGGTGATTTTGATTAAAAAGGTAGTGTGATTGCTGGTGGACCTTCTCTAGGACAGAGCAATCCTTCTCATTTATCTTGCCTTAGAAAAAGATGCCAATAGTCTTGTTGAAGGAAGAGTAAAATTAAAAGCACAACCAGAAGAATATAAAGGGAGAGGAATGAGCATTTTCATGGAGGGGGTTTGAAAGTGACGGAAACTGCAGTTCTGTGGGAAATTTCATGTACAAACTGGCTTATTCTCATGTATAGCTGAGATACAGTTTTAAAGCAAGTTTGATTGCAGAGCAGAACTTAGTATTGCCATGTATTTAGGAAGATGGTTGCATCTTTTGTGCAGTGATGCAGCTCTGTTGAAGCAAATACATATTTCATCACATGCTTTTGTTTTGCTTTTCCCTGGGTTAAAGTTAAGATACTTTCTAGCAGAATTCCTTTACTGATTTGAAAATCTCATTAGAGCAAGAGGATAAATGCCAGCAGTAGGAAAAATTGAAAGATTGGCCTTGATGCCAAGAGACAGCTGCTTGTCTGCACTCAACTTGTTTGTGACAGAAAAAGTCAGGCAGGTGAAATCTCCAGTGAGGCACCTACATCTCACTTCACAAATTAATTCCTGGATATCTCCCCAAGGATTCGCACCCTAACCCTGTACAAACACCCCAACAGAAGCGAAAAAATGCACTAGACTTAATTCCACTGTCTCCAGACTATGCCTATAGACTCATACCATTCCCCATTTCTCATGTAGACTTCTACAAGATGAATGTTCCCCAAGTTTCCCTGCTTTTCATGTTCTCAGCAGTTATTAGAACAAGTGGCTCTCAATGATTAGTGTGCCTGTCGTCCGCCTTTTGATGGATCACATGCCTGGTGTTATTGTTAGCACGTTAGGTGGTGACACTCACAAGAGTTAACTGGTGTAAACTAGATTTGAAACAAAGGGACCCATACTAATCAACACCAGAAAGGATATGTTCCATTATCTCTAGATTTGTAATGATTTTGTTGTAGTTCCCCAGCTGATGTAAACTGTATTTTACGGAATGCCTTATTTCTGTTAATTGGCTCATATTATAAGATATTAGCAGCTAGTAATTTGGAGAAAAAATTGCTTGTTTTTATTGTGAGTGAAATTTGTAGCCTTTGT
The DNA here is from genome assembly GCF_031877795.1 of Strix aluco. Lineage (NCBI taxonomy): Eukaryota > Metazoa > Chordata > Aves > Strigiformes > Strigidae > Strix > Strix aluco. The sequence continues at coordinate 25,782,480 of NC_133942.1, read as the reverse complement.
TTTGAAAGTGACATTTACTGTTTCCCATGTTATCTACCACAGTGGCAACCATTCTGATATTGCCCCTTGTTATTGTGTCTTAATCCAACTCGCTGTTTCACCTGCATGTCTGTTACATCATCTGACACTAGCAAATTCTTCTCAGCCAGCACTGCAATAAGAGAGCTGGGGGCCCTGGAAAAACTTGCTCCCAAAGGTGTGTGCTGCTTTTGCAGGGCGTGCAGCTCTTACTCCTCTGTAGGGTGGCTCCTGCCATGGTTGATCACTCAGCACTTCTGATGTGTTCGGTCTTCTTTCTTCTTGTTCCTCCCTTTCTTCATCACACTCCTGGTTTCCTGCTCCAACAAAATGAAAAACCTCTCTGGTCTGTGTGCTTGGCAGTTGGAATTTTTTCATTCCTGGAATTTTTCCTTCTTCTGTTTGAAAGCTTGGTGTGCTTGTCTCTGGCTGTCATGATTAGAGTGTGAATGTCTCAAACAATCTTGAATGGGTTCTTGCAGAGCTTGTAGTGTGCAGGTGATGAATTGAGGTACAGAGGAGAGTGACAAGGTCACAGAGGATTAATTAGCAGAACTAGGAACTAAGTTGTGTGTTAGCCATGAGGCCATTTTGCTCACTACATCAACGAATAAATTCTTAATTTTCATAGTAATATTTTTTAAAATTTTTTTGAATGATTTTTGGAGTTTGACCTGAATTCAGAGGTATGTGTCCATTTCTTTTGACAGCAGCGATGATTTTGAGGGTAGGTTTGTTCTCTGGGCCTGTTCCGCAACAGGGATTTCACTGACCACTGTCACAAAAGACCAGGAGAGGGAACCTGGGATAGGGATGAGCAACAGCCAGAATGGAAATGGTGGTAGAAGCTGCTTATGCTAGAGCTGCCACTGAAAGAAATGTAATCATGTTCAGCACCTATGCAGTAACAGGACCTTCCCTTTTGTTCCTTTTAAAATAATAATTAATCTCCTAAACTCTTTGCAAAAGAAACTTCGTTTTCTGAATTTTGAGACCTCTTAATACAGCTTTCTTCCTGAAAAAAAAATTGCCTTGTTCTCCAGCCATTGCAAAGGTTCTCTTCCCACTACACACAGGAACGAGGGAAATTAGTGTGTGTGTGTGTGTGTGTGTAACTCTGTGGAATGAAGGAGTCTCAGCTCCCATTTTGCAATTCTCCCTCAGCTTGTTTCAATAACATGCAAAGTTTCCTGTTCCCTTTGCCACCTGTGATGCCTGCAATCTTGGGCTATGAAACTGCCAAAACCAGTTCAGCTTTGTAAGCAATTATTCTGCAAATAAACTGGCTGCAAATGAAATCAGGAACCTTTTCTGACTCATCCTCCTTGCTTATAAAGTCACTTTTCTTTCTTTTCAGTCCCCTATCCTTGTCTTCCATGTTCTTTTCTTTGCTACTCTTCTATTGCTTCCCTTCCCTTAATTTTTCCCCCATTATTATTTGTACAAGTTCCAATTTTCCTGTTTCCTTTCCACATTCTTCCCCTATTTATTCACTTTTCTCCTCCATCACTGGAGTGCTATCTCCTTTCTATCCAGGATACCTTCTACTGATCTGTCCCTACCAAGTGGCAGACTGTTCGTGACTTTTGTTATGGCCAGGAACTACGTGTGGCATATAGTTAGTCTCACCTTCCTTTCTGTCTCCTCTTTTGCCTCTGATGGTTTAGTTCCTGCAGCATAGCTGTTTACTGAACACAATGTGGCTGAGAGGATGGCTCTTCTCCTAGACTGAAAGATGCATCAGGCAAATGTCACACCAGATGGCTGTTGCCAGAGGGACATATAGGTACACACCACTGTTTCAACACCCTGATGCATTATGGCATTATTGTCAATTGAAACAGCTCCTAAAGGATTTCAAAATCTGGCATGCAGACTGCAGCTTGTATAGTGTATCATCTGTATTTGTGAAAGTGCAAATGGCAGACAGTGATGGTTACAGCATAAGAACATAACAGATAACTGTGTTACACTTCCAGGGTCTAGCAGAATTGGGCTGCAGTGAGAAGGTCTCCTTCCAGCTGAGCTGTGCTGCTCTTGCATTTGCAGTGTGGAAGGGGGGACGTGGAAGATGTGCCTGCTGGCACCCACCTCAAACCTTTCTGGCTACTACCCTGTGGGGCTGGCTACTGTCCAGAGACAGCCATCTTGCAAAATCAATAGTTGATTAGAAAGAAATTTATTATTGTAACCTACACCAGGTTTGGTTGTTTGTTTTTTTTTTTTTTTTTTTTTCCTGTTGATAAACCAACAAAGAAATGAACCAATGGCCAAGTACCAGAGGAACTACAGAATAGGACTGGTTTTGATTTTGTCACTGTAGCAGCCCAGGGTGAGTATGAGACATTAGTGCGATGGAATCCTGTATACAGAGATGTTTCTGGAGGGGCATACAACTGACTCTCTGTTATTCATGGGTGAATAGCCTCAGCTGCAGGTGGATGGGGTCACGCTGTTGGAGATGCCTGGCTTAACACTGCATGGATCCAGTTTGGCTCTGGTGGGATCTGTCAGCTGTGGCCCTGCATTGCTGGGATTTGGCTGTACAGCTCCTGTGGCAGGTTTGAGCTGAGTGAACTGGTCAGATGTGAGTGATTTAGTTTTATGCCCAGTGTCAGCCCTGCTGGATACAGGCTGGCTCAGTGCCCAGCTGGTGCTGGATGGATGCATTAGTATGGGGGGGATGCTCTAACAGCACAGAGTGCCAGCAGGGGCCGCCTGATGTCAATGCTGGGGCTGTGCTGCGGGAGGTCTGCAGAGCTAGTGGGGCCCCACGTGTGGGACGTTCGCCTGCTTCTCTTGTGCTGCCCAAACATCCCACAGGCTGGTACTACACTGCTGCTTGTGCTTCTCCTCTCACCCTGGGTGAGGGCTAGCAACTCTTAGGGCCATTGTTCAAGGCCCTGTAAGTCTGTAACAGCGCAAGGGTTTATGTAACAGCCCTTTTGGTGCAGACTGGAGCAGGTGCAGAAGGAATTGCAAGGCTCATCAGAGAAGAGAGAATATATATGGTGAGGAAGCTTTCGTTGGCTCAGGAAAGCAAAGCCTGAGAACGGATGTGTTACTACATAAATATGCCTAAAGAACACACTCCAGGGAAAGAGTTTTGCAAGATAAATGTTGGCACAAGTAACGGGCATAAACTGGCAGTGAATACATTTGGATTGGAAGTAAAGTTCCTAACTGTCAGCAGAATAGAACTCTTGGACAATGTATCTATAGCAGAAGCAAAAGGGGAGTTCAAGAGTAGCACTTCTAGTTTAAGAAAGGATTATCTGAAGTGGGCGTGGTAGCAACAGTTGATATCAGGAACCACCTTAGTCCTGTGCACTTTATTTGCAAACTGTCCAGGTTCATTTTTGTGAGCTCAGACTGGATAAATGTAATAATACTAGAGAGAGAAGGAAGCAACAAGTAACCATGAAACAACAATTTGTACTGTTAGTGTAATGATTTTTCTTTGTGATGTAGTGAATATAGAAAAAATCCAGGGAGAATAATTAAACACCTTCTTAAAGATGAACTTCAAAATTGGAATATCATTCAAAAATATAGAAACACTTTCAATTTTATGTTCTGAATTTGTGATGCTTTGTGAGGATGTGTGAAGGTCAGTTATTCAAGTCATCTGGATTATATGATGATTGTGCAGAATGTCTTGGAAAAATACAGGTGATCTGATCTGGCTGAACAGCTGAGCAATAACATAACAGAGCTGAGAAAAAGTTCTTCTTTGGATGGTGTTTGGTTATGCTGCAAACCATGACTGGCGAAAGCCTTTTCCAACCAAGGGGCACCTGTACTCCTGTGTTCCCTGGGGATGTGTCACTGTTATGACCATTCTTAATAAAGAAGCAACATTAAAATACCGTTGCCACAGCAGCTAAAATTACTCGAGCAAGGAGGGAAGACATTTTGCTATGATTACTTTTATAACAGCCTGCTGGTGACATTCTTGCAATTAATGGTAGAAAATAGATACTCTGTAAGTTGTCTATGGGAAAGTCTTTTGTTTTCTCATAACCAAACAACAGAATCAAGCATGTGAGGCTACTGCAGACCATTGCCACTGTACTAATACCTAACTCTTCTCACTTATGTCACTCCTGGTTTTAGTCATTTGATGAATTCTCTATCTTGCAAATTTTAATTTTCTTGTTTCTTTGTCAAATCAAGAGTTTATTTTCCTCTCACAAATTTCTTGCTGATGTTTATTAAATGCTCAGTGGATACCAGAGCTTAAGCTACTACCTACCTTTAACTTGGTATTCAGAAATTCAAGCTTCCTTAATTTCTGATAACTTTTAATATATTGTGGAAATGACTACATATGGAACTAAAGTGACAGGAATAACACAGGAACTAAAGCCGTTTTCTACTGAAAGCTGAATAAAATATGCAAGAGTCCCATCAAATTCTGACTGTTGTCACCACAAGAGACAACATTATGATGCAAGACTTAGGCTCTTCAAGATTTAAGCTCTCCTATTTTGTAAAATGCAAACTTTGAAGTTGTTATTGTTGTCTGGAAGCTATTAACAATTAATATATGTCTATCCCTTCTTTCTAGTTAGTACATTAGAAATCTGCAGAGAGAATTACTTGCCTGATTAAAATATGGTGTTTTTTTTTTTTTTAAATTTGGAGGAGAATGTGCAATTTTCATTAGCCCTTTTTCACTGGCTGGTGAGAGACCTGCTTTTTAATCTGTTGAAAAACCTTGAAGATTAGCTGTGGCATTTAAAATTAAATGAAAAAAATAAAATGTTTTCAGTTAGATGTAAAGTCTTGATGTAGACTTAGGTATTTTCATCTAAGAAGTATTCAAATCTGGATTTTGTGACTGTCTTCTGTTCAAAGAGCTAGAAGCCTGCACACTGGCTGAGCTCTGGTTTTGTTGCTTTTTTTCTCTTTGGTGTTGCAGCAGAGTTTTGTCCATGATAACACCCTAAAGAGTGTTTTATTTAAATTCTAAAAACTGTTCTCATTAAGTCAGGAGACTATGTTAATTGGTACACATTACACCAAAAATCAAGGGTTTATGAACCAACTTTTCACAAGTAGAGTATAAATTGTGTTCAACTGCCTGGGGAAGACAGGCTAGTGGCTTTTCTCTGTGCTAGTGATCTTACTCTTAAAAATAGATTTGCCTTTGCTTACAACTTGGGTTTAACTTGTAATTAGAGCTGCAGAAGGAAATCTGTTTTTTTAGATTAAATAAAGTTTTGTAAGACAATATTGGGAGTTTCTGAAAAAAGATATTTAAGGTGCTCATGACTCTCTCTACTGACCTTCAGGCCTCAGGTAGGATAAATAACACTTGACTGTAAACCATTCGTGATCCTTTAAAGCATTTCTAAAACTATAGTTAGTATGAAATTGCTACATTTGCTAAAATAATTGGAGTAAATTATTACCCTAAGTATGGCCTTTATAGGCCTGCCTATATATAAACTTGCTTTAATTTATTTCATTTAGTTGAAACTCCTTTGTTTGATACTCTCATTTTAAGTTTAGTATAAGCATATTTCTAACTGACTTCTAAAATCAAATTGCACCTGAATTAAACTCAACTCTTTTAAACCTTCTATACTGCAATAATTAACTTGGTTTAAAAATAATTACTTTAGAATAATGTGACTCGTTTTGTGGAGAAGCCATTAGCCTAAATAATCAGTCATATTTAGGTTCAGAGATGGTTACTGGTGAACAGTACATGCAAAATATTACTTTGTGCCAGGGCAAAACAGATTTTTCATCAATAACTATAAAAATAGTGTTTCTCAAGAGGGCACTTGGATTTGCTTTCCTGTCAGTGGATGCTGTCAGCATCCAACTGCAAAGTCAGGCTACAAAATCTGGTCTTTAGTGTATCCAGAAGAAAACATAAACATAGACTCCTAAGAAGAGTCCACTGGTTTTGGTTGGAAACTGCAGCAGCTGCTTTATGCTGGCATTTGTGGGATTCCTCTATTTCAAGTACTGAGTGCCTGGAGACATTCATCTCTTGGCTCCTTGAGGCACAGAAGTGTTATGAATAATTGTGGCATATGAGAGCCCAGAATGGCAGGACAGGATTCCGGGAGTGAGTTATCTATTTTCTGTCCCCTTAGAGCTGTAGACACAAGCAAGCTGTCACTTATTTCGTCTCGCTTTTCTGAGTTACTGTGATTTGCTTTTTGTATTTGCATGTCAACTGCTGCCTGACTGCCTGTTGCATTCTGGCACAGAGAAGAAACTGTGATTCAATTTGCCAAAAGTGTAATTTCAGAGATCAGCTTTTTATGGTTGTCCCTATCCACATCCAGATTCAACAGGCACATGTGAGGCACCAAATCCCCATATACACAAAAAAATTGCAAAAGTTCCAGACTTCAGCCTGGATTTTCCTTCACTTGGGAAATTGTAGAAGTGAGATCCAGCTCTGCCTTAGAGTAGTGTAGATTATAGGATCATTATTCCTGTAAATATTGAGTTTAACTAAGGTTCCATAATGTCTATGTTCACTACTGGATAAGATGCAGCTGCCATCCTTTGCTGCTGTGCTGCTTTGTGGTCATTAGTTTGGTGGATTTTAATAACTGTGGTGCAGTTTGTGTGTCCCTGCTGTATTCCTTGCAGAGGCTGCTCACCAAAGCTCACTGTGCTCAAGAATATTGCAAGAATCTTCTCCTTCTCCCTACTTAATATTTCTATAATCTCCAGACCAAAGTCTCCATACTCCCCTTCCCTCTGATACCATAATTTCCTTTACTCTTCTTGATTTAATCTCCTCGTAATAGCTACCTCTGCCCTTCCCATTCTAGGCATGCCCCTCACTCTATCTAGTGAACATATTTGCTCCCTTCCAGCATGATACCAATTTCACTTATTAGCTGGCTTACTACCAGGGTCCTCTCCTTTTTTTTTTTTTTTTTTTTTTAATTGTAAACTATGATGGCATATTTAGTTGGATAATTTGGAGAGGGCTGGGGATGACAGGGGAAAGTGGGGGCATTTAAGTACATGGGATTGTCATAGCATGAGTATTGCTTCGACAATAATCATCTCTTAGGTAAACTCTGATTTCTAATTATGTCCATTGCATTTTCTGTATTTTTGTAACATGTATATAAAAAAAAAAGGTTGAAATTAGTTTTTGCCCAAGTAAAAATGTGCTTGTAGCTGTGAAGGCTGCAGACTATCCATTGAAGCAGACTTGCTGCTATGATTAAAGCTTGGTGGCTTCATTCTTATGGGGGCCATTTGGGCAAACATCTGAGTTCCAGTGGAGTCCTGATGACTTCACTGAGACCTCGTGTGTATTCAGAGGACAGCTAATGGATCAGGAAATAGTTTTAAATCAGCTACAAAAGTCCGTGAAGTATTGCCTTTTATTTCCAGGTGCTTTGCGTATTTTCTGGTTTTGGACTGTTTCATATTCACAATATCCTTTTTTTACTTGAAAAGTTATTTCTTGTGATGGGGGAAAGGATCTCTGAAAATAACTATGTCATGTAAAAGATAGGCTTTATAGAAAATACTGTGATTGCACAGAACTTCAGGGTGAAAACTAGGAGAAATCTTTTTGCTTTCAATCTTTCTGATGCTTCTTGCATTACAGCAACACTGGAGTAAAAAACCTGGATATATGAGTTAGAGATGTGGGTCTCTAGCACCAAGACTAAATGGTTGGCTTCTCAAGTCCTATATAACATGTTAATTGAACTCTTTAACTAGTACATGCATGATGCATGTATGCAGGTTTTGCATAATGCACAGCTGTATGCTGTCTGTGTCCCTGTAAAGTCAAAGAATGGTGCCGTAAACAAAGCACTTCCAGCAACTGTCTGGTATGTAATCGGGTTAAGTTATAAAGCCAGTAAGGAGAATACAGGCAGCTGTAACTGAAGGCTTTTTTTAATGTGTCTCCTTCATTTTAATTTTTTTAAAAAAATTATTTTTAATGAGTTACATCTACACACAACAATGGATCAGCTCATTATGTTCTCTTTGAAAGCTGGTCTTAAATTTATGATCACATTCTTGGCATGACTTATCATATACTTAATGCTGGTGGGCACTCAGAACTCATGTCAACAGGCCATATGGCTTTTCTAATGAGCACCTTTTTCATCCTAAATTCTGGAGGAAAACCATGTAATCTGTGTGCTTAAAGTTGGTGTGATATTGGGGGCGGGGGGGGGGGGGGGGTGGGGGAGAGGGGGAGAGAAGGTAAGTGGAATGGAGAAAACTTAAAACCAAAACAGACAAAAGAAACAAATAGAGCCCTAGGGAGGCTTTGAACAGAATTGTGGTGGTGCGTGTGATGCCCAGACTGTATTATTGATAGGATCACTTGTCATCATGCCCATGAGGTTTTCAGCAACTGTAGAGCAGTCCTGGGATCTCTTCCTGGCATGCTGCTATTCTCTGGGTGCTCAGTGCTGGTGGAAAGTCATCTTCTGTTTCCCTGTTACGTGGGAATGGTAATACTCATCTTGCTCTCAAGGAGACACAAGTGGATTTTTTGGTATGTCAGGATGCCTCAGTGAAAACTGGCCTTACTGTGATAAAAGAGCTTGTGTTAAACATGTGACATAGGTGTGTGAATGCTGACTGTTGTGTTCCTCTGTCAGGCCCTGCTTGTTTTGAGAAAGTGTTCAGCTCTCGTCTATTGTGAGGAGGAGAAAGGAGGAGAAGGGCGATGCTGGGGGATACGCACAAAGTCAGCGCTATGACACACAGTGCTACGCAGCTCACCTGGCTTCACCCAGGGTCTGTGTGCAGAGCGCGGCCCACGGGAAACAGGAACATCTCTGTCATATCTGTAGCAGCAGCACGGAGGCTGTGCATCTCTGTGCTCAAGTAACAATGCACAAATCATCAAAGATGTGTACAAAAAATTATATAAATCTGCAGTTCCACCAGACTACTGGATATTTCACTGATTATCAGGGGTGAAAGTATGCGTTTCATTTCCAAATGGATTTGGGTCTGTTTTCTAACACATGGCTAATTCCTGGTCAACTTCTCTACTTGGAACCCAAATAACTGTAATTTTTTGGCTGCTGCCTGGTCACCCATTTTGGAATTCCTCCTGTGACCAGGGACTTGGCTGGGAATATTAGTCGGCTGCAATGGAGTAATTGACTTCGAGAGGTTCACTTGGTACATTACAGGCTGTGCTCCTAATTATAGACACACACTTGTGGGAACATCATCATACAATTCCCTGAGGTATATCTGGATTGCTGTGGCCAGATTTTGCAAGCTAGAGGGTAAGATATTGGGTTTTCTTTAACATTAAATTATGCAGTGAAAGCCAGGGACCTGAGGCCACATGGCTCAATACATGCTGTGCCAACAAAATAATGAAAGCCTGCTTTGAAGTAAAGCAGGAAAATCTGCCTTCCCTATAAACATCAACCTGGGCATCAGAACAGTTGTTGAATTCTTGAATCTTACTCCTTGTTACAGGGCAAGAGTCCCTGGAGGATATCACCCCTGCAGTAAACTGTAACCACAGAAGACAGCTACTACCCTGAAATAACCTGGTGAAGGCTCCCATTGCCAGGAAGCAGCAATGGCAACACAGAAGGAAAGCTGAACTGTGTCAGTGTTTCCTTTATGTAATGGATAACCTGCTGCTTAATGAATATCTGAAATCAAAACATGCCATTTCATATGGATGGGTTTTGGGTGAAACATCACTCATTTTTCTACTGTAATGCAGCGTGTAAGCCTGCTCCTCAGCAGCAGCATTGCAGACATGTCACTCTGTAACCTGTTTGTTTTGCCGTTGGAGCTGAATCCTCTTCGAGCTGCAGTCAAGGAGCAGGTCTTTGCTGCAGCCCCCTCTCAAGGGGACACACCACATGACCAGTGTATCCTCTCACATGAGCTAGCGATTTGCTTCTCATTCCTTGCTTCCTGACATAATTTTATCCAGTGGGACAATGAGGCTGATTCTGCTTTTTCTCAACAATTTTTTTTTTTTTTTTTTTTTTCCTGGCTTTGTGTAGCAGAGTGCTATTACCCCTCTGATTTAATCTCGGGGGAGATGGCAGTCATGGGCATGACTTACCCTTCTCATGCTGACACTGGCTGTGTGAGGACAGCTGTCAGAAGAGTGTTACAGTTCTCACAACCCACTCTTGAGTGGTTGTCTGTCCTCTTAAAAGACAATGAATAGTCAGATTGTAGCTTCCGTAGTAGTGATCGGGGTAACCTTCGTGTATCTCAGAGTCTTGGGGCATTGACATCTTTTAGACTCTTATGCTCAGTGCAGTTTGCAGCACCCAGCCGGTGATGAGATCTACTGGGATAACAACAAATATCCAGTCTCTTGCCTTTAAGATTTCTTGCATGTTCTTCCCATCACATTAGCAAAGGCAAGAGAAAGAAACCATGGGTTGCTAGAGACCCAGGATTGCTGGGGGCATTAAGCATTTTGTGAAAAGGTAGAAAAATCATAAATTTTCTCTTAGGAGAAAGAACTATTGCATATTAGGAAAAAAATCTAGATGGATAAAATATTAATGGAATGTTGCTCCTATTAGTTTGAAACTGTCTAAAGGCTGCATATTAATAAAGGACAGTATTTCCTTTAATCTTGTCTGCAAAGACAGAGTCTGCTGGTATTCTTGGGAGGTTATAAACAGATTCACCGGGTTTGCTTTTGGAGCACTGCCACTTGTGTTGTTAACTCCATTTTGTTCTGCGGCTTGTCAGGGTGCCTTTGTTTTGTTTGTGGTTACATCTGATGAGCTAGCAGATACTTGCTGTGCATTAGCAGACTTTTCTTGAGAATATATGCTTAAGTAGCAGTTACATATTTTCTATGCTTTCATTTAATTTCATCACTTAAGTGGCAGATAATTTAAAACTGCATATTATCATCTATTATAATTCCAAGGTTTTTAGATAAATTAACAGCATTATTATTACTTTTAAAAGAGACTATTTCTTTTTAGTTTATCTTCATTTCAGATTACAGTACTTACAGTGTTAGTTCAAAGATTAGCAGTCAGAACTTTACGATAAAAATTCAATTTATTTTTCAATCGTGAAGATACTGCAACACATCTACTTCCTGGAGTTGTAATATAAGATGAAAACCTGAAGAGGGCACTGTATTGTCTTAGATGAATTCGAAAGACTTCAGACTGACTAAGGATGTAGGATTTTCAGGCTTCTGCATTTTGGTAAAATCAGAAAATATTTTTTTATATATGTAGTGAAAGGTTGGACCAAGTGATACTTGAGGTCCCTTCCAATCTGGTATTATATGATTCTATGATAAATGGAGTTACAGATTGGACGTAAGGGTGACAATCTCTGTTTCTTATCTCTTTGAGATGAAAGGGCATAAACCAGAAATAGCATGCCATGTTTTCACTGTAATTCTTGCCCTCATTTTCCTTTCTTCATCAATGATTGTCTGTACATTTCAACTGTGCAAGTGCTAGGGAAATTAATATTGTAATTTAATAGGGTAAATCCTGAAACTGCAATGTGTCAGTACAGATCTGAAAAACACTAATAAAAAGTGTGCAAAATTCACTTCCATCCATCTAAAGTAGGGCTCAGATTTCAGATATGAGCTCTCCCTCCCCATCAGGAGGATAGTACAATACAGCTCTTCTGTAGAAAGTGATTTATGAATGGAAATTTCTGTTGATTGTGGTCTTCTAGAGGATAAAAATTGCTCAACTCTGTTTATACAGACTTGTCTTCCACTGTGTGCTTCCAAAGTGGATTTAAGTTAAGTTTTATTGATTTTAAAATGCAGACCACAAGTTACAGCATATCTTTTCAAGTCTTCTTGACATCTTTGTTTAGATTAAGGGTTTCTCTGTGAGCCAGCTGATGCCCCAGCATTGCAACAGTCTGTCTTGTTTTTCTTCTGTGGATAATTTTAATAGAATTTGCTTTCATTTTCACTATTGTTTAGATTTGTGTCTGAAATACAGTCATGACTTTTGGGTATTATTGCATGCTCAAACTGGTTTCAGTCCCTTCACATGCACCATTTACAAAAGGGCTTGTTGTTTTGAAATTATTTCTTTCTTGTTTTGAGAGCTGAGCTACAAAACAGACCTCAGAATTGGCCCTTGTTACAAAGTGATGCCTTATAGAGAACAGTGAACAACGACAGACTTCCACAGCTTGTGAAGTGCTCAGCTAAAAAGATACAGATGATATTTATCCTGAGTCTTCTACTTTTTCATATTTTGAACAATCTTCTAGTTCTGTAATTGGGCGATATTTTGTGACAATGTGAGATAGGTATTCCAAAGGGTCTGTATCTGGCCACCTAGTATTTCCACTGCAGTTTAGCAGTTTTTTCTACCTGTAAAATCAGGCAGAGGTAGTGCCCTACAGAAGGAAAAAAAAAAAAAGAAAAAGATACAGAGAAGAACTAAGTAATCTTGATTCAGATCTTGCTTTAGAAGAGATTACAAACGATCTTCACCTTTCAGGCTTGTGGCCAGACTTTCATCTTTCGTTTCTTAGCCCCAATCTGACAACCCCTCCTTGTGTGCAGGAGAAAAGCTACTTGCCATGTGATCAAGACCTTCCTGCAACTCAGCATTTAAAAAACACTTCTGTCCTTATGCATTTCTGTCAAGGGGACTCAAGACAGGTGAACAGATTCCTGTTCCTTGATAAAGTAGAATTATGCAGACGTCAAGGAAATTTATTTGGCAGAGGATAGCTCCTGTTCGTCTTCTGAGGTTCACTGGGCTGGCACTTCCTGGTGAAGGGTGGTTTGCTTTTCTGACTGGAGCTGCAAGTTGGTGCCTGAAAATTGTATTAGAAAACATGTTGATCAATGTATGGCAGAGATACGGGAGCCACCTGTATCTGAATGTGTTTACTGAATAGCAAGGAGAGTCAATACCAAATCTGTAGTTTGGTTCTCTGCTTCCATGCCCACTGGTACTTGTATTGGGACTTTAGTGTTTTCCTTAGTACCACATGGCTAGACCTCTCAGAAGAGGGGGTAATTGTCACAGAAATCAGATTTGAAAAACTGAAAAATCAGTTTTTGCCTGTGATGTAAAATGATGTTAGCTATCTGTTCTTGATCTGTAGAATTAATTTAGAGCAGGGTAAGCTGTAAAGTCATGGAAAAGGCTAAAAGTCCTGGCAGTACCCAAACATTCTATTGGCATTGCAGAGGGAGCAGGTATGACAGCAAAGAAAATGCAAAAAATCCTGTATTTGTTTGTTCCTGCCTGTGAAGCTTGTCTCCTTGATGCCTGCCTTACGTTTCCAAGTTCCTGCTAGGTATTGTAAGAGGGAAAGGTATTAGCAGCTCTGCAGAATGGTGACTAAGAACTCTGCACAGCTTTATATTTCCCCTGCAAAAGAGCACATTTAATTCACATCCCGTAGAAGGCAAGGCAATACTAAAGCACTTGGAGAAGATAGATTTGTTCAGATCACTCAGAAGACAACCCAGAGCTTTCAATAGCCCTTTGACTGACTATTGCCTGAAAGTAATTATTCTCTGAGAGCTGAATGGCAATAATGTGTATTTGGTTTTGCCTTGTGCAAAGTCTGGAGCGTATGTCACCCTGATACTAGGGTGAGTGGGGAATTGGGAAAAAAAAAAAAATAAAAAAAAAAAATCGGTTGCTGTGGTTTGCTATCCTGGCTGAAAAAGGTAGCACAGATATTAAAGATTAAATTAACTGGAAACTATACTGCTCTTGGCCCTCTCAAGTCAAGGTTCAGGTGTGCTCCTATCTATGAACGTTCTTTCCCTTGAACTGGGAATTGTGCATATACACTGTGATTAAAGTGGAGATACACAGGCAAGTTTTAAGAGCATCAGATTCACTTAAAAAGAAAGTACTTGCATTTTTTCTAAAACTGCTCTTGCACACTTTCTAATTAACCTTTTCTACACCAAATAAACAGGGATATAGGTAGCCTATGCCAGTGCCCCAGATCTAGCATCACTTGAGGACTCCTTTAAACCTTAGCACAAGTCTCTGCCTACCTATCTCTTCCCTGAGGCTGTACTCCAGGTGAAGGGCAGTTAGCTGCCCTGTGGTATGGACAGCCTCCTTCTGCAGTGTTCTTGTCTGAATGTAGAAACAGAAAAGGACAGAGCTATTTGCCATAGGTCTTTCTAAAAATAATCACATATAAAAATAATTTAACTTGCTAATGAGCAGCTGTCTCTGGAGTCCACCACAGTGGTGTATTAATAAAGTCCAGAATACTATAGATTGGATTACATCAAGGATGAGCTCTTTGTCTAAATGAAACTGTCCAGAAAGATTGTACGAGCAGGATATAATCTCTTTGCTCAGAACTAGGGCATGTCACAGTCATGAACACCTCTTAACCATAATAAAACATGCCACAGAATCTGTAATGATCACAAATACTCTGGATTGCTGATCTTGTCTGAGACACCAAAGTTGGTAAAGTCGGAACACTCTGAGCTGTTCCCATGCTGTTTCTGTTTTGCATCTGATATGGGAATTATGAAACAAGATTATTTCCCCTTCCTCCTTTTTTTTTTATATTTATTTTCAGCCCCTAAAAACCACATCTGAAACTTTTTATGCTGTGTTGCAGCCTGAAAAGAATTTCTGTCATGTAGTTATAAACCTCTGTAAATAGGTTTCTCTACTGAACTAGCTGACATATTCATAACTGTAGCACTGCAAATAGTGCTCCTACTAAGTAGGAATGGGGCTGCTGTGCATTCATCGTTATGTATATGTTAAAGTAAAAAGTAAAGTTGTTGTCTGTTTGGGTGTATTGATTTATGTAGCTGACTACATGGCAATTTAAAGCAGATTAGAAGAAGGCGAACATGTTTGTGTCTGCTGATTCATGTGGGAGACTGTCTCAGCAAACAGTGATTATTATTTTACTGAAAAGGCTTTTAATATAGTAAATTTTACCTAGTGACAATATAATGTGGCTCTCTGAAATAGCAAACTGTATAGAAACCTGTTGGGAATATTGACAGCATAGCACCAAATTAGAGGTGTATGCAGTAGTCTGTCAACTATTTTTCTGCTAACTGACATACGAAGAAATTCAGAGCAACCAAATTCTTTAAGACGGTTTTCTGCATTTCATTTGTATCTTCCTCACATTGCCCTTAAACCAGTAACTGGGGATCACATTTTCTTCTAGCAACGGGAAAAAATATTGAGCTTGTTACAACAGTGCTTTAAATATTATTTTATCTCCCTGAGCTTTGGCTCATTGAGTCTTGTCTGAGGCCATAATCACAAATTAGAAATCTTTATCTTTAAATGCACTCTTCTGACTCCCTCCTTGTGCGTTCGCTTGTTCTGTCACTCCAAATGTTCTGACTGGTCATCATATCTGGACAGCATAGAAAGAAACTATGTTTATCGAATATTTTCATGTAGTTCAGTTAAGACTGATTCAACAAAAATATTCACAATTTTAGTGAATATTTTCAAGTTGGTATGATGACAGTGTCCCTTTCAGTCCTTCCATGGATTCTGTGATTTATAGTGTGGTTTATAAAACACTGTGTGTAGGCTGATGCTGGCATGGATGGTGCTGGTATGACCGTTGAGACAAAACTAGGAGGAACTGGAACTTCACTTTCAGCTAGAAAAATAGAACCAAGAAAAACTTCATTTTCAGAAGTCACTGTTTTAAAACAAGCATTTTATTAAGGGTTTTTGTTCTAGTCATGTGTCTTGGAAATTTCCTTATAACTGCAATAGCTGACATCTCAATTACCCCTTTTCATTTTTTGAGGAAAGTGCCTCAGTTTGAAGATTGGAAATCATCTCAAATAGTAAAACTATTCAAAGCCATTTACATTGTGGCTGCATTGTTTCTAGGGACTAAACTGGACACAGTCTGATCAACGATGCACAAGTATCTTGGACTATATATATAAACAAAACCCTCAATGGTGGTACTTAAACATTACCAATGTGTTGTAAATGGGGATTAAAGGAAGAAAACATTCTAGTTTTAAGTAGTTTAGTCATTTGTGCGTGTTGACAAAGAGTATCAGAAAATGACTATTTAAACTGTTCTGTTGTAATGGCCTGCATCTCTGGTCTGGTTTTCGCTCACCTCTGTTTATTTCTTTCGAAGCTGACATAAAATAACCTTTGAGGCTGTGGAGGCTTGTTGGTCCTTATCTTGGGGAGGAGGGGCCTTTAGAGACTGCAGAGCAGGTGAAGTTGGCACAGTAGGGAGCTGGGTGTCTGCACCTAGTGCAAAGCACCTGTGAGGAAGAGCAGGAAGCAACCTGCCAGGTCTAGGACAAGGCCAGGCAGAACTGCCTGGGGACCAAAGGGAACTGGGCAGAGTTTGCTGGAGCTCAGAAACTGGTGAAGTGAAAAGCTTGGAAACAAACACCACTTGCCTGGGTAGGGGACAACAGCAGTCTTGTCTGTAAATATTGTCTCTGTCTTCTCTTCAGAGCTGAGTTCCATCTGTTAGTATAAGGGTCTTCGGGGTTTTTATTTTCCTTTTTTGAAGGTCTAACGAGATCCAGTAGAAAGGTCTGTCCAGCTTGATCTCTTCTCAGACTTCTATTGCCAGATGCCCAGCACAGATTGTTACTGCTGCATTTACAAAGCAGAGACAATCTGGCAGGACTGGTAACTGGTGCATCTGACATGTTTTACTGTGGAGAAGAAGAAGTTTCTACATTCTATTTTCTAGTGTGTGACATCCTTGAGATTTTATATCCATAAAATATAGAAAAGGAAAACCTCTGTCTTGGAGTCTTGTAGCTTTGTGGTTTGTTTAATTTTATTTTTTTTAAACCCTTAAGAGGTGAAAAGCAGCAGATACTTTTGCATATAATTTTCTATCTCCTCTCAATACAAGTTCCAAATTTTTTCTTGTATCAATCTTAATGCTATTATACTGAAGTTTTCTTCAGTGTTCTGTAAAGTTCAATGTCTTTTATTCTGAAAGGTATCGAATTGAAAGTCCAATCAGCTGGACAGTGTCAGAGTCTTTGAAAGACTCAGTTGTCTAACATCATTTAATCTATGGTGGTATATGTAATTCTTAAATTTTACTGTACCTTGTGCAAAACAGTTTCTCTCAGGGTAGATAGAATCTGTGTGTAGTTTATTGCGAATATTATTACATTTCCCAATGCTTATAAGTCTTTTCATTGGAGAGGAAAGAATTTTGTCCTACATTGAAATTCATGTTGAAAAAAGAATTTACAATGGTGATCTTGGGAAGCGCACCAAGAGTAGCCTTGTAAAGAGGTATTTGAGGATGGAAACAACTGTAAGAAATGATCTACCGAGAATGGACTTCTTTACTGATATCTGCTGTCCCAAATCCCATGCTAGGGAGATGTCAGCTTTTTGGAGAAGACAAAAGGGCTGGCATTTTATGCATTACAGCTATATTAATAGTTACCTAATTAGTATTTTTCTCTATATTGTAATATAAAGGAATGCATTCAGGGCTGTAGTTTGGTTTTGCACTTCTGTTGTGCAAATGAGCAACTTTTCAAAGTTTGGCTACTATCTGGTGCAGGCTGGCTCATGTTATTAGAAGAAATCTCTTCACTGTAGGCTGAGTGTGACTTGGTAGGTGTAGGAAAAAACTTCTACTCGCTCATACCAAAACTTTTCAAAACGACACAAAATGTTAGGCTATTTGCTTACCTTCCTTCTCCCCTTCCTTTCTGTGGCTGCGTTTTAAAAGATTCAAGGTGTTTCTGAGGTCTATATATTCATCACTTGGGTTTCCACAGTAAACCCAAAATTATTCAAGACTGACAGCATTCATATGCATCTCCAGTAATCTTTCCACCTCCAGGAAAGATTAAAGACGGTAACAGGCCTTCGGATTCAGGAGGAAAGCTTTTCTGAAACCATATAGGTCTTATCTGAAGAGAATAAAGCTTATATCTCTATTTTATTTTTAAAATAATATATAATGGGGAATGACTAGGGCAAACATTAAACCCCAGAGTTTTATGGACAGTGAGATCTGCCTAAATAACCTTCTGAGATTTTTTTTCAGTGTTTCTGTTATGATATTAAAAGCAAGTTCAGAGGCTGTGCTGTACATTCTTAGAAGTTCCTGACATTTTCTCAAGTGTACTTCTATTTTTTCAATTTTATGCATAAAAAAGTCATTAAATACTTTTTCCAATATCTGCTTTTTAGATCAGTTTATAATCAGAGTAAGGAAGCTAACACCATATAATCTATAATTTCTCAGTAGACACCAGCAAGTTCTCTACAGTCTGGCACTTCTTTCTAGCCCAGTGGTTCGGAAACTCTTTTTCACCTTGCTCAAAGTGCATTTGAGAAAAATTCCACATAAAACATAATACAAGCATAGAAAGTTGTCATGCCAATCACCTCAGTCTTTTTTGTTCACTTCCCAGTAAAGTACAATTGCTTTCTGTGTAACAATTTTTAGGGACAATGTTCAACTCAACTGAAGTTTTCTCTCAATTTTATGCCATGCTCCTACTTATAACCTTTGGTTCCCTCTAAATAATGTCTTCATTCCACTGTTACTCTAACGGATTGAAGTAATGAGTCATGGCAGAAAAGAGCCTAAACTGGTTCTGGAATTCATTTGGCCTATGAAAAATGGGGATTTGGCCAGTGGTGCAGTAATTATAACATCTCCTCGAGCTTTTGAATAGCTGCAGACAGACATGTTTTATATTGCCTGGAAGGCAGGCAATCAGTGAATCAGTCTTCTGATGAAGCAAGCATTGGAAATAAGTATTGACTAATACTCAGTTTTTCTTAGGTGCTTTTTCTCCAGCTGGGCATTGTATGCATGAAAGTGAGATTAGTCTGGTTGGATAAACATCCTCACTGATTGAAGTATTTTGCACTTTATGTTAGTAACAGTGTATTATAGTCTGCGCCTATGTAAATAGCTATAGCAGTCCAGCAGTCTAACTAAAGGAGAGACAGAGATACTCAAACCAGTTTATAAAATTTTTCCTTTGGTCTTCTGTAGTTTCAATGTGTTGTGACATGTTTGTTCACATTTTGTTAAATGCTGAAGTCTTAAACCTTGAGCTCTTTCTAGATCTCTCCCTCTCCATCCTCCCCCCCCCCTCCCCCGCCTTTGCAAAAGAGGAAACTTTATGCTAGGCAAGGAAGTTTTATATTTTCCCTTAAAAACAGAGGTTTGGGGTGTTTTGGGGTTTCTTTTTTTTTGTTTTGTTTTGTTTTGTTTTGGGTTTGGTTTTTTTTTTTGCGAGATGTCCTTTATTCTGTAGCTGTTCTGAGCTCCAATGAAAATAAGTTTTCTACTCCAGAAAAAGTGTTTTATCACAGACACTCTTTGCTTAATTTGCACTCCAAGGAGTTCCTAATGCTCAGTCACAATACAAATTGCACTTATTAGTTTGCAATTTTGCCAGATTACTTCAGTTACAAATAATCTGACTTTAAGCAATCTTGTGGGACTCCATAACCCAAACAAATAAAATCAGTTAGGAATTTGAAATTATTTTTCTGGTGAAGCAGAAGATAAAAGTAAATGGAACCAAAGAAGATGTTATATGTTTTGGATTAATTGGATGACAGACAAGAGAGAGCTTTTTTCCCCACCCCAAACACTTCAAATTTAAATTCTGAAACAATGCTCTACAGAATTTTTCAAGCTTATGAGTGTCTCTAGTAGGGCTAAAATGTAGCTAGTGACAGTTATTAATGCACAGTATTAATGCTGTGTACTCTGCTATGATTTGTGCTTTAAAGAAGATGAAACTCAGCTTTGGCAGGGGGGTGATATTGAATGAAAGGTTCCAGAAAGTCATAATTTAAAAAATATTAAATATCTGACATTATTCTTGTCTCAATATACAGATCCTTGCTGACAATTGTAAGCTGATATAAAAACTCGTTCAGGGAAAAGTCAGTGTTTGTGACAGATCCCCGGTCAATATTTTAGTGTCATTTTCTGAATGCTCAGAGCAGCTGCTGTGATTGTAATTCACACAGCCCTGGTCTTCAACTCCCAAACAGCAGTAATAGGAGAAAGAGTGGGTGCTCACAGCATGTAACAATTAGCAGAGTGGCTCTGGGCCAGGCTAACTTAAACAAATCCAATAGTTTTCCGTGACCTACTGCAGCACTGAGTTCTCTTTCAGTAATTTGCCTTGTTTTCTGACTTCCATCAATATCACCTTACAGCAGTAAGGCCAATACCTTTATGTATACCCTGTTAGTCTGACTGTCATCTTCCATCTAACTCTTTTTCTGGCTGCAAACTATTCTCACCAGTTTATAACTGGCACACTAAAAGGCTATATTTTGGGAGAGTAAGGGTCAAGAAGAACGAACTTTGTTAGGAACAAATAACAATTAAAAATGGATATATCGACAAACTTGATCTTTGGATTCAGATATAAAGTACAGAGAAATGCAGTAAATTTCATCCTCCTTATTTGTTATAATTTAATAGCTATTAAAAACCAGAGTTTAAATTATATTTAATTACTGCAAGTGAGAGAAGCCTAATAATAAAATAGAAAAGCCTTCTTTTATGCTCAAGCAATAGTGCTTGCAAATAAACTGGTGTTTAATCAAGTGATCTGTCTTAGACCTCAACCCTTTCTGTCGTACTTCTGACATTTTTGATGAATTCGTAGTGCGTGTTTCTGAGATGATAATGAGATTTAATTTATAGAAGTATTGGGAAAATACTAAGCTTTGTAAACTGATTTCTCTCCATCAGATGAAAAACTAGCTAAGTGAAAATTTATGCCATAAAGCTTCAAGTGGCTGGATTCAGAGAATGGTTAACATGTATTTGCAATTAAGCTGGGAGTTATTTTCATGGAACTGCTATTGGGTAATTGATGGCTCTTCCATGAGAAGTAAGATGACAGCGTAGGTGCTCTATAAATCACTAAAATTAATGTTTGTCTTGCACTATTATAATAGCACTGTTCTTGATTAAATCATCTGGGCTCTGCTCTCGTTCCTAGAGAAATCTTGGTGCTGATGTTGGTGAGGCTGTCAGCATCTCATTCACAGAACAAACAACCTGGCTGCTCTCAAAGGGTTTGCAGTTCTTACAATGAAAATAGCCCTTTCAACATAAATCAATATCCCAAAGTCATGGAAAGTCTGTAGCAAGGCAAATAAATAGTTGCACTAGAATATCCTTGGGTCCTCTTTATACATTTTGCACAATCACTGAAGCACTATAAACATTAGCAGCTACAGAAATAAATGAGATAGTAAGTGGCTCAGTTAATGTAGTTATCTAATTAGGTTGGGTATAAAAGCATGCTTTAATCTCCCTAATCACCTACCTATTGGAGGAAGAACAGTTAATAAAATGGTGTTTTTTTCAGGAAGAATACCAATGCAAGACCCTCCTTTCCTGGAAAAATCTTTCTTGGGAAAGCAACTCCTCAGCTGTGTGGGTGTGGAGCAAACTTAGTATTCAAAGGGCAACTTATGCAAACTGGGATAATTGCATTTGCATGAAAGTACGCATGTTCATGCTGGAATAGCTGTTCTTTAATTATTTTTGTTTGATTTTTGTTTTTCCCCTGTTTCTGGCATTTTAGGGGGCTTCATCCTTGTTATATGTGTCAATGTGATTTAAAGTAAGTTAGTATCTCAGAAAAAAAAAAGCACATTGATGTTAGCCCTGCTTTAAGCAAAAAAGTAAAGTAGACCTACAGAGCTTCCTTCTGAAATACATTCTTTTTTTTGTAACAAAAAAAATAGATTCCCAAAGGTTTTTCCTGCTTGAATTTAACAGGAACTGAATATTATTAGGGCTTATGTTTGCAGGGAGGTATTTAAATATTCTTCAGTTTAGATTTTTTGCAAGATATACAGGAATCCAGAATACCAGCTGTCAGTGTATCTCATCAGTGCAGGAAGACATATACTGAGTCTGAAGAACTGAATGAAAGCAACTATCTGTGCCTGTGATGAGCAGGGTAACAACGAAATCCAGTGAAAGAGGGACTCACTCTAATAGTAAATTCATTTAGAAATCTCTTCTGTTACACATTTAAAGTACTCTTCTTTTAATCAGCCAGTCACTCCTGAAAATGGTTTAGGAATTCTATAAGCTGCTGCAGCCATCCTGCATACTCTCTTCTGGTTGCATTGCATCCTGATTCCCTGCTCTTACAGGAGGCACAGTCAGATTCTTAATTTCCTATAGCTAGTCAGAATCTTACTTAAAGTAGACTGAAGTTAACATATACATTGTATGTGCAGTAAACCATGCCCTAAATCTTGTGACAGTAATAAAGCATGTTTATTTATGGGGGAAAAGCTCTAATTTCTTTCTCTGAATTAAATCCTCTCCTCTCCCTTCCTCTTCTCTCAGTTGTTTTTCCCTCTCATGTTACTGGAAAAGAGTCTCTCTCCCATGAAATAAAATATTTAGAAATCACTATACGAAACATCAGCACTTCTAATTTTCTCTGGTTGCTTTTGACAGTGATTAATGAAGTCCTGACAGTAGCTAATTAGGCTGTAAACATGTATTCTAATTGTAAACATGTGTCTAGTTGAGGCCATGAATGATATTCTTGAGATGACCCCTTCCCTTGGCTGCTTATGTTGGAGCTCTGGGCTTTAACATAATGAGAGATAGAAGCATTACTGAAGACACCTGGATACTCACCATGATCTTCACTGGCTCTTCTGAATGTATATTTCTATTGAAATAACAACAACAACAATAATAATAATAAAATATGGGGACCCCCTGATGGCTGCCCTTCTTGCAGGGATGATTCAGGGTGGCACTTCCAGGTTGCCAGTTTTATTGCAGGAAACTGGGAAATGCTCTGAAGAGCTGGGACAGATGGGATGGCAAGGAGGCAGGCACGTGGGCAGGAAGCCAGAAAGCTTCAGTCATTAGAGCTGACTAAACTGACTTGTCCTTGCAGAATTTTGTTGGATTGACATTTTTCTGATGGAAAATTTTTGTCTATGTCTGTTGGGGAACAGTACTGCTTTTGAACAAAGAACACCTTCCTTGCCAGGCTGGATTTGTCACCTCGCTCTCCGTACTCCTTGGAGTAAGGTTGCAGAGCCAGGGTAGGTCGCTTCAGTGGGGCAACATGGTGGTCTCTGACATGGACTCTACAGCAAAGGGTCTTTGCTGAGACCCTGGGAGTCCACTCCAGGAAACTGGAGTAGTCACAGTATTTCCTGACTATAAAATCTAGAACTACTCTCACTCAGTTCTTAGCTAGACTAGGCTAGAGACAGACTAGTCTATTGGTCCGTTTTCTTGAGCTCATGTTTTCTGATTCCACTCTGAAAATGCCTGAATTAAATGACCAGATTTTAAGGAACTAAAAATTTTTTACTGAAGTCTCACAGTGCCCTGTGAGATTTCTGCAGTGTGTACATTTAAAGATCCCTAAAAACACCCATCTTGTTTTTGTTTTGCAAGTATCCAAAAGAAATTGTATCTACTGTTACTCTCTGTGACACTGTTGCCAGCATTAATGAAGCCACCTCTTGCTCTGTGGGGACTTGTATCCCATTTCTCAGAAAAGTTTCTTCTATTTATTTATCTATTTATTTATTTATTTTTAGCAGATCTAGTTATAGCAGCTGTCTTGCTTCCTTTGCCTTGCCTTTTAAGCATGGAATTTCGATTACATCCTTGTCACCTCTGAAGTATGAAAAGTCATTTACAGTATTGTTGACATGTCAGTTATAATGCCTTCCCTTCTGCTCTTCAGAAAGACTACCAAAGGGGATTGTATTTGAGGGAAACCAAGTTTTTTTGATGATCACTTTTAATATAGGCAGATGAACAGAATTTTAAAATGAACTTTACTGTTTGACCCCAGGGAAAAAAAGAACAATATATACCACAATGATTGAATGTAACCAAACTTCATATACTTTGTTGTTGATTTTGTCTCTCTCTCCTTAATTTAATAAGAGCTTTGCATATTCATGTGAGGAAACTTACTGACAATATATTGATTTCTGCAAATTTTCCAGTGAAAATTATTTTTTGTGTCATGGTTTACCTCAGGCCATTTTCCAAGTTTTCTAATTAAATTGTGTTATTAACCAGATGAAAATATTTTTATATGTTTTCTAACTTCTTTGGCAGTGCTTACTAACTGATAGATCAAACTAACAGAAAAATAAGATTTAAAGCTTTGCTTGAACAAAGCAGAAGGCAGCTAGCATGTTAGGAAAGTCTCCTCTGCTCATTTCTCAACCATTTGTGCTCCAAACACCACAACAGGCTGTACAACCCACTGGCATGCCAAAGTGGGCAGCTCATCCATATGGGCCCAGCTAGCAAACGCAGTATGTATCAGAAACATTGGATTTACTGCCCATGCACAGATCACCTGTGCCACATAGTCACAGCAGGTTCCTGGGTCAGATTCTATTCTGGGGGATATGCAAATGGCTGAGTTTGGACATGAGGTGCAACTCTGAAGTTTATAGAGTTTTAAGCCTTTTTAATAATGAAGATTTTCTGCTCCAGTCCATCTGAGATTTGATTTATAACTTAGTTATGTCTTAATCACTGGACAGAAAATCTGCAATATTTGCTTTCACATATGTTGTGACTGCTGCAGAGCCTGAAATAACAGAAAAGGAAATCTAGCCTAAGTAGTAAAATGGAAAACTTTGGAGAATGTTTGGTGCTAATACAAGTAGTGTTACAGTAGAATGAGGCATTTGCTGCCTTCCAAATAATAGGAAAAAGTCAAATGAACAGTGATTATCAGTAGACAATTCTCTGCTTGTTTTCATTTGGAAAGATTGGCTCTCTTCTGATGGATCAAAGAAAAAAACCAGTATCTTCACACTAACAGCTAATAGAAAACAAGGAAGCAACAGAAAATAAAGTTGCCAAACTTTATGTCCCTTTGGAATCAAGGATCATTGACTCATGCAAAGAGACATTGAAGCAGCAGAATGCAGAAGTTCTCTAGTGGAAAAATAAAACCACGGAGATTTACTTTTCTCCCATTCGCAAGGTCAACACACCACTCTCCTTTGCTGCTTCAGGATAATCTATCCATGAGAGCTGCTTGGTGAGGTACAGTGAAACAAAGCAGCATTAGCTGCAGTGCTATGAAAATATTTTTGCTTATGGGAACATGCATTTGTTGTGAGTAAATGTAATGTTGTCATGATTTGAGCCCAGGGGGTAACCAGGCGCCACCTCCACACAGGTGTTCACTCATCCCTCCCCCCCCCCCCCCCCCCCCAAAGTGCTGGGAAGGAGAAAAATGCATCAAAAGGCTCAGGAATGGAGATAAGGATGGGGAGGGGTCATTCACCCATTAACAGTCACAGACAAAAGACAGGTTCATTAGGGGAAGGCAAAAGGATGTCACTTTAATTCAAAACACTAATGATAATGACAACAAACAGAATGGGACAGTGAGAAGTGTTACCATATCTTAAAAACACCTCCCCCCACCCCTCCCTTCTTCCTGGGCTCAATTTTGTTCCTGATATCTCTACCTCCTTCCCCAGTGGCACTGGGGCAGGGGATGGGGGATGCAGTCAGTGTGCTGCTTCTTCCTCCAAGGTGGGGGGGAAGCATTCTTCTGCATTCTTTCCCCTGCTCCACGTGACATCCCTCTCACAGGAGACAGGCCTCCACAAACTCTCTCTGCCGTGAGTCCTCTCCATGGCATGAATTCTTCTTGATATGCTCCGGCGTGGGTCCCCTCCACGTGTTGCAGTCCTCCCAGCACTCAACTGCAGCAGCGGGGGCTTCTTCCCACAGAGTCCCTGGGGTCCTCCACAGGCCACAGGTGAATCTCTGCTCCTCTGGTGACCTCCATGGGTGGCAGGGGGGTGGCCCTGCCATCTCACCATGGGATACAGGGTGGGGGTCTCTGCTCTGGTGCACTTGCCCCCCTTTCTCCTCCTTCCTTCCACTGACCTTGGTGTTTGCATAGGTGTCCTTCTTGCAACTGTCCTCAAAATCCTCCCACTCACTCTCAGGTTTCTCAAATACGTTATCGCAGAGGTGTGGCCACCATTGCCAATCGGCTCAGCCTTGGCGGGAGGTGGGTCTGACTTGGAACCAGGGGAGCTTTGAGAAGCTTCTCACAGGGGCTACCACTGTAGCCCCCTCCCCCATCACCAAAAAACCCTGCCACACAAACGCAGCACAAATGTAAATTGGCATAGCAGAATGATGACTGTTGTAATTGAGACTGGAGGCTGTATTGCTTTCCATGCAAGAATGCCTTTTATACAGCTTTTGTTAATTCCTCTATAAAAATGTGGTCTGTACAGAAATGGGTGTTGTACTCTTTGTTTTTCACTATGGCATGTTTTCATCTGGCCTTGCAGGTCTGGTCTCTTCCCTGGGCTACAGCTGTGAGAGGTGCAGAGAGTAAATTCAGCATTTCTAGTGGCATTTTAGCAGGGAGAGATGGCACCTTCACTGGGTGACTTGGGAATATGCTGGTTCACAAAGGGCTATAGAGCCAGAAATAATATTTTGTAGGTGCGAGGATGTCAGAACTGCATTTATGGTGTGGTACTTTGTTTTGCTCAGGCAGCTTCAGCCAGATGGTGGGGGGAAGGCAATCTGTCAGCCCTGTCATGGACCCTTGCTGAAGGGTGAGTGGAGACTGAGTTTATGCAGGGCAGTTGGGCAAGCAGCCTTGGTGAGAGGCACTGGAAACCTGCAGCAGGAGAGCAGCCCAAAGTCAGTCCTGTGGCTGAGAGAGAGGATACCTCCACAGGGGCTGTTTATGGGCCTGAGGAGTTAGTTGTAAATCAGGAAGAACTGAAAATTGCTGTATTAGAAAGTGATGAGCAGTGGGAAGAAGCACTATGCAAGGACATGGTAGGAAAGGAAAAAGAGCTTTGTTGTCAGGTCATTTAATTTTAATCTGTCCATCCCAGCAGGTCTGTATTTTCTTCCTTTAAAAGGTTACCTTGGTCTAGTTTTCCATATGTTTCATTTTAATGAAACCTGTCTTTGCAGATTGGCAGCCTTTGGTGCCTTTTGGCTTTGAAGTGGTGAAGCAGTTCCACCCTGAGGTACTGGCCAGTTCAGGTCTTCTAATATATAGCAATCAGAGGAGAATAATATATATTCTAACATGTCCAGCAATTTAGAAATTCACTCTTGAAAAAGGAAGGATAAAGAAGAAAAGCAGCCTCTGGTAAAAAGCCCCAAACAGCCAAAATATCTAACACCTTTCTAATTTTGTTCTTCTGGCATAAACTGGTAGGAGTATTGAAGACAGTCTTATTGATCTAGTTCAGAGAAATAAGTAGTAGCACAATGTAAGAGATCTCAGGGGTGAAAAAAATCATAGAAACAGCTTTGGCATATGTGATTTTCTTTTTTGAAAGTTAAATATGTCTAAACACTATAACTGAGATAGTCAGTGAACACAGACTGTCAGATTACAGGAATGTTTTCCTGTAATCCTCCTATCCCAGGTGAAATAAGCAGGCCCAGCATACAGTTTACATGTTTCCCTCCTCCAGAGCAGATTCCTCACTTCCTTCTTGGGCTTCATAAATATGCAAGGCTGTGAATCGAAACAGAGAAGCACTGTGTCTGCAGAAAATATATGGGTTTTTTTTCAAGCTATGGCTATGATCCTCAGGGCATTGTCAGTGTCACAGGATTTGGGTTTGTGCTGAGATTACTTGGCTGTTTTGTTTTCATGTTCTCATTCCATTTCATAAGAAACTCAAATGTCTTTCAAAATAGTTCTCTTCACAGCTGTGTGATTTTAATTTGGAACTGAAAAGCAAAGTAACTGTTGGGTGTGATGCTGGCATCAGATTCACCAGATACTTCAATTCTACCTCCATGCACCCATATTTTAAACTTACAACATTTCCTCCTGGATAATACACGTTAACTTCCATGGTCTTCTGGTTAAGACCAAAGATAAATTTATCTCCTTCATATCAGAATTGTTTTGACTAGTTATGTTACCCATGGACATATATTTAACCTCTTAGTATGGCATGAAAAGGCATGCCAATTACTTTTTCTAAATACCTACTTTATTTTTCTTGAGTGCCTGTTAGAGCCTACAGCTTTGCTTTGCATTTGAATAAATGTTATAAAAGTGGGAAGAATGTTGATGACATCGAACATTTTAGCTCCAGGGTTTGACACTCTAAATCTGGCTAAAATCTAAACTCTTTAATGTTTCTTTATCCATACTGACAAAAAAAAGTAGTGTGAAATTCCAAATGCTCACTGAAATGCAGCAGCACAATGATTTCCTTGCTTTAGCTATGATCCTTTGTGTTTCCCAGGCTGTTTAACTAAAAGAATTTTTGTCTCTCCTATAGCATTTTTCAGGCTAGTGATTGAGAACCTGTTGGAGAAACTGTGTAACGCAACAGGAGGTTATTCAGATCCTATCTTTACTATATTTTTTAAGTTCTATGGTTACAATTAATGACAGGTTTGGGGAAGGCTGGTGGCTGCTTTGTAGTTTTTCCTTCTAGCAAGACCTGCAGTGTCAAGCACCACATGCCACTATCCTGATCACAGGGGCGCGCTGCTGCAGAGCTGTTCTTATCATGTTTTCCTCCAGAGCTCCCATTCTAATAAGGAAAGTGCCAAGTGCCAGATTTCTCTATTGTAAACTAATGATTTCTGATTTGACAAGCAGAGATGAAAGTCAAATGTTTTTTAGGCAGCAAGGGAGTTTGATACCCTGCTTGTTTGACATTACTGGTCATGTTTCTGCATATTAACTAGTCTAATGTGAAGAGGTTTGGTGAAAATCTAGAGAAACATTTGTTTGTTTAGCCCTGGGTCTTGGGCTAGTCATGGGGGTGCCTGGCCCACCTGGGAAATGGGGATAATTATGCTCAGCCCTAGAGAAGAGAAGTGCTCCGAGTTCTTTGGGTGGAAAGTGTTGTGGTTAATACAAAGCTCAGCATTAGTCCCACCGAGGAATACTCTTGCACAAAACATATTGAGTCTTGATCAGCACATGTCTCTGACTGCAAGCTGATAACCAGGTGTTTTGTGGTATCAATCCTTTCTTATTATTGGTCAGGTATATTGAATTTACTAGGTAAAACCAGGTGGTTTTAAACTAAAAAATGGAATTCAGAATGGTGAAATCTACATTCTTCTTTATGCAAACTGTAGCTTTTACCTGTAATAGGTATAGGGTAAAGACAGATGGATAGAGAGCACAGATTTTCATAGCATAGAGCTTGGTAGTAATAAACACTTTAAATACATTAACAGTATTACGGTGCAGGGCTTTTTAAAATGGAAGTTGTTGTCACATAAGCCTCTGGTGTTTTATGGCAACAAATTTGAAGAAAATTATAATAAACCAAGTCCTTATAAAAATTGAAAGTGCTAGCAGAACTTAATTACGGGCAGAGGGCAGCAGGAAGAAAACTGACTGTCAGATGAATAGCTCCCCTAAAGGTTTTAATTTTTAATTATAGATTAAAGAAAGCCTTTGCCGAGTTGCCTAAGATCAATATGAAATACAGATCATCCATCCACACTGCAGTGCACTAGTGGCATAGTTATAAATATTCAAAAAGAAAAAGAAAGTAATATAAACAGCCCTATTTTCCAAGGACATTTACTTCAACTTATAATACTTTTATATGCTGTGGCATACTGCAGACTGTTCAAAAACAGTGGCCATGTTTCAAAGGTCTAGAAGTATGCAACAGAAAAAATATGTAATTAGCGATTGCGTATATTCATCATGACTGAATTTTCCCCAACGGTTCCTTCTGGTGGATTTTTGCCCGGCAGGTGAGCGAGCTGCATCGTTATATAATGACGTTTTCAGAATGCAGAGTGTCTGGCGCAGCGCTGGGAGTGCAGTTCATGTCACTGCAAGAGTCATACTCTTAGTCTGAACTATGGCACTTTATTGCTTTGCTTAATTTTTGCTCAAATTTAGTTGCTAAATTACTGACCTTTATCCCCTCTGAGACTGTTATTCTGAATTTATTAAATTAATAATTAATGTATTGAATTATGATGTTTAACATAGCCAACCACCATGCTATTCTGTATGAAAGAATGAAATCAGATTTAATGAACCGTTGATACTTTTTGTGTTCTGAATAATGCTGAAACAGATATGTTTATTTTAGTTTCATACTTAGGTAGGCGTATTGCTTTTCTTTTTTTTTTTAGATACCCTTTGTTTTGACAAGTGAGGTAGAGTTACCTCCATTGACAATTTTCAGAAATAAACCAACTGTAATCAAGGGAGACACCCTGGTGAGCTGGCTGCATGGCTGACGTGAGCTCTGCTTACACTGTCTCCAGGAAGATTTGCTCTTAACTCCTAGTGCTGCAAGGTAGCTTGCTTTGTTATTCACATAGATGCTCACATGATAACTTTTCTTTTATGAAAGCCAGAAGGATGTAAAGTTACAGAGATGGGAATGAAGAACATGTACTGCAGGAGCTGTTTGCTGCAGATGCCAAAGATCATTAAGGGGCCTTCACTGAACCTGGTTGTGGAGGTATCTAGTTCACTATGTAATTGATTAGTTGCAATTATCTTTATAAGTCAAATTAACAAGAATACACCAATGTTCTTTTAGTTGCTCATCCCTCTGTCAGTACTGTTGGTCAGTGCCATGGAAATACTGTCTTTCATTCTCTTTTGCACAGCAGAATGCAATGTCAAAGACAGAAACAAACTGATGACTGAGGCAGACTGTACCTTTTAATAGTATTTCAGTTGAAAGAAACTCATCACCTGTGTAAGGTAGCAGAAGAAAATAGCTTCTGGTGACAAAGTCCTTGAGTGAGACTGTCTTAAAATATGCAAAAAGTCATGTTCTGATGTGTGGGAATGGGGTGGATGGTACTGTCTTGAGTTTGTGGAGTCAGCAGGGAGAACAGGACATGAAATCACGTGAACAGCACACCCAGAACTGCTGAGGTTACAGGTAGGTAATTAATTCTCTCAGGTGCTCCTTTTTGGTGACCTCCCCTCCCCCAGATCTCTTATTAAAGAAGGTAGATACTAGAAATCCAGTGAAAGATAACAGTTGTACCCCTTTCCATATGGCAGCCCAGGGAGAAATGTTGAGTAATGTTCCTTGTGTTTTACTGTGTAGCAACTTCAGGCTTCAAAAATGTGAAAGCTTCTTTGCACTCACTACCAACACATGGAGCTGTGAAGAGTGGGACTTTCTCTGCAAAAATGGTTTAAGACAGCTATTTTGACAGGTTTCTTGGTGTTGCTCTTTAGCTATTAATATTCTCTGAGAGAGAATGTCCAGAATCCTTCATCTTTCAACAATGGGAATAAAAAACTTTGCACAATAATTCTGGTTTAGCAGCCACACGTTGTTTGTGAGCTCTTTCCCTCTTGCCTGCAGTTAGCAGAAGCAAGTATCTGGGTTGTTACGATTCTGCCTGCAGTGTTATTCACTTGATGTTGCTGTCTAAGAGCACCAAAGGTGGGGGGGCTGTGGGACATATTTAACCCAGGCAGGAAGTTTCAAGAAATCCCCAGATTATTTCAGCACTGGTTGTCATAGAAAAACTTTGTTTGAGGTTATTGGTGCAGTGAAAGAAGTGAAGTTAAAAGGTGAAAAGCTAAGATGCCAACAGTGGATGCAGCTGGCAGAAGCATCCTGGTCACCAGCCAAAGCATCAGACTGCAGTAGATACAGACTGACATTTCAAGGGAAACGTACTGTCTCTAGCATTAGATAGCCCCAAAGTGTGTATTCAAGAAGGAACATAAAAAAATTATTTAAGGATTTTTCTTTGTAACTGTTTGTAACTGTATACATCTGAGAAAATAGTAAGTCCATGAGGACACTTCAAAAATAATGTGTGACTATATAGAGACTCCTGAGCTGTGGATTGCAAACACCGTCTCTGTGAATGTGTGTGTGTTTCCCAGGCTTCTGGGAGGGTGCACAGACCCCTGCTGTATGCTGTGCAGGTCTGGAGTTCACTGCCTTTGGTCAAATGGCCTTGCCAGAACACTCTGGTATTAAAATAACTGTGACACAAAGCTACTTGTTGTTAAGCAGTATTATTGCTTCTAACTCCAGTGCCCCCTACGAATGGCCTTTCTGTCTTCTCGTTATGACTCACATTTTGTATGCATACTATTGTAGAATATACATTATCCCAAATATTTTAGAAATTAATGTACTGTATCAATATTTTAAAGAGCTCTGAAGACTTTGAATGTCATAGTGAGAGGAGGCACAGTTTGAAAATTAAGGCTTAGGAGGCAGGAGTTGGAAGAGGTTTGGGCTGTCTGCCCATTTTGGTCACAGATGTGCTGTATGACCTTGGCCAGCCGTGTAGAACCGCCTCAAGCTCAGACTTTCTTGTGCTGGGTGTAGTTCTGATGACTGCAGAGGAGAGACTACATATTGCGAGATACTGTACAAAGCAGTAGAGTGTGATCTTTATATTTTTACCATATTTTTGTCTGTAAAACCTTTATTTCCTTCACAGAGGAGCTATAGATTAACTGAACATCTCCTATTCCTAAGTCTAAGGGTGTTACAGCAAAGTGGGTTACTGCTGTGTGGAGAAGGTGACTTCCAGATCTCAGCAGAAGTGTTTCAGGAGTAAAGTGTTTTTCATTAAATCTAAGCAACTCCAAATTTCCCATCTGCAAATTAAAATCTTACAGTGAAATCCAGCAGCACATGGGGATTTTCCAGGCCCTGTCTGTAGTGGGGCCAAAGGGCAAAGCAGAATTCCATGGTAAGTCCTGGAGTTCTCTTTCTGCTTGCAGGATCTTGTGTGGCAAATATTATTTTATTAAATTTAGTATTAAAAACCAATCAAAACCACAACTGTGATGAATATAATTGTGTCCAAACTTGCATGTATTTTTGTTGTAGTTATGTCTGGAAGAGTTTTGATTCCAAAGCTCTCTGTACCAGTAATGAGGACAGTCTCTGTACCTGGATTTTTAAAGCAACTGTATGGAGGCTGGAAGGATGGACAGAGCAAATACAAATCTGAAAACAGTGATAGGAAGGCATAAGACTTCAAGAAAAAACCTGCTCTGTAACTACTATATTTGCAGTTCACAGCCTATAACCAGCCTCCTTAGGTTACATTTGTAAACTGTTACTCGTAATTTGAGTTCACCTATTAACATTGATTAAAAGATTACTCTCTTATCTACGATCCCATTGAAAACATCATGGACAGGAACTGAACTGAAGCTTGATCCTTTCTCCCTCTGCTTTGGAGCCTATCTCCTCAAGTCCTTCTTCCTATGTCTTCCTGCTCTGGGAATTAAGCTTCAAAGATTTCAGATGCTTTGTTTTCCTTATGGCTTCTTTCATCAGCAATTTCAAGTCCTGCTTCCCTGGACTGAACTATTAGGAGTAAATTTAACCCATGGCTTTAATGGAGATCACTTGAGGGTGACTGAGAACACGTTTTGGTTTCACTGGCACTCCATGGGCCGTCCTTTAGTGAAAAACCAGAGCAGGTTATGCATCAACAGACATTATGGTCTTTCAACTAGTGAGAGCGATACAAAGCAATAAAGCTTATTTTTGATCTTGAAGTCAAGGTATAGAAGTCTGAACCTCCACAGAAAGCAAAGATACTGAACAAAGAAAAAGTGGTAGGGATTTTGGACAAAGAACAGGAAGATGTTTCAAAGTCAAAGGGGAATTTAAGCTGTCGGAGAGTAAGTGCAAAAATTGGAGCTGGGCCAGTGTGCGAGGACTGGTGTCCCTGGCTTTTCAAATGGCTCTATGAAATCTTAATGATGAGAAAATGTCAAGACCTCAGGCTTTACTCCTTGGGCAGAATGTCATCTCTTGTATGTATTCCCTGAGGTCTTGTTGAGCTGTTTACTCTCCCAATAAAAGGAACTTTTTCTGTGAATCACTAGCATAAACCCACGTAACACCTCTGGTTTTGTGGAAGGGCTCCCATTCAGGTTATTTCTCTACTTGAAATCAGATATTTCAAAAAATTGTACAATAAACATATGTGAATTTAAAAGCCTTGCAAAATTGAAGAAATATAGGAATTGCCTTCATTTTAAAGTAGCCTTAAAACATTTTTGCAGAAAGCTTAAATCCTTGTGGTGTTCTCTAGAGTGACTGTGGGTCTGTAAACTGCCATCCTGCTATATTTGTTCATCAGCTGAGAGAGGAAGCCAGATCTGAATTTTCTGTTGTATCTTCTACCAATAGACTTGATATGCAGTCTTACTGTAAAAAAGGTCATCATCCATCAGTCTGTATGGTCCTAGGGGGAAAAACTTGCTTTCTGAAGAATGCTAGAAACAATCTTTAAAGAATTTCAGAGTGTATAGATTTTTATTTACCTCAGGGATTTGGAGATGTAAAATTAAACTACAGAACATCTCAAACATTTGCAGTAACTTTTGTCAAGATTAAGCTGTCTGTTACAGTTTTGTCCAGAGCTTTAAGAGAAAATATAGATCTTATTTACTTTCTGTAACTTTTAAAATTTTTTTTTACGAAGAAGCATGGCAAGTGTTGTAACTCCCTCAGGTATTCAACCTGCAGAGCACATACAAATTTAAATAAAAGTAATAGAGGTTAGGATGTGGCTGATGTTGTTTGAACTGCTTAATACATATTGACAGAGAATCAGGACAGTTTTATAGGCAAATTCTGATCTATCATCTCCTCACAGACTACTGTCATAATATTAATGGAAAAAGTGCAATGTTATATTTGGTGAACTGTGATCCACATCATGAGTCTTGCCTGATGTATCGGTGACTTCCAACCTTTATCCACTTTTGAACCACTTACGTTTTTAAAGTGAAAGTTTAGTTTCTTGTGTTGCAGGTTTAAACCTACTGATAACAGGCTTTCTGCTCTTACTTACATATTGCAGACCTTTTATAAGTACTGCAGAGCCCCTGCCAGGGGTCTACAGACCACAGCATTAAAACCTTAGGTTTACAGAGGCCTCTGTTAGATGGATGCCATCCTTGGTTGAATGGACATGAATGTTTAACAGCTGTTTGTGTGAGTGCAGCATTAATGGATTCATAAAAGAATGAGGGAATCAGTAAGTAAATCCTCACTCAACTTTTTCAAGCTAAATCCGTAAGCTTCCTCATCCTCATATCAGTTCTCTCCACCCAGTACCATCTACAGTGCATATTTCTGACTTCTGCTCCCAGACTGTTCCCAACATTTGCAATTGATGTCTCCTTCGTGCTTCAAATGTTGAATAAGCTTTCCACTAAAAAAGATGACTGCATGAGGAGTATAGTTTTATAGTAGGGATGTGTTTTGATGGTTAACTTTGCAAGAGTTACACTTTATAGCTCTGTGCATAAACATTTGGAAATAACTTTACTCCTCTGTCTTTAAGCTCTTATTCAAGAATATTGCATTGTTACTTTTTATTGTGCTGAAGTCAGAAAACAGATCAGGCAGTGCTTGCAGTAGAAAACACTGGTTATTTCAAGGTTTTATATGTACCAAATTTTTTAAAGTAGTACACTTCCAATTGTAAGCTATGGCTTCAGGTCTTTTTCTCACTCAAGATCCTCTTGCAAGAGCTGGAGGGATAGTGATTTTCACTAATTTCTCTATGCACTTCAGGATCTGTGCACTTGTATGTTTAACTCTAAAATATTTTTTTCTTAGAAAACAAAGTAGGGGATATTTTAAACAAATCTGTGTACACTAATAATCGTTAATGAATAGAAAATTTAAAATATTACAAGAGAGTCTTGAATTTCTTTCTGACCATACCAAACAGGGTCAGAAAGATAGGATATAAATTGTGTAGCAGGGTAGAAAAAGAGCAAAGAGGAACTGTATGAGGCTGTGTACAGTAGGTATATATGTAAGCTATAATTTGGAAGCTGCATGTGGAGCACTAGTTATTGATGAACAAAAGGAAGATGTAGAATTTAACTGGAAAGTTTTACTGAGATTTTTTGCATAGGTAAAAAAAAGAAGAATGTAAATGAGAGAAGAGAGTACATCCAAAAAACTACAGACAAAATTGTCATTTGGCTGCCCTGAGAGGGAACATTGGCAAGAATGAGAGACAGAAAGGTCAGAGAAAGAATAGTTGGAAATGGCTATTTATAGCCACTACTGCATACCTCCTAGGTGTTTCAGCATATGAAAACTAAACCAGGAGATGTTAATGCAGGTAAGAAAGGTCAGGGAGATAGTAATTGCTGAATGGCATTATCTGGATCTTTGTTGAATTGTTGGGGTGGGAAAACCATTTCTATGTGTGGAGCAAATAGCTGTAGGAAACAGAAAATATTCAGTTAAAGACATTATATACTTTTAATAATATTAGTTTTGGCTCCTGCATGAAAATGTTTTGAATATGTAGGAGGAAAGTGTTGTAGGTCCATATGCTGTTTGCAGAGCAGAACTACTGAAAACTCTGCGCTCCCAATGGAGGTTGTTAATGAAAATATGGAAGTGAAAATGACTCTGACGAAATCTCAATTTTATGCTTTGGGTTAAGGGCATGAAACCTATAGTGATTATAAATGAAAGATCTTCACTGAAGGTATAACTAAAAGTTATACATTAATGAACAAAGCAAAGACAACTTCCAGTTATTCTCAGAAGAAAATAAAGTTGATTTACAAATCTCAGTAAAGCTTGGGCAGAGATCTAATGCAGCCCCTCTGTGGGAAAGACTGTTGCCCTTAGCTAGCTCTAGGCCACTTGGCACAGCAATTACCTTGTCCAGGTGGGTGAGCTAAAAGAGGTTCCGAACTTTGAGAGGTTGTCTAGGCATGCTTGAATTGGACCATCTTTCTTTGTTATTGTGGTGATTCCACATTGTTTTGATCATTGCTCAGAGTCACTGAACTTTAAAATAGCATTGCTTTGCTGAGCTCTTCTGACTAATGAGCTTGTCTGTCTGTAGGAGGTACCAAACTCATTGCTATTCATTGCAACAAAAAGCTTATTTAAGCTCTCCCCTACCTGCCCGCCCCCATGATAGTACTATGGCAGTCTTAAAAGCAGAATTTGAGTCCTCACACTGGACTTTTCTGTTAGAACTGCAAGTACCATCAAAGACTCATTGTCAGGTACTTTTTGAAAGGAACAGTACTGTACCCATTATTGTGGACTTTTGATATCCTAATTACCTGCAAGCAATTTGGGTCAAAGACCTTGTGTTTGAGTTTTCTCTTTTGAATTGATCTCTTAGAGTTTAAGAACAGTAATAAGAGCTGAGCTGGAAAATCTCACTAAAACTTAGAAATAATGGTTGAAGGCATTCAGTCTTTTCATGACCATTGGTTAGGATTTCCATTTGTGTCCACACTGTCTGACTGTGATCACACTACTGACAGAAATGTGAAAAAAAAAAAGCAGAGAAGAGACAAACATTTGTTCTTTAGCTTTCCATTTCGTGGGTGTGGAGTTTGGAGAGTCAATAAACCAAACTGTTGAACTGAAAAAACAGTTTGTATCATTGGTGATATGGCACATAAGGAAATTTTTTAACTGATACATAGAAGCTGCAAAATAACCTTTGAACACCCCCCCATCCCCACAAATTTGCTAGAGGTAAGCATCTGAGGCAATTGCAGAGGGGCCTCTGTCTGCCCAGCACCTGGCAGTCTGGGATAACTATAATTGCAGCAGATTCTGCCCATTTGAATGTTTGTGTCTTTTTCATGGTGATTTTTTCAGGTAGATTTTTTTTTCCCTCTAAATTATGGGAGAAGAATAGATTAGTTTATATCTTCATGATCAGTCTTTGACTGAAAAAATTATTAATTTTGCTAATATCTTTTCAGTTATACTTTAAAGTTTTTCAGAATCATAACCTTACATTTTTTTTCTGTGTGAATTAATTCGAGTAATCCAAGAATTATCAGTCTGTGTAGTACTATGTGCATAAAATCTATTTTATAAATTCAGAAAATCTATGAATTCAAATGATCTTCCTTGAATTTTCTTTTGCTTTGTTTCATTGATATGCACTTTTTAAGTGAAAGAACAAAGTTATGAGCTGTCATCTGTTGGTATCACATGAATTTCTTTTTAGTATACTCCGAAGAACCCCACTGTAAGTTTATTGAATTCTCTCTTTAATAATGTTTGATTTATGAAAAAAGACAAGGCTGAAGTGATAAAGCCTTTGAGCAAATTAAGATTAGTTTAACTAATTGGCTTCGATGGAGTTAGATTAGCAGCTAATATAAGGCACTTTTATTTTCATCTATGCCACTGGCATTAGCTTCCAGTTCTGGAGACAGTAAGGAAACTAGAAGTCAAACACATAATTGCAAGTGTTTATCTGGAGTTTCCAGACTACCTTTAGTTGTTTTTCCAACTTCCTGGTTCAGGAATCTTGTGCCAATAACCAGTGAACCAGAATTTTCAGCTGCATGAAATGTTACCAATTTGTTGATTCATCAAAACCAATTCAGTACAATTTCTGTTTATCTTGCTGTGATTGGCAAATATGGACATGGATTTTTACATGCGTCTTGATATCTCACTGCTGTAATAGTTCCTGTCTGGGAATCATGAATAACAATAATGAGAACCATAGACCACATGAGGGAAATTCATGATGCATATGCATACATTTTTTGGACCATTTTCTTCTATAATAAAACTCAGAAAGTCTAAGTAGTGTGACATAATGGTATAGGAGGTATGGCAGGGACAGGCTCTGAAATGTGCTGCTTTATACGAAGTTTCTTGTCAAGGGTGCAGTACTACTGAAATAGATGTTATTTATGTTTCATATTTATATTTTAGGTTTTTATTGTCAGGTTGTGTACAAAAAGCAGTTTTGTCTTTCCAAATAGATTTTGTTTTTTGTACTTTGCTAGTTTTTCCTTGAACTGGCTTTTGTTTCTGTGTTGGAAATGATAGAATAAAAATGTTTGCATGGAGCAAGTCATTTTAAGAGACATAAACTGTACTAAAATTAAATTTAATTCAGGCTCCGTCTGATGAACCACTGAAAGTCTAGGACGTTAGGTGATGCTGGAATATTTAGGAGAAAAACTGCAGTCCATGTGGGAACCTTTAACACTAGCAAAGAACACTGAATTACAGAACGGCAACCGAGAGGGGTAGAGGCTGGAAGACAGAGAGTTCTGCAGTGTTTTCCTATTTATATTTTTGATTTATATGGGTTGAGATGAACAAATCTAAATGTCTTCTGGTGAATTTAATTAAATATGAGAATTGTCTCAAAACTTAGTGGCAGAAATGTCCCAAGGAAAAGATCAGATATTGAACTATGTGATCTTCCCAAAAGTATTTTGCACAGGCTCATAAGAGCTAATGAGGACACAGGAAAGCATGACTGCAAGCAACTGAAAAACTTGTCATCTCCATTTATTAGTGTGGTGATAACTTTGAGTGTCTAGTTCACACTGAGAAAATGTTGAAGTATGGCCTATTAACTATATAGAAGACGTCTTCTAAACAACAAAGCTGTTTCTTGTGCAGAACTACATGGTATCATTGTTTATCCATTTATAAAGGAAAGTGCGTTTGGTGTCACCTTAGCCATGTCCAACACAGATTTGTTTGTCTTCTGCTATGTGAAAATTTCTGTCCTTATGTTATACTTTGTGTGCCTCCAAATTTCTTCTTCTGGCTGATGACCTCTGCTCTTATAAATGAATTTGTTGGGTAGAACAGCACCGGATGCTTTCCAGAGATTCTGCTGCTTTTCTGTTGTGGCTTTTTACTTACCACTTCAGTAGTGAAGTGGAAAAAAATTAGGCCATAATCTTCCTTCTGAGACCCAGTTTTAATCTACCTAATATATTTCGACTTTGTGATCTTTTGTTACTTTAGTGCTTCCAATATATTACTTGCTATCAGGTTTGGTCACTCAGTTGGCCATCTCAGAGTTTATTATGGTTATTCTGTGTTACTCAATTTTCTTCTTTCCCTTTCAGGATTGGCTAATGCACCAATAATGACCTGCATTCTTGATGACTTGCTGAACTTAATTATACCATACAAATAGTTTTGATCAATATGATTCTGTCATAAAACGCTTGGTGCACTGAATAACATTTAAAAATATTTTCTCACTCTCTATCATTGAATAAAACGCTCATGTCTCTCTGCCATTTAACATTTAATGACAAAGTGAGTTAATTGGATAACTAAACTCCTTTAAAGCAGAGTATATTTTGACATTGGGTGACACTGGTTATGAAAATCAAATATTAAACAGGCTCTGGAAAGCATTGACACAAAGGCAGGAATGGCCATAATTCATTCTTCAGTGACAATATTTTGGATCTTGTTCTTCTAAAACATTGGAGATCTATTGAATTATCAAGATCTAGATAACAAAACAAATGGAACACTGTCAAATGAGTGAAAAGTATTTTCACTCTCATTCACTGGAACATGATAACTGATGTAGTTAAAAGGAGAAATTGACATTCCTACCAGTAGCTGAACATAAAGATATGTATTTTGTTCTCCTGTTCTAGCCTCTACAAATGAAGAACCCAATGGCAGGAAAAAGCCTCTTCCTTGTAGGGGCTAAATTAAAATACAGAAAATAAATTGTCTTTGAAGATGTTCTGATCATGAATCATTGAATATTTAAGTCATAGAAAGGCTAAGACAAAGCTATAGCTTTTATCTGTTGAAAAATGTCATGTTAAAGGCAAAGCAATTTGAGGAATGATTGTTGGTGTTAGTATTTTTACTTCAGGATGGACCTTCACAAGGTGAGAAATTGGAAGACAGAGAAAGAGGAGAACAAACCTAACAGCTGCATTAAACCAAATAGTATCTTCAAGGTGGTGTGATAATATACAGTGTGTTGCGATATTTTTCTCTTTTTGCAACAACGTTTTAAAGACTTTTTTTTTCAGTGTGAAATCAGCTTCTTTATTGCTGTGTTCCTGACAGCACCACAGTAGAAAGGTATGTTCTCTCATTTAGCCAAATAGCCTAATTCATGAGTAATTCTCTTCAGGTTAGAATTCTGTCACTTATAGATACTGAAAACATAAAATGTTTTATTTCTTTGTATATGGAAGCTTGTGATTCCCATAACTCTGCTAGGGGCAAAGAAAGGATCACCATGTATTTGAGGTAAGATAAAATTTTTAGCAATTTACAATAGCAATTTGAAAACAATTTTTTTCTCTTTAAAGAAGACTGTCTAGACAGAAATTCTCTCTGCCCTATTCCTGCTTTTTCTATTGCTGTATGTTTATGCAGCGTTAAAATCATGTGAATCATCTGCAGATAAGGTCTCCTGGCTGTGCATGGGACCCAGTGGTTCCCACACCTGTGAACTTCCCGAGAAAAAAACACCTTCCCTTTGGGGCACTCCCGTGCTCAATGGGAAAAGCACCACTTTGTGCCTTTTTGTGAGAACACCATGTGTGGGTGTTGTTGATGGTCCACCCAGTCCAGGGTTTGTTCTATGTCAGTGGTAGCAGGAGATGTGGTTTAGGGAGACATCGATGGATTTGTTACTATGGAGAGAGAAAACCAAACCCAACAATGCTGAGAGAATAGTGGATATTATGAAATGCAGTTCTTGTCAAAACTGATTTAGGAAAAGCAGACAATAATTGAGATAAATGACTATGCTCCATTGCACCTCTTCCTCTTCCCCTTCCCCCCCAGCACTACAGGAATATATGAATGTGCTTTTGCTTTTTTTAGTGTTGGCTCTTTGTCAAGGTTACCATTACTTGACTTTCTGATGCTATGTTGTAAAGCTCTAGTCAAATTCCTTTGATGTCGTGTCTTGAATACAAGGCATGGCTTCTAGGGCTTCTCTAAGAAACATGCACTAACTGACTGGAAGTAGCCACATGCATTTCAATAAATGCAGTCATCTGAGTGGTCTCAAGTTCATGTGATTATAATGAGAAATAAATATCTGCAATGTGCTGGTTTTGGCTGAAAGAGAGTTAATTTTCTTCAGAGTAGCTAGCATGGAGCTATGTTTTGGATTTGTGCTGGAAACAGTGTTGATAACCCAGGGATGTGTGAGTTCCTGCTGAGCAGGGCTTACACAGCGTCAAGGCCTTTGCTGCTGCTCACACCTCCCCACCAGCGAGGAGGCTGGGGGTGCACGAGGAGCTGGGAGGGGACACAGCCGGGACAGCTGCCCCCAGCTGACCCCAGGGATGTTCCAGACCATATGGCGTCGTGCTCAGCATAGAGAGCTGGGGGAAGAAGGAGGAAGGGGGGGATGTTGGGAGTGACGGCGTTTGTCTGCCCAAGTCACCGTTACGTGTGATGGAGCCCTGCTGTCCTGGAGGTGGCTGGACACCTGCCTGCCCATGGGAAGTGCTCAATGAATTCCTTGGTTTGCTCTGCTTGTGTGTGCGGCTTTTGCTTTACCTCTTAAACTGTCTTTATCTCAACCCATGAGTTTTCTCACTTTTACTCTTCTGATTCTCTCCCCCATCCCACTGCAGGGGGGAGTGAGTGAGCAGCTGCCTGGTGCTTAGTTGCCAGCTGGGGTTAAACCATGACATGCACGTAGCAACCAGAGACTCCCTATAGCAAGTGGGAATGCAGGGAAAGTTTCTATTGAAGAATATAACTTTTTCTTGCATAAGTTTCAAGTGGGTTTGTTTTCTATAAAGGATCTCCTTCAATGTCAGTTCATTAATGTTATGAGACTTGGCTTAGAAACTAGGAAATTATAACTGCTGGCATCTGAGGAGCCATCCCTTAATGTAGTCTTCAGGCTGGTTACAGTGGTCAGTTTGTGCCCCAGGGGTGTGAAGGCAGATGGGACTGAGCTTCCCATGATGCTGATTTCCTGGAGTGGGATGCCCTTGACAGAGATGAAGTCAGTGTTACAGGCAACTCCCTGGAGTGGGAGAGGTAGCTCTGAGATGGTTCTGTGAATATGTACCTGTTCAGAATTCTGAGCACTTGTTTGAATAGCTAAGAAACCCAAAAGTGTCTGATAGAAACACAGCTAAATTTCAGAAGAGGAACTTTTTAGATTCTTCTTCAAGGAGATGGTTGTAAAGATTTATCTACTAAAATGCAAATTCAATTGACTTCTCAACAATGCCAGATTTGGGCTCTGATTCAGCAATGCTTATGTGAGTAACTTCCAAAGGGCCAGTTACTGAAGTATGTTTTAAGAACTGGA
The DNA here is from genome assembly GCF_031877795.1 of Strix aluco. Taxonomy (NCBI): domain Eukaryota; kingdom Metazoa; phylum Chordata; class Aves; order Strigiformes; family Strigidae; genus Strix; species Strix aluco. The sequence continues at coordinate 25,739,409 of NC_133942.1, read as the reverse complement.
CCCTTGGAAATGGAAGTCCATCACTTAAATGCAAAAATAAACGCATCATAGTCTTCTAAAATAACTTGGAAAAGCAACAGGTTGATTTTGATATGTAATACAGGCAGGGCACAAGGGGAAACTATCTGTTACTATTTCTGAGCATCCTAAAGAAGTTGAGTCAGTCCTGGAAGGAAATGCATACTTGCAGCTGGAAAATGGTCCTTGTAGCTGGGCTCCTTTGAATGTGGGATCCTGCCTACTGGTGCTTCCCTTCCCCTTTAGCTTGCAGTGTAGACCTGTGGTTTCTCCAGTTTGTGGATCCTTTGCGAAGAGAGCAAAAGAAATGTTCCTGGGTGCTGCAGAAGGCAAGTGACCAAAGGTGAAGTCTGGAGGCTGTAGGCATGTATCCTTCCTGGCTGACCATGCACTCATGATCTGTAGCTCCCGCCATACAGCCCAGCTTGGGTCCTTCCCCTGGGCACTGGGGCTGCGAGCAGAGGGCTGTTCAGTAGTGCTCGGCCTCTTTGGAGGCCGGTGTGGCTTGTGAGCTGTGCGTTGGCCACTGCTGCACTGCACCTTCTCCCCAACATGTTATCCAGAGAGGGGTTTGTCCTTCAGATCTGGAAATAATACCTGGTTTCAATCCATCCTTATTGCTAAATCACTTTAGCAGCAAAGTTTATTTATATTTCATAATTACCTTAAAGTCTCCTTACAGCAGACACATGGTACTTGCAGTCACATTTAAGGTTGCAAAGCAGTTTCCATAGCAACAGCTGTCTCTGCACACCATAATTTTGTAGAGCGTTTCACTATTGGCTAAAAAATAATCCACAATTGCTTTTTGTCCAAGGTTTCATTTTTCCATCAATCAATTCTGAATTAATTTGAGGTGAAAGAATAAATTATTTCTTATTAGGAAAAAAAATCCTCCCTCTCATTTTCTTCTGGGAGAAACTATTACAAAAATAGGCAGGCTGGGGACTACTAGCATTGTTTGGGCTGAGAAAAAAGGTTGGCTTTAATTAAAGGAAAATAATACTGTGGGTGTATGTGGCGGTGATTTGGTTTTGACCATTTAATTATAATATTGTGTGTCTGTCCTTTTACTTGACTTGTTTGCCATTTTTAAATACTTAAATATTTTAAAAAAGTAATAGTTATCTATCTTAAAGATTAGCTTTTTTTGGCACTTACTGTAGTTTGAATTTTAGCTATCGAAATAGTAAAAATGACCCAGTGTTTTAAGACTACATCCCTTTCATATTGATGTACAGTAACATCGTTAGAATCAGTCAAAGCTAAAGCCATGCTGGGAAGATCTGGAACCTCTGGCTTTGATTTTATCCATTCTGACTTGAATCTGACCCAGGACTTGCTGCTTTAAATGTTTTTATCTTAAAATTACCAAACTGATTTTCTTCAGACTTAGCCTTGTACTGACTCCTGAAGAAACCTACAAAGCAAATCTAATTTGAAGAAAAATACCATTTTAGTTCTAAAGTTATTTGCATTTAACAAAATGAATTGTAAACTGATACAATCTTAGTAATGCAGTTTCAGATCTCATTCTATCCATGTTAACCATTGCCTCTTAATTTTATCATTCTTGGATTTCTTCAGTTTCTCAAGATTTATGAAAACTCTTTGTATTTTCTTTTTGGAATATTCTGCATGGTCTGCTTTGTTCAGTTTGGTAGATTTTACTAAATATAAATCCTTTTTAGAGCATTTGAAGGATTTCAATTGTGGGCATGTGTAAAGACACAAATTTGAGGGAGACCAAAATGTATTAGGAGTCCAGAGGTATTTATGTTCCTTTTAACAACATATATTAAACTGGAAATGCATGGTCAGCTCTCAGATCTGTTGAGAGTTTCCTGTGTATCACTTTTGTGTCCACAGCAGCTGCAACAGAATTACAGGCCTCCCATTGCACTTTCTCGTTCTGTGCATGGTACTTCAAATGCACAGCTTCCAGCTTGACCCCAACTGCCCTCTCATCCAACAAATTACAGCCCAGAAATACTCTTTTTTCTTGAAAAATGGAGTGCAGGTTAATTGCACATTTACATCTTGAAAGACAAGGAAATGATGATATTAAGTTCAAATTACTTTTAATTTTTGTGTATATATGTTACAACACTCTTCAGTAATCTCTGAATATCAGTTTTATTGATACAATGAAATAATTTCCCATTCAAACTAGATATATATGTATCAGTTTTTATACTACAACACTTTTTGTGTGAGGGAATGAGTTGATGGCAATTACTTAGGTATAAGTAGAAAATTCAGTGCATTGTATTACATACTGAAAGTGTGTTATTAAAAAAACAGTGGAAAAAGTCTGAATACTAAAGCTGGTAATGTTAATGTGATGTGACCATATATTTTTCATTTAACATTAAAATTTATAGCATTGCAATTTGAATGTATTCAAAATAATAGGCTGTAGAACTTGAGCTGCAAGTCTGAGATGGATTCAGTGCATTTGAAAGCTGTTAAAATAATGATAGAGGTTTTTGGAAGGAAGTATCTTTTCCAACATTCTTGTCATCTGGGAACAAATTTGCTCCTAAGAGCGCCAAAACACATACTGGCTTTTAAAAAGACAAATGGTCCATATCTTATTTGAATAAATATCAACTTGCCATTATCATGTTGTAATGAGATTAATGAATGGTATCTTTTAGACAGTTACGTTACAGAGGAAATACCTATTTTCCCCATTTGCATTAATATATGTTCTAAAGTATCACAGACATATACTTAGTTCTATTAAAATTCAATCCTTTCCACAAATTTGAACTATACCCCTTTAAATTGGTAGTTCAGCTGCAGATTAGCAGAAAAAGGCTAATTTACATTCAGTTTTTCACCCTTCTTTGCATCTTCATCCATCAAGTTCAGACCTTCTGGGTTTTTATCACAATTTTTATTGAAATGTTAATGTATAATATGAGGGTGCAAAAAGATTAAGAAAATGTGGAGGGAGAAAACTCACAGGCATCTAAAATAACATTTAGCGTAACTGAAAAGGGTACATGGATCTTTTGCTGCTTAGGTTCAGATGCTGGCTTTTAGCAGTTGATAATATTCCTAAACATCTGCTGAATGTGGTTATTTCTTGAGCCTGGTGGGTCATAATTTTTCCATTATAGCTGAGTTCCTGGCCTGCTCTATAACAGTGACATAGTCTGATGCTGCAAATTATGTGGCAATATTAAACTATCTTTACTCTTGGTGTTTGAATAACACAAGCAGGTCAATAAAACAGATGAAAGTTGAGGTTTACAAAGACAGATTGGCTAGAAAGGCAGAAAGATCTGTGTTTCATATTCAGCAATAGGCAGAGTGTTCCTTTGAATATGCATATCCAGGGATGCCTTTGTTAATGAGAGTGGATGTCAAATTAAGTGGCAAACCAACACATTTTTCCTGCAAAAGAAGTAATTTTCCTGGGTGTGTAGTCAGCTTCTGCAATTTCCTTTAGTGTTTTATCATTACTATATTTTTGTGTAGTGTGTTTCCAAATACTTTTTATAACATGATTTCTCTTGGAATGACTGTCTATTAATGTTTGGGATTTGACGTTAGTGTTTGATGTAGTGGTACCATCTTCTGACAAAAGCTTTTTGAGGAGTGAGAATGACTTCTGTATTTTTGGGGGGCCTTTTTGTTGTTGTTGGTTTTGGTTTTGTTTTTTGTTTTGGTTTTTTTTTTTTTTTTTAAATAACATTTCTCATATGGTCAGAAAAAGAACACATTCTCTTGATTTTAAAGCCAGCCAACATGCTGACCTGAGCATTTGCTATCTACATATAGCTCACTTGAGTATTTTGGAGTCCTTGTGTGGTCCTAAAGAGCTGGATAACTGCTGGAGATAGGCAGAAGGAGTCTTCCCACTTTGGGACAGATCTGTGGCAGGGGCATAGCTAATACAGCCACCTCAATGCTACTTTCTTTTATGTTCTTGATCTATTGGGTTTTGTTTTGTTTTTGAGTGCCTGCCATGGTATGGGAAGAGGAGATGTTGTGAAGTTTATTCACCTTATGTTTTGTTGGCAAAAGCCATTCAAAGACTGATGTGAAGCTAGTGCATATGTGAAACAGCCTTGGAATTGCTCTAATTTACACTTAGAGCAGGAACAAGCCAAACTGAGCTTCTCCAGGATTGAGAAGAATGAAAATGGCTGTAATAATATTATTCCTAACTCCCTTAAATCTTCTGATGAACATTTGAGGACCTTGCTTTAGGCTGCTAGAGACTGGATTACAGTAGATTACATTGTTATATTTGTTAAGTGCAATTTAGATCCACAGAAGAAAAAAAAAACCAAGAAAAAAAGTTTTCAGTCAGGGGACTGTCATTTTTTTGTCAGTAGAAAAGTGAGTTGACATACAAAGCATTTTGCCATGGAACTCACTATAGCAATTGAAGAAATATTATTTTCATTTCACACTGTCCTATGGAAAGCTTTGGATCTTTTCTTATATCTCTATTAGAAACACTGTAGAATTTTTGGCAGTGACTGCATAGAGTCACTATTCAGTCCCTGAATAGAGGTTGTCTGAAGAAAGGAGGCAGGCCACCTGCTCAATCACTATAGGATTTAGAGTTGGGTTTTATGCTAGTATGACATGCTGTGAGCTACACTGGTGGTCTGCCCTTACCTATACACTGGGAGATCTCTTAAGCAAGTTTTAAAAATATGAAATATATTCTTTTCAATACTCCACATGGAAGCTTTACAATTTAAGTCAAGTACCTTGAAGAAGCCCAAGTGGACTGTGCTGACACAGCTGTCTTTATCAAACTGCTATGCACCTTTCTAAAAAGAGAACAGATTGTTTTCACAGGACCAACTTGCTAGGAAAACATCAATCATTATATTTAGACTGTTGCCTGGCATTGATGATATTTGAATCTGTCTTGCCAGTTACAAGTTACTTGTTCTAGGCTTTGCATAAGGCTGACCAGTTTCCAGTTCCCCAGACACCACTTTTACTGCTTGCAAACACTGGGAACTTTTTCTACTTGAGGATTTCCTTAGATTTTTAGGTTTGTTAAAAAATTGTCAATAGTTCAGAGAGCTCTTCAGCTAATGATCTGGGCCTGTTGATTCAAAACATAAATTTTTCCAGATGCTGCCTTACAGCTTTTATTACAGGTTCTGCAATTCTGTTTTGTTCACATTCAGGTAAGACGAATATATATTTTATATTTTAGTGCTCTGTTTTAAACATAGCACAAAGAATTAAGAAACATGCCTTCCTTTTATGAATAGATATTTGGTTGTACTACCTGTATACACTGAGTGTATGCCTTGCTTAGTTCTTTTTTTCAGAATTTGTATTTAAGAGTATGTTCTTGATGTCTGTGACCCCACTAGCTCTTTGATTGATTCCTTCAGTGTCTATTATCAGCCACTTGCATTATATCTTGTAGTATGGATGTTAACCTTTTGCTTTGTACCTTTCTTTTTATACTAGTATAAGTATTTTTATACTAGTATAATTATTGATGTTTAAACTGCAATTCTGTTTTGTTACCCTTGTTTTTAAATATGCTGCATTTTTCAGGTTTGTGAAAGTGTGGGTTGCTGGCGTCCAGTAGGATTTTTGCCAGTATTTTCAATTTGAAATGTAGTATTCTTAGCAGGGATGTTTTTGCTGTTACACATGGATGCTATTACACATTTACATAGGATGTAAAAGAAGAAAAAGACTTTGGAAGATGGATACTTTATAATTCTTGTTCTCTTTTTTTTCTAAAGCAAGAAGTTACAAAGTACATTGGATATAGCATTAAATAAAAATAATACAAAGAGAGACAAAACCAAATAGAGACAACTTCCATATTAAAAAAATCTCTGAAAAATGGGCTGATTATACAAAAAAGGTTTTATTTGGAAGGAAAAGAGTAAAGTCAAGATTCTTTTTCTTTATTTTTTATTTTAAGTTTCAACTTCTAAGCTGAGCACAGAAGTCATGCAAATGAGGGAAAGGTGAAGCAATTGAGTCCTTTGAAAGTGAAACAGTATGTCTCAGAATCAGGGGGGAATTCAACGAACTATTTAATTTAGACTCTCTTTCAAGTTTATTAAATAGGGTTTCTCAGTTTCTGAACTTGCGTGTTTCATTGCTGAGAGTTGCTGTTTCAAAATATGCTTATAAAGACTCAAATGAAAATAAACCTGTTCAGTAGAAACTTTCCAAATGTAATATTCTTCAATAACTTAACAGTAATAGAATGGCATGTTTGCAATCGGCTCATGAAAATATTTTTTTTTTTTTTGAATGCTAGTGTGGGATAGCTGAAATAAGGAGAACTTGGGCTGTTTGTTTGGAGTAGATATTATCTTTGAGAAATAAAAGCATAAGGAATGCCATCTGGCCCATGAAAATATGCCACTGAAATGATTATGGTATTAAAGAAAATAGTCTACTAACATTTAGAAGTGTAATGAATATCATTGCTAGCACTTTAAATAGGATGGCAAACCTGAGGATTCTCCACTGGGAGAAGAATAAAATTCTTCGATGTCATTTATGGCCCCTGGTCACCAATTTAGATAAACTCCTCAGCTGATGCAAGACTGTTAGCAATGCAAAGCTGGTGCTGAATTACCATTCCAGCTTTCCTTGTGATGGAAATGTGTGTCTGCAGCTGCAAATGTAAAACCTCCTACAGATTTTCAGTGCTCTGTTCCTTAGATAGCTGGTGTTTCTCTTGGCACTTAAAGAACCGTGTATTCATCTCTGGAGATACCAAAATATTGACTGTGACAGCAATGCATATATCACAAGCTGTGTCACGTCACATGTAGAGCCTGATAACCATACTGATCATTTCCAGCCGTGGGAAAGCTTTTATGCTCTAATGTGAACAAGAAATGCCTGGATGCTTTGGAAGAGATTAGAAAATAGTTATTGTTTTACAATGCAAGGCTGGTAGCTTTTAACCATTCTTCTCTGCCATTTACATTACTGACAAAGTAATTTCAGCTGTGCATACAGAAAATATGGGAAACAAACAAAACTATTCTCTCTTATTAATTTAATACTGGACAGTGGGCAAATGAGTGAAGTTCCTGTTTTCAAATATGACCTTCATTTTTAGGTCCTCCACACTTTACAGGTATCTAATATTAGCCATTTGCTTTTTCTGAATTCAAGAGTATTGAACGCCTGCTTCTTCTATTAACTACTACTTAAAGGACACTAGATTTGTAGAAAAAAACACCCTTGGAAAATCAAGTCATGAAATTTGAGACATTTTTGAAATATGAGTTTTAATTTCTTGCACTTTAATGTCCCCATCTGTACAATGGCCATCTCAGTTGGGTGGTGAGGAAGCTTACAGTTTAGCAGTAAGCTGGAAGGAAGTCATTAGTACTTTTCTGAGATTGCACTACAAAAACTCAGGAGAGGAAAAGTCCATGGTAATTCCCTTTCCCCCATGGATCTCTATCAGGGGAAAGACTGAATTTCTGTTGCCCTTCAACAGACTCGCCTCTAAATCCCACTGATACTGGGCCCTGTGCAGAAGCTCTGAATCTCCGTGGCAGTTATGTGCCACCAGTGACTATGTAAATCTTGTCAGCACAACCTTAAGGGGTCTGTACTGTCCACTAAAGGATCCAGTGGAAACGATGAATGTCTGCTCACAATGTACTTGTCTATTGGTTTATGCCCATCCATCGGCATGTCTGCAGAAAGTGAGGAATATGTTTTAGTAGAGTGGCCTCTGCTCAAATACACATAATTGGGGCTCTCTGTGGGGAGCTTTTGTAGGCCCATATCTATCCCCTACAAAATGGTTGTGATGTTAGCCACGTAATGTCTACCGAATATACAAAAAGTCCTACTGTGAACTTGCTGGGCTGGCTGTAAAATACATTAAACTCTTCTATTTGGAACGCTTGCATTGAATAGTAAAATACTGGGTCTATATTTACCTTTGCAGTGTCTAATTAACTCCCTGTGAGGTTGGTCATTCAGGCCTCAGGTTTCTAGGACCTATGAACCAATCCTCGATTCTCTGTTAAATGCACTGAGTTCTCATTTTAAAAGTTATCTTTTGTATGTTGAAATTTAAACAATTTGAACATGAAATAGGCATTGAATTTTACATAATTTTCTCCTTGAGCTTTGATAAAGCAGTGAGCCTGCACAAAAGGTGAAATTGTTTAGCTGACCATCGTGAGCAAGCCTGTTTTTGAATAAAACTTTCTCTTTGCTCACCAGTTAAAACTTTGTGGAGATTTTGCTTATAAGTATGAAAGGCGTCTTGTCTGCACACCAGAGCAGCTCACAAGCATTTGCTGGGAACTGCAGACTGAGGCAGATTGTTGTGTAATACTGGACAGCTTCCAATGCATTTCCTTCAGTGCACCTGTGCTGCAGGTAGAAGTGACCCATTCTTTTATGGAGTTGTTTTAATCTATATGAAACTCCATTTATGAAAGATTAGGTTTTCAAACCCTTGATTGATCAGTCTCAGATCTCTCAGAAGTATTATGTTCTTGGTAATGTATCTGCTCAAAGTCTCACAATAATATTTACAGCGCTTTCTGTCTTTAATAGTTTCTCATTGACAGGTTTGAATTTTTCATGGATAAAATAGTCTTGATTTCAAATTTCTGAACTTTACAAGCTATGTTAGGAAACCATGCAGGGAAAATTTTCCACTTCTAAACCAGGATTAAGATGGAAAAGGTAAAACAAACCTAAAAACAATTTGATCTTTTTTTTCTAAGTAATGTTCTGACTAATTTATTTATCTCATTCTATTTGAAAGAAGACTCTGATAAATAGAAAAAAAAAATGAATTTAACAGTAAAACCAGTTGTATTCCTTTATATTGCCTGTTTGACCCTGTGTTACTGCCTGGAAAATCATAGCAATAACAGAGCAATACCAGGGGCAGTTTTGCACATGTTTACCCTCTTATGTACAGTATCAAGTACATTTATGTTTAGTATATCTATACCTTGGGCTTATGTAAGATAACCTCCCTCCTCCCCATAAAACACTTGCAGGTGACTGTGATAGTTCTTCCTCACAAAACTCCTTGCTTAGTCATCATTAGTGGGGTTGTTTATTAATTTCCTACTAAAATTCGTGAACCTAGCACTGTTGAGAACAGATGTGCTGCAACTGGGATACAAATGGAAAGATTATCTGCTTGATCCTGCTTATGCATGTTGGGGTAAATGAGCTCTAGCGGGGTGGTGGAGCTGTACTTGCCAAGTCTGACTGTATCTGGAGATGCAAACCAGATAATTAGAGACATGAGAATTAGAGATGTGTAAACCCCTCCAGCAGAGGGACACAATTAAGTGGTTGTGCCTTTGGGCTCTCAATAAGGAAACTGTGCTCGTTGAAAGAGCACTGTGTTTTAATAACATCTGATTTCATAAAACCAAAAAAAGCTATTTGCCCGTCATGGAATAGAATGCTATAATTCCTATTCTGGGGAAGACAATGCTGAACTTCAGCTATGTGTTTGGATCAGAATCTAGTACCATCTATTCCATCTTAAAGCTTGGTTAGCATACCCAGAGTACCAGCAGCAAATCTACTGATATTACAGCAGTTACTCATTTTTTATGTTTCCATGATATTAGAGTTATTTCAGGAACAATATAATGTGAAAACAGAGACACTGTAAGTGGTCCAAGGTCATAATGGTGGAACCAGTTAGTAAAAACAGTCAGATTTTTTAATATTGCATTTTATAGGCAGTTAAAGATGCTCCCAAACAGTTTCACTCATAAATATGATTCTCTTTTTTAATAACCTATGGGCCTCTGAAAAACAATGACAACAGTGTGATTGTTCTGCAAGTGTATTTCTAGGGCAAAGTATAATGACATAGTCATACAGCATTTTTGTAACACAGAAACAACAACACTATGTTCTGATTTGCTTCTGAGCTGTTCTTCCCCCAGATCAGATGTGAATGGAGGAAACAAAAACACCACCATTTTTAACGGATTATTTCTGGTTTGGATGAGCAAAAAACCTTTTTCTTTAAAATTTTAGGACTGTAGTTCAAAGGTAATGACTAATTAAAGAAACGAGTTATGACGGCTCAGTGTCTGGTTTATTCCCTCTGTGATTATCAGCATATAGAGAAGTCATTCTGAGTTCAGGCAGGAAATTTTGCATCCAGTGACATCTGCATGGAGCTTTGCATTTTATAAGTCGAAAAAAACCAAACCAAAAGCAAGTATAGACTAAGAGCATCTTCATACAAGAAATCTGTTCCAAGGAGAGATCTCTGTTGCCAAGTAAGGTGGTGAAAGTATGACACCAGTTGCAACTTAAGTAATTACTAAGAAACTATTACAAATGACAGAAACTATTGAACATGACCTTCTACTTAGACTGCCAGTCAAATTTGTCTAACAGTACCAAAAATGGGAGAAAGAAGGCCTGAATTAAAGGGATGGCATTAGCGAGCAATTGCAGTAGCCAGTTATCTTATATGAAACAGGTACTGTAGGGGGATAAAGACCTACAAAAGAGTGAATACTTGCAGGCTATTTTGATGCTTTAGAAACATCTTTTCTTTTTTCTTCTTTTGCACATCTTTCTCAACAAAATCTTAGTCAAAAAAGATATTTTCTAGATGTTTTTCTTCATTTCTGCCTGGCATGAAACTCTAAATATTTACATGAAAGATACATTGCATATAAATATTTAGATGTTAAAGGAAAGATGTTCTGAAACAGAGAGATTCCTTTGCAGTAGTAAGGTAAACCTTGTCTCTATTTTGCAGACAAAATTAACTGAAATTGTTTGCCTAGAAGATTCAGATCTGGAAAAAACTCAAAGATTCTTTCTGTGTAAATAGTGTGCTGACTGTGGTGTATCTGTTATCGTATGAATAATTTATATATATCTGGAGACCTGCTGTATGTTTTAATGTCTTTGAGGCAAATGTATTCATTTTACAAATAGACAAATCAGTCAGTTAAAAATCTGTTTTACTTTCTGGCTTAAATCACTCTGAATGGTGATAAAATCCAAGTTATGGCCCTTGACACCACTGTCTTGATGCAGAGTTTGCATTTCATCTGTGCTGCCTCATTGCCTTGAGATTTTGCCTGGCAGTTGTAACTGAAAGGTGCTGGAGACCAAACCTGGTTACTGATTGTACATGATAAGCAGGGTAGAAAGAGGCTTTCACTCTGTGTGGCACTAAGTCTGTGAGCCAGTGAGAATAAAAACTAACTATATAGTTTGAGCCACCCTTGTCTTCAGCAGTACTCTGGAGATCACTGAATATTCAAAAGCAATTATACTGGATTTATAGTCTTAGATTCCAAGTTTTTCTTTTAAGTACTTTTTCACAGAAATGCCACTAATAGAACACAAAAAATTCACATTTCCAAATGGGAACAGTTTACATAAGAAGGTCCTTCAGGGCACTGTCTTACATGCCTGCAAACCATTGTGGACAAAGAGGTTTCCCTGTTAATGACAACTCAGGGGAACTCTCATGGGTTAGTTCAACCCTGGAGCGGCATAGTACTTACAAACGGGGGAAATTCAAAATTGCATTGCCTGTCTTGTTGCACTCATTACTATTGGCAAACTGCATGTTTTGCATGAGAAGCAAAAAAAAAAAAAGCAGAAGAAACCTGGCGGTGGTGTAAGGAAGGCAGACCAAGCCACTGGCCATACCCTCCCCCCCCATTTTTCCCTCTGAAGCAGCGTGGAGGATCCAAAATGCAACCCTTAAACTTGGTGCAGTCCATCCCAGTATGACAATGCAGTGGGCTGTACTGATTTACATGACATTGTTCCCAGAGGTGCAATCTTTTGAAGTAACTACTCTTTTCCAGAATATTAAAACCACTAAATAAGTATCAAATGGCATTATTATTCAGTGTATGAAGGATAGTTAAGGAAGTGGATCCTTATGCACACAACTTTGATTTTTATATCACTATATATAAAGCTCATGAATCTTTACCAAACTGCTTCATTCACTGAAATCCATAATTGATTTTTTTTCACCATGAGACTTCGGCTGAACAAATCCAGTCTTAGCATCTGTCTGAAAGCAGAGGTCATAAATCACCTATTTTACTACAAACTCTTGGAATTTCAGTAGCAGGTTTTTAAAGCCTGTTGGACTAATTTTACATGAGCGGTGTATCTACTTACTCTGCTGTAAAATGTTCTTCTCTAGTAAAATCTATGTGTACAGCTATGAGAGGTTTTACTTGTTCTGTTATTTTGTTTTAGCTCAAGACATTTACTGACTTTTCTTAAAATGAAAAACAGTGGAAAAATACATTGAGCTTAATAGTTTATCTGGATTTTTTTTGTTTATTTTTATATAGTGTTCTGTAAAGTTCTTAATGAAATTTAGCATTTATCTTGCGTTTCTTTAATCAGTTACTTAGTTTGTATTCCATTTACTCTGAAATACCTTGCTTGGAGTCAAAGCCCTACTATCTTAGATGCTCTGGAAATGTTTTCCCTACTAACTTATTACCTCTACTGTGGCTCAAAGACCTCAGAAAAAGTAAATCCAGAATATAGGAACATAATATACACAGCCAAATTTCCATAAGCTAAATCATTCCTCTGAGAAAGAATATGAGTATATGATTTGAGCAGAATCAAGACTCTAGGATAAAATCATTCTTCTCTAAAAATTGATGAAGAGATAAAATAAAGTGAGAATGCACACTTCACAACAAAATAGTCTTTGCAATTTTGGAAATGTTTCAAGCACTGTTCTATATAATCACTTTACTAATTATTGTTATTTAAAACTTCTGTGCTCCCCTGTAATATTTTTCTATAGTTCTCACTTGCAGGCTATAACCAAAAAATGCTGAAATAAATAATAAACTTTGTATTTTACTTCCTTCCAGCCAAGGAATTCTAGGAGATGAATTTTTAATGCATTACTTTAGATTCATAACAACTCTACAGTTTCTCTTTATGCAGCTTCAAATATACCAGCTAGAGATTAACAGAAATGTGAAGGAAGAGGACAATCTGGTTTTACCATCTGCTACTTGGTCTTGTGAATTCACATTTATGTGGCTCATTTTATGCAGCACATACAGTTCCTGTCATATTAAAGTAATATTTGCCATGTATTAACTGAACACATGTAAGTCCTTGCCTAAAGTTTCAGGGCTACAAGTGCTGCTTGAATAGTTCTTGGTAAGAGACTGTTCTCAGTGTAAGGTGGTGTGTGTGTGTGTGTGTGTGTGTGTGTGTGTGTGTGTGTGTCTGTAAGAAAGAGTTTCAGGTTAAAACACATTTTGGGAATGAACAAAAGAAATGACAAGTACAGTGTCTATGAATATAGGCTAGCTTCATGTACAGCTGGTTAGTTTCTTTTCAAAGTCATGAACTATAAAGAACAGATTGTATAAGAACTACTTACCGCAGAATTACCTAGGCCAGAATTACCCACGCCGTATTAGCTGCCTTCCCATGGGTGTTGTGGCACGAGTGTCTCTCCATACAGTTCTGCCACTGACCCAGTAAGCAACCTTCATTAGCATGCTTGCAGTTGTGTTTCAAGGTGTCAGTGCTGCACACCCTTGCTTTTTTGCTGTCTAAATTGGGATGGTAGTATCTTAATTTGATGTATCATTTGTCAGTGAAACCGAGCAGACTTAGAGGATTTTGTATAATTGCGAAAGATGCAAGTTGCCCATGCTCTGGAATTGGAGAAGAGAGGTTTCCTTGTCTTCTGGTTCGGCTTCTGTATCCACAAATTGGAGATTATACTTAACCTTGCTTTGTGCAAGATTTGTAACTCCTCAGCTGATGTAATTCCCTAGGGTTATCTTCTTCTTTCATTTTATAGGTTGTTATTTTATTTTATCCAGGCTCCTAATAAAACAAAGTTTTACTTTTAATAGAGTTCAAGTTACAAAGTGTCCTTGTTTTGAGTGGGATCGAGCTAATTTTTTGTCTTAGTAGCTAGAATAGTGCTGCATTTTGGATTCAGTATGGGATATGGTATGGGAAAAATGTTGATAATACCCTGATTTTTTTAGTTGTTGCTAAGAAATCAAGGACTTTTCAACTTCCCATGTCCTGCTAGTGTGCAAGAGCACAAGAAGCTGTGAGGAAGCATAGGCAGAGCAATGGACCCAAATTGAACTATGAAATTTTCTATATCGTATAACATCATGCTCAGTATATAGATGAGAGTTAGCTGGGAAGCTGGGTCTCCTGTTCTGGGATTGTGGTTTGGGGATTTGTCTCTTCTCTGGGGTCGCTAGCTGGGAATTGGCTGGGCATTGGTCAGCGAGTGGTGAGCAATCGCGTTATGCATTGCTTGTTTGTATATTCTATTATTACTATCATTATTATTATTATTTTAATTTTATTTTATTTCAATTATTAAATTGTTTTTATCTCAGCCTATGAGTCTTCTAGCCTTTACCCCTCCAATTCTGTCCCCCATCCCACGGGCAGAGGAGGGTGAGTGAGTGGCTATGTGGTGTGTTTGGCTGCTGGCTGGGTTTAAACCATGACACACAGCAAATCCTTAATACGGATATCAAAAGTTAATTATGCAAATAATTCAAGTACTCCACTGAGACCTTAGGGGAGTCACACTCAATTAATCAGTAATAATTGAAACCGTTTAGTGCTTATTGTGTTTGTTTTTTTATTTGGGAAAATAATTTCTGAATGAAAATGACAATTATTTAATATTTTGTTTCTAATTCCTCTACAAACCATAATGTATCCAGCTAGGAACTTGCAGGCTGTGAATAAGCAAAACCAACTATGAACTTCACAAGTCTTAAAACTGAATGGCTTACATATTCATGAAGCTTTATGATTGTCACTGATGGATAACACTGCCCATTTTATGTATTTCCTACCTCTCTCTATGAGTCTCCAAAGTCAAATCTCTTGTGATTTGCTCTATGGGATGCAGTGAATGCTTGTCAGGCACATTGAAGAGCAGAATAATAATAACTAGCCCTTTATTTATTTGTCCCATTGCAATGTCTTTCCTGTGGGCTTATACATGTTAGTGATTTACCAGCTACGTTAACACATTTGCTTTCTGAGGATTAAGCTCAACTGTGGGAAAACATATTTTCTGAGTAGTTCACAGTGTGCAACCTAAAATTTTAGGCCCTACACTGATTATAGAGAAGAATTACCTTAAACCCCTTGGAATAGACAGCATCAGCGAAAAAAAGCACCACTTTTCTGTCAGTATTAAGCATCATTGTTATTTAAGGCAAACCATGTATGCTCCAGAAAGGGGTTAATGAATGAAGCTGACTACAGCCACCACTAGCTACAGTGGGCTAGGGAGGGTTCGGGTTTGAAAGTGGAACAGAGATTATTTGTAGCTGAATAGAAGGGAAAGCAACCTGTCAGCAACCTTGTGTTTCATGATGGCAGTGGGAAGAGAGGGAGGCCTGGGGATTTAGGAATGTTTGTCAGGGTGCAAGGAAGACTGGCTGATCCCTAAGGTCAGGGAGCAATTCCACAGCTGGCAGGGCAGCAGTCTCTCCAGCCTTTTTTTGGCCTACACAACTTGATTATAATATTGATTATAATGGAAATTGTGATGGCATTGAAGCCACTCAGATTTAAAACCTAATGTGATGGACACGTAAAGTTACATCTTAAAAAAATCTGACTCATTAGTATTTTCATATTTAGTAATTGCACTTATCACACTGGATGTATTTTATTATAGTTTTAGGTTTTCTGTAGTGATTGTGAGCTGAAAATATAATCATGGTCTTTAAGCTTAATATTATTAATTTCTATTTGCTTGGAAAAACTACTATTATAAAAAAAAAAAAAAAAAGAAAGGTATGTCCTGAGGCTCTTTTTCATATTGAGGAGTGTTTGTGATAAGACATCCCTGGATATATCAAGCCTGTTTTGTACAGAGTAGCTTTTTCCTGTATAAGAAGTAGCACTAGATTAGACACGCTATCTTGGATTTATAACACAGATGTATTTAAAACCGTCCTTGATTCAAACTTCACCCAGGTAGCTACAAATAGTATCACATTTAAATAACTTTATTTCCTTCCGTGTTTTGTACCCATGCTTTCAGAAACTTGTCCTTTCAAGAAAAAGAATAAAACATTCTGTTGGGGCCAAATTCTGCACTTGTGTTAATTGAACAATATAGTTCAGGGCAGTTGTGTGACTTTAACCAAAGACACAATTTGATGCAATTTTCTGAGGACAGCTGCATGTCAAGATAATAATAGAGTTACTGACATCTATAGGGTTTGAAATCATTGTTCTTATTTTATTATCCTATTCTATTTATTTAAAAACACTTCCTAGCAGGTAGACACTTGAAATACCATCTCTCCCATCAGCCTTTGTGTATACAAGTGATCAAGCAAAAATGGTAATTATGTCTAATAAATAATGACCAGATAAAAATCAATCTGGACATCAAATTTCAGTAGCAGACATACCATATGGCATCAGGGCTATAGCTGACTGGATGTGTAAGTTGATTGAGAAAATAGAAGTTGTTCAAAATTCTACCGATTTTACCTAAATGTTCTTTGGGTTTTAGTTGATTTTAAAATCAATCCTATTTTCTCCTCTGTTTCCAAGCTCTTTTTTCAATCTCTCAGCAAAATGTCTGAGACTTTTCTCTGCAGGCCTCCAAATTGTCCGATATGCTTTGGATTTGGATCTGTCCCACAGGTGCATTTACAAACTTTGTCAGCATTTTCAAAAGTGGGCACCCAAGAACTGAGCACTTTAATTCTCTTGAAAGCACCCAGGTAGAACTAGCCTGAGTTTCACATTAGCTGAATTTCCTGGAATTACTCCAGCCCTTTTCAAAAGAATGTATTTTTATCTTAAGGGTTAAACTGAAGCCTTGTTATTTTTTATTGCATAACTGAAAATAAATCTTTGAAGAGTTAACTTTTAGAAGCTTTGGGCAACAAATGCTGGCCAAAATGTTGTCTATCTGGCTACTATTTGGACAGTTTAGCTGCATTCTGGGCTCATCACAAGGAACTAACACATTAATTTCAATTAACTTACTGGTGTCTTTAATTTTAGGTTTTAGTATGTTTTATTTAGGTCCAGGATTGAAATTCAGTTAGTATCAGGTTTTAAAATACCTCTCCAAACACACTCTGTAAGTAGCTACCAAAGAATGTAGAATTTGAAACATGAATTTAAGAGCAA
This sequence comes from Strix aluco, assembly GCF_031877795.1. Classification (NCBI taxonomy): domain Eukaryota; kingdom Metazoa; phylum Chordata; class Aves; order Strigiformes; family Strigidae; genus Strix; species Strix aluco. The sequence goes on along the minus strand of NC_133942.1, from coordinate 25,722,222 downwards.
AGCAAGGGAAAATTTACAGTCTCACTTGGTGACTAAATGCTGTAAGAATTAATTGCATACCTATCTCACCTTGAACTGAACTATGTTTAAGACTGAACTCCACGTCTGAGATTCAGAAATGTCTCTGTTTTTCATTTCCCCGTGCCATTCCACAGGATAGAAAAATGCTCTGGTTTTATTCCCATTTTAGCTTCCTTAACTCTTTACATCTAATGAGCAGTTTGTATCTAGAACTCTCCCTCCTCGCTAGTTGTTTCTGAATGTAAAAGTATGTTGTGATTAATTTGACTAACTACTGACCAGCCTTCTGTCACACTGACACTTGTGCATTCAAATCACATAGAAATTGGTGCTGTTTAATTAAACAAAAGATGTGTAAGCACATGTAAGTGTAAACATATAAATTAGACTGTAATACAAGCTGCGTTATGTTATGAGGCATGTTAATTTTATGTTATAAAATAACCAAACACACTTTATTACCTAAATAAAAAATGAAGGGTAAATTGCAAAAACCTGTAATGATGCTGCAAACTGGTTTTGATTTAGAACCATGTCTGAGACTTCCCCTTGTAACAGGGTGACAGTAGCTTTTCCTGGTAGCTGTGTTAAAATATAAAATGTAAATGGCTGTGCAATGCTGTATGAAATCAGTAAGTATTATGATGATAATCTGCCCACCAACTCTATCTTTAAAACCTGATGTTAAGTTTCTAGATTCAGATGTAGTAATGTAGATTTTACTATTATTATTTTTATTTCTATAGTGCAAAATCTCTAGACCTAGATCTGCAAAAGGCTGATGGGTATGTTGTAATTTTGGCTTCATTGTCATTAGCTAGTTGAATCCCTGTACCTTTGCAAAAATCCTGGCCATGACAATAAAAGTTGAAAAGCTTCATATTTGAACTATTGATAAAAAAGTATAACAAATAGAAGACTTGTAGCTTGTAGAATGAGCTGTTTGCATCAATAATCTAACATATTTTGCTTTTGTAGTGATTTTTTCCCACTCGTTATTATAGACAATGTAATATAAGTTTTCAGTGTATAATGTCATTGATATCCATTACCTTCTAAAGTACATGTAACATATGGAGGTTCTTTAAGCTGTAAAATAACATTTGTGTCCATATACTATTCTAGGTACACTTGATGGCACAGCAGAGCCCTTTTTGGTTTTTTGTGTTGTTTTTTTTTTTTTTTCCTTTCATTATTTTCCTCAAAAAGCTAAATTCCCTCTACTTATTCTTTAATATTCCAGACAGTGGCTGTATATCTATTACAGTCTATAGCAGTAACCAGAGCAGTACTGTTGGGTTGTAGTTTTCTCTCTCATGTATCTTCCTCAGCTCAGTGTGTGGCCTTGATACTGGTGTGTGGGCTCTCACCTGTGGGATGCTCAGTGCATTCCTCCATGTTGGCTGTTCAATGGACGTAGGATTGAGCCCAGGATAAATACATGAGCTGGGCTCTTCAAAAAAAGAAATCACAATGAGTTCATGGGGGAACTGATGATTCACTGCTTTGAGAACACTAGCCTAGAGAGTTGTGGATCTGTAGTAAATACAGTGCCCAGAATTTAAAAAATGCTCCTATTCATTTCCTTAAGTGAGAAAAACTGTATAAATTAGCAGTTCCCACTTAGGGCAAGGCTGTCCAGTCTGAGAAATTTGTATTGTGGATTCATGGTCAGACTCTGTATCAGACTAGGAGTACCATAAGTGCTCTTTGCATTAGAGCGATGGATGGAAATCTGTGGGTGAAAGAAGACAGCCTGCTTTAGGCAAGGAGAAGGGAAGATTTTCTGTTAAAAATGTAAATGTTCAGGTAAAAAGGTGAATTGGGGAGCTGAGTTTCTAACCCAGGTATAGTTTTAATGTTACAAAAGTAATAAAAATGTAATGTTAACATTGATTAATACTGTAGCCATTGATCATGGTAATACGTTGCTTTGATCACAGATAGATCTGCACATCCAAACATGCTTTATTGATTTTCTTTGGTTTTTTTCTTTTTAAAGTTGTATTACTCTTTATACTGAACATTTTTTTTAAGAAATATATATTTCTTCCTAAATCTTATCTTCATTATTATATGTGAAAACCAACAAAGAATCAAATATGTTTAAAGCACTTTTTAAAAGTCTCCTTTTAAATAATTCAAGCAATTTTACAGTGTCAGTGACTGAAAATCATAACATTAAACAGTTTTCTCTTGGAAATCATTAAGAACATGCCAGTTGCAGTCTAAACATTTTACAATCTGTTCTGCAATACATTGAGATTTAATATAATCTAATTTAGGACACTGAGTTTTAATAAAATCTAAGTTACTGAATGTTTCATCTTTTGGAAAGAATTTTCAGACTTTTCTGGGACTTGCTTGAAATATTTAGTAGTTCCTCAGACATAATTTTGTAATTTTGAGCAACAACATGAGATGTGAAAATAAATATATTTTCTGTAGATACAGGAACTCTATGCTCTTCTTCAAATTGTGTAAATGAAAGAGCATCTATTTATAGTTCTACAATGAGAGTCATGCAATACTACAAGACTAGTTTATGTCCACTTCATATATCAGAAAATGCATTGTAATTTTACGATGTAATATAAAATTGAAGGACATGAAACCCTTAATATTATGGTTATGAAAGGTTTATAACATTCTTCATCAATAAAATGGGGATTAAATATCTTCCTAATTATGATATGCCATGATATTTTTCAATGAAATGCTCTAATTTAAAGAAACTAATGTGCATAAAGGAAGAAATATGACCTTACATCTGAAAACTACCTTCAGTATAAGAGTTACATCATACTTAATAGAGGTCTGATTGATAGCCTAACCAATTTGAAAAGAAAGTTGGGATAAAATCATTTACTGAAATTGGAAGGGATTGCAGGAACATATAGTGAAAAGTAGCTTTTGTGATATATTGTTTTCTCGATAGAGGTTTTTTATTCTGGAAAATATTTTATACAGGGATGGATAATAAAGTACAGTATTGTAGAATTACTGTCTTACAACTTTTTAAGTAGAACTGTTGTGTCCTTGGTTCTGATTTTTCAACCCATCTCAATAGGATAGGTACACAGGTATCAAGTTCCATTAAGAAAATTGTGTTTAAAATCATGCAAATGTGTATAACTGCTGTATTTAAGCCCCAAATTGAGAAATTATATTTAAAATTTAAAAAGCATTGGACCCATGTCTGGTGTTTTAATCCTCTGTATTTCTGCCTTGGCAGGGTACATACAGAGCTCAGTATTTCATAAAGCAAGAAAAGTATTTTCTCATCTGAGCCACCTGAATACTTTAAATATAGAGAATGTAAGAGGAATTTAGTACAATTCTAGTCTTCAGCATTAAACCAAGAACATGCCCATCATTTTTAAAGTATAGATTCAAGCTGGAAAGTTGTCTCATCTCATCTCATCTCCCTCTGGCACAAAGTTGTTCCTAATCAGACATTTTTAATGCATTGTAGTGAGAAGTAGTCAATGTGACACTGTTCAAAAAAGAGTGATGGTGATATGATCTCGTTGCCTAAGAGGCTTCACTATACAAAAAAATCCAAAAATTCTTGTCATCTTTTCACCTGAATATTTCCTTATCTAAACCCTACTGTGCATATCTCAGTTTAATTTCCTCAGAATATTTCAGCTTTCAGTCCTCTACCTTACTATGTATCTGTATCATAAGTGTTGATGATCCATATCTTTTAGGTAAAATTATAGAATATTTACTGCTTCAGTTCAACTTTCCATGACCATCAGCATTAATCTATTTAGATGTTGAAAGCAATATATTGGAGCATACATTGCAAACAAAATGTAGACTATAACGAATGTGTGTATATATGTGTTGCATACAGCATAAATAATGACAGTAATTTGCAGTATCTATGAAGGGTTGACATTAATTTAGAACATTTTTATGATGCAGATGTAAAACTTGCTGCTGATGGATGTTAATGCTGTAGATAAGACCCCAAACCAATAAAGGGATTATTTGCTGCAGAAATAACACTGGATTTCATGGTTAAGTATACATACAAAGAAGACGAAGTGAATGGAATGTAAAGGGAGACTTTGTTATTTTTTTTTATTTTCAATTTTTTTTAGTGTAGAAACATGATGGTGTCCAGACATATAGGGCATGCATTTCACACGAGTATTGTTTGTTAACTGATACAAAGGATCTCTTCCTTCTATAGTTACGGTTAATTGTTAGAAATACTTTCTTGCTAATGGATGATTCCTGATTATTTTGAGAGTCTTTGACCAAAAAGACATCTTCTGAAGCTGAGTGTGCTCCAGAATAATTATCACATCACTTGCTGTCTCTTGGGTCAGTGTTCAGGCCTTTGAAACTTGACCTCTGGAAGACACACTGAAGTTGTTCCTAAGAAAATAATTTGAGGAAAAATTCCCTTTCCATTTCAACTGAAGTGGACTAGTTAGAAACCTTCACAGACCAGACAAAAAAATTTAGTCTGTTTTCATAGGACAGATTAACAGAAACCAATAAAAAGAGTACAGATCTTTTGTCTTAAGAGAAATACATGTTTTTGATGTACTTTAAAGTTTAAAAATACATAGGAAGCTTTTATTTTTAGGTAATCTCTTGTACAATCTGTCTTTCACAGATTTATGTGCACCATGTAAATTGATCCCTACTGAAATGAGAGGATAGGAAGAGAAAACATTTTTATTCTGACAGCTCAGTGTAACAACCAAGAGAATAACTGTTTAGTGGGCCCAGTAATTCTTCCAGGTGACATTCCAACTGACATCCTCTGTTGTGTTTTCAGACTCCAAGAAGCAGATTAAGGCCAAGGGAAAGACCTTGGTAGACTCTTCCTGATTAATTTAAAATGTTTTGGAAATGTATGATTAAGTTCAACTTGTTTTCTACTGATTAGAGAAAACAAAAAATTCAAATTATGATTTGATTTCCATGAACTTTTTTATGCAAACAAAGTGGTATTTTGTTTTTGTTTTCCTTTCCTCTGTTTGTCTTTGCCTAAAGCATTTTAGATGTGGGAGTATATATGTCACCCCATAGAAATGCAAAAGATAGATTCTCGAATGATGTGGTATACCAAAACATAGTCATAGGCAGCAGTTTAGATGAAGCTTTATTTCATTTAAAATATAAATATAATAAAGACTTGGGCAACAGTAGGAAATTGTTATTGATTTCCATGCATGATGCACCACTGGGTTCTGACAAAAAGCTGATTACAGATATCCTCTGCTCAAGAAAATATCCAAATGTTCTGCCTGGGGCAGCCTCATAGATGGTGTTCAGCTGTGTCACAGCCTTTGTGCGAGTACCCAGATGGAGCTAATGAATGGTACATGCGCTGCCATGGCTTGGACAGACTGTGCATTAACTAGAAGTGCTGCAGCTGCTTGCAGTCACAGAGTTGTTTTTCTTTGAATTTACCTACTGCTCGAGAAGTAATTGGCAACAAGAGTTGGTAGGAAATTTTCTGATGAAATGAAATACTCAGCAGATATTGAAAGTCAGTAATTTCCTTTGCTGGATGAGACTAGTGGGTCAGTCCCATTCATGGACAATAAAAACTCTGGGTCATGGCCCATAGGGTTTCCCATGACAAATTTGCTCCAGAGATGTGGGCCCTGAATGTGTTGAATTCATCCCTCAAGGCATGAAGTGGACAAGTGGACTCTGTCCTGAATCCTGCCACTGCACTTCAGAGTGAAATTGTGTTAAGGTTAGAGCTGTGAGGTTCCTGGCTCCTTGAAGTCCTGGGGTTCAGCTTGTGTGAGGCATGCTTGCTCTGCCATGGAGCAGTGTGGGAGACCTGCCCTGCTCTCAGGGTCTTCTGTGCTTCACTGGTCCTATGAGAAAATTGTTGAGTTAATTTGACATGACTCTAGGATATTTTGTTTCAGGAATACCCCAGTGTTTTTAGGGCAAAATTTTCTCAGAATTTCTGTTTCATTGAAAATTAAGAGAAAGACTGATGCCAAATCAGAATTAAATTGATGTTTCTATGAAACACCTATCCAGCCTTTAAAGCCAGGTCTACTGACCACAGGGAAGATTCAGCTCCTAGAATTCTATAACTCAATTGTAGACGGTTATAGTATTTGTAGTGTGAAGTACAGTTGAAAAAAAGTCAAAAGGAAAACTGATTTTTTACTGTATATATTCCTTACTAGATAGGTTTTCCTTTAATTGATTATCAGGTGAGCTGTTTTGGTGATTTCCTCTATCCTTATTTACTAGTATTTAGATGATCTATAAATGCAAGCAAATATTCATGTCAAGTCTCATAATGCATTAGACTAATTATTGTATTCCATTTTTAGTCTGAAACTCAATTAGCTGAAGATGTAGCAGGAAGACAGCAATGTATGGTATGGAAGAGAACTAGAAAGTACTTACAAAATCCCTGCCAAAGAGGATACACATTTATAGTGTGGTGTGTTTTTTGGTGCTTTTTTTTTTTTTGTTTGTTTGTTTTTTAAAAAAAAACTTGTAACTTAGTTTTGTTCACAGATATAGTTGGAGTCCTGAAACACATTTAATAAGCTTCTGAATTTGAAGCGTTTTAGTGGCTTTAATAGCTAAGATTGAGGTGCTTTTGGCAGTCACAGATATGGTTGCTTGGGATGGTTTGTCAACCCAAACTGTTCATCATGCTTAGTCTGGGGAATAAAAAATGTCAAAGTTATTTGAGAAAGCTCAGCAGGAGAGTGGAAGGTCCAGCAATTGCCATTAAAATGTTATGGATGCGGTTCCAAATGACAAGGGGACAACCTTGCCAAAGAAATCCAGACAGAACAGGAAAACCTTTCCAAAAAGACTGTAATTATTTTGACAGAAGATATTATATGCCAAATTTAAAAAATAAAGGCCAGCTCTCAAATTGTCATAACTAGTGTCGAGAGATTTTAGAGTTCTTGGTTGGTGGCATTTCTCATGGTAGGGGCGACAGAAGTGATGTGGGTCTCTCTGAGACAGAGACAGAGAACAGAATACAGTAGTTGAGAAAACTTTATGGTATCTTGCTTTACACTTGCAGGTTGATCCAAAAGGATTTCAGTATCTTGCTGAACATGTTCATTATTTTGTAAAGCTGTAACAAAAATCACAAAAAGTCTAGTGAGCCAAATTCTGTAGCTTTGCACATTTATGTTTATGCCAATGTATGTACTAATTTCCTTTACTTTTAGGATGGTGCAAAAGCCATTTTAATTTTATCTTAGTTTTTCCTCCTAGAAATGAGGACATAGTAAAGAGACATTTTCTCTAAAAGATAATACTTGAAATACTTTTTCTTTAAAATACCACTACTAGCACTTCAAAATAAAACCATAGTTTATTATTCTGTGGAACTCTTCTAGCAATGAAGATGATGAACCTTCTCTTCTCTAAAAAAGCATAATTTTTTAGGCTACCTACTAACTAAGAATTTCAGTGTAGGAATATGTGCTTGAATTATGCAATATTCTGAATTTGTGAGAATAAATAAAAACTCACAAAGTAATAATGTACACTTTGTAGAGAGTTTCTTACGTTTGATTTTACTCTTTTTCTGTTGCTGACTCTTATGGACAGTATTTGTTTCCTTTTATGTTTTTTTCTACTTGTAATGGCATCAAGTTTCTCTAAGAAGTTTGGGTGGAGTTGAGCCTGCCTGGAGAGGAGGTTATGAAGACTGCACTGGCAGTGAGTGAGAAGGCTTGAATTGAGAGTAGCCATCCTGGCCTTAGAGGGGGTGGAAGGAACTTCCTAAGGACCAGAGGAGACTGGGTAGATTTTTCTGCAGCTCAGAAAATTAATGAACTGTGTAAAATCAACTCTAGAATCAAATATGTGCCAGCATGGACAGTAGGCTGGGAAGAATTGTGTATATTTTTATTGTGTTCTGCTTTCATTTTCCTTTTGTGCCTTCTCTGTTTAAGAAGGCAACCTTTTTACTTTAATTCCAATGAAACTTGTCTCTTTGGACTTTAAAAGCCTTTCAGTATACTTTAGGGAGCTTGCTACAGGTGAAGGTCTCTGCTGATGCAAAGCCGTGGACACCTCAGAGCCACTGTTTCTGTTAACCTCTGAAATAATTATTCTAGACCTTGAATCCTGCATGTTCTTTTCTTCTATATGGCTTTTTTAGACTGCATGAACAGCAATGGCATTGTAGCTTACTCTACAGCGGTTTTATTGCTCATCTAGGGAAGCTTTAAACTCTATAGCTCTCTTCCAAACAACTTTTGGTATATATATATTTTTTTATATTGTAAAATATAAGCTTCATAATCAATTGTCAAACGTTGATGTGATTGTAGATCACAACAATATTTGAATTCAATTCTTTTGCTTATGGTTAATGTTGTGAACATTAACCAGTGCTAGATTTTCTAGCTATTTCTCTGAATATTAAGTCCCAAATATATGGGCTCATCCTGTGAGATCATGCTCATTCTAAGACGTTAAGCCAAATGTTTTTCAAGAACTGTATTCTTTGTAAAAACATAAACATATCCATTGTAAACAGGATGAGCTATGCAGGTGTTCAATCACAAGCCCATTTTGGAAAACAGTCGTTTTTTGCCCTGAAGGCATGATTTCCTTGCAGTGTGGTGAAACATCCCTGGGTTAGTTCAGTAGAAGCTACTTTGAAACAAGCTCTGCTCAAGGGAGTTAATTTAGGGTGTTCAGTTAATCTCGTTCTACTGTTTCTTGAACTTGTGTTGTGTCTCTCTGTGATCCTATGTGGTCTCCTCCACATCTGTCTGCAGTCTCATTCACTTCTGCTAGGTCTTGCCGTACTCAGAGAAAAGAGGGATCATCAGATAGGTTTGTATTCCATTTGACCCCAGTGTTTATGTGTTTCTGTTCCTCGGGGAAGAGGAAAAAGTTCTGTGGTGCTTTTAAATGTACAAACAAAATACTTGGTCATAATGATGCTTGCCATAGTGTGAAAGTTTTTCACCCTGCAATGATAATGTCATCATTGTTGTTTTCTTTGTTGTTTGACTTATTTCACTGAGGTTTCGTGTTTCTGTAGGAAAATTCAAGGGATGTTTTCTCAGATACTAGGAACTGCTGCAGAAAATGTTTTACAGCTCTCCTGAGAGATTTCAGTGTATTCTGCAAAGTGAAGGTATGAATCTGAATGAAGTGGTATTGTTTTGAAGTTCTGAACAGGAATGTCCAGAGGACCCTGCCGTATGTTGTGGCACCTGAATTCTACTCTCCTCTACTTTCCTCACTGACAGCAGAGAAAACTCTTCAATTTTCAGTAAGATACAGCAAATTTAACAACTGTAACATCACCTTGCTTCAAGTTTTATCCAGGAAAACTCAAAATGATTGGGGTTTTATGGTGCTTAAAACACACCCTTCCACATTGAGAAAGCTCATTGTTTTCCTGTACCACCCTATATGTGTCTATCTGATGTATTTTGCTATATATTTGTATTGTAATTCCTTTAATGGAAGAAATGTCTTATTATTATAAATACTAGTACTTATTTGTTAGATCAACATGCATAGCTAGGTATGTGAGGAGGGAAGAAACAATTTTTAAATATTCCCAAAATATTTCCTACACATTTTTGTTATCAAGAATTCGTTCCCTATCTTTAAGACAACATTACTCAATTGGAGAATAAAAATTGTCATTTATATAACTGAGTAGCAAATCATAAGCACAAATAGTGATCAGTTCTCAATGGTTCATAAACTGCAAGTAGTTACCAGGAAATAATTCATAGTACCATTGAAGAGTGGGGAAAAAATAAATTTCCAATTTTTTTTTTTTACAGTAATGGAGATGGAAGCAGGGATGTTTTTCTACAAAGGTATTCATTGTGCATTGTTAGCCTAATTCTCAATTCTTCAGTGTTTTGAAGGCAGATAAACTTCTGGCTAATGTTGTGTTCAGGAGAGAAATTTTAATAGGTGAGAATGAATGCTCACTAGATGTGAGGTTGACATGTAATATCAATTTTTGCTCTGTTTGAAAAAACTCCAGATTTTTGAACATTGATTTTTTTCCACTGTTTAAAGTAATGGAAAATAAAGAGTTTTTAAGGAAACTAATCTCCCACCTTCAGAGCAAGGTAGAGGCTGGGTAATGGTTAAATAGCTGTAAGCTGCATTAGTCTTGAACAGTATTTCTAATGCTGATGTTGTCAAAGACTACTTTTTTGTTAATCTACATGTTACCCATATTAAAGAGAAAGTTATTTTTTCTACTAAGAAAATGGTCATTGCTGGCAGAAATAGCTGCATTATTTGGGATGCTGTTCTCATTACTTCTAAGAGCAACAAGAGCAATAGATGCATATTCACACAAAATTGGCAAACTTCCAAGGGTTTCCCCGAGCAGGAGGACTAATGCAGTCTTTTAGAATTACTTTTTATTTATGTTGATTTCTTTTTCACAAACATAACACAAAGCTTCTAGTAGATTATCAGCACATAATATGACTTCCCAGTACAATAATTAGAGGACCTTCTCATCACCCCAGAGCTTAATGCACCTGCTCCCTGGTATCCTTCAGTTTGCCTTTAGCCTCCTCCCATGTCACTTACACGTCTGACTGGCCAAGAGACAGAATATTTGCTGTGGCAGATATAGAGCTGTGCACATGCTGTTTGCCCAACTGGCTGTCCTTGCTTCACACAATACTGACTTCTACTTTCCTTTCCTACAGTGGGAAACTGGCTCTTTATTGGTCACTGCTTCTCATAAAAAACTGTCTTTGAAATATACACAGGTTAATAGAGTTTAATGGCTTAATGTGCCTTTTTTTTTTTTTTAAGGAAATCAAGGTAGTGGGTATGAACTTGTTTTTAGGGTAATTGCTGTCCATAGCAAGTGAAAAAAGAACATCTTAATTTTCACATAATGATTAGTGGAAGCAGAGCTCATACTGAATAGACTAGATCCTTCTCATTTCTGTTAATCTCTAGCTGGTATATTTGAAGCTGCATAAAGAGAAACTGTAGAGTTGTTATGAATCTAAAGTAATGCATTAAAAATTCATCTCCTAGAATTCCTTGGCTGGAAGGAAGTAAAATACAAAGTTTATTATTTATTTCAGCATTTTTTGGTTATAGCCTGCAAGTGAGAACTATAGAAAAATATTACAGGGGAGCACAGAAGTTTTAAATAACAATAATTAGTAAAGTGATTATATAGAACAGTGCTTGAAACATTTCCAAAATTGCAAAGACTATTTTGTTGTGAAGTGTGCATTCTCACTTTATTTTATCTCTTCATCAATTTTTAGAGAAGAATGATTTTATCCTAGAGTCTTGATTCTGCTCAAATCATATACTCATATTCTTTCTCAGAGGAATGATTTAGCTTATGGAAATTTGGCTGTGTATATTATGTTCCTATATTCTGGATTTACTTTATCTGAGGTCTTTGAGCCACAGTAGAGGTAATAATTTAGTAGGAAAAACATAAACACTGAAAATAATGTCTCTGCACTAGAAGAGATATCACCGTGTTGGGGGTTAATCAAGCAAGATATTGTAAATAACGTTTTGTGAGTGGTTTTAATAACCAGTTGTATGAATTCACTTTACTATACAAAACCATGGTAATAGTATTATGTTATATTAAGTATATTACTCTATATATAACCAATTACATAACAATATAATTATACATGATGTATTATGTATTATGTTACTCATAATTGTATATTTATTGACAACTACTAGTTAAAATAATATAGTAATTATTATTAATATAATATCTGCAGAAATGCAGATTATATAGTTATTAGAACTGTGGTATTACTAGCCTTCCTCATTTTTAGTAAAATCATATGAGTACTAACAGTAAAAAAAAAAGTCCTCAAATGTGCTGGGCAATTTGTTTCAGAAGCTGTGAAAAACTATTGGAGCAGCCATTTTAGACTGGCTTCTGATTAATAGGGGGGAACTACAAAGCTAAGTTGAAAGCACAAGGTAAAAAAAAATCATAAAAGATAGAACTCACTTTTCAATGAAAAGAAGATATTGGAGCAGCAGAATAATACATTTCAGAGAAACAGACTTCCACAAATTCAGGGAATTGATATGTAGGATTTCTTGGGAAGATAAGCTAAAGGATAAAAAAGTGCAGCTGCTGAGGGAGATTGAGAGTTTGCTTTTGTACATGTTATACACTGTGGAGGTGAAATAGGAGTGATAGAAACAGACCCTAATGCCTGTATAAGGAGCTCTTCACTGACTTGAAGATCAAATAGAAATCATACAAAATGGGGAAGAAGAACATATAACTAAGGGTAAATACAAAGGAATAGAACAAATCTGAAGGGATAAAATTGGATAGGAATTCCAATTAAGACAGGACATGCAAGGTAGCTGGCAACAAGGCTAGAATCAAGAGGAAACAAAGTATATTTTCACTTCTAAATATAAAAAACATAAATTCTCTGATTCAGAGAAGGCTAAAGTGTCCTATAACTTTTCTCCAAAAATGCTTAGTGTCTCAGTATTTACAAAGATTCATGTTAACAAAGAAATAGAAGTTTAGGTCCATTTACCTAAACCAAATATTTTGGGATACTTCAGGGACAAATGTACAAGTTGGCAGGATCTGACTAAATTCTCCTTCCAATACTTTGCAAAACGGAGCTGAAGTCACTTTTGAACTTTATCTTTTTGAACGAACGCAGCCAGCTGCTCTGCAGGGGTGTCAGTACAACTATGCTGGTTGATCTGGCCTATTCATCCTGGGGAACAATCACCTTCCCTAGCTCCAAGGGAAGTCCTAATTCAATGATCTTTCATATTGGGGGTTTTCAAATACACAGTTCCAGTCTTTCTTTGGACTTTCCTCTAGTTTAAATGTGGTTCAGGGAGTTTTGATTAAGGCCTAAATCTGTTTATGAGGGACAGTGGTTGATTTGCAGCAAATAACAGAGAGCCCTTGCTTCCCTCATGCTTTCTAGCTAATGATGTTTGCTATGCTACTTTTGATAGTATGGCTATTAGCCAACTTTATCTCTTTATCATTCTCTCTCTTTATTTTGTTTGTGGTTTGGTGGGGGTTTTTTTAAGAAGTGGAAATATTTCTTCTAGCAATGAGCAATATTGCAAGTGTGTTAAGATTTTTACATTAAGATGAACTGGAGGATAAGTAAAATGAAGTGTCCAAGTTTATAATAAGGGCAGATGCAGGAATCTTTGCGTGCTCCTGAAGATGAATAAATTCACTGGCTCCTAAAACAATAAAGTACCAACTAGAGCAGAATCTTAGTTTCATGTAAAAGTGTCCTTTTACACAGTAAAGGTGAAGTCAAATTGGAAATTAAATATAAAGCTCAAGAGTGAGATGGAAAGTGGAACATAGTCCAGCAGATGTTTTTAAGGTATATATTTGAGATTAGAAACAGAGGAGGATCCAATGACCAAGGATAGGGACCGAGAGAGAAAGCAGCAGGAGTTGGAGTAGTGGTACAACTAAGCACGCACTCAGTTTCTGCTGATGCCTGTTTTTGTAAATTGAATGCACCATGAGTTTCTAACTGCATCACAGCACAACCTCATCTTGATCTCAGCACAATTGAAGGACTGTGTGTTAAGTAAATCTTAAGAGAGAAGGAATTGAGCTAAAAAGGGCCAAAACAAGACTGCCTTGCAGCTTATGGAGAACCTGATCTTACAGTGAGCTATTATCCCTCTGTAACAATTTAGCACTAATTGACATACTTTTCTGTGTATTTCTGCCACATGTGTGTATGCTTATTATTTCTCTTTCACATAAATGTTAACTGACATATAGCTAGTGTACTGAGCTGTGGAAATGGTTGGATCAAAGCATTGATTTTTTTTCTTTTGTATTGAGTGTTAACTCTTATTAAATTACTTTAAAGCAATTGAATAACTCACTTGAAGTTGTTCTGATTGATTTTTCAGGCAAGGCTAAGGTTAAAGAAGGAACATATCACTGTCCACTTTTTCCAGTACAATCTTACTATATAGATAATGTATAAACTTTTTCCCTGGACTAAAACATAAACACATAGTGATTTTTTTTTTTTCATTTTGTTGCTAAGAGTTTACATGCTTCTCAGGATGGAAAGTCATATAAGTCCTACAAGTGGAGAAGGATGTAAATAGCCAGGAAAATACTGATACACTTCTGTTACCAGAATGAGCTTAATAGAACTTGACTGGATAGTTCTGCATGCCACTTGTCCAGTCATCCAGTTTTTCTTCTGAGACCTCTCTGACATTTGCTCTAGTACTGCTGCTTCTGGCTCTGTAAAGTGTAATGGCTAGCTTTAGATTTTCTGTTTTCTTCTGACAATACAATATATGGTGGTAGAACTGCTGTTTATTAACCTCTTCCTCTTCTGAGAGGTGGTGATGGTGACAGATTACCATTAATCACATACACTTGTAAACATTTCAACTAGAAGTAACCAGAAGAGTAGAACAATTATTCCTACTAACTTTCTCCATATGATTCTTTGACATTATAGGCAGGTCAGCATGAAAATACTTTCATTCTTCATTTGAGCAAAAGTTGACGCAGTTCTGTGTTAGGACTCCATCATGACCGATTTCCTTTGCAGTCAGTTTATACATCTTTTCTTTTTCATTTATTTCTTAGTGTTCTATGTAAAATACGAATGTTCTTCCAATGCTGCACATAGTGTGAAATCCTCTTTGTTTTTACAAAGTGTCAAGTTTTTGTGCCCTGCATTTGCACTTATTAAAGTGAATGTCAGTCGTCACATTCCAAACTTGTTATCTTTCTCTTTCACAAAATGTGTGTGGAATTTTCCCATGAGAGAGTGACTGTTGTTAACTAGGCTCTTTGGCAAGTATTTTTATGCTGAGGAACCAGATGGATGGGCATCAGAGTATTATACCTTCTTGTTTAGAAGTGCATGAACTGGAGACCATTTCTTGTTAATTGAATTAGTGAGGTCAGTGAGATCTTTCTATTAAGAGTAATTTTGGCCTTTGCATAATTTTGCATTTTTATAAGCATTTATTCTGAATTTAAGAGCAGTGTAATAATTCCTGGCTAAGAACTTCAGAGATTTAAATGTTGAAATGAGTATTTGCGATGATACAGCAAGTCTTTCTAGAATTCACAGTTTTTGCAAAAACTTAATTATTTTAGATTCACAGGCGAACTATATCCTGGATTTTAACTTTGTGTTTCACAGGTGTTATTTCATAAAAAATAAACAAATACCCCAACTCCTTTCCTCAAACCAAACCCCAATTTCTCTCTCTCCTCATTCTGACATCCCAAAAAAGCTAGTATAGTACTAAGAAGTTTGGCTGGTATTTATCCCATGAACAGGGATTTGGAAAAAATGCATGGGATGCTTTTTTCTCTTCTCATTTTGTATAGTACGTTGTTTTGTTCTCCTCTCAGACCTAACTTCTATTTTATGTGTTTACCTTATATCTTACTTGTGGTAAGGGTTTTAGCATTATATGTGCTTAAATAATGGCATTTGCCCCCCAAAGATAATTGTTTTCAGGACAGACCAAAAAAGCAAACCAAAACTAAATTGACAATGTCTTTAATGAAACAACTTTTGAGGTAGAAGATAAATTATGGTGAGATCTTGGAAATGCTACTTGATGTGGAGAGAACCTGACCAGAAGTAGACATGTAATAGATTTTTAACTGTTTTCTATTGAGGTAGCCTATGAAATGGGGAATTATGGAGTAATACAGTGCATCTATAAGAATAGTTCTCATTTTTAAGGGTGCTGTTACAAGAAGAGTTATTTTATTTCTTGGAGAAATCACTGTAATTGCTTAATGAGCCTGACAGAGGTTTTCCACACAAGCTGCATTTCTGCTATGTTTCTAAGATGGACCTGTGAGAATTCAGTGCTGTTCAGTCTGTTGCCACTGAGCCGCAGGGTCACCTTCAGGCAGTACAAATGTAAAGCTGGAAAAAACCGCTACGATTCGGAAAGAAAACCAAAGCCCTTTATAATTATCTGCTTTAAATTGTCCAGACTTTGCAGGAAAACTCATAGGGTGTGGGTATGATGACTCCATAAAGGTCACCTAGTGGGATTTCAATGTAAATTATTTCGTAGAGGAATTTGCTCCAATCCTCCAGTGCGAAAAAGAATGTGTAGAATCCAGGCTCTAGAGTACTTACTGTTCTTTCATAGCACAATTCAAACTGAAAGAGTTCCGCAGAGTGAGTGGGAAACCACACCGTTTCTGGGTACTACACCATTCTGTTACTACAGAATACCATGCAAAAAGCTTGGTGGTTGTTTCAGATAACCTAAATTTTTTATCTGATCAACAGCTGCAATTTTAACATTATTTGACATGCTGCGCATATATTACCTTAGCTGCTGTTTAGAAGCAGCCCATGAAGACAGCTTACTGTGAATTTTGAATACTTTTTTTTTAAAATGTTGATTATTATTCTTTCCTTGGTTATTTCTGGCTTCCTTAAGAGCTAGAAGCAACCTGAGAATTGGTGTTTCTTGGCATGTCAAAACCTTTGTGTCAGACTAATCCCAAAGTAGAAATTAAAAAGAGATATTTGAATGGACATTCATATCCTTTGATTCCTAAGGCAGGCTGCTTAGGGTGAAGGCACCGGAAATGAGAAGGTCATTTTTAGATTAAAACAGTCTGTTCTGTTTCTGCCAACAATAGGAGTTATTTTTCATAGCTGCTGAAAGTCAAGAACCCTTGCAAAGTGGTTTACTTTGGGAATTCTGTTGAAATCAAACCTGCAGGGGAAACTGTAAGCTGAGAAGAAGTAAGTGAAACCATCTCCTGCACATCCAGGTGCAGAACAGAATGCATTTGCCTTACTTTTAACAAGTGGCATGTTGTAAGTCTTCCCTGTGGGTGGTGAGAACAGCTCAAAACGAACCTGAACCTAGGTGCAGGTCAGTAAATTCTGGCAATGTAATTTGCATTTTGGATGTAGTCTATAAATTTTCTCACTCTAGAGCCTGTTGCTCCCTCAACACTGCTGGGTCTTTGATTATTAAAGGGTTATTTGCTGGTGGAAAAAACCTGACAGGCAATTACTTGCTTATGGTGACTATCATGTAGGTGCCTGAATGGTCCATAGGGTTTTTAAAACTGATTTTAAAGTTCCCAGGTGCCAAAAATGCTTTTGTTTTTAAAAGCTGTGCTTTCTAATTCTAGAATATAAACAATATAATCTTGCAAGTTACATAATAAGATCAGTGTTATTTGATAATATGCATATATATTCTTCATATAAATTTCTGTATTATCTGAGTGTCTTTGTTTTCAGTGTTTTGTTTGTCTTCATATACTGAGCTTTTACAATTGCATTGTATTATCTTTCCTTTCCTTATCATTTCCAGACTTAAAAAAAAAAAGGCAAAAAAAGAGTAATCCCCCAAATGATGTGGCTAACTAGAAATGATCTTTTTCACATGCCAGGGGAGAAAATATGAATCAGAACAAGGAGACATAGTTTATATTGGAAACAAGATCTATTATTTTAGGCTAAAGAAATACAAGTGATTAATTATCTTTGTGATATTCATACAGCATAATTACATCATAACAAAGCAGTAAAGAGTATTATTGAGCTTGCTAATTCTGAGTGAAAAAACCCAAACCCCATAATTCTCTGCTCCAAACCAAATATATCTGGATTCTCTCCCTTCAACTCTGAACATAAAGTTGTGATAAATATGTGCAGGTCAGACAGTGAGGGTGGATAGTCTAATTACTGTCCACAGCTGGGCAAAAATTAGGGAAAAGATGGGAAACAGCTGTGCCCACAGGGCTGGGGAGGGGCACTGGGGTGAGCCCTGTGCTACCAGTCAGAGGCTGCAGCTGCTGTGGGGAGCCCCGCCGAGGGGTGCAGAGGTGAGGGGAGATCCACCAAGGGGTGGCAGGTGAGAGTGGGTGGAGGGCTGAGGGGAGCCTCCCTGGGCAGGGCAGCACCTGAGAGAAGGTTCTGGAGCCAGCAGGGTGCAGCTGGGGACAGGTGGTTGTGGTGGCAGCAGCTGGAACTTCAGGGTTGCAGGTCAGTTCCTGGGCTGCTGTTAGTAAAACTTAGGAGTCCTCTCTCTAGTTCCTCTGAGTCTTCTCAGCTTAAAATATGAAATATTTTCTGACTTATTAGGGACTTGATGCAGGAGAAGGTGTCAGCAGGTCTACCACCAAACTCGGCCTGGCTTGGGGTGTCCAATAAAACAGGGATGTATCCAGCAGAACTGGGACTTGCCCTGAGAGGGGCAGAAAATGGCGTCGGGGAGGAACTGCCAGCAGGAATATGGCGGTCAGCTGAGGAAGATGGTGCCAGAGGGGAAAAGGCAACTGTCTGCTCTGTATCTTTTGGACTATGGTAAGCCAAAGATTTCCATGTTTCCATTTTCCATGCAGAAGAGGAGAGGAGAGTTCTAGGAGATAAAGGAAATGGGACCTGATTTTGTGGTGTGAGTCATCCTCTGCTGTGTTAAACTGGTGGGAGCGAGCCCCCTTATCCACAGGGAGAGGGGGTGCCATGAAACAAAATGAATCCCATACCCACCAAAATGTATGTGTTACTGTACAAATTAAACCTCTTGAGGGAATTGGTTGAGATTCTGTAGTTTATTTATGGAATTACTTATTTAGAGAGCTACATTTTCTAGCTCAAGTCCCAGCTTGTGACACAAAATACCATAAGCGCTTGTGAACTGAGGGATGTTAAGGAATAGAAGTCTCACCAGACTCATCAGAGTAACTTTTTTAGTTCTGAATTCTGATCTAGAAATAAATTTGGCAAAGATAGTGATAAATCCTTAAGTTCATTATAATGTCTAACCATTGTGATTAGTCTGGGACAAGCATTTATGAAATATTTTTCTGTTATCAAAAGTAGACATTTGTTTTGGCACCTGTTGATTGAATCAACTATTTTCTTGAAATTTCCTGGACATATTTGAAAATGTGGAATTATTTAACCTAAACAAGATGAGATGTAACTTTGTAAGCAGAAACAGCTAACAGTAGAAAAATGTAACTGTCGGCTTAATTTTTCAGATAATGTGCTAATTTATTCATTTCAGTGGAAAACTAAAGCCACCACTTCTCACTCTAATGGCTCTGTTCAGCAGTAAACATTCAGTACTCATAATTTGGAAATATCACCACTTTCCAACTTTTTCTTCCCAAAAGAAGTAAAACTTAGCTTCTACCCTCTCGACCTTTCTCATCTGAATTCTTTCAATAAGGCTTTTAATAGGATTTCTTTATTATAATTTATGCTGGGTTCATGCCTGCTTTGTGCTGCATGCTGGCTATATTTTCCATTTGCCAAGGAAAGAAATGAAAGGATACTGAAAGAATGAAGGTTGTTATGGTCTATTGGGAGAGTATCAACCTTAGATGCTTGTGATGAGAATCATCCCCCCCTTAGTTCTTAGCAGATCTTAACTTTCACTTCTAAAAAATGAATTTTCTTTTTTTTTCCTGAAAGTCTCAAGTGGCTTCTGGGATTGAAAACTATTATTATCTTCCTCACCTTCTGCTCCTAAGATGCTCTCCCTCATTGATGTCACTCTGATGAGTAACTGAAATACTAAGTATGTAATTCCTATGTTATTCCAGTTGTATGGCTGTGCTGTACGGTTAATGGTATTGCAAGAGTGTCAGGGTGAAAGAATAATGTGAAACAGCATTTGATCAAAAAAAACAAACCCCAAAACAGTAATGATGGGAAATTTTGGTTGCTTTTTTGATTCTGTAAGTGGCAACTACAAAAAATCCATTTGCATCCACCTCTGACAGTTTTAAAAGTTATTTATGAGTTGTTGTCTGTCAGTGCAGTCAAGCAAACATCATGGAATCTGTGCAGAGTGTATTTACAGATTCATACAATTCAAATCAGTAGTTAGGCTGTCAAGTGTCTGGCAAGATAGAGAGGTGTTATCTTGCAGGCATTAACATTATGTGAATGACAGCTTGTACTGTCATTCTTAAAAGGAATGTGTGCTTCTCAAATTAAGGAAAGGTGGGGGGGCTCAGCATGCCTGTGCTGAAGGATGAAGAATGTGATGTACTAACTCTTTCTTTCACTCAGGGCAGCCTACATTAAAAAAACCCCCAAACTTGTGCAAGGCCAAGACACAAAACTTGCACTCAAATACTGCATCTGCACTTAAGCTGTATTTAGGTTCTTGGGTAGTTAGATCCTAGTGCAGCCATCATCTGGTATGTAACTTGCAACTAGTCAGATCAATATACATTTTCACTTCTGAGATGGATCATATGCTTCTTAATTTGAGGTTGTATTTTCACTCCTCAGAAATCTCTTGCTTCAATATTTCTTGATTTTGTTGTGACAAATCACTCTTAGGAGTAGAAATGATGATCTTGTCTGGTAGGTTTCAAATATATTTGAATATAAAATAAATTGAGCATTAAATATAAATAATTTGTATTCTTAAAAGTACAGAAGATAGATGTTTATATTTTAATCACATCATTTTACATCCTTTATATTATAGTAGTTTTATTTATTATAGATATACATCATGCCGGTTCAACATGTTTTTTATTCTGCAAGTAAGCTTAATTAGTCTGTCAACAAAATTATAGGAGAATGAATGATGGCTTTAAATATGACTTTATGCTTAGTTTTGTTTCTGTCATCTTCTAGCTTTCTTTTCTCTTTGGACTGCTTAAAGTAATGCTGTCTAGAGGCAGAATTACTTTCTAACATCCAGTTTTAGAAGTGAGCTATGTTTTTATTGCTCTGAGCTAACAGAAAAGCACGATTTCCCTAGAGGCTGTTCCAAACAACTTTGTAAGAAAAGAGACAGAAATATTTCAGGAAACAGATTATCCCTGACAAATATATACAGCTGTCTAATAGAGCAACCTCCTCAGACCCCATCCATGTCATAGGATTTTTTTTTTCGGTCTCGGTAATCTTCTTACTTTTACAGAATCCAGTTTTGTATTCCATTAGTATGCATGTGTATATTCTAATAGACTATAAAAATGCTGCATGACCTACTTACTGAGAACCTGGTTTTACATCCCATTAGCGGGCATGTATTTTCACAGTAATAGACTTTTAAAAACACTGTGTGACCCATTTATTCTGCTTCATCAGTAACTCCCTATATAGTGTGTATCTATATATGTGTGTATATATATATTTCCTTTTTCGTTGTTTGAGAAAATATGAGAAAACCTTCCAGTGCTGAACAAGAGTTCTGTGCTGTTTGAACTACTTAGACACTAATATGATACTTATTCTGCATAAAATAATTTGTGATACTTCAAGGCATTTGCAATAGAAGAAACTAGAATGTAGATAAAGCAATCTGTATTTATAGGAGGATTAATATTGCAATGTAACCTGACCTATTTGAAAAGGAATCCTTCTTATTTTACTCATTTTTGATTCCCAGTTGAACTCACTCACACCTTATTCGACTTGGTTTTCTCTGATATTTACTCAAGACATTGAACAAAAAGGAATTCCTATAAATGAAGAAAGCACCTATTTTTTCTTCCTTAGTGTAATTCTTGAAAATTGTGAAGGACCACATCTTTGGTTTAGAACCTGTCATCTATCTGTGTCATTTGGTGTGCTTTATTTTCCATGACACCCTCAATTTTTATAGACTTCTATCAAAATTCTCCTTTGTTCTTAAAGACTGAGGAGTCCATGTTGATTCTGATACAAAGCTATTTGATAGCTTTGCTCATCTTTGTCAGTCCTCTTTGTACTTTGTATTGTTCTATTTTATTCTCTTTGAGGACTGGGAGACCAAAAGTTGATGGTGTTTAAGATATCAATCCACCATGAACTGCATAATGATGTTTTTGGTCTTTGTTTCTTTCTTAATACTGCTTAAGATTCAATTTACTTTTTTGACTGCCATTGAACAGTACTCTGGTAGCTTCATGAAATCAACTATTGTAACGCCAGGTCTGAAATCCAAGTGAAGGAACCCTCAGCTGAGAATTTATTGTATATACAAAGTGACCACTTCCCTGTTTGTATCATGGAATGTTATTTAAATTTAGCCTGATCTGCCATGGAGGGTACTTTGGCGGATCTTTAGTTCTTTTACCCAATATGTTTTCAAGGAGATAGTGTGTTGTGGCATAGTGCCATCCTTGGAGTGTCCCCAGTGCGCTATGGGTTTATATAATCTGTGCAGAGGTCCATCTGCTTTCAGGCATACCCTAGAGCATTTTATATCCTGAATCAGAAGAGTATGGTAGTGGTTTTATAATATCACTCTCTTTGTATCACCCATACTGGTGAGGAGCCTATGCACTGTATGAGGTAGGAGACTTGAAAACTTAAGGTTATACCTTGGGGTTCTCATCTGCTTGTGGGATAGAGTTATCCTAGGAACAGCTGTGCCACTTAAACCTATAGAGTTGGTCTGGCCCTGGATTGACTGACTTATTGTCCTTCCCTACATGCACCCGATAGTCACTGGTTTATAGCCACAATGCAACTCAGAGATGAGTCCCAGAATTCAAACAGAAGATACAGATATTCTAGTGCCAAGAATAAATGGGCATAGCACAGAGGAGGACAGAGTGATCGAGTTCAAAGGATTTATAAAACTATGTGAACACTAGTAAGAGAGGGTATTGTAGTGTCTGGGAGTATTAATGTGTCATTGGTGTGAAGTTAATCCACTGAATTAATCGTATTTAATTTGGGGGGTTTTAATTTGTACTTCTGAGGCAGAAGCAACTGCATGGAGGAATTAAACAAATGCATATGAGCAGGTTGCTTTATTGTACTACATCAGCCCATAAATGTTTCCCCTTCTGTTTTATTACCGGGGCTTATCTCTTTATTTATTTTAAACATTATATCTAGGTTTATTAATTGCAGTATTGGTTTTCTTAGTGTAACAGGAGAAGTTGTTCTATCGAGAGGCATTATAAGATCAATGTTGTAGCTAACTCCTGATGCAGTTAACATAATTGATCTGCAGTTAATCACCACATACTAGTAGGGAATATTACCATATTAAATAGTTTTTCTACCAACAATATGTGACCTACAAGCTAATGTTTAGAAGATGGCCATTTTATTTTGACTTTTCCGTTTGGGAACTTGGAGTGTGAAGAACTCAAAATAATTGATTTCATTTGGAAGCTTTACATTAGTCTTGATGAAGCCTGACCTTAATGCCAGGAAAGTTAATGGAGCAGATCATCTTCAGTGCCATCACATGACATGTACAGGACAACCAGGTGATCAGGCCCAGTCAGCATGGGTTTATGAAAGGCGGGTCCTGCTTGACTAACCTGATCTCCTTCTATGACAAGGTGATCCTCTTAGTGGATGAAGGAAAGGCTGTGAATGTTTACCTAGACTTTAGTAAAGCATTTGACACCACTTTTTGAACCAACTTTTTGTTGGGTAAAAAACTGGCCAGATAGTTGAGCCCAAAGAGTGGCGGTGAATGGAGCTAAATCCAGTTGGTGGCCGGCCACGGGTGGTGTTCTGCAGGGCTCAGTACTGGGGCCAGTTCTCTTTAATATCAATGATTTGGATGAGGGGATTGAGAGCACTCAGTAAGTTTGCAGATGACACTAGGTTGGGCAGGAGTGTTGATCTGCTTGAGGGTAGGAAGGCCTTACAGAGGGATCTGAGCAGACTGGATTGATGGGCTGAGGCCACCTGTATGAGATTCAGCAAGGCTCAGTGCTGGGTCCTACACTTGGGTCACAACAACCCCATGTGACACTACAGGCTTGGGGCAGAGTGACTGGAAAGCTGCCCAGTGGAAAAGGACCTGGCAGTGTTGGTCAGATGGCTGAATGTCAGCAGTGTGCCCAGGTGGCTGAGAAGGCTAACAGCATCCTGGCTTGTATCAGAAATAGTGTGGCCAGCAGGACTAGGGAAGTGATTGCCCCCCTGTACTTGGCGCTGGTGAGGCTGCACCTTGAATACTGCATTCAGTTTTGGTCCTCTCACTATAAGAAAGACATTGAGGGGCTGGAACATGTCCAAAGAAGGGCAACGAAACTGGTGAACAGTCTAGAGCACTGGTTCTCAAGCTGTGGTCTGTGGACCCGTGGGGGGCCGCAATGTCATCACAGGGGGTCTGCAAAGGCTTAAAGCAGGGCTGGGGAATATCCAGCCCAGAAACTTTTGGTCTAGCCTGTGGCAAGCACTGTGCCTCCTTTTCCTACAGACTTCTCCCCTCACTGCTCCTCTCATACTCAAGCCCAGCTTCCCCCCTGCCTGCCCTGACACGCTAGTGTATTTGGTGCTAGTGTTGTTGGTGGGACACACTTTAACTAGGCAGTTTTTCTCTTAAATACATTTTCTTAACCCAATGGCCCTCTTAGGGCCACAACGGGACAGGAGTCTCTTCCTCCAAGTGGTGGCCCTGGACCTGTAAACAAGAATATATGGTGACTGAACACAGACAAACAAGGGGGGAGGTGAGAAGAATTGTAAAAACTTTTCATCAAATTTTAATGTAAAAATTGACATCAAATTTGGAATTAGCGAGTTAAAATACCCTTTCCCAGTAAATACCTCAGACATGGTTAGTAATATGACATAGAAAAATATTACATTAAAATCTACCACTAGTTTTGTTTTGTGGCTGAGCTAAATTGATTTACTGCTTTGATTTGTCTCATGTGGGATCACATGATCTCTTCATTTTAAGTAGTAAATCTTTGTTTATATAACTTCTTGAGAATGTCCATCTGATTATTTGGCCAGTACTGTCGACATTCCTCCATTTGAGAGCAATCAGATTAGAGAATTGATAGGAATCTATCACTGATTCATCTGGCATTGGTTTAGATTAAGCTACTGTACCCAGTAGTTACTGAAACCGATTTCTTGGAAGTGAAGAATGAGGGGATTTCAGAAATTAAAACTTTAAGGTGAAGTGTTACAAGTATAGCATGCTAACATAGTTTTGCAAATACGAACTTCTGTTGCTTCTAGCAACAACAGTGATAGCCTTTTGGTATCGTATTTCATTGTTTACTCAAAATACAGTGGTGTAAAATATCCTGAATACATCATTTACAATCTCCTCCATCTGTGAGTACACTGAAACAGTCTTGTTCTCCATCTGTCCCTTTTTTCCATCATATGGTTGATTCAGTAAAACCTATGGTTGTTTTCTTTGGAAGAGTCTCAAACAGAAAGTGAGTGAACACAACTAAGTGAAATCTTTAAGCATATTGCTATTTTAATAAACTGTATTCCTAATTTTAGCACTAGTGCTTTAGATTTTAGTAGTTCTGAATCAAATCCTGAGTATAAATTGACATGAGTTCTTTTTTCAGGGCTTTTAAAAATTTTTTATTTCATATGCTATAAAAAGACATTGGATCATGCTGTATTTATATGTCTGAGTGCTTTGAATCTAAAGCAGCTGCGCAGGTACTGGGGATGCCAGTTAATTCTTTTAGCAATAGTGGGGATGATGTGTTCTATAGAGAAGTAAGAAAAGAGAAAACAGCTCAGTTTAAGATGTAATCATTTTAAAAAAAAAAATTTCATGTGGTTTGTCTGTAGACAACTGATTTTTGTCTGTGAAGGGAACTTACTCCTACACTACACATGTCTAGAAAACACTGCAAACCTTGGGGTCACTTATTCATGTAGAATTCTTTGTGTGATTCTAGCTTATCTCTTTATTTGTCCTTTGTCCTTGTTTTTTGTGTGTGTATTTCTACTGAAATAAGGCATGACTGATAACTCTGGAGGCTCATGTAACATTCAAGTTAGTGCCAGATGTAAGTCCTGTGAATGAAATTAGAAAATGAGATTCTAGGTTTTTTGGCTATTTATCTGGCATTACTTGTTTTAGTGCAGACAGTTCTAATTATCAATGGAATGACTGGGAAGATAATTTTTCCCACATCCCTCTTCTTTGTAATGTTTTCATGTGTAACTTTTTTTTAAACAACAGTACGTTCAAAGGCAGGTCTTTAAAGATGTATAGGTTAGCATCCTGCTATTCCTTTTAGTGCAATGCTACTTCTCTGCTGGTTCCATACTAATACAAGATGTTAAACATTGTTTAACACCTGAGGAAATAGGGTTGTATTATGCTGGAAAATGTAGCACTTAAAAGCATAAATACATTAACTGATCACTTTTCATGAACCACATTTAGTCTACAGATTATTTTGGTATACTAAATATAATAATTGCATTTAAAATTTGAAATCCAATTCTCCAATTCAAAGCTTTTTAGTCTTTCCTTTGGTTGTCTCTAGTCTGTCTCTACATTTTACCTAATATGAATTGGAAACACCATCTTTATTGAACATGTTGTCAGAATTATATAAGATATGCCAAAACTTCATTATTGTCTTGTACATTTGCATTAATACATCAGTATGTCTCCTAGAGATGGTTGACCTCTCCTTTCTAATCTTCCTGCTGTGCAGATGTCATCTGTTTTCTCTTATCACCTTACAATTGTCCTCTTAAGAGCTGGTTTAGGCTTTTCAAAACTGAATTTTGCTGTCTCAGGGTGCTGGGCCATTTTTGGTATACAAAGAGAGTGAATTGAACTGGGAAAAAATGTGGGGGAAGCAACTGGAGAGTCAGATGAGGACAGCAAGTGCTGTGTTGTTGAGGGAGGAGAGGAAAAACTGAGCGTTTTCATAGAAACGTGGAATATCCTGAGTCAGAAGGGACTATGAGGATCAATGCTTCCAACTCCTGACTCCACACAGGGCAATCTAAGAGTTAAACCATATATTGTCCCTCCATTAGCAGTTGCTCCCAATAATCCAGCCCCTACTGTGTCACCAGTGGAGCCTATTTTATCAGGCGGTGCGTTTAGACACTTGCCTGGGCAGGTGTCTATATTGCTATCTTTGACTTCATAGTCGTTCAGTGACTACTAGTCCTTCTATGCTGCTTTGCCAGTCACTTTTTTCTTCTGCCTCTTTGATTATCTAGTGTTGTCAGAATTGTTTCTCAACTGTATTTCTGCTTCTGTTGTTGCTTCTTTTCCCTGTGCTCTGTCCTTGTTGACATCACTGTCATCTTCAATGGATGCCTGCCAAGGTTTCAGCTCAGCTACTTGCTGGTAATTTTGGCTATAAATATACCCCCCCTCTTTTGACAAGCTCATAATAACTGAGAGAAACTATTATTCACACAAATCTGAAATTTTAACATGGGTGTTGTACAGTAGGGGTTTAGAAACATAAAATCCCACTTTGAAAAATACATCTGAAGAGCTGCTCCATGCAAAAACTGTAGAAGTGCCTTTATTTTGCTAGTCATTGGTAAGTAATGGCTGGTGCTTCTGTGTTCTGTATAAATCTTTAGAGACGCTGTCTGTCATGTTTGTTGTATTTGCAGGAAGTCTAGCACAGCGAAGCCTCAAACTTGCTGACCTCTAGGTGCTGTCTCTGTAAATGGTAAATAACAGGGGTATGGTAGGTGTCAACAGATGGTACTATTACATGCAGTCTTTCAAGTAGGTTTTTTCCTTAGCCTATGAGCATATGTTCAGTCTTGGGAAGACATGCTGTGTTGCTGTTAGCTTTGGTTATGCAAGTTTCAGTATAGTGACAGGTCTTTTGGAGAGGGCGTGTGAGAGCAGCAGGAGAATTTGCTCTCTACCCAGGTTTCTGATTAAATTCAGTTCTTGAGGTAGAGCTGCTCTTTGAGAACTACCCACTGCTGTTGGGCTTATTATTGAAAGAAGAGATCGCCTAGAGGCAATCTGATAATTTCTGTTGCAAGCCTTGAACAGAGGT
Source organism: Strix aluco (assembly GCF_031877795.1). NCBI lineage: Eukaryota > Metazoa > Chordata > Aves > Strigiformes > Strigidae > Strix > Strix aluco. The sequence goes on along the minus strand of NC_133942.1, from coordinate 25,694,474 downwards.
CCTGCATAAATAGAACAAGTTACACTTAAATTATACCCAGATTTGATCTCACTTGTTTCTCCACCATTAGAAAGCTAACCCACAGACCCCCAAACATCTGCCATCATTTGAAGAGCAGTGTCAGAATGAATGCTGCTGCGGGAAGAAAGAGAAACAAGGAAAAAATATTTCACAATATCATATACATTGTGTATGGTATTTCATTTAAGTGATCTGTTTGACAAATTCCATGGACTCTATCAAGGGAGAAAGGGAAGGAAAAATAAGCAACTGAATATACGTGTGTTCTGGCAAGCAAATTTAATTTCATCATCAGCCATAGATGTAGGACGTCTTGGCAATACAGATAATTACATTCTTTGGTTAAGAGATGTAGATATTAGTGAAGGAAGAAAATGTGTTTTGATGTTTAAAGTACATGGAAATCGTGCTCTGTCTTCACCTGTACTTGTGCAGCCTAACAATGGTCCTTTTGTTAGTCATAGCCGTAGTTCTGTCATGCCCGTTGTTCTGCTATTAGAAATTAAAGATGAAAATTAAATTTTTTTGGTAAGAAATACTGTTATTCCACAGGTTTTATTTGGGGAAAGCCTGATAAGTGTATATATCTGTTAATATATGAATTTCAGTTTAATTTATGATGTTGTTATTGTCTTTCTCTTTGTAACATACCACAACTGTTGGAGAGAGAAAAACTTGGTCTTTGATAGTCTTTTCCTGGATAAGAAAAGGGTATTAAGAATGATCACCAGTTGACCAACTGGAGCGGCTGTGAAAAGTGCTGATGTCCTCATGTCTCACACTGGCTGCTACTCTGTGCATGAGTCGCCCCCCCAGCTCTCCTTATGAAAAACAAGAGTTCTGCGTGTGGATGCCACATGATCTTTCACTTTGGTGGACTTGATGGGTAAAACCATGCTCACAAATGTAAGACATGCTAAGAACATAAAGCCTGAGCCAGGGGCTGGATTGGAAAATCAGCCTGGGAAGAAGGGAAGGTAATGCAGGAGGATGCTGAGACAAGTGGATGAAACATTATATATATATATGCCCCCTTTTTTTTAAAATATTTTTTATTTTGAGCAATGCTAGTATATGAATTTTCCCTGCACTTGGTTCTTTCTTCAACCTTATGCCATCTCCTTGTTTATGCTAATACAGCAAACTAATTGAGGTTACAAACAACCTTTATCTGGAGCACATACAGGCTGAAAACCACTGAGAAAAGAGTGAGAGTGTATCGAAGTTTGCCTAGCTCCTCAGGCTAAATTCCAAAGTTTGCAGGAGAATAAAACTCAGGAAGGAAAGCTTGCAGGGTTGGTAACAGGTCTCTGGGGAGATTAGATGAATGTTCACAGGTGCTGTGAGGGAAAAGTTTGAACAGCACCATCTTATAATTCAGAATTGTGTGAAGTGAGAGAAAAATACTCGTTCATCTATTATGCTGAAAACAAGAGAAAAGCTTTTTTGAAAAAAACAATGTTCCTTTCAGCTCTGCAGTTCTCTTTTTGGTGATGGATTCTAGGGAGCCCCAGAACAGGCAGCCATCAGTAGCAAATACTTTCATCATCACATTCTGATGAAGGAGGCTTTACTAAAGCCGGTAGAGACAATTACTTCTTAGGGATATATATATTTTTTTTTTTTTAAACTATAGTCTTGGAAGTTCTATTCAGATTTTTAAAGTGTAAATTATCCTGTTGTATAGTTTAGGTGTATGAACAAAAGAAATAATTTTGGATGTGCTTGTTTACACAAAGTTACATGTACAGCAATGATTAAATCTGCCTCTGCTGAGTTACTACACTCAACATTGCAAGGGTTTTCTTGAGAGGATGTTGGCAAATCGCAAAGCAAATCAGAGAGAATAAAAAGAGATGAATAGGTATGTATGGAAATGGAAGTAGAAAGAAGAGGGTTTCAAATGCCACCTTTTGTGGAGAAAGTGTATACAAATATGCCTGAATGATACAGATGCCACCAGATACACAAGTGGTTCCTGGGATGTTATCTTATATGTACAATGATGCAAATCTTGTATGTGTCTGGCTCACACAGATGAAATCTCCACACATTTGTGTGTGTGTGCAGAGAAATAGGCCTTTTAAGAATATTTAATACTCAGCTTTATGTTGTCTGTATCTACAGCAGATGTTAGTAGCATTAAATTGAATAGATTGCCTCATCATCAATATGTAGGGCTCTGTTTATCAGAAATACTTACTTTCATTATTCCCTCTGCACCCCTGGAACAGGCTTTGAACTTGGAGTCAATAGGTTCCAGAGTATTAAAGTTGCCTCTTCTATTTCTGTAACTATTTATGGTGAATTTTCACATCTTTCCAGGCAGTATTTAAAGTCTGTTTGCACACATCTAATCTTTTGAAATGTACATTGATCAGATGAACTTTAATATGTATAGGTGAATGGAAGTTCAAATGAAGGTATATTTTGGAAAAAAAAAAAGAAAAAACACCTCTGCTGCTTCTGGTATAGATATGTTTTCAGGCTATACACTGTATTACAATAGTTATGTATCATCCTCTTTATATTTCAACTCTTGTTTATCTATATCAACATATTTGGATGCTCCAAAACTTGTTCATTTTTATAATAGCCAATCAGCCTGCAGGAGGACTAAACCGTGCAATTTGGGAGTTGCTCATCAGCTGTATAATGAAGACAAATGGCATGTTAAATCTTGTTATCTAATTATGCAAAAAAAGCTTTTTATGACAGCAATGGCTTTGCTTTGCAGTCTGTAGAAAGCCATGCACTGTGCATGGTTAATCACACAAAATAAGGTTGAAAGAAAGGAGCTGGGGTGGCGGGGGGGAGGTGCTGTGTATTCTGTGTCTCTTCCAAGAAGGTGGCTTAACCTGGTTCTAAAAATCTTGTTCTTTGTGGACAGACTTCAAGGCTGAAAGAATATCAAGTGAGAGTGAAATTCTCAAATTGTAGTGAGTCTAATTAAGAACTGGTTCTATTACTGTAATTTTTAAGAACACCTAATATAATCTCTAATGGCAAATATTTGCCAGGATTGGTTAGATCATAAATCAAATAACAAAAAAGACAAGCAGAGACAATCCTAAACTCCTGATCCTTTGGCTTCCCTGTGGGATCTCATTATAAAGCAAATTTGTTAATGATATCTTTGTTAATATGTTTCTGCATCCAAATGAATCCAGCTTTTATTTGTCTTGGCTGGGAGGTGTATGGCTTGGGACTGTTTCTACCAGAAGCCAGGGCTTTTTTTTTGTGTGTGTATGTTTGTTTTGTTTTGGTTTTTTGTTTTTTTTTTTTTTTGTTTTTTTTTTTTTTTTAGTTGGAGAATGCACAATAAAACTTCTTGCATAAGTTTCCATTGACATCTACAAATACTGTAATGAGAAATCTTGAATGGCACAAGATGGCTGATTTTGCTGTTCCTGACCCGCTGTTTAAACAAGGAGAATCACAAATCTCGGAAGACTTGCAGGTGTCTTCTCAGGAGATTTTCAGATTGATGCAGTTCAGAACTCCTCCTTCTGAAAATGAATGTTCTCTTATCACAGCACATTGGGTCTGTGGAGGATAAGGTTTGTTTATTGTCACAGCAGTAAGTGACAGATTGTCTATACTGTCTATATAGTAAATGGCGGAGCTGTTTTTTAGGGCACAGAGTACTGTATCAGAAAGCAAGGAGTCAGATAATATGAGTCTGTCTTCCACTCATCCTCAGATTTTCTGTGAACATCGGGGCAATTATACACCAATGAATGGTGATGAAAGCAGACTGTTATCATGCAGCAGCATAAAAACCCAAACCCAAGCACTTGATGTGAAAGCCAGAAGATAGCTTGCTTTTTGCAGGGATTTTTGTCTCTCAAAGCAGTATTTTCTGGATATTACTTTTGTTACTAACATTGCAGCTATTCTCATCAGTGATGTCCATCAGCTCTGCATTATTCCTTGTGTGTAACTCCACAGTATTTCTAGTGTGCTACAGGAGAAATGTGACCTAATTTTCTAGAAACAGGGCCTGGTTGAGGTTAGGAAGCTAAGGTAATGACTGCACGTTCATTTTAAGGTGGTTGATTGAACCTAGAAGCATTGTGCAGCATTTCAGGGCTGCTCTGTAGTGATATGGTAGGGACTGATCATGAAAAGACAAGATGGGACTAAATGGGCTCACAATGTATACAAGTGGCTTCTTGAAAGACAGACACCCATGCTTTCTCTCCTTATTCACACAGCCTCTTCCTTTCCCGACTAGGAACTCCACAACAGCGTTAACAGTGAAGAATTTGTAATGTGAAATTGTGGTGTCAGAATGTGTTTTAATCTCAGGGCTGAGATTCAGTGTTTCCTAATGGGAACTTCAGCAACACACAGGGAGAGATTCAAGGAGAGATAGCTGAAAAATGTCTTAGAATTAATTCAATAAAACAAAGATCACTGCTTTCAAACCTATATGAGATCCTTTCATCTTCATACGGTTTAATTACTTGCACTCAGGTTTCTATTCTCTTTCTAACTATGTTGTTGTAGACAGAATGTGACGTTGATTTCTGGCAGTATTTAGACTATGCCATGTTTTCATCTGAAGGATGCACCCAGTTTGCAGGATGATCAAGGGTACTGTAACCATGCTCTTTTTGGCTTAGCCTATGTCATTGTTCCCTGATGAATGCATTTGCCTTCCAGGGTCATGGGAATGAAGCAGTACCAGTGCAAGTTGCAATAAGGAAGCAACAGTGCTGGGTAAGAAATTTACTTGTTCAAAATGCAATAAACAGGATATGTCTTTGGCAGATTTGCTGACAGCTGGCTGCTGAAGTTAAAGTTGGAAAAGCACCTTTGCCTTATGACAACAGTGTGGTGTGGATATAATTCTCTGTTGCTTTGCACTGTATACTGCAAAAGAGATGTAAAAATTTGTTAAAGATTCTCTTATATGTCCTTCATACTGGTGTTAGAGTTCAGAATGGGGAAGAATCAGCTCTTGATAAGTGTTGGATGTCTAGACACAGACTGACAATGTCAGTGATCCAGCAGACAGGAGAGAACATGTGATGACAAGGATCATAATTTTGTTTTAGAGTGTCTGAATGAAAGAGCTGGTTTCTTATGTGCCCTAAAACTCAGTGCAAGATGCTGATGCACCTTTTGGATCAGTTTTTCTCTGTAAATAGCTGTTCTCTCTGAGGGCTCCACTATGCAGAGATTGCCTTTATAGAAGTGCTAAAAGCATTGAGGAGAAGTACTGAGAACTCATTCTCCATCGTGTGGTTTTAATTGAATACCATTCACTGCATCCTCAGTCAGGAAATAGGAGAAAGAGAAAGGTGACAGTCTCTGTATTTTTTTATCTTATCTGTATCATCTTTCCCTCTTCTGCTTGATGAAAAAATCATCTGTCTTTATAATTTAAACAAATTCCCTTAATTTCATAAATGTTTAGTTTTTTCCCTTGGGAAATGTTTATCTGGGTAACTGTTTTTCCTGGAGTGGAGACGTTAAAGGCAAACAAATGAAATATAAATGAAAAAAATCTTCCTGAAAAAGATTGTTATGTGTTACTAGCAACAGGTAAGGCTCTGTATATTTAAAAAATTCTATCTGTATGGTCTTCTTCCTGACCAGATGGAGACGGTAACATCCAGTCAACCTTCACTAAGCAATTGCCATGAACATTTAGTATCTGAGCACGAGAGCTTTTCTGCGCTCCTCAGAGATTTGGCATGCAGTTTCAGAACAACCTCTCAATGGTGTATAAATATTTCTTCCTCAGGTGATTTTTTTTTTTTTTATCTGAACTTGATTGTGACCTGTAAACTTCATACATAGGTGTTTCTTTTCATGTTTACTTGCTACAGGTGTAAAAACTCAAATTAAGTGTCTTGATTCTGAATATGTTTGCATTTTGTATGCACATTTTTCAGTGAAATCTGTTCTGGAAAGTGTGAATTCAGAACATAACTGCATAATAGCACTTCATATATGCCTGCTCTATACTTGGAAATACAAAAATCTGCCTATTGATATCAAAGTCATCAGAGGTGAAAGTGTGTCAGGAGTAGTGAGATAATTATGAATGTGTTTCCTAGTGTAGATGGGGTCTTGGTTAGCACCGCTAAGCTCCATAGATTCCAACTGTTAACAGAATGACATGCACAATTACCTATGAGACTGACAGTCTGTATTGACTCATTTATAGTTTTTAAGTGTATATAAAGTGCTTTTGTGCAGCTGAGCCAGAATTAAAAACCCTTGTGAAAACATGGAAATGCTCTGTTGTTCTGATTAAAGGAAACTGATGCATGACATAATGGAAGCTTAGCTAATAAGAAGAAATGATGAACCATTTCTTTTACTAAGCTAAAATCCAACAAAAGGAGAACTTCATGGCTAGAGGCTATAGTGGTTGATGTGTGGTTTAGGTATTTTCTAAACAATGAGGAAGTAAATGTCTGTATTGCTGGATATTTTGAAAGGATCAGGGAGATTAAAACATGGTTTTCCATAGTAAAATTAATTAAATGTAATATTTACTGAAGAAAAATATATCACCTTATATTTAGAGCATCTTTCATTTTATACGTAATTTGAAGAAGAGTTGCTCATTTGAACATTATAGGCTAATAGAGATTTTTTGTTGTTTTTTTTTGTTTTCCCCTTGAATTAGTATTATTAAAATCAGGTAGCATACTTAGCAAATATCTATCTCTATATTGATATGTAATATATATAAAAATATAAAAATAAGAATTATTAAATGCCCATCAAGGCAGTGAGAGTGTTGGTTGGGTTTTTTTGAACTTTTTCATGTGTTTCTGACAACTTTGTTGTTGCTTTTTGTTGTTTGTTTCCTAAAATGTTTGCATGAATTCTTTTTTATCTGATCTTAGTTTTCAGAATGTGTATTTCTGTGTACATATGATGGTGGCCTTGATTTTCCAAGTCCGATAGCTGTGTTCAGGAATGCATGCAATTATATACTCTTAATTACTTTGGTTTTATATGTAACAGTACTGTAGGCTCAACTGTTAGGAATGTTCACCAGTGTTGTCTGCCAGATTGCACGAGCAATTGTGAATGGACGTATGAGAGGGGCTTTATCAAACAATGGAACCTAGCACTTGTGATCCTCATTCCAATCAGATGAGATCTGTTAGATTTACGATTTGTGTGGGAGCACTTTTCCATGTGTTTCTGACTCTTGATAAGTTTGTGAAGGAGAGGTATAATTTGTACACGTTCAAAACAAAGCACTCATTTCAGACTACTAACTTCCAGAGGAAAAACTCTTATTTGTGGAGGTGGAGAGTTCCTTAAGGTGTATTCTTGAGCATGTTTTGAAACAGTATCCCTAAGTAATTGTTCTGAATTATCATTTAGAAAAAATTGAGGTGTAGTTAAGACTTAAAAGCTTACTATACACTAAATAATTAAGCATCTTTGGAAATAAGGTATCTTTAATGAATGTGTTCTGTATAGTAACTTTGCTAACAAGCTTCACATTGAACTTTCTTTGTTTCTAGCTCTTTTTTTCTTTATCAAGTCCTTGGATTGACATTTATATTTCTGGTCCGAGTTTTTCATCTAAAAGAACTGTACATGGACACTACATTATACATGCATCCTTCTTGAAATGGACTTGATCCACTCTGTCTGTGTAAAGACTGACAAATTATACTTCAAATATAATTAGTGAGAAAAGCCAAACTACTTAAATAGTAGTTGTGTCAGTTTTTCAAGTGTAGAAGTTTACTTCTTAGTTTTTGTTAAAAGAAAGTTAAAGGTCAAATACACCTCTTTTTAAAAAGGTGTGTTTTTTGTGCTGTGTAACTCTTGCCAGCTGATGGAATAACCTTGACATTGTGTAGGTGTTAGCCTTTGCTTCTTTCTCATACATATTTATTCTGCTATCCTAGGACCATCCAATGGGAATTAATTACTTCAGCAATGACTGAAGAAATCTTTTTTTTAAATCTAAGCTATTTTCTGTGAGGTTTAATTCATAACATAAAAGCAGCTCCTGGCTAATAACTAAAAATGATATATTTTTAATGAAACAGAATTGCCTTGAATCCTCAGTGTCCAGCAGACATGCCTGCCTCTCTCCAACAATCCTAGCAGATCTTTGCCATATAATGTTTAATACTTCCTTATCTTTTAATTACTGGGCAAATTCAAGATTAATAATAAAAATTGTCTTGACTGAACTAAGGGGGTTTAGAGATATAGGGGAGACTGGTTTCCAGTTCGGTTCTCTTACATTAAGAAATATGAAATCGGTTTGGGAAGAGCTCAGACTAATAAGACTTATAGTCCCTATTTTTCCAGCTTGAGCGCAGTCACAGATTTATCAAATAGCTATATGATTGTTTGTGTGGGCTGGTAGAAATGTTCATAGTGATATTTCCAAATGGCCCTCAGTTCTCTGCCTTTTTATGTTTCTGATTAATTATTAGCAGCATCATAGTTACAGTTCACAGATAGTATGGTCGCATGCCGATGAAGCAAAAACCGTAATCTCTTGAGTTCCTGAGTTAGTCAGAATAATGCTGCAGAATAACTAACTGTGAAGTGCATAACCTGCAGAGAGATGGCCGAATTGGCATTCAGAAGCCTGGCTCTGGTCCTTGTTCTGGCATGGATTTACTGTATGACCATAGGCACCTGGGTCTGCTTCTGTTTCCCTTTATTCTAGTGTGCCTTAGCTATTTTGAGAATCCCTTTGCAGCAAAAATATCTACTTCTGCTTGCATTTTTACAGCTAATAGGTGGCGTATATAAAGTGTATCTGTACCAGATATGCTATAAAACATGTTCTACTAAAACACAAATGTAAGCAGATAAATCTTCCTTCAATGCTTTTTCCTAGAGGAAAGTATTTTACATAGCTGTCTAACTTAATTTAAAGTTCAGTATAATCATAGATCAGACAACATGGTAAGTTTGAATTCAAAACTTGATGGCTTTGAATTTTAAATTTGGATCTAATTTGCCCTTGTAGCTTAATAAATTTAAGTAGTTCCTTAAATTTGAAGAATACTCAGCCTTTTGGGATATATGAATTTTTTCTTTGTACTTGCCTTTTTGATACATAGTGATAGCAAATATATAAGTATTAGAATTTTGCCAAATGAAGTAATATCTGAAAATGACCTAAAACCTTGTAGGTTTTTTTGGTATTATTCCATATTTTATTTGTGAACTATTTTTCTTCTGGGAACAACTCCCAGTTCCTATGGTGTCATGAGATTTTGTTTTTGCTGTACTGTTTCAGCTAAGCACCTTTAAAATAGCTAGGGAAATCACTGTAGAACTATGTGACTCTATAACTTCTAGGTGAAGTGTACAGCAAAAACTTAAAAAATACTGTGGCATGTGTATAGATTTACTTCTTTTTTTAATAGGGGAATTTTTAAATGTATTAGTGGGGCTGTGAATTAAGTACTTGTGTAATCTTGTTATTTGCAGTTTAGCAGAAAAATTGCTAATTGTCTTGTGGGAATTATTGATGGCTGTTGGTGCCTGCAACATCTTTTAGTTCCTAGCAGTAACTCCTGCATTTCTAGCTGGGAAAGGGCATTAAATTATTGAATAACCTCTTTCAAAAGAAAGTTATCTCTCTTTGAGTTGTGTGAGAGAAATTAAAATAATTGCAGATGATGTGATGTATTTCTCATACGGAATAAAAATTTAGTATTTGAGAAGACATAAAGGATGTCTGCTTTTAGTGGTGAAAACTCAAGTTTTTGTATTACGGTCAAACCTCAGGCAGCTCTACCAACTGATAAGAAAGAAAATTTTAATAATGATAATTGTCTGTGGGTATATGGCATCCTAGCTTTAGTTTTTAAGTGAAACCTACTAGCTTTCTCTTAGCAAAGGTATGTGGTAGTTGTAGAAGGCTCTGAACTGAAACAGAGAGGTTCAGATTTTACTTCTCTAATTCATCTGCCTGTTCAGTTGCGTGGTTTCCCCAGATTTTTCTTTTCCATTAAGAGCCCCTAGGTTGAGCTGCGTATTTATGTTCCATTTCAATAGTCTGTGTAAACAGTGTTCTCAAGTGCTTTGTGCTTTTGCTCCCATAATTAGCGTCCAATAACTTATATTTATTACATTTACCATTTGTCCATATCACACAGAAAGGGTTAACAGAAATTTGTCTTAAGGTGTTTGTTAATTGTACAGTATAGCTGTAGCTGATTGTGATCTCTTTAGCTCTTCAAACTTTTTTTAAAAGCAAATATTGAATATATAGGTAAAGAAGCATTATGAAGTATTCTTCAGTGATGACTTTTAAATTGTGAATTAATGATTTCTTTGCCTCTGAATATTGCTACACTCACCACAGTGAAAATGGACTTACTTCTCATATTGAGATCTCTCTCTAGAAATTTCAAGGAGTTGGGTTATTTGTGGGCTTTTTTTTTACTTACTACCTACAATTACCCAGATGGCAGGTTTACGTTTCAAGCAAAAAGTTGAAGTCTTCCTACTTGGTCTAATAAAATAATTGAAGCATATCAAACAGTAAACACCCATAATTATAAGCAGAGATAGTGACATACCCCATATCGTGCCTCAGACAAAAAACAAGGTGCGATGGTTAGAGAGTAAATTTGGAAGCTAAGGCTGCCTGAATTTCAATTCAGATTCTGTCACTGGCCCTCTATAGCTTAAACAAAGAATTTAATCCTCGGTTTCTCTGTGTGTGAATAATTATGATGGGACATTGCTTCCCTCAGAAGGATATGATTGTGGATAGGTTAGCAGCACAGGATGAATGCTGAGAGCTGCTCACTGTTCTTGAAATCCTGACTTGTGACCTTTGGCTCACTGATGGCCTAATCAGAAGTCTGTTCTTATAATACCACCAAGAATATGAATTAAAAAATGAGGCTGCATGTTAGAGCAATGTATATATCTGTAGCGGAGACTCTAAGTCAATTAATCTACACATGGGACAGCACATGATCTTGTTTTCTGAATACACCTGCTTTTATACAAACATAATTGCACATCATGTTTGGCACATCTCTTTCTTAGTGAGAATTCATTGAATTCAACAGGAAAAGCTTGTTTTCAGTGGGATATGAATCAGGCCTCAGGGAAAAAAAAAAGTTAAGTTCTGAAATCTGGTGGCTTTCAAAGGAGAAAATTATTTCACTGAAGTTGTATTACCTTCTAGGTACTGAGTCTGTTGGGTATCAATGTAATTTTACTCAATGTGAAAAAATTTCTAATGATATTTCTTTAAAAAAATCAGAATAGCTTTAATTTTCATAATTATAATGTTCCTTCTTTGGCAAAATAAAATAGAATTTACTTTTAAATAAAAAGTTGACACAAAAATGTGTTACAAAAATGATTTAAAACAGTCTGGTAGGATAGTGGCCAAAGGTGACTTTGACCCGTCAAGTTTTATGGATTCTGATTCCTCCTTTTGAATCTTTTAGCATCCAGTCATGCCCTTATCTTAATAATGGTTTCACAGAGCTCATTCCTCTATTGTACAGGTTATAAATCTCAATGAGAATCCTTTCTTCCTGTAAATCATATCTGTGAATGAAATTATTCTGGTGACAAAGACCATATTCATACTTTATTTCATCAAGCTTTTTTTTTTTTTCTTTTGTTTTAATGGTTGTGATTTTGCAGAATGTAAATCTGCTGTTACTAGACTGGTTTGAAAAATGTTTGTAGTCAGGTTTTGGTACAAGGTCAATATTACTACTATTAAGATATGCCTTTTTTGATGGTGTTTTAAATAATATAGAATTACTTACATGGTAACTTTCAGCTGTAATGACAAAAAATGGACAAATAACGTTACTAGAGGTGTAATCCTGAACAACTTCCCTAGATTTCTTTTAAATGTTGTAGTATTGAGATGATTGTCTTTCTGAGTGTGAGTTTATGCATCCATTTAGATGTTCCTTTGGAATACAAATTTGGTTCAGGTAGTTTTTTTGTTCACAGTGCTTATGGAAGTGGTTACCTGATCATGATTGCTCCATGGGTACTACTGAAGTATTGTGGATATTATCATAAACTGTTGAAGTTTTGGCACCGGAGAGAAATTGCACTCCCTTAACTTGCCTTTCTCTAATGTAGATGGATGGGCTAAATACAAAGAGTTAATTTTGGGTTTGAGACAAAGTATCCACCAGTAAGCTCCTGGACTGCCATACTACACTGGTTACTACTCAGATCTTTGGGCCCCTACAAAGCCCTGCTGTGCAGTGAATTGTTGCTAGCCTCAACAGCTAGACCATTTTCTGTGTTTTAATATGGGAAAGATAACATAAATTAAGAACTCTGCCTCAAGCAGGCCCAGAAGCAGGGGCATAATCATTTGGATTCCCAGATTGAAAAGTCACATAAACTCAAAACTTTGCAGCAGCACTGCGTCACTAATTATGTAGTCTTTAACAGGTCTCTTCACTCACACTGTATGATTTTAGCTCTGACTGGACAGTCCAACTCGTATTAATGTTTTTTTATGGTCTCCCACCCTCCGCAATTTAGCTTATTTTTCTGATATTATGGCACTGACTATAATTTTACATAGTAAAAGATGCTGTGCCATTCTGTGTTTGTTACCACTGAGTTCAATAGCCATTTTAAATTTCTATTCAAATAGCGTTCTAAAAACAAACTTTTCATGGCAGAAAGAATGGGAAAACCCTTTTGTACCACTTCCCTACCTTATATTAACCAAAGAAACACTGGAAGTATATACGGTACTTGATATAAATCTAATAAATTTTGTTCTTATTATGGAATCTCAAATGGTATCTGGAACTTTATTCCTCCTGCTAGACCTCCTTCACAATATGGTCTGAAGAGTTTTTGGTTTCTTTTTCTTATGGTTTGTCACAGTCACGTTGGTATGTAGATACCTGCTACTTATCCTCTGTCAGTCAGTTGTCTAACAATTTACAGTGTAAAAGTCTCAAAGGACTCTAGCTGATAGGTCTGATCTAGAATTGTGCAGTCTTTGTTGTGCGGAAGGGCTCTTTTCTTTTAATTCTGCCCACCCTTCTCTGTTTTATTGCAATGTATCTTGTTTTGGGCGTAATCTTTTTTTTTTTTTTTTTCAGTGATATTTTATTTGATACTGTCACCCAGATGCAAACTGCTACTGTAAATAATGATCTTCCAAGCTTTCCTCCTCTGGCAAGTTATGTTTTCTAATGTGCTCACTTTGCTCTCTGCATAAAGACAGATGTTATTCTCTCTAAGTATTCTGATTAGTTGCATTTGCTAATAGAAGCGATGCATGAAGCGCTGGATTTTGCATCAGTTCTGTGTTTCAATAAGCTGATTCTAGCCATTGCATTCAGCCAAATAGGACTCTCTTAGTTGGCCCTAGCCTCAATAGCTGACTTGGAGAATTCAACAAAGATTTAACCCCTTCTCACAGATTTAGCCACCCAGTCTAAATAATAGCATTTGCCAAAATTCCCAGCTGTTTATAAACACTTTGTAAATAGAAAAGATTGTCAATTCATGCAATAAATTTTGCGTATAGCCTTTTCTTACTGTCTGTGTGACAGTGAAGGGTACATATTCAGAGTTATATTCTTCATTGTTTTCATCTAACAAAATTTGCAGTAAGCAAATGTTAAATGTAAACAGTATTCCTGGTTTCTATTTTTTTTTTTGCTGTGGAATTTCTACCTGATCAGAAATTAAATTCTCTACAGTAGAGAGATGTGCTGCAATTGAATATTATAAAGCATATTTGATAGGAGGGAAGTTCACTGCTGCTACTGACTCCAGCTCACTTTAGGGGCTTCTGCAATGTTTCGTCTCTAATGTCAAGCTGAGTAGGGGAGAATGAGGAACTTGACCTAATTTCATAGTGGTCATTGTGCTGAGGAAGCTCAGTCTGGCTTCTTTGAGTTTCTCACAAATTACAGAGGAAAAGAGGATAGCATTTTAAGGGCTGAGTGATTTAATATTGTCACCTAGGTGCAAATTAGCATGTTGATACATTGATGTTCATTAGATTGCTATTGTTTCTCAAGCTCCTTAAGAGAATATTCCACCTAGTTAATGCTGTTGTGTCTTGGGTACATATTATTCAGGGAAATAATCTCTGCAGACTTTTTAGCTTGAATTTATTTGTGATAGCCTCCAGGCTGGGAATATGTTTATCTTTTTGTAACATAAGATAGTTAAATGCAGAACTCATGTATTCAGACTCCACTTAGTACAAAAGGAGTGGGGAGACCCTCTTGGGGATTGAATTGTGTCTCGTACTTGCACTGAAGTCACAATTAACAGAAGTAACTCTTGGACTAGACTAGAACATGACAAAAATACAGAGACAGATCTAACTTTCTGTGTCTGTTCTATCGGTCACACCTAGTATCTTCTGGTTCTGCTATGAGTTAAGGAATGCAATCGGAGGCCGGACTGCCTGCCAGCCCCGCTCCATGTCCATCCCTCTCCATCTTTTTCTCTGAGTGTCTCCCCATACCATTGGAAAAAATACAGTGAAGGAGACTATATAATAAAGTTACTTCACTGGCTGATTATGTTATGAAGATGATTATTTTTCCCTTATCTCTTAAAATATCACAATACTCATGCCATTTTACTCTTCACCTGTAATGCAGTCTTCTCTTCCTGCCACCCCTGCTGAGATTCCTCTCTCTTAGCAACTACCTCCATGTCTTCCAGGGTCTTTTCTTCTACCCCAAGAGCAATGATCACAGCGATTCATTCAAAGCTCCTGTACTTTGTCACTTCAATTGTAAAAGCAAGGCAAGGTCACGGTTTGCTTTTCTGTTTCTTTTTGTATATATGGTTCTAATACTAAAATTTTGCTCACTAAGAATTTTGAAACATAACAGTGCAGCAATTTTGTGTACCCAGTTTAGTTGTGTGTAGTGCTTTTTATGTATGACTGCTCTGTAATGCATATAAACTCTCTGTGGTTTTTATGGACAAAGCCCTACCATGTGCTGTAAACTAAAATCAAGCTAGCAGGCATTGTGTATGTACAGTGCCCTCTCTACTCAAAGAAGTCTTGGAGATTGATATCTAGGGGAGGGGAGTGCATTCACTACGCTGGTTTTCCATTAGTGTTCTACTGTTCAGTGCATATTTTGGCAATTCCTTTTCATTTTTTTGATTCTGCTCGTCAGTAATTGACATTTGTTTTCTTAGTGGTGTGACCTGGCCTGGGGGCTTAACTGACATTGTAGTCAACTGCCATCACTCAGCAACAAAAAACTTCCTGCTTAAATGGGGAAACATTATTGAACAA
The DNA here is from genome assembly GCF_031877795.1 of Strix aluco. NCBI lineage: Eukaryota > Metazoa > Chordata > Aves > Strigiformes > Strigidae > Strix > Strix aluco. The sequence goes on along the minus strand of NC_133942.1, from coordinate 25,679,194 downwards.
AATGTGTGAGGCCTCTTAGGCTTCAAAGGAATTAAAGTTAGAGCTGCCTCAGTAACTATCAGAGGAACTGCAGTGAACCAAGAGCAGTAATTGTCAGCAAGCTCTTGTATATCTAGGGCAAGTGAAGATGGATGTCTCTGTTTTCTGCCTGGGTATGCTCTGTTACAGGTCCAGTAAAAGCAATGTGCAAAAAAGCAATATTTTATCCATTATGTAGATAGTTAAACAACAGTATATGTCTGGTTTGCAGACCAGAGCTGTGAACCACTTGGTAAACTGATTCTGTGACCCATAGTGCTCTCTGGGTGGTCCACCTAATACTGTTCTGAAAAACTTCAGAAATAGGGGGTAACTTACGTGAGACCTTAAGTCAATGCAGATTGGATCCTGGGACTGTGCTGTAGTGTACTACTGTACTGTCAGTACTGTAGTAGAAATAACAAAAATATTAAAGAGCAGGCTTCTCTTTCTTCCTTGGATTAACTTTTCTGTTTGTCTTTTATTTAGTAGAAGATTAATCTATGACAATTCAATGGCTTTTGCTACAAAGTCTACAGTATGCTTATTTGTTATTTCATATTCTGCAGTGATTAATTTATTTAGCTAAATTCATAGGGAAGGCTTTCAGCTTTGATTGCTGCAGTCTTTGAAATCTGAACCTGAATTCTCATAGCAAAATGGTCATGGGGCATGAGTCTTAGGAGCAGTTTGTTCAGGTAAGCTGATTTTCAGCTATAGATTCTGTTTGAAAAGATCCTTTTGTTCATTTTCTTCTCAATTGAGTTTGTCTCCAAATTAGGTTTTGTAGATTCATCATTTACAAATTGATTTATACTCTGTAGTGTGTATAGGCGTTCACTCAGAGTAGCACACACAAGAGAAGCAGATATTCTCCAGATACGTACTTTAATTTTTCTTTATTTCAACAAATACTTACAGTAACACATTTTTGTACTATCCCAGCTCTGCTCATCAGTCACAGTCTAATGTTTGTCTCCCGTTTCTTGATTATAATTTCTAAAATAATTCAGAATTTGTTTCCTGAAAATTCATTTCTATGAATTTTTGATAGTACAAGTCAATCATGTAAATGTGATGCCAAAAGGCAAACACAAATGATATGAAAATACCATCAAAATAAGCATGTGTAAACTGAATACTTTCCAACACTTTCCCAGCTGTATTTTAGAAATAATACTGAATCCATTTATGTAAATTTTATGTCTGCTAGCTGAATTTAATTTAATACAATAATTTAATATTTTCTGCATATTTGTTCAACTCTTTTCTTTAGTTTTCAAGGGATTTGTAAGAAATGGGTATTTAATTCAGACTAATGCGGTAATGGTAAATTATTCTTCTGTTTTCAGTATTTGCCTACAAATTTGATTTCTACAGTCCCTAGCATGAGAATATCACTGAAAGCTAGTAAAATAGATTAAACAATTAAACTTATTTTCTGTTTGTAAGCTTCTCAAGTAATTCTGTGGATAATCTGTTGGAGTTACTCTTTCCTGGTTGACACTAGTAGGCGTGTTTTCCACACTAATTGACAGGATGGTTTTTCATATGAAGTTGTCCTGTATGTACAGCGTATATGTGGTCCAGAGACTCTTGTTGATGTTGACTATACATTTCAAGTCAGATTTCTCTTGCTCGGGGAAAATATGTCTTTTCTTGGTTTAAATATACTGGATTATCATCTACCAAAATCTGCAGTTTCAAATATCCAGATTTTATTCTCCTATTGTGCACATTTGAGATGTAACTTTTTTTTCTCAATTTGGATGAGACAAGAACTTAGACATAGGTCTTTCTTTTAAATACATTAATGCAATAACTTTCCAGTTGATTACATCTTGCAAATCAGCATGCATTTAATCAGAGTGCAAAGGGTATGCAGAAAGGATGAAATGTCTCTACAAGCAAATTCTGTGCAGTCTCTTTCTTACCATAAAATAGTAAGTGTTAGAAATTAGATGTACCATTTACAGCTGCCTTTGGACAGCTGTGAATTAATAGAGAGCTTAAAACCAAAATAATAATTATATTCTTGATTAGCATTAACTGTAGTGATTGAACCCATAAACTCAGCCATGTTCTAATTTTGTTACATCTTGTTTTCATAATGAAAGACCTTTATATAGAGACCCTGTACAGATTTTGTAATTATCACTATTAAAAGGCAGTGATGATAATTTTGTTAGAGGCCCACTCAACTTCAAGTTAGCCATGGAAGATCCTGTTTATAAGTAGTTTGCTACATGTCACAGCTCTGATTGAGCTATTAGACTTGTCTTAGTCTATCATCCTAATGGCATCTATCTCAAGGTGCGAAACCTGAAGGTACATCTGGTTTTGCAGTTCTCCACGGTAACAGCCTGTTTTTGTTGGTCCAGCTTTGAGAGTGAGGTGGACCAGATGCTGTCCAGAGGTCCCTTCCAACCTAAGTCATTCTGTGATTCTAGGGTACGCATTTGGCACCTTAATCCCTTCTCTTGTGTAAACCTGTACTAGTGATGGAAACAGTCTTTGACAAGGCAACATGTTTATTGAAACGCATCCAGCACTCAAGAGGAGTTTAACTCTCCTCCGACGCGTATTTCTGATTAAGCCTGTTGTAACTTTTAATGAGTTTCAAAGTTCCATTCAGCCTATGAACTGGAAAACCATATCCTGAGCGATTACAGTAACTCAAGATAAACTGCTCAGCTTGAATGAAGTAACTGAAGAGCAGCCATTGGACAAAACTCCCACTGACTTCACAGAACAGATTCCCATCCTCCAGTGTGTCCTCTTCTGGAAATAACAGTGATAGTAAAATAAAGCAATTTACCTTCTCCTTCAAACATGAGATTTATAGTGGCCAACAATTCCTTATTAACAACTCACATAAATAAGTTGTGTAAATCACTTCTTTAAATTCATAGGGGAAACAAATAGAACTTATGAAGCTTCTTGGAATTAACTCTCCTTTCAAGTGTGGAATACTTGTATTAAGTAAGCTTGTATAAATGATCTCTTTTTAAATGAAAATGCCTGTGAAGAAGTTGCACAAAGAAAATAGTTATGAATGTGCTAAAACGTGTATGGGGAATATCGCTAGAGTGATAACTAAGCCAAATGGTGGCATTTACAGATGCACATACATTTCTTGAATGCTTTATAAAGGATCTTTTGATTATTCCAGGGTAGAGACAAACTTTTTACAATTACTTACAATCCAGTAAAATGTGATTTAGGGGGATTTTCAGTGATGGAACATACGTGACATAAGAGGAGATTGAAATCTTACTGAACTCTAGATTTACTTGTTTAGAAAAAATTATGGATATCAGCCAATAAGGATGAAATAAATTGAAAAATGTTTTCTTAGTTTGTTGCTGGGACTTGTTGAGTCTCTTGGTGATGGCCCAACACCTGTGTATTTATTATTTTGATGCAAATTTAACTCCTCAAAATAGATAAAGTGTATGAAGAACCATGCAGATCTAGTTCCATCTCACAGATGTTTCCACTGGTATTTTAGCAGTTTCCTGGGTAAAGAGTCCCATATGAAAAGACTAAAGGCCAGTTCCAGTGCTGTGTTCTTAATGCAGGTGTCATTTAAATATGGCATTAGACAAAATAAAATTATTTTATGAGGTGGTTTAGATTTCAGAATCTCTGCTAGAAATAGCTTCTTATATTTATGTATTTAATTCACACTTTACTAATTCCTTTTTTTGTCAGATAGCAGCTATGAAGCACATAAAGGAAAATTTAATTCAATTCCCTGTATTTGGTTATTACATTTCCATCCTAGAAAACAAATATAAAGGACGAAAATCTGGCTCTTAACCCTTTTTGAATGAGTTATATAAAAGTGTCAGTTCTAAGTATACTGGTTAATTTGAAGTGCTGTCATGTCATAAATGTATTTGGTTTCTCCACATCAAATTGTTTCCATGTAGTTAACTGTTCCTTGGAGAATGGAAAATTTGTTCTCAAGGTAATTTTGCTATTCTCCTCTTTCTTCTGTGTTATTTCCCTAAGTGTATGTATTTATATTCGCTATCTTAACAAACCAATACAAATGGAATTCCAACTGGAATTTTGATTACATCAGTTGTCACTGAGAAGTGAAACTGCAGAAACAGCTGTCAGTTCACTAAGGTTAGCTCAGCTGAATTAAGAAAACTTTCTCATAAATTGAAATTCAGTATTTTAATGGAATATTTACTTTCCTAAAAGCTAATATAACCGCTTTTAAAATGGCACTGAAACCTTTTCCATATCAATCACGTTTGCTACATGAAACGTTTGAGTTCAACCTGCTTGTGCTACACCATTGCATATACTTGCATTTTGATTCACAACAATGTTTAAAACAGCCCATGATGTAGAGTTCACATATTTTCCTCTTGTCTTCCACATGACAATTTTGATGCAGAAAGTAAATATTTTTCTGTTAAAAATAGTGAAACATTAAAGTGTACTGTTTAAAGCTGTAGATTATAAGGTTTTGCTTTACCAGATTGTCTGATTACTTCTAGTTTGTCCAACTGAGGGAGACCACTAAGAGCAGTAGTTGGCTGCCTTGACAAGTTCAGTTGTTATTCCTTTATAGGTGAATCTCAGGGATAAATAGTTAAAAGGGTGGTGAATATATTATGCACCAAAATGCATGGCATTTTACAGTAGAATAAACAGCTACAGAAAAATATGACTGAAGTAGTCCAGGTAAAAAACCAAAAGCTGTCTACCCCAGCCTTTCTGTTTTAATTTACAGAGCCACAAATGATTTATTGTAGAATTGTCTTTGCATTTTATCCACAATAATCTATATTGCAGGAACCACCTCATCTCTTGATTATTCCCCTTTTTCATTTGAGACTGAGTTTGCTGATGTTTTTCTTACATTAAATCTTGTAACTGATAATAGAGTCTGTGTTTTAAGTGTCATCCACTGTAGACACTTTGGGCTATACCTTGCAGAAATACAGTGAGGAAGCAGTATGACTTTCACATACAAATGGAAATTTCTCTGGAGGCAGTATTATACAGACTCAGATAAAATCCTCTTTAATTGTGTTAAAGTTACTGGACCTACACCTGGATTTTACTTTTAAGTATATCACAACACACAAAATACATCTGAAAGATAAAAGGTTTCAAGACTGATTTTCTGTCTCTAAATACTTGGGAGAGTTTTGCAAGTATTTGCAATTACATGCAACCGCTATTTAGTAGGTATTATTAAGGTTACATTCTCAGAATTGTTTAAGGAGTCACTTAATGTCTAAATTTTGAAATGTGTCTTTAGAATTAACGTCTAAATTGAAATGTGAAATTTTCAGCATAAATTTTCAGATGGAGAAAGGACTTTCTGAAGTGATGAGTTAAAAAATGTACCCATCAAAATCTCCCTCTGCCATAATGTATTCTGCAATGCATAACTATCAGCAGGATATATACTAATAACTCAGGCCCCATCCCCCCTGCTGTGATCTTAGTGAAGTATTGTTAACTCTCTAAAGACTATGCAGATCTTCTTTAATTGTCTAAATATACTTATGGCAAATCTACTTTTTAGTATTCAAGCAAGAGGGTTGAGGGTGTTGAAAGACATCCTTAAAATCTCATCTAAATATAGAATTACAGAATCATAGAATGGTTTGGGGTTTGGGTTGGAAGGGACCTTAAAGATATCTCACAAAAGGATATCCTGGAAAGAATCTGGTTTACCTGTGTGGAATCACATACTAGATTTTTAAGACTGGCATCAACATACTAGCTATATGTCCTCCCTTCCTCTTATTTATTTTTTCCCCAAGCAAACTGAAAACTTCAGCCTGTGTTATTAGAAACACTTGTAACCAAAACCAATGACAAATATGTGTATTATTACAGAATGTTACATTACATATATGTCTACTGCATTTATTATAGTTTTTTAGAACACTGACATATCAAACCTTACACTTACCAAAGAGCCAGATGCTAGACACTGAAAATCATATTTTGATACATTCTAAAGCTGTATTGTAAGCCCACTGCATGGGCTTCACATGACATAAAATCTTTGGGTACATAAATAATATCAAATGACAAAACTAGAAAGCAGTTTCTTCATACTTTATTTTACAATTTCTCACTAAATATATTTACAGGACACAGAGTTTGCTTTAGTGCAATACATAGTAATGTTGCATAAGTACAAACTGTTGAACTTTTCTAAAAAAAATAAAGAAATAAAGCACTTAACTGATGTTACAGCTAAGTATGTAAAGCAACATTAGTAACTCTGAGTGAAAATGCTAACAGCATCTTTTCTTTTCATAAACAATTTCTAGAAACAAACCACAAACCAGCATTACGTAGTCCAAACTACTAACCCTTGTACAGTACCATATCATTTAAAAAATGATTTTTTTTAAAAGCACATATACTGTACTGTATGGCAGTCTTTTTCTACAGATACTGACTTACTCTTTTAATACAAATATGATATTACCTTGGCAGTTTTGAAGAACAAAGTTATCTCAAGATATCAAACATCAGTAACAAACTCTGATAAGCACAGCTTCTTGAGAACTTGCTTTAACAGCATTTCTTCACAGTGATATTTATGAAAGGTTGGAAAAAGATTAGCATAAAATATTTCCATCCTTTTTCAGTTTTTATGCAAAAATCATTACTTTATATTGGTAATTATAAAATTACAAACACTTTCTATAAGTAACTGCATCTGTAGTAATGATAGAAAAAGTTATCAGTAAGGTACCTAAAATGAAGCTTGCATAAAATGATAGTTTGACGAAAACTAGGTACATCTTTTTTAAAGTAATAATAAGGGAGGTAACTTAATTTAGAATAAGCAACACACCAGTTTAACAGAGACAACCTATTAATAAATTAAAAAAGCTAATTATTTATTAATAAATGTTAAAAAATAAAGGAATTGTGATGAGGTGAAATCAACATTTAAAAAGATATGATGAAACATTTACTCTTAATCTTAGTTTTGGCACTTCATTGGAACAATTACTTTACCAAAGACCAAAATATGTATAAAAGATAAACAGCTCCTTGACATAACTTGCAAATATAGTACATAAGTACTGGCAAACACTGAAAACATAGTTAGTTAAACATTCCCACAGATTTGCACATGCATGCAGTATTCGGACAACAGCATTGTATCTATGTTCTTGGCGAGGACAATCTTGCATTATTTGGCTGTTTTAGGCCATTTCTTCAGCAGATCTTGTTTCTGATTTAAGTCTTACAAATTCTTTAGCAACTTCATCGTTGGTCCTCTGAGAAAGTATTCTGAGAATTGTTAACCCAGTTTCATCTACAGAGATGTTTCTCAACAAGGGGTACCAAGATGCACAGCTACCTTTCTCTGCTATGTTTTGCAGCTGAATAACTGCCATTCCTATAATGCGATCTTCCCTAGCAAAGCAGTAATCTTTCACTGAGAGGTGAAGTTCGTAGGCTGCTGGCTTATCTTCATTACTCAAAATGCTGCATGGATTAAAAATACGAATTTAGAACAAAAAGTTCAGTTTATTTCCCCTAAGAAATGAACGTCCTCTAGAAATCTTGTAAAAATTGAAGTGATAGTGATAGTTTAATTTTTGTAGTTCCATTTTGTTGCAACAGAGTATCATTTGGTTACAAACCTACGCAGTCAACCTTTCAGATGCTACTGATGACGTAGCCTCTGTTCCCACTGATCTGAACAGAAACAGAGAATTCAGCATTCCCTCAATATCTGAAATAAACAGTTACCTTTCCCTAGAAAGTACCTAAAATGTTCAACTAGTTCCACAACTCTTATAACCACATCTTTAAACCAACTGCAAAAAATGCAGAAAATCGCTGGCAGCAAGCCTCAAAAGGAGCTTTGTGATCAGGCACTGACAAAGTAAACTCTGTCCTAGTCAGGGTTGGGGGGCTAAGGGGAGGAAAATGCCTTGTTCTCGGTTATGAAAGGGGAGGAGGAGTAAACAGGTGAGAGGTGCTGTGAGAAGTACTAAATTTAAAACTCCATGTTAGGTGAAGTTTCTTATTGCTTTAAGGATTAAATAATAGAGATAAGTAATACAACTAACACATGCACAACCCATTACATGTTTAGATATCTTAACAGTCATAAAGGTCCAGATATCCAGCAGTAATAATTAATGCTTCAGTTCAGATAACTACCTAGGCAAATGGATTCCTAGGTATATAAATAGTTATTCCTCTGTAGGAATGAATTGTACATTTTAACCAGCTTTTGTGAGCCTGAAAGCTTAGTGTTTGTCATTCATCTTCCTATAAAACAAAGATACAAGTTACTAAATAATTTTGAAGTGGTGTCTATTTCTATGGACTTTGATGTATACAGCAGCCTTAGGATGGTTTTCTATGTTCTTACCGGTTTAACTGCAAGAAATTCTAACAAAATTTGCACAAAATATGCAATTAACAGACAGAAAAAACTTACAATTGGAAAGTTTCATTGTATTTTGGTGACCACGTGTTGCTCTTTGTCTTCGTTCCATGTTTTCTTTTCTTGTCACTTAGGTTAGGTCCTAATATGCAAACTTCCACAAATGGTCGGAACATAGCTGTTGTTTGCCAGTTTAGATTATTAATTGCTACAACTACAAGGAAAGAAAATAAGTCAAATAAAATTCCCTTGGAAGAGCTCCAACTAATTACCTAGTATGACTGTATAGCCAATGAAAGGTGATCTGAGAGTTTTCCTATAGGATACCAAAACCTGGCAAGCCTAGGAGGAGCTTCGTCTATTCTTTGCCAAGTCTGACCACTTTCAGTTACAACAGTAGCAAATAGAAACATATATTTTACAAATGCTTTATATTAACAGCTCTTTTGTCTGCTACCTTCACTGTAATTAAAAAATCAGCTTATACTAATCTAAATGATACTGGGTTTCCTCTGGAATTCAGGCTGTGCAGAACAAAGGCATTTTGTTAAAAATGAACTTTTAATCTTGGTGCAGTCATTCACCACCCAGCTTTGCTTCAACTTTTGGAAAAATATATGCAAGAAAATCAGAAGTGTGATTTGGCACTTTTGAATTTATAATTCCCTATCTTCATGTAATAAATTTTACCTGTCTACACAGAGAAGCATAGACAGTGCTTACCTGCATAATCTTTACTTCTGCTGATGTTGAGGAAGGGAAAAGTACAATCCTAATCACCTGAAGCATACTTATAGCTTTACAAGTACTGTAATACTTAACATTTGTTATTTCATTATTGGTATGTTTTACTTAGGATGTGGTGCTTGGGGTTTTTGGACTTTGTTATTGTTTTTTTTTTTTTAAAAGAAAATTTGAAACTTACCTTTTACAGTGACTTTATGCTCACCAGTTCCAGGATGTGTAGAGATATTCACCTGTATAGATATCTCACCCACTGAATTGTTAGTGGTTTGATCTGAAACAATAATAGTAGGTCTCAATACATCAAGAGAAATAGACAGTGAAAAAAGGTGAACGGTATTTTCTGTGAGAAACACTTAGAAATTTCTGACATATATTTTACATTTAAGTGGGAATCAGTTACAGATTCATAAGTGATTTTGCCACAGAAGTAGCTAGCACTTGCAAAATGTCTATGTAAAATGACTCAGTAAAAAAGATGTATTTGCATCTTGAAATGCAAAAGTTGGTGGTTTTGTCAAACTTCGTTTGCATGTGCACCCCAAAAATCTTATTGCAAGTATGCATTTGGAAAGTTATTTCTGTATTGTTATTGATGAATCCTTTGCTAGGGGTTATGTCTAAGCATATTAGACATAATTTATTAGACATAAATTACAAGTTCTGCACTAGCACGGACACAGGGGCTTAAAGAAAAAAGGGAAGGTTGTAAGGATGGTAGAGGAGCCAGCAACTTCATTTTGAAAGGTTTTTACTTTTGAGCACCAGCACAGGTTCAAAGACAATTTGCACGTAATGATTCCTTAAAAGGACTCTCAGTATGTATTGAAAGGTCCTTTCATCTATCAGATTATAATAGTACAATATAAACAAAATTGGATATGTTTACTTGTTCTTTAATAGGATGATTGTGAATGTTGAACTCTGAACAGTGCCCTTGCTCCCCAGTTTAATCTCTGTGAACCATATATTAAAGCAAATTATTACCCCTTTATAACTGGCTACTATTTCTGTGGGTTAGCAGAGCAAAGTTCCTATCTTCTTTCTATTTATACAGGAAATCCTTACTGGTTCCCCATCCATCTATATGTGAGGAGAAGCAAACATTCCTTTACTTTAGCACTGCAGAGGATGATTGCACTTTTCTTCCTTTAGTAATGTAATATAACTCATTAGAAGCTTAACAAATTTACAGATAATTCTACTTTATGTTTGAAAACCTTATGGTTGCTTAACTGTTTCCACTCTAAACTCTGCTTTAGATTTTATTTGTTAGCTTATTTATACGAATCAAAATACAGAATTCTCTCATAGGTGGGTTTTAAAGTGATCACCTGCATTTAAACTGCAGCCATTCTACTGCAGTAAACAAACTGTAAAGGAGAAAAAAAAATTCCTCTGGCCAAAGATGCTTGCTCCTCAGTGGACAAAAAGTCCAAAAACTCAAGCTTTGATTCCTTCCTTATTTAGCACCTGGAATGTCATTAATGCGATAGATGTTATAGCCCTAATGATCTTGACAGAAGACAGCCATTTGGACTGAGGACCTAGTCAAATGTTTCTTAGTCATGACAGTAATATTGGCTACATATGCACACAGGAACTAATTCTTCGGCCTTCTATTCCTTAGTAGGTACCTTTGGAGAAGTGTGAACTTGTGGACTCTAGTAAAGAAAATAGCAAAAAATACAAGTGCAAAAATGAGTCATGTATATTTTGTAAAAATAAAACAGAAACTCCCTATATTCTCTAGAATAATATTCCTGATAAAGGCAAGAAACTCCTACAGAATCAGTCTGTGATTGTGCACAAAAGTACATTCTGTGAAAGGTCTTTTGTCCTGCTTGATGCTTTAGCAGCAAAAAGTTTTAAAAAAGTTTGGTAACACTTCTAGGTTTGCACGAAAAAGGAGCCCAGCAGAAATAAATTAGATTCACAGAAAATGAGCTAGCATAAAATTTAAGAATAGAATTTTAGACCTTGAAACAGCAGGAGCAGTACCTCTGATGGAGTGTACTTTTCAGCTGCTCTGGAAGTTGGGGCATGGAAACTGAGATGCTTTCATAGTTTCTTGAAGGAAAAAAAAAAAAGGAAAACATTGAATACTTTGTTTTGGGGGCTACTAGGAGCATTGGTATGCAGCATGGACCTCAATGAGAGTGGCAAAACACATCTGAGAAGCTGAGCTAATCATTCGACTGTTCATAGGTCTTGGTTCTGACTCTTCAACTACCACAGTTATGCTGCTATGAGTATTTAAGATAGCAGAGTTTGTGTACATCATTACTAAAACAAGCACTGTAGCTATGCCTAAAGCTTGCACTACTTATATATTCTAATATAAACATAAGAAAGTTTACATAATTATGCAAATTCTCATACGGACATATTTATGGAAGATAAAATTGCTCTGTCTGAAAAGGTATTGCCTGACCTGTCTGTTAACAAAGTTAGTTTTTATCTAGTATTGTATTTAGACAAGTATTATTATCAATCTTGCAATCTCTTCTATTCACAGTTCTGTATTGCAAAATTTGGTAGCTATAAGAAAGTGAAACAAGGCAGCCTTGAAAACTGAGCAGTGAAAAAAAACCAATAACGTGATGGTGTTTTTTTACACTATTCTGTTGGACAGAAATACATAGTACTGAACCCTAAGAGAAAAATCTGTCCCACACTCACCTATATGAGCTTTCTCTTATCTGCTCTGTGCCTGTAGTACAGAGTTTGAAAATGGTTGTATAATCCTAGGTTAACAGATCATTTCATGACATGGAACATCAACTATCTTATATTCTACCTTACGACAGCAATTCTTTGTTTTGAAACTGCTTTAAGATCTTTTGGTATTCATCATATCTTCCTGCTGATAGTTTCATGTAAAATCCTTAAATCTGGAAGAGGCTTTGTTTGTGTTTCTCACAACATAAAGAATAAAAGACAATAGCAAATTGTGTGTCAGAGAGAGAGAGATATTAAGGGCATGCTTGTAAACAAGGGTTCATTTTATGCTGCAAAGTCATCTAGTAGCAAAAGAGAAGAATAATGGAATGTTTTTATTGTCATGTTTTTATTGTTTATGTTCTTCAGCTAGGGATGTATTTTTCTAGTTTCATCCAGTAACAATTACAGCTTTCAATAACAACAGATTTGATTATTTTCTCTTGTCTTTTTAATTTTTTTTACTGTTGAAATCCAGAAGCATTATTTCCAGAGAGAAACACATTTCTCTTCTTCCAGTTGGCATGGTTCTACAATCAACTTTAGATTATTCACATTGTTCCTTTCTGCTCTATTTGAGCTCTCCGATTTTGCCAACTTCCATACCAAATGGAAGTCATTCTTTCTTACCAAGTTTTTTCAGCCTTTCCCTTTACTTTATACTTACTGGATTGAGTCTCTCTCTCTGTATGTCTACACTGCCTCCTTCTAATGTCTAAGGTTCTTACATTTTTATAGTTCTGGGACTAGATGCTCTTTTAAAGACCGTCTTCTTCCTGGACTTTTGTAGCTTCTTGGCTTTCTCCTCCTCTCATCCAGGCATTCATAAAGTTGTTGCAAGTGGTGACTTTTGCAGTATTTTTGCCCCAAAGTAGTCAAAGATAATAAGCTAAGCTCTGAATCTTTATAGCTGCATTAAATCTAAATCTATTGAGGTTTATATTTTTTTTACTCTTTTTTTTTTTTTTTTACTCTGGCTTTTAGGATTCAGGATTTCAAGACCTTGTCTACCTCTCTAAGGATTAGAAATCTAGTTTAAAAGCAAAACAACTGCCTGCAAACTAATCATCATGCATGACATGATTTTAGTACCTGAGACTTAGAAAAGCTCACTAAGCACTGTGAGCCAGGCAATAAAACCAGCTGAACTGGCAATGTTGCCCTGTGGTAACCCTATTCTATCCCATTTGCTAGCTAGCTGCTTCAGCATAAATCTGACCATTTATTTAAATACTGGACTGATGCTTTGACCTTATTTTCTATATAGGACATAAGAATGAAAAAGTTGAAGAAATATTTAAGCTTTCACAGCGCCCAATGCTCCAGGAATTACACAAGCTATGAAATCAACATTTTATTTCAGAGAAATGTGTCATTTTCTGATTAATGATACCAATAAAATACATATAATTGTCCGAGGTTCAACTGCTAATTTATTAGAAGACAAAAGATCAGGGTGACCAATCAAGTTTTTACAGGATTCTGAGGCTCTATAATTTAGAGGAAAATCCCGAGTGCATGTTTTAACAATTCAGCTTTAACTTACTCTTTGCATAAATGAAAATGTTAAGACCTGGATGTAGTAAGCTAAATGATCTCTTCTGTATGTGCGTTAGAGAAAAGGAAGGCAAGCCCATAAATCCACTTCTAGTAGTGATAACCACGCTAACTGCAATGCATGCTTTGCTTTAAGAAGTTGCTATACAAACTGTTGATAATTGTTTGTTCTGGAGGATTCTGAGAACCAAGTTCAGTTACTTGATGTCTGACTTTCAGCAACCGCCAGGCTGCCATGAAAAGATTGAAAAGATTTAGGTTTGTATTTGATTAGCAAATATAAATCGTTTATCTTAAGGATCTCTTGGTGTGAAGATACTAAGGTTGACAGAAGATTCTGCAGCATCTGTAAGCCTCTCAGTTGTACAAAGCCACACTATCAAAACACATTCTCTCCTTTTGAATTTCTGTAATGTCAGACAGTGATGTGAGGAATTCAGACAGCATAATATAAAAGCAGAGTTTTTAAAAGCTATGGTTTGAGTAGAAAGTACTGGTTTGAGTGTCAGGGTGAAATTCCCAGTCAAGGCCTTCCCCTTTGTCTCTGCTCAGTGTAAGCCATGCTTCAAGTGTTGAGGGCTGGCAGTTGAACAACCCCATTGTGACCCTCCGCTATCTGTAGCCGCTTGTACGTCTGTGTGGTGAGAAACCAGGGATAAGCCAGCTTTGATCTGGGAGGGGAGTATCCAGTTAGCATCATCCATTCATATATATGTCCAGCATTTTAACCAGGCAACATATATAGGCAAGTATAGCCTCTCAAGAGGTTTATATATATAGTGAATGCTCCACTGATACCATTAAGAAGTTGTTATTTTTTAAAACTGATACATAACTGATGGGTACCAGTAGCTTGTATTCATTTTCTTGAAGAGTTAAGAGAAACTGTAATATACAACTCATTTCTAATTTAGGTGTTTTACTGTTTCATTTGAGGAGTAACCAAGGAAATTTTCTACTGTGACAGCCTCTTAAGTGAATGTTCTGTAAAAATCTTATGCTTCACCAGCAGTCTGGTTTCTTTGTATGTGAACTTTAAAAATATTATTTTTCAGTTACTATTCTAAAAGAATTTATTTTGATATTAGCATATGCTAGAATACTTCTATTGTAATTCTGCAAGTTTCTTCACTGTTCTTAAGTTTTCTGTTGTTCATTACTATACATTCCTTGCAATTGTACGCTGATTTCTGCAGCTTATAATGCAGGTCTGTTTCTTTTTCTTTCATGAAATAAAGTTGTGCAACACGTGATTGTGACCTCAGTTTGAAACTGCAGTGGATGAAGCAGGGATTATTTCTTGAGTTAAATTCTGTCTGAAGTACAGGTTATGAGAGAACTAGAAATGCTCTGTGAGACTTAAAGTTCATGATAGAATACAGGTATAGCTTTCAAAATATGACAGTTAATAATACAACAATTTTGACATGCAAGAGAGCAGAAAAAGATCTTTCCTTTTTGACTTAGAAGAGCTGCTAAACGATTTTTATTTTCTGTAGTCTGATGCAAGCTAAAAAATATACTGCAGTCCTGCCACTCTGGATTGTTATGTTGTATACCTTACAATAACAGTAGTGTTCTTTAATAAGGTTATATAAAACTAAGCTGCTGTAAATTTATAAGAAAAAATATTTCTCTATTTACAGTAAGTAACCATTTTAGATGCAACAGTGGCTTTTACTTTGGAGAAATTACCTGTAATGAGAGCAAATTCGGGACACTGTAATGTTTGAGGTGCTGTCTTTTTATGTAGTTTGCTAAAAATGAAATCATATTTGTCCAAATGTGATTAGAGTTGATGCTAACCAAATGTAAACATTTACAACACAGGCTATAGTTTATGAAATTACTGAACATTTAAGACTGTTGCTAAACTGAACTACAGTCATAAATCTCCTTTAAATTTTGATACACTTTAAATTAAGTAGTCTAAAAGGTGGAGGTATAACTTAATTCAATAAAAAAGGTGACTGCCAGGCTGAAAACTCTCTCTTTTTTTTTTTAGGAACAAATTTTGAGAAGCGTTACCAGGACTGGTCTGAGCTTTGAGTAAGTCAAATATACCATAGAGTAGGAAAGTTTGTACAGTAGGCCAATAGATATGGATGTGGTTTTACTTCAGTGTTCTGAGTCTGTTCCTTCTCTTCTGAAATACAGAAATACAGTGAGAGTTTGTCCTTTGTTTTTTATAGTTTTGACTTGATTGTGAAAATGTGGTTGAATTTAGCTCAAGTTCAGTTAAAATTAGCTTGTCCTGCCTGAACTGCAACTTGACCTTTTTGTCCAGAGTTGGAGGTTGACAACTAGTATAAATACATCAATGTACAAATACACGGTCTTTTGCAGGAACTTCTGAGCTTTCCTTGATGATATTCTGTGCTGGCTTGCTGGCTGCCATCCAGCTGCTAGCCAGCCATGGTGTGTTTTAGCCATACAACACCAAACCCCTGAGTCCCTGCAACTGAGCTGGGTTTTATAGGTCAGGCTTGGCACTGTGCTACTATTTTACAACTGATTCATGCTTGGCATGTTTGATCACAAAAGATGTTGAAAACAATCCATACTGTAGTTTGAATTTATGCAAAAATGTTATCATGGAGCTGAATTTAGAGGAGAAAAAAAAAAAAACTTTTACAGTATGAGCTCATGTATAGTATTACTAGTGCCCAATCTAAAAGTGACAATTTGTAGCTGACAAAAGTCTAAAGGAAACAGAATCAGAGATCTGAACCTCAGGGGATCTGCTTGGTAATGGTGTACTGATGCTACGAGATTCTCACTTGGCTGCGTTTTATATGAGTCTTTGCAGAGGTACCAATAACCATATAGTGTGTAAGATACTAGTCAGGCTTTGAAAAGCAGTTCTCTACTAAACTGCCTTCAGGTTTTTCAAAATCCTTTAGGTCTTTATCAAAGTCCATTTTAGAGACTCTACAAGTGACCTGCTCCACAAAATGGTTCTTGGTAGTGCCTCTCTTCTCCTGGGCCAAGCAGAAAGACAGGTGTTTAATATGGTAGCATATGACAGAATTTAAGCTATGTCACTATGTATGCTAATCTGATATTCCTATTATCTAATAAATAAAGTTGATACAGAAACACTTTTATCTTTCATTTTCATAGTATGGTTACAGATTTGTTTTCACAACACTGAGTAAGAATTGAATTTACAACTTTCATCATCATATTCCTTTTAAATGGCAAATTGTTATATGGAGAAAAAAAAGCAGCAATGTTGTCAGTTACTCAAAAAGTTACTGCTGTTTTATGCTCAGCATTGTCATTTACTTATTCAAACAGTTGTTTGTTTTGAAAACAGTCTTGAGAGTCTGTAGCCGTGCTTTGAAAAAGAAAAATCATCAGAGTAACATTATGGCAATTAACTTCATTAGTACTGACTGTGTAATTTGCTTTTAAAGCATACGTCCATAACAGTAACCTCTCCCAGTGTATTTGCAAATGGTGGTAAGAGTTTAGCTTTCAAGTGTTTAGTGTATTGAAATCACCACATGAAAAACTATGAATCCCTGAGATTAAGTCATAATTTTAAAAGTTAGGAATGTTTTTATTAATATTGCCTATGCAAATTTGTTTGTTTCCAGGAAGCTCTTTAGGAATGTGTAGGCACTGTGCTGGGTTTGTGTGTGTGGCAGGGTTCTGGTAGCAGGGGAGGGACTGCAGCAGTGGCCCTTGAAGCTCCCCCAGATCCAAATCAGACCCGCCTCTGGCCAAGGCCGAGCTATTAGTGATGGTGGCTGCACCTCTGTGATGATGTATTTAAGAAGGGGAACCTGGAAGGAGGAGATGGAGTGGTGAGCAGGACTTGCAAGGAGGACATCTATGCAAACATTGAGGTCAGTGTAAGAAAGGAGGAGGGGCAAGTGAACCAGAGCAGAGACCCCCTGCAGCCCGTGGGGAGAGGGCAGCTGTCCCCTGCAGCCCAGGGAGGTCACTGGGGGAGCAGATGCCCACCTGCAGCCCGTGGAAGACCCTGTACTGGAGCAGGGGGCTGAGCCTGGAGAAGGTCTGGAGTCTGTGGGAAGAAGCCCCTCCTATTGTAGTTTAGTGTTGGGAGGATTGCAACATATGGGATGGATCCATGCCAGGGCACCTCAGGAAGGGCTGTGGCCTGTGGGGAGGACTCACATCGGAGAAAATTTCTGGAGGGCTGTCTCCCATGAGAGGGACACCATGCTGGAGCAGGGGAAGAATGCTAGGAGTCCTCCCTCCAGTGAGGAAGGAGTGGCAGAGATAACGGGTGAAGAACTGACCATAACCCCATTCCCTGCCCCTTGTGCTGCTGCGGAGAGGTGGTAGAGATATCAGGAGCAAAGCTGAGCCTGGGAAGATGGGAGGGGTGGGGGGAAGGTGTTTTTAAGATGTGGTAATGCTTCTCACAGTCCTACTCTGTTAAGTGTTGTTGTTAGTGTCTGAATTAAACTGATGGTCTTTTTCTTACCCTCCTAAGTCATGTCTTTTGCCTGTGACCACAATGGGTGCATCATCCCTCCCTGACCTTACCTCGATTCCTGAGCCTTGCTTTATTTCTCCCTCCTGTTCCTGAGGGGGAAGGGGCGAGTGAGCGGCTTCATGGTGCTCAGTTTCCCTCTGGGCTTAAACCATGACAGGCACAAAGGCTGGGAATCTAAACTCTGGTTTAAGCAATCATCCTTGTTTAGAAATGGTGCAAAAGCATGTTCTTGGATAATCTGGTTATCCCTACTGAACTTGACTCTGCCTGTACATGAATACAGGAAGTATCAAGGTCCATAACAGACACTTTTACATAGCTACTACACTTTCTAGGGGGAAAAAGTGACTCTGCCTCCTCACACCAATCAAACAAATTTTTTCCTTTCAGTTTCTTAGAAAGACTGCAGTTTAACTGTGGCAAATGAAAAAGCATCTTCACCTGTGGTTAAAAGTAAGCCTGATTATTGTCTGATTCTACTAGTCATTACAGGAAAACTGAGCATCCACTGCTACCTACAGTCATAGTTATTATTCAATACACTATTTTATTTAGATTTAAAGTACTTTTTTTTTTTTTTTCTATTGCTTTGAGTTTATTAAATCCAACTGTATAGTGATTATGGATTGCTTATGTGCACAAATATGAAGGCAGGCAGATATAAACCTAATTATACTTCAGAGAAAGTTTCTGATTTGCAAACAGGACCATTTTAACTAAATACTAATGATACATCTACAGTTGTGAGGCTGGAGGTTGTAATAGATGAGTTTTTGAGTTCTTTTAAATGAGACATTAAAGGATGATGAAAAGCTATGAGTCACTTTTCCTTAAGTTTCCTTCCCAGTGGCTAGACTTCTGATAATACTGGTGTGCAAATACAGGCATGCTAATCTGTGCACAGAAATGAACACAGACCTCAGGCTGAAATCATGATGAAAATCAGAAAATTCAAGTTTGTGTTTCAGGCTTTATAAAAGATCTCTGCTTATGGCTACAACGTGGATAATTTTTTCTGCTGAAGTTCGATGAAAGTATGCATGAGGAAAAGCAAAATACACTAGTAATTAATATTTTTTTGCCTAAATCCATATTGTTAATTTTTTTTGAGGGGGGAAAAAAGAATCTATGCCTTACATTTTAGAGTTCTATAGCAATTTTCTCACTTGTAATGTATGAATTATTAACAGAGATCCTTAGTCTAATATGGAAGCTGCTTAGAAAATAATTTCTTAGAATTAATTTTGGGGCAAGCTGCAAAACTAATGTTTCATGCTTTTTATGCTGTAAGTAACATATTGGACTTCAGAGGTAAAAGCAATTGATTTTCAGCTTAACTGTCCAATTAAAACTTTTCTGATTCTCGTGAGTGGGAGCAGGGTAATTCTTTACAGACAAGCAAATTGTGTTCCTTCCAAAGATATTAAGTGGCAGACAGGCCATTTTGATAAATGCCCATTACATTCAAAAGACATTTAGTGAAGATTACTATTAAGCAAAAATTTGCACTTTCTAGAATGAAGAAACCATTCAGCTTTGAACATTACCTATATAAAAGCAGCTCCTGTGTGTACTGTGGAAGTATGAAAACACTGCCCTAGATTGATAAGAAAAATGGTAAGAAATAGCTTTTTTTTGAAAATAAAAGGAATCTTTGCCTAAAAGTATAACCATGAACTCTTGCCCTCTTACTGAAACCACAGAAAGTCCTCTTCTGAAATACACCAATAATGAATGGTATATACATTTTAAATGAAGAGGGCTTTGTGTTTCAATTTTTTGGTGCACTACACCAAAATTCTAGAGCAGGAAAAAGTGGCTGCAGTGTTGCTGATGTTCAAAGTACCCATAATATCATATTCTTGCATGTTCTCTGCCATGGTTTGCTTTTGGGAAAGTATCAACATTTTGAATTTTGATAAGCAGGCATAAAAAATGTGACATTTTCAGCAGGATGGTTTTGAACCTGAATTTTGAAATGCACAAATGAAAAAAATAATGCTGTATTTTAGCCTACAGAAACCTTCTATTCCTTTTGAATTCACAGACAACTGGCTAGGAGAAGTGTGGGTTCTGTAATGTGGAGTCACTGTGCTACATTAAGCACACGTTGCTCACAATTTATTGTTCTTAATCTGAAAAGGAAACCTTACGGGATATGTCATGCTTTTTGCAGTTATTTGTGATTAGTAATTAATATCCCCCATCTCCGAAAGTATCTACTGCTGCCAATGTACTCTACGAATTTACTTAGTTTCTGCAATTATAATATGCATTCTGGTACGGCCTCTACAACCCTGTTTGTTTGTGGAGTGCTCCTATAAATAACCCCGATATTCAGTGTTCATAGAGAGCTGTGGGACCATCCAACATGTAAAGTGACAAGCTGATAAATGCACTGCCCTCAGATAAGCTCCATTGACTGACCATTGCAGCTGATAGGGGATAACATCACACGGGCAAATCTGTGACAATAAACTCGAAAATACCACAGTGTTTGTGGAATGTGATTTAAAGCATTTAAAATATAATTTGATGTACTTATATCTCTCTTACAGATCACTTACTTTGAGACGTTTGACTGTCTATAAACTTCTTTATCAAGGTGTCAGTAGTTTGTGTGTAAAGGCTAAGAGCGTATCTCAGGGACTGTAGGTCTGGGCTCTTCTCCAGGAAATTCTTTTTCAGCCCACTTCCTCCAGCATGGAAGTATTGCTAAAATGAAAAAACAAATATGGTTGTTCAGAGAGGCAAATTGTCTGAGACAGACATCAGTTACAGACATACAAATTTAAGCAAAATTCTTACACAAACTTTTAAAAATAACACATGGCATGTGTATTATGATTATAGCAGTTGAGATAACTGTCATCATCTCTACTACAGAGCTCCTTCCAAAGGTAAAAATTTAAGCCTTGGGGAGAAAAAAAATATACAAAATTTTAATTTTGGTCTTCATGATCTCAAGTATTTATATGTCAAAACTGGAGATATATTTTTGCAGGGTTCTTTCAGGTTGTGGAGAGTGGTATAGTTTTTAATTCTTGATCTAAACAAAACCTTTAAAATCAAGGCAGGGTTTACAGCATAAGTAAAGAATGTATTCTTTCTGAGGGAAACGGGAATTTTGTTAAAATTTTAGAAGATCCTAGAATATGAAGTTTTGGATTAGCATTGCATTGGAATTGTGCCTGAAATTATGATTATATTTTGGGAAATTATTAGAAATTCCATGGAAACTTCCATGGTGATCATCTTTTTGGATTCCAATTTTGACCTGTTTTACTGTAGATATGCAGAAAATGTGTGTGTCATCCTTGAGTGACCGGATTAGGGTTTCCTGGACTGTGAAAGGAAGAGAATGGAAGAGAAAAGGAGCTCAATGGTTGATACTGCCCTTGAAGATGGGAAGTAAATTTCATCCTCCAAAAGAGGATTTCCTTTGGGGCAGAACAGCTGTACCCACAGCTCTCTTTATGCACTCCTGTGAGTGATGCAGCAGTAAACCCCTACACCAGCTGCGCTTCCTGCAAACCCAGATGGGGCAGATCCTCACTCTGCAAGCAGTTGTGCCAGTGGAGAGATTACTGCCAGCTGGGCATCAAGGCCTGCTTACAAGACAGCACCCCTCCACTCGCTGTCTGTTTTACACTGATAATTTGAGTGTTCCCTTCCTTCTTTCATTTAAAAAAAAAAATTAAAAAGCTAAATTAGCATAAATACCTTAAACAAAAGATGACTTCTCATCTACTGGCACAGCTATATGTGGAACAAATCCCCTTTGATGCTACATGCTGACTGTGTAAACTATTGCAAGTATTATGTTTCAAATCCCAAAGCTGAGTTCAGAAAAACTAGAACAGATTCTTTCCTTCTTCCTCCCCAAATGAAGACTCTTCACTAGAAGACTTTTCACTAAAATTTTAGAGAAGACAGTGGTTGATGAACTAATGCTATAACTTAAACTATAAAGAAAAGATATATTTGCTACACAAGTTTACAACCAGTGCTTTGTTCAAACACTTTGCAAAGCATTTTGCAATCTACATTATAGTTCTAGATCTCAAGATTGAGGTATAAAGCTCTTGTTAATGGCTAATTAGTAAAATCAAACAATATTTTTCAGGAAAACACCATGACTTCTTGATAACACGCAATATTCGTCCACTCAATACAGTGAGTGTTGGAAACTCTAAGTAGAAGCTATTCTCTCTGCATTTTTGGAGTGTTGCCAAAGGGATATATGCAATATGTACATTTCAATTCACATATATAGATATATAATAAATGCTTTGCCCTAAGCATATCTCTGACAAAGCAGACCTACAGTCCATGCATGTCCATTGCTTGTTAGTCTACACATTTCACCTTCCAGTTTCAAGATTTTTGCAGGAGATGAAACATAAGTGTACTTTTTTTAACAAAGTAATTATTTACATTTCTGTGTGGATGGCTACTGATTGTTATAGGGGAGAAATATCTGTAGGAGCAAAACAAAGGATCTGAAATCATCAGGTCAAAAAGTTTTATATTGTTTTAATCCTATGTGGGCAGTTAATGCCAATTTAAGAGGTTCTGACTAAATCACCTTTATCTTCTCATCATTGCATACTTACAGGAACTTTGTATCTTTCCAAGTGAATTATTTCATACTATATATTCCAAAGAAATCTCTATTGTCTTAATTGTTTAAAAGTGTATTCATGATTTCACCAAGGATCTTAATCAATTTATAAGCAAGTGCTAAAATCTGTTAATATTTCCTGCTAGTATGATTAATGGGATTTTTTTTTTGTGGGTGGTTTTTTTTTTAGTTGTGTCTCCCAGTACAATACTATCTGCAGCAGCAGCTACAAAGGACTAAAAGCTCCATTAAAGCTAACAAACTTTTAAGAAGCAAGGACACCTGTCCCTAATTGTTCTGAATTTTTAAATTTATTTTGCTTTTGCCTATAAATGGTGACTTTTGCATGCAAAACCACTAATATGAAGATATTATTATTGTATGATACCATTCAATACAGGTACCAATGCCATTTTTACCATTCTTCTATTTTTATTTGGGCAGCCAAATTTTTTGCTTTTAAAAAACCATATTTACCTAGTATTACAAAAAAATTGCACATTTTGATCGTTAAACTTATGAACTGCATTTCTAAATCAACATGGCAGGTTTTTTTCCTTGAGTTAACTCACAAGCTTTGTATTTGTTCACTTCCTAATAGCGTAAGACTGTATGATCAAGGCTATTTACTTAATATTTTGGAAAAAAAAAAAGATTTTGCCAATATCATGTACCAAGTACAGTAAGCAGGTTATAATGCCATGTCATTGCCTTACAATTTGAAAATAGGTTTTTCAGAGAGCATTGCTTTGCTCAGTTCATGAATGTAGTACACAGAGATAAGAATGCTGAATTAATAAAGGATTTTCCCTATTTCTAGCCCTTTTCCTCCAGTTCTAGACTTTTGTTTAGTAAAATGATTAATATCTATGACTTTTAAGAGTTTAAGCTCCAGAAATTCAGGCAAGGCTAGAATTTACTTTTTCCCCAACTTTTATTTATTTAGAACAAATGCTTTGAAAGGAAAACAATTAGATTCACATGCTGAACTGAGGACTCCACAGGACTCAATTTGGGAGCACACAGTATTTCAGCATTTTGTTCCATTTCTGTTTCCACAATATCAGTAATCCCCAAATATTATTTTTATTTCTGAAAGAAATGCCAATTCCATTACAAAAAACGACAAAAAATGAAAATTGGGAGCCCTCTCTGATACTTCTTTCTTGTCTTTTGAGACTGTTCTGTTGCATAAGACTTGATCATGAATATGTCCTCTTATTTATATCCAATTTTTACTTAAGTAGGTGCCTCCTTACTTTCCTGATGTGCTGTCTCTTCAACAGCAGACATGAAAATATGCTGTTATTCTATAAACTGATGGCTTTCAAGTTATTTACACCAAGTAAAGATCCAGGCCAATGTGAAAAAAACCTGATAAGTACATTAAATAGTATTCTGTAATGGTTTCTTTTGACTTCAGAAACTTTGTTAATCTCTTTACTTTTACATTTAGGAGCATAATGCAATAACTGTAAATAAGTGGAAGTGCAAACAAAGTTTTCAGAACATTTCATCTGGCCTATGGCCTGATCCTTTCATTCTTTCAGAGAGGCCAAATCCTAGAGTTACTTTATCAATTAAATTTGTATTTCTAGTAATGAAATTAGCACCAGGTAAGGTCAGATGGCTTGTGTCTAATATGGCTCCTTAAAAATCTAATGTAAACCATTTACTGCAATGCTAAGATTTTTCGAAAGTAGGTTTATGCATTACCAACAGCTGCATCAACAAGATGTTGGTAGTGCATGAATATTAATTTATTCAGAAGTGTTTTCAACAGGTGTGTGATGAATATGATTTTTTGTTTTCACTGAAAAGGGACCAAGGCATAGAATAATTAAATGTCATCTTTAAATTATATCAAATTATTTAGGAGTGACAGTAGATTAGGTGGTGAATTCCAAACTATAAAAAGTTGAAAAATTCAACCGGTCATTGAATTTAAAATAGTGCACAGTAATGCATGGTATTACAAGCCTTGTTTTCTGATGTGCTATAAAAAACATGTGTCATACATGTTTGCAGGAGAGTGCAGCTCGGAATAACCACACTTTTCAGGCTCAGTGCCTCCTTTGTGGGAGAAGAGGCGGCTATGCTGCAACATAATAAGGATTTAGCTCGGCTGCTTCAGCTGCACTAACTCTAAAGGAACACAAGAATCAGATAAGCTTTGGCCACCAGTTCCTTTAAGGGAATATGTTCTGTCTGCAACTGGTAATTTTTATAACTTTTCTGCAAGCAGACTATTAGACGTTTGCTTTCAAGTCAATACAAGGAGTTTAGGATCAAATGGTTCTTGACATATTAAAGGGAGCTTTATGATTCTAAGGGACCATTCTATACTAGAATCTGTTGTTTATGTCAATCATGTTCTTGGTCATTCCAGCACAGAACAAAAAAACCAAGTAAAGCTGTACCTTTATAGTAGCTAGTGCTACTTCCATTATTGCACACTGCCTCAGGGTCAGGCTTCTGGCTTCCTCTCGAATCACATGGTCCTGCAAAGCAAGTTAAGCCTGCAGTTGATTTTGAAAGCAAGACAGTATTGTGGCCTGTCTATTCTTGAAAAAACAAACAAACCTGCCAAATGCCCCCAAGCCCCTATGATTAACAGGGATTAAATCAACTTCAGACTTTTACAACAAATTATAACCTAGAGCAATCATGTTGTTTCTTGAAAACAGATTGTAGGGAAGAAGAACCAATGTTTAATACTGAGCATCTGTGTACCTTTATTTCTTTTCCTAGGATGTATTGGTTCTGGGGGGGTGCAGAAAAGGTAAAATTTTAAATAATTACATTAGATGATACTGAAATAATTAATTTTTTAAATAAAGCTGACAGTCCCATGTTTAAAAAAAAAGATGTTTCTTATTAGAACAAAAGTTAAATACAGTCATAAAGTGAACTATACACTTGTAAAATCTTTGTCTAAAATAAGCATCCTGTGATTTACTTAGGCAACATTTTAACTCCTCTAGCAAATTGTGGAATTATTCATAGAAGCACAAATTACCACATTTCTGTGAAAATCTGAAACCCAAAAATTGGCAAAATTGATTGGTAAACAACTGACATCAGTATCAGATGTCTGAGGTCTCCATCAAGTGTATTATGGACTTCAGTAATGTAGTGCTGATGTAGAGGTATTGTAGAGGTGCATGCTGTGTTTCAATACCTACCATAAATAATATGCAGAAAATAATTACTGGTATTCCCCCCTTAGAGTTTTTTCAGAACTGGTTCCAGAAAGGAACACAAAGATCTCGGAATTTATTTTTTTATGATGTTTTATGCTTATAAGACCTAGTTGTGCAGTATGGTAATATTATCTTGATCCATCTAGTGATCACTTCACCATATAAGCATGCAGTCTTTTATTCTTAATTTGGTTTTGATGAGACTGTAAAATCATTACTCATCTATGAATAGTTACTGCCATATTCAGTCTTACTATAGTAAATAAGCACAAGAACATGGCAGGAGGCTTGGCCTCACAGTCACTAAATATTTCATCTATTTCTTTCATTAGAGCAAGCCATTCACAGCTTCATTTGGCTCCATTACCTTGAGTTTTGACAGTTGTCCAAGATCTTTGGCTGCGCTGAATATCATCTGGGGCCCCTGTAATCACATTGAAAATTCAGGAAACAGACACTACAGAGTGTTTGGTTTTTATGTCAACATGATCTTATTTTTTGCTAGGATATTAGCCAAAGTCACTGTTTTGCAAAGCTAAATGAAAATTTCAGTTACACACGAGACACATTTTCATTCAGTTGATAAGGCCAAGTAGTTGAATGCCTGCAGCATGATTCCCTCCAGTATCCCATACTTGATACAAATATTACATATTCTGTTGAGAGTGGTTTCATGTGCTCCTGTCTGCTATCTCATTTTGTATTTAATATTTTTAAGCTAAGGCTGGGATTGTTCTTATACAGTGTGTCAATGAGATATTTGTCCATAATCACAGCTCTCAGGTGCTATGCTAATATTATCATCATAGGAAGTGAGCAGCCCTAAGCAAAAGTTTAGCTGTCTGCAGTGAAATCCTCCGTTGAGTAACACACAGCATAATGGCATACTGTTAAGCTGAAGCCATTTTTTTTTGAGAAAAGATACCAAAGTGTTATGAAGTTAAACCAGTATTTTACAATAGCCAAATCTGGCATGATACCAAAGGCCAATGCCTCTTAGACAAATGGAATCCTACTATAATTCCATGCTCACATTTTTTTATCACAGTTACTCCAAGAAATATAATTACTAGTACAGTTACTTGACAGTGCAGCAAGACATAGTTCTGAATATCAGGGGAAAAAAAAAGTCAGTCCAACTTACATAGCACAATACAGAACAATCTTTCATTAGTCTTTCTGTTCCAAAAGGTTTTAGTTTCCAGAAATAATTTTGCTTCTGTATGGTTCAATTGCAGAAGATGTAATAGAGAACTGCAGCTTAAGTTTTCATTATTCATTAGTAGTGAGAAAGGAAAAATTAATATAACAATTAAAAAAATAAACCCTGTTTCCAAATGTCTGTGCCTCTCACCCTCAGAGAAAAATATTCAAGGGTACAAAAGGGAAACATCTCTCTTACAGTATCCTACTTTTCATTGATTTTGTTTAACTGTGTGTTCAGTAGTAAATAGAAGTAGCAAAATAAATGCAACTAGCTATACACCTTTCACCATGCCTGCCAAATGGGACACTTTATATAGAGGCTACCACTGGTAAAACCCAAGAGCTGGTGCCGTGTAGCATACACATGTGATACTGCAAGCACTCTGAAAGCCTAATCCTGTAATCTTTGTTTTTCATGTTCCCTAGTCATTACAGACAATATATTGTAAGATATTGTATCTTCTACTATACAAATGTTGAGCAAAATTTGGAAAAAATATGCTACAGACAATTTTCTAGTCAGAGGCTCATGTTTCTTAAGAGTGTGTGGACAAGCAAGGGTCCTTTCAGTTTTATGAAGATTGGGGGCTAAGGACTTGTGGAAATCCCAGCTGACCATTTAAAATGATCTTGAAAAGTCTTGAATGATAGGCGCAGTCTCTGCCTTTAATCAGTAACTGGCTGATAAACAGAAGCTTTCCTACCTTTGGCCACTAACTAATCTAACGTCTATCCAGAAGACTCTTCATTTGAGGTGAGGGGGGAGGAGGGCTCCTTGTCTCTGCTTCTTCACCACCCTTTTTGTGTTCTGCCTGAAATGTGGAAGTTTTGCATTCCAGGTGTACACCCATAACTTAATGAAGTATCAATGAAGTGCTAAACTAATGACTGGAATAAGCTTTTTTGAAATGGGCTATAACATCAGTGTCACAGCCTATTGCTTGGTGTGATTTCTGAGCATCAGTAAGGGGCACAGAGGTGCTTGCAGATTCAGGCAGATGAACTGAAATCTGTGTTCCGTTGGCAGGCAAAGGTTATTTCACTGTGGTTAAAAGACTAAAATAATTGTATTGTTTTTAAAATAAAGGTCTACATTTAAACTCTTGGGGGGAAATGTTTGAAAAGATGTTTTACTAGTCTACCTAACTGAAACGTGCTATTGTCCAGGTGGGCTTACTAAATCTTTGACAGGTAATTCTGTATTCTTGGCAACCAATTAAAAAAAGCAATAGAGAACCCACTTAATTTTGAATCGTGCTGTTCTAGGAATCAGAGTGTAACAACAGATCCTGCATGAAGCTAATAAATGCTCGTAACGCCTGATGGGAAATGCAGTTATCCAATTTAAATGCTACTTATGTATTTGCAGATAAAATTTGCACCAAAATGTTTGAAAAGCAAATTAAAAATTTCAGACATATAAGTGACACAGTCACTCACTGAAAGAGAGGCTGTTCCTAATTATGCATAGTAAACAAGAGAATTATAGTAAATATTAACAAATTCAGTGAATTCAGGAGTTCTGGCTATGATCTTGTGATTAGTCTAGAATTTTCAGTAGCTCAGGTTATTTCATTCGTACCTTACCAACCATTCATACATGTTCTATTAGATTTCCTCTTACCTTTCCAGCAATATTCTTTCATATATCTTTACTATATTATAGTATGATTTAATGATATGTCTTTAACATATGGATACTGACCAATAGATTTTTAGCAGCTTAACTGATATCATAGGATGTATACAGTAAAGTTGCCCAGAGGCACACTATGGCATTGTCATCATTAGCTTGTCATAAAATGGTGAATTTACGCTACACAAGATTGAAAATGAGAAGAATTAACATTTCTGTTATGTTATCTCTCAAAAAAGCAAAAAGCAACTGAAAAAAAGGCACTGCAAGCCAGGCTCTTTCATCCTTAGACAGAATCAGATTTCACTGGTGCCCTCAGCTCTGTCACCACTCAGGGTTCATGTCAAGCCATCACCCTCACTCCTCTTGCGTGTAGCAGCACTACCTTCTGTGTTTACTTACAGCTTCTTTCCCTCTTCTTGTCAGGCTCTAAATGCAGTCCTGCCCAAAGAGGACCTCCTATCAAGTCTGCTATTAAAATACCCCAAAAATTTAGACTAAATTTGGCTTAAGCTTCCTGATGGTACCTGCTGCCTCAAGATGAGGAATGGCACAGCAGGCAGGACTGGAGAATGGAATGTGGCATTCCTGGTTTTCTGGGAGCTGCAAAAATGGAAGCGATTGAATTTCTGGTGCAACTGGGAAGGGCAAGGAACACTCTTGGTGTTACTGTGCATGATGAAGGCAAGAGAAACCAAACTTAAAAGCCCTTATATGAAAGCACGCTACAAAGCCAGTGATTCGGCTTCTTTTATGCTGCATTCATAAAAACTGCTCCAAGCTGGGGCAGGCAGTATATGAAAGAGCAAGGTCTTCCTCACCAGCTATGTAAGAGCAACCTAGCTACACTACACTTTGAAACACTAGAGAGCAACACACTGCATACAGTCAATATATTACACCTTCTGGTCAAGGTACAACAAAAGATAGTATCAGACCTCTTGGCAAACACCTGATTACACATTATTACAATCCTTTATAACGTGTGTGAACTACTCCTGGGACACTTACGGTTTGATCCGTCAGTGGTGGAAGCACAATTTTTTTTTCTATTTTGTTCAAGACTAACTTCCATAGCTCTTTCAAAACCCGTTTCAGAACTGTCTTCTCACAGATTTTCGCAGAGACACTTAAACTGGAATAAAACAAAACACAAACCAGTCTCCAAAACTAGCATTAAGACTTCAGAAGTGCTGTATCACTCTATGCTCAGATTAATGGCCATTATGGTTTAGCTTTTCTCTACCAATAAGGATTTCTCAATGGCTTACTTGTTTTGCAATATTATCAGTAAATCTTTTTGGTAGAAAGAAAGACTTGCAGATTATAAAATCATGTAAATCTTCACTATCCAATTTATTGCTTAATATATTACTGATACATATTTATCAAAAATGCCAAATGACGATCAGCTATAAAGTGTGACGGATGATACAATTTAGCACTCCCAAGCCCCTAAATTAAAGTTTGGGTATATAATTTGTTTGTGTCTTAAAAATAAACCCCAAACATTTCCCTTGTTTTATATTTCTATTGTGATGTAGAACTAGGTGTTGATAGCTAATGCAAATTCAGGGCTCCCATTTGGAAGCATTCATTTCTATATACTGGCATGTCTGTGCAATCATACTATCTCTTACCAATGGTAAAATTACATTTTTGGAGGATCTATATACTTAGATTTTTTTAAAATTTAAGAGTATATTCATAAACCATCTTGTACGTATTGCATGAATAAGTAGCGTCATGAATAAAGTGCTGTGGTTCTCAGGCACAGGAAAAAATATTTTAAAATGATATCATGTGGGGAATTTTACAGAATTATGTCTAGTCTATTAATGTAAAAAAGATTACTGTAAAGTCATTATACATATCACATCATAAATATGACAATTCATATTTCTAGCATCTTACTACTCTTAGTAAGCACATAAATAAAAGCATAATTAAGAAATAACCAAAACCCAACCCATATTAATATGATACATTTATAATCCTAATACATTTGTAAGAAAGGTGACATTCCCTAGCAGGTTTGTTTGGTTTTTTTTTTCTTCTTTTAAATTTCACATCTTTGTTTTCTGTGCATGGGTTTAGCATCTGTTAAAATTCCATTTAACATTCCTGTGGTGAGGAATATTTTTTATTCATACAGTCATTTTAAACCCATTTTTGTTTCCACTACGTCATTATTCAATTAAATTTCTAAGAAACTGTGAAGACGGCTTGGAGAAATGGCAACTTGAAATTGAACCTGACAGGCAAAAGTCAGCTTACCTAGTTTTTTAAACAATGAGCTTAGGATAGGCACATTGAAGTGTATAAAGGGCTATTCTTGAAGAATTGTGCTAGGTCTTAACTCAAAGATAATAAAATTTAAAACCACATTGCTTGAAAGCAACACATACCCCTCTTGTAGCTTAATATATAGGACTAGGCAGATTGCTAAAAATAGAAGGCTGACATATAGATAAAGCAGCTAAAATTTTTTTCCAGTCGGAGTCCAGGCACTGCACTTGACAGTGTTGCAAAAACAGTCAAATCTTATCAAGCACATTAAATAAGCATTTGCCCATTGCCAGCTGTCATTCATGTAATTGTCAAAGCCCTCAAAAAATGAATCCTAGAAAAATCAAACCCCCAAAGAAAAACCAAAACCTCCTTCATTCCCTCACCCACCCTTTATGCCAGTGACTTTTAGACTTTGACTATGCATATGTACAGTTGGGACATGTGATTCTAGTTGTGTTTCTAATATAGCAAGCCCATCAGTCCCCTTTTGAGAAACAATATGAATGTGAAGTAATGCTCTGGAGAAAGAAAAGTCAGTTATAAATCAATTCTTTAAATCAGCCTTTGACTTGGCTCTTACTAGTCCCAACATCAGAAGCCCAGAGAAGTATTCTGCACCTCTAGTCACTAACTTCAAAATAGAGTCTTACTGATCATAGATGCACAGCACTTTGTCAAAATCATAAAACCAAACCTTCATGGGGATCCATGACTCTGAAGAAGTTTCATTTGGGACTGCAGGCCACCACCAGTAACACCAGATAACCATATAGTGAAGTGTGGAGTAATGTGATTTGTACTTTACAATGCAGAAGGCAAAGAAAAGCTCCTTGGCACTCCCCAGAGTATGTTCTGTTTAATGGGAAAATAATCTGTGGGGGTTGGTCAGGGCTGAAAATATTTGTCCAGGGATGAGAAAGAGGGCAGAGCTGGGAGGAAACAGACCCCAGAGGTTGCTGAAAAAACTGAACCTATTCTGCTGCCTCTTAAACTCTCCAGACAGATGCTTTTCAAGACAGGCATAGCAGGCATCCTGCAAAGGCTCTGCATCAAACATACTGGCTTCTGGAAGCTACAGGCTTCCCTGAGCCTGCTCTCTGCCCAGCTCAGTCCCTTCCTCATATCTTCTCAGCACAGTTCCAGCCTTCACCCCAGTCCTGCCCAGCCACTTCCTCCTGGTTATGCTTCTTGTTCTGCTTCAAGCCAGATTCTCCCTCAGCACACCTTTTCCACCTTCACTTTGAAAATGTCTGGCTAGGAGAAATATGCATAAGGAACCAAAAGGTTTAAGGGTATGTAACTCATGTATGCGTGACTGGGGACCTGAAGTGCGGGATCAGTGTCATGCTGCTTGTTCTCACAGTCACTTCCAGCAAAAAGTGTTTCACAAGTACCAGTAATGACGTGATGAAGGACAGTGAGGTGGTGCTTGTAGATGTGCCTGTGCTGCACGTGGCCTTTCAGAACAGCTGATCCTGTCACTGCTGGATGATGAGAAGATAAGATACCCTTACTTTCAGGGCCCAGAGTGAGATTGCAGGACTATTTAAAAATTTAGCTTTTTAACAACTGATAAAAATCAAGCTACTCTGTAAATCTTTAAATGATTTAAATGACCAGGTTTTTGGGGACACTGGCTGCCAGCCTAGAACAAATGCCAGACAATTTCAGTATAGGGAATTTACTTTTGTTCAGTATGATCTTCTTTATACGACGGCTTGTGGAGGAGAGACTGTACACTAGCTCCTTTGTAATGACTCAAAATGACAAGAACTAGAAAGGCAAATACGTAGAAATAGCTTAGTATA
This sequence comes from Strix aluco, assembly GCF_031877795.1. NCBI lineage: Eukaryota > Metazoa > Chordata > Aves > Strigiformes > Strigidae > Strix > Strix aluco. The sequence continues at coordinate 25,646,507 of NC_133942.1, read as the reverse complement.
AGTAAAGAGATTAAGCATAGTATTCTGCACATACGTGAATGCTACAAATATTAAAAATACTGCAGAGTGTTTCTAGGTATTAACAATGCTTCAGGGTAAAACCAAGCCTGTCTGTAGCATCCAGCTCCTAACCTGCCACACAAACCAGTCTGCCACACTTACGTTTTGTCCAGGAAATCCATGAGAGGCCGAAGCACAATCTCAGCATCAATGGCCGCACTGTTCTTATTGGCTGCCGCATTCCCATTTCCTCTCATTTGATTCAGTTCATTGCTCATTTGTCTTACACAATCTTCAATAATAAATTGGAAACTACAGGATGGAAAAAAAAAAAAAAGCGAATGAAAGAATTCTGGGGTAGAAAACAACATTTACCATTTTGCATCAGGTTCTTCAACAAGTTTTAAATCTTTTCTGCGATGATGGAAAGTTCACAAACACAAGATACTGCAGGTGCTACAGACTGAAAATAACTCCTCCTAAGGATTATGGGTCACAGAACTAATTCATGTACTGTTTTGAGTTTTTTGCCCCCTTGTTTCTGTTCTGTCATTATGCTTTTCATGCCCTTGTAGGGGTGCCAAGTAATTATTTTCTGAAAGCAACAGATGTATCAGAATCTATAATTTAGGGTATGATTGACTACCAGCTAGCAACAACTTCTCAAGATTTTATTTTTGGTGTGAAAGGACAACAGAAACAGGCGACTATAAATTATTTTTCTCTTGATGATTAATGTGAGCCAAGCTTTGATATTCTTCTTGAGGACAACTAGAAAATTTCTACTGATTTTGCCCAGTTTGGCTCAATTTGACTTTTTCCTGGGTTTCACACAGAGTCAGTGCCATCAGAAGCTTTGCTTACTTCTTTGCAATTAGACAGAGCTAAAACATTTGGACTGTTTAAAATATTCTTTCGCAAAAAAAACCCACTGAGAAGTAGTTAGACTCTTCCTCCTGGAAGGAATCTTTTCCACTTCAAGGTGAGTGTGAACAAATTCTTGCTCCTCAAGTTGTATTTGTTCATCTTTTCTGAAAACTGTTCTGTTTCCTAATTGATGTGGTCAAGCAACGTGTCTGACAGTCTTCTAGTGTCATTGAAGTGATACTGTCTTTGGTCAATATATTTAAACAATGCAGAACAGCAGTTAATCAGAGTCAACAGTTCAGAGGCAGAGTAAGGCTCTGCACACACAGTAATTTGGTTTATGAATTGATTTATGATGAATTGAATTGGTTTAGGATTAGTTTATGAACAGAAATGCAAAACAGAGGCCATAAATATACCAGGTCTATTGATGTGAAAAGATAAATGGCAAAGATCAACTTGAGGAAAGTGAAAGAGAATTTACTGTGAGAGAAAAGAAGCATTATAATTAGAGAGTAAACTGTTCCAGCTACATGGCTAACCATAAAAAGAGAACGCAAATCTCCATGTGAAAACACTGGAAAAACTGGAAACTTTTCCAGGTACACTTGGATGTGTACTTACCTACACACTGCAAAGCCGTAGATAAAATCAACATGAAGCTGCTATTGAAGCTGCTCATGTAAATCCTTGGGACTGGTCCCTCCAATAAAAGCCAAAATAATGCATTGCCTTGTCTTGACATTAGCCATCTTTCTAACATTGTTAACCTCACAGATCCCAGCAATGAACTGACACATGAGGAATGTCCTAACTATCTGGAGCATATCCTAGATTGAGCTACTCCTCTGCAGAAACCTAGTTGGCTCATTCAGGAAGAAGCCCTGGAAAGAAACAATATTTGTGCACTGCCAATGATTGGAGAACTAAGGCCTGGGAGCAAAAATAAAGCAAAACAATATGACAAACTAAGCACACTCAGAAAAAGTGAACACTGTCCACCCAGATGGTTCATCAATGGATTAAATAAGCAACTAGAGACTTTACTTAATGAATATCACTACAGCACTAATCCTTCTTTCTTAGATTCCTTTCTAATTTGAAGCAAAAATAACTTGCAGCTTCTTATAGCACAGGCACTGCTGGCACAGCACCATATTCATTCAAGACTGCAGTGTGCACTCTGATTAAGAAAAGATTTTGAGGGGAAGGCTCAGTAGACAATTTTTGCAGAGCCACAAGCAAGCAAATGACCCAAGAAGGCCATTCACAGTGACCATTTGAAGCAGGCTAAACATAGGCAGACATCCCTGGTTGAATCAGGCCACTTGGAAAAAGCTGTCAGTCCAGGAACTAACATAAACATGGTCAGAGAAAAAAGTTTAACATAACATCAGGCAAGAAGAAACCAGCAATTTTTGATTTCCAAAAAACAGAACAGAAGTCATCAGTCTCACTTCTGTAACACATTCATGCCCACAGACGATTTTCAGTTTTCTTTACAGTGAGGTTACTGCTGCATGTTTCAGAGTCTAAATGCACACACACGCATCACTTCATCAGGGCAGAAGCAAGCTGTACCTCAGGCCATCCAAACCACCACCCAGACTTAAGCCGAGGTAGGTTTTTGAACAGGAATATTTCTCTAAGGTTTGCAGTAAAATGGGTTTGTTACCTTGTAGTGTATGTTACGCTGAGTTCATCCAATACATTGCTAAGTTTCACCTGAAGTTCTTTTAGAACAACACTAGCTTCAGGATCCAACTGCAGAGAGATAAGTAATGTTATATTTTACATATACATTATGTTTTGGGGTTTTCCATTACAATTAATGAATTAAGGAATTAGGAATTATATGCAACGATACACTGCACTGTGGAAAACCCAAATGTGGAAACACCTGTTACAACACAGGATTGCTTTAGTAGGCCTAAAAATCCAATTACCATTTAAAGGAAAATACTTAATCGTAATAGTGAAGAATTATATTGTTAGAAATCAAAACTGTGCCATTCAACAACTTTCTATGGGATGGTAGAAATTGTGTTGGCAGTCACAAGGCTAGAACTACCATTATTCAGGCAAATGGTATTCACAAGGCATACCAAGAGAAGGATGCATGACAAGTTAGTGCTGGTGTTCATAATACTGCAGATGTTTTTATCTTTTAATTATTTTTGTACATTTCACCAATGTTGGTAATTTTTTTGTGATTTGTGTAGAAGATGTTTCCATATTTCGATTAATGCAGTGTAAAAGTAGAACAGCCAACACTGGAAAAGATGGCTTGAAGTCTATCCATGCTGCTTCTACCGATACAGTATGAGGGAAGTGAATCTACTGAATTTCAGTACTTCTGTTTCTAAAAGCAATTAAGACATACATAATTCAAGCACAGAGCAACACATTCTGATGCACAGGGAGAACAGCTCCTGTACCTCTGGTACAGGTTTTCTAAACATAGGAAAAAGAGAATGCAGGGGAGAAATAGAGATTTACATTTACAGGGATAGTGATCCATGCATAGATATTTAATCAAAAAGGTCCTCAGTTGATATTGATCAGCAGCTTGTTTATTTGCTATGCATTCTTTTTCAAATTAAAAAAAAATTGACCTTTTGTCTCCTTGAGCTTTAGCATTTAGGAAAAACAGTTACAGTTCATTGTGGGGTATGATTGATGATCATCAGGATCAACAGCTGAACGTGCATTAATAGCTGATATTCCAGGTCTTTCAGCTATCTACATCACAACGTTAAGGGATTATTTTCAATGACAATCCTCAATTTCTGGGTTCTGTTCTGCAGTAAGGTCAGATACAGATATTCTGAGAATTTCAAATGAAATTGTGCATTTAGAATACATAATCAGGCCTGTCTATTTGCATTTTCATACCTTTCAACGGCATGAATAGTGTTTCATGTTTATTCTTTCTCTGATGCTTCAGAGTATTATGACGCAGTAGGTCGGGTCTTTTAATCATACTTCAGAGACAAGGGGAAGCTGTGTCACAGCACATTGGGTAACTTACATGAGACTAGACAGGAATTCTAAGGCAAAGTAAGGAAAAAACAAACACTGAAACACCCCCAAAGATCTACTGTGTTCTAATCTTAGACCATCCTTTCTCTCCTTAGAGGTTATATGTGGTGCAAAAGCATAGAAAATCCAAAATTTTCATTACAGTTTTTGACAAAAAACTGAAATACGTGACAAGGGGGATTGTCACACATCCTTTAGAAGATACTCAGTGATGTGTAGCACTTTTCTAATCTGAGAAGCTCGTATTTTAACACCGTGACTACTTACTGATTTAGTTTTTAATTAGTTTGCATTGGGAGAAGTTCTGTTGCTTCTCCACTTCATGTCTTAATAGTTACCCTGGCAGATACGCTCTGACAGTTCATATACTTAAGGTGATTGTTTTCCTTCATATGAAAAGCAGAGATAAAAAAGCTAATTTTACTAAAAAAAGCAGCTAGAGTTTACTAACAAAGGCAAAGATTTTTCCAGGAAATGCATTTCACTAGGGAATTATATTGCCTTCTTTGGTGGGATACATACAGAACACAAATTTAAGACAAGTAGAATATTACCTTTTAACAAATACCGAACACACAAGCATTCACGCTGAACATGGTACACATCAGAGAAAGCACAAAATACCAGGCAGGCAGAAGACTCAAAATTTCTTACCAGATCATGCACAAGCTACAGAATCATCTTGTTACTGGGACTACAAAGGCCAGTGTAGTTACTTTCTATCAGAGGTGGTTGTGATAACCAGAAAACACAGTATGTTTGCTCAATTCACCCGGAATTGGACTTAGTCTGGCCAAAATTGGATTAAATACTAAGATCAGATTGTGGACATAACACACATTATAGAAAGGTGCATGCAAGTGCTAGATGTTTTAGAGGGCTTTGTGCTCACAAATTGCATGAACAAGTTTGTGTGTGCACAGCTGGAGGCATCTGGCAGGACATCCAGCCTTGTGTATACACATGCTCATGCTCATTAATGCAGTGTCATAGGGAGGAGTGGAATGTAAAGAGGTATGCGGGCTGAAGACCCAGGTGCTAGACACCTGGTGATCTTGTGATGACTAAGAATATGTTAGCAAGACTTTTCAATGCTATTGTTATTTTTGTTTAACTACTGGAAAATATGGTAATTTGAGTGTCTCACCAGGAGTAAAATGTGCACTTTTCATTTATTTTACCATGTGCCCTCTATGTGCCAGCAAGTTCCCAGGGCAGATCAGAGGATCCTCAGGCATCAGTGCTTGACTGGCATCATCTAAATACACCATAGCCATGACCCGCTTTTTCTTTCTGATATGGTAGAGCTTAGATGGGAACTATTATGATGGTTCTATACTGTGAAGTTCTGGGGGGACTTCACAACTGGTAAAGATGTTTTTAGGATGGCCTTGTGCAGTGGAGATAGGTGAGGCAGCTTTAGGTACCTCTGCACATCATACACACTATTGTGGATTATCTTCTGTACATCTTATCTTTCATGCATAAATAAATCAATTGATTTTTTAGTATGAAAAATATGTTCCGCTATGATGCCTTACTTAAAAAACAAAATATTTGGGGAAAAAAAAATTCAGTGGAAGCAGGAAGGGTTATTCTCTCCCTCTTAGATATTCTAAAAGGCTGTAGTTCACAACATGACGACACTGTGCAAAAACATTACAGTTTTGCAAGAACAAGCTCAAAAAGGGATCTTATTTGTGCTTTAGAAGGATCTATTATTTCAGCAATGGTTTGAACAACTGCTGCTAACACATTTTATACCAGGTTTTCTTATTCTCAGGAAAGCAGTGTGGGAAATGCACTATAGCACTGTGCAAATGGTTTGGCTTAACAAAGTTGACAAGCTGCAAGACTTATGCAGGTTGACATCACAACACTCACTGCCTGAGACAGTGACACATAGCTCTCAAAACCACTACGTAAAAGAGGTAAGTTTGATCCATATCAGTGATGAAAAGACTAATTCATTTATCTAAGACTTTCCAGTGACCAAGAGAAGTCCTCAGCGTCCTTGACTTGGCTGAGATTGCTTACTAGCAAGGGAGTAACGACAAAAACAACCATCTCTGTTTCATGAGCCAATCTGTTTCTGGATAGTGCAGAGTTATCATAGAAGGGAAGTGTATAAGAACTCAGGTAAATGCAATCTGTAATTCTTCATACTAGTTGCTACTAGTATCAGTTTAAGTAAATAGATACAAACATGCTCAGCTGCAGAAATCTCATCCACCAAGATGTGGTTAAATGATGAATTATAGGGCTAATCTAGCCCTAATGTTACCCTACTCCACAATCAACCAGAAGGAAAGGATGAAAGTGAGACAAAAGGCAATGTCGATCAGCATCAGTGAAGATGTCATATAGGGATATACAGAAATTAAAATGAAATATCTACAGTATTGGGGACTTCTTTTTTTCTCCTCAAGTCTCATCTGCTCCATAGAGTTTGATGAAGAAGGAAAAAAAACCCATGCCTGAATAATTCTTCAGGAAAATAAAAGAAAAAAAGCCCTAACTGAGCAGATTATTATTGGGGGGAAAAAAGATGAGTGCCATAACGTGCTGTATCTAATTTAAGCATCGAAAGAGAGAAAAGACCATTTATCCTTTAGCTTCTTGGGTTCTATTGACATATTTAAGAAGGGGAACCTGGGAGCAGTGGTGTGAATTGTGAGAACATCCATGTGAACACCAAGGGCAGTGGAAGAACAGAGGAGGAAGTGGGAGAGGTGTGCCAGAGCAGAGACTCCCCTATACCCCGTGGTGAGACGGCAGGGCTGCCCCCTCTGCCACCTGTGGAACAGATACCGATTTGTGTGTGTGTGTGTGTGTGTGTGGGGGGGGGGGGCGCCACACCAGGACAGGTGACCGCACCCGAAGAAGGCCGGGACCCTGTGGGAAGAAGGCCCCGCTGCTGTAGTTCAGCACTGTGAGGATCGCAACATGTGGGGGTGACCCACACACCCGTGGGAGTGACTCATGTCGGGGTTGGTTTGTGGAGTTCTGCCTCCTGTGAGAGGGGGCTGCACTGGGACAGGGGACGAATGCCAGGTGTTCCCCCACCGAGGTGGAAGAAGCATCAGGACTGACTGCACCCCCATTCCCTGCCCCCTGCACTGCTGGGGGGAAGGAGGTAGAGATATCAGGAGCAAAGCTGAGCCTGGGAAGAGGGGAGGGGTGGGAGAAGGTGTTTTGAGGATGTAGTAATGCTTCTCACAGTCCTACTCTGTCTGTTAAGTGTTGTTGTTAGTGTCTGTATTAAATTTATGTTTTTCTTGCCCTAACAAGTCTGTCTTTTGCTTGTGCCATAACAGATGAGATCATCCTCCCTGTCCTTATTCTCAGTTTCCTGGGTCTTTTGCTTTATTTTCTCCTTCCAAGGGCTGGGGAAAAGGGGGGAGCGAGTAGTGCCTTTGCTTTATTTCCTCCTTCTCAGCACTGGGGAGAAGGGGGGAGTGAGCGGCTGCGTGGTGCTTAGTTGCCCTCTGAGCTCAAACCACAACAGTTGCTCAGGCATCAAAATCTGAATTTTTTTGAACAGCAAACTTATTTCGGTAGTGGAAATGTTATTAACCTGTTAACATGTAAATCATACTTTTCTACCAATTCTTATTTTGCTTGACTTAGGTTTGTAAATATTTGTTATTTTACCATCTTAAATAATAATTTTTACTCACAGCAGAACATACTCATAAATTTGTTGGCACACTTCATAAGATCTGTTAATTATAGATTATTAAACAGATAATCAGAAGTTTGACTTTTTCTGAATGCTAAATAAAAGCAGAGAATAAGAAATATTTGAACATCACTGATTCCAAATGCTGCCTGTCTAAAACTGTGAAATTTTTTATACATACAAGACTTGGAAAAGAATTAAAGATCTGATGAATTTCGCTGCTTTTGACTTAATATGTTAGATTCATCTTTTCCATGCTGTAATTAATGTGTGCTAGTAGGGACATAATCTTGTTAATTGCAAATTTGGTAATGTTTCTATAGGAAACTACAGAGATGTAAATTACTTTTGCATGAGCTAAATGGAACCTCTCTAATCTGAATTCCATTTATCTGCAATTTCACAGGTCTAATTGCTTATAGTTTCCTAATGGGACCACCTGGTTACTTCCATTCAGAAAATAGCTTTACATATTGTATGTACATCTAGTGAAGATACAGGTATTTATCAGGTCTGTCACTTTAATGGTTCTTTTTGTCTCTGATAGATATCACCCTTTCTCCACCCCCTCACCCAACTATCTAGGTGCAGGGAATTCCATTTTGAGATATTTGGCTGCCACTTCTACAAATACTTAGGCCTCTGACTTTACAGATTTAAAGATGGATACTTCAGAATTATTCTGCTTAAGTCTGGGCCTCTGTCATCCCATCAAAGTCTTTAGGACCACATGTAGATTCTTATAGGAATTCCTAAGCATTACACATAAAGTTGGAACTGAGCTTACCGGAGTGGAAATATGGTTTACCCACAGTCAATGTAATACTGTTGTACATAAACAATCATCTTTTGCTTTCCACCTTTTTTTTGATCCTAATTGCTGTAACTCATTTGTGCCGTGTTCTGCCATCTGGTGAACAGCAACACAAGCATTAACTTTTTTTCTTTCCCTTTTATCAGTTTCCAACTTGTCAGACATCAGAAAATGATTTAGTGCAAACATATGCACTCCTTTTGGACAAAACAAACGGGAGCTAAACCAAAATTCTACATTAAGATGATCTGTTCCCATGATTTTGGACTTAATTTTTGAAAAAAAATATGCTGGGTTGGATCCCACTTTACTACTTTCACTTTATTATGACAGACTGATCTCATTTATATAATTTTTTAAGTACCCTTCCTGCTTGGCTACAGCAGAAAAGAAGAGTTAATAAAGAAACTCATATTGTTCAGACTATTTTATTTTAATGGCAGGGGAGCCAAGAGCCCAGGTTTTTCTCTATTTATAGAGCTCCCTGCCTGGCAATATGCAATAGGCCTGCTCGGAGCACAGGGACTGCTGCTTGATTGTGGTGTTTTGACTGCATAGTTTGAAAGACATACTGCTCACAACGTGACACCGAGGAGATTAACAGCATTTAATTTTTCTTAGAATTAGTTTTGCTTCAACTGGAATAGGTCTCATTATTCTGCTGAAAATCATCTGACTTTTTATGCCCTCCACTAGCAAAATATTAAACTATTTTCTCCCTGCAAAGAAACTGCTTACAGATTTTATTGCTGGCTTTGTTTCTTATAATTACCAGTTCAATAAGGCAAATTGGCCATTAGCGTTTATGCTCTTGAAATAGCTAGGGGAATAAGTATTCCAATCTGTGGACAAACATTTTAGGGGCACTTAGATATGGGTGACAAGAAATTGAGCATGAATGTCCTTTTCTTCAAGAAATTCCCCTAATAATAAACAAACAAAACTTTGAATGTTATTTTTTAGATCTTTTTTCTTAGACCATGAATCAGAGATGCACTTAAGGTACCTAACATAGGGATTTTAGAAAACTATCTCTGAAATCTCTCCAACGGTTGCATGTTGCACCATGGTTGTAGGAAATGTTGCTTTGATACTGTAACACCCTTAATAATCCATCCTCATTAACATCAAAAGGGAAAGCAGAAAGGATGAGAAGCGATGAGAGATTTTGAAAGAAAACTGCTATGAAAAACCCTAATTATTTTTTGACTATATTTTTTATTATATAAGCTATTGGGAGCAAAAGAAAAAACAATATTTTCTTGAGGAAAATGGAACATTTTGGAGATTTAAGAAAATATTCTGATTTGAAAGTAATTTGATAGATAGAGACGTAAAGTGTTACTCAGCTTTCCTCTGCCCTTGTCTTCATCAGGATTTATCGACACTTAGCTGGTTTTATGATTCATGACATGACGTGTAGGATTGGATCCAAAACTTAATACAAAAAGTACTTTGCACAGAACATAACAGCAAGGAAGACAAGATTATTTGTAATATTCGGAGAGTGAAAGGGGATTAATAAGAATCACAAAAAACATAGCTATGTCTGGATGATAAATATCTATTTTCAAAGTTTGATACAAAAATTTTAATGATGACAGGGCTACAGAATTTTATTTCATGTTCTCTGGGGTAGGAAGTATTTTTGCCATGGCAGCTTCAAGAAGCTATTGCTAGCTCAACAAAACCTCCACACCATGGAGTTAATCTGTAGGTTCATCTGAAAGGTGATATTCATTGCATGACACAGGGGACTATCTTACTCCTGCAATGTCCCACTGAGGATGTGAAAATATGAAGTAATGTATTGTCCAAGTCTCTCTATAATGTGCTCACATTAGATCAAAGTTTTGTGAAACTATCAAATGACAGTCTCAACAAGAAAAAGCTGATGTACGTGTAACTTCGTTTTTAAAGCCAGCTACTGATAATAAGGATATTATATTCATGATCTAAACATTGCTTTTAACAAGAAGACAGGATACTATATCTTGAAAAGATGTTAATTTCTTCATTAGCTTTCAAAACAGTCAAAGACTACAGTCAACAAAGTATTGAAGCACATGTTTGTGTCCTTTTACTGTTGACAGGAATTCAAGCATTTTTAAGTCTTCTGAAATATAAAAAGAGATAAAGCTAAGCATGTTCTGGACTGTTGAGTAGCAGCTCTTGGTGAAATGGTGCCAAATCTTGAATGCAGACCCTCAGATACTGAAAAGTGCACTTAAAAAATGTTTTATAGATTTTTTAGAAACTCTGAAAGTCTTTACACTATCTGCCTAGTAAAACCTTTACATTTAGAGTGTCAACTGAATGCCCAAGCATAGCTCTTTTTGATTTTAGATCATAGGGAATTACACAAATGCATCAATGGAAATTAGTAGGAAATGTGACTGTTCTTAGCCTTAGAAAATGTGGTCAGGAATAATAAAAGATGCTTACTATCACAAACCTCATAAGAGAATCTCTCTCCTTCTTTCTTCTGTTTAGTGGATTGCAAGTCAAAGGCATTAGACAAAGACATGACACATTACAGACAAAGCACAAAGCACATATTCTACAAAATTTTCAGATACAGGCAAAACGTACCAATACATAAAAAAGCAAAGTATAGTCCAATACAAACATTAAAATAAAGCTGGCGCTACAGATTGCAACACAAAACACCCAGTGCTCGTTGAACTTTACAGATCATTAGCATGTTAATGTGAAATAGTGTTAGGTCTTTCTAGTATTGTCAGGACATTAAATAGTTCTTGTACACTTTTTTTTTTTTTTAAACATTTTGATTTTCTTGAAAACATGGTGCTAATGATCTCTAAGGAACTTTGAATGAACCAGGAAACAAATATGACTCACCTCCTTTCCTCCCATCGACTCAAACATTTTCTCAAGCTGGACTCTTAATTGTTGAATGTTGTTCATCAAGATACAGGGCTATAAAGAGAACACTAAATGTGAGAATGTGCATGTTGTGTTCCTTTTATGTATGAATATGTGTATTCACAGCCTCTGGGCTGAAGACCAGTTCTTCAGCAGCCCTACATTCATGCTACTGTGTTTTTTAGAGGAGGATCTCAGGATCCTAACCACTGCTGCCTTCCCTTCCTTCTTTCATTCACACTCCTCTTTGCCCAGGCAGCAAACCCACTCAGCCAGTGCCTGCCCATTATGCCCTTAAGACCGTGTTGCCCCACAGGAAACTGAACACCTTCTTCCAACCAGCTGGGCAGTTTTCAGATCCCAGTATTTCACGTCCTGGACCTTACATCCCGTGTAGTTGCTAGTCATACTTAATACAATTACATTGGGTGGATTAATGCAAGTAGTACATTATCATCTCTCGGCGAGTAGACACAATAATGATCAAAGTACTTTAGGAGTGAAGATAGACTGAGGGAAAGGGATTGTCAAATTGCTTTTTAGACCCAGTCCTTGCAGAAAACTGACAGCACTGTAACCCAGATAATGGCTGATGCTTAAGTGTTTGAATCACAGAATCATCTACGTTGGAAAAGACCTTGAAGATCATCCAGTCCAACTGTTAACCTAACACTGACCGTTCTCAACTCCACCAGATCCCTAAGAGCTATGTCAACCTGTATCTTAAACACCTCCAGGGTAACTAGCTGCCAACTGCATTTAACTCAGTGAATAAATCACCAGGCAGTTTTGTTAATAGCAAGATAATATTTCAGAAATGTAGATTTTGCATTGCTTGAAAAATTGGTGAATTAATTAGGCAATAGAATTTTGTAAACATATTATTTTAGTCTAAAAACATTGATGTTTAAGCTCATTGTTTTTAAGGCAGAACACAGAGCCACACTGTAAAAAACAGCAATTGCTAGATAAACGTAAGGTAAAAAGTAAAACATGGATAAAATTAAACAGCTTATGACAAAATTATGGAAGAAAGGATCTATTACTAGAATTTTGTGTACTCAGATGACATTATATGCTAGTTTGGTATGGTGCAGGGGAAGCAATAAACAATACTTGCTAGAAGAGTTCTGGTTGGCCAAGGTCAGTGTGTTCTAGTGCATGATTAGATTAATTTAGACACTGACATAATGCATTTCAATAAAACACATATACTTTTATCAGACAACAAAAAGGTGGTGGAATTATTACAGTGATTGACACTCATTTGTACCTTTCTACCTAATAGCATGTTCCAATGTAGTGCTGAAACATGGTGTGATTAGACTTTGGTATTCAAAAGGTCAATAACATGATTTAGCTTTAATTCTACATTACTCTCAAAGGAATTTGGTGTCAGAGTCCTTCTCAACTGAAGGAAAAAAAAGAAATTTGATCTAGCTTCTTAATACTTACATTATTGCTCCCCAGTAAAGCCTGCTATTTGTCCTCCCGCAAAAGACAGCTCTGTATAATGGTTGAAATATCACCTGTCTTCCTGTTTCCTGAAAAATCCACAAACCCCACTTCTATTTGTTTATCTACCTTCTATTAATTTATGATCGCTAAGACTGTCCTCCTCTCCTGTGCTATGTCTTCTCTTCTGACATATTCATTATTCTGGAAACTATCTGCAGTATCACAGATCAATGATTATGATTTCTGATGGGGCAATAAGTAGCTGAATATAACATCTTGGTTCTTTTGTTCAAAACAAGTGCAAATGCCTTAGGCAATATACTGAATCTATGAGGTAAGTACTTCATACGGAGGCAATTTTCAGAGTTTCCTCTGAGGCTAGCTAAGGTTGCTCTTTCAGAGCCTAAGCCTGCCTTGGCTCAATGGAAAATTTTCTGTTGCTGTCAGTAAATAACAGAACCAGAACTTAAAAACATTCTCATCTTACTGTTTCATTCTTATCCTGCCCTTCAGAATACTTTTTGCAGCAATTTACAGGAATCAGACAGCCAGACACAACAACAGGTAAAAGTGAGTGGCAAGTACAATACATAAAACCAGGTTTGTTTGTAAACTCTGACAGGAGGTGGAAGATAAGAGGATGTTTTTACATTAGATACATGTCTTTCTGAAAAGCACCTTCGGTATGCTTTTATTGGAACAGTTTATATGCACATTTTATAGTGTTTAATAAAAATAGTATAAGTATTGACTTGAAAAAGACTGCCAAAATCTAACTTTAATCATAAAAAGTATTTGTTTTAATCTTTTCTATCAATTCTAATTCAGGAGATGGACTTTTAATATAGTTGAGATCACCAGATCAAATGGTCTTTATAAAACTAAACATATGTATTTCAAGAAGGTAGCTTCTGTTAGAAATGTTATGTCCCCCAAAGGCATTTGATATAACACTTTATACCAGATGAATTCTATCTAAAGCCTTAGTAAAGATTGGCATACCAGCGCGACTTCAGAAATTCCAACAATCAAAACAATTCATTGGACAGGCCAAAAGACTACACAAACAGTTTGACTCAATGACTCAACACTATGTAACAAAACTAATTTCTTCTAGAAAGCAGTAAGCTTTATTTAATATTAGCATTGAAATGAATAGAGAAAAATATTTCATTCCTTTTTACATTAATTTTTGAGAACAGTTATGGCTTATATTGGGTCAAATACAGAGACAGATTATTTTAGATAAAACTTGGTTTGGACGGATTAACATTAAAGTAGAAGACATGCAATGTATTTACTTCTCCATACCGGAGAGAGAGTGTTGTGTTCTTTTCAGATCTGTATTTGCCCTGGAGATTTGTAAAGTTAAACTTTGTTAAGTTAAAAATGCTTGGAGATTTACATCCTGCTAGATTACAGGGAAAAAAACTGGCAAGATGTGTGCTGGTCTATCATACATCAACTGGTAACCAGTGACAGGACGTGTAGGAATGGTTCAAAGTTACATCAGGGGAAGTTCAGGCTTGACATTAGGAAGCATTTCTTTCCTGAGAGGAGGGTCAAACACTAGAACAGGCTTCCTAGAGCACTGGTCAATGCCCCAAGCCTGTCAGTGTTTAAGGGGCATTTGGACAAATGCCCTTAATAACATGCTTTAACTTGGTCAGCCCTGAATTGGTAGGACAGTAGGACTAGATGATCGTTGAAGGTCCCTTCCAACTGAACTATTCTATTCTATTCTATTCTATTCTATTCTATTCTATTCTATTCTATTCTATTCTATTCTATTCTATTCTATTCTATTCTATTCTATTCTATTCTATTCTATTCTATTCTATTCTATTCTATTTCGATTCGATTCTAATTCGATTCGATTCTAATTCGATTCGATTCTAATTCGATTCGATTCTAATTCTATTCTATTCTACTCCACTCCACTCCACTCCACTCTACTCCATTCCTGGCATATTTCCTAGTGTTTCTACACCTATAAAACTGATTCTCTTTACATAATGATTGCCAAACTTGGTCTGGTGCTTTTACACTTCTCAAATGCTGAAAAGATTCAGTACCACCAGAAGAAAGATATGTGGTTATCTACTAAAGTGAGTTTTTTCAGTGTGTTTACTGCAGAGGGATTCAAGGTTGAAAATACCTGAAGTGGGAAGTTAACTCTGAGACATGACATGTCTATATACATAGAAGTCACTCCTCTGCAAAAAATTGTATACAAAACTTCTACTTAAAGTTACAAGAACAATTTTCCTTTGTCATGTTAAGCTACTGACAATGTTTTGATTTGCTTAACCACATCTTTAGTGTGCATATCTCTTTCATTTCTGAGTCCATGGCAATCTGGTCCTTCACTAAGGAGTCCCTTGTAAGCAGTGAGGCACAAAATAGCAGATGATTTTCATCTCACTGCTGCATGGATAAAGATGCAGAGAGTGAGTGGTAGTAGCAGAAAAGTCTGCACACACTCCTTGCATTATAAAAATGATCTTATAAATTCTTTAGTGAATAAATTGATAAAAAGAAGCAAGCCAATGCAAAATGAAAACTCAAACAAAAATACTTTCTTCTGTTTAGAAAAAAGGATGAAGATACATTCACCATTGTATAAGGCTGTTATCCAGGGAGAATTTCTGACCATCTTGTAATTTTTTTTTCTACTTTAATACTGAAATTATTAACTAGGATTCTTAACTAATTCCACCTATTCCAGCTTTTCACAGCAATGTAAACAGCTATGAAAACATGCTGACCTTATTAAAAAATAAAGCAAAACAAAAATCCCTTCCTCCATTCATGCTTTTTCTCAAACACAAAAGTGATTACATTTTCAAAAAGTACAGTAAGTCATTTAAATGTAGTCTCTGAGGCAGAAATAAACACAGCTTTTTTACTCACCACATTTTCTTTATCACAATATGAGCTGAAGTAATTTGAAATAATTACAGCATACTGAAGAAGCACTTTGTTGATAGTCTAGGAGAGGAGAATAATATTTTAAATGGTAAATTTAATCATGTAAAACAAAAATAATAAAAAACCAAAAAAGGTTTATATAAGTTATAGATTTTACAGGTGCTTACATGTTTAGTATGTAGTATTTTTTCAGATATAAACAATCCTGTGTGCATATTTTCAAATCCCTGCACAACAGATGGTGGTTTATTCTTAATGGAATGTAATCTTCAATAGCAGAGATACTTTAATTTTAGTCATACTGGTTTTGAGAAGCATTGAGAGCTCTACTCCTTTCAACGTGCTACATACTTCATGAAATAGTAGCAAGCTCAAAAAATCCTCTAGGGTGACAATGCACAGATTAAAATATAATGGAAAAACAAGACCAGGGGAGCACTATTCAAAGCCTGGCAATATGAGTTTACCTTACAATAATCATGTAAATAGGAAATTTGTTTGCAAATGGAAAAGTGTTGCAATGGAAGAACAGGAATAAATGTAAATGCAAACTTTTCTAAAGCCATCAGGACTGTAATGGAAATCTAAAACTTGTGAGGAAATATAATCCAAATGGAAAGCTGGCCTGACAAATTTGAGTTTATCAAACAGCAGATGAATAAGAACTACCATCTCAGGGCTTCAACCAACAATACTTTATTGCCATACCTTGGATTTTTCCTTCCCTCGCATTGACTAATTAGATAATTGCATTTCACTGAATTGCTCCATTAATGGAATTGTAATCAGTGCTTATCAAGAATAATAATTGATTCCATAACATATATGTATATGAAATCTCAGAGAGGATAGAACTTCTCAAACTGGTAAATGATTTTGATAAAGTAGATGAAAAACAGTCTTAAGGCACAGACAGCATGTCTTTCTAAGGATCCCAGTCAGAGATAGAAGAGATTGATTCTAAACAACATTGGAATTACTTTAGTTTTTAAGTACATGGTAAAGCAATGTCACTCTCTCTGAAGCTTAGTTGAGATGCACTGGTTTTAATTTACCTTTGCAAATCTTCTCATTAAATGAGATAGTGCTTCTGGATTAGGACACTCCAGTTTCCTAATAATCTCAAAACTTTGATTGAGCTGTGTGAAGACATCAACCACGGAACAAGAGAAGAGGGCATGATCTGATGTTTGCTGAAACTAAGAACATTCAAACGAGTTAATGTTTGTTCAGAGATCAAAACTGTATTAAATGATTTTCTTACATTTGAAATTCTTCCTAGAGTCATAAATAAATAAAATAAATAAATAAAACAAATAAATAAATAAATAAAAACAAATTTTAAAGCAAGTCTCACTGATAATACTGAGAAATGTTGCTTTCACATTTCTATTATTTTCAAACCTCTTATAAACAAAATTCTCTTTCATGAAATCAGTATCACATCAGGGTTTAGTGAAACCATAAATTGAAGTCTATGGGGAATTCAGGCAGATGAAATTAGAGCAGGAATTTTTCCATAGGGTTGTCTTCCAAGAACCATTACTGACTGAGGTGTAACAAGGATACTGTGGGACCAAATGTACTTCTGGTTTTGCAGCACTAAATAACTGTCTTTAATACTTTCTCTATTATTTTATTTGAAAAATAAAGGCTCACCCCATCTTTTTTGTCTCTTTCTAGTGCTCCGTGAAGAAATTCCATTGAGACATCCTCATTTTCATCCAGCCACTGAATGACAAATGGTTCAAACCACCTGAAACCAATTTTGTAAAGTAAAGTAAGTATATTTCATAAAGATCCTGAAAGGAAGGATGCTGTACCACCCAGCAGTTTGGCATCTTCTGTCATCACATCTGTTCTAGTTGCTAAGTCTATCATCCTAGAAAAATTTTTGTCACCAAAGACATTGTGGCTACCAAAAGGTCTTTCAGGCTTCAGTTTCACAATACTCTAACTGGTCTACCTTACTGATGGAAAATTAGCAGTAGCCACCAGAGAAATATGTCCATGTTTTGCAGAGGATCATATCCTGTACATTTTCTAAAATTTTAGAATGTATCTTTTATCAGTATTGGTTCTTTGTTAACATTTATTTTTTAATTGTATGTGAAATAACTTGGATAAAACTTTGCTTTAATAAAACATCAACTGTGTTTTATTTTTCTTTAGTTTATTTTTAAAAATTTTAATGCAATAACAGACCTGAAACCATCTTGGCAAATCCGCAGACTTGCAGAAGATTAAGGAATGACATTATGGATAGCTCATGTAAAAGGACAGGACTGAATGCATTGCAGGAGGAAAGGCGAAAATGAAAGCAGCAGCTGAATATTAACCCAATGCAGTAAGAATAATTTCAGTGGTATATCCCATTAGCATTGTATCTTTATCCAAATCTGGATATGAAACAAATGCAGGGGCCTATAACTAATACTGCTGCTGTTCCCACATTTCATACCTTCCTCAGGCATTTTCTGGCCAATATATTTTGTCATCTATGCAGACCTGCAGTTACAACAGTTGGATGAAGTGTTCTATGAAATAGCTAATCACGCTTCTAACGCTTGGGCTATTTAATGTGATAGAATGAAGAATTTTGTCAGTGCTAGGCAGCTTGAGATCTTGCACAAACTTGAGCATAAATATTTGACCAAAATAAACCTTGCACCAAACCCAAACCCATGGGAGACTTCCCTATACACTACTTACAGAGAGTATTCAGGCACTGCATCCTTGAAAGCAGAGAGTTCTCGCACATACTCATTATAAAACCATTTCACTTTGAAGTGCAAATTCATATAGTCTGTGCTTTTGCATAACCGCTGCGTTTCATGTTCTGTAAATAGGAGTTGAAATAAAAGCATTTAACGGCATTCTAACAGTAAATAATATTTTTGTGTTTCAGTGCGCTAGAGACGTAATAATACAGTACTTGCATTTTAGAGCACAATTGGTTTGATTTTTTTAGAAGCAGTAGCACCCACAGTTTCAATCTTCAGGTTCTGAGTACCCTCAGGAAAAACAAACTAAAACGAAGACCAGACCACACCACAAGTTAGGCTTTTCAACTGTCTTCACTGCAGTGAGGAAAACCCACAAATTAGCTGACTTCCTGTTCTTTAGATTCTTCTTTGGTTGTTACAAAATGGTTAAGAAGCTGTGTCAGGTGTCAAGTTAGAAGACAACTATAGCTGTGTAGTAGCCAAATGAAGTAACAACTATAAATGCCAGTCCTATATGAATTGATGAAACCTGCATTAGTAAACAGGCTGCATTTATCACATACAGTTAAGAAAAAGAAAGAGCAGGCAGCTCTACAGCCATCTGATTTATACATGGCACAAGCAGAAAGCTGGTTTAGTAAAGTGTTTTTGAAGTTTTTCAAATGGGCTTCACCTTCTTCATGTCCTCCTGTTTTCAACATACTGGATATGCAGATGTTCATGGATGGCAGGAGTCATGGAGCCACCTGTAACCACTTTCTGCGTTTTTAAAGTCTGATTTCATTGCTTTGAACAAATGTCTATCTTTCTTCCAGGATTATGATTCTTATTTTATCTTATCCACTGTGCTCTGCAGTCTTTCCCGTCCCGCCACTTTGGAGCCAGGACAGCTCCATTCTCTCACTCCACTGACTAACGGGCACTTGAACGTTGCTCAAATCTTTCATTTCCTTCTCCCACAGCAGGAAACCATGGATCCACAAATCTTGGACAGAGTAATCCTTCCTTCACTTACTGCTCACAGCTTCCTAAAATCTCCACAGATGTCATCTGTGTCATGTCGCCTGCACATTCTTCCTTAAGCAAAAGACTAATCTCTTCCCAGCTCCCTTAAAAAGTGATCTAATACAGATGCTTGGCAGGAATGACATTCTTGTGTAAATAGTATGCATTAAGAACTTACCTCTTTCAAACCTCCTTTTTGCTCCTTACTTTTGCTTGCATCACAACATAGTATTACATAAATTTTTCACATGTATTTGGACGTGAACTGATTTTATATAACAATGAGAGCATGCCATCCTCTGTCATACACACACCTGAAAATACCACTCAGTTCTCTGTCAGTGCAAACGCACTGTGAAATACACATTCTGTGTTCCTCAGGTCTGACTAGGTATAGTAACAGGAAATTTTTAGTTTTATTATTGTGCCAAATCAGCACTCCAGTAATATCACCGTGCCGTACAAGAAATAAGTGGTTCTGAAGCATATTAGTATGCAGTGAATTACTAAGTTTTGTGGGAATCAGCTTATGAAGTGCCCCCGTGGGCTCTTATTGCCTTTTTAGCATTGTGTTAGCATTTTCACCTTCAGTGCCTTTTCATCACACTCCAGGATAAATCAGTAAATCAGTTTCGGTCTAAATATTGCATTTGTTCATGCCCAATCACTACTTGAGAGTATTACAAATTCGCCCTAGCATAACATCATTGGTTACTAGCCTTAAACAAAGCCACAGCAAGAGAGATATATGCCTACTGTCATGGTTCTTACTTTCTACAAACCTGAAGAATGTTATTTTTTTATTCTGGTAGGAGTTTTTCCACAATCTGTTATTGAGACCAGCCTTTGACTGAGAACAATTATCTTATTGCTATGAAATTCACTGCACATCTACTGCTTAAAATCTGTCTTATACTGCATGCCAAAAGAGTAGAAATGTGAAATGAATAGCATTTCTTCATTCAAGCATGGATGGAATATTAGGTTATACAATGCAATTTAAGAATGTTTGCTATAGTATCACAAGCCAAGCAAATGCTTATTTCAATTTGAGAAATGAGCTGCTGCCGATGATGGGCAAACTTGTCCAGGAGAGTATGACTTCTACAATACCATTCATTGATATTTTCTTTTTAAAGTGAAGGTCTACATTATTACACATTAGAAACGAATACAAAAGTCATTCATGAATAATTGAGGTTTTTTCTCCAGGCTGTTATACCTTGAAAAGAATATTTAAAAAGAGTCTCCTAGGATATTACTTGTAGCTACATGTAAGTGAAAATCATCCTCAATTCCTAATATCAACCTATGAGAACATCAGAAAATACTTCAACATGATCTACAAAGTCATTTTGTATCCCATGCATAGTACCTCTTCAGTTTATATAAACCAAAGAACAGAGAAAGCAGGTGCCCATATGAGTCAGCTCACGACAAATTTAACTGGATAATATTAGATGTGTTTATCCACATGGATTTCAGTTAGAAAGCACAGGAACATGACTGTAGGCATTCTGAATTTAGATTAGGACCCGCAGATTGCTTTCTTAATTTCTGAAAAACTTGCACAAGTTAATGTAAATGTGTGACAACACAGGATATAAGTATGCAGTTTGGAGATCTGTGTCTTTTTTCCTGGAAGGAAAGCTGGTTTCCTATATGGATATATCCATTTTGGACTTTCTGGAAGACAGATGTAGTAGCTGCACAATACAACTCTTTCTAAAAAAGTTCACTCTTGCTTTGCAAAATTATTGTAATACTGAGTCAGTCTTGAACTAAACCTGCCAATTGTATGCTGTGCAAATGTGCTCAGCAGAGATTATGATAGAAATACCAGACCCTTCTCATAATTGATTCTAGATAAATGGAATCTCCACTATAGAAAATTTGGTATTATTAATCTTTTTTTTGGTGTTGCTACTTTTATGAAAAGTTCCTTGTAGTGCTGCATATTTTTATAAGCATCTATTAATCTACTGAGTTTCATAACAAGGATATTTGCAGTTCCCATTAGTGATAATGGCACATTATTCTATATTACTGTCTCATGAATCAATGAAAAAACCACTAATAAGATTTCTGTAAACTGTAAAATCTGTAAACTGTAATCTGTGTGTATGGGGCACTTTAGCTGCTTTTATCTATCGCAGTTCCAGTAAGACTATCGTTTTTACAGTATTGATTACACAGTGGGGTTTTTTTATTATCTCCCCAGGGGTAATGCTGTGATGCACATCTGCTTTCCACAGGTTTGCAGTAATTGACATTGTAACTGCAACTACAATGAAAACGGTATCAACAGTTTCATCTGAGCTGTTCAAATTACAATTACAGCAACAACTTCAAGAAGACTTTCAGTAAGCAACAGGACTGAGACAAAAGAAATAAAATCTGCTGTTCAGGTGCTGTTTGTGTAACCAAGAAAGAGACTTTTTTTAAAAAAATGTATGGCATTAATATATGCAAATGTGTTTGGTGCGTGATGAAATCAGCCACGGACCTGGTGACACTGTATCTAGCAAATAATCTAACTGCAGGCAATTGTTCTTTTACAGAAAAATGTATAAAGAGACATTGTAGGAAGGATTATAACCTAAGGTACTTTCCTCACAGGCCTGTGACCAAACAGCAATACTTTGGAATCATGTTTTATTTCTTGCTCATTTTTCCAGCAATTGCTAAAGAAAGCCAAGGAGATTTTCATAAGGCAGCAAACAAAGAGAAAGTGCAATACAACTAGTGAGTTTTGGTCTGATTTGTAGTCTGGTTTGTAGTGTCATAGTATTTCGTCAATAAAGTCATAATGATGACTTATTAAGCAGAAACATCTCCATGACGCTAAGGAGGTAATGCCATTTAACAAACTGGAATAGAACCTCCTTCACTGTAGAATCCTTTTTCCTTTTTAACCTTGAGGTAATAACATCGCTCTGAGTATCCATGTAATTTTTGATACGCATTAGTTGCTAAAAAGGGAAAAAAGGGTAGTCTACCAACCTTCATAAAAGATGAACATTTTGAATATTCAGGTAATCAAGTCTAATTGTCCCTTATTTGGATACAAAAGCTAAGAGCAATTTTTTTTTTTTTTTCTACAGCAGTTTCCTAGCCACTGTTCTTTGTAACATCATCCAGTTAAACTGCTTGAAGGATTCTAATGAGGTAGTTTTACAGTGTGTTTCAAATCCTTATGAACAAGAACTGCAAGAAGGAAATTTGTCTGTAAAAACTAGATGTACATAAATATATAGGAATATCTAACAAAAAAGCTCGTCCAGTTTCCAGGCTTTAAAGATAATGTTTCAGAGATTAGTAACTACTACAAAGAATATTTATGTGTAGCAAATTAATTATATCACAATCAGTTGGCTTGACTGTTACATACATGCTATTGCACTACTGTTTATTAAAACAAATGATTGAGACTAAACATAATGGAATTGTGTTTGGATTAACTGCAAAATTTCCCATAAAAAATCAGATGCTATTTTCAACCATTGTGACATAACTCCATATTATTTGCAATAATTACTTACCAGTCATTCTAGAGACTACCAGCTGCATATTTTATCTATTTCTTTCAGAACTGCTGTTTCAGAAAACCTGCTATTTACAAACTTTCAGTCATAGAATTGGGAAGTATATGCATGGCACAAGCTGAGTATGGCTAATGGAAGAAGAGCTCTTAAGGAAGTCCTACGAGGAATGATATTGACTGAGCAAGAACTGGTATTACTCCCTCTGAACCACTGTGGAAACATCACGTCAGTGTGATGCACCTATGTTTTGGATAAAAGTAGAAGTTAATGTTTTCAGTACTTGATCCCAATGCAATTTCCCTACACTACAAGAGTTGCTGTGCCACTGCCTCTTTTAATGTGGGTCTTATGCTTATAGTGCTCTAGACTTAATCCCTGTGCTGCTGAAATGAACTGGAAGACTCTCTTTGAATGTAACATAGTGGATCAGGCCACAAATGAAGAAAAATAGAAACTCAAAGTTCGTTACTGATTTAGAAGGAAACATTAGATTCTACTAGACATCTCATCCCAGAGTTCTTGTACTTAGCTCAAAGGCAATGGAAGTCACTGGTTTTTAGCTGAAATACAGAGCAGGATGCAACTAATTGATAATTATATATAATTTACATTGATTTTGATAACATGAAATACTACTGGCCTTTCTGAAAGCTCTCTTTGTGTCAAGATAAATATAATAAACCAAAAACTGAAAAACTTGTGTCATTACCTCCTTTTTTTGGATTGCACTTACAACTGATTTACGACTAAAAGTACCCTCTAATTCTCCTTTAAAAAATATATTGTCTTTCGTAAGAGACTTCTACATATTCAATCTTTTCTCTGCATTTACTTGGAAATTTTCATTAAAATATCTTTGAACTCTTCACAGACATAATGGTTTACACCTTGAACATCTCTATGAGGTGATTAAGCTGTGCTATTACATTTTACAAATTAGAAACTGAGCTATAGGGAGACCAAGTGAATTTACTAAGGGAACATGCATAAATTATGAAAGGCAGTGTAGATCTTCTTCAAAGATTTCTTAACCACAGAGTCATATTTCCTCGCTGAACAGAGCCCAGGGAGGGAAGGCAGACTGTCTCTTTCTGAATTGTGAGAAAAAATGGATTTACTGTTCTTTTTTGTCTTCTTGCCTGCAGTGGAAGTGGGCTAATCAATCCTTGACTTAATGCAGTGCACTTTAAAAGCTGATATGACATTGCCTTTTAGATTCAAGGAGGAGCTCTCAAAGCGAGAGGCCATTTGCTCAGAGTGCTCTGCTTTGCTTCACATTTCGCAGCAGGTACAATGACTTCAGGGACACCTGCTTAACATCTGAAAAGGCAGAGCTGTGCATTGCTTTCTGCAAGAGGTAAACTGCTTATGGGAACTTCAAGGACATCAAATACCAATGTTACATACTATCTGAGAGATGCAACATGCAACACCATGAAGGATGTGTGAATCTGCTGCAAACAGCCCTATTTTCTACACAAAACATTGCATTTGCCATTTTTTTAGCTACTGTCTTATTCTGCCTAATCATTTCAAATTACTTTAGGCAAATTAACTTTGATATCTTCTTAGCATTACTTAGTTGGGTTTTTTTACTCCTTATTGAAAATTTAGCCAGAAAAGTTCCAGAAAAGTGGATGGATATATCACCGACAGGGCAACTCAAGATGCAAGATACGTAGCTTGATTAAGCACAAACTTGCTCTGTCTTGCTTGCAACTAAGTGTTGCAGATGAGTGACTTAAATCACTTAAGGTAGGGGGCGGGTGGGGAGGGCTGAGTGCATCCATCACACTAAGACAAAGAAAAATGCCAGTACAGCAAATAATTTAACAACATCAACCTCAGTATAACTTTTATCCTTCAATATCACATCAGAGTGAAATTTGTACAATGAAAGCTGAACAGATCAATAATATTCAAAGAACAAACACTCAGAGACAACATTCTGTCTTTGGATATACACGGCTACTATTGATTATAGAAGGAAATAAGCAGTTGCTTCCAAGGACTGAAATCATCTAAATTGTGCTTTTTTGCTGTTAGTGGAATTCTTGCTTTGTGCATGAATTGCCCATGGAAAGCCTAAGGAAATGCAAGCTATGAATGGAGCAGAAGAAGTGGTCCATCCTATCTGATACAAGAACTATGATGAAGATTAAAGCCCTGGTACTGAAGAACATGATGGAAGTTTCAAATACTTTGTACGGAAGTTTCAGCATTTATTCCAAGTAATCACATAATCAGAAATTAATAAAAGAGGAAAAGTAATGCTGGTATAGGAATCCAATTTACATTGATTAGGCTTTCATAAACTTCTAATATGTATAAAAATTGCAAAATAAAGAGAGAATATACATGCTTCTTGGAAACCACTGCTTCTCGGGAAATGTTATCACATAATTTAATGCTACATTATAATGCTTGAATCTGGGAGGAAAAAAGAGAATAAATGTAATAAAGGCAGCCTTAATTGTATTGGGTCTTTACTCTGAATACACAGCTGCATCTTCATTGTAACTTTTATGACAGGCTACTTTCATTTATTTCTTATTTCATTTTAGAAAAATGTATCTTTCCACAAAGGAAACATTTAGACTTGATTCTCTGCTCTTTGGCTCGTCACAAGAGTGCAAAGTGAGCATAAAATATTACCAAATAGGCATGGTAGCATTTTATAAGTGATTAACAGAATGAAGTACAAACCAGTAAGAATCAGGCAGCAGGATAAATGTGAGGTTGAGCTTTAATAAGTACCCGTGTTGTATCCGGCTCTGCCTGTAAAGCAGAAGCAAAGGCAACACAGAGGTGTTCTCTAATTGTTACCCAGCAAATTGCACTTAAGACTTATTAAAAGATAATGTGGAAAAAAGCAGTTTTAATGGATTTATCCTATTCTTGTAGGGGTGCTGGAACCAGTATCAAATATTTAATTTAGAACTAATGCACTTGCCTGTAAGAGGAACATTGCCTGTGCACATATAGGAGAAAAAAGGCACCAGTGAATCTCCATTTGTGGAAATGTCCTGAAGGTAAAAGACTGAGTCTTCAACTTAACAACACAGAGGCTGGGAGAAGAACAGTTGTTTGCTGTATGAGCAAAGCGTTTACAAAGTGTCCTAATAGACAGGATTAAAAATAGCATTGAGGTTGCTTGTTATTTTAAATTCTCTTTTACTCAAATGTTTTATTCGAGTTGATAAAGAAAAATATTTTGTATTAAGCAAGCTGTCATTGGTTACTGTTTCTAAATGGAAAGAAGTCCAAAACGTGAATGGATTCACAGGGTGAATCCACAGAACTCATGCAGAGGTGCAGCAGCTAGGTTGTACTCCCCCTGTGGAAATAGAGCCGGGAAGTTTAAGCCCTAGCTGCTGGACTGCCCGACTGCATTAGGGGCACGTCCTGTAGGAGGAAAAGGATGAACGCTTTCTCCATCCAGCAGATGCAGAACTGCACTAAACAGCGCAGGTCCTTTAAGTGAATTTCTGTGGGGACAAAGTCACAATTATGCTTGATTTTTCTTTTCTTCCCCCCAGTCATAAAATTATATCAGGCAAAAGACATAACTCTAGTTTTTGTAAAAATGTGAGTTGCAATAAAGTTGTATCATCTTACTGGTGAAGAACAGTAATTAAGGACAAGAAGAAAGAAGAGGCAAATTATTCTTCTGGGCTGAGATACCTAATAAACTACAGAGGAGTTCTTGACTGACCCTTGGTATAAGACAGAACTCTCCTCCTGATCCTATAGGTGATGTACAGCCCCTTCAGCTGAACAGAATCCTTCTCCCTTACTTGCTTACTGAACTCATTGGTTTGTGGAAAGGACAGAACCATGTGAGCTATAAATAACCCACAATTATTCATCAATGCAGGGTTCATTTAAAGCATCATTCACAGTCTAACCTATCTAGCATGGTAGTACTAGTATATGTTGACTAGCAAAATTGTCTTTCTCACAATTAGGCAACACTCAGGAAAAGTTTATACACAAATATTTGACAATCAGTGGCTGCCTGAGTAAGAGCTAATAATAATGTTTCAGAATGAGATTAATATTCAGTGGTTAAAAGAAGATTAAATAAGGACAGAGCTTTCATTATTAAATATATGGGGCAATATACACTGCTGTTATTGGGTGACAACTTTAAATAATGAAGTCAGGCATTCACTGATGCACTACATTTTTTTTTCTAGTAACATCTGGCACCATGAATACACCTACAATCAGACATAAAGAAGCTTTAACTTATTAAGATTACTGTAGACTTGTACCGCAGTATAAACACTCACTAGTACTTATTATTCTGATTATGGTTCAGTACGTAAAATCAAAGAAAATGGGTTAGGGAATAACCAAATGATATAGTGGGCATGTCCCAAGTACAAGGTTGCGCCATACTGGAGATGTCTGAGGTAGTTCCAAGTAAGAAGACACACTGATACAGCACAACACAATGCCATGAAGAAATATTAATTTAGCTCCTGGGAAAAGTTCTGTCCACTTTATCTGTCTTAATTAGTGGGTCTAATTAACTTCAATGAAATAGTGCCATTTGGTATGGCTACAGTGCTTTTTAGGCAAGCCTGGGGATCTGTCTTGCACATGATGGGTACTTAACTGTATTCTCATACTCACTAAGCTCAGCCCTCCAGTACCTACAGTATGTAGCTGTTAACATTGTCTGATGTACTGACCAAAGAACATTTCTAACTCCCCTCTTCCTCCAATCATGTCACATTCAATCTTACTGACTATCTGCCAAAGTTTATTACGAACCCCAACTGGAATCTCCTTGTCTTTGTCTTTATAGTCTCTGAATTCCCCATGAGACTACATATGACTCTTTATTCCTCAGGTCTCTGGAAAAACAAGGATGTAATACATTTGTTGAAATGTGTGAATGCAGAATGAGATTCATTAGAATAAAAAGGTTTCACATATTTTGATACCCTGATGAAACCCTGCATTCTGGTGGATGCTGCCCTGTTCTCCCTTCCGTAACCTCAGCCCACCTTCCCAAATCTGCTCTGTGGTTTCTTTCTAAGCCAAGACTACATTCTGTCTTAAGGGAAACATTTGTAAATTGTAAGGTTGGAGTGAAAATAGACTTGAAATCTGCCACCAAATGGTGTGACCTTTCTCTGGGCAGCATTAGCCTTTTTTTTTTTTTTTTTCTATGCTCTTTGTGGTCAGCATCAACTCACAGACCTGCCTCTTTGAAATCACTTTATCAGTTACTGTCATGAAAGAGGAATCTGTCAGAGAAACAGGAAGATAATATCTGCTTATACATTGAGGATAACAGCAAACTTAAAAAGCAAACTTACATTAAATGCATAAAATGGTATAATGACTTTTTTGTTCTTCTCCTGTTTTTATAAGGCCTGACACTTCAGAACGTTAGCTTTGCAGGATTGAGACTGTCTGCTGCTGTATTTACACAGCAGCTAATTCATTTCTGGCATGATCCTGGTCTTGACTTCTGGCCACTACCAGAATTAGATTATCATAATAACAACAATTAGAATGTTCTCTTTTTAACAGACTGGATAGCCCCAGACATTTGATCTGACCTATTCAAAAGTTAAGAGATACGAAAGATCTGAAAAAGACATTTCTGAGGACATAGAATAAAAACACTTTTGTAATTGCATATCTAATGTCAGCTCATTCCTCTCTCGTCATCTTTTAACCTTCGCATCTTCATACTTGGCAAGAAAAAGATTTCTTACCACATGAAATCAGTAACAAATCACTTGCACTGCTGGTGAAATTCTCTCTCTGTTCTCATTTGTTCATACCATAAATACAGAATAATTTGAGGACCAGACAGTACAAAAATATTAACATCCTGTAAGCTCAGATATGCTTGTGTAAACTAAATGTCAAACAACAATGTATAATCTATCATGCAAATCACTGTTAATCTATGAATAACCTGCAAAGAAGTAAAAAAAAATAATCTACTGAAGTCAGTTCTCAAAGAGAAAAATCACAGAATCATCAAGGTTGGAAAAGACCTTGAAGATCACCTAGTCCAACCATTAACCTAACATTGACAGTTCCCAACTACACCAGATCCCTCAAATATGATACCTTCTCCATGAAAAAAATCTATACATAAAAGTAATCCCAAGCTCCTTAGGTCAGAAAAAAATTAAAACTGGTATGGAGTTGATTTGTTAAAGTTTGCATAAAACTTTTAATACTATGCAAAGGCTGAACATTGTTACTAATTTAAAATGGAAGAAAATCTAGAATGTAATGATGAACTCAATACCAGATTTTAGTACAGTTTTGTCTGCAAGGCATGTCAGCTTGGCACGGTGTAGCCCTGATCCCAGCAGCTGTGGAGACCTGAACGGTGCTTTGGGATGCCCTTTCCTCCCTCAGCCCAAAAGCGAGCTGTGTCCCCTGGCCGCAGCCATCCACCCTGTCACGTGCAAATGCGCTGCCTTGGTATTCAGAGACATGCAGCTGCTATACGCTTCTCTAGCAAGAAGCCACTCCTATGGAAGCTGCTGTTCCTTCTGTCTTCTCCATGCGACAACAGGAGCCTCCTAGCTAGACTGTCCTGGGCAAGAATCAAGGGAGAACACAAGGCAGAGAGGTGTAATGGCTGCTGGTGCCCGGCTCAGGGGGCTGTCCGCTCCTACTGCCAAGGAGGTAGGGGCAGTCCTGCTGAGAAGCAGCAATTCTGCCCAGCAGCAGCTGCAGCTCCATCCATCCCCCGAGCAGGAACAGGAGGCATTCATCTCTACAGCAAGAGGACGTAGCCTCAACAGCCATTCTGATCTGCTCTCAGGAAAAAGGAATGTAAACTGGATGCTCCAATACTGGGCTTCTGTTAGAGAATGGAGTTACGACACACTCATTTCCTGAATTTAAGCTGATGGGAGTGTCTGGATATATCTGGGAATATATAAGGTGGGAGAAATCAGAAACAGGATCTTGGATGGGCTAGTTTAATCTTTTTGATCACATCATCAATCCTTTTGCAAACAATGTTGGACTATTTCATTGCTTCTTAATTGGATGCAGAAAGGAATCAACTTGATAACACAAAATATGCTGCTTCAGGAGATTAATACTAAATTGAATCAGGCAAAGATTGGAATCACAGCCCTGGACACTACATATGAACAGATGGTAGCCTATGTTAATAACTTGGAAGGCAAGACTGACATAGCAGAATGCAAAGCATTTTAACAAACTCCATTAAATCCATGAGGATCGAGTGTGACCATATTTAAAGGCTCGCTTGTTATCTTATAGGATTTGGAGAAAAAAAAATTTATTGCCATTAACAACTGGAAAATCAAATTCAGTCTGTAGAATATCCATGGAAATAATTAGTGATTTAAAAATTTAAATTAATTAAATTTAAAAATTTAAATTAATTTAAAACTATTATTAAAAATCACTAATTATCAGCATGCTGATCTATATTTTGTGACTAGATTTATTGAGGTTCCTGTTTAGGAATGAAACCATAGAAACTATCAGTTTTTATTCTGCAAAAATAAATACTAGTTAAGGAGAGTTTGATGAACTTAATTTCAAGAGTCATGATTATAATAGTGATCTAAAAGTTCATGTGAATACACGTACATGAGCTGGCAATATTTCTATCACTAATCAAGACTATTTCCTTCATTCCTTCTCTTCAGTATTTTTAAAAAAGTTTCATGCAGGTATTTTTCCTTGGTTTTCTGCAATGACCATATATTAACGAGTGGGTTTGAAACCATTAGTTGGAGATTATCTGCTATAGAAAAGAGAAAGTATGTTTTATTTATGGTTAACCACAGTACTATCTTAAAGGATAAGAGAAAACTGCATTTGATTCTGTTGGAAATACAATGAGTACAACCTGCCTTTTGAACACAAAAAGTTTAATTGTCTGTGTGCTTTTTCTCCATAACTTCATTCTGTAAATGTTTCTTACCGGCAAAGTGAGCCATTTTCAGCTAGTAACAAAATATGGAATGCTTATAATGCTCTCTAGCAAGCATATTTGTGGTTCTTTGGACATTGATGATTTTGTCACTTTTAGGTAATAAGTAGCAGCATTTCCAGTTTCAGTTCTTTTGTCTCCTCCTTCCACAGATAACTTCATACAGTCACAGCGCAATGATTTTCTTCCTTTACAACACTTCATTTTCACTAACCTATGAAACATCTTAAACAAGTATTCCAGAAAGCTCTTACCACACACAGAAATCTGATGCCAGGTGTCATTTGCAGTGGAAATCAGTCTTGGTGAACTCTCTAGTGTAACTAATAGTTTGTTCTAATTACCTTCCAGAGCATATTTCATGTCCTGGGCAAACAGAGTCCACATGATTTCAGCGCTGATTTTTCCCATGTTCAGCTCTTGAGGAAACCTGCAATCAATCACATCACACCAGTTCACCTGCTGCTAGAAATTATGCTTACAGCTGCACAGCAGAAAAGCAAATATTTCCACAAAATAATTCCCCTAGTATGCACTTACTATATTTTGTGTTTTCTACAATTATATAAACCATCCAATCTTCAGATAAAAACTTCCCTTAGTCTAATGTCAGGGGCCTAAGTAATTTGTTGAACATTGCACAAATTCCCTCACATGACCTTTCAAATCAAGAAACATCTATGTTGCAGATAACTCCTCAACTTTAGATAAATCAGATGGCTTACGAAAAACCTGAAACAGTTGGCTCAGGTGTTTAGCAGCTACAGGTTTGTCTCTTCTTAAGGTCCTTAAATTGCTAAAATGGTAGCTGAGCTTTTCACAGTACCATGTTTTGATTAACATTCCTCCGCTGCATGAGATTTGTTTTAGTAACAAATGTCATGGTTATGAGAGCTACTTTATCAAAGCCTGAAAAGAGGCTATTTAAAACACCCCTGGAATTAAAAAAAGAATATTTGAGATATTCATAGATTTAAAAAAAAAAAGAAATCCAAATGACCTCCTAATTCCTTACTCAAATCAAACAATCTCTTGAATATTTTAAATATAAACCCAAGAGAAATCCATTGAAACAAGCATTTTAAAACATGTCATATTATCCACAAAAGTCTCAATTATCCACTTCATTTCCATTTGACAGAGTTCTTATGGAAGTGTGGGCATACTAAAATAGATCTCAAGAAAATAAGTTAAAGCCTTGTAGAATTTCAAATAGGCATAAAGGTAGCATATCAGAAACAAAAGCTTCCTTCCACGCTTCTCCCCAATGTGTCAGAAGGGAGGTTCTTCATCCAGTTAAAACCCACAGTATCTATCAGTGAAGTTTGTTCAACTTCACTAATTGTAGCAGAGGTGGCACCTTTCAAGCAGACAGTGTTTTAGGTATTTCTTCTGCCACATCCCAGACCTCGTGTTGATGGGCATGGAACAAAAGTGCATTGACCTCCAAGCTGCTGTTAACGCAAGATATCTTGCTTTTTCAGCTACATTTAGTTAGAACTTAACGTGCATGCCAGTAATAGTAAATCTCATTAGACACCATGATCTGCATCTTCTGCACTGTGTCACACAGATAATGACTTTGCAGATCTCGTTTAGAGGAGAAGAGTTACTGATTCCAACACAGGTGTGATGAGAGCAGGCTGACTTAGACTGTGCTTGAAATCTAAGGTCAAATATACCCCAGCATCTCTGTGGTAAGTATAAATGCCGATACAAATCAGTCCTACCAAAGCAAGCAGAGAAACCAACTGAAAAATTATAAGCTTGAAAGGAATGTTCCATTTAACTCCAACCAGCAGGACTGTTCGTGTGAACAACATGGGAAATGTCTGTATTATTTCAATGAATATTATGTTCATTTTTGTTGATTTGATTGTTATGAAGCAATCTGTCACAGTGACAAGCTGGTTAACACCTGCAGGACTTTTTTCCAGTCTTTATTCTTCTAGGAGAGAATCAAGAATACCTCTAGTGGCTTACCATCTGCCAGGAGCTACTGGACAATACTGGCAATTTTCGCAGTATACTTTTAGTCTCTAGAACTTGCTGTGTGGTTTCTACCTTATCTAAGGGAAGGGCTAAAATTGTGTCATGTCTACTTCACAATTTATACTAACATGTCTGTTTTTAATCTCCCTAACTGTTACTATGTATTTTAAACGATCTACCCCATTGTTATAATACCATTGTACATTCGATTAAGAATATAAAGGCATATGCACTACTTGAGATGGCAGAATACTGATGAAGGCTTAATGTAAATGTGTATATGTGCTATATACAAGTGCAAGCCTTTTTTTTCCTGTGGGGAAGTGTAATTGGTATGGCCATGGTATGCACCACTCCTGCCACAATTTTCCTCAAGAGATGGCTTTATATATTAGTAGTTATGTTTACTTTAATTTGGTTACTCATATTCCTAAGATTACTCATGTAACAATAATAATATATACTTTATTATTTGGATTACAGTAGCACTTAGAGGCTTCTGGTAGGTTTAAGAAATTACTATCCAGGAACTTTAAAATACGTAATAAGAGACAATCACTGCCCTTCAAAACTCACAGTTTAAAAAGACAAGACAGTGAATGGGGAAGAAGACAAAGTAGAAGTGGCTTGCTCAAGATTCTATGACAGGTGAATGTCAGTCAGCACGAGAACTTAAGCTTTTACATCTTCCTTTTGAGCCCTCTTCCCAACCAGGACAAGGTTCTAGTTTACTTCAATATACATACATATATAAAAATCTGTATGTACACACTATTACATGACTATTCAGAGAAAATGTGAAATAAATAAGAATAGAAAATTACGGGTGATTAATTAACATTTGATATTTATCTCCAAGTACATGACTCCCAAAAAGCTTTCTCTTTCCTTGTTCCCAGGTTGCACTTTGTCAGAGACGCATTTAGTATTCTGTCACACATATTTCACTGTCTGACTGACAGGCTGAATTATCAGCATTATGAAAAATGCTCATATTAGGAACATACACAATAAACAGCGATGTAAACTGCAGAGCAGAACATGACTGAGATTTTATTATGCCTATTATTCTTCAGTATTAATCTGTTCAGATGGTTTTGCTTCTATTATGTAGATTTAATATTTTCAACATCCTCTTAATTTTCTAATTCTAACATCTATAAATCTACAGATAAAGAAGAAAGAAAGAGCTTAGGCTTGAAATTTGTGGCCACCATTAAAACTGCCTGGAGGACCCTAAAAATATCTTGTAAAAAGGAAGACACCTTCTTATAAATTCCATGTTATATTACACTCCTTCCTGACATCATGTTATAATGCTAAAATCATACTTGACAACTGTAAGTACAACTTTCAGTTTGTGCTATAGATAGTTCTGGCACATCCTGAGTTTGGCTCCAAATGTCAGAAGTAACAGTAATGTTTTTTCAACTGTAATATATCTTTCTGGCTAAGAATAATGACAGAAGCAGCAATATAATTGTATTTGTTTTCCTTAAAAGTGACCTTCACATGGAATACTCAGACATTGCTCAACAAAGTTATATGTCACAGTTCACAGCAGTCACCACTGACTTATCTGCATTTGGGGACACAACTGAAGGCAAATACCGACATATATAAAAATACAAGCACAATTGAAAGCAAAAATTAATCAACATTAAAATATAAAGAAACAAGTCCCCAGGAATAGTCTTTTAAATTCACCATATCAAAAAAATTCACAGTCAAATTCTTCACAGACCCAGGTAGTTAGATTAACGCAGAAGTTCTCTGGTTCTCTGACAAAATACACAGAGTCACATGCAGGGCTGATTCTCCATTACGTACTAAGGTTTGATGTAAGAGAAACTTCATCTACAGATGAATGAGCTCAGTGAGAAACCATCCCTCGCTACAAGACTGAAAATATTAAATTCCAAACAAGTTGCAGACAGCTCAAGGACTTCTTAGCATGATTTATAGCTGTGAACAAGACATTCATGGATGCTAAAGCTGGGGCTTGGCTTCAAAAACTAATCCAAATAAAGCCAAAGGGTATGCCAAGCACTGCAACAAGCTCAAGAGAAAGAGATCAAGTCTCCTCATACTGTAAAAAGAGATGGACTTCGTAAGAAACTAGTCAAATGGTTAGTCAGAACTACATTGGAGAGTCTAGGGTTTATTTTTGCAAATCAAGGACTGAGATATCATCTCCAAGTTGTGTGAGCTGCACACAGAAAAAGCTTAAAGTACTTTTAAAACGGACAGTAACAGAAATGGAAGACAAGGAGCATACTGGGTGCCATACTTTGGTGCAATGGCTCATCTGGTCATTCTGAGCAAGGAGACGTGCAGTATTTCTGCTGTAATAAAGGAACCAAGAATCTAGGTGCATCTTTATGTAAATAAGCACTGACTCCTATCACATATTTCTTACTCTAATGAAAACAGCATTTCAGTTGAAGATTTTGTTCTTGATTTGTTGTTCCTTTTAATTGAACAGATATTTTATTTTGATAGCAATTTCTGCTGTCTTGCAGTGTGTACAATGCAATTTGACAAGTGTCAGAAAGTCCTAGATGTGAATCAGGTTCTAATCACCTTGTGAA
This sequence comes from Strix aluco, assembly GCF_031877795.1. Lineage (NCBI taxonomy): Eukaryota > Metazoa > Chordata > Aves > Strigiformes > Strigidae > Strix > Strix aluco. The sequence continues at coordinate 25,611,005 of NC_133942.1, read as the reverse complement.
TCAGGTTCTAATCACAATTTACATTGTTTTAACTAGTAGAATGAGAATTTTACAGCTTAAATACCAGATTTCATGTTTTTCCTTCAAACTTGTCAAGTTTCTTACGTCATATAAGATCTGAAGGTTGCTCACACAACTCCTGTTGAATGGTCTGATATGGTCTTTCAGCTGCTGCAATGTTTGGTGAAGCAATCATGTCATGTTTCATCTGGATTCATAATCTGACACAGTTCAAACTGCTCTATCACACCATCTTTTTCGATATAAAAATAGGGTTTCCAAAACTAGTTGAGGAAAAAAAAATTCTGAACAATATTATACCACTGTGAAAACTCCTATCAGAATGCTTGGAGCTCTCCTGGGGATGTTCAGTAACCTCATTTCTACAAAGGATTCAAATGGACATAGGCTTGAATATTCCACTGAGACACGGCATGGCCATATATTTTTGATAAGGAGTCATAGGTTTGCAATATTCTTATGCATTCAACTTATATTTTCTTATCATCCATTTTCTTTTCTGGGGTAATCAAGGGGGAAGAGGCTGTCTGTCATTTTTCTCAACAGTTTTTACATGCTGTTTTTGTGTTAGAAGAAGCTTTTCTTTTAAAAAAAGACATCCAAAGCAACTCTGAACAATTTTTCGAGTTTTGCCTCCCACAGCCTCTTCATTTCTTGCTCCTGATGTCTCCTATTTCTTGAAGACACTTTATTCCTTGTGTTCACCCTTCCACTTCCAAAACTACAGTGAAAATGGGAGAGAAGTCACACAAGCAAACTCTCTCTCTTACTCTGTCCCAACTTCAATCCACTGCTGATTATCTTTTCACATTTTACACAATCACTCAGCTGTAGTTTTGGGAACCTCCTAATCCCCCCAGAGGAAAGCTGTTCTTTATCCTTTTCCTTTCTCCCTCATGTTTGCCTAAGAATATAACTAGAACAATTTTTAGGATAATTAACTCCCAATTACTCTTGATTAATTTAAATGGAGAGACTGAAATGAAATACATGTATGTATTTGTTCCAGTTAGATGTTTTATAATAAGTATATTTGTTACACAGTCAGACAAAGAACTGAGCTTTCATTAACAGTCAAATTTCATACTACGTTGTATAAATGGAGTAAACAGGAAAAGAGTTTTCTTTCCTCTGTAGGGTAAGAACTTGTTCCTTAGTAAGGTCAATGCAAGAAATGATTGAACAAAGAAATGTTTATTATCCAGGACTGAAACAATCCTTCATATATTTAAAGGAAAGGAAGAAATCAAAAGGCAATGAAATCCCTTCCAACTTCTAGTTATCACCAGGATGTTTCTTTGGTAATTGTACTGTGGGTCCATAAAAAGTATGGTACCTATTATCAAGAGACAAGCACATCTCCATGTACAGAGAGCCTTTCAGTATCTACCCTATTTTGGCTGAAAGAAACAGACTTGTTCTTGCTCCCCTTCAGACCACTCAATTAAATGCCACTGCAGACACTTCTATTAATAATTGTTTAGCTATAATACAGATATAAGCTTCAATTTCAACTTTTGCATAAGTCATCACAGCTAGACTATGCCCATATTTTCTAGAATCTTTCTGTAAAATAGCTCCAAAAAGCTAAAAGAGCTAAAACTTTTCCCTAGGCCCTCATCCGGTCTCATTTCAATTACTGCGACATCTGTTTCTCCAGCCTTAATATGTGAAGCGTGTGCCTTTGCACTACATCTGTGTATTTCATTTTCAAAACCCAGCACTCTATCTCCTCCTTCTGTGTTTATCGATTGTCTCTGTCTTCTCTACTAGTGTATCAACCATAAGATATTCAACTTGTCTTGGTTATTGATTGTACCTCCCTCATCTGTTACATCTTCAATTCTGAGAAGTCAGCTTCCATCTCTGGTAAGTCCAGGATATTGCTCTCCATTTTATAAATTTTCTAGTCAGCTTGGCTAGGCTTTCTCTCTCGCCAACCATAAATTTGGAGAGGGTCTTTTTCTGAAGTTCATTATTCTTTCACAAACACATCCCTAAACTCTATTGTAACGCCTAAGAAAGTCTCAGCATGATTTGAACACTTTGTGTGCCAATCTTAACATTAACACCATCATATTGTTTTACTTCACTTTCCCTTCTGTCTATCCACTTAGCTCTCTCGCATATTTGGCTACTTAACTTTTTGGGATGGTTCATATACCACGTCTTTAGTGTTCCTAAAACAAAAGGTTCTCTTTCCATGATCAGAGCACTAAGCCTTTATCAAAGCATGTCAATGTTATATTCTGCATTTTCAAAAACCTCTAGCTAGATTACATTTAAAACACAACTATTGATTCAGATGTATTTCCTGTCCTTATTTTAATAAATCCATGATTTTTAATTTTTATGGGGAAAGTAATTACTTACTGGTTCAAGACAGGTGTATATGCTGTTTTATCTTCATCTATGATGGTGACCATCAGAGTAATAAGCTGTGCCCAGAAATCCAAATTCTTTGTTGTTGGCCCCTGTTCTTCTTTAGGAACTTCTTGTTTCTTACCCTGTTCAAACAAGATTGAATTTATTTTATATTAGAGAAAGTAGAGAAAATATTATGGGATATCCACTACAGATTACTACTTGGTTAGAAAGAGTGACATATGACGAATCTTCAGCTATTTTGGACAAAGACTGTCTATCCAACTTAAAGTAGATTGTTTGACAGACTGTACCTGGCTGCGGACATATATCAAAAAACATATGGAGTGCAAAGACAGCCAGGTCAGCAAAGAAGATCAATAGAGACTTGATTTTTAGTGCATGTCCACACTTTAATTAAATACATTCTTAAATTCTTTGTTGTGTTGAAACTGAGTGCAGGTAAAATTGTCTGCTGAGGCAGAACTTTTATACTCTACATAATAAATACTGAACAAGTCAATGATAAGGAACATTTCTTGTTTTGTTTTGCATTATAAACTGAACTTATTGGGCCTAGCAGCTGCTATGCTGTTTGTTTTAAATGAAGAAGCGGTTAGATTTCCCTTTTTTTTAATAGCCAAAATAACAAAAGCTATTGCCCAAAGTATTCTGCACAGAGATTTTCCAGGGACTCATAGATTAACTGGCAGAACCACAAACTGTGCATTTATGAGAGGCAGAGCAAAACACCACAAAGTAGGAGGGGAAAAAAAAATAAAATGCCTGGACTCATAAAAATACTAGGAAAAGGTACATAGGAATATCCAAAAGAGAGGCTTGTGAAGGTATTGCCTTGTCTAAATCTGTGAGCAAAATCAATCTGTTATTTGATTCTTTTATCCAAGGAAATGGGATTCTTGTATACTCCTTGCAAATGGAGAGGACTGCAACCAGTTTCACATCCAAAGCACAGAACCTGAGATGCCCCATTACATTTTTGTAGTAATCTCGAGGAAGGACATGACACACTGATATGTCAGGTGGATTACCAACATGACTCTCCAGTTATTTAAAAGTTGGTAAGTAAAGCAGTGGTTTTTTTATTCCTCTTGACTAAAAGCCTGCTTTTTGCACCTTTTTATGTAGTTATAAGTATGTATTAATATTCCCCACTTACAAACTTTTATTGAGAATTTTAGACTTTTTAATCTTACTAAAATATGCCTTTACAGCTAGATTTTGTTGCTATAGTTTTGATTTATGAATTCTTAGTCTACAGTTTCCTGGACAAAAGTATTTTTCAGCTCTTCGCTTGACAGAAGGATCAGATTCCTTATCATTGCCCAATAAATAACTGAATTGCAGAGAACCAAATAGGAAAAGAAATATTTTTATCTCCGTATGGACACACACACATACATACACACATAATTTCTGCCACACAGAGGTACGTCTGCACATGCTCTTCTACACAGCTATCAGAGATACAAAGGGGTCTTTTCACTCAATTAGTAAGTCAAAAAATAAACATGCCTATTATCCTGCAAGTTTAAATGTATATTCCCTGTACTTCTCATTTTTAGTCCAAACATGACCACTTCAATGGGCCCTGTATCTCTTTGAATAGATATGACACTATGTTAGTGTCACAGTGAATTAATTAAATGTTATCTTAACCTCAATTAACTTTTATCTATTAACAGCATTTAGAATGGCAGAAAGGGAATTTCAACAACACTTAATTGAAATTGGTTTTGTGGTCACTGTGGAATATTTTAGAAAAGTATCATTAATCACACTGCTACTTACTCAGCTGGTCTACAAATGTTACAGCTTCCGTGTCTAAAGCAACTGAAATCAAGGTGAGGTTCAGAAGCAGGTACAATAGATAGTGTGACTAGTATCACTGACAATTAACCACCACACATGCAAATGAGAGCGCTTTCAAAACAGAAATGAATACTGGAGCATTAATATCACTCATGAGGGCTTTCCTTGGTGTACATTATGCTTTTATTACAAGACCTTGTTTCTATATCAAAGATTTATTTTTAATATATCATTTTTTTCTCAGAAGCTCGTGCATGTTTAAGCCAAACCAACTGAAAGGCAGTTGTAGAAGACAAAGCCAGTTCACATTTAGTCCAGCATCTTATCCAAGAACTGTATTTCACATAAAAAACCTGCAATGGCATGTAGCTGAGACAGCTTTTGTGATTGCGAATGTGAATCACAGAATGTGAAATTCTGTTCTTTAATACAGATAGCAAAACTTAATGAATTTACAAAGTAATAGTTGCACAAGGAGGTGCTTTCTACGAAAACTCTCTGGCACAGAAATATTTTAAAAATCAAGATGATATTTTCAAAATCCCCAGAGAAGGTATTTTTTAAATAGTTTCACATTAACAGATGTAGTTTTATGATCTGAAATGAAAGTGCATACTCTGCCCATGCCCAGTTGTAATTTCCATTCTTTATCCTAAAATCTAACTTAGAAATGCTTAGAAACGGTCGGAATCATTCAAGTTGTTTTAACACTAATTGTTATTATTGTTGGCATTATTATTTATGTGGTTTCTGACAACAGGTGCCTTCAGAGAAGCATTATAATGAGGTAAAACACTGTTGGCAGTTTGACTACATTGATTAGTTGCAAACCTGCAAAACTGACAGAAGAAAGTTCCATCTTGGAACAAAAATTAACTTGAAACAGAGCTATTTTTGTATCCAAAAAATTTCAGTGATACAATTTGTTTGGCTTGAAAATGTTTCTATTAGCATAACTGAGAGGCATAGTAAACTGCACAAGCGTAGGTAAAGTGAGCGGGAGGACAGCATCATACAATTATATTTTAACGTTTTCTTAATGAAATGAAACACCTTTTTAGAGGTATTGAAGTTTATTTTCTATACTGCTTTGCTGAAGTCTGCTTTGGTGATGGGGGTTCACCATCAGTCTGTTGTGAACAGTCAGTAAGAATGCCCTCTTATTAAATGAAAAAACAAGTTAAGTTTTTCCTTCTCTGTGGTCTCAAAAAAATTTATCTGCTCTAATTTTGTAACTGTGATGATAATAGCTCATGTCTCAGTCCTGTGATTTGATCCTGTATCCAACCAGTATGCATCCTTTTACTTTAGGAAATAATACATATGCACTTACATGGTACAGTGTATTTATGGTCTATGCAGAAGTTGTGTAAGGGCCCTTTAAAATGTCAATATTAGATTAGTTTGTACATAACAAAGTATATGCTTACAACAATTGATACACACAGAACTTCTGGAGTATAAATATGGTTAACTAGATAGTCTATTAAGTGAAAAAAGCTTATCTTGATATTAGTAACTTCATTTTCTCACTCAATTATATCCGTTAAAAAGAAACTGCCAGTATAAAAATAAGAACTAAACACCTGATATACCCAATTAGTGCCACATTGGCACAAATACAGTGACAAGATATACAGGCCACTGAATACTCCTTATCATTATAGAGGATAATACCAATACTGAGATTCTAAAAAAATACATGTGAAAAGGTCAAGAGGAACATAAATTCTCAATATATCAAGGTGAAAAAATCACTAGTTAACAGATACCATTCATGATTCATGACTTTTTAAAAGAATGACTTTCTGAAGTTGCCTGTCTTTCATTTTTGGTGGATACATAATTCACTGAACAAGCTAAAAATCACAGATTGGTCTTATAGTAACCAAGAGAGCTACTACCAGGAAGATACTATAGTAAATCCTATACTCAAAAGATCAATAACTATCTGGCCAAAGGCAGAATAGTGATATTCCTAAAAGGCATCTGCTGGTAGATCAAACAAAGAATAATACCAGATGATGTCTTATCATGAAGAGGTGACAATACAGTTTTTTATATACTCACATTAATTGATTTGGCTACTTCTTATCTTTAGGATGACTCTAAAGTTGTAGTACACCACACATCCTTTACCATACAGAAATGTCAAGCAACAACATGGGAGTGGCAAACTTAAATAATGAAATATTTTAGAAAATGGACTCTGTGAAACAAGCATGATGAGTAAATGTGATTGCTTGGGTACTAATGAATATAGCTGTTTGCCTGATTCTGCTTTTAAAAATGATACATTCTCATTGCGTTTCTCCAAGATGACACAGCTCAGCACTGCCAGCAAGGGAAATTTTTGATCGTTACACTGAAGTTCACCATTATTAATTTCCTATCACTTAGAAAAGTTTACAAAGCAATCTGTTTCAATTACAGACATTAGCTTTAGATTAGGAATGTATTGCTAAGGATTCTAGATTCCAAATGTTCCTTTAATTAAAATCTCTTCAGTTATATGTGTTATATAAAATCTCTGGTTTTGATCTCAGCCGATGCAATACAGAAGCTATGTCCAGTGAATTTACTCAGTGGATCATAAATATGATTGTCAGGCAGTAGATTTCATGATGCATTCCTAAATCATGTGTCTTTTTATTAAATCTTTGTCACAGGGAATGCTGTCTTTTCTGCTAATAGACAGTTCTAGGTAGACACATAAAACAGTATATTAACACTAGTGAAATACATGTGAAAACTTATTTGGAACACATGAAGTAGGGTAAAATCCAAACAGCAGCTAATGCCAAGAATGACACTGGCTTCAGCAGTGATACCACTGTTGGAAAAGAAAATCCTAAAGAGCATCATAGGACTAATGTAAAATAAAATTAGTTCCTCACTTTGTATCAAGTGTACTAAGCTGTTTTAGATAAAATTTCAGTCAGTTTCAGACAAAAGAAGTTCCAATTATTTTGTAGAGCTACAGTAAGTTAGATGTGCTTGCCTCCGCAAAGCCATCTTAATTCAGTTTTGGCCATTTTAGGAATCCAGCTGAGAGATAACCTAACGGATGTTTCTTCATGTATTCTGCAATATATTTTGTTACAGGTTATTTAATTTTATTGAGAGCATTGTAATTTGGAAAGCTAGATAACTGAAAACACCTTAGGAGTAAAGTATCTCTAAAAAGAAGTCATATTATTCACTTAAGACTTTTTTTAATGCAAGATCCAAACTAGGTGATTTATAACTGTTTGTCTTTTGCCACAGAATACTTCAAAATCAGAAAGTGGCAGTAAGAGCAATTTTTCATATGGTATGTATCAAAATAAATCCTTTACTTGCACTGAATCATGTTTTTCTCAATTCTCTTTTACTATCAACTTCCTAGTCACCTGAGTTTATATGCAAACAATGGATCATATGGCACAGAGGCACCAAAACCAGTTGCTGAAAACAAAAGCAAATGCAGAAGACAGTTAACATGAGCTACACACAGAGATAGTATATGTAACATGCAGGAACCTACCACTTCTGGCCAGATGGAAATACTACTGTTTACGTAGACTGTCTAGGTTCCACTTTTTCATATCATCATACACAATATGATTCAGGCAAGAAATGAACCATGGTAACACCCTGAGCCTGCAGTGGGCCTTGGCAGGACAGCAGCTGCCAGTCTTTCCCCTGAGTGACAGCAGGTGGTGACCTACATATGAACCATTTCTTGTTGCTTTGGGGTTCATCGATTTCAGTTCTCACTCCTCACAGCTCAAATCTCAGCTGTGCAGCTAAAACATGAACCTCCTGTGCTGCATCACCATGCTAGGATGAACTCCTCTCCTCCCTCTGAGAGGAGGAAGCCTCAACTCATGGGGAGGTAAGCAGAGATAAGAGAATGGTTAATGAAGAAGGCTTAAGGGTGGAATCTGCTGTAATCAGACTAAGGGGTTTGGACACAAAGCGAATGAAATGTTAATTACACTACTGGTTACTGCCTCGTTACTGTAACAGTGATACCACAAGCCAGTCTGCAGTGTGCCTGGATTCACTGGAAAACCTCCAGAGCTATAGGTTCCAACAAGCTGTATAGCTAGGTCTTCCTAAAATTAAATGCACGTGCAGATATATTGGTAGCAAACTATAAGAAGATAATGCAGAAGGCAGTTTCCTTGTACAACTCTACAGTTGATGCAGAATTTAGGCAGAAATTTGAATTACTTTACTCATCTTTCTATTAAAGCTAGATTAGTTAGATTTTACTTCTCAGAATTGCCTCCCACCTGCTGTGAAACAGAAAGTTTTGTTATCTGTTACTAAGATTATATACGACTATGTCCGATTACTGTTGGTGAGGAGTTATTTTGAATATGGTCTATTTATCTTAAATTTTCCTTTTTGCACGTTTTCACTAAGATTTTTTCTACTTGCTAGTGATTATAACTCTACAGACACTTGTCTGCTTAAAGTTTCTACATACAAACACTCACTTGCTGGAAAGCCTGTTGAAAGAGAATAGAAGAGGCATATAAACACAGTGAAATGCAGTTAATTCAGTTTTCCAGCTGAGTGAATATTTGTAGATTTTTATTTTTACTTTTTACATTTTTTATTTCAGGACTTCATATGGCTTTCATTAAGTAGAGTTGCGTAAGAGAAAAGTAATATAATGACATTGCCCATCCTGCTCAAAAAAAAAGTTAATTTGGAGAGAGGCATCACTTTAAACTTGTTTTATATTCTCTAGCAAACAGAAAGGCTGTATTATCCCTGCATTTTTGAATCATCTACTAAAATAGACAACCTAAAGTATTTTATGAATTTACAGAAAAAAAGTAGTGAAAAATTTTAAATATAGATAAGCTTTTGCAGGTATCACAATGCTTTGCAGAAGTAAGATTATTTCACTTTTTACTGTTTACTAAAACGGCTACCATCTGCTGATAGACTCTGCAGACTTATGCGATACCCACTCCAGCAACGGCTTATATTTAGCAGACAAGATCAAATTGCTGCAGAGTAAATGTTAGTGAGAAAACATAGCAGTTTATAGATGTGATGTCTGAAGCTGCTCCTCCTACTAATTTATACTGCTACTCATTTTAAAATATAATCTGTTGGAGAATAAACATGCACATGAGCACTCAAGAGTGTGGTGTGCCTATGGGTGCTGGTGAGAAATGCTTATGTCCAAAGCTTGGAGGCCAGAGATAAATTTTCTCACGTAACAGGAATCCAACATTAGAAAATAAATTCTCATTTCAGAAAAGTTGAATATATAGCACATACTGCCTCTCCTGAAATACAGGAATTCATATTTTGGATTCAAGTGAAATGTGCTTTCAGATAAAACTTGATATCACGCAGTATGACTACTCTTATCTACTATATACTACACTGCAACTGTGCTTTTGCTGAACAACTTAATTCATCCTTTTCAAGGCAGGAATAGTCACTGAAATAGCATTTTTCCAGTGTACCACCCAGAAGGCAAAAGTAAGGAACAAAGGGTAATGTGATAAAGCAGTGATGTTCCTTTTACACAGTTGTATAATTATGCGCTACAAATGTCCTAATTTTAACATTACTTATAGAATAAACTCTGGCCATATTATAGGAAACAAAAGCATTCTCAAGGCTTTTGCATGCCATTTGGAATATTACAAATGCTGTAATTATTTTGCATTGACAGTTCAGCCTGACTAACATCAAGAAACGTTGTAGAATTATTCTCTGCTTTCTTGAAGCAGTTACTAAAGCTTGGATCCAAGCATGCATCATAGGTGTTAAAATATAAGGTTGGAAAGACAGTATATAATTTTCAGCAATTTATAATGCTTCTTTTCTAAAGCTACTGAAGTAAAATATTAGATTTTTTAAAAATTATTTTTCAATTATGGATCTTAAATGAACAGTAATCAATCTAATGTCATCTCCCGTAAAGCCACTGGACAATTTTACAGTCATGTCCAATGTGATGACTAAGTTATGAGTTAACATGTTCATTTTGAAACATCTTATTAAACATTTTAGAGTTCATAGCCATCTGTGGGTTTATTTATGATATATTGCTCCTTCTCACATAAATAAAATTAAAATAACCCGAGTGCTTTGATATGAAGGAATACTGGGATGCTTTTTATTTACTTATGGTAAACTAACCATAATGAATGAGCAATAGCATGAAACAAGTTCATATTGGCCTTACCTGATCCACTAACTGGGAGTAGAGATCATAGCAATTGTCAAAAATGTATTTATAAGTTGAGTCCAGGCAGGCTCTTACACAGTCTTTCACCACAGTACTGGCTCGAGGTGGGCTCTGTAATTCAAGGACCTACGAAAATATTACATAAATGGTAGAATGTCAGAATTAGATTGAACATAAAAAAATCCAAGTGTTGCAATGAATAGTTCTGTAACACAGGATGAAAAGCGTTGAAATATAATAATGATAAAAATATTTTAAAGTGTTGACTTAAGGTGATCTTAAAGATGCATTAAAACACATACTTAAGTTAAGCAAGTAGATTGCACCACTGTTTTATTTGAATCAAATTATTCATATGATGAAAGAGACCTATGTACCCAAGTTTTCCCCTAAAGGTAGAAAAACCTAAATATTTTTCCATTATTTAGGAAATTATTAAACCATATAATTATATGCTTTCAATTGAGTATCAGCCACAGCTCTTCATTTTTTTAAAGCAAAAGTTTCAGCTTTTTACTCCACTTTAGGATACATTAATTTGAACTTCAACTTAAAGGATTATTTTAATTCTCTTTATGTAGTGCCTAACACAGTGAAATCACATGCTGTTGTGACAAATGTTGCTTTGTGTTACTGTATTTTCATCCAGTAATATTAATGTGTGCTGTTCCATTCTAAAAATATTTCAGAACTTGACCACCTAGATATCAACATCTGGAGTGACTAAGGCAAGTAGAGTTATCAGACCTATTTTGTTATTTGACATGTGATATTATGATACTACCAGAAAAACATTATGTTCCTAAGGAGTTCAACTGAGTTTGCTTTATGTGACTTGACTTTAATCTAATTAAAAAGGTAAATTTTTTGTTTCCTTCAGGAGATGTAAAAATAATTATTAAAAAAGGAAAAGATAGTTGTTTATTTTTCAAAGATAATGGCTTTTACCACACTGGTAATACAAAGTACGAACTTTACTTTAATGATCTTCAGTAAGTTAAGAGATTTAATTTAAAACTGAAGGCAATGAATTGATTAAGAGTATTAACTACAGTATGATTTCCTGGAAAATAAAAGGCAACAGCACTTTTTTTAAAGTCATTGTGCAAATAAAGGACAGTACCTTCATTCGAAAAAAAGTAATGCTGGTAAGCAGGTCCACCGTTGATTTCAGATCTTGGAGTCTTTCAGAATTGCTGGCAGGAAAATTATCCTGGTGAATCAGGAAGAGAGGAATCACGCGAAACTGGAGTTAGCAGGTAAGATCCTTGAACAGCTAGGAAAAAAACCCTCTAGGAAAACAAAGATGCTGCTTGGAAGGATTAGAAATGTTCACGTTACCTGAGTTCCACCTGTGAGAAAGTGATGAGTATCTCTGACATCTGATAATGCTCCTGTATTTGTAACAGGAATTATTTAAAATATTGTGATATTTCCAAAACATTAATGGAGTAAAAAGTATTACAAAAAGACCGGAAAATGTTGGTAATGAAAATCATTTATGGGTTCTCCATGGTACACAAATTGTTTGTAGGCCTAAATGCAGTAATAAGCTTAATGAAGAAATAATACACTAAATTTTTGCTATCATCTCTAGGTTAACAGGAAGACTGATGGGAGGTAGTATTATTTAAATGGCTTCATACAAATGAAACATCAACCAAATATCCTCATGCTCCAATATCATGTGGATAACATTCTTCAAAACTAAGAGATCCTAGGATGAATATATCCACTACATGAAGGATATGGTCTTAAAAACTGAGTAGTAAAAATTAATGCCTTGAGTTTCTTTTAAATATTTCCTTTCTCCTTCAGTTTTAGAAAGCAGGCCACATGAACAGAGAAATCCTTGAGTTGGAGGCTGCCATTCCTAGAAGCTGAGAGGAGAGCCACAGCTGATGGAGCCCTAATTGCTTATGTATCATTCAAATGTTTCATGATCCAGTGAAATGGAAAAGGAGAGGGAGTTCAAAACAGTATGAAAACTGGCAGGTATCCAGTGCATGCTTCTTTCCTAAAAGGCTGGGTTTGGAGCATACCTCAGTGGAAAGAGCTTTCATGAGGCAGAAGTTATATTGGAATTCCTATCATGAGGAATCAAATGAGGAGTCAAATCTCTTTCAACATTCCAAGGATCTTAGCAGGGAAGCTGTAGCAAAGATTTCAGTCTCTCAGGATAAATACAGCAGTAACTGCAGTTTGCACTACATGAGTTAGTGAAGGTAATGCCCAGATGAACTAACTTAATCAAATTATGGATTAATTTAATCAAAGTTGAATCCTACTGTTTCTTGAATGTCTGTCCTACTCTTTCTTGAATGTCTGCTCATCCCTTGATCCATTCTTAGCTTTTGGAAAGAAAAGAATAACTTTTTCAAATTGGAAAAATGTTGTTGTTAAACTGCTTAAATCCTGTAAGGTTTGTTTCAAAGGATTTGGGGTGTCATGTCAGCACCCAATATTTTCAGCTTCTATGCCCCAAGAGGGATTAATCTCTGAAACATCTTCAAGCAGATGAAGCCCACAGGGTTATTTACACAAAAAACCATTTGAGTTGTCCTCTAGATAAAATATGTTGCACATACCCTGTATTTAGATAAATCAATCCTCAGAGAATTGTGCAATTGATCCAGCAGTTTTATGAACTTTTCCCTCTGTAAAAAGAAAACAAGAATATGTTGCATGAGAATTTGGAGGTTCCTGTAATTGATGGGTTTTTAGAACACAACTTTCTATTCTTATTTGAAAAGTAGATTGTTTTCCATCATTTCGTATGAAAAGTGCTGGTCTGAGATATCTGTGTTTCAAGGTCAGGCAATGTATCTTTTATCACTTTACTGTCCCTTCCTATATTGTGATTTACCTGGTATGCATTCAATACTATGCAGCTGTGCCAGACATTAGTGAGGTGACATAGACTTTCCTATGCAGCGTTTTCCTTTCTTAATGACTGATGCATTGTCAAATAACTCAAAATATCTAGAAATTGAAAAGCATTGCCTGATGTCTCTGACCAAAAATGCAATAACAGCATCACTTCAGTATAAAGTCCAAAGTTTTAAGTTATGTTAGCAAGCCTTATTAAAACAGATAAGATCGTTATATTTTTATATTTGCCTTGTAATTGCTTATGCTCTTGAAAAAAGCACTTCCCTCTCCCTTTAATGTGTAAGAAATGATGCTCATTTACATCAGAATTTGGTGTAAGATTGAAAATTATACTTCAGAAACAGTGGCTTTTGTAGGAATAGGTTAAGTAATACTATGCAGTTATATTTTTCCCTTTAAAATGTGGAGATTAAATTGTCATCTTGATAGATGAAGGTGCATTGAAAGTATTTTGCTGTGAGATACCCAGCTGAGTTGTGCCATTCTCAAGAAATACTAATAAGAGTTTCTAATTACCAATCTTCAATGTTAGAACATATTCTACAGCCCACTCCACAAAACTGTGCAGAGATCCTTGCCAGTCTATGTGAAAGAAGCAGGCTTGTGAAAGGAGCAAGATCTGATAGTTCTCAGAACGCATGATTGTATCCACACCATTCCTGAAACATCATCGGCACTAATAGGAAAATAAAATTCTTTGTGCACTGTCTCTCATCAGTAGAGCACTAATCTACACCAAAAGCCACTAATTTTGCCCAGTTCCCTTAAAGAATCAATCAAAAGGGAACTTTTTCGTCATGTCATCTGTAGTGAAATATTCAGTCAGCCAAATCGTTCCCAGCTGTAGCCTAAGGACTTGTATTTGGATGTTCTTTTTGATGAATGATGTGCAGCTATCCAATAACAAATGCCTTTTGACCCAAGAGAGAATAATAATCTAATATTTTGCCTATAAGTCAATTGTTTTAAAAAAGAGCTCCAAATCTCTATTAGTGATGCTTACTACTGTCTGAACTCTGAATTGGATTGGAATTTACGTCAAAGGTAAACTGGCACCAACATCAGAGAGAGGACTTAATCTCTGTGTAATCTGAGGATAAAAGTAGTTCTGATCATTAGAAAAATGGAAAAAAAAGAATAGAAAATCCAGCAAAAACATTCTAAATTTCAAAAGCTGGATCAAACTCAAAAGTCTAACAGAGCTTGAGTATTGAAAGAGAAGCTGTGTTTCAACAAAGACATAGAGTCATTCCATTATAAACAATTGATTATCTTATAAAAGAAACCTGAATAGCAATAGAGCAATATTGTGCTGTTACGGTAATACAATAATTAAATCATAAATATTCTGATAGTGCTTTTTGTCTATAAAACTTTTTACTTTACAGTAATGGAGCAATGTTAATATTTCCTCTTTCAAAGCAAACGTCTAACAGCAGGAGATAAAAGTTCCAGTTCAAGAACATGCTTTCTCCAAACTAAAGACCCAGCCCTAGGTATATTTATATGTGAGTACTTCCACCAGACCTAACATTTAAAAGAAAAATAAATTTATATTTAGAGTAAATATTTCTCTAAAAAAATTATGGAATGGACCTGAAAATGACGACTTAATGATTTTTATTTTTTATTTTTTTTTTTACAGACTTATGACATCCCTTAAATTTGAAAATACATTAATGTTAGTACTACTTTAGGACTATTTAGAACTAACTGTTGACTATGGCTGTAAGCAGTAGCATCAGATCCTAAGAACATTCAGGATTCAGCAAAAATAAGAAAAATCAATCTTTGATATTATTACTACACAAAGTGAGTTTTAGAGATATAAGTTCTATCTCAAAGGAACTTGTGCATGAAACGCAAACTAACATTTAGTTTCAACTATTTGAGGCCCTGTATGAAAAAAATATGCAGGAATGCTGTACTTAATATACTGCTACAAATCAGAATTTGATTTAGCATCCAGAGCAAATTTTCTTTACAAAAATAAATATTTGCAATTTTTTTTCAGGCATGGATTGAACCACTTTACTGAGCATAGTCTGATAATTGTGTTTCCGACTTCTGATGGGAAGACAAAAGCAAAGCCAGAATTAAGTCTTTCTTGGTTTACTAGTTTAAATGTATAATTTTATAGTGTCCTGAAAATCTTGAAATTCGTAATGTTTCTATTATTCTTAATACTGGAGAAGAGCGTTAGTACGTCTAATGCCACTACAAACAACTATAATTTGTATTTAATACAGTTTAATTTTGTTCGATATTTTGTCATATCAATAAATGGTATTTTAGAAAATGTTATCATGTTTTCATAGCTGCTGTTAAATGAAAAATAGCTTTGATATCAGCCATACAAATAACAGCCATACAAAAAAAAGAGGAAGGAATGAATGCATTTTTCAGCATCAAATTGTGTTTATCTCTGACTATAGCATGCGTAATAGTAGAGGTATGAAAGCAACCTCTTTGAATTATTGCTCTCCCTTCCTGCTCTCATCTCTGCAGTGAGGGTATGTGAACAAATTAGAATACAGAGTGAACGTATCTTTATTTTTTTATCATGTTCAAAGACTAAGAAGTCTGCACTGTGAGATACTTATCCATGGAAGGAAAGTTAGCAACAACAAAAGAAGTACTACCACACCCTGAGATGCTGGTATTCCTCCTCAAAATTTCCGATACCTAAATCCAGGACTTGGACAATGCAGCATTCTTTCAGCAAAAAGAAGAGTCCATTGTTATAGGATCTTGTGAGAAGAACAACAGTATTTATGGCTAGATCCATTACATTTACATGAGTTCATGTGTGACACAGCCCAAGAAAGCAATTGCAACTGATACTCGGTCTAGTGCAGTTAGTAGTTTGCAAGCCTCACTGCAATAAAAGCAAGACCTGATTGTTGAAGATTTTAGGACTATGCATGTGTGCCAGTGCTTTCTACCCTATATGCCTTGGAACTGAACAGTATCTTCTTTAGCTTTTATAGTCATTGATTGTAAAGACTCAGGGTAAAATTTTCAGAAACTAACAGCCACTTCTATTCTTTAAAATGACCAACTTTTTACAAATTTTCCAATTAGTTAATATGGTATTATATATTAGGAAAAAAAGGATGATTAGTATTCTATTAAAAAAGTCTACTTACCCCAAAGTTAGTAGCAGCAAACCGATCTGAGGCAGATACATTTGTTGCTGCTGTAGTATGAGCATAGAAAGCATTTATATTGGCCAACAGCGTACTCATAACTGCTGGAACACCAGGGCACATGTATTTAGAAGATAGACAGGAAAAGTGCCTACAATTCAAACAAACTGTCAGTTATTAAAGATGGCAAAGATTCTGCTCTTTCTCTCACCACAATTTCTTCTCAGCTTCAATGATGTAACTTTCAAGCTACCTCATGGACAATTGTGCAGATACATATAAGAAAAATCCAGACATGTCTGATGTAATTGCCACTTGCTGCACGCTGATATTTTCAAATTGAACACATCAGATTCACATTTGCTTCTCACTCTCTGAATCCTAAATACAGAAATAGGATTTAACTATCTTAATTGTTATTAAGCAAAACATTAATTGTCAAACGCAAACTTAAAATCAAACATGAACTTATAGAAGGCCACAAGAGATCTACACTCTAGTGGAGAAGGATTTAATTGATGTCAACAAAAACCACTCAAACCAGCATTTTACTGTGGCTTCTATTTTAGGATACATTATTAATGAAAGGTGAGGCATCAAGCAATTTCTGGGTTCACCTTCATTTGATTTAGGCCATAACTGAAACTGTTCCACTTTGATTTAGGCCAGTGAAGTTTAGGTAATCAGTCTGTTAAACCTGAACCAGCCAAAACCAGAGTTGCAATGTAGCAGCACCATTTATTTGTTTAAAACATCAGGAGATGGCTGCTTATAATGTACAAAGAGTTTATAACATAAGAGACAAAGAGGCAAAGAGACTGGAAAAGAAGGGATCCAGCTGGGGATGGGAGGCAAGAGAGGCAGGCTCATATTAAAGAGTCTAGGACTCCAGTCTTTGTATGGGGGGACCCTCTGTATTCGCAGTCTTCCCAGGCCAAGCCAGGAGACCTGTGGGCTTTCTCTAGCATTAGACTCTCCTTAAAGTATTTTCAAGCTGGGTTTATCTATCATGTAGTCTTGCACCAACGTGATGATATATACTGATACTTAAAACTTGTATCATGGTAGTCACGTTCAAAGTGCTTTGCAAATATTTCTCAGCATTCTTGTAAGGTAGATCATTAAGTGCTATTATCTCCATTTTACAAAATTGAGAGAAACTGCTCAAATCTACACAGCAATTCAATCACACGGGCCAGGACTAGAACTCACCATTCCCGGCTAGGTGGCTTACAGGGATAATATTACCAAACCTTTCATTCATTGCCAGTATTTTTCAGAAATGATTTTTAAATACCGCAATGTGAATCTGACAAAAGCGCAACACAGCTACCTACTCTTCAGAAAAGTCTTTCATTGTATGTCACATGTTACCCATCAACTAGAAGAACAATAATTTCCTTTATATAAAATACAATAGTGATGTCAGGTGATTTTCACCAGTTTCAGGTAATCTTTAAAGTTAATAGAAATCTCACCTGATCTATTCATCACATGCAGTTTGAGAAATACATGTAGAGGTGATTAGAACTATTCTTTAAAAAATTGACACCAAAATAATTAACATATATTTTCACTGTTGACCTTTAAAAGTTCCAAAAATCTTCTAGTGAACCTTAAGACCCTTAGTGCATGAGGAACACCAAACTGGAGATAAGAAGGCACTAGTAACCCCATTGGCCTTAGAATCATACCTATAATGTATGCTCTGCTGAGGGGAGGAGGCAGACAAAAGGGGCAGGCAGCAGCAGTCACTATGTGAGAAGCCATTGAGATTGTATCAGTTGCCTGCAGGGAACATGACAGACCATGGAAAAATAGTATGGGTCAACATTTTACGTTCAGCAAGGTGTCTTCTGCAGGTTCTTCTATGATTTCACATTGAGCTACCCAAGGCCTGGACTGAGCTCTTATCTTGAAAATAGACCCAAATTGTACTAATCTGTTGTAAGGAAAATTTAAACCTATTGATGTAATTTATTTATGTCCTTATTCTATTACTACAGTGTTCCACCTGTAATTTGGTTAGTGAAACTGATGAGAAAGCATCTGTGTCAAGTGACAGGTTACGTGAATTTTTGCCCTCTCCTTCATTTAATTAAAATTTGTAAAGTTCACAGAACCTATTAAGTTTATCACATGCAATATGGGTCATGACTCAGAGTGCTGATAACCCAGGTGAGAAAACTGCAAGCCACCTGGCTTCCTCCTTCTTCCTAAAATAAATCAATCAAAGAGGAAACTTCCTTCCTTGTTTTTTGTAGGTCTCTGAAAACAGCAGCCAATAGCATGAATTATTAACAATTTCTAATAGGCACATGATGTCACAGCAACCATTGCTAAGTCTCACGCATTTTAGAGTAATATTGCACTGTTTAAGCTAGAATCACATGTCTAAAACCAGGCCTGCTTGTGCCAACTTTCTTACTATGCAATTTCCTGACCAACATACAGTACAGGTGATTCTTCCAATGTTTTTGCTAGCATGAATCGGCAAAGAAAGAAGGCTAATTAATATGTTGTACTCAGTAAGCAAATGCCATCAATGAAAATTACTTTAATGGGTGATTTGTGTGCTTTTTGCAATGCAGCCACATTAACTGAAGACTAGAAGGAGAGCAATCGCATAGCTAATGCCCATTAACCTGCTGGAATGAGAACTATGTCACTGATTTAGAAGCATTAGGTTCTACTTGTGGTGACTCTAGCTAGTAAGAAGTGAAGATCTTAATAGAGCTTTTATTGCACTTGACTCCACTACATGGTAAATCTAGGTTGCTGACGTTATGTATAATTTTGGCGTCTAGTCAAACACTGTTTCAATACATGCTCTGCTTTTTGCCTTCTAAAGAGAAACAAATTATGTTGAAAGATGAATGAAAGGAAGAAAATTTTTTTTTCTTGGTGGTGGAGAGGTAGTTTAATATATGTATGTAAATAAACTTTCAGTACGATTCCTTCAAGACATGGAATTTACAGCATAAATCACCATCCATCACTGCAGTCATCAAAATAAAGGCCAGCTGGATCACTGAGCTGCTGTTCTGCTTTTGTTAATCTGTTTTCTGTCATATCTGTTTTCTTTCCTATTCTCTCACACATATGTGCTTTAACTTCTGGGAGTATATGCATATCATTTGTGTAGCTAACAGTGTCTATTTGGCTGTTATCCATCACAAAAAAAAAAAAATCTCTTCTGACTCATCTGAAAATGGCTGTAATTGTCTTTCATTTCTTTTCCCAATATGGAATTCCATGAGGAGTGGATGAATATGATAACAGTAAGAAAGAAGAGTGGATTATGGAATCTATAGAGTCAAAACTTTTCCAAGAGCTGCAGTTACTGCAGCACAAGCAGTCTTTTTGTTGTATTTTGGGTTTGGGTCAATGGTTTATTCTCTATTCACATGAATTACACATCTGGCAACTTAACAGCAGACTTCCCTGCTTAGAAACTGGGCAGTTGGAATTTGTATCTTGAGAGTAAGTCACCCCTTCTAAATGGGCATCCTTTAGGGAAGAACTGTCTATATTTAGTCTCATAAAAATGTGGATGTGTCCGTCTCCAACAACAGGTGCAATCACACTTGAATTCTTTCTAAGTTTAATGAAAAAGGTCTCATTGGACACAATGACTAAAGCAGGTAAATAACCACCTATGCAATATCTTTTGGGTTGATCCACATTCAGTAAGTCTTTGGTGGTGCACAGGTAATCTCCTTCTGATCTAGAATAAAACATTGATTCACACATGACATGTTTTAAATCGCTGAAAATGCAGAATTTCTTGTTTATCTTTGCTGAGCTGCCACAATAGTTGTTGATGAGTATACATAGTGTATTTGGAAAATAAAGGCTACTCTTTCAAAATATTATTTCTGTGCTCTAAAGGAATAAATATAAATAAATATTAATTTGAGTGCCAGAAACCAATCATCAGGGTTTACTAAGAGGATCATAGATGAGAAAGCCACCAGCATGAACCTGAAATGATAGACGAGTAGGGTTGTTTATTACCATAGCAGAACAGGATGCCAAATTGGTCTAGGGAGTGGTACTTCAGGGAGGCTTCCTCCAGCATGTGCTGTCTACCCATACCTAAAAGGGTAGGGTACTGCCTACCATTAAGTGGCACTGAAACTTTATATAATAGGTAATTTAAAAAATGCAAACAAATATGAATTTAAAAAATTACATTCAGACAAAAAGAGCACCTCATTAGCAACACCCTAAAACTCACTTGAGCCTGATACAGTGCATAAGAAGCATGCAGGGGCCCTCTGGGGTCTGGATCATGGGCTATTAAAGCATAGTCAGTTTTGCATTTACAAATGCAAACATTTTCATTTACAATATTATCATGAGACATGCAATAGAAATATTCTGCAACTAGATTCTTGAGCAGAAAATGCTTATACAATATTCCTTTGGACCAAGTGATTACAGTCAAATTCTCTCTCTGTTGTACGTAGAAAATTGCTTTTGTTTTAGTAGGAGCACATTGTTACCAAATGGAATCTGATCATTCTAATTTCCAAATCAAGAAGCTGTATATTTTCTCCCAGCCATTAAAGTTGTTCCAGGTGAAAAAGGTGATCTCATAAACACAGATAAAAACAACAGATAATAGTCCAAAAAAAGATTCCCCATGATAGATCTAGTGTCCTCACCATTCTCTCAAATTCTGAATGCTGACACATGTCTGCATATGAACCAACAAAACAGTGTATATGAATAAATATTCTCCAAGTATTATTTGGGATTACATTAAGTATTGATTTTATTCCTCATTTAAACAGGATATGGCCTTAACCAGTATGTGGCCTACCTCACAAATAGGGATTGCTCATTATTAACATGCAACATTTTAAAATGTAAATGGACATGGGTACAGGGGCAATGAACTCTTAGCTTTTATTTCCGCTGTAAAGTACCTGTGACTAACAATATTGAATTTACTTTCTTATACACCTGCCTTCAAATGCCTGGTTTGCAGTCATCAACAACAAGGAAATTTGTGGAAAAGGTACAGAAGCAAGCAAGAACAAAAAATAGGTCATTTAACTTAAAATGGCTTGTAAGGATTCCTGAAAAATGTGTTGCAGTACTTGTCCAGCTCCATGTTAGATGTTCAGACTAAATACTTCCCTTTCATGAATGTTCATGTATGTTACATTATTTACTGATATAAAACCAAAGCATCTTCTTTACATGAAAATATAACCTGTCCATTTCTAACACTTGTTAAATGAAAAAGCTTTTTAAATACTCACGTGTCAATTATATTGCTATTTTTCTAATGCTTTTTCTACATTTGAATTTCTAAAATCAGTTTCAAACTTTCTCTGGAAAATTTCAGAGTGCTGGCATTCATCAAGAGATGAAGGAAAAGAAACTTCAAAATAATTTTTCTGTTGACTTTGTCCATCAAAAATACATCCATGTTGTATTAAGATAACTAACTACTGGGGCTATAGTTAAGAGGAAACACTAATGTTAAATCAGTCTGCTTTATTTCTTTCCTAAGCAAAACAGTAATAACAGGCCTCCCTTGGTGTTAATCATTCTTGAGAATTCATCTCATAAAACGTTGAATTCATTTTGATACATACAGCAGGAACTCCTCTATCATTTTAGAGATATTTGGTAAAAATGGTACTAATTTAAATCAAGTCATAAAACTATAATACTATGCTACTTAGTAACAACTTAATCAAGATGTAAAGACATACATGGCTAAAGAGAAGCTAAACATAAAACCCCAAATATTCATGAAACTCAATGCACGAGTTCTCCCATATGTAGTATAGATATACAATACCATGGGGAACTGTCAAGCTTAATTAATTATTCTGTGCAATGTTGTTTAAGGTTCTTGAAGGAAGAGCATTAAAATATATATATAATACAAATACATCTCCCTTTCTACTAGATGTACAGTACAATAATTCACAATGAGCGACATAAAGTCAAACAAGTTCATTACAATAGCAGATGGTGTCATTATATCCTGCAATAAAAAAACTTCACATTTATGTGCCCTTATACTTACTGTAAAATATATTTTTTTAGGATATACTGTAAAGAGATGAACGGAACGAGATACATGTTCTGATTAAAAATTGCATAATATTAGCTTTCTATAGGAAAAAATGTCTGTATTTCTTCTTTAGAGTACTCATTTGGAGTCCTCTGCTGCAGTAGGAGCAGAATATAGTCCTTTAACTGGACAAATTAAGAATACATGATGGAACTCTTGTATCCCCAGGCCTCTAAGCCCAGTGGTGCTGTGTCCTAAAGTCATTGGACAGCTACTTTAGTATGGACAATGTAGTAACAGGTTCTAATACCACTAAAAGTGGTTTGCATGAACTATTTACATATACTGTAGAAGGTTACTATAGCCATTGCTGGCGTTCTGTGATTATTTCTGTATGCCTGGAAAGCAGTACAGAGCTTGTGAAGCCCTGTTCTAGCATCCAAATCCCATCTGGAACAGTGGAAGCCTTTCTGATCCTTGCCACATATCAGTATCATAAGGATTAAGAAATGCATTATGGTAATATCTGTAACAGCTTATAAAATGCTTATAATATATCTTAACTGCATTGCAGATGAGAAGCACCTTAATGAGAATCTGATGGACAAAACTGATAACAAGAATTTTAAATAAGGAACAGGAGTGAAATGGAGAATGAAAGCATGAGGTCTTGGAACTCATCACTTCCCTCAAACACATACTCGACAGTAGAGTAGAAAACCAGACATGATAATACTTACGTCATAGCTTGATAAATATATTCAATTCCATAGCGCATTGCAAATTCATCTACAATTTCTTGTGCAGCATCATCAAAGTACACCTTCCAGGCTTCATCACCTCTCACTTCAGGGATTGTTACAACACCATTAGATTTAACTTCCGTCAAGTAATGGAATAGATTCTAAATGTAGGAAATGTTTCAAATAGGAATTTTTGGCTTTTAAGTGGCATTCTGAAAGTGTATCCTATATAATAGTTATCAATATGTTCATTGTTAGGTTGTTGTTTTTTTTTTTTTTTTAATTTTTCTGAAGACTGGCACTAACTAGTCATCATTTGGCAAACAAAAAACCTCCAAAACTCTACACATTTTTTTTGTAATGGAACTCTAGTTGTGCAGGCTTGTGATTCAGCATATTGATCTATCTCCTTGATTTAAGATCACATCAGTTAACTGGCACACAGAGACTGCAACACAGAATTGTGCAGAAACTTTCTCTTCTCTATCATATACCCTTCTTATATACCCAGTTGTGATGTTATAATGCTCACTACATAGTGCTTCAACTTTATTTGGATCTGAGACCAATAAATTTCAAATTCATTATTTAAGAATTGTAAGTTACAGGAAACCTAGCAGAAATATTGCAGAAGCCTCTCAAGCAGTTAAAGCCACGCAATAAGGGTTAGCAACCTTAGGACCAAAGCTAGTATTTAATTTGACGTGAATGTCATAGAATGCTTCTCAGATTACCTAGCTCCATATGTATCCACAAACTGAGCAGCAGATTTGATATCCTATTTTCACTGACCAAAAAACCCACCAAACCTGTGAAACAATTTCGATTTTGCTAATTAGCCCGTAACTGTCTTGTGGATTATCTTAAAGCAACAGAAGTTTGCCATTCACTTCACAGGTCAAAATGTTTGCAATATCAGGCCAAAAACTAAGAGCACAAATGCCCTGAACATTCAATTTTACAAATGGTGAACAGTGAGATTTTGTGGATACATACAAGTGCTGAACTTTCAGCCATATATTATCTATCAGCTTTCAGAAAGTACTTGTATTTTTGGAACGAAACTTCAGTGTGGATCACTGAGGGAAGAAGAATCAAATACAGTTTTTCGAAAGACACTGGTTTGTCAGTGATTAGTTTTCAATGTTGACAAAAGCAATCTAGATGATAGGAGAACAAAATTTTATATTGTCTGTGCTGCTTCTGCTCTTTCTTGTTCTCTCCAAAAAATGAATTAATGTAGCAGGAAAGAAGTCCTTTACAGTGAATAGCTGTATTTCTGTAATACACAGAAATGGTTGCATCTTTCTGATGTTAGCAAGCATGTATAGAGCATCAAAATTCTAAACCAAAATATGGTACAGGGAAAACTTAGCTGACTCCACCTCGTCTTTTTTCTAACTCCTACCATCAGGAATGATCCGTTGGTGTTACATTGTTCTGCCTTTGACTCTAAACCTGATATGTCATCAGCAATAGAAAGTGGGAAATCAAAAATAAACTTGTCCTGAGGTGTACACAGTTATTTGTTTCAGTGTTCTAATGTTCTGTAGCCTTTTTCCTTATCTGTGCAACAACTGAATAGTAATTTCTGTATAGTCTGCTTTCTTTAACTTCTCCAACATACCTCATGTAGACAGGTGTACTGCACATGGTAGGGAGCAACCTTCTCCTCTCCTTTTATTTCAACATTGATTTTCAATCTAATGGCACCAGAGACAGCTGATTTATCTGTTCGCTTTTCTGAGGAGCAGAAAAATAATATATTAGTAACTGCCAAGAATACATATATGTCATGTGAAACGTTTTCATAAATCATTCTAGCCTAACAAGAATGTTTTTTAAAGCCAGAAAGTCCTTCTGTTGAGAACAAGAGAATTTTTTTTTAATACCTCACATATGGTTCAGGCCATGAAGCAGAATATAAATGTATGAAGTAAAGAAACTTTCTTAATTTATCTGCCAAATTCAAATCAGGCTGCACATCACTTTATTTAACAATTTTCCCTTTTCAATAGAAATTATTTTCATTTATTTATCTGGTACTATATTATTATTTTAATTACTGACATTTTCCTTTGGTTATGAAGACTTTAGTTACAACATGAATGACCATGTCCAAGAGAAACTCAAAATGTTCTTAGCAGAACTCAATTACAGAGATAAGCTGAATCTTACAAAAGAAATGAAGAAATTTGTTTACTCTAGCTGTACAAGTCCATTTAGTTGCTGTCACTCATTGTGAAGGTTAACTGATCATCTTTGACTCAAATTTTCACTTTTCCACTCCTATCTAGCAGTATAACTGAATCAATAGGTATTACAATTTTTATGATTCTTTCACAAAGTGCTGTGATGTGCGTGATGATGAACAGTACAGTTAATAAGAATTGGTATTCCACAAATCCAATTGTTTTGAGTATTTCACTCCTCTTTCCTCTGTATGATGCAACATACTGCAATTGTGTCAATGTGCGTATGTATCAGAATAAAATATGCTATTCTTTTTAGAATATTAGAATTATCATGAGCCATTTACCAATATTTCTTTTTAGATGCTGATTGAAAGGTTTTCATTCTAGATTCTTCTTTTTGCAGAGCACACAGATTTTCAATGTTATTATTAGGCTGCTTCCAATCAAATCAGTTCAGGAAGATTTGTTTTAAAAATCCGTTTCATAATAACTTATATTAGTACTTATATCAGTTTAAGTCACTGAAATTTTTGAAGGAGTAAAATTCAGAATTCATAATGACCCTTTTATTTTACCTTAAAAAAAAATCTCATTATAAATAGGAAATAAGGCAAGGTTTTCTTTTCATTGTCAGTAAGAAATCAAACAGTTCCCTGACACATCTATATATGTCACTGGAAAAGGAAACACTAGACAAGGAAACAAGAACTGTTGATTAGGAAACGAATACTTTACAATTTCAGAAAATTATGTCACATAATTCACTCGAAGTTTTCAAAGAGGAAACAACCTACATAAAAATGTTACTATCATATTTTTATTATCAAATATAGGAGCTTAGCTTTTAAAGGGCTACTCCAGAACATTTCGTGCACACAAAGAGATTTTTAGAATTAAAGAACAGTTGTATGCTTAGATTTAGATAAAGGAAATAGATTCTGAGACACACTTCCATTGATTTATTTCTGGTTTAAAGAATGATACTTCTTAAGTCCTGTCCAGACAAGAAAGTGCATTCATTAAGGACAACAGAGAGCATTTTGAGCATCAGCAGGCTGTCTTCAGCTTATAACTCTGTATGTAAACACATTTGACATGTACAGGACAGAAAACTCTAGTAAACAAGTTTCATGAAAAACAAAAATTATTAGGCCCAGAATGGTACATAAATAATTTTTTAAAATATGTGATAAAATGAATGTGGACAACAGGCAAATATTTACCAGATTTTTCTATGTATCTTTGTAGAAGTATTTCCTACAGACTGCTACTGTGAATGGACTAGTCTGAAATGTTGGCTTTTCTTACATATTTTCAATTTTGTATTAAAATTAAATATTTTTCTTTGATATTGTTGTGATTGGTCTGCTCTCTGTCATAACTCTGGAACAAACCCAAGAAACTATCTTTCATTTTCAAATCAACCTGTAATATTTAAGATTTTAAAAGTTGTATGTTGGTACCAAAGCTATATACTTTGAAGTCCCAAATCTACAGATGCTGAGATTCTACCTAGATTTGTTTTAAAAAATCAGTAAGAATCATACCTAAATTATACCATACGTCCATTTCTCCACTCAGTGTTCTTACTTCAATGATTGTTTGACCGAGGAAGTCATCCGATTCCTTTTTGAAATGTTGTTTTACTCTAGATTTGATGTCATCATCTTCATCCCATACTCTCACTTTTATTCTATCTGTAGAGTTATGGCATTCACTGTAAAAATAATAATAAAATATAAAATGTGAGTGATACATAAGGTACATGCATTTGTACTGCTGTCTAATTCACTGTCCTCGATTTCTGTACACTTGCTCAGCTGCATGAAGTGACAGAATACAAACAACCAGCAACATTCAGTGGAATAAAAGGCCATGGCCGGGGACAAAACTACAGTTACTATTATATAAGAGAAATTAAAGAGATTAACTTGACTGAATTATTTATATATATGTGGATTATATTTAGGAATGTTATAAACTCCTCATTAAAATTATTAAGTAATTTACAATGTGTCCTTCCCAATGCTATTATTTTAAGAAATATCTTTGGAAAGATACAGTTAGATCAGGTTTATTCACTTAGGAATGCTATGTAGTACATACAGTAGACCACTAAACTAGTAGCCTAGAATGTTATAATATAAAAAGTGAGAAAACCTTAAAGAATATTTCCAGTACATTGCAGGAAGTTTTTGAAAAAAACCCCAACAAGTATGCACAAACATCACAGCAAGACAAGACAGGCAATCAGAAAAACCTAGTAGCTTCCTTCTTTAAAAGATATATTGCTTTTCTCTAAGACCTCCATTCCTGGTAAAGCGAAGGAGTAGGGATTAGACTGCCATATAGTAAAAAATTCCTTGCAAATTTAAGTGGCTTACTAACCCCTCATGAGTTGAGTGGATTTGAAAAACTACTGAATGTATGAGAGAGGGAGGTGGCTTCACTTGCAATCTGCAGAGTTCGCAGTGGATACAAATAGTCACTCTCAGCTCCATCCTGCGTATATTTGCACAGAAATGGAAAAGGAATTCTACTGCTGCTTATTCCTATAAGCCACAATGAGGACTGTTTATTATTGGTCAGCATTGGGTTTTGATGGCTTCAGTAGAATATCCTACCATTGACTGCAGAAGTCTGTGGAATGAAAAATTTTCTGATGATGTTTAATGGCTAGTACAGACCTGGCATCAATTATAAGCCACGTCATACTCATGTATCCGTACTAACCAGGTTTTTTTTATATCCATTCAGTAATGCTACAAAAATATTTTAAATATTACGAATCTTTGGTTACCTTTAAAAATAGCTTTAAAGTGTAGGAGCAAGTTTTCATTTTCAGCAAGGTCTTAGCTTGACACTAGATTAAGAGTTCTTACTTGAATTCTATTCCAAGCACTATCACTGCTCAGTGATCTATCTCAGTGTTTCCAGCATTAAAACAGTAATACTATAAGTTATCTCCCAACTGGCACCCCTCAGGGGTGTTCTAAGAATTAATTAGTGATGGTAATGGGCTTTGGAAGCATAAAGTGCTTTAAATGGTATTATTACTGTCAAGGCCAATCAGTCACTAAAAATGGCATGCACAGCTTTTACTCTGCCTCACTGCGAAATCATTCAGTATCACAGAAAAATGCTTGTGCCTGCCTGTATTCGATATTTTAACACTTCAGATATTGCTGGTAATTAAAAACCACATTGTTCTATGATTAACAAAACTAACGAAGTCCAATTTCCTTTTGTCTTATGACTGACTGGCTTCCTTGACATCTAACAAAGTGCAATCACCTATTGAATCTTCTCCCATAATCGGGATTTTCATAAATTACTGCTTCATAGGGACTCCCCGGTGTCTATTATGGGGTGAGTTCATACTGAGGATGCTGTTAGATCTCACCTCTGTCTGACCACCTATTTTCATAGAACATGATAGATGTAGTGCTAGGCAATCTGTGAAATTTCTCTGTCTAATCACAAAATTCAAAAGCTATTGGCAAGGACATATAAAATATAGAAAGACACAGATGGATGAAATAAACGTCTTTGCCTTAAGAAACTAGGTTAAACACAGAAACCATTTAATTTTCCTAAAATATATCCCTGAATTATCACTTAACATTGCTAGAGTCCTGAACTGCATTTAGCTATGCACCCAATGGAAACATTCATCAGGGGATTTCTACAGTGGAATAGGGAGATCTATACTGGTGAGGTATTTATGTGACTCTCATCACCGTATCTGTGCTATTACTAGAAATCTTGTTCCTGCTTTGCTTCTCAAGGAGGTGCTGCATATAAAAAGTCATTAAATGGTACTTCAGTAAAACAACATTTTTATTCTCTGAGACACCACCAATTTCCCTCTGATGTACACTTAGCTGATCAAGGAGTATTTATCAGGTGGTCAGGACGACAGCACTTTTCCTTGATAACCTCATTTGTCTCTCCCACATCTTCTTCTCCTTTAATCTTAGGTTAGTGAAACATGGCAAGACCTATCACAAGCTCACAAGGTTTATGCACATGATCATCTTTGTGTCTAAACATTTAGCACTGAGTCAGCTCTGATACATGTTTGTAATGTTCCTGTGCAAGACCTCAAAACTAGAATAGATTTGTGATGCAAAAATGGAAGGGTGGATGAACATCTATTTCTATAGGCCTGCCCTGTGGCAGTGAGGCTGCAGGAAGATTTACTATTAAAGTTACAGAGCTGTCTCTGCATGATTCTATTTACGTGCCTAGCCTCTCAGGAACAGCACTATATAAAATGGGATGCTCATTTCGCTTTAGTCACTGGTAACAGCTGTGCAGCAGCTCTGTGGTTTTGCAAAAAACATTGGGTGGGATTCCTACTTCTGCTTATACTGTCCAGAAAGTCAGCTCAGGGACTTCAAGGCAAAGAAAACATCTGCTATTTCCAGTGTTCCTCATCTAGCCATTCCACTTTATATACTCAGTAAAAGTACTCATTAAGTACATAAGACACAGGAAGGTGAGAAGTGAATCGTTCTTCAGCACACAGAGAATGAAGATACTGATGCTTTTGAAAGGTGGAAAAACTGCAGTATATTCAGAGATGCTAGATAGAAGGGATAGTTTTAATAATTTATCAACAATCTGGTGATGCTACATTACTTCTGCATTTACAGAATGACGCACAGACACGAAATAATTCTCACAGCATTCCTGCTTATTCTAGTGGCTATAGTAATAAAAAAATGCAATAATAAACTATCTTTAGTAGATAAGAGATCTGCACCCAGTGTTAAAATAACAACTAATTGATCCATGCTACTTTCAGTAAAGAAATAAATGCAAATGAATGAAGAAGCTGGTAAAGAATGTAGGAGACTAATTTCCCACTCTGTCAAAATGAAATGCATTCATCATAACAGCATTCTTTCCACGTAGTCTTCAGTATAGTCTCCAGCAAAAACTCTTATGTCCACTGACAAATTTGTACACCCTCAACAGTTAGTCTAGGTGGAGAGTTTGTTTTCCCCCCTATTCTAAAGAAGTGTTAGTTCTAAAAGAAAATAATTTTTCCAATAAAATACACTATTTCAGTGAAATTCTGTAAGCAATCAGCAAACAAATTAAGCTATGTCTGAGATGTAGAAAATGAACTTGACTGACAAGCCTTTGCCTGATTGCTTCCAGTTTTACACATTTTTTCTAAATCAACTTTAATCAATCACTTCACAAATGAATAGTCTAAAAATCAAACATACACTACTTTTTATCAGAGCTCCAAAGAAGTGGAGAAAAATCTTTCCTGTCATAATATGATAGATAATCTGTTTAGAACTGGTCTTGTATTCCCTGAGCACTCAGCAAACTAGTTCAAGAGTAGACAGGTAGTGGTAGAAAAGCTTTGACGAACTTGTACGCTAATAGGAAACTTTTCAATGCCACAGATAACGACCAAGTTCTTTTTAAAAGTATCTGCAAAAACAGAGAACAGAGACATGTAAAAAGGGGAAGCATTATATTATTCTTACTCCAATCTTACAGCTGGGATAATGATTCACAGACAGATTAAATCACTCAACAAGTATCTTCCTTACTTCTCTCTCATACTGCCCATTCCTCCTTTTCAAAACGTATTTAGCCTTTTGTTTCTCCTGAAGCAAGACATGCATTTTTATTCCCAACAGTAGTTACAAAAAAAATAGCAAAGTGGGATAAAGTTTCTCCTATAAATATACTCTGCCCTCCAATGAGGATTTCCAAGATGCAAGTAATATTCACCTACATAACTTTCCAGAAATGTCAAATCCAGAGTCATCCAGAGCTATTTATGGTGGCCTAGTGACAGCCAAAATAGAAAGAAGTAATGTAACATAATCATCCAGTTACATGAAAGACTTCTGTATTATACAACTATATCTGAGGTGTTAATGAGCAGTCAAAGGAAACATGATACCTGCAAAGTCTGCAAGGCAATTTGGAGACGTGTGCTTGCTAGAGAACACTGACAGAAGCAGCACATTTCCGTATTTCAGCAATCAACCGTTGAAAATAGTCAAGAAAAGAATGAGAGCAAAGAAGAGTTTTATTGTAGTATATAGATCTAAAAGTTTGTACAAAGCTGAAAACTATACAGCCAAAATATCCCTTCCTTGTAACTAAAAAATAAAAATGCAGTCCCTTTTCCCATATCAGATGCCACACTCAACCAGAAGAGGGAAGGTGACAGATAGCTGCAAGACTCTTCCTTTGCTCTGGCATTGAAAAAACTCTCGTATCACTGATGTTTTATTGAAAAAATAAAAACTGCTCTGTTATCTCCTTTCTAATAACACCAATAGAAAGGATCAACGCCTTTACCACCTATATTACAGTCATTACTGGAGCATCTGCTGGCCTATTTACTTCTCTCTCTTGTGTACAAAAAATCACACATTTCAAGAAAAGATGTATTCTTCCTCTGGTAGTCTTGGTTTTTCACTGAGATGCCTGCAACCATACGTAAGCTCTACTTAAGTTATGGTTTATGGGTTCCCATATTAAATTCTATGTTGGTGTCCCATGGTCATTTAGCAGAGGGTTACACTATGTTTTCTTAGAAAGATTCAGTCTCTGCTTACCATACAATTATATCAGGGTTATGGGTGATTCCGCAAACTAGAACACTGCCCTCACTCTATCTGCTATGACAGAGCAAATGCACAGTGGAGAGCCAATGTTTTTTCCAAGTCTTTGTTTTGGAACAGATGGGGGTATTTAAATGAATGTTTTGGCATTATGAGCAAATACTATTTTATTTCTGCAATTTATCATTTAGGAGTTATAATGATGATTAGTATTTGATTTTAAATAGAACTATGAAATATCACTAGTAGTGCCCAATCCAAATGAAACTTCCTGTGTCAATGAAATAGTTATATTGATCTACTTTAGATTTAATCTTGTGGTTAAACATTTATAGTTTGTTTAATACACTTTAGAAATTCTCATAGACTTTCAATTGAAATTCAATGCATTAAATAAGTCAGGGAGATAACTTTATTTTAGAAAGTACAAGTGCTATAAAAATGATTGAAAGTAAAAGTGCTATAACAATGACTGAAAATGTATTCAGTTTAAAGCAGTTACTCAGGAGATTTATGCTATAGTAAGGTTTGGGTTTTTTTTAATTAATGGTATTGCTAGAGTAGCAGATGACAGTAATACTTAGTGCTAGGTGAAAAAAAAAATATAATATTTTCAAGTTTCCAAGGATTTAATGGTAGCCCTCATATCATTGAGAAATACATTTAAAACTTCGTACCAAATTTGCTGAATTGCTCATCCAACTTTTGACACTATCCAACTCATACAATTAAATGCAAGAAAGTAATTAATCTCCTACCTTTGGTTACTTACAGTCATTCAGTGAGGTATGACACTTCAACTGTTACTGGAGTAACACAAATAACTTGAAAAGAAAACATGATCTGTATAGGGGAAGCCTGCAAAAAGTTTCTGAGTGTGTGTTTTCTCTGAATCAACTATTCATTTCTAGTACTGGCCTTTGAATCTGTGAAAGGAATGGGCATACACTGTTTACTATATTTGGATTACCTAGTACCTTTTCCAGACAGATAGAAGCAGCATCTTGGGTCATATCTCTTTGAAACTCACTCGTGAAACGATAACCTTCTCAACAGTAAGGTAGCAGATTTTAGTCAAAATGCAGGGAAGAGAAAATAGCTCTTGTGTTACATAATAAGAAGGTAACTTCTCGTGCTATGACATTGCATCTGCTTGAAGAAAACAGCTCTATTTCAAACTTCTGAGCCCTAACAGAGATTTTTTCCATGGTTTATTAAGATAGGAATAATGCTAACTGATGTCTTCATTACAGGAGGAAAGGAATGTAAGAAGAAACTAAACAGTGTTATAGCCTGAAGACAATTATTTTACATTGTGGTGAGCGGTTATTTTGAAATTGTCTGTTGCACACAGTGACTAACTAGAGATTCTGAATCTTGACCAGGCAGTCTGAAGGATCCTAAGCTGTTCTGCTCTTGCTTCATAAATTCAGAGTTGCTTTAAAAAAATGACACACCATTTTTATCATCACTCACTGATACAAGATTTCATCAAGTTGTGTCAAATTAACATCCAGTTTTCAATAGCACTATTAGGCATAAACATATTAGACTTTTATAATGTAGTACCAAAAGGTTAGACTATTATGTGTCAATAGTTTACATATATTCTCATTAAAAATGCAAACAAGTGTTGTATTTAACAAACATTGAAATTGTATATTCTTTTTTATTATTATAATTTCTTCTTTTCATAATTCACTATACTAGTGTTTTTACACAGCTTCCATAGAATACCTACTAATTTCATATGATAATACTGTGGTAGGTGCTTTCAGGGTAGACTGGAACAATTTAAAATATCTGCCTAAATAAACAGTTCTCTTCCACTTAAAATTTTCCAAAGAAAATCTAGGGTTTATATTAGCCTTTCAGAATCCTTAATTGACTTTAACAATAGTAGTTAAATGTGCTGCATATACTGCAGCACATGGTAATCAAGCTGAGAAAAGAACAAATACTGAAATACTTTTGCTACATGTAGAGGAACAATACTGAACAAATTGATACTATTATCAGGTTGGTCACATTCTCAGTCAGGAATGTGTCATATCCTAAGGCAATATTTTCTGGAAAGGAACAATATAGTACGTGTGAATTAGAATTTTCTGTACCGAAATGTGTCTTTCTGGAAGAAGTCCTCAGAACATTGCCAGAACTAGAACTGACATGAAATCATATTCAAACCTTAGTCAGCATATTACAGACCAAAACATCTGCCTTGCAGTCAGGGTTGAACTTACTGTGATATGCTGACAACAAACCATACCAGAGGCTGTGGCCAAAGAAAGGAGACCGGAGTATTGTACCATACTCTCCCCATCAGACTTCTGGACAACACTCAGTCTTGGAAAGGACAGACATTACAAACAGCCCAGCCCAGAGTCTGAAGCATATCAGTTACTATCAAATTCCACTGTTTCACCTTGGAGAATCATAACGTTGAATAAAAATGCATTTAACTTGCACGGTCATTATCTGAGACACAAGAAGGCATTTATAATGCCAACATTAAGCACCCTAAAAAATCAGAATAGACAGAGACCACCAATAGATCCCCCAAAAGACATAATTATGAGCTGTATGACTACTATATGATAAAGTCACAAAAAAATCAGTGCTCTCTCCATTCAGAACTTGCTAATTTATTAATGTTATGAATATGCATAGTATAGACAACAAATATTTTCAAGCAATTATTTCACTTGGTAGCATTATATTACCTAAATGTAAATTAAAAAAGCAAGAAACAACAGTATCTTCTATACTTACAAATAGAATTTTTCATCCCATACTGGATTCAAGTTTCCAAAAATAGTCTTTGTTCTCCGCTTGGTTTTGCCAACTTGCACGGTAACATATGGGTCACTTGAGCCAGTTTTGTCCTTAGCCTGTAAGCCCTGAGCACAAAGAACTGCAACAAAAGGAGAGAAATGTGCTTTAGCCCTCATATCCTTCTCTGTCAAGAAATAAATGAGACAGTGACAACAGCAACAGGAAACAAGGCCCTCAACCTGAGGGCTCCTGAAACAAAGCTTTCTGGGTGAATTTTCCCAGCATCTGTTACTCTGGAGATAGACAAGGCTTGTCTAACTACCATTCCGGACTGTATATAAAGTTTACAAATATGATTTAATAGAGAAATAAATGTAAAGATTCACTACAGACACAAAGCAAATACTTTTCTTGCCATGCATAATTCAGACACTCTTCTCAAACTTTGGTTTAATCAGCATGGCAACTAGTATAATGTTGTATAACTTGGCTTGAGTTTAATAATTCCCTAAGATTTCCATTTGCCCCCCAGTAAATAAATAAACATTTCCAAAATTTCTCCAAAGATCCAAACTAAAATTTCCAAAATAAAACCTCCAGTTTTCAAAAATCTGCACTGTGGATTATGAAATTAAACATGAGGGGTATGGTTATGGCTTTATCATTTGTTTTCCTCATGAGAGATGAGCCATGAGGATTTTCATAATACTTCCTATTCTATCACAGACAGAGTGACAGTTCAGATCAATTATCATTAACTGTTAATGTATTTGTCAGCCTTTCTGACAGTTAATGTGGGTGTATAGCTAATGTATGTGCATTTTGTTGCATATATAAATACACACAATTTGATTTTCCATCATAATTCATAAAACTGGAAATCTCAGGAGAAAGCAGAACTGTCAAAGAGCAGCCCACCAAACCCAGAGAGCTGCAGCTAAAACACTTGCCATAACTCTTAGCATCAGCAGAGCTTGGTTTTATTATTTTGTACATATTATTTAAACCATCTCAGTGGTAATATTTAGTTAACATTGTCTAATGTCAATCATTTTGGATAATGAAGCTCCCTCAGTGTGCTCAGAAAAACGATTACACAAAAATGTCACCTTCTTACTCAGCAGATCAGCTCCTGGTTGTGAGTTCAGTCATATCTGCTGACTTCAGTGAAAAAAGTAAGTTTCTGTTAACTTCCCCCCCCCCCCCCCCCCATCTTATTCCTGAAAAGACTCTTAGGAACAAACTAGAACATATTTTGTCTTCCCCATTCACTGTAAATTGAAAGGGAAATTTTTAGAAGGCAAGCAAGTATCTCTCTCCTATTTATACAGGAGAATTAAGTGCCACTTTAGAAATGTCTTCTGGAATTGTTAACTGTTATGCTGGCCTGAACACAAGGCAACCTTGAGTATCCTTCAGACGTAGAACTAAGAATATGAATTAAATATTTTCCCTGACATAGCTCTCCATGTCCCCAGTGCTTGGTGACAGTCCCAAAATTCAACAACTATTCTTTTGAGTTTCATGCACTGTCCCACAACTTTCAGAATGGCCTCTCTTTTTCCTAATCCATCTGACTGACAATCTCAGATTTTCCTTAGATTTCTTCTGGCACATATCTGCTATTCTTCAGCTTCATGTACAGTTTAAGTACTGCCCCAATTCTAGGATTCCATGAAGCCGGACTCTTCTCAAAGGCACTCAGTGAAATAATAATGTGTAGCAGCTGCAACCTGCAGCAAGAGAAATCCCAGCTGGATATAAGGAAACCAGTTTTATGTGAGTGGTTAATAACTGAAACAGATTGTCCAGTAAGCAGGACAGGTTTTCCAGAGACAATAAAGAATCTCCATCCTGAAGAGTTTCAAATCTAGTCTGGACAAAGCTCTGAGCAAGATAATCTAACTTTGAAGTATCCCCGCTCTTAACAGAAGATTTGAATATACTTCAGAAATCCCTTCCAACATCACTTCCTAAATTATTCTACGATTCGTTTATTAGGTCATGATTCTGCAGAACTCAAGTCAGTATGAGTTTTACTTCTAAAAGAGAAGAACCAAGCCATTCAGCAATATGAGTTCTGTATCAACACTAGTGAAGTGATGTTTACCCAGCAGATAGAGAGTCTGAAAACATTTGCACATTTACTGAGTAACTTGATAAAATAATGCCATCCATCTGCTCAGGGTATCCTGTTCACTTGTTCCATAAAGAAAAGAGTAGTAAAGGACACTTCATTATTTTTTTAACAGTGTGTATGTGTTTGATCTTAGAGAGGATATATAGAAAATATCCAGTAAAATACATTAGGAAAATTACTATATGTACAGGCGTGAAACACCAGGCACCAAGAACTGACTTAAACATACCTTCTATGCAAGTTACTGTTAAGTAGTGAGAGAAACATGTGTGTTACTTAAGTATACACTATTGTTGATTTTTAAAATATAGCTTTTGTTTCACTCATTTTCAGCAAAACTGACTAGTAAAAGCTGAAAATAAGTTCCTAAAGCTTATCTCTTTATCCCCCATAACAGGAATAATGCAAATCCTGGAGAAAGAGAAATTATTTAATTTACTTTTAATATCAGAAGAGGGCTTATTATTTTTCATGACATTAAAATGAAATCAAGGTTAATTTAGATGTGAAATCTAATCAGAGCCCTTTAATGGTTCATATCTCTGCCTTTCAGTTCTTCAGTCTTTAGTTTAATTTCTATTTATCTCTAATCCAGTATCCCATAAAGTTAGGTTGACCTGTGTAGTCATCTGAGCTTTTATAAAGATTTGCTGTGCTGAGGTTTTCAAAATCTGAAATGTCAAAATCAGAGGATCTGGAAATCTTTATGAGCATCCAGTCTAATGCAGTTGGAAGCAATCTTTAGCATGTTCTGGGCGCACAGTTTCCCTGGCTCATCGTCACTAAACTGGAACACACCATTAGTCAAGCAACAAGAATTGATGATGAGTTTCAAACTAATGGGGTCTGGAATTGCAAGCTGCAGTGTTCTTAGCATTACAGTCATTAAAAACCCATAAACACAATTGTGAACTTTAACTCTTTCAACTGGCGGCAAAAAGTTCAGCACTAGAACAGGAGATATTGGTAAGGCAGAGGAGAAACAACAAGACCATTTACTTATCTTCCTTCCTAGAGCAGTGGATTTATAAAGTAGTTTTGCCAACAGCTGTAATTTAAAACTCTTCCAGTTAGCATGCTATAAATTCATCTGTTTATAGATGCACCATGTATGCCATTGAACACACTGTTCCAGCTCTAATTATAATAAATCTTATTCCCAAACCATGGGACTAGGAAAGAAAAAGCTCTTAGAGTAAAGAGTTCAGAAGAAAACTTACCTGTGATGGTTACTTTTGCCGACCATTTGGATGTTCCATCCAACACACATTGTTTTGCTGCTTTTGTATATTGTACAAAATCTTCTTTGGAAATATTAAACATTTGCTGGATCACTTCAAACACCTCTGGTCTATTTTTCTCTCTAATTTTCATTCTTTCCTTCATAGCACTAATAATATTCTGTGTTTTATCTTCTGCTCCATGTTTGGAACTTTTCTCAGCAGCTCCTGAAATGAGAGAAAAGGTCAATACTTTTATTGAAAAGTCGTTCTCAGTTCTTTTTCTCCTCTAGAGTCTCCAGCCAATTCTTGGTATTGCAGTACTCAAAGGAGATGTGTGTTTCATCTGGATAATATCAAACCTCTTATATTTATTCTTTGTGATACCTAAAATTATCAGTTGATTTAGTATAACATGACAGGTTAATATGCAACTTCAATCAGGTATGTGTTATAGCTAGAAGTGTTTATTGAATCAGTACTATTCAGTACTGATCAGTACTGTGAAAACATCTGAACACATGAGTAACTTTTCTTACATAATTAGGCAAACTGATTCTTCCTGATACCAGCTAAACTTCAATAATTCTTCAAATAATTTCTTAATTTTTTTTTCTAAGTCAGCACGATAATATTTTCATTCTTTTGTCTCTCTTCTTTTGGAGTAGGATGGTACAAGAAACCATACTTGGTTCATTAGGACAAAAACTTTGAATAGAAACAGTATTTAAATCAGGTAATGTTTCCACCTCATTTTTCAGAGAATTTTCAGTTTGACAGGAAGGACATTAATCTAGACACCTGCTATGCTCTCCCACAACGTAAATCTAATGAACAGTAGAAAGAAATAGGCATAGCAGCTTCAGACACATTCTTGACTGCTTCCAGATACAGCTCAGTGTTTGTTGATGCTGCCTGCACTCATGGAAAGTTTTTCACTCCTTCCTGGAACAGTGTTCATTAAAAAAATGTTAATTATCACATAAATCCATTTAACAAAGCATTCAGAATCTACTGAATGCAAACATTCACTGGATTTAAGCATTTAGATTAGTTTGGGACTACCCTAGCTGTCAAACATTTCTGTAACGCTGATGTGACATCCTCACTCCGGATCAGTAGTGCGCTCTATCCCTTCTTTAAACATCATGGAGTACTTCACAAAGCTCAATGTTAACAGCAGAATCTTCTGATGGCTATTTAAGCCACTGTTTCATGCTCTATCTCCCAAAGTGTAGACATGACATTATACTCGGGTTGCAGCTGAACAGATTAAAGGGAATGCTTTTCCATGAATTCTAACACTGGAACCACCCGGGAAATTTCTGCAAGGAATACTATGTCTAGGAGACACAAAGAAGGTTCTGGAAAGAGTGAGATGGGGATAGAGAATCTTATGAAATCTAATTTTGCAAATTCATCGTACTAAGAGTGATGTGAACCTGCATCATCCTGCTCTTAAGAGCTGCAGGCCAGGGATAGGATTCAAGGGAGACAATAATAGTCTCCTTCCTCTTATGAAATAGAAAGATGCAGATGTATTAATAGATGTAAACATCATGGCAGTAGAAAGTAGAGAACCTTCTAACTAAACCCAATATATTTTCAAGAAAGAAAAGTATTGCTTTGTTACAAAG
This sequence comes from Strix aluco, assembly GCF_031877795.1. Taxonomy (NCBI): domain Eukaryota; kingdom Metazoa; phylum Chordata; class Aves; order Strigiformes; family Strigidae; genus Strix; species Strix aluco. The sequence continues at coordinate 25,571,183 of NC_133942.1, read as the reverse complement.
GCTTGTGTCATTCAGATGGTAACCTAATGACAGAACACAGCTATTGCAGGATCAGTTCTGAGATGAAGCAACACTTGCTCTCTTTTGCCAATACATTGGAAATGATCCGTAACCCAGAGTGCAACATGACAACACACTTTGTTGGACTCTAATGGCTGGACTCTGTGATCTTCAAGGTCTTTTCCAACCTAAACAATTCTATAATTCTGTTTTTACAGTACTACCAAATGCCAGTGTGTAAAAAAAAAAAAAAAAAAAGAAAGAAAAGGAAGATAGCTGAGCAGTAGGCACTAAATTGTGATGTTAAAACTCAATCATTAGACACCACACCTGTGCTTGTGTGGTATTAAACTTCATGGGCTTTTGGAAAACTCTTCTTGAGTGACCACCCAAGAAAATAATATATCACAGGTATGGAACAGACATGTTTCTCTCTCCAGTAAAATTGTCATTATTGATAATCGATAATAATAGTGAGAATAACTAGACTGTATTAACCTGTGGTCATATGTCAGGTCTATCCTACAAAATAAGTATGGAAAACAAAGAAAATACTCAGGTGATTTGTTGATTTGTCTAGAACATCAAAACCACACAGCTTTTACTGGTTAAAAAAACCACCCAAACCAAACAAAAAAAGAGTACAACGAGGCCATGCTCTTACAGGTTTTATTCACAGTACTTCCCAGGAGAGCTCTGGAGAGATCTCTCTCTCTAAAAATCATAGCTGATTTCAGAGGCCCTTTCAAAGCCAAAAGGGAAGTTCTCTTTATAAAATGTACTTTTTCTGTCAGAGTAAAGTGCTTCTGATCAATGTCTGTACAATACATATTGTATTGGAATAACTTAAGTGTACTCTTGAAAAAAACCCAAATGTCCATCTTGCAGTTGCGTGTGAAGAAAGAAGCATCAGACTTGTGTGGTCAGAATGGTATTACAAATGTTGGAAGCGAAAATTTAAACTCCTGCAGTGCTAAACAGGTTATTTCAGCTCTTGATGAGACTGATCTATAAAGCAAGATGCAAGAATACTACAAATTTTATAATCAGTGACACATTACCACTTGCTATATATATTGCTTAATTTTAGCTCATGTTGCTAAACAGTACTCAAGGGTTCACGGCAGTGAGTGTGACAATCATCATCATTATCACTAGCAGCAATAAGTTCTTTACCCTTCCAAAAGGTTGTGAAAACATCATCCAGCTAGCCATCCTCAACTCCTGGGAGGATCAAAGTATTATTGTTCCCTTTAAATGGATAGTAAAATTAAGACAAAATTATGTTGAATAGCTTGCTATGCAATCAGAATTCAGATATTTCAATCTTGAAGAGGAACATAGTTCCTTCTCTATGATACCATCAAACACTATTATGTTCTTTTGATGGCATTTTTTTTTGAGGCACTCTCAGCCTGAAATGTCTAAAGAAGAGATTATCAACACATCTAGAGAGCTGGAAAGGGTCATCTTTCAGCATAAGATCTCAGTGAAGTCCTACAAAACAAATAATTTATGCTTTGGTTCCTTTACTGTTTTCATTGTATCTGAATGTTTCTTAGCACATTGGAGGATGTAAAAGAAAGAGAGCTATATATAGTAAAGTAGGAGGACATAATATAAGATTGGAAAAGTCTGGGATGAGACACCAGATACCAGTGATTCCAGATTGTCAAAAAGCCGGATTATGTGGCTTCTTCAGGGTGTTTTCCATAGCTACTAAATCATGAAAAATCCTGAAAACCTTGGTCTGAGTACCTAATTTTTTTGAATGCGGAAGACTAAAGTTCTAGTGATTAAGGATTTTCCACACTGAAAAATTAGGAATTAGTAGAAAAAGAAGCAAATGCTATCATGAAACCAAATACCAGTTGAAGAATTCTCTAGTGATTTTATAACAAAAAAGGTGATTGCTGAGCTGCCTGGCAAGTGTGACAGGTGGTTCTTGCAAGATGCAGGAAAGCAAAATTTTTCATTTTCTCTTATTTTCTGCCCTTCCTCAAAAAGTACAGATACAACATCATAACCAAATGATAAACTATGGACACAGTCTGAATGGCAATAATGTATTCCTGTTGAAAACCTTGCTGATTTTTGAGACAGTACAAATAAAATTGGAACATGTGTTAAAAGGCGACTTTAAATTTTACTGAAAAATCAACATAGCCTTCTATTTATACTAAATTATTAATTGTAGCTATTTTGACATCCTCTATTGCTGACAATCTATCAACAGCTATTTTCATGCAGTATTGATCAGACTAATTAAGACAATATCGTAACTTACATTGCACAGTAAGTTAACAAGCCCCTTTTACCCCAGGGAGTGATACAAACTCAACATGATTGAAATCAATTCTGATTTAATATTGCACCTACTACTAAAGAGGGATATCTTGTTGAAGATGAGAGGTCTAATGAAAGTACTACTGATTTTTTTTAAACCTAATTGGGAACAAGCTTAGATATTGACCTTAAAGAGCTTGAGATGTTAATTCATTTCTACAGTTTACATTAGAAATCGTTACATATTTAAAAAAAAAAAAAAATCACAGAAGCTTGGAGGCCAATATATCCTAGTGATTATGAGATGGCCAAAAGGATGACTGTGATAAAAATAACCAGAGTGAACCACATTCATTTCACTTTATGATACTGTTAGATTCAGTCAGATTTCTCAGAAATAGAGATTTAACCAACTGCATTGTTCAATTCATTTTTCCAATGGAATGTTAAATATTTTTAACATAAATTAAAGTACATGAACCTCATTTAAAAGTAGTATAATATTCAAACTCGCTGAACAATTAATCTGTTGCAAAAAAATATGACAAGTTTACTCTTTCAACACTCAGTTGTTCAATGTTACCAAACTGTTTACACCACAGATGACTGCCAATCCTATTGATTTTTTGAAGGCTCTCTCTCAACCTTATCATTTATGTATTTGTAAAAATATGCTAAAAATATTCTAACAGCTCTTAGAAAGTTCCCAGCAGCTTATTTCCTTGACAGTGGAAAAGGTGGAACAGAAAGAAGTGTGGTCAGCATGTAGATATCTTGTGAAGGTGCTTCAACGCACAGGGAAAGGATTACCAATTTTGAGTGGCAATGGCAGCCCAGCCCCTCCATGGAGGCGTGGCAACATACACTCTTGCTCAGAAGGGAGTGAACTACGACCAGATGCAAACAGAAATACAAAGGTATTACATCTGGACTTAGCTGGCTTGAATGTTGTTTTCCAGTGTGTACAGTGACAGGAAATTTCATCACTTTTAAGAAGCCTCAGAAGTTAGAATCTCTCTAACCATTCTCTATTATGAGAAATCACAGACTAGATAAGGATTCCCAGAAACTCTTAACACTGATGTTGTCAGGGACATGGTCTTGGATCTTGCTTTTCTCACAATACTTTTATAACTGAGCAGAAATAGCTTTAGTAACAATTCCTGTTTAAACTGTGATTCTCTCAAACAGCAAAAATAGATTAAAATGCTATACTTTATATATGCCAGCTTCCATAGGCATCTCAGGAAGTTTTCATTTATCACTCTGCAAACTTCTGCAGGAATGAGAAGACAAAGACTTAACTGCTGTTTTCTCTGATAAAAATGAATCCAAATCTTAAAGGTCAGATCTAAATATCTTTAAAATCAGGGGTGACTGGATGTGAGTTATCTCTTTAGAATGTGTCATTGATCTGTGTTGTGCTGTATTTAGGAGAGTGCACTACAGGACAGATGATCCATGAGACAGAAATAAATGCCCTTGCCATATCAAACTTCCAATACAAAAAAACTCCCAACTCCCTCAAATGTAATTCAAAAAGGGACAGAATGGCATGCAGTAACTAGGTTGGGAAACCTGGTGGAACAGAGGAGGGTTTTCACAGATATTTGGTGAGACAAGAACTCAACTAACAGCAACAGAAAGGTTCCTCCAAACAGAAAGGCATGGTTACAATGTTCATAACCATTTGATCTTTGCAATACTTCATTACACTACTGTTAAATCAAGATGTCAAGCATTTTCAGGGAGCCACAAATGAGTCCTAGCAGTTGCTTCAAATCCAGCAATGTCCATCGAGTAAGCTTCAATTACATCCACTACGATCCAGACAGATATGTTTTGAGGCCCTCCTATAAGATGAATCCCACATTTCATTTTGAGAATATCAGAATCAATTCAGTGCTCCTCCTCCATGTTTTCATCCTCCTGTACATAAATAGTGCTAAACAACATGTGCATAAGGGGAGAGACTAAGTTTAGGAAAGCTATTTCTACTACCTACTTCCTCCATCAACTTAATGAGCAGTTAGTTGGCAAGCGACTTGCACGTATCCTGTTGCCAGCAGAAGTATAAGCTCATCATTCTTTTAACTCATTTTCATGCCTCTAAGTCCAGGTAATATAAGCCAAGTGATTCCCAGCAGAACTAGGGTGTCAAATGACTACCTAAAACAGAGACATCAATGGGCTGATGTGCAATTAATTATTTTTTGCTAGTCTTAAAATGTACCTAGAATGAAATGGCATAAGTACTCAGTAAGAATGAACAGGAACTGACATTACGAAAGCATATGTTCTTTTGTTACTCTCCAGGTAACAGAAGTTATTTGCACTTATTGAAGAAGCTATTCACTAGTATCTTCTTTATACACTTTTGAAAACTCACCACCAACTATCGTATTAACGCTGCACAATATACTTTTATAATATTTGATTTTCAATGCAAACTTTCTTTTCTCACTTGTGAAATAATGTCAAAAGCTTAGCTGTCAAACACAGCCCAGTTTCAACCATAGTGTAGAATCACAATTAAGCACAGTTAAGCAGTTTGATTTAGAAATTTGTCATTGATTTATGCTCCATGGGGTCTGTTGCTCTGGGAAATTGTGATTAGTTTCTGAACAATATGGATCTTGAGAATCCATCCCTTGTGACAGCTCCTCACATAGAGAACACAATGGGAAGAAAGAAGACCTGACTTGAATATCTATGTATTTTTCCTACATGTAGAAGCTAGGTAAAACCTCAGGAACATATCAACAGTGAAAAACATGAAATAAATCCAGAGATCTAAAAGCCCCTTCCATTCCAAAATCAGAATATCAGAAAGTTTGCAGGTCTTGATTTTCTATTGTTTAGAATCTTGTGCAGTAATTGTGTCATAATTTAAGTATGGTTTAAATGGACCTTAGATATTTTTGGAGGAGAATGTGTGGTGGCTGGAATCAATTTGGCCAATGAAAAACCAAAGAAAAAGGTTCTTTCACCTTAATTCTAGTCTCAAAGGACTTCCTGACTAATATTTTTTCCCCTTACTCATACCTGGTTTGGTATTTTGAAGGGACAAGACCCTATTTACTGTTCCATGTTTTTGTCTATCCTATGGCACACTAATATGACTACAATAAGTATTAGGACTATTTTTTTTATCTTTGCTTTGACATTTCTGATGTCCTGAGTTAAATAACACAAAGCGGGTTTACATCATGTAACAAATTGATCTGGGTGATGCCATAGGCAGTGGAAAGTAAATGATATACTGATGCTACCAAACATTATTTTGTAACTGACCAGCAACATACAGCAAGTTCCAAGGACAACAGAAAATTAACAGTAGGTATTTCATAAAGTTTCTGGCTAGCTGCTCAGCCAATGAACATCAACATGTCTTCACTGATTTCTGATGATCTGGCCCTTCATTTCAGGAAATATCTGAGTGTACACACAAAATCAAAAGGTGTGAAGTATTGCAAAGCTTTAGCTGTCAGGAAATACTCACTCTGCAAACAGTCAGCATTTAGGAGGTCTTGGCACTTCTCATGGCATTTGACACCACATTCGGTGCATCTCATGCCTTGTCTGGCTATGCCCCAAAGTAGACCTTCACATTCATAACAGTATGTGGGAGTTGTAGCTGTCCAAACTTCAAAGTTATGAGGTGTGGTCGATGATATTGGATAGATCAAAGCCTGCAATGTCTTCTTGAAGACATGTATTTTCTGTTGGGTAAGAAAAAAAATAAAAATCAAGACTTCAAGTATTGTTTAATACAAGTGAACTGGAGCTAAAGTATATGTCATTATACTTACAGTGTCACAAAATATCAGAATATACATAGAAGTATGAACTAATTTGCAAAATACTGATTATACTGATTTCTTAATTTTGCCTTCCTCTTTAAAGACGAAAGAATCCTGGATGACCATTTCAGGTCTGATTAGAAAAACTGATTAGAAAAACAGGAGAGTTAATTTGGAATCAGGTCAGTCAATTAACACAGAGTCCTGTATATTTTTTATATTTTGAGACAGAAATATAAAAAATCATTAGCTTTACATTCATTGATGCATTTTAAGTCTACCTAACATTACTTCTGAATATTTAAATACTTCCTACTGGAACTGAGACACACTGCACAAAATGGACTTGGATTATATACAATGTTATCCTTTAATACTTACTGTTTATATAATCTCCTCATCAAATAAAAGTGGGTCAATTTTATAGTTCCATCTTGTCTGATCTCCTGTAATAGCATGCTTACTACCTCCTTTTAATCACCAGGATGCTTTTTACCTATAAACAAGACTTATCCATACTCTCAAAAATCCACACCCATTTCTTGGACTGTTTTGGCTTAGGACCAGTTCTAATAGAAGAACAAAACAATTATCAGCCATTCACTGATTAGTACTGCAAACAACTGCAATCTCAGCTCCTTAGTGCTTAATAAGAGGAAAACAAAGCAATCCCTGAAGTTTTGTGTATAAAACGTAGGCTTAAATGGCCACAATGACCTGGCTTGTTTATTCCAGCTTTGTTTTCAGGCATCCAGATCTTCTAAATCCAGATGATATATTTGGAATAAGAAAAACAGCACTGGGCGCCACAAAAAAATATGACTTCATTTTTTTCTCTTTTACTAAATGCACATGTGGCTGCCATGAATGTATTAGAAGTTCTAGACCTGTTCACCTATAAATGAATAAAGTCCTTCTTTTAGACAGAAGAAACCATATTAGAAGAGGTAGCACTGCAGGAAGTGGGATATTTCTGAAAGTCTGTCCTACCATCTCTTCATCTTGTGTGGATATGTAATGTATATAATGTAATGTATCTAATATAATGTAATGCTGGCTGTGTAGCTGTAAGCAAACTGGGGAACAAGATTTTGGAATTTGTATGCTTTGTCCATAGGAGCTTTAACATCAGTGCCACAGTTCTGACAATATAGAAAACAAGGCTACCTCATTAAATTAAGCATTTGTTAACACTCCCATAATTTTACTATTTAGCTGTGGTAAGTATATGACAAATGCAAGATATTAGTCTGTCTAACAACACACTGACATGCTCTTGTTTTTATGTATCTGCATCTCCACTCAAACATGTGAGATATTCTGCTAATAATAGATTGTCTGATAAAAACATTTTTCTTTGTGTGCGTATTTGCATAATGTTGCAGAGAATCATCAATTAAAGGACTTTTGCTACCATGAGAAAACCATTATCATGTAGCCATAAATCTACTGACTCAAGCACTACAAAAACAAATGTTAAGTAGCTTAGGCTGCAACAGCCCTTACTGGAGTTCACAGTTACATGCTAAAAACAACATCCATCCTGTGAAGCCTGTCCAAACAAATGTGGTCAGACATTTCATGGGCATTTGATCCTGGCACCTCTGAGAACACTGTAGAACTGAACTAAGAAAAGAAGCTGATATAGCAGGAAAGAGTAAAACAAATACTGAATTGATGTCCAGGGTGCTTTCTTAGTCTATTCTAGACAATTAGCCACCTAGTAACTCCCCTGAAAGCAAACAAAGGTCTGCAGTGGTTTGATTTGGCAGACCCTAAGATGGACTGGGCTAGTCACGGCCACGTAACTCGGCAAACTTCATCTTTGTGTATTTCTCCCCCCTCTGCCTCCTATGTCACAGCTTACCAGCTACAGGGATCAGACAGAACATTCAAAAACAAGCTAAAGCAAATTTATGTAGCTTGTTGAGGTATCATGTTTCCCAGAAACCAGCAGATCTTTGAAGATTTCTTTGCAGATTATACTCTCACCCTCCTGAACTCTAGTAGTATCTGCACAAATCCTGCCCTTTCACTCTGTTCAGCTTCACTGTTTTTTCACAGTATAAATAATTTTAGAATTTTGCCAGTAACCTTTACCTATTTCTGAAATGGCAGTAAGTAATGAAATGTCACAGCTCAACAGGCCTTGAAATAAACATTTGAGGGTAAATGAAGTTTTCAGCTGAAAAGACACAACTTGTAGATTGGTTTTGCTGCTGAATATGATCTTTCCCTTGCTGTTAATAAAGCAACTACAATTATAAAGGAAAAGTTTATTTATATTATCAAGAGGCTTTCATTCCTACTACTTTTCTCTGTTTAAATGTATCTATTATATACATTCACTCTGGGCATGGCAACATTTAGCACTTAATATATAGGAGGATCACTCAGTTATCCGCTTATCCTCTGAAGTGTAGTTCATTTCTGTTATGTACTACTTGAGATAACTTTTGCAATGTCATTGAGGTATTATTTTCACATCCTTGCAGCTCTGTCTCTTTGTTCAGCAAAGCAATTAAATGATTCCTTGACTGAAAGCATACGTTTGTCACTGAAGTTAATACTTTGACACCGCTTAAAAATACCTTTGGAACAGTGCAGGAGAACATACAAACTCACTGTGTCATGAATGTGTTACACCAGAAGGATAGCAATGTTGGGTGGCAAAGCTCAAAGTATTTAACCTCAGGTTTTAATTTTTTTGAATAAGTGTTTGATTTGTAATACAAGGCAGTAGTTCAAAGAATCTCCATACTGAATCTAATCAGCCAAATAACCTGTTTCCCATCAGAGTCATTAGTATTCCCTCCAGAAAAAGTTGAGGGAGAGTAAAGACCAGAAAAGCCTTAATCAGAGGAATAACTTGCCCAAAGGGAATCTTCTTCCTTAACTCTCATTGGTGACTGCACTTCATCTGGTTTTGTGGAGAGTATCTGGAGAGTTCTTTTCTGCCTGAAAATGTCTGTTCTTTTTGTTTTCAAATCTTGCTCTACTCAGTTTTAATGATGCCTTAGGGCATTAAGTTCTGCTGGCTACTTACAGACCAAGTAGAAAAGTATTACCTTTCACTTGTTGTAAACATCTTGCAAGTGGTTTTACTGGCTGTACGACTACATTTATCCTTGAAAGAGTACCCACTACCTTTTAGAACATTTAGTGAGGGCTGGCATAAAACAAAATTCTCTTATTGACCTCTTCTCTGAATTATTTTTTTTTACAGTTTCTAAATTATATTTGTTGTCTCCCTTTGGACTTACATTTTTATGTAAAGATTTTTAAAGAAATATTTATTTGTAGTGCACAATTTTTTTATGTGGCCTGGTTCAAATGGAGGCCAAAGAGTATAATGGCATAAAGATACATTCAACTTATTTTTCCCTTTCCATTTCTCCTGAATCATAGGTCAGTCATTTCTCCTGACTGACAGCAAGCACTGGAGAAATGTTTGCATTGATCTGTTCACTGGGATTTGCTGCCTTCTTTTTTCCTCCTCAACAGTATTACTTAAGTCAGAATCTGTAAGCGCAGTCCAAAATATTCTTTCTTGTCCTGCATTTGTTGGCAATTAATATTATCTCCAGAACTTGCACCTTTAGCTCTCCAAAGTCAAAGCCTGGAAGTTTTTGCATGAGGGGAGGCATGTAAATTAATAGTTGAACCTGTGTTTATTGTTGTAAAAGGTAGCAATACTTATAAACATGTTTGCTTGGTAGTAAAGCATATGGAAAAATCTTAGGGTCTTTTACTGAACTTAAGATATTTTTGTAGCAGCTATAACAATTTTTATTTTGCACCACTTGCATGGCATAAGTTTGTTCTCTGTAATTTTCCCTCAGCCTTTAACTTCTTTTTAAATTCCACAGTTCTTCATTCTATCAACCTTTGTCGCTATTTTGAGATAACAGAACAAAATAACTACTGCTCCTACTGAAAGATCATTTCAAAAGCCAGCTGTTTCCTACCTCATCAATCCACCCCTGAACACTACCAAATTGTTCCTTTATGATTACCATATAAGCACAGAAAGTTCACAATAAATCAGAGAAGAGTGATGGATGTGTGTATACTTGTGCTATGGGTTTCAGTTCCCAGAGTATCTGTCAACATATTCTGCTCTTCCATTCTTCTACTATGAAGCTTAACAACAGTTTAAGAAAAATTCAGCATTTAATTTTTTTTTCACTGTGGGATATATTCTAGAAGGCTATGTTTGCACTAGAAATTTAAGGAACACAAAAGGGGCCTTTATTCTTCCAAATTAGTGCTTTTGCTTAGTTCATACATGTAAGTCTGCTTGCATCACACTTCAAGTATTCATGAAGAAAATGGCACTCGTATTTTTGTTTAAAATAAATTTCTTTTGCAAAATGTTAAGGCAATAATGGAAAATGACAACATACAGGTTTTACTAGCTATGAGAATATGATTTTTCAAAAGATTCTCCCGGTCACTTCTTGTATGAATTAAATATTTCTTCATCTAGAATCACATGTGTTATTAGCAGGAATTACATTTACAAAATCAAATAATGTCTCAGCAACCAACTGGGAAAAAAATAATAATCACACAGAAACCTTCTTGCAGAGTCCTGTCATTCTAATTGTACTCATGGTGTGATGAAGAGGGACAGATGCTGAAAGACTGCAGGTAAAGCATGGTGCAGCTGGACAATTTAAAATAAAAGGTTTCCCCAAGTAATTATTTTGTAAAACAAAGGTTTCTTGCTTAGTCTGTTCTGACTGTCATGGATCTGAGTCAGCAGGAGCAACCCTTGTCTTGTCACTCTAGATCAGGCAGCAAATTCTGCTCAAGATCCTTGAAAGTTCCTACACAACAAATAGAATGTGTATATACTCAGTTTTATCCAGTTTGGAGTGTCTAAGGTTGAAATAATTTCTAAAGAGCTTTGAACAAAAATTTCTCCATTATTTAAATGACTGAAACTTGCCATTGAAAACACTTACCATTTCATCATCGTTTATGGAGGTCCGGATGAGCATGGCCATGGAAATACCAGACTTTCGAGCTGCCAGTGTCTGTTTAAAGGAAATGCAAAGATGTTAAAAATTATACTAGTAAACGCAGTTGTTGAATCTAATGGAAGACAACTAGGACTTGATGATGCTATTGGATTTAAGCAAAACTGCAGGATTTACAAAACCTTTTAGTTAATGTTCGCAGCATGCAACTTTTAAAGTTTCAGTACATAATGCAAGCACAATTTCCATCATCATTGCTGTTTCTTTCAGCAGTGCCTAGCTGAACTGCCATTTCTAATATAAAACCTGTTATTCAGAGGTTTATGACTCAGGTTTTTTTAAACCACAGCCTGTCACTGTTTTTCTGCTTTGCCAACCAAATTAATATGGTACAAGGATAGGCATCCTGCCCTAATCTGGAAGCTGTCTCTGTCTGCAGCAACATCAGAGATTATTTTACAATAGTATTATGGTTCAAGTTGTCAGTCCAGATAATTTTTTGTAACTCACTGAGCATTTTTAAACTGTGTGTATGTATACAAAATGCTACTTGTCTTCAATAAAAAGTCTTTGGGAAATCTTAACATATTTTTTTCCTTAAAGACAATATTCATTCAATACTATAAAGAGCTATACGGACAGATATTCTGGTTCTTGGAAGGAGGAAAAAAGGCTGGAACTCTGTCTCAATCTGTCCTCTATTGCCCACATGGTGTTGTGGGTATATGAACACCTCCCAGTTCTGAAAACTACACCACTGGTTGTAGAGACAATCTCATTTGCTCTAGTATAGTATGTACAAAGGCACTCAAAAGAAAGTAATTTTAATATACAATGAACAAGGAAATTTCATCTTCCTTACTGCAATATCCCTGTAACTTAAATGGGTCCTTCAGAATTAATTAGAGAGTATAATGATCATAAGGAAAAAGACCCTGGCAAGAGAAAACCCTGTGTGTTTTCAAAATAGTATTTCAACTCTGAATATCACTTCTGCTATCAGTAGTCCTTCTGGCCTGACAGAAATAGATAAGATTTATTCCACTGTACAAAATATTAACCATAATACTGCTACATTACTGTATTTTATGTGCAAAATTGGGCTCATACATCCTTCCCCCATTCTAAATCATTCCAAGTGTGCCTGTATACTTGTGCTTTATCTCTGTTCTTCCGTAAACCAGCATCTGCTTTGTCATACATTGCTGCCCTCATAGATTAGCAGTGTGAGGGTGATCAATTATACCACCCCCTAACCATAAGTCTATTGTTGCCTTTGTGTGATGATACAGATTTTCACTTAACTGTGAACGGAGTCTCTGTAGTCCACCATTACAGAGTTATTACAGCAAAATTTTCAATGATATTTTGCATATGACATTCTTATTTTTGTGAAATACATATTGGGTCAGAAACAATTTAGGTTTACATCAGTAGAACTGCATCATTAATCTTTGGATGGAGAGATAATTCCAATTTCTTCCTTATATTTTTAAGCACTGAGATAATTTAAATGGATTTCTTTTTTATTTAGAGATATTATGACTGTTAATTTTAATTTTAAACGTTCACTTTCCCCTGAGAACATACCCGTTCAATTTTCAATAAGTTTCCCTTGGTAATAATTAAACTTGCTGATAGACACAAATTTATTAATCTTGTAAAACCAATTATAGGGTAAGAAGACAACCTTGGCACAGAAATACTTGATGTGATTCATCACTGTCCTATTACAGTTAATATTAGATGCAAGGAAACCCCCCCCGTCTTTTTTTCTTTTTTTCTTTTAAACTCTCAGAGGTTTACCAAGCCTATGCCATTAATTTGCTATCCGTTTTCGCACTCTGTTATAAATAAGAAAATAATTTTGTTTGCTTCTCTGTGACAATCTTTTCCTTCTAGTGGTATGCACCAGTGAGATTGACAAAGTGACAGGAAAGATTAAACAGAGCCCACGCCTTGCTTTTTCAAACCTTTTGTGACAAAACCTAATTCTACAGGACCCACTGTAAGTAACTGAAGGAATTAATGCCTCAAACATTCATCGACACAGAAAATCTCAAGGACAAGCTGTGACCTTTGTGATTAGTCTAAGGAATGCCACCACAGGAAGTGTGGAGTGTATCAAAGGATGCACATCGTCACTCCCTTTGGTTGCATTGTCAAATAAGAGAGATAAATTTCAAAGGGGGGAATTGTAGCCTGTACAAATGTTTCTCATCAAGTACAAGGACCACTAATCACTGGCTCCATTGTGTAAGCTGAAGAGATTATAAGGATTGATAGGAGGTGAGCATCCTGCCTCAGAAGCTGGATGATTGCTCAAGAAGCATGAAGTCAGCAAAAATCTGTGGGAACTGGGGGAGAAGCAAAGGCAGCAAGGTGAGCATGACCACTGAGGGGGTTGGTGCACCCCATTCCCCCTCAATGCATGTGCAGAACCCATGCTCCACCTTTTTCCTCGTCTCTCGTGGAAATGAGTTCATGGAATACTTGTCTCTTTTGGACTAGTATGCTAATCAGCTGATAAAATGAACTTAAAGGAGACAGAAAACTTTTCTGTGTGTGCACCCTCCACCCAAGATAACACTGGAACCTGGGGAGGCGATCCAGATTTGACTCTCTTCCTCTCCTTTCTTTTTATTTTCTGTTCTTTCTCTTCTTTCTTATAGATTTATAAGAGACCACATTGCTTATTATCCTTTTCCAAGTTTAAGCTGTTTCTACTGCAAGTAAAATATTTTAACTGGTCGCCTGGTGTCCTTTCACCTTAATTTAACCCAAGGGGATCACAGAACCTTCATGACACTCTGGGCTCCCAAGTCCAGGTTGGGTCGTAACAGCCACACATCAAAGTGAGAAATGGCAAGCAAAAATGTGTTGGGAAAGAAACAATTTTCATAATCAGTAGAGTTTTAGGTTTAAAGAGATTCATTTTAAAAGCACCCATCTTTTGATCCGTCTTGAAGCATAGGTTTCTTCTACTTGGAAAGTAGCCATTTACATTTACTTGCCTACAGTATATTAGTTTTATAGTCTTGACCTCTAGTCTTCGTGTCCCTTATACTTAGAAAAAGATTTGATCATTTAGGTCTAAAATACACAATCCTAGCCATTCCAGGCTATAGAGCAATGTGGACTACTTGTCAGGGCAGGAATACAAAGGGCATAATAATAACATTAACGTTGAATATAGGGTAGTGAATGCTACTGTGTTCTGTCCTCCAGCAATAAGTTAAAGTACATGAGCCAGCAGGAGAACTGCAGTTCATGCTATCAGTATAAGTCAATACACAGATACTATTTCCTGTGAGCAAAAGGACAGTAGGTAAGCAATTTTGACCCTGTCATGTGTCCTTGAGGCCCAGTTCTCCCAAGGACTACTCCTGGAATTATGCAGCTTCACCGTTTTGCTCCTTAATCAGAAATGCGTCTAAAATCATAGTACAGTGTCCTATATAAAATAACAAAGCCTAAGAGGAAACAGATAATTAGGCTGCTCTTAATAAAGTGTTTGTCATGTTGGAAGGACAATAGAAGAAAGTGATATCTAGAGAGATTTGTGATAAACCAGTAAAGTTAACAGTCATTACAGATTAAATCTACAGGGATTTTAGTGAAAAAAAAACCCTCACGAGGATTATTTCCATTTATGTATCACTGTCAGAATAAAGCGCACCTTCAAGAGAAATCCCATAAATAAAATGTTTCTGTTCTGAAACATTCTGTAGTTGGTGATAATTCAACAGCTTGATGTGCTGAACAGTCACTGAGCAGTGTCTGCTCTTAAGGAATGAAGCAAGGAGGAATGAGTATTTTGGCAAAAGAAAGGGAAAAATGCTGCTAGACTCATTTATGGGCAACAAGGTGACAGGTTAGAAGAAAACTTTCCCCCTTATTGCCCTTCTGTTTTTAAATAGGACCAAGGAAGAAAAGTAAGTGCAGCTAATCATCTGGAGCCTCCTGGAAGGAAGTCCAAATTGCCAGAGCATCAAAAGGACAGGGTGAGCAACAGGAACCTGAAGCCTTTCACTACTCTCCTTTAACAGGACACAAGACTTGTTAAGCGGTTTACACTTGCTTACCCTCTCAAACTGATGTTCAGATACTACCTCATGTCTTTCCTTAAATGAGAATTTGACCTGCAGAGCATAAAGATCTCTACGTAGATACTATTGCATCATGAACGTATGGACAAATTTATTTAAAAAAAACCCAAACTAAAAATCCCTAAGAGAAAACGATAAAGCAAAACATAATCTATTTAAATTTTTAATGTTTTTCCAAATCCTTGATACAGGATTTAAAATAACTTAGCCTCCTTTGTGCTAAGGTCTTTTTAGGCCCCCTAATAACTCGTATCTACACTGTTTCATGTATTACCTTCAAATTTGCCGTAGCAGCTTAAATAAATAAATTAACGTAATTAGAAGTCATTCTAGCAAAAACTGAAAAGTGGTAACCATGAGTAAAAGCGAATTAGACTCAAGCAACAATTAAATGTTAAATGAAAAATTGTGTGGGTGAAAAAAAGAGCCACCTGCCATGATGAAATTAAAAAAAAAAAGCTGTGTTTTGAGCAGCTAAAGTAACAGGGAGGGAGAAGCAGTCAAGCTAACGTTTTGCAACTGTTCATGAATGCTGGCTGTGCCATGCCATACTCATTCCTCTGTTTTTACAGAGGGTTTCAGCTTTCCTGATCATCTTTTCGTTCACATTTTTTTTCTTTCAAAGAATCCACAGACTTCTATCACCAGGGAAAAAAAAAAAGATGAAGACAAAATATTTGTTACCACTTTACAAATACTGTTATATTTTTAATGCATTGTAAAAGTTACCCACTAGAGGTGCATCTGACAAAAAAATACTGCTTTCAGCATTTAAAAGCTGCACAATTTCAGAAATGTTTCTTTTTGAGCAACTACAGGTAATTTATCACTCCAGGGATCTCAACTTTATTATTTTGAAAGACAGATTGTACTCTGTTGCTTGGAGGTGTGGGAGGGGGGCAGGAAGGAGGAAGAAAACACTCAAAAGGAAAAAAAGCTATTGTCCAAAATTACTTACCCCCTTCCCGTAATTTTTCTATTAAAAAAGTTGATGTCTGATCCTGAAATGTTCAACAGAACTGCAGTACTAAGCCCAGAAAACAGATTTAGAAAGGAAATGGCACCTCAGCTTAACTACACAATCATTACTGGACACTACTCTAATGCCATTTACTACTTTGTATTTGTTTTCATAGCACAGACACAACAGCATGCCCTGTCCAGCTTCTAAGATCATTCTGAATATTAAGATTAGTCAGAAATGGCATGGAAAACAACAAAACCAAACAAGTTCATCAATAACGTCTTCATTTCCCCACAAATAATTCTTAATTGCTGGAACACACAGGTGTGAAATAAAGCAGTGCAATCATATTATTATGATTTCCAGTTAGTAGAATTAAAAAAACCCTGCAAATATACAAATACTGTTTGATTATTTTTATGATTTATCTATTTAATGTATGAATATTAAAATATTGAATCCAATTTGTCTATTAATGATTGCAGGAATTAAGAAAACGGACTGCAGGAGCAGATTTAATGTAAAATAGTCCAGATACTTAGCTTTTATCTAATGATAACTCTGACAATGTACAAAAGCTGAGAATAAGGCAGCTGCAATTTATATGAATGTCTTCAATCTTAAAAGAGTTTAAACTACCATAATCGAGTTCTAGCCTCTATAAATACTTTTGTTGTGGAGACACTTACATAAAAAGAAGTATCAGTGCATTACTGTTATAGCCGAAGTGGGCAACTGTTTCATCTGCTGTGTTCACTTCAACAGTATGAACCCAGCAGACTGTTTTATAACAGCAGCAAGGATTCACAAATTATTCTCGTGTTCTTATAATCAAATGATAAAGCTAAGTAATAATACATTCTTGAATGATTAAAAGAAGAAATTTGTTTGATTACAGTGATTGTACAGAATAAAGTCACCTTTAAATCAAATGAAACCAGGAATTTCCTAGAGTTTTCATCACATTTGAAATGACGACCTGCATTAACAGAAGCAAAGGCTAAAGCATAGCGAGACAGAAAAATAGAGCTAGCTGCCTTTGTCTATGACTGGGCAGACCAGCACAGCTATTTGGCCATTGTGAGTTAAGTACTTCTAACCTTCACTGTAATTATTGCTATTCTGCTCCCTGGTTGTAGTCGCACCTCAAATAAAAGCTCTAACTAGTACAAAAAGAGAGAACATTTTTGTTTAAAAGTAGAATTTACAGTGATTACATCAGCAAATGCACTCGACTCTTTTCTGGCTTCACATTAAACAGAGGTCTGTTCAAGCTCTCTATATTGTCATTCAAACAACTCTCTGTATTGTTACTCCACTTGAACAACCATTTCTCCTTTCATTGTCTTTCCCCTCTATACCAGATATATTCTACTAGAACTCTCTCTAATAACGACCCATAGTGAAACTCATGACTGCAGCAAGGAGAACTCTTCCTGTAGATGGATTTTGACTGTCTTACCCTCCCTAAGGACTCAATCCAAAACAAGCAGGGAACTCAGAGTCCCACAGCATTAGTGAAAAAAAAATTATCTCGAAGATTTAGAAGAGAACTAGTAAGGCTGCTGTTGAAAACTGGATTCTTCAAAAGGTGATATTATGGAAACAAATGGGAGTCAAACATATCATTTTAAGAATATGTACATAATTTTGATAAACCTTATATTGAGATACCATGCTGAAAGCATGCAGAGAAACTGGAAGGGCAGAGGAACTAAGAAAACAAGGAGGGACCTTTACAAGTGCCAAAGTTGGTGGAAAAAGAAAATATTTCCATGAGTCATTAATTTAGTTATCAGAAAATATTACAACATAGTACCTAGGAGTTTTTATTTGTTTTGGGAAATTCACCTTTTACAAGGGAGATCAAACTATTTAGTTGATTGATACAAGAGGATTTAAAGTAGGGAACACTTTCAACTTCTCTTTATCTCGTGATCTAAACCTATTCAGTTCCACAGGGGAAGCATCACGATTGGGTCCTAAACAATCTGCTTGTATCATTAGAAAGGATATTTGGAACATAGATAACTTTTTAACATAAATTTTTTCTAATTATTTTGGCATATATGATGCAGAGGATGAGACATTCACATAAAGCACAACTTCACTTAGGATTAAATTCTTGGTCATAAAATAGTTTTTCTATTTTCCATTAAAAGATCATCATAAAATATGACATTCATAAGTTATTAGGAACATTTTAGAACATTTATCAGTATAAAAGCACTTACCATAGCCTGAAAAATCCAGCCAAGAGAGGAAAGAAATTATAAAGAATATTAATAATTTGTCAGATTTATTTCAACAAAAAAGATATCAAATGATATCTATTTCAGTCAGTGTCAAAAGAGTCTAGCACTCATTTCTAGCAATATTATATCTATTTTTCAGAAATAGTCATATAAGTAAACAAGGACTTGAGAATTAAGTGACTGCTTTAAATGAGGTATTTTGGAATCAACCTATTACAAGCTCAGAGCTCACAGGAGATTGCTTAAAACGCACATACCTTCAAATAAAAATAATCTTTCAAAGATGAAGATGATCTACACTAAGTCTGAAATATGTTCTTCAAGTTGGTAAAATTGTTTTAGGTTTACAGCTGCAGAACTGAACTGTAATTTACTATTTTAAAGAAGTTTATAGTTAAAGAGCATATAGTCAAGAGCTATACTGTAAGTCCATAATGATTAAATTCCAGAATAAATTTCAATTTTAAAACTCTACAACTTACACTTAAAGGTAGAATTCCTTCAAGAGAAGTTATCCTTCAATAACTGAACAGTAAATTAGTAATCATTGACATATTAGAATAATAAAAAGAAAGTTTTATTTCACCAATCAAAAAGTGAATTTTCTTCTTTGTTTCACTTTAATAATTATTATGTTTTTCAAAGTGAACAGTTAATATTAAGATTCTTATGTCTTAGCTCCTTCTGAACTATACCTGCCTGTAAACAGTTCTAACAACTAAGAAAAAAGCAAGTGCTATTTAACATGCATAAAACTGTCATATCGTGGCTGTGTGTATACTCCTGTGTAATACAATTTACAGTGGAGTGGCTACTGTCAAAAAGATTGTTTCAGTGAATGCAGGCTCTACTATGTCATAAGTTGCAACTTTTCAGTGATTTCAGAAGCAATTCTACTCTAAAATGGTTGCTGTGCTTTCTCTTTGTGGCCATTCAGATAGTATGGTATATCACTGTAAAGTAACTGAACAGAGTAGCTGAGAATATATTGAGCAATAATTTGGCTAAGATTGATCTTTTAAAGACAACTATAGTAATAATTTACTTTGGCTGACTCCCCATCATTTCTTTACAGTGAGAAATTGGTTTGAGGCTCACCACCACCAGAGACTAAATATGTATTATATTGAATTATGAATTCCATACTTCAGGAAAAGAGAAATGTGAATGGCACTTGAAATTCTTCAGAGCAGAGAGATTCTACTTAATCTTGTTTAGACTGAAAGTCAGAATAAATCTCAAAGGAACTGCCATTCTTTTCACCTTTCTGATACCTATTTGCCTAGATTACTATTGTCTACACTGACTGCTAAAATAACATACCTCATCTTGTACCAAAATCATATCTTAATCTTTAAAACATTCGTACTGAAACAGGGTTGCTTTTTAAAAGGAACTTTCTTCCTCTGTCAGTATTATAATAAATCAAGTCAATCGTTATCCCAAGCACTCAATAAGAGCTGTCTTTGTAAGCTAATTCAACACGAAAATGAGTAGTTCATTATTGCATGAAATGCAGATTGTTTGATTCCACAAGTAATATCTAAATATTCAATGAGATATTCAGGCTTATCTAGTACATTATAACAATTGCACCATTGACTTTTACTGGCCTCAAACCATTCTTTTTTCCATAAAACAATTGTTGACAAACTATAATTCACAAGTATAATAGTAATTACAAGAAATATATAGACAACTGACAAAGGAATCAACAGTTTCACAACATCAGAAGTTACTTACCACATCTCGAACAATGGGAAGAGATTTCTTTCTACGCAGGTCTGGCATGCTATCAATTCCATACAGCCCACGGCCAGCACTGTAGGAGGTGAAAAGGCAAAGAAGAAAATAAAAACCTGGGGCTTACAAGTTTGCATCCTTAAGAACTGCTTATAATATCTATATTTACAGTTAAAATAAAAATTAGCAGTTATCAGCTAAAGAAGGTAAGTGTTCTAATTCTTATGAAAATTAACGAGAGCGTTCTTGTTGTGGCTGACTCTTTCTCCTGGCATTCACCCAAAGCAAAGAGGAGCTGAAAGGTTGCTTAATACTTCGTATAACTTTTTACCATGGATTTAGAAGTTATAACAGTAGCTTTCCATCAAAAGAACTTGTACATCTGGGAGTTGAGATGGAGCCCAACATTGTACAGGATATCATTGTTGTCATAAATTTGATACAAAGAGTGAAATATCTAATTAAATACATAATCACATCTTCTCATATGAGTCCAAGTGAACGTGGAAAACCGAACTTGTCACATTTAAAAATAATGCCATGGTGACCATCATTATTTTCTCTTGCCTGGTTTAAGTTTTTTCATTAAGCACACACTTAAACCCCATATTAGATCTCGCATACAACTTGGAAACAACAGCAAAGAACAACTTGGAGAAAAAAAAAAAAAAGCAAAAAAAAAAAGCGCCAAATCCCTCCATAGAAGAAAGCCTGTTATCCTGGCCAATTCAAGAAGCTGTCAGAAAATTTTGGAGTAGACTAAGCTATACTAAAGGAATCTATCCACTCAAAATTTTGATGGACTGTGTGCTCAAATGAGCATGCATATCAATGCCATGAAAATTTTGAAATTATGTTTGTTAATCATATTTTTATTGTAAAGATATTAGTGAATCACACATTAGGATATATTGACAGATGCTCAGATTCTGGCTGAGGCAGCAAAACAGACTTTGTGACTACAGCTTTGAGCCTCCCCCTGCCTTCTGATCACAAATGTGTTGAATATTTCATCCCCAGGTACAAGCCAAAGCAGACCAACAAATATTCTAAATTGTGCTAACAGGTCTCTGGAGCCATCTCAGCTTTTGGAAAAACAAGGTTGCTTGGAAAGAAATTCTGACCTCATTTCTTTTTCCCATCATGCTTCTTGTCACATTACAGGGAGCCGATGCTAGTCGACTAAACCGACTTTATGCTAGCCTTGGGTGATGTGGCCTCAAAGCACCACCATCTCAACTTGTAAACTTTTTTCCTATACTTTATTTTTTTCAGTATTTTGGAAAAAACAAACAAAAAACACACACTCCCCCCCAAAACACTAAAATTATTTACTAAGGCCCAAACTAGAAAAAGTTATCAAATACCAAGCATCAGCAAAACAGCATTAAAACTATGTTTGCTGGTATTCTTGACCCTTACACCAGCACAAATCAGTAGTAACACTGATGAAGACAGAGTATTCACAGTTCTGCAAAAACTGTCTAGAAGAAAATCTGGTCTCAACATTTACAGGGAAGAGAAGGATGTTCAGATTTTTCTCAAAATTAACACTCCCTTAGCAGAACTGTGGCAATACTGTAAAACCAAGGAC
Organism: Strix aluco; assembly: GCF_031877795.1. Taxonomy (NCBI): domain Eukaryota; kingdom Metazoa; phylum Chordata; class Aves; order Strigiformes; family Strigidae; genus Strix; species Strix aluco. Next base: position 25,549,444 of record NC_133942.1, on the reverse strand, counting down.
TCATTCTGAATTCCCTCTACTATCCTTCAAGTCTATGTAAATGGTTTCCTCAGTATCAACATGGCCATAATGAAAAGAGACCAACAAGGGAAAGAAAAAAAACAATTTGCATAAAGATTGTGAGACTTTATAAGGTGGAGATAGGAAGTTCGACAAGACAAATTCATTTGCAAAAACAGGGTGGAAACCTTCCTAGAACCAGATGAGGTAATAACATGCTATGGTTAGTTTACCTTTTGACAATAAGCATCTCTGTGGTTATCATTATCATAAGATCATAGCATCTAATCAAAGTAAGAATAGACCTCCTGGAGCACAAAGAGATAAACTGATTAAAAACAATACTGAAACACCAGTGACGCCCTGATGAGTGGTGAGACTATCTTACAACCCCCTCCCGCTCCCAAACCTTAATTTATCTTTTAAATTCAGGTATTTGTGAAGCTGTGAGCTTTCAGTATGCTTGTATCATCATGGAATCATGGTCAAACAGCTTTACCACCTATCTACCTATGATTAACGAATAATTTCTGCAGACGTGACATCACAGGGATTTAGAAATATATAACTGACTGTTCCCAGCCTATGTATGTTTGAGTCTGGGTAGCATCCAAATTAAAACTTCTTAAATGGCAGTCAAGACAATTTATTTCTGCACCACACACTGGATCAGAAATTCTTTCATAAGACAGTTAAACATAAAACAAGGAGAGTTAAGCCAATATGAAAAGTGCAGAAAAGACTTGGAATCTGGGAAGCTGAGTTCCTTATGGGTGTGGATGACAACTAGAACACACTTCATCTGAGAGGTAAGAGGAAGGATAAAATAGAATAAGTAGAGAAATCAGCAAAAGAGACAGAAGATCTGAAACAAGAGAAACAAGAAGAAAAACTTGAAATTCAGAGGACAACTTTAATTGGACTTGGTAGTGGCTAGTAAGCAGGTGAAAAGTCTTGAGTCAGCAAATCTAGACACATCATTCTTGACTGGAAAATTTCAAACAGATTCTTGAAAAGCTAAGCAAGGAGCAAGCAGTTCTACTAACTTCAAGTTATTGCTGAAGTTTGACAGATATACAAGAAGAGGTAAGCGTCTAGTTCATACTGTAATTTGGACGTTTTTTTTAAAAGCATAATCTTCAGAATTTTCATCTAGTTCTTCTAATGCATCAAGTCCATATTGACACAATTTTTTTCCCAGAAAACTCCCAAATTAAAATCCTCAAAGGAGTCTCTCTGTTTCTGTTTGTAGAGTTCCTTCTACTTACAAGAGAAAAATATAGTAATTCCTCTCATATCTTAGTTGAGTGAGTGAAACACTTACCTAGAGTATAGGAGAGTTTATTTTAACCCTTAAGAGCATTACCACTTTCCAAGCACTATCCTAACCCTTATCCTCTAAATTTAGGAGATAGTCTGTTTCTCCCATACCTCCTTCTGATGCACCTGCACCATTCTGTAAGAAAAGGAAAGGGATTCATAGTCTATTTATGCATTTCCTTTATATTTTCACATAAACAGTTTTTGGTGTAGGGTTTTGATATTAGAACTTTCTTTTCAAGAACATAAAGATCAACCTAGGCCCAAACTGCAACTTCCAGACATATCTACAAATCTCAGCAAAAGCATGATAGAAATAAAATAACATTTCTGTGGTTGTGACAAGAAAATGTGTAAAGACCAAGAGATAAACTCAGAAACTTGGATTGTCAGGGCTCTTTGTTACTCAGGAGCAGTTCCATCAGCAGTGAATAAAACTCATCGCATGTATAATGCATTCTTATGCCACAAAGGGCTACTTCTGACAAGCAATGTCTATAAAATCACTTCCATCTATTATTCTTCTGTATAACACTAAATATGACTAAAATTGAGGTTCTTATTGGACTCTTTCTACTGATCACTGAGGAGCAGCATATAGCAAGGAAAGAAAAAACCAAATTCAAGAATGACTAATAGTCTTTTCCTGGGGGAAAAAATTGTGTCTGAATTAAGAATGCTGATGATGTTACCAAAGAAAGAAAAGGACATGGCCTTTGAGGGAACAGCAAGAATGGCAGAATCTAGACAGAGGAGTACATAATATAAAGACATAAATTTTATTATGACATTAGTGGTGTAATTTATGCTCAGTCAGTAATTTGCCATAACTCACACCTCTGTCTCTTTAATAGCTTAGTTTTCTACTCGATCTCTACTTTCCTCTGTAATATTTTCATCATGATTTCCAGCTCAAGTTCAGCTTAGCAGAAAATCTAGATCTGTTTTTTTCTCTGTGTATTTGTCCAATATCACAAACATTTGCTTAAAAGTTATAGATGGTCAAGAGGTGATCATTTTGCTATTTAAAAAAAAAAGTATTACTAAAACTCATTCCAATTATCATCTGCAAAATATTAATGACATGAAATATTTCAGTTTTAAATGAGTTTCACCATCTCTTCTGACAATACTAGGGCAGTACTGTAGCTACTATTGAGAAGTTTATGTATTCTACCAGCTGGTTCTGCAATTTGTCTGCAACTTTTTTAATTGCTGAACTACGGCAATGTCAGAGACTTCTTACACATATTCACCTGAATACTTTTAAGAGATTAAAGAATCTAACCAGACTTCAGGGAAAAACTGCCATTTTGAAACTGCAGTATATAAAGGAAACTATCTCCTTCCTTTTGTGCAACGAATCAATGACCAGGTGAACTCATATAAGACAATAGTACTGCCTGCCTCTTTGCCCAGCATTCAATCAGTGCATAGTAAAGGTCATAGAAAAAAAATTGAGAGTCTAAGGACTTCTTATGCCTTTACTGGATCAGTTCCCACCATGGAAAAGAAGATTGTTTACTTCATAGCTGTTACTTGTTACAGTGTATTTTAAACTTGATTATACTGGGAATTTATACTAATTCCACTAAAGTATCTTGTTGGTCTTTAGTTGCCTGTAACTGGGACAAAATGCCAATGTAAACAAAGTCTAAGTTTCACCTCCTTTATGTATTTAAGGCAGCTCTATTGCATACTGAAGAAAAGCAGGTAACTTTTACCTCAAACACACAGTTAATCAGGGCTAAGTCCTTCACTGAATCATTCCAGAATGTTTTTTCTTTATTGTCAAAGGTAAGCATACTTTTCTTTATTATTATCGTGAGTCATTTTAATGAAAAATGTCTAGTAATGTCAGTATACAAACTGCTGGAAAGTGAGATGTGATTTCCCTACTCATACGTTGTCAGATGAAGTACAAAACACTTGAGCAGGGAATGGAAAAGCAGCCATGCAATCTACCAGAAAACTGTACTAAAGAAATTCATTTTGCTGTTTGAAAAAATTAAATTCCAGCTGAACTAGACAAGAACTCTTACCTGGACTGAAAAAATGGGAGGAAAACTAAACATGAATACCATATAGAGGTATATGGGTGATTATCTGTTGAAGTGTTACCAAAAAGAAAGAAACAAACCCCAAAGTTGTTACTCCTAGTCTTTAGCTATCTTGAAACACAAATAACACATTTATTAAAATCTTTGCTGAAACAAGAGAAGTTCCAAGGATCAGAGATATGTTGACTGAGTGAAGTTTGAAGCCAGGCTAAGACTAGTTAATGGCTAATATTTCAATTGCAAAAAGCTAGGAATAAATTAGTATCTGAATGCACTCTCTCACTTCAGTAATACTGATAGAGTACATACTCTGTAGACAAGTAAGACAACTGTGGAAAAACTGCTAGCTAGGGTCTGGTGTCCAGAGCATTTCTAGTTAGCTATGTTCTAAAAATCCCTTTATATCGTTTTCACTCAGAATCCACAAGTTTAACAGCAATTCTAGGTTAGTATGCTTCAAAACCCACTTCCAATTGCCTTTTGGTTACCAGTAGATATTTTAACAGAGCAGCTTATAAATGATAGAGGAAGAAACCACAAAGCAAGATGTTTCCAGTTGCTTTCATCATAAAGCACCTTCTCTGTAAGAATCTAGTGAAATTATAATACATCCCCTTTTCTGCATGAGAGATAAACGTGTTCCTTATGGCAATAGCCAACTAGAATCCAAGGAATTATCTGAAGCAGAGCAGTTGCTTTACCTGCAGGACACTGAGGCTTGTATTGTTTAGTAGTCAGTGTTCTGTATTTTGACATGAATGAACATGTTCTTGAACTATCTTTCTAGGAGAAAAACTATACTCGCCTCCTACTTCTTCAGTACCTTATGTGGACCCTGGAGCATTGTTAATTGCTCTCCTTGTATTTCTGATGTGATTAAGCTTAATTACAGGCAAAACAGTTCTCAACAAGAAAGAAAAAGAAAAAGGAAAAAAAAAAACCCAGCAAAACTACCAACAAAAAACCTGAAACATCCAACTCCCTCCTAAAACCTCAAATCCACGTTTAAATTTTTTTGAGGGAAAGAATATTTCTTTCCACAATTGCAGCACTGCTTTCATTTTTCATAATTGTTCTCCAGTTATACTTCACTAAGGCTATATAAATTCTCACCTTTTGAGGGACTTGTGAACCTTTTATCAAACTTTGATTTCATCTGGGTCCAGCAGCTGCCTCTTTGCATAATTTGGGATAAACAGTGATTCTTCCTTTCTTTTTAAAGATTAAAGGGAAACAGGGAGAAAAGCAGTTTTGGCAAAGGTTTGGTTGGAGCAGGTAGCAGTGGCTTTGCAGTGGTTTGAGATATCAGGATTGCTGAGGTGTGGGGTTTAAAGGAAGAGAATGACAACAACAACAAAGATCATATTTTTAAACTTGGGAGAAGCTAATAGTATGAAAGGTTGGAATGAAGAAGCTTGGAGCAGATATGAGCCTGTGTATCTATGTTTTGGGTTTGGTGGGAAGACAGAAGGAAAGTGCATAAGCAAGGTAATATGCTAAAGAAGGGCTACATCACTAATTCTGATCACTGTCATTTAGGCTGAAGACTGGTAGTCTGTGGATAGAGGCATATATATATAGAAGGATAAAGGTAATAGTCACTGGATTCCTACATATATGGGGAGAGGAAGCAATTGAGGGGGGTCTGTATGCAAGTTATTTCCACATTAATCCTGGTAGTAGAGCAGATATAGCATTTTATATTATTTTTTTAACTTTTAAAAATGCTGTTAATTAGGTTTTTTTCCCAATATAAATATTTAATTGAAGCACTATATAGAGGGAAAAAAGTACAGAACTTATTAAAACAAAAAATAATTTCAAGTACACAGACAAAACTAAAAGGTAACAGCATAAAAGGGGATTGGTGCACAATAAGGTCCAGCAGAGACCCGGAAAGGCTGACCCACCAAACTCTCATATCTCACAGATAGAGAAACAATAAATGTACACCTGCCTGGGAAGACACATTTCAGTTTTAAGTGGGGAGTGAGAGAATTCACTGGGAGACCCAGTGGGAAAATACAGTTCCACTAATATATATATGTGCTGAAAACACACATCTCAATCTTATTCTTGGAGGACTGCATATTTTGTATTTTTTCTTGCGTCTTTACTGAAACAGCCCCAACTCTGGGGATATGAACTAGAAATCCTCCTATGCAAAAATTCTCTGTACAAGAAGAAATTCAATCTTTCTAATAACATTTAAGAGGACCATAAGTAGGCAAAGATTGTTGGCTATCAGCTGGAAGTAAAGATTAATACACTCATCTGGATTGTGAGATCAAATTTTGTTGAAAAGCAGGGGAATAGTGACACTACCAGAACCAATGAACTGGGCAATGCTGTATTAACAGTGAAATATTAGTCTTTGTGTGTAGTCTTTGGAACATTAAACGCTACAGCCATGGACAAACTGTTCATGCTATGTAGGTTATATATTAAATTTTCTACTCCCCTCCCTACCTCCAATAACAACCACCCAACAAAATCCTGACATAGAAGATGATGAAGTTGAAGGCACATAAGTTATCATTCAAGGCAAGAAAAAAACCTGTAATGTTGACTATTTTTTCTGTGCTTCTGAAGATATTCTGCATAACAGTCATCTGTTTGAATCTGTCAGAGAATCCAAGAAAAATAAATTTGTTTTACCATTGAGAACATGCCACTGAAGGAAAGGAGTAACTGTCTGCATGCAGCACCATCTGTGTACCATTAGCAAATTTCAGAATGGATTAGGCCATGTGGTAAACCTATCAGTCTCTGACATCACTGCTGTCAGGCAAGTGGTGATGTAATACAGAACAAGTCTTTGGAAAAAGTAAACCAGTAGTACCCTAGATTCAAGCACATGATGAAAATCCCAGCTGGTCTCCATGTTCTTTTCAAAAATGCTGGAAGGATGGATTCTAAAGTGTCTCATCTTCAATAAAATGAAGAAGAAAAAATAAAATGAAGAAGAAAAAAATAAAACTCAGAAGAAAAAATAAAAGAAGAAAAAATAAAACTCAGAAGAAAAAATAAAACTCAGAAGAAAAATAAAATTATAATGGCATGGAAAGAACAGGAAAGGTGGAGCTTTTGCCTTTTAACAAAGAATTAACATGAGAAGCCCCAGGAAAATTGTGTTTGGTCTTTGCCTTTTCTTTCTAGTCCTGGCTTTTCTCTCATTTCATGCAGCCAAGTGGAGATCATTGCAGAGAATGAAGAGTTGCAATCTGTGCCATAGACTTGGGATGTGCTGGTGCATGTAAGGTGTGTTGACAGCATTGTGCTATGAGAGAGATGGAAGAATACGGCAGAAAAGAGGCAAATGACATATTTCTATATAGATAAAGCAAGGTATCAAGGGTTATGAGGGAAAGAACCTCCCCCTTCAAATGGCAATGCCTTTGGAAAGAGTAAGAGGGAAAGGAGTCATAGCTAAGGCTGCAGCCAGTGATGCTGGCAGTGAAGAGGCTGAGGGATCCTAGAATTCAGGATTAGTTTTTGCATGCAGCAAAAGTAGAGTAGAAAGTGTGATTAAGCCAGAGGCACAACAGTCTTTTAGATGTCAGGGTTCTTCAGCTGAAGGAAAAGTTAAATGAAAACAGAATCACTGTTTTCAGGGAGGCCTAGCGAAACAGAGGCTTGCACAAAGATATTGCAGACAGCAACGGGAGTAGAGGCCTGGTCTAAACTTTCTCAGCAAAAGAAGTCAGGTTTAATCTAAAAACATGAGCTAGTATTGCGCTACTGTCAGTCATATGAAGTAGTCCTATGCAGTGGTTACAGGATGCCTGCATGAGGGATTGGCACATCTTAGTCTGAGAGGATTCAATATTTGAATTTATTCACCTGTAAATGGAAGAGAGGGCATGAAAAGAGCAACTTCTGTCTGCGTAGTCCTTGTCAGTGGCAAAAGGTCTCCTTACATCTATGAGATTGGTTTTTGTGTGCAACCATGAAAAATGAGAATTCTATACACTCCTGTACAGTACTTTTCTGAGTCCTAACCCTATTAGGAAACTGTAATTAAGTAATTTGCTATGGAAAGTACTGCATACAACAAACCTGTATGGTCATATACAGCTTCCTGCATACATAGATACCAAGACTGGATTGTCAGTACCTACACTCAGAGTCTGCTTACAAAATGCTATTCCTAAACTACATAATAACTAGATGTTAAACTGTTTCTTTTCTGGTTTTGCAGATTGCAAGCAATATGGCTTGCTCTTATTAAACTAACTCATATGTGGGGCAAACAGCAAAAGGTAACAGAGCAACAAGAAGTAGGTTACTTAAAGAACAGGAAGTAAGGGAAAAAGGAAAAATCATATGAAATTGAAAATTTTCCTTAAGATCTTGGTTACGTTAAGAAATAATTCTCTAGGATAAGCAATGAAAGCCTGACCACATCCAGTGATCAAAATTTGGTGATAAATCCAAGATAGTTTTGGACTAGCTTTATTTTCAGTCCAAATTTCTGGTTTTTCTACAGAAAAAACCCCATTTCTTCTCATTCTAGGAATACAGCATTGAATGTAATATACAATTCTGCACTGAACGAGCACTGATAAAAATATCTAAGAATGTCAGTTCCTACACTGTATTTCAAGAATTTGAACTCATTTTGAAGTTAAATGCTGTTCTCTTACTAGTTCTGAAAACTATACAATGACCTATACACTAAAATTCTCAAAAGTAGTTGTTGAATGGTACGTACAGCTTGCCTTTTTTTTTTAATACACAAACCACAAAGTTTTGTGCCAGGCTTACACACTAATGCTTATGACTATGATCATCCTTAGTTTCAGTAAACCACAGCTTACTGTGTAGTTTTTAAGATGTCAGATTCCTGCCTCTCAGGGGTGAGGTACATTACTATTAGCGATGCATCAAATCCAAATTACTCAAATCTGAGGCCATCAAAACCTATGATGAAAAATGAATTGGCATTGCATACCACAAAAGAGAAAAGAAGGATATACCTTCTTTGTCAATATGATAAAGACAATTTGATTCAAATATCAGAAACTGCCTCAATGATGCCTTCTGGTTCTGATATGCATTATCTTTTTCAACCAAATATAAATTGTCATACATCAAGTCAAATGGTTATTGTCATAATTTTCTAGCGCAGCTGCAATGGATCTGATGCAAACCTTCCATGTTTCCATTAAAAGAATAATGTGAATATGAGCATAGAGAGTTTTAGTAAATGTTTTTGTGGCTAATAAATTGCTGAAAAAGTATTCTGATCAGTAATCTAATCAAGAGAAACAAAGTTGCTTCAGATGTGCTACTTTCACGTTGACAAACAGTGTAATTCAAACACATACTATCATTTTGCATTTGGAAGTCAGGAAAGAAAATTCACAGCACTTCTATTTTTAAAATGTAGATACAGTCCTTATAAAACCCCATTCAAAAAAGGACTAGTTATTTTTGCATAGTAAGAAATAGTGCTGATCAATATACAAGGATAAAGTTTTTATCATTTTAGTACTGAGATACTTTGGACGTTTTTGAACTTATGAGAAAACTGCAACTGGTCAAAGTGAAAGCAACGTGGGGTTTGCAAGCCAAGAGAAGTATACTGTAATTTTATTCTAATGCCAAAGAGCACGCCAATAAAAATTCCACATCAATTATCTCTTACAGTATTTAAAATGTTTCATGTTGCATTCAACAACTAATTCTGCACAATGTCACACTTTTACAGCAAAACCCCTGAAGTTTCCATGATCTGGAAAAGGAAGAAATACAACACTTCGAGGTATGACAGACTATACAGAAACTACCTAAGCCACTGAAAAGCTGGAGAGTACTCTTAAATTTGGTCAAGGTTTAGCAATAAGTACAAATGTTACCCTAACTATACCTTCCACAGCAGCATGTGATTTATATTAAGCAAATTAGTTTTTTTAAGGGGAAAAAACCCTAAAACATTGGAACTTAAATGGGAAAACTTCACAGTGTCTAGACTGTTATATGGCCTTTAAGATGTACAAATGAGAAAGCAGAAGATAAATTAGATAATTTGATCTCATCACCCTGTCTTTGTAACAAAGCATAACTATAGCAAACAGCACTCACACAGTGCACAAACAAGAGGATAATATCCCTTTTAAATAGTTAACTAATATAACTGATAAATTTTACCAATGTTTTTTATGTTTTTTCCTTTCCAAACTGAATAATAAAAAGGTGTTCAAAATAGGAAGGAAAGTGTTTCCTGAAATAATGGAATACCTAGAACTGGATGTAAGATAAGTCCATCTGGAGACAACCAAACAACATGTACAGGTTTCTGTCACATTCACTCTCAGCAACTGGAAGATCTTTTTTCCTTGACCTTTTAGATTTCAAATACTAGACTGATATTATTATATTACTAAACATTTACTAAAATGAAGGCAAAATCAAACTACAGCTTCAAAGGGCATTTATTTTGTATGCAGAGAGGTAATTTTGTCATCCAGTTGACTTGTGCAACTGAATTGCTGTATTGATTTCTTAAAAATTAAGCACTTAAAAAAATTAAAAGGATAAGACATACACAATGAAACCAACTATCTTCCCTTTAAAATAATTCAATTTCTTGTAAAAACAAAACTTAGAAAAAATACTGTAACACCATGAGACTAATTTGCAGACATAGATAATAAAGTTCACAGTCATATTGGTACTTACCCACTAAATGCCTGGACTGCATAAAGCCTGGAAGTATCCAAGGAACTTCCACTTACTATCCGAGCCTTTAATAAAGATCAGAAAAAGTACAGTTACTCAGTTGCTCTTAGTAAGTCTTTGCCAGAATTTAACTGCATCAAACATATAACACCTAATATGAAATGTTTAGCAGGGTCAGCTCCAGGCCAAAGCTAGAGTAGCTATTGCTTTGGAATACATTTTGGTAGCATTCAGCATTAGTGAAAGACACTGGAAGAACCCATGGGAAGATAAGACATTGCTTCCCAAATGTTGTTGTCCTTTAAGTCCTACAGTGTATGCAGCGTAGATGATAACTAGAGGCAAAAATCCCAAATATCATGTTTGACAGTAGCAGACCCCTGTGTTGGCAATTATGATAAGCACAACAGTGAGGGTTATCCTGTTTATAAATGCAACACATTTGCAATACACTCAAAGGAGAACAAAAGAGTGGAAAGCTGGGAAAAACATGCAGATCTCACAAATAAAATGAAGGAACCAAACAGGTCAAATAAGTCACAAACAACAACAAAATACATGATCCCTATAGCAAATACATGATTTTAAACCTTTTCATCCACAGAACCGCTATCTGAAAGAGAATTGGGAAGAAGGGGAATACAGGTTAGACAAAACGGTCTCTGAGAAAATATGATACAAAAAACTGTCATGGTTTTAACCTGCTAATGCAGAGCAGAATCTAAGTAACACCCGTGCTTAGCTGTATCACTGCAGCAAGACTACTGTCGCTACATTTTAAACAAACAAAAAGATGTTTTCAGTAGATAAGAATCCCTACTACTTACGCAGAACTGTGTGGATACCATATAATTTATATACTCTATCCCACCTCCACATGATTTTCAGTTTTTTAATTAAAAATATATTAAAACCCCAAAATATTAATGAATATATATTTAATATAGTTGCAGTGTTCAAAATAATAATGTTCTATTTTCAAGGAAAATGAAAGTGTTTGTACTAGAATACTTAAAAAACCCCCAAACTCTTGAACTGTAACTGTAATTCTATTCTATCACAGCTATATTATGATAGAAATTACCCCCCAAATGCCATAGGAGAACTACCATTGTGAAAGTGTAAGATATGAGAGAGATATATATATAAAACACTGTAAATTGCTTAATGCAAAACTGTGACGTGTTCATATTTACTATCACAGAAAAATATTTGCTGACAGGAAAAGCTACCCTTATTTTATTGTCTTGTCAATTTAAAAATACAAGTACATTTACATTTTTTTTATATACTATACTTATATACACATATACTATAAGTGTGTCTCTTTTTTTTTTAACAATTTATAGCACAGTGCATACATGAAACTGCATTGTTTTAATTGTCACCTTACCGATCTTTCCATTTTTCCTCCCCAAACAGAGTACACATTCTACAGGCTCTTTAAATAGTTCAGGTATTTTTAAGATGTTTGGAGATATCCCACATTACATACATTACAAAATCATCATTTACACCTTAAACACGTGCCATGTTTCATTTTTAAACCAGTTTATCTACAAGAAAATATCATATTCAAACATATATGAAGAATATATTAGCAAATGTAAAGGTGCATACAGTATAGTAGCAACAATTCAGGGAACTAAAAGGCTCTTTTGTGCCACTAATTTTAGAGGTTACTTATGTAATCAAAGCAAAGCACGTGCACGAGAAGAGACAGAATAGAAACCATAGAAATAGAAATGCATTTGTCTGACAACATCAGATATGATTGGCCACTCTTACTCCACAGCATATAAAGAAGATTTGGGTGACCATATGATCCTACTTTCCCACTACAAAATTATTACAGCATTTTCATAAGCAGGGTAAGAGCAGAGCCAGGAGTAACTAGATGACTGTAAGCTGGGCTGCCCATGGAAACAAAATGGGATATGCTTTTACGAGGGCTAAAGGCGATAAGAGGAATAGTTAAAACCAAAGTGCTGGAGCAGCATCTGGAGAGATGAATGTAAGGAAAGTCAAGAGAAGATATACCAACAGGACTCTAAGTAGGAGAGACCGTGAGTGAATTAATTCTCAAACTTGTAAAAAAGGTACAGTCCAAAAGGTGAAGAGAAATTTGGGGACTGAGGGAAGTTTTAGGCAGTACACCACTTGTCAGAAGCCTCACCATAATCTGTTTGTGCAACCTACACCTTCTTTCTAGAATATCTAATCATAACAAATTTTGTAATACTGCCATTTAAAAATACGTAATAAATCCCAGTATTACTTATGTGGAATGCAATTTTTACATAGTTTTCAGGTACTTTGCTACCAGCTGCCTAGAGAATCATATACATTTAGTTCAGTTGTTTGGAAAGTTATATTAAAAAATACAAAATTGTTGAGACTTGTCTTCCACATTAAATGGAATTTTGTTTTGCAGAATATGAGAGATGGACATATGAAATTTTCTTTACCTCTCTTGGGTTTCAGCCAGCTTCATCTAATTTCACTACACTTCCTTTACTGGAACCTACTTTTGCCTAAATTTAGGAAGGAGAGCAACAATCAAAAATTAGTAAGGGAAAAAAGGTTTTACGTTTTTGGTTTAACTTGTTTTTCTTTGCAGTTGCTACTTAAAAACCCCCTAAATGCAGTGGTCTAATGGCCTCTTTCCTCACTAGAAATTGCATAAAACAGATGACTGACATGAATTTCCCCAAATGAGATTTTGAGAGCATCTCTTTTTTTGAAACAAATAGCTGCATCTTCAGAGACAAAATTAGTTTGAGAACTTCAGTGTTTATTGCTACTTCTGAACTCACCATGAGACAAATAATCTGAACTGTGGAAGTGTTCTTTGTGTGTATGAGAACACCAAATCGGGAAGTGTACAGTCACCAAGCAATTCACTTTAGTAGTCATTAGGCTACCAGAATAGACAGCAACATTCCTTGATGTAGATGAGAAGTGAACTGTGATTATGTAAGAGACTACTGAATGTATTTTCAAATCAGGGATACAAGGCTAGACATCTCAGACTATAGTGCTGAATGACAATGATTTACTTAAAAGAGCTTATTTTCAGATAACACTTTTCTGTCATCCACACATTCTATGGCAAGCAACTAATCTAAAAAAGTTATGAATGTACTAAGAACAGTGTAAACGCTGGTTCATTTAGTTAACCCCATGGGATGCTTCTTTATTTCAGTTTCTCCTTAGATTTTTAAGTGAAAATTCACTACATTACAAAAAACCCAGTATAGTCTTCAATGTTATGACCCTATACCTTATGCTATTTTAGATAACCAGAGGGTCTTTTACAAGGATCTGTGGAGTGATATTGCTCCATAACTCTTGCTGTTTCAGCTCAGTGCACTCCATATATACACCCATGTAGTGGAATGATGAAGAGTAGGATGATCATCTAGCTACTTGTTACTGAAAATTGTATTTACAAATGTCAAATATTGAAGGCAAAAGTAAAATACCTCCCACCCTTTTTAGGCAGTCTGATAATTTTAAACTCAATTATATTTAAAAAGGTAACTGGTAAAAAGAGGAAAAAAATGTTTTAACTTATTTAAGGATACTGTAGTGGTACAAGGTTTCTGTTCATTTAAATTTATATAACCATAATAACTAATACAAAGAAGAAGAAAAGGTAGTATATCATTAATTACAGGAAGGAAAGCATTATGATCAACTATCATATCACACTTCTCCAAATAAGCTCATTTTCTATGCAGAATTCTTGAGCTAATGATAGAACAAAAAATTTAAAGAGAGGACAACCTTAAGGAATATTTAGCAAACCATATTTTAAAATGCTCCTGCTTAGCTAGAAAGTCCTTTCCAGCTCCATACCATTCTTTACCATTTCTCTCTAATCCTCCTCCTAAGCCTCCCATAAACAGACATAAGCCTTTAGGTAAATATGAAATTAAAAGTATTCACTTTAAAATTAGTCTTTAAGGTTCCACTAATAAGAAGTTCCATATATTAAAAGGCTGTATAACATTCAATGTACCCACTAAAATCCTGGCTTCTGTTGAAAATGGTTTGCAAGTATCTACTGAGGTAAGTTAGTCCCCAACTGGCAGGGGAGTTGGGGGTGGAGTGAGGGAGGCTTATTTGGCCTTCTTTCATCCCCCTCAAGTCCCCAAGTCATTTTCTGTCCACATATCAGTTTAAAGGTTTTGAGAAACCTAAGTAAAATTTTCAACAAGTGTTTATTAATGCTGCATAATTACTATTCAAACTCAGTCTGAAAACTAATAGATCTTACAAAAGCTGAACCTTACACTGATATCAACTCCTCTCAAATTATCACACGGTCTGATTTATCCGATATCTGATTGCTATTTTTAATAGCAATATCGTCACCTATAATTTACCACACAACACAGGAATTCATCGTACAAGATAACTAGTTACTATACCCAAAAGTCCTAGGAAAAAAATCTCTAGAGGATGCTGAAAAGACAGATTCTTCCAGCATGAAAGATAAACTAGCAAGGAAGATATAGAAGCGAAGACAGACTTTTGCTTTTGTAGCTTATGATACCATCAGAAATACAACTGGACAATAGTCTTATCAGTCAGCAGAGATATTTATATATCAAAGAGGTTCAGAAGATTCTCCCCCAAGTCATAAGCATCCTTCAAGTCTTGTGTCATTATTTCACTTCTGCATTTTTTCTGAGCAGCAGAGCATTATCCTAATACACTTGTCTTTCTCTAATGATTGCAAAAATTTAGTTCACCATCCCCCCGCCAGAGCATAACTCTAATAAGGTCGTAAAAATCTAAACTGTTAGGAAACCCTAGGATTAAAATGCTATTACGTATAGTACCTTGATTTTCCACTGTTGTACATGTGCATAATTGTATAACACCAAATTGGAAAAAGATTTGAAGTTCATTATTCTCTCAAAGTACCATTTTAATCTTTAATTCTGGAAAACGGTTGCAAGAGCGTCAAACTGACTGATAATTACGTCATTCCTGGAAGCAAACCCTTTGGACATAATACTTGCTGGAATTAGATAACAATACAGCTGTTCCAGGGAAATAACATGTGTAAAGTACGTATAGTCAGAAGTAGTTTGTAGTCTGAGCTGGACATTGTAATTAGTATGTATTGCTAAGAAAGGGAAATAAAGGATGAAAACCAGGGTCAAATAAAAGCAGCACATGCTAAAATAATAAATGCTGACCCAGTAGCTAACATAATCACTACAGAACAAAATATTACAGTATGTAAGCCTAGAGGATGTTGTCTTGCTGAAGCATATTCTAGGAAGATATACTGTATAACGCTTGAAAGATAATATTAAAGCTAGCACATCTTAAGAGATGAGTGATGCTTGTCTGACAAAGAGAAGGTCAAACTTGACTAAAGCTTGGTTGACAGGAGAAATAGAAAAATTGCTGCTAGCACTTTACTAGCAGTGATGTAGAAATATTACTAGCAGATACATTGACAGCCAAAACAAGAGGTCAGCTTGGTAAAGATAAAAACTGCATTTGTGTCTTTATTAATAAACTGGTCTACAAATCTGAAACAAGAGGACATGGATTAAAAACATCTCTGGTGTTTAGAAATTGAGCCCCATTAGACTTCTAATGGCTCTTGTTTTCTACCTTCTTTCAACAGCTATTAGATACTTCTAGCAACTTCTGAAACTTACCCCTAAAAGAATGAATTATTGACTATCAAGAGAACTATTTGATTACAGAATGTGGTATGACACTAATGCTTCTTAATTTTCGGTGGTCTCAAAAATAGAGTGCATTTTAAGCACTCTATTCTGACCCCAGCACACATAAGAATGGTAAAGCATAGGTTATCCATAAGGGATAAAGAGGCATATTTTATCTCGATATAAATGACAAAAATAAATGGCACCAAGTAATTAATTACAGCCTATGAAAGAAAACAGATAATTGATTATTGCAAGCCTTTCCATATCACACAGCCAGCATCACCACAAAACATTTGACTTGGGACCACTGTATCATGGTCTTGCAAGCTGAAGACCCATCGTGTTTCTTCCAAAGAAATCCAAGTAAACAGCCACTTGATTTGACACAAACTGTTAGACTAGTCCCTCAGGACTCTAACGAACAAAAGCATGTTCCTTGGTGCTTCTTACACTGAATATGAGAGTTTCACCGAGACATGCAAGTTGGTTTGAGGTAACAGCATAGACAGAAGTGACAGTAGGGCAGGAATGTTAAATGGCTGCCTGGGACATAGGAGCAAGATGCCAACCATCTTGGGCAACAGAGTATGCATGCAATAGCTGATAGTTTAGTGCCAAGAGAGCAGATCAGAAGTTCAAAGCAGTTGGTGCTGAAGACCCAAGTGTCCATCCACACCACAAATGTTTTGGAGGCATTTACTTCATACCAGTTCTATTTTTGGCCCTGTAGACTGAAAGCCCATTAGGTTCTTGGCACATCAGGTGTGATATTGGAGAGCAACATCTGGCTTGGCTGCATCTAAATCACACTCAGACATTCCAGTGGTCAAACTAGATGTGGCGAGTTGGGAACACTGAGAGATTTACTTTAAAATTGTACCCCTGTTCTAAAATAAAAGGCTAATGGTGGCAAACCTGTAAGTCATATAAATATCCTACTGTTAAAGATGAAGAACAATATATGTACACCTAAGATCAAGAGCAAAGAAGCAGAACATAACGTCTGGGAAACAGTCATGTATTTCACAGACTATGATGTTCATAGCTGCTGTTGGTATTGTTTCTTCTGCTATGGAGTTGTATCCATTTCCTAGCTAAGATTTAAAGAACTACCTAAAATAGTTTCAAATACTTTAAAAATTATCTTCAAAAAACTCAAACTAGGAGGCTACAAAATTTGTATAAGCCAGACTAATTTAAAGATTTACGGTAGTGGAAGAAAAAACAAGTCAATGTATAATCACATACAGAATAAAAAGATGGCATCAGCCAGCATTGCTTACTGAGATAAGACAAAGAAATTGTATTTTCTTCTGTTGATAAGTGGCTTCACAGATACGAGAGAAGGAAAAGACTTGAAATACCACAATGCTAATATGATTTTTGAAAATTGTTTTTCAGGACATTCCCTATGTAAGCAAAATAAATACAATAAAGGTGAAATTGGTAGAAAATAGCGTGCAGTTGTATTGTGATATTTGGGAGTAATTCTTTTGGCAGAAGTATCATGTGGGGTATCAACAAATATCATACAGGGAAATTTCAGCCAATGTTCTCAGCAAGTTTGGATGAGCAGAATTTCATAGAGCCTGCAGAAGACACCAATCTGGAATGGGTTGCAAGTATTTGAAAGGATGGAGCTAGAATTCAAAATGTTATTTACATATTACTGAATTCACTTCACTGCCTTTGCACTACTGTAAAAACTAGTTCTATGTTTGGAAGAAAAAAATGAAAAATGGCAAAAAAGTGATTAGATAGCAGTACAAAGCATATAGCATATTTGAAATGGAAAGCACTGTTGATGTAATATTAGTAATATTACACAGGCTACTGTCATTCTGGAAAGTATTAGTATGCAGCATGTCAGACAGAGATGACTCAGCTTTATGAACACCTGTTAACTTCAGCTGAAGTTGTCTTTCCAATTTTTGGCATCACGCTAAAAGCAAACAAATTGAATAGAAAGAAGATGACAAAAGCCAGAACAAGCAGAGATTAATAAAATAATCTGTGAGGATAGACTGAAAGAATATCGTTTGTTTTGTCTTATTGAGAGATAAAACTAAGGAGGAAGGTGGTGACAGTACTTCAAATTCATTAGAGAGTATAACAGAGTAATTTTTTTTTCTCCGTGGCTAATGATGTTAGTTACATATTAGATGTCAAAAAAAGGCAAGAACATATGCTTACTCACAATTACAAAATATACAAGTAGCATTCATGTAGCAAATACTGTAAAGTTCAGCATATTTTGTTCTGTAATATAATTACCTTTTTTTTTTTTTTAACTGAAGCAACTCAAAAAAGTCTCAAGATAATTCTCATGAAAGCAAAGAGATTGCCCTTCTTAACATTGAAAAATGGTTATTTTCCCCACTGTTAGCTTTTATGCTATAGGTAGAAACAAAATCAAATTACACAGTTTCAGCTCTGCAAACACCAGAGACACACAGATGTTAAGAGCGATAGACTGGTACACTGGAATTCAAAGCATGACTTTTGGTTCTACAGGACTTTTTCTGCCCGATAGGACATGCATAAATCCTTCTGAATTCCAGTCCCTTTTTACAGTTATTAGGAAAAGGCATGTCTCCTTGTCCTCTGCTTTTTTTGTAAAAGAAAATTTCAATCAACATGCCTTTTAAATTTCCCAAACAAAATTCCCAAACAAGATATTTGCAGTATCTTCCCAGCCTTATGGATGCAGAGAAGCATCAGCTCTATCTTGTTTGTGCTAAATGGAACAGAAAGACCTACAGGTTAAGATTTAAAACTGCTTTTTCTCTTACTCATCCATTTTACACATATTCCTCTCTCCTGGTTTATTTTACATTTGATAATAAATTCATTATATCTCTCTCTCATTTTTCCATCTTGGTATATATGCAGCTGCTGGACAAGAGTTCCTTTGGTGAGGCTGCAATTACACTGGTGATACCTAGAGCTATGCAGAGTTTATGAATCTGTGATAGCACTGACAAATCACTGGCTGCTGTTTGGCCTCTGATCAAGAAACCTAATTTCTCAAAAAGAAGAATCAGAGAGAAAAAGATGTTTTGCCACATCACACCTCTGAGATTCCTTAAACAAGTCCAACTAGTTTCAGTAGTCAACTCCAGAGAAGCTACTAGCACATCAGTCAGCAGTTTGCTCTTTACCACAACTTTAGTGAAAGCAGATTACAGTCTTTTCTGTGTTCAACAAGGCTTTAACTTTTTTCTAGTTAACTTGTATCTTTTTACACATCATATTCTTTATCATAGTATCAAGGACATTTTTAAACAGCTCTACCAGCAACACAATCAGAAGACATGGGCTACCTGGAAAACCTTCTCTTTATATAGGTTTTAACTGAAAATAAGTAAAATTTTCAGTGGAGTGAGTAAGAGTTTTACCTGAGGCAAGTGCAGAAGAAAACTCTCACAAAAATGGAATGCATTAAACAATATAAGAGTGCAGGTGTCTGTATGTATGTTTTGTTCTTTGCTATGATTATTTATATATCAATCAATCATGTCTTTATTTTCAGGTTTACCAAAACTTCCAATCATGCAAGCTACCTTAAGAATACTCTCCACTGATCAAGGAGGCAAATATCATGGTTAACAAAGTTTCATCAGTTTCAACAACAATTTTACATCAGCAGGAACTGGAGAGGGGTCCTACAGGAAGGATGGTGAGGGGCTCTTTATCAGGGAGTTGGTGATAGCACATGGGGTAACGGTTTTAAACTGACAGAGGGTAGATTCAGATTAGCTGTAAGGAAGAAATTCTTTCCTGTGAGCGTGGTGAGGCCCTGGCACAGGTTGCCCAGAGAAGCTGTGGCTGCCCCCTCCCTGGCAGGGTTCAAGGCCAGGTTGGACGGGGCTTTGAGCAACCTGGTCTAGTGGAAGGTGTCCCTGCCTGGGGCAGGGGGGTTGGAGCTAGATGGTCTTTAAGGTCCCTTCCAACCCAAACCATTCCATGATGCTACGATATTTTCTTCTATTTAGAGTTCCAGGGAGACACAACTGTGTAGATGCTCCACTGATCACCTGGAAAACATGCTTAAAGAAAAAGTCTGGCACCTGTCCCATGAAAGTAGTCAGAATTTCACTTTGGCAACAACACAGAATCTCCTTGGTTTCACACTTTATTGTAATATCCTACTTCTCCAATAGATCAGAGGAAGATTTGAGCATAATTATGAACTCATGTTTTCCAAGTCATTACATTTTTTAAATGCATGTCTAGATATTTTTTCAGCCAGTTGCTTTAACAAGATTCCTTTTACCCTGAAGCTGCATTATAAAATGATACACTGTTATTTCGGCTTCTAAAATATGATCTACAGAAAAGGCTTAAATGTTTTAGAAATAGAATTAGAAAATATTTCTTAATCTTGGTGGTAAAATACCGATTCATGTTCATTCCCACAGCAGAACGAGTATAAATAAGCCCTTGGAACTGACATTCACGCTCAGGTTTTCTCTTAGCTCTAGCAAATTTATTTTAAATCTGTTTAAACACAGAAAGGGCAAGCAAATTGCATGAATATTAATCAATATACATTAATTCTAAAGACAGTGAAAATAGTGTTAAATAGTTTTCTGTTCTTGTAATATGAGTAAAGTAGTAGAGACTTTCTTCTTTTATGAGGGAAACTGGCAGTTTTAATGAATTACTTTTCCTAAAACAGGAAGTCATTCTCTAAACACAAATAGTTTGGGGTGGTTTGTTTTGCTGGGTTTTTGTTTCTTTGCTTTTAATAAACAGCCAAAATTTGGATGATTTCTGCTAAACCTTACTGATTAAGGATGTAGGGGTTTTTGTGTTTTGGGAATTTTTTTTGGCTTTGGTTTGTTTGGGGTTTTTTAAAAGTTTTTTTTTTTTTTTATTTTTTAAAATTATTAAAGAATAAGTATAGCTATTCCAGCAAAAGGGCATCTGATAACAATAGAGGTTTTTGGATTCCCAGACTGTTACGCAAGTGATTTGTGACACACGTTTTCCTGATGTAATGCACACTGATTCAGTAAGAGTTACTATGCTAAACTGCTGATTTTCAATTTATTTGGATACTACCCTTTTTTCAAAGAGATGCAGTATTACAACCTAAGATGTTCTGATAAACATGAAGCCTGTAACTGCAGAATTAGAATACAATCAGCCATAAGAACACTATTATGTTTTCTGAAAGACATATTAAACCATTTTTTAAAGAATTCTTTCACTTAAGGTTTCTAAAACTTGGATTATCTTTGTAACAGATCTTGGAAAAAACATAACTTCTTGTTAATAGGGGTTTGCTTTTACTTGAATGGTAAGAATCTCTAAAATGATGATCACTACTCTCAGTATAATTTTCCTTACTCTAATACGTTTTTTGAAGATTGAACATGTAGTAGCAGCAAGCAACTGATGCAGATCATCCTTTCATGAAGGTGGTGAATGTAACTACTTGCTCTTTCTCCATGGACAAAATATGGATGTATCATCTTTATCATTAACTGATTAGATTTCCTCACGTAATTTTTCTAAAGCAACCTTTGTACAATTCTATTCATCTCAAGCTGAATGGACAGCCATTTACTGTTTTAATTTTCTGATATTCCTTTTCCCCATGAAAGGACAGACAAGAAGCAGGAAGGGAAGGGTACAAAGACTTATGCCTGACTCTAGAGCAAAACCAGTGGCGAGAAAAAAAATGCATAGACTCTTGTGTGCATGAAACACAAGCATATGCAAGACAGACTCATTCAAATCATTATATATTGGTTCATCTGCAACATCTTGGCTGAATTCATGGAGTTAATAATTTTATAGAACACTATTTTACTTCCTGTAATATTACTGGAAGATTTCCAGAGTGCACATATATATATATATGAAAAAGGATTTTCTAGAATTTTAGCTAAGCAGATTGCATGCAGGAATATATCGTATTTCTCAATTCCCACCTATATCATCTGAAAATGTATTCAGTTTCCTCCCACTTCAGCTTCTTATCCCCCCCCTCGCTCCCTCAAAGTTAAAGATATCCATCATTGTCTTTACCTGACCAAAAGGCATGCACAAACATGAAATTAGGAAAGAAAAAAAAGACAGTTGGAAAAACTAGATTATTAAATTCTGTAGTTCATAGTCATCCCAATACAGCACAAAACCAGAATTTTTAACTTGCAATAAGTCTTGTTTTCCTCAGTACCACACATCTATTCAAGTGCATAGCAAGGGTACCCGTTTCTTCCTCAGCCTGTTTACACAATACATCTGTTCCATTGTCACCATATTCTAATGTGAATATGGAATTTACACTGATTAAAAGTCTCTGTAATCTACCTGTTTAAATTATTAACATATGAAGAGAAAAGCAATAGATGAAGCAACTTCTGTCCAAAAGTATTATGTCCCCAAATCCAGCTCTTTATACCTCATATATTAGGCGTTTTTTTTTTTTTTTTTAAACATTGCAGATCAACTATATCAGCCACACAGGATACACAATCAGCCCTAATATTAATGAAGTCTTTTGTCACTCCAGGTTAAAAAAAACCCCAAACCCCATTTATTAAGGATATGGTAGAATACAAACAAAACCTTGTATCACTGAATACTGTGGTTTCAATATTTTGAAACAGAACAGAACATTTGGGGGCTTGGTATTGCTGTTAACTATTATTAACTAATATTGTTCCTGTCTGAGTTATTCTTCTACAATGATGCAAGGACTATTTGCAGTATACTCATCCGTTAACTATTTTTTTTTTCCTGTTAGAATATGCTTGAGATTAGAAAGATGAGTAATGCCATTGGGCTAAGTGAAGGAAAAGCATCTCAAAGAGATCACATTAAAAAAAAGTTTAATTATTTTGTACGAGGTGATGCTGAACTCAAAGGAAACTTAAAGTGTAGCCACAACTCTGCTGCATACCTTCTGGTGAGTGTTTACAGTGAAGTACACCTAAAGTCATATAAAGTATGTCCAAACTAAATCAACTTAAAGCTGCATGAGTTCAAGACAGCTTGTTTAGATTTAGTTACACCTAAGCTTTCAATAGTGCCACAACACCATTATTCACTAAAGGATAAGTATAAATTTCAGTTTGTATTTAATTTTTTAACAGCAAAATACTTGAAGAAATGAGGTGGTAATGACAACGGAGGGGTCTTATAGATTTTGAAGAATTTCTGCAAGATGATAAACTGTTACTTTTGTTACGGCAATGGTAGACTGATTAAAAAAAAGAAGGATGACTTATCAACAACCTCTTTTATAGTGTGGTATGAACAACACTGACTGGCATCAGCTGTTACTACTGGTCAATGAAGGAATTAGTAGCTCAGTTTGGCATAATACATGCAAATATACATGTTCTATTTTTATTAAGTGCTGTAGTATTTTATACACTAAACTAGAATTCTGCCATCTGACTAGACAGCCTTCCCTTACCCAATCTGCACCAGCAGCCTAAGAAGGAGCCTTATTTTTAACCCTGCAAACCCAAACACAATTCACAATATTTCAATCAGTCAACATAGTTACCTCAAGCAATTAAGGAATAAGATGGAATATACATCTACTTTTCATTTCTCTTTCTACAGTGGTCCTTTCTTAAAGCCCACTTCTCAACACAGCTGATGTAGATTGAGTGTAGGAGAACTCTTAATCTATCATTAAAAGCACTTTATCTTCTAACAGGCTTATTTCCCCATTACAGTCACCGGCAACCAATATGCAATTGCTGTGACCAAGGTAATGGTTTTATTTATCCTGTTTCCACCTGAATGGCTATAAAATCACTGATTAATTTACTGAACAATACCAGATCAATTGATTTTCATCTGGGCCACAGCAATGACCTTTTCAAGTCCAAATCCAAGACATATTCACATAATAGAACTGGTACAATACTATTAAGTATAGTTGTTAGTTACTAGTAATTGTGCACCTATACAAGTGTATTAAACCCAGACATGATGGAGGTAAACCATAAAGGAAACAGAAGACTGAGTACCACAAGACAATGTTAGATTAACTTCTGAGGCCTATACTCTTTGGGAAAATACAGTTAACTCGGGCAGTTCCAGCAAATAGTTATTATAAAAAGGCTAGAAAAGCTGTCAAAATAAGAAAATATACACTTGTTCAAAAGAGCATAATTGGAACAGAGTTTGAAATATGCATTAGTAATATACTTATTTGCTGACAGCTTTTCTTAATGTGGAACCAAATGACCACACTGCAAGGGGAGTGTGGTAATACTCCCTTTGTTTTCAAATGTCAGCATCACATTTCCTCCTTCAAGCATATACAAAGCAAGGCTGTACTGATACTGATCTCTAAGTTCTGTTCTTCAGTCAGACACCACTAAATGTAGTACAAATCCTTCCTATAAAAAAATAGAAACCCCACTTTCATGCACTGTTAAAGAGGCAACCCCATCCCCGGCCCCTGTAATCTGACTTGCCACTGTATAATGTATAGATTAAGATGAGTTCACCCATCTTGACATCACAAACAATCTACAGGTTACTCTGTGGTAGAAAATTCAGACCAAAGGCTTCTTAAAATCTGATCAGTCACCAAACAATCAGCAAGATCTTCATCAACTAGATCAGGAAGCTATTGCACATAAACTACTACTCATAGAAAGAGTCTATGTTATCATCAAAAGCATCTCAGAAGAGTGCATGCAACTCTGGAAGCTTATCCAAAGTGATAGTTTCATCAGGAGAGAGAATGATGCTTATTCTAAGGCATCTGTAAAAGATAACAAGATAGGGATGGAATGAAGGAAGCCACTGGGGGAAAAAAGCTAGAAAGTAACAAGTGAGGACTGGAACTATAACTAAAAGGGTAAGAGTTATTCTCAATTATAGCGTACAAAGAAACAAACCACTGCCTAACATTTCTCTGTTTTTTTTTTTTTTTTTTTAAAAAGACATCAATCCCTCCATTAATGTACATGCATCATCACAATGCCTCTAATGTCCTTACAAAACTTTAAATTTGAGGATCACTCATGTACCGCTCACATCTCCTCTCAACCATATACCCTATTGCTTTCATTCCAGTA
Source organism: Strix aluco (assembly GCF_031877795.1). NCBI lineage: Eukaryota > Metazoa > Chordata > Aves > Strigiformes > Strigidae > Strix > Strix aluco. The sequence continues at coordinate 25,524,616 of NC_133942.1, read as the reverse complement.
TGTCTCCAAAACCACGTTGTAATAAATAATACATAAGCAATCAGCCCATAGTGTATTTTTTCTCTCCAGCTACAGACTGAGAATAGGTCTATCCGATGGGGCTCTTGTGCACTAATAAATTATTTATGTACCAAAGTTTCAATGACCTTACTTCACGTGCTACTAGAATTAAAATAATAGCATTCTAAACCTTTCTTTTGTACTAAATTGGACAAATAATACTACTGTATTATCTGATTATAGCTCTGATTGGTCAGATTGCTGTCTACCCATTCCTGCCTACATGGACAGATGAAACTCATTGAACAATAGGCTATGTTTTGGTTGTATAATGAAAATTAATTGAAGGAACTTGATCTGAAACTAGTACTTTTCCATCTGCAAATAAGAAATCAGAAGTTGACTGTGAATCAGTTACAGGTGTAAGAGTTCAAAACCCCAACAAACCCATTCATAAAAGTAATGTAAACCCTAAATCAGCTATTAGTTGCTTTTCTTTAAAGCTATTACTGCTCCTGCAAATATTAAAAGGAAGATATAATAAGCCAAACTACTATTTGCTTAAATGATAAACTAAGTATTCTCTGGACATGCATGAATCCACACATAAAGAAGAGGGGGCAAGTTGTGAAAACTCAGAGGCTACAAACCATACATTTTTTGTATTTTGTAGAACTCCTTTAAGAACTTATTTACAAAATGTTGCCTCCTCTACTAAATCAAAATTGCTGTGCAATTCAAGTAATAAACAGAAGTTAAATATGTCTTGTCTTGGAGGACAAACTGACATTAAGAAGACATCCTTCTTCAAAGGTTGCATTCAAAATATTCAAAAAAAGTATTTCCTTATCACAGAACAGTTGATGCTGGAAGGAACCTCTGGAGGCCATCTAGTCTAACAACCCTGCTCAGGGAGGGTCACCTAGTGCACACTGCCCAGGACCATGTCCAGATGGCTTTTGAATATCTCCAAGGACGGAAATTTCATCTGTGGATTCCATTACCTGTGAATAGACTGTCTATAATATCAGTCATCAAGCTCACTGAAAGTAAAATCAAGAAAGATTTGACTCTAATGTCACTCAGCAGCAGAAATTTTTCAGGTAATGTATTCCTTGAGTAGACTATTGCAGCTAGGAAATATATTCTGAAAAATTGTTAGGTGTTCTGCAGACATAAAAAGGTAAAATATCATATTCATCCATTAGATATAAAACATGAAAGACTGCTTTTTTAATAAGTCTTGCCAGGTATGCAACAGGACCTGAAGATATATTTGTAACAAACCAGTGACTGCTGAGGCAGAATCCCTGATTGTAACAAATGTCCTCCTCGTTGGGGTAGAAAACAAAGTGTGAAGAGAAAACAGAACTGCTACTCAAGTCAATGCATACTGTTTTAAGAATCTGAGAAGCAGTGTTGTTGTAGCAGTTAATCTGTAAATTCCCTTTAACCTCTTGCTGTATTCCCTTCTCCTTTATTTCAGTGGAAATAAAAATGGAGGCCCTAATATGACCTCTTATAACCATGCAGACACTTTATGCCCCATAGACTACAACCAATAACACATTTTCATAAACTGGCCTTAGTGTCAGTTGGCTTCTCTGTAAACACAGTATAATAAATGCTTCATTAATTCAGAAGAAAAAAATGTCAATAGACTAAGAGACTCAAAGAGGTCTTTCACCTGCTGGGTTAAAAGAACAAATATATTTAATTCATAGAACTGATTGCATGAAATGTAACATCATATGTTATCTAATAATACATATAAATGCACAGACTTTAAATAGTGGAACCAATCTGGGTTTCACTATTTTGGGTCTTCCCTGTGTGCTTTCTTTAATTAGATCCTCAGACCTTTATATTCCCATCATAGAACAATGACTAGGTAAAAAGACTGTGGTCCCCTCTCCCATGCCTCATAAAATCATGAAAATATCACAAAAATACTAGCTATTGCTAGCTGTTTCTTCATACATGCACCATCTAGTATCTAACACAGTACTGTAGAAAAACACCTGCAAAATGCAAATCTACAATCTAGTGTCATTATTTGAATGTAAAAACAGACTTTAAAATAAACTTTCATATTAGCAATATTTAATTGCTTGTGTAACATACTTTCAACTTAACTATATTTTTATTGTAAAAGTAGTTGACCATGTACAAAAAACCTTTATGGTAGTTCAAGCTTTGGATGCTCATTACTACCAAATACAGTCTTTGGCTAAAGGCACAATTCTTCATCTTTAAAATGAACATATCAGGTTATTATTTTTTCAAGGCAGATAAAGAAAGCAAAGATTCAGTCAAGGTGACAATTACCATCTGGCTAGCTACAGTAATTACGTGCTCCCAATTAAATGCACATTCAATATTATAATGTTAGCAATACAGTGTATGTTAATATTGAAAAATCACCATATCTGTGTATTACTAGAGATATTAAAGTTATGTATATGACTGTCTGCTTTGAAGTCTGTTAACACAGAAGATAAGTGATCTTTTATATATATATATATACATATAGATATCTCAAGAATAAATCTGTGTCAACGCCCTCTGTGAGTTAAGTTCCTTTCCACTATGTCTTCACACATGGATGCTACCATTTATTCTTCTCTTTCCTCCACACCCTCCTCTTCCCTTTTTTGGGGACTGGCTACTTGATTGAGGGGGTACTGGTAGTACGACTAAGGACAGTTAGACAGTTTAGACTTGCACTCTCACAAGTACATAACAAGTTATAGGTTGCATACAGGATGCAAAACACTGCTGATCTGTATGAATATAGAACCAACCACGCCTTGAAAACTGTTAAAGAAAGTACTGTAATATCTGAACGCTCTGGATTACTCCTGTGAATACATTTATAAAGCTCTAAGAAAACCAAGAACCACGTACTGTTTAGTTCTTTTTATAAGATTTAAATCTTGTGAAATTTAATTTTCAAGTTGCTGAAATTTAAAGCAATACAAATGCTTACAAACATGTTTGACTAAACATTCAGAAAATTCCTTCAAAACAAACTGGTAATATTTTAGCCTTTTGACATCCATGGGACTATTTCATAGTATGAACAAAAGCAGACATAGCAGAATTTTTCTCACCAAATCCAATGGAAGCAGGATCAGGTACCATACAGAAGCTAATGTCCAATCTAGTAAGAACAATGTTTTACTTAAAAGACAATAATAAAATACTATTACCTCCAGCAAGGATCTTCTCCTCCAAATCGCTCATTTGTTTCTTGTATGCTTTTAAAGCAGCTTCTTTAAATGATGGTCGAATTCTTTTTTTCTTTGGAGTTTCAGTAAGCATCTCCGGGATGTTCTGATTTTCATCTTCCCTTACTTCCATGTCAGCAGCCATGTCAGTTTCAACTTCCAATATCTCTTCACTGACCACACTGTCCAACTGTGTGGCATATTGCTCCTCTGGTAGTATTGCATATGAAGTTTCATACAAAGGCTGCCCCAATTCACATTCTTGGACCTGCTCACTAGTTTCACTACTATTAGTTCTATTTTCTAGTTTAGCGAGGACTTGTTCCATTACTTCTACATAGTCTGTTTCATTCTCACCATGTGGTTCAATTAAGTCTTCCTCATACTCTGCTTTGTAGCAATAAGGTTCAGCATAAACATCAGAATCGAGCGTTGTACTCGATTCATTTGCAGTAGACTGAGATAAAGTTCTAAACCTTCCCATGAAAGATGAACCACTGTCTTCATACCCACTTAAACTCTGTGTACTTTTATTCCAGACTACTTCTAAAGCTGATTTAGCGCGTTGAAGTGTAGATCCAAATTTAGGAAAGCTGAAAGTCTTATCAGAAAGGTCTATGCTTAATCGGCTATGCCATGATTTAGGGGCTGTTTCTTCTGAGTCATCGCTTGGTAGTTCACTCTGGCTTCGGTACATCATAGGCAATCTGTTTTGATTCTGATAAGGGGAAAGAGAATTTGTTTCCTGATAATCATCATATTGACCGGTCCACTGACTTTGTGATTCGCTATCAAGTCCTGGACATGATGGAGAAGTACCATCAAGGGTAAAATCGTAGCTTTCAGTATCATACTGGAAATCAGAACTTTGGCACTTTCCAAAATCTGTCTGTTGATCTGAAGGGCTGCTCATATCATACACAAAAACTTCCTGTGCGGATGAGTCTAGGCCCAAATCTGCCCCTTGTTCCAACTGATTCCAGTCTTTCCATGGGGAAAGATCATCATGCAAAGAAAGCTGAGAATCACTATAGTGGCTTCTGTCTCCAGATGCACATATTATTCCATTGCTTACTCCACTATCAATGGTTTCTGTATTCTCCACTTCATTTTGCTCTGGATACTGTTGCATATCTTGGACAACCGCCTGTTCCTGGGAACTGCCATACCAGTCTGTAGAATCGTCTTGCCTGCGCTGCCAAAGTTCTCGATCAGAGGAAGACAATAGTGAACTGCCATTTGTTCTGCAAAAATACTGATTTTCAGAAAAATCCTCAGAGTAAGACTGACACAGTTTTGAGAAATCTGACTCTGAACGGCTAAGCTTCGGTGTTGCAAAGTCATTCTGTAAATGCCATAGAGGAGTCATGTCTGAATAATAGGTCTTCGACTGTTTTTCCACGGTGTCAAACTCTGGTGACTGATTGCCATAATTTCTTCTATTTGAATAGGTGCTAATGTCAGCAGTTCTGTTAAGGTCTTTAGTATCTGGGGACTCGATACTCCCCTTTGTAGTGCTTGTTTTTATTTGAAGTGCTGATTTAGATATCTTTGCATAACTGTTCTTATTTATATCTGATTCCAAATCTTTATCGCTGTCAGGTGACTCCCAGTCATGTATTTTAGTTTTTGCCTCTACAGTTAAAAGCTTCATATCCATACTCTCATATGTCTGAGAGGAAGGTAGTCCTCTTTCTCTTTTGTCTTTTATGTCATGGGAAAATATATCTGTAGAAATCCCAATGCCAGTTCCCTTAAGCTTATATGACTTTTTTAAAATCAAATCTCTCTGCTGTGATGACTCAAAGTAAACAAGAATGGGCCTTGGCTTTGCATTTGGACAGTCTCTTTGTTGCCCCAGTCTTTGGGCAAACTCAATTTTAATAGTGCTTTGTGCCTCTGAGAACCCCATTTTATCTATTAGTATCTTGTAAACTATGCTTTCAGTTTTTTCAAGCCTCTCTTCAGGCACATTTAGAAATCTAAGACTTGCTTTGTTTCCTGGATGGCCTATCTGCTTAATGTAGTCATGTATGTCCCGAGTTTCTCTTCTGGACTGTACAAATCCAGTTCGCAATTGTTCAATTTCATTTTGTACAACTTCTACACTACTAGAAATTTCATCAATTGATTGTTTCAGAGCATTAACATGCCCTCTTAATTCAGAGAGTTCTGTTTCAATTTGACTTATTCCCTGAAGCTCTTTAAAGATCATTTCCATAACATCATGGGTTTGACTAATACAACCTGTCGAACTAAAGCCAGGTTCAAGAGTATTTGATTTCTGGTGACGGCCAGTTCTGTCCAGAGATTTACTTCTTAAGCCCCATGTTTTCTTCCATGTACTTAGTTCTGAGTCTGACGAGACACATTCTTGGCTCTTCTTCCATTTCCTTAGTTTTCGTAAAGCTCCCAGCTTCAGTGTGTGTAAAGTGCGTTCTCCATCTGAGCTTCCATCAGATGGTGCAAGGCTGCTTAAGCTTTTTCTGTTGCGTCTCACAGGCATTGTGTGTGATAAGTATTCGTTTTTCTTGCTATTACTTTTTACTTCACTTAATGACTCAGAATATGAACTATCATTTGAAGACAGATCTTGAACTATATCTTCATTATTACTATTTTTTGTTACAAAAATATGCTTTTGCAGTCCATTGGCAATAGCAACTCTGTAACTGAATGTTGGAGAAAGTGAAAATTCTCTATTACTTTCCTCTTCTTCAGTTGATAAGTTGCGAGCAGATGGGCACTTGGCAATCTTTTTAACAGTGCTTTTTAAAGTATTTGAAAATTTTGGATTCTTTGTTTGTCCAATCTGAGTTAAGTCTTGTTCCTTTTTGCTCTGACAACTCTCTTTCCTTTTTGTATTATTTCCCGATTTCTTTGTAAACATTCCTTTGCAAATCTTATATATGTAAGAGGAGATCAGGCTCTTTAAAAGGGCAGAAACCATGGAGTGTAATTATATTAAGCTGTTTCCACAAAACACAATTTTTGATCCTGACAAGTATTTGTATCTCCAACAGGATCATCAGCATATGTTTCATCAGAGACTATAGATATATAAACTGCTGATGCTCTGGTATCATTGACAGAAAAAAAAATTAAAAAAAAAAAAAAAATCACACATCTGCTTGTTGGAAACCAAATCCTGAAGGAGTTTTGTATGTCTTGCAAAATCTCACTCTGTTGCGCATGGCTTCTTGAAGTGTCTAAAAAGGAGGGAATGACATTACAATGGCTGCCAAACAAACTTATTATTCAATAATATTGATGTTGTTTTAACTGGGTTACAATAGAAACACAGAGGAGTTAAGTATTTATTTATGCTTTCCCCTTAATTGTCCGAGTAGAATTTTCCATGAACAATTGAAGTTGAAAGCAGCTCTAGGCAACTATTTTTAACATAAATGAATAAGATACACTTATTTACAGGCTTCTTTGTCCCGTTTAATTCCCTGACTTTAACCGAGATATTTGGTATTAATGCTGTCCGCTTTTTTCCAGAGTAATGACATTTCAATTTAGATCCATATGATATACTGCAGTGGTCAAAAAAATGACAGGGGAACAAATTGTTACTAGCTAGTAAAACAGAAGCAGAAAGGTCTCTCTCAGTTCATCTTTCAGAGCAAGGTAGGATTTTGCACAACAAATCAGTATTGTATCAATGAAGTACTGTTTTATCTTAAGATTGAATCATGCACATGACTATGGTTTGAGAAATAGGTGCTTTTTTTTTTTTTTTATACCAGACTGTAACACATGGTACGGTAAGCCAGGACTTAAAGTGGGCATACCTTCTTGGTTTCTCTTCTTTAAGAAGAAAAAAGACCTACAGAAAACAACAGAAGATCGTAATGACAACTGATGGACATTCTCATCCAGGTTACTAAGTTTTACATTGTTCTGGTCACAGAAAAAAAAAAAAAACAACAAAACCACCCTACACAAAGTGAAAGGAAGAGAAAGAAACAAATATTATTTATAAGTCTCAGGACAAAGCCAGCTTCCATTACAACAGGAAAACAATTTGATCTAAAATATGGAAGAGTAAGAAAAGATTTCATGGGGTACCTGGAAGATTCTATTCCATAAAACAAAAGCTTGTATTCCATAGATATGCAGTCAATGCATTTTAAACATATAAATGTACTTTTTTATACAGCATATCATTCACCTCAGTCTCATAGCTGCAGAATAAAACCAAGTCAAATAGCTCAAAAAATCCAACAAAGAAGTAGTTCTTAAAATGACAAGTTCTGTTTCTAAACCAGCTAAAAATTCTTTGGCAGAATAAGAAGTTGATTTAGCTACAGGGTATATGAAGGGTTAAAATTTGCTCTGTGGTGTCTTGAGAGGAATAAAGGACATGAACTGTCCTCTTTGTCTGCAAACAGCATGGCACTGTGTGAAAAAATACGGTCTGCTCACACACCTCGAAACCTGGTCTTTTCATTACAGAGTTTGTCTTCACCGACCTTACTATTATACTCCTGTTATGATCAATAATAAACACTAACTACTGATTCATACTGCATCAGGAAAATCCACTATGCTGAATAGAGCCCAAGCAAAGCTGGTAAAAACCTGGTTGGCTTCTGGCATCCTGGAACAGAGGATGTAAACAGACTTTTCTTTTCCACTTATAACAAAATTGGGATGCAGCCTAAGAGCAAGCAGAACAAGAATAGGCAACGTTCTTCATCCTTCTCAAAGTTGCTGCCTATTATTTTATAAAAGGTGAAATATTTGTGGAACATTAATCATATTTTTAACACATATGCTTCAGCATAGCTCTTGTGACTTCTTTTACTTCCAGGCTTATGCCTGAAGTCAGAGTGTTGAGAGTGAATTAAGAGCAAGCAATGTTTGCAAGCAAAAGAATGCTCAATGAGACTGCATGCAATTTTCAAGGCATGCAAATGGCATCTCAGAATATTACAAAGCTCTTGCTAGAGCCAAGGCTGCCTTGTTTTCACATATTATGAAGTAGAGGAAGGAACCATCCTGGGACACTTTTCAATATCAAAGGCATGTTTCTAGACGTAGAAACACTTGTTACCATTCAGCTCTTACACTGAGTATCTGTAACCATTTATTTAACAAGATTTGAAGTGTGACTGCCTGCCTTCTCTGCCCACACAACCACAGCTTTTTAAGTGCCCTCTTACAGAAACTTCATTCAGATGACTTGGACATTCTTCTCATTGAACAGCCTTCAAACCAACAATGTATAAACGAGCTAGAAGGCTTGTTTACTGGCTCAGCCTACAAAACATCAAGAAATAATGAAATTATCATTGGAATCTGGAACATTTTCATTCAATTTAAATAAGGTTTAATTCTCTGTAGAAGAATCTTGATCTCATAGCCAGCCATATATATGTTTTATCCAATGCCTAACCCATGCTTTTTATCGGAGATAATTGAAAGGATTATAAATAGCTGCAAACGCAGAACTCAATTTATTTGAACCCAGTTTCTGACAACGCCATAGTAAATTAAAAGCTGTGTTGTTACAAACACACAAAGATCTGCTAAATGGAGCAGATTTATGTTCTCTCATGCGAGTTCCATTCCATTGCAGCTATATAGTCATATGATCTGTTCATCAGTTTACAGTCTACCATTTCTCTGTCAAATACTCATTTTCTAAAATGGTATTTCTACACATGGAATCAATTTTAAGTCATTATAGGTCTCATCCATTTATTTTTGTAAAGATTCACATAGGGTTGTTCTTACAGTTTTAAATTGGTGTAGGTTAAAACTCTAGGAAATAAGGAACTGTTTTTTGAGAAGCACATAGGAATAAGTCAATTATTTGAAGGAGCTACAAGATGTCATTCAGCGATTTTCCTGGTTTTATCCAGTTCTCCCAATAAACCATCATGACCCCATTTTTTATTTTCACTCTGCTTGTTTATTGGCTTAAATAAATTTACATGATAAAGTTGAACACAGATGGGTTAACCCATTCTAACCCATTCTAAGCATAAGGAATACAGTTGAAATGTTTCAGCACTAAAGTACAGACTATATGCTAGATGGTTATAGAGCAGGAAGCTGGAAAGTGTTATGGATTGTGAGAGAAGAAATAAAAGAAATTGTTGAGGGGTTCCTTCTGTAAAGAAAGAACACAATGACACTTCCTTCAACTTCTTACCCATAGCAAGTCTGAATACAGACTTTTGTCAATCCACTTGATGGTGAACAGGTAATTTGGATTGATTTCAAGGATGCTGTTGACAACAAAGCATTGTCAAAATAAAACTTGTCAGTTGCGAGCATCATGTATAAAACTAATGTGTCACGTAGGTGGGGGGCGGATTGGGCTGGGTTAAGAATGATAGCTTTTTAAATAATACAAGCAGTGTATTTTAGTTACATGTCTGAACAGCAGATCCTTACAGATTCCTTTTTTTTTTTTTATTTTATCAAATCCAGCATTCTGTTTTGATAAAGAAAGAAAATCGAATCATCTTAAAAAAAGAATTCAGTATTTAAAAAGAATAGCTAGATCACTGTTGACCTCCTGTTCAGATCCCAGTAAATGAAGCTGTAGAGCAGCAGCCCTCTCCATTCAGAGGTAGCTTTGTGGATGCAGACTGTTCCCTCAAAAAAGCAAGAAACAGGCAGAACCATAGCCCTGCTTAACCTTTACACTATTAGTCAACTACAGGGGCCTGTGTGTATTGGAAGGGGACAGGGAAGAAGATGAGACTAAAGTGCAGTCTCCCTCTATAAAAAGGCATACGGCAGCTGTGCATTCATGACACCAAGACAGTAGGGGAAAGCAAAACAAAACCAAAACGTCTTTTTCTGCAGCAATACCATTCCGTATTCCTGCCAAAGTCACTACTGGCTACAGGCAGAAACATCTATTTGTGATACGCAAAATACTTCACAGAAATTTAATTAATCACACATACAAACAAAATGTAAACAATCCACTCTGCAGCCTCAGAAACTAAGGCTAAGAGAGATTCTCTTACTACCAAGAACCTAGGCAATCAACAACAGAATAACTAGAATTCAGATCTACAGATTTCTCAAGAATGGTCTTTCACTAGTCTCATAGTCGCCTGGGAACAAGGTTATCCTGACATAACTGTACTTACCATCAGTGTTTGTCTGTTGGGCAAAACCTATGCTACCTTACTTTAGACAAGCATAACTGCGTATACTCCAGATTGCTTCACTAGTTTGCTATAACGGTAGCATTATACTGACAATCTCAGATGACCTAATTCAGGAGAACTTAATTTGAAACAATTATCTGCTCCTTTATATTATTAAATTTTCCTAGTATTCTTAAATACTGCCATTTTTATTCTGTGTTACTGGCGAGTCTTTCAAGGTAAAGTGGTTCTCATCTACACAGATGAGCTGCCTGCAGACCCTGACAAAGACAGGGACAACAGCAAGGAAGTAGTTCTGCTGTCTCTTTTGGATACTCTTTGTTCCAGGAGTTCCTCAGGTCTTCACCTGCAGAGTTCTGCTCTATCCTATCACCCCCCTCAATATTCACATGACAGCATGAAGAGCTATCAGCACTCTCTCCTTTTGGCTAGAATGCTATTCCTATTGTCCATCAATATACTTTGGAAACTTCACTATATCTGCTTATTTATCTGGTGATATTTCTTTACGGATCCTGCTAGTAATGTATCTAACCACCAGTAAACATGTTGTCTTTCTATTTATGGGGAATGTTACCAATACAACTAACCACCAAACTGCTGTTTCAAACCCCAGTCTAAAGAGACTACAATCTGCTTATTTTTTTAACCCACAAGGCATACTGCTGTCCTGAAGAGCTTGCACGTATACTCATCACGTACACTATGGAATCCAATCTAAAACTTTAACAGTCATAATGCAAGACTGGTCATTCATAGCTGTTACTTGACTCGTTTGTTCTTTCAGCATACAACTTCAGCGAGTTTAAGGATAACAACAGATGCAAGCTGCACATGCTTAAAACTGACTTTGGCTCATTGTGATTTAGAACAGCATCTGAAACAGAAACCACATATAGAACTTTGTATATTAGTGATTTAACTCTGTGATTTAACAGTTATTTGCAATTAAACTACTCTAATGTACAGATGCATATTGTCTTCAGGACTGCTTAGAAGAAAATGTAAATTCCCAGCTAGCTAGGATGAGTTCTAGAGAGAAAAGTAGTCTTAACTGCTCCCCTACTGCTATGGCACTGTGAGAAAAGAGGATTTTTTTTGCAGTCAAAGATTTTTTTCCTCAGTTACTGTTGAAGACAGACATGAGTTGAAAAAAAATAAACGTTTATCCTGCAATAATTTTTCTCACTTTTTTAGTTACACTATTCTCCACACCTTTATGTGTATTTGTAACATTTGTGTTTCTCTGAAAAGTCTTGTTACAGCAACTGTGAGGATAAAGTTGCCAATCAATTATTGATGAACTACTAAAAATTGTTGAAGACATTTAGAACACTATTTATTTCTTTAGAAACAAATGTGTAGCATGGTATTTATATTAAAAATATTGAAGCCATTATCCTTAAAGGACAATGGCCTTGACTAGAACTAAAAATAAAAGGAAGAGATTTGCCAAATATAGTAGATTAATACTTAAATGTAAAAAGCTATTGAACAGATTCCTAAAGTTAAAATGTGCTCCATTTAGAGAGCTTAGTATAGTGTATTTGAATATATTAATGCACACAATGGTTAAGAGACTGCAGATGATTTGGAACACAGCTTCAATATTATTTGGCTAAATGTAGTAACCTTTTTTTCCTTATTGTTTCTATTTATTTCCTCAACTTTTTAAAGAAAAAGAAGAAAAAGAAGAGAATGTAGTGTATAAAGAAGGTGGCAATAGTGAACCCAAGAGTCCTTCTCCCTCCTTTTATAGCTGTATGTATGATGTATGTTGTCCTACATAAACTTATTTTCAGTCAACATTCTCACTTCAAAAGCTGCTAAGATTTGGAGATAATTCCACTTAATAGTCCATTCCTATTTAAATGCAGGCTACAAAAACAATGGAAAACCCGGAGAGGGAACAGTTATTTGCTGACAATATGGGGATAATTGTATTACTAAGTCAGTACCAGGCATATTAGCTTCTAAGTATGAGTTAGACTATTACATGCATGCTATTATGTCAGATTACCACAAATATACAAAAGATTTACTGTACAGAGTACTGAATAATCAGAATCTATTTAATGCCTTTAAAAAATAGAAAGAATCAACATGCATTTGACCATATCTCAGCTCTGTCCTGAATTTTGTCTTTTTGTTTTTCATAAGGAGTTTTCTTTAGAGCATTATACCTTGAGAGCCCAAGTGATTTAATTTACACTGAAGCATAACACATATGCAGAAGATACATTTACAGTATACTAAGTGTACATTCAAAGTCCTATATAACCTTTCAAATTTTTCAGCAACTTTAAACCAACTAAATCCATCAGAAGATACATAAAAATCCCTCAATTTTCTTCCAGGTATAGAATTTTAATCATCTCATTGTACCGGCCTGAGCCTTGGGATGGGCAATTCTCTGCCCTGAATTAGATCTCTTCTGGACAGAAACCACCATGGAGTTTGTGACCATGTGTGCAATACATCACTCTATATAACACAGAGATACAGAGATAATAGAGAGCTGTGACTTCTCTGTTTGTTTGTTTTTTGGGGTGACTTTGTTTTTTACCTACATACAAAAATTCTCTGTGAAATATTTAGATTAAGGCACCAAATTTAAATGGGCAAAATGTTACTTGTAAGCTCTCTGGATTCCATCCTTCCCCCACAAAGAGGTTTAAAATATCTTCTAAAATGTAGTTTAATAATTCCCTTAAATTTTTAGAACACAAAAGTATGAAATAGACAGGTTTTGATAAAGAGGTCTTTCATTTGATAAATGGTAGCAATCATCTGTGACATTTACATTTGAAAAATGCCACAAGCACAAACCACTACAACTACTGTTGACAGCAACATACACTAGGATGAGTAGGCACACACAGCTAGGAGCTGTGTTTGCTAAACATCTGAAATGACATTCATTGATAAGAATAGAAGATGTTAAACATAATTCTAAACATGACGCAAAAATTTTATAAGCAAAAATTCTCTGCTTTCTTCGCTTCAATATACTGACAACTATGGAGTGATACTTAGATTTCCACCTGAAAGTAAGAAAATCTGCTTCAGAGCTATCAACCTAATTGAATGACACAGATGAGAAAAACAAAACCTGTACAAGAACCTTCTTAGATGCCAAAGAATTTTTATGCTTCAGAGCTTCTGTTTTACTTTAACGGTCTCACAAGACACAATCTAGTATACTACTTCATTCTTCCTAGATTTTCACAACACTACAGTTAAAAGAAAATTTGGAATTTTCAATCCTCCTTGACACACTTCAATGAATTGAGAGATATTCTGAGCTATCAGTTTTCTCCTCCTTGATAATACTCTGGAATCCCAGCACTTCACCTGTGATTTCCTAAGTGTTTCCACAGTAATATGTAGTTATTATGATAATGTTGAGCTGACATCACTGCAGGATCAAGCAAATGGTATAGTGACAGAAAACCTTTATACAACTCTCTTCAGGTTGTGTAAATTCCACTGAAAAAACCCTCATTTATATTGCATCATGACTTCTTTCTACATTAAAGGTCTTTGAGATGATGGTTAAGCATAATTTCTATCATAATATCATTTATAAAAGTAATTTATGATGAATAAAAGATGGTTTAGCCTTAAATACTACTTTTTGCTCTTAGTGCTTTTAGACTTAACAGCATTCTCTCAACACTTTTCTCAGTATGCTGATTTATATGGTAAGAAGTAGCACTGTTTTTTAGAACACTCAAATATGTCAAGTAACCTTAAATTTTCAATTGCCAAATCATATTTGTGTATTACACTAAAGGCATCTATTTTATATAATCACTAACAGCTTTGTTCAGGAAACAAGATTATATCACCGACTGTGAAAAATATGTACAACTTTATGATCAGAGTTTAATTTCACATCAGAAAACAATTAAATAATGTTATACCAATGAATGCTTTTAAGGCACAAGAATTCCTGTCAGCCAAGGGTTAACGTCAGTATTAAGATACTGGAACTGATATTAACCCTTTTTGTATCAACGTGTTATAAAAAAAAAAAAATCTTACTTGAAACTGGGCTGCATTCAAATTAGAAATGCAACAGAATGTTTTAAGAGATTTCAGGACTACTGAATAATCAGATGAGAATTATTTTTAATGTCTTAAATGTTTTAAATCTATTTTTTACAAGACATGCCCACTGTAAGACAACTATTTGTGTCCTTAGTTTAAGGGCACATAGCTTTATGTTCTATTTAACTTATTACATAAAATCAGTAGTCAGCTGAAAGAAAATATTATTAATAAGACAAAAAAGGCAATAGGACCCAGATGCCTAAAGAAAGTTGGGGGTTAACACATACAGTCAGATTTTTATATCTGCATAATAATTCTTCTTAAAGCAAAATGAACCATCAATCTCATAGTAAGAAATTAGTTTCAGCTACTATCACTTGGCCTCTGCAATTGCAGAAGGCAAAATACTAATGTTATCTCCTTGAGCCTAAAAGGATGGACAAAAAAGTAATAAATAGCTATGGGGGTTTCTTAGGTTGTGGACTGGGGGAGGTACATGAGAGAGGGTATTCTTACACATAGGTTTAGCTGTGGAACAGAATGAAGCATGTATTCTAGGCAAGCTGCCTCTTCAAAAGAAGGCTACAGGGTGTTCATCTTGAAGATTAATCAAGACCCAGAAATACACAAGCATCCATAAAGCTCAATTTATTACTAATCCTATCATGAACTAGGAAAAAAGTACTGGCAGATAGAAGCAAAACATACTATATTTCCCCCCTGTATTCATATATCTAAATGATTTTATTTACCTTTTTATACTGATTAAAATGTTCCAACTCATTGTGAAATCAAATACCATACCATCTTACTCAACTTACATTGTGAACTTACCAACATTACAAAATAAACCCCCCACTTTTCAATGAAGTGTTGATTCTTAAGTCCACGAGCTCAGACAGTTTCATCAACATTATAGCATTAGAAAGCAAATCAGTTACAAATCAATGCATTGCATTAGCTAGAACAGTGGGAGGTACATTCAGAATGAAAATAAGGAAAGGAAACAAAGGAAACCGAAAAATGTACGTAGACTAGATACAAAAATACAAAGAGGATACATACCTGGATTATATTCTTCTTAAAAATAAAATAGAAATTACATACCACCATCTTTATATTATTTTCCATTTATGCAGAAATACTGTACACAACTCCATTACTATTTTGCTGTTCTTCCTTCAGCCTTAAAAATGGTACAATACAACATGAGGCTGCTTCTCAGTAATTCAACTCAAGTGCAATCAGGCACGCTGTTAGTCCGCAACGGTATCTGTTCTAAATTCCACCGTATTCCCTAGGCAGCATTAAACGTTGGTTTTTTTTTTCTCCCTCTCCTGTTTTTTTTTCCCCCCTCCTACAACTTGTGCTAACAGCTAAGAGTAATCATGTTGTTAGCTACTAATTCATTCTGCAGCTCAGCTTTATTTCTCCTCTGTAATAGCGTAACGGGAGCCAGCGTCCTACTCATGCTCAAATACAATATCAACATGAGAGAACAGTAATCATCCTGGTGTTTTATGTGCTGGTAACTTCACCCGTTGCTGTTTTCTCCTGTCACTGCTTCTGAATGCAGTATTCGCTGCAATAGCCACAGCCCTCCTGCGTAGAAGGCAGCCCCTCTGCTTCACAGAGAGAGTAAAATAGGCTTATTGAGAAACCTTGCTCACAGAAACAGCACATGCAGTGCATCGTGAGAGCTAGCAGGTGCATCAGTGGCCACAAGGATAACAGTGTGAGATAGTGTCTGTTGCTTGCTAGGGCCATGTTTCACCTAACCTTTTATTTATCAGTCTGACATGACCCAAACAATTGTATAGCTATTTCTTTCAGCATTGCTTTCATCAACAGCTGATGGTTTTTAGTAATGAATCTGCTAAATAGATTCATAATTATTATAATTCCATGACTGTTTAAGGATGCTCCAGATAATAAGAAGCATATCAGTCTGTTTTCCATTAAAAGTATTTTGTATGTTCCCCATTAATACCTAGACAGTAGGACTCAGTCGTTTGTTTACTGGGATCCAAATAAGAGAATGGATTATTATTGTGCATGCAATGAGTAAATTATCCTGTACAGAATACAAAGGGTGTTTCTTAAAATGTTAACTGATGAAATAGTGTAAGGCCATGTTCAGCATTACATATACTGAAGATATATTTAAAACTCTGACACATGAGGAACTACAGAAATACATCCAGAATGATCCTATATAAAACCATTCCACATACAAAGTATACACATAACCTCAATGTAAAAGTTTCACAAAATGTGTACATGCCTAAAACCACAGGTATACCATTATTCCCCTTCATCTTGGGAGACAGCAGCACTGAAATGCCATATAAAATACAAAGTTTTCAGCTAGTAAATTACGTTTGCTTCCTGCATAAAAATAAACACAATTTTGTATTTTCTGGTAATAGCTGACACATTTGTAACACAGAAGCTTGTAATTCAGTTATTTACTTCAAAAATATATTAAGGATACCTTGAATAAAAGGCAGCACTTAAAAGAATTTAACAATTTCTAGTGATACTTATTTAAAGCTTATTGGTTGTAGCTTTCACTTTATGCAACCCTTGTATTATTGTTAGTGATGTGATCTTGGGATACAGTGGTTTTTAAGTACAATTTATAAATGGAACAGTTCTAGAAGCAAATATCTTACAGTGGTAAAATTAATATTTTGGATTTTTTTGGTATATCATCGTAAAAATAATTACAGACCATCATATTTATTATGTCCTGCTGAAATGAATGCAACCTATAAATACTCCATTAATTAGATTTATAGTCAAGAACCAGATGAATGAATGCTTTATTATTCAAATGCTATTGTAGTTATTAGCCTGTGGCAATTACTTAATATTCTATCTAAACTTAAACAAACTGATGCTTCAAATCTGCCCCGTTGCATGCCAACAAAAAATACAATAAAACTTTTATATAAGTGCAAAATAGGAAATATTCCACTGATATCAGTACTCACTGATATAGTCCTAATTACATGAGATGTAATAGTAATGCCTCTCAAGATCAACAGGACTGCTCATGTAAGGATTAAAAAAAAAAAAGAAAAAAAAAATCAGGCAGCCTAATCAAGCATGGCCACCCACAGTAGATATGCACTTAGAACAGAAATAAATGGGGTTTTTAAGATTAAGCAGATGGTCTTGAGAGTACAGACAGTAAAAACAGTAAATATTGGGAATGTTTTGCAAAAAAAAAAAAAGTTTTGTCTCTTAATAAAAAACTGTTTGCAGGTAACGTTTACTCATAACACTGACATTAATGTTGTTACCTTGAAGCAAGTTCCTAAGTACTCACCCTGTTTATACTAATCTGTTACATTACCAGATGTTGAATGTTTCTATTTGAAGCCACTTATTTGATAGGTCAGCACAAGCATGGAATTTTTCTCTGCCAAATGTATCATTCGGTTGATATTTAAGAAGGAAGACCAAACCAAACCAAAAATTAATCCAAAGACCTTCAGAACTAATTATGATTTATCTACCCTGGAATTACAATTCCATGCAGAACTTGCCCAAGTCAGCAAAATGCTGACTTTGCTCATAATGATACTGGCCAATCAAGAATCTAGTTTCATGTATAAATACATACTTGCAACTGGAGCTACCCAAATTCATCTTCACAACAAATTTATGTTGCATCTCTGTTCACATGATCCCCACATAGATATGATGATGAGAACTTTCGATAGTAAATATATGAGCAAAGGTTTTCATCTGTATAGTAGGTAAAATCCTCACAGTTCTGGTAACCCAGAGATACTTGTAAGCCAATGACGAGTGAAACTGCTGTGCATCTTGGAAAGGCAACCATGTCAGCCTTCAATAAACTAGCACAAAGGACCAGTTTGCACACATGGGCCACTTGCATTTTTGTGGTTACTCGCCAGTAACCTCACATGTTGATGAAGCTGCCATTAAAGCACCACACCTTTAAGGGTTCACACTGATTTACTACT
The DNA here is from genome assembly GCF_031877795.1 of Strix aluco. Lineage (NCBI taxonomy): Eukaryota > Metazoa > Chordata > Aves > Strigiformes > Strigidae > Strix > Strix aluco. The sequence continues at coordinate 25,506,190 of NC_133942.1, read as the reverse complement.
GTACTTCACAAACACAGTGGTGAAGATATAAATCCTACATGTAGAAGGAAAAGGAAAAATACAGACCATGTCCAGAGATGTTACAATTTGTTAGAGAATTCTAGCCAATCCTTGTATCTTGATGTAGAAAACCAACAAACCCCACCAAAACCAAACACCATCACCACCACCACACCACCCCAAAAAAACCCAAACCCCAATGGGCAGCTCTAAGTCTTCATGAAGAGAACAGCTATCCTGTATGCCTATTTCCATGACTGTGTGATCACGACTTTCAGAGATGATTTTTGAAATTCTTAGGAATAAAAGTCTGTTCTGTGAAAATATTTCACTAATTTCCATCTCTATTTTTAAATAATAAAACCAGTGTTAAATAACATAACTATTTTAGATATTATTTGACTATTTCTAGTGTTTAATACTTATATGGAAATATGACAATTATAAACTGATGCAACTTAGAAGTAATTTATATTTCATGATGGATTTATTTCAGCCTGAAAGTTGGAAAAGCTGTCACAGAATTAAGTTATCTTTCTCCCACCCCCCATCGCCCTGGTCTGCTTAAGGGATGGATTTTCTCTTTCATTAAAGAAACACAATAACTGTCGAATCTTAAATCTAATCAATCAAGTAAAAATAAATCTAATCATGTGCTGTTTGACATCTTTGTTGGTGACATGGACAGTGGGATCGAGGCACCCTCAGCAAGTTTGCCAACGACACCAAGCCGTGTGGTGGGGTGACATGCTGGAGGGAGGGGATGGGCCATCCAGAGGGACCTGGACAGGCTGGAGAGGTGGGTCCGTGCAATCCTCATGAAGTTCAACAAGGCCAAGTGCAAGGTCCTGCCCATGGGTCAGGGCAAGCCCAAGCACAAATACAGGCTGGGTGATGAGTGGATTGAGAGCAGCCCTGAGGAGAAGGACTTGGGGGTATTAGTGGATGGAAAACTGACTGTGAGCCAGCTCACAGCCCAGAAAGCCAACGGTATCCTGGGCTGCATCAAGAGAAGTGTGGTCAGCAGGTTGAGGGAGGGGATTCTCCTTCTCTACTCTGCTCTTGTGAGAACCCAATCTGGAGTACTGTGTCCAGCTCTGGGGACCCCAATGTAAGACAGACATGGACCTGCTGGAGTGAGTCCAGAGGAGGCCACAAAGATGCTCGGGGGGCTGGAGCACCTCCCCTGTGAGGACAGGCTGAGAGAGTTGGGGGTGTTCAGCCTGGAGAAGACAAGGCTCTGGGGAGACCTTATAGCGGCCTCCCAGTACTTAAAGGGGCTACAGGAAAGATGGGGAGGGACTCTTGATCAGGGGGTGTAGGGACAGGATGAGGGGTAATGGTTTTAAATTGAAACAGGGTTAGATATCAGGAAGAAATTCTTTCCTGTGAGGGTGGTGAGGCCCTGGCACAGGTTGCCCAGAGAAGCTGTGGCTGCCCCCTCCCTGGCAGGGTTCAAGGCCAGGTTGGACGGGGCTTTGGGCAACCTGGGCTAGTGGAAGGTGTCCCTGCCTGGGGCAGGGGGGGTGGAACTAGATGATCTTTAAGGTCCCTTCCAACCCAAACCAGTCTGTGATTCTACGGATCAGTTGTTAAATCATAACAGTTTGAGCTAATCAGATTGGGGGGGTGTGAAACTGGGAAGATTTGAAAGGAAGTTTCTCTAGTCAACCCGCCACAGACACCGCGCTGTCTTCCGCCGCAGCGATGTGCGGCCCCGCCCCGCGGCCCCCGGAGGCTCGTTCGCAGGCGGCCGCGGCCTGAGCCGGGGCCTGAGGAGCGGAGCAGCGCGGCCGTGCCGCTCCCAGCGCGCCCCCTGCCGGCAGCGCGGCGGCCTCGCCCGGCCCGGCCCGGCCCTCCCGCGCGGGGAGCGGCGCCGCGGGGCGGGGGGGCAGCGGCCGCGGGCGGAGCGGCACCGCCCGGCTTCGGCGGCGTCTGGGTTGAACCTGGGGAAAGTTCTCACCCCTCGAGCTCTTCATAGAATTTCTAGTCTATTGAAAATACAGAGAAACGCACAGAATAGAGCATCTCCAGCCCGGTTTCTTTGGAAGCACACACAGAGCTGGAAAGATATTCTTCTCCATACAAGACTTTTTTTTTTTTTATAGAGTGATTATTTTCCTTACAGTAAAGCTCTGTGTTTTCATCTAGAAAGACAACTTTATAATAAGAGGGTAAAATCATTATTCATGAGATACAAATCTTGATATTTCATAAGTGCATGGAACCCACCTGTGAGCGGCTTTAGATTTTATTTCAGATGACTACAATAAGTGTTTTAGAGTTTCTGAAGTTAGAAAGGCTAAGGCCATTTCTTAGTCCGCACTACAAGTTTTCCAGACACTGTTTCCTTAAACCAATTGCTAGGTTTATAAAATTATGCAATTTGAATCCTATTAGGTGAAGTAAAACCACGTTTGAAATTTTTAAAATAGCAATTAACACAGAACAGGCAAACAATTTAAAAACATGGTGACACCTTCCCGACAGCTGCAATTTAAACAAGTGGGCTGTGATTTCCAAAGGAATCACAAGATGGGATCACAGTGAAAAGCAAATATGGAGGTGGGGGGTGAAGCCCAACAACAACTAAAAGAAAAAAAAATAAAGGCCCATAACGAAGCATATTTCAGGAGGAAAAAGGGAGCTTTCTCCCCATCTGGATATATCAAGCATCCAAAGTCATAATATTATGCATTTGAAGTAGTAACTTACGAACGACATATGTTACTCCTGAAGTTTAATGCTCCCATTGTCTTCTTATGACTATTTTCTTCATTACTGCCCTCTAGGAACATGCCCATTCTACAGAGTATTTGATTTTCTTGTCTAGCAAAGTAGAATGCTTGCCAAAGAATTTTTTAAAATCAAGAATCTGACTCAGGTGCCACTTTTCATGTAAGGAACTGTTTTTTGGTTTGATGCTTTGCTGCTTTCTATTATTGTGTCCCTTTATGCTTTGCCATAATTACAACATTTTCTACAGTAACTGATCTCTTACAAATACTAGTATTAAAAGATTAAACAATTAATCACAGAAAAGACAGTATTTCTGTTTTTAAATATTGAATCTGACTATTGTTCTACTAAACTGTCTCCGATTCTGGAAGAAAACACCAAAAGTTTTGGCAGAATGTGAGTCTTCATTATTCTTCCACAACCACAATTTAACTAGCTAATTGTGCAGCTTTGTACTTTATGCAGAAGAATATGCTGATCTTCACAGAAATTAATGTAAAATGGTCAAGGACTCACATAAGCATTATATTTCAGGAATATTCTTACTTTTTTTTTCTTTTATGCTAAAATTGACCATTATCAGCTGCATTATGCAAATACTTATTTTTACTCTCTTCAAATTACATATAAACTTATTACTGGTGCTATTGACAGGAAAGTATAATGAACTCAGAGTAACATAATTTGCTTGCTTTTCACATTTGCCCCGTTACACAAGTCAATTTTTATTATTCCCTCTTAAAAGTAATTTATTTCTATTGATTCTTTGCGCCTTGGTTCAAGATAAAATAACCCTTAAAATATGCAAGTGCTGCCTCAGTTCTAACTATATGCATGAGACTTTCTGGGACCTTTCCTGTCTCAGATCTATCAGTATATGCATTCTAGTCCCAGCTGAGGAACTGACCGTTACCCTCAACCTGGGGGTTCAAGCTCCTGTGATCCAAGGTCTCCTCAAATACAGTACCAGTGTATGACCTTGGCTGAGTTTTACCGAGAAAGCTGTAATTATGATGTGAGCAGGACAAGAAGGGTGGAAGAGGGTGGGGAGACAAAAAAAACCCCACAAAACAAAGAGGGAAAAAAGGTAGCAGCTCAAGGATTTCAGAGGTAACATACTGGTATAAAAAGCTATATATAAAAGGGGAGAGGGGGGAGGAAAGAGAATCTGAAGATGGCAATTCAATATCAGCAAGGATCAGCCCATTTCAAGGAGAGGCAGCAGCACCCCTTCCTTGCTTTCCCAGCCCAGTGGAACATGAAAATAGAACAGAAACACTCGGTCTTATCAGGGTGATGCACGTACAGATGATTAGCTTAGTAACTTCCTAATCCTAGCTGACTGTTGTTCATATTAAGAAATAAATGGTTGCTCTGGACTCTTCAGTCATATTTACCCTGCTTGCAGAGTCTCTTTGCATATGGTAATACTCACTGGAACAAAAGTGACCTAGAATGGGAGAGTTACAGCACCTCCATTCCACACAACCCTCAGTCATATACTTAAGTTCAAGTATATACTTAACAGCACTAATTAAAAGTCATCTCAAGACTTGCCCTGAGTGGCAGCAGCATGGAAAGATTCAGCAATAAAGAGCACACTACCAAACTGGAAAAGAAAAATTTCTTCAGTAGTGAATTAAAACAACAAATCCCACTAATTTGAAAATGGGTAAGGAGGGTAGGTCACACGAAAGATCCGTAATGGTGAAGTAGGAACGCTAAGGCAGATGCTGCAAGAAGTTGAATGGTTGCAACAATCCTGCTCACAGTGCTAGGACTGCCAGAGCAAAGGGTTACACCATTTATCATAAACCTGGAAGCAAGGTAATTTGTTGCCCTGGACCTTTTTTCCCTGAGCCCTCTCTCTCTAGCCTTTGCTTAAGATTCCATCAATATAATTCATTAGCTTTTCAGTGTATGACCTGTCATTCTCTTTGCCAGGATTCTGAGTTCATCAGTGCTCCATTCTTAGCTGTTCACAGCTCTCTTTCCTATCCCAGATGTCCCACTGATATGATTGCTGGTTGTCCCACTATTTCTCTCTCTTCACCCTGGGATTTCTTTCCCTTTTTTGCCATCATGAGAGGTATTCTGTCAGTCCTTATAATTAACAACTCCAACTCCAACTCTAACATAATAGATTCTTGCTTTCACAATCCTAACTATTCATCTTCAGCACGTTCACTGCACTCCAAAAGCCAGCTTTTGCCTCCACAGAACGGTGCCCTTAAAGGACAGCCCAGTTGATTCATACTGGCTGGCTTATTTTTCCTGTTTTATGTGAAGCACACATTCTCACTTGTAAACTTTCTCTGATAAGAACCCTGTTGAGTTTCACAGTCTTCCAAACGTTACCTCAAATGTTCACAAAACGCTCTACAGTTCAATTACAAATATGCTCCAGGAGCTGTATAATTCTATAGCACATTGATATAGCCACAGGCTACCAATAAAACCAGTAATAAATCATTTAACATGAGTCCAAAGACAACCTGCAAATTGCTATAACATGGTTACTCAAAATAGATATTGAAACAGGAGGAAGGGAAAGAATGTTACAATGGTCCGTTTTTGAACTCTGAAGCAAAGGAGAGAATTGAAGTTTAATTGTGAAAGAGACTATGTGATATTCCTGTTTGTTGATTTTCTTTTATGACAGTCAAGAGAGAAAGCTTAGGTTTCTTAGCCTCTATTGTGAATCATGATATCTCACTTTCTGAAGAGGAAAGCAAAGTGATAATTCTTTTTCTGACCTTGCCTAACAGAATCCTCAAATAATGGTGCAGCAGCTCATAAAGGTTTCTCCCAGGGTCTATCATTCTTAGTACCTTCAATTAACTGAAGAAAGCAATTTTTAACTTTCACATGGATTTAAAGGAGTGAGGGGGGAATAAATCATAAAATACCTAAACTCACAATACCAAAGAAAGATTTAAGTTAAAATAAGCCTTCAAATAAGTTAACTGTAGCTTTCATCAGATAAAAGAAATCTCCATTTTCTTTTCTTCAGAATTCTACTGACTTTAAGATCCATTTTCCCCCAGAAAACTTTCAGAGGAAGTAATTCCAGAAAAAAACAAATATGCTAGTGAGTTACTTTAAAAGATAGGAAATAAAAGAAACAAAAGCAGGTTTTTGGTCAAAGTTGTGCTAAGCGTGATTTTATCTTTTTACATAGTATATATCCTGCACAAAAGCCATGAGACATGAAAAACAAGGAGGTGGAATAAATCTTAAAACATAACCCCATTATAATTAATCTGTGCTAAATAATTTACCAACAGGGGAGTATAAAACTTGCAATAGCTTCCATACAACTAGCAGCTATATTTATTGCTTTTTATTACTTTCCTTCATGCCTCTAATATGAGAGTTGTTATCCTGACTTATTAGCTGAATTTCTAATCCAGTATCTCTACTTAGAGCCATGTATTCCAGGCTGCAATCAGGATGAAGTCATGTGTGATTTTTATGTCATGAGTGAAGATGAAGCAATCTCACGTGATCTCTTTGAGGAAATAATTGATGCTATTTGCAAGCACTGTACTCCTCGGCCACAACACAAGTGAGATACATTCTTGAACTTCTGCCTTTACCAGTGAATCACCTTTTATCAAAGGAAACTTTCCAAATACCACTTTTTGAAAGCCTCAAGGGCAACGATGAAATGATCTTAGAACTTTTAGTCCAATCTCCCCACATTGACCTTTTTACCTTCTTCATGTAAACTCAAACAGTTCAGATACAAGATAGCCAAGACCATTTGTACCATAGAAGTAGAACTGCTTGATATAACCAATCAATACTTTTCTTCACATAATTAATAACGAAAAAGAGTGATTCATAAAGAAAAGACATCCCGGAAAGTCCTTTAACTCCTCAGGTATTTTGAGCTTCCTCAAAACATCAGTTAACATTCTAAACCACTGTCAAAATATCTTAAAGTTGACAAACTTGCATTGGTACTAAATTCACTTAAAGGAAGTGTACTTCAACATTTCTTCATTTTCAAATTGTCAGTTTGTCACTTTTTGTTTAAATATTTAATCTTTGAAATAAATTCACAGAACTTTAAGAAATGCAGCTTGTTTGCTGACAGTCATTTAGCTCAATCAATATGCTGATGGTCACTTCAATACCATGATTACTTTTGAATTGCATCAGGATACAAAATATTTATTATTAACACTTTGACACACTTGCATACAAAATATTACTTGAAACACAGGGTTAAAAAATTGTTCAACTGAAAGATTGATTTTAAAAATTTTGCAATTTCTTTGGGCCTATTAAAATCTTTTAAAGGGAAGCTTTGCATTACTCTCATAGCCCCATGGTTCCTAAACAAAGAATGATTTCTGCTCACCCAGTCCTAAATTCCCATTTCTGTCACTGTGTAATATCTGCTTCAGTATTAGTTTATCAAGTTTTGCTTCTGAATAAGACAGTAAATCAATAGTGCTGACAGAACTAAGCTACTGATAACTTCTGTGTTAGTGAGCACTCTCATACTGAGCATCACCACCATGTAGTTAACCATGAATCACAAAGAACAGCATAAGAACAATCCACAGTGAATATTTAATTCTACATCATCTTTTTTTTTTAATATTGGAACTCACACCAATATTTTTTGATGTAATGGCATAAACTGTGACATACGGATGTGCTATGCTCATTTTGCAAACTAAGAAATAAGTCATGTAGGGAAGATTTGCCTAGGCAAATCCACATCACTATCACTGTTGATACCCAGGTTATAAGACCAGTCAATATAGTGCCACTATTTTGCCATCTTTTGTTTCCAATATTATCGCTAAACACAATGTGGAATGATACAAGGGGTAACTCACAGGAGTAGTTTCCTGCTTAATATTAGCCTTAGGAATCAATTACTATGCTCTGTATTTCATAAAAATCGTATCTGTCTCAGAGAGGTGACAATTATTTATTCAAGCGATTATACTTCAGCAGCAAAACATTCTGAATGAAATACAGCTGATTGATCAAATCATAAAGTTACTGACCACATGAGATTAGTTATTTGGTTTTAAACTCAGAAATAAATTTATCCCACTGACTAAGGAATTAGACAACCACTGAAAGGTGACTGTTCACAGAATAAATTCTGAAAAAGCATTTTAAGCCTATTGTAATCTTTGTCTGCAAGACAAAACTGGATTCTTTGGCATATATGAATGTTGTGTTTGATGTCAGCTGGACCAAGATTTGTCCTGTCTGCTTTCTCTAGTGAGCTAACATTTGGTATTAAAAATAAATAAATAATAATAAAAAAAAAATCAAACCAGTTGACAGAGTAGGATGCAGAAACTGAGATCATGTGAATCAGAAAAGCCCTCTTCCCAGGAAATCACAGTATAAACAGGTGTTTTCTTCCACTATTTTCATACAGGCTCAGTCTATGAATTATCACAAAGGCAACAGACTTCAGTAAAGAAGAAGTAGGAATTGGTCCCCAAAAGAGCAGGAAAAAAATAGCTCAGAAGAAACTGTTGAAGGTGTGTCTTGGATGGGGTTCAACTAGTATTTACCCAAGATTAAGCAGTATTTCCAAAAGGCCTACACACAAATGAAATGGGAAGATAAGGCTATGACATTTCACTTTTTTGGTAGGTCACTGCACACACTAAAGACATCACTTCTGTCTTTCTCAGAAGTTATCATCAGTAGTTTTGCAGTACTGTCAAGACTGGAAGGCGAATGATGGCATTCTTTTTCTGTATTTTTACTTTCTAACTAAAGACACAAATCCCCTCTAAGCTAGTTTTCTCCTGTATAACACACTGAGTAGCGAGCAGGAGCAGTTTTTAATGCACAATATATTGACTAGACTTTGGGGAGTTAAGATCCAAAGTCTTACACAACTTGTCTCAAGCTTCTTTCAAAATACCAATCTGAAAGATCTGTGTGAAATAATTTCCACTTAAACACTGTACAGTGGAGACAGCTGCTTTATAAGCATTGTTTCAAAAGCTCTTGGTTGCTTTAAGAGAATGGAGATATTTAAAAGGAATTGCAGACAAACGAAAAATGCTAAGAATATGCCCAATACCACACCTAAAAAAGCCCATTCAATGACAAAAGACGTTGTTGCTTTTAACACTTTTTTCTTCTCCAGAAACATAGAATTTTATTATTTTTTTTTAAATACAGGCATTGCCTCATGGAGAGCTCTGGGGGTGCTTCTCTAGTGTACATTCTCTTGGATGGCTGGTTACCTCAGCTTAGGCACATAAGTTCTTCCTGCTTTGACCAGTGATATTCACTGATCTCTTTTCATGGGAAAGAAAAAAATGTTTATTTAAGGCAGTGATGCCAGATTTAGAGCAACTGGATCCAGTTCCTGCTATCTGTACAACTTCCCTGCCACATACAGCCCTTTCAGGGAGATCGAGGATACTGACTGAGGCTGCCAGGGTGGGGGGAACAGCTTTGTTCTACGCAGAGTTATAACTGCACTGCAAGAAAGAGCCACGTGGAGGGACTGCACAGCTGTGCTCACCTGTGCACACCAAACATTATCAGCAGCCAAAGTTGAACAGTTTAATGCAAAAAATGGGATTTTAGGAGTTGGATTATTAGTTCCGTTCCTTCAACCAGAAGTGGCACACAACTAACATGACAGATAGTACTACTGAGCAACCTGGGCAAAAACTGATGAAGTCTGAATTCCCAACCATTCATACGATGCAATGGTTTGTAAAGTTTAGGGGCAACAGTAAGAAAGAAAATACTTGGTACCATTATTGACCACGTAAACATCAAGTGATCATAATAATTTCCCTTAATTATCACATCTAATAAAAAAAGTCTGTTTAGGCAGCAGTATCATCAGTAGAACTCAGAAGATTTTTCTAGGAAAAAATATTAAAACAACATTCTTAAAATTGAATTAAGAATTTCTATTAAATATTGAAGTACTGATGTTTCTCAATATCAAAAGTTATTCAGAAACAGACGTCTGAAGTTATGGTTTCTGGATTAATGTGCAACACAGATATGATGGCCTAACTACAATCATTTCTCACGCATCTAAAGAAAGTTTCAGAATCTCATTCTTTTTCTGTTGAGAAGAAAAATATCCAGAGGTGAGAGAACCACACAAATTTAAGAACCAATGGAAGGAATTGTGCCTACTATCAGAAACTCAGCAGTCACATCCTCAGATCTTGCTGTAACCGAATAGCAGTTTACATGAACTAGAAACCTTACATTAAATTCTCCCTCAATCTGAAAAAAAAAAAAATCTTTGAAGTACATTAACACATCAGTAGTTTTAAGAGCAGCTCTTACCTTCTGAATCGCCCTGACCCATCTTGCTTTTGCAAAATTACTTCCATCAGCTTGATCTTTATTGCTCCTGGAGAAAGGGGGGGGGGGGGGGGAAAAAAAAGTACTCAGACCAGCAAAGTGTGAAAAAAAATTCAAAGCACTCTGATAAGTCTATGGCCAAGCAGCTCAAAGTCAGCTAGAACCATCATCCATTTCCTCTGTATATAGTATCCTCTATATACTAGAAAATATTAGTTCTGTGGATGTTATTCTTGATATAAAGTTATGAAAACGTATCCTGGTGATCAGCTTAAGAGTAACTTTACACTTAGTAGGAGAAGCATTGATCCAAAGACACACACTTTCATCCTCCTCAATACGATAAACTGCTCTGTTAAGTATTGTTTCAGTGAGTGGATTCACAAGTGGCTTTGCTTTGTCAACATTAAATCCAAACAAGCTATGCAAAATAATGAAGGAAAAAACTTCATTATGATCTATTTAGCCATCAACATGGAAGATTTATTTTATTCTTATCTGATGAATGACATGACACCATGAACTGGATCAATATTTGTTGCAGGGGATGACCAGGTTAAAGACAATCATCTAATGTATTTTTCCATTATTTACATCTGTTTTCAACTCCAGTCCACTTTTTCCAAAAGGCAAATAAAAGTAACAATGCAAGAAAGTCTGATATCCCTATTTCAAACAGCTTTGTTTCTCTCCTAGGATTTGAATGTTAAAAAAATCAAATATAACAAGTTAAAAATATTTTTAAAAAGTTTTTATAATTAGTATTTTGTCTTATTTTCATGACAACTGAAGATAAGGGTAGAGAAACACATTTCTCTGCCATCTTTTCCCAACTACCCTGCCACTCTACTTGGGCTGTTAGTTGATAAAATAAAACAGAAGTTTACAGTGAAAAGTCCCCAGACCTGATGGCGATTTGACTGTAAAATTAGAACCAGCGTACATTAGCTGATTCAGTATACAGGGAAAAATAAACAGATACTAGACAGCAACTACAGGAAAACACATGGCAGGATCTCCATATGCTGATTTTCTCTGCTGTAATGAAATATTAAACTGCAGTTCTGAAACAAATCCCATCTATCCAGGCATTCTGAAGCAATTAAGGTATGTTCAAGCAGAGAAGACTGGCTCACATTATCCCCTTTGGAGTACAGGGGGTACCATTAATTCTGGGTATACTGGCTTGAAAAGATGTGATCCCTGCCTCTTATTTAACAGGGTATAGAAGAGCATTGGTAAAGGAATGCATTTCCTGATTATAGCGATTCGTAAATCAGGATTACATGGTCTTTGACATCAAATGGCAGAAGGAGAGAAGAAAACAACAACAAAAACAAACCATAAAGAGAGGGAAAAAAACCCCAAAACCTTTAAATTTTCTCAGCAAAGGCATATCCTTGTGAGACACAGAGCTAACGCCATCACCAAGTCTTTGTACACTGTACTAAAGGAGTTCCTGACAAGGCAGCCTGGAACCATTTATACCTCTCAAGGCCTGGAATAAAGCTGTACAAGGGAAAGTAAAAACAAACCCAAAACACAACACCCCCATGAAAAAAAACACCACAATAAAAACTTACATTTGATCAGATAATCATCATAAACAGAACTCCAACAAATCCCTGAAATAAGAATCTGTTATGCAATTGCTTGCCCCCACCACACAGAAGTTGTACCGTTACACACACCAATTATAATGAGGTTTCATTATTCAGCTATTTCACCACACCTGTGAAGAACATTAGCTCAAGCTGAAAAATGCTAGTTCAGTTCATGGTGATTAGGCACAGGTTAAAATAATTAAAATAATTAGTATATCACTCTTGCAAGAATTTAAGTAATTCAAAAGAGACTGCCTTATTCAGTAACAGTTTAAGTAGCAAAATAAAAGTATACAGTAAAATTCTATAGGTACAATCTACAGAGGACAGTAGCAGTCTCTCTATTAAGTAAAGTTGCAGTGTATTTACGTTACACTTCAGTGATATCCCCAGGTCCACACATTGCTACTTAATTATCTTGGAGTTTTGGAATAGTGCTCTTTTATTTGAGGAGAAAAATGTTCTCTCCGATAGGCACAGCTGAGTGCACATGATGCAAACTAAGTATGAAGAGGCTTGTCTTCCCCTGCCCTCATCTCTGAAGCTGTATGTTTTTGAGTTCAGCCTTTTCCCTTTTGACATCTACCCACTTTTTTTTATTCTAAGGTAAATCAGACAAGTGACAGTAGTATTCAGTCCACCCCATCCTGCAGCTGTTAACTAGACTGGAAATACTAGGTAATAATTAACCTTAGGAATTATTAGAGTACTTAACCTCAAGGTCAGGTGGAGAGGTGGCTGTCGATGTTCAGTCAGCAGGAACAGTGAAAAACAACTTTCAGTTAAGGCAGAGAAAGCAAGTAGGGTCAAGAGTATTCTTAAATTTTGAGACATAGTGTAGGCAGGCAGACAAAAACTTTTAACTGGTTTGGAACACTTGTAGAAAGTCACTGGTCTGTGATCAGACTGCTGAGCAGTGCAGACAAGTAAGGTGGTTCATTACACTGAATAAGAATTAGGATACGCTTCTCCTTATGCCCCATAACTCAGCATAGACAAGACACAGTAGACGCAGCTTTTTAGCTGTCCACTTCTGCTGACAGTGATTGGTTCAGTTTTGACAACAAAATGATTGTTAAATTTCTGTTCAGATCTGTTAAAAGTAATCAAGTTACCTGGCAGAAAACAGTTTCTCAACACTGAATAAAGTCTCCAGAAGAACGCAGTTTACAGGAATTCTGAGTAGCAGACCACCAGATACTGCTGGGAATTATCTGTGCTGCTAACTGAACTATGTACAAGAAACGTGTTTTGTCCCAGGCTAATACATTGCTATATTTTTTTTGAAACAAAGAACATAAGCAATAACAGGAGATTAGGAGAACTTCACACAGGCATTAAATCAGAAAATAAGGGAATCATAGCTGATAATTAGACAAGTGTTAATTCCCTGTGGTAGCAACCAAAAAGCTTGGAAACAAACAAGACAAATGCCTTAAGATTGCCTGAAAAATCATACTGATTCACTGTGCTTACAACATAACATCCAACTGTGGTCTCTGAACCAGTGCAGTTCACAAGAACAACAAGGGGGAAACTAGAAGAGAAGCCTCATAATGAGAAGTCCAACAATATTCAGATATAATGAGTTGAGCAAGCAGCCTAGGTCAAAGTTTTGATGCACTGTGCATCAAACTTAGCAGGCCTCCACGTGTCCTGGCCCTAAGGATCAAAATAACCAATCTTGTTGAAATTTGCCAACAGAAGACAGTTATGTGCAAAGCAATGCACAGGCTAGATAAAGATGAGGGCTGTTCAGTCTGCTTTACCAGAAGCTAAGGATTTTTAATAGAAAAGTTACATTGACACTTTTATTTAATAGATGTTTTCCCTCTCAATTATGTTGCCCAAATACATTAAAATGCATCTAGTATTTCAACGACGATTTGCATTTTCATGGCACTTGTAAAATTAAATCTCACTACAGACTTCATTGTAAAGCAGTTAATTATATAGCAGTTGCAGTGTGGCCACATACAGGCAAATAATGACATCCTCTGAATGCTTATTTGCTTGTAATAGGCCATCCTGAACATCTGCATTGATTTCTAACTATTCATCATTAATGTTGATTTTGTCAGCTTTGAATATAACAGGAAATAAACTATGGAAGAAAAATGGAAATAAATACACTCTCTCATGACATATTACGACGTTTTTTTAATCAGCAATTTCCACTCCACACTAGCAACAGTCATGCTGGAACTAACATCTTGTGCTTAAATCAATCTCTAATGGACAGATCAAGCAGAGTTGTACTTGGGTACTATATTACCACAAAACTGTGATTTGTTTTTTATTTTTCTTTAAAATGCTTTTCATGAAGTTCTGATAAGGATCCTTCTTGTAAGAATATGGGATAAGTATGCTGATGGTAATTCTGGTTATTTCTGCATTCTTTTATAGTTCAGAAGGAGGATAGGAAAGAATAAAGAAAGACAACAAACAGCTTCTATGTTCTTTAGAATACTGAAAGGAGTACTTTCAAATACTACACTTCTCAAGCTGTAACTTCTGAAACATGCACAATTTAATGTGCACTGGAAGTAGATGATAAATTCATAAGATACTTGAAGCTTTTGGGGGAGTATTTTCACATCTGTCTTTCATTTAGACTGTAGGAGCACAAGTTCTTTGGGAAGATTTCTGTTGGTGCAGTGAAGCACTAGATGCAGAAGTTTCTACCGCAGGCTTGCACATCAGGCCAAAGTGACATTAATAGAACTACACCTGGGCTACGATAAACTTGTCCTTGTTACAGCACCTGCCAGGAGATTATCTGAAGCTGACTGCACTGAAACAGTTTCCAGCTGAAAACAGCTTTGCATCACTAGCTTTCAAGTCAACCCATACACTTAGTAGAAGGGAACACTATTCTTATTGGAAAGTGTATCTGGGATGTGAAACTATAAAAATGGTATCCCATTAAGGATTATTGTACTATAAAGCTATAATTCAATTTTAACTAATTTCATAGGCCTCAATTACACAGTACAGGTAAAAGAATCAGTATAACATTAAGAAGCTGTGCAATAAGTAGCAGTTTAGTAAAACACTAGGAAGAACTGTAGGCAGTACATGTCCATCTTAGCTCTAATCCCATTAACAGGAAGTGAATGACTTGATAAAATTGCAAAGGAGAATTAAGTGAGCGAGGCTTTCTACAGCTATATCACAGTAAAATTTTACAGTAAAATTTTTGTTTTAAATTTGACTATGCTTTTTTCTTTTGCATTTGCTTTTTACCACAGCTTGTGATTTTGATCTTAGTATACTTAGTGGGATGCCAATAAGTAACAGCTCATATTTTTCCCTACATTGCTATAGAACAGTAGCTTTGAAGACAGATTCTGGTTTTCTAAAGTGTGCCAACACAGTAAATCCACATCTTATAAAGTAACCTCCAAGTTTTTCTGATGGATACAAGAATACTACAAGGCAGTCTAGCTATCTGAGAAACTCTCTCAAGATACATTATCTCTTCAGTGCTGCGATAGCTACATTAATTGTTTCCCAAGCGCAAGATATTTATCAGAACAAAAGAACATGCAATTAGGACAGAAGCTGACTGACAAGACCGAAGGCTATCACAGAAGACAGGTGACACAAAGAAACACATGTTGGTGTGAATAAGACACTAGCAAGACATTGTTCTGCTGTCCAATGAAGTGCCAGCTTCTAATCAATCTTCAATCTGTCAAAGTGTCATCTTCGACTGTTCCCAGAAAAAAAAACAACGTCTACCTGACACTAGAAATTTTATTAATTACTCCAGATTTTGCCTGGGTTTGCCACCATGAAGTTATTTGTTAGTCACCTGTTTCTCACCTATTTCAACCCTGTATCATTAAAACCCTTGTTTTCTTCTAATACGTCCAATTAAAACAAATAATAATGTGTGTAGTTTTTTCCAAATTACACTGGAAAGACATTTTTCTTGTCTTTCTTTTCAGCCTGGAGAGGGATCACAGGTCAAGCTGGAGAGCATCTGAAGAGCAGCACAAAGGAATTCCAGCCAGTAAGCCAGCTTCATCTGGGGCCCAACTTAAACACCTCTATGCAAACGTGCGTAGCATGGGGCATAAAGAAAGAGGAGCTAGAGATGTGCACACACTTGCAGGGCTACAATCCTATTGGCATCATGGAGATGTGGTGGGATGGCTCCTATGACTAGAGTGTTGAAATGGAAGGATACAGGCTCTTTCGAAAGGACAGGCAGGGGAGATGAGAATGGGGGGTCACCCTCTATGTCAGTGACCAGCTGGAGTGCACAGAGCTCTGCCTGGGGTTGGATGAGGAGCTGACCAAGACCTTATGGATCAGGATTAAAGGGAAGACAGGGACAGGTGACATCATACTGGGGGTCTGCGACAGGCCACCCGACCAGGAAGACTGAGTGGATGAGACCCTCTATAGACAGATAGGAGCAGCCTCACGTTCACAAGCCCTGGTCCTCACGGGAGACTTCAACCACCCTAGAATCTGTTGGAGGGAGAACACAGAAGGGCATAAGCAATCCAGGAGGTTCCTGGAATGTGTTGAAAACTTCCTTCTCCAAGCAAGAGGACCCAATGAGTAGGGGTGCTATGCTGGACCTTGTTCTCACCAACAAGAAGGGGCTGGTGGGGAGTGTGAAGCTCAAGGGCAGCCTGGCTGCAGTGACCACGAAATGGTGCAATTCAAGATCCTTAGGGCGGTGAAGAAACCATTCCATGATTTTATGAAAAAAGAACATGAATTTATAATAAGTACCTTACTGCTTTAATTGCAAGCCAATCAAAATCCAAGTTATGAGTTTGTAACCAAGAAATTGCTTTGCAAATGTAGTAAATTAATTCCAGTGACGTTTACCCAGCATGTGAATGTGTTGGTATCTTTCAGGGAAGCAGCTTAAAGATGAAGTATTGCACAGCACTAGGAACCTAATGCAACTTTTCATAAACATTTGCTCCTCTTCCCAAGGGAGCTCTCTTTTCTCCTCTGTTGTATAGTTCTTACTGTAGAATTCTTGTGCCTCCACCTGAAATGGCTGCATTTTGGTTTTTTGAGATCAAGTCACACAAAGGGAATTTCCTTGCACAAGAACTGATACTTGACTATTTTAGCTTTTCTGTAAATGAACAGCTTTTCTAGTTGTTTCAAGGGAATACTTGCACAGAAATTGAATATACATCTTTTACACACAGCTGTAAGTACTTATTAGATAAACTAGTTCCCAGAAGCTGACTCAGCTGCTTACTTAAATAAATTACTACTTATGCAAGTAAGGTCTAAGTGAAGTGTGTTAACCTTTATAGCATGTAAACCTTTTGGGAATGAAAGATGAAATAACTGCATAAAGTGTTACTACAGTTACATGAGAACAGAAACACCTAAAAAGGCATAGACCTTAATTAATCTAGGACAAAAAGTAAAAATCCAAAAGCCTTTCCTATTCCATTCACACCTAAAGAATTCATCACGAATAATGTTATTAGAGAGAATCTCTGGGGAAGTCAGAATGATTTGTCACTTATTATGAAAGGTTGGCACTATAACAAACAATACAAATCCATGAATATTAATAATGAAGTCGATTAAAGCTCAATATCAGACCATAAAAGGATGCAAAACAATCATCAGAACACATCCAATAACCACAAGCAACACAAACACTTGTGAAAAGATTTTAAGTTATAACTGGAAGGAGTGAAACAGTATGGACTGATAGGGATAGATACTGGAAGAAACAAATAGTAATCTCTGCCATGTGACAAAGATATTTGCATTTTGTTTTAATATATAATCTATTCTATAATTAGGTTTTGTACATTATTTTATATATTCTACAAGGTATCAAATTGAGCTGTATCTTTTGTGCCAGAACTAGACACTAGTTCTACCTCTTCTCCTACTGAAAGTTTCTCCTTGATTATCTCATTCCTAGATTGGAATACAAGGTCATGCTCAAAAACAAGGAGTGACCTGAAAAATGTGTCTATTTAAAAATTGTGCTGTATTAAACCAATTATCCAAAATACAAAATCTCCTTTCTACAAGTTATTCAGAGCTGAGCTGCTGAAAAGTTTGTCAGATTAATTCCTTTTAATTCTGCAACAGAATGCCTGTCTTTACAGAGACATAGCATGGATATTAATGAGAAATATTCTGGACAAGACTATTAAAATTAAAACTGTTTTATCAATTCCATTTATCATCAATAACTCAATAATTTTAGAAAATCCGCAGCAGTCATTTTCAATCAGTATTTCATGTCTCTCTCTGTCAGGGCCCTGAGTGTACCAATAGACTTCATCAGACCAGGGCCTCCCCAGGGGATCCATGAGCCCCACAGCTCCATTTAAATTCAGCCCTGGGCCTCCAGTCCCTGCCTGAGGTTATGTTACAGGAGTAACAGTGAAGTACAGCTCTGCCTATATACCCACTGATCTAGACTCTCACTCTTGGACTTATTTCCTAGCTTGAGCTTGACCCTGCTTCATTGTTATGGACCTGCCCAGTGATCAGTGTGCTGTGCCTTACCCCAGTTGCCATCACTAGACCTGAGCCTGACCTGTAAGAGTTAATTTACCTGGTTTGTCACCACAAACCGTCTGGTCATCTGCACTATTATTTGACCCTTCCTGCTGTTCCCAGGCTTGCCTGGGGGTAGTGCCCTGGGCCACTGGCTGGTGAGGCCCCTGCCCTGCTTGCTGTGTCACCATGCCTGACTGCCCATCCCTGGGGAGCTGCTGGCTGCACTGGCTCATCTTCAGTTACCTAAGGGCTTAATTCTGCATTCCAAATTGGGAAAAACTCAGCTGAGTATGAAGATTTTTACTTTCAGAAGCGCCACAAAGATCAGATTCGTAGCTGCACACTACATAATTTTACAGCAAACTTTTAAATAGATCCTACAGAGAACTTCATGATGTGAATTAAAGCATTTAATTTTAAAAACAAACTAAAATAGGAAAGAAAATGTACATCAACGTCTCATATCAGCTCACCATCATTTGTTCTAAACTGCAATTTGTCTTGCCAAAGTAAATCTGTTTTGTTCCCTACTACTGTTCTTAACAGTTTTATACGTAATTCATTTTTTTCTGACAGAATAGTCAATTCCCTCAATGTGTTTTCTCAATTCTCTCAATGTCCTTTTCTCAATCTCTTTCAAGTACAATGTTTTCTCTACATACGACTAACTGCTAAATTATCTTCTTTTTCATGTTTTTCACTCAAAATTTTTTAACATAAGAATAAAACTGATAACAATTGTAAAGTTGACATAGTTATAAAGTAGAGGCATATAAAAAAACCCATAAAAATCCCTTAAACTTCAAATTAAATATATTTATGAGACTTAGTGTTATCCAGCTCTAATTGTAAGCTTTGTCTATTCCTGCTGTGGAGAGCTACTGCAACATTCTTTAAAATTCTTCAAAAGCATTTTTTGTTTTTAAAGTAGATTTTGAAAGAACTACTGTCACTCCAATCAAGAGCAATAGTTCTAGGCCACAGAAGATCTGAAGGAAGAATACATTTGAGAAAAACAAGAGGGTGGAATTCAATTCCAAAAGGGCAACAGAGCAGGAAGAATCATCAATGAGCACGTTAGCTTGAGTGACACATGAAAATTAAGCCTTGGGTACAATGGAGTGAACTCTCAGCACTACGGCAGGCTTAATTTTACATAAGACTGTAAGACACTATAACAACAATCTTCTCTTACTGCAAAGGTCTGTAATAAAATAAATAATGTTATTTATTTGCAGTTTTAAATGACTGATCTATAAAACTTAACCAAACATCACCTAAGGCATCACCTTCCTACCCACACTGCTTTCTATATATCAAGTAGCAACCAGCTGCCCAAGAAGCCAAAGAGGTTAGAAGAATGCTTTTTAATATGTGAAAATAGTTCATATTCAGGGAAGTCACTTGGTGGGTGTTTGATGTAAACAGCCATTTTGCCTTGCCTTTGGAACACAGAAGTATTACATGAGTTAAACTGTTATCTAGAGAAAAAATAAAGCAGCTCTTTTAAAAACAACAAATCAAAGAATAGTTGCAGCAGCCACTTATCAGGATTCACATTCTCTTCTTTCGAACTATTGTGGACATCAGAGGTTTCTCATGTTTTTCTACTCTGAGGGTATTTTCACATAGATGGTGCTTTCAGAAAATGCACCAATGAGTGTCTAATACTCAATACCAGCTTAGAGAAAGAATGCAAGCTTAAAGTGGAGGAGTTTCAGCTGAGATATACAGCAGCTTTTGCTAATACTAGGTCTTAAGATGGTTATTTAATTAAAAAAATTCTGCTTTACATAGTTTTTAGTCCTTTATATACTTTTTCCATGGCTATGGAAAAGTCAGGTTGCTTTACCTATCTTACCTTTAAAGTAAATGAATAATGTTTACTTGATATTTTTATTTGCATTTAAAACAAAGACTAGAAACCAGTAATTTGTGCTACAGGAAATAAGCACATATTGTAAAAACATTACTCAAATTAAGCAGTACATAGATCCTAAATAGAGATTCTATCACACTAGATACTATAGAAGTGAGAAAATAATATTGGTTGCCATCTTAAAGACGTGTATATTGTGCTATTTATGTAAACTAGAAGATATAATGAGAAACTCATTTTCTCTTTCTACATACTGTGTAGCTTCACATAGATCAGCTACAATTTCTGCATCCAGGCTCAGTCATTTTCTTGAAAATAGATTTGATGTCACTCAATCAGTTATAATTGTTTTATCTAGACTATTTTTCCTCATCCATAAAGTGTTTGAGGAGGAATAGAAGACTAAGTATTTAATATTTTTTTGAATCTGGTAGTTCTATCCTGAAGAAATTACAGGGAAATTTCAAATAGCACTGGACACCTATGTTTAGCCAAACTGAACTCTACCGAAGTCCCTGCCTGAAAAGTATTCCTTGGAGGCACATGCCCTGGCCCTCCCCCCACCCCAAAACACCACAGACCCCAGTAAATACATGATGTCTGAAAGTGCAGTACTGTGTTGACTGGAGCAGCTTAAGCACTTAGGAAGTCCTCACAGCTTTCCAGAACAAATGAAGCTGCTGCCCTGGGAAGCAGCAGTTCCCTTCAAATATGTGGAAAAGCACAGGGTCAGTTATGAGGAAGTAAAGCACCGTGATACAACTGAAGCTCTCTAAAACAATGGCACAGGGACAGCAATCATGTAACATGGCTTCATTTTAGAGAACAGCATCAGAACAATAATTAAATGGAAAAACCCTACTAATTACTATGTCAACTGCTTTTTATATTTTAAAAATAATATGCCACTCTGAAAGGCTGGGAACCAGTGGACTGTCATAACCAAAAGGCTTATATGTGACCTATGTTTTTTGTTAGCCTGCCTTCTCCTTTTCTTTCTTTTGGACCTTATTTCTTTTCAGCAGTAAACATGAAAGAAAACAATAAGACATCATGGAAGATCAGCTTAGCTATTCTGTAATATAACTTTGAGGAACACTCTGTCATTGGATGATCACAACAGAAAACAAATTTATATGGACAAATATTACCTGCTTAAAGAGCTATGACTACATACTGTAAATACACTTTCAGGAGTTCCTGACCTGTAGCCAAGATGTTGAGGTGGAAATCTTTATGGTTTAGAAATAATTTTATGCTTGCCTATCAATTTTTCTGTTATCTGGGCATGCATACTTAGATTACTGGACAAATGGCTGTAAATTGATCACTTCAAATGAATTTAGACCTTAGCAAATGTTTGCTTCTCTGTGTTTAAAAACAGTGAAGACTAAGCACATTTTTAAGAGGCCATTTAACCCTTGGGATTTTTCAAGCATTAAAAAACTTCTAAGACTATAATTTTTAGGTTTCTTTTCGATTTTCATCTATCTGAAAAAAAAAAAATCTCTATGTTGCTGTCATACCAGATTTTTTAAACTAATATTGGTTTAATGACTATTACATTAAAATCAACATTGCTAGTGGTTGCAGATCATGAAGTTCAATTTTAATAATATCTCTCCTTTTAACACTCAGTAGTTACCATCATCCAAAACATTAGATTGGAGGAAACACTGTCAAAGCCAAACACTTGAGAACCAAATACTCAAAACCAACTTTGTCCATAAAACGCAGGACTAGCATGGTTTTGTAGGCAGCAGTCATTTCCTGTGTGAATGCAAGGATGTATGATAACATCTACTCACATGACCTATGGAGGTAGAAATTAATAAACCTGAAGAATGGTTATTTTTTACGTAATCAAGTCTTTTTTTCTCTTTGTCCAATGATTGATTTATAGCTCTGCAGAGAAGACAAGTATCACAGGACATATCAATATTCTTTTTAAAAAAAGAGATCCTCACCTGTGTTACTGTACTTATTTAGTTTTTGGGGGGTTGTTTTTTAAAAGAAATCTTTAGTTTAATTTTGCCTGGTTTGGAAATGCCTGTAATCAATTTCATGCCATTCAGTTTAGTTTCTGATTGACAGGCCCTTGTACAGTGCTTTCTTTGTTTAGGTGATTAACTGTGGACTGCAGCACTAATATTTTCTAATTTTTGTCATTAATATTGTCAATGCAATCGCTGGTTTTAAAATACAGCAAACATTTTTCACACAAGATTTTGAGGGTAACATTTTCAAAAGCTGAGTGACTAATTTGCTTTGAAAATGGAACATAAGAGCTTACCTTTTTGATGCTAATGGTTTTTCTTTAGTGTACTTTTTCAGCATAATCCTTCTTTTGTTTCTAACAGTAGTTGTTCAAAACAGTACTTTTACAAAACACTTTTTTTATTCTGGTTATTCTGAGTTCTAGATTAATGGATTGGTTTCAATCATGAAGAGTATTTTCCTTTTTAATTGTCCAGTTAAGTGAAACATCTCCGGAAGAAACACTATAAACTTATAGGGAATACAAGCATTGATTGTACTATTTTAATAGTCATGTGTTTCAAGTTGAAAGTATATGAATTGGATACATTAATTAATTTTATGCTAATGTAGCTTGACTAAATAGAACATAGTTTTCATTTAAAGCTTATCAACTTTAACATTTTGTGTAATATTGTATGTACTTTATTCACTTTTCTGCAGTTCTAATTCAAATCATTGTAGCTTAAGGCAATTATGTCATACCATACTGCTAATACAATAGCTGTATATGTTACTTCCTGAGTAACAGGATGATGACACACAAGAAGCACACATGAAAAGTATGCTTTTACTGAAGAGTATAATTCAAGTACTTATGTACATATTTTTCCTGAAGCAGCAGCATATAACTATATGAAGTACTCACTCATTGTGTCTTTCTCCATCATTTATATATTTTTTAATTATAAGGCACTTTGTTTCCAATCATTCTGGTGTAAAATCTGGAAATTTCTGGCTATTTTGGATATATAGCAACATATCTGTACCTGAATGGTACCAAAGAGATTAACCATGAAATCCTTACTCTTGCAAGTAGTAGCATTCAGCACTGGATACTAATGCATACAGAATGAACCAACTGATTTGTCATATGGTTACTATACATAGCCGCAATGAAGTATACACTAAAATACTTGATTGCTGATTTTTAAAAAATTACAGGCATTTGTTCATTAGTTACCTTCATTGGAGCAAAACTCTTATAAAAAAAAAAATTATTTTCCCCTCCTCTTTCTCTTTTTTTTTTTAAAGACTGTGAGAAAATATATTGCTCTAATAAGAAGTCACTTAATCATTTACTACAACCTTCAAATTCTGATTTGGTTAATTTATGATTTATGAAAAAAATTAATTGGATACACTTAATTAGCTACCAGTCTACGTCTAGAGTCAACTGCCATAAACACCATTTATGTATATAACCAAAGAACTGACAAATAAATATCAGTGTAAAGAACAGATAAATGAATAAATTTTGCACACATTAATACAGGACAGTTAAATTTGGTGTTTAATACAGCCATTCAAAAGAAATAGTCCAATCTACATCCTTGACTTCTCAGATTTTTCTTACGTATTTTTATAGTACACAAATGCAGTTATTTTGAATAAATACACAACTATCTTTAATTAAGCTTTAAAATTATCATCATCTTTCTGCTCATAATCTCTGAAAATACCTATTACTAGATGAAAAAGCTTTCCATTTAAAAATATGGATTTCAGTGGTGACCCTCAATTTAGTAATACAAAGGTTAATTTCAATTCAATAAAATTATCTGGGACAAAGAGACAAAGAAAAGAATTCCATAATCATGTTAGGTTAATTTCTTTTGGTTTAGTTTAATCTGCTCAGAGGCTCAGATCTCTGTTGAAAAAGACACGTCAGCCCAGATGATATGCTAATGACTGGACATGTGCTCAGGAGAATATAGAGAAATAGCTCTTGAATACTGCCATTACTGACAGCTCTCACCCTGAGGAAGCACTTGTACTTCTCTGTAAATATCCTGCAAGAACTTGCTAGGAAATGTAAACAGCCAAAGCATCACAACAGCCAAAAAGATGCTGGAGCACTTTGTATATATACAGCGTACTGTCTAACTGCATCCATGAGCTTGATGATCTTTTTTCAGACTCATTTATTTCCTAGTAATTTTGAATTGTAGCTACACGCACTAGACTCTGCTTTTTTACTGTACATGAAAAGGTCATTTAAGTGCATACACAACATCTTATCCCTCAGAGAATACATAACTTAATAATGTAATAGCTTTTATGATCTTTTTTCCTGCGTTTGATCTATTTTTCTGGTACCACTGCTGTTAGACATGGCTTAAACATGAGCCAAGTGCCTGACACTCCATATATTCTTGCTGCGTTTCCCAAGAGCCTGTTCCATCCCTCACCAGGACAACACACCTTTTTGAGTGTCAGCTGCTCACAGACTGTATCCTTCCTGAGTTACTACAGATAGAGGACACCATGAATGAAAAGCAAGTCTGCAATAGCTGATATGAAAGCCAAAATTAACAGTAAAGAGAGAGCGCTTTTTTTTTTTTTCCCCCTGCAGTTTGCCTTTGTGAGCAGAAGGGAAGTGATTATACCAACACATAGAAAGCTCTCTCTGCTCAGAGACCACTGCTGAGTGATGTTCTCAGAGGCTGACTGGACTCCATCCTGAGCATTCAACCCCACTCGACAGAAGGTGACGGCAGGGAAGTAATACAGTTGTTGCCACTTCATTCCTTGCCCCTTCCACCCATCATGCATCATCATCTTACACACTCAGGGAAGCAAAAAGACAGCAATTATCTTTCCCTCACCTTTTTTTCCCACAGCTTTGTTGCTTGATCAAAGCAAATAGATTAAAAAAATTAATTCCCTTCTGGAAAACTTCCAGAAATTGTGGTAGCCTGCCTAGGTAAAGACATTAGTTTCAAAAATGTAATCAAATGCCTTCCCTGCTCTGCAGATGCTATCAATTAGTTACAACACCCAAACCATGTCAGGACTTGCTTCCCCTTCCATTCTTAAGCTTTCAGAAAATCACTATCCAATAGCTGAACCCTATGTAGACACATGGCCAAGGCTGAGAACACACACAAAGTCTTACAGGTCAACACTGTCAATAGGTGCAATTTAATTTACAAGAAGTAGTATATATTGAGTTGTGAAACACACCACCTTTGACCATCTATTGTTCGTTAGTCACAAAACCCCACGTCACCCAAGACCTGTTGGACAGAAGCTTTTAAGCTTTTTTTTTTTTTCTCCTTCCCCAAAAAGGGACATCTATTTCATTACAGATTACCTTTTTGTTCAGACATTCTTTTGATGTTCTTACCCTAACCAATACCTGATGTCCCTCCAGTCCAGCTTTCTTGGCACAGTCTTGGACCAGTTTAAGCTGGTCATCTCACCAAAGCCTTAGGTTTGGGTCTCAAGACTGTTGATTAAGAGCAGCAGCTACATGGAACTGCTCTCTGGAGTCTCTCCGTCTCCCCTCCCATACAGAGGAAGCAGAGTTAACTGTAACCCCACTAGGCAAAATGTTCATCTCCATGAGGATTTATGAATCTATTGTTTTTCATGCCAGGCTATCAGAGATGAGAAATGTTGAATTATCAGAGAGTGGTGACCATCTGCCAGCTATCATTTTTCACTCACCAGTATCTCTAGTTCCATTCTGTTTACTCTCTACCTCAAAAAAGCAATAGCTAAACATTCCATTGCTCCAGTGTTTTAGAAAAACAACAAACAATTCATGTGGTTAGCTCCTAAACATGGGTGATAGCTCAGTGATTCCACTTAAATGAGAGACAAGCACTCCTCTTACAAGCATTCCTCTGTCTCCTCTAAATCTGCAGCTCCACAATACCAAGATGTTAGCAACAATTCTGACCTTTACTCCCATCACCTGCCCCTTGCATCTGTACCTATTCAACAACATACTAGAACAATTTGCACTAGCCATTGCCAAATCTGTAAAATGATTCAGGTAAAAGATTTGCCTTTAAAATAACCAACCTTACAATTTTTTTATTTTATTTTTTTTTTTTTTTAAATAGGATGAAGACAAAGATTTGTACCACCATACTCAACAGGACAGTGAGCTGACATCAGGGTTAGGCAGTAGAAATTAAGCCAATTCTGCTTTTGAATACACTGCATTCTAAAACCATGGCCTAAGAACATACAGGGAAAAGAGAGGATGCAGTGAATCCTGTCTCCTCCACAGAAGCAGCTATCCACTGGTGTAGGATCCATGAGGAAACCAAAACCGCTTATGGAACTTGCAGCATACCAAGGAGTCTAAGGAACTGAATGTAATAGCTAAATTGCAGTATCCCATCACTTACCTTCTTATACACCCATTCACATATCTGAACCAGGAAGGCATCTTAGTGTCTCAACACAAACAAGGCAATCTCTGTGATACTTAAACAGCAATACATACTGCAGAGGTATCTAATACGTCGGGATTTGTAAAAAGTAGCTGGAAATTAATAGGTATTATCTAAACGATAACATAACTACAAGTCTGCATCGAGCATTATTTCATTATGCAAATCCCCAAGATCAATTGTCTGAAGAAACAGAACAAATTTGTGGGGTTCTGCTCTTTTTGGCTACTTTTACATCAAGCAGGATTCTTAATTTCTGAAAATATGTAGAAATACAAATCCACCACTGTTCTATTTGTGCTTTTCAATTTTATGCTGCTATGGGTATTATAATTTAGTATCATTAGTACTCCTAATATAAACTGCTGTCACATACAGTACAGTGTTTACAGAACATATTGCTATGCAACAAATATTTCCACATTTCACTGTTCCTATCAAGAATTTTCCTTTGATGGGTTGGCATATAGTTTTTATTTTGTGGCAGGATCCTTGAATTATCTACCTTATTTTTATTTGTAAGCAGTTCTTGCCATTTTGTATAGCCTTTATTTTAACTGAGTGAACTGGGTTTTGTTGCATCCCTGGCACATGATCTAGGCAGGGAAGAAGAAGCCTTCCTGCTCCACCTTGTGAGACATGGTTGAAGGCTGACTATTAGGGAAAGGCAGCTGCTGAGGTGACTCTTGTGTGTCTTAACTGTGTAGATTTTCCAGAGATGACTGTTTAAAAAGTAAAACAATCTAGACCGTCACAGTTGCAGATAGGGAACACTGCAGTTCTTTGCCATTTTTAGTACCACTGAAGGGTTCTCAATGCTTAAGTACATAGAACTTAATGTATTTTCAGACAGACAGTAATGAGGAATCTTATCAGCACTCGTCTGTCAGTTTTGCTGACCCGCTGAGCACTCTAAGAAATGTTAACTGTTCTTCCTACCAGTCTCAGTTCTAATTTCTTTAATGTCCTGTAGACATTAAAATTAAAGTACCATGCAGGCAGCACATTGTTTGTGAAACACAACATGAAAAGTCATGTGGTTCACTGAATGGCAAGAAAAACTATTCTGATGAGCCAGGGAGGTGGACAACACAGGGAAAGCAGTGATCAGCTGACAGTGGGAGGAGCACTGCTTCTTTCACTGTCCTCCCTTCATCCCTGAACCTATTCAATTAATTAAACACTCAGAAAATGAATCAAGCCAAAGAGTGGGGCATCATGTTTCTCAATTCAACACAGGGTTCAAGACAGCCTGTTTCAACAAACTACAGTTCCAGAAGAGATGGAAGAGCGGAGATGAGAGCAGGCGCCACGCTTACAACAGGGGGCTGGAGATGAAGGAGTAGGAAGGGTTAGAGACAAGGGCAGATGGAAAGAGTGACTCAGTTCTGGTGAGATGTTCTTTTTATTTGAAAGAAACTTACTCCACCACGTATCTGCCATTAAAGAACATAGAAAAGCTAATAAATACCTGCATTGTCCTTAAAATAATATCCTTTAAAACATCACCTTAAATGAAGGCCAATCAACCTACACATTTGCCCTTCTAAAAGCCATATGTATATACATAACAATCTGCTGCGAAAGATTCTAGGATGTTATCTACCCCTTTTGCATCATTAATAGATTATATTCTTGTTTGGTCAAAGATATTTCTGGTTGCCTTTAACATCTACTTTTTTTTGGTAGGCTAAAATCCTCTTTTCTAACCACTAAAAATTCATTGAGAAGGCACACATATTTGATAACTGGTTTGACAAGATATAATATTCATGTTTCTTTCTATAGAGTATGAAGATTTATACTCTGTCCCACCATAATAATGGAAAGATATGCCTTATGGTATCTAAAATTTTCAGTCACATTCTTGCTTAAAATAATTGTATATGTACCGCAATTTCATTCAGAAATTAAAAAAATTAAAAATCAATAACCATTATGTTCATGTCTGATATGACAGATTAAAATACCTTAATTTGCTTTCTTGTATGCTGAGACCACTTTCTGTGATTGACAGACTACCACTTCCATCTTGATGTAAATGTCTTGTACCTTGGAGGGGTGTCCCTCTCTGCCAGCCTCTGCAATCTAAATCTTTGTGGGTATCTGTAGAGAAACAAAAAGCTGCTGGAAATCTTTCAGTCCATTTTACAGAAGGAACTTCTAAAAGAGAAAGTACACATTAAATTAATAAAATTAATTCATTATATTAATAGTAATAGGGAATTAACATTATTATAATTAAATCACTTTTTACAAGAAAAGCAGAAACAGAGTTCCAAGATCACCTTCTGATTGTGCTCTGAAAACTTCACGAGGCCTAAACCAGTTATCTTTTTGTTACACAAACTTGGAAACTGTTCATTTTACAACTGCAAAATTAGCTATTGCTGGACTGGGAAGAAAACAGATCTCTTAATTTTCCAGTCCAACTTCAGTTCTTAACAGGCTTGTACTTCTTACGTGCCCATGCACAGCATTCCAAGATGTGGAGGGGGAGTTGGTTTGGTTTGGGTCTTTTGCTTGTTTGGGTTTTGGTTTTGGGGGGTTTGGGGGTTTTTTTGTGTTTTAAATGAGGAATCACGTTTTACTTTAATTCCACGTGCTATTGGCCTAGAACAGACCTTTTTTCAAATTCTTATCTATTTGGAGAAACCTGTCAAGTCTCATCTGCAACTGGAGGTACAAACTGATTTCTTGCACAACATTTTACTCTATAAATCATCCTATTAGCTTTAATGAGAGGAAAGGGTTCATGATCTGACCCTGAGCGTGAGGAAATTTTCTTTCATACTGATTAGGAAAATTTGTGTGCCCATCTCTTCTCTTCTGTTTTTGATGTTTTGGTTACATATTAGGAACTATGTTTTGATTTATTTCCTCTCATACTGTTTACTCTCACCTGGTTAGCTGCCAAAACAGTAAAATTTATGTGATACCTTTTGCTCAAAATAAAGGCAACACTGTCATTAAACAAAGAGAATATAAAGATAATACTGTGGAAAAGAACAGGATCTTGTTGTTTTCCTACTGTGTAAGTTAACGCCAACTTTTAGGTTGTAAGTGTATGTGAAATATTACACAAAGGTGGCTCTGTACTTAGAATTTTATACTTTGATGCATGATTTTTCCCAATCATTCTTCTACGATTTTTCAGGACCTTGTTTTAGGCTGATCAAAATTGTACAGACCAATTCATTTTCTCATTTGCTAATCCCTTGGTGTATCAGTGAATTAGTATGGTGAGTAATGCAGTAACAGGGATTAATCTCATCAATGTTACTTTGTTCTTGTCACCCCATTTGCTAATTAATGTATATGGCAGAAAGTGATAAGGAATTGAATTTCAACCAAGTCTAAGAAGTGAATACCTGAATGGCATTTTCCAAAATTACTCATGAGGTTGGAGTCCTGTTGACTTTCAGTAGGCTACTTGGAAAAACAAGATCTTAGTCCCAAATCACACTAATGACTTTCAAAATTATAGCTGTTACCAAATACATTCCACTTAAGTAAAATTATTTTCAATTTCTTTAGTGTATGCTCTCTATGGAAGGTGTAATTGAATGTTAAGGATTACGATAAATGTCTATAATGCTGGATTTAAGAAAAAATAAGTGATGTCCTTTAAATTTTCTTCTGTCTTCTCCTACAAGAATGACCTAATAAATTTGAAGCAAAATTATTGTATTTCATTACAAAACCTGATTATACTTAAAAAAAAAATTGACTTTTAGAGACATTAAGAATGTTTGCAACTCAGCTGTAGTATTTATCTAGAGTCCATATTTTGTTACTGTGAATTTGGTTGCAGAATTTTAGATATGAGATCCTCATTTTACTTAGCTCCTTTTAATGGAGCTCAGTCTAGACAGCAATGGTGAAATGACAACTTTGTTGCTACCACAACTAACATCAGATGATATTTCTAGAAAAAAGCACTCATGAATGAGCTAATGATGTTAAAACACTTCCCTGTTACTACATGCAGTGCTTCAAGTCCAAATGAAGCCATATTGTTAAAGCAGCATGGAAGGCTCTTATATTTCTACCAAGTATCTTGCATTCTCAGACACCTTTCAGGAAATGTGAAAAATAACTGCAGTCTTTTACCTTTCCAATGTAATTTATCATTACAAAGAGGCTGTACCAATCCCAATAGTGAAGGACAGATTCTCAGCTGGTCACAGCTGAGCTGAGAAGCATTCAATAGAATAAACAATCAAAATGTAATGCCTTAGTCAACCTCCAGGTAGAGGGTAAAGATAAGCATGTGGCTTTCTCAGTAGTGACACCTAATTCTTTTGGATTATTCCCTCTGCACAGAAAACTATAGTGTAAGAGTGACCTCTGCAGGATTTCCACAGTGCTCTGTGACTACAGACCCAGGGACTGCCTTGAAAACACCTTCAAATATCTTTACTTGGAAACAGAATACAGGCATCAACCTACAAACCGACACTCCCTGTCGGTAACAGCTTGAAATCAGTAACCACCTGAATTTACAGCTTGTAATCACACAGAGTTTTTATAACAGACTTGCACCAGGTTTCTAGATACGAAAACTATGTAAGGACACACTTAAAACATTCTGCTCATTCAAAGGAGGTTTCAAGAATTTATGACATGTAAGGAATAAATACAATTTGTACCAATTTTTCTCTTTTTTTGATGGGTATTCCACTGTTACTACACAAACTGTTGTCCTTTTCTGTCATCTTCTTAATAAACTGCTCCTCCTTTGTACTACTATTTTCTTTTTATACTTAAGGACTCAGTCCATTTGACATATGTACACTTTCCATCACGCTTAAAGGAAATAAAGTTACCTCATAAGTGAGAATAATCTAGATAGAGGTACACGTGAATACCAAGAAAAAAGTTCTTCTGTATGAATTTTTACTCGGACAATTGAAAATTGCTTGTGGCTGCTGGGGAAAATATACCAAACAAAACCCAGAATGTGACTAGGGCTTAGGTTATATTTTAAAATGTTTTATTAGCTGAGAACACTAAATAAAGAGTAATTCCTGTAAAAAAAAAAAAAAAAAAAAAAAGAAAAAAGATATAGGCCCTGTTGCGACTCGTAAGAATCCATAACAGTCCACAGTTACTCTGTGAATTCTACCACATGTATTAATGGGAGTGAGTCATGCAGAATGCACCCAGAAACATCAGAAATAACTAGCTTGCTCTAATCAACTTTGGCTGTATTGCCAAGTTCTCTTTCAGACAATGCATTTCAAAAAGAATATTGAACAGCTGAAGAGCATATCTTTAGTATGAATTCTATTCCTCCCTTTCAAAAGATAAATGTTTCTCATTCACATTTCTTCAAGTTTTTTGCTTTTATTCTTGTATAAGTTTTAGGAGTACTGTTTTTAGCCATAGTTCATTAGACTGTTTAAAGAGTAAAATATTATTAAGTTAATTTGTCTTTGTGAACTTATTTGGCATATTAGACCATGTCATATAGATGGACTGATAATCTTGATAAAGTCAATCTCTTTGTATTATATCTGGAAATAATGTGAGGTGAGACATTATTTGATGTTCAGTTTCCATTTCTAACTTCATATACACTATTTGCATACACATATATGCAGTTTCCATCTCCATATGCACTATTCATAAAGGCAGACAACCTTTGCTAATAAGAAGCTCTAGATTTTACTAAAACTTACATTGTGCAAACAGCTGGTCAAAGCTGACATGATGCAGAGCTGTAACACACA
The DNA here is from genome assembly GCF_031877795.1 of Strix aluco. NCBI lineage: Eukaryota > Metazoa > Chordata > Aves > Strigiformes > Strigidae > Strix > Strix aluco. Next base: position 25,473,936 of record NC_133942.1, on the reverse strand, counting down.
GGCTGTAGTAGATTGATCCTTAAGGAAGTACTTCTTTAGCTCTACAATCCATGTGTGGATGAACATTAACCAGTGAAATGGCTCATCCAGCTCCTCATGGGAAGTGGCTCTCAGGGATTCTATTACTTACCAGTATCAATTGTACAAATGCTCCAATGATGAATAAGCATTTAAGATTCTGTAGAAAAATTACTATTTGCCTCTGTATTTCTGGAACTTAAATTGCAATACAATGGTTGGAAAGCTGGAGCCAGACCTCAGTCTGTAACTCACCAAATGGTAATGCAAAGTAGACATCCAGTAAGATCTCGTGTGATGTTGGTATTCTTGTGCCTTGAATCTCACTCCCATTTGTTATTAACTCAGAATCCAACGTCCACCAGGAACCTGGGCCTTCCTAGGAAAAAACATTCTGAAAGTTACCTGGGTAGGATTTATAGCATTATGCACTTTTTTCCTGAATGAAGGTTTCCCTAAGTCAATAGGAGTTTCTTTATGACACCAGTAGGATCTGTTCTAATTCTTACAACTTTTGTTTATGTAAGTAATAGTTAGGACTTAATCTAGTTTTCTTACAGGCATAGAATTCAAAAGAATAAAATATTTGCTCTACAATATAGACAAATACACATTAAGATGGTCAGATGATTAAGATGTAAGAAATATGAATACTGAAAATTACTCTTATGAACTGAGATCTTCCAGTTTCCCTTTGAACTGGTGCCAAACAAGTACATTCTAGCAAGACTGAAGCAATCAATATATGTTAGTAACCCAGGCAAAAAAGAGCTTCTGAAGTAACATTCCCTTATAGGTTTTTTCTGAGTTATAAAGCCCAGAGCAGAGCTGCAGGGTTAAGATGTGCAGGATAAATAACTAGGAAAGTTCCACAGTGGCCTAATTATAAATTAAGGCTTAGAAGGTCTCAAGAAATTAAGAAACAATCTCTATTCTTGCATCTTTGTTCATTTAAAGTTTCAGTGTTTACTGTTAAGATACAATTACTGCGTCAGCAAGTTGTAACTCAACAACAGCTAGGGTAGCAGAGCAAAACAACTTGCCTTGGGGCCCGAAATAGTGCTTGGCAGCTGTGATACAGAGCAACTTCTAATTTAAGCAGGAATTACTTTCTTCTCCCCACTTCCATTCTCTTAAGTAGAATCGTTGAAATGTCAGTTCAATGTATATGCGAATATTTATTAGTTCCTATAAAGAAATGCCTATAGAGACTGATGGGACATGTTGTAGGAAGAAGTTTTCCAATTCTCTCCTTTACCTCATCATCAATTGCCTTTTTTATTTTTTTGGAAAATTTAAAGAAGGCAAACAATTTTATCTGCAAAGATTAAATTAATCTTCTCTAATTCAGAGTTACTTTTTTAAAAATAGACTCCATGAACTATGTGTAGAAAAACATATTTATAAATGGGAGAATTGTGGCGCATTAGAATAAGGTTCCTCTTACTTTTTCTGATTTCAGACAATTTTGCAGCACTTGCAGATTGCTTCAATATTTCCACACTCCCAGAAAACTTACTTCTTTATTTTCTAGCCTACTAAGAGCAAGCATGCTCATTGTGGTGGGTGACTATGACTATGCTGGATACATAACAACTCTTGGGATTGACCCATTTTCTCCACTCATCCTTCTCTATACACCCATTGTACTATTAATTTCTTCCATAATACCACAGGGCAAAATCCTGTTTTCCTCTTTGAGACAATGGCCAATTCCCTTGAGAGACAGAACAATAGTATTTTGCCCATTTTGATAGAAATTTACCCAACGTCACAACAATGAAGAGTCAGACCAGGAACCTCAATTTGAAATTCCCTCACTCTAATCACGTAAACCAAACTGTCCCTGCCTCCCTAACAATTCGTGAGTGCAGATGAGCTCTAACCCACTTACTGAATTATACCTGACTCAGCATGTGAGCCATTTCTCTGGGGTATATGGCTAATGCATATCAGCTGTCACTTTGAGAGTCACATGTGCAGTATATCTCAATATTACAGGCTGAAACACATGAGATAGAAACATACAGCAATCATAAATGTCATTACAGTATTTGGGAAGGCTATGAACAAGAAATCCATTGGATTTTACTCAGTGTTTTATATTTCCATAGAAAGTCAACTTACATCTCTTGCATGTTCCACAGTTGCAAGGGGAATCCATAAAACTCCTAAAATGCTATCCCAGAGCAAGCCTTTCTTCCACAGCTCTATAATGAAGCCCCTTCCATCAGCGCAGATTTCACTAAAAACAATGAATACACAAACCCTTAAACTGAAAACGCAGTCTCAACTGCTCAGGATTCTATCACAATAACTTGAGTTAGTGACTTACAGCAGATAGAGGCATTTTCTTTTCCGCATACTCATAAAACGCAAGATAGCAGGCATGATGCAAAGGTTAAACGGGACAAGCCACGTCTCAAGTCTTACCGTTCACAATTGGTCTTACAAACCAATGAGGACAATTCTGCTGGAAATGTGGTACAGAAGTCCCAGTTGTCAGTAGCTTTATTTTGCTACAAGACTTGGCCCTATTGGATATAACCCCAGAAGAAACCAGGACCAGGAGATGCCTTTAGTTCAGCTTTAGCTTTTTCTGAGCAGCTTCTCCATATGGAATTCCTCAGTTGCTTCGGCAGGACACTGGTCTCCTCAGGACAGTCCTGAAGAACCTGCATTCTCAGGTTCCACTGTAGCTAACTTGTTCGGTGCAGTAGTAAAATACAGCTAGCCTTTTGTCAGGTCAGTTCTTTTAGGTAAAAGTGGGCTCCACAAAAATTATCAGTCTTTTGAACATAAAACTCAGAGGAATATTTCCAATGAAAAAGTAAGAGTTGTCAATGTCAGCTATGATGGCACACACAATCAACACAGACTATCAGCTAAGAATGATTTATAATCGTATGGGAAAAATTCCATCTTCCTTCACAAAAATCTTCAAGAAGGAAGCGCCAGACCATTTCTACAGGAAACTGAGCCAGTTTCTTGTTTTCATTGTAAAGGAGACCAGGTATAAAAGATGTTTGGAGCTTGTTCCCTGCATTAGAATTGAGAAGTTGCACTACCCAACAAAAATACAGTGGGAAAACAGCTCTCCAAGAGTTGCAGATCCAGGCTTTATGTTAGGTCTACTTATAGAATGCATGCATTTTATTACTAGCTGGTTTTGACCAAAAAAATACCATACCACAACCTTGTTTTGCAAGAATTTAAAATAAAATTTTACCAAGCCATATTACTCACCCATGACATTGAACTAAAGAGAGGTCATTTCCTCATGGAATGGCTGGCATTCCTTTACATATTATTATAAGCAGTTACAGACTAGTTCTGTAAATATGAACAATACAATAAAGTAGGCATGGATGTCTCTGCTGTAACTGATTGTATGTAATCTCCATTTGACAGAATTAGTTTTAAGTACTAAAACTAATAACTGATTTGTGTGGTATACCACAGTGAATTACTGTGTACATAAAGTTACCAGGAAAAGGACAAATGAAATCTGAGAAGGGCAAATGGTGAGACAGGTACTAAAATCATCACATTGGTCTCAAAAAACATTATGTTGGCTGCCTCAATGTCTAATTTTTCGCTGTATGCATGCAGTTGAATAGATGTAGTGAATTTTTGTTTTGTTCAGCTTCTCCCTTTACAAATACTTTATGACAGATTGTAAATTCTTATCTTCTGGTATTTTTGGACCTCAACTTTAAAACTGCTGCACTAACTGAACAGTGAAACTGCATATTGAAAACTTTAAACAATATGTAATTTTTAAATGCAAGCTGGAAACATCTGCATGTAACAAAACAAGTTTTTTACAGGCAGAGATGGAGAGAGACCCCTTAAGAAAATAAACTACAGTATAACTTTACACAATCTATATAAATGTATTTGTAAATGCCAATTTATAATGCTTTTTAAAAGTCTGCTGTGTTGTACAGTTACGTAGACAGTAGATGGAGCTACAGCAACCTCGTAACATACTTGCTACAAAAGTGGTTTAGTTCTCTTTGGTGACATTTAAATTGCAAATGAAGAAAATAATCCTAATAAATTGCTCATTCTCACTGATGTCATGGAACACTCATTTACATAGAATATGATTAAAATCAAAGCATTTATACAACAGAAAAGCAAATGTATTAAATAATATTTTAACACATTTCTCAGGAAAATTTAGAGAATAGGTTATACACACTTTAAAATATTTTTTAATTGCCTCCTGCACTAAAGATAACAGATAGGGCAAATGTTGAAACTTAATTGATCTACTTCCTGATATACTATTACATTGTCATCCAATTCACACTCAATGTTTTATAGAACTATTATGTCTGGATCAGTAAAGTGCCAAAAAAAATCATGTTAACCCAGTATTGTCATACAGCAATGATTCCCCTACACTGAAACATGACATCTCTTCTACAAGTCAAAGCTGCAGTATAAGAATGGTATTTTAAAAGGCTAGCTATTGATAGTAATTTTCCTTAGCATTTTCAAAGACAGACATGAGCATCCTGTTAGGGTTATTTAGGCTGTGGCCATGAACAGGCTGCTAGAGAAACCTGATGACTGGGGAGTGGGGGAGGAATTAGCACCAGATTAAGACTGGTCAAAAGTATATGGTCAAAAGTCAGAATTTTTGATGACTTCTTTGATATGTCATACATTTAGCCATAAAATGTCATGTAAAGAAGGTATATATGTTGGCTTAACATAACAGGCCCTTCAGTCACTCAAGAGACTTCAGTTAAGCAAGCTGGTAGTTTGCTACAGTTGTCTAAGAAATCAGTTGCACACCACCAAAAAAAAAAAAATCCAAATTCAATTAATAACTTTAGGAAAAATTTGGGATGAAGATGAAGACTTCAAATGAGATTAAGAGCTCTGTGAAATAAATTATGTGAACTATCTGTGAAGAAAACCAGAGAAGATTTTAGAAATCCTTCTTTTAATATAGTATAAAATTAAATTTGGGGGTATTATTTCAATCAAAATGTCAGTTTCAGTGTACGTAGAGCCTCTCAAAAGATATTTATAGGTTTTGATAACCAGAAAGTATATAAAAATGATTCAAACCAACGCATTCTTCTGATAAAATATTAAAATATTTGAATTAGAAAACCCCCAAATTGTAAAAGAACATTTCTCATAAACATAACTAAAGCCAATTTAATGTTTAATTCTGTAAAAATATTTCAACCAACTCAAGACCTCAGGAATAAGATCTATGCTTCCACAGAGAAGATGTGGTGACAGAGGATTTGTGCAGCAAGAAAGGAGGGACCAAAAATAGTAGAGATTAACATACTGTCTCGGCATCTAACGAAGTTACATATTTATTTAACTGCTTTGAAATTGACAGTTGAAAACAGGTTTCCTCAGAATGTCAGCCAGTATATAAGTGTTTGGACCCTCCTGAACAGTGAGGTATATATAAGGCTCTAGAGAAAAGACGAGAAGAAAGACTGAATAACAAGATGGAGAGTTGAGTGAAGCAGACAAAGATGTGCAGACAGAGGTGAGAAACAGTATGGGTCAGTAAGAAAGAAACTACCTAAATAGGCAGTTAAGTAGATAAATGAATGTATAAAATATGAGTCATACAGCAAGGAAATAGAGTAAAACAAAAATCAAGTTGTACGAGGATCAGTTTGGGTTCTTTCTTCTCATTCCTGTATTCCTGAAACATTACATGAAATAAAAGATATTGAAGACAAATATTTTCTTCCCTTTGTTGACTGCTGGCCTTGATCCGCAACGTGGCTTGCAAAATTAACTTTTGTTCTGTTCTCTAGAACTAGCCTGGCACCTTTTCTCTGAGCTGGATACTTTTTCCTTGCTTTTGAAGTCTGTACATGGTCTCAGATGTTATTAATTGCTCTAAACTATCCAAATACAGCAAAGATAAAACAAAACCAATTGGTAAGAATTCCCTGTTACTTACAACATGAAGTCCTGTTCCCAGCAAGGTTCACTTCCCCTTCTATCTATTGTAGTGCTTTTTAAATTTTGGACTTTTAAAACAACATAGGTTTTGAATGCATCTGAAAAAGAAATAACCAGCACATTAAAACCCACTTTATTTCTTCCTAAAAGCTGGAAACATTCAACTCCATGGTAGTAGGGGTTTAACTCTTACTCTGTACAAAACACTGAGAGGTGTGGTTCAAATATATCGTTTTGAACAAGGAAATTCTTATTAATTCTAGTGGGATTATGACAGGAAAATCTCTGCCCATCACAGGTGGGAAAGAACAGCATCCTAAATGTGATCAGTTTCAGACATGGCTTCTCAGCTTATTTATCAGTCTCCCTGACAGATTTTACAAGAAACAAGTACGCACACCCTTTCTGCAAATTACAATTTTCTTTGCCTTTCAATTGGTATAATAATATTGGTGACTGGCTAATGGGCTTTTATGTCCAATTAATGCAAGACCACAGACTTGTAACATGTAATTCAGTCTTGTCTTTGTGTGTGAATCTAGTTCTGTATATAGATGCAGCATCAAAATGGGTTTCAAATGCAGTCCCAAGTGAACTCAAACATTTTTGTAAATGTCATTGTAAAAGCACAGTATGAATATTCATAAAATTTAACCTAATCAGCAAAAAGAATAAAACTAAAAATTTCAAAGTGCTTGAAAATATCACCAGCAGAAAAAAGCAAAAGAACTAAGGGAAAGCTCTACCCTTTAGGGCCTCACACAGGAATCTAAGGCAGCAAAGGGCATATTATATCATCTCGATGAATGTGGCTGTTCAAAAAAGCTTCGCAGCTTGCATGCCTGTAACACATCCTTCATTAGCCTCCAGCACCCTACATAAGGATCAACACTGACATATGGTTAAAAAAATACTTTTTTTTAAATAGAACTACTGCCAAAATATACATATGAGATGTAGTCAAGAACAGAAGTAATTTTTGAGCTCTCTGTATTACCACAGGTCAATCAACCAGTCTGAGTTGGAGGGAAGCTGTCACTGTCTACAATAGGCTATTGAATAGTTTGTATCAAATTACACTGCAGTTAACAAAAAGTGTGAAGGAGAAGAGTTAGCTCTGTACATCCTGTATGTAGATCTTATCGATTAGGACTGATAGTGTTTGACAAAAGGACTGAAGGATGTTACATCACGGGAACTAGTTTTTTCAACAAACAAAATCAACAGTGATCAGTGTTATGTATTTATTTTCTATAATTCAGTGCACTCGTCTACTCAAACATGTCTTTGTTCTTACACTGAAGAAACTTGACAAAGTCAATATAGATTTAGAAGTCTGGTGACTTATTTGTGAGAAATGGTGTCAACAATGCCTGATTCACATACCATCCTATTGCTCATTCTGTGTAGCTGAGGCAAACAAAACAAAATTTGCAAAATGTTTTGTGGTTGCAAAATTTGTTTGTAGTTTGGAGGCTTGCAACTCAAGGTTTGAGAAATTTTCAAAAGAACCCTCCATTAAATCACTTGGCAGAAAAATAGAAACCTACAACTCCAGCCATTTTGAGCACCCACATTTATATCTATGTTTAAATCAAAAATACAACAACCAACCTCCCACAAAATTAAAACTTGCCTCCTTTAAATGAAGCCATAAGTGTCAAGATAGAGACTTTTAAAGACACATTTTTAGTGGTAGTTTCTTTCATTGTTCTATTATCATCATATTCAACTCTAATTTCTTTCCCATTTAAAAGTCATCTTCCTATGTATCATTCCAGGTGATCAAACCTAATTACCATGTATCTTTCCCAAGCTCCTTTCCTAGCACAAAAATTAAAGACATTTCAGACTGCCTGCATTATCATTGTGTTGCCTGGAACTTTGTCACCTGCCTTTTAAAAGAGCTATTTCTCCAGTAGTCCCTTGACCACTTTGGCTCTTCTCTGGATCTAAATGTTAAACCTTCAGCACTTTATCACTAATTCACCTTCTTCAGAATTTGTGAATTATACCAAGTAAGAAAACGTAGAAACTCTACCTTCTGAATAACTGCGAATATGTAACCTCCTTAAAGAATAACGGTGTCAAGAGTGAATATTATTACAATACTCTGGCAGTGTAAAGGAGCTGTAAATTTTACTTAATGATAAGCTTTGCTTCCACAAAACCATTATTGCAGCTCCCAACCCCTCAGCTGACAAAAATGGAGGCACCTAGTGCAATTTTTTATGAAAAGAAAAAGGGCAGGCTATCCCCTTGTTCCTATCTTCAGCTTTCAACCCCAAACAGAGCACAGCAGCTTCGTGGCAGCTTACACAAAGTAATAAATTAACCACAGCAGAATTCCAGAGTTTTGAGAAACATGCAGGTATCTCAATATTGCTCTCAGTCACCACCTACACAATTTTTCTGCCCAAGAAAACATGACAAATTATCAGAGAATATACCATTTGAACTTTATTGCCATTACTTATGGCATTAACAAGTTTTCAACAGCATTCAAAAGAAAATTAAAATTACTTAACTGTTATCAAATAATTCTGTTTGATAATAATCTTTTGTAAATTATCACCCTGCAGAATATTTTTCTGATTGCATTAGGATTTCAATGAAAGATGATCCTTCTGTCAATACTTCATACACATATTTCACAGCAGTGAAGAATAACTACTTCACAGACAGTTAGAAGAACCATGTTCCCAGAAAGAAGCTTAACCTGTACTAGTTCAGATTATCTTTCTTTAATCCAGATAACTTCTAGTGATTTGCAGAAGTTGCTTAAATGTATTAGGCAGACATCTACTGGCAAATTTTGCTGCATTGATTAGGTTATATACCAGCTTTTCTTGAGAACTAGTAATTACAAAGATCTTCAAGGCCTTAAATTTATACTCTACCTCTGCGTGAGAAATCTCTGGCTGAGTTTGGACTTTCTTTTCCACTCTGGCTAAATCTTGGTCCTGGAGGCAGACTTAGAGGCCTAGGCAGCTTCATTTTGCTCATGTTTATTGCCTAGGGCAAACACCTGATCTCTGTAACTGTCCATCAGCATCTCCCATCCATATTTCCTCACTGGGGAAAATTCAGACACCATCTCCTTCCCGCTCTGCTGAAGGTAAAATCCTGCACTCTCTTTATATAAAAAAAAAAAGTTTCTCTTGACTGATGACACATTTAGGTCATTCTTTTTTGTGGGAAAAAAGTCTGAGACACAATAACTGAAAATTACAGATTGACTGTGCCAGTCTTGTTAATTTGACCTTTAAAATATAGGTATATTTTTTAATTCTTTCATCATTTGTTTTGTACTGAACTGTTGAGGAAATGCATGCAAGTAGTCCTAGGCTTAAATGATTCCTTAGTGTGATACACATATGCATGCCCAAGAAATAAAAATGTAAATCAGAAATTAAAAGGGAAATCAGACTTACCAGCTGCTTTATCCAACCTTCCTTTTTTCACTACGAAAAAAAAAAAAACTATTATATTCAGATAATATCTTAACAATGCTTGCCAATAAATTTTATGAACAAAGAAAATCTAAGGGATTTCTGTGGTATAAAAAAAACCTCAATCAAAAATGAAAACAAGAACTCTTAGAAAAATGTAAGCACCATTGTGGTAAGATAATATGATTACTCAGAATTCTTTAGGAAAGAAAACATGTGGAAAGTCTTTGCAGCTTACAGAAACTTAATAAATACGTGGCTACAACACAAAAGGCAGAACGGAGACCAGGTGACCAGGAAGGGTAGTATACTATCCATCACCTTATAATGCTAGTTCAAAATGCTTCTCAATAATAGTCACAGAAGGCTCACAGACTTCACGTAATCTAAAGTAACTTCTATCATCTTACGAAGAATCCTTTATTACATTGTATTTACTCTGCCTATTAGAAAAGACATACTGCAGTAAACACCTTACCAATTAAAAAGTGAACATTTCAAATCCTGACTTTGTTCAACAGCCTTAGGTTCCATGCTATGGTATCACTTCCACTAATGAAAAATGCCCCGAAGCTAATAGGATTGTGATTCAGTCATCACAATTATGAAAATCTAACCTGGTAATCATTTTGTATCAAGTGTCTGACTACTGAAGTTCATTGAATTTAGACTTTTAAGCAATATAATTAAATATTCTTTAAATTTTCCTGACATATCAATGCATGTAAGAGAGTTCAGTTCAATTTGAATGAAATGTCACCGCAATCCTACAAAAAGTAAACTTGCTCTAAGAATATATTTAACACGTATCATATTTCACTACTATACTTAGGACCTAGTAATTGCCAATAATTGTGAGTCCACAACTTTACACCACAAAGGTTCCCAAACGCTTACCACTGTTTTCCCATTACCTTCCCAATTGTCCAACTTCACCTACCTTCCTTTTCCTTATTCTTGCTTTTATCTATCCCTAAACACCCTTCTGTGGAATTGCATCCCATTTGCAGAATGTCTGATAGCCTGAATAATTCCATGACGTCTCACACTACAAAAGCTTTCACTTTCAATGCAAATGTGGAGAGTCACAAGCAGAGTCCAAACACTGCAGCAGTTCAACTGCACTGCTAGAGTGCAAAATTTACACACTGTGCTTACTCGACTTCCCTTGAAGGAAGTACTGCAAGAAATACTCCTATCGACTTAAATGAGCAATGCACATTTGCGGTCTATGAAGTTGCTTTTTATAGCCAGATAATAAATATTTGTCACATTGGTGGAGCTTGTGTGATAAGAAAAACCTACCTTTTACAGAGAGAAGTTCCATTCCAGTAGAAAAATATTTTAAAGAACATAAACTGAAATTAAGTTTTACAAATGGGAAAAAATTAGTTTGGCTCAAAGACTAAATTACTGTTTTCCTCCCGTTGCCTCACTGTAAGTGTATTTCACTTTTCCTGCATGCTCCTCCCATGTTTCCCGTGGAGGAAAGCCAGCCAATTGATGGAGCAGTGAAAGACCAATGGCAAATTCTTTCTCCCTCTATACACACTCCGAGATGGAAGAGGAAAGGAGCAATATTACAACTGTTTCCTCACCCTCATTTCCTCAACTTCTATCTGCTGTATGCAGCTGTCTCTAGTCTAAACACATTTCTGAATGCCATCTTTGCCAGCAATAACAGTGCAACTATTAAGAACATACTTGGGGAGTTCTTAAACTTTTATTTTAATATTTGCAAAGCATCTGAAGTGGAATACAGAAAGTTTAATTTATTTTTTTTTAAACAGATTCACATAGTCAGAACTCTTACTGTATTAGCTATAGCTAAGCATAAGTAGGCATAATTTGCTAAAATGAATAAATATTTCACAAAGAGACAAGTTGAATTTTAATATAGTTCATGAATTTCTAATTCTATTGCAGCACTTCATTAGAAAGTAAATAGTCTCATGCAATGTTAAAATATTTTACAACAATACTCAAAACACTGAAATCATTATAAAAACTGTGGTGTTTATGAATACTTGTTCAGATTAATACTGGTTTAGGTTTTTTTGGTTTTGTTTTTAATTGTGGTTAATAGTATGTATTTGCACAGACATGTAATATTTTTCAGTCTCCATCATATTATAATTGTAGCCTCTGGTCCTAGGTCTTAAATTCCAGTAGAGCAGTGCCCTTAGAGCAGAGAGGAGCGCATATGTCTTCTGAGTTCAGAAGTGGCTGTTTGCAGCTCCAAGAAAGTGGGTCTGGATGATACTCACACCTCAAAAGAGAGGCGAGAGCTGAGACTGTTTAGCCTGGATAGAAAAAAGTTTGGTGAGGTGGGGTGGGTTTATCAATGTTGATAAATACTTGATGGGAGGGTGTAAACAAGACTGACTCTTCTCATTGTTGCCTAATAGGTGAAGAGGCAAAGGGCACAAATTGAAACTCAAAGTTTCACCTGACCATAAGAAAACTCACTTTTACTGTGAAGGTAGTTTAACACTGAAATAGGTTGTCCAGAGAGGATGTGGAGTCTTTGTCCTTGCAGATACTCAAAACCTGACTGGACACAATCCTGGGCAACCTGCTCTTACTGACCCTGTTTTTAAGCAGGGATGTTGGACTACATGATCTCAAGAGGTTCCTTCCTTTTGATTCCATGATGGCCAGCAAGGTCAAAAAAAATCTGTTAAGTGTGACACTGAAGAAAATTCAGTGCAGGATTTCATGAAAGTCTATAGTCACTCTGCATAATATGTAGTCTTGATCCCCGCCCCCCCCACCCCAAGAGTCTAGTACTTCTGTTGTTTTAGGATCATGTTACTATGTCATAACATGAAGATGTTAACATATTACTTTTGGTCTTGTGTTTTAGATTAATGTATTTCCATATCTCTCTTCTGAATTCTATTTATTCTGAACAAGTCTCCCACAACAGTCTGATAGAGCCAGGTTTCTGCCTTAGGCAAGCAATGGAGTTCCACTGAAGTTAACAGAGCTAGTCTGGTACACACTGGCTGAGAATCTGATCCCAAGCGTGCATTTGGGTCAAATGAAAGAAATATTTACTTGAAACAAAAATCTAATCACTGATGACTTCAGGTTCTGTAAATAGACTCCACAGTAAGCCTTAGCATGAGTCAAAGTACACAGCTGCATCTCTCTCTGTCCTTCTGAAATTTTGTGAACTCGCCTCTTCTTCCTTTCTTCCACTCACCTTCTTAGAAATATGGGCCCTTTATGTGTAATAGTGATTTTTTTCTTTGAATCCTTGGGTTCCAGCAGCAACAACAGTCATTGTGGTTCATTTACTGCGATGTCATAACTGTTTCTTACATATGCAACTGGGAAAGATGTTATGACTTTATCGTAGGAAATAATGCAGAGAATACTTGAACAACGTAGGCAAAATGTCACTGTGGGCTGAGAACAGGGCATGTGCATATGCTCTTTCATTTGGAAAAAGCATTTGTTATATTTAACAAAAGAATAATGAAAAGCACTGAGCTGGAACAAGCTGTGAAGATGGTGTTTGGCTAAAGGGCGTACGAGAGGAAGGTGCAGTACAACATGAATGTTTTACAAACTGATAGTTTCAGTACCCCAAGTAATTACCCTGTTGTTTAGTTATGCCTTCCCCGATGATTTTCCTTTTCCATATTACCGTTTCTTATTTAAGGCATGATATTACATTTCAGTCCTAAAAGTTGACTTCAATTAAAAGGTCCCAACACTGCAGATCAATATGCAGAATCAAGAATTTAGAAAGACATTGGAAAAAAAGGAATTGTTTACATTGCATTTTTATCTAAACTATATCAAAACTGAATACACTTTCACTCCATTCTGTTCAATAGAAGAAGGTAATTAGGTACAATGCTGTTATTAAGGATGTGTCACCTGATACCTGACACTGTTGAGTGATCTGCTTCCAAAAGATGTATGTAATTTTTTTCAATCCAAATTCTTTATTGATATAAGGAGGATATGATCCTTTTCATTTGTGAGCTTACATATTTATTTTTTTTAGTGAGAATCTGCCTTTTTTTTTTTTAAACTTCTTTCTTTATATGAGTTTATATAGCACATATTAGCAAATTGAAGCCTGACAGCATCTTTCAGTTAATTAATAAAAAGCAAGGAGATTTCAGTCTGATGATTTACCTACTTGGCATTAAAACTACATATTGTTCTTCTCAGGAAGTTCCTCCTCTGCAGGATACTTGCAATGCAACAACTATGGTCATGAACTCATAGATTTTAATATAAAATGTTACATAAGGAAATCAAGGAACAGAGCACATCTGAATACTGATTGCAAAAACATGTGGAAGATAACCTCTCAACTTTCTCAGGAAAATGAAAACACAGCCTGTTGCTGTTTTAAGATATCCTTGTTATAGAAGAGAAAATTTAGAAATAAATGTGATGGGGAAAAAAATTAGTCAAATTTCAATTGATATTACAAATATAGAATGTAGGAACAGTTTCCTTGCATTCCCTGCATTTCTATCTGTGAACATTATAAAGCCATCTTTTCTTGTTATTTTTACGCTGACCTATGTGTATTTTTAAAGAACTTCTGACCTTGAATACCAACATTTTAACTATCTTTCTTCTGAAATTCTCCCCTTGAGGAGAAAGGGAATTTGCTTCTTTGCAAATTAATATAGTGAGCGAAATTTTCAGCTGACCAACATTAATCAGTATCTCCTTACACTAGCACATGAAGAAATATGCCAGTCACCTCAGAAGTCTAGTAGATAAACTGCTTTTTTGCCTTCCCCTTCAAGTCAATCATTGGCTTAAAATGAGACCTAGTGGGAGATTTTTGTCTATAATGGGAACAAATTATGCACTCCTCAGATCAAATTCAAACATAAACAGTTATATTATCATTATTGTGATGATAACAATACATAAAGCTGAAACCAATGAGAAGGAATTCAACCAGGAAAGCAAGAAAAAAAAAAAATCAAGTTTTTCCAGTCTGTTCATTTCTACCTTTTAGAAATATAGATTCTGCATCCCCAGGTGTATACTATAATTTTCAGTAGACTCCATAAGTGATAAAAGATAGAAATAATGAACTCTCTAACAAAATATGCTATCAAGAGATACATCATCAAAGCGACAGGATAAGCAGAAAATCAATCAGCTGATTTCTGACCCTGAGAAACTATGAGCAATATTGAAGATAGGAACTACAAATTAGATCAGTTTTGTCCTTGCCTCCAAAAGATAGGCACAACTATGGCCAGCGATAATAGGTGATGTGTTTTGGGCTTCATAACTATCACCTTGATAAGTAAGTTCAATGCACTCCATTTACCCTTTTCCAACAGGAAACAAAGGAATGGCCCTCCTTCAAAATGTTATGTGCTATTATCCACCAAACACATAGATACAAATTTTATTGAAATATCTGTTTGCTATTAATCTCCACAATTGTAGTGAAAAGTCAAGCCACAGCAATAAAAAAATCCTAACACAAAGAAAAATAACTTGCCATAGATTCATATTCCACCTGTCATATCTGTGATAGTCACAGGAGCCAGTAGGTTATTAGACTAAAAATGGATTTATCTCACAGGTTTTTTTCTATTCTATTACAGAAAAATAGTATTTCAACTATAACAAAATGCAACAAATTTCTAAGTTTGGGATAATTAACCACCTGGAGTTAATTAGAAAACTGTAGGCTTTTTCATTTGGTCCTAATCTTTAGGAAAAAATAGATTTAGTCCAGATTAACTTTAAGGCTTCTGTGTACAAATTTTGCACGTCACTTCACATCTCTCCTTCCTCGACTCCAATTTCATAAAGACTGAAAAAACTATCCCTTACCTGTCTTATGAAAAGTGTTGAAATTAACATCTCTACAGTGCTTTGGGATCTTCTCATTAAGAATGCTATGAAAAGAAAGATAAATATTTTTACTATTTTACAAAAATAGAAACTGAACATGTACAAACCAGTCATACCACTACACAAACTGGGAAGAGGATTGCATACTTCTGATTATGGTCCTTAAGTGTGGGTACTATTCTGCCCCCACTGTGACCTCTGTCTCTTCAATGATGGAGTCATTTGGACCACTGAAGTCACATGCCCCAGAAAGCACGCTCCCTTTGTACAGCAAGACAGAGCAGAAAAAGCTACTTTAAACAATGCAAGAAATACAAATCTCCTAAAAAAAAAAAAAAAAAGTATTTTCTTTTTAAAATCCATTTTAAGTTAACCAAGATTTTTCTAAAGTTTTTATTTCATTGTTAGTAGTGCTGCTCATTGGTATGATTCCTGTAAAATTGCTTGCTGCCACACAAAAATTAAACTGTGCTCATATAATTAAGGATGAATAAGTTTCAAAAGAAACAGAATCACAGAATCATGAAACTTAGCTTATCAGAGGCCAAATCAGACATTTCTATTCAGTAACTGATTGTTAAAAGGGCATGTTTGTTCCCTATGAACGGAAATGTTTTCCAGTCTCTTGCATCTTTGTTCCACAGTCTTACGCAGTCTGAGCTGCTGCCTTGACTGCTTTTATTTTACATTTAGAGACACCTAGTGGCTCGAGTCCGATTTGCTCAGGAAAACAGCAATGATTTCTCATTTCTGAATGAACTTTCTATGTTTTCAGATCTTATTTCTCTCTTAAAACAGAGCACAGTAAACATTTGACTTTACAAAAAAAGTACTAAAATACAGAACTGTATTTCATAGTACACGTGAAAAGTTTGAGATGACAAAAAATATTTTGTCCCTTTTTTTCTTGATTTAAATACACACCTGAAGAGTAAACATATCTAGTACTATTTTTAAATTACCACAAAAAAAAAAAAACCCTCCATTTTTTTCTTCAGAACACTCAATTTTTTCACCTTACGCACCAGATTTGTTACTTTGGTCTCTGCATTTCTTCCTAAACATAAATCTCAGATGCCATTTTTCATCATTTCATGTATGTTTGTACGCATACAGTCATCCCTCCGAATTTGTGATTTAGTGGAGTGCTTGGACCTAGCTGGCTTTCTTACTGTCAGTGGAATTGCTCTACATGCACACACAAAAAAAAAGGTGGCAGAATAAAGCCCCTATGAAGAAATTCGGTAAGGCTCCGTAATTCTTTCATCTCCCCTCTTAAATGAAAAAAATGTTTCTAAGCAAAGAGACTAATAGTCACTACTCCGCAATTTTGCTGAACATTTTCTAAGCCAGTCAGCCCTAGTGATCTTATGAGTTACAGTCTGCAAATTTAATGTGCATTTTCTTAATGCTTTCAAAAATTCTCCATTTCTGGGACACTCAATGATTGCATCTAATCTGTATGAGCTCTGTACCCCTATTTTAAAAACTGTTATCCTCTCTTCAGCTCACAATATTTGTATTCAAGAAAAGCCATTGAACCACAGAGGAAATAAAAAAGTATGAGATACCTTTATTTCCTGAATCCCTGTTTAATGAACATATAGGAAGTGCTTAAATGAATATTTCTGAAATATCTGTAATAGCTCAGCACTTTCAGCCTTTTCTTTTAAAAAAAATTACTTCATACCCTAAAGTCACATTAAATACACATCTACCAGATACCCAAATATTTCCTATCCTGCTTCTATAGAAAGACAGAATAGGTAATTTCTTTCTCCTGGATTCTCATGTCCCACAAAAGAAAGAAGTGAGGAACTCCTAGAAACAAATATAGCTGCCGTAATTGCCTACATTATGTGCTCTTGCAGGAGGAAGAATACTGGAATAGGTGTGGTTATGATGCTTATTATGAGGAATTTTAAAACTGGGAAAAGATGTTACAAAAATTCCCTTATCTTTTCCCCTTAAAAATATAATTTAGTATTCCACACTTTTCCTCAGAAAAATACAAACAAAAAACCTAAACCATTTTATGCAGATAACCTTGCAAGGCAAAAGTGCGAAGTGAGTAAATACAGCAAGGAAAAAGCCTTTAAAATATTTACGAGAAAGACAAAACAAGAAGGTTATTTCTACAAGCTTAAACTGTAGTTAAACCGCAATTCAACAATAGCAATCTTCTCACATTCTGAGCAAAATTAAGCAGTTAATAGGATTTAACTTCACTCCTCGCTTTCATTTTGCTCCCTCTAGCGTCTCAAAGGGTATATTGCATTCCTTTACCATTACAATAAATAAGGAAAAATGTACTTACTACTCATGTTCTAAAATTAATAATAATGTGAAACTATCCTATTGTTGGACCTAGCAGCTGCAGCATTATTATTATTTTGGGGAAAAAAAACCAATAAAGTACAGTTTGGAAATCCAGTAAGAGATTAAAATTTGTATTAACAAACACTGCCTTTCTTTAATTCCAGAATGTAACAAGTACAGACTTATCTCACCCTTTTATCCCATAGCAATTTGTGAAATTGCATTTATTCTCATAAAAGCACTGATTTAATCAACAGCACTAAGTCTCCAGAAGTATATCCAATCGTGAATATACCCATAGCTCATCTTTGCAAGACAATAGCTCTGTTGACATGAAATGTGACATTTTTTCATCAATATTTCATCACATTATACATAAGATAATACCATAAATTCTCAGTATTTGACAACTATCCCCTAATGTAATCTAAGATAATGCTGTTTCATATTTCAGTATGTGACATCTGTCAACAATGTTGTTAAAACACTAATTGCTCTTATTCATCTCAAAAACATGCCTTGATTGCTAATTGCGGCTAGATAAATATCTTAGTTTAATGAAGTTACTTTGCTGCCCATTCAGATAAAGAGGAAAACCCTTAAAAGAAGCTGAAGAGAAGAAAGATGGATAAATTAATTACTGGATGACAATAACCACAACAGAGACTGAAATTATTATATGGTTTGAATGGTTAATAAATTAGTGAACCAACATTAATTTTAGTGAGCAATAGGAGTGTACAGGTACTACACAACCACAGAGCATAAGAAACAGACCCAACTTTTTGCATTTATAAAAGTTTTTTAAAGTGCTTTTTATTAATAGATTTCAAGGCTTTTCACAATGGAAGTAAATCTCATGTTTATCAAATTACGGATGGGGAAAATAAGACACTGACAGGGGAAATCAGCCACACGATGTCTCCAGGTAGACCAGAACCCAAGTCTGCAATGCAACATGGCATTTCTGAATCCAGCACTAGCTCACCAAATAAATCCTCTTCCACACAAGCATCTGAAAAATACTTCATAAAACCTCATTTTACCCCTTCTATTACAAATGATTATGTTTGGATAAAATGACATGAAGTAGTCTGCATGTCAGACCAAAAATTAGGAAAAGACCTGGAATTACAAGGCAAACCTGCTGTAACAGCATGTGAAAGCAATGCCCAAAGACTACAACTAGCAACTGAGGATTGTAGCACTGATGCTAAAGTCCACTTTTGAATAGAAGTCTTACTTTCTTCAGAAGAAATTCTTCCATGCCTGCATCATTCACTGTCTACACCCTTTGCCTCTGTGTATGTATTCATCTATGAACTGCCCTATGAACCTCCTGGAGATGCAACAGTCCAAGC
Organism: Strix aluco; assembly: GCF_031877795.1. Classification (NCBI taxonomy): domain Eukaryota; kingdom Metazoa; phylum Chordata; class Aves; order Strigiformes; family Strigidae; genus Strix; species Strix aluco. The sequence continues at coordinate 25,454,969 of NC_133942.1, read as the reverse complement.
CAGATCTCTGTTCTCCAACAAAAAGAAGTGATCTCTGTTGAGCTCAAGAGTATGACCAGTTTTAATTACTTTTCTTTGTACATATTCTCCCTTTCCTTACCAGTTGTCAGGTGTGATATTTCAACTTGTGATACATTTAACTTGGACTATGATTCATGATGGATTTCAATTCAGGAATATTCTGTAAACATCACAACTTATTTATAAAAATTATTTTGAGCCAAGATAATTCTTATAGTTTGGTTTCATATGCAAACCCAGTTGATATCATAGCAGGTAGGTTGAGAAATCTGTGTTCATTCTGTTTCTCCCATAATGCAGGTTATGCTGGTTTTGGCTGAAAGAGAGTTAATTTTCTTCAGAGTAGCTAGCATGGGGCTATGTTTTGGATTTGTGCTGGAAACAGTGTTGATAACCCAGGGATGTGTGAGTTCCTGCTGAGCAGGGCTTACACAGCGTCAAGGCCTTTGCTGCTGCTCACACCTCCCCACCAGCGAGGAGGCTGGGGGTGCACGAGGAGCTGGGAGGGGACACAGCCGGGACAGCTGCCCCCAGCTGACCCCAGGGATGTTCCAGACCATATGGCGTCGTGCTCAGCATAGAGAGCTGGGGGAAGAAGGAGGAAGGGGGGGATGTTGGGAGTGACGGCGTTTGTCTGCCCAAGTCACCGTTACGTGTGATGGAGCCCTACTGTCCTGGAGGTGGCTGGACACCTGCCTGCCCATGGGAAGTGCTCAATGAATTCCTTGGTTTGCTCTGCTTGTGTGTGTGGCTTTTGCTTTACCTCTTAAACTGTCTTTAAACTGAGTTTTCTCACTTTTACCCTTCAGATTCTCTCCCCCATCCCACTGCAGGGGCAAGTGAGTGAGCAGCTGTGTGGTGCCTGATTGCCAGCTGGGGTTAAACCACAACAAGGTTCTTGCCAAGAACCAGTGCCACAAAACATGGAAAAATATACAAATACTTAGTCTTTGTAATTTTATCTTCCTGTATGGGTGCTATCTTTGCCACATCATTTTCAACTTAATGTGTAGTTTTTTTTATATAAGTAAAAATACATATAAAGTTTTTACATTAAAAAAAAAAAAATCACTGATCATCCTAAAAACAATTAAAGGATCAAATCCTTAACCTCATCTAATTACTTTTCATACTACTGCTATGGCCTATAATGGGATTTGACAGTGGCATTAACAGCAGCATCCAGTGATTCTCTTTGCTCAAGAAAATAATGAGATGGCTAAACCAGGGATAGTGAAAACAGGACACAGCGAGGGAGCGTTTCACGGGAAAAGAGGAAAGAAACCAGAGTTCTGTGAACCTGATCATCATATCAACATTTTCAGAAATAACATGCAAAAGTTTTGGTAATTATTCCAATAATTTGTTCACTTATACTTAAGGAAAGTTCATTTTTTGGCATTATTCTTAAAATCCTAGATTATGTTCTTGAAACTGGCCTCAAAATCTCACTTTCTTAAAAGAAATTACAACAAAGAGTTCCCAAACCTTGAACAATGTTATCTTAAAAATCTTGTGATATCTATAAATCATGCAATTTACTTTTAGAACCAAATCATTAGTTTTAAAAGAATAGTGGTATGTGAATAGTACAAAATTACAGCAAAATACTTTTATTACCTACACTGTGATTTGAAATCTGTCTTAGATAAGTACTTTTGACTTAAGCTACATCAGTTTGGCTTGAGCTACAGTGGTAAATCAATTTGGCTATAATGCCACATTTGTATGAGGGCATTTTATACTGGCATACATCTGGTTTCTAGCAGTTTGGTACAAGTTAAATTATTTTTAAACAAAGTTTAATTGTATACACAAAACTGCTGTAGGTTTGGGAAGTGTGTTCAGCATCACCCATATTAAACTCGTGCAGAAAAACATACTTTATGTTAAGCCGCTACTGTAAAAATGCTATTTGAATGACTTACCTATCAGCTCTGTAGCAGTTCAAGTGCTCTTTCCAAAATGAATTACTAAAATGAAAACTTTACACAAATATTACACAAGGTATCAGAGGTTTTATTTTTAGGTAGGACCAGTGCTTTAAAAAAAAAAAAACAAGTATGATTTGGGATGCTACCACATCCACCTTATATTAAAACTTTTATCATTTACAATGGGTGAAAAGCTATGTATTTTTAAAGACAACGCTTCATATTGTAGAGACTAGGAATGAAAAAAACCACTTATGTTTTTGGGATAGTTCTTAATATCTGGAAGTATAAGTAGTATATACAATTCATATAGCTTTCTTAACTAGTGTTTTTAATGTGCGTGTGTAGATTTATTTAAATGCTAGGGTATTAATGTGGGTACTACTTTTACAAAATTACTTATTTTACCAAGGTAACAAATATGGTGCTGAAAGACAAAAAAGAAAGCACACAGTTTCATGACCATCTCTGAGCATAAGATGCAATTAAGGTCTTAGGAGTGACCTTCCTTTTGTGTCAAATTCTGCTAAAATGTATGTGACAGTTTTTCTTATGGAAGCCTCCATGTATCGATGATTAAGGAGAGGCTGTCAAAATCATTTATTTAGGTTCACAGGCAGAATTACAATTCACATCAAGTGCCAAAAAGCACAAGCAATATCTAGTTTATCCATTAGGTTACTTGGTCTCAGACAATTATTTCACTTTTTTGATAAGCATCTTTTGACTACAAAAACTTCAAGTGAGGTTCCAGTTATCACTGTTGACTTTGAAGGGCCAGTGTTCATCTTTTCCCAAGAAAAATACTATGTTTTTTAAAGTAAGTTGACTTGTACCATCACATTTCGCTTTCAATATGATTACTACTAAAATCCACAGAAGCAAGCCCAGAAAAGAAGTACCTTTGTAAGTTCTCACTTAAGATATATTTCACTGTTCTTCACATGGCCTCATACAATCTAACTGAACATCACCCTTCCCATTGAAGTACTGTTTTCAGAGTTTATAACTTGCCTAGATAAAATCATTCATAAGGTGAAATGCTTTAAGAAGTCTCATCTTTAAAGATTTTTATTTTATTACATTAAAGATCTTCTGAAATCTGAACTACCGAACTGTTAAAATTTAAAAAAAAGTTTGGGAGAAATGTGTTTCAGAGCACCACAAACTTTACACACTTTTTTTTTTATTGCATTCACTTACCTCTAATGTGTAGCCCATAGATGCAGACTATAATTACATTAACACATTTTAAAATATTACTGTTTATCTGATGCCTCAGGGGAGCAGGCAGTATAAATGTGAATTCAATAATACTAAAATAACAACACCCCATACTTCAGCTATCATGCTTATTATATTAAAACAGGAGAACCACAGACACTAAAAACACACATCTCTCAACATCCTTCCAACTCTTTGTGCATTTCAACAAAATTAAAAAAAAAAAAACCACAAAAAACTAAACAGGCAAATAATTTTAGGAAGTCATGATTTTAGAAAAAAGAACTTTTTCCTAATTATGAGTCTCATAGTTTTGTTTCCAGCCCTATACATAGCTCGAAGTATTTCAGCAGTTAAGATGAACTCACACATATACTGTACAGCCAGCTCAGCTTGGCTCCTTCCTTACCTGCACCTTTTGCAGAACACAGCTTCTCCACCGCTGACCTCTGAACAAACAAAAAGACAAACTATGGAATAAATAAACATCCCATTTCTTTTTATATTTACTGACTACAGTTCATCGCTCTCAAACAGAAGTACTTGAAGGTAAGAACCTCCCACCCTGAATACCACGTACCGCCGCCAGACCGGGGCGCCCAGCTCGCCGCTCTCCTGCCCTCAGGTGCTGCCGATCCCACAGCTGGGAGGAATCAAGCTCCACCCTGCCAGCACCTGGCTGGCGGCTGCCGAGGCCGGCCTGCCCCCTCGCCTGAGGAGAACCGCCACCACCTGCCGCGGCCTCTCCGCGCGCCTCCCGCCAGCAGAAAGGGGCTTTCCCCGCCCTAGAAGCAGGGCCGACACCTGCAGTTTCCCCTGTGCCTCCCCCCGAGCAGGGCGTTACCTCTGAGGGGCAAGCGGGGCCCTCAGCTGTCAGGGCTACCCCGGGGGGGGGGTCCGGCACAGCCCCACCTGGACGTGCCGCGCCGCGGGGGGAGCGGGACAGCCGCAGCCCGGGTTGAGCCGCAGCCCGGGTTGAGCCGCAGCCCGGGTTGAGCCGCAGCCCGGGTTGAGCCGCAGCCCGGGCCCGCCCCGAGCGGTGCGGGGCAGAGCCGCTTCTCCCGCCGGGCGCTGACAGGACTGGGGGCGGCTGCGGGCGGCGCGCGGGAGCGCGAGCTGCCGCCGGCACGCGCCGCCCTTGCTCCGGCCGCCGCGAGAGGCGAAGGAGCGGCCGGGGCGGGAGCGGGGCTGGGTGTAGCCGCTCCCGAGGGGGATAAAACCCGGCCCGGCTCCCACCCCCTTTCGCTCGGCGCTCTCCCTGCCGCCGGCCGGTCCTGCCCCGCTCGCGGTGCCTGGGAGCCGCTGGAGGTAAGGGGCTGTGCCGCGGCCTCGCCTGCTCGCCTCGGCTCCGGGCACGGCTCCTCTCAGCCACTGCCCCCCGCCGGTCCTGCCCCCCGTAGCCCTCTCTCCCCGTCCCGCCAGCGGCGCTCCTGCCCGCGCAGCCCCGGGCGTTTGCCGGGAGCGGCCGGGCTCTGCGGGCGCCTCAGGAGGGCGGCGGAGGGCGGGTTGGGGCTGGACCGGCAGGAGCCGTGCGGGCGCCGGGCCCCGCAGAGCTCCTGGGGGGTCGCGAAGGGAGCGGGGCGGCGGTTGGGCTTCCCTGCTTGGGCACGCTTCGTCCAGGTTCTCTGAGAAGTTGGTCCCCTGTACGTTTAGCACCAACTATATAACTTCATTATATTTCAGCTTTGATATTTGATGTGCGGTGTCGGAAAGTTCTGTTTCCAAGATAACCTAGAGAATTGTATCTATTCCATCAGCTGTCTTAGAGTGTATTTATTCACGGGACTTGGAGAAAAGCAGTAACGTGAGGACACCTCAGAGTTCAAAATGTTAGCCCTTTGAAATGAGAAAATGCTTTTATGTTTTGTGATGCCTTATTGAGTAGATACAAAACCTTAGAAATAAATTTAACTTGATTTACAGCAGTTCCATTTTTCTCTTGAAAATAGTTCAGGTTAGAGATTTTTGTGAGACTTGCTCAATTACAAAATTAGTCAAGATAGTTCACGTAAAGCTCTGTAGTGTTTCTGTCATGATTACTTTTCTAGTCACTGATAGGAATGGTCTTTTTTCAATATATCATTAAATTTTAGCGTAGTGCCACTGGTACAGAGCTGTGATCTTTTGGGACTACTCATTGCAAAAGTCACTGTTGTGGTGAGCTAGTTCTGCTCAAAAGGTCTTTGTCAGTTGGTAGGATTGATTACATGACAAGAGCATGTTTTTCTCAATTTTTTTCAGTGTTAAAATGAGAAGTTTACTGTAATGAAAACTGCAACCCATGCAGTGCAATGCATTGAACCAGTTTTGGACTTTGATTCTGCTTCAGAATAAACAGTGTCTTTTTACTTAAGCAGGGTTGACTGTGTATATATATATATAATAAATCGTTCCAAGTTGTTTACACTAAACACCTTCATGCCCTGTAGTGAAGAATGCTGCAGAGAGGCCTGTTTGGTAGTTAAGAGTGTTCAAAGAGCGAAATATAAAAATAAGGAGTTCTTGTTGTCAGAATCTGGAAATCCTCATGATGCAATTGATTACACCACTGACTAATGATTATTACATCACTAGCCAAAAACCAAAGGCTGATGAAATGTTTTAGTTGTTTTATTTCCAGCGTCTGATTCCAAATTGGTTTGTTATTTAAACATTGCAGAGTACAGTCTAGCTGAACCAAAAAGTCACCTCTGATCCACGGAGTTTTTTTATCTTAAATGAGTTCAAGGTCACTTAAGGAAGACAAAATGAGTGACTTAAAGCTTTGGTACATATTCACTGCCTCTCAGTTTGGAATTTTTAAGTTGTTTTTTTTTGGTTTCATGTGTCTTGAATTTACCAGATTTTATATCTTTTGTGTTAAAGCAGTGTAAATAATAATGAATTCTGTAGGCTTAATTATGGCTAGTTCATTACAGAATCTGTGATATTTCATAAAAATGGAAGCTGATCAAAGCCTTTGTAGGTCACATGTGACTTTTGCTTGCATCTATGGGAAGTCTTGACACAGACTTAAAGTTTATTACTCTCTACACTTTCCAAGTTATGTAGGCCATAAACTTGGAGCTGACACCATCTTAGTAGATACTGATTCATGTGGGATTATGTTGGGATCATTGACTCCTTAAAGGACATAAATGTCTCTCTGCTCAAAAGACAATTTATAATTAAGAAGATGGAAGGAGCTGTCTCTTTGCTAGTGTAAGGAAGTAGTACTTTCTCACATGGAAAACTGTTACTTTCCATAAAGGTAGACATAATGTATATAAAACTAAGGTTAAAACCTGTCTTTAAGTCAGTAAGATACAATTTTGCAGAAATCAAAGCTTACATTCTGTAGAAACTGATGGCCCTTTTCTGTCATGTGTGCTTTCCTGGAAGAATTGGTGGATGAATGTCTGAAGGCCTGATTGGAGGTCTGCTCCAGCAAAGCATTTCACCATTTGAATATGAGTAATTCCATGGTAGATGACTTAAGTGATGCTATTTGTATACTTAAGGCTTTGGAAGCTGCAAATAATTCACATATATGTAGTTCTGTATAGTGCATAAGCAACATGTCATTTCCTGTAGATAACTATTCCTCTAGTTGATGGGACATTCAGACACTGTATTTCAGACAGTAAAAACAACTGTGTTCTTTTGTCTTTAAAGACATCTTTTATGGCTTCAAACACACTTGTGTAACGTATTTGTTTTTCAAATAAACTTTGTATATATACAGGATCCTTGATATATGTGATTTAAAACCACGTTAGATAGCTCACATACATTAATTGTTGTCTAACATGTTTAAACACCTCTTATATAATTAATTATTGTTGTTGAAGCCTTTAATGACAGCGAAAGTGGGAGTTTATGTTTCTGCACACATTTTTAGTTTTTTCTACTTGATAAAAGCATTCCATGACATTTTTCTAGCAAGCTTAAAATAATATAACAGTTTACGGGATGAAACAGTAACTTCAAGGAGGTGAAGATTATTCTACTGTACTTTATGACAGTGTGTAAAGCACAAGTGTTCTGAGTTGCTGATGTTTTCCCTGCCCCATTTTCCAGCTTAGGTGCAACATAAACTATTTTAATTAATATTGTGTCACCAAAAGGTTTTGAGATGGCCAATTGAATTCTGCCAAGATAGAGTCTTTTGATGAAAACATATCTTTATTGATTGTAGAAGAAGAAAATAATTCTTAAAATGAAATCCAGAGAAAAATCATATCCCTCAGAGAAAATTTCTGAGTGGCAGGCTGAGATTAACATCATAAAATTGAATTTGTGCTGCAAACCTTTGATGTAATCAGCAGCTGGGAGATGGTGTTGCCCTTACTGTGCTCCTTCTGATTGTGGTGAATTATTGTGTGGAATGAAATAAGTGTTTCTTGTGTCACTCGTTCAAGAAATACAAACAAGGTATTACTAGGTGGTTCTTGCTAGTTAAAATGGGTTGTATTGATTCCTGGTCCCAGTCTCTTGCTCCCTCGGACTGCAGAAGCAGTACGTTCACGCCCCAGGGGAGATCTGGGTGTCACTCAGCAGTGACTCCTCCGGACGATGTGGGTGAAGCCGTGACAGGTCTCAAGGGAAGTCCTGTTAAATCTTAAACTGGAAGTGCAGTGGTAGGCAGGCAGGGTCTCCAGGATGGAGCTGCAAAAACCAAAGGAGAGGAAAAGGTGTGGAATACCGAGGATTCTGGCAGAATGTGCTAGAACACGAGGATAGAAATGTTGATTATTGGACTATTTTACTTGTTGCCTGCTATCTGATTAGATGTAGTAACTAAAATATTTGAAATATAGAAATAGTTTTGCAGTTGTACCTGCAGAGAGCAAACTCCACATCTTAAAGGAGCCAGTTGTTAATTTTCTTGTACAATGTGCTAAATACAAACTAGTTCTTAATTATCTTATTTTTTAAAATATCTTGATAAACCTTTAATTGTTTTACTAATTGCTATTACTTCAAATATCTTTTTGTTACCTTTGTCTTGCCTTGCTGTCTTTAGTGTAGTTTCTTTGATTGCCATTCCCTTTTCACTTACCTAGCCTCATGTATCTTCTTTTTCCTTTTCCTGCAGTACACACCCTGCCTTCTCCCCTGTAGCCTCTATATCTCCATTCTATTTCCATTTCTCTGTTAAGCATCTTTCTCATAATTGTATTTCCCTTTTCTAATTTATTCCATTGCTCACACCTATACAAATGTGCATGTACCCCACTGCTTCACAAATTGCAAAGTACTGCTGACCTGTATTTTCAGATTCATGGACAGAATAGGCTTCTGAATAGCAACTTGTATAAATAGCAAATCTGTGAGCAGCGTCATGAGCATCAATGTAGTACGTCTGCAGGCTTAGAGACAGCACTATGTCACTTCTGTATCTTTAGATTTTGTACTTTAGATACTTTTATCAAGTATTTTGAAAATGCAATATATTAATTGTGCCTCTTAGATGGACTTGGCTATATATTGTGGACAGTGGGTGAATGTATTTTTTTTAGTTTGGGTAAGGTTATATCTCTGCTGATTGCCAGAAATAATATACAACATCCTTAAGGAGAGTGCAATATTTACATCATAAAGTAAATTGAGAAAGTTGGGAAAGCAATATAGAATGGATAAGTTGACTGCAAGTCAAAGCTATTTTTAAGGAAAACACTTAGCTTATTACTAAAGGTACAAAAAATATTGATAGAACTTTTATTTTGTTGTATAGACGGTAAGAGAAATGTGTCAGACAAAGCCAAAGAATAGACAGGAATAGATGAGGTAAGTTAGGAACACGCAAACCTTAGGAATTTGTCATGAAAACCTACCAGGTTCTGCCTAAAGTTTACTTCCTAGCACTTTAATACAATGATGAATCTCAAGGGGGGTGTGTGGGGAACTTAAATAATTTTACTTGGCCATCAAGAATATTGAAGCCTGTGCAAACAGAACTTTGCCAGTCTGAGAAGATGTATGCTGCTCTTGTTGTCAATAATTGTTTTTAGTCATTTTGGCCCATCTATCCTGTTTTGGTTGTTTTTGTTTGGTTTTTTTTCAAATATTTGTATTTTTAATCCAACGCAAACAGTTAAATGCAGCTAATATCTTAATGTTTTCAGGACTGTAAGCCAATTTCTGCATCTTTTTTATGCCTTCACTGATTGCCATGTATTTAACTGGACTTTGAAATAACTAATCTTGTATTGATAGTTTAGGATGCATGGGAAACATGAAATAAGTATGAACATAAATTCAGGAAAGGTTTTTTGATAGGTTGACTGTTACCTGTAGAGTGATCTTTTGTTGAACAAAGTCTTTTCTCCTTCTATAAATAAGCTATAAATTCCTATTTGGTAGCATTTGTTATGAGATGTAGCTATGAGAAGGAGGCTTCTGTCACAACCAGTGTTTTATATTGTGAACTGTTTGAGATTAGGTCTCCGGGAAGTTCAATTCCTAGTTTTAAGGACCTTGATATATGTGAGAACTGGTGATTTCTGAATTAATTTAAAAATCAGGGCATATATTTCCTTTATGAAGAAATGTGATTCTTATAACTGTAGTTAATAGTTTAATATTATTCAGGATGTTTCATACTGGAAAGCTTCCTTCATGCTGTTGAACAGACTCTGCCTGTAAACTCAAGGACTAATAGAGAATGTGAGCTCCAGGCTTCAGTGGGGGCAAGACAGAACCCAGCTTTTTCACTTCAAATCATTGTGAGCGCACATGTGCACGCATGCTCCTAAGACCTAAGCAACTCTTCCATTCTATCCTGTACGTTCCCAAACCACCTGCCTTAGGTTTGTAATTTTTATCTTGATAAAATGCAGTACAGGGATATGTGCCTGAGGCTAAGCAGTAATTGTGTGGCAGTGATTGGAAGATCTGAGATGAGCCTAATAGAGAAGCTAACTATTTAATTTTTTTTTTTAAGGTTAGTAGAGGAGGCAGAGTCAAGATATGCTTACTATATTGGAATTAGGGCTCTATGGGGAAAGCATATGCTGAGTTATGATGGCACTGTTTCTTTATGGTATAATCTGGCCTTTTTCATTCTGCTCAGTTCATGACCAGTCCCAGTCAAAAAAAAAAAAAAAAACGAGTGATGAGGAAAAGCCCTTGCTCGAATATGTGTTTAGGCGTTCAAGGTCAGGCCTCCTGCTCCCTGGCCCCTTAATGCTTTTGATTAGACTTTTAAATACCTCACGGCTTCTGTAGAATAAAAGGTGGTGTACTCGGCTTCCAAATGAAACTTTAATACTGTACAAATGGTCCAAAGCTGCTAAAGTAGTTCAGCCAAAGTCCTTGAAGCTGTGCAAATTGGGATAATTTTCCAAGTTAACAGAAGTTTGTGGTGTGGTTTCAGTGCAAAAAGTGTTCATAGAACTAGAGACGGGATGGTAGAGAGATGACAAGTTAGTGGTGGGATGAACTGGTATGGTTTTAACTAAGAACAGGGAAATTGTTTTTAGTCATGAGGGAGTTCTTTTGGGCACTGTGATCGTAAGGGCAGGACAAAGAAGTTTGTTAGGTTGTAAGCAGGGCAAAATGGGGAGTAGGATTGAGGAACTTGATTTAAAGTTGAATTATGGGTTAATACTGCAAATCAGACATGCTTGAGTGGGCAGAGCTGGAGGAATTTGACGTGTGCTGATAAGCTATATGCAGCTCAAATATGCCTTGGGCAATATTTGACTTTGTGGAAACAGTTTTTACCTTTTTTAAAGGAGCAGTCTGATAAATATCTGTTAATTTTATTTAAAAAAGTTTGCTTTAGGTGCCATCAACATCACCAAGTAGCTTTGATTAAAACTAAACATTGTCAGACAAAATTTGGATGTGTGCATGTGAGTATGCAGTATTTCTAGGGAAGTCACAGTATTCTTAGAAGGAAGGCTTTCATGCAAAATACCTTAATCCAGAAGAAAAATTAACCAGGAAGCAAGAGGAAAAAAGTTAAGGACTGTTAGGAAACAGAAGGGATATGAACTTCTCTGTTAATGTATTTCTCTTATGCTTCAGTTGTAATATAAAGGAAAAAGTACAAAATGTTCTTGTAACATTTCAGTCTAAATTAATTCTTATATAACCGATGCTTTGTCTGTAGTAGAAGCTTTTCATTAATTCATGAATACCTAAAACAAATCTGTGCAAATAGATCATCTATACACCAGCAAATTCTACCCGTTTGTTTAGTTTTTAACTTCTGTTGATCGTCTGAGTTCTCTGTTACTCATCACTTGCTCAGCAGTAGGTCTTCTGCTAAGAATATTGATCTTGATTCTGTGCTGCTTTCACAAGAAAATGTAATTTATGACTTCATATTCAGTGCAGTACAAACCTGAATTCTGCTGCCTTATGGTGTTTTACACTAATTGTGTGCTCCCATGGCACAAGTAGAAATGACTACATGATATGCAAGAAAATGCATTTTAAAGACTTGGGATTTGCCTTACCAAACTGTTAACTTGGCAGCCACCATTTTATAAGCCCTATGAAAATGGTGAATTTTCTTTGCTTAGATGTTACCTAAAAACATAGCATTAGAGTTTGGCTAGAACAACTTTCATTTCAGGGTGTAAACCGGAAAAGGACTTCCAGTAAGCATAATACTTCATATGACTAGAGATTTAAAAAAAAATTAGTACTAGGAAAGTCAAATTCTGAAGCTGAGATCAATAACATCTCTCGGTATTCTGTGATATGACCACAAAGAGCTGTAAAATGAAACTAAATGTGATTTAGTCTAATAAACTCTTGACCTCAATTAATTTTCTTTTAGATTCCTCTTCCTCTGCCTTTGACATTCTGGCTGAGGTTGTATGGCAGGACCTTGATCGTCTGCCATTCCAGTCTTTTCAGCCCTTTTTTTCAGTAGCTGAGCCCGTCATCTCATGATCTTGTCAGGAAGCAAGACCATTCCTCTAGTTCTGTATCACTTAAGGCTTTTAGTAGTAGTAATGAAGATACCTCTTGCCTGTGTCCGTGCTTGCAGCTGCTACTATGCTGGATTTAGCGATGGTTTGTATTACAGTTTCTTTAAACATAGCTTAAAAGGCTGCTTCTGTGCACTGGTTTTGTCCTGTGGTCTTTTCTGAATAATCACAGGCGCTCCTTTTCATGTAGTTTGGCATCATTCCTATATTACTTCCTTTGGCTGGCTGTTACCTGCTGCCGTGCGTTTTGTTCTACCCAGTTCCTGTCTCTTCTCACAAGATTTCAGCTTTACTGTCATGTCTTTTGGCTGACCTCTTGCAGCTGGACTGTTCTAGCACCTTGTTACTGGCACCTGTTTCATTGCTAATGGCTCTGTTGTCTCCCCTTTCTCCAGGACAAATAGGAGTACATCTTCAAAAGGTGAATTTTTCTTAGCTGCTGCAAAGCAGCTACTCTGAAATATCTCTTCGATGGTATTGATGGTTGGATAAATAGTAAGTGACATACAATATTCTGAAAAGAATGAAAATATTTGTTTATTTGTGACCCTAGGCAATAGTGCATCTGAAGAGCTTAAAATCTGTTTCTTCTTGTTCACTCATGCTTGGGAATAACACGTTGATGTACAGAAATGTTTTTGGTGTTGCTCAATATCTCTCAGCTGTCTGTCAGTTGCTTGCATGCTGGTGGTAGTCAAAACTGTCCTCAGTAAAGTTTAAGAGAATTTCAGTTTTCAGAGGAGTCACTTCATGGGCAAAAGTCAACTTCATACCCTTCTCCATCCCTGACAGGAGAAGCAGGTGACAACACTCTTCTGGCATTTTCTTCAGAAAGCTGAAAGGGAAGGGAGGTAAACAGAGATGCTTCAGAAGCATCTGTACAGGCTTTCTGGAAAAATGAAGAACCGCCATCATAGGATACAGGGTAGGAGTGCTGTGTATACTCAAGTTAGTAATTTGGGAGTTGTGATACAGCTGACTTGTATATACGGAAATTGTTTGCATTTGAGCTAAGGTTGACATTGACAGTTTAGCATAGGGCTCTTGCATGTAAAAACACCAATGCTAAAGGTTTTGGTCATCTGTGTTCCTTTTTAGCAATTTATCCTTTCACATTAGTTGACCCAAAGGAGACATACTTGGGTGTGTTACTAGGTCCCCTGAAAAGTCTTAACAACAGGACATACATGATTTTTTTTTTTTAGGTGAGTTGACTATTTAAGTACCAAATTATTTATGGTCAGATAGTTTTTTTCATTTTGAAGGTATCCTTGGGAATACTCTAGAAACATTTGACACTTCTGAACATGGGAATTTGAACATCAAACAATGTGACAGAAGGCTTGTGCAGTGACTGAGAAAGCAGTTTTCTCAAAGCTTTTGTTTGAAGCAAAAAAAAAGTACAGAATGCAGCTAGCAAGCAGGAGTTGTTTTAAAAGGCACAGGCATCAAATTTAAAAACAAAGTAGGACTCTTTTAATAAGGAGAATTTTAGGATATTTTGTAAGTACTGGTGTTTAAACAGACGCTGAAATAGTTCCCTGGAAATGCAGTTGATAAGAATCTATACTGAACTAACTAATGATCAGTAGTCAGTTTGGACAATTCTGTTAAAACAATTTTTTCCAGTACTGACTAAAATCTACTATATGATAATTTTTTTGGACAACAGACTCATGAGTTGTGCAGCAGAAAGCATCTGTTGATTCTCCCTGTTTCCCAGCTTGCAACTCTGCTTCCACCTTTCTTCTGGGTCTTATCTCTAGGAGATGTCAGTGAATGGTTGAGGGTCTCATTTTTCTCTTCATCCCTGACCCACCACTTGTTGTCCCCTTCCAGCCTTGTTATGTCATGCTCTTGCCTTATTTATCCTCCTAGGAACCACAGACTCTTTATTGACACCCCGTTGCTGCGCCATCTCCATGCTCCAGCAGTTAGCTGTTGAGAATGAGCAGCACTGCTGGTTGGAGGGAATAGGGAGGCATGGTATACTCCACCAACCAAGATTAGGAAGAAGACAGAGTGATATGTGCCCATCAGAGTTAGTTTCTGTGGGGTAGCACACAACTCCTGTTGCTGGTATTTCAGGATTGTGGTAGCACTGGTCCCTTGTAACTCTGGTCCTGTTTGATCCTGCCTAGATCTAAAATAGAGTCCTATCACTCTCCTGCTGCATATTTAAGCTCTTAGTGGACAGCTATTTTAATGAAAGTGTTAACGTGATGTTGGCAACAGCTAGAAAATGTTTCAATGCCTTATCAGCTTTTTTGCATCAGTATTTTGTAGCTCCCCTTTTCAGATGTTGATGAAGTTGCCTTTTTTTAAGGTTGTTTTTTCTTACATTTTGTGTTAGAATCATCATGACTTGTTTCTGTTTCAGGTGCTGACTATGAAGGTATCAGTACAGGCTGTGGCAGTGTGGGGGAAAATAGCTCCCTCTCATAGCGTCACTGCTATTATGATTACAGATGACCAGCAGACTATAGTTACAGGAAGTCAAGAAGGACAAATATGTCTATGGGATCTTTCATCAGAATTAAAGGTTTGTGTCCACTGTGCTACAGTCTGTCAAATAGACAGATTCGAGTTTTATCTTTTATTATTAACAATGGGATTATCCAGGTTTGCACTTATTTAGATCAAGTTTTAAAGATAGTGTGATATTTGTTATAGAAAACTCATGAAGCAAAAAGTGTTGAAATGCCTATATGAGCAACCAGTTATTTGCAGACTTTGAAAATTTTTCATAGTTTATCATGACCTGTGGATTATAATTTGACATTATGTGCTGTAACAACAGCAAAAAACATACACAATTATCATGATTACTATCTTGTCAAGTGTTTTTTTATTTTTTTTTTTTAAATCAGTTGCTGAGCACGGCCTGTCATTGAAGGAAAAAATACCTGTTTATAAAACCAGAGCTCTCTCCCAGATTAACAATGGAAAAACTTGTAGAGAGATGGAAGTAGGATAAAATGTATATTTTTGGTATAATTAAACTGCAAACCTCCTGACATATTATTGCTATTGCTTTGACTATTTCCTATTTATTTTCCTGAGAATGGAACAGAGCCAAAGCAGTTCCATTTTTTTTTTATTCTGCATTCCTAGTACTATGGTTGTATTCTTTTTGGAATTGGCTGCCCCATTTGTGCTCAAATATAGCTCGAAACTTTAGTTTGCACTTTTATGGAGCTACCTTTTTCTGTTAAGATCTTTGCGTGCAGTGAAGCTAATCAAAGGGATTACTTAAACACGTTGTGTGAAACACATGCTTAAGAGTTTTGCTATGTCAATTCCCTACTTCACTCTGCCATTTTTGCTGCATGCTGTAGGGTGAAGGCCAGAGATATTCTGCACGTTGCCTGTTTTATAATATTTGATGCTCCATAAATTCTTCAGAAGGTGCAATTTTTAGACTACAGGGAATATAAACTGTACTTATGCAAACTGCATAAGCCATCCACATCTTTGTACAGTCTAGAAATGTGACTGAAGAACATAAGAGTATAAAGCAGATTGACACTTAGACATCAATAACATCTACAAGTAGTCTTCTCTTGCTTTTAGATCTCTTTAGTTTATACAGAAAGTATTATGTTTAATTTAAACCATTGTATTATTCTCCTAGATTTCATCTAAAGAAATTCTCTTTGGCCATACTGCTTCTGTAACTTGTTTGGCAAAAGCAAGAGAGTTTGAGAAACAACCATATGTAGTAAGTGCTACTGAAAATGGGTAGGTAACTGAATATTCAATTACTCATTTCTTAAATCATGAAATGTATGGCAGGTGTAGATCAGATTCTGCATTTGGCAGAAGGTTTTTAATCCACGTCTTCCACGATATGAAAAGGATAGCAGCGACTTAGGATAATGACTGTATTGCTTACGTACAATAGTCTAGCTAAGAGTTCATCTCTTGGGCAACAGAAGGGTTTGACAGATTCAGATACCCAGTTAATAGTTGGGAGAATGAATTGTTCAGAGGGTCAGCTAGGCCTCATTCAAAGGGAGAATAACGGGTTATTGGAGGGAACCAGCAGATTCAGAAGCATTTTAATATCGTGGTGCTTTTTTCTGTTCCTTCGTGAGCTCAGTCTTGAGAATTGAATCAGTACAAGAGGCTAATGTACTCTGATCCAGGTTATGCTTGCTCAGTGAGTATGTATGGAAGCACAGAAAAGACTGCCCTTGAATAAAAGGCATATATGTTCCTTGTCTTTGTTTAGATCTGACTTGCTATTTTGGAGTACATCCTTTTAAGAGGCTCCTGATCTTGCAGTTTTTCTCCTATGTGTTTGTTGTGACTTGGCCCATCACTTGAGTCAAACTAATTTCTGCAGTTCTGCTATGTTAGCATTTAAGACTTTTTTTTTCCTCTCTGAATATTTGATAATCTTTACAACTGGGGTCTGAAGCCCATCTGTTCAGGATTTCAGCTGTTGAAAGTAGTTAGGGCTAGCTTCTTACCTCCTTAAACAGTTTTGTCTTGCTGCTTAATGGTATTCTCCTCTCATTTTGGGTTCATCTTTTCCAATTAACAGGATAGCTCTGTTAAAACTTCTTCCCATTAAGAGTTCCTGTCAATTTTCCTCCTTCACCTTCCAGCCCCTTAAGGCTACTACTTTCTCAATGAGGAGGTTGTTTATCCTTTCCAGCTGCTAAGATCTCTGTCTGATTCTCTCACTCAATCATGAGTATACAAGGGATAACTTGAACAAACTCGTTCTAGCTTCTTAAACTTCAGAGGTTAGACTGCCCCACTGGACAGATAGTGGTAAACAGTTCTGGTTGTTATGTGCAAAAAGGAGGGCAGGAAGTCTACAGAACTAGTTTTGTGTTGGCCACCCATGATTCTACTCAAGGGTTCAGAGGTGAAACTAATTTTCATCTTAGTTCTGAAGGTCTTAGTGCAATACTGTTTCTAGATCATACTGGGAGAAAAGATACTATATTTTCAAAAAGCTGGGGTGAAAAGCATTAAGAAACAAATGAGGATTTTGCTGTAGATATACCAGACAGAGAGATGTTCACATCCTGAAGTTTCTGCCTTGGAAGGGATCATTTGGCTTGCTTGGAATGTGTGTAGGTAGGACTGAGTAGTCTTCTGAGCCCTTTAAATGTTCACTTTTACCAAATTACTGCTGACTTCTCATCTGTATTACATAAGGGTAAAGCATCCATCACTGATCCCTGGAAGGTTGCAGCATGAAGTTGAGATAATTACAAATAGGAAGCCTCATCTTCAGGAGATGCTGGGTTTGTCAAGGGACATTTTCTGGCTTATGAATCATTCACTTCTGCTATTTTCAAGCTTCCATCTCCTTGTATTGAGGCTGGAAGAAGTTGTATGGAAGATGCTACTCTCCCCACATCCCACTTCAGGTTCTTTTAAGTGTTTGTATAACTGACTTATGCCAGAAGGATCAATATTGAACAGTATTTTTTACTTTTTATATGGAAATCTATAAATTAATCCATAATGATTCAGAAGTTGTCACTGATGTCCTGTGCATGCATATAGCATATGCTGTAGGACAGTTTTATCAACATGTGGTATCACTCATTCCTTGTTAGTACACACAGTAAGTTAAGGGCAGCATGCAGAAGCTGGGGTTATCTTCTGGTGTCATTTGTGCATGTTTGCATGTATGTATCACAGTAAAGTAGCTAAAGCAGTAAAGTTAATTGTCATTCTGATATAAACAAGGAGAAATTTGCTGCCTTGAAATGTTTATCATGTTTATTAAACAGCATAAGCATTCTGTTTAAGGTAAGACTTTTGGTCTGCCAACTCTGATGCTACACTACAGACTCACGGATTTCACTGCTTTTTCTCAGCTGAAAAATATAAATTAAGTAATATTTTAAGATTATAATAAAATGTGAGCGTGTGTAGATTAAAATGTAAATCACTAAGTAGTATTTCTGATATAATACAATATTTTTCCCCAATGTCGTCTTGAAGTCCTTATGCAGAGGAATGTTATTTCAGAAATCATAAAATTATTGTTTCAACTGTGGAGATAGTGCTTGCTGTTTAAATAAAATCTAAAAGCATCAAGTTTAACATTCAGTTGCTGATCTTTGACAACATACCTCATACAAGCTCATTTACACGATTTAATTTGGTTGTGTTTCTGTTGTACTCGAGTCCCATAGCATATTGAATAATGTCTAGATGAGGAAGACTGGGTAATAGCGTCTTTCTCAAACATTAACCTTAAGCGTAATTAAGTGTAGCTAGAATGTTGCACAGACTTTTAGGTTGTCAAGAGGCAAGTGCTGTATCAGTAACAGATTTCAGGAATAGCCTCGTGGTGGCACTGTTTCTTCTTCACAGAAGTTGCGGTTCCTCTGAAGAACTGGTCTGATGTGGCAGAAGATGCGTTATGTTTTTCAAAACGTGTGGTTTAAGTTCAGTGAAATGAATCATTTTCAAGAGGATGTAGTTCCAACGACAGATAGTTACAGTGACGTGTTGATGAGCTGTAATGGGAGTATACCTACAATTTGTTGTAGACCAGAGTTGGCCTTCAAGGTTTGTTGCGAGGCAGCAGTGTGTAATTACCAAAACAAAAAGAAACAGATACTGTATGTCATCCCCTGCTAATGACCACAACATTTTCTTACCCAGTAATCTGTAACAAAAAGCCACATAAACGACCAGACTGCACTTAAGTACAGCACTAAAGAAAAAGTTGGTGGCACAAAATTATTCCAGCCAATTGAGTGGAAATGACAGAGAATAATATAAAGTTATTTTTGGCAGGGAGATGTGTGTTTGGAATGTCACTAGTGGACAGTGCATTGAGAACGCAAAGCTTCCTTATAGGCATACAGCAATCTATGTAAGTATAGCAAATTTTCTGGAATATCTCTGTTCATTACAAGAGGAGTTTTGCTTTATTAATATGATATTATTCAGAAACATACATTTTTAAATGTATAGCTCATAACATACTAAATAGAAAAAAAAAAAAACCCACACTGTTGCAATAGTAGTTTTATATCTGTTTTTTATCTTCTTTGACTTCCTCCTAAGAAAAGAACTGAGACTTTTATGTTCCTCTGAACTCCTTAATCAAATAAAACTGATTCTTTTTAAGCTGTAAATGTCTGGAATGTAGTATCAATTAACTTATTGTAAAGTCTGGGCATCAGGTAGCAAAGTGAAACTGTCTTAATCTTTACTCCTGTCCTGTGTTAAAATTTCATGGAAGCTTCAAGTTTAATGTTGGCTTTTTGATGACATATTTTAAAAGTACAAGCAACCTAGCCAAACATGGTGAGACAGTCTGATGAAGGTCTTATTTTTAAACGTTTGAAAGGTTTTGATGCCTAACGGCTGATCTCCAAAAGACTGCTCTGCCCCACTTCCAAAAACATGCTTTCATTCATTGCAGAGCTTGGGACAGATCAGTTATTTTCAGAGGCCAAATTGCTTTAAATATTACTTCAGATAACTTGAAGTGTCTGCTTTGAACTGTGTCCAGGTACACTAAATATCTAGATTCTGGAGTGTGAGGGTGTGTTTGACATACATGTGTGTATATGATTGAGGAGCCTAGCATGTATGGATTTGATTCCGAGAGATGGCTTATTTCTGGATATATTAGTAGAAGAGCAGCTCAGGGCTCCTAGGTTAATTAAAATGCTGTTTTTCTTCAGTGAGAAAGTCTAGGGTGAAACTAAGCCTCCAAATGATGGAAATCTGAGACCTCATGTGACTTAAACTATGGCCAAATTCAGAATCCAAATGTTTTAAAGATTCCAGAAGAAACATTGTTTTTCATGACACTGTTTTGGTTGACATACTGAATTAAAACATGGCTGTTAAAGGGAGAGAAAAAGCTTGGGTAAATTACCAAATAAAAATTATAGAAGAATAACTTCTTAACAGTCTATGTTTTTACATATATATATGTGTGTATATATATAAAAGCATAGATTGTTAAGAAGTTATTCTTCTATAATTTTTATTTGTGTATATGTTTAAAGCATATATGTTCTTCTTATATATGTATATACACACATAAAAAACCAAAACTTCAGTTATAACGTAATTGAGGTGTGGTATGATCTCCTTGATGGTATTGCTTAATTAGATTATAATAGTTAAAGTTATGAACGAGTTCTGCAGAGCAGTAGGCAGATCTGGCCTAGCTGATTATCTGACAATCTCTACATTTTTGTGGAGATGAGAGGCAGAATCTTCATTCTTATCCTGCAAGTAGGAGAAGTGAGCCAAACCTAATTTTGGCTAGATAATTATTTTTGTTCTATAACCTGGGTGATATGGCTAAAGGAAAGTAGGAATATCTAACAGGGAAAGTTTCTTTGGAAAAATAATAGATGTTGCTAGGAGGGGAAGCTATTAAAACACAAGCTTCAGATATTTATAATAAATTACTTTTTTGTGAGGTTTTTTTGAGGGTTGGCTGTTTATGTTGTGGTAGGTTTTTGTTTTGTTGTATTTTTTTTTTGTTCTTGTTTTTCCATGGGGAGTGATTGCTTGTGGCATAATAGTACCTGAGAGAGTATAATTTTGTACAGAATGTTGTTGTTTGGGAGTTTTAGTGTGCCCTGATTTTGATAGCATCACCATTTAAAGTTGTTGCTTTATTTTTAGTTAATGTTTTAACAGGTTTTAATTAAACTACTAACCTATATGGTCTAGTGGGTTCCTTTTGTTCGTCATAGATGATTCAGCTATAAATGGCAGATGTCAAGCAGTGCAAACTGAATATTTGCCATTTGAAATGAAGTTTAACACTAGGGTCAACCCTTAACCATTTGTGGATCTTAACCAGTGTGGGATTTTCTCAGAGGACTGACTGACTATACAAATCTTCCAGTTCAAGCCTCATTCAAGAGGAACAGTAATTACAAATGGTTTCTACTGCTAAGCATTTCTGCCTCTGATCGTTCATAATATCTGTGGTAATACTTATCCTATTCCCAGTTATTTATACTTCTTTTGTTTTCAGACTTAAATTAGTTAACTGATAGACTAAGAATTATTATGTAAGCAAAACTGAATGTAGAGAGAACTTGTAGCAAATGAGGCACAATTTTATGGGTCTGTCTGATATTTTTCTCTGACGGCATGATTGTTCCATTTACTTTAAGGATAGTATTTACTTCCATTTGAGGTGGCTGCTTATGCGTTTATAGCAATTATGTGTACAATTACTGATAGATGTTATACACAATGCAAATGTCCTTGCACATGTAAAACACCTAGCAAAAGAAAAATCTTCATAGTCACTCCGTGCCACTGTCATCTCTGTTCCTTAGTACTTTGCTATGTGTCTGTTTTTTCTTTTCTTTACATGATTGTTGAGAAAGAATGTGTGTTCTGAACACTAGGGCATTTAATGTCAAAATGACGAATATCTTATGGAGTAAAAATTACTCCTGGAAAATTCATTAGGAAGAAATTAATTATGAATTTTCTGCATTTTCACCTGATTTTTTTTCATCTTTATGTACCTCTTGATAACTGAAGCTTTATCAGATATTTGGAGACAGACGAGGCCTCTCGGAGAAACAAGTCCCAAACTCTTTAGCCATTTAAAATGAAAATTAACACATTGATTGCTTCTGAAAATCCCAATATTTAGGCAAGGCAGATAATGCTTTCGTATGAAGCACCTCTTACTAAGCTGTATACCTATATTAAATTGTTACAAATGTATGTGAAATGCTTGTGTTACTAGCAAAATTGTGTATGGTCTCACATATGCAGCAGATTTTTAGTAATGCTACAGGTGTTGATTATAATTGCAAGTATGACATGCTTAATGTGAAAAACACACGTGCACATTTGTGTAGCTCTGTATGCTGATTCTCTTTTTTCCACTTGTACAGTATTACCATTGCTCATTCCGAATGACAGGTGAAGGCTGGCTTCTTTGTTGTGGAGAATATCAAGATGTTCTTATTATTGATGCTAAGACTTTGGGTGTTCTTCACACTTTATCATCATCTCAGTATTCTGATTGGATAAATTGTATGTGTATTGTACACTCTGTGAGAATTCAAGGTATGCATTGTAGATGTATTTATGTAGGCCAATTAAATTGTGATAAAATATTTATGTCTAGGTAGTACAGTCCTACTAGATTTAATATCTAATCATGTCTTACAGAGCTGTTATGTATATAAGATGTTAACATTTCATTAAAAGCACCTGAGAAGGTGTTTTTAATACTCCTAGTGTCAGTCATGTTTCATTTAATATGTTTCTTAAAGAGAAAACCAAACAGCTTCTACACTGATTGTAAGCAGCTCATTTCTTGGATATAAGTACAAATTAATTTCGTAAATCAGGGAAATTAAGGGCACAAAATCACTATTCTGTGCCTTCTATTGAAATATATCTGATTGGACAAAAAAATTATTAATTATTTGCTTGCATGTTTTGTATTTCTGTATACCAATTAGTTATTTTTGTGTAAAATTGCTATTTTACCTAAGCAGTGTCCTGGAGAATCCATGTTTTAGTGCTCTGTAGAACACCAGTGTCTATGCCAAGGTTCTCTTTTGGTGAGGCACTGTTTGAACTTGGCTTCAAGTTGATTATCTCACTGTTAACTTTTCACAGAAGACTCATTGGTTGCAGTGTCTGTAACGGGAGTTCTTAAAGTGTGGGACTTATCTTCATCTTTGAATAGCATACAGGTCAGTTTGTATGAGGTTTGAAACAGTGATTTGAACACTAACATGAATGTGGTAATATTCTCAAGTAAAGGATACATTGAAGCAGAATATGAATAAATTAGAATCTTCTGGGTATGTATTAAACAGAATTGAATAATTTTGACACCAAATTCTGAAAACACACCCTCATATCTATTTAAAATCACTTGGGCTATTGAACAGCTCTTGCCTTGACAACTGCAACGTCTTTTGCCCAGGCTTCTTGTCTTTCCATATTCCATGATGTGGAAGCTGTAATGCTTTCCTGCTGTCCTGATAATGTTACTCCATTCTTTGAACCCTTTCACGCTGTCCTTTAAGCTCAAAGCTCTTCAAAATTGGCCTTTGTACTCCCTCTTCACCCTTGTTACTTTCTTTAAAATAGTCCTTTAGACTCTTTTCCCCTGTCTGCCTTCCACAATGCTGTCTTCACTTGGAAAAGACTCTTGCTGTGTCAAGTGCCCTATTTCTCCATCTTCAAACTCACTTATTCTGTGCAACTTTTCTGTGTTAATATTCTCAGCAGCTGTCTCTTGACATGCACAAGTGTTAGAATTGGAATACAATGTTTTGTGTTTGAGTTAAACTCTGAGAGCTAGATTCACAAAGGGACTTCGGTATTACTGCTAAGTACTATGAATCATCAACAGAAATGGCAAAATGTCAACAGTCTTCTCTGAACATCTGTAATATATTACTGCCTTGCTCAACAAACTGCAGAGTATGCCACAGCACTACTTGTTAATGGGTAGAATCAGGCCCCTCAGGAGAGTCTGTAAGTTTGATACCATACTGGTGGGTTTGTGGTGAGTTTTTGGTTTATCTGCAGTGTTTTCAGGGGTGTTTTCAACATTCCTGGGGCAAAAAATACTGTCACGCTGTAGAAATTCTGGGGACTGTTACAACTGATCACGGATATCAGAGAAGCATATTTGGTATGATTGCCATCCTTTACTGCCTGGGGCCTTCTTTTGTGAAGGGAGGAATGCAGCGTTAGTAACAGTCCAGCTACTTCGTATTCTAAAGAGACATTTTTTGATAAATATTGTAGGATTTAATTGGAGCTGCAAGGTGTGGTGAGAGAATGGTTTGCAGTTTGATAGCCATGGTTTCATGACCAGCATACTCCCTTCTTTGAGAAGTTTTGATACTGTTGGTATCTTTCAAAACAGAAAACATCAGTTTTCAGTTAATCAATAATTAATAAAAATAATTCCAATATAATAATTTTGAGCATGATGGCCTTGATAAGTCTGATATTCACACAAAAAGGGTGAAAATGGAGAGGGTTTTTTTTTTTTAAACCATCCATACATTCAGAAATACAAAGCTAAGAAAACTAATTACTTTTCCACTACTACTTAGAGGTGTTAAGGTCAAACAAGACATATGACAACAGCGTACTTCTGTCCTGGTTGCAGAAAGGATGAGTGGGAAAACAGAATATTCATCAGTCATTCTGAATCTGATGCTCTCAGTTTATAGGTTGTGGTAGCTATTTTTTTTAACTGAAGAATACTTAGCAGATATTCATTAGAGCAGATGCTATCTATGAGCTGCCTTTAGTCCTTTTCCATATTCATTATCACTTCTTTAAGTGAGATGAAGGTCTGAGGCATGCTGAATGTCCTCTGTTTACATGGTACTTGTGAACCCTGCTGTCTTCCTAGCTCACTTTTAATTAAGAATTATATGCTGCTTTGCATTTTGAAAGTGTATGTTAACAAAGTAGTTTTCACTGGTTTGTTTCTATCCTAAAAGTAAAAGCTCAGATATCTAGAATAAATCTTATGGCTTTTTTCCTCTGTGCTGTAAAGGAGAGACAAAGTGTGTGCGAGAAGGAATCAAAATCTCTGGACTGTATAAATTGTCAAGCAGTACGGTTTTGTACTTACACAGAAAGGCTCCTTCTAGTTGTGTCCTCCACATGCTGGCAGGTACTTTCTTTTTAATTTTATTA
The DNA here is from genome assembly GCF_031877795.1 of Strix aluco. NCBI lineage: Eukaryota > Metazoa > Chordata > Aves > Strigiformes > Strigidae > Strix > Strix aluco. The sequence continues at coordinate 25,430,194 of NC_133942.1, read as the reverse complement.
ACAATTTTGAAAAGCTAATGTGATTTTTACACATCTTACTCAAAGAAAAAGTGCTCACTAATTGTCAGATATGTGTGCTGTATCCCTTTTCTGTTTAACTGCCTGAGATGAAGTGTTTATTTTTTATTAATGTATTTCTGCTTTAAAAGTTTAAGATGAAATTGACTGGGTAGAAAGGGGATTACTTTAAGTATTAGTCAGTTTTAGAGCACTTGGGTTCATTATAGTCCCCTCCACAATGCATTTCAAAAGGAGACAAAGATGAACAAAAACTGTTTAAGTATGACAGAAGTAATCAGAGTTGGCAAGTGCTCAGTAACCAGGGGCCTTTGTTCCATCAGGGCCAATAGCCTGGTTTCCACTAATAGAAGCTATCAAAATAAAGACTCCAGCCTATATCACTTTTTCTTGTAGCTGTAAGAAAAGAAATTCATTGTGTAGTTTCTGAACCTATTAGTTTATTTTAAACTTCATTTAAACTGAACTTTATTGTAAAAATTCTGTATTTCTTTTTCCCAGTGTTATATCATTACTCTTAAAATAATCCTGAGATATTAGTGCAACATATGTACCTGATCCAAACAGCACTGCTGTTGGGGGCGGAAATTTCACAGACACCTGAGTTAACTTTGAATAATACAGTTGTCGATTATCCTTGATATTTCTCTTGGGCTATTTAAAAAAAGTCTGTACAAAAGTATTTATAAAGAAACTGCATATATAGAATGGATAGTCTTTTCATGGAAGGAAAAATCTGTGTAACATGCATTGTTTTCTATTGATTTCTATAATGTTTTTCCACAAGAGCTGCACATTTCTTGTAATATCTCCATTATGCATTTGAATGCTTACATTTTATTGCCTGAAGTAGTGTATAAATACATGTCATGTTGGATTTTCAACATCTATGTTTCAATGAATATACAGCTTTAAAATAAAAGATGATGATGATGACCTTACTCCTTAGTTAGAAAGGTATGTGGTATGTAGCATAGGAGAGATTCACATATGTCTTTAGAGTGGCTTCTTAACCCACTTTTATAGTAATGAAAATATAGAGCAAATTAGCTAGAAATAAGCTAATGAATAGAAATTAGCTATGAATAATTTGTAGCTATTCTTATTCTGAAATCTATTTCCTCACACTGCTGGAATAAATCATAAAAATGTGGCTATGAATAATCTCTTCATGAGGCCACTAGGAACATGAAGAAGCAGACAATATCCTAAGTTGCCCTAGTTATATCCTGTTTCGGCTTAAAATGGGAAGGTCAGAGGAAGCAAACAAGTCATAATTTTTAACCAGCTCTAGAAATGGAAGAGAGAAGAATTCTTGCAAGTAAAGGGGTTTATATGTTCTTTGCCTTCAATTAATTTGTGAAAAAGAAGAATCTCTGTTGCTCGCCAGAGAAGAAAAGAAAAAAATCTGCTTTAAGATATGTGCTATGATTACACCAGCAGGTCATCGTTTAAATGCAGATAGGAGCATCTATAGCTTTGATCAAAGTTTTCAATGTCATATTTATGTGCTAAACTCATTACCTACCTCTTTATAAGAAATTAATAGTCCAGTAAATATTAATAATGAATACAAGGCAAAACAAAGCAAATCATCTAAAATGCCCTAATAGAAGGCTCTAATGCTGCCTTTTTATTGTCAGTTTCTTTATCTTTGAAATACACGGTTTGATTCTGACTTTGCAGTAGTTTGATAGTATGAAAACTGCTTTGGCTTTAAAAGAGGTAGTCACACTACAGAGAGTCAAGCTTCTACTTACTGATCCATTGTCCCAAACCAGCTTGAGTTAAAATGAATGTGCCAATACTGTTTGTTTATATTTTATTGTTTTTCTGAGCTTAGGTCTATGATTATTGTGATTTCTCCTTGCTTTGTACTGAGTTCTGTAAAAGTGGTCAGTGCTTTGCTGGTGGAGAAGTACTAGCAGCTTACAGACTTATCATCTGGACAGAAGATGGCCACAGTTACATCTACCAGCTGCTAAACAGGTGGGCTCAGATGGGAAATTCACACAAAAAGTTCAGGTACAAGATGAACTTTGGGAGGTTTATTATGGAAAATCTCTGCATGTTGCAAATGATCAAAAACCAGAACAAAACCACTTTGGCACTCAAAGATTTACCCTGAGTTTGACAGCCCTCAGTCTTTGTTTGACACAGCAGGGGACATAGGAATAAGATTAGCCATGTAGAACTTGGGCAGCTGGTGCTGTGATTTCAAAAAGCCACTTGTAATTACTTATTTCGTAACTTTTAATTGAACTTGTGAATCTTGGATGTTACTGTTCTGCTTTCTAAAAAATATGTCTTTCTAAATCTAATTTTTTAAATTATGCAGTGGGCTTTCTAAAAGCATATATCCTGCTGATGGGAAGGTGCTGAAGGAAACTGTTTATCCTCATTTACTCTGCTTTACTGGTGTGAAGGAAAATAAGGTAAATTCATAAAGGTTTACAGTGAGCTTCAAAAGTTCATTCATTATTTGTCTGCAATTACCTGAATGATCCCTAAAAAATAATTGAATTAATCAATAGATTTAACTGTTCTATGAAAACAATAAGATTATTTCTTCTTTTAAAAAAATTTACTTACAAACTTGGAGATGCTCATAGCATATCTTTGTCTTAAATTCTGACAGTATTTACTTTTTTCACAGGGAAGAAAAATTCCTGTCTTTTCAACTATAGATAGACTAATTGTTGAAGTGATTTATTTTCTAATTTTGGAAAAAAAGGGAGAGGGTTTTTTTTTTTAAATTAAAGGTGAACTAAAATAGCTTTAGAAGCTTTTATTTTCAATACTGTAAAAACACCCAAAAAACCCAACAACAAAAAATCCAACCCACAATCAAAATGTAAGCAAGTTGCTTAGTTCCTGTTTTATTAAGAAATGTATGCATGTTTCAGTGTAACTACATAAATATGTTGTTTCCCATGTGTATCCATCCTAAATTGAAGGGGTTTGAATCTGTGACATGTTATCCAGGATCCTGTTATCTTGAGCCTTCAGAGACATGATCACATGCCTAACTTTCTTACACTGTGAGCAGACTGACAGTACCCACAGTGCATAAAATTAGACACATGTGACTCTCTTCAGAACCATGATCTCTGCTTGAAGAAGCCTCTAAGGTTAAGAAAAGAAGATAAAAAAAGTAGGTGATCTTTATACTTCTGATTGAGAATTCACATTTAGCAGTGCATGTCACACCAATTTCAAATTTAGAAGTTACTGCTTAGACAAGTAGCTCAAGTGGACTCAGCTGTTGGAAAACCTGCATCTTGACTCTCTTTTTGAGTAGTGTTTTGTGTGACCACAAAGAAATAGGTAAGGAAAAACAGGTGATTTAAAAAGTAGAAAATTGATTAGAATTAGGAAGTAGATGGCAGGGGGTTGTTTGGCAAAAATTGAACTGAAACAAATACAGCAGATATTTCTGTGTAGTTTTGGTTCTGGTTTTTTTGGTGTCTTATTCCTAATACTGTTTATGAAACAGTAATTGTTGGAAGACAATTTAATTCCTGCTTGCATTAGTTTGTGTATTTGCATGAGAGCTCAAGCAGCTCTTTAAACAGTTCTGAAGATAGGCAAGGGAGACATGTTTTTATTTGTACCTGACTAGAAACACTGTCAAATATATACTTTTGTGAGGTTTCCTAGTGTTCTTTTTTCTTTCTGTTGACAGTTATAGGCTCTTAGAAAGCATTTTTGTTGCATACTCTTGCGAAGCCTGACAGATTTAATTTTCAGTTGAAGGGCAATAGCACAAGCCATTCAGCTTTTCCCCCAAATGCCGTAATCTAAAGTCAGATAGGATAACTGCTGAAGGATGCCAAAGGTTAGATGTCGTGAGGGAAAAGAAGTAGCCAAAATGCATGGCTTAGCAAATAGTTACAGTGGTGGTGGTAAGCTCATATCTGCTTCCCCCCAAACATATGCATTTTTAAAATAATATCACCTGCCCTTTTCTAATATTTCCGCTTTAATATTTACCCTACTTACCTTAACAATTTTTATTGCACATTTGTGAGACAAAACTGCCTGTGTGATCATCTGTTTTGACCTCCATTCTTAGATTATAAACTCAGCTGCATTATAGTAGAGTTGCTTATTGTGGAATTTACTCCCAAACTTCAATGTTGTAAATAAAATATCCAAGACACGGGCATGTTATTAAAATGTCTTAAAGGAGAGAACAGTCAAGCTGTGTCTACGCTATGTAAGTAAAGGTGATGTGTGGAACAAAACAGTTTGTGCTGATGACCTTTCATCCATGCTATCTACAGTACAGGGTGTGCTTTTGGGGTTTTTTGATGTGGGTTTTTTGTGTGCTCCTGCACACATCTCCCAGTTTATTTTCATGCAAAAAAAATCCTGATTTGGTGCTCCAAGACAGCTCCACCTCACAGACCTAAGCATTCACTTCCAAAGTACATGCCTGATGTAAACTTAAACATACTAATGTAGACATACCTGGACATTCCTAATTTTCTTGACTTTTTGAGAGTTCTGAGCAATTAGAAGCTTCCCCTTAGACACCCTTAGACATTAGTTTGATACTGGAGTATGAAGCTTATGTAACAACTAAGCATGATGATCTTGGCAAGTCACCAGTACGTTATCGCATAGTTTGGTTGTTACTGATGCAGTGATACAGAATTATCTGTGGTGTTATACCTACAGGCAAAGAAAATCTACAGACTTCTAGTCTTCATGGGAGAATAAAAGCATGGTGATTGTCTGAGATAAATATACTGTAATAAGTTTTAGCATTGACTACATGAAACTAGGTAGATGTCAGTAAGTCTATCAATGATATTATACCTCTGTAGTATCTAACTTTTTCCAGATGATTCAGTGATGGTGTTATAGACCATTGCCTATCTATGTAAAAGCATAATTTCACCTTTCATTATTTGTAGTAGTTTAAGCTGTCATGATTGAAGTTTTACTGAATTTGCTTTGATGTGAATATTATCAATGTTTCACTGCATTTTTTTTCAGCCTGATCTTGGTGGTTATGCTGCCATTTTTTCATATGCTGGTGGTACTATTGATAGATTCTCCATTTAGAGACAGTAAGCCTAGGGAGCCCTCCCATTCCACTTTTTCATTTGGGGTATGGGCTTATCCAAGGATATTGGCAAGGCAGAGATCATATTTGAGAAGCTTGCAGCAGGCAGAGTAGACCTGGTCTGAGCAGAACTTAGTGACAGGTGAGGGTTCAGCCATTATTTGTTTTATATTTCTACAGCTATTGATGTAAAAAAACCATTGAACTTGCAGTTAATTATTACATTATTTAATGAGCTCTTTCATATCAGAATATTGTTTTACTGTTGTTTTTGGCAGAGTTTTCCTTTTGTCATGGGCTTCATGAATGAAAGGAAGGAGCCTTTCTATAAGGTTCTTTTTTCTGGTGAAGCTTCGGGAAGGATCACTTTGTGGCATGTTCCTGATGTCCCTGTGTCAACATTTGATGGTTCACCAAAAGGTTTGGCAATTTTGTGCCCTTGATACAGCCTTTTTAATTATGTCTTCAAGTCAATTTTCGTGAAAATATTTTCATACTATAAAGTGATGCTCCTTCATTCATTGTGTGATGATTGCCCATAGGTAAAAGGAGCAAGACAGTACCAAAGATGAATGTCTAGAAAATCTTCATGGAACTGACCGTATAAATGTTCTATTTCCTTACCATCTGCCCATAAATGTCTCTACCAAATGTCAAGAAAATTTACTTAGTTGGCCCTACTTATGGGTGTTCATAGGGAAGTATAAAAGAAAGGACTTAGTGAGATGTGATCTAATGTTGGAATGGCAACTGCTGACTTTCCATCCCTAGGCTGCAGAAAGGATAAGTTAGAGGGAGTGCTGAAGAGATGAAAAAGTATATTTTGCTTTGTTTGGATTTTTATTTTGTTTTGAAAAAAAAAAAAAATTAAAAATCCCTGACTCTTTTCCCTCACCCTCTAGAGATCCCAATTACAGCAACGTGGACTCTTCAGGATAATTTTGATGAACACCATTCAATGTCAGAGGGCATTATTGATCATCTTTGTGCATCTAAAGATGGAATCAAAAGTGCAGTTGTCAGTTCCTCTGTATACATACCCAGTCTTGATAAACTCGTGTGTGGGTGTGAAAATGGGAAAATTTTTGTAACACTGGGTTTAAAAACTGCAAGAGCAAGACTTTTAGAAAACGTATCTTTGCTAAAAGGTAAGTTTTAAAAATTTTGTTCAAATTCATCTCAATCAAGCACAGAAGACTGTATGCTTCTGACATTCCCTCCAGTGATCCCTGCAAAAATTCTCTAAAAAATAAGGGCGATGGTCAGGAATTGAATGATGAAAATGGAAGATTATGATGTTATTTCTGCCTCTGTAGCTGGTCTATCAGATCACAGATTAGTTACTACCAAGGTACTTTGCACTGTTAGGAGTCCTAGAATGGCTGTGGGGATGGAGTCACCTGGAAGTGAGATATGTGGGATGTCATGATATGGGCAGTAGTCATCTTTCATTTTCTCTCTAAAAGATCATTCCACTGAAGGAATAGAATGGGTGCATCTCAGTAGATGAAGCTCAGAGTGCAGACCTTTGTCCTTCCTTTTTAGGAACATGTCCAAAATTCTTTGATCCCATGTAAAAGGATTGTTGTATTTAGTCTTTTGAATCTCCTGACTTTTAGCAAATGTGCTGTAAAATATGGAACCCCTATTCTTAAAGAACAAAAATAATTTATGTACCATCTTGTTTCAGATTATCTACCTTATAAGGTTCTGAACGGTCATATTAGCAGAGTCACTTGTTTACTTTATCCACATGATAAATCAGTAAGATTTGATCCAAGCTGGCTGTTATCAGGGGGGCAGGATTCTGTTGTGATCTGCTGGGATATTTTTACTGGAAGCATCATACACCAATTTGATCTGCAGTCTGGTCCGGTGACAGAGCTCTTGCGATTTCCAGAAAACTACAGAGTAAGTAAAAGCATAATAAATGATGTCTGGGGAAAAAAAATTATATTCTATATACATGTATGTGTGTATATGTATATATATGAGAGAAAAAAGAAATCTGGCAATACTTCTATCCTGCAGCACTTTATCCTTAATTTACATTCTCTTAATTGTCTTGTTGGAAAGTTGCTTTTAATTTCAGGGGGTTGATTTCTTGTTAGTTTGTAACTTCAGTGATTCAGAAAAATGATCCTAAACATGTGACATATTAAATTGAAACTCTTAACACTCTATTCACCATATATGCCTTTGTGTTTTATGAGATTAGAGTAATTTTAATATGTTTTTCTTTAGGTGAATTTTGAAGTAAAAATTTAAAAGATTACTTACTGTACTGAATGCTCTATGAAATTTTGTTCAACAAATTCAGTCCCTGTTGTATTGCATGGGGCTGGGATTTTATCTTTTTCCTCTTCGGAAGCCTCTAAAGACATATTTGAAACTTATGGTTGACTCAGAGTTCACTTACATGCCAATATTAAGTAGTCAAAAAGATGTTTTGCAGTGGCATAAATCCTTAATGCTTGTAAGGCTCCCTTTAGCCCTTTTCCTGGAAACTAGGTAGAATGTAATGCCTGTCTGGGTGGTGGTTCAGTTTTCTTTACAGGGCTGAATTTTTCCATACGGTGAATTCTTTCATGTGTCGCCAAAAATTCTTCCAGGAAGGGAAGGCTTTGCAGAATCAGATCCATACAGTGTGAAATGAAATTGTAACATACACAATTTTTTGTTAGAGATACATTGCCATTGGCTTTTGTGTCATAAGACCTGATGTAATTATATATCACACAAACAGCAGTTTGGTTTAAGATAATTTTTTTACTACTTTGTTTTCTAGGACAACTGCTGCTGTACATTTGGTTATATAATCACTACTTTGATAGGCTAAGTGTTGTGAATAAATACTATTTAAATTACTCTGATTTTTCAGTTTTTAAAAAAATATAGATTGTATGTTTTCCTCTCAGGAGATCAGTTGTACAGCTAACCTGTTAAGTTGGAGATGTAGGCTGAAATAAAACATCATTTCCTAAACAAGTGTGTTCTGCGAAAGAAATTACTGGACAACTTTTATTTTTTTTATTTATTTTATTTATTTATTTTATTTAATATTATTTAAAATAATGTGGTATGACTGTGGTTTCAGTGTCAAAACCAAAGTTCTTCCTGTTTTGCAGTTAAAAGACCACAGCATAGTGTGCTGTGTGTGCAGTGATCACTCAGTAGCAATTCTACATCTTCAGAAGAGAGTATGTCTCTTACATGCCAGAAAGCATCTGTTTCCTGTGAAGAAAATAAAATTTGACCCTGTTGAAAATCTGCTAATTGTTGGATGTGAGGATGATTCAGTTTATATTTGGGAGATTGAAACAGGTAATAACACAGAGGGATTTTTTTTCCACTTTCCTTAAGTTTTGTTTGTCTGTCATGTGATGTTATACAAACCTAATTTATAGAAGACCAAAGCAGAAATACTAACACATCGAATATTATTAATTAGAGAGTATAAATGTTTATATAAATAAGCAAGAAATAAAATGTTCATATAGTTGAAGGTACGTTGCTAATAAAATACGGTAGCTTAAGTCACATCCTGACAATCAGACGACTAGCTGATATTGCAGTGAATTGAGTAGGATATTTCTGGAAGCTATAAATAAAATCTAAGCTATTCTCTTTAGTTATCAAAAAAATGAAATTTTCAGTCCTAACAATCCCAAGTTAGAGCATGAACTTGTGCTTTCTTCAGCAAAATCATAATCTGAGAAACCTTTTGAGTTAATTAATAATCAGTTAATAGTGGAAGAAATTGCAAAGCTCACAACTGTATAGTCAGGAAAACCAAAGATGTTTCAGGTTAAACTGTGGGTTCCCAGATAATCTGAGAGTGTAATGCTGATTCACAAGTCTAATAAATGTAGTTATTTGAACCTGGACAGACAGAACTACTAAAAGCTGTAATGGTACTAGACATTACCATACAGTGTTTTCATGGGATTCAGAGCTATGTGTCGTGGGAGGGAGGGAGTGCATAATGAGTCTAGAACCACTGAAAGTGCACAGCATATTAATACTGCAGGAAAACACAGTTTTACTAATGTAACACTGAGATCACATTTTATTTTACAAGTTGTTACAACACACTGTCTAGGCTGTCAGCTTTGGGCAAAAAAAAGTCCCTTGTTTTAAAGTACAAAATATCTGCATTTAATGAAGGACTTGGCAAAATGATTACAGCATAAATTGCAAGCCTGTTGTGTCAGTAAGCTATTTAATATCATTAAGCTGGCGTAGGAAATGCCTTCTGGTACTTACTTTTTTTTCTCAAATGTACTGAATTTCTGCTTTAAATAAAAAGGTTTAGAATAAAATTAAATTGAACTAACAATTATAGTTAGTTAAAACCTGTGGTTTTACACTGTGGTTTTCTTTTTGCGTACAGCAAATCAAAAAGCTGAAGGGATTAGGAAGTTCTCATATTTTTGCATTGTATTTTGAGATGTAAAAATTCTTGTAATATTTTTTTTTAATTCTGTTTTTTGGTAAACAATATTCTTCTTGTGTGCATTCTGCTATTTATTTAGATGCATGATATTACACTTTTCAGTGCACTTTCTCCAGTCAGGATGGGGCATGGGTTCTACCCTTCTGCTCAATCCTCTTTCTGAAGGGTTTGTGGAACAGTACTGTCTTGGGATCCTTCTTCCTGTCGTCTTGTTCCTCTAATCCCTTCATTTCATTAGTCTGTTAGCATATCTGCAAGACTGCAAGTTGTTACTTCCCTCTCCACTTTTCTCTTCCCTCTGAAAGGAAGAATGATTCCTCTCCAATGTGTTCTTCTCTGTTCCTAGAGGTATTACTAGATCTCATGGTTATTTCCCCCTGTAATGGCAGCATGCACTTTTTCTATGCAAATAGTATTTCTGTTAACACTAAAAGCTGTAAGCTATATCTGCCCCATACTTCAGAACAAAGTAAATAAAAGAGCAAAAATGAGAACTTTGATTCTTATCATTACCCAACTGCTTGTTTTGTAGCAATTGCCAGAAAGTGACTATTTCTAGTGGTAAAGTATTAAAGGTAGAATGGAAAGATATTGTACTAAATCTCTGTTGTAAGTAAGGGAGACTAGAGCAGGCATCTAAATTTTCAGCAACTATTAATACATGCACATGTTTTTATGGAGAAGTTTGTAAAGATGCTACCAGTCTCTAGCTGTTCTATCTACATCTTCATTGCTTTTTTAAAAGTAATGTTGAAAAGGGTTGAGAAATCTAGGTGGGGAAATCTTGTTATAGAAGGTTTAGAATAGAATTATTTCACAGCTAAAAAGGGTAATTCTCAAAAACATGTAACTGTAGGTAGGGTATTTCTGAACTACATATCAATTTGAGAGTTGAGACTTCCTTGAAGGTCGTTGTACCGAAATGTTAGTTGCCTACGAGCAGTTCTTGTAGAGTCATCTTTTAACCAAAGGATTAGTGTGCGTTGGAAACTCTGCAATAAAATTGAGCAAATAAATTGTAATGAAGAACCACAGAATATTTTGTTTCCTTATAAATCAGTTAAATGATAGCTATGACAACAGATTTGAATCAGTTACTTTCTATGAATTTAATCACTTTGTTTAAAAAAAGAAAGACAAGATATTAAAGCTCTAAAACACTGATGCTGAGCATGCAATGATTATTTTTCATACATATGCACTTGTTATGGATCCATCATAGTCTGTATTATTATATTTGTAGGATACAGTGTAACAGCTCCTCAGGTGCTCCTATGATGTGAATTAAGCTTAAAGCTCACAAGGTGGCAAGTCTTAATGTGTCTCTTGACAAGACATTGGATTCGAAAGGGACTCAGATCCCATATGTCAATGCAATACTTAATTCCCTTCTTTAATAAAACAGAACCAAACAGAAAAAAACCCAAACTCTTCAACCAAACAAACAAAAAACCCCAAACCTTAAATGAAAATAACTATGCTAATGATGTGAGAGAGAATATAATTTAATCCATTATAGAACAAAAAATTCATTTAAAAGTTGAATTATCAATAAAGCTTATTTCTAGCACTGTAGAGGCATCATGAAGAAATACACTAGTTCACATCAAGGCATACTTTTAGTACAACTCCTGTTGCACGCTAGTGTATACCATAATTGTTCTCGTGCACTAAGAAGGGGGGTTATGTTTTGTGCTTTCACACTTTTAAGATAAACATAATATCTTTATTTTCTTAGGTTTCAATTTTTCATGGAAAGTGTGTATTATGGTAAAAATTTTGAAGATTTAAGTATATCCCACATCTATTAAAAAAATTGTGCAAGTTCCCAGCTTTTTACTTTTTCAACCTTTCGGTGGTATTATTACTTTATGGAATGTATACTATTAACTAGAAATAGTGCTAACGGGTCATAGGTAATGCGAACTTTTGGGGATAAGTAAATAATTAATAAATAATTCACTCTGTCACTTCTAACTTGAAACTTTTGGCTGTTGATTTAAAGTTATCTGTGTAGGCCTGGGAAAAGGTGGTTCTGTGTGTGGTGTTAGAGAAGGCCAGGTCTGCACTGTTCAGGCTGTTATCTTGCAGGATTAAATAGTACCTAAGCAGTGTATGCCTTTGAATTAACTCCTGACAGTGGGGATACTTTTATCCTCACAGTGTAATGCTATGAGGTTCTTCCTTAGTTAAAAAAAAAACCAAACAAAACAAAAAACAAAACAAAAAAACAAAACAAAAAAAAAAAAAACAAACAAAAAAAGCCAAACACAAAATACCACCAAAAACCCCACAAAACCAAACAATCATTCAATAATTTCTTTTCTAGATTTCTGGATAGTAAATATTGTGGAGTGAATTCAGTGCTGCTGCTGTGTGTACTTAACAACATGGACAATGACTCTGACTCATAAATTTTATGGAGATGCTAGGACAAAATGTGAATTGATGCACTCAACATTATAAGAACTAATAGTTTCTATACAGTGCCCAAGGCAGCCCAAAGTTAAGGGTCTGGAGACAGAATTACATCTCGGATGCAACTTTAGTACAGCTAGATAACTTCACACTAAATTATAGTGAATTATTTGTAAATCAGTGAAATTTAATAGCATAGGGCTGCAGTGGTACTGTAGAGACAAACATCAGAGTATATTTTAACTCTCCTTTGGCTGTAAAAATGCTGCCTATTGATGCCACTGCTCATGAATATTACATATTCAGAAAGGGTGCAGATACTCAGAAGTGTGTTTTTTAGTTGCTGTTTCTGTATCTTCTGCTACTAGCATTGAGCAAGAATGAGAGCTACAGTCACCACCTCTTAAGAAACAGCTGGAACACAAGAAAGGATGCAGTTATTTGCTATGTTAGTTATTAATTTTATTTTGTTCATGTTATGCATTGGTAACTAAAAGATGCCATCCAGGCTGGGAAAGCCTGCTAGGATATACTGTAGTTGGCTTAATGTTGAATTATGTCTGTATTGCAAGAGAAAACGAGAGGTCATGGCGTTGATCCTTGAAATTGGCCTGACCTAGATCAAGAGCTATGTAGATACTTCAGTGCCACTCAGGCAGACAAAGCATTGTTCAGATGTATGAGAGAGATGTATACAGCATCACAGACAAACCTCTGCAGAAACACAGCAGCCTTTCATGATGATTTTCATCTTTTGGCAAATGAACAGGCAGCCATACATCGTACCACTTGCCTATACAGTTACCTTGAACATGTTCCCCGACTCGGCTACCACTTAGACTTTATCCTATTTAACCTTGTACTTGAATTTTGTTATGGAAATGGACATAAGATAAAGTTTTTGTTGTTTCTATAGTCAAAAAGTGTTTATTTTTTTTTCTGGCTATGTAGTTAGCTTCATGACTGAAGCTTTGCCTGGTTAAGTGAAAGTCAGTGGAAGACCTGATTCTGTGTCAGACTCGTATATCACTGCAGTTTAAAAAAAACTGAACGGTCTTACTGTACTAGAGTTAATGGATAACTGGGAAAACAGCCAGTCTGTTTATAATTTCAGGCTGTGGATTAAGGAATTTCCATGAATATTTAAATATTTACACTGTTGTAGAGTCAGCAATAATTCTGTTGAATTTGACAGGTGACTTTACAAAAGTTTAGGGGCATCACTACCTGTGACTGTCCTTCAGTTACACCAGTTTAGCTCCAAAACTGTCCTTCCACCAGGTAGTTAAGAGGATGATGTCATCTGATTTCCTATGACAGACCCTAATGCACTTTTTCAAAAAGCATTCTGAAGTTCTAAAAAAATTTAAGTTGTCTTTCAGCAGGCTTTCATAAAAGGTTTTTTATACTTTATGGGTTGGGAGAAACATTGTCACGCAGATTAAAATCTAAACCAGGACTACTTCGTGTACAGCTTGTTGTACCTGCTCTTAATGAGATTCCCATTGACCACGTAAAATAAGGTATCTTGGGCAAATTGTCTGAGTACAGACAACTTGTTGAAATATGTTAAATACCAAGAGTATAGTTGACTTATTTGCCTTATGTAATTTGAGACTTCTATCTATACTTAAGACCTCTACCTATGAGCTAGTAGTTCACTTGGTTTTTGTAATGAACAGGAGGAAGTAGGAATAAGTAAAAGTCTGTATGTTCTCCCCACTGAATACAAAGGGAATCTAAAGAAGGTGTGGAGGGAAGCAAAGCTAATTGCGTGCTGCTGTTGCAGGTCTAGAATAAGATAAATTAGATCCCATCCTTTTAATCCTTTGGTTTACAGAGCAAAGTAAAATTATTCTATTCTAAGCTTAAATGTTGTTATTGCACATGCATGTGAGTAGTGATATAGAAAATACAGAAGCCATGAACTAATATCTGTATAGTTTAATGTATTTTGCCTAAATTTTAACATATGGATACAGAAACTTTCCATTGTAGTGGAATATCTTTCCATGACAATAAATATTGATCTAATAATACATTTGGAATATTAATATAGTATGTGTACAGGATATGTTCCAAACTTATGTGTGCTAGAAGAAAAATATTAAAATCAATAACAAATTTTATTCTAATTAAAATGCTGAATATTTCTTCCAATAGTCACCACTTGCAATCCACTTCAATAAGGAAATTAGCCGTTATCTATATTACTTTTACATTTTCCTAAGCAGTTGGTATCTTTGCTTCTTTTAAAAAGGTAAATATCAGTATGATAAGATGTAGTAATAAAAGGATCAGTGTTTTTTTCCTTGCTGTATACAGCATATGGCAGCATGTCTACCGAGCCACATTTCTATCTAATACGTATTGATAGTGAGGAAATAATGGGTAGACTTTAAAGAGCAATTTTCCATGCTCAGAGGTAGATTTAGTCTTTCAATTAGTACTAGCTTAATACGAATTTATTCCTTGAAGCTCGTCATGCTTACAGAATGAATCATCTACTAATTTATTGTTATTTCCTTTTGCCTTGCAAGTCTTGTTCTGTTTTATTGTTTTACAGCATGCTTAGTGTAAGCTTAAAAATAGAAGAATATCACTTAATAAAACTTTTTGTATCATAATGCACACTTAACTTTACACAGGCTACATTGTATTTTTCATTCTTACCCAGGAAATATAAAATTTTGAGAACTTTCTTACATGATGCTAGCCCCAACATAGAGAAAATTTGGAACATATGCCTAAAGAGTATTTCTGCTGAGGTCAGATCTCCTGTACAGTCAAAATTAAGTGCATGCTTACAATCCTTACTAGAAAAGGTCAAAATCATCAATAAATAATAGAGTGGATTTGTGTAGTTACTCATGTTTTTGAAGGTTGTGTCTAGTTAAGTCATTCAGATGACAGATGAAATAGTTTGAATAGAGAGTGTGTAAGATATTCAGGCAAAAGAACTGAGATGTGTTGGAACATTACTGCGCTTCAGTTTAAGACATGATGGCTTAATCGTTTTTCAGACTTCTTACCTGAATACACTGGGGATTGTCTTATTGCATTGTTATCTATGACACTCTGACTACTCAGGAATCTTGCGTTTTACATACAAAGGGACAAGTATATTTTATACACAAAACCTAATTTATTAATTTTATAAAAGCATTGAATAATCTGAAAGATGATCCAGTCCTTCAGGGACAAGAAACTCCATTAATTTTTCTGATTAAAATATCTAACACATTTTCACAAAACAGTTCATATAAATTATTCATATATAATTTTCAAATTCAATGCAGTTTTTTCCGCACATTATACTTACTATCTGTACAAGACCTGTGGTGATCATGATTTTTAGTACTTAATCTGTGTTTCTATTAATGGCAGTGGTGATTTTACTGTATCTGCTTGAGATGTGTGCTGCTGGTAAATATAATGCGTAAGGTGATATTTAATTATAAATGTTATAATAAGCTTTTTATTAAGTAAAGGACCTGCTTGACATACGTTTTCTTTTTTTGATGACTATCCTTGTCTCTGAATTGTTTATGGATCTTTATCTTTTACTTGTTAGTATTCTGTACTATTTAATCACATACAGGACATTTAAATTAATAAAAAGTAAATGACATGGCTAAAGTTTTCTACGTAAAATTGAACTGCTATAGATGACAATAAAGAGAAAAACAGAGAATATTAAAGTAAGATTTTATAACTTTAACTACATTTAGAAGATATGTATTTGAAGGAAAGTTTGTGAAGTTAAGCTTTGAAAAGCTCAGAGATGTTAAGGTTAAGACAATTTGTGCAAATCTAATTGCACTGATTAGATTTGTGCAATTCTGCATTTAGTTTTCATCTACCTTTGTAATCTTGAGGACAATTAATAAATATCTGTATAGTATTTTGGTTTATCCACACTACTTAATGTGTATTGCTTGACCTATTTGAATCCTGTTCTGAATATAATACTTTTTTTAATGTTTTGCCATGTTGGTTATCATAGTATCTGAGTGCTTAGTAACAATACTTCTGCCATTTTCCTGTCAAGTGCAGAGGCATTACAACTCTTTTGGCTTCTAACTTTTGCATCTAAGCAAAGCAGGAATCCTCAAAATGACAGTGCTTTCTATGCAGTTATTCTTAGACTGCTCTAAGTGTTATGTGATTTTAAAAAACATGTTTTAATGTATACAATGCATCAGGCTTGCATAAAAGTGCCTGCTGCCTCAATTCAGAGATTTTCTTTGCTATTACTACCTGTCTTGGCAAGACTAGCATTATGTTGATACTGACACATAATTTTCTACATGCATATCTTGGTTTTTTTAATAGAGGTAAGTGAAAGACTATCACTTCCATTCACCGTAGTAAGATTGACTCTATGTCGTCATATGGGATGGATCCTGTGTAGACCTCTCTTGCTTGAGCAAACAGAAAAGGTAATAGTGCTTCAGTTAAAATTTTCACTGTGGTGGGAACAAGACATCAGCATTGACAGTGTGTTTCACAGAAGTCTAATGTTCAGCTTTGAGTCCATACTTTAGGGTGTGAAGATTTTATGAAACACATATAAGTTGCATGACTTTAATATGGATGATAAATGGTTTGAAACAGTTTTGCTGAGAAACAAAAAAAAAAATCCCACCACCTTAAGGTAGCTGTCAAGCATAGAAAATTTTAGCTCAAGCATTTAAAAAGTACGTAGGTATCAGTGAATTAAAACAGGCTTTCAATGACATTGGCAGCCCTCTTAAAATATGCAGTGTCTAACATTAGTCAAATTCATGTGTGATCACTTCTACAACAACAACAAAAAAAAACTTTACAAAAAAAGACACAAGAATTCAGAAATACACTGAAAATATTTCTTGCAATGTTAATGCATCTTCTGTTTCAGAAGCATCCTGGCTGTGGAGAAAATGAAATTACTCCTCATATACCAGTGTTACACATCAAACCTTTGATCATATTGATGGTCAAACATGCTGGAACATTTTCAAACACTTTAAAGATAATTTGTACGTAGTTATATATGCTCCAATGCTTTTACAATTGGTACCAACAATAAGTAGTCTTCTAAACCTCTGGTGAACCCTGTGCAAGTATCATGTGTGGGGTTTTGTTTGTTTTCGTTGGTTTGTCGTTTTTTAAGTAGACCCTCAGTATTTCTGACAACTTTTCTAAACAGTTTAATCACTAATTTCTTTCTGAGATGAGAAAACTAAAGCTTGGGTTTCGTCAGGTGGCTGTGAGGAAATTAGTATAGTTTTAATGAAACTCTTAGAACTGTATCAAAGTAAACTCGGCCATTAATTTACTATACGTTTATGCCTAGGTAATTGTAGAAGCAATAATAAGTACACTGCCGTGACCCTTTTGTCCTTGCAAAATCTAGTGATTTACAGTCTTATATCTTTTTCATTTTCCCTTTCTTTCCATCTTTCTTTTTCTTTTCAGGTCATTGGTCAGAATTAGATTTGAGTGGATGAATGTTGTCTAGCTGATAAATCCTGTGGTTGTGTTTCATATGCTGGAGACTGTGGTGTAGCTAGGGTCAAAGTCATAGCGATCACTACCTTTTTCTTTTTTTTCAATGAACTCTGCATAGGCTACAGGTCTGGGCTGATGCAAAACTCAGTTTTAGAGTCCTTGGTAACTACATCTGGTAAGTCTTTTGTGCAACACACTACATGCACGCTTCTTGCATATTTTTACATGCTTGGGAGCAAAAAAGCCTCATAATACTAAGTTCCATGAAGTCTATTAATTCACTTTCTCCTGGCTAACAAAGTTTGCCTGTAGGGTCCTATGCCCCTGATCAGAAAACTGAGTCATTTATATATTTGCAGGAGTAAGATGCAGTAACTGTGAAATGTTTTTGTTAGGAAGGGGCACCAGGTTGATCTCTATGTAGTTCATGTGAGTAGGGCAATGAGCTTCATCTTTAACTGATGATAAACCATAAATCTTCAAAAGTGCCAAATGGCCAAGTTGTGGTGTCACTTGAGAGAAATGCCTATAGAGTTGTGTTAGTGAACTCTTGTTAGACATTTGGATAGTGAAATTAAACTTTTGATAACATCACGATAATTTGTGTGAATGAAAGCACTCCAGTGTTAGAAGGCTTTTGGAGAGAGGAAGACATGTTATATAACAAATTGTTTAATTTATTTTTGTGTTTTTTTCCAGGATACTCTGAAGTTTGAGTAAAATTTCTGTTGTTTCAGTCTAACGCTATGCTTTAAAAAAAGTTGTGGCATTTAATCAGTCTTGTACACGCACTCACAAATTCTACACATACTCAATTCACACCCGCACAATATCTTTGCTTTCCTTCACTTTAGAATTACGCAATATAATATTGGTAAGCAATTTGTTTAAATAACAGATTTATCTTAAGTCAGGTACATCTGTGAATGCACCCAGAATAAGGCCCCTAAAGTCTGCTTGGTTATACAAAACCCACATTTGTGCATACTTTTTCTGATAGTAGGACAAATAGGTCTTGTTTGATAATACGGATAGTGATTTCCCAAAGAGTTATGGTGCACCTAATTTCATCTTCCTGTGGAAAACTATAAAGAATAGCTCTTAGAAAACTATGGCTCAAATATTAAGAACCCTGTTGCATTTCTAGGAGTAGTAAATTAAAGACTGTGAAAGGCTTGTATCTCCCCTGACGGGAGCTTTTCGTATTTGGAAAAAGCCTCTAGTGATTTAGCTCTTCTGTTCTTAGGTCATGGTCTGACCTTCAACGTTAACAGTCAGGGCAGACACTACATGGCTTGAGATCTTCTTGATTTCTCTCCCCCCTACACCTTGATGCTTAAGAGGCATCCTTAGAGGAAGGGAGAACCTGCAGGGAGTGAGTTAACCCAGCTGTGCACTATTGAACTGAGGTGAGATGACTTATTAGGCCAAGAGTACTGTAACATTAAACAATTAACACAATGCAACATTAAACAATTTCTGGTTTAAACGATGTTTCTCTAACAAAGCAGCTCTGGAAAGAAATTCAAGGTATGTTAACGGTAGCATATATGATACAAATGATCTGCAATAAGATGGAAGGTTGCCATTTTACTGTAGTTTCTCTGTCATTTAAATCCCTTTCTAAAAAGACATAAAGGATGAGGAAACATTGGCTAGCATATTTTGAAAATGTGAATGATTCAACGTAAGTCATAAGCATTTTTTATGAATGCTTTGTGGAAGTTTAGTGTTAGGGATTTTCTTTGCTTGTTTTAATTTGTCAGCCTTAAGTTAAAACTTAATATTTTGCCTTTTTATGACGTCTTATATTTTGTACATGTAAGCCTCAGGTTAGTGTGTAGCTGCACTTGAATATTTCATAGTTAGCTAAATTTGAGTCATTGTTTAGTAAGTACTTACTGATGTAGAATAATAAAAGGTATCGGAGCTTGGAAAAGTGTGTCTCAGGAAAAAAAAGCCATGTCATCTTTTGTCCAATCTGCAGAATCTAAGGACACGCTCTTTTATGCTGAGAATAGTCAGGTATGTTTATATTTATATGTATACATACACACACTTTTATGTACTGTATGTATACAGGGTGGAATATGTATGGAATTTAGCTGTACGTGTCTGTTTAGAAGGATGTGTTTCTTACAGCTAATAGTTGATCTTCATTATTATTTTATTATTAATAACAAAGTAAGATTATATATAATTTTTTTAAAAACCCAAACTAACAGTGCAAATGAGAACCGATTGACATTGTCAGTGCCGTCAGACAGAAGAGTTCTACCTGGGAGGGTTTTCATTCCAGGCATAAAGGGACAGATTCTCGTCCTCATTCCATGTTTCAGATGGTAATAAAGAGATAGACAGAAACTGCTCACATCTCTTCCGAGTTCAGAGCTGGCCACTTCTTCCGTTCAGCCCAGTGTAGCCCATTTACTGTATCTCAGCAATTCCTGTTACAGGATTATTATCCTTTGCTGTTTAGAATAGGTTATATGGAGTCAGAGGGAGAACAAGGGGACTTTTAATGTCCTTTTGGGGTGTTGTGTCTGTGACAGAAATCCCGAGATGAGGACTGGCTGCATTGGAGAACTGCTGCTTTTACCTACACATGTAAACCTGCATTGTATATGATATTCTAGTAGTTTTCTTTCTATTGATCTTCATTGCTTTCTTTAGCTGAAGGATATTCTGACAATAGTTTGCTAATGCTTTTCTGAAAATGTATATTCTGAAGAATGCCAGTCATGTACAGCAGTTATCTTCCAGAAATCTTCCAAATGCAAAAATCAGTGTGTCTGCTAAGACACTCTACATACTCCTGTGTACAGTGCTGTAGTCACAGGGCATCACCATTGTTAAATCTACTCCTATATGTAAAATATCCTTTTAAAGATTATTAGATTTTAATAGACGGAGCTTCATTTGATCTAGTCCATTTCTATTTGCTAGATTGCATTTACTTTTGTCTTGATATTGGTTGGAAATACATATGCTTACTTAATGCAATGTTTGTTCCATCTGGTTTGATACTAGGGTGGTGGCACTAGCAGTTAGCAGAAATTTTACTAGCAAAGTGTTTGACCACTGTCTCAGAACATGATCGTAGACTTGTAAAATTCAGGCATCTTCTAATGAGGAACATAAAATTTCTGTTTGCCTGACTCTACCAACATAGGAGAAAGTGGGTAGAAGTTTCTTTTCAGATGAAATAGGTATTTGCAGAAAGGAAGATATTGACAGAAAATAAACTGACTAATATTACAGATGATACTTGTTCTGAAAAGTAAGTTTTTTGTTTTGGCTACTAGTGTAAAGAGAAGGATTGTTCTTGACTGTATGCTCTTTTGAAATAAAAGAAACTCTGAAACCATTTTTCATTCACAGAACACTGTTATGCTGTAAGATTCAGCTGAGTTACTAGGTCACAGCAGCACAGCGATATTGAAGATTTTCAATACTTTAGCTGTGACAGCAAACAGAAAGCGTTGGAGCCTGATGATATGACAGGTCATGTGATGTCAGTGAATACCTTGTCTTCAGGCAGGATAATATGTGTGACTTCTCCAGTAAAAATGCATCATTCGGTAAGAGCAGAACCTGAAGAACTGTGTGGGCAGTGCTAACATCAAGAGACACAATTTGTAGTACTTGGTCCAGAAGAAGAATAAGATGTTGTAACAGTCTCTAGCCAGTCACATCTGGTGGTCTAGAGCTGCCCAGGAGAGTGAAATACTCCACTCTTGTCTGTTCCTGAGACTTGGTTGCCATGGTCACAGCTTTAGAGAGATAAAGACTTCATTTTCTTGTATTTTGTATGTATAGTAGGGGGTCATAGCCGTGGTGTTGCTGCTATGTAGAAAATCCTATCTTTTCCCTTTCATCCATTGTTGTTTTATGATCCCCAGCCAAAAGCTTTTGGGCTCATTTGTGTATAAAATGCTTCAGGTTTGAGAGGTCTCTTTTTTTTTTTTCTGGCCTCTTTCCTGTACTCTCATGTACAGGCATATCTCTTCTTATGATTTTTATTTTCCTTTAAAATTGGAGACAACATATTCCTAAGAAATAACTGTTTCTGGAACAATAACCACCCTACCCCAGTGTTCTGACTGTAGTAGTCAGAATGTCTTTTTCACAAGTACAGGTTTCTTGATCTTTCTGCCCCCTCTCCCCCTTCCCTGTTTCTTTCTCTTAAAGATGTATTCAGGAATCACAGAATACAGATCTCTTCCTTTATTTTGTCTCTGCCACCTACTTGCTCTGCAAATGAGTATTTTGGGCTCTTCAGAAGTGTAAAGTACACTGGATGAAATAAATATTTTGTAATACTTTCATGATTACCCACCCCCTTTCATTGCACTCATTTTCCTTTCACTTAGTGCCCTTTTATCATAGCTACAGATGTACATGCAAATCTGTACATATACACACACAGAGATCCATGAGTAAGTAGTATATGCAAGCAAGCATGGGTTTTTTAAGAAAGGAACCACCTTCTAGAAGGTGCTACTTGTAATGGCTTTGAGATAGCTGTTGTGAATGGTATATAAATGATTTAAAGATGGAACTATAAGTTTTTGGTATTTTATGATATCATAACCTTCTATCAGTAAGAAACTAAACTAGTTGTTGAGGACATTGTTTTCTATTCAATGTTCCTGTCTATAAATGTGCTTAAAAAAAATTATAAAACTTGTAACTCCTCTACATGAGAGGCTGAGTTGTATTTTTTTGCCTAGTATAAGCTTAGAAGGGATTTTTTTTTGGTTGATAAGTTCATTTTCTCTTCTCCAAAGTACGCATACAAAATTATATACTTGGTATGGCATGATACTGACACTTAGAGTTTGCTAGGTAGCAGAAGTGTTCAGTAACCCAACAACCTGTTCAGTTGTTTCTCAGTTTGCATCCATAAGTCCGTAATACGTGGAAGCACATCTGTCAGCAGTTGAAAATAAGATATTGTGTGTTAAATATATAAAATACCAGTTTGCTTTCATGTATATCAAGACTGCCTGTTTATTCCATTAAGGCCACAGTCTTCAAAGGTGAAATGCTGCTGCCCCCATAACTTTTACCACTTTTTCTGGTCTGTTT
Source organism: Strix aluco (assembly GCF_031877795.1). Classification (NCBI taxonomy): domain Eukaryota; kingdom Metazoa; phylum Chordata; class Aves; order Strigiformes; family Strigidae; genus Strix; species Strix aluco. The sequence goes on along the minus strand of NC_133942.1, from coordinate 25,407,644 downwards.
CTTTTTCTTTCACTAAAAATTTTTCCTTCAACCAGAAGTTGAAAACTTGGCTCTGAAGCTGTTGCCAGGGAAGAAGCTCTGATATATGGAAAATAACGTGTCTTAAATATACTCCTCTGTGTATATGCATGTATAGGAGGATAAAAAGTCAGGCAACTCAGATCTTGATTTCTGTTGGAAACATGGTTTTATCTTCTTTTGCCACTGTAGTATGATAGCCTTAATTAAAATGTTGTGTTCCATTATATATTCACAAGATTATTCCACAGACTAGTCTGGCTCTGAGGGTGAAACACTCATAGATGCATCTGGAGCTAAATCTGTTTTGAGGTTCTGTCTGATGCTAAAGAGTATGTATAATCAGTCTTTGAAATTTAATATCATGGCCCCAGAATTCTTGGATTTATTAAAAACTTATTGTAGTCTCTGCCTTGGATCCTTGCCCATAAAAATAACATGATACCGAGTAATTTCACAGGGCTATTATGATAACAGTCTTTCCAAAGCACTTAGGTAGTGAACTGGACAGACAAAAGTGGTACAGAAAGCAAGGATGGATATGTACATGTGTGTATATACATATAAATATTTCCTGCATAGTGAACGTGCTGCAGAAGGTAGTAGAGAAAGCTTAGTCCTTTATACTTGCCAGTAAGGGAGAACAACTTCTTCCTTGGTGACTTTTGTTCATCTATTTTTCTGAATGATGGAGGGAGTTCTGTGGGGAAACAGTACATGCTTATAGCTTGAAAGACTACATTGTATGTATAAAGAGGCCAAAATAGTATTAGAGTGACTGTATTATTTCCAAACTTCTTAACTTTGCAAACACTGTAATTCTTTTAAGAATGTGTGATTGCTCACGTCTAGTATAAATTGTATAATCCTTCCTTGTAGGCATCTATTAATATAGTTTTTGTGTTCCTGAAATGTTGCAATGTTGGGAGCTTTGTAACCAGTATTGTTTTGAAGTATTTGTAGCCAGTCCAACTGTAAAGATTTTTGGGCAACTTGCTTTCCTCCTGGTAGTTATTCAGTTCTGTAATGATTCCTGGCACTGGCTGCGGATCCTGGGGAGGGACGAAGAAAATTACATATTAAAAACAACTGGGGCTGATCCTTATTTTTTCAGTGTAATATTATAGTAATCTATGGTATTCAATTGATTTGGTAGGGAACAAAAATCAGTTGCATTACTCTTTTCTACTCTGAATTCAAAAACTCTTGGCCATATAAGTAACAGAGGTGATACTGCAGTGAACAGAAATGGATGAGTTTCAGAAAAATAATTTCAGATAAAGAGATTTTATACACACATACACACACAAACACTTATCGTATGAGATCCCTCAATCCCAGTCCAATATTTTTAGCAGGTGTTACTGATAGAACTTCAATGTTACACATTTTTTTCTGGTAGCAGTGAAAGGGAAAATTCATGTTGTATTACTTGAGGCTACAAAGAATTCAAACTTAAGGGAAAAGACATTTCATGTTACAGCAGATATTTAATACTTTTAAAATCCTTCACATGTCTTTGATACTTATAGGAAACATGCCATTTCAGCAATTTCTTAGGAGTGCAATTCCTATAGGAAATGTGTAGTAGCTAATAGGAGCTCATTTCAAATACGTTTAAGATCAGTGGAGATATCTTTAATGTTAGTTATAAATGAAGCAGTATTGCTAAAATTATTACTAAATAATAATATTATTACTAAAATAATATAACTGGGTAAAACAGTTACAGGAATTGTATTGCCTACAGCCACACAAGTGATGAAATAGTCTCTGAAGCATTGTATCCATATTCCTGACTACTAAGCTACATGTAGTATATTCAGGCATTTAAAGTGTCAGAGGTAAAGATCATTTTTAGGAATGGAAAGAAAAATTTGAGCTTTCCCTTGCTGTTTGTAATCTAGAACACTAGAGGACAGCACTAAAATATTACATAAATGTGTTATTGTTTACACTGTTAATGATATAAATGCTCTGTGAGGGCTTTGTGAGTGGAAAACAAATGACTCTTGAACAGAGTTAGGGCAAGTGGTATTCTGAATTTCTGTTGCTCGTTTTGAAAACTGCAGCTGACTTCACACATTATACAAAAGATCTTGTTAATTGTGGTCTGAATGTAAGGTATTTGCTGCAGTGATTTCTTTAGAAAATAAGCTGCTTTTTGTTTTTAACATAGCAATGCTGTAGAATAGACCTTTGTAAAATTATGATTTTAAGGTCCAGAAAATAAGGAATTAGTTGGCTGCTCTGTAAATGTTTCATGATTTATCTGCTCACATGAAATGTAATATGTTAATACTATGATACTTACACTGAAATATGAAATAATGTAGTTCCTTGAAAAAAATGACAGCTTCTGTTGTGTTTCTCTAGGCACTCTGGAACGACATGAAACAGGTGAAACAGCAAAAGTGATTCTTACTTCTATTGAAGATTCAGAATACTTAGTGGCAGATGCTCTACTTACTGTATCTCAAGAGTCAAAAAGAAATAAAAATGCTGGATACAAACACTCTAGCTCTTATAAGCATGGCATGGTCTCTTACAGTCTTACTCATACAGAAAAATCTTCAGATAAGGTAAGAATGCAGAGTAGAGTGTTTCTCAAGAGCAATGGGTTGTGATCCAAATTCTTTACTAGTTGACCTTCACTGATGTGTAAGCCCTGTATAAGTGGCATGGAGGCTTGATTTTAAGTTTATAAAGGCTTGTTCAGACTCTCTCAGTTTTTATGCCTTCAATGCCATTTCACAGAATCAATGGGGAAGATGGGGGGCAGGAGTGCCTTATGCAAGGTCACTAGTAGATGATCTCAGAAGGATTTTCTCAGACACTTAGCGCCCATAGTTAGACGCTATTTCCTTATGCCTTTGGTTTACGACTGCATCTAGTAGCAGTACCCTCAGAACAATTGAACCTACTAGTTTGGATGTATATGTCTTGAGAAAAAGCACATCATGGTACAATGCTACTGTCCTTTCCATTATTGCTTTTCTATGAAACTGCAGACTCCTGTTGTCATTCAATGCTAGTTTTTATTGGGTGTTTGTTTTCTGTTAATATCATCACAGAACAGACTGCAAGTGCCTTATATTTATATTAGTGCACTTAAATTTGTCACCTTATTGGTTCAAAAGAGGATGGTGATGTTCCTTGTGAGATACCTGGCTGCAGATAGCTATGAGAGTCTTCAGGATAGATTTGGTCAGGCACTGTACTTATCTTTATTTAACAATTTTTTTTACAGAAGTTGTTAAACCAAATAATTATGACTCATGGAAAGGACGTGCTCTTTCTTTTTGTTTTGAAAAAATAATAGAAGGAAATACCATACTAAAACTAGTGTTAATGTGCTGTTAAATGAGAACAGAGCCACCGTATAATGAGAAGAAAGGTGGAAAATGCAACAGTCATTCTATTTGTTTGTGGCTTGGATATATTATGTTATTATCAGTTATTTGTAGATATTTCAAAAGCCTATTTTTGATAAATGTAAAACCAATTATTAAAACTGTCTCAAATTTAATACAATCACAAATTCAATGAGGTGTTACCTTACTCAGGGTGGAAGACAATGGTACGCAGATTTTTCTAAAACCCCTGGTTTTGCATCAGGAGTGAATATATTCACTGAGTTCTTGATACGAGTGTATCTTAAGAATAGGGCCTCAATGTTGTTCATGTTTACCACTTCTTAATTAATGGGTTTGGGGAATTATATCCTCTGCAATAAACAGAGGAAGTCATGTCTGCTGTTCCTCAACCCTGGATGTAGATGAAAAATATTTTCCCACATGTAGGGGAAGATGAAAAATGCTCTTTCCCTCAATGTGGAAACAGCCTTCAGAATGGTCTCCGGCCTTTTTCTGGCTTTATTAATAATGGTAAATGAAATGCTGTATATTCCAAAATTTTGTCTGATCAAGTATGGCTTAATCCAAGTCCTCATTCTTGAATTTTCTTATCTGGTCTCTTTCTTTATTGTACCTACCAATTTACATATAACTTTGAGTTTATAATAATTGTTGTTTTTAACTCTTAATATTTATCTTCGACCCTTTACTAACCTTAGTCTGATTTCTAAAGTTCTTTTTGATCCCATTTTCTGAAAAGTCTTATTAGAGCGTAATCCTGCTGAGCATGTTGTGGGGCAGATGGTGCACTAGTTGGCCATTGACACAGAATCTGATCTCACTGTTAGTTTATTAAAATGAACAGTTTTCTCTTGCCTTTTTAAAGAGGAACAACAGAAAAAGTTGTAGTAGTTGTGTTTGGAGTGTAGTTTTGGTCATACCTATTAAATTGAAAATTGCAGGGATTTAACAAAGTGGCTGGAAAGAAAATGTGCTACTTACAGAATGTGGGGAAAATAGTTTCTGGTAAACTTTCAAGTGTGGAGTTTAACATGCTTGGGAATTATCGTGATCTTAAATTGGAAGTAATATCACAATAGGTGGCAGTGGAGTTTTAGTGGAGTTATAGCGCTTTTCTTCATCAGACGTACATCTCGGCTACTCTGATTTCTCAATAAAGTATTCCATTTTCTTCTTTAAACATTGTTCATTAATTATCTTGTTCCGACGAAAACTTATTATTGAGTATTATTGATGTCTCTTAGAGTTCCCTATGACTGTAAAACTATATTTATTTTTTTTAATGTCACCTTCTTTTTGTCATTGTAGTCCTGTTATTTTAGTCTGATTTCCAGACGAATGAAGTTCTATACTTGGGAAACTTGATTCATCAAAACTCTGTTACCCATTACATCCTGTGCTTCTTCCCACCTCCATCCCCATTACAGCAGGTTCTGGAGATTGGTGTTGGAGATGCTGGAGGCTAGATGTATAGGGTGTAGCTGAACCTAGGATGAATCTAACAATGGAGGTCCCCTTAATGATATTCCACAAGCCCAATGCAGGCTACACAAAAGGAGCCTGGAGCTCAGGGTTTTTTTAACACTGTTTTGTTACTGCTGAAATGAAGGCTTGTTAGGAAGTCCACTGTTTTTCTTAGTTCTTATGCAGGAAACTTTTTTAAGGTTTTTCAAGAAGTGCTATATTTTAGGTTATTGTATTTTAGCATCTTGAAATAGTCTCTTGAAATCCATGAGATTAGTGACAGTTCTGTGGATATCGGAGCTCAACATTCCATATCATATTAATAAGCACGTAATGACCACACAGATGAAGCTATCATGACACTTTCAGATTATCAAAAGGTTTCAGTATGCATGTGTACAATAAGTACTTCATTATCAGTTTGCTTCTTTGGCAAATTGTGTGTTAGGAATTTAGCAACACACTAAATTGTTAATAACCTTTCTATTTTACAAGAAAACCAACACAATCAATTTTAGTCTCTTTTTTAAGAGTTCAATTTCAGAAGATTTATGTAACAGAAAAAATGAGGGGTAGCTATTTTGTCCTGTTGGTATGACACTTGTGAGTGATCCTTATTTTGTACGAGATGACCTACCTGAAGATTGCAAGTAAGATTCGGCATTTTTCTTAATATTTATTATTACATTGTTTTATCATTAATATTTAGGACTGACATTTGCAAAGTAATGGTCTCTCTTTACTTCATCCTACGAAGAAAGAACAAAAATATCCTCACATAGCGGTCCAGCTTCAAAGGCTTTCTTTGAAAAGATTTGTCATCATGTAAATCACAGATACAAAAGCAGAATGCTTTGATTTCATGGTGTTTTGACCATTTTAATTCTTTTATTGTGCTGCACGTGCCACTGGGAGTACCAATAACAGATGAGTGTGACAAATGCAGTTAACACAAGATCCATATTAATGTTGTCAAATCCCCTTGATATATTTAAACAGATTTTAATTATTTTCAATGTCAAAAGACCCCAAATATATAGCTTAATAGTTCTTCAAGAAAGCTTTACTTAATATGTGAATGTAAAACCTCTCATAAAAATGAAACTTTTATATTGGCCTTAGTCATTGACATAGGGTATTCATCAAGTCAGCAATTTGTGTGGCAAAGTGCCATTTGAATAGTGTATTGTTAGAATACTTATGGTCCACTTGACAAGGGCTCTTGCTGTAAATAGTGCAATTTGACTCCAGCTGTTAAAGAGTGGCTTTGACAGCAGCCAAATAGAATGGAGATGCTTTACTGCACCGCAGAAAAATCAATATTGGGTTCTTGTTCATAGTAACCTGTTTTTTCTTTTTTTACAGATTTATACAAGACTGTCTAGAGTTCATTTGTGGAACTTTAAATATTATTTTAAAAGTGGGTCTGTTTTATTTTCAGATTAATGTTGGTGATGAATGATGCTTTTGTTTAGGTAAAAAAAAGACAGTACTTTGTGGATGTACATAAACAATGTGGTAATGCAGCATTATTTCAACTCTCGGCTTATGTGGATGGATATTAGGATGTGGGTGCATAACTTATGTAACTAATGACAAAAAATTGTCTTTCCTTCCTCTCTGTATTTTTTTCTTTTTTGTAGTGCTACTGTAGTATCCCTGTCAATTTTCGAAGCACAGGGTTTTTTAAAGCAGATTTCTTTGTTGTTCTCCCTGTAACAACCCCCACAGATGTTGACAATCTGTAGTGCCATTGTAGATTTTCCTGAAGCATAGTCTTGCTGGTGCTGAACAGTTTTCCAGCAGTATTCAGTGATACAAGGTTGCTATGATACCTGGCCAGTAGCAATAGTTATTGAATCACTGGTCTTAATTACAATAGACTACACACTAGATTGTGTGCTCGTGGTGTTTATATGGAACTATCTCTCATTATACCTTTAAGTCATAGCTATATTTGAAAATTGGAGCTGTCTGAAAAGCTGGTTTAAAAAAAAAAATTGAAATGCTTTAGTGAGTCACATGAAGAATTTCACTGATGCATATAAAAAGCTGGATATGTCTGAGTATTGTTTTCCTGATGTTCCAGAAACCTTTTATGTTAGAAAGCTTCCTAGCTTTTCAGCTTAAATGATTTGGATATAAATCATATATCCATAAATTTGAATATTTATCATGCACTGCTATTTCGATAATGTAATTAGAACTACTTCTGGGTACAAATGTTGGAGGAGAAGCAGTTTCTAAAATTTGTGCAATAATCACTAAACTTTGAACTGCTGAATTATTCTACTGAAGAGCTAGGCCAGAAAAAGGAAATTTTTACTGTGTGTATAAGACAAGACAAAGATGAGGGAGAAAAAAATGTTTTCATTTACATATAAACTTTTTTTTGCTTGATATATTCACTCGACAATTTCTTAAAATACTGTTCTTTGAGCATTACTCTCGTACAGAAAGCAGTCAAAACATCTAAATAATGGTTTATACAGGATCTTTAAAAGTTTATTTTGATTTACGCAGTTGTTAGAAATAATTGACCAGAGTAGTTAAGTACCAGTTACTATAACACTTGCAAATGCATTTTAAACATTTAAAATTGACATACCTAGTATTAGTTGTTCTATAGAAATTATTATTCACTTATGTAATAGCATACATATTCTAATCTAAACAAAATATGTAGAGGTAAGGTGCTTCTGAAACAGAGGTATTTTCTTAGTAGGAAAGCCAAAGTTTATATTTTTATAGTTGCTTAAATCAAGAACCAAGAATGTACAGAAATTATAACTAATAAAAGAAATAGCTGCTTTGTTACGTTGCTGCACAGAATAAGTAAAATATGAAGACAATGGGACAATAACAGTTATTTGTTTTAGTATAGTAAAGGATGCAATTTGAAAATAAAATTGTTATTGGAAGTCTGAAAAATCACTACTAGTTAAATTTTACTGATGGAAAAATTGATAGAAAAATGCAAATAAGTCACTAGCACGAAATATGAAATAATACTTATCAAATACAAAATCAGGAGTGGTACCATAAACAATGGTATGTTAGACATGGATTCCTTTTATTTCTTCCCTTTTGTAATATTTAGAGTGGTATTATAAGGAATTATGAATCTTGGTCATTTGTATGAAGTGGATTATTAAGAACAAAGCAAAACATATAGTAGAACATTTCTCCTTAAAATTGGTAATCTTTATGCTTGTACTGCTAGAGTATTTCTATTTTTTTACTGGGACTGGTGTTCAGAAGCTATATTTAGTAGTGTATTAATTAAGTGTAATAGGAAAATGAGTGAAGAAATGAAGGTGTATATATGTGAATATATTTCCTGTAACTCAGATGGAAAGTATTTCAGTACTACATTTCCTGTGATATTTCACAATTAAGTATTTTATAAAGGGACCAAGATAGCAACATAACTACAGTGAATTAATAACTTCAGATTGATGAGATTAAATTGGTACTAGTTAAAAGGCATCATGATCCTGAGCGGTATTGATAGCTTGGACCACATGTCAGCTTTGCTGAAAGTTGCTGCAGTTTTCTGAATTGGTCCACCAAGTCAAGAATTTGTTGATTCCAGTGTTTTCTCCGCTGATTGCCTCAAAGCAAAACGAAAGCCAAAAGCAGCCATTGTGATATTGTGGCACGTTTTACTCTTGCAGATGTGGATAGTAAGACAGGCTGATAGGAATCTGAGAATAAGCCTTAACTACTTATTTCAATGCTTTGGATGCTATTTCTATATACTTCTACAAACTTTTTTCTCTGTTGTTATACTGAAGGTGACTGACAAAATTTTTGTTTTCCATGCCCAGACTAATTGGACCCTGTGCTAAAGCTGAAGAAGCTACTGCAGTGTCCTACCAGAAATAATTCTAAGGTCAATATTAATAGTCCTTGTAAATTATTTCACATTGAAGGACCATTTATTGAAGCTAATGTAGCTGCTTCCTCTTCTTAGTCTTCTCCCATACCTCAGTGTCATGTTGCAATTTCTTTCTCTGTCCCTTGGACATTGTAGCAATATTTGTATTTTGGTTTTTAGGGACGTATCTTTATGGGTAGAGTAAGATAGTTTCTATCTTACTGAAGTGCTGTTCATGATATCTTATTCTCCACTTATGATTGTTTCTTTTAGTTCTGGGTGTGGAGTCATGTACAGTTTGAATTTTCCTATTTTACATTTATTTACTACTTTCTAGTCCCTAAAATGTGAATTCTTCTGTAGATCAGCCTAATTGATTTTCCCTTATGTGCTCTAGCTAATTCTAAAATAAATTACAACATCTTTTTTATAAAATTTATATTTTCATGTTGTCCAGTGATGTTCTTGAGAATTCTTCACCATTCATAACAGGAGGATGGTGGAATCTTTACACTTGTGTTAATCATCTTTTCTACTCTAAACTTTAAGTTCCTGGCCTCTTATAGTTTAATTAGTATTATTTTAGTGAATAAAAGTATCAATAGGAATTGAGATCTGTGAGACTTTCCTAGTTTCTGCCTCGCATAACTATTAAAAAAAACCAAACAAACTAAAAAACCACAACAGTGACTTTTTCAGAAATACATTGGCACCCTAAATGCAATTATAGAACTAGGACATGCAACACCAAACTTTACTCTGCAAAAGAAAGACTTGCTATCTGCTAGTTTCCTTCTGATAACTAATTGAATCTCTTGTCTCAGTTAAATAGCAGAAAATAAATACTAAGCTAAACTGTGGTTCAATTTAAAAGAAATAAAGCAACAGCAGTGGATACATTTCCATTCTCTTGACATGTCTTTCTACATATTAATACTCAAACCTTAATTTGTTCTGGTGGTCAGATTTGGTTCTTGCAATACTTATGGGAAAGGATGAATCAGCCAACCAGATATGTCTGAGAATGGTTGTTTGCAGATATTGTACTCTTGGAAGCCTGTGCAGTTCTACTGCCTTCAGTAAGATTGAACAGCTCTCAAGGAAAGAACAATATGAAAGCTATTGGTACAGAGACTTAGCTGCTGTCCTAATACATCTTAGAATGCTATAGGATCTGAAGAAGGTCCAGCTTGCCTATTCCTGATTTTTCAAGAACGGCATTTTCTAGGATAGACAGGATTTTAATATTTAAGAATTTATTCCCACTTTTTTTTTTGTTCTTTTCCTTTAGTAGAAAATCACTTGCTTAGGATTTGTTCTAGTGCTTTTTATGTAGATAAATTTTTATGGGTGGGATTCTTACAATCCAATATGGGAAATGCACTATCAGAGCAGCCCAAGGCAAATATGTTATTGGAGTCAGCAGCCACCCATGGGCTGGTAAGTTAATTTTATGTACATCATTCCGTCTTAGGACAAAGCCATATTCTCATGCTTTTACCTTACTTCTAAGGTCATGTTTGCAGTATATCTGTGTTCAGCATTATTCTCACAGATTTTTGAATGTTCATTCATCCAGTAAATTGTTCAGTATAATAATCCATAGATCTATGAGTCAGTAGCCTTTGATTTGGGGATTGCTGCAGCATTATTTCTCCAGTTGATAATCTAGGAAATATGGGAGATGTTCCATTTTATGGCTTTCCTTCCTAAATGCTGAGTAAGGCTGAAAATATTTTGGCTACCACCCATTGCTGAACCCTAAGTATTTCTAAAGATGTGGTTAGGGAATTTACTTCTACATTCAAGATAAGTTAATATATTAAGATATAGACAGAGTATGTGAATATTGAGTATATAAATTAATAAGATTTAATTTAAAAACACCTTATCTTTCCCTTCCATCTAAACTTTTCATGGTGCAGAGACTGTCCATGTCAAAGACAGATCTTATTTTGAGATGAGTGGATCTCCAATTCATTTTTATATTATTTTTATAATAAAAACGTTAGAAGAGACTTTGTCAAAGGTATTGTGTTTAGAATTGCCTTTCTGATAGAATGTGCCCAGACAGGTAGTGATATGAGTCAGTGAGAAGAGGTGCTATGCTGGACCTTGTTCTCACTGACAAGGAGGGGCTGGTGGGGAGTGTAAAGCTCAAAGGTAGCCTGGCTGCAGTGACCATGAAATGGTGCAGTTCAAGATCATTAGGGCAGTGAAAATGATGTACATCAAGCTCACTACGCTGGACTTCAGGAGAGCAGACTCTGGCCTCCTTGGGGATCTGCTTGGCAGAGTAGCATGGGATGAAGCCCTGGAGGGAAGGGCCCAAGAAATATTGAAGGATCACCTCCTCCAAGCTCAGGAGTGATGCATCCTGACAAAGAGGAAGTCAGGCAAAAACTCCAGGAGACCTGCCTGGATGAACAAGAAGCTCCTGGGCAAGCTCAAATGTATAGAAGAAACCTGCAGAGGGTGGAAGCAAGGACAGGTAGCCTGCAAGGAATACAGAGAAACTGTCTGAGCAGCCAAGGATCAGGTTAGGAAAGCTAAAGCCCTGAAATAATTAAATTTGGCCAGGGATGTCAAGGGCAACAAGAAAAGCTTCTATAATTATGTCAGTGATAAAAGGAAGACTAGGGAAAATGTGGGTCCTCTCTGGAAGGAAACGGGAGACCTGGTTACCCCAGATATGGAGAAGGCTGACGTACTCAACTTCTTTGCCTCTGTTTTCACTGGCAAGGGTTACAGCCACACCGCCTAAGATGCAGAAGGCAAGGGCGGGGACTGGGAGAATGAAGAACCACCCACTGTAGGGGAAGATCAGGTTCAAGACCATCTAAGGAACCTGAAGCTGCATGTGTCCATGGGACTTGATGAGATGCATCCAGGTGTCCTGAGGGAACTGGCAGATGAAGTGGCTAGGCCACTTCCATCATATTTGAGGAGTCATGGAAGTCTGGTGAAGTTCCCTCTGACTGCAAAAGGGGAAACATAACCCCCATTTTAAAAGGGAAAAAAGGAAGACCCAGGGAACTACAGGCCAGTCAGTCTCACCTCTGTGTCCAGCAAGATCATGGAGCAGATCCTCCTGGAAACTGTGCTAGAGCACAAGTTAAATAAGGAGGTGGTTGGTGAACAGCCAACATGGCTTCACAAGGGCAAATCGTGCCTGACAACTTTGGAGGCCTTCTACAATGGGGTTACAGGGTTGGTGGATAAGGGAAGAGCAACTGACATCATCTACCTGGACTTGCACAAAGCATTCGACACTGTCCCACACAACATCCCTGTCTCCAAACTGGAGAGACATGGATTTGACAGATGGACCACTCGGTGGAGAAGGAATTGGCTGGATGGTCACGCTCAAAGAGTTGTGGTCAACGGCTCGATGTCCCAGTGGAGAGCAGTGACGAGTGGCGTCCTCAGGGGTCGGTGTTGGGACTGGTGCTGTTTAACAACGTTGTTGGTGACATGGACAGTGGGATCGAGGCACCCTCAGCAAGTTTGCCGACAACACCGAGCTGTGTGGTGGGGTTGACACACTGGAGGGAAGGGATGTGCCATCCAGAGGGACCTGGACAGGCTGGAGAGGTGGGCCCGTGCAATCCTCATGAAGTTCAACAAGGCCAAGTGCAAGGTCCTGCCCATGGGTCAGGGCAATCCCAAGCACAAATACAGGCTGGGTGATGAGTGGATTGAGAGCAGCCCTGAGGAGGATTTGAGGGTATTACTGGATTGTTAAACTGAACATGAGCCAGCAATGTGCACTTGCAGCCTGGAAAGCCAACGGGATCCTGGGCTGCATCAAGAGAAGTGTGGTCAGCAGGTTGAGGGAGGGGATTCTCTCACTCTGCTCTTATGAGACACCCCCCCCCCCCGCAGTGCTGTATCCAGCTCTGGGGGCCCAACATAAGAAAGACATATTGACCTGTTAGAGCAAGTCCAGAGGAGGCCACAAAGATGCTCGGGGGGCTGGAGCACCTCCCCTGTGAGGACAGGCTGAGAGAGTTGGGGGTGTTCAGCCTGGAGAAGTGAAGGCTCTGAGAAGGCCTTATAGTGGCCTTCCAGTACTTTAAGGGGGCTACAGGAAAGATGGGGAGGGACTCTTTATCAGGGAATGTAGGGATAAGAGGAGGGTTGATGGTTTTAAATTGAAAGAGTGTGGGTTTAGATTAGATATAAGGAAGAAATTCTTTATTGTGAGGGTGATGAGACACTGGCACAGGTTGCCCAGAGAAGCTGCGGCTGCCCCCTCCCTGGCAGGGTTCAAGGCCAGGTTGGACGGGGCTTTGGGCAACCTGGTCTAGTGGAAGGTGTCCCTGCCTGTGGCAGGGGGGTTGAAACTAGATGATCTTTAAGGTCCCTTCCAACCCAAACCAGTCTGTGATTCTATGAGTTCTAGAGTAAAGCAGAAGTTGTCTGTATAAAATTGTCTACGTATCATATATATTTCTTCAGATATTTTCCTGAAAAACAAAGTGTAGACTTGTTTTCTGCTGTTGAAAGCTAATGTGAAGAATATTTTGTATATTAGCTTTACTTACCAGTTATTCTTTGATATTATATTTTTATTTTTATTTTTTTGATATTTGTCTCCAGGATCACTTTTATATGTACACTTACATTACATCCAATGAAAAATTTAAGTTCAGTATTTGTGATGGAGCGACAGACAGACAGGATGATCACGAAAAAAAAAATATCAGAAACATTTAATTTTCATACCAGGCCTCTATATTGAGCAATAGATGTGTTAGCAATTCTCCTTGAACGATTAAAAATTTGTTGTGCCCATTAGATCCATGTGGCCAACAATCTGCCTCATGGTGTCCTTTCATACATGATAAAAAGGGGAGGTTATCCAGTTGTTCAGTCTACACAGCTTGATCTGGAAGGCTTCTTGGTGTAACTACTTACGTTGTGCCACAGTCTCATCAGGTGTAATGCCACAATTGCTGTTCAAAGTGCTGTAAAGTTAACTTTCTCCATTGGGATTAAAAAAAGGGGGGGAGAAAGGTTATAGTGTTGGAAGGAAAGAAGTTGACTCTGCTTACGTTGTAGTTAAATTAATAGACAAACGTTGGTGATGTAACTCAAAAATATTGTAGCTTTTTCTGTGTGGGATATGGATTCTTAGGAGGATTTGGGCATCCTCAGTAATATAACCAGAGTTGTAATGAGTAATATAATAAAAGTAATGTAAGGCAAGTTGAAAGCAGTTTGTTTAAACTAGTTCATATGGAAAAATTCATCATGAATTGACATCTTTGTTTGGGACTGCATTGTCCAAATGGTGAAGCCTCAGGTTGAGCACAGATTGTATGTGAAAGCGAACTGGGGCACCGCTGTTGACTCCAGGCTTTTTACACTTAGTTCTTTATATGTGAGTCCTGAGGTTTGAAGAGGGTAAGTGAATAAAAAAAGAAAATTTCTGAATGCCTCTCTCAAGAGGATCCTCTGTCCTATGACTAAGTGTCTGAAGGTAAGGAATATGAATGACCTTGGTGTAGTCACACCTTTACTCTGATCCTCACCCTGTGCTTAGCTTTGGAGAGGGTAAGCCTGACCTGTCTGCCCACTTTGGGAGGCTATGGATACTTTCAGTGACAGAAACTGTTAAAATTCTCACTAAATTTAAAGCTCCAGGAGGTAGGTAGGTTAGACATAGGAGTGTGCATGTGTGGATTGTTGATAGGAACTATTGGATTAGAAGGTGCATATGGTCTTTACATGGAGATGAAAGCGTAACAGATAATTTGTTCTCTTTCTTCCTATGCCCGTTCTTTTAGAGATGGCGTATGGTGTATGTTTAAGAGCTATTTCAATTATATACCTGTTATTTGTAACTCTTTTTAACTAACTGCATCTTTGCACACATCCTAGATTGTTCATCTTTTTAGCTGAGAGAGAAAATAAGCCAGCGATGTATTTGCAAATGACAGTGGGCTCATTGTTAGTAAGACTGGTTTTGAATTGTTGGTTGAATTGGGGTGATATCAGAATGAAGGACTAAAAAATGTTTTGCAGAAATATTTCTATGAAACATCAGTGACACCCTGCAGAAAGACACAGATCAGAATTTTACCTCTTTGGAATTTATTCTTCTGAAAGCCAAGCCAGGCTTAAAAAAGAAAGAAAATGGTATCCCATGGTTTTATCCAATTCAAAAAACTTTCAACACTAAATCTAGTTAAGCCTGTATAGCATTTGTCACATAAGGTTATGAACTTAACGAGGCAGGTTTACTGATGTGATTTAGCTCAAACAAAAGATCATTCAATGTTATTGTTGAACAATAGATTATTTTATGGTTACATATCTAATTATTACCAGTTCTTCAAGCATCACCTAGGGAATTTGAAGCTTTCTCTTATGTGTTGTATGACTAAAATTTTGGTGTAGTAATTTTAAAGAATAAGGGCTTTTAAGAAATTTAAGATAAGGAAATTTAAAATGAAGGTCCAAGCCTTCTCTGAATGCTCTGTGGTATCCAACTGTTTCAGTATTTTTCAACAGAATGATCTGTTTGATCATGTGCTGTATGCTGCTCTGACTGTCACGGTAAAAGACTATATTAAATTTTCTTCTTGCTTGTCTTTTAATGATTAAAGTAATTAAATTAGGCTTTCTAAATTCAGAAGTGACTTTGTACTAACTAGACATGTAGGTTATATCAAGTTTTTAGCTTTATCTGTAGAAGCTACAACAAAAAAATACAATTTCCCAGTAGATAAAGAGGTGTTGTGTTCATGGTATAGGTTTAAGATGTGCTATTTGAAATCTGCGATTTTTGTGGAACTTGCTAACAATATTTTATGCTCATAAACCAGTTTGAAGCCCCAAACACAATTTCATTTATCTTTATATTCTAAGCTTTATAGAGTCTGCAAAAGTGTCCATCTGTTCAGCTGAGATTGCTTCAAATAGTGAGTGGTCAGACAGACTTAGCTGATAAAGGTCAAAGGAGCCTCTTGACCCAGTGATACTTGCCAAAGCAATTGGAGCATAGGGACTGATATACAGTTAGATATAGCTTGCTAACACGATCTCCACTTTAATTGGTAATGATAGCAGGAATACACAGTAAAGTCATTGCTAAAAGAAAACAAAAAGTATCCAATATAGTAATTTATTACCAGTCAGTGGGTTTCACGCACTAGGTTGTTTTACCCCCGCAGTGGTCAGAGAAAGCAAAAAGGTACTCTAACACTTAACTGAAAATGGATGCCCTGCTGCTATCAGAGATGCATGGTGGTCAAATGATTGCCTGTGCCATTAGCTTGGTAATGTTTTCTCTATTGTAAACTCAGCTCCCCATGTTCTTCCTGTGCATCAGCTGCAGATTGAAGGCTTTCTCGTTTGTCTTCTATTTGTGCTGCCAATCATCAGGCTGCTGTCCACCAAGCACATTTCAAGGAGGCAATTTTTTTTTTTACTACTATCGACTACCATCTCTAGCAACCGAGGACTCAGAGGATTTAGAAATGAATTTAATGCTTTAATTTACACTGTGCAAACCATTTTGTGCATTGTTTATGTATTTGTTTTCTGAGACAATTCCATGAGACAATTACGGGTTTCCTATTTTGCAAAACTATGTGTGAGAGAGCACCAGCCAGCATGTCCCCAAAACGTAATTATTTTGTGTATGTTATATATAATGCTACTATGTTCTTTAAAAAGGTTAAGGAGGAAAATTACCCATGCAAGTAACGACATCTACTAAGCTATTCTGTATTTAAAAAAAAAACCTCAAACCCCCAAAAAGCCCCCCAAAACTGCTTCCTACCATCAAGAATAACTTATTGCCTCCTACCATTAAGAATAAATCATCATGGAGCATAGAATAGAGCTGCCATTGGCAGTGTAAGTTAAAGACCCTTAGTGTGGTAGCCATGCTTCAGTTAAAACAGTTCTTCCAGCTCCATGAAGTACAAATGTAAGAGACAGGGTAGGAGTAGCTGAAGAACTTTTACAAGTAGCTGTGTGACATACTTATTTTTTTGTGAGCCTAGATCCACACTAATGATGAGACATGATTCTGAGAAAAGTTTTGAGCTCTGAACTTCTATTGATATCCCGTTTACTAGTATGATAAGGACACAGAAAATGCTTAGCCCTCAAGACATTTTGGTTGGCAAATTCTATTGCCCCACTCTCTTCTTTCATTTCTTTAACTGAGGTTCTTCACATTTTAGTGTTTGGTGGTTGTTTTTTTTTTAAATCCTATCTATTGTCAATGTTATTGATTGCCACAGAGGTAATGTACAGTAAGTGATTAAAACATGTAAATGCACTTTAAAGTTTCTATTGTCTTTGTAGTGTAGTTAAAGGTCAGATTACAGCAAAGACAGATGACAAAAATAAGTGTTAATTTCCTTGAAATAAGCATATCGATATTGTATTCTCAAACTTCATTGTGATATTTCAGAAATTATCATATCAAGAAACTTCTTAGACACAGTGGTTTTAATGATTCCATGTTGGGTGTTGCTGAAAATTACTTGTTTGAAAGGGTGAAGTACATGCAATTTGTTCACAGGATTTCTTTATTGAATACACGTGAGTAGACAGTAGGATGGTGATATTTTACTGATTAAATTAGCAGATATCTTTGGAGTAAGTATATTTTATAATGAACTAATTACTTTTTAAAAAAGGAGGTCTTGCTTCTCTGATAGACTTTTATCATGTACTTAAGTATGCTGTTGTACTGGGCCTATATTAAAAGCTGATAGTCTAATGACTGTCAAAATAGAAAAGTATAAATCTGCCAAAAGCCACAGACAAATAAGAGGGAAAATCTCCCACCACCAAAAAATCTGAAGCAGTGCAGCTTCTGTTAGTGAAAGAATCTTCTAGTCTCCTTTGACAATACTTCAATTAAGGTCACCTTCACCCTCCTAAATCTAACTAAAATTTCACCTAAAAATAAGTTGTTCAATTTCTGTCTAATATTTTCCTGAGCCATTGCAGGTGGCAAGTAGTGGATAAAGGAGGGCACTGATCTTTGTTCTGACTTGTTTGATGTTAACGGATCAAAAAATACTTTCACAAAAGAAAGCTCAAAGGAACACAAACCCCTTGAATATTACATAATATAAAAAAAACCCCAAACTGATTAGAATCAGCAGAATAGATCACATTTATGCTTTATGCAGCATGAGCCACTCTGCAGGCACTGGGAACTTTGGGGCCAATTTTCTGTCACTTTTATCCTGTTATGTTTGAGATAAAGTGAGCGAACAATGCGAAAAGAAGGCCAAAAGTCTGTAGAAAAACTAATGTTTAACACTTCAGGACTTATTTTACATAGAATTTGATACTACCCACACTGTAACAACTGTGCAATTTTCTGTGGTATCGAAGTGACGTCTAAGTATATTTTGAGACTAGTTTGCCTTCTAAAAATCTACCATGTGATTTTGCCACTTTATTTACTTCATGTAAAATGAACGTCAAGACCATTCTTGTCAAATCTGTTTTTAGCACAAAGCCTACAATAGAACGCATCTGGTAAACAAAGCTGGTGTGTGGAGAAAGTACATATATATGAGGAGCTGAAACAGTGTGGGAATCCCTGCCAGCTAATGGAAGTGTGTATTTTAAGTGGAATAGCGTTCCTAGAACAAGTTGGATCCCAGTGGAAAAAGGCCTTTAGGCAGCTAGGTAGAACAACACTTGAATTGTACTTCCCATGAAATTTTTATGTGGTATGTCTGTTTTAAAGATAATGGCACGTACTGATGTATTTGGGGGCCACAGTAAGGATAGCCCCCTGCCTCCTCCTTTCTATAGTCATAGGAAAATTTATCCTTGGGTGCTCAGGTAGTTTGGTAAAGATGTGCAAAAGAAGAAAAAAAAAAAGTAGAATGGATTCCATGCCAGAAAAAATCAAAGTGAGTCTCCAAAGCTTGTTGCCCCAACTTTAGTTTTGTTGCCCCATTCTTTAAGAAGGATGTGAAGATCCTTGAATTCATTCAGAGGAGGGCAACAAGGCTGGTGAAAGAGCTGGAAGGAATGTCCTGTGAGGAGTGACTAAGGACTTTAGGCTTGTCTAGTTTGGAGAAAAGGAGACTGAGGTGTGGCCTCATTGTTCTTTACAGCTTCCTGAGGAGGAGAAGTTGAGAGGGAGGTGCTGAGCTCTTCTCCCTGGTATCCAGTGACAGGACACATGGGAATGGTTCAAAGTGCATCAGGGAAGGTTTAGACTGGATGTCAGAAGGTATTTCTTTACTGAGAGGGTGGTCAAACACTGGAACAGGCTTCCTGGAGAGGTGGTCAATGCCCCAGGCATGTCAGTGTTTGAGGCATTTAAACAATGCTCTTAACATGCTTTAACTTCTGGTCAGCCCTGAGTTGGTCAGGCAGTTGGACTAGATGATGGTTGTAGGTCCCTTCCAACTGAAACAGTCCATCCTATTCTAGCTGTTGTCCTGGCTCAGACCTCAGTGGCAGACTAGGGAGCTGTTACAGAAGTGATAGTTGCCATGTGTGGAATATAGCTTGCCATTTCGAAGCTGCCCTGAATCCTGATTTTTCATGAATGTAGAAAGCTTGTTCCACTGTGGGGCAGTCAGAGATGATGCACAAGATGTTCATGAGTCTCAGGATGTAACTTTGGTCTGTAGCCAGACTTCTTGTTTCTTTAAAGCTTACAGGTGAAGGCCTCGTACAGAGCCTTATCAAGCAATGCAGATTCCTCCAAACAGTAAAAATGTTCCAAGTTCCACTTGTTAAGCAGGAATGTATCAGCACACAAATGGCTTTATTTTGAACAAAGGAGGTCTATCCTCATTACTAAAGTATTCAGCTTCAAACAGTGATTTGTTAATCCTAAAAAAAAAAAAAAAAAAAAGGAATAAGGAGAAGTAGGCTATTTTAGTTTGGGATTTGGAAATGTTTAAATTAAGATCTAATGGTTAATTATAGAACTTCGTTAGATACTTATTCATCAGTTTTTGTTAGGGACTAGCCAATATTTTAACTGAAATGGCTGATGGTGCTATTAGATTAATTTTGAGATAATGCGTGCATATACAAAATAAAGAAGCTCTTCCTACTTCTCAGTTTCCAACAAAAATAAGTGGCAAGCTGTATCACAATAAATAGCTGTGAGCATGGCAAATTTTACACTTTATGAAAACATGACTTTTCTTATTACTAAAGTTTTCTTTCTTGACTAACGTACACCTTGTTTGGAGTAACTCCTTGTTAGACTTACTGCTAGTAACGCAAAAAAAAGAGGGAGCGCATCCTGCTGATCTTCAGAACTGAACTACAGCAGGTAACATGGAACATTGTTGGTCAGGGAAAGCTGACCATGCCAAAAATAAAATCTAAACTAGCAATGGTAAACTAGAAAAGATGCCTCTATGGTCTTTCAAAATTATGATTACCGAAATCTGTAGGTTGTGTTCAGTACATCATAGTGTGTTGGTCATTTAAGTTGAAGGAATTGAAGGAAGCCTCTGTATTACTAAATATTTTTTTGACATGATCATTTGAAATTCACTGGGAGAGTAGTAAGGCTTGAATGGCTTGATATTTAGGTATATTCGCATAAGCAGTTTGGGTTTGAAAGACAATCCCATGATAACTAAATCTGACTTGAACAAAAATTGTCAGAAAAGAAGGAAAAAGGGATCTTTTCATTACTGAAGCCTGTGTGTTGGCAACAGGGAAGCCTCAAACTTGGACTGTATGGTTCAGAGGCACGTCATGCTTTGCTATTATTAGCCTTATTTTGGATGCTGAGTTACTAAACTCTTAACGTGTATATTTGAAAAAAAATTAAAGATAATAGCAATATATATCTGGATGTAGTAGGATTTAGTTTTGTGGAATACTTCTGGAACTTCAGGAAAGGCACAGTACAGAATGTAAATATCTGTTAATCTGCTTTTCAATATCCATCATCAAATGCTATTCCCAGCTCTCTAGTTCATAGTTAGTTTTATGGGTTTCCTTCCATTTTCTGTCATCTTCTGTTACAGAGAATAGCTTGTCCATATTTTCTAAATAGTGTTTTATGTCTAAAGCTTTAGATGTTCCCCCTCTTTCATTGGAATGAAATGCCTATGGCAGAGCGCTAAGATAACATGGTAGATGCTTTTAGGATCAATGTCAATAAGCTTTCATATTGCCAATAAACATTTATTGTGACTTCACACACAGTAGCATCACAGATGTCTCAGCAGATTGACATTGTCACAGAATTTTTCTTTGTTTGGACAGTGATTTTCCTAAAGGTTTCTAAATGTTAATCAACCAAATATAAATGTATAGAACAGAGAAAATGAAAATGATAAGCTTAATAATAATAGCTTCTATTAATGTCAAAGCTAGCTTGTGAATTCCAGTGTTTGCATTCCATGGGGTTCTCCCTGTGTATTAGGAAACAGCATAATTAAACATTGAAATAATCCTAGTGCTTAACTATAATATATTACTTTTTAAAAAGGAAAAAGGAAAGGGATAAAAAGAAAACCTGAACAAGCAGTTATAATCTCTTACTTATGACTCCCTATGGAGATCTTTAAGTAAGATTATGTATTTAGAGTGCATTCTCATCTGGTGGGAGCATCATGCTCTAAATAACAGAAAGCCAAATTATATTATTACCTGAAACTAAATAGTCAAATAACTGATAGGTTAGAGAGAGTAAAATTTTTTCCTTGTGTCCTTTGCAACTACAATATGAACAGTTTAAAAATAACTAATTCTATAAAATCATAGTTTGTAATGTAAAAGGAGTTGGGTAAGGAGTGGTCTTGAGAAAGATGAGTTAATCAACATTGCGTTCAAGTTTAAGCCAGCTGTTGCCCTGTTTAATAACATTTGATGGTTTCTTTTAAGATTCAGCTATTTTCAAGAGAAACAGTTCTTTGCATTAGCGGACTATTTCTAATTATTGTAAGAAAATTAAAACTAACAGTGATCTAGGAAAGTCCATATCACTTGTGATATGGAAGCTGGCATGATTGTTTGCAAAAGTATCACTGGACTGAAAAGTCACTTCTTGATGCTGTCTTTCTGCTTGTACATGCTTGCTTGTAAAGGTGAAATAGCTAGACTGAACACAGTGCTGAGAGCATAGGCTTGTGCAGGACAATAAAAACATACAAGTCATAAGCGCTTAAAGAAAAGGGCAAAAACATCAACAAGGAATTTATATTCCCTCGTGTCTGCTGTTCCCCTGAAGGTAAAAGTTACCTCTTTAATAGATACAGAGGGATTCTGATATAAGATATTGTGTCACAATCTCATAACTTTACCACTGGATGATCCTGCCAGTACCTTCATGGAATGCCGCTTGGTAGTGCAGCATGATGATTCCTGTGAAAGAAAGTAGTTGCTTTTCTCGAAACTCATCTGGAGTCTCTCAGACAAAAATTTAGAGTTTTGTCATTATAATGGAAATTTATTGGAGGAATCTTAAAGATTCAACTTTGTCATTTAGCTCAATTTGATATGTTTTTTAGTTGTATGCAGAAGTAATAGGATTTTTGTTCCAAATTACAACTGGATATTTGTCATGGGGTTTTTCCTCAGAAAATGAGCTCTGAAATACCATCAGTTTCATAAAAACATCAGTGACATGAAAGTCGGTAGAGCAGGAGGTTTGAGATGACCTACAGACATTCCTTCCAGTAAACCCTTCTGTGATTTCTGATTCTATGTAATATTGCATTTCCTATGAAAAAAAATCTTTTGAAAAATTCGTAATGCCCAGAGTCAATACTTACAAAATATTTACTTTTTTTTTTCTTAAAGGGAATTACTGTTTCAGACTTTATGTTCTACAATGCAGCTAAAAATTGAAAATTAGGAGGAAAATAGGTTTTACTGAAACATTAAGATCATCCTTTTAAAACTTGAATATTTGTCATTAACTATCACTGGTGGCATTATTATTGCAGACTCTTCATTGGGTGGTACATCAGTTCAGTACTTTTACAATAAAAAAAAGAGTAAGGAAGCAGCAACAGAAGCTGATATTCTACTGTGGCCCCACTAGGAAGTTTTTTCTGCTTTCTGAAACCTGCAGAAGCTCTGTCATAAAAAACACAAAGTTGTATGGGGAAAAGGGCAGCAAGAACATGAAATGTTTTTCTTCTGAATTTGCAGATGTGTAAGGCAGGAAATCCATTCTTGTAAGAGGATCCTGCTTAGAATATAGGATCTGAGGTAACTTGCTATGTTTCTTCTTCTTAAAGACTCTCAGAAATCAGGTGGTGCAGAAGGCCAAAACAGAGTACCTCTCCTGAAGTATTCATGGGAAACTGGGAGTGGGGGAAAAGCAAGCATGGAATGTTTTCCATTTATAGAAATATTCCAAGGGCTACAGGACATATTTTGGAATTTCCCTCTCTTGTTCATCCTTAGGATCTTACTTGTGCCTGCATATATCCTCCATTCACATGGCTTTGTATGAATGTTTTTCTTCATTCTTGTGTCTATTCTTGCTCTTTCCTTCTTTCCACAGGTTCTACTTGGAGAGTATCTAATTTGCAGAGTTTATGTCTTAATAGAGACTTGTCTTAGTTTATCTTCTCAAATATTGTATTCTTTCTGTATGCTTAGACTACTTTCTGCCTAAGATTCTAATGTCCAGGACAGATTGGTTTTGACAGGCATTTGTGTGGTCCAGTTCTGTGACAACTGTATAAGGAGCTGATTTTTAATGTGTCCAAAGACATCCTCTCATGAGGAGTTTGCCACAACATAGTATCTACCCTATGCCAAGGACACTGGTAAAATAAAAATTAATTCTAAAAGATGTAAACTTTTGTTCTTAATGATGATTTATCATTTAAATAATGAAACTACAAGAATAAAACTGCATTAAATTTTTTTGAAGATGATTTTGAACGTTTTCTCATGTTGTTCGGCTGACATGATTACAGTTCATCGTGATTAGGTTACCATTACCATAGTTAAATACGTCAGTCTAAAATTGTGAATAAATGTAGCTGTTCTCAAATCTCTATTTCTGCCAGATTTTAGGAGGATTCAAAAACTACTTTCTTTGGGTATTTATTAACAGCAGTAGTCAGACGTGTACTTATACCAGCACAATTATCCCACTAGTATGTGGACCTGAAAAGATGCTCTACAAGTACGTTGCCATGAATGGCCTTTGAAGTTGGTGAAAAAGTATGGGGAATTTTAGAAAGATCCAGGTTGGAAATAGGGTGGCACAAAGTGAAGTCAGTTGTTCCCAAACATTGCAGTAGCTCTGTGGCCTTTTTCTCTCGATTATTTTCATCTAAGGTAATTAGTTTTGTAACTGGAGATCTAATTACATAAGTTCTTTTTTGTTGCTGTTAAAGTATGTGTGACTTAACTCAAAATTAAGTAACTTGAAGATAGTTTTGCATGTTTTGAAATGGCAAAGGCATAGTCTTTATCTCAGACGTATCAAATTGCTACAAGGCATACAGATTGTCAAGGTCTGCAAGAATTTTTGCAACATCATAGGATTTGTTTTCCTAGCTTTAGTTCTGAAAAAAGGGTTGTATTAACACTTTTCTAAAAGCATTTCAGCTTGAAATGAGACCTAGCAGAAGAAATATCAGTCCAGAGTTTTGGCAAAGATGGATGCAATCTACAGCATGCCTGTATAATTGGAGATGTTAGGGAGCCTGTATTGTAGTATTTACATGCATATGTTTCTGTGTATCTTAAGCTATTAAGAAGAAAATCCTTTTTCCTTAGTAAGAAGTGAATAAATATAATTAAGTTGAACTTAATGGAGTTAATAGATTTGGTCTATTCCATATGCAATTTTATGCTGATATCTTGAAAATTACAAAATACTATGGATTTCTGTTTGGACACTTAATATTTTTCTTTCAGTTAACTGATACCAGCTGCATCCAACAGCCCTTTACTATTTTACCAGTTAAGACAAAATGGAACAATGCAAACTTCCATATTCTCTTATTTGATGTGGAAAAACTTGAGGAACTTCTGCTGTCGTCTCAACTCAGTGGATTAAAGTCATCGAATTCATTCCACAACTCTGACACTCTAGAAAGAGTCAAAAGTACTACTGAGAAAAGGGTACTGACATTAAAAAGAAATAAAATTGCTGGCTCCCTATCTCCAGTGGATGGGCAAGTAGATACTGTGTGTTCAAACCAGGTCTGCAGGGATAAAAATGCAGCTAGGCCTTTGGAAGAAAGTGGTGGCATGAAGAGACATAAAAAAATGAAGAGTTCAAGAAAGATTAGAATGCAACCATCAGGAAACATTGATGTGACTGTCACCAGTGATACAGCTAAACTGCTTTTGTCATGTCTCTTACCATGGGGTGTAGATAAAGAAATAGACAATCTTTGTGTTAGACACTTAGATATCTTGAGGCTTCAGTGTCCTGTTTCTTTTGGACTTGTGTCAAGTGAAAACCACCTCTCACTAATGTTGCCAGGATGGAAATGTACAGATTGTGGTGTGCTAGAAGAACGTGCAGTAATCAACTTGTTTTCAAAAAGAGTGATTGATTTATCAAACAAGTACCTTGCTGCAGCTGAAGGACAAACTGGAGAGAAGGATGGACCCGAGAATAATGATTATGGAACAAAGGGATTGGAAACAGTATTCTTCTTATTTAGCAGAATAGCTTTAATCAACAGGATAATTAACATACCTTCAGCAGTTACAGGTGAAATTGAAAGGTAAGAACCTTTTCATTATGAGTCTGTTCTTCCCTTACAGGGATTTAAAAAGTGAAAAATATGAAGTAAACATGTTTCTTAAATGTGGGCTTTTGCAATAGAGTTTACATTCTTTCTCTAGAGCTTTTTTAATAGGATGTTCTTTGGACAGAAGGAGATTGGGATAAAGTTTAAGTATCTTTATATTTTTCTATTTAGTAGATAAGAAGTGATGCAAGAAATTTTTTCAATTATTCAGTCATCCAGCTTCACACCCTGTTTTTCCAGAGATCACTCTTTTCCTCAGTTTAAACTAAGTAGAATAATGAGATCCCTTCAGGCATATTGTGAGATGTACATTAAGCACATTTATGCTGTTTTTTAACTTCTACTCTCTGTAAGCAATACACTTCCTTTACCATGAAATCCTTGGCTTCACAGATAAATAAAACATGAGACAAGAACAATCTGTCCTAGTTACACTCTCTAAAGTACAACGGCCCCAGTAATAATGGCAGCTACTGGGAATGAATGCCTCATCAGCCCTTCTGTTGTGAGAACCATCCCAAATAACATTTATGTTACTCAAAACAAATTTATTGACTAAATGCTTTTTCAACATTAAAGGAAAAATAGCGTGCTCAACATTATTTGACCAAGCCAAATAGAGCATACTAATCAGGCAGTGGATATTGTTCACAGACTTTTGTTGTTCAGCAAACCTAGGTTGGTCTGTATTTAGTATTTTCAGGACAATTAGCTTCAGTGTTGGTGATGCTATGGCCCAGAGGCAAGAAGGGGGACAAAAAATATTGATCCTGATGCTGCAAATATCTGTGTGTGTCCCACAAAGCTCTAAGCCTTCAGCATATCTCAAGAGATAGACACCATCCTGCAGGACAAACGCACGTTTCTCAGTTACTTACATGCTAATCACATTGCCTACTGGTCAATATTCAATACGAGCTTATATGAAAGTTCGTTTCCAGGATTCCAGCTGGAGCATGAATTCCTTTCCATGCAAGAAAGGACTTTATGCTTGCATTGTGCCTTACAGTACTCTGTTGGAAAGACATTGGGGTAATTGAAGTTAGTCATCGTACCAGAACAAAGCATTTTTCCCAGACGTACACATCCTGGCTTTGGAACATATCTCACATAAAATTCTAAGTGTTAAAGTTATTGCAAGCAAAAATGCACTTTTTTTTTTGCGAAAACTATAATATATAATTTAGTTTTCTCCAGGAAGTGCAAAACCATAAAAGCTAGCATCGCTTGGAGAAATAGGTGAATTTTTGTACAAAAGAGAAGGAAAAAAAAACCCCCAAGCACCACCATAAATTTTGGTTACAAAAAAGTTATGAGTCTTATTCAAAGACTCCAAAATGTTTTATTTGGGATTTTGACATGGTTTGGTTTGGATTGCCTCTTTTTCCAGAGCTGAATAGTATACTATTTATAGCTGTCTTGTAGCTAAGTTTTAGTTTGGTGCCATTTGCGATGCTCTAATATGGACTGTTGCCTCCCAATGGCCTCATCTGGAGAAAAGCACTTGAGTTGTATCTGTTCAATTATTTTCTTGGATTTTTTTTTTAAATTTTGTTTGTGGGTTTTGGTGGTTTTTTTGGGTGGGGTTTTTGTGGGGGGTTTTTTTGATTACCCTCCCCCCCCCCCCCCCGAGCTCCATATTTTCCTCTTGAGTTCCTAAGCAGCAACTGCAAGTGCTATGGGTCTGTACAGAGACAACACACAGTTCTTTTTCCTGGCTGTACTATCGCACTCTTACCTCCTTTTGAGGCTCTACCATCTTTATTCTTCATCTCTTATACATTCAGAAAATAAGCATAGAAGTAGCCAAAATTTTTGTATTGTTGAAGGATAGTGTTCTTTCTTAGGGAACTTGATCAGAACTAGACTGTATTTGCTGCATTTTTATCAACACAGACCTCAGGTTTTAGTCACCTGAACATTTTCCTCTTTACTGCTGGTGACAGGAAATTTTTTTCTCATCATGGCTCTGTCCCATAATAGCACAGAATTTATCTTTTCCCCTGCCTTCCAAGAACTGTTTCAGAACTTTAGACGTGTCAGTCAATGTATTATTTTTTCCCCAATAAATAAAGATAAGAGCAGTCGAGATATGTAAAGGATTTTGTACTGCTTCCTAATCTCTGTAAAACTGTGAACAACATCCCACTGCAGTCAAGAACCAGTATTTTAACACAGAATCAAAATTGTGTTGGTAGAACCAACGGGACAATGTTCCTGTGTCAGCATTAGTGGAAGAAGTGGACTAGAGCCATGGGTAAGAATTTCATGCTTCAGACACTTTGTCAAAAAAAATACTGATTCCATACACAAGGTACTTCCCTGTGATAATGTTATCTTTGTGTCTGTTTATTAAAGGCATAGCTTTGCTATCTGAAATTGCTAGCTACATTCAGATAGTGATTTCAGATATAGTTTCTGTATTGCCTCAAAACCAGTTGTGTTTATGCAAAGTTATCTCCCCCTCTCCCACTAGGGAAAAAGCCCCTTTCCTGTGGAGTCCCCTTTCCCTTTTCTCCCCTCCCCAGTAATAAGCAGCATAGCATGAATAGGACTTGGCCTATTTGCCATGATCCTAGGATTCAGCCTTCATTTCACCTCTTCCTCTTGCAAATAATTGGGATCCAAAGGAACTATTGTAATCTGTGTTCATTCATTTATTAAATGTTTTTATATGATTTGTCCTTATTCATCACTTACTCTATATTCAGGGTTGGAATGAGTTTTCTTCATTATGATGAACTGTTAAAATAATGCACTTTTGCCTAACTAAAAGTTTGAAAGAAACCAAACAAATGCTCTTTTGTCCAGTTTGCTTTCTAAAAGTACAGTATGTAGAAAAACCTCTTTGGGCAGTTGGTTTAGCTAAAACCACAACATGCTCAAGAGAAAATACAACATATTGAATTCTAATTTGCTGCAGCATTTGGAGAAGGACTTAGTAGGACATTGTTCAGTCTCCTACGTATTACTGCAGTACAATCAACTCTTACTAATTCAGTTACTAATATGAGAGCAAAAATCCATTCTGATCTCCTTTCAGTAGCTTACCTGTCAGCAGAACCATGAATGTTTCTCCATCCTCTGAAAGTTTACTTTCTACTAGCACAACCGGTACAAACTCCTTTTTTTTTTTTTTTTAACTTTCAAATTAAAAACAGGAGAAAGAATATGTGGACAGATTGCCTAGTACCTAGGACTCTTGCTTAATATGTATTCAGCTAATATTCATAGTTCTGCCTACTTTGATGCTGGAGAATGAACTTGTCCCTTGCAATGCAGCACAGTATCTAACTACTGGTTTAGTAACAATTCTGGGATTCCAGCTTTCTTCTGTTATTTCTGGCCTACTTTGCATATAGCAATGAAATATTCATTGGGCTGTAAGGAGAGTTATTTTAGTGTCAGTCAACTATAGCCTTGATCTGGGGAATGCAATAATAAAGTTTAAATCCCTGTTCTTCGACATATACAATGATTTTGCTGTTACAGGAAATTATTTTTTGTTAAAATATATGCTCGTATATACATACCTTTAATCTGGAGAGTTAGAATTGGAAAAATGCATTTGATCAATTCTTAGACTATTGGGTATTCTTGAACGAGTCTGGTATTCTCATTTTGAGCAGAAATTCTTTGTCAGCATGTATATATATATGTTTTTGCTTAAACCATGGGTTTGACAGATCATGATTCCCCAGTGAAAAACTCTTTGGTTGAAAAACTCTTGACTAGGTGCCATCATCAGCTTTTATCTTGTGTTTTAGATCAGTAAGCTTCAGGTTATAGTATTTCTGTGAACTATTAGCTATTTGATTTGGATAAATGAAATTTGTGGAATGTGAAAATAGTGAACAGCGAATGACATGCTTCAAGCACACGCTATCAGACCAATACTAATCTTGGGGAAGGGGGTTAAAAAAAAAGGAAAAAAAAAAATCAGTATTTTTTTAACAAAATTTGAACATTCCACAAAAAATATGTTCATAATCAAAAAAAAGAATGAAGGATGAAAAACATGGCTTCGCAAAAATTTGGCCCTGAGTCTGTAAGCTGTTGTTCATAAATGTGTTTGTATATCTTGGTTTTTGCAACTTGACCTAGCCTGTGAAAGTAAAGAAACCTGCAGTAATGTCAGATTATAAAAATGGGACAGAAACAGGAAGAAGCTAGTAAGAAAAGATCTTCAAAGAATTTTTCTCCTGCCTTTTGAGATTTGTATCTGTAACTTAAAGCTCTCAAGCTGAAAGCTTTCCGAATTGTTTAGTATTGCAAGGCTTTTGAAATATTATGACTTATTGTTGATTGTAGTGAATTTGAAAGGTGAAATACATTATTTTTAAATGACACCTAAATACAGTTTATGCAGGGTCACTATAGCAATATATTTTTAAAAAGTTTTTTAAAATAATGCAAGGGTCTGAAGAGTTTTTTCACTTTCTTTCCACTCCATTTATATCCTTTGTCTTCAAGGGTTAGGTTGCTGTATTAGTGACAAAGTACTGAAGAGTAGTAGCTATGCACACTAGTCTCCTAAATCGTAACCATCTACTGAAATCCCAAGTATAGCAATAATATTCTAAATTATTTAACACTGAAAAAATTGAAACCTATAAAGCTGCTAGTTTCCTTTGAACTTTTTTCCTATGTAATAGAAAAAACAGTACAAGTCCTTTGTGAAAATCATATTTTGATTCAGTTCTTCACATATGACTTTGTTTCTTTAATGCAACATAAAAGTTAACTACAATAAGTTTTGAGCCAATTATAAAGTTCCTGCATGTGGATGGTACTTCTCAGTATTTGTATACATGTGGATGTTTCAATACCAAGTTGTGGGCAAAAGAATGCAAGTGACTTTTGAGGAGAAACTAAATTGTGGTTGATAGTAATTGATAGCAGAGTACCCACCTTAAAAAAACCCTACCTTAAGACATAAAATTTTTGTAAGTATGTTCAGGTTTTGTTTAATAGTTTCATATGCCTTTAGTCCACAGAAATCAGAATCTGTACATGACAAATGGCGAAATATAGAAGCACTAACACCCTCATTCCCCAGTTTTTATGGAGACTTACCAAGCAGTAAGTATATGGAGAAGTGGCAGTACTGGCTTTTAACTGGGGCTTGGGGTTTTTTTGCAAGCTTTTTGTTGCTAGAATACATCATTTAACTTCAATAATGAAAAAAAAAATTATTTATATTCTTTAGCTTCCAGCAGGTCCAGTTTGTAAATACAGAAGCTGGATTATTCTGTTGTATCATGTGAATATCACAAAAGCATGTAATCAAAATGTTGACTGTTAAGTAATACTGGAATCAAAGATATTTTTTTGTAATGACGAAACATTCAGCGGAGTTTCTAAAGACATTTTCTAGCAATCTGAAAAAAGAAATTTAATAAGACAAACGCTGTAGTCTTCCCCCTCCCCCATCTCCCTCATCACCGTTACGTGCCCACCCAGTAATATATACAGCCCTTCAAGCAAACTGTTACCTTAGTAATATAAGAGTTATCTTGACTGTTCAATAATGCCCTTAGACTTTTGGCTTAGGGTGGAATAAAGTAATCTCTTCACGTTAATGTCCCACAGGCAATTGTTCACCAGTCTCGGCTTTGCAAGCCAGTCTAGGTTTGTTTACAGTATGCAACCAACCAAAGAATGTTTAAATAAAAATCTGAACAGAATATGGGTATTTGTCAGGACACACTGCCTAACAAATACAGTGTTCCTGTTACAGAGTAAATCGTGTCTAGACTGAGAACACAAATTCTTTCAAGTCAGGTCTTGACCCTCTGGTATGCAAATAAGCCTTAATATCCTCATCTAAAATGAGGGTTTAGTGTACCTTTCCTTCTCTGACTCTTATATGCACCATAACTAGAACTTGTGATGACAACAGAAATGCCTGTTAGAAGAAAGAGCTGAAACGTAAAATCAAGTGATAGTAGAAAATAAGTAGATGAAAGGTATGGAAATGGTGTAGAGATGACTAAAATGTTTGACGACACAAAAATAGCTTTACTGAGTGTCCTAAAACTTCTAAGGTAATCTAACTCATATCCCATATCTCCTAGTTCACACAGTTGATTGAAATAATAACATTGAGCTTTGAACCAGCAAAGTTTCCAAAATGGTAGAAAAAAGAAAAATTCATCCATATATATAAAGAAATCACATAAAATTAAAATGTGAGGAGGAAAGGTTTACCTTTGTATGATCAGTTCTACCTCTTATTTTGTCATCCCTTTTTATGTTTTCATATTAGCTTTTACATTTTGTATTATGGTACATGCCATGTCAGCTGTGAGAGATAGAGGATAAAATAGTTGCTCTTACCTTGTCTTTCTGTAAAATTATATTAAATGCTCTAGTTTTCTTCTTTCCTCTTTCATTGATCATACCTGTGTGGATGTTTGTACATATGTTTATATATTATATTAGACGTTGACATAGTTACTTCTATACGGTCATTTACTGAAGAGCATACTGCTCCCATTCAGACTACACTAGTGTACCCTATTCACTTTACAATATGCAGGTTCTTACATGACTCTTTTCAAGCTTCAGTCTTTGCTGCAGGAATCCAACATTTAAGCAAATGACTATGCATCGTGTGATAAAGATACTTGTGAACTTTGTTGTTACTGAAACACAGTTGCTACTTACAATTCCATTTCCTCTTCTCAAGATATTATATGATACTGGCAATCTTGTGTGGATCTGTTCTTGTGTGGAACCGAAGGATTGTACAACCAATTTACCCAACTTACATGCCTGGAGACAAACATTGTAGTAAAGTACTGTGGTGTCACATTTATCTAGTGAAGTCCAAATTGTGGAAGTGAATTAAACCAGCACAGTTTTCAATTTGTGTACCTCCATGTATATGGTCAGTTCATAAATTATGTATGTGTTTTTCAGGTAAAAGTAGATATTATTCCATGGACTTTGGGAGTGTTTCATTGCTGAAACTCATTTGTTGTTGGAGTGACCAATCTATAAAGGTAGGAAATACCCTGTCAGTTGTTGCAATGTAATCCTTAAGTAACACTGGCTGTAATTTAGTATTTGGAATCTGTAATGTGACATAATAGTTATGAATTTATGGTGAAATTATTACATAAGTTGTGCCATTCAGATCTATGGGAAAGATTATTATTTTGGTATGAAGTATGCTATGTATGAAACTATTTTGCCTTAAAGTACATGTTTAAATGTGTGAAACTGTCCTCCTAGTCTTTAATCTAGGTGATCTTGTTCATAGCATGTGTTTAAAAAATGAGTTACCTGTTCACTAACAACTAGATGTAAACTTACATTACAAATGCAATTTTATGCTCCAGGAAAATAAAGGCCAAAATCAGAGCAGTGTCATATACCAATGTATTACTATAGAAGAAACAGAAAATGCCTTCTTAAAAGGGATAAATAGTTATTAATCCTAAATCCTTAATTATTAGAACATTCTTCAAGAATGACAGAAAAATAAGTTATCAGTTCCCAGGTCAGACGAAGCTCATGCCTATTGTTAGTGAAGAATCTGATGTCTTCAGAGATAAATTACTGTTTCTTGAGAGTTGATGGGTAACTGTGAAATAATCTGAACAGTGAAATCTAGAGACCATTTTTCATTTTGGAAATATGCATTTAAATAGTTGTGTGGTTGCTTCAGTGAGTTAATGTTCAGGAGTACAAAACTCAGTACAGTATGCTATGACCACAAGGGATTTTGCTTCAGAAAAGGGAAGTACCTGATACAAGTTTATTTTATTATGATACTTTTAAAATTGAATATATTTCAAGTGCGAAGAATATTTTCCAGAGCGGAGTGCACAGGGGTACTGCAGTGATAGTCCCCTGTTCTGTTAGACAGACAATAACGCTTTCTACAAATATTCACATGCAGTTGAATTCAGCATTTTATCTTGAGCTTATCAGTTGTTTGTTATATCCCCACTGTCTGCACATCTTCCATATTATTTCAGCATTCTTCTTTCCTCACAGACTGTCCCCCTTTCTCTTACAATAAGACTTTCCTTTTTTGACTCTTTTTAATTAAAAAAAAACCTGAACACGGGACCTCAGTTTCAATGGCTGCAATTGTCATGTGAAATCCATATAATCTATGGCTGACAGGTCAGCCACAGATACTCTTTATAGAGTAGAGTTGTGTAGCCATGAAGCTTGTATTTGTAGCATAGCTGATTATGTGAGATCTATGTATTTATGTTTTCCAATGAATTTAGTGACTGATGAGTTTATACAGTGATAATGGTCTTATCTACCACAGGAGGTTAGTGTGCAGGAAGATAAGGTGTGGAATAAGCTGCCTTAGACTTTTTTTAATCTGAAAAGACTTTAAATTTAAGACACTGAAATTGTCAAGTGCTGCGAATACCATGCTATAAATGCTTCTCAAATGTTAACATTATTCAGACACAGCTTTTTACTTGCATTAAGCTTTGTTAACCTGCTTTGCGGTGCAGATTTGGGGTTGTTTGCAGCCAAACTGCCACAAGCGTTTTAACCTTCAAAATAATTTGTGATGCTGGTACTAAGTGTGAGTGTTCAGCAACCAGTGATTCACACAAAATTATAGTTTTTGTGTCTTTTTTAAACCTTTGTTTAAACAAACACAGATTTATGGCCAATTTATTAATCCTGAGCAACCTGAGCAAGCATTCATGTACATTTACCCAAAACATCACTAGTTACCCTGCTTTTAGAAACTTTTTTTATTATGTTCAGTGGAGGATACTGATTCTCAGACATGACCCCAAGGACTTGCCATTTATTGATTCTTCATCTCCTTACAGTACTGTAGCACATTCGGTGCAAACAAGGAAACTGAAAAAACCTGCTGCAAATGATTGATCAGGGGTCTACTGACTTGTTGAAGTTGAAGGGCTGAGGGAGGTCTTTTTCAGTCTTAAATTTTAAAAGTGCATATATTTAAAAAATATTTTCCTAGGATTTTTTTTTTCCCCAGATGATTTCCAAGGAAAGGTCATCTTCATGTATTTTGCTGTTTTCTCAGATAAAATATAGCTGCTTGTTGCCACACTCTTTTCCCGCCCAGAAATTACTTACGTGTGCTTGTATTTTCAGGTAGATATTAAAAAAAAAAAAAAAGGCTTGCCATGAAACATTTAATATGAGGAAACAGTGGTTGCATTTCTGTCCTTAATTGTCCTTACTCTATATTTAAAATACCCTGTTCTTCAGTTATATCCATGATAGGTATTTGGTAGGGTTTTTTGGTTTTTTTTTTTTAATAATAATATTATTTATTGCATCTCTATGGAACCTTTTTGGCCAAAAGGGTGAACACTAAAATAAAGAAAATTTATCGGAATAGTCAAACTGTAGTGCAATTAAAATGTTTTGCCTGTTGTTTACTTTAGCAGATATAGGATATTTTTTTCACCAGAAGGATTTCTTTGATAATTATTTCCTTGCTCTTCCTAACTCCTTAGTCTTCAAATGATAGATGTTGAAATGCCTTCTCCCTGTATATTTTTTCAGGCATTTCAAGAGGAGGACTACAATAGGAAATAATTTGCTTCCTTTCTTCCTGCTCTAAGATCTTTTAAAATCTCATTGAGTGAAGTTAGTTCTTGTTAGTCTTCTTCCTGAAGACTGAAGTCCTTTTTTCCTTCACAAAATGGTTATAGACCAAGTAAGCTGCCTTCTACAGCATGTCTTACTCCCTGAGTTGGACAACCATCTGTAAAATGGAGTAAATGACCTTGTCTCCATAGCTGCCCTCCTGTTTTCAGTGCTAATCTCAGCAAAGAAATTCAATACTAAACGTGGCAGTGTGGTTTGGGTGAAAATTTAATAGGTCAGTAGTTTCACTAACAAAATGTTAAGTGTACAGTCTTCACATCTGTGGTCGAGGATTTCAGTTACAGGACAACATGTGGGCTGTCTGTCATACTCACAGGGTGCCCATCAATCTGTGGGGCTTCAGTGTCTGTTATGTATGGCAGTGTCAGGGTTCTGTGGTGTGGCGTACCCATACAGAAATAACTGAGCTTTATCAGAGTCATTACTAATGCCTTAATGATCAGTAGGAGTCATACATCTATTCCTCCTAGTTCTGAGGTACCTGGACATGAGTCAGCTCTAACCTTGAAGCGGTCCTATTGTATAGTCCCAAGTAATAAGACTCTGTTAGAACTTGGAGCATCATCAGAAATACAGTTTACACAGCTTCAGCACACCACATTTAGGACCTGATTTGGAAGTCCTCTACTGCCATCCTGATGTTGCAGTATTCCTTTTCTGTACAAGAAAATTTGTATCCTCTATTGTCAGCTAGCTGCTTAACACAGTCTCCCCTTAGGAAAATGATGCCATGTTTAGATCTCTGACATAATCATCTGCATGAGGAATGTACTTGCTTTCACATCCCTCTTTCACCAGTGGAAAAAGATAGACACTGTGGAATGGCTGCTGAGATTTGAGGAAGAATTAATCATCTCAGGACTTTCTCATCTCTTTCTATTGATTCCTGCAGTGCACCTGTGTGTTTTTTCACTTCAGTTACTTAATTTCCATTAATGTCTAAAATAAGGTGCGTTGATTTGAGAGATATTACAAAGGACTTTACTTTCAAAGAATAAACCACTTCATGTTAAGGCCATTGCAAAGAGTACTACTGGCAAGCTAGTACCTTCTTTACAGATGCCCAAGTTTACAGTAATTTCTGTAACAAGCTCTGAATGCATTTAGTTTTACAGCATTTGACTCAATACCTGAAGCCAACTGACTTCAGTATAAGTGTCTAGACAACTCTCCTGACAGTTACTATCCAGAATTAGAGGAAAGCAGACTGGATAATACAAGTCTGATGTTTTGATCTGTATTTTTTGCTCCCCAATGTGACTGTGTTATGGAGGCATCTGGGAGGCAGTTTTTGCAAGGCTCAGCC
Source organism: Strix aluco (assembly GCF_031877795.1). NCBI lineage: Eukaryota > Metazoa > Chordata > Aves > Strigiformes > Strigidae > Strix > Strix aluco. Next base: position 25,371,254 of record NC_133942.1, on the reverse strand, counting down.
CTGTGGAGGTTATGGCCTGAGCAATAACCAGGAATGATGGCTATTGACTTCTCTCCTTATGCCAACTCATTATAAAGAGAATAGTAATCCTTGGAAGTAACTGATAAAGTGTAGAAAGAAAAGCCAGTATAACTTTGTACAGATGTAACAGTACAGCTTGACTCAACTTTTGTTCACTTGTCTTTTTGAATTGTTCTCTAGTCTTGTTGCTGCAGAGTCAAACAATTACCTTTCACTCCTTAATATCAGTATTTATAGTTGGACATATGCTGTTTATACTTTCTCAGGCATAAAAGAAGCATAATTTCTGTCATATTTCACAGTCCCAACTAACAAGCAGTTGGTATTTACAGCAGTGGTAACAATTATGGGGAAAAAAATGAGCACATATATTAGTAGCCAACAAGATAGCCAATGTATATGTAATCTAGGAGGATGCTAAAGATAAAGTGGAAAGTATCAGAGAAAATGAAAGGTGCTCATGTAGAATTGTTTTGTGTTAGAAACAGGCAAAGCTTCTGGAGATTTTAAACTTTTTGATAACGATAGGGAGGTATATGAATTCTTGGGGAAGATGCAGTGAGAGGACAAAACTAAACATGTGAAACCACACTGAGCACTGTGGAAATGCAGATTCAACAAAGTGATAGACAAGTAGCATGCAGAGACATACAGGTGACTCTACAATAGCATTTTGTGCCATTTGCTACAGTTTTTTATTTCATTTTAAGATGTTAGAGGAAATTACATGTTAAAAATGCTGCCTGGCTGGCATACACAGCAATGGTACAGGTAATGAATATCTGATCCAGCTTAGTGACAGGTTCTTAGCAGATCAGAACACCATGAAAAATGCATAATATGTGCAATTCTTTTGTATACCTCTAAGAAATTTTTTTGTCAAAAATTTTCCCAGGACAGTGACACCATGTCTGTATTTCCTTCTCTCTTACAATATATCTACAACAATTAAGAGAGTCTGCTGTAAAGTCAGGATCTGTAATCCCCAAAGCTCAGGGTTGTGTGGATGTGAGGAATTGAAAACTGCCTTAGGTTTGCCCTGTAAAATAAAGTGCTATTATAACAAGATGTGCTATGTGAAAACACATAGAGCTGGGTTCACTTACTGTGAACTTTCACACTGTGGACCTGACTATGGCATGCTTGTCTACAATAAAGGATTTTGTCACAAAGGACACCTACAGCCTTTGTTCTACTTAATGATTTGAATTTACAAGGGCAGCTAGAAATGTGATTGAGGACAGCCCACGAATTCACTGTACTTGATTAGTGAGATGAAACTGTTTCTATTCCAGGCAGTTTGAGGGAGCCTGCATATCAGCTTCAATTCATATTAAACTTAACTAATTTTTAATAGATTGTTTATAATATAAATATCATATAAACATTAAATGTTTGTAATATAACTATATTTAACTTAAAATTTTCATATTCAGTTTAAATTCGTATTTAAGTTGAGCTTGAGTACACTGTCCTAGAAACTTTAGATTCTGTCTTTCAGGAAATTTCTTGCACTTGAATATGAATACCTTCCTGAAGGGGAAAAATTGTATTTCTTTTCTGAAGGAAATAGCAAACAAAGAGAAGGTATGCATGCTGCCATTCTGCACCATGCTGAAATTTAGACTGAGTAAGGATTGCAAAAGTTTGAGTACATTGTATAAGATATTCATGTGCTTTATATATGTCTTAGGTCTTCAAACTTTCTCAGTTCTCCTGGGACTTCTTTGCTAAAGTAAAGAGAGTGAAAGCAATAACTCTATCATAGCCTCCACCCTACATTGTCTTAACACCCCTATGTGGTGCATCAGTTATTGCAAGTGCCATTTATAGGTTGTTCAAAATTCCAGCAGATGTTCCTTTTGGATAAGAGGAGTTTGAGGAACAGTATTCCTCTTTGTATTAAGCAAAAGATACAGTATTATCACGTTCAAGCTAGAGGAATAGAGGATCACTTCTAATAACAAAACATTCTTTAAGCGTTTCAGAGAGAGACTAGACACCAAAAATTCTAAAAAAAGTCAAAATACAAGGTTCTTATTCAGTCTATGAAGCATTTTTGCACACATCATAGAAAAAAAATGAAGATATTTCTTAGGAGTTGTTATCACCATGTGCTTTACTAATGTATATTGTCATGACCCTTTGAAACCAAGGAGACAGTAGATGACTGATTCCAATTTTGAGATTTAAAGAAAATGAATGTTTATTTAGTGGGAAGCAGTCACAGGTGACAACTTCCACCATTTTATTGTTATCCAGTTAATATTTATTTCTCAATACATATGTAGAGACACATGATTAGCACTGTCTGGAAGGTATTGTTAAGTTTCTAACGACATTCACTGGAACAGTCTTAAAATTTTGTTATTTAAAATTGTCAAATGCTTAGATAAATAATTGAAGTACTGATATCATCCACTAATAATTTGCATTTATGACAGATTATTGAGGCAATGCAAGCAGTGCTGCTGGCAGAAGTTCAAATGGCTATGAATACCTTGAGAAAGACAACAATCTGCAGCGATCCATTGGCCATAGTAGAGAATGGAAATGGTAAGTTGCGGACACTGCCAAAGACTGAGGAGAGGGGTTTGCAATACATTAAAAATGTTTCTTTGCTATGTAGGTGGAAAATTTATTGGTATATTATTTTAGAACCTTCTCTAGTACTCAGGACAAGTTAGGAGTATGAGTTCATAATACATTATTTCTGTGTAAGACAAGCCAAATGGCCTATTTATGACCTTATCAGGCTATGAGTTTTCTCATATGATTGTCAAGGAGTTAAAGGACTTTCACACTATCTAATCATCTCTGAACATTAAGGAAGAAAAGGTAAAGTTTCTTTAATTGTATGACAGTTCTGGTATTGTAAATACATTTGCAAATAAAGGAAGCAGTATGTTTGAAATAGAAGCAGTAAATCACATTGAGAAGAAGTTTTACAAATTTATCTTTTCAATGACATCAGAACTTATACAGCACTAAAAATTAATTGCTTAAGTTTTATAACTTCATAATGTAATACAGAATATTTTATTTTTCTTTTAGAAATAACCTCCCTGCAAGGAGATATCAAATACATTTTACAATTAGATCATTTCATTTTACAAGAACCTTACTCTTTGCAACTTTACAATGGTGCTAATGTTTATGGGAAAAAAGATTGAACCTGAATTTATGTTATGAAGTTATACTTTTTTTTTTAGCCCATTAGCTGAGTCTTAAAATTAAGTGACCTAAATTTTAGATCCAATCTTATTAGGGAGCCTTCTCTTGGGAAACTAATTTATAATCTCATTGAGTGTGTGTGTCTGTCATGAAAATTTGTTACTGATCTGCTTGTTCCAGGATACTAAAAATAATCAGTGATAACTTGCTTTAGGCCACGAAACAAAATGGTGTCTCTATAATTTGGACTGTTGGAATATAGTGAAACTCAAAATGTTTTGAATAATTGTCATATGTGAGTTTATACTTTGCTTACACTGAAGATTGCTTTAAATAATTTTATTTTTATGTGGTTTGGTACAAGATGCATTGTAACAAAAACATCCCCAGCTGTAAAGATCATACAGGGGTTTGATTTCAAATTTCCTGAATTTTCAGGTTGTATTTCAATGTGGTGTTTTGACATGGGTTACAACAAAACTGGAACTGGAAGTTACAAATGCAGGTATCTGCAAACTCCACATGTGTTTAGGTCTTCGCGTTTGTTTCAAAACCTTTTATACTAGATGAAGAAACATTTCTGTTATGTAGAGAGTGCTGGAATGATTACAAGAGTCTAGTAGTCAATTGTTATTTAATTCTAATTAAGTATTAAGGCTCAGACAAGATACGAATTCAGGGAAGTTACTTCAGTGTCCACTCTCTGGAAGGGGGATTTGGTTGTTTGTATGTCTAGTAAAAGATTTTTACCATCATTTTGTTCTTAACCCTATTATTTGAAGGTTATCCAACAAACAACTAGAAAATTGCCTTACTAGAATGAGCACAGTATTCATATACATTTATACTGCCAAGGCCTTTTTTTTTCATACTTCATGATCTGAACTACATAAAAATACCCTGTAAAGCAGAATGGACTTTTTGACATATCATTGTTCAGCAATTCTGGAATGGACAGAAAACATACAGGAAGACTGAAAAAGAGATGTTACACTATGAGTATTTAATATCTTACTAGCTTTCTTTTTGTTATCATTTCCATTCATGTTTTAGCTTGTTGCATTATTTATCACAGTATGTAAGTAGCACAAATAGTCTTGTTTTGGTTTGTATGGTTTTCTAATAAGCACTGGAAAACTTGATGGGTTTGTTTGAAATTGAACTCTTTTTTTGTGATTTCTAATATGTCAAAGAGTGAAACTGTTTGTGGCATGTAATAATATGCAGAAATTATTAAAAACCCATACAGGAGTAAGTCCACAACCAGCGTAATTACTAAGATAAGTAATTATGTCTGGTTTTAGTCATTCATCTGATAGGTATGTCATCTTATATCTTAATAAATAGTCTGTATTTATGTGTTGTACAGCAGCTGTCATCTTGTACAACATCAAGGTAAAGGTTAAATATTGTTTTAGGTTTTTAAATCATAATTCAAGACTGGGATCATGCACTCTGACCCAAAGTAAGGGTATCTGAATCTTGGCTGCCATCATCATTACATTGTATTGCATTTTTGTTTAATTGGAATTAATAGATTTGATCTGGAGATGTTTAACCTTGTTTAACTCACCAAATTTCCACTGAAGTCAATAGAAGTTTTCTTTAAAAAGACAAACAGAACTATCAGGATTTGACCTTCGGGTTTTATTATCTTTAAAGTTTATAGTATATTATATAGTTGTTTTTTTCAGAAAACTCTTTACTCCTTAGGAAACTCCTGCATCCTTACTTAATGGTTAAGGGTGACAGCATTTAAACAACAGCTTCACTTGCTGAATAATTTAAAATGCCATATTTTTCTCTATGGTTCCATACAGACACAATCGTTTGTTAATTGAATAAAAAACCCCAAAACCACGGATATATTTTTCCAGAAACAAAGATAAGGAATTAGAAAAGCTATTCATGTAAAGCATCCTAAAGAATTGTGTTCTGTCCTAGTGCGTTCTCCTGTTGTTGCTAAAAGGAAATATAAATGCAAACAGTTGCAATTTCTTTATGTTAATATCAGAGATAATCATTCGGGACCTCTTCCAAACATATTGATAGCAATCTTACTATTGATTTCTGCAAGCTTTTCTTCAGTTCTTCAAAGAAGCTGAGGTTTTCCCTAATTTTTTTTTTACATTCATCATAATTCTGAAAAAGTACATTGCACTTTATTCCTTCTTGCCTTTTTCCTAAACACTGATAACCTCAGGTTAATGGTACCATTTCATAAGTTGTCAGTGTGATGTTGTTTTCTGCTGCCGTGTGAGTCGGAGGCAGTGATTTTAAAATCTTTTTATCCACTTTTATTTGCATAAACTAAGAGGAACTAGGTTTGCTGGCATTCCTCATTTTTCATCTGTAATATTTGATCTTATGACATACATGCCCTAGTCCATACCCAGCCACATGCAGAACTTCTTTGATCAGAGGAAAAATGGTAGTAATACCACCATTCTCATTAAATAGCCCAGTGTTTGGATAAAAAAGAAATTGGATAGTCCCTCCTGTAGTTGATTTGAACCCATATCTTCCTCGAGTAAATCATTGAATCATTGCTTATCCTCAAGTCATTCTGCAGTGAGTCATCTACAGGAATTGTTTCACTTTTCATGGAAATCTCAAAATATTTGCAAGGGTAAGAGTTAGAAATGAGATTCTCTCACCTCCAGGTGTGTGTTGTGTGTAGGACTGTGATCTCCTTTAGCTACTGCACTGAAGCAGTTTCCTATGTGCCATCCTTGGATGTCTATTTCTTCTAATGCGTAGGAAGCCAAAACTATCTTATCTGAAACAGCATTATAGCATACAAGTTCTTCTGGAATTGTGTGCTTCGATTTTTTTGTAAAATATGAAGAACTGGATTCATTTACCTTTTAAGAAAATTGTGAGGATAAAATGTGTTTAAGATGTTCATGCTCAGATATTAAATTGAGGAACTGATGTATGTGATATGTCAGGAATGCCAAAAACTGGAAAAGTGGAAGGAAAGCATAAAGAACAAGCTTCATTCCTAAATACAGAGTATTTGTGGAAAATTTAAATGTGAAAAATCACACCATTAAGACTAGCTTGCAATAAATTCTGTTTTGCACTTCAAAATTCCTAGTTTAAAAAACTACTAATGATTCAAGCTTTTAAGTATATTTGAAAGCTATTAGCTATAACCTCATCTTTTGTATGTGGTTTTTAGAGCTCTTTAAACTATTCAATTAAATAAATTGGTTCTTGCAGGAAAAAAGCTTCTGCTGATAAATACTAGAATGAAAGTAATGGTGGCAATTGAATTCCATATGTTAGTGTAAAGAATTGTCAAAGACTTATCTAAAATATAACAATATGTTTTGTTAAAATGAGGAATCCATTCAGTAATGGTAAATCAATGAAAGGCGGGATATAACAGCTTCTGTTCACTAGAAGAGTGTAGTGACCTGCAGCAGAGGGTTTCAAACACTTCTATTGTCTGGGTTTCAGAAATCTGTCCAGTTGCAGACAACTTTTTTATGTCAACTCTTAGGAAGTCATTCTGTGACTGTGTCTTTCTGTATAGCAAATGAATCTTGCCTGCCTCTGCAAAGTCTTAAGGTTTTGTCAGGGGAGTGCAGATAACGAGAAAGGTTGTTCTGTCTGATATTTTCTTTCATATTGTCATCTTGTTACAACCTGCTGCCTTTTCATATTAATCCAAATAAACATTCTGACTGTATTGAAACAAACAAAAAAGACCCAAAAGACAACCCTGACTCTGAGCATTACTCTTTGGACCATTGATATTGTGAAGATTACACAGGATTTCAGTGAAAACTTGTCCTTGATTGCCTGATTGCTGGGGAAATAACTTTTAGGGGTGTAAAATGCGTTGATACTCTTATTAACTGTAATCACGTTAATGTAATTGGTGTTGTTTGTGTTCTGGTGAAATACTACATGCCCAGGAAACTTGAAAAATATCTGAGGAATTAATGTCTGGTTTAACATTTTACATTGATAAATGTACATCTGTCCTTATATCCTTACGTTCCCGTTACTGTGTTAGTTTCAAGTTTGGATTTGGGCTTGTGTCATATGTAATGTATTCAATCTTTGAAACGGCTTGCCTTGCTGTGGCTGGCTTCCGTATCCAACACAAATCAAGTAATCAAGCAAAATCTGGAAAAAGGTGTCCAGACAAAATGTGCTGGACGCCTAGAAATGCACATAACCAGAAAATTAAAACTATTGGTGCAGCTCTTGGGAAATCTCTATTCTCTTGTGGGTTGACTACTTGTACACTCAGGGATTAAGTTGGGGAGGGAACTCATGGGGTGACTTCTGATAAACAAAAAGTGTAAAGGCCAAAGAGAAGAGTAGAATGGAATACAAAGGAACTGGAGGTAAAAAGAAAAACATCTAGGAAAATGGAGAAGAAAACAATTATAATAGAAGCATGGCCATGCGAATATGTACAAATGGTTACCAGTTTTCCAATGGAAATCACAACCAGAAAACTGGTTACTGGTTAAAAATAATCAAGAATAGAATTTGATCCCATTTCTGGTATGATAAAGGTTATTGAGATTAGTTGGAACTAGGAAATGAGGAAATTTTGGCAGTACATGATTTTGGATTGAAAGTAATTGAGGAAAAAAAAATCATTAAATGCACAGGCAGTTAAGAATCCATATATCCCATCAGCATGGGTTTTGAAGAACATCAGAGAAAATGCTCCTTTTTTAGCACATTCAAATCACATTAAAGAAAAAAGAAATTCAGTTGTCTGGAAGAAAAACATAGACAATAAGCATCTTTCATCATGACAGATATCCTGAAGGAAAGCAAGTGAAGGGTTTGTATTAGTTTTTATAACCTATTTGTTAAACTCACAGATTTTACTGATTTTTTTTTTTTTTTTTTAAATATGCATATATTTGAAGGAACCTGAGGTGACTTACCCTATGCAGGCTGTTTAAAAATTTTACTGGTTTAGAGGAACCAATAGTACTTCCTGCTGCTTTCCCAGAGTAGTTCAATTTTTCAAGAGTATTGAGATTAAGTATCTTCAGTTTGGCATATGAAGATCTAGAGTATGTCTCCAGAGCTTGTTTTTCCACTGGCCAAAAAGTAAGTGCAACAGGACTAATAGATTGCACTTAGTAGTGATGAAATTACATCTGCATGAACCCACCCTAAATTCTTTTCAAGAACAACATTTCTGCATTATATCAAAATTCTGTTTGCAAGATGTAGTGAGAGCTGATCTGGTTAGGTCCAAGTAGAATCCTGTTCATATAAGTTGAAATCTGAATCAGGCCACTGTTGTCATGAGGTAAGTATAGGTTTTGGTAAAAATGAGTGAGAATGTTGACATGAAGAAATCTTTACACTTCAGGAGTTCTTTTTGTACGTGGATCCTCCAAAATGTATAAACTGAAATGTTCACCTGAGCCTCGCAGTATCTGTGATTAAGACATGTAGTATTGCAAATTAAATTAATCATAACTGTCCCTCTTCCTATGTAGTCTCTCTGTGCTTTGAAGTATTTCCAAATTTAGTTATAGAGCAACATCTGAACCAAACCCTACAACCATATTTTCTTGTAGTTGTTACTTTTCAACTGGTTTGACTTTTGGCTTCACATGCCTTCCTGTCTGGCATCTCTCACGACCCTCTTCTGTTGCATGTTACGTCTTCCACCTGGACTCTTCCAGGCTGTTTTATTCCTTTACATTTCCATCTTCAACTTCCTCTTTTTCCCGAGAAACAAGAATGTTACGAATTATCTGCAAAATGAAATGTCCTTTCTCTGTCCACTCTGTTGTTATTAGTGCAAACATTTCAGCTAATAGGAACAGGCTGTTTAAAAAATTTCTTTGGCAGGCGGATTTTGTGTGTGCGTGCGTTGGCAATAAGCAGTGTAATAAATGATTGTATAATCAACATTCCATCACTATTAATGAGAATTAGATTCATCTGTAATCTCATTTTAGTCTGTGAAACGTCTAACCAATTAGTCTAGCATTTGTTTGATGAATGGACTTTGAGTACATGCTGGTGACAGCAGTAGCTTTCCTCTGTACTGAATATGCATTTAAAATGAGTGTATTATATCCTAGTTTCATATTACAAATATTTCCAGTAAAAGAATACAAATCAATGTTATATTTTAGCATCTAACCTGCGGTTTAACTATACCACTGTATCATGTCCTATATATCCAATTAAAACTGTATTTTGATCCAGTAGTCTTTAATATTAGTGGTCAAGTACTAAAGGAAGCCAGCTTAAAGACTCAGTCTAGAACTACAGCTTATTTCATTCCATGCGTCATATATTTTACCAGAGAACTCTTTAATGTAGCAGAAATCAGATTTGGTGTGTATTTTTACACAAAATCAAATTGTACAGGCGCCATCTCAGACTCCTCCAAAACATTAGGAAGGATAGGATTCACTGGTCAAGGAAGCAGTAAGGATGACATGTATTCTGAATTCAAATGCACAATATAGTTTGGACAATTTTGTTTTCTATATGCTTTTTTCAGTGTTTACCAAATGGGAAGAATCTCTAATATAATTTATATTTAGATCTTTAAAAGTAAACACTCTTGGGGGGGGGGGGGGGGGGGCGCTGTTAATACATAGAAAATTATCACTGGTTCATTTTTAGTCTCTAGTGTTTATTTAGAAGTTCATTTGGTACAGGCAAAGTACAACACAAGTCTTTCAAAGATTTGAAAGCTGGATCTGAGTTGGGGCTTTGAAATAAGTGAGGGACCTGCAAGTACTCCATGTTTAAAGCGGTGTCCTCAGCTTTTTTGGAGCAAGCCTAGTCACTGTCTTCTGAAAAGCCATTCCTTGTCACATCTTGCTTCCTTATTCTGAATGCCTCCTGGCCTATATTGTTGTTCTTAGTCAAACACAGTGTTCAGACTTGCTAATAGCATATAATTTGTGATCCTTATAGTTCAGTTGGAACCCTGCTTTTTTAATGACTAATTTAGTATAGAGACACGGGTCAAGTAAGTCTCCTGATGTTCCCTTAGAACTGGAAGAGATGTAAACATAGAAAATAAGGGTGTCAGTTACAATGTAATGTTTTAATTTCTTGTGTGTGTGTACTACTTTCTTTGCATCAAGCTGTGTCTGTATAACGTGAGTTTTAATTTTGTTCAAAAATGTCGAGACAACAAAATCTATCAGTTTTCACCCTGGTTCGGTTACATTTTGAAGTTTGTCCGTCTACTATTTTAACTTAGCAATACTCAGAATCTCTAGCTGCTCAGATTCTTTCCTGTCCATTGTCCACACTGTTAAGTAACTCACAGGCCTTAATGGTGTTTCCTTGCTTTATTTTTTATTTGTCCTTCTTCCACTCACCCAGCTTCTGTAAAAGCTTTTGAATAAAACAGCAAAAAAAGGATACTTTAGTTCAAAGTGTAACATTTTCTCTAGAATTTGTTGTGCTAATAATTCTTGCAAAGCTGGAGATTTTCTATTATGGGTCTATTATGAGAAGCAAACTGTGGGGAGAAGTACTTGTCTCCGTAGTCCATTATTAGCACTGAAATTTAGCCCTGCACTAATAGCCATAGAGAAGAACAACGCAGTATCAGAATACATTGTTTATAACACTCCATCTAGAATTTTTCTGGGCTGTATTGATGTTCTGTAATCTCCAGCCTCCTGATACTATTTTTATTAATTTCTTTCTATAAAATTTCTTTGCTGTTTGATATTTATGTACAGTGTTATGGCTACACAAAAGTCAGGAAAGACTTAAATAGGTCCTACCCTAGAAGGACTGGAGAGCTGGATGCCTCTCTGAGAAAGGAGTGGTTCAGGAAAGGATGGATAAAGGGGACAATCCCCAAGTAGAAGAGTTTTCTTCTCCGTATTATGTGATTATACTGCTGCCCTGATTGAAAGAGGTTTGTGAGGGTTTGGCAGTATTTTTTTTTCTTTGGGCTCTGTTGCCTGGATTTTTCTTATCATGACGAATAAAATCTTGTGGAGAGGTTTTGATTGCAGTTAGCTATGGTTGTATTGTCTTGGGCTGTTGGGAAGCCAGACCAATCTGCAGTGTGCAGTTAACAATTTTTCCCATGCTTTGGTTAGTCTTCTCTTATATGACCAGAATAGCATTTATTTATTTATTTTAGGATATGTGAAGCAAGGTACCTGCTAATTTTGAATCTTGTATTTTTTTAATCTTTTAGAAGTTACAGAATTAGTTCCTGAACCCAGTCTATAACTATATTTGAAATGTTCCTGTCCTTGAATTTCAGAATATCTGACTCCTCTAACCTACATGAAAGAAAATTATAAAATTAAGTCAACTCAAATATTGAACCAAACAGTAGTACAATAATTATCTGGCAGTAAGACAAGTTAAATGCTCTAATAGTATTGTTTCTTTTAAAAAAAAAAAAGCCTTGTAGAAAGAGAGAAATTACTTCAAACTACTGGTGATAGTTTTCAGTAAGATGATGGAAATTTTCCGTTTTGTGAAAAGCACACTGAAAGGTAGAACTACTTTATTTATACAAGTCTTCATTATTAGTATTGAAGCTTAGAGTCCAGCTAACATTCACCCAGCAGAGCAACACAACTGAACAGTGCTTGCCTCTAATAATAAGAGAGCAAGACATCTGCCTCAGCAAACAAAAAATGGAAATATCTCAAAAAAAGCCTTTCTTGCCTGTCAGGCTTATCAAGACAATATTGAACCGGTTGGAGGTACATATGTATCCATCGCTATGTAGAACGCATATCAACAGAACTGTTAAATTTCAGGATGGAGAATGTGTTCATCTCTGCGTGCACTTCTGCACCTTCACACATTTTTAGAAGTCTTAGTACATTCATTTGTATTTCATGTCTCTTATGTAATCCAGAATCTATTTTGCTTTTTATATCAAGATGAAGTCGCTGTCGTTTCAAAGCAGATAAACATTATTAATAGAAATAGTATTTCATGTTTGGATGGTACATAGAAATAATCAGCACAAAATGACTTCCAAATTCTGAAGTTTAATAAGTATATTGTTTAGTATTTTCTCCTCTCGTGCCTGGTTTATAGTGATTCAGCATATGCTTTATTTTAAGGCCCAAAGTTAGATCCACCAAATATCCTTTCTTGCTTCAGCATTGTATTGTAGTTCTTCAATTGTGTTTACTAATAAAGATGGGAATTCAAATGTTAATGAAACAGAAGCTTTTCCAGTATGTGTGAGGAAATTCTTTCTCACATTCAAAGTGTATCAGTGGGAGATTTTTTTTTTTCCCCTACTCTTGGAAAAATTCAACTTGTATCACACCTAAGATACCTATACTGATTCCCTAAAGACCAGATGCCTGGATTGTTCTCATATGATGGATGTTAGTCACATCACCTGCTGCACTACTAGAAGATGCTCAGATAGCCTAGTGAAGAGGGTGAAGTAGGAACCTGAGTCCAGGAGGTATTTTCTGTAGAATAATTAACAGCTGGTCTGTGTATTCTTTTCTTCTCTACCACCCTTACATCTTTGGGATTTCTTTTTCCTTTCCTTTTTTCCTTAAGCTCCAGAAGTATTTTTAAAAACAAAGCAAAATATGTCTGACATAAGTATGCCTGCTCAGTTTTACGTGCCAACAATGTTCTATTGCTAATTTTTCTGCTTCTTTTGGAAATGGAGTGCTGTCAAGGTTTTGCATCTCACCCAATTGGAGAGTTTAATGCTGACAAGGAACGTAAATCTTTTGTCTTGGCTGAAAAGACAATCTATTTTTTTATTGTTATGTAAGTTAAGCAGGCACTGGTTTTAATTTGTGTTTTCAGAAGAGTGCCATTTTCATATAAGTTAGGAAGATCTTTCAAATAGGTGTGTCCTAGATAATTTTAGCAGATTAAGGCCATCCTCAACCCACAGGAAAGGATTTGTTATTTAATTAGTGTGTGCCTCTTGGAAGATTCAAAAGGAGCCCCTTTCACTAGTTACTATTGTTATCCATGTCAGGGTATGATATATGGTATGTTATATGAATTACACTGCTGGCAATAGAATATATTAAGGAATAGTAAAAAAAAATCATGAGTGTAAGCTTGTGCTTTTCTGTAATAAATTTAATGGTTTAGTTGCATGGTTAGGAATGTTATAAAATAGGACTTGTATGTGGTTAAGGACTTGTGTCAGTGACAGACACACTAGAAATAAAGCTAAAGCATCAGTGGAAGGTGTAATCTAGCAGGCATAGCAAGCAGATGTACCTCACATGTACAGGGACAGCAAGGCTTGTCACAAAAAAGACAAGACTGACTGACAGGGTAAAGAGAACCATTGTTTCCAATCTTCTCGTGTTAATTGTATGTAGCAGCCATATTTGCAAAACAATTTCTCTAAAGTTCCATGGCTTGTAAGGGAGTAATCTCACTCAGCCTGGAGTAAGCTGGTTTTTGTGAAGGGTCTTGAATGGTCAGCACATATGTATGCTGGTTTTTAGTTACGCTTTAACATAGCTCACAGATATTATAAGGCTGTGTTCTTTTTCACTCTTTGACTGTGCCTCTTAAAATGTGCCTTTCACCATTTGTGTTCTACTACCTAAAGAGGATTTAAGGGGTTGGGCTCCTCTGGAATGATAACCCCCCCTTCCCTCACTGCCTCCCCCTCCCCAAATCCCACCAAAGTCGATATCGCAGTTTGAACCTTAACTGTGTGGTGTGGACACAGTTTTCCTAAATTGATGAATGAATAACATGACAAGTATAACCTGCTTTATGGAGAAGGAAGACTGATAATTTTGGGATCAGTGGTCAGATATGTTACAGTATATTTTCTATCTTAAAAATAGATACTTAATATTGTATTATATTTATAGATCCGTCTGATATTAATATTATAATACAAAATGAAGAATTTCCAGTATTTTTCCAGCTGTGTCTGTGTGATATTTGCAATTATATGAGACTTTAGAGTAGAATGTGTGGGGGAGCTGTCCCTCTTATAAGATGTTGTAGTGCTCAGTGCTTTTAGGAGTCAAGCGGTAAAAGCCTTGCAACAAAACAAAAACCTTTAAGAACCTTGTTTATTGAATTCTGTTGGCTAAAACTGCCAAAAATAAATTAATAGCCGTTACCACTGCAGTGCTTTTTTTTTGTACACAAGAAAAATATCTTGACATATTTTTTCATTTTGTGATTGGTGCACATTTCAAGGGTATAAATTAATCTTCAAAGGATCCTAGGGAATATCTTTCCTGGACACTTCACTTATACATCAAGTTGGCCATGTTAGCAATCTAATCACAAACCTGTAATTCAGTGGACAACAATTTCTTATTGTGAACAGCGTAGCAGCTTTTACTATCATTTAGGTCAGCCTAAGATTGCTGATGCACCATATGTTTCAGGCCATGGATGATGGATGGTATCCTCTGGTGCCCATCCCTAAGTGATTGGAAAGATTGAAGACACACAGTTCACTTAAGCTTGCTTACTATTACATCAAGTAATCAGCGTGATAGGCAAACCTGTGCTCTTTATGTCACACTGCCCAACTTTCTGCAGGGACATTGTGTCAAAAAAACAATCTAAGAACATTTCCAGATGACAGGCCAGTTACTAGAACAACCATTTAACAACTGGATTCATCTAAAAAGCTTAATAACATGGAAAAGTCAATACAGGTTTTTAAAACACCTTTATTTATATGAACCAGACATGGAGTTTTGTTTTTAAAGGGTTTTTATTCCAAGATTGAATTTATGCAACAGAAAGATGTAATAATACCATCCTCATAGTTCAGCCTTTAGGATGTCAAAACATAGTGTTCCCAATGTTAATCAGAGAGAAATGCTAATTTGAAATAATTTTAAATGCTTTAGAAGTTTGTTTAAAATTTTGTGGTTAGAAACACACAACATCAGATTAAAGTTTAAGACAGAAATCTTTTTTATTTCCCAATGCCTGTCTCTACTGATAGCTTTCAATGTTATTTTCATTTTCCTCAACTCCATTGGACCGGTATCTAACCCAGGCAACTGAGAGCATCTTCCTTTTTATCAGGTCGTACTGTGGTGAGGAGTTTTTTACATTGTACGGAAGGAAAATCCTAAATGACGCTCTAAATCTCATTTTGCATAAAAGTCCTGCAAGACTTGCAGTATGTATGCCATCGGTCAGAATAAATCCAACTAAATAATACCAAGTGAGGTGTTTAAAATGTTAGAATTTAAAACTAGTAATAGTGTAAATTATTGTATAAATGGGGACATTTTTATTGTAAAATAACTGAGTTGAAAGCTGAGTACATAGGCCAAAGTGTCTCTATAGCACATCACCCATGAAAAAGGAGCTAGGCAGTTCTGTGAATTCAAACTCTAAAATGCTCATATAGCCTGTCATTAATGAACATATTGTTGTGTATGCATTTACTAATTAAAAA
This sequence comes from Strix aluco, assembly GCF_031877795.1. Taxonomy (NCBI): domain Eukaryota; kingdom Metazoa; phylum Chordata; class Aves; order Strigiformes; family Strigidae; genus Strix; species Strix aluco. The sequence goes on along the minus strand of NC_133942.1, from coordinate 25,355,665 downwards.
GCATAGCTACTGCATGCACTTTGATTAAATAGCTCATAGAATTACAGAATGTTTTTCTGAAGAGACACTGTTTATTTTGAACACTAAATTCTGGCAGCTGTTCTGCTGTTATTTTTTAATTTTTGTCTCAAGTTCTTTGCCTTAATTGATCAGTTACTGGTTTCACAGTTATTTTATTGACCTAGTTAGGTGACTGTGGCCTAACACCAGAATAAATACATTTTTCATATTTGAAGTTTGCAGTTAGTGAGAAGTGCTAGTAAAAATAGATTAAACAGCATTTGAAAACTAGTCACTCCAAAGTCAGAATTTCAAGGCAGGCTGCTTCTTGTCACTGCTTTGATAGCTGAAACACTGAATTCCATAACCAGAGACAATTTAGGCAGCAGCCTCTAAAGTAAATATTAAACTAAGGTAATGGAAAGAAAAAGCTATTCTGAGGAAGAGAGTTTGGGGAGCTGTGATTAACACTAACTTTAAAAACAAGGCCATCAAGGAGGTGGGGAGGAAATGTGTTGGTATTAGTAAGGCTCATCACTTAACTGCAGAGCAGAAATTAGAAAACTGAATAAGAAAAATTCTTCTAGACGTTGCCTGAATACATGAGCTTGTTCATGTTAGAGCTGTGCTTTTTGGTTGCTTACTGAGACACCTCCTGGGGAGAGATAATTTTATTGGGTTTACCGTAACTTGATCTGATATGAGGATACTCCCAGTTAAACCCGTGCACTCACACTGGAGCACATGAGCTGAAAGTAACACAGATTGAAGTATACAAATGAATGCAAGGATGAATTTCAAACTAAACTAGATCAGTGCAATTGGAAGGGACCTACAATGGTCCAGGTCACTTCTTTGGCTTTGTCGATGAGTGACCGACCTATAATTAAGGAAAAAGAATTTTAAATGTCTGAAAACACATTTTTCTTCAAAGAAGAGTTCATAAGAGTGAATAAGAGCAACTTCTGGGAAGTTGCTTTGGCAGCCTCAGGAGCCAGGTATGCAATAGGGACTTCAACTAAAATAGGACACAATCAGAGTCAAAACCATATACTCTGAAAAATTCTTTGTGGAATGTTTTGCTTTCTCAAGTTAGAAGTGTCAGTCAATGTGAAAATGTCAACAGGATAAACAGTCTCCCCACATCTTTTCTTCTTTCTTTCCAACTATTCTGACTTTGGTAACAGTGAAAACATAGTGGTCAGCTTCATTTGAAAGTACCCTGCAGAAGTTAAAACCAGCACCTAAAACTGCACTGAGGTATCCAGAGTGACGTTTGTGGAGAGGGCGGGCCAGAAGCCATGTAAACAGGGTTTGAGTATTTAAGCAGTGAAGGAAATCTCATTAGCCTCCTATGCTTGTCTTAATATTGGAGAATAACATCGCCATGCATTGATCTTAAATGTCGTGGTCTGTGTTTGCTTCACATTATGACTATTATGTGAGAATAGGGACAAGGATGGGCTGGAGTGGGAGAACCCATGCCCTGCATGTAAGAAATCTGGAAGTGACTGGGTCATAGCATTTGGCTCTAAGTAGAGACTCTCAAACTAAAAAGGCAGCACAACCTCAGCCAAGTGAATCACAGGCAGCAAAATACCTTTAAAAATCTGAACAAAATAACCTCAATTCCTAATGTAAAGAGAAGTCGCTGCTCTCACCTTAATTTAATAGTGCCCCACAAGTCAGGATTGCTTGGGTGACTGTAAGCGCTGTACATTGGTCAGGTGCTGTTTGCTCTTTTGCTTAAAAGGAATGTTTCCTAGATATCACAAGCTTGGAGATAAGCATGCAGTTTCTGCTAAAAGCAAATGCAGTGTAATCAGCCTCAGGTTCTGTGAATATGTGTTCTATGAAATCAGTAGCATCATGTCAGTGAAGAATGGAACCACACTGAAGTCATTAGGAAGATAGAGATTACATTTTGGGAAAAGCAAATAACTTCATTTCTGAGGGAAGCGGCACAGCAGGTAGATTTTGGCTGTTATGCACAACGGTGTTTTTTCTGTGTCTTTTATATGAGGCACTTCTCCCTGAACAATCAGCCCTATCATTGCAATAGGAAGCCTGTGATAAAACTGATTATATTTTTTTCAGTCAGTGCAGTTAAACAGAAAGAAGACGAAGCTTTTAACTACTGTAATCTGCTGTCCCTCTTGAAATCCTGTAAAGATGGCAGACACTTATGTTAAACACAGTGGATTGTTGGTAAAGTTAACCGTGTGCATCCAAAAGTGGCAGAATATGGACTAAGGTGCAACCTCAATCTGTGCTGTAATAAAGTAGCTGTTCATCTGTGGTCAGAGATCGTCATGAAAGACCTTGAGTTCCTTCACTTTATTTTGCAGAAAGGCCATCAGACAGCTTTGCATCATCTAACTCTATCAATCAAGGACCTCAACCACTGCTTTCTGCTGAAAGCTTTCCTGTTTGGCTCTGTTTCTCACAGACAGCTCAATAACTTGTCTGTGGAGCTGTGATAAATGTACCGTGTGCTTCTAAACTGTCTCTTTAACACTGAACTGAATTTCAACTTGTAGTGCTTGTGACTAATTGTTTTCATCAGAAACATTTTATTTCCAATTATTATTCCATAGTCTATTAAGGCATAAGAGATTATTCCATTATTTCTTTTCTTATTTATTCTCTGGCAATGATAACATTTGAAGGCTGCCCTGCATACAATGGACCGCTAGATTTTACTTGGTGAATAAGCTCCATAGTATAAAGAATAAAGTTAAAGTGAACCTGTATGAACAAGAAGTATAAAGTTTAATACCTTTTTTTTTAGCAAGTACATATTAAGCCAATTTTTAAAACTAGATTTTCTTGCTTCTGATTTGTGAGCCAGTCCTAAGTGAAACATTCTTGTGTTTTTTTCAATATATATAAAATAGGACTGGTATCACAAAACCTCGTGCTATTTGGGCGGAATTGTCTATTTTTGCTGAGGAGGCCCAAAATAGAGCTATTACAGCAAATGAATAACTTCTCACTCTGAAAGAAGGTGGTTCTTTTAGATCAGGTTGTAGGTCAATGGCAGGGCAGGGTGAGGAAACTCATATTGCAGCTGTCTGCAAATGAGCTTTGCTCCAGATACAATATAAAATGACTTCAAGGTTGGTAAATGTTAAAAATTGGATATGGGGACAAATATGTAAAATATGGGGAGGCAGAAGAGTTTTCATAGTTGGACATGAACTCCACAGGCAATTGCATAGCTCATACATTTTTAGCACTTATAACTTATGGTCTTACAAAATCCAAAAGAGAAGACTGAAGTTAAGCGCAGTTTAATGGTTGAGAAAGTATGATGATTTTTGACAAAAAAAGCATGTAAAATGTGTTGTAGTAAAGCAAGTTGCTAATAAAGAAGGCAGGTAAAAGCTTTATGTTTTGGGTTGTTAGATGTCTTGGAGCTTATGTGCAGAGAAAACTATTCCTTTGAAATAAAAAAAGATTATTGAAGTATGTTTATCACTGTGATAATGTGCAAGTCCTACTTAGAAAATTCTCAGCGCATTAGTTCACACAACTTGCAAAACTAGTACGCATTCAGCATGAAAGTAAAACAATCTTTTCAGGGGAAAAATGACATATGAAATGACTTCTTAATAGAAAATAAAAGGCACAGATGGCAGAATGTCTTCTGGGATATACGAATGTGGCTCCTATCAAGCATAATTGAGCTAAAACCTGGCAACTAGGACTTCAATTTGGCCCAAAGTTGGGTAAAACATATCAAAATGAAGAACTAGTTTTATACTTTTCTCTGTAGTGGTTTTAGTAGAAGAAGAAAGAGCATAAGGCACGTTAATTGCTTTTGGGAATACGCTATTCCAGGTTAAGAAGAATAAATATTGTAGACTCTGGAAAGCATGTTGATTTTTAGTGGACAGTACTAATTTACACATTCCTCATTTAGACCACAGAGGTAAAAATGGATCCTTTGGTGGGTGTAATAAGATACATATATTGGGACAATTCCCATTGTCTGTGTCACTGCATAAACGTGCAGAATAAAAAATAAAATGGGATGACATTGTTGTACTGCATGAAAAGCAGGACAAGTGGTGGAAAACAGCAGCAGAGGGTACATCAGAGCACAACTAGGAGATTCGTTTAACACATTTAGTGTGTAGGACCTCTCTGGGATGATTTTCTATAAGAGAATTATTTCCTGTTATTACAGTGCCAGTTGGGTACAGTCATCTTTCAGACTTCTTCCCATACTTTTATACCCTTGCAAGCCCATAGCGAGACCCACGCTGTAGTATGCATTTTTTGCTACTGCTGAGCAAAGCCAAATAAAATTTCTGCTTATAGGTGATCCTACTAGGCAAATATCTCTCTCTCTCTCCCTCTCTCTTTTTCTCTTTCTCTCTGAGTAAAGCATTTTCAGATGTTGTTTAAGAGCTGTGTCTCAGAACTGTGAATCTAATTCCAGACTGCACTGTTCTACTTCACACTGTTTCACCAGTAAACAATTAACATAAGCCCAGCTGATTTCTGTAATGGAAGATTTACTCTGCTAGGCAGAAGCTTCTGATGGTGCACAGCTGTGTAGGGTCTTGTCAGGGGAAAATAGGTATGAAGCTATTGTGAACAACTGCTTGCTGACTTCCAAAATTACTTGTACTCTCATAGCTATAAAATAGAGCAGCCATAAAGTAGGCTGGCTGGTTTTTTTTTTTTTCCTTTTGTGATATTTTCCCAAGATCACAGATATATTCCTTTTTGAAGAGAGATGTGCCTTTGGAATACCAAGGCACTGTTCAGGAGGGCGGAGCAAAGAAGGGGTTAAATTACGAGCACAACTGTATATTAGACACTGGTTGCCCACTATAGAGCTCTTGTCAATTGTAAAAATGTAATGTTTTTAATGAAATCTAGCAGACTCACAAAACTACACATATTATCCAGTGGCAGGAAAGAAATCAAAGCAAGACCAAGTACATTTTACTGATGCACTGGATGCAGGAAGAAATTCTTTCCCTTGTAGAGGTTACTGCCGTCTCAAATACGTGAAGCAAAGCTACAGGCAGATTTTTGAGCAACTTTTGTAATCTAATCTATTTATAATTGAATTTTATTTCAATTGCATGCAGGCTGGGAGCACAGGAGCTGGTTACTGTTACTGGTTCCCTAAGTGAATGCACTAAGATTTAGAAGCTGGGTTCGTTAGCAATGGGTTTAATTGGTATCTACACACAGTACTGAAGCCCCAAAATTGTATTCTGGGCACATGCTTGACTCAGTGAAAAATTGGGATAGATTATGTAGAGACAGTGTGTAATTCCCCTTGCAAAGTCCTCACAAGTGCAGAGGGAGGACGTGTGGTCAAGACAATCCCTTGCGCTAGCTACCCTGGCTATTGGCTGCTACAAGGTCTTTAGAGGCAGTGATAAATTTGAGGGTAGTCATCTGACTTGCCTTAATCAGCACTGATTAAAAAGATCTAAATGGCTTCTGGCAGCCCCTGGATCAGAAGGATACAGATGCTCTCTCCCTAGTGGTATGCCAGTCACCACTGTGGAGGTAAATTCCATCTATAAATGTCAGGGGTAACATTTCAGTCAAAAGTTGTACAGTGGCACTCAGAAGAGCTGATACACTGTGGAGGTATAAGAAGATTGTAAGTAATACTGCAAATATTAAAAAGTTACTATGTACATAGATTGTGGGGCCTTTTGGGGAGGTCATGTTCTTTTCTGTTGACTCTCTCTGAAAAGATATAGCATAAATAGAGGAGATCTTAAAGAAAGCTGAGAAAAATTAACAGGCTTCTGTATAAGTGTAATTTTAAAAACTGGTTAGTTTAAAAAGGAGATAAATAGGAAAGAATGTTGTAGAAGTATACAGAATTACAAATTGTTTGATAAAAGTAAATCAACTACTCGTTCTTCTTTATCCATCGTCATAATTCACGAACATGCAGACATGCAGTTAAACTGAAAGGTTGAAGCTTTAAAAAGCTTAAAAGAAAATGTTTCTTCATGGTACCTAATGCCTCAGATTCCCCTTCAGTGAAATGGGACTGCATTTTTTTCTCCATCTCTACCAAATGTTGAAAGTTTCTGAGTTCTTAAATACTAGTTGCTAGTAAGTTAAAAATAAAATTGTATTAAAATTAGCTTATGCAAAGTAATGTAGAATTGAATAGAGCACAATAAGTTTAAGCACTAACACAAACTCTGTAGAATTTTTAATGTAGCCTCTAGACTTCAGTGTCTAAAAGACATCCTCCATAAAAGTAATTATGGTGATTTGAAAAAGACATAGAAAAGCTCCTATAGCTTTTGTAGTTCCTGTAACTAATTGTATTCATGGTGAAGTATTTAGACATCAAGAGACCCCAACCAGTTATCTTTCCTTACAAATCAGATCTCAAAAAGCCTCCAACAATGGAATTTAGAAATTTGGCCTTACATTGCTAATTCATGTAGAACTTTAGCAAATATGTAGATATATTCCTGCAAATTCATACAAGCTGCTGTGGCATACCTGAGGAATGAGATGGCAGTTTGTGGAGCTCAGACCCAGCACCCAGGGTGAAGTCAAAACTCAGGGTTTCCCAGGTCTGGAATGGGGTGGTGACCCTAGGCCATTTGCACAGTGAAATCTAACGGTGGGTGAGAGAGAGTGGACTTCAGTATACTGCTCTCTCTTCTTGGTGAACCATCTACTTTGTAACTCTTTCTGAGTGGAATGGTTCATGAAGTGATCGGGGAAAATGGTTCTTGGTCTTGCATGCTCTAGGCTTCTCTTGTACTCATTGAGGGAAGAATAAATTAGCTTGAATTTAAAAAAATAATAATAATTTAAACTTATCTTTAAATTAATTTTTGTTGACTTGTATTAAATGAGGTGCCAAACAAATGCTCTATTAAAGTATATCTCTTCAAAGTACATCCACTGAATGGGAACAATATAAACATGAAGAGGAAAGACCTTAAAGGAAATGCTAGTCAGGTATTATGTTTTATGGTTAAAGGCCATCTAGGAGAAGCAGTAAAATAATCACTGTAGTGAGGATTACAAAGTATGTCATATTACACCTCACTGTAAATATCACTCTAATTTTTTATGGCACAGATTATTTGTAAGTTTATTTTATATACTGCATAGCACTTAATTGTCACTAGATCTAAAACCCTTATCCAGGAAGCTCATTAGTTGAGCTGTCTGCGTCTGTATATCTGCCATCAGCATCTGGTGAGAGGGCTGCTGCTGACCCTGCCAGACTTGGGTCATGAGGTCAGCAGGTCTCATTTATTATTCAAAATTGCTTTCTGACCTTTTATCAGCTAGGTCAAAGAATGCTGCATTCTCCTTGGTTGAATTTTATAGTGAAATCAGTATCATGCACAGATAATATAATTACCAATTCATGTGAATCTCATCCCCCTCTCTCCAAAAACGTACTCACTTTGAGGTTGATGAAGTTCGAAGAGTTGCCTGTACAAAAGCACGTATGCTTCAAGTCCATGTGTATACCTTGTCATCCTTGTGAAGTAACACATGTAGCTTCACATCTAATTCACACTTCAAATTCTGCATCTGTTTTCCACTGTTGTGGTACTGAGACAGCAAAAGGCAGAGCTCCATAGTTAACAGATGACCTCTCATTTTTATCACTCCCATTCTTTTAAATAGATTCCTTTTCACTATTTATATATTCAGTACACATATTCAGTATATTTTCAGTAGTAACTGTATCTCCCACTTCAGCTGCACACGCGTATCAGTTGAATATCGGAGAACTTAGAAGACCTGTAAAGCAAGAAAAGCGAATAAATATGAAGGTGGATTTCTTGAGGATTAGAACAGATTCCAGAAAGAAAAAGCACTGAGAGTGCAAAATATTTTTAAAGTGTTTTCTGATTACAGATGCGAGCTAGATCTAGGAAATCACTGGCCAGCATGACTTCAGTCCCAAACAGAATCAAGAAGGACGCTGGCAAAATTAACAAAGAACTGGTGACTTGAAATTTTCATTCTGTGGTGAATTAATAGGAAGCATAAATGACATTACAATAAGAAAAATGTTTTTGGAATTTTAGAACACTAAACTTTGAAAAGAAAATTAGCCATCAGATCTTAACAAGCCATACTACAATATGGAAAATTGGAAACCATAAATGGCAGATTGATTCTTAAAGGGAGCTGTGTAGTTCAGCATTATTCCTCTGGAATGATTTCATCCTTTTTAAAAGAAGGAGCCAAAGGTCACATTGGTCTTGCCCTTGAAGCAGACAATATGAGATGTCAGCTTGTGCTTTCTGACACTGCATATGATGAATAACCTTGACATAGTAATAAACAAATAACCTATATTAACGTTTATAAGCACAGTGAAGTATTAATGCAATATATATTTCAACAATATATTGTGAATATACAGCTTTCATAGAAATGGATTTCCTCTAGTAATACTCCAGTAAATTTATCGTTTGTTAAATATTGCTGTAAAATACATATTAAGTAACAGAACGTATACATATCTGAAATATGGCCAACCATATATACATAAACTAAGAGAAGTACTTTAAACAAGCAAGCACTGAATTAAAATTATGTAAAAAACCTGAACTTCTATATTCATAGAGATACTCGAATTGTTGTGAATAGTTTATTTTTAGTGTCTTAAATACCTGTAGTCAGTTGTCTGTGTAAGTGCATCTCTGTCATAAATCAGTATTCAGTAAGGTTATCAACTGTTCTCTTCTGGTATGTCCAGTAGCAGGAAAAATAATTGTGTGTTGGTAGGATGTCAAGGTGTACATAACGTTTGGTTAGAATGAGGTGTTTTCTTCTAAGTATGTGAAGTTGGGAGTCCAGTTACTGTGGGGAGAGTTATAACATAGTGTAGTCTTTTTAACAAACTCCTTCGCTTAAGAAAGGTCTTGTACTCTTTATAGCTGCCTTGATGGCACATTAAGGTTTGTTGTGTTTTTTGTTTTTTTTTTTTAACTGAAAATTTAACAAAGCTATTGGATATTAATGAAATACAGGCTGACATTGCAGGCTAGCCCTGTGCAGAGTTTGAAGTACAGAGCTTCTCTTGTTCATAAGTAATATCTGTATCTTGCAGTTCTTCTGTAATTTTGTCCATAATTTTTGTTTGCTTTTAACTACACACTATGCTCCCAAGTAATCTGTTTCTAGTATAGACAAGCTGTGTTGAGATTTCTCAGTATTCTTTCTGAATCTTTTAGTCATCTCCATGTACTGTTACATGCGAGTTAACCCCAAGTCCTACTCCAGCCTTTATTATTATGCAAACTCTATTAGAATCATGATAAAATAAATATTCACTGTATGTGACAGTTTGAGAAACACCTTCTATCTTAACACCTGCAAAACAGCCTAGCACATATCCCTGTGTACTTTATGAAGTGAAAAAAGCATTTGTCATTTTCCTTCTGCATGTTATGGATGTTGCATGTCCATGAAAGATACTTTGGTATCAGGTGTGTGTACAGAAGAGATCGAGGCTATAGTGATAGTATCATAAAAATGTTTCAAAGGTTCTAAAATCTAGATTGGAGAAATGTGGAGAATGGCATGACATTGCTGTAGATGAAACTGCTAGTTAGAAGTCAAAAGCAATTGTACAATAATACTGCAGAGATTAAATGAGAAATGTATAGAAAACGGTACTAAATAATTAGTGAAAAAAGTTTTATCTTCCTCTTTTAACAAACATTTAACTGTGCAGAGATTTCCATGTCTTTACAAGTATCCATCATTATTCCTGTCGTTAAGTAGGGTTAAGTGCTAGAACTAAATGAGCAAAGAGAAAGGACAATCCCTCTGTTGTCTTGACATTGAGTGTTAATTGCAAGTTTTTAAGAAGTGAAAAGTAAAAGAAAGAAAACTAGTATACATCCAAAAGAGTGTGCAGTCCCAAAGAAACTAATAAAAAAAATCTACTCTTTAGTGGGTGGCATTGTAAGAATAAAAAATAACACAAGAAGGAAAGTGAGCCCTGACTATTCATTTGCACTCAATAGCTGTCTTCATGGACTAAAACAAACCAAGCTGGGTCTTCTAAACCACGTTTTCACTTTCTTTTAGCTCTGAATGACTGAGTGATTCCCTTGGAATGGAGCCTGAAGTGGCAGCTGTGAATGCAACTATAAAAGTGTCAGATAGATACAGATAATGTGTTTTATAATCATACAACATGGTAATACTGCTGTGATCCCAATTCTGTAGACCTGACTTTAGCTCTTCGCACTGACAGAATTATTTTAATCTGTCCTTTAGCGTTTCAGTTTTTCCTAGGAACAAAGAGTGTCTCTAAGTGAATTAACAGGCTTAGGTACTAAATGCCTTACACAAACAGCAAATCTGTACTCTTGAAGTCCAATAGGCTATATGCACTGTACATGCTCTTTCATATACTGCCACAAGAATTCTTGCAATTCTATAGCAATGTAAAAATGTAAAGTGGAGCTCTCTTGGCAGAGGTAGGCTATTCCCCTCTGGAAAACCGTTGGGCTATGGGAACAGTTCATAGCTAGAAGGTCACGTGCATTTGAAAGTTGGCTGTGATAAAGGATGTGCAAAGATTGGGGTGCCTGTGAGCTTCAGTAGGCTTTGTGCATTTAATTAACATTGAAATCGGGTATTCTGCTGTGCTGCAGCTCTGTAGTCTCAACTCATTGGACTAAGAAGGCTGAGACTTTTATTTTGGAGCTGAGAGTTTATTTGGGTTATTTTGGAAAGATTAGACAGATTCTAGACTGCCAGGTATATTCTGATGAACGTGAGCTTGTCTTCTGCTCTTTTGAACATAGTTATGGAAAGTCATCTTATTTCTACAATATCTGTTCTAATCTTTTTTACATATCCATTAGAATTTCTACACTGCTTGCTTCATCTCAGCCACCTTGGCCAAACTCAAGTTGTGGTAAGTAAGAGCAGTATAGAAGTGCACCTAGTTAATACAGAGATGAACTCAGCACCCTGAGCAGGGAGTGAGCATTCTGTGATTTATTTTACAAGAACGCTGTGTTCTCTGTTAATTATGCTACAGCCATCGCACTGTGCTTTTGAAACTGCAGTCAAGGCCCTGCTGCACATTTGTACCTTTTTTTGTGCAGGAGCCCTTTTGGCATTTCCACTTCACTCATCGTACAAGCTGAAGTGCAACCTTTAGTGATCTCCTGAACAGGCAGTTTTGTTTTCTGGAACACTAAATTTGTTTTTATCCTTCCATATGTAGAGGGGTATATATGACTGTCCCTAGATTCACCTCTGATTGTGCAGACAAGCCGAGGGTTGAAAGCATATAGAAACAGAAACAAATCAACCAGTAAAAGAACAATACCAGCAAGCAAGTTTGAAGTACCTGCAGGAGACATGTAGGACACTTCCATATGGAATTTCTTGTTGAGAACTGGATCATTTCCAAATAGCCAGTATATGCCTACTTTTTCTATGTGTGAATTGGAATATAGATGTGCACAAATAAACAGTACCCTGGAACAAGTAGATTTCAGAATACCTAAATAAAGATATTCCAGATACTTTTGACTAGGTATATTGCCAAAAGCAGTAGAAGTCTTTGCTTTCAGAATTAACAAGAAACTAAAGATCAGCTATCAATGAAAAATCAAATTCTAACTAGTGACTTGGCTACCATGATAATACAGCCAGTGAATGTAATGTTGTTTCACCAACCTTCATAATTTTATAGCAAATCTTGCGGTACCTTGTGTGTTTCTTTTCTGAAAGTCCCAGTTCTTATAGCAAAGTGATAATATGAAAGTATTACCTTTTACTAAAAGCAAAAGAAACCCAGAGAAAATTACATCTTCCTGAGGAATAAAGGCTCAACACCCAAAAAGGCTAATGCTTAAAAACACAAGTGAAAAAGAATCTAAATAAAACTTTTTTTTGCTTTTTTTTAAACCTCCTACCTCCGAAGACTTTGAGTTTTGTGCTGAAAGTGGGCAGTATCAAAAGTGATTGCAAACTTCTAAGTTTGGCAATACTGAGCAGCATGCTCCTGTTATATTTGACCAACCTTATTTAAGCAAAGTGCAATGAATTTGACATTTTAAAAAATTCTGCTACTTCTCCATCTAGATTGTTTCTGCCTCACACTCTCACGTGGCACTTGAATACACCAAAGAGAGTGTAGAAGAGCTCACACTTGTGTTACACCTTGGCTTTTCATCCCCTCATGGTTCTTAATTCCAGTAACAACATGGTCTTGCACTATGTTTCACCTATCAACAGCAGATCATCTGCATTTTTTTGAACTGTGCTTTTTAGTTCCTCACACGTGTGGTTTCACACAGCCTCTGAACCACAGAGACACTTGTCAGTCACCTCCTTAGATGCCCATCTTCTCGGAAGTGCAGGTAGTGTCTGTCTTACCTGTTTATTACCCATCTCAGAGTGGAGGGTCCAAGCTCTTTTGTCCACTTACAGATACATCTTGCTGATGGCCTGAAGAATAAAGTTAAGGTAGGTGAATGGAGTGAAGGTGCAGTATTAGACAGGGGTCATCTTTTACCCATTAAGTACTTCACAGCTCCTTCCTTATCTACTCATTTGAGGGAGTGCCACATTCATTTTCTGGAGATATATCCTGTGGTGCTTAAAGGGGAGAGTCTGTTTCCCAAACGTGTGTGTTTCATGCTAACTGAAACAGATGGTCCACATTCATTACCAATATAGTTACGTATCATCTATCAGTTCAACAATGCACGTTTCTGATACTTATACACATCAACAAATATTGCTTATTAATTCACAGAACAGCAAAGTCCAGATTTTGTTCTCAATTGCATCAGGAGGGAAGCTGCCTTAAAATTAATCTAGATTCATACTTCTGTAACACAGCCCAGAATCATTGTCCATATATACAAAATAGATCTCCAGCTCCCCAAAAAAGGGACAGCAACTCCTAGTAGCTGGTGTTTTGGAGAAAACACAAAATTATATAAATATTTCAGATGCTAGTTTGCTGCTCTAAACACCAGTTCACTACGAATCTTAACCACGTAAGTGGAAATCATTAATTAAATCCTGTGTAGCCAAGAATCATGCATAATGTAACATGGCTACTGCAAACAGTTCACTCCTGATCATTTAAATTTCCTTCTTGCTCTTACAGACATCAGGAGCCTGTATTTGAAATAGTCCCTGATGAGATTTTGCTTTTACATCCGTGGAGATTGTCCTTGTGCATATTTATAGGACAGAGTAGAAGGATTACATATGTGGATTTTTGCTTTTATGGTATTAACTGTAATCATTTTAAAACTACATACCTTGGCACAATACGATCACGTATGCACACCTCAAAAATCTTTTGACTCTATGGAGAATAAGTGGCCTAATGCTCTAAGCCTTTAAGTAATAATACTATGATTGTGTCATGTATGTGAGATAGCCACTTTTAAATTGAACTTGCAATTCCATCTGAAAAATAGGATTTCCATATCTTCTATTAATTTTTATGAAGAGGATTTTAGTAAGCAGCCCACTCTGTAGGGCCGTGTTATTTCTATTGTGCTGTCATGTTAGTGGTGAAAATAGATAGGTTACTACATCAGTACTGCTCGTGTTCAAAAAGGCAATTTGTTTAAAGGACAGGGACAGAAGAAGAAGGAAGTTGACTTCACAAATTAAAAACTGCACAGCAGTTTCACTGCAAACCATCTACTAGTCATACAGTACTGTCCAATTAATCCATTACTCTTAGAAGAGGAATCCCTGTATATCCAGGTACAATCCTTGCCAAATATCTGGACACAATCATAGGCTTTTAGGATTACAAGTAACATAATAAAGGATAATGATCAAAAATTAAGCACACCCATACAGAATGCTTGGGTTAACTGGGCCTGCCATGTGCACTATAAGGCAGCAGTCTATTAGGTTTAAAGTGAGATTAAGGAGTTGTGTAACCTGCAATTATGCTGGTTTTCATTAAAAAAATAAGATGATTGGGCTCAGTAGGGCCCTTCCTTATATTTACCTCTGTTTAATTGGATTGGGAACTGCTTAAACATCTTTGAGTTGAAGCTTATAAGAAGATGATCCCAGCTGTTTTTCGAAGCTTAAGACAGCAGGCAGACAACATGATCATGTCAAGACTCATACTAAAGCCTTAATCCTACTTTTTCATCAACTAGCACTACAGCTGAGTCTTTAACCTCCTAAGTACTAAATGTGCTTTGGATTTCTCACAATACATTTTCTGTCAAATGTTATTGTCTAATAATATTAATTTTTGCTTCCTTTCTGAGAAGGACTTTAAAGAATAGTCTCTGTCTATCTGAATTTGGAGAGCTATAGTGTAAGCCTGTATTTTCAGTCCTTTTAAAAATACAATTTATAAGCTTGCACCTATTGAAGTCTGTTATTCTCTATGGAGGTGAGGAATTGCATTGACCTGTACCTCACCTTGTTATAACGTAAAACCCAGTATATTGGTAACTATTGTTCATTGTACATGTATTACTAGATTGAAAATAGTTGTATTTTCAATAGGAAAGAAATGGCAACAGCTTTAGTTTTATTCAGGTCTTTTTCCTGGGAAGTGTTAGTGTGACCAAAAGAAATTTTCAGATTCCTAGCCTCAAAACTTGCTAACCATAGCATTATTTAGTTTGATAATCCTGGAGTTGCATAAAGATTAAATGTTCTAATGAGTTTTTCCTGCATCTATTAATAGTATCCATGCAATGCAATAATCTCCTCTCCTCAACCTTTTTCTCTTTTTCTTTTTTTCTCTTTTTCTTTTTCTTTTTCTTTTTCTTTTTCTTTTTCTTTTTCTTTTTCTTTTTCTTTTTCTTTTTCTTTTTCTTTTTCTTTTTCTTTTTCTTTTTCTTTTTCTTTTTCTTTTTCTTTTTCTTTTTCTTTTTCTTTTTCTTTTTCTTTTTCTTTTCTGTCGGGTAGTGCTCCGATTTGTCCTAGTGACACAGGGCTGCCAGCAGGAAAGCAAGCGTAGTTAATGCTCAGCTGCTCAAACCAGTCAAGCAAGCTAGCAAGTCCCAGCTGTGCTACTTGATGTTTTTTGATTGCACCTAGTCCTCAATCTGTGAACTGTTTTCTGGACTTAGATTCATCAAGCTCTGCCGCTTTAAAAACTCATGCAGGCAGGCATCCTAGGATATGCCATTATAAGCTGCTGCCAGGGGATCTTCTAGGAGATAAATGGAATCTGTGTGAAGTAAATTAGTGTGAACCAGTCAATCTGTGTGTCAGCCTTGAGCCACATCCATGGGTAACTAGCTTGCTGACTGAAAAGTCCACTGTCTTTTGCCAATCAGAGGTCTGAGCCACCAGGAAGCAGTCCTATACAACATTAGTTTCTTGGAATAATGCCTGTTTGACCAGCTAGTGAAACTCTTCAGTATACAGTACTGTTCTGCCTGAGTTTACTTATTGCTTACAATTGAACTGAAAATCTTTTAAAGTCAGATAACATTTTAACAGTAGGGAGCATCACAGAAATGTCTTGGAAATAAGTACTTCCACTTTCATACAGCAGCCATTCAGCAGAGTCATGCTGTGCTGCAGTTGGCTTTACCTCCCTATCAGTAATACATCTTCAAGGCCATAATGCAAAAGAATAACAATAATCTGGCCAGAAGAGGTTAATAAAGAGACTCTGTGTATATTTTTTTTCCCATGGATTAAGCTATTTGAACAGCTTTGATCGAGAGAAGGGAAGAGCGTGCAAGCTCTAACATTCACATTATGCACAGGGATATGTCAGTGCCATAACCGTGCTGCACACTTTTGTTTCATTTTGGTTTTAAAAGCAAATTGAGGCAATCTACAGCTATAATTCCTCTGTAGAAATGGACTGAACCAGAATCCTCTAAAAATTCCCTGATTAATGAATTTAGACTTGAATATCAAATCAGTCTACTGTCACGAAAATAATAATGTCAATACTGTCAATAATGCAATTTTAAATATACAAAATATGTCTTTGTTTGTTGTTTTTATAGAAGCCACTGACATGCTGATAGGCAGTCCTATCTGCAACATGTACCTTCCCACACTAGGGTTCTAATATGTAGAAAATGGGAAATTTTGCTATATATATTTTTAGAAAATTGAATGGGTGAGGAGATGCTATATACTTTAATTTTAAAAATAAACTAATTATCTAGTAACTACCAGAACTGAAATTTGGCCTTCTTTACTAATTCCTGTAGAAATTGTTTTTCTGTTGCATCCCAGTTACCGGTTGAAAAAAAATAATGAGAGAGGGATAAATAATCTTGATCAAATGTGATCAAATAATTTAGTCTTACACCATATTTGGTTAAAATACGCACTACCACACATTTAGGGAAATTGGAAAAAATAAATTTGGGTTTTCTAGCCAGAGAGGACATCAAGAAGAAAAAGCAGTGTATAATGATTGAAGAATTAATTAAAGACAGTTTGAGGTTACATTTTCCTTTTTAAAATCCTCCTAAGTTTTGCAGAAGCATATGCTTCAGAGCTGTGCAGTAAACGTTGTGTGGGATTTTATGGTAAAGTATTTTATTTCTTGCAGCATAACCCACTGAGACAAATTTAACTAGTTAGGTGTTTTATTATATATACTACACAGAATACATGGACGGATTCTGGTATAAATCACAACTGAGATCAAGACAACTGCTTTAAAATTGAGTGAATGTTTCATTGCACTAATGAAACAAAAATGGGATGTCCTTTGAGAGCATAATTTGTAACATGGCATTATATTTTAGTTGAGAGAAGTAGGGAAGTCCCTCTGGGTGAATAAAACTTCAAGGTATATTGGGAAAAGAATCACTGAAAATTTCAGTTTTCCTGTCTGGAGTAATGCTGTCCTCATAGATACGGGGAGGGGGGAAAATGGAGTTTCAGGAGTTTTTGAATTTAAAATATGTGAAAACCTTAAAAGAAATTTCATACAGAAGGAAAAATGTTCTTTAGTTGCATGCAACTGACTTAGTGAGCGGAATGAGCTTCCTTTGCATGGGACTTCACAGAGTGCAAGAGCAAGCTCAGGCTTCCCCAGGTGCATGGGTTAGTATTTCTGCAAACTGAGCTCTGCAATGTAATATTAGGTCCTACTTCTGCATTCAATGTAATGGATTTAAGTTACTGTAGCTTCCAGTTTGACTTGTCCATACTGGCTTATTTCAAGGACAGTTCCAACTTCTATATGCTGCAGCATTCACTTTATAATAATGTGTTTCTCCAGGTTTATTTCCTTAATCTCTCTTTTTAAAATTAAAATGTAATGAAAACTGGGCCAGCATGATATTTAATCATCAGAAGATAACAACCAGCCATTTCAATTAAATGACAACTACATACATCAGTGCAGGTTTTTGTAAATGACACTAAAAATTATGAAATGACCAGCAACTGATGTCTTCTGTCAGTGAGATGAATTAGTGGTTTATATGGCCTGAGAAATGGTCTGGAAAAAAAAATAGGGTTCAATTCAATAAGGACGAGAGCAAGGATCTAGACTGAGGTAGGATTAATCTTCTGCAAAGAGACAGGATGGGGAAGAAACAGCAAGGTAACGGTTTCTCAGAAGAGAATCTGGATCACAAACTGAGCATGTGTCAACAGTGTTCCTGCTGTGGCAACAAAGGCAACTGCCATAGCAGGCTCTGTAGATGGGAGTAGCACCTGTAAAACCTGTGAAGTAATCCTTGTGTGGTGCTCGGCACTGGTGCCATCAGGGGCACGTCCCCAGCCTGTGTGACTCCCTGCCCGCCGGCACCGTAACGGCGACACACGTGCTCTGTGCTGGCTGGTGTAACTTCACTATCTGCTTTTTCTGTTTCTAGATGATTGTGGTGAGTGCTGCTAATATTTCACTTGCCATTTCATGACCATTTCCTGCATTTCTTATAATATTAGTGAAATAATTGTATCATTTTAAGTTGGCATCAAAATACATGGAAAAAGATAAGTAGGATAGTAATTCTCAACCTGGAAAAGAGATAGTTGAAAGAGGATAAAACAAAGGACTGTCCAGTCAGAAGCATCATGGAGAGATTGTGCAGGGCTCGTACACGTGCCTTTTCTCATACAAGAATAAGTTTCACATTAAGCTAATAGGGACATGTGCGAACAAACAAGAGGAGATGCCTACCTGTGTGGTGAAACAACAGAGCTTGCTATGGTCAGGCAAGTTAGGGTGTAAGATGTTAAGGATGCGAAAATTCTACATGTTTAAGGGAAAACTGGAGAAGTTTGTGGAACAGAAATCTACTGTGAGTTATTAAATGTAAAAAAAAAAAGTTTTGGAATTCCCTGAGTTTCAAATTGGAATTTAGGAGAAATTTCTGGTGAAATATTACTGTATGGTTGTTGGACTCTTACACTGATGATATTTGGTCTCAGCAAGCACAGCTGTTCTTATGCTTTTTATGATATCTATGAAATGTGCTTTTTAAAATAGTACTTCAAAACATTTCTTGCCCAGCTCTCCATCAAGCTTCTTAGGTATAATACAGTAAGTGCCTGTAGATCCTATACATCCCAGAAGTGGCATTGCAGCACGATTGTTTTATCCATTTATGAAAATAAGAACAACCAGCATTTTGTTTTCCTTTACAGCTTTTTTCATGCAGTTTTATTTAGATTCAGGCTGCTTTGTGTTCTGTATTGCACCTTAAGTATGTTTATCACCTATATCCTAAATTGCCTCATATTTTTGATTGAAAAATAATTTTTGTTGCCTTATCTGCTTGTCTTGAATGACAAATAAATTCTTGTTTTCCCTGCAGACAGACTGTCTTTGAGTTACTAATCCACCTTATCAATAGCAAAGGCATCTTATCAGAAAACACTAACTGGTTTATTCACCTGTGTTATGCAAACTTCTTTCTCCAGTGTGTCTGCCCTCTGAAAATTGCTATGCAGAGCACGTTGTTTAGACTTTAGTGGGTAATATTTCCAGAGTGAAATAAGGCTTTTCAGAGTTTAAACAGAACATGTAGAAATAAATGATAGTGATGAGTTGTTGCTCTAATTAGCAATTAGTGTATATTCACAAAGAATGGCTTGTCATTTAACAGTTCATTCACTCAAAGAGTGTTCCTACTTAGTCTAATCACCAGTCTTGATCTCTTTTTGGAAATAATTTGGTTTTATTTTTGGAAGTTGAAATATTTTGAAAGTATTTGCATAAATGTTTCATTGAATACTATGATCTTATGACATTCTTTTACTATTCTAAATTCCATACCTTTTTTTTTAATGTTTTTTTTTCTGTTTCAATAATCTAGAAGAATGAGTATCAAGTTCAGTAAACAACTCTTAAGAGCTTATTAAGATGTATCAGAAAAATTACCACAATTCTCAAGATTGATCCTGTACAATGAAGATTTATGTCATTCTTACATGCTGAGTTCAAGGTCATTTGCTTCAATGAGATCTGTCCTTTTACCTTACTTTCATGCTAACAAATGTAATTTCTACTGTCCATGTAATAATTGAAATTACATTGCACTGAATAGAAAGAAAATATCATTGAAGTTATATCAGAAATTGTTTCTTAACTTTTTCTCTGACTTGTAGATTTGGGGATTATTTATACTCCAGACATTTACATCACTTTGGCTACACAAATTAGCTTTCAAATGGAAGCGAAAGTAATTTTAAGGTCCATTTAAACACGAAGTAGGACGGAGTATCCTCAGAATGAATAAAGATCACACTGTTTATGTTTAAATAACTTAAATTCCATCAGCATCCTAGGTATAAGCAATTCAGAATAATATTTCCCCTATTGACATTTGAGCATAAAATCCTGTTCCCCTAAGGGAAAATACAATAAAGTAGGTGTCAGCATTGCGATTTTTCTATTTTCTTTTTCATGATTATATAATGCCATTTTTTGCTTTCACTCTTTATTTGGGCCAGACTGTTCTTTCCTTATTTTTAACTTTTCAATTCCCTTTGTTATTTTATGATATTTTTAAGGAACCTTCCTGTTCAAATTGAGCATATAACATGTGATGTTTTAAAAAAGAAAGATCTGAAGGTCTCTGCCTAGGTCCCTTTCTTGCTCATGCGTACACTCATTATGTAACTTCATCAACTAGGGTATTGTGAAGTTTGTTTGCCTGAGTTTTACCTAGGGAGGCATGTGTACATCTGAGTAAGTGACAAGGCTAAGATACACATCCCTCACTTGCACCAGTGACCTGATCCTAGCCTGTCCCAGCCTGTCTCCTGGTTTTCTGAAATAAGCACTTTCCTCCCTTCACTTTTTCCTGCTGAACCTCGTTCTCCAACAGCTCTTTTTATGCAAGTTGTCTAGAGGTCCACTTCCCTGTCCCATGAAAACCCTTTCCATTCGTGCTATCCACTCCCTTTAAACTGTTCCTGATGACTTCTAGTCATCAACTATTAGTGTGTGTTTCATCACTGATTTTTGTAATTTGTCAGCCATATCAGCATTGTCTGTGAACCCTTTTTTCCTCATTTTTGTTTGTCTTGGCTTTCAGTGGCTCCAACCTCTCCCAAATCTCCGCAATCTCTACTCAAGCTTATCACCTGGAGATCTTCCTGCTTTGTCCAAGGATCTTGCCAGCCTGTCTTGGTTTCTTTCATGCTCATTTCACACCTTCCTTCTGATGTATCTCATTGGTGTATGGACTTGCTTCTAGCTGTCTTTTATTCATTATGTTCCAAGTTACTTCTCAGCTGAACCTGGTACCTTCCCTAAAACACTGCTCAGCTCTGCTTTGTTATAAAATCAAGCAGGTTAGTTTAAATTATATGACTTATGCTGACATGGTCTGGGGCAGAGGGAGAGCACTTGAACAGGCTTGTCCTAGTCCCATTCAAGAGCAATTACAGCACCGACCTCCAGCAAGGGAAGTATCTGCCATCTCCTAACTGGGACTGATGGTTGGTGCCATGAAAGCATCTCCCCTTCTTGATTCACTGAGAGTTCTTTACTGGCTGAAAATACACCATTTGTTTTGAAAGGCTGATTGTAAATTTTTGCTCACTGCTATGTTTTTTAGAGAGGACAGCTCTTGTGATTTTTCTCTTTCTCTGCAGAACTATAGCCATACTTTTGTTTTCTCCCTTTTATCACAGTATACTCTGTTGGAAATTTTCCTATTGCTCTACTTCAGCGCAGTTCTGACTTTTAAATCCATGCAGCAGTAATGACTCAATCTATCACTCAGCACAGTGGAGCTGACTGCTTAATGGGAAGAACTGTTTTAGAAAGAACGTTCTAATAAATCTGGCACAAAACAATTTTTTTGAAAATATAATATGCACACTTCTATTTTCCAATTTTTTTTTTGTTGAAGTAGGAATTCTGGCCTTTAGTTAGTGTATTTGAAAATTATTTAAATGTTGTAAAAATCAGAGAAGAGTACAGACATCTTTGAAGACATTTCTTCCTGAACATATCATTTTGTTTTCATGTTTGAACAAGAACATTTGTTTGTTGTAAGTTGTTCTTCAGCATCAACTCACCTCATGCAGATTATCATGTCAACACTTCCTTGGTAGAGACAAGAACTAGGACTCCTCTTCATGTGGATAAGTTGACCATTGATACAAGTCTACTGGGTTTTTGTAAGCTTAGAAATTTACCCACTGTTCCTGCTTTACCTGGACAGGGTTTTATATACTGGTTGGTTGCCATCCAAGGCAGAATTTTTAAGCTAAATTTATTGACTTTTTTTTTTTTTTTTGGGTAAAGGCATGATGTCACTATCATAGATTTTATTATTTATTATGTTTTAATGTTGCATTTTCAAGGATCTGATTCCACAATTGTATTGAAGCCCTGATTGTTTCAAATGGACTCTGTAGATGCAGGAGTCGAGAATGATGGAACCTTTTGGCGACCTGGGATCAATAGCTGCAAACTGATGGAAAGTGCAGAGCACTGAAGTGGAATATGTGTCTTTTAGCTCTTCCTGTCTGAATAATGCCCTGAGGCCTTGTTGATTCACTCATAATTTTGGAAAATTTAAATGGGTGTTTAAATAATTCTTCAGCAAATATTCATTTGGTCAAAAAAAAATCCATCAAAAAGTTTAAGGGAACAAATTTCTTGTTCTGAAAACAGGACAAAACTACACTGAGACTGTGTATAGCCATTGGTATCCCCATCCACATTTAAGTTTGGAACCTTGCTTAGTTTTCTAGATATTAGAAAAAAAATTAACTATTTTCTAGTCACCACGATTTTCCTAAGAAATGGGACCAGCTAAGAGTTTTAATGGGACTGATAAAATGAGATCTAGTCTTTCCTGTGCTATTCTATAATATATTGTTTAATAATTGTACTTCAAGCTATATTGGTGGCTCTATATGGAGATACGGAGCAGAAGAGAGGGAAATGGACATTGACAAGGGAAGTAACTCTCTTCTTCAGGAAAACTTATATGGGATTTGTTCAAAAGCCAAGTGAATTAAAAAGTCACATACAGACAAATAATTGTTTCCATGAAGATATTTTCCTTTTCTGAAATGAAAGTGGTTTTAGCAATTAAGTAAAAGAAGAACTCAAAGTTGGTAATCTCTAAGTCTGGTTTTTACTGCACTTTGGAATTATCACTCATTTTATTACATATTCTAGCTTGTTATATACAACATATTTTCATCTTAAAATGAAAACCATTCCTCTCCCTGGTGAATGACTCCAGTAATTACAAAACCACCTAATTGATCTTTTATATTGGTTACTGGCTTCTTTGGTGAAAGACACAAGCACCTTTTATGGTTTCTAAATTATTTTATTATGTTAGGATACCATAAGAAAAAAATGGTTTTTAGTTCAGATGGATCACATTTAAGCCAATGCCTCAAACTTCTCCCTGAATGAATTCTTGTCTGTAGATTTTTCAGCTGTGCTATGGTTGTATATAAGTACTCTGAGTTTCTGTTTTATTTCATTCTATTATTTGTGTTTACAAATTATGTCTTCAGCATTGAATGCTCTGCAGAAAATCAGGAAGTGTTTGTTTCTGAATACGTTACATTTCTCCCTCCCCCTGATTTCATTCTTTATTGCTCCAGTCAGTGCGCTGAAGCATGACAAGAGCTCAAACTCGGCAAACTTCCAAGATGTGGAGGATACGCCTGACAGATGTGTCTTGGAAGAGTCTGAGAGTCCAGGTGAGAGGCATTTAAAGACAATCACCAAGTATCAAGTGATAAATCTGACACAGCTTTTGGGTCTGTAAAAAAAGCACATTGTAATGCTGTTTCCTTTTTAGCAGCTGTGATGTCAAATTAATGGTCACCTCCAGGGGTCACAGTGTGGAGCTGTTATCCTTTCCTCTTTCATCAAGAATTCAGGTCTTAGAAAGGATAAAGGCTTTATGACCAAAAAGAAAGCTGACACTACTAGTTCATTATAATTAGTTTTGGACTACACTGCTTACTTAATATATGTACAATGTCTGACCCTTTGAAGGTAGCATGGGATTATGAAAAATTAGAAAGACTGTATATACTGCAGTTGAATGTAGTGGCGGACATTCAAACACTGTATCTCTGGAGGAAAGCAAATTGGTGGCGTTAAATAGCTTGATTCTTTAAATCAGCTCACAATCATTATTTCATTTTAATGGCTCTTAACATTGATTCAGCTAAATACAGGAACATCCATAAAGTGCATCCTTTTTGGTGACTAAAAGATTTATCTTCATGTAGTTTCATTATCTTTCTTGTTATGGAACATCTAAGAAATTTATTAAATGAATCCCAAAGGGAAGGAATTAAATATAAAGTGTATCGAGTCACAGCTGATTAAAAACATTCTGTGCAACTAAATACTAAGATCTTTTAAGCAAACTGCGAGCTTTACCCACATACACCATATACGTAACCTGCATGTAGTCCTCATTAGTGAAAGAGTTAAACATCTTTCTTCACTTGATATTTTCCTTCCCTGCTTTATCTGGTTTCTGTGTACCCTCTTGCATCTTTGTGTGCTGATCCGTGTATCATATTTTTGATTCATTGTCTCTGTGGCCTGTCAGCTTAGTTAAGAGATTTCCAAATCTTGCAGCCTGTGCTGACAGGGGGCAGCTGCCAACAGTCCCCTGATCCTTCCCCAAGGAACACTGCTGAGATTTAATTTTCAGTCAAAGGGTGCAGTCTGAAATCCATGTCAGGTCCCCTAAGTCATCTCAGAACCCAGATAGGACCCATGTCTGGGGGATTATATTTCAGCACACTCCACTCTTCCAAGATTCCTTGGGAGTTCAACTGCTGTCATATACCTGATTTGAACTACATTCCCTTTTCATCTTTTCCACTGAAATGAACACCAGTATATGTTAGAATAATTGAAACCAATGAATTGTAAATCTGTATTCATTTTAAAGGCACATAGGCTTGGACTCAATGCTGTACAGAAGAAACCAGCATGAGATTTCGAAAGAAATAGCTAATCTACTCGGGAAGGAGCCAAGCTTAATTCCTTACTGCACCTACAATCTGAGGTGCATGGCACCTCCTTCAGAAACTGTTTATAGTCCCTTCAACAGTGATTATGGGCAAAAATATGGATTGTCTAAATTCTGATCTGTTCTGAAGTGCGAAAGAATTAAAACGAGGTGACACTAAAGTGTTCAGGTGAGAATTAATGTACCTTTAAGATAACATTAATTTAAGCCTTAAATTAATTCTGTGTGGCAAAGTGCACACGTTTAAATGGGAACTTGAATATCCAGTTCTGCACTCTGCATATCTATATGAAGTAATGGAAAGAATAAAAGCCTGTCAGGAGGTGAATATTGACTGGCAAAAATACATGTTGATAAAGCATCTAAACTTAAAAACTGAGTTTCATTCGGTCCATCTGACATCATTAAACTAGTAATAAACAATGAATTACTCTGGCTTTTGTTTCTGCCCATTCCTGCATTTTAAGACATCTTGTCTTATAGGTCTGAAAACCTCAGGAGATTTCACTACTGGTCTCACTGCTTTCCACTGAGAATTTGTGGCTTGGTTGTCATGGAGACATCGTATTTCTCCAAGAATTGCTCATATTGATCCGTGGACAGGCGTAAATGGCCAGGCGAATGTGAGGAGTAAAGGGGGTTGGGCAGTACTATAAAATGACCAGAGGTTATGGGTCGGAAATAAGCTCATAGCAAACACTTAGGTAAAGAGAAAGAAACAGTTTCATTTTGTTTCAGGATTCCGTTTTTGCACTTTATGCCATTGTCTTCTTTCACTATAGACTGAAAGAAACTTGTTAGTCACTTGTCATGTCAGATCTTTGGTGCTTGTCCTGACACAGCTGTCAGCCTTCCAGCTCTGAGCAGTTCAGGGACACACAACAAAGAGCTAGGAACATGAATTATTTATTGCTCCTTGTGTGGATGAAATTCTGTGATAAGAAATTAAGACACTTCTGCCAGAAGTGCTTGTTTGAAAGGAAAGATTTGGTAACACAATACATTTACTTAAAACTTACTGCTTACTTTTAGTAACAAACATTGAAACAATAATATGACATGCAGCTGGCTATGATTTTCTCCAGTATTTCTCAAGTACTTTAACTTTGAATCGTATCTTGGAATTTGAGAGTGCCTGGGAGGTCAGCATTTGGTATGGTGAAAACTGTAACTTTAGAATCTCTCCCACACATAGTCAAAGTCCAGGCAAACTTACATACTTCATTTATAAGTTTTTATTAAAAAGTCTATGTACATGTTTTGCAAAGTCTCTTGTGCTTCACTTACAATATGTTGTTATATGTGCAAAAGAGATGTTAAGGGATATATTGATTTTATTATCTCTTCTGATGAGGAAAAGGTGAAAATATGACCATACACCTACAAGGATTTCCAACTCTTCCTAGAAGGGGTTCTTTCTTACAACTTCTACCAGAATCAGGAAGGCTATAGAGCAGCTGTTAACAGGCGGGTCTGTGCATTGTGTTTTCTAATGGTGAAAGTTGCAGTCTCTAACCTTGACGTTAGACTGAGAGTTATTTTCAAAGTGATCTTAATTTTCTAAAATCACATAAAGCTTACTCTGCTTATTTGACTTTCCCATTTTCTATATGTCTGCACATGGTCTCACTGCTCTGGATGTGGGCCTCCAGCAATTGTAGAAAAAGGCATATACTCAGACGAATAGCAGGAATCCATTGGACTACCCAAGACACCAATCTGAGATTTACCTGTGATTTCTTGTGTTCAATGCGTGATCTGAACTACTCTCAGATAGGTAATGAAACCCCTCAACCTGCACTTTTCTCTTGGATAATTCACAGTAAACACTTTTCACGTGTGATGGACACAGGTAAATATCAGACTGCAGTCCCTTGTCTAAGTGAAATGGATTTTAGTTGCTCCCTTCATGTGCCTATAAGCTGCCATTATCTGTGATAGTGGCTCATGTCTGTTTTAGCCCCCACACAGAGGAGATGCTGGGCTTCTCTCCCAGATGCCTAATAGTAGGTTTATCACTGCCATTTTCCCCACATGCTGAGGACTACTTCTGTTTGACATGCAAAGCCTTGGCTTTTCAAACTTGTCTCTGCTCTGGCCTTGAATATAATAATCAGATAAGAATTACAACAGCTTTTTGTAGAACTTGACTTTTAATCATATCAACCCCCCATAAAGAATTCACTATCCCTTAGAGTGCTTCTTTAATATAAATAATTATTCCCAGCAGTGTTTTTCATTTTACGAGACAAATTTTCCACATTTAGGGAAACCGAGAAAGAGGCTGAAACTGCATGAACAGGGGTGTGTAAGTTAGACTTCTAGGTCTGACCTATTCACCCAAGTTTTCTCGTACAAACAATGGTGGAAAATTCACACCTCCAGAGAACAGATCATCTTATCCAAAGGGAGTTGCTTGAGATGGGTTTTAAGGGGATTGAAAATGCTCTGAATTTTGTCAGTCAAAATCTAAGAGGATTTTAGCAGGACTTGACACAACTTGAGGGGTCTTAGCTTTCATATGTGGTGCAATCCCACTAAGGAGGGTTCTGCAAGTATAGCACTTATGAGAAAAAGGAATAGATTTGAGCTGAAGTCACAAGAAACGATGTAGGTACAGATGCCCCTTGCCTCTTATTTCCTCCAACAGAGATTGCAGTAGAGTAAGCAATAGACTATTACTTCACTTAGTAATAGAGGGAGATCGAGCCTCCCTAATGGAAGATTGAGTTGGAAGCTGCAGGCGGAAATTACGGAGTGTTTTCTATCTTTTGCATGAAAACCATATAAAAGGTAAGAACCCTATATGCTTATGGCCTTCAGTAGCCAGACAGTCTCTGCCTGAGTCAACAGGTCCCTTCTGCAGCTCATGATCTCTCCCATCCCTTCATTCCAAGAACATTAAATTTTTCCCACTTCATTTTTTGACTTTTCAGGACAGAATGATAATTTTAGGTGTATGACAGATAATAGTGAAAATCTGAGCAGTTTTCACAGTCTTGCGTAGTTGCTTGTCCTAGATAGACCTTGTCATAGAGGTAGAAAAGATCTCTGTCTTGAGAGACAGAACTGCAGCAAATAGAAATGGGAATGTATCAAGAACAGAGATTCTTATTAGCCACAGTGTGCTTAAAAATACGGCACTAAAATTGTGACTATCTTGTTACCAGGCAAGTTATAATTACTCTATTGAATATTCACTTACCAGCTCCAAGCTCCATCCACTGGAGAGTATGTTACTTAAATCAGCACTGTGTCACCTATATGGCTGTTGATCAGTACACAGGCAGAATGTGGAAGTAAATATTCAGTAAATTTCTAAGTATTCTTTTTCTGTATTTGCATCATTATGAAAAGTAGTTAGGAGTAAATGAGTGATTCAGGAATGCAGTGCTGGAGGTTGCTGCTGCTGATGATGCATGAAGCAGGAAGGGAATGGAATGTAGGGGCAGCCCACTGATCACAGGCACTGACAGCCCTGCTGCTCAGCAACTGTGTACAAAATGTTAGTGCCTAGGAATTATTCCAGAAAGAATTTCTGGAATTTCCAATGTAGGCACAGACGAATCTGTAAGAATTTCACTGCAGTAGATGTGGTGTCACATCCTATCAGCTTTCTGGGTTACTAGTGTCATGACTCATGTCTTGTTTTGGGTTTTTATTAATAGTAAATCAAACTGTAAAACCAGAAGACTATATAGTGGACATCAAGAAAATGTGTATTTCTCTGTGCCTATGACACAGATAGACAGAAAGATGATAGACAATATGATAAATTTACAAGATATCCATTAGACTGGGAAAAAATAGTGTGTGCTGCTTTCTCGATGTTGATGTACTCATAAAAGGTGTATCTGTTTAAGCAGTGTTTCTAATACAAGTAATATTTAAAATTCAGGATGTAAATATGACCATACATCAAATAAGAAGAAATCATGAAGCTAAAAACTGATGATTGAGAGTGCTTTTCTGTGGAATTCCAATAAGCCATGACGGATTTAAAATATAATGCCTTAGTATAACTTCCTATTACTTCTGTTTACAGCTAGTGTAGGATTATTTCTGCTGAAAGAAAATATATATAATTTGAAAACTATATTTGCAGAGAAAACATAAACAGTCTATTAATTTAAACCAGAAATTATCGTTCTGCTGATCCACTGGGATGTTTTCCTTTAAAAGAGAAAAGGAAGAAAAAAGAAAAGGCTGTTCAGGAGAAAAGTTTTGAGGAACTCCATACATTCTCTTGAGCTGTTTTAGGTTCCATATTGTCTCTTGTAGTATAGCAATTATAACGTAAACAGTCTTCTGGAGGTAGATTTGTGGTATTTTTTAACACTAGCATATTGGTGCTGAAAGTTTTCATTCCTTTACAAAAATTATAGAGATTTTTACTTTATAGAAAGATTGTAAAATAGCTGATTTTTTAAAAACGAGATCGTGCCTGATACCTAAAACTGTAAAATCATTAAGCCAGATGAATACATTCCTTTTCCAGATGACATGAAGCCACATCCCTGGATATCTAAGGTGTGCTCCTGTAAGGTGTGTTAGAAAATCCTGCTTAGCCGAAAGAATTAGAAGATGCACCAGAACAGCCAAGAAATAAGACGTATGTGGTGTGGACATGAAACGGCTTGTTGTATTTATTATTGTATACCATTAACAATTCATTTTCAGAGGAAATACGTTCCATAAGATCAGCTTCTTTTTGTTGATTTATTGACTTCAATTCACACTTCCATCCCTAGTAGATTTACATTTATTCAATTAAATTTAGATAGTGCTAACGTAGAAAATATCAAATCTTTATTTTTAGATGTTTTTCACTAGTTTATGTACTGATCCCAAATCTTACAACTTTGACCATAAAACATTTGCATCAATTTTCATATTCTTTTACATACATAAAATTTAGATTTTTCTCTCTCCTTGATTTTGACTTTTAGTACCAATTACATTTTAACACTGAGCAAAAGCAAATGCGTTTGAAATTATTAGAAAATTTGCTTGCATTTAAAGGAAAAATGAACATTTTGAATTAAACATGGAATATTTAGAAACAACTAGAATACAAAGAATGTTCTGTGTACAGGAAGCATGGGAAATTGGTTATAAATCTGGTCATGTCTAGCATGTAAATTTTCCTTTTCTATAAATACTGCCATCACCATCCTCTGTTGAAATGTACTACCAATATAAGTTGGAGAAACCCATTGGAGTCCTCTTCTGAAATGATATACTTCATTGAATTTCTATTTGTGCTCACTGGGAAAAGCAGCTATACATTTTTGTTGGTTTTTTTCTAAAAAAAATCATTATGTTTGGAGAATATTTGCAGCTTATTAGACTCATTTATCACTTAACGTTCTGGGGGATTTATGCTGGTGTGACAAATAATGCCCACTCAGAGCTGTAAACTCACTTTCTGTATTACCAACAGTGGGACTGCTAATGAAGTCAAAGGGACTTGGGGATATGCTTTTCTGGACCTGTATGTTATGGTGGAAATCATACTGTGATGTTATCCTTCCTAATTGTCATGTCAGCTGTAAGCTGCCTTAACTAGGAGAGTGAAGATTTCTTCAGCGTGGAAAGATTCTTTGGCAATAAATCTTTCTTACTTGTGGGGACATGTCATGGCTGCAGGAGTAACAAAACCAGGGTTCTGTTGCCATACTATGGCTTGAATTTGGTTAAACGTGAAACAGAGATGAAGCCTTCTTTGTTCTGCTTTTTTATATCCCATGAGTCTGTATCTCTGAAGTGTAGTGTACGGCAGAGAGGTCTTCAGAAACAGTGAGTGGAAGGGCCTTCTGAGATGTAGTATTTCAGGTTTTATTCAGTTAAAGAATATGTCATTAAAATAGGCTACAATCCATAGAAGATAAAGATATTTAATATTATTTTTCTGTAATTGTAAATACCATGCAGACAAAATACATATTTTAACAGAAAAGTTACTGGTTTTTACATAATCGGTATTTTTCAGAAACAACTTTCCTTATTCTTAGAAGGTATTTTCCTGTGTAAAACATATCTCTTGTTTATATAAACTTGTATTTGAATTACGGTGACTAAACAATCTGGATGTTGAGTGTTAAGGCTTCGTTCTTTCACTTACTATGCTGGATTTCTGGAACAATTTTGTGGACTTATTTATAGTTGTACAACAGAACAGAGAGCAGAACATGTCTTCAGCTGGTTTATATGGTTTTATGGTTAAATCAGAGCTGCAAACATCAAGAAGCTAAAAATAAAATTGCAAATACACCTACAGGCACTTAGTAACACCACAGCAAAGCAAAACAAATGGTTTGCAGATAGCAAAACAAATGGCAAATAAGGGATGGACTTTGCTATCTCCTTTGCCACGCATCCTTGTCAACAGTCACCTCTAGCTGGCTGCAGTAGTCTTCCACTGGCATGGAAACATCCGTTTCCCTTCACAACAAACGTTACCGCTACGCATCAGCATCTGCTCACTTGGGCCAGCGCTGTTCTTCGTGCCCGGGTAACAACTCTCCTTAAAACTATTTCTACTAGATATTTTAAAAACTGATGTGTTCAAAGAGGTCTCATAACTCAAGAAATTGGCATTGTCCGTAACACCCAGTATTGCTGTAGTAGCAATTACATTTGCGCAACACAATATCTGATTGCTCGTCTTTAATCCTGCAAAGCAGAGCACATCAGCAGACTGCCAATACAGACAGCCCTCTGAATGGTTTGTGCAGCGATGATTGGTGTTTGGCACATGCTTATGCGTGCTTTGTGCTAATTATAATTACAGTATTGGTAAGGTAAGGCAGGAACTTTTTTACTAGTTACATTTATTTCCCAGTAAAGCAAATATATTTCCCATATGGTCTGGATGTCTTTCAAACAACCAACTTTACAGTACATGCTCAAGAGAAACTCTGGCTTAGAGTGACCTTTTTGCATCAAAGTGGCAATCTTAGAGCTATATACAAAAACACATATTAACCTCCTCCAATGATTGCTTGTAAGCCATAACTGAAGAAACATTCCTATACTAATGCAGTCTGATGTACCACTGTATTCATGCTTATGGAGATTGATTTTACAACGAAGTTGCAAGGTAATTAAGAATGCATTTTTCTGGTGTTACGCTGAAGGAATTCTGCCAAAAGGAGTAATATGCTAATATTTTAGAGTTGTTGTCTACATTTTAGATATGAGGCAAAAAAAAATCATGAATACCTAAACTGTGAGGTCTTTTTTTTTTTCGACCAGAAATCACAGGGTCCAATAAACCGTATGGCTCAAGTTGTGGTTTCACAGTCAGTGCAGTTTCTCCCCAGTCCAGCCATATGCTTCTGTGTCCCCTCACTTATGTTTGCACTGGGGCTTGTGTAGCCAGGCCGTGTGAAGACAAACACTGACCTCAGTGCAAAGAGCAGAGGTGGAACAAGCAAGCCAGGCTAGGACGAAGGCAGAGATGCCATGTAAGTGTGGGACAACCCACTCATACATCAGCATTATCGCAGCATGAAATTTGAGGTGTAGGGTTCTATATGCAGGGCTCGCTCTTGAAAATAGATTTTCAGCCTTGAAATCCTGTAGGCATTTTTTTACATTATGTGCATAATTCATTATGTTGTTAAAAAAAAATTAAAAAGGAGGTTACTGGTCCTTTAGTATAAGCCCAAGCCAAAACTCACTGATGTCTCTTTGATCTGAGGGATTTTGAGTTTTCCAAATGATTCATACTTGCTGAATGGTCACTGACCTAGTTTCCTGCCTGGAAACATCCCTAAACTTTGAACTGTTCATTTATGGCTCCAAATCCAAGCATTATATTTTGAAATCTCTTGTGTTATTTACGTATTATAAATTTGATCATTGAAATCAACTGTTTCCATTTTTGGGTTGCATTTTGTTGAGCAAAGCTCTTCCACAGTCCCGTGAAAGAAGTTCTGAAAGCAAATTGTCATGGAACTTGAAATATATAGATGAGATTCAGTGTTTCTTTGAAAAAAGAGACACTTCAACAAAACCACTATGTAACAGGGCTACGAGCTCCAGACAACACCAGAAATCTAGCAGGGGAAATGATTTTGCAAGTCTGACGGAGTGTTGAAAATTCAGAAAGGAATGGGACAGGTGCAATAAGCAGCATTACCTCTCTCCAGGTTTTTACTCCTTTTGAAAAAGCATGTTCTCTGAAGGCAGACTAGGGCAGTGAGCTCCAGAACAAATCTCAAAGTCATTGTGCCAGCGCTGAATAGCATTGCATGCACATTCCTGATGGGGGATCTGTGAAGACAAAGTTCTGCTTCTCGCAATGGGTATTTGTGCTGAATTTTGCAGGCCATTCTTCTTGCATGAGAAGAGGATGCAGAGGTATTTCAAGGGCTGGTCTTCTCCTTTTTCCTTCCTCATAGGGTATGCAGTCTGAACTGCTAGGCAAAGCTCTTAGAATTATTACTAGAGTTCGAGTTGGGTTATAATTTGAATTCATAGATCCCCAAAGTGAAAATTCATCAGTCTTATTTTTGAAGAAATAATGCTGAACTTGGATGCAACATAAAATTCAGATAATAACCCAGGATTTTTTTATGGGGGACCACGGGAAGCTTGTTTCTTGAATGACACCTGCTGGAAAGTCTAAAGTGTGTCCGAGAGCTGTGCTGCAGGACAGAAGCACATCGCGTAAAGACTACCTTCCCTGTCTGCTGATGAATCTGTGTCCTGGATATGGTGTGATGGGTAAGTACAAATATAGCTGTCAGGGTGAAGCAGTGCAAGTTGCTAAACAATGTTAAGCGTTATGAAACTTAACAAACATCTGCAGAGGGGTTTTTAGAGTCGACTGCGCATTTGATGAAATTCTTACACAGTACAAATTTAGTTGCACTTATCTTTTTCTTTCATATTTTTCTAGAAACTTTAGCTTGAGAAAGCAGAGTTGTGCAGCCTGAATTTACATTGTGTCTTGCAAACATAGGGATAAAAGCTGGTTTTCTTCCTCTGGAAATACTCTCAATAAGATAGCTGTGAAAAATAGCATCACCGAAGTAGCATATGTCATTTCATTAAGTGCATTACTCCCTCTGTTTTTACAGCAACTGGGAGATATTTCTCGGGGGATGGGGGTTTAGCGTTTGAAAACTTAATACTCAGCAGAAAAATATTAACAATATCCAACACTAGTAAAATAATAATATTTTCCTTACTTATTCTCAAATTGTATCTAAATAATGTGTAAACTTCCTGATAATAAGGACCTGAGGCAGTAGTACTCTAAATCATTATGAATTTTCCACAAAGAAACTCAGGGTAATAGAAGATTCTGTTCAGTTTCAGAACTTTATTTTCTATAATCACACTGGCAAACAGACTTACAGCTGTGCCCATAAATGCAACATACATATTTTTGTTGTTTGTTTTGGTTTATAGTCTTCCTGCCATGTAGATGGCAGCAGCACTCAAGCCTTGAAATTCACTCCAGCTTAAGTTTATTCTGAAACACCATGTTTAAGAACATTATTGTTGAGAATGAACTGAAAGCATGATTACTTTAAAGATGGATATCAGCATAGCTATATATACCTTTAAAGAAGCCTGTAACTTCATAATATCAGTGTTTAAAAGGTGACATGTCGTATCTGTCTGTATGAACATAGATGCCACTATTTGTTTTTTGTACATTACGATGTATTTTCTTTCTGTAAATTACATTGCTAATACTTTTTCTACTGTGCTAGATTTCAGGATACACACAGTGTTTCTGAAAGTTAAAAAATGTTAACATTTACTAGGATAGTTCCCACATTTATTTCCTTGCAAAATGAGAAGCAGCTAGCAGGTGCTTGGGCAGGAAAGCTGTAGACTGTGGGCATCCTTGTCAATGATACAACGAGGAAGGACAGAGAAAGGTATGGGATACACAGTGTAGGATTTTGTGCTGTGGGCTCTACTAATCATAGTGCTTTATAAAAAATATCATGAATCATACTGGAAAAAAAAAAAAAAACAAAAAAACAACACATTTTGAAGGTCTAAATATCTTTAGCTTGGCATAGCATGGAATTGTCTGCACTCTGACATTTACTTTGGCTAAGAAGGAGAGAGAGGTTTTGAAAGAGAAGCAACAAGACTGAGACCCAGAATCAAAACTGTCTGGCAGCCTCAGTCTCTGCAGCATCAGATGAAACCTCAGGGAGGCTTTGTGGGATCATCTCCAGGCCCTGGGATATAAAAGCAGGTGTGACACACGTGACTGTGCACAGAGAAAAAAAACTAGCACAAAAAAGCGTAATGATGGTAGTTCCTTGAACTAGGAAATACTATTTAAATGCTGGAGGCAAATGGTACTTTTAGTAAGCTGTCATACAAAGTGGATCAGCATTAACTCCCTCAGTGCTTCTTAACCAGTAGCAGCTGAACTAACAGGGAGATTAAATATCCAATTGACAGCATTTCTCATTCCATAGGATCCTGTCTGGGGATGCATTTGGTGGAGATTTAATCCACACTGAACATGGAATCAGCTAAGGTAACTGGGGAAGTGGGCAGACTGCGGCACTTAACCATCCTCATCCAGCTGCCACAGCTGCAGATTTGGACAGGTCTGTTCTGGCCTGAGAGAGAAGCAGGAACCAATATCCCTCTGATACCCTTGTTATGTGGTAGGAAGTAGAAACCCTTGGCCCAGTATATCATCCAGCCAATTGTAGTCAGGCAGACAATCTTCAGAGGACAGAATTCCACACTGGAGGGTCCATTACAGCTTCAAGGTGCACTCAATGGATGATCTGTGACCAAAAAGGCTCCTAATGCCTAACGGCCCTATGACCAAAAAGCCCTTAAAGATGTTGTGATACATGTCCTGGAGTGATAACATTCCTCCCACTTAACTAGTGCTTCAGGTAAAGGACTAGCAGAGGGAAAGTATGAACTTGTGGCTGATAAAATTTGTGACAACAGTAAAAGTAGAATTAATGATGGTTAGAAAAGAGCAGCAACAGAATACATGTCCTATCAAAACACTGGGATAGCCAGCTTTTGTCTCTCCTGTATACCGTTGAGGATGATGCTACAGCTGCTACAGTGGACAGTAGTAATGGGAAAAGCACTTCCCTTCTTAAATTTCCTCCAGACAAATACATGCCTAAAGGAAATATACTTTAGCTGCTTATAGGGTATGTTTTGGAGATTTGTTGGTTTTTACTCTCCACTTCATAGCATCCGTTAAATCAATCTTAGATTCCATTCCAGTGAGCAGATATTTGTTAGAAAGCTGCTTCAAGGTCTCCCAAATCCACATGGGGTTTTGCTGATATTTTCAAAATGATGCCACTGCTTAAGTAATAAGAATATCTTTTCACCTTTCCTCTATTACACTGGTAGTACACTCAATGTAGTTATGGGAGAGTTCCATGCTTTGCAACCAGAGTTCATATTAGTGCTGATTGTTCATGACCTATAAAGAATACATGTTTTAAAAGCTCTTGAAAAAATAATTTTCTGTGTATTAGCATTTTGCCCGTGGAATGGAAATACTTGCAAGGCCCTACCATGGAGAGGTTTTGTAAGGATTTAGTAAGGACTGTGTAGGTGGTCACGGCATTTTGTAAGTAAAATACACAACCAAAATTACATAACAAAAAGCTTGGTAGATTTTCGTTATCCCTGCCCGAACTTGTTATGCTAAATCAACAAAACTACCTGAGCAATATGATACAGAAACTCTGAGACCTACCAAACATGGCTTTCCTTAGAGATATTTTTGCAGTCACCCTAGAGTATAGCTGCTCCTTAGGAACTTCAGATTTGCAGCAATAAGATTTCAAGCTTTAAAAGAAGTTGATGAACAATTTTAGTGGATAGGATACTGAGAAAAACGTTGAGAAGACATCACAAGTGAAGACTCATTCCAGGCACTGTTTCTTATATTTGTTGCTTTAGTTATATGGAGTGACAGCCCAATGAATCACTGGGTGGTCTTTTGGTCTGACAATTTGGCTATTGTCTGAGCAATTAACAGGCAGTCAGCCAGTTGTAGTGGCTAGTGATTAAATTACAGAGGTTCTTCAGTGGTTTCCATAAAGACATCTCTGGGAAGAGTTAGGTGGATCCACCATCTATCATATGATGAACATGTTATGTTTACATGTTTATTCAACTAAATACTTAAGAATATTATGTCACTTGAGAAGAGTTGATATTTGAAAGACATTTCATGCTTCTGGTTTCTGCTGTGCTAACCCTGAGCATGAGGAGAATTTATGATACTGTTGGGATAAACCTTTAGCTTTAATTTTTTTTTTTTGTAGGAGATTTCAGAAATATCTTTCCTCATGTCTTAAGCCACATCTCTGACTAACTGCATAAGTACTTCACTGGTTTCATTCTGGATTTTTTATTTAAAATTGCCTTCTCTGTTATTTAAGTCCTTTAAGCAGATATTATTGGTGTTAACTTTTTGCTTAGCCCATGAAATGAGTAGTAGTACCCTGTGTTACTCCACATTTTAACAATGCCTAAATCTATAGATGCTTGTCTGTGTTTCTGCTATTTGGCTGTTTCTTTTCTTCTGCGTGTGTGGGACAAATCTATCACACTCTTCCCAGAATTTTGAGGTTTTTCTTCCTCCCATGATAGGTAGTACTTAAACTTCCACAGGGAGAGAACAAGGTAAAAGCAGCAATAAGGAAAAATAAAAGAAGTAAACTCTATTAGCAAGAGTAAATATACCAGCATGGCCAAATTATGATCACACTGACCTCCAAGCTGCACTCTGATCTTTTATGGTAATTCTGAACAGAGCTGCTGAAAGTAGATGTAAGCATCAATACTCTAGGAAGACGGGGGATTTCTGGGAATTTGTATAGGATACAATCCTGCAGGTGTTGGGTACAGTGCCCACTGCACTGAGCTCACATGTGGCATTTTTGAAAGGGGGGGAGGAACTGTAAAATGAATTTCAGCAACATTATGTTTTCTTAAGCATTTAGCCCCTTTTCCTGGGGGTAATCTTTCTGGATTAGCCAGGAGAGTGCCCTTGCTGGCTAGCAGAGGGGAGGAGGTACTTCTGTACATTTTAATGCTTTTACAACTTCTGTACTAAAAGACACTGGGAATAAGAGGGAAGCATGCACGGCTTCCCTAGGGATAGATTCAGCTCCCTTGCACACAAAGGTTTTGCCAAGGTTTTGGCAAAATGAATCCCCACGGTAGATTGCTCCCATTTTCTTACCCAGTATTCAGTCCCAGACTGCATCCTCCAGCAGCTTTTATTCAGCCAAAGCTGCTTCAAGAAGGGCTCAGGGGCATCACTTGGTCAGCAGCAATCAGTGGGTTAATACAGCCTGGCTTCTGCCTCTCTCAGATGTTCAGGAGAAGATAATGAGGCAGGGATAGAGCCTGCAGGTTAATGAGATACCCCGATTGGAAGGCATAAATCTGAGAGGAGAGACTTGGGAAGCAGAAGAAGAAGAGGGAATGTGAGGGTCTTTATATTCTGTATACTCAGTTGAGAGAATTGCTGGGGCAGGATTGGTTTCCAGTATTATAAAGACCATCTGATTTGTTAGAGCATAGCTGAAATTATTCATCTGCCTGGCAAAAATAGTCTGCCTTTTACACTCCTATTAAAATCAATACAGGACTACATTTGGAACTCTGTTATGCTAAAAAAAAGTGCCCCCCCTCCCCGAACCCCAAACAAAACACCAAAATCCAAAGGCACTTATGTTAGGATAACCAGTGGAATCTCTCTAACAAATTCTAACTAGTGCTTGGGTAAGCATTGTTAGAAACATCTGTCATGCATTTGAATAAAATCTATTAATAAAATGAATGAGTAGATCTTAGACAAATATAGAGAGGTAATACAGTAAAACAAATGGCCCTACTACAGGAAGCTGTTGTACTGTGCTGTTTTGAATAACATCATGAAAGCAGCTTACCTTTTTGCTGAATCTTTCAATAATCCTGGGCTGTAAATGATGCAGCCATGTAAATAACTCTGACAGTTGCACTTTGACCATATAATATGAAAAATAACTAGTTCTCCATAATTGCATTGTCAAAAAATTCCTCCTTCTTATCAGTATGCGACCTCCTGTTACAGACAAGCAGAATACAGAACAATCTACACAGTCTGCAGCATTCAAGATGCTGTTCTTACTGTTATTATCAGCAATGACGATTATCTCTAAATGTTCAACAGTAAATCCAGAGGACTAAATGGAAACATTTCTCCTAAGTGCTGTATAACAATACCCGACATTTATATAGCACCTCTCATCTGTAAGAATCCCAAAGTGCTTTACAAAGTCTGCTGGGATCACTTCACCCACCACTGAAATGTAGCTATCTCTGTGGTGAAATTCAGCTTCTATTCCACACCAATGCCATTGCACAACAGTGTTTTTGAAAAAAAAGTGACAACTAAGTGAAATGCATTGAACTGTTCTTGTAAAAGCTATCATAGGATCCTCAGTGACAGCCAGTGGTTAAAGCTTTGGTTTGGCATCTGGAGCAAAAACCAGCGGATACTTCATCCTCCTCTGTTCTCATACACTTCCTTCCCAGCAAACACACTCCTGTTCTCTTTCTGTTCTTCTCAGAACACTGTGCCCATGGTGAGAAGAGCAGCTGCAAATATACTGACAGTGCCTAGGTTTGACTCTGCTTATCTCACCTTTTACCAGCAACGACTATCAGTTGAAATACTACTAATGAATCAAGTTCTGCTAATGAAATCACACTAGCAAGTCTGGGTGCCTGGAAAAGGGTGCCTGCGTGCCTTAGAAAGCAAGTAATAATGAAACCAGAATGCTTAAAAGTTTGTAGGAAAAAGATGGGCATAACTAATCTATGACTGTGCTTCTCTGACAGCCTTGGTCTGTTTGAGCCCAACTCTGTGAAATTCAGTGCTAATCTGTTTTTCCTGAAATAGAAACAGAAATCTGAAGTATTTCTGTTATTTTTCATGGTCTTAGTACTATATATAAGTATATGAGCAGGTATGCCTGGGCCCTCACCGTGACTGTAGAAACAGATGCTGTATCTGTACTGGTAAATTAGAGTAAGGGAACATTATCAGGTATGGGAACTCATTGATAAAATGATGGAACAATCTCCATGTTCTTGATCTACAACAACTAATACACTCCTGTTTACCATGCCTACTAGGAAGTGTTTGAACATGTCCATGCTATTCTGGAGGGTAAAATGGTTTTTCACTCCACCTTTCTTTCAGGTCTTCCTCTGGCAGTTGGCTTTACTGCCAGAAAACAGTCCTAGGCACATTTAATTTGCTATTACAGATATATACACAAAGGGTATGCACAGAATAATAGAGAGTATTTGTGAATTCCTGGATGTGATAAAGGTCAGTATAAAAGTGGATTGAATCCTCTTCAAGAGAAACACATGGTATGCAGTATGACTCATCTTGAAAGTGCTCTACCAACATTAGTCAAATTGTGGAGCTGAAAATACATGTTCTTGCTAGAGTTTCCTATTACATTTTCATCTCACCGAAGGATGAGAGCCAGCCCAGGCAGGAGATCTGAACCCTGCTGAATTTTGGAGAGCTTTGCTCTTGCTGCTGATTCAGATTTGATCCCTCCAACTCAGGTTTATGTCTGTAATGTGCCACTTTAAAAAATCAAGGTCCCATATGGGTTCATTCCACTGCAGCGTTACTATTTTATCTTATATTTCATCTCCTCTATGGTCTTGGCTGTTCTTTGGCAGAGTGTGAGTTCCTTTTCTTTTAAGCCTGGGGAAACATTGGACATATGTCACCACTGAGCTACAGACTGTGTGGGGAAATTAGCTAAGTAGACAGAACCATTTTACCGCTGAGAATATAGTGGTCCCTGCTCTTCCACAGCTACAGATGAGGAACAGAATTAAAAGTGTTGTTTCAGAAGAAATTACTGACCTTTCTAAACCAAGTTGTTATATTTCTTTAATAGAACAAATGCAGGTAAACCAATTCACATAAATTGTCATTCTGTACATAAATGTAGATAAAATATATGTACTGTATTTGATAGGACATGCTGCATAACTTCATAAAGGTAGCTTTCATTCTTGATATTGTTATGTAAATAACAGATGAGAAAGTTATGCATGTTTTGTTACAGCCTTTACTTTGTAACTATACAGCAATAAAAGGGAGAAAACTGAAGCGAATGTAATATACTGTAATGAGTCACTTTAAACATAACCCGAGCATAAGAGCAGTTTATAAAGACATGCTGGTTTTCTGAACTGAAATTTAGAAGACTTGAGTTTGACTCAAGTTCAAACTTCTCATCTGCTGTTGGGCAAGACATGTGAATCTCTTTAGGTCTCTGTTCCCACATAAATTGAGGAATGATTCCCAGCTTCATGGGAGTTTTGTGAGTGTAAGTTCATTAAGTTTTGTGAATCAGTTAGATACTATAGTGGGCAGGGGAGCTAGGTAAGTATGTGGATAAATAAAATATCAGAGTTAGATGCTATCAACCACTTATTACTGTAAAAGTAAGAGAAACATATTAAGTGCTTAAATGAAATTTTTCTTCCCTCAAAAGCTTCATCATACTTTTAAAATAGAGACAAAATGTGGAGTGAAGCCTAAAGTAACAGCAATAACTCTGAATCCACCATGAGATCTTTTGAGTGGTGTCTTAAGAAAGCATGGTGTGAATACACTATCGGAATTTATCTTGCACATAAGTCCAAAAAATTGGCAGTAGCTAGAGAGACAAAATTATATATGCTTATGATGAATGTTTGATTTCTGAAACATATATGTTAGGATGTAAAATATCTCCTGTTAGAGATGCTAAATTAAAATGTTTAATAGGTTTTAAAATGAATTAAATTTTAAGGTTGTAAATTTATATTAAAAACATCACATTTATTTACTGTGCCCCCACTGAAACAGACTCACTGATTTTAAAGTATTTTGAGTCAAGTCTTGTATGTTTGTGTGTATATGTATTTATTTATATTCACTATTGTACATTCCATATTGAGTCCTATTTTAAAAGCAAATGTGAGGATTGCAGTTACATTATGAAATGTCAGCTATAGGACTGCAGAAAGAACGGATGTGGCAACGCTTAACTCTTCCCACTACACGTATGTATTACACACCAATCTTTATGTGTATTAGCCCATGTCCATTCATAATCGATAATACTGCCTCATCAAACTCTTCTATACTTTTATATACACATATGTTTAGCACTCTTAAAGATATTTTAGAGATAAAAGGGTCTAATTTTGGTCCTGACAGTTGGACCAGAACAATAAAATTGATAGATTTGACTCCACATTTGAAATGTTAACCCATTATGAGGCAGGTCTTAGCAAGCATGCCAGCAAACAAAGAATGGGAGAATCTTACCACTTATTTTCCCTGTCTTCAAAGATTTCACCTTTGAGGCAGAAATTTAGAATTCTGCTTTTTATAGTTAATTATCGGTTGACTACTGCATCTTCAGCAAAAGCCATACCCTCCTTAAATTTTCCAAGTTTTTTTCCCTTTAGTTGACAGACAGTTGCTAATCACATGTATAATACCCTGAGTAAATTTCAGGCCATATGGGGATAGAAGAGCTTCCTGCATATTTTACCCCCTTCCATCCGTATTTTTTCCACTTTATACAAGAGACTGGTTTGCATTTGTGAATGAATGCTATGGTGTGTATTGTCTGTGATAAGAACAGGGATCGTGTGAATGTTAAGCCTTCAAATATAGATAGTGAAGTTTAACAGAGGCTTTCAAATTCACGCACACAAAGACAACATTTACTGCTCTCTCTGCCTGCTTTGAAGCACTCTGCAAAGGATCTGCTGAGTACACACAATAAAATATTCTTTATACCAACCCTGGACAGATACTTTGCAGTTTGCCTGGCAGACAGGACAGGGCGGCACGCTGTCCTCTGAATGCTGCACTGGGCTTTGCTGGCAAAGTCTCTGCTGTTGTGAGCACAGGGGTGTCAGAGTCTTTAGCTAATATGTAGCAATGACATGAGAGCTCCAGAGAGATTCTTTTGAGAAGAACCATCTACTCCTGAGGTTGGATTTAGAGTTTTAAAGATTTGGCATATGGATTTTGGTCTCTGAGTTGCCTTAACAAAAAGCTAATTCCGTAACTTCCTCTGCGAGGTTTGTTTGACTTCACAGGAGGAGGAACGCTTGTTCAAAGCTGGCCCAGCAATCATCATTCATCACACTGGCAGTCACACTCAGATACCAAGGTACCTTCAACAAACGTTTTGTATTGTAACCTCTTGGCTGGTTATTAAATTAGTGTTTCCCACAAAGTTGCAGTAGTCACAGGACACTTTCTGAACTTTATGGGATTTATATTAACTCATAGCAATCTTTACAAGGTTGCCAGAAGGTGTAAAAAACCTAATGATTAGCTAGATTCTTAGTAATTTAGAAATATTGATAAGTGTTCAAGTTTATGTTACCCGCTATTACCTGCAATGCTTGACTCCTGCTAAAAAGGAAGTCTTCTACACTCAACACAACCTTACTTTT
This sequence comes from Strix aluco, assembly GCF_031877795.1. Lineage (NCBI taxonomy): Eukaryota > Metazoa > Chordata > Aves > Strigiformes > Strigidae > Strix > Strix aluco. The sequence goes on along the minus strand of NC_133942.1, from coordinate 25,312,700 downwards.
CTTTTTTCATATTTTTTAATGTGCAAAATACTGTTGTTATTACATCTCTGTCAAAATTAATTTTCAGCAGCTGATGAAATCTTCAAGTCCTGCCAAAGACAGTCAACTATAAAGTGAGTCCTGAGTCTAAAGCAGATGCGGTATTCTCAAAAATTATTGTAAGTAAAAATAGTTACAATAATTACCAATAATATTGAAAAAATTTTCTTTTAATCAAGTCTCATATGAACTAATTTCAGAAGCAGTTAATATGACCTAGTATCATGTATGTAGATTATCTTAAACTATAGATTTAGTCTTAGCATATGAAGAAAGGTTTAAAAACATTTAGACTTTGTTCAAACACTGTCTCTCGTACAGTTCAAGAAAGTGTACATATCTGATAACATAGTGACAGTACCACATGCACCTGTTCCCAGAGAAAGCTGTTTACTTAAGGCCTGAAGCAAGGTTCAATTTTGAAGCAAATTTGACAAGGACAATTTCTTACTTACCTTTAGTAGCTGACAAAGCACAATAATAATAATGATGGGTGGTTGCATTCCAAGCTTTCACTCACCTGAAGCACCACAGAGCATTTTATATGTATTTGTTCTTTGCTTTCACATTTATTACACAGCTAGGTGGGATTTCCAAAGCCTAAGAAATACAGCATTCAGCTCTCAGAAAGAGTTACTGAACTGCATGAAGCTATGCTTATTCATCTACAGCAATGATGAGTTTTTCTGAGACCCTGTGCTTAGGAAGACCACACTCCTGGCACTTCCTTGCATCACTCCTCTTTCTGCAATATTGTCACATGCATTGGGCACTTTCTGGAACTATACATGGATTTCCTTTATCTCCTACCTAGAAAGGCTCAGCCAATCCTCTAGAGCAGTTTTGCTCTTTAATCCATCCCACTCCTCCTCTTTCCCCATGATCTAAACCCTCATCTCTTTCTGCCTTTTGCTGCATTCACTTAGCTGTGGATGTCTGAGGGATGTGAGAGGTGCTTTCCCCTCTGCTCTCTGAGAAGTAGCAACACAGAACTGCTCCCTCAAAATCTCATCACTGGCAAGAGAGAGATTTTCCTCTAATATCTGGCCCGGATCTGTATATGGTATTGGAAACAAACTTTTCATCCTTCCCCACGCATTCTCTCTGTGGCCAATTAGTTCTGAACTACAAATACAAGAGATCAATGTTTCCTTGTCAGTTTTTTTCATGGATATTCAAAATATCTAACAAACAAAAGGGACATTTATTTAGCTCTAGAAAATCTGTTCATAGGTGTTTGGGGTTGAAGCAAAGTATTTTTCACTTGCTTGTAGAGCTCTCTAACCAGGATCACATACTAATCCAAAACACTGAAGTAACACCATTGCAAAATCTGGCATTTCTGCATTTTTGTCCCATAATCTTCTACAGAAGACAGTTCTGTGTCATAAGTTTAGACCTTTATCCTTTAGCTGAATGAACAGCCCTGGAGAGTAGTTGGTTGCTTTTGTGAAGGAACAAAGACTGAACTCCCTAACTCACCTCTTGTCACATTCAGGCAGTAAGGTGCAGGATTTTAATGTACTTTGCCACACTTTTCAGTATGTGCTTTTGTGTTTTCCCACATCGGATGCCAAAGACTGTCCATGGATTGAACATTTTTGTATGGCAAGCTTGTGTGCCTGTCTGACTCACCCTCTGGTTTTGAGCTGTGGATCAGTTTTTCCATGGCCTTTTGAAAGACAGAGGTATCAGTTGAGCAAACCAGAGCAGGCAGTTTCCTGTAATCATCTATGCCATCATCTGTGCTGGATCATGGCAGCGGCTGATCAATAGAGGAGTATTTAAATATGTTAGAGCCTGAATCTGATATTCTACATGTTTAACTGCATAAACAGATCAATGGGACAGGATTGATCTCCATTGATATTTGGCAGTTTTCAAATACAATTAAACCACATTTGGAGTACTGAAAGCACTTGAAATAAACAACTGGGCACTATTTATAATTTAAAGAGCTACTCAAAAAATTTAATAGATCAAGTGGTTGTTTCAACAATGCCAGTGTCAAGGGAAAAGTTGAAATCTATATGCTGTATATAAATAGCAAACTGAAATTAATGGCAAACTGAAATTCAATGTGTTCTTTAGCACATATTATTATATAAAATATTTCAGTATTTATGATTATGATGATATGCAATTAAATTGTCATTAACTGATATATATGAATAAAATTGACCAGAATCTGGGATTAGAATTATTTGTACAGTAGCAGCACAGATTATTCAAAAGTATAAATGGTGCAGTTAATAATTGGCTTAAAGTGAGTAAGTTGCCAGTTTATAAATGAGATGCTGTTGACAAAATGGCAACTACTGTAGCTTTCTCACATCCATAAAGTTACCCAGCTGGTTTTTGGTTTTGCTGATCCCTGTTGGCTGTGTTCCCACTGTATCTGACAGGGCTCCAGCAGTTCCCTGTATTCCAGAGCACCTACAAGAACTGGTATCTCTACTGTTCCTTCTGAGAGCCTGGCACCAGCATGTGTTTAGGAGACCATTAAAACCTATTTGTTCAACTAGTGACAATCTAGGAATGTCGCTGGGCTGCCTTTGAGGGTAATGTCATTGTCACCACAAAAGTACATCCGATAGGCAAAGGCTGCTCTGAGTGTTTGACTCATTGATATACCAAGTAGATAGATACCGGAGGTCATAGAAAAAAACAGTGCTCACAAGATTTCTTCCTGGTGAATTCAACTAAGACACAATAAAGTTGACCAGAAGAATATTAATTTTGGTAAATAAATTTTATTGGCCATTCTGGGCAGTTTTACATGGCGACACAGATGCAGTCATAATGAAACCTAGTGTGAGAGCTGAGGAGCTGATCCAGAATGTACAAACGATTCGGAGGTTTACTTTCTAAAGAATTCTTTGCAAAGAAAGGCTTATGGTTTAAAGCAATTTGAAACACGTAAAGGAAACATGGATCTGTGAGACCACTCTGCTATAAACCCAGAGCACACTACTGTAAACCCCGATTTCTGTAAAGACACAGTCTTGATTCATTACAAGGACACTGAATGTCAGCTCAGTAGTACATTTACCAGCCAACTTCAGTGCAATCATGGGGAGATGTATTTTTGCACTTTATGCCAACAACATTCTGAAACATATCTAAACGGTATCAATGTGTTTTCCTTTCCCAGACTTTTTGAATATAATCCCATATGTTTGTGCTAAGGTCCGTGTCCTGAAAAGCTGGGAAAGTGATTTCCATGTGTAACATTTGCTTAATCCAATACCAATGTAAAGAAATACAGCTTTTCCTGTGGTATGGGATTGAGAAGAGGAAAATATAGCAAGCTCCTTTTGCCCAGGGAGAAGGACTGGTTAAGCAGCATAGAGACAGTAGGGGTTCCCAGTGTATATTTATCAGAGTTGGGACACTGCAATCCTCGACTCTTCAAACCTCACCAAACCCCTCCTAGCTTCTGGAGCGTTTGGAACATGCATATGAGTGTGTGCCCTTCTACTGAAAGTACGTACATATCATTCTCAAGGGAACTGCTTTTTCTGTTAATGATACCAGAAATACTTTCAGCTGAGAGGCTATTACAGGGTAAGATTAAGAGGTTATGTTCGGTATTAAATTCTGCACTGTTCAAATGGCCATGAGTACATCCCACTACCAATGTGTGTTGCACAGAGCAGCACAGTGAAAACTGTACAACAGAAATACTTTGGCATTTTACCTGAAGAGACATGGTGATGACTTATAGTACACCCTGAATAATATTTCTTCTCTGTGCTTTATCTGGACCAATAAATGCTTATGCTTCTGGATGCAGGAAGAGCTGTTTGTTCTCCTCAGCTGACAACCCATTAAAAACAAAATAAAGTAAACATATCAGAATTAGTCCCCTAAAGCTTCCATCAAGTCTTCTGCCATGAACACTTTGCTGTTGTTTTTGTTTTTTTCCTTTGCCAGCTTTTGGTACTCAGGGGCAATCTATCTTTGGGAGAGAGAATAGCATCGCTCTTCTTCCCTAGGATGTACGATCCAAGAACTGAAAATAGAGGCTATCCAGAGCAGTATCAGAGGGCTGCATAACAAATAAGTAGCCAAAATTACTGAAGAAATCTTCAGGTGGTGAGCAGCACAATATACTTAAGAAAAATACAAAACCTTACAGTGAGCAATCATGAAATAACTATTAAAAAGTTATTTCCTTACTGCACCCAGTAGTGGTCAGTTTAAATCCTGAACCTGGGGCAGTTTTGACAGGGTAACTCTGAGGAATTATCTGACTTTTTATTTCCTAAAAATAACATTCCGGTTTCATTGTTCATCATCAGAGGGTAAAGAAAAGCACCAGCAGAAAAAAACACGAGGTGCTGTTTCACCTGAATTTTTCTGTAATGACTGTCAAGCAATGGGCTTTAGGACCTACTGGAAATGCAAACCCTCTAACAGCTTTCAGGCAAGCCCTTGTTTTCAGCTGATCATTACTAGTTCTGACCTTTTAAATCCTCTGCTGCTAAGGGAGAATCTGGTCTTTACAGAAAAGCTGTTCTGTATTCCATTCATAGACAATGGAGAACTTAACTATATTTACTGGTATTTAACATATGGAGCATATTTGCCTGGAAGGTAGATGAAATCTCCTGCATTTAAGATCAAATCAATTTGAATTTAAGGTCACATTTGCAGAAGTCAATGTTCCGTAAAATCAAAGAAGAGCTTAATTCTACTATTTTTTTCTCCGTCAATCAACTGTGTAGTTTCACACAGCACAGTTCTGTGAGCCTTCCTCCCTGAAGGAATCCTTGTGCGCACAAACATTCAGACGGGAGGCAGCGGCATGACTTGGATCTTCCTCACCTGAGTGGAGCTACAAGTATTTAGGTCCAAGACATAAATTGTATTCTGCAGACTTCATATTCTTAATTCTTACTCCCATATTGCTGGGACTACTCACACAAGTGTCTTGCCTGCTTAAAGTGAGGCTCTCAGGATCAAACAGCTTTTCTTAAGATGAGATGTATCCAATTTGGAACATCTAATTCATGTGCTTCCAGGACTAAATAGAGAAAATAGGTTCATGTGATTTCAAGGTGAAAGTGTGTGTATCTTCATTCATAAGCAAGTGCTGCTACTTCAAAGGAGAGGAGATTTGCAGGAATCAATGATCTGCAATATCTTTTTGCTTAAGGTGTAATTGCCATCTAACAGCACTTAGGGACTTTGCTATTGCAGAGGGCTGGGGAACACAAGCCCAAAATACAACTTTCTGGTTGGGAGATTTCTAATAGTGGAACACTGTCTTTGCATGCTACTAACCCACAGCCTTTTCCCCTGGAAGTCTGAACAGGAGAGAAGAGAATAAGAACTGCTTTTGATTTCCCCTTCCACTTTCCCTGTGAAAGTGCAATACAGTGGTCTGAAAATGACATTTATGTTGTTAATAATAATATTTTTGTCTTTATTTTTAAATTAAAATATTGATTATTTAGCCTTGATGAAATAATGAAAATGTATAGCCAAAGTGCAATGGAAAAAAGAAAATGCAGTATTAATTGCTGCCCCATGGTCCAAAAGAAGACATTTTTTTTTAACACAATGTAAACAACAGAGAAATAGTGCAGAAAAGTCAAGAAAATTCTCAAATTCTTATTTCATGGATTTTTAAGTGACATCATTCATACCGCATATGGGATAGCCAACTGAAATGTGTCTAGCAGCATTTTCTGTTCTGATGAAAATTTGTCAGCTACTTTAGCAAATGATTTTTGAGAGATAAAATAAAACAGCACAAAATACTGTTATCACCAGCACATTACTAACAGATTCCGAAAAAAGTTAACAGAAGCATTTTGCTGCCTGCTACTCTTTAGATCTTAGGTAAACACATGGAAAACTGTAAACTTCTCTTTATACTTCCTGGTTTTTAGTTGCTGGGGTCTTTTACTAGATGGAATAACTTTTTATTTAAAGAAAACAACTGTTTGAGCATATTTTGGTAAGATGTCCCGATGAGCATTTTTGAAAACCAATGATGTCTTCAAATAATATTCAGAGGAAATAAGCAAAGAAATGAGAATTCTTGAAAGGAAAGGGGGAGGGATTTTTTTTTTTTTTCTGTATGAAATAGCATATATTTGCAAACACAATTCCGAGTCAAGCCTTCTTCATTTCTGGGTGTACCACATCTTTCAGGAAAATAAGGATTCCACTTTTAGTCACAATAGCCCCTCCTAACCTAGCATTTGTAAGAAACCTTCTCTCATATTGCTGAGTTGACAAACCACTCTTAACTCGTCCCTGACTGCTGGGATTTAAATCTCTGTTTCCATGCAGTCTTGCAGGACAAATTCACCTCTGATGTAAATGAGCACAGTTCCACTGAAGTCAGCTGAGTTGCTTTCTCTTGCACCAAGGCTTAATTTGATCCTAGATGTTTAGATCACTAAGCTATCCCCTCTGGCTTAGCAATTCTCCAGTTGAAAGATTATTTTCTGACTGTGAATGCCAATAGTCTTTTTACTCCGGTAGCTGAAGAAGTAATAAGTGCATACACGGGTTTCATGAAGTGCTTCACAGGTGAAGGGAGAAAGCCCATTGCATTCTGGAAGTGTCTCTTACCCTTCAAATGAAGAAGAGGAAGTCTGAGTGAATGAAAGGTTAGTGTATTTTTGTGACTTCTACATCAAAACCAAAAGAGTTTGGACCTTTAGAGACGAGGGGAACCGTTGTAACTCATTTCCCTACAGCACTCTTTCAGCTCTGAATCAACAGAGCTTGTAAGCCTCTGACATATAGATCGACCTGAGGGGGAAGAGGGAAAGAAGGATGTAATTGTACCAATTAATCTGGAAAGGCATCTGAGAGAACAGTGTCTTTAAGGAAAGTCTGATAATGATCTTGGTTAGACTAGAGTAAATCTAGAGCAATGTCACTGAAATCAAAAGATCATCCTGTACATGTCTGTTATAACCTAGATCAGAATTTGGCCTGGAACTGGTTATTCATCCTGGACTAGCCTTGGTAATTCTAATCACAGCTCTCTAAGGAGAACATCGATGGTTATAATTAATATCAAATATTACATAAAATAGCAAGTATTTTCAAGTGCTTAATTAAAAAAACCCAGTGAATTAACAATGCAGTTTTGCTACTTTTGCATTTTTGCTACAAAACCTGCAACATATTTTAAGAAGGGATTTGTGTTGCTTATCAGGAAGGGAAACAGAATCAGTAGCATGTACAGATCTGATTTGTAGGTTTATTCTAAGACCTGTTGTATTCTACGGAGGAGTCAGAATATCAGAAAACAAAGCAACAGGATCTCCAAAGCAGAATGAAGACAATGAGCCACGTATCATTTTGATTTTACATTAAGAGATTAGCAAGTCTGGGAAAGAAGAGAAATGTAGAACAGAAGTACATTCTCCTTTGTGAGAAATGGGGCCATTTCTGAGTCCTAGGGAGCTCTACAGCTACAGGTAAGAGTGAGCTCTCCTATGCTGCTCCCTTTGTCCATGCCTCCTGTCGCATTGATGCAGAAGCAAAGCCAGTCTGTCTGCTCCACTGCTCCCGTAAGAGGGGCTGCAAGCCAAGGAGAGAGGTGCAGAATCCAGTCTGTGGCCTTTGTATGTACCTACAACACAGAGGTATGCAAACAGGTGCCTCATCCTTCCAGACCCGCTTCCTGATGCAGGATTTACTGGACCTAATGGAAAACATACTGACAGCAAAGCCATAGCTAACGCATAATTTAAATAATCCCTGATTAACTAGCGAAATGATAATTTTAGGAAGTATTGAGTGAATTGGAAAGTGTGGAGTCCCACTGAAACATAATATTGATTTGATGCCTTTTAATTTGTTAGAGATTGTAACTAGCAATTCTACTCACCTATTTACTCTTCCCAAGTTATTTATTATTGACCAGAAATAGGTCTGGATGAGAGCTGTTAATACAGAAGTGCCAGATACTGCCTAGATCTGAATGAGGGAATGAATGGTTGGAGGTGAACCTAAGACAGATCTGGGTTGTAGTTGAGGCTGTTTAGTTCCATGTTTTCCAAGCCTCTCCATTTTCTAACTTGCACGTTGCAGTTTCTTGGAATAGTGTCCACATAAGTATAATTGTTCAAATGTAAATTAGAACACAATGTCCTAGCCCCAAGCCACTTCTAACACCCTGGCAGTAATGATAGCCATTGCTGGCAATGTTAGAAAGACATTTCGTATTTTGAAACAATAGTAAACTTTTCAGTCAGAGGTTATGCTGTTTGATGTAGAGGAAAGGTCTGGGAATCCTAGCTTCCTGGCTGCCTTTAGCATGGTCACTTGTAGGGGTTCACTTGCTTCATGGGCAAGAGATCTAACGTAAAGTGCTATAACCAAAATTTTCCACTCACTGTATTGAGGATTAGTCCTAGTTGATCAAATTGAAGCCTACTGGAATGGTGTGAGTCTTTTAAACTCAATGGCTGCTGCCATTGTTTCTCTGACATTGCCAGACACAATGAGACATTAGGTCTGGGTTTTAACCCACCTCTTTTCTTAGGAAAAATGCAGTTGGGAGATTTAAGATCTGATCCTGTAAATTCTGTTTCACATGAGCATTCTCACTGCAGATTACAGACTAATCATAGAAGGATTTGGAGGATTGGGCCCTTTGATTTCTCTTCATGTTAAGGCTCTCTTTTATCTGGATCATCCCATTGATTATCCTTCTCCATCTTTTGCATAGGGCTTTAGGAATAATTAGAAGGAAATAAGATTTTCTGACTTCAACTTAATCAGTAACATGTGTACCTTGAAAAGTTACATTTTTACATGACAAAGAATGGATCATACAAAAGCAAATATCTCCAAGGTATTTGGACTTGCTTCTAAATGACAGCTTGGACGTTATCACAACTGTGTGGCTGCTCTTTGTTCTGACTCACAGACACTGTGAATGTTTGATAAATGTTACCTTTTTAATTCTTGATAACATTATGAAAATGTTAAGAAATGTTACAGCAGATAACCTTTCTAGACCAAACAGCCACATTAACCATGTGAAGTTAATAACTGACTACAGGACATTTACTTGATTTAGCTTTAAAAAAAGTTTTGCTCACACTACTCAAACTTTCCCTTCATTTTTATCTCCTTTTCTCCAAGGCCACAGATAAGATTTTCCTCTTACTTACTTGCAGGTCAGCTTTCCATGACACTCAGGTCTGCCTACAACCAAACCCAAATATTTATGGGTATGTGGGTATGAAACACCATAATGATAAATGCAAGATAATACACCAGAATGAAAGATTTCAAGACAATGGTGTTTGCTGTCTGAGATGGACATTTACTTAGACTGTGTAGCCAGGAGCAGGTACTTTATTATAAATCAGAGTAAGATTTTTGAATTAATAAGTCTATACTCTGAAGTATGACTTCAGGGATCAGGACATATGGGTGCACAGGTGTCATTTTGCAATGAAAGCTGCTAATGCTTTCTGTGCATGTCTAAAACCACTTTGTTTCAAGGTTGTGCTTCTGAGGATATAGCTCTGCAGGTTTCTTTTAAAGAATGAAGTGCTGAATAATGGATTAAAAGCTAAAAAAGGATTTGAAAGGTCTTCACTGTATTTTTAGCACATTCCAGTAAAACTTTTTACTCCTTAGAAGCACATTCCAGACTGTATTTAAATTTGAAGCATGTCATGGCATTGCATATTCTTCAAATGATCAGACAGGCTTGGAAAATTTAATGTTTAACCTTCATCAATTATTACACAGGGCTCCTTATCTAACAAAGCAGATGCTTGATTTTAAGCGTGTTAGTAGCCACACTGGTTTTATTCTTAAAAACTTTGCCAAACTGAGGACATAGTGGACTTTCATGAAATTTACAATAAGTCCTGCAAAAAATGTGAACATATTCTTTGTTTTATGCAGATTAGTAACGAATGTGACTACCAGAGTGTTTAAATTAGATGCTTTTGCTGCCTGACAGCCTAAGTAGAAAGTCTCTTCCTCACATTTGACATTAATAAGAACACAAATCAGGCTCTTTCACTACCTCTCTCAGGAATTCTTATGGGAATCTGACAGTCAAAGCACAAGTTTCACTTGTGTTGAGTGTTTGTGAATGGGACCTTGTTACTATGAAGTGCTCTGCACTTGGAACACGGACTTGTTTTATACAGGGGGAGGCTAGTTTTGAGGCTTTTAAAAAACTCATCACTCTTCAGCTAAAAAAAAAAAAAGAATAATGAGTTTTTGCAGTGTTTATTTGCTTCTACTTCTTATATTAGGGGAAACCTCAGTAAAACAGCAAAAAGGAAGTGATAGTTCTGTGGTTAATTGAATTTGTTAATACTGGCTGTCTTCTGTCATCGTCATCAGCAATGTACTGACTTCTTGCTCAGAGTACTCATACTGCAATAGCAAGGATTAAAAATGTCATTAATTGCTAATTGTCCTACCAAATTGTTACCATTTTATCCTGCTGTGTGAAAATGACTTAACTTACCAAGGAAGCATTTTATTTTCAGGCATAATTATTTGATTTCCATAAATAAATATATGATGAGAAATATGCTTGACCATTGTTGATCAAGCTATATTTTGAAGAACTGATAAACTTCCGTCCTGTTTTTCAAGCAAATACTAGAGACAGAGTGTCTATAATTGGCAGCTGAGTTCAGCTGCTATATTTTTCTGAACTAATATTCAAATAAATGTTCTTACCTTTAGCTTTGACCAATATATATTTAATATGCTTTATTATAATGCATATCAATCCAATAATACTAGGGCACAACAAAAACGTGCTGATTCAGAAACCTTACTTCCAGAAAAGGTTATTTCCTTCAACAACATAATGTAGAATTTATATTTTACTTGCCAAGAATCACTATGTCTGTTTGAATTGTACTTATGGTAATTGTACTATGATTCTCAGGGAACCTCCAGTATACTCTTGTGTTACAGAAGCTCAAAGACATGAAATGCCTGTCACCTCATAGAGTTAGTTTTATCTAAGTTTTTGGCTTGTTGCTGGGGTTTTTTTAATTATAAAGCATATAAAAGAATGGCTGTTTGGTAATGTAGTACTTGGAGTTACACTGATGGCATTATTCCCCAGGCCCACAGATCACTATTTTTATACAGTAGTATTCCATTTGCAGAAACAATGGAGGCTTATCCAAACGAAATTAGACACAGACATGTCAGGGAGAGCTACATTTTAAGTGACCACAAACTGGTGCTGTCATTTCTTTTTCATATCCTGTTATACAGTCATGCCAGTTTACATCACCTTACATAATCACACCACTTGGGACGTATTTGGAGGGTGTAATTTGAGGGCATGGGTCAAGCAAAACCAAGGAAAATCTTTCCTTATTATTCAACTGTGTATTATACCAAACAGTGCTTAACTGGTTCTAAAAACCTAGCCCTGAAAATCTGGGGCGAGTTTGATTGCATCTTCCTTCAAAGAGTCTAACTCATTTGATGATCTGATATCACTGATTTTGCTCTTGGTTCCCACATAAACTCATAGGAATGCACAACCTGCTAGATTTGCCAAGGTAAAACCAGTTATTTCCAGGTGTGAATGTTATGGCAACCTGATTAATAAGAATGATCTTTCAGGATTTAGCAGTTAGGAAGAGTAGCAAAGTCCACAAGTATCAGCAAAAACTATGGGAGATTGAGCAGCCCTGATTTTCTTTTTCGTCCCCTCTCTGTCTTAAGACAAACCTTCTTATACTAATTTCTCAGCTTGTTCTATAAGCCCATTACCGTTCTCGCAGCATGATATGAATGATACTATCTTCTCTTTAAATTTTTGTAAAGTTCAAATTACAACAAAGATAGAAGAGCTGGAGAAGATGACAGTTTTATTTCCTAGAAACTATTTACTATCAGTTACCACCAGGGCTTGAAGGATTCTATCCCATTTAGATTTCTTTAATGAATTAAAATTAGCATTGGTATCTGTCCTCATTTCCAGTGTTGCAGTCTTTAACCTTTTCAGCTGTAGTTTCTTGATTTTAACTTGGCACCATTTATATTTTAACCTGAAAAACTAAACAATTTTCTTTAACAGAGTTCTGATTTACCTTGTATATACTTCTGTGGCATCACTGGAGATGTGTTTAACTATGGTGACATATTACATCTGTCAAAGTGAACATCAAAAGACCATTTAATCACTTGCAATGTTTTCTCCTTGTCTGGGCCAGGGTAGAGTTCTGCTAATGCACACTTCTGCCGGGAAGCTTCCCAAGGTGGGGCACAAGAGATGCTAAGTGGCAGAAGGAGGATGAGTAGAAGCCATTAACATTTCCCCAGCAAGGTCAGATTTGATGTTTCCTTTGTTTGTAGTATCCAAATTAAGAAGATGCTTCTGTGCTCTGAGTGTTGCCTCTACATAAACATGCTCCTGGGTAATCTCAGACTGGTCACATCTCCTTACTATTAGCCACCCATTAACAACCTGATTGAAAAGGACCCAGCACACCTTACACAAAACGCTGACTTTTCTCCAGGAAGACCAAATTTCTCATCAGCTTCATCAACACTTCAGACTGTCAATATACAAAATAAAACACTCTTGTTCTGAAAGGCTATGATCACAGGAGAAACCTTTGCATTCTTTCTTCTTTTTTTATGGCAAACATGTTGGGGAAAAAAAAGGTGTTATCTTGCGCCTTTTTTTTTTTTTTTTTCCTGAAGCCAGTATTACCAGCCATTTTACTTGTACTTTACTATTATTATCTAGGTGATGGCTGTGACATGTTGATCATATATGGCAGTGAGAAAATTGATTTCCCTCAACAGAAATGCTTCCAATTTTCCCTGGGCCATAATTTTATGTCCACAACAAAATAAAAGGGTCATTTTCCTTAAGATGAGGGAATTGAAATCTTTGATAAAAGCCATAGTAAATGTTGTACTTTTGATTGTGGAAACTGCAGTTTTCACAAACACCTCTCCTGTCTGTTCTGTGCATATATGTGTTTCTGGGAAGAATGTGGGGGTGAGAAAAGGAGAGGGAAAGGAGGTAAAAGTAGCTTTTGGAAAGGCTGAAGTTGCTTTAAGAAGTTCTGCAAATCTACAAATTCTTCATGGAAACAAACATTTATTTTCTCAGGGACAATTTAGGACTCTATTGGTAGCTTTCAGTCAAGCTTCTCCTTTTCAAAAATTACTCTAGTTAAAGCCATACTTCTCAATCATCTGTTTTTAAATATGATTGCCTAACTTTCTGGTATGATTTTAAACAATACTTTTGGAAATTTTTTATATACGTAAAATTGTAAAAAAATACATTTCTTAAGAGGCTGTAATCATAATACACCAATAAAAAAGAAAATTAAATAAATATTTTTTTTTTTCTGTAGTAGGATCTCTTCTATCCTTAAACATTTCTGTAGCTATATTTTTTAAATTATCATTTCGAGAAAAGTACAGGAGCTGTTGGCTGATGAGACTAAAAGCTACTTAAGGCTGATTCTTCTGTTAAAAAATTCTTTAAGATATCATAGACCTTTTTTTAAATGTTTGTTTCTTCTTTGACTCTCTACATTGGCAAGTAGAGAAAGTCTGGGAAGCTGATCAGGCAGTCCTCAAGCAGGGTTTTTTTCATTTAAATTGGGTTTGTTCAACAGTCTGAACAAAATATACGCTGAATCCTTGAATATTCAGGAAATCCTGAAAACTGACCTTTTGGTACACTTCTACATTGATCTTTTAGTCCATAGTCCCATGTGTGAGTGTGACACATGTGATAATGTCACTAGAAGTTTTTGCCTCTATAAAACTACACTCTTTGATACCTCACTTCTATAAGATGAAAGATTCCCATAATTGGCCTCATCTCAGTTTGGTTTGTGGAGTGGCAAGGGAATTGTGCCCAATCAAAGTTGTGTTTCCAGAATTTAAAGTGAAGGAGTGTTTGAACAAGAGACAAAGCATGAACAATCCTTTCCTTAGGAGTCTGATCTAAGTCTAGTACCTAGAGCCAGATATAAAGAATAGCCATTATTTTGACTGAAACACAGTATCAGGTAAATATGAAGTTTTCTCTTGCTTTCATTGTTGGATGGTTTGATGGTTTTTACTTGGCTGCATTTCTTCATACATTTATGATACTCCACGTGTTTTCAAAAGCTGGTGGAAACTGAAGTGGTTGATATCCTATAAATCAGATTTTTTTCAGACTTTCCTCTGCTTATAGATAGGGACCATGTATGCAAGAATCCGGTGTATAATGAACACAGGAGTGCAAAGGTTAATTAAGATGCTGAGGTTCTGTTAACATGTAAAGAGACTAACAGTCTGAAAGTCTGGCCTGTCCTTACATGCTATATATGTATTGTTTGCAATATCCAGAAGATGTGGATTTGACAGAAGAGTTAATCTTGTGATCTCTTTGCTTATTTCATCTGTACTCAGAGGGAAGAGAGATGGAGGTCGGTTCAGATGAGTAGGTTGTGACCATTTCACCATGAACATAAACAGGAGGCAGTAAGACATGAAACAAGGGCAATGTTGGAAAAAACCTCACAAGAGCTTTTTTTGAGACGGTAGTTTTCACAGAGCCAAGAAAAGTAATTCTTCTTTCTTCTTGAATTGGAAGTTACTTTTTGATTAATATCACATTAAAAAGTTCACATAATTTTCTTTAACATCAGTGGATTAGATTGCAGCAAGCACTGAAAAAGAAGAAAGGCCATATCTTTTACATAGCTAGTGTTGGGAGGTCTTAGTTACAAGAGGACTTTTGCATTTGGTGTTCTCTGCATGGTATATGAGAGAATAGATGGACCGGTTGTCTGAGTTGCTGCTGATTTTTGATTTCTTACTGAGGTACAGCACATGTTCCCCTGTATATGATTTTCACATGCTGAATTAGTGGAGAATATAGAGGCAAGGGAAGTATATCTTAAGGCAAAAGGAATTCTGCACTGTGTTTAGAAGTGTTGGGAAGGAGTCACCAATAAAAATGTAAAGAGCATGGGCAATCAAAAGCAAGGACCACTTTGTGGTGGATTGAGCAAAAGAGAGGTAGACAGGTTTAATATGACATTATGTCTCATCAGATAGAGCAAGCTCTGTAGCATAAAAAGAAGGCACTTGAGAGGCAGAAACAGCTACTAGAATGAGGCTTTTCCTTTTCTTCCTAGAATAGACACACTCTTGAGCTCTCCCCTTTCTATTACTTCAGAAAATAGTACAAGAAAGAAAAAGTTTGGCTCTGAGATGACACTGATACCAGCAGTGACAATATTGGTGACTTCTGCTGTCCTCCCTCAGCAAAACGAAGGACTCAAACACACTGAAATGTTCCTGAATAGCCAATAGCAGCTTAATTTGATTTTGGAGACTGACAAATGTGTTTTACTTGGACTGTGCTTTGCCACTCTTTGTTAACTGTTTGGAAATGTGAGTTGGACTTTATGGTACACTGGGACCAATCATCCATAACAGCTGAAAGTGGATGATGGGAAATGAGATGGCTAAAGGGAGCAGACAGTGTCTGCTGGGACGCTGAAATCAGCTAGAAAAAGATTACACAGGAGCCAGAGTTGCTTGGAAATTTTAGGTTTACATGTTATGCATAGTCCACACTCCCTATCCTCCTACTCCCAAGTCTTTTTAAGGGAGACTCCTGCAACATCTTTTCTTGTTTAAATGTAAATCCATTTTGCGATAGTGTATAGCATTGTGAAATGGTTTTCAATACTGAGTAGGCCAGGTTCTACCATCAGTTTCATCTGAGCAATTCTGTTCACTCCAGTGAGCTCACACACATGTAACTGAGAATGGAACCTGGACCACCTTGTGTACGGAAATCGATAAACATGTCTGTGATCCAATTGGACTCTGGCTCTTTAAAACATCATTTCTACATGAAACAATTTCCTAGGGATTTTTCCAAAAGACAGGGAATGTAATTGTCAAAGTGCAACTCTTCAGGGTTCCTTGGAGCACTGGAGACTACCCAGTTTCACACAGCAGGCAGATTTTTTTTTTTTTTTAAAGAAAAGCTAATGAATATGTACCTTATTAAATAATAATAAGATTATTGGTTATTCCTAATTCAGCTCAAATTTGCCACCTTAAGTCACCTGGATCCCACATTTGTCTGGCCAAATTCCAACAGCCCTTACAGGAGCAAAATTTCAACTAGCAATTGTTTCACAAAAGCCATTGTTTCTTTGAATATAACTGTGATATAAATAGCTGGTATTCATAATCAAAATAGGACAAAATATTGAAAAAAAAAAAAAAAGGTCTGAATTGAAAGGGTAAGAAAGATGTTCTAGAAAAGTAAAAAACTTCTTGCTCCATACTCATGCAAAAAATATTTGTGAAAGAGCTGCTTTCCAATGCTTTGGTTCACATCCTATGCTATCTGCATGAAGGAAAGTAAAAATATTTGCCATTGTCATCCTTAACATTTTCCTGTTACTTTCCTCGGAGAATTTGTATTCTTAAATCCTGGATTGTTTCTACTAGGCTAAGGTTATTTGTCCTTCCTTTTCTTTTCCTTTCCTGTATAATTCCCTGGATCTCTACAGATTTAGAATTTGGTAGATCCCACTTTCTCTCTGAGATATTTTTCCATTATCAAAATAAAAAATGCTATTTATTAAGGATCAAATCTTCACCTACAAGGTGGTAGTTTGAGAGTCCCATAAGCACACACACTAATACTGCCTTACTAACATCTGCAGAGATTTTCAAGGTTTCAGGGATGGCAGAAAATGGCAGATCTTAACTGCTTTTCACTAAAAACCTAGCTAGACAGCACCTCAAATAGAAACAAATCTGTATGGGATGCAAGTAATTCTTGGGCCCTTGCAGTTCTCCATACAGAGGTAGATTTTACCCATAAAATTATGGTAAGTGAGGGTTAATCATAAACAAAAGGATTAGTAAAAAACACCCTTTTATCATATAAATTTGATAACATGAAAGTTTTGTGTATTAGATCATTGTTTTGCAAATAGCATAGATATTCAGGGATAATAATTTCAGCTGGTATGATAGAATTGTTCACAAAGTCTTATTTACAAGGCTTACTTCCATAAATGAAACTTACATAATGAGAAATAATATATTCAGAAAAGGAGAGCAGTATGTCATTTCCAGATATATAACTGTGGCTGTTGCTAAGCCACTCTCTCCTTTTGGAAGTCCTGAAAATCAAACATAGCATATGCAAAAATAAGCCCCACCCAACAGGATTGCTTCTGAAAGTCTGGGTCTGACTAAAACATAGATCATCCAAGAGAGAATCAAGGAACAGAATTTCCTGCTTCCCTATTTTATGCTCAGTTCTTCCAGATATATTTCTTGGTGGGCAGTTTGCCAGCATGGGATAACGTTACCAGAAAATATTATTTCTCTTAGTAGCCAAGCGAATCATTGAAACAAAATACATTGGCACGTGAGAAACAAAACATCAGGCAACACAACAGCTATCCTGAACAACGGTGGGGAAGTGGTTGGCACAGCCAAGGTAAGAATCAAGAAAAAACATCAGAAAATACGTGAAAGGCAAGGGCAAAGCTTTTCCCAGATCTCTTGCGGGGGTGTACTTTACTGCAGTAGAGTACTCCATCTGTGACACGGGTCCCCACCCTTCTCACCCTTCTGTTGGGAGTTGTGGAACAGCATGGGGCTATATCGTGAGCCTGGACCAATGCAGTAGACTGCATTGCACATCCATGTAAATTATTTCCTTTGTGTCTCAGCTAATCATATCTATTATGTTACTAAGCCCTTTCTGTTGATGGAGCAGTATAAATGGAACATAATGGAAGAGAAAATTTAACCCCATAGCAGTAATAATGTTATAATCTCTGTCTCTGTATCCTGCTGTAGTACTACAGACTGCATACTCTTTCTTGTTTATCTGTTTTAAACAGTGCAGAATTTTGTACCTTTTCTAAGAATAAGGTTTTATTTCTTTCATGATTTTTCACTGATTCCTCCCTGTTTCTCCTCAGTCATCTCATCCAGCCATATCTTCTAATTCTGTAGCATCAGATTTGGTAATATATTATTGCATGTTTTTCCTACAGATTGCAGACAGAGATGGTGTATTTGGGGCAAAGAAAATGTCAAATTATTGCTTAAGGAACTTAGAGTGGTGGTCCTACCATCAGGTACGTAGGTACAAATTTTTATACAAGAGAGGATTCTGATTCCTTAGCCCTCACCATACAGAAGAGAAATACCTTAATTCAATGCTGGAGGTTGGAACCAAAAGGATGATTCCAAAGCTAAAGCAAAGTCCTCTACCTTTCCTTTTTAATGGGTAACAAGGCTCAGTGACTACTATTAGAAGTGATCTGGCACCTCAACATGCAATAGGCATAGAGTGAGATTTTTCAGAACCACTATACGTCTAATTTACATTGACTGAAGATCCCATGAGACACCTAAACACCTCTGGACAACCTTACTATGTCAATTCATAAAGCTCGCTTATCTTCCTCTTTCTCACATTGTGCAAACTCCTGATTTTTACCATGTGAAACACTACAAATTCCTATTCCCTTGATTAGGAAGCCAATTTTACATGTAAACAATTTTCAGCTATTATGGGAAACATTTGTAAGCAATGCTTTCTTTTTCTTTTAATATTCATTGCAGTTCTCTGCAGCCATCCTGCTGCTGAGCATGCGGATCAGATTCAGATCAAGACGGTGTGATGCAACAAGCTGAATTTCTTGACTGACCTTCAGCTCTCTCCCTCCGTTGTGATATAGAGCTTTCTGTTCTGCTAAGTGAAAGTCAGAAACAGGGGCCAAGTGAAAAGTGATTTTTTTCACTCTTGCAGAAACAACAAAAAGGTTGCTTCTTTATGTGAGAAATTCTTTGCTCATCTCTATTGGAGACTGAATTGTTTATTATGTTGACTGCACATCATTGTGGGCTGGGTTTTAACAGATATGGCAATTTATCTGTATCAAGGATTGGGGGGGCTGTTTTGATACATTAAATACCTTTGCAATCTTTCTTTCTTTCTTTCTTTCTTTCTTTCTTTCTTTCTTTCTTTCTTTCTTTCTTTCTGTCTTTCTTTCTGTCTTTCTTTCTGTCTTTCTTTCTGTCTTTCTGTCTTTCTGTCTTTCTGTCTTCCTTTCTTCCTTTCTTCCTTCCTTTCTTCCTTTCTTTTTTTTAAGCACTAAATCTCAGCATGACTGTATCCTGCAGTGGAAAATTACTACCCATTCAGAAATGTGCCTTGTTGCATTACAGTCATATATTTGAAGACTCAAAGCTCTATCTGCAGCACAAAGGCAGGCTCAACAAATGACTTAGCATCTTTCTTCCTTTATCACAACACTTTATGGCAGCATTTTCTACTTGTTATAATCAAGATATACTTGTGAAATGAATATTTTTTGCACTTTAGCTTATATAACTATTATGCATCTTCATTAAAATGGGATATTGCTGTTAATATCTATCTGAAATTGTTTCTAGTAGTGTCTGAATTACTCAATGAATGAATGAATGAATGAATGTTTTTACAGCACCAGATGACAAAATTTACCATGTCCTATCTCTTTATCAAAAAGGTTGCCTGGGACAACATTTAAAATGTTATTTTTTTCGAACAAATGCAGAGAGGCACATTCCTTGTCAGCTCTGTATGTAAGATGCAAAAGGTAAGAGGATCCAGCTACACCTACCCTTTTGGGGGGTTGATTGTTAAGAATTTCTCTCTCAATATGCACTTGGATCCACATTAGAAGCAGTTGGAGGCTTTTAAGGGGAGAAAATCTCAGGACAGTGTACAAAATCAGAGCTGGGGTCGTGACCTTGACTATTGATCCAGCCTCTCTTATTTCCACAGCTTGCTGAGGCTTGTTCTTCCAACCTGCTGGTGTACATTAGAGCAGAAATCCATAACATGGCCATGTTCATCCAAGCACAGGAAGAAACTAAATTAAATGTTAAAAAACAATCTGAGGCTAGAGTTGGAGACAATTCATCATGATCCTAGACGTCAGGCAGGTAGGATGACCAAGAGTTCCTCAGCCAATAGACCCCAAACAGAATATGGAGGGACCTCACTGCCTCATTTGTCAGGTACAGAGCAGATAGTCGGAAAAACACTGAGGGAAAAAAAGTCTACTGAAGGTCAGCGTTTTAATTCCCAACCATGCACAAATATTCATCTTTTGGAATGTAACCTGTAATTGAGGTTAGGGGAGAAAGGGAGGGAGATAAAAAATTATCTGACATTAATACATTAGCAGTCAAAATTAGGAGAAAATAAAACTTTGCATGGAAGAAGTGTACTAAAAATTGAGTCCAACTGAGTTCTTACAACTCTGGAACCCAAGTTTAGGTGAGAGAATTTGACTACAGACTTGAGTAACCTATTAAAATCAGCAGTCAGCCTCTTTTTCACTTTCAAAAGTTATCTCAGTGGAGTGCTAACCTTTCTTCTTGATGAAAGGGGTTTAGAGATGTATAATCTCTGATGCATTGAATGAACACAGCATGTCTAATAAGAGAGACATTCTGTAGGCTGGCTGAACTGTTTAGAAACTGCCCTTTGCTGTTTCTCAAGCTGATGTTATTTGTACTGGACACAGAACACATGTCCCTTATATACTCATCCAAGGAATACTTCTCAGATGGTAGTTTTTTGTTTTGGGAACTACAGAACATACATACCTTGAAAGTACTGTGCAAATATTATGACTGAAAATAGTCACAAACCCCACTACAGTCCTCACAGCTGCTGTTCTAATTTAGCTAGCTGGTGAAAAGAAGAACTTGCCAGTTTTGTGAACATGAATTACATTTCCTGTTGTGGTTGAATTGTGTCTCTCTCAAAACATTGATAAGCGGGTATCTGAGCTGAAAATAGTCTACTGCCCTTTAATTTTATTCCTAAGTTATGTTACACTATTTGTGCGTTATCAGCATGTGCTGTTAAACCTCATCATGCTGAATGCCAATCTGATGAAACATAATAAGACATAACACAGTTTGACAGCTAATATTTAAAGAAGAAATCTTATCTCTTGCTATCTAAATAGCAAAGGGCTCCCATTCAGACACTTACAGATTCTTAGTGGATATCTTGAGAGAACAGTTAACCTGAGCTTTCTTGGAATGGTTCCCCAGTATAGACATGAATGAGCTTAAAACAAAATGCACTCTTACAGATTGTTAAATTCACACTGAACAATTTCTGAACTGCCTTTTTAATTTGTGGTACTCTAAGCAAGCTTATATAGGAAATATGAGTGAACTGATGGAATTTTGTTCCCTAGATTTCTTTTACCAAATACTTTGCAATATCCAAATCAGAGAATGTATTTTAACAAGCCAGTAAAAACTGAGGTAATTTCCAGTTAACAAAAGTGGGAAAGATTTGACGTGTCTTAGGTTTAGGAGTTTGCTGAACATAAATTCCTGGATGTTGTGCATCACAATTTGCTCTGTTTTCTTGCCTGGCTCTTTCCAGTTAGCCCAGGGTGATTATAATTCCATTTTCCTGCATTTATTATTACTTGCCATTCACACAGGCTTAACATGGTCTACATATTGATAGGAGATCCGTATTCTACTGTTAAGGATTTACACTTTGCCATATTTTTTGAAAGCATCTCTGTTTTTGGATTCTTACTTTCATCCATCATTAGCCTGATTTTTACTACCAAAAACTAATTTACAATTAATACTGTTAGCATACAGTAATTTCAAAGTAAAGGAAAATTAAGGATACTTATGGATAAATACCAGGGCAAAATACCTTATGTTGAGCACTTGATACAGAAGCATCTCAGATTTCCTTATTTGGAAAGTTTGACTTGAATATATCTGAGTTTCATGATTAACTTTTTAATTGTAAAACCCTTTGAAAGTAGTCAAGTTGAAAGGAACGTCAGTATTCATGAAAAGATCCATCTGCTTCCCAAAGTGTTTTTTTCTTTTCTGAAAATATAGGACCAACTTTATATCTGGCACAATCAGGCACGTTGTATCACATATACATCTAACATCACTAAATTCCAGAAATACCCCTAATCCAGACTGAATAAATAACTTGCATGCGAAGGCTCTGTGGTAATCTCTGTCCAGATGATAAATTGTAGCAAGGGCAGTGCCCATCCAGAACACCACTCTGAGAGAAGAGATGTCAGTATGCCATCTCCTTGCGATGCCTACTGCCCTCACCTCTGCTCACCCCTGTCCTAGCCAGCATCAGATAAACTTGAAATCTTTGAAAGAGTAGAAACAAAAAGCAAAGCTTAGTTACCTCAGTTAAACCAGGTAGGATCTGTTCTTGTGGTGGTTTTATAGTACGCTATAGGAAAGGGGTACTTTGCACTTGTGGTAATAATGCTCTATGGCTGTTCCCTGCAAGACTTTACTCATGATGATATTTTAACTTTCTTGTTTTCTAACAATCAGATAACAGAGAACCCCACCAGCAGGGTCTGGGATATTCTCTCAGGAAAATTCAGGCAAATTTGGACAAATTCAGCAACCCTTTCAAATATTAATTTGCCATAGTACATTAGCAACTTAAACCTACATAGGTGTTTGTGTTGTGTTGATGATTTTTATTTTTATGTATTACTGCTGTATTTGACTGAGAAATAAGATGCATAATGAAGCAGAAATCTGTTAGAAATCGTGGCTCTGAGAAACCACTAAATAGCACAAGCTAATAAATGAATATTTTTTTTAAAAATCAGAAACACATAATGATGGTATATGCCAGCCCTGGACATAGGTTAGAAGGATAAAAACAATAGCATACAGCTGGCCATTTTGTACTGATTTTGCAGTTACCATTAATCCATATAAATCTACATTTTAATAACCTTAATCTAGTGTTTATAACAGTTTAATCCAAAAGACTTTGGAAAGTTAACTACACAGTCTTAGGGTACCTCCAGCTGTGCTTGCTTTCCGTAGGCTTAATGTGATCCTACAGGTTGTTTCACCCCGTCCGGAAATAAGAAAATAACATGAATGACACAGGCATGGGTTAGCTAAATGTAAGCTGAACTCTCAAAACTAGACTGTACCTTTTAGTGCATCATATAAAGACTCTTGGACATTGCTATTTGATCATGTAGATTTCTGAAATACTGTAAAAAACATTCTCCCATTTCATTTAGAATTGATATTCTTAACTTTTATACCCTGTTAACATCTAAAAAAATAGATCTGAAAATAGTTTTGTGGTACAGTATTTAGAATGAAAGTCTCCAAGGACATGTTATTTTAATTGTTTAACTTAGCTGTGAAATTTGACTCACCTTTTTATCGCGCTTGAGCCCACACTTCCTCTCCCAAATACATCAGTGCAGTTCCCTACTGCTTAGGTAACAGGGAAGAGTGTATCTGATAATTTACTTGGTTGGAGTCCTAGTATTTTATTTCTTGCATGAAGGAAAGTAGCATCAGTATTTAGGTGTGCTGCATTAGAGGCAGAATGGGGTTTAAAAGACCTTAATTCATTGTGGTCTCTTTATGGACTATAATCCAGCAGAACTCAATAATATTTTGCAGTGAAAAAAATACCATCAAAAGTAATGTTTGAATCTTGCACAGTTTTGATTGTCTTTTTTAAGACATCACAGAGGATTTAAAGGACCATGACAGATAAATGCAGTCTTTAAAGCTACTCATGCATTCTTAATGGACAGCCTGTTAATTTGAGGTCTAGGTCATGAATTTGAATGCCATTCACTAAACACCTCTTTGTCAACAAAAGCTAGTTTTCCCTTAGGGTAAATTGTAACTCATTAATTGTAATTAAATTAAACATATGCGACAACTAGAAAACCCAGGGTGCATTCTGTGAGGAACATTGGTCTAGCAGTCCCTGGCTGAGTTCTGGGATGTTCAGGGATTTTGCAGGTGAGAAGAAAATATAACTCTAGTTTTAATAACAGGTTGAATAAAGAGGGCAAGTAGTAAATACCTTGCCCATTTAATAATTATTTTATTAATTTTCCATTGGACACTAAATATAACAAAATTTTTAACATTAAGTCAGTTGGGGTTTTTTGCAAGTTTAAGCCAGTAGTCATGATATTCAAGATATTTTGTCTCCTGTGTATCAACCCTAAGAAGATAGAACCAATTTTAAGGCTGTATTCATGTTTATAGTAGCAATTAAACAGTCTTAACAGCAGAGGCCTTGGTATTTGGAAGCTCTGTATAATCCATCCTGAGGTCCTAAGTTAAATCACTTTGGTTGTCAAAGATGAGTCCCTAATGCGCAATGGTCCACATCACAAAGCCATCATGTAATTGCCACTATTTGGCATATTTGGCAGTTCCTATTAGGAGAGGCCCAGGACTGAGCTAGTACACTGAAGCGTTACATCATTGCAGATTGGAGACAACAAAACAAGAATTGGGATGAAAAAGAAATACTGGTTTGAACATTTTTTTTCAGTGAAAATGTGGAAGCACTTTTTTATGCAGGAGATTTGCTGGCTTTTGCCACTTTTCTGCACGTTGAAGATTTCTTTTTTGATCTAAACTGGAGTAATTGGCTTTCAGGTTTTTTAACATTTACATTTTTACAAAAACTATTTTTTTCTTTTCAATTAATTTGCTAAAATTGTTATAAATTCATTACATGTTTCAAACATTTTTGGAGGAAAGAATGTTTTTATTAGAATGTTTAGTCCGCTTTCATGTGGAAAGGTACAGTTGGCTGAGTATCAGTGTGCTGAAGTCTGATACACATGAAGAGAGAGATAGCTATGGTGCATACAGATGCTGAAACTGCATTTGTGATCCAAACATTAAGTGGTTAACTTGAAGACTGAGGACATTCAGAAACAGTAGATAACTGACCTTGTATTTTTTGTTCAGCTGAGATATGTGCTTATAAAAATTCAGTTAACATGCTCTCTGCAGTTTCCTAGCTGCAACTCTGTTGGGAGCACATGTCTCTATTTAAAACACGTGTGTTGTTTAGCATCACTATTTGTATCAAAATCCCCACTGTGAATAGTCAAGTGACAAATATTAAAGTGGGGAACTGTGTATAAACAGGAGTGCTATGCCCCTTTGAATGTGTTTGGAGAATGTTAAATGGAGTGTAGGGGGAAGATATACTTCACCTCTCCCCTATGTTATTTACTCAGGAAAAACGTAACAATGTGTGTTATTAATGAACACCCCAGTATTGCAGATGCATGAGCTCTACACGAAAACTAATCCATGAACGCCTGCATCTAAGTCTTCTTTCACATTACTAACTTTAGAATCCAAGGATCTCTCTCACCGTCATCATTGACCTAGTCTTGAGGAGAAGAGTCTCTCATGAGCAACAGACGTACTATTTCCAAAGTTATGACTCAGAGGCAGTTTGGCTAACAGACTGCCAGCACTGTAAAAAGAGTTTGAACCTCTCCCTGCTGTACAAAATGCAAGCTACTGTACAAGTGATATGCAAGGGAAATGCAAACTCCCAAAGAAGGCTGCAGAGCAGAGGGAAACAGGAAGTATCAGGTTTACTTCCTTTACTGGTATTAGAAACATAATCTTGAGAAAAAGCCATTGCCTGGGAGCTAAGCAAGCCTTGATGCAAATGCTGGCTCTGTCACAACTTACTCCTGAGGTCTTGGAGTTAATAAACCTACCTACCACAGGGAGTTACTTTTTCCTGCTTCAAACTGCAACATAGCAGTGCTTAGATAATACAAGAATGATGGCCACAAGAGTATGAATAATTCTTATAGTTGACAAAGCTTTGTCCAGCTTTCATTCAGCTCCTGTAATGGAGCTTGGCATGAACCCCTTTTTCTTCATATCTTCTTCTGTTTTCTGCTTACTTCCTTTGGAGAGCTTTTCATATCAAAAAACTTTCTGAGAACTGGCTCTTTAAGCTCTGGAAACCTCTGTTTTACTCATAGGTAAATGGAAGCTGAATGGGATTATATACACACCAGTCTCAAAAACAACCTGTGAAATTCTTTGCTGTACACTCTCTGTGGTACACTCATCTTTTCCTTTCTCTGTCAGTGATCAGCATCCTGTTGGCTCAAGTCTATCACCTGTCTTACACATTGTGTTTGTGTGACTGAACGATGATCAGGAGGTGGCATACCTGGTTTGCTTTCCAAGGTGTTATGGGCTCCTCCTCATAAAATGTGTTCTTGCTCTGGAGTACACTTCTGCTTGCTTTGTTCTCTGCTTTATTTTTTTGCCTCTGGTTTACTACATAGAAAGAAAAATTGCTTTCTGAGTCCTGACATTCATACACCCAGTCACGACCAAAACCCAAGACTGCCCCCTGCATTGGACTTGTATCTTCTAACTAAATCCATAGTTTTGAAGCAGTGATGGGGAATTTGTTAAGTGCTAATGCAATATATAGTGCGAGTCTTTGTCATGATGTCTGGCCTTGTCTGGAAGGCAGGTAAATGTAGAAAATGCTCTTCATAGTTCAGCAAGCACCACTCCTCTGTAGTCTGGTTGAACTGAGAGCTTTATAGCATATTCTGACCTTTGAAACTCCCCATCCCTTTTCACAAACATCAAGGTTTACCTTAACATTTAGCACTGTGGCAATGGCCCTCAACCACAGAGTCCTTGTCTACCCAGGTGGCCATAGGCCACTCAATCACATTGGCCTTTGTTACTAAAAATTACCTTTACTCATTAAAACATGTCATTCAATTGGAACACATTATAAAATTTAGCTTTTGAGTCTCTTTGGCTCTGTTTTTATTGATGTTGCAAAGAAAGAAAAAATACCTGACTGGTTTTGGCCTATCTGGTCATCTCAAGAAAACCCTTTCTTTACCTCTGCAAATACTAGACATCCCATAGCATGTATCATGTCATTTGTAATTACACCATGATGACAGTGATCATGGCTTTATCACTGTGGTCACAAGAAAATGATGGAGGTTCAGTAAGTGCAAACGAAATACCCCTTGCTGGCACCCTTGAGGGGCTGCTTGTGACCAGAATCTAAAGTCAGGAAGGACTGCAGTGGACTGATGAAGAAGTGGTCACAACCTCCTCCCATCATACGAGCCTAGTGAAAACCTCCCTCTCCTTCCAGACTGAGCATGGGGAGGGGACAGCAATGCCACTGCTTCTGATATAATTTCATATTCTGTAAAATCTGCCACAGATATGAAGAACAGGAAATCATGGTTAGAGCTAGTAAATGAAAATGGTTCACACTGAGAGAAAGCACTGATGTAAGTAATACATCTTACTCACAGGTTGGTGTTAACTTGCTTGGGGGTGTTGACTTTCTGGCTGTCTGGCTATATGATTGCCATTGTTAAGACCTGTCAACTATTTGTGATTTGATGAATTATGTGAGTGCTCTATTTATCCATAAAATGAAGTTTTATGCAGATACATCAGTGCACTGGGAGATCATTGCTGAGCTGTTCCTCCAGTGCAAGCACCTCCTGTCCAAAACACAAGATCAGACATTAGTGAAAACACTTTTCAATTGGAAAAAAAAAAAATGTAGCAGGTGATTTCTATGTCTGTAAGAAGTCTGAGAAGCTATTTGTAATCAACAGTTTTAATATTTCCTTTCCCGTGTCAGGAATTGATAACATTTTTCTATGGGGGAGTGTGTGTGTATGTGTGGGCATGTGTATATGTGTGCACCTCTATTAGACTACTTCTCATATCAAAAACCTCCATGTTTCTTGGCAATTTCAGACAAATCTAATGTTCTTTTCTACTTGCTTAGTTTACTATTAAGTGATCCCAAATAAGAGACAAGAGTCTAGAGAAAAGGAAATTATTTCTGAATGTGCAAAGAGAATATTAGAAGCCATCTTCAGCAATTTTTATAATGGTTTTGCAACAGCTGCTCATATTGTCCTATAATGATGACAAATGGTGCCTTAAGAAAATTCACATTCTCAGGGAAGGTGGAACGGAAAATTTTATACTGTGAAAGCTATGTACAGAATAAAGTATGCCTTGCTGAGACAGCCAGTGCTTACTAAGTGCTGATCAGCCTCACCTGTAGGCACAGCTGGAGCCCATTAACACACTTCTACATTTCAAATACTTTGCAAAAACTCATTTCTTAAAAGAAAAAATTTTTTTTAAAAATGTCATTATTAAAGGTAGCTAAATATGTTGTCAGTATTACGAATATGAAAATATTTCCCTGGTGAATAACTGTGTTAATTTGATGAAATCTCCACTTCATCTAAGACAGAGCTTATATCAGTATATTGTTATATCGGTACATGACATAAATATTCTGCTACAATAACTTACCAAGACCCATGTTCACCCTGAGGCCCACATCCACCCCAGAACAGGCCATGAGGCGCTGTGGGACACCTGGGGACTGGGGTTTGGGCACAGCAGTTTCAGGGCACCGTCAGGCCTCGGTGGCACCAACCAGCCCCAGCTGGGGCCTCCCCACACCCTGACTGGGGGGCCCTGGGGCTCCACATTACCCTGGCCCTGCCTCAGCCACACAAGACTCCCGCCCAGCCCAGCCCGCCCCGGGCCTGCCTTTCCCCCTCAGCTTCAGGCCACCTCTTCACCACAGCCTTGCCTGAGAGGGACAAAATTTTCAGGCCATTGCAGTAAAGTGTGTAGATCTGGTGCCTGCCTGGCGTGTGTGTTGCACAGGGCTCAAATCACCTCAGATTTGGAGTGGGGAGAAAAGTTAATGAAAATCCAAATACCTGGGCCAGGCAGGCTTGCTCCCATAGCTGATTTTAAGAAAGATTATGTAAGCACAGCATCAAATCCTGCCTGAACTGTGACAGAAAATCCTAAACATTCTCAGTGACAGGAACCTCTTCTTTCCCTCAGGTGGCACTGGGGTAATATTTTGCTTCTGCACAAGTGGAAGCACAAACAAGCTAATGAGCTTAATCAGGCCTCTCCCCGAGCTCCTGGGGGGAGGCTACAAGGAGGAGCCCTGTTAGGGGGCTGAGGTGTGAGGAGAGCTGGGTGCTCCTGAGGTTGCCAAAACCTGTGAAGCCAGAGGATGCCTGACAGTGGCCTCAGGGAGCTGGTTTGTGCCATGGAAAAATGACTTCTGTGCACAGCATGCAGCAGCCTTGTGCTGCAATTGTGTGGATCCTGCCTTGGTGGTTTCTCAGAGTGAGGGGTGGCTGTTGTGCCCTTACGTGAATAAGCTAACTGACTTGCTCTGGAGGACTGTGCAAACTCAGCTTTTCCTGCTTGCTCCTGCCAGGCTGCGGGGCCCCACGATGGCCCAGGCTATTCATCTCCTGGTGAGACCATCGTGACTGAAGTGAGCAGCAGCCTCTTGTCTCCTCTGTCCTGCAGACAGAGCTCTCTCTGTGTAACTTATGAGCTTGCAATAGTGGCCATAATGACTCTAGGACAGAAAAAGAAATACTTCAAGGAGCTGCACTGACAAAAGAGGACAGATAATAGGCATCTTATGCCTTTATATGGCAGACTGCATGAGGACACTTGAAAGCCGGAGTGGTGTGCAGTACCTGCTAGGCTGCCTGAGGAGAGCGGTTGAGACACAGGTAAGAGACCTTTTGGGTGCTGTGGGTGCTCACCTCTGCTTTGGTTCATAAAATAGAATCCCCCTGAACTGAAAGAGTATGCAACTCCATGATGAAAAGCTATAAGCAGTGAGGCAAGCAATGACAGAAACTATTTAAGAATACAGGGAGCATAGTGGAAATATAGGTGGCAGGACTTTTTACTACATCTCTAGCTCCAGTACCGTTCTCATGCTTTGGTTTCTTCATTTTGTTTTCTTGGATGTTTACAAAAAGCAAAAGCTAGGAAATTCAGAAGCAAGGGGGTATAATTAAATTAAGGCATTTCACCTGTTGCTAGAGTTCTTGTTTGCTGTAAAGTCAGGAGACAAATGTTAAAAAATCCTGATCTTCTTAGGGGTTGATGCTATAGTACAGATTAAGGGTTAAGATATTAAACAGCAGAGATATTAACTGTTTTGCATCTGGTTTTACAAGATTTACTTAAACTGCATCAGATGTTTAAGGATAACAGATGAAGAATTAGGAAGTGTACAGATTAACACGAGTGATGATTAAGAAATGCTTACAGGCTCTAAACCCTATTAATGTTTCTGACAAATGACAAGCAATGCAAGAAGGATATGCACAAATGTGGTTTGAAGGGGCATGGAAACAGGCAGAGCAAGGACTGCTTGGTTCAATTTTGGGCCCCGAACATTGCTGGAAGGATAAAATTAACTTTGACAAACTCTAGATGCCCTTCATCCACAGAAGATCCTCTTCTCTCCCCATGACCTATTAGCTCTGAATTTGTTCATTGTATGTCTGCTGCTGGTTGCATAGTGCTTAGAAGAACTCTGTGGCCTGCAGGGTATTAACTGGTTGCCTAAGACTGCATAAAGTCAGACTTGAAAGGGAAACCTGGGTCACCTGGTTTCTAAATAACAAATAGACCCTGTGCTGGCACTCCATTCTTACTCTAGATGTAATAAAAAGGACTTACAATGTGGACATAATGTGTTTTTGAAGAAATCAGTGTTGTCAGTGTAAAATATAAAAGTATGGCGGAAGTTTTACAGAACTAACAGAAATATAAGGATTTCTGTGTTTGAAAATGGCATTTTTACCTATTGAGCTAGAAGCATCTGAGAACTCTTAAAACTAATAATTGGTAATGGTCATCCCACCTTTTTTCTGGGACCTTCTCTATCACTTCTGGAGAAAGCTCAACCATACAGATGGCCTCAGGGTTGGGGGGAGGGAAGGGGGCTGCTAAGAGGAGCTTGTTTGAGATTTGACAAAAAATAGAAGGGGCTGTAAGAAAAAAAGAGTTTCTGAAGTTTTGGGGGGAGGGAGGTGGGCAAGCACATGTGCTTGGAGATAAAAAGCCTGAAATAAAGGAGAGAGATATAAGGTATGTGGCAAGAGGAATTTCATCGACTACCCACCAAGCCTGGAGATGAAGACTGTAAAGGTAAGAAAAAGGCAGCTGCTAGTAGGGAGCTGGTAACTATTGTGAGGGAGATGGGAAAGAGTTGGTGCCAGTGTAGTGCTGGCATTGGTCTGGCAATGTTGCTGAGAAAAGGGAAAGTGGGAAGTCCTGTGTCAGGTCTGGGAACACAGTAAATTCTGGGCTGTTGTATGAAAAATATTGAGATCCAATGGAGAGGGATATTTTGGTGAGAGAATAAACAATGCCAAGACAGGGTGAAATGCTGAGGTAGGAGGAAATGGGGAGGTGCACCCTCCCCTATCCTCATGGGTGGGAAAGGGGAGTAAAATGGCAAACCCAGTTTTCCTGATGCTTTCTTTTCCTCACCTCCTTTCCAAGACTGGATAGTCTGCCCTACTTGATAAGGGCCCAAGGGTTGCACTGGCTTCTTTCCACCCTTTCTCTAGTCATAGGCTTGTTTCTTCTGACTTCTTTACTTTTGCTCAGTGCACCCACCCCCAATTCCTGAAGAGTCCTTTTATGGCTATGAAAATGCAAAGTGAATTAAATTTGTGTGGACAGTCAGGGGTGTTGTCCTCTTCTTTGCCTGGCTTTCATGTGGAAACTTTTGTTTGCTTTCTCCTTTTTGCACTCAAAATACTAGTACAGGCATATAGTAGGCTGTAAAAATGTTATACAGCCTTATGTACCCCTTGATTACAACAAATAAAAATTGAAAACCAGATTGTTACAACTGAATCCACAAACCTTTTTAAAGCAACGTTTAAAAAGTACTACCATTATCAATGTGTTCTAACAGTTATAGCCTGAGAAATATAGGGCTGGTTTCTCCCCTGGTGTAACATGACTTGAGCAGGGCCTCAGCAGTGACTGTCAGGGAGTCCTGGCTCACAGTGCTGATCAGAGTGTTTTTTCTCCTGAGACACTATTGGAAATGTTTCTTCATTTTTGTAGACTGTCAGTCATGAGTCAGAAGTGAAGTAACACTTCCTTTTTTTTTTTCTCCCAAAATTGTATTTTTGGTTCTGTTAATGCAGCTTCTTCAGGTATTACCTCTCTTGACAGTTGTGTGACACATTAGCTGAGGCAGAGAATTACTGGAACTGAGATTCTCATACAGTCTTAAGCTACATACACTGCAAAGTGACTCTGATGCTTTTGTTAATTTGCAGAGATAATAGTTACAAAGGCACTTTGCTGAAATTGTGATTGAATTCTTTGTTCATACAAAGAGTTAGACTCTTATTTTAGATCTATCGGAGAGCTAGTGCTCTGTTTTGCCTAGGTATAGGTGATGCTTTGGCTTGCTGCATTATATTCAAGTTACTAAATCTCATTGAATGTTTTAAAAGTAATTACCATTTTATCAGAAAATGTGGTTTACCAGAAAACTACATAACAGTGAAGGGTTTTCACCCTAGGCCATATGTGCATATGCAGACCATATGTATATCCAGTGATTGAGCACAGGCTCTCAGTATTGCCTTTCATACTTTGATAACCTTGGTATTCACATTATTGACCATGCTAAGGGCTTTTTTGCCAAACAAGCAATATTTTGCCAAATATGCAGTGTGAGAGAGGTCTGGGGGAAATAGAGTCCTGATTCCTCTGTGCTGGATGCTGGTTTAGCTGGATACATGTGGGATCTTGTGGGAAGCTATGTCCCCATCCATAAGGGGCAGCACTTACTGATGCCTCCTGTTCTGGGGGCTAGAGGAGGGCAGAGGGTGGCTTCTAGGCTGAACAGCAGGAAGAGGACAAGACATTCCAGAGGGTACCAGGCTTCACTTTTTAATCTAGAGGTGGTGCAGAATGTCTATGCCTGCTGTTCAGAGTTACAGTGTAGAGATCCTGGCAGTTCATAGAGCATGGAGATGGTCTGTGAAAGTGAATCTAAGGTTGTTCCTATGGGAAAGTGAGTGTTACCTCATGGCAATGAACTGCTAACTTGGACTAGTCTGCTTTAAGGCTATAAATGATTTTCAGTCTTGGAGACATAACGGGAAGTTCAGCTTCTGGACCATGCTTTCATAGTACAGCATTAGGAAATGTACAGTTTGCAGCAAAAATCTTTCAAGAAAGAAGGGCTTAAACTAAAATTTTTCCACAAAAATTGATTTGAAGGGAGGAAGGGAAGTTTAAAGAGAAAATGTAAATGAGTTTGACTATTCCATGGCTCAGGTTTGTTCCTTATAACTATTGTGGTAGTTGGAATGTATTAAAAAGCTGGGGCAAAAATTCTGAAAACTTCTAAAAAGGCAATTAAAACCGAAAAGAAAATTACAGTGTAAATAAGCTTTTTCTTTTAAGTTAACTACAATAAATCAGTACAGATACAACTTACCAACAGGTTTTAAATATATTTGAGCAGAAAACACATATGGAAGCACCCCTGTTTTAATTTGAAGTCATGTTCCCTTCTTGGTGTGGTGATCATAGCGTCACCAAAGACTAGTGACCAGTAATGAATGTGTCGCACTTGAAGATCCCTCCAGGGTTCTGATTCAATCTTTTGAGTTATAGGATCAGGACAAAATGAACTATTTTTCAGGCTTGTAAATATGTGACAAATGACAGTGCAGGAACTATTGATTCCAATCACACCGATACAATGTTTCATAGTCAGGACAGACCCGCTTTACAAATTACTTGCAAGTTGAACAGCAAAGCCATACATAACATGCTTCAAACCATATCAATCTTCTAGGGTGTTTCTGTCACTAGTTGCCTTCAGATTTGAATAAAGTGCCCAAAATTGAAATGTGTGTTTTAAATATTTTTCTGGATGAAGTCAGTGCAGCAGTGCTTTGACTTGAAGCCAAATCAGGCAGTGGGACTTGGGCCCCTTATGTAGGGTTGGGGCTCTTGTACAACAGCGAGCACACACTGTCATTTATCTAATGTTGGCAATGTTTAAATAGCCTGTAGATGTGAATAATGGACTCTCCTCCCTGTAGAGATTCTTACTACAATTATTGCAGTATGAGAAACATCTAAAGATGAATCTAGGACACCTCAGCTGACTCTGAGGTGTCGGTTAAATTTTGGGGGAATTTCTTTAAAACAATGGGTGAGACTGGAAAATGTGGTTGAATTTTCTGTGTGTTTCTAAAGCTAAGATTTTAATGTGATGTACTTTTGATAAAGCACTTTACTGTGAATATTTTGGACTATAGGCTAAATAGAAAATTGTTACCCTCTTGGAAGAGGCAATAATGAACAAAGGAAAAATCATGTTGCATACACGTGTTGAATATACAATTTTCTTCTGGGAGATGCTCAGAGGAGCCAACTGTGTGTGGCAAGTTAGTAGTGTCACTTAATGTATTAGTGGAAACTGGCTAGATGCTATGGTAATGAAGACAATATAGCAATATATACAAAATGGGGAAAAAAATCTCTAGTCCAGTGTCTGTTGCATAAAAATAGGGTTTTTTGGTGGTGAATTGTTATAGCTAGTTATCTACAGTATTGATAATGCTTGAAATCTACCTCTGAACAGTGAAGTCAAATGAAAGATGAAAATGGAATCCTCTTGGGTTTTTTTAGTTAGTGATAAAATTATAGGAGGTTTAGAAAAGCGTATGTAATTCACTGGTAATAAATGTCCTACAATGCTTTTCAGTGGGATATGAATAAATAGCTTCACCTGAGAACAGCTCTTGGTCATATTCAAAGTTAGTTGCAGCAGGAAAACAATAAAAAGAAATATCCATGTTCCTAATGAATTATTATAGTGTGCTTTCGGTTACAGAAAGGTATGTAATAAATTGAGCTACATAACTATTATTTCTGTTTCCTGGCTTGCTACCATTATCCAGAATTCAGCCTTAGTTCGCCATACTTATCACATACTCACCTTAAAGGAGCCCTGTGTGATGATTTATTATAGACCTTTTTCCCTGCTGCTTGAAGGAACAAGCCATCTGTGTACCATAAAGGTATGATAAAAAGCTTTACAATGTTGTCTGCGAGGCAGATCTAGACAGTTATTACAAAGAGCAGCTCTTGTTTTAGAAGGTACTTCTACCACTGTGAGCTCTGCTGGACCAGCTGGGATGTAGTACCATCCTTTGCTTCACACCCTTTCCATTCCTTCCTTCTTATCTATTATTATTCTCCATTAACATGTGAAAAACCAAAAGGCAAGAGAGGTTAGGGAAACAATAATGCTACAACCAAGTTCTCATTAGAAAGTCAAGCTTCCGGTAAGGCTGTAGTTAAGAAGGGGTTTTGACCACATAACAATATCAAACCATGTCATTGGCTCACTCTACTCAAGCAAGCCAGGTCAAGCTTTGTCTACTGACCTCACTAGCTGAAATCTTGGTCAGGAAGCTATTTTAACTGCAGCATGCTGCTAAATCTAGGCTGTAATTGCCTCGATTTGGCTGTGCAGGCTGCAGTTATAACCCAGTCAAAGTGCAAAGAATTCAGCATTGCCAAGCCAGGTCAAGCCAGGCTTGTAGCTTCCCAAGTGAATTTTTCCTCAAGCTGGAATCCATTTTTTACTGCTTCACTTGGTTGATCAATGGGTCCCGTTCAATGATAATATTGACTTAGAAAACTAGCTCAGAATGTCAGATGAAGTTCATATCGCTCCAGTCTACAGGAGGCAATGGTAATCATCAGCACTTTATAGCAGAGCAACTGCACAAAATTGAGAGGTTTTATTTCATCCTTTCCCAAACCTACAGGAAGACACTGTTCCAGTGCTTTGTAATGGGTTTAGGGAAGCACTTAATTGCAGCTCTTTCACTAGTGCTATTACTCCCAGAACCCTGTGCTTGTTATTCTATAAGTGGCTAGGCTCACAATTTCTGACCCAATATTCAAAAATAAATCTGTTTGCTTGGTGTTGTATGCAGCAATTCGTTTTTAATCTGTTGCAATGTGATGTTTCATGTTGGCATCCATGCTTCAAAAAGGGAAATTTGCTTATGTCTTTTAGTTTCAAACAGCAAATAAGAATACAGTGGCATGTTCCAAATCCTCTTTACAAAACACTTGTAAGGGTTAGAGCGAACCTTAGGAAAACACAAGTTTAAGTATCACAAATTCTTATTGTTACCTCAGTCAATTCTGTTCCAAATTCTGCATTGTTATGGTAATCTTTATTGGATGTTAGCTAGTAGAAAAACTTAGAGGAGAATAACTTATATTCTTCTCTTTCAGTTGTCCACAGAAGCTTGATGCTCCTGGGTTTCTTTGCCTTTGAATGATACAGTACACAGGATAATACATATAAGAAACCAGAAAATTTCTTCTTAGTTCCTTACCATCCTCAGTAGTGTTGCTGCTGGTGAAAAAAACAGATGCTGTGACAGCTCCATAAGCAAAGAGGTAGACTTAGCTCCACTTTCCCACACACACTGGTCATTTCAGCTGATGCACTGGCAGAGTTCGCAGTATATATAGACCCGGCAAAAAAATGTTTCCAGTATGTCTGTGGGAAATCTATGGGTAGGGGAAATAGAGCAAGGCTGTGACCCTTAGCTCTTATGTTCTCAGAAACACATACTGACTCCAGCTGAGAGCTTTCAGGAAAACCACAATTAAAGCTTTTTCTACGTGTAGCCTACAGGATATGTATGATCTGTTTGCTGTGTGTACTCAGGTTGGAAACATTGGTATCAAAAAGCTCTGGGAGGTTGTATGGGTAAACTTGCAGTGCCTCATTGGATAAGCAATTTCTAAATCTGGCATCCAGTGTGTAAGATTCAGTTCCTGAGAACTGAATTCCTAATGTATATAAACTTAAAGCTTGCTTAACAATTTGATATATTACTCTTATAACCACAGAATGGTTGAGGTTGGAAGGGACCTCTGGAGGTCATCTGATCCAGCCCCCCTGCTCAAGCAGGGCCACCTAGAGCCAGTTGCCCAGAACAACATCCAGATGGCTCTTAAATATCTCCAAGAATGGAGACTCCATAACCCCCCTGGGCAATCTGCGCCAGTGCTTGGTCACCCTCACAGTAAAAAAGTATTTCTTCATGTTCAGACAAAACCTCCTGTGTTTCTGTTTGTGCCCATTGCCTCTTGTCCTGTCACTGGGCACTGCTGGAAAGAGCGTGGCTCAGTCCTGTTTGCACCCTCCCTTCAGGTATTTATGTACATTGATAAGATTCCCCCTGAGCCTTCTCTTCTCCAGGCTAAACAATCCAGCTCTCTCAGCCTTTCCTTGTAGAAGAGATGCTCTAATCCCTCAGTCATCTTTGTGGCCCTTTGTTGGACTATCCCCAATATGTCCATGTCTCTCCAGTGTTAACTTGTCTATTCCTGGACCCTTGGCCAAGATCTGTGCCTGTACATCATGTTTGGGCTTCCAGCTGCCACCTCCTTTCCTTGTAGTGACCCATAAAATTGTAGGAAAACAGGTACATGTGTCTCCTATAATGTTCCATTGCCAGCTGTTGTACTATGTGCTATGCATTCAGCCATGTGGACACTTACTTGCTAAACTTAAGCATGTAATAAGAACCTTTAATCTGTTCATTTATCTTTAAACTCATGGCATTAAAAAGAAAATCCAACTTATTCTGTCTTCTAAAATGTGAGATTACAGCCTGGATGCAGCCACACTAGTGAAGTGAACGCTAGGGGTTCACAGCAGTGGCACCGAGGGTCCCACTGCTTCTTGAGCCCATACTGCTGGTGAGAAGGGATTATGTCCTGGCAGGGTTTTTTCACAGCCCTAGAAGGGATATCTTCTGCCTCTGAGCTGGCACAATTGCAGGGCTGCTCCATCTGCATGCAGACCTCAGGAGCAGCAGATGGCTGGCTGCTGTTATTAAACTGTGCATCTTTCCCTGAAGAATTAAGGTTGTCTGAGTGTAATAACCTTTTCTTTTTATCTCAGGATTGTTCTCAAACAACAGTTAAAAGGGGGAAACTGCTGGGAAAACATTATCCCTTCATCTTGGCTACTGTATTTAGATGCTTTGTGAATTTTGGATGATATGGCCAAAGAAAAACTTAAATATTTTCTTGATGGCAAAATTGGAGGAAAAGCAAGGAAAAGAAATCTGTGTGGTTTAAGTGGATATCGAGTGAACTGCATGAATAAAGCTCTGGTGTGTAGCCTTTCTACAATTATTAAGAAAGAGGGGACCATGTATTACTTAGTATCACTTTGGTGCTGCCAGGATTTTATAACATCACTGAATGATCCTCCCATAACCTCTGGCTCCTTAGCATTTTTCCCCACTCAGAGGGAATGTTCTTTATTATCCATGAAAACATAAAAAATTATTTCATTTAAAATTAGATATGTACATCCTCAGGTGTCTGCTATATTTCATTAATACTATGTAATGTCACCCTTCTAACTGATGGAATGCATCTCTAATAGAGCAATATTTTTGAAAGATATAATAAAATGGCCTTAAGTGTCCAGTACTTGTAAATTCATCAGATGCTATTTTAATTTTAATGGCATGAAGTCCATTAATACTCTGTTACTCATTCACTCAAGACTTTTCTACTGAGAGAAAAATAATTTAGCATAACTCCTATTCTCAAATTCAAATCTGTTTTTCAAATTTAGTGTTTCCAGTATCTTGTAATATGTGTATATATTACGATTTTATTCAGTACTTAAGGCAAGCTTGTGTGCATGATTTTGCACAAATAGGTAATATGCCATTACTAATAGCCTGCCTTTTAAAACATATCAAGCAACTTCTCCCAGCGTGAAATGAATTAACTATTGGGGATCTAAACCAGAAATCATTGATAGATCATAGTCAGGTCTTCAGGGTTAGCTGAATCATAGTGCTAGGGGTGAAAGGTCAGAACTTCAAATACTTCCCAATTCGTTATTTCCTTTCTTAATAACATTCACTTAGTTACAGCTGTTACTACTTCCAGGCCCAAATGTGTGGCCTTGTTTGATAAAGATAAGATTTCATTCAGGAAAACCTATGTGCAGTTTCTCCTTAACTTTGTAGCTGAAGCACTAAATGATCAAACCAATAGCCAGGTCACTTCTATGCACCATGTGTACACAACCATCCATGGTTGCATACGTTAAATCCTGAGTAGGGCAGGGTGGAATAGGAAAAACTCCCTTCGCCCTTTGGTAATGAATGAGTCTACTGAACTAAAATTAGCTGAAAATTGAAGGACTTCAGATGAATCCTTGGCTGAAGTGAATTTTCTCATCCCACTCATGGGGACATCCTATTCCCATGTAAAGACAAATTCATGGACCACAGGCTGTATTGATGCAAGAGCCCTTCTAGACTTTTGCTCTTTAAAGGCAGTTCCTGGAGTAGAAAGAACATTAACAAAGTCCAATAATCCCTTCCTGGCAGAATGGGTCCCCAAGGGGCCAATCCAGTTGGCATATATTTGAGAAATCCAGTGGCTCATCTTGTCTTTTATGAGTTGCAGAGCCCAGCTCTGCTGCTGAACTGACTGGGGTGGTCTAACCTGCTCTGCAGAGAAAGGAAGTCTTAAAGGGCCACTTTTGTGATAACCCTGTCCTGACGTATAGACCTTATGTGTGGCTTCTTGCCTTGAAGTAACTTGCACAGTTTGCCAGAAGTGTGATGTTGGAACACCTCTATAGTGGAGGTGAGTGGCATTTGTAGGGTGTTTTCCCAAGAGAATGTAGTGCGAACGGCTACCTTCAGGAAGCAAGGTTGGTTTTGTAACTAGTAGTCACTTTAAGTAGTATTTTGTCATTTGCCTGTGTCAGTGTTTTCAGAACCTTAATGTAATAGTTTACAAATGGCTGGAATTACATGTCAAGTGAAATTTCAAAATCTGGGTAAATGCATTAACTTTAAACAGAAGTGCTCCTTTCCTATTTCAAGTAAGCAATTAGCGTTTGGCCTTCTCTAATTTTGTTTTTCTTTCAAGTGTATTTATTCCTCCCTAAAATGTTTTGTTCCTCTTCTGACTGATAGGAAATATACCATGTTTTGAGAAAAAAGCCATAATATTTTGGTGTTTTGTTTAATTTTGCTTATTTCACACTCAATCCACCAGTCCCTAAGCAAGACAGTCCCCTGTGGTGCAGTGCACCCCTGAGTGCAGTGGCTGTTGCTTCCTCCTTGGGAACCTTTCAGGGTTAGCTCTACTTAGGTAACAGGTGAAAGCACACCTGGGTCCTGCCTGCAGCTTACATGTGGAAATTCATTAGATGACAACAAAACATTGTGTTCTCCAGAGGTAACACTTTATTTACTTTCCCAAAAAGGATTTTTAATTCTGTCATTGGCTAACTGCTGCCATAATATAATTTGTCTACTAACCAAATATTGTTTGCTCTTAAAATCTTGGCCACATCTTGCTGTTTCTATTTAAAGTCCAGATGTGTCTTTAGTCCCTAAGAACTGTATTAGTAATCAGTTTAATGAGCTGTATGCATTCCTTCTCATTCTTCAGTACACTGAAAGAATAAAAAACATATCCAAGTAAAAAGAACCATTAGCATACATTGCAAGTGAATTTTTGGACACACATTGTGTGGTGGTTTTCTCTCTGCTGAAGACTTTGTTCATTAAATGTTTTTTTGTAAGATATATTTTTATCCATTCAGCTGATCACATAATTCTGTCTGCTTCTACCTCTGAATTTGTTTTGCCTAGCATGACACCCCGAATATTGTTGTTTTACAGTTCAACATTAATTCCAGGGAGTAGATAACATTGTTTTCTTGTCACAGTGTTATAATACATCCATTGTTTTTCCTCTTGTTTAGTATATTGACTCTAGAGATGCAGTGAATAGAATTTGCTTCTAGCTTTTCTAAACAGAAACGTATGGAGTGCCATTGGTCAGTGGTAGTTGTAGATGTTCATAGCTTCGTAACTAAAAGTTGCATAATTTGGAAGAGAACAGAAGACTATTGAAACATATGGTAGGTCATTCTGATTGACCTTACAAGCATCTGAAGTGATTTCAGGGCCAAAACTTAATCAATAAATACAGTTTCTCTCTAGAATATGTTTATTTCTGT
Organism: Strix aluco; assembly: GCF_031877795.1. Classification (NCBI taxonomy): domain Eukaryota; kingdom Metazoa; phylum Chordata; class Aves; order Strigiformes; family Strigidae; genus Strix; species Strix aluco. Next base: position 25,271,788 of record NC_133942.1, on the reverse strand, counting down.
CATTGTCAGGAGGTAATCTCTGTGCATCTGAATTCTTATCAGTGCTTCCAGGTTTAAAATTTTGGATGCACATTGTGCTCTCAAGCTGAAACTTGGGATGTGACATTGCATTGCACGCAACCAGAGTTGAGGTCAATAGACAAACAGAGCAAAGCTCACGCGCACATGATCAGTGTAAGTTGAAACACCAACGTACTTCATTTATGTATAATCTATTCATGCTTTCTCTATGAGAAAAATATTGATCAGAGTATTAAAATGAATGTTAACGTAAGTAAAGCCAAAATATTCAAGATTAGCAACCAATGAATGTTACAGGGTAAACCTCTTCAATTCTGATCTCTGCAGTATGCAATATTCTGTTTCGTTTAACTTCAGAGGGAGAATCAAATAGAACAATAGTAGGAATCAAGTCCTATTTAAAATAGAAATATGAAATGAAATAATTATCTTAACTATTTAAAAATTAAACAAATCTGTAGGTTGTAACTGCTGTCACCACAAATCCTGCTTCTGCAGAATAGCTCATGGTCTGAGATACTGAGGAAGCAATATCTGGTTGGAAAAGTTAAACCATGAAAACAAATTAGTGGAGAAGTAAAAGCTACGTAATATTTCCATAAATTCTAATTTGTCTGTAAATACATACTAGTGCAACGATTTTAAAGGAGTCTTTCTATTCATTCATTTATAATGGGATTATTCTGGTGTACACTGTAGAAGGGATTTTCCATGCATCAGCTGCTATTGTATGACCATACATAATTGGGTCTAAGTGCTTACATCAGCTGCCTATTATGTGAAATTAATTTTTGGAACATATGCTGTTGTATTTATACCATTGTTGTTTCATGCTAGATTAATTCTTCAAGGGTTATAATCACATGACACTTATCATTTTAATTATGCCTCTTTAGTTGCAACATATGACAGCTTTTGACTTCTCACCCTCTCCTTCTGCATGTGTGACAGATAAAATTATTAATAAATGCCTGTTTATTATGTAGTTATGCTGTACATGTCCACAGGGTGTAGGTTGGCCCCATGTATTTTACTCAGAGTACAGTGTCAGCAGAGCCTCTGTGGTTTGCTAATGAGCTAAATCCTGCTAACACCACACACACTCTAAACTGCCAAAAGCCCTTTACACATTCAAACACATACAAAGACTCAGCTGGGTCCTTTGTATAAAAGATTAACTCTTTATTCCAATTAAAGATGAGCTGGCCTGGCTTGGTCCAAGTAATTAAGAGTTGGAATTAATGAACAAAATAATGGGCAAGGTGGTTTCATAGCAACATTCAACCTAGTGATAGTAAACAGATATTTTTGCAGATTTTGAGCCTGATAGGGAGAAAAAGTTAGGTTTGTGAGAACGCTTTTCCTCATGCTGGTCTCTGAGACGAGATCTGTCAGACATTCTGGCTTTGGCAAGTCTCATTTCTAACAAGAAGCTAGTTTTGGCTGTAAGCAGGTAGAAAGGGAAATGTTCTGGGATAACATAGTGCACTAAAGCCCTGATATTCTCTGCATCATCACTTCCTCCTGTGGTCTGAGTTGCACACTACCTGACTTTACAACTTCAACTAAGGAAAACTTTTATTAGTAATTCCAAAACATTTTGGCTTTAAGTAAAAAGTTTGAAACCGTTGCGTTTAGAGCCTGCTGGCCAAGTTTTCTTGTGTTAGTTTTCCTTTTAATTCTTTTTTTTTTTCTCATTACTCTGAAATATCTGAAACTAGCTAAGGACATATTTTGTTGAACTGTTGTCTTGGTTAAAACTGGCTGAGTCACGGTTAAAGGCAGCTGGCTATATGCAGTGGAACTAGGAGCATGCACACAATGCTGCTCAATATATGAAGAAACTAAAATGCCTTTTCAGCAATAGTAATATTGGAGTGGCTGATGAGAATAGGCAATACCTTTACAGGCAGAAGTATGACTTGCATGTTTTTAAGCACATGTAGATAAGTGATCTTTCTTTCAAACGGTTTGTCTTATTCTGTGCCCCATGTCACAGGACCTTTCTAAACTGTTGTACCTGAACTTCATTGCAAGCAACAGGTAGATGTATGCCATGGATTCCAGGTACAAATTTATAGTCTAAAATAAACATAGATTTTTCTGATCTATTTAGACAGCCCTGACCTGTGTGGGCAGAGGGATGCCCTGGCCCTGCGTCCTCTCGGATCATCAGAGCAATCAGTCCTGAGTGTCTACCTGCCTTCCAGCTGGGCACCCTGCGGATCACGTGTAGGGTGGCATGCTGGCTCCCCCATTCCCTTATGGCCCATTGTTAAGGGAACAACTTGTTCAGGTTTTCATAGCTGGCACAAAGTAGGAAAACCTTACAATTTTTATTTGTTATATCTGAACAAACAGAAGAATATTTTAAAAGCTACTTGGCCAAGATATTTTTTCTTGTTAAAGCGACTTTTAAATCATTTGTCTGTCATACATGTGTATTAATACAGTTCTTGACACAGATTGAACAAAATATTCTCATGTGCATTGCATACTCTTTTAAAAAGCATAAAAATTATTAGCAAAGTTCTATAAAACAATATGTGATTTGGCAACATTAAGAAAAAAGGTACCTTGTGAATTAAACACCACTTTCAGTGAGACATTTGTTATCTCAAAAGGTAGAGCAAGGTTTATTTGTTCTTTCTCAAGACCTAAAACTGGTGTTCCAGTTAAATTTGACTTAGCAAGGTGAAGGAAAGCAAAACTTGTCCTAGTGTGATACCATTTCAATGAATGGAGTTGCCTGATCTGAAGGAAAGCAGAAATTCATGTGTCCTGCCAGTACTTGAAACTGATTGTACTATTTTCCTTAAATGTAACAACAAAAGCAGAAAAGTCTCCAATCTGAGCCAGGTCTGTAAAGTTATTTAAATGCCGAGAATTCTGATGAGATGACAGCAGGCTTTTCAAAACTCTGTCACTAATGGGAATTACATGTCTAGGCTCTTTTAAAAATCCCACTGGGCACAATCTACTGTGTTAAATATCTGAATACCTTCAAAAAAAAAAAAAAAATCTGGCCTTCTGTAGGTTACAATCAGTGGAAAATTCCTGCAAAATCTGAAATGTCTTAATACTTTCAGGGCTGGACATAAATCTTCATTCATTTTTAATGAGACTAAGGTTTTTTTGAAACTATTTTTTGTAACATTAGTGTGTTATTGTAACACTTGTTTGCCTTATTTTATAATCACATAATCCAGTAGATTTTGTTGTCACTTTGAAGGGTGGCACACAATAACCTTCCCAATGCATCAGTTAAAGCATGTCACTGGCAGCTGGGGGGAGGGATGCTTTTCTTGTTCTTGTCCTGCTTTTTTTTTACATGTTCTGTTTTTTCACCTCCATAACCTTGTCTGATGGGCATCCCTCACATTTACAATGCCTGATGTGCTTCCTGACATCTGTTCAATTTGATTTTCTATAATTTCCATTGATGCCCCTGTTTTCCTGCCATTAAACTAGTATATTGCCCAGCTGTATTCTGGGTCAAGAATGGGCAATCTTTTAAATCTAGTATAAGGTGAAATATGACTGTGGAATGGGAAAGGGAGGAGGGGGAAGACAAGGATTATAAAACTGACTGAAGGGCTGTCTGTCCTGGAAAGGGAAGGTGCGTGTTTTATCTGGGAGAGTGGAAGAGAGTGAGGGTGTATGTATATTTAAGGGGAGAGTATAACATATTTGCTGGCACTGGAAGGCTGTGCATCACCAGCAGCTGAAATTCTGTATCTGTAGTTGAGATGAATACAAGCAGACAATATCAGCCTTTCTACCCCACAGTGACTAGCCATTGACCTTAACCCTGAAGGAAAGGGGCACTCTCACTAGGGGAATTGCATGCTTACTCAGCCCTAAGCCACATCTGAGCCGAAGCTGCCAATTTTGCCAAATTATGTGTGATGCTTTTGAAATGTGGACTATTGTCCACCAGGGACTAAGCTGAAATGACCAAATTCATTTCACTTAGGTTTTCAATGGCAATAACATTATTTTAAAAAAATACCAACTATAAAACATTTATCATACTGATTTTATTCATCTTTGTCATTTACTTATGTTTCATTGTAGTTTGTAAAAGGCAGTGAAGTTAATGTCCCATTATTTCAAACCCCCAAGGTTAGATTTTCAGGCTTAAATTGAATTTGAAAACCACATGTATAGTTAATTTGTACATTAACAAAATTTCTATCAATCACAAGAGCTTTGAGCTCTTGCAGACTTTTTCATGTTTTACTGAAATCATTAATAGCTGAAAAAGAGCCTAGAGATACTGATATAGGTACTCTGAGGAGCCTCTGAGCAATAGACACAGAAATGCTTCCTTAGGTGAATCTTTAGCATTCCTCTGCTATGCAGAATAGCAAAAATTTAAGAGCTAATGTACCTTTAGGTCATTGTTGCCAGTACTGTAAAGGCATCCTCTAATGGCGTTGCTAGCAAGTGTAATAACACTTACAGCATTGTGTTTGTAGTGTGATTTTTTTATTATTATTTTTAAAATTTTTTTAGAATACTAAGCAACAGAAATTTTAACTGAACGTTTTGAAGGACTTTGCTAGATCAACTGGTAAATTTTAAAATAGTTTCTCTGTCAGGAAATCTATCAGTTTTTTCCTTCGCTGAGAAATGTTTAGAACTGACTCTCGTGTTTTCCTGGAGACAATGAAAATCGGTCACAGAACTCATTGGTCTTGGAGACAGAATGATAATGTGTTTTATATTAGCATTTGAAAAAATCAGACTTTCTTTTTCAAATGAATGAGGTTTTAGGGAAATCCTGCTGTTTGTTCAGTTTTGAAAGGAAGTAGAAAACAGACAACAACTGTTGTGCCACAAACTGTGTCCAACACAGGTGGAGAATGACAGTACTGAGTATGATCTCCAAGGCCTCCAACTGTGAGTCCCCACACATTTGGCTGCTTGCAGAGCCATATGTTTGTAAATGCCCATAAAGCTGCCTCTCATCTTGACCTGAGCTGCAAAATTAGGGACAGCCTTAAACTCTGTCTTGCTTCAGCACTCTCTAAACCTGTTTGAGGCCACACAAGCTCAGAGAAATCCATAATCTGATAGCCTATTCCTCTGTGGTCTATTGCTTGGAGCACAAAACTAACTTTTGGCAGAACTGAGGATGAACAGACGTAGAGGCAGCCAGCACAAATGCGTTTCTTTTTCCCAAAGAATGGAATATGGGAACCACCCTGAAATAACCAAGGGACCCGAGATGATCTATCTATGCTTTAAAAAAAAAAAAAAAGTTGGTCTTCTCCCCAGAACTTCCTTTTGGTTTTCCCCTCCTACAAAAAGCCCCACTGCTGTCATACTCTGTTTGTTTGGTTTTTTTTCTAGAGACCTCACTGTGCTCTGAAACAAAAAGCTAATAATGACCTAATTGACAACCAGGCAGTTATAGCTGTTGTTAGTGCAATTATTGATGGAAATGCTCACGCCTTCATTGACCTGTTGCCTCTATTTGTATTTCCAGAAAACTGTACCTGAGTAAACTTGTTTCCATAACATCTTGCCTGTTTCTTCTTACCAGCTACATTCATTTCTTGCACTTGTTTTTATTATGTATTTTAGAATCTAACTTTTAAGGGGAAAGTTATATGGCTCCTTATGCTAGTCAGCTTCTAGAAGTGAGAACATTGCCCAGGAAGAAGTGTGCCCAGGTCACGACTCCAGCAAAGAAGCAAAAGCCACAAATTGTGACAGGGACTTTCTGTGAACTGACGGGTCATTTCCTCCTGTATATTATGGTCTATGGTGCATCTCTTCTTTTCATATGAGGAGAAAGAGGATGGAATTTGTGGTTTTCAAATCTATGGAAATAAAATTTTCTGATTTGTATGTATAATTATTTTAGGCTTTGGAAGAGAACTGGAAATAAATTACCTGCCAAGCATTTTCACCTCAGTTCATTTCAAAGCCAACTTCTGTAACTTCATAATGGCTAGAAGAAAATGAATTTGGCCTCTTGCTGATAATCATGTTTCTCCTCTGCATTACTTAACATCGTGGTAGGACTGAAAATTAACCTCTTTCCCCAGTTTTAAACCACCTTGATAATAAATACGTAGCTGGCCTTTGAGTGAGCTGTACCTTAGGAAAGCAAGTGAAATGGTCATGTCGGGGTGCTTATTTAGATGACTCCTTGCTAACATGAAGCATGTGCTGAGCTGATCTGACATTGCTCATCCTGATCTGTGTCAGTTGCTAGGGTACATCAAGATCCACCAGACCTTAAGCAGAAGCAGAGCAGGCAGCAGCCAACACATGCTCTTCCCTGAAAAGTGCCCAAGTTTTCACTGTGTGGCAAGCAGGACTTTGGGTATGTTAAGGGAGTTGTGTGAAAGTCCAGGCAATGGAACACAACACCCTTTCAGAAAACACATTTTGGGGAAAGCTTGGAGGGGAATCTTCCTGTGTTATTGAGTGCTGCAATTCTTACTGTACAGATGGTCATTTTTTCTGCTTGTTAATACCCTAAGTTGTAATATAACCCTTATCTACCGTTTAAAAAAAGAAGCTACAGGGATGCAGGAGAATGATATGAAAGAAATGTAATTTCATACCTATCATTTTTCATCATTGAATTATGCTGGCTGAAAAGCTTCTATCTATCCCCATCAGAATCTCATTACGGGTCAACTTGCAAAGTAAAATAATACTCAGTAAAAGTAAAAGTGACAATTTCTCAGCTGGCACATGGCCCAATTCCACAATTATTCACCTTAGATAGTAGTCATGTGAATAATACCAAAAAGCTTGTTAGTGCTTTACCAGCAAAAGTGATTAATTTGCACAGCTGAATAAATTACTATTTGCAATTTCAAAATGAAGAACATACTGTTTTCTTGTGTATTTAATTTAGATTAACTGAGACATGGTGAAATGTAAGAATGGCCATACCAAGATGGCCTTGAGATGATTCTGAGTCTATTATCTGGTCTCTGGGAAGAACCAAAAGAAGATACCTAAGAAATAGTACCAGAAGACGGCAAGCATATGGTGATTCTTCACCAAATCAATCTATCCTGCTGTGATTTGTAGCTCAGAGAGGCTGATGTGGTACCTTTTCTATTCAGTAGCTCTCAATGGATTTTTCCTTCCATGAATGTGTCTGGTTGTATTTTGAGCCTGTGTACCTATTACTAGCTAACAATCAGAATTTCTTAATCTGTGTTCAATCTAAATGAAACCTGCTTTATAATCATTGAAATGAGTCTGCCTGAACATGTGCTGATTATATTTTATTTAACAACCAAACTGTACTCCACTAGAAGGATCCATGGAGCAGATCCAGTGAGGTTGGTGAACGCTGATACTGTCTGCCTCTGAATTGTTCTCTGACACTGGGGAGGCAGTGCTATGCGAGCATAACTATTGAACAATTTTTAAATGGGTAAATAAACCTTACATTTTTGTGTATAATTGAATACTAGCAAAGCATAGAAATGAACGGGGGAGAGGGACACCATAATTGGAAGACATGGAACATTTCGATTTATAATGGTCCTTATTCTGGGAAAATTTTGGCATAATATTTTAGAAAATAGAAGAAGTTATTTTGAATTAATTGTTTATAAGGAAAAACATGCCCCCAGGGAAAACAGAGGAAAGATAATTCCAGGGAAAGTTTTTAAGCATCTAATACCCTGTTTCAAGGATTTTGACTAGTAATATTTTCTAAGGAGTCATTTTTACAGACTGAGTTTTGTATAAGTGTGCTCATGTGTACACGCTCGATGACTTTGTTAGCTGCCTACAGAAGTTTCTACCTTTGTGGAATCTTGCTGATTCCCTCAGGTCCAGTTTCTTGTCTGAGGAGAGTGATGCTTCCCCAGGGCTCTGCTGTCGGTCTACAAAGCTGGTTCCTTCCCCAGAGCTCTCCAGCTTCCCCATAGAATTAAAGCCACTTGTCTTTAGGGTTTTGTCTGACTGAAGACATTGAAGGCTTTCATGTCTACAGTCTGTGAAAGTTCACTTTTATTGTAAGGATTACTGTTTGCTCTTTGCCTTACTTGGCTTACTACTTTAGACACAGACCACTTTTCCTCACTACTTTAATTTTAGCTGTAGATGAATTGCCTCTTCCTAGAAAGAAATAAAGATGAAACAATAATAATCCTTCTGTCACAAAAGAATATAGTTTCTGGGGTTTATTCTTACAGACTGAATAGCCTATTTTTTAAAAGAAAACAGATTGTCAGCCCAGTATATTAGCTTCACTTGAATCTTTACCGTTCCATAGTATTTCTATAAAAGGCAACAGTGCTAACTTTTATGATTTTTCACTTCTTAGTGTGCTAAAATACTTTTTTTGGAATGGTTCTCTCTGGTTCTGGGAGTACTGGCTATTTGAGTCTACTGTTTGACAGGTGCTGTTCCTACAACCAGTTGAGAACTCCTTGCTGAAAATATTTTTTGTTTAATGTCCTAGTGGTGAATTATAAAGATATTTGAGATGTCTTGGTTGTTTTACTTTGTTAAAATTAAAACTGTGCTTCTCTACCTTTTCTGGGTTCTTGAGAAATGTGCCTAGCTGCTAACAGAAACATTTCACTTCTCCAAAAGACTTTCTGTCCCTGGAAAGTCAGTGTAATAGGGGAAGTCCTCCTTCATAGTGTCTGCTGTTTGAGCTCTGCACCCTGGCTGAGCTCATGTTCTCCCTGTCGTAATCTCCAATAAGTTATGTGGATTCAACATGCATGATTCAAAGCACTAAGCAACGAGTATTCCTCTTTCCCTCTTTAATGATTGTATTACTGTAAGATATTTTGTCTTCATTTTTCAGGTTAGGCTCAGTCATGAACAGCAGTGATTACATAGTCTCTTTTTTAATTTGGTAGTTTCAGACAATGATATCCCATTGTAAAGAGAGGGTTTGTAAAGAGACAAGGATGGCAATGTCTAGAATACAAAGAGGTGTCTGAACCCCAGAAGGACCAGCCCAATTAAGAGATCCTGTACAACTGCTATTGCTCAAGAATACACTGAGAAGCAAAAATTTAGACAGGTGCATGGGCAGACCTGGTACCTTGTATGATGTTGGCTCCAGTGATCACCCTGCTTCTGAGTAGATGCTAGGTATCCAAGTAACATCTCCCAGGAAAGAAAATTTTACAAGGAGAAAAGCCCCACTCACACTGCAGGGCCCTACCAAGTTTGTTCTCAAGAAACCTTGCTTCATAATCGCAATCTGCAGCTCTTGCAATAAATTCAAATACTGTACTGATGAAAAGATGAACAGTAAAGTTCATTTCCATTTCTTCTTTGCATGTATTTGTTTGGGACATAGAACTTCAGGCATCTAAGCATGTTCATTGTTGACCTCAATTTCAAATAAGTAAATCTCTACTGATACTATCCAGTCTGAGCTATTGCTGCAAAAATGATGCAGTTTTCACTTTGTTGAGCTTATTTTTCATAATAAGGGGAAATACAGTATTTTTCCACAGTTCCAATTTCATAAGGACACACAGGTCCTTTTTCAGGTCCATTTGAAAGCAATGTGAAGAAATTGATTTCAAAGCCCAGTGAATTCAGTAGGAGTTACTCCATTGACTTTTAATGTGCTTTCAGGTGTGCTCTGTAATAGTGGTATGATCACACCTGATACAGAAAAAATTCAGTTTTAAAACATGCAATTGGATGATGAAATTCTTATTCAAATAAGAACTATCCTGCAAGGTGGACTCTTGGGGTAGTGTTTGCCGTGATTTTAAGTGTATACAGCCCCCACTGAGGAAATAGTCTTTTTCAATCAATTCAATAAATGTAGAATCTGAATCCCCAAGGGCTGTGGTAAGCCTACTATAAATTTAAACTAAAGAAAGTATTCCCTAACTTCAAAAATGAAGGCAGTAGTCTGGATTCTTTCAGCTGTTTTTAACTCATTTTAAGTCAAATTATGTAGCCTGTTGCTCCGGTACCTCTGCAGTGCTTGGGGATGCCTGTATGTGAAAGCAGGTATTGAAATTTTTAAAAAGAAAAGAAAAACCAGATTGGGTTGGTTTTTTGTTATCAAAGTGGGCTGTGCTGAATCCCATCTGTATTTGAGACAAAACATAAGAAAACATTCACTCTAAGCTGTTTGGAGTCTCTCTTTTCAGATGAAAATTGAAATCTTATAGCAATTTTTTTGTGCTTACATATTTAAGACCTTTAGCTGTTTGCAGAGGCAGCATTATAGCACAGCTTCTAGGGAACCGGACCTGTTCACACTGGCTTCACAATGACACAGATGCTTGTTTGTTTCCTGTACTCAGTGTTTAGTGTTAACCCCTTTTTGATTTTTTTCATTCCTGCACCAGGGTGTACGTAACTATCTGCAGATTTATTCCAAAGCCACATTACATTAGTGCAGTAGGCAGTTGCTCCTTCAAACACGAAAGAGATGCTCCCTAGTGAACAGGGCAAATGTCACCTGTATTGGATCAGGCTATAGGTTATTGTTCCTTCTGCAATTAAATACAGCCAGCCTTCAAATTCAAGCTTATAATAGCTGATGTGGAAATGGTTGTGAACGTGAAGTGCTCGAATAACAGTACAAATAAATATCTGTGCCTGTTACTGTGTTCAACTTCAAAGACTTTCACTGATTTCCTTTATCTCAGGCCCCCCAGGTTGCTTAACGAGACCAGAAACTTGACTCCCAAGAATACTTTCTATCTTCTGTATTACTGATGTAGTTTTAAAATAAATCAACTTGTTCTTCAGACACATAAATGAGATATTTTGTGTTTAACTGGAGAAACAGTAACAAAAACCAATAAGCTTTTCTATAAGTAAAAATGGTGGGCTAGATCTTGTACATGCAGTCAACTTTAGTTTCCTTGTGAGTCAAGGAATCCAAACTTGACTTGGTGCACATAAACTACTACCATTTCTCCTAATCCCACAGGAGAAAATGGACTTTGCAATGCCTCCTGTACTGTTCTTCAGCGTACATAATTAAATTTTGCTCTATTTTACCTCTAATGCCTACTAATATAAAAGATTATAAGCATATGGCACACAGGAATAAAAAATGAAAATGAGTACTAGAATGAGCCTGAATAAACAGAAATCAGGTCAGTTAAAATTATATCTCCAGGCAGTATTTGTGTAATGAAAAATGGACAGCTTTTATTGTATTTCTGACATTGCTTCTGTAAGTTTTTCCATGAGCAGACTTAATAAATATAAGTATGAGGGGAATACCAAAATTTTTCCCATTAAAACTAAATTTCAATTTCTAAAAACTGTTTGCTAGTGGCACTCACAAAAGAAAGACTGGAAGTGTTCTAAACCAACTGCCTCAGGAGGACAAAGCTTTCACTTCTTTTGTTGTAAAGCTTTGAATTCTAGGAGTTTCTCAATGACTGTGGACTGGAAACATGCCTAGGTAGATGATACCTCTACATCTTTTATTTTTTTCTTAAACTAAGTCTGTCCAAAGACAGGAAATTAGGAAGGACTAATATACTATTTTAAACTAGCTTCAATTTTATTATGCTCAGGTCTTCAGCCAATTTGTCATTCATCTTTTGAAGAATGAAAATATCAAGAACCTCTAAAGTGTGTGATATTTTCCAGTTAACAGTCCCTTAGAGTTCAAGGTCACTATTGTTAAAAACTCAGCATAAACACAAACTCAAGCACTTCGAACATGGGGCTTCTGGCAGAGCAGTATATAAAACTAACAATGTCTGAATTCATGTTGAAATAAATTATATTGTTCACGTTCGAATGAAGAGGCCTTTATGTGGAGTAAGGGTTTGCTTTTACTGGTTATGTGGCAGAAAAGTCCCTAAATGCAAAATAAATGGGAACAAGGAGTAAAGTCTGGAATGAGAGCACAAACAAATCCTCGAGGCTTAGTCTTGGAGAGGTTCTGTGTCACCACCCGCTGGAAGCTGATTTTTCCAGTTGGCATATACCCACTCAGAGCTGTGCTGGGTAAGGGCAGGTTAATGCCGAGCTGCAAATCTACCGAGAGGAAAGGAAGCAGCTTCTTGTAAACACAGCATTTCCATAATGCCAAATGGGTCAGTGTTTGTCAAATAAGTAAGGGGAAGCTGCAAAAGACAGCCTTGAGGCAGCAATGCTTTAGTTACTCCACTAATGCAGTGTATTAAAAAATAAAATAAAAACAAAAATGTAACTTAGCAATGATTAGTACTCAGCTTTTTATAGCTGCTGCAGATGCTGTGATGTTTATTTTTGCAATTAATAAGCTTGAATCAATTCTTTAAGCATCTTTCTGTTATGATTTACAGGGGATATTGAGCCATCAAACATATCAAAAGCATTAATCTTTAATACAAGGGCAATTCAGTTATCTTGCCAGAAAGTTTTAATTAGAAGGAAATTCTTCATCTCTAGGATGCTTAGCTGTATTAATCTTTCTGCATCAGTGTATCAAGTTTTGGCTGCAGGAACAATGTTTTAAGTTAATTAATTCTCAAGAAAAAAAAGTTGCTCTGAAAATTGAGCTTAGCTCTCATTTGCTAGACAGTTACTCAGTGCCTCTTCTGCCCTTGAGTAGAAACTTTTATAAATTGTACCAATTCAAAAAGTTGAACAAGAGGGTTTTTGAAAGCATGTGCTTATAACCTCAGAGTGTGAAAGTGTTCTGCATGTGCTGGCAGGACAGGGAAGGGCTCTAACACTTCCACGGGAGCTCTGTAACACTCCTTAATCAGCTTTCGCACAGCAACAGGACTAATCATTACTGAAATCAAGAACTAGGGCCTCTAGAAAGCTGATGAGTGTAGAAGACTTTCTCCAGAAGTCACTACGACAATTGTAATGGTCAGAAATGGTAGTGTAATTAAATTTTTTTTGTCACATGATACATTATCAAAATGAGAATTTTTCTCTTTCATTCCAGGAAAACATTATTATTGTCAATATATTAGTGGTAAACCTTGATTAAGATGATTTGCACAACAGAAAAGCATATTTCAAAGTTTATAATGTAATTTAGGATAAATTATATGGAAGCCACTATTTTTCTTTAGTAAACCAATTACATAAACCAAGGGAAAACACTTGCATTAAATGACAAAAAGAAACTAATTCCAGGTATTTAAAAAAGTTCACAAGAAAAAAAAAATCCCCAATCTAAGAATGATCTAATCCTGGCTATATATTTTTCTGTTTCCCACAATAGTGGTTATTCACTGCAATTGTTGAGTTTACAGGAAATTGTTAGTGTATTCCTATCTAATGTTAAATAACAGATGTATATTTCTTAATGTTTATACACATCTCTTTCAAGTGGCAAATTTAATTTAAATGTTATATCTTGCCTCTTTCTGACCACCTTCCAACAGTTAGGATGTGAAAATAATGCAAGAATTCACTGCAAATAATTTTTTGTTAAATACCATTTTAAATGTTTGATATGCAATCAGCAGTTTTGTAGTTAAAAAGTCTTCAATTCTCTGAAGTTTTCCTCTTCTCAAAGAACCATTATCCTGAGAAACAGATATCTCATGACACTTCTCTTCCAAAATTTGCCATACAAATATTCTTACTTACGTATTGTAAATCTGCTCCTAGAAGTCATCTGCTTGCACTTGATGTTTTCCTGAACACACTGGTAAATTTTACCTGCATTGAAAACTCCATCTGCAGTTAAGTTTTTGGTTTGGTTCCCATCCCAGATGATCAGAAATACGCATCATGTCTGTATCTCATCCTTTGTCCAAGCCCTTCCTAACTTGATTTGCCAGAAGAGAAACATGGAGGTACATGCCTTTCCTCAATTGTGTACTTGTTTTGAGAAGCTGAATATTGTAGGAATAAGGTTTCTGCTTTTCTCTTGTATCTTTGACTTGGAGTAATTTCTTGGCTATAGTTTCTTCATGAAGGATATGCTTATGCAAGCAAACACAGGTATTGTGGAACATCAAGACAATCCTGCACCAGCAGAAATTATTTCACTATATCAAACACTGTCAACAAAAGAGTCTGATGTGAGTTTTCAAGCTAGTTGCTTGACAAGTGTCATTCCTACCCCCAAGGTATATTCAACTTAAGTATAGCTTGTTCTGTTATGTAATACATATACAGTACCTTTTGCTTCAATAGTGTTTGCTGGAGTACTTACTCTTGGGAGGGAGTCTTTCCTTTAGACATGAACGTGCACCTTTCTGAACACTGAGTTACAGCTGAATAAAAATGTTTGACAGGCAAGTATCCTCCAGGAATCATTATGCATTAGGTAAAATACACAGGACTACTAAAACTCAAGAGTTGTATATAATTTTCTCCATCTTTTAGGATCTATTTGGAAACCTTCATGTTTCAGTTAAAGAATGTTTGCTGCTCAGCTAATTATTGCATTTCAGAGTACTGTTCAGCTGAGCAGTAAAAACGTCACTGGAAAGTGACAGTGGCACCAAGACTGACTTATTTATAGTGTCCTACGTTATGTCATCGCTTCTGACGTGAAGCTTTTCAAGAGCCACCATATTTGTTTGTTGTCCGTGAAGGATTAGTACTTGTTTAGGCAATCCCATTCAGCATGTGTTTCCAGAAGCGGTATGATTTCAGAGTTGTGTCTCAATAGTGCATTATTTAAAAGTTTGCTCAAGCTACTGTCTGTATGTGGTGCATCTTGAACAAAAGGACTGCCAATTTCCAATTACAGTCCAGTGTTTTGAATGTATACATCTTGCAAATGTAGTCTTCATGCCCTGGCTGCATCAAATGCCAAGATCTAACCAGGCTTCTTAATAACAAACTGGGTACACTGCTGCTGTTTTAAGAATTTGACTGTCAGAATAATACTGAAGTGTTGATTAAAGGCATCAGGAAGTGAAGTTCAGGTTCTGGGAAAACTGTGCTGGTGATGTTTCTGCAGTTAAATGTTTTCATCTAAACTTCTCAGCTCCACTTGAGGCTAGATTTTTTTTTCTCTCCGATTTCATACAACTAATATTATGCTATGCCATAAAAGTGGTGTATGAGGCTGTGTTTTACATATAATCAGCTTTCTTCAACATTTCCTTTAAATCTAGTGGAATGTTGCTACTAATGTGCTTTTTTTTCTGGGGAAAAGAAAAAATTGTCGTATGAAGAAAGGTATAAGTGTTTCAACTAGGATTGACCTTTGGAGTTAGTTCACTTGGTTTCTTAGGCCCTATGGGAAGCTTGGAATAAGGACAAAAGACATAGATGGACGAGAGCAATGTGCTTTGTGGCTAGTGAGGAGTTGCTAGGGTCTTATACTGAACACTAGACTGGTTTGGTGTTTGAACGTGTCATTTAAGAGACCTATAAAATGGAGCAACAAAGCTAAAGAAAACAGGACTTCAGAGTGCTAGAAATCATTGTTCAGCAAGAATTATTGTATTTGATTTGTGCTTGTGAGACAAATCATGTCTAATGCAGATGAATAGACAGAAGAAAGATGCTGGAATAATCTAAATTTTTCTTTGAACTATTTCATTGTTTTCAGTGTTGAAAACTGAGTATCCAGCCTTACTCAGTGTTCAGTGACTCTTGCTATCATGATTTTTGTTTTCAGGCTCAGTTTAGCATGCCTAAGTGTGTGGTTGTGTTTTTAAATGAGGTATTCTTTCAAATTACTTATAATGTAGAAAAAGAGTAAGTATGCTCTGCAATTTCTTAAACTGTTCTCTATCATCATAAAAGTGAACCCACGAGTTGCTATCAGTTTTAAAAAGTCACATAAGTACATTCCTTTCTATCTGCATCTCATCTAAAAACTAGGTTCTAGACCCCCAATTTAAGACTTAATTTGCAGCAACACATTATTTTCAGAAAGCCAAGTCTGTGAGCTATGAAGAAACATTAACATATATGAGGTATTGTTTAATTCTTGAGAAACTAAGTTGTTCTGTGAGGAAGTAAGAACTGCTTTTCTATCAGTGATGAAACTAATGAAGATTGAATTCTGTGAAGTTTGGTCCCATCCATCTCCCAACACTGGATATCCCCACAGTCCCAGCTTTCTCTCCCTGCTTGCCCGTTGAAAGATATTGCTATGTCTGATTTTGAATTGCTTACATACATACTGATAAAAAAGGCGAGTGTGTGTACATGGGGATTAGCCAAGTGGCTGCTGATTCTCAGAATAGAATTTTATAATCCCCTTATTCTGAAATTCAGAAGACATTTTAGTCATTTAAAGGATGCTTAGGCTGCTAGTTGTTTTATAAAGACTGTAAAGCTTGCAGTGAAGTTCCGAAGAGGTGCAGAAGTTCTCCATAGATCATAGACTTGAAACTGGAGTACTGGTACAGACAGAAGTATGCTACGCTTTCAATAATGTCACAATCACCATAGCAATATATAGTATTTGTACATTTTCCGGTTCTGACTGAGAAGTTCAATGTTTCAAGGAGACTTAACTTTTCTTCCTTCTAGAGATGGGCCCCAGGTCAGGGCTGAAGCATGTTGAAATAGCTCTTCAGTAAAGTAGCTACTGTATACTGTGAGCGTTCTCAGTAATGTATTTGCACGGTGGATCAATGGCTTAGATTTTCAGTGTCATAAATCTGGAAGTTCAACAGCTTTCAAAAGCAATGCATGCACTTACAAAAAGTAACCTAATGGTTGAGTAGAGATTTCAGTAATGGGATCAACGGTACTCATGAAAAACAAAACAAAAGGGAAGGTATTTTCAAGCTGAAGAAATCCTAGCAAAACAAAGCGTTAATCAGATAATGCAGATTCATATAAATACATTATTTGGTTTCTAAATGCAGATATGAATAACCCAATACTAAACATTCAAACTTCATAAATGAATGTGCTAATAGGCACTTACCAAAATACATTGCAATGCGTCAAATACCCATCACCCTGAAGACATTTTTGCGTTAGCTGAATAGTTGTTTAGCTCTTATACTTGTAATTCCTTTGCATGAATACTTGTGATGTGGGCCCAGATGCTTGCTAGAGCACTTGGGGATTTTAGGCACCCAAGATTGTATCTAGAACAGATGTCCTAAACAGGTCTAACGGCAGAAGTATCAAACAATTACCCACTGAAATCTAAATTATGATCAATTTGTACAAATTTTTTTATACATTCACAGGAACTTAATGCTCCCATCACTATTGGTGTACATTATGTTTGTACTCTGTATTCATCTTTGTGGAAGAAAAATAGTAATAAAAGTGTATGCATTTTCTTGGCAAGTTTTGTACTCTCTCCAAAGCGTGAATATGATACAGGCTAGTATGTTCATGTCTATGTCTGAAAATAGAAACCTTCTATGGATTTAATGTCCTGTATCAAGAAATCTTCAAACTGCAATATGTATAGGATCCACCTTCCTTATAAGGCATTTATGTTATTCTCTTTGAAAATTTTCAGGCTCTCAAATACTGTGCATGAAAGCTTATTACATTCTCCTTTATTACAGCAACATCTCCTTGTGACATTCAAAATGCTTGTCTTTCAAGGATGCTGTTATAATAAGGTCCAGAGTGTTTGTAATAAATTCATCGAGATCAATGAGTAGTTCATGAAATAGCTTCAGTCACTTGTGTGAAGCAGCAGTGCAGCAATATAAAAACTAAGAAAAAGCAGCTGCAGTTGCATACAAAATTAAATGCCTTGATGTTTTTGACATGAAATAATAATTATAAGGTTATGCTTTTCTTTTAATCTACATATGAAAGCATTATACTTCTGTCTTGAAAAAAAATCCTCACCAAATTGCTGAAAATTTGGAGATACTGAATTCCACCTTTCTTTTGCTCTGGGATTTCAGATTCCTGTATTTTGATGAAAATATGCTTAAAGGAATAATCATAGGACTATTAAACACTTGGAGTCAGTTAATACAATAATAGGCTTGTAATACCTCCTGTGACTTGACTGTATGTTGTTGCAACATGAAAATTAGGTGACTATTATGCCAGGTAATTACTCTTTCACTATTTCTGTATGTCTAGCTTAAATGTGTTAAGAACCTGGTGACGATTTAGCAGTGTCTATGTAAGATGTCATAAGATTCAGATGCTGTTTTGAAGGAGTATCTTTTTATAAACATACAGGAGCATTTTTACATTTTAGAAAGAATGTGCATTTGTGCTGTAGCAATATATCAGTTATTTATTATTTAAAGATTTTATAAAAGACACTCTAAAGTCATTTTATTGAAGCTACATGCTTTATAAACCAAGCAGTTTGATATGTAATGTACTCCATAAGCACATGGTCACGGATTATGGCAGTTAAGGATATTATCATGCTGGAGCCACATAATTAAGTCAGAAGATGATGCTAAATGCACAGACTTTGAACTGTGAGTGTTTAGGAAGCAAATTTTAAATTGAATGCATATAGATTAACTGTGTAAAAAGTAAATTTAAAAAATAGTTTTAATTAGAAATAGCTAAAATTATTCATAGTTAAAACTTTATAAAAGGACCTTCATACTTGGTCTAGAAAGCTAATATCAAAAGTGGGTATTTTCATGAAATAGTGCTGAAAGAAATGCATCAGAAATTGCTTTTCTCACTTATAGTCGAACCCATCACTGTTGCTCTCTAAAACAGCTAAGCTGCTCTTGATTTCCAAAGATGGAGTATCACTCTGCTTTACAATTGCTTTAAGCCAGTTTTGCTCTTTAGAAATCCAGGAGAAAGAAGAATGAGGCTGTGTGGGTTTTTTGTCTATCAGTCTGCATAATCAATAGTTGACACAAAAGGACTAATTGCTCTTAGCATTTAAAAAGAAGTGCTTATTAGCAGAAAAGCTGTGTATCCTCTTATTGTAGTTAGTAACTCTACTACTCTGATACTTATCTACAGTTGCAATCAGTTAAAAAGGGTTGATTTCAGCCAGGATCTGGGGAACTAAGGACTATAGGAAGGCAGGAAGAACGTAATGTTAGAAGTATAATCCACTCTGTCAAGAAGTTTCTCTTTACTGTTATTGAAGGATTGGCCTGATGCCTTTCCATCTTACCTCTATGTTTAATATTGAAATCAAGATATTTTATATTCCTTGAAATTCAATTAAATAACACTTAGTTTTTAATGTTTTAAAGTATTCTGCCTCTTAAAATTTTGTAATCATGTCTGTTCTGCGTTTCCTTCCTTATCTGGAATCTAGAAGTGTAGTGTAATTATAGTGAAAAGCAAACAGCATTTTGAGATGCTTTATTTTAAAACAGTGAACACGAATAGGCGTAAACAAAATGTAAAGTGCCTTCCACTGGCTAACTACATCAGATAATGCTCCAGACAATTGATTTTGCTGCTTGCACTTATGTAGCAATGTGTTGGCCTGATTCAGCACATATGTATCATGAGGTTATGGAAAAGGCTAATTCTACTTATCAAAGGGGTGTGTGTATGTAAAACCAGATTGATGCGTGCTCTCACAAAAAAGAAAATTAGATTGACAAAGATGCTTGCAAATTATGCAAGACTGCTCAGTGTTTCCCACTGTCATTTATATCTTAGAAATTTACTGCACCCAATGCTTTTTGGAGTTGTCTCAATTTTAAAAGCTTTCTGTAGAAAGATTCCTGAAATGTTAATTAGCCATGCAGTAATTTAAGTGCTTCCCACACCCAATGTTTTCATGTTACTCCATAAACATACACTGAAGTCTAATTAAATGAATGAGAACATTCTTGCTAATTTCTGTGATGTTTTGATCAGAGCCCATGTTCCCTGCAGCTTGTGGCAGGGAAGCAGTGTACAGCCTGCTGAAAGTAGGACACTGTGCAAAGAATGAGTCTCATCATCTTGTCTTAAAAACATAATTGAAGTATTGAGATGGCTTACAGGAGCAAGGGTGCAGAACCTGGGTATTCTATTTCCCATAGAAACAAAGCATTTTTTTTTGTGCCCCAAAACTTTATTAAGCACTGACCCTTTGGCTCCCTGCTGTGCCACTCCCCAGCTTTCTGCTGTCTTCATTTCCAGGTGGTGTTTGCTGGATATCCACACAGCACCTGGTGTTGCCACAGCAAGGTGTGGGGCAAAGGCACAAATGCAGGAGGTTAATGGGTGACACTGTTAGCAGGATCTAACCATATTTAGATATCTACATGGACATTATCTGGTAGCTCCCTGTTTCCCTGAGATCTGTAAATGTAAGTATGTACAAAAATAACTTTGTAGATTGGAGGCCTAGATAAACTTCGGTCCCAAATTTAACAATGTTGATCAAATTCTCACTGAAGGGATCTGAGCTGCTATTGCAAAGGAAGAAATAGGACTGTGGCACAACAGAACTGTTTCTTCTGTTTGAGCTATTAAAACACAACAGTGTGCTTTTAGCTGAGGGATGTTTTTAACTTGAGAGCCAGACCTTTTCTGTTGTAAAATGGCATTGTTTCATTTATTTGCAGGTGAGGAGCAACTAGTCCTTATATTTAGGTATTTTTTCATAGATTGTGCTCTCAAAACTTCTTTCAAAAGACCTGGTTTCATCAATGCTTTCTTTACTGTACGTAGCCCTGTGCAACTGTACTTTTTTTTTCCTCAGTAAGGTTCTCTGCCCCTTTGTGGTTTCAGTTGTTGAGCATTTTGCTGCTGTTTCAAACTTCCTTGGCATTTCAGGGGCTTAGGATTTTTTTTTTTACCAATTCCCTGTGTATTTTAAAATTTTTTTAACTGATTTTTGTTTTTCCTTCTGAATTCCTTTTAAAATAATGGCTTGGCGTCCTTTAGGAGCTAGGTAGAATGAATGCTTGATATTTTCTGTGCTTTTGCTGGTACATAGTATACCTGGTGTACAGTTCTGTTGTCTAACACTGTACTTTATGTGACAATGTTGCTATCAGAACCTCTAATTCTAGTGGGAGGGTTTCTGCTCTTTCTCCTTGCTATATTAAGAGAAAGAGTACATATATATGCAAATTTTTCCTATATTTTAAAGCATCCTTTAACTCACACAGTTGGGAATGTTTTCCTAAGCAGTTTTGTAACAGAACTCTCAATTTGCTCCAGACTTTATTAAAAATAATATACAAAAAAATTAGAAGCCTTGCTATAGAAGTCTGTGATACAGAATAAATGCAGCCTGGCTAATTCAGGACATGAAATGGAGAAAGCTCTATTTCTTAAAGATAGCTTTTTCAGCAGTGCCTCTGCAAAAGTAGGCTTTTTACCTCTTACATTTATTCCTAAAGACTCTTTCCATCAATGTATGACTAAGTCATTCTTTTATCTTGATTTTTGTGAAAAACTGTTTTTCCCTTATGCCTTCTTTTGGCCTAGAGCTTGTGAACCTTCAGTCTTTGTCAGCATGGAGTGAAGGAATACAAAATTTTCTGCAAATTGCCCCAGTGTATTGGCACTAGAGCTATGTGAACCTTTCCAAGTGTGATTTGAAAGGGTTACTTTCAAATCATAACTTCTGTGGGAGATCCAGTTCATATGGGTTCACAGGCCAACCAGTTAAAGGAAAGGTTTCAGGCTGAACTGCCCCCTCCCTTCTCCCTGCACGTTTTCCCATGGGTTGGATCTCATTACAAACCCACAGGCAAGGTACAGGGTCAATCGCATCATGTTAATTCATACAGGTTGACTGGTTCACTGGGACTGGAAGCTGGATTAAAGGTGAGAAGTTTATCACAGCAACAGAACTCTGATCTTAGAAAAACAAGCATCTCTAAAATGGGTCTCTAATTATCATATGAATCAAAACTTTAAATAAAAACAACATCACTTTAAATAATTGAGGGAATCATACAGGGAATCAATCTTCCCCTGCCAGGAATACTCAGAGGTTGGCTTTACTTCTAACACAGCAAGAACTCTGATCTCAAGGAACTATTCCTTTCTGAAACTTGGATATAATTACATGAGCTGAAATATAAAATAATAATGAGTCAGTTCTATATACCTGGGAGAATTAGTGTGAGACACACAAGGGAAGGAAACATTTTAATGACCTTTCTGGCTGGAGAGGTGAACTCAACTGAAATGCCTTATCTTTCTAGGGGGAGGAAGAAAGTAAAAATACCCTCAGCTGAGCAAAAATGGCACTAGGCAGCTTTGATCCCATGCATTAACTTTAACAAGGGAGATGCGAGAAGCATGAAATACTTTTCCTACATGAGCTCTCTTAAGGAATAAATTTGAAATACATTATAAACGTGAGTTTTACTGTGATTGCTCTGAAAGCAGCCAATGGTATCCCAAACAGTTTTAGCTTAATTTCTC
Source organism: Strix aluco (assembly GCF_031877795.1). Lineage (NCBI taxonomy): Eukaryota > Metazoa > Chordata > Aves > Strigiformes > Strigidae > Strix > Strix aluco. Next base: position 25,249,600 of record NC_133942.1, on the reverse strand, counting down.
TTCACTTATTAGCATTGTATTACAATCAGGCTGTATTAAAATATTATTGTTTAAAAGGGTTTTTTTTATCTCTAGACCTAAGCAAAACCAAGTACAAAGTTTGGATTGTTACTGCTTAGTCAATGCAGATTTTTACACCTCCTTTTTCTTTGTGCTTTCACTTGACTATACCATCCTCATCAAAAATGCAGTTCAGTTTGGTTTGGATATGTGCTATGCACATGTGAGTTGCTTTTGGCAACTATGGGAATATTTAAAAACAGATGTGTAGTATGTGTGTATATGTACTGTACCTAGCATATACGGTACATGCTAGCTGCAATTGCTCTACTTTTGGAAGTAGTGCTGCACAGTAGATTTGAACCTAAAATGGCTGACTAGTTTCTAAATAATCCCCTAGGAAACAGTTTAGTCTAGGCCATTATCTTGATAGTTCATAATTAGGTTCAATAATAAAGCTTGTTTTGCTGACCTAGGTCAGATCATGGCGTCCACCGCATCTGTGCGCAGTGACCTTGCTCTGAGAGTGTATTGTTAGAAAATCCATTATTATCATCACATACACTTCGGAGAAGTGGCTGTTTTGTGAATTGATGGTGTGATGTTGCCACTTTAGATAAAAGAATCCATGAATTATTGACTTAATGAGTTAATGTTGCTTGATTTCACAACAAGGTCTTTTTAGTCTGGATGCTATTTACTGAACACATAATCACAACATATGAAGGAAGGCACAGATAATAGTACAGTGCATTTACAACCCTCTTCACTTCTAACAAAGCAAAGTGTTAGCTAAGAATTGTTGTTTCCTTTAGAAAACCATTGAAACTTAGGCAATTATAAGCAATTCCTGTTTAAACAATTAACAAAAACAATTTGTCACAGATTTCTTATCCCTTCCTTCTGTTTGGTTTAAGGTCTGTCAACAAGTATTAATCTTTTCAGAACCTAAACATATATCTTTGTCCCTATGACCAAGCCTAGTACTGCTATCACATGGAAGTCCAGGAAAGGCTGTAAAAAGTCAATCCGTGCCATTCAAAGTTCATCATACTAGCTTTTTTGTTTTAAAGAGAGTTTTCTGGTAAATTTATGATATTCAGAACGCTTGAGAATATAAAGTTTTTATTACAGAATGTAACTTGAGAAGAAAGCAGAAAAGCGTACTGAGCATGTCCCAGAGCAGATATTTCAATGGTATAAGCATCAGGTTTCAAATACCTATGCTCCTTTGATCCTAAGGTGTGAATCCCAGCTCTGTTAACTGCTCACCCTTACAAGATAAATAAAATAAGGTCTGTGTGCAGTGTCTTATGGAAATGTAACTCTTGCTAAAATTGAATGGAAATTTGTTTTCACAGAGACCAAGGACTGTAGAATTCAGCTCTACATACAGGTCTGTTGGAGGGGACCATATCAACTAACACCCTCACATTCTTCTGAGATTTACATTAGTTCTTACTTAACTCTATGCAAAACCAAATAACTGTATAGAATTGTCCCAGTAGGCATTTATCTGGATGTAACTCGCACCCTCAGTTTCTGTAGAAATAAGTATGGTTCAAACATGTTGGTCATGTATGACCTAAAAATCTGTCATGAGAAAGCTTGATTCTGGCACTTAATGTGGTTTTACATTTCAGTCTTTGAGCAGTGTTAATTGCTTCATCCTTTCTACTCTTGTCCCAGTGGTCTAAGGAGCTGCCAGAAGGGATTGTGTCACTAGTGGTGAATGAGCTGATGCTTGCATACATACAAAATACAGTTTAAGGGCTGAATCTTGTGTTTGCTTTCATGATTTTTCATGTTCAATTTATTTTTCTATATACCCCAAAGGACTTGGGTCTACCTGGAAAATGGAAGGTGTGGGCCCATAAGTCCAGAAGTACAAATGCTGCTGGGGTATAGCCCCTGGCAGTGTGGCTGTGTAGAGGAACCTGGGAAACAGTCACCCTAGGCTTTCTGGAAACTTCTTGGGGTGAAGATGCTATGAACTGCATCCATGCAAAGCCTAGTTGCTAAATCCGGAAGCTAATATTATACTGCAATCTTGTCATCTATGATTGTTGAAACAAAACAAGCTGAGGACAGTATCTGTGATGGTACCTAACAAGCATGATCTCTCTAAGCTTGTCTGAATCACTGAGTGAGAAAATCATCAAGATTTCAAATTTTCTCAGAACATATAGCTTGCAAATGGTTAAAAAAAAACCTTCAACTGTTCTGCAGGAATCCAAGGATTAAAAACTTCTGAGTTCACACAAAATTAATTGTGTGCACCTGACCAGCTCTGGTCACAAACACACAGCTGGAAGCAGACCTTGAAATTCACTGGAAAACAAAGATCTTGACTGTCCATACATAGTAAGTTGTTATAACACTGATTTATTATAGATGATACTTACTAATTGTATTTATTTCAAAACCAGGAACAATCTGCATAGAAATTAACTGAAGTACTTCAGTCATGGTGAAACTTTTTTTAATAGAAAAAGTATTTCATTCCAATCTTCAGTGTTAGTCTATTAATCTCATTCCTTGATCTTCAGTCTTTTAAAGTTCTTTAGAAACATGTCAGCATAACACTAATGTCACATTAATACACTGATCGCTGTTGTTAAAATGCAAATGAGTTAATAATGATTATCTTATTATTTTGAAGAATCATCATAGCCATTTTGAAATATTACTAAGGAGAAGTAAGAATAACTAATTTTATTCACTTTTCACAAACCAAAACATAAACGGGGAGGAAAACATTAGGGCTTTAAGGAAACTCTCAACCAAAAATCCTCACATTTTGCAGTTACCAATTCGGTATTGCACCACTATTTTTGGAGATAATTTACATAGTTATCTAACTTGCAAAAGTGGCTAGATTATTTTGCTCTGCTTAACTGTATCCTTGTTTATATTAGTACTTAAAAAAAAAAAATCAACTCCCATGATGGAAAAGGACAAGATGAAGTACCTGCACAAAACATGGGTTTTCTAAGAGATGGTGAAGAGGAAGCACAAGTCTGTCAAGTCCTTGTGAAGTGAGCTGTGTCATCAGGGACAGCACATGCAAATTTGCCTTTCCCTCCTCATTCTGGGCAGGTTCACTGCGGTGGCTTTCCAGTGGCAGGTGTGTGCAGTGGGCTCCTCTTTCCTCTTACAATAGGAGGAGGGGAGGGGTCAGAGCAGACTCTTGGGCATTTGTCTTCCTTCCCAAGTGCTGCGCTCTTTGTAAGTGAAAGAGGGCAATCAATAGGGCAATAAGGAAGGAGGACAAGTAGCCTGCTGGTACACACTGCGTGGGAAGGTCTACTTCTTCCTGAGGTCTCTCAATTTGCTGGATCATGCGAACTCGCCAGTTGTAGATCACAGAAATGAGACGGACAGAGCTTTCCTTAGGGGAGTGTGTGTGAGAACTTTGGAATACATAGAGGCAGGTTGTTGCTTTACAGTGTCTTATATCCTTCCATCACAGTGCATTACAGAGGTGGAAGGGAGGTGATGGTTTCATTGGTGTTTTGGTTGAATGTTATCTCTGTGTACAGTGGAAGAATGTGCTGCTTAGCCCAAATTCGCAATGAGAAATGCCTGCCTTCTCTTGAGGCAGAACACAGGCCTTGATTTCAGTAATTCTCTATACATGTACCCAGCTACTGGAAATGTTGACAGCATCTCCTGGTGGTTTGTTTATGCCATGGAAGAAAAAAACATCCAAGGGTGTGACAGACTGCATGGACTTCATCTGTATTTGGAGCTTATTTGATGTGAATACACTCAGACGGGTGAAGCATACAGCCACATAGCAGTAGACATATTTTGCAATTTTTAAGGATCATGTATGTGTGCAGCCTTCTCTTTACTTCCCTTGTACCAACCTCCTTCAGTGCTGTGAAGTTAGTTTTATGGCCTTTCAAGGCAGAGAACCTGAATATTTGACTTTAAAACATTTAAGTGTGAGCTGAGAGCCTTTCCGTGCTTCACAACTTTGCAATTTGGAAATTTGACATCTTATGACCCTACCAGGACTAAAATAAAAACTTTTACATCCGGTAATGCCTATATTGAACAATTAGGGGAGTGAATTTGTAGCTCTTCACCACATATATAAAGTACTCATTTCTAATCTTCAAATGTTCTAAGATACTGGACTTTAAACTTGTCAGTGCTCTGAGTGCCCTGCACCTCAGACCAATACATTTTGGGGGCAAATTCCTCATTTGTAGGAAGGAAGAAAACATATATATTTTTTTAGCAGGTTATTATCTGAAAAAAATGATGGTTGTCTGCAAGCAGCTGATAGGTTTGGAAGGTTAGAGGTAGTCCTGGCAAAGATGGATTAGTGGGCAGAGTGCAGGTGAGGTGGTCAGAGGTGCTGGGGAAATGCAATTTATCACTTGGTTTTGGAGTTTAGTACATGTATGTCACTGCTGCATATATGGTGAGTGTAATTATTTTATATGAGGAATAATACTGTTTTTAGCCTTGCTGTAAAGGGAAGTGGTGTCTTTACTAATACGGTGATATGATTTAGCAGAAGAATTGTAATATTAAGCAGAAACCCTTTCTGGAAACTCTGACCAAGTAGGTCTTTATGCTTTGTTAAAAACATGTGCCTTCATTTGCCATTCTGTGTATTTGCAAAGCAGAATCTTTACACTGAGATTTTGGGTGATATATTCTGAACAACTTCAATTACTTGATTAGCCACACATTGAATTGACTCCTTGTTTGCTTCCCTTTTCTAGTGCCCTGCAACTGTATGTACTTCTGTTTAGCTACTACATTAGCCAGATTCATTTTGGGCTATCCTCTCTTCTAGAAACTTCAAGTTTTTATATTAGTTGGAGTATTACTTACTCTGTAAGAAGTATCATTTTAAATTTAATGTCCTTAGTGAAACTATTAGACACTGTAAGCAAGAGTAGCAGAGTCTAGCTCATTGGATTTACTAGAAATGAGGATATTTTTTTTTCCCCATTAGTTCAATTGATACCTTCACAGCTGAGATACCTGTCAGGTATCAAGGAAGGTGCTAAGAGCATCAGATGACCTTTCTGCTCTTTTCTAATAAAATAATAGTAATTGTTGAGAGAGCAAGGCTGGCTGTACTGGTTTTTTGTAGCTTTTTGTAGTAAGTGGTCTGCTTCTGTAATTGTGGGGGAAAAAATAGTAGATGACTGGCACCAGAAGAAATCTTGGTAGTAAGGGCAGAAGTTATCAGAGAGGCAGTGTTAATGAGAGCACATCTGTTTTTCAAAAGCACCAATAAATTATTCAAAATACTAAAATGCTTCCTGTTCATTCCTACCTATAGCAACACAACACCATGTGTTGTTGCATTTCTCTACTGGTATAACTTCAATGACATCTGCACGTATTCTCTGGTGGAAATTGGGATCTAATGTAGTTTGCGGACACATTAAACTTATATAGCTGTGGAAGCAATAACATGTTTGGGGAAGAAGAAGCATGTAGCTTGGATATAATTGTGTATAAAGTACTATCTCTATTTTAATATTCTGAATTAATTTCTTACCTTGTATAATGTAGGTTTTATTTTTCAGACAGATACCCACTTTTCAGTCTTCTAGAAGTCACCTGGTTTGGATCTCACAGGTTTTTTATGTTGCTCTTCAGAAGACATCTGTTATTCATCTCAGAAAGGCTCTTTAAGCAACTTTTGACAGCAGCCCTGTCTTTGCAGGGTGTACTCTATTGGGTACACGTTACAATCACTACACTATGAAACTACCTTATAGGCAGCAAATGTGTACATAGCTGAGGGCATGAATTGCAACTTTGTGAGGGAATTAATCCAATACCCCAATGGATCACACATTACGAACAATCTATTACACATTATGAACAGTGAAATAGAAATCACAGCAAAATCTGAGAAATTAATTTTTAGGGAAAAAAGCTGTCTGAACTGTATAAACACGTCTGTTACAGGATCTGTCATCAGAGACAAGACAATACCAAGAGTAATGCATACTTTAGTTCTCAAGTGTAAATCAGAAGCAACTCTATTCTGGTTTGTTATTTAAACCAGCACAAGCAGGGGAAGAATCTGTCTTCTGACTCTTCTGATAACAGTGTAAATGGCTCCTGACACAGCAGTACAGGGAGCCAAATGTGATCACTGCTCCAATTATGTTTTGCTCAGACATGGTCCACACCTGCCTCTGCCAAGCAAAATAACTCTTCAATTACTGTATTCCTCATCCTTTAGTGAAGCTCTTCTTTTCACAAGAAACTCGACCATGAGTTCAGTCTTGACCACCAGTGAAACACTGAATTGACTCGCCATAGTCAGACTTGACTGTGGAATCTTTTTGCAGATGAAGATGTCAAAAGGCAATCTGTAGCGAGAATGACAGCGTGATTAACCAGAATGAGGCCTAAGTCAGAAGTAGCGTGGACCACTGGGAAATTAAGGCACCAATTTTCACTGTCAAGATTGGCTGTGATAGGACAGTATATCCTAGCAACAGCAGAAACCTTAACCTCACCATCACAGCAAAAACTAATTTTGTTGTGTTATCTGTTCCAATATCTTTTGATCAAAAAGTCTTTAAACAGAAAGTAAATACTCACATGTCACTTTTCCTGGAAGTGCTTTCATCTCTAATTGGGAAATCCCTAATTCAGTGAATTAAATGTTACAGAAGCTTTAACACATTTCATTTACCTTACCTTCTTGAAAAGGTGTTGTGGGAAAGGCTCAGAAAGTCTCTTTGCAGCTGCAACAGGTTAAGAAAAGTTTTAATGGGTAATGTGGTTTTAATCATGCTTGGGATAAAATCTGTATCTCAAAATCCATGTTATAAAAATGCATGTTATGGGTTGGACCCACCATGAAAACACTACTTAGAAAAATTGCTAGTGGATAGTAAGGACGACTTTCAGAAGGAAGAAACTGTAGGATTAAACACTTGATCTTTATGAAAGACATATACTTCACATATGGGGGGGAGTATAGCTTGAAAAAACTTTTATTTAAAGGATAACATCACTGTCTTCAAAGAATATGTGTTAGTTTGCTTTTTTATTTAGTAAAGGATTTCACAATCAAATAGTCATTAGAGTGGATTACTTTGCATATTTTAAAAAAGTGTACTGTCATGGTCTCAGTGGTACAGTTTGATATGTTAGCTTTGAGTGACACTGGTAAATCTTTGGGCAGGGCTTAAATCATTTTGGGTGGACCTCCATGATCCTAAAATTGGGTGGACATAGATTTTTCTGCAAAATATTTCTATTTTCACACTGTATTTTTCAGATGCATGTGTATATGTATACATGCATATAAAGGCATATATGTGTGTGTGTGTATTTACATAGGTATAATTTGTAAGAGAAGTCTCCTCTTCCATGTCCTACAAGTTCTGGAGTCAGTTCTGCAATGAGAGTGCGTGAGGCCAGGACTGGAGCAGCAGGTCTGAAACTCATTTGATTCCTTTTGGGGAAGTTCTCTATCACAATTTGAAAAGTGGGCAAACTTTCAAGTAGAAGGAGAGTTCTCTGGGGTTACTCTGTTTAAACATCTTTGAAAACCTTTAGAATGTGATTATTTTTTTTGTCTGATTTTCAAGGATATGTGCCAATATGTCTTGGTATTTCTGAAAATCAAGCTTTCTGTAGACTTGATATTAAAAAGGCTGCCAATGGATTACACTACTATGTACATGGTAACATCAATGATATAACATTTTTAAACATGGATACCTAAATGTAGATTCTAACCCATATTTCCTCATCTAGGTGTCAGGTGCCAGTAGTACACTCTAATTGCAATGGGATTCATGAGCATGTATCACTCCTGAAATTCAAGTCACTTCTATTAGGATCTCAAACTAGTTTCAGAGTGTAATGTGTATTCATTAAGACTTCTAAATTTTGGCCAGACCCCAAGAATATAGTATTTTTAGCACACAATCCAAACATAATAGCTTTGAAAGTAGTAGTTGTTGCAAGTCCTATACTGATAAATACTAAACCAGATCCTCCTTTTCAGTCTACCAGTTCTGGGGGATCAGAGCCACCTTTTTGTAAATTCTGCAAGAAAACAAAATAGAGCCAAAGAAACATTCCACTGTTGTCCTGCAATACTGGTTGATTTACATGTGGAACATGTATTCCCATTAGCTTCCAGGAAAAGTTTGAAAAACTAGATGTGAAGGTTTGTCATGCTGTGAGCCAACTCTCCCATATTGATGCAAAAGGGAAAGAGGAAAAGCCAAGAAAATGCTTTAATTGATTCATCAATGCACCAAAGTGTGAACAGGCGTGATGAAGTGTAAAGAGGGATGTGACACCAGTGTGGCAGAGCTGTCACAGTGGAAAGGATTTCCTGTAAAAGTGATGGCACTTAAATGTTATCTAGGCCTCCTGTCTGAGCTTTCATATTCCCTGGAAACTTATGTCTTGGGGGAAGTGTCTGACCAACTTGTGAGCAGCCAGGCATCATGCCATCCCAACAGGTAAACATACACAGGCTGTGAAGAACCCCTAGTTGTATCAAGGTTTGGAGTTATGGGGAGTAAGTAATCTCTGACAGATCCAAACGGTAACCCATCAACAGATATAATCTTGGAGGAGAGGTGGTGATCACTAGGAGTGATTATATGTGGTATCTTTTGTCCTAAAGCATCAATTCAAACAAAGTTTAAATTGGAATGAATATCCTCAGTGTTAAAATGATGCTGCCTCCAAGGTCTAATGCAGAAGTTCCTAGGGATTGTGCATTAGACTATATTTCAGGATGGTAGGGTAAGACTGTAAAGGAGAGGCTATCGGTAGTGAAATATAATCATAGGAGATGGATTTGAGCCAGAGTATTGTACCAAAGGGTTGTTGCAAAGTTCTCCAAGGAATTTTTACTGAAGAGATTGTAGTGTGCATCTCATCCAAAGAGTAGGAAATCAAAGAGGGTGGAAGCCCTTAGAATCACCCTGAGGTTTTGGCTCTGGATTGATTAACTGGGTATGAATGTTACTGATTTAATATTGGTGCTTCTTACAACGCCTAAAACCACTGCTGTGGATATATTCAGTGTGTTAACCTTGCTTGTAGGGCATTAGACATGCGAAAGGGGTTTTGCCACCTTTAGAGAAATATGTTTGGGAAGGACCCCCTACCATTATGGCTTAGGCCGTCTGCTTTTGCATTCAGAGGTGCAGCAGTTCCTATCTTGCTCTGGGAAACCAGAGATTCAAATATAGTCTTGAATGGAAAATGTTGGCAGAAGTACAAATGCAACCAAGTGTGTGTTACTACTCCAGTTATTCTGCCACTTTGAAAATCACTACTCAGACTCCATTTGGAATATCTGCAATTCTGCAATGTATTATAGGAAGGACATTGCTGACTGAGCTTGTAAAAGTGCAGTGGAAGGCAAACAAATATATGATTTAGGGATTTGAAAGTATGACTTATAAAGATTGACCTAACCTGTATTCTGTAAGTTAGAGAAAAAAGATTTGAAGGAGTGAGGAATATTGGTATGGGAAAAAAATACTGAAGTCATCTGGAGATAGATAGATATATGTTCTAGTTCCACACAGATCATATAGCATCGCCAAATCAATGGCATGTCTGAGGCTAATTTAAACCACTATTAACTGTATTACCATAAGGCGGATGACTGCTGATCCAAGACCCTGTGCTTGGTGCTGTGCCCAGCCAGGGACCAGACAGGAGAATGGGGGCTGCGAGGTACCCTGGGCCAGAACATCAGGCAGTAGCTCAGCAGGGGCATGAACTCTATCAAGGATCATAGGGAATCATGGCATCATAGGGAATGGGACTTTTTAAATGACATTTAGGTCAGGGTGATAAAATCCCTCTGTGGCTTTCCAGAGGTTCCTGGAAGGCCCAACCCAACTGAGTTGGGTCCTGACAATGCAGGAGAGGACATAAGTGCTCTTTAAAAAAAAGATGATGGGATGAGAGGAAGAGAGTCAGGAACTGACCTCTAGCAGTGCAAATCAGCGGATGTAGGGAAAATAAGATGGCCTTGTAATAAGAAAAGAAAAAGTGTTTTTTCTTTTATACTTCAGAGAAGGTGGAGCCAAACCAAGAGTGTTAGAGGAGGTCAGAGGATGTGGAAAATTATCTTGAAGTAGGATCCCAAGTCAATAGACATAGAAAGTATGGCATTATTTGAGAGTTGCAGTGAAGAAGCATAATGCTGGCTAAGAAGCTAAGAGTTCAAAGCAATTCATTTGGTTACTACTAGTACTCCAGCTAAATGGAAAGGAGGGCAGAGTCTGAACTGATGGGTTTGTATGTTCAGCTCCCTTATTTCTTGTGCAATTGTAAAGACTGGTGCAGCAGGGGAGGATAGGTGTGCGTACCAGCCAGCTACACATTTTATATCTTGAAAGATATGTGTGTGATGTTGACATTGCTCCTCTCAGAGTGAGATTACACAGTGTATTTGTTGTTGCAGCTGTACATTATATGTAGTGGGAAAGATTTTGAAACAATTCCCTTTGTCATTTTTTTTGTTGTTGGTTTCACAAATCTACAGCAGGATAGATGCTAAAAGAGCTTCAAATGACTGGACTTTTGCATCAACATTTCACTTTTGATTCTTCTGAAGTTTTAAGATCTGAATCTTTATGTATACGGAGACAAATGCTCCTGTCCTGTAACATGGTTGTGATCCAGGTCTTTAAGAATGAGTTTGTGAGATGCCTAAAAACATTTTTTTGCTGGTAAAAATTGATTTCCAATCAGTATGATATCACACGAAATTGAGTCTTTCACTTAAAGTGAATTTGTACAAAGACCAGTTACCATTGATTTCTAAGTTCCAAATTGTACCTTTCTTTCAACTACAAACATAGCAAAGACAGCTTTAGGGGCATAACCCAGAACTGAGGTTTCTCACTCTGTCAGTAGTAAGAGGATAGATCGGGTTTCTCCCCTGTACAGTTCCTCTCTCAACCATACACTACCTTCTCTCTGTCAGAAATGAGAGGCATTAATAGAAAAAAACCATGAAAACAGGTACTGGGAATGAAAATGGGAGGTGATCAAACAAAAGGTGTAAAAGGTCTTTAATTAAAATTTAATGACTGCTGCTTAAAGTAAGATCACTGCTTTAAAGAGATTAAAAGCATTTTCATGCCGTGTGAGAAGCTGGAAATTCAGGACTTTATAAGGATACTTGCATTCATCTGAGGAACAAAATCAGTACAGACAGTCTGAATATCTACTTTTTTCTTGATCTGATATTCATCAATTTTAGGAATAAAATGGTCCTATTCAATAATATCTGAATACTCTACAAACATGAATATCCAGCCCTGGGAAGTATTGATATGCTATTTTTCCATATTTTCTGTCTGGACAAGTGGTTGGAAAAATGAAATGGCGTGACCAAGATCACACAAAAAATTGTGACCGATGGTATAGCTTACTTGGACTAATACCGTGTCTCACTTCACCATCATCTTATGAAAAATGCTGATGTATCATTTTGGACTAGGGACTTCATGACTGGTAAAGCACAGGTACAGGTTTAATGCTGATAACCTCAAAGAACCGTATTCTGCTTTTTCTGTTGTGTGTTCCTATCCATCTATCAAAACAGGGGAGGACCAGCTGCCTTATAGGCAAGAAACTTAACATACATCACTAAACTTGGAAGACACTGAGAGAATAAATGACATTCATAACTGGAAAACTCTTTAGCAGCTGCGGTACAGTTTCAGTTCATGAAACCATCTGTAGTGCAGAATTTGTAACAGCAAGCAAGCATCTGAATGCGTTTTGGCTAGCAAAAGCACAAAGAGCAAGTTGAAAGGTGTATATCGCTAACAAAATGCAATATCATCTCAGCTTTTGCCAATGAACTGGCCTATATTAAAGTGGTGGTTTGTCTTCTATATTAACTGATATTCATTATACTGCATTAATAAAGGAGATGGCTTGGGTTAATAAAATGTCTAAATCTCCTGAAGCCACAAACTGCCCCCGATCACTCACTACTTCTGCATAGCAGAGCTTCATGGGCTGCAGGTGCGTTGTGAACTGCTTGCCACAGTATGAGCTATGGCACTTCCTCTTCCCTCCCACCCACAGAGGATAGTCTTCCTCCCATGAGAAAAAAGTCCTGCACTGTCCTGGAGAGTCCCTGGCTATAGAGCCTGTCCCAGGCAGGTCTGAGATGACTTGGGATGCAGGGGAGCAGCCAGGAATGAACTGGGGCGAATCTGAGCTTCCGTGATCTATGGCCATGGACAAACCAGGCAAATAGAGTGGGGCAGCTCTTCACATGGTGCCTTGTGCCAGGGACAAACCAGGCCCAGCTGCTCTAGAATAAAGGATTGGCAAATCCTGTGCTGCTTAGCTCCTATGCTGGGCTCTCCATCAGTGCTGGATTCCTTCTGTGTAATTTTTTAATCTACAGTAAGCATTTAATCATTGTTGGACTCAGGGTTTGTTAACTAAGTCACTATTTTCTGCAAGATGCAATTCCTGTAAGGACACATTTGTCCTTTTTTTTTTTCTTTTTGTGCATTTACACAAAGGGAAAGCATCTACAGCTTTAAAAAACCTTCAGAAATGTCATGAAGAACCCCAATCTATGAACTAGAAAATGGGACTTTTTTTTGCAGCAGGTCAATAAAATGACAGATGGATTTGAGTAGAACTGCAGTAGAGGGAACACACTTCATTCTCTGTAGAAATAGCTGAAAAGACAAGTTTATACTGAAGCGGATAATATTGGACTGTTGCAATGCACCAAAATAAACTAGAGAAGATTGCCAAGACTATGCATATTCACTTGCATCAGCATTTACATCTCTATATAATACACATTAGGGTGAGCAGCAAATTTGGATACAATCTCCAGTGGGGAAAAAAGTAATGGTAGCTAGGTTTTGGTAAAGTTAGTACGCGTTGTGTTTATATTTAGATACATTGAAGTCTGATTTTCCTCTCTCTCTGATCAACCTCTCTTGATTTCAGAAGAACTATGCCTGATTTATACTTATGGTGAGAAGAGAATCCCACCCCTGAGACGTAAATTTTTTTCCCATTATCCACATGCTGAATATTGTTGTTGCCCCTGCCAGGTGCTGAGCACCTCTGGGGGTGTCTCGGCTCTCGCTGCAATATCCAGCCCATTATGAATTTCAGCCCTGCCGAATCCTGCAGTCTTATGAAAATGTATAAGTCATACAACATTGGCAGGCAGTATTTTAATTCAGCAGTTTGTATTCTACTTAGTTCTAAACAAAGAATTAATGTTGCTGACTTCTGTACACTGTTTTGAAACTCCTAAATATCTTTGTACGTAGCAGGTTCTATTACAATGTTACATCAACAGCAAAGATAGCTGTCTTAAAAGATTAAGGACTTTTTATAAAGACTTTTCTCAGGCACAATCAGTGCTGACCAGTGATGAGTGCCACTCTCCAGGGCAGGTTTACAAAAGAACATAGGCATTTTAAGATGATGTCAGGGAAAATCCATGGTAGATTAGCATAAATGTCTAAGCAGATACCTGTCTGTCCTCTTAGGCACTTACATACCTTTGATTAGCGTGGCTAGTTGACAAATATATTGTCTGAGATAAGTTAGAATCATATTTGAAATATGTCAGTATAAACCCTCAACTGAATATGTTGGATATAAATATTTGTTTAAAATGTTTAAGATAGCAGCATAATGTAAAGTTACAATTACAACCTATATGTGTCTTTCACTAAATATTTCTATTTAAAAATGTCTAATACTGAAAACTAAACCCCTAAGCACTGAAAACCTAAAAGTCCTTGTGCTGATCCAATGGAAAAGTCTGAAAAGTATTCAGCAGGTCTCAAAACTCTCATTTCTTGCTCTTAGAGGGCTACTTGGGCCATTAGAGCTGCAAATTAAAACAAGCAGATTCTTGTGCAACCTCTGAAATGGCAAAAAGTAACCTCAGAGACTGGGGTGGTTAGTGGAGCTGGTTCCACCGTGGGTGAGAACATTACTCCAATTCAAAGGGAATTTCAGCTACTATGTGCCCCAGGTGCTCAGGTGAGAGCTGCCTACCTTGAGCACAGAGAAGATGATGCAGTGGCAGGGCTGCAGAATCACTGCCTGGGATCCAGCATGCAGTGTAAATACATAACAGAAAGGAAATGTCTTTCCTGAAGACCCTCTAGAGCCTCCCCACCACAGTTCATGTGCTGTGACTTCAAGCTGTGAAAAAAGCTCTCAGGTGCTGTAGGCCTCTTGACTGGCATTTGCTTCACTTAATGGGCTGACAAATGCTCCAACTTCTGTGATAGTGATCAGGTCAGAGAGAAAGAGTGTCTTGGGACAGCTGTTGCAATGTGGGATGGGGATCTGCTCATTCAGTGTGACTCCTCCAAGAGACAGATAGAATTAAGGTGTGGGGCCATTCTAAAAACATCAAGCAGATGGAAGCATTTGTTGTTCCATTTTAAATTTGCAGATGGGATTTCCTGCAAAAATGGCAGCTGCAACTCCACCATTTAATGCAAACTAAATGAAATGTTTCTGTGCAGCTGTAAACTTGCACATAAATACAGGAGTTCTATCTCTATTAAATGTCTCCCCGAGTCTTTGGGGTAATGGAGCTTAGGGGTTTTTTTTCTCCCCATTTTGTCTGTTCTGAATATCTCTGCTCTTGATAACCTCTATCTGCAGCCTTATGTGAAGGCTCATTGTCTTTAAAGGTTGTGCATCTTGCCTTGGATAGTGTCTTTAATTTGGAGATTCTTTTCTCTATCACCATTGTATTGCAAAACTTCCCCTGTTTAAGGCATTACAGTAATCAAGAATAAAATGTATGATGTTGGCCAGATTCCTGTTAGAATAAGCAGGTAGCGCTCCACTGACTTAATGGTTTCTGACAGTTGTGAATTTGATCCCATACCTTCCTTGAATAATAAGATTTAAAATAATGTGAGTTTAGGGTAGGGCAGGAAGCCCTGGATGAAATATCTTATTGCATTGATTTGTCTCTTATTTTCTGTCCTATGAGAATACCCAAGTTGCAAATAAAGGGTCAAGAAGGACACTTAACAATATATGGTCTATACAGTATTAAAACACCATCTCACAGTTAATCATATGATTAATTTCTACAAGAAGGCTCCACTAAGTCTGCAATAAAAAGTAGTAATGAGGTTTCATAATAAAATTGAAAAGCTTCTGTGATGCACATAGAAGTTTTTTTAATATAGAAAGGTAAGGAAAATCAGTTGTCTCTTTCAGTCTGTAGATTGCTGCAACAGCTTTCTCTGTGAGGGTTCTTGGTCTCTGGAATGACATCGAGACTTGGCTTGAAATGGTCAAGTTATAGGGCATGTTTTAGGACCCTTTTCCTTTTGCAAGATGTATTTAAAGAGAGAGGAGGTTCACAAACTGTCTAATGTACTGTTATTAGTTTACTGGCATTTTATAGTAAGAGTTGCTGCTCTTCAGAAGGGTTTTGACTTTGAGGTGTATAGGATGGCACTGTAACTGTGTAAGAACTGCCTGGTTCCTCAGAGACTCTGTGGAGGCACACATTCACGTTACAAATGGCAAGCAATAAATCTTACTGCAATGCTACAGCAGCCATTGTTGTAGTGACTTGGCACTTATGCTCTGTATTATAAGGATTTTCAACAGGCACATTAAATTCCACTGAAAAACTCAAGATGCATATAAGGACACCTGCTTTCCCAAGGACTAGAAAGATCAAGAATCTGTGAAAAATGCCTAGTTGAAGCAGAGGACTCAGAATAAAGCATCTGAATACTAATCCACTGGCAAACCATGCTGTAAACTGGCTTTACTTGACTGTTACAGCAAACAGAAGGGAGCTCACTTGCACAGAATCTAAATAATGAGGCTGTAGGGAAAGAAACCTGCAGCTTATGAACTTGACACTCAGTGAGTTCTCTGCTCACCAAAGAAGATGGCAACAGTTGAAAACTTCAGGGGAGTCTTGTGCTTTAGAATCACAGACTGGTTTGGGTTGGAAGGGACCTTAAAGATCATCTAGTTTCAACCCCCCTGCCCCAGGCAGGGACACCTTCCACTAGCCCAGGTTGCTCAAAGCCCCGTCCAACCTGGCCTTGAACCCTGCCAGGGAGGGGGCAGCCACAGCTTCTCTGGGCAACCTGTGACAGTGCTCCACCATACTCACAGTAAAGAATTTCTTCATTATATCTCATCTAAATATACTCTTGTTCAGTTTAAACTGTTACACCTCATCCTATCCCTACACTCCCTGATAAAGAGTCCCTCCCCAGCTTTCCTGTAGCCCCCTTTAAGTACTGGAAAGCCAGTATAATGTCTCCCTAGAGCCTTCTCTTCCCCAGGCTGAATATCCCAAATTCTCTCAGCCTGTTCTCACAGGGGAGGTGCTGCAGCCCCCTGATCATCTTCATGGCCTCTTCTGGACCTGCTTGAGCAGGTCTATAGCCTTCTTATACTGCGGCCCACAGAGTTGGACACAGCACTACATGTGGGGGCTGGTGAGAGTGGAGTAGAGAAGGAGAATCCCCTCCCTTGACCTGCTGGCCACACTTCTCCTGATGCAGCCCAGGACACCGTTGGCTTTCTGGCCTGCGAGAGCACATTACTGGCTCACAGTCAGTTTTCCATCCACCAATACCCCCAAATCCTTCTCAGCAGGGCTGCTTTCAGTCCATTCACTGCCCAGCCTGTATTTGTGCTTGGGATTGCCATGGCCCATGGGCAGGACCTTGCACTTGGCCTTGTTGAACTTCAGGAGGTTCACAAAGGCAACCTCCTTTCTGTGGAGATACATCCAATAAGGTATTTTAGAGCAGCACATCCCCTCAGTGTGCTGTAGTTGGTATTTCAGCTCATATAAAACAATTTTTCTGCCAAGTCACATTTGCTGTCTCCCCATTGAAGCTAGTAATAGGCTTGACAATGCATTAGTAGTCCAGGTGAACCTGGCTTTAAGGTTTATTAAGTCTATTCTGTAGCAGAGTACATTTAATGCGTATGGATATATGTTTTTCTAGATTTACCATGTCAATCTAATGACCAGTGATTAGTCAGTTTATAATATTTCCAGAGCAGCAGTTACCATGTTATTTGATTCTTAATGTTCCTTTTCATAGGTAGTTAAGCTATATTCAGGGTAGTACATCAGTTTACCCCATTGTAGGTAATCAAAGCAAAAGTATATCTGATTTGTGCCTTTGGCCTTTGCACAGAGGCCGCTATGTAGAACATACTATCTAAAGTTATCAAAGTCTCCCAGGGTCCAGAAGACCAGGCATTCCTGACTGGAGCAAGCTATTAATTCAGTGGCATCCTGCTTGGCTGCAAGTGCAATAGTGGAAAATCTGCAGAGACTTCCAGTCTACTCCTCAGGGAGGACCGAAAAAACAGTTATAAGGTCAATCTGACAGTTCCACTCTTTCTGGCTCTGAAATTCTTTTGGTTTATGGACATGAAGGACTTGAGGCATTTCTGAAGAGTCAAATATTGCTCAAGAATTAGCAATGTTGTGCACAGGAACCAATTTTCACTAGTTGGAATCTTTTCTAATTTTTTTTCCTCAGCATAACTTTGAACACAGCCCCTTGAGATGAGGTTGTAGGGTTCTGACTCTTTATAAACAGAATATGCTGTTAAAATCAAAAGGACAGTCTCCCATATTTTATAAGTCTGGGTAACTTTTTAATTTTACTCATGTAATTTGTCTTTTGTATAAACTTGCTGATTTTAAACATCTAATACAGGAATAACTCTTTTGAAATGTATTAGTTTTCCTTATTTAAACAAAACCCAAGAGTTATTTTGACCTATCTCTATGTGCAAGAAGTATTTTGGATTTGACCAATGTGTGTGTTTTCTAGAAAAACTCCTACACAAGTCCAGTTCTAAACTCAAAGATCCTACTTAAGTTTAGAGTCTCTTTTAGGGTCAGAACCTCACTTGGAGTTGAAATATGCCTTATTTTGTCTTTTGGTAGGAGTTCAGGAGTAGGAGGAATGTCCTGTTTTTTGCAAGTAGAAAGGTCTTTGGGGAATTCAGTGGTAATACTTCTTCAAAAAGACCATCGGATTCTGACTGTTTAATGTAGAAAATGTCTTCAGGCAGATTAAGTCCTTTGAGAACTTCTACGAACTTCCATACAGAGTTTCTCCCTTTAGTTACCCTAAAACCTTTTTCCCTCTTCAAAAAACAAACAAACAAACAAACAAAAAAGACATACAGGCAAGATGAAGGAACGGTAGTTCTACAGAGTTGGGCAAGCTAGAATGAAAGTATTGCAAATATGGAACCAATAAAACAAGCAGTTTGAGTGGACTAGCCATATAGTTGGATGCAAAGATCTACAATGGAACTAAGCTAAAGAATTTTTTAGAAGCAACTGAAAAATTGCACAGAATGTCAGTGTCTGCAGGTCTTACAAAGCACTTATGACTGAATATCAGGCAGAAAGTGATCTCTGGATTTGTAGTTTTGTTTGCTATTATAGGTTTTACAGCATGCTGAGATAAATTGATGTTTCTGCTAAAGGGATTACATACCTTGGAAATCTCCTCCACTGCAGAATCTGCCTTTAAGAAAGCATTTCTTATGAGATCTACCCTAATGCACTAAATACCCTTTTAGATTGAGGGTAAACTGGAAGTACTCTATGATCCTTCTTCTGCACTGCTTAATAATAGTAGGACAAATCACGGAGTCCTTATAAAATCATTACTGAAATCATTAGGCATTTTGTCTGATTAGGGATCGACTGTAAACTGACCAGAGGCTTCATGACTTTTCCTCATGGGACTCCAAAGCTGATCAAAGTTAGATTACTAATGCTGTGAGACTTATTCCCTTATGGCTAAAATTTAAAGGGCTCAAAAGTAGTTTGAAACAGGAGACAGTCATCAATTCTAAAATATTGGAAAACCTGTTAGTCTAAGAGGCACAAGTGAAACATATGCATGTGTATTTTATTTTCTTGTATTTCATACATGGTTAAACATGCACACATTTTATTCTCATCTTTCATGTGTCACCATGAGCACATAAGCTTGTAGGTATATGGAAAACACAATATTATCTGCAATACTGATGTTTATGAAATACTAATACTGAAATACATAACAAACAATCACTGCCACAAAAACATCAGGCATACAGTGTTATAATCACCACTTCAAACTGTGGAAAAATAGTTCACATGGGTCAAAAATTATGAAAATTTTCCTCTGTGTATGTATGAACTCTTTAAATTGTGGTATAAAGAATGTAGGCAATGCATAGGATATTAGCTTTTGTGGGTGAAATCCTTGTCCATTGCTGTTAAAGGGGAAATTCCAATTTGCCATCAGCGTAAAACTTTATTTGTCATTGCATCTGCCCTGCTAATATTAACATTGGCTGCTTTCCCCAAACTACATGAAGATGTAAGCAGTTGGCAGTCCTGGTGACAATATGTAAATTACTCAGAGTGAACCTAATCTTGTATAATAAATTCCAATTTGACTCTAAATTTGTTAACAATATTTTAATGTGGTAATTGAGGTCAAGGGAGACTCCAGTTAAATGCTAAGCTATCTATAACTGTCAATGTTAAATAGTACTTAGGTATCCTTGCTGAAAATCAGATATCCAGGTTAACATATATCATTAGGTTTTTGCAGTCAGAAATCAAATAAAGTGTATTAGTCTTGGCAGCATGTAGGGATATTAGTTTATAAATGTACAGCTGCAACTATCCATAGCTTTTGGGACTTGTTCTGTATTACAAGAGACCAGTAGTTGCACTCTTTCCTGTTCTGTACATAATTTTGATTAGAAATCAAGTAATAAATACATGCCTAAAGGCCTCTGGAAATTAACTGGCATGTTTCTGTTTGGTCAGCTGATTGACGAGGTTCAATTTTAACCAATTTTATTCATGGCTTCAGTTATCATTGCTTCTTTAGAAAGCTTTCCAGCATGGCAATAGATATGCAAGTGATGCCAGCAACTATACTGGACTGAAAGTGTTTTGCCTATTAAAATATTCTGATTTTCCCTGAAGGTGTTGGCATTCATCAGAAACATGTAGGTAATTGTGAGCCAATGTGTGTCCATTCTCTTCAAAGAATGAAGCAGGTGTGTGTCACTGAAGCAGGTATGGGGGGGAAGTTTTATGCAACAAACTCCCTCATTCCCCCTCCATTTAGCAGGGACTGTAAACATGAAGGGTCCTACCTTTCCGTTATACCCAGGAGCAAATCTATAATAGGTAATATGAACAGCATTTTTTTTAGGCTTAGGGATATCTAAAAATTTATTTTTTAAAATGTGGAAATGGTGTTTCAGTTGGGTGCTTTTTTATGAATGTTCCAGCTGAGTGTTATTTCAGCCAAAGCAGACTTGTGCCAATTTCCTTATCCTAGTTTTGTTGTTAAATGGTCACTATATTCAGCATAAATGAAAACATCTTCTCCAATGGAAATCAACCTCCTTCAGTGTCATTAGCCCTCCTGTTTGCAAGTGAAATCATCAACTGAGAATAGTAGCTTGTCTCCTTATACTACACATGGTAGCATACAGCAGCTCTGGGACCACCAGTGCAGCTGCCTGCACAATGTGTGTGGAAGAGATTATGTAAAAAACACAGCATGAGTCCCTCACTTTCCTTGGGTCCCACACAAGGAGAATGGTCGCCTTATGACAAA
The DNA here is from genome assembly GCF_031877795.1 of Strix aluco. Taxonomy (NCBI): domain Eukaryota; kingdom Metazoa; phylum Chordata; class Aves; order Strigiformes; family Strigidae; genus Strix; species Strix aluco. The sequence goes on along the minus strand of NC_133942.1, from coordinate 25,228,928 downwards.
AAGGCCTGGGAAATCCCCATGCAGCCCTTTGCCAGACATGAACGCTCTGTGCGCTGTGGGACAAGTTACAGAATTTCTTTGCACCACCCTCAGTGGTAAGAAAATGCAGAGCTATGATATTCTGCATACACAGGTACTGCTCTTTAAAATAAGTTCTGAAATATTTCACACACTAAGATCCAGTGAGCTACTGATGAAGTGGACACAAGGCCATGGTAGATGAGAAGGAGATGGGTTTAAAGTACTACAGAATGGCAAGGAGAAATAATTTTAAAATAATAGATGTGGAAAATGTGGTGGTCCTAGCTCTTTTGGTTCCAAAAATACCTGCGTGGGACAGACAACAGCTGCTTCTCCACCACTCTGTACAACAGGAGCCCTGTTCTTAGTGGAGGACTGCAGCTGTTAATGGCCTAATAATAATGATTTCCAATAGGTTTAGAGAAATTCCTGTTTAATCCAGGATTTCAAACCTTAATAAACAATTCCATTTTGATTTTGATCCCAGGAAGGAAAGGCAAAATCTTATTTTATCTGACCCTCTAAATATAAAATGTTTTCTTCCATTCTGAACACTCAAGACTCATACTTTGTAGATGGCATTATCACATATAATAATACCCTGAAATCTATCCCAGTTAATCTGGTTGGTTTGGGTTTTGTTTAGCACCTTGTAAACTTTGCAGATCTTATAGCTCTGCACTGACTGAATCACCAGATAAGTAATAGCTTCAATAAAATCTCCTCTGGTGGAAACACTTCATGATCAAATTTACAGAACAAGTGAAAAAGTTCTGTATATAATCCTTTTCCTCCTTGTTAACGCTCATACAGGGCAACACTACTATAAAGTATGTTTTTTTCTGGTGAATAAAGGTACTGCATGATAAGCCAGTTAACAAAAAGCTCATTTAAATTTAAGCTGATTCAGTCATTTTGACTTCACTGATTTCAGGCTCCCACTGCAAGTAGTGGGGATGTTTGTCTTGGGGAAGAAGGGAAGGGCTGGGCAAGGACTTTAGGATTTAGTCCCTGGGCTTCAAAATGGATTTAATAAAAACAAGTAATAACCTGCAATACACCATAAACCCTGCAAGGTATAAGGAGAGAGAAGGTTGGCTGAAAATGACTGTACTTCTCAATACCAGTGTAGTGCGGGCAATTCATAGTTAACATAGTAAACCTGGAAAGTCTGATTCAAACCCCATTGAAGTCCGTGCTTGTTAACTTTGAATCAGGTGGGTGGTTTGTGCATTCACTGGTCAGCATAAGGTTTCTAGAATTGTCAATCATTCTGTGCTAGCGTGGTTATAATTTCACTGACTCCCAAATACATTAAAAATGTAGCATCACAGTTGTTAACTGTTAGTTAGTCCTCATCTGCCTGTTTGCAGATTGCACTCCTTCAAGCATTACTGCAGCACCTGAACAAATGATTGTGAGAGAACCTGGAGAAGCAGTACTATTAAAATCCTCATAAAAATACACCAGGACTGAATGCAGTGTCTTGATTATCACACTTTCATATGTTAAGAATAATGTTCTTGTCTATTGGGAGCCAGGGCTTGACATACAAAAACATTATTAGTAGCTAGGCTAGAGCAGCTGGAGCAGTGCAGTGGCACTGAATGCAGCAGAAGCAGTTCAGGCACAGAGCATCTTTTGTCTAGTGGTATTTCCTGCTCATCCTCAGGGGAATCCAACTATACCCTGGACATTCAAACCCAGAAAATTGCTCTGGCCTTGGCTAGACTAATAGAAGTCAAAACTTCAATCAGGCACTTATTAGTTACTTTGCGCATGTGATATAAGGTGCCTTTGTTGGTGGCAAACAAGTGCAATTGCAGCTTGGAATTTTCAATGAATTTTTTTGCTGTCTTTGACTGCTCAATATAAGGTTAGGATTGGGTCATGTACCAGGGCTTTTACCAAATTAATGCTATCAGGGGAATTACGCTTAAATGGAATTCTTTCTATCTAAACAATTTCATCTAGTTTTTTCTCTACTTTTTCTCTTTGTCAGTTGGTAGGAGCATTCAGACAAGCCAACAAATGAAACAATACGTAAAATTATCATGTTTTGAAAGAGAGACAATGGTCCAAACAGTGCTTGCATCAGATCTTGTGGTGCTGCTGCTCCAGCCTGAAAGTCCTAAGCAGCTTCCCTCTTTTATCAGTCTTTGAATAAGATTTTCCAAGTGCTTCTTGTAGGAGATCAGAGTTTAGGTTAAAGCTAGCATGTTTCTCTGAATTTAAAAAAGATAATTTGCAGTTTTATTGAGTCCTAAGCAACATTATGAAATATTTACAATGAGCAGTTCAGTACTGCTATCATGAGAAATTATTCACACGCGACTCAGCTAAATGCCACTGCAAAGTTGTAGCCACATAAAGGCTGTTGCTTTGTAAATGAAATCTGCAGAAATGCAACCAAAGCTGCACCTTGTGCATTTGTCTTTCAGGATGATGCTTGGTCACGTGAAATGACAAAGCTTGTTCTTGTCCCAGGAGTTATTCCAGGAGTAGATCATTCCCAGAAATAGGAAAGAAAAATAGTGTATAAGCAATACAAGAATTTAGTGAAGTTCCATGACAATACCTGATTTCAGATTCCCATATTAGAATAGACAAGTTTGAGCATAGATTTTCTAACTTCATAGTTTGTGGGCTGATGAATGCAGAGCTTGTACATCGGCTTTGACTGATGGCTTCAAATCTCATTGGAAGTAATTGAGGATCAGTAACCCTTTAGATCTGCCTGAGACAGAAAGAAAAACTTTTGAAACCACCTTATCAAATACTTCAAGCTGACCACAGAACTCATGCTCAATGCTATCAAAAGGAACCTGTTGGAGTTACTTAGGTCCTCATAGCTTGTTTATCTCAGTTGGAAGTTATAACTGATATTCATGTTTCCTTAGCTGCATCTCTGCCATCTCAGCTGAGACTGCCAGGAATCTGCAATATTTAAATGAAAATGGGTTTTGCTCACAAGTATATGTTTATCATTTTATTAGACTTGGAGTTTCCTTTGTATCATCCCCTTCTTTTTTTGATAACACTTACATTAGCAATATGCAAAGATAACTCTGAACAACAGCATAAGTGAAGAACATTTCTAATAGAAAAGGAGAATCATTTAATTTTCATTTAATAACATGGCTCTATCAGCAACAGGGAGGGAGGTAATGTTATGGAGGCAAATCGTATGCTCTGAAAGTTTAAAATAAAACAAAATTGAAGAATAGAAAGAAGTCTGATAAGACTTGTGGTAAGATTCATGATGGTTTTTCTACAGATAGAGCATAAAAGCTAGCTTTCAAAGGCAACAATAGGTAATAGAAGGTATAAATGCTCTACCAACAGAAGCTCCCGTCCTAAATGGCGACGTACAGGTTTTCTATAAGTGACGATGTTTCTTCTTTATTTTATTAACGATGTTTTGCGTGTGTTTAATCAATGGACTTTTAATCAGTTAACTTTGATTGTATTTGTGTACTTATTTTGATAAATTATTTTAATATACTTTAATTTTAACTATGCAAGTATAGGCTGGTAGTCAATGATCTTTAATTTGAAAGGAGTGCTTTTGCTGCTGACAAGAATTTAATTAAGTTTTTATATTCTCCATGACTAGGAAATAATCCTTTGTTGTCCTACCACCTGAATGAATTGTGCATGATTCTGGAATATAGCTAAGACTTTTCTCTCAAAATATCTGACAATTAAATGCCATCAAGTAGTTCAAGTACATCTATATATTAGTTGTTGATTGACAGCAGTTCATAGATTGCTAAAAATTTATTTGAAGATGACATTATGTAAATAATACTCTTCATTAGAGTATTAGAATATCATATCACTTGATTATTTTTTTAAATCTTACTTGATCTTCTTTGAAATAAAAAAAGTCATTTTTACTAACAGTATTTATGTCAGCATCTTCTCCCAGATTGTGTGAATTAATTTTAAAATGCTCTTAGACTATAACTTTTAGAACAAGCACTTCTGTACAGGTAAATGTGAACCTTTGCAAACTAAGAAGTGAAGAAATGCTCGAAAATGCAGGGAAAGAGTTGGAATCAGTTGTAGGTAATTTCTCTCTAGGTGTATTTTCACAGTGCATACATAACAAGATGATGCAGCTGTTCCTCAGCCCACCTTAAAATGCCAAACTTCCTCCCTGCATCACACCACAGACAAGGTAGTGGAGGCATGTGGTTCATGTGATGTTATCTCCCTGCACTTATCGCAGACTTTCTCATCCTATCGTTCTCCATTTCTCAGTAGTACAAGAATTGCTGGGGAGCTTCTTCTAAGTCCTTCCTGCTTACCACTTCATGCTTTAGAAAACGGAGATGATCTGCTGAGGTGACACACTGGGTCTTCACTGCAGCTGCAGGTTTGAAGTCTTGTTATTCCATGTGCTCTAAGAAGTTCTCGTATGCTTCTTGATTGTCATCTGGGAATTCTTCAGGAATGAAAAGGAGAGGCTGACTCTCAGACTCCCTCCTGTCTCTGCATGATTCCCTGCAGTCCAGCCTCTAGGTCTTTCTCACAGTCAGTTCTTAATCATTCTGCCACTGTCTCTCTTATCTGGACCAGCCATAGAAGGATCTTCAGCACTTCCTGTCACTTGTCAAAATGGCTTTCATGGAGGTTGTCCTCATTCTGGATATCTGTAAGATCCTCAGGGACTAACTTCCTTTTTGGTGTTTCAAGGTCCATCAAACTAGGATGCACTGGCTGACTGATTTCTGTTCCCTGGAAGAGCCAGTCTCCTAAAGTATTTCGAAGAGAGTATGCCTGGAACAAAACATATTGTGAAAGAATACTCAGAGTTGAATATAAAGCTGGTATTTAACAACACAGAGGATGTTATGATTATACAGTGAGAAACAATTGTGTTTAATATTAGTTTTGTGATATGAGAGTAGGAAAGAGACCCAAGAGGAAACTATAGTACCTGATTTTGAGGTTTTGATAGTTGTCCTTAGATATTATTCCTGTCAAAGTTTTGTGAATTTTTTGCATTTCTGCTGTCTCTTCTTCAAGCAATAGGTGAAATTTATAATCCTTTTTAGGTTTTGACAAAAATCTATATGCAAAGGGAGCTGTACTGCATATTTACAAATTTACATATTTACTTTGGGCACCTCCACACTGATGCAGCTGAGCTAGGTATACGTTTTCAGATCAGTGAGGATTATGTCTATTATTGACTATTAATTGTGGCAATAGTATGTCACAACCTATAAAACTCTGACATCAGACTCTTTTTGCATAGACATCCCATGGTCTTGATAAAATTTCCAATGCCATTATTTTTCACAGCACTTTCCTGTATTTCCTTCTCTAATTTCTCTTTTGTATGTATCCCAGGAAATAGATGTGTTTGAAAGTAAAAGTGTTAGTTATGACAATTTGTACAGATTTACTGACTTTCAAAATATAAAATGGCTTAAAGTATTGGTTTGAAATCTTGATAATGGATGCTCTCATGCAATTATCAGAGGTGGAAAAGTGTAAAAAGAATGCTCCTTTACACTAGTAATAAACTTTTGCAAATTTGTAATCAACAGCTGCACCTTGAACAGTTACATTTTAAATTACTTGAAAATTTGCCAATTTGTTTCCATGCATGTGAAAGGAAAAAAACTACCACAGAACAGCCCAGTTCCAAGTGCTTGCCTTGAAATCTAGTGCTGTGCATTGTGATCTACAGATATTATGTCCAAGTTTGTAAGATTTGTTTCTTTGATAAAACTTGATAAAAGTCAAGTTTCATCCAATATTGGATTTTTATGACTACTTAGAAATGTCTGAAAATTTGTTTCAGAATTGCTGCTGACAGACCTTTTCACTACAGAAGCACATTAAATTCACTAGAATCAGAATACAATTATTAGATTTCTATTGCAAAACAACTATGTTACTGCCTACAAATAATATGAAAGAAAAAAGGAAATAAAAATTGCCTATCTTAAATAGTAGGAAAACAGTGATTAATCATCCTGTTCATGTAAACAAGGTTATTTTTCTTTTTATAACATGACATCGAGCCAAAAGTATGTGATTGATTTTATAAATCAGTCACTACCCTGTTCATACCATCATTTTTTTCTTCTAATGCACTCTGCATTAATATCCTGCCTCTGGCTTGCTTCATTTAATTTCTTTCTTGCCAGTAGAAAGTAAGCAGCTATGTATGTTTGAAGGCAGTAAGCACTTCTCTGCAAAAAAAAGCCACTGAAAAAAAAAAAAAAAAAAGAAGAAAACACAGAAGAGAAGGTAGAATTTGGGGACCTTCCAGTGGGAATTCAATGATAAGTATGATAAGCTTGTTTTGTGTTTGGAACTAAAGAGTTAGATTTTCTGTTAGGCTTTCAGAAATTGCTCCTGCAATAATAGCTTTACTGCTGTTAAACCTCTCACATAATATGCAACACCTTTCTGACTCTTTATAAGGATTTCCAATATCTAGCAATGGTAGATAACACTCCAGACTGCATCCTGACCTTCAGCTCTATGACTGACTAGGCCATTTTTTCACTGTCCCTGTGTCCTTGTGAAGCACTAAGCTTTTCTTGGCCTTTGTTTTTATTCTGATTGCTAACCAGGCAATAACTCAGCTAGCTTCTTACTTGATCATAGAAACAGGGAATTTCAGCAAGGCATAAAGCCAGAAATCCAACCAGAGGGCATTTGAATTACAGTTTGAATTGTGTTTTATTTGTGTTAAACTATTTATTGACTCCCATGTGCTGGAGCTCTTCATAATCCATTTCATAAATTCATAATCATTATCATAAATACTTAAAATACAGATTTGTTTGTTGTCACTGGCCCCTTTTTACTCAACATAATTTTTCTCCATCTGTTAGTAAAATGTTCTTTCTACTTTATGTCACTGTACCCATGATCTTGTAAGAATGAAGATACTGGGAGCTTTAGCATACATTTTAATAGGCACTGGATCAAGAATATGCTCATGAGAGTATCAAATAATTTTCTAGCATAGTCCATAAAGATCTTTTAACACCTGTCATCTACTGAGACCACCTACCTCGGTCTGTCTTGTACTGTTGATATGGATTGCGCTGTTATGTTTAAGTTGCTTCTAAAGTTTCTCTGGGAAGTTGTCTTTTCCTCACAGGTATTGGTTTGCATTTGGTAACTTCTAACTCTTTCTACCAGCATCCAGTGTCCACATCCTAAATGCACTCAACGTGTCCTCTTAGTTCTGGAGGAGACAAGTTGTTGGCTAAGATTTATTGAATTTCTTCTTTCATGTTGAAGTCTCTCCATTTAACATCCAATATCTTTCATAAGTGCATATATTTTAGAAGATGTCTTGTTTCCTGCCTAATGTTTTAGTAGATCTCCACTTCTATCCAGCTATGTTAACATTTGTGGGGTCAATAATATAGATTGGTCTTGGCACTTGGCCCTTTCAGATGTCTTCATACTGGTGTGTCAAGTCATGATGCCTTGGCTTGGTTTGTTGTTGAGACTGCAGGAAACAGCTGGAATTATACTGAAGTGAACCTGAAGAAATGCAGTATAAAATCAGCTTGCAATTTTTTTCTTGTATATTTCTTTAAACACCATGGTAAGCGTATTGTGTCAAGAATCTCTCGTTCCATTTTAGTAACAGTATAATATAGTGTTTATCTATTTGTATTTTTAGAATTTTCTGTTTGAGTCAGGAAATTAGTCTTGTTATCTGCTAAGAAATCTTCTTAATTTCACATTTCTTACAGTTGGTTAAAAGATGGTGCCTCTTATAGTATTTATTTTCCGTATCCTTTTAATTCTTCAGATTCTGGGCTTCATTCTAAAATCTTACCATTCTCTGCTCCACATGATGGTTATATATAAGCTATTCTTCCTCCTTATCTTGTGCTACTTTATACTTTTATTATACCTTTGGATATTATGAAAATTATTCATTTTAGACCAGTGCCTCTTTCACATTGTTCCCTTTCTTAAACCTGAGTTTAATACCTTGTAGTGCTTCCAAAACATTAGTTTTGCTGTTAAGACGCAAAACTGACTTGGAAATAATTTCTGTATCAATTTGCCTGTATACGTACTCATTTCTTTTTTCCTAGAGTATATGGCACAATGTGCATATACCTTTCCTTACATTGTAGATGCCTAGGATGTTCTCTCCAGGAAAATGTGAGCTTCTTTCTCTGTTAGTCCAGTTGCTTCATTGCCAGGGCACTTGGACAACATCTGGTGTGTGTGTGTACGTCCAGTGAGACTAAGATGACTGCAGTATCCCAGCTGAGCGCTGTCACCACCCGGAAAAGCCCTTAGACCTTTGGCATTTGCACAGTATGCAAAATGCCTATGACTTTTATTGTAGCACAGTGTACGTGCTCACACCCAGGAAAACTAGCCTATTCCTCCTTCTCGGGTATGTATTGTTCTACTTCACGGGCTTATTTAACATCTGCTGACAAACAGCTTTTATACAGCAAAAGGCAGGAGAAGCCACGGTCATGTTAGAGTAGCAGGTAATTTTTAAAGGTTTTATGTTTGGAATGGAAAAAAGGCCAACAGCTCACTACTAACCACATGATCAGAGCAGTTAAATGGACAGCCCTAGACCACATATTTAAAGCTGTGGCAGTAGATGTGGGGCTGTTTGTTCAGTGCTATCCCATCACAGAATTACACAGCTCGCTGTGGTTGCAGTCTGATAATTATTATTGATTCGCTCTCAGGCTGTCAATCTGGGGACAGCGCTAAAGCAGTCCATGATGGACAGAAAGAGGATTGGACAGCCACCATCCAACGAGGAAACTTCATCTTGAAAATGAACTTAGATGAGATGGTGCTAGTGGATAAGGGTAATTGATGATTGTTTCAGAGTGGAAGAAGGGAAAAAGGAGAGATAAAAAATTCCTCTTTGGCATTCATCCTTAGTGTCCTGTAACACTCCAGGGACTGTCTGCAAACTCTATAAAGTTTAAAGTTTCTATTTTCAATGGTTAGCCAAATATACTGCTCTTACTAGAAGTAGTGATTAGCTTAGGGTCACCAGGATCCATGAGAAAGACAGAACTGTACCTCAGGGAAATAAGTTCTCCCAAACCGGACATATTATCTTGATCTACTTTTGAGTTCCTAAACATAAGCAAATCTTAGCACTTTTAGGCTGGTTAAAATGTTTAATACTTGAGATGTAGATATTAACACTATGGATCACTACACTGCACCTGCAGGAATAAGACAGTTATAAATATTATTTTGAAGCATCCATACTTGTTATATATTTATAAATCTGCTCCAATTAACTGTCAACTCACAAGAGAGCAAACAGTCATAACAGAAGTGCTGGACAGTCTCAGCTAGCCAGAGTCTCATTTTATGATGCAGTCAGCCTTTGTATTTTTAAAACACTATACAAAATGCTTGAGATGGAGAGATCAGTGCAGATGAGAGAAAAATGTACCTACACATCTTGATCTCTTTTTAGCTGAAATCTGCCCAAGCTTTTATTTTGGCACTGATAACACGGGTTGCAATTTCCTCTGCTCTTTTGCTAACTTAAGTTGAGCCACTGTGTTCGGTTGGGGTTTTTCTTTATTGGTCATCTTGCCTGTACAGGACATCTGGGACCCCAAATCTCCTATAAACTCCAGAAACTACAGTGTGTGAATTCAAAAGTGCCAGCTGGCAGCAAGCACTATCGATGTGGCTGCTGGCTATCAGGCAGTACCTCTCAGTATCTCCTGAAGAATAAACCTCTGGGCAGAGGAGAGCAAATGCGGGCTCTTCCCTCTTCAGAAACACCAGATTTACTCTGCTATAAGTGCTGCAGAGGGAAAGCAGGATAAAGAGTGTCTTTTGCCAGCTCTTGATGTCTTCAGCAGACCTTCTTCAAACCTTCTCCTCCTCCTTGGCAGGACAGCAAGGAGATTGTTTGCAGCCCCAGGGTTTAGGGTGAACAGTGCTGGCTTGCTCATAGGGGTGACTTCTTATTGGCTGTTGTGTACAAATATTTTCATCATGTTACCTTTCAACCTAGCAGCCACTGCATTAATATAAGCTTTTTCCCCAGTATTTCTTTGTCATTTGACTGCTGTAATATTAAACATCAGTCGTAACTGAAAGGGACCATGTATTAGGAGAAAATTCACTTGGCTTTTCATACAAATCCTCATAGGGATCTATCTTAAGTGCCTAAGCTGTGAGGCCAGTCTCCCAAGATTTTTGTAGAGAAAGAGATGGGCTCCTGCAGAGGACAAGTCTGAGCAAGTGTCTAATTTATGTGACCTGACTCAATTCCTTGAAGAGCTTTTCTGTCCTCTCACTATGTGATCAGTGATTGTCAGTAAGAGCAGAGATCTTAAGGCAGCTCGGATGAACAGCAAAAACAACCCTTCCTTTCTGGTGTCTCTCATTGTTTCCAACTCCACAAAGCAGTACAGAAAAGTGTAATGCAACCAAAAGTGTGCGTTCCCCTTCCTGTCCCGTACAGTAGACATGAGGAAGGGTATGTCCACTCTTACTGGTGGTGAAAGGGAGAAAAAAAAAAGGATTACCTCCAGAGCCACAAGGCTGCCTAAAGGAGTGTCAGCAGAATAGAAGGTGTAAACCTGCTGAGAAGGATTTATAATCTTCCTTACAGGTAGCCACGAAGGTTTGGTTTATACTCTGGGATATAGCTAGAAAATGGTTAATCCTACCTTCCTTTTATATTCTTTCTCTTTAGATGAACTTTCAGATAAAGCAAAATTGTATTGAACTTATTGTTCCTGTACCTCAAAAATAGCAAAACCAGAATATTTCAAACCTGATAAACGTTTTCTGTCAGTCTGGGACTAATTGTACCAGTCATCAGCCAAGAAGACTAAGTTTATCCTCAAATTCTATGATAGAGCAGATAGAGTTTTGAAATTAAATTACCTGAATTTATGTGGGAAAAATGAGGACTGTGATGCAAAAGACATCATTCTTTCATTTGTCACTCTTCAACATTTCCAGGGTTTACCTGGATCACCTGAAGAATTAGCTAGGGCAGATGATAAAGCAAGATTTTTGTATGTGTCCATGGTTTTCAGATATCTCAAAGACTTCTAAATCCAGTTGTTTTCTTAACTTGGCTCCATGATCCCCTCCTGTCCACAGAGAGGATTAATATTTGGATTATTGCTGCCCTTCTGATTAACATCGTCCTTGGGAAATTAACACTGCCCACAGAGGAACACTGTACAAAGGTTCTCTCCTATCTTATCCCTTTGAATGTTGTCCCTACAAAGGGAGGATGGGGCCAAGAGAGATTTTTTTCTGTGTACATCTAGGGAGAGTCACATAATGCTTGCTCTGGCACATCACTTTGGTTGCTCTCAGATCTGCCATGGCCTCACCAGTGTCCCGAAACCAACGGTTTCAGCCTTCAGCAGGCCAGAAGAGCCTGAGCAGTGTTTAAGAGGAGCCTTGTTGTCACAGTAGATGTGATAATGCCAAAGTCCATTGTGATCCCTGTGTGCAAAGTGAACTTGCCTTTTCTGAAAGGGATTACCGAAATGTCATATTGGAGTGAACAAATCAAGCCAAGCTTCCTAAAGATTGACCCTTTTAAAGCTGTTGTAATCAACATGCATTTTAGGTGAGATGTGGAGATTATGGTGCTGTTTGTATTTGGATCTTCTATTTCCTTGGCCCTAGGTGGTGTGGTTTTACTTCCCTACTTTCTAGTTAAAGGCAGAGCTAGATGTGGCATTAGCAAGAATATCAGACTGGACACAACTAGGGTGTGCAACAGACCATGCACTCCATGACTGAAGAGGCTATCCAAATTTTGATGCTCTGTTTACAAGTATTTTTAGTATGGATCAGGTGGTATTTTGAACTTTACCAGGCTGCCCAACTGTGTTTTTGTATACAACTGCTTGTCTTTAATGGCCATGATGTCCTGTATCTTAGCAGTCCCCCTTTTACTCAGATTTGCTGACTTTCACGGTCACGGCAAGGTCTGTCTAATCTTCCATCCTTTCCCAGAAATTGTGAATTGAATAAGACTGTGTAAGTTGAAGAATTGTTTCTCTGATAAGATTGTGGTTTTTCACTGTTGATATTAATTTGTATCTTTATTATTTATATTAACTAGCTTTCTTGGCTATCCCTACTTGCGGCAACAATAACTGCTAGTCCTGGTCCTGGGCCAAGCTGTGTAAATGCCAGGAGAAAGCAGTCAGCTGTCCACAGACTATTTGTGTACCTCTCAGAAATGGCTTGAATATCACTTTAGGTACTGCAACCCTGGAAACCTTGGCTTCGATATCTTGTCTTATGACTGGGTTGCCTTGTGACACATATTATTGGTTTGCAGCTCCTGTCCCAGCCAGGCTGCAAACCAAGGAACTGAGCTATCCTCAGGGCACATCAGAGGGAAGGCTGTGGCTCAGAGAAACACAGTTTCTCCCATTCTTTTTTTTACTGGGCAGCAGAAAAATAACTGTGGCTCAGTAAGTTCTCACTTCTAGGAAATAGCATCCCATCCTGTGAACTTGTCAGCCTGGCTCTGCCCAAGCCTCTCAAATCCTTCCCAAAATGAGAGAGCTGAGGGTCTCTGGGGCCACATGAACATTATATGCTGTGAGAAGCAGGTACAGGAGGCTAGAGCAACATGTTTTACTCTCCTGCATTTTACAGCACAGGTTGTGTTTTGACTTTAGGAGCCATTTTCTCAAGTTACAAGCTGTGACTTGATGACTTCAGCAGAAGCTAATCTCACGTCCTGGTAAATTCCTCCAAAGACAACATAGAGGAGTAGAGGTGAAGGCATGGCAATAGCAATGGCTGTACTCTGAATGCTGTGCCAGAGTAGAGGAATAATGGACTATATTGGGCAAATGATGGGAGATTGCCATGCTCTGACAGGGAAGCATGTGCCTCTCTCATAACCACTGGAAACAGAAAATGGTGGGTACTCGCTGAAACAAGTAATACAGGGAGGAGACTGTTCTATGAGTTCCTTTGAAGAACACCGGTGATTATTGGGTGTCAGCACCAGTATTTTCTCCTAGCACAGAGTGCCTGCATGCCCTTAGCTGCAAGGGGCACGAGGTTGCAAACTGGTGCGTGGGGTGCATTTTCTGGAAACAAAGACCTGCAATTGCTGGGAAGAAAGCTGCAGCTGAAAATATTGAATTTCTTTAGATCCCTAGGCAGACCTGCAGGTATAATAATTGATTACAGAATATTGTAGGCTGGTCAGAGATGTGCAAAGATGAGGCAGAAAAAGGCATCATTCCTCAGCTGCCTCATTCTGCTTCCTTCTCCATCATGCTGTTTGTGTCACATCTGCTGCCTTAGGTTTTTCAAGCATCTCCCATGCCTCTGACCATCATGTGACAGCTATTGCCAGATGATGACTGTCTTAGAGACTCGCCTTTGTATCTGTGTGCATACACATTTTGTTAATAGTGGTGTTTTAGACAAGTCCTTTGAGACTGTGACACCACTATTTTCCTCTTAGAGTATAAATATAGTATTCTGTGCACTTGTTAGGAAGTAGGATCTTTTTTTAGGAATTAGGAAGCTTTTTGCCTAAAGCTCAGTGGCCTAAAAGTAATATTCTGCATGGAGTAGTTTAATAAGTTTCAACAGTTTTCTAAGAAGCAGCATTGCTGCTCTCCTAGTAACAGGTTAATAATCCAAAATAAGTCTCCCATGCCACTGTAGGTATAAAAAACCAGAGCCATTTATTTCTTATACATTGTAACTCTGAGTAGTCTGATGTTCCACACAAGCACCATCTCCTGATTTCTGACCCAAGTTGGGGTGGGGGGTGGGTACTAGCCTCATGAAAGAAGAGCACGATAATCCTATAAATGGTTGGGACACACTTGTACATCATTTGAATGAGACTGTGTCAGTCAGCAGGTAAGCAGTTTTGTAATAAAAAAGAATCTGGTTTGCAGAAGCTACCCTGCAGTCCCACCACTTGGAGCAGGTGTTACGATAAGATAATGGTCTCTTGTAGTAACCCTTGTGAATCACAATCCTTGAGGAAAAAGTAGGGACAAGCCCTTCAAATTGGGTTTCAAAAGCATATAAAGAGTTGACCTTACAGAGGTAGTTCAAGGAATAACCTAATCTTTCTGTCCCATATACCCCCATGTACAAAAGCTTGCTTGAAATTGAAAGGTGGGGGGGAAGCTTGTAAAGGCAATGTTGATACCAAATAAAGAGACCAGTGTCCCCACAAAATCATTTTACAGCCTCACTCTGCAATCTGAAGAGGATTACAGGTTTGCAGCATGTTTATGTCTGGCTGAGACCAAGGAGGGTTTGCTGCAAAATGGTTATCAGTGTAGAATCAAGGCATAAACAACAGCACCGAAGTAGAAAGCCTAACGATTCGAATGAATTGAGTGGAAGAAATGATGCGTCTTAAAGACAATGTTGCTTGAAGAAAATATATTTTCTGCTGTGGGTTTTTTTTCCATTATTAAGCTATAGTAAACTCATGTACACTCACAGACTTGCCTTCTGCAAAACTAACATAATTTTAACAATTAAAGATTGAAGTGTGGACTTCTGAGATGATCCCTTATGACCTACACTTTATTAGATTTATGTTACCTTTTGATATGTTCTATTTGCTGGAAGCCCCAGCATCCTATCATTATGATTCAAACAGGATTTGCTCTCTGCTCACAAATAATTGATGCTCCCTTTGCACAAAGCATAGTTTTCAGCTGATAAGCAGCAGGGTAATTGGCACCTTCACAGGATATTAGGCAGAAAAAAAAGCATCACACTTAGCAGACAGGAAGCAGACAAGAGAAGGTAACCAAATAATTGTGCTAGTGTAAGCTGGGCTAAATGCTACTTGACAAGTTCTGTGTGTTTGCACTTCCTGTAGTAAATATTAAGATTTCTATTTATCAGCATGGAGGGGGAACCTTGACATGAACATTTGTAAGAGAGGTGCAGTACCTGTATTGAATATGGTTTATTAATTTAAAGCTACTGTGCAGTTTTAAACACATCTACATGAAGCATGTCTGTTGTCCCATGTTAGATAGCGGGTGTGACATAATTAACAGCACTATCATATCAGATAGGTGGCTATGAATAATGTTAAATTGCAATGAATTCCTGTGCAGCTGTATCTTACATATTGTGCCTACAGGCCTGCAGCCTTAAAAAAAAAAAAAAAAAAAAAAAATTAGGTCTATTTGAGGGAGCCAAAAAATGCTTTCAAGTCTAAAATCTTAGCCCATCTGATGCAGATAAAAACCTTATTGGCTGCAGTCACTGGCAGTGTCACTGTGTCTCTCAAAATATTTTTAGTTTGTTTGACTGCAATGCTATTCTGGTGCAACTTTTGTGGTGTCCAGCAGCTAATAGCTATACATTTATTTTGAAATTATCCTTTCAGGTTCAGCCATGTACCTGTTAAGACTAAAACCATTGAACAAATGAGTCATATCAAATGTGCAATCTCATCAGCTTTAGCTTCTTAAGATTTGGCTGGTATTTTTAACGTGTGGCATTTCTCACCGGTAATTGCTTTTTCTTTATTTTCTTTGTATAGATTATGGACTTCATAGTAAATGTATTGGTGCATCTTTAATCTTGCAAGTCACTTGGATACTACACTGAGTACACTGGAAATGGGTATAAATAGAAAGGTTAAAAATAAGTGTAACTGTAATGCCATGCACTATTTCTAGCATGAAAAATACACTTTTATTAGCTGCCACTTACAACTTCCTGATGTGCTGTGTAAGTGTGAGGGTAGGAGAATGCTATATTAACAAAATAATTTGGTGATGAACTAGGTTCTATTTTCCAGACATAGGCCAATTCTTAACATTTATTGGTTATTAAAATATCCCTTTGAATCTGTACGGAGCACCAATATATATGTATGAGGTTTAATTATTACTATAGGATTACAAAGGCTGTGGTGGTGTATTTTATTAGATAAGAATAAAGAGTGTCAGTGGAAATAAGACCTATCACATTATACAACGGCTTGTTCCCAAGACAAGCACTTGTGTCTGTCCTGATGATGGTGTTGCTGTATTTGTTTTCCAATTACATCTTGAGTGAACTCAATAGAGCACAAGGCATGATGGGAGAAATCGCCTTTCACTGCAATTACTGTTTATGGTCTGCCCAGAAATAGGTGAAGAAACATTCTTACTTACCATCCTTACTTGATTTCTGAGTACATTCCTTAGTACTTGTGCCGAAATATGAACCTGCAGCAAAAGGAGCCACCTAGCAGAGCTCTCTCAGGTTCAGTCTTATTTCTCACTTGCATGCACAACAATTACACCAGAGAAGAGGATTGATTTCTCCAACCAATTATACTTAAACATGCTAAGCTTGTTATTGAGCTACGTCGTTGTTATGTAGAACACGGTGCTTATGTGGCGCAGCGCTTTCCACTGATACTAATTATGAAATGAGTTCTTGCTGTCTTCACAACGCACAGATGGTGACAGTCTAGGTCTGAGTAACACACATAGGGAGGCAGTCTGTGATAACCCTTCCTATAGCATGTAGTTTGGGTAATTATGGCTGTGAGTGTCTCACTGTAGTACTTGTCAAACAGAATTAATATTTTAAGAGCTCATAAATTTGTTACAATATCAAATTTCACTGAGTTTTTTCTGTGCATTTAACATCTCCAGAAATAGCAATCTATTTTGAATTCAAAACCAAACATTTAATTTTTCTCTTCTGGGCAGAAAGATAAATACCAGTTTTGTTGGAGAACACTCTCAGTTGTTTCTTTAATATTACGACAACGAAGTTTTTTCTCAGAGTTGTGGAGTGTCTAGTATAATTATAGAACCGTCTATTCCATTTTTTAACTTTTATTTAACTGCTTTATTGTGATCAGCATTCTTGGCCTGTTATGTTACACATGGACCATTTGTATACATGTTTATCTTGTTCATGTGTGCAGAAGGGCCTTTAGTATCATAGCATTTAGTTTCCAGCATTCTCTAGGTAGTAGTACACTGTATTGGTATCACCCTGTGGTACTCAACAACCCAGCTGCTGAATAACAATATTTCTGCAGCTCTGATTTCATAGACTCTACTGATATCAGCCCATGGAAAGCTTTGGTGCTGTAGATCATTATGCCACTGCATGAGGATCTGGAGCTGAGCTTCTGTTGAAACTGTACCCATGGTTCACTGTGGTCTGCTCCTCCAGAGCCTGCTGTTATCTCCACTGTGCTCTGTGGAATAGGAGGCTCCTATAATATCCTTTGAATATCCCCAGGGTCTTGAGGGGTTACAATAGCATTTAGACAAATAAACCCTTCCTGGGTTATCTGCTCTGCTCTTCCGGAGCAATAATCTGTTACTTAGCGACATTTCTTCCCACTTAATCTGTCCTTCTCCTGGGGCTCTGCTTGACAAAAGTAAAGTGTACACAGAAAGAAAAAAAACTTTTTAGCATCTACTTCAATGGGGAATCCTTCCTCATGGGACAGAGCACCTCCCTTCCAGGTGGAAAAAGATGGAGGAAACAAAGCATCCAAGTCATCAGATCCAGAGTGAGACAAGTTTCTCTCCATACCTGCAGCCACCACTTAATCTGTTGCTACCAGATGCTTTTTAGCAACATAAGCCTCTGCTAGAGTAACACCAGGCTGAAGACATGCAATGTTGTCTTCTCTGTCTCGTTGAATTGACCATTTGGAAGGAGAAACAAAGCCATGGGGGTTGAACCTAGATTTTTTGCCTCTAATTTGCAGCATGTTGATGCCTGTGGCAAGCTGAGAAGTATCTTTTAAAATATATGCTCTGATGTGTTAAATTAGGAGGAGAGCTTGAAATACAGCCCTGTGGTGTTGGTCGTTGCCACAGATGTAACTCTACATTAAGAGACTGTGCTAATAAAGGAAATATCACTTTTCCTCACACAGAACATTAACCCTGCATTGCTCAGACAAATAAAGCCATAAATTAAGGTGTAATTTTGGTTATAACGAGAAACCTACCCTAGCCTAAGGAAGAAAAATCTGCTCGAGACTCAATCATAGCATCTGCCCTGGTCGTCTGAGGTTGAAAGTACAGTCCCTAGTAATGTCCAGCCTTGTAGCACTCCCCATTGCTGTGGGCACAGCAGGGGCTTCTTGCCTTGAGGTATCAAGGGCTACAAGGCTCACAGATCTAAAGGCTCCCTGTGCTTTGTCATCCTTTCCTGCTGCAGCTGCTGTTTTAGGCAATCTTTTGCAGTATTTCTCTGTTGCTGGCAGGAATCTGAGTGAAGATATATATTGTGGCTATACTCCACATCAGCCTCCTAATCCGGTAAAAGTGACAGAGTACTTAACAGTTTTACAGACATTCATTCATATGTCATGCTTTTTTTTTTTTTTCCACCCCTACAACCTGTGTGTGAATTAGGATAATACTTTCAATGCCAGGATGACAATTTGGCATCCTTAATATGATGTGTATTATTGGAACAAGGTAAGGCAGGCTCTGCCTGTTTAGATCAAGCGAAGACTTAAGAGCATACTTACTGTTCTTCCAAAGTCATCATTGGGCTCAATTAGTATTTGTTAAGTGATTTGAGATTTTTAGGTGAGTAGTATGTTATTTACCTACTATTACCACTTATATGGTAACAATATATGGTAACAGAGAGGAGGGCTGATCTTGTGGTTGAAGCAGAAGCTGTAGAATCAGGAGATGTGGCTCCATGTCACAACTCTGCCAAAGATTTTTCTTTTTTTGGTGACAAGTCATTTAATCTCAGTGTCTTAGCTCTCCAGCTATAAAATGGGAATAATAATAGTGCCTTGTTCCCAGCTTTTACTTGTCTTATTATTGATGACTGCATTCTCTTTGGGGGTTAGACTTTCCCTTGCTTAAAGGCTTAACACAAAGAGATCCTAATCTCAGCTACTTTAATACAAATAACAGCTACAAAAAATAGCGCTATTACTACCTGAGCATCAGCATGACTTGTGACATCAATATCACGCTGACAAGCTCCTTACCTCTCAGGATTTTCTTTGCCCATCTCTGCTCCTAATCCTAATGCATTCAGTCCTGCTGGTGTGGAAAAACATCTTCGTGGTTAATACTCCTCCCTCATGGAAGGAACATTACTCTGGTTTTCTGCCTATCTCTGCTCGCTAGCATGAGCTGCTGGCATCATATCCTGCATACATCGTTGCTTATTTGTTATACTCAAGGAAACCTTTAGTTAGTCTTGGCATTTTTTTTCTCCAATGTGTGTCCATTTTCAGAGGTTTGCTTCTTTTGAAAAGTGCAACTGCCTCTTTCTTTTAAGCATTTGCTGCAACACCTTTCATTAATGTGGCACAACCCTACCAGGTCCTACTCCTTCTCCCCTTTCACTAGTCATCTTAAATAGGCTTACACAGACCTTTCATCTAACAGCATAATGGAAATGGCAAAAATATCAGCACTGAACTTATCCGGTTTTTCAGAGCAGAGTTTCTGAAGCTCTCAGTTGAGAAGACTACAAGGTCTTTCCTGGAGGTCCTTGAGGATCATATGCCCTATAATCAGCCCCACAGATGCCACTGCCATCTCCAGGTGACCAAGCACCAAGAGCAGAGGGACCCAGGCCTCTGAACAGTTCCCATGGCTGCAAATCAGCTCCCATTTCTGGGCTAGTGACCTGCAGGACTTCAGAAAGGTCTATTTGGTCTACAGTATCCTCTGTAGGCAACGTGTATCCCACCCTAATACAGTGACACAGACTGTAGTAATCACGTCTAGTAACAGGATAGTAATCACATCTAGCAACAGGATAGTAACAAGATAATCCTCGTTAGCAAGAGAATGAAACACACATTTATTCAGGAGTGGATTTGTCTAGCAAGGCTAATGTACTAAATGACAGTGAAGTCCACCTACCAGAACATGTATTACAGAGTCTTAAAAGATCTGAAATAATAGAAATGAAAGCTACCATTAAAGAAAATTTAGGGCCAGGTTAAATGCTTTTATGATGGGTAGAAGTATCATAAATTAAAGTATTTCATAGTGTTTATTACATTTTCAGCCAAAGGAAATAATAAATGCAATGACTGGCTGATTAAAAAATATCCTATTATTGGCTAAATTATTAGTGGGCAGTGACCCTAATTAACAAGGTAATAAACCTGAAGATTTGCTTATGATGCAGCTGTTGAGACACCATGTGCTCCAGGTAGAGTTTGCCCTGAAAATGAGAAGGAGCCTAAAGTTCCTGGAAGAAACAAACCAAACAAAAAATTAGTTGATGAGAGTCCCTGGGTTACTGGAACTGAAACTGCATTGTAGGTTGCAGACCATAATTGTCCTGTAAATTTATGGCTTGGGTAATAAGAAAAGGCTACAACATAGTTCTCGCATAACACTGAGCAAATGTGGAGGTCAGATAACAAAGTTTATATCCAAGTGTAGGTTCACTTGCTGTTCTGGAAATAAGACCGACTTCTATTTTCTTCATTCCATCTTGTAATAAGCAGATGAGTAAGCATGAAGTCTTAATTGTTGCCTCAATAAAATACCTAATACAGCGCATTTTTGAAAGGGAGGGAAAGAAACAACTGTAATAACGCAATCCAGTGGATCTGATCTGCTTTGTACCCAGTTTCCCCGTTTTGGGATGTCTCCCTTGCAGTCTCCCTTTTTCCTGTCATTTATTTGCCTAGGTCTTCCTTTTCAGTTCACAATCTCATCTAGGTGATCACTGCATGGTTTGTGCAGTTCCTAGAACAACTGGACCCTATACTAATTAATGCCGCCTTCAGGTTTTTTTCAGCAACTCATCATGAAAAACCCAGACGAACTTTTAGTTTCTCTGATAAGCTATAAACATACATTCTGGGAATTTTAGAAGAGCCCAAAAGCGGTCTCTGAATTTGTCGATGCATTTTATCTTTAGAAATAATGGCAAACTTTAAAATTAATTATTTGTGCAGGTTTATAGATTCAAGTAAGGGATGATTAATTTAATCATGCTTAGATGTCCAACTATCTGATTTGCATGTTTAATCTGGTCATCAGATGTCTAAGGGCTATAAAGTGTTCCTGTACTTTGTACTCCGGGTACAAAACTGATGGATAAAATTAAGGTCATTTTCCAACATGAGGCCTAATTATGTGCAGGGTGGCCTTCAGGCAGCAAAATTAATCTTGTACGTTCACTGGGGCAAAATGAAGAGCACCAAACCAGAGGACTCTCACTGCTTAAATGATTTGTTTCACCACAAAATAATGTACAAATAGGAAATTCCCTGGTTCTCTTTGCCTTCTCAGCTGCTCAGGGGGAAAACAGCCATCAGACAAGCCTGCTGTATGGACAGCTATATGTTTTTAAATTTCTAGCCATTTTGTAGTTTGGAATTCTTCCTGTTTGAAAACAATGGGGAAAAATAAAGACTTTTTAATTTGAGTATTGTCTGTAGTTAGGGATGGAGTGATCCCCCATGTCTCTGGGGCCTGAACCAAATTCCACTGATGTTTTTGGGAGTTTCCTAACTGCTTGCAAGTGGTTTTGAAATAAGCAATCAGTGACCTAAAACGAAAGCACAAAACTCCTTAGCCAAAAGGTAGACTTGGGGGTAGGAATTTACAATTTTACTGTTGTTCACTGATTTATTGATTTTACTGATAAATGTAGAGGTTTTTAAGGCAAACTATTTGAAATATGCATGATGCCTTATCTGTAAAGTTAATCCCATGGTGTTTTTCCCCCAAACATACCCTATCAAAAAAGATCAAAGGCAAACTGATATTTTCATTGTACCCCTTCCTTGGCAAAAGTCCCTGCTTCCCATAATGCCATCTGACATTGCTTGTCCTGTGAAATTTTTACTGCTACTGTGATTATTCAAAGGAATTGCCATAAAATATACATGAATTATGGTCAGCAGTCACCCTTAGTATTTGGGGCTGTGATCAAACATGAAGGCTGTGTGTGATACATTTTATTGGTTTCAGGACCTTGCATAAGAGGAGGGGTGTACCTGCTGCATCCTCCTGCCATTAACAATACTGGCATGACTGGAATCTTGTGCTGTATATCCCACCCCTGGTAGCTAAGGCTCTGCTTCCTGCTAAAATTTAGAGGTAACAGAACATCATCTTCTCCATCATCTGTGTGCGTATGCCTATATAAGTATAATAATGTTTGCAAAGCTTTCATGCACTTCCTCCCTCTGCTACCTCCTTCCCCAGTGATTCAGTCACTTCATATTGTAATACTTTGTTGACTATTGATTTTTGGTTAAGGTTGGAGCCCAGTACAACTGTATGAGCATTCGTTGGCTTTAATTTGATGTTATGCTGCTGCCTTCCATTCCATATTGACAGGCATCCTCTTATTTTCAGATTGGTGTCCATTCACTGACGAACGCGCACTAGGGGGATCATGACCTTTTCTCTTATCTGGACAGCTCTTGGCTTCATGAACATTTTTTGCTGCAGGGTGTTATTAACAACCGGGTGATAGAACAAAGAAATGAAGCAATGGGAAGCACATCAATGTATGAAATTTGCTTTATTAGGATTCCCCTGAGGCCAGAGCAGTCCCTAATTACAGAGGTGTTACATCCCTTCTTGGAATAACAAACTATATTTTTAGCAGTAATGAGAGCATGATTTTGAAATCACTGTGTGGTCATCCTCCCACTGTACAGATGCTTGTTAATTCACATTTTCCCAGATACTGATTTTGCGAGAAACATACAACAAAAGAAAAGCTAAACAGCTGTGAGATTACCTACTACCAACTGAACAAAGAATCACATTTCAATATATGTATTTTGAATTTTGAGCTTTCCTGCCATTCTATTTCACTGTGTAAGAGTGCAGTGTAATTTGCAAAGTAATCCAGATTGTTAATATGCTTATGCAGAGACAAGACCACAATGTATTAGTGATGGGAGTCTGAATCTCTTGTAGCATCTGGATGCTCTGTTTAGGTAAATATTGGGAACTTTTTTTGGTTATAGAAATCTTGTCTGAGCATGCCTGGGAGATGAGCTGGCATACTGAATTCCCAGGAATAGGTCTTGGTTGATAATTCTGAGATTCTTCATTTCATCTTGATGTGAATTATTTCCAGAATATCCTATTTTAATCTTCTTTTGGTTCTCCTGCTCCCAGACTTCCGAGACAGACCAAGGTAAAGTGAAAAGCAAATAAAATACATTAATTCTTCATACACATACTTACTGTAACCTATACAGCTCTTAAAAATCATGTGAGCTCAGCAGAGCTCATCTTAACCTGCACAAGCTGGATATGCTCCCAAGACAGAGGAGACTAAGAGGCCCCATTGCAAAATGTGCAACCTGCTGATTACCCAAATAAGCAGCCCTTATGCTACTGCCACAGCACCTGACCTCTCATGTCAGATGTGCCTGGCAGATTGGCCCTTCTCAAGACTCTCAGTTTACAGATCTAAAACCAAATGCAGGCAATACAAAACAAACCCAAAAAAGCCCAACACCCAAAACTCAGGAGCCAACATTAACAATTCAACTATGTGATACTCCTTGAAGCTTTCTAATTGCACTCTTCTTGCTCAGTCCTGCTTTGTCCCTTCCTTCTTACTTTGTGTTAGGCAGCACTGTGTGTAATAGAGGCAAGTCACTGAAAATAGTGGCAGTGGTTTTTAACTGAATGGGCTGTGAGCAGCTTCACCAACTTCCGTGGGGTATGGAGCAGTTCACATCAATGTATCCCATTGCCCTCTGTTGGGCTGATCCAGCACTACTCTCTTCCTCTATCAAACAACTTTGGTTGTTGGTGAAAGCTATTCTCATTTAGAGCAGGGCCTTGTGGGGCAGATTTCATGGGCACAATAGGTGGTAAAATATCAGCTCTGATTTAATCTGATTTTAGAGATATTTCATTGTTTAAAATCTTCTAGCAAGGACCTTCTGAAGTTTTTCATTACATCAGGATTTACTGAAATATTCCATTTTCCTGCCACTCTCTCTTTCATTTGTTGTTAATTAACGTAAAAAAAAAAAAAGAAAAACCAACCTTGAAATGATGAAAAGTTTTATAAGTTTTTCTAAATGTGTTACAAATTGAGGCTTATACTGTGTCTTCTTCAGCCCATAAATGTTTTTTCTCAATAATAAACAGATCATAAAGGATGGAAGTTCTCCCATGTGTTTCAAAACTGATGGCAATGCTGGTCACTGCTTTATAAAAATAACCACGGATTCATCCAGCCAGAGAAGGGGAGAGAATAATTTTTGGAGCCTGATAAGTAGGATCCTCAGTTGCGTTAGGGGACAGGAATTCCTCTGCCTGGCTCAATGTATGCTTATTTATACAAGAGAAAGAAGTTTTGGAAGGTGAGATCATAGTGACCTCACTTCAGAAGGCCCTGCAAGAACAGGGTGAGCCCCTCTCCTGGAAACTGAGAAGGGCAAGTCCTTGTTCTTGTCCTGGAGCAGCCTCAGGGACTGGTCGCTGGGCTCTAGCCAGCTGGTGCTGCCTTCACCCTGCTCCTCAGGAGCTGCTCCTGTGATGCCATCACACCTTCCCCACTGCTTAGGATAGGGTTCTTTTTTTCTAAATTACTTTTTGTTCAAAATGCCAGGAAATGAAAAAAAAAGGTTTGCTCAGCCTGAAAGTTTTGAAAATGGGATAAAAAGATGCAATGTAAAAAGAATCTTCGTGTTGGTTTTGTTAGATAATTCAGTTTCCTCAGAGTGTCAGAGAGGGATTCACTGACAGAGAGGGATGCAAGCATTGCTCTGGGCTCATTATCCTTTTTAAGGACCCTGGTATTTTTTTATATGTGCTTTGTACTTCACCACTCAGGATTGCATTACAAGCATTTCCCTCTCTCTGACAATAATTCAGTCAGCCAAATACAAATCAAAGGAAACACTTAAGTGGCTCATTCCCTTTTAAAAGAAAAACGATACCAATAAAAATATTTGGCTTTAGCCCTCTTCTGCCCCAGAAGCTCCTTTTAGTCTCTTTTGCCAATCCCCGGATAGTTGTTTATTCAATATTAAACTCCCCTTTCCCAGAAGACCGAAGCATCCACATTCACACTTCACCAGCAGCGCTGTGATTCAGTAATGCGGATGAAATGATTTCAGGATCCTGTGCTCATTGAAAGGCTGAAGCTAACCAATCTACTTGGTAAGAAGATGACTTTGTTCAGCCAAGAAATATCTCTTTACTGGGCTCCTAAAGCCCACCCTAACCACTAGAGAGAATGCTAATTGAAAGATGAGGATGTAATTGCACCAGACAAGTAATTTTTATTGAGTAATTTTTCAGCGTTAGGTGGGCAGTCTCCTATTAGTGTTAAGGAAAGATGCACAGCTGAATCCCAGAACCTGATAATGAAAGTTTTCCTCTTTGTTGTAACAGTTAAAATACATGAAATACCTCTGCAGTTAAATTACAATTAAATGCTTTCCTTTTATAGATGGCTGACAGATTTACAGAACATTTTTCTCTCAAATAGGTATCTTTGCGCTCTGTGTACCTGTGAACACAGCATTCACTGGCATCCTTCAAAGTAGGGAGAGAAAACCACACATACTCACGTGCTGAAAAAGAGCCTTAGGTGGCTGATCTTTCAGATAAAAGAAGTGGTTCTAGCACTAAAAGGGAAGGAGGCAGAGGATGTACACCATCTTCTGTTGTAGTATGTCTGTATTGTGTCATGAAAGGAAAATGGAGAAAGCCAGGGAAAGATAACAACACTTCACAGTCAGGTGGTTTCCTCTCTTTTGGGGGGATAGTCTGACTTAAAAGCAAAATCTGAAGACCCTTGTGTTTAAGACCTTTTGGTAGCAAGATTATATCAGAGCCAAGAGTATGCTCAAATCTATAATCTATTTTACTCTAACGCAGTACAGCTTATTAAACCAATGTCTAAGATAGCAGGCTCAAAATTTTATCTTAAGATGCCATAGGACATTTACATTGTCTCCTAATAACCACAAAAACTTCAGAAGCTTCCACTTTCTAATGTAATAGTTAACTCAAACATCAGTGGTATATTTAACTTTAAGGGCTCAGGTCTGCATTTGATGGAACAAATGCTCTCCTAAACACAAGAGAGAATTGCAGTGTCCTGTTTAGGCCATGGGCACTCAGCAAGGGCAAAGAGCTGAAAAGATGATGTTGTCCTTTTCCGAGTGCTGGCAGTGTGTGCAGCAGCGGACCAGGTGCATGAGGAGATGTGATTCCTTTCCCAAGGAGTTCATCATTTAAATAGGCGGAGGGGACCAGGCAAGACACTTCTTGGACTCTGTCTGCAATCACATGGTGGGCCAGAAGGGGCTTCTGGAGTACAGAAACGCTGCAATTCGCAGCAGTATCCCCACCTGGATGGGTCCCACTGGCAGAATATGTCAAAGGAAATCATCACCCTAGGCAGCGCTCACCTGTGGAAGAAAGGTATATCAGCTTTTCATGAAGGTGTGTGTTACTGAAGAAAGAACAGAAACATGTTTATTCTGTAGACTGTGCAAGTTGTTTCAGCAGGGAGGATGAAATTGCCAGAATAAGAATTTGGCCAGGTAACTAGAGATAATGTTCCCACTCTGTCAAAAATAGCCACAGGAACTACAATGAGTACAGCTGGCAGAGGGGCTAAAAGTAGCACCAAGCCCACTAACATTATATTGAAATATTGGCTCAGCACTGATTAACTCTCTCTGCTTCTTACCACCAAGTATTGAGCTGTTGCAGCTCTGGTGTCTTCCTCAGCCTCACAGCAATATAGAATGTGTCTTGTTCAAATGAAAAACTTTGCTTTGGGTCACTAAAAAAATAATTTGTTTTCTATGCAAGAAAACATGTAGAACAATGAAGTGCTGTGGAAATTCAGATGTGGGCAGGGTAAGATCCCCCCTTGCCCTCCTGACGGGGTGATGCTGGGAATCATTCCTGTGACCAGTGAACATCTGCAACGCCTGGCATGGTCAAAGCTGAGAGAGTGTAGTGTCTTGCAAGGTTGGACTTTTCTTAAAGGGCCGGGGATGAAGGGGAAATAGGCTTCTTTAGCAACTCTCTTGTCTTATAAGCTGCCTTGAAGCTGTTTTTCCACTCAAAATGGACAAGAGGAATATCTTCTGTACTTACCTGAGTGTGATTATGGTAAGCTACTTTACCTTGATATGGAGCAAAGTACAGTAAGAAGATATACTGTGTGTTATTTTTAAGCCATGGCCAAAGGAATTGATGGTGCAATCAGTTTAGGTGTAACGTGAATAAAAAAGAAATTAATTTGGTCCAGAATTTAGTATTGACAAACCAAGAATCTGCTGGTGCCACATAGATACAGACAATACCTGTTTTTCAGGACAAGCTTTCACTTACTTTTTTAATCCTGTATTGACAGGTTATAGTGAAATGCATGGGCTACTTGGAACTTGTGGAAGATTCACTGTATCCAAATTAAAATGGGATCTTCAAGAGCATTATTATTCTTGGAGCTCCTGAAGCTGCCCAGTGCTGGAACTGTTGCAAAGGACAGCTTGTGATGAACAGAGACAATCGCAAAAGCATCTGTTCACTGTAGAGAAAAGCTGTTCACTGCTTTAGGGGAGGGAGGGGTTGGTATTTTACTCTGCATGTGTTGTTTTCAGCTAGGACCACATAAAGGTTTTGTAACAAAGTCTGAATACAGTTTGCATGCATTTTGGCTTCCATTACAAATAGCAAACTTTCACAAGGACTGAGAAGTGGTGAAAGTGAATTTGGGGTTAGTGGCACGTGACCAGAGGATGAGAGCATTTGTGATGTGGGAAGAAGGGAAAAAATTGAAGCTAATTCAGTAATATCCAGGCCAAAAACTTCCTGCTGAAGTCTGAGATAAAGGCATTTGTGTAAATTGGCAGTGATCTGCTCATCATGAGGGCAGCCAAAAAATATTTGTGGTGATGCAGATTTCTAGAAGTGCCTGAAACAGGGCCCAGTTATTTTTCTTTGGCTTGTGACTCGAACCCTTCAGTTTGCTAGCCACCTCCTACAGGATTCTTAATCCTTCCAGATTCTGTTGGCATCAGAGAAACTCAAGGACAGTCAGCACTCTCAGGATATATATTTTTCAAAGCACTCAGCATTGAATTAAATAGTGGCTAGGCTGGCTAATATTTGGTATCTTGAAAGATCTATCTGCAGCTACAGTTATAAGTATCAACTGTTTACTAATAATTATTGGAAACACAGGGCTTTTTCACATATTCAGCAGAACCTCATGCTATGGGCAGAGGCACTGGTGCCCAGGAGCTCTCAATGAGGGAGAGAGCTCAGGAGCCTGCCATGCACATACTGCAACCCCTTCTCTTTCCGTCTGCACACACGTACTTGGCAAAAAAAGCCTGCTATAGTCAAAGCAACACAGACAGCATCCTTTGAAATCATTATTACAAATGCCATTGTAAAGCTTATTTTCAAAACCAGATGCTATGTTTCAATGACAGGCTTTGAAACTTAGCCATGACAAAGCTTGGAGGGTTTTGTGGATGATAATTTATGTAGAATATACCACACTTCAATAAAAGTCAAGTATCCATACAAAAGATCTCATCTGTTTTCCCAGCATTAAATTAATCGTATCTGTCACTTACTCTACATCAGCTAACATTTGATAGCCTTAATTTTGCTTTACTGCTAGTTCCATGTGACAGTTGTGGCAGTGTGCAAGGGGTAGCATGATTGGTGCTGGTCTGTGTGCATAGTTATATTTACGTACACAGCCATATCTTCAACTCCTTATCAGAACTGAGATCAGTAGAGGAAGCCATACAAAGATGCATGAATAGATTGACGCTGTGCTGGAAAAGACTTTTTTGTGACTGTAAGGTGCTTGCAGCTTGTTCCTCTCTAGAAATACTGCAAAACTGCTACTTTTGAACCAAGTGATTAAATACCAGGTTTGAGGTCTGACATTGATGTGACATCTGTAACATTCTGTTGAGCTTGACTGAAACTGTTGAAGTTCTTTACTGCACTGTGTTTTACAGAGAAAATATGTAACAAAACATGCTACCTAGGGCTTCCCCTGCATTCGTCTGGCATCTGTAAAACCTCACCAAAGAAGGCTACTGACACAGCTGTAAAATGAAATTAAGTACAAGCATACGAGGATTAAAAGTAAAATACTCCCTAATATCTCAGGTAATTTACACGTTAAAGAGCACTGTGGAATGAATTACGATGTCATGTCAGAAGCCATGCTTCAGCCCCAAATCTGCCAATCATTATAAAGCTGAGTTTGTTGGGCCTTAGATACAGGGACCTAGCCAACTGCCTCAGGCAACATCCATACTTATTAGACAACATGGACCCCAGGGAGCTTTACAGAGCGTGGCCCTCACCACCTGGCTAAAGCAGAGAGTAATGAAAGGCAGCAGTACAACAAAGCACTAAGTGACTACAGCCCTGCCTGCAGAGCATGAAGCCAGTGCCTACCAAGGCAAGTAGACTCGGTCCCAGGGGACAGACAGACATGTTAGATTTGTTTTTGCCATCCTCTATGTTTAGTACTTTTGTCAGAAGATACTCCAAAATTTTGTAACATCCCCGTTTCATACAGCCGTGAGCCTGTGGTCTGTGCTTGACTTTGCAACTCCTGCAAAGAAGCAGCAGTTTCCCTTTAGCTGGATGGATCTTCTTGGCGGTTTGTTGTTGCTTTGTGATTTGGACATGGGCAGATGTAGGGTCGGATTATTGATCCGCTGGCTTTTCCTCCTGCTGTGTTGGGTATCAAAGCCTAGAGGGAGCCATCTACGCGGGCTGCGCTCCGATGAGGAGGAGGAGGAGGAGAGCTTTCAGTAGGACGAAGCATAATGACAGACCTGCGATTTTCCTGAGCGTTTTCTTTGCTCTTTTAGTAGAGTCAAGTGTGAATATTTTCAAGAAGAAATGCCTGCTTGATGCAGGTTTTGCAGATAATTCTATACTCTGCTCAGGCAAAAGGTTGGAAATAAATCAGAAAAGCAATTTTAAAAGCTGAAAGAAATATCTAAAATTGTCACCCATGTCATAGACAACAGGGGTACTTTCTTTCTGTCTTTATTCATTGTAGTGGAGGGTACAATAATATTTACAGATTTTTCAACCCTGGTTAAAGCAGTTGGTCAGTATACTCTACCTTTATTTTTTTTTCTTCCTGCAACCTGCTTTGTAATATAATGACTAGCTTTAAATCCTTCAGAGTGGAGGACTTAAAGGTAAAGCCTAGTACAAAGTCGTATTTCAGCAGTTCAGACAGGGAAATCGAGTAAATTTTATTTTCTATTCAGAGTGGGCTGTGGAAGAGGAGCATCCATGAGGCAGGAAGATACCATGCTGAGCATAGGGGCTGTCAGTTCTGCTTCCTTTAACAGATCACCTTAGATTTTCCATTCGCTTTTGAAATACTGTGGGAAGCATTTGCTCCACCTCTGTACGGTTTTTACACATAGGTATTTATAAAATCCAAATCCAGTGAACTGTTTGTTTATCCTTATCAGATTGTAGCCACAAGGTATATTCAAAGCACTGCTGGATTTAATCTTAGTGAGAGTGTGAAAATAATGATGATTACTTTAAAACACTTATTTCCACGTTTAGCCATATCTATATGCATTTTTAAGTGCATATCAACAAGGGGACAAGTAACCAGAGATAGTTAACACTTCCTACCTGCTTTTTAAACCTTCCCATTGCTGTTCATCAGCCTTTCAGAAGCGGAAAGATCATGAGCAGGATAGTGTGTGTGTGTCTCCGTGTGTGTGAGAACAATTCTATAAAAGATTATCTTGCACACAAAGCGAATGGCCCTGCCCCCATTGTGAAGACAGAGATTCCCCCGAGATTAGGCGAGAAGGAATTGCTTGTGGTCAGCAGAGGCGGGAGAACAATAGAGCCCAAAATGGGCAGCAGCAGCAGCAGTCACTGAGGTGGGTGGGAGACTGGCCAAATGGCCATTGCAGGCTACGTGGCGTTGTCACTGACACCAGGAATGGCTAAAAGGTCTCAAATTAGCAATTGTTATGATTAGCAGGTGGTTTGAGAGATAGGAGGTCTAGGGAAGTGATTGGTGGTTTAGACATCACATGCTATTTAGTCCGAAACACTCTTCACATGCTCATTAACAGAGAGTTATGAAATTACTTAAAGGAAAACAATTCTAATGAAATATAGAGGGTTATAGAAATCAATTCTTTAAAGGGGACATGACTTTTTATAAAAGTATTACAATTTCTGCAGATTTTATTTTTGTGAAGGAATTCTGTCAGAAAATCTGGCACGGAAACCAACGTTATTCAATATTTCATCTGACTAGGAAAAGCTGAAAAAATTACTCTGTAACATATGCATTCCTTTCATAAATAACTTAAGTATTTAGGTTGTGAATCTACTCTTAGAAGAGATCCAAAGACACAAGATTCAAAAACAGATTTATAAGAATCAAAGCTCAGAAGTGTTTTGGTCTAGAGGTTGGTTCAGTTTAACCCACTGCGCTAAAGAAAGATCACATAAACAAAATGTGAATCCCCTTCTATTTCTTGACTTTGAAAAATAAATTCAAGGATGTCAGGGCCATATTATCACTAGCTCTTTTAAAAGCTAGGACTGGATTCTCCAATTTCATGGATGTGCAGATACCAATACTCTCCTGAGGACTGTCTCTGTTCCAGACCCAAAATCTGGAGCACAGCAAGTCCAAAGACGCTCTTGGAATAATATCCATTTACACATTAACAGTCTGCTCTTCTCTTTCTTAAGACTTATACTACCTACTTCTGTTCTCACAGCAGAGAAAATAATGACTTGTACCCAGCTTCAATGTCATGAGCACTCAGAGTGATATGCAAAATCCTGCCCTGGACATGCTAGGGGAGTTAATTCTGCCAAAACATCTCTGATTAGGGGCACAGACTAAAACTAAATTTTGGTTTAGTATTTTACCTTTAACTGGGATTTTCCTGAAATGTTGCAGAAAATACTGAGCTGACTGGATTAGTGCTGGGCTATATGACTGCTACATTTCATGTGCTGCAGGTCACTGGACAACTACAAGATCTTTTTTGCGTTCGCCAGAACTGGGTTTAAAAGCATATTCTGAAGGCAAAAACTTCAGTGTCCTGTCACTAATTCCAAAGAACCTGACAGTAATTGAGCTGGCATTATCTCAACATAGAGATGAGACTAACATATCCATTACTGGTGGTTGTTTTGGAAAATATTAGCCCTACTGTCAAGAAAGTTACATCACACACTCTGCTCCCAGGTCTTTCTGGATACAACCAGCAGGAGAGTATGAAAGGCTCTGTGGCATGCGCACACACACACACACAGAAAGTGAGGAAAAGGGTGATAGCCCAAGGAGATGTTGTCCTTTAAGTTTTAGAATAGTTGTGTAAAATAGAAACACAAATTCATGAGATGACAATTTCTCTGACCTTGCAACAAGGCAAAAAATAAAATAAAACAAAACAAACAACAAACAACCCATAGTCTCTACTTGAATCTGTAGGCATATGGCATTTCAATAGCTCTTCAGCTGCCATCACAGGGGGCTGGATTCAGGGTAGTTGAGACCTGATTATAGACACAGTTTAGGACAGCTGGGGTCCTGAAGTTGGCACTCAGGCATCTAAAATTTGGCAGAATGAATCTGCAAAGGGAAAGATTTCAAGGGGTGAGGAGATAAGGACAGTTTGGCAAAGGAAGATTTGGTTCCAGGCTCATTGAATAAGCACAAACATTTGGTCCAGGCTCGTTGAATAAGCTGAATAAGCAGTCCAGCTGCCCATGCCACAGAAAGTAAATGGAATAGGTTAATAATGAAGAAAATAAACAATGTGAAGCAGAATGAAGAAATGCCAGGTTTTACAGGCTTTGTTCTTATAACTATGGCTTTGCCAACATAAACAGCACAAAAGTAGTTGTGTATGGCTTATGATATGGATATTATAATTGTGAGGGGTTTTTAAAATATCTTAGAATTAAATATTACAGAATTTGTAGCAACCCTACCATTAAAGGTACTGTGTTTCCTAAAGATGCCTTTTGGTGAAGCCACCATGACAAACCCTTTGTTTTACATCCAGTGAAGCCAGATGTGTTATTTCTCACAAATGAGATCATTTCCAACTCAGAATGATACGTACATAATCGTATATATTCTAAATAAAATCTTGTCAAAAACCTGCAATCTCCCCATCTTTCTGTCATATAATTTATACGTGCAGCTTGAAGACAGAAAATTACACTGCAGGCGCATGTCTGAGCATTTTTTCCTTTGCTGAGAAGCTGGGTGTGAAGGTGTCTAGATTTGTACCTGTAAATGAAGGGCAAGAACAGAAAATCCAGGGCAAGTAAAGTGAAAAAAGCCACCATCCCTTTCATACATCTGAAATAATATACTATAAAATAAAGCTGTAATCAAACTAGTAAAAGCTTTCATGTCAAATGATTTTTATCCTTGCTGTTCATTTCTGAAATAATTGTTCCAGTTTCTGTTTTATTTTCACTTGGAGAAAAAAATACTGTAATGGTTGTAGTATATCTATGTGCATTTGTTTTCCCCTTTCTTTCTGCTAAATACAGGGAAGCACTATCACAGATTTCCAGTGCATGCTCCTGTTTCCCTTCCAATCTGTGTGGCCACAGATTATCCGCCTGCCTCCATTCCATAACTGCCCAAGTATCCTCAGGTGCAAAGCTGAGAACTTGGGCTTCTTCCTGATCCTTCAGTTCTCCTTCTTGTAGTTTATCTGTTCATTTTATCAATGTACATACTGAACATAGGAAAGCATTCAGTAATTTTTTCAAGCTCTTGTCATATAAATGTAGTTTTTGTATCATACCATACCAGAGACAACTGATGATGAGGAATGAGGTGGAAGGCTTCCTTGTGCTGTTGCATTTCTCTAAGACAGATGAAGTGCAGCAAAATCTATCAGCTTGATTTTAAGATATAAGTATTCTGGTGGTCATTTGTAAAAAAAGCCATGGAATTTCCCCCCACACCCTGCATTTGTAAAAGTTCCTTGCGAAAACCAATCTGTGTATAGTACTCACATTTTTTTCTGTGGTGAAAGAGAGTAAACCTCACCTGAGAGGTGATACCAAGGGCACCCAGGCTCACAGCGTGAATAAGAATGAAGCCTCAGTGACATGGGAACTGGTGCTTTAAACTCTTGTCTCTGGATTCAGGTGGGTACCTTCCTTCTGTTCCTCTATTTCACCATATTTTATCTTGAGGTTTGGCTGGGTAGAAATCTACAGATGAAGTCTCTATGTTGCTGCAGAATATATCAGCCAAGCCTGGGAAGATGGCTACCCTAGAATACAAAACTTGGATCTGATGATTCAGAATATTCAAATTTTTATGAAGTACCTGGATGTTCATATTATGCCCTTCTGTGGGAAAGAATAACAAGGATTTTCCCTAAAAACAGAAGAAATATATTTTAACTCCTAATTCAAAAAATATACAAGGTTTAAATCTCCTATTTAAAATTTATGTACAGGCTCTAGAAATTTCAGCCCAGAAGGATGACCTTTCCAGAAAGCTGTGTAAAAAGTTGAAAGAGAAACTGCTTTGCACAGCTCCAGTGCTGCAGCTGCTGATATGGGCATCCAGTAAAGTGTATAGAATGAAACAACACTGATCATCCTCATAAAAAATTTAGAATGGATGCAGGGTTTGAAACTTTTGTATCCCAAGTGGATTTTATTTGTTTGGTCCACACTGGAATAACTGGCTGAGGGCTCATTAAAAGACTGAGAATAATAAATAAGGAAGTAAGAGAAATTACAGTTTTTCATTACTCTTTAGATGGCTGAAATAATTTATCTGTTGTCGTCACTCTCTCCACTACTTTGCATTGTATTTAATTCTATTTCTATCAAAAGAACCATACAAAAAAGGAATGAATAGAAAACTCAGCTTGCTAAAGATAATTTGCTGCCATCTATGGCTTTTGAAGTGGAACTCAAATGAGTGTTGCAAAGAATCAAGACAAATATATTCCTTGTAAGAAATCTGGATAGGAGGAAATGTTTGAAACTAATTAATAGGCTTTAAGTGAGGTATTGGGCTTTACATGCTTTTTTCCCCCAGACCTCCAGAAATTTTACGTACTACCATTCATGTTACTGTCTTTAGAAAATGTCTAAAAATTAGACGGTTTTACGCTTTTTGTGGCAGATCCATCTTTGCTTTCTCGGGATGCTGTGACAATACAGAGAAACTGTTAATTTTGTTCAGATATACCTAGAAGTTTCCCCTTTTGAAGGTGGTAGAAGCAAAACTGGAAAGAAAATAAGAGCTTGTAGAGGGGCTTGAGTCCTCTAAGCTAGGGGGAATCTGGGCAGAAGGATTGTGCCTGAACTTTTCTGTACTGACATGTTAAAATACATTCCGAATTTAAAAACAAGGAACATTTTACATATGAACAAGGCTCTATTGATTTCAGCAGCTTCTGTAAAAACATGAGAGTAAAAGTTTTTGATAGGGGAGGAGAGAGGGAAATCAGGCAGGAAATGAATGCAGGAATGCATTTGCAGTGCTGCCCAGGAAATAGGAAGCTCTGGGGGTGCTCAGATCAGGATCAGGGTGGAGAAGGCAGGAAGAGAAAGTGCAAAGAGGACTTTCTGTTTTAATGGCAGGGAGAGAATTCAGAAGACTACTGAGGTCCAAAGAAGCTGGGGAAGAAAAGTTTTTCATTAATGGAAGGGATATGGAAGGTGAAATGGAGGCGTAATGTGGAACCAGAATGTTTAAATGTGAAGATTAATCCAGAAGGACTAAAATTCATAA
Organism: Strix aluco; assembly: GCF_031877795.1. Taxonomy (NCBI): domain Eukaryota; kingdom Metazoa; phylum Chordata; class Aves; order Strigiformes; family Strigidae; genus Strix; species Strix aluco. The sequence continues at coordinate 25,193,147 of NC_133942.1, read as the reverse complement.
CACTGGAGTTCAGTCAATACCCAAAGAACAGTGGGTCTGATTAGGATCTCTGTTATTCTCCACTTACACATGCAGAACTGCACTGACTTAATGCAGTAAATTTGGTTCAAATCTCTGCTGCTAAGAGCAGAACACTAATAATACCTGTGTAGGAAATTCTTCAGCTTTTTCAGAACTCTGGCATTAGGAAGGCTGAACACCAGCCAATGACAGGCTTTTCAGGTCCCATTTTCAGACATTTCACTCTTTGCAGTGAAGTAGGACCTTGCTTCAAAAACTGTGAGATAATACACAAATGGTCAAAACAAGAGAAAAAAAAAATATGAGGGTAAGCAATAACTGGAGTTTATTCAAAGCATCCAGTTCCAGTTGGTATTCATGGAGGTACACATGTGCTATATGTGCACATACATAAAAGACACATTTATCTATACATGTGGCTAGTGATGCTTTGGTTTGAAAAAAATATGTACTTTCCCTCTCTTTTTTAACCTTATCTGTGCATTCTTGGGTCATGTAGCCTTTGTGCTGACTCTGGACAAAAATCCTTCTTTGATGGAGGATACATGCTGAAAGGTAGAATTCTGAATTATGTTCTCTAAATTATCCCGTGCTCAGAGAGCAAGTATTGATTTTAAAAATGACTGAGCCAGACCTCACATTGCAGTCCCCCCAAAGCACAACAAACAGCAGTCATGTGCTCAGCTACCAAGAGGCCACTGTGCTGGCATTGTTTCAAAAAATCAGAAAGTCATCAATCAACCAAATAGTAATCAGAATAAGTACATGGTATCTAAAGACACATTTTATCCAGTTACATGCTCCAATTCAGTTAGCTACGAGGAGAATTAGAACAATATTGGACCGATTAACAAGTCTACCTTGGGAACTGTGAGCTGTTAAGTTATTTATTTTTCTGCCTTGTATAAAAGAATGAGGAGAATTTCATCTGCATAGTTAAACATTCAGTAATTTCCCACAATAAATAACCCAGCATCTCTTTGTGCTAGAGTGTTTTTTATGGAGCCTGATTGAGAACACAGAATTTTACTGTAATTGGTTTCTGTAGCTTTCAAATGGTTTGGGCACAATTGTGTTTCAGGAAGATTTTTATTTTTTTCTTCAGGAGCCGTTAGTCATCGGTGCTGCAATGGAACTTCACAAGCAGTAAAATTATTAGGATCAGTGTATTCAAAACACCGTTGAGTTTTATTTTAATGATACATTCTAAGGATCAATGCAAAAAGCATGGTTTAGAATTTCAGTCTTGCACAATTCAATTGAATCAATAATCTACGGTGTTGCTATGCAGGATGCGCTTCACAATAATACAAAATATACCATTTCTAAAGAAATACATGGCTGAAAAATACACCGTTCAAGTGAATACATCCAGCTCTGTATACTTACATCTGTCTTTTGGGAGATACAATACAGGAACAGACAGACTATACGAAATGCTTTGTAAGTTAAGGTAATAGCTCATACGATTAAGATGGTTGAATTTTTCAGTACTGCTATACAGCACTTCCCATAATGAAATCTCCAATTTTTAGGTTTAGAGGTTTAGAACTCCCAGGCTCCAATTGTTATCAAACATAGCACATGGTTTTCAGTATAGAGGGAATTAATTTAAAACTATTTTAATTCGGTAAGTCTAGGGTTTACTAATGAAACAAAAAAAAGGTACAACTGTGCTTAAGATGCTATAGTATAGTATTGTCTCCGAAGACCTAAGCTGATTTTTACATTTAAATTTTACATATGCTTTTAGTGTCTGGAGAAGAGGACTTTTTCTGTATTCTTACTAACTATAAATACAAATGAGTTCATGTTTTCTTTCCTTAGAGCACCCCACCTGTCTGTGTTGTGTAATTATATATGAAACCCGCAAGATACCATTTACATTAATTCGTAGGGGTTTGCTGTAACTCAGATTTAGTACGAGTTTGTATCACACAGCCCCTCCCTGCTCTTTGTTTCCTTAGCTTTCAAGAGACGGCAAGGTTGAAGGAGTGGAGCTTTAATTACCTTCTTACTGCAGAAAAGGGTGGCTTTTCTAGGTCTGAGCTTACAAAACAGAGCTAGAAGGATCAAAATTAATCTGTATGATACCTGGCCAATGTATTCAGCTACTTGAGGGTCATCATATTAACATGCTGTCAAGTCCCATCCCTCTCAGAAGCACTCACTTCTGTCCTTTCTTCTTGAGAAAAAACCAGCTTCTGGGCAGCAGTGTGTTATTCAAGCCAGGTGAATAAGCTCGACATAGGCAATGGTGATAGGAAACATTTGAATCTTTGCTTTCCCATGCAATGATCACTGCAGGGCACTGAAAAATATGCAAAGGGAGCATTGGTGATTCGTTTAATAGGTGTGTTTATTTGGAAAGCAACATCCAGAAAGGACATAGGTGCTATTTCTTCCTCATCATTGTCATTGAAAAGCATTTTTGAGAATCTGTCTGAGGTGAAGTATATGCAAATTGTTCAGATCTGCTCAGGAGCTTTTTGTTGTTATCTCTCTCCTCCAGATATTTAAGTACAGTGGAAAACCCAGGCCTGTGTGACTCAGAAGCTCAATCCCTTTGTAAGCGGGATCTGTTTTTTCAGTAACTGTAATGCTCTTCAAAGTTCCAGTTCAACTAAATATGCATCAATAATGAAACTAAATGAGGTTTACTTTAATAGATTTGTAGATATGTGAAGCATTTTCTATCTTTGCTAATTATCTAATAGGTCTTGTTTCAGGGGCTTTTCCTACTCTGATGTGTCTGCCTGTCTCTTTGCGTATGTTTTTCTGTCTTCATTGAGCTATTGTCAGAAGTCTCTACCCTGTTGAAAAAAAATAAATTCTACTACACCTGCAGGATACTTGAAGTATGGAAATTAGAGCTCCTTTTGGCAGTTAACTGTTATTAATACTGTCTTTACAACAATGAATGAAACAATATTTAGGCTCATTTGGACCACATCATAATTATCCAGACGTTTTACTCTAGGTCTGCCATTTGATCATATGAATAATGATTAAGTGGAGAGACAGCTGTTTTGATGTGTGGTTTTTGGCAGCAGGAGCTATCACAGAGCAGGACATGTTGCTCAGCTTACAGATATGAGAGCTAGAAATCATTACAGGGAGTGTCAGTTGCAACACTGAGCTCATCTTCTAGAAAAAAAATCTTTATTTTGTGAGAAAGAAATACAGAATTTTAAAGATTTACCTTTGATTTCCATGGAAGTAGATTTCTACAATATGTTGTACTTTCCTGTTTTCCCCCTTCTACAGTTTGAAGAATTAGCCATGGGAAAAATTCATTGCTACATATAGTGATTAACCTATAGGGAAAAATAAAGCTAGCCTTAGAAAATCCTGAATAATAGTGCAGAAACTGTTCACCATGTGCTTTTGGGGCTTGTCCCAAGAAGTGCAAAGTGAGACATGCTTTTTAAAGGACTAATAGTCACAGTTTTTCTTCCTCTTTCCACTTCGCAGCAGACATTTTTTCTCTTTCTACAGTGTTAACATGACAGGTTTTTCTCTGAAGGAGTAGATTTGTAAGAGGTTTGAGTTTTTCATGCGCGGATGTTTGTAATTTTGGAGTAAGGAGGGCATGAACAACAGAAGGAATAAGAGGAGACAGTGTAATTCTTATCTGTTTTGAAGTCACATATGCTACCTAAAAATAGCTCTTTGCGGAAATTAGCTGCTTTTCAAATACCCTTAAATTACAAACAAAACTTACATGAAATCCAGGTTTAAACATGGATGCAGTATTGGGTAAAATAGGTATTTTCCATTGAAGCAGAAGTCTTACAAGTTGATGATATAAATCTAGGCAAACTGATAGAGGGCAAAAGCAAGTCCCTGACCAGTTACTGCAACTGCCTCAACTGCCTAGGCCCATTGGTGAGTATCAAACAGACATTGAATCCCGCAAACTTTTCTGTTAGCTTGATCCAGGTTTGTCAGGAGAGTAGAAAGAGGTAGGACCTGGCCACACTCCCACACCAAGCCATCATTCCAGGTGGATGGCTCTGAATGGCTCATTCATGTGGCAGAGAAAAGGCCAAAACATGTCAGTCCCACGTATGTGTGGTTTCTGTGAGGTATTTTACTTTTAGGATAAAATCGGGACCTGAAGGTTAAAGGAAGGAGGAAAAGGAATGCAGAGAAAGAAATCTGAGTTCTTTTCCTATCCTGCCAATATTTTACTGCAGCCTAAAGATAAGGTCATAAAATGACTCGCTCTGTTTCATCATCTGCTAAATGGGAAGCAGAAGAGTTGCCTGTGATATTGCGAAGGTTCAAACGTAAAGCCCTAACCCTCAAAATGTTCTTATATGTCACAAGAGGTTTCTCAGGTCCTAAAAAGTATGTGCCACAAAATAAAGTTGTCAGAAATAAGCCAATTTACTTAATACTTTGATTTTTTTCAGAAAAAAACAGTTAGCCACTTTAATTGTTTGCTTACTTATTGCTGAGAGCCTGTATGAATTAGAAAATGTAAATGAAGCAGTAAGAAATGTGTGGCTGTAAGCCAGCTGTGGCAAACCTCTGTTGGGAGTGAAAGTTTGGTTCATGTTCACATTCCCAGTGGACTAGAATAACATTAAGTGAAATTCACATACTTCAAAAAGGTTCCTCATTTGCAATTTATGAGACGGAAGTGCATCAAAGGCATAAAAGCCAGAAAATGGTCAGAAGTTAGAAGTGAGGGGTAGCCAGGCTTCAGAAAATTTAGTTAACTGGTGATCCTATTCTATGAATAAAATAATTTACCGCAATAAATCTATAGCTAGATCATCTCCCTTCAGATGAATATCTGTATTCTAAGGCAGCACCCTGCACTGAAAATTGTTTTCAACGTAGTTTGTTCTCTTCTCTAACAAGGTGCAGGAGTCACAGGTTTGTGGAGTGGCTGAGTGTGGACCAAGTGCTGACTGCCAGGTTAGCTGAGGAGCAACTCCAGGCAAGGCAGCCGCTGTTCTCAGTAATCCTAGATCACTAGATTGGCTCCTGGTTTTGCTTGCACTTCCTTGACTTGGAAGCCAAGACCAGTGGAGTGAAAGGGTGTGCAATAGATATGATGCATCCCTGATTTCCATCCCAAGGAGTCCAGAGATCTGACATTAAAGCTTTTTCTGTTCTAGTTTTTGAGATGGGAGTAGATGCCATCTTTGTTGCTCTTGCTGTACAGCACGGATTTTGTCTGTTATGACCCTTGGCTCAACCTACTGTCTCTCCTTCTACTATAATTTAAAGCTATTATTGTGGTTGATGAGTTCAAGTTCATATTGACTTCATATTTCAGTCAAGGATTTTTTTTCACATGAATATTGACCAATATTTTGTAGTGCAAAAAAGGAAAACACTGTTTAAGGGGGTAACAGCACTTACTTGCAATGGTCTCTTGCAGCTTTTTATGTAGGGGTCCAGAGTTCGGGTCATGTCTGTTTGGCTCTCTCTAGGCAGTGTCTAATGGTAGTTAGTTAGGTCACAAACTCTCTGAGACAGGACTGTCATTTTGACCTTAGTTTTAATGAAGCTGTCACTGTGGGGTCTGTGCTCCTACACACAGCAGTGGTCCTACATGGTATCACCATTCCTGGAAGCTTGCAGCTGCAGACTGTCCAGCCTGCCTGGTGCTCCACTAGCCTCTCATGGAGAATATCCCATCAGCCATCTAAGATACTCACTTTCTAATCTTACTTTCCTGCTTCTCAATGTACCTACTAGGTATTCTCAGAATCAGCCCAGAGGAAGAACATTTTTTTCTCATTTTAAGACTGTATTTGATGAGAGAAAGAATAGGTTTGGCTCAACTACTGTCTCCACAGAGGTATTTTGGTCAGAATATGAGGGAAAAAATTGTCTTGTAAAAGGTCTTTATTCACTAAGCTGTTTATTCAATAGCCACTCAATAATTACCTTTAACACTGTTTTTGCCAGTCTTTTGATAGCCTTTTCTGTCTCCATTATTAGTGTTGAGATCAGTGCTACTGGGGTTTTTTTGCTGCTTCTAAATAAAAGCCTTGTACACCAAGGGTCATCCACATCTCCCAGCGACATTCGCAGTTAATGGTGGGATTCCATCAGGACTCCAAGAGCTGACTGTCTGGACCCAGCTTACCTGTTCCTACATATTTAGATGAAGTCTGTTACAATCTGATACATTCAAATCAACATTAATTCCCTCTGCACAATAAGATGCCCTAGATTTTTCATGGGTTTCATATATGTTTTTTTAAAGACCCTGCCCTTAAAATTCATGGCAGATGCTTGAGAGGTTATGTCCTTTTCATGACTCACTTCAGGGAGTTTCACAGATGTCTTCAGTTTGTTCAGGCAAGATTTCTACCTCTTACTCTTCAGGCAGAAGAGAATTGCCATTAGCCTTTTATACTAGGCTTAATTGCCAATTACCAGCAGGTAAACAGCCTCATAACACTGCATTGCTCCAAGTTTATTACACTTTGCAAAGGAGTCCTGTGCAGAGAAATCTCTGCAGAAAGAGGGCTAAAGGGCATTGAAGGAACTCCTCATTTCTTCCAAAGTTTCCAATACCTCCTTGTAGGTTTGAGAGCTCCTCATGCATTTAGCTGGAATATCACAGTTTGTTCCTGTTAAAAACTTATAATGTCACCGTCCAACAGTAAGGGCAAAAATCATTTGAAAGAATTGTCTTTCACAAAATAAAAAAAATGTATTTTTATTTTGAAAATTGTATCAACACAAGCAAACATAATTTTCCAAGTGATTTTTGAAAAATAAGAAATTACAGATGCAAAATGAAGTAAAAAAAGGAGCATCTGTTTTGTTCTGGTTTGTTTAATCCCATTTCTCCATATTTTTAAGCAGAGCAGGTCACAAGCACAGTCCAGTGGGGGAAGTTCAGTATATTAAATGCACCAGCAGTTTTCTCTTGCAAATTGATTATTTAAATTGAGCTACTCTCAAGTAATGGACAATACCCATGCTTACAAATATGAGTTTGTGTGAAGATTTGCATTCCAATCCGTTGTTCTTTCTCTGTGTGCTACCAGAGACATCCAACTTCTTTGTGCTTATCTCAGCACTTACATCTTAAAATTAAAACTTACTGGGAGTTCATAAATTACTGTAAAGAATTTTTTTTTTTACTGCTTTTCTCTCTTCTGTGTTTTTTTTTCTCTCAAGACCCCAAGCCATACTGACACATGCATATAGCTGGATGCAAGAATTTTTTTGCTGATGAAATTAATGCAGAAATTTGGGAACGTTAAACAAAAAATTGCTTTGACATTTTGGCTCAGCTATGGTATCTGTAGTGCAGGACTGGAAAGTAGGGATTAGCGTCAACTCCTCCTCCAGGAACTAGCCCCAAAGTGGGAGAGGCCTTTTTAAGAGGAGATAAAGGAATCGCTGGGAGTGGGAATTCATCCAAAGACTCTTGGAAGGATACCCAGGCTCTAGTGTATTTACTGCTTTGATTTTTGGATAATTCACAAGCCAAATTAAGTTGTTTTCATATTTCTTGCACTATCCCCTGTGGTCAACAGCATCACCACAAATAGAAAGTAATTATCTCATTTTAATTAACCACAGACACTAGCTCTAGCTGAACAGAGCTCTGTACATTCAAACCTGACTATCACTGTTTCACTGAGGAGTTTGAATGTGAGTCTCCTTCACTATAAACAGTAGAACAATCCTGTTTGATGGAAATAGAGTTCCCATATTCTTCAGGGTTAGCCCACAAAAGGCTCTGCAGCAGATCTAACTAAATTTCACTGGCAGATCTTGTCTCAGTTATGCTTCATTCCATCGAGGGTCCTTGGCAACTTGGCCATATCTCATAAGCCTTTGCTTTTGGAGTTAGACTTGCCAGTGCAGCTTTAAACTAAATGGGGCTGTAAATCAAAATGTCCTCATCTACAATTCTTCCCTGAGCATCTGATTACAATCATGCTGCATGCTATTTGTACAGGGATGTTTAAAACTGCCTATAAAACAACAGCTAATTGCTGATCTGCTTAATTAAAGAGAGCCTTTTGTTGTCACATATACAAAGATAAATGAAATAATCAGCTTTGGACTAATGAGAGATAATTAGATTATGCAGTCCGATAAATAAAGACAAAAATCCTGCAGATTGCCACTGTACTCTGGGCAGCTGAGATCACAACAGGGTTTAGAGGTGCACTTTCCTCTCCTTTCTACTTTAGCTATAGTGGTTTGGATTTTTTCCATCCCAGAGTTAACACAGTTATCAGAGTTTACAGGAATTAATGACTGTTGTAATATACTATAATTTAGGATTTGTTGGTTAACAACAGTGTGATTTGCATGGACACAGTTTAATTTACCCAGAATTTAAGCTCCCATTAAAAAAAATTACTAGATCTGACTGTTCACTGATGACCTTCCATCCTGAACAGAGGCATGATGCTGACAGTCTTCTTCAGGGAGGGAGGTAAAATCAAATGGCCATGTTTCTTCTTCTTGTTACCCTATATAGGTTGATAATCAAAGGATCAGTTTTGTCCAGAAGGTCTAAAATGCATATGCTTAGTGGGTGTTAACACTGAAGTCTAGTAATAGCAGTTTACCTCTCTTTAGTGGAAATAATTTATTCAGTAGAATCACATAGTTTCTTCAAGACTGGTGTCCAGAGCTTTGGGGGAATACCCAACCAGCTTTCTTCATTTTTCCTTTTGTTTGTGGTCTCTGAAGAAATAACTTTAGTTCACAAAAAGATGTTTTTCAGGCATGCACCTAATGCATGCAAACCTTAGGATCAGACTAGAGCTTGTAGAAAATTAGCTCATCAGACAGCTGTGTAGCATGGACATCATCAACACCAACTGTTTTATTCTTCAGATTGTCTGAATTATGGGATTTCTTGAACAAATTGGCAAAAAAATAAATGATTTTGCCTTTATCATTTTCCATGCCACAGTTTTATAGGAGCTCTGCTTTTCACACAACATACATGTTAAACTCAGCAAAACCTTTTTTAGAATGGGGGTATCAATAGAAGACAACTTTCCCAAGCAAGCATAAATGAGATATTTCTCCTGAACATGGTGTTTCCTGTCAAGTCTCTGTTTACAGTTGGATACATGGACAATATTCTAGTGATTTTAGTAATTTTTACCATATTTGCTAGTTGAATTAATCAAATATATGATTAAACACCTGCCACTTTCTTCTATCTCAGTGCTCACTGTGTGGGTGCCCCAGTCTCTACTGAGCACCATGTGCTAGGGACACTCATGGGGCTTTGTGCACCCCTCACAGGGTCTGATCGTGATAATCTTCCCTGCGTACGGAAATGCATGCATCAGCCTATAGGGAGAGCCAGATATTTGTACCATTTACATGATGGTCTGAAGAATGTTACTTAGCATATGGAGAGTTATAGACATTTTTTAGTATCCTTTCTGATCCTGAACCATCTCTGTAGGAAAGAAAAAAAAAAAAACCAAACAAACAAAAAAAACCAAAAACAAAAAACAAAACAAAACCAGAATAAGAACTTTGCAATTAGACCTTTTGCTAAGAAGAGTTTTAGTTTATAATTTTTAAAGTGCTTGGTTCGTTCTGACCTGTATGTTTGAACAGTCCCAATGAAAACCTCCAGGAATCCATGCCAGACTGATCTTTCCTTGTATTTTTGACAGCTTTAATCCTATAGTGCACTTCTGAGACAAAGTTAAACACTAGTGAATGAGATACTGTAGTTGCTTCCCACTGTTGCCACATGGCACTGCTGAACTGGAAATCTTTCCTGTTTCACCTCCAAGAGAGCTCTGCCCTGCTTGAAAACACAAATGCTTTCTGCTGCTGTTAGTGGCAAAGCATTTCACTGCTCTGCTGGTCTCAGACAGACCTTGATGACAACAAAGGACCATCGCTTCCTTCTTTCTTGGCTATTCATGAGCTTAGATATTCTGCCTCCTCTTCTCTCTGTGACCATGGAAAGCTTCAGTCAAGGGGGCTGGCTGGATATTCCTCCCTCTCTTTAGCACATTTACAAGACTGTAAATTCTGCTCTGGGTCCTGTGGGTGTCCTTGGTTTGCTGCTTTGTTTGCTTCAGCAAAGTAAGCCAACAGGATGTCACGTTGCATCAACAAAGGCATCACCAGCAGAGATAAAGCCATTATTCCACTCTACTCAGTTCTTGTCAGGCAACACCTGGAATACCATGTTCAGTTTTGGTCTCCACTATACAAAAAAGATGTGGACAGGCTGGTGAGGATCCAGAGAAGGACCACAAAGATGATCAAAGGACTGAGAAGCCTGCCATATGAGGAAAGGCCGAGAGAACTGGGTTTGTTCAGCCTTGAGAAAAGAAGGCTTAGGGGAGACCTTATCACCATGTTCCAGTATTTAAAGGGTGGCTACAAAGAAGGTGGGGACTACCTTTTTACAAGGAGTCACATGGAAAAGATGAGGGGTAATGGGTACAAGTTACTCCTGGGGAGATTCCAGCTGGACACAAGAGGAAAATTTTTTACAGTGAGAAAAATCAGCCATTGAAATAATCTCCCCATGGAAGCGGTGGGTTCCCAAACATTGGATACTTCTAAGATTCAGCTGGACAGAGTGCTGGACCATCTTGTCTAGACCATCCTTTTATCAGGAAAGGTTGGACCAGATGATCCTTGAAGTCCCTTCCAACCTCGTATTCTATGATTCTATGATACAATTCTTGTAAGGACCAGAAGACAGTTCAGACTGTGTTCTGACTGCGTAACGCCTAATTGTTCCTAGGCTGTTTCCCATTGTCTTGCTCAAGTTTGAGAAGCCAAGCAGAGGTGTGATGCTATGTGCAGTGTAAGACTGAAAGGACAGTAGGTACTTATATGTCTGCAGTATGTGCCAGGATGCTTGCATGCTGCTTCCATGTCTAGTATTAAGGTCACCTTCACAGAGATATACTGTCACACTGGCACCTATTTTCAACCTATTCTTCAAGCCTCTTAAACCTAGATTAGACCAGTTAATTATTTTAATGCCTTCACATTCAGAGTTAGGATGTTGCATGGTATTAATGTCCATTTAATTAAAGACAACCAGCCAAATCTTCCATTTAAGCTTCATAAGTTTTGCCTATTAACAACACTGTATTTTGTCTATCCTTACACGGATCACGACATGGACGCAAAGAAAAAAGGTGGAGAAGTGCATTTAATTAAATAGCAGGCATAGGTCAAGTGTCTGCCTCATATGTCACTGCAAAGATGTCTGCAGGAAAATCAGCTACCCAGGTCTGCTGGAGAGCCCTGTGGTCTCTCTCCCTTGGAGAAACCATCCACAGAGCCTCCTGCCCTGCCTTGTACCTTCATCCACATTATGTCATGTTTATTTACTCAGGTAAGAGAAAGAAAGCAGCAGGACCATCTGAAAGGGAGGATGTTGCTCATCATGAGCAAAAGAAGCCGAACTGGACCCTTTGTTACTGGGCAACAGCCTTTTTTCATGGATTTTCAGGAAGATCTATATACAACACACATCCTCCCTCATTAAAGGCAGCTTGAACACTTAGCAAAGGTCAACTCCTACCTGGGGTAGAGCTGTGGGGAGACAAGAGGTTAAGGCTGGTTAGATTCCCATGATATCTTATATGGAGGTGAAGAGATAGCATATGAGAAAAAATCAGAAGAAACATCATGTCCAACTACTTAAGAGGAATGAGCTTTTAACTCTCGGAACTTCTGCAGTAAATATTTGTCAGCTGATATCTGGACTGCTCATCACTAGCTACTCAAAAACAGTCCTCTCGCAGTTAGTTTCTGAGAAGCCTTTTTCCTATTCTCTTTATCTACTGAAAAGCTGCTGTTCTACTGCAGGAAGCCAGCCAGTGCTCATCCATATTATCTGGAGACCTCAGTACTAGATCAGGACTCTCTACTGACAGGTGCTGCCAGAACACAGAGCAAAAAATGATTCCTGCATCAATAGTGTGTGAACAAATTACTCTTACACAGATTCTAGTTTGTCTGTGGATTATGGTAAAGGGTTGTATTATATTCTCTTTTCCTCAAAGATGTGCCAGAAATGGAATCCTTTTGAATTGCAGATTTAAAATAAAACTGCAGAAGGCAAGTGCTCCCTTACATCTTTATTTAGATCAAGATTTGGGGTAAAAAATTCCAAATTTGTAGAGGGCAAAAATGTGAGGAGAGCTCCATCAAAACCAGCTTTTGCACTTGGTTGGGAACGGTGATTTGGTTTTCCTTCACTAATTCCTCAGGGGTTTTGCTGATGTTTCTGGTCACTGCAGAATGACTCCTGTTCCCTGTACAGCTGAGGGGAACTGATGGTGTTTGGCGCTGGTGGAGTCACCAGCACTTTGCACTGCCTGGTTCTAACTTTTCTCCCTTAGGGCTCAGCTGGGCATATCAGAGAGTGATGGCGTAGCCAGCATGCATGTCCACCACCACATTAACAGGGAGCACTGATATAGCTTTGTTGAAGGCAATGGAGCAATTAATAAGACCAGCCCATGTAGATTGAGAACTTGATCCTAAAACCCAGGAAGAGCCAAAAACCCCAAGTCAAATTATCTCTGCAAATTAAAAGTCCTTCAAAGGCTTCTCTTTTTTTCAGAAGTACAAAACTTTGTACCCATGTTTCCTTCTTGATTTTATGTTTTTTCTTTTCCCTGGTTTAGCTGTATAGTTGGACTCTTCACACAGCAGTTCAGAGATAATGTGGCAATTTGCCAACTTGAACTCACAAGTGCTGAGTTTATTCATTACTAGGACATAGTGATTCTCTGTGGGGAAATGTCTCCAAACAAGATTAGCAAACCAAAAAAAAACCCTTGTGAAAAATATGTACACTGCTAATCAGTGGGAAATAGTTTCTTTGTGCATTTCTTGACACATTTAAAATGCTGCTCAATATGAAGAGTGAGGTGGGAGAAGTGGAGAGGTGACATGTCTCTCACAATAGGCTTTTGTGCCGATCAGCCTGGAGTGAGTGAGGAGGGCGCTGGGCCTCTGCAGGAGTTTGTATGTATTTTCAAATGTTCCCTTCCTCAATTTGTCTTTTCCACACACTAGTGAAGCCAGTTGTCTTGCAATGTTGACTTCTTCATTTTGGACACACTCATCCCAGTAGGATGAGAAGGTATACTGGTTAGAGGTGGGAGGCCTTTACCTTCCTGCGTGCCTCTAATTTTAGTCTAAGCTAGTCTTGAGGAGCCAGAAGCTACATTTCATCAGTAAAATAATTAACTCTTGGCGTCTTCCCCCAGCAACATCAGAAAGTGTTGACACAACAAAGGATCCAAAGCATGGGGAAGAGCCACTAAGAAGGTATCTGATGCAGGCATGAACAATTAAACCAGGACTGTTGGTGTAAAGACAAAGAATATTTATAGTGAGCTAAAGTGAACTTGTAAATGTAGTTGCGTTTGAGATTTTAAAAACTAAGATGAATATGCTTTTCATTATCTTAAAATCACATTACTAAATGTTTACAGTGGTATTGTAATTTAGATCTGTCCACAAATTCTCATGTAGGACTAGGTGTCATATTACCTGCCTTCTCACCAAAGCTTTCCTAGAAGCAGCTGAATCTTGACAGAATGCAAAATCCATTTGAGTTAACACGGAAACCTCAGGAGAACTTTAAAATGATTCCTGAATAATTTTAAAATCTAATTGTATTTACACTCCCAACTGCTATAAGCCCTTTTTCGAATTCATTGGCAAACAAGTGAAACACATCTGAGTTGTATGATTTATCACATGAGATTTCATCAAGGGTAGCACAGCTGAAATGAACTGCATAATCTCAAAAGCTAACAGGCAGATCCTGCCCCTTTTGGGCATTCTGGATTTTTTGCCAGTGACTCTTTAGGGGGGAGAGTCTTGTTTGTTAAAAAAAAAAGTATACTCCTCTAAAGAACATTTAATGTCATGACTTCTAACATTTGGTGCTGGGGACGTTTTGCAAGATACTGATGAGAAAGTGGGATATAAATTATTAGACTCTCAATTTCAATGTTAATAATTCTTTGCATTCTCACAACACTTTTCAACTTAGAAACTCAGTGCACCACTATGCATAGAAATGTGTGTGATGGTAAGCTAACAGGGCAATCATGTAAGGTAGTGTTTGTTCCTCAGAGGCCAGTTGCTATTTAGCAAGGTGAAGCCACAGCTCACATCCCTTGGAAGGGGACAATGACAGCAAGAGGCAGCATCCTGCTACGCTGCCTTGTTGTAGAAGGGTAAAGCGCTATCAACTCTCAGTGCCTCCTCAGTGGTGGGGCTGTCAACAATCCTCCAGTTCTTGGTAGCTCTCAATTTTCAGGTACCTAATGAGGGCCCTTCACTCTCAGTAACCAGGGAATACTCTCTGGAGACAGAGAATCCTGTCAGTTCATATAATAAAAGACTGTCCCTTTTTGGTTTGGTCCTAAAGCATTGCATTCAGGATCTGCTTTTTCAAGCCCTCAGTTACAGGATTTTGCTCGTATTTGGGTGTGTACAGCTGTAGGTGGGAATGCAGACACAAGGAAGGTTTGTATCTGATCTGCAGAATCAATTGCATGTGTACAGAGACCTGTACAACAGGTCTGTGCAACCTGTACAACAACCTGGTCCTTCACTGATTTGGCAACACACATTCAACAATTCCAGGTTGTAAGCACTACATCCAACACAGTATTTATGATGCTGAGTGCTCTCTGTTTTTCAGAAAAAAAAAAAATCAGTCAAATAATTTCTGCCACAATTTTAATGTACATCATGGTAAACAATGTTTTTTCTGTCTTGCAGCATTGAGTTGTGCTGCTTTAGCTTTAAGGGGTAAATAAATCAGTATACATTCATTGGACCGGATGAAACTTGCAATTAGCAGATATGGAAAACCTTAATTATTACATTAAGTAAACGCAAAACTCACAATTAACTGTGTTGTTACAGTGTTATGGCTGTACTGATATCACAAAAAAGAAAATGTTAAAACAAAAGTAAACATGTTAATGCAAAAGTGAATTCGGCTAGATTGCATATTCTCCCTTTTTTACAGGGCACAGGACAGAGCTACACTGCAGTATTCACTGTACTGCTCCTTAGTCAGAAACACAGGAGCACTGCACACACGGGGCAGTCACAGGAACTGAGATTCTCACAGCTTTGCAGTTCTCACATTTGGTGATTGATTGTGCAATTGTATTAACACTACATTAGCCAGGTATTATTGGCATTTAGTTTACTTGTTTATTTTAAAGTCTAAGTGAAAAAGAAACTAGTGGTACTGAATTTTATTTACTTACTACTACTAATTGCTTTCCCAAAAGTTTGCTTGGGCAAATACATACAAAAATGCATTATGTAACTTACCCACCACAGACTGCAGCGGAACTAGTCACGATATTAAGTATAAATGCCTGCAGACATTTTTATGGGATCAGCCCCTTAATGTTGAAAAGGAATCAATTAAAATTCACATCTTATTTGATTAAAGGTGGGTGCTGAGTCACTGTTTGAATGGAGATACTTTTCATTTTGCAGCATGATGTCTCTTGGTGACAGGAAACAACTTTGTAAGGAGTAAAATCTCAGCAGCTAAGCAACAGTAATGTAAAATCTTGTAAAATTATTGGAGCAGGAGGAAGACTTCCTAGCTGTGCAAAGACTATTTTTAAATAAGAAATAAATATTTTGACTGTAGGAACTCTCTGGACATGCCATATTTTTCAAAGCTCACATAGTGGCCCAAAAAAGAAGACAGAGAGAAATTTAGGCTTATTTCATAAACAAAAACAGAGATGCTGATGTAGTGGCCCAAAAAAAGTTCTGGATATTTACTGGTCCTTATTTGCTGTGTTCCCTGTAAACCAAAGACCACATTAGAAATGTAAAAACAGCAGATTTTGAAATATTTTTATGGTAGTATTGTATTTTCAATACATATTTCAGCCACTTCTTGGTCTACTTTGAATCACATAAGAGTCATAAAAAGAACATGTTTTCTGTGCCCACCGACTAACGTACCACTACAGGAGGGCAGCCCTTGGGGCCTCCTGGAATCAAGGACAAGGATTTTTTGTTGCTTTATTTACTGGTTTACTCTTCCATAGGAACAAAGCAGTATTTGATCTCTTTTTTTTTCCACTAAATCTCATTTGCTCAGTAGTTTGCCCCCATCCGTGTGTTCAGCAGAGGTATTTACAGCACTAATAAAAGCATTTTTCTATGAAGGGTCAAAATCATTGCTCTTAATACGTTTGTGGATCTGCTTTTGAACATCATTTGTTAGTCGTAGCAGGTATATTACAGCGGAAATTGAAAAATACTTTTTTTAGTGTCAGAATTAATTAATAAATAATTCAAGCATATGTTAGAAAACAGTCGTCGTCTTACATCAGTAATGATACAAGTGACCCGAGAACTATTGTCTTCATACATCTTATTTTAGCCATCTACCTGCAGAGGGGAAGCTACCATGTTCTTACTGCTTAGCAAGTGGGAATTCAGCGGTCGTCTCTTCCAATATGTTATGTCTGCAGATTAGAAGAGACACAGACTCATCCCTGGCCAGGAAGCTGCTGGCTCCATTCTCATTATGGCAGATTGATCAGTTTATACTGATTACAGGAAATGGCTGTTAACTGGGTGAATAAATAACACATCTGTGAGCAGGGATTATCTTAAAATTTATTATTCCTTTCTCCAAAAATGGTGATGTAGAAAATCAGAGGAGGGACAATAGTGTTCCTTTTGATCACAGAAAGATTTTCTTCATTTCCAAAAATGGCAGATGTTCATTTCACAATTTGCACAGAGGAAAAAGTAAACATCATTTTCTGTCCCTTCAAAGTTTCCCTCACAGGCATGCTATATCCCAGGTAATATTAACAGCTATTAGCACATAGTGCCCTTGAGTAACTATTATGTCACTTGGAGAAGGAGTGGTAGGTTGATACTAAAAACACAGAAGAGTTACCTGGGCTGCAGGCTGACAAAATCTCCTGTACCACGCACGTGCCTGGGACACTGGTCAGTACTTTCTGAGTGGGCTGTTTTGATCTGGTGAATGCTTCCCACAACATGCAGTGGGGCACAATTTTTGTGCTCACTTCCCGAAGACATGGGGAAAAAGACTGGTGAGAAATGGAAGTGCAAGTTCACAGTGCAGTTTGTCTTGAAAGCAGTCTTTTACACTGACCACACTGTGCTCATCTGGGGAAGAAAGTTTAGTGGCCTGAACTGGGCAAGAATATTTTATTCTTTTCATGTTTTCTCACTTGTAAAAAAAAATATGTATGTAAACTTCTTATATTTTTATATTTGAGCCATTCTCACCTATCTATATTTTAACATTATTATGCTCCTTATATCCATTTCCAGTCTCATTCATAAAAAACTAGGTCTTTGCATCATATTACAGTTATTTGCTTTACCAAGAGCATGATTAAAGTTTAAAATAAAAAGAAATTCAATTTTAATATCACTGTGAGTTTAGAGTAAACATGTTGTTTGCAGTAAAGTTTTCACCTCCATTTGCTTTTGGGGCTTATTATAACTTAATAAGTTTTTTATTCAGTTTGTAAAGTGCCCTTTTTTAGCCTCTAGCTGCTGGGTGACACCATCTGTGATTTCCAATGAAATTAAATTAAGTGAAAATTCAATCAACAAAAAGATTGTTGCTTCCACGACTTCAGTGAGTGGCTTGGGATCATATGTAAGTGACATGTCTTTCACACAGGAAGCACAACCACTGTGTGAGACAGTTTATCTTAAAGGAGGAGGTTTTCCAGAGAATGGAGTAGATAATGTACTATTTCCAGTGTATCATGCCCAGTTTAATTAATGATTAATTATCATTAATGACCCTGGCTCAGCCCTTCTTGGCAACAGGCATTCAGAGTGACCTCTCCATTATTCTTCAACGAGAAGCCTGTCTCCAGGTACATCTTTATTATGCCCCCCGTGCTCTGAGAGCACAGGTTTCGTTACCTGAGCAGTCTCCCTGCATGCAAGCAGGGACTTCTCCAGCTGAGGTGGACTATGCAGAATAATGCACTGAGTAGAGGGCACAAGCATTTTGCTTAGAGACTGAAGCATGGACAACATGACATGTTTGTTAGTCTTAATATTCCTGAAATGACTGGTAGGTTCTGAGGTTGGTGCAAAAGCAAGGAAATAAAGGAATTTCAAAAAAATGGTTGGTATAATTAAGAAAAGGGAGAGATCTTTTTGCACCTGCCATTCTCTCCTTTTCCTTTCTACTGAGATGCACTTCATTATTTTATTTTCCCCTTTCCCATAAGCATATTATAATCTTCTCTTTAACCAGTTCATAACAGGAAGCATAGTGACTGAGAGTTCAACAAAAGACCAGTAAAAACATCCCTTGGGAAACAGTTAAGTGGTCAAAGCTTGGAAATGTGGTTTGTATTATTGTATCTGCACTGACATTTTGCTCGCCTCCCCATATTCCTTTGTGAACATATCTAAACAAAAGGTATAAACTAATTCCCCTTCCACCATACTCCCCTTTGAGTCAGAAAGATGTGTTTATTTTTCACCACCTAATTTTTACAGGATTTTCCAACAGGACTTTACACAGTCCATGGCCTAGATGACTCATAGTGTAGTTTCCAAAGAACAGAAGTAGTGATTTCCACCACAGTGGTAAGCTACTTTAATAATGGACGCAAATGATAACTTACAGAACCAGAACATCAGAGTATATGACAATAATCCCTGCACTTCCCAGCAAAGTCTTTGAGAAAGTGGGGATCAATGTCTAATAATATCAGTTGTTATTAATATCTTCCTGACATATCTAGCTTTTTTTCATCATATTTAATACAAAAATTAGGTCACTTTGAGTATATATTGCCAGAGAAACTACATGAAATCTTGAAGGCTTAGGTGTTTGGGATTTTAAACCAGAGTAACTTTCTATCTTCTAACCATTAAGTTTGCAGAATCCCTTGCAAAGAACATGTAGTCCTTCGCTCAGGGAATGTGAACTACAGAAAAAGGACTTAACTGATGGCAGCATAATTCATTTTTCATTTTATATTAGTGTCTAGCTACAAATTTCTTCTTGAAGTGGACCATGTGGTCTCTGGTACATCCCCTTGAACGTGACAGTACAGTGGGTAAACCATCTGATGAAGGTTAGCAGTGTCATAAAGACAAAAACAAAGAATAAGACATCAATCCAAAATCTTTATACCTGAATGTTCAGTTTTATAGTTCTACCCCTGATCACTTAACATAGGTTGGGAGTTTTCAGTGAAACCTAGTGTATTTGGAAAAAGAGGCATGTGTGTGTATAAGCAAAACAATAGGTGTCACCAGGTGTCACTATTACACGGGTTTTTTCCTTAAGTGTGAGCAAATGGCCAGTTTGGGGAAGATATATCAGTTCATGCTTAAGCATTTGGTATAGAGCCATCAATGTGGATAGAAAGGTCTCTGCAAGAGCAGGAGAACCTGCGCTCTTCTCTGGGCTGGTGTCTTGCACATCATTTATCACTGGGAACAGGGAGAGCCCTGGGCTGAGGTTCCTGCTAGGGGGAATCGCCCCAGGTACTCTTGTAGCACCTCTGTTCTGGAATGAATAGGAATACACATAAATAAAACAAAACGTATTGTAATATCTCGTGTAAACAGATCACTGCATCTTCTTCACTGACAAATTGTCTGTAGAGGCCTGATCATCTGCTGCTATCTAGCCAAAGATAGATGTAGTAGTAAAACAAGGTGCACCACTCCTGTGTGTTTGCTTTACAGTGCTGGTGTATTATATCTCAAACAGAGAAAACAAGTGTAAACATTTGGAAAAGAAATGGTAGAGCATAAGGACAATGGTGACTGCAGACTTACTTTTACTATAAAATTGCAAACGTGGACTTAACCTTAACAAAGAGTAAATATGTGCTATATTTGAAGCAGCAGTGTATCTTTCTCAGAGGATACCATGTGACCTCCCACAGTATCTTGCATTTCAGAAATCCTAATTGATGTGTGGGTAATGTACTGAATGACTCTCAGACTCAACCCAGGATAAAGCTTTATGACAAATCCCACTCAATCACGGAGCGTGCAAAGATCTCCACTTCTGTCTTGCCACAGGTGGGAAAGGAATAGGCAAGTGCAGAAGAGAGAGTTAGGATGTTTGTTGAAGGACATATTGCCCAGCTACTGCACGAGAGAGGCAGTAATCTAGGTTGGTATTTGTGTACTGCAGCTGGCATAGCTGCAAATATTTGATATGAAGTGAGGTCAGTTAGTTTTGAGGAAGCTTTATATTCAGCCTGCCTTTTTCAGCCTGCCTGATGGCCACAGGGTGCTATGGAAATGTGCCTCTGCTGACCCCAGGGGCTGAGCTGGGCAGGGAGCTCAGCAGAGAAAGCGCTGAAATACTCCGGGGTGGAAGTATTTGTTGCTCCAGTCTTAGTAATCCACCAGAGAATGCCATCGTCAGCAAAAGGAGTTTCTGGCAAATAAATCTGTTTTCAATAGCTGCCCCTCTCCAAAGCTCACTGGAGGCAACAGGAATCTTTAAACTGATCAAATAGACTTTGCATCATTCCCTGTTTTGAAGATTTCTTGCTTCCTACATAATATTGTGGCTTGTGATGTGCTGCATTGCAGTTCCGTCTCTGGAAGAAACAGTGTTGGAATTGATGAATCACTCTCCTTCTTGAGATATTGCCATATACGCCTGTAACTGTCATAAATAATATTACAGTGATTGAACTTAAAAGTCACGATCTGTGGAAGAATCTAATCCCCTTTGAACATTCACAGCTGCCTACCTTTCACTCTTTACCAGTAACTTCACCTGATGCACTTCAAGGGGTAAACCTCTTTCAAGTTATTTTCTTTCCTTTGCTTAAGAAACACTATCCTTTTCTCTGCATGCTCTGACATTGCTTCTTCCCCTGAAAGCTGGTGCCCTTGGACATTTGAACCTCATTAAATTTAGAAAGCCCGGTGACTTGGTTTTGTTCCCATAGTGATGTTGCAAATCTCGTATTTGCAAGGGAATTGCAAGGGATTCTTTTTAAACAGATTCATTTTCTCTTATGGTTGCCGCTGCTAAGTATAATATCACATCCTCTTTTATTTAGAAAACATGAATCTGAGACCTTTCCATGAGACAAGGAGCTTTATAGCAATGTAGGGAAAAGGACACAATGCAGCAAAGAAGTAACTATTCAGTGCATTTGATAGTGGGGAAACTGCAGAAGGTAAAAAGAACAAAAAAAGTTTGAGGCAAAAAAACTGACAGATATGATGTGTACCAGTGTAAATTGAGGACAAATTTTAGATACATGGGAAAGCGTTCACAGCCCTCTCACCTCTCTCAGGATAAGGCATGTGACCTACCTGTGCTTGGAATGACAGACCTTTAACAAGTAACGGTTCCTTCTTGTGGCTCAGCAAGCACTGTCCTGGCCACGACTGCCACAGCCTGCAGGTGCTGACTAGCACATCTCCATCTTAAGCGCTGGCTCCTGAGCACTCAAAGGAGGACCAGTTTTATTAAGCCAGTTTGAGGCCATCAAAAGGATGATATTTCTGATAGCTTAGGACTAAAATAAGGTAGTGCATTACACATTGTGTAATAAAGATAGCTGGAAGCATTACAAAATGGCTGGAGAAATCTCCAACATTAATATTTGATTCAAGATCTTTTAGTTGTCTGTGGCATATTTTGATTGAGGAGGCTTGTGAGTATATTTATTTATTTTTAGATTTATCTAAATGTGCACAGTCAACATCTCTTGAGGCACCAGTACTGCATCTAGTAATATATACTGCATAGTATAAGCCCATTTCCATCAGAGCAAAGAAGCAATCGTGCTCCCCCACCAAAATGTAAAAAAAAAAAAACAAAAGGCAAACTGCTACATTCCCTGAGGGAGCTCTGAGGTAATAGCTCGTAACACTTCCACTGGGCCAGCAGGAGAGCCAGCACGATACTGGGAAGGAATTTGTGTTTCAGGGTCACAGACGCTGGTCCGATGCAGTTTTGCCAGGTTCAGTGACCCGAAGGGTGTTTGCACAGTGCCCCAGCCAGCCTGGCAGCATGTTGGAGAAGATGCAACTCTTCTGCAGCTCCAGCTCCACAGCACACTTCGGTCTTTCAACCAGAAACCATCTGCAGGGGAAGCCAGGAGCCCCAGTATTAGGGAAATGGCAGGCAGTCCACGGGCACTGGGTGTGAGCTCCACAGGACACCCTCTCTGTCAGCCCCAGTGGAGAGCAGCCAAGAGCTCGAGGCTGAGCTATTCCTGAGCCTACCTAAAGGCAGAACTTGTTCATGCAGAAAGGCGCGTGCTTGCAGCCTGTGCTCCTTCCCCGGACCGTGTAGCCTTGCCGATGCAAATTTTGGATTGAGGTAGATACGTGTTTGATTTTCTTTTTTAGTTCTAGCTCTAACATTCTATTTGCCAGTGAAACGATGCGTGATTATCATTTAAAAACAAAATCTATCCTGCCAAGCCCTAGTAAAGCAGCTTTCTAAATAGGCTTTTCTGATGGGGGATTTGTTATAATGAAGAGTCTTATGAAAATTATATGTAGTCTGCAGTGATTCAGGAAGGCAGCGTATGACTATGTGGTGGCTGTTATCCTAAAGCGGCACAGCTGAGGGAAGGGCTGCCCGGGTCCTGTGTTGAGGGGAGCTGTCTGGCTACTGCCTGGCATGCTGCTGGGGACGCTGGCTCCTGCCAGCCCTGGCCCTGGCATTTTCCCTTCTGAGCAATGGCCCACGGGGCTGGCTGATCTACAGGCTTTCCTGAAGAGCTCCCCTCCCCACAGCCACCCATACTTATGTGTCTCTGCTGGACTTTCTCCAACAGGGAGTCTGTGCGCTGTGCCACAGCAGGCAGTGCAAGGCTGTGCAGCACCTGGTGTCAGGGAGGGGACGGGACGCGACATCCAACACGTCCCAGGGGAGTTACAGTGGGCAGCTTCAGTCTGCTCCCGTGGACTCAGCACTCGTTCAGAGCTGAAGCACAACTCAAGTGTGGTTTGATTCGGCACTTCACTCTTCTCCAAGCCTGAGCAGATCAAACTGTCTAACAAGGGCTGGGTTTAAAATATTTTTGACCAAGATACTTTTTGCAGGTAGAAATAAAACTATTATCAGAGATTGAATTATAAAATGTCATCTTGTATTTTTGAAAAAGAGAAAGATTTCTGACAAATATTTGTGAATTTTTTATTGCTTTGAAAGCATAGGGAATCATCTGTCCTTTTGCAAAATCTTTTCATTTTCTGTTTCCTTAAGAAAAGTGGGGTGAAATAGATTTACTTTTTCAAAAAATAGACTAAAGATGAGAGAAATTAGGCCCTCAACTTTTATGTTTTTTCCAACAGCAACATTTGAATTCTCTTTAAATTATTTTACACTTTAAACTCCTTTTTAACTAACTCCTCCTTAGTTAACTGAAATACCATTTAAACAGGTTTTTTATGCCTCAGTTTTCTCTCAAGTGAGGATGATTAGCAAAACAAACTTTCTTACAGGAAAAAAATAAAGATAAATTAGAAGGTGGTCTCCCCACTCACACACTCTTATTTATTTTCCAGAATTGTCTTCTCTATTTCACAGCATGAGTTGAGTGAAAATGAGCAATAAAATCTTCCTCTGACCCTATTTGCCCTCCTAAATTTTTCTCTACTCAAACACAATCATTTTCTCACTTTCAGGTCCATTTCATGTAAAGAAATGTGAGATAAGAGAGGGGCTTTCTTGCTCCATCTCATTCAAGGAGAAGTTTTGAAAAAAAAAAAAAATAGAAAACGGTCATATGAAAATCTGATTTTCCAGAAATATTTCAGGACAGAAGTCCTGCCTGTCCCACCAGGACACTAGCCCCCTCCTTACCTTGAGAGTTGCCTGCTCCCACAGACTTCCCACCCATGGAAAGTCTCTTCTTTCTCCTGCCTCCTCTAAGTAAGAAATAAACGCAGTTTTAGACTTGTCACTGTTTTCCACTGGTTGGCAACTTCCAGCTTTCTGAGGATTGCTTTCATCTAATTGTTTTGGTAATTCAGCTGCAGCCTGCAAGACGGCAGCAATTCCTTGTGGCTGACATGGACTGCTTTGTGCTCATGTCACAAAGTCTTAGGAAAATTGTTAGCTCGCACTGTGGTAATTCAGTTTTGATGAATACCCTGTAACTTAATTTATTCTGTGGCAAAACACAATTTTATAAACAAATTGGTTCTGTCCACACCCATCATACCTTCACAGGGCATCATTTTAATATTAACTGCTTTGAGCTATGATAGGTTATAGTGTAGATTCTGAAGCAGGAATGCGTCTGTAAGCACAGGGCAGATGGTTTTAGTTTCACAGTACAGCTTTTACAGAGATCATTGATTGAACATGAGAATAACAGACCAAAAATAAAAGGAATTGCCGTAATGTATCAGAAAATGTGAGTTGTGATAGCAGCTGAGAGACCCCAGCAGGGACCAGGACACCACTGCGTGAGGTCCCACACAGAATCAAACGCAGTGACAGTCTGTTCCAAGGAGTACGTAGCACAAATACTGCAGAAATAAATTTTAGTTCAGCAATTATGTATGTATATGTACGTACATATGAGGAATATATAAAATATTCCTCATCATTAGCATAGAGGATAATGTAAAGTAGTTAAAGAAAATGCAAAGATCCTTTCTGTGATACCAGGAACAACCTACAGCTTGTTGTGCAGCGTGGGTGATGTCTGTGCTGCACAGCCAGTGCACGTGGCTGCTGCTGGGCCTGCCTCTGGGTCAGCACATGCCGCTGAACTACAGCTGTGTCCAGGGCCCCACGTTACCTCCTGGTAAGTAAAGTAGCCTGGTCTTAAACTGCTGCTGGAATATGAAATATGATTTGGAGCCCTAAAACCTGGATAACTGCCTTAATTAAATTCGATGCAGGCATACCCATGGTCATTGACTGTGGGGTTGTGTTGCGGTGAGGAACACCATTTTAGTTTTTGGATAACAGAATATCGAAGGCAAAATCAATAGAGAATTGCTGTATTATGTTTGCTTTAAATTATGGAAGTGTTGTATGAAAATATTATCAAAATTGTAATATCTGAGGCTAATAAAAGAGGAAAAGCAACATCAGGGAAGCATTAACAACAGTGAGGCAATTCTGGTCCCTTCATTTCCTTCAGAGCCAGCCTGTGAATTTGACTTTCATTTACACAATGGCCACTTTGTGCAGTCACAGCTTTACCTGGGAAAAAAGGTTATGGAAGATGTTTTTAAAAAGACCAAAGAAACTGACTCCCTTTGCACTGCTACAAAAATGCAGTGTGAAGCTGGCCAGGCTCACCTTTTAAAAAATTGTGATAACCCTATTGATCAGAGTGAGATTATATCAAGGGTCAGATCAGCCCAGTGTTATTTCCAGAATCACTATTATCACCACCAGTCCCCACTCCATGGTCTCCAAATGTCCAGTTTGAACCACAGATGTTTCCAGGCACTCTCAAGGCAAACATGTGGCACAAGCTCCTTGCAGCTTTTCCTTTAATGGATCAAGATGGTCTTAACGTGGTGGTTAGCATATGCTTCCCATTTGCTCCCTCTGATACACGGAGGGATCTAGTAAGTCTGTGGGTACTCCTCACTGCCCAGGTGCCTGGCACTGGAGCTAGGTGCTATTTTAAAACCTCACTAGCATTAACGCTGCATCTTTGGACACTTAAATGCATGTAAGAGTTTGGCTCTTACTTCTCACCAAACCCTCTGTGCATGCCAAGCTGCACTGTACTCGGTCCCTTCATAATGCGAGGCAAGCAGAGGGTGATGGGCACCCCACAGCAGGAGGGGGCACCCCACAGCAGGAGGGGACACCCCACAGCAGGAGGGGGCCGTGTGTTCCCTGCACAGTGCCTGGTCAGCAGGCGGCCATGGCCTGCTTGCCAGTGAGTTACGCTCATTTGAAATCTTAGGTGTAGGTTTCAGCAAGTGGTAAAGACTCTAATGTAGATGCAAATAAACGTTTGAGAAATTTACTTTCAGAAATCAGTTGTGATCTTGTCTTGGGCCCAGGGTGTTCATCACAAATAATATTCATTGTTTGCAGCATCTGCCTAAGGATCTCCTTTTCTAATCTGTGGATCTGTTATTACGGGAGAAAGCTGGAAACTTAAAAACTACTGGTCTAAACCATGTAAAGGGTATGGATTTAAGCTAAAGATGCTTTGCATACCAGCCAGAAGCCATAGGAAGAGTTTGTTACTAGTTCCTCCTGACGAAGTGACTCCATGTTATTCCTGCTCCCTGATTCTAGCAAGTTTTGTTTATTAACAGGGAGCTTCAGTTGATGTTATCTCAGACAAATTCAGGTTTCCCTAACACTACTGTGAATATTTGTGGCTAATAAAGAACACGATCATACAGACAATAGCAAATTGCATTTAAATTGCTTATTCACAGGCAGCTTCAAAACTGCTTTTGTGTCTTGAAGTAGTTTTGCAGGACTAAGAGAGATTTTTAGCCATAGACTGCATTTGCCTTGAAGAACTAGAATCATTCAACGGTGTCATGGGTTATAAACTCTTGCCTTGCACTCCAAACGCTATGTATGGATCTGTCATTTCCCAGCAAGTAAAGCACATGCCTGAATGCTGTCCTGAGCAGGACTGGATATGGAGTCCTCAATTGCTTTTCTGGCTTGGGACTTGGTGTGTAAATTTAAGCCTGTGTATAAATATTTGCAGTATTTGGGCTATAATAATAGTTCCATTATACAAAAATGGCTACGAAAAGGAATCAAAAATGGAATCAAAATGTTCCCCCTTAATGTAGAGTGGATATCTTTTAACCAACATTTTGGAACTTGATCTTTTGAATTTTATTGTCGGTTTCAGGATTTGCTCAATCCTTCTCTGATCTGCCATGAAACATTAGGTTATTTGCACCAAAGGTGGTCTCTGTATTAAGATGCAAGCTACTTTAACAGTAGATTAACCATTGTGATTAATGATGATAATGGATGAATGCTTTTGTCACTAACAAAACTGCATGACCTCTTATAAGCTGTAAAAACAGAATTAAAAAATAGCATTGTTTAATCTGTTTCAAGAAGATTGTAAATGCCTTGAGATATTGATCCAGCCTGTGAGCCTGCTTATAAGGATACTCTCTGCCTGCTGTAGTGTGCTTAGATACAATCTAATAAGAGCTCATTGAATAATAAACAATGGTAGCCACCCAATCCTAAAAATTTAGATTGACGGAATTCCCTCCCCAGCAAAGAGAAAAAATCTAGAGCTGCCCATAAACCCATTACTGTCCACTCACCCATAAGCCAATAGAAGATCTTGGATTATTGGAACTCTTAGCTTTAAGAGAAATTGCTTTCCTAAATTTGACCTCCCACACTAAATATAAAATATGGACCATCTGTAATGAAGGGATTGCAGCCCAAATAGCTATCATCTCTCGGTGGCAAAGGTTAGAAGGTTGATGCACATTGGTTCCATGGGGATGGGGATGTTGGTGACCTTTTGGCATGAAAATGGTCACTCGGAGCTGTAATGTGAGAGAAAGGGGTCGGGTATTAGCCACTAAAGACTCTCTGATGCTGTGTCCTTGTTAAGCTTTTACAGAAAAAGCCATGGAGGCATTATGGGAAACGGCATCAAATCCCATCTACCAGATCTGAATATGATACAGAGGAAAAGTGAAACTGGATATATGCTCCATTTAGGTAACATTTCTTCACTTCTTAAAAGGACAAATGTCATCTGAGCTTATATAGAGAGTTCATTTCAAGGAAAAAAAGGTAAAAAAGCAATTTAGATGTTTGCAGATTAATCTTTCGCCACTCCTGGACTCAACGTTATATTTGACTGCTCATGATGGGCCAAGTGTATGAGTACAAAGATGCGTTCCCTTTTCTTATTTACTTAAGGAATTAAGTATTGTAGAAAGCAGAACAAAAGTTCGGTATGTGGTTAAATGAAATTGCCACTGTCCATACCCTGTGTTTTAGTGTAATTCCTGTAAATGATTGTGAGGGGCTATAGAGGGAAACACAGTGAACACGATGTTCCTTTTTGATCAGCAGCTTTTAACAAAGGAAGGATGTTGAACATCTGAAAGTAGGGAGTGCAGAGTTCACTGCAGGTCACCATTAAGGACAAGAACAAGGTAATGTAAGAGGCTGTGTGATTCCAGGTTGACAGGAGGATTTTAAAAGATCAAAAGTGTTTTATATATATGTTATAGAGGACCAGAAGTGCTTTCAGTCAACAGATGAAAATGCTAATGTTTAGAAACAATGAAAGCAAGACAAATGTGGTGGTGAATTCCAACTGAGTCATCAAAACAACAAGTATTCTTAGTCTGTGGTTTTTAAAAGATTATTGCAAATTGTCCATCAGTGCAGGTGTGGTAAAAATGGTTATTCTGTTGCTATATGAACAGTTCACTGCATTTGTTATTTTGGGTTGGCAGAGTTGACAGTGAGTTGTGGCTTGCAATATTTGTTCTTTTAGATCTAGATGTATTTGAATAAGTCTGTGTTAATTTTTTAAGCTTTACATTGTGCTCTATTCCTTTCAGTAACAGAAATAGGAATGTTTCTACTTTATAATTAAGGAGCTGGAGAGAAAAGAAAGAAACAATTAATAGCTGTTTCTGATAGAACCTTCATCAGTTTAGTGTGAAAAAGAAAAATGATGGAGTAATATTGCCACCAGCAATTCCTCAGTCAGGTGACTTTTTTGCTAGATCAATTCTGGTTGCTAAGCAACAAGCAAAAAGGCACGGTTATGTTTTGGTAAATCTTTTATTTTTGAATATTCTGTGCTGGAGTTTCATATACTGTATCCTTTACTAATGCTTGATTCAAGATCCACAGTATTTTCTGAGCCATAAAAGCCCATCTATTCTTATTTAAAAGGGACAATGTTGTTTAGTTTTCAGAAAAACTTTTGTGGCTAACACACATTTGCAAATACAAAACTGAGTCAGTGATTAGAGAATTTGTTAAAAGAAAGCAACGGAAAAATCATTAAAACAACTCTGACATTTTTGGTTAATGATATCTACATTAATGAGTTAATTGCCAATGCATCACATTTTATGCCACTATCAAATATTAATGTTATCAATGTTATAATAATAGCATCTATTGATATAATTGAAGCTTGCTTTCCAATAGGTGTCACCATGAATAATACCATTGCAGTATTAAAATCAATAATAAGAATATTAGGAGGGCATTATAAAATGTCAATACAATGAAAACCACTTAAATAAATGCTTGATATAAAACAAACTGACTAAATATACTAAGCTATGATTTAAAAGAATAAATTCACAACCCTATGTATAACAGTTTGGACATTGCAACTTTACCGTTCTTAAAAGCATCAGACTGAAACTAATAATGCAATAAAGCTATGAAGAGGAGAAAATCCTTGTACATTCAGTGAGAAAACACTTAAAGAGTATATGATATATCTTAGGAAATTATACATATTGGAAGTGGTTTGATGTTACATTTGAGATAAAGCCTTTCTGTTGCAACAGTCCAAAATCTGCTAGCAAATGTCGATGCCTGTCTTCGAGGTCACTTCAAGCCAGGCACACAGCTGAGCCTTGAAGGATGCATGCCTAGCTAGCTTACACTGTGTATAAAGAAACCAACAGCCCAGCCCTGGAAGAGGTCTGGAAAGACAAAATTCCAGTTTTCCAACGTGAAACACCTTGTCAATCTGTGGCCATTGCTGTTCCATTTGAACAGTGCCAAACTGGCACAAAGATAAGGGTCTGAGGGGAGTGCTCCAGGCCTTTCAGCAGCTGACAATGGATGCTAAAAGAGAAAGGTTGCAAGACAGAGTCTGAAAGTTTAGCACATGGGTAAAGCCAGTGCTTTGTGTGGAATAGCAACCAGGACAGATATTTGGAAAAAAAGGCACAATTAAGGTGCTTAATTGCCATCCAGGGGACAGGGTGAAACGCTCCCATAGTCTGGACTGTTGCTGACACCAGACTTCATCCTGGCAGCCACCAAGAGCTAGGTGGTCACTAGCAGCTGCCCGGTGTGGAAGCATTTGTTCCTACACCGAGGCTTTCTTTGTCATGTCTGTGCCCTGAAACAAGGAGGAGTGCCTCTCCTGCAGCTGCATAGAGGAGAGGAGGGCTGGGGAAAGCACCCTCCAGAGACTGCAACAATGGCCCATCCTAAGAAACACTGATCCTTGAAGACATGCCTTGCCACCGGGGAGTAGTAATTTACTGCAGAAAAACAATTTTACATTACTCTCCGTCCCGTATGGTATGCTGAGCTGGCTGGGAGGCAACAGGGTGTGCATGTGGCAGCCAGGTCCAAGCACCAATTCTCATGACTGGAGATGGGCAGCAGCCGCAGAGGCTTTTCCAGGGCACTGCAGCATAAGTTATAATTAAATCGACAGAAGCCGATGGAACTTTGAACAAGCATCCAAGTTATTAGCTCTGGCTGTCTTGCTGTTTTTGACTGCCCGTGGTAACGATCTCCATTCCACACTAACAGGGTTTGCTGCTGGAGATGCAGTACATTTGAAAGTTTACCTGGGAACTCCGTAAATCAAAATCATTAATCTGAAGGCTTTTTATTACCAGTGTTGTCTTCAGCTATATCTGCCAAAAAAGTTTTAAGACAACTCAGATTTATTTGCCCAAAAACATTTGACATTTACTTCATTACTCAGCGGACTGCATTCTCTTTAAATAAATTTTCCAGTGATCTGGACTTTCACCATGAAAATCTGTACAGTGAACTCCTAGTTTATTATGCCTACTTGAAAAGGGTAATTTAATAAGGCATCAGTACAAATACTTAATTGTGCAATGGCTATTGACAATGCCTTTAAACAGTTGCATATTTGCCAGATTTAGCTAATGGAAGTAGAATTGCCACTTAATGTCTCAGTTTGCACTGGCTGAAAATAAATTGTATCTGACATTCCTTTGGCTTTTAAAGGACATATTTAGATATTTACAGTCAGATTGATCTATTGTTGCATTTATGTTTCTTGTGTGAAAAAGTATGAAGTAATTTAGATGGAGATACTTATTTACACATTCAGTATTTGTAATAGCTTCACACAGTCCGATGTTTCACAGACTTGAGATATTGATATCAGAGAGAGTTGACTGAAAATAACTTGACAAAATCTATTTTTTCCAAAATGTGTGGATTTGTCAAGTGTGAAATAATTTGCTGGAGCAGGCTACCTTTAATGACATTTCCATTTATAAGAAGTTTTGAAAAATAAGTTACAAGTTGTTCACACAGGATTTTGCATCCTTTTCTAAAAGTTCAGTTTCATTACATTTTGTTTGGAAATAACAAACAAATTTATAACAAAAATAAGTCGAAGAAAAAGTGTAAAAGCAAAATGATGTCATTTTGAACATATGAAAGCAAAATATTCTGATTGGCATAAGCTGAAATTTTTCTTAAGTTTTCAATTCAAAAAACTTTTACAGTGTTTCATTCTGATTTAGGATGCAAATGAGATCTCCAATATTGAAAATGTTCGTAAGATGGGAAAACGATTTCATATTGAGTTCTAGTGCAGATACATTTAACTCATTTTATATTCTCTGTTAGAAGTATAATTACTTACCTCTGTACTTCCCCTTTCCTCACACCTCATTTGAGTAGCAAAAAACTTTTTCTAATGAAGCAACTTATCATCACATTAAGAGGCTCAGTAGTAATTGAATTGCAAGTATTGCGATACTGCAATTTTTTCAATGGCCAGCGCATTTTTAACTTTTGTAATGAATGTACTCTAAAGTGTGAATCTACTCAATTCTGAGGAAAGAAATTTTTACATTTAAAGGTTCTCTGTAAACGTTAAGGTTTGTAGATTGATACGTAAAACAAAATCCACTTTAGGTTTCTGAATTGTTAAGACATAGCATTGAAAACACGGAAACATCTGAGGGGTGCAGTTTATTTGAGTTACGTTTCACTTCATTGTTCTATTGAAAGAGCTGTGCTTTGTTGAACCCAAGGTTGGGTTTTCAAAGACTGAGCTGGTCTCTTCTTGGACAACATATACAGATACTTTTGCCATTTTAATTTCTGTTGCTTATACAAATCCAGGAATGATTTTCTGCCTTGCCCTGCTCAAGTCACAGGACAGTACCAGGGTTGGCAGCAAAAGGAAGAGCTCTGCAATTTGGGATCAGGTTTTGCTGGTTTTGTGCTCCCTGGGAGCAAGGGTGAGTGCTGAAACAGCTTCTCCTGGCTGAGCTGGTGACTGCAGCTTCCTTGTTTCCACTCTTGTTTTGGATCTCAGAATTGAGGAGTGTTGTGGCTGAGAGCAATAGCTATTTCCATGCACAAGATTTAATGCTGGAGGGGAATTTAAGTGTTTTCTACCTTGTTTCCTGATGCCTGCGAGCAAAGAGTAAAGCATAAATTCATGTCTCTTAAACTTCCCCTTTGTTTGTGACTACTGATTTGTGGATGACTTGAAATCAGCCCTTGAACACACATTTTCCAGAATCCAGAGAAATTCAGCCAAACTTTGCTGCTTAGACCAATTGCACCATGAATAAAAAATAAGTAATGGTAAATACCCATATTTTAGTCCTAAATGCTTAGTCAGATACTTACGAACAGGCATGAACAGAGGAATTTGTTACTCTAAGCTCTGTCTTCCCAGACTGGAGATAGCCTCCAGCAAGCTGCCAATTCTGAGCCTGGAGAATGGCTGAGAGCAAGTGGTGACAGAAGTTCTATCAAGTATGCAGGTCTGGAGCCATTAAGTGCTTTTAAAGGAATATCAAAACTTCAAATTTAACATGGGAATTTTATGGATAGTCAGCATACAGAATGCTTTCTAACGCTGCAGTGGTGTGTTTGAATAACTTGGCGACAAATACTTATAAAGCTGCAGGTCAATCGGCTGTGAAAATATTAGACAAAATAGTATTGTAAAAAGGACCATAAAAGGAGCTAGATTAAAAATATATGCATTGATCAGATGAGGATTAACCTCTGAGATTGATGCTGTGCACCTCGCACCATCCAGACTTTTGCCTTGATCATACTTAAGTTGATATTAAAAGGCTGCATTAATTTACTTTGTTAATTAGCAGTTCACTTCCATTCAGGAAGCCTTTCTGCAGCCCTTCCAGCTGCTGTCCACATCTATTGCCTTCCATTCGCATGATCATCATGTGTCAGTGAGCCAAGAAACATGGCCCCATGGTTTGGGTGCTAGAACTCATCCTAAACATGTTGTGACACTTGTTGAATGACAGAGCTGGATCAATACATTGAAGTTTAAAGGAGGATCAAGCATAATGAGAGAAGGGACCATATAGATAATGTTTCCTTTACTCCTGCTGTCATTGTATTCCCCAAGAAGATACCCTGACACTCTTGTGGACTAAAGTGCTTCTGAACAAGGTTCCACTTCTTTTGATGTGAACCAACAAGTCTAATGATTAATTTGGGTTTGTTTTTTTTTCAGTTCAGTGATAAATTTTGGCACTTGCTACAAGTTCTCTCTATTTAAAATGTCAGGCAATTGCTTTTGAGGCATTTAAGGGTTGGGGTTTTTCCTGTACATATGGTGGGTTAATTTTGCTGATGCATATGCTCAGATGGAAATAACCATTGGAATGAGACATAGTAGCAGGAAGCTTAATACATAGATCCTCAGCTTCCAAAACTTTTGGTGTGGCATAGAGAGGAAGTGACTGTCCAGTTCATAACACGATTTCCTTTTGTACCTCCTCTTGCTTGGGCAGCAACATGCAAGCTATGTGAATTCAGTCAGCTCACTATTTTTTTGATTCTAAAACAGTGGTTAAGAATTGCTGTAGTTTCCTTCCCTTAACTGTGTTTTTCCTGGCTGATTTTATTTCTGTCATCTTTGAAGTGCTCAGTTGGTTGCATGTCAGTTGACTTCTCCCTGAGAAGGGCTTTGCATTTCTGGGAGTTTCTGTGGGACCATGCTGCATTGTACTGCATCTTTCTGCACACTTCTTCATAATGATCTCAAAGACATATCAGATAGAGAGAAAATTCATTCTCTTTGTGATCAGTCTGTGCTGAACCATTCCTCTTGAAATGCAGATGTTATATGTTGATAAAGAATTATGCTTGGTTTAGAAAATATTAAATATTTCTCCTGGGGAAGACCACTGCCTGAAATGGTATAGTGAGTCATGTACTAATATATGGAGAGGGGCAGAACACAAAATGATAATACCAAGTGATGAAAACAGGATAAAGGAGGAAGCAGTAGATAAACTAGATTATGACCCTTGAGTTCTGCAGGATTTACCCCTCTGTACTGAGCGATCTGAGGACGGATCAGCTCCAATGATGCAATGACACAGATTGCCACCTAAGCTACAGGTTCTCATATTTGGAGTTTGCTCTCAGCTGATTTAGATTTGCCAAAGTTCATTATTTCAACATAAACAGCACTGGAAAATTCCACTCACTGGTGGAGGGAAAATAGATTTTTGCAACTAGAAGGAGTGAATAAAAAGCCACTGCCTATGGTTTGTGTATGAAAAAGTGCACATGGGACCTCCTATGCAGGAATATGTATTTGTGTTTGTGTGTACATTCATTCTTTTGTATTTTTTCAGCAGTGAAGCAGATTCGCCAAACTCTCAGATATTTACCTAATTCTGTTGAATAGCTGTTGCCAAATCATTGGGAAAGTTTTTCTGTTGAGATATAGGGCACAACAGCTATGTAAGGGGAAACTATTTCATGCTTCCATAGAGTACAAATCTGTAACCAAACTTTCATTCAAAAGCCTGTACATGTCCACAGGGAAGATAACAATTTTCTCCTCTTGCCACTGTTTTGTTAAAAAAACTAATAATAGAGAAAAAAAACCCTTACAACAAGGAGTAATAAAAAGATAATCCATAGTCTGGGGCCTTGTGTAAACGCAGTAAACATGAAGAATTTATTACATTTTTCTTATTCCAGGTGGAGATTGTTAAAGGCAGACTTACTTCTCCTGAACTGTTCAAAATTAACTTTCTTGGAGTACAAAGTTTCACTGTCTTAAAATCAACCTCAAGCTGGATGATCTGAAAACATGATAGCTGAAGTATTACATGCAGGGTGAAAATAAGGGAAAATAAGTATGGGAGGAAGCTCTGCAGGTACCCTTCCAGGAGGGGCCGGAGAGGGCAGGCTGGTGCCCTCCCAGAAGGTTCAGCACCTCCAGAGAAGGGAAAGGGCTCAGCTGCATTGGAGAAAACCAAACCAACATCTTCAAAATAGCCCTCAGAAACAAAATTTAAAAATGCAGAGAGGAGCCAACCAGAGGTCCAACAGAGCTGGAGCAACAGTGCCCTGGGCTCAGTTCAGTTCAGGTGTTTTCTGCCCTCTTCACCAACTGCTGCTTTGCCACACTACGTGAGTCGTAAGCCAGGTCCAGTTCCCTGCACTCAACATGCTGTCCCCACTTAACCTACACCCTCACAAGTGACCTCACACCTCGCCCAAAACCTGTACAAGTAACCACTGTTTGGTGCTGGGATGTGGTTGGGTTGTGCGTTCAACACGTGATTCCTATTGTCTGTGCTTTCTATTGAGATTACAAGCTTCTTGGGACAGACTTTGTAGTTTGTTTTTACAGACTGTAAAAACAGGGTCTAATTTTATGGTCTCCACATAATGGCTATCATTATGCACTCCACTATAAGCCCAGTTCCTCATAATTAATGAAAACTACTCAGGTAGCAAGGTCAAGGTGAAAAACTCTTCCTGTTGGTTTGAAGCACTTTTTTCATCTACTTATTAATATTCTAACTGATGTTGAATTATTGTGGCTGTGAGCTCTTTCTATCTGGCATTTTAGATCACAGCAGTTTCACCAGGAGAGGACCTGATTCTGAAAACCTTAATAATTTTTGCAGTCTCCAGCTGCACTTCTAGCTAGTGGAAGTCTTCCTACGAAAGGCCCTTGGCCTCTCCATGCAAACGCATGTCCTTCTCTCTCATCACATTCAGTGAAACCTGTGTCACAGTTATACTGATTCTTGCTACTAATAAAATTGCTATTATGTTATTTATTATAGTTGAGATAAACTCTAATCTCTTTGGAAATCTTATATTTGGTTCAGGAAATCAAAAGGAAAAATTTGAAAACTCACTTCTATCTTTCTAAGCAACCAAAACCCTGCAAAGTTGTGGATGTTTGTGTCCAAACATAATGTGAGTCTGTTTATAACTGAGATATAAATATCTTCATTCCCTCTGTTTGTATTCATTCATCTCTGTTTATAGCTGAGATATAAATACCTTCATTCCCACACTATATCAAATTTTGAACTTAATGAGACTTTCAGATATAAGAACAGCTGCAGGTCAGCAGCAAGGACCAGTATTTTTTTCTGCAGGCAAAGTTAAGATCCTTGCTCCAATCTCATAATGTTTTTAAGGTAGCCTGTTAAGGTGTATTAGGTGTGCTGCGGAAACCCACACAGAATACCAATATGTAACACCAGGGTGAATCCTCTTTCTTTTATAAATCCTCCACAAAGCCTTATAGGTGCATACTCTGCTCAGGACTCATCATTAAGAGTCTAAAACCACATGAAGGCTTACCAACATCAAATGAGTCTGTATTTCAGACGTGAACAAAGGAAAATGGCTTCTTTTGATTGTACACATCTGATCTTGCAGCAAAATATCTAGGCCTAGTCCCTATATATTACCTATTTTATTATTTTTATTATTGATAGTATTACATGTGCTAATAGATCTGAATTCACAGGTTACCCTGGTAACAAAAATGACTGTGCACATTGTCCTGCATCTGACAAAGTTGAGCTTGTTGCTCAGCCCCAGCATACTCCTCTCTTCTTGCTACCTGTAGCACAGAAAATGGATATGTGCATGGATGAGGTAAAGGTGAGCAATGTCAAACCTGAAAGAGTATGTCCCTAAATGCCACCATCATGCAGTAGCTGAGAACTTTGTAAATATTTGATCAGCTCTGAAATTAACAGGAAAAATGTGGCTGTGTCAAATTGCACAGCGACTCTTGGATCTGCAGACACGCTGCAGCACAGAGAAGGCAGAGCCTGACTGCCCAGCGGCGTGGCGTGGCATGCCACAGCCTCCGTGCGCCGAGATCTGACCCTGGCACACCAGCAGCCAGGCAGCAGCAGCCAGCTCCTCCCGAGCACAGGTTTGGTGTTTGCCTGTGCAGTGAAGTTGTCTGCAGTCACACGTGCATAGTTCAGTAAAATCAATGGAAGCATTTCCATGGAGCTCAGTAGGTTTTGAATTGAGCTTACTTCATGCACCATAGATGACAGCTGTAACACCCTGCATGTGTGAATCTGTTAGTGCACGTTTCACCATTTCATGGGAATGTGGTAGAAAGAGGTCAGTATCATAAAGGTATGCAAGTATAGAGTTGCTGTACATAAAATAGAGTTCTAAGTTCACCCTGCACCTAATGTACTGTAAAAGAGGTGCTGACCGCTTAGTAGATTCTCTGATTCTTCACACAAATTTAACGGCAGAATTCAGTTCTTAGTCACAGATAGATTGCTGAAAAGGAAATTGCTACTCAAAGCCAAATTCTGACCTCACTTGCCAGATTATAAATGCAGACTGTTCTCTCTGACTTTGGTGAAGTCATCTGGGCTTGGAACAGTGTAAAGGAGAGAAAACTGGGAACTATATTATAAAAATCAACACTTGGGACACTTTAGGAGATAGCGTATTAGGGCATTAAAACCTGAGCAAAGGTACGTACACATTTTATCCCATGAAAAGTCTACATTTGATCTACTTTAAGATTATTTGTAGTATTATGTCTTTATTCTATATTCCCCCATTTATGAGAATAGCATTAACACTGCAGTCCCCTTCTGATGTGGTGTCAGTTACGCTCTTCACTTTCATGGAGTAACGCTTTGAAATTTCAAAATACTTGAAGATACTGTAACAGCCAGTGCTGCCAATATAGCATGGAACTGCTACTTCACAATTCAAGTAGTCAGCTATTGACTCGTGGCAATCTATATCTGCATTAAAATGGTGAGTTTTGGATTAATGTGGAGCTGAAAGCCCAACTGAGGCTCTTTGCTGCCAGCCTGTCTCTGTAATTGCAGCATGGATTTCACCAACCACAAAGGGCAAAATGAATGTGATCATCCCCAGCAGTCGATAGCACATTGATTTTTTTCACTCTACGATTCGCACAAATATTGAAGCTCATTTTTTAAGCAAGGAGGATTATTAATCTACATTTCTTAAAAAATAAGTCTGTTTTGAAGCATGGTACCTTGCAGGGTTTATTTAATGTGCAATATGTAAATCAGATAAGCAAAATATTCTTTTTTTCTTTTTAACCAAAAACTGTCATTCTCAGCAGGCTGTGAAACCTCATCCTCACCATTGTGCTGTCATGTGTCGTATTGTTTGGTTAAGAGATTAAAGAAGGAAATGTTGGCAGGTCTCGTTCTGGTCAATGGTCTGCGTTTTCTTAGTTTGGTTTCATATTCACTAGCCCCTGAGGTTGTAAACAGACTGTATACAACATCACCTGTGGTTCCTAAGATGAAACAGTGATTCAAGACCATTTCTTCCCTAAATGGATGCAGTTAATCTGTGGTATAACAAATATACTTTAAGTCAGGGAAAAAAAGAAAGTTCCTGCCACGTAGTGGTAATGTTTCTGAGAACTGCAATGCTTCTTTTCATCATTGGTATCACCTGTTTCTTGGGCAGGGGCTTTCTGGAATTATGTCTTCAACTGTATGGCTGTGAGAAAGCTTCAGTACTGAAGACCAGATTTACTACTCTTCCCTCTGTGTGTACACAAACTGACAGTGGTTGTTAATATGTGCCAGCTGCAAAATGGGCAGCTGACCTGTGTGAACAAAATAGATTCTTTCAGTCCTTGATAAGCCCTAGTCACTTGTATGTGAATGTAATATGAGCCATATACTGGCTACATGTTTACTTGTTTGACTGTAGACTTCCCTGGTTCTGACTTTACCTTCCTAATTTTGCAGGTCAGATCACAAAAGATTTCTTCAAGCCTGCATTTCTGCATGACTTTAAGGAGTGTAGTTGCTGGGCCAGCTCTGTGCTGGATTTGGTCTATTTGTTAAACTTTTCTCAAGGGAAGTGCAACTCATGATAAGAAACATTCCAGGAGTGGCTTTAATGAAAAAGTAGCAAACGAGCACAAATTAGATTACCTTTATAAATGTCCAAGGTCAATCAGGGCTCTCCTGTTCCTTCCTTCATCCCAAGGCAATATTAATGAATGCAAAACCCCTCTTTGCCGAGGGGCAGCCTTGAATATCAAGTCTTCGTTTGGATGGATTTAATTCAAACCCCTGGTAAACCTTGAAACAAATGGAGGGTGGTAAACTACAACATAGAAAAAAAAGACTGAGAGACACTATTTACCCTTTGCTTTGGTCTTTTCACAGGCACCACCATTAGACACTCCCAGAAACGAACCCTTATTCAGGACAATATTTCTTATTTTCCTCCATGTTCCCAGTGAAGTTGATGAGGCACCTTTCATGAGTCAGAAATGCTCTTTTAGGCAAATCTGACACAATAAGATGCATTTGAAGCTGATCAGGCTCCTCACTGTCATAAACTCTGCTTCTGATTTTAACTGTTTGTCCCAGTAAATTCTCGAAGTGTCATTAGCTGTGTGTTTGCTTTCCTCAGGGTATTTAGCTACTTGCTCTGCAGCTTTTATTGCACTTAGCGGTACAATAACATCTCAAAATGCCCTACCTTCAATTCCAGAGAAGTCAAATGAACAAATATTAGTCCCACAAAAAGATAATTCCCTGAAATAAGCTACCATTCATATTATGATCTGAAGAAGCTCAAACTTCAATTTCCCTTACTTCCCTAAATGTAAGAACAGCCTCAAATATGAAATATTTAACACGTGAACTGTGCTTTCTGCTTTTAGTGTGAAGAATAATGGGACTGTAGCTCTCAGCCCAAAGCCCTTGTAACAAAACCCTGCTCCTGTAAGCGCTGTTCCAGACTGAGTGACTGGTGACGGGTTGAGTTGTTCTTTCTTTCATGATAGTCACCTACAACAGAGGATGAATTATGATGAAAGGTAGCAAGTCATGCAGAGCCTTCTGAGCATGATAAATAACATAGCATAACAGGTGTATAGAAAACAATCTCTTAACTAACTATATCCCGAGGTCACTACTTGATTACACTGTGAAATGCCTTGGTTGGACTTTGGACTTTATCTACTATTCGGACATTTGGAAGTAGGAGGAAGTTTTCCAGAGGTACTCAAACAAAGGTGTTGTGAGCTTCCCCAAAGTCTTCTAATATGCCTTTATATATCCTAATATGCCTTTTTATCTCCAGCTGTTTTTTACCTAACTTCCCGCTGTCCCACACATGGAGAAGTCCTTTACATCCTCCTGCTTCCCCTAACAGTGGGGATTTCAGGTGACATAAAGTCACTTCAGTGGACTGACTCCAGTGATACAGACCAACACAAAAATTGGCCTGAGAGCATAAATCG
This sequence comes from Strix aluco, assembly GCF_031877795.1. Classification (NCBI taxonomy): domain Eukaryota; kingdom Metazoa; phylum Chordata; class Aves; order Strigiformes; family Strigidae; genus Strix; species Strix aluco. Next base: position 25,152,612 of record NC_133942.1, on the reverse strand, counting down.
GGAAGGCATGGAATTAAAATAATGTGTCCGCAACATAGCCAAACAGCTCACATATGGTTTTTTATCTATCCATAAAATGCATGGGAAAGTCCCCCAACATGCAAGAGCTCTGCTCTTGTGTTTCCAGAGAACTTCTGAATACCGTGGTTAGTTTTTGCGATATCTGTCTGTGACACTGATGAGAAGGTAGAGAATTACTTCATGTGTTTCCAGAACCATTTCTGCTGCACGACTATGTAACTTCTGATGTCAGTGACCTTTGCATTTGCCCTCTTATCAGGTCTTCGGTGATGGACAGACTTATCACAGGCAAAGAGGGAACATTGTTAAGAGAAAAAGTTATCCTTATTTCCAACAGATTTTACGTATAAGATCATGGACATAGATCACATTCAAAATAGTCAGTGCTCACAAGAGAGAATCGTGCACCTCTGGGTATTAAAAAACACTCATCTATGTTTTCAGGAATATTTTAGTCCACTGACTAACGAACTAGCAGTTGTAAAATAGATATGAATGCATTACATTAGAATTTCCTGTCCAAATTCAGTTCAAACTGATCTGACTTTATATGTTTGCTCTTCTATTGTTTCAAAGTATCTGCAGTCAGTGGCATGCTGAGTTTGTTTATGCCTTCTGTTTATATTTCCATCTAAGTCTCTATATTCTTGAATGTAATAGTGAAGCTTTTAAGAAAAGCAGAATGGTCTTGGGGATAGAGCATAGTAATAGGATTCAGGAGACCTCAGGTCTCAGCGTGTTGCTGCCACAGCCTTCCTCTGTGATCTTAGGCAGATTACTTAGTCTTTGACTGATTCTCCTGCTCAGTAAAAGGTACATTAAGATATTAAGCCCTTAGAGAGTCGTGTATCAAAAGTACAAAAACCAAAAGTACAAAGAAATAGATTTTGTAAGGGCAAAAAAATATCCCACTGTCCAGCAGCCACGAGGAAAACATTGCTGAAATCTTTCACTGAACAGCATTGTGTCATAAACTCTCAATTAAAACTGTAATGGGAATGGAGAATACCTGCATTTTGCAGTGCTAGATAGCTAATGAGCTGTGCAGAAAAAACTACCCGAGAACAGTTGCAGAAGTAGGCTCTGTGCTGCTTAGCTCATTTACTCTTAGACATATCTGCTCTGTTTTAACCAGGCACCGAGAAGGCTGTCATCAGTTACCCTACTGAGATTATCAGTGTGGAGTTTATATTAAAGAATATTATTTGAATAAGGTCCAAAGACATTTGTATACAAAGCATCATGGGAAGCACCTCCCAATTCCTTTGCAAGTGAATAAATATGTTTTCTCCATGGTTAGACAATCTTCTTTACTTAGTTATTGATTAGCTGAGTCAAGCAAACTTGTAACCTTACCTAATGCATTTTCACTCTCCATTTGCCCCAGTCATAGATTAAAATTTGTACTTAAATGAAAGGACTCTTCCGTCTTCCACCAGTGACTCCACAGCCTGCAGTTCTGGGTGGCATTCACCCATGTTCAGTAGCTCTCTTTAAAACCACCTTAGATATTTCTGTGAAGACAGGGCTGCCTGAAGAAGGGGACAGATTTTCCCAAGTCCCTTTTGTGAGAGGGTGGAAAAGACAGGACTCATTACTTTATGACACCGTCCATAGCAAGAATGGTGGTCCCAGCTTTTAGCATTGCTGAATGCTTCTGTGTACAGCTCCGTGGGGCCAAGCTTTCCCCTGAGCCCACAGGCAGAAATGTGAGGCCTGACCTCAACCCGCTGCAAAATCACCTCTCCTTTGACTGCCAAGGGACAAGCAGAGGAGTGCACACCCATGGTTACTGAGGAAGTTGTGTGGGGTGGCAGAGGTAACTGCACTGCTGAGTTGCTACTCCACGTAAAGAACGGGTGAAGCTGAATAAGGGTTTAGAGGAAAGGTAGAGGAATCCAGATATCACCATAAAAGATGTTATTCCTAAAGTGTGCAAGAATAAAATACAAATGGTAATAGGTTATTCTGGAATCAGAATCATGAATGATAGAAAGAGAGCAGGGAATGAAAGAAAGGGCAGGTAAATGTCAACAGTTAGGGAACAGAGATCATGAACTCTCTCAGATGGAAGAAAATGTTCAGAATAGTCAGCAAAAGCAAGTTCAATTGTGAAATAAACTTAATATCTTCAGTCCTACTGCCTGGCTAGCAATGTTTTCCAAGGTATTGTGACAGATGAGCAGCTGAAAGAAAGAGAAGACCCAACAGAGAGATCCAGCCAACACAAGGACTGAACGATTGTGATACACACAAATACTTTTGTAAGATGTTGATGGCAGAATATGTTGTGTCACTTGAAAGGGAGGCAATAGTCCATCTCACACAAGAGCAGGTGCTAGCAGAAAGGGAAAAGATGTAAAGAAGGAAAAGTAAGAAGGCATGAGAAATGAAATGTAAAGCAGGCAGCTGGAAAGACGGTACTGCCCTTCCCTTATAGTGAAACAACATCCACTTTTTTGAGTTTATAGAGATGAACAAATGTCAACCAGCTGTGAATCTTACCTATAAACATGTTTCTGGTGCAATATTATTGAAGAAGGACAAATTACACATAGGAAGCTGGTATTTGTCCAGTGTTAACATTTGGCTTTTTTTTAAAGTGTCATTGAAGAGGACCAAAAGGTTTCAGGATTGGCATGAAGATGTGAAACTTCATGGGTTGACACTAACCTACATTAGCAAAGTATAGAAGTTGATTGTTCCCATGATAGTTTGATGCCTTATGTGAAATCATTCATGTCTGGATGCAGTTTCTTATCCACATTAATCACTGTATTGTTTGCATTAGCTGGTGGTGGTGTTGGCACTAGACTAGTGGTGGGTGCTGATGTGAGCCAAAGTTGGTGCCCTCAGCAGGAGTTTTACACCTGAAAACCAAGGCCCTATAAAGTCTGTGTAAACAGCCCATGCTGACATGCTTGAGATAATCTGATTTTTTCTGTGGATAACATGACTGTTCCAAATATTCTCAGTCCAGCACATTTCAAGTACATTAGTTTTAAAAACAAAATATATAAATCCATAATGTTCACAGCAAATGTGCAGTATTTGTCAGATAACAAATCACATTACCTCAGCTCTGAGGCTGTTCGTCAGACACATTTGATATGGAAGTGGGTTGGTTTTATTTGGCTTTAGAAATTAGAGGGCACAAACTTCATACCAAATGATGGGGTACAGTTATTAGCTCTTTTTCTGTTCGTCAACTATCTATGAACAGTCCCATTTTGACAAGTCTGCCAGTTATTTTAGTCTACAAGTCGATCTTTTCTCTTTGACCAAACACTGAGTATTCGTTGTTTGCTAAGTTGTTAACGGTGTATGTTTGCTCAGCTCTGCCACAGAATACCCTTCTTGATCTGATCAGATATCTGAAAATATCCAGCAGAAAGCAGGGGGAGGTTTTCAAGATGGGTGTACACATACTTTTATCTTGAAGTTCCAACCAAGTGCATGCACATGATTATCAAAAATTTTTATTTTCCATTAACTCAGAAAGAAAATATCCCTTGAGCAATTCAGAAGATGACTGCACAAGGTGAAATGCATGCTGCAGCCAAAATGAACTTCTTTTTTAATTTGAACTGTTGTCAAACTACCTTTTTGTAGCAATTGCCCAGCTCCATTCAGAGCCTTGCAAACGACAATAATATAAAAAATATCCAATGCCCCAGCTGGAGAGATAATCAAATACTTCTTACCTTTCTGACAAATTATTTGCCACTATTTTTCCTCTCCCACTGTGACACTGCTTGTCATGGGTGTAATTTTTTGGCATTTCAAACGCCTGTTTTTGATCTTCATACAGAGATTATAGATCACTGCAATACTTCTCCTTCATTATTTGTAATTTACATCTTTCCCTACAATCTAAATACTGTAATAGTCCCTTTCTCAATTCTTGTCCTGCTGTTACTTTATACTGTCCTTTTGGGTCTTGCTGGTGAAATCAGTATGACTGGATTCTGATTTTTAATTACTATAAAAGCTATGTGACATGGATTGTTCTCTACTAAATGTAAACTTCAAACATTTGTGCATGCACCTGATCAGAACTCTGTTGCCCTATCACATCTGAGATGAATTATTTAGTGGCTGTGACCAGGATAGAGAATGGTCTTGCTCTTTGCATCCCTCTGTCCTGGGGGGCACTGAGGTGATGGTGTAGGGGGGCTCCAGCTCTGTGCCGGGATGAACAGGAGGTGCTGCAGGGAGCAGGCTGGAGGACATGGAGAAGCACAGCCTTCCTCAGGAATTCCTGCCACAGGGTTAGTCTGAGCCAACTTGCAGTTCCAAAATCTCCATTTGAAAGTGTGACTTTTTAAATACATAATTTTCAACACAGAGTAGCTTTGGAATACTTTTGAATTGGTTTTGCATCTTTTTAATCTTATATTGTTAATTCTTAAATAATAGATGGAATTGCTCTGGTCAGATGCTTTTCTCTGCAGATGTATAGTATTTCTGAGGCTTCCTTCTGCTCGGAGAGGGCTGCAGGGTTAATTTATCCATTCAGCTAACTGGTGCAATTTTTGTGTTTGTACTCTTTTATGTCAACCTAAGACTGATTATGCAAATTCATGCCTGTAAATTTATAAATACAAATTAAACCAGTGCAAAAGTTGCTGCAATTTAATTAAATCAGTATCAAACAATATTCTCTGTGCCTTTGTGTATAGGCCGGGCCTTAATGGCTTAGGCCACATAACAAAAAGTGGACAAGTCACCTGCTGCAGCCTTAAATTCTTTGGGAGAAGCTCCCTCTTTTGCAATGTGCAATTTTACAGTGCCAGGCATAGCAGGAGACTACTTTTTACACACTACCTCACTGCAAATCCTATATAGCAATGCAAACATTCATTTTATAAATAAATAGAAGCTGTGCTGATTATTGCAGCAGTTACATAGCATCCTAATTAGGTTTCTTGATTTAGGGGGTTTTGTTGTCTTTGCTGCAAAGAAAATCAGATTCAACCAGTGGAACCGATTCCTGAAATCATCTAAGAAAAAATTCACTCCTGGGCAAAGAACCAAACTGAGCTATCAGATGCATGTGAATACAGCTCCATTTTCCTAAGCAGAAACTGCTGTGTTCTCCTAAGAACAGAATTTGTCTCTTCCAGAAGCCTGGCAGAATGTTTAAGGGCAACAAGGAAAATGGTATTTATAAAAGCAGACATCATTGGAAATAAGAGTGCTCACACTGCTCTGATTTCGAAAGTTGTTCCTGAATACTTAACAGCAAGTGAAGCACAGAGTGCTTAACTTCTCACCGTTAAAGAAGTGTTCTAGCAGAATTTCATAGTGAATTAGAGAGGTAAAGGAGCTTAGGGGATCACACTCTTTTCCTTATTCTAATGAACTTCTTTGTTGATGATAAGTTACTTTTCCTGTGTTCCTTTCTGTCACCACAGATTGTGCAGTGCGGCTGCAGAGTTTCATCCACATAGCATAATTAGTGCAATTCTTTTTTGGTTTTTTAGAGTTTTAATATTTGATACACCCTTTTTCTCCTCTGTCTCTTCCCTTTTGCTGAAGATGGAGAACTGGAGGACTTCAATCCTAAGGGGGGATAGAAACAAGAAAGCACATAAAAAGATTCCCCATAGGAAATCATTTTAAGAACCTCACATTCTTTCAACCCAGCTCATTATTTTGTTAGGGCACTCCTTCCTTCTGAATGTTAACAGTACTGGAAGTTAGAAGGTACTTGCAACCTCTACCCACTCTGTTGGTGGAAGGAAGACAATTTTTACTTGAAACAAAAGAAGTTGCACGCAGTATTCGGTGTCTGTAGCTGGCATAAGTAGAACTTCTTCCTAATATTTGACCTTGGCTGCAAAACTGAAATCTAGATTGTAGTAGTAGTAGACTTGTGAGTACGAAAATAAATCAAAATACTTTTTAGGGTAGTGCTCACAGTGTTTGTTACTTGTCTTTTTTAAAAACATAATGGTTCTTCCAAAATTGACTGCAGCTGATAATGAAACCAACAAAGGCTTAAGCCAAAAACTCTTTCTGAAGTAGGGCATACCCTGGGAGCCCTGCAGGGGGGACAGAAGTCATATTCGAAATTATTTGTTGATATATTGCAAGATACGGAAGGATGCCCCATATTTATTCCATTTTAATTTATGCAGTTATATTGTGTGACATCTCCTGAAATATATAATCTCTTCATAATAAATTGCCAGGTGATTTATGTTACCATTTTAACTCTTTTAAATGTCTATTTGAGTGCCAAACTCCCAGGGTGGATGTGTAAAATTCACCATTGCAAGATATTTGCTCTGTTTTCTTCCTTCCCTTGTGAATGCTTCTCTCCTCTATCAGGAATTCAACTTTATTAAATCAGTTGCAAGATTCCAGTGCTTACAAAACAGCTACATATTCAACAAAGTTCCTATTCTGTCTTGATGAAAAATGAACCTTGTATTTCTGACCAGAAGGATTTGAACCCAGGGGCTGGATGCTGGGGTAAAAAAAAAAAAAAAAAAAAAAAAAAAATGAGCTGGCTCTATATACTGCTCCAGCTAAGTGTCTGGGCTGAGATTTCTGGGAGGAATCTAAAGGAAGGATGCCGAGGAACAAGGTATAAGAAGTGGAAAAAAGGCTCCCTCGACCCCTATCCAAAATAAGGAAGAGCCCCTGAGGCTCCTGAAGATTCAAGGCACATAGCTGGAAACCATCAAACCCAGCCATGTATTTCTAGGGAGAATGAATGGGCTAAGAGCTGGAGAAGAGAGCCATGAAAGGCAGTTGGGCTAGCGAAATAACTCAAACTTCCGGTGGGTTCCTGGGAGAGGCAACTTTTCCTTTGTTGGTGTGGAAATTTAGCAGAGATATCCTAAGTTTCAAGAGGGAAAAAATAGCCCATGAGTTCAAAGACCACACCAGGGTCCTGCTATCTACTAGAAATGTCCGTAAGTTCTTAGGGAGATACTTACTGGTTTCACAGCTATGAGAACATACAATGAGCCAGTTTTCTGTGAATAAGGCTGGTTTCTACATCATTTCTAATAAAACTTCCATCCCATGATACTGAATTGTTTTCTCATGCTGTCTGTATGACAGTTCAATGTTGTTTCAACTGATGGAAGATGTTCCAACGGGGACTGGGTTTTGAAGGGAAATTGTTTTTTTTCAAACAGTATTTTCTTGGAGGCAAATGTTTCAGGTTTTCATTCAGGATGTCTGGCTGGACATCTCTTGGTGTAGACAACTGTGTTTTCAACCTCATTTCGTATCTACATACAGTCAGAAACTGAGTGTATAAAACTGTGTCTGTCCCATAGTCACATAGCTGTGTAGGCAGCCATGGAGTAAAGGAACTTAGCCGTAAGGTTTTCTTTGGTGTATTAATGCTTTCAGGGTACTCTCTCACTCTCAACCTTTCTCTCTCGTCTTTTCTTTTTCTCTGTAATTTTTTTCTCCTCTTCTCATTTCCCTCTCATTTTTACCAACGCTCTTTTTGCCTGAAGTCAGTCTCTGCTTTTGTTCCTTCTCTTCCTGTTTTCCCTATATAATTTCTGGTCCTGTCACCCCCTTGTGTGCATACATAGGAATACTGCTCTGTGTCTTGGGAACAAGAAATCAGTTGTGGCTGACTTTGGACTTTATGAAAGCTGGCTCTGGGGGTCCATCAAGCACAGTGAGGTCATGGGTTTCTTGGTCATGTGCCCATAGCACAGCTTGTAGTAGCTGAGATGAGACACTGAAGGGAAATCTTGTTGAATCCTACATGAGGGCTTGGTGGGCCTTGGTGAAAAATTAGAATGAAGTTCTAGGGGAAAAGTATAAGACACAATGAAATTAGCATTGCGAGAGAGAGGTCATGGCTACTATTTTGTGTCTGAGTAGTACAAACAGTTCAGCTGCTCAGTCACAGCTAATTCTTTATAAATCCAGTATTTGGAATTGAATGGCAAGTGCTTTACACCTGATTCTTCAACTACATTCCTGGGTGAGTCAAAGTGTTCTGGGAGTCGCATACGGAGCATGTGTTGCATAAAGTTGATTATATTAGTATTTGCATGAACTTTAGGTACAATGACCAAAGTAGCATCTGTAATCCAGTGCTATCTCAGCAGCCTTTAGATTCTAAACTAATTGGCTGCATCCAGCACTTCAAAAAAAATTTCATTTAAAAACTTCCCTTTGGGAACTGGCTTGTCTGGGAATTGGTAATGGAATCTTCTCTCTACGCTGTTGAAAGTGCTTAACTGTTACTGACATTTAACAGTTTCTTGTACCATGTGACATGGTTGCTCTGAGCACTTGTTCCTTCACAATCATATGTGCATTTGGGCAAGTTCCTCATCATGCTATGTCTGGGATTACCTTGGTTCGGCCCAGGCTTCTCCCTCCTGGTTTGGCTCCTGACAGCCTCATGGAAGCTGAAGTACATAGGATGTAGATCATATGATAGTACGTAGTGATGCAGATCTGTAGCTGGTGCTGAGGACTCGACACCCTCACTCCTTGCCTTTCAGGGGATTTATATCAGATTGGCTCTAGTCTGGTCCCATGGATTTAACACCCATCAGTGCCGGATCTGATTGTGCACTTCTCCAGCACATCTTTTGGCTTAGCTCTATCTGCTGAATGAGGTGAACTTGGTAAGTGGGAAAAACTGGAAATTCGCTTCAAAAGTGCACTGTGCTCCCAACTAAAACATTAGCATAAATGCAAAAGTAGTGAACTGAAGAAACAAAATATTAGCTCTATTCTCACATCAGTAGATTAAATCAGAGATTACATTATTTTCTTTCAAGCCCCTTTTGCTGCCTGACATACATAGGTTACCCCTGTTAGTTTAACTTCTGCTCTGCGTTTCTAGTCATTATTGTTTTCCCTCTGATCTGATTCCACAGCTATGAACCTTTGGAAATCACTGGAAACCAGTATGCCACAATTAGTTAAAATGACAGGTGCAACTCTTTCCATTTTATCATTCCTATCTCCTTTCAGTGAAGAAAATCCAAACCTACATTGTTATAATATGTGCAGTATATTTAAAAGAAAAGTTTTAATTTTTCACTTATTACTTCAAGACAGTAAGTAGAAAAGTGCCTTCCTTACATCTATCTAGTGAATGTGTCACTGTCAGCTTTGATTGCAGAGATATTGGGACTCTGACCTTCAGTGACATTGCTAGCAAATTTTGACTGACAGCATGCAACACTGCAAAACCCTGCTGCACATGCCCATCCTCCTAGAAAAAACCTGTTCTCTTTAACAGTGTTCTTATGCTTCTCCTAACTGTAGGTTATCCTAGATGCTAAAATACAAGGTAAACCCAGCAATATCTAATTCTACTTCTCAAATACAATCTGGAGAGACATTTGTTGTTCTTGTGTAACCTGTTACCTGTGCTATGGTATATTTTAGTGAGGGTGTAACAGATACCCTCAATCTCCAAATTTAGAGTATGTATCAATAATATCAGAGACTGAGTGCTGATGCCATGTGCCGTGAACACTGCTCACATTTACTTGCTCATGTTTTACTGTGTGGAAAGAATGCTATTTTCACAAAACCATTGCATATGAACATGTGGCTGAGGTGTTCACAGGCTCTGAGAATCAGGACCAGGCTGAAGGCTGTCCGTAGGTCGGTTTGTTTTGATAGCTCTGCAAGCAACTTCAAGTGATTAAAAAACCCAGTAGATATTGCCTTCCAGTCACCTAATGTCTCTAGAAGAACAGTGTTTAAGTTTATTAATATCTCAGTACAGCATCTGTGCTTAGAAAGGCATAGGTTTTCAAAAGCTGTGCCTCGTGTGTGGTTTCTGCAGGTTACATCCTGATCAGTTTGTTGGGCTGCACAGCAGCAGCATGTGCTCTCGCAGCCATAAAGCTCAGTCGCTGTGGTTTCCATTTAGGGCACTTTTCAGGCAGCTTTCTCTGCTCCTTGCAGGTTGTGCAGAGTACAACAAATGGTTTGCTTGCATGCTCCCCACTGTGCCATGCCCAGCTCCCTGGGGATGGTACCTGGTCTAATGTGAAAGTCTGACCCACTAGTGATAAAAACAGTCTGATCCTTGCACTTCTCAGTCCTGGAGCAGTATAACCCCTGCCCGAACCCAAACTCTTCCTCAGTGGTAAACCAGATAGGTCAGCAACACCCCCCTGGATAGGGCACTCCTACTTGTGTCCTAGGCTGTCCTTGACTACCAACGGGGCACCAGCCAGGGCAGACGTCAGTGGCGCTGGGCCCTGGCAAGCCCCAGCCCTGTGGATGCAGCACACATGCCCCTGAACCAGCCTGGGTGGGAAGAGGAGGATTAGGGCCCCTAATAGCACTACCCGGTGCGTGTTGCATCCTGCCACACCACAGCGAGGACTCACAGTGAGCCTGCATCTGTCCCTGCTGCCCCTCTTCCAGCCAAAAGCATTTTACTAGGTGGGCCCAACATGCCTCTTTCTTTCTAGGTCTTCCTCAGTCTTTGTCTTGTCTTAAAAATATTCAAAGCATTTTAACTGTGTTTTCAGTTCGATTGTTATTGACCCCATATGAATAACATCTCTCGCCCTCTCCCCCTGACACCTTTGATCAGTTTTTTATTAAAACTTTCAGGCTGTGGCCCTTTAATATATTTTTTAATGTATTTTAAAATATTGCTGGAATTTTGTATGGTATCCCAAATACTTGAAGAGAGTGAGGAGATTTATAAATAAAATTATTTTTATTACACTATAAAAGAAACTGTAACGTTAATGTTGCAATGATAAGATAAAGTATGTGTGGAATCCCTTTTCCTACATGCTGTGTGCTCCGAGAAATTCTGCTTATATGCAGTATTACAAATGAGCTAGACTAACCCAGAACAGTATTCCCTGTATCAATCAATAGACTATGAACACATTAGTATATTAGCAGTTTATGACTGTATTTAGGATCATATAGTACAATAATGGAATACACTATCTTCTGAGATACCAGGCAGTGCATTGTCTGGCGTGGTGTGAGTTGTCATGTCCATCCCCTGCTGTTGCCTAGGCAAAGCAAATAGCTTTTGCAGGTACTGATTGTTTTTGCAGTAGCAGTACCCTGTGCAAAGGTCTCTGATACAGTATGTTTGAACAGTCCTTGCTGTATCTTATCTACTCTAGGTAACAAAGAAATTCAAATTTAGGGGCACCTAGCAGTCACAGCTGCTAAATGGAGTAGTGTCTGTTGTGTCAAGTTACTTGAATTTTAAAAGTTAATATTCAGAGCCAGAAAATACCCAGTAACTCATTCCTTTAGTCTTGACAGTACTTCCTTTGACAGCATGTGTTCCAGTCCTGCAAAGACTTAATCAAGCTCTTACTGAAATTGCTTCTGTGGTGAGCAACGGAAGAAAGGAAAATGTAAAATTTGTTAATGGGTATGTTTCTGTCATGGAGAGGGGCTTTATTATATGTCACCTGGGGATCCCAGTATGGCTATCTAATGAAGACTTACTGAAAATGGAGGTAGATTATGCAATATTGATATGATTCCCCCACTCATAGAAAAAAACGCCTTTTCCAGCTGTTCTCTTTGCATGCAACAAGGAAAAAAGCCCACCAGAAAACAACAAGCAAGCACATAGCAAGTCATGATAGCAAGCGGCAGAGAAGGAAGCCCAGTCTGTAGTTCCAACCATCGTGTGTTTTGTCATGTAGAGAAGCCCGTAGGGAATGTGACAGGATAATATTCAGGTGTTCCCCTGTTTTTGTGAGCCCAAGGGGAGAGAGACAGAGAGTGGGAAAATGCAGTCTGCATATTTGTTTGGAGTGTGGAGCAAAGTCAAATTCAAGAACACAACACTGTTGGCAAAAATAAAACCTAAAATAAAACTGACACCACAGATTTGGAGCATTTGCTGCCAGAGCTAGAAACCATCCAGAATGCAGGAAGCTGGTTTGCAATGGGAAATGCATTTTGTCTGAGAGAGCCCTCCAGGATGTTTCCAGCCACAAAGAGGATGGGGAACTGACATTGCTCACTGCATGAGCATTTACTTGTCATCCGCAAGGTCACAGTGCTCTCTTCATTCAAATCCTTCCTGGAAAGCTTCTTTTGCTTCACTGGCTCTGAGAAGGTAATGTTTGTGTAGAGGAAAATACCCTTCCCCACTTCCAAAAGAGGGCTGTAGCAAAATAAACTTCCACGTGAATTAGCCCTGATCCTGCACATACAGCAAAGGGAAGCTTCCCTGTCCCTTTCCTGTCCCTCACCTGGCCAGCAGGCAGGCTAAAAGCACCTGGCAAGCTGAAAGAGGGAGGCTGCTATTGAAGAGCTAGCAAAAGACAGACAACTTGGCCCTTAAAGGATTAGGACGTCTCACTTTGTGCCTGTGACAGATATTCACTTCAGATGGAGAATGAAGCCCCCTGACTAAGTAGAAGGCTGTCCACAGCTGCTGAGTGATGATACCCACAGGTTGTTTGAGAGAAGTTGGAGAGGGACTGTGGAAGGTCAGGGAAAGGGCACTCAGAGCTGTAGAAAATACTTCAGGTCATTGTGGTCGAGTCAATCCTGGACCAAAGGACTGGTGGCCAAAGGATTGTTTCTTCCTGAAAGAACAAGTGTTTGGAAGAAGCACCAAACCCAGTGAGCTCCAAGAAGCAATTGGTATTGCAGTAACTTAGATCTTCTTTAGAGTTATCTTATGTATATTTTATATGCCTAATGTATTCGAATTTGTCTAAGAAATCTAGAAATCTTCTAAGTTACCTTTGAATCTGTGCATCTATTTGCAGCACTCGTTCATCAGATAGTGCTTAGGGAGCCTGGTAAGTGTCCTCACTTAGTGTTTGCAGTTTCATCAGGTCAGACTTGCCTGAAAGCTGTAGTTTAATAATTTTAGTCAGAGATATTTTCCACAAGTGTAGGAGAAGCTTTTCTTCAGAGGAGAATGTTTCCACCGTATTTTTCCTTCCCACCTCCTTGTTCTCTCACTGGCTCTGCAAGCAGGGCTTCCCCAGGATCTGAAGTAGCAGGACTCACTGTGACTTAGAAATACTGGCTAGGTACAAGAGCTTTGCTAATGACATCTTCCAAAAATCATTTTCTAGGACAAGAACTTTCCCCTGTATGTATTTTATATACCAGCTACCTACGTAACAGGTATTTTATGACAAGCTGCAAGCAAGCAAGTCTTGTCAGAAAAGGACTTAGCATGTTCAGTGCATCCTACAGAGAGAATAGCAAAAGATAAATATTTTGCACTATATGGTACAATTTATATTTCATAGTGAAATCATAATTTCATAATTATCTTTTCATAATAGGTTATTTTAAAATTGTTCAAAATAAGTTAGCAGCAATTCTACCATGACTCTTGAAGATTTAGACAAACATTCATTCACAGCAACCTTTTTTTTTAGTATGAAAAAATTGTTCGTTACCAACACCAGATATGTCTATGTCTTATTATATAATAACACTGTGAGATATACCATTCTATTCCACTTTTCTCTCCATTTGTTTATTAATCAGTATATATGAGTCTTGTGGACTTAGTGAATGATTGAAATGTATAGCATCACATGTCAGACTTTTTTCAAAGCTCATAAATGATCAATATATCTTTGAGAGGGAATCTGATTTCTGATACATTTATGTTAATAAGAATGGAAACACGGGCCCCTGGAAATTGAGAGATAAATCAATAGAGAGGTTGGACCTTCAAGAAGTTCAGTGTACAATAAAATAGACAGCAAAATACGCTTGCTGCTTGTCTGCAGTGCTTGGAGTGACTACAGCTGACCAACAAGGTAAATCAAATCTGCTGCCAATACATTCTTCTGCTGTCCAGATAAAACAGCGGACTAAGCCAGTGAACTTTCACCCTTCACCCGAGCTCTCTAAGCCAAAGTACAGATTAAAAAAAATCAATAACCCCAATCGATGGGAAAATATTTTTAGTCTCTAACTGAACGATATGTTTTGACAAGGCCAAAGAGGCGCACAAAAGAATGGGAAAAGATAAAAGACAGAAAATTAGGATTTTGTTTTATTGGTTGAGGTAGGATCACTATTCATTCCCCCTTCCTACAAATCCCATTGACACTGGCTAAAATTATCTCACAGGAAGGAAATAAAATGAAAGGTTATGAATTCATTAAATTGTCTGATTTACTGTGCATCCTTGTAACATGTTATCTTTACTGGGTTTTGTTTCTGTTATTGGACACTTAACATTGAGAAGACACTTTGGAATGTATTAACATGGAAATGGGCACTATAAGCATTTTGCAAGGGAAAAAACAACAAATACTAACAACTTGTGCCTTTTCCTCATGCTGCTTTTCAGCTCTGAATCCAGTGTACCTAACATATAAACCACAGAATACCAGAAAGCCCAAAGCAAAGCAAGAAGCCTGTGGTACGCTCCTTGCAGAGCACTGTAGAATTAGTAGAGGTGCGTTAGAACTTGCTAACATAGACATGAGGGTCCCAAAGACTGACAGAGGGAGGTTGGTGGGATGCTTTTGCTCAACAGCTCAGCAGCTGCAAATGCTGTGTTATGTGGTGCATTAAATTCCACCCTAGAGTCCCAGCTGGCCAGCGAGGCAGTGCTGTGCCACAGACTGGCACACAGGCACAATGTGGGGAACTGGGACTTTCCTCCCCACTCTGCCTGCCTGCTCCCCTCCCGTGCACGATGCAGCCCCTCAATGGGGATGACAGGGGACTGGGGCTTCTGGGGGCTGCCAGGTGACTGGTGTGGGTCAAGGCACAATGCGTGGGGAGAATTTCCAATTAGTTGCAGTTAATAAGGTTTATGCAGCACTTGGACATTTTTTCCCAAAAGGATGTCAGTAAACTCTTTTACTCATTAACGTGTTATCTAAGTGGTCTTTGTTGTTCTGTTTACAAAACATACAAGAAGTGATTACAGACAAGTGAAAGGTGATGTTGAAGGGTATACTCCTCTTCAGATAACAGCATTGGATTTTCTATGAATGCTGATTTCTATGTTGTTTTTGTAGTTAGAGTGATTCTTGTTGCCTCTGGCAGGACCTGTAGTTTGCCGGCAATCCCAGGTCACTGGGAACCTCCGGGCTGCAAGAGCGCAATAGCAAATGGCAGGCAGACATGTGGGTGGAAATAAGGAGACAACAACCAAATCCACTGTGCAGAAATGGGAGCAGGGATGGGTCTGATCAGCACTGACACAGGCACACCCTCTGATGCTTGCTTTTCTGGAGCAGTTTCTCATCTCAGAGTATGATGACCATAGTGCAGTTTGGTGGGGGCAGGCATAGGAATACAAAGGGATGATATTATTGCCTTCTCATTTCCTTGTGCTCTTGCATCTGTAACTACCTTTTTTCTCTGAATTTAGATTAGAGTAGAATTTTTTGTTTGTTTCATAATTTCACAGGTAAGAGTGCTGGTCCAGGCCCTTTATTCCTAACCATTACCTCATTTTAATCCAGAATACAATTGCAATAAAATCAAAAATCAGCAATTTGAAATACTTCTCCCTAATTTATTTGGTCATTATTTTCACATTCAGCAGGTGTTTTATCTTGGTATTCTCTCACTGAATTTTCAGAATGAACTATCCTGAAGCTTTCATGGAGTAGCGTTCATAATACAAGCTCCCATGATTGAAATGCTGTAGGTAGCTCTTATCATCCTTGAAAGCTTTCAACATATGCAGTGAAGTATGATGACTGCTAGAATTAATTAGAGAAAACAGATGTCAAGCATTTGCCAAGAGTTATTTAAAGAAAATCTATTGCGTACAGATAGTTGATGGTAGGGTTTGAAATGTTACTAGCAGCTGAGAAACAGCTAAACATTTTTCCACTTTGTAGAAAGCATACCTAAAATACATTGAAAAGATCACGTTGGTCACCCATAAAAATAAAAGCAGAATAACATGATGGTGGCCATATTTTTCTTCTTATTAATGCTTCTGTGAGACCCTTAAAGATGATGGGCTTGCCTGGGTTGTGAGCAGGAGAAGAATTTGACCCCTGGGACGGCTCCTGATACATTCATGGACAAGGTGAGACCTGGGATACGGAGCCCATTTCTCCAGCAGAGGCATCGGGAAATGAATCTTTCAGAAATGACAGGAAGAATTAGGAGGGTGACTTGGCCCTGGCTCACACACCAGTTCCACAAGAAAATATCTTGCTCCTGTTCCTATGCAGATTATACCTATGTTTCCATCATCAGCATCACTGGCGCTCTGACAGAACGAGTTTGAATGCTCTTCTCTCTGCAGCAGCCAATGCACCCCATGGCCTGTTCAATCCTTTCTGCTTAAATGACTTATGTCCTGGCCTTCATAATTCTGTCAAAGAAAATATACAGCCTTCATCTTTGTTATCTTTCATTGTGCCTAAAGAGGTCAGAAGTTCAGAGCAGTTCGTGTAGATAGTCTGGCTGAATGTAAATATGGCCATCAGTTTTGGTGCAAAAAGCCTGTGAGACAAAATTGACAATCTTCTTCCCACAAGTTTTGTGTGTGCAAGCATGAAACTAGCCTTCCACTAGCATTTGTACTGTCATACAGCATTAATGGAAAGCGCAAATACATGAGAATGCAGCCAAAGCCAGTTCACAGAAAGAGTGGATGAATGTTTGTAGGAAATTCAATGCTTCTCTCATCCATCACTATTCACATTCCCTTCCTTGCCTGCAGGTAGAGGCACAGAGACTTATTGGATGGGATTCATCTTACCTAACTTTAGACATATATAGTGTGGATATCTCTATCTCAGCTTGTTGTCTAGACTCTTGTGAAAGTCAATAGAAGCAGGCAGTTCTAAGCCCAATTCATCTGATCTATTTTAGACACCTTCTTTAGGAAAAGATGAAGCTTTCCCTAAAACTGCCTATTTCTCTCTAGCAACTTAAGGACAATTTAGGCCATTAAACCAGGTGCAGACATGTACACTTCACTATCTACATGTGGAGAATCCCACACCTCTAGCGCATTTGATAACATTTTTCCCACAGTCAGATGAGCTTAATGGGACCCTTTTGGCACTCAGATTACCCAATACTCTCCTGGGCTTTTCCCCCTCCCAAAAAGTGAAATCGGTTATATAAAATGGTTATTTCTTTGGTCTAAACCAGTTTCCCCGACACAGGCAGAGGCAATTTTTCGGGTTAGGGTTTCCAGATCAGCCTGCCCAGCTCACCTGGACGCAGGGAGTGCTGCCCCTGTTCACACGCAGACACACCATATCTCCCTCTCTCCCCGCTGCTCTCCAGGTGCTTACCTGCTGCTGCCTGCCTTTCTGAGCCAGTCCCAGGGCACCTCTCTTCTGCTGAGGATTATGGTGCTTCAGCCCACACACTTCTGGTCAGGCTCTGGATAATGGCTTTTGCTGTTCCTGCTATCACTATATGAGAGCCATTTAATTGCATCTTCCATTCAGCCTGAATAAAGGGTGAGTAGGACATCTATTTGCTTTGACTAGGCTTGTGATTGATGCAACCGTTAATACTTTCCAGCGTAACACAATCTTCCCTCACCTCCCAAGGATGCTCTGTTGGTAACATGTCCCTGCGTAACTTTTTCAAGGACAGACAGAAAGTGGTATAAGAGGCAAGAGATGGTAGTGGAAATGCCAGTGAGCCTCTGCCCCGTTGCTGAAGGGTTACCTCTTTCCAGCATCTGTCCCACCCTTCGCTGCTGCCCTTGGCGTCAGCAGAAAAGGTGCTGTTTCCTTGCTCAGCGATCATTCCTAACAGACCACTCACAACTTCCCTGTGCAGATCTGCCTGCAGTGTCCTAGGGTCATCTCTTCCCCTGGGAGAAAGCCAGGCGAGACACCTTCTGCCATTAGGCATATAATGAGCTTTCATTCTTTCAGGTAAAACCAAAGAAAATCATCTTTTCAACAGAGCTGTCCTGAGCAGTCACCCATCACTTGCCTTGGCATGGGGAAGTTATCAGGGATGGCAGGTCCCTCTGCCATGCCAGAGAAGTGCACTGGTGATTCTCACCCCAATCAGACACCATGCCACATGCTCTTCCCCAAGGTGGGCAGGGCCAGCAGCCCCCTCTCAGACCTAGAGATATGCCATGTGTCTTTGGAGGCAACAATTACACTCAGAGAACAAAAAGCATAGCACGATAAAAAAATTACTGCACGCAGTAAAACAAGTCCAACTTCTATTACATTCATGGTGCCACATAACAGAATTTAAGCCATCCTGCAAGTTACTGTAAGTCCTGGGAAAAATACAGCAACACGTAATGAGGCAGGAAGGGAAGGAAGGGGGAGAGAAAGGAACTGCGACTAGCCATCAGGAGAATAACCACAGGGGGCTGTCAGGGAGGCTGCTGGGATCAAACCACTTTACTCCCCGTTATGCCCAAATCCACCCCTAGGCCCCACAACAGAGCATATATAACTCTGTTTCCCCCTTTAGCAACCTCAGTAGAATTGGTTACATTCAGAGATATTTTCAGCTAAAGACCACGGTAGACAGCAGTTTACACAAGCTACACAGTTGTTCTCCTAATGCAATACACAAATAAGCATGGTTCATAAATAGCAGTCAAGCATCCAAAACACAACTACCTGAAAACGTAAGGGTGCTGCAACAAGGTAAGCTGAGCATGGCAATGACAACACAGGCAGGAGAAATCCTACACTACCAGAGTGCTGCTGGGGCAAAACATGGCAGATGCAGTGCAGAGGTTGGCTGTAATATGGCCAAGATGCCTTGTTCAAAACAGCAGGGGAGGCAAAAAACCTCCCAACATTTTGCACACAGGGATTCAATGGCCTTACCTTCAGCATGGAAACAATCTCATTACCTCTGCACAGTCAACAAGCACTCCTATCAATAGGAACATATCTCAAATACCCTAAAGTGTCATTAGTCATTCAAGAATCAGCAATAGGTGGTAAGTAGGATTGGACGGTTACGTACCGTTGCAGTCAGTGCCATTGACTGTGTAGGACAGGACAGAGACAAGCTTCCCTAATACATGTGCTTATTTTCTTGTTAGCATTTGATTTCTGACAAACGTCAATGTTGGTGATGGTATATGTCTTCTGGCTTTGCTTCGGGATACACTGACCAGTACTTTTTCCTCTGAGCACTGTGCTTTTTCTCTACCATCAAGCTGGAGCGTGAATCAGCCTTTGCTACAGGGCTGTTGCTTACCCTAACACAACAAGAGACCAGGATTGGGCCAAGTAGACTGGTCTGTGAATTGTCATCAGAGGCAGGATGAGTATCTGTCCTCACCTGCCTCCTTCATGGTCCCCAGTACCTCTGTCTCCTGCCACTTGCTTCCCACTACCCACTGCATATGCTCACAGGTCTGTCCTGTATTATCTGGAGCCGATCATGCTACTCTTTTGGACCCCTCCTGAGCATTACTGTCCACAATGAGATGAGATTGGGAAACACTGAAAAATTTCTTAGTACAAAAATATTTCTTTTTAGTAGGAAATAACATAAGAAATAGACTAAACATTTTGAAAGCTTTTTAAAAATTATTAAAAGAGCTATAGGCCTAAGTCGAGTCCTTGCAGGAAAATAGGAAATACAATAGCAGTGGGAGACCCAAGGGATGTGAAGTTTTGAAACTTAGAGAATAATTGTAAAACTATCAATCCTGGGATATAGAAAGATAATTTAGATACTGTAAAGCCTCATAGTGGCTTTCTGCTATTTCTGTCATAATTTTCTGCCATGTTATTTTCTGTCAAGCCTTACAATATTTCTATAATGACTAACCCATTTGTTTCCCCAAAACTTATCTTTGAAAATTATACACAAGGTCAGAGTTACACAACTGAACACTCCATTTATTATCAGGAACAAGAAAATCTGTCTGGGCCACATCACCAATTGTAGCTGTCCACCTAATGGGATGAAATAGGTTGCAGGGAGAGTAACTGAGCGGTAAAGAGAGGCACTGCAGGTGACAGAACAAGAGTGATAGGAGAAAGATCAGCAAAACTAAAAGCAAGAGAAGATATGTCATTGGCAACAAAACCAAATCAAGCTAATGTCTTCTCAAAGCAAGATGGGTAAAATACAGTGACTCAGTAAATGAGCTGAAGTCATTTGACAAAAGATCTATATAGCAGATGACTTTATTCATAAAAGGATCTGACTGACGTCCTTTGCGACTGGAGTTTATCCCAATACATGAGTATTTTCCAGGTGACAATGGTAAAATTCTGCCTATCTAGTAAATACTTTCATTCCTAAAATGTGCTGATACTGCAGATAGCAACTTTTATTTTTGCTTTCCTGCAAGTTTGTGCTGCATCTTCCAGTCTGGGGTGAAGAAGCATCACCAAAGTAAGGTGACCCATTTACTAGAACTTGTCACAAAATAGAGCTCAGCTCTGTGACCCTGAGTCGTGAGACAGTCCCACTGAAGTTGACAAGAATCACAGTATGAAATACCTGAATTTTCTGCAGGTCATAAATTCTGAGTTTTGATGAACTCTGATGCCATACCAGTGGGGTGCATTGTCTCATACTGGAGCTGGATCGCATACGTTGAAAACCTAAAAGAGTTGGTGCCTCATAAAAGCAACAATGGTGAAAATGTGATGAAGGGCATGCTTCAGGGCTCACTGAAGTGATGTGATACACCATGAATCTCATCTTGGTAGAGGGTCTGTCTTCTGAAGGGATGTAATTGATAAATCATGTGCCAATTGTATTTATTCAATATGTCAACTTGAACTCCACTGGAGTGCTTGGGTCAGTGCCAAGGGCTGGTGGTGTCTTCACTGCACCTCTCACGTTCCCGATGCTGAGGTAGGGTTTGCTGTTTGGTGCTCATGGCAGCCCAGAGAAATGCAGATCCATCACTTCCTTCCAGAGGAACAGCGAAGCAGGGACAGGAAGGGAAGTGGCAATGGGAAATCCCACACAGAGGTGGCAGGGGTCCATGAAACGCCAAAGCAGGGCACAGGGTGCTGCTTGCCAGGGACAAACTGAGGAAGTCATGTCCCGGTGCCTAAGGAAAACAGGCAGGCTCTTGGGCTGCGGGTCTCCTGGAGCTCTTGGTTAGGTCTGTCGAGTGGTCTGAAACCCTGAAGTCATTACCGACAGTGCAGTGCTGGTAATTTTGGTTGGCATATGGCAAGTACACAGGCATAGCAAGAGATCCAGGCATGTTAGAGCATATCCAGAAATAAGAACTGTGTTGTTGAGAGACTTCTTCACCCTGTACTGATAAATCATGTTATTAAAGACTTGATACAAGGTACGCTGAAGTCCAGGGGAGACATAATGCTGCGCTCAGCGTGCTTTGGATTGTGCTTTAACATCCCTGTTACTAATTCACAGGTACCACGTCCCCTTTCCACACCAAATGCACACTAACATCAGCCTGTATTGCCTGCAACAGCCCACTGCCCCTGCCGCCCCACTGAGCTGGCAGCAGCAGGGCTGCAGGGCTGCTCTCCTGCCTGCTGCAAGTGTAACCCACTTCTCAGAGTGCCCCATCTCCATGCACAGTTTGAAACAGCACCAGATCAACCAAAAAAAGAGCAAGGCTTGGAAATGGCTTTCTGCAAATTTAAGAAGTCTGAGAGATTTTTTTTGTTTAAAAAAAGAGAAATCAAGTGAAATAAGCCTAGGAGAGACTTACCTTGCATTTAGACCTGGATTATGGTTTGTGCTGTTTTTCCTCTCCATTCTCCTCCACACATATGGTGACGGGGGGGAAAGGGGGGGAAAATAAGAGCTGCAAGAAGTGTAATTGATGGCAAAAGAGGTCCAAATGTGTGCACCAGATCCAGACACTCTCCAAAATGTAATCCTTGTTTGTCTATATGATGGGAATAATAGCCTTCCTCACAGGGGTACTGGGAAGATCAATAAATAGTTAATGTTGGTCTAGGGAAATGCATGATGCCTGCAGTGTAAATCAGAAGTAGCCCATTGAAAGGCATGTAGTCACATATGGATAGACCCAATGTAAAAATGAGCAGATACAGTTCCTAAAAGAACAGTGCTAGTTACCCTGTAAACGTTGTTTCCTCTGTGTGGGGCAGAGTGGACTTTAGACAAGATTCTGTGCTGATGTAAATCTGCATTGTTTCATTGACATCACTGGAAATATATCAGTTTGAACAAGAGGAGGCTCCAGCCCCTGCTATCTGCTGGTCATGCAGCCTTTAACCATGCCTGTAGTTTTCCCTTTGCACACTGTCCCAATTCAGGCTTGAAAAGTCTACCTTTTGGAGTCCCCAGTATTTCATCAGTGCTGTATTTTCAACAAATTAGAATAGGCAACACAAATGTGGGAGTTAGTTTTCAAATGTCCATATATTTTTCAACTCTCGTGCCCATGAGATCTCATAGTAAGCATTACATGTTATCCTGGAGAAAATACCAGCTCCCTACCCACAAGGCCAGCTTCTTCAAAGGAAAGCACCTACAGCTTCAGCGCAGACACCTCTTGCCATCTCTCTGAAGGACATCTATGATGCGCTATACCAGCTCATAATATTAGAGAATAATATAAAAATTTCTGTGGCACAATAAATTCTAGTCAAGAAATCAAATGCTAAGGGATAATAATTAAACTGGGGCGGCTATGAAGAGTGCTCAGTGGAGATGAGGTGTGAAAGCAGGGTTTCACTTGGGGCCAGCCAAGAGGGCTGAGTCCGCACATCCGCTGGGGACTCAAAGAGAGGCAGGTTAGGGCCCACAAAAGGCATTTTTGACACAAGCAGGCCAGTCTCTAAGGAGATAAAGGAACAAAAATTCCTGTGAATCCAAGCTGAGCCAAAGGAGTGTTGTAAAAGGGGGATAAGAAGAATATAAACAAATTGCAGTTTCCCAGTCCAAGCAGAACTAGTGAGTGTTCAGCCCCGGCTCCTGGGTTGGCCCCCGCAGCCTGGAAATGTGATTAACCCCTGCAGAACTTCTAAGGGAAGAGAGAGGAGCAATTTCCAACAGGCTTTTTCTTCTCCCCTTTTGTCTGAGCGGGAATTTGCCTGTGTGTATTCCCTCAGGGAGTGCCAGAGGAAAGGTTTGCACACATGAGCACAGAGATATGGATTTGGGATGTTATGATCTCCTGAAGGGAGGGCAAGGCTGCATATTTTGCTTGCCAGCTCTGTAGGTTGCTCTTTGATTTTGTCCCTCCTGCTCAGGTGTGCGCACTCTGAGGTGAGGCTGGGAAGCAGGTATCAAATAACTTAAAGGTGTTTTTCACAAAAGTTGCCTGCAGTGAAACCTGTCAGTCTTATGCGTGAAAAAGTGAGACTGTATTTATGGAGGTCAGCCCCTTACCTGCTAATGTCCTTTTTTCCCTACCATGCCATTGTGTTTGCTCTCTCTGACCGAGTGCCACTGCTGCTCTGGCAGACTGAGGTAGGAGCAGGATGAAGAAGAGTGAGAAGGTGAACCTAAACTCACCTAAAGTATGGGCCAAGGGACCCAACCAGGGTAAAGTGTCAGCATCACTCCATGCTGAGGCTGGCCCTGGAGCCAGAGTGAGGTGTCCAGTGGGACATTGCTCCCCAGCTGAGGAAGAGTGTGGCCACCAGCAGCAAAAGTTTCCCATCATCACAGCTGAGACTGTTTAGAGGCACCACCTCGGACGCCGGGGAGAAAGAGCAGCTTCTCGCTCACTCGGTGCTTGCTTCTCTGTGGAGAACAATAAGCCAGATTGCTTTTTTGTGATGTGGACATCTGTCCATTGGGAGCTGTCTTGCAACTGCACTAATTTCTTTTAAGGCTCTGAACCACCATCAGCCAGGAACAACTTTCAATCACTGCTGACCTGGGCTGCAATTGGACTGGCAACTAGGATGTGGAAAGGAGTCTGTGTTCCTTTCCCAGTTCAAATCTTTGGAGCTATCCAGTCCCCCATGGGGCTCTCAGGTTCATAAAACATGTGTCTATTAAAACATGCAGAGGTTTGCACTCACACAGATAAGTGCACAGTCAGAAAGTGTGGCCTTTTCTTGACTCAGAAAAAAAGAAATTTCTCTGAGCCAGTAGAAATCAAGGAATTGCAGTTACAAGCAGTGTTTACATGTACATCAAACACCTGTTAATGATGGGGAAAGATCTGAAGGGAAGCAGTGGAGGTTTTTAGCTAAGATGGACTGGTCGGATAGGCAGGGATCTGCTGACTTTCCTGGAGGAAAAGGAGACAGGAGGCAGAGAGTGGGAGTGGAATTGTGCATGCCGGGTAGGGAGAGGAAGAAAAGCCTGGCACATTCGCCAGTAGCAAATTGGGCTCCCGCATGGTCTAATTCCTGCTCCACCACAGACTGCTAACACAGCTTGGATAAAAAGGGAAAAAGGGAGAAAAAAATCTATGCAGGAGGCTGCAAGAGCACATAGAGTCTGTTCTGAGCTCCTTCCACAGGCAGACAGAAATCAATAAATCAATAGGAAATGTTCGCTGGCTGTAAAATGGGTAGAGAAGCCAGTGTCAAGCTGCTTTAAGATGGATGGACAGTAGGTTTGCAGTTTGCAGAAAGGCTAGAGGTGACTATCACCTTGAGATGGGATCAGCGGCCAGCAGCCCAGCAAGGCTTTGAACCTTGAGTTTATGATTAAGGGCTGGGGCACAGATTGAAATACTCCTGTGTCCCCTGCACAGTCCTCCCCGGACTTTGCTGGCTCTCCTCCTCGGCGGCACCGCTGCACCGGCAGACGGGGCCCAGCAGCTGCCGGCGCTGGCCCTGCTGTGCCACTTCATTGAAGTCGAGGCTACAGAAGACTGAATAAAAATTGACTAGATGCCTGGTGGTAGTGAGGATTGATTGAAGACGGGCAGGGGTTTTCTACCCCACAGTTGGATTTTTTTCCTTTCTATGAAGGCTTTGACATAATGTAGGCAATGATTCCTATTCAGAGTATCGCACCTTTATTCTCTCTTTAATGAGACAAGCACAGGGACATGAAGCAGTGCCAAAGATGCTTAGGGAAAGCTGGCATGAGTAGCATCCTTCTTTTAAAGGCAAATTATTTGCAAGGGGTGGGACAGCTGTACTTGCAGCAGGCTGGTTGCGTATCTCCATGTGCCCATTCAGGTCTGGAGGGTGGCTGCTCTTAAATCGGTGTTTTTCAAATGCAGAGATGATCTTCACTGTGGTGTGGCTCCTGCAGAGACAGACAAGCAATCTAGCTTCAGGCTTCCACACTTCCACAGCCTCCCCTCCAGGACTTGCATTTCTTTCAGTCTCCATGAACTGCTGCTTACCCTGTTCTTTGAGGACAGACGGGCCCTCTTAACCCCTTGTAACTGAGACTCTCTCTCATAGGCCTCAGAAGCAATAGATTTGGGACCAGCTTCTTGCTCTTGCCAAGTAAGACTCTTTGCAACGCCATCATTGCTGCACATGTGTTTACTGTCCTTTAATTTCCTGTTAGTTTTCAGATTTAGGCTCTGTGATTCACTGCAAAATACCCCCTTGCTGTAAGAAATTTAAGAAATGAGAAAATATCTTAAGGGAAAAAATTCTGCTTAATCTCTGTTGGATGGCCCAGTGTTGCTGTCAAAGTTGGTGATGACAAAGGTGTGAATAGTATTGGAAATGGAAACAGGCCTTGTCAATACTTAGCTGTTGCAGCAAAGAGTGGACTACCCATATGAACCTCTGGAGAAATCATTTGCGCTATTTGGACCATAATCAAACCCCACTGAAGTTAATGGGAGCTTTAGCTTTGAATGGACTTTGACTCGGTCTCTTCAGAATAAAGTCCCAGAATTGCCTTTTTTTACGACTCATTTATTAATGCCCAGAACAACAGATACACTTTATTACAAACATGTTTTATGCTTCTGGCCTAGGTACATCGGTGATGAGAAAAGCCAGAATTTTCCATGTGAACATGCTCCCTTTGCTACTGCCAGTGTGTGGTGCAATCCACGTAGCCACTTCAATACCAATCCCATTCATCTGGAGCAACAGCAGATGCATCAGAAATTAGTGATACCTTAGTCAGGCACTGAACTTCAGAGTCCTTCATTTTACTTCAGCTCATTCTGTACTCATCCCATGAACACTTGGATATTATCTTGAGAAACAGAGAAGGTTTTGTTCAAAAAACCTATAGCTGATGAAGTGGACCATGACACAGACTATATGCATATTGCTAGGACCTGATATCAGTTCATGTGGGTTTTTTTTAAATATGCTCATTTCTACCAAAACTTTCTGAAAAAACAGTCAGCTGCAGCCAGTTATGAGAACCAACATACAGAAAGAGAGATTTACATCTCTGCAGTTAAACTTCTTAGCAAAGTTATAAACCATGGAATAAAGGCTCTTCTAGGGGAAATGGCAGGCATCTGAAAGTTCAGGTGCAACCGTTAGGAGACACACCCCTGCACAGGCAGCATAAAATAAGCAGAGGCTTAATGAGGGGTTTCAGCCTGAGCACATTGCTTAGATTTAACCTAGTTCAGATCAGCTGGTAGCAGGCGTTTCTACGGTAAGGGGAATTTTGTCTCTCTCTCTCAAGCACTGCATGATTGTTTTGTAGATTTTTTAGTTCATCTGTGGTAGAGTGGAGGACTTGTAATGAAAAATTCATTAAATTAGTTACTTTTGTTCTGTTTTCAAATCACTTGGAAACAGATGTTGACTTTGATTGATTTGTTTGTGGCTTGAAGTGGTGCTATGCTCTCTGTGCAAACACAGTTTATCCTGTACTAGGCTTTATTATGTATCTTCACTGCATCTGCTGTCCTTGTTATTAATTATGCTTGGTGAATTCACAGTGCAAGCTGTAGAGCATACTTTCTGGATGACTCGCAAGAACTCCAGTTCCATAGGTACTTTTTAAAGCAAAATATTTAATGTATAGGAAACTTAAAAAACAAATTTCAACATAAAATTATTCAGCTAACTAGTTGCAGAGCCTTGCTTTTTCTATGCTGTACTCTCTCAGACATGACAGTTCCTCAGGTTTAGCAGAACTATTTGCAGGTTTAGACACAGATCTTGCAATGAGCCTGTTAAGCAGAGTACCACTGGGAGTAAATAGTTCCATGTTGGTATTGGAGTCTACCTGCAAAATCTCATTAGAAGGTCAGGACCTTAATTTTTCTGTTCATTAAAAAATAGCTGTAAATCCCGCAGTACTGTTAGGGCATCTTTTGTTTCAGTTTGATTAGAGGTTGCTTATTTTTCTTTTTTTTTTAAATCATTGTTATTTTTAAGTTAAGAAGTCAGAGACAGTGAAATCCCTTTCACTAACCCCCCTTTCATAAATATCATCAGGAAATTTTTTCTTCTCAAACATTAAGAAATATTGAAGTAAAGTAAAAACTGTGGGGGTTATTTTAAATTGTTTACATTTTGGAGGTTCTTTTTAAAGTGTTATCAATATTTTCAGTAAAATGCTGTTTCTGTCATACTTCTGTTTTAAAAAAAAACTTTTTCAATACCAGAAATGAATGATAAAGTATTTCAGTTGCTAGTTTTATTTTAACATATAAATATTAGGAAAGGAACTCATTTCCTTGCAAAAGTAATGAAAGACATTTCGTCACTTGGTACAAAGAGGAAACAATATAGTAGGAGCAAATATTTCATATGAGTAACAATGAGTTGCCATACAGTTATCCAGTGTATAAGAAGGCAGCAATTTGTAATTCACTCATCCCACTTAATCTTTCTTTCCTCACTTGATGCACTTCCACATCAGCCTCATACAAACAGCAAATCACTCTATCTGCCTTAACTGGCTGCTCTTCTTTTATTGTTTTCATGTTTATATTTTTGCTGTTATTTTATTGGTGTGTGGTGCCTTGAAGTCCAGCAAAGGATTTGTTGTGCTAGCATCACACGTTATTTCTCTCCGCTTAACTTGAGAAAACCAAGGCACATCTCTAATTGTGCAGCGGTGGGGAGCATCCCTGGCGCACACCTCACCAGCACTTTCAAAATCGAGCCAGGAGTCATTCAGGCTGAGACAACGGTTTCCTTTTGAGATTACTCAGCTTCATAATGGGCATCAGTAATTTCCTTCTCCAGCTTCTCCTACACGATTAATCTGTTTAGGTCCAGAGCCCCTGTAAATAGCAGGTCCAAAGCGTTACACCAGAGCCCAAGGCTGGCTCTGCGTTTTGCACGGGGAGAGCCTGCTTCCCACAGCCCCGTGCCAGGGCAGCACACGGGGCAGCCAGCCAGCGCCTGCTGCAGCATGTCGGAGCTGGCCCGACGGCTTCTTATTGTTAGCCCTGTGCTTGGGAAGCAACGGCATTGCAGCTTGCACCGCCCTTGCCCAGCCATGTGCTGTGCGTACACATTTGTAGGCAGAAGTGGGAAACTAGCTGAACAGTCATAATAATAAAAAATGTGACCTTATAGAGGTATATCTTGCTGATAAGGACCTACTTTTGACTTACAAATGGGTCAGCGTTGCTGGTAACACAAGCCAGCAATATAGCAGCCCTTCTGCACAATGGGGGGTGCCATGCTTGTTGCTAGTGATGTTTAACGCTTAGCCAAGCAGACAGCAGTGCAACAACTCACCCCTCCGTGTTTCCCTCCACCTCCCCTCCCCCAGACCCCTCCTGCCACTTGCTGACGCCATTTGCTTGGGACTGGAGGTGTCTGTGAGCTCTGAAAATTGGATCACAGGGATAGCTCTTTGCTGGCCCTGGTCACGCTGACGGCAAGTCTCGATCGATCAATACTCTGTGTGACACTTTCAGAATTCATTGGAAATGATGTCCTTTTCGAATGACACCCACATTTTATCGAGGGCAGCTCCAACAGCAAAGCACCAAGTGTGTTTTTGCAAGATATGTTTTGTTAGTAGTAAACTTCACTTTATTTGTAAGGTTCTCTGTATTTGGGATTTCTCCATCCCTCCCTTCAACGTCCCTTTTGAAGAGGGCAGAGATTTAATCTTTAAAGGTAGCTTTGTAGCCTGACATTTAGAGTGTGAGCCATTCCTAAGCCTGATGTTTATTATGACATATGGCCTCTTCATGTAAAAAACAGTAAGCTTTGGGGGAGAATTTAAAAAGTAGCCTAAGGCTCATAGCACACAACCAAAAACTGATTTACAATTTTATCCAAAATATTATGACCTCTGGGTAAAACTATTGCTCCGCTATGGATTCCCATGAAACTACTTGGCACTGCTATCTCGGAGTCAGTTCCTGTGGGTGGGACTATACGGGTCATTCAAAGCAACTCTTCGGAGCCATTAATTGCTCGTGTTGACAGGCAGCGAAGAAGAATGGTGCTTGCAGCTGGAGGCTTCAGGGGTGAGATATGTAGAGAAGGAGAAATGAGGGAATCAGGAATCTGTTTTGAAGGACTCGCAAAGAAATAGGTAAACTTTCCATTGAATGTCAATATTGAAAAGGAATCTTTAGCCCTTATATTTTGTGAGTCTAAATAGCTCTCGTTGCTAGAGGGGTTCAGATGCTGCATATCTGGCATCCTTTGGGGACTACACAGCTGGGACTCAGAGGATCCAGACTGGGTTTTAATTCTGCCCTTATTAAAACTAAAGCCAGATGTTTCATTTGGACCTAGACTCAAACCCACCCAAAATGCACAGGAGGTTCAGCCTTGATCAAGTCAGTGAGAAAAAAGGGAAAAGCAATTTCCCAAAATATAATCCTGTGTAATTTGGGATTTACAACATTCACTGAGCTGCACAGTATCTACCGCGTGGTGAGTCTGTGACTGGTTTAACATGTGGGTAGTCCTAAAAAGAAGCAGAAAAAAGAACAAGGTATCATTTGTGGAATTGAGACACATCTGCAGAGTACAGGTACAGAAGCTCATTGCACAAAAGCAGTTAATGTGGGAAGATTCTTTCCAAAGATATTTTTGTGTTTTCACTCTATGCACACATCGGGCAGAACTCACTCTGCACTTCACTGCTGTGCTGCTCTAACACATGGGTTTCTCATAACTCTGAGGTAAAATCTTTCCTGGACTGTAACTGGTGCACCACCGCCAGTCCTGCACTGACTCTCTGCACTACAGTGAATTTCACTAAAGTGAAAATGAACGTTGCAAGGTCCAAAAGTTGATGATAGGGGGAAAGAGAATATCAGAGGCGGACTATGGACTTATTAATCTGTTTGTCTGGTTGCCAGGAAACATCAAGACTGTCATAAATTATTAGATAGTAGTTTATAGGGAAGTTTTCCAGTTGCTAATCCTGCCCTTGTAATAACACCTCATAGTTTCATTTACTTTGTTCTTAAGCAATGTGACCTTGCAAATTGGATAACTACTAACCTGAATTATAACATGAGGCTTGAATGGGAGAAACTAGATACAGAGATCAGAGTGACTATTGCCTGATTTTAAAAGTTAATTCCTGTAGCTCTGTATGCGGAAGTAACACAGCTTACTGGAAGAGTAAGAGCCCTGCACAAGAGATGGCACGCTGAGTTAAAACGTCTGAGCTTTTAGTGCAAGGTATAGAGGCCAATGCTTCTGGTTCTGGTCACTGTCAAGTAAATGGAAGTTTGTCCAGGTGAGGATTTCCGTTGCTCTGGACAAGGATCCTCAAGCTAGAAGCAGCATCAGACTTCCCAGTTAGAGAGTGTTACAACTTGTCCCTCAATGCAGCCACAAAAGATGCAAGTTCAGTGTGTTCCCATCCCTTAGTTTAACCTTAGTAAACTTTACTTTTAGCGCCAGAGATCTCTGATTCAACTCTTGTTGTTAGAGATCACAATAAATATTTGCAGTGTGGAGACTTGTGAACTATTTTCTCAAGAAAAAAATAGTTCTGTTGTGAGCGAAACTTGTGCATCCCCCTTATTTGGATGCTCTGTTTCTGGTGTGAGTTCATTACTCATTATGCCTTAGTTGTTAACTTGGTAAGAAATCTTAAAGCAATCTGAAAACCTGAAAAATAAAAGCATAAAAGTATTTTCATGTCAGGAGTCTGTACTGCAAATCGGTTTCTGAACCAGTGTAGCCAAGACTAAAATTCTCTTTGTAGACAAACACTTGGGATTGAAGTTCTGCTGTTCCCCAATTTTGTGACACCTTGTCTAAGACGTGGTAGGAAAATTGATAGGGTGGAGTGATTGTACTGTGGCTTCACTACTAGAGTAGGCTGTCAGAGTTGAAGGTTTATAGTCAAACTTTTCTTTACAGAGAATTAAGAGCGATCTGTAGTATTTCTCTATTGCTCAAATGGTCTGAATGCTGGTTACGGAGGCACCTGATATCCAAGCTTTTTATGAGGGGATTAATGAGCATAAGTCTATAAAGGTCCCAAACGGGCAATAAAAACATGGGAGAGAGAGAGAATAAGCATCTTGCAAGCATCCTGAAACTCCAGCTAACACATAATTGTTGAGCAAGAGGCACCACAACGTTTGTGAGAAATGAACGGGCTCTGCTACTATTCTGGCATCAGTTTTTTACTAATTCTCATTTATGGTTTTCTCATAATGTTCTTCCACCTGAACCATTCTTAAACTGCAAACAAATACTTATTTTGTGACAGAGTGGTTTGGTAATGGTGCTTATTGCTGTCTCAGGTGATCAGTTTGTGAGAAAGTTGGGTCAGATTTTGTGAGTGTCTGAGCTTTTAATCCAGGAGTATCAATAGTAGCACAAATCAAATAGAGCAAATACAGTGTGGAGTACAGTGAAGAGCAAGAGATTGAAGGCACTATTGTACTCAAGACCTTTTAAAAATATCCAGGAGTCTTGGAAGAGTCTGGCTTCTTGAGACAAGCTGGAGGATGCAAACAGATGGGTGTCACGTTGCATCTCCTCCACTCCCCGATGGCATGGCCGTCATTTCTCATACTGAAGGATAACATCAGGAATTTCATTCCCAGCCTATATCCAATGAAGCAACAGAAAGAAAACCTGACTAAACTAGCATATTCCTAAAACAGAGATGTAAGAATGCCACATTTTGTTGCCAAACTGGCTAATTTCATTAAAAATAATGAATTTGGTTCAAGGTTGAGGTGATCTGGAACACACCACAGAGATACAATCATGGTCCTTGCTTCGAAACAGACTGAGACAAATGGGTTCATAGAAATACTGTGGATCTGCGACTCCTACTGACTTCAGCTTCTATTAAAATCAAGCACAGTTTTACTATTAGCTTAAATGGATTCAAGGGAAGGTTCAGCATAATAGAACTGGTTCTGCAAATATTGTCTTTATCATGACAGCTATATGCATTTTACATACTTTTAAATATTTAGACACTTATGCGCACTAGAATCCCTAAAACCTCCAAAAATACTCTCGGTGAAAAATACCTTAAATCTCCTGATGGTGTGTCCTGTACAAGTAACCAAAATGTCAGTGAAGTGAAGCTTTTAGCCTTAAAGTGCAAGGAATCTTTTAGTCTTGCTGAGGTTTAATGAGTTGGGATTCTAAGCTGATTCAGCTCTTAAACAGTCTGATCATTAGTGCTGTATCATCTGTCACCTTTGGGTGATAATTAGAAAAAGAAAGTCAATAACAATAGTACATAACACTACTTTACCAAGATTTAAACAAGTTGTAATATTGTTGAACATCTATTGATGAGTCCAAATGTGCCACAGGCTATTGAGCACAAAGAGTGCTTTGATGTGATGTTTTCCATTATTAATTTGATGTGGTGGAGTTTGTAGAAGTGAGAACATTTGTTTTCATTTTATTACACATGGGAAGAGACTGAGATACTTTACATATTCATTTTCTTTTTTTTATTTTTTATTCCACTAAAGCTTTTGAGGAACAAGCACAGAAGAAAAAAAAAAAAGGAGAATTATTGTTCTGACTCAGTTAATAACATTAGACTGTTCATTTACCATATCTCTGATTTGTT
This sequence comes from Strix aluco, assembly GCF_031877795.1. Classification (NCBI taxonomy): domain Eukaryota; kingdom Metazoa; phylum Chordata; class Aves; order Strigiformes; family Strigidae; genus Strix; species Strix aluco. The sequence continues at coordinate 25,119,849 of NC_133942.1, read as the reverse complement.
TGATTTTTATTGATTTATTTGACCTCCAAAATATACATCCTATATGTGTGCTGGCAGGCCCTCAATGATGGGGAAAAATTTAAACGGAACTGCTTTTTTCCCCAGAATAGAACAAGATTTCAGGAACTCACCGCAGTGATAAAAACGTGGGTCAGGATTCATTATTGCATTACTTTAGTAATCCGGATATTGGGCCTGATGTGTATGAGATACCCCAGTAATGCAGTGGTCAGTTATTGTTTCTTATTGACCACTTCCTCATCTGCCTGTTGGTTCTTCCTTTGGGTGATTAAATTCGTTTGTAAAGAGCACAGTTATGGAAATCTCTAAAGAGTGAGCCTTTTGGAGTCTGTTTTATTGCCTTGTTTTGTCTAATTAATCCCTTAATGAAAATTCTTTCTCTTCTTCCTCTAGTCTATCCTTTTTATGCTTTCTGCAACCACAATATGTTAACACTTTGGTCATGGATCTGCAAAATGCAGTTTTTGCTTAGATGATGTTTTGCAGTGATTTAAACAGGAAAGTTGTTAAGCCAAAAATAGAACAATCCACACAAAATATCTGATCATAAGAGAAATGCCTTTGCCAATTGACTAGGTCCTTTCAAAGAAACACAACTGAGACAAGCTGTTTTCATCTCATGTCTGGAAACATCCGTATGCAGCACACTTGAAAGAAGGTCTAAATCTCTCAAACCTGCAAGGCATGTTTTTCCTTAGCAGTTAAATGAAGATATTTTTCTTCTCCTTCCTGTTTGGAAAGAATAATTTCAGTCCTGCTTGGGACCCTGCAAAGTATTAGATAGTCCTGGCTAAATCATGCAGATGTTTTATGCGATAGAATCAACAGCTGGAGTATCAGCTTCATCTTAGGAGTGAATGACATCTAACAGCCATATCGCTGATTTAAATTCTAAGACATGAAACTAAACTCAGAGGCTTCAGTTTTGAAATCCAGTTGTATTTTGGACAATAACCACACCATACTTCATCTCTCTTTCAGGGCTGCTCAGTACAGGAGCAACTGCAGCTTAGCAATTAAACAGCAACACACGATGTCTCAGGCTAACATTAATAAAACATTAAAAACAGGAATTGTTCATATAAAATATTGAGGCACTACATGCTGCCATTCTCAGTATGAGGTAGAGGCACTTTACACAGATCAATTACTTCCCTATGAAATGTAAAGGGGAGCCCAACATGCAAATGTAAACCCAAGTTCAACCTGGGTTTTAAATTCTCCAAATATTTTGGGATGTTTAAAATAGGGGTGCCCCTTCAGTTTCATCTCTACTTTAAAACAAAACAATGCATTTCATTGGCACTGGAGAAAGGTGAAAGATGGAGTTGAAAGCTGCTTGGTTCTTTCCAGTAGCCAAATGTCCAGATTTAGTGAATGAACATCAGTGAAAAGCAAGAACTTGCATCAGTAAAATATAAACCATAAAGTTTCAAGCTTTGGCTATCTACGAATTTCTGTGACACTCAGCCTGTTCACATATGCCTCTACACACAGAAGCAAGGCAGCACAATCGCTTCCCAGCACTCCGATCTAGTGAGTCCCATTTATTATACATGGCACTGAGACATTTCCCAGACAAGGTATCCACTGCTAAAAGTGGCTGCAAAGTCCACTTCTTAGACAAGGGACAGAGAAAGGTGATTGGGTTCTCCTCCTGATAAGTAAACTCTACATAATCCTCAGGTATGATAAAATTTGTCTAAAGTCCAGAATCTAGGTCAGACTATTGGTTACCTCTACAGCAGTTATCCCAATAATGAATTTGGACCTCAGACTTGAAAACTTAAAATATTCTTTGACGTATATAACTTTGTTTTGACATACACATAAAAAATCAACTAGGTCCGTGAAAATGCATAGCAAACCAGCCATAAGCCTGAAGAATCTCCATTTCTATCTCAAAATAAATGAATACTTAATTTAAAATAATATTACTGTAAGAACAGTTAACCTTTCAAGGTACCCAGCACTACATTATATAACATAGTAGCCTTCCTAATTATTATAAAGAAAAAACTTTACTCTTACATATCTTAAATTGTATACTCTGTGTCAATCAGCCATACAAAACTGATGAGCATTCTGTGAGCTCTAAACAAATGATTCAGGATTAATTTTTGTACCAGCCAAACATTTTGCAGCTGGAAAGCTTAGCTGAGCACCAAGCTGGGCCAGCTGCAGGACGAGGAGCTGCCCTGGATGCAGGGCAGAGGCAGAGCGGGGAAGCGGGAGGGCGGCGGGGCTGCACACACCGCGCTGTGCTGACCTCCTTCCTCCCCGCGGCTTCGGCAATAGAGAACCAAGTTCACCAGCAACAGCTTTACAGCTCTGCGTTTCACAGCCCTTTCTGCAGGGGCTAAAGCTAAGCCTGAATTTAAAACTGCTGTACCCAAGTGAAACTAGGCAAAACAGCTCTTATCAGGCTGGATATAGGCCAGCATCCTTGGAAACCTGTTGTGGGGTCTGTAATGAGCTCAGCAAGTTAATTCCGTTCACATCAGTCACCCCATGCCCCTCGCTGGGGTAGCACTGGGACTCAGTGCCAGGTAGCAGTGCTGTGCAGGGAAGAGCAGAGAAATGCTGTCTCAGGGACCTGCTGGTAGTTTCCCCCAGCACATTGGGTTCTCTTGCATGGCTGAGCATCTGGTGTTTGATCCTCTGTCTGTCTACTTGGTTTGTGAACCTGTAATGTTGGCTGGCAAAGCAGCAATACCAACATAGCATTAAGTCACTTTCCACATAAATGAGAGTTTATCTTATTAAGCAAACGTCTCACACATGGATTTAGCATTATTAAGATAAGAGTTGATTTGTTTGTGGTTTTTTCTACTTTTCCCCTTTGAAAACCTACCAGAGGTGGTGTTTAGAGCCTGTTCTGTTTCATTAACTTGCCATCCAAATGTTATCAAACGATCAGGTGGCTCCGTGCACGTGCAATGCCCGCTGCTGGTAGGGAGGAAAGGTTTTGACACCGCTCACTGAGCTTCCGTGCCGGGGCAGAGCCCTGCGGGCACGTGAGGCCCCTCTGCAGCAGCACGGCTCCAGCAGAACACTTGCCTTATTCCGTTGTTGATTTGGGATCTTGAATCATTAATTAGATCATTGATTAGTTAATGCTTGTACAGTGCTCTCTATTTTCAGTGTTGCATAAGAAGTAGGAATCATTATCATTAGTAATAAACATTTGTTTATTGATGTTTGTACTCAAACTATTCGAGTCACCTTCATGTTTTTCTGTTCTGCCCCTTCCCTTCCTTAGCCCTTCATGGGGCAGGGTTGGTCACGTGTGAATTAAATGTAATTAGGCTGAAATATTGATGATGAAAACTAATTGAAATTCCATTGGCATATTCCTACTCACACTTTACCTCACCCAGGAAGTGCTCAGGCCATCCTCTTCCTTTTGGGACCAGCACAGGTGTGGGTCACAAACCAACTTTAAAAACTATAGCTTTTCCAACTTCCATTACAAATTATTTGGCAGCTCTACTGAGGGACTGAAACAGCATAAAAGTGACTCTCAATGTCTTTTTTTAATTCAGAATAGATATATGTCGGTATGCGATAAGCAGCAACCCACTATCAGAGCATTTTGTGGTTTTGCACAGATCTGTGTACTGTAGGAGGAACTTCTTCCCTTGTCTTGCTCCTAGTGTCCTTTTTGTTAGAGATTTTTCTTCTTAAAACTATGTGGATTTGCAGGTAACATTCAGAAACTATTTCTTTTTGTTGTTGTTTTTGTAGTTTTCCTTGTAGTTCATTGATTTGTTCAAACCAAAAACTCAAAGCCAGTCTCTGAGGCTGTCAGCCTATTTAGCTGAGGAGGAAAGTCCACCAACTTCTGTAAATAGAGATGATAGTATGTGGCCCAGCGGTCTGTTGTAACTCAGGGCCTTCCTGGTGAGGCTTTGCGCTCAGCACCAGCTCCAAATAGCTGGGGGGAGCTGCTGACAGGACCCCTTCCCTGCAGCCACCTGTGGCACCATGAGCGGTGCCGAGCAGCCATCTGCAAATCATAGTGCAATAGTTCTCATGCCTCCTCTTTTATTGCTATATATTAAAATGACTAGTGCCAGCAACACTTTGTAAAGCAATAAGCACACTCTGAAGACTTTTTTTTTTTGATCCACCTTAAAAATCTGACCACTTAAAAAAAAAGGTTGCAAATATTTGTACTTTGAATTTTTATTTTTTTTTTAAAGGAGGTGTGGTTAGAAATGCCAAAACAAAGTTTGACCAAGGGGTCATACCAAAGGATCATTCTGTCATCCCTGGGCAAAGGGGAAGGCAAGAAAGCTGCTCTGCTCTCTATGATGAGTGAGTGCTCATCATAGCAATTGGTTTTGGTTTATGGCTAAAGATGTATGTGATATGGAAGAGAGCAGCTGGTGGAATGTCTTGATTTTTATATTCGTTTTCACTGGCTGGCCTTTGTGAAAGACTTTCATCACAGAAATGAAACCTTAGCACAGGGCTGGGGGCCACAAGCATAGTGGCATCAGCATGATTCGTTTCCCACTTCTACCACTTTAGAGCTTTTCTTCTTGCCATTAGCAAACTCGCAAACCCCAACAACTGCCAGAACCCTTGAGGCAGATGAAAGGAAGTGCATCCATTTTCTTTAAACCAGCTCTGTGACATTTTATGAAGAGCCTCTTAACAGATCCAACGCTGGGAATATTTTCATCTCTTCAGTTCAAGAATACCTTTTGAAGGCCATTGGGGTCTGTAAGTGGGACACAGATTAATGTAATCCCTTCCCCTGCCCTGTCTAGAGCCTCTCCTGGAGGGAGCCTTATCTGCTCCCATCGTCTGCCATCAGCCTGACCCCCTTACTCCCCGCACAGGTTCTGAACAGGTTCGCCCTTTCCCTGAGGATTATGTTTTTCTGTTAGAATCAACACACTGAAAGGTCTCCAAGAATAATGTAGAGCTTTATGCTCTTGTTTTGGAAAAACAATGTGTTATGATAAATCTTTTTTAAGTAAAAAGTGGCATATAACTCAACCAAAAATTTTACACTTACTTTCAAACCTTTACATTGATAACTGTGGTTTCTATGACTACCACGTAGTGATATTCTGCGTTATTCCTCTGTACTGGTGATTCACAGGGCAGAGAATGAAGACATTTGTGATCCCTTCAGTTATACATCAGCTGCAGCTATTAAAACTCAAGGAAGACCATCAGTTAGTTTATAAAGCCATGGATGATGCTACTGTCTAATCCCCATCTCCAAACAGACAGGTTCTAGCAGTAACCAACTGTATAGACTTTTTACACATTATAAATAATGTACAACCCTGGGCTTTGGACATAACTGGTTTTCTTAGAATGCCTTTTACCTGGACTGCCTCTTCTGTCTTTGCTGCAGATAAAGGAAAAAAGGGGAAATTTCTAGAGATCTCAGTATAGTTCTTGTAGTGCATTTATCTTTTCTTCATTTATAAAAGCAGAATAAAAAACCTTGAGATATATTTTCTAATACCATATATGAAAACTTTGTCAGCAACTTCACTCTTTTCTTGGCAGTGTATATGTGCTTGGAAATGTTTTTGTTTATTCCAGTTACAGTATGGACGCTGCCTCTTAGGAAAGGGGCTCCAATAAAGGTATTTCTGTGAGCACAGACTGCATTAGGCAGGGAAGCTCTGTTGAAAAAGGGCAAAACTGAGTCTGGGCAGTTGTAAGATAGGCCACTCATTTTAACTTGCACAGAAATAACCAGCATATGAAAAAAGAAGACTGGGTCTAAACTCCCAGAAACAGGTAGAGAAAAGTAAGAACGCTGGGCAGTCTTCAGCCACCTTGCTGGCTTTATATTGCCTAGGACTGACTTCTTAGAAGCTCTGTTCTGAGAAAGATTGAAGAAACTCAAACATGCAGTGAAAAAAAGGCAGAGATTTGTCATGGAGGGAAATTTCAGTTGAAATATGCAGGTTTCAGTGTCGCGCCAGTGATGCCCAGATTCCCATCAGTATAGTCAAAGGCTGGTGTGCCATCTCCCAACCTTCCAACCAAAATGAGACTTCAGAAAGACCCTGGCCAAGATCATCATTTCATTCACCTATTTGCTGTTCGCCTCCCACTTGCACCTAGAAGCCACAGGGACTAGCTGGGACCTCTGTGCCCTACACACTGCACAGACACAGCTTACGAGTATCACTGTCTTCAAAACTTCTCAGCCCAGCTCTCATATTTGAGCACAGCTAACAAGACAATATGAAAGAAAGCACCATTTTTCTATGTCCTCATCTTTTGACTGGTGATTTGGTCATTTTTAAATGGAAAAGGTGTTTATCCCACAGACAATTTTTATGCAGCAGACTGAATGCAAATCACTTGTCTTCATTGCATCTTTGTAGGAAGAAAGAGAATCTGTAGTGTCAGAAAAGGCTGTACAATACATTCATTCCTCATGGGAGAAAAAAAAAAAGTCATATTTCTGACCCTTTAGGGTGCACGCATCCAACCATTTAGGGCTGATCTTAATGTCCCCTTCAGGTATCTCAACTTACCCAAGAAACTTATGCAAAAAATTCAGGAGTCTACATCAAGATGGTCCATGTTGAGTATGTTGAGAATGTCAAATATCAAACACAACTTTGTATTTAATATAGAGCAACTCAGCGATGTTTCTGGCTGTATCAGAAATTACTTGGCTTCAAGGGATCAGTTAGAATTGAAGTTCTCGATATTCCTACTGCAAGATGAAATAGGTGGGGTTTTTTTTCTTTGCATCTCATAAAGAAGTTAAAATCCATGCAGATCCTTTTTCAGTAATCCTTGAAATCACATCTGTGACAGTTGAGGAGTAAAGTTCAGTGAAAATTCACACAGAAAATTAAAAGCATATGTTACAATCTTAAGAGAAAGCAGATGTGTACCTATGTCCATAGCAAAGTGGAGAAATGCTGAGGTGTGTATCTGGAGGTTGATTCCCACCTGTCAGTGGTGGTAAATCAAAACAGCTCCACCAAGGCCAGGGGCATAAAGGTGCAGTGGTGTCAGTGAAAGCTGAAACTGGGCCCACATAGCCCATTAACTGACTTGGATAACAGAAAGTCCAAGCTCAGAAAAACTCTCTAGTTTCTCTTTTTTTCCTGGTGTGAACTTATTGATATACCTCAAAACCAAAATGTATTCAAAGAGCTGCGTTACAGAACAAGCACAAGGAGTTGCTTAAACGTGTGCCATTTCAGCTTTCCTTAGAAGGAAATTAAAACAGTCTTTCCTGGATAGGAGTAACCCCAAACCAGCAACAACCATTCCTGTGATGTTTTATTTCTGTTGCACAATTTCAAGGCATGGAGGCTGCGTGGGGAAGCAGGCCCCCAGCCCTGGGAAGAGGGGCAGCTGCTGGGCAGTCTGTTGCCCTGGAGTGGCTGGGGGACCTCTCCAGAGGAGACCTGGCACCTGTAGCCTTCTGCAAAGTGGGCTTGCCCTGGCCTGGGGGGGGCATAGCTATTTCCCATCCATTCTACCTTGCATCCTTTGGGAAAGTGCTCCACTGAGACTCTAGCTTTTCTTAGCTAAGTGCACCAAATCCCACCAACACTACCCCAGGTGTTTATTCAGTGTTTATTTTGAAGGGACAAGTGGGAGGGGAGGAATAAGAAGAAAATGCTGACTCCTTCTCAAATCTGGAATTGCTCTTATAACAACTGTCTTCATTTAAAAATAAATGGTTGTAATTTTTATGGGTATACATCTGTGCTATATTGCTCTCTATTTACATTCTGTGTTAATACACTCAATCTTGCCCACGTTTGCATTCTGCAAACAATATGCTGCCAGAAGGTGTGTTTTTGATTGGACTCCTGTTCATCCTATTTTGTATTTAATATAACAGACTGTGTTATCCAGGAATATTCTCAATTGTACATGAATACTAATGAGTGTTAGTGTTTTCTTGGGGTCAGATACTTCCTAGGAGCATCACACTAAACGGAGTATATCTAAAAGTCCAAGAAACTACTTTCAGGACCATTCAGATATGGTTTCACTGTAGCTTCCTCACCAGTAAAAAACCAAGAGCCAAATGATGGGCTCTCTCACCACAAAAGCAAGCAGAGAGGTGAGCTGGACTGGGCAACAGCTGCCTTCTGCCTCCCTCTGTTCTTTTCCCAGTGGGTTGTGTGTGTGACATTGTATTTCTGTGTGGGTACCTCTGCTGCACAAATACACTCACTGGTTGGTACAGCAGGGCAACGAGTCAAGGCCTCAGTTACCTGTTGCCCCAAACCTACCTGCCCTTGTGGGTAGCCACATGGCAGCCCTGGAGGGATGTTCTTGGGCCTTTGCCCAACAACTGCCCTTCCTTGGCACAACTCCATGCCCTCCACCTCTGAATAATAATCTTGTTTCTAAAGTGGAATGTGTAATAGGGAAAAGGAGGTGGCCAGAACTCAGAAGAAAGAGAAAAAAGAGCAGATGAATCAATTTTGGGATGTTCTTTTGATGCTCTTGCCCCCTATTTCCCTACTCTTCTTCCAAGCTCTCTGCAGTTATTTCGGTGTGAGTGCTGCTAGCCACATGGTTAAGATTCAGCTTGCAAAAATGTATGCTTGCAGCAAGGAAGACTTACCCTTTAACCTTTAGCAGCCATTTCCTCTGAAAAGCACAAGTTTCATTTTCGCTTACAGTGAAAAACGTGTGGAGGGGGAAGGGGAAGAACCTCATCTCTTTGTAAAACGGCCGAACAGTCCTATTTTCATCCTCTGCACCAAACTTTTCACGTAGCTCTTTTTGCATTATGCAGTGTGCCCTCAGGAAAGAGATCTGGCAGAAAAAGCAAATGCAAACTCTCTCGTTAGTCTTGAAAGACCTGTTCTTGAGCATTTGGGGTCAATCCCCTTCAGCGGGTTCATTTTTCTTCATTGCAGTTTCATGAATTTGGCCATAAGCAAAAAGCAGGCTTTAGTTTAAAAAAATATATATATAGTTTATGTTAAACAAAACTGAAAATTGCATGCCACATAGAAAAGTCAAAAAGGTAGAAGGAATTCCACATCCCTGCAATATATTGGAATGCTTTACGAATAGCACCAGCAGCCAATGGGGCTGTGCTTTCACCCAGGCTAAATCAATGTAGCTCATGCTAGGAGTTCTAAAAACAGGACAAAGAAGAGATTTTCACTTGAATCTCTTTCAAGTGCCTTTCTGCCTAGAAAATATGGGGGTTTTTTCAGGTCTGACATGACTTGAAAGATGGATAATAGCATACCAGACTATCAGCTTTATTGCACGTCAGTGATTTTGCATTCAGCTCATCTTTCTAATGGTCAAAAATTGTTACCAAGAGAGAAAAGTTTAGTTGCCTGTTTGTTGTAAATGGCCAAAACTCCCATCCCTGCTGCCTCCCAGGCTCCTCCCTGGAGGTTCCCCAAGCCAACCGTTGTGTATAGTGATGGTGTGACATGATGAACTCCGACATCACCCTGATCTTTACTGCAGCATTTTTCTGAGTAAAAGTTGAGTGGTTTCTAGTTTTGTCAGTCTGCATTCCTCCACAACAATCAAAATGGCTGAAATAAACTGACGACTTTTCTTCCCTTAGCAAATTGTCCACTTTCAACTTGCAAGTACCAAGGCCTGATCCTCAAGCTCAAAAGCATACAGGCTTCTCCTCTCCTGCATCCTGCCTGGTCTTGGTGCTGCCTGGAGAGGGACCATCAGGACTGCCCTGCCCCACCGCAGGAATGGGGGCGTCCCATGTGGAGGCCCTTGCCCCCCATGCCCCAGGAGCCCAGCGGCACCACAGCCCCAGGCCCAGCACCATCTGCCTTCTCTGGGCTGCCTCCTGCTCTGCAATGGCATTTCTGAAGCTTTTGTACATTTTTAAGATGAGTTGTTAAGTGCCCAGCTTCCTGTAAAAGTTTTTTGAATTATTTTCAAATGAAAAGTCCATGATCGTATGAAAAATTTCACTTTCAGACTTTTTGTTCAAACTAATATTATCACATTTTCTCTTTCTTGCCAAATGATGATCCAAACAGAGCCCCTGATCCCCTGACGGTAAGGACACCGGTCACCAGACTCCTGTCGCATACATGTTTTAGGGACAGCAGCTGTTGTGACCTTTCTCAGCCCCCCCAAGCCTTGCTAACTTCTGCAGTCTTTGTGGAGGTGAGCAGAGAGGAGAGCGTCCCCTCCCAGCCAACAAAGGGTGCTGAAAACAATACTGTTGCTGGTACCTTTCATGAGGGGTCATTGTATACCGATATGCATATAAACCACAAAATACCAGAAGGAATAATAAGATATCACAGTAAGCAAGATGAAGAGATTTGCCTGAAAATAAAAAGGTTACTGGTGAAATACAAATATGTGAGAAATTCCCTCAGTGTATTGTGAACTGAGAGAGAATTATTAATTCTTGCAATATTTTTTTTAAAGGAAAATGCAATCGGTTAATTCTCTTATCTAAGTAAACATAAATGAGGCAGTCGTATGGGATAAAGGTGTAAAGGAGGGAGTCGGGTATGTGAGAACGGAGAGTGCATAATGTATTAGCATTAGCAACACAGCCTGATGGGTGAAGGCTTTTATACTACCTCTCTATTGATAGGTATTTCAACCAGCAGTAAAAAACTGCTCTTGACACTCATCTGTAGGGAAAAATATCCACGTAGTCTTTGCTGTAGGACCAATTAGCCTGTGAAAGCAGTTGGGGGGAGGGGAGAGGCGCGGGATATAAATGCGGGATGCATCCACACTTGATTACTCTAATGAAATGTCCATTGATTCCTATAGATTAATGTGAGAAGAACGGCAGCTGCAGAGTGGCTAACACCTCTAGGTCAGCAGCTCCATGTGTGCGTGTGGATGTGTGTAATGGAGGGGGTAGCGCACAGCCACACCAAGGTAGACAAGAGAGGCTTAGTCTGGCTGCAGAGGGAGAGGTGGCTGAGGTGTGTGGACGTTGACAGCCAGCGATGGAGTGAGATCCGTGGGAGGCCACAGCGAGGGGCTGCAGGGACGGTGTAGTTCCTCCCCGCCTCGCTCGCCGCTGCTGCCCCTCGCTCCCGTTTGACTTTGCTGTAAGGCAGGCTGAGCTCACAGGTCATCTGTTTTTGTTAGATTAATTTGATTCAGCATGTAGGAATAGAGGGCTGAGCAGGCTAATGGCTCTCTGCAGGTGACATTGCGAATGGTCAGCGCTCGCATCCTCCTCCCCCATCCCTGTGGCTGGAAAAGAGAAGTCACCAGCGACGGGCTCTCTCTGTGCCAGGGCTGCCGGCAGCTCTGCGCTAACCGGGGCGTCCTGCACTGCAGCCCCCGTGCCCAGCACCACCTCACTCCAGCGATTTCTTCACATCTCAAATACAAATCCCTTATCTCTTGCGCCATGTCATGTAGAAGGACTTAATTACGATAAATGACGAGGGATTTGCTGAGTGACTGCAGTGCTTGGCGCGAGGCTGGTTTTATCATGCAGGGAATAAAGTTACCGGGGACCCTGCCATAATTGTCACAAAAAAATGCACCGTACCCTCTTACGTGGTAATTCTGGTATCTTGTCATTGAAGGTGATGTACAGGCAGCGACCTGCCTCCTGTGGAAGGGAAACCTAGAGAAGTAACACCACGGTGAATGATCAGAGCCATAAATTGCACTGAGGGAAGAGGCTGGTGTGAAAATATGAAGGGGTAAAATATTTAGCCTGGGATTCTAGAAATTAAATTTCAGATAAAAATATCTCTGGGCCAGATTGTCACTGGGATAGCATCCAGCAGTTATAAAGGTTGTCTGGTTCCTCTGGTCACGATAGAGGAAAATCTGGCTCTGTTACTTATTACTGAGGATGATGAGTCTTGTAGCTGTATTGCATTGTGAGGAGAGTTTGAGGTCTTCAATTAAGAATACAAAATAATTAGACACATTGTGGCTGTTATTTCGGTTGTTCTCAATGCATGCTTTACCACATCCTTGTAGTACTTAGGAATTCAATGTCAGCCAAAAATTTAAGAAACCATGTTTCTTAGCAATAGGTACAAACGGGGTCAGGCAACTGCAGGACTCACAGGCACTGCAAAGATCAGGGTCCCCTGGGAAGTGCAGGATCTGGCAGTTAGGTATTAAAATTCATGCTGTATTTTGCTAACTCTGAGGGAAAGATGGATCCTAACTCTAAATCATGGCTTTGAGCAACCTGCTACTGTTTTGGCAGCAATTATGTCAAATGCCCAAAACCGATGCTAAGAGATAATCTGTTCTCTGGTAAATGTGCAATTTATGCAAACGTGGGCAGAAAAAGGTCAAAGTCTGGTCTCATGCAGAGGTTTCTCCAAGGTAAGCTCTGCCCCGGCCACACCAAGGGCTCTCTAAGCTCCCTAAGTGGGTGCTGTCACCACTTCTTCCCAAAGGCTCTCAAGCTCTCTCAGCTGGGCCCAGCCCTGCCAGCACCCGGGCTTCAGCCAAGCCTGGGCAATGTTTGGCACCTTCAGCTGTAGAACTAATCCTGTCTTCGTGCAATCAAGTGACAAAACTTTTCATCACCATCTGCAGAGCATAATTTATCCCTGAAAGCACAAATAAATATAAACACAAGGTGTGCAGGTTGCAGTATTTCCCCAAGACTGCTCTATAACCGCTTACACCTAACAAACCCTGCTCCTTCTTGGCAGATGCACAAACCCCAGTGGAGCCGGTGCCTGGGGCCCAGCCTGTGCCCCACCTGTGGGCAGTGGGCACAGTGTCCTCAGTTCTCCCGCCTGGCAAAGGGCATTGCAGTTGGGCACGAGGGAGTCAGCCTCAGTTTGCAGTGCTGACCTTCACTACTGAAGTCAGACCTGCCCGAAGATGCTGCCACCTCTTTTGATCACTGTAAAACACTGGCTTTTAATTTAAAGTTTTAATTTCTGCCTGTTCAAGAATGTGCTTATCGATGATTCCTCTTTTTAGTTCAAGATTTTTACTTCTGTTTTACTAGTATTTCAATTTTATGCTTTCTCCTGCAGAAACACCTTGCTTCTCTGAGATAAATAAGTATATCCGAGCAAAGGTTTTGTCATGCTGCTTTTCCCCCTTTTCCAGAATGACAGGACATACAGTGTCCTGTCAGTGTAGATGCAGTATGTATAAGGAATTCAAATGCAGTGCCTAGTTACGTTTGTCCGCTCCAGCACGCAGGGTGCATGCGTGTGTGCAGGCGTCCGTAGCGGCAGCCGGGGCACTGGCAGCGCCTGTGTGGGCTGTTCCTTTAAGCCTGGCTGGTGTATTTTTAGAAAGCATAAATAGGCTGCATTCTCCCACTTGCTCACTATCCAAGACATAAAAAGGAAGGGCTTTCTGCTTCCTTCAAGTCTCCTTCCCCTGCTGGCACCATATAAGTCTGTCTTTTAAGCAGTACAGGTCCACAGCTCTTTTTTTTATTGAGAAGCTGCAGAACTCTAACCGGTGGTTCAATAAATTGTATTACATCCCCTTCGTACTGAATGCCCTACAAGCTTTGGCTTTCCATGTGTAATTGCAAGCTGTTATTAGCCCAGAGCTTTGTCCGTTACTGTGCCACACTATTGCTGAGCGGTCAATTTTTTTCCCCTGCCATTTCCTTTGCTCACACCATGCTGACCACGTTGGCCAGGGGCTGCCCGAGGTTTATAGTGCAGCATTGATTTTTCTTTTCTCTCAATACTGACAGAATCATAGATCCAAGGCAAATAAAGAAATGCATTCTGTGGTGATGAAATGTCTTTCGTTCAGCCTGGATTGAATCAAAGGCCATCACAGAAATGTTCTACTCTAAAATGCTAGTGAAGCTTAAGGCATTGTTGGAAAATGAATTTTCCATTTTCTTAGCTGTAATTTGGATTCTCAAATCACTGTGCTAAAAATAATCAGATAAAATTGAATATAGACTACAAGCCTATGTAAAATGTTATTTGTTAGGTTTTGCAAGCTGCTGCAGCTGATATGAAAGGAATCTGGCAATAGATCAGAAAAGTAATTGCTTAGGTGGATTTCTAGTAAGTATGTTGCGTTACTCTGAATACCAAGGTATAAGATGACTGCTCTATAATTCATGCAAACCATGGTAAATAACCAAACCGTAAAGATATATTTTGCATATATACTGAAGGGAGATATTTCTAGTAAGAAAATCATCACCTTATATCACCTACCTCTCAGTATTTTTGCTTTTTGTTGGGGATGTTGAAGGACTTCTTTAGATGGGTGAGTGTCATTGTCCCTGTTATACAGATGGAGAAATAGTAGCAAAAAGAGTCTGTGGAGACAGAGTAAAGTCACACAGTGGCCCTCTGGCAGGGCCTGGAAGAGAATTTTGATCCTTAGAAGCTTAACACCCTTTTCAATGCAAAATAAAAACAGCCATGATTTTCATGATGTATATGGGAAGGGCTCACTCCATATGATACTCTCACCACCACAAGCTGTTAGACACCAGAGGTGGCCCCAATCTGAATGGCTGGCTGCACTGGCATGGAACTTCAGTTGTCCATAGAAAAGCAGCACCTTTACTAATTTTTAGGCAAATGTCATTTCTCATAACACAGAGCCAGTTTAGTAACCCAGACCTGTCATCTTGGAAAACAGAAGACAGAACCATATGTTAAAGATTTCTCCATATTCTGGGGTTTACTTTTCATTTCTGTTTTTCTGTATTAGCAAGACTCATGACTTAACACCTGGTGTATGTGGCCATCAGAAATTTAACCCAACTCAGCATCAAGGACATCCACGCTTTCTTTCTTGAAAAAACAAGTAAATTGTACAGAAGGACTGAGCAGAGGATCCTTGTGTTGTCTCCCTCACAGGACATGACGCAGTTCCCTCTGTGGTCCTGCAAAGGTAAAGCCCAAACTTCTACATAGTCCTAGGGTAAATGTTACCTTACCTGGCAATCCATAATGTCCTCTGACTCCACACGTTTTAGTGAGGAGCTAGCAAAAGAAGGAAAAAAAAGACAGGGAAAAGGTACCCAGAAGATGGAAAGAGTGGAGTATTTGTAAATGAAAATAACAGATAGATTCAGCAATGTTAAAACTACAAATTGAAAAAACAAATGTATTTGAATGTAGCCCTTGGGAAACATTGCATTAATTCCCTACCTTTGGACCTTCTTTTTTCTCCTCTCTTAATGACTACACACCCGATATCAATATGCACAGTTTACAGCTATTCCTTCAGCATCACATTCCTGGCAATGCACAATAGGTCTTTACACTGCATAACAAATCAGATTGTTTTTCTTCACTGATGATCCAAAAAAAATTGAAACTTTTTGGGCTCAAATTCAGTGTCTTATTCAACCTGAAATGATTCTGAACTTTTTTTTTTTTTTAATCTGAAGACCACTAAGAAACTAAATACATTAAAATAGAAAATCTGTCTCATTTTAAAATCCTTCCTCCATCCCAAATTGTGCAGGAATTTTCCCTACAAAATTTCCTCAAAATGTTACCATGCAACTGAATCTGCGTTATTCACTGTAAAAGACTTTGTTGTACAAAGTGCTATGTGACTTTTGTTTGTAATTTTTAAGAACACTTCACAGTGGAAACAAAATCAGGGTTATCTCCCTTCTGTTCATTTTCCCAATCTAATTCTCCCCTAAGATTCAGAAACACTTGAGAAACACATTACTTTCTCCTCCTACCATTTTGTCCTACTCCGGCCTCGTAGTGTTCAGTAATATGTAAAACTATAACAAGGGAGGCTCTGCAAGTTGACCTGAAATCAGCTGCAAACTGGCTTAAATCCTGGAAAATGTAGATCTGTCTAATGATCCTCTATATTGGAACTGCAATGATTTTCAGGTCTTGCACCTGCCGTGGATATAATTATACAGTCATCATAACCGTTCCCTTTCAGGTAAACCTTTTTTGGACCAATTAATTCAGGTCTTTTGCTTGCTGGTGTTCCTGATGCAGATAAAGGGCAGACCTCAGCAGCAACTAAAATGAGGGACTGCTATTTAGGTGTGCTGAAACCTTCAAATTTCATTTGCCAGGATTTTTGACAGCAGCAGATTTGGGTTGAGACTTAAATTCAGATTCAGGGCTTGTATTTGGATGGTATCTCCATTAGGATTTGGATCATATAAGGAGTGGAGCTTTCCAAGTGTTGGTAAACAGTCCACCAAGGATGGAGAGTGACACTCAGGAAAGGTACTGTAGATGCGGTTGTACAAAGCAGGGACAAAATTAAGATGTGTGTAAAACTAGGAGCACAGCTGCCCTTCTGCCTTTATCTGTCATTTTATGGATTTGCAACATCACTTATGGCTTAAATCCAGCCATTGCTCTTTTCTGGCTACATGGGGAATCTCCACTCTAAATCCTAGGAAGGGGAGAGTGAGGAGAATCTACAAACAGGATTAGTGTCAGGGAATGCAAGCATGATTAATACTTCCACATATTACCAAATTGTATATAATGGCCTAAGTATGTAGGAAATCAGTCAGAGGAAAAAAGCTGTTAATTGGATCATATACGAAATGTGATGTTTTCTTAATGTCTCAGCTGGTGAATAAGTGCTTGTTGACTGGTGTGTGGTCTCTGTGTTTTATTCAAATGCCTGTACTAGCAAGCAGCTATGATAATTAATTTTTAAGGGGGATGAAAAAGATCAGCTATGCTTGCAGTCCCAAATGGACATCTTTTCTCTGATCCACTGGGCTCACAGCTTTGAGTGTAACAAGCAAAAATGGTTGGAACAAGCGAAGAGCAAAGGAAACTAAAGTGGCATCAAAATGCAAAGCAACTCCACCGTAATCTGCAGTTTGGTGGGGAAGCATCAATCTACACTCCTTCCTCTGCTCAGCGAGAAGCAGCTTTTGGTTTAAAATTAACAAAGAAGTTAAAATTTGTGTGACAGTAAGAAAAGAATATTAGTAATTATGACTAGGACCAGTCCCATTACAGAATGGGTCCTCTGATTCTCTCCCAGTGTAGACAGGGCCCCATCCCAGTACAAACTGGTATCTGTGGCCTAAAGCACCTGAGCCTGAGGACAGCAGGGAGTTTGCTGATGTTTGGCTTAGTGTTAGGCAGTCCTGCAAGGAGCAGGGAGCTGGACTCAATGATCCTTATGGGTCCCTTCCAACTCGATCTTCTATGATGTTGCGATGATGCTTCCAGCAATACTGTGAAAATAGTGGAGATCTTACAGGACCTGTCGGCTTTGGTTGTCTGAGGGCCCAGCGTGTGACTGAGTTTGCAGCTGGCTTCTGCAGGAGCACAGGGCCAGGGCAGTGTTGTAGCCAAGTGCAGGCTCAGTTTGACCATACAGTTCCCAGATGTGTAAATGTGGACTTGATTTTTGAGATCCCCTGTTCTCTGAAGTCTGCTAAAGCAAATGCAGTCAGGTACTGGCTGTTTTCAGGGACTGTGGGCCATGCTGCTTGCCAGGCAAGGGGCATGTGGTGGTGTTTTGCCCTGCTCTGTCACGGAGTCCTCTGTACTGGCATCTACCTTAGGTGATTTGATGATCCTCTGCAAATTTCGCCTGAAAAACAGCGGCACCAGCAGCAAATCTTTATGTGTATGGCAAAATAGGAAGTTGTTTGTTTTGCAGAGCGCTTTCTTTGGGGAAGAACATTGTATATATAAAGCCCAGCTCCCTTTTGAGGAGCTCATCTTCCTCAACCTCTTCGAATGTCATCTTTCAGCAAAAGATCAACAAGGATTCCTTGGCATATTTGTGTTGTTTAGCAGTCATCACCCTACAAATACTGAACCTGTCTGGGGACCTGATGCTTTTCTAGGTTGAAGCACGTTGCCCAGCCCAATAGGTGCGCGCTTCTCAACAGCTGCCAATACACATGAATTTGCATAAAACATACAGAAAACTACCAAATTATGATGTTCATTGGGATGTTTTGTCTAAATTGAGACTTTTAAGCACTAATAATAATTAACTACTTTCTTAGTAACGAAAAAGTCTTAAATGCCTATTTACTTAACAGTCCCCTAGGGTGTCTTTGTTCTGAATGGGCTAAAAAATCTTAGCTGCAAAATAAGCAGGCGATTCCAATCAATAGAGCCAGAGGACTATATTGATTACCAGAACTCCATTCTTTAGTCATTAACCCTGTGAATTCTTTACAAAAGCTGTACAGGACAATTCCTAACCACTATACCGTTTGACGAGTCATTCAGATATTTGAATGTCATTAAACTTTCATAGCTTGTTTACAGCCCCTTCAGCCTCGCCTGAAGGATTGTGCTCCGAGACTCCCCACCACACAGCCATGCTCTGCCCAGCTGAACTGACAAACAGTATTAATCAAGCCCAGAAATTTCCTCTGCAGATATGTTTTTCTTGTTGGTTATTGCTAATATTGCTACAGAGCAGGGAGACAGATCATGGAAGGAGTGAAATAATATTCTTAATTCTTCCACATTTTAGCTCCAAGCCAGAAAGCTCTAGCTGGTGATAAACACACCTCTTTCTCATCCTTGTACGGAAAAGCACCCTTGCACCCTGTAGGTCCCTACCTCCATACTGGATGCCACAGGGTTCCATATGTGGATGGGAGAGGAATGACATGAAGTGGGGCAGTGGGGAGGGAAGGCAACCATGAGGTGGGAGGAGGAAGAGGAGAAAGTGAAGCTGAGAGAGCTTGTCAGGTGTCTCCACCTCCTTCCCCTCACTGGGTCCTGTGAGACCTGCCCCCAAGGCACCTCCCTCTCAGCAGCCCCATTTTTAAGAGAAAATTCTCACATTTCAGATTAAGAAAGTTCATGACACACAGTAATGGCTCTAAATGGTAAATTGAATCACACAGACAACAATTGAATAGAAGCAGCACAAATGAGCCAAATGCCAGCAATTTAAGGGGATGCTGAAGGAACTCCCAGCAATCACAGGTCCACTGCGAAGACAGGCACTCTTCCTCTTCAAAGTTCAGGTGGCTCTAATGGTAGAGAACATGTAATGTTCTATAATGCAGTATTTCTTTGCTATGGAAGCTGTGAGCTGACCAGCACCTTTGTAAATTCACAGAATGCAAATAGCTATTTCTAAATGTTTCCATAACGTTTTATATAAATTTCAGCCACAGCTTGCCCCTGAGTTGCTTGCACCAACTATTCTTCTACTGGCTATGGTTTTGACCCAATGCCCAGTGGATATGGGGTTTTGGCTTAGGCTGTTCCTTGCCTCCCACCGTACAATGAAGATTTTTAGCCACAGCATAGCAGGTGAACACCAAGAAATCATTTGAGCTGAAACTGAGGATGTTTTGAAATTAAGGAACAGTTTGAGAAATACACAAGAATCTGCCTAGACAATTGCAAACGGGATGTAATTTCAGAGTCGTAAGTGAGCAATATTCTTACATTTAGTCACAAAAATTGTCCTGCATCTTTTTTACAATTAGTACTTGATCCACTCCAGTTTCAATGTTCTGCCATTATCCTTATCTATTTGAAAACTCCCCAAGAGAGCTATAATGAGCCAGGGCCATTTTCATGACTATTGATTTCATTGTTAAAATTATAGCATTTGATTGTTGTTTGACCAAACTGAGATTATTGTATGTTTTGAAAACAAGAGCAGCAACAGCAGAAGTCATGTCCCTAGAAAAGTACAAAGTTAGGAGCTGCAAAACAGCACTGCTTCTCCTTTGATCCCGCGGCGTTCTGTGAAAGCCCTCCTCAGTGCTGCTGCTTTACAGACAGCAAACAGAAGGCTCACAGAGCTTCGGTGACCTTTCCAATGTCACCCCATGCATCATGGCAAAGCGTGGGATAGATCTCAAGTCTCCTTCCTCCCAGCCAGTGCCCTCACCACTGGCACACATTTTCCTGCATGGAAAATGCTTGTACCTGCTTGCAGTGCTGCTTGTAGTTAGTGGGTGCATTTTGCGGTAAAGATTCTTTTAGGACTGAAAGGCCTGAATTTCATTGTAACTCTTAGTAAATAAATAGGCACTGGACAACCATTTATGAAGTTTATTTTTCATTGTCACTATACATTTAGAAAATGTTGCTAAACCCAAGGACTTTCTGCAGGCTCCAGTTCCTGCTTTTCAACACACTAAACCGACCGCAATTAGTAGTGGATTTCAGATAAATCCAGAAAAGTTTTAAGCATGTTCCTAAATGTGATAAGAACTCCAAATACCTTTTTGAATAGAATGTTTCAAAGGACTGTTAGGACTAAATGGCTCTAGTGAGTCATGTGGACAGAACCACCGTTTCCTTGCACTTTATTCAGTATGAGACCCCTCTGTATTTTATAACACTAGGGGCAGATCTCACCATCTTTTCTTTTCTGATCAGAATAGCAAAATCGTTGATTTTCAGGTTGTGTTGACATTTTGAGCTGTGTGAAATCCAATAAGGCTACAAGTATTTCCTAACAAAACTGTGGGCATCATCAGGGACTGGCAGAGGAGTGAAGCAGAAGGTCCCACTCCCGCAGGCAGGAGCTACCTGAGCTGTTGCCTGACAACTCCACATGAAATAGGGTAAATGTTAGTGCAGTTGCCACATTCTTGCCTTTTTCTGTCATTGTCATGGAAATCATCACTAGTTTAACAAGTGAATTTAAACATCTTGGCTCCAGTAGCTGCTGCTGTCTGCATCTTCAGAGCAGGAGCATTTTTGACATCCCATTTTCTGCAAGCCGAGTCACAGGTCAAAGGCCAGTGAGACACCTTTCCCCAGCTGCCAGCAATGTGTCTCCTTTAAATAAATTAAATACCCCTGTCCCCAGAGAAGCAGGTAAGGACTGTGTTTGTGTCCATGTGGGCAGGATGGCTTGACTGTGCCCTCTCAGGGGGCTCCCGCAAAGCTGTTCAATGCCTAGGTGATCCCCGTGCTCAGAGCTCTCCTGAGCATCACTGTACCAAGCCTGACCTCCCATGATGTGGCCCCCAGCCAGGGCTGAGCTTCCAGGACACGTGAGAGCCCTGAGAAATGCATACAGCTAAAACTGCTCACCAGTAAATACATCCTGCTGCATTTAGATGCTCCTCCAGCTCAGATTAATGTGCCTGGGGGAGGAGTGCAGTATCCTGGAGGACACAGAGGAGAGCAGATGGAGGTGATGGAGCCCTCCTGTAGCCAGCCAAGGAGGGAGGGGAGCACTCCTCACCCACTCTGAGAAACATCTTCCTCTACATTTAGCAGAGGAGACTTGGCTGCTTTCCTGTCCTCTGCTGCTGCTTTAGACATGCAAAGCTGTTGTACAGGTGATCCCCTTGCATCTTGTGGGCAGAAATGCCCGTGATGGTTTAATTATCAGGGGAGGAAGGACATGTGCCTGGTGCTGTGTATCAGGCTCAGAAAATCACTGTAGCACTCAGGGCTCTTTCTGCATCACCTACCCACAAAATAGCTGAGCTGGCATCCCAAGAAAGTATTCCCCTCCAAAAGTGCTGTGTGCTGCTGCTTTCATCTCTGAGAAAGCTGGGCCATTTAGCAACAGGTCTCTGCTCATGATCAGCCATCCTGTTGTCCTTGTGAGTCAGACGCAGAGACACTTCTGCAGAAGAAATAGGTGCTTAAAGCCTTGTTCTGATTACATCTACTCCACATAAAGCACAGTAACTTAACTCAAGCCAACAGTCACCCCAGTGTAAAACGGGATCATGGCAGATCAGAAGCTGGGTTGTAATCCTCTCATTGCCCCCAAATAATTTTCTTCTTGGCAGCAGGGCTTAACGATAAATGTTCAATCCTGGTTTGTACGCGGCTTAGGAGCACAAGGTGGGCAGCCTTGCAAGGGCTGCTCAGTGTTTGGCAGCTGCACCGTGCCGTGTGGCCAGCAGCCATCCCCAGGGCCATGGAGGGAGCAGGCTGGCTTCTTCATGTGCCCTGGTTGAAAGGGGCTCACGGGGAGCAGCCCCTGCAGTCATAACTGCTGCCAGTGATGACATTTCAGAAGGTTTTGCCTTTTAGAGGCTTCATAAATGTCGTCCTCAACGCACCCTGCTGAAGCTCCTGATGGTGGCTGCACTGAAGGGAACAGGAGCCAAGTGATTCCCTTGGAAGGGACGGCTCCATGTCAGGTTTCTCCATCACTGTCACACATATCTCTGATAATATTTACTTACTGTTTGAAAGGAAAATGGCTTTCTAAAGCCATTATTTCTTTCACCCATCTGCTGTCATAAAGGTCTTTGTGATGGAATGATAGAGGATTCATGCACAAAAATGGACAGCGCAGGAAAAAATACCAAAATATAAGGGCATCTCTATATAGGGCAATGTAAGATCACTGTGTCTATCAGTGACAGTCACGCCCTTTGTATATGCAAAGGCTAAAAATACCAACTAAAAATAAATAGGTAAGATGAACATTAATATTTGAAGGACTTGGAAACTAGATTTTGGCTTAAAGTTGTCGTTTTTTTTTTTTAAGGTAACATTTTATCCCATCTCATCTTCTCCTGTGTTCCCTTCTGTCTAGTTTGAACCCCAGTCTCAACACAGTACAGTCTGTTTATCATTAGTAAGATGTAGTGTATATTAAAGCAGCAATAACAGTAAGTCATGTAGAGTGTACGTCACAGGTTACAGAGAAAATAGGGATGCTATTTTATTATGCTGAAGCTGTAAAGCTTACACTAATACAAAATATTGCTGGCAGTCACCTTGTTTTATTCTTCTTTTAACAACTTACTAACAGTGTGTAAATATAAAAGCAAACTTTGATTTTTCCATCCGGATACACTGAAAACTCTTTCAATAAAAATGCTAGGGTGCATTTAACACTGTGACCAGAAATATTGAAATTTGACAGTTAGGAGGTTAAAGGTTTCAAATTTATACACAGAGGTGTTTTGCTCCTGTCATGGTCATAGCAGCTTGCTCAGGATAACCCCTTTTGCTTACTGAACCTTTGAAAAGCAGAGAACATTAAGCAATACGTCTTGGCAGATGCCCTGGGATTTCACACCACCAGCAGAAGCCCATATGCACACAAAAAGTGAACCTCTTAGGTGAAAACTGGTCAAGCCTTTCTCTCTCTCTCTGCTCCTGCACCGTGTGCTGGCAAGCAGCTATCTTGCACTGCTGCTGCCACCGTCCTTTCTACTAGAATTAAGACAGTTTCTGTCATATTTTTCAGGTATAAGGTACTACTGCTTTTAATTTCGACACAGATTGCTCAAAAAGGTGACATCAAGAGAACATGTACAGAAGCCATTACTGTGAGGAAAGGGCATCAAATAAATAGGTCTTTTATGTTTGCCATGAAATACCTGCATAAAAGATAAAACAAAATAAAAATGTACTTTGCACCCCAAATGTAAAGATTTTAGATTTCTTCTAGTCTTTATTTTAGAAATTCCAGCCTGTGGTATATATGTGTAGTACAGTATTTGCCTCTTTACTGCCATCTGAGAGAGTAAGTGCAGCTGAGAACGTACAAGGTACCACAGTGCCTCCAACTTTTAAAATTATATTATTCAAGCTCTAGGAAAGAAAAAAAAAGCTATGTGTTGATTTACTGAGAAACCATCACCACATAGACCTGCTCGAAACATTACAGCCTTGACAAACCAGCAAGTAAAATGATCAACTTTCCTTTTTTGATCTTCATATTGTAGCATGTAAGAGAAACACTATGGGCATTTCTTTTCATATTCACCATAAAACTGTCCTCATAAATATTACTACAAATACACAATGGCTTTTTGGCTGATGTTCTCAAAACAATTACAGTGAGAACATATTTTTTCACGTAGGCATCTCTGCAACACTGACGTACCCAGCCTAGAGTGGAGCAGAGCCATGTCCCACACGGGTAGGCATGGTGGGGCTGGCAGAGGAGATGCTGCAAGGCAGGCAGCCCTGTTTGTTAAATACCCCCCCACTGTCACTCTGGAGGCTTGAGAAATTTAGGGTTGGGTCTAAACTCAGGTTATAGCCCCTATTCACTTCAAACCGAGGGGCGTGCAGCCTCTGCCTTTGTTGCTCAGAGGACCAGCACCAGCAGGAGCACCAGGCACAGGGCAAAGCCCATCTGTTTGCTCAGGGCTTTGCCTGGGGCTGGTGATGCTGGGACATGGGGCAGGGGCTGAGGAGTAGCTGGTAGGAGATCCTGCTGTGGACTTAGTGCTCTTATAGTGAAACAACAGCAGGCAGGAGTGCAGGAGCCAGTTGCACACAGGATTTTAGCAGTTTAGTGACTGACTGTGAGAGTAATTTGTTCTCTGGTCCTGGAAAAGAGCACACAGCAGTGCTGAGGCTGCACAGCACTGTCCTCCTTGCAGTGTGTGTCAAGGCCAGGTGTATCTGAGGAGAGGGACTCTGTATCATGCTTCTCAGATATATATTGGGCTTCAGGAGTGGAAGGAGGAAATGCTGCATCGGAAACATGCGGAAGGGACCATGTTGTACCTGTAAGTGATTTGGGGCTCCCAGTGTGCTGGAAAGTATGCGGAGGTCACCATGCCTCCTGTGATTCCTCAGGGGGTCCAGCTCTCCTGTGCCCTGGCAATGACAGGGCTGGAGGTTTGACTGCATGCATTCTTACAGGTGTAAATACGCACCCAGGCTCAGGCATCTGAGAGCTCGGGTTTCTGTACAGTTAGGAGAAATCACGTGTCTTGTGCACAGCAGAACTGCATGTCCTACAGGACTCCAGTTTTTTGGCTGTTGGATCAGCTGTCAAACTACAGCACTTGTACCAGTGGTAATAGCTGAGCTGGTTTTATTTCTAAATACTTCCCTGCTCAGCAGACTGTTCATCCCATCTCTCCCTGGCAGACAGTTCAGGGTACTGTGTATCGCTAAGACCCAGTTTAAAGCTGACTGTCTGAGGTACATGGCAGAGGGACACTCTAGGCAATGGAGAGAGAGTCTGGATTAGAAAACAACCAAATCAGAATTGTCAGTTAATGCCACTGAAAACATTAAACTCCTCTATTAAGGGCTTCATTGGTCCCCAAGGCTTTCACTGTGCCATCCAAGTACTAGAAGGGAGCCTATTGTAAGATCCTTCATTGGGTGAATCTCCCCTGTGCTCTCTTCAAGACATATATCATCCAGGCCTTCAGAAATTCAAATTAAATACTGTGAGGTAAATATATTCTCCTGTCTCTAGTTTGCTATAGTTGGTTTGTTTGTTTTCCCCAAATACTTCTTTATCAGTCTGTTTTCCTCTGTAGCGCTGAGACTGGTCTGCACAAGCCAGCAGCCTTCCGGGTCCTGGCTCACCTCTGGTACAATCATGCAAAAGAAGCAATTTTTCATTATTGATAAAATGTAATGTCATAATGTCATGGCCTTTCAGGTCATCATCTTTGTAAGTCAGCCATGACATTATCACAATTTATAATGATAACAAATGACCATAATGTTTGCATGTAATTTTCATTGGCTATTGCAGAATTCTAAAATCACTCCTTCGAAGGATGGATTTCATTAACAAGCAACGGCTATTACACGGTACTAACTGCTTCTACAGGGGGCTTTTTGCTAACGTGAAGCCTATTCTGTCTGATATACAAGAATTATGTTCTTAGTAGAAATCTAAGATTTGGTGGCTCTTTGTTCATTAAGTACTGATGCAAATTGAGAGCACATTCTTGCCTTTTTGCGATAACAAGTATTTTGTAATATGCCTAAATACTAATAATTTCTGACTGCTTAGGTAAATGTGCACCCTATGAAGACTGCTGTCTGGAAGGTCTGACTTGAGTGTCAGATTCATTCTTGACTGTAGTGTTGGCTTTACTTATTTAATATTTCATGATAAACTTAAAAGATTTACAGCTTCAGGAGCTGGTGAGAATCATAGGACATTTATTTTCATGTGATATTTAGAGGTTGGAGCTCCAGTCCCCAAACACTTTAAACATATTCTTAGCTTTAACGTCTGGACTGAGAACATCACTGGGGTAGGTTCCCCTTGCTCTGCAGGATCAGGACCTCAGTGTAAGTGCACTGAGTTCAATAGAGCTGAATCTGGAGCACTTGTAGGGAGCACTCTGTCAATCTAATCCATAAATAAATACTCCTCTACTCCTGAAGCCCTCTGAAGCTAATGCATGAAAAACAATGAAATGCCTGGGCACTCCAGGCCTCTTGAAAAAGCAGAGCCAGACTTGTGTGTGTGTGTGCATGCACATGCGTGCGTATGAAATAAATTAAAACAAACAAAAATAAATGTTTCTGAAATAGCAGCTGTGAGTTATAGTCCAAGAGACTCCATGACAGGCCACCAGGCAAAAGGACTCTCTGAGCTGCACAATTGGTCCCCAAGGGACACGGTGCCTCGGAGAGGACAAAGCAAGTGCCGGGGACTCTCTGCTGTGCTTTGTTTTGGCCTACGAGGCTTATCAGACCCATGTTGTGATTCATTTTTCATCTGCAGCAAGAAGCTTGCAGAAAAATTTTACCTTTTTTTTTTCCCTTTCTTGGAGCTGCTACTTTTTTCACTGGAAATTATAAAATTACTGCCCTTGGCTAGATTTACAAATTCACAAAGGAGGAAATACCTGATCTCACTTGTTAAAGTTTTTAAGGGAAACAAGGGTAACTTCTGTATCTGTATTTATTGTGTGGCCACTGCAGAGTCTGCAGAAGGCAGAAGGAAGTGATACTCTGCCATGTGTGTGTTCTGAGTTCACAGGAGCTTTTCTATGGAAAATATTAGACTAAGTTTCATCCTCTGTCCACGTGACACCAAGGCTACCTGATTATTATTGCATTGTCCACTAGGTCATGCAAACATGTAAACAGAGGGCTGTCTTTCCTTTAGAGTGAATTGTATATAAAATATCTCATTGTCTGGAGGATCACACTTTATGTGGGATATTGCCCAATTATATTCATGGCCATTCATTTTGTAAGGCTTGAACATCACTCATATGGGGATCTCCTTGTTACTGTCTTTGAAATCTCAACCATGAAGACTAGTTTCATCAATTTTCCAAGCCTACTGGTCTACAAATGACCCAATAAGGTCATCCATGGCAGTTCAGTCTCCATACTGTAATTGCTCAAACAGACCACAGACAGTTGTTTTGTATGCTTAAAATATCTTCATTCTCAGCAGCAAAGGGGGATGATCTCCATTGTAGTATGCAGGCCCACTTGCATCAAGATAAATTCTTTTAAGTCACTTCAGTGGAAAACTGCCCGAGCTATCAAAGTTAGTATGTGCTGCGAGCAGTGAACATTAACCAGAGTCTTGGGATATACCAAAAGAAACCTAAGTGTCTGTTTAATTGTCCTTCCTGAAATACCTTTTTATTACACATCCCTGTTGTTCACTTAATTTCCTCAGTCTAACTCAAGTATTACTTTCTTTCTTGGATGTGTTGACAGCCCAGGGGCTTGGTTGTATCAGGGAACATTTTGCAAACTCTTGGTGAGATGGGTCGGGTTGATTTTAGCACAGCTCCAGCTCTTCTCCTATGGTTAGTGTCCTCAAAGATCAGATGCAAAGAAGTATGGGGGACTTGAGTGGATTTGCCTCAGTTTATGTTAAATTATATGTTATCCCAAAACACTGTTCCCTGAATTTTAAAGATGATGGCTACATCACACTGTTTAATTGGTGTGTTAATGATATTTTATTTGATGACACACATAATCAGATATCCGTGAAATTGCACGGTACCATTGCAATAGTCCATCTAACTTCCCAGATGATTTTTACTCCACCATCACTTCGTTGCTTTTCAGCACACCAGCCCCAGCTCAGCACCGGCCATTTAATCAGCTGCCCTGCTCAGGTGAGTCTTCCTGCTTGGCTTGATCTGAGCACAGTCTGAGAGCAGAATCAGAGGCTGCTTTTCCACAGAAAGAGTGACAAATGTACAATATTGCAGAAATTCACAAAGGAAAGACTCCTTGCATTCTCTGATCAAGCCTCCTTAAGCAATTGTTTGCAAAGGCGCTTTCACCCCTTGGTTTCATCTTGGTGTTGTTCTAGCTGGCCCGGATAGGCTTCCTCCCACCGGATGCTCATGCCTGTGTCTGAGCTCAGTAACAAGCTGTTATCCAGCTGTGAGCACCGATCTGATTTGCTACAGAGTGCTGGGTCGTTCCCCACCACCTGAGAAATAGCCACAGAGAACAGGCAAAGGCTGGTTCCAGCTTGGCATGACCCGGTTCTGCTGTGCTGCTTCTCTTCGCAGAGAGCAGTGGCATGTGCGGGGCTCGGGGGGGGGGGGCGGGGGGAGGATTTTATGAGGTTCAGGAAACAAGGTGTGAGTTTTGGTGGAGGAGAGGTAGAGGTGGGCACTGCTGCCGGGGCAAAGCCAGAGCCGCTTAATCCTTCCAAAGCACACAATTCTGTTTTTTCTGAAGGCTAAATAAGAAGTAACATAACATGTAGAATTAGCACAGATTTGCTGCTTTGTCATTAGAAAAGGGTTTGCTGCCAAAACAGCAGCTTTGCTGCTGGGGGAATGTCTGTTTACTGTCAGGCCTCGGCTCAGCGCGAGCGCGTGCTGCGCTAAAGCAAACGGAAGGGGAATTATACAATATTGAATGTGGACCTGTCTCTAAATGCATTGAAAATGTAGGTTATTGTCTTTTGGCATTTCCTAAAAAGCCTCTTGAGCTCCTGTTGGCAACTGCTGATATTGAGGGTACTTTTAGCTGTTTAAGTCTTCCTGTTCTAACAGGGGTCAAAGGGCTGTAAAGATCTTCTCAAAAGGATATAGAAGGAATCATTAAAAGGGAGGAGGAAGAAAGTGACAGAAGGTCAGCCTTTTTTTTTTTAATGGGTGCATCCCCGAGGGGGTCAGACACAGTTGTGCATTATACTCCAGCTCCAGTACCTGACTTTTAGAAACCTATAGCAAATCTTATTAACACTTCCATAAGCATAAAATACAGGACAGAGCCCAATGTTCCAGGCAGAAGTAAAAGAGAAAAAACATCAAATAAATCAATTTAGTCTTTCAGATTAATTTAAATCAACATAGTGTAAGGATATGATCAAGATGAGGACAAAACTCAAATATGTGCAAGGCATTTTATGGTCTCTGGGAAGTGTGTGCATGTATCTGTCTGCGTTTAATTCCCTTGTTGATCTTTTTTTCCTTAGAGACAAATTTACTGTATGCTCATTGCTACAGCATGTCATGTAGCTTTTTGTAAGGACTGGTGTAGGGCAAAAAATTTACCTTTTTATGTGACACAGCCAAACAGAATTGTGAAGGTTTTCAGTGATTTCTAGACAGCAAGCAATAAACTGCGTTTGCACCCACACACTTACTGCCTAACACCCCATCTGGTAACATTTCCACGTCTCCAGGAAAGAAATCAATAGCAATAATCTGTGAGGGCCTCATAGGGTGTATATTTTTTTATCGCACTGCTATTTGGAATTTTTTTCCTATCTGCTTACAGCACTAGATTGTTCTTTTTTTTTGTTAGCTAACATTGAAAACTTGGAACCAATATTATATTTTATAAAAAGCAGTAACTAACAGTGTGGTCAGAATAATATATTCTAAACACTCATATTCAATAATATCATGGTGTTCAGACAGCAAAGTCCTATTCAGTGAAGGCACTGAAAAATCTCATTCAGTAAGAACCTGTGCATTTAAAATGATATGCTAGCACGCTTCAAAGACTCGCATCCTAAAATTTCATGATTACTTAAAGATAGTTTATATTAAAAGGGAGTATACTCCCAGCTTTCATCTTGCTCCAATGCAGAGTAGAAATTGTCCTTATATTCTGAAATTTAGAACTGTGTCACCATTGGTTTTCTGTGTAAGGAGGAAATATGATGCTTTGTTACTGGTCTTATTTATTGCAGACCTTGTCTGGAATCTAGTATTGAAGCTGTGCTTGATGAGTTGCTGCCTTGAACTTTTCCACTGATCAATGCTGGTGCTATGGCTGCATGAAAGAATAGCTTTCCTGAGGAGAAGCTATCACATGGGAAACACACTACACAGTAAGCTAAGAAATCTGCTATAATCTTGTATGCTTAGGCTTAGAAACGTGTTTCCCAAAAGAAATGGTGATAGTGAATGACCATTTAAAAACTGAGATGTTACATGAGCAAGAGGTCAGGTCAAGAACAGGGAGGTATTAAAAAAAGAGATAGAGAGAAAGAAAGATGGGGGGGAAAGAAAGAAAGAAAGAAGCAGAAACCCTCCTTTCACTGACATGATAAGACACAACTGGACAAAATGCACAGGTGAAGAAGACGACATTACAGAGCCAGGAGACAGGAATCATATTTCTTCTTCTCCCTGCAGTGACAAATAAAAGGTTGTTTTGATTTTTGCTGTACAAATAATAAGCCGTACTTAGAAACTGTAGCTGCTGAGCTGTTCTCCCCCAAAATATTTTTCGCTTTCTGTCTTAATGGCAACACTAGAGGAAAGAAAAGAAAGAGGTTCTGTAACTGGCATATATTTTATTTACTCGCATATTGTCCTCTGCATCTTGCAGTGGGGGTGGGATTGGCACTCTGAACACAAGACATGTCCTTTGGAAGTGGGATTTCAGCAGCGTTTAGCATGAGCAAATCCGTGTCTGTGCCTACCAAGTCTTTTCCTTTGTGCCAAGGCTGTCAGGTGTGTGACATTGGGTTTTTTTCACATAGGAAATACACTGTGCTGGACCCACCGAATTCCTTTCTTTTAAGTCACCAAACCACTGTCTCATTTGGTTACCAGCAGGGCACATAGCAGGTTTCTCTCAGTGCAATTGGCTATATTCATGCTATATTCATGCCTGCTTCTAAATAAGCCAGTTGTAACAAAAATGAGTTTACATTTTTGGAGCACTGTTGCAATAGAGATCCCATGAAGCCTAATTAGGTAGATGCACAGGGTGCTTTTGGTTGTAAGCAAAGGCTTTAATATAGTTTTATTTTTGAAGTTAGCACCAAACCTAAAATCTGTGGATGAGCTAACCTTATTATTGCTATAAATGACTGCTCTTACCTCATTTTTTCCCATACAATTCACATCTTGTCCATCTTCATTTGCACTCTGAAAAGCTGAGAAGCCAAATATGAACAAATAATAATAATAATAACGCTGAGAATAAGGATTCAGTAGATCAAAGGCTAGTGGAAAGGATAAATGCGGCTGAGAATCCTGGCCTGCCCATGGATATTGTGAACAAGAGTTGATGGATTTTTTTACATTAAGTAGGCTCATAAGGATGAATTTGAGCAGATAATCTTTGATTTCTGTTTGTTTGTTTTTAAAAATCTTACCCTCGATGTCTCTGCTCTTCGAGTAGGTAGAATGAGAAAAATAGTGCTCTTCTAATTCACATCGTTGCAATAAAAATAAATCCATGGTGACTGGAGTATTCAGGTACCATGGGAAGGAGGTCAGTGTTTTTTTTACCTGTGGTCCAAAAACTATGAATGAGAGCACTATAAAAGATAACCAAGGGTAGCAAACCTATTGTCAATTGGCTTAAATTCTCAATATAAGGGTCCCTTATATTGAGATTTTAAATGTATGAACATTGAAGAGATTGAAAACCACTGACATAAAGATGCAGTCGGACCATTACAGGCACTGAGAACAGTATATTCAGTTAGTATTATCTCAGTCTGAACATTTGAATCTATTCTTCTAATACTATTGAATTTAATTTGGTAGTCTAAATTAAAACACAAGAGTGGAAACTTAGTGTTTTCAATAAAGTTATATTTGAGCTCAGTCTTTGATGATAAATAAGCCATTCACTTATGTACATCTGCCAGAGCATTCATAGGAAGCATTGGGCTTAAATGAGTTGTGACCTTATGAAACAGTCTACTGTTTGGAGACTATATAGGTGACTGCTGGGTTTTGAGTCTTGACCTTTCTGTTTATATTCATCATGAATGTGCGGATACTTTTATTCTTTCTGGAAAAAGGCTGTCAATCTTCACACTAATTTTAATGCCTGTGCAATGCAGAACAGTGGTGGATCTTAGCAATAACAATCACCGACTGACTAAAATTAACTAATTCAGACTGCTATGCTAAATTGAGTATGAGCGGGTTTGTTTCAGGCTCGGCATGGAAGCACAGGTGCAGTCGATAAATAGGGACACATACGGTGCCTAAATATGCTCTCACTCGTAGTGACCTCCCAGCGAAAAAGCTCTGACAAATCACTTGTGACTTTCCAGAGCTTGTCGAGCTGCTGTTCGGTTGATCCGTATTTCTCTAGACTGGA
Organism: Strix aluco; assembly: GCF_031877795.1. NCBI lineage: Eukaryota > Metazoa > Chordata > Aves > Strigiformes > Strigidae > Strix > Strix aluco. Next base: position 25,087,735 of record NC_133942.1, on the reverse strand, counting down.
AGTGACAGGAAAAGGCACTGATACTTGTGAGCTTGGAAAGCACTTGAATTCCTGTCCCAAAATCATAGTGCCTTCCAAGGACTGGCTGTGTAGACAGCACCTGACCCCTCGGCCAGGGCCAAGGCTTGTCAGTCTCTGTCCGTCATCACATCTCCTTCCTTATTTCTGCCACACAAGTTCACTGTTTTTCAAGGACCATCTCAGAAGCTCTTACACCATCTGCCCCATGAGTTGGGGAGACCCCTCTTTCCCCCTCTGCCCACCCCAGGGAGGTTCAGGTGGTCTCCCTGGAGTGCAGCCTGGGGCAGATCAGCATCCTGACATTGCTTCTGCCCCCAAAGCTGATGAAATACCCCACTGCTGGGAGGTTCCAGCACAAATCAACCAAATAGCAACACAGAATATAGCCTAAAATTATGATGACCCTGTTCCAGGCATGGGATGCTGAGGTGCCCATGGGGCTGTGGAGCAGCCACCCTCTGCCTTGCTGGGACAAGGGCACAGAAAGAGTTTTCTTCTGGTAATCTCCAAAAATAATGTTCTTTTATAATTTTAACCCAGTCTAGTGCTGAATAGAAAAGGAAACTTTTATCGGTGCTTTGGTATCCTGAGCAGAAGAGCTTTGTGCAGGCCAGACATCTGATTCTGTGTGGCAGAGCTGTCCTGAGCCCTCATTTCCCTGTGGCCATGAGTTTTATGCTGGCATCACCTCCCCCTCCCTGATTTTTCCACCCCTCCTGCATTATCACACTCCTTCTCATCCTCACCAAGTGTTTTCCTCTCAAATTATATCTGCATGTTTAACTTCCTTATCAGGAAAGACTTACCATGGTTCTCTCAGAGGAACTTCAGTTAGGGAAGCAATTATCTGAAGTAAAAAAAGAGGGAAAAAAGATTTTTCCCTGGCTGCCAACTTTCCAGGAGCCAGGTCAGTCCTAGCAAGGATACACAAAGGTATTTTTCAAGCAAATATTACAGAGCTCTTTCACTAAAGGCATATTGGCTTAAAAGGGCTCCAACCCTACTGATATCTGAGCTTCTTTCGCCCAGAATTGCTCAAATCAATGCAAGTTATATTGCTCCTTTCTCTTGTACTAGCCCAAGTAAGATTTTATTACCTTCTATACACTGCCAGAGTCCTTGTGATCCCAGCCAGTACCCAGCCATTCACTGCTGGCAGCACTTTTCTATCTGCTGTGCCCTGTACGGAGAATTATGCACAAGCAATTGCTTAAACAAGGTGCAAAAAATACCACTGTGAGGCAGCTCCAGAATGACTTCGCTTGCTTGTTTCTGCCAATATCCCCGTCCTTGTTTGCTTTACCAATGAAAAAGGGTAAATTAAATTATAGTAAAATGTCTTCCTAAATATGCTTTCTCACTCCTCCTTCATGTATACAAGTGCTGCAGACATAGCGAGAGATTATGTATCCCAAAGGAATTTGGTGCAATATTTTGTAATTCTGATTGAAATGTGTTCTGTCTGGTCCCCATAGTTTAATTTAGAACAATTAAGGTTCAGAGTACATGAGCTTGCAAAGCACATTACAAACAATGGCTGCAGAATAAACTGCAAATCAATCCACACTAAATCACCCTGAAAATCCCTGCGAACACAACAAAGAGGTCTAGATTCACAGTCCTTTAATACAATCTCCTCTGTCTTTGTAGCCATAAGTAGTTCAGCTTCTTCCTTTATGGAAAAATGTGATCAAATTATTTCAGGTTTGGGGGTTTTTTTGTTTTTTGCTACCTGAAATAAAGCAATAAAGAATTGTCCTGTATGTGTTTATGCAAGCATGTCAAATCAAACCGCAAGAGAGAAGCCGCCGCTGTGCTCCGTTCTCTGCTTTACCTTGCGACGCTTATTTCTAATGATTGCCTTGCTGCTTTTATACAGGATATAGATGAGCGGTGGGTACTAATATAAGTAAACCTGATAAGAGGGTGTCCTGAATATCATGCACGTGCGTGCACAGCCTGTGTAATAGGGCTAGTACATGTCACACATCAACTTTCTATGATTTTTACATTACCTTTATTACACTGGCTGACACCCACATTGTCTGCTTTTATGACAGTAGCTTTTCATTAATACTGTACCTAAAACATTATTTTAAGTGGGGTGAAGTCAGGTTAAAAAAGAAAAAAAAAAGTAAAGTTCCTCTGATTTCTGCAAAACTAGGATTTTATTTTCTGTGTGTGCAGACTCTTAAGTCTTGGAAGCAGTAGATAATATACGATGTTTTTTGGCAGATAGTCTCACACAGCATATTCCCATATTCATATGAACAGGCACGCGCATGTAGATTGCATTGCAATCGTATGTGGTCATCAGGAAAAAAGTGTGGTTTGTTTTGGTTTTGACTATGAAAAGAGCCAGCACCTCGATCCAGCAAGGGTTCGTGCACTGTCTCCTTTTCAAACCCTGGACAATAACCTATTCCTTACAATCAAAGTTCAGTGAAGGGAAATGGCTTCCAGGAGAGCGTGGTAGCCTGGCCAGCCCCAAAGCAATCGTGCTACGTGACAGAAGGCAAAGCAGGAGCTATCAGGATAATTACCTCTGGAAATGACCACAAGGGAGGGCCTGATCCAAAACCCCCACTGGTCAATAAGAGGCTACCGCTGACGTGGGCTCACATCATCAGTTGTTGTATCAGAAAGATTTTTTTTTCCAGGACAGTGGTTCTGATATGAATGTTCTTTGCACAGAGCAACAAATAGGGATGCCCAGCCACCGGAGGAGGCAGGGGCTGATTGAAGGCAGTGATGAGGCTGCCATGTAGCTGACATGCTCGTCAGCACTTCTCTAGGGCTCACACCATCTCTGCATAACCCCACAGGTCTCCCCAGACTTACCTTAGTCATAGTAATATTCAATATTACTGCTACATAAAGAAGGCAGTAGGACAAAATGATGTTGACGTTTTTCCACATCACCATTTTGCTGCATCCTGCAGCATTTTGTGTGGTGCACTGTCCCCTCCACACGGGCAAGGAAACACAGCCTTGTGTGCCATCCTCACAGGCTGGCACAAAGCCCATCACATCAAGGTCACCATCCCCGCAGAGCAGATGCAGTTTTATGGATGTTTGTGCTCCATGCAGCGTGGTCATTCTGGGCCTGTCGGGTGTTCCCCGTGACACCTCCCACCACTGCAGCACCCTAAGCAGAGTGCAGCCCCTGAGCCCCAAAATGCCCTCAGCACATGTCAGTCACATCCCCATTGTGTTCAGCCCATTACAGGTTTTACATTTTCCAGTGAGGGCAATGTACAGCCTGGCTGAGGCCAATCAATACGCTCCAGGACCATTATCCTATAAAATGCCCACTTATTTAAAAAGGGGGTGGGAGGTACAGACCTTCAGATCTGATCCAGCTCTGTTAAAGTCAACAGCCAAACTTCCATTGATTTTCAGAGGCAAAGAGTTGGCATGTGCTTTAAAATATTCACAACCCAGGAATAATAGCAACAAGCAGAAAAATATAGAAGCAGCATCTTCAATCCATATACTATGGTCTGCGTGATACTTCTGTCATTAAATATAAACAATCAGCTGTTTGGAAGAAAATAAGGTTGCATAAGCAATTGTGCATTGCAGAATCCCTCAAAGCATAGGCAATGATTATAAGGACAAGGCATAAAACCTGGTAGGTGTTTTATTTGCATGTTCTCACACTGGTTTCTGAACCACTTTTTCCTTCCCCCTAGCTAGCACTCTGCTCATCCTTGCTGTTGTGCTCATTAGTCTGGTTAAGCTGCACTGCAGGATTCAGTTTGTTATTTTCAGTAAAATAAGTGAATTAATCTGGGATTCCATAATTATTCCTTTTTGGGAGATAAACATATTTACAACAATGTTTGTTCCTTAACCTGGAAGGCCTGGATTTTAAGTGGAGCCAACAGATGATTTTCAGAGAGGTATTAGCACAGCACTTTTATCTACGGTGGTGTCTGTGTCATGCCCCTAATCCTGCACCACTACTGTGCAGAAACAACAGGGAGTGCCGAACTTGTAAAGACCTTTAGGAATTAGGTAACTTCCTCTAGGGTATGAAGCTCTTGTGTCAAAAGTTCCCAGCATCTGTGGGGTTAGTGCTGATTTGTGAAGACTGCATTAACTGATTTTCGCTGTCATGGTGCTACTGGTGAATGGGGAGATGATAAAAGCCTTTCCTGATGAAAAACTGCTACCATTTTCATTTCAAATGAGGCACTGGCGTGGTTATTTTAGCCTTATGTTCACTGGCACAGCATGGATGAAAAGGAATCATAAACATTTTGTTTTGTAGCTATGGAAGTATTGGCTGCTAGCTCCTGGCAAGCCTGTCCTTGGATGCTGGATCATGGGGATGGCTGTGGGGACCTCCCTCCTGGGGGCTCCCCCTAACTGTGTGGGTCACATACATGAGGTGCTGAGCTTTTCCTTGGGACATGCTCACATACGGTGGTGATGGGATAAGTTCCAGGCAGGGAAAAATAATCGCTCTTTTTCTCTGGAAAAGTTTCTAAAAATTCTTCTTGATTTGGAGCAATGAATGCACAGCTCCTCAGCTCCATAGCAGCTGCACACCAGGGATGGTCTTATTCTTCAACAGGCTTTGTGCTTTCAAATTTTTCCTCCCACCTGGCTTGGGAGAAGCCCCGTGGGTGAGGCTGCCAGCGGGCCCGGGGCAGCACGAGGGGGTACGTGGCTGTGTGGGGCTGCAGAGGGGCAGCAGGTCCCCTGCCCATCCCCAGGGGCCAGCACCGCTCCCTGCCCTGGGTCACTCTGAGCTGGCCACACCGCGCACACGTGCCCGAGCCTGGGTTCACACTCTGCTCTCTGTGTTTTGACTCCACTCAGGAAGGTATCTGCTCCCTTTTGCCATTTCTCCTGTAAATGCAGTAGTGTTACAGCTTTGTGGGGCTCCACTACAGAGGAAACATTTTTATCTTAACAGCCGGTGACCCGGGAGGTTTATATATATGGGAGGACACTAACCTTTGGTCTAAATATTTCATCCTTGTTCTCAGCTCAGAGAGGGATTTTTATTTTCTTCTAAACATCTGAAATACTTCTTGGACATTTTAGAGTCCTTCACATATGGGACTTGAAAAGACACTTCCTTCTCTGTCAGTAGTATTTCAGATGCTTTTATACAAGAAGTAACATCAGATGACTATTTGCTTGTATCTTTTTTAATTACATCAGTCCCTGAATGAAGTGCATGGCCAGCAGGGCCCATCCTGCTTCCTAGGTGAGCGCCTCTCAGTGAGATGATCGGGCTCGTGGCTGCTCTCACTGCCTCCAGGGACACTTCCAAATTGCATTTCTCAACAGGAGGAGTGAAGAGCAATTTCTCTCCTGGCCTCCCCACGAGCTTTTCCTGTAGAAGAGTACAGTTCAGTAGCCATGACACCCCTGTACACAAGCCTCTCAGGAAGAAGAAAAACCTAGGTCTCCCTCTGACTTAACCACTGGGTTTCTCTGGAAAAGAGAGGCAGCACCTCTTCCCCCAGCTGTGTGAAAAGAAAGGAGAGACCAGACGCACAGGCAAAGGTGGGGGCTACAAACGAAAGTGCAGCAGATGCAAGAGCATCCCCTTCTTGGACCCCAAAGCGTGCCAGCCCACTGAGCCTGGTCGTGCCAGAGGAGCTTCTGGCAGTGTGGAGCTGCAGCCACTCAAACTTTAATTTTGAAAATGAAGTTTAAGCACCTCAGAAATCAAAATACAGACAGGTGGTAATTCTGAGGGCGGTATTTCTGAAATCAGGAACCTGAATTTCACCTGAACCTCTTTTTGGATCAAACCTTTGATAGCTTCTACAAAACATTATATAAAAAATCATTTTGTTGGATTTAACAGTTTCCACGTGATTTGAAAGTGCTGTTGTGTAGGAATGGACATAAGCACGTGCTTAAAAGTTAAGCAAATGCACAGATGCTCCTTTGAACTTGAAACTTCTCCTGGCTTGACCTGTGCTAGCAGGAACAGAAGGAGGGTCGTCTCTTACTCTGTACACAATCTACTCATTTTGCTTGTTTTTGTTCTTTAAAGTTGCATTGTAACAAATCAACTAAAAAATTTCCAAGCCATTAGTGTATCCCAAACCAGAAAGCCATGTCTACCCACTGCCAAAGAGCAGGAGAACAGGACACAACAGCAACATGTCAGGGTCTTGGCCAGTGGCCTTTCCCCTCAGCCATCACCACGCTCTCGCCAAGAGTGACGGGCACGCATTCAGGCTGCAGGGTCTCTCCCGTGCCGGTCCTGGGGTGGCAGGGCTGGCAGCTGCCTGGTCTGCCGCTGGGTAGAATACTAATTTCATGAGGGATTTATTGGAAACAAGACTTCAGATTGAATTATGGTGTAATTATGAACTGTTTTTGTGTGTGCTACAAGACTGGGCAACTTGCCACTGGGCACAATCCACTGTGCATCAAGCAACCGCGGGAGAACCTGCCAGTGCTGCCAGCCCTCCCCTCTCCCTCAATTAACCACTCCTTCTGACTGCCAGTTACATAAACTAAACTGTTTTAGCCTCATTTACAATATCATAAGTGAAGAGCGACAGGCTGAAACCATCAAACACCCTCAGCTTTCAGCAGCCTTATTCCTGCAATGACCATATGCTTGCGCACAGTTGTCTTTCTCAGCTGATCTGATACAAAATTGGCACTCAAATTTTAGCTTTAACATACCAGCTGTTAGCTGTAAAACAACAATCAGGGCTGTTCTTCAATCAGAAAATGTACTAGCTACCTTAAGGGTCTAATTTTTTTGACAACTATGAGTGATTGCTTATGCTTACATGATCCAGGCATAATTGTAGATGAAGATGAAATGCTGCTAAATGTGCTGCTTAAAAAAACACATCCCTGTCCTTTCCTTTTTGGCTGTATAATGTTTGGCAGTTGGTAGAGAGACAGACGTGGAGCTGAAAGATAAAGGATGACTTGCTGTGACAGTGGTGCAAGGCAAAGGACCGGATTTCCAGCTGGGGAAATCCCACCATGGCCCACACCAGTCCTGGCTCCTGCCAACAAGCACCCTGAGTCTGATGTTGCTATGAATACCTGGGAAACCTCCTTGGACAGCTTCTCAGCTGGTATAATAGAGCACGAATGATTTACCCCAGCTGGAAGAATGGGTTTGAATTTGGCAAATACATTTAACAGAATGGTTGCTTTTAAAAAGCAATTGTATCACAGGATAAACTAAGCTGGAAGGGCATAAATTGGACAGGGAAGCCAGTTTTCATAGTACTTGGACATCTCACATAGGCAGCCAGTTTCTAAATCTGGGCACCTAAGTCTCAACACATCTAAAAATACGATATTTCTTCTGTTCTTTTGTTTTTGCTGATCTTTCATCCTGCTTAGAATTATATTTTTTCCTTGAGTTCTAATAAAATGAGTTAAATAATTAATGCCACAATCCAATAACTGATTATAGAATTTTTTTCAAAATTGTGTGTAGCACTGTTCACATACTAAATCTTTTTGATTAATGATTTTTAAAGAAGGCTTGTTACATCCATAATGTAAAAAAGTAGAGATGTAAGCTACTGAAGTAAAATTCTAAATACCTTTTGTGAACAGTAATTTATTTTATAAGCTTGATTCTTGATGTGTATATAGGAAATACTAACATATTCTAAAGAAACTGCAGATAGAAGCCTCCTCTTCCATACCCCCCTGAAATCTAGTTTATGTCCATAGGTGAATTGCTGCTGTGAAGCCACTGCAATTTGACTTTGTACAAAAAGGGTCATTGAACAGAAGGTCAGGCAGCTGGCCATTTCCATTTCAAAGATGCTATCAAAAGGGCAAGAGGCAGTTCATCCAGCAGCCCTTTAGCAAACAAGATTTTCTCCTTTCTCATTTATGATATTTTTTATGCTAAAATAGTTTATAGGCTACTGAGAGAAGGGCCTTGATTCATTTTCTTCGGAAGGAAAGTGGACTAAGTGGAGCTTGGAAAGGACTTTGGTTCAAGAAATCAGAGGAGCTTTTGAGTAATGAGGAGCCATTTGGTGTCCACTTATCAAGAGCCTGGCAGTAAGGCAATAAATCATTACAGGGACTCTCCGCTTCAGCTGAAGACAATTGGAAAAGGTAGCTCTTTTATTACAAATTATGGCTTATCGCCTCCTTAATGGCAGGCCTCAGCTTTACGAATACTTCAGCTTATTAATCAAGATAAACCAAACAAGTTCAGAAAAGTTTGGGGATCCTGCATGCCAATGTGCCGTCAAAGAGGAAAGTCCACCACAAGGTTTGCAGTGCTGCCTGACAGTCGGAGGCACAATCCATCCCGCCTGCCAGTTGCTGACAGCTCCAATGATACTGGTTCTTCTGGGATTAGAGAATTGCCTCTCACCAATGAGCAGCTAAAATTTGCCCATTACAGTGATTTAAAAATAAGCAGTTCCTCCTCTACTATTTAGTGTACTTGCATAGCGGGACAGACAGAGCCAGAGGTTCTCACTGACACCTTGCCCAGGCTGGTGACTTGTGAACGTGCCCCTGCTCAGTAACAGGGTTGGTAGCTTAGCTGGTCATTTAAAGAAAAGGAAACGTATCGTGCTCTTGGGGGGAAAAAAAATGCTTAAAAAAATTTAGGTCCCATATTTTACTCTACATGCCATTCTGCTCGTCATCTCAGAGTGCTTTTACACTGCAATTTCATGGATTTTAATTCACAAATTCAAGGTGGGGAGAAGGCTGTCTTATCAACGTGCTTTGGAACTGAAATATCAGACTGCTCGTGGGCAGGAGGTGCGAGTCCCTGCTCCACCACGCAGCCCTTGGGAGAAGCAAAATACAAATACTGAAATTTCTGAAAAGCAAATAAAACAACCTTTCTGTACAAATTGTTGTGAGAATTTTAGGCTTCAGTAACTCAATATTTCCAATGGATAGAGCAAAGGATGATATATGGGGCAAATTTTGAAATTGGGCCACCACTGCAAACAGACTCCTGACCTGTGCTTGGGCTTGTACATGCAAAACAACTGATAACAGCCTGAAACTCCAGTGAATCTTTGGTCATCCTCCCAGCCCTTACCATGTCAGAGATAACGGAGTGAGCTCACAGCTTCCTCACCCACACAAATACCTTCAGAAGAATGTCAGCATAAGTTCAAAATATGTCATTGTAAAATGTTTATACAACATTGAGCTGAAAATCTATCGATGTATCTGTGTTATACCAATACATCCTGATAATAAGAATGCTTCATCACAGCAGGTCAATATTTATTGGAGTAAATCAACCCCTTGCCAATGTGGAAATGAAGGTTCCGTTACCTGAAATTGGAAGAGTTGTATATTCAGTTATAAAAACTAACAAGTGAAAGCTTTAGCTACTATACAACAACATCACTCCATTGACTTGATGGAGCTGCATCAGTTTACATCAGATAAGTCTGCTCTTAAAAGCCTTACCAGAATATCTGGGAAGGACTTGAATGGCCTTTATGCAGTGTAGTTACACAGGGCGGCGCAGCCAGATATGCAGTGGGCAGAGTGGTCCCCTGGCACGTGGCAGAGGAGGGAGCACCAAGCATCAGCCCAGTGAGCAGCACCCCTCTGTGGGTGAGCCCCTGCCCTCACTCAGCCCCCACAGCAGTGCTCACCCTCACCCAGAGGCACAGCAAGATTGTCAGTGCTTTTTGGTGAGCCCTCCTGTAAGGTGCAAGGGAACACATGAGGCCACATGGCCAGGAGCAGCTTGTGAGGGGAAGATGCTGATCCTTTGGGAACACCTCTCCCAGGTGCTTTGAGAGCATTGCTGCCAGCACCTCCCACTGCTGTCGTGCTCGTGCTGCCAGAGGCAGCGCCGACACGCTGCCCACATCCAGCAGTGAGATGCATCCCTCGGTGGAGGTGAGTGAGATCAGGGATGTGGTAATGGAGGGCTGGGGAAGACTGCACAGAGAGAAATGAGTAAATATTTTCTATTATCCCTCCATAGCTTTATCCCTGTTAACAATATTGATTGTGGAAAGTGAAGGTGAAGTATATGATTTTAAATACAGCTGTTGCGAGTCATAATTCAAATAAGGACATTTCAAACATGTCTGAAGCATGGCAGCAGCAATCAGCAGCACGGGACCACTTGGAAATATAGCCACTAACAGTCTTCTGAAAAGCATAAGGCAAATTGCCAGCAAAATAAGAGCTAGAGGATCACCACGGCTTGCTGTTTTTTCCAGAGCAGCCAGTGATGGTGTCCTTTGGAGAAGGAAAAGCATTTCCCACCAGCTGGTTTCTCCCATGCCTCTGCCCTACAAGCTTGGCTTCTGTTGCCGCTGCCTCCCAAGGCTGTGGAGGAGAAGGGACACTGTGCCGGAGGCAGCGCTGCCTCCCCCAGAGGTACCCTGCCCTGTGCTGCTAATGACGCTGCTCCGCTCCTGGGCAGCAGCAGCAGCTGATGCCGCTATTGTTTCTTTGACAATAATACAGATTTTAGACTTACTAGTCACGGAGACATTTTTCTTTCTCTCTTCCTAGCACAGCATAAGCTACTTTGTCACCCCAGGGACAGGCTTAGGCACAACTCTGCAGCGGGTTCGGTGCCGCAGTGGTGAACCTGTGACCCCTAGCACTGCTGTGGACATGCAAGTAAATTCAGAGGGACCAAAGGTAACTCTGGGGCTCTGCATTTTGTGCTCATCGCCTCTGTTTCAGCATCACAGCTACACCTTGTGCCTTTAGGTTTAGCTCAGTTTCCACTTGCCAGGAGGAGAATGAAGAAAAATGTCAAGATCTGCAAATGTAGCTAGACCTTAGGGTGCGGCTTCCCCCACTGGGGTGAAGAGCACATCTCCTCTGGGATTGTTCATACCAGTTATAAACTGAACCATGAGAAAAACCTCTGGAGTAACTCAGCAGCTCTCAGTTTGCTTTCTAAGTGCTGGAAATTGTCATCAGGTGTTTCAGAGGAGCCTCTGGACAGCCCAGAGATGTGACTTGTTACCGTAAGGGACGTGTGTTTGGCATTTAGGTAAACCACCAGCTCCACCAGATTTGAAGGTACTGTGAACATCAGACTGTCACCTTTAAAGCATAATAATGACTCCTCTATAAAGTTCAATCATGGGTTTTGTACCCATCAAAGTCAATGGGAGTTTTGTTGATGGGACCATGCTTATGTAAAAATACTACTGAAGAGGCAATCATTTTGAGGTTTTGTATTTTAGAAGTGTCAAATAGAAAGACCTTCCTTTCTACAAAGCAGTAACATGTCAGAGAACCGTAGACTTATAACCAAAGATCTATACCAAAAACCTGTAAAGGGAAAAGCTAACAAGAGGTTGTAAGAAAAGGTCGATGAAGCTGTACAAAAGGGTAAATATTCTGATGGTTTCCTCTCAAATGCATTGATATTAGGTTCAGAAAGAATTCTCCAGGTATGTCTGGTGCTCAGTTTTCCAAGTAAATATTGCTTATCTCTGCTTTTGATCCAATGTAAGACCACTGGCTGAAGGTCTGAGCAGTTTGTGAAATTTCACCTAAAATTTTCAGTGTGAATTCATTGAGGCTGCAGAGCTGGAACAATTGCCATTTCATTATATAAAATGAGAACATTAAACTTGACAGCAATTCCAGGGCATAAAATTTCAGCAGAGCTGTGGAAGTGGTAGAGAGCTATCTTCGACCTTTGGTCCATCATAAATGGGGAAAGAGATGTTTGTCTGAAAGGGAGAGAGTAACAGGCTTCTGGAGTCTGTTGCTGCTTTTATTAACACGGCAGCCTCCTGGTCAGCTGTGCTCCTCCAGCACGGGCTTGTGAGGCTCACACACCCAACAAGGAGGTATACTGGGTGTTATAATGGTGGAGGGGAAAATCTGAGACAGAAATGCCAGCATAGGTCTGCACCAAACCCTCTTGAGGGAGATAGGTAGGAAGAGCACCTTGATTAGGCATATTAGGTGTATAAGCTGTACTAAGTAATCAGCATGATGTGCCAAAAAGCAGTGACCAAACAGGGCTGATGAGTGATTTGGCTGAGTGAGCATCAGTAGCAAGCCAAAGGTCTGAGTAAGTACTACCTCTGAGTCAAAGAGATGTTTCTAAGAGCCTTGAGGAACTGGGCACAGAAAGTGTTAAGTACCAGAGACTTCAGATTTAGCTTAGGGTTGAGGCATGTCCAAGTTTCAGGGCATAAATAACAAAAGAAGATCTAAATCTGTAATATCCTCTGCAATCTTCTTTTTTCTTGTACTGAAGAAGCTACTGATAGTGTTTTGCTTGTGCTGATCAAAACCTCATTGTACTCTATCCCGGTCTTCTCCTCTTTTGCTCTCCAAGAGGCACTCATTTTCCTGTCTGACTGTCAAGTATCTAATCAGTTTTTCCCATGGACTCTGTACGCAGGAGAGTGATGAAGCCATGTTTTCATTCACAGCTTCAGAGCATCCCCCTGATAGGAACATATTTTTCTTGGGTGTTGCATGGGTGTCCCCTCTGTACACTCACTAGGATCTCCTGTTGCTGTCAGAGCAGTAGTACTCCTATGACTGATCTATGAGTATGTTGTGATTTAAGGGTTTTTTAAAGCGCCATAGCTTGAGCCAGGCAGCCGAAATGGAAAAAAATAATTCCAACAGTTTTGCTGCCTTTGCAAGGAGAGAGCGAGGAGAGACATGGGTCACCCTATGGAAATGAGGCTGAGACAGATAAAATGAAGCTGCAGCCTCAAAAAGTCAGCGGAGTTTGGTATGGATAACATTTGCCAAGTGTTCCCAACTCCACGTAGGCAACCCGACCTGCAGTCCCCAATCATGTGAGGTGTGTGCTGGCAGGGGCGACGCTGCAGAGCAGCCAGTCACCTCAGTGGTCTTTGGAAAAGTCCTCAGCCATGGGCGAGCCTGCTGCCATGTTCCCTGCCCACTCACAGTCTCGGCACTAAAAATGAGAGTCCGTGAACCCAAGGCCCAGGGAGGAGGTCTGTGACCTTTGTTGGGCTCAGAACACACAAACGCACCGCAACAGCGCCTGGGGAAACAGCTGCTTTGCAGGTCCTGGGGAGGCCACGATGCACCCTTGCAAGCGGGAGCCCTCGGCCAGTCCCACTGTTGCCTTGGGTGCTGATAGCACCTTCCTCCTGCACCTCCCAGCCCCTCTCCTGGCTTGCTGCTAGCAGGACGCGGTGATGATTCCCCCTCTTCATCTGCTAAACCTGCAAAGCAAAGATAATCCCCTTTCCGCTTACACAGTGTTTGACCTGCCCAGTGCCCCGAGGGAATAAAGCAAAGGATGTGGGGCGTGCAGGGCAGGGGGGGGTGGCTTTGTCACCTGAAGGGGGAAGGCAAGGGAAACTAGTTAAAATGGATTTAAGGCTGATTTTTGCCACCAGACCTGCTTCAGAAGAGCCATAACCCGGTACCTTGTGTTCCTGAAAATTCTGTGAGCGTTGGAACCAGTAAATTTGAAAGTTTCCTAATAATATGTCAAATATTTCACATGGTGTTAATGACAGATGTAATATCTCAGTTAACATAAATAATTGGTACTTTTAAAAGCACTGTGTTATTTCAACTGTGTTCTTATGGTTCAGATATTTCTATGGAATAGTCATATTTTCTTCTGACACCTTTACAAGTTGGGTTCAAAATGTATCATTACGAAATATGGTCAGATGCATTAAAATTATAATTAAAAAATTGCTTTTTACCCTGACATGAAAAATTTAAAGCTGGTACCAAGGAACAAAGTACTTTAACCTACTGGATAAAAGGAAAGCAATGTATTATTTTAAAAGTGAATTATTTTTCAGGAGTTTATTTTATAATGGTATAATGACATTTGTGGACCCTAAAGCAGAAATACTAGTCCTCACAGTTAATTAGCTCTTAGAGGGAGTTTTGCACACCCACATTATGAGTTATAATTGCCTGTTTCTGAGTTCACAGTGAGGACATTGGAGGGGAAGTAGCACACCCCAAACCTCTACAAAGGCCCCTGGCTGCCTTAGCAGCAGCCCTGAGGGTAGTGGGAGCCCTCCCCGCTCTGCTGCTCCCTGAGGCCATCATGTCTCTCGAGCTGCTGCTAGCTGCAGCAGTCCCTGCTCCTCGCACAGGATCCCTCCCTCTGATTTCATGGGTTTGCAGTAACCCGCTCTGCAGCAGTACAGCCAGAACCATACAAAATGTGCAAAGTCAGGGGTCTTACCCGTGATCACCAACTAAAAGAATAAGAAAAGGGATTTTGCTCTAAAAAGGTTGCACAAAAAGGTTAATTGTGAAGGGACTCAGTGTGGGAAATACCAGTTTGAGGAGCAGTTCTCCTAGAAAGCCGCAAGGTTAGAGAAAGTGGGAGAGGATCGGGACTGACACAGCTCCAAAACCGTAACCAGCAAACCCGTGTGAGCCAAATGGTCTCAAAGGGGAGAGACGGTCACAACCCAGGGAATGCAGAAAGCCAGAAGAGGGTGCTACAATATCTAATTATCCAGACAACTTATTTAAATAAGTTTGTTTAAATATTTCTCTGGCAGGGCTGTGAAGCCCTCCATCTGTCATGCACACAACCCAACTGCTCCCGACTGGGCACTGGGTCTAAATTCAGTTACCTCAGGGGTCGGTGGGACCCCAGTGGTGTGACACATGTTATTGGGCTAATGTGGTTTGGGTTGGAGACTGCATCTAAGAAGAAGAAAATGCAGGATCAAGTTACCACACTGAGAGCTGTGGGCTATGTGGAAAACATCTCCCCGGGCCTCATCACTTCCCCAGTCACCACCACCTGCTTGACGTGAGGTGTACCCTTTACTGCATCGATGGTTTCAGCACTTGGAGGAGAGGTTTAAGGGGAGGCAGGGAACTGTTGCTTAGTTGCTCTATTTTTGCTTGTCATGTAGCATTGTCTCCAGGTAATTATTCCTCATACAGGCAGTGCAGTTGCAGGAATGCTGTGGTGTACTGGCCAGAGTCCAGTATCAGAGATGGCATGATTGCATCTCATCATCCATTTTAACTTGTCTAATTTAAACTTTCACCTGGCCAAGAGTGCCATGAAATGTACTCATAAGACATATTACTCATTACTTCCAAAAGTACCAGATACAGGAGGGTGGGACAAGCCCCTTTGCAGATGCTACCAACCAAGAGGGTGCAAGAAAGGACAAACAGCCCTGGTCCCAGTGGTGACATGACACAAAAGCCAAAGTCGGGTGCATTTATAAATAGTTTCTGTAGGTGCAGGCTTTATGTTTCTCCTCCCTGGGACACTGCAGAAAAAGTTCTAGTCCATTGACCACCTTGCACTGGGCATCTTGACTCTACAGTCTATTAACTGGAACTCTGGAAATTGAAATAAACATTGAATTAGCCCAATGGCCACTGCTGTTAGGAAGTAACCATAAACTGCCAAGAGAGAAACTAGTGTTTTAAAAAGCGCGAGGAGAAGCTATCATTTCCTGTCCTCAGGAGCTTTGCCACACAGACAGATAAAACAAGTCAGGCACAAGATGTACCCTAATGTTGTTTGCATGCCAGAAGCCTCTGTACAGTAATTACAGAGATGTCTAGAAGCGTCATAATTATTAAGAGCTGTCAGCATTTCCATTACAATCCCCTTTGTGCATGGAGTGAGCCTCAGATGCCTCGAGACGCGGTGGGCTGGAGGCTGTGTGCAGACACGTGCGTGTCTCAGCTGCATCACTTCACCGCTCGGGGCTCTCCCTGGCCACCCAGGTGTTCCTAAGGCCCCTGGTGGGACCTGCTCTGCTCTGGGAAGGGAGAGAATTAGCTGTTCCAAATTGTGTTTTAATTATATACTCAGTCCTTGCACACCTTGAAATGGATCATAACAATGAAAGACATTTCTAGAGGACAAGAGTATGATGTTTCGGACATCAGATTAAATCTCAGGGGCTGGGTCTGAGAGCTCAAACTCCTTCCTTCACACAAGCTGAGTGGCACTGTACGGCAGTTTCCAAACAGGGCAGGTCACAAAGAAGCAATGGAAGTTGCTGGGAAATATTTTTAAAGCCTTTACTTTTTTTACAATTTTTTTGCAAAATTTTCCAGTTTAGAATTTTTAAGAGCAAATTTTTAAAAAACCCACAACCTTTTTTCCTTGCTTTTTGTCATAAAGTTTTATTACTGACACACATTAATACTCTACAGGAAAAAGATGTTGCCTGGTTCAGTCTGAACTGATCTCCCACACCCTCTGACCTGACATGAGATTCACAGTCATCTTCCAAAGGTGAAAATCTTCTATTACCATTTTCTGGAGATAATTCTTGTGCTGCAAAGGGTTATTGGAACATGGGACACTACGCAGTGTTTTTACACCAGTATTATATAAGCAGAAGATTTGGAGATACAGGGTGAAAATAGAGTGGCTTTTCTTATAGGACATCATGTTTCTATTCCCATTCTGTTATAGCTCACACTTGAAAAAATATGATTTGATGCATACTACCTTATGAGGCTAGTATTTTAAACCATATGTTAAAATAGACTTAAAAAAAAAAAATCTGATTTATTGTTCTTGCTGTGTTTGTTCCTCCTGTGAGTCCCAATACAGCTTTCTCTCCATAGTAATTTACACTGATAGCAAAGCTAGTCAGTGGAAGAAAAAAACTCAAGGTACTAAATATTCTAGGGTAATACGTGGCAAATAAGATGCTATTGAAATTAGCAAGTATGTTAAATACCATGAAGACATAAACAGAAACTGGAGGTCCTTTTCCTTTCCACAGGGGAGACACAAGCATGGCACAGATCTGTGGAGTCTCTCTTCAGCATTGCTCAGAGCATCACACCAACTCCAGTGCTCACACGCACCCCAGCAGGGATTTGCTGTTGCCTGAGGGGCACCTGCTTTCATGACTTCAGTAACTCCAAAATTAACAGGAAAATTAGGAGCTGATAACCAAAAGGCATCAATCTGAAACTGCAATAACAGTAACTGGTTTAGAGAAAAAATAAATATTAGAAATCCCTTTCAGATTGCCCAGGGAGAAAAGGTTGGGGGAGCTGTTTGTGTTTTGAAATGCCATGTAATTTGGGGGGAAGATTACATATTTGTCACTGGTGAACAACTGCCTCGACAGAGTGACTTCCATTTGTGAGCACCATTTGCTGCATCAGGATCTGACCCCCGACGCTTGTGGGGCCGTTCCTAGTCCAGGGCTGCGAAGTGAGGGCACAGCCACCCTGCCGTGTTTCCCAGGCTGAAACACCAGCCCCCAGGTTTGAGAGCCGCCGGGTGCCTGCAAGCAGATGTGAGGGCTATCTCCGCTTGTTTAGTGCCTGTTCTCTGCAGGCACCGTGTGGGGAATTGAGAGGCAAAGACATCCTGCAAGTGTCCGTTTCAGCTCAGCCTAATTGGCTGTGGCCTTTCAATCAGGCACTTCATGAAGACACTTAGGAGTGTGCCTGCTGCTCTTCTGCATGGGCAAACTGGAGATTATTTGAGCCACAGGTTAAGAAGGGATGGACCACCCCACTGCCATAATCAGCCCTCATCAATCACCACGTTCAGCGTGGACACAGAAGGGCTGAAGTGCAGCTAACAAGACTTTGTCAGTTAAAAGCTAGAGCTGAGGGTATCACAAGTGTTAAAACACTCTATTTACTATATGTGAAGGTAAAGCAATCTATATCCCAATCGCTGGAGTCATTTGAGGCACACGGGTTGCTGACAAATGTGGATGGACAGATATGTAAAGATGATGCGTCATGAGCTCTGCTGATGAGTTTACAGCAGAAGCCTCTGAATTCACATCAAATGTGTCAAAGGGTGACAGAACTACATCACACAAACTCTGGCAGTTTAATTTGGTGTCAGCTATTAGTGTTGACTTTCAGCACTATTGCCGCTCAGTGTTTCTGCCAGCAAGGTGACATAGCCTCACAGATTGCTAAATTTCTTTGTTGTAAGAAATAGGGTTTGCTCACTGCACAGTAGTCCTCTAATAGAGGAAATCCAGAAGGTCAGAAAACTATTTTTCCAGGCTGCAGTACTCCATTTTGTGACCTAGACTTTTCATTACATTATTTTTGGTTAAGTATTTGATTGTGTCACTACATGGAGAAAATGTCTGTGTCTTGGGTTTTTTAATTATTCTCAGTTGTTTGGAAAGGTCTCATTCATGTTACGGGCTCTGCTCGGCGATGCTGGAATTTACCAGATGCACTAGAGGAGTGTGGAAGAGTGGAAGGCTTTGAGAACTGAATTTTCCATTCAGAACATTTTTCAAGGCAAAGTGGTGTTTTTAATATGTCTTCCTCATCAAATACTTCCTTTGGAGATGGTTTGGGAGATTGGCAATAGACCCCAAATGGAAACATTACAGCTTCCCCTTCTTCTATCCCTTCTTAGCTATTGTTGCAGAGCCTTGCAAAGGATCGAGAAAAGAGGCATAAAATGGAGTAAGAGGGGGACAAGTGGGAAAACAAAAGCTACGCTACTTGAGAATAGAAAAGGTTTTAGGGGAAATACATCCAAACCCAAAACATTTCAAAATGTGTTATGTAAAACACTCTCCTTCATCAACAGGATAGGGTGAGCAGAAAGAATAGTCGTATCTTCTAGAAAGACTTAAAATGGTTGATATCCAGTTTCATTTCTTTAAAGATGTCCAGTGTAAACACCAAAGCGTGAGCGCAGGCGTACCCAGACACCCTGCGCCAGGAGTCCCTGCCAGGCTTGCGGCGGGGGGTTTGCAATGGTGCTCCCAGAGCTGGAGATGAGAAAATACAGCTCCCGTTGCAATGAGATTGTTTAATACATACTCTCTATCATTCACCAGCGTAAGTTTAAGCAGCACATAAGCCACTTTGACACAGCAATATATCATTCAAAAACAAAACCTGTGCACTCTGCACCGGGCATGGGCGGATGGATAGCTCATCAGAGGGAGAGAGAGTCTTTCATCAGCTGCCTTTCACCGAGTGATGACAATAATCATTTCAACACAGAGTACACAACCTAGAGTGATGAAGGCAGCAGAACACATCTGGCCTGATCTCTTTAATACCGAATATTTTAAAAACCTGAGAACATTTGTCGGAGTGGTTCAACACAATGCCTGAGCTGTAGGAGAAAAGGTTACATTTATTAAAAGAAGAGCCAAGAAAAAGGAAGACAAACTGCCTGTGACAGAAAAGCGTGGCTTGTGCTGCATTCAGCTCCAGCCGTGCTAGTAACTTCACACTGGGGATGTCAGAAGGCCAAAAAAATTTTACAGCTTTTAACATCTGCTCCAAAACCAACCAAAGTCAATGTAAAGCTCCCATGTATTTCAGTAAGCTTTGTCTTGGTATGGCATAGTTACACCAACCAGGTGCTGTTCTACACAGCAATATAGCAATATTCAGTCCTTAGATTGTGCTTGTCCTCAGGGCAGAGCAAAATGCTGTATAAAGTTGGCCAGCATCGTTCCCATAGGTTACGAAGTGAGAGGTGGATGCAGAGCAGTGAACTTGCTTGACTGAGGTCACCCAGAAGATTCAGGGCAAAGCCACGTCTGGAAACAGAAAAACTCTAAGCCCTTAGGTAGCATTCAAGTGCATTTGGCTTGGTTCCAACCACAAAGCAAGCTGCCAGGTCTGGAGGGCCTTTGCCAAGTGTTGTGTTATTTGCTGGCAGCCCACAGGTCCCATAAGTGTGTGATCCCATGTGAGAATTGTACATGGATACCTCCCAGCCAGAGCCTCGATGAACATTTTTGATCTAGAGCTCAAGGACAGTTTCCTGCCTGCTCCCTCCGTTCAAACAGCACACATGAGAAGGAGGTAAAAATGTCATCCGTCTTCTGTGCTAGGCAATAAAGGACTTAGAGTGTGGGAGGAAAGGCTGCATGACAGGACACAGGCATGAGGCTTCTCTGCCATTGAGAGCGATATGCAGGAGGAAACAGTCTGTCAAGAGCAGGAGATAGCTTCTTAGTAGCTGAAGGGAACTGGGTGGACATGCACACACACAGCTCCCGGGACATATTTTTCTTTCATGTAAGGTACAAATAATGTCCCAGAGAAACCTGTTTGCATTCAAGTTAAGTGGCAATGGGTATAATTCAGGTTCTTGATGACCTTCTGGCAAGTAGGAGCACCTCAGCAAGTCTAGAGATAAAGCCCTAAAATAGATCAAAATTATGTCTTTGAGTTCCTCCAAGGATTTCTTTACAGTGTCATCTATATACAAACCTGTTCTCTGCTCAGCAGCAGGAGTTTTTCATTTTCTATATTCAACATAGTGCTTTTACTAAAAATCCTCTGTTAAAAAGTCTCCTAAAAGGACGGTTAGAAATGGATTTTAAAAGAATTCATGTATTAACATGCTGGTCAGAAAAAAAGAGATGGAGAAGGTCATAATAAACAAGACAATATGAAGAAACAAAGCTAATTGCCAGCCTGGGAGAGCCATGCAGCACATTCCTAGTAAGCTGTCTGTCTTAAACCCTCTGGATCAAAAAGTGATTAATCCTACAGACAAATGTAGCCTTGATGGTAGAGATACGCAAAATCCCCTAAACAGAGCGATGCAGTGTTATACTTACCGTTCTGAAGGCCTCAATTAAAGGGTCTTTAACTCCAACCTTTCCCATTATGTTCCCTGATGTACCAGAAAACCCTCTCCTCGTGGCAGCTCACTCCGAGCCTCAAAAAACTGCTCTTGGCAGTGCCCAATGCTACTCGGCCAAGCTTTAGCCCTCCCTTGACAGTTCCCTTCCCCGGGGCTGAATTAGCCGCCCCAGCTGGCATGAGGAGGAGTGGGCACCTTGGCATCACCCCCCAACCACATCTCCTGCAGACCCCTGGAGCCAAGCAGCTCTGCAGGCGGCCCCAGGCACCGCTGGCAGGGAAGCTGGGAGGCGCGTGGGAAGGGGCACGATGCAGGCAGCGAGGCAGCGCGATGCAGGCAGCAAGGCAGCATGGTGCAGGCAGAAAGGCAGCAGGGTGCAGGCAGCAAGGCAGCAGGGTGCAGGCAGCAGGGCTGTAACAACACGTGCCGGCTGCCTGAGGGCACGCTAGTCGTGCCCTGTGCATGAGCAGGGGCACGGGCAGGTCGGGGCAGCTTCTCTTCAGCCTCCAAGAAAACCCAACACAAGAGTGACAAGGAGAAGGGAAGGAAGATGGGGGGAGTTTCTATGGCATCATTTCTACCCAAAATTGCAGAATTTTAACCCTGCATTTCTGCCTATTACAAGCCACGTGCCCGTGGGATGGGACCAGGCAATGCTTGATGGCTGGCATGTGCCCAGGAAGGGACACAGCCTGGCCCCAGTCAGAGGCTGTGGGAAGAAATCCCCAGCACTGCCCTATCTTGGCCATGGGAGCAGCACTTGGGAAGCCTGAACTGACCAGGACTTCCTTTGCTGTTCTAGATTTGGTCTTACTACAGTCTCACTTTATCTTGTGCTTGGCTGTAACCATCAAACTGCACTAAGCAAAAATGTTTTCTAGAGCATTCTTCTGATCTCTGCCTTTAATCTGATTATCTCCAAGGTTGCCTCTATAAATACTTTCTTTCTTGTTTGTGGGTTTGCATGCTCTTTGCTAATATTAGCAAGCTAGCTGCCCTGGGCAGCCCAGCGGAGCACGCACTGGCAGTTTGTGGAGCTGCATCTGCCCTGAGCTGCTCCCCGGCTGTACAAGGGCTCCCTCGCCACCCTCCTGGCTGCTGGACCGCTGCTTGGAAACACAGCCCCAAGACAAATTACATCTGGTTAGACAGAGCTCGCTGAGAGCACTTTTTCTAAAGAAACTATTTTTGAAAGTGAAATTATTTTAGATGCTTTTTAACCTTTTTTTGCATTTTTGTAAGATAATACCAAACCCCTGAAAACTACGCTTCGGGAATCAAAAGATCTCAGGTTAAATGTAGTTGAACAAAAAAACTTCTCAAATTATTTACACATTTAAATGAATATCTACATTTAGAAGGAAAAGAAGATATTTGTTGGGGAAGACCTTTTTTAAAAAATAAAAGCTATTTCCCTCTTTAAAAAATGCAGAGAGTTTTTTGATTGTCTCTGCTGCATTTTTTTACTCAGCACATCTCCTTTCTAGTTTATTACACGTTGTGTTAAATAAGTCCTTTTAGACTCAGCCGTACATCACTGGTACAATTCACTAAAAGGCTTTAGAAAACACATCACACTAAAAGTATGGGTGCTAGAAAATGCTCTAGGCACTATATGGCAAAACACGGGACTGAAAGTCTTTATCAAAACCAGACATCAGTGAAACATGTTGTTGCCTTGCCAAATCCCACCCTCCTGGCTCCGGCCCCGCCATTCAGCACCGGGTGAACGCTGCCGAGGGGTGCGTGGCCACGTAACACGGCATGCCAGGAGCGGGCACAGCCGCCACGGGCAGAGCTCACCCTTGCCAGAGCACGCCGGCAGCAAACTGCAGCCATACTACGGGCATGGCAAGGTCGACCCACCTGCACCCATCTGTGGGTGACCGCACGGTCTCACTCCCAAACCACATCATCGACGCTTCTCCCACTGTGGTCTTGCAGTGGCGGCTGCCGAGGAGAGTGTTGGCTGGTGGCTCCAGGCTCCCTCGGATGCCTCTCTCAGTTATTCTCAATGTTAAAGACTTGCTAACACAGTGAGTGAAAACACAGGAATGTGAGGAAAGTCTAAGCGAGCACCTTCATTGACTGAAAAATTATTGTGTGAGTTACGTGGCCATGCTAGGGCCGCTCAGAAATATGAGGCTTAGATGTCCAAGTTCAGGGGGCTTGAGCAAACATCCACAAAAATGGGGAGAATCAGCCCTGTGTATTTGACACCAACATGAGAGGTAATCGGTGTGCAACAAATGCATCATTCAAATGTTTCACTCCATTTGCCAATCGAAACCAGAATTCCTATGCTTATAAATAAGAACCTTGCTCTGTACAGTGTGAGAGCCTGAACTTTCCTGTAGCGCTGTGTTATTTCACATCCCAAACACTGCTTGTCTACTGAACCAACTGGAAAAGACGGTGGTTCCCAGGGGAGAAGGGCAGGGAGTGAATACCTTCCTGACCCCTACAGTTGCTCATTTTATGCCGTGAAACATGAAATTTGATTACTCTTATCATTAGCTTAGCTCACATAGCTACAAATGTTATTAGTAGCCATAAAATTATCAAGGCCCTTTTAAAATCCATTTTTAAAGAGTGTGTGACATGTATTAGCAGATCTGAAATCCTGATTTCAAATACCCTCACTTGAACATCAGAAACAAAATGTCGAGCTAAGCAACAGTGACAGGGCTTGAGAAGCGCTAATGAAGAGTGGTGCCATTGCCTAAGAGAAACATTACACATTATTAACACATTAGCCCACTAAGGCACTGTGCCAGCTGTAATAAGCAACCAATTTGGCATGCTAACTTAGATACACAGGACCATTCAGAAAATCTTCCTCCATTTTTTTCCTCCCCGGTGGACAAACACATGGTGCAACCTGTTCCCATCTCGCTAATGCCCAGAAAATCGCTGCTTAGCTGTGCCCTAGTTCCTGTGCACAGTTGGTCACTGCACTATTAATACTTTGACACCAATCTTTCTGATGCAAGGTCCAGTTCACAAATTGGCTACATATATTATCTGTGCATGGGAGTGTGGGAGGGATAAATCATATTCATTATTCACATTCATGAAATTCCAAACACATGGGAAGTACTGATGGTGTCCTTGGGGAGCTAGAAACAGCTTGTCAGAGATATCCAAGTAAAAGGGGTGCAAAATCAATTATGAAAGGAGGTGTTTCCTGCTCTAACAAGCTAATTACTGTACATCAAGTCACAAAGGGAAAACTGATGCTTTTTATTTTTTTAATGGAGGTGCTGTCAGATTAAATCAACTTGGAAGGATGACTGGGTTTAATGTATTCCCTCAGCTGATGCTCTCTTTAACACATTTACATATGCAAACATGTTAATATTCTGTCGGAATCCGTGAAATAGGACTGACAGGGCAGAACCTAACAAAACGGTTATGTGACCCCTCTCCTGCAGCTTATTTACGTCGTTTACATACGCTGGTAACTCCAGCTCAAACGGAGAGTGATTGCTTGGGAGTCACTACTGTGAAAGCAGGAGCATTTCAAAGGGGAAATGATACATCCCTGCTGCTGGAGGGATCCATTTTAGGAGGCAAACCAAACATATAAATTGCTAATGAACTATCCCTTCCTGTCCAGCACAGCTAGCAGAACTGCAGATGGTTGGATTCCCCCTGGGATAAGAAATAGGTGAAGCTGGGGTATTTGTTAGATGGCTTCCAGGTTATCTGCCAGGAGCAAACAGCTGTGTCGTGCTGCCTTTTCCACAGCAGGAATCAGAGTGAGGGGTATTCACTGCCCGCCTCTCCCAGCCCCTCCGCCAGCCCGCACCCAGCAGGGCTCCCTGGCTTTCCTCAGGGCTCCTGTCCCAGTGCTTGCCTTGGACGGAAAGCTTCTCTGCTTCCCTCTATCCATTTCTGCAGCCTTCTCTGCCTTTCCTTACAGACTCACAAGCCTCCAAAAGCTAGCAGTCAGCAAAAGCTCCCTGTGCACACAAGCCTTTGCGTTGGGCAGCGATGCTCACCTGTGTTAGGGGTCGAGGCACTAATGTTTCCATTCGCTGCTCTCTGAAAGATTAATTGTTTTCATGCAACCATGTGCACCGGAGGCCAGGGGTTACACCCTGCCCACAACGATACCGTGTACGTGCAAATACCCAGAGAGCAGTGTACAGATGAAGGCTTACACCTCGCAGGCATCCAGCTGCTTCCCCAGCGCGATGCTTTCCACAGCATCAGGGCGAGGTGGCAGGGGCAGGGCCTGTGTTGCCTGACATGCCCAGGAGCCCCTGCCTGCAGGCGCCAGCCAGCTCCCTGCCTCTGCCGGCAAACACTGCCCTCAGCACAGTGCCAGGGGCTGCAGAGGCTGCCGGATCAAGAAAAGGTCATGTCACCTCATATGCCTACAAGACAGAGAACCAAACCCTGTCTTAGGTCTCACTAATTCGTTGGAGTGGGCTCGGCAGAAAGCAACTTCAGTGCTTTGGCCAGGCTCTCCAAAGCTGTGGGCCAAACCCCCTGCAGACAAACAGCTTCCAAGGGAAACGCACAGGCTGTGCTCTGTGCCTGCTGCAGCACACTGGCCAGAGTTTGCAGGCTCTGGCGTGATGGCTGTACCCAGCTGTGTCAATCTGTTTCCACCTCTGAGCTGACTATAGCTGAAAGACAGATGACCTGTTATATATTTTCTTACCTTTAACTATTCCCATATGATCGGAGTGTTTCTGGGCTATAGATAATAGGTCCACTCTTGAAGTCTTTATCAGGGCCAGGTTGTCGCTGGTCCCTGCAACACCAGGTGTACAGGGGAAGATTAGAAGGAGCAATCAGATTTCCATTTGTTCAGAGCAAAGGTGGAAGAAATTTCTATACTTAGATGTAGTAACAAGCTGCTTTCCATTGTATTCAATGGGCAAAACCATGCTCAAAAAGAGCTGGAGCATCTCCCGTTGCATGTCACCCACCTGCAGAGCAAGACAGGAGAGAAGGTTGCATTTCCCAGAAGGTGTTTCAGCTTGGACACTATCACATCGCTCCTTCGAAAAATGAATGTAATCAAGCTCCTTATTCAAGCCAAACTCCAAGCATAGCTCCACCTAAGTGCAAAGGGAGTAAGGATTCAAAACCTGGTCCAAGATGAGCCAAACATCTCTTTATTTGCCTGTTGTCTTATCTCCTACTGAGTAAGCATGGGCAACACTAGGGAAACGATGTCATTCATAAAGTGGATTGATGTCCTTGAAGCTGTTCAGCTCCTTCTTGAGGAAAATGCACAACCTGTGTCTTAGACTCAGATGGATTCACTCACTTGTGGAATTTATCCCTTGATACCATTGTCTGACACAGGCTTTTCTTCACACACACATCTGCAGACAGCAATTTCCTATTACAGATGCTGCCCATCACCTCCATGTTCTTTTCTTCCACTCACAAGGAATTCAGATGTAGGCACTTCAGAGCAAACTGGGACAGCCAAGGGAGTCTGGCCCCAGCTTGCCTGTGGTTTAGCACAGACCCAGAGGAAAGGCCTCACGGAGAGAGCAGAGTCTGGCCAGCAATCCCGGCCAGGACACTGTGACCCAGGCCAAAGGCATGCTGCACGACAGAGCCCTTTTCTCCAGGCTCCGTTTTCCTGGTGCTCCCTAGCAGCGCTCTGCACAGACAGAATGGAGAGCGATGTTAATGACGAGGGCAGTGCCTGTAGGGAGGTGGGGTGGCTGAAACCTCTAAAACTTCAGCCCAGAGCAGCATGTATCCTTCCAGGCAGATGGGAGCTGTTGTTGTCAGATGCACTGTGCAAGGGCAAGCGGGAAAATGGAAAATGAAGGGAGTGTGAGCTGCTGGGCGTTTCAAGCTCTGCCTTGCCAGGCAATGTCTGCTTGCTCCTCCATGGCTGGAGCAGATGAGTTGGGCCTCTGGGAGCTCTCTGAAGAGCCTGCGTTGGCCCCACATGCTATGATGCACTCTCCGGTGAAGTCTATAAAGGAGAAAACGGAGAAGATGGAGACATCTGCTGGGAAGCTGTCAGGTTTATTAGATACATGCGAGTTTGGGGACGGAGCAGCAAGAGGATCTCAAGGAATCTGAGCTCAAAGAAATAAAGGCAACTTCAAAAGGCACAAGCAGACCAGCAGAATCACTTAACAACAGTTTTTTGCTGGCAATACAATTGAAAACACCTGAGAATCAAATCGGGATTCAGCCTATCCCCCTGCCTGGAATTGCAGCTGCTATTGATTCTGGGCGCTAGATCTTAGGAAAGCTCCTCTGTAAACTCCTGACACTGGCCATTACAAGCGATCCCAGATGTGGAAGGATTTATGGGATCCCCACACTTTAAAATATGCACAGATTAAAGACTGTGCTAATTCTAAAGCTAGAGGGAGATAGCACTCGCACCTCCTCTGCTCCCCTCAGTGCCAGGGTGTCACAGCAGTGGCCTGGGGACCACGGAGCCATGGCAGCTCATGGAGTGCGCCGAGGTGTCCACGAATGGGGACTGGGAAAAACACGTTTATAAATGCTCTATCACAATCCATGTGAAATGGCTTAGCGTCTCTGTCAAGAAATCTGGTGCAAATCACAGGTCACCTGCAGTTAATAGTCCTTACACAGGAGAGTGTTTTCTCATGACTTGAACTACCTCGCCATAGCACAGAGGAAGGACGGGCAGCCCTTCGTCGCCTGCTGGAGGATCCTGGATGCTGTAACCCACTGGAGCTCCTAAATGCCCCGCATCAGCGTTGCAACTTTTCCTTTCAATTTCATCCCACAACTCCTGTCCAGGGATCCCATGGCAGAAATGGGGAGCCTGAGGGATGGAAACACTATCTGGAGCCTTTGTAAAGCAAAAAAGCAACCTGGTCCACCTTCCACCCAGCCCAGTGCCCCTAATTCCAGGGAAACAGTCTGCATTGACTCAAGTCGGGATGAAATCAGCTCCTTCATGCTGCCAGAATAAATGACGCTGTTGGCAGTGTCAAATACCAGGCCAGCTGCGTCCAGAGAAGGCAGCTTTTCTTCTGTGGCAAAAGGCAGGAGTGTATCTCCTCGCTGTGTATACCTGTGAGTATCGCTGCAAAGAGCAGCATCACTAAAGGCAGGGCGATGTCATATAATTTCCTAGTTATTTGTCTTTAACAAAACAGTATGCTTTAAAGTAAAGAAATTGAAATCTACCTGATGGGAAAGCTGGGTGTGCAGCCGTTTGGTGGGGTTTGATTTTAGACAGTGAATACAGCAAAGCTAGCTGCCAGCTTGTGTTCACACACATCTCCGAATTGTCTCTGAGGTCTCAAAACTAATGATCGATGTGTTGTCTGTTGTGGTAAACAGACATTTTTAAAAGATTCCTGCTTCATAGTCCACAGAAGAATTTGATTTCCATGCCTATTAAATAATGATGGATTTTATGACAGCAAATGTAAAATCTATCATGTGACTGGGATTAACTTTTGCTGATAATCCAATATCTGACCCTATAGCAAAGTAACTAGTGCTTCGTGTCTCTGGTGCAGCATCCACCCCCCTTTTGTAGCCTGGGCTTGGGGCAGTCTCCCGGGCTGGATCCTCCGTTCCCCCCCAGACCTTACCAGACTGCTGCCAGCTTATCCCAGGCAAGGGAGAGCAAGGGAGCGCAAAGATACACCAACATCCCCTGCGTTTCTAAACAACTGGGAGATGAGAGTGGGAGGGAAGCCACCCAGATTTGCAGGATCATTTCAGAATATCATTTCCTATTCTCATGTGTATTTTAACATAGGGATTGATGTTAAGTCCCTGTGAGTGCTCAGCTACTGACAGCTCGCAGTTATTCCCATACTTTCTTGACACACAGCACAATATCTTATCGTGGCACACTCTGCACTTGGGCAGGGGGTTGTCGCGTGGGGCTGTGAGCCCTGGCTGTGCGGTGGCACACAGTGCCTGCCCGAGCCGGGTACCAAAATACCAGGGCACTCTTCCTTAGAGGGGAACTTCACTTTTTGCTAGCAGGTGAGAGGCAGAATCAGAATAACTAACAGATACTATAAGCTTCTTATTAACAAATTAAGAGAGCTCAAAAAACAGAAAGGCCTCTTCCCAAGGCCTGCTGCTTTATGTGAGTGGCACAGCTGCCACACAAATGCTTTAAAACTGCCAGATCAAGCCCTGACTGAGCTGTTTAAAGCCCCACAGACCCCTGCACCACTCTGAGTGACGTTTGCTTTTGCTTCTACAGCCTCTAAGGTGAATACCTTGTAAAACTGCTACAGCCAAGGGTATCAAACAGCTGCTCAAGCCCTTCAGAAAAAGCAAAGCTCTGCAATCATTAACAAATGCTTGTGATGTGCTACCATGTTGAAAAACTACTCCCCTTCAGCAGCAAATGATAAGTATATGAAACAAGAAAATCTATCAAATGTATCCAATGCCGATGTCATGAGGGGTATATAATCTGTCCTCAAAATGAAGGCCATGGGGTTCTCTTGCTAGATACCATCCCACTGGAATGATAAACGTTGTGGGCTTGCATGAGGCAGAGGAGCCAGTTCCCACTGAAAGAGAGTGGAAGCTCATTCTTCACTGCCTTGATCCCAAGTCAAGAATCTCTCTCTCTCTGAATAGATGTGAAATCTGCTCCAGGCAGAGCAGCCTCGGTGTAGGGTGATGTGGGCAGAGACCATCTCTGAGTTGGGGCACAGTGTTAGCATCCTCCTAGCCAGAGCAGAGCTGTGTCTCTGCCTCAGCTTAGCTTCTTAGCACAACCAAACCAAGTAGGTCATCAGGGAGGCTCTCAGAAATGAGTCAAATGTGACAAGACCCCCCTTTTGGACCGACCCAGCTTCCCTGAGGGAGAAAGGGGCAGGGAATGGGATGCTCAGATTGCCCCAGCCACTTCTGGGGCAAACATTTACTTTAGATTAAGTGGCATGTAAAGGAAAGAGGAGCCCTCTCTGGCTGGCTGCTAGGGTTGATAGTTAAATATTTATAATGTCCAAATTAGCATAGTGAAAGCTCAATTCATCAATTTGTTCTGGTGTGTTTGTAAGAAGGGGAGGGGGTGTCAGGCACCCCGCAGGAGATGCAGCCATGGGTGGGTAGGGCATGCATGCTGCCTCCATCACGGATCCAGAGCACAGCTCCCTGCTGCCACTGAGACTTGTTGCCCTGGCTTACCCTTTTGGCGGGGTCAGGGAGGAGGCCGGCTGTGAGGATCCCTCCTCTCCCCCAAACCCACCTGCCCGGGGGGCAGCCCCAGGCCACCAGAGAGGCTGCAGGCAGCAGCCTGGCCAGGCAGCGCCAGCCCGGGGCTGCCCGTGCAGGGGCCGAGGAGGGTGTGAGCTGCCCTGGAAGGGTTAAGGCTTTTCAGGCCGAAATCCCCCAACAGAAGGCAGGGTCAGCCTCAGAGCTGAAATCTAAGTGCTAATGACTGATGCCCTTCACCCCTCCGCTGCCTCCAAAGGCGAGTGCCCTGGATGAGCCGGGGCCGGAGAGCATTTAACATTTGAACTTCTTCTCGTCTGCGAGGCAGCAGGCCGTTGTGCGCGGGGTCGCTGACCCCCAGCCCCGCTCCCCCCAGCCCCTCAGCTGCCTCCCAGCCCCTAATTGAATGACAGATGGTCAGCGGCAGGGAGAGGGCAGGAGCAGGGCCCCACGCCCCCGGCGCTCCTGCCCACGCAGCCCCCGCGCCAGCCGCCCCCGAGGCTGCCCGGCACCTCGGCCCTGCAGCCGCACACCTGGGGGAGAAGGGGCAGCGGGCAGGGGTGGGTGTGGGGTGCTGCAGGGGGGCACCCTGGGGCCAGGGGCAGCCCTTGCCAGCCCAACCCCGGCTCCTTATCAGTCCTTCCCAACCCTCTGACACGCAAAACATCGCTAAATTCACGGAGACCTGGCCGGTACAGAGTGGCTGAGGCCTCCTGCTGCTCCTGGTAGTGCCAGGGCCGGGGAAGGCGAGGAGCTGGGCTGAGCTGCTGGGCCTCCGTCAGACATGGGGCAGCCACAGGGAGCCTGGGCAGGGGAGGCAGCGCTGTGGCCAGCCCCTTCCCCTGTCTGCATCCCCAGGAGCTGCTCTGTCCCCCACCCCGCCTCAGGCTGAGGGTGCCGGACACGTCCTGCCCTGGGTGGAGGATGCCACAGGTGACGAGGGGCCTTACTGCAACCGCAAAGGGGACTGTGGAAATGGTGTTTGGTGGGGCCAGAGCCTGTCCCTGCCTCCTGCCCGCAGCGCTGCCGGCTTCCTTCCAGACAAAGCTGGGGAGGCCGGGGTGGGCCCTGTGGGTGCCGGGGCTGTGCCGCCCAGCCGCCAAGCGCAGCCCCCGCTGCAGCCCGCTGTCCCTTTAACAGAGAGCCGTGATTCCCACAATTACTGGGATTACAAGGAAAGGGTTATCGATTTGCAGCCTGCACTGTGTGATCAGCGCCCGGGCGGCCCCCCCGGCCCACCTCTCCTACTGTAAGCACGAAACCATTTATAAATGTTTTATTTCACTGATCGCCTCACCCTTGCTGCATAATAATAACCCCAGCAGCATGGCGATATATTCTCTCCACTCCCCCTTTCCCCGCGCCCACAGCCTGCAAAAGGCACCAACGTGATATGCAGCAGCCCCTGATTTGTGTGTATGTTTTAATTACCACCGGAGAAACCTGTACACAAGCATAAAAAAGGGTGAGGGAAAGGGAGAGCAGGCCCAGACGGCAGAGGCAATGGCAGCCTAATGCACCGCTGGCTGACAGCGACTTCCGCTCAGGCACCTTCTCCAGATCGAACCCTTCGATTGTAACTGAAACAATTTGCATACTGATTCCTCTCATAGCCTCCCGATCCATAACCAGCCAGGCAGCTATTCAAATGCAAGTAGCATCCCTAAATGCAAGGCTAGACTGACCAAAATGCGCTGTCCAACAAGCAGAAGGAGAAGAAAAAAACCCTTGATTATTATTTCTATTTTTGTTCCTTTTAACCTTTAAAAGATTTAGCTGGAAGCTGTTTGTTTATGACTGGGGATGTAAGGGAGAGAATTGATCCTGGACTGGACTTAAAGATGGAGCAAAATGGGGCGCTGGAGAGATTTTTGGTTGTCTTTTTTTTTTTTTTTCTTTTTCCTATTTTTATTTTTACCTAAGCCACAAACTGAGGCTCTTTGGGGGGAAAGAGGGTCTGTCCTCTCTCCCACCCCCTTCCTCTGCCAAAACCACCTCAGCTCCTGCAGACCCAGGGAATACACAAATTACTGCCTGTGCCTCTGCTTCTGGTGCATGTTGGGCTGATGAAGAACGTGTAATTCTGGCTGTAAATTCTTGCGTTTAAGTTGGTCCAATAAAAGATCTCTCCTACACCTTGTGAGGGTTTGGTGCTTTATTTTTTAACGGGACTGGTGTGGCAGCCGTGGCGGTTGCCTTTTTTTCTTCTTCTTTTTCTTCTTCTCGTTCTCATTTGCAGTTATGCAGGTAGATTTTTTTTATTTTTATTTTTTCTCCTCCTAGGGGGCAACTCCAGGAGGCGAGCCCGCAACGGA
Source organism: Strix aluco (assembly GCF_031877795.1). Lineage (NCBI taxonomy): Eukaryota > Metazoa > Chordata > Aves > Strigiformes > Strigidae > Strix > Strix aluco. Next base: position 25,055,716 of record NC_133942.1, on the reverse strand, counting down.
TGCCCGTCCCGGCGGCGTGAGGCGGACGGCGGGGTAAGCGTGCCCGGCGGGGCACGGGGCGGGCACGGAGCGGGCGGAGGGCCGCGCCGGCGGGGCGGGGCGGGGCGCGCAGCGGCCGCGGGTGCGCAGCGGCCGCAGGCGGGCGGGCGGCGGCGCGGGGGCCGGGCGGGGGCCGGGCGGCGCCCGCAGCCTCCCCCGCGCCCGCGGAGCGGGGTGCGCGCAGGCGGGCGAGCGAGCCTCGTCCGGCGCCTCCGCTCCCGCGGAACCGCGGTCGCTCCCGCTGCGCGGGGCCGGGCGTGGGGCCGCGCGGAGCCGGCTCCTACGCCGGCCCCGGCCGCCCCTCCAGCCCCGTGTCTCCGACCGCGCCCGCTCCGCCGCCGCGCAGCCCGGCGCAGGCTGCGGCCGCAGCCCGCCGCGCGTCCAAGGCGAGAGCGGTCCCGGAGCTCTGCCAGCCTCCATGTTTGGGGCTGTTCCTTGCTAAATTCACCGTGAATGTCCCCGAAATCGATCCCGACAATTTCTGCTAATAAGGGCCCCGCTTTTATGTTAGTTCGGACAGAGAGCGGTACCACGGCTGTTGCGGGGCCGGGGGAATCGATTGCGGGCTGGTTTCTCCGCAGGTTCGTGCGCTGTAGAGACCAGTCGCACGGATGCCTGAGCGTGTGTCTGCCGGGTCGCTGTACGCAGGGATAAATGATGGGGAGACGCAGATATTTGATTATTTAGCGACAGCTAAGGGAGAGCTTTTAGGATGCCGTGGAGCTGGCTGGCTCCTCGTCTCTCTAAAATACCCGTTTGCCTCGGGCTACGACCTGTTATTTGACCTTTAGACACCCCCGAATATAGCAGAGTTTTCCTTTCAAAACAGTAATAAACCGAAGTGGTGGGATGACGGAGCGGAGCCGAGCCGAGCCCGGGCCCCGGGCTGGCCGCGGGGCGCTCAGCCCTCCCGCGGGTGCGGGAGCGGGGGCGGCTTTCGGGCGGGGACCGGGGGTGAGCCCAGGGTGACACGCGTTCATTTTGATTTCATTTGAAGACATTTGATGGTTGTAGATCTTTCTCTGGTTTGTTGCATCACCACAGCTCACCCCTTAAAACAGTAATTCAAGATGTAAGTAAAAGTGTTTTCATTTTTATTGATCCTGCTAACATCTTTCATTACCCAACACGTAACCACAACAAATGATTGCTCATTTGATACGGAGAATTTTATCGACGCTCTCTCTCCGGCCGGGGCGCGCATCCTAAATCCCGGCGGCGTTAAGAGCGGAGAGGCGCGGTGCTGCGCGGCTGCGGAGCGGGGAGGGCGGGCGGGCGCTGCCCGAGCCCCGCGGGCCCCTGCCCGGCCACAGTCCCCTGCCCTCCGGCCCGCGGCCGCGGTGCCCATCCGCGGGGCCAGGACCGCCGCCCCCGCCGAAAAGCGGGGAGTAACCCGGGGCGGGGGGCGGCACGGTCCCCGCCTGCGCCGGGCCCGACGGGGCGCGCAGGGCCGGGCCCGGGGCCGCGGAGGGCTGAGGCTGCCCGCGGGGGCTGCGCGGCCGCTCGCCGCCCCTGCCCGCTGGTTTCCTTCCACCGCAGAGACCCAACAAGTAGCGGGAGGCGAAGCGGCCGCTCCGCCGGCCCCGGCCCCGGCCCCGCCTCGGCGTCGGGAGCGCTGGCGAGCCAGGCTGTCCTCTCGCTCTCTTTTTCTTTTTCCCCTTCTTTTTTCAGTAAAGGAAACAAATATTCTTTTTAAAGGGGTATTTTGCTTAAAAAAATACAGATCAACAAACCTTTGGGGTTAACAAGGGTTGCCAAGCGATTTCAAACAGCAGATCCTGTTTCATTTACACGATCCCTTTCGGCTAACGGCGTGAAAGGTTTTTCAGCCATCAAACAAATGCTACTATTTTAACTCTCTTCGAGAATATTATTTTTGTCCTTAATACTAGAATGGAAGGCAAGCTGATGAGGGAGAGGCTCGAAGAATTGGTTTCGATGCAAGAGACCTACAGTGAAATTAAACTAGGTGGATTCTTTATTAAATGATTTTCGGTCTTCTGTGGTTTTATGAAAATAAAAGGCAGCACTTTGTCATTTTTAACAATGTAAGTAGCCAATAAATCTAATTTTCACATTGATTTCTGTAGGAATTAAGTGATATCTACACTATCTGCTGTGAATTGTTTTTGGAAACAAGTGCGGCTTTCTCCTGGTGGGAAGCTGGTTTTAAAAATAATAATTACAAAAAATGTTTTCAAAAAAATACTGCTTAAAGACAGCGGCTTTTTAAGGCACGAAAAAATTTTGTCTGTGAGATTGACAGTGCATATCTGAGACGGCATCCAGACAAAGAGTTTTATAAAACGCGTAAAGACAGGCACAGGGCGGTATAGTACGGGAAACGTCTAATGGGAGTTAATTACAGAGGGGAACAGCTTAGGAGCCCTCGGTCTGGCGTCCGGGGAAGGGGGGGAAAAGGTGAGCGGCTGTATTCGCTCCCACATGTAAGTAATAAAGACCTCAGCTCAGAAACGCGGGGCGCGCAGCCCTGCCTGATTAAAACGTGTCCCTGCCCTCATTGATAGCTCAGGGCCACGTGCTGCCTGCGCGGGCAGGAGCCCTTCCCGGGCCGCTGGCGGGGCACCACCCCCGAGCGCCCGGCGGGGACTTCCAACAGCGCCTTTCCCCGAACAATAAACCCGGTGAGCAGCGTTCACCCCAGCGCTGCTGGTTTATCTCCACCGTGGCACCGTCCGCGGGCGCATGGAGCGCAGGAGCGCACGCTCCCGGCTGTCCCGCAGTCCCGCGGGGGGAGCTCTGCTCCGGGGGCACCAGGCGTGTCCGTGGGGGCCCCTCCCGGGGCCGGCCCCTGCGGGCGGCAGGTACTGCCCCGCCAACAGCCGCTCCGCGGGCGGGAAGGCTCGGCCCGGCCCCGCGTGTCCAGGACACGTCGTGGGCGACGGCTCCAGGCGCTGTGCGCTCCCCGGGGAGGAGGAGCGGGGGGGGCTCTCTCCCTCCCTCCCTCCCTCCAGTTACCCTTAACTCTGCCCCGGCGGAGCAGCGGGGCCGCCCGGGTCGCGGGGGAGGCCCTCGCACCCCGCGGGGTGTTTCCCAGGGCATCCTCGCAGGATCCGAAGCGCGGGGGTGCAGACCGCCGCGGCCGTCACCGCGTGGATCACGCGTGGACTGCGCGTGGATCACAGATCCCCCCCCGGGGCCGGGGTGTCGCCCCGGCGGGGGGCAGCGCCGGGCCGGTCCCAGCCTGCCTCCGGGGAGGCGGCAGTGTAGAGTTCAAACGCATCAAACTATCAGAAGTCATTTATCCGGTTTCATAAATAATGTCCTTATTATCTCCAGCCCCCTTAATTCATGCTCCTGTCCGCTTGATTGCGGGGTTTCAGCAGATAAAAAGTTTATAAGTTGGTCGGGTTCTTGTTTTCCTTTTTCCATCATTAACATCATTAATATAAGCTATCAATAACCCTGTCGTTTGGAGCATAGCTTCACAGTATTGATCTGCGCAGCTATTCATCTCTGCCATAGAAGACACGGAATAATTTTCGCATTACAGTAGCTTGGATTTGCTTTTAATTCATATTTAAAGCTGCAACTGGCTCTGTGGAGCTCTCTGCGAAAGACTAGAGGCGCCTAATTAATAATAAGTTAGAAACGAAGGAAGGCACCAGCGGATAAATAATTAATACAGACATCTCTGTCTCTTTGAATATTGCTACTTTAAAAATTTAGACTTACCAGGGCCATACTGTAAGTCTGCAAGTTATATTGAGGAGATGATTTAAGAAAGCTATTTTTTTTCCTGAAATACAATGCTAAATTATTTACGGTGTTTTGCAATCTTCCATAAGTCCCTTCATTAACAAGCGCTGCGGTTTGCTGCGGGGGGTGCGGGAGAGCGCGGCTGCGAAGAGGGACCGCGGCGGCCCGGCCGGGGCAGCGCCTGCAGCCCGCGGGGCTCCCTCGGTGCCCGCTCCCGGCCCCGCGGCCCCGCCCGGGCAGGACCCGCTCCGGGGGGCGCCCGGGGGGGGAGAGGGGGAGCCCCGCGCCCTCGGGCGGGCAGCAGGGGCTCTTGGCAGGCCGGGAGCAAGCCCGGCCACCGCGCTGCCACCGCCCGGGCTGCCCGCGGCTGCTCTCGGGCAGGAGCCCGGCTCGGGGCGGGGGGGGCTGCGAGGGGAGCCGGGACCCCCCCCATCACGGCGGGCGCCCGCTGCGAGCCCCCGCCGCTCCCGCCCCGCCGCAGCTTCCCCTGAAAGCCGGGCCCTCCCCCGCCTGCCCCGGCCGGTGCAGCCCTCTTTTCTCTGCCTGCCCCCGACAGATGTATCTGTTTTTGTCACCAAGCAAGTTTCCAAGAAGCTCGACAGGGGAAAGTCTGGAAAAGTTAATCCCCGCCGGCAGCTGTTGGCTTTGGGAGCCTTCGAGCGTCACCTTTGACACGCTCCCCCGTGCGAGGGGACCCGGGTGCCGCAAGCTGTCACCGCGCAGGAGGCGCGGGAGAGCCGCGCAGGGACGGGAGGGCGCGGACGGCGGCAGCGCACACACACGCGATTTCAAAAATCATTTACAAATGTTAAAGGGGAAAATCATAATAAAAATTAACACACACCCCGCCTCTGTCCGGTCCGCTCCAGCGTCTTGGGATCGCTGCCCGGGCCGCGCCGCCCCGTCCGGGCGGGCCCCGATGCCCGCGCGGTGCCTGCTGGCGTCAGGCGGGGGGTGACGGCCGTTCCGCGGGGTCATTATCTCGGATTTTAAAAGCACACACACGCAACGCAATTCAAACAAGCAAAGTTGCGTTTTAAGTCCGCTCCGAGTATCTGCTGATCAAATAAAGACTTAAGGGCGGTAACGATTATTCTGTTAAATATATGGTACTTGACTGCACAAGCAGTAATTGATTAGCGCGCCGAAATGATCTCTCTCCTGCGCTCCCCCCTGCGCCGGCGGGGCGGGGGGACCGTGCCGGGCTCCGCGCCGAGGGGAGCTCATGGCCGGGCACCCCCGACGGCCGGGAGCGGTGTGCCGGCCTCGCCTTCCCCGTCCCGGGCCCCTGCGAGCCCATGGCGGGGTCCCGGGGCACCCTGCGGCCGCGCCGGGCCCGGGCGCCGTCGGGGAACCGCGGCACTGCCGCTCCTGCGCGGGCCTCCGCGCCGGCGGCTTTTGCGCGCCAGGGCCGCTTCGTCGTGGGGATGCCCCCGAAAAGTAACGGGAATAAAAATTTTAGAAAGAAAAGATGCACGTAGGACTGGGGGGAGGTGGGTGCGAATCTGCGGCCACTCTTTTCTGAGGTTAGAAATTGAACCCCGGCAGAGCCCGGCGTGTCACAGGACTCTCCAAATTATTTGGTGTTGGTTTTACTCTCCTTTCTTGAAGAAAAAATTGGTGCTGTAATTGCGTACAAACTCGACAGAGTACCTTATATTCGCTGTGATGTTTGCTTTGGTAACTAATCGCTAAACGCGTGGAGATGAAATATTTTTAATTAAACTGTAAATTGTATACAGATATTGATAATGAAGAAGCTGACAACGTTTCGATTAGATCCGTGACATCACCTCGCGTTGGCCTGGGAAACAATCACAGCCGTTCACTTCGGCCTCGAAATGCTCTCGATAATTTTGTTTTATTTTATCCTAAACATTTCCTGAGATCACCAATTTGGTTTCAGGTCTATTTTTTCTTCTTTCACAGATACACCTTTCCCTACCTATCCCTCGCTTTAAGAAATGGAGACGCTGTTAGCGCTAGCATTACAAATATTCGGGGAGATGCGGAAGCGTTTAGGGATGGGGAAGTGACTGGAGAGGCAGGAATCGTGCGGCATCTGGACGTACTTTTTAGCGCAAAATAAAATATGGAGGAGCGCCGTGCACCCAGGGAAAACGGACAGAGGTGAGTAATGGATGTCTTTCGGAGACGTGGTCCAACGGCGCTGAGTTCTTACAAATATGTGTGTGTGTCTGTTAATTGCCGGAAATAAATAAACCCGCTGTGGAAATTCTGAATTTATAGGGGAAAAAAAGCTCATGACAATCGCTTCCAGGGCCGTACACGCAACATGCTTCGCAGATAGTTGTCGTGATTTTGAAAGTTTCCTGCGAGCCTGCCCGACGTCTGGGGCTGGTTTTAGCTCATCGTCCGCACACACACACACAGACTGTGCACACCCAGCCACGCACACGGACGGCAGCCCCCGCGCCGGGCTCCCAGGGCACGGTCCCCCGTGAGCACCCCACGGGCGACCGCTACATACCGCGGTGCCGGGGCGAGAGGCAGGCGGCGGGAGGCAGCGGGTGCCGCCCGCTCACCTCCGGGGCTCGCCGCGGCGCGGGGGTGCGAGGAGGCCGGGCCAGGCGGGGCCGGGCGGCGGGCACGGTCCCCACGCCCGCACCCTGCGGGGACACACACGCCCCCTCGTCCCCGCAGGCGTTGTGTCGGGGGCAGCCAGGGCGGGAGCGGGGCCAGGCCCGGCTCCGGCGGCGGCGCTCCCGGCCGAGGCCCCTCCGAGCCCCCCGTTTCGGCCGCTGCTGCCGTACTCGGGGCTCAAAGCGCGGGGCGAGGGGTCCGGCTGCCTCCCGGCGCCGGTGCGGCAGCGGGTCCCCACGGGCTCCCGAGCGGTGCGCTCCCCCTCGCCCGGGGGGGGACCTCAGCAGGCCTTCGCCGTAAAGTTAGGGCAGTAGCGCCGCGAGAAATAACCCCGGGGTTTCCTTCCAGCCCGCTCCCGGGCTGACTCGCCCTGGGAGCGGCTCCCACCCCCGTTCCTGCCGCCCACATCCCCCGTGGGGCTGGTGGCCCGCTGGCAGCGGACCCCTGGCTCTACCAGGGAAGGAGCCGCGGAGCTTTTGGCAGGGCGCGGGGTGGGGGTGGGGGGCGTGGGCGATGTGACGGTCCCCCGTTACAGACCGCTGCCCGGATCTCGCCGGGGAGCTGCGGAGCGGAGCGGGGTGCCCTCGCTTTGCATCCCGCCGGCGGGGGCTTTGCCCGGGCAGGTGCTCCAGCCCCGGCCCCTCTCCTCGGAAAAGACGCCCGGCTGCTGGGGTGAGCCCCACGGCGGCGGGGACCTGCCTGATGTCCCCGGGCCCCGCCAGGCGGCTCCGCGGAGTGCCCGAGCGCTGCGGCGGGCCCCGACGGCGGGGCGGGGGGCAGCGGCGGCGGCCGGGCCGTGAAGCGGGGCGGCCTTTGTGCGCGGCCGGCCCGGTGCCTCCCGGCTGCGGCCCCGCGGCTCTCCCGCGGCGCGCCTCGGCTCGCCCCGTCCCTCCCGCCGCTCGGCGCCGCGCACACGCTGCACTCTGCCCGGCGTGGTTCGTTATTGTTAATGGGCGAACAATAGGCACATCTGCCCTTTCTTCCAGCATAAAGACACCTTGGCTAACGAGGGGGGATGGCGGGTGGGCTCGCTTTTTCTTTCTCCTCCTCCTCCTTTTCTTTCTTTTGGGGAAAAAAATAAAAGAAAACCAGCGGCATGTCCGGCTGCTGGGCGCCTTGGGGCATATGCTCGCCTTGCACCGCCGGGCACGGCCCCCGGGCCCCTCGGGGTCCCAGGCGGGGGCTGGAGGGGGGGGTCCCTCCCCATCGCATTGCCTGGCTGCACCCAGCGGGATCTCGGGGCCGGGGGAACGGGACCGTGGATGGGAGAAGAGTCGGGGGAGGGGGCGGGGGGGCGAGAGCTGAGGCGGGGGGGGACCCCGCTGGACCCGGGACGCAGCACCGTGGGGCTCCCGGCGCCCATCGCCAGGCCCGGTAACGGGAAGTTTCCCAGTAGGGCAGCGCAGAGGAGCGATCCCCGGGGGGGCCGGTGGCTGCGGGACACAGCACGGGGGGACACGGCGGGGGGGGGGGGGGGGGGGGGGTGGGAGGGGAACACGGCCCGCGGGTGCCCCGGGGCAGGGCGGTCTCAGCCCCGGAAGCTCACCGTGAGGTGAGGAGGCTCCGCGCTCACGGAAAACGCGGAGTCACCGAAGGGGCGGGGCGGGCGGCCCTAATACCCGGGACCCGCCCGCCCGGCGGAGGCGGGGTGCGGGGGGGGATGTCGGCCCTTTGTGCCCGGCGGGGGGGGGGCGGGGGGGTGCGGGACATCACCGCACCGCCCCGCCGGCTCTGGGCGCCGCCGCGCGGGACTCGCCTCCTTAATAGGGGCGGTGACGTCACGGGGGGCGGTGTGAAGGCGGGCGGGGGCGGGGCGGGGCGCGCGCATGCGCCGGGGCCGGCGGCGGCGCCGCTGCAGCAGCGGAGCCGTGTCCAAACGGCGGGGCAGTGAGAGCCATGGCTAGAGATGGCGAGGGACGCGGCCAGACACCCGCCGCGGCTGCGGAGCCCGGCCTGAGGGAGCGGGGGCCCTAGGACGGACCCGACGGCGTCATCCGACAACAGGAAAAAAACCACAAATAAATCAATTACCAAAAAAAAAAAAAAAAAAAAAAAAAGGGAAAAGCCACCAGCCCGGCAGCAGCAGCACCGCCACCAGCCCCGCAGCGCCCGCCCGCCCCGCGGGGAGGAACCGGCCCGCGGCCGCCGCGAAGAGCTCCGGGACGCCCCGCCGCCCACCAGATAGATGTGCGGTCCAGCCGCCCGCACGGCCGACGATGAACGCGCAGCTGGCGATGGAGAACATCGGCGATCTGCACGGGGTGAGCCATGAGCCGGTGCCCGCCGCCGCCGACCTGATGAGCGGCAGCCCCCACCACCGGAGCGCCGTGGCCCACCGCGGCAGCCACCTGCCGGCCCACCCGCGTTCCATGGGCATGGCGACCATCCTCGACGGCGGCGACTACCACCACCACCACCGGCCGCCCGACCACGCGCTGACCGGCCCCCTGCACCCCACCATGACCATGGCCTGCGAGACTCCCCCCGGCATGAGCATGAGCAGCACCTACACCACGCTAACCCCTCTGCAGCCTCTACCTCCCATCTCGACGGTCTCGGACAAGTTCCCTCACCACCACCACCACCATCACCACCACCACCACCCCCACCAGCGGATACCGGGCAACGTGAGCGGCAGCTTCACGCTCATGCGGGACGAGAGGGGTCTGGCGTCTATGAACAATCTCTACACCCCCTACCATAAGGATGTTACCGGCATGGGGCAAAGCCTCTCTCCGTTGTCTGGATCGGGCCTGGGGAGCATCCACAACTCCCAGCAAGGGCTGCCCCACTACGCTCACCCCACTGCCACCATGCCCGCCGAGAAAATGCTCACCCCAAACGGATTTGAAGCCCACCACCCTGCCATGTTAGCCAGGCATGGCGACCAACACCTCACCCCCACCTCCGCTGGCATGGTGCCTATCAACGGGATCCCACACCACCCCCATGCCCACTTGAATGCCCAGAGCCACGGGCAGATCCTGGGCTCTGCCAGGGAGCAAAACCCTTCTGTAACTGGTTCGCAGGTCAACAGTGGAAGTAATTCAGGGCAAATGGAAGAAATCAATACCAAAGAAGTAGCTCAGAGGATCACCACCGAGCTCAAGCGGTACAGCATCCCCCAGGCTATCTTCGCCCAGAGGGTGCTGTGCCGCTCCCAAGGGACCCTCTCAGACCTGCTGAGGAACCCCAAGCCCTGGAGCAAGCTCAAATCCGGCCGGGAGACCTTCCGCAGGATGTGGAAGTGGCTCCAGGAGCCGGAGTTTCAGCGGATGTCTGCTCTGCGGCTGGCAGGTGAGCCCGCCGCGGGGCGGTCGGGGCACGGCGGCGGCGGGGCTGGGGCCCCGGGCCTGGCCAGGCCGCCCCGGTCCCTGCCTGCCCCCAAAAGCGGCCCCGGCCCCCCCCCCCTCCCCCTCCGCCGCTCCGTTTCTCTTCTCCCCCCGCTCCCTCTCCCGGCTCCGCGCACCGGCACCGTCCGGCTCCTCCGCGCCGCGCTCCCGGCTGCCAGACAAAGCCGAGCCGGAGCTCGGGCTGCGCACTGCGGCGCCCCGGCTTCCCCCGCTGCCCCGGGCGGGGCACACCCGCCGGCCTCGCCCGTCGCCGGCGGGACGGCGCCCAGTGTGCCCGGTAACGGGGCGCCGCCGCCACCCGCACCGTCCGGCTGCAGGGCGAGGCGGAAACGCTGCGGCTGGCGGCTGTCCGAGCGACCGGCCGGACCGGGCGGCCCCGGCCACGGCCGTGCGGTACGCGGGGTCCCGCACGGTGCCCCGCGCCGCCGGGACCGACACTGCCCGCTCCGGGCCCGCGGGCGAGGTGCGGGGGAGCCCCGGTAACGCGCCGCCGAGGGGAGTCGGTGCGTCTGCTTTGTGCTGGTGGCGGCGGCCCCGGGGCGCGGGCTCCGGTCGCAGCGCGTTACCGGCGGGGCTCGGGGCCGGCGCTGGCGCCGCGTCCCGCCCGGGCTGGGTTAGGGGTGCTGCGACGGGACTTTCCCGCAAACCGTACGCGCCCGGCGTGTGAGTGGCGGGTGACTGAGGAATGCTGTTGGCTAAAATCGTTAGATTTTTATTTTTTTAAACTGGCTGTAATTATCATTAGGCCGCGGAGTCTGAATTTCGCGTGGATGCCTCTGCATGAGACACGCAGTCCGTGTCGTGTCTCCGCGCCGCTCCGGCGTTTGCGGGCTCGGTGGTCCTGGGCGGCTCCCGTATCGTCTGCTCGGGGGTTGCCGTCCCGTTCGGTACCTGTCCCCTCCGCCGGCCCGCGCTCCCAGTGCGGAGCCCGGCTTTAATATGCCGTGAGTGAGGGTTTGTTAATTAAGTGATAGGTCTCCATTAATTTGTCCCTGGAGAACGCGAGACAGTCAATCCGAGTTGGAGCCGGGGTCACTGATCCGTTTCACGGACAAAAATAAGGGAAGGGCCAAATCTTCCTCCTTTCAAAGGCACAAACGGTCCTGCGCTTTCGACTACCGCGACGGTGGGAATTGGGAACCGCTCCCCGACCGTGCGGGGACCCGGCTGGGCCACCGCCGTGCTCCTTGCCTGGTCCCAGCCAAGCTCCTCGCTCCCGAAGCCCAGCGCAGCGCTGGGAGGGGCCCGCACAGGACCCCCCTCCCCGGCCGGAGCGGGCCCTGCGCTGCCCGCCGGCCGGAGGACGTTGCTCTCTTTGGCTTCCACTCCCGCGGAGTCGGTTTCAAAGGTCTGAGCTCTCAGAGAATGCCCTTTCCGCCTCCCCTTCCTCGGCAGCCACCCCACCGGGAGAAAACCCTCGTCTCGCTGGTGCCACCCAGGAGAGGAGGATGGAGTTTGTGTTTCCAATACCCCCGTAACGATTGCTGAGGCGAACTTCCTTCGATTTGGAGCGTATTTTTACGACAATTCGGTCGACCCGAATCTCCGTTCATTTGCATAGATCGATACTGGAAACAACCCCTCGCTCCAGAGGCTGCTGGCATCCCCTCGCTGGCGCTGCCGGCCGGGGAGCGCTGCCAGCCCCGGCTGCGGGCCCGGCGCGGGGGGAGGCGGCAGCTCCCCGCGGCGCGGCCGCGCTCTGCCCAGCTGCCGGCTCCGGAGAGCCCCATTGTTCGCTTCTGCCCCCACACCGCCCCTTCCTCCAGCCACCCCAGCGCTGCCCTCGCATAAACGGATCCCGGTAATCCCGTTAGAGAGACAAAGCCTCATTATTCCGCCTTCCCTTTCCGATGAAACCCGAAAGCTGGCACCTTACAGAAACGGCCTCCCGGGGCGAAACTGGGCTCGCAGAGCGCAGGAAGGTGGGGGGGTGGGCGGAGGGTCGGGCCGGGCCGGGGCGGCTGCGCCCGGGAGTCCCCGCGTCCCCTGCGGCCGGGCCGGGCCGTGCGGGTCCCGGCGGGGCTCTCCCCGCGCTGCCGGGGGCTTCGCCCGGCGCTGCCCCGCCTGGGCGCCGGCAGCCCCGCAGCACGTGCTCATTTGCATAGCGCTGCGTCGCAGCCAATGGGGGCGGCCCGGAGACCCCGCCCCGCCCCGCGCAGGCAGCGCCGCGCTGCGCGCCCCTCCGCGCTGCCCGTCCTGCGCTGCAGGCAGCCTGCTGTAAAAGGCATCGAGCATCGATTTTATTTTGTGCAGGTTTTAAATGTGTGATGATCTTGCTAAGTGGTAAAAATGTGCCCCGATTGATATTGATGTATGAACATCAATTCAAAATATCATAAATTACTCCAGCCGACGCAAATTAAATTTCACGTCCAAATTATAACTCACTCCCGGGCGTTCAGAGAATTATCAGGTGGATAAATACCCAGAGCGCAGCCCTCGCCGCCTCCATTTCTTCCCTTTCTGATTTCCTGCAGGCAGCGGCCGGGAGGCGGTGAGGGGGATGGGGTCTGCTTTTTTTAGGCCTCACGGTCTTGCCCGGTACTTTATCTTGAGTATTTGCCCCTTCCAGCCATCCCTGGAGGATTCCTACCTCCCAGATTACAGAAGCTCCGACAAATAGAGGAAAAATTGGTAGTTACATGGAAGCAGGATTGAGGTCTTGACACTTCCTGGGCTGTCTCTTGAAATGTAAGCAGAACTGCTAATTGCAAAGCTGACCTCTTCCAGCCTCCATCTTATTCATCCCATCTTCCTTCTCCTCTCTGTTCTCTTTTCCTTTGTCTGTCCCCCTCTCTCTCCCCCTCTCTCCCTGAATATTTATCTAGTTGGCCGTTTCTCCGTTAGTTAGTCTTCCCTCCCTCCCCCCGCTGACATTTGGAAAGGCAGCGAAGTGATACCGAAAAAAATAAATAGAATTCAAGGGAAATGTACAGCCTTTCTGCAGCCTGCTGGGATTTAAGGGTGAATTTATTTCAGGTTATTTTCGTATGGGCGGGGGGAATAAGAGGGGATAAAGAAGGCAAAAACCGACTCGTCTTGTTCAAGAAAAAAACAATTTGCTTCGAGCCGTTTGTTATTAGAGGTGCAGAGGGTACCGGCCCCGCGCAGGCTCCCCGTCGGGGCAGGAGGGAAGCGCCCGCGGGAGAAGCGCGGCCGAGAAACGTTTCGGGAACGGGCGGGTGGGGGGGGGTATAAGGGACCCCGGAGGCCCCCCTGGATCTTCCGCAGGAGGGGCCGCTTTGCCGCGGTGCACCCTCTGAGCCAGCTCGTCCCGAAGGGGCCCCGCCGCGGCGGCTTCCCGAGCGGGTTTCCCGAGCTCGTCCCGGGCGGCGGGGGTCGGGCGAGGGGAGCGGGGGCCGTGGGGGAACGGCGCTCGCCCGCGGGGCTCAGGCGGGAGGGGGTGTGGGGGGGTGGCCCATCCCTCCAGAGCTGCTCGATATTTGCCTACGACCTGGCTGTTATTTTTCGTAAGTGCCTCTCTTTTTCTCCCTTCGTCTTTTTTCTTTCTCCCTCCCAATGTGAATCCCGGCTCAGCTGAAGCCTTGGGAAGCCGACGAGAAATTCTCGCCAAATTAACTGTAAAGAAATCGATACAGTAATCAGAGCGTTTTCCACATTAAATATGAACTCTAATGAACGCCGTTTGCACCTCTCGCCCCGCCGGCCGCCCCAGCGTGCGCCGGGGAAGGTCGATGCCGCCCCGGCCCCCGTTGCCTCATTAGGCCCTGCTTAATATTTACCCGGCGGGGACTTTGCATAAACGCATTTGCATCGGGGAGGCGGAGGGCATCGACCGGGGGCTTCACCGCCGCCACCCCGAGCGCGGCGCGGGCCCGGGGGAAAGGCCCTGCCCCTCCCCGCCCTGCGGGCCGCCAGGAGGCCGCGGGGACGGGCGCGGCCCTGGCTCCACGCACCGTGGGCGGCGACAGCGGTCGCCCCGCGGCTGCCGGCGCGGTGCTGGGGCCGAGGCAAGGGGCCCCGGCCCGGTGGGACAGGAGGGAGGGAGCGCAGCCCCCTGCCCGCCCCCGGCGCGATCGCGCCCCGCCTCAGCGCCCGGTGCGCAGCCGGGCGGGCGCGGGGAGCCGCGCTTGTTTGCCGGCCGTGTCCTTGCGGCGGGATTGATTTACAGCCGCGTTTGCCCTTCGTTAATGTTTGGCCGGCGGGAGGAGGAGGAGCGGGGCCGGGCGGCGGCGAGCCGCGTTCCTCCGCACCGGGCCGGGCCCGCCCCGCGCCCGTCCCCGCGGAGCCCCCGCCCCCTGAGCAGCGGCTCGGCCCGGGCTTGTTTGCTCGTTTGTTTGCTTGTTTTAATTACCCGCCGCGTGTCGGGGAGGCGCCGGAGGGTCGCGCCCCGCTCCGCTCCCACCCTCGCTGCCGTTCGGATGAAACAGCCGCGAAACGGGGGCCGCTCCCGGCCGCGGGCACCACCGGGGCCGCTCCGGGGGGCCGCCCGGCCGGGCTGTGGGCGCGATGCCGGCCCGGCCCGCCGCGTCTGCCCGCCCCGCCCGGCCGGGGCCACCGGGCCGCCCGCAGCCCTCGCCCCGCAGCCCCTCGGTTCCCGGGGGCTCTGCGCCATCTACTGACCGCCGCCGGGCGGGAGCCGGCCCCGCCGGCCCCGGCGCCCCCCGCCCCGCACCGGGCAGTGGCGGCTCCCTCGGGCGCTGCGGACCGGGGCGCGTCCTGGCGGGAGCCCTGCGCCGGTGCCCGTGCTGCCTCCGCCCGCCGGTGCCCCCCCACTCCGCGGGGCGAGCGCGGCGGCGTGGCCCGGCTTCAGCACCGCGGACAGCTCCCGCCGGCACGGCCCGGCCCCGCGGTACCGACCCCGCTCCCCCGGCCCCGCGGCAGCCCGGGTGTGCTGGTTTCGGCACGGCCCCGGGGCGAAGCCAGCCCGCCCGTTTCGGGGCCGAGGCCGCCCGCAGCCCGGCCGCAGGGGTTTGCCGAGCCGCCCTACGGCTGTCGGCTCCGCCGGGGAGCGGCGCCGCACCGAATACCGGCAATTAGGGCCGTGCTGTGGCGGGGCGGGCCGGGCTCTGCCCCCGCTCCCCGCCGCCCGGCGCCTGCTCGGGCTGCCTCGGGCGGGGGGGGCTGGCGTGGGGATGGGTGCCTCTGAAGGGGTGCGCGGGCGGGGGGAAGCGAGCCCCCCGCAGCACTGCAGCCGTGCGGGACCCTGCCCCGGGCCCCGCACGCCGACGGGGCCGGGACGTCCCAGCAGGAGCGGAGCGGTGCGTGGCCCCGGGACCGTGCCCGCCGGGGTGCCACCGGCGGGGGGCCCGGGCGCTGCCGGGCGGCAGCTGGGCGCTGGCGTGTGCGGTATCCCCCCACTCCCAGCCGGCAGGCACCGGGATGGCCGGACTGGGGCAAAATGACCTGGAAATGCAGGGCCAGGAGTGCCTCGGTGCCTGCGTCTGCCTGTACCGGCAACTAAGGCAAAGCTCGAGCGTTGCCCCAGGCGGCCTTTGCCTGTCCTCTGTTAGCGGGAGGATCCCCGCAACCTCCTCGCAAGGGACAAGTTCGTTTCGAGGGAGACCTAAAGCGACTCTTAAGCGCGGGAGCTCTTGCTGAAGTGCTGGTGACTTTAACCTGAAGACCAGAGGCTCCCGAGGACCGAGTGGGGACCCAGCATGGCATCATGTCGGGTGCTTTCATGATCAAATCGATAAATGCTGATTCGCATTTCAGACATAAATCTACCCGGATAAATCATATACTGGCAGAGAAGCAACCAATGCTTACTGACTGTCTTCGGAAATGCGGCTTACTTGAGCCATTTTGCTTAAGAGGAAGTCAGTTTTATGATGCTGAAAGAGTAATTTATAGGAACAATTTATTAGCTCAACAGTAGTTTTGATTTTTTCCCGTTTTAGGGCGATAGGAAGTCTCAGCGGTAACATTTTATGTGCAGCCCGAATGGCAATTAAAAGGCGATGGATTGCTGTTCCGCAGATGCGCAAGCGGCATCGCAAGCTGCTGCGGACCCTGTAACCTCGGCGTCGGTGTGTGCAAGCACCTTCTGGTGGACCATGAGAAATGCTGCTTCTTCAAATAGCTGAAAGTGTTAAATCGGATGACACGGGGGGCCTCTTCCTTAGCGACTCCCGTGCAGAAGCCGCTGCAGCGAACCCGCTCTAAGGTTATGGATCTTTTTAAGGCACAGCACTGCTGCATACACTGCCACGCGCGTCCAGCTGTATCGGTAAGAAGTCACCCAGGGGCGGTGCAGGCAGTGCGGGCAGCGCAGGCAGCGCGGGTAGCGCAGGCAGTGCGGACAGCGCAGGCAGCGCGGGCAGCGCAGGCAGCGCGGGCAGCGCTCCCCCCGCAGAGGCAGGCTGCCACGCTGTGCCGTAACGCCCCCCAAAACGGAGGGACTTCCTTATGTCACCGCTGCCGTATTTCTCGTTCATCTGAGACATCGCTCGCTATTGGGAATATATTGTCGGAATCGACTGAGGGCTTAAAAACTGGAGCGGGGGGAGCGGGAACGGGCAGGTGGGTCCTTAGGGAGGAGCCCGAGAAGCTGGCCGGGTTTTTAAGTAAACCTGACGACCCTTAATGTCGCGGTGAAGGTTTTGCAATGGGTCGCGTCACTTCCACCGCTCAGAACCTCCCTTCTCGGCTACAGCAGAGCGCCGGGCCGGGGAGCAGGGAGGGGCGGAACAACGCGGCCGGACGCCGAGCCCTTCACCCCGGGCCCGCGGGAGGGTTCGGCGGCGCCGTGCGAGGCAAGGCCGGGGCTGCGCGCTGGGACCGCCCCGGGGAGCCGGGCGGGGCGGGGCGGGGCGGGGCGGCCGCTCCCCGGAGACGCGGAGCCGTGTGAGGCGGCGCGGAGCGAGCTGAGGAGCTGCGCGGCGGCAGCGGGCAGGTGCGGAGCGGGCAGGTGCGGAGCGGGCGGCGCGGAGCAGCGCGGATGCGGAGCGGGTGGCCGTCTCTGGCCGGGCGGTGCGGTGCAGCGTGGCGTGGCATGGCGCGGTGTTGAGCGGAGCGGAGCGGTGCGGTGCGGAGCGGAGCGGTGCGGAGCGGAGCGGTGCGGAGCGGGGCGCGCCCCTCCGCGCTGGGCAGCGGCAGGGAGCGGGCGCCCCCCAGGGGCCGGGGGCTGCCTGCGCCGCTGCGGCGGGGCGGGGGCGGGGTGCGCCGGGCAGCGCTAACGCGATTAAAATATTGATGTAGTCGCAAAAATCGTTCATTAAGGCAATTTAATCTTTGCTATTAAATGTCCTTTCAATTCATTGGGGGTAATTAAGACGCAGTTAAAGTGATTAAATTCTAATTACTTATGCTAGACAAAGAAATATTTGTCACAGTAATATGGTTAACTAAAGACCCAGCTGAAGAAATTTAACATTTACTTTAAATGATATCACCGGAAAATCGGGTGCTTTCCCCTGATTGATCCACTTAGCAACATATTCTGTAACGGTGATGTCAGCTCACTCAGGTGGTTACGGATCCATCAGCACTGTAAGTTTGTGTAAACCCCAGAATCCCAAACTGTTGAGTCAGCGCTCCTTAGTCAGATTCACTTTATTATTCCAGCAGCAGCAAGTTAAGGTCGCTCATTTTAATACAGTGCACAGGAGTGGGGTGTTTACCATTCAGTCTCAGCTGGGATCTGTATGTCGGCAGGCTGATGTTATTCTGTGAGCTTCCCATATCAGAATGTATTTTTATCTCTTTTCATGTTATGAAACACCAAAAGAAGGAGTATTGCCTGGGCTTGATGGCAGAGATTTGATACAGATCAAATGACCACCCAGTAGCTGGATTCACACACTCTAAGGGTGAATACAAATCACAGGAGAGACAAGTGCAAAATGCTGAACAATGCTGGGAGTAATAGGAAAGAATTGAGTGTGACTTCAGACATTTCAGAATATCCCATACTCTCTTCAGCTGAAAAGGAGTTTTGGGGAGCAACCAATGTGCTGTGTCTCCCATGGAGACTTTCACCACTGGCATGTGAACAGCCTTATCCTGCGGCAAGTTGAAGCTTTGGGGAATGCTCTTTGCAGCAGCAATGCTGGTCACTACCCGCTGCAGCAGGAGCACATGGCCACGAGCTGCCCCGAGATGCAGGGGCTCTGTCTCACGCGACACCTTTCCGGAGGGATCCTGTTTCCCAGGCACCTCCGAAGGCCCCGGGGCAGTGACATGCAGGATGGGGCAGTGCAGGGGACCCCCAAATGACAACGTAAGAGAGTGAATGGCACACAGCAGTTGCGGTTATTCATCCAGGTCAAACAGATTTGCTTGCTTTTAGTTCACATGGTGAAGTCTGTTCTCAGGTAGCATGTGTCTTATAGGCCCCTTATCGTGTTCTCATATTCCCCCAAATAGGAAGCTTTTGATAACTAGGAAAGATCTATGATCTGTGTGTGTCTCTGCATGTTCCAGAGGTGTTATTCACATGATAAGGATAGAGCATATCACCCTTTATTATATATTATCATCACCATGAATTTATCATAAACTTTGGGCTACTTGCTTCCACTGATCTGTTGCAGCTAGTGTGACTAGGACTATCTCTGACGGCCAAAGTCCATAAGCAGCTTAAACCTCCTACAGAAATCCTGCTGCCTTTTCCACCCAAAGGTAAAGCTTCCTTCGGAAGAATATCCTCCAGGATATTCTCTAGCTTCTACCAGTGAAGAGTTTTCACTTTCTAAAAATTTTATTGGCTATTTTGTGATGTTTCAAAACTAGAAGCAGATGCTTTACAAAATGATTCCCAGGGTCTTAGTTGCACGGTTCAGACTGTAGCTGAGGCAGGTCCCAGCCTTTGTAGACCTGACACTATAGAGATTAGAAAATACATGTAAGGAAAGAATTCTAAAAGGGTTTTTTGTTTCTCTAAGATTTGTCCTGTACACGTGAAGTTAGGATAGCTAAAAGACTTGGCTTTGCAAGAGGAGGGAGAAAAGTTGATAGTCACAAAACTTCTGAGAACTCTCTCAACTCAGTCTAAAATATCTCTCCTTATCTCTCCTATGGCACATGCAGAAATGCAGGGCTTTTGTTGGCACTTCTTTGAGCTGGGCTGCATCGTTTCTTGAGGTTTTCCCACTCATGGGAAGGGTAACTGCTCTGAACCCACAGCAATGAAGCTGTTGGCTGGTAAACTCCCCATTGCTTTTTGGGACTCTCACACTGGAGTCTTTGAGAGAAGCATAAAGCAGTTGTTTTTTTCTGCTACCTGTCTGAAGCAAATATAATGTTCATGAATAGCGAGGGTGGAACAGTCCTCAAAACTAAACCAGTCCAGTGAGGCTGGTGGTGAAGACCCCAGAGCTCAGATCTGAGTTTACCTTCTGATGTGAAGCAACTAGAAAGTGCCTGCTCAGGCAAGACAGAGCCAAGCCCACAGTCATAAGAGATCCCCAATCCTCTTTGTTTCCCAGAATGAACATTTCAGCTACAAAATGGGTTCTTAGTCTCCTTCTGCCTGTAGTGTCCAGCTCAACCTTCCAGCCACGGTGCTAACTGGTGTCAAATGATGTGTCAAATGTGATGGGAATTAGCATGGTGTCAACCTGCTTATGGGGAGCTGAACCGAGACCACTGCCTCATCTCGTACAGGGCACTCAATGGCCATCAAGTAATTAATAATGGCTTGTGGTCAGCAGCAACCTGGGCCAGAGCTGGAAATGGGACCTGTCACCTCAGGGTGAAAGGCCTCGCATCCCATTGCTGGTGGCCAGCACATGGTCTCCCTTCCATGTCAACCAGGCTCTGCATTCAGCATGGCTGGAGATGTTATCATGTGTGTGTGTCCGTGTCCCTGCTGCTGGTCTCGACCTGCTCTGGGTACAAACAGAGGGAAAAGGGTCCCTGTAGGCAGAGACCACTGTGTGCCTTGGCTTCCTCCTCCACGGGGTGAGTAGACTCATGCCAAGGCGCTGGTGGGACTGTGCACTTCCCTTCCAGGAGGAGCTGTAATGCCGTGCTGTTGAGGTGCACTCGGGCAGGCGTGCTCCCCTCCTGCTGCCCTGTTTCCCTCCTCCTTTTCCAGCCACTTTGTACGGTCAAAACCCCGGTCATGGCCTTTGCGTGTGCCTGTCTGGGAGCTATGGGAACTGCTGCTGGCAGCTGGTGAGCAGTGTGGCCCTTTGGAGCACATGGCCGCTGCCTCAGCCTGTCGAGGTGTGTGTAAGGGCACCGTGCTCTTGGTGCCAGGTCTGAAACCCCCTAAAAATTCACCTTCTTCTTCCTCAGCATCTGCCACTTTTCCATCCTGAGAGTGGTCACCTACCCTCACAACTAGTCACAGGGCCTGGGGCAGCATTTACCCAGGTAGGATTTTCCGTTGTCGTTCCCCCTGCTCCAGTGCCAATTTTACAGAAAAGCAGCCAGCAGATTTGTGGTGGTATTTTATTATGTGCCCAAAACAAACCAGCAGAAAGCAGATTTATTGAGAGTAATATCAGTTTCATTCTTTGCTTCTGGTTTTCAGAAAGGAAATTCATGTTTGCCAGGTACAACAGGGCACACATGTATGTACCAAGTGCTCCTGAAAATTGATTTATGGTAATCAGGGCTTTTTCCTTAGATTTTATAAAGAGATCCACCCTCTAGGGATGAAAGACTAGATCAAGCACCAGCGTTAACACCTGAGCTTACTGTAATCTTGACTTTTAGACTGATAGAACAGTGTAGTTCACATCACAGGTGGGCAAAATATCCTCTTCACTATCTCAACCTAAAGATGCAATTAGTGCGTTTTCATAGGGGAGACAATCCTGCTTCACCTCCAGCAGAGCAGGACTGATCCCGCC
Source organism: Strix aluco (assembly GCF_031877795.1). Lineage (NCBI taxonomy): Eukaryota > Metazoa > Chordata > Aves > Strigiformes > Strigidae > Strix > Strix aluco. The sequence goes on along the minus strand of NC_133942.1, from coordinate 25,035,234 downwards.
GTGCTGCACGTAGCCGGGCCAGCTGGGAGCTGCAGAAAAGCAGCGATAGATGGTGGAGCTGCAGCGGTGAGACCCCAGTTCTGTACCACGCACAGGCCCAGTTGGGCCTCAATGAGAGGTACAGACCTTACAAGGTTTGGCAAGTTAACTCGGCCAAATCCCTTGGGCGACTTAGGAGGAACAAAGGGAGACAAAAATAGATTGATGGATTGTATCAGGAGAATTGCAAGTGTCAAAAATATCTGTTGCTCAGGGCAGAGAAAGATGGAAGTGACTGGAAGAGGCCAGAGTTCAGCAGTGGATTTATAAGGCTCCTTCTGGCACTAATAATATTACACTGTCATATCTGCACATGTGTTGCCAGAGTCAGAGTGACTCTTTATCCTCTGCTTTGCTTTTTTCTTAACTAGACTTTCTTAAGCCTTTTACAAAAGGCATCACAAGGAGCATCGCTCAGCTGGGGCAGCCCAGAGACAAAGAGCGTGGCTGTCTGCAGTGGGGAGCAAGGGCAGCGTGCGAGGGCAGCAGGCAAGCAGGTGTGCCATAGGAGAGGTGCACGCCTCTGGGGAGCACTGCACCCCACAAAGCACCTGAGTTCAGCTTCTGTGCTGTGGGAGAGGGTTGCTCACAGTGCTCATGGGCAGGGGCACGTGAAGGACATCAGTGCAAATTAATTATCCTCTGCTATGTACAATAAAATCCAGATGAAGGTGTATGATAAACAGTTTTGAAGATAGGCTCTGTTTTTTTGTCCAAAAAAGGTTTTCAGCCAGTGTCTCTGGAGCCTCTGACTTCAGAGGACACCCTTGCTGGCATTAGAGGAGGCCCTGGCCCGAGCAGGCGTGGCTGCTTTGTCTGAGCGTGACCTGTGCTGGGGCTGCTGTCACTGGGCTGGAGGGCCCTGGTGTGTCAGCCCCTGCAGCGTGAGCTGGCCGGTCTCTGTGCCTGCTCTGGATAGACTCTCCTGTTGGAACAGGCTTTATCCCGTGGTGTACATTTGTTCTCTGGCGAGCTGAAAGCTACAATTTATTATTAAAATTGATTGGCTCCAGTGCAGGGAAAACGATCGTAAGGAAACCCTATTACGGTTTTTCATTATCACCATTATTTATTTTTAAGTGCTATTAATATTCCTGAGTCTGGACAAAGCAGAAGATGAGAGGTGGTATCCACCCTTGCTGCTCACAACCTGAGGCCTGGCAGTACTGTATGCAAGGACTCTTTGAACAGTCAAGAGTATTGGAAAGTTTTTCCCTCAATCTACTTCTGGTGAATGCTAACGGGAGTAGAGCTGAAAAGGAAACAACTTTTGCATGGCCTGAAAATGATGAGGATTTTGAAGGTGTTGCCAGTCTCCCCCAGGTGGAAAAGGCTCTGCAAGCAATGCTGGGCAGAGACAGGGCGAGTGTGCTGCTCGGCAGGCACTGGGGGTACAGGAGGACCCAGAGACCAAAGTGGGCTCAGCGGGGTTGCTCTGCTAGGGGCCATGGCTGCCTCGGATTCACCTGCTGGGGCTGGGCCATGTCCAACAAGGACTGAACCTGTTGTGTGGGGGTCTTTGTGTCTCAGATAAGGTCCCAAATTGCAACTGACTCAGTATCTCACACTCTGAACCAATACATCATTAGTCCTTCATTCAAAGTAAAAGAAGTCCAACTTGGATGTGAGGACAAGAACTGTCTTATTTCCCAGGCTAAACTAGAGCTTATCTTCACCTGTTCCCATTGGGTGTGGACCCAGCCTTGGGAAACCAACAATCCTGCATGATAATTTGTTAAAATTAAAGTCCACGCTGGTCTGCAGGAGGAAAGGATGGCTCCCAGCTTCTGCAGGGAGCACCATGGGAACCTCAACACTCGCCTTCTGATGGGCTTGACTCAAATAAAGTTTTATTTGCAAAATACTAAAATTGGCTTATTTGTACCATAGACTGGATAGGATTTATTTTTTCTCCCCAGCAACGAGCACTTCTTTCTTACTGCTGTAATGTTACTCGCAGTAATTATGAGGTCTGTGATACAACTGAAGTTGAGGAACAAGGTATGTTGCAACTCTTGGGACATGTTCTAAGGAAATAATTATTCAGGAATATTACATTTCAGGAGATGAGCACAAGTGCAAGGAGACAACATGTTAAACAAGTTAGTTTCACAATAGATGGTTGTTTTTTTGTTATTCTTTATGATTTCAGAGAACTCATGTACTAGTTTGTGATTGAAACCCCGGAGGTTTACACCGCTAATCGGACTAGCTTTGTATCTGCTGCTGCCACTGTCATTTGTGATGTGACGATTCCCGCTCAAGCACCGTGCAGTGTTGGCTCAGATCATGGTGTTTGTGTAGTTAGGATTGTGTGACAAACGGTGATCTGGACAGAGTAGGTACTCCGGGTGAAAGCTGGAATTTGTGTTGTCTTTGAAAAAGGAAGGTGTAAAGCAGCATGAGCAGCAATGAAGTGTTAGGCATGGCAAACATTACCTGAGTTTGGTTTGTCTCCTTTTCTGCATGAGCCCGTGAGCAGGGACAGTCAGAGCTGGAGGCTGCTTTCACGGGAACTTCAGATCATCAAATGGTTGGAGGTGTAGAAAAGATTTGAGATGCTGTTGATATCTTCTTTGCTCCTCATTCCTAGTATTTGTCAGTAAATAACTGACTATTCTTGCAAAAGTATTTTTAACCCTTGAGTTACCAATGTTGACTTTCAGTGGGGGTGCAGAATTATTTCAAGAGGCACTGATCCCCACGGTGATTTCAGCCTCTTGTCTTCAGTGGGGGCTCGCTTGCATGAGGAAACCTGGTTTTCAGCCCAGGAGCTCCACAGTGTTTTAGAGGCCAGGAAGTAACTTCAAAGCACTCTTCAAAGGTTTTCAGATAAAAATAACTGTAGAGGGTATGAGTTTGGCATCCCAGTCCATTTGATTGATGTGTCACTGCTCATGAAAGAATGTGTAGCTGGAATATACATTGTTAGGGAGCTCTTCAAAAGCTTCTCCTCAGAGGGGGCTGAGATGCCAGTGTCTTGGTCCCTGCCTGCCTGGGCCAGCAAGAAGGTGCCTTTGCATCTCCTGAATCTTGCTGTCTGATCTGTGCAGTTGCTATTTCTCTAAGTAAAAAAGGTGGATGACTGTTTTTATACCTTCCTCAAGCAATTAAACCCTCATGCCAAGGCTGGCTCTTGGTAGCAATAAAAGATGTAGGAAGGACCTTTGTAAAGTAATTTGCTGTTTTCATTCCAGTAAGTGTGGAATAGGTAGAGACACTGCACAAAATTCTTCATATAATCAGCACTGATCTCCTCAGAAATCAGGACTAGGCAGGCAGAGACAGAACATCCATATTACTGTCAGAAATACATCTTTAAATCAGTATTAAAGGACATTGTTAGAGAAAAAAGGGGAAACAGACAACTTCAGACTCCTTGAAAGTGAGACAGAACAATCTGTCCTCCCAAGAAAACCTTTACCTTAGTGAAATGCCAACAAGATGAGCTGGCAGATGGTCAAAGGCTGGTGGGGGGAACCAGGAGTCACCCTCCCATCCCGTCAGATCCTGCCTGGCAGGTGATCTGCAACGCAGATTTCAAATCGCAAGCACCCTTTTGCTGTAGAGAAAAATAACATTCTGAAAAGGAAAGAAGAGATGATAGATGAAATAATGTGAAAAGGAAGATTTACTATACCATTGTTTTTCATGTCAAAATGTGGTTTATTTTGTTCAGAATACATAATCATCTGGCCTGTAAGATTGTAGTAGCATCCTGGTTTCTCCCAGTTTCTTATTTCTCAGCCAATAAAAAACTACAGAAATGGATTGACAACAAATAATGAAGGTAAAAAAGGTGGGCAAGGTTGTCTTTAGAGCGCATTGACTTTCGACTCTATTCCATAGTTAAATTCCGAGAATTAATAGGTGTTATCAAAATGTAAGCTCTGAATAATAGCATTTGTTGAGTTTTAACAGACAATAAAATACAAAGGTATTTTCTAACTTCTATACCTTATATTTTTTGTAGTTTTTAATAAGTTAGAAAATTAAATGTCACGCATCTTCTCCAAATTTGGAACCTGACATAGACGGCCCTTTTTCCCTTGTCCTGTACTGTGTGCCCACGCACTCCTCTGCCAGCCCTCTCTAACCATCCTCCCCTTTCTTGCAGCGTGCAAGAGGAAAGAACAAGAGCATGGGAAGGATAGAGGGAATACACCCAAAAAGCCTCGGTTGGTCTTCACAGATGTCCAGCGTCGAACTCTACATGCAATATTCAAGGAAAATAAGCGTCCATCCAAAGAATTACAAATCACCATTTCCCAGCAGCTCGGGTTGGAGCTGAGCACCGTCAGCAACTTTTTCATGAATGCACGGAGGAGGAGTCTGGATAAGTGGCAAGACGAGGGCAGCTCCAATTCAGGCAACTCATCTTCTTCATCAAGCACTTGTACCAAAGCATGAAGGAATAACCACGAACTAAACCTCGGTGGAAAAGCTTTAAAAATAAATAAATAAATAAATAAAGACAGACCAGGACCTCAAGATAGCAGGTTTATACTTAGAACTATTTGAAAAAAATGTTATTTATAAGTCCAAAGAAACCAAAGACTTATTTCACCTGCATTATGACTTTGTTCTAAGACACACACTTTAGTAGGACGACGACTTGCAAAAAAAAAGAGAGGAAGAAGAAAGCGAAATGGAGGGAATGAAACAGAATGCAAAGGGAAGAGAAACAGACCACTGGTCTTACACCTTCACCCATGATCATCTTCACCGTACTTGGCTGTTTAGTGGTTTGGAGCATAGTGATTTCTTGTCATTGAACGGACATCTCCTCAGATATGGCTCTTCATTTCCACAGGAATTGCCATGAAGGTGTATAGTGTATCTGTACTGCGTACACGCCAGTGGTTAGGGACTTAGTCAGGGCTGGTCTTCAGAGAGGGTTGTGCCATGGCACGACCGACAAAGCGTGGAGTCGTCTGAATTCATTTGAACGGTAGTGTGATTTTTGCTGTTTCATGGTTTGAACTTATCCGGTGTGATGCCTGGAAACAAGTTCAAACTAGGCAAAGAAATTTTGAATGGTACCTAAACCAGTGCATTCTCTTTGTTTGTTAAGGAATGTTCAGATTTAAAAAAGGAAAACTATTCCATCCATAAAAAAAATCGACTAGCTACCAAAGAACACATTTAATAATTATATTGCAGGTATTTTATTGCAATGATTTTAATATTCCAAAGCTATTTTTACACAAAATACTATGTAGAGTTATAGGTATAAACTAATCTAACTGTATAACACATAAAACTTGTAATCAAGACTGTTATTTGCAATTAGTAAAACCACATTATTGTTTCTTTCCATGATTGGCAAGAAAGAATGTCATCCGAGGAGATTGCAGCCCCTGTCAGAGCACAGGTACTGATAATGGGATGCTGCTTCCGTTGAAGTCAGTGAGCCTTTTTGTCGCTGACTTCAGCGGGAGCAAAAAAAGGGGCCGTAACAGCCATGTGTAAGATCGTGTGGTAGCTACTGTGCCTGTATCCCCTTATTACACTCTCCCAGGCTGATATTGCTGGAAGCCGTTGAACAACGCTCTTTGCAAACCGTGCGCTGTATATAAATACAGCTCAGCTCTGCCACCTAGCCTGCAAACAGGAGACCTGAGGCATTTTGTATGCAAAAATGAAAAGAATTGCGAAATGTAAAACCACAGGGCTTAGCATCTGATCAATACTCATTGACATTGGTGAGCTTTTTTTAACTATTGACTTTACTAGGCAAAGGAATAGCAATAGCTTTGAAGGCTCGTGGTCTTTTCCTATTGAAAACAGTGGTACAACATCAGTTAATGTTGATGGGAAGAGCTCCAACAGGATCTCTAGTGCTTTTGGAAGGCCAAATCGTGGTGCCTCTGAAGTCAATAGCAAAATTCCCATGATACTGATACAGCCTGATGTTTTGTGGTGTCGTATCTGTGTAGCAGGCTGAGCTTTGGTCCTGTGCATTCTTTCTTGCTCATCTATTAATCAGGATAATGCATGAAATAGTTTAAAGTTTGTAGCTGAAAAGCTTTAAAAGCTCTGTTGCTAACAGACCCATAGGAGAGAAATCATCCCATTCCTACGCTGATAAAATTAAAAAGAAAAGCGTGCAAAATCTGCATATTAAATTTTAGTGTAAGGGGAAAATAGACTTTAAAAACCATACATGTGCCTGTTAGATTTCTAACTGGTGTTTCAAATTGCTCTAGTAATTCTGCTAGGTATATTAAATTCCAAAGTAACCAAATATGCAGGTATAGGCCCAATGCAAGGCTTAGAAATAGGCAATCTTATTTACACCCTTTTTTCTTTTTTTTTTTTTTTAAAAAAGAGAAAGGAAAATTCAAGGTAAACTAGAATCCAACCACCATCAGTAATAGCAGATACTGGCTTTTGGGATGAAGCCCACTCAAAATACTAGTGACACCCAAGTTAAGCAACTTTGTAGCACCACTTGTTTCCCAAGAGGACAGGGTCTACAGTTAATTTCCAGTAAGTGTTTAGAATACAGATGAAATATCTCTTTACTAAAATAAAGTGAAATAAACCCAAGATTTTTGGCACTGAATATTTCTCCACATTTCCATATGTTAAACCCACTTTAAGACTGACAAAGCAATTGTCTATGAAAATGTAATCTAACCTGTGAGTTTTTCAAGTCTCTAGCTTACCTTAAATTTTAGCAAGCTTTCTTTTAAAGTGTTCCATCCCCACAGAGACAAAATTGACATGGAAACATTAATAAGCTCACGTATAAAGTATCTTATGAATGCAGTCTCGTTAGTGTAAGGTTAATAAAGGACAGTGATAACTAACATTTTAGTTTCTTCCAGCAAAACACTGCTTTGTAACGTATCTATAGTTTAGAAAAGAAAGCCTTATTTAAAACTTGAGAATTTAAAAATGCAGGGAAATTCAAAGTACATTGCCGCATTTTTTAGTATTTCCATTGTATTGTCTTGAGAGACTACTTGCTGAAACCAAAGAGAACTTTCATACCAGCATTAAATTTGCACCCAATATGCAATTTCAGGATCTCTGATACACACACATGCAAGCCCCTGAATAGGTCTGTGTATATATACATGCACACACATTTTTATGGGGTGTATGTATGTATACATGCGCACACATATGTCCACACACACTAAAACTGATGCACAAGTTATAGATTTTAAGTGTTTTGGTTTTTTTACATCTCTGTTTAAGTATATATAAGCCTTTTGTTTTTTATAAGCCATTAGGAACAAAACCACTCTTCCCATAAGCAATATGCGCCTCATACTCTGAATAGGCAAAGAACACACTTTTCTTTAATTCCTTTCAAAACATGAAGCAAATAACTATGGAACTACTCATTCTGCCTGTAAAGCTGTTTTACCTCTGAGCAGACTGCCCGGCCGCACCGACTGAAGCACGGACAGGTTACCTGGTGCTCCCCAGCTCGGATCGTTGCCATTCCTCAGCAGGGCATCCTTACAGGGGAGCTTCCTCCTAATGCTGCGCTTAACGTGACACAAGAAAGCCTGTCTCTGTCGTATTAGTGTTAGTCTTTCGGCTCACTTCATTCCTGACAAAATGAAATTAATTTCAAATTCAAAAAAAAAGGACCTAAAGATCTGCCAGGAAGGGTTAGGAGAGGGAGCAGAACGTGCAACAGTTTGGGAGCATCAGGAGATGGGGCTTCAGTCAAAGGTGACTCCACAGGCGAGAGGGCATTAGGAACACGCATTCGGCTCATAGGCTGCATCCAAACCTGACCACAGTGACCCACGAGGGGAGGCTGGCCAAGAGGTGAACTGTTCCCATCCATCCCCATTGTAAATGGCATTATTAGCTTTCCAGGGAAAAAAAAAAAAAAAAAAAAAAATTCAGACCACCCATACCACTACGTTAGCCCCCACATTGCTTTCCAGGGGCCTCAGCCTCCTCTCCTTACTCAGGTAAAGCAAACCCAACAAGAGCGAGCGAGCCAGCAACAGGGCTTTCGCTTGAGAATTTGCTCCTGCTCCAGCCTATGCCAGAAGCAAATTCCCCAGCAGCTGAAGCGGCCAGGGGTGCCCCGGTGCCCCGGCACAGGACCGCCCCAGGGCTGCCCGCGGGCACCCCTCTTCTCCTGAGAGGGATTTCAGGATAAGGCCGCGGTGGTGGTGGGCGCTGCCCAGTGGGGCTGCCGCTGCCTGGAGGGCTCGGAAACACCACTGAGCTTATACCAAAGAGTCTTAGGACACCTCTCCTCACCTGAGTTGTAAACAAGACATTTTTACCCCCAAAAATGGTCCTTCTTTCTACTACTCTTCCTCCTATCCTCCTCCTCTTCCTCCTCCTTTGTACATAAGGATGAAAACTATGCATTTAGCAAACAAAGAGAAAGCACTTACCCTTTTCTATCTCGCTGCGTTTGGGTGCATTCAAAGGCCCAGGGGCTAATTTTGAGACTTTGCTTAGCCTCCTGGTTTATTATTGTGGTGTGGTTAGCTTTACAATACATTTGGTAACTATTTGCTAAAGACAAAGAAGCAAAAGGTAAGGAATAGCTACTTCCACGTGTTAAAAAAAAAGAAAAAAAAAAGAAAAAAAAAGTGTGTAAAGATCTACTATTTATAGTGTGAACCAAAGACGCTACCTCACTCGATTTCCATTGGTGATTTTAATCACATTGATGATACCAAAGAATACCAAAGATTTTTCATGCACGGCCTCTGTCTGGAAAGGGAACTCATCCTCCTTCTTACCCCCGTCCCCTTGATCCCCCCTCCTCACCTTCACTCAGTGTGTAACCTTGTCTTCATTCTTAATGGTAATGCTAATAACCTTACGAATACTTCTCTTGCTACAACTGCTACTACTGATGATGATAAGGATAATAATAATAATAAAGCTCTAGGCAAACATGTTGCAAACTTTGTAAACTCATAGGACGAGTGCCTTGCTTGAACCAAAGTGTTAAACCGCTGTTGACCTCTTTATCTCTCACCTTATACTCTTTGAATACCTCAGCCTGTTAGAAAGGCCACTAATGAAAAAAGGAATAATTCTTCACCGTGGTGCTTTTTGCCGTGCAACCATGCAATGAAACTTTCTTTGATACCAAAGGAAAATGTTTTTTTCCACTTTCTTGCTGACAAACCAAAGGTTCCCTCTTCTTTACCCCAAAGCAGCTTGAGTCCCTCAGCCCAGACAGGCCGTGCATCGCTTTTACCAATTCCTCCAAATACCTCATAGTAATAAATCTTTAGGGTTATGTTGTATAGAGAGTCTATGTGATAAGGCAGAACTTACTAGTTTGATAATTGTTAAGGTTACTTAAAAAAAGCTTTATAATTCTTATTTATTTTGTAGGGGTTGTTTTGTTTGTATATTCCTTCTATATTGTTTGGTTTGGGTTTCTTCTTTTTTCCTTTCTTTTGGCAGAACTTCTCTGTTATACTCAAGGAAGATCTTATTCCTGGGAATGTTTCAAAGTGGGTAAAGATCGCTGTTTGCAATGAATGCAAGAAAGGGAAACATGGCTTTGATTTCTTTTGTTTCAACTAGGATGCTTTGCGTTTGCTAGTCGATGTTCTTTTCACAGGGTAAAAAAAAAATATTCTCTGCTGTGATAAATGGTTCCTATTTTTTCTCTATAATGTGCTGTGATTTTTAATTTAATTACATTTTGTATACGCTTATTTAATCACTGCTTTAATTTATGACTATGTAGTTTAAAAAAAAAAATTGTATATAGTAGATTCAAAAATGGCCAAAGCTTTATGTTACAATCTTTTCATTCTTGATGCCGAGATGAACTGAAGGAGAGTGCTTCTCTTGACTGCAGGGTGTATCTTCAGCCTTGTCTTGGCATGCACTTCCACCCGTGTTACAAACACTGCCAGGTTATCCCCCCGGGCCTCCCTTCCCCCCAACTTGTACATGCCAAAATGAGTGTTTCAAGGTAGTACTTTTGTCACTTAGAAAGCAGAAAGGCATTATTAGTGTGTTTTTCCTTTAATTTATTTGTCTTTTTCTAGAAAGGTTACTTTGTGGGTGAGACCCACACATCCAAAGAATTTAAAAGTCGTTTTAATGTTTAAAAGCACTGGCATTTGTGAGAGACTTTGCTGAGTTTTTGTTTTCCTTCGCCATTCGCACGGGTAGCGCAAGTAGCAGGCGTAAGCCTTGGGAGAAAAGCTAACTTGAATTTGGAAACCTTGCTCACGGAAAGGCCTTCGCCAGCCCCCAAGAACCGTGGGGGTTCTCCTCCCCAGGACATGCAGGGGACAGCCGAGGGGCGGCGGGCAATGGGATGGTGTGGCCAGCCCCGTTCGCAGAGCGCTCGAGGGCTTGGGCCACCCGTGGGCCACTGCCGGGTCACCTGCTCTCCAGCCAGGGCCCGCAGGCAGGGACGGGTCGGGGTCCGTGGGGCGCAGCCAAGTCTCCCGGGAGCTGCGGCTGCACCTGGGCTCAGGGACCGCGGCACACTGCGGTGCCCGGCTGCGGGCGAGCGGGGGGCCTGTGCAGCTTTCCTCCGGGGGGACTGGGCGCTGTGCCTGCCCCCGGCCCCCCCGCAGCTCCAGGGAGGAAAAAGCAGTTTTGGGTTGAAAAGCAAAAAAAAAAAAGAGTAATGGCAATGATAATTCTGCAAAGCTGATGATGGCATCATGGCACAGAAAATAGGATGCCACTCACCTGTATTTTATTTTGCATAAAGAATAGATTCTGTTTCAACTAAATGTTGTGTACTGACATGGTTTGTGATGGCTGTAAATATTTCCTTTCCCCACACAGTAGCTGAGCTCCAGGTGTACCTTGTTTTCCTTTGGGGGGATAGCAGAGGGGTTGAGGGAGGGAAGGACAAGGGCAGGGTTTGAGCTTTTGGTCAGAAGTTACACTTTCTAGGTACATTTTTATACTTCAAATATTGAAACGGGGCAATAAAGATGCTCTGAAATGCAGGATCATTAAATGGTCTGTTGGTAAGCATTGGCTAAATGTCTGCTTTTAATACATAAACTAATGCCGTGCAATGAGTTACGCTTCACATGAAGGGGGGAGACAAAGTGTTAGTCTACGAATCCAGCATGAGCCATCCAGCACTGGACAGAACTGTCCTTAGGAAGACACGGTTTCTTTTCCTGTACTGGTACTTTGATTTTTTACGGTCTTTTCTGCATTTATTGCATCCTCGCTGTGGAACCGCGTTAGTTTTGCAGTCTGAACCGAACAACAGTATTACAAGCAAACCGACGTTAAAGCATTGCCTTTTCCTTGCTTTGGCGGTTGTCGGCATAACCCCCTGCCCGCAGTCCAGTCCCAGCTGAGCCGGAGCCGGAGCCGGGGCCCCCCCCGGCCCCGGCCCCGCTCGGCTCCGCTCGGCTCCGCGCCCCGCGCCGCCCCCTCCGCCGCCGCGCAAAGAGGGCGCCAGAGACAATCACAAGTCCCACATCCGTAGAGGTAGGAAATCTTCCAAGAGCAAGAGGGAGTTCTTCCAGAGCAATGAAACAAAACCAAAAAAAAAAAAAAAAAAAAAAAAAAAGGAAAGAAAAAAAAAAAAGGAAAACAAAGAGAAGATTTTGATAAAAGACAACTTTGCTGTCATTTTTAGTTTGCCCATTAGGAAGCAGTAGTAGTTTATACGTTGCATCTGCATTTCAGACTAAGTGATTATTGTACCTAATTACGGTTGATTGCTAATATTTCCTCAATCTCTCTCTTAGTCAAGCGCTTCTTCTTCTGTATTTTTGTGTGTAGCGACGACGAGTGTAATGCGCTAGGCATTATTCTGGTTTGGTTATGAGTATCTCCTGTACTGCGTTAAGATTTCCTTAAGTTACTTTTTTTAAGCTTTGCTACTGTTCTCACTTTATGCCGTGCAATATCATCTGCTGTGTTTGCTAAGCAAAAAAAAAAAAAAAGAAAAAGAAAAAAAAAAGAAAAAAAAGCAAGTGATGATGTCATCATGCTTTTCAGTGTTACAATGTTTCAGCGTTACAATGTTTCAGCGTTTATGTAGTCACAAAAATGTAGTAAATAAAAGGTTGGATTTTCCAGCACTTTAAATTTAGACAATTCTTGCCTTCTTTTGTTTCTCCGTGTGCAGCCTCAGGGCACTAGGCTGAGCTGAGGGGAAGGGGTGAGCCATGGGACAGGCAGCGTTTGGCTGCCACGGGAGAGACATCCACGGGAGGGGACGCAAAATGGTACCTCGGGCTTCACGGCACTGTGTCTTCTTCCCTGCTGAGGTCTGCAGCCCCTCGCCCCCAGCAAACCACCCCACGCCTGCCCGCAGCCCCCCGGGCCCCCCGTCCCCGTCCCAGCGCCCACTGTGGTGCCCAGCAGGGTGGGCTCCAGGGGAAGCGAGTGCTGGGTGTCTGAAAGGCGAGTGTGGTTCATACCAGATGCATTTCTCTAATTGAGGGAAAAAACATTAAGAAAATAAGTGAAGCAAATAATCTGGGTTTCCTTTATATCGTCTAAGGGTATGGATGTCACCAAACTAATCCACAGAGGTGTTTCCTTTTGTGTGATGGAGTCCACCTCAGGCCTGCAGGATCAATATTTAATTGTTTAAAGGGATATTGTATTCCTTTCCTGTCACTGTTGTTAATGCCTCCATGCTCTGTAATCCCACGGGGTCTTTTCCCGGGGATCTGATCAGAGATTACCCATCACTCGGGAGTGGTGGGAGGAGAGTTCCCGGCTGTAAAAGATTCAGCAATGCATTGAACCATTTTCTCTCTATCTTCTAATGAAGTGATGAAGCGTGTGCCACAAAATTTAACAGGGTTTTGTGGCAAATCGGGTTGTGCTGCTGAGAGGAGGATTAAACCTTCATCTTCGTCCCATAAATCATGGCATCAGCTACATTTATTCTGATGGATGGTCTGGACTCTACTGACAATATTTTATCTCTGGAAGCGCCTGCAGCCTGTGCCCTGATGTGCAATTTCTTTTTACTGCTAAGCCAAGAGAGGCACGGAGCACATCCATTTGGAGGGTTCCCCTTGGGCTTGGTATCCCAAGACCATGCCAGAAACCAAAGTATCACCAGCAACCCACGTCCAGGGCAAGTGCAAAGGTAAAGGGGAGATGGGAAGCCAGAAATGTCCTCTGTCCACAGAAGGAGAGCCTGTGGGATTTGCTCTCTGCAGCATCGTACCAGCCAGGCCTGGAATAACTCGTCGCTGACTCAGGTCAGTAGCTCCATGGGATGGTGCTGGCCAGGGCTGCAGTGCAAATGAGGGCTCCAGCACACACTGCCATGTGCAGCACCCTCACCCAGAAGAGAAAAACACCTCCAAGGACAAAGCAAAATGCTTTTTCTAGAAAAAATAATCCAGAGATGCCACGGGGGTTGAAGCCCATCAGGCAGCTGTGAGGACCATCTCTGAGGTTCTCATCCCACAGGCCAGGCGGGGATGATGGGCAGATGTGGGCAAAGCCTGGAGCAGCTGCGGCACGTCCCCTCACTGCAACCTCTCTCTACACCTCCTATCCTGTATTTCCCTCGCAGGTGAGTCATTTTGATCGTTAATATCCCTGACCCCAGGCACTGGAGGGTGGCCCCTAGGATGTCCCCACGCAGCAGCGCGCTGCTCCACATCCTTGGGCACCTCCGGCCGCCCAGCCCACGCTGCAGGGACAGACCAGCCACCAGCAGCAGGTGGGGACAGCTGGGGTGCCCAGGAGTCTGCACAACTTCCCAGTTACTTCATTACATTAGAGCTTTATATTTATACTGGAGTTAAATATAACTCTGCTGTGCACACCTTTTATCTCAGCGTGCTCAGGGGAGCCAGCTGAGCTTACCACAGGTGCCCAAAACCCAAACACCAAAATGAGTTTCACAAACTTTGTTTTCTGAGCACTAGCAGAAGCAGGAACAGAGCCAGGAAACAGAGCAGTGCAAAACAGCTCCCCAGCACAGGGGGAGAAGTTGCTTTTGCCTCTGTTCTACCTAGACCCTCCCAGGGACAAAGACAGTAGCAGCAGCAGCAGCAACTGGGTGCTGCCTTCATCCACACTATGTGGCCTGAAGACACTCTTGGTGGCAGCACAGGCAGTGAAGGCAGCAATGGGCAGCGAAGGCAGCACAGGTGATGCAGCAGCTTCAGCCCATTAGCATGTGATTAACCCAGGCCAAGAGTGCCTGCCCAAGCTGAGCCCTGCTCCCTTAGAAGAGGAGCTGTGCCTGGTAAGGGGGTCTGGTATGTTTGGGGGGTAATGGGGCTTCTTTTTGCTCAGATTTACGCTCATTGGGGCTTTCTGTTTGTATGTGCAGGTGGTGGCAGTGGCTCAGGTGCCCTGTGTGGGATGGGGCAGTGCTGCTGTCAATGTTATAAATTAACAATAAGTGCTAAAAGCCTGAAGTAGGGGCATGGGGGAGAGCTAATGAGGTAGGGGACAAAGGTGGAGGGATGTGCTGCCTGTAGGGCTGGGACCTGCAGCCAGGGCCCATCTCTATGGCAGGAGAAGGGAGGTCCCTGGCAGGTATGGAGGGGTGGCTGTGCTGGGGCTGCCTGGAGACTGGGGCAGCTCCAGGTCAAGCCCTGAGCAATTTGCTGTCCATGAGGGCACTATGAGTGGGCACTATGAGCACTGCTAGGGAGAGAGGAGGCTGTGATGTGCCCAGCCCCTGTGCTGGGGCAGCTGGGTCATTATTCTCCCTGGGAGACAATCACTGCTTGGATGGGGACAGCAGTATCACACCCACGCATCTGGGAGCCAGAGTGCTGTTATTTATGTACAGGAAAAAGCCCTTTGTAAAAAATGGTCTATTCAGCCAGCAAAATAATTTCCTGCCTGAGGGTGGTGTCCAGATTTTGATTCTCGGTTATGCTTTTGGTACTAATTATCACTTCAGGTTAAAGATGATTGGGAGAGAAAAATTAATCTTTGCTATCAGCTTCATTAGGAAGAACTACTGCAGTGCAAAATATAAACATTTCATGTGAGTGAAATCCACAGTGACTGCTAATACATAAACCATACGCAGCTCAGGATCTCAACTGAAAACCATTGGCAGTGGGGAAAGTACTGAGGAGTGCTGTCACTGTACTGCCCTGCATGCTCTGCCCTGGGCACCCACTGCTGTCCTCTCTGGTCACACAGATGGGCCTCAGGTCTGACCGAGGGTGGCCACTCTTTTGTTCTGGTATCCTTATGAACAAAATACAATGCAAAACTTAGCAACTGTGCCCCCATCTGTGCCTTGCTTAGCCAAGGTCTGTCTGCACAGGCAGTCAGGGCTGCTTGAAAGACCTGTTGTGATGTATATGAAAGGGTTAACAAGTCCTTCCCCTGGTAAGGTTGAAAAGGTTTTTAGATGTTTGAAAGTGGAAGCAGGATATAAGCTGGTAGCCAGTGGCCAGGCTACATCACTTTGTGACCATGGTCAAAGCGTTTACATCTCTGGTGTCACCTGCAGGCTTGGGCTTCTGTCACTCTTGTTTCTGTCCCAGCGAACTGGCACTTAAGCTTTTCTCTTGCTGGACAAGCACAGTGATTTGAACACGTCAAGCACAAATCCACATGGTTCAGATAGTGTGACTCTCCCCTGCTGTGCTCTGCACAAAGGGGTTGGGTGAAAAGTAGCAAAGCATCTTCCTATGAGCCTCTCTTGGCAGAGGATGATTCCAAAATTTGCCAGTGGTGTTGGGCTGTGAGGAGCAGGGTCTGTGAGGTAAAGGAAGGCTTGTGGCCATGGCAGGAGGCTGTACAAGACCCCTATCCTTCAGCGGTGAGACTCCTGGAAGGGGCTGCCAGCAGGCAGGGACCAGTGGCCTGTCCCCTCACAGTGTGTGCCACCTGGGGTGACTTGGCTACAGAAGCGACTGTGTTCATTGCAAACGTCCCCGGTGACGCGAGGACAAGGCTAGTGAATTACTCAAATTACTTGAATCTCCCCAGTGGTGCACAGAGATTCAATCTCAGCATGGCATTAAATCAAGTCAGTGACATAGATCAAAGGATACTGCTTTAATCACCTCGTTAGGCCACAGACATCATTAGTTACTCATTATGATGTGTTGATACCGGCATTCTCTGTAACACAGTTATGTACACTTGCTATCAGACATTTTTCTCATCAAACGGGATGTCAATACCTTAACATCTTAATGAGTTACAGTCAATATCCATTGCAATAAAGCTCGTGTTTTCTCATGATTTCATCTACCCTTAGGGTTTTGATTAAAATGGCCACTTTTTCCAGGTAATTGATTGAGGAATTATGGAAATTCCATGTAGGAATGAGCACATGGTGCTACACAGGCTACAAAAACCTTAGATTGTCTCCAAGTACTTTAGAGACTACAAGGGAGTTTGCTATTTTAATATAGATTTTGGATACTGTTGCTTAGCTCTTCTTTTCCAATCACTTGTCAAACAGTTTTAGTATCAAATAAAGTAATTAAAATATCCAAGAGTGTATTGGAAAAATGTTACAAGCAAATCGTTGGTTTGTAAAGGTCTAAGAATGAGAACAAGTGCTGCTGTCAGGTGAGCACCAGTTCAGATGAACATGCACAATAGTAAGGTTTTCTGATTTACTGCGTTGGCAAAACATCAAATCATTTGCAGGAATATGAAAACAGCCAGAACAAGCTGCAGTATTATTTCAGTTTCAGGATTAGCAAGAGTAAGTCTGCAGAAGTCCCCATTTTTCCAAGCTAGAGGTAAGGCAACATCTATTTAGGCAAAGCAGATTTTTTGCCAAGTGAACTTCAAAGGAACTTGCCAGTGTAGTGGGAAGGAGAAGTCTTAAGGTTCCCCAGCTTGCTGACCACCTTTTATTTTCCCTCTGAGAAAAAAGTTCACACATCACCAACAGAAAGAAATTAAATATTAAAAGGAAGATAGCAGCTAGCCAGCAGAACTGACTTGTTGCCTCACGGCTGTCTCCTACTCACATGGACAAGACTGGACACCAAAGAGGGCTGTATCCAAAAGTGGTTTTCCCTTCATGCAGCCACTGAGGTTAGTGCTCCCTTCATGGACCACGCTGTATCTGGGTCCTGTGTTAGTCCCTACTACACTTCTGAATAGCTCTCAGAGAAGCAGTAAGGTTGGGCTCTTGTTGTCTATGCTTCCTTTCCTGGGCTGGCTGCAGCCACACTCATTGCTGACACTCCATGGACTATTTTCACAATCTTTCCCTTGCTAAGTTTGTGAGAAAACAAACTCTACCTTTTTTCCGAGTGCTGGTGTGACAGCATTGTGGAGGGAGCACTCACTATACGCTTGATGTGCATCCACTCCTGCTCACCACTGCTATGTGCCTTTTTCCAAATACTGTCAAGTGAGATCTGACCTCTTATGTATCGCTAGTTGAAGTTTCTTAACCTTTTCACCCTGGATAGACTTACTCTCTGATTACACATGGGAAGTACAGATATGAAGACCTTGGTTATGGCATACTTACACACAAGCATGCTACTGTGTGTAAGATCTTCCATTGCCACCGCTGCACTGCTCCTAGCTCTGGGGTTTTAACGCTGACTGGTAGCAGCTGCAGCTTTGCTGCTACATTCTCTAGGTAAATCCACAGGGCTTACCCCAAGCACCTATTATTCCCTCCAACTCTGACGTGTCCAGGGCCATTTCTGCTGTGTGTTCTCTTCATGCTCTTCCATGTTCTCTGCAGCCAGGATGCTCTCGATGCTACCTTGTGTGGTCCTTTCAACCTTGTCTCCTGCCCTGCAGCTGCAGAGGAGGAGTGGGCTCAGCCCTGGGAGCTGTCCTGCCCGTAACAGGTAGGAGGAAGGTGTGTCTGATGGTTATCAAGAACCTTTGGCTTGTCACAGGCTGCCTGCTCAGTCCTCCTCTCCTTCAGCCTTCTGGAGACATCATTCATGTGGATTTGGGGGACTTTTCTGTGCTGAAGTCACAGAGTATGGCCAGCTCAGAGGCTCAGTGTGCTCTTAAGTGTGCCACACAGGATGAACAGCAATGCTATCCCAGTATGCCACACACTCGGAAACATCCCAGGGTGTCAGGGGAAAAGACCAGAATGTCAAGCCTTTAGACTGGGGAGTGGTATTGCTGTACTGCCCCAATATGCATCGCACCTCCCAGCCTTATTGCAGAGTATACAGATCAAAATCTGCTGAGGGAAGGCTCTCCGAATTATGTAAAGTGAAGGGCTCAAACCAGATGAGCAAGGATGAGCCTCAACTAGTGGCAAAACCTTCCATCTGTATTATCAGCCCCCCAAGCCCTCATTTTCTCTCCTCAATCCTCTGCTGTTTGCTCAGGCAGCAGCCAAGGTGGGCAGGGACAGAGCTCTGCCTGCAGCCCAGAGGGACCCCCCCTCCTGCCTTGCTGCAATCCTTCCACTTCAAGCCACTGGGACAAATCCTGGCTGCATGTAGGTCTTTGCTTGTCTGCACTTTGACCTCCGACTCCTTATAAAATGTGTAAGTATATTGCTAAAACACAAGTAGCTTCAATAATTCCCTTTTAAACAAACTTCCGTGATATTTGACACTTCTCCTAATGACAGACCTAAGGCTGCAGTTTGGGACTGTAAAGCCACATTCAAACTGCCTTTTATTTTAAAAACCTCTTTTATACAGGAAAAGACAGCAGAGGTTTCCTGGATCTAATTTAAATCCTGGATTGGACATTTCTTTACTGTTTATGGTAGTGAAAGACTGTGTGGTTGCTGGATTCACGGGAATAAGAGAAAATTTGTCATATTCTTAGCAGTTACTGAAAATAGAAAATGAGCCGTTGTGATTCACATTGGAAAACACCAGCCGTTTCCACTGCCGAGCTCAGCAGCCTGGCAAGGGCGAACCCCGGCAGAGCCCGGCCATGCCAGGAGCTGGGAGGCACCCCAGGGCCCACGTGGCTGCCCCACAGGCGAGGGCTCGAGGTGCCTGGGGGCAACCCTTCGCCAACTGGTCTGTGCCGCTCTGCGGGCACACGCCTGAGCTGCAGGGCCCAGGCACTCCTGTTAGGGAGTGGATATATAAAGTAAAAGTATCTGGATTTTTGCAGAAGAGCATGGCCCAAATAATACACATGGGGGTTACTGTCGTGCTGAAAAGTATATGGAGTCAGCACCCCAAGCCCCTGGTTCATCCTCAGAGCGTCACAATCTGGGGGGCTCCTCAGGACCTCCCCTGAGAGCCAGGCTTGGGTTGCCTGATGTACAAGTGGTGTCTGGTGATCTGTCCCCTTGTCCTTGGAGGACTCTGTGCTGCAGTAAGGCAGTGTGGAGTTACCAGCAGGCCTGATTTCTCCAGTTACCTAAATAGTCTGGATCATTGAAGTCCCAAAGTGAATAAACAAGATAAGAAATCTACTTAGGAAACATTCTGGATGAAAGCCCAAAGGAAAAATGTGGCTGAAAGTGTTCCTTTACACAAGAAGGAAAAGCCATCGTCTTTCCTTTTTGTGCAGACCCCACCCCTGTGCTTTGTAAAGGCGCAGGGAGACTTTGCCTATTTATTTTATATAGGAACATGCAGATGAGGAGGTGCAGGTAACGATAGAGGTAGAAAGAGCAAAAGTACAGGGGGAAAGCATAAATATTCAGAGTACCAAGGAGAAGAGAGACACTCTGAGGCCTGATTCATGCTGGAGTTAGGCAGAATGACTGCAGAAGGATCCTGGGTCTCTGTGCCCAAGGAGGAGCTTCCATGGCTTTGCCAGGCTGTGGATCAGGCCTTTGGCACACGAGAAAGGACATGCAAGCGCCGGGCTCCCCTCTGCCCCCTGCCAGCCCCTTGCAGCCAGGCTGGAGATGGCTAAGCTTAAAGTCATTTCTCAGTAAAGGAAATAAGCACGTTGAGGGGTGCTGGAGCTGGTGAGAGCCCGGCCCCCTGCTTGGAAGGCTCTACAGGACTGCAAACAGCAGCCTCCGAACAGAAAAGGCTTCTGTGCTTGGAGATGCAAAGGGTGATGGCAGCCCAGCAGCTGTCCTGGAGGCTGAGGCTGGGCCCCTGTCCCAGGAGCAGGTCCATCTCCCAGCCTCGCTTCCCAGACCAGTGCCGGCTCCCTCCAGGAAGGCAAAGGGCTGCATGGGGGAGACGGCTCTGCTGGGCCAGGAGCGCAGCTACAGCAGCATCCCTCTGCCAGCAGCTCTAACACATGGTGACTCACAAGTGGAAGATGCAAGGGATGGGCTGTAAGCACAGCCCCAGCTCTGCCAGCAAGCTCGGAAAAGGGGTTGGTTGTGGATCAGATGTTTTAGCAGGTTTCTCTCAGTACAGCTGGTATGATCCAAACACCTCTGATTCAGATATGCAACCTTATGCAGTGAGTTTACATCCCTAACGATGAGCATATATTTTATTTATAGGGTTTTTAAAGACTATAAAGTACAAACCTGGCTGAAGAGCAACCTTATGAGGTGCTGGGCTGACCCCAGCCCCTGGTCTGTTCCCAGACCTGTCCTGCTCCATGGAAGTCCTTTTCGGATGCTCACAGGAACAGCTTGCCTTCAGATTTATGTGAGTGCCCGCTCCCAGTTTTATCAGAAATCTCACAAAAGCTAACCTTTCTCTAAAGCCTCACTGGCTAGAAGCACACAGGTGAGAACTGTAACTTTCACTTGTGAGGATGATTTGAGCTGTTGTGTTTATTGTGAAAATCATTAAAAATGTCATGGTGGTAATCCCTAAAAACTTCAGAACCAGAAGGCACATAAAATATGCCAAATTCTATCAGCTATAATTCTTTTTCATTGAAAATCAATGTTGTGAGTTTTGAGGGTTCACTAAATGATATTAACATTTGGGATTAGTAATAGTTTTCTGAAGTTGGTGGAGGTTTGCATGCACCTCTGGAGGGGGAAATCAGCAACCAGAGCAAGGCTGACTGTGACCAGTCAGGCTTTCAACTAACTTTAGTGGGCTTTGCATCAGGTGGGTGTTGGCGGCTCTTTCAGCTCCACTTGCTTCTGAAGGAGGCCTACCTAGAGCAATTAGCTCACAAGACGTGTCATTCACAACTAACAGAAATTATATGTTCCTTATCTTTTTAATTAGAGTACATATAATGTTAGTAATAACATATTATCTATATATTAATTTTAAAGGGTTGTTTTGATGTCAGGCTTGAAGGTTATCAGGGTCATCAGTATGAGGATATTCATTAAAACCAGATTTAAAATCCCTGAAGAGTTATATAGCCCTGCTTTTGCAAAGCACTTGACCTTAGAAGTGCTTTAGATTGCTTCTTTCTTATGTTTCACTTATATTTTTTACATTGCACCTCACTTGGCAAACACTAAATTGCAGGAAATCATGTGCAATAAGGGACAGAAACAAGTTCACTTTATTTGGCTGTTAGTACGGTCATTGGTGTGATGAGGAAGAGAATGACAACATCTGAAACGTGGGAGGGGACCCTCAGCTTTCATCTAGGGATAAGCTCTCTCTGCTCAGGAACATGTGCTCGTGTATTCTTCTGCTGGGATCACTTTAGCATTTGGCCCCTTTTTCTTGAGCTCAGTATTTATTTGGGAGCCCACGGGTTGATCACACATTGTTTGCTGTAGCTTCACCACATCTTGCATGAAAAATGCTGTCTCTGGTCCAGGCAGGCACTGCTGAGGGAGTGCAGGTCCTTCAGGAGGTACATCCCAGACAGGCAGTCCTTCGGGGCTGGGACAGCCCTGTGTGTGCCAGCAGAATAAAGACCAGCTTGGGCAGAGGTTTCTAGGTATTTCTAGGACAAGAGCAATGTTATGCTGGAAGCTGAGGCTGGCTACCTCCAGAAGGCCTGCCTGAAAAGCCATCCCTTCTGGGCTCTCCAGAAAGAGTCCCCCAGCCCTTGGTGCTGGCTATCACGGTGCTGGGTCCCTGCGGCACCATGCACAGTCCAGGGGTGCAGGAAGGGGGTGGTCCTGCCTTCACTGACACAGTTGGGCACCCCAGAGGGGATTGCAGCCTGCCATGCTCTGAGAGGAGGCCTGGGCGCATGTGTTCAGAATTGTAATAATATCATCAGTTCAAGGGCACATCTGGAGGAGGGTCTGACATCCAGTGTCTGATGAGAACCTCCTGGACACTGGCTGGTGAACTGAGCCACAGGAGTGGTGACAGCGGTGGTCACTGTGTCCCCCAATCCAAGGGCCTTAGGACTCCCACTCATGTTCAAACTGACCTA
Organism: Strix aluco; assembly: GCF_031877795.1. NCBI lineage: Eukaryota > Metazoa > Chordata > Aves > Strigiformes > Strigidae > Strix > Strix aluco. The sequence goes on along the minus strand of NC_133942.1, from coordinate 25,013,097 downwards.
AACTGATCAGCAGCTACCTCCTTCCTATGCAAGCGTAGCTGCTCCTGAGCCTCTGCTGTTCATAGCTGTAAACTGCAGCATCTCCACAATCCCACCAGGCTGCCTGCAAATAGCCATTCGACACCTTAGGAAAGAGAGAGCAAATGGAATGTATGTGGTACTTATGTGGGTTTACTGTCAGTTTTGTAAGGATTTCAGCCCCGAAGTGCCATGTGGTTTGGTACAGAGCGGGTATGTCACTCCTCAGAGAGCTGCCAGCTGCCACGAGCCCTCCAGCTGAGTACCAGCCCCAACTAAAACCTGAGATCGTGTTTGAACCTTCAACAGCCAAACTGCAGATGGAAAGGCACATCTGTGTGATCCGAGGTAAGCTAGGCAGACCTGGGAAAAACAGGATTGAAGAGAGACACCAAAGAGTAGGTTTGAGGCATGATGGCCACCTCTGAGCTGTGGCAGGAAGTCGGGGCATGTCTGTGATTAGATCTAAACAGAGCTGAGCCGTGTTCAGCGTCCTGCTGCACGGGGTTTTAACCAAAGACAGAAACCTGAATCATCAAAAATGTTCACAAACTAGAAATACCACTGTATACTGAAGTGTTGAAGAATTTCATATCCTTAATCAAAACAGTGCAGCCTGGCACTTTGAACACAAAACTGTCCAACAGTGATCTGTGTTTCTCCATTGCAGCACGCTGACAGGCGGCAGTGGCAGAGGTTGGTGCCCTGTGTAGCCCTGCAGACCAGGTTTACTGCTGGGATGTCACCTCCCAGTACTTGTCCAGGCTCAGGTGACAAAGCACCACGCAGGTGAGACTTGAAAGATGTGATCTTATTTTTAGGGAAAATGGAAGATTAAAAAAAGTTCTTGTTATTAAAGAGCGAGTGATGGGGAACCTGTGGTATCTTCCCAGCTGCAGACTAAATTGGCAGCATGGCTGTAGCATCTTTTTTAGGCAGTATTCCAGCAAAATACTTGAGTGTGTGCTTAATTAAATCATGTGAGACGTTTAAAGGACTTGAAAGCATTCAGCTAAATGCTTTGCTGGGGACTCAATATTAATGCCTCAGTTTCCCTTCTTCACCATAGAGAAAGAAATATTTACTTCCCATACAGAGTGCTGACAACCTTAATACAATTTCACTTGTAAAGCGCCTTGTGGGCCTTAGGGAAAAGGTCCTATAAAAACCAGAATATTATTCTACACTCCCTGGCAAGACAGCACTTAGCTTTATATATTATCCCGCTGGTGATACATCTCCCTTTGGCTGACAGCAGGAGCAATTAATGTATATAAACCAAAAGAGGCTGTTTGGAAGGCTTGTGTTCCATGTAATCTGCAAACACCTGATGACACATCCAAATCTGAAAAGATGGAAAAGTCAGTGCTTTTAAGGGGTTTTAGTGCAAAAATATGCATGTGCGTGACTTTAGAGCAGCAACGGGAAAAGGGCTGTTTCTCCAGTAATGTATTTTTTATTCCTCATTCTTTTTTATAGCCTTCGCTATTAATTTTTCAGTTTTTCTGGTCTTTTGTAAATTAACAAATTGCACTCTAACACCATTCTCTTATTTCAAAATTTCTTGATTGGATTGAAAAGAATCTGGAACCAACCTCAGAGGCAGCCAGAGTTAAATGAAGTCAAGGGAACTGCTGCCAAGGAGAGGCCTGCAAGTGAAACCAGCATGGGAGAGGTTAGGGTAGGGTTTATTTTTGGAAAATCCAGATTATAATTTAGAACAACCCTCTAATTGTGATTCTGCATTTATACACGTTGAAAATACTGTTCAGGACAGAGTATACCAAGCAACACACATTTTGCTTAAGGTTTATTGGCATCAGTACAGCTAACCACGGGCATTTTAGACATTTTTAACACTCTGTCTTTTCATGCATTGAAATACAAGTATATGATAATGTCTCTCCTTTGCCAAAAGTAAGTGAAAAGGTGTTGCTTCAAACTATCTCCCCAGATAAAAAACAAAGACTGAAAATATGAAGTTCTTCACTGGTAGTTATTGTGAAACCTCATTTCCTGTCTATATTTCTGAACACTATGTTCTGACTGAACTTAATGTTTTTTCCTATTTTCATCTTCTTTCAATGACAAATGATACTTAAAGTACCACATAGTAAACATCAAGAATCATAGCTACTCTTTTGGTATTTTTAATGTTTACTGTGTATTTCATTCACAATATTATTAGGATGAAAATGAGTTTTAACACATTTCTTGAATACCTGAAAAAGTAATAATAGCACGTTATGAGTGATTTTTTAAATATTTTTTTTTAAAGATTGAACACTGGCAAATCCCTTCTCTGTTTGTGTATGTGTTTCTGCCCTGCCTTTCCAGGATACAACCTCTTTATGGAAATAATATTTCCCCTTTTATGACTGCTGCAAGTGGCACACAATGGAATCTCATTACTCAATGAAGACTCTACATGCCATAAAAAATAAGCAATTAAACTCCAACTATTTCAATAGGTAAATATCGCCTTTCTCACTCCTGTGCATAAAGCAACCAGTGTTCCATGTCTGGCAGCAATCTCCTCTGGGGGTTCAGCCTCCTGAAGACCTCTGGCATGAAACCTTAATGTGCTGACAACACGTTTGTCACTCCCTGGGACTGTCCTGGGGCAAAGAGGAAGGGGTCAGTTGGGATATGAGTCCCCACCACCTGCTCTGGCTGCTGAGTTGGAGTCAAGGGTGGAGGAAGTTTATAACCAAACTACACGTCCATCATTTTTACGGACCCTTCTAGAGCTATAGCTTCTGCATGTGCTAGGCAAGTGTTCATTTTCTGCTCCCCCTATGTTTTTTCTCTAGTTCAACTAAACTTGGGTTTATGATAGCTGACATGGTACATGGCCTAAAAGGTTCACATGAGTACTCTAGAAGGATGAAATGCTGTTTAGCTTCCACTGAAGGAGAGAAGAAATGCAGACCTGCCTACCCAGGATTCTCTGGCTTCACAGTTTTGAGGTCAGTGCTGCCCCGGCAATTCCTAGCAACTGTGGGTAAGAACAGAACTTGGAGGGCCGGTGAGGACCACCACTGTCTGATCAGAGCTTATCAGTCTTGCTCTCCTGTCTAGATTCAGCAGTTTATTTTCATCTATAACTTAGTGTGTTTTTCCCCCTTGTTTTCTTCAGCTATGGTTTGCCCATTTTTCTCCTTGTAACTCTACTACTGAAAAATATCTATTCCCTTACCCTGGAGAAGCGTGAGGGAATCTATGAATTTTCTCTTCAATGTAAACTGTTGCTTCTCTGCATGCTGTGGCAGCTCAAGTGCTTTATTTTATAAATAAATTTCAAGTTACTGTTTTGCTAGATAATATGTACATAAAGAACTGATCAGCACCCATGGTACTTGTAGTGTTTGAGTAATGATGCAAAAAACGGCCAACACCTCAATTTGGATGTCATTTCTAAATCACTCCATTTGAAACTTCTGATGAAAGTTGTTTGAGGGGCAGGGTATGTCAGTTAGATCATGTGGCTCTGGCTTGTGTAACAAGTGCAGGCTTAATCCCTGCTAATGCCGTACAAGCATTGTCGAGCCAGTGTTATACAACCACCTGGAACTGCTGCCAGGTAAACCTTTTGGGTGCCTATTGCGCAGCTGGAGCAGACTGTTATCAGAAGGGGAAGTCCCGCAGTGCAAACAGAAACCAGCGCTTGAAATCTGCAGAGGGAAACAGAAACAGGAGCAGCCAGTTAGCAGTCGGTGGGCACGTGGCATAATGTGAGCAGTGGTGGTGGTAGGGTTCACAGGTGCCTTGGCAGCACCCGCAGTGCAGGATATGCCACGGTGTCCCTGCGAGCCCGGCTCACTTCTGCCATGCACGACTGAATGTGCTTTGGGAAGGGATGGCTGTCACCGCGGTGAGTTTCCAACGCAGTGAGGACCTGGCTTACAGATTTTTAAACATAGGAGAGGTGAATCCAGAAGGTTGGTAACAACGCAGCAATGAAGATTCAGTGCTACAGTGGCCAGAGCCATGGAGGAAGCAGAGAAAAGTGACTTCACACAGTTTATGGCAGGAAGGTACCTGCCATAAGTTAGAGCAGCCCTAAAGATGCTGCAGTCTATAGCAGTCTCCTAAGGCAGTTCAGAGGCCAGGAGCTCGGTGAATGTATCCTCTTCTCAGCTTCTCCACTTGGTCCCTTTCACAAGCAATATATATATTTATTTAAAGAGGGGGGAAAAAAGTTTGCAAGTCTTGGTATGATGTTTCTTTCATTTGCCAAGGAAAAATCTGAAAGCATTAAATGTTCAGAGCGATTGATGTGGTGAAGCAAAGCTGAGGAATGGCTTTAAATGGGCCATGTATTTGTTGCTGCAGCTTAACAAAGCTGATGGCTGATGACAGTTTGCTACTGGCTCCAGACAGTGGAAAAAGTCCTCTCAATGACAGCAAACAAACAGGGGCAAAACCCTCCCCTTCCTTAAAATCGGATCAAGGAAATGGACTCTTAGCACGATGGGTTGTGACTAGAGCCCTGTTTCTGAAATGTGATCCATGTGTGCAAATCCCACACAGATAGGATGCCAAAACTGCAGCGCTTCTTTGACATTTCAGTTGAGAAGGAGAACAAATGTGTTCTGTACTCATCTTTTCTTTTTTTAAGCAAAAACAATTAACTTTGAAACAAGGGCTTTGATTGCTATCTCTCTGACGTCAGCTTTACATCGATGTAATTCTATAGACTGGTGGGATCATTGCTGATTTGAACTGGTGTAAGCAGGAGAACAATCAGGCTCTATGTTTTCCAGGCAGTGAAGCTGCTTATGTTTTGTGCAGAGAAAGACAGTCAGTTAAAGAACTTAAAGAGAAAATAAATTAACTAAGAAATTCAGAAGGAGCCAAAAGCAATGTAAGCACAGAGACAGCTACAATTTTCTAACTGTATTGCTAGTTTAAAAAAAAAAACAAAAAAACAACCTAGCCTAATTAAGTAAAGGTTGACTTTGTTATAAATGTGTACAGTGATGTCTCCAATTTTCAAGTTTTAATTGACATCCAAACGTCAGCATTTTAATAACTTATTGCAATTTTGTTTATTTTTTTAGTATACATACCGTATTTTATTACCTTCATTTGAGATCCCTGAATGTCAACTTCCTTTCCCCTTCAAATAATGTTATACAACATGAGAATAAATCAGTCATAAGGATTAAAATTATAATTGATCTAGTGTGAAAGTAGCAAAGAAAGCACTACCCAATGTACCCCGAGTTGAAACCCTAGCTCCCGCTGTATGAAGGGGAGTTGACCTTTGTATATAAGGCCAAGGATTTCACCATTGATGACATTTGCCAGGCATGGATCTATTATTTTTTTTACACAGTGAATTACAATCAGGCCTTTCAGTGTTCAGCTTTGAATGATCTTTTTTTTTGCTACAGTTGCTAGTTTGCTCTCACTTTCAGAGGATGTCAGACTCCTGAAAAGATAAATTGTTTTTGTTTAGGTACAGTAAAGCTTGCAAACACTACACTTGGGGTGAGAGATGTAGGCGTGGTCTTTATCAAGAAAATTTTGGTATATGAAGAGAGTGGAGCTGGGCCCCGTGACTGATATAACCAATCCTGCCAACGAGCAAGGTGGGCTGTAGCATTCTTCGCTATGGACTAGACAATTACAGGACAGCAGCTAATGAGTGAAATTCTAGGGAATACTTTTTTATATAAAAAAGAAAAAAAAAATGGGAACCAGTGAAAGCTGAATCTGTGTAATTTTCACATTTCTGTATTAAGAAATCAGTCCTGATGACTATGTGCAACACTTTATGTTCAGTGCTGTTTCCATTCGGTCTTCACTATTAACATGTAGTAGATGCCACTAAATAGCCATGAATATATTAGAAGGGCTCCGGCTAATAACTATGCAACTAAAATTTTTAGAATGAGGCCATGGCAGTTTTGCAATAGCTCCGGCATTTACCTAATAAGCCCCAACTCACTGACTACTTTAGTAAGTGATATGCAACTTCTCTTGTAAACCATGCATGTGGTTACACTAAATATTGCCCTGTATTTAACAACGTGCTACTTTCCTGCCCTACTCTCTCGCAAGCCTAGTAGGAGTTGTGGTATTAATTTAGCCTGGGTGGAACTATGGGCCGGACTTGTTGTTCCAGCAAGGTAATCGCTGCTCTACATAAACGAATTATCCTTTTCATTTACAGTGCTCGTGGAAAGTTGTGTGTAATTTCAATACACTCAGCAGTGTAGCTGTAGTAATTCTTAATGTGTTGCAAATGTGCTCACTGTGTCAGTTTTCTCCCAGGTGCAACAGCTATGCTTGCAGGGTGAGATGTATGACAAGATGGCCCTTTGGAGGGATGCTGGCTCTGCTTCACCTGTGACTGCTGGACTCTTCTATGAAATGGGTACGAATGTGACAGAGGATGAGCCCTGCCTGAAACTGGCAAGTCCAAAGGCCTGCCTGACAGAGGCTGAATGGGAGGGCAAGTCTGCAGACAGCCATGTAGAAAAAGTCATCAAAAGATGGTTGTGGTACAAGCTCCAGGTGGAGCAGCCAGTAGCAGTGGAGGCACGTGAGGGCAAAGGCTGTGAACATGAGTCCTGCCGCAGATGAGAGAGCTGCCTGAGCGGGGAGAAGCTGGCTGGGCTGTGCCGCCAACTCACTGGTGCAGTGCTAAACCATGGCCCATGCTGCAGTAGAAGAGGGAAAGTAAACAGGGCTGGCAGAGGCATCAGAAGTTGAACTTCATGAACTCCTACCAGATGGAGTTACACCAGCAATTAATTTGGTGCAATTACTTGTGCAGAACTGCGCTGGAAATTATTGCGAGATAGATCAAGCCATCAGCAATAGGAAAACAGCATTGCAAAACTCCAAATACCTCCTTCCAAGTGTTATGTGCTCACTTTCCACTGAAATGAATAGAAATAATATAAACAGGGTGCTTGGATTCTTGCTGGATCACTGCAATGAGTAACAGGGGTATAGCTTCTGGATATACCTGCTCAAAAGTAAACAGAGTGCTGAGTGGAGAGAGATGACCTAGATTGGAAACAGTCCTTGTGCTTCTATTTTCCCAAAACCTTCTACTGTTGGCGACATCTTGCTGTTTCTTTTGGCAAACATATTCCTCTAGCTTCTGTTCAGGGAATGTCAGGGCTTGCTGTTGCTGCAAAAACTTCAATTTTAATATGGAGACCTATATATTTTCTGATTAATGTTTCCATCAAGCTTTGTCCTGGGTAAACATTGTGTAACGTTAGCATTCATCAGTGAACTTGCACAATCCCCTTGGAAAAAATATTGAAAAAAAAAATACTGTTTCCAGTCTAGAATGAATATTACAGCTACAGAAAATATCTATGTAAAAGAATAGTTTCCCTCTCTTTCAGAAATTATTCACAAGTAGATGGTTTACTTTTCATTGCATTACTGACTGATTAGTCAAGTGCTGATGCAATGAAACTTAACTGTTGCGATCCTACTGAGTAGATATCTGCTTAGATTGACATTTATGCAGAAGGGGCGGTTAGTCTTTTTGTAAAGTAGGACCTTTATGTGTCTTTATCTTCATACTTCTATTTTTCCATTACCACCAATCACCGCTTCACATGAGACAGCACTGTTCTCTTTTGGAGCTGGTATCTAATTATGCATCATGGATCAGTTACTAGAGAAGCACACAAGGTTTATGAAATACCATTTTAGGAGCTGCTTCAAACAGAGAAGAGATTATACAAGTTACTGTCTCCAAAGTGAGTTATGGAAATGCAGGAAGGACTTGATTTCTGTTGGCAAGAAGGTCTGACTGCTAGACCTCAGTCTCTGGAAGAGCGGCAGAAGAAGAGATTCCATCCTGAGAGGTGCTAAGCTCCTGTTACTGCCGCCAGAAGAGTGAAGGCAGCACAGGGCATCCTATGTGATCAGGGGAACCTGAGGAGCAGCACAGGAGAGGGACCAGGTTGCTTCTAACTGAAGGAATCTCCTGTATGTAAACAAGGTTTAGTAGCAAAGTGTTGAGCCCAGGAAATTATTTCTGGTGAGGAGGATAAGCTTTCTTTTTGAGAGGAGTGCAATTGCTGCTCTGTAGTTCTCATAGTTCCTTCTCAACTTAGTCTTGGCTGTGTCTCCAGTGAGAAAGTACTACTTGGAAAATCAAGGAATTTGAGAGCACACAAGGGAAAAAAAACCCAACCAGATGTCATTTTACTAATTTCAATAAGTGAATTTAAGAGGTAAAAACATGATAATAGCTATATATTTTTATTTTAAAAGGGCCAATTAGTAGTGAAATTAAGCAATGGAGGTTTTTGGTAGGAACTATATGAAAAGATAAATCCCTGTTAGCAGACACCAGGGTCTAACAGTAGAGCACCTGTTGATTTACACTTGTTATGTTTGTTTTACTCTCTTCAAAATATTTAGCACCAGGACCATGATTTGTGTATTTCTAAGAAAGAAAGCTGAAATACTGCTGTTCCTACTCTGTTGCAGTTCCTGATTTTCCAGTCATGGGGCAGGTTTCCTGTAGAAGTAACTCCACTGACTTAATTGACACATTTAAACCAGGGAGAGCTGATGTAACAAGATGAGAATCAAGCCCATAGGCCAAAATTTTCAAAAATAAGTATCTAAAATTAGGTGCCTAATTCCATAATTAGGAACCTGAGTAGAGGTGAACTGGTTTTTAAAAATGCTGTGGATTGACAAATTCTGCTGAAGTCAATGGGAGCTGGAGATGATTTTTCATTTGAAAATCAGGCTGTTTTATTTAAATGCACAAATATCGTTACAGGCTAATGTTGGACATCCTGGGTTGAAGGGTTTAATTTCCTATCCCTATGTACAACTGTATCAGCATGTACCCAGTACAGAGAGTTCTCATCACGTAGTACTCTGTAGAACAAGTATAGCCTATCTTGCCAGACTTTCTGATAGGACAGTCTGTGTTTGGGTACTGAAAATGAAAATATGAGATTAATTTACTTTTCTCCCTTTGATCCTGAGGGAAGCTCCAAATGTAACTGAGAGAGGCCTGAGGGCTGTTCAAAATTATTCTGGTGATAAGCTTTGTGGAGGAACTTCTGCATGGGCTGGAGATGAATACAGAACAAAACCTCCTCTGTGGCTCCCACCACCAAGGTCTTCCTGCCTCTCAGATCAGCATGAAACAAAGTAAGTGGAGGGACTCGGGAAGCCCTGCCTTAGCACCTCTCAGATGCATGACATAATGAGCCATGTTACCTGGAAACGGTAAGGATAGGAAATGCAGTTTGGGCATTTTTAATGTATTTTTGAATATGGTTGGGTTGATGCTACTAAAATACTTAAATCTAGCTGTTAAATAAAGATGAATGGGGTTAAAACATATACTTGGAATTATCGGAGATGGAAGCCAATGGTGATAACACAAAGGTAGGCATACATACAGAGGACCATTTTCTCAAGCTACCCTTGTTATTGTGGTTATTGGTATCTTGAGAAAGAATTATGATGAATTCTCTTACATTCAACTAGACCCACTTACCTGCATATACTGATCAATTAAAAAACAAAATGGTTATAACCCCTAAAACTAAACTTTCAGAACGTATTGATATTTTAATTACATTGGTTTATAATTCTCTCAGTTTCAGCAACAGCTTGTAGGAATTTATTAGTTCATGCAGACTAATAAATTCCTACAAGCACATAACTTGTTTCTATTTTAATACTCTTTCCACAGTGGTTAGTACTGGTGACAATTAAATTACAGTTGATTCTTCATAGTTTGGTTTGGGTTTTTTTAGCACATTTCAAATTTATTTCATTTTATACTGCATCTTCTAGTCTATTTCTGATTGTCTTCACCCTTTGGCTGTAATATTCTCCCAAGTGTGGTGGCTTTATACCATGGAGGTGGCAGCCATGTCAAAAGCAGTTGTGCCACGTCACGTGGCAGGCAGTAATTGTCTCCAGGAATCACAGGAATCTTGATCTGCTGCATTGGACATCACTTCTTTGACAGCTAAAGCTGAAAAGACACTGGGGCGTATAACCTAAATACACTCTGTTCCAGGTTGCAGGGACCATGCCAAAAAGCACAAAGTGCTAAAGTTCAAAAAGAAAACACAGCCATACATTTATCTTAATTTAAAAAAAAAAAAATCTATATGAACAAGGCTTATGTGACAACACTGTGTCATGCTGTCCCAAGTAGGGATTTTTTTAAAAATCCAGTGGCCAGTTTCAGCCAGGCTTCACACATGGGTAGTGGTCATAAGAAAAGAAAGGTCTGATGCATTTCAGGAAAAGGAGGTAGAGTGGCCCTCTTAAGGTTTCCACTGAGAAAGAGGCTGCCACTGAAACTCAGAGTTTTCAACACTGGAGACTGTATGTGCAAGAGCTGCTTTGACTGCACGGATGCTGCAGCCTAAGCTCTCACCTGTCTAGACACCAAAGTTAATCAGCCATGAGACACAAGCTGGTAAGAAACCTGGTTTTGTCCCTGCTTCTGCTCCCAGAAGTGCGTGTTGGTCTAGACTCGATGGTGGGAGGGCAGTTAAAGTTCTGTTAGTGTTTCTAAGCTAATCCTGCTTTTGTGTGATGTGTAATGCAGCCATAAGATTTTCAGATGTTTTAACTTGATGTTCAGCTTCTGAGGTCAGAAATGCATTTCAGTACTGTCATCATTCTCAAAAAATTTCCAAGTATGTGTAAGCAAATTCCCATGGTTGAAGCCCCTTATGCCATATTTTCTCTGTGTATTCATGCAGGCCTCATTTGGATGGTGACTGGGAGGAAAGTTATGAGTTCAAGGCCATTCTTAGCCAGTTTAGCCAAACTAAGTTCACAAATTTGTTTGGGATGTTTACCCCTATTTTGCTTTTAATATTATGCATGAAATTTTGTATAATTAGATCTCACTAATAATTCTCAATTTTTTTTGCTTCTTTCAGATCAGTTATATGTCTATCTGGTCAAAAGGGAAACTGTTCTTCTGTGAAGTGAAGCAGGATCTGAAGTATGTATCTCAGACATACCCATCGCTCTCTGGGTCCAGAAATGGTTCTACTCAAGAAGGGAAGCTGACCCTGAAATCTCCTATGCAGTCACATAGAGTTGGACTGCACACCAAACCTGGCTTACTCTTGTCACATCCCTTAGAACTTTTTTTTATGATAAGTGGTTTTCATGCTGGCACTTACATTTCCCATTGGCTTGAACTCCTAAAAACTATGAAGTAATGGGGAACTGTGCACTTACTACTTGGCTCATTCATTAAGAAAACACTATGGAAAAAAGTGCTTTGAGAGAGCATTTTCTTGGAAGTTGGGTTTACGTATGTCTGCTGAGCTGTTTATAAAAAAGTGCTGAAGTGAGATTAAGACTTAAAGAACATTAAAAAATATTATGTGAAGCATAACAATTAAATAGCTACAGTTGTAGTTAAACAGTAGAAAGGCAGATTTGATTTTGACTGTAAAACCAATAGTAGAACAAGCTACAAACTAATTTGCAATGTCTTACAGCAACAATTAGTGGCCTAAAGGATGTGACTTTTCATTAGGATGACTATCACTGGTAGGAGGATCTGACAGGTGGCTGAATCATGCCCAGTGTAGTCATGCTGAACTTAACATACACACATCTACACTATTTACTGCTCAGTCAAATTCCTCCTTTTATAATTCTGGATTGCCACATTTGCAATTATATTGCATCCGGCAGTGAGCTGTGAGATCTGTAATTACCAAACACATCTACAGCAGTCACACAGCAACAGAAGTGACACTCATGTACTTATGAGTGTAATATCAAAGCACTGCATGTGATACCCTCCTACTTGCCTATGTATTGCAGGGCATGACTGAAATGAGAGGTGTTTACCGGACAGTTTATTCTGTGAAGCACCTCCCAGTGTAATGATGTACAGCTGATAAACAAGAGAGGGAAATAGGTGCAGCTCATCTGAGCCAAACAATGTAGAAATGAGTTGTTCTGGAACTTCACATTCTTTGCAGTATCTTCAGTGGCTGCTCAGCTAGCTGCGAGAAGAGGGTGGCTACACAGTTCCTCGGTGTATATGGATCTGTGAGGATCCTGGCACACCAGAAATGACGGGGTGTTGACTGACCCATGTGCATTTTTTCTCTATAGAAAGGGCAGAAGATGTGCATATTTGTAAATCATCTTGTTGTAGGGAGTGAGTGCCCCCCATAGGGCTCAGTCTATAAGATGGAAGTGTTTGTAAACAATAATCACAGTGGCAGGGAATTGCCAATGTAATGACTGGAGGTGTGGCGGTGTCTGTGTATATCCCAACTATAGGACCACATTAAAGCAAGAGAGAGGCCTGTATCATCTCATCTGTCTTTTCTGAGTCCAACTCAGAGTAATAGAGCTGCTGCCTGTGGGGCTTTCCCTGGCACTGCTGCAGTTCCCAAGTCTAAAGCCTTACTGTCGCAAGGCCTTGGCACCACAGCCGCTTTAGCCTGCCTAGATCTGGGCCCCTGGTGAAGGAGGGAGCCCTAGCACCAGGTGCTCCCCCGTTTTCTGTGGTGGCATTAGCAGGGAGCCTGCACCCGGACGGCGTGGGCTCGGGGCCCAGGCAGGGCGGCAGCCGCGGGGAGGTTCGCATTCAGCAGCTCCGGCTCCTGACCTGCTTTGCCAGGCTGCCGCGCAGGCCTTGAAATGGGGGATGGCGCAGGCCCGTCCCTTTCGGGGAAACTTGAATTTCTGCTGAATTAAGGCGGTTGTGTAACCACAGCCCAGCTGACTCCATTGTTTCTCCGCACAAAATAGTTATCAGTGTAAAGTGAGCGTCAAGCCCAGGGCTGCCAGGCAGGGCAGCCGATGGGCGTGTGAGGGAAGGCAATGAGGGCAGCGGCCTGTCCCCCGGGGCCAGGGACACAAACGAGGCCCCCTCCCCTTCTTCGCAGCTACTCCGGCCGGGCGGTGTGAGCGGGCGGGGACACAACCTCCCGCGGGTCGGGCCGTTCACACTTTGAATCACCGCTCAGCGGGCGCCTGTACGTCTCTCTCTATAAATCCCTGCAGCAATGGGCACGCGTGGAAATCCTGGGGGCCAGCGTGGCAGCACCGGGGCGGCTGTCCTGGGCGAAGAGGCAGAGGTGGCGAGCGGCTGACGGCAGTACGGGAACGGCCCTTCGCAAGAGCGCGCTGAGGGGCCGCGCCAACCTCCACCGGGGCCTGGGTGAGTGAGGGGCCGCTCTCCTCCACGGGGCGGGAACCTGCCTGCCGAGATACTTGGGGGAAAGGTAGGAGGGGAACATGCCGTTTGAGTAAACCGACAAACCGGCAGGGTGGCGGGCTGGGCCGGGCCGGGCCCGCCACCGCCGGCAGGCCCCAGTCGGGCCGGCGCGCTGTTGCCGTGGCAACCGAGTTGCTCGGCGGGCGGGCAGCCCGGCAGGAAGTGAAGGCAGGGGATTGGCCGGCGAGGGGCACGTGAGGCGCGCGAGGGGCGGGGCGGGCCCGGCCCGGGGGCGGGATGAGCGCGGGGCGGGCGCGCGGCGCGGCGGGGTCCCGCGGTCCCGGCGGGTGACTGCCGCGCTGCCCGCTGCCGGCGAGGCGGCCGAGCGTGGCGGGGTCCCCTCCGCGGCCCAGCCGCCCTGCCCGCTGCCGCCGGGCTGTGATGTGTGTGCCCCGCTCGGCGGGAGGCGGGGAGTGCCCGGCGGAGAGGAGGGGAGTTAGTCAGCGGCGAGGAGGAGGAAGGGCAGGAGGCAGAGCCATGGAGAGCAGCGCTCCGCGGCGGCGGGGGGGGCGGGCTGTCTGACCGGGGCGAAGCGCGGGGGTCACGGCCCGGCAGCCCGGGCGGCAGCGGCGGGGCCAGGGATGAAGGTGCCGGGCAGCCCCCCGCCGCCAGCCGCTGGCCGGTGACGGGGCGGGGGGGGGGGGGGCGCCGCTCGCTGCCCTCCTCGGGAGGGAGGGGACTCCGGCCGGGGCTGCCATCGCCCGGGGCCGCGGTGACTCAGAGCCGGCGCGGCCGGGGGTGAGCCGAGGTCTGTTGTTGTGGGATTTTTTTCCCCGGCAGGTTATAAATAGCCCCGCTCGGCGCCGTGTCACGGAAGGACACCCTGGCCGGGCGCGGGGAGAGGCCGCCGGCGCTCAGCCTCCCCCGGCCGGCCGCCGCCCGCCTGCCTGCCGGCGGGCCCAGCTGCTAGCGGCGGGGTCGGGCGAGCCCCCGGCCGCGCGGCCGGCCTCCGGCTTATTGTTTTTACACGCGAGAAATAATTCCTATCGCTAGCTGGAGGCAGCGACAGCCAGTCCTCGCGGGGAGGGCAGCAGAGCACTTCGGCTCCTTTCAGACCTCTCAGAGGAAACGGAGAAAATGAAGCCGGAACGAGGTAAACGGTTTATCAAGATATATTTTTTTCTTTTTTCCTTTCTTCCTAGGATTAGAAGTATCCTGGTATTTTGTTTCGGTGTTATCGCTCTATCTCCTTATCCCCTCCCCCTGTCACTTTTGGGGGATGGGAGCGATCCAGGTTCAACTCGGGAAATGCTGATGGGAGTGGGATACTGGCGGGTACCCTGCGAAGGTGGTTACAGCCCGTTGTCCTGCCTGCCCTTCGGCTTTCCATTGTCTTGGTTGGATGGAAGGGAGACGGCGTAGCAAACTGCTTTTGCTCTGGGAATGCTGCAGTTTGTGTGTCAAAGACAGTCGGCCTGTTAGCAGAGAACTGCAGTGCTGAGGCGGGAGTCGGTCAAAGGCAAATCGGGCATCGACAGACAATGGCAGCACATGTACAAAAATGTCAAAACGTAGCTGAAAAACACCCTGAAAATAACCAGAACTTCCATCAGTGTTGTTTTATAACCGGACAGTGTTTTTTGTTCCAGTTATAAAGGAGATGTATCGTAACAAGCGTGCTGAAATATTAATTTTTCACGATCATTGGGTTACATCTTATCTGAATTACTGACATCTGGTTTTACAGAAAAATAAAGTCGACTGTCTACGTATATAACACTTCAGCTCTTTTGCAGTATAGCAACAGCTGCTGATGCCCCTAGAGTTGAAAATATGTCATGACTTCTATTTTGATCCACATGAGCAGTGATTATTGATTCCTGTTAGTTAAAGCAAGATTATTTTTCAGAACTAATCTTATGAGTGCTCATCGTAGAATTATGAATGTTAATTTTTTTAACAAAAAGTCTTGCTTAGCTCTTTTGGTTTCTTAAAGTTTTGATGATTGTATTGTTTACCCGTTTACTTTCAGTTTTAAAACCACTTTTTTTGGGGTGTTATAATCACTTTGGTGTTTTGAGAAACACTTTAATACAGTTTAGATATCTGTGTATTAAATACTAACACTTACATGACATACACATCTTAATTAGGTCTGTTAATGACATGTCTGCTAGTAGCAACACAGCATAAATGACCACTCTTAAGTGGATTTCTTGTATGTGTATGTTGTAAGGATTATATGGTGTGACGATAGCATAGATAGTACAGAAATTATCATAAACATATGCATAAATTAATGGGGTTTAAATACGAGGGATTTGAAATGGGCTTTTCTCTTTGCTTTCCTTGTTTCTTAATTGCTTAAACCTTCATCTGATCGATTGGAGCAAGGCAGGTTGATTTTAGAATCTCTTTAGATTTTAATACCAGACCCTAAAGTTTGAGAACTATTTACTGTCAAGGTGAAATAAAATTTCAAAATAGCCAGGTAAAACCCAAGTCAATATTTGCAGTTTTAAAATGTTCTGCTGTAGCAGTTCAAAACCTCTGTATGACCTTTGTCTATTCTTTTGTTTAATTTTTAGGCAGAAAAAGTTAGAACGTTGGAAACATTTTTACTTACAGTATGATAAATGATCAGATGCCTTTTTTAACCAATCTGGTGTAGAGTGAACCAAATTTCTCAAGAAAGCAAGTTATTAGGTTGTTGGGTTGCTGTGTGTTGTTTTTTTTTCCCCTGACCTGACAGTTAAGAAATTGAGATGTCTATCACAAACTGGGTGAAACCCTTCAGAAGTAATGTCTTGAAATTATTTTGAGATAACTAACAAAAAATCTTGAAATAAATCATGGATCTTGCCAAACATTGGAGAGTATCTCCAGCCATTTTAGTAGATACCTCTAGCTTAACTGTGTGCTAATGTAACAGAGCAGTACCATGCACAAAGGGGGTTGTGAAAGTGCTGCCTAAATGCCACATGCGCCCACAGAGACTCTTAGGAGGCACAAATCATGCAAATGTTTACATGTGCTGCTTTCTGCATAGCAGCTGCACCACAGGATACAAACAGTCAAGTGTGCAGTCACCTGCTTCCAATCGTTGGAAATTAATAGCAAAGGACAGGGGAGAAGCAGACCACTCAGCCTGCCATGGTCTTCACTTCTCTAGTGACCCTCAAAATCCTGAGAAGACTGCAAATCTGCACACCAAGTGAAACATTAAACAAACAGACTTAAAAAAGACTTGAAAGGTTTGGGGCTTTTTCATTCTTGCAAATAGTGTATCAGAATCCAGTTGGAGCAGAGAGATGTAGTTCTTGTAGTTAGAATTAAGCTTAAAACTGTACTTACTAAGATTGTAATGTCCAGGCATGTCGGGAGAAGGTATGGTTTAGCCTTTGTCATAATTACCAATACAATTCTTGTTATCACCAGCAAAAATAAGTGGTGCAGGAGAAAAAAAGGGGAGATCTAAATGTGCAACCACTTTTTTTAACAGTGGGAAATGTTGTATTTTAATTTCAAGAGATGAGAGGGATGAGCAGAAATGAAGAAAAAAGGGAAATTTGGCCCTAAGGTACTTGCCTTCTTTTGTAATAAAGTTTGAAAATTACAGATAGAAACATGCAGTACATGAGCGGCATAGAGGAGATGGAATGCGGAGTGTTGCATAGCAAACCTACGCAGCAGTTTTGCAAGTGAGGAAGAGAGGTTTGAAAGTGCAGGTAAAAATGGGGACTTACTCCTTTGCCATGCAAAGGCACAGAGCATTGACCGGACGCTTCTCATGAGCATCGCTCAGGACTTACCCATGAGGTGGGGTGTCAGTGTAGAAGGGCAGTGGTTGCTCTAAGCATAATCACGTAACTACTTCTATACCGGGTGTAGAGAATGCGGTAACTAAAATACTGATAGCTGCTGGCTTGGCTTTACCTTTCCTACGCTGCGATTCTTAAAGTGAAGTGTTGAAGCATCTTAAAATACAGTGGTCACGTTGTTTCAGCTGAGGCCTCACCAGTGCCAGTGAGAGGAATGATTTATCTCCCTTTCTTACATACAGTGTTTTTGGAGGGACCTTGTTTGAGTTTTGTTTTTTTGTCTTTCTGCAGTAACAACGTATCAGCTTACCTAGCTTTGATCCATGATATCATCACGATTTAGTCTCTGCAGTACAGCTGCCTAGTCAGCTGCTTCATGTTGCATGTTTGGACCGCTGTCTCCTTTCTGAAGTACAGAGCTTTGCTCTTGCTTCTATTGAACTTCGTTCTAATGACTTCTGATCGCTTCACCAGTTTATTGAGTTTGGAAGACAGAACTAGGCTTTGTAGCAGAGTGCTTGCAAACTCTTCCAGTTCAGCTTTGTTCATAAACTGTATAAACACACTGTTTCACCATCGGAGTTAATGAAAACATTGCATAATGTCAGGGTGATAGCTTGCTGCCAAACTCAGAAGGCTTGTTATGTACTCTTAGAGTACACTTGGTGCACAACTGGAAAAAATCTTGTGGTTTAGACGAATCTACAGTATAGTCATATTTTACTGTGGGAATGTTACAAGACATCAAAAGTCTTACTATAGTCTAAATAGCTCAGCATTACTGCTCCTTCCTCCTCCCTCCCCCTCACTGCATGAGTGATCAGTTAAAGGAGGAAGACAGGCTTGTTTGCCTCTAAATGCATGCTGGCTGGTTTTTATCACCTTATTCTAGTCTTTTCTTACTTTTTTATTACCTTGCTTTGTTTATTCCTCTGCTGTGTGTTCTCTGTGTAGAGACTATTCTGTTTTCACTTACAAATTAAGCAAAAAGCAGTTGTCTCTTACTTTCTGAAGCATTAATTCCCTCCTTGAGATTATCCTAATTTAAAGAAATGGCTTTCTGTCTACAAGAGAGGAACAATCAGTCTGAAGATTGCGTTTTCTCTTCTTTCTTCTTTGCAAGTCAAACTCGGATATGTGCCTCTGGGTCTGTTTGTAGTAACTGGGTTAAGAGAGACTTTCTTCTACCTTGTTTGGTACAGAAAGAACTAACTCTTTGGGTTCAACAGAAGACTGTTTGCTGCCTTCGGTTGGAAATGTAGCTGAAGGATTTCTGGATTTTTCTGTGAGGAAAAATGGAGGAGAGATTAATGAACAGTAGGTTGAGTGCTTTTCTTCAAATTCTTAGGAGGAATGAGGCATGGGATTGGGGGGAAGTGAGCTGAACCAGTGTGTTTGGGAGTTCTGGAGTTAGCTGTTAAGTTAGGAGATCTGGATAAGGTCCTTGTTTTTAAAGACTTAATCCTTTACAGAGTTAATACAGGGCATAAAACTTTGTGGAGAACTTCTTAGCAAAGATGATGTGCTACAGAGTATGCAGATCAGGAAGTGAAAATATCCTTTGAAAAAAGATGAGTGGTATTTTGGTGTCCTATATTGCACTGTGATACAGACACTTTAATTTTATTATATCTTCTCAGTGAAATGTCATGAAGCACTTAAACTTTTCCGTGGTGGAACGATGTAGCCAGTAAACAAAGTAATAAACTGGAAATGAGGTGCTTCCTGCTTAGTGGAGCTGTCACTCCAAAAGCGTTTGGGCAATGCTTCGGGCTTGGTTGCCACAGGTAAGTGCAGGTTGGGTGATAATGAGCTGGAGGTGACGCTGGGCCCTGGCCCTGGCCCCAGAGGAAGCCGTGCTGGCAAACACGCTCCGCTGTGCAGGGGCACGTGCGCCTGGCCAGGGAGGCTGGCTCTGACGGCCAGGAAAGGGTGGGGGGTGTATGCTTTTCCTATGTGGATTACTTTCAAATAAAACCAGTTTATACTTTAAAAGAAAGAAAACCCTAAACTGTTTAGGATAAAAAACCTGACCAAACTGACAGGTGGTCAGGATATTACACTCAGATTCCATTTATAAGGCATGAAGCTATCTAGCTTTAATCTTTGGGGAGAGCAGATTTGTCCTGATAACACAGGAGAGATATATATATATAAAAAATATATATAAGATGCAGTGGATGAGAATGAGGGAACAGGAATATGAGCTGCTTTTTTAATTGAGGGTGGAGTCTGGATGCTTTCAATACAGCTCTGCCCTTGCACCCAAGAAATGGGAATATCTGTTTTATTAAATTTCTACTACAAAAACTTAGAAGAATTCTTAGCTTCTAGGTGCTTTAATCCCCCCCCCCCAATCTAAGGATATGCATTTGTAGAATTGGAAAAATCTTTAAGTTTTGGTTTGAAATGCCTGCTTATGTTAAAGTTTTCCTACCTGTTCTGCAACTTGTACCTAGATGTCGACAGTGAGGCAAGCTCTCCTGTTGTAGACGTAGCTTTTGTGTTGGAAGAGTGCTTTTAGCGGTGTTCAGCAGTGAGAGTTCTGCACTGCATGCCTGTTCCACAGAGAGAGGACCGTACTAGTAACAACTTGGCCATTTTCTTTTTGTTTGGTTGGTGTTGTCCATACTGGCCGCCTTCCAAGGGACTCTTGCTGCTAAAACAGATGCTGCTGGAGTGGCATTTAGGTGGATATTTGGGGGCTTGTGGATACACCAAGCCCATAGGCTTGGGCTATACAACTGACCCTTCTGTTTGTATTCTTTACTGGCTGAAGTGAGAAACTTTGGCATGCCAGATCAGATCCCTGGGCTGAAGCATATTAGATTGGACTTTGTTGTTGAGGGCGGTGTTGAAACTATTATTGGATCTGAGGTCTGCCAGTTTCTAAATGTTTTTAAAAATAAGCTAACATTTATAAATACAGATTCTCATGAGAGATGCGAGTTTGTTGCCAAATGAAATTCTGCTTATTAAAATTAGAAGTCTTCTCTGAAAACGGTAACTGACGGGAACAAACCAGCTATATGACATTTGTTAAAAGAACTTGCCCTGACTGCTTCACTGTTTACAAAATGTTTCTTTGTTATTTTGACAAATGTCTACTAATAGCAACTGTTAAATGGTGGTGAAATAGCCATAGCCTTTTATCCTATCAGAAACAAGGTTAGAGTAACAGTCCGGCAGTTGCTAGCTGTTCTTTTAGTCAATAGGGTCTTGCAGTTTAACTGTAATTATAGCTATAGTAACTACTCTCCATTCTGATGTGATACTTGGTAAACTGTTTTTTAGATTTTTCAAAGGTGTCTCACATCCCTGTCTTTCAAGGTGGTAGTAAATTGTTCAGTCTTTGCAGGTCATTTGTATTTAATGTTTAGACAGAAGCCAGTTTTTAAGTTTAAATTGGTTTAGAAGTGCATGTACAATTGCATGGTTACCTTTGTACTACCCAGTACAAAAACTTCATGTATAAGTAGGCAATTAAGGATGACTATAAACTTGAGTGAATGCAAATACAGAAGAGTGCCTCTTGGACTTGGGTAGATTAGTTGGACTTTGGAAGACTTCACATTCATTACACATTCCTTTTTCTGCTGGTCCCATGCAGGGTGGGATGACTACACCTATAACCACACAGCCAAAGCCATGTGCAGTTTCTCTTGCATAACTGTGCCAAGGTTGGACGTGGCATTTTTCTATAAAGGCTACTTGTAAACAGTATAATTGAGTTGTAAGACTAATGAAGATTCTCCAGCTGTTCTTGACAATTCAGTGTTATTCTGACCAAATCAAATCAAACTCGTATATTAATTCATTTTCTTCATTGTTAAATGGGCCTGACTAGTTCTTTTGGCAAGTGATTGTTGCATTGCCTTTTAATGTTACCTTTGGGACCAAAGCTATTTAAAGTTGCTATCTGGGATGGTATTACTACATTATGTTGACTCAAAATGCAAAGATGTAATAGGATAGTATGAGGATGTTCTCAGGGATAATTTGGAGAGGAGAGCTCTGTGAGTCAATGGAGGTGGATGAACACATGGGGAAAGAAGCACGCCACATGTGAAATACTAATGACACACACGTTCAGATCTGTTCTGAATATAAGAATCCTTATTATGAATAAAGGTAAACAAAATAATCTTACTGAGAAGTCTTCTGGAAAACTTTATTGCTTTAAGAGCAGTAAGGGGAGTTCTTCTGCTTCCTATACACATTTACACACACTTTGCATTTTGTGGGAAGGCATACAATCTCTCTCTGTCCAGGTGTGTAGTACCCAGTAACCACAGGGCACTGACACTTTTCTCTTAGCAGTCAGCAATGCATTTCCCAAGCCTATTGCTAAGTATGACTTCTTTGTTTCTAGGGAAAAAACAAGTTGGATTTTCTTCTGAGGTATAGTAACAAAAGAGAATGTATCTGAAATAAGGAATCTAGGGTTGCACATGAGCCATGTCATCTGTTTTACATTGTGTATCCTGTGAATTTAGTGATTTTTTTTTTCTTTTTTTTTTCCCCGTTAAGAACCCTGGGAACCAGCTTTATAACTAAGTCCATTCTGGATTGTGAACTTTAGTGAGACTACAAGCAGGTGACTGCTTATGCTTGTTTAACCTCTTAATGGTGCTGTGCATGCAGGGATTCCTCTTGCCCACTGATGAACCTTCAGGATTTCTAGGGCATGTTTCACACTTCTCTGTGCTGCAATAAATTAAGCTTCTTTCTCAGGGTGCTGTGCAAGTATCATCTTGTTGGGTATAATGGGGGAGGGAAGAGCAGAGAGAAGTTCAGCAGAGTTGAGGATGGTGAGTATTAGCCCATATCCTCATTACAGTCAGTACCACGGTGGGAGATGGTAGGGGCTGGTGGTTTCTTCTGAGGGTCAGGGGAAGGAGGAGGAGAGGTGCAGGAAGAGCTGCTGTGGTCAGCATGCTCTTTTTTTCGGAGTGATGGGAAGCCCTTGTCCCCTGCCAGGTATTGTTCTCCTTGGTTCCCTGCCAGGGCACTAGCCCAACAACGTAAGTGAAACAAACCATGGCTCAAACTCACGCTTTCAGGGAGGTCAGCAAGTTTGGTAGAAGGCTTTGTTTGCAGACTTGGAGGGGCAGAGAGGGTGGTTAAGAATAATATCTGAGTAAATGTTGTGATGACTACTTGCTGAACACGTAACTTCTGTGTTAGCAGAGAGTGAATTTTTGATATGTTGGATTGATGCTTTTTTCTGTGCAGTTTTCTGTAAAGTCACAAGTATCAGTGCATTTTGTTTGCATGTTACAACACAGCCCCAGTAAGACATCCTATTTACTTGCTCTTTTTTGTTATAGCTTTCAGTTGGGCTTTTAATTCTGCTAAAGTAGTTGGACTTGGGAGTAGTGGGGGAAGAGAAAGTTGCACGGAGAAGAGCTTTAGCAAATATTCCAGTGATGTGGAGTGAAAGAGGAGAAGTTTCCTACCAGTAGGAATTGAATGGGGACAGAATTGTCAAGATCAGTATGGACTGGGAATACATGGTTAGGTCAAAGGGATTAATATCAACACCCATGCAACTCAAAGGTAAATACTTTTTTCTCTGGTGTATAATTCTTTAAAAATGAGTCTTCAAGCATATTTCCTATGTGAGGTTTCCCACTTCAGATGCCTTTTAGTGAAAAGTATGGCTTTGTTTTCCTTTAGTTTGAGGGGTAAACAGCTTCTTCCTTTTGAAGCACATGCTATTTGAATGGCCAAAGAAATTTTGTTTATCATAGAATCATAGAATGATTTGGGTTGGAAGGGACCTTAAAGATCATCTGTTTCCAACCTCCACTGCCATAGGCAGGGACACCTTCCACTAGCCCAGGTTGCTCAAAGCCCCGTCCAACCTGGCCTTGAACCCTGCCAGGGAGGGGACATCCACAACATCTCACACACGGAATCATGGTTTATCGTGGCGAAGCCGTGAGAAACAAAGTATATGGAGAATTAGAATTGTAGGAATGGGCTGGGTAGTGATTGCTACCAGAACCACACTAGTACCAGTACTCACAGCGTAACTGCTTATACCATGCTAATACAAGCAAGGTGTGGAGGATGCCTTTTAGAAGTGTGCATGCTGTTAAAAAGTGAATGAGTAAAACCAAGTAGCCAGTTTATGAAGCTGAAACAGGAGGAATAGTTGATAATACCAGAAAAATTTGAAGGTAAAGATCAGAATATCAGTGTAAAACCACTAGAATACACATCTGCCTCATCTTACATTGAGCGATTAAGTTCACCAAAATTGGCATAAATGGCTATTATTGTACTGCCTTTGGATGTTTCCTACTGATAGTTTTGCTGAATTAATGAGTTTCTATGAGACTATTTTGGATCCACTAGAGAGAAAAGGTTAAGTGGTGATGCTTGATATGCATTGTATGGTCTTTCATCCCATCTTCATGTTGAGAATATATAATGGCCTTTCATCAATGTTTTAGGACACTTTGTAAGCTGGCTGTGTTCATCCTCAGTTAAGCTTCTAGTATGAAATTTTGAGCAGCTTTATGATATGCACTGATTTTTGTTTTAAAGTCATAGTGGAACTGCTAGCATCTGATGCTTTTGACTTTTCTAGGTGTGCTGTAGACTGTATGTAGTCTTTCTTAAGAAACTTGAGCTTAAACATCAGAAAAAGGAAAACTATACATAAATTAAGACTGTGAGTGGTATATCAGCTCTTTAACATGCATTGCAAGCATCAAGAACTGACCTCAGCTTTGTTCTGAGAAATTGGACATCTGATGGGGGAGAAGAGGAATAGGGTTGTCTACATGAGTACTTAAGTGTTTTTATATTCTGCAAATTAACAACTCAATCCACAATGATTGTTTCAAGCCAGGGATGTGTTGGTAGAAGTGTGCTTCTGTTTTTAGCTTGTCTCTACAACTAGGGTGTGTAAACATAAGGAGCCATGAAGTCACGTATGCTTCACTCCTTAGCAGTCATGTGCACAACTCGCTTTTCCAGCACAAGACAGGGCTGGAATCTGAACTAGAGTGTTTTTCTGAACTAGCTTGTTACTAGGCGTCCTGTGCTTTGGCATGGCCCTCCAAAGGCTGAAATTGGGTGTTTTTTGTAACGTAGGGATGGTGCCAATTCTGTCTACTGGCCAATTCTGCCTCTGAATTGATGCATAGTTGACTTGATACTGAGATGAACCACACTTGGCTGAGACTTCCTGATTTGTGAAATGTGTAGGACTGCTTATTCCTAAAGGTCGTGTTGGAATAAAATCCATTCTTATCAAGACCTCATTTTTTTTTATTTTAGTAAGTGTTATCCCATTTGTGGCAGAAGGTGGGTTAAAATACAGTCTATTTATCTTACTGTGCAAAATGATGAGTAGTAAGCATTAAAACTGCAAGGGTATTAGTAGTATTGTAAGTGCAGCTACTTTATGATGATGGAATATGCAGCTTAGGATAAAGTCCTACGTATATCTCTCTGTGCTGCTGTATTCTCTAGCAATGTTCATTCACACTAGCAATGTCCTGTTCTATGTGTCTTGTGCCTCTGCAATTTGTGGAAGAGTATGTGATCAAACTGATAAATGAGTAGCGTGCTTCAAGGTGGGGATTTCTGGTGGAATTTCTAATATTGCACTTTCTGAATTTAGCATTTTATTAAGCCAGATGCATTCATTTCTGGGTTGTTCTTCCACAAACAGGCGCAGAGCTCAGCTCTGCATACCTACAGCTGGCTTATGACTGTAAACTTAAAAGCTGGAGTGGCAACATGCTGTCCTAGTTTTACTATATTTGAAGAATATCAGGTGTGAAAGGAATCTTTGTGGTTGCAGTCCAGTAGCCCAATGTGGGGAGACTGTTCAGGAGCATTATGGTGGGTAGGTATGCCTGTCATCTAGAGGCAGCTGCTCCTCACTAAAACATTGTTAGTTGGCCTGTAAAGATAGCTGGTGGCTCCTGAATGCTGTCTCTGCTGGCCCCTGTGCAAATTGACTCAGGGTTTGTTGCTTCTGCGTCTTGTTAGTAAAACTTCTAAACCTACTGTGTTTACCAATGCGATAAATATTCCTCTTACCCCTCCTATAGATACTGAATAACTGTTTCATAGAAAATGATCTGAGTACTTTTTTTCAAAGACTAGGTGGTTGCTTGCTTTTTTGGACAACTGCATAAACTATGGTGTTTTTGTAGAAGTAAATGTTCCATGAAGGAAAAATACTTGGAAAGCAAACTGAGATAAAATATACAGGAAGCTTGAATGTTAGTAAGTAACGAAATGGTATGTTTTGTGTATAACTTTCTGTAAGTCACTATCTGTATTTACAGTCTTTAAATGGGCCAGCTACTAAAAGGTATCCAACTTCCTCTGATAAAATGTCTGCTTAAAAATCTTGTCTAGACTCTGTTTTCTTGCAACCACAGCTACATGATACTGCTATATAAAATGTGAGTGGGAAAGTTGTTCTGTGAAGTAAGTAGCATGTTTTCCATGCTCTTGAATAGGTTAATGAGTGCTACTGGATTTTGAATGTGGTTGTGAAGTCTAGTTTGATCTGGACTTCTCATAGTTTCATGGCATCTAATTACAGAACAAGAGTTTTAGTCTTGTTTTGTAACGTGGTTAGGCTGACAGTGAGAATTTTTTTTTTGGTGCTGATGATGTTAATATGGTGAATGTCATCTGACTTTAGTTCTTGTAAATAGGTGAGAACTGAATGAAATTGTTTAACGCGGACAACATGTTGTTTAGGCTGCACCTAGAATAATACGTGCAGTTTTGAGACTGCTCTCTTGAAGTAACTTTATAAATTAGTCCCCAAAAGTGCCCTCTAAAAAACTGAGGAGGGGGTCATAAAAAATGCTGAAGGAGGCAGCGCGTAAGGTGGGTTTAATAATGACAGTAATGTGAGGAGAGGTAGCGGTGGGGTTTTCCTCCCCACGGTGTACACTGTAAGGGTTGGAGGGTGAGGCTGAGCCGCTTCCGAGTGGACTGAGCAGAGCAGCGGAAAAAGTGCTGTGGGAAGTCAGCTTGTGCTGCCTGGCAGGAAGACGGGCTGTTGTCTTTTTCCACTCCAGATGTAAATATTCATCACCGCAGATACACTGCTACTCGGGGCTGACTCTTCAAAACCGGTGCTGTGTGTGAACGTTGCTTGTGTAGTGCCAATGTTACAGAGACTTGGGGGCTGTTCTGAACTTCGAGTTAATGGCTGGTACGGGTAGCCAGAGGGCCAGCGTGGGGAGTGGTACGGGTAGCCAGAGGGCCAGCGTGGGGAGTGGTACGGGTAGCCAGAGGGCCAGCGTGGGGAGTGGTACGGGTAGCCAGAGGGCCAGCGTGGGGAGTGGTACGGGTAGCCAGAGGGCCAGCGTGGGGACTGGTACGGGTAGCCAGAGGGCCAGCGTGGGGAGTGGTACGGGTAGCCAGAGGGCCAGCGTGGGGACTGGTACGGGTAGCCAGAGGGCCAGCGTGGGGACTGGTACGGGTAGCCAGAGGGCCAGCGTGGGGACTGGTACGGGTAGCCAGAGGGCCAGCGTGGGGACTGGTACGGGTAGCCAGAGGGCCAGCGTGGGGACTGGTACGGGTAGCCAGAGGGCCAGCGTGGGGACTGGTACGGGTAGCCAGAGGGCCAGCGTGGGGACTGGTACGGGTAGCCAGAGGGCCAGCGTGGGGACTGGTACGGGTAGCCAGAGGGCCAGCGTGGGGACTGGTACGGGTAGCCAAGGGCCAGCGTGCCGCCTGTGCAGCGTGTCCTGTCCTTCCCCCCCGCAGGCGCCGCCGGCCGTGCCTGGGGCCGGGTCGGGGCTTTCAGTGGCGCAGCGGGGACGCACTGTGGGTGTCTGGGTGTCGCCGGCTCCTGCCGGCTCGGCGTTCGCCGCCGTGGCCCCGCGGGGGGTGCCCCGGCACCGCCCGCCCTCCCACGCGTGTCGGCAGTTCCGCCACAGCCCGTTCCCCGGGCAGGGCCACGCGCGGCAGTAACGCTCTTTCTCGTTAACAGTAGCGCTTTGGTCCCGGTTTTATTAGCGGCTTCTGCTGCCCTGGGTTTTGTCGCCCCGTTCACCTGCCCCGGCGGCGCGGGCCGGGGCCGGGCGGGGGCCGGGCCGGGCGGCCGAGGAGGCCGGCGCTCTCCCGGCGGGGCCAATCGGCGCCCGGCCCTGTTGCTATGCGCGCCCCTACTCTGCCTCCTTTGTGGAAGATGCCGTGGGCACCCACCCGCGCCGCCGCGCCGGCGGGGCTCGCAGCGGGAGCGCAGGGCCGCGCAGAGAAGGTGTGTACCGGCAGGGAACCGGGCCCCGGCGGCTCCCGCGGGCCCCGGCGGCTCCCGCGTCCCCCGGGCGTGGCGGGCGGCCTGGCGCGGGCCCGGCCCGCGGCCGCCCCCTCTCCCGGCCCGGGGTGTCCTCGGATCGTGGGGCTGAGGCAGTTCTCGTGTAACCGAAACGGGGGCGAGGGGGCTCCGGGGGAGGGTGCAGGGAGGAGCGGCAGCGGGGAGGCTCGCAGGCCGGTCGCACCGGGCCGGACAGTCTTCCGGGCTCGGAACGAGTTCAGGCAGTGTAACTGTTAGAGTAATCCGCAGGTTTTGTTGGTGTTTGCCGAAGAGAGGCGGTTTAAAATCCGCCTATGCTGAAGTTTGCCTCTCCGGTTGAGCTGAAGAAGTGTGCTGTACTTAGTCTGTAAATAGTTCCTTTAAAAAAACCAAACAGTTTCACCATATGTTCTTCCTTTCGTTCCGTATACTGAGCCTATGAAAGGTTGGGTTTTGTGAGGGCTTTTTTTTCTTTTTTTTTTTTTTTCCAACCTCCCTTTAAAGGAAAGTAATGGAGAGCCTAAAAGTTAACTCTGTTAATTCATTACATTGTTAGGGCAAGAGTATTAAATGGCCTGGAACTGGAGGGGGATATTTTTAAGCCTTAAAAGTGAGACATCTAGTTAAATGTCAAATCTGCTAACAGTTGTAGTTAGTGTAGCCATATGTAACTGTTTGACTCTTCATTGTTATGGAAGAAAAAAACCCTTCTCCCCCCTCCCAGAAACACCCTGAAGCTTAACTGAGTTTCTTCTGTATCTTGTTATGTAGGTCAAGTTTCTCTCTTTTTTTTTTTTTCTTTTTCCTCTAGCAGGAGGTAACTATTACAGTATTTTGATTTCTGCTAGAAACAATGCATGAAAACATTATCAGCCCCTTGCCACTACTTGTTTGTCTTGAGGCAAATGAAGCTGATGCAAATATGTCAGCTTTGGGGGCAACTAAAAATACGTATTTTTAATTACCAGCTTACTGGTTGCTCAACTATATGCTATGTTTAAAGCTAATTAAATAGCATACTGAACTCAATGCTGAATTGAGGATTATCCCTTCCTTTTCATGCAAACCTGTTCTCTAAAAATGCAAATGTTTTTCCAACCAAGTACTTGAATGAGTTCTCATCCTGGGTCTAGAGCATGTTGATATTCCTCTGAAAGGTGCCAGAGCTCTAGCTTAAGTGAGCCTGCTGACATTAGATGTTCACCTCCTGATACAGGAGGAGGAACAATTCCACTAGTGTACTCTTGTGGTTTGTGTGGGAATACTGGCCTTGAATCACTGAAGCATTGCTTTATAAAGTAGTACGGAATTTTTGAGAGGACAAAGTGAAATTTCATAATTGCATATATTAAATTTTAAATGTGTTAATTTAATGTCTGCCATTTTGCTGTGTAGAAAATTACCATATATTAGGAGAGAGGGAGGCAAGCTAGATTCTTGGCTGAAATTCTGTTAAGCCTTTAAATTTTGACTCTATGTAACATTTTATTCTTTTGAGTACCAGAAGGCTATTAAAGCTTAATAACTGGATGCTTGTAAATAGCTGAATTATGCTGTGTGACACAGTTCAATTCTTAAACTATCAAAAACGTTCTTTTGTTTATGCATTCAAAATTCCATAGTAGGCTCTGGTGTCCATTTTAAAATGAGCAGTCTTTTACACAGCTTGAGAGTTGTAATGTCCTCATTTATCCTTCCAAATAAAGTTTCAAAACAATTTTATGGGCCTGGCCATTCTCCCAGAAATTTTTTAAATGAGAAGCATATATTGTCTCTTTTGTAACTTTTTTACTTTTGCAGGTTACTGTTTAACTGCTTAAGGGCAGGCCTTGTAGGTGAAGGTTAATAGCATTGGAAAAATTACTTGGGGAGCTTCATGCTGCTCCACCATCATCAATTTCATCTCAGTCCTTTGCATTCCTGATGAAGTAGTACAGTCTCTGCCTTTGGTCTGCTAGCCTTACTCCTTTTCCCCCACCCCACCCTCTAAATAATCTGGACTGCAAATACTGAAACAAACCTACTGAAGCTGTAGGTAACCTCACTAGCTAGGAGGAAGATTTTGGGTGGTCAAACATGTTCTGACAAAGTTCCACAAGATAAATTACCCGCCACTTAGATGACAACGAACAGTTTGTAACATCAAAGTTTTGAGAGATGAAGTAGGAAAGCACAAAGAGAAGATGAATACAGAAAGAAACTGCAGTAGAAAAGGTCAGATACCATGCAAATAGTTTGCTCTGGGCTTTTTGTTTTGTCTTTTTCTTTAATTCAGATAAAATAATGGGATTTTTAATCTACATTCCTCACCTGAGGACACTTCCTAACAAGGCCTATGTTTTTTTCTTGTGTGCTTTTTTATAAGTACCTTCATAGCTAGTTCTGTTCTAGCAGCAGTGCTGTGGAAGTTTCCAGCTTGTGGGTGTGATTTCTAACTGAGATGATGTTGTAATAAAGTTATAAGAGTATCAGCTCCTACTTAACCTGCATACTATAAATCTGATGTTTGATGTGTTGTCTGTTAAAATAAAATTCTTGAATTCTTGAGTGTTTCTATCTCTTCTCCTTGTGAATATTCTTTAAAAGCTTTATTATTAACAGTGCATTTGCACTGTTTGGTTTGTTTCTCATTTTCTTGTTTTTCACTTGTTCGGGGAGGGGAAAAAAAAAGGCAGCTCAGCAGCATTAGTAGGTGCCTCATATGTAGGTAGAAAATGTGCTTAACAGTTCTTCCCCAGTGTGACTGTACTTATCTTGGGCTTAGGTATGCCATCAGTGTTCGCATAGCTTCTTGGAGTTGAACCAAGTCTCTGGAGTTGACAAGGTTTGATAGTCAGAAAGCTGCCCTGGGTGTAATTCACTAAGCCTTCGTATGTGCGGTTGGATATCTGTAATGAATCTTTTCCTGAACATGCTGAAAGAAAACCTTTTCAGACACTTCTAGACTGTTTAGTTGCATTGTTCTCATGGGAACCAGAAGTAATGAAACTAACTGGGTTCTTGTTTTGATACAGTATCACCCAGGTCTCTAAACCATTGCATTATATCAGGCCTATCCTATGCTTGGGTGGTTCTGTCTACCAAATCTCTCATCTTTGTAGAATCTAGGAAGGCATCTTAGCCAGTGCTGTCTGCACTGTGGTCTTGCCACACTGAGATTGCTAGTGCATATAACAGGCTGCTGGTCTGCTTGTCATCTGAATGAAAGACTAACCTGGAAAATACTGTATTGTTATTTGGATGTGTGATTTAGTCTTCTGATGCTCTGCAATAAATACTTCTCAAATTTTTCTTCCACTTTGTAAGCTCAGAGCATCTGAGCTTTACGGGCTGTACCTGTCAACAGAGCGCTCTTAGCATATGTGATGCAGTGTTTAAGGTGTTGAATGACTGAAACAAGGACTTCCTGCTGAAGGCCTCTTACTTGCTCCTGATAGTACTAATTTCATTTTTGTGAAGAAGTTTAAGGAACAGTAAAAGAAACAGTCATGTTGTTCTCATTTTGTCATTGTATAGCCTCCCACTTTCTTCTGAGAGCATGAGTGAGGATCAACAAGATGGGCCTGCTCTCCTAGGACTAGATTCAAAAAGAGTCAGTGTTTTGCTTTAGGTCATACAGATTTAAATGAAGATAGTGAAGTCAAGATAAGGTAAAAGATTTTAAACTCCAATTCTAAGCTTGGAAATGTGAGAACTAAGTTTTTGTTTTCTTAATGTATACAGCTAGTAGATGAATATATTTCAGATTCTCTTGGAGGATAAAAGGCAGTATTTCCTTGCTAGTAACACATAGTTGAGTCTATGCTATTTATAATCTGAAATAAAATGACAAAACTGTTTTCTTCTACAGTATTGAGTTGATGGGACATAGAAGATTGAGGGATGCTGTGGCACTTGGGAATGTAACATAGTGGAGTATGCTTAAATGGGACGGATATAGCTTGTCTCGCAGTTCAGCCACATCATCTACTGTCTGATGAAATTCTTTTCAAATTGATGGCTCTAACAATAAAGCTGCTGCTTCCAGAGGTTGGTGTCTGCTTAAGTGTATGCTTTTTCCTTGGTGAGAAAGGAGAACATTGACCAAGTTTAAGCAATCATGGTCATCCTACCTGAAAGATAGCTGAGCCCTCAGATTAATTTCCACATTAATTAGGAGATTTACAAAAGGGCTGAAGGTGGGGAGATAGATTCTGAAAACTTAAATAGCAAGCACCAGCGCTAACAAGCAAGACTGTTGTTAAATAGTTAATAACAGATGGCTGAACTTCTGATGCAAATGATCAGACAGAACAAGAGAAGTTCTCTGCATCCTGACCCAGAGACTCCTCACTGCTGCCATGGCAACTAACTTTTTTTTCTCTCCAGTTTTAGCAAAGTTTATGAAATTGAAGATAACTTGTTGGTTTTAGGACATTAAAATAAATTCTAAAAGGCAAA
Source organism: Strix aluco (assembly GCF_031877795.1). Classification (NCBI taxonomy): domain Eukaryota; kingdom Metazoa; phylum Chordata; class Aves; order Strigiformes; family Strigidae; genus Strix; species Strix aluco. The sequence goes on along the minus strand of NC_133942.1, from coordinate 24,981,353 downwards.
ACAGACCAGCTGGAGGAGGAGAAAAACATAAACTAAGAGAATGTGGGTATGAATTCCTAGAGCCCTTGTGTATTTTAGTTCTTATAAGATCTTTCTAAAAGATGTTTGAAGTGCTGTAGACTTTAAAGTGCCTGGCAGTTAAAGCGTTAGTTTAAATATAAAAGTTTATAATCTGAGTAGATCTATCTGAATCTTTTTCATTTAATTTAACATGAAAATTACCTACTGCAACTCAAATAGCATTGCAAGAGGGAAAGGGAGAAGCAGGTAGGAAGCTCTGGGTATTTGGCCTGACCATGGTATAGAGGAGCGAGGAAGAACCTGTAGCTTGTGGGGTGGATGTGGCCTTTCATCTGACTTGCACTTGCAGCCAGGCATTTGTCCTCCTTGGTGGGAGTAGGGGAATGTCACTGTAGGACAGTGGAGGTCTGTAGTGGGGGTCACGGACAGGGTTGAAGCTGTTTGCCACTGGATGGGGTAGGACCTTCTCTGCCCCTTTTGTTCAGTTGTTAAAGATGGGGAGAGTATTCTGGAGAAATAACGCTACAGCCCTGCTTTGTCCGTGATCTTTTTGCTAAGGTGCTTGCCTTTGGCTGCTGTGAGCAGGATGCTAGAAGGATCCCAAGTGCTATCTTTCTTATTTTTACAGCAAAGTTACTCAACAGTTCCTGTACCTACTGTAGTTAAATTCAGAATGGAAGGTTCAATATCTCTTTTTAGGGTAGGACACCTGAAGGAACGTTGGTATAGACTAAGCTTCATGGTGCTGAAACTACTGGAGGGAAGCGCTTCTGAGGCAGGTTTTGATCTGGTCCCCTGGGAAAGCTGTGAAGAAGACCCGTGTGTATTACTGAATGCAGGTCACTTCTCATAAAGCATAAACAACCTGTTGTAAATCAGTGATGTTAAGAACACAGTTTCTTCAGCTCTTGCTGGTTTTGTGAGGAATATCTATGCCTGTGCATCTTATGCTACAAAGTTGCCTTACTTGCAGCGTGAAGGAAATCCTTCGTGTAGATGTGTACCAAGCCACTATATTCTCAAACTGTGTTTCCAGAGTGTATCATATTGCTGTGTTTGATTGTCTAAATGGATCAAGGAGTTGAGTTCTTCAGCTTCCAGGTATATATAAATTCAGTCATAAAACTACTTTTAAAGAGAAGGAAGGCAAGTTCCTGGAGTTCTTACCTGAAGATTATTATTACTATAAAAATTATCTGTGATACAAATTGAGGCACATTCAAGTATCAGCTTTTCCTGGGTATTATACAAGCATGGAACAAAAGGCCAGCTTCACCTCAGACCTTATGCAAGTATCAAACACGAAATCAATGACTTCCAACAGAGGGCTGTAAGGAAACAAAGGGATAATACTGATGAGACAGATAAACTGTGCTCCCAGCGTACAGGCTAACAAGCTTTTATCACTCTAAGAGAGAAGCTGGAAAGCAGTCATTTTATATCAAGTGTGTTCTTCCCGACTATAGGGCAACACAGGGGGGAGGGAGTACAAGTGATTAAAGTAATCAGAGGCTAATTGGAAGCTTATTGCAATAGTGCGTGGAAGACAACAGGAATGGTGGTTAGCTGTGGAAGATCTTGAAAGTTGTTTGTTTTTTGTTGTTTTTTTTTTTTTTTTTAAAGTCACTTGCTTGTTGTAAAAGATGACGTTTTGAGAGGCAGAAAAGACAACAGGAAAATATGGGTTTCATGTTAGACACCAACCAGATGCACCTTCTTCACAAGGCTGGATGTTGGTGAGGCATACTCTTTTCTATGTCTTTCACACTCATTTTCAGTGATGATTTCATGAGAAATCCTGCAGGCACCACTGGCACTTCCCCAAACAGGCAGATAAGGCACTGCCATCTGGTAGCCGAAGCCCGGGTGGCGTTCACGTGGGCTGTGCCTAGCCCAGAGGTCCCCACTGGCAGGGCATGTTTCCAGATTCAGCACAGCTTGGAGTGTGAAGAATTTATCTCTGAGGAAAATTTTAGGATTTCAGGAAGTGTTTTTCTATAGTCAAGAGCAAAACCAAGTTACTCTGAAAGCAATTCTCTAAATGCTATTTCCTAGGGATCCAACCCAGCAATAAGGGTGTAGTAAACACAATTTGCATATTTTTCTGGGGATAAGGAGGGCAGGTTGCTTGTTGTCTGAATTCCCATGCCAGATTCTGGTCCTCTCAAGATCAGCTGCTAATTCAGATGGTAAGAATAAAATGTTCTGTGCTAAAAATCTCTCAGATATGTTTTTTATTAGTTCTTGAAGATAAGTGATTGCAAAAACCAGCTGTTTACAGTCATAGCCAATGTAGTCATATATTCCTAAGTGTAAACTTAAAATCTTTTTGACTGTATTCTTCTACCCTTACTTTGTTATCTCTTAAAAAAAGATCCTCTTCCTCCAACAAAGTTACGCATTGTTGTCACTTGATAGTAATGAACTTTGTTTTCTTTATTGATTTCTAACAGAAAATCTTTGTAGAATGTTTTTGGTAACTGCAAGGGTTGACAAAACCAGTATGGCTGTCAGGCACTTGGATTCTGTAATGTTTGTGGGGGCTTTTTTTTTTTGCCTGATGCTCAACTTGAGCATTCACAATAATTTATTAAATCTATTAAACCTGACAAGTGGGTGAATCCTTAATGTTGCCTGAACTATGCTAGTAGTTGATGTGTAGCAAATAGTGACTTTTTGGCATTTCTGAGCTGAAGGCAGCTTGGAGCAATTTTCCCTAAAAGAAAGTGATTTTGACATCTTCTGATTTAAGTTTCATTGAATATTTACTTTGGACATTAATATCTTTTCTGCTGGTCCCAAATTCAACTTTTTTTTTTCCCCCCCGCTGGTTACTTTTGATTAAATATATATTTGCAAGTTATCAAGGAGGAACTAAGGCTGGGCTTTATTTGTTTATCTGTCTTTGCTTATGTCAGTTGTTTTTGTCCAGAATATGAAAGAGTCTGTGGAGGGCCTTGAGCTTTGACTGGATAAAAACTGTTGTTCTTCATAGGCTGCTCATGTACACTATTTTTAGTGTAGTGTTTTGTTTTTCCTAATAATTTATTGCTCTGTCTCTTGACTCACAGGTCACCTGATTTTTAGAGCCTGCAAACGTAGAGGTTGGATCCTTTAATGTTCTCTAAACTGCTAGTTTATTTTGAGGAGCAGGATACTGCTGCTGGTGAGATGGGGTTAAAAGTGGTGGTGGAGGGGTGAGCCCTGTCCCGTTGGTTCTCTGGAAAGTATGTTCGAAGAATACACAGTACAGGGTGTTACGAAACACACGTGCAACCAATAAACTTGGAGTGGAGGCCAGGGATGACGGGTGACTCGAGGTCAGCGCTGTGCAGGGAGACTTTTGCCTGCTGGCCCTCACCATGCCTGTCTTCTCTCTGCGCCAGCAACAGCACAGTCATCCATGAACTCACTTTTTCCCTTAAAGGGAGGATTGTTTTGAGCAGATACGTAATGAATACATCACTATTATTCTTGCTCTAATAGTGTTAATTTTGGCACTTCCTATGAGTGTCTTGCATCTAGGATTGTCATAAACTTGTTTTGTTCCACGAGGTGCCCAGTGGCTGGATGTTTCTGGTAGCTTTCAAAGCTGCAGTGCAAGCCTGGCAGGATGGTTGAATGAAGGGGAGAGGGAAAGCAGACATTTAAATTTTGTAAGCAAACAAGTATGTTGTTTGAAATTTCAGTGTTCAAGTGGGCCCAGTTTTTAAAAAGGTACTTTCCAAGATGTGTGTATGTGTGAAGGGAAAACCTCCCCAAACAAGGTCTGAATGGTCCAGAGAGTTTCATTAGTCTGATTATGGTTTGTTTTTTTTAAATCTTAAAATAAATCTGAACTGTAACAAGATGAATGTCACTCAGCTAGATCCTGGCAATTCTTCAAATTGCATGAAAACAAAGAGGAACTAAACCTGCATCCATCAAGCTATTCAGTACTTCCACAGATGAAATAGCTCTAGACACATAAAATGACTTCTGATGGTTTGGATTGAACTAAAAGCTCATTACTGCTCAGGCAGTTGCAGGTTTTTAATTCCTGGCCCATGAGGTCTTTTCAGCCTCATGGAAAACTGCACAGACTGTCATCTTCTCTAGAATTGAAAAATAAAGCAAATTAGCTTTCACCTATCTGGATCTTGGGTTAACCGAAACAGGGATATCAGCTGACCTGGGTAACAGTGCTGGCATTATCAGGGCTTTCTTTTAATTCATAATATTATAGTTTTTATAGGTTCCTCTAAGACAACAGAATATTTGAAATTGAGTGCTGTGTGCCCTTGACAGCAAGGGTTTGCTTTTTGAGTGGGTGCAGGGCATATTGCTGTGCTGGTGAGTTGCTGATAGCACCTTTTTTGCACCCTTTCCAAATTTGTAATGCTAGTAACGAAACCAAAACTTTTGGAAAACGTGACACATAAATGATGATCAAAATTCTTGCCCCTGAAGAAATGACATACTAATCATGCACGTGGGAGGCCTCAGTTGTTTTATCTTAATAGTCTTTTAATAGAGTAGACTACTTTCACCAAAAAGTGGACTAGGTCACAGATTTTTTTATTTCCCCACCCCCCCCCCCCCCTCCCCGAACATCTAGGCTTCTGCCCACCCCCATCCCACAGCCTTCTCTGGCTTACTGTTATTTTGGGTTTTTTTGTTACTGCAGTAAAACTGAGAAATTGCAATATCTATTAAAAATGCATACTGATAGGTAGCTTTGAGGAGATTTTCAACATACAGGAGGTACCTCAGTAGTCTTGTATCTTTCCGTACATTGAAAAAATATATACTTTTCAAGAGATTAAAATCAGGGAGGAATTACCAGGGATGTCTGATTTGTGCAAGTTTAAATTAGTTTGTTATAGTTCCTGACTTCAGAGTCTGAAGGTCATGACTGTCAAAAACAATCAGTTGGGCTTGTTAGCACCTGATCATAGTGTGAAGGTGAGAGTGTTTGGCTACTGGTGGTTGAAAGTTTTCAGACTGTGTGGAAGGCTGGGTGCTTTAGTACTTATAAAACTTCAGTTGGTTTGACAACAATATTGTGTCGAAGGCTGGGTGCTTACTGAAGGGTTTCCATAATGTATGATCCTGTAAGTCAACATGGTACTTTTTTCAGGGGGTTTCCCTGACTCCAGCAGCTGTAGCATCCCTGTTGATTCCACCCAAAAATGAGTCAGTGCTTTCACACTGCACGTTTCAAATTCACTCTGGTTTATTTTCAAGAAGTCTGACTATGGTCTGAAGCAAATGGCACATGATGTAACTGTTCTTTTTCTTGCAGCGAGCTTAAGGAAGAAGAATACCAGTTTGTGCCTGGTGATTATAAACCAAAGTGGAACCTGTGTTCACACAGAGCATAGCTGGCCTCCCCCAGCAAGAGTTTTGTGTGCTCCCAGTACAGTTTTGTTCAGGGCCTTAATGACTCTTCCAAATCATTCACTGAAAATCTTCTTGAGAGCTGAAGGCTACTTTACATCCCTCCTCAGAAAAGAAGTGTTACTTTATCGCTGTTAACAGGAAAATAAGCACAAGAACATTTTAAAGTATATTGTCAAAGTTTTTAAGCACAATAAACATTTAAGGTGATGAGACAAAACATGAAATACCCCAAAGAGATTCATATTTAGTGTTGGGGGGGAAACTTTAAAAAACCTCATTTTTTGGCAAGTGTAACCCTACATCACTGTGAATACTGTTCCCAAAGATACTTGAGTATATTGTGAAGATGATAAGCTACAGAGGAATAAACTGAGTAACACTTTAGCAAATATCCAATCAGCACAAGATGCAAACATGTCATGCTTTAAATAGAGAGTGCTCTCATAAGCATTGAAATACCTACTGTAGGGTTTTTAAACAGTCCTGTGATGTTTTTCAGTAACATTTGAGTGATTTATTATCACAATTTATTGCTTTCCATCTTTAAACCAATCTCTGCATAAAATATTGCTGAAGTCTGCAAATAGTTAAATCTTTGTCAAGCTGGATTGTTAAACAAATTAAAGAGGAAACTTATGTCTGTTGTCCTGAATTGTATTGTGTTTAAGGCCTCATAAGATTTCTGGCATGCATTTTTATTTATGTATTATAAAAGTGCTATCACAGCTGGAATTTAATGCAGAGCTGCCGCCAACCTGTTTAAGGGGAGAGATGTCTTGGCTTCCAAATGGAGTTAGACTTCTCAGTACTCAATTGCTGCAACTGTTGCATGGATGATATGCCTACAGAAAGAGATGAGGGTTAGCCAAATACATGTGCTTTTTCATTATTAATTCTTGTTGGGCTTCCTTTGGAAGGAAAGCAACAGCTGTGGAGCCACTGCAGTATGATATTTACAGCTAACATAAAGTTGAGTAAGTTGATGAAAGCCTTCAGTCTGTATGTCTTCAGCTACATAGTTGCTGCTAAGCTGGTTCTTGAATTAGTGAGTAACAATAGTGAAGATGGTCATGAGCCATCATCATCCTCATCTCCAAAGTTCCCTTGGCTGGGGAAGCCTTGATGAAAGACGAAATAGTCGTCATCATCAACATCAGTGAAGGATGTGTTTAAAAAAAAAAAAAATTAAAAAATTGAAGATTGAATATATATCTAGAAATCTCATATTGGAAAAAAAAAAAAAATCTGTATTTTAATTTAAAAGTACTTAATTGTTTTTTCCAGAAAACACTTTAGGAAGAAATTTTCACATGTTCTGTAAGCTTAAGTGCCCTCTGTTTTCTGTTCTAGGGTGACACACGGCTCCTTCAGCTCCCCAAACCAAGCATGTTGGATGCGGTTTCACATTATGGTGGCAGTGACTGTGAAGCTAGCCTAGGTCTGATCTCCACCTTGCCCTTGCTTCCTCCTGTGAACTAGGGTGGGATTTAAAACAGGAGCATTTCAGTAATTTGTTTCAATATAATTTTGCAAAATATCAGCATATTTACAAGGGTGGTAAATGACTGTATTGATGGTGAGAGTGAAGTCTAGATATAAACCCTTTATTACCTCCCAATTACAGCTGAGTGTCTAGTCTCTACTTAGCGCCATATACTTGCTCTGAAAGAAACGTTTTCTCCTAATTATTTTCATTTATGAACTAACAAATACATAAAAGAGTAGTTTTGAGTTGCAGAATTAGACATACTATTGCTTTGTCAGGTTTTTTAAGGGGTTTTTTTTGTTCAGATAGGTTAAGTCATGCGGTTTGTTCTAACAATCTAATTTAGGCAAAGCATCAGCTAGTCAAGGGAAAAATGTAAAAAACTAGAGAAGAATGAATGGAAGACTTAGAAATTACTTAGTCTACTCCTGATAGGCGTGTTTGTTTCATTATAATATAACTTCAGAGTTTTTTGTGTAGTCACATTTAACAAAATCACAATCTAGGAAACCATAATATGAAGGAAAACACATTGATGTGTGCTTAAGTAAGGGCATTAGCTGGGACAAGTCCTCTTTGCTTTCAGTGCCTGTCTGGTTATAGCATGTCGGTACAAGTAGCATCTTTTGTAACCCGTTCTGTAAACTAGTAAGTTTAGGGATCAGCAAAAAATGTGTGTTCTGTTCCTCTAACTGGCTTATATTTAAAATACTAAACATTGCAGCACTGATGATCTTACAGCTTTACACTGATATTTCAGCACTTGTTTACCTGTCAGGATACAGTGGAACAACTGTATTAGAATGTACGAGTTCTGCGACTTTTAGTGATGTTTGAAACGAGCCTCAAACTTCACATTTTCAGGTATTGCTTTCCTTCAAAATACAGACAATGAAATCAAAATGATTGACCTACTTCACAATTTGTGATTTCCTTGTGGAGCAAAAAGCAATTCCGTTTACATAATTTGTTTTTAAGTATTCATTTTCTTTGTCTAGTTAAGAGAAAACAAAATCAGTTTCCCTGATCAAAACGCAAATATTTGATCTAGAATTTGGTTTAATGCCAAAAAAGCAAAAGAAGCAGGTTAAACTGTTGTTGCTTAGGTAAAAATAGAAAGCTACAGTTGGAAGAAAAGTGACTCAGTAAGCAGTATGGTGATGGCAAAATAGGATGTCAGCCAAAATGCAGGAAGCAAGATGGGAACACCCAGATCAGTTTAACAGTCTGCATTTTGCACTCTCAAAGAGCGGTAGTTTCTGAGATTACTGCAGGAAATTGAACTGGATTTTATTTCTGTACTTATTAAGCTGTTTGAACCTAAGTAAGTTTTAGGAAAATGTGATTTGTATGTTGTTTTGGTTTTTTCCAGCCTGGTTTTAAGACCAGTCTCTTTTTGGTAACTTTATTTACAGTAAAGCTGCCTTGAGATTACCTCTGGCTGCTGTGAGAGGCATCCAGCAGAAGCGTGTGGTAGATAGGCACTGATACACACATACCCGGGGAGTTACTGCAGCACTGCAGTCTGGAGTGGAGCTGATGGCACTGATTGGTACTGACTGATTTTTATTGCTCTGGAGTAACTTCATCAGCTGCCATGTAGCTGTGTCTTGATTTTTAAAAATACCCCCTTATTTATAAAATGGTGTGCTTTGTTTTGTTTTTCTGATTATAAACTGGCATAGCAACACAAAGGCAGGTGAATTTCTTCTTGTTCTCCTACACAAAACTAAGTAGATCCAGCAATTTTTGATAGCTTATACTCTTATTTTCTTTGAATAGCAGGTATGCATCAATCCTAATGTAAAGTTCCTGTGCTACCATTTCCTGCCTACAGCTGAACTGCTTTGATAATCGGATAGTGGTTCGGTTTGGTACCCTGGAAAAAGTAAGGAGACAGCAAGAGTAAGATGAGTTATGGTGCTGCTCTCCTCATGTTTTCATAATGGCTGTCCCTGAGCTCAAAGATCTTGAGCCCTAAGAATCTAAGACAGGAGTCAATGTGGAGAAAAGAAATATCTGTATTAGGAGTATTCCTAAAATAAGGTGAGTAACCAGTTCACTGCATTTGCTTGAATTTAAGTAAGCTTAACGAATAGCTTGTTTCTTGAAGCAAGTAGACAGTCTCATGGCTTTAACTCTTGATAGCTTAAATTATACTTAAACTCTTAATATTGCAAGGCTTTTGGAGCATGTGACTTCAGATATAATTATGGGTTTGTAATATGCAGATATGACCTGACTACTCATTCAGAGAATCATGAATTTGGGGGGTTCAAGGACAACTTTCTTTTGAAGTGAAGCACAACATGGAATTAGTTAACTGAAGCATCCGTAGGTGTTTCTAATTCCAGAAGAGAAGCTGTTAGTCAAATGTTTACATTGTGTTTCATTTCCTTTACAGTAGTTTCTTGAGTCCCTGCCTTACTTTTAAAATATGGAACTACCTTTAACCTACTTTTTGAAATAGCAAGATAATAAAACTTACTCAGAGTTGACCGTTTTGGGGGAAGGGCCATAGAGCTTTTGCTGTTATTTTTTAAAATGCAGTGATGCCTTTGCTAGGAGGTGATGTGTTCTGAATTCTGACAGTGCAGCCACTTTTTCCCCAGTGTAGCTGACTCTCCTGCCACGGGACTCTTGGACTGAAGTGTCTCCTTATGGACTGCCTGTACTAAAAGTGCAAAAAATAAGATCCAAGTACTTAAGCAATATTTTTAGTCTTTCAAAAAAATTGTAGCACATGAAGAAAGCAGAGAGCAGCGGTGGGCAACCATGCCACGGTGCCTGCTGGACAGCTGCGGGTAGGGCAGGAGCAGGGCTTGAGTCAGCTGGGAATGTGGACAGCCTACACCATGCTCTCCGTGTTTTGTTTAGTGTTTTGCTTACTGGGTTTCAGTTCTCGAAGAAGTGAAATAGAAATCTGATTACTTTAAATCAATGGCCTTCAAAATCCATTATGAACTGTTAATAGAGCATATTTAAAGGCAATTATTAGTTGTTTCATGGACTTTCAAAGAAAGTATCCCTCCAAATCAGTGGAGGTCAGGTCTAATGGATACTTCAAGTTGAACAAATCTGCCTTTCTTTGAAGAAAGGTGCTTTACGAAAATGAGCTCTTCTCCTGAGAAGAGGAGGACAAGCATGGTAGATATTTGTGGTGCCTAGTGCAGTATGAAAGGTTCTAGGATAATAAAATAAGCATGGACTAAGAGAGATTACAATTGTAGCACTGCCTGGTCATGACAGGAAGGCCCAGGGCAGGAGGAGCTCTGCTGGGGCCATTCACTGCCTCACCGTCCCCAGGCAGGACAGGGCAGTGGCTTTTAGATGTGTCTTCTGGTGGCCCCTGGAGCACAATGGGTTACATGGTACCAGATGTCTTTGTTTCCGGTCTAAGGCGAGAAAATAGATTAAATGCTGTTCTAATACACATATTTCAGGAAAACATATTCTGTAATTACTACAGAAAATGCTGTAATGGGGAAGGGAGTTGGTCCACACAAGCGTGACCTAGTTGGGAAAGGAGTCAGCTGGGCACAACTAGATTAACTGAAGTTTTGGGGAGTCATTGGGTTACAGTTAAGTGGATTTGTGACTCATTAGGACCACATACCTAACTTCCATCGATGTTTTAGGATGTGAGCCAATTTAACTTTCTGAGGGGAAGTTGAGTTCTTACTCTTTATTCCAATGCTCCAGTGATTTGTGCATGGGGGATGGGAGAGAACAAGGATTTGGAGACTCTCTTTATGACATGTCTGGTTAAAATGGGCTTTTCTGTTTGTCCAGAAGATGTAGAAAATCAGTCTTTGTTGAGGTTGGTATGTTCAGGAGAGAGAGGAAGACAAAATGTTGTGCCTCAGTTCTCCAGTATTCTATGTTTCGGTTTATGTGTAGAAGCTTCTAAATTTGCATTTTTCTCTCTTTGGCTCCTAGAGTAGTCTGACATCTGCTGCTATCTCTTGTGACCATTGGTCAATAAACTTTAGTTTCAATGTATTGATTAAAGGGCTGTAGTGCCTTGTTACTTTAATTCCTATATACTTGTGTCAACTAACTCGATTTTTTGCTATTTTAAGGGGAATAAACCCCAGACACTGCTGGGATGCGTATTTTATGCTATATCCTTGCATGTTCCATTGCTAGAGATGAAGCAGACTAATAATCATATTTGTATAGTCAGATTATAGGATTGAGGTTATTCTGTGCACAATATATGATGTGTGTCTTAAACAGGGCTGGTTCATACACAAAAGCAGTTACAGCACACACAGTAAGACTTTTTTAAACTAAACACTGCGTTTGCTGTTTCTATAAATGTCTTTCCACCCTTGTCCTCAATTACATCAACTTGCATCATCTGTGTCTGTTGTATAGGAACAATAACCAGGCTTCTCAATATTCATAGGGTTTTTTCCTTTATGAAAACTCTTGGAAGTTGCTAAATGATACAGAAATCTAGTAGAGCTAAAAACAGTCAATATGCCACATGAACTTTGTAGGAAAATATATTTCTTAATATCTATTGCTATCAATGTTTTAAAATATTTTTTAAAAGTCCAGATCAAATACCTGGTTTGTTAGATAGCTGACATAATTTTAAAGTGTTGGCCCTATCTTTATAATGCTGTTATGAAAACAGTAGCATTTCCTAGTTCAATATTTGATGTTTATCATCCTTTAACAAGATGCAGTTTTTAGTTTGAAACAACATCATGTTTTTGTAACTGCAGCAAATACAAATATGTGTCTCTGGCTGGTTGGGTCTCCTTTTCCATCCTTAAGGCAAGAAACTGGTTGCTTCTGAAATAATAGGTCTGATACAGGAGCAGAGGCAGTATTTGTAAATTCAACTTATATAATCAGATAAAACTTAATTTTAAAGTAATATCATGTATGTATTCTGAAGCTTGAGTAATGATTATTTCAGATTTATTTACCTTGCTTTATTCACTAGATCTTGTTTATTTACTAGATTCACTGAATCTTGCATTTGGACGTGCTTAAACTGACTATGGCTTATGTCAATTTGATACATATCTCTGAAGACACTGAGCATTTTACGTATACAATATAAGCTTTGGTATCAGATTCTTTTAATGCAAAAAGGGGGTGAGCTTTTTACCTGAATCTAACCAATTCAGCAAAAGCACTCAGGCCATAGGATTTATCTATTAATTTATGTCGAGTCCAGAAACTTTTGGTCCAACGGGGATTCTCTCTAAAAGAGAGCCAAATAATAGAAGGTCTAGTGCTTCACATGGTAAGCTGCTAATGTAAATTAAAGGGCATGTCTATTTTACTGTTACTTGCCATTTAAAATTCTCTGGTGTAAATTTTCAGGTATCACATCTTAGTGTGCACATTTCTGTTACAGTAAGAAGGTATTTGAGATAGGATCTGTCTGCATAACCATGTGCAGTTCTTGATCAAGCTCTTTAATTTTTTTTCTTTAAAACCATACATGTTTTTACATATTTTAACTAAACAGAATTCCTCTTACACATTTTTTTAAGGATGTTTAGTCTGCTAGAGCATGAGGCAATTCTTGTTTAAATTAATATCACTCCTGCTGAACACTCTAGGTTTTTGAAACTTCTGTGTCAGGGTAGGAAAAATACTTCAGTAGGGATCCTTCCTGCTGTGGCTTTCTTAACATTACCATGGCCTTTGGACATAGAGATGAGCATGATGCCTGTGTTAGTAGCAAGATAATGCTGCAATTATTTTTTTTTTGTCAGCTGTAATACCTAAATCCTTTTCAGAGTCTTCCCAAATTCCCTATCCCCAAGTATGACCTGCCTATTGTTCACCAGACTTTCAGCTGAAAAAAAAAAAAAAAATTGCAGGTGCCAAATTTTGTAGGTGACTCATATCACTACCTAAGTGTCTTGTCCTCTCTGTTATTTACCATTCCTTTAATCTTTTGTGCACCCTTTATTAGTCATTTTCTGCCATCCGTCAGATGAATGACTGTTTTAACTCATGTCAGATGATTTAATGTATTGTTCACGTGCCATATGGGGTCCTCCAGGGTAATTCATCTATCCTCTGGCTTTTCTTCTGCCTGAGGGCAGGCAGTGGCCAGATGAGTTTTCTTGGTAGCACCCTGTTTTTCCAGGGCCTACAGTCCCTTCCAAGGCAGGGGGCAGGCAGCTGACACAGGGAGCTGTTTTGGAAGAGCCCCTTCCCTGCTCCCCTCCAGCCCCCTGGAGGATGGAGCCATGGGACTTGTGCTGGTTGTGGCAGTCCAGTGCCTGGCACCTTTTCACAGCTGTGTGCATGCAGATGTGGCATGCACAGCGTGGGTCAGGAGTGCTGTACCGCTGGCCACATGTGCCAAGTACAGATGTGGGTGCACAGTGGGAAGAGGATGCTGGTTATAGCCCATCCCTGCCACCCAAAGCATCTGTGTAAGTGCATCCCATCAAAAAGGGGGGAAAAAAGAGTCGGTAAAGATGAGGACTCCTGTGCAGTGAACTGAATTCCCTGGCAGTGGGCTGACTTCTCTTATTTACTTTACGTAGATATCTCAAAATAGGCTGTAAGCCCTGGGGTCCGTGGAGTACAAGCCTGGGCTAGGCAAATATGTACATACAAAAGCTAGTTTTACACACTTTACAATTTGCATGTGCAGGTAATTGCCCATTTAATTGGAGCTTTTGTTTCATGCATCCCTTCCTGTATGGATCTCTCAAGTCTGTCTTGCCATATTTGCCATATACTCTGCTACTAGGGGATGAAGACAAAAACAACTTCTGATTTTTTTTTTCCAATTGGAAATGTATTTTGTGCATAGCAATCAAAACATGAATAGAAATTAACTCTGTCCCTGTGGCAGTTTTATTTTGGTGGATGACATAGGTCATTTAAGCTTAAATTGTAAAGATGTCCTGTGCTTTTGTTCCCCTAGAGCATTAAGGTAAAGAACTGCTGGCAGCCTTGCCTCCACCTGCTTTTCTTTGCTGCTCTTAAAATAGACTTTGAAGTGAATGTATTTTAGCTTTCTTGGGAGATTTTTCTGTAACCTTTTCAGTAACTAAATCATTTTGAAATTTAAGCATTTCCAAGCAGAGAGGGGAATGACACAATCTGGTTGTACTTGAATCTGTTTGAGTGATGTGTGACATCCTCGTGATGAGGGTGGAGGAGGAGAAGGGTGCTCTGCAACACACCATAAAATCAGGGGACTGGTACCTCTGTGGGAATCAAGTGTGCCGGGATAATTCATGAAGAGCAATGCCAGCTGCTGCTTTCTCTACGGAGACTTGTTGAGTTTTAATTCTTTGCACAAGTTTAGACTGACCATGGTATAAAACAATGAATATATGTTCCTTGGGAACATTTCCTGTGTGTTAATGGTAACTAAAAATGGACCTCTCAAGTAACCCTTGCTCTCAGCAGGAGGGACTCACAATAAAAATCTTAAAGAATATTGTGTCCCACTTTTTCTAATAGAAGTAAATCTATTGTTTTCCTATTTTTAATGTATTTTATAATGTACTGTGGCTTCTCTTTCTGTCACATGATACTAATGATGCCAAGTCATACTGCCATCAGACTTCTACTAGAGCTCAGGAAACTTCTTTTCTTCTGGAGAAGCTGTGATTCAGCTGTGGTTCACAAACAGTTGTTTCTCAGCACCACTGAAGTCAGGTGCATTGACATGTAAAACTTTCTTTAGAATATTTCTATTTTTGTCTGCTTGTAGTGACAATGTTATGAGATGAGGAAAGTTGTTTTCTGGTGGTACAGTAACTTGGGTCTTATGAGGAGCGCAGCCAGACTGATACAAAGATCCATTTCCCATAGCTCTCATTTTAAGTGCAAATTGAAACTGCGGGGTCAGCCAACAGCTGAAAGCTTGTTATAGAGCAGATGTAATTATTTTTTTATGTTTTTGAAATGACAGATACTTTGGATGAATACTTTGAGTATGAAGCTGAGGAGTTCCTGGTCTCCTTGGCCTTGTTGATCACTGAAGGTCGAACGCCCGAGTATTCTATCAAGGGCAGAACAGAGGGCTTTCACTGCCCACCGGCACAATCAAGTCAGCCGCCAGCAACTAAGCATGAATGCAGCGACAAACTGGCTCAGGTATGGTGGTACCCACTTCATTTTAAGTGTTGTGGTGTGCATCCTTGCTGCCATGATTAAAGTCAACTGAGAACTCCATGGTAGATTCACAGTTAAGCATGAATAACTCTTGCTTTCTGTCAGTCCTGCATTTAAAAGAGTATGTAATTCAGTATTGTACTAATAATAGATCTGTCCTTAAAATGAGAGATCATTAAGCCTTTTATCCTTGAACATGAAATTCTGCACGACTACCTGAATGTAGGACCTATTTGAGTTTTTTTGCATAATAAGTTTGCATTTATTATGCAAAGGGAAAAGCACTATGCTTAGCATTATTGGTCTGTGGGTTTTGTTGTTTGTTTTGGGGTTTTTTTGAGAAAAACGTAGGCGACTTGCCTAACTCTTTTGCTTTTCCAGGTATTCTTGAGAAGTTAGTGATCCAAAAAACACGAGCACATCAAATCTAGCTAGTCTATTTTGGGAGTAAGGTTGGAGCATCCTATCTCTCAAGTAAAAGTTCCTAAGTACTGTGTGAATTTAAGTTATTATTCATGTAGCAGTTAGACTCCTCCAAGACACAGAATTTATAAACGTACTGCTTCAGTGTGTTTGTCCAAGAGGATGACTTGTGGAGAGAGAAGTACGAGGTAGCAAAGTATAGTGATTGGGGAAATGTATTTTTATGAGCTCTTTATATTTTCTACAGAAATTGCTCAAACGGCAACCGCAAAGGATTTGTTAATTATTTTTCATTTAATAGCTCTGGAATCTTATCTCTGATTTGGTAAAACTTAGTTTACAGAATTTGACCCTTACCCTTTTCCAGTACTTTGGAACATGTTTGTAAAGTAGATTTAAATCTGGCTAGTATTTTTATGGCTTGCATGTGTTGATATTTTTTCTTTCCCTCAGTGTCGTCAAGCCAGGCGAACCAGATCTGAGGTTATGCTACTGTGGAAGAACAATATTCCAATCATGGTAGAAGTGATGCTACTTCCAGACTGTTGCTATAGTGATGAAGGGCCCACCACCGAGGGGAATGATTTAAATGATCCTGCAATCAAACAAGATGCATTGCTGTTAGAAAGGTGGATTTTGGAGCCAGTTCCTCGACAGTAAGTTGGATGTTAGGTTTAGCTGATAATTGCAAGAATCAAGTCATATTAAAGTTCTTAAAGTAATCGGTTAGTGGTTTTGAACTGGCCCTTTGCCATGAGGACTGATCTAAGAAAACCGCTATTTACCAGTGAAATGTAAGCATCTTTTAATCTTAGTCTTCCTGTACTCATACTTTCTTCAAAATCTTCAAAACGTTTGAGGAGTTTTGTTGTTTTGCTTGATTCAGCTGTGGTTTATTTTCAGAATGAAGATCTGAAAATGTTCTAGTTTTAATAGTTCTCTGTGTATATTCTTACCCACACCCATGTGCTTCTCTTAATACATTTTAGGAGCGGAGATCGATTTATTGAAGAGAAGACCCTTTTATTGGCTGTTCGCTCTTTTGTTTTTTTCTCTCAGCTAAGCGCGTGGCTGAGTGTTTCGCACGGTGCTGTTCCCCGAAACATTCTGTACAGGTACGTCTGGGATGGAAAAAGACTTGTTTGCTGTTTGCAACTTGTCTCAAAACCATTCTTCCCTCCTGTTTTTCTGCTTTCCTGCTTTCTGAAGATGCCACGTTGTTGGCCCAGTACTTTGACATTTGTATGGGATTCATATACTTAGCAAAGTACGGCAGTTACTGGTGTCTCTAGTGCTTCTTCATTTGTGTTGTAGATAATGAAAGACTCTTCATTTAGATATCTCTGTAAATGCCCTTTTTATTATTTCAGGGTGAGCGCTGCAGATGTGGACTTGCAATGGACGTTCTCCCAGACACCAACTGAGCATGTCTTTCCTGTTCCTAATGTTTCTCACAATGTGGCCTTGAGAGTCAGCGTCCAGTCCTTGCCCAGACAATCGAACTACCCAGTTTTGACCTGTAGTATTCACACCAACCTTAGCTTTTACGAAAAGCGAATGCAAGAGCGTAAGTTACATCAGCACAGTGATTCCAGCGTGGCACGGCAATGCAGTACCTCCAGTCCACAGCGCTTCTGTGGGAAACAGACATGGACAATGACACCTGAAGGCCTACTTAATGGAAAAAAGACACCTGAATTTACTACATCTATCAGAAATTTAAAACTTTATCCATCTACCGGACTTGGATCTGACTTTGGGGCATCACAGTCTAAAGTTCAGTGCTATAATGCTACAGCAGACAAGACACAATCTCATGAAACACCTGTCAGAACTTTTAAATCCTTTTCGCTAGTTGATTCCCGTGTTTCAAATAGTCATTGCTCTCATCAGCCCACAGGAGAAACCAATCCTTTGATAGGCTCTTTACTTCAAGAGCGACAAGAAGTCATTGCAAGGATTGCTCAGCACTTGATTCACTGTGATCCAGCTACTTCACCAGTTGTTGCTGGACGTCCATTCAACATACATGAAAACAGCTCAGCTACACCAAAAGCTTTTCGGAGTACTTATGAAGATGAAAATTTGCCAAGGAAAGGCAAGGAAACCTCCCCTGTTTCTATTGCCAACTTAGACAGTGCAATGCAAGAAGATGGTGAAGGCAAAACTAGAGCGATACCAGAGATCACACTGCTTGACACCCGTGTTCCAGTGAACCATTGTGGCCGTCAGTCGACAGGAGAGAGTAATCCCCTGATTGATTCTCTGCTTCAGGAGCGGCAGGAGGTGATAGCGAGGATTGCCCAGCACTTGATTCATTGTGATCCAGCTACTTCTCAAGTTACTGGACGTCCATTCAAAGTGCATGATACTAGCCCAGTTACTTCAAAAATTTTCCGAAGTACATACGAAGATGAAAATTTGCTGAAGAAAGGCAAGGAACCGTCTCCTGTTTCTTTTGCTAAATCTGATTTTTCTTTGTTAGAAGACAGCAGTAAATCAAGGACGAAAACACCTGATACTCCGATCAGTCCTTCTAGGTTTGATGGAGAATTGAAGGCTTCTCTGAAACTCCAGGCAAGAAGAAAATTGGTTTTAGCAAAACCCAGTGAAGCTGTCCGAAATGCATTTCATCAGACTTCAAATAAAACTTCTCATGCATTTACTAACATTCACACATCATCATCATCATGTATTAAAGAAAACAAATCTGAATTGACAGATAAATTGGAAACGATACATTCTGGTTACGCACAGAAAGACCAGATAACCAATAGAATGAAACAGTGTTCAAATTTCAGCAGCATTGATGAACAGATTTGCACAAATAAACTTAAAGAAAGAACAGTTGTTAGTGAGAACAACAGCACGGACAGTTTTAACAATTTACAGATAGATAAATGCAGAATACTTGAAGGTACAAAAAAAGCAACTGTGACGCAGGTATCTGACTCTTTGCACAAAAATGAGCTCAAGTGTTTAGATAAAGACTCAAAAAAACCAAATATTTATGAGCAAAATACTCAGCTTATTAGTATTGAAAATTATTTAAATAAAGACCATGACAGTTTCAAAAACAAAACCAAACAAGATAAAATGAAAACTGCACATGATGAGAATGAAGACCCAATAGGCCTCGATTTCCAAAGCACTTGTCAGAAGAAACCTACAGAAGACGGCGTAGTTAAGTGTGAGCGGCTGAAGAACCCAGATGTACAGGTAAATACATAGAGGAAAAGACCAATTCCTATAGCTGCTCTTAGTCAGATAGCTTGTACCTTATATCTGATAAGGACCAACATGAAGAGACATTTAAGTCTTGACTTCATAGGAAGTAGCGTGTTACTATTGTCTTCTTAGTCTGAAGTAGTGCCTCCCCCATACCTTCTTAATTATAAGTTTAACATTGAGAAGAGCATCGTCTTATTCTGCTCATGGTCGTAGCATTATGGATGACAGTTTCCACAGGCAGTTAGGTATCCTGTCTTTTTATAAATACACCAGTGTTTGAATGTGGTATGTGACCTTTAGTGAGCAGTCTGTGTGACTGTGGAGTGAGTCAACGGGGATTTGAGGTGAATATTTTGTAATATGCTAGTGTGATGCAGATCCCCCTGGTTCAGAAGTCTTCTCTGTTACAGCAAGCAAAGCATTACCATGATAAGCCTTGAAATATCCCATTGATATCTTGAGTAAATTTGTTTTGCTGACAGAAAGCACCATCTCTAAAACACACAAATATATGGCGGAAACATAATTTTCGGTCCTTGGATGGAACGTCAACCAAGGCTTTTCATCCCAGAACTGGATTGCCTCTGCTTTCAAGTCCTGTAAGTTATTGTTGAAATTACAACTTACCTTTTAAATGAGGAAGAAAGGATTTTGTTCTTTTAATATCTGTATGTAGTAGAAAACTTGACAAATTACCTAGGCAAAGTGTGTGTGTGTTTATTTTCAGTGTCAGAGTGACTACTCTTGCAAGTGGAAATTTGAGAGTTAACACTTAAATGAAGTTGAACAATAATTCTGGAAAAGAAAATATTAAAGAGGTAGTTGTTGAGATCCTATCAAGAGTAACAAAAGGTGACATTAGAAAATCCTATGGCAAAAAAAAAATGCTTTGATATTTTAGAGTCCAAAAGAAAGCATTTTGAAGATTAGTGTTTTAAGTGTAAGCTAACATATTTTGTTATTTAAGAGTTTGTGTGAGTTATTAATACCTGATTGTCCAAAGCTTTTGTTTCTGTGAACAGTTTGTGCTGAATATTCTTCAGCAATCGGATATACTGAATGACTGAGTGATACAAAGCTGCTGTGATAAGACAGAAAGACATTGGGGAAGTGTTACAGTTCTTGGTATGTTGTTGGGAGTTTTAGAGAAACAGACAGTCCCAGTTAAAACTACTGAAGTAGTGATGTTCTGTAATCAACACATGATATGTTTTATTCTTCAGTGCTTGTAAAGGCTGTCATATTTTCAGGGAACGTAGATGGAAATTGTTACAGCCTTTTTATTAGTAATGTTCTGTACCGTTCCAAAGAGACTTTAGCCTCTTGAATGAGTATTTAAGTACTTCCTGTTAATCAGAATTTACAGTCTTGTCATTAATTTTATATTTTTCTTCACTAAGTTTAAAATGTATAGGAATTACTCTCTTCTGCTCTGTTTTTATAATTTTGTAATGTCATGAAAACTCTTTGCAAACTTGTGCTTGCTTTGCAAAATTGGCCTTGTTAGAAGTACGGTTTTCAAATTAGCTTCTTCTTTCCCTCTTGAGGTTCCTCAAAGAAAAACACAGTCTGGGTGCTTTGATCTGGATTCATCACTACTGCAGTTGAAAAGTCTGTCTGCAAGAAGGTATGTTTTATTTACCAGAAACATTAAGAATTTGAGGGGAGACATAATATACATACGTATCTGTATGCAACAACAAAGCATGTTAGCAAAGACAAAGAATGGGTGCCTTTCAAAAGAATCCTTATTTTGAAATAAGGCTTGACAGCCGAGTTGCCCCAGGGGTCTCTGGGTTAGCTTGGCTCTGGAACGTAACTATGGTACGAGAGCTGCTGCCAGGATGAACTCTGTCCTGTGCAGGGGTAGGTATGCTGTAAGTTACATTTGAACTTTTAAACGGAAAAGATCATAATTGTTGATTCTTCTTCGAATCAGTGTTATTTTTGTGTTTTGTTCTTAGGGTTGAATGGGTTAACGTTTTGCCTTAACTTGTTCAGAGAACTTAATTTCTAAAAGGGACTGACTGTGACCCTTTGTACATTAATACACTAACATAAACAGGTTTTAGGATTGTAGTTTTATGTTGGAAACATCAGGATATGAGACAAAAATACCTGCATACAAGAGAAAATAATCTGATACTTTGGTTATGGAGTTAATGGACAACCTAGATTTTTACTGGTTTTATCCCTTGTAATGTAAAACTTGTGAAAGTATTTTTTCAGTTAACTAGAAAATGTTTTGCTAAAGGATTAACAGGCAATGTTCATCTGTTTCCTCTTTAGGACATCATTTTGTAATACAGTGAGTAAATGATTCTTTCTAGAGCTGTTTATACCCTGAAGACAAAAGCAAATGTGTTTATCCTTTATATTTATTCTCTCTTTTTTTTTTTTTAATAGCCCACAACAATGTATAAACAGAGACAGCGATCCAGAGAGCCATGGGAAACCATTTCTAAGTTCTAGTGCTCCACCACTAACAAGTCTTAGCCTTCTGGGAAACTTTGAGGTATTGCATATTCTCTAGAATTCTTGTGGTATTTTTAGTATTCTTCTGTACTGCTTTTAAAAGTGCGTTACTGTGAATAATTTCAGCCTGATTACAATGTAAAAGTTCATAATTAAATTGAATAAAATTTGTTTTAATTTCCAGCTGTAAAGGCACATATTTTGTACCCCAGACATCTTCTGTCTCAGAGATTAAGATACAATGAGTTGCTTATAACTTTTATTTTCCACTACGGTCAAGTTAAGAGGTGTTCTGTTGACTTGAATGAGATTTAACAATCTGTAATTGTTCATGTTTAATGTATATACCTAGAAAAGAGGATTTACATTTTCACTCTTAAAGTCTTTCACTCTTAAAAGCTGTGTTAAATCAGTGTAGTAAACAGAACATGTTTGAAGTGTAGCCTCTGGCTTTTCACTTCATGTAGCATGTCAGATATCAGCAACTAGTAGCTCGTGTGTTAATGGCTTGTATTGTACTCCGTATTGGTGAAATACGGAGTGAATATGTTGAGGAAAGTTACAGATTCTAGATTATTATTTTTTTCAGGTAGTGTATGTCAAGAAAAATCATGCATAGATCCTACTGCAATAAAATTCTCTGTGAGCTTTTGCACCAGTTTCAGTAGGATGAAGACTGGATTTTGATGATGCTTCTCTTAAACATTGTGATTTTTGACAGGTCACCTTCTGAAAGACCCAAGTTCTTATAGAAGTGTGTTTCCTTGTTTGCTGCTTAGTTTTGCTATGTCTTATTTGAGGCATTCCCAACCTAAGCTGCACATGTTTTGTTTCTCAGGAATCTGTCCTGAATTTTCGCTTAGACCCGCTTGGCGTCGTGGAGGGTTTCACAGCGGAAGTGGGAGCAAGTGGAGTCTTTTGTCCCACGCACATGACTCTGCCAGTTGAAGTGTCATTCTACAGCGTTTCAGATGATAATGCACCCTCTCCTTACATGGTGCGTGGTTGGATTTATTTTAAATTCTGATAGGTGGAGGTGAAGAAAAAGAGCTCTGCGAATAGAGGGTTCAGGAAGTGGGGATTTGCAGGGGATTTTCAAGTACTTATGATGGAGTTCTCCCGTCCCTTCTTCCTTTCCCTAACTAGTGCTTTTCTTCCCATGGCTCTGCCTCACCATCCAGCTGCTCTTACCTTGCCGTATTGAATGTATGTGTCTCTCTCCACACTGGAGTATCAACCCCCACCATCTCTTTTGATCCATCTAACTTAAAATAGGCAGTGAGGCAATAGCTGGACTTAATGGGATACATCTTGTTGTCCCAACAAGCAGCTGCCCTGGGCAACTAACCACTCTGCCAGCGAGTGGCTTAGGTGCAGGCCAAGGTACAATTGCTGATGGAGACCTTAGACTCAGAAGTTACTCAGCCCTTTCTTTTAAAGCAAATATTGTCTGAGCTAGCATGACACGCGGCGTTCTCACGAAGTGCATGGTTTGCTGATGTTCGCACTGACACAGTGTTTGTGTTCTTGATAGGCGTGCTAATTCTGTTCCACATTTCTACAATGATAGGGTGGTTTTTGGATGTCTAGAGTGCTTCCTTCTAAAAAGCAAAAGATGTCTTGTTCTGAACACCTGTTAGGGATCCTCAGTGTTACCTAGGTGACAGATCTAAGTTTTAGAGGTTTTCATATGTGTATGTTTGTCTAAAATATGGTAAATAGTCTGTTTCAACATGTAAGTAAAGCACTGAACATCTGATTATCCCAATATTTAGATTTTTAATTCATCGTGCTTGCCATATTTCTGACCTTCTGTTTTTAAAAGTTTGAGTAATAGTTTAAACTTGTATATGTCTTCTCTTAACCACTGCAAACAAGTATCTACTGTTTTTCCTTTCTTTCTAGATTATTTCACCTGATTTTCCAGGTGGTGAAGGGATTCTGATGTTCCTCAAATGGTTAAAGTAGCATTGCTTATTTTCCTAGCTGGGTTTCATTGTTTCAGGCTTTTCCACATGCTCTAAACATGCTATTATGGCTGAGTCTTCCAGGATTAATACAACATTTGTATAGTGCCTCCATCATCAGAAACATTGTTGCTGTTTGTATAGCTAGTTTTTCTGCTCTGGGTCTTTTTTTGTTGTTTGTTTGGGGTTGGGTTTTTTGTTAAGTCCAGTGCAGTGGGGTACAACAGTTGTGCACTGCAAGTTAATCAAACGTGTGCTCTAGGACAGTAGCCTAAGGGTAGCCTCAGCAGCGTTACAGCTCCATGTGGGACACTCAGATGCTCTGTAGATCACAGCTGGTACAAAAGCAGATGTCATCATTGCTAAAGTTTGGATTAGAATGGAAGATTAAGTGCATCTGCTGCCTTTGAAAAGCAGAAATTAGTTCTGTGAGATTTGGAGTAGTATTAATGAGATTGTAGGTGATAAAAAAAAAAAAATGGAAAGGAGACAAATCTTCCATTTTAGCTTACAAGCTGTTTGGAAAAGAAAGCTCTATTTCATCACAGCTTCCTGACTGTTGGTTTGAAGGTGTGGAAATGTGGATCTTGTTTCAAGAGGAGAACGTACCCCTTATTGCACAGCTTTTAATGATCTGGCAAAGTATCTGTAAGGCTCCTACTGTTGATTCTTAGCTGCATCTTAAATGCATTGCCTCCTCTATTTTTAGTTTTTATACATTACTGATTGTTTTTTGAGTAAATACTATTAAATGAATAGAACATTTTGATTTGTTTATATCTATCCTTGTGAACTAAATGTGTGTCTTTTTTCTAGGGTGTAATTACTTTAGAGTCCCTTGGTAAAAGGGGTTATCGGGTACCGCCTTCAGGAACAATACAAGTGGTACGTACTCAGCAGATACGGGTGCCTTGAAACTACTAATATCAAGCAAGTCATGCAGAGGAGATGAGGTTATTGGAGATGAACATGAAGCTAGCAGTGGAAATGTGCATCTCCGTAGGTACTGTAGTTATTCAAAGTAGAAATCTGTGTGTAATTTGTGGGACAAAAGACACTCCCAACCTTTGAACCCAACTGTGCTGTGAAGAGACTTAAAATCAGTTACTGAAGATTCAGAATAGTTGGGGACATGGTGGCTTTGAAGAAGTAATGGAGAAGTAATTAGGCCACAGTCCAAATTGTGAAATCCTTCTAAAGGGATACTCAGCTGTATCTAAATTTTGTAACATTTTAACACCACCTATTTTTTGTAATACAATCAAAAGGTAAATCACAGTCATTGCTTAAAACTAACGATCTGCCTCTTTCTTTAAAGAACCCAGTCCAGGGTAACACATTGGTAATTTCAGGTTTAAAAGCAGAGCCCACCACTGTCCTTCCTGTGAGCATATTGTGTCTAGAAAACAGTGTAGACAAACAGAAAAACTGCACAATGTTTTTGCATAAACATTTCTGTATGCCACTGGAACAAAGTGCATGGAGGACTGTGACTATTTTGGCTAGTGGAGATTTTGGTTTTTTAAAAATTTGTCATCTCTAGAGAGTATTGTATCGAACTGTTTGTGTTTTCAGACCTTATTTAACCCTAACAAAACTGTGGTGAAGATGTTTGTGGTGATCTATGACTTGAGAGAAATGCCAGCTAATCATCAAACATTCCTACGGCAAAGAACTTTTTCTGTTCCTGTGAGACGAGAAATCAAGAGAACTGTCAATAAAGAAAATAGTCAACAGACTGAAGAAAGGCTACTACGCTACCTCATACATCTGAGGTAAGCTCCTCAGTTAGGAAATCCACAACAAAACAAAACAAAAAACCCAATGCAAAGCCAAACAAAAACAGACCCACAAAAACCAAGTACCTGCCAAAATTTATCTCATTATTTCTCTCCCAGCCAACCTTTCTGTATACATACTTATTTTTAAAAATTAACGCTTTTAACTTGGTCTTTAAGCTAGACAGTAGAGGAATAAGAGCTAATAAATAATTTGGATTCTACCTGGGAGAAACAAAGCTAAAATATAAAGCTCTTTCTTGGCATTGAAGTATTTTGTATAGCCTTGTAAAGCTTAATTATTTTTTTTTTAGCAAGAGAGATTTAGTTCTGGCTGGATCCATGAATTGGTTTTGAGGTTACAGGAAATAGTGAGTGTGGATGTTACATCGGTAAAAGCCAAAACTAAGGATCAATGTAGAGAAGGTGCCCAGTATCCTGCACACATGCCTCTTCACCAGCATAGCGTGTAATGTGAAAAGCATTCTGAGTTACTCCTAGAAATGCTGTGTTAAGTGGTAAAAATGTAAATACCTGTTTCATAATGCAATACTGCTGATAATGCCTTTCACTTCATAAAATATTCACACATTCTTCCTTAAATGATTTACAAAGCACTGCCTGAAACCAGATACTGTGTTGCTGCTCTTGAGATGTTCTGGAGACTGCAGTTCGAAACAGGAGGAACGATAGATATACTCTGTCCTTCTACAGTCTGCAGACTGCTGCCTGCGTTATTGTAGTAAACAAGCCACAGATGTGCAGACCCAGTGCTTTCATTGGAGCACTTCAAAACCCAGTGGTGGCTGACATTCTGAAGTGAGGAGGCAGAACAAAATCAAATCTCTTACACTTTTCTTTTTAACTTGTTGTAGAATTACTTCTGGTACATATTATTTTCCCTATTTAGTGGCATTGATTTCTACCCAGCAGACTTTTCAAACACATCTTTGTCTCTGGCAGTGATTCCAAGCCAAGCTTTCCCGATAAATGAAAGTTGACAGTCATAAAAAATGTGTGTTGGTTTACTGGAGTGTGAAGATAGCATCATGATGAGACTGAACTGTGTTTTCATTCTGAATTTTAGCCTGGATTGAAATTTATCCTTTCAGGCCTCACTAACTTGCCATGTCTAACTTAACTACCTTCTGAAAATTTTCTTCTGAGGTAGATTCTGAAAAAGAGTGTGTAGCCCAAATAAAAGGCTCTATTCACTTGTAATGTTGATCTAACTTGTAATGTTGATCTATGCAGAGGAATTGGGGACAGGCATCAGCTGCAGAGATGGGCAAAAATCTGTGGCCAGCCAGGTCTGGCTTACAGGCATGAAGAGTAGTAGACTTGTGTCTCCTTTCAGTTTCTGCTTTAGTATAGTTTGCAGATTTGTTGTAGATGGACCCAGTAATTACTTCCATGAGCTTCCTATTTCTGAGGGACAGAAAATGTAGCAGTTCTGAGGCCTCTAGTTTTGAAATACCTGTACAATTTTGCTCAGCTTTCAGACCTCTGGTAGGGATCAACTCATGGGTTTGTACTGTGTAATTGGAAACGCATCCATTTCTGGCTGGAAAAACAAACTAATAGTTATGATGCTCAGCTGCTTACTTTGGAAAGTGAATACTGGCAGAGTATGCCAGAAGTTTTTTGCTTCAGAGATGAACCCAAACAGTGGGTCTTTTCTCATAATGGAAGAACTGCAAAAGTCCTTGAAATATTACAGTAGTTTATGTTGATCTGTCTTGTGGTTTATTATACAGAGTACTTTAGATTTTACAAAAGACTCGGTTGTCAATCTAGTAGCCTTCTTTACTAAAGATGGATTTTGATTAGGAAGGCTTAAAAAGTCTTAGTAGTATATTCATTCATATGTAAGATGGTTTTAAAACTTCATTTTTAAAAGCAGCGTTTCCTCAAGACCATTTTACTGAAAACTTATACAAACCTAAAAAATTTAATCTATTAAGATTTTTTTTTTTGTCATTCAAGTTGGCTTAGAACAGCCTTTCAGGTTTAGTTGTAGTAGTTGTTGAAAACAAGCATCTTAAGCTTACGTGTTGAAATTTTGCTCAAAAAACCAAATGAAGTCACCACCAGTAAGCTGCATTGTGGTCGCATCTGCTTGCGAGGCCTTAATCACAGTTGTCAGCACTCACATTATGAAAGCTTCTTTTCAAGTGGTAATTCAGCAAAAATGCTTGCATCGGTCTGGAACTTAACATTGGCGGCCAGATTTTCTACAACACTCTTTTAAAGTGTCAAATTTATTGTGTATGCAGCTTCTGCATGCAGTTCTGTATGTTTGAGATACTGTTCAATATGTCATTAGACCGTATTTGTACCCACAGTTACAGTGTTGATATAGAATGTAGCTTGCACGGGCAGCAGAGCTTTATTTGCTGTAAGAGTTGCACCTGCAGTTTAAGTCATTTCTTGAAGATGCTTTGGGGATAAATTTTTTTTTTTGTGAAGTAATGATTTTTGTGTTGTAATTGTAATCTACGTGAGCACAAGAGCTGTGGGTCCAGCTCTGCTCACACCTCATTTCTGCCTGGTGTTGTGAGGGTGACGACCATCCGTTGGTTTCTAGGTCACGTTTTGGCACCCCTAGAAAAGGCAATTAAACAGTTAACCTACCCACAGTTCAGCGTTTTTCAAGTTTTTAAAGCTTGGTCAGCAGCTGTAGTTACTGACATATTACCTCTTGTAATAGCATGGAACATAATTGTTGTTGCTTAACAGCTAAACAGGGGTTGTTACTGAAGGTTAGGTGAAGGGTAAGTTTGAAACTGGTTGTTAAAAGTAGTGATTCCTCAAGGTGTTGAAATTTTTTTTTTAAAAATATTTTCCTAATGTGGCATATGATACATTTATTGGTAGGAGCTGCAGATACGTGCTATTACTGATTTACTAGTTGCCTTTTGATCTTTCTGATCTCTCAGCATTTTTCCTGATCTAGAAATTTGTATCCTTGTCCTAATGATTTTACTTACAGATTTTATAGATTGTGTCTTTTCCACTTGCAAAACATGTCTTGCTATGTATGTTTTTGTGATCATCCTGTTGTGATGTTTTTGTGATCATCGTTTCTGTGGCTTACTCTGTGAATTTGATGGTCTATAAAATATATATATAGGGGTTTTGTGCTTGTATTTGTCTTATCTTCAGTAATGTTTATCACTCTTCCCTCTGCCAGACTTTCTAGCTCATCTGATACTTGAGTGTTTAAGCCTTCCTGTATTTGTCTGTTGTTACGGTTCCTAGGACACCATCTGTCAGACCTCTGTTGTGTTTTTCTTGATTCCTTTACACAAAACTTCTGGAGCCAGTCCCATGCTGGCCACTGCATCATCACCCCGCAAGGGTGTCTATAATAGTTGTGTTTTGATTATTCCAGTGTATTTGCATGTATGAAAAACCACATTTCTAAATCCCAATTACTACAATAAACATTTTTCAAAGAAAAAAATTAGGTGATGGAAGCAGAGATGAGAAGACTCCCCTGAACTCTGTTGCTGTCTCCCACTCGTCCTCCTTCGATCTTTGTAAAATGTCATGCTCAGAAAAGCCATGTTATGGGGAATTGTTATTTACTAGGCAAAGGGGGTCTTGCAGGATTCTCCCTAATAGAAAATAGTAAGCTTGAGAAGTTCAAAAATAGACCTTACTAATTGTTTTCTGATAGATCCATACATAAAATGGGAATTGAGCTCTACTTTATGATGGTGCTTTGATAACTAGATTTATCTATTCTGTATGAATTAATTTAAATCACGCTTTTGCTGCAGAAGATATTTCAATAAAATTTTTCATTTTAAAATGTCTTGAGCTACATGCTGAATTAGCTGTGTATGGTGGTGCTTGACCCTTGCCTCTTTCACTCTTCCTTCTTGTGCTCTCCTCCAGAGTCTTCTCTTAAGGTAGAATCTTCTCCCCTTTGCCTAACAGGTAAAGGGCTTTCACGCTGACAGCACCAAGCAAATAAATAGTGACAGATGGGAGCTCTGTGGGAGCCAGTAGGAGCATTCTGCTGGACCCCACCACATTTAATGCCCTTGACAGCTGTATCTAGGAGAGCAGAATTTTCCTTTGGCTGTGGGGATGACTACAGGCTATTCTGCATCACTCATATGAACAAAACAGTGGCAGAGAATCCATTTCTACAACCTGCCTGCCCCAGACGAAGAAACCTTCTGTAGTTGTGTGTCTTTCTCCTACCTCTCAGAATTTCAGTCTGATTATGGCTAGGTTTATTCCAGAGATACTACTTTTCTTCAGTGGGGTCAATGAGTAAATGCTTATTAAAAATCTGTGCAAATTGTAATACATGTGATAATAGACTGTGCACTGCTTTCTCAAGCATTTGTAATGGTATCATTTTGTCATTCTAATAGCTTTTTTGTTTCTATTACAGTAGCAACCGCTTTTCTCCCTTGCCATGGTATAGTGATAGTGACGTTTAGTTGCCACAAGAAATGCTTCTTAGGCTCTCCTGCCTTTCCTGGTCAAGGGAAGGAAATTAAGGAGTTCTGCCAGATGAAGACTATAGAATACAGTTTTCTGAAATGCAGATCTCATCTCTATAATATAGTTGTTAAATCTCAGGGAAAGTGGAACTGGCACATTTCTGGCAGATTTGGAGGGACCTGAATTAGGCTGTTTAGCTGCAGCATAAAGGATAAACGGACCTAGGAATTGGCTGCTGTTTACTTTTGGGGATTGGGCCAGTGAACTATAGTCTCTTTGAAACAGCTTTGTATTCTGTGTGAAAAACTTTTTTTTCTGCCTGCGTGCAGAGATCCCCGTACCTACTTGCTTCTTAAGTTGGACTTAGATTTGGTGTGTGGTATAAAGCAGTAGTAAACTTCTTGCTGGTACGTTCATAGAGAGCAATGAAATCTGCCTGTATGATAGCTAGTGCTGAAATACATATTTGTATACATATCTCTATATATGCCTTTGATATTTGAACCTTCCCTTTTGTGTGTGCTTAGGCCACCCTTTGGGCAGTTTCAGGAGTGCTCACTGAAGAGCACCTTTTGCCTTTCTAGATTGCAGAGAACTTTAATCTTCAACATACGTAACTGAAGTGTGAACTTTAGATATTCCATGCCACTTTCAAAGCTGTGCACTAGATTAGTGATTAGGAACAGAATCTTTAAATGATAAAGGAAACAAAGTAGATTGAAAATGTTTAACTGACTGATTTTATATGTTCAAATGTTTTTTGGCCTTGATCTCTTAAAGGAATACATTTAATAATACTTAAAGATTAATCTTTTGGTTTGGGTAATACAGATATTTGTATCTTTTCAGGTTCCAGAGTTCTAAATCTGGAAAGATCTACCTCCACAGAGATGTAAGGCTCCTATTCTCTCGGAAATCCATGGAAGTTGATAGTGGCGCTGCATATGAACTCAAATCTTACACTGAATCTCCAACAAATCCTCAGTTTTCACCAAGATGCTAGCAAACAATGGCGAAGTGTTTGTTTTACTGTTGATTACTCCTTACAAGCGAAGATTGGTAGAGATGACAGTATAAAGTTAAGTCTGTAAAGGAATGAAAATAGCGCTCGAGAGAGAAGGTTCTTATGTGATCCTGGACCAGTTTTTAAAAGGTTTCTGGAATGAGCTTTGTGTATTCCAAGTAGACTGGAAACATACTTAAATATAATCTTTTTGTACTGTTTAAAACCACTTCATTGGATGTGTTGCAATAGCAAATTCCCAAGTTAGTTTAGTGTTTACACTTTTTATTTTATTTTTCAGTTATTTAATATTTAATGTTTCATTTAATACTCAAGTGATGTTTGTCTTTAGTGTTCTAATGTAGCATAAATCCTATGTAAAATCATACTATGTATTTTTGGCATTAATATTGAAATCTGAAATATATACAGATGTCTTTAATCTGTGTGATGTTTTAAGTGATATTCATTTAAGTTATTGCAAATGGGGACAACAGGTGAATTTCCATTACATTTCATACTATGCAAGCTTTTGGCTTTCTTCTTTTTTCTCTTTAATGGTACCCTTTTCCTTTTTTTTTCCTCACATACAGATTTAATAACACTTGCGACCATAGTGCACATTGTTTATTTACTTACTCATGCATTCAGATCATTGGTTCAATTCATATTTTGCTCCTTCAACTTCTTTCTTTCCTTAAGGCCCGCTTTAATTTTGCTTTGTTATTAGTTTTGCTCACATAAAATTTGCACCCTCCCCCATGTGATTTCTCAGATTGTGTTAAAGGATGTACTGTGCAAACAAATTAGTATTTATATCTTAAATATATGCAAAAGCTATGAAACTTGTACTTTTTGTTTTATTTTTAGATAAGGAGGGATCTTCATGTAATCCTAAATATTTTTAATAGGTCAATTCCATTTAGGCCACTAGGTGGCCATAGGAAGTTTTACTAGAAATGCTACATTGGGCATATAAATATTTTCCAATATATATGTGTATTCATAAAACAAAACACAGTCAGATAAACAGTTTATGCTAAGTGTTAAACTGTGTAACTGAGAGAAATAAAGTTAGAAGCATTTGATTATATATGAGGTATATATTTACTAATGAATGTGAAGCTTTACAATGTTTGCCGAAGATCTCGGTTTCTCAACTGTCTTACCTTGGTTTATATGTTTTTTTTACATTGCTGTAGGTTTTCAGAGTGTCAGTAATATGAAAGGTGACCTTCATATTTGGGAGTGTAACATGCTTATCTGATGAAGACTCTAGAGAAACAAAGAACGTGCATCTTGTATATTCAGCACTGCCCTTAGATGAGAGGAGAAGTCAGTGTATCGTGAAATCTCCAGGAAGTCTGCCAGGGAAAGTAAGGGAGACCAGACTTTCCAGATGATTCTTATCAACTATATTCAAATGACTGTTGCTACAAAAGGGCAAAGCTCAGATATTACTGAGTCCATTTCCCACTTCAGCAGTATTTTCCCTTCTGTTACACTAGGTTTTCAAAGGTTAGCTAGCATTTGTCTTATAGAGACTTGGGAAAAACTGTACAGGAAAAGATTGTTTGCAGTTTCTAGTTGTTTGTGTGCCCTGTAAAACTAAGAAAAGGCTTCTTTTGGTAGCAGAAGTCAAATACAACTGCATTTGTTCTGTGTGTAGAACTAGGATCTAGACTAGTATAATGAGAATGTGTCCTAGTTTCTTTGTAGCTACTATTGAGTCATAAGCAAACAGCATGTATCCTCAAAGTATTTATTTGTGTCATGGTGCACATCTGCTTGCATACTTGAAAAAAAGGATGAGAAAAGGCCACACTTCTAATGAAAAGTCACAATTCGCCTGTAGTAGATTAACCTTTTATTTTGCACTGACAATATGCAATGTTTGTATGTTTGTATCTTGATAACTTTTAAATGACTTCAAGCCATCCTTTTCTCCCTTCAGAGTAATATATTCATTTGTTTTGAACAGCAAAGAAGTGTGGATCTTGCAGATATGGTCACTATAAGTCATGTCTAGGAAATAAATTTGTATTGACTTAAATAGTCAAGTGACACTTAGTCCCTGTATGGATTCAGAATGAAAGTGACCTTAGATTATCCATGCACATCTTTGATTTAACTAAGTCATTCTCCACTTACAGCCTGATCCAAGTTAACACTTTCCATTAGGGACACACTTGGGGAAATGCTGAACATTCATAAAATATGAACTGAATTCTACATGACCTTCTATGCATAGGTTAAGAAATGAGACCAGAATAATTTTTGAGTGGTCATTTGCTGCTTCTCTTTACTCCTCAATAGGTTTAACCATACAGAATTATTTTTGACAAATGCTTGAGTTGTTCAGGAGGGCCTCCAGTGAGGGAGGCTCCAAATAACCTCTTCCAGTGTTAAACTATACTCATCACAGGAAAGCTATTTATAGTGTCCAACTTAATCTTGCTGCGGTTAAAGTCAAATGCTACTTGGCCTTTTCACTATAAGAAAACAATTTAGTTCTTGTATCTCCTCTCCCAGTCTTGTTTTCTGTATCTGAGACAACCCCAGACTGTTCAGTCAGCCTTGCCTCATGGATTCTGTTTTCTGTACCTCTCACCATTATGGCTCTTTGCTTCCTTCTTTTGGTCTGAATCTGTCCTGAAGTGCCTCAAGCTGGACACAGCATCCCACGCAGAGCCCCTCTGTGCCAATTTGACTGGAAGGATTGGTTAATAAGTGTTATGGGTTAAAGTCCTCTTCATACATCCCATTATAATACTTGATTTTTCATTATCAGGAGATGTCAACTTGCATTCATCTTGTTATCCAGTATAACAGAGGTGTCCTACCTGCTTGTTCCCAACATGGTAGCTTTCCTGCACGCGTCATTACTGAACTTCATTCACTCACTACCCAAGATTTTGTATCTGATCTTCTGTTTGAATCTGAATTGCAAATATTTTCTAGTGTTCTTGTAGATTCTCTTACTGAATGTAATCTAACATTAATAAAGTTTACAGTACATTATCTGGGTCACCAGTGAAACCGATGAGCAATATTGGCCCTGGGTTCGTGAAACCCTACTAAACACAGCATTGCTGTTTGAACAATTGATAGCCGTTTCCAACAAAACTTGCATCTACCGCATTAAAGTTTTATCTAGTTAAGTTTCCCTAATTTGCATGGGAAAGTGTCAGAAGCCTTGTTAATACCAGAAGGCATCTGGAACTTCAGCCACCTTCACCCACTTCTCCACATGGTCTGTTTCCTTTTTGTTAAAGGAAATATGATTGCTTGAAACCCTTGTTCTTAATTGTGAATTCATGTCTAGCTACTTAGTTTCTTTTGAGTGCTTATTTTAGATGATTTCTCAGGTAATTATTGATTAGACAGCTTAATTATATAGCTTGTATTTTGTCTTCCCCTTACTCTTATTTAAATTCAGAAAAATGGCCAAGCTATTGGTCTCCTGGAAACCCATTCATTTTTCACAGGTTCCTATATAGATGACCACTAATTAATTGGAGATTGCTTCAGTCAGTTCTCTAAACCCTCAAGGATAATTTTTCATCCAAGTTGAAAATATTTACCAGATAAGGAACAAAAGTAACTGATTCGGGTATCCTATAAACTAATCTTTCCTTATTCCAATTTGAGGTTATACTCTGTTTGTTACACTAGCTATCTTGATCACAGCAAACTGAACAAAAGAAACATAAATCCTTTGTTCTTTACAAAGTTTGTTCAGTAATTTTCAGTAATGATCCTGTGCCCCTTTGTCTTCATGATCTGCTTTAGATGCATATCCTTATACAATTGACCTAGTTTCTGTATGCTGCTTTCTTGTATTTGAGGGCATTGAAGAACTTGTGCTTTTCCTGAGGTTCTTAGTTTTTACTTCCTGTCCTTCCTCTGAATTGTACAGTTTACACTTGTTCCCTTAAATCATTTCATTAAGGAACTGTTGAATCCTCAAAACTGTCTTTTCCCTCACATTAATTTCTTAAGAGATTTGAAAGAAATTCCTGAAGTTTGCATTCTTGTGTGCTGTCACTGCTTTGTTGTTCTGCTTCCTTTCAAAATCTATGAACTTCATCCTTTCTGTGATCATTATTCTGTGTGTTGCTCTGTTTTTTACACCCTCAGACCATTTCTCCCTGGTTTTGCTAGAAGCTAGAAGAAAAAATACCCACGTATTTTTTTTATTCTTGACCTTTTTTTTTTTCTTTTGTTACCACTTTTTCTATCACTAGGAAAAAAAACCTCATTAGTGCCATGTATGATTTTCCTGTGCTATCTGCTCTGCTGTATCCCTTTCCGAACGAGGGATATGCACATTCCTTGAGTTCCTGCTACTACACAATCCTGGGGTCTGGATTAATCTCCCGATTGCTCAGAAAACTGCTTCCAACTACTGGTTTGGGGGGCTTTTAGTAAAATTCAAGTGTGTCAAAATCATTGACTTTACAGCTTCTGTTTTGAGAGACTTTTCAGACCTGTCTGTCTTCTGGACCTTAACCACACAAAGCCTGGCCTTGCCCATCCTTCCTGAGCTGTGCTCAAGCTGGTTCATACACCCGGCCTGCAGGGTGGGGAACGTGTGCTGGTTCCCAGCCCATACACTGTGGTGGGAGGGCTGGAGGTCAAAATCACATGGAAGTGGTGCAAGGAAATGATGTTTTGTATATAAAAAGTGGGATTTAAATCATTTAACTATTAAGTAAGATCTATACTTTATTGTTTACATCATCCCCATATTTAGGGGCTCCTATTAACCATTTAATTAACCTATTAAATAGCTCACCATATTAACATATTTAATATTTATTTAACATATTTAAGCCCCTTCTTTACATTCTTAAAGTCTAAGAGAGTCCAAGGGAGGTTATTGTTCTGTCAAGAACCAGGCAGTGAAAAGTAGATGGGGATGGAAGAAAATACTTCATATAACTTGATACCACACTGTCAAGAAGTTTCAATGGACTATTTGAGACCTCATATCCTGTCAGCTGGTCTCTGGGATTCAAAAAGATCCTCAAGTAAAGCTGCTGAGGACTCTGCTTCTCATGTTTTGATCTGTAAAAGAGAACTAATTTTAGCTAAGCAGCTAAAATATTTTTTTTTGCCTTTTACCTCGGTGCCGGGCTGGGGAGGCCGCGCAGGCCGGCCGGCAGGAGCAGTGCGCGGCAGGGCTGTGGCGGGGCCCGAGCTGGGTGCCGGGGTGCAGTGGGGTGCCAGGGAGGCACCGTGGGTGTGGGGCCGAGCCTCGGCCTCTTGACAGCGGCACCCAAGCGGCGCGCTGGAGCTCGGCCACCCCCGGCCGCTGCGGGCAGGTCTCTACCGATGGCGGCGAGGCCGTGCTCTGAGCGAGGGCGTTGTGCCCGCCAGAGGGGCCCGCCGGGCCCGTGTCTCCAGGAAAGCCCCGGGGACATTTCCGCGGGGTCCCTCGGGACGGGGCCGTAGGCGGCTCCCGGAGCCGAGAGCCACCGCCCGCCGCCCCTCCCCTCCCCTCCCCGCCCGCCCGGCAGCGGACGTGGCGTCACGGGGCGGGGCCGGAAGCGGGTCCCGAGCGGCGCGCGGGGCGGGGCCGTGCTGCCGGGGAGGCTGCGCGCGGAGGAAGTCTGGTCCCGCCGGCGCACCGTCGTGCAGCGGTCGCCATCTTGTGCGGGAGGTGGTGGCGGCGCTGCGCTGCGTGGAGGAGCGGCGGTCGCGCCTCCCTCGCCTGCCCTCTCCCCGCCGTCCTGCTGCCGCGGCGCCATGTCTGCCGAGAGTCCCGAGCCCGCCTCGGCCGACGAGCAGAAGGTGGGTGGCCGGCAGCCCCGCCGAGGAGCAGGAGGAGGCCCGCGGGGCTTCTCCCGCCTCCGTCTGCGCCCTGAGGCGGAGCGGGGGCGCCGCGGCCGGGCCTCTCCATCCTTCAGCCGGGGGGGCCTCGCGGGCCGCCGCAGCCCTTAAGGCAGCGTCTCCCGGGCCTGGCCGCTCTCCTCGCCGCGCCCGGAGCCCCCTCAGAGCAGCGGCCCTCGCGGGGGAGGAGTCCGGCCCTGCCGCTGCCGCGCAGGAGGGTAGCGGGGAGCCGGGCGGCTCTGCAGCCGCCCTCCACCGCCGGCTCGGGCGGGACGGGGCCCGGGGCCTGCCGCGGGAGCGGCGCCGCGCTGCAGGCCGGAGCGGCTGGGAAGGCGCGGGCCCTGCCGCCGTGGCTGGCGGAGGCTGGAGGCGGAGGAGCGGCACCACCATGTTGGCTTCTGCACTTGGGAATTTCTGTTCTCTGGTAAATCGTTGGCGTGCTCTGGCCTGGAGGGGCTAATGGCGCTTCCTCGCTCCCTAGACCGGCCTCGGCCGCGCTCTCCGCCGGGTGCTCTCTGCCTGCCAGGGCGTCCTGGGGGAAAGGATTTCAGCTCTCGGTCGCAGCGGCTGGAGACCAGTAGCAATCCGATGGCTAAACTTTTGTTTCACTTTTAGAAAATTTTCAGGTCTTAATGTAAGCTGTTTAGGAGGAGAAATATCCAAAACACAATGGCTGCGGCCTGTTCTAGTTAAGGCTTTTAGAAAGAATAACTGATGGGGTTATCTTGTGATGGCACTATTACGTTATCTCGGTAACTAATAATTTTATAGTTTCTTAAGTGGGATTTGGTTTCATAGATGACTGCGGTTAGCAGTTCCCTTCTGTTGGCTGTGACTTTAAGAAGCCGCTTGTTTTTTAGTCATGTCATTGCTTTAAGAAGCCGTTTGTTTTTAGACTTGTCATTGCTACATGGACTCGGTGGCAATCACCACAGCTATTTCTGATAGGGAACAGTTATGAAACACAAGTACTGCTTTGGAGGACGCTAAAAGAAAAAGCTTAATCTACGTCAGCTGTCAAGTTTTTGTTTAATAATTTACAATTTGTAATATGAGTTAGTCATACAAGTAGGCGAGCT
Source organism: Strix aluco (assembly GCF_031877795.1). Taxonomy (NCBI): domain Eukaryota; kingdom Metazoa; phylum Chordata; class Aves; order Strigiformes; family Strigidae; genus Strix; species Strix aluco. Next base: position 24,944,091 of record NC_133942.1, on the reverse strand, counting down.
TTGGGGGTTAATATGGAATGATACCTTCTCAATAGGTGCAGTAATCAGAACCAGCTTCTGTGGCAGGCCTGTAATCCGCTCTTAAATGTGTGCGTTCTGCAGCTCGACTTAACATTTATGCTAGGTAGGCTACTAAAGGGATACTGGTCCTGTTCAAAGCCTATAAAAATAAATCCCTGGCCTATGCAGCACTCCTAGAATAGCTCTGTAATAAGAGCATAGCGAAACATGTGGTAGCTAGTTTATTGTGATGCCTTCTAGTGTGTTCTGATGAAGTCAAGTGACTGGGGCTGATTTTGCTGTGTTTCAGAGTGAAGTCTTGAAATGCAGTGTTCTAAAAAATTACCCTTTTTTCGAGAGATGGGAGTCTCTTACTGATCTGCTAATTTAGTTTTAATCTGATGTGTTCAAGACAATAATGTCAATAAAATAAAATGTTGTTTTCTATGAGTTTACATCCTTTTAGGATACTGTGATATCAGTGCTATTATGGCACTGCAATAGTAACCTTCACTAAAACTGTTTGGGTAGGTAAAATTGAACACTGACTCAGTTAATGCTTAGATCTGAAATACTTATATAAACAACCTATTTTGCAGTACTTATTTATATGTATGCTTAAAAAAGATGAAGGCCCTAAATGAACTTTGAGGCAGTATTTTCATGATCAGACCTCTTTTCTAAACTTTTTTAACATGCTGTAAGAAGCCTGTGCATGTCGTAGGCAAGAAAGATGTTAGATAAGAGAGCTATATGAATTGAAAACTTGACGAAGACCAGCATTTCCTGTTTTCGGTGTGAAAACACAGAATGGTGTAAGGGGGAAGTTCAACAACAAAGAAACTTTAGACATGTGCTTGGTTGACTGACTCTTTTTGCCTTAAAAGCCTACATTTTTCAGGAAGCTGTTAGAGGTGGTGCGTTTTGTTTCTGGACTGGCTTTTGCCATATCAGTTTGCTGTAGAGTTGTGCTGTTGTCATGGTTTTCCCATTTTCTGCTTTACATTTTGTCTGATACCTTTTGCTGAAGAGGGATGAGCTCTTCATACCAGAGTTTGAAAAGGCTGATGGCTCTTTAGCCATGCAGTTCAGTTGTCCAACTTTACACTCCTAGTTCCTCTGTAAAGATTAAAAGCAAAAGCTATCTTTAAATGAGTTGGGTAACTACTGCCTTCCTGATAGATCCTTTTAATGAAATAAGCAGACTGCATTAGCTGTGTCAAATTCCTATAGAGAACTAAAATTATAATTTTTGTGTGGTTGTCACCAGGAAGAAGAATGTGGTGTATCTTGATTGCTACACCCCTCACCCCCCCAATCATTTGCTAGTCACTTGGCTGTTGCTTCTGTAACTCAAGGGAGAATGTTGTAAACACATGAATGGTCTTCCTGGCTTGGGTTAAAGCCTTTGTGGCTCAACAACACATCTCCAAGAGTGCTTGATACCATCTAATCCAGAGGAATATAAGGTCAGGACATGCATGCAGTGATCTTCCCCAGAAAACTATCCCAGGTCTCAGCAATCTGTGGTTTAAAAGCCTTCTGAGCTGCGAATGAACACATCGAGTTGCTTTCTGAATACATCTAAATTCTTGGCACCACCTGTATCCTTTGGCAAGGAGTTCTGCACTTAACTGTATTTTATATAAAGAACTGTTGTCTTAAGTATTTTTTGAATCTGCCATCAGCTGGTTTTGTTTGACACCCCAAATCTTTGTATTGATATTCTCTAACTTGTTGTATGTAGTTTTTTGAGTCTGATTTGTTCTTGGTCATCAAGAGTAAGTGACCGTAGTCTGTATCCTTTTCAGCTGCGTTGATGCATAACACAGTATTTTTCGTTTTGATTGCCTGCTGTGCAGTGATTTGTCAGCCCTGTGAGTTTGCATAAATGTCTCCTTTGATGCACCATGAATGCATATTTATGTAAGCTATTTATTGTTGGCCCTCTGTTCTTAAAAAACATCTCCTCTTGGTTAGTATTGGCAAAACATGCCTCCTCAAATGCTTTGTCTGTTGGCTCAACAGTGAGTATCCAGTGATTCAGCATTAGATGTTGAAAGTGTTTAGCTGAAAGGATTGCTTTTGAGAAAATCCAGTCAGTGTCAGCATGATCATAAAGCACAATAGAAAGAACAGCAGCAACGGAATTATCTTTATAACACATGAAAACCATGGTCTTGACTAGTATATTGTATAGTTACGTTCAGTAGTGTCAGGGAAACTTTGCCCTCTATATTTGCTTGTATTTTGCATTGTATTGCCTAGCTGTGTTTTCACCTAATAAAAAGCGTGGGTTCCTGTTCTTACAGAAGTTTCTCTTGAACTGTTAGGGGAATTTCTATCTTTCCTTGGTAGAGCTGTTAATTCAGATTCCCACTGTATTGTGCAAAGCCGTCTTTGAGATGTCTTGGCCTAATGGAGCAACTAGATGATGTTATATTTTAGCTCTGTTATGACTGTTGCTTCTGAGGTTTTTTACCAGAAAGATGTTGAATATTACAGCTTTTGTAAGAGACATAGGAAAGCACTGGGGTAGGCTAGTGTGGTGGCTCTAGTTCTTTGGCTTAAGTAGCTCCCAGCTGCTTGTGCTCCTCTGCCCTCCCTGCTGCTCTGCTGACATACCTGTTTGTGCAGCTGCTTGGTGATCCAGACTGTGGAAACTGATCCAAATGAAACACAGCCCAAGAAGGGGGGAAAAAAAAAGTTATTTTTCTGTTGGATTAATTGCAGTAACCCATTCATGTGGAGTGCACGCAGAGTCATGCTGACTGATGCAATGCAAAGGATGATGACATGGATGGAAAAGTGTGAAGGGGCTGCCTAAGCAGCTCAAAGTGGTTATGAAACCTTAGTCACAGATGCATGTGAGGCCCTCCTGATTTCAGTGGCAATTCTTTCCTGTGTAAAAGTCTTTCTGTGACTTCAGATGATAATAACAATTCAAGAACTACAGCAGCCAGTGCAAATCAATATATATTTTCCCTGGACTAGCAGTGGTTTCCATGCCAAAAAAAAAAAAAAAAAAAGGCCTTGGCCAAATGCTGGAAAATAGCAAACCAAGAATTTTGAATGGAAGATATTTTAGAAATGATCTAATAGAAGAAATTGAACTTCATACATCAAATTGCTACATGGACTGGAACAGATGAGTGTAAAGTAGAGGTCAGTGCTGAAAGACTGGTTGTACAAACCGCAGTTTTTGCCAAATGAGTATCTTCAAATGATTACTTTGAGCATCCGTATTTTACAGTATACTCATAAAATAGGCATTTTATTTTACGTGAATGTACTGTTCAACAGTCTTCATTCTTATAATTTTAGGGTAATTATAGACATTTATAAATACAGTATTGTCGCTATTAATATGATAGCAGACATGTTTTTGAGGCTGAGCTGCTTTAACGCTGTTTCCCAGTGAATATCAATGCATTACAGTTAGAGCAGTCATGCAGACTAGACTGTGGCAATGCAAGTGCTAGTCTGTCTGTGCAACTTCATGACCAAAGAGAGGCAGTTGAAAAAAGTCCTGTGGTGTTTGCCCAGCTTTCAGTATTTGTTTGTCCTTACTGAAACCTTTGTGTTGACCAAAAAGTTTTTTCTTTGGGGGATTTTGTTTGGGGGTTTTCTTGTTTTGTTGGGGTTTTTTTTGTTTTGTTTGGTTTGGGTTTTTTTTCAAAATTGAATAATTTCATTTTAGTATAGACTACTTTTATGTGAAAGAGAAATGCACTGATTAGATTCATACACATGTCCAGGAAAGGTATCTAAAATGGGAGGCTGAACTCCTACAGTTGCTGTCAGTATTTGAGAGAGAATATATGAAAATGTGTATTCAAATAATTAATATGTTCACTTGGTAGCAGCAGATGGCATGTTGGTGAATTACCTGCAAAGGTATTCAGCATAAATAGTTCATTATTGTGTATTTCATTTACAGTATTGCTAATTGTCTTTCAGGAAATGGAGGATAAGGTGATCAGCCCAGAAAAAGCTGAAGAAGCAAAATTGAAAGCAAGATATCCTCATCTGGGCCAGAAGCCAGGAGGCTCAGACTTCTTGAGGAAGAGGCTTCAAAAAGGAGTGAGTTCTTTATTGTCCATAGGGTATGGACAAGAAATTCCAAAATTCCTGTATCTGTGATTTTTTTCCACTCCACAGGCCTTTACGTGAGTAAAAGAGTGCTAAGAAATTTAAACTTTGTGAAAGTACAAGGAAGAGAAATTTATTTCCGCAAAACAAATGCCAGATTGCCAGGATAACTGTTTACAGCATCAATGGCTCAACTTCACTTTTTAGAAAAAATTAAACTTAGAAGCTGCTCCAGTGCTGCTGTGATAGACCTAATAAAAAATATTTCAGTAAACAGGAAGGGTTAGAACCTCATCCCTGTTTTGTATGGATCTTATATTGCCCATTCTTATGTCCCCAGAACGTATGTCCACTCTTATTATCCATATTTTTAGCACATGAAAGCTGAGTGTCAAACAGCAGACATCAGTGGCTTGAGAATGGCAGCGTAATTATGAATATACACCCTAACCAAAAAATAATGATAGAAGAATGAAGAGTTGAGTTAGTAGTTCAATTTGTTCCACATTTAACCAGTGTGTCTTACTTTCTTAGTTATTTAACTGCGTGGTTTTTTAGTTTAATTATTCATAAAGTGATTATGTAATGCCTTTCAGGCATGCTAGAACTCTGTTCTTGGAATAATTCTGGTATATCAGTACTACTGATGGTGCTTTCATTGCTGTCATGCTGGTTTGATTTTTTTTTTTACTGTTGTCTAGGCCCTTTGAGTGCACGCAATGATTCCAAGTATAAATCCTTCGCAAACCAGCTGTTGGAGTTCAGTGCTGATCTAATTCTGTGCTATCTGGTAACAGCTCCTGGGAATTGTTACTGTTGGCAGGTTTTTTTGGATAAGCTTTCTCTCATAAATTGGAGCATATGCAGCATAGTTAATGGCTGCTGGGAACGGGCAGGTAATAGATTAGGGTGAGTCCTTTTGTGAGTTACGCTGTTATGCGGTCAAAGGCAGCCTAAATGAGACTTCAGTGTATGTGTAGACACAGAAGGGAGAAGGTAAGTACGTGTTGTGATGATATTTCAGGAAAACAGACGAGCATCCACTCCCTAAGAATTGATGGCCATAAAGGAATTATGACTGCTTGCACTCAGTGCAAATGTGAGGAAAACTCGCCACCGACAGTAACACTCTGTACAATATTGTCATCTTGATTATAGCACTATTTAATGCAAAAGTTGTTGCAGCCTGAATTTTCGAATTTGAGCAGAGGTAGACCAGCGGGCATTTTAATTGACTAAGTGTTTGGGATTTTTCTGCTGTGATGAAAGATGGCGTAAAGTAGTGGATTCCAATTCATAATCTGCTTTCTTCAGTTCTCCACTCCTAATATGGTGGTAATAACTTTCTTTCATCTTATTTTTTTATTTTTTTTGTTTAGTGTGCTCAGTGTCTTAAATGAGGAAGCATCTTTACTTGATATAGACACCTGGTGTACTTCGGGCTGCCTGGATTGCTGAAGTTTAAAATAGAGTGAGGGTAGTGACTGTGATTTCAGATAGTGTTTGTGACACGAAGACACCTGGACAGATATAGTCAATTTGAAAGGGATGTTCAAATGCAGGCCATCTATGAGAAGCTAGAGTAAATCAGAGGAAAATACAGGAATAAGTTAAAGGAAGAAATGGACTGATAATCTAATGCATGAAAGATGGTAGGTTTTCTCAGATATTCTTCTAAATGTATGTAGTCAACTGTAGCCCAGATTTTCTTCAATTTGGCAACTAGGACACACTCTGCCCATTGATATTTGCTGTCCAGAAATGTTCTGCATTGGATGCACACACCGTTATTAGCACACTTTCTCCAGAATAAGAGTAGATGAGAACTGTGCTACACCATGCTCCTGTAGAGGGATTCTATTTGGAGCTCTTACATGGACAGAAATAGGTATCTGTTAACAGCAATAACACATTGAAAGGTTGATCAATTCTCTTATTACCTAAATGCAGTTTAAAAGTTTCTTTTGGTTGCTTCAGTCTTGAAGGGCAAAATATGAAAGACTTTTTCCAAATCAGATCATTGAGGTCTAGTCTGCAGATGTGGTACTAGAACATTGTGGTGTAAACAGGGATGACATGATCAAAAGGGTTAAAAAAAAGTTTATGAATAAAAGTTTATGAATAAAAGTGTGTGGTTCAGATGTACTACTGACTGCATGGGAAAAACAGATTTGGTAACTTTAAGGCTCTGGCTGGGAATATTGAAAGCCTTTTTCAGGAGGCCCCTACCCTTAGGTAAAGTCCTGTTAAGTCAGGTGTTCAAATTACTTCTCTCTAACAACTGCTGCTACTGAACATTTTGCAGCTGGTTGGTACTAATGCAAAATAAAGAGTACGGTAGTAATATGCTGCCTGGAAACACTTTAAAGATGGCAGGTAGTGTTGGCTGTTGTTCAACTGACTGAGGAATAAGCCTGTATAAAGCTAACGAGGGAGTGTTCTCTTCAGAGACGGTTGTGATTGTAGGCAGCAGTTACCAGTGTAAATGTTTTTACTGAATCTGATTTTTTTTTTTTTTGTCCTTATATGACAGTCTGTTCAAGATCACGGGTTACAAGTACAATAACAGTAGACTGCACAGTAAGATGTAAACAAAATACAACTTTTCCTGCAAAATGTGACAATGAGCAGTTGAAGACTTGATGCAGAATTTGGGTGAAATTCCATGCCTCATTAGCATGATGCAGATAAATTAGTCATTTGGCTTTAACATCCATAGATACCTTAGTATTTTGAGAAATATGACAACAAAAAAGACTGTTAAAGTAAAGCTAATAAAAATTTGCTGAAATATTAAGGATCACTGACTTAGAAATTCAAACCTAATGTATTCACTTTTGTATTCAGAAGAAACCTGGAGTGTGGGATAAGAATTTCCTTCACACAGTGCTTTTCAAGAAGGACTGCACAGCAGATTTGACTTTGCTAAATAATTGCTTTGGGAACTTTAGGGATTATAGTTTCACTGTTTTAATGTGTGCAGATAAGAGGTTTTCTTGTTAGCGTGCAGTTTCGTGCTACTTTGATCTCTGGTGTGATAGAACAGGCTCTGTTCTCCAGCTTTAGTTCATGCATTGTTTGGTAATTTTGTGCAGCAGGACTTGTTCACTGCAACAAAATTTACAAACCCCAAGGTTTCACTTGTGGGAGACCAGAGAGCACTTGGGAAAACCAGAGCAAAAATAATGCTCAAGTATGGTGCGAGTTTAACGGTATATGGTACAACCTTAACTGTATACTTGCCTATTGTTAAGAGTTTATCTGTCTGTTCTTAATAATCTTGGTCAGATTTTTTTTTAATTGACATAGAGCTATCTTGCCAAATTGGAAAGATTTTATAACTGTTTTTAAAATTTGAAGAATCTATTTAACTGTGTGATTCAGTGTATGTGTCTTAAGATTTCAGGCTTTTAAATACGTGTGTGTTTTGTCTTCTAGCAAAAATACTTTGATTCTGGTGATTACAACATGGCTAAAGCAAAGATGAAGAATAAGCAACTGCCTACTGCAGCTCCTGACAAGACAGAAGTCACTGGTGACCATATTCCTACTCCACAGGATCTTCCACAACGGAAACCATCTCTTGTTGCTAGCAAGCTGGCTGGCTGACGAGAAGAGCTGAACTGCATGATTATTCTCATTCCTGTTATTTCTCCTTAATAGTTATTTCTCACCCCTCACATACCCCTCTTTCTTTCTTACACTAAGTCATGAGACTGACAGCTTTGCAGGTAGCGATAGCATGTGCTGCTATTGTAAGGGAGTACTGTTAAGAGTAAAACGTGTAGTATTTGGACTAGTTGAGAACAATGCACTGATTAAAAAGGACAAGTTTGGTTAGAGCAATGTAATCTACTTGAAAATGTACATATTGCCCATTTCCTAGTGTAGGACTGGTTCCAGCAAGTGACATCGCAAGTTTTACAACTTCTAATGTTTCTGCTTTTGTTATTTCATCTTAATTACAGCATATTTGTATTTAATATAACCTCCAGTTGTGTTGGGTTTTTCTTCTGTGTTTGGGTTTGTTGTCTAAAATAGAGGTTTAGACCACAAGTTGCTAGATGGTAAAGCATGTATAAAAACAAAGACAGGGCTCTGATTGAATTTTGTTTCTGCTTTTGAACTTGAACGGCCTTAAACCTGTTTCAGCTTTAACAATAGAGTTTTTACTTGGGCAATATTTGCCCATTCTGGTGTAACTCTTGTGAATCTAGTGCTTATTGACAACTGCCTGTTGAAGCTGGTATTCTTTTCAGTTCCGTAGCTTAGGACACACTTGTTGAAGATGTGAATGAAGTGTGCATGTGCATAGACTGTTGAATTCACTCTTGTGCCATTTTTGTAAATACAATAGTTTTGCACAACCTTTTGCAAATGTCTATTAGTTTTACATTTTAAAAAGCAGATAATGTGCCAGTCAAAGCACAAGTGATTCTGTATCTTTCAAAGTCTTGTCCTGAAACTAAGAGCCCAGAATCTTGCTACTGAAAGTAAAAATTGTATACCTGAAATTTGTGAAACACATACATTTACACTTGACTCAGCCTTATGCTTTTGAGGTTGTATATTTTGTTTGGCAACAATGTCCAGCATTCAAATACAAATGCGGAATTTGTACCTATATTTGGAGGCAAGTGCCCTTTCTGTTCAGCAGCTCCTTGAGCTTTTATAGCTGAAATGCTCTGTCTGATGACATGGAAGATGGCTAAATGTACTGTTGTAGAGAGTTTCCTGTGTGGCAAAGACCAAATCTAGGCTTGCTAAGGTTTGATATGCAATTGTCTTTGGGCTATTTTAGACTTCTGGAAGCAGAAGGGTATAATTTTTTTTTTTTTTCTTGGACTCCTGGAGTAGTAGTAAACTATGTCCTTTTCTCTTTGTTATACAGCAGCCCCTCACTGGCTTTGGGGAAACAAAGAACTGGAAGTGGTATTTATATAATGACCTATTGAGAAATAGGTAACTTTTCATGTCAGAAAATAGGAATGAACTTCACTTCATCTTTATGATGCAGGCCGTAAGTACTAGCTTGCCATCCATAATGTAATTGATTTTCATACCCGTTCTTTGGGAGTATAAGAAACTCTTTAAAAAGATCAGTTTAGTGAATACCTTTTTCTTCAAAGAAACAGTTCTGAAACAGGGTGTTAAAAACAAAGCACCCGTGTAGGTATTATAAGAGAAAACACTATTCAAGAGGCATGTTTCTAGAAGGATGCGCTTTGACATTCAGAAAGGTCTTACAGGATAAAGGACGGCTAGTCAAAAAGAATGCTGGCCCATATTTTCTGCAATGCTCTCTTCTAAAGGCAAACATAAGAAAATGATCAAGAGAAAATGAATACTCTTTAATTTGGTCCTGTTTTGATCAGAACGTGAGCAAAGTTTGTTGGTGTCTATATGATGTCTTCAGTTCAGAGAAGTCATTCCAGAGAATTTTGAAATTGCTAACCTGATTCAAGTATGTAGAGCCCTTTTCTGGTAATTAAATGGGCTGTGTCAAGCCTGTCTTTATCCTCCACTAGTATTATAAAGAATTAGTGATTTTTGCAGAACAGGTTGAAGAAACACAACCTACTTGACTTTAAGTAAGAAATTAGGCTGGGAGACTAGCAAGGAAACAGGATATATTGAAGCAAGCTGCTTTTTATAGATGTTTGTCCTAATGTGAAAATCCCTCTTTATTTTTGTATGTATAAATGAAATTGAAACTTAATGATAGGACTGGGCCTGAAACGAATTTTAAACAATTTAAGGTGACTTGCTGTGTATTGTCTGGTGCCACTATTCTGTAGCTCACATAAGGTGAGCTTTCTTGATCTTTGGGAAGGTTTAAGAAAAAAAAATAGCTGTTTAAATTTAAACATTCCACTCACTTAACTACAAATCAGCCTGTCCTGCTCATTGGACAGCACAAGCTCTTCTGATGTTCCCTCAGTGACTTGCAGTTCTTAAGATTACTACAAGTTCAGCTATGAATATATTATATATTATCCATGTGTATATTTGAAGTACTGTAATACTAACTAGGTCAATGACTGATTATGAGCCTTCACATCTGACAGACCTCAGCAGCAGACACAGCTATTTTGATTCTATACACTGTATAAAACTTAAGTCCAATAATCACTTAACAGTAGATCAAATATGACTGCAAATCGATGCTTACTTTCAGCTTACTCCAGCAAGATAACTCAGCTATCCAAACTTATGTACATAATGTATTATATGAGTTTTACCATTTGATAATTGCCTTTTTCAAAGAAAACCTGTCCACACTGTAGACCGGCAGTCCCTTTCATATCTTGCCTTTAAAGAGAGACAGTGTTTAGTTTTTAGAGTAGTATTCATGTAGGCTTATAATAGCAGATAGCACCAATATTTTATTTGAGGTAGTTAAGTGGATTAATTACAACTTTGCAGATACGTCCCCAAATCTGTAGCACCAAAGGCTTCCCTCTCATTGTTCTTGATGTAGTAGGACAGTGTTTGTGTAAAGGCCACAGGAGTACATTTTGTTGGACATATTTACACCCAGTCAGGATGTTAAGGTGATAAAAATGTCAATTGTTCTTTACAAACTTACACATTGTATAGTATACAGAATAAATTGATCTACTTAGTTTTTATTGCAACGTGGAGATTTGTCTCGTCTTTACTGTGGTTTCCTAAAAGATACTGCATACTTCGGTATTCTCTATGGAAAATTTCTAAAACCTAAATCTTGCTACTCTGTATCATTAAAAATATGACTGGGCTTTGGTTTCTAGTATGTTAGACTACAGAATTACTTTAATGTAATCACATTTATATATATTTCAGTGCTTATTTTTCTAATAAGGCAATTAAAGCTTATTGTTTGAAAACTCCGTAACAGATGACTGTTTTGGTCCCTTGCACAGAGTGAGGGGGATATCTGGGAATTAGTTTGACATGTAGAAGTTTGCATTGCTATAGACTATTGGCCTGAATATGGCAACATTTCCAAGAAATCAGGATGCTGGAAAAAGTCTAACTAATTTTGTATTCAGACTATGACTGATCTTTGCACAACCTCAAGATCTATGTGGTGTATTTACACAATTAGCCCAGTCACCAAGGTCATAGTAATGCTCTCTGTAATCTGCATCTCTAACAAATTGAGGAGAAAAATGTCCAATTCAAGTAGTGTCATTCAAATACTGTGCTGAGACAGTGCAAGGCCTGCATTAACACTGGCATTAGTAACCTAAAGTAATTTACCTGAATCTCTGGGGCGTGGCATCATTCTTCAGGCAAAGACAAAGCCATTTAACAGGCTTATTGCCCAAATCTGTCTCTAGTTGGAGCTGAGACAGGTACGGTTGCACAGTCCTGCACTCAGAGGAGCTTTGTGTTTAGTGGCTGTGCTCACGGAACATGAGCACATTACTCAGGAGGCAAGATTGCAGTGACTTGTTTATTTTGTGGCTGGGGGGCTTTCTCTGAGCTTGGGAAGAACAGACTTGGGTGAGCATGCAAGCAGGATGGGTTTTTTGTTTGGTTGGTTTTTTTTAACTTAAAGTGGAGTTGGGCTGAATGTGTGGTTTGATTATTTTTTCCTGCTTTAGTACAAGTGAGCCACACTGTTTCAGATTCACGTCTTCAGCTTTTTCATCCCAATTTCTGGCATCTGTAGATCAGAGTAACTTGAAATCTGAAAACTTCTATGCATATTCAAAGTGTTTATTCCCATTAAATATTTATCTTAAAAATGTTTCTGGAGTACTAGCACAGAGACAGCCTTGAGCTCAACTGATGTGCTTTAAAAAGCTTTAGTTTAAGGGCAGATCACTGAGTTGTCTTTCTCAGGCGGTACATCTTTGTTGCAATGAGGATGTTGCTTGATACATGTTCATGATAAATATTCTTGCATATTTATAGCAGTCACAGAAGTCTGTTGACTTACTGCTTTGGAAAATATTGACAAAGCCTCCACTGATTTCAGATGGATGTTTATATGACTGGTTTAAAATGGGAAGATGAAGGACTCTTTGTTTCTGACTTTATCTAAATTTAATAACAGGTTTCAGTTGGGTGGTTTTTTTTTTTCCATATTGCAAAACAGAGTTGTGGCTCTTATTAAAAGAGGAATATGGTTGGATAATCTGTCAACTTCCCTTAACAGTATTACAGAATAATCAAATAACTGTCACTGACATTCATGGTACAGGGAGTCTCCACAGAGACTGGATTCAACCACTGTTGATACTTAGGTCTGTGTTAGCACAGTGGGGTTGTTTCCTTACTGGGTTTGAGGAAAAAACAACTGTAAGAGTCTGTCTTGAGAAACAGGATTTATATTTTTTTAAAATGTGTGGCATTGAATTATATGGCTGAAATTACAAGGATGCTTAAATGCAAGAATGGGAGCTGTGGATTCCTCTGAACTTCAGGTCTGTTCTCAGGTGATGGTTTTTATACTGTTAAAAAAGGCTAATACACTGAAAAGGAAATAAATGTGATGTTCTAGAAACAAGAGGGGTCTTCCTAGTACAGGCATAGATGGATGGAGACAAGCTTTCTGCATGGGAATTTCATCATGTAGGTTTTGTCTTGCCTTCTCTGCAAGACCAGAAAACCTGGAAGTAAATCCGAAGTGTTGCCGGGAGAACACGTGTGTGGTACATGATTTTATCTCTTCCTACAGAACTCTTGCATTACACTTCAGAGTTCTTAACTTGTAACTGTTCAATCAGTACTGGTTGAAACCAGCCCTGTTTGTTTTCTACAGCTAAAAGGTGCAGGCTTAATCCTTGTAGTGTGAGAATGTAAGCCTATGAATTCCTCAGTTTAGCATTGTCTGTCTTTCCAGTGAAAGCCCCTTGGAGTTAAATGGATGGTCAATGTTGAATATACACATGCTTTTCTGAAGGAGTGGATAGGCCCATCCACTGTGCCACATAAACCATCTCATGTTCTTTATGTTATTATTTCTGTATTATTTCTGTGCCTCTAATGTTTCCCTTTTTTGTTCGGGCAACAGCAAATCTGCTTGCGTGAGGTACAGCATGCCAACAACAGAATAGGAAGTCCTAATTGATGAGGGAATTTTTCTGCCACAGCTGAACACATCATGGATGTAAACAGAACATAGATGTAAGAAAAAAGGACATCCTTTGTAGTCACTTCTGAAAAAAATTACATAACTACATTTATAGAAGGGTTATTTTCCATCTTTTTCGATTGGGTTCCAATTCAGTCTGAAATGCAGCGTGTGGACTATGCCAGCTACATCAGCTGTACACTGTCAGCTGGAATACCCTGGGATATATGCTCTGAAATCAAATGCCATAAATGATCTTTTTGAAAAGATGCAGTGCAAGATACAACATGAAGACATTTAAAATCTAGCCAGCGAATGTTTGATGCAGGAGACTCATCTTAAAAGTAGTAAGTAGTCAGTCTATGTACATTACAAACAGGTGGTTTCATGGCAACTTTCAGTGTCCCCAATTCCTGTCCTTAATGACAGATTTGAAATCCTGGTTTATGCAAATTGTGTCAAATCATAGCATATTTTGGACTTGGATATCTATTTTTTGCTGGGGCTTATAATTACATTTGGCTCCTGAGCTCCAGCCGTGAATGACTGATACAGTAATCCACAGTCCTAGCGAACTCCTGAAATGAGTGTCTGAATTTAGAATAGGTATCATCCTCAAGAAAGGATATTGAGTATTGGATATGAAGCAGTGCACAGTCAGAGGGGAGGTTCAGATTCCTTCTGAAAACAAAACAGATTTCTGTGGTTCATGCATTCAAATTCTTAGATTAAGCCTGCTAAAGGGGGATAAACACTATTAAATGAATCCCAAATCAATTCTGTGTTACACATGAAAGATGACTGGTAGTTTTAGTATAGAGCTCTCTGTTTTGCCATAGTGTACACGTGAAGAGCAGCTGTGCAAACTTCTTAGCCAAATACCTCACCCCTGCCCTGGACAGCAACAGGAACCAGTTCCAGGCTTCTTGTAGCTCTGAGAGCAAATGTCCGGTTCTGCTGATGGGAGTGAGCCTCCTAGGCATGGGACAGTAACAATAATCATGGTTGATCATCCTGGACATACTGGCAGAACATGGGAAGAAAGGTATTTTTTTAATTCTCAGAGTTTCAACTCTGAACCCTCCCAGGAAAAGCAAGAATTTTTATTAACCTCTTTTCTGAATTTACTAACCTTACTTTACTTTACTAGCTGTGAAGACCATATACCTGTGCCTAATACAAACAACTCCAGGTAAGGCTCTGCATTTTCATCTTAACTATTTTTCATTTGTGCTTGCTGCTTTCTCCATCTCCTTTTGTTCAGATAGCAGTAAAGTACAGCTAGATTGTAGCATTTATTGGGAATGTTTATTTTGGGAGTCAAGATAACTTGATTTTTATTTCTGGCTGTTACTAAGTTGATGAGTGATTTTTGAGCAGGTCACTCATCTGTTTCACGATTCATTTTCTCTGTAGAACAGGTTTGTTTCTTTGATAGTCACAGCAAGTTTCAGAGGGAGTACAGATACTACCCACTGAATAAAGAGCTGTTATCTAAACAGTTGATTTTTGCAAGATAATACCACTTAAAAAGTAAAAGCACTTTGGTGAAGAGTGTGGCAAAGATAACCATTTCAAACTTATTTTGTGTTTTGGACCACTTGGACTGGTAGAATGCATTCCCAAGGTGAAAATGGAAAATACAGTAAGATAGTAATAGCTTCGGTTCTGCTGTCAAAAGAACTCTGGCCATACGTGAGCTGTAAAAAACACCCATTAATGATTCAAAAAGCAATGAGGTGCCATCTCAAGACCTAGCGAGCACATGGATTATGCTTCTCATTCCCTTTTGACATGGACGTTAAACTTTTCAAAGGTGTGTACCTTAATTTCTTGGTGAGAACTGGACTTATTGAAGGAACCGTTTTGGGCCCAGTTCTCTTCAGTGTTTTCAGTAGTGGTTTGAATGATAAAGATGCAATGAAGCTGGAAGAGGTTGTAAGCAATTTGAAGGATGGGATCAGAATCAGAGAGAGAAAACAAATTGAAAATTTGGCACCTGAGAAATACATGGAGAAATACACATTGGACAAGTGGTAGGATGGCAGCCAGGCACAGGGAGGCTGCAGTAGGCTGTAACCCCAGTGTGAATCCAGTCAGATGAGGGACGGAAGGCTCATCTCCTGTTCGAGTTGAGAGTTGCCTATGAGAGGAAGGGATCATTCCCCTGAACCTGGCGCTGCCCTGGCTGCTGAGCCTGCGGGTTGGGGAACCGCACCTCATGTAGTACGCGGGCTGGAAAGCAACAAAAATTACAAACGTCCCTGATGGAGAAAGGAGTAATTTGTTCAGGCTGAGAGAGGGAAAAAAGAAAAAGGCAGGATCAGGAGAGAGGGGAAGGAGCTGGCAGTGTGCCCAGGTGGCCAAGAAAGCCAACGGCATCCTGGCTTGTAGCAGCAATAGTGTGACCAGCAGAAGTAGGGAGGTGATAGTCCCCCTGTGCTCTGCACTGGTGAGGCCACACCTGGAGTATTGTGTCCAGTTTTGGGCACCTCAATATGAGAGGGATCTCGAGGTGCTGGAGTGAGTGCAGAGGAGGGCAACGAAGCTGGGGAAGAGCCTGGAGAATAAATCCTGTGAGGAGCGATTGAAGGAGCTGGGACTGTTTAGTGTGAGGAGGAGAAGGTGAGGGAAGACCTCATCACTCTCTACAACTACCTGAAAGGACATTGTAGAGAGGTTGGTGCTGGTCTCTTCTCACATGGGATTAGTGACAGAACAAGAAGGAATGGCTTTAAACTGCAACAGGGGATGTTTAGACTGGACATTAGGAAAAAAATTTTCCCAGAGTGATCAGAGAGTGGAATAGGCTGCCCAGGGAGGTGATGGAGTCACCATCCCTGGGTGTGTTTAAGGGTCGTTTGGATGAGATGTTGGGGGATATGGTGTAGGGGAGAACTTTGTAGAGTCGGGCTGGTGGTTGGACTCGATGATCCCGAGGGTCTTTTCCAACCTGAATGATTCTGTGATTCTGTGATACCGGCTCTTGCACAAAGCGGAGGCCGCCGCGAGGCCGCGGCGGGAGGGGGAGCTGAGCCGGGGCTGGAGGTGCAGGTCTCCCGCAGCCCTGCCTTTCGGCCCTCCGCCGTCAGTAAAACCCGTGCCACGACCCTCGCGGGTCCGGCAGCGCGGAGAGGGCAGCGGCCGGCCCGGCGGGGGGAGGCTTCGCGCCGCCCGCCGCTCCCACAATGCACAGAGCGGCCGCAGCCCCGCCGCCCGCCAGGTAGCAACATGGCGGGCCGCGCCCGGGCCACCGCCTGAGCATCCTCCCTCCTTCCCTCCTTCCTTCCCTCCCTCCCTCCTCCGCCGCCTCCCTCCTTCCCTCCCTCCCTCCCGCCGCCGCCTCCGCCTCCCGCCGCCGGGCTGCCGCAGAGGGGCCGCCCGCCCGCGCCCTGCGCCATGGCAGCCTCCGAGCTCTACACGAAGGTAGGGCGGCGGCGGGGCCGGGGGCTGCGCGGGGGCGGCCGGGCCGCGGGGCGGGCGAGGCGGCGGCGGCGAGGGGGGGAGCGCGGCCCGGGCGGGCATCCCCGCTCCCCGCGCCGAGCGGAGGGAGGGCGGGCAGCGGCAGGCGCTGCCATCCGCGGCCCCGGCGGGAGCCGCCGCCTCTTCCCAAGATGGACCCGCATCCCGGTGCGTGCCCGGACCGGTGAGTCAGGGCCCTGCCGGTCCCCGGAGCGGCTCTGCCCGCCGGGCCGGGCCGGACCGGGCGGGGGGAGGCAGGGCCGCTGAGGCGCCGTCCGCCCGCAGAGCACCGCAGGGCAGCCGGCCGCGCTGCCCTTCCCCTCCCGGGCACCGCGGACCTGCCGGGAGCGAGCGGCCGGGGCGGCTCAGCCGGGCCGGGGGTGATGCGCCGCTCGTCGAGAGAAGCTTTGGGTTAGAACCGTGGTTCCCCGCGGTCCGGTGCCGTTCGGTTATCTCCTTCAGAAATACCGTCCCGTTCCTTGTAGAAAAACACCTTTTACATCACAGACACGTTGATACTAAACTATCCATTTTGGTGACACTGCACCTCTAAGATTATATTTATTATTTTGGCAGTCGTTCAGAAGCCCTACAGTCAGCAGTGATGCGGTGCATGACTCTCATACGCTTTTTAAACAGACATTTTTCTAATCTTTTTAGTCTTGTGCGTTAATATCTCGTCAGCTTCTACCCGGAAACAGTTACTGCCCTATGCATCTTGGTGATGGCAAAGCCTGTAAATCGAGACCTGTGGAAGTGATTGTTTTATCCACTAGCAATGCATGGTTTTCATTGCTCTGCCTTCACCAAGTGCAAAAATCTGAAAAAAATGACAGACCACAGGTTTTTAAGGGCAGAAGAGATGACTGGGGTCACCAGAACTGAGCAGCGCAGAACAACATTGCAAACTCCAAATACTTCTTTCAGAAAGCTTTTGCAGTCAAAGTGTGTTTTATGGAAAGCCGTGTCATCAAGATCCTTGAACCACTTTATAAAATACTCTGAAATTATCCCCAGTCTAGCTCATTGTGTGAGGAGAGAAAGGAAAGGAAACAGCCTTTTTGTTTTGGCATGAATAGTTCACTTTATTTGTAGAGTCCTCCCACTCGGATGCGGTGGACAGCACGTTGACTGTGCATCAGTACAAATCGAACTGGACAGTCCCTTCAATAGGTTTGACCATACCTGAATAGTGTATTTGTGTAGGAGAGATTGGATGTGAGGAAGTGAGGTGCATGCCTGCACCCCCTAAAGAATGCTCAGTACATTAGTTGGTAGGAGGCACCTCGGTGTCTTGTGTCTCACAGAAGAGTATGCCTGTTAACTGTTTTTGCAAAAAGGCATGAAAGGCATATTGATCAAGAGAGCAGTGGTACTGCAGAGTTGTTCCCAGGTGCCCAACAGCCCTCCTCTACATAAGGATTTATTTTGGAAAGGTATTTGGAAAGGTATCTTGATTTATCTCTCTGTGGATGTTCTGATTACGGAATTAAAATGTCTCCTAAAGAGTTGATCAGAAATACCTTTTTTAAAATTTTCAGCCCTGCCTGACCTTGAATTCACTTCCTTGAGTGGTTAAATCCTTTGGTCAGAAGCAGCCCCAAAAATGTTTGGTGTCCTGTTTTGGGACTGCATTACAGCGGAAAGCTCAGGGCCCCTTGTAGTTCCCGAGGAAGGCATGGCTCTAATCGGGTGCTGGGATAGGAAAGCTGCTGGGTGTCCAAGAGAGACTGACTCTGCTGTCTTCCCTCTCTGATGTCTTCTTCCCCAAGTAAAGCCATCATGCTGTTTAAATCACGTTCAGTATCTCATCCTTGATCAAGTAACATAAATAATGAATTTAAGGTCATAGCACGCAGAGGTAAAAAGAGCAATTACAAAGTCAAACAAGCACAGGGGTGATCCTCCAGTAGGGACTTGATGGGTGATGAAGGCCAGTCAGATGGCTTCTGTGCTTTACTCTCACACCACAGGCTGTTCTTGTCCTCTTTAGAGTCATATGTAGGCACAGAAAGAGCGACTTTCAGACTTTCACATCTTTTTTGTACTGACAGGCAGAGTCAGGATTGTCATTCAGGACAGCTGCTTAAAGCACCAGAGCTTCCAGTACAGCATCGACACTTAACGTATGGTATTGGCAAAGATATTTCGCTGGCAAGCAGGGTAGGGTGTGAATTTGCAGTACATCATTGCTGGCTATGTGTGTGCATGTATTGGGTTTAAGTTAAAGGACTGGCTCTAGTGCACTCACAAGCTAGTTGTGAACAATGGGCCCAAACCATGCCGGGCTTTGTATTCCTGTGCCCGGTGGTGCTGCAAATACAGACTCTGCTTGAAGGCATGAACTTCAGTTTTGGGGTGTAGCAGTTTAAAACTGCTTTGTGGGATATCCCAGGCATTCTTATTTAAAATATTATGTCTGTGAGCTCTGTTTAACTTGTGCTGTCGGAAGTCTATCACTGGCAGGTTGGTGGTCCTGCTGTAAGATCGTTTCTGAAAGTTTTGGTTCTTTGACTTTGGAAACAAACTTGGGAGAATCTTGCTGTGTCTCCTGAATCACTGTAGCCTGGCTGAGTGGTGCTGGGATGTAGTCAATCAGCATTTCACTAACTGTTGACCAACAACAGATATATACCTACTTCTGCTGACCCGTAAAAATGGATAGGGACAATCTAGGCCATGGGTTGGCTTTTGCTAAGTGTAATCTGCTTTTCTTCAAAATTAAGAACAAGTGACAACGTTTTGCCTAGACCTGGAACTCATTTGACTTCTCTGCAGTGGCCAAACCACCACGTTTCGTGTTAGACATCACCTTTGTGAGTTTCAGGTGTGTAACACCAAGCCCCAGCGCATGCTTTCATTGCCTGTACATGAAAATTAACAAGGCAGATCAGACACTGTTTATGCCACCTCTTTAAAGTCAAGAGTGAAGAGTTGATGTCATTCAGTCATTTTTATTCTCTGTTTCCATCCTTTTTTCCCTGCGTTTGGGTTGTTTCTGTTTCATGCTGTGCTTTCCTAGAGCATGCTGCTTTGCCGTCTTGGGATTTCTGTTTCAGTTTTGTATGGCTGTGTGCAATGCACTTATTTATTTATCCATTCAGTCAGGCATTCTTTTATTTTTATTCTTGCTGTTACCAATATGGTCCTCTCCAGTATCTGAGATTAGGGGCAGCTAGCTCCAGCTTGCTCCTAATTTAGGGCCTCATGCAATTTCGCTTAAGTGAGTGGAAATATTCCTTTGAACATAGAGGAATCAGTAAACAGTTTTCACTAGAGAGCATGGTGTGGGCAAGCTGGACTCAGTAGCTGACCTTCAGTCCTGCTGCTCTCTCCTTGAAATGGTTCAAGTTGAGGGTTTATAAACAGTACATTGACTTAGGGAAGTGTCAGAAGGAACTGCATAGAACAAAAAACTGCTTGTGCCGTCCCCAGCATCGCAAGGAGCCCTAATTTGCTTACGTGGGCCTGTGTGCAGGCAGCTGCTTTGGGTGTGAAGCCAGGGTGTTACAGACTTGGTCCTCCTCTTCAGCTGTCCTGGGTCCTTGCAAATGAAAATGGCAAAAGGCAGATTCTGACCACATTCTGCCTTTCCTTGGGTACGTTAATGGTTCATGGGGAGGGAAATACAGCAAAAACCAACCTGAGCATAAAGAGAGAAAATATAACTGTATTTGCAAATTTCTGTGCGTATTAGTAGGCTTTTCTTGGGGGTTAAAAAAAGCTGCCTTGATTATATAGTCTTGTATGTTGCTGTTCAAACAATTGCATGTGACATAAGTGTTTTTGAAACATTAAACAGTGACCAGTTGTCTCAGTAGATCGCTGCTTTGTTCTTGCAGAGCCGTGCTGCCCAGTAATGCAGAGATGGGAGTCCTTCATCTCCACGCACAACTTGGGCGTCCCGCTCTGCTGCTGAGTCGGACCTGTGCAGTTCAGGGCAGAGAGGCTGTTGCAGAAATCAAATGTGTACTGTCAGTTACATCTGCAAGTGACAGTGAGCCTTTACAGTGTATTTTAGACCTGTATCTCTGCCTCTTCTAAAAATCTAACACAGCAGCAGAAGAGGGGATATTTCAGTTGCTTTTCTGCTTCAGAGACCTGCTGCATCACTGGAATAAACATGATGGCAACTCTACCAGTGACAACTCACAACTGTATGCACCAGGTTTATTCCTATTGCCTTTAACTCGAGTTGCTGGGGATTAATTACCCAACAGCAACAATACTTGATTTAACCTAACCTTGACATTTTATTATGTTATTGTGGGAAAAAAAAAAAAGTTTCCTGTAGTCAAATGCCAACCACACCAGCCTAAGAAACTGAAAAAACTCTTAGCTTTTTAATGGCAATTTTGCGACATGTCAGCAATCTATCATTCTTGTTAAAAGAAACTGTGAGCCTTGGGAAGCAAGGCGAGTGATGGTTTGATTCAGAGCCCAGGCTGTGCCAGATCTGCTCCCCTGGGTGCCACGTGTGTCCGGAGAAGGAAATGATACCACCCTGGGCAGGGTGGTGGGGCCGGAGAGCTGGCAAGCTGTTTGCGAAAGCTTCTTGCAGCCCACAAATAGTTTGGGGGGAGTCATATCCTGTAGGCCTAATGAAACACTGACAGCGTAGCATCGTTGGGAGCTACTTTTGCGGGAGAAGAGATCATAGCTTTACGTTAACATTTTTTTTTCTTTTTTGCTGTAGACCTAATCTTGAAAGTTGTGTGAATTCTTTTTCACACATAAAGAATAATTGTGAAGGTCCCATTTATAATAATTGGTCTTATTTGTTTAATTCTTTGGGTATCATGTTAAAGCATTTACTTAATAATATTAGTGGATTATGTGGGATCCCCCACAAACTGTCATCAGCAATCTTTGCAGAATAATAATGTCTGTATATTGAGCTGCCACTGGTTATTTGCGGTCTGTTTCTACTGCAGTGATTTTATAGCATGTGCCAGTAGGTAATGGTTTACTATTATTTTTTAGATAAATAAATTATCAGATAAAGTGCTGTTGAGCTCCTGCTATGTCAGGAAAAGTGTGCAATGACCACCACTATCTTCCGGTGAGCCACAGAACTCCAGGTCGAGTTGGAAGGGATAGGCAACCGGTCAGGCAGATGTACCTGGCTCTTAAGGTCTCCTCGTGGGCCTTTGGGAGTTTAATCCCTTCCATGTGTTCTAATAACAAAATAATTTGTCTCTCTTTAATGAGATTCATTGTTTAATCTCTGTAGCACTAAAGAAAGCATTTTTGTTATTGAAATTTGCTCATTGAACCAGTTGAATTGGAGGAAGTCACAGAAACGACCAGTATCACAAGGTTTCACTGTTTCTGGATGGTCTGTTTTTAATAGGATTTAAAAAAGGCAAGAAGTGATAGTAAGGTTAATCGAGGATGGTGTTTCTGCTGTGAGGGAAGAGCAGAGCGCAGCTGACAAGTCTGCTGTCCTGTGGGTACCAGTGGGATGGTGCCTGGATTCTCTGGCAAGTCAGACAGCCTCTGCAGCAGACCTCAAAGGAGCCGGCCCTGTGCGGTGTCCTACAGGGACATTGAATTCGAATGTCATTACTTGAAAACACAAAGCATACACAAAACAAATATTTAACTATTTGCTTATATGGCTGGAGCCTTTGACACCTGCATGTATATGTGAGTGTACGTACAGACATTGCTGGTCTGAAAGGCCTCTTGGGTAAGGGGACAACGATGGACCCAGTTTCACTTTGTGCTATCAAGCAGCAGGAGCTCCTCTGGTAAGAGCCAGTGGTTTGTTTTATGCCTCCTGATTAAAGTCAGCTTAGCTTGGTGTGCATGTATGAAGTTAGAGACGAGCAGAATCTGAACTCCTTTACTCGGGTTTTCTTTCGTACGCTTGAAGGTGCAGAGGTTATCTCTGATCTAATTTTGTGCTCGCTGTAGTGGAGCAGTGTTTACTATTGTGTGTATCGCGCTTGACTCTGATAGTGAGTATTTGCACAGTTGGGCCCAGGGCCAAGAAACAGCATTTGGGCAAGGCTATTGTTCCTGCTGCTTCATTAGCAAACTACTCCAATGAGTTGAAGCAGCAGTTTGTACCTTCTGCTTGTCTTCTCTGAACTTCCCATTTTCCCTGAATAATAGGTGGTTCTTGTTGCAGAAAATACAGTGTTAGGCTCAGAATAAACCCATGGTTCTTGGAAGTTTTCATCATGTCTGTGACTTTTTTCTTACACTAAATCTTTTTGCTTGTTATTTTCATGGACCATAACCCTGTTCATGATATGCCACAACAGATGTATGTTTTTGTTTTGGGAATGATGCCTCTAAGAGTTTGATTTGGTTTATATTGGTATCAAAACTTTTAAGTAAGTAGAAATGCATTAGGCACATTAAACCTGTTATCTAAAGGTCATGAAAGAGAAGATTCAAACTGTGTTGAATTCAAAGGCTCTTTACACAGTAACTTTTTCCTTTTGTTGGCTTTACTTCTGAGCTGCATCCAGGATGGAGAGTTTGATTGTGTTGCTAAGGCCTCGTTTACCAATGTGAATAGCAAGGCTTTTAGTGACTTTCCTGGCAGAGAACAGCACTTTCATGCCTGTGCCAGTGCCGCGCTCTGTGCCACCCTTTGCTTAGGACTGCATCATTTCCTCCTCGCTCTCAGTGTTGCTTGGCTTTGCTTATCCCTGGGTTTTCTTAAGCCTGATCCTGCAAAGATTTATCTTTATTCCACATGAGTAATCGCATTGCTTAATTTTATGCTTTGAAATCAAGCACGTAAATCTGAAAGATTGGGCCTTTGATTCTCTATTTCCTCTTATTGCAGGGAAATAACTTGGCTTTTGTATACCTGCTCAGACTAATTTGTGCAGGAAAACAGCTGAAAACATATCCTAGGGATGTCATCTTGTCAAGTTCTTTGTGTTAAGCTCTGTGTATGCAGTTTTGCAGTAAGTTAGGACTTGTCTACTTAAAACCCAATTTTAATATTTAACAGCAAGAGTGTATTTTCAGGAGTAGCTTCTGCTTTCAGGACCCCCACCATCTCAGGGAGATAATGGTTCCACTCATATTTGTAGCCCACTTTCTCAGTTTGCTACAGGCGCAGCCGTTATAACGTGAAATACTGTGTGAGATGGATAACCTGAACTGCCCAGCACTGCACAAATGTGAAAAGCACCAGAGTTATTGAGCTGGTGATCTTAATGATTTTGGGGTCTTCCTTTTCCTGGCCATCTGGGTCATAACCTGTGCCTTTTCTGTCACAATATAGCTGCTTTGCTGCTTGCTCTCAGTTAATCACAGGATTTAGTACTTTTATTTCTGTATATCTTAGTCTGTTTATATACAAATAAAATGTAAAGAAGAGATCAGTGCTGGCTAAAAAGTTTGTGGAGTTTTTGTGTGTGTGTGTGTTTTGTTTGTTTTTTGAAAGAGGATAAGTACTTGGTGTGACTGCATTAGAGAAGTGCCCTTGCTGAATCCTGGGCATTAAGCAGCTGGAAGGTAAGCACAAGAAACATTAGGCACTACTAATAAAGTTTAAAGACTTCACTCCTACTGAATGTCTGTGGATTACAGATATTGACCTAACTTTTAATGTGAATTTTAATGCAAATTCTGAAGAGAGTGAAAATGGATTACTTACAACAGCAGAGATCTTGTGTCTTTACACCATCTGTTCTCCTTAGTGGCATGGATTTAATTTCTTTGGCCTGTTAATCGGGGACAATAGCAAGAATTGTCACAGATCTTTCCCTGAATAATAATAGCATGGAGGTACTCAAGGCTAGGGTAAAGCTTCTTAAAGTGTTAAGGGAGAGGAAGGTACAAACCTAACATCAGATAAGCAAGTATGAATGAGAAGTCACCATGCTGATGAACAGTCTGAGGGAGCAGTATGAAGATTAAATGGGAGGAGAATGAGGAATGCAGAATGCAGATGTGCCTGTAGGGTCATCTTCAAGTCTGTTACCTCCATCCTGTTTGGTGAAAGTTGTGGTTATTTTCTGAACATCTTGAAAGCTGTTGCATTTCTGTCATTGCTCATCAAGTCTTCATTTTTGCCTTTTAACCCCACTTCAGGTGTGGCTGTAGGTAAGGCTGTCAGTGTAATTCACATAGAATAAAAGCTCTCACTGATAATTAGCAAGAGAAGTGGCTTGTTGAGTTTATTTAGCTCTTAGGAGGCAGTGGGGATGGTTGAGAGCAGGCTCTTCCAGGCTCCTTACTTACACTGTGGTCTGATGAGAGCCCTTGCTTTAAAATTAAACGTAAAGGCTAAAGCAGTGTTGGCTTTGAAAGAGCTCTGATTCTGTCTTTATAGTAGTTAACACAGGGGGGAAATACGACGTGTGACTTGTCAAGTTTCCTAAGATTGCTGTGTGGTTAGATGTAAACTGCACGTTTCTAGCTTGACAGTCCTAAATATAGAACAGAGACTTCTCATCCTGAGTGACTTTCATACCCATATGGTTTCTTTTTTGTAAATGGATATGAAAAATCATGAAGTCTGGCTGCAGTTACTGATGGTGTCTTTTGAGTTCTTCCATTTGATTATCACAAGACAAGAGAATTTTGTGATTTACAAGAGGACACTCTTGCTCTTTGTAGAGCCAGAGAAACTAAAAATACTATGAGTCAGTCTAACAATGTGGGAATTCATTGCCCCAACATGGCTTGTCACACGTTACTCTCTGCAGACTCCATGGGTTATTCATAAGTATCTTTAAAGCAGATGACCTCAGTTGTTTTGCTGAGGAAACCAGAGAGAGATTCCCAAGTTGCCTTATGAGTTAGTATACACCAATACAAGAAATATGGACATATTTTCCATGGAGATTAAGCCTGTTTTGCCTGAAAAGGAAACACCAGCTGCCTCTGAAAGTGCTGAAAATCTGTGTTACAAGAGATACGGGATGGAAATAGATGGTTTAGACTGTATGTATGTTAAAGTAAGTAGAATATGATTGGTTGTTTTCTTTTTTTAACAGAGATGAAGGCTGTATAGCCAAGCATGTAATAGCTTATTAGTATAATAGTTTATTAATAAAGGTTTAAAGTAAGTAGAGTTTTGACTTATGATCTGGAGATGATAGAAAGAAGACTTTTTCAAACATGCCAGACAATAATGTGTTTGTTTAGGACATTGTCTCTCTTAGAAAAACTTATCTGAGGAGAAGCATTTGCAGTTGTTAGAATTTGATGTCAGAGTACACTTCTTCCTTGTGACAATCTTATGCATTGGAATTACAAAGGCAATACGAACTTTTTGCAAACAATCAAATAGATAATGCTTGTAGAGAAAAGGAGTGGAATAGTTTCTCTAAGGCTAAATATGGTTTGCAATTTCCAACTAGTGTGAAAGGTTTTAATTTCACTCCCCTCTCCAACATAGAGCTGTTTTCCATAATTTCTCACACCAGTCAAGGTTAGAAATGCACTAACGAAATGGGCTGGACCAGGCAGCACTCGGGTCCCAGTGCAGCCCTGCTGCACCCAGCGACTCGTGTGTGTGCTTTTCTTGGGGGTTTACGAGGGCAGGGCTGAAGATGGCAAGGGGAAGACATGCAGCCTCTTTCGCCAGAGTTTCTGAGAGCAACGCTGTGGCCGTTAGCCCTGGTTCTGCTTTCACAGCTTCCCCCAGCACTTGTGGAGGCTCTTTGGGAGGTTTAACTCTGTTTGCTGGTTTTAAGTTAGAGCTTGCCAGGTCATTCATACCAGGTCATTCTGGTTTCCTTGCATGGGTGCTTGCTGTTAATTTCCCATGAAAAAATGATGGGACTAAACATGGCTTCATTAGATGTGCTTCACTGTTGCTGTTATAATATGGCAGAAAGGTGTCTGTGGTATAGAGTTGACCATAATGACAGACTTATGTTCTGGGTTAGCTGAGTAAAACTAGTTTTCCCTGAATAGCTCAAGCTAAGTCAGTAAAAACTGTTTTAATGATGTAACTACATCTCAGCCTGGGGCTTCTGTGTTCTAACAAAAAATAATGTTAATTTTTGATTTTTAGAACCTCAATCAGTTATTTTACTTTCAGTGTGACTTTCAGTGGGGGCTAGGATTAAGTATAAACAAAAGAATGCTGTTTGGACTTGAACTCAACTTTACAGAAAGATACTCAGAAAAAGTGCAGCCTTATCTACTAACAAAGATTATGCCAAATACCTTTCCTTTCATTTTTAACTTTTACATCAAGCTTTCACAGTTAAGTCGGCAATTGTCCATACTCCAAATGTTTTACAGATATCAGAATATTTAGCCTTATTTCACCTCTGTGAGCTAGGTGACCACTTACGGCTCCACTACTTTTTACTCAATCACTTCTTGTTTCAAACTCCAGCGCTGTAGCACAGCACGGCGCAGTGCATCTGTCTGATCAATGCAGCCCTTTATTTTCCCTTCCTGCCTAAGCGAGTCCTAGATACACCAAAAAAATCTCATGTCAGTGATGCAGATGGCTCTGCACTGAAGCAGAGACAACGAGACAAAAGACAGCGCTTCCTCTTTCTGTGTGTATGAACCCAGGATGAACAACCAGCTGCAGCCAGTGCTATGAGCCCCTTCTGTCCCCGACCAAAACTTGGGCCACGCTGCGTGTTGTGCAAAACAATTCAGTTATCCTGCCTCCTGTGGGTGAGGTTTCTAGAAACTTTGGGGAAAATAATCATAAAAAGCTTCTGTAAGATCTTAAATCCATTTAAGAACTTGAGAAAATGAAATCAACGTTTCATTGTGTGACATCAGCACGTAAATATATATAAGAAACATGAGGGTCTTGACTGAATTTGTACCAGTGGTCTGCAAATAATACTTCAGCATTTAGTTAATTATGCTGTGAAGTCTCTATTATGACTTGCATCATCGTAATGTTAAAACAGAACCCTGCAACCACTTGTTTCATTTGGCCTCATAGTATTTGTTTTCTCGGATCTTAAATTCGGGTACACGTGAAGTTAATCATGACATGTTGAATGTGTTTTTGTGTATTCCTTAAGTATTGTTTTTTTAAAAATTTTTAAATTGGAGTATTTTTGTAATATACCCACGACATTCACTGTAAGCATACAAACATGAAATTATGCATCCTTTTCCTAATACTTTTTCTTAAATGCAACATGTCTCATTAGCTTAATATTCAGCGGATGGCTATAGTTGTTTCATTTGCTCCTAAATTTCTTGTGACCACTCTTCTACAGCTCTTGTAACATGTTTTTCAGGTTGGAGGAATTAGGTGTTTTAAGACAGACTTATAATTAACTTCTTTTTGAAATCACTAGCATATAAATTCAGTGTTGGCCTTTGTTTTGGTGGTAGGGATTGAAATGCAATACAGCGTATGCCTTGGTGTGGATATGACCCCAAATGAAGTTTTTACATGAGTCAGAATATTTTCCTGTCGCTCAGTCTGGGGTAGGCGTCATGCTTCTGCTCAGTTTTCACTGATTGTCTTGTGGTTATTCAGCTGTTTTGTGTCTCAAGTAGTGACCAAAACAGTGATGGTTTTGATCTAGCTGTAATTGCCATCTTTTTTTGAAGATCTTTCAATGCCGCATTCATTCCTTTGACAGGTCTAGAAATCAAAACTATTTCAAACACAAAATTTTCTTAAACATTGATTTTCTTTGACTATATATTTTTAAGTCTGATTTACTTTAAATGAACATTTATTGAGAAGTGTGCTGAATTAGAGGGTAGAATACTGCAGCAAGTAAGACAGAAGTACTGCTGTTTCACTGGGTTTTTATTGTGGGATCTTACGCTGTACGTTTGCTGATGACTGGTGATGTATGAGGAATCCCGTAGGCAGACGGGTCAGGTGGGGAGCTGCAGGGGCATCATCCTTGTCGTCCTGCACAGGCTCATAGGGAAGGATGTAGCTGCACTTTCCTCTTAACACACTGGCCAGGCCAGTGTCTGTCCCAGTCTTTGTGTGGCACTTTGAAACATGTTTTATTTTTCTTTAATTGAGAATACAGCCTTAATTAAGCCCTGTCAGAAGCATCATGTGGGCAAATTCATGGTGTACCCAAGTGGTGCTGCATGTGACTTCCCATTACTGTCCAGTGGTTTTCGGCAGTGGGTGCTACTGGCATCACAAGCTGAGTATGTCACGGAGTACAAGATCGTAACCGTGGCCACTGGCTGAGGATGGCTGCTTGGGGAGGATGGAGAAGAGTCTGTGAAAGGGGGTCTGTGAAATAAAACGGGAGCTGGGAAATGCTGTTCCTGCATGTAGAGGCTTGGGGGGGGTGGTGAATGGGCAACATTTTGATAGCTAAAGTATTGTCTGGGTTAATAATGACTGTAAACCAGTGATACTGTAAACCAGTAATAATGAGTGTAAACCAGATCTGTCTCCCTTTGTACAACATTTTGAAGAGAAGGTCAAGTACAATCTACATAAAATGTAGAAAGCTATGTTTTTAAAGATGAAGAAAATTCACAACTTTTAAACATTTCATGTGTTTTAACTCCTTAAAAATGTTTCTTACAAAAATCGTATCAAATACAACCTGGGAATATAACTGTTCTTTGATAGATTTAGGCGTTTAAAGTAAAACACTTGAGTTTTCTGGCCCTGACGTCAGGCCATAGATTTGCAGGGTGATAATTTTCTCTGAATTTCAGTGAAAAGGTTGCTGATAATTGTAATATTTAAAGAAATTTTAAAAATTACATTTCTGTTCGATGACCAAATTTGCCTGTAGTAGCATGTATACATATATCCTGTGTTTGGGATTTAGCTTTTTTTACATCATTTTGAAGTAAGATGACATTTCAGGTAAATGTAAGTCAACGGACGTTTTTCCAGCGGCTGAAGATGTAAATCTTGCTGCAGTGATTCTTTGTGGTAGTTTTTGATTGTACCTTGTACAATCAAGGCACGTTTGGCAATGTACAAGTTGGTTTTGTTGTTACAAATCCCCAGGCCCTAAATAACAAAGAATGCCTTATAAAAATGCTTAAAGAAGGAAAGAAAGAAAAACCCAAAACTTTTATATCCTTAGGATTCAAATATAGTGGATATTTATATGGTAGATGAATTGCTCAGGTACAACAGATTCTTTTTCACTGAGCTGCAATTCAAGTAGTTTCCTTGTGCGTGGTGAAGGATACAGTGCCTTATGTGCCTAACCTTGAGTACTGCAGGCACTTTGACCTAAATTTGCAAGCCCACTGTCAGTGGTATGCAATCTCATAGTGGTGGTGTCTTAGGGTGTAGCTCAGAGCGTGGGTTACCACTGTCCCCCAGTTTGGCAGCTCTGCCTGTGGCCAGTCAGGGAATTCCCATGAGTCAGAATAATATGGGGCTTTTCATCTTCCTATTAGGTAAACTATGTGAAATTATTTTTCAGGTAAAACGTTAATACAAATTGTCACATATGTTGTCCCCACTATATATCGTAATATAAATGTCTTTTTAAATTAATGCTTTCTAAATATCAGGCCTTAAACTGTGCAAGAGGTGTATAAATGGCTGTTGCTGAGCAACAAGACAAAATACACTCTGTGCCCAAAGAATGCTACTACCTTTAAGAAAATCGATAATTTTTGCTTTGATTCTTTTGCAAAGTTAATGATGCCATTTTCCCCAGGCTGTAAGAAGAATTTAGATGAGTTGGTCAGAGCTTTTGCAGCAGCCTGCTTGTTGTGGAAATGCTCTACTTTTCCATCCTCCCTGGTTCCTTGGCATTTTTATGAAAGGGGAGTAAAGTCTTGTCTGTCTTTTTAAACTGCAACTTTGTTAATAGAAATGCAGTCCTTCCCTGGGACTGCCTGCGTATCGCAGGACAGATGGCAGAAATTTTAGTGGTTTCAGCAGTGGAAGGAAAGGGACATCCTCCCACCTTGTGTGGGAGTGATCAGGATCTCTTTGTAGGGGATCCAGGTTGGTCAAGTTAAGACTTGTGTTCGACTTGTTACACCTGGCTGTGCATCTGCTTATGTTGTTAATATAAAAGCTAAACTTTTCTGTTTCAAGTGTTTCTGGACTTAGTATTATCATTCATGGTGGAGGCACTGTGAACCAAGTATAGGGAAAAATATAAAGCTGAAAAGAAATTATTCTAATAGTATCAAATTATGTTTTCAGAGCAACCCTATCCAAGGAAATTGCACAGCTCAGAAATCCCTTTCTAATGAGTCTGCATTTTGCATAGATAAGTTCAACACTTGTGCACTGTGAACTTTTATGACTTTGTGCTCTGGTTTTTTGTTATGCCTTGCTAGCGTAGACACTCTTCTTATTCCAGCCTAATAATGCAGCCTGCTCTCTCCAGGTGGCCATGTTCAGTTAGCAACAGGTTTAGACTGAACAATTTTGGTCAAATTTGGCTTTGACTTTCTGTTCCATTGGCTCCTTCAGCTAGTGGTGCCAGAATTGATGGTATCTCTGATCCAGGCATTAATGAGCTACTTTATTCCACCCAAAAACAAGGTCATTCTTGAAACAGGGAGAGGCAACGTCTCT
The DNA here is from genome assembly GCF_031877795.1 of Strix aluco. Classification (NCBI taxonomy): domain Eukaryota; kingdom Metazoa; phylum Chordata; class Aves; order Strigiformes; family Strigidae; genus Strix; species Strix aluco. Next base: position 24,913,012 of record NC_133942.1, on the reverse strand, counting down.
TAAATTTTTAATGGTTAACATCTGAAAAACTGTGGGTTTTGAGCCTGGCTGTAAATAAATAATGATCTCTGCTGAAGTGAAAATCATACAAGTTCACTTGTATGGGTAGATCTTGCTGAGAAACTAGGGACAGCTTTTTATGAGTTTAAATTTCCTTTTTAGGATGTAGATAATTTCATGAACTCTTGCAGCTTTTATCAAAAGAGCTGTTAAGCTGGGAAGATACCTCTATCTCCTGCAGTATTTGTGATTGTGCAGTGGAAGTAGAAAACTATTTGACTGCTGAAGTGATGGCCGAGCCGCTTGCATTGCTAATTCCGTTGTCAGCAATGTCAATTAGTACTTCAAGAGGTTAATATCACAGAAGAGAGGCTTTGTGAGTCATATGGTCTTATTTGATAGATAATTATTATAGTCTGCTGATTTCTTCATGTGATCTAAGATGAAATCATGAGGTATGAGGGAATACTGCAATTTCCTATTATATTTTATTATGTAGAACTGTGGCAATACAGCTAGCTTTCTGACCCACCAGTAAAAAACAAAAGCGTCTCCCTGTATTTTTTTCTCCTGTGAACTCTTTTACAGTCACTATATAGATATCACTAAGCCATTGCCTTTCAGCAGCCCAAGTTGTCCTTCCTTGAACAAAGTATGGTGATTCCACAGTTCCATGTGATTTTGGAGGGGGTGGGGTTTTTTATGTTAGACTGCTGAGGCTGAAAGAGAGTCTAGGCAAGACATTGAGTTTTGAAATAGTCCTGTCAGTATGCATTTAATTATTTGTTTTCCTCCTGAATTCAAGGGCATCTCATCTGTGTGCCTTATATTTTCATTCTAATTTTTTTAAAGCTAGTTTAGAGTAAGCAATGGTCCAGTGAATGCTGGGCTGGAGATAGCTGGCTGCTGTCTCCAGCCCATAGTGCCTGCATGATGCTGTGTCTTTGCCGTAGGGCGAGAGGATGGGCTGCATGTCCTCCTCTCATGCCTCTTTCAGTCCTACATCTCCTATGGGGACAGGAAGAAGTCATCAGGGGTGAGCCAGAAACACACCCGCAAAGAAAGTACAACATTATCACCTTGATAGCAAAGCTAAGTTTATTAGAGCCAAATGAATACTGAAACGTAAAGTGCAGGTGATGCTATTGGTAAGCTTGGGGTGACACGAAAGGTAACAATATTTACCTGAAATTTCATTTACTGCCTTTCCTTGAGTAAATCATACTGTTCTCTCCCCTATCAGCAGTTTTATTCTGGTGGTTCAAAATTTACATTGAACTATTACAAAGAGTGATATATTAATTGATCATAATCAGGTGCAATTTCACTAAAGTTCATTTGATTCTTGTCATAATTTTTATTGTCATTTCAGTGCTAGAATTTTGGAATTTATTGTCGGTTTTAGGCTAGAATTTCCTTCCCTTTTTAGAAGGCTAATTTGTAAATCGGTGTCTCTGGAAGTTTATCTCATTTTATTCTTATTTTAATGTAGTCATAAACTTGATTTTGTATAATAATAAATAAAGAGAGATCAATAGTAGAGATACTAAGTAAGGTATTTCCCAAGAGAGAGGCCTCTGGTCCTGTTTCCACCAGTGGTGGTGCTTTGTTTTCTGCTATGGGGTTGAATCCCAGTAAAGGCTAGGCAGCAGTGGATTTTAACATCAACTGATTATATAAAAGATAGAATGAAAATCAGATTTTGCAAATTATTCTGCTAAATTAATGAGGTGAGAAAGTTGTGAAATGATTCAGTGCTTATAATTAGGAACCTCTCTCTCTTTCCTCCCACCTGTTCTTTTTTACCAGGTGTTTTCTTTGGCAGGGATTTAGGGCTAGGCAATGGTGCTAGAGATGAAAAGCTGCAGCTTAGTGCTCATAGGACGGCTTTAATAGCTGTAGGGTTATGTCATGTGGAAGGTTCAGCTGTCTGTAGTAACCCAGTTTCTATGGTGATCTGTTTTCTGCTTTCTCTTTCCCTTCTTTAGACCCTAGAAAATGTACAGTTTCAGCTGAAGAAATTAAAGGTGCCTGTTTCATGCTGGCATAGATCATGTTAGAGATTGCTACACAGCATTTGCTGCCTGAAGTTAACAGTATTTGTGTCTTAGGGGGCTGCTGCCTTTTTTACATCAGAAAACTTTTCTTTGTGTAGCCTAGAGGAAACCAGCCTGCTAACCTGTTTTGCTAGACAGTATTTAAATGCTTTCCTCTTTTGTATTACATTTACTTTGCTTTCTGTTAATTCCTGTGATGAGAGGGAAGTCTTTTGGGGGAGTGGGGAAGAGGGTATGTAAATGATAAAGTAGCACTGCACTTTGGTACTGAAAACAATAGCAAATATATATGAAACTAATAAAACTCAAAGGAAAAAAACAACATAACCACATATTTACTACAAAGAACAAAGTTTCTTGTCTTTGTATAAGTAGATTCTTAGGGCTGGCATAAACATCCAGTGAAGATGGAGAAAGACCAGGTGTGGGAACATAACATGCTCTGTAGTGGAAACAATGAAAGTTAATTTTTAATTCTTTATTTCATTATTCTTCTCCTTTCACTTGGTAGAGGGAATTCGTTTACATGTATGGCATAAGCTTCTCAGGAGTCTGGGAGCTTTCTAGATGAAGGCAGCAGCGGTGCTTTGAAGGCTGCAGTGTGTTGAGGGTAAAAGCCCTTGATTTTGGCTGTTGTAAATTACTCACGTGCACTGTTCTTGAGAAGCATCCACGGTATGGGAGGCAAATTGCTTTGTGAAGTTCAAAATAATTCCAGGCACTGAGCTTCCCTGGCAGCCTCCAGGCAGGCAGGGTGCGTATCTCTCTCCTGGGCCAGGTGCTCCTTGGGACTCGCTCCCCAACTTGCTGCCTTTGCTGAACACATTTGATTGTTTCCTGTTCGTGCAATAAGAAGGCAATATGAAGTTTGGTCTTCCCTAGTAGAAACAAGAAGCTTGTCAATTTAAGTAGTGGGAAAACTGGGTTAATAAGAGGGGAGAAAAAAAAAGCTTCAGCATTCTTTGAGGCAGAAGATGCTATACAAAAATAAGTTGTGTAAGAGTAGGTGATGAAGCTGTATGACCCAATGCAGTTTTCTCTGCATCAAATGCCGTGCTTTGACAAATACATTACAGTTATTTTGAAATAATTTAGTGGATTTAGACTGTTTTGCAATATGGCTGCACCTCTGAAGCCAAGAAGCTGTTTTGTTTGTAGAGGGGATAGGTGTGGGATGATCTCAGTGCTCTCCAGGCGTTGCAAGAGCATCAGTTCAGAAGCTTTAATATATTATAAATTTCATAGCCTTTTCCTTTTGTTACTCAAGAGCTAGTTTCATTTGTATTTGCGTGTACATGCAACTGTATAAGTAACTAGATGGTTTCTGTATACCTCTCATTGATTCTTGAATATGACATAACCATTACATCTTCATTCTTTTAAAAATACGAATATTCCTTCTGTTTTTGAAAACAAGTCATATGTTTGTTTGGGTTACTTTTATGAATAAAGTTTGGGTGAAAATGGTCATTAACTAGAATGCTGGTTTGGGCTTTTTTCTATTGTTTGGAGGCCTTTTCAACCAAATCTCTTCTGTTTGGTTTTTTTTTTGGCATTCTGGAGATAATCCATTTTAAACTTGCTCTATTTGCAGCCACAAAGGAAAGAGCTTTTAATACTTGAGATTGGGTGGCTTTGCCTGAATTAACACAGATGTGCCAAAGTGTTCTCTTAGGGGGAAATAAAAGGAAAAAAAAAAAGCTGTATAATGTTATGCTGCAAATGCATTTAGAACCTACTCAGAAGAGTTACTCTGAGTAGTTTTTTTGATAGCCAAGTTTTTGATCTCAGAAAACACGGATTTTTCGCTTTGTAGATTTTCAGCATTGAATGTGTATCTTGGAACATTATTTTGCATGGAAAATGTCTTTTTATTTCCATGTAGGTGATAAAATTAAGCTCGTGTAGCCTTTTATCAATAGAACAACTTATTCACCTCAGACGTACTAATTAACTTGTCTCTTACTTAAGGGTTTGGCGATTAAACATGTATTTAGAAAAGAAAAAAATGGTTTTGGTGTCATGTATATTGATGATTTAACTATATTGCAACAAGAAGTCACTGATATTTTGCTGTTGTTATTGTATTGCAGTATGCCAGGGTTTGGATCCCTGATCCAGAGGAGGTCTGGAAGTCAGCAGAACTTCTCAAAGATTATAAACCTGGAGATAAAGTCCTGCAGCTTCGACTTGAAGAGGGCAAGGTAGGTCTGCATATTGTTCGTAAGCTGATCGTTCCTGTTCCCCACCGGAGACTGAAGTATCTAATGCAGGAGGCTGTACTGTCAAAATGTATCCGTATTTATGTATGTGCAATTATTCTTGTCCACCAACTTTCAGTAGTATTTTTTGGTGTGATAAATTATACTGTTTAGTTACAAAAATTCATTTTGCCTGATTTTTAAAATAAATAACATTTTAAAATTGTTGCTTTTATCCAACTGCCTATTACGTTCAATTGCATCATCTTTTTCTACCTATGCTGGTAAATTTATAACCCTGGTTTGATTCTCCAGTGAGAACAGTGTTGCCGAGAAAGAACTGTGACTTTTAAGTTGAGCAAAACCACTGGAAGATGATAAAGATAAAAAGGGGCAAGGATTAAGGGCATTACGAAAATGATACTGTGTACAGTGTAGAGAAATGATGACATCTACAAAAAGCTCACATCCTTCTAGTGAAGGCCTGTTCATTTTTTTTGCATGCCATTTAAATGATTATTTAATTTTAATATATAATGATGGTGGTTCCTCAGATCTTCTAATGGAATGGTCAAATATTTATTATTAATTTCTTTTTTTCTTACCAGTGGGAAGCTTAGATTCTACTGTCATGTTGAGGCCTACATAGCAATGAAGGAGAAGGAACAGACTGTATATATAGAGTAGCTTCTAAATAAAATATCTTACTTGAATGAATTTCAGTGTTTGACTCACGTTTCTTATATTGCAAACTCAGTACAACCTTTTTTAATCTGACAGAAGTGAATTTTCGCCCCACATATTCCAGGCTGTGTAGTGATGCTGCACACTTGCACGTTGCATGTAGTAGAATGGGGGTGTTTGCCAGTTAAGTCACATTGTGTGGCGACAAGGAAATAGCAGGTAGATAAAGTGATATTAGATCTAGAGACAGATCTCGATTAAAACATCTATATTAGAGATTAATTTATATCTGCAAAAATTGTAAGTATATTTTTTCATTTTATCTGTTCTTCATGGCGTTCTGCCAACATTCTCATGTCATATTAGTGTGTATGAAGCTGGCTGTAGACTGATGGGAATCTGCTTCCTCTGTCTGTTCTGCTCAAGAGGAAAATAATATGGAAAAATTGTGTAGATTTATGATATAACGTATTTTGGTTTATTTAATAACAAGATTTGGCAGCAAAAGCAAGTGGTTTGCTTAAGTAATAATCTAAAAAGATGATATCTGTTTACAGTTGCCTGTTATGTATATAAAAACCCTTTTGGGAAATTTTAAATGACATTTTTGGCGAAAGAACTACTAACTCAAATCACCAGATAATTTAAATCTTGCATTGTGTTTTTGTAACTTGGGTGTGTTTTGCTAGGAAGAGTGGCTAGAGGGACTGAAGGAAACCTAAACACCACCTCTTTCAACACGTGTTTCCATTTGATTTTCAGGACCTAGAATATTGCCTAGATCCGAAGACAAAGGAACTCCCGCCCTTGCGAAACCCTGACATACTTGTTGGTGAAAATGACCTCACAGCACTCAGTTATCTCCATGAACCTGCTGTTTTACACAACCTCAAAGTTCGCTTTATAGACTCTAAACTAATATATACCTATTGTGGCAAGTACTGTCTTTTCATACCATAATCTTTACAGAGAATGCCCTAGACAGAAAAAGGAAAGTTGATTATTGATATGTCTGCCTTTAAGTTAAAGTCATTTAATGATAGGGCATGTTGGGCTATTCTTTCGAAAGTCCCTATGTTTGTGGTTGTTAAGTGCATCAAGGGGACTTGAAAGTATTAAGGTTCAGAGAAAATTGTCTAGGCTAGCCTTGCTGTTTGGTGGATTTATTGCCCAGCTATGATTGCGTACCTCTGCATTGAGCTCCTTCGTCTCTGTATGGAAGATATCAGTTCATTTTCTTTTTCATGTTTTCCAATCAGTGCAACTATAGGAGTGAATTTGTAACAGTGCATGAGCCAATGCTTGTCTGATCACAATCAGGAACAATCTTGGTTTTAAACATACCATTTAACTCACTCTAGAGGTTACCCAAAATTGTAATTGCATGTGATATTTTCAAATGTCCAGAATGGGGGGAAGTTACTTTAATGATTACTTCATCATAAGTGCAGAATTACAGCTGAGTGGTCTATTTTAAAGAAACATTGAGAGATAGTTCAGGCTTAAAGTTTAGATTTCACACTTCTGGGCTTTTTTCTCTGTGTGCACGTGTTTCTTTTAAATCTCAGTGTTTAGTCAAAATACATTGCTAACTTTATTTAGTATAAACTTTCAATATACATAAACTTTTTAAATTTTTCAAATACTTCTCTAGCTGTTCTTTGCATGTTGTGCTAGTGCAGAAGGAACAGTTTAAGTAATTTTTTTTACTTTTTTTTTTTACATTAACTCAGGTAAGACAAAACATAATATGATGATGTGATTGCTAGAAACCAGATACCGAAAATTTCCTTCTCGTAGTTGTCTGATTAAGGCAAAGACACATTTTTCCAGTACATGTAGTCAAATTATCATTTGCGTATTCATTGTAGCTCAGTTTATGCCAGCAGAAGGCGTGTGCCATGATTTCTTTTTTAATACGCAATTTAACTTTGTTTCTAATCAGACTTTTGTAGGACAGTCCCAGTTCTTGATACCGCAAGCCAAAGTGTACTGAGCCTTCTTGATGTATTCATATATTATTCAACTTGCTGTTTATACACTGTTTTGCAAACTATAGAGTAGGGAAGTCATGTTGCAAGGTGGCCCTTGACAGATATCAGCTAATCATGGCTGCAGGTGTCTGAAGCAGGATTTTGTGTTTTGCAGCTGAAGGGCTTGTCTTGTCCTGGTCTGCATATGGAATATGCCAAGGTTCAGATTTTCCCTCTTCTGGACACTGTTACAGTTCCACCCATGATGATGGGTATTGAGAGCTAAGGCAACCAGCGTGTTAAACATGTTGTGATGGGCAGACTGCAGGCATTCATGTCCTGCCGCATTTTGCTCGCTCCAGCTATTCCTCACCTGCAGATGCTCAGCAGAGTGCATCTTCTCCCAGTCCTGCTCTCAGCAGTGTCCAGACCACAGGGGACTGAATCAGACGTTGACACCCTCTGCTTGCAGCCAGCCTCCATTCCTGTAGGAGTGGGAGATGATTCATACCCACGTCTCATCTCATGCTCTGACTGCATGACTAGAGGCACAGAATAATGTAAGTTGGAAGAGACCTCTGGGAGTCTTCAGTGAAGCTCTCTACTTAAAACAAGTCTGACCAGATCACATTGCTCAGGGCTTGGACCAAAGTATCTTGAGTATTTGAGTATTGCCAATGATGGAGACACGACAGCCTCTCTGGGCAACCCCTGCTGAGGGTGCACATTCTGGTCCTGGCACTGGGAAACTACCACAGTTCCCCCAGTTTAGACATTGTCTGTGTTTCTCACGCTAGTGTCCCCACAGCAAAGCTCTTGATGGGGGAATATTTTGTGAAAGGGCTTTTGTGCTACTACAGTCTCCATGCCTGAGCTTGTAAGGGGTTTTCAGTCTGAGTTTCATGGTCTCATGCCTACTGATACCACCATACCACTCCCACAAAACAGCCTGCCTGGTTTGTGTTTTGGCTGCTTGCAGACATGCTCTGTGTTTAGCATCATTTAAGAGGCTGTCAAAAGGAATGTGCTGTCTGCTAGTTTTGTTTTGCTGTGTTTGGCTTTAGTTGTGGGTTTGGGTGGTTTTATAGTTTCTCATAGGGCTGGAAGGTCTTTGGCTCTTCATGGATGGGTCTGCCAAAGGGCCTGGGGTGGCGGAGCTTGGTCAGCTGTTTTGCTCCCAAACAGGACTCAAGTGATGATTCAGGGAGCTGCATGCGGGTTTATTAGAAATGTGTGGATCCAGTAGTGTGGGGGTTCCCGGTGGTCAGCGTGTGGGTGAAGGATCTTTAGCGCTAACTGGTGGCCTGAGGAATGCAGTATGCTGTGGATTTATTAGTTTAGGATTTAGGCATACGTACATTATGTTATAAGCTAAGGAAAATAAAGTTGGCATGTCAGTCTTTAAAAACCCGATCCTTTGGTCACAGACATTCACTGCTCAAACCACTCTTATCAGTTCCTGTCCTGAGTACAAGTTACTTCCCCTCTACAAAGATTATTGCCTTAGAGCTCTGCCTGCGGAAGGAATTGTATTTGCCTCCTTAATCTGACTCGCACATTAGCTGGGTTAGTTTAAATACCCCAGGAAGGTGGTTTGAGCTAACCCAGCTGATTTAGCCTGAAGGATATTAAAAACACTTTAATCCACCAGGAGAATTATAGTAACATTATTCTCAACCAGCAGAACTAGAACTGGGACAGATGAATATCCACGGACCTAGAAATTAATTCAGCCATGCTGTCTTAGTGTAATATGTCAAATGGATTTTAAATTCTTTTAAATTTCACTTTGAAGTAATCCAAATTTTCAACAGAAAACTTCTTGATTTCTTAATTTCAAGTCAGCCTTTCACCAGCAATTCAGAGGTGATTTATAACTGTGCTTTACTGTTGGGAATACGAAATGAAGAATTAAGGAGGGAAGTTGAAAAGTTACAAAGGAAAATTTGAATGCTTACATTGAAATACTGCTATAGCTGTGATGAAAACTCAGTGAATACTGCCGTTTAGTTCAGATGTATGAAGTACTGCCTGCTATGCAGGAGAGCAACCTTTAATTTAAATTAATAAATTATTTAAATATCCAGTTTGTCCACAGATGGGTGAATACATTCAAGATAAAAGAACTAGATACACTTATTTTGGGTATATATAAGAAGAATGGCAAAAAAAGTATCCAGAGTTCAATTTAGTGTGATTGTAGGAATGAAAAAACACATAAATCTGATTTGGGAAAGGCCATGATATTTCTTAAAATAGCAATATGATTTAGTGGAGATAAAGAGAAGTTATATATAAATTAATCTGGATTGTAGTCTGGTGAGACAGACTGATTTAAAAGTTCCATAGAAAGCATATAATTTCTAACTCACTTGGTTTGGATATTTCCAGATGGTAGTTGCTTGTTGATTTTACAGATTGCTACTGAAGTTAAGTGATTTAATATGCTGGAGACTTGTCATGGGGCTGCTTGTTTTGAATTCAAGGGTTTATTTTTGCCAATGTAGCCAAAAGCAGGAGGGAATTGTCTGAAGTCTCACACAGCTTTTTTTTTAATGTCTCTTTGATTAGGCTTGCAAGCCTGGGAGGCTTGGCAGCATGGCCTTACTTAACTTTTTACATTTTCACAGTTACAAAGGGCAGATGTTAAAGACTGACACTGAAAATATTGTTTGAGTCTGCTAGTACTGAGGTCCCTTCCCCTCCCTAACCCCCCGTCTTATTTTTTTGGTTCATCACTACAGCATTAGAATTTAGCACAAATTTTTATAGAGACTTTTCACTTGAGCTCCTGAGTCATTTCAGTGAAGTCACAGCTGATGGAAAAACACTGACTCTACTTACATGGGCGTGTCTAGACATAAAACTTGCCATACATTTGAGGAAATAGAGGTCTCTCAGATCTCTTTGCAAAAGATATGCTATTTGCTATGGTTGGTGCTTGATCTATATGGTTTGTGCTTGATCTTGCAAATGCATGACAGGATTTAAAGATGGGATGATGCTCCCAGCAGCAGTGCCAGACTGTAGATGCTTTCACTTCCCTTCTCCCAGTTTTTCTATGGAAAATTTCTTAGATAGACATCACAATGCTGTAATCTGCACAGAGCAGAGGGCTGGGATCTGCACTGAGGAAGTCTCTGTGTGCATGTGAATTTCTGAGTAAATTTAGAAGCGAGTTGAGTGCTATGGAAATGCTTCTGGTGCAGGTTCTTCAGGGATGGTTTGTCCAAGGAGAATGCTTGCTATAGTCACTATGCAGCCATCTGCACCTGCGTTGTCGCTTTTAGGCACCAAAATATATATGTAAGAAGAAATTCTATTTTTAAAATGGCCACAGTTAAAATTAGAGTTTCTGGTTTTTTTTCCCCGTATCACATTGTCAAGGTGAGGAGGAATTGCCCTGTCAAGAGGGTACAGTTTGCCTGACACAGCTGGGTCTCATGTGGCACTGATCAGTGTTTTCACCCCTGCACAGAGCAAATAAGTATTCCCTACCCATTATAAATGCTGCAGGAGGGAAGGTATAAGTAATCTTTGTCAGATCATCCCTGTGAGCAATCCTCATCTGTCAATGAAAAAGAAGATTGTACCAAAAGCATTTGAGATCTCGCTTTGTGGCTAGGAAAGATGTACAGAGTAAGACTAAGTTTTCCTGTGCGGGGAGAGTAGAAGGATGGCATGAGTTTAGAAATGCTGTAGTAATGAGTGGTATTAAAAAAGGCAGATAGACACTAGAAAATAGAAGGTGTAAGTAGTTATGGATGTATAAGATGAGGGTTTTACAGTGCCTTCTAGAGTTGTAGTTACTTAATTTCCTGTCATGACTCTGTACTGCTGTGTGTCAGCCCTATGAAATATGTCTACATGTATTTTTTTTGATCCCTTTGAGCGGGAGGTTGTCCTGCCTGACTGGCAGAGATGCCCTGGAATCCCAATTACACCATGACTCTACTTTGTTGCCTGTTACAAAAACTGAAGATGTTATTCCTGGGCACAGCATAAGGGGTGATGGGTTAACACACTTCACATATCCAAACGTGGTTATTATTCACAAATCATGTTATCATTTGTAAAACACGGGGAACTACAATGCACATTCATTGGTTTACTGCACTGAGCAGGTGGTATTTCAGGTGGACACACTGAATCTGGTTTTGTGCATGCTAGCTGTAGAAAAGGCAGATAGAGGAAAAAAAGTAAAAAGTTGTTCCTGATGTGTTTCCTAAAGCAGGGTAGAAGTAGACTCTTCTGATGCTTTTTGTGTGCAAATCTGTGGTCAGAATAAATATCTGTTGAAGTCAGTAATATCAGATTTTTATTCTTCTCTAGTTGATATTTTTAGAACGGTTAGAACAATTGTTGGCGTTACAGCCATTTTTTGGTTTGTTTTATTTTGAAAGAACTATTCATAATTCCTTTTGTTTAATCTCCTTTGTAGGTATTGTCTTAGTGGCCATAAATCCTTATGAACAACTGCCTATCTATGGCGAAGATATCATCAATGCATACAGCGGCCAAAATATGGGGGATATGGATCCACATATCTTTGCGGTGGCTGAAGAAGCGTATAAGCAGATGGCCAGGTTTGTAGTCCATGAATCTTGAATTCATTGTTTTTCTAAAAGGAATAAGACTTCACATTTCTGGCCAATGGCCTTCTCTTTAATTTATAGCTCATGAAATATTTTGCAAGATCTGTCTTTTATCCGGTGTTCTGGTACATTTCACGAGAGGGTAAGTTGCCTGCATTAGCGAACAGTAAAGCATTATGAATGCCGTGGAGATCATGGCCACTAACAGGTAACAGGAATAACCATAGATCTTGTCAGTATTTAGGTCTAAAATTAGCCCAGTGCGTTTGAAGGTTCTGTGGTTGTAGTTTGATTAGCAAAATGTGGAGATACTTTTTAATCATCAGTAGACTTCTAAAGAGTGCCAGATTCTTAACTGTTTCATATTTACATGTGATACTGAGAACAGAAAAAAAAACCCCACTCAGTTTATGAGTGCTATTACAGGCTCCTAGTCATGCCAGTAAAGTCCCAGCTACCGCAATCTGCCTGTGACGGTTGTTGACTAGAATTAAGAGGGAGCAGAGGGACAATTGCACAGAGTGCCTGAAAACGGTGTCTCTGAGGTCACTGTAATAGCTGTGCAGAAAATCCTCATTTCTTTAAATATTGCATGAAAATGAACTTGTCACCCAAGCAGAGTGGTTATTAGAAACTTCTTCCCCTTCACCCCAAGAGCCTGCCAGTTTGAGGAACTTTTGAAATATTTCACTTCTAGAATAAAGATCTTTTGGGCTACTGTGTGGTCTTTGATTAGAAAGATGGTCCATGATAATCTCACTGGTTAACTGCAAGCTATTGATAGAGTTTTCCTTGTTAACAGTACGGCCCATGATCAAATTAATCAAGTAAAACACTGTCAGATCTCTGGATTAATTGTGGTGGCCTTCAAGCTGTACTTCAGGAGGGGAGGCAAGAGGAGAATGGGTTGAAATTTCATGTTTTAAATTAGCTATCCGTTAATTTAAGAATCCATATGAGAGCTGGAATGAACAAAATGCTCCATACGCTGTGAAGTTAGTCAGCTGCGTACGCGAATATGGTGATTCATGATACCCACGTAATAGATAATTTCAAAAGAAAACAGTATGGTACACTGCAACGTTTCATGACTTAAGTAATTGCGAAATAGCCAGTGTTTCAAAAATACTCTACATTTGCACTGTTGTAAGGTGAATACCTCTGCCATTCTTCCTTTCTGCTAAGAAAAGAGACATATAATCTGGTATGGGAATATAAAGGCAAAACTGTGTTACTACAGTCACATTTGCATTGTGGCTCTTTCAGTCTAGATCACTGTTGTTTTAAACAGATTTGCTACTCAAGTCCCTTTAAAAGTGCTACCAAATAAGAATTTATTAGCCTTATTTTACATCTGAGGCACGGTACAGTGACCTGCAATTATATGTCGGTGATGAATGTAATCCAGACTCTCCCAGAATTTTTGCTCTTAATATTAACCAGGGAAAGCAAGAGGCTGGGGGGGGGGATCTCTCTCCACTGGCTGTCTCTAACCACTGTCAGAAGCGGGCTTACCTCTGAGCTGGGTTGTCAGATTGCCTGTATTCTGTGTGCTTGTTAACTGAAGCCTGCGCAGTGGAGATTTCTATCTGCCACCATCTGCATTCTCTGCTGTCAGAGGAAGACTCAGGGCTGAGATTTTGGCTAGAGTTTCTGCTGTGGTTTTTCGTTTTTGTGTTAATTGCCTGCTCTTCAGCTCTTGCTGCGCCCTCCGGCAATTCTGCTGTCCTGAATAACAACAAATAAGATGCAGCAGAAGTTCCTTTTTGAAACAAATTATGAGAAATTATATAAGCACAGAAATGATCTTAAATAATCCTTTTGCATTAATGAATTAATTCCTTTGTGTGTCTACAACATGTTATAAACAATGTTATTCTTTTATGAATAACTGACAGTACTTTCATAGGTGCAAAATTAAATCTGAGCACCCAATGAAAAATAAAAATCCCTCTACACTGAAGTAACAATTTCATTGTTTATTTAGTTTCCCAATGTTTATTTGCTTTTCTCTCTCTATTTTTTTGTTTTGGCTTGTTTATTTTTAAGAACTTTTTCTGTCATTTGGACATAGTGGGTTTGCCCACTGAATTTTGTTTTCTAGTGCTGTTTCCAGTTCCTTAATCAGTTCCTTAATTCCTGCCCTTTAACTTCAGCGATGCTTTCTACATTCTGAACAAATCACCTTTTACTCCTGACTTATGAAGTTAAAGAAAAAATGTGCAGATTTGCATTTCTGCAGCTGGTTATTTAAAAATGAAAATCAGATTGTCTGTGACTGTTTCATTAATGCTTTAATAATTGCGTTGAATATTCATATGGTAGCTACTCGTATGGTATTAATCTGCATTTATGCATGTGCTTGGTGAGATTTATTTTTGTGTTAGTTTTTAATTTTTCCTGGCTTGATGTTTAAATGATCACTGGAATAATTAGGCATGATGCTTCTATCCATAAGGCTTCAGTGAGCTCCTCTAAATATTTACTCCTTAGGTCGTCTTGTTAAGTTGTAATTTAATGATTTAGAATTTGTTCTTGCCAACTTCATTACTTCATCTGCTGTGGCTGAGAAACTCCTTCCATGTGCATGGTTGTAACTGAATGATCTCGGTTGTCTTCTTCAAAGAAAATGCCCTATGACAGCAGTCAGGAAAGCTAGTGATTGTACGCTAAATATTTGCATTGTGTCTTCAGAAGAAAATAACAGTGCAAAAATGTTGGCTGCTGGAATGACAGGGATGGAGCTCACATCTGTCTTGTGCACAAAAAGTGATATTCAGTAACTGCTTGGGGCTAATTGCAATGTAATGCGGCACATAAAGATACCTTCGTATGTGAAATTTTCTGCCCAGAGAGCGCCAAATGATGTGGTATGTGTGGGCTGTGGTGTGCCCATTTGGGCATCCGTTACTTCCTCTTTCAACAGCAGTTCTGTCACCAGTTTCCAGCGGAGGGTCAGTGAAAAGGAATATGGCTTGTTTTTACCCATAGCTGACAATGAAATAAGTGATTATGGTTTGCTCAGTAGCTTCTTGTCTTTTTCAGCACAGGAGAATGTGCACAGCTTTTTTAAGACTAATCCTATTTTGGATTATTATTTATTTTCTTTTTTATTTTTTCTCCCTGCCCCACCCCCCCCATCTTTGTGCCCTTTTCCTTTTCTCTCTCCATTTCCTACTGCTCCTCTGCACAGACTGACAGCTTCATTCCCAACACCTTTCCTCTGCTGTGCCCAAAACAAGCAATTAACTACTTTTACAACTGCATTTAAATTGTGTTAGGCTTAGGGTTATGTACGCCTCATACTTACTAATAACTTTATTGGTCTGGGTTTTCTGATCCTCTAGACAGCAGGTGTAAGGGTTCCAGAGCAGATCTCTTCCTCTGTCCGAGCGAGAGGGATCCGCCTGCGAGCATGTCCCGGTGGGAGGGAGCAGGATCGGTCGGATGGGGACCTGTCTGAGAGGCTCCCCCCTGTCACAGGGGTTTCGTGCAGAGCGGTTTGGGGGCTGCTGTGGTTCTGCAGGAACAGCTGTAACAAGCTGTGCTTTTGGAAAGAGCTGGGACCTGCACTGAGAGGTATCTCCTCACGGATAGTGAATGTCTTGTTCATGGATAGTTTGCTTCATTTGAGCAAACATATACAGGTTTGGGACAATGTTTAAGGCAGATGAGCAATTTAAAAGGAAGTAAATTACTACTGAGAAACTTATTTTTGTCTCTGAAATATAAACCACAATGTCAGCATGTGGGTGTTTGCATGTGTTGAACCCTTTGAACTGCAATGCATACCTCTTCTGTAAGTCAGCATTTCCAAATTATTAAAAAAAAAGTTCAGTCTTCACAGCTACCCCTCTGTGGTAACTATGAAAATTGAGGCAAAGCATCAGTTGGCAAGTATTTGATTTTTTTTTTTTTTTTTTTTGGAAAGCATTACAACTTCAGTAGGAATCATAACCATCAGCAGGTGCAGCTCATTTTCTTTGTAATACTCAGTAGAAGCCTCCATTTCTAACTGTTATGGTTTGCAATAAGAGGAGATGTTGATGATTATACTCTTGAAACTGTTAAGAATTGCATTAATGTATGAGACTTATGATTATCACTTTCATAACACAATTAGGGAAAGAACTTAAAAATCATTTACCCTTCCCCTGCCTAGTAAGGGTATATTGCAGTAATCAAGATAATGCATTTTTTTTGTTGGTCTGTTCCATCCTACTTGTGGTTGATGACAGATACAGCAGAGTTCAGTGCTTTTCAGTTTAATAAATTAACTTTGGAGATTTCCTTCTGATAAATTAGTAAAGTTGTCTAGCATAGTACAAGTTGAATGTAACATTTGCAAACAGAATTACATACTGATGAGATCCCTATAAAACCCAATGAATACCAGGATGAAAAGCAACAGTGTTTAAAACAGCAGTCTCCAAAGTTTTGCTTTTTCTGTTTGGACAAAGTATAATGATTTATTCAATTAGTGTGTATCTTTTTCATTAAATTACCTTTAATAAGCAGGCTGCCTCTTTGTTTTGTCAGATTTTTGGCATGTGTTTGATGGCTCTTGGCTACAGGAAGATTTTTTTTCTATCGGTTTTTGTTCAAAAGGAAGCTTGGTGAGCTGTTGAGTAGGTGTTTTGAAAGCACCTTTACTGACAGTTGCCAGTTATCCCAGGCATCCCAAGATGATGTCCTCGTATAAAAATGCATGTTTGATCAGCTGCTGCTTTGCTTCCGAGCGTCGCGTAAATGGATACTCTCTTCTCCCCTGGCAGCAGTTGGGAGGGGGATGATTAACAGCCCATCATGGATCTGCATCCAGTTATGAAATGAGATCCTGCTGTGGTGGGTGCTGTACAAACATAAAATGGCCTTCTCTGACTTAGGGCTTTGACATATGACTTTTTAAATGAAATACCTTGAAAAGAGATGGTACTTTTGGGGCTCTGTTGTTAAAATTAGAATGAAAAGGGAAATTGCCCTTTCTGTTGAGAACAGATTATTTTGGAATAGTCTCTTATACTTTGGGTCTGACATTTTATGATGTTACAGGTAAAAGACAGCAGATGGGGTAATCAACTTGATGTAACGTCAGGGACCTACTTGTCTGAGCAGTGATATTTTTAGGCAACGAAAGGGTTAAGTGTGGTCACAGCTGGAAAGTAGAGTTCATGTGAGGTGTCCTGCTGGTAGCTAAGCAATGAGCTTTCCTAAACTATTGCAGGAGTGACCTCTGACTAATCCCTAGATAAATCAGTTGCATAGTGCTGGCTCATCTTTGTGCTCCTCTGGAGTGCAATCTGTCATGATTTTGCAGCATGTGCTGACCTCAGTTTTCTTCATTTGTATGTGTCGAGAGATGTTACCATCAATTCATTATCTTTTCACCTTTTGCCATTTCTACAGTCAAGAGCTGTGTTTCCTGGATACAATTAAAATGGCAAGTGGTGTGATTTGTTAATTTTTTTTTTTTAAAAAGTACATCTGCTGGTTTTAAGAATATTGCAGAACTTTTTTACCAAGCTGCTGTTGAAGAGGACCAAAAGATGCTTAAGAACTTGAGGTGTTTCGGAGTGACTGAGTTTGCAGCTGGAACACACTCAAGAGAATTCAGGTTATGTATAATAGTAATATTTCACCTTCGTTTGGCACTTACCATGAGCAGATCTCAGTGCTCTATAGAAGAGATCACTATCATTATTTCCATTTTATAGGTTAAAACAGCCATGGGGAGTGACAAAAGCAGGGCATAGAGCCCCTGGATCAAAATCCTGATCCAGTGTCTGGTAACTTGATCACACCAACTTGACAATAAAATATGTGAGAAAAGAGTATGTAATTGATAGTGCAGCAGTTAAATGGGTTTTCTGGTAACATTCTCCCAAAGCTAATTTGTTTTCAATATTAACATGCTGTATTTTGCATGCCTTAATTTCCTGCAGCATTAAGGGGTTTCCGTGCCAGGTAACATACATTGCATAATAATGTTTGCTTTCATGGAAGGCTTCATGGATTCCAGGAACTACAAGCATTCACCAAAGTCTGTCTCCTCTAATGCTGGTATATGAATTTTTGCTTGTCTAGAAGACGAGTAAGGCAGAGATGGTGTCCTGTGGCCATGTCTGGATCAGCCCAGAGTTGGTCCCAGGTGCTGAGCTTCCAGCCTCCGGTCCTGTGCTCAGAATGTCCTCTTTTCTCCAGTGGCTAAAGGAGATGTCAGTGAGAAATGCTGTTAGGCTTAAAGAAACTGGAGATATATTTAGAAATGTGGTTAAAGAACATGGTTTGTTGGACTAACGTTTCATGCCTATTAAAAATGCATGATTTTACAAAGAATTAATTTACTGCTTAGTCGGGAGCAATTGTGACTCAAGGTGCAACTGAATTGTTCTCTGAATTGGTAATGCATGGCATCTGTGAAGACCAGGATGTGTCAGGTCAGAGCATGTTAGATCCAGATAGTCAAAATAAGCCTATGGGTACAGGGTGCGCTGGTGGAACAGACCAAGCAATGTGGCTGCTGTTGTGCGCAAGAAGTGACTCTTGCTCCGGGGGCATAGCACTACTAATTCACTTTTTCTGTTCTTCTTTTACCCCCCCATCACATCACCACAGAATGGTTCAAAGCACTTTAGTCTCTAATAATAATCCTTAGCGCTTACATTGCACTTTGCACATTCTGGGCGTTTTACAAAATTTGCCTTGTTAAGCCACACAACAGCCCTTTGAGGGTGGAAAAAATAATTATCTGTGTCAGGCCGCACCTTTTGGGATGTGCCAACACAAGTGAATTTGGAGGCTTCGGCACTGGGAACGCCGGGATGACGTGGCTCTGCGGGAAAGGAAGGGCTGTGCCCACTGTGCAAAGGAGCACTGCATGGAGGAAACTTCAGAAATGAGGGAAAAGGGTTTCCTGAAGTATAGGTGAAGGTAGAGCGCTGGAGGTAGCATTTATCCATGCTGCCTGGTTGCAGGGGAGACTTCTGCAGAGGCAGGTGACCTCCCAGGGAGAGGGACTCAGCAGCTACGTAAAGAGAATGGAAAGATGGGCTTGTATCGTGTGGGCTCTGGGAAGCAACTGGAAAGTGAGAGGACAAAACAAGGGTGCTTTCCCATGTTAAGGAGGCTAAGAGCCAAATGCAGAAGCATGGGAGAACACAACTTATTTAGGGCTGCAGAGAACTTTGTGATTAAAATAGTTTGTTCAGAAGGTTGACGAAGGGCAAGACGTTGCCTCCTGCCCTCGATGTGAGAGCTGCCGGGAAGGCTGCCCGGACCTGGCTGCTGCTGTTCTGGATCAGTCTGAGAACATTAGAAAAGTGCTGAATGAATTCTTATTTATTTGTTTATTGAACAGTTAAATTACTTCTATTTGAAAAGCAAATCCTGGGTTTGTAGAGTTGCCAGTTTTTATAATGGCTTGTAACAGATGCTGTACACCCTGGGCTGAATTTCAAAGGCCTTTGCACTGAACAAGTGCTGCTAAACATGTACAGCCTTGTTTGCTGCCACACAACACTGCACTTAGGCAAAGGTGAAGCTAAATATATAGCACTGACTTGTGCTAAACCTTCCAGGGCTGGTGGGTTTTACAGCTGCCTTTCTTTTTAGGGTAAGTGTAAAAAGCAATTTTAGTCTTTTAGAAAATAACTGTAACAATGGAAACATCACACAGAAGTGGAGCACGATTGCTCAAAGAGTGAACCTGGGACCTACCCTGAAAGGGGACTGAGGAGGGCAGGTGTTGGGGAGAGCACAGGCTGGTGAGCTCTGCAAAAAATCCTGGATCTCTCCCAAAGCACATTGCGCCCTGAAAAACGAAGAATGTAAGCACGTATTTTGGTTTCAACACTGTATTCATTTCAGCCTTTATTGAAGTCAGACCTATTCAGTGAGCCTTCAGATGAGGTGTGCAAAACCTTATCATTTCATCTTATACCACAGATTTGTTCTTCTGTTGCTTTATTCTTTTCCCTGCATTTGTCTGCTATGCATCCGCCTTCCTACATTGGAAGATGCCCAGGCCCTTGAAGACGGTGCTCCCTTCAGCCTGCTGGGGCTGGCTGCCTGCGGCTGGGAAGTTCCTTCCTAAATTTCTTAATAAGTTAATCAAGCTGCTTTCTGTGAAGCTCGCAAAACATTTGATACTACAGAGAACTCTTAACTTTATGTTGATACCTGATGAAAGCTGATACACTTCACAAGAAAGGAATTTAAAACCTTTTCTGTGAGTAATTATTCCAAGACTGAGTAAGCTGTTTGGAATGGGTGGAGTATTAGGCATATTTCTCTGTTCCTATAACATTAATACTTGTACGTCATTTGGGAACACCGATAAAGCAGTTACAATAATATTTAGCACTTCCACACCGCTTTTATTTTGAGTGCATTGTATAAACGTCTTTTATTTCATCTTAGCAATGAGGAAGTTATTTGGTAAAATTTTCTGTGCTCTTGTTTTTGTTATAGCTGCCTCATGGGGGGAAACTGATCTTTATTAAACAGATTTGTTTAGTCATGCTCTCAGATACAAAGATGTGCGAATGTTCTGACTAGATACTGCAGGTTATTTTGGTCATATGCTGTCACAAATATGCAGCAGGGATGCTGAGAGATTGACTACAAAAAATAGGATGCTTACTTAGGTCAGAGTTATGTTTGCATTGCTGGAGACACTTAATCATGTCAGCTGCATGTATGTACGTGTATCCTTGCAGTTTGGAAATCTGCTTTATAGTGTAGGGTGTAAAACGTATCACTTAGCTTAAGCGAGGTTTGTGTTGGTCGCTAGTTAATCCTATGGCTCTCAGAGTAGCTGCAGCTAATGGAAGTACAGCAAAATTTCAAACATGCCAGCATTTCAGAGTGAATCCTATCTGACCTTTCAGCAATGTCATTAGTTTTTAAGTTATTTTCTTGGGTTGGTTTTCCTGCTGCCATAATTCAGCTGTAGGATGGCATATCACTAAGTTTCTTTCCTGTCTTTGATGGGCACGATGCATCTTAATGTTAGTGGTAATTATGTGTGTATGCTGAGAACAGGATCTATCCTAAATGTTCCCTGAGTCACAGGTTCCTTCCCTGGGAGTTTGTGTCAGGTTCTTTGATCATTCAAGATTCACTGTTTTGAAAATGTAAAGCAATTTCAGGCTTACAAGTCTACCTTATTACCACAGAACTACAGTAGAGAATCAGGAGCGAGATAAAGCAGACCAGACTGTCACTGCTAGATTAAATAAAATCTATTTATTGTGTTCTTGTTCTTGCATTGAAGCAGTAGAAGATTTCAATGTTTGAAGATCGCAGGATCAGGGCTTTAGTAACAGTTTGTGCTGTTTGATTTAAATAAAAAATGAAACTGTCACATGCTGTGGGGTTGGTGCCCTTAGCCATAAACTAGACCTGTTATTCCAAAAGAAAAGAAGAAACCAGTAGCAACTCCATAAAAAAAAAAAAGGCAATAGATTTAATTAAATCTCTTAGCACTGGAGCAGTGAGGAGAGATGTCCTGAAGGTGGTGGCCTTCAAACCACCCTGACAAGAAGCTTCTTTAAAAACATCAGCACCTCAGCAGTGTCCTCAAGGTTAACAAATGTAGATGATGTAGGATTAAAGGCAAGTAAGTACTAATGTTCTTCTCATCAAATTGCCCTGTTATTTGATGTCTTCATTTTATATTAAGGATATCTCACTCTGATCTTTTCTGCCAATCTCATCTATGTTATATGGCATTGAGACAACTCAACTTTGAAGTAGTTCATCACAGGCAAGCATTTCAAAGTCCACATCAGAATCTTTTAAAATCAGCTCTAATGATACCGTTTTGCCAGGTGGAGATGCTGGTGGCTTGGGTGTGAATGGATTGATACAAATATTGAAGTTGATGTCAATATTTATGTATTCCTTTTGTTTGTTTTCCCAGGCTGATGTTTTTGGGGTATGTATGCTTATATACATCCATTTGACGTTATTTGCTGTGGAGTCATGAGTCTGAAAGGCAAGATCAAGTGATACATCCAATGCATCACTCAGGAAGCAAAAAACCACAAAAACAATGTTGTGCTTTGATAATTAAATTGAATAGCTCTGGGCTTCTTTAATCCCCTCTGAAATGCTTATTGATGGATAGGTTTTTAACTGTTTTAGTGTTCCTGCTTCAGAGAGGGATTTTCTATTGGTATAGAGGAAGAAGGTAAACAAAAGATATCTGTAGGGATTTTTTAGTCTATATGTCTTGATTATCCTGATCAGGTTGGACAGTTTGCTGTGGAAATAATAGCCGTGATGGAGTAAGCTGTTTTGGTTTTTAAGGGAACCGACCTAAGTGGGTGTAGTGATCTTAAGGAATGAAAACTGTTTGAAAATTGACAATTCTGCCTTTAGTGTTAGCAACTTTAATGTTTTATTTCTTGCTCTGTTTTTTCTTTTTTCCCTCAATTTTTCCATTGGTCAACTGAAATTGTTAAAAGCTGCCTTAGATAATGACAGCTATCAATGATTAGTCAGCACTGCTGCAGCACTCTGTACACATTGAAGGAGGCCAGGGACAGTCTTGCTCTTGCTTCCACTGCAGCTGACAGCTGTGGCCTCATGGGCATAGCATTTCCTCCATTCTGAGCATCTCCTTTAGATTTCTATGAAATAAATTCTGATTTAAAGTTAGTAGTAGTCAATGCTATTAAAAGTATTTTATTAAGATACATGCATATCCTCAACAAAGAGTTTTTTTCATCTCTTGAAGACAAGATTATTTTTTTAAACCACTTTCTAATTTCTTGTGCATTGTCATTTCATTTGTATTCTGCAAAACCCTTTTCTGCATGTAAGGTATCTCAAGTCAGTTTGTAGCATTCTTTTTTTTCTCCAGTGCTGAACCTCCTTTGAGCAGAAGCTATCTTCAGTGTTGAATTTTGCAGTGTTTTTTCAAAGCATAAAAAACCCCCTGCTGGAATGTAGGTTGTAGTCTCAAGCTTCCATGAGTTAGGTAAGTCTACATCTATTCTGCTTTGGCACTCTGACAGTGAATTTCCTCATAAACATATTGCCTGTCGACAGAATTTTGTGAGTAAAGCAAAATTGTCTTTAAAATTTACAAGCCTAGGCACAAATCTGTTACTGTCCTTTACTGGAATTACAGTATGAAAAATTAGTGACATTTATTGCTCATTCTATGGCTGTTACTTGTCATAAGGAGTAGAGTTGTGTATGCCAAAGATATAGGATCTGAATATTAACTTTCAAAATTAGACATCAGCATTATTTTTCTGATAGATAACACTAATTATTTTAAATTATCAGTTACTTATTCCATAATGTGTTACTGTTCTTTTATTTGACAAGAAATAGCGTTATCCTCACATGACTCTTAAAGTACAGGCCTGAGAGAATGGATATTGAAGATTTCTGAATCAAGTCCCCTGCTACTGTAAGCAATCTCAGCCTATCATTTCACATTTCAGCTTGTGAAATCTCTGGGCCTGAAGTTTTATGTTGGTTTTGTCATTTCTTTATTGTTCTGCACTGTTCAGAAATGATAAAAGCTGAATATGATCCTGACCCATGCCTGAACATGGTACTTTGTGTTTCCATGAATGGTAAACTGCTCCCAGTCAATCTGTTTCAGTCTGCTTGGGTTAAGCAACTCTTTTCAAGATAATTTGGCTTAGTATCATATCACTGTAATGCTGTTCTGTATGCAAGATGTGATCGTTATCCACCTTTGGGTGAAAGAGGACTCCTCCACCTTCTCGTCTCCCATCTTGCTTTCCCTCATTTCTCTTTGTAAAAGCATAATTAAAATGTTCCCTCCATTCAATAGTAATCTTAATTTTAAAATAATCTAATTATGTGCTTTATCAGAGAAAAAGCCCCAAGAAGATGAAGAAGTATTGCATAGATAATGGATTGTGGCATCAGGCAGCAAAGTGGTGTCACACATAACACTGTTGCCCTACTTAGTTGTTTCATTGGCTGAAAGCTTTAATTATAGTTTTTTTCTGACTGGTGACATGTTAAGTGCTCAGAATGTTAGGTCAAAGGTTGGGGGCTAATGATTTAACTAAAAATAACTCCAAAGGTGTTATTTATAGCTGAGAAAGAACTCAGGGTGTTGTTACTTATGTTTTCTGGGGATTTTTTCCATTGTTTTGGGGGTTTTTTTGTTATTTTGTGGTTTTAATGCAGCCTGATGGTTAAAATTTCATTTGGCATAAGCAGAGGTTATATTTTAGATGGACCATTGCTTATACCAAACCATTAAAAGTAATTCTCACCACATTTCATGCAATATCCAAGGTGTTTTGATTCAATTGTACTTGTTATTTTCTTTTTAATGTGGCATTTTTTGTCTTTAAAGTTTAATGACATAAAAGAGCCCTCTGCTGAGCTGACACAGCTGCCTGTCAGGACTACCCCACCCTCCTCCTTGAAAGACTAAGTATCTTCCGCCTGTGGTAGGACATCCATATGCCAAGTCTTCCCTGGGGTTGTGGCAATAACAGCTCATTCCCTGCCGCTGTTGTATTTGGGGTGTTGTGTTACGCTGTCCTTTCTCCTCCTTCACATGTTGAGTGTGATCTTGGGCGTTTTGTTGTGTTTTCCTTTCTCTCTGCCAAAAAGCAGAAAGAATAATGTGCTAGAAGATGGTCACTCCAGTGTGTTAAAGCTAAACAATGGACTAATGTACTTTTGAAGACAAGAGTGGCTCTGAGCGTGGATGGAGCGCTGGCAGGGCAATGCGAGAGGACTGTCCTGCAGACAATGAGTGAGCCCTTTGTTTCTCACGATTGCTGTAGCTGCTGCAAACACAAATACTCATTGCAGAAGAAATTGCAGCAATGTTTTCAGCTCGCACAGAGCCAGCAGTGTCTTCTCTAGGCGAATTTATGAAGAGCGTATGTATATGTGTACTTATACAGTAGTACAGTAATGAATCCCTTATTCCTGAGCATGTGAATGAGTGCTAAGAAGAGTACGTCTTCATATCTTATGACGTGGGGGAAGGAAACTCTTGGCTAATTAGAAACAATATTCTTAAGGAGAAATTACTTCAACCTCATTTTTTCATTACTGTCTCTGAAAACATGGAGCTCCCTCCTCTGCAGTGCTCTGAAGAGCCTAGTGTTTGCTACCACTCCTGAGGTCCCGAGGAGGAAGTAGGGACTGCAAAACCAGCATGCACTTTCCATGCTCTCACACATGTCCTTTAGGGATGTGACAGTTAAAATGAGACACCTTTATTTCGAGGTTCCTCTCTTGGCAACAGAGTTAGTTTTTTGTTGACAGTTTTGTCAGAAGTCTTGTACTGAGGCTGCATTACTTTGTTTTCTGAAAGCCTTCTGTATTTGGGGACTAAGCTAAAAATAAGCTTAATCATCAGAGGATACATTTCATAGGGCTTGAGCTTCCTGAGTCTTCATATATTTAATGATACTTAATACATGAAACAGAGCTGGTGACCTACAAATGAAAAGCTTGTTATGTTGTTGCCCATCTTCTGTGTTAGGCAGCTCCTGAAATCAGACCAGAAGTTTCATATTTTAGAATGGTATGGGTTGTTTTTTCTATTTGAAAGAGCACAGGAGGAATAAAAGAGAGAGCAATGCCAGTCCTATGAAGAAATTATTCTCTGACTCACTGCAGGAACTGTCTGTGTGAGAGGAAAATTATTTATCATCAGTTATCCCATTTAAGCCTAGACGTTATGCTTTTGGTTGGACTTCTCCCACATCCTTCCGCTGCGCTTTTTGACCATGAGCGTCCATATAACTTGTGCCACCTCCTGATGTGCAGAGCTACAGGCTGTCCCTGGTGCATGTCTGTCTACTGCTGGTGGTCTCTGGGAGGGGGAATGGGGAAGAAGCAAGAGCGTTTCTTCTCTTCCCGGCTGGAAATCTTAATTGCTACTGTAAGGCATCCCAGGCACCACAGACCTCTCTGAGGAGCATGTGCAGCAGGCTTGGTGGCTGCTATAATAAGAGGTCTCATCGACAGGTGTTTTCATTTTCCTGTGGCCAAGGCTGGTGTCTCTGGCAGTTCAGTCTTTGTAACCTGGACTACACACAACCTGGTATCAAGCTGAATAGTTATGGTTTCCCACAACTTTCCTATTGAGACTTGACAGCTTGGTGTATGTGAATGTGTGAACTGTGCTGTAGTCATTCACACCTATCACATGTGTTAAATGGAAGTCGAGAGCATAAAATTAGGTTGCTTTGATCTTCTTAACACTTTCCTATTAAATTTAAATCATCACTCAGCCATTTCAATGATCAAGACTCATGAGTCTTGATGATGCCTTCATTTGGTTAAATGAATCCCACCTTGGGTCTCCTGGAGATGTGTAACATAACCAGAGGCTCCTTTAGCCTACGTCTTTGTGCAGCAGAAAGTAGGTGCTGGAGTTGTGCTCTTATCTGAGGGCTTGGTGATGTTTTTGAAGATAGGTAACAGCTTGAGAGTAACAATGTGATCTGTAATTTAGCTTCAAAATTTCATCAGCAGCTTTTTTTTTTACCATCTCAGAAATAGAACCCTAGATCTTCTGGAGGACCTTTAGGCTACAGAAACCACAAATAGTTTTTAAATGCATATTTCTTTGCTTCCCCTGCATAGCATTTACCGATGGCTTCAGTAAGGCGTTTGGAGGCCTCGCAGACTGGATGTGTGCTGCCTGAATGTGTGCATGCCTGAAATTCCATTCACAGTTACTGTGCTGTAAGTGCAGCCTGGGCTGGGGCTTGGCTATACTTTCTGTGTTCCAGCCCCAGGTCTGCAAAGCTTTGGGATAAAATTTTATCCCTTCTTTCCCCACTTCCCAGTTTGTAAGATAGAGTTAAGCTCACTCAGCTCATAGGAGTGTTTTGAAATATCATTCATTTTAACTTTCTTTGCTTTGGAAATATAAAATACTGTATAAAGCCTGTATGGTCTTTATTTTAAAAGATTCAGGTTATATAAATGCTAATTTTTATCCTTGTTATTTTATAGTGTGTTTATTAGTCATACAGTTGGGGTTTATGGATAGAGCCCTCTTTGAGATGAGAGAAAATTGTTCTAGTAGCAAATAGAGATTATTTTTTTTAAATGAGAAGAATTTTTCATATTCAGAACAATTCTGGGAAAAGCTGGTGATTAGATCAGAAGGATGAAAAGTTTCTGTTACTGACTTGCTGTTGATTATCTGTAAGATGGCATTAATGATCTTTACCAATCTAGTGGAGCACTGTACCACAGACTCTGGATAGAAGTAGCTGCAGAAGCACATAGTGAATAGTGGTAACAGGTACTTTACTGTAGCCAGGTTCTCTAGAGCAGCTCTGCGGGCTGGCTGGGCTGTCGCAGCAGCATCAGTCCTGACTGAGTGTCCTGGTTGCAGGCAATCAGCCATTCAGGAGCTTGGGCACCAGCAGCCTTGTTTCTGCCACATGCATTTACATTATGCTGTATTGCTAACATTTATACTGGAAGGGTTGTTGCCAAGTTGGGGACACAGAAAATAAGTCCTTGAGAGAACAGCTGGTAATTAACATATCTTTGTGTTTCAGAGATGAGCGAAATCAGTCAATCATTGTCAGTGGGGAATCTGGAGCCGGAAAGACCGTCTCTGCTAAGTATGCCATGAGGTACTTTGCCACGGTCAGTGGATCTGCCAGTGAAGCCAATGTTGAGGAGAAAGTCTTGGCTTCCAACCCCATCATGGAGGTAAGAGAGCTAATCCCCACCCTCCAGCTGCAGTTATTATTCTGGGACTAACGTAAGCATTCAATAGAGAGAGCAATCCATACTTTTTTTCAAGGATCAAAGAACCTAGAATAAATATATTTTAAATTTTTATTCTTAATCCATTTACCAGGAGGTGCTTTAGGCATATTTTTGTGTAGTATTTATGAAAGACTGAGAGAAGACGAGCAGTAATGTTTCGGTATTGTTAATGTATTTCACATAACAAAGTAATTTTGTATGAATGCTGCTTTCAATCTGTTCAGCTTTGTTACACTGGTAGTTCCCAGACTGCTGACCAAATGCAAGCGCAGAAGACTGGTTTTGTTTGTGAAATTCCAAAGAGGATTAAAACTTCCGGTCTTACCCACCGAACATGTACATCACACAGTGGGGGCAGGTAGATTACACTTTAAAGTGAAGAGAGTTGTTGAATAAAGCAAATGTTCAGTTTTAGGAAATGCGATTAGGGAAGGTAGACTGAGAAAGCAAAGTTACATGAGATGCACACAATTTCTTTTGGAGAGGAAAAACACAGCAAAAGATGTAGTTTTGCTATAATTAGCTCAGAGTAATGTTTCAGTTCAGAAATTTGTGTAACTAACTGTAGTCAAGTCCCAAAGCCACTGGGTTGGGAGCATAGGTGCTGGCAACAGACTGTGAGATAACGTGTACAGTTCCCTCCTGCTTCAGGATCCCTGTTCTCCAGCAAGATCAGGAGATGCTGTAATTCTGATGCCATGGCCAAGCAGAAAACATTTCTTAGGCTCATCTGAATTGTTTTTTGTGTCTTTGCCTACATGTGTAGATTCAAGTTGTAGCTGAAGTTAAGGAACTACGTTAAAAAATGATTCATCATAGAGAAGCAGTCTTGGGGGAACTCCTTGAGAGAAGTAGCACTGTCTGTAGGCACGCACACGCGCGTGACTATGGACGACCTAAGAAAATGCTTAGGACAACTGATGTCTTGGTAGATGTTTAGCATCTCTATGCAATAGTTTGAAGTATTAGTGGATAGACATGAGTAAATGGACTGTGTACAGTGAAATGCGAAATGCAAATTCCTGCCATTGTTTTCTTTCTCAGGTATTTTTTAAAATGAACTATGTTTTATTCCTTCTTTCCTCCTGGCATGAGTTCATGATACTCAGACTATAGCTGCCCCATCACAGTTGTGTGTGTTCTGTCACAAGGTAATTGTGCCTGGTTTGTGGTGCTGTGTGGTGTTTTGAAACTGTTTTGTGGGATAAAACAAGCTGTGCTGTGAATGGGCAGTGGGCTCTGCTGTTGAGGCAACCAAATGTGCAGTGATGGGAGGAAGCCGGGGGAGCTGAGCCTTGCCTTGAGCTGCACCTACCCCAGCGGGAGCAGCCTGGGGCCTGAGGAGCAATGGCAGTTCTGCAGGTGTGAGCTAACCCCAGAGTACTCCTTTCACTGTTCCAGCGTTTGCAGTGTCGTACCATCCTTGGCCGTGTTGAGATTGGTGCATGGCTAACAGGACTGGGGGTGCCAAACACCCCTTCTGCCTTCCCCTGCATCCTACAGAGCTGGTACCTGGGGCCAGGCAGGTGGCTACATCCTCACTGCCCATCTGCTAAGTGACAGCTATGGTAGGAGACTCTGCAGGATGGGTCTGCAGCTTGCTATTTGTTTGCTGGGTGAAATACAAACAGGATTCCCTGTGCCACTTTGTTTGGTCTCAAAACCTAAACTAAACATCCTTCTCTCTCACTCCTTGGACCCCACCTCCCCATCAGTGGCCATCAGCTCACTACTAATTTTCTGATTTAATTTCCAAAGCAAGGAATTTTAAATTGAGGACTAGAAATGAACTTTCCATCCACGCATTCTTTTATCCACCAAAAAACAATGGTGGTGCTTTATTTTTATTTTCTAGGGATAACAACTATTTCATGAACCTGGGTATACCTAAAATTTCATTTACTTCAAACATTGTTATAATTGGATGAAAGTTATCCTTTTAACTTCAAACACTTGAACTTTAAATAACTTTTAGAGTGAGTGTTGTGAACTTTTAAATAAGCTTTAGAGTGAGCGTTGAGACAGACTCTAGGATAGCAAAATTATTTTTTGGAACTCTTCAGTTGATAAATCAGCAGAAACACAAATTAACCCATGTAGAGTAGGAAGAAAATGAGTAATTCAGTTTAGAAACAAGAAACTCCTCATTTGCCAAGTTGATTGTGGAAAAAAAAAAAAATCGTAGGAGCAGAAGGTAATTTTATTTTTTAATTTCTATCTGGACAGCCTAAACATCAGCATTTTGTGAGCTACCAGCATTAGTGTCAGAATTTCACATAATCTTTGCTTACTAAATACTCTGTGATATCAAGTGACCATTATACATTTCTAGCAACTATTCGAATAATTAGTTTTGTGGTCAATAACTATATACAGTTTTCCTATTGCAAATGTAGAAATTGTCAAGTCTTAAAGCACATTTTTATATGTCACTTCCTGCCTCTCATTCTTTGTTACCCTGTATAGCTATGTGAATTGTACAGCTTAGTGTGTACTCTGGTAAGCGATCTTATAATACCAAAGACTTTCTTGACTGTTTTTATAATAATATACAAAGTAATAACTGGTTTCTGAAAATATTGTAATATTATATTGCTACCAACACCAGCAATTTAAAATTTTAAAATGCAAGAAATGCAGTTTGAGTATGTTCAGTTTGGATGAATTCAGTATTTCTTAGAACTGCAGAGATGCAGTTTGTTCTTACATCCTTTACAGCAGCTGTTCATCTGATACCCACTTGGACATCTGCTTGGTCAGGCGTGCGTGTGCGCTGCTGCTGCTGCTGTAATGGGCTTTCTGAAAGTCTAATCCCTGCTGCCCATGCTGTA
This sequence comes from Strix aluco, assembly GCF_031877795.1. Taxonomy (NCBI): domain Eukaryota; kingdom Metazoa; phylum Chordata; class Aves; order Strigiformes; family Strigidae; genus Strix; species Strix aluco. The sequence goes on along the minus strand of NC_133942.1, from coordinate 24,882,909 downwards.
CCCAGCTAGCCCTCACCGATTCACTGGCTTTTTGTTTACCGATTTGGAATACCAGTACTCAGCATTGCTACTTGCTCTCATTTGTTTTTCCCAAGTTTTATTTCAGTACAGAGTTCCTATGGATGGCTGTGTGAACTAGGAAACCAGGGCATAGATACAACTCTGTGTTTTTTAGTTATGGTGCACTTCAGAGTTAGGTTCTTGATAACATACACAGTGGCATGTGATAGGAGGCAGTGTGCTGTATCTGAATTACTGCAAATGCCATTCCTTTTGATACACAGATATCTTCAGGATTTTTTTGGAAGGTGAATTACTATGTGATGTCTAAAACATGATCTAATTGAGAAGAGAAAATGCTTTTCTTTGAAGTTCAGTGTGATGGGTTGACCCTCGCTGGATTCCAGGTGCCCACCAAAGCCACTCTATCACTCCCCTCCTCAGCTGGAGAGGGGAGAGGAAATATAAAAGGCTTAGAGGGTGGAGATAAGGACAGAGAGAGATCACTCACCAGTTACCATCATGGGCAAAACAGACTCGGTTTGGGGAAATTAATTTAATTTATTACCAATCAAATCAGAGTAGGATAGTGAGAAATAAAACCACATCTTAAAACACCTTCTTCTGATAATTTCTGAAAGCTGTTTAACCTTTACAATATTCCCTTTTTTCAGTCTATTGGAAATGCCAAAACTACAAGGAATGACAACAGCAGTCGCTTTGGGAAATACATAGAAATTGGTTTTGATAAGAGATATCGAATCATTGGTGCTAACATGAGAACTTACCTCTTGGAAAAATCAAGAGTGGTGTTTCAGGTAATACTGATGCAGTCTTCTTACTGTATATTTATGTGACTATGCTAAAAAAAAAAAAACCAAGCCATTGTTTGCTGATATTAGTTACCTCTCCTCGGAGATGGCTGTAATAGTGTATTTGTAATATAGCCTCTGTGGGGAGGGGGGAGAAGAGGAAAACCCAGGTGAGCCCTTCATTATATGACTTATTCGTAGTTGTAAAATGTGGATTAAAAAGACTGTGTATTTGAACATCAAATACTTTTAGTGCACTACTAAATATGAGTTTGTGCTTACCATAGTATTATAGAACAGGGCTTCAAAACCTAGCAGAAAGCACTCATGCTCAAGAAGAGCTCTGTTGTGGTTTGTAAAGATGCCATCTTAGCTCGCTTTCAGTCTCTTGTTAAAACGCACTGCTATCACAATAATTACGGATGAGTCTTAATGGCAAATGAGAGTATGTAATTTCATCTGTCTTGAAATCTCTTAATTTTAGTATTTCATATTTGAACCAATCCACAACCTTTTTGTCTCCCACACTACTTCTCCATCTTTGCCTACCTTAGAGTCTAGAGCTCAGTGAAAATGAATTATCCTTGACTGGCTGCCTAAAGATATAAAATAAATAATTACAGTTAGCATTATGTAGGGGTGTTAGGTGAAGTACTGTTGTCTATTTTAAAAATGAGAGACTTTTTACAAATGGTTTAGCTGGAAGAGAGTATTTTTCTTTTTTCGTTTGTTTTGAAGTTATTAAATTTAGAGCGCTTAAGTTCAGAATTATGGTGTTGGTCATGAGTCATAACCTTTTGAGCTGTGTTTGTCCTTCATTTTAAAATTCCAGCTTTGCCCTGGGAAGAAAGATACTCCCTTCACCAGCTTATTATAAATGCTGAGGCGAATGGTATTAGTTATTTTTGGAAAACGAAAAGCTTTTAAGTGTGATCATTTCACCCACCCATAGAATCCTGATCTATATTTAATAGTAATCCACAGTTCTGAAAAGTAAAATCATACATTTTTTTGAAGTGAAAATGTCTGCATGCTTCTTGCTGTTGAAAATGGATTGAATTAATTAAGAAGGAAATGATAGATGCTGATTTGTCTTTCCTTTTTCCACGCAGCTTCTATGCTCTTAATGTAATGCTAAAGAAAGCATTAAACGTAGTAATTCTTCTCTACTTATGGATGTTTCTGGCACTTGTTAAGTTGTGAAAAATAATCAATTCCTTTCTTTTTAAAGGCAGAAGAGGAGAGAAATTATCACATCTTTTACCAACTTTGTGCCTCTGCAGCATTACCTGAGTTTAAAACTCTACGATTAGGTATGAAATTCACATTCATTGTGTTGTGCAATTGCAGGTACAAAGCAGCTCTTCTGAGCTTTTTGAGCTAGAACCGAAAGAAGAATTGCTGCCTTTTAAATTCTAAGCTTTTAAACCTTCAAATACTAAAATATATTGAAAATAACTGAAATGGCGGGTCTCAGACTTTGTGTTTTTTAGATAAAATTAAAGTAACAGATTTGTTTATTCAGCGTACTCTAATACACTGCAGTTGTAATCACTAGGACTTACTATGTCCTGGATTACAGAGTATCTTTCCAGTGAGAAGGGTGAAATTCTCTTCTTTTGGTCCTTTAAAACCTTTTTTTCATGGCTCCAGCTACTAGAGAATTTTACATTTTTGGTATAAGCACCTGAAAAGCTTATTTTGCATCTGCATACCTTCACTTGGACTGTTACCAGCAATTACTTTACCATCGCTGATAACCTGGTGATCACAAAACTGATAAGTGAAATTTTTTATTTTTCAAATTAAAATGGTGGTAAAGGAAAGGTTTCTTGTTTAACAGGAACTGGTACTTTGTAAAAGAAAGGCATGATGATGACCTTGGGACAGGCAATCACCTCCTCATTTTTAAAATTCAGTATAAATTTCAGTGCTTCTTTCAGGTTATAAAAAGTTAGCTTCATAGTGGGAAAACTGCACAGCCTGTCAGCGATGATTTCTGAAATACTGTTCTGGTTTTAAAGCGTTTCTCTGCTCTTCTGCCCTATCCTGGCACATTTAGGATTCACATCTGCTGACACAGGAAAGAAAGGAACTGATGTAATTATGACTAAAAAAGCCATTTTGCAGACTTCTCTTTCAGCATTCTTGAAACTTTAGCAGATCAGAAGAGGAGTCTGTAACTGCAGCTGGAAGCACAGCCACTGAAACTGTAGGAATTTACACAGTACCCAGGAGAGCTATTGCTCTCCCAGTGAAGCCCAGTGCTGCCTGCAGAGTAGTATGAAGCTATCAGTTCTCCAACCATGACTTCTCCAGAATGGATCACAGATACTCATAAGACTGAACCAGACCATAAATCAGAAACATGAAAATGGGCAACATAGATTATTTTTTTTAAAATATCCTGATGCAATAATAGCATAATAATATCTGCCCCATAATTTCAAAGTGCTGCTGTCAACTCTACACCTACCACTTGGGTGTCTGGCTCAGACTTGGAGAATAATTGCTTCCAAAGTGATTATTCTACAGGTGTGGAAGTCTGAACCAGGGTTAGGTAGAGAATAGGCTTGAGGACCTGTTGTAGCAATACAACAGGTAGCGCAAGAGTACTTACTTGTACTGTTAAATCTTGAAAAAATTCTTCTCCAGAATAAGTGGGTTCCATGAACCAGAAGGCAAAAATACACTGACATGTTTCAAATCATGGGTTCTGCCAAGAGCAACTTAATCATTACATGGCTTTACAGGTGTGCTCTGAATTTCTGCATCGGTGTGTGTAAAAGATTTGTTTTTTCTCTTGCAGGGAATGCAAATTACTTTCACTATACAAAGCAAGGTGGAAGCCCTGTGATTGATGGTGTTGATGATGCTAAGGAAATGGTAAACACCAGGCAGGCCTGCACTTTGCTAGGTAATTTGTAAAGCATAGTCATATCCCAAATCTGGTCTACTAGCAAGTGTTTTCTACATTGTTTGTGTGTATTTTCTTCATACGCTGCTGTGTTTAAAAACAGGAGAGTTTGATAAACTTTGGGACTGAGATGCTTTTACTGCATTAAGAAGGTACTTAAATTGCAGTGTGTAGCATATACAGCGTTGAAGGTCACTGACAAAGCACTTTGAAACAACAAATTAAATAGTTTGTTTGAATGGATTATTTTTTTTTGCATGTGGTTGTAGAATATTTTTCATAGAAGTGTGGCCAAGCAGTACTGTCAAATGCCCAGGTCTCTGAAAAAAACACACAGCGGCCACCGTTTTTCTCTTCTTAATACAATTTTTCATCAGCTGCAGCTTGTGGTTCTTTATTTCTCTCTCCATTAAAAGCGTTTTATTCATAATATTTCAGGGATTAGTGATTCCTACCAGATGGGAATTTTTCGAATCCTTGCTGGTATCCTTCACCTGGGCAACGTGGAGTTTGCATCTCGGGATTCTGACAGCTGCACTATTCCTGTGAGTAGAAGATGAGCTGAAGGGTATGGTTTCTACTCTGACAGTTCTGCCTTCTGCTTGTTTGCAGGGACCTCTTCTGAAAAAGAGTAACAATATAAAAACACAAGCAGCGTGTTTATTTCTAATTTGTTAACATTTTCACAGTTCTTTTTGCAGATGGATTCAACTCTTCTCAGTTTAGAGGCTTTAGACAGTACTCTCTGTATTATAACAGTGGCTGCCTTAATTTCGTTTCAAAACTGTAACTGATCTGTCCTAGAAAAGTCTACCACACAGGCTAGCTTTGAAGTCCCGGGCAGGTGTCTAGATCTTTATATTCCTACATTAATACATTCCCTGCCCACAGTAAATGCTTGGCAGGATGGGTTTTTTTAATGATAAATGCCAAAATGGCCTAAATAATTGCAAAGCAAATGCTTTGCAGAATCCTCTGGGATGTCTAGACCTGAGCATAGGATATACAGATGTGATTCATGTGACTCATCTAAGTGTTGTGGTTTTATCAGTCCTTTTTACCTTTGTGGAGGTCAGCAATGAGGACTGCATAGTCTGATTTGAAAAAAATTTCCTCATTCAGTGAGGACCAGGACTTCTTAGTGAAGTCCATATTCTGGAGATGAGAAATAAAAAAGATCTGGTTTGTCACTCTTCTCTTCCTTGGATGCACAAGTGACCAGTTTCTCCTTTTGCCTTTCCTTGAATGTCTACTGCTGGACTACACAGCCTTCATCTTTCTCTCTCTTCAAATAGTAGCAACAGTTGCAGGTTTTTTTTTTTCTCATTTTACTGTCAGTTGCTTTCTCAAGGATCTGCAGTCACAGTTTCTGGAGCTGAGACAACAGATCCTCATCAGGCCACAGATGATGAGTGTGCCTCTGCACCATGTGTCTGTGGGATCTAATGGATAGCTGCTGTGAAACCACAGCAATAGTCTGGCTTCTTGGTGTGTCTTAAAAAGGTTTTCACTACAAAGAAAGTGTCATTTAATGATCACATGTAGAAAGCTGATGAGCCCCAGGACATGATGAGCTAGCCTGTGTTGTAATGGGTATCCCCAATGAGGAATCCCACTGAATGAGCTCGTACAAAGCTGCAAGTTCCTGTGCAATCCTATCCCGACATGGTAAACATCTAGCAGGTGGGGGTGAATGTCTGCTCAGTGGCATCTGCTACCTGAGCTGTGCTGTTCTCTGACAACAGCAATGTTATTATAGAGCTCTGTCACCATGCAGACTGGTCTGCCTGGGAAGCGCTGGCATGGTGATGCAATGGTGGTGCTTCAGGGAGCTCAGTGAAGGGCTCTGCATGGTGCTGTGTGAATGAATCGGTTTGTTTGATGTCAGCTTGAGTAACCCTAATGTGACACTCTTGTGCAGTGTTCATTATAATTATTACTTTATTATTGTCTTCTGAGCCAAAGTGGTATGGCTAAACTGAAAGAAGACATGCTCAGTTAACTGAATTTTGGAGGTGTAACAGCATTGCCACGGAGCCTGTATGCTATAAGGACTGGAAGAAGCCCCAGAGAAGTCAGAAGGATGTGGAAACAGAAAGATAAAGCTGAGGCACCCTGAAGCTACTGGGCATGTAGTAGCAGTCCCCTGTAATCTGTCCCTGTCAAGACGCTGCTTGTCAGCATGCTGTTGAGCCACCGGGTGCAAAGTGAATGTGATGAGGAAGTAGTGTTCCGGGAGTTCCTTAGGAGGAAAGACCTGTCTATCCTCCTTGATTCCAGCTATCGGTTTGCTTGTTAGTCACAAGGTGTAGTAACTTAACTCATTGAGTGGTAAAAGCACTGCACGGATTTTTGTGCAGAATTCTTACACACCCATCTCAGTGTGCGAGCCTTGCTAGTTGATTTTACCTGGTTAAACAAAGGTCAGTTTTTTCACTTTCACGGTCCAGTTTGAGAGTTAGAGAACGTCATTTGTGTGCTCCAATCTCTTAATGTTTCCAGAATTGACCGAGAAAATCCTGAGACCAGAACACTAAGGCCCTTCCACACTTCTTCCTGTTTGTTCTTGGCTTGGACTGCAGTGCCCCATTGCCCATCACTCCCTGCCGTGGACGCGTATGAGCAGACAAGAGCACTGCTCAGGAGCTGTAGTCCGTTCTGTCCCTAGCACACAGTTGATGTCCTGTCCTCTGCATTTCTCCAGCTTCTTCACTCAAAACTGAGACAGTTAGTTATAAGAATTCAAAATACCAAGTCCATCCCTGTGAAGCTAGATGATTCCTTTTTGCAAAGGTTGCAGGTTCCCTGTGTGGGGCTTTTTAGTGAACACAAGTATAGCAAAATACCTTTGGGGAAACTGTGATTCACTAATATACTTCAGCAATGTGAATGTGATAAGTGGATAGGAAACTTGTTACGTTTTGAAGGAGTAGGAACTGAGGAAGCTGCTGTTGCTGCTTATTGTTGGATCACTGCAGGCAGGCAGTTCTTCCGATTGCATGATTGCAATGATTGTGTACTATTGGTAATACTGTTTCAAGACCTAACAAGATTGGATTTTTTAGCCCAAGCATGAACCCCTAACCATCTTCTGTGACCTCATGGGTGTGGAGTATGAAGAGATGGCACACTGGCTTTGCCATAGGAAGCTTGCAACCGCCACCGAAACCTACATCAAGCCAATTTCTAAACTTCATGCCATCAATGCCAGAGATGCACTTGCCAAACATATCTATGCTAATCTCTTTAACTGGATTGTAGATCATGTGAACAAAGCCCTTCACGCTACTGTAAAACAACATTCTTTCATTGGAGTGTTGGACATTTATGGGTGAGTCTTTTTGTCAGAAATATGTCACCTCTTACATAATTATCTTACTGCAAAGTGTTTTTGTCTTTATCATGTAACGCTGCGTGGATTACACAAAAAAACCCAAACCCTTAGCAGCTGCTTGTTCCATCTGAAATTTAGTAGGTGTTTAGTTTTGACATGCTATCTAAGATCTTTGTCTTGAGTTTCTGGTTTGACATTTATAGTGGGATTTCAGAGTTTTGCTGTTGGTAGTTCCTTTATGTATTGCATTGGGGAAGGTTACAAGGGAATTGTCATCTCATGGTTCCTTCAGGGTGGCATTTCTAGAGAGGACAAAGATAACTGACGTGCTCTCCAGGAACATCAGTCTCTTCCCTGTGTTCCTCATCCCTGCCTAAAGAGGGCGCATCACTGAATTGCTCGTGTACTGCAATTTGCCATTTCCCTGTGTACTTCGTTGCTTGATTGTGGTTGTTTGTGCTGGGAGTAATGCCATGAATTTGGCTGGAGGGAGGGAATTTAAAATTATGGGGTCATTTAATCTGTTTTTTTTCACTGCACTAGTAATTTTGATATCTGCCTATTTTAGATTTGAGACATTCGAAATCAACAGCTTTGAACAGTTCTGTATCAACTATGCCAACGAAAAACTTCAGCAGCAGTTCAATATGGTAAGTAGGAAATGACTGGCATTTCCTCTTCCCTTTCCCCTCACCCAAGTCCATTCTGCTAATTGGGTCCCCAGTGGTTACGATGAATTCCTTCACTCTATTAACCAGCTGTCCTGGCCGTGGGCTTTGGGGGATGGGGAAAGAACGACTATCTCCTCGAAATAGATTTTTATGACTAACTGCTGCTCTGGGACTGTTTGAAATTCTGATCAGAGTAACAATTATAAGGCAGAAGCAGTGCTTGGCAATTAAGACTCCAAGATTGCCTGTCAATGAGAGCACCATGTGGATGAAGTTGGAGTTAGTTGTGTCTCTGTAACCCCCAAAGAGAGCCTGTGCATGGGCAGCAGAGAGCAGGGCTTCGCTGCTGGAAATCTGCCACCCGCGCTTCCTCTCCTGGCGTTATTTTCTGAGGGTTTTCAGCCTCATCCTGAAGTTGATGACTGACGTGTGGCAAGAGGCGCCTCTTCCTCCTCCTCCAGAGAGATCACGATTCTCTCTCTCTCCTCAGCCTTAGTGACGTTTGTAATTATATATCTTACCTGCATAATGATGAGGCAAGTTATTTATGCCAGGTCTGTTGCTAGGCTGTGCTGCAGTATGGGAATAGCTTTGAACTCTCTTTACGAGCGTGCCTCCATGGCAGTGTATGCTCACAGGACCGGATCCCCCCGCGCCGTTGTTCATCCCAGCAGCAGGGATGCCTGTTGGGGAGTAAGCCGGGTGCTGGAGCGGAGGCTGGGCTTTCCAGCCCCGGCGTGCCCTTTCTGTGCTGGTAGTGCCATGGCTGGCTTCAGCTCCGTAAGTGGGATGTCATAACTGCTAAGTGCAAGGTATCTCAGAGTTTACTCAGTTCTACAGAAAAAATCTAGTCACTGTAAGAATTGTAAGGGTTCACTTCTTTACTAAAGGTCACTGTCCCCAGGTTCTTTTCCCTCTTGTGCTGTTGTTGTAAGCACTCATCTCACGAAGGACAGGGTCATGGGGCTTTTGTGTTGATGCCCTGCCAAGCTAGCAAACCCAGTGCTGGTGGACACAGACCCATTGGGCTGCCGTGCAGGCACACGGGGTGGGTGCTTTAAATTAAAGCCCTGTGTCTGGTGGCAGCCAGCAAGCCTTCTTGTGCTGCCCAAGGCAGCCCGAGCCCAGCTGAGGGCAGGGTGCTCGGGGACTGCCCCAGTGCCACTCGTGTCTCCACAGCCTGCCTGGCCACCCACAGCCCATAAGGCAAATTAGGTCTGAAGACATTTTTCACCACATAATTGCTAATTCCTTTACAGTGAAGAAATAGTTTTACGTTTTCTTTGAGGACTTAGGTTGGATATGACTCGCCAATAAAACGCTACCATTGGCTTTCCTGTCAGGAATTAACTCGGCGTGTAACGCAGCCGTTAAGCGGCAGGGTGGGAATGGCTCCCGTGGGCGCTGTTAAGGAGCGCTGCTTTGGAAAGGATGGCGTTAAGCTAATGAAATAAAAGGGGTAAAGCGCTTTGTCAGGATAGTTTTCTGCTGTCTAGCAGATGAGTGCCCGAGAGCTGTGAGGCGTTTGTGGGCTTGTGTGCTGAGCTGAGGGGCAACTGAGGCCGGCTCCACGGATACAGGTGTCTGCAGGGCCCCCGAACCCTGCCCACAGCGCTGCCGCTCGCTGGGGTGTGCTCTGGGTTCAGTTCTGCCTGCCAGAGCAGTTAGTGTGCATTAAAATGTAAATGGGAGATAAACCATCATTTGAAATAACTGGACTCAGCAGGCTTTTTGTTTTTAAAAAGAGTGCTTGTGCTACTAAGACCACAGTTTGCCTGTTTAATATCGTTTTTTTCTTGAAGTTCTAGTTCATCTCCTTTGCACATTTCATTAAAGGTGTGCAGGTTTTTTGTGATAATATTTTAAAATAAATATACAACTACGTTGTTATTGATCTTCGTACCAGATAAATCTTCCACAAAGTTTTGCTTAAAGGATTTCTTGTGCTAATACTCCTAGAGTCATTCTTGCAGGTTTTTGCTGAAGAGTAAATTGTAATGCAGTGCGTCATCTTAGAAAAAAAATCAGCAGCCATTTAAGAGAAAATGGAGCTCTGTTCTTTTACAAGGAAACGTGAAAGTATTTATAGTGAAATTTTACTTGAAATAGAGCCGTGTTCATAACTTCAAAATCATAAATGCATGGCACATCCCACTTTATAAGTTTCTGTTCCCGCACTTGAGGATTTTTCTGGGTTTTGTGTTTTTGTTATAAGAGAAAAGAGCTTACAGTAATTGTGGAACAATATAGTAAAAAAATAGGAAAAAATAGACCTTATTTGCACAGAATATGGATGAGTGCTTTAATTTAGTCTGTTGTTTTTAGGCCAGGGAAAAAGGTTAATTTATTTTTCACACACTTACTTGTTAAAGGGTTTATTCAGTTGAACTAGTGGGTCGCTTGACAGCCTGGATTAATGTGCCGAGATGAATTCAAGTGAGAGTTCAATGTATTTATTCTGCATTTGATTTCAGAAAACTGTTTTCTTTCTGTCCTGTAGCATGTCTTTAAGCTGGAACAAGAAGAATATATGAAGGAACAAATACCATGGACCTTGATTGATTTCTATGACAATCAGCCTTGCATCAACCTCATAGAGGCCAAAATGGGAGTTCTGGATCTGTTGGATGAGGAGTGCAAGGTGTGTGTTCAATGGCTTTCATAGAGAAAGAGGTCATCGGCCGTCCTGCTTCTGGGGTCTCACGGGGAAAAGTCATCTGCATACAGCCATTGTTTTGACACTGATGATGAAAGGATTTGGAGAATGCACAAACAGAATTGGCAATTACAGAAGGACAAAAAATGGTTTTAGTCACGCCTTTTTTCCCTCCTCTCCATCATGTATCTGCTTCTGAGTCTCTGATCAACCTTTGTTTTGACTCTGGCAACTTTCTCTTTCCTGAGCATAGCGAGTGCAGTCTTTGGTCCTGTCAGATTTCTCCAAATTGCTTCTCGCTTGGTGTCTCACCTTTTGTCTTTTATCTTAGTTTAATTTATGCCAAGCCGTGTACAGGGGATGGCGTGTGGTGTCTGCTTCAGTGGAAACCCAGCTTGGGGTTCTTGTGTATCACAAAGCATCACAAGCAATCTCTAATGGTGGTGGATGAGTTCTGACCTGCTGAGATGCTGCTCAGTCAGATAACGTACCTCTTGGATTCCTGCCTTCAGGTGTGTGACACTGGAAGTGTTATTAGCGTCGTATGTGTCACATAGCAGCTATACCTGCTGCCGGGCTGCACCCAGTCCAGAGTGTTAGAAAGGCAAGTGCATAGCTCGTTACTGGCTTCCTTGCTTATGGCAGTGCTGGAAATCTGAGCAGTTGGAGCTTGAAAGTAAACCATGGAGTGTTGTTCCCTGTCGTCCTAGCTTCTTTTGCTACTGAAAAGTTTTCAAGACTTTTTAAACGACTGTGTGTTCTCTTCTGTAGATGCCGAAAGGCTCGGATGACACTTGGGCCCAAAAACTATACAATACTCATTTGAATAAATGTGCCCTCTTTGAAAAACCACGTTTGTCAAATAAGGCTTTTATCATCAAGCACTTTGCTGACAAGGTAAGGACTTTCTCTCCGGTACCTCTTCCCGTGTCTGGTGTTGCTTGAGCTTGTGCGCGGGAGGGGACCGTGGGGTGGGTGGCTGTCACAGGCAGCAACTGAGTAGCAGCATCCCTGGCTCTACTCAGCTTCTTGCAAAATGTGTGCCTGTCTGTACACCCAATCAGGAGAAGAAAGTTGGCCTGGCAGCTGTGCAGAGCCAGGAGCACAAACAAGAGCTCCTGACTCCTGTCACATGCTGTAACCATCCTTTTTCACAACATGACAGCTTAGTGTATTTGCAATTCACAGCATAATTGTATCAGTTCCAGTTATGCTATAGAAATACACAAAATAGAAAATCATATATCTCACCGTAGTCTTAGCTAAAGAGCAACAACAAAACAATGTTGGTTTTGCTGCCATCTTAACGTGCAAGCAGGAAAGAGACTAACACACCCTTCTTATCAGGAGCAGTATGTACTGCTCCCACCCTCGCCTCTGCTGGGCAGTGAACAGCTGTTTCTGGGAAGCTGGATGAGGGATATCTCAGTGGAGCATGCATTGCTCAGCTCCCACAATGCATCATCAAACTGAGCAACTCCTCAGGTTAAAATAAAGTAAAAAAAATTTAAAATCCTGTTTAAGATAGTTGGCCTGTTAAAGAAGCTGCCTCAGAATATTGTTGGCTTTGTTGAAAAAAGTTTGGAGAAGCTCTGGAATTCTTATCAGGAGGTCTGTATGTGCTGACATGAGGGGTTGGAGGCCTTTATTTGCCTCCACTTATTTCTCCCAGGTTCCTGAATGGGTAGAAGAGGGTCCTGTTCTTGTTGCGTCTAGTGTTACCTTAATGAAGGCAGCAAGAATATCTCTGTAACTGTTTAGATTCATGAGTTCTGTTTTATTTGGTGGATGAGAGAACACAAAGGATTTAGTTAATATTTTATGTACTGTTCATTAGGCTAAACTTTGATATTTGAAAACAAGGCTTTCCTATGCCTAGTCTGAGCAGTGAGGGCCAAGGAAAGCTAAAAGTAGCTCCAAGCAGGTATTGGCAAAGCTCTAAGCTCTGATGCACTGTCTGTGCTAAGCATTATATGCTTTCCTGTGTGCTTACGTGAACACATACAGACATCTTGAAGGAAAAAATAAAGCTGTAGCTGGCAGGTTAGTAACCTCTGTGCCTTGACGTTGTCTTCTCTGGGAGAAGGCAGAGATTCTGCTGCCCTCCCGTGGCATTTTCTCCCGCAGTAAGAACATTAATGGCACCTGAGGTAATGTTCAGAGTGGGCTTTCAGCTGCGGACAAACCTTGAGGAGATCCTCTGCCTTCTTACCCCCTAAGAATTTTTTGAAATGTTTTGCAGCCTGGGGTATGGTGTCATTGTGTAAGCACTGATAAATGACTGTACTGAAAGAGGGGCTGCTGATAGCTATCAGTCTATTTGCTCTGAAAGAACAAAATTGCTATAAGGGTCTGCTCTTCTATTTTATAGTCTGCACTCCCACTGATACAAGATCGAATTCTAAGGTATAGACCTTTAACAATAGTTTTTGGCTTTTGTTCAGCCTTGAATTAGGACAGTAAAATAAGTACTAGGTTTTTATCTGACCCACTGGCAGCTCTTTGGTCCAGGAGACTCCATGGCCCTGTGATAGAGGATCGTTATGTATTGTCACAATGTTCAGACTTTTTATTGCTTCTGGTAAAAATAGTCTTTCTGAGTACAAATGAGGCATTTTCATAATAAGCTTCAGGCAGATCTACTTACTGCCTCTCAGCTAATGAGATGAGATACTTTGTTCTCAGATGCATTTCACACGCTTTTGCAGCCCTGATAACTTCAATGAAGGAGATGCTCAACATACATTTGATTCTTCATCTTTATTGTAACCATTCAATCCTGGTCTCTTACCACAAGCATCTCAGCAGTGAAATATATGTGCTGTAATACAATAACAGTGTTCATCTCTATGTTTTAATGTTTCACATTTTACAGGAAAGCACTCTCTTTGAGGAAAATATTTAATAAAGATGCACTTGGGAGCTGATATTTTCAACATCCACAAGAATTACCTGTTTCAAATGTGAATGTTACAGCTGGTGAATTCTATGCAAAACATTCTTATTAAATACTTTTAATACTTACCTTTTTGTAAAATTATGATTTTCAGGTGGAATATCAATGTGAAGGCTTTTTGGAAAAGAATAAAGACACAGTTTATGAAGAACAAATTAAGGTCCTAAAATCAAGTAAGGTTAGTATAAGGATTTTTTTTTTCTTCTGCAGTTATGAATCCTTGAATCAAGGGTCATATAAAATTTCTTATAAGCCTAGGAAGTATTTCTCTCTTGGTATCAGATCAACTGAAACTGAACATAGTTTGTGTTTTTCTTGTCTGTCTGTATGAATTTAGAAAGTCCTGTAGCCTAATTTTGCTCCATGTAAGATCAGTGTTAGCTACTGATTTCACTGTTTGGGTTTTTTTGGGGGGGGATTGGGTTTTTTGTTTGGGTTTTTTTTTTACTTTTCACAAAATTTTGCTATATTTCCTGTAAAGGCATCAAGGAATTCTAATATACTGTAGTAGTATAAGAAGGCTTAACAGTTAAGCCCTTAGTTTTGTAATCTGAAAACAGAAGCTCCTTGTTTATGGCCTGACAATTGAGCAAAAAATTTCTGGAGGAGAGACAAGTTCTGTTCCAGAAATAAAATGAGAGAGGAATGAAATTTATAGACCCTAAGGACACAAATCAGAATTTATGGAGTTTTGCCTTCCTGATATCTGTGAAAGAAAGATAACATCTGAATTGAAAATTACTCCATGAAGGAATATTATAGAACAGGCCTTCAGTGGCACTGTCTGCTTTTTTTAATGGCAAAAATGCTAGTTGTGGTCTTCTGAAATGTAAAGGCAATTAACTTGACATTGTGCTGTGATGGCTGTTGGGAATTTGCTAGCTCTAATGGCCCAGGAAGCTGGGTATCAAGGACAGGCTATTTAAAATTATACTATTCTATTAGGAAAACCAACATTTTTCTCTTCTGTTTCTATTCTGAGCAGATACATGAAGCTAAATGATTAAAACGTGTAGTATAATGAAAAACCACAGCAGACTTTCCACTAAGTGTTGACATGGTTTGAGTGAAGTGAGTTTCTGAGTGTGTGGGAGACAGATGGCAGGGACCAGCTGCCCGTGTAGCTGGGGCTCTGCTGTGGCGCAGCAGTGTGCTCTGCAGGGTGGAGGTGCAGGGCTGCTCCAGGGGATGTAGCCCAGTGAGGAAGGGGGAACATAGCTGCACTAAGAACATGACAACAGGTCAGGCAAGCTCAGTAGGTTGAGTCAACTCCGTCTCAACACTAAGAAACAACACGGTTTTCCCCAGTGGTAAATTTTACCAAAACCAGTGTTTAAAAAAAAAAAAATCAGCTGTGAAGCAAATAGATTTTCAAAAGAAGAATGTTCCATTTTTATTTTTCAGCAGGCCCTCTTTATTAGTAGTTGTAGTGGGATTGCATTTCTGATTTTTTTTTTTGTTGTTGTTGCTGTTTTCTGGGTTTGCTGTGCACATTCAACAGAAGGTAATTCTAAATTGAATGCATCATCTGTCATCCTGCCCATGCCCACTCTCACATACAGCTCGAATGCTGCATTGCTCTCCGAAGTGCATGACACACAATGCTCTTGGCAGACTCTTTAGTGTTTAGCTATTTATTTTGGCCTTCTCTATAAATCCACCCACAGGACCTCTTTGAACTAGTTCAGTTTCCTTGCATGTATCATGAAAACAGTACAACAGTCCTCAGCTTTTATGCTTGCTACTGGCATGTTGTTAAAATCTTCTGTTGTGGCTCTGTACTGAAAGAAATGATCTGTAAGATTGTTAGCAGCATGTCTGTTAAGTTGTCTGAAAAAATTACAAGGAAAAAATTGCTTGCTTGCTTGTTTTCTACCACGTGAATTATCTGCCCTTTGATCAGTGTTTTCCATCTCTTTGAACACTCCAAGTGTTCTGCGAAACAAAGAAAATTGATAAGGTACTAAAAACCAAAAGAAAACATGAATGCCCTCACAGTGTGGATCATCTCAGCAATGCTCTCCTGTTGTTGACCTCGGCTGCAGAAGGCCACACAGTGCTCCTTTCTTCTGCATGCAGTAACTGAGGCAGTGTCTATGAAAATGGCACCTTTGAACCCATTTTTACAGGCGGATTTTCCCAGGGTTGGAAAAAGGGAATGAGTCTTAGGTACTGATAGCTTAAAAGAGCTCATCCATCTGCAATCGAAACACTGAGCACCCCCTTCCCACCCCCACTCCTGCTGTGCGAGAGCATCAGGAGTTTCAGACAAAGCATATTGCCTTCAAATAAGTTTCTGTACAGGATGAAAAGACTTGGCTCTGTAGCTCAGATGCCTGTGCATACCGATTCACTCCATCTGACCGCGGGCAGCTGAAGGAGGTGGTGGTGGCCCAGTCATCCTGAACTCTTTGCTGAGTCAGTGGAAGGAGATGGGCTAAATCACCCCCTGGAAATGTCATTCTTCCACCAGCTAGAGGTAATCTAAGGTGATTCTGCTCCTAATCCTACAGAGTCAGGTGAGATAAAGCTAAGCTATGATATTCCTTTTTTAGTTCAAGAATTTAGGATACCTTTGTAGCATTTGTCGTCATTATATTATGCTGGAGTGCTGTGCTAGATGCTACTTTGCCTTCTGCTAGTCCATCTGGCACAACCACAGAGCACAAGTACCATTTTGTTGCGCCGCATGTTTCATTGGATATTGTGCATGCTCACCAAGTTTTATAAGGCAAAACCAATTTTTTTATTTTTTAGGTTGTACTTAGCCCAAGCACTTTCTAGTACTGAAAATTGAATGCTCCTATCTCTTGGGAGAAAATGCACAGATGCTAGATAAAAGATTATTCATTGACAGGTAGTGAAGTTCAGATTTTCTTACTCCTATAATGCTTCTGAAGTGCTGTAGTTGTCAGTAGAAAGACCTGGTGGTTTTATTTTTAGTTACAAGTTACTTCAAAGCAGCTATTATACATGGGTGTATTTTGTAGCCATTAGAGAAAGGAAACCAGAAGCCCTGTCTGATACTTGGAAGGATGTTTCAGGTTTTTCCTCCACTCCCACTGGCCTGAGAGTACATCTTCAGTCAGACCAATTTGGCTAATGTTTTTTTTTAATTGATGGTTACTCTTTTAAGTTGATTGTTTCAATTTAGAGTGATAAAGCAGGAATATTCTTTGTTGCCTGCTGGGTTATTCAGTGTCCTAGATATTTTTCAACCACAAAGGAGTCTGATGCACCACTGGAATATGAGAGGACCCTGTTGTTTCCTTCTTAGATCAAAGCAGCCATATATAATTGCAAGTGGTACTTATGAAACTGCTGTCAGTACCTAACAGTTTCACATGGAAGCTATTGCTGGCCTTATGAAAAAAACCTCAAATCAGAATTTTATCTTCAGAAGGAGACTCACTGATCAAACCCACAAAATTTTCAGTATTAAATCATGGCCCACTGTACTACTAGCTTGAATGCTTTTTTGCTTTTGCCCCTATGTGGAGTTCAACAAAACCCCAGTGCTTACACAAACAGCCTGGATTCTAACCACCTTAAGCACAAATGGGTGCAATCACTTGCTGGATTCTTACCCTCTGTATATTTTTCTGCTGTTAAACCAGTTTAAGCTGCTACCAGAGTTATTCCAGGATGAGGAGAAGGTCCTCAGTCCCACATCAGCAACCCCTTCAGGGCGCGTGCCTTTGTCTCGAACAGCTGTAAAACCAGCCAAGGCCAGGCCAGGTCAAGCAAGCAAGGAGCATAAGAAAACTGTGGGACATCAGGTGAGTTTGAAGATGCAGCTCTATTAAATAAATTCACCCTCTACCTCCCTCTGTCTCATAGGTCTTAGGGTATGCTGGTGCTTCTTGGGATCCCTTGTGATTTTTGAGACAGGTGCAGCTGATTATGACTTACAGTTTGGAGCAAATATACCTAAATTACTAATACATTTGGGCTACAGTTTCATGGAGCTCCATTCTTATTGTGGCACCAAAACCAAAACTCATGTTTTTCAAAATAGGTTTAACATGCTGGATGCTGAGAGACTTTGAAAATCTTGTACTGGGACTTTTTGATCATGTACCACACTGTCCGACACAAATCAAAAGTCAGAGTTTAGTCCCCAAGAAAACTTGGTTCCAGTTATCAATGGGCTAAACAAAATATCCATGTGTATGTGCCAGAATTAAATTAAAAGCATGCAGATTGGTATGGCTGGAGAGCTCACTTCTTTGTTACTTTCCACTCAACAGGTTTAACAGGTGTTTTCTCAAGATGGTTATGTCCCCAGTCAGTGCTTCATATGGCAGATTGGCCCTCAGACTATACATAGGAGCCAGGGGGAACTTTTCTGACAGTTTAGTACTCAGTTTTTCTCTACTTGCCAGCCTGTACCACTTTGCTAGTGAGTAGTAGCATTCTTTTGCCTGGGGCTTCCAGGAGATCTGCGTGGATAACTCTTTTTATGTTACTGTAGGACAGCCTGGAATATACACGAGGTCTCAGGGAGAATAAGTTCTTTGTATCAGAGTCCCCTGCCAGTTCTTGAAGACTGAAGCAGCCACATCTCTTGGGTGCTCAGAGTTCTGGTAAAATCACCAAAAATGCCTGGGCTTTGTCCACTGCTTTGGATGATTGTCAATACCCTAACAAGGATGTTAGCGCAGTGTCTGTGCAGTCATGAGTTAGTCACACTGCTAAGTGAAAATCAGGGAATTCAGAGAATGTTTGATTTGGATATTCATAATTTCTCTATAACCTTCCTCAGGCAAGCTATGTCAAGCTGCTGGTAGGAATAGGAATGGTTATTTATGCTGCTGTACAGATTGCAAATCTGCTTGGCATGTGTTCATGGTACAGGCTGCAAATTCCAATCTTCTGCAATTCGTGCAAGAGAACCCCTGCCCAGTTATCTTTTTAATTTGAACTTCATTTCTGATTTTGCAAACGGACAGTATCTGAGGCTGGTAGAGGCCTTACAGTTTTGTTGTCAGACTGAAACTACAGGTTGAATTTATAAATTTTAAAGAAAGCTGATACAAAAGTGATTTTTATCATATTCTGTGTAGAAATAGAGGTTGGCTTAGAATCATGAGTTCAACAGAAAGTGGGAAATCCATACCAATACGTTTAAAACATCTGAGACGTGCTTTCATAGTT
The DNA here is from genome assembly GCF_031877795.1 of Strix aluco. Taxonomy (NCBI): domain Eukaryota; kingdom Metazoa; phylum Chordata; class Aves; order Strigiformes; family Strigidae; genus Strix; species Strix aluco. The sequence continues at coordinate 24,864,406 of NC_133942.1, read as the reverse complement.
TTCTTTATCTGTTAGGGTTAGAAGGATACACTGCAGTATGTTAGGTATTTGTGGTCCTGATACTTCTTTAAAAGTAAAGCTCCTAAAACTCTCGGATATTGGACTTTCAAAGTTATCTTCGGTAGGTCTAACATTGGGATCAGATACTTTTTTTCTTACCACTCTTGATTTTAAATTTGATTTCAAATTCATTTTAAATGAATTTACTATTTAGTCATATGCCATGAGGTTTAGTCACGAAGAGATGGATTAGACAAGGATAAGGATAGATGAGGCAGTCAGAAGCTGAAAACAACTGTCTTTGCCATGTTTTTTAGTAATTTATCGCATGCAGATATGGGACCTTTACTCCTGTAAGGCCTAACATTTAGAATTCTCACTGTAACATAATTCACCCAAAGGTGGTATCTGAAACTAAAATCTATTGCCATAACAAAACCAAGCTGGTGTTTATTACCAAAAGCATTATTATAAATAAGCAAATATCCCTAGGCCCATTTCCTGAGGTTATCTCAAACATGACTGAATTTATTGAGGCTACTCCCTGATACTTTTCCCTTTTCCTTTTTCAAAAAGTTTCGAAATTCTCTTCATCTGCTGATGGAAACCCTGAACGCTACAACTCCACACTACGTGCGCTGTATTAAGCCTAACGACTTCAAGTTTCCGTTCACGTAAGCTGGTTCATGTATGGTTCCTATAGCCTGTGCATGGGAGGGAATTGCCCAGGGCCTTGGAGGATCATAGAATCATGGAATGGTTTGGGTTGGAAGGGACCTTAAAGATCATCTAGTTCCAGCCCCCCTGCCATGGGCAGGGACACCTTCCACTAGCCCAGGTTGCTCAAAGCCCCGTCCAACCTGGCCTTGAACCCTGCCAGGGAGGGGGCAGCCACAGCTTCTCTGGGCAACCTGTGCCAGTGCCTCACACCCTCACAATAAAGAATTTCTTCCTTATGTCTAATCTAAATCTACCTTCTTTTAATTGAAACCCGTTACCCCTCATCCTACCCCTACACTCCCTGATAAAGAGTCCCTCCCCATCTTTCCTGTAGCCCCTTTAAGTACTGGGAGGCCACTATAAGGTCTTCCCAGAGCCTTGTCTTCTCCAGGCTGGAAAAAAACCCAACTCTCTCAGCCTGTCCTCATAAAGGAGGTGCTCCAGCCCCCTGATCATCTTTGTAGCCTCCTCTGGACCCGCTCAAACAGGTCTATATGTCTTTCTTATACTGGGGGCCCCAGAGCTGGACACAGCACTGCAGGTGGAGTCTCATGAGAGCAGAGTAGATGGGGAGAATCCCCTCCCTCACCCTGCTGACCACACTTCTCCTGATGCAGCCCAGGACACCGTTGGCTTTCTGGGCTGTGAGTGCACACTGCTGGCTCATAGTCAGTTTTCCATCCACTAGTACCCCCAAGTCCTTCTCCTCAGGGCTGCTCTCAATCCACTCATCACCCAGCCTGTATTTGTGCTTGGGATTGCCCTGACCCATGGGCAGGACCTTGCACTTGGCCTTGTTGAACTTCATGAGGATTGCACGGGCCCACCTCTCCAGCCTGTCCAGGTCCCTCTGGATGGCACATCCCACATCCCTTCCCTCCAGTGTGTCAGCCCCACCACACAGCTCAGTGTTGTCGGCAAACTTGCTGAGGGTGCCTCGATCCCACTGTCCATGTCACCAACAACGTTGTTAAACAGCACCAGTCCCAACACCGACCCCTGAGGACGCCACTCGTCACCACTCTCCACTGGGACATCGAGCCGTTGACCACAACTCTTTGAGCGTGACCATCCAGCCAATTCCTTCTCCACCGAGTGGTCCATCTGTCAAATCCATGTCTCTCCAGTTTGGAGACAAGGATGTTGTGTGGGACAGTGTCGAATGGTTTGTGCAAGTCCAGGTAGATGATGTCAGTTGCTCTTCCCTTATCGACCAGTGCTGTAACCCCATCGTAGAAGGCCACCAAATTCATCAGGTACAATTTACCCTTAGTGAAGCCATGTTGGCTGTTACCTATCACCTCCTTATTTTCCATGTGCCCTAGTATAGTTCCCATGATCTTGCTGGGCACAGAGGTGAGACTGACTGCCCTGTAGTTCCCTGGGTCTTCCTTTTTTCCCTTTTTAAAAATGGGGGTTATGTTTCCCCTTTTCCTGTCAGAAGGAACTTCACCAGACTGCCACAACTTCTCAAATATGATGATGGACAGTGGCTTAGCCACTTGATCTGCCAGTTCCCTCAGGACCCCTGGATGCATCTCCTCAGGTCCCATGGACTTGTGCACCTTCAGGTTCCTTAGATGGTCTCAGACCTGATCTTCTCCTACAGTGGGTGGTTCTTCTTTCTCCCAGTCTCCATATTTGCCTTCTGCATCTTGGGCGGTGTGGCTGGAGCACTTGCCAGTGAAGACTGAGGGAGTGAAGTCATTTGAGTACCTCAGCCTTCTCCATATGCTGGTACCCAGGTCTCCCATTTCTTTCTGGAGAGGGCCCACATTTTCATTAGTCTTCCTTTTATCACCGACGTTCTGCTGAACCTTGCTCACTCAGGAGTGGTGTGTCTCCTTTCTCTTGTTATGGATTCACTGTGTGCATGTGCATGTACTTACAGCGGGAGATGAAAAGAGGGAGAAATCCTGATGCTTTTTTTTTGTTTATGGCAGTATATGAGGAAAAATAACAGCATTTTCATTGCTAGCTGTTTTAAATGTGACTGGCAGTCCTTGAATTCATTTGACATTTGCTGGAATTTGCTTTTTCAGATTCCAACGTTTCCCAATGTCTTAGTCCTTTTTTTTGTTTTGTTTTCATATATGAACTTGCTTAGAGCTTTTCTCAAAAAGCTCTAAAATCCAGGCACAAAAAGACCCATGGATAATGGGCAGGCCAAAGGGAAACAGGAAAGGACACGGAGTGTGCAGCAGCCGACAGGCTTGGGCAATTCCCCTGTCAGGCTGTCCTCTGTTATTGCTGAGTTGCAGAAGCACTAGCAGGACTTGTTAATAGCCCATCACATCCCACCCCTGCTCCCCCTCTGTGCCACTCCTGTCCTGGGTGTGTGCAGGGCCAGAGACCCCCTGTAGTGCAAAACTAGCCCCACATCCACAGGTTCTTTTTATTCCTACATAGATTCGATGAAAAGCGGGCAGTGCAGCAGCTGAGAGCTTGCGGTGTACTGGAGACCATCCGAATCAGTGCAGCTGGCTTCCCCTCCAGGTGTGTTTACCTCTGTTTAGATGGCTTTCAGCTGCAGTTCTTCTTTTTAAGAGAATTATTCATTGTTGGGACTGACACTGTCTCTGTTTTTGGGACAGGTGGACATACCAAGAGTTCTTCAGCCGTTACCGTGTTCTGATGAAGCAGAGAGATGTCCTTAGTGACCGAAAGCAGACATGTAAAAATGTCCTGGAGAAGCTGATCCTGGTACTAGACTTAGTGCTGAGAGCATTTGGAATCTGAAAGAGTAAAGATAGCATCCCTTACTCCCTCATAGCCACACTATTTTAGTACTTGCACAAAGTACGAAACCACCAGTATTAGCACAGGAACTGTAGAATTTCCCAGTGATCACAGGAAAGGAACACAGTGATTTTAAGTGTGGGTGGGTGGAGGGTGAGCCTTACCTTGCTTAACGGCAAGATGCATTAACCACACCTTAAGTAAGGTATAGTTATCTGGGAATTTTCTAATGTGGAGGTGTTTCTGTCTGTGTATGTGTTTGTGTCTTTCACACTGCTCCTCTCAGCTCCTGTGCTGAAGCCAACTTTTCTCACTCCTTTTGTCCCTGTGACATTGTCTCCTTGCTTAGCACCATGGCTGTCCTCATACCTCAGCAGCCTCTTGCTTTGCCTCCTACCTCCAGTTGCAACTCTACGTTCCCAGGCTCTGCCATCCACACCACTGGCGTTGCACCTGAACTGATGTGTTTCTTGGGATTTCTTAAGGACCTATGAACAGCGGGGGGCAGGCAGGCTCCAAAGAGACAGTTCCAGCCAGTTCTCAGTAGAAGGTGGTTAACTGAGACTACTCGGAAGTGTCAGTTAGGAAGAAAAAGAGACAAAGTTTACTGAAGATATAAAAGCATAAAGCTTGCTTTGCTGAAGTGCAATGCCAAAGTTAGGATGTTTATGGAAACAAAAAAAAATAAATACTGTGCAAGCAGGTTGGGGCTTCGCTTTTTTAATTCCGTGTCATTGGGTGGACTTAACTAAAATCTTTTGGTTTATATGCATGTGTCTGTATTTATAGCGTTAAATGTATCCTAAGCTGTAGCTCTTTGACTGCTGTTCCTTTTAACTTTGCATCAAACAATCAACAAAATTAATTTTTTTCAATGTACCTTTGTATATTCTCAGTTTTTCCCTCCAAGTAGTACTATAGCCTATAGAAATAGAGTATTATTCTTTCTGGTTTAGTTCTGAAATTTCAGATGTGTTTGAGCAGCAGCGAGATGCTTTGTTCTGGCTTAGTCCTGATGCAATAAGTGACACATACATATTTGAAGCCCCAGCTGTTTTGTTTGTACTGTGTAATATAGTTGAAGATGGACTGTTCAGAGGGGTCATCCACAATTTAAGCAGGAAACTCTACATGTGCCTGTATTGCTTTCATCCTCTGGGCCCCTTTGTCACCTCCTGTAGCCTTACACATCTCTCATAGTCTTTGTGGCATTCTTGTCTAAGCAAAAATCTCATGCGCGTCCTTTAGGCCATGCTTGTGGCCTTAATGTATTAATTTGTTAACAGAATCGTACAGAGAAAATACTCTCTCCACTACTTAATTTCAGTCTAGGTTTACCTGAAATATCACACAGATAATTTTGCCTCTTTACTAACTGTACTTTCATTTAGCCCTTCATGCCTTTTTTTAATCCACTAACATTTAATGCTGTAACTGATCCTCTTTTTACCTCTGAAAATAGGACAAGGATAAGTACCAGTTTGGTAAGACAAAAATATTTTTCCGGGCTGGTCAAGTAGCCTATCTGGAAAAAATAAGGGCAGATAAGTTGAGAGCTGCCTGTATCCGCATCCAAAAGACGATCCGAGGCTGGCTGATGCGAAAGAAGTACGTGCGTATGAGGAAGGCTGCCATCACCATCCAGAGATATGTCAGAGGGTACCAAGCACGATGGTAAGCAATGCTCGTGGGAAAACCCACACTAGCCTCAATTCACATCCCTTTAAGTAGGACATTTAAATATGTTCTTTCCTTCCTGTACTGGCTGAGAGGAAATGATTTTCCAGGGAAATGAAGGAAATTGAATATAATGAGTGTGTCTGTCCTGCCTGTTTTTGACCTTCCTGAGAGGACAGTAGCACCCTGGCTGTATGATGCTTAGAACAGTGTGTCATTAGTGAGAGCAGGGTGCAGGTAGTACTAGGAGATATGTTGCAGGTGAGGTAAAGCAGGACTCTTGACTGAGTCTTTATTGCTCAGTTTCCATGTGCCCTCCCAGCTGGGTTTGTCCATCCTGCTGGAGAAGCTGTTCCTCATCCAGGGTGCAGCTGTGAAGGGAGATACATCGGAGTCATTTGCTTGGATTGACTTCTGAGGGATGGCCATGGATGGGCCAGAGAAAAGGGTAGCAGTACCGGTGGTATCGTTCAAAGACAAGGTGGCTATGAAGACTTTAGGAATGAACCTTTGGAAGGAGGCTTATGTCAAGATGCTTTGTAATTTTTTTGCTGAGAGGGCCAAGAATGAGCAAACATTTTCTACAGGTGGAAGGTGACATGGTGGAAATAGTTTTGAAGCTGGAGAAAGTGGTGAGAAATTAAACTGAGATTATCTTGTCAGTTCTATAGCACAGTTCTCAGAGGAAGTTTAAACATTTCCCCATTAAACCTTGCAAGGTTTCTGTTAATTTGTCATTCTGTTGTACTGTCACACAGCAGAATAGCAAGTAAACGTGCTATATCACTGACAACATTAGGAAGAAACTGAAGTAGAAAATGTAGCTCTTGAGAAAGAGGGTAAAGTTATAGGATGTAAAAAAATAGTTTCCAAGCACTGCAAAATAATTAGAGGTATTATTTGTAATCTCTTTCTTGCTTAGTTATGCCAAGTTCCTGCGGAGAACACGGGCTGCCATCACTATTCAGAAGTTCCAGCGCATGTATGTCATCCGCAAAAGATACCAATGCATGCGAGCTGCTACTATTGCTCTTCAGGCTCTCTTAAGAGGTTACATGGCGAGGAACAAGTACCAAATGGTAAGAAATCATGATGTTTTACTTCTTCACTCTAGCTTTATTTCCACATACCTTCAGGACGAAGTTGCTCTGTGGTGTCCCCTTGGGGATCTGAAATGTTTGTGTGCGTGCTGTTATGCATAATGCACAAACAAAATATCACACCATTGGTTGAAGGGCAGCACCTGGAAATTAGAAAGATCTGATACGGCAATCAATGAGTTTTATAAACCTGTCATATTCCCTCTTAATAGAGATGGCAGATTTCTGGAGGGGTGCCCATAAAGGGTGGTCAGACTTGCCTGTCAGGGAGTATCCCCCTTGAGCAGTGAATTGTTCACCGCAGTGAAACGTGGAAGTTCTGACAAGTGCACCTGCGGTGTGCTGTGTATACTTTGTCCTCCTAAGGTGGAGTTTTATTAAAGCTGAGATACAGAGATGTCCAGAGAGAGAGGCACAGGCTCTGCATGCCATGGGAAGGTAAACAAGGTTGTTCTGAAGTTTACGATGATTGCAAGTGAGTGAAACCGAAAGGTTGCCCTGTGACAGCACTCTTGGGCTGAGCTGTGACTCTGTAAGTAATATATGGTACACATGTTGTTCGTTAGGATTGTGAAAGGTACCTGTTGTTGTTGTTGTTAGAAGAGAGGGCATGTGTTGCAGTCACATGACTAATACAAGGAATTTGAAATGGTTGAATCATCTATTTCACACATCCTGGGGAAAGCTTCTGCCTGAGACATTGTGATGTGCTTCTCAGCTGAACAAGGAGTTTAGTTCCTCCACAGCTTTTACATAAGCTTTCCTGGGAAATACCTGGTGAATTAAGTAAGTTTTCTGATACTCTCACCTTACATTGGAGTGGCGTGTTTCCTCACTGGATTGCATGGGTGTGAGAATTCACTGGCAGATGAGGACCATCCCTGCACTATGGAGGTATTTTATGGGACTCATTGCTTTCAAACTTGAGATGGAAACATTGTTGAAAGCTAGTTGTATTCAAGCTGTTCAGGCATCTGTGGGTAACCTGAAGGACTATCCCACGAAATGTGTAATAAGGAGGCAGGAAGCAGGAATGCTGACTGCATGGCATGTAGTCAGAAGGACTTTGGCTTTTGACTTTGCTGTACTTTTGAGAGAGCTATTTCCTTACCTCAGTGTGCTATTGAGCCAAGTGCTGGTATTTCAAGTCATGTGTTTTCTTCAGAAATAAGTGCTAAGGGAGAGAGTCTGTGTATCTTATAATCTTGCCACTTTGACAGTGAACCTTTTAAATTCATTGATTTGGAAATGTAACACTTTAACACATCTTCATTCATTTGCTAAGAAGTATAAAAGAAAACAAAATTGTTGTTACCCTGCTAGTTTGTCTTACCTTTGTGGTAAATCAGTATAAGAATGTCAACTGCATATGATCTTCAAGCTATCAAATCCAAGAAGTAACAATCTTAAATAGTTTGTTCTTCAGAATAAACTCTTTAATTTGCAGAAGCTTTATTAAGTGAACTCTGAAGTTCCTAGAGTCCTGCAAGCCTTGTTGGCTTGGGCAGGCTCTCCAAGCATAGCTGTGGTCTGCCGGAATTCAGGTGCTCCAGACCTGGGGCATCTCTGATTGAATCAGTGGGTGAAGGATCCAAAAACAAGTAGTAGACTCTTCCTAGTGGAAGTCTCTGGCTAACACACTGATGAAGGTTGCTGGCATTCTTGACTTCTTTGTTGAAAATTATTTTTTTTAAAATTATTATAATTTTTTTTTAACATTTCAAAGCTATGGTTTGAAATTTCTGCCATGCAATAAGTTGGAATTATTACAATATAAAATTTCTGATTAGACTAAATGGAGATTTTTCCATCATGGCAAGTCTAAGATATATCAAAAAAGGAAAAAAAAAAAAAAGAAAAAAGACTGGAACTTGTCGTTTTATCAGCTAGACTATGGCTGCTGTTTTTAACAGCTGCTGCAATTTATTCTGGGTCCTAGTGTGTCCTAGCTGCATTGCATATCAAGTGTGGTAATTTTAAACTTTGTATTGATGAATCCTATGCAGCATATGTCAATGATTCTAAGATGTTTCAAGATAAAAGATGCAGTAAAACCAAAAAGGATTGTATTTGCAATCTTGCCAACAGGTACCATGTATTTTTGTAATTAGGTTGGATCTGACATCAACACAAAGGAATGCTTGGTTCTTCAGTGTGCCGCCAGTTCTTTCTTTCCATGTTTTTCCTTCTGCTTCCTTTTCATTTTATTCCCTGTCATCTTCCTTATTCCTGTCTTCTTTTTCTCTTCTTTTTTGTTTAAATTGATTCCATATTCATTTCTTGTTCCTCTTTACCAGAAGTTTCTCTTTTCAAGATAAGGTTATTCTTTGTGTACATCATCTTTGCTCTTCTCATTATGGAGTCTTAACTGACCAGGTGTAGTTTGCAACTCTAATACCCCTTGTGGTGTTTTTTCTTAACTGTAGATGCTTCGGGAGCACAAATCTATTATTATTCAGAAACATGTAAGAGGCTGGCTGGCTCGAGTGCACTACCATAGGACCTTGAAGGCAATTGTTTACTTGCAATGCTGTTACCGGCGCATGATGGCCAAGAGGGAGCTGAAGAAACTGAAGATAGAGGCCCGGTCTGTAGAACGCTACAAGAAGCTTCACATTGGCTTGGAGAACAAGATCATGCAGCTGCAGCGAAAAATTGATGAGCAGGTAAAAGCTTCCTGGCCTTGGGGAAAAGATTTAGAAATCTTGTATTACCTTTCTCAGTAGCACTGGGGGCATTCACAGAAAAATGCACTGAGTTTTCATCGTAAGGTATCAGTTCTCTTTTCTGCTAAAGAATGTTGATAGAAGAGAAAGGGAGGCCACAGTAGAACTGGAACAGTAAAGCATCCATTTGTGTCTCTCAGCAGCACTGAGAGAAGACATCTGCTCCCTCAGTGTCAGTATTTCATTTGAAGTATGTCAGCTGCTTTAAGGGGAATGTGAGGTGATCATGTTTGATGTGTGTGGGCTTCCTGTCTGATTTTAGTTCAGGATGTTATGTGCAGGCTTAGAGACTGGACTCTTCTGTCACCTTGTTAAGGAATTCTGCAAAACCAGACTGAAACTTGTTGGGAATGGGGAAGCTGCTCTTTTGTTCTTGTGTCTGGGTATATTCTGTAGGGAACTAGAAGTCTCCCTTAAACCAGAACTTCTCCAACAGCTGCTATGTCTGTGTTGTGTTTTCCAAAGAACAAAGAGTACAAATCTCTGCTGGAGAAGCTGACCAACCTGGAGATCACGTACAGTACGGAGACAGAGAAGCTGCGGAGTGATGTGGAAAGGCTTCGGATGAGTGAGGAGGAGGCTAAGAATGCAACCAACCGTGTCCTCAGCCTTCAGGAGGAGATTGCCAAGCTCCGGAAGGAGCTGCACCAAACTCAGTCTGAGAAGAAGACCATTGAGGAATGGGCAGACAAATACAAACATGAAACCGAGCAGGCAAGTGTGCAGTCTCAGATGCATGAGAAGATTTGTGGGGGCCTGGTGTCCACTCAGGTTTTGCCCAGGCTTAACTGCTTCAGTTGCATGGCTGATATTTTTACAGTATTTTGAAGCAATGTTAACCTGTACAGTCCTAAATAGGCTTGATACCTAAACAAGTACACCTGTGGTAGAAGAATATACTAAATCTATATATTGCATGTAAATACATGTATTCAATATATTCAGATTTTGATATTGAAAGTATTTGCAAATCCAAATATTTAAGCTTCCTCAATTAGTCAGAGGTAACGCATTCATAAAAAGGAATCATTTTACTTGCCTAGAGAGTGTAATCACTTAGATACCAGAGATGTGTCCCATACGCAGTATTCAAAGGTACCTGCTTATATCCTACCTAATTTAAACAAGTAGCCTACTAAACACATGTATGTGTGCACAGTCTAGTTCAACAGGTTTTGACTAGCCCCTTATCTTTGCCTTAATCATGAACATATCAAACAGGTTGTTTCCTCTCAAGGTTACTTGCTGATAACGGTGCAAGTTTTGAATATTGGAAGATACACTCTGTCATTATGTGATGCTGCAGTGATGCATTTCAAGATCAGATAAACATAAGGAAAAATATTCATTGATTAAGCAAAGGGAATGCGTAGTAACCGTAATCAGAGTCAAATGAGAAACTGGTAAACCTGAGCATGGTTAAAGTAGCACAGCTTTTGGCCAGAGGCAGGATGTTGGATTATGGTCTTACCCAATGCAATGGAATATACAGCAGAACTACCAAATTTGTTCCTATTTTAGGAATATTTCTATTTTAAGAAATAAATTACATCTTTGGGACTTCACTGAAAAATATTATGGCACAGTGGAGTGGTTCAAGGCAGTTTTGGCATCTGATCGGAAACAGAGTGCAGAACATACAGGGGAATGCAGTGGGACATTTAACACATGTAATTTGGGAAATGATGATGTCATAACTTAGTTCACTGATTTCATTCTCAGAGGAAGTTTAAGTATTTGAACTCTTACAACAAGGATGTAGTTGCTGTTAGAGCTACTGATGAAAGATGAACTGCATTCTGAGTCAAATATTTTATTATCTCTGTAGCTGGTATCGGAACTGAAAGAACAGAACACACTACTGAAAACAGAAAAGGATGAGCTGAACCGCCGCATCCATGACCAGGCGAGGGAAATAACAGGTTGGCTCTGTTCACTTAGGTTTTCTACTTCATGTTACCTTGTAAAGCAACACTCTAGTGCATAGGTTGGGCTAATTTGCCTTAGTTTGCATTCCTTTCTAGTTTAATGGTTTCATTTTGTTGTTTTAAGAACTCACATGCATCAGAATTATTTACTATTTGAGTTTCCATGAAGTCCTAAGGGTTTGGGGTCTCTCTGGTGAGGGTGACTGTTGCAAAGCATTTTACTTTTAAAAAGAAGGCTCTGATATTTAATACAATTAATCTCCTGCAGCTCTTCCAGCTGCTGTAACTATGTAGACAGCAGCCAGAAGAGCGTATCTCTAGGTGCGAAGGCTGTGATGGAGGCAGCTGCAATGAGGAGGGTCAGTGTGCTTGAGGTGTAAAACATCTCACGTTTTGCTTTTTACATAATGCAGCACTGGGCTAGTGCCCCTTCCTTCTCCCTCCTGGAATTACTAATGCAAGGTATTAGCGGAATAGTTAACTTGACTGAGTGAACCCTTCTGTGGTTACCACAATAATGCTTTGGTCCTTCATATATTTGCCTTAATGTTTGCCTGCGGAAGCACAAATACCACACACCAGCTTCAAAGAGCAGACTTCACCAGCTGTGTTCCTGGTGCAGACACATGCCTGTACCTCCAGGATGGATGCACTGCATGGTAGGTGGAACTGGAGTTCTCACTTTGGATTCCTCTTCTCCATGGCAGAGACGATGGAGAAGAAGCTAGTGGAGGAAACAAAACAGCTGGAGCTAGATCTGAATGATGAACGGTTGCGCTACCAGAACCTGCTGAATGAGTTCAGCCGTTTAGAGGAGCGGTATGATGATCTCAAGGACGAAATGAACTTAATGGTGGTAAGTGGCCAAACATCTGAGAAATCAAAAGCTGTTCACAAATGTGTTTAGGCAGAATCTAGTGATATAATTTAGTAACAGATTCTGCTGTCAGCTGTGTGGTGGTGACCTGTACCTGAAAAGAGAATTTGTCCTTTCAAATATTGATTAATTAGATTAGCTCAGCCAAAACAAATACATTTAAAATTTGTGGTTGATGTTTTAAAAAAAAAATTCTTATTTTCATGTTTGTGAAGAAGGATGAATTTCTGCTGTGTCTTTGGTAGTGGTATTGTATGGGCCATCTGCCCTTATTTTGCCCTGAAGTTATTCACATGTGCTGGGGTTGTTTGTACCACATTCATCCAGTGTTAAATTTTAAGTAGTTCTAGGAATATTTTCTGTGGCAGGAAGAAAAAATACTCCTCAATACAATGTCTAGGAAGTTAGAGAATTGCTGCCTGTGCTTCCTCTAAACTCAGCTTTTCTTTCCCACAAAATGCTGTGTTGTTGCTTGATTCTGCTTTCTGCAGCAATACTTGAGGGTGTAGGATCTGACTTGTCTCCATAGATTTGATTGTGAACTACATCTCATATGCTTTAGGTGGCATGAGAGACCAGAATCAAAAATCTTTTCTTATAAATGTTGATAGCTGTGAAATAAGACCAAGTATTACAAGCTAAATTATGGGTTGTGAAGAGACAGTCACAGGCAAAGCCATGTAGTGGTATTGATTTGTTTCATTTCCACTGTAGAACGTCCCCAAGCCTGGACACAAAAGAACGGATTCAACTCACAGTAGCAATGAATCTGAATATACTTTTAGCTCTGAGATCACAGAAGCAGAAGACTTACCAGTGAGGATGGAGGTAATGTTAAAAAAAGTCCACAGCTTTTCATTGATCAGTGGTTGACTGGTTGAGCTGTCAGGTTGGTGACTGTCCTTTGCAGTTTGCAGATGCAAAGCTTTTTCTGTGCATTCTAGAGATCTTTACTGTGAGCCATTGCACAGCTCACTCCATTTGCCTGCTGTCTAGGTTAGTTATCTCTGCAGTTGCTTTTTACAGGCTGTCATTACTGGTTTTGAAAGCCTCCGCAGAAAATTATTTTCTACTATGGATGCAGATACCCTGACACATTGATGCTGACACATATTCTATGCGGACTCTTTCATAATTTGCCTTCCCACTTGTATTTTTTACGTTGCATAATTGTTTCAGAAAGATGTCCCTACCTTCATGAATAATCAGGAAAAGGACAATGCAACTACATGTGATTGGATTTCACAAAGGAGCCAAATGTCATCTTTGGCTAATAGACATATTGAATTGCTGTTCTAGAGCCAGGTTTGGTCTTTAGGATATAAATGAAAAAAATAAAGTCACACAAGAGTGTGAATAAATGCAGCACTGAGAAGATTAAATCTGTGTTTAACCCCTTAAGATTTCAAACTCCAGTTTGACTCTAACAATGTAGATTGATACAAAACCACATTAAAAAATAGGGTCCATCTCAATACAAACCAGTAAAACCAGAAAACTCAGTCTGTTTTCTTTTTCCTGAGCTGTTAGTGTGGTTTACGACTCTTCACCTCAACAGTAGGAGATGAAGTGGAAATGGCTGTGCTTGCTTGTCTGCTACAGTCATTAATATTAATTTTCTAATTCACTTTCTAGGCTTCAGAATTTCGTGGTGCACTTCATAGTAAGTGCTTTGATCTTCTTGATACATAAAGTACAAAATGGCTGATGGACAATTTCTGATGCACCTTCAGATTACAAATGCTGTCCTTGCCCAGAAAACAGAGAGAAAACTAGTGCATTAGGCCCAGAACAAGCTGTATAATTAGAATATTAAAAGAGAAAAAGCATAAAATATATCTTCTGGTACCTATTTATGTTGCATCTCACTAAATTAACCTGTAAATCTACAATCACCAGAGAGCTTTCTCTGTAGCTGAAGAACTTACTGTAGATATAATCTAAAACAAAGCAAAACAAAAAAAGCCTCTATTTACAGTTGTTTCCAGGTGAGTCTAACCACAGACTTTTTTTTCTCCTTTCCCCCTACAAACAAATAAGAATAAAAGGTATGCTTAATTATAGACCTCCTGTCTGCTAGGGAGTCTCTAGTGCTTTCTGTTGCTAGGCTTTAGGCTTAGATACATTTTATACTAGTAGATCCTTTTTTAAAAGAGCGTTTGATAGCTGATGAAATATTTTAGATGCTAGTAGTCAACTCTCAAAATCAAGTAACATTTCTGTGTTCCTCTCTTTCCCCAGTCTGTTTCCCATCTTTACTCACTGTAGTGCTTCCTTGTGATGTGGAAGGGGAATACTTCTTGACTTCCTTCTGTTCTTTCTAAAGCAGGAACCAAGTGAGAAAAAGGCACCATTGGATATGTCTCTGTTCCTCAAGCTGCAGAAACGGGTTACAGAGCTGGAGCAAGAAAAGCAATCCCTGCAGGATGAACTGGACAGAAAGGAAGAACAGGCTCTCCGTGCTAAAGCTAAGGTGGACTCCTTGTAGCTGATCAAATGCTGACACCAGAGTTATCCCTTCTTGTGAAATAGTAGCTGTGTGAATGCTGACTGGCTTTTACTAAATCTTCCTCTAGTACTTGCTTTATTTAATGACAAGTTTTATGCCTGGTGCTTAGTACTAGGGACTGGTTATTTAGTTTTCCAAGATCCTTGAGATCCTCTGATAGAAGAAAACAGGAACAAAAAGTGCTTGGGACTTGCTTAAAAAAAAAAAGTCTGTTTTTATTAAGGAATAGCAATATAGAAATCTACTTAAATGATGAGAATGAGTAGTTGTTCATTTTAGGCAGAATAAGAAGTGTTTCAATGAGGATGCAGAGCCAAAGTGCTGGGATTAGACATGTTTAGCAGATTTTATTTAAAATTCTCCTCTGATTTGGTCTCTTTAAATGAAACCAGTTTTGGCAATTTCTTGAGCATCCTGGGATTCATCCTGCTCTGTTGTTACCAGTGACAGCAGTGTGATTTGTACATGAATTTATTTATATAAAACAATTATGTGCCATAAATTCATAAGTAAATGAAAGGAGACGATGCCAATATTCTAACTAAAGCACCCAGTGGTAACAGAATGAATGTTTTCCAGTTTCACAGGACAATAATTCGAGCTCCTTTTCCTTTTGCTGTCTCAACTAAATTAAAGAATAGAAAGGACTGGATTTTTGTTTTTCACACTTGTCTGTATTCTTCCATAGGAGGAGGAAAGGCCTCCAATAAGAGGTGCAGAATTGGAGTATGAGTCGCTCAAGGTAATTCTAAAAAGGTGGTTTCTGTTGTTTTCTAGTGAGAATATTGCCACCAATTGTATGTGCTGGCATAGAAAATTAGCCCCCTGCTTCAGAATATTAGCTGGAGAAACCAGAATAAAAGTTCCCCAGCAATCATTTTATTGTAGAATTGCCTTTTTTGAGGTGTAGAATGTGTGGCTGGGGCTGCAGAACAAGAAGATCCCCTAAAACAGGGAGAAATCTCTTTTGAAACACTTAGTACAGCTTGCAAGTTAATTTGAGCAAAAATACAGTGATAAATGTAGCCCTCTTTTCCAAACACATTATTTAAATTAATGCATACCTTAGACCACTAAAACTAAAAATATTTCTGAATATCACTGAATGATGCAGAATCTTCTTAGCTTGCTGACCACTATTTGTTATGAACTTTATTCTTGTCTTAAGGGGAGATTAAGAGGAAAAAAAGATTGGTAATTTTTTTCCCATCAAATCTGTATGATTCATGTATATGTGTTCTGATTTTGCACTTCAGACAAAAGGTTAGCCTTGTTAAGTGAAATCCTCCCAGGCACTATGCGCTGTAGTCAAGAGGCCAGGGATACAGGAGGGATTGATTGATTTGCTGCAGTTCCTCATCGTTTTTGCCGTTTCTATCCCTAGTTTTGTACATGTGGTTTATAGGCATGTTGGAATGCTGCTGGGTGACAGAATTATCCCTATTTCTTGCAGCGTCAAGAACTTGAATCTGAAAATAAAAAACTGAAGAATGAGTTGAATGAGCTGCAGAAGGCCCTCACAGAAACGCGATCTCCAGAGGTAACTGCTCCTGGTGCCCCTGCATATAGAGTCCTCCTGGACCAGCTGACTTCAGTAAGTGAAGAGCTTGAAGTACGCAAGGAAGAAGTCCTCATCTTGAGGTCTCAGCTTGTTAGCCAGAAAGAGGCTATTCAACCCAAGGTAAATAGTAGTCAGCACATGCACTGTGTAGTAAAGTTACACTGAATCACTGACATGCTTTATTTAATTTCACAGCGTGCTTGAAAAGGCAGAAAAAAATGGTCTAGGTTTGAAAGCCTTTGTAAGCATAATCCACTGATGCATTGCAAGTGCACAAATTGCAGCAGTCCGAATTGGGAGATTCTACTAATAAACCAATTTTGGGTTTGTCTACCAGCAATCATGTGGAGATATTGTACTGATCACACCAGGCTGGCAGATACCAGTGGTATGGCCAGGATCTCCCCAGACCCCCTTTAACAATGTAGAAATAATTCTCATTTGGAGCAGTGTCATTTCTCTAGTGAGTATGTAGTTTGACTGGAAAATTTACAGTAGTTCTCAGGAATTCTTTTTAATTAAAGAGTTCATTAGGAAGTACAAGGAACAATTTCTACTAAATCTATGATTGCAAATCAATAACATTTCATAAAGGTGACCTATGAAGATATATAAATTCCATATTATTGCTTGATAGGTGCTATGGGGTTTTGTTGAGAAGAGCAGATTACAACCACTGAAATGCATCTCTTCTAAAAATCTCTAATTCTGATGAGATACTTAGGGCAGTAATAGCTTTGAAAATAAGTCATTCAACCTGAAAAGGTATCATGTAAATCCAGGAACTAGTCATTTCCACTGAATTAGTCATTTCCATATCCAGTGTTTCATAACCACAGCAGGGAATGAACAGATACATCATCTTTCCTTTGCTGCTGCAAGGTTATGTTTATATTTGTCCTAAATAAATTGAAAGTCTGTGATGCATGAAGGTGTACATATCTTGTTTTAAATGATTAATTCTAAAGAAAACAAACCTCATTTTTCTGTAATATTTAGAACATTGTAAAGAAATACTTGCATAGTAAATCCTTTAATAACTTGTCTCTAGCAATGGTGGGATACAAGTGTTGTTTTTACAGCAGTTATGAGTATGAGGGAAGTATGAAGGTGACCTGTGGGGTGGCTAACAGCCAGTTTGCAGATAGCTTCTGCTTGTTAGGTTGGACAGCTGCAGCACAGACAGATTTTTTTAATGATTTGTTTTTCTTCTTTCTTGCCTACCAATCTGATTGCCAGGAGGATAAGGTACATGTTTTCTTCTACAGTTATAAACCAGAACTCTTAAATGCTAAAAACCCCCTCAACAATACTTCAGCTGCCATTTCCCTGCCTCTCATAAGTAACCTACATGTATTTGAAGTTGTTATTGCACTTTCCTTTGCTGTTATTGAAAATCCGTTCTTATTATCCTGTGCCTCCTCTGTCCTCGTCTTCCTGCTCTGTGCAAGGGAACAAGTTACTTCAAAACAAGCGGATTTAACAATTCTGAACTGTTGGTTTATGGTAACCTGAACATGAAAGGAAGGGTTAAGGAATTGGTCTAGTCAGCTCAATCAATGTATCTTGCCAAGTGTGTTTGGAGAGTAAGAGCAGCACTGTGATTCAGGAATCAGATCTCTTTTAACTTGCAAAATCCATAAATTTCACCAAAAAAAAGGTCTATGGTATGAAGAACTACCTTACTTTATGGTGTTTGCTGTCCTCAGCATGCAGCAAACATTGAGGACTCACATTGTGATCTGTAGATATTAGACAGGAATTGCTGAATGTTTGATTAGAAAATGTAGCTGAACACGTAGTATTTAGGAGTATGAGAAACTGAACTGACTCTAAATGAAGGCTGTTAATTCAAATATTACAACTACAGCAGGTAGGGTATTCTTGAAAATATAAGAGTGATTATAGCATTTCTTTCCATCAGCACAAAAATAATAAATATGTCCTGACTGCTAAAGCCTGATAGATTGTCAGGTGAGGTACAGCAGTTTTACTGTGTAATAAAATAATAGTAGAAAAATCACAAAGATCTCGTAAGGATGTTGGGAATAATTCTTTAAGGAGCTTTTACATTTTATTGGTTTTCATATTAGGTAACATGAATCATACTAGCATAGAAACCTAAGCGCCAAAGTTTATGTCCAGAAAGTTGTTATTGTAAATACTTTGCAAAATTTCACTCAGGAAAATAGTGTTTGATTGTTTTGAAAGTCAAAAAAGTCAGAATTCCATCTCTTACGTTCATTAAGTCCTGTGGTTCCACTGTAATTATTCCACAGCAGTGACTCAGATCAGACTGGCCGAGGTGACTGTAAACATCTGTTACGTATTTCAAGTTTTACTGAAGAAAAAGCAAAAGTGCCATAATAAACGTTCAAAAGGGAGACAAAATGGTATTATGGTGATATCTAACTTTAAACATCTCAGTGCCTTGTAAATTATTTCCTGCTTTGCCAGAGTGCTTAAAATACATGAAGTGAGGAATAGACCTTATCTGTGAGACTTGAAAGACTACATGCAATGCTGTGTTTAAGAAATATTAATAGAATTAAGCTTGCAAAAATATGCTTCTTCAGTTTCAGTTTTCGCAGCTGTTCCTGGTAATTTGAAATAAAATGTAAATTCATAATTTCATTAAATTTATTTTGTCCTTTTACATGATGAACAAATAAAAAGAGGTTAACAAATGTACTCACTTGATAGACAGGCTGATCTTTGACTATGTTGCATGCATTCATTTTAAAAGATACACCAAATGGACATAGAAATTATGGACCAACCTTCTGCTCAGGTTCCCGTGCGAATTTTAATGTGGCTACTCAAGGATTAGTAAAGTGACAAAAACATGGATTCAAAGAACAATTACATTGTTAAATTTACCCTGGAAATCATCGTTCTTTTTCCAGAATACCATGACAGATTCTACAATCCTCTTGGAGGATGTACAAAAGATGAAAGACAAAGGAGAAATAGCACAGGCATATATTGGACTGAAGGAAACAAACAGGTACAGGTTCTCTTTATTTAATCTATGACCATCTGCTGTGACACACTGTGTATATCTTATTCAGTAAGTTCCATCTATGTACATCAAGTCTAGGTACTTAGAGAACACTTACAGTTGGGGTTATCATTTGATTTGATTAGTCAAATTGCTGTATGCAGTATTTGAAAGGATAAGGAAACAAAGGGAAAATGCAAACTCAAGCTTCCTGGATTTACATCTTCTTAGCCTTTAATTGCTACATTGCTCAAACTGGGTGCCATTCCCCATGCTGGTTTGTTGTCTTTTGTACAGCAGTCGTCACAGTCGTCTGCTGTAATACACTTACTGTAACAGCATGAAGTGCTGTAACCACTTGGGCTAACACCGATAACTGAATTTCATCATTAAGAAGAAATGTGTATAAACAAGAGAAGTAATTTGTTGTTTTACAGCATTTTTTGTTTCTCTTTTATAGTAACTGTAATTTAGTGTGTAATGTCCTTAACATGTCATCTCATCACCATCACATATTTCTCTTGTATTTTTTTTAAACACTTTCCTTGAAAGGCAATCTCCCCAGGACTATCATATGCTGAATGAGGACGGAGAACTTTGGCTGGTTTATGAAGGGTTAAAACAAGCCAACAGGTTACCAGACTTCTCAGAATGGTTTTTTCTTCATTTGCATCTTCTTTTCTAGCTAACTGTGCCCCTCGCTATGGGTTTGCTTTAGCTACAGTATTTCTATTGCTTTTAACAGCTAGAAAAAAATTCATCACAAATTATACAAATTAAAGAGTTTCCTCAAACTTAGTCCTCAAACCTTTCTACTTGTCAAATTTTATCATTTAAAAAGTTAAGATGGCACCAACAATTAATATGTAATTCATAAGAATACTTGTACAAAAATAGACTGTAAAATAGCAGAAGCTCCACAACTGGAAAAGATTTGTAGCTGTGTATTACTTGTCTGCCTTTACATCAGGTATCAAAATTATTGTCTCTTACAGTTTTTCAGCCTAAAGAAGTACAATAATTTTAGTAATTATAAAACTAGTGTTTGAGTAGCTTCAGCATACTCTTAACTTTCAAATAGTTACGGGTCTTACTCTCCTTATTGTGACTGAAGTTCAGTAAATTGAACATTCTTCTCCCACGTCTCTCTGTGCCAGATTCAAAATGTAAGACACAAAATAACCAACAAACAGAAGTAATCTTTAGTTCATCGTGGTGCTGTTCAAGCCTCAGTGCAATCCCTGCAATCTCTGCAAAGACTGCATGCTGGTCATGAGATTTGCCTTGTTAGGAAATGCAGTACTGGCTCTGTGTGCACGTCTGGGCCCTGTATCCATAGATGTGTCCCAGACTTCCAAAATGGTTCCTAGTCCTGCACTGGCAACTAATTCCATAGGTCAGCACTGCTGATCATCTTCAGTATACACATTCGGTAGCAGTAACTACAGGAGGAGGTATTTTGCAATGAATGCTACTAACTAAAGTCTTCCCTTTTCTTGTGCTAACAAATTCTACACCTAACATTGTTTTGTAAGCCTGCAAAGAGCTAACTTAAGAGCAAGTGTTCTGCAGAGCAGGATGTGAGAGTGTTTGCTCTGTGCCTCTTGTTTCTTGTCCTAGCACTCTAGAGACAAGAAGCTGTATATTAAATGGCAGAGCAAGGCAGGTAAATGACTATTTGCCCTTGCGTGCTTGATCAGTCTGGTTACTAATGAATGTGCCTGCCTTATGCATATTTAAACCCTGAAAGATTGTCTAATTGAATGCTAGTAGTCACTAGTAATGTCATTTCCTGTGTGTGTGTATGTAAGAAATGATGAATCAGAGCACTTGGACAGTGCCTCGCAAGCAGGAGTAGATCCCCACAGCACTGCTCAGAAGGACGCTGGTACGTGTTATCCCCCTTTCACATGAGAAGAATTTGAGACATGATGTGCCCAAGGGGAAGGAGCGAGTCAGTGGTGAGGATAAAATAGAGGTCCTGGATCCCAGTCCTGAGTTTGGTTCTGTTGTTAACCTTTCATACACTAACGACAACCCTCTGCCAAATGTTGGTTTTAATGTAAAAACAAAGATTATTTATGTGCATTTGCAATTGAATGGTTTCTGACTGAACAGTCCACTCTAAAAAGATTTTTCCCTTGTTAATATTGCAGGGCCCTAGCTTAAGTGAACACAGTGTCGTCTTCATCTTACACAGTTTGTTTGATTTGATTAGAGGTAAAACCTCCTTAAAGCCCCTTTAAAAGCAGTGACAATCTGTGAAGACTTAGCATTACCTTTATTGCCACATGTTCTCAGTGGCCCCATACACAGTATGTGTTCAATCACAAAGGAAATGCAAAGCAGTGTCACAGTTAATTTCTCTCCACTTTTTGATCTTGCAAGCTTAATTTAATTAGAAGGCATACTGAAGGGTTTAAAGAGTACTCTGCCTTTTTCATTTTCCTTTGCAAGCCATGGCTAATTGTTCCTGAGCAGCAGCTAAAGCTTTATACTCCCTGTGAGAATTGGGGATGTAACTTTCTACGTGTGTTCACGCAACTGTTGCTCAACTTCTTTAGGCTGCTGGAGTCTCAGCTTCAGTCGCAGAAGAAGAGCCATGAGAATGAACTGGAATCACTGCGAGGTGAGATCCAGAGTCTGAAGGAAGAAAACAATCGCCAGCAGCAGCTCCTAGCACAGAATCTGCAGCTGCCTCCAGAGGCCCGCATTGAAGCCAGTCTACAGCATGAGATCACCCGGCTGACTAATGAGAACTTGGTAAGGGAAATGATGCTGCAGGAGCAGGCTAGGGGACTTATGGACTTGCTGCGCCTGTAAGTTCTTATCAGTTTTCAGATGGCGACCTCCTGCAAAAAATTGCAGGAGTGCAGTGGGTCTTTTTGTAGGTAAGCTAATGGGAGAGAGAGACTTACAATTGCTGATGAAGTAACAATGTTTCAGGGAATTTGTTTGAAGTTTGTGGCATGGAGAAAGCTTGTGGATCCCGGCTTTCAACTGATGAGTTTAATTATGGCTAAATAGAGTGATTGATATCCAGGCTACTCACAAAAAATATTAGTGCCAAGTAGTGATGTTTCTTCTGAAATACATTTGTTTATTTCATTGAAAAACTCTGATGCAGTTCCTCAATTCTTTAATGTCACTTTTCTTCCCATTTCCCTCCTCCCTGCCTGAAGCTACACAGATAATCCACTGTGTTACGAGCTCCAGCTATTCAGTATGTTTTGAAGAAAGAAACAGTTCCAGAAAAAGAAACTTGGTTAGAAGTCACTTTACTAATAATTGGTATTCCTTGTTTACTGCACAACATTTTTGTATGAAGGAAAAGATTGGGTGAACCTCGTTACCTTTCCCTGCGAAGGAGCATGTTCATCATGTGCAGGCTAGTTCAATTCTGGGGCAATTTTCCGAAGAGGTCCATGTTGAAATATTGTTGGCTTATCAGTGTTTACTGGTAAAGGGAACCATGCTACTTCAGGGAAAAAAATCCTAGCTCTGAGTGTCATTGCTTCCTCTAAACAAGCCATGGTGTAGTCTTTCCTGCTCATGTGTGTCACAGAAGTTATCACTGTTGGGCTTTTGTCTTAGTACCAAAGGTTTTGAGGAAAGCATCAGGTAATTCAGTGAACAGATCTTGGAAAACTGATCCAAAGTATAAGTTTGCCTCAGCAGCAGTTGTCTCCCACTGACAAAGGTAAATGGCGAATGTTTCCATCTCTGACAGCTCCCTCCTGCTGCTTAGTCATATATTATGATTTTTAGCCTTTTTCCCCCCCCCCAAGAGACCTACTTATCACATTCTGTGTTCCCAGGGCAACACGCAGTCATATAATTACATCCCAGAGGAGCTCTCTTTATTTTCAAATACAGTGAATGTAATTTTACTTGTTAAATATAGACTCATTCCTTAGTATTTCACTTCCGATGTTTGAGTATTGCAAGTCCACTCCAAGTCAGGAATATGCTTCTTTTCCACTCCTAGCCTTAGAGTGGAAATAATTTACAGGCTTTCCAGATGTGATAGTAGAATTGCAGTATTCACTGCAATCCCATCTTGATTAGTGTAAGAAACATCCTGTCCAGGTTCTCACAAAGGTTATATTCCAGGCTTTCACAGTATTAGTACTGCCCATTTTTAAAAGAGCTGGCTGTCCTGCAACTCATCTACATCAGCTTCTCTCTGGAAGAGGCTGGAGTGAGCACCACAACTAAGGACTAGACTACCTAAAAATTAGAGATTCTTGATCTTGTTTTAATCTGATTTCATTTATATAGTGTTTACTGAAGTATCAGCGTCTCAAAGGCAGGGGAAAAACAATCCTGTACCTATTTTTACAGTTTTATGAGGAGTTGTATGCAGATGATCCCAAGAAGTATCAATCGTACCGGATTTCACTTTACAAACGGATGATTGTATGTAGATCACATGAATCCTGTTTCTTTGTTGTCTTGTTCGCTATTTCTGGAGCACTAATTGAAAGCCAGGCTGCCTCCCTTTTCCCCCTTTAAAGGAAATCCCCTGCAGAGAGCTTCACGATGCCAATTACTTCCCTCACTGCTTTTTTTGTTAGTCTTAGTGTCCTCTGTGTAATCTGTGTCTCTTTTTGATTCACAGTTTTGTTACTAATATAAGTCTTGCACTGTGACCAAAGCCGTTTCTTTTTGAATACTACTTAATACTGCCCTGAAAAAGAGGTACATGATGTAAAAGATGCTAAATTTTCAGAACCACTCTTTGCTTCAAAACTTTGATACATGTAAATTCAGTTCAGCAAAATAGAGGCCTGACCATACAGATACTTATGAAGGTGAATAACGCCTGCAGTTGTGAGTAGCCCAGTCTTAGCCTGAATTTGTTCATAGATCTCTTTACAGTGCTGAAATCTGGAATGAATAAATCTAGCAGAATCGAAATACATAACCTTTTAATATTTTTAAAAAATTCAGAGTCTGAAGGATAACTTTGGAAATAATACTATATTTCCATAATAATTAAAGATAACATATTGAGATAGCACTATATGTAATCTTTAAAGAATATAATTTATGAGATTCCAAGTCTTAATGAGATGTGAAATCTGTTCAGTTTGTTTAGAGGAATCATAGAAAGAACTTTCTTCCTTCTCACATATTTGTTGTTTAGAAATCATATCCCTTTACTGATACTTTCAAAACACTCTGGACTAACATGTATTTTTTTTAAATTAATTTCAGTAGAAATTGTTATATCTGATGATAAGTATATTGTGTTATTAACAGGATTTCTGTTGTCATATTGAACACTGTGAATATGAAGCATGGCCTTGATTCTGTTCTTTCAACAGACCTAATATCTTACTGCTCCAGTACATTAGGCTGTGAACTCTTTATTACATGATTGAGAGCAATTCTGTGCCTAATTCAAATTTGTTGCCAATGCTACACCAATACTTTTCAAAACTTTTAGGAAAGGTGTAGTTTCCCAGGTGATGCTTTCAATGCACGCAGCTCATGGTCCCTTATGTTCTTATGAGTACCATGAAAAATCACGCTTACAAAAGAGATTTTTCTTTTAAGCTGCTTTCAAATCCTTAACCTGGAATGGCTTTCAGGATTTTTGAGCTTGAGGTGTTGCTTCCTCTAGAAAGACTTCCCCTTTTTTAATTACATGATTATTTCATGAATGTATTACCATAAGTCACAGAATTATTCAAAGATAGATTTCTGGGGAGTGCTCCTTTGAAAGAAGGATACAGCTTTCTTGCAAGAGTAGGACTTTTAGGTGCTAGGTGTTGTTCAGGTACAGAATAAAAAGATGTAAGACCGCAGTGTCAATCTAAGGAAATGTGATGACAGCAAGTGATAGGGAGATGGCAGAGAATTACAAGTAATGTTGTATGTTTGGATGTTTGATGATTTTGGTAAATTTGAGTGCAAGTTACAGTCTTTCTGCAGATCTCTCTCTCTTGTAGTCTTATAAAATGGATAGATCTGAATAACGAGTCAGTCCTGAAGGCAAGAATAAATGATGCAGAAGTACAGGCTAGCTGTTAAATAATAAAGAAAATTATTTTTATGAGACATTTGGAA
Source organism: Strix aluco (assembly GCF_031877795.1). Lineage (NCBI taxonomy): Eukaryota > Metazoa > Chordata > Aves > Strigiformes > Strigidae > Strix > Strix aluco. Next base: position 24,839,493 of record NC_133942.1, on the reverse strand, counting down.
GAGCAGGGAGGAAGCATTAGGGAGATGTGTTTGCAGCAAAATGTCTTCTGCCATAAGAACTGACCTAGTTCTGAGTGTCTGCAGAATATACCTGCCTAAGAGCTTTGCCTTTGTCATGCTGCACATAACTTAATAATATTTGCGATATTTGGCTTGTGTTATAGGCAGCGTACCAGCTTGCAAACCTCAGCCAGAGGATGGCACCACAGTTCAGCTTTCCTTACCACCTTGTAATTCTAACAGCACTGATTTTGTCTCTGTCACACATGATGGCACTTTCTCGTATCGTAATCTTTCTTTCATTTTAATTTACAGGATCTAATGGAGCAGCTTGAAAAGCAAGACAAAACTGTTCGCAAGTTAAAGAAACAGTTGAAAGTATTTGCTAAGAAGATTGGTGAACTTGAAGGTACTTTTACATTTTGAGAGGAAGAGAAAGATTTTGGTTTACTTTTTGTGATCCCATTGTCATTATATCCATCTGTCTTAGTGGTTGGAGGGCGTGAGGTCTTCAGTAGTATTGGCCTCTGTTAATTGATTCCAGAAACAGGAGATGCACTAGGAGCTCTGTGTGTTCCTTTATAAACCTTTAGAATCTTTGTCGTATTTTGAAGCAATGAGTAAAAGGAGATTGATGTTTCTCTGAAGGCAGAAACCATTTAAACATAAAGGAATGTTACCTGGGCTGTTTGTGTACTCAAAGACAGTATCTCTTTTTGTAAAAACAAAAGCAATACTAAATATGAACCAGGCAGAAATAATTTACCCAGTTTTCCTTTGTGAATTTCTATATCACTGGAGCCAAGAACGCCGAGACTGTCTTTCTCTGTTTGAGGTTTTCTTTCAGAGCTGCTAGCCAAACTTGAGTATGAGAATGCTGAGATATGGACTAAGCTAATCTTATTTTTATGAGTATCAGAGTGAGATGCCTTAGGATCTTAGGACTGGCGAGACTGAGAGCTTATTATGTCTCTGCATAAGTAAGATTATTTTAATTGCTAAAAGCAATTAATAATGTTATAAAGTTGAAGTATGAATTTGTTTTTAAATCATTCTGGTCCTAATCTTTCAGAAGCTTTTTATGGTCATCTACTTTTTCCAGAAACAAGCTCACTGCCTAATGAGTTGTTTTATTGAGTACTAAGACTGAAATTAGTGACTGTAGTCTTCAGTGTTTGAAAAGAAGTGATATCAAGTTAAACTTGGATTAACAAGAGTATATTATCCTTTAGCTAGTGGCAGGTCTCCTTGAGCTCCAGTTTGGACTTCTGCATTTTCTATCCAATTTGATGGGTGCACACATTCAGCACGCTTGCAGGATGTGCAATAGTTTGTAGAGATTGCACGCAGTTAGGAGGGTTGTGAGAAGAGGATGTAGCTTTCATGGGATGAAGTCAAGTTTTGCTTTTCAAAAACAAACGTGCAGCCTAATCAAGTGGAGTGCAGGTGTTGAATGTGATACTGTGAGGCACTGTATGCAACAAGGTAGATATTTTATATATCCTTTTGAAAAGTTACTCTAATAAGGTTCTTTTAAAAAACCTCACTCAATATTGTTTAATTACTACTGTGGACAAGATGACAGTAGTAGTCACACAAAATAGAGTGGGAAGATGTTTCTGAAAACATAGTTTAGGCTGTGTTTATTACCTAATTAACTTAGATGTAGTAGGTCTGGCTGGGATGGAGTTAAGTTTCTTCCTCGCAGCCCGTGTGTTGCTGTGTTTTGGGTTTGTGGCTAAAACAATGTTGGTAACACACTGGTGTTTTGGCTGTTGCTGAACAGAGCTTGCACAGTGTCAAGGTTTTCTCTTTTTCTCACTCTGCCCCCTCAGTTAGTAAGCTAGGGGGTGGGAAGGCACACAGCCAGGACAGCTGACCCGAACTGGCCAAAGGGATAGTCCATGTTCCGTACCACCTAACGTCGGGAGCCAGAAGACGGGCTTTTTGCATACAAGGTGGCTGCTGTTTGGAGGCTGGCTGGGCATCAGTCCCCCCGGGGTTGGGGTAGGGGCATGAGTGAGTGCCTTTGCTTTGCTTTCCCCCCACTTCTTTCCTTCACCTATTAAACTGTCTTTATCTTTACCCACGAGTTTTCTCGCTTTTGCTCTCAATATTCTCTTCCCTGTCCCACTGGAGGGCTGGGCAGAACTGAGCTAGTGTGGGTGTGCGGGTGCTTGCCTGCTGGTCAGGGTAAACCTACTAGAAAAATACTGGCATTTTGCAGAACAATTAACAGTCACCCTTGCAATATTAATCTGGGATTAAGTGATTTATGGCTATGGCTTTGCTGTTGTGCTTTTATATGATAAAATCCAGGAAATCAGCAGTAAGTGCTCATTAATGGATGCTATTCATGCACTTCCATTCTTCTTCAAAGGAAGAATGTCACTCCAAGATTCATCTATCAAAAATTCGTCTTCTTGTTTAATAGGCATTTTGTTGTTAATAGGCATTTTGTTGCTAAGTGTCACCCTGAACCAAAGAAAAACATTTCTTAGTTCTATATGCTGGAGTTCTTCCTTAGAAATGTCATAGTTTCCTCTGATATGTATTGGTTTCACTGGAAAATATTATATTACATAATTTCTTTTCATTTCCCCTCTGAAGTTGGCCAGATGGAGAACATATCACCCGGACAAATCATCGATGAACCTATTCGTCCAGTTAACATTCCACGGAAAGAAAAGGACTTCCAAGGCATGTTAGAATATAAGAAGGAGGATGAACAAAAACTTGTCAAGAATCTTATTTTAGGTAAGCATCTTTCTCATTTGCAGCCTCCTCTGCTCCAACACACTCTGAAAAATGAATGATAAGAACACAGAATTTGCATTATGAAATGAATAGCTTATTTTGGTTTTGACAGCATTCAATTTATCTAAAATTCCTAAATGTCTGTTGTAATCTAATCATCCTTTCTGATGAGTACAATACATATTAATGTGTCTGCATGTTTTCTAGCAGGCAGTTACGTTTTATTCTGTTCTGATATTTTACGAAGAAAGTGGCTCTTCTTAGTTTTCACTGCCCATATATAGATACGTATGTACAGTTAACTGGGGAGGTTGCAATTACCACATATACCACCTTCCAATGGCTTTATACTTAACAAAACAATGTATGTTTGTTTTTCCCAAGAGCTGAAACCACGTGGGGTAGCTGTCAACCTCATTCCAGGACTACCAGCATATATTTTGTTCATGTGTGTACGTCACGCGGATTACCTTAATGATGACCAAAAAGTGCGGTCGTTGTTGACTTCCACTATCAATGGCATCAAAAAAGTGTTGAAGGTTAGTTAGTCTGCTTGGTTTAGGAAAACATTAATTCAAAATTTGCTTTTGATTTTTATGTTAGAGGAGTGAGGAAAAGACTTTCAGTGAATTGCCTCTGGATTTTTCTCATCAGTAAAGTCCTCCCACCGAAGTTACAAGAAGTTGTTAACAAGCAGCAAATTATAGTGATAGTATTTTATCCACATAATACCACAGATGGTTTGAATTAGTGGAAAGAGATCTACCTTCTTTTTATTTTGAATGGACTTCCTCCTCTGAAGCTATGCCTGTAAAGCTTTGAGTGCAGTCAAAGTTTGCATAGTGAGGCTTTGTAATCCAGAACACTTAATTGAAATGTTTCATTTGCAGTTTTGGTTCACAGATTTCCTCATTTGCTTCACCTACAGATTACACTGATGGATAATATGTTACTGCCTGAAGTCTTCTCAATGAGTTGGCTAGGAGTTTACTCCAAGGGTATCTAGAAAGCAATGCTAAGACTTAAACATGCATTATGCTTCATGGAGTTTTATAGTTTTTAAATAAAGCAGATGTGCTCAAAACCCAAGCATTTAACTAAGCTACTTGTTTTGAAATAATGTTTTGCAAACAATCATGTAGGAGCTTAGATATTCATAGAAACTTTTGGACATATTTAAGTGAATGAAGTGCATGCTACAGAGCTCTAGAAATTTTAATTACTCAGCTTATAGTAGATTCTGTGTTCTTTGGCAATGTGGACTTTTTGTTTTATGTTTTCCATCTCAGGCTGCCAAAATGGTTATGATGTAAGTGACATTCATGCAAACTGAATTGTTCTCTGCTCCTCCTGCTGGCTCTGCATCATTCCCATTCTCCATGTTGGGCTCTTCGCAAGAGTCACTGCCACAGAACGAGTGCTGGGGGAATGCAGTCACATTGCCCTGTGATTTCTGCACAGAGCAGTTAGGATAAGTTTGTAAAACATAGAAGGATCGTATCTGTGGAGGAAATCGTATTTTGAGAGTTTTTGAAAAACGTTACAGAAAACAGGGAGGGTGTTTAACGGTATTTTGTCAAAAACCTTGCTTTTCTAATATGTTACTGAATACACAAAGTTCTGCAAAACATCAGAATCTGAATAGCTACCAGAAAGTAGATTTCAAGTGTTTGTTTATCTAACATTTTATTATTTAATTCCTCCTACCAGTCTTTGTTGAAATGTGTTTGTTTTATCTTCAGAAAAGAGGCGATGACTTCGAAACAGTGTCCTTCTGGCTGTCTAACACCTGCCGATTTTTGCACTGTTTGAAGCAATATAGTGGAGAAGAGGTAAGCACTGCTCTTACTCTGGTTTCGTTTGCTCTACAATACTATTGTGAGCACTACTCTTTAAGAAATTCCTGGAATATCTCAAAGTCTAGTCAAAGTCTCTTAAAACAGCGACCCTTTTTGGAATGATGGTGATGACATCAGTGGGAAGCACGAGGAGATAAGATTTGAACCAGTTTCTCTTTATTGCAGGCTGGGGGCTGCCAGCTCAGATTAAGTAGAAGAATCTGGCTGTGACCATTATGTTGCTTATAATGATTCACTGCACTTCCTATGAAAAAGGCTGTATTAAGCCCTTTAGCCACAGTATGGCAGACCAATTTATGTTTTGAGCCTGTGGCATGCCTAATTTCTTCTTCATACTTAACTGGGATCGTGGCTATAAATGGCTAGGTGAGAATGCCCATGCTGGAGTGGGAGGAAAGGGTCTTACCTGCCAGAACGTTGGCAGAGTTTGTTCCTGTGTCAGATACTTGGATTTGCAAGTCAAGGAAGTGGCACAAGTCACAACTGAAAAACAAATCGTAGCATTAACCTCAATCAGAAGAACTTATAAATTAAAGTTTTGAGGAGCTGTGACTGTTATTTTGAAAGTATTAGTCAGTTACATGAAAAAATATCAATACTGGTTTTGTGTAATATTTTGTATTCCATTTAAGCATTTTTTCTGTTATTTTATGAATTCAGGGGTTTATGAAGCATAATACACCTCGTCAGAATGAACACTGCCTCACTAATTTTGATTTAGCTGAATACAGACAAGTACTGAGTGACTTGGCTATTCAGATCTACCAACAACTTGTCCGAGTGTTGGAAAACATTCTGCAACCAATGATTGGTAAGACAAAGTTGAATTCTTTAAACTTCACACCATAGTACCAAAAGGAAAATTGTGATGGTGGTAATATACTGTATCTTGTATTTCCTCCCAACCAGTAGAGTTTCGTTAATAGTTCTTGTGGTATTCTGTTTATAGATGACAAGGACTACACTGGACAGGTTGGATTAAAGGAAAAAGTAAACTGTGGCTGGTTCCTCTGGCAGTGACAATAAATCGATGTACCTTATTCATGCTTGTCGTAAATCATGCATTTACAGGAAGACACTGTTAGGACAGTCTGACATTTGTTGCCCTGTCTGTTGGGAAATATCGCATGGAAAAATTAGACTTTTTACATGAGAACTCATAATTAAAATGAATATGGAGAAAAATGGTTGGTTGTTAGCAGTGAAATAGCTAGCAGTGATGAAGCTTACATTCAGAGAGTTTTTTTCATTGAAAGTACTTTTCATTTTTCTTGTCAGACAGTCCTCTCACAGAAATTTTCATTATGCTTTCCAACCACAATGTTTAGAAGAATGGAACAGCTTTTGGTTTGCTGATTCTGCTGCTCATATGACCATGTGAGGGAAAAAGTATTCTGCTGAGCTAGTTAGACCTTCCTTTCAAACCCGATGGAATTTTTTTAAAAACCCTGGAAGCTTAGATTTTGCAGAACATAGTGGGACACAGAATTGCTGGAAATCATGGTAGTGTGGCTAGCAGAAAGCCTAGCTTGCTCTTTCTGTGTAAATACTAAGTTTTGCTGTCTGGCACAGTATGCTTGCATATTGGTAATTTTCAGTCATCATAATAATGTTGTCGATCAAATACAGTTTCAGGAATGCTGGAGCATGAGACTATCCAGGGTGTCTCAGGGGTGAAACCAACAGGGCTGCGGAAGAGAACATCCAGCATTGCTGATGAAGGAACCTACACTTTGGACTCCATTATTCGGCAGCTGAACTCTTTCCATTCAGTGATGTGCCAGCACGGAATGGATCCAGAGCTGATCAAACAGGTTGTCAAGCAGATGTTCTACATCATTGGGGCTGTAACACTTAATAATCTTCTCCTGCGCAAGGACATGTGCTCGTGGAGCAAAGGAATGCAGATAAGGTGGGAGAGCTCATGTTATACTTTTCTTGAATGTGCTGCTGGAAATCTTAGTGAACTCTTGATGCTGCTGAACATAACTTTGATGGAATAGCAGATACATTTTGAAAATTTATTTTTCCACACCAACAGTTGCAGATACTGTTAGACTGATTTTTTTGAGGTTCAGTTAAAAAAAGCTTGGTTAACTGAGGCCAAATCCTTACCTAGCGCTCAAGGAAATTTTTTTTGTTTTGCTTTGGTAGATGCAAAACAAAATTATTTCATCATCAAGTAGGAATCAGAACTGTAGGTAAAATGTTGATAGTTTGTTTTTTTTTTTTTTAGCTTTTAGAGAAGAATAGCAAATATGCTTGCTGCATTCTTTGGGTGCTAGTTGCTCAGTGGATACATGCTGTGTTCAACCACACTGTAGTTTGCTGCATCCTGCGGTAAAGCCATCTTACTCTGTTCCTGCATTTGGTATCAGGTGTTCAGTGCATTCTACTGGCATATGCCAGGAGATTTAGCCAAGGCATTACAGTCCCTCAAGTAACCTTGAAAAGCCTCAGTACACATTTGCACAGACAAAATCTCATTTGCTTTTCCTCTTGTCACATGCCTGAAATTAATAGGAATGGAAACAAATGGGAAAAGCTAGTTAGTGGAAGTCTTTGGCCATGGTTTCTAACTGGTTTGAAACTAAAAATTTCCTGCCTTAATCAGAAGGAAACAGTATGAAGACACAATCACAAGTGTGAAGGAAAGCGATGTTAAGGACAAAGAAGAAACACTGGGAAAGAGAAATTGCACGTGCTTTTGATTTAGCCATACTCAAGCGTTAACGTCTCGATACTCCTACCTCTTTGTACAGATACAATGTGAGTCAACTGGAAGAATGGCTACGTGATAAAAATTTGATGAATAGTGGGGCTAAAGAAACACTGGAACCCCTCATCCAGGCTGCACAGTTGTTGCAAGTAAAAAAGAAAACAGATGAAGATGCAGAAGCCATTTGTTCAATGTGCAATGCACTGACTACTGCCCAGGTAAGCAAACTGGAGCTGTCTGTTCTGCTGTCACTTCTGAGCACTTCTGTGCTCTTGTTGGTGAGTGCTATGCCTGCCTGCACTGCTGTCACACATGGACTGAAGATTTCTTACTTCATTGTGCATTAGGACAACTAAAACAGATTAAGTTGGACTAGAGGGACTAAGTTGGACTAGACCTTTTTGAGGTTCAAGATAAATTTTGAACAAATGAGAGGAAGCTCAAGTGATTGTGCAGTGTGTAGCACTATACATAGTCTCTCAGTTTGTGAAAAACCTTAGAGAAAACTCTTCATTCAAAGACGTCGCTGTACTCCAGACAGCTCTGCCTAGGATACTAGGAAATTATCTTTCTGCCATCAGTTAGTATCCAATTAAGTTAATGGACAATACACAGAGCTGTTCTCTCAGGGTCTGCGAACAAAAGTGTTAAGTTACTGTACCCATCAGCCTCAAAAGGTTGAACCAAGTGTATCTCAGTAAACAGCTGGAGACTTGTATTTATGAAAGCTTAGATTTTGTACAGGTAAGTTGCACTTTTTTTTAACCATGCTATATTTGCATAGAGCTTGTACAGGAATAAATCTTTCATGATTACTGAAAATTCCCAACAGGAAAAGGAAGAAATTTCTCCATTTCTTTCACCATGGTGTCAGCATTAGTGCTTGCATTGATACAGCTGTTTTGATTTAGTAATTCACATCACTGGAAGATCTGTTAGTTTTGTACTGAAATAAGAAGTTAGAATTCCACATGCTTCAAGTGGAACTTTGTCAAAAAGTGTTATGTTTTTTTAAAAGAGACTCATGTAAAAAAGATATTTTTTAATAGGTTTTACAAGTTTAACCCATATTATTATTTAAAGTCTTTGTGATGCAGTTCTTTTCTTTGGTGGTTTTATCCCTGTTTTTAGAGAAATAGCTCATGCTCTTGAAAAACAGTGAAGTCATAAGACTCTCTTGAGTGGAAGTCACAGAAGGTCATAATTATAGGGTCAAAATTAGGGTGAGAAATACAGGTTTCCAGGGGGTGTAGGAACACAATCAGTTACTTATCATCTGATTTTTTCCATAGTTTAGTATTTTCCACACACATGTAGAAATACAGAGTTTCTACCTCCAAAGAACACATGTGCTGAAGGAGACAGTCGTATAATGTAGCATTAAGCAGGTGATGGAATTCTGTGTGAACCAATAAAGCAAAAAAACCCAAAATACTTGTAAAGAATTTTCTTTTTAAAATAGCTAATTTTAAAAGTATATTATTAGTGACCATGGATGCATCTGTTGATTCATCAGTGAAATGAACCTAAAAATGGTTGTTCTTCTTCACAGATTGTAAAAGTTCTGAATTTGTATACTCCAGTTAATGAGTTTGAAGAGAGAGTCTTGGTATCATTTATACGTACGATACAGGTATGGCTATATCTTTTCATCAAAAATCATTTGACTATTTCTAAGAAACCCTCAGATGACCCAAAATAGCTTGTGTCCTGAAATACATTCAGGAATCTGAAGTGTAAACTAGGCTTTTTAGCTATGTTGAAAAGGTGATGTTAGCCTTAAAATTTTAAGCAACCATAATTTACTGCCTCCAGACTTGCATGAAATGTTAGTTTCCTTGTCATTATGTATGAGTTTTTTGGAAGGTGAGAGGTTTTGTGCTTATACCTCTTTGTTTATGTGAACACACTTGTATGCCAGCTTTTCAAGTGGTAACATTTATATATGCAAATTTACTTTTATCAGATCTATGTCTGCATGAGAGGTTCCAACTGCTTTGAAAACTGAGGCCTCTGTTCATAATGAAGTTCTTCATTTAGCCCTTCAAGTTTTATATACAATGATGAAAGTGAAATGATTTGAAAACTCCAAAGAAAAGCAGCCAGTAGAGCAAAATAAAAGAAACAAAGATGATCTTTCTGGTCTATTAGAAATCGAATGACATTACTAGCAGGATAAGGGAGATCAGGAAGGTAGAACTGGGATAAAACTGTAATTCCACTTACTGAAAAGATGCAGTTACCAAATAGTTGGCAAATTCTTCCTTTTGCAGGGAATCCAAATATCTTCAGATTGCATTCTAAGGGGAAGATACGCAGAACCAAAAATGATGAAAGTAACAACAGGTTAATGGCACAATTGTAGCAAATGTGTCAGGTCAAGTTAGCATAGTGTGTCTGCACATAGACATGTTTCTGTAAGCACAGGTGAAATGCTACCTCTTTGCAAGATGATTATTATCAATGAAGTAGCTAAGTGCTAATGTAATGACTTTCTTCTCTTTGCAGATGCGTTTGCGAGACAGGAAGGACTCTCCTCAGTTGCTCATGGATGCTAAACACATCTTTCCTGTTACTTTTCCATTTAATCCATCCTCTCTGGCATTAGAAACCATTCAGATCCCAGCCAGCTTGGGCCTGGGCTTCATATCACGTGTCTGATCCCAAGGATGTACCCTCAGTGTTAGATGGAGAATCAGTTGCCTGATATCTTTACCCATTAAAACATAGTGAGCCACTGAAAACACATTTTCTGAACAAACAGTCTATATATGCCCAGATCTGTAGTAAAAGTAGCTGGAAAACTACGTAACAGCACCACAGATTGAAGGCTAATAGCAAGATGTGCATTTGTGTTCAGTCATTGCATTTATGAGGACATCACTGATTCGTACGTTTCCAGAATATGGAAATTGGGCTGGGGCAAAAATTTGTGTCTTCAGCTGTCTAGAGACATTTTTAGATCTTTAGTAACATATTTAAATAGTGTAAATTAAACTCCATATGTAATCTTCTCATAGGCAGGGACCAACAGGGACAGTCACAGTCCTGAACATGGAAGACTTGAAAGTAAGGCATTTTGTAGTAGAATACAGTGTCACTCGGGAGCCTGTTACATTTAATTTGTAAAAACTGGAATGGAGAAGCTGGCAATATATAAAATGATTTCTTAAACCACTTATTTATGTCAGTTTGACATAAATTCTAGTGATAAGTCTTACAGCTCACTATATGCTCTTAGGTGTTCATTTGTTAGTATTGTGGTTTACCATGCATACGAAATTGCTGCTGCATATTGTGTTCTTTTAAATGTATGACAGTATCATACTAAGCACTAAAAATAAGATATTTCTTTTTTTGTTGTCAACCTTATTTACAGTCTGTTGCAGTCTGTTATTTTAACTGGATTTTCGCAAATGGTATTGAATAACACCTGTAGAGGAAAATGGTAACTAAGCACAAGTAGCACACTGGAAATTACATGTTTAGTTATTTTTAAAAGTAGTTAGCTAAAAATACAGAATCTTGAAGCAAATGATCAGAAGTCAATAATGATTTTAGTATTTATTTAGATTTTGTAGTCTGTCTAATGTTCTTTGTTTGTAGACCGCAGAGATGACAGTGTGTATATTGAGTATAATCTCTTTTGGTTTGTTGCCACTTTAAAAAAAAAGAAAAAAAGTATTCTTTCATACTGGGATTTGAGAGGAAGAACTTTAATAAAAAATTTCTGCAGTAGCCCAAGGCTCTCATTCCTTGAAAGTTGACTAACAAGAATGTTAAGTAGGTTTTGACTATGATGCTGTCATTTGACTATGATTCATGCTGATTTAATGGTTGGAGATCCAGAGTGCATAACGAGAAACTGAGTTATTCTGGATACTGCACATCTTACTGGAAATATTTTTCTGTCTTGCACATCTTGGATCTGCTATATAGAATTCACATTTCACCAATGTGCAACGTAAGTGCAGAAGCCTTGCTTAAGGTTCCAATTCTGAACTTTAAAAACAGGTAGTTTGTGGTGTATGGCTCAAATATACATGTAAAAAAAAGCCACACACATTGCTCAATTGCATTGTGCAATATTTTTTATGTACTATAATAATTAGCAACTTAACATTAATTTCTTTTAAAATATTGAGAAATAATCTAGAGGTACATTACTAGACTATTTGGTACTAATCTGTTTGCCTGCGAACTCACAGAAAAAAAAATTTCTGTTAAGCAGACTGAAACCTTTCAGTTATGTTTTACTTGAGATGTGGACATGCTGTTCGTATGGTGGCTAAAACTGGTAGTAAAGACAACCTAAACTTTGTCAGTATCATTTTAAGATACTCATGTAGTCTTATTTTCAAATGCCCCATGTTATGTTTGATGGATCATGCCAGTACTTCCAAGAACTAATACTGCATTGCATAAATCTTTTGAATGATCTTTGCTAAATGATTTATTTTCCTGTGCATGGTATACCAAACACTCTTTTTTCAAATGTTACTTGATTTCTGGAACTACGGCTGCTTTAAGTGGCTCCATATAAGGTATAATGTAGTTTTCAGACTGTCGGGGTACTGTACTGGTGAGAATGTAATAGGAAAGCCTTCACATCCAGTAATGAGGTTAGGAAAGAAAATACGTGAGAACATGCTGACCTACAAATTTTTTTCTCCTATTGAAAAAACAAACAATTGGCATTACAGTATGTTCATACTGTAGATCAGGAAACGTATCCACTACTTAAGCATTAGTGTATTAAAATGTACGCCTAAATATATTTTTGTTTATTTTTTAAGTTTGTTTACCTGTAAAAAGCCTTATTGTATCTTGTTTCTTTAAAAAAGTAGTGTTTAGTAATTTATAGGTATTATCCTTAAACTCAGTGGTTTGACTGGTATTACTTTTATATCACATTAAAAGTATATGCTGCTTGACATGTTTTAAAGGAAAATATTTTTAAGTTGGAATAGATGTGTAATTGGTAATTCATCTAACATTTTACATGGCAGTATTTTACATGCACTTTTCAGAAGTAAAATTTTAGTGTCAGTGTATAATATATCTTTCACCTTAGGACTAATATCTCTTTAACCATGGAATATAATGCAGAATTATTTTAACAACGTTTTTTTTCCTTTGAATCATTGTTATGCTCTTTTAATGTGGACATATCTTTTATATTTTAATTTATTATCTATTGCTATGATAGATTTTATCCAATGCTGGAAAAATATTTGTCAATGACCCCTTAGAATTATATACAGTTATTCTAGAGATTTTGCACAATAATTACCTCATTCAGTTTGGTGTATTTTTATTCCAGTGATCATTTTATTCTGATGTTTAGGACACAGTCTTCTATCCAAATTTTGAAAAATTGATTCTCAGACTTCAATCTGGGATGGAACATGAAAGTACTTAAGTCCGTTAAATGTGATTAATCTATCAATCACAGGAAAAAAATAGGATCAACTTCAATGTTGAAAAGTGGGTTGATATCAAATAACATTTGTTCCCAACTTGGAAACACCAGCATTTGCAATATGAAGGTCTGTGTAATTTGTGATTTAATCTGAACACATTTCAAATACCGTACAAAAACTATGCGTAAACACTTGGTTTTTTTAAGATGCTGATACTTCATGTGATAAATAAAAGCCTTTAAACACAGGTTTTCACTCAATGCCACTACAGTACATAGATGAAAACCAAAACATTGTCAGAATGACCTGAGCTCTGATATGTTGTAGTGTCTGATGTTGTACTTAGTAAATGTATGCATCATAAAAACTGTAGCCTAATAGCTATCACTGGAAGATGTCCAAATAAAAATACAACTGTAAGATTTGCTTTGGATTTGTTTGCTTGTTTGTTTGGTTGGTTGGTTCATAAGCTGTGTGCTGGCATAGTCCCCAGACGATCACACAGGTTCCCTCTGCCTTCATGGCAGACTTAGTGTTGACTGCCAAGGGAGTTGGTTAAAATCTCAGGATTGTATAAATACACACCCGGATACCCGGAGTGTGCCATAAACTGCTGTGCGTATTTGAAAAAACTTTGTTCGACATAACCCACTTCTGTTACGATATTTTTGTCACCAAGTATTAACGGTTACTGAAATAAGAATTAAGATTTGTACTTTGCTAAAAAATTGTCTTCTGTGCCATGAAAGCTCTTTGGTGCCAGGCAGGCAGGGAGGGCTAGTGGGCCTCTGGCATATATCCACCTGCCAAAACCTGGGACTGTTTTTTCAAATCTTCTTCCTCAAGAGAGGATAGTTAAATATAATACCTGTTAGTGCCCTAAGCTTACTAAATGCATTCTGAGTTTTTTATCTAAGTTTGTTAGAGAAAGTTCTTCATGGTGTTTTATAGGAAGGTGATTCATGTTTCTGTTGGTTTTCCCTACTCGGGCAGGAATGGCTTCCCTCACGATGCTGCTGGCAGCTCGAGTGGCCATTATTCCTGATCGCTGACGATCTATCCAAGATGCCAGCTCTGCCAACATCGTCACTGGGACTACTACTCACCTCTACTAATATACCTGTCAAAATTAGGAGCTAGCGTGCAAGCTGTCCGCAGAAAAAGCCCCACACGGTTAGGAATGCTTTACCCCTGTGCTGCGGGTCACCGAGGCGAGCCGAGCGCCTCAGCCGTGCCTATGGCGGGGACCCGCCTTCCTCCCGCGCGGGGCAGGGCCGCGCCCGCCTGGGACTGGCCCAGGAGCGGGCCGGGCCGCGCCGCTTCCCCACGCCTCGGGGGGCGGTGGCCGGGGGCGGGCGCGGCCACCTGTCCCCTGCGGAACTCGCCGCACCACGTCTCTCCCCGCGGGCGGCCCGGGGCGGCGGCTGCTCTGCCCCCATGGCGCTGGCCGAGCTCTACACCCAGGTGAGCGGGGCGGGGAGCGGCCCTGAGGGGCACCGGCCCGCCATGGCGGGGGCGGCGCCTGAGGGGAAGCGGGGGCGCCTTTTCCCGCGCCCGCTGAGGGGGCGACGGCCGCCCCGCGAGGGGAAGGGAAGGGGTGACCAGGCCGGGCGAGTAATGCCAGGCTCAGCGGAGCGTGCTGGTGCTGTCTGGGGTGGCGGTGGCGGTGCGTTGACATGTTGAGCCACTTGGGTTGGACCTGACGGGGGGAACGTGTCACCTGTGTCGGACAGCTAAAGCGTGTCGGAGCGGCTCTAAAATCCCAGGGCGGCCTGGGAAAATACTTCGGTTTTGAGACTTTTGGTCTTTAGGTGTAGGGCTCTGATGTGCTAGCCAGCGGTTAGGCAATTTTAACAGCACTTTCCTGGCCACTTAATCGCAAAGTGCTCACTCTTTTAGTTATGCAAATATTTGGCAGAATTTGGCACTGAAACAAAGATTCTTCCTCCTTAATGCGGCTGCTGTATTTTTTGCACCATTTTTCTCACTTTTCCTGTAGTCACCAGAGTGTTGAGACATACAGTTTGTTTGCTTAGCTTCAAATAACAAAAATAACATGCACACAATGTGAATTTACAAGCCTGTATCTCTATCGCAGAAGCAGCTGCCATAACAAACTCCTGTGGTGCTGCAGTGATACTTATCACTTGTTGTGTTGGTACGACACTTGAAGCAGGTGAAAGAACAAATGGGTTTTTTTTAATCAGGAATAGTGTTGGGCAGGTGAAGGGGAGGAAGGAGCATGGGTGTAACTTGATACTAAAATGAGCAAACTCTCTTCTGTTTACTTGTAAGGCAGGGTTTGGAGAAAGCGAACTTTGGTAGGCTGGGTACATTTGCCGATGGAGGCTCCTGGAACTGCAGGGACCTTTTCTAGAGGATTAAGTACTTCGATCACATGCTTCTTCCTCCCTTTCTTGTCAGTGACCTAGTGCAGTTCACTTTCTTACATGGGAACACGCTATGTGCCCCTGAGGCTATTTGGTGGTGATATTCTTGACTCACGTAGAATAACAGCAAATAAAGAATTCAGTTAAACAGCTGTGAATAGATATTTTTTATAATCCAGAAAATCAACATAGTGTAGGAATGACACAAAAGTCAGTTTATACTTAAATACACGTGGAAAAAGCAGAGTTAAAACTGATTCAGTTGAGCCATGCCTTTCATTTGCCCACTAAATACATATATGTGAAGCTGGATTTTTCTCCCTTTGATCAAATAGATGAAAACATTGTCATCATAGTGGTTTGCGGTTGTTTAGAAAAGGTCTTTGCGAATTTGGATATTGTGTCAAAAATGCCATCATGCTGAAGGCATCAGCAAAGAGGTGTCCTGAAAGCAGCTGAGGTTTTGGTTAGTGTTCATCACCTGATGTGCATACCAGATTGGCTTATGGTTGACCAGAAGGGTCAACCTCCATCCTTAGAGACACTGAAAACTCAACTGGAGAGGTTACCAAGCAACCCAAGCTAATTTGTAGGACATCCCTGTGAAAGTCCCTCTTACCCTAGATCGTTTGGTGTTGATCCTCGGGGGTTAGAGTTGAGAAAGCTACTGTTGAGGTACAATGCAGTTGTATGGACCTCTGTAGGCACCCACCATTGGTGGTGTGTTCAGTGGGGTTCTTGGGGCGGAGACCCTCATATTCTGAGCATCTGCTGGAGCTTCCAGGGCTTCCTCCAAATTAGAGAGGTAAAAAGCCATTTGTGCCAAAAGCAACAGTTGCAATGCCAAAATGAAAGGTATATGAGTCTCCAAGGTATCAGTGGGTATGCTAACACTACATGAAATCCGTGAGTAATGTTAATTTTTCAAGTAAGCAGCTGTAGCAGTTCTCATGGGTTTATTTAAGTACAGTTGGTTTAAACTGACTGTGAATATAACTAGGGTAGGGGAATTAAATGAAGAGTTCTGGCTATGAAAGCAGAAGGATGCTGGAAGAAGCTTATTTGGCATGGTTGCTTGTGCAAGGAGAGATGGAATGGTTCTGTGCTCTCTGGTGTTACTTTATCACAAATTAGAGGAGAGATGGCCCATAAAAAACTCGGCACTAACATGTACTGGCAGTATTCAGGGGTTTTTTTTCTGACATCACTATCCTTCCTCCTGTCCTCTCCTACATCCAAATATAGTCTTCAGTGTTATCTTCATTGCCATCTGAGATACACGCTATATGGCATAAAAAATATTTTCCACCAAGGTTTAAGGAAGATGGTGATGTGTCAGAAGTTGCCTCAAACTGCAACTCCCTGAACAGAAGTGATTTCAGTGTAACTAAAAACAATGTCTATTAATGCATGGTTGATGCATTAGGGAGACTTTGAGGGATGCTGCTGCTTTGTTAAACCCTGGCAGGATGAGAAGGACACACCACATCGGTGAAGAAATTCCTGACTTACTGAGGTTGCCAGCTGTGTTATGTCCTTTTAAGGAATGCTGTTTCCTATAGCTTCTAGGGCAGAACATTTAAAGATGTTGCTAATGCTTCAGCATTTTAACTCCCGAATAGAACTAGATGGTTTTAATGGTGTAATTTACATTCAAACATTTCTGCTTCAGAGGCTCGAGGTAATTCTGTTGTCTCGATTCTTCAAATACCTAAAAGAAAATTATAGTGCATCTGCTTCTATTGGAAATAAGTGCTTTTAGGAAAGGTGTTTTCTTCCTGAGGCAGAACTGAAGTACCTTACAGGGACTGAGCTCAGCTAAGCCAGCTGGTTCTTTGTAAAGAAAGAAACCTGCCAGTAGTCTTTGAAGTTCACCCTAGAACAGGGGAAGATGTTTGGAGGTTGCACTTCAGTCCCATTAAAAGAAAGGTAACTGCAGAGTCTTTCTTGTGTGTACATCTGTGCCTATGGCAAAATCCTTTCTAAGTTCAGTATGCTAGACTTGAATTCAGGGAAGTGATTGTCTAAATTCTGGTAAACCGGGTGCTTTCTCTGGTGCTTGCTCATTTGAAATTCACAGAAATCAGGGCTCTGCCTTAACTGTATTTTATTCTCTTTGTTCGGTGTTAGAGGATTTGAAGAGCCTGGCAACAGTCTGGCCCTTGCTCCCCTGCCTGCATGCTCTGGTGTTCTGCAGACTTTACACTAAACAGGAGCAGAACAAGCATGTCTGAGATTAATGAGTCTGCTCTCATTTTTTTTTTCTGTCACGAAGAATAACTAAAATACAAAAAACCAGCGAGCTGTACAGAGCTAATAATAATCCCAAGAAGTCCTGGCATCCAGTTAGTTCAGCTTTTAGGTTGCACTTGACATCTGAAAACTACATTTTTGTCCTAGTCTAGTATTATGATAATAGCTAAGCTAACTATTATCTTGTTTTTCTGTTGTAGTACAATAGGGTTTGGATCCCTGATAATGAAGAAGTTTGGCAGTCTGCAGAAATCACAAAAAACTACAAAGCTGGAGACCGTTTTCTCCATGTGCAATTAGAAGATGGAACTGTAAGGAAAAACGCCTTAATTATTGTGGGGTTTGCTGAGATATGTTTATGTAGAAACATAGGACTTGCCATTACGAGACCTAAATGACTTGTCCGTATTTTCTTTTATGCTAACCCTGCAGTGCCCAGAGTTTTATCATACTGTAGTTTGTACAGTAAACAGCTGTTACCTAAAAATATGAATAGTGCATTTCTACTATGTGTATAACATTAGTATAGAACACATGCCTCGAAGATCGCTTCACTTTTCAAACAAGCACTGAAACTCATCTTTAGTTGAAGTAAATCAGAAATGCAAGGCAGTCATAGTTACCTCCGTCTTACTTCCATGATCTCCAAGTCCCACAGGTTCAGTGGGATGTCTGGAGTTGATGAAATACAAGATCAGACAGAGCTCCATCAACCCTGTAACTCTGTGTAAAGGTAGAAGATCAATTTGTTGCAAACATGATGCATTTTATGATATTTCAAGTCATTTTTGTTGACAGGAACTGAATTACCCTGTTGATCCAGCTGCTTTGCCACCCCTACGAAATCCTGACATACTTGTTGGTGAAAATGATCTCACTGCACTTAGTTATCTCCATGAACCAGCTGTTCTACACAATCTTAAAGTTCGTTTTGTGGAGTCTAAGCTTATCTACACCTATAGTGGTAAGCCAATTAAAATGCAAAATATAAAAAAAAAAATCTTAAAATAAATAAATCTTGGGTTAGTTTGCAATATGATGTGCATAATGTTTTCTTCAAGTGTATTTTAACTCACTCAAGTGAACTCATTTTTGGATGAGTGTAGACTTGTTTGTTGATCAGGATCTCCTACCTCGTTTAGAAAATACTGCAATTGTATCAGTTTAACTGTGGTTGCCAGAAACTGGCATTATCATTGAACTAACCTATGTTTCATTTTTGTTTTGTACATTTGGTTGCAGGAATAATTTTGGTTGCAATAAACCCCTATAAACAGTTGCCAATATATGGAGATGCTATTATCCATGCATATAGTGGGCAAAACATGGGGGACATGGATCCACATATATTTGCTGTGGCAGAAGAAGCATACAAGCAAATGGCAAGGTTCAGTATGTTGTTTAATGTCCATAAATAACTCTTGAAGTCTAGGGGCAGTCAGTGTTAATTGTAATTTAACTGTGTGTGTGCCACTGGCTGTTAAGAATACCTTTGACTGGGTAGCTTAACTAGAGCAGGAGTAATTCTTTAACCAGCTGAGAAATTTCTAGAACTCATAAATGTTTTCATTCTTGATGAGGGGCAAAAACCTGTCTTAGCTGAGTGAATAGCAATGACATCAGTCTAGGGGTTAAGCTGAAGAGGAGTAAGAGAAGAATGGACGAAAGATGGAACTGATATGACAGTTGACCACAGCTGTGTTTTCATACGTTTGTTTCATATATATAACTCTTACATTTATATGTGCATTTTAGACATGTCTGATTTAAACTGTCTTGATTATTTGGTTTTAGAAATAACAAAAATCAGTCTATTATAGTCAGTGGAGAATCAGGAGCTGGAAAGACTGTGTCTGCAAGATACACTATGAGATACTTTGCCACTGTGAGTAAGTCAAGCAGCAATGCACATGTGGAAGATAAAGTACTGGCATCCAATCCAATAACTGAGGTAAGTTTCAGAGAGTATCTGCCAAGTCTGTACTCGTCAAGGAGAGAATTCTGAGAGCTGCTGGGAATCTTTCTTTGAAATCTCTAGGGATGTTTTAGCTGCCTGAGTTGAATATCTAAATTAGAAGTTTAACATCTGAATGTTACTGATGGAAAGAGGTAGTCGAGCTTCAGGAACACCCAGTTCTGACTAATTTACCAATGGCCCTTTGGAGGCACTAGTTTGCTTCCAGAGTTTTATCTGACCACATCATGTTAATTAGATGATGAGAAAACCATATTGAACAAGTTGTTTGTTCGTATTAATTGGAATAGAAACTGGTTAAACTTCCTTATGTTGGGAAAATGTACTTTCAGTTTATGTAGTGTTATACTGTTTGACTTGAGGCTTATCTTCAAATCTCACAGCTCAATGCTGAGATTGATCCTTGAGCACCTTTGATTTTAGGAACTTGCAGTTGAGTCAGTTTTGACAACATTATTCTTATGAAAGATGCAAGTAAAACAAATTCTAAAAGGTTCGAATTTTTATAGGCTGTCGGCAATGCAAAAACCACACGGAATGATAATAGCAGTCGATTTGGAAAATACACTGAAATCAGTTTTGATCAGAGTTACCAAATCATTGGAGCTAACATGAGAACATACCTGCTTGAGAAATCCAGAGTTGTCTTTCAGGTGGGTAAAATAAAGTTAAAAACAGTCAATGTCAGTATAGCTACTAATGTACTATCCTTTACTAGTTTCATGTAGAAAATGTTATGTGAAGTTCTGAATAGTATGTCTAATCAGCATTTGATTTCTTTTTTAATAGGAGCTAATCTCATTTATAGTAAGAAACTAATTTGTTCCATGTTCTTCCTTATGTTAAGTGGGTGATATATCTTGGGGACAATTCCCTGAGATAATTGCAAGAAGTATTTGAGAAATCTGTGACTTTCAGTCACAATAGTAACATGTGCCAATTGTATCTGGAAAGGAACAGTGTATATAGGGCAGAGAGAGTCTTGGTTAAAAACTGGCTTAAAATTGGTAAGGCTGGGGCTTACTGCATATGATTCATTACAGTGTCAGAACATAAATGTGAAAATCTACTAAAGAAAGCCTTTAATTTTATAAAACTGTTTTCACAAAGTTTTCCTTTATAGTAGTATTTTTAACTTTCTAAGTACCATGAAAAATACTTATGTATATCTGCTGCCTGAAGGATGGTTTGGAAATAGAGAGTTTTCTGAGTTACCACAGGGCAGTGTTTCAGCTGGCACTGCTACACAGTTGTTCATTACAGTATTTGTCAGTTCTTATCAGTAGATGGTTGTTCAAGCTGAAGAAATTATTAAAGTAACAGCCTTGGGGAAAGAACTCAGCATATCAGTAATGGAAATAAAGTAGACTTGAATTTATCACTTTCAAAGCTCTTGTTGAAGTCTTAAGATGTGCCATTTTATATTGGGCAATTTCTTTGCTAAACTATGTTGCAGCAGAATTTAGCCTTCAAGTATCTCTTTACAGTAGTGTTGAATATTGAATGTGTTTCTGTTTGTTGTTTGGGGTTTTTTTGTTGTTTGTTTTTTTTTTTTTCTTTCTGTAATGGTATTCTTTGCTTTAATTTACAGTCAGAGAGTGAGAGAAACTACCATATATTTTATCAGTTGTGTGCATCTGCTATGCAACCCGAATTTAAGCATCTTAAATTGGGTAGGTCTCAAGAAAATAACCTACTCTTTGTTTTTGCAGTGCAGTATTTTGAAGATTGGATTTTCAAATGCTGGGATGTTAAGTGCTTTATAGCATAAATCTCACAGACTTACAATGGGACTTGCATTTTTAAGTCACTTAGCTATTAATCCTGTTTGAATTGAGCTTGGTAGCAAATCCCTAGTAACTTGAATAGTGCATGGGCAAGTACCTACATGTCTTTGAAGATTTTATTCTAACACTTTCAGTAGTGACAGATGCCATAATGACAGTTTAGGGGCTTGGTTCATTTATCTACAGAGAAGCTTTAATGCCACCTGGGAGAGGCAGACCTTAGGTATATGTTTACTCAGTCTTCATTCTGTTTGTTTATTAGATCAAGTATTAACATTGCTAGGAATTATGAATACTAATTTGTGTCAGCTTAACTGAGTTAGGCGCATGGATTTCTCTCAGAAAAAGAGGACCTCCAGCTCATTGCTGAAGACCTGTCATCTGACAGCATCTTGAATTTTCTGGTGTTACATCAGTCCCAAATTTTTCAGCATTACAACTTTTGCTTCTTATCTATAGGAAGTGCAGAAGAATTTAACTACACAAGAATGGGTGGCAGCACCGTAATAGAAGGAGTTGATGACAGAGCAAATATGGTGGAGACTCAGAAGACATTTGCCTTACTGGGTAAATTCTTGAGGATACCTTTTCAGTAGATTTAAAAATACAGCTTTCTTCCAAAATGGACAAAGGTAGATTGTTTCTGAAATATCCAAAACATTAGTGGTAATGACCAGAATAATTTCTTTCATACCTTATCCATTGTACTCTTGGTCTGTTTTAAAAGTACTAGGCAAGAACAAATGTCTGTTAGCAATTGGTGTTCATTGTTAATGGTCAGAATCACTAAGGGCTGGAGTCTTCTTGGCCCTTAAGCTAACATGCTATAATAGAAGTGGAATTGGAAGCTTCTTTGCCCCTATATGGCTTATGTGAAAGCCAAATCAGACTTGAGCTGGCACTTGGGGAGGTACAAGAATTTATGCCTAAGCTCTCATCAGATCAGACAGGCAAAAAATAGGCAGAACCAAGGCTTTGCATAGTAGTCTGCAGAGATGCTGTACAATTCTTGGCTATACAACAAAGCAAGTAATCCAGCATTGTGCTATTTTAATTAATTATACTGTTTCTGAGTATTTAAAATAATCAAGAATTGGTTTTTTTAGGTTTGAAGGGGGATTTTCAGATGGATGTTTTTAAAATGCTGGCAGCCATCCTACACTTAGGCAATGTGGAAATTACAGCTGTTGGAGATGAAAGATCATCCATCAGTGTAAGGAAGTAGCTCATTCAGATACTGACATTTTCTTTTATATTCTATGCCAAAAGTCCTTTAGCAATAGTTTTTCTCTTATCTGGGGCTCAGAGCAGCATTAAATGTGGTATTCTAAACTTGAGAGATTTTTCTGTCTTCATCTGTATAGAATCACAGTGAATGTTTATGTGAATCCTGTTTTGTGACCAAGTTCAGAAAGTCTGAACAAAAGGCAAAATGTGGCTAAGAGAACCCCATATCCAATTGAGCCACAGCTGTTGGAAAAGCTGTTTGGGACTATCTGCAGGATGCAGGAAACAGAGCATTGTCTAAGGTGCTCAGAACATGTCCCGGCAGACTGTGCAAGTCTAAAAGGCACGGAGACCTAAACCTAGACTAAAGTAACTTTTTCGTTCAGTGTCGTAATCCAAAGCATCTCACCCAGCCCAAGTTTTTCTCTCCTATATCAGGAGCTCTATCCAGTATTATTTGCTTTAGCTCTTCCTGTTATTCTGGCAGATGAAGAAGTGAACAGAGCCCCTTGTCTATCTAAAAATAAGAGTCATAGTTTGATGTCAGTGGTGCTGGATTTCACTGTCTAGACAACAGTTAAAGTATTAAATGTAATCTTATTTATTTATCTTCTTTAAAGCTGGAAGATAAACATCTCAGTATATTCTGTGAACTTCTGGATTTAAACTGTGACAAAGTGGCACAATGGATGTGCCACCGAAAGATTATCACTACCTCAGAGACTGTAATAAAGCCAATGACAAGAGCTCAGGCTGTTAATGCAAGGGATGCTCTGGCAAAGAAGATCTATTCTCATTTATTTAACTTTATTGTGGAAAGAATTAACCAAGCTTTGCAGTTTCCTGGCAAACAACATACTTTTATTGGTGTTTTGGACATTTACGGGTAAGAATGCCTCTGGAAACAAATTTACTTTTACGTTGTTCCTTTTCTTTGGATTTGATAAGAGGCACTTTCCAATTTGTGCTGCTAATGAATTTGGAGGGGTTTGTTTTACTAAAAGGTCATAGTCGTCTAAGTTCGTTAGCATCCAGAGTAGTGAAAATGTTCAGCAACTATAAAGGTTAGTAATTTTTGTGAATGAGGTTTCAATTTAAATCTTGATGTGATACTTTTAGATTTAACTCTGGATTTTTTAGCTCTGTTATGTCTGGTAACATCAACTTCTAGGGAAGTTTTGAAATGCCTTAGCCATCTTCATTAGTCTTATGGCTGTTTAATTTTCTTAGAAATATTAGGATAGCTCCAAAGTCTTACAAGAATACTACTATTTGTATTTAAATGTCAAGGAATTTTTTTTCTTATTTGACATGTGTTCCAGCTTTGAAACGTTTGATGTGAACAGTTTTGAACAATTTTGCATCAATTATGCTAATGAAAAACTGCAGCAGCAATTTAACTTGGTATGTTCTTTTATTTGTGACAGACTTTATCTTATTTTGCTTCAGTTTTGAGATTATCAATAATGGATATTAGCAAATGCTGTTTGTATTTGAGTAATGGATATTTATGCATAATGGCTATCCAGTAATAGATAAAAATGTTTTCTTTTTTAATATCTATACATACATACACATGTATATATAAATGAAAATGTCTGAGTTTATTTTCTTACAAGACAGACATGTAATATAGTACAAAATATATAAATATTTTGGTTTTATCTTATGTATACAATCACATACATTCACGCGCACACCTTGTATTTATTTTCTTCCTTAATCGTAACCTTACATTTTCATAATGTTCACATATCTAGCATGTCTTTAAACTGGAACAAGAAGAGTATATGAAGGAAGATATCCCATGGACTTTAATAGACTTCTATGACAACCAACCTGTCATTGACCTTATTGAAGCTAAAATGGGAATTTTAGAACTTCTGGATGAAGAGTGCTTGGTAATTTAAAAATTCTTCTATTTAGAGCTCATAAAAAATTATATAGATTTTTACAAGTTGAGCTTGTAATCCATGTTTTGCCCTTTTAAATGGGAAGTAGAGCATTTTCTTCATAAAAGGAACATTAATGTTTGGCCTCTATTTGTTAGTGTTAATTGTAAGCCACTTAGTGTATTTTTCTCTTATAAAATTAAGAACCTAAAACTAGATTCTTACCTAGAAGCTAACCCAGCAACTAGATTACTTCACTGTGAGGGTAGTGCAGTACTAGAACAGGGTAAGCAGAGGTGCAGTAGGATCCCCATCCTTGGATACTTTCTGGATTTGAGTTCAAATGGCAGCTTGATCTGGTGTTGGTGGTAGTCTTGCTCTGAGCAGGAATTCCAGGGATCTCTTCCACTAATGTTTCTACAACTCGGTTATTCCATGAATCACTAATTTTGGTACAAAAAAACAGTCTTCCTTTCCTTTCTTACAAGTTCTTGTTGAATGCACCAAACCTGCATCTTTGATTTTTTTTCTTCAGTATTACTATTTTTCCCTCTGTGCTCTCTCCTGACTGTTGCAATTCCCTTAGGCTTCCAAACCTGTTGGTAGCTTTGTCAGTGAAGAACAGAGCAGGGAAAGGTGACCCCTGTTAAAATGGTCTCTAAAAGGTGTTTTGGTGATATTGGCAATTCGTACTTCTCAGAATCCAAACCATGGAGGAATATGGGAATATTCCCTAACCGTTAGTTTATTTGTTATTCTGCTCATTAGCATTCTCAGGGATCAGATTGTCCCTGACTGCAGGTAGCATCCTCTTAGGACAAAATGACTTACGACTCATCAGAGAATTAACTCTAGTCAGCAAATTTGTGGATTAATATGGCCTTCTTTCCTAAAATAATTTGCTACAGGGGGCCACTGGCTAATCTGGAAAGACAAAAACTGGTTGTTACCAGGCTTCATAACTCACTGAAGATGCTTTATCAAACAGTATTTATTGATAGTAAGAGTTTTGTTAAAGAGATTGCCCTTCTCATTTTTACAGTTACCTCATGGAACAGATGAAAACTGGCTTCAAAAGCTGTATAATAATTTTGTCAATAAAAATGCACTCTTTGAAAAGCCAAGGATGTCAAACACGTCTTTCATTGTTCAACACTTTGCTGATAAGGTAGAGTGTAAACAACCCAGTAGTATTTCACCCTGTTTCTAGCAGTTACTCCTTCAGAAAAGAAATGAACTTAGAAAACAGAGGAAATACTAACCACACTTGTTTGGAACTTCTCTAAAATTGATTTTCAATACATAGTACTATTTATTTATTGGTAATACTGCCCATAACATGCCATTTAAACATAAGAAGTGCTTGAGATAATTAATTTGAGAGTATAAAAATAAATTATCAAGAGAAAGAGTCAGAAAAAGAATACAATGTATAAAAGTTAAGATTGCAGTCTGTACACATTTAGTCTGTTATTTACATTTCAAATATAGTATTCCTTTTTTGATATTTTGATTTGAAATCATACAATAATGAAGAGAGGAGGAAAGAAATTCCTATTGAAGGCAGAAGGAAATTGCAGTTGATAGTGGATGCTGACAGTTTATCTTACTTCTGTATTTGCAGTATGCATGTATGTATGCTTGCCATAATGAAACTGGAAAAAGCAGGGTTTCAGCTATCGTGTTTAAGACTAATAAACAGCTGCTGGCCACCACAGCGTAGAGAGTAAAAATTATTGTTTTTCTAACTGTTCATGTATTGCTGAAAAGTTAATGATTTCACCTGTTTGCACAGGTAGAATATAAATGTGAAGGATTTCTGGAAAAAAACAGGGATACTGTACATGAAGTATTGGTTGAAATCTTGAAAGAGAGCAAGGTTTGTGAACAATCAGTAATGATTAATTTTCTGAATACTTGATTTTACTGGAATTCATTCAGATCTGATCTAAAAGATTTTTTTCTGATAGAAACTTTTTTAATAGGTTGAATCAATTAGTTTAGTCTTAATTTTTAATAATATTCTACAAGTGTGTATTTTTAATGTCAATGATGGAAAACTACAGTATTCAACTTTTTCATATATGTGTAGTTACTTTGCTAGTTATGTTAGGGTTTTTTTTCCTTAGTATCTCCCTTGAAGAGCATTTTGGAATCCTTGTAACTGTACAATTCACTTTTTTTTTTTCTTCCCTATAATTATTACACGTAGCTTTGATAGGTGGTTTATCATTAACAGCTGCCTTTGTTTATTCTTCAGAAGAGATTAAGAGAATGCCAAGGCAGGGAAAACATCACATGTCTTCTATGTGCCTGCCACTTCCCATCTGCTTGAAGGCCCTTTCCCTTTCACGTCTACAGCCTTGAGAGTTCAGGAGTACTATTAAGAAGCTAACTTAATCTGACCAAAACCCATATTCTTAATTTAAATTAAATATTGTGAAAATATAACCTTAAGTGGTCTTATTTTTAACTCTGTTCTGGATTTATGTCCATGTTTGCTTATATTGAAATAACTTTTGCAGGCCTACTTAACAGTTGTTGAGTTTTGTCTGTGAAATGTGTAAGTGCTTCACAGTAGACTCAGAATTGTTGCAACTGTTTCTTCAGTTGTTGTTTGTTTGTGGCTTAAAGATCCAATTCCAAGCCTTGCAATACTTGACCTAAGCATGAAGATGGAGGGGGTTTGCATTTTAGATTACAGTAAATGTCATTTTTATTTAGATGCTACTACAGTTACAAAGTATTTAACTGTGATTCTTTCACCACACTTCCAGTTTCATCTGTGTGCAAATTCTTTTCAAGACAATCCAGTGTCCATTTCACCTTTCAGTTCAACTATAAACATCAGATCTGCAAGACCTGTTCTCAAGTCCCCTAACAAACAACTCCGGATGACTGTTGGCAGTAAGGTACTACATAAACGTCCTGTTCTGTGATGCTCGTACTTTCAGGGGGGTGTATTGGGCAGTCTGAGACTATGATACTGTATTCTGTTACTGTTCACGGGGGACTATCCAGTTCTCAGTACAGCAAGAGCCAGGCACAGTGCAGTGCTCCAGGCCTGCCTGTAAGTAGGTGTGTTTAATTTATACATAGGAGACTGTTAAGTAGAGCAGGACTGTTAAATTTCTTGCATTTAAGATCTAATCCCTAAGAAAATCTCCCAGTGTCCAGCCAAAACCTAACAAATAATTAAAAAACCTAAGATTTGACTTTTTACTTAGCTGTAAATGTTTCATTAGCAAAACTATTATGTCTGATATTTTCTAGTTCCGGAGTTCCTTATCTTTACTTATGGTGACACTCAATGCAACCACCCCTCATTATGTACGATGCATAAAGCCAAATGATGAGAAGTTGCCTTTTGAGTAAGTATGTTAGTGGTGTTGAGCTGTTATATTACCTTTAAAATTGAAAGAGTATTTTTCTATTTCACAGTAGCTACATGTCAGCAAGCTAAATTCTTATTGTTGAACAACTTCCCATGCAGAACGTATTTTTCCTTTCAAGATAGCTGAGGTAAAAAAAAAAAAAGTTGTCTCACAAAAATAGAATAATTCAGTAATAGTTACTGATACTTTAAAAAGTCTTTCTTATCCTGAAATTTTTCAATTTGGTTATTAGTGTATTTGTCATAACATTTTTAGGGGAAAAGTTGTCCACTTTTGATTTAAGTTGATGGACGCTTTGTAGAGGTGTGTTTACTCTTGTACAGTATGGATTAGCACCAATTCATATTTAGGGCATAAAAGCCACTGCCATTTTCTTTGTGAACTTCCCTTTTGCCCACAGAAATACTTAGAAGAGCTTTAGAACTCAGAAAAGGAATAAGCAGTGTTGAACACAGCCTTGGCTTTTCTCCACAATTTTATAGCATTTTAATCTTAGAATACGATGCCAGATAATTTGCATAATTCCTGTGACCAGCTTGATAACCACTGACTTCCAAGTAGGAGTTAACTTTGATGCAGCTATTGATCTGTTCTGTGGGCAGGCATGTGGAAGCATTCTAGTTTCAGTTACATAGCTTTCAGCTGGAAGGTAGTGTACTGACAAATGAAATAAAAGCTTTTATCATATCTGAGTAGGAGGGAAGAGGCAAACTTTGATTCTAAATCAAATTTTTTAAGTGTGTTAGCTCATTTTCTTGAAGCCAGACAAAATCTGTCCATGCAAAACATGTTACAAATGATACTAGTGATGTTTCACTGTCACTGCAGCAAGACCTCATTATTCCGCGTAAAAGCAATGAGGGGAAATAGCTTGGATAATATGAAAATATGTCTGAATTAAGCTAGAAGAGTGTACCATAAGTTTGTGAAAGAACAGTATAGTTCCCTGTCAGCCATGGGGATGCCTTAGCTAGTGCTGGATTGACACTGTAGCATAGTGCTCTGTTGGCATATGAGCTCTGGTCCAGAATTGTAAAGGGTCTTTCCATGCCTTGTGTTGATAATCTTGAACCCAGATATTCATGAGTAACTCCTGCTTTATTCATAATCAGTGTGCTAAAGGGTACCTAGAGAGAGTTTCTTCCTGATAGACTGCTGAGGGAATCTCTTTCTGTGTATGTTCTGTGCTGAGAGTGGCATTATTCTTTGCCGCTTGCTGATATGAACTGTTGCAGTTAATATTGAAAGGAAGCAGGTCTTTTCATAGGAGAGAAATACCTACAGTCTTCCTTTTGTTTTGAGGAAGAAAAGGAAAACTCAGATGCTCCCTATCACATATTTAAAAAAAAAAACCTAAGCGAGACACTGTATAAAAAGTAGGGAACCCTTCGTCCGTCCTATAGGCAGAAATAGAAATCCAGCTAGTAGAATGGTTCTAAATATTATAGCATGCCAAACCCAGTAAAAATGTAAAATATAACTCTACTTTTTTAGGTTTGATTCAAAAAGAGTTGCTCAACAACTGCGAGCATGTGGTGTTTTGGAAACTATTCGAATTAGTGCACAGAGCTACCCATCCAGGTAGGGATAGCAGTGGGCCTCCGTATGTCAAAAAATATTTAGGTGTCTCTTAAATGCATTGCATTTGCTAACTTTTAATTTTCCAGGTGGACTTACATTGAGTTTTTCAGCCGTTACAGCATTCTTATGACACAGCAGGAACTCTCCATAAATGATAAGAAGCAGATTTGCAAGATTGTTTTGCAGCGGCTAATCCAGGTTGGTTTGTATGCACTTGACCCATTATGTATGATAGCATCTATATTAATAAAAGGTCTCTTTTGCCAGCAGTAGTATCTTGCTTCTCAAATAAGAAAGAGATTTACATTATTACTAACTTTCTTGATTAGGAAAGTTGTGTTGCTGTGTTGCCCGTAGGCTTGCAAGTCAGTAACCTTGTGTTGTGACACAGTCATGATGAGTCTGTAGGCAGATGATTTAATCTCTCTGTGTTTAATATCTTCACTTATAAAATGGAAGGTATTCTACCTATATTTATAAACCATTGAACAGTAAATGGTACCCAAACGTCAAGTATTAGAAGTTTACTCACACAAGAGGGCTTTTGATGGTGGAATGCAGTATATTGGAGAACTGTTCTAAAAATGTACTATTTTGCATGTTGCTCCTATTTGTTAGACAAGTTTGTAGTGATGAGACTGGTCCAAGTCAAGCCAGCAATTCAAGTCAGCATGTCAGGACTGAGTTCAGGCTCAGGGATATACAAGACCGAACACAGCCATACTTGCAACATAGCTCCAGCACAGGCCAGGGGTGAGAGCCTGAGCTAAAAAGCAGGTTCTCCCTTGAGTTTTTGCTCACACAGCTCACTAATTCAAGGCCAGACATGTGCACCAAAAGGTAGCCTTGAGCTCAAGGAACCAGGCTTGTAGGAGGGGGTAAGAGGTTGCTTTCAAGACCTTGATGGTAAGTCCAGATACTCCCTTTAATTTGAGATCACTAGGCTGCAATTTTTGGATGTAATTCTCTGGTTCTTTTCCTGCTAAGTGGATTTTCCCCCCGTATACTCCTATCTACAAAGAAGGCAGAGAGGATATTCTTATTTAGTGAGGTCATGTCATTTCAGAAGAGCTTGACTGAAGTGACAATTTATAAAAGGAAGAAGGTGTCTGGTCTACAATAATAAACTAAAAAATATACCTATTGTTTTCTTTTTCAGGATCATAACCAATATCAGTTTGGGAGAACAAAAATTTTCTTCAGAGCAGGACAGGTTGCTTACTTAGAAAAACTGCGATCAGATAAACTGAGACACGCATGTATTGTGATCCAAAAGAGTGTTCGAGGCTGGTTGCAGCGGAAGAAATTCCTTCGCATAAAACAAGCAGCTATAATAATACAGCAGTATTTCCGGGGACAGCGGACTGTACGGTACTTTTGGCTGATAAATGAATTTGCTGTTAGGGTGTGCCTGAAGGGATATAGAAGGTCAAACTAAGGCCCAACGCTAATTTGGAAGTGTAATTTTTATGAAGGAGCAATTCAGATTGTATTTCCATTTCCTCTTGATTGTAATTATGGACTTGAAAATGTTCAAGTTATTCAGCTGATATGAAGAAGGTACTCTAGCAGATTTCAAATGTTGTCTGCCAGATTGCTGAGAGGCCTGGCTTAAGGTCAGTCCTTAGCTAATGATGCATGACCCAGTTGTCGGCTTGGGCTTAACTGCTTAGCTTTAGAGCCAGAGAAGTCGTCAGGTAGCAGAAAGGAAAAGCAATTTACAAGGGTCTACAAATTAGTGTGTACAAATCATTAAGAGGAATTACGCAGTAGAAAAACTGCACCAGTCATTCACAGAGCAGACTGAGAGGAAGATGGCTCCATGTAGGCTTCGAAATTTTCAGAAAGAGACTGTCAGAACAATTGCCTGTGAAATGGATTTCAAAGATTGTAGATAATACCCTCTCTCTCACTTTAATCAAAGAAGCAGCTGTATTTTAGATAGTGGATGCCTGTTTTCAGTATCTTCTTTTCTTTGTGTGTGATTTGACTGACCAGGGGAATGAGCATGAGAAATCTAATGTGACCTAAGTAAACTTTATTGTCTTTTGAATTAAGGCAAGCTATAACTGCAAGAACTCTGAAACAAACATGGGCAGCTATAATTATTCAGAAATACTGTCGGGGTTACCTGGTCCGTAGACTTTGCCAGCTCATCCATGTGGCTGCTGTAACAATTCAAGCTTACACAAGAGGATTTCTAGCAAGAAAAAAATATCGGCAGGTACAGCCTATCAAAAATTTTATTTTAGTAACTGGAAACAGCTATTGCTCTGTAAGAAAGGTGGAGACAAGGGCAATGATCCCTAATACTTTACCTTTTGCACGTCCAGTTCTCATATCTTCTACTCTATCTTTATATTGTTACTATAAAAATGCTGATAAACAGTAGCTTAGATCTAATCTCTGAGCTACCAAGAACTCTGTCTGGTTTATACTTGATGCAGATTATTTAGCGTGGTTGCTACAGTGGTTCAAATGTGTCTGCAGTGTGGATATTTCAGTATTTTGATACTTCCATGAGAATCATTGTCATTACCAGTGTATGTAGATTCACAGAATGTTACAATTGATGCTGATTGAGCCATAGATAATTACAGACAGATGTTAATATTTTATTTTAAAGATGCTTGAAGAACACAAGGCTGTGATCCTTCAGAAATACGCCCGTGCGTGGCTTGCCAGGCGCAGATTTCAGAATATTCGGCGGTTTGTATTGAATATCCAGCTTTCATACAGAGTTCAGCAACTGCAGAAAAAGATAGAAGAACAGGTGAAGGACACCAGACAATTTATGATTTGTACTAACTTTTTTTTGGTCATATCTGCTTTATTCAGAGCTCTCATGTTGACTACAGGCTTATGTGAATTAAAATATCCATATTTTGCTTGACAAGACAGGAGAATATCTAAGAGATACGGTCCTCTATAATAAACCACTAGTATTCTTCCTACATCCAGTGTAGAAAGAATTATGTAGGGTTTCCTTATATTTTTGGGTTAGTTGTGCCGATGAGAAGAGTCTGCAATCTTTTTTTTTTTACTATTTCTTAAGTAATCCATCCAATCTCTGGATGGGGTTATTTGTACTAGGATGAAGGATGTGTAAGATACTGCTCTGGTGCAACATCTTTAGTAACTTTTGGGAACCATATTATGTTTATTTTACAGCTTATTTTTGAGAGCCGTATCAGCCAAATCATCTTTAAGATGGTAGCTTTAATTTAATTGATGGAAAGAATCCTTGGTTGAAATAATCATGACTGATATGGGCTGGTGAGCAGAAATAGGTCAGGTGCTTCCTTCAGAATTCTGTTAAACAGTTTCAGGTGTGCATTTTTCTGTTTTAACCTTTCTTGCTCATTGTAGAGTAGAGAAAATCATGGTTTGCTGGAACGATTGACGAGTCTGGCTTCAACTCATATGAATGACATGGATACAATTCAGAAACTCGAATTAGATCTTGAAAAGTTAACCGCTCAGAAGAGAACATATGAAGAGAAGGGGAAAAAATATAAAGAGGACAGTGAACAGGTAAATTTTAATTGCCATCCTGGTGCTTTTATTTTAGT
The DNA here is from genome assembly GCF_031877795.1 of Strix aluco. Classification (NCBI taxonomy): domain Eukaryota; kingdom Metazoa; phylum Chordata; class Aves; order Strigiformes; family Strigidae; genus Strix; species Strix aluco. The sequence continues at coordinate 24,806,663 of NC_133942.1, read as the reverse complement.
TTAAATATTTTTTCAGTTGAATGATTTGAGAGTTACTAAGTAACTTCACCTTGGGTGGGCGTGGCAGGGAAGGGAGGGAGTCCATACATGCTTGTTAAAATGTAAGACCTTCTGTGACATATTTCTTCCTCCTTTGTAATTTGTATATTATGCTTTCTTTTTGTGTGTACAGAAAATGTTAAAACTTGAGAATCAGAATAAAGAATTACAAGAACAGAAAGAGACCTTAGAAATAAAGCTCCAAGAAAAAACTGAGGAAATGAAAGGTACAATAGCTAAAAGGAGTTTTAAAGGTGTTATAAAGGAGTTACAGTGGGGTAAAGTTGTAAAGTCAGGTTTTCAGCCAAGGTAAATTACTTTTGCTCTAATAAAAGCAACATAAGTGCTGAGTTTACAGTAAATTAAAAGTTGATCCTAAGCTTCTCTTGCTTAGACTGTATATTGCAAATGCTTTTAATTTAATAATTAAAATTTATTTCAGTAGCAAAAGCTCTCCTTCTATTATGTTTCCTGTCTCATGCACATGCTTTCCTTCAAAGTGTTGCTTCATCCTTGGTTCCTTTAATATACTGCTTTAAGAGTCTAATTTCAAAGGACACAGACAGCACATGAGATCAAGTATACTTTAGATAAATAACACTTTGGTGTTTCAGAACCTTTTTATTCTATAGTATTACTTTTAAAATTTACTGTGATAATTTTTGGCACTTAAGAGAGTAATTTCAGCCTTAAAATATGTTAAGGATTACTTATTAAACCAAAACTTCTCATTGTAGTCATACTGTTTTAATAAATGCACATAATTGCATGAAGGTCTTTGAAATATTGAAATGTTTTTTGACAGAGAAAATGGATGACCTCACGAAGCAGCTCTTCAATGATGTACAAAAAGAAGAAAATCAGAGAATGTATGGAATCTGAATTTTATTCCTTTGAAACAGCATTCCTTTTTTCTCTTTCCCTGCCTTTCTTTCTCCCACTGTAAATGTGTTATGCTCACATCACTTATGTCAGTGTTCTTGGACATTAATGCTAGTACTGAAGTACTTCATGACAGTTGAGGAAAAGCACATGCTTGCTTGTGGGTCAGTCACATGCAGGAAATTATACCATAGACTTGAGACTGATCTTGCTTTGGCAGTTTCCTGTCTTTTCATGTGTCTTTCTGAAAATTGAAAGGCAACCCTGATCATAGTGGTTTCTTTGGAGATATCCTCAGAATTCAGTCAGGACTGGAAAAGCCTGACCAAAAGATGGCCATACCAGTCAGAATTCCTGTGGAGTGTTAAAGGACAGAATTGGAAGATTCAGCTTGAAGAAAAGGCAGTGTTTGTAAAGGACATTTGGTTAAAAATATAGGGGGGAAACTTTTTTTTCCCCTTTGGTATTTTATTTGCAGTATTAAAAATCCTGTTATTTAGCAATAGATGGTTGTTGCTTTGCAACATGTTTTTCTCAGATCAAGTGTTATTTCCCAGTAACTTTTCCAGTATAAGACAGAGAACCTTAGGTGCCAGATAAATGCTGTTCTCTGAAGTGTTAAGAGTGCAGTCAGTCACTGTTCCTGAAGGTTGAAAGCTGTGTGGTGTTTGAGCTCAGTCTGATTTCAGCTGCAAATAACATCAGACTATACTAAGAGTACTACTTAGCTAGTTTTTCCGCTTTGCCCATTAGCTATATTATGTTGGAAGCCAGTCCATTCCAGCAGGGACTAGTAGAAAATAGAAAGCTTCTTGCAGTGTTTTACTGAGAAGAACACAGGGCTTTCTGTTGCTGTGTCCTTCAGTGCTGACTGTGGCTGTAAATGTAGTGGTAGGCTGCTCAGCTAGGCTAACTCTCAAAGAGTTAGAGAATTAGCCTTTAAGTGGTAAAAACTCAGTTTTGCCTTGAATTCAGTCCCAGTATCTGCATTAGATGTAGGAAAATCTAGGGACGTTCCCATCCCATTATCATCCATTTTGTAGATTGATTCTGAGGATGTAGGATAGCATTTTCAGGTAATTATGGTTCAATTACGTTTTCTTCAATGAAACATGTCCTTCAAATAAAAACAGAGCCCACTCTCTCAATTACAAATGTAGAAAAATAAAACCACCTTTTTGCTGTCTTGTTTAGGATACTTGAGAAAAATTTCCAAAATCAGAAGCAGGACTATGAAAAGGAGATTGAATTGCTCAAGGGAGAAATTAAGATTCTGAAAGAAGAAAAAACTCAGCTACAACATCAAATTCAGCAAGAAATTGTCATTCAGGATGGCTTGAAAATGGAAGTAGAACAACTTACAAAACAAGCCCAGGTAAAATATGACGCATCTCATTTTGGAATCTTTGCTAGATAAAGCAAGTAGAGAATGTGGGTGTTTTATTTATAGATTATCTTCACTAATTTTTTTGTCTCCAGTGAATTTTTAGAAGAAGTTGTAGTTAATAAGCTGTATTTGGTACACCACAATGTTGCATTTTTTTCATGTAGTATACAATATGAGTAAGTTGCTGCTCACAGAAAAAAGTGCATGTTTTGAAGAGTAATTATGCCTGAATATTTATACATTTAAATGTGTGGATCTTTGTTTTTCTTCCTTTTTCCAAGAAAGTATTAGTTTCTCAGGGGATTTTTTATAAATGTAGTTTATAAACTAAACCTGAAAAAAGTACTTTTGTGTAAAGTCATGGTTTTTTTCCTCCAAGTCAGTTCCATGACACAAACACATATGTCTTCATTATATCACATTACCGTTCTGCTCTGATGTCCGAGAACCAGAGACTTTAGACACAACACATTTTAAGCCTTTTACCATGTGAACTTGTTCTTAATTATAATTATCTTTATGATTTAACTGATACTCATCCCTTGTCATTCACTCCTTGTCTCAGTCTGTAATTTTTGTCTGATTCAGAAAATACCCGAGTTGCAAAAGGAAATTGAACTGCTGCAGACACAAAAATTGGATGTTGAAAAGCAGGCCCACTCGCAGAAGCGAGAATTGAGGGGTAAGCTACATACTAGATAATTCAGAAAACTTACCAAGTACAGTGTGAACGAGGCCAGTTTAAATTGATTTCTTCCATGTTAGCTTTGACAAAACCCCAGTTCTTTTTCCCATCCCATAGTGATTTCATTTGATTCATACCTTTACTCACAAGGGGAAAAAAAACCCCAACAGGTGAGTTTTACAAAGTGATCATTGAATACTGAGATCTGGGGTACCCCTTTGAAGAAACTCTTGATTTCAGACATTTCTCCTCTGTGTTTAAAAATCAATACTAATAATTTAAACTTCACTTACAGTTTAACAAGTAGCTTGTAGAGACCCAAGAATATGTAAATAATATATTATCTAGCTTTCATTAGTCCTGTCTTTAACCTTAGGTCCCATAAATGTCAAATACACTTAAATAACTTGCTGAGTTGAGTTGTCTTTGGGAAAAGGTACTTAATAAGGTGCCCTGCTGTTGTGCACTTTGTTCATGCTAACAATGTCATAGAGCAAGCCTGTATCTGCAGCATTTAATGTAGTAGCCTAGCACTAGATGACAGATCATCTATACAACTCTAGCAGTTGTCCAGATTCAGAACAGAAAGATGTAACTTTGCATTGAAAGTTTGATCTGTTTAGAAAAAAACAATATTGGTGGTATACGTATCTGGTGCACCTTACATGTCCCGAAGTAGAACCAAGTACCTCATCATATTCTTGTAGTAAATCAGATATATTTGCTGAGTACTAGGAAAGAACCTTGTCGATCTAGGAAGAGTTTGGTTTGATTTTTATAATCAAACTTCATTTGAAATGTGCAGAGAAAATTATTCATGTAATAAACTTTGTTTTTTCCAGAAAAGATGTCAGAAGTTACAAAACAGCTTCTTGAAAGTTACGATTTTGAAGATGTAAGAAGCAGGTAATTTTGTTCTGAGACCTCTTTAAAAAAGCTTAAGAAAAAAGCTTTTGTTCACCTGCCCACTAATCATACTACCTTGTGTTCTAGACTCTCTACGGAGGATTTGGAGCACTTAAATGAGGATGGAGAACTGTGGTTTGCTTACGAGGGTTTGAAAAAAGCTACAAGGTTAGTTGAGTTCTTCAGTGTTTTCATAACTCCAAGCTGTGATCTAGAAAATAAACGGAAAGATCAGTAACTAATTTGACAGTACAATACTGAACATCTGTTTAAGAAATGAACAAACACTGCATTATATGACTGGCTGAGCAGCTTAAAATCAGTGTAACAGACTTTTACTAAGTCAGTGAGATAAGTGTGTATGTGTCAGTTCGGGAAATGTGTTTCCTCTGAGATATCATGCATAACTTTACACTCCTTTAATGCACAGGTGATGTAATGGAATGTCTGTGTTAACCACAGTACTTTGTTTTCACTTTGTATTAAACTTGACCCATTGTATCAAGGTCGTACTGCATCTGCCATGTTCTTTCTCCTTTTTTTAACAGAGTATTGGAAAGTCATTTCCAGTCTCAGAAAGAAATATATGAAAAGGAGATTGAAGGTTTGAACTTTAAAGTTGAACATCTTAGCCAAGATATTAATCATCTCCAAAAATTATTTCGAGAGGAAAATGACATAAATGATGGTATTCGACTTGAAGTTAGCAGGCTAACTTCAGAAAACCTGGTAAGATCAAGGTGTCAGACCAAGCAAAGTATGTTTTTGTTACTTAGTAATACAATCCAAATGTGTTTGTGGTACAAAGCCCTCAAAATCTTGCAGTCATATCCTTGAAATCTCAAGGCTCAAACAAATATGGCCTTTCAGTATTTCAGACTTATTAAAAAGCAGTTTTGTGATACTGTAACTTTCTATGGGTCAGTATTATAAGTGTGTTCTGGGTCTGTCTGGGATGGAGTTAACTTTCTTTGTAGCAGTCTGTATGGTGCTGCATTTTGGATTTGTGGGTAAAACAGTATTGATAACAGGGTTTTGGCTGTGGCTGAACAGAGCTTGCATAGTCAAGGCTTTCTCTTTTTCCTACTCTGCCCACCTCATCAAGTTAAACTGGGGGTGGGCAAGAAGTTGGGAGGGCACACAGCCCAGACAGCCAACCCGAGCTGACCAGAAGGATGTCCCCTTCCATGTAATGTCATGCTCACATACAAAAACTGAGGTAGAGGAAGAAGAAAGGGGGTGTTTGGCTTCATCCTGACTTTATCTTAACCCAGATGTTTTCTCGCTTATGCTCTTCCTATTCTCTTCCCTGTTCTGCTGGGGTGCGGGGTGGGGGTAGGAGGGGAGTGAGCATTTCTGTGGGTGCTTGGCCAGACAGGGTCAACCCACATCAACCAACTTCAGTTTTCATTGTACTGAGGCATTCAAGTTGGGAGTTTAGTTACTTCATTCTTTTCATGTAGTCATAGAACAGAAATAATCATCTTTTTCTCAGAAGCCTCTTTAAAGCTATTTCTGTCTCTCAGGTTGACAAGTTCTATGAATTAATAGTAAAACACCAAACGCCAGTGGGATTTATGGTGATTAGAGATTTGTGCAGTTCCGAGGCTCTCCCCACCAGAGGGCAGCTAAGCATATCAGGTTGCTAACTAATTGCAGGCAAGGCTTAAGAGTCTAATTACTACTACTGTGTAAAACCTATCTTAACACAAGGAAGTGCTGTTACTCCAGAAGACAGTATATACCATTGTTGTGGTTTAACCCCAGCCCCCAACCACGTAGCCACTTGCTCACTCCTCCCGGCCTCTCAGTGGGATGGGGAGGAGAACTGGAGAAAAAGTGAAATTTGTGGGTTGAGATAAGAATTTATATACCGTTTATATACTGAGCATGATGTTCTATGGTATGGAATATCCCTTTGGCTAGTTCGGGTCAGCTGTCCTGACCATGCTCCCTCACAGCTTCTTGTACACCTGCTCGCTGGCAGAGTACGGGAAACTGAAAAATCCTTAACTTAAGATAAGCACTGCTTAGCAACAACAAAAACTTCAGTGTGTTATCAACATTATTCTCATACTAAATCCAAAACACAGCACTGTACCAGCTACTAGGAAGAAAATTAACTCTGTCCCAGCCATATTATTTTTCTGCTGAGTGAAAAATAACTAAAGAAATATTTTCAAAACAAAGTTACTATAATTGAAAATATAAAGAAAATTTACTTATAATTCATTTTTTAAAAATTATTTTATAACATATTGAGGTTTTTTTCCAGTATTGATTGAGCTAGGGATATTAAAGCCACAGTGTAATTTCCTTTAAACTAGAACAGAAGAATGGTAGTACTGGGGCAGTCCAAACATTTTGTTAGCTCACTAGTTTGTTTTTAGGAGTGGCAGCAGAGTAGATGCCTCCAGAAGAGTTAAGTCAGGCAAGCAGGTAGCAGTACTGCTCCACAGTCTCTTCCCCATCTTTGACTATTTGCAGTTGAAGGTCTTCCAGTGTCATAGGAACTATTGCAGACATTTGAAAAGAAGGAATGTGCTGAAATACACAAATCTTTTTCTCTGAAAGGTTATCCCAGATCTTAAACAGCAAGTTTCTGAACTTGAAAATCAAAAATTAGATCTTGAAAACCGTCTTCAAGAACAGGCTGTAAAGTTGAAAGGTAAAGTACCAGTATGGTCCCTAGTCTTTCAGATGTTTAAGATGAATTCCCTATATTTGAATTTTTAAAAGCTGAAGCAATATTACATGATAACTTCATTGCCTTATTACTTACTTTCTTGCTAGTGAAAGGTAAGAAACACAACAAAAAAAACATGTTGTATAGTTTATATCTCTGTAGTTAAGCAATAAAATACATGCGAGTATGTGCACTTTTTTCTCTTTTTTACCTTTTTGAGGTCATTCAGTTCTATGATTTGGAAACAATCCTAAAAAGTAAAGATGTTTTGGAACTTAAGGTATACTCTATGAGATGGACTTCAGAGCTGGTTGAAAAAATCATAGTGGGAGCCAGAGGGAAAAGTTCTTGCTAAATTTGATTGTTTGAAAGTTCTCAATTTGGGAAGGCATACTTTGCTGAAGATTCTGAGCCTGTCTAACTGCAGTGTCTTCCTAGGCAACAGATTTAAAATTTGCAAGTAGTTTTACTGCCAACTGCAAGAAATTAGTAGTGTCAAAATTCCTCATCTCATATAATCTTCTGTGTGGTGCGGAGTAGTCAGATATTTCTCTGATATATTATCTGGCATCTAATTTGATTTTGTTAGATGAAACAAAATTATGAGTGTAAGAAGACATATACTGAATACTGGTACAGAACAGAAAGCAAATTTGATTTTATTGTTTTTCTTTTGTTTTGGGCTTTGCTAATTATTACTGAAAAAAATGAAAGAGATGTCTAATCGTCTGCATCATGAGCTAGAAGGGGATAGAACGCAAAGACGGTAAATATTTTTTTTTTTTTAAATGTAAGAAATGTAGTTGCTGTAAGTTGCAGTAACAAAGTCACTTAAACTCTTTGAAGTATCACATTCAGTGTTAGATTTGCCTTACAGCCTTGTGTACAGTCAGTAAGTAATGGACAGGTATGATACGAATATGCTTTAATGAAAGATGAATAAAAGACAGACCTTCTTATCTATCTGTTTTTAGAACTAATGAGGCCCGGAATGAAGTAGACATAAAAGAAAAAGAGAAACTGAAAGTCACAACCCGGGAAACTGAGGGACTGAGCAATGGTTTGATGCAAGATGAAATCCAGGATGAATTACAAAGCAAGATAAAGCAAGAGACAACTCGACTTACTGTGGAGAACATGGTGAGGAAATGAAATCGTCATTAAGAAACTACCTGAAATGCAGGATAAAAAGAAAGAAATCATGATTTCATGGTATGGACAGGATGTTTTCTCAGTTCATTGGGGGAGAAGAAAAGATAGGAAGGTTTCATGCTTCTTCCACCAGATATAAGTAAAAGCACATCATAGTGCTCTTTAATTGTGGCAATAACATGTAGCAGTATAACATATTTTTTAACTGTGGTTGCTCTGAACTCACTGACTTTGATTATTACAGGATCTTGAAGAAAAACTAGACATGAAAGATAGAATAATAAAAAAATTGGAGGATCAGATCAAAACTCTTACCAAGACTATTGAAAAAGGTAAGATACTCTTATATGGGTGATTTTTTTAATATCTTTGAACATGTGTGTGTTTGAAGGAAAGTATATTTTTTAAAAAAAGAAAAAGGTAGGGTTTTGGGCAGGGTTAGAAATTTAAAACCTCAGAAAGAAGTGCCAGGGGAGTCATCAACTGAAATGACATAAAAGTCCTTTCCTGTATTTTTTTTTCTCTCCCCAGCTAAATAATACGCACATATGGGACCTAGACTATACAATAAAGATTAAGCCAGAGGAATAAGGTTCTGTCGACAAAAGTTAATACATACCCTCACACAAACTGTCTCTGAGCCAACAGAATGTTAGTTTTGCATCAGATGAGTAACTCCTCCCATTAGCCTTCAAATGACAGATGGTTCCTGCTGTGAAGTTAGTTTGTACAAAGCTCTTCTATAGCAAGTAATTATTCACTATAAAATACTCTTAAAAACATTGCAAAGGTGACTAATGTAGAGATGTGTTGTTGCTGTTTATTTGTCTTAATTCCAAGTAATTCCACTGAATCCAGTGAAACTATTCACATGAATAAAATAAATGTTACTTAACTTATAATGCTTGGAACCATAACCTAAGAACATTATTGTGAACAGGGCCCATGCTGTGTTTATTACAGAGAAAACTGCTTTTCTCCAATAGTTTGTTCTAACATGAACATTAGCTTAGCCGTTTACCTGTAAGTAACAGTGCTTTTGTGTTTGGCAGTTGAAGCTCATGTGCCAACTTTGTCCAAAGAGTACATTGGAATGATGGAGTACAAAAAAGAGGATGAAGAAAGGATCATTCAAAATCTGATCCTCGGTATTTTAGTAACACTTTCAATTTTATCAGTAGTCAACATTATTGAGCGTAGAACACTACAGCAAAAACTACAAGGCACCATATTTCACTTATGTTCAAAGCTTCCTTTTTCCCACTCTCTTACCACCAATACAACTTGGAGGCTCTATACTGCTCTGTTTCTACTGCCAGACATTTCAAGTACAGAAGTGTGAAAATCATTTGTCTGACTACATAATGCTGACTCTATTATCTTTCTTATTATTTATTCACTTATAAAGCTGTAAATCTCAAGAGCACATCAGGGACTTTTTCTTCCTGGTCATCTACTAAGTCTGTAAGTCAGTCCATGTGTGATGGATTACTCTCCTGTCTGTCCTTTCCATATCATTCCCTTCACTGAAAGGAACTGTACTTTCATGTTTCTCTTGTAGAGGAATTTTGTCCTTCCACTGAGTTACTTTACAATATCAATCTTACTGCCAAAACAGCTTTTTGCTTTAGTTTACAATTAATAGTAAACTCGACGGATTTTCCATGTACATTAGTACCATTATTAAACACTGCTTGGAAACAACATCATCTTTTTCTTCTCACCTACTTCAGCCTTGTGAATGTTTATATTTTTGTGAACAAAATTAAGCAATGCCAGATTTAGTGGGGCCTCCAGTGGGTAGTTAAATGCAGATTGCTTTTTAAAGTTGTCCTGTCTGTCATAGCCCATGCTGGACCTTAGAATTTGTTACAATCCTCTTCTACCTCTCTGGAAAGCTTAATTAATAAAATTAATACTCTTATATGAACAATGCTGTTACAGAAGTTTCCAGTTACAAGCAATTGATCAGTAGATCCATTATCAAGTGACTGGTCACTGAAGAAATGAACCCCATACTGCTTGTCTTTTTCAGAATGATGTGTTGAATTGTTAATTTTTATATAATAAACCTGATGACTTTCCTTTATGCAGATTTAAAGCCACGTGGAGTTGTAGTTAATATGATACCTGGCCTTCCAGCTCACATTCTGTTCATGTGTGTGCGGTATGCAGATTATCTGAATGATGCTGACATGCTGAAATCTTTCATGAATGTCACCATTGATGGTATCAAACAAGTTGTTAAGGTATGATTTATGTTTGGCTGTATTGTACTGTACATTTTGACTTTTAATGTATGGTTTACAAGATGCATGCATAGTACCTGAGGAATGCTGACACTTTCATTTGCTAGTATTCCTATAATAGAGTAATAATCATTAGTGACATTCTTTTTGAAGTTTGTAGTAGTATCCCTGTAAAGCCTCCAGGTAAGGTTCTACTGTGCTGAATACAGAATGCACAGAATGCATTAACATGAATTGCTTTTATCTGAAGAGCTTCTTGGCAAAATCATTTACATTTTACAATGAGTAGGTAATTAGGTGAAGTGCACCTGTGCTTTCAGCACTCATAAAACTCGGATGGACAGAAATTAAGGTTAGTATGTCTGGCAGCGGGCAGGTATCAGAATTTTAAGAGGTTTTTACACTGCTGTTCTACTAGTGTAATTTTTTTTTGACATGTCATTTGGTACTGCAGCATTAGTTGCCAGCCAGTTTACAAAATCAAGTTATAAACAAGAGTTGTTAGCCTGTTGTCTCATCTACATAACAAATTCAGCTATGTGAATGCTTTATTATGGTTTTGTAATGCAATCAAACACCAGGCATGCTTTGTAGCACAGGCAGGAATGGACTATGGTTTATGCAGTTGAGCTTGTTGTATAGAGGATGCCTATAGTTTGTTCACAAACAAATTCATACCACAGTTTATCCATTAGAAAAGCTTGTGTTTACTTAGCTAACAAAAATAAAACATACTTACACATAGTTAGAATTGTGTTTATACGTAGTTCAGTTTCATTTGTGTATACAGGTGTTGTTCACACTTTTTTGCAGGAAGGCCTCCAGTACACTACGACACTATGCATAGCAATGTGTAAAACTGTTTGGTTCAGGCTAATTTATTTAGCCAGTCTGTCATACAAGAAGACTTAAACAATGTTTATCAGATAAAAGATCTTTGCTATGTGTGTATTAGCCTGAAAACACAGCATGATTTGTTCAGCTAGCATGTTGCTCCTTCTGCTATAAATAGGCTCTATTATACCAATTCTGTAATGGTCTTTAGTTAATTAAATTAACTTTGTAAGACAATACCAATATAAGATTGCTTTACTTATTATTTTCAGGATCATTCAGAAGACTTTGAGATGTTGTCCTTTTGGCTTTCCAATGCATATTATTTTCTTAACTGTTTGAAGCAGTATAGCGGGGAAGAGGTAGGATTGATTTAATCAAATAATTTCATTACTTTACCTTTGACAGACTTTAACTGGAATTAAAAATAGTCAGATAGATAATTATTCACCAGCTCACCACTGTTCCTTCTAAATATTTACATATTCACATTGCTCTGCAATGGTGTTACATGTTGTACACAAATAATAAAACAGCATAGGACTAATGGATTAAGTGAAGTCAAGGAAACATTAAAGTGCTAAAGTAGATTAAAGACATGACATGGAAAGTGCTACTTAATTTGAACTCTTCCACAGGAGTTTAATGTGAGCTGGATTTCAGATATCCAGCTACATATGTATGTGAAAAACTGTTTTATGATTTTATAATTGTGACCATTCAAACACGTACTGCTACCAAAATAAGGTTACAGATGACAACCTCAGGAAAGGAGCAAAACAATAAAATTCCTTATTTCACTTGTTTGTTTAAGCTAAGTTTTATCCTGAGATTCAAAATTATTTTAATTCTTTTAAAATGAAAACTATTACTATATTTTTTGCTAGGTTTTATAAACTTAGGTACTGAACTGAAATTGCACAGACACCTAAGACTATAGTCTTCAAGATTAAAGCAAAGAGGTACCATAAAGCCTTAAGAATCACAGTAACTGTGTACTGTCTAAACAACAATACTCCCTCTTGTGGTCATATCGATCACCTCTAAAGAGCAGTGAAAAACTGAAAACATTTAAACTTAATTAATAACAGTCTTTTATAATTTAGTTGCAACAGTAGGGAAAGGTCTGAATGCAGAATTTAGAGTTTTAATCTGTATTTCTAATGAACATTCAAGACCTCACACAAGTTGGGATTCCGTGTAGACTTTTGAAGTCAGAACTTTCCTAATGAAAAGTCCAAACATTAGATCCCTTTGCAGCAATAAAATGTAGTTTTAATATTTTTTTTCCAACATAGTTTAAACAACCACATTCTGGCTTTTTTTTTTTTTTTTTTTTTGGAGGAGTTTGCTTTCTCCTTAAGTGATCTGGGAATTGCTCTGAAGTTCATTGAAATCTATGCATGTCTTTCCTTTGGCTTTAGCAGGCTTTAGGAACAGAGTAAATGTCAACATAAACTGGAAAATTAAGTACAGGAAGCCCAGAACTGGAAGCATCCATTGAAATTAGCTCTAGCTTTGGCTCATTCTGAGACTGTGTTCAGCCAAAGGTGGAATGAGTTACTCTAATACATACATTACATTGTAGTAACAATTTATAATCATGTTATGTGATTTCTAATAATTATATTTACAACTTGTAGGAATTTATGAAGTCTAACACTCCACACCAGAATAAGAACTGTTTGAAGCATTTTGATCTCTCAGAATACAGACAGATTCTTAGTGATTTGGCTATTCGTATCTATCACCAATTCATTATTGTAATGGAGAACAACATTCAGCCCATGATTGGTAAGACAGTAGCAATCCAACCAAACTTAAATGTAGCTTGTGAAGTATGGAGGCAAAGGATGGGACAGACTTCCTTCTCCTGTTGATTTATATGCATGTGTACCTGCATGTGTGTTTCTGCACATACAAATTCTCCTGAATGGTATATCCCCACAGGATTTGGAAAGACTTTTCCTGGTGTGGGGTAATGCTCTGAAACTGATGAACATTCTACAAAAACAAAAAGGCTTTTTAAAATTTGTGTGCTCCAGAAGCCTTTGTTGGTATCTTGTTTTTCTTGTATCATTTAACTTTTGAAATATCCTGAAAGTAGGTTTTGTTCAATAATTAAGTTAAGGTAACTGCAAGTAGCCTTAGGAGTTTTGGTCTCATCAGTTATTTTCTATTGTGTTTCAGTACCAGGCATGCTGGAATATGAAAGTCTTCAAGGAATTTCTGGCTTGAAACCTACAGGGTTCCGTAAACGTTCTTCTAGTATAGACGACACTGATACCTACACAATGACCTCTATCCTGCAACAGCTCAGCTATTTTTATAGTACTATGTGCCAGAATGGCTTGGACTCTGAGCTTCTAAAGCAGGCAGTGAAGCAGCTTTTCTTTCTGATTGGAGCTATCACCCTCAATAGTCTCTTCCTCCGCAAGGACATGTGCTCCTGTAGAAAAGGAATGCAGATAAGGTAAAGCCAGTAAAGTTTCAACAAGCTTGAGAATTAATTTTTAACACTTTCCTGTAATATACTTTATCTCTAAAGTCACTGGATATTCTGCAACTGTTCTGCTGGAAGTATCCAGTTATGTTTTACTCTTTTTGAAAAAGGAGTTCTTTGCATTTTGGGCTGAGCTTTCTCAGCATAACATATTACAAATTGTTTTTTCTATGGAAACACTAATGGAGGAAAAGACAGAGAAGATTACAGTCTGGAGTTTAAAGTCAGAGATGTTTAGGATTCTTTCCATGCTAGTTCACTCATGATGTGCCAAACAGTATTTTTAATTCTTTCTTACTGTGGTAAACAGGTGCAGTGTCCCCTGGCTGGCAGACAGACAGAAGCTGACTTGCATTTTTCATTCTCTCTGATGAGAAGGGCACTGAGACAGAGCCTTTGAGGGTGTAGAGTGGGAAGATGCAGTTCATTTGTTCTCCATTAGACAGTCTGCAGACCAAGGTGAAAGAAAATCAGTAAAATCTTGAGCCATCTGGGAATATTACTAGAAGAAAGCTGCTTTAACCTTTAGGTCATCAGTTATAAGCCCGGCCCTGCTTTGTAATGTGCAAAGATTGTTCTCATTTCCTGTACAAGCTCAGTTGTAAATTAATATTTTGAAGACATATCGTGCTACAGTGTAATAGGTAATGCCAGTATATATTAGTAATTTTCTGTAAACAACAGCTAAACTAATAACTTGCTTTCTGTTATCCAAGCTTTAAGAAATAAAAAGATAAAAAGAACTGAAATATACAAGTGAATAAATTTACAGATCAACAAGCTATTATTTGATTTTTATGATCTACAGGTATCGTTTTTAACTTAAAATGTATGATTTTGAACACTGCATTAGAGGAGCATTTCTTCTTTAGAAGTCTTTAATATAACTTGCTTGTTAGGGGGAACCTGACATTTCTGTTGTCCATTCATGGTTTAACCCAGATGTAATATCAGCTACTTGGAAGAATGGCTTAAGGACAAGAATCTTCAAAGCAGCAATGCTAAAGAAACTTTGGAACCTCTATCTCAAGCAGCCTGGCTCCTTCAGGTCAAAAAGATCACAGATGATGATGCCAAGGAAATATGTGAACATTGCACATCTCTTTCTACTGTGCAGGTAATGAACCATCTGTTTTCTTCTGGCAGCACCAATTGCAGAATCTTAGCTATCTAAAATAATTTGTTGCAAAGAGCTATTGGCCTTTCATTTGATAAAAATAGCATTCCTCAGCATTCCACACCACCACTTGTTAAACTGAATTTAACCCATTTTAACTGCTCCCGTAGTGAATACTTGCCTGCTTTGTTCTATCCATGTTTTTATTCCACAGTGTATTTTCTTTACTTTGTCACAGGCTTTTTTTGTTGTTTCCCTTAACCAATTCAGCTTCTTCTACATCTCCTTGATCCTGCTGACACTTCTGGAAATTAGTCATAGCAGTTGTCATATATGTAACAACTCATTAGGTGACCACTCAAAATTCTCTCATATATGACAATAAAGATGTCACATTAATGCTTTCTTCCTTCTGTCTTCTCCCTTTTTGTGACGTACTAAAACAGTCTTTTATGATTTGAACAGATAGTTAAAATCCTCAACTCATACACTCCGATAGATGATTTTGAGAAAAGAGTGACTCCATCGTTTGTTCGTAAAGTCCAGGTAAGAGCTACAGCTATTATTTCTCATACTCAAGTTACAGGATACTTCATACACATAGTTTTTGATGCTATGTAGTTATAGTTGACCTTTACATCGTATTATTACTAAGTTGCTCAGCTTCTAGACATTTGGAACTGATCAAAACGAGTCTCCTTAACATCGTAGGAAAGCAAGATTTGCAATGGGAAGCAAACAATGTACTGGTTTTGCTTTGATTCTTAATACTTATCTCAATATTTTCTTACCCTTTCTGTTATAATTTCAGGCTATGCTAAACAGGCGTGAGGATGTTCCGCAGCTGATGCTCGATACCAAATACCTCTTCCAAGTGACGTTTCCTTTCACCCCCTCTCCACATGCCTTGGAAATGATACAAGTCCCCAGCAGCTTCAAACTTGGCTTTCTCACAAGGGTTTAATAAAACCAATGCATTGGTATTTCCTCAGAGACTATATAAAGACAGTCAGACTTTCATGGTTCCTATCTCCAGCTGATGGGTAGTATGGCAGCTTGCAGTGAGTTAAACTGTTAAAAACTTGTTCTTGAGTCAAGACTTAAAAAGTAGGAATAATTTCAGCTTGTGATTTCCTTCCCTCTTTTCTTACTCTTCTCCCTTCGTTACAGTCCTGCAGTGATGACTTGATATCATCAGCTGGACACAAAGCTAACCATACAGTTTTTTAGCCCAAACCTGACAAGAAAAGCATTTATCTGACAAGTTTGCATTGGTGCCCTGTCAGCACCACTGAGAGGGGAAGACTGTCATGTGATAAATGTTATTATTTTACAGTGTTCCTTGCCTTCGCTTCTTGTAACAAGAAATTTTTTTCCCAAGGTAATTCTGCTCATTGCCTTGATATACTGGATCTGGTTTACAGTAGCTTTCACCTTTCTATACTTCTTATACCTTTATTCCTTTCATAAAAGAAGTCTTTTATAACAGTTCCTCCAGAAGACTGAGTAGGAGGGAAGGAAGATCCTTCCACAATTGTTTAAAAAAATCAATATAAATAGCTACATTGAAGCTGGGGAGCTGAGATCAATCTAAGAGAGTTGCTGTTACGAGCCCACATTGTAGGCATGCTGGCGTGCCTCCCTGAATGCTTGCGTTGCAGCGCAGGCACACCAGGCAGCTCTTCAGCCAGGGCAAGGACTCAGGTGCTCTTGAAGACAGATTGCAGTTCTGTTCTCTGCAGTGACAAGTTTGGATTTTCATATCAGTCATTATAATAGAAAAGTCAGATATAAAATTCACATCATGATCCAGGTTTGAGTTACAAGCTTTGTTTCTCTAAAAAACAGGAATCATGTCCTGGTTTGGTTCCATCTCTCGTGCAGTGTTTCAGAATATACACTGAGTATGCACACATGTGCACATCATCTTTCTTCCTTTCTTTTTTGCTGGTTTCCTTCTTCCAGACCAGACACTGAGTAGGAGAGAATGCAACTACTGTGGTCTGGTCTTACTGATAAACCAAGCTTAATTCCTTACATTTCACCTTTATTTCATTTCATTTCAATTGCAGGATCCTTAGAAGCAGAAGTGGTCCCCTTTTTGCTTTGTTCAGCCTTCTTCCTGTAGTCAGAATGCAACAAACAGTAACTTTATTGAGTACTGAATCCTGTCAGAACAACTGGAGAAACAGCTTCACCCGTCCTTAGAAATTCCTCAGTAAATAAGGCTAGATTTCTAGCTACTCTGTTAGACATAGTTAGTAAAATCGAGTCTTAAAGCTTTGAAATATTTAAAGGGTTCTAATTAATTTAGTTAATTTAAATATTACAGGGAGCAACAATTGATTTGATTTCTTTTTATTACACAGTATTAGTACTGCTTGTTTAATTTCACAGAACAATTTGTAAATATAAAGAAGGAATCGTTCTTGCTATTTAGTGTTCTTTGTGTTTACTATGTACAGTGAAATAGTCATGGTGTTATCCACAGAGATATATGAAGGAAAAACAAAAGTTCAATAAAAATAAAAGCTGTACAAAATATCACAGACATAGGTAGTTTAGTATTTTAATCTGTTAAATAAAGTAACTTTTAAATCAATTTGTAGTGCTTTGAGTGATGCAGTAGTTACGTTTTCAGTATGGGATCATTTGAAAGAAGTTACCTGGAACTATGTGAATATTAGTGAATACTGTCAGTCTTGTATTGCACCATAAACATTTATTTAATGGTCCAGTTGCTTTGCTGTGACATTGTGTATCTTCCTGTCAGAATGGTATGCTGTCTTGGCTCCTCATGCATTTCTGTAAATATTTTAATGCAAGCAAGTTTTGTTGCTGTAATTTGTATATAGCCTTTTTTTTTACAGTTACTGGAGCTGTATGTCTGTTACCTGGGATGGTATGAGTAAAATCACAGCCCATTCTTACGTCTACATCGCATAGAAGTGTCAGAGGCATGTATGTCTTTATGACAAAAATTGTTGATCAAGGACAATTATTCTGACAGTTTGATACTAGGTTACTTTGGGAGGTTTGTATGAAGTATGCTATTAACACTGTGTAAGCAAACAACAAATATATTTTTAAAAGAAAGTTCAAAACGATCGGTGTCTACTGTGTGCTCTCAGAAACTTGCCTTGCTTGTGCTGACATTAATGCTTTCAACCAGTGTGTAGGGACAAAATTCTGTTTGTTATCTGTAATTCTTCTAAATATAAGGAGCAGTTTTAGTGAAGGCAGATGAATGAAAGAGCCATTACTGAGGTTAACTTTCTTAGAATGACAGCAAAGGAGAAAGCTATTTCATTCAAATGTGAAAATGACAAATGATGATCCTTACTGCAGTGCGAAGGCACTGAAATGGCTTATGGAGAGATGTGTGAGATGCTGTTGGCATCTTCGGATGTCTTTAGACATGTGACTCCTGCAGTTTCTGGGAATAGGACTCAGCAGCAGAAGTGGTCCCTTTCAGTCCTGTGTTCCCATAATATTCTAATAAAAAAGATTAGGACTTCTGCCCAAGTCTCTGCTGGGCTGAGACCCAACATTTTTTCTTTTTTTTTTTTTTTTTTCTTCATTTTGTCACAGATCCTCTTGACTATCAAATGCAAGCATCTAATGGCATGATTTCAGTGACTTCAGTAGAGTCTCAGTAGTAGATGTGACCCTTCAGCACTTTCTAAATTCTCAGACATGTTTTCATAAATTTCCCCCAATTTTTTTAGAGTGCGAAAAACCAGCAATTTTTAATCTTACTGATTTTAAATTTATTGTCTTAAAACAGATGAATAGTAAAAACATATCCAAGGGAGAACCAGCATGGCCACTAATCAATTTGTTTGATTTTTAAATTTCATTAAGTGTATGAGATAAACTTAACATTGACACTGCTATCTGTCAGAATGTCAACTTGATAGTTAGAAAAATCAGTTGTCACCTCCCCAGTATGTTTAAACTTTTAACATTTGGAAACCATTGAAAACTTGCTGCTGTATGGAACAGGCAGGTAAGGTCTAGTATGCCTAATAGTTTATGTTCTTTATCCTGTGTTCTGAAAGAGGGCAGTTAAAGCCTTTAAACTATAATCATGAGTACATAACTGACCTGAGGTGATACAGCTGGAGAGGCTGAGCTTTAAATACCCTTTAAGTAGACTTAATAGGAACGTTGCCTTTCTACGTTAGCAGTTGCACACGGCTTATTTAGTCATCTTGAGAATCTCCTGGTTCTTGCTATTTGAAAAGGTGGGTAATTTTGAATATTTATCAACAAGATTCATTGTACAGAATTTCTCTGTAAATAGCATATTTCTTAATGTTTCACCGTGCTACTATTTTTAAATTTCTACTGTAACTTTAAAAACCTATTAAATTTAAAAATTCAGGCTAGAGCATATGAGGTTGTAATCTTTTTAGACCTTTCTGGTTTAAATAGTTTATAAAATAGTATACAAATCCATCATTATCACAAACAATCTCAGGTATATACTGGTTTTTAATTATTCAGACATTTTGTTGGCTTGTAGCGAGATTTTGTAATATGTCATAATCTCATCTGAAGTAAAATATGGATAGTAGATATGATTCACCCTGTATGTTACTCCAGCAAATTTATCAAAGATTAATTCTGCCCAGAGTATTTATTCCAAGCCTAATAGATCCTTGTCTAAAGTCTGTAGATCTAGTTAATGATATTTTGTTGAAATAAGATGGTGTTTTTCCCTGTAATACCTTCATTTTACACTTCTGAAGTTAAAATTTTCCTCCCAAAGTCTAGTTGGCTTAGTGTTTTGAGGTTTCACACAAAGTATATAAATCTGTGATTATGTCACCCGAGTGCTCCTCAGAATAGCAGGTAATTCAGCTGTAAATGTCCAGGTTTAAGAATCTAGCAGAACTGAGCCCTGGTGCCATAGTCACTTTAAAGCTATAAGCAATACTAGCACAGAGAAGCTCCCTGAAGGGTTGGCAGCTTGTGGTCTCAGGCTCATTGTTTGCAAAAGAATGCATTAAAAGCTTCAGGACATATTTGTTGCTTTTCATCAAATGGGATATAAACCTCTTTGACTGCATGTAGCTGATTGAAAGCCCATGCAAATTTCAGATTAACGTGCTGTAGTTCCTTTAGGACAGATTGCTTCCCACATGATTTGGGATGAAGTTGTGCATCTCCTGGAGACAACAGCAAAAGTTTTACTGACATGAGTGTGGGCAGGATTTCTGAGTTTATCATCTCATTTTTCAAGTAGTCCACTGAAACACTTAAGAATAAGCAGCAGAATGCAGGCAGGTACATGGAGTAAAGTTTGGTTTGGTTTTTCTATAATGTCCAGCCAAACAAATTCTAAAATCTGCATAGTTCATTGAAATTCTTTTGCTCGATTTAAATCTCTTGCAATAGCTTCTTCTAATTGTTAACCATAAACTCATTATTTATGTACATGTCTAAATAATGTTAAAAGCTTTCATTTTAGAAGTGGTGAAAGGTCCCGTTTTCCCTATGAAAAATGTACAGAGAAAAATGACACTACAGTAGTATTCTTGTTTGTTTTTCTGACTCTCAAGTAGTTTTTAATTCACTGATGATAGTGCTTTGATCCTAGAGATGCCTGGCTTGAGAACAAAAGTGAGTTCATAATGACCCAGCTTTCAGTGTGCTTGAAGCATCAATTTCTGCTAAAGCAGCACATTGTTCATAACATTTTTGTAGCTGCTGACTGAATCCTAGGTCATCTTTTCAACTTTTATGCATAATATTGACTATTTAATAATGTAGTGGAAAAAACATAAATATTGATCAATGCAGATTTCTCACAAATCCAGCTGTTGTTATGCATTTCTGGTTACTGTCTGCTGACAGTAGTTAAGTAAAAACTAAGAGTAATTTTCCTGCAATGAGTCCATGTGCACAGTGCACATTATAACAATGTGTAATCAGTGCACATTATAACACAATCCTTATTTTGCTTTGTGGTTTTTTTTCATAAAAATATAATCTACAGAGCATGTGACTGCCTTGCATGACAGTACATCAAGCTCAAGAGATTAGTCACAGAGAGATTATCCAGCCTACAGATGGCTATATAGAGTCTAAACTGCATTAGCAAGCAGAGCTAGTAGTGGGAAGCTTTGCACTGGACTGGAATGCACTCTTTCCTTCTTCTTTGTCTCTTTCAGCTCCCTCGAACTGCAAAGATGTGTGACCAGACCTTTTTAGCAGAGGTATTTGGTCCATGTGACAAGTGCTCCAAAGACAAGCCTCTTAGGCCTGTTTACGTCGAATCAGAACAACTCAGCTACTGCTCGCTATGTGTGGAAATGGTATGTTATTGATTTTATCAGCCAGAATGTGCAAAGACTGCAAAAAATGGGGGTTGGATGTATTAACGGTCTGTTATGTTGAATTTTTCTGGACAGCAAATAAGCATTGCTAGGCCTGTAGACTGCCAAACAGCTCTGCAGACACCTGGTGTTTCTACAAGCCTGCAACACAGGTGGCCCTGGAATTCAAGGATACTTTTTATGATTCTTGATTGGAATATGGCCACAAGCTTTTTCCCCTAGGGTACTGCATTCCTCAGCTGTGCACGTGTTATGCTCTGAGGTATATGTGTGCAAGTCTGCTTGGCCTACGATCTCGACTGTTTCCCTTTATCTTTAACAAAACTTAACAAGAAGAGATGAAACCATTGCAATAAACTCACTCACTAGTGACTAGGGGATATGAAGTTCATCTAGTCTGTCTCAAAAACAAAGATGCAAGTGAAGTGCTGTCAGAACTCATTCGCAGCCCACATTTCATACTGAGACCATGTTGTCTCATATCCTATGTGCAGTACTTGGGTGAGAGCTGGAAGTAGCTGCAATGACGATAAGGTGGGAAAAGGTTGCAGGGCAGTGGAGTGTCTTCTGTCACCCTGTGTATGCATCACCACAGAAGGTGGTAATGGGGGGGATTAGCAAACCTGCTAGCCTAACCAGCAGGTCCTGCCAGGATACCTGCACAAGAAGGGATGATGTTGGAGGCTTTCTGATCTCCAGCAATTACTGGTGAGGTGATATCCCACTCTCCTGGTAGGGAGCAGTGTTCTAGAGAGATCACAGTGGGGTTTTTTAGGTAAAATACAAAGCTAAGGTCATGAACCTATGTGGCTACTGCAGAGCTGGTCTCCAAAACTCCTTTTGTATACTTCAGAATTTTGTTGTCCTGATTATACTCTAACTTGGAGTGGTTTTATCTTTCTGAACCATTGTGTATTATCAGTTGGAGAAGTCATCCTTCACTGTTTCCTCCCCAAAACTGGTCTCTATCATGACTGAGTAGGGTCCAATAGTTTGTTGTATTTGAGTGTCAGATGAAATGATCTCTGCAGGAATGTTAAAATGTTTATCTAGCTGTGTTTACAAAACACTGTTTTACAGGCAGATGAGAGCACTGATTTGGTGGCTGTAGGTGGTGCAGTGTGTATAGTTCACTGGCTGACGCTGCACATTCTCATGCGTTACATTGTTTAGGAGGAAATTTAGATGTAATGACTGCAAGACAAAAGACACTCCCCGATTTATTTGCTTCTCCTGACTTTGAAACTGCTGCTTTGTTCAGGTCCTTCTTGGCCAAGAGCCTATAAATAGCTATTTATCCAGTAAATTTTTGTATGATTTTATAAATGCATGTTGGAATTGCAGGAAACTGGCTGTTTTGTTATTTACAGTTCCTGCAACTTTCTCCTTGTTATTCGCATTATGGAAGTTAGACTCTTACCAACAGCTGCTAGGCAGAATCAGATTGAGACTTCAGGAAGAATTGTGTCAGTACCTAACAGCCTGTTAGGCTTTCTATTAGCACTGCAGTAGGATCTTGGGCTTTCTGGTAGATCTGGCTTTAGCTTCCTTCGTATTTATTTTGTAAAAGATTTAAAAACAAATATTTAGAACATAGAGAGCTCTTTGCACTAGCACTGAAATACATATGGGTAGGGAAATTGTATCCTTTACTTTCTTGAATTGATTTTTCAGAGCTGTGGGTAGCTTTGGCTTATATCGAAATACACAATATATCCCTGCCACACTTGTACATGTGTTTGTGGATGCATGTGCATAATGTGGTATATAATTGGCTAATCTTTTTGCAACATCCTGTTTGCACATGCAGCTCCTAATTTCAGTCCAGCAGATGCACACATGCATCTTCATCAGCCAGTCTTTGTGATTTCCCAAAGCTAATATAAGTTGAGGGATAACAGAATTAGAAATTGCTGATTCCCACTGTTGAGATAGTCCTACTTCAGTTGTTTGCCTTTGTGGTGGGTTTACCCTGGCTGGATTCGAGGTGCCCACCAAAGCCGCTCTATCGTTCCCACTCCTCAAGTGGTCAGGGGAGCGAAAATACAACAAAAGGCTCGTGGGTGGAGATAAGGACAGGGAGAGATCACTTGCCAATTACTGTCGCGAGCAAAGCAGACTCAACTTGGGAAAAGTAACGTAATTTATTGCAAATCAAATCAGAGTAGGGTAATGAGAAATAAATCTTAAAATACCTGCCCCTCCCTTCTTCCCAGGCTTAACTTTACTCTCAATTTCTCTACCTCCTCCCCTCCAGTGATGCAGGGGGACAGGGAATGGGGGTTGCGGTCAGTTCATCACACATTGTTCCTGCTGCTGCTTCCTCCTCATGGGAGGACTCTTCACACTCTTCTCCTGCTCCAGCGTGGGCTCCCTTCCATAGGAGACAGTCCTCCATGAACTTCTCCAACATGAGTCCTTCCCAAGGGCTGTAGTTCACGAACTGCTCCAGCATGGATCCCTTCCACAGGGTGCAGTCCCTCCGGCACAGACTGCTCCAGCGTGGGTCCCTTCCACAGGGTCACAAATCCTGGCAGCAAACCTGCTCCGGCGTGGGCTCCTCTCTCCATGGGGCCACAGGTCCTGCCAGGATCCTGCTCCAGCACAGGCTTCCCATGGGGTCACAGCCTCCTTCGGGCACCCACCTGCTCCGGTGTGGGGTCCCCCCCGGGCTGCAGGTGGGTCTCTGCTCCACCGTGGACCCTCATGGGTGCAGGGCACAGCTGCCTCACCATGGGCTGCACCACGGGCTGCAGGGGAATCTCTGCTCCGGCACCTAGGGCACCTCCTCCCCCTCCTTCACTGACCTTGGGGTCTGCAGAGTTGTTTCTCTCACATATTCCCATTCCTCTCTCTGGCTGCAATTGCTCTCCCCCAGGTTTTTTTTTCTCCTTTCTTAAATATGTTATCCCGGAGGCGCTACCACCATCGCTGATGGGCTCGGCCTTGGCCAGCGGTGGGTCCATGTTGGCACCAGCTGGCATTGGCTCTGTTGGACACGGGGGAAACTTCTGGCAGCTTCTCACAGAAGCCACCCCTGTAGCCTCCCTGCTACCAACACCTTGCCGTGTAAACCTAATACAGCCTTTTAGACAAAATAATCTTTTCCCTCTGGGGTTTTGCCTGCTTTGGAGATTGGTGCTAATCAGTAGAAACTCAATCAGAGTTTGCTGGTTTAGTCTCCCCACAAAAGTATTAGTAAATTAGCTGACAATTTAAAGAGATCAGCTGGTGAATTAGTGAGAATGAAAACTTTATTTTAAAGACCTAACTTTTGAGATAGGCAACAATTTGTGACATGCTGCTAGATCCTCCATTTTCCCCAGAGTCCTTATTAATGGAACAGTACCAGATTTCTTCTGTGCATCCCCATCACTACAATCTGATGTATTTGCCGTGTGTGGAAGGCACATTTATGATTGCAGTAATGGCTGGTTTTGCCACAGTTCTTGGTGATTACTGTTTCTGTAGCAGCTCCATAGAATAATGACCTATAGGAAGCTGACTGCTTTCAGAGTGGTTACCTCAAAATAGATGAAGCCATGGGTCAGCTTGCCTTTGCTCCATTGGGAAGAGTCAGAGGAAAAAAGCTGTTTTATAAGATGCTTATGGGCAACTTGGAAGCTCACTGCTGCTGAGGACATAGCAGCCAGTTTGTAAGTGGTCAGCTTTCTAGGGAATGCTGGTGGTCAGTATGAAGCCACAGCAACAAACACTTTTATGTGCCGGTCGTTACTGCACAATTAACAGATCATAACGTTACAAAGTGGAGTTCAGTTACTTGTTACTGCTTTTCCATATATTCCACATACCATAGCTCCTGTGCAGGATGTTTTCACAGCTTTTTGTCCTGTGCTGATGTGTTTTGAAACTCACCTGAAAGCAGAGACCAGACTAAGATAACCTATACTTTATCCACAGCTGCTGACTGAACTGCCATTTCAGATTAAACATGCCTTCAGCATAGTGAATTCTAATCATGTGTTAACAAATTGTTTACTACTTACAATTTTTTTAAAGCAATTGCTAATACATTGTTAAAAGTACATTGCCTTCAGTATGGTTAGATTTTATGAAAAGTGAGAAACAAAAAGCCTTGACTGTTTACTAAATAGTAATATTTTTTTCTTTTTCAGTTGACCTAGTACTATGTTATCCTCTATATTAATCCAACCCTGGTTCTTATTAGTTAAAGCTCCCAAATGGCCTTACTCTAACCTGTGGTTTTTTGCATAGTTAGCCAAGAACTACATGGGTAGTTAAGCAGCTTGGACAGATGAGCTTAATACTTTTCTATTCAAACTAATGAAATACACATTATGTATCACAAACTTGTATAGCTTACTCTGTTCAGTAGAAGCTGCTCTTTCACTTCGTGGTTCTGCTTATCCCTGTCATCTCAGGACTTGTATCGTGTATCAGTCTGAACATGTATGGTTCCCAAACCATAGACTTTTTAATCCCGTTCCCCAAGGCAGTGAGAGTGTTCACATCAGTAAGGCAAGAAAGTCTGGGTTTTTCACTGTCAGAACTGTGCCAACTATCTGACATACAGGTGTTATCTAAGCCACATTTCTCAGAGCTGATGCATCCCTATCAAGGCAAAGAAATTTCCTATGGTTTTTGTTGGATTTAATTTCTGGCCCCCTTCACGCTTATCAGGTGTCAGAAACAGGGTGTTTGTCATAGATTAAAATCCTTTAAAAATGGTTTTCTCTTCAAAATCTTCCCTTGCCACTCCCCCAGGACACAGCTGCATTACTGATTTTAATGTAAGGAGGTTTAGTTTTTCAGACATGAAGATAACACACTAGAAGCTTCCTGTCACTTTCCTGCTGAAAGATGCTTTTTTTTGTTCTTTTGGTATCAGTTTAAAAATACTGAATTTTTATTTCCTTGGCACTGTCAGTGTGATGGAAGGCATTTCCAATGTACTGTTTACTCTGAGGGGCTTTGAAGGATGCTCCCATATCCAGCAGTATGTGAACTCCATAGATTATACTGCCTATGTTTTCTTTTGTGATACAGAATGTAGCTGGACCAATTCAGTTCAGGATTCAAAATTTCAAGTTCAGGGTTGCCTACATGGCCATCAGGCTGGTGGGTTTAGGTCACACCAGTTTCCACAGACAAAGACAACTGGAAGTAGAGCCCCTGCATTTGACTCTCCAGCGAAGTAACCCAGCAGCTGCCTGCAGACCCACTGACTACCAGAGACCTGGAGCACACAGCTGGACCAGGGCCGGAATTCAGCCTCCAGGGTGACAGCTCAGCAGCTCTGCCCCTGCGTCCCAGCTGGACAGTGACACTGCTGCTAAACCCAGTGTGGGAAAGGATTTTTTTATTTTCTCCAAGACCCACACTGTGTCCAGGATGTGCCCAGAGTCTAAACAGCAGCTGCAAACAAGTATTTTCTTATCTTCCTTTCCAGTCTTGGCACATCTCCAGGTTAAACAATAGCCCTTGGAATGTCAGTTTTCTGGCTAAAGGGGGACAATGGGAGTCAATATGAGCAAAGTTACTCCGTGTAAATCAAGGGCAGTTACTATAACAAGAAGAGGGCGTTTTCAAGGAACTCCCAGGGAACAAAAAGCTGCAAGGCCATGTGCCACGGCTTTCTCTGGAAGTGTCAGCTGCTCCGAGTGCCCAGCACATGTTCCTGATCTGCCACCAGGCAAAGCCGTGGAGCTGGGCCCCAGGCTCACACCAAACTGGAAGGTTCCTTGTTCCCTTTGGGGTTTTGGAAACTGGTCCTTTTCAAGGGCTGGGAAGGCCACAGACCCTACTGTGCTTATCTGTGTGCAGGGGAAAGAGGTGGCTTTAAGGGGAAAAAAAAAAGGAAGGAAATTCTGGTAACACCGGATTTTAAAATGAGGAGAGAAGGGTCCACACCACTGTGTCTGTCCTGCTGGCGCAGGAGCTGGGCCAGAGACCACCTGTGTGATCGAGTCTCCTGGTGTCCCCTACCCATAGGGGTATAAGGGAATGATGGAGCTGAGCTGGGATTTGCTAAGCCTGGATGGGATCTGTCTTCCCAGTCTGGTATTTTAAAATACCATCGGGCCGACCGCTGACTTTTTTTCTCTTTTCCCAAAGGGTGCGCAACTTCTAGTACAAAGAAATTTGGGTACAAAGCAGAAACACCCTTCTGCATGTACTTCTGGGGAAATGAAGCCTTTGGGCTGTGGCAAGGGCTTGGGACGTACAGCGACTGCCTGCTGGGGGGAGCCTGAGGAGGGCAGGGGGTGAGGCTGGTCCCAGGTGCCTGCCCCGAGGCCAGCGGGGATGCGGGTTCGGGCAGGGGCTGCTGCCGGTGATTTTGCGGCCAGGTGCTGGCTGCAGGCGCATCCAGGCAGGGCCGGACGTCAGCGTGGGGAGGGGGAGGGAGCCCGGGCCGGCTCCGGCACCGTTGCTGAGGCAGCAGGAGCCTCCGCAGCATCCCCGAGAGCCAGGCGAGCAAACTCCTCCTCCCGCCCGCTCTCATCCTCCTCTCTGTCCCCGCTTCCTTTGCAAAGATGGCAACCGAGGGGCTGCGCGAGAACGAGACCTTGGCATCGCTGAAAAATGAGGCCGAGAGCCTGAAGGGCAAGCTGGAGGAGGAGCGGGCCAAGCTGCACGACGTGGAGCGTGAGTGGGGCCGGGGCGCGATGGCCGCGGGCACCGTCGGGGCACGGCGGCGGCTCCGGCCCGGGAGCGGCACCGGCGGGGCCCGGCGCGGAGCGGGGCGGGAGGCATCGCGGCCCGGCAGTCGGTTTCCCACGGCCGCTGCGAGCAGGAGGGCTGCGCGCCCCGCCGCGCCGCGCAACACCCCTGCGCGGCTCCGCGCCGGCGGAAACGGGAAGCGGCGGGGAGCGCGCGCGGCGCAGCCGCCCTGGGCCCCGCGGCCGCGCACCGGCCCGTCCGTGGGGGGTTCCCGGCCTGGCCCGGGCTGCGCGCACGCAGCTGCGCGTCCCGCGCTGCCCTTGGCGCGGGGCGGGAGGGAGAGACGGTGAAATAACCCCCGCAGCGGGGCCGAGAGTTCTTTGCGTCGCTTTAGGTCCATCTTAGTGCCAGAAACAAAGATTAAACCCCGCCTTGAGGAATGGGACTTTGCGTTAGCGAGGCCGGGGTTTCACCCAAGGTGGAAGGGCGTCAAAAAGGAACAGTGTTTCACGGAGCAGCTCCCGTCCCCGCCTCCCGCCGAGGGAACAGCTTGCGGGGATCCGGTGCTGATTCAGAGCTGCGGCTGAGTCAGTGCCCGGGCTGCAGCGCAGAGCGCACCCTGACCGGGCACCGCCACGGCTCTTGGTACCGTCCTAGAAATGCCAGGCACAGATCCCAGCCCTGCGCCCCCCCCCGCGCCCCCCCGCCCCTGTCAGGAAAAAATAAGCTAACCTTATTGTCATGGAGCTTCTCAAACAGGTATTAATTCATCTGTCCTGAGGCATAAAAATCTTTCTCATCATTTCATTTTTATAATTACCATGATATATATTGCAGGTTTTTTTTTTTTTTAAATATGTAAATTACTGTATTCCTCTGAAACCATACAGCTCACTTCAGTAGAGATATCAGCGGGCCATTAAAACTTCTATTTTGTCTGTTTTGGTGCCTTAAATGTTGAAAAGCAATCTGAGCTTGTACCCAGTGATTTAGCTCTCAGTGTTTTGTAACTGCAGGACTGGCAAACATTCTAAAATTTCAGGTGGGGGAAGGTTAAAAGATTTTTTTCTGGAGCAAGTAGAGCGTTTTCTTGTCTAAATTAGACAATCATATGTTATATGGTTGTCCTATTAGTAGGAATCGTTAAAACAGATGAGATGGCATCATTATAGAAACGTTACCATAAATCATCGTATTCCTACAGTGTAATTTCTGTATCAGAAGTAGTGGGGGCTCTGTTTAACAGATCTCTTAAGCATTGCTTCAATCCATTTTTGCTCACAAAGAGTTTTACTTACGATTGCAGTGATACCACAACTGTGTGTATCATTGATGGTCATAGGATATTTATGTCTTTGTCACATGTAAAAGCTGTACATTTACATTGGAAGGCTGTGTTTGCATAGCCGTGATGTGATTTCTAAGATAAAAGTCTTACGCTGCTGTAGAACAATGCTCCCTCATGATGTTTTATAGCATTGATTCTGTATCAGAGCTTTTTTGCACTTAAATTATCCCCAACAACTATTTCTGCAGAGATTGTAAGTTTCAGTATAAAGTATCTCTTCAGTTTGGTTGTTTTTTTTTTTCCTAATCTAAAATTGTATCTTTTGCATTTTTTTGCTCTGATCATGATTTTCCCTCTATGGTTCCCAAAACAAACAGCTGGCTGAACTAGAATTGCCCTTATTTGTTCAACGGGCTTTGAACAGCAGCTCTCAAAAATGTGGATAGAAAAAGGAAATACCAAACGTTCATTTCATTTGCAATCCTACAATTTTAAGGATTCGATTCTATCGCTTAAAATTTTAGGTGTAGATAAAACAGTTTGTTCTGTTCCTGCAATCCATAAATTTTTAAGGTCAGAAGAGACCATTAGGACCAACTGACTTCCAGCACAGAAAAGATCAATGACCCAGTAGTATCTGCATCAAGTCATAATCTGCATCAAATCATAAATTTTAGAAAAATAGCCTGCTATATCTGGACCTTTGTAAACCCACTCAAGCTACTTATGGCTTTAGCTGATCTACTTGCCTGAGTGCATAATTTTCAACTATCTTGAAACAATACTGGAGAATGCTTCAAAATAATTATCTGACTCTAAAACCTGTGCTAGGCAGGTGCAGGATTATTATGGCTGTGGTTGGAGATAAGCGTCCTCAGAGAATCAGTAAGGCTAAACCAGACAATTCCACAGGCTCTCGGCTGTGTTGACATAATGGAAACACTTTGTCCATTGTCTGTGAAACATTTGTTTTTTCAGATATGTTCTGGACACAAGCATCTTTCCAGCTGCCATAATAACCTCCTGTCCTGTGTTTTCATGTCTTTTGATTGGATCATTTGGCATGTTTCCATGGACAGAAGTAGGAGGAAATGTATCTTTTCCTCAGTGGGTTTATATGGTACTTTCTCAGAAACTTGCTTCTGACCTTCTGTTAGAGCTGGTGTGCACAGATTGTCCGGAATGGTGGACAGCACTTGTCCCCTGGCTGGGTGAGACTGGTCCAGCAGAGGTTTCAGGTGAGAACATTATTCTGGCACAGCCTGTGGGGCTGGTGGTTTTGAAAGACAACTCTTGAACAGTTAATCCACTAGAAATCAGTATCTGCCTTAGGCAGAATTTGCTGCCCTGACCCCGTGCCAGGGAATGATCTCAAAGTTGAGGATGCCTGCTCTCTCACTGTGACAGCCCTTGAGCTTTCTTGCAGCTCTAGAAAAGTGACGAAGGGTGAAGCAGCAATGCAGCTCCAGAGCAATCACCTGCCATGTGGGATGTGGAGCTCAGTCTCCAGCATGGCATGGAAAAGCTTAAGATTTCCTCCACCAGCTCATTAAAGCATGTGAGCTTCTGCATTATTTCAAAAGGTTTGAGTCAGACATTGCCCCCTTAGCTGACAGCAGCTGGATCATCTTAGATGTCTGTGTGGACAAACACACAACACAGGGAAGCTCTGGGTCCTATTATCTCTTCTCTAGACAGACTAATTTTTAATTTTGGTGCCAGGGTCTCCTACCCCAGGACCCCTACTCTGCTTTGACATTTGAAGCAATGCCCACCCTCCCTGATCCTCTGTGTGAAATGTGTCAGTGCTGCCGCAGGGTTCCAAGATACATCATGGCCCTACTAAGCTCCACACTGGGTGAACAACGCTGAAGCAGAGCAGATAGGTTTCCTCAGATGATGCCTTCTCCCAGCCATGTGCAGATAACCCCAGCATGAGGCATCAGGGTTACATGAGACACCTTTTAGTTGTATCAGCTGCAGTGGGATGAATTTTATGTCAAAGTGAGTTTGCACAATTGGAAATGTAAATTTGTTGGGTTTTTAAGAATATCAGCTGAAAGTACCGCTATTAAATGAGGTGTGAAAGAACTGACTTCTCCACCAGAGGATGCTTGCCTGCCCTGTTTCTCTTTCCCATGAAAGAAAAAGCTGACCCACCCGCAAAGTCCTCAATGTCCATAGACGCTGTTGAGAAGTTGGGTAGCGCACTCTTAGAGTGAATGCCAAGCTTCCCTGCTCGCTCAGAGCTGTGTCCTGGCCCTCAGTGCTCCCCTGGCCACCAGAAGGGATGGCTCAGCAGAGGAGTCTCCAGAGCCAGTGGCTAGTACCTGTATCACACTGCACCACCACTGCGGTGCCGAGAGCTGACTGCAGCTGGGAGTCTCGCATCCAGAACAAGTGTTTTACCATTGAAGCTTTGGAGATTTGATGCTTACCCTCTTCTTTTGTATGATTTTTCCTCCAAGACCCAGAGTGGTTTTCACTTCTGCTGAGTACCTTGAGGTATGTGTTAGGCTGGAGGCTGTCTGTGCGCTTTCAAGTCTCAGTTAGGTTGAGGATTTCCCAATAAGAGGGGGCAAGGGGGTAATCTCTTTTCCAGTTATACTTGGGTGTGATGGTCTGCAAGAACTTCAGCTGCTACAGCTCTGGAATTCAAGCCCTGAGTGAATTCATCCTTCTCTTTATCTGGTGAATATGTTCATACACCACCCACCTTGGTTTTACCACCTGCCAGCTCTGAAGCAGAGTTCATTGGCTTGCACCATAGACTCAAACTTCATGGATTAATTCCTCCAAGTGACATTACTCATAAACATAGACATTTGCCAGGGCAGAGCTTTGATGCAGGGTGCTCTAACCATCAGCTGTTTGCAGTTCATCAGGTGG
This sequence comes from Strix aluco, assembly GCF_031877795.1. Lineage (NCBI taxonomy): Eukaryota > Metazoa > Chordata > Aves > Strigiformes > Strigidae > Strix > Strix aluco. The sequence goes on along the minus strand of NC_133942.1, from coordinate 24,775,060 downwards.
CAGAGCGTGTGGAGGCACTGGGCCAGTTCGTGATGAAGACCAGGAGGACCCTGAAGGGCCACGGAAATAAGGTTCTCTGTATGGACTGGTGCAAAGACAAGAGAAGAATTGTGAGCTCTTCCCAGGTACGCTGTTGGGCAGATGTTTTTCCAAGCTACTGTTGGGCACTATACAAATCTGGTTGTGCTATGTGCCACTCTTTGCAGACGATACCTGTGTATGGTGTAAATATTTTCAGGATGCCCTTAAACCAGTTCATTGGTAATGTATTTTTTCAGAGAGCATAAATCCAAGCTTCTGATCATCACTACACCTGTTGTAGCTAATACCCAAAATATTTCTTGTCCAGTCATATGCAGATTTTCCCCATATTCCCTGCTACAATAGAAAATAGAGAGAACCTACCTGAGGCCACTTTTATTTCCTTGTTCTTTACAGATAAAATATTTAGTAACGATTTCAGTTTATGTGTTCAGATAAAATAATCACAAAAAAGGAGGGGAAGAAATGTTGATTCTTCTAGAGATTTCTGTGCACAGAAATTTCTTCTGCAGTCTGTGTGATTGGTGTGACCTTGAAAGCCTCAAACATCCTGCCAAAATTACTGCATTTACTTGGCCATTTTGAGAAACAGTCCTAGCACCTGCTCAAGACCAGTCTCATGAGCTGGAGGAGATAATGAGATAATTACTTTCTAGATCCCCTGGTTCATTCTGAGCCCTGTATGGCAGTGAGTGAGCTTGTTGCATCTCACAGCTGTTCATTGACCTATATGAAATCTGTCAGGGGTCTCACTTGAGGGATAAAAATAGGCAATCTGCATTGCAAGCCACCTTCAGTTACTGTGAGTTTTACCATTCATGGTGATCTCAGCAAAGAGAATAATTTTAAATAATTGATGTCACTTTTTTAATGTGGTTAAAATGTCAGTGTATAGATCAGAAGGCTGAACAGGCAAGTTGTAATGCATTTTTGCATTTTTTACTCTATTTTAAGAACTGTAGTGAGTCTAGGTACAGCAACAATTGTTGCTCAGTAATAAACATTTTGCTTTCATGATATGGGGAGGGTAACAATATTATGTACATAAGGCAAAGTAGCTGGCATACACAAAGCGATTGTGTAGCTCTCTGTGGAGGGTTCGTACCATGGCTATTTAGCAGATTGTATCAATGGGTAATTGAAGGTTAAGTAAGTGTAGTGAGAAGTAAAGGGAAAACCAGGAAAAGACAGGAAAGGGAAGATGAATGAACAGTGCAACGTCCATAAATAGTCCTCATGAGTGCTGCCAGCTCGGCAAGTGATTTGTAATACAGGTCACCTCTTGTATTTGTAAGGCCCGGTGCTGAGCCACTGACAGATACCACCTGGGAGGGGTGGCTGGCTTGGTGGGTGGTGATTACAGGCTGGGAGAAACACATCGTGGCTGAAAGGAGGCATGTGAGGGCTCACTAGTGGCAGTTTCCTCAGGAGATGGTCCTGTCCGTGGCATGTGCTGCAAGTGAGAGGAGTTCTCATAAACCTGCTAAAAGGGAAGGGGAAAAAATAAAAAAATAAATCAGTCTTTTAAGCCAACATCAGTCATCTCAGTGAGGAGGAGATACGCTTTTCTTCTGGTCAAAGACATAACTGGCACTACTGAGTGTCCCCTCGGTGCTTTGCAGTGACCATTGTGCTGTTATTAAAAAGGAGACAAAAATTTCATGACATAACAGACTGGGGGATGGAAAGGAACAGCAGAGTTTTCCCCAAATCTGGGAAGTCGGCTGACAGCCATGTCTCTGGAAGGCCTCAATTTTTCTCTGTGTGCTTTCATTTAGGATGGGAAGGTGATTGTGTGGGATTCCTTCACTACCAACAAGGTAAGTGAAACTTCAGCAAAAATCAGCTTTCTGTACACAGGGCAAACGATGATGGGATAAGATGAAGGGCTGAAGGGCTTACAGGTGTCACAGGAGGCAGCGGGATGATGGGGTAACATGCAAACCTCCACCAGCACCTCAAATCAAAGGGGCTCAGGGCAAACCACCTCCCTTGACCTGTCTCTGAGCAAAGTCCCAATCAGGGCACTGGGGTTTGTTGTGGTCTCCAGTGGGAGGCTCTGATCCAGCCTCTTTGCTGACAGGGAGGGCTCCTCCCTGGGTAACCCCTGCACCAGGTGCCATGTGTGATCACCCAGGATCCTTCAGCCGTGGTGTTCACTGTGAAATGGTGCTGCTGCTCCTCCAAGTCCTGCCAGGGCTGCCTTGTGGCACCCTGCTCCACACAACTGAGAAAAAACAGCTTGTTTGTGACTCACTTTTACACATGCAGCAGTGGGGACCTTTTACAGCATGAATAACCTAGATAAAACATTCTCTGATCAGTCTGAGGCTCATGAATAAGGTGGAAAGTGTCAGGGAGGGACTAGCCATCCTCCTGCTGCTCTGCTGGGTTCTGCAGTAAGGGTTGTCCCAGCCTTACATGTGATTAAGAATGTCCCACAGAAATACTCAGCATACTACTTTACTCTGTTTTCCTTGCACCAATTAGAGAAACAATGACATCTGAGTTTAAAGAAATACTGTGTTTCAGGAACATGCAGTGACGATGCCGTGTACCTGGGTGATGGCGTGTGCATACGCCCCATCTGGATGTGCCATTGCTTGCGGGTAAGTTCCCAGTTTCCACAGCTGCTTACACAGAGAAGCTTGATTTGTAGTGGTGTCCCAGTGCCTTCAGATGCTGACAGCTAGAAGTTTGCATGCCTCAGTTGTGGGTGAAAGGACTACATTTAGTGCCTCTGATTCTATTCCCATAATGGCTTGTACACGTTATCTCCACTGACTTCAGTGCAATAACATTTGTGTAAGCATGGAAAATAATCCTCTTTCAGCATTTATATCATGGGTTAGGAATTCTGCATGCATGCGACTTCCCTGTTCCAGTTTGGTTGTGTGTGTTGGATATATCTTCTAAGGGAGAGGGATTTTAATCCTGTTCTCACTTTGCACTCTTTCTTCTACAACGCAGAGAAGGTTAGTCATTAATGACTACCAGTGCATGAATAGATCTTGCCAAGATGGGGTGGGGAGAAGTAACCTCATCCTTGATAATCTTCTCCAAGTTTTTTGAGAGCTCAGGTTTGAAAAAATTGAGTTTATGCAGGGGAGAAAACAAAGAGATGAGATGTTGGCAAAACATCTTTTAAAAAGGGACTGGGTGGATCAAACAGACAAAGCAAGCTTGGGACAAGAGAAAGGAACAAAGGGAGACTTTGCTGTGCAGCTTGCAAATCTAGAAAGCAACAGAGTGAGACAGACAGGCAGACTCCATAAATGTGTGTGGAGAGGAAGTCTGGAAATTGTGTTTTTGACTAAAACTCGAAGAATGGCAAGAAAACTTTGTCTTCACACTTGTAAGAGAGACTGCTTGCACTACCTAATTCTGTATTTCTCTTCGTGCTGCCAGTTAAGTGCTTTCTGTCCATGTAATATAAGGCACAGAACCAGCACCTGGTGGTATGCTGGGATCCGAGGGACCAGGGCAGGGCTGACCTACTATGGCTCTAGAAAAGGGTCAGACACAAGTCAGACCTTTTAGAAAAGAGTCCCACATCTGTCCTGGGAGACACAGCTTAACTGGTGCAACTGTCCAGGAGGGACACACCAGCTACAGAGGTCAGTGCTTCTGTTGCCTTTTCTCCAAACTCTGCTAAAAACCCTGTCTTCTCACCCACTACTTGTTATACTGTCTCTTCCATAGGAAGAGGTCAAATTTATTAAAGTAGATAAATAATGATGCTTAAATGCTGATCCTTGCATGACAGATGTCAACAGAAAAATGGCAGTTTGGCTGTATGTGAAACGTTAACCCTGAGGGGACTGCTATGTCATCTCCCAGTTTATACTTTCGTGAGGTTTCATTCAGTGCCATTTATAAACTCGATGAGGGTAAAAAATACTGAGGCGCAGCTGTTGAAGTTCTGTAAAGTAGCCAGCCTGGTGAGGCAGCTGGGGCTTCCCTGCACGGGGAGATCCCGGACAGCACAATACAGGGAAGTCGGTACTTGTAAGGGTTTGGCAGCGCAGCACTGACAGGTGGTTTCCTTCTTATCACCACTCGCCTTTTGTCGTTGCAGTTTTAACCAGTTCTCCTCTCTCTGTTACTGCTATTATTACTCTCTTTAGTGGCCTGGACAACAAGTGTTCTGTGTACCCTCTGACATTTGACAAAAATGAAAATATGGCTGCAAAGAAGAAATCAGTTGCAATGCACACAAACTACTTGTCTGCCTGCAGCTTCACTAACTCAGACATGCAGGTAAATGCATTCCCTACCCGCTGCTCACCGTCCAGCAACACCTAATATGAGCTGCACTCGTACGTGGTGCAAGTCCTTGCACCTGGGGCACCCAGGGCTGTGTCCTGCCCCATGCAGGGGGCTGCTGGACAACCCTCGCTGGGGGCAGTGAAGGTGCTGCAAAAGCTGCTCTAAGGAAATGCTTGTCACAGCCCGTGGCCAGGCTGTCATGCCTGCACCCTGCAAAGGCCTGTCGCTTCTGCAGAGGGAGCTCGCTCTTACCTGTGTGTTCTCTGCTCAACTGGGTCCGTGCTGGCTTGTGCTTTTAGGAGCTCAAACTAATACAAGTAGTTAAAAACCCAGTTCGGCTAGGACTGGGTTGGGTATGTGCTATGCCAGCTGATGGAGAATGTGTTGTTTGTCTGCTTTATCCTGGACGTCCAGCCAACTTTGCATCTCCTTTCGTTCTTAGTATTTTTAGTTTGTACCAAGTAAGATATTTAAGCTTGAGGATGGCCCCACAGGGCCAGCCCTGTTGTCTGTACATGCAGTGGTGTGTTCCCTTGAAGGAAAGGAGTGATGCTATCCCCGTCTCGCAGCTGGGGGGTTGGAGCATAGAGGCCCACAGTGGGAGATGATGGCAAAGCCAGGAACCAAATGCAGATCTTCTGAGACCAGGCCAGCCTTCCTCTGTAGTGAATATCTCAAAGATCTCTTTCACCAGGAACACAAAAGGTGATGAAAGGAGCCAAGATAATCCCCTTGTCCTTTCTGTTTTTTGAATTGAATTGAAGCTCTGCTCAGCATTCCTCTCTGTGTCAGCAGAGCTGCTGGAAAGAGTATAACGTGTTCCCTTATTCCAGATATTTAGAGCTCTTCTGAAGGAAATATCAGCTCTCGTTGCTTCTATTTCTGGACATGAGATGCCCGAGAGTATGTTGTTGTCTGTCGTTCTATGGTTTCTATAATGACTCCGAGGTGCTAATTTAAGTCCATTGCCATGGAAACAAGCGGTGGAGGTACCCAGCGCTCAGGCTTGTTTAGCCCTGACCTTACTGTGCAGGAGCCCTGTGTAATTGGAGCAGTCTGTAAATTAAATGGAATGTTTTTGATGAGATAGAAAACCAGTATTCTCTTTTCTTGTTCGTACCTATATGCGTTGTGATTAAATCCTCTGAAAGGAAAAAGAGTTACTTATTTTTTATAATAAAAAAAGAAAGAAAAGTTGGGTCTTTTTTCTCCGTATTAAATACAGCAAACTGCATTGATATTGAAGGTAATGTATTACTGTTGTTAAATAATACCACAGTGGATTTAGGTGCTTTACATTCTGTGATTCAGAGATTTTTCTGAAGACTTTAAAAAGAAATTTTCTTGTGATTGACAGGCTTATAAGTGATCTTTTGTAGCACTGCATGTTACAAGCAAGTGCGTTAGTCAAGCTTCTGCTGGGCCCCTGTTACGTAGGGCATCCTAGAGAGTCCCAGATTCCTTTTTTTTGTTTGTTTTACCTAACGGCCTCAGAATTAAAATTATTCAGTAACTGCAGGTACACATTGCAACAAGCACACTGTGCAGGAGCTTTCCCAGCTGTGTGCAGAGCAGCTCTGCTCTCCTGGCTCGTGTCACTGAGGGATGTGGTACCTGTCGTGGAGCAGCCCTAGCGCATGGCAGAGGTGTCCCCAGCCCAGTGCCCCCGCAGCACCCAGCACCCACTGCTGGGTGCTGTGAATGCTGCTGTTCTGCCTTGGCTGCTCTCTTAAACTACAGCTGTTTTCTCTCAGAGGAACGAAAGACAGGGTAGGAGTTTAGGAGTTGCAATGGAAAGAGGAGTGGTGGTGGTTCATCATTGATTAAAGCCACTGTCAGGCTGTGTGGGTGCTGAAAGAGAGGGTCCCATCCTTGCTCCTCATCACGTTCCCACCTGGGCTGAGACAAGTGCTGAGCTGCAGGGCTGGGGGATGTGCGCCCCTCATTCTTGGTGCCCCAAATCAGTCTTGCCAGAAAGAGCCTCCCCCACCTCAGTGTTCAGAGAGCGGGGGAGCCTCGCTTCCTAAATTAGGTATCTGCAGCTCTGCGGTGTGATAATGCTCCCCACGTGGCAATGCTCCATGTGTATTAATAGCAACAGTTAATTGGGATCTCAAGTGTTTTTGCACAGGGCAGGCAGCCATGCTCCCAGTGCGGCGGGGCTGAGAAGCAGGACGAGGCCTGTGGCAGTGGCGGAGGAGGCAGAGGTGAGGGTGGCCCCTCTGCCCGCTGCTCCCAGCCCCGGTGCGTGTGCTCCTGGCGAGCAGGAGCTGTGTCCCTCTTGTCCCCTGCCCTGTGCAAGTGCTGCCTCTTGCCGCCAGGCGCCAGGCGAGGATCCCCATCCAGCGCTGCCGGAGCCCCTCGTGCAGCAAGCCAGAGTCTGATTGTTAATTCCCTTCTGGTTTTGGATTTTTGGGGGGTTTTTGACTTGGTTTGGTTTGGTTTTGTTTTCAATAGCAATACGCTGAAGTTGAGTCCGTAACAATTAAGCATTAGCTGCAGCTCTGGGTTTCCAACAGACCCTTCCCTTACACCTTTAGCTACTCCTATTCCCCTCATATCTTTTTTACATGCTATTACAAGAGCGAATCCTCAGAGCTGAAAGTCTTCATTCCTCAGCCAAGTACAAATATTCCTCAAAACAGAGAAGTTCATTGATGTAGACTCAAAATCTGGCCAGAAAGACAAGTCAGGACTTTCTTCTGCTATTATCATCTCAGAGTATAGTGTCTACTGCAGGATTCGGAACAGTCTGTTCTGCAGCTTTGCAGACCTCTGTTTATGGGAGGAGTTTTTGAAGCATCTGTCAAACACATTCAGTGTTTAACCTTTATGCAACTCTATGAATGGTTTCATGATTGTGTGATCATTTTCTTCTTGAAGAGTATTTTCTTTTTAACTTTCTAACTACCCACTGGGATCCCTTGAGTTTCTTCACTGACCATGAGAAAAACCTGTGTACAAGACTGAGAGCCCTCCTAAGTTCGTCCTTGCCTCCTTCCACGCCAGTGCACAGGGCCCATTTCAACCTACAGAATTTGTGATTGCATAACAGCTTCGGGTGCCAAGGGGAAATTTTGAACAATTGAGCATCATCAGGATTTAGCCACAATAACAAGCGCTGATCACATGTGCTTTCTACAAGCACTGTAGCAGATGAGGGAAGCTCTGAGCTGTGTTCGGTCCAGTGTATGTTTAAGCCCTTTCACACGCAAATGGTTTTGGACAAGTGAGAGGTGATGGACTTATCAAAGAACTGTCTAGACAGGCTTACTTCCCTTTCAGAAAATCCATGTCTTAAGCCCAATTAATTGGGTTTAACCTGGCTATTTCAAGCAGAAAAAAAAATTTGGAGTGTTAAACAGGTGTACTTAACTCCAACAGTTCTTTTTACCCGGGTTGAATTCCAGCAGCCTAAATAGGGATAGGGTTAAATACAGAGGCAGGCAGGAATACCATTCTGGTTCTACCTCCTTTTTGGAGGATATGGAAATGCCAGCAGATCCTTATTGCCATCAGTTCTCCAAACCCCACTGCACAAAACTGACCACTATTGAAACACTGTATAGGTATAGCTGTGTCAATGCAGCTCTCCTTTCCACTTCTTTCCTTAGGAATAAAAAACATAAACTGTGCTTAGGTTCAAATTGTCTTTATGGCTTTGATTTTTTGCATAATATTTAGTTAAATTAGAACTGTCCTTGGTGTATGTATAGGAAGTCAGTAGTTTCTTTGTGAACTTGAAGATCATCTGCTGATTTTTGTATTGTGACTCTTCTTGCCACATCCTATAGATCCTGACAGCAAGTGGAGATGGAACTTGTGCTCTGTGGGATGTTGAGAGTGGGCAGCTTCTACAGAGTTTCCATGGTCATGGAGCTGATGTCCTGTGCCTGGACCTGGCCCCTTCTGAAACGGGAAATACATTTGTCTCTGGGGTAAGCAGGAGCTTCTTGTCATAATATAAAATTGAGGAATGTGGAAGGGAAAAGGCAGTAAAGCAAGAGGCTCGTGGTCTTATTGAGAGAGTGCTGGAGTATGTGTTGGAAGCCCCAGTACAATCCACTCATTGCAAGCACATTTTCCAAGCTGGAGCAAATTAAACCCCTGACTGTGGGGTCAAACCCACCCAGCCAGTCTGACTGCAGTTCTGCTTACTTAGCAAATTCCACCCCACACCAAAGCAACCCATCCAGAGATCAAAACAACGCCTCTCCCGGGAAGGGAAAGGCTCAGAGTCAGAGCAGCGGGCTGGTACCGCAGACGAGGTGTGAGCCCCTGTGGATAGGAGCCCGGCACAGCAGACAGCTTCCCGCATTTGGCTGTTTCTCGTGCCCAGCTCTCTGGAGCCAGACAGGGTGTGCCAGGCGGCTGCTCAGGGCATCGAAGTGGGGCTGCAAATAACGTGCGTGCCACTATGTCCCTCAACCGCTCCCCAGAAACCAGGGGGTAGCTTGGACGCTGGCTAAACTCTTGTACAAGTTGGAGCAGGGAGATGAGGTGTGGCCACATCTTCAGCTGTTGCTGAGTCCCCTGTGCCTTCCAGTGGTACCAGAGGCATGTAAAGCCCCTTCGTCAGTTGAACGCTGCCTGTTCCCTGTCCTGGCCCAGAGGAACACAGAAACCTCACTGGGGCTGCAGGACTGGTCTGAGAAAGCACCTAGGGCATCTTTCAAATCTTGTCCTGCTGTTGAGGAATCACTGTTCCTGGGCAGATGAGCCATTGGCATGCAGCCGGGCAGTGAGGCAGGCAAGGCATAAAGGTGAGTGGGATGGGGCTCAGCGACTTTTTGAGATGGTCCTGGTCTTTCCCACATCAGAAATTGAGTGTGCAGGTGAGAGCTGGCAGAAGCTGAGAGATGACCTCTCTTACTGGAGACAGATTGCTACCAGTAGCTTTGCTGAAGGTACCTGGTTTCTGAGCCCCACCAACGCTGACCCAAGGCTGGTTCTGTGCTTGCTGATGGAAATGGCCCTTGTGCCAGAGGGTGCTGACCATGGATTATGGGATTCCACTTGTGCTCGGAGTCATGGTCCCGTCCCTACACAATAAACCCGGGCCTCTTCTGTTACGGCTCTTTTATCAAATTTGGCTGGCCCATCAGGAGCAGAGCCCAGCACGCTGGCCCGGTTTGCCTGCTGCTAGCACAGCTGCTCCGAAGCGTGACTGAAAGCTAATTCCGAGTGCATTACTCCTCCCGGGCTTTCCTGTCACTGAGCTTGCTTCCCAGAAAGGATAGATTCATTCTCCCTGAGAACAGCTCAGCTTATTATAGGGCAAAGAATCGCAAGCAGCTATGGTACTGTTAAGAGGATATGTCATACTTGCGTTAATGTAGCAGCTTGGGCATGTCTGTGCTTACAGGGACTTGCTTACTTCATCACATGCAAAATACCACTTCAGTGAAGATCTGTCTTGTATCATGTCAATGCAGGTATAGCCAAAACAGTGCAACCTGAAGGTCTGGTGGCATAGAGAGACTCCCTGTATATTGTGCCTGTGTAATACGGTAACCTTGAGCTGGAATAAGCAGTGCCAATACATCAGCAGGTAGACTGGGTGCTGTTACATTTAACGACTTAACTGAAAATCCCAGCCCTCCTGGGTAATCTCAGGCCTGTGTCCTGGGCTGTTGTGCTCAGTGCCCTCTGAGCGCTGCTCCTCGGGGCGAGTAGGATAGCACTCTGGAGGCCCATCTCTGCAGGTTGTTGCTGGTTTCTCCTTCAAAACCTTAGGAGTCAAAGCACCAGCTTGTCAGATTAGTCTTACCTCCAAATTCCCAGAGAGGTCAGTAAGAACAGTGCATGTGGAAGCAATACAAAGGGCTGAGCTTGGGCTGTGGTGGGGCTTGAGAGGGAAATATGCTGAGTCCAAAAGGTTTTCTATCCTGTTTGGTTTCCCCTGCACAGAAACCACAAGTTGGTACAAAGGAACATTGCCTCTTTTAAATAACAAGAGAATTTAAAAAAAAGAGAGAAAGATGCGAGTTGTGAAGAAACTGTTTAATTTAATTAGCAATCATATTTGCTTAAAAATAAATAACGTGTGGCACGGTCTGCTGGGCAGGATGCTCTAGCTCAGCAGAAGCAGCAGCTGCCTGGCCTGCCCTGTGCTTCCCCCACAGGCTCAGAGAGGCTGAGCCCCCTGGAGCTGAGCCTACCTACAGCCTGGCCCTCAGCAGGGTCGTATTTATTAAAATCTCCCACGAGTCTTAAAAGAAAAGTCCATCTTCTTTTTCCTGTCACCACAGTTGTGACAGCAGCGAGACATCGCAGCTGAGAGCGTGGCCCTATGGGTATGAGGTGGTTCCTGCCCCAAGGATGTTGCAAACTATGTGGGCTGAGCCCCTTGCCCAAAGCATTCAGGGTGCTGAGCACCTCGCAGCAAGCACTGAGTGTTAAATGATCTTTTCAAAGCACAGCTTGGAAGGGCAGGTTAGAGCTTGACAGTGAAATGAAATGCTGTTACGCTTCTTTTTCTCATCCCAACCACACCACTGAGCATGTGGGAGCAGAGCCACGGCAGGGGTTAACTCTGGTAGGAGGCTGGGCAAGAGACCATCCGGATGCACTTATTTCATTTTCTGTTTCAGTATATGAAAAGAATTAGTTATAAAACTTTAAATGCTGGGTATTAATTTTTTATATTGGGCACGTTAAGTGGTAAGGGAATGAGTCAGTTCTGCAGCTCTGCGGCGTGGTGGGACTGCAGACGCAGGTACAGCAGCAGCACAAGTGGAACAGGGCTGTGCGTGCTGGTTGGGATGGGACTGCCTGAGCAAACACCCCAGGCCCGTCTGCACCCCTCTGTGCTGCACGGCAGCGCCGTGCCCGTGCTGGGCTGCGGCACCGCTGAGGCTCCAGCCTCCAGCTCCTCCTGCAACTGCACCAGGCTTGGGGGTACCACTGCAGCCAGTTCTGGGGCTGCTTTGCTGGTTAAATCCCCTCAGAGCTGTGATGTCCGGAGCCTTTGAATGTAGCTCAGCTTGATGATGTGTGTCAGGCACTTGAGGAGTGAATGTCACCATTTGCACAGCTGTGGTGAATTTTTTTTGTCTTATTAGGGATGTGACAAGAAAGCCATGGTTTGGGATATGCGGTCTGGTCAGTGCATCCAGTCATTTGAAACCCACGATTCAGATATCAACAGTGTCAGGTCAGTATGTTTCTGGGAGAGGACACAGTTGCAATGTTGAGCAATGCACTGGTTCTATTTTTGAAGTCTGACCTCATCCAAGTCATGTAATGTGTTCTGGTCTTTTTTTTACTCATGCACAGATATTACCCAAGTGGAGATGCTTTTGCCTCTGGTTCAGACGATGCCACGGTATGTTAATTCAGCAACCTAATTTAGGGAAGTTCTGTTGCTTCCTAAGTCAGATTTTCCTGAAAGACTAGGTCACATCCACAGAGGACCTTTAAGTGACTAAACTGGGCCTGTGACACCAAAGTTGCAGAAATAATTGTGCTATAATATAATACATATTAAATACTATATATAATGCTATAGGGAAAGCTAGTAACACTTTGTAGGTCACTTCTGCAAACTTTTCTACATTAGGTACTGTCCAGATATTAATTTCAGATTTTCTGTGTTTTGAAGTTTCATGATCAAAATTACTTGTCTTACTGGAAGAGATTTGGCTTCATGTAGTTGTTGGTCACAACATGGGAGGAACCAGATGAAACGTGTCAGAAGGAGCAGCACAGCACAAGGGCATGAAGGGAGCCTGCACACGAGCGCGTGTGTCCCGGCAAGCGGAGGGGCCGTGAGCTGAGCTGAGCATGAGCTGAGCTGAGCATGAGCTGAGCGTGGAGCTGGGCAGATGCTGTCAGCTGGCCTCTGCAGCTCTGTGCATCCTGCGCGCGCAGCCCCAGGGTGGCCTTGGCCAGGGCCATCTCCTCACTGTCAGCCTGACTCACTGCCAGCGCTTTTCACTGCAATGTGTCACCACCACATCCAGGTCATCCTAGATGATATAATAACTCTTACTGGATCTTATCTCTGAGCAAGCGGCTAGGAAGGCCACAGTATGCATTGACAGGTAATTCTGGTCAGCGCATCGTGTGAAAAATGCCACTTAACCTCTTGGTGCCTTTGGGCCCCTAAGTGATGCACACAGCTGGTTGATCTCACTGCAACTGGTGGATCCCCATGGGGGACCAGGCTCTGCCTGTACCACAGCCCTGCAGGACTGAGCTGGCAGTTAACTCAAGAGCCAGATGTTTGCTAGGCACCTGGCACCTTGTTTCTCCAATTTATTCAAACATCATACCAAATTGCATGAGGGTGAAGATTCTTTCTAAAGTACTTTGCCTTCAGAGCATGTTTTGAGTCTGCTCCAATACTAGCTAAACTCAATAGAAGCATTCCCTTTGTCTTCACTGGATGTGGAGACCTTCCAAGACTTCTGGAGAGAATGTACACTGCTTTTAGGTCTAAAAGCTGCAATTATAAATTAATACCTCTAGCTCTGTGGTGAGCCTAGTGGTTCTCTGCCCATTTGCCTGCAGTACTTTGAGCAGTTGAAATGCTGAGGGAGTGAGATGGAGAAATTGTCCATCATTAAATTCTAATGAGAGCACTCTCTTTTTATGCCCAGTACCACAGGCTCTGGGCTCCTGTGCTTATTAATTTACTTGATTTTTTTTTTTTTTTCTCTCTTAACTACTCCTGACACCCCCAACTTGAGCAGGAGAATGGGAAATTCCATTTCTGTACTTTTGATGGAGGTTTTGGCAGTTTCCATCCACTTCATTCTTTAAATGAAGAGGTTGGTGTTTTCAGCATTATGGACTGATATGCTGACTGGTATCCTTGACCTGATTTATATACTTAGGGATTTTGAGGAACAGATAATCCTGACTGTCTGGAGGGAAACCATAAAAGCATGCTCACATGGCAGTGCTGTCACCTGCGGTGACCCCGACTCCCTATCAGGACACTCTGATGGAAATATTCATCAGTGTGGAGCACTGGGAGACCTGGACTTCACATACCTGGCAGCTCCCCACCGCCCTGTGAGTGAAGCAGCCTCTTCTTTATGTGCAGGCTTGAATACCAGCCATTTTTCATTAGCGAATTCTTAATATTAGCAAACCCATCTGGCCAGTGTTTGCTTAAACTTAACTTATTGAGGAAGGGTTTTAGTTCAAAGAGTTTCAAAAGTGCATTTTGATTTCAGGGCTAACAGACTGCTTTTCTGCATGGCACCGAAGTCTGGGCTGTATACATTGTTTTCACGTTAAACAAGCCTAAGTATGCTGGCAAATGATACAGACAGGAAGTGCAGGTTGTAGAGGTGATTGGGGATTTTTCATGAGAAGTAAAAACCAAAGATCTGTATAAAAATATATTATTTCACTTGAATTATTTTCATGTGGGTTTTTTCAGACAGAGAGGCCTCATGGGAGGGCAGGGTCTGTTTGCTATCCTGTCTTACCCAGAGCGAGGACTACCATCTAGGCTTCCCTGTGCCAAGGGACTGTCTGAGCACTGTGCCACGTGGTCTGTTTTCTCAAAGATGACTAGAGATTTAATCCTCTGTTTCCCAGACTCCAGCTGTGGCTCAACTGTTGTCTTTAGAGGCTGTCTCTCTGTGCACCTCCTCAGCAGCAGGATGCCCTAATATGTAGGAAACCGCAGTGGGGAAGCAAGAGGGTGGGTGGGGAGACTTTCAGTGGGTAGCCATGGTCCAAAGCCCACCACTTTATAGCAGGACAGGCAGGAGGCTTAGAGAAGTGGTTTGGAAAAGCAAGTTCTTAACTCAGTTTATACAAAAGAGCCTTGTGTTGCTTAGATTCCTGTTAGACTCCAGAGGAGTCCCAGCTACAGCGGGCAGAAATAGCGGAAGGAAAGAAGCCGCTTCCCATGATGCCTGTTAGGCTGCAGTCCTTCCCGCTCACGTTTTTTCAATGAAATGCAGTAGCCATTGACTCCAGCCTTTACTGAGGCATGTGTGCTGGTTTTGTTTTAATCCTAGTGTCGTTTATATGACCTTCGTGCAGACAGAGAAGTAGCAATTTATTCCAAAGAGAGCATCATTTTTGGAGCATCCAGTGTGGACTTCTCTCTAAGCGGTGAGACCTGAACTTTGGAGGTTATCTTAGTGTTGGGATTTGAGGGGAACTGTAAAATTTTGAGACTTTAATTTGATAAAGCATTTGTTACTAAAAGTAATAATAAGTACCAAAAGAAACTTTTAATGCATGGAAGCCTTTTTTTTCCCTCTAAAAATAATTACTCTTTAAGTAACCTAGCTGGCTATTGCTTCATTGTAGCAATGAAAAGTATTTTCCTGGCCCTACTGAAGGCAGGAAATACTTTGCCATTAACTACAACTGGACTAGAATTTCACAATAATGATTAAAAACATTTCAAAGGAAACACGAAATATAACTAGACTATTAAGCGCACTTACATAGTTTTTAAAGGATAATAAACGATTAATGGACAGTAAAAGTATGTTAGAGGAGCATGAAAACAGAGACATTACCATTTTTCACTACAAATCTGGATACATGAGCTCGAGTCTTCTCTCCTGCCCCAACACAAATGCAGAGCTTCTTCAGTCACCCTGGGCGGGGATGAGAGGGTGAAGTGCCCTCTGCCTGGGACAGGCAAATGTCTCAAGCACCTCAGCTTGTCCTGCTGGGGACAATGAATCACCAAATTGTCTACTCATCATTCAACCATTTGTATTCAACTTCTTGCTTAAAGTTTGAGCAAAATATTACTACCCTGCATTAGCTGCTGAAGTGCTCTTCAGTCTGTCATGATTTGGAGTCATCCCCCGTCTCTAATGACTGAACAGTTTCTACATAATTTAACTCAATTTTAACTATATTTTTAACTAATAAAGTTTAATTGGTTCAGCATTTAGTATGGATAGCTCAGCAGTGGAGCAGGGGTGTCTAACAGGAGCACAGCCAACCTGGGGGAAGCAGTGGTCAGGGCTTGCTGTGTGCAGAGGGTGGCACAGGAAAGCTGGGTTGTGGCTCACTGCGTGATGAATGAATGTCCTCTAGAAGGCCCTTGTGGAAGTCAAGATGTGTTAGCTACTTAAGGCCTCACTTTGTAAAATCTCATTCTCTTTGTAGGTCGCCTGCTGTTTGCAGGCTATAATGATTACACCATAAATGTCTGGGATGTACTGAAAGGGTCCCGTGTATCCATTCTGTTCGGACATGAAAATCGTGTCAGCACCTTGCGGGTCTCTCCTGATGGAACAGCATTCTGCTCGGGCTCCTGGGACCACACTCTCCGAGTAAGTGCTGGGAGCACCTACTTTGGATGTTTCTTTGTTTGTTTGATTGTTTAAAAAAAAGGGACGGGGAGGAAGGGTTGTTACAGGAAAATTGGCTCTAGAGGGACTAACAAGGATATAAAAACACAGCGTAAAACATGATCAGAAAATTCAAATTAAAAAATTCCCACGAAGTGATAGCAGAACTGTTAAATTTTGAATGTATGGGTTAAATAATATAATTGCTGCTGATACTCTGTACCACTAATCTGACTCCCTTGCCAAATTTTAATTAAACGTTTGATAGAATAGTCAATGTCATAAATGATTGTTCAACTCTCTCTGCAGATCTGGGCTTAACCTGAGATCCTGTATGCAGAATCAAATGAAGACAAACCCCGGACTACAAAAACTGCATAAAAAAGCCACCCCTCAAAATCAAGTATTCGCTACACTACAAAAGCGTGACACTGAACCCACAGATTAACACAGCTAGGTAGAAAATGTAATCTGCTTGAACACATAGCAAACATCAACTTGTAGTAAAATGAGATGTTTTTAATTCTGTTTTGAAACTATCTTCTTTTATTAGAACTAGTTTAGATAATTATGAAGGGACTTTTCTCTGAAGTCACTTGTATCCTAGAATTGAGTAGTTCAGTGCACATTATGTATTTATTTGCATGAATTGCGTTCCTTTTTAAAGTAAAATTAAAAAAAAAAAAGAAAAAAGGAAAAAAGATTCCTGATTTTATCAGGATGTAGCATAAGAGTTCGGAAACATTCCGTAGTAGTGCATTGAATTCTGGTGTTGAAAAGCGGAAAGAAAAACAATTCTGATACTTTATGATGGCGTTATGGATGACTGAACCTTGTTAGTAAGTAGAGGAGCAAAGGACCTACTGTGAAGGTACCAGTTGTTGTCATAAAAGTGTATTTTTTGTACAAAAAAGGAATCCTTTCAATCCCTGTTTTTGCCTACTGTCTTTTTAGGTAGAAATAAGTATTTCATCTCTGTTACCTGAATATAAAGAATCTAAATATATACAAACTGATAAACTGCAAAGAGGAGGGGTATAAACATGATTTACATGATCATGAGGTAATACTTAACCAGTAGTTTCTTAGAAATTTTTAATTGTATCACTTGGTGAGTGAATTTTCTTTTACTTAAAGGAATACTACATGCTAAGCACTAAGAGATACTACAGCTAAGCACTGAGCACTGTTATATTGATGGTCAAATCTTTTCCAAGTCAGTCATAGTCATTCTGTGATCATGATTCTTATTTGTATTTTGAGCAGTTCATACCACTTTGGAGGGCAGTGTAGCTTAAATGTGTATTAAGGCAGTATATGCCCGTTTTAAGGTCCTTCTGCAGCATCAGAGCAGTGTAAGTTCATGCAAATGTGGGTCAAACCTTACAAGCCAAATTGTACAGTCCTCACTCTAACAGTAATCTCCCACTGGTGGAGATAGTTTTGTCGTAATTGGACTTGAGAATGAACAGTGAGTTGTTGAAAACCTGCTGTGAGCCACAGTCCTGCCAGCGTTTGGTGCCGTGCTCACCAGAGCCCATCTGATCGAGGAGCCACTGGGCTTCGGGGAGGCAGTACAGCAGTCACATCGCTGGCAGCACCCAGCCCTCTGTGTGAGCATGGTAACACAATACAAACTGGCAGGACTACCCCCATGTGGAGCTGATGCTGTAGAATTAAAATTTAATCAGATAAAGCTGAGATACAGTTTTATACAATTATAGAACTATTGGGACGTTATATCTGCATTTATACGTTGAAAACTGTAGAGACCAGCATGTGTTGCCTCTGCTCATACCGACAGGTACTGAGTCTAACCTGAGCAGAGGCACATAGGGAGCAAAGTGCAGGAGTAATTAATGCTGGCGTCTTGCACGGTCTGGCCTTTGAAATGCAAGCAGTGAGATACATCTCTGGAAAGATCAAAGATATGATTTATATTTAGATTGAAACGAGTCACAAGCTCACTGATCACTGGAGTTGGCTGTTCACATAAGTTTGATGATAATATCCTCATTCTGTTGGAAAGGGTGATTTTTTTTTTACAATTCTATAAAGATTGTATTAGAAAAAAAGTCTCCTCATTCACGAAAACATTAGGTTCCATGAATCCATAACCAATTAACCTAGGACACTGACATTTGTATCAGCCCTCAGTCCCTAATGAAATAGTTCAGCTGTTTTCACTTGGAAAAGTCAACTCTGATGCCTTGCAATGTTTGTGGCAAACTATCCCTGTAACAAACTGAATGCACTATGGAAATGTCATATAGAGCTCACTGTGCAATATTGAGTCAATACACTGTACATGTTTGATCAAAAGATTAATGTTTAGATAGTATTTATTGGTAAGATGTTTGTTTCAAACATACTACATTGTGTTGATACTTATGAATGGCCTAAATACAATAAATTGTATTTTACATACTGAGAACATGTATATAGTTGTTTTTCCCATCAGTTAGGTACTTGTAGCTGTTTTTTCTGTTTTTTTGGCATTTACTTTTTGCACCATAGAGTTTCTTAGATCATTTGTCCTGCACCAATCTAGGGCAAAATCCAGATCTACCAGAAAATTGCTTCTGGAATATCTTCTGGAAATACCCAAGGTGAGCCACAGCAGTTGAGAGCGAGCAGTCCTTGAAAATACCTGAAACTCCATCTGAGCTACTTCTTCATTCAGTAGCCCAGAGTTGAGGTTGGGTAATCCTGCTCAGAAGGATCACAGCTAACATGATGTTTTCTTTCCAGATCCTTATCACCATACTCAGGAATGCAGTGGAAAAATGCAGTGTGTGTGTTTTGTGGGAGCGCAGGATTCTCCTCGCATTGCAGTGGGATGCCACTGAAAGCTGGCCACCGAAATGCTGTTGAGGGCTCGAGCTGTCACTGTTTGGCTAAACCATATTTGCAGATCACCTTGAGATGCAGCAGTTCGGCTTTCTGCCTTGTCAGTAGAGGTGCTGGGGTCAGCTGTCCTCTCCACTTTAGTGTAGGTTTTGTGGTCAGCATGAAGGTGAGTGGTGGAAATGCTCAGTTTAGACACTGAAAAAAGCACCTCCTTAATTTAGGCACGTTGTTTCATTTCTTTTCCTCTGAGGGGCTGGGGAAAGTGCTGAGCCAGCTTGTTCTGAGTGACGTCAGTGCCCAAACAATCACCAGTTCCAGCGAGGATGAGGCTGACATCGCGTCTTTGCACTTCTGTTCTTGCAAGGAGAAATCCCACGGTTCTTGCGCTTCAGGGCCACTGCCTGTGGACTCTTAAGTTGGGCTGCATGGACTTGGCACCTGTGAAAATCACATTTTTGTTCTGAAGTAATGGTGAAAACCGTGAACCAGGATGGGCCTTAACTTCCCGTTAGATAAATGAAGATAGAGGAACAGGGCACTGAAGTATCCATTGTATTTCTGACTCACTAAAGGTTGGCCAGGGAGGCTTTGGAAAACCCAGTGTTTTGAGACACCCCCCACTTTGGTCTGTCAGGCTATTTGTGCCTCAAAAACATCTATTCCTTTCCAGACGGAGAGGTTTTAACCCACGTCTTGTCCTTTTCCCCTAGCCTTGGAGAACAGCTGTGCCGCTCTGGGTGCAGCAGTGGAGCAGCAGCATCACATCCCAGAGCCCCAGCACTGGCCCTACCTTCCTGACCCGCTCCTCAGCCAAGCCAGGAGTGAAGGAAAAGCGGGGCTGGAAAGGCGACGCAAGCGGGCTGTGACCAGGTTAAGCATATGGAGAGCAAGGGAGCTATAGCTCGGGCACAATCACTGTCAGACGGCTCCGTCCTGTTAAACAAAAATGCTATATAAACAGGAAGGGTGGAAAAGGATATTGCTAGAGAAAGAGCAGCCTCTCCCTCTTGCTCTCCTGCTGTGAGAAATGCAATAGGAAATTCCTGCTTGAGGATTAACAATCGTAAGGAAAACTCTAGTTTAAAAAGGATATGTGTAAAGCACTGGTGAAAAGTAAAGATATCATTCCAGCTACTGCTCTAGCACATAAACACAGACTAGATTTCTCTGCTTAAAAACAAAACAAAAGCCAAATATGGGGATGTAAAACTAAGAGAGTTTGCCTTAGGAATGACTAAGAGATCAGGCCAACTCTTGATAGTGATCTAAGAAATTGCAATAGGATTTATTCCAACCATCTATTTTTAGATTTTCTAACAGGGGTGTAAAATGGAGACAAGAGTGCTGTAACTCAAGATAGGTGGGGTGCAGCTCAGCAGTCCCGTGCTGGCACGTGGGGCACCTTGAGCCCATTGTGTGATGAGAGGTGAGAATCATAGACTGGTTTGGGTTGGAAGGGACCTTAAAGATCATCTAGTTCCACCTCCCCTGCCATGGGCAGGGACACCTTCCACTAGCCCAGGTTGCCCAAAGCCCCGTCCAACCTGGCCTTGAGCCCTGCCAGCGAGGGGGCAGCCACAGCCACACTTTGCACCGGGCCACCATCGGAGCCTCAGCGGGAGTGCGCAGGCGGCGCAGGGTGGGTGTTCCTGCCATAAACCCTGAGGTGGTACCGGGGGTTCTGACGGTCTGTTAAGCAGCTGCTGGTGGTCACGGGCTGCAGGGCAGGGCTGGGCCGCAGGGCAGGCCTCTGGCTGAGCGGGCTCGGTGGTGCCGTGCCAATGGCATCACTTGGCCGGTGTTGTTCTCAGCCATTTTATTTTACAGCAGCAGTAGCGAAGGACCCACCACAAAGCTCCTAATCCTACATCTCGCGCACGTGCCCATCAAAAAGCAAACGCCGCTGCATCTGGTAAATACAGAGCGCACGCACCCTCCCGCCCTAGAGACCCTCAAGCTCCTTCGGTGCAGAGAACGCCAGGTTCGGGCCACTCCTGTGGACAAAAGCCCCGTATGAGGCCGGACGGACCCGCCAACGCAGCGCCTGGCCCGGGGACCCCCCGGCTTTGTGCAGTAGGTGCCCCCCCCCGGCAGCACCCCCGCGCCGGCCCGGGGCCGACCCCCCCCCCGCCCCGCGCCGGGCCCCGCCCCGGAGGAGGGGAGCGGAGCGCTCCCCGGCGCCCCGGGGCGGGCTGGGCCGGGCCGGGCCGGGCCGGGCGGAGGGGCCGCCCCGCCTCTTAGTCGGCGGCAGCTGCTGCGGCTGCGGCTGCTGTTGCTGCTGCTGCGGGGCCGGCGCCGGGGGCCGCCGCCATGCCGGGCTCGCTGAAGGAGGAGACGGCGCTGCTGCTGGAGGACTACTTCCAGCACCGCGGCGGCGGCGCCGCGCTGCCCCCCAGCCCCACGGCGGCCACGCTGCGGCGGGCGGCGGCCGAGCTGGAGCGGCGGGAGCGGCCCTTCTTCCGCTCCTGCGCGCCGCTGGCGCGGGCCGAGCCGCGGGAGGCGGCGGCGCTGCTGGAGCGGGTGGCGGCGCAGCTGGAGGCCGACGGCGGCCTCAACTGGGGCCGGCTGCTGGCGCTGGTGGTGTTCGCCGGCACGCTGGCCGCCGCGCTGGCCGAGCGGGGCTGCGGCGACGGGCCGCGCTGCCTGGCCGCCGCGCTGGCCGCCTACCTGGCCGAGGAGCGGGGCGAGTGGCTGGAGGCGCACGGCGGATGGGTGAGCGGGGACCGGGGCGGGAGGCGGGGGGGCGGCCCCGGGAAGACCGGCGGCGCGGAGCCGGGAGCCCGGCCCGGGGTGGGTACCGGGAGGCCCGTCTGGCGGAGCCGGGCAGCCCCCCGGCGCCGTGCTGCAGCTTTGGCCCTGGGGGGTATTGCCGGGGAAACGTGCCGGGGTACCTACCGGGGATGGCGTGCGCGGCACCGGCGGGGAGGTGTCCGCGGGGAAGGGCTGCAGAGCGTCTGCGGGGTCTGGCTAATTCAGAGCGACATGCAGCGGGCACCCGCTGCGGTATTTACGGTGCCGGCGGGTGTCCTGCGTTGCGGCTTAGGCCAGTTCTCTGAAGGTGCCAGTGGCCAGCTTTGTCAGGCTGCAGCCTCCTAAAAATACTGGAATGATGCAGCTGGCTCGTGGGGACAAGGTTTCCTGTCGCCTCCGGTCCGCAGCCTTCGGATTTTGGAGGGCAGGCTGGCACAGGTCTTCTCCCGAGCGTAAACACAAAACACCGGTGTGCCTGTCTGTAAATAACGCCTGTGTGCGAAGCCACCCGTCCGCTAGACCTGCTGCTCTGGTTCCTGCTTGTCCTGGAACTGGTCGGGTCGGGGGCTGGGGAAGGTGTGGGCAGTCGCCTTCATGTACGTTGAGATCTAAAGCGGTGGCTGCTCTGACTTTCAGACGCATGTTTTTAAGGCATCCGTGCAGCTCCGCTTGCGTTTCTGAACAAAATGTCAGCTATCCCACAGAACTGCACATTCCCTATTTTCAGTCCTAGTGGAATATTTGATGCCAGTACAAATAAGCACTAAAAATAGAAATTGGGGGAAGCAGTCACTGGTTTCGTTGACTTTTCCAGAGACCAAAATGAACTTAGTTTTCCAGTGGTCGCTGGTCGGTCTGACTGCTCGGAACAGCGTGGCGGTTGGCTGCGATGTACACCATCACTTGGCAAAATCACATTGCCTGTTCGCACAAATTAAAGTGTAAAGAACAAAGTTCCGGAAGAAATTAAGAGTATAACTTGTTTACATAGACATCTGCGGAGCAGAGTTCAAACATGACCATCTGGAGTTGTATTGCTGCCACTTCTGATTATCACAAATAACGATCTGGGAGAGCAGCTGCCAGCTTTCCTCTGTCGCAGGTCAGCTCCGAGCAGTGTCCGTTTGGCCCTTCCAGGAGAGTGTGTGACCAGCCCTGCGTCCACCGAGATGGGACCGGCTTCGGGCTCCTGTCTTTCAAGTGGAAATTTCCATATCCTGTGTTTCAGATCCTTTCTGAAACTTGAATGAGGGGGAACAATGCTGGCAGCTCCCGTCAGAAACTTGCCTAAAAGGGCAAAAATAACGTATTGACATGCTGAGCATATTGATAGGAAGTTTGCCATTGTCTTTTGAGCAAAGTGTACAAACACTTGTAGCTGGTGCTTTCAGACACCTTGTGCGAAGGCTCTCCCAGAGCGAAGGCTCTCCCAAAGCCTTTCTGTGTGCCCAATGCAGCAGGCTTAGACTTTCCCGATTAGAATAGAGGCTTCCACAGCTGACAAACGCTGTGCTGGAAGTGTGAACCAAACTATGTCCGAAGACAGTTAGCTGTAAGCCAACCAACTCAATGTCCTTTCTCTTGCTTTTCTAGGATGGCTTCTGTCGCTTCTTCGGCGGACACGGCTCCCAGACGGCTGACCAGAGCAGTACCATAAGCAATGCCATCATGGCCGCAGCGGGCTTTGGGATAGCAGGATTGGCTTTTCTCTTGGTGGTGCGGTAGGCTGATGAACGGATCTTGCCACGGGAAAGTACTCTCAAAACTGACAATTTACCAGATTTCAATCTATTTTCTATAGAACAGACTCTCTAAGAAGAAGTTTATATTTTTAAACTGGCTCGGAAAAGCGTCTCACCAAATCCTTGGCTATAAACTGCTTCACTCGCTACCCAGTAACAGCACAAACAAATGTGTACTAAACTACCATTTGTGCATGTTCAAAATCTGTCATCTCCAAACATCCTCTGGACTTTCTTTTTGAAGGTGTAACCTAAACCTTAGCATGGTTCATGTACTGTAACTTCTGAGTGCTCGATGTTATGCTAGGAAAACGTTATGGTGGACTTGCTACTAAACCCTGTGTTTGAGACGTCTTATTTACATGGAGGCAAGTCTTTGAACCTGCCTTCCATTAATACTGTAAATTGGGCGAACGTTGACTGTGATTTAACGTGGTTTATGGCTTCAAATGCAGTGCACAGCACTTGTTACTGAAAGGCAACTCATTGGTTGATTTAGAGCAATTAGCGCCTGTGATGCGAGAGGCATTAGGGCTTAATATAACATAAGGCTGATTTCATTACACTACAAGAAGATAAGTATTGATACAGGACAGTAATGGCTGCAGTACTGATTTGTACTGAAAGGAATTTAAATATTAAACCTTAATTGGTATATTGAAATCCAGTGGAGGCTGGAATTTCTCTGGATTTCCTTGACAAAACGAGAATTTCCATATATCTTAATATATTTTTGAAGTATTTATCACTGTATAATACTTGTAGCCATGACATCTTTATTTTTGTTTAAAACTTAATGCTGGTTCTTGTCACTCTAGTGCGTATCAAGCGTTGTCTTGTTTGAGTAATATTTCACTCTATTTTCAACATGCTGTGTATTTCTTTCAATGGTTGTACAAATTGCCTTATGTTTCTGGTACTTTTTAATAACGTTCCTGGGTTACTCATAGCGTGTACAATTTTACTATGGTGACTTCAACGGTGAATAAATGTTAAGTATTTTTATTTTAAAAAACTTAACTTTCTGCTTATTTGATTGGATGGGTGATGGTACTCGGACAGTGAGTGTTTCGGTGGTTACCATCAGTCTGCTTTCTTCTTGCTGGTGCTTTGACCTGCAATGAAGAGCTGTGCAGCACCAGAGCAGTGTGATACCAGTCTTCGTTGCAGAGGAGTTCTGCAGCCAGAGCTAGGGCTAAGACAACCTAAGGGGAAAATCCAGTCCAAAAGGCCCATCTACACCACTGTGTCTGGAAATAACCCGGTGGTTTTGTAGGCCAAAACTTTCCAAAGTTTACTAACATAGCTGGGTACAGACAGACTCCTCTGAGAGCTGCTTCTGCTTGTAGAGAGCAACAGAGCTCGTGTTTCTTCTCTGCCAAGACTTGCTGCTGCCTCCGTTTCACACATGCATGGTTTTTACTGAAACTGGAGTTTCTGATAGGAGTTATGATGACGACTGAGCAATAGGTGACAGCAGTTCAACCTTTGCGGATTAGTAATACTGAGCAGCTGTAATTTTTGAGGGTGTTGGTCTTAACTCTTAAAAAGCGGTCTCATGCTCCTGTCTCCAAGTCAGATGTTGCTGTGGCACTTGTGGCTCTGATGCCTGTTAAATGGTGCGAGCCTGTTGTTGGGCCTCCTGCCCTGGCTGCCCGTCGGCCCACGGCTCTGCCCTTCAAGAGGGAAGACACCCGGTGGGCATCAGACTTCCTCTTGGGAGAGATCAGCCCAACAAGTCGGGTCGGCATTGCTGTGGCCGGCAGTGGCCACCTGACTTCTCCTTCTGCTGGCCACTGGGCCCCGGGGGAGGTGTGCAGGGGGGCTGCGGCCCTGCACCGGACAGAGCGGCGTTGTGCCGACTGGCCACAGATGCAGGGAGAAGGACAAAAAGGGACATTCAGGGATGGTAAGTCCCGTGGAGGCGGGAAGGAGCTGGCGGTCCTCCCCCTCACACCGCCCGCTCTGAACAAACGTCTGCTTGTTCTCTGACTTCCAGTTCTCTAAACTCCAGCTTGACTCCTCTCAGCAAAAGGATTAAGTGCGGGACCGTCGTGCTCAGTTCCTCTCTCAAGTTCCCACAGGGACGGCGCCTGCTTCTGCGGCAGCTGGATGCTCTTGAGTGTCTGCCTCCAGTCTTCCTGGGCGGCCAGGAGGCTGCGGTGCCTGAAACTTTGGCTACGGTGGGAGCGAGCTGGCTGATGCTGGGAAGTGAAGGTAGTTTCCAAAATGTGGGGTGCTTAGGGGGATGTGTGCTGCAACGCATGTCAAATAACAGGGCAAGAAATGCTCAAAACAGAGGTCAAATGTTGCATGGAAATGTCTCTCCGATACCAAGCAGAACAAAGATAAAATAGCAGTATCTTGATTTCCAGTGTAACCTGATCTGCCAGGCCCCACAGAGTAATAGCAGAGAGGATATTATGCTGGTTTTTACAGTGTGCTCTGGAAAAGAGAAGAAAACTGACTGGAAATGTCCTTGAATAAAGTTACATCAGCCTTTGGCATAAACCTGACCCTTTACAAGGTGCAGCTTGGAGAGTGCTGGCCACTGTTCTTGGCCTGGGAGAAGCTGGGGGTTGTTTTCCTAAGAGCTACAAGAACACGGGGTAATTCAGGAAAGCTGTAAGGCTGAATCAGGAGACCGCAGTGCAACTCAGTAGCGTACCAGCAATGCTGCCTGTAGCTTCCTGATGCCTGAAGCCAGGCTGCTTTAGACTCTGCTGGAAGCCTGCACTGGAGGCTGCTTTGCTCGGCCACCCTGGGAGTGTGGGCACAGCCCGGGGTGCTGGAGCCCGGCACAGGGGGGTAACCTGCCTGTTCCAGCTGGAGCTGTGCTCCCCAAGCCACTCGCTGCTGCCATGGAGGCCATGGTGATGTAGGATTGAAGAACAGGGCTTAAATCACTGAAGCCCCTTTGATTTTGGGGCAGTTTAGACTAACTTACATTTGTATGACTCTTCTGATCTTTTTATTTTTTTTTTTCCCGTTTCAGCCTGACAGTTTGTCTCAATGAAGTCCTGTATTTCAATTGAAAACTCCTGCTCATCCTCTTTTCTGCCTCAGAAAAGGGAAGCAAGACACCGCTGTTCCTTTCTTTAAATGCAGAAGGAGAGTGGGTGGTGTTGAAGTACGAGACTGCGTCTAATCCTCATGACAGCTTTCAGACCTTCAGCGTCGGTGTACTTCCCGGGCAGGTGGCAGATGCAACAGGCCTCGTCCTAGCTAACAATTAGCGTGCAGTAATTGCTGTAGGTTCTGTTGGGGCCCCAATGTGCCTACGCCTGCAGAAGCCATCAATTGTGGATCGCTTGAAGGCACCCGAGTGCTGGGCAGGGTCTTGTGTTTGAGGGGAGAGAAGTGAAGGTGCTGGCTGAGCTGCGTCCGTCGCCTGGCTGCTCGTACCAGTTCTGGGTCTTTCCTGTTCGGCTGTGTACGGGGAGCTTTGCAGGGCTGAGTGGCAGAGACGGTGGTGTTCCCAGCTTGCAGTGGTGTTCACAATGGTCTTACTGGAGCTGTTAGCGTTATCTGCTGGCACTGCACCTGCTCCCTACGCAGTTCCCTTCTGAAGGGACATCCATTGTAACCACGGGCGAGGGCTGCAGTGCCGTTGCAGGAGCCCAGCTGCCTTCTCATTAAAGGAAAAAGCAATCTATTCATCAGGCTTCTTAAGAGCGTTGAACTGGCCAGTGGGTTTCTGTTTTGACTCGGAAAAAACGAGACACTGTTAGAGCTCAGAAAATGTGAGTTGCAGAATGGTGTTATATGGCAGTTTGTGAGCTGTTTTGCTGTGGTATGCAAAAAATCTGGTCTGGCATGTCTCGCTGAAGGAATTGGTGCTGGTGGTGCGTCCTTTTTGTGTCCATGCATGCTGCCGTCGCGAGGGGGTGCAGCGTGGGTCTGACCTGCAGGGTGGTACCCAAGCCCAGGTAGGATGGGAGAGCCCCGTTACAAATGGCTTACTAATTGGGCATTCATTGGAAGGAAAAAAGATCAAGTGTGTGCTATTTATTCACATAATTTCACTTCTTGTGTTCATTCAGTCTGGATAATGAAAACAAAACTTCTGGGTTTCACTTCTGTTTCTCTGGCTGCTTTCTGTACCAGACTCGAGCTGGGTCATCCTTGCAATGACAAAATGCGGTGTGGGGAGAGCTGGCGCAGCTGGGAAATTACTTGCTTTCAGGTTTAAAAAGAGTCAGTGTGATTCCTTCATAAATACTGCTGTTACTGGCAGCACTTAAAAATGTTACCTTAAAACTTTTAACAATTATCCTGTCACAAACTGAAGTTCTTAAACGAGAACTGAGTTAAAAATAAAATCCTGATTAACTTGAAGTCAAATGTAGGAAGTCTAAAAATCAACTCTGTGCTGAACTAACAAGATCATTTAGTTGGATTTTTTCTCTGCCTGGGCTTGGTCTATTTGTTTTATTCAAATGAGATGAGGAAGAGAGGACCTGGCTTTTCTTCTCAAAGCGGTCTCCTTTCAAACAGGCCATTTGTTTCTGCCCAGCCTGTGATAAGTTTCTAGTACTACAGCCTGTAACTGATATTTGCCAATTGGCAATCTCGTGGTTTCTGAATGTTCACCCATTTTGTGTCAGAGCTGACGTGCCTTACACATTTCTGTTAAGAATTAAACCTATTAAAATGGCTGGTTTAATTCAGTAGGGGACCACACCAGCAATTGAAATCCATGATGTCCTGTAGTAAGAGACACCATGGTGCAGGGAATTAGAAAAGCCTGTCTGCAGAGAGCCACTGTTGGTACAGCAGAAAGTTTGTGCTCTCTGGATTTAATCCCTTTAATGATTCTGACCTGTGACAACAGTTCACTCAAGGGAGTTCCTGTGTTTGACCCAACCTGCTCTTTTGTTTGTCTCTGCACAGTTCAGCACATGGTGAGTAACAGCAGGAACCCCACACCCTGCTTACAGCTTTTAGATACTTTTTCTTTTAAAAAAATGTGGCTTACACGCAGCAAGGTCTGTGGGGAATGATGGCTGGGTTCAGTCTAACCGCAGGGAAGTCGTCTGTGCTGCATTGCACCTCAGGGAGGACCACGCATAGTATCTGGAGCTCTGCTACAGGCTGCCTGCTCTGCAGCCTGACACCAAAGCCAGGAGCTCTTGCTGGCGCTTTTAATTTGCAATGCATAATAGTAAAAGTGCAAAAGGGCTTGGCTTCATCAAAGTTCTAGAGAGAAAGCACTGTCTGTAGTGTGCTGAGCTAATAGACTGGTTGGTTTCTTCCTTGTAGCTGTTAGTGTCTTTAGAAGAATCTCAGACCGTTGTAATTAATTTCTAAGTGTTAATCGTGAAGCTTCATGATGAGCTCGTTGGAAACTCCTAAAATACAGGCAGAGCCATGTGACTCCAGTAAGGAGTCAGTGCAGGGCAGGCAGTGTTACCTCTTGTTAACAGAGCAGCAAAAGCTCGCTCCTGCACATAGGCTGGACCCTCCTGCTCCTCTGGCTGGACACGGCTGCTTTGTGCCCTTGCCAGCCTGGGGCTTTCCCACCTCTCAGGTGGGAGATGCGCTCCCAGAGGTCCCAGCAGCCTGCCCGCTGGAAGCGTGGCCGTGCTGGGATGCACCCAGTGTTGTCCTGCCCCTGACAGCAAGGCCACGCCGCCTCTTGGTGCCAAGCACAAGGCTATGAAGGAGTGGTCATGTTGGCGCTATACTGGGTGGGTGGTGGTTAGATGACTTTCTAATGATTATAATGTGAATAAGAGCAAATTCCACCAGCTGGGTGTAAAGTAATCTTGTAAAATGGTAACGACAAGACCAGCGGCAGCTGAGAGCTGACGGTGCTTGACACGCAGGGCAAATGCTTGTTTCCTGATACCCAGCACATTGCACGGTGGGTGCCTTGGTACAGACAAGGGCTTTAAATGTTGAACCTAATTATACTGGGAGCCTGCAAGTGATGTGGTTCCTTGAGCATTTCATACCTCAGCTGGATGGTGGCATTTTCAAGCAGAACATGGGACATGGCCCAGCAGGTGCCAACTCTGCCAAAGAGGGCTGATTCCTGCCCGGGCTGTGCTGGATTCTGTCTCCTCGTGGAGTCCCGTACAGGGCAGCACCGCTGGGCAGGGACCATGCCCTCTTCAGCATGGGGCTGTCACCCAGCCACTGCCTGCTGTGGGTGACACCCAGCCCTGCAGAGTCAGCCAGTCAGCAAGTGGTTTCCGACCCAAAACTCCACAGAAACCCCTGAGCTTTCCAGAGCGTGAGAAGTCTGTAAAACATGTGCAGGGGTTGAATTTTTTTCTTTTTTTTTTCTTTTTTTCCCTTATCCTTACATGCCCTGAAGAGCATATACCTGCAACAGCCCTGCTGGCAGTCCCTGTGTGAGCACCCCTCCTGTGCGAGGCTGCTGCTCAGCACAAGTCACACTCACAGCTGTAGCATGAACCCAGCATCCTTAAAAGTCCTTACTGCCAGTCATGTTGCCAACTCTCTGCCATACTGGCATTACCCTTCCCCTGGTCTAGAAAAAACCCCCTAATTTGTCATAAACTCTTTTGAAAAGGGCACAAAATGACAAAAAAACTAGCCTGAATATTTAAAAAGAAAAAAAAAATGCTCTGCGGTCTTGTGCATTGTCCTTGGTGATGTGCAGAGCACACCACCACCTGCCACTCTGAAGCCCTTCTGGTGTCCCTGGTCACTTTTTCCAAGTGAAGATCAGCTCCATGGGAGGAAAAGGTTAAACGTGGGAGTGAGAAGGGCAAAAGATTATGTGAAACAGAAATCCCAGTGGTGTTTGTTCTGCCATCTGCTCTACACTCGATCCAGGGCTGTGGGTGGTTTCCCATCGTGCTCCCGCTCCCTTCGCTGCCACACGGCCGGCAGACGGCTTTGAACTCCCCGAGCTGGCACTGCAGAGCCGGGCAAGATTTGCATCTCCTTTCTCCCAGAGGAGCTGCCCCTTGGCAGGGCGAAGCCGGGCCCCATGGCCTGGCTGGCGGCAGCTGGCAGTGCCCGTGGCCACACGGGAGCTGCCGCGGAGAGCCCGCTCCAGCAGCGATCCAGCAGAGCAGGGACTTGGACACCTCTGCGGTGTCCGGGTGCCAGGGTCAGCCCATCCTGTGCTGTGTCTGTAGGGAGAGCCTGGGCAGGACAGCCTCTGCTTCCCTGGGAGTGCCCAGCGTTGCCATCTCCGTGGCAATGCACCAGCGGTGCAAGATGCTCCCCGGCGAGCGGGGCTGCCCGTGCCCACCAGCCAGCCGCTGCCACCGACCCTGCGAGCCAGCAGCGGGGCAGGCCGAGCCCCACGTGGCTCTGCACCAGCACACCATCCTGCCAGCATGCGTGCCAAGGTGTGGGAGGACAGAGGTGTCACTTGTCCCTGCTTCAGGGCCTGCCAGCAAAAGAAAGGTGAAATCATCTTGCCTCTTACCCCCAGAGCCCCTTCCCTCAACCCCCACTTTTCTGCTTTGCTCCTGGTCCCCCTGCACACCCCTCTGCACCGCACCCCTCCTCCGCCCCCCTGCCCACCCTCCCCTCCTCTGCTTTCACTTGGGAATGTGACCTTGCTCACTAGATTATTTACAGACAAAATATTGCTGCAAGTCTGTGGAAGGGTTTTCTGTTGTGTTTTTTAAAAGTGACTGAATTCCACAAAAAATGAATTATTTCAAGGGGTGTGTGGGGCCTGGTGGGAACACTGTGCTGTGTTTGGGAACAGGCTGCCTGAAGCCGTCTCCCCCGGCCAGCACAGGGGTGCAAGAGGCTCTTCATTTCCTCAGCTATATGGAACAATCTGTCTCTGGTTTTCTTAGAGAAACCCACCCTCTCCTCGGGGAAGGCTGCCAGGACAGGCCACCAGCATTAAAGGGGCCCTGGCATGCACATAACCTGGTCCTGGGCTCCTTCCCGAGACATGCCTGAGCCAGGGCGTAGTGCTGGCTATGGGGAAGAGCAGAAGTGGGGGCCACATTCCATGGCTCCCCCTCCCACACCCCTGGAGCCAGGGCTCTCCACTTCCCCTTGCTTGGGAGCGCCTGGGTCTCCTGCTGCGCTTGCAACACAGGCTGGGTTTGCTGAGGACCTCAGACAGAGCTGTCACATCCGATCGGAAGCAGTGGTGCGCTGATTTCTCCTTTTTTGTTTTTACTGGCAGGACCAACAGCTGCCCTTTTCCCTGCTGCTGACAATTCTTCTGTCTCGCTTAACTTCTGGAAGCGTCGCGGTGGTTCCCCGCTGTGCAGAGACCTTATGCCTTTGACCTTGCACTGCTGTGGTACCCTTTGCATGGCTGATGGAGGCCACAAAGCTGTTCATTGAGCACGATGATGTGAGTTGTTAGGTTTGAGCAGCGTTGGTTGTTTTGGACGAGGCTGATGTGGGGTCCCTGACCGGCACTGGTTTTCTTACAGGGTCAATATAAGCCTTTAGGTTCCTGCAGGCAAGTAGTTGTCCCAAATAAGGCTGTGTGCTCCGCTTTTATTTAGGAATAAGCACAGCAACTGTCAGCAGAGCTAAACTTGATCACAGACAGTGCCCTTTTTGCTGTGGGAAGAGTGCTTACACCAAAATACCTCAGTCTTTGGCTTGATCTCTCCACAGACTGAGCTGCTGATGGGCTGGGGGAGGTGTGTTCTGCTGCCCGCTGAAACTGGGGCTGCTGCTGGGAAATCTCTTGGCAAATGTGGCCGCAGGGGATGACCATGAAGGAGGCACCTGCAAAGCCATTCCCTGCCTGCTGTGGGGTTAGCACCAGCCCTCTGGAGTAACTCCAGCCTTCCCAGCTTGCGGTGCTGATGGTCTAGGCCCTCGCAGAAGTGTTGGGTGCAGGATGCACACCAGGCAGCGAGAGGATGCTGAGAGAATGGGGATGGTGTGTGTCTAGGAACCTTGATCAACCAAAGAGGTTCAGCTGGTGGTGGTGGTTTGGAGGCCCAACTTGCAGTAGTTTTGTCTGGAACCGCTCTGGTCCGTGTGCTAGTTTGGGTGCTACTGAGCTATGGAGCACGCTTTGCAAGTCAAAAATGAGCACACTGGCTATAAATAAGGGCAAACATCAATGGATTTTGTTGAATGAAATTCTGAAGTTTCCCTTGTTGAGAAGCCATGGGGATGAAGGCTGGGATGGGGAAGACAAATGGAAAAAGGTTTATTATTTTAGTCAAATCCTTTGACTTGACTACAGCCAGCATGTTCAGCGGCAGGGTGGAAACGTACCAGGTGAGAGACAAACATACCTGCTGAGATCAAGCGCAGCAGCAGCAGGTAGAGCTAAAGGGTATCATGAGGCCATGTCTGTAGGGGCTGCTCTTTATCAACACACCTGCTGACCTCTTTGTGAAAGCAGCCCCTTGCCACCTGTGCCTGTGGTAGCTGGGAATTTTTCTGAAGGAGTTGTAGTTATCAGGCCTCTGACCGTGCCCTGCTGGCACTGAAATAGGAACAGTGCTTGGGCAGAGGGGAGAAGTTAGAGCTGCTGGGGATGCCCACTGCTCTGCTGCTGGGTGTGTGGTGAGACCTTGCAGGAAACCCTCTGCGGTTCTGCCCCACCGAAGCTGCCCAGGCTCCCCAAAAAGAATAGCGGGCATGCTTGGGTCTGCCAAATCTTCCCCACTCCCCGGGTCAGAAGGCAAACTCCTGCCCTGTTCTACGGCTGTCAGCAGGGGCAATTACCAGATTTGATGACTACCTGCAAATCAAGGGTCAAACTGCCACCAGCTTGCAGGGGCAGGAGGGCTGTGAGTGCTGGGCACACTCAAACACGCACTGAAGGTGGCTGGGCACTGACTGGGAGGTAAGGGGTAGCAGGGGAAGAGCTTTTGTTCCAGGTGCTCTTTGCCAGGGATTGCATGGTGTTTGCTGGACGCTGAAGCACCCTTGGGAAGGCAGTAAGGGAAAGCTCGGCTCACTGTGTCTGCTGCAGTGCACAGTTCTCACCTTCCAAATCCCCACCATAGCTGGGGATAGTGAAAACCCCATCTCATTCCCCTAATCTTCTAAAAGGGTGCCTTTTTATCCACAGGATGCCCTGGTTATCCTTTCTTTGCAGCTGGGGGCAGCTGAGGAGTGCAGCTGGTCTCTGCTCACGCTGCCGGTAAGAGCAGGACCCAGCACGCCTCACTCTGGATCCGCTCTGCATACATCTATGTACACATAATGCTGCTCCTCACTAACGGGGTCTCTGGCACATTGCTTCCAGCCAAGTATTAGTGCCTCGGCATGCTTGAAGAACCAAGTGTGATTCAGGGGTGCAGAGCAGCCCTGGCGGGTGCCCGGGAAAGGGGTCTTGTGGGGCTGCTGGCGACCTGCTCTCCATCGTGTCAGACCAGTGGTGTTGGGGTAACCCTGGGGCTTTGACGGGTGCTCATGCCCACTTAGAATATGGAATTAGGCATCCTGAGTGAAGCATCTCGGCCTGGGTGTCCCGAAGGGTTAACGATCCTGGCAGCGGATGGATGCGTGGTAAAGAGATTATTGCCTCCCACAAGGTACATAAAGTCTCGCCCTTCTGCAGAAACACACCACTTGTTCAATCAGGTAAATAACTGGTTTAAAATCCCCTCTCACAGCAGCTGACCCTACACGTGTTTATCCAAGTGACTGGAGTTGTTCCAGTCCCTCTGGTAAGTGACCTTTCCCGAATTTTTCAAGTTGACATTTAAGAAGGGGGGAAAAAGTCACAGCAACAAACGGTGTTTTAACAGCGATAAAGCCGTACCCGTCAACAAAGCCAGGAAAGCCACGCCGGAGCCCACGCTGGCGGCTCTGCTGTCCCTGCCAGGGTCCATACGGACAGCGCTGGCTCGCGTTTCCGACCTGCTTGGTTTTGCATGAGCCACCCAGGCTGCGCTGGGTGCGGAGCGGCTCCAGAGCTCTCAGGAAAGGCTTCTGGGTGCAATTAAGTCTGAGCCAGCTGCTGGCAGCTGGAGGCACTCACGGTATTAGTTCATTACTGCAATTCAAATGAAGAAGAATCTTAAATCTTCTCTGAAAAGAATCTGGGTTTGGCAGGCAGCAGAGTGCTCGGCTTATTTTGAAAAGGCATTGGACAATTTTGGTAAATGTTTTACTGTGTATTTGGGGAAGTAAAGTTTAGCCCTAGTTTTCATGTTCCTTGGTTCTCATCTTCAGCACTGCCGTGACTCACCCCTCGTCCCTGGCAGTTGTCTCACAGGGGGATATTTAAGCAATGAAGTCTCTGTGCTTTGCAGGAGTTTTACCTCTTCAGCCCAGATGAGCTCTTCTTCCAGACTGAGAAGTGCCAAGGGCATCACAGAAGGCTGCCCAGCACTGAAGGATTCCCCATATCTCACTCTCCCCACCTCCTGGCTGATGCCATAGCTCTGGCATGCCAGCTGCCAGCTATTCCATCTCCACCGGACTCCGAGGGATCCCTTTGGTGTCTCTGCATTCTCCATTGGCAAAACACCCCACAGCCCTCCTGGCCTGGTCCTGCAGCCCTTACCCAGGCTTTTGGTTTAGTTGCAGATGGCAAGCAGGACTGTGAGCAGCAACCAGCCTGGGGTGTTGGAGTCTTCCTGTGATCCCCTGCCTTCCAGCTCCTCTCCTCGGAGTGCCACTAGAAATGGTTTCTGTGGGGACTGCCCCAGGGACGGCCAGCCCAGAGCTTCACTCTGTGCCTGCATGGTTCTGCCTTGAGAGAAATCGAAACAAGGACTTTCCAGTGGTCACGTTTCCTGTAGCAGGAGGCGTAGGAGATCCCCGGGAAGCAGCTGGCAGCAGGGATCCCCTGGCATTTCTTGAAGAGGGCCTGACAGGAGTGGCTGCAGAAAGGCACAAGGCAACGAGGGGACCAGGGTGGGAGCAGCACTTTGGTGGTACGAGGATGTGATGCTGGCTCAGGGTGATGCTGGGCAGCCCCACACTGGAGCCCTCCTGAGCATACACACCTGTGGGCCCGTGGTAAGCTCTGCTTTCTGCAAACCAGTGGTCTGTGACAAATTTCAGTTGAGAAACGCCTAGGCAGCTCTGTTGGGGCAGGCCTGATTGATTCACCTGGCTTTGCAGCAATGCCATTTCTTGGATTTAATCTATTTGTGCGAGAGGAAAAAGCCAATAATAAACCCCCAGGTAAGTCCAGTAGCAAAGACACTTTTAGCAAGCTGACAGCCAAGCCTTGCCTTTGCTGTTCACTGTGTCCCTGGGCAGCCCTGGCTCTGCTGCTGGGGAGCCGGGCACAGCCAGTGGTGTGGGCAGGGCACCGCAGCCCCCAGGCCGCTGGAGCAGGAGCCGGCAGCTCACAGATCCCTGGTTAGGGGTGTCCCTCTGCCGGAGAGATGAGCTTTTTTGCTGGTGTGATGCTCGTGCCATCCTCTGTGGCTACTTGGGACCGATGGCAACTTTGGGACCTCACCCACTAAGTTATCTCTAGTCATGGCACGAATGCCTCGTTTCACTTTGCTCAAGGGTGTTGGCTTGCTGCAGGGTTGGTACGTGAGGCCTGGAGCCACACTGCCTGTATCCGGAGCCTTCCTTCCCCTGCGATAACGTCAGCGCCGGAGAGCAGGCGGCTATTTTGGTCCCAGGAATGCCAGTGGATGATTTCACTTTTGTTTTGTACCCGATAACCTTTCCCATCACAATGAGAGACGACATCTGTGCTCTCTGCGCTTCCGTGTGCTAGGGGAAAGCCATTCAAGCGCCTCTGCAGGGGAAAAGAAAAAGCCACTTTAAAAATAACTGCCTGATTGTCCATGGAGCCTGGGCAAAGGAAGGGCAAAAGCCTCTCCGTGTTGCACTGTGCGCCAGGATCGCCTTTGCTGGCTGAGCCAGGGCACGAGGACAGCGGCTGTGGGAATACTGGCTGTGCCGGCTTTTCCCATCGGCCTCGTGGGGATGGGAAGGTCTGGGAGAGACTTTCTTCTCCATGCAGAGTCATCCTGATGTGGAGCTCCAGGAGAGTTACAGCAACCCCCTTTGCCCCCTCACCTGCCCGTCTCTGCCCCTCCTGCCCTTCTCCGAGTCCTTTCCCTGATGGGTTTCATGGCTGGGAGCTTGGTCAGGAGCTCAGCAAGACAAACCCACCCCAGGCCCCAGGCAAGATAAGTCTGGTCAAATACAAATTGCTAAAGCTCAGCTCCAGTTTTTATTTCCTGTGGGGAAGGAGCTGGCTACAGTAACTTGGGGTTTTTTTAAGCTTTCAGCCTGTGATTTCCCACGAACTGCTGACCCATCATGTGACAGCAGCAGTGGCGGCCGCTGCAGCGAGATGTGATATCACCGGCGGATCGAGCCCTGCCAAGGCTGTGGGCAAACCCCGGTGCTCAGGTGGGGAAGGGCCTCCCGGTGCCTGCGTGTGCCGGGGCACAGGCAGCACCTGGGCAACAGTCCTCCGGGAATGGGCAAACCCCAACATGCTTTAAGAGGGAAGGCAGCAAGCTGATTTACCACCAGACCCCCTCCCCTACAGAGAGATGCTTCCCCAGTCCCCCAGGGTGGTGTGGGCCCGCTCACAGATGCTGCGCTGGCCTTCAGAGTACATTATGGGCCATTTTGCAGGCTATTAGCCAGCAGGGTGGCTATCTGGGCTCCTGTTTCATCAGTCCCTTTGCTCAGTGGGAGGTTTTTGCTCAGTTCCCTGAGCACACGACTTATAGGGTGGCTCCAAACCTGTCCTTGCCCTTCCTGAGCTGAAGCCTGTTTACAAAACAGTGGCTGAGGGCTGCTATTTATCCTTACATACACATTGCATTCACAATTGCTAAACAGGCAAAGCCAAAATGAAAGTCATCTGAGTTTTCTTTAATTAGAATAAGATCCTGATGAATCATGAGGTTCTTTACCTCAAGGATGCACAAGAATTGACTTTGGCAGCAGACACCAAGGTACAGCAGTCAGCAGAGCTCGCTCACTGCGTTGACATCTGCTGGAAAGACTTGTTTTTCCCTCCCAAGTCACATGCTAACTTGTGATCTGATCATGAGATACAAAGGATAACCTTCCAATATTACTTTTCTCATCTGGAATTTTAAAAGTCAGGGGAAAAGAGGAAAAAGCAGCATAAGAAAGGGGAAAAAAAAAAGCCTCCTTGCCTCATTTGGTTAGTGTTGCTCTAGGCGCTGTGCTTGCTGCTGGGACGGGGCAGGAGACGGGCTCCAGCGTGATGGGCTGCACGTGTGCTCACTGCAGCCGTGATGGAGAGTGTTGGAGTGGGCAGAGTATCTGTGGGGAGAGCATCGGTGCGGGCAGAGCAATCGTTTGTTGGTGTGTTCAGCCACGTGGGCATCCTCCCCTCCAGTGTGAGCGCACCCCTGCGCAGGCAGAGGTGGGCAGGGGCTGCCTGTCCCAGGGTGACCTGCACTGGCATGGGCAGGGGGAGCTTGCCCTCCCCTGGTGGCTGCCCAACACTGGCCCTGTGCCATCCTTTAACATTAAACTTTCATGTTTGACTATAAATGTCAAAGTAACATTTTTTTATAACAGTATCCCAATGTAATCAGCTAGGCAGATGGAGTTATTTGATACTCCAACGGTTTATAGTAAAACCAGCTGCGAGATTAAACCAGAATCACCCTTGAATAAAATCCCCCATATAATCTCTGGGGAATTTTGCTCGTGCAGCTTGGGTATGTTTACTTCTGTGAGACGATGCCTATCAAGCACCAAAAACCCCAGAAACCCATCCTGGTGCTGACATGGAGGCTGTTGAGAAATGAGCATGCAGGAGGCTGAAAGCTTTGATGTGAGAAGAGTTCTCACTGAAGAGAGACCAAGGCAACGCAATGGGGCTGGGTTGTTTATTTTCAGAGTCAGAGAGGTGTGTACCATTGACTACTAAATTTGAATAAGGAGGTTGCTGCCCACGGTTTGCATATATACAGCAAACCTGACTTGCATGTACAGTGGGATTACTCTGGGAATGGCAGGCTGAGATAAGCAGTGTGTACATGTGTCTGTCTCTCTGTCTGTGCAGTGCTGGGAGCAACTACACAGAGCTGGAAAATGCAGCAGGTCATGGCCATACTTTCCAAAATCCCCTATCTGTGGGATGCCCCTGGCTGCATATATGCCAGACCCTTGCATCTGTGGGAAGAGTCGAGGCTGGGCATCCTCTGCAGCCACATGCGGGATGACCAGCCTGGCATCATCCCCCCATTGCTCAGTACTACACCTCTGGCACTGCTGAGTGAGTGTCTGCAGTGCTGGTGTCCTGCAGTGCAGTGCTGTGCCGTGCCACCATGCACTGGTGGTTCCCTCGGGGGTCCCTGCGCGCCCAGGCTCGGGGTGGGGACCGGGGAGCACGGGAGGGCGAGGACTGCGTCTGCAACTGCAGCTGAGCGAGTGAGAAGAGAGGTTAAAGCAGAAAGGTGCTTGTGGTTTCCTTCGAAACTAAAAAGGCCCCATAATATTTCAGGAGGCTGATGGCATCAACGAGCTGCTGCAGACTGCTCTGTCCCGGGGGCTATTGCTGTGTGCAGAGCCGGCCAGTCCGCGGTGGCTGCTGAGCCTCAGGAGCGTCCAGAAACTTCGCGGTCTTTTGGGAGGTAGGTGTATAAGCCTCATACATTCCTGGCTAAAGCCTGCTGGTCTCCTGGCTCTGCCTGTCCAGGGAGGGGGCTGTAGATTTACACGGTCATGGGTGGCTAGACTTGACCTGTGTCCCTGGCCCCGGGATGGATGATGGAAGGGGAGATGCTCCAGGAACGGCTAAAGGGGCTATGCCTGTGTGTGACATGCTGTGTGTCAGCCTGACACAGGGTGAAAAACTCTGCAGTAGCTGCCCTGGAAATAAGTAACTGCAAGGAGGAACATAAAGGGGTGGATGTCACACTGGAGGGAGGCAGCCAGTACAAACCAAGTTACGAAAGCGCCGCCTGCAAGAGCGCCCAGCCACAGCCTGGCCACAGCTATTTCGGTGCTGAGAGAGGGCTGAGCGCGGAGGTGTTTCCAGTAAAAACAGGCACTGGTGTCAAGCACGGAGGGGGGGAGGTGGGACAGAGGGGCACAATGAAAAGACACCCCACCTAACACGGAGGGCACGAAGGGAGGGTGCCTGCTGGGTGCCTTCGATGTGGTGAATGGCGTTTTGATTGTGGTAGGAAGGTAAACGCCGATGTTTTGGGGAGGATGGCTGAATGACGGGCTTGCAGTGACAACTGGGTGAAATCCAGCCTGCCAGGTCCAGCTGGCCCCTGCACCTTCACTGGGACCACGGTGTTTGTGAGAGAGGCTTTGGATAGCTGGGACCTGATACGGTCCTTAGGTTCAGAGCTGGGAAAGCGTGAACAAGAGATGATTTTAAATTAAAACCAAAGCAATCCATAATAAAGAGCTGTCTCTAGTAAGCAGGGTTATTTCTGATTTCAAGCTTTGAGAAGTCTTGAAACTGTTTAGGTCCAAGTTGTGTGTCTCCTGCTATCATATGAACTTCACTTTGCAGTGTCCCTACCCACCCTCCCAACTCCCCACTTAGTGCAAAGATGAACTTTTTTGCTTCGAAAAGCGAACTATTCTCTTTCCTTAGGCAGATACTTCCATGGCCTTTGCAGCAGCATTAGCCAGAGGTTGTTACAAGCACTTTGACACGCTAATGAGGGGGTTGGTGTGCAGTCATCAGTGGTCCATGCAGCAGACTGGCGTACCTGCCTCCAGCTCATGGGCATTTGGAAGGAGTTTGGGTTTTCTGGACCTGGCAGACCTGTCTCTGTGCCCCAGGCTCATCTCTGAGCACTGTGGTTTCCCAGTTTGCTGGCCTTTTCCCTGCTCCTAACAAAATTAGAGCAGGCTTGACCCAGAAAGCCAGATGCAGAAGTGATCAATAGCAATGGTAATTGGTTGGTGGCACTGCCTGGCTCTTGGGATCTTAGTCTCAAAAGAAATAAATGCATTCAGAAAAAAATGTAGGCAGTCTGGCTCTGGTGGCTGGGACATCAGCTGGAGGGGGACTTCAGCCTGAGGTCCAAGGGCTGCAGAGGGCTGAATGCCCCATCCCTGGTGAATTACTTCAGTCCTTCTGGTCTCCCTTACTGGTGGTGGTGTGTCCCCAGCAGGTTTTGCTGTGCAAGGTGTTTGTTCTGTGGCAGCAGAGCGCGGCAGGCTCAGGC
Organism: Strix aluco; assembly: GCF_031877795.1. Lineage (NCBI taxonomy): Eukaryota > Metazoa > Chordata > Aves > Strigiformes > Strigidae > Strix > Strix aluco. The sequence continues at coordinate 24,735,079 of NC_133942.1, read as the reverse complement.
AGAGGGAGGCAGCCAGGGCAGGTGCCATGGGAAGGGGACCCAGCAGTGCTGGGTGCGATCACTCCACGTGTGAGCACCTGGGGAAGGAGATGCATCTGCTCATCCCTGAGGGCAGTGCAGACACTTGCTCCTGGACAAGCAAGCAGTCCTTATTTTTAAGGATATAAACAAATCCCAAAGAATATCCTTTTGGAGTGGCTCCTCCTGCCTGCTTGTGTCCCTAGAGGACAACGAGGGCTTTGTAACTGCCTAGGGCTCTCAGGAACCAAAACAACCTTGGTATGAGCTCAGCGGCTGTAAATCAGCGGGCTCCACCGGGTGCTAGGGCTGGGTACATTTAGTGCTGATTGCTTTGATCTGAAATGCTTTTATTTCATACCCTCTACAGAGATAGACGCAAGGTCAGACTAATGGCTGATACATGAAAAACGTATGTGGCCTTTATTGATTTTGCAGTGATTAATGATTTAAAGGGAAGGCCAGTGATTCATGCACACGAACAGTGCCTGGGAATGAGCAACACGGGCTGAGGCGGCCTTTTAATTCCAGCATCGAGCCTCTTTCCTGCTGCTCGGGGGTACCAGCACTGCTCTCACGGATGTCCTTGCACTGGGCAAACACCCGTTTGTCTGCAGTGAGCTCTTGCATTCGTGTCTTGAGTTCTGTTTGTCTTGTTTTCTCTGTCCATTTTGGAAGGGGATCAAAAATAATCGAACTTAAACCCTTACTGCAGTCTTGTTGACAAAGCCTCTTGAAGCTTTCCTGCTGCTGTCCTAGGCAGCCTCAGAGGGGAGGCCTGGGAGAGGGTAGGGCACGGCGCCTTGCCCAGGCTCACATCAGGAGGCGTCGCAGCAGAGTGCCCGCAGGAGACATCCCCTGGGTTCAGCCTTTTGGTTACCAGCGTGTGATCTCTCAATGAAGGAGCTTCAAAGCTGTCTGCTGTGATTAGCCTGGCAGGCAATGTTTTTTGAGATGCTTTTCCACCCCCTTGAGCATGTGGGACTCCCCAGAGGCTGCTGAGCTGTGACAGGGTGAGCACTTTCCTTCCACAACCGCCCCTCCCAGCCCACCCCGTGGACAGGGACTGCAACCCCCCCGGTTCACTCTGTGCCACCGATGCAGCTGGAAACTGATGCAAGGGGAAGTCATCCTAATTTTGGAGGGGGAAATCAGGCCCTGTTTGAAGGATCTAGGCAGTGGTTATGCAACTTTCCTATTTGGTATTTGAGAAAACTTCCCCCTCCTGGCTGTTTTAGCCTTGTGACTATGACTAAAGTCATCATGTTGCTACTAAGGCTCCTTCTGCTGCACTCACTGCTTTTACACTAGCTGTCTTGATGAGCAGGCCAGAGACCTGCTACGTCTCTTAGGGCCTGAAGACTCACCACAGTTTGGGTTCCACTTGTCCACACTACTGCTTTTTTTTTTTTCTCTCTGGCAGCTGCTGATGTCCTTCCCTTGCTAAAGGCAAAGACATGTTGGGCAGCGTCATCGAGGAGGCGATGCTTTGCTGTAAGAGCAATTGCTCAGTTATTGGTGGTCACCCCCCTGGGGCCATGCGTCCATCACACCCCACTGGAGTGGTGAGTGCTGAGGCACAGGCAGTGGCAGAGGGGGAAACGTGGCCCAGAAAGGTGGGAGTGGGGCGGGAGGTGGGGATGCTGGAATGGATGGAGGGGTTCCTTTGGCTTTGTTGCATTTGGATGGATTCAGGGGGAGGAATTTCAGAGTTGGTGATGATACGTGTGAGTGTGTGTGTATGTGCGGGGCAGATGTTGGCTAGCTCATCACCCAGTGAGTCAAGGAAGAATGACATAGGGCGGTGCCGTACTCCGGTTCCTGGGGGAGCCTGAGATCCTCTTTGTGGGAAGTCATTATGTGGCAACACAAACATGAACACAGGTGAAGGTCCACAGGTACAGGATGAGTTCAGGCTACGTGCATGCCAGTGCACACGAACCCATTCAGCTACATGCAGGGAGCTGCAAGGCCATGTGCAGCTCGCTCAGAGGCGCTGGCTCCCAGCCCCTCTGTGGCAGGAGCTGTAGAGATGCTTTGAACATGGTGAGGAGATGAGAGAGCTGCATACACTGAACTAAGCCCATGTCCTCATGCTCCCCCAGCCTGACCTCCACAGCCCTCTCCCAGGCCCCCCCTCCACTGCAGCAGAGTAATGTCACAGAACTCGCAGGTAAGGGCAGAAGAAAAGGCTCCCAGTGGCAAAGCAAGGTGAAAATGTCCATGCTGTGAGTGGCTGCGGTGCAGTGCTCATGCTCTCGCCCTGCGCTTTGCCCGCAGTTGGCACAGATGCTGACCGGCCCCACATGCCCGACACTGACTCCGGGTGTAACTGGTGACAGTCCCAGCAGGGAGCATCCCCATTCAGGAGTAGCTGAGGGCAGTTGCCTCCCTCTGAGGGACACTTCGGGGACACAGGGTACTGGCCCCAGTGCCGTCCCACTGTCCCTGGCATGGCAGCAGAGATGAGGAAGCATCACTGGGAGGCACACAGACAGACACTGTGTGCTCCCAATTTAGCTACCAGGCCAGGTTGGTTTTCCTGTTTACTCCCTAAGTGGAAATAGGAGGAGAGTGAAAAACCTCATCCTCTTGGCTATAAAAAGATCTTGTTGTGTGGGCACAGGAATTTTACCTTCTTTTCACTTTTCACCTCAGTGGCGCCAGGTGTGTGGTGTGGGCTGTAGCAGCAGGATTGCAAATAACGGGGTATGCCAGGAATAGCAGCTCCTCTGTAGATGTTTCCTCTCAGGCAGAGAACTGGGCCTGTTCACCAGTCTGCCAGTGAGCAGCTGTATCAGGGTTTTGCAAAGCATGAGGGTCACAGAGGAGACATGCAGGGTTTGTGTCGGTTGTGTGGGGACACAAAGCCCCCACCGCATATACCTGGCACTGACCCAGCCAGGGTGTAAGGTAGCTGATGACTACTCACAGCTCCAAAGAGCAGGACAAAAGGTGAAGAAACCACATCATCCCTACAGCGTTTCATGGGCAGATTGCAATAAGAAGGTTGGCTGGTGGGTTTGGCCAGCAGGAGCGAGGGGTCGGAGCAGATAAGAGAGTGCCACGCCGGAAAACTGGCTGGGCTGCGTTCGGGTTTACAGCATCAAATGAGCTATTTGGAACCTAAACCCTGCAAGCCCAGAAAGATTGCTAAACCTTGTTTACCTCAGATTGTTTGTCCAAAAAGATACCAAGAGATGAACTCTTTCTTCCCTTTGTAATTGGCTGTAATCTTATCTGAAGCCTCCAAAGTGTCCTAGAGACTCCTCAAGGAGATAACAACCAAACAAAAAAGAAGTCCAAGAGCATTTATTTATGAGGCTTCAGACTGGGGAATAGCACAAGTTTCTTGGCCAGCTTTGGTCACCCTTATTTATCACAAAGAGAAGGAAAGGACACCCAGAGCTGCCAGTGTCTGCTTAGGTAGTGACTGAGCTACCTTGCCTCCTTGCTCCTCTGGGATAATGGAAGCTGTTTTGAGGAATAAAGTCTCAAAACTGATTTAGCTGATAACTAGGGGAAAAAAAGCATGAGAACAGTAAGCTACATCAGCCCATGTCTCAGGCATCCAGCTGCCCAGGCCAATATGGTTTAACTGTGTCCCACCAAATGGTGGTTTTGGTGTGTTTGTTGTGGGCCTGTGGATACTCTTCGGGCAAGAGGCTTTCTCATGGCTCCAATGGTGGTTTCAAGGTACCTTTTGCTCTGCGTGGTTTGTGGCTTCTCACTTGTGAAATGAGCTCTAATAATCTCACCATGGACTTTGAAAAGTATGTGCAACTGTAAAAAAGATCCCTCAAACATAATATTTCCTTTAAAAAGTTCCGTTCAGTGGCTGTGTGCCTGACTGGTCTTAGCTGGTCTTGCCATAAAAGATTTTACAGACTCTGTGGCTCTTTTTAGGGGTCTATTTTTGCCAGTGCCACCTGTAGTTGTCCATTTGAAGCAGTTGAGTGTTATTTGTGAGGTTGCCTCCACAGCACAAGGATTCCCCTGCATGCTCATGGCTGTGTGGGCTTGCTGGGAAGCGGGGATGTTGCATGAGGACTGGTGATCCGGAGCAGACTTGGTGGGTTGTAGGTGGCTTTTTCCATGCTGCATATCTCACCCCCAGCAGAGGAGAAGCTCCCGTGCTGCGCACCCGTTCCCCTTGTTGAAGCTCTCTGCTGGGGAGGGGTTGTGGACACCAGAATGGGATATGCCATCCCAGCAGCACTCATACTGGGCCCTACTGGGGGTGCTCCCACTCAGGAGTCTTTTTTCATAAATTGGATGAGTCCTGTTAATTCCATGAGGGTCCATCATGTGCTGCCCAGGGCTGGTCCAACCACCACATCCCATCCCTGAGTCTGTCTTAGCTTTAGCTGTTGATTTTTATGTTTGTTGGTAGCAACACATTTATGTGTGTCCAGTGTGCCCAGCTCTGGAGCCAGGACCTGGATTCCCTATTAATTATGGTGGTTTTGTCCAGTTCATTGATTAAAAATGTGACATTTCGAAGTGGCAAGAAAAAAATTCTCTGACAAAGTATCTACTTGATGCTGGTTCACAACTTAGAATTGGTTTTCAGACCTATCTGTTGGGCAGGTTTTGCCACTGTTACTATGTGCTGTCTTACCTTTTGCGTTATTCTGGTACTCGGTCAAAGCACAATACCAAGTAAGAGGTGTACCAAATATAAGCAGCCTGTATCGGCACCACTGCAAGTTACTGTGACCAGATCTGTTTTCTGCAGACCTTTCTTGATTAGCAGAAATAAACTATTTAAGGGAGGGGAAACGAATTAATCAGCACATGCCTGGGCTCTGGGTCATGTTGACTTGCCTCTAACATTGTCCTGTTTATCAAAATAATGGCATCTTTGTTTTCTTTTGGATGAGTCCCTCAGCATCTGGGGTGAGGGCAGGACACATGGCTGCTCCCCGTGCCAGTGTGGATGTCCTCAATTAGTCCAGGTACAATGTGCGTTTTAGGAGCAAAGCAAGTGGACGCGAAGGACACTTTAATGTCGGGTTCTTCTGAGGAAAGCAAACTAACGGGACAAATGGGCACTCCACTACCCTGCAGTAATAATTTTATTAATACAAACCAGTTCACAGGCAGTAAGGGCACTCTGTCAAAGCAAATTGATTTTTTTCTACCGTTTTGCTCACCCGCTTCAAGCCTTTGGGCAGCTGCTAGTGATGCTCTTCCCCAGCTAGTGAGCATGCCCTTCGCTTTGCTGTGCTCAGTCCCGTGCTTCTCCAGGCTCATCGTCCCCCCTGGCCTGGCTGCGGGGTTTGACCTGCTGCCAAGCTGCAGCCGGAGCGCCACAGGACCAGGGCCACCCACACCACAGGTCACCTCCGACCGAGGTAGCACAGCCAAAACCCAGGCTCAGGCTCCAGGGGAAGCAAGGCAGCAGCCGGAGGTGTCTGAGGGCTGGGCGCGGGCAGCAGAGCTTGCCGTGTGCCGCAGGGGCACGGGGGACAGGCACAGTGGAGTTAAAGCCCTTAGCCTGACTCTGCTAAAAACCCATGTTGCATGGTTTGTGAGCACAGGCTGCTCCAGTTCGCCTGGGGTTTACCACACATTCTCATCGTGCTTGCAAAATGCTGTTATCACAAATTGCAAAAACCAACCTCATCCTCATCTGATCAGAGTGAAACCAGCACAGCTCTGCACAATGTCTCCAACGTGTCCGGTCTGCTGAGTGCTCCTGTGGGGCACAAGGTTATTGCTCAGAGATTGATGCTTTGGGATTTTTTTTTTTTTTTTTTTTTTTCATTACAGACTCCTTGGCCTTGGCCTGTAAAAAGCAGTTGGTAACCATTGCAGCCAGAGTACTCGCTGCCTTAACTACCAGCCACGACAGGCTCCTTGCTGAGGGCTGACATGGCCTTTCCATATGCAAATGGGCTGCAGTAAAGCTGAGGATGTCAGGGAACCTGTGTTGGGCTGCTCCTGAGCAGAGGGTCCGGGCTGCCACCAAAGCAGAAGCGCGGTCAGAGCTGGTTGTGCAGCCTCTCCCCTCCCTGTGCCATGGGGCAAGCAGCACCTCTCGGGGTCACCCTGTCCCACTGGGGTGAGATGAGCAGGGGACCCACCGTCTCCCCACTGCCAGTGCCTGTGTTTCACCCTGATAGCTCCTTCCATCCCAATAGCTCACTGTGTCCCGAAAGCTCTTTCTGTCCCAGGCCTTGTCTCTGCGATGGGACAACAGTGCAGATGAGTGAGTGGGTCTGGCAGGCAGGCAGGCAGGCTGGGAGGCTCTGGATATTTCCCAGGAACAAAGCTGTTGGTTAAAGGAACATGTTTAATAATTATTACAAGTCCCAGAGGCTATTTAACCTGCATGGAGGACATGAGCCAGAGGCATCCCCACGACAGACCACTTCTGTGTGTGCTGCTGGGCTGCGGGGGTGGCATGTGCAAAATATTGGGGAGCACTGGAGATTTCCTTCACTTGGCTGTGAGCCAAGCCAGAGCTCAGCCCCTTCCAGCGCCCGCAGCCCTCCTGGGTGAGCCGCTGGCGGGGGCTCTGCGGGCGGCTGGGCAGCAGGTCGGTTCTGGTGAGAGGAAAGCCCAGGTAACATGCACAAGGGATGAGAGCTTTCACAAGATGCCATAACGAATTGCAGCCCCAAGTTGCAGCCGTGCTCTGCCTAGGCCCACAGCGTGCTGCAGGGGCAGAGCCACCCAGATCAATCCCACCGCCACCGCAATGGCAGAGCCTCCGTGCCCAGGGCCAGCGGGGGGCCGTCAGCGCTGTGGGCACACAGGGCCACAGCTCCCCCCGTTCAAATGCCATGTCACACGCTGGGATCATATGGTGCATCTTGCACCAGTAATCAAATGACTCTGAAAATCAGGACATGAAAGTTCTTTGGCAATGTCAAAAGCAAAACATAAGGAAAAAAATTTCCCCTCCCCTTACTCCATAAAAGTTCAGTATTGCCCAGATGATCTGAAATTTTATGAAGTACTAAAGGCTGACTGTGGGACATAAGTGTTTTACATTGGGTGCAGGGATCTTCTGCTTCTAAAATAGGTGAAACACTTCACAGGGAAGTCTTTAGACTTTCCAGACAAGACGTAATGGCAGAAACCTGATATTGTTGGAGGCTGGCTGTAGGAAATGCAATTGCTAATGGCTAGTCTTGATGTTCTGCTGTGCTTTGTACTTAAAGGTATGTGTTTTACCATGACGGGTGAAGGGAAGCTGAACTTTAAAGGCTTACCTTGCTGTAGCAGGAGGCCTTCGGGTGGATGTCCAGCCTGACTCCAGTCCAGGTTGCAGTGCTGGGCAGAATCTGGGGTGGTCGTCCCCTGCCCCAAATTCTTAGTTTTGCACGTTTTCCCTTTTGCAGGTTCAAAGATCTTTCTATCCACTTGCAGGGGGTTAATTTTCCAAAGGCCTTTAGTGCTTTGCCTGGGTGCCTTTGGCACTATCTGTGCAGGCATGACAGGCTGGCATTTTTGGGTTGTCCTGCAGGATGGAGCCTGCCCGTGTTGGCGAGCTGCAGCAGGAAGCTTTCTGGGGTGCTGGTCTCAGCAGAGCCAAGCTTCACCCTGCTGCCTGAGCCAGGGTTTGCAGTGGCTGGTGTGCCTGAGCCTCTTGACTAGGTGTGTGGATACAGGCACCACACAGGGCAGGAGCAAACCAACACTACCCTGACACAATTAGTGTTTCTGAATGAACACTGGGCTAATCATCGAAGCTCATATCTCCATTCCCACCTGTCACCTCTGATGTCAGCTCACTTCTCGGTGGCACCAGAGAATAACTAAATGAGGAGAGTCTTTTGTTTGGTATTACACAGCCAGCCGAAGCAGCAGCTCAGTGATGGCATTTACAAGGCTTTAAACACCTCCGCTCCTGCCGGAGCTGCCCGGGCGTGTGTGGGAACCGGCCTCCTCAGGCGTGGGCTCCCCAGCAGTGCGGCTTCCACAGCCTGCGGCCCCGCCTCCCTCCCTCCATCCCTCCCTCCATCTAGCCCTGCCTCCCTCCCTGCCTCCCTCCATCCCTCCTTCTATCTAGCCCTGCCTCCCTCCCCGCCTCTCGCCATCCCTCCCTCCATCCCTCCCCGCCTCCCTCCCTCCATGCCCGGGCGCAGCCGCCCCCCTGCGGGGGCTCGGGTGGTTGCAGGGGCCCCCCGCGGTGGCTGAGGGGGTGGGCGTCGGATGAAGGAGAGCAGGAGCCAGCTCCCACAGTCGGCTCTTCATGCAGAGGGGAAATAAATAGCATGAACTGTACGTAGAAACAATTTATATATCCATACACACATAATTTATATAGCTGTACACACACGTTTATATACACACACAAACGTGTACATGTATACAATTTCTATACATATTGATGCATATATACACATAATTTCTATACATATCGATGCATATATACACATATATACATATATGTGTACACACATACATATGCATATATGTATATAAATTATATATGCATGCATATACACACATGCATATAGACATATGTATATGTGTGTATATATACATACGTGTATAGTGTGTACAATGCATATATGTATTCAATTTACATCTGCATGTATATGTGTATAATTTTGTATGTATTTTAAACCAGTGCTGTTTAAGCCTTAAAGCCTTGCTGCGGCCCGGCTCTGCGGGGAGCTGCAGCTCTTCCTTCTCTTTGGCAAGAAGAAACCCTGCATTTAAACAGCCTTTGAGCGCTGAGGGGAATAGGCAAGTGCCCGGGCACCCGCAGCCAGGTTGAATGTGTGCCCCTCGTGTGGCTATTTCGGGAGGGAAACATCAAGACCCCATAAAAGCCTGGCCAAAGAGTTGCGCTTGTGTTGTGGCAGCAGGACACCTTGCACTGTAGAAAAGGCCTGAGGAGAAGAGCAAGAAGGTACGAATGGTTAATACAGCGATCTCCAAGTGTTTTCTCAACCCTAAAGATACTACCCTTCTTATTTAGGTCATTCTGTGGGGAAATGTAGATTTGCTGAGGAGGTAAACAGGATGGGCATGATGCCAGGTCAACTATGGTTTTGAAAAGATTAATACTTAAAAATCCTATGTTATTCAGCTTTAAAATATGTAATGGAGAAATGGGAAGAAAATACCTTCTTCTGCAGAAGTACACAGTTTTCAAATTTATCTCTTTAGAAATGAGTTTTCACATAAACATATCTTGCATCCCATTAGAGTTGCTCCGCTTATGTTTTCACACCAGGTAGTAGTACCCTAATAGCTTGTAAAGTTGAAGTCATTTGGGAAATATGTGCTGTGCCTGGGAGGAGTGAAGGGCAAAAGAATCCGAGGTAAAGCAGGGGCTGTCGTGGCTTGGCCCGGGACCCGCAGGCCGTAGCCGCAGCCTGGCAGCAGGCGGGTGCAGAGCGGCGTTACACCGCAGCAGCCTGGTGGGGTGGGTATGGGCCCGGAGTGGGGGCTGCCGAGCTGCCCCTTGCTTGCCTCCTCCCAGGCTGAGGGCCAGCTGAGGCAGGGCACCCTCCGCCTGTGTCCGAATGGTTCATCAGGGGATGGGTTGGGTGAGTAGCTGCAGGGTGGTGAGAGCAATGCTTTGCAGAAAAATGGTAAGAAATTATTGGATGTGATCTCTTTCAACCTGAAACAAGCTTAAAAGAACCCAACCCCATATAGCACAATGCAGCAGCCATGGGTTTATGCCTACTGCTGATTTCACAGCATTGTACAAGAATGCAGAGTCCAAAAGGGGAACAGGGGCTTGAGCTCCTTGAAGCACAGGGGCTGCTGCAGATGTGCAGGGCCATGGCATCACCCCCCGTTAGCAAAACCCCTGCCAAATGCAAACCCTTCCCGTCGCTTCGGCTAACACTCTCCTCCTGAGAAAGGGCTAATCTTTACATGCCTCTGCCTTTCCCAACACATCCTGGTTCACAAGTTCAGCAGCTTCAAAGTTGCATCTGATCATTAACCCTGAAAGATCAGAGATTACTGAAGAGTTTAAACTATGTGTTTGAGATGGCTGACAGGCACAAAGTTCAGGCACACATCTATGCCCAAATCCCAAGATAATCTTCCCAAAGTTCAAGAGGCAGATGAAGGGGTTTGGTTCAGCTATGCGATGCATGAGCATCCTGTAGGTTTGTGTCTTGATTTCTTTTTAATTCTGTTTTCATGCAGCTATTTCAAAAGTGGCCATGAATTTGGGGTGCTTCTGGCCACGTGGTCTGTGGCGAGAGTGGCTGAGTTTACAGCACCTGTGGACTTCAGCCAGAGAGAGGAGAGAGTCCAAAAGCCCCGCAAGTAACAGTTCTTTATTTATGCCAAAGACTTTACTAGAAAATGACTCTTTTCTTGTGCATTTCCTCTGTCACTTTTATTCCTGATAAGATAGGTACAGAAGAAAGTGCTGTTTGTGACCACATTATACACAAAAACAACAGCGGAAGACAGAGGGTCCATCTATCATGGGTAGTTTTCAGTTTATTATTTCCATTAGATGGCTTTTGGTATCAAAACCACGGGGAAATTTAGGTTGGAAGAGGCCTCCTGAGGCCATCTGGCCCTCCCTCTTGCTCAGCAGGAGTCCAGCTCCATCAGGCTGTTCAGCAGCAATGAGCCCCTTGAGCCTGAACAGTGTGAACCATGTCACTGCGACAGCGATTTTGGAAGAATCTGAACCAGCACCGAGGAGCAAAAAATGGGATTTATTCTTAATGCAGCTCACTAGTCTTCAGAGTGGAAGTCCTGAACCTGATGGTGCCAAAGGATTAATTTAAATCTAAATTCCTTAGGTATAGCCTCAAAGAACAGGAGGTGAAGGTCATGTAGTGAAGGAGGCCCATGAATCTGTCTGTGAGTAGAGGTCCAGCCCCAGGTGCCCCCAGGGCCAAGCTGGTGAAGGGCCAACCCCTTGGAGCCCTGCTGGTGCTGATGCTCCTGGGAGTCAGCAAGGGGTCTGCTCCAGGCAGAGCAGAGCCTTCATCCCACCCGTCAGGAGAAGCTACCAAAGCAGCCAGAGTCAAGCATGAGCTGAGGTTGTTGCGGGGTTTGGTTTTTGCCTGTTTATACTGCTGCTACCCAGGTAAGGCTGGACTCCTGCAGCGCAGGTGCTCTGTTAGGATCAGGCTGGGACTGCTACCTGCTGATGGGAATGCAAGTTGAGCTGCTCAAGGACAAGCAGTGCCATTTGGTGAGCAAGAGGCCATCTTGTCTGCAAACCAAGGCACTGTCTCCTGCATGCTTCACTCCTGAGCTGGGGATGCTGGGGCTTCAGCTGAGCCTGCCCAGCACCGGCCAGGCAGCAGGCTGCCAGCCAGCCTGCAGAGCGCAAGAGCGTGGTGGCCAGCCTCTCACCACACCAGATACAAAGCACAAGGGCGTAGCTCCATTTCATCTTTTGTCTTTCATCTCCTAAAATTGTCTCATATTGCCTGAGCAGGCTGGCATGTTTTCAGCACTGAAAACCAGATGTTGCCAAATTTCCAGTGGTTGTTCTTGGTGCTTTAGGCTGGTACTTTAACAGAAGCATGCATGTTATGCCTCTTGCAAAACCAGATAGGATTTACTCTCTTAACAAGGGTCATCTCTGTTTTCAGCTGCCTTCCTCTCTACAGAGATGTCTATCTAACTCAGAAATGTTGCTGTCAGCTTTCCATGAGCATAAATTCAGTAGCATCCTCCGTAGCCCTCCCCCAGCTACTTGCTACCTGGCCACCAAGCAGCTGCTCGGTTTGTGCCTGTGAAAGTACTCACCTGAATATTTTTGCCAGTAAAATGACTTCTTTCCATCTGCAGTTTTAGACATTAAACCCAGAGGTTAGTCATCACCTCTGTGCTTCCTACCTGGCTGCAAGTATTGCAAAGGCTATATATATAGTTTTATATACTACGCATACACATATACGTATATGTATAAACATTATATATATATTTTATATACATACATATATATGTATGCATTATAAATGTATATACATACATATACCTCTATATATATGTGATGTGTCTGTATACCTATATGTATGGGTGCAGGTGGAGAGACCAGCACAAAGGGGTTAATTCCATGGGAAAGTAACAGAAATGTGGGAAATGTGCCGGGCATTTGATGATTTCATGCTACATGTGTAGAGATTGTGGGAGACCTTTGCTAGAAAAAGAAATGTGGTACCTGAAGATATGGGCTTTCTGCATTTAAAATCAAGTTTAAACTGGAAAGGAGGTCCCTGCCTTCATGCGTGCTGCAGGGGTGTGATTCTCCTCCTGGCTCCAGCCTCACCGTTGTGTTTTGGCTCAGTTTTTTTCTCTGCCATGTGCAGTCTGCAGCACTTGCCGAGTCAGCCTGTGCCTGGGGAGCCCACAGCAGCCTGAGCTGGACCCCAACATGGGCAGTGCGAGTGGCTGCAGTCACACAGCTGGTGAGCTCAAGCTCCGGCGCAGGCAGTGAAGGCAGGGACAGGCATGCCTTCCTCTCCATGCGCTGGGGTCCCTGCTGTGGTGGGAAGGGGGTTACTTTCCTGCACTGTTCAGACAAGCCCTTCTGACATCGGCAGGCAGTGCCACTCTGATGACACCAGATGCATGCAGGGGTAGGATGGCATCTTTCTGACTCCAGCTCAGCAGGATTTTTGCCCTGTCTTGGTTTCATGCACACTTGATGTAGGTCGCTAACAGAAGCCCTCAAACCAGCCCTACAGCTGCTGCTGCACACTATGCTCCCTCCAGCACTCAGCCTTTCTGATGCAAATAGGTATCATTTCTTTTAAGTTCAGGAGTATGGATAGAAAGACAGCTGGGGAAGGAGCACAGCATTAAAAATAAGATAATAGAGCACAGTAGGAAGAGTGTGCTAAGGAACCTGAGCTGTCACCCAGCAGCACTCACACAGTGGCCAAATGAAGGGCTCTAGCCGAGTCTCCAAGGCAGCTGAAGAAATGGTGCTGCCCCACTCAGACCAAGGCTTGCCAAGGGCTTCTGCCAGGAGCTGCTGCTTAAGTTGGCTTAAGTTTAATGAGCATGGCTCAGTCTTATGTACAGCTTCATGTCAAGTCCCTATCACCCAGCTTCGAACGAGGAAAAATAAGCAAAATTCTTCCAGCAGTTTTCTTAGCATTTTTTTTTTATACTTACTGGAAAAATAAAGTGGCATATTATTAACCATCTTCTCAGAAATATAGCAAAACAGTATAAGGGGAAGGGATGGGCTTGGTTTTTGTGTGCCAATCACTGTAACCAAAATTTAGTTTCCTTAATGAATTATAAGCACAAATCCCAGTAGGGAGATGTTTGCAAGCACAACACTGCAGGCTGCCTTTTTTACCTTATTTTAAAAGCCACAGAGAAAAGTGACAGCTACCTCTGGAAAAGCAACCAAATATGTACTGCTGTATATTGGGGCACTGAACAGTCAAGGCCATGAAGTGGGAAATTCACTGTATTCCCTTGATTCGTCAGGGCAAACACGGCCACTCTCACCCCGCAGGGCTCTGCAGCTCGTCCCCCAGGCACGGTCCTGAAGACACAGTGGCTTCTCGCTGCGTTCACACGAGCTTGGGAGAAAAGTGTCAGTGCCAACGCAGGTTGATGTCGACTCGAGGTACTGGGACTCGCTTTCCATTGCAGGGGCCCTGGGTTAAGCCGCACCGTTGAGCTCCTGAAGGAACAAGCACTGGCAGTGCAAGAGCCTTGTGCCATGCCTGGGTCACTGCTTACAGCCGGCGAGTGCTCGGCACAAGGTGAGCTTCCCCCGCAGGTCTCTGCGTGTGGATGTGTATATATACATACCTGTAGATGTGTATATATACATTATATATGTGTGCATGTGTAGTACATACACATAGATGTGTATGGACACCTTACATATCTATGTGTATGTATTCTATATACACATCTATGTGTATACACATATGCTATACGTGATTCTATGTACACATATAGAATAGAGCCTATATACACATACATATATATGTATACATATACATAGACACATAGACATGTTATATATGTATGTATTTTATATACATACACATATCTGTATATATTAACATTATACATGTATGTATAGACACACATATACCTATACATATATATCACACGTCTATATACATATATGTGTATGTGCATGTTATACATATGTAATGTTTATATATACATATATGTGTGTGTATATAATATAAAGTTATGTATAATGCTATATTTTATATATATGTATATATAATGTTATAGATTATATATGTAATACAACTTTTTTGGTTGTTGAGCTCAAACCATCCCTAAGGAGTTTTAGGGGGATGTAACTGGTTTGCAGCCCTCTCTGCAGCTGTGGGGTTTCTGTAGCTCATTCTTCAGCCCCATCATGTTTGGCAGAAGGGTTGCAGTATCTTACTGACTGCCACAGCACGTGGAAACTGCCAGAGCCCTTGGTTTAAACAGCAGTGCCAGCACCAAGCATTTAGGCCAAGGATCATCATTTCTTCATGCTTTGCTGCATCATCTGGGAGCCAGCGCTTCATTGTACGAAGAGCAAACTGAGTTTTGCTCCCAACTTGCTTTTGGCATATTATCTGGCATTTGGGGAGGAGAGAAGGTTTCTCTGTGGCCCTGGTCGTACACAGGAGTGTATTTATTTCTCCCATTATAACTCTCTACCTTGGCTGCACTGGGAATTCTTCAATACTAATATAGAGGTATTATAACTTGAAGGTGGTTCCAGTTCCATTATGAGAGCAATGGCTTATGCTGCTCTATCTTCTTTCCTCCCTCATGAAGGAACAGACTCCATGTGCTCAGCACCATATTCATGACAACCTGTGGCTTTGCCTGCTGCAGCAGCATCTGACCTGTCTGTGTGCTAAACCAGAGGAAAGAGGCAATTTGCTGAGCTCCCCGGAGCAAACTGCCACTGCATCGACATGACCATGTTGTCAGAATCCTGAGCAAAAGGTGATCTCCGGAGCTCATGCTGCTGTGCTGTTCTTCACACAACCATACCTTACATAGACACTCCTATTTAAGCTCCCCCAAAACCTTCTGTGTACTTATGACAGCCATTAATTTAAATATAAAAGGCTGCTGCACCCCAGCTACATCGCTGCATCTGAAGGTAGACCTGAGGCTTGAGCACAGCCTCCTCAGCAGAGCTGCTAAGGTGGTCTCAGTGCTGGGAGGCATAAAACGTTCTGTGACCACTTTGTAGGTCTATTTTTTTGCCTTGTTTTTCTGTTTTTTACCTGTGGATGACTTTATTTAATAACTTTCAGGGGTCAGAAGTACTTGTACTACAGACAACTATTGATTTCCAAATGGGAAGCGACTGATGAATCGCTGCAGGGCCAGCTCTAGAAGATGCCCAAGTGCTGCTTGACCCAGCGTTCTCCACGTGCCTGCAGGGAGTGACTCCCCAGCAGAAATGAGAGCAGCAGAGACAAAGATGAATGGTTCATTTCCCCCGTAATGCACCACAGAAATAGGCTTTTATGAAAAATAGAGCACGGACCAAGATGGAAAGGGTGACAGTCATTTTCGAAGGTCACACATACCATTTCTTTCTGGCAAGTTTGCCTTCTGTGACTGACAAAAACAGGACAGATCAAATGTCTTCCAACAGACCTGGATTACAAATGAAGTCATGTTACTTGGAGAACTGACAGTCCCACCAGAAATAATAGAGGCTGCTGACAGTTCTGGCTGCACAATAAAAAGCATCTTCCCACGTTGTCAAAAGAGCTTCTCTGGTATGGGCATAAATAAGGCATTATTTGAATGGAAATGCTAATGGCAAAGAGATATAAATCATATTGGCTTGTTGTAAAAATACACTGTAGCTGAAAAATAGATTCTTGTTTCTCATATATATGAAAATATGTGTGTGTATAAACAAGATATGCGTATCTATTCATATCTCTATATATTTATGTATAATTCTATGCATGTGTCGTACATGTCGGTAGCTAAAAATACTTAGTAATCAGTCCTTCCCCTAAGAGCGAATGGTTGGTGTGATGCACTGAAGGCTGTAGTGCAAGCTTTGACTAAGTATCTTTCGCATACATAAACATTGCAACGTAGCAACCATTGTTTTCTGCTCAGAAGACACTATTTCTTAGATAATTGCTGTTAACCTTATTAGTGGCTGCTGTCATGGCTCCTGAGGCACTACTGAGCCAGAGAAGAAGCGCAGGGCTTTGATCAACCACAATCTGGATGAAGCTGGCCATGGAGAGGAGGCATCACAAATGAGGGCTCACCCTTTGGTGGCACACTCTGGGGCTTAAGAGCTGGCAGCGTTCAGACGGCCTTGCTGTGACAGCAAGCTGCGCCCAGCTGCTGGCCAGGCTTGTGGCCACGGCTCGGGAAGACCCCACAGCCTCAGGCCATACTGCAAACCCTGAGCTGGTGGCCGTCTGCTCTTTTACTATGTCATCTGTATATATAAATATATACATATATATACACACACATATATGCATACACATTCCTGTGTGCACATTGGGATGAAGGAGAATTCAAGCTCTCAGTGTTCAAAACAACTTTCATTGCCCAAAGGACCAAAGCAGTTGACCCCAAGGGGCAGTATCTGCAGCATCCTACTGCTGAGTCTGGATGATCACCGCTACGATGGCACTGCTGCTAGAAACTGGGGGTGTCCCCACCGCTCCAGGGGCTGACACTAACAGGAACACCACGGGAGTATCCTGCGATTGCTGCTGCAAATGAAACCCCTGGCAGGGAGAAGGAAGGGAGCTAAACATGAGAAGTATCAACCTAAGTATGTCTCTTCCAGCAGGCACCATCCCTGGAGGGGCAATGGCTGGCGGGTTGGGGACAGGATGGGGATTGGTCTGTGACCACAGATGACAGCACAGTCCTGAGCCTGTGCCCTGGCAAGCAGGCACCCGAACTGGGCACAGCAGGCACCTGAACTGGGCACAGCAGGCACCCGAACTGGGCACTGGCGGCACTGTGCACGCTGCCCTGCTGCCGGGCTCGTGGCTGATGGAGTTGTTGGGTGCAATGCCAATATAGGGTTATATAAACCTACAAGCATTTTATATAAGCCTATTTTATCTGCAAATCATTTATATTTAGAACACCTATTTCTACTGGAAACACTAAAACCATATTACGTAACAGCTTGTTTAAATCCTTTGGCTTAAGGTTTGGGCAGGGGGAGGGGTTGGTTCAGGCATGGTGCATTCAGGCTGCATTTTATAATCAGAGCCTCAATGGGCAGCTGAAAGCTGGTCTTTAAATCCTTTTTGCTTTCTCTCCACACTGCCCCGACAATAGCAGAATACTTCGCTGGAGGGAAATTTTCCTCTCCCTCAGTGCTGCCTTCGTGTTTGGAAATTTTCATTTGTAATGCTCAGGATGTGTTGCCAACACAGCAGAGACGGCAGCTCAGCACTGCCCAGCCAACCTCCTGAAGTCCGGGCTGTTACAGTGGGCGGGAACACTACTGACATCACCCGAGTGACTGCGGCATCATTCTCAGAAATTAAAAAAAAGCATTGACTGGAACTGACTATTTAGCAATATAAAATGACTTACCTTGGCATTTCTGCAACAATATTTTCTAATGAATTAACTATTCCCCAAGCCCTCCACTGAGGGGAAGGCAGGAAAGGTGGTGACGATGGCTGTAAAATACATGTACAACTGCACCGGAGGCCGTTGAACCACTTTGGAGGCACAGTCAGGTCACTGCAGAAGTTGGCCCTACAGCCAGCTCATGCTGCTCTGCCATGGCCGTGAGATTTGTTTCCCATCGTATGCCAGAACAAACAGCCTTACTAGAGGGTTGGGGTAAGACTGCACTGCACTGCGTTATCGGGGTCTGTATGTTACAGCTTCATCATGGCATTACAACACGGCTCTTGGGTGAAGGCAGCCTCTGCCCACACAGGCAGAGGTGCTGTGCTGGCCACCACCAGCAACGTGTGGTGGGCTCCAGCACTGCTGTGGCAAACAAGTCCTTAAGCAGCAGTTGGATGCCAGTCCCACCTTAGTTTCCTGGTGTGTGAAACTCCAAAAACAGAGAAGTGGAGGATCCCACCTCACAGTGATAATGTCATCCCCTAGGCTTCTCTGTTGGTCCAAGTCATGAATGCTACCATGGTAAACAGCACAGCTTCAGTAATAACAGACTTAACTGATCTTCCCTCCCTTCCATTCAGTCTGGACCAAATCTTATGTCTCTTTCTTCCTCTCCACACTGTCTCTGAAAGCAAGGTCAGGAATCACTCCTCAGCCCAGGGGAAGGGTGGGAGCAGCAGCTGTGTGCAGCAGAGCCCCAGGCAGAGGCACAGAAATGCCACAAGGAAGATAGAGAGCAGCTTTGGTAAACACCACCATGACAGTACCCAGTCACTTGGTCTGGGCAGCCAGCTGTGCATCCTGGGTTCACACTCCTGACAAACCTCTTTGGCTGGGCGAGGGAGCCCCACGAACCCAGACTGCAAGAGCTTGGGGGAGAAGAGGCAGGTGGGATTTCCTGCAGGACTCCTGGGAGATGCCGAGCAGCTCTGAGAGCCTGGGCAGAGACGCAGTCACCGCTGTCCCATCCAGCATCACCCCCATGGCTGGGCACAGCGTGCACTGGGGGCACCGTCCACCCCGAGGCCGGGCGCTGCCCCAGCCTCACAGCACGTGTCCCAGCGAGCCCTGCTCATTTGCCACTGCAAAGCGAACCCCAGCACAGCCCAGCATCCTCACTCGCCTTTCCAAGGCAGCACGGCCAGAGTGCTATCTCCAGGCTACCTCTGTCAGATGACACTGCTCCCCAGCACTGGCACACTTTGCTCTCCGAAAGGAGCAGCACTGAGCTCTCCCACCGCTTTCTCATGGGGACACTGCCTTTAATCATCATCACCGCTCCAATTCTCCCTGCAACTGCTCCATATTCAGATGACATGGTTCATTAGTTTCTATAAATGGCCAGGACTTACTTTGCACAGATTTCAGGAACAAAGTAAGAGCTAAAGCTGTAAATGACTTTTTCTCCTTACCTTAAGGCTTCTTGCAAGGTGACTTGAACTCCAGCATCTAGTAGAGCCCAGTTTGTCCCACCCCAGCCAGCACCCTGCTCTGGCAGAGCGATGCTTACAACTCCATCTTCCATTTTCCCTGCTGTAAAGTGGAAAAGACAACACACAGATTTCTTAGTGGTGCAGGAGGAAAGCAATTAACATCTGAGCATGCTGCAAAGCCTTCTGAGACTCTTCCCCTCACCAGGAAGCAAAGGTGGCTTAAATCGTTTGAAAATGATCTCATTTCCAAATTTTTGTGAGCTCAGCTGGGCGGGTGATGGGGCTGGGGAGGTGCATGGCAGGGAGATGGCAACAGGCTGCCCTGGCACCTGAAGGCAAGATGTCCCGCTGGCAAATTACCCAAGGGCATCAGCAGTGGGGTCTCCAACTTGGTTTTCACAGCAGCCTCACGAGTATTTTAAGGAGAAGGTGGGGAAGGATCAAGATGATCTGCTGCCAACCTCCTGCCGCTGTCCACGCTGGCAGTGCGCAGGGTGCCTGTGCTGGGGAGCGCGACCTTTCCCAGCCCCAGGCTGCCCGAGCCCTCAGCACCACAGTCCCAAGGGCCGGGGCCCCCGGGGCCAGGCAGCCGCCCTGCCTGCTTGCCCCACCACTGCACATCACCGCTCAAAGAGCTTAAGCAAATTCTCATACTTCACTTGAGCCAGACACTGTAAATTGGATTAAAGTGGTGCCTGGAGAGATTTCTAGAGCCAAATATTTAAGGCTAACATGAATTTGAACTGTTTTCTGGGCTGCCACAGGGGCTGTGTGTGTGTGTGTGTGTGTGTGTCCCGGTGTACAGGAGGCTCCCCAGCTCCAGCTTCACAAGTTTGAAGCCAGCTCTCCTGTGACACTGCCCGCAGATGCCAAAATTCATGTCAAAACCTGCAACAGTGAAGAAGTTCAGCTTAAGAATATATTATTTAATTTCTGCTTGGACAAAAATTGTACAGGGGCTGATTGTTAAAGGAGCTGGGCACCCCCTTGCTCCGGGGAACTGCCTGAGCTCCCAGAGCAGGCAGGCTGCTAACTCCTGCTAATTGTTTCACTTTAAGCACTCCATCACCTTCTATTATTTCTCACCTGTCATAAAAATCAAGTGTTGTAGCGACCATCACAGATGTTCGTGGATGAACATAGCATTTCAACTGTTTTATGGATCTGAAAGGCAAATCTGTCTCATTTCTTGAATATGGAAGAAGAGAAACAGAGGCTGTAGGAAATGCAAGTCACACTGTTATCCTAAGGACCCAAATAATCTGCAACACTGATGAGAAAAGTAATTTGCAGATACACCAGGAAAAGCCAGTGGAGTCCAGCTTCACCGCTCTGGGGCTTGCACGGTGCTGGGCAGAGCCTGGGGAGCCCACCATTTCTTGTCTTTCTCTGCTGAAAGGCTACAGAGCACTACAGTGATGCCTGTCTAGCTGTGATGCCTAACTGGGAGAAGACCAGATGACCGAGAAGATTTGCTCTGTGTTAACCAGCTGATTAAAACTGATGACATGGTCTTCATCCAAGGACTGGTTTGCGTCCATTTGATTCTGCACTGCATTGACAAACACTGGCAACTTGCAATGTACACAGCAGGTTCAAATTGACCATGGAAAGTTAATAACTGGACAGCAGTTCGGACTCATGGAAAACAGCAATTTTTATTTTATCTTAAAGAATAAACCAGTTTGGCTTAGCCTCAGAGATCTTAGTATGCATTTTCTAATGGCTCACTGAACTCATCAATTATGGGATTAAGGCTGAGTTCATGCTTGCTTCTGAGCGTGGTCTACTCATGCTGGGGACCAGGACTTTGCTATGTAAAGCCCTCTCATGAGCCCACCACGTTCTCCCAGGCTGAAACCAGCCTCTGGCGCCCAAGCTCTCCCCACTCACGAAGGAGAAGAAATGTCTCAGCGATGGGTGTGTGAGGGATTCGATGAGCTGGCTGAGCACGGATCAGCAGCCCATCGCCAGCTGCAGCAAAAACCTCTGACAGTTCACAAACTGGCTACTGGTGATGGGAACCAGCTCCCCTGTCTGCATGGACTCGTCACCCCTGCTGTCAATCCACACCAGTGACTGCTGCTGTCAGCCCCTGAAAGGAAAAGCCAGTTAGCAAGAGAAAAACACTGCTTGTTTTTTATTTTGTCTTGGGCTGGAAGGAAGCCATGGATCACAGTTCGGAGAGCAGGCTCTGATCAGCTGAGAGAAATACAGCTCCCGAGTGACAGCCGAGCTGTGAAATACAGCTTCGTTTCACTGCTTGGCAGTGCCTGTGAGGTCATATTAGTTAAATAAATATGATGCCAGGCTGATGTGTTGTAGGGAATGGTTTATGACCCTCATCCAATGAAAGAGAGCAGGCAGGTGTTGTGAGAAGGTGAGTGAACACATTTGTGTAAATAGCCATAATTAGTCATATTTTGGGGAACACAAGACACCAGCCTGCTGCCAGCAGAGCTATGCTGCCTCTGCCTCAGGGGTTTGGTGTGGGCCTACAAACATGAGAACTGGGTGTTTTTCCCCCAAACAGCCCCTGTGTGAGAGCCTCCCTGCTCCCGGCAGCCCTCCACAGCCAGCCAGCCCTGCAGCCCCGCTCTGCTACCAGCTTTCCAACATCCTGTTTACACTGGGGTTATTTTAATCTCCCTGTTTCCCATCGTATTTTTCCTCCTGCCCATGCCAGCGCAAACTGTAATTCCTGGCAGGAAGGACGGAAATCTCCTCCCTGGGCTGCGCCAGCATTTTGGAGGATGAGCCGGACTCTCCCCTGGCTGCGCCTGGCTCTCCTCCGCTGCCGGCGTTGGTACCTGCTGCTGGCTCCAAACCCCCACCACAGCCAACCACCCGCTTCACATCCCGTCATTTGGAGTTCACGCAGCCACTCGAGCAACTCTGTGCTTCCATATTTTGCTCCACGACGGCTAAAGAACCAAAAAACCTGCTTCACTGCTGACATAATCACGCTTTTATCAGGAAAAGAGAAATGATGCAAGGCAGTGATTAACTATCCAAGAGCGTACAGGTATGGACAGCCAGACTCCTTCACGTTCTTCCTAGCTAGTGGTGAATTTTTGGCAGCTGAAAACTGTGAGCTGCTTGGTGGCTGCCCAGATTGCCATGGCTCCACTTGAGCTTTCAGGGTTTGCTTTACTCTTGGATTTCCTCTACTCCTGGATTTCCTCTGTCCTGGATTATGAATCTCCTCGCCCTTTACAGGTCCCTAAGTCAGTCACGGTGAGGTTTTGTACCTTGTCTCACTGGAAATCGATGCTGTACTCTAGGTGATGCAGTTAATGAGGTCAATAGAAATACGGATATAAGCACCAGCAACACCCAAAGGACATTCCCGTCTGTTCTGCACTCCAATAGCTGTATAGACTGGCACCTTGCTGCTTCAAAAGGCTAGGTGTGATGTAAAATTGAGAGACTCAAACAGTTGAGGGTGTCTCTGCATAAAGCAAGTATAAAGAAAACAAAGAATCATGGAAAATCAGTGAAATATCACGTATAAGGGTCCAAAAGATAATTTAGTATGTAGAAGTAACTTAATCTTTCAGTATGTGTCAACATCAAATTTGCTAAGAGACTCTAGCATTCACAGAAAAAAATCTGAGGCAGACCAAACACAAAATAAAAAACAAACCCATCTGCTTTCTTAATCACAGGCTTTAAAAATGTCTCTGCTAGTTATCCAGCTATTTCAAGAGCTGTACTGTTTAAATCTATATTCAAACACAGAAGTCACAATAAACCTGACATTCAGTTATTCAGGTCTTCAGCTTTAAATGACAAAAAATGATAAAATTCAAGACAGATATTAAATGGAAATGTTGTTTCTCTACAGCCTCTAGTACTGAAGATTTAAGCTCTAATCCAGTCTGAATGGCATCCCCAAGAACAAGTATGAGAAAATGTCCTTTTCTTGCCAGAGTCTGGGGTTGAAGCATCCACAGCTGAAGCCTGAGCTGCAAACCAAAAGTGTGTCTAAGGATCAACCATCTTGTAAAGCAAAAACTCTACCCTGGCTACACTTGTCGTATGGAGACACCTTTTTGGGAGGATGCCGTGGAGATGATGACACAGAAAAATGGCCAGGTTTATACTTACCTTGCACCAGCCACGGCGGGATCGGTGTGGCAAAGAAGCTTCCACGCTGCACAGCACCAGAGCCTTGGGGTATGGCTTGAGGAACATGGCAAAATTCAGATATAAAGGAAAGACTGTATTTTATTAGGCCTCACATCTATTCTGAGAGTGGCCAGTAACCTTTAACCAAGCAGGCAGGAGATCATCCACACATCTTGGACCATACTCAGCCATGAATGGTTGCTAGAGGAATAATAAGCCTAAACCAGAAATTACAAGGAATTTGGAAAAATAGTGTAAGCAAAGACACAATTAATGTGGAACTAAACCAAAATAGGACAAAATATATCAACCTTCTACCAATTAGGAAACAAATGTTAAAACTGAAAAAAACCAACAAACCATCAGCCACCAATTTAGTAATGACTCCCTACCCTAGAAACACTGATTAAGTGTATTACCAGCAAGGGCAGATTAACCCAAGTCCCCCACTAACGCAGAAGGAGAAGTCCTTCCCACGGCCCTTTCCGTAAAGCCGTGCTCTTACTCAGCGGCCGTCCATCCCAGGGGACAGCAAGGGACCCCTGCCCCTATGGCAGCGCAGGATGCACTAGCCAGAGCGGGAGCCCTGCCACATCGCCTGCAGTCCTGCGGGTAATCACAGCCCAGCACCTTTCCTTTATCAACAAAAACCAAAGGCGGGGAGGGTGAGCGTGTTGTGAAAGGCAATGGCATTGCTGCCTTCAAAGCCAGCGAAGCCGTAAGTTCCCTGTCCCACACCCAACTGCAGAAAGCACACTTTCATATTTCATACCACGCATAACACCCAGGCTGGGTGACATAAAGGTTAAAAGTAATTTTGGCTGCGGTAGACCAGCACATAGATTACAAGAGGAATTTTATTACCAGAGTTCACTATAGAAGGGCTGCTTTGCAGTCAGGATGCAACAGACACATTCCAGAGGAAAGCCAATGACATCAGGGGACTGCTGTCAGCTCTTGACAGGGCTATTTGCAGAGCACGGCTGTACCTGGCTATCACCACGTTCACATGGGCTACCAGGGCAGAGCTCTCTCTACATGTGGTCTGGTGCATGCAAATCATATTATCACTGATGCTAATTCTCAGTCAAAAGAAGTCATTGAACTTTTCATCAGTCAATATTTTAAGGAGCTCTCAAATACCACTCAGAGTAAGCAGATAACCATTTTAAATATAGAGACACTGGAATGGAAGCCCAAGAGTGCTGGGTGCCAGCGGTGATCTGGATTATTTGCTTGTTACTAAATACCCCACAGCATTACTTCCCAGGTTGTTCAGCTCAAGTCTGACGCAAACAGTGGCAGAACAACAAACGAGAATTTGCAGGATTTTGTAAGCACTGAAACAATTCAAGGAATAAGGAATGAATTAGTTCATGGCCGCTGTTGCACAGGATGGCATCTTTGGAAGAATGAGGACAGTTTACTGTTTAATTACATGTAAAACCTGACTGAAGGCTCAACAAGCACTTTCAAATCTCAGCAACAGAAAAGCAACATGAGTATAAATAAGACTCGTGAGAGCAGATTTAGTTCAAGAATGCTTTTCTCCTCTATCAATACCCAGAAATAATCGGGCCCACAGTGTGTCACCGAATCCCTCAGGACTCTCAAGTACAATTCTCTGTGTTTTGCAGTATACACACCTGTAGAGTATGGGATGAAAGTCCACACATGGAAAAACTTGCTACCTCTGACTATTGCAGAGTTTAGAAGGGGACAGAAAAAAAAAGAAAAAATAGCTCCAGAGCAACATTACCCCCATATGGAAGAAAAGCTCTCCAGGAGGGAGCCTCCCCCTGTAAGAAAGGCAGTAAAAACCTGTTCATAAACTAACGCCTCCAGGCAATAAAGCCAGACCAAAGTGAGAACGTAGCAGGGCTTTAAATGTATGGACCAGGCACGCTTCTAAGAATTTCTACAGCACAGAAAAAGCAATAGCAAGGTGACAGGAAAACAAAGTAAATCAAGGCATACAAATGTAGCTGCAGGCAGCGCGCTCACTGCTGCGTAGTCCCTGCTGCTGACCAGGGGCAGAGAAGGTGCAGCAGCAGGGACTGCCCAGCTGCCCAGTTCCCAGCTGGTTTGCAGAACCTGATGTCCAGCCTGCAGCCCCAGCAGACCAGCTGTGCCCAAGACAAAGACTAGCTAAGACACGTTACTCATGCTGTAATCATACCAGTAATATCAGCGTGGGCAAAGTCTTATATAAATAGCTGAGATTATATATAGCAACTCTTATTTAATTAAAATTAAATACAATTGTGAGAAAGTTAAACTGACCATGACTGAGAACTCCTGATCAGAACAAACTGTTCAGCATTGTGCCAGTTTGCACTTACTAGATCTCGTGTGATGACAGTACATGCAAAATGCTCTGTCCTGGTCTGTTCAGTAAGGGGAAACATCAGCTCTTCTAGCTGAAGTTGATAGATATACTGTAAAATGCTGCCTTTTAAGCAAAGACCACATAGAGAAGAAAAGGTGGTCAGCATCCTCATTTCTTATTTGCTTTTTTGTCAGATAAGGACATTCCATTTTACTTGGCATGAACCTTGGCAGGAACCAGTGGTCCCGTTACCTTGTTTATAACTTAAGTCTCTTCCATAATTTGTTTTTAAAGACAATTCAGTTGCTAGGTCACAGCCAAAGGGTACAAACATGTACCTGTCCTATTTTTTCTTGCAAGGATGGGCACGGCTGATGAGTGTGGGACAGAAACCATCTTCCACCTGCTGGGAACACCCCATGAAACCCTGCACTTTCTGCAGACTGCTCTCCCAACCAAGGGAGAACCCGACACCACGTTTGGAGCATATTCACTTTCTAGCAGTAGATTTCACTTTGCATGGTCCTTACAAAGCACTTTCACTTTGTCTTCCATATAGGGAATTGCTTCTACTTAATAAGCCAGAGTGCCTAGCTGCACCCTCCATGACCCATGGATGGAGCCTGTTACGAGAGCAGGGTTTTCACCAAAGCAGCCAGCAGTGCCTGTACAGCATCGTGCCCCCAGGCACAACTAGAAGCCAAAGGCAGCGATGCACCATGCTAGATTTAGGCTCACCACTTGACTCCCCTCTTCCTTTTTGAGTGTAAAATGTTCCTTTCTACCATCACAGGCTTCTTAAATACCGTCGAGTTTCATTGGTGTTCTCAAAAAACCCAAAAACTTCCATTTACACAAGATGCTTTTAAGCTGAATTTTGTTTCGTTCCTCAGCACTTCCCACCAACTGCTTTCATCCAGTCTCAAAAAATTACCACACCACTTGAAAACAGTCCCTTGCCTAGGAGAGAGGGCAAGCAGCCCTTTCCTCCTCCCTACAGCCCCATACAAACAAAGTGATGTGGCTACGTAAACATTCACACACCAGGCCCAAGGACATGCACTGTGTCCTGTCTCCCCAGGTAACCATTCCTGCCATGTTGAAGGGGCAGCTCCTTGTCTTAGGCTAAGTTGCAGCTGTGCTACCTGCCAGAGGAGCAGAGATGGAAAAACTTGGGGAAACTAAGACACTATCATGGAAAAAATTACAGGAGTTTGCCAAAAGATGTAGCTTTATTGTAGGGCTAATTAGCTCCCTCAGGAATGGTTCTGACAGGAGGAACTGGAAGAGAAATACATACTGTTCTTAGGGCTTGCTGCAACAGAGATCCAATCTGCACATTTTGAAACATCCCATAGGAGTTACCTGGTCCTGCTCCAAAATCTCCTTGTGCAAGTGCTCCAGACAGGCTCTTGACTGAGGGACCTGCACGATTACCTTCACCCCAGGTTGTCAGCAACACGAAGGTGCTCACACACACTTGCAGCAGCTTTTCCACTTTAACACTGTCTAAAAAGCTGATAAAACAGTAATGCTCATTTATACTCTGGAAGTCAATTGTATTTTCAACAAAAATGGTTACTGACAGTACTGCACACTCATAGCCATACATTACACAAGGCCGCAGGCACTGGCACAGAAGCAGGCTTCTGGAGCCTCCTTCCAGGGCGCTGCATCCCCAGCAGCAGCACTTCTAGGGTAGATGGCAAGAAAATTCCTCATGCTTCCTCGAGCCCCTTGTATTAGGAGTGCAGGCAGGCCGGCCTGCCTTCACAGTACAGCCAGCTGCGTTACAGTAGCAGCTCTTCACCTTTCATTGCACAAAGCATCAAAAAACAAGTCATTTTTGCTGGCCATGTTTTTATTTGTTTTTTGTTTTAAACAGGGGAGCCAATGATACATCCAGTATTTCAAAAAATCAGAAGGTAAAACAAATTTTCAGAAGACCGAGATGCTACATGCTATATTTAACCTAATTTTATTCATGCTTGCTTTTGAGGGGGGTTGGGAATGGGACAGGAATCATTCAGTAAAAACATACAGTAAAAACAAAATGTCTCACCATATAGAACTTTAACCTACAGTAATGTTGTACCTTAATTATTTCCATGCACACAACTAACATTACAAAATTTTTAAAAAATGAACACAATTAAGACTTCTAGGAGCATTTGATAATAAAGCAATTCCTAATTTCTTTTGTAGAGATCAAGCACCTCCAATTACAAATTCCTATACACAGTGAGTGCTTTACTTGAAATGAAAACTAAAAAATAAAAAGTGTATTGGATAGCCTCAGAATAAGCCGATGTTAATATATATCCAGCTATGTAGGCAATAAAACCATAGTGCTAAACAAAAACTTTTATCTGAAAAGTAACTCAAAAATTAAGTTGACTTTCTATAATTACAGAAATATACTTATTTGCTAAAATAAATAAAAGTGCTGCATATTAACACTTCACTATAAAGAATGCATACCAGAACATTTATAAATATTGAATGATTTTCAATAAGAATAGCTACTACAATAATGCTGGCTAAATAGAAGTGCATAATGAGAAGCACTATGGGTGGTTAATGTTTTGCCACATACTGCTGTTACCTTGAGGTAGATAACACATGCGTACCAAATTCTGCATTCATTTCAGTTGCTGCTGGTATCATGTGTCTAAGAAATGTGTACAGTATGAAAAACTCTAAAATACGCATGAATGAAAAAAATGTTTTGGGAAAAATAGATATTTTCATGCAATTATGTACAGTCTCACTGTGTACATTTCAAGGCAAGGTTCTTTTTCTGCAAAACATGGACACTGTTTTACTGAGAGAATGTTTTTTTACTTGGTTTAGTGCATTTTTTGTTACCTCCTGCATTTTGCATTATTTTGCTCGATTCTTTAATTTTGTGTGCAAACGACATGCCAGTTTAAAAACAAAACTAACTCATGTATAGAAAGTAATTCTGGATTGTAAAAACAATGGTAAACAGAAAACTAATGAAATCCATACCAAAATTACACCATCTGATTCAAGTAAAAAAATTACTTACACTAGTAATAAAAAAAGACAAACACATCTCATGAATATAAAAGAAATGTCTGCTGAGTGTTTTAATTTAGATGTTTCAGAATGCTGCTGTATGTTTTGTGGGGAATTTGGGGAGATGATTTCATAGCAGAAGGCGTTAACGTGGCCTGTATTGATTTCAGTGGCGAACCAACAGGGCTGTGAAACTGAGGAATACCTATAGCCTCAAGCTGCTTGTTGAAGAGGAGTTCTCCACTGTTACTGAGAAAGCTCTCTTCTCTTTCCTTCTCCCCAAGCTTCCCCTCTTCTACTGGCTCAGGTTCTAGCATTTCAGCATCTTCTTTCTTACTAAAAAATTTGTCCAAATAACTGGTGTAAGTATTTTCTTTTTCAACTTGTTCATCTTTCCTTACTTCGCAACAAAACTGGTCTATGAGGAAGCACTCCTCCCCGCTACTTACAAACTGACTGTCCCAAGAAGTTTGGTACAGAGCTTCTAACTGTGCCAAATTAGCCATTCCTTTCTCCTGCTTCTCTCTGCTTACTGACTTTGATATTAATCCTTTCAACTCTATTTGAGACACCGAGCTATTCAAGTCATTTAATTTATCAACATCAGTAGACTCGTGTTGTAAACTAAGCTGAATGGTTTCTGCTATAAATGAATCAAAGTCAAATCCTTGATTCTTCTCCCTTTCTTTTTCAACAAGTTGCTGTGATGCTTCCTCAAGTGCTATCTGAGCTTTCACCAACCCATTCTTTTCACATTTAGACTTGCCTTTCTTATCAGACTTTTCTTTGCTCTGTTCCTTCCAGTTTGAAAGATCTATAATAAGCTTGGGCTCATAGTAATGGTTAACTTCACTGTCTCGCCAAACTAAATTATCTAGGTATGAAGATGACCTCATTTTGTAATTACAAGTGTGACTACATTCCAGATCACAATACTTGTTTTCATGGTGATCTGAATACTGCCAGCAAGGCTCAGTAGAGAAGTGGGTGTCAAAGGCAGGATCCTCCAGATACTTTTCACGATCTCCATCCAAATATTTGCGAGGATCTACTTGCACTTCTTCCTCATCAGTAACATCAGAAAGAGCCCTTGGATCACGCTGAACTTCATCAGCTTCATAGTTATTATGAATAGGCCAGTCATGGTCTGAAAACTGACTTTCATGGTATCTGTAAAACAATTTCCTAAGTGTTAGCAGCTAAAAACAGTCTTCTAGCTCCCAAGACAGTTAAGTTTAGAAATTCCCTTACAGAATAATGACAATTCACAGATAAAAGTTTTTCCTCAATCCAGCTGAGTACCGCTTCCAGGTTTTTAATTTAATCTGGCATAAAGCAATCCTCATATGCACATCTGAAAGATTTAAGTCCAGAATTATGTACAATAGCTCACTCTATTTACAGAGCTCTTCCTTAAAGTGTGTTTAATTTACTTTAAATAACTACTGTCAATCTCTTTACTATTATATACACTAAGCATTGGACAAGACAATCATATTTAAAACTCTTTTCATTTAAAGTTTATTTTTTAGAGAAATATTTTTTTGGGAAAAAAGTAATGGAGGGAGTAATTTTAGATTCTAGAGTCTTGAGTGCATCTCAGGAATGCATCAGCATATCCAAGTCAGTCTAATGAATTATAAATCCAAAGATAATACACTGCCTATAAGGGAAATGTTTATTCTCAGGTCAACTTAAGAAGAAACAGAAGAGGAAATGATGCCCATGAAGCAACTTTACTTCAAGCACACAACCATTCAGTTATTTTACATGCCACAGTAAGTGATAAATTTACCTTTCCCAATTATAAATATGGCTGTGACTTTCATCCATCAGCAGAATATCATCAACCTCATCTTCAATGTGAAAAGGATGACTTGAAATAGGCTCATCCGTTGGGAAGGAATAAATGCTCATATAAGGATGGGACAAAGCTTCTTCTGCTGTCAATCGATCCATGGGACTAAACGTCAAAATTTGCTCCAGAAAGTCCAGCGCTGTGGAGAAAAAGTTATCATTAAACAGGAGAAAAATTACATTTCAGACCTCTAGAACTTAAGGTTAAGGTGCAGTGCTTTGTCTTAGAGGTATGCATTTTCTTAAAAGTAGCTACCTGTGAAGCATCAGCTACTGACAGTACACTGCCAAATATATTCTGTAGCCACAGGAAAGCTAGAAGAGTAGAGGTCCAATCTAAGATCAACAATAATTTAAAACACAGCAGAAAAAAACCACTAAGAGACAGAATGCTTCAAGCTGAATCAGTATCCACCAACAGCTATCAGGAAACACTGCTGTCGGTTTGGCTGGGGGACTTTTTTTAAAAAACATTTGAAAGCCAATTGTTTGCCACTGACTCCATTCCAATGTTCCCTTATATTTAGAAGGCCAATGTCTCAAAATAGAGCAATTTCAGTGCAAACAGGTCCAGCAGAGATTCACAATTCTATTCCAAAGATGACCAAGTAGCTGTTGTGTAAGCAATTTTTTTTTTTATTACAGCAGAAGACAATCCTTCAGAGAACACACAGACTCTTTTAACTGAAACTTGCTTTTAGCAATCACACGTACGCACTGTGAAATTGTTCACTATTTTGTGATTTTGAAATACGGGAAGTGTTTTTTCTCAATTACTTACCTTCAGGACTGATGCCCGGAAGCAACTGAGTTAAAGGTTTGTGTGGCTCAGTCATGTCATTTCTAATGTAAACTGGAATTACATTGAGAAGCTCCTGACGGTCCTCCTCATGTACAACAGGAATTGATTCTAGAATCAACTGCATCTGTTCAAGTTCATGCGCACCTAAGCACCAAGAGAAAATACAAGCTGCTATTTCAACTTCAAGTGCTTCTGATCCCTGTATATGAAAGGCATGTCAAAATTTTGTGCTCTAAGCAGCTATTTTCTGTAGAAGGCTATTATCTCCTACAGAGTAAAGGCTGAAGTTCTAAATTTGAATGATAATAAATCTGAAGAGCTCTCAAAAATGCTGTAGTGTTTGAAGAATTACAGAGCTGCTACACACAGATAAAGCGACCTAACCTTAAGCTTCTGCAAGGATGTTTTCACTGTGGATGAGGTACTCTACAGTAACACCCTATCTTTTTGTTATATGCTCTATACTGCAATTGTCCCCTTTCAACTGATCCACTTAATTCAATATTTGACGTCACTTTGAATTATATGTCCCTTATTAATAAAAACAGTAGTGGTTTAGCTCAGCAAGAGATCTTAGAGGCCACAACCATTTGTATTAATATTCTACTCTGAAATCCTGTATTACTGTCAGGTGCAAGACAAAAATCACCTGCCAGTTAAGCAGTATAATCTTGTTTAAAAAAAAAAAAAAAGTACTGTATGATGATTGAAATTATAATACACTTTTAACACTAGCTGACTTTTCCCTGGGTAAGAAATATAAGGCCCTATACAGCAGGTCAGTTTTGAAGAACGAACAGCATCTATATTCAGTACCTGTGTAGCTGGAGTACCCAGAAATACAGCTTGCCTACCTCAATTTATTGTTCAGCTCCAAGAAGTATGTAGCACCCTAGAGATTCAACTAGCAGATTAAACTGTATAGGGTTATTTGCATGCCAGTGTTTCCCTACCTCACAAGCAGCTCTGGGCAACCATCAGCAATACTGATACATGCAACATTAAATACAAAAATAAATGGGGCCAGAAAGAGATTGTACTATCTCAAAATCTATGCACTATCAGCTCACTTCAGCAGTTTGCATGGCAGTCTGCACTGGATATCCTACAACACATCTGCCATGTGACTTAAAGAAAAGCTGAGGCAAAGTCACTACAGAAAATCTGACCGAGACCTAGGTTCCCTAAGTGCTGCCTTGTGTTAACTTATTTGTTAGATTGAAAAAGCTGTTTTGACTTCCTACTTCAGACTACTACAAATTACTTAATATAATCTATCAGATGTTATACTGTCTGTAATTTGCTGGAAAACAGATTCTACTGTATCATTATTTCCACCCTAAAAATTAATCAGCTTTCTTTCCACTGTAAGTGAAACGTGTGTTTTAAAATATTCATTTAGAAGAAAGAGTTAGAGAAGTTGTTTTGAACCGCTATTGAACTCCTCTGCCTCAACTTCCCTCCCTCATCCCAGGTATTCTGCAGTTTTAATCTGCATTCTTCCTTCCCCTTCCTGTCAGCTTTTCAGACCACAGGATTCCTAAGGGATGGCTCAGAAGTAGACAGAAAGTTGCAAATTAACCACATCAAGCCCTCCAAACAATTTTGCAAAAGAATTTTACTCAAAGTCTCAGGACAGGCTGATGTATCTCCAACCATTTTCCCTTTCCAAATGCATGACGTTAAGAAGTCCAATCTCCTTTAAAGTAGAAAACCATGGCAGTGCTAAGTTGTCAGAGGGACACATCCATATCTAAAAATATTTTCTAGGTATCTACACAATGCAATTAGGGCATATGAATGAGCCTACAAACTTAGGATTTTGGTTACTGAGTTTAAAAAAAAAATTCTAACTCACTGCACAGCTATT
Source organism: Strix aluco (assembly GCF_031877795.1). NCBI lineage: Eukaryota > Metazoa > Chordata > Aves > Strigiformes > Strigidae > Strix > Strix aluco. The sequence goes on along the minus strand of NC_133942.1, from coordinate 24,702,053 downwards.
AGACCAATAAAAACTTTTGGCAAATACCAATGCTACTCAAAAAAACCCAAAACACTAGCAGTTGCAAGCAATTTATGCTGAATGCTGCAATCTGCAGACTTTCTCCCACTATTTCACTATTTCCCAGTAGAAGTGCTTGAAGCAATGGAAACCTAATAAATCTCTTATCAGCCGAGTATTTAATACACACTGGGGACATTATTCCAATAGTTAGTATCTCAAAGAGCTGGCAACTCACTAGGAGTTAAGAAAAGCCTCTTCGCATATTAATTGCTGATTTCTACAAAATAATGATTTCAAGGTGACAGTACTCCATTAATAGCACTTAATGGGAAAAAGCTCTCAATTTCATTACCTTGATGTACAGTACTAAGAATTACTGCAGAAGTGGGCTTTTAGGCCACATGTATTTAAAGGAATGTGAACGTTGACATGCAAGCTCGGTTCTTAGAGGTTTTATTGGTATTACTCCAGTAAATTACACCAACAGAGGCAAATCCAAGAGCAAGCTTGGATGAGACAACTTCTGCTGAGACCCCAGAGTGCACACAAAATAAGCATTTCAGGGGTTTACTCTAGACTAGCTCATCTACTCCCATGGACTGAAAGCCTATCAGCAGGTGGAGCACATTGGGTGATCTCCTACAGTGCAAATGGCAGTTTCACTTTATCTAAAAAGACATCTAGAAGCCCATGCACTGAGCAGTGGTACAGGATGGCCATCAAGAGATTTGCTTTAAAAATTTGCTCCTGATCCTAACCAAAGCACTAATGTAGATGCACCCAATGAGACCAGAGCATTGCGTCCTACCTTACCAGAAACATCTGCAGTTACACATTTCCTTGGCATGCCACGCTAAACTTTAAGAGTCCTCCCTATACCACTGAAACAAAGTTCAGGTCAAAACACCCTGTAGATGACAAAAGAAAATGGGAATGGGGAAAAAAGGGCTACGCTTTCATATTTTAAAAACATAAAGAAGTGAGAAGTGATTAGGTTGACTACATAAAAAAAATCTTTATGAATATGATACTCGGGGCATTTGTAATTCTCAAATACTCCCTGGAGACATCGATTCACTAAAATACATGTATTTAGAACACTTCTTAGGCATCCAACAAATTTAGCTTAACCTAATTACAAACAGATTTACCATATATGAGTACTAAAGTGTGGTATTTATCTAAATACACAGCAGCATGAGTAACAAAAATTGAAACGTCAGCTGTTTTACAAATACATTGATTTATAGTTTGCGTATATAATTGCACAATAATAGAGCATATCCTGATAGTCAATGACTATTGATACTAGCCATGAGAATCAATCTTTCTTTAGGAAGATAATTAAGCCGTATCACTCCTTTTAGGAATACACACACACATTTTTATTCTACCCACCTGCAAAGAGGGTTTTCCCAGTCAGCATTTCAGCAAAGATGCAACCTGCAGCCCACATGTCAATGGCTTTAGTGTAGTTGTTAGGAGAAAGCAAAAGACGGGGCGATCTGTACCATTTAGTAACCAATCCTTCAGAAAGATGGCCCTAATGAAATTAATTAAAAAAAAAAAAAAGAAAAAAGCTTACTTAGATTTTTAAGAGGTACATTATTTTAATTACTTTTTATTTTTTAACACACTACTACAAGATTTTTTGGTCTCAGGGTCCTAGGGATAGTACCATGTGCCCCCTACTAAGCCTCTCTACCGTTTAAAATGGAACAGCAATATCTTTATGAGTGAACAGCAACAATATAGAAGTGTGACACTATTTATTAGTCAAATGAGGTACTGCAGCAAAACTTTCTTATTCCCAGATGTCAAATAAATGCAGACATGATAATGAACTCTCTTTGTGAAACATCATCTAAACCAGGAAGACATCTAATCCCAGGAAGTAGCTACACTTGCACACTATGAATGCAACACTTACAGACTTATCCAACGCTTCTATAGTCACACCTCTAAATGTTGGTCTTCATCTTAGGTTCTGTATTCACTATTAAAAATCTGCTTTTCTGAACACATCTAGTAAAAAAAGTTTTGTTTTATGCTTGCAGTAGTCCTGAGACAAAACACGTCATCCAGAGATGTGTTTTACTCTATTTGCAAGCATTCCAGTTCTACTATAAGATCCCTAACATGATAACCCACCTGCTAACGAGGCCTTCCACAGACTATTTACCTCTGCGAAAGGGAGAAAGATGTTATCTTACAAAGGCATGGTTGTCAGTGTATCACTTAAATATTCCCACTCTTCACATACCTTGTGGGAATAATGAGGATCCATGATTCGTGCAAGACCAAAGTCACCAATCTTCAGCACCAAGTCTTCAGTATTAATGAAAAGATTAGCTGGTTTGAGATCTCTATGCAGAACATTTGCAGAGTGAATATACTTGAGGCCACGTAGCAGCTGGTACATGAAAAGTCTGGCATGATCTTCCAGTAAAGGGCCTTGCTCTAGCAGATTAGCCAGATCTGTCTCCATGTATTCCTGGACAATGTAAACACAGTTCAATTCTGTAAGGGAGCCCACATCATCTGTTAACTGGCTTCCACTAGGACCAAGAATTTCAAATACTTTGACAATGTTATCGTGGTCAAGTCTTCTAATAATTTTGATCTCACGTAGAGCATGTTTAACACTCTGGGGATCTGTAAGGACAATCTTCTTGACAGCCACTCTTTTGTCACAGTCATTATCGACAGCAGAAAAAACTAAGCCATTTCCACCACAGCCCAGTGGTTTTAAGTCCATATACCGAGAGCCCAGATCAAAACCATGAATGTTCATGAGACTTTCAAATTTTTCTGCCATTTTAAAATTCTTTACGTTTCTTTTTTCTCAAACTACTAAGCTTCTGTAAACAAGCAGAGACACTTCCACTGGTATCTGAAGGAAAGGTCTTACAGAAAGGGAGAAGAAACACTTGGCTTTGACTGCAAGATGGTTTCTTGACACTCTCATTTCATTATGAGCCAGCCAGGCCTGTTGTGTCCCCTTGAATTTAGAGCCCGTAAGCTCTAGAACTCAAACCGAGCATAAGATAGAAAGATTGCAGCATTCATAGTTCAAGAAAGGTGCAGCATTTCTGCAGACATTAAAGAAAATACTCACAAGAAACTCAAACGGAATGAAATGACATACTATGCACTCAGCTCTACTGTGCTAAACTGGTTAACATTTAACAAAAATGTGAATAAATATGCACATAATAGGCTTCTATTAACATCCTCCTCCTCACAGTGCAGATACATTCAGTGTTGGACTGGTCCTGAGCAGCGTCATTCTATGGTGCTGGTAAGCACTATTTTTTTTTTCCTTCTTCCTCCTTTTTCTCTCCTTTGTTTACAGTCTAGTTAAACGTGAAACTGGCAGCTCTTGATTTACAAAAGATGCCTTCTGTTAATGATCAGGTGGCTCCAGCTCACCACAATCACAATCAAAGCTACCATCCATTTTACTCCGTGACAACCTGAAAGGGAAAGAAAAATACATCAGTATTCCAGCACATACAGAAGTCTTCCTCCTTCCCCAACTCCTTAAGTTGTCCTAAATATACAACTTATTTAGTGACCAGTTACAAAATAAGAAACCATCATAAAAGCCAAACCAAAAATGACATATACTTTTCTACTTGTGAAGGAAAACTGACAATAATCATCAACCACCATTTCTAAACATATATTGTGAAAATTTTAGATATAACCTATTGAGAATATAAGGCACACAATGAAAAATCCTGCTGAATCTTAATAAAGAAGGGAATATCACAGAAAACTTGGTAATTCTCCAAGACAAGTCAAAACCAGTAATATCCTATACCTCGGTCACTAAATTTTGGAGTAATTCTTTCCACTAAGCTTTTATTCAAAGACAAAATTAGAGTTTAAAGTATTTCACCATAATAAGAGATAACTGGGTACCGTTCACACGAAAAGAGTAAGGTTTGTGCACTCCCAGTATTTATTTGCTTTCCAGAATATACAGCACACAACCAATGCCACTTATAAAGCTTAAATCCTTGTGATTTAGGATAAAGTCTACTAATATCTCAAATCATTATTTTGCCTCTATAGATTCATCATTACAGGAATCGTAGAGGTAATTCTTATATATTAGACAACTATTATTACTTTATCAATTACTTCTACACTTATCCAACCTAGATTACAGAGAAAATCTAACAGCAAGTGCCTTTTACACAGTAACTGTTATATTCTATAACTATTTTCACAGAATCACAGAATCGTCTAGGTTGGAAAAGACCTTGAAGATCATCCAGTCCAACCTTTAACCTAACATTGACAGTTCCCAAACATATGGGCACTTTTGGACATTATTTGGTATTTAATAGCCTAATGAATGCAACTACTATTTATGAAAACAAAAGCGGTAATTTTTTCAGTAAGTTTCCCTGTATGCAGCAGCGGAACGCAGTCATAAAGACCACATGTTGCATTTTTGCACAACATCCTCTTTTCTTTTAAAAGCTCAAAGATGCCACAAAGAGAAGAGTCAAAGGTGTACCTCATACAGTGTGGTAAGGTTTGGGCAATTCCGTTACAAGTCACTTCTACGTTCTTCCTCAACAACTATAGGTCACATCAAACCACTAAATGTCTTCTCTTCGATCTTAGATTAACACATTTCAGCTCTTCATCCAGCTCTAAAAAAATGTGAAGTTCTCCAAACTCTCCCAACACTTTAGAATTAATTGTACTAGTGTTTTCCCTTAAAACTGTGCTAGCACTTCAGTGGGACAACTGGGACCAAGCAAAACAAGTCTCCCCACTCCTAAGAGGGCAGCAAGAGCAGCTGACAAATTATTAACATATTCTAAATAATGGCCTCAATTCACTAAAGTAAATCAGAATTGCATGCAGGGGAAAAAAAAAAAAAAGGCACAGTGGCAAACAGAAACAAGACTGTTTCAACACATTTAAATATTACCATTCCTTAGGCTCAAGCCTGACTGCCACCAAGACACCCAGCCCCAGTGCCCTGGCTCCCTCCCTCCTGCCACACACCACCTGCCTCCAGGTATCTGTACTGCCACATGACAAACACAGGAAAGAAGGAAACACATGCTATCCTCTGCTGGGTTTTTCTTTTTAAATAAAGATCACCAAATGTAGGATTTCTAAACTGAACGGCGTTGAGCTGCCCTCCATGTATAGCACCCTGCCAGAAGGGTGATCTTCAGAGCTTTCTTCACTCAGCACGTGTAACTATTGCCTGGAGATTCCTTTCTTTGCGTACTGCCAAGAGTCCTAATTTTAGAGTGTTTTGTAAGAGTTATTACAACCTTAGTACAAACATAATGAGCAACACTGTTAGTTTTCCCAAAAAGATCTTGAATTTATATCAGTATTAAGATATCAGTGTGAAGACCCTTCTTATAATACCCATTAATTTGCTTAAAGAACAAATATAAAATTTATCCTAAAGTTCATTAGGATAGCATCAGTGACTATTCAACTCTGTTCACAATTATAAAAACCAGAAGCCTAGCCTCTTGATTTTTAACTTTTTTTTAAACCTAAAAATATTTTCTCATTCACAGGCACCACTTTCAGGCTCACTCTTCCCGAGCTGCTGCCTGTAAAAAAGTTTACATCACCTCAGACCATTTTCCTTTCATTCCCCAAGAAATTGTTACAGTATAAGCTACAAAAATGAATTTCTAACACTTTAGATTTCATGTTAACTCAAGGTCCAAGGCCTCTGTTCAAATACCCTGCAATAAGCTGTAGTTTAGATCCCTGGGACCATCTAAACCCAGTTGTATTCTTCCCCATAATTAGGCTTATTGTTTCACATTGCTGATGTCTTCAACATGCAGCCATACCGAATCGGTTTGCACCAGCTGGGTGACACATCTGGAACCTCTCTTTTAGCTAGTTCCACTAAACAGCACAGGAAGAGATTCAAAGCGATGCCCATCAGCAACGAGGAGTAAGATCTGCTGATCTCTTCACCGTAACTGCCACAGCTAAACGAAGGTAGCAGCAGAACTACAACCTGAAAGCAGTAGCGACATTACTGCTTCAAGGAGAAAGGGAATTATGACCCACTTGCTTACTGAAGTAGGAGCCCTAAAATTTTCATTCTGTTATCTCTGAAATTACGTGGTTTTAATCATCTGCTTATACTATATCCTTCCACTAGGTGACCACTAATTACAATGTTTTCAGAAGGTATGTAATGATTTTCAGAATCAAGAGTGATTTAGCTAAGAAAACAAATGTTGATAACATAAGCACCCCATTACAGCCTTCGATTTGACCTGATCCTGCTACAAACTTCCTGTGTAACGGTGGGCAAATGACTTAATCTGAAACCCACAAAAAGCAGGTCCCGGCTATCATTCAAAGCAGGATCTAGTCCTAGGAAGCTGACCAGAAGGCAGCCTATCTACCAAACAGATACAGTACCTCACATGAGTACGGTGAGCGCAATTAGAGATTGTCCTAGCAGAAATGCCCCATTATTAAAACAAATTAAGATTCAGTAATTGAGAGTGATCTTTCATTTACTGCCACTGAAAATTCTGCTTTGGAAATGTAACAGATGACAATGCTGTAGCAGGCTCATCTATCCTTGCCTAGACAAAAAGAAATGCTTCTAAAACAACCCCACACATTAACTACACTCATCTTCTCTTTCACATTAAACACATACTTCTTTCACTATGCCAGTTCGATCTCCCACCTTGCGCAGCCCTTTGCTCACATGCCGCAGCCCCTTCGCTGCCATCGCTCGTGAGCTGGCCCCTCTGCCAGGACTGCAGCTCCCCGAGCATCGCTCATGCCACGGAAGCAGCTGAACTAGTTTCCCCGTCCACGAGTTAATAGCAAACAGACATTTGAGACAAACAGTCCTGTGGACCAGAAGCAGATAGGAGGGATGAAAAATAAAAAGTTAACCCCAAACTTTCTTTCACTCTGACTAAGATAATATTTACTTAAAGGGTAATCAACTAGAAGTAGTCAAGGCTTTTCTCAAGCCAAAATGAGCTCAAAGTAACAAATTTTCTTCTTTGCATTTTATAGTCGTTTTTACCTTTGATAAATAATGAGGTGGATTTTTTAAACACTAATACTTACAAAGAGTGATACCAACATCCGTTAAGTTTGTATGTGTTCAGCTTCAATGAAAGTCATAACCATCAGTCCAACTGTCTTGAAAATACACACTAAATAAACAAAACCGACAAATTCCTCTTCAGTTGTGTAACATGCTCTAACCACTTGAAACACAAAGGACTATAGTATAGAAAAATGGGCGTTTATCACCCCAATTTGTGCCGAATAGGCTATTCACGCAGGCACCGATGTTTTCATTTAGGCTAACTGCCACCTTTTCAAGACTACTGTTTTTTTTAAACGGTATTTTAATTCCTTCCTCCCACAAAGTTTAAAGAAGGAAACACAAAGATACTAGTTTCTTAAGTGGTTTACAACTATGCTTTTAAAATAGATCAGTTCTTGGGAGAGGGCAACAGAAGTGACCCACAGAAGGGCTGTCGTCTTTTGAAATTATTCCTAGTGCTGGCAGACATCATCACACACGACCAGCTTCCCGTTTTACGCAAGCAGCCCCTTCAATTTGTGCTCAACTTCTGCACGTGGATTTATCACAGTTTTCAGGAAACAGGATGTACACTGCAACACAATCAAGTATGAGACATTTACTTTTTCAGAAATACAAATAAGACAGAAAGATACCAGTTAATTTGATTATGTAGACCACATAATGATCAAATCATTACTCATAAGAGAAAGACCAAGAATGACTAATGACATATTATACAACCTGCTAAGTACTATCCCTTTGACTATAAAAATACAGGGCACAGAAGTATTTTTTTTAGATCAGCCACGTTGCAGTCAGTAGGCAGAGTGAGTCATCGTCCAACTCACGAAACTGCCGCTTTTCTAAAGCCTCCTACTTGCTCCCCACACTGTTTAGGGAACTCTGTGCTGGCAGTCAGCAAATGTTACTAGTAGTTTATCAATCTTCTGAAGAATCTGTAAAAGCACACAGAAAAACCCAGTGGATTTTTGTATCATAAATAAAAATAGCTCAGTCCTCCCTTCGGGTAATTCAATGAAAACTCACCACTGAAGAAGCCTACCGCCGGCTAACCACAGCCTTCTGCACCTCGGCAGATCCGCTACCGTCTGCTGTTCCACTGAACAGTTAACCAGTCAAGAGTGAATTAAAGCTAACGACTGCACAAGCAAGGACTGAGCCTGAGTAAGACGTTGAAATGAAAGTTCCCATTTTACCTTTACCGCACACATTTTCTGAACCGATTACCAAACTGAAATCTACCTCTGTTTTAAGCCACCATCTTCTGGAATTTGTAACGCGTTTATAAACACATCATGCTATCACAAGGTTGTTTTTATATACACACATACATATATATTCATATATAGATATAAAAATGCTTGCTGAAAACAGTGCTTTTATCAACGTTTGCACTGGCCATACGACAACACGAGAACCACCGTGTCTTTTTTCTCGACACAGTGAACTTCGCCACTGTCAGGCTGATCCAATATGGCACTGAATTAGCCAGAGAAAGAGATGCTCATCATACAGAAGCCAGGTGTGTGCATCCTGCCTGCCTAGCCAAGGGCACCGGTTCTTCCAAATCCTGAAACTCAAGCAGCCTCTCCTCAACCTATTTTCTTCGGGTGTCTCAAGCTACTTCCGAAAAGCGTTCTGTCACTTATTCCACAAAAGGTGCTCGAGGGTACAGGGGAGCCTGCGGGCGCCCTGGCAGCAGGAGCCAGCGGTACCTGCCCCCACGTCTCCCGGCACGGCGGCTGCAAAGCGGCGCCGAATCCCCCGCGGGGAGCCGCCGGCGAGGCCCCGCCGGCACCGAATTCAGCAGCAAAACTTCCGCAGACTTCGGAGAAGCCGGGCTCCCCCCCCGCCCCCGCGCCGGCCGGGCCCGCCGGCAGCCGCCAGCCCGCAGCCGTCCCGGCAAAGGACATCCTTCCTCCCGCCGCCCCTCCGGGACGGGCCAGCCTCACTCGCCGGCGCCGCCCCTCCCGCACACCCCCTCCAGGCACCGGCGACCGCTCAGGGAGAGGAGACCCCCCCCCGCCGCGGCAGAGTGGGGGGGGAGGGGGGGGGAAGAGCAGTCCGGCCCCGGCCGCACCGCGGCCCCCGGCCCCGGCGGCGCCCTGCCCCGGCGCCCCGCAGCGCGGCGGAGCCCTACCTTCAAACGCCCTTCAGGGTGCGGCCGCCGCCCCCGGCCCCGCGGGCCCCGCTCCGGCGGGAGGGGCGACCCGCAGGACCCGGCGCGGCGCCGCCTGGGCCGCAGCCGTTGGCCGTGGGCAGCGCCCGCCTCGCGGCGCCGCGCGGCCGCCCCCGCCTGCCCCGTCAGCGGCCGCTCGCCCCCCTCAGCCCCGGGGCCGCCGCTGCCCCCGGGCCGCAGCCGCCGCACTGCGGAGAGGCCGGGCCGGGCCCCGGCGGAGCGGAGCGGGCCGGGGAGGGGGGGCGCCGCCGCCGGCCGGCGGGAGGGAACAAAGCGCCTTTGTGCGGCGGGGCCGGGCCCGCGCGTGCGGCCCGAGACCCCCCCCACCCTCCCCGCCCCGCCGCCTCACCGGACACCCCACCGCACTCACGGGCCTTCCCAGGCTCATCGGGGGCTGCGCTGCTCACACGGCCGGGCCCCGCGGCCCCGCCACCGGCTCCCGCCCGGCGCCCGCCCGCCTCGCCGCAGTTGCCGCTGCCGCAGCCGCCGCCATGTAACCCGGCGCGGAGGGCAGGGAGGGGCGGGCCCGACGGAGGCTCCGCCTCCCAGGGGCGGGGCGAGGCCGTGGCCGGGCCCGGGGCGGGCCTCAGGGAAGGGGGGCGGGCGGGCAGGCCAGCAGCGCCCGGCCGTGCTCGCCCCAGCGCCGTCGGGGGCTCCGGGCGGGGGGCGCGGCCACCCCCGAGGCCTGCCCGCGCTCTCGAGCCCGGAGGAGCACCCAACCCCCTTCCCCCAGCGGGGCTGGCCCGGGGGGCCAGGGCGGGACACCCTCAGGCTGAGCGTGTCACCTCACAGCCTAGGGCTGTCTTCGTGGGACACGGCAGCTCCCCGTAGGGCCGGTTAGCGGGAGTTTAACAGAGTCTCAAAAGTCCAGTTGAGTCAAACACTTCAAAGAAATGGGCCTAGCGGAGCTGTGTGCGGAGGTGACACCAAAGCGACGCGAGCTAGAGGCCTACAGCCACTAATGGCGGCCCTCTAGTACAGCGTTAATAGGCAAACCTTCAGTTATGATTGCTGCTTCCTCCTCCGATTTGATCTCCGCTGACTCCCGCCTGCCTTTGAATCCTGCGTTTGACCCGAGCCCTGGCGGTGCCTCACTCGGAAGGCCTAGGGCTTGGGTTCTTCAGCATTCCCCTCAGCCACAACACAGCACACCAAAGGAAACTCCCCAGGCAGAGAAGGGAGTGGGAATGCGGGTTTTCTGCAGCTGGGAGGATGTGCGGAGGAGAGCCAGGCCGGTTCTCCGTGCTCTGGTTACTCGTCCTGCGATGGCCGAGGAAGGGGAGGAGCGGGACAGGGAGGCCCAGCATCAGGCAAGCACTGATCCTGCTGATGTCAGCGTGTGGCGCTCCGAACAACGACAGCCAGGGAAGTGGTCGTGTGGGCCCAGCGCAACCCTCCAGGCTTTAAGCATCCCTCATGGTAGAGAAACAAAAACACAGTTGGAAAGCAGCAGGTGGGAACAATGGTGGCCGGCTTGCCTTCTCCAAAGGGGACATTTTGGCTCTGCAGTCTTTGGGTCACGGGGGACCTGAATGTTCTCACCAGTCATCTACAAATCACTTGCCATTGCCATCACCTCTGTAAACACCAGAAAGGATTTCTCTCGTGCTATTGCATCTCCCTTAGCGGACATTGGCAGAGACAGTAAAAGTCTGCTTTTTCCTGAAAACCACAACTGATACAACAAAATAAAGCAAAATAGTTAAAACATTTTTTCTCCCCGTGAGAATTTTCTACAACAGTCTTAGTGGGGAGAGAGAAGCGTGAAAACACCAGGCCTGTGGGTATCAGAAGAGCCTTATGCTTCCACCAACACAGTTTTAGTACAACTCTCAAGACAGGGTGCGCTTCCCCTAGGTCCCTCATATGCCTTTTCAGTGCAGGATGACTCAAAGATAAAACAATTAATACTCATTTTTACTAGTTAAAAAGAGGTTATTTATAGTTAGTACTAGGATAGAAGTTACATTGCACAGGGCTCTACGGCCTGCTCTGCTGCCATCTGGACAGAAGCATCCAATTGACCCTTGCACTTTTAAATCACAGAACTTCATTGTTTTAATAAACGTATCATACATCAATGCCCAAGGAGCTCCATACCCAGCTTCTCTGAAGTTATTTTAATAACTTTTAAAACCCCTTCAATTATGAAGCCAAGGATTAACTGTTTTAATTTAGTCAGATGCATTGCTAACTCTGACATTGCTCCCACTAGCAGGAGAGGTGACTTGGGCATTTGATAGTACAGCGCACATACAGAAGAGCCAGTAACTAAACTGACACTTTACAATATTTGCTAATTTATAGGCAGCTAACCCTGCTGCCAGCAGTGGAGAAAAGTCAGAAACAAAGTTGCAGTTGTTTTGCCCACTGAGTAAAACAGAGTTGGAAGATTACAGCACTGGCTGCTCCAGAAGGCCTGTATTTAAATACAGTCTATAAAAGAAACTGCAGGAGTGCGTATTTGGAAGAGGTGATGTTAGGACGGCAACCAGAGCCAAGCCACAGAGGAGTATTTACTTGCATTAAAGGAAGAGATTTGGGACACAAAAAAGGCAGGAGCAGCAGTGGTTGTATGTCTAAATCCAGAGCTATTTAGTTAATTAAAGAATCCTTCCACCCATACAAGGTATTTTCATTATGAGAGACAAAAGAGGAAGCTGATCCTAGGGTACCGCAGTAAGAAAAAATTTTATATTACAGACTTGCAACAGCATCTGGAGAGCCAGTTGTAATCCTGTGTCCATGGGGACTCTCTGCCTTGTACCCTCATTGCCATTTCAGCCAGGTGGAGAAGCACATCCATGGAGTTTGCTCTGCAGCAGCACAGGCTGTTTGAAAAATAGTTTAACACACACAGAGGAGGCTTACAGTAAGTGGCAAGCTTCCTTGCCTGGGTAGCACACGCTCAGTCATAAGTCTCACATAGTGCAGAAGTACCACCATTTTTCTGGGTGGCCAATTAATAAATCAAGAGCTACTTACTTTTTTTTCCCCCCCTCCCCTCCAAATTCTTTTCTGCCATTCTAAGAGAATAGTCTGTGGTAGGATCTAGTGAATGAGATCCTTCAATCTAGGTGAAAATCACGCAACAAGGAAGAGCATGGTGCAGGAATGTTCTTCAGCCTCACTATTTATAGAATTATGATGCATGCGAGAGAGTTGCTCAGAATTTCTGTGTCACATGGCAATTTATAGCAACCTAATCCAGAAAATTGCTAATCTGTTCTCAGATTTTTAATACCCTATTGATTAGGCTATAAATTACTGTGTGAAATTGTTTCCCCATTCCCCACAAGAATGCAATTACATAGCATGTAGATGATATGCTATAAGATACCAACCCATTCTAAAACATTTGCAGATACTAACTGTCAGTAAAATGCAGAGTAAGAAAAGAACTGGACTTCGAAGGTCATAAAGACCGGCAGTTCAAAAATAATTAGAACTGAAGCAACAATTAATTTATTATATCCAAGTTCAAAAAGATCAAACAGTAAATTGCAATGTAACATTTCAGTCCTGCATGTGAGTTGTTACTTGTGGCATAAAAGGGAATGAAGTATTTTTAAGTGCCCACACCCATCACGATTGGCAAAGGGAAGAAAGATTTGGAGATGGTTTGAAAAGGTTGCCCAAGGTGACTTGGCAGTTCCAGGCTTTTGTCTCAGTTTCACCGCTTTCCTTTTTCTGTGGGAAATCTGTGTTTTCTGGTGTTATGCAGCACTCTCTAACGATTCCAGGTATTTTTAGAAGAGGCTTAACTTTAAGTGTGTACCTCACATCAGTCAGCCTCCACCCTCACTGAAGATTAAGGTATCTAAGGTGATACCCGGTTCTTGGCCTGTCCTGCAGGATCAATCCCCTGAGCAGCCGAATTTGCTAAGACATGCAGGGGAACACTCTGACAGCAGACAGTACCTGAGGCGCCCGCCACATGGCTCCTGCTTGGCTTACACATCTTCCCAGAGGAAGGGAAATGTACCCTAGGATACATGTTTAAGGACTGACCATGCTTCTTTCCAAAGTCTAGGATTCATTTGGCATGGGGATAGGGATGAGTTTAGAGAGAAAATCCAACTTACTAAAAGGGGATGTGGAGAAGTTCAAGAAACAGTTTCTGCTGCCTCCTTGGCCTGTTCCTGCTTACCTATGTTCTGCAGGGTCATCTGGGCCCTGAAGTGCAATTTGATTTTCCTGGCACAGCTCCCAAGAGTTTCTAATAGTTTGTCTGGGTCTCCTGTAACTGCTGCCTTCTCCAATTAGCTTAGTTCTCTGCAGGTGTTAAGCAAAGCCTTTACAAATCACTTGCTCTTACAGTTTCATAGTGCTGACGTTCAGCACAAACAGTCCAGACAAATTTCAGTTTCACTGACAACCCAACAGCTCAGGCAGCTTCACTTCTCAGGCACCTCCATTTCCTGGAAGAGGTCAGACTACACCTTTCCATACTGGATGTAGGGTTTTTTAATTTGTTCTTTTTAACATAGACACATTTTCCTAACAAATGCTCTCTGGGTTTGCAGAACTTTAAAGTTTTCCCAATAAATCTTAAAGTAGACTTCATGCCAGCATTATTAGCAGGTAACCACAGAGAAGTTGCCGTCTTAAAAACTTTTAAGAATTTTTTGTGTCAAAATCCTCTTTTAGTTAAAGTCTACTTGGTGGTAGCCAAAGCTACCTGGGCACAGACAGCATGCTATTACCTCATTTGAACTCTCTTGGTGGAACTGACTTTGCTAGAGCAAGCTTTGTACCACCTACATTCTGATCAGGAAAGAAGCTATCACAATATTAGGGGACTTAGAAGAAAGGAAAAAAGCAGACCATAAGATCTTCATCCCTGTGTGAAACAATAGAAAGACTGGAAAAGAACAGACCGTTAACAGAGACCAATTCAAACTAAAGGCAAAGTACAAAGGGTAAATGAAGGTGGAAAAAGAAATCACAGAAGATGTTTAACTTTGAGGTTAGAAATAAATGGGTTCTGTGACATACTTTGGAAATTCTGTGAATCTTCAGGAAAAAAGTCATTAAACACTTAAAACAGAACAAGTCATTCTTCCCCCTTGGTAGATCACAAGCAATCTAGGACACTTCGGTACAGCTAGCTGCATGCAGGCTCTCTGCTTAATATCACATGTTTTTATTAAGTCAGGCAATTCCACTGCCTACTTTTCCTACGTCTTAACCAACACTTAGCACAGGGGACAGAGCAGCTGCCTAAAGCAGGAGTTGGCAAAGCCATGGCAATACCGGGAGAAGAGGAAAGCTTAGAAAAGTTGCCTTGTAACTGGGTCACCACTGAAAGCATCAGCCCTCTGTATGTGAAATTCACTTGTAGGGCTGAAGCTCTCCCAGATTTCTCAGCCTTTCATTAATTCCTTGTTAGTTAACCTTGCATAGAGATAGCTATCAGTATTTTACACACAGATAGCAAACATGTAGAAAAAGTTACCAAGGTAAGCAGTTAAGGCAGTATGTGTTAAGTTTAATCACCTTTTAAAGGATGACTAGTACCAACATTTTCACACTTGGGTGCTCCAAGTGACCTGAGTTGCTTCTAACTTCCCAGCATGGGACACTGGAGGTGTGCTGGAGCCAGGATGTAGATCCAGTCAGTGGGTGAATCTACAGCTGAAAAAACATTCTACAGAAAGAGGAACCGGGCTGCTGTGACAAGGAAAAGCATAGGATGAAGTGGAAACAAGAAGCACCAAATGTTTTTTTCCCAGCACTTCAGGTACAAGAGAATTCCATGTGTGACAGTTCTCCCCCATTCAGACCTGCATGAAGGCATTTCTCTCCTCCCCACCTCCAAGACCTCAAGTGAAGTAGTTAGGAGAACACATCTGACCACCGAAGTGGCACCAGAGCAACTGTCTAAGGCATCTCTGTGCTAGTTACCGCACTGGCTGCAGTACTGCTAGGGTTGTAAGGCAGCATATTACTGTACAGATATTATTTAAATATCTGTAAAACCATGAGTACTCCAGTGTGGAGAGATGCCCTGGAAGCAGGGTGGGGTGCTCTCAGCAAAAAATGGATTTGGTTTTGGATCCCTACTGGAAAATATATCAGCTCTTGAGCAGAAGTTATAAAGGCCTGATGATGAATTTATGTGGAGCATTTATATGTTTTTGTAGAACTATTGCATTTAATTGCAGAATTAGACATATTGCCATGTAGAACTGTTCTTGTTCATTCCTACAGAACAGGAAACCTTCCTACATGCAGCATTTTGATTGCTATTGCATTACAGAGATAAAGCCTCTGCTGTGCAATTGTAAATACAGCTGGTGCTGCAGAGCTTGTCATTTACAGAGAAAAAAAAGAATCAGACTAACATTCGCTAACATTTTCACCAACACCAGAATCCTCTTGAAATACATTTACAGAGGGTGAAGCTCAATACAAATACACGGGCATCAGCTAATACACTGCTTTAGCAGCCTGAGGCTACACGACTTTTACATGTCAAATAGCAACAAACGTTAGCTACAAGCTTACAAGGGGAGAAGGGAAGCGCAGTGAGTTGAGGCATTTCAAACACTTTCAAATATTATTTTGCAATAAGCTACATATGAACGGCATGGCCAGAAGTGAATTGTTGTCAGCCATCAAGAAGATGATCCATTGCTGCTATGAGAAATTTGGGGGTCAGAAAAGTGATATTAATTGGTCATAGCAGAAGAGTCTCAGACCTCTGCTGATACTTAGATTTGTACCCTGCAGAGGCCTTCATGAGCAGGCCATAGATTCCAATCCTGCCTAGGCCATCTGCTGCACTCTGGTACTTCTTATGGTGAAAACAGGATGAAACAAGCTGGATTGGGAGACACATTAAGAAATCATGTCTTTGTGACTGCTCAGGCAAAGGCCATCCCCCATTCACTTTGCCCTGCACACAGTGGTCTCCAGTGTGCCCAGAGCTCACAGATGCAGCTGTTTCATAAGCAAGCAGCATACTGGATGGCTAAAGATAAAGAGGCAAGAAGCACAGTGCCAGCAGAGTCGAGGCAGGCCAGTGGGAAGCTGATGTGAGTGCTGTTGCTCAGGGTGCGTTTTTGTCTGTGGCCAACATGCTTTTTCACGATTCCCAAAGTAGCACTTATCATAAACAGCAGATTGACTGGGAAGCACACTGCTTCACTTAATGCCTCCTACTGTCCCTGTCAGACTCCTACCCCAGACAGTCTCTTGAAGTTAAAGATGGAAAACCTAAGAAATATCAAAAAGTAGAATCTTTTTATAAAACATCTACAATCAAATTATATGACAAATATTCAGCATTGCAAAAGCTACCTTGACTTACTTTTGCTATATCTTCAGACATCAAAACCCAAAGTTTTTGTTTTGCTAACAAACAGATTTTGGAACCACCTCCTCTCCCTTAATTACCTCCTCAATACAGCGTTAATACTCTAACTTTTTCTCAGTGCATGTTGCACCATCTATTTCTAAAGATTTCCACTACAAATGTATAGGACTATTCAATACCCCATATTCCCCAACCCCATTATATCTTAGCTTTCATTAAGATTTTCTAAGACATTTCAGGTTTTCTCCACAGTTTTGAGACACTTGCTGGGAGGGAATACATTTCCAAACTATTTGTTTTCTCATGAAAACTGGGTTTTGCCTGTGTGCCAGAATCAGCAGACATTTTATAAATAGCTTTGGACAGATGACAGGAAATGATGCAACATCTCAGGCCACTCCACAGAGGGCAACTGTCTGAAGTGCTCAGGGAAGAGGGACTTGTACCATTGACTACTACACAGGGGAAAAAATGCACAGAAGCATCATTTACTACAGAGGGTATCAGACTTCTGGAACACAAGATCTCTATCTTATTACAGCTCAAGTAAGAAGGCCATTTGCTTGCAACTACACTACAATGAAAAACAGAAAAATTAAATTTTCCTTTGAAGAAGAAAAACTGACCAGAATTGTCTAAATTTGCTTTGTCTTTTACTCTCAAGGAGGAGCTTTCACCTCCTAACATGCTATAAATGCCAACACATGCATTGGACATTCTCCAGACTCTGATGGTGCCCAAACAGTGGGATCATCTTCTTACCCTGGTATTTCCCATCAGCTTCAGCAAAGGCTCTTCCAACCCAAACTGCTTTAAATGGGCTCCAATAATAGTTGCTTAGAGGTTAATCTGTGTCTATTCATCTGATCCCAAGAACTATCTGTTCCTTTTTGCAATAGTAATACAGAATGGAGCATCAACTCACTGTCTCGTTTTGTTTCCATCAGCTTCCATGAAGATAAAGCACAGTAATTTAACCCCAAATAAATGCTTTATTTGGAATAGAGGCAGACTCTCAGCATTCTTAAGTTCATGGCAAAACTCAACAGATTTAACTTCAATGCAGTGACTCCAGCCCTCTTCCACTACCAAGCTGCCTCCTCTTCCTAACAGCAGCAAGCACCTCTCAGCCCACTCCTTACCACACTTTAAAACCACCGATGACTGAACAGTATGCTGTATATGGAAGACTACAAGTATTAGTGAGAAATAGAGTGTACCTCCCCAGCAGATGTGCTTTTTGAGTCATTCACCCAGAGAGTGATGCATTGAAGTCCTCTACGTTCCCATGTTGCAGTTAAGCATCACACAGGGCTAGAAGAGCTGGCCTCGAAGCAACCATGGACCAGTCTCCTTTCTGCATTGGGTACTAGAAGCGTGTGAGCATGTAAGCACCCAACTCGTCTGTACAAGGGCATCGTCATAACCACCCACAGTGCTTTCTCCCACAGACCCAGCATCGGGGAGCCTAGCCTGAGACTTTACTTTAACAGAGAATTGCATATCTGATCCCTCTTGCAACCATACCTCAGAGGCATCCATCCTACTTTCAGGAGTGGATGGTTTCTACTTATCATTTGTAAGCTATCTGTTCCCAAGACAGACAGAAAAGCCTAGAAGCACTCTTACCTGTGAAAGGAGTAAATAGCACATGACACATTTTTGGGGCTTTTGTACTGATTTTACCCATGATCTAAATTTCTGTAAGTCTAAAGAAGAACTTGATTTTTTTTCATTAAATATGACTGAATCTTTGTTATTTTAGAAACGTAAGATTTATTACCTCTATTAGAGGTACAACAGTGCTAAAACTGGGCCATCCCAAACTTTCTCAGTTAAAGGCTATGCAAACAGTAATGGGATACATCTGTCCATCTATACATTGCAGGACATAAAAGCAAATTCACTCATTAGTGGGTGTTCACACTCTACATGTGTGCAGGAGAGAAGGGTACAAGAAAAGGTGGACAAGGCTGTCAGCCTTTGCAGAGCTCAGTGAGAGCTCCAGTGCATGAGATCCAACTGTGTCCTTAATGACCACAAGCATAAAAACCCCTAAAATGTAAACCCAGACTTCATTCTTTTCTGCACTTGGAAAGAGATCTTGTGTATCTTTTTTGCTTTTTGACCTATGAGGAAATGTGTCTCACATGCCTACTCACTGCACCACTGGATAACCTCCTCCACAGAGACATTCTCTTCTTGTACAGGGCTCGTGCAGACTGTTTCTCAGAAATACCTCCATAGGATAACCCGGTGCTGAAGAATCACTGAGAAGCAGTCCTAGAACCAGAAAGTTATCTTGTATAGGTAAACATTTCACTGTATAGTTATGCCTAGAGGTTCTTTAACAATCTGAGTAGTGAGATTTACTTTGCAAGTGAGCTGGAATTAAGAAAGATAAAGAGGTAGAGAAACCTGCTTTTAGTGCATTAGCATTCTCTTATCTCCAGCATGTCTCTGAACAGTTTTCAATCACATTCAGTCAAAAATTGTTAAATGAAAACTTAAGAGATACCACATACATCTAAAGATGTATTTCGTGACAGGGGAAAGGTATTCCTCCCTCATTCTTTGTGTTCTATGAAACACTGAAGAGCCATTTAAGCCTCAGTTAAAATCAATCCCTGATAAACCTATTTTAGTAAACACAAAAAGTTGCTAATCATTATCTCAAATTTCTTATTGTTTAATCTGGACACTCCCAAAACAAAAGCCATCAAGATGATTCAAAGAGGAGTTTCAACCTTTGGACCAGCTCTAATTGCAATACTTCGTTCTCATGATTGCTGCAATTCAACAGACTCCAACATGAGCATAGCCTTCATGTGTGGTCTGTGACCTACTCGCTCCAGCATTGCCCTGGATGACAGCAAGAGCTACCACATGGTTCCTATCTGTAATCTGATGTCCCCAGTGGCTCACAGCACCACAAACCAGCTGAAAGACCTTCTTCTGTTCCCTTGCATCCATTATCATAGAAGTTACATGCACAAATCCATTCACTCGTGTTCAGTAGTGGGAGACTATTTGTGACAGGGTCAGGCAGTGCAGTTGGAGATCTCACTTGGCCACCCAAAGCAATGAAGAATCAGGCTTCAGCCACCAGACAGCAGTGTGAAAACTCTTCCTGGTAGTCTGTGTCTTGAAATGGTGGCCAAGAGAGGTAAGACTGCAGCTCACAAACCTCTCAGCTTTTCCTTGCTGCCAACTTTTCCAGGACAGACAGCCTCTCTAGCTACAGACTTGTTTTGGAAGAGTTATATCCCAGAAATCAAGGATGGACACAAGGCTTGGCTCCTGCTTTCAGAGTTGAACCATCCTGCTGGGGCTGGATGAGGACTGACTATCTAAATACTTCCTACAAATCCAGAGTAAAGTGAGATTATTATGGTTTGTGATAATATCCCTGTTTAAATAATTAAGGCAATTCATTTGCTCGTAGCAAATATGATTCAAGGACTACATGTAGAATTTGTGATCAAAGTACTACCCTATAGCCCATATTTATCATCCTAGGTCCAGTGACATTTGTTAGTAAATACAAAAGTAATCATTGCTAAGTGATGGTAAATCAGTGGCAAGGCTTGAACAGGCTGTTGTGAAGTAGGAAAACTTCAACCAAGAACCCGTGGTAAATGCTGAAATCAAGTGAAACAGCAGGGTAGTAATGGAAACTTTTGAACCTTTTCACACAGAGGAACAAGAAGATTTATCTTCCTGATTGCTCTAATGTTTCAGATAGCAGGAGAACATGGGCCTTAATGTCAGCTAGTAAACTTCTCTGACCTTTGAAGGAAACTCCATGTGACATGACAATCACAGTAATCAGAGCAAGGTCTATCTGCTCTGGTACAGCTTCACTGCATGAGAAGATACTCCTTTTTCTCCTCACAAGTGCTTAGTGCTCTGCTTCATTCATTGCACAAGACAGATAGTGCTCACCTGATTACCAGTAATTGGATACCACAAAAAATAAAATCAGTGTACTGCCCTATGTCCTATTCATCACATATTGCTCCAGTCTGAGGACAGAGCCGCCAGAGCTTAAGGGCTCTGCAAATACCCATTAAATTAATTTCTACAATCTGCAAGAATATCAGGATATTATCATTTCCACTCTCCTATACTGAGTCACAAACATCAAGGTCACAGTAGCCCTTAATAGCAGATGCACAATTTAAGACTGCTAGAACTGAATTTTGCAAGGAATTTGTACTTTATTCCACTGTTCAACTTTTCAATCCACTTTTCAAAGTCATTGGTACTTCTTGCACCAACTGCAGATTCCCAAAGCTCTGAATTACCAGTTTTTGCAAGTTATTCTAGGCTTTGTTCAAGCAGTTCTGATTTTCCCCAGCACCAGAAGCCCCCAAGTAGCTGTGCTTGTACGCCCTGAGTAGATGTGTCTGCACACCCCCCCACACCAGTCTCTCCACTCCTTCTCATCTGCTCATCTAGTTTCTCCAAGGCTCCTCCCTTTTCCCAGTTTCTATTTTCTCCTTTCCAATTCAAATCTCATTTTTACAAGCTTTTTCTTTCAACCTACTCCTTAAAAATCTCCTACCTATTTGGTCCTTGTTTCTTCTGCATGTGAGTCAGGTAGCTACCTCCAGCTTCTTAACTGGAGCCAACAGGAGCCTCTAAAAGCAGTGCATGGGAAGAATATTCCAGTTATATTCAGTGAAGGCACCCAAACCCATCACAGCTTGCAGCAGTCTGCGGAGCAGTCGCAGGAAAATTTCTGTTCAGAAGTTGACTGGGCTGGAGCACACCCAGGACCGACAGACAGTGTGGGAATTTATCTGCCACCACATCTATCCAGTCTGCAAAACCTGAGGTCTCCAGTTCATAGACATCAAGAGATTTTCCACAGAGATAAAACCTGCATCTTTGATTCTGGATTTCAAGAGTGCTCTCCTCTACTGGAACAGGCAAGAACCTTTTAAAAACTTTTTTTTGTTTCCCTCTTTTTAAGTAAGGCAAAAATCAATGCTCTCCTCCACCCTAGTTCATGTAAAATAATAAAATATTTGAGCTAAATGTTCCAGCAAAGTTCAGGTTTGGAAATATACCTGACACAAAAATGTTTCCATCCAAAGAATTACCTGTCAGCAATCACAGTCTATTGAAACTGAGGCAAGCACTGAGACTAAAGCAATCCCAACACAAGAGCTTCCCAGCCTTGCCCGAGCCACCGAGGGACTGCAATGCCACGTTCTGCTTTGCTACGCCGCTGCTCCCCACGCCTCTCCATCACAGCTCCTCTGCCTGGGCAAAGGAACAGGCACATTCACACCTTCTCCTCCGCTGGCAGAAGGTATTCAGAAAGCTAACTCTGGCTGTGTCACCTCTCCATGCAGCCTTCTCCGGTCATCCCCCTGGGCCGGAAAGCCGCTAGCTGTCAGGGAAGGTGCTGCTAAGAAGGTCTTCCTACACAGGAACACATTAGGGAGGAAAAAAGGTGAACCAGAGAGTTTCTGAGAAAGATATGGCCCTGTCAGTGTGTCCTCATGGGTCTGTGAGAGGTTGCTGGGGGGCACAGGGAAGCCCCACAGGGGCACTCGCTGCTGGGATGCAGAGGGCCCTATTCAAGCTTCTCTTCCCCTTCGCAAAGGTATTTTGGGAAAAGGCTCTCAGCAGTGGAAAGCCAGAGGCTGCTTCCTGTAAGAAAATACCCCACTCCCCAGCACAAAGTTTCTTCTCATTATTTTGCTGACAAGCAGTCATGCAGCCTCTCGACCACCCAACCCCTGCTGCTTCCTCTGCATTCTGGGCACAGACCCCGTGCCCCCTCACTGCCATTACCAGGCTGTGGGGCAGCCAGGAGACCCGGGGTTACCGAGTGACCCCAGGAATTAGGGGAATGCACAGTGAAGGAGGTGAACAGATAAGCGTTTAAATAATCTCCATCATCATCAGTTTCTCCGTAATCTCAGTTTTTGGCTGGTTGGAGGGAGAGACAAACCACATGTAACTGTGCAGGGGATGGGGACAACAGCAACATTAGTTTGACTTTCTGATGGCTACAGAGGCTGTAATTTCTTTTTATTTCCACTGTATCCTACGTGAAAAGCATTTCAAGACCTGCCCCACCCCCCAGACCCTATTATGGAAAGCTGGATCTCAGAAAGCTGTTTTCCAACGTGTCAAATTCAGATTTTGTGGCTCTGTTTGACAGTTTTATGAAGACAGCATTAACCCCCGACTGTGCATAAGCAACCAGGTCACTGAACACCAGGAGCGCACAACTCAGTACCCCGGTGCCTCGCCTGGGTTAGATGTACTTCTCAGAGCCCCCATCTCTGGCCTCAGCAGAGTCTGTCCCACCCCTCTGTCATTCAGCAGCCGGCAGGTCAGCTCCCAGGACCTTTACCAAGCACGAGCAGAAGACCTCAAAGAGAGATGGCTCCATCCCACTGCTGCTGCTCGCACGGGTTAAGGCCGCAAGTGCACCAGCGAGCCCACCCACTCCCACGCCACCGCCGCCTGCGGGACCTCTCGGGCTGGCCCCACGCGGGTGGCTGGGCACCCGCTGCTGTGGGGTGGCTGTCTCACCTGCAGCAGGTACACAAACTGTACACAAACTTCAGCAGAATGCTGGCAGCTGCAGCAGGCAGAATCTACGAAACACATCCCCAAATCCACCCTTGTGTACTTTAAAACAAACATTTATATATGCTGCTGGGGGTGGCAAAAAATAGCCTGAGTCCCCAGTCTACCTTGTTTTATCACGTGCAGAGCTGAAGCTCTGAGGCTCCTCTCCCTCTGCAGAGCAAACACAGCATTTGCAGGAATAAAGCTGTGCTTATATAAGCTTCTGAGAATGCCAAGTTGAACGTCTGACAGAGGAAAAACTTCTGGTAAACTATTTTTTGTCTTTGAGAGATCTGATCTATCTTCTGTGCACTCCTGACCTTCAGAAAGTATTTTCATCTCACACGTTAAGTATAACAATCCTCTTAACAAGAGAACATTTTGTTAGAGCTTTAAATTGGGTTACGTAAATTATTTGTAGTTCTAACAGCAGGTTTCTCTTCTGTCCACTGGGACAGTTGTTATGAGATTGCTACAAAGTTCATTCGCAATCACTGCAGATAACCATCTGAAGGGACTGTTGGAAATGAGATTTTGTCTGGGGGCTATGCTATGAGTTTATTGAGGCTTTTTATGAAAGCAGCATTTTTGCCAAATAATTTGCAATACAGTAACCTGCATGAGAATTAAAAAATCCCTGATGCGAATAGTAAATAGAGGAAAAAAAAATTCCAACTCCCAAAAGCTTTAGGAGGAACAGAACAGAGGGCAGAAAACCCCAGCATATATATATATGTATGTATATAGGTGGTACTGAGTATATCTCAATCCATGAGTTTACTCTTGTTGACCACAGTGAGAATTGCAGTTGGGATTGGGCTCTTTGTTTCCACCAAGTACTTGTTCAGAAAAAAGCAGAGTGGAAAAATTATTCAAGAAGTAACAGCACTACTTCTAGCATTACATCAGAGCAGTCAGTGACTTAGAAACACATTTTGAAGTACTCCCTCTTCACTCTTTTCTTCTCTACAACCCCTAACCAGGCATAGGATTAGACAGTGATTTTGAATGGGAAGAATTCTCGGGCAGTAAAAGCCTCCTGCCTCCCTTTCTCTCACCACTGGTAAGGCTGATTGGGAAAAAAAGTTTCTACTGATTTCTTCAGGGGTGGGAAAAGGAGGGCATCATTTATAAATTGGAAATAATTTTTTAGGTTCCCCATTATATTTATGAGCTATTTAAAAACCCCAACAAAGCAATAAACCAATATTTTATTCAAATGGAAAGCATTTCATTTTACTTTAAGAAAACTGATTTGCTAAAACAAAACTTTAAAATGAAAAGTTTCAAATCAAAATATGGACATTTCATTTTAAAATCTTTGTAAGAGCCTTTCAGATTTTTTTCTCCCTAAGTAGCAGGGAGCAATGAGTTAAAAGTTTCTTCCAAGATAAATATGAACAACCGAGCAAATCCAGTAAACCCCATTTCTACACACTCCTGCTGGCATTAAGTTCTCCACAACAGTGGTCCAGAAATCAACAAACCCAGCCACCCCTTCTGCAGCATGAAGGTACTCCAAGGAGTGACATTTTCAAGGAGAAGAAACCTGTGGGTTTGTAAACCACACAGACACACATGCACAAGCACAAGAACCATGCAAAAGGTGCTCAGCAGAGGAGGACCTTTACCCACAAAACTTAACATCTACTAACATTTCCAAATCTGCACGGGAATGCTTTGCCTTGGTATTTTCAATTGCATTGAGCTAACTCGTGATGTTTTATCTTTTCTTCATATTCCCTCCCCTTCTTTGTTTGATGCCAAATATTTATTTTCAGCAGTCTATACAGAGTTGTCTCATGAATTTATTAGCAGTCTCTCTTATAATACTTTATCTACAGAGAACGCAATGCATTAGTACTTCTAGGTACAGTGTTAAGTGTTCCTCTGCATTATCTAGAGACACTAGCTGACTAATATACAATGATTATTTATATATTATTATTTTGGTAACTCTCAAAGAGAGAGATATGTTTTTAAGTGTTAGTTAGAAAGATTGATCTTAATTCTTCATACTTCTTTCTCTCTAAACAAACATCTTATAGAATACACACAGACATTTAACTTACCATTACTGAAGCTATCTTTTGACTTCCTCAGTATCATTAATATTTAAGCAGAAAGAACAGAACAAACTGTTACACTAATGATACCACACCAGAACTAACAAAGTAATTTTTAAAAAGTCATCCAGAAGAAGTGAGAAGGTCGACCAGAAAATGCAAGTCAGGAATAGCTGTGCTCCGATGAGGAGGGGAAGGTTATGTTGCTGTGATATGAGTAGTGCACAGCTGTTACTCCAGTAATAATTCATTATATTAATATTTAAATGAGAAGAGGAGGAGGGCATGAGATTGTGTGTGACTCAACAGTCCCTCCCTGTCCTTAAGCAGAAAAATAGGCCACCAATACAGAAAGAGCATTAGGAGCTATAGAGTGGGAAGGTTTGTTTTCATTACCTCATGAATAAAAGCAGGCAAACTGGTCCCCAAAGACATCTAGAAGTTATCCTGGTTTTACTATTGCAAGTTAAACTCTGTTTCTACTCTCAGAAGCAGCCATTACCTAACAAACCAGTGCTCTAGGTCTGTACCTGGTGTTTCTTAGAGTTCACTTCCTGCAAAGAGCTGCCCACAGGAGCCTCACCTAGCAGTTCCTCACAGGGAATTGCTGAATTGCTGCTGTACTTTGCCATTTATCTACAGACACGTCAATAGAACCCATTTCTTTAATCAGTGCTTACTTACCTCCAGGCTTGTTTCATTATCTTGGGCCATCGGGGTCTCTGGCATGGGCAGGCTTAGGAAACCTGTGGCACCTGAGGAGACCTGTGGCACCTGAGTTGGAGCAGGAGTGGCTGCCTGCAGGAGAAGGTGTTGCGAGGAGCAGAGCCTCAGCCCCGGGGAGCCTGGGGGAGCTTCAGGAGGTAGAGCAGCAACACCCAGCAACAGCAGGCTCAGCACAAGGTGGAGGGCTGGAGGAAACAGCTGATGCAGGCATAACCCAGACAGATGTGGGTGGCATCCCTGGCAGCAGAGGCAGCCTGACCACGCTTGGTTGCATATAGGGTTGCACAACTTTATCCAACAATTCAATATAAACACACCGCTCACATGCTAGGTTTTTTGGGGGGGGCTGGGTTTTTCTTTTTAATTCTGTACAACTCCTCCTTGTTAGATGAAAGAGTGTTACTATGACACCCCTGGCTGAGCATCGCCTTGTTGACTATATAACTCTATAAAAGTAATAAGCAGCCATTTAACCAGAAATACAGACACAGACTCCAGAAATGGCCATGAGGCTAAATAACAAATAGTTTGTAACGGAACAAACCCAAAGAGAAGCATTCAGCTTAGTGCTCGGCAGGAAAATACAAGGTACACAAAGTACAACCATTGAGAGATGCCAAACTCATGCAGTTAACATCAGTTCTCAGCACACAAAGGTAAATTCTTCTCCAGAAATTTTCTATTTTTTCCTATTCAAACAGAGACATTCTCCTCCCCTTCTTTTCATTAGTCTAATCCTTCAAGATCAAGTTTGCAAACAGCCTGAATTAATGTTGATATTATTTTTAGCTGACTGATATGAAGGTTTTATTCACTGCATCCTGTACAACAGGATCTGTGTTATTAATAAATTGCAGAAAACACCACTCATCAGATCTTCTACGTATCTGTTGTCAGCGTCCCAGTACAGTGACCATTTAAAACTGATCTTCATAACTTGCTACAAGGGTTTGTACATGAAGCAAAATCAGACCCCTGGGCACATTGGAGGAATGGGGAGTATTGATCTTGACTGCTCACAAGACTGGATGACAAGGGTCTGCAGGAAGATACCCTCTTCTCTGTATTAGTAATTACACTAATGCAGGAGAGGTTGGGCTCTTCCTCCTTGGATTTTGGGAGTGCTGGAGGAACAGACCTGCCACACTGGCTTTAATCTCTGGCAGAGCCCTCCCTCCAGCTCCACCACCACTTGCTGCCTCATGGGTAGGACAGATACACAAGGCTGGAATTAGCCACCTACCCTGTTAGCACTCCCAGCTGGGACTCATATGTTTTCAGTCACATGCGGAGGCAGAAGCCATCCTCCAATTCCTTGAGCTTCTGCATCAGCCTCTAGTGACAGCTCTAGCTCCAACAAGTATCTGCCTACTGTGAGTTTGAAGACCATTTGCATTCCCAAAGCTGCACCCTCACTAGTATCTCAGCAAGGGCTCAGTCTTCAACCAGCTTGGATGCTGACTTGTGTCTCTGGCCACAGAAGAGTTGAGGAAAAATGTTGGAAGAAGCAGGAGTCCTTAACATAGCAAACATCTCTTTCTAAGTGAAGGGGTTGGATCTGGTCCACAGGAATGCAAAATATTTGCTGCTCTCTATACTAGTAGTACCAAACATCATTTAAGATAAGTGAAACTTGCTCCCTTCCTCCTTGTACATCCTCCTCCACACTATATACACACATACTATTTCAGAACCAAAATCCTCCTTGTGCAAGCAGTTGTCCAGATTTCAAAACATTCATGGACAATTGCTAAAATAATCTGCAGAGCAGCCTCCAGTTTTCCCATTGATCTTCAGTAGCCTGAAAAGGTTAACAAGCCAAAGAGGTCTCACTACTATTCCCTCCTTCCTTTTAGTGTGCATTTTAAAATGCAACTGCATGAAGCACAGTAATACACATTAACAAGGGGAGAAGGCTAATGTATCACTTTAAATCAAGAAAAACTGTGGACAAAGGTTAAAAAGCCTTTGCAACCACTGAATTGTTAATTGAAGGTGAATGTGTGATAGAAGATAAACATTTTCAGGGTCAGCTGACAGATTTAATAGCTTCCATAAAATACCACATTGCAACAGCTTTTATACTGTCTTTATGGGTGACCATCAATTTCCATCTGGGCTTGGTGGCAACCAAATCAATGTGCAAAGTTTGAGGAGGCCCAGAAGCCCAGGCTCAGTTCTTGCTCTTCTTCCAGTGACAGTAGTTGCTAGTTTAATCCAAACCCATAGTCTTGGTTCAGAAGGGGCTCCAGCCTCTGCTGACAAATACCTTTGAGGTCAAGACTTTTCAGGCTTTGTCCAACGTCTGCCCAAATGCCACACCGTTCCAGCCTATGCTCTTAGTTAAAAAGAAAAAAAGAAAAAAGAAAAGGCAAATTCACCCAATTCTTTTTGTTTCTAAAATACAATATTAACAAGGGAATCCTGCCTGAGGAGGCTACCACTAATTCCTCAAGTGCCCTTGGATGTCCTTTTGTGCTGAAATTCCTCTCCTGTGGATTCAGGGGTAGCCTCCATTCACCTTGGAGAAGACATGTGCCAGTTAGAGAAGGAATGAGTACCAAATTCAAAGATTGGTCAGTGGCAGTTAGTTCCATTGGTGAGTCTCATTTCAAGAGAAGTAACCTAACTCCTAACTCAGGAGGTATCACACCACTCATTCATTCTTCTTATAAGCAAGCATCAGGCCCCCACCACAGTCACAGAGAAACTCATGGACACAGAAGAGTTCACTGCAAGGCTGGCTGCTGCACTTGCCCTAGGAACAGAGGGATCAATGTGAAGAGCCATGCTGACACCAAAAACCCCAAACCCTCATCACATGCAAATTCTAATTTAATTAGCAGCACTAGGGTTTAAAGGTATGACCACCACATGCAGACTGCTGGGCCCAGCCCCTGGCATGGTCAAACACAGCCTGCACCCATGACCAACTTCTCCCTAACCAGATGGGCTCCATAGTTTGGTCTTTCTAGATGAAACCAGGCAGTCATGCTTCCTGAAGGCCACACAAGTGGACAAACTCCCCTCTGGCTCTGCAAAGGCCATGTGGCTCACTTGAGGAACTAACAAATGCTCTCAGAAGTGCTGTGTCTAACTTAGATTTCGAGTAACAGCAGCAAGGCTTACATAGTTGTTTATCAGTCAAAAAAAGAGGGGTAGGCTTTTTATAGTCTAAACTTTATGAAGTGATAAAGATCTATGAATCATCTAACATGCAGTTTATCTACAGACAAATAAGATTAAAAATAGAGCAGGTAGTTTCGTCTCTTTTTTTTTTTTTTTTTCTTTTTCATTGGAATGGAAACAAAAAGAAAGCAGTAGATGAAGAAAAAGAAGGCTGCTGAGGTTGCTGAGCACAAGGCTATGGCTGAGGACTGCAATGAGAGCTTCCTCAATTATTATATTACCCTAATGAGAGGCCCAATCTTAGGTACTCTCAAGTGGCCCTTTTCTGTAATGAGGATCTCAGTATTTGGCCTGTTCATATTTTTAATTTCTCTGCACTTGGTCCAGGAAATCACAAGGCTTGGCATTTTACTGCTGGAATCGATGCAAAGACTTCTGACTTTTAAGAGCTTGGCTCTGCCTCAGAGTTTTTTAATCTTTCCTTTCCTAAATGTAATTGATTGACCGGAGTGTGCATCCCTGGGTCAGTTTTCAACTCATGAACCAAATAGCTCCTCTTAACTTGGAAGAAATCCCAACAGTTTCCCAAAGAATTTTCCTTGGGACAGTCTGGAAACCCTCCTTTGTCAATAAATAATTTCTACCAAGTGAAACACTGACAGAGCTACTCCACTCAGCTAACTATACCATGAAACATTAACCTCCTTCCCTGCCCCGTGGTGGCAGAGACTGTGTTTTGCTGCTTCATGACCCATGTCTGACCTCATTGTGGACTCCTGTATTTTCAGCACACCTCCTTGAGGTTCGGGATTGAGTTACATGGCACCTACATTTAAAGCAGCAGATGAGAAAAAGCAACTTTGATTTCTTCCTTGTCTCTACTGGGCATTATATACAGTGAGAGGGGGCAGATAATACCAGGACCACCTGTTCCTCACCCAAGGATGCTTGGTTTCCCTGACACACACACCCCCCCACAGCCTGGCAGTAGTGCTGCCTGATGTAAGGGGCTCTGCCTGCCATCACCTGGGGATCTTGCTGCTCCAGCACACTCAGAAGAGCTGTGGCTCTGAGGGCTGGGGAGGAAGAGAAGAAATATGCTGCCAAGGAGAGCAAGGGCAGATGCCCACTGCAGAACCAGATGGATATGGGACCATAGGGGCCACTCTGCTGTGACACAACATGTGTCCCTGACAGAGCTCCTTGGACACAGCCATGCCCAGCAGTTGGTAGCACAGTTGGGCAGCACCAGCAAGTTCAGTAGCACCACTGTCACCTCAGAGGTCCCTGAGGCTGAGTGACATGGGTGGCACATACTTGAATGCCATTACACTTTCAGTTGTGCCTGCAGCGAGACAGGGCACAAATTTGTACCATTGCTGCTGGGCAGGAACCGTGACACTGGAGACACCAGGGCTATTGTTCCATGGAGCTCCAGGACCTTGTGATAATTCTTGAGGGTTTCAGAGGGTGAGATGCTCTGGGAGACCCCTGTCACTCCAACAATCCCACCAGAGAGGGTTTGCCCAGAAGAAGGTCATGCATGATGCCAGAGCAGCACATGGGCAGAAGCCACCTCACCAGTATCCTAATTGACACCTATGCCTCTGGCTCTTCCCTATGCACTCCTTCCAACCTCACCCCTGCACTGAGCAGTTTCTTTACACCCACATATCTCCACACCCACAATTCTCTCTCCTCCACCTGTCATGATATGCAGCCTCGCTGTGCTGACAAGCCCACGCCACACTATTCAATCTTGCTAGCAAGCCCAGAAAAGGAAGCCTTGCTCAAGCCCCTACTCTTGGGGTACAAACCAAGCAGAGCACCAGATCTCCCTTGCTGACTCATATCCAGAGGAGCTTTATGCCTGGTGGCATTGTCCTGCACAGGTGTCCATTTCAGGAGGGCTGCAAGGCTTTGCCAAGCCTGTGCCAGCAGCCCAGAGCTGTTTTGTAATTAGGATGCTCCACTCGAGCAAGAGAAGTTGTTAAGAGAGACAAGTATAGAAGAATGTTTGTGGAAAGGGCTGGGTAAGGAAAAACAAGGCAGTTTAATGTTCTCACAAAGAGCACTGATCCAGAAAAAAGAAAAGGAAAATATATTTCTTTTCATTAAAAAACAAAACCAAACCCACTTTTCCTTCAGTGCAGGTAGACTGCAGAGCCTCCTGCATAAAGGCTCTTACAGCCCTGCTAGCTGGCCCAGACTTGACAGTGCTGCACTAGGAGAAAGAAAAACGCCAAAACAAACAAACAAAAACCCCACTCTTACTCAGAAGTCAGCCCTCTGCCTGCAACCTGCACACGCTAGTCACAGCACAACCAGGACAGCCAAGGAGTGATTAGGTCAATTTACAGGAACAAGCTCACACAGCTCAGAGTCCACAGCTCCCTGGAGGGCCCCGCGCTTTCACCAGGGCTGGCCAAGTCTGACACAGGCAGGTCCTCTCTCCCCTTATGCCTTGGCTTCTCTTTAGAGCTTTGCTCCCAGAGGCCCTGGGCAGATCCCGAGGGACACAGGGAACAAAGTAGATGCCAAGTCCTGGCCAAGCTCTGCCAGGCTCAAGGTAACAAAGGGCCCTAAGCTGCCCTGTGCTTCTGGATGTGAGACTCTGGTTTTGGGCTGCTCATTAGCGTGCTCATTAAGAGGTGTCCAGTACCAATCTGCAAGGCTCAGCAGAAGAAATCCAAAGGAAAAGCCATACGGCCCTCGGTTATCTTGATGTCCAATTAGCACGTCTACTTATGAGAGCTGCTACTGCCAGGCCAAGTGCCTCAGCCTGGAGCGCCCACCACTGAGGTTGATAATGCTGCAGATTTGGCACCTGGGCCTCCACACTGCCACCTGTGTGGACTGCTCTGCCTGCTGGGTGCCAGCCACCCGGTGAGTCCTCAGCCCCTTCCCGCTCAGCATGAAGGAGTTGTCAGTGGAGCTATCTATGGGATACTCTCTTGGCTGACATCTCCCTCCAGAGCTTGTGGCTGAACTCTCATTATTTTGTCTTCAGCACCAGCAGCTCTTATACTTTCAACAGAGATGCTAAAGCAGACTGAGATATTACTTGAGAAAGCCAGCTCTCTGCTCTACCTGCTTTACCTGTTCAGCCTCCCTTACAGTCCTTCCTTGGCCCAGCTAAAGTCATCTCAGCAACTTGGATGGTAAAACATTTAGCCTTAAGGTCACAGCTGGGGCAAAGCTGTAACAGGGCAGCATAGACACGACCATCCTTATACAGTCCTACAATTTCTGCTGTAAGAGATGGTGTTAGTGCCTGCTGTACATGCCCAGCCATGCGAGGTGAATCCATAAGGAGCAATTCACCCTGCTGCCTAGTGACTTGACCCAAGAGGTTTGGATGTGTATATTCAGAGTCTAGAAGCATAACATCCACAACAGATACACCACCCCAAACATGGAAATATTCCTGCCACATCCTCACTGTAGCTGGCTTAGCCTTGACCCCTGTAAATGAAGAATGCCTAAGGCTGGTGAAGAAGGTAGAAAAATCTCTCTCAGGAGCTCAAACTCCAGAACAAACAACTGTTACAGGGATAGGGAACAAGGGAAAGAGGAAAGGGAAAGAAGGAAGGGAAAATATTCAACAGAGGTTGTATTGTGCATGAGGATCAGGCAGCTTAAAGTGCCATAAAATCCTTTATACAAATGTTCTTGAAGTAAAACAAAAAGCAGCTATTCTCCGGGAAACCGTAGCTACCCTCAGTGATTATTACAATAGCCAGAAGGATGCAGTATTTTTTCCTTTTTGAATGAGATGCTATCACTAGTGGCATCCACCTGTATACTTACAGAATACTTTAGATGAGTATATCAAGTTCAAATGGAAACAGTTTAATACATTTATATACCCAGGCTGGATAGGGCTTTGTTCAATAACCATTTCTCATGGTGAGATAAGGGACAGAACTGAAAGCAGCCATTAACTGTCAATCAAAGCACACATCAGTTTATTCATGGCTTTCCTTACCCCTGGGAAAGGATAAACAGTTTAGATATCCCTCAATTAAATCTCTCCAGGATCACCTAGTCACAGATTTGCTTTTGATATCCTACTTTTAAAACTTTTTGTTGCTGTCTACTGCATTCACTACAGGCAGAGTTGGTGCAGCATTACATTTTTTTGTTTTAATCCTTGCTTTTGCCAGAAGCTTAGTCAACATCTTGAGTCCTACCCCACTTGCTCAGACAAAATCTCACTGATCGAAAAGATGAATGGGGCTCATTTCCTCATTTTGTCCCTTGGGACAAGAAACATACTTAATAATGCTCCAGGTTACATATGGCTCAGATATACTGCCCGAGTCTTCCAGTGCTGCCTGTTCTGGAGCAGATTTCCTGTATCCCAGACAGCTTCCCATTTAAACAGGCACACACTTCCTTCCCACCATGCAGGTGGGACTGTAAGCACCTACAATCCTGCCTTATTAAGCCCATATCTTCTGAGCAGGTCACAAGGGCATATTGGAAGAAAAGAGGTCGTGTTTAAGCCGCCAAACAGCTATTCTTTCACCAGAGCAGCAGCAAAACCAGTGCTGCACAGATCCATAGAGGAAATTCTGCCATAATAAGCTTAGATCAGAGTCCAGAGTAGGTGGAAACATGCCAGTTAATGACTTCCAGCTCCAGCATGGAGAGCACACTGGAGGAGGACAAATGGAGCAGTGTCTGTCCTCAGCTTGGGAAGTCACAGAGCTCCTTTCTGCTAGATGCTCCATTTGTGTATTTGGAGAGGGGGTGGCTATAGGGATGGACACACACAATGACAATTAGAAACATGCCACACATTTGGATCTCAAATCAGACGGACTTCCCCAACATTTTGTGGTATTAATAGTTGGCTCTTCATTTAACCCGTTACAGGACAGAGCTATTATATGAATTCAGATGGTGCACCGAGTCCTGAGACTGGTACTGCTTCTCCCTTGGGGCTGGGAAGGCAGGGAAGGGAGGGAGGGCTGGGAGCCCACAGCCTGCACCTGCGTCTTTTCTTACTTACAAACTTCATCCCAGGCACTTTCAAAAGATACTGAGCTTGTCATAGAATAAAGGGCACAGCCACAACCTCGTCCTTCACAGGACACGGAGACATCCTCCAGCATGTAGCCAAGGCATCCACCCGGGACTACAGGACAAGGGAAAGGAAAGAAAACTACATCTGTGACCTGCCAGTGGATTAGCATTTAAATAAAGATCAAGCTTAATGATATACAGCCCTCTCAAAACCGAGGCTTGATAGGAGCCCAGATACTACCCATGCAGCAGGACCAGTACTTACCTGGGAGCCAGCAACAGGCCCACAAAGAGAAACAGGTCAAGAGTCTCTAAGGTGCAACCACTATATTCAACACACACAACCAAAAGGGCCAAAAAGTCTGCAGGACCGTGCAGATAAGCATCAGGACTGCAGCAGGCCATGCTACCGCTCCATATCATCATCCCCATTAAAGAGGGTTGATCATTTCCATGTTTCTCAGATGTCCATCTTTACTGTTCATGGCTCTCACAGTCAGAGGGAAGTCTGGGACCGAAATCCCAGGCTCCCACCCTTTTTACCATTAAAGCACCTAGCCATGCAATTCCCCTGGTCTTCAGCAGGCCCTCAGATTTGAACACTCCCGCAGCAGGATCACCTGTGCTCTACCCTGTTTCTCTCCTCCACCAGCCCTCCAGAGGCTGAGCAGCAGGTCCTGTCACCCCCATCTCCTCAGCCAGGGCACCCTGCGAGGGCTGATGGTCAATGCATTACCAGGCAGGCAGCACATGCAGCGGGGTCTCACTGCCAAGCACAGCAGACAAGGTTAGTGTGCCTTCACTGGGGGAATGATCCAGCCAAATGCTGGCCAGAAGCCCCCCAGATAAGACCTCCTGGAGATAAGGCTGGAGAGGGAGAAGGGTAAGAACCAGAAGGATGTGCGTTGCCTCTGCTCTTGCTGAGAGACACCTTTACACTCCAGTGCCCTGGGAACTGACAAGAGGGCGTGCTGGGTCTGAACAAATCTGAAACTTTAACTTTCAGAAGTTTGTGCTAACACTTCTGCTTGGTTCTTTTGCAGCATGAGAATCTTGCTTTGAGTGCAGGTTTCCACCCAAAACTCAAAGCAAAACTGCTGACACCACAGGCTTTTACAGACTCTCTGCCCAAAATAACTAGCTTAGTGCAGGTTTGCTCAAAATTCAAATCTCTCTTGTAGGCAGGGCCCAGGGTTTCAGGCTGGTGAGGAAAACAGTGGCTAGGGGCCCCAGGGGGGAGGACTAAGGCAGAGAGAGAACGGGCAAGTCAGGAGCCGAGCCCAGCTCTGCTTGTCCGAGCAGCAGACCATGCTCGGTGCAGCCCAGCAGCTCTGCATATCTATGGCTTGAACCATCAAACCTGTTCCTGAGCTGTCGGCATTTCTGAACATAAATCCTTCTATGTGATGATGAGGTTATTTGCCTTAATTACCACATCTGTTTGCTGCCCACCAGGAATAAGGACCATAAACCTTTCCAATGCCTGCATGGGCGCTTGACGAGCTTTCTGCTCCCCCAACTTTGTGGCCACTCTGTGGGTTGAGCACCCCACGGTCTGCCCGTGCTCCAGCTGTGACTTTGTGGCTTCCCTCTCTGTTGTAATCCAGGCTGGAAGCCTACTTCACTTACTCTTTTTAGCAACCTATTCTCTTTATCTGTTACAAACTCAGCAATGCTAAAAACGTAGGACACAATAGCACTTGGATGGGATGCCAGATGTCAAGAATAGCTCCCCTGGCTCCCTGAGCGGGACTGTGGCTTGACAAACCTCGCCTGACAAACACCATTGCAAGCCTTGGAGAATGTGGGAACAACTCTTCCCTCCTGTGTGTTGGATCTGCTGCTCTTGTCCATGGATAAAGGCCATTCTGTGCCTTTCAGCTGCCATTCAGGGCTGCCAGAACAGCCAGAAGCTGCTCTCTGCTTTTTTTTTTCCCCCTATAAACCACAGACAGAAGAAAACCACAGAGGGAAGAAAAGCCTTAAATCAGCATTGGAGATTTGGCTACTACACTTCAGTTCTCTCTTTTATTTTTTTAACCAGGCAGATCTATAGCAGAGATAAGCATATGCTTAAACAGTTTGCTGAATCAGAATCAAAAGAGTACTCAGATTTTCCACTCAGAAGTTGCTTTGATACCTCAGTTATGCTATTCATTTAAGCAGTACACGTAAGTAAGATATATTTGTTTTTGTTTTTTCTTGTGCTTTTGATGCTGATATTTCTGTAGGAAAGACTGCATATCCAGTCTCTAACAGAAATTAGTTTTTCGTCGGCAAGACTGACGCTGCAGGGTGGTACAAACAGGCAGTCACCTTGTCAGAAGTGACACTGACAGTCAACGGGCTTTGGTCCCCAGGAGTCAGGCTGCTAAAGGCAGTTTGGCAGTTACATGCTATCCAAAATACTCTTAAATCTCTGGTCTGAAGATACAGTCTAGACTGAAAAAGCCTTGACATAACAGCTCTGTCTCTAACACCAGATTTTCTCAATGCAGTAAAAATGACAAACTTTCCTAGTAAGGGTACTTTTGCTGGCAGAGCATCTCCCAGTTCAGTAAGTAAAATAACCTAAACAGGAAAAAAATCATGTTGATTTAATTATACACCTACAATGGGATTTTAATGATACATTAATGGCATAAAAGAAATCTTTTATTTAACCAGCATTTCCTTATTATCATAAGCTTCTAATGTAGGCCTGGCCTTAGGGACTTGTGGGACAAATTTAAGCCATAAATCACTTTGTGCTGGAAAAGTCTGTAACCATTATCCTTTGCAGATGCAGAAGCCAGTGCACCCTGCTATACAAAGCAAAATCACTTGCTTTGGGTTTTTTTAAAGAGGCGACTGTTCACTCGATTTTATTTTTTCCCCTTACAATAGAGAACAACCCTAAAGAGTTTTGCAGGCAGCTTTTCAAAATAAACACGCAAGGTCACGCTGCTGTGGGGAGGAGGGAAAGAACCAGCTCTGCTTCTGGGAGGCAGGAAATGAGTGCTGGGGGAGCGGGAAGCCCCACGGTGAGGATGGCAGGTCCCTGGGAGCACCCGAGCCAGGGCCCGCTGCTCCCTGCCCCATGCTCGCTGAATCAGTGCAACGTTGTGTCCCGTCGGACCAAGAGCTTCAAAGGCAGGCTTTGTGGATCTGTTCTGAAAAGCTTTTTGTTATCAAAAAACCCCCCATAACCAAAGCAAGGCTTACATTTGAAGTTACTTACACATGGCTTTATGTTGTAAAAATCCTTGCAGGAACGATAGTACCGTAGGATATGATTCACTTAGTTACGCATATACTTCAGTGGACTGTAATCTAACATTGTGTCATGTATCTATTTTTTATATATGTATGAGCTGAAACCCTACACTGATTTCTACAGTTAATGACCAAGAGGTTAGTGAAGGATAGCAAAAGCAGCCTCCATTCGGATAAATGCTTGTCTGAGTCTCAACACTAGTCAAATACAAAGTTTGCAAAGTAGGCCTAGAGGAGTAATTGGAAGAGGTCCGCCTCAGTGTTAAGACATCCTTCCTTGCATTTTCTCCTTGAAGGGCAGATGATTGCATGCAATCAAGTTGGAGCAATTAAAAAAAATTACCATTCCAGTGGCTGAAAAGTACCACCCTGATCATTTTAAAGTCGCCGCAGCAGGTGGCTGGAGGTGTCCTGTCTGTGAACACAACAATGCCACTTCACGTGTCCTTGTTGAGGGAGTCAACACTTCCCTATGACCACAGCTGGTTCACCCGTGATGGTCTGGCCACCCTTTCTGCCTGAAGCATAGGCTCTCCTAGGGAGCCCTTTTATGCTATAACATAAGATACAGGACTTCAGAGATAGACAGAGAGGGGTTTGGCTTTCTGCTCTCCACTTGGCTGTGCTCTGGCAGCAGTGGATTTGGCATCAGTGCCAAAGCAACCATCAACATGCTGTGCTGCAAGGAGGTGGGATTTCTGGGTGTTGGACCGGTTAAAGAGCAAAATCGCTATTCCCATACATTAAAGAGCTAAATCCCCGTTCCCAGCTACAACACAATGCAGCAATTTGCATCTCTTTCTGGGGAAAGCATCCTCTTGCACAGGACAGAGCCCTTCCCAGTGCAGAGTGGCAGCAGCCTGGGGGTGCTCCGTGGGAAGTGGGATGTCCTCCTGTTACACAGACTACCACAGCTCTATTAAAACCAGTGAGCAGTTCACTCCAGCTAAGTCGCCCCCAAGTAACCAAATATCATCCTGCCTTGCTCATGCTTGTTTTGCTTCAGTCTCCTGCTTTTTTCCCTTGTTCTGAGAAGGAAAGGCCAAGGCGAAAAGAGGGAAAACATGTTTCCTGCCTTCTTTTGAACAACAGAGGATTCTGCAATGCACTGCTCTGCAAGGCAGCAAATACCAGGAACAGTCAGAACAGCGTGAAACCCCTTTGGCCTGCTGAAGCTGGCAAGAACTTTACCATTTACCCTATTAGTGCTGTATGGGTAGAGCCCAGGGACTGTTTATGCAATAGTGGGTATTTTATATCTGAACAACGGGTTTAATTAGCATTGATCATGCCAGTCATAGCAAAGATACCATATTTTTTTCTGTTAATCAACTAAAAAAACCTACCCCTTCCCAAACCATTACATTCTATCAGAATAAACCCCCATTTGGAGTCTATACTTTGTTTTAGAAACAGGGGGAGGAAGCCATTTCCCTTTGCATTTCCTTTACATAACCTTAATACAACATAATAAACAATTCAGTTTTGCTGCCATTGTTACTAAATCTAGCATCGAGACACTGCTTTTCTAAGAGGGAAAAATTCAGGCATAAATTTTCAAGTCGCATCATCGTTCCGCAGCGTTCCTACGACAACATCGAGCCCTTTCCTAGACAGAAAGGCTAATGAGTCCCTTCAGAGAATGGCACCAGTTTTGGCTCATTTCCACAGAAACAGAAATAGAAAAGTTGGTGTCAAGGCCAAGTGGGTAAGAAAGGCTCCACATTGCAAAAAGCTGAGTAATCCTATGAGACTCAGAGCTGCTCTGGGTAGGGGCTGAGGGCATGCGGCCCGGGGCAGAAAGGCTTCAGCATCCTGCAGGATCAAGCTGTTACTACCGAATTCCTCTCTTTTGCAATCTGTCAGGGAACAGCTGTGCCAAAGTGGAAAAAAATCCCGGAAAGTTATTGAAACATTCTTACTATTAAAGACCTCATGTTTCCACTGCAAATGTACAAAACTCCCAGTGAGGTTTCTGGTGTCTTTTAAGGTCAGTGTTTGCGGCATTACGAAATATCAGGCGTTCTGTGACACTCTACTCACAGATTTTGGGAACATTTTTAAGTAAGACCATAAAAAAATTGCAACTTGCTCATTGCAATTTACATCACTGCTTGCCCGTAAGCACATGTAACACTAATTTACTGTCCTTTCTGCCACTTCTCAGTACTGATCTGACTTCCGTTTCCTTGGGTACTTCCCTTCCAACTTTGCCCCAGTTTGATCTAGTGACTGGGGCTACTTTAAAACAATCCTCCATCTCCTGCATTTGAGATCCCTAGCGAAAGGGACTGCAGTGACTTGGTGTGGGACTGTGCAGCACTCTGCTGCCTTTGGTTGTAAGGATAAATATTCTATTTCTGTTGTTCAAACTGGCAATCCCAAATGAAGGGTTTATAGAGAGGCATCACAGCAACCACTGTCATCTTCCTTCATCTACACTGGTATCCCCACTGAGGTGGGGAAAAGACTGCAGACAGCGGAATTAGCCGTGCTGTCTCTCTCTGAACTGCGTTGTTTCATTTTTTCCAAAATCACTAGTATATAATATCCCTCTTGGGAAACAAATCCTTTTAGTAACAGAACTGAGGATCACTTCAAATGGAGAGGGTTTTTTCCCCTTTTTCAAAATTCTAGAAATGCACTCTGAATCGACAGATTTTAATATCTCTCTTTTGGCGAGGAGAGATCAGACACTAAATGGCATTCCATGCAAGTGAGGACTCATTACTGTGAAGCTGTTGTTTCTTGCCCAGCCAGTTAATTGAAGCCTATAAAATTTCCATTGTTCAAACCTGGAGTATCTCATAGGGTATGCCTGGACGAGACAAATCCCAAACCCTCAACCACTGGACTGATACATGGGTTCCCAAACATGCACAGGATGGAAAAGTAACCCAAGACTGTGCCATTTGAGTAGGTTCTGTCCAGGAATCTCCAGTGGAGGTTTTAAACCCATCTGTGGAATTAAAGACACTAAGAGGTGAAGTCACTTGCCTTGAGGCATGCAACAATTTAGTTGCAGAGCTGGAAATAAAACTGAGGAATATGAACATGCTGGACCATGCTATAATCAGCAGATGCTATTGCTTCCAAGTTCTAATTAAAGAGCTGTCATTACACAAAAAGCACTTGTAGTTTGCAGTAAAACTGATAAAGCTCAATAGTCTGGAGTACTGGAGGGGAGGCATATGGT
This sequence comes from Strix aluco, assembly GCF_031877795.1. Taxonomy (NCBI): domain Eukaryota; kingdom Metazoa; phylum Chordata; class Aves; order Strigiformes; family Strigidae; genus Strix; species Strix aluco. The sequence goes on along the minus strand of NC_133942.1, from coordinate 24,661,451 downwards.
TTTTAAATCTCCCGAAGATGATAATACACTCTTTTTTTTCAGTCTGCCTCAGTCTCTGTAGCTAGCTGATCCCAGCTATAAGGTCTCTCTCTGCTCTAACAAACACAGGATCCTGCCAGTCCAAATTAAGTAATGCTAAAAATATATGGTCTACACTACAATTTCCTACCTGGGACTGTTTCTGTGAAAGAAACTGCACTGCATCACTCTCATGAAATACATAGAACAACCAGTGCGGAAAAAAACAAGTCAGAGAGAACAGAAGCAGTTGCTGTGCTGCAGCCATCATTAACACAGCTGGCAATGTTTAAATGCATGAAAATAGGTGGTAATCCAAATATAAATGAATCAATTTGATGTCTTGGGCATGCAAGTGCACACACAGACACACATGAATACCCACATTTCACTGCAAAGGGAGCTCCCGCTTCCAGCCGTTCCTAGCACCGCTCCAGCAGAGGCTTGGCATTGGATCCAGCCCCAGTGTTAAGGGTTTGGTTGCCTTAGCACGGGAGCAGCTGTGGATTTACATCCCCAGATCTGTAATCCAGGCAGGGACTCAGCACCACTGCTCCTGTTTCTGCTGGGACCTGCCTCACGGGCACCATGGGGCTGGTGGCAGGGCTCTGCTGGGGTTGGGTGCCAACATGTGCCCAGGCAGCGTGTTTGGGTTTGGGGGGAAGGTGTGCCCAGGGTTGCACAACACCAATGCCTCCAGCTGAGTGAGAAGCAACAGAAACTGCCTCTCTAGAGTCCTGTCCAGCCCTGCTCCTTCAGACAGACAGCAGCTTAACACAGGCCATTGTGAAAGATGAAAGGACGGGGCAAGTGCACTTCTCCATGTTGCCCACAAAAATGAAATACCGCAAAGATTTTCCTACAATCCAGTGATTACTTGGGTTTCATAGTTGGTGAGCCCATATTGCTGTGAATACCAGGGGCGAGGGGTGTGTGCAATCACTGCTGGGAGCACAAAGAAGCTTCACTTGCAGCCAAAGACCAGATGAGTTTGTGTGAACTGCATCAAGCCACAAGTGACTGAGAACTGGTATGTCCCATAGCTTCCAGTATCAGTTTTGCTAAGGAAAAAAAAGAAAGGTATCAAAATGAGGCCTTCAACTGAGCTTGTTTTCGGCTCTTTTTCCCCTGTGTACCCCAGGATCCCAGGTATTACCTTCCCATCACTAAAGTCTGCCACAGCACCTGAGCACAGTCCTGGGCTCAGACCCAAACCACGACCCAGGGTGAGAACTGCTTTCTGCAAGGCTGTTTGCATGCTTTTATTGTGGGCCCAGAGGAGAGTCTAAGGAGGCCGATCCTTTATTTTTATTGCTCCCACCCTATGAATGTTCATGGTTCCTTCTCTTTCCCCCCTGCGACCACAACTGGAGGGCAAATGCACAGACCCTTCAATTCTTGAAGCGTCAGTGGCTTTCAGTGAGGTTGGGGTACCTCATGTTGGGGAAAGTGCCTGATGAAACTTCAAGACAGAACACTAAGCCAGAGCTGTCATGCAAGTGAACAGCACTGGGTAAAATATAAACCTGACAGCACAGAGCTAGGCAAAAGAGTTGGCTGGGGACAAGGCTGGGTGCTCTGAGAAGGGGAGAGGGCTCAGGGAAAGCTCACTAGGCAACTGTGTGTGCCCAAACATATGTGGCAATGTCCATGGCCATGTACAGGGAGAGAGGGAGTGCCAGGCCTGGCTGGAGCCCCTACCCGGGGCCATGTCTCTGCATGCCCCCCTGGAGGAAGCCGCACCAGGGATGAGGGCAGAGCTGGTAAAGCAGCTTCTTCCCTGCACTCCCTCGCAGCAGCAGGTCTGAAGCTGCTGGATGGGCTTTCTTGCACCCCACCACCCCTCTGGGACAGCAGGCAAGGGGGCAGTGGGAGCAGCTCCTGCTCCCGGGGCAGCGCAGTGGAGGACGGGCAGCCCAGCTTAGCACCAGAGTGCTGCATAGGCAGCCTTGTTGAGCCTGGACAGGCAGGGCCTTGGGATGCTGCTGGTCCTGGGGAGCTCAGGCCTGGCACCCTCCTGGCTGGATGGGGAGGAAATGCTCTGTGTGGGCACCTGCTGCTTCCCGAGAGTTTTCCACTGGGGACAACCAGGCCCATCATAACATGCAACTGCTAAATCAATTCCCTTGGCAAGGAGGGATGCTAACCAAGATCCATCCTCTCTTCCTCATGTCCTCAGCCTGAAAGCCTGGGTCCCTCACACTGTGCGGCTCCATGGGGTTGAGACAAGCCTGGAGCAGCTCCCAGGAGCACCCCTCCCTGCCCTGCCCAGCCCTGCCTGGCCAGGAAAGATCCCTGCCTGGCTGCCTGGAGTGGGAATGGAGGGTGCTCTCTGTCCTGCACAGGGAGGTTGGAGACAATAGACCAGACCTTGCCGTTCCAGCTGCTGAACAGGCTGTACTACAGAGGAGCTAGCAACCATTTTGCTTATAATTCACTCTTTCTTGCCTTCTGATTCATAGCCAATGTCTCATCTGCATCAGGAGCCTGCCACCGATGGCCAGCATGGCACCCGAGCCAGTGCCCAGGAGGAGGCACAAAAACCCCCAGGTTTCAGTGGCTGAGCTCCTGGGGACCTCTGCCCAGCCTCCAGCAGTAGGTGGATAGGGATGAACAGACCAGGCCCTCGCAGCATGGAGAGAAGAGCTGGGAACCCTCCTGTCACCTTTTCAAACTGAGTCATCTCCACAGGGGAGATGCTTATTTTAATGGTATAAAAATGAAAAATAGAAAATGTGAACCAGCAGTGCCACATTCTGTGGCACTGGTAAACAGAGCTGCAAAATTCTCCCTCTGCAGACGGCTGCCAGAAAATGTCTGCAGTTGCAGTCTAGAGCCCAGCAATGTCTCAGCTGCAGAGAAGCCAGCCTCTGTCCTCTACCTCTAATTTTTCCTTATTTGATCAAGTTTGACAAAGGCTGTGCCAGAAGCAGGTTTTAATGGTGACTCAAGCACACGTCAGCTCTACAGAGGTGCAGCACAGGCGTGTAGGCACTGGGGCAGCATTCAGGTCAAAACCAGCAAGCCCCGCATCACTGCAAGCACGGTTACTCACACCTGAATTCCTTCTACCTCCACCTTATTTGGGATTTTGTTACAGGCACATTTAGAGCACAAGGAGAGCCATCTTAGAAGGATTTCTCCAAAAGCAAAAACTTATACTGGTCTAGAGGTTCAGCCAGTGTTTCAGTGGAGCTCTACCGATGTTTACCACAAAGAGAGAGAGAAAGAGGAAATGCCTCGAAACAACAGAATCAGAATTATCTGTAAGGTGCTCTGTGATCAAGGTGTTGTCTTAAGAACAAGGGGCCAGACACATCAAAGTCTCCAGGAGATAAAGGGGAGAAAAAAAACCCAATCAAAAAAAACCCCCAGGTGCGGTTGAGGTCTTCAGCAAAAAATAACAGATGAGATAAAGGCTTGTTTTATTGCTCTTCAGACAGCAAATCAGGGCAGGTTTCAGGAACTGCAAAAGAAAAGCCAATTCTGCTGCAGTGCCTGAGAGGTGAGGCACGGGGTCTTTGCCCTCTGGGGCAGTTGGCTCCCGTGACTTTGCTCTGTTCACAGAAGCTGGAGGCAGCCAGTTGGCAGGTCAGAGTATTCTCTGGAAAGCAGCAAGGTGCTTGCCACAGCGCCTTGCAGTGCACATGCCATTAGTGCGTCATTATGAGCAACAGAGTTGAGAGTTATATAAGTTTCTATTCCCAATTAGATCTAGCATAGTGACTGTTCAACCTATACTTGGTCAGAAATCATCTTTGAACTGCTAGTTCCAGGCCTTTTTCTGATTAAAAATTGACCATAAACCTGTATATGGTCAGGTTGCAGCCTCTGGGTATCTCAGAGACTCTGTTGTGGACCTCTCAGCTGTCAAAGGGGGGAAGCTGGCACAAACCCTTGTACTTTCATTACAGGCAACTCTACACGTGTACCTCCAAACAAGTCGAGGCTGCCTGTAGGGACATTCGTGCTTAGCAAAGAGAATTACAAGTTTGATTCTAGCAGCACTAAACGAACCATTTACCTAATCAGACGAGAGGGTCACACAAGTTACCAAAGGATCCAAAAAGAGAAGTTCCTGGCCTATACCCTAACCAGAATTCTTCAGGTTATGTTGTTGTGATGTATTTCAGTCCTGACGGGGTGAAAATCAGGTACTGTATTCAGGTTGGCAAGCCATGTGTGGAGGGCACAGACAGACCCAGCCCTCCCGCTCTTGCCTTCCTAAGCACAGCTCACTTGGGGCAGGGTAGGACTGCAGGATCTCTAACACCTTGCACACCTTCTGCACGACCAAAAGCAGAACATCTACACAGTCTGTGCTCCAAAAAAGGGTCTCAGAAAAGAAAGGACTTTTTCCTCTGCCTACTCAGAAATGAAAAGATCAAGTAAGAAATCCTGACTCAAGTAAAACGAGCAGGACTTTGCCTCTGATTTCAACAGGCCCAGCTTTTCACCTGGAGAGTCTGCTCTGCTGTTGAGTAAGGAGATAAGCTGCCAGCAGCAACAGTCTGGCCTCGGAAATCTGGAGGGGTTTGTTGGCTGATTGCAGTAGCAGCAAATGCACAGCTCACCCACAGTGCAGATGTAACTTGCATGCTTCTCGCTTTCAGAAAAGCTGAGGGCTCTGTGTTGTTTATTGTGCAATAGGAAGACATTAATAATCATGCCTGACGATGTTTAAGAATGGAGATAAAATTCTCTGTTATCATGGATTATCAGTTTGTCAAAGGGGATGCTGGCAGACAGAAGCTTTACTGGGATGAGGTTTGCATTTCAATGAGCAATCTGCACAGAGAGCTTTCAGCTCCTCTGCACATCAGATCCAGGCAGAAGCAGATCTGTGCTGAAGTATCCTTCCAAGATGCCCTGCAGTGCTCAGAGAGGTCTGACTCCAGCCAGGTCACGGTCAAGGCTGTCAAGGCTAGGAATTATAGACAGCCTTAACTGTAGAAGACGCTGCGCTGCAGGGTGAGTAGTCAGGGTTTTAGAAAAGCATACTGAAAATGACCATATTTCCTGCTGTTTATAAAATGCCGCAAAAGTGCAAACTGGAGGCACTGCCATAATGCTTAAACCTCAGCACTCCCTCAGACCCGAGGTGCTCAGATACCCTCACGAAGAGAATGGTAGAAGCACTCAATCCAGCCACCTTGAAAGGACTTTAGGGGCTTTGCTGGGAACTGGAGCCAACCCCAAGCACCCAGGTAAAGACAAAGAGAGCGAACACGTAGGCAAACAGCATCTCACCTTGTGAGGACTGCACTTAGCCCCACACAGACAAACCTTGCTGCAGGCATGCTGCTGGTTCTCTAAACCAGTGGCGATTGCAAGGGAATGTAGAGTGGCAGTTTTTTCCCTCCCAGCCTCTCCCCAGCACCATACTTCTCCCATCACACTTCTCTACCCCGCAGCCAGTCTATGAGGCAGGTAAAGCACCTTCTTCAGCTTGCTGGACAAGCCTAACGAAGGGCTCTTCTTTTAGAAGTAATTTCTTTGCTGTTCATTAGTCTTGCATGATGCCTGGGAGTGGAATAGTCTGAATTAGGTGCTTTTCAAGAATCAGTAATACCAGTATGAAACTTTGCACAGATCTGAACTTAAAACCAATGCTCAGCATGAAAAAAAGATTATCACCCCTTCACATTTTCAAGCCTCTTTCTGCAAGCACAGGAGCTAGAAACATCTCTCCTTCCTCATCTCCCTTTAAAAAAACCCTTAACCTTCCCTGAAATATTGTGCATCAAGCAGCTGTCTCTTTGCCAAGCTACCAAGTATCTTGAGACTCATGATGGAGTCTCAAGAGCTGATGAAACTGCCCATGCATGTGGTTGAGGAGGCTCTGGGAGATGAAAGGCAAGCCACATCCCTGCTTTGGGCCTTATTTCTACCATCCACAGTCTCGCACAAGAGACAACATTGGCTGCATAAATTCTCAAGGCCCTGAGGAGCTCAGTGCAGGAGCAAAACCAAAATCTTCTGGTATACAGCACCAACCCTCTGCCACGCTTTAAAACAGACCTGAAAATGCCAGCAGCCACACTGATATAGTCACAAGACAAAACACCGGCTGCTCTCCATTTGCTCTCCAGGATGCAGCCACCAGGCTTGTGTGGCTGTACATGCAGGGAGCATCTGCTGTGTGTGCAGGGAGTGCCATCGGCTTGGGCACACACACACACACACACTCCTCATGTGTGCACATGCTCATCCGCTACAGCCTTACACCGTAAACACAAGCTGCTGCTCAAGCACAGTGCTTGGCTGAGCTCCCTTCCACCTCTACAGTACTTGAGTAGTTCAGAAACAAGCAGATTTCTGGGATAAAAGCAACCAGCCATTATTTCTTCTGCTGCAGACCTGCTCCCGCAGGGTTCATACCTGACATTTGCATAGTGCTCTTTCCCATGGGGCCCCCATGTGTGATAAAGACATGCATGCAAGGAGGGAAGCATTATTATCCCCATTTCTCAGGTAAAGGAACTCAATGCTTTGCACATACTGTGCATTCCCTGCAGCAGAAAGGCAGGAATCCAGCCCCAGGCTCCTCCTGCCTCACGCCAACCCTTCTCGATGCAGATTCCACCCATTTCTTTTTGTGCGATCCACCACAGACCTGGGGAGCAGGTCCTTTTGTACGGCTCTGACTTCATACTTGAAGCTTGTTCTCTCCCTCTTTAATTCTTCGTAGTTTAAGCTGGATAACCCTTATCAGGTTGTTCCATACAGAACAGGGGGTGGGGGAGTAGTGCTGCTATTACTTTTGCTGGGGTTTGCCACTATTATTTTTGCTGCTCTTCTCTAGCGTGAGCCACCACTTTCTTCAACTAGAGCATGCAAAACCCAGACCCAGAATTTCAGCTATAGCTGTGCCTCTGCTGAAAGTGGCCAGAGAATCACTTGTCTGGGTCTTGCTGGCTAAACTGCTGTTTTTCTGAGCCAGTGTGACAGTTCCCTTGCATAGCCCCCACTAGGTAATGCAAAAGTACAGTTTCACTCCATCTAGGCAAGGCAAAGGCAGTCAGGAACTCGGGAAGGCAAGTGCAAGGGATCCTCTGGATTGTATCCCCGTTTCTCTCCGTGCCTGTTTCTACATGGCAGGGAAAGAGGTTTGAAATGCATACCCCTTTGCAAGCCACCGGGTCCTGAAAGTCCCCAGGCAAGCACAGCCCTAGCACAGTTGCTTGCACCAAACAAAGGGCAGCAATGGCTGTGGCTGAAAACAATGTTTGGAGGCAGCAGGACCCGCGTGCATTTGACAAAACCTTAATAGACTAAGCACACAGCGTGGGTTGACACAGCTGCCACCCTCTCGCTGCCTCTCTCCTCTCTACAGTTTGTGCTTTGCTGCCCGGGGCAGAGGACATAGACTTCTGGCCAGGTTATATGCCTTCCCTCCCCTCAGCTGAGCTGCCCCAGAGCAAAGGGTCGAGGTTTAACCTGCCCATCTCCACCTCCCCTCGCTGCCCAGGCGTAGGGCTTGCCCTTCCCAGTTAACACCGATCATCAGCGCTGGTTCCACACCAGCCAGCCTTCACAGATGGCCGCAGAGTGGAGTTTTCAATACAAGAAACAGTTGAAACAACAAAAACCCTGCCGAGGCTGATTCAGCTCGTGAGCCTGCATCCCATTAAGCAAGTCATTTTTTCCAGTTGCTCGGCACAGGAACCGTGTGGTCGGGTACAGCTTCCCAGGCAGCAGCTGGCTGTGCTGAATCACCTCTCCCAGCCAGCCTGCTGGCAGCCAGCTTACTCCAGACTGGACCGAAGTTGCTCCTTCTACACGAGGAAACAAGTCCTCGTGAAAACAAGTCCTTGTGACAAGAACTTCCAGCCAATTTTATACTGAAGCCACACTGGCAATCCAGCGCATTTCATCTACTAGCAGCCCTCTCAAGAGCACACTACTGCATTTTGAGAGAGTGATTCTGGCCAATGGAGACCTGCCCAATGCAAAAAGGAGGGAGTTTCTTAATGTCCCCACCTGGCACCTCTCAACATCTCGCAGGTGCTGCTCATGGTCCAGAAAGCAGCGGAGGTGGCTGTGACGCTTTATGGGGTACAAGGGGCAGCAGAGCTCCCGAGGAGTCAAAAGGAGGCAGACACCAGCTGCGGCTCTTGCAGAGAGCCAAGGCAGACAGATTAAAACAACCTTTCCCTCCTTTGTATCATGTCCCAGCTTCACACACATCTTGTCCCTTCGAGGCATCCTAATTCAGAGCACTAAAAAACTCTCAAAACCTAGTAAAACCTACAGCTCGTGGAACAACTCTACAACTATTTTTCTCCTTGATCACTGCTGGGTTTTTTGCTGTTCGTGAAGTGATGCAGCCTCCAGACAGGATGTGGTTTGTGCCATTCTGCATGTCATCCACAGAAGATGCTAGACTGAAACAGTCATCAGCTGGGAGATTTCAAACAGAACTTTAAAAAAAAAAAAAAAAAAATTAAGGTAGATATCATCCCCAGGGACTCACAAAGATCCTACAGTACATTAGGAATGAAATTCCCATCCAAAAGGATAGGTGATATCTACCCACCTTAAAAAACAAAACTGAATGTAACTGCATCTTTCAGGGATTGGCTGCCTTTGAAAACATGTCCTTTAGTCATTTAGCTCAAGCCACAGTTGCTTTTAATTTAGCTTGGGAGGCTCTAACTCAAGGAACAGCTTGTAATTATTACTGACATATATACTGCTCTCTGAGGTAAGACACACTGAATTGTGAGTTTTAGTATCAAAAGGATAAATATTAACTGGCTAACCATTTTGCAATTGTTAAGCAAAGTCTACAGATATAGGAGTTTGCTTAACAAAACAGTTCAGAGAAGTTTGCTGTAGCCCTGGACATACTTCCAGGCAAAAGTCATAACCAGGTTGTGCTGGAATCACATGAAGAAGATGATGGTAGAATTACCAAACTGTTTGAGGATTTGACCTCTGGAGCAGACTTGATGAATGGTTTTGGATTGAAAATGAAAGCTCTTACCCACTGTGCAAACACCTACTTGTTGGAAACATGAGGAGTCATGTAACTGATAATGCCAAATCTGATAGAGATCACGGAGCTGATCCAGAGGCACAGACACATGCAGGATCCTTTCTGTGCTCTGACACAGTTTCAAATGTTGGCCATGAAGCTTTGGATGACCCTCGGGTGTTTCACCAACTACTAACCTTTAGAGAAGCTCAAAATGTCCTGCTCACTTTCATGGGGCTCAGCCTTTATACTTCGAGATTTCTGCTGCTTTTTTTCTATTTTCTTTTACATTTGCCAGTTCTCAAAAGAAGATAGTTATTTAACAGTATGAAGCAATGAGCACCCACATAATGAATGTTACAGGCATTTCTGTGACAGGCAGTTTCCCCAAAAGCACCATCAACAGCCTGGTGCTGCACTCATTTACACATGTTCACTTGTTGTTGCCTTCCCTGGCAACTGTTCAGTATCCATGCCACGGCAAAAAACTGGCCTTAGCTCCTCATTAAACACCGTGTTCAGCTGCATTTTGTTTTTGCCAGATTACAATGCTTTGAATTTGGATGAATGAGTATCACATTACAGGATAGTGTCTGATCTAGATAATCTGAAGCCAAAGCAGCGCTAATCTTGCACCGAATCCATGTCAACACGCTTACTCATGTCTCCTGGGTTAGGGAATGTAGCACTTTCCCTTCAGCCTGAGGTTGGACCAAAAATACCAAAGAGACGCTGGCAGAAACTGTAATTATAAATGAAGACATCACGAAACCAGCCCTGCATAAAACCGAGATCATGCTCCAGCCTTGAGCTGGCTGCTGCATTAGAATTACTGAGTAAAAACAAGTACAAAATTTATCAGATCACTGGGAGACATTACCTTTGTTTCATACCTCTACCACAAACCATTATAATGAAGCTATAAAGTGTTACAGTAAAATAAAACTTGGCAAGCCATACACACCCAGGTTTTTTTACTTAAAAGAAATTTAAAACCTGGTTTTACCAATTTCCTGGTACAGGATAGGACGTTTTTAGCCCACATAAAAATGCACATTTTCATTAGCTATGAACTACATAATATTTAAACACTGACAAAATCTGAACTGCCTCAGATATTTTTCTTCCTTTGGGCTAAGTATATATTTTGGAGACTGTCCATTTACTATCCGGTAAACAGTATACTTCACAAAGTGACCCGTTTCCTCCCCATGCGGCCAAGACCATTTAGAGGAGATGTTAATTCACTTCCTGTAATGCCTGTGGAAGAATTTTCCACTGTGAAGCAGGTCAAGAGCCAGCAAACATCCCTGGAGCTCTGTGCAAAACCCACACAGCGGAGCAAGTCAGGGAAAGCCCACGCTGAAGCAGCGGAGATGGGAAATGGGAGATGGAATGGCAGTGCCTGACCAGCACCGGGCCGATATGTTTTGCTTGATGGGAGGTAGTAGGAAAAGTGTAACAAAAAGTTATTAAGAGAATCATATTTTTTCCTAAAGCCCAAAGGCACCAGACTACATGATTTCAGAGTACCTCCTATAGCAGTAGGCTTTGAGACCTGAATCCCCAAAATACAGAGTGCCTGGTGCCCAGTGCTGTTACGCCAGGCAAACTCTCCCTCCTGGTGCTCTCTCCTCCCAGCAGTCCTCACAATCCTGTTTACTCTGTGGGGCCATTTGCACCCATTAGTTTCTGCAGGGTTAGGTTCACATTAAAGAAAAAAAACCCAACTCAAATCCTTCCACCTTTCAAGTGTTACAATACTAATGAGTGAGGACTTCCAGCACAAGAGCAAAGGCTTAATGATCTTAACATCACTCTTTAAAAAGAGAACCACCATAGTGGGTCAGACAGGATCAGACCAACAGTCAGTCTAGCCTAACCCTGTTTCTGATGCTGGCCAATACAGAACATCAACGAAAGAGCAGAAGAGGATGAAATCAGGAGGAATTCAGTGGCAAGTTTCATCATTCCCTTGGAGATGATGGAGAAGACCAGGACTGGGCCACAGACCAAGGTGCATGACAGAAGAACACGAGCTGTGGAGCTAGTCAAAGCCTCCATTTTCACCTTGCCTGCATCCAATGCTCTTTTTGTCACAGACAGCAAGGCACCTGCAGCTCACCTTCCTTGTCTCTTTGAGGCATAACTTGCCTCAAAGCACCAGTGTGTTTGGGAGGTACCCAACTTACTGAGAAGGCACTTGCACAGATTGCAAAAGTTCAAATGGCTTGACATACCAAATGCATCAGATTTAATACCTATAGCCTGTCTCTGCCAGAAAGGTACAAGAGGTCCAAAGCAGCCAGAAAACACGGAAAACCAAGTGAGCACTTGCATATCCTGGATTTCCAGACATCCAGGAATTCCAACAAATGTGCAAAACGTCCAGCTTCCCTTTGGATAAAACTCGTAGGTAGAAGAAAGGACACGTCTACAGGGAAGTCTCCTGCTTAGAGAAGGGGTAGAATCTTGTTATTAGACCTGACTGAAAAATGCCCAGCAGACATTGAACAGTATGACTTCATAGCTCTCTGCCCGTTTGTGGGAACATTTTGACAAAATGATGAAATGACCCAAGACTTCAAGCCAATCTGTGGTACTGGGAAGAGTGACAAATGGGTGCTGTTGTGAGAAAGCTTAGCAGCACTGTGAAATCCAACACTACTCCTAAATTGCAGATGGAACTGGACAATTACTGCTCTGTACTTTCAACCAAGGATACCACACCTTGTCTTAAGACTCTTCATAATGCTTTCTTCTGTCCTTGAGAATGCTTTTTGTCTGCCATGGCAGCTGGTTTTCCTCCATGAGCTGATCTCATGCAAGCTGTAGCCTCACTGGGGGTTGTGATGTGGTCAGACATAATGAAGAACAGGCACCGCAATCTCTCATTGTGATCTGACTGGCATTTGGGCGAAGATCTCCACACCAGTTCAGCTAGTGGCTGATGGGGATGCTAAAAAGTAACACAGCTTCTAAAGTCACTGATGTGAGAAGGAGCTGGTAAGTACTTTTACACATTTTGAGGAGATGAATGCTGACTATTAAAGTCAAACTTTTCTGAAGAAACATAATGTAAAAAAGATAAGCAGATATAACAAAAGTCAAGAAAGCAGCAGTCTTAAAAACTACTTGTATTCAACTGTAGTCACTGTTAAACATCAGAGCTCTTTTGCAGCTTTGTTGTTTCAGACACAGAGAGGTAAATAATATGTTGTGCTATAGCTGTTTGTTCTTTAGAACAAACATGGAATATTGTATTTTCATGTAAATGTATAATCTTGAATGCTTATGAGGTGTTACTTACAAGGAGAAGGCATGCATAGTAAAGAAAGCCCTATGTTACAAATAATAAATAAAGGAAATGTAGCTGAAGTGTTAGCAAAGACTTGCATTACTAGACGAAAAAGGACTTGAAGTAATTTCTGAAAGCTTCTTAGAAGCATGCATACAGACAAACGCATCTGATCATTCAGAAATCCTATGCTTGGACTGTTCCATTAGATTTGGCTCCCCTTTTCACTGCCTTTTCCAAGTATATTTTTTTCTATGTAAAGTATCTTCTGAGCAGCATCCTTCTATATTTCTTTAAAAATAAACTTCAAGTAATGATTCAAAGCCTCTGAATGATATACTTTTGCAGATAATCCATTTTTTTTGGTCACCACAGGAGCAGTTACAGACAAAGGAAAATAAAACCAGAGCCTATCAATGTCTGATTTAGGTAAGAATCAACCTCACATTCACTGCACAGATGAGTTTTATCACTTTTATTTAGACAATTTTTGCCTAGCTTATTCACTCATATTGCCTTCTGGGAGAAGACTGATCTGGAATATTTTTACAAAAATGCAGTGTTTACACAGGGCTTCTTGATACAGTCTTTGAACCCACAGAATCCAGCTGGATCTCTGCTGTCTGCGACATTTGCCATACGTAGTTTTAGAGACTAACATCAATAAAAGTAACGTGCAGTTCTCAGCATCTTGCATGGCCATAGTGGAGTTGAAGGGCTCTGTCAGCTGGCATAGCTTCAAAGCACTGTTAGAACAACTTTATACCAAAACAAGCTAATTACCACAGTTTGCATCCAAGATGGGCTCTCATATATTATTATATTGTCAAGGAAAAAACTGCGGCATCCCTAAAGATCTGAAGAAATTCCCAAACTAATCACTGTTGTATATAACCAGTTACATAGCAGAACATTAAAACACTATGATATTTCAAAGCTGAAAAAAAGAGTTTAAAAAAAGAAAACCACTAAATATCTAAGATTACAAAAATTCATTATAAAGGATCAAAAGGAGCTTTAAATTTGACGCCACTTCACTGTCCTCCCACACACCCACCAAGCACGAGCAGCCCTTTCACTGCCAGACATTGTCCCAGACCCCACCCACCAACATTTTTATATGCCTGTGTTGAAATAGCCTCCTCTTGCATCAGATGCAAAAGCTACACTACCAACCGCACAAAAGCCACAGTCCTCCCTATTTTGGTCTACATACCTCCGGAAGAAGTGGCAGCAAGAGCTGGAGAGCCTTGTCTACCTGCACCACTTGCCGTTGACTGCCACATCTCTTGTCTTGCAGCCCCCTTACTCTTCACCAGGTAAGGCTCATGAAGCACGCTGCAAGAGACACATTTCCCAAAAATACATAAGGTCCACAGTAAAGATAGTTAAAAATATATCTTCATGTAGCACACTCCCAGATGAGGAGAGCAATAGGAAGTCAGAGATCAAATTATTTGTGAAAAATTATGAACTTCCAGATCAGAGCTTTCTATTTGTTGTTAAACTTCAACCCAGAACTACCTCTCTCTCTGGATCACATTTGTTTTTCTTGTTAATAACCAATAATACTTATAGGCTGACTTTAGTTTTCAGTAAGAACACATTTATGTTTTTCACCAGGAAAAAAAAAAAAAAAATCTATTCACAAAGACTCAGTTTAACCAATCTGATTCATATCTGTGAAGCATTTCAATAATTTTAAGACTGCCTCATACTGCTAGCCACATTTTGAAGCCAAAGCCAATGTTGCTTCCACAGAGGATGGGAGTGTAAGACTGGAGAGCCCTCTGTGATCATTCACCTTGATTTCCACAGGCCACAGGACTTGCTTCACAGTTTCAGTTTGAAGGTTCAAACTTGCATGTTCATTTATCTCTAACACATAAATTGTGACGAGGCTTTACAGCAGATGTCCCCACGCTGAGAATGGGTGGAATCAGAAGGTCCAGGCTGGCTTGGTAAGCTATCCTAAAGGCTCTTCATGGATAGCTTTACATTTAAAACAACACAAAAATCACTGGATTTCTCTCACCTGCTTTCTGAGCAGAGAGGAGAGTGTCTGATCCTGACATTTGGATAGTTTTATAATGGGCAAAGAGACGTTATTGGTAGAGGTTTCACCCTCATGCTCAAATATCTTACATCAAAGGGCACTTCTGGGGAACAGCTAATAGGATCCGTGGCCAAGTTCATAAGGCATTTTGTATTCTTTCCACGCAGAGATCAAGGGTCTCGTGCTCTGCAGCTCCCTTTGTCCCATGGCCAAGGCTTTGCTGAGGGAACATAACACCAGCTATAGCTATCAAGTGTAGTATTTGCCCCAAGAGAATTCCCTTTCGGGGAGTTACTTGCTGCAGCACATGAGAACCAGCACTGGGGGAAGACAAAATCTCTCCATATATTCTGACTTCAGCCCTGACCAGCCACAATCAAGAATCAAACTTCAGTTGGCAGTTTGGTCGATGACACACAGCTCTAGTCAAAGTACATCAGCTCTCTGCAGAGCTATTGAAAAAAAATCCCGTACAAACAGAATTTTAAAAAAGCCACCACCAAGTCTAACTAGCAAACAAATGTGACAGGAATTGGGTTTCCTCGCCAGGGCACAGACATCTATCATTAGAAAACACCAACTTCTTAATCAGCTATTTGACCATCCAGGGTTTTTTATTTCAGCGGAGAGAAAAGATTCGGGATATTTTCAAGTCTCACGGTGGGTTTCTGTAAGAAGCGGGACATCCTGCCTGCTTTGTACTTCTGCTTCCCTTTGTTTGCTTCAAGTTACACAGATTAGCATTGCCAGTAGTTTATTTGCAACACTGACTAAAGATCATCACTGTAGGGACACCGAGAAAAAAAGGATCCTCTGCAGCTGTCAACAGCCATAACATAACCACTCTGGAGTTATTACAACTTTCAGCATAAGCAGAGTGGAGCAAGAACGCTGCTTGTTCTAACAGACCATGTCCATGGGTAATTATTTATAAAATTGGTGGTAGCTCAAGCTGGGGACTGAAGACTCCACCATTCGTCGACTGTTGTTGAAAATTATCTTACCAACTCTTGAGTCTTCTTTATTTGAGCAGACAAACATTACTACAAAGGACTTATTCTAATGAACTTATTTATGCAACCTATTTTATGGTCATTAACTTTCATAAAATTAATCCACATACAATTTTAATCTGTGGAATCCAGGCTCATAAATCCAATGGTATCCACTCATTGAGAGAAAAGAGGAAGTTCAAAATTTACATTAATAAGCAGATGATGAAGCAGCAGTGCTCCACGCCCCAACCATGCTATGTGTGAAGAAATATGGAAATCCACCGTTCTCTTTCTTGGACTGCCTCGAAATGTCTCTGTCTTCCTCTGTTCAGTAACCTTTCCATCCCTGTTTACTCCCAAGTGAAACAGATCTGAGTATACCTCCTATTAAAATGAGGCAGGAGTGAAACTGATAAAATTTTTTTTTTTTTGGTTAATTTACAGGTCACCCATGAAAGCAACAAAGTAACTCTGTGAGAATTTAATTTTACTTTAAAACTTAAAATCACTGAGTGGACTTATTCACAAGGAACATGCAAAGTTCTGTTTCCCTGCATGCTAAGGGAACCCGCTAGCAGCAGCCAGGTTCTTTGCACTAATTTTCTTCCTGAGAGTTATCACTTACCCTCAGAGGTTCTGTCTCTTTTTTTTTGGGAAAGTTAATTCAAACCAAGAAATACTACAATTTTAAAGTGAAATAGCTATTTTGGACGGATGCTATAGAAACTGCTGTTTTAGAGCAAAAATGCCTTTGGAAATTCATTAAGCTAATCCACAATAAAAAAACTCTCTCAACCTGGAATATGTTTATAAGACAAGTTAATCAGAAATAGTTTTAGTGGGACAGCCATTCCAGAATAACCCTTTGAACTCCTGCTACAGCTGTGATTACTCTTCTGCTCCCTCTCTCTTTTCTCTGCTGCTCTGTCTCCTTCAAGCACACACAATATGCATATAAACAAGACCCAACAAATCCTTTTCACCAACATGCCTTGATTTTTGTGTGGTGATGTGTGTTTGGTAGGGGGATCAACTACTACTTCATACAGGACTTAAACTGTTTCTGACAACCTTCTTAATAGGCAATGCCGTCCAGCCCAGCAGGGCTTCTCTGGAGCCCCAGCGGTAGCAGTGTCCCAGCTTTAACAGAAGGAAACAGAGATATTGGGACTCAATTTAGATAAAGTGACACAACAAATTGACGTCAAACAGGATTAGTACCTTCGTATCTTGGTTCCTCGGTAAATACTTTAAATCAACAAGTTACTCGCCTTAATTCCCGTCTCTCAAAGGTATGAATTAATTTTTGCTTTCAAATCAACTTTCTTGTGAGATATTGAAGCATTCGGGAATAATTCACGATGAAATTAATTTAACACGGCGTAAATCCTGAATAGTAGCATATGTACATACCAGAATACAGAATGAGGACCCTGCTAGTATCTAAAAGCACCAGTAACACAAAACCCTAGCTTAGCACATCTTAAAATCAGACACATCCAGTTGGGCAGACAGCACAGAGTTGACTGAGAACTTCCTTACAACCAGCCTTAGAAGAGTTGAGAGCTGAAGCCGTGAAGCCAGGTCATCTTGTAGAGGCTGGAAAGAAAAATGCTGCCCAGACCTGATGACCCAGAACCGTCTGGGGAAAAGGTGGTAGTGGTACAGAGACACACATTTCTTCTTGCTTTTTCAATTTCATTCACAAGGTTAAGGATCCTTGTCACACATACTTGCTATGAGACTATTGTCCAATCACTCCCTACCCAAGCAGTGAAACATTATTCTACACGTCCAAATTCATCCTTATAAGGAAGAAGCTGGAACAAGTTTCTTATGTAAGGAACTTCCATTGCTACTGTCATTTCACAGAAAATGGGGCAAATTTATTTTTGTTTTTAAAAACAAACAGAAAAAAAACCCACAAACCTAGCCTAA
Source organism: Strix aluco (assembly GCF_031877795.1). Taxonomy (NCBI): domain Eukaryota; kingdom Metazoa; phylum Chordata; class Aves; order Strigiformes; family Strigidae; genus Strix; species Strix aluco. The sequence continues at coordinate 24,644,166 of NC_133942.1, read as the reverse complement.
AAACAAAGCAATACCAAAATGAAAAATTTGCTGTGAGTCACCTAAAGCGCACCAGGGAATCCCCAGAACTTCTTTGATTAGAGAGTAATGATTTGCATACAGACACATAAAAGGGACCTGAGCTAGGAAATAACACTCCCTCTTTCATTTGAACAAATACCAACTATTGATGCATGTCATGAGCTGTGAGATGCAAATGGATTTCAGAAGACTGTGGGCCCATCTGCAAGTTATTTACCCTGCGGAGGGAGTGACTTGCAGCAGTGTTTGTTCTTCTGCTGTGGAGAAGAACAACCCACAGTATAACCATGTAATAATCCTGTGTTATAATCCTTCAAAACAAAACCAAAAACCCCACCAAACTAGGACTTGCAATGAAAATGCTTTAATCTCACCTGTGCATGCCAGAGCAGGCTGGGACACAGACGGGACACTGCTGAGTTACACCACCGTGTCACAGTGGGGTAAGGCTTGATGCTGGGAGGAACTCTGAATCCTCCAGCTGCTTTCACATTGCAAATACATCACCAGAGCCCAAGGAAAGTGCTGGACAATGGGATATTAATTTACATCCTGACATGCTGCAGCCAAGCAAGGGACTAGGATGGCAGTGAAAGCAACCAGAGGGAAGAGTTTCTCAAGGATAACTTGGAGATGTTAAGACTTGAAAGTCCAGAGGGAGCCTCGCCACTGAGCAGCTGTCTGCACAGGGAACTGGAGGAGAAACCGAGAAAGCCTCGGAGTTAACAAGTTATGGGGTAAGGCAGAAAACTGAAACAAGCTGCCTGCAGCAGAACTTGGTCAGCCCAGTTAAAGCTCAGATGAAGCTAAGTCTTCGCTTTAGACTAATATTTACACTGCTTCTTCTCCCATGTTCGTGAGTCTACAGAAATCCTACCCCATTGCACTGTTATTTCTTTATAAAGTGATTAATACAGGTTAGCTTGTTTGAAAGCAGGGAAGAAGGCCAGTCTACTTAATTCAAACCACAGTGAAGTCTCATGCAAGACCACATCACATCAGCATTTCTCTGTTCAACGCTCTCATAAAACATGGGAAAGTCACGTTAACTTTAACAGACACCTGCATTTATCTTGGTGGTAGCTGTATCAGGTTGCTACATGCCACAGGAGAGTGAGGTAGAAGGCAACGTGATGCTTGGTGTCACATTGTGCTGCAGTTCAAAGGAAGTCGGCTTCTGTACAGGAGAAAGTAATTAGCTGGGAACAATGGGTATGTCCTGGAATGGCAGTCTGGGGTGGGAGCGCTGGGCTGGATCCAGCCATGGCTGGGAGGGCTGATGGAGTAGGCTAATGGTTGGCTAGCTAGGACAGGAAAAATAAACTGCCTTATTTCATACTTTTACCTTTCACAGTGTCTAAATAATATGTCTACGCATTTAAGTTTTCTGTTTAAACACAGTTAAAATCATAAAACCAGAAATTGAAACATCTACCAGAAGAAAACACAGCAGACAAATCATAAGAAGATTCTCAGGCACCAATATAACTGGATGCAAAGGCAACTGCAGGAGCAGTAATTTCAAAATAACAGTGTTTTACAGGACATGATGCACCAGGGCTCACGCTGCGACACCGCTCACTAAAGCACAGCTGCTGGGGTTACCGCAGAAATTTACCTGCAGCAATATAAGGCCTTACCATGGACTAAGTGTGTATGAACTTATTTAGCCAATTACCATAATCTGTGTTGAATGCCATGTTGTCCTGATGAACTGGAGTGCTATCTTACCCGAACTAACCAGCACAGAGCCGGTCGAGGTACGCCTGACATACTTAACAGCCAGACTTTACATCTGCTGACTTACCAAAATACTAGTCTTTTTATTTCTGTTGCCTGCTCAGACACGTTATAAGTGACTTGCTGCATTTTGTACCACTTCAGATGGGGCTGTAACAGCAAAAAAAAGGAATTTAGTAATACCTTGGACCAAAGACAGTAGTCTCAGTGCAATGCTCCTGATTTCATATATATTCTAAATAGATTGTTCGCAATGGAGAAATCAGAAATTAAGCTATTTCCCTTTCCTTTGCATTTCTAAAGATCTTCATGTGACTTCATCCCACGGGTGAGGCTGTGCTTACTAACTGTTGCCTCGAAGTACATCATTATCTACAAGATGGATTCAGCAGAACAATGAGGGAGGCATCACTAACCGTATTTTACAGAAAGGGAAACCAAAACACAGAGCCATGAGGTCTCTCCCCCAAGGGCCATCTACTGAAACCAGTGACCGTTCTCCTGGCAAGAGTGGAGCTTCAAGCACATGCTGAGTCCCAGTGACAATAAAGGAGAAGGCATGCTGCCGGCCCTCCACGCAAATTAGAAGACTCCCTTAAAAATCATTTTGTCAGAAAATCTCACCACCATGCATTACCCCTGAAAATGTCCCTGCTGCAGATGTTTGCCACAGGTGGAACGGCCGTTCCTAGATGGAGGTCAGTGCCGGGCTCCTGAGTGGGCTCAGTTGGACCAGCAAGGCTGGCAGCACAAGGCTCGCTTTGAAGCGTGGATCAAATACAAGCCATGATTGTTCCTGTGGCACTGAGCAGGAAACCTCATTCCAGCAACCAGAAATGAGACGTTAAAGCACAAATTTCAAAACTTGTTGCCACAGAAGAGGCCTCCACCATGTGGCCCTTCAAGCTATGATATTATTAGGGGGGTGTGAAACACTTGTCAAGGATTAATCTTTCTTAGAGAAGCTTTCAAGGAACATTTATAGGAAAACCATTGCTGTAAACTTTACAAATCCATCTGTACACAGAAGTTATATGTATAAACATATAAACAGTAGCTTCAAAATAAATTCATTTTGACTGGAGGAGGTTGGGTACCTCCAGCAGCAGATCTGAGGAAACCTCTGCAAAAGCAGATGGTTCTGCTATAAAGGCAGGAGCTGGAGAGAGGGCATTTATTCATGAACCATATCCAAGCCCCTCCCAGTCCAAGCCAAAGAGAAGTATACCAGTTCTCAATAGATGAGTGACCAGAGACGATTGGTGGTGTATTGGTTTAAAGCCACTCTTTCAGCTACACTGGTGCAAAGCTGTTTGCAGGTCAAGTCTCAGAAAAAGTATTTCTAAAGTGCAGTTTCACCTGAAGAGCCAGGAAACTGGGATTTACAGCACCATGCTCCATTGGAAGATGGTACTCCTAATCCCTGAAGCTCTACTGCCTTATTCCTGTTATTAGGGCTGCCAAGGAGCCCTCAGAGTACAGCCTGCAACTGCACCTCCACACCAGCTCCTCCAACTGCCCCCAGGGCTTTTTGAGCTCCTTTAGACCCCCACAATTTCTGTTCCCAACAGGCACAGCCTTGACAGGAGCATGCCTCCTCACAGTGTCCATGAGGAGCAGACTGCCCAGGTCCTGATGGTCAGCTGTTCTTCATCTAAATCTCCATGGGGCTCATATTGCTTCAGAGAGGGGTTGATCTTCACCAGCAGTTTGCAGGGATGACTGTCAGCCAGCAGCCAGTTTTCTGAGGGTGGTTCTCCCAACCCTGGCACAGAGATCATGTTGGGAACGGGAAGACACATGCATGGAACTGAAGCCTGTTCCCATCAGCTGAGGTTTGGACTGTGGAAGTGCGCTTAGGTGGTGAAACATAATCAGCTTCAAGTGTCTGCATGACACCACGCAGTCAGAAACGGGGACAGGAGCATCGCTCCTGCCTGATGCTCGTCAGCAAGCCACCTCAGGTGCACCACTGAGGGGTGAGGAGATCTCTGCAGATGTGCCTAGCTCCCCCCAGGCAGTTCCCTGCAGAGAAGTGAATTTATCCAAACTGTATCTACAAAGGCTCCACTCCCAGGATTTCTTCTAATCGCAAACATCTGAATAACTGTGTCAAACACTTATGTGCACGATGACCAGCAACACAAGCACTTCTTTCTGATGTTGAGGTCATCTGAAGCCACGTAAGTTATGTCTGTTAGCTAGAGAGCTTGCTGGTCATGTTTGCATGGGGGAAAAAAAAGCAGCAAGAATGAGGATGCATTCTGGGAAGGATTACTGAACTGACAGAGAAGAAAGTGCAATTTAGCGCTAAAAATAATGGTAACACAAGGAGATTGCTGGATAGATTCTCCGGTTATGCCGGTGGGCACTGGAGAGGAATCAAAGAGACAGATTCCTACAGGAGCAAAGCATGCTGACTGCTGAACACTTTACCTAAATGGATCCTATGGGCACAAACACAGCTGCTAAATGCTAAACATTTGCAAAAATGCAAGCTAGAGCTCTCTAAGGCCCACAGGCTGACTACAACCTGTCCAAGACCTACGCAGTGTGCCACATAGCCACTAGCATGCTGGGTTCAGAAACTGGATTCACACTGGTGGTCTCAGCGGAGAGGTGACAGGCTAAGGACACCTGCACTGTCTGATGTGCTTCAGGAGAGTGTTTCCCACAGTGTCTCCCTGAACACTGGGATATTTACAGCTGCTACCCACATCTCTGCGGGCTTCCCCTGAGGGCAGAGGAGCAAGGACAGGAACTTCAGTGGAAATGCAAGTGGGACTTTCAGTGATTAGTAATATCTTAGTCCAAAAGCAAGCATAAACCTGGACAGGAATCTCCTCTTGGACCACTGGCTATCACCAGCAGCTCTCTGTGCCATTTTCTTTTCCAGCTCCCAATTCACGGGCTGAATTCACACCTTTACTCGGTCATTTTTTGTCCTTCACACAATGCAGCTCCAACTCTGGTGGCTCCTTGCTCTAAGGGAGACGGTCTTTCCTTTTGTCAGCCTCTGTATAACCCTTTCCAGGGTCCAAATAGGCCAGTGCTTTTCCTAAGCTCTAAACAGAAATTAAAACAAATTGCCATTTGACCAGTTACACAAAACAAAACCTCCTTCAGGAGGTATGATTTGTGGATTAAAGTTTTTTCCTTTGAGCTCAACGCAACCTAAAAATCTCTTCCGGCAGCTTATCACAATTTAGCTAACCCCAATCCTTAAAAGACTTCTCTATCTCAGCACACCAACGAAGGTCTTTGTCAGGGAATTTCCAAAAGCCCTCGGCAAACCTGCTGCACACAGGGTATAGTACAGGCTTCTGAATATCACAAAATGTCTGAGATGCCAGAGTGAGAAGTGGGGGTTTGGATGTCAGGAACAGAACAAGCCTGGGCATTATTTCACTTTGAAACCTTTTGCCAGTCATCTGGAAACTCATCACATTGTTCTGTGAGCATGGAAAATGGGGGGCTTCAGCCAGAGCACACTGCTCCTCACATCCAGGCTTTATGTGGTCCTGGAGAGGTGGCAGCGGCTCCCTTGGGTAGACTGGAACTGGTCAGTGAAACAAAAATGATGGAAAACAACTCAAAATCCCTCCTGATTTCCAGCTGCTTCTTCACAGACTGTGCTTCTCTCACCCTCTGAGACATGCATGAACATGAGACTAAAACGTGTGCAGTCCAAGGGATTAACCAAAGGATGCAATGAATTTGTTGGGAAAAAGCAGACTACATGCCTGCAGTAATGAAGGCCATAAAGAGATGGCTGTTAAACACTGTCACAGGCTTCTTTGGTAATGTTTGTCTATTCATAATAGCTCTGTGTTGTAGCCCTCTTAAAACCCAGAAAATATTATCATGATGTAATCTTACCAGTTTCATGGACAAGACCACACTTAAGAGAATACCTGAAAGCCTGGATAGGCAAAGAGAATATTTTCATTATATTCATCTAAAGAGCAAGATAAACTCCACAACCAGCAGAAAATGCATTCACATGAACTTATTTGCAGTGGAGCTACATCTTGCTAAACAACCCAAAATTAGCTGCTGCCTGGAGCTCAAGCTCTATGAAAATATGTCTGTGCCTCCTTGAAAAAGTAGAACATCATATACAAGTACTTACTAGCACACACAGAGTTAACATCTGTGCGTTGCCCTCTTAAACAGAACTGGTTTTGAGATGTATTTGTTTAAACAAGTTAACAGAAATGTCAGAGGCCATTTCACCAACTGCATGTGACGACAGCCGCCTTCCTCCTCTATCAGCAGAGAACAATTACACACTGGGAAACAAGGGCTTACTAATGTTGAGTCAGAGCAGGAAAATCTGTCCAGAAAATACATGCAAATGAAAAAAACACAGACTTTGCATTCTGTTTTCCCCCTCTTCCTCCTTTCTTCCCTCAAATAACATGAGCTAAGCAGAGACTGCCTCTCCTACTCTGGCTTGAAGAGCCCCATGGAAGAATTTGGCACATCAACAGCTTCATCTGTTCCCACAACTCCCGCATGGGTATTGGTAGTAAATAGGATGTCTGGATAAATCCTAGCTAAGGTTAATGACTTCTGGTTATCTCAGAGCAGGAAACTTTTCCAGGAGTATCAGGAAACAGCATGTCTTTCCAAGGATGGGCTTGTGCATAAAGCACAAGAGCTCTTGGATTTACTCCAAGATGAGAAGCTCTGGACTTTCTATAACTGCATGGACAAACCATGCTGGTGTTTCCCTCCAACCATAAGTCCGACTGCAGGGGATGTGGGAGGCTACCTTCCTTCACCTGTGTAAAGAACCCAGGGCCAAAGGGCTTCTGAAGTGCTGGGCATAAGGGCCTGCAGAGAATTCCATTTTCTTTGACTGTAAGAGCCATCTCGTCAATGTTTAAATGTAAATACTGACTAATAGTCATGCACACACAGGAACTTACTGACAAGATCAACTGTGAAACCCCAAGTTCTCTCCCATGTACACCCCTCCTCGCCACCTCTCCTCTTTTCCACACCAGAGGTGACTTTTGCAAAACTTCCCTAATGTCAGGAGGATCCCCGTATTTTCTCCCCCAAAGTGCTGCATTCCCACTCTGACACCTTTTGGAGAAACCACGCCACCGGTTTTCCCTGCCTACAGGCAGCAAAGCAGCCCCGGTGTGGGCACTGGCAGGGCCACGCTGCACCGTGTCTGGACTTCAGCCAGCGGCAGAGAGCTCTGGCTGCGGCCCCTGCCTTAGACCTGGCCCTGCAGGCACCAGTGGTGCTGAGCAGAAGGCGCTGTTTGAAGCCAAATTTAAGGTCAGTCCTAATAAAGCACATGGCAGCAGTCTAATCACAGCAACAAAAAAAGATGTTGATGCTTTTCTCTTGAATGTGGATCATGAAAACAAGCTGTACCTGAATCAGGCACAGCTGACAGCTCTCCCCAGCCAAAGCCCTGCAGTCGTGCCTGCAGCGCTCGGTGTGTGACAGAGCCCTGGTCTGATGGCCTGGCACTAATTCTGTACAAACAGAAATCATGAGGAAAAACAGGGTTATGCCCTACTTTGCTTTGGAGTTGATTTCCATTTACAAAACTTACTTGATTTCCACTTGCAACCATGACACAGCACAAGATTTCAATGCCAGTGCCTCTGCCTTGCCATCCTTTCCCAGAGGGATCCTGTTGCCTGTTGGAGAGGCTCTGCAGCACCTCTCCATATTTCAAATAGACAAACCATTCTGAAAACACCACCAATCTCCTAACCCTCTCTAGTTTTTAAGAGCAAGACTTACTCAATACTAAGAAAAGAAACACCACTTCTGAAATTTCTGATTACACATTTAACTTTTTATTGTCAGGATGGGATAAAAACCAGGTGAGATGCAATAACTTATTCTGGTATAGCACCGTTTCATTTCTTTTAAAAGACTTAACCATAAATAACTGAATACCCCCACCTGTTCCAGGAACACCAGTCCTGCTCTACCTTCCTCTGCCTCAAGCAAAGATGACATGATTAGGTCACTCCTAAAGTCAGGAGACCAGCTATTTCTCATTAAGTAGAGGGTTCTACCAAGTCAGAAGAGCTACAGAATTCAGTGAAAGTCACAGCCTCATTTTGTAAACGGACCTGTTTATGTTGTGGCTGTTCTAGATGCGCACTATAAAACACAGCCCTGATGTGCACAAACAGCCCTGGAGTGACAGCCTGCAAAGACGGTGGCGCTGGGTGGTCTTCCATGGTTCGGCACTCGGGGCAGAGCTCGCCCTCCTGGAACGGGGGTCTTCTCCTCCCTACCTGAGTGACATGCAAAAGGCACCCACACATTTCACTTTGGGTTCTTCCATTGTGCTAAAATGGTTGTGCAATAAAACATTACCTCTCTTCCCCACTTAATTCTCCCCCTGAGGACCCGCTCTGCTTTTAACGTCCTCTCCCTGGTCTCGCCTCCCTCACTGGGCTGTTGTGTCGATTAATTAGTTAATGCTTGCAAGGTGCTTTGAAGATGAAGAGTGCTAAGTACTCAGCATTAAGCATGATTATTATAAAAATACTGCAGGCTCTGGCAACGCACTTCGTATTACATTGAAGTCGCTTTACCCTTTTGTCTCAGAACTCCCATCACCCACAGCATGTTTCAGATACCCAGAAACACATGGCACGTCTTGTTTTACAATTATAAAGCAACTTCCAGTCAATCCCGCGCTGCGTGGCAGAGCAGAAAGGCCAGCCATCGTTCATGTTGCGCAAAAGCCACCACTGTGACAGACCAAGCAGCAAACTCTGCCTCCTGCCAGAGCAAACAATTTCCACAATGTTCCCAAATGCAGTGATGGTTAGGTGAGGGGACCCCCTGCGGCAAACAGCCAGGCTGCAGTGGGATTGTGGCACATGATAAAGAGACCAAAAATAGGTAGGAGAAATAAGTTACAGGAAAATTCAAGAACAGAAGGTGCAGCAGCAGGAGCCAGAAGTGAGGGGAAGCAGCCTGACTGGGCTCCAGCCGATGAGCTCCAGCAGAGCTGGCTGCAGCCCCACAGAGACGCGTTACCCTCCTTAGCCACCTCCTGGTCCCTCCTGGAAAATGCCACTCGTGGGTCTGCAGCTGGGTCAGCTCAGTTCCCAGTTCAGCAGGCAACTGCCACCAAAGACAGGTTTGCACTACGACACTGGCCCGGGAACTGAAGTCCCTGAGATGTGGACACACGTCCCTGCTGCCCCGAGAAGCCCGAGGGATGGCCCGAGGTGGCACCGTGCAGCTGCAGCTGCACAGAGTTGGAGCCCGAGGCCCTGGGCAGCGGTGCCGAGCGCGAGGGGACACGTGCTGGACACTGCCACTGAGCACTGGGCTGCAGTAGCAACGAGCACTCTTCCTGGAGGCATGGGTGAGGCTGAAGAATGCCAGTGGGCCTCTTGCCTTCCAGATCCATGCCTTTGCATTTTTGATATATAAAATAGCAAAACACACAATTTGGGATTTTCTCAGTCATCAGGGAAACACATTAAAACATTTTTCTTCTCCCTGCCAGTGCAAGGCTGTTGCCTGTTAGTGTTTTATATAGTCAATCCCTCTTTCCTATGTATTTTCTTTAAACTTACTCTCCTAAAAATATTAGTTGCCATTCTTTATGTACAGCATATACTCCAGAAGGAAACAAGCTGCTAATCAAGCTAGTAAATAGGTACATCTGTTGCCCCATCTATACTGAAATGAGCTAGGAAGCTTTTTTTCAGAACCATGATACTACCAAGATCTCTGAAGCACTGAGCTCTTTTCCCCAGCTTGAGCATCAGCCACCTTGCAACAGAGGCTCGCATTGGAAGCCTGCTGAATTAGTGATAGGACAAGCAAGGGGAAATTTATTAACAAACGAATTCCTGCTATTACAAACCACTTCCACTGTACTACCAGGGCTTTTAAAGGCTCATGGCAGGATAAGTCATCTCCTCTCATTCCCAAGAGAGCAATTGAAGGCTTGATTTCCATGATTGCTGAGCTCTTACTGCAGCTCCCATTAGCTGTGGCAGAAGCTGTGAGTGTTTAGCTCTTTGAAACACAACAGTTTGATGTGCAGAGGGGGGCTAAGCACCCCTGCTCGGCTGAAGGCTCAAGATGCATCGAGTAAGTTTCCACTCCTGATGTGAGGGACAAGTGTGAATACATGCTCGAGGAAGCCTGTTACACACCGTGTCCACGGGCTTTGAGCTTGGGGCTGCCCTGAGCAGTGATGGGAATAGGCTGCACCTGCCAAGAAAGGTTTGTCTCCAGCTCTTGCCCTGGTACCTGCAAATAAAGGCAGCCAGGAGTGGGGAGAATACGCCAGGCCTGGGGAACTCTGGGACATGTCTGATCACAGCCTTAGCCTGCACCGATCCAGAACACGACTGGAGCAACAAGCTGATGTGCTCATGAAGGGCTGGACCTCCTGAAGCTCTATAGCTGCAGCAATTTCAGCCCTAAATTTAATTGGCAAGAGGAAGATTTGATAGACATCTGCCCTCAGTTAGAAAGTGCTTTAGAGAGACAGCAGATTCTTCAAAGTAATTCTCCCGCATCACCTACAGTTCCTCCTTCTTATCTAAATGCGATATTAGCAACCAGCTATTGATGCTCCCCAGGGATTTAATTATTCACAAGAAATCACCGTTTGCTGCAGCCGGCAGACAGTGCTGGGTAAGGTCTTCTGGGAGCAGACTCCAGGCTGCTGTATGGCTTGACATTAGAAGGAAATCGCATGAAAATCAGTCTCCTTGTACATGATCAGACAAACGCAGCCGTCAAGCACAAAGCTGAAAGCTCTTCAGTGAAGATGGGATAGTGTTGTGGTTTTTTTTTTTTTAGTGCTGATATGAACTATTAAGTCAAAACCAAATCATGAAGCACTTAATTCAATCTCTAGTGTCTGGCAGACTCATACAGGCTTCTGTGGGAGGTCTGTTTGAACAAGGTTATTTTCAGCTATCCACCTGGAAAAAAAAAAAAAAGATAAATAAAGAGGATTTTGTTTCAGTATAATCTAGTCCTACCACGTGATGCTGACTGAACTGTGATAAAATTTCCAGAGCTCAGCAGGTGTTTGGGGAGTGACTGCAGCCACCCATTCAACACAGCAATGCACAACCACAAGAGAAAGATCTGAAACAGAGGTCAAAGGAAAAAGAGCGTAGGAAGTTATGTGTGAAGATGAATGATAAAACTGGGTAAAACTTGTGCCGAACATGATTTACAGTAGAGAAATGAAATTGTCTTTCTGAGTGAGGGCAAGTCAACTGGTCCCTGTTACAGGGTACTTCTCCATCACGCTGACAATCACAGGTCTATGCATATTCACATATACTGAGACAACTGGTTGAAGACCCCAGGAATCCCAGGCCGGAACACAGCTCACAGCACACTTTGTCCACTTACTTCTTCCACATCATTGCTACTACATTCAGCAAAAGAAAGAGATTTTATTCCTTTTCTTCCAGAGCTCCTATTGTCACAGAGAAGCTGAAAATCAACAACAGAGCAATGACATAAATTCAAGTGGAGCCAATTCATTACTGCCCAAACACCGATGACACAGGAGAAAGTTTCAGCTTGCTGTTGATACTCAAAAGCCAAAGTCCTCACAACCCAGACCTTTCGGCTGTCAGATGTTTCAGAACAACATACTAAGTATAGTCATGGTGCTAAATATACCCCACGTACTGTCTGTATAGGGTAAAACACTATGCATGGATCAGCTAGACAGATTTATTCAGTATTGGTGTCATGTAGGATAAGCAATACATGCTTATCCAAAACTGCTACACTGCTATAAAGGCTGCTATACTGCAGAAATGTAATTTCAGAGTTAACTCTAGAGAAATAGGAATTCAAGTGTCGAGGTTGCTGAGGTCTAACAAGTACAGACTAAATGACATTAAGGAGATAACATGGGCTCAAGTTACCAGACAGGAAAGAGGATGGATAAAGAGACCCTGCATGTACGCTGGCTTCTCCCCTGGAAAATAAAAGCAAGCATCATTTTGCACAACTCCCTCCTGACTTCTAGAGAACGCTTCCCAATACATAAGCAGAAAGGCTCGTGCAGCCGCTGGCAGGAGGCACACCCGCACATTCCTAACCGGGGGGAGCTAGCCTGCCTCCCTCCCTCCGTGGGGGGATCATCCGACCAAATGAAAGACTAAACATTTCCCAGCAAGACTCTCACATACCAGGAACTGCGTGGTCAAAGGAGCAGCACATTAACCTTGAAGTTTTTTCCCACAGAAGCTGGGGATTGTGGGTTTATGAAAGTTAGGTCCTTTTACTTTCTGTGCAAGTCGTTTTTAATTCTTGTGAACTCTACCCACTTCATTACTGGAGCAACCTGTTCCAGGGGAAGCACAAACTCAGCAGCGCACCAAGTTTTGCTCCTATAAAGGGAAAGGACAAAACCAAATCAAAGAAACTCATTTACTACAGAAAGTTGCACTTTGTCTGTGTATAGATATTAAATACTTTGGAAGATGTCTAAGTAAATTGGTGTGGAAAACTGACAGTTGAAAAATAACATAATTCTATTATTTTTGTCTAAATCCTCAAAATCTTGTGCAGTGTTCTATTTTCTAATGTAAAGAAAAAGAAATTGAAAAAACCCCACCACAAACAAACCAAAAGAGCTGATGGCTGAGGTTTCTCCAAAGGAATCTGCAGCAAAATGGTCTGACCAGCCTGTACAAATGCTGCAATAATTGCTGCCATGACTTGCACATACAAGGACTTTCAACCTGATTGCTACTGTAACGATGAATCATTGCGTAACTGAAGCCTTGCAACCAAAGTACCGTTTGCAAAGGGATCACCCTCTACGGGTTTTTCAGTTCCCTGGTAATTTTTTCACTGCTGCAACTCTAGTCCCTAGAGAATGACCATGAACACCCCTAAGGTAATGACTTAGCTAAACATGACTGTATTTATAGTGCTATTATTTCCCCTTTAGTACATTTTGGAGTACAGAGAGAGCAATCAGACCCCTTGAGGATTATATCCTAACGTATCTACTATAAATATTTATCTGGCTTAATTTTAGCTTTACCTAGGTCTTTCAGGGACACACAGTGGGTCTTAGCTTGGGAAACCAGAGAAGCAGCACAACATGACCTTCTCATGTTCAAGCCAGTTTCCCCTTACTATTGCTGGGTTAAATTACCTGTGCGTAACCTATCTGGTATGGCCTTGCAGCGTCACCACTTTTCACAGAATGAATGCCAGGACTCGCAGTCCTTGGTGGATGCTGAAGTTGATGACAGGGAACGTAGCAGATTTCATCTTTCTTTCATGCCACATAAGACCCTTTGCTTTGGCAATGAAAAGCCTGGCGCTGCCCAAATTAGTATCACTCCAGAGAGGTAACTCCTTTCTGCCTACTACAGTACATTCTCGTGAGACAAAGATGTTCATTCAGCAAATAAAAATAAAATCCTGGTCAGAGTAACATCTTGGAAGTAAATTGCAAGTCAGAATAACAACATACCTTCTGGAGCATGACTTTGGACGTCTACAATGATGTCTGCCAATGCGCCTCACACCTAGTCCTGTAAAGTCCAGTCTTGCAAGCAGCTCTCTCCTCAGGCACGGTTTCTCACGAGGCGCCAAATCCCGCTTAGGAGCCTCCACGCCGGCTCGCCTGGCACATCTGGGCAGCAGGAAGGTTTGTGGGAAGGCAGCCCAGGTTCCTAGCACCATCCTTCCTCAAGCAGCCCCAGGGGCATCAGCTATTTTAACCCACCACAGCACATCGATTATTGGCACAGCGTGCTGCTGCGCTCCACGCGTCACGCTTTGTCCCCAGGCGTTTGATTTCGGGCAGCCTTTGGGACTGGCTGAGCCACCCTAATGTAAAGGCTGTGGGAGAAGCCAGCGGAACCAGAGGAGAACCACTGATGCACCTACTGCCCTCACTCCACACACGCTGCTGCCTTGGGAGAGGGAGACTTGGCACTGCGGGGTGGGACAAGACTGTACCTGAGGAAGCAGGGCATCAGCTCCAGCCCTGATGAACCACCACCGTGGTGCTCACCTAAGCCTACCTGCCTCATTCACCACTCTCAAGGACAGACTGGTATCACAGCTGCCTTTGAGAGGGGTTTTCCCAACTGTAGTATGACCAACACAGTACCACCGCCCTGAGGATGCTGAGGTAGCCCAGCATGGTCTCCTCAGCTATTAACAACAAATTGACCATAACAATTAACTTGAATGCTTGCCATGTGACACATATCTAAGCATCGCTTCACTGGCAGGAAGAAAGATTAAGAAGGATTGTGATAAGCTGTGAAAGTAAGCAATATTTAAACAGCCTCAGATCTACATCCCTGGGCAGCACTGCAGAACTACCACAAGGCTGGAGGGAAAAACAACAAACCCAAATGAAAAGAATCACTCAGATTTGGCCATTACAGGCAACACGTCTCAGCAGAAAATGTAAATATGCGAAGGGACCTTAGCCAAAAATACAGTGCCTCCTCTCCTCCCCCCCAGTTTCAGGGTGGAGACAGATTCCTCAGACACACACTTGCAAGACCAGTAAGGTGCTCTACTGCTTTACAGTGTTACCAGATGCTGAGGGATGATGCAGTTCACAAATGAAGGAGTTTTAGTTCAGGAACAAATCTTCCTCTTTTTAAAGGATTTTTTTTTTTAAATAAACTCTGATTATTTTGGTACTCTCACTTACACTGTGGCCTCACAGGTAGGTCTATTAGCAAAGTGGCATGAGGGAAAGTCCAGGGTGTTGGAACATGAATAGTTTTGTCAAGTGACTGGTTTGTTTTGTCGCTAAAGAAAACATGGCACTGAGCTGCACCTTGAGTCACATTTTGGTACGTGAAATATTCTCACAGGCTGCAGTTCCCCCTTGCTCTCCCTACACAGGCCAATGTATTAAGAGCAGGCTGAATCCCACCCCACTAAGAGCCAAGAGGCATGTGATGGGTGGTGGTTACAAGCACTGACATAACATTAGGAGACATTTAGCTCTTGGCTTGTGACTTTTAAATCCTTCCTTCTCCAAAAAATTTGTTGAATTCTCGGTGCACAGGATGGCATGAGCAGCACAAACTGCCACAGAAAATCGCACTGTGAGGTCCACCTAACCTAGGGATGATCAGTCCCGAAGAAGATTAAAATCTTGCCTGGTTCTGCAGCAAGGTGGAGTTCAGCCCACTCGGGCAGCAGAGCAGCTTACATCTCCTTCTCACCTCACATCAGGTTGTCCCTTGGGCTGTCAGTGACAGAGCTTTTTATGGAGCTTCACTGAGGAACAGACCTAGGTCTTAAAATTAACGATATTAAAAGCAAGAAAGATAAAATCAGTTTTGTGTTTGCTTTAAATGCAGACCTGCTTGGCGCAGAGTCCCACGCACAGTTGCGTCACGAGGGGAGGTTCACTCAGTTCCAGAAGCTGGGATGAGAAGCCAAGGGTGGAATGGGAAACATTGCTACCAAAGTGCCTGCACCATGAAACTACACCCACACCAGCCCACTGCAAGAACAGCTCTGTCCTTCACCCCACAACTTCCCACTGAACCACCACGACAGCAGTACTGACCAGGCTGAGGAGCAGGCTGCTTCGCAGGTCCCCTGCTGAACAAGCACCCTGAGAGCCCTCCCAAGCTGGGCAGTGAAGCTAAGCCTTCAGACCTCAGCACATCCCAGACCCCTTCTAGGGAAGCCTCCTCTCCTCTCTTCTTCCACGTGAAATAAGTGGCCATGGAAAAGAACACCATCACGGGGAGTGATCCTGTTGATGGTGCCTCCTAAGCTGCGCACGCCAACAGCATCCTGGATCGTGGCCAGGATCACGGCTTCAAGTTCTCTGTTCGCCACAACCTTTCTTCACAGATCTAAGGGGACCTACACCTCCTTAATGACTGTTTCAAAAAGGATGCAAGAGTGGATCTATCTACTGCAGAAACCAACATTTCCACCAGACACCAACTAGGAGGCATCTCAGCACCAATGAAACCATGCTGGGCTGGCAGAGCAGGGGTTAACTGGCTGCTTTGGCCACTCACCATCCCATGAAACGCTGGGTTAAATTACTGCAGAGGCTGCCCAGAGAAGCTGTAGTGCTTGAGGGACAAGGTGGTGCACAACAGGCAAGGATAGGTGTGGGGACGGCGAGACGCCTGTGGAGAACAGCCTGCCTTCCAGCCCCTGGCTTGTGAGGAAACCACACCTGCAATGCAAACTGACCGTGCACAGGCACATCATCAGCCTAGACAGATTTGCCTGATCTTTCACTTCTGAAAGGGAAACTGGGATTTCCACCACTGATGTTCATGCAGTAAAAGCACTGCCCAGCAGTCTACTACTAGAGGAGGGATAAGCCAACTATTTCAAATGCAATTCAACAAAGATTTCTCTGGAAAAAAATCCAAAGGCTTGGGGGTCTCCCTGCCACTGCCAACGTACTCATCCCTGTTACTGCCTACATTTACCAAGATCAACACCCAAGTCACCCACCAACATCAGAAGGTGTTTTGATGTTCAATATCCCCAGCAAGTTGACTTCAGCACTGGGGAAGGGAAAAGGCTGCTCCCATGGGGAGACCATGTCAAATCAGGCAGGTGACAGGGACAACCACAGGTGGAAGATAACAAAAGATCTTTCTTCAGTGCAGTTTTACACAGTGCCCTCGGTATGTGATATAGAATCCATTTATAGGTATCATAGAAGGTTTATACTTGTACAATTAACCTAAGCATTAAGTGAATAACTTACCTGGCCCAGAAAACAAAAAAACCCACAACCCCTCTCAAGCCCTGACCCAAGTATAAATGTGTCACATCAGACAGCAAATGAACTTTCTGGAGAAAAACATGACACAGACAATCTCTTCACCCAAACAAAAAGACATGCCACACTTTTGAACTTAAATTTCCTGTTATCTCCAGCTGCGGTGGCAGGGGCAAGAATGAATTACTGGAGTGCATGAGAACTTACTAAACCGGGTTGTTTGCTGGCAGAGCTGTGTGCAACCCTACGCTGCAACATGGCCAGATGCCTGCTGCCCGAACAACCAGTGGACCCGCTGGCTTCTGCAGGAGGTTACCTACCCCTCCCACGGCTCCGTCAGCCCCAGAGGCTGTGCAAGCCCAGCTTCGGGCACAGGCAGCCACGCTGCCTCCCGTCACCACCCAGTGCACGTTCAGTGATCCCTTCTACAAGCACAACTGTTGCAGTGTCCAACTGGTGGGCAAGTGGTCAAACACATTATGTGATAAGAAACTGCAACGGTTGCTGAATAATTTATGTGATAAACCATTTCTGGAGCATTTGATCAGCTCTACTGGCTATCATTATTTTTGCTGAATCGACAGCTCCCATCAGAGCATATGCTCTAGCAAAAACAAGCAACACTGTGACAGGTTAGGAAAGACATTTACTAAATTAAATACACACCCCACTTGCTCCGCTAAGCCATAATGCAGTACATACATGGAAATCCAAGCAGCTAAATGCGTACTCTTCCTGAAGTGGCTGTCTGAGCATACACAATCTGTCCCTTCGAGGTTTTTCCATTAACATACCCACGTGTAGAGCTATAAATCAAAATGAAACAGAGCCGGCCAGCAGAACAGCAAGAGAAAGAAAATACATTGCAGGCCATTTTGCAAAAGGCGATGATTAACTATTATCGGTTAAAAGCAGTCATGGACAGAGCGATTCTGCACCTCAGCAGCCTGCAACTGAGGGCTGGGGAAATGGAAGAAGGTTGGAGAGAAACAAGGTGTTTAGCTGCTCTTGAAATCAGAAATAAACATGACAACATTTTTTTTTTAAGAGATTAAAACCATTGCTAAATGCAGACTTCGATTCAGAATTTACTGCAAGCAGAAAGAAGACAACAGTATTGACTTCTGTAGAGATATCAGGACCCAAAGCAGAGGAGGGCAATGCAGCAGTGAAGCACAGAAAGTGCCCTGTCAAGAGGATGGTCTGCACAGCTGCCCTGGTACCTCCCCAAGGCTGCTCAGAGAGCTGGTGTGGCACACCAGGCTGCCCACGTCCAACATGGGAATGGGATTTATGTGAGCTATCCCTCCACTTCAGAATGTAGCACCAGGGATTTGCTGGGGGGGAAATTATCAGGTTTTTACTACAAACTTTCCCTGGGGACATCCCTCCTACAAAATCTGAAATCCCTCCTTGCCGCCACCTTTCTCCAAATAGCAGCTGTGAACCACTCTTGTTGTACAGAGTCCACAGATTTTCAGAAAAATAAAGAAAAACCACCACAAGGCGTTGCTGTTGAACAGATGACAATTTGATCAGCACTGGGATCATGAGACTTCTTTTGCTAGTGGAAAATCACGCATGGTACGCAAGCCCCCATACTTACACCAAACTCCATGGAAACACACTTGCGGGATCACCTTGGTAGATCTGGCAGCAAAATATCACTGCTTAGTTTGTTTTCGCAAAGGTGCGTGGCTTTGGACAAGAGGAATCCCAGCATATGCTGGGATCTTCAGGTCAAAATACAAATTCTCCTCATATTTGGTATTAATAATACACAAACTGCCAACTACCAGCTGCATGCAGAAGGCAATTTTATTTTCTACCCTTGATCATGCTGAGATGCCAGCAGGGCTCACAAGAACGCCCTGGACTAGGACATTATTTTGGTGCGGTGAATCAGTTCACCGGGCAGCGGAGAGCGCGCCAGCACGCATGACAAGGCAGGAAAGCTGCCAGCTGCCCTTCAGCTGCCGGAGCAGTTCCTATCTGCACAACCACACTGCCATAACACCCACTCGCTATCTGGCAACAGCAGATTTTACACTGCTCAACTCTGCTGTTAAATACAGGAACCATTTTAGAGCACAACAACAAAGTCACACATAACAGGTTTAACCAAAGCTGCATATTTTCCTGCTATGGAAACCGGTCACAAGAACCAAAAAGCTGCCCAAAACCAAGAATTTCGTCTGCTGCTCTCTCCTAATCTGCCCTGTTCCCTTCTGAAACCTTAAAACTGATGAACGGTGACGTGGACTAGTTACAGCCAGCCCAAAGCAGCAATCTAAGCTTTTCACATCAAAGCTCTGCCAATGCATTATCAAGGGTCACACCAAAGCACAAAGATATTTCACCTGCCACCTCCAAATGACCTCACGCAATGTGCAGCCTTGCTTCATCTTCACAAAATGGACTCCCCCCACACGACTGACAACAAACCTTTGATTTGTAAGGCCTTAAGACACGTTTTTTTTCCAGAAACAGGAATAATCCAGAAGTTCAAGCAAATGGGAGCTGGCAAGAGCTTGGTGGTCCACAATTGAATGAGAGAGACCCCACCACATTTAGGAAAAAAGCCCACGAAGCACCTATGAAAACTACAGCTTGTGCTTGTCTACTAAGAGTAGAAAATGTACCAAGTGAAGTTGTAGCAAAAGGTGAGCTGAGACTCAGAAAACCTTTGGAAAACTGGAGACAGCTAAGCAGCACAATCATCACTTGGAATGTACAGCTTAAAATCTGTCAGGAAGGCTTACATCAAGTTTATCCTGTCTCAGAGCATGGAGGTCCATGTCCAAACCTATTTTTCTATGAACCTAAACTGACTGGTGTTTCATGACAAGCAACCCAAGAACCAAAGCACTCAGTATTCTGTACGTCAGAATTTTGGCTTTAGATATTTGCTACTCTATACATCTCAGCAAACATTTTCTTGCTTTCTAAATGTAAAAGTAAACGCTTTATAGGATTTATAAGCTATGCTCCCATCCATCCAACAGAACCAACCACCTTGTTCTCCCCTGACACATCACACCATGGCCCTAAACTCACAACCCGAGCCTCAGAGAGGCTTCACACGCAGGCTAAACCCCAGTGCTATCAACAGCCGCACACTCACAGGATTCTTCCCATAAACTGACCATCCTGGAGCAGAATAAAATTGCACCTTGTCTGAAAAACAGTGAAAATACCGTAACGTATGCAACAGCCAAACATTTCATACGTAGAAAAGTGCAGCCCTGTCTCGCGAGAGCAGAAACAGTGTTCTAAATGGGCTTTTTAATGCAAGTTTTCAGTTTATTTTACAGTCATCTTTGTTACCAGTTTTAAAATACATATATTTATATGGTTTAGAAAGAACCATCTGGAATCACGTCCTGAAAAACACATCCTTCTGGCAGACAACTTGTGTACTTCTGAGTAATTAGTGGGTGTTTATAGAAAGACAGGGCATGATTGGTTTTTTTTTATTTGTGAGCCCACTCTTCATTAATTACCACATCTCCCAAAGAGCAAGAAGTAACGTTCTGCCTCCCTCACACTCAGCTGCAACAAACCCTTGTGTAGAAGGCCAAGATACACTACAAATGACTGTGACTTGTGCCTTCGTTCCCCCCTACACCTTCTGCACATTTTGCGTGGTCCCGCACAGCTCTGCCCCAGGGGAGGTGGCTTCCCAGGACAGGCAGAGTGCCTGCAAGCCCTGCAGATTCAGGCAGCCAAAGCTTCATCCAACAGAGCTCCTCTGCTAGATTGAACATCTGCCAAGAGTTCTGCCATTTCTCTGCTTGCAAAACAACAGAATTTTTTTTTCCATCTATTCCATCTATTTCAGACTTCCTTTAATTTTAAAGCTTTTCAGGTTTTTGAAACACCTATACAACCTGATTTAAGAAACATCTAAAAGCCGGACCCCCTCAAGATCAAAGGCCTTCAAAAAGCCAATTTACTTAAAATCTCTAATAACTTTTGAAAGCTGTACTGTCTTTTGAAATCACAGTCTGCGGAAAAAAAAAGCGTGTTTGCTCAGAGTTCGGCCCTGCAGCATGCAATGCATGTCTTAAACTGCTCCCAGAGATCCTCAACTCAAATATTACACCTTGTTTGATTAACTGTGTCAAAAAAACTTGAGCTCTCATTTCTAGCTCCCCCGCAATAGTAGCTGATCTGCCAGCACACCTTGGATGATGTGTAACAACAACAACCTGTTTGGCCTAGGAACGTCTGAAGAGATTTAGTAAGATGTAGTGAAAGGAAGGCAAAAAGAAGGGGGATAAAGATAGGCTCAAAAGGAGTTTATGAAACATGCCTCAAAATAATTTCTTCCCTTAAAAAGGCTTCCTTCCCGTTTATCTGAGAATTGTACTTTCTATGCAGCCAAGTGTATTGCAGATGCAAATTACTGTGATATCCAGTACTACAGACAAGACTACGAACTGTGTCAAGCGTCCAAGTCCACGCTCTCAACCTTTTCCAATCTGCAGCCTCAATTCTTAAACAGCAGTATTAGCTCGTCCGCATCCGACATAAGCCTATTCACAACCGGCCAGCTTTTCTTAGTTACATCGTGTGAATCCCTTGCAAATAAATTCAGAGACAGAAATCACATTTAAAAACGCTGCTCCACAGAGCTACGTGACTTATGCAGAGGTGTAAGTATTTCTAATAAACATACTGCAACCACAACACATTACACATTTATATAACTCACATGATGTAAATCCAGAATTGCCTTTAACGAATGTCATTGTCAGATGTATTAAGGACATGTAAATGACTTGAAAAAGCTCAGATTATCCTGCTTACTCAAAAACTTTGCTGGCTAACTAAACGGAAAGTTGTCCTAAAATTTAAAAATACAGGAGAGGTAGTAAATAACTATGGAAAATGGCAGCCCTAAAGTCCAGTAAAGTGCCAAATTAGAAAATTACTCAAGTCTTCAAACTGGCAGTGCAGCATTCACAGAGTTAGTTTTCCCCAGGATCTAGTAATGTCATGCTATGGAAGGACTAAATCTTAAGACAGACAACCACATACACGGTGCTGCCTGCTACATGCCAGCAGCGACTCCAGATTTAGTGTCTGAGAAAGTCTGAGAGCCAGAATAATCCTATTTAGTTCCGAGAGATCAAACAGGATTTGTAAAAGGGTAACATATCCACAGATTAGTGAAATGTTCTCATCAACAGAGCACAGCATCTCTTTCTTAGCAAAGAAAAGCCCATCAATATTCTCTAGTTGATTCTCTAGTAATCTAAGCAAGGTTTTCTTCAGAAGGAAGAAAGTATTTAAAAATACTATCAAAATGCCAGTTGTTTAAGCAAAGTCCATGCTGATATTATCTTCAATTAATTCACAGTGAATCTAAAATGATGCACTGATGCAAGTGTCTTACAACCCAGCACACAGCTATATGCCTAACCATACCTGCAATTACAGCAATTAACAGTTCTGAAGAGTTTCCCAGAGCTGTTGACAAGGTCCTTAACAATAGCTCTGATATGAAACTTCCAAGTCTTCGCTCTGAATTCTTTGTGCTCTGCCACTACTATGCAAATAGCAGTATCACTCAGCTCACAACAGAAAAGCCTCCACCCAAGGCAATTGTGAATGAGCTGCTTCCAAAAGAAAATGTAGTCCACTTAGATCATGGGAAAATACAGCTCAGGGGACTGAGCTGACTGCAGCACCATTACCTGAAGGGCAGGAAGGGACCCTTCTGAAGGAGCTTTCTACTGCATTCTATTCCAAAAGCAGAAAACCAGCCACCTGCAGTGGAGATCGTGGGAAAGCATTATCTAAATGGTTACAGCAGACACAAACCTAATTATCAACCAGACAAGCACCATAAATAACCTAAATAGATGCACAGATGTTACTTCTGTGATAAGAACAGGGGCAGTTAGTTGCAAAAAACTCTGAATCTCATTCAGCCAATATAGGACAACTCCTGCTATCCTTGAATATTCATTCCCCTGCCCCATAATTTTTTCATCCCATTGCAATTAAGTATATTTAAACTCAGACATGGATATTTTAATACCCATCAAACTTTTTTATTTACAGCAACATCCTATCCAACATGTCTACAGAGTTAAGGGCAGCCAGATCAAGTCAGCTGGTTGTCAAGATAGAAATCAATATATTCTCTATGTATATCCCACCATCCATGACTAAACATGACTGCAAGAGAAGGAAGTGCTCTTGAGTTTAGCTAAGATATAATCCCACATTGGAATACTTTGACTCAGCAGATAGCAATGCCTTAAGGGTGCTGTGCTCAGCTGGACTTCTCTTTCCTAAACCGAAGGTTAAACGAGCTCACAGAAATGGACTGGGTGCCAGAATTTGCTACCTGTTGTAATGCTGCATTCCTCGCTCTGGGCTCTGATGGACCCTATTCAAAACCTGCCCATATGGCAGCTGTGTTGCTGCTGGCTGGCTCGTTCTGTAAATTCTTGGAAAAGTTTCAGTACAGACCTGAAATTAATACTGACAGTGACCAGGCACATCCTGTAACTGCACACTTCCCTGGGTGCTGAAATGAAGACCAATTTGTCTTGATAACTTTACAGAACGGCTAGTAACAAATTCCTTTATTTTCACTGAAAATACTTGTCCATCTTCCTCTTCCCAAGCATGCTTTAGTTGCACATCCTACTTAAGAAAAAGCAAACTTATTTTCTCAAGGAATCTGATCCCCCCCTTTTACCTGAAACAAATAAATCTTTGTTTTTATAGCAAGGCCTAGTCACACAGTGACAGGTCAAGGCTGAGTTAGTGTTTTCACTGTACAACACATTTCTGGAATCTTTTACAAACCTACCATAAATGCTCATAGGGACTATAACGGGCCTTATACACCCTCATTGGGTGAATAGACAGATTTTTTGCTTGAGACAGATTTCACGCTAGACTGACTGCCTGTAGTTCATGGGGGTTAAGGATCCTGTGTGTTTATTCTGGAAGCTGACCATTTTATCTCTACAACACTTTAGTTTGGGTTGGCTATCCTTCACCATAAGCACAAACATTTCTGAAAGTGTCAACCCTCCTTAAAAACCACAGGCCTGTCAAGTCAACCTGCTGACTTGAAAGTTGTTCCCCTCTACATTGATTTCCATTCGTTGTTACATATAGACCACTGCAATGTACATCTTTGGTATATCAGCCCATTTATACACAGCTGGACTGTTACAAAACTTACATATTTTCCTGAAACTATAATTTGAAAGTTTAGCCTTCATCAATTTAACTTTTTTTAAAATATAGGAGGTTACTACGGGATTAAATGTATTTACTGTAGGTACTGCAAGAGCCTGTATCCTATGTTCTCCCACTAGGTTGATCTAGATGTAGTTAGTCCCAACATAAGAACGTGTCCCAGTCATTTTCAGAAGACTGATTTAAGAATCCAAACATATTTGGGCCAAAAATCTGCAGTTCTATGAAACCATGAACTTTTTACATTAGACTATCTATGTTCAATAAAGCACTGGTATAAGTTCCAAGAAGCAAAGAGGAACACCATCTACATCCCAAGGCAATTCACAGAACTGTTGGGAAGAATAGCGCAAACATTTTTAGTCAGTAACTAACACTCCGCTATTTCTGTCCTTGTTATTTAAGCCTCTTGTTTCATCATCGGACATGATGCTGTAAATGATCACCAACGCTTCTCACAGTGACAGTAGGCATTTTGCATTTTTTTCCAAAGGAAGAATATTCTCATTTCCTTTCCTAATCACCAGGAAAACCTGTACTGAGAGAAACAATACAGAAAATTCAATCCAAAAGACAAATTACCAATCTGACATACATAGTGTAGTGAGGTGGGTATAGAAGAGGAGTAATAACTCAAGTTGTGTTAATGGTTAATATAAATTGAGATATCCTCTAAGAAAAATGTGAAACATCTATCTTTACTTAAAGAAAGATACCTTTCAGAGTCTAACTTAACAGTTTCCCTTAAATCAACACAGATTAATTTGCCTTCAAGAAAGGAGAAACCCCTGAACGTTATCAGGTGTGAATCTGGAAATGCACAAGCTGCCCAGGGTCAATTTTAAATTGCAAAAGTGTGATTTTGGCATTTGAGCTTCTTCCAGTTACTTTTGAGAGGGAAAAACAAGAAAAGGGAAAAAAACCCAAACAAACCATGTTTTAGCCCCAACAGTTTGGCTTGACTCTTCTTTATCTTCTCTGGGACATACTCCTCCCTTCACAACTATAGCATAGTCCAAGTAGCAGTTTATTTTAAGCTGAAAACAAAGACTAGGAGATAGCAAGCTCATGCAGTTTAAATACAGTTATCTTATTCTATACCAATAAACAAACCTCAAAGCTGCAGGCAGTAAACATGATCAGAACCAACACGGGATCAACAGCTATAGCATGATTCTAGAGCTCAAAATTACACCCCCTCCCAACCAAGCACACGAACCCTAAATACTAACCACCTGAACAGAAGGGCTGGTACTGCTGTTACCAAAACCCTAATGTTTATTTCCTTTACATGTTGAAAATGAGAGTGCTCCTTCAGCATTCATGTAGATTTTCCAAAAATGGATTTATCATAAGATCAATGAGTCTTATTGCAAGAACCTGTCCTGTACAGAATGTTTATCACACATCTCTACACTCGATGAAAGAAAAAAAATCAGAAAACTGCCAAATTACCAGGCTAAGATTAGCACCTCACTTCCACAGTTATATTCTGAAGTGAGGTATCTTGCAAAGAACAGGAAAAGCATGAAACAATATGAGATATAATCTAAGTCATATGATATAAAAAAGAAGGTATGTTAGTTAATACTCCACTGTTTTGTAAGATTTTATTTAATTTACAATAAATAAAAAATACAACGTGGATATGATTCCATGACTAACAATAACTGCATGAATGCTACTGCTTCCCAGAAAATTTCAACATAACCCAGAGACATGAAGTTACATTTGTTGGTAAACTGGATCTACCACTTCTCATTTTTTCAAGACTAAGCCTTAATGGAAAAAAAACCTAACACAGAACCATAACAAAAAACAGTTTCTGAAGTTAAGTTTCCACTTTAATAACTGATTTCTTCCAAGTATCAGCGCAGTAAACTAAGATTCATAGGCTTTTAAAGCATAAAAATATCCTTTAAAATCAACTACCAACAACCTTAAGAAACAAAAAAAATCTTACCAAAGGATTTTTTTTTTAAATAAAAAGGTTTTGTATCAGAGAATCATTTCAGCATACTTAATTTTATGTTATTTTCCCAACTACCTAGCTTATATAATTCCTCAGAATGCCCAGGAGTTTTAAAGCAATTAAAGATACAAGCTAGTAATCAATACCAGTTTGCAGCTCTTTCATGTCCAGACAAGTATTAAAAAACCCCAGCTCAAGTCAAAGGGCATCACTAGGCAACAGTAGGTATTAGTCACATTGCTCTGAAAGAAGCATTTCCAAGTCAAGCCACAGGCAAGTTCCTGAGCATTAGAATAGCCTGCTGAAGTTTCACGAGTGTTAAGACATTAAACCTCTCACAGAAAAAATTGAAAGAACATTTATCAAACACAAATCATCTTCTCAATCATTCCCATCTAACAATCTCTATACATTCAACACCACCCGGAGAGCTTGATTAGCAGTCTAAATCTGTTAAACAAAAGCACTCTGCTGGAATGGGCTGACACCGAGGACCTCGTGCCTACTGGCTGAGAAATAAATACCCATGACTTCATAGGAAAGTCACCATCTCATGTTTAACACATTCCTCAGGCTGCAGCTTCGTATCAGAGCTGAGCTAAAACTTGCTGCCATATACAGGATCTGTCCTGCTCCACCTCTGTTTTCCCCTGCACCACCTCAAGGCACAGATGACTTTTCAATGTGCCAGTTCAGGCAGCTATACCACTAGAAAACTATTCACTTCTTTCTGTATGGTCAGGGTAAGTTTTCAAAAGCAAGCCAAGTCAATGTTTACCTCTGCCAAAGAGATCACCCTTCCCTGATGTCCCCCAGGTCATGACCACACCAACTAGTACTGAGCTGGCTCTGATGCTCACATGGCCAGTAAGGCAGTTCTACAGACCTGCCTGGCAGAAAACACAAGAACTCAGCAGAAAAGAAACCTCCTGACAGTTTAGCAAGTTGATTCACTGAGCTGGGCTAGTTATCGCCAAACCCGCTGCTAGGAAGAGTGAAGGTCTGCATGAGCAGCTGCTCCTTTCAGTGGGCACTCCCCCATCGATCAGGTGTGAAGCAGCATGAAATCCATCCCAAGCTGCATGGCTAGGATGGAGAAAAATGGCTGGTGGAAAATGCTACCAGACACTAGAAAGAAAGCTCCAGATCAACAACTGGAAACCAGGCCACAATTGAAAGATACACATGAAACAACATAACTATACAGCCAAGCAAGAGAATTTATCCTACATCCTGCCACTAGCCAGAAAATCTAGTGCTCACACAGCTTAATATCAGCTCTTCAAAGAAATCTTTGTTGGAAGTTGTTCAAATCATGCCCTTTCTAGAAGAAGTATTCTGACCAGTTGATACAAGAGTAAACACAGTTCAATCCACATTTTCTTTTCTTTGGCTTAATATTTTTAATTTGGGTAAAATGAAACAATTCCAAGTAATTCTCTCATACTTGGAGGCTGGGAAAAGGGATAGCAAAAATTGCCTTTGAGTTAAATAAAATAATACAGTTAGACTCACAACTAAAAAAATACTGTGGATAAGGCTAAGTTCATTCAAGTGACTTTAATTACAAGATGATTGTTAAATCAATTTAAGCTGAGAAAACACTTTCTAAAATTCCATGTTTAAATAAGATTTTAAAAGAGCAATTTACAAAAGAAGACAGTGTAAAAAATTACTTCTTTTCATCTTTGTAATCCACAAAAAGCCTCGTTTTTGGAAGCTAAAGTGGACAACTTAATAAAGGCTTAGTCAGCATCCAACCTATGAAAGTGATTAAAACATTTTCACTCTTAGGAGTGTAGTAAAAATAAAAATAGCCAACACTTCAATTAAACCGACATAAAAGCAAACACATCAGCAGTGAAATGGTGGTGTGTTTTGATGCGTGGAAACAGGTGATCATTTCTCTGTATCAGTTTCCGTACGCCAGATTTGTTGTTTAAGAGGTATCTGGGAGGCTTTATATGAAAGTACAGCATGTTACATCCACATCAAATGAGTCCCTTTCTAAACAGCTGGCTTCTTCCTGAGAAGGTTACAAATGGAAAGCAGGTAACCTCATGTTAGGAACCAGTCTCCCAGCAGAGATCTAAACTAAGAGGATTACAGGGTCAAAATTCCAGCAGATGGAGAAAGGTTTTATCTGCACATTAAAGAGGCACTGGAACACTTAGATAACAATTTAATTATAGAAAAAAGAGAACAGTTTCTTAGGCACTCAGACTTCTGAGTTGAAATTTTTCACTTTGTTTTCGTATTTCCAAAAGTCTACACTGCAGTCAGCTGCTCAGCAGAATATATTAACACATGCAGAGCTCCATCCTACTGCAGCCAGAACGCTTCCCGTGCCTTCCAGGCAGGAGAAATGGAGGTAGAGTATTCTGAGAAAATACTAGCCTAATTAAAGATGACAAAAGCAAGATGTCCAGGTTGAAAGCTGTATCTCAAAGAACCAGGGAATGGCACCAGACCAAAATGCTCACTATGAGGCACTTGCACCCTTCTTCTGTTTTATAAAAAAGCAGAATTCAGCTGGGCAGGAGAACAAGTCTTCCTTACATAACTATCAGCTACTTTATTTCACCTTACATAACACAAATCTACATAAACTTTTCACAGCATCGGTCAATGGTTTTGTTTACAGAGGCATTAAGCTAGTTCTGTTTTCTGTTACCTTTTTCAAGTTGCATCCAAACTCTGTAGGACTGTGTGAAAATTCAGTTAAAAAAGGAACACAGATAACATCTAAATGCTCTTTCACCAATGAGAGAAACTACATATGGGATACTTCATCTTGGAAAGAAAGTGTGGAAAAATTCAGGTATTTCTTATAGCCTTTCCTCACTTTACAACTGGTGTTGCATCATCAAATAAGGTGTTTAGAAATAGTGTAAAAGCAGCAATGATTCTGACCAGAACATTCTTCTCCAGTGACTTATCAGCTAAACAAATCTATTTATAAAACCAACCAGGAACAATAGGAAATAGCACCATAAGGATTGTATGAGATTATGAGACACTATTATTAGGATGTATTTTTGCATTGTGGTTCATTTCACCTTTTAAAGGAGACTTTCATCTCTGCTGGCAGGAATTTCTTAAGTTGTGTTTAAATAAGTGCTTTTACTCTGACATTAACATCATTAGCATGTGCCAATTATTATTACTGTTATTATTAATGCTCAGGCAAGACGAGGATTTTCATTCTGGGCTTCAATGCATGAAAAATAAATGTCTTATGTGATCAGTTAACTATTCTAACTGAAGGAACTTCACAGTTTGCTCAAACATGGTTAAGAAATATTTTCAGTCATCAGAATATACCAGCATAGTAATGTACTGTCCACAGTCAACAGGAAATAAGGAGTATCTAGGAAAAAAACAGAATTGTACTGTATCGCTCATCTGTTCTTCCAACCCTTCCATACAAATGGTAAACTAAATCGCCATACCCTTGTCAGGCAAACTTATCATTTAAGCATTCTACAAAGACTAGAATGGTTTCTCCTAATGAACTCAGTAAAAATCACTGATTATTTCACTTGGATAACCAGTTACTACAATTCTTAAAACTGAAGTGTACTGTGCAAGACAAAAACCGGCACTGTGATGATCCCTGGTGCAACAGTTGCTGCAGTAAGAGAAAAATCTTAAAAAGTAAAAGGAAGTCAAAAAACTTTATTCACACCAGAAACGCAGACTTCAATGGAATTTTCCTTTATCAAAATAACCCCATTATGGTTACTTACATCTTTGCTGTAAGAGAACTGTACAATATATATATAAATATATATATATATATTAAAAAAATCAACTTTTGTGCTTCCTTGATATTAATCGTCATCATCTTCCTCTTCATCGCTGATCACATATTTCTTATGTTTCTTACTTGCTTTATCATCATCCTCGGCTTTTCTCTTTCCAGAAGGTTCACCTTCCTAAAGGCAAAAAAGGACAAAAATATATCAACACACTTCAAACATAAAATAACTCAGGAGAACAACAAAAGGACCTCAAAGTCTTTCCTGTAAAAAAAAGCAAAATTATTAGTTCTAGTTTTTCCATTTTGTGCTACTCTGACACAGGACTGCTTATGTATCAGTACTTTTAAATTCAGTCAACATTGCTACCAGTCTCAAACCCCAATCTGAAAGGGTCCATAATACAGCTGCAGCTCCATTTACCTCAACGGACATGCAAACATATCTGCTTCAAACTGAACTATGGCATGGAAGTAATTTATGTCATAATCTGGATTTATGGCATGTGCAGTATCATTCTCAGCAAGCCTTACGAGCATGGGTAATTCCTAGAATCTATAGTCAATTTTTCAACTTGCAGATGCTTTCTCTTCAGGCAGCCTGTGTAGCTTTGCTACATTTTCAGACTATTGACACTTGTATGCCCTACATTAGAGCTACTGAAGCAAAGAAATTCAGTAAGTGGGTAGGCATTTTGTTTGTTTGTTTGTTCATTTAAAAATAAACAACCAACTCTCTGGCATAAAGGAAGAAGACTGATGAGAAACCACTAGTACTGAGAATCAACACCACAGTTTACAGTCCAAGAAGTAAAATAGTTTAGGAGGCTTCAAAGAGCTGGTCAAAGGAACTCAAATAATTAATTATCTGTTTGCAAGCAATATCATAATGACTTTTATAGGCTGGATGCCCAATTTTTAGCACCTAAATATAGAGTCAACAGACTGATTTTTATTCCATGTGAATTTACATCAGTTCAGTTTCAATCATCCTTCCAAACAACATTTAAAATCAGAATGCTACGAAAAATGCTTAATCAAGCTACAAATCACTAGTTGTTAATGCAAAACTCATCAATTTTGACAAGAACAAGTGGTAACTCAATTACTGTTTAAAAAGAGTAGTATCTTTAAAAACACCCTGTGGTCTAAGTAACCTCATCCCTTTTTCCATGTGTTGGTTTGGGTTTTTTTGTTTGTTTTTTAAAAGCAACAGATATTACTTGGATTTTAAGAAGCAGCAAAGATTGAGTTTCAAAACTCTAACAAATAAATTTTATTCAAAGCATTTTATTCTATATTAACATACCAAATTAGTGAGAATCTCAGGAAAGAATTTTAAGCATGGAAACAGGAATTAGTAGGGGTGGGAATCTCAGTGATAACAGAGACAAGCATTCAGAACGGGCATTCTCTTGTAATCTATTGTTAAATGATTCATCTTCCTGTTTAGCAGAATATCCCCATTAACTACAGTAACAGTAAAACTACTTGCTGTGTGGTGATAAAGTGTATTAATAATTGACATTTTCGGTAATGGCAACAAATTATTACCAGGACAAAGATTTGTGCTGTGTTGTTGACTGACAGCACATAAAAGCAAGTCTGTGTGCAAGGAACTGTGTTTCATGTATTACAAATACCATACTTCCTACGCGATGACTGAAAGCAAGGAGTTCTACATCACTGGGTTTTTCTTGTAATACTGTAGCTCCCCTCCGTGGCCCTGATGGGAATAGCACCTTCAAGACATGTAATTTTAAAATGGAGGCTCTCGTTCCTCAAGCAGCAAAGAAATGCTGTTGACGAGACCTTTTCTTCTGAGAGACTGGAATTGCAAAGTCCTGACACTGCTGTATCACTAGTAGTGTCTTACAAATAAACAATTCAACTCCTACTAACAAACACTAACAGAGCCCACAAAACTACAGTTTTGTCTTCATGCCTCACTATGGCTGTCTCCAGGGTTACGGTCATATTTTCTGAAATATTAAATTTTCCTCAATGTATAACAAAAATCCAGAATCTATGTCTTTAAAAGAAAAACTAATTTCTACTTCTGCTTCATATTACAATGTCTATTAGTGGAAACACTCAGCTGACAGTATAGGAGGAGCAGTGTCACAGCAGCAAAAACAGGCATTCAAAATGTAGCAAACATCCAACAGGCTGGGAAATAAGACACACCTCCCGAGAAGTTTACAGGGAGCACAGTATAGAAACGCAAACGAGAGCAAACTCACTCCTTCAAAAATTAAGATTTCTTACATTATAGAGGTTTGTGTCATACTGAAAACTATGTCCTATATCAGTCATTTAAACACAACTTTGGAATTTCAGCAGCTGTGCTAACAGAAGACTAACATGCATTCATTCACTAGAAGACCACACAGCAAGCTACACTGAAAAATTACTCTTTTAAGAAGAAAAGGATGTTTTATTATGGAAGCCTCTAAAATTCAAGGATAAGGTTCTAGCCACCTCAGCAGCTATTAGAGTAGCATACTATACTGTAGGAAATCAGCTGAAAGAAATCTTAGGGCAATAGTTAATTTCTTAATTTCTCTTAAAGAAAATGGTGATATAAAGCGTTAAAAAATATTCCAAGCTTACACTGACCTACTCAAACTTTTTTAAACTTCTGCACAATATTCTATGCATAAACTTTTAAATAAAATATAATTTACAGTAAAACAGGACAGGAAGATTAATCAAACTAGCATGCCAGTGTAGAAACACCTCTCGTAACCTACAAGGTAGTAATAAGAACCTATTAAACTAAGTTAGTTTGTATTTATTGTTGTGCCACATAAATGAAGGTGACTATCAGAAGAGCTCAGGTGTGTCCAAACTACCCCTCCTAAGCCATACTTCGTTTGAGAGAAATGCACACACAGCTGCAATTTGAGGCTGCAGTTTTGTTGATCAACAGCAAGATTACAGTAACACAGAACTGGTGATGCCTAAAACAAAGCAAACTGATAGGCTACTAAAACCAAGTAGGCCAAGCACCTCACCCCACTTCAATTTCCTTTTCAACAGGGCAGTGGGAAGCCAGGGAGCCAGTGTCAATTGCCATTTGCAGGAATTCCAAAATGCCCTCTTCTTTCAGCTTCCCAAGGTACACAGTAAATGTCCTATGGCTCTTTGCCACAGAAGAATTTTCCAGTGAGGAGCACGGGTCAGGAAAATAAGACTAGACAGGTATAGCTGATATAGGACAGAGTCCATAATACTTCCTGGTTCCACTTCTATCACTGGATGAAAATAGTTAAGTTTTAATCTCAGAACGGTACCTGTCAATTTTGAAATGTGTTACACTGCAGTTCTGTATCGGAAGTGACATCACTTGAAATGAACTAAACCTCAAGACGTGATATACACAAAGATTCATTTGCTTACACCCAGCAGTGATAAATTACAAACCAATAAAACACAGTTTTAGAAGAGGAAACAGCACTACTGCTGTAGCTAACAGTTAATTTGATCATGGCCTAACATTTAGGATGATACTTGGGTGATAGATAACATCTATTTAGCAACTGACATTAATGCTTTTTAACTCAGTTGTTTAACTCTTCTATTTAAAAACAGCAGAAACACTATTGTGAAAATGCTTCTGCTATTTCCATAACAAACAGGAGAGGACCACGTAGCTTAGGAGACAACGCTGCACGAGGATTCCGATATTAAGTCTTTTTAGTCCTTGCATAATTTTGAAGTCATTTTACATAACTCTGCATAAATTTTTCCATCTTTAAATCAGCAATAACAACAGTGATCTCCTCTGGGAATCACTCAGGTCTATGAACTAATGCAGTGTATAAGAAACTGGTGATTAATTACCATGGAAAGCAGGCCAAGTCAAATAACACATTTATCACAGCATAAATGAAACTACAGAAGTCTCAGCTTTAAAAACTAGATTTAGTGCAGGAAGTGTTTCTGACTGAAAATGAGTAGCTTAATAAAAAAATCCTTTTCTTACCTCATCACTAGTAAGTTTCTTTGCCTTGAGTAGTCTTTGTGTTTTATCTTCATCTGAGCCTTCATCACTGTCAGAAGAGTAGATTCTAGCACGTTCCTCTACAGAAAAAAATGAAAAGACCAATATCTATCTTTATCTGAAATTGGTGAGGAAGAGAGAATATTAAGAATAATTCTCTTACATTTAGTCCCACAAAAAGCTGACAGAATCTAACTCCAGAGTAAACAAAATAAACTTATACAAACTGAATTCGTGTCTCCTCATGTATCAAATGAACTGGCAAAATACAATCTTACCAGGACTCTCCTCTGAAATTAATCCATCTGAATCCCACGGGCCCTACTTACGTGCTGTTAAGGTTTATTATTACCTCTGATGCCACCTTTGTATCTGTTTTTGATAGCTGCTAGACTGATTGCGTCATCTCCCTCATCCTCTTCATCATAGCGATCAGGTTCTAAATAATTTGCACTCAGACCACGCTGATGCTGCTTCTCCCGCATTCTTCGCTGCTGAGATTCTCTACGAATGGAAGCTCTTAATCTCTCCTCTTCTTTCTGTCCAAAGGATGAAGCAATATATAAAGATTGAGGGGAAAAAAACAACCAAACCAACTGAAGAGCACCTTGTATTCTACTGTAGTTTTGGAAGCAATTTCACAGCAGTGTAAAGATCGTAGTATTCTGATTTTTCTGCAGTCTGTAAGGTTAAGCAAACTGCACCCATGGCTAACAACTCTTGTCTATAACTCCAAAATACACTGTTTTTCATAAAGTCATAAAATATTCAGAAATATTCCGCTATATTGCAGTTGTGATTTTTTTAGACTAAATCAGCAGATAAGAGAGTTCCATGCCACAATACCTTAATCATTTCTGTGCGCTGAGACTCTGGATCACGACCTGCCATTGGCAAAATACGAATTTTCTGGGTCTTTGAACATCTATCTGCTAGAGACAGAGTCATCTTCCTGTGAGTGGCACTGTCCGTAGAGTGTGGCCTGTAAAAAAATTGCTATGGGTTAAATACTTCTTCAAGGAATGTATCCTTTTTAAAGGACAATGGTAGGGCCAGCACATACGATTTTGAAGATTCATCTGCACAAAAGTAAAATCATCATCCTTTTTTATTAATGTGCATTCTAACAGCTCCTGGAGACATCAATTCCTCTCTCAGCAAACCATCTGCAGTCCATTACCAGCCTAAATAATCATCCCCATATATCATATCAATATCCCAAAACGTAATCATCATCTTGTTAACCACTGTGCATCAGAAGAAAGGTTAATTTCAGGCAATATTAATGTTTCTTCTGATTCAGATGAGACTCGTACTTAAAAATGCAAATTAAAATTTAAAAAAACAAAGTACATGTAGCCTACATACTGCAGTGAATAGCATGTTAACCTTTCAAACTGTGACATCTAATTTAGGAAAAATCTTACCGAAATACTGACTTTGGAAAATAGCACATTCTTATCAAAAAGTTAAGCTCCAAAGGTTTATGAACTGGTATCTCTAATCTTTATATACTAGTTACAACACTTAATTGCAAAAGTAGCATCAACATTTGATACAGAATAGCATGTTTACCTGAAGGTTAACTTTGTCTTGAAAACGGCCTGTCCTTGCAGACCTGTCCCTTGCCTGATAAACAAATGGTTGTGATCTCCCTGCAGTGGCGCCTTGTACACATCAAAGACCTCATTGCCCAAGTGAAGAGACATGCTGAAAAAAGATTCATATATCAGTTATTTGATAAAGCCACTACGGTCTATTTTTTGCCTCATTATAAATGGAGAAAGCCTTCATGTTTCCATTTTATATATAGCAAATAATTTTATTTCAATCCCAACTAAGCAGAGCATAAAATTTTCAAAGCACTGAGACTAAAATAATTTCTGCTGTGCAGAACTGACATCAAAGTTTGTTGACCTTCCAATTTTGCACACCATGGCATTTCACAGTAAGAACAACTGTATTCCATCAACAGCAAAAAGTCCAAACTAACCTTCCATCTGACCATTTGACTATCCGTGCATTACTTTCTCTTATCTCACTCCCTTCCTCATCTCGTCGCATCCGCCATCGTATTGTGTTTTCTACCTGTGGGAAGAAAACACTTTTTCTACCTCATAGTAAGGAATACTGTGGTAAAATATACCCTATACAGGTCAAGAATTAGTTAGAAAGGCTAGATAATTTGCTGCGTGATGTAAAGAAATGAAGGTGAAATTGCATTTCTAGGTGAAATGCAGCTGTCAAGCTTTTTTAAAATTTATTACTAAAATGGATCAACTTTCCTCAGTGCTGAACTGGTCCACACTTTCATAATCTGAACCATAACTCAAAACACCATTCTAAAATGCCTGAAACAGACTTTGAAGAAATGTGGCTAGATGAGTGTAGAAGAGAAAAAAAATAATTAACATTATACCTTGAGTTTTAACCTAGTTCTACCCTCTTCATCAAGCATCTCCTCATCTTCAAATTCGTCTTCATAATACTGGGGATCAAAAGGTCTGCAATAAATTATATAATACAGTCTTTATTCTTCTAAAAATTAATCCAGATTATTCGAGTTGTGCACAATAACAGGTGCTTGAAAGGTTTAAATGATACACGGCACACAACAGCAGGCACTGCAGCTGTGAGAGCACCATTTCTGCAGTAATGTAATTTACTGCATTGATTCTACACCACAGGAGGCCTCCCCAAGTGTCTTCACTACCATCAATTACAGCCACTTTAACATTCAGACCCTCTCAATGGCTCTAGCTAAAGGAAGCAGGTCTGCCTCAGAAAAATACTGTTTCCTTAGTATCGGGATGATGAGGTCAGGGTTAAGTCTGGACAAAATATGTACAATATTGCACAGAGAAAATAAAAAGGAAAATTACCATCTTACAAATGCAGTGAATTAGGGATTTTCTAAGAGCACAATCTTTGTAGTTTTTTTATTTCAATCTCAACACCAACCAAAGGGAAAGGAAGATGAGGTGGTTTTTCCTCTCTTCCTTCAAAAAACCTGATGACTGGGGTGGGAGCGAGGTGGGGGAAGGTCATTCCCTAGCCTCCTTCCTAACAGGTTCCGGGCTGCTGCAAGGGAACGAAGTGATAAACAGACTCTGCTGCTGTACAATTCTGTTTCCAGTCCTGTCTGACCACCAAAGATCCCCAGGACTTCTCTGATTACAGCCACTAACTGGATTCTTAACAGTTCTTTCCTGAAACAGTCTATAGCATGAAAGCCAGAAGAATGATTTAACTAACATATAACAGAAACAATGCTACACTGCCAGCTCACAAGACACCTGTTAAACAATGCAATAAAGTTGCTTAACAAAACACTTAAAGAGACAGATTTAACAGCAATTTGCTAGAAGTGCTGAAGGTAGGCATTAGGGCCAAACCTAACATCACAAACAACTCTAATAATTAATTTACCTTGATTCTCCTTATGAATTCCAGAAAACTTCTTTAGCTTGGGTTAGGTAAGTAGGAAAATGAGTAACCAGCCTCTTCATAGTTAAACAGTTCATTTAGCACACACACAAAGAAAAAAGGGCTTATTCTAAAATTCAAAATGACGTTTTTATCACTCAAAAGTGAATAAAGATCCTGTGCATTTGGCTTTTACATCTCTGAGAGCCTGAACCTATGTTTAAAATTCAACTGATAGCATGTGCTTTCAATGAAATATTTTTGTTTTGTTTTTTAAAGACAAAAAGTTATTCAATCAAGCTGAAACCCAAGGTCTTAAGAAAATTACTCAGCACTTGGTTAGATAAGAACAATAGATACTACTATTGACAGATCACAACCAGAAGTGTGCATCTTAATGTCAACCTATTTAAATATGGCCAACATACTTAATTATATTACTAAAACAAAAGCAATATAGGGAAACACTAAAAAACCTTATCAGTCACATATTTAATGTACAATTACCTGGGCTCCACGCTAAGGAAGTTGGGCAGCTTCACAAAATACAAATCGTTACCCAAGTCTGTGTTTACTTTTGGTATTTCTACCTCTATTCTAGTCTCTGGAATAGGCTCTTCCTCCTGCTGTTCTTGACTCAGTCCATTCTCATCCTAATGATAAAAAGGAGAACAGGAGCATAAGTGAAAAAAAAGTCTATCTGGCTACTGTTGCTCTAATAAGCACTTACATTTTGCTTAAAGAGATGTCATCCATATGCACAGAGAGAGGTCAGGAAGCTCAGGGTAAAAGAACTTGCACATTTTCAGTGAAAGCAATTCAATTCAGCATTTTCACATGCCACTTAAAGTGATTTCAAATACCACTGCAATCTCAAGAGATCAAAGACAGTAAGGAAACAGCAAAGGAGCCGACACACAGTTTTCAGCTAAGCACTGGAAAGTACATGGCGACAACTTTTCCCAGATAAAAAACATAATTTTATGTATCATCATCAAGACCCAAAATTAAAATATTTGTCAAATAGCTGTACTAAGGTACCAAAGACAGCTATGATTTTATATTTTACCTGATCACAATCAAAACTACTCATTATATTTCTTTCAGGCAGAAGAAGTGGAGCAGGGATGGGGGAAGGCAGATAGCAATATCACATGCATTCATTTATGTATAAAACTTTAATAATACTTTTAGCTAGTGCAAAATTATCTGTAATGCATACTTAATGCCGATACTCTTCCTTTCATTAAAATATTATCAAACCCAATCAGTGTTCTACATTTCAGACTGGAATAGCATGTTAATTATTTTACTTCAAAAGTCAAGTCTACTCACAATGGGCTGTCCTGGAGTTGGTGGCTTGTCTTCTCCATCGCTCCCTGAGGAAATGTCATCTGCACCTCCAAACAGATCCATGACATCTGCATGCTCTTGAGCAGAAAAAAAACTATTTTAAAATACACATATATGTGCACACATGCCCCTACATGCAAGCACACTCACAGAGAAAAAGATTAACGCATCCTTCACTTTTATTACCACTTAAAATTACCTACAAAGGTTAAAAATTGAGAATGTTTATGAAGCGTACATTATTCCCTTATCCTGAAAAACAGTTTTCATGTGTATTTTTAAGCTAAGGATTCAAGGTATGTCTTCCTAGAAAGGCTCTATCAAATAAGATAAACTAGGTGAAAAATGGCAACAGAAGAATTAAGAGTATAAGATCATCCTTTACTCAAGTAAACAACTTGAATAAATGTAAACAGCAACTTCATTATGCATTTTGGAGGTTTTACTTCTCAGAAGTATCAACACCTCTTTCTCAGCCAGCTAAACATCACAAAAACCAGTATAAGTTCTCTGGGCTGCTCTGATTACAGGCACCATTTCTTAACATCTTCCAGTAAAAATGTGTGAAACAACAACCGCAAAAGAAAAGCTCTGTCTCTCATGGAGGAAACTGAAAAACTGATGGAGCTAACTAGAGATAATCAGCAGAAATACAGCGTGTACTTCCCCACACATAATTCTTGCTGTGCTGTTTTGTTATTTCCATGGCACTATAGTTAAACTGTGTAGCAAGCACTATCAATTTTATCAAGTTCTGCAGCAGATGATTGGCGTGTTTAAGATGAGGAGCAAATGAACCAAAACCCCCACAAAACACCACCACCATTTACCTTTCTGTCCTTCTGTATCACTGTCCACTTCTGAATCTGATGCAATCGGTTTCTTTCGCTTCATTCGCAGAACTTCATCTTCACTATCACTGCCCCTTGCAGACTCTACTAGGGAGCATAATTATTCTCAGCAAATTAAAATTTTTGTTCCGCATATTTTAAAATTCCTTTGTATTAATAAGTTGGTTCAGATGAAAAGGAATTTAAAATAAAAAAAAATTACAAAAATTACTATTGTTGAAAGCTACATGATTAATGCCTTTACACTGAGGTCTGTATTGTTTTAGGCCAATATAAATGAAACAATAAAGAGAGATCAAACCAGAAGCAAATCATTACTGCTGTATTTAGTCCTACCAGATTTATGCTCTTGGTCCTCCTCATCAGAGTGCTGGGCCCTTTCATCATCATCAGAGTTCTGCATCTTCTCCTCATCAGAATGCTGGGCCCGTTCATCATCATCCGAGTTCTGCATCTTCTCCTCATCTGAGACCTGTGGCCTCTCCTCATCATCAGAGTTCTGCATTTTCTCCTCATCTGAGTTCTGGAGTCTCTCCTCATCATCAGATATCTGTGGCCTTTCATCTTCATCAGAGTTCTGCACTTTCTCCTCATCATCAGAGTTCTGCTGCCTCTCCTCATCATCAGAGTTCTGCTGCCTCTCCTCATCGTCAGACTGATCGCTTTTGTCCTCCTTTCCCCACTTCTCATCCTCTGAATGTGCTTTTTCAGAACCATCTCCCTCGGAATGATGACTGCCTTCATCTGATCCATGCCCATGATCATCTTCCTCATCATCATGAGCAGCTTCTGAAACACTGTGCTGGTCCACATCTGACTGATCATTATCTTCATGCTCAGAATGTCCTGAAGCTTCAGAGCGATTGTAGGATCTTTCAGAGTGGTTGTCACTCCCTGTGTGATGGGATGCCCCTTCATCCTCACTATCGTCTCCAAATAACTCCTTATTACTAGGTTTTATTGCCTCTCTGTCATCATCCTGGTCACTGTCACTTCCAGAAGCATTACTACCAGAGCCGGCATTCTCCTGATCAGAATCAGATTCAGATCCAGAATCAGAATCTGAAAAACAAACATCACCTTTTCAAGAGTTAAAATGTCCCTACAAGGATGCACATAAGATGAGGGGCATTGCTTAAAAAAAAAAAAAAATCAATCCCCCTGCCAAAACCCAGAGAGAGAACACACAGACAACTGTAAGAATGAACTGTAAGAGTTATCTAGAACAATAAAATGTCTAATAAAGGCACAGCCCATAAAAGACACAATGAAAAATGATGGATGCCACAAGCTATTAATCTAAGATTCTAAAGCTGTAGAAAGAATAAGCAATTACACAAAAGAAGATAAAATCTGAAATAGTGAGGACTTAAAATAAGTAAACACATATGTATGGCTTATGAGATCCTACAAATCTAAAACTGGCATCATGTCTTTAACCCACGTGAGCTGTCTTACGTACACTGCCATGTTTGTTACAATGGAGCTACTCCTGAATGCTTGGTGAATGCCATTTCAAGCAGGAAAAAAACCAGAAACATCTCCACTGAAAAATAATTTACAGAAATTGAGCTAAGCATTTTAAAAATATACAAATTACTTAAATCAGGAGGTGTTCCATCACTTTTCTTTAGATGCTGATGACAGCTAAAACTTTTCCAGATAACAAGGGGCAAACAGGGAACATGCCTTGTTTTCACCATCTCAAATCCAAACAGCTCTAAGCAAGCATATTATTAAAGGTTACCAATTTCAGAAGTACGATTTGCTTTTGTTTCCCATCATGGTTTTCCTTGGCTGAAGTGCTGGAAAACAATCACTGCAAATCGCTTTTTCATGGAGTCCCAGCTGCGAGACCAGGGTCTTTACTTCAGAGCACGTCAAGAGGAAGGCATGCCCTGCTGCAGGGCTCAGAACGCCCTCACTGCACCGAGGGGTTTTTAAGTGGCAGACAGCTACCCGAACGCGGTCTTCCTTGCCTTCTGGTCAGAAAGGCAGGTGTGCAAAGGAGGCCCGGGGCAACGCCCGCTGCCTGAGCAGTGCCCTCAGGAGGAGGTGCGCTAAGCCCTCAGTCTAGGGGTCGGCACCACCCGCCCGCTTCGCTCCATCTCCCGCACCCTGCCGCCCCCCGCCCGCTCCCTCCCCGCGGTTGAGGGCTGCGGGAGGGACGAGGGAAGGGAGGGCGGCGCGGCCCGCGCCAGGCCGGCCTGCGGGGCGCCGTCGAGCGGGGAGGGAAGGGAAGGGGCGCCGCCGCCCCCCGCACCTTTCTGCTCAGCCTCCGAGTCGGCGTCGCTGCCGAAGAGGTCCTCCATGTCGGCCATGGCGAGAGGACGGACGGACGGCCCCGCCGGCGCCCCACAACGGCCGCGCGCCCACTGCCACTCCGCCGGCGCCGCTCAGTGACGCAACTACGGAGCGCCGCAACTACGGAGCGCCGCACGGCCCCGCCAGGAGCGGAAGCACCGCCTCTTAAAGGGGCCGCGCCCCACGGCCGTTACTGGGGAATCCGCTGCCGTCAGGGATAAACGCGTGTCGGGGACAGCCGGCCGGGCGGTGACGGCGGTAGCCCGAGGAAGCGGGAACGGCTTATTAACGCGGAGAGTGGCATTGCGAGAAAACGGTGATGGCGGATTTGGTCCCAGCCACCCGTACAGGGCCTGTCAGGGCACCGAGGCCTAGAGCAGGCTGCAGCAAAACAAAACATGAGTTACCCGCCCAGCTGCCGAGTCCACACAGTGTTACTTCGTAGGTACTCTCTGTTCCTATTATTGACACTTAAATTCCTCCTATTAGCTCCCCCAAGATCGAGTTTTAAGTACAAGTTCTCCATCAGTTCCTTGCTTATAAACCACACACACTAGTATTACCCCTGGCTCCTGTTTCTTCAGCATTGATACTGAAGGGGAGATGAGCTCAGTCCACCCACTGTTTCCATAGGTGAGACACTGCACACTCAGCTGAAGGGTGGAAGACTCTTAGCCCCCGCGTCCAGGAAAGGGAGTGTAGTTTGTCCTTAACTCTACACCTTGCCGTTGCCAAATGCGGCTCAAATAATGCTGCACAAAGCAGCCTAACATCCCACCCCATTTCTTCTTTGCTTGCTTGTATGGATTGAATATGCATGACAATATGCTGTCACTTGCTTTATCAGCTCTTACACATCTTTCAGGTGCCTGCTGTGTGAAAATCAGAGTCCCACAGTCGCAGCCCTTTACCTCCAGAAGTGCCATTTGGTCACTCACTTTCCTACCAGAGAGGAGAAAGTAAAGGTTGATATAAAGGCATGGGTCAACTTTAAGTTGAGTCAGTCTACTATTTAAAAAAAAACAAGCAAACAAAACCCCAAAACCACAAGAATACATTACTTTAATCATCCAAAACTTGTACTGGTTTACAATCTGACAGCATATAGTGCTGATATGCAAAAACACTCAATTCATGTTTCCTCAAGGGAAATTTAAATTGAACACTTGCTCGTTTGTAGCTTACAAACAGTATTACTCAAGCTGTAGAGAGTGTGAGACTATTTCTTTAAAATACATCAGTAAATAGATAATTGCATTGGAATAATAGGCTATGTTTCCATGGAACCAACAGAATCAACACATGTGGTCATTTGACTTCTACATTAAGCCTGAAAAACAATCAAGAAAAAAAGTATCACCTCTTCTGGAAAAGAGACCTTGTGCTTATGGTAGCTGGTTATCAAAGTAATACCACTTTTGTACTCAAAAATAATGAAGTCATTCACAAGATTTCACTAGACTTGATAGCATTGCATCAGTGTTCACTTTGCTTGTTGAGACTGTCCACAATTCCTGGCTACAGACTGAATTCCTTCATTTATTCCAAAAAGGATACACATTATAGGCAGAAAAGCGATTGTTGTAGATGTTCCATGCACCATGCTAAATGTCCTGCAACAATTTGGAGGGCCAAACTCTTCTGGCTGAAAAAACCCCTAGTTTTCTATGCCCAGCCTGTCAGGTATCTGTCCAGAAAGTGCCAACAAGCAGTCAAATCCTTAACTGCTGACTACAGAGCTAAATGAATTATTAAGGTCCACTATTATCATCTGTGGCACAACACCTGAGAGCTGCATCTTAAAATCCCCTGCCTTTGATTGGAATATAAATCATTAAGCAGCTAAACTTGATTTAACAAAGTAAGGAAGGGATGTGGGCTATAATTTCCATAATCCAGCCTTTCATTTTTCTCCTTTATCTTCAAGTAGGAGACAACTGCCTAATCTTGTTAGATAATAAAATAAATCATCATAGAATCAAATACATGAACAGATTCCATGAACATGCAGCCCTTCAACAAATGAAGGAAGACATTACAGCCTGTTTTTTGACACAAAATGATTATGGTGCCCAGCAAATAAAAAGTAAAGTACAGCTTTAGGCAACTCAGCACATGACATGCTTTGGCCATGTTTATACAGCACTGTCTGTAAAGAGACACTTGTGACTTTATGCATACTATGTAAGAATGTAAGTTTCAAAATCTAGGAAGTTCTTGAAAAATTTACAAAAGCCAAAACCAAAAGAAGCCCTTTTTGTTTCTAGTCAGATCACATCTAGTTGTTTCAAAGTTATAGTATGTATAGTCTTTGGTTTTAACAGAATTCATTCCGACTTGCTTTTCAGAGCACACATTTATTTGTAATTATAATAAAAGGCCGATTTTGAAATATGAAAAAAATGTTCTTTCACAAGTATAAACCAGTTATATACATCTTCATTGAAGGCACTACAGTTTAAAATTCTCTGTACAGTTGCAGTAAAATTCAAAGTCACCTCTGGAATAAAGTCTGTCTTTAAAGATCCAAAACAAGATTTGCAGCAAATTACAACACGGGCACAGTGTCAGAGCTGCTCTGTTAAATTTTTATAGTATATACAACCTGATGCAAAAATCTCAGTCCAATACATTTTCTACACATAAAATGCTCACCATATTATGATCCCTTGAGGCAAGCAGTTGTCAGTTGGATTCTCTGTTGCTATATAGCCAAGCAGTCCTTTAGAACATTTTTCCGAGTTTGATTTCATGACAACATTGAGCAAACTATTACAGTCCAGTCCAAACAGACCTACACCAAAAAGCCTCTAGATTTTAACATTACTTCAAAGAAGTTTACTGTGATTATGTACAGAAGTTGAAGTGCCTTATTAGTTTGCTTAGATATAGAACTTTAAATACTTTCATAATTACTACACCATATAGATTTGACACTACACATTGGTTAATTTCTGCATGTCTTACGTAGTGTTTCAACATCAAGACTTAAGTGGAATAGAAAAATCCTTTCTTAAAAGTGTTACTTCATTGCTTTATTAAAAACTGATAGATTTATACGAAGTACTAATAGTTTAATGCAACAG
Source organism: Strix aluco (assembly GCF_031877795.1). Lineage (NCBI taxonomy): Eukaryota > Metazoa > Chordata > Aves > Strigiformes > Strigidae > Strix > Strix aluco. Next base: position 24,599,665 of record NC_133942.1, on the reverse strand, counting down.
CTTGAAAAAAGGGATTTTTCCATTTGCCAGAACTTAGGACAGTGGTTTGACAGTTAAGGCTGCTTCTCCTGTACAGAATTATGCAGAATTAAAAAAATGCACGTCCACTACTTCTAGAGAAATTGATACTTATGAATGTAGATAAGGATTTTTAAACAGAGAATATAAACTAAATAATGCTGATGAACACATGAAAATCAGTCTTAAAACATATCCAGTTTAGTTACAGAGCATGATACAGTTATATGACCTTTACACTTTAAGGATTCAGGTATAATAGTAAAACTGTCATTTTGCAAGGCTCCCACTTTTTTATTAATTCCTCAGATCTCTTGGGAGAAGTCCTTAGCCAATTTAATTTTGTTTGGTTTAAAGGGATTTCTTTAAACTTAATCACAGTATGAAGAACTAATAAAAAATAAAAGAGTAGAACTACAAATAAGATAGCTGTGAAAGATTTCTTTTCAGTGCATATGAACAAGGCTGAACAGTTCTACACAATGAGTCCAACTGTTGTGTGAAGAATCCCTTATCACTAACGCATTGTTTTCAAGAATATACACACCCCTCCACGTAAATAACCACCCCCAGATTTTCTAACAAACATTTCAATTGGGCCTTTATCTGCCCAATGATCTTGAATGTCCCATTCTTTGACTACAATTAATACCATTGATTTGTAATTACATTTTTAGTAGAAAGCACAGCCAAAGTCTTGAAATATAAAAAAAAAATCTTAAAAAAACCCAATCAAAAACTATGGTACAGAGACTGGTGCAGTTACTGTGTCTCAATCTGAAAAATGTGATGCATATCAGCAGATTATTAATATAGCTTTGCTTTAAAAGGAATGGGGTTTCCAGTCTTTTCCCTTCTAACCCAGGTAAATGCAGTCCAAGATTGCCAAAGCCCAGGGAGATGAGTGTGCCTTGACGACCCTTGAAATCTCCACACAGTTTTGACAACAAGATCTGCTAGTTGTCTCCTTCAACCCTTCTCTTGCGAACTGTAACGAGAGGAAAAAAAAAAATTTTACTATTTTATCTATTGTAACTACTTTTTGTGTTTCTACAACATCAACAGTTACTTTGCTGCATAAAGTTTCATAGTACATCTTAAGGTAATTAACACTTAGTATTATCCATAATGTTAAGCTTATGCTTTAGCAATGCTTACTGCATTGTTCATGAACAACTTCAGATAGTCGTGAGGAGAGACTTGTGGGAAACATGAATCATTTTGTTTGGTAAGCAGATTTAGCCAGTACTCTTTTTTTATGTTGCAGTTTTCTAGTGGTGAAGAATTAAGTTTACATGGCTTCAAAACAAATGGTACAAGAGTTTCACAGTATAGCTAGTGAGATGTATACACTTTGCAAAAAAGAGGTGTTACATTCAATAGCCTAAAACATTCCATTTATTAATGAAAAAATATTCAACTGTCAGAAAATGCAAGAGCAACAAAAATTTGTGAATAAAATCACTAAAAGCTCACATTCTGTTTAGGCTTAAGAATATGCAAGATTGACTGAATGACTGGAGTTTTTCTCAATATTTATAGTATTTTTAATTGATGTTTTCTTTTCCCCTACCAAATCGTGTTTTCCTTTTCTGTGCAGACATAACAAATAAGGCTAAGGGTCTTAGACACTATGTAGGGCATCTCCATCTTGTTTAAAAAAAGTTGAGCAAGCACATCGATGCAAGAAGAAAGTTTCCAACCTTCCAATCATGCAGTTAAAAGCAACATGTACACAGTTCCAGACAAAGAAAAGGGAAGTAGTACTACATAGTGTAAACAAGGGAGAAAGAAGATATAGACTACTATTTAGAAGAAACATACAAAGACAGAAATGAGAGACTTCGAACATCTCAGTTTTCAGTGCTCAATACCCATCTGGGTATTCAGAGTAACCTGTCTCTGTAGCTTCAGGGCTGGAGAGATGAAAAGGTATTTGCAGAAACTTTTACTCGCATACTCCAGACTAAGAAAGCAAAGAAAAAAAGGCAAGATATCAATAGAAACAATAGATTTCCAACAGTCAAACACTAAAATGAGAACCATTGAAAAGAGAAGTTTTAAAAGAAAATAGACACACCTCTGAAGCATTATGACCAAAAAATAAGAATAGCTGGTTTAGAATCTATTTTGAGAAACAGTTATGCAGTGTCTGAGTGCCTTTATTCTCTCTCTATGCTCTATTCTGTTACTTCTCCTCCATCTCTTTCAGAGCTGTTCTCCACTTTAAACTTTACTGAGAGGGGAAACAGATCTTTAAACCAAATTCCAATTTCCTGTGTCATTCCCTCTAATGTATTCCTGAACTATTACTGCTAAACTGCCTGGCCCATTTTCACACTGATGAGACGTGTAATCCTTACCACAAAGCATCTAAAGCCAAAAAAGTTCAATTAAAAGGAGTTTTAAAATGTAATTCTGTTTAATTGGATGGACCACATTATCTTGTTGTAGTTGAGAGCCTCAAGTATTTGACGTTATTATACAAACGATTTCCATTCACGTGCTATATTATTACCTAATTTTCTGCTGGTACATTTAGTTAGGTTTCTAACAGATAACTTCCAACAAAACTTACTGCAGCAAATAAAGATGCTACTGCTACCAGCTACCTTGAAGAGAGGCAGGGAAAGTACCTGTGCATGAACAGAACCATAAGGGAAGAGATGACCCAGTCCCAGCCTCTGCACATGATGGTATGTTCAGTTTCTTTGCTCAACCAATCCAAATTGAGAGCGGGTGTACTGGCATTGAGGGCATCCTGCACTATTAATTTCAAGTACTGCTTTTAAAGAAACAATGAATCTTATCTGAATAACACTGAACAGTCAAAATTATTATTTTCTCTCCCTTTTCCACAATTCATGTGGAATTTGAATGTTCTTGTTCTAGACTATGCTAAAAATCTGCAACTCGTACAACCTGAACACCCTGGAACAAAAGGAGAACATCAAGCAGCAACAGAAGAGTAGGAGTAAAGCACAGGAGAGATCTGAAACTGACCTACTCATATTTTGCAATCCTGGTTATGTCAACAGAAAATCAGAAGAAACAGACACCTTTAAAACCTGTGCCACACACACATTCATCTGATAGTCACTTTCTCCGACAGGTCTTACCCAAATCATTATTTTTTGTGATAGCTGCAGCTGCCCTGGCTCGAGGTCCCTGTTGTGTGAAATGGTATCCAAATTTGAGGATCTTGGTGTTTTCTTCAAGCATCTTGGCAATTTCGACTTCTGCAATTGTGCCCAGCTGCTGCCTCTGTTAAAATAAAAGATACACAAAGACAACAGAGCTTAGGTGTATTCATCCTAAAAGAGATCAGAATACTTTCATCATATTAGTCAATAAACCCTTAGCTTCGTTTTGATTAATCTAAAAGGCAGAAGGTCATAAAGTACATTTGTGCACTTTAAAGCACAAGCAAGCACAGAAGTGACCAGGAATCAACTTCAACTGGATGTTTCTGATAATCTTAAGGCCAATTATTCATGGGGTTAAGATACTTAAAATATTTTGGAAAGTTTATCACAAGCTGCCTTCTAGAAATATTCAGTCAACTAGGACAGACTGATTTTAATTATGATATAACCACCACCACACTTACCTGATTATCAATTTTGATCTCCATCAGTGTTTCATTGTCTTTCAGTGCATCAACCAGTGCCAAAATTCCAACTCCAGTGATGAAGTTTGATTCTATGTTTAAACTTTTTAACTTTGTGTTTACTCTCAGCATATCTGCAAGAGCCTTTGAATGCAAGAAAGCATCATTAAACTTCTGAGTTTTGCTACAGTACATCATAGGAGACAGTGATTTCCACTAACTAGTTCAATAGGAGCAACAAGTTCACAGATGAAGGGTGTAACACTGCAAGTTTTCACTCCCTATTTGAGACTGAAGTGAGTCTTCAACCAGGCATTATCTACATTCCCTTTTTTAATAGTATTTAGTCAAGAAAAGGCCTGTCTTTTGCTTGTTACAAACTAAAAAGCTACACAGAATATTAATTGTCTGAAATTAGCATATTGGCCCAATTCCATTTTGTAGGACTTCACGGCATACAATGAGTAATGCAAGCTAAGTAAAGGCCAAAGAAAGGGTGTTAGTCAATTGAAAGGAAAATTAGATATGGTTAATTTGTAAACAGGAGATCTGACTTTCAAAATGCTTGTGTCTACAGATTTGGTAGGAAGAGGTAAAATTCAAAGCTCTAAGCACAGTACCAGCATGTAGCCAAAAGCATGCTTATAGAAATGGGATATATACCTGATCTTATTTCTGAGAAAATAAGAAAACAAAAATAGGTAACTGCTGAGGTATACTGTCATAAAAAATCGTAACCTTTAAATTTTTATTACAAATGTTTCATTTCTACTGAAAAGGAACTTCCTAATTGACCCAAAACAGAGCTTTTAAATGTTCATTTGTTCATTTAATGGAGTCTTTCAAACTAGTTTTCTTTCTAATTTGTAATTAAAACAAATGCAAAGTGTGGTCCTGGCAAAACAGTACTGTTTTCTTACCTCTTTATTTGCAAATATGTAAGGTACTGCTTTTGATTCAACATAGGAAAAACAGGACCAGATGATAAATACTTAAGTTTCAATTGTGTCAAACTTGACTAATACTATGCTTTATATGCCAATGATTTAACCCAGTCTTTCATAGCAGGGAGATGAGAGAAACAGGTATTTTACAACTGTCTTCAACTAAAACTCTAGTTAGTTGAAAAAGATTACGAGCTTTTTTAGTCCTCAAACGTGCTTCCTTTGAAGTTAACTTCGAATATACTATTGGCTTGTGGAACAAACGTCAGGAACTAAACAGTTAGGAAAGAAAGAAAAACAGGAGGGAGGTCAGCAAAATGAAAAATCAAGGGGAAGGGATTGGAAAAAAAGAATTCTCACTTATCTCATAGATCTGATGCATTGCTGCATATTAGTCAATTAGTAATCATTTACCAACTGTGATACAACAAAGGTTTGTTAAAAGAAAACATACTTTACAGTGTAACAGAATTTAATCATTTCCATCCCTAAATATTTAAACAGGATTCAATTTGCCCTCTTACCACTGTCTTTCCATCCTAACTTCCCCTGCACCGTGCTTAAGCATGTTAGCAAGAGTACTTACAACAGCAACAGGATCATTGCTTCGGGTGGCTGCAAGGCTGAAATTCTTCACATGTGTGTTGGTTTCTAAGGCTTTTGCAAATTCTTTCAGCGTTGGGATTGGTATGTTCTTGAATTAAAAATAGCATTTCACTCTCTTGAGATACACAAGTTTATCCCCTTCCCCACAACTTCTTCCATTATCTTATTCTCTTTACAGCAAAGTGTACTATATCAACAACTATCACTGGTCTCCGGCAGTCTCACAGTAAGGGCCTACATGTGTAGCAAAGTTATATGTAAGATGCAATGGCTATTAAGAGTTACCAATTCCATAAAGCAAAGTCATCTTTACCACATTGATGCCACTGCCACAATAGAAGTGTTAAAAAAATATTTAGCTGACTTGGAACAGTTACTGTGCAAAATTTACATGAATTGAACATTCTGTTATCAACATCAAATTAACCTCCCACAAATATAAACATATTTAGAACTTTAGACTGGTGAAACCATTAGCATTTCATTCTCTGTGTTCTACTAATTCCAGAATTTGCCAATTTATAGTTTGATAATTTTTTACAGTGTATTAGCAACTATGCTTAAAAGGAATAATTTTAGATAATTAATTAGGGTAACAAATTTCTCAGTTTGTTGTATTAGAAATTTTTTTCTGTTGCCTTTTTCAGCATTTACTTTGGCTAGCATTTCTCTATTGTACAATATTCTTAAACCATGTATTTTATTTCCTTCCTTTAATGACAACAAATAGCCTAGGCTGCTAGCAAGGCTGCTGTCTGCATTATAAGTCAGGAGTGCTATAGTTCTGTTTCCTTTCACACAAATATACAAAAGTTTTAGTCATGTTTAAAAACACAACTGTTATACTTATGAGCAGAAGCTGCCCTAATTGCCACAGCTCTTTTGTACAAGAATCAGAAGGATGTCGGGTACGAATATCACTGTTTGCAATAGCAGTAACTGAGAGCACAATGGTTCATCGAGCACAAAGGATTCAAAGCAGTCGTTTACTCCACAATGGTGAACTGCTGGAACTGTCGCCAACTTGGCAGCAGCAGCAATCTGGGCTGGCAGTAAGAAAATCTAAGACTTTTTAAGTACACATTTGGCAAAAGAAACCAAGATGGTTTATTGGTTTAGCTCCAGGTTTCTGAGATTACACACACTGCAACATTTAGCAGAAAGGCTGCTGTACTTAAGATAAGCCTATCATGCTCTCTTATAGAGTTTTGCAGCTTAAAGTGTCTTCTATTGAGAAAAAGCAGCATATTTACTGCAGACTTCAGGTAATTACCTTAATGTTATTTAGATTAACTTCAACAAGACGAGAATCATTATCTTTAATCCTTTGCAATGTCTCCTCCACATTTGTGGGATTTGGTGGTTCATCAAAAACAGGCAACATTTTTTCACCTTTTACTATATCTGAGAAGTAAGACATTTAACTGTAATCAAACAGGTCACACATATTCACTGTGAATAAATTATACACATACTAAATATTTACTGTATTTAAAGATCATTTTAGCAGTCTTTACATCTCTCCCCCACCCATAAAGCATACCATCTTTTCCTGACCATATTTTCATGAAGTTCAATTCTTTTCCAAGGGTCCTCATAGCCTTTCTGCTTTTCTTGCACACCAGCTTTTTTCAGAAAGCACATAGAGGTGAATTATCCCCAGAAGTGACTTAACTACAGAATAGATTCTAGTGTAAATATATTTTAATTCTACTCTTGCCAGAACTCAATTAGCAATGTTATAGACACACACATTTCCAAATCAAGACTGAATAGTCTATAAAGAATGCTATTGCAATAGAAAATAGTTAATGCTATAGTAATTGCATGCAGTACAAAAGAACTCTCATCTAGTACTTGCGTATGCACTTACTTGAGAAGCTGTCTTTGTCAACCCCATTACTGCTTCCTACTACATCACAGAACTGATTGTTTGTTATCAAGTTGGACATTCCCAGTATAGCTGTAAAAGGGAAAAACAGAAAAAGCAAAAAACCAATTTTACAGTTCCTAATTCAGTTCAGATGCAGAGTTCCTTTAAATAACAACAGAGGTTTATAATACACCAAGTTATCAGTACAATAAGCCACTCAACCTCTTAATAATTTAAAGTAGAAAAAATTAACTAATTATAGACTTTTTAGTTGGCTTTCACATCTTGGAAAGATTTGACCTCACCAGGTTCAAGCATCAAAGTTAAAAGTGCAGTTGAGTCACAAAATTCTTGACTGAAGCTTTAGGAATACAGGCACATAGCAACACATTCTTATATGCAAGAAAAAGCAGTAGTGTACACACCAAAACGCAGCCAGTCTGAGGAATGAACTCAAAACCTTTGAGTTTGAAAATCAGGTATCTCTTGCAGGCCAAAATAATCTACCTTCCTATAATTTATCACAAATCAAGAAAGTTGATAAGCTACAAGCAAACTCGAATATAACTTGATCTAGTTTTTATCAACTACAACTTCCTATAGTAAGATTTCAGATAACAAATATGCTACCACATTAATTACAGGTATTCCTTGTCTAAATGTGCACCGGCCCATTCATACTTCAAAAAAACTAACCTGCAAGGTCACCTAATTCTGTGTCTGTGGCACTGGTCAAGGCTTCCTCCAGTTCTGGATCAAGAGAGAATTTTTCTTCTGTATAAGACTGTACAGGCTTCTGCTTGGGGATAAATATTTTCCCTGGAGTAAAGAAAATTAGAAGTCTGATGTTACTTTGTTTTATATACTACTTACCTTTAAACTTTTCTGAACTTAAGGAATACATATTTAGTAAATCCTGAGAATAGCACCAAGGACAACATAAAGGAATGACGTTTCTTCTGCTTGTTCTTGAGAGTCAGAGATGAGGAAAGAGCCTAAACAGGAATATAACATTACTTATTCCAAATTTTCAGTAGTCTGTATCATGATTCCTATCTTATTTGTTTCTCCTAAGGATTAGAAAGTAAAACATAAGCCTCCATTATACATTTTAAACAGCCTAGAAAAAGTGCCTGTAAGGAAAATTTACTATCACTAGAGAATAATGACTGGTATCCTCTCAAGGGAGAAAGGGACCCAAGCAGAACTGTAATCTGAATGTGTCAGAGAAATAGAATATCAAAGAATCATCTGAAATCATGGACCTGAGTATTCACTGCAGTGTTATGGCATACACGATCTTTCTGATTTCAGATGTTATCTCAATTTTGAAGTAAAAAAAGGAGATGCCTGAGCTGCTTGAGAAAACCGTGGTTTGTGAACAGCACAAACCAAGATAATAGATTTCACTCAGTGACACTATTTTCTAAAATGATACTTAGAAGGTCACAGAAGGTTCAGTGGGAAAATAGCAGTAGTAATATCACATTCTGCACCAACTTTTTAGTCATTACAGACAGGTAATGGGAAAACTTATTTTAGGAGACATGCGTTATAAATAGAGGTCTGTGTAGTTAGCATAATTCCTGCATGTATCTTCAGCTGAAAAGTTAGGGTAAGAAATCAGAACATGAGAAAGCTATTCTAACAGTTATTCTGAAAACAGTTCAGATCTGAATGATTTAGAATTAGCCTTTCAGTACAAAGTAGTCTACCACTGGGTAAGAACCCAGGAGAGGTATGGGATGCTTAGGTTCAGGACAAATAAATACAGTAAATAAAAGCTCTAGTACTGTATGAGAGAAGCAAACTGATGCATTTCATAGAAGTAATTCACAACTAGAAAACTGCAAATCTAATCTTAACAGTTATTCAAAGTTTTTCAGACTTTCCAAGTTGCCTGAGCTATCAGCAGAGCTGTGGGGAAGGGGTTCCAACTTCCTTTAGTTATTTCCCGGGGTAGGTAGCAGTGTTGATAATTTTCCTAGGAAGTCTCCGTGCCAATTCAGGAACCCACCTTCTTCCATATTCATAGCTAAAAAACACTTCCACATACAAATCACCCTAGCTCATCCCAATTACACAATGAAAACCCACCATGCACGAGAATCAGACCAGCTGGGCAGAAGCCAGAAGTCTAAGATTTTTTTTCCTTGTACTGCATACAAGTGTATCTTGTTACATGTTTGGACTAAGACTAAGTTTAGCATTTTTAAGTACCTCCCAATGACAAGAAGCTTCATAGGGATGTTTCAGTTTTATTTCTGGGAAATTCCAACAAAGCAAGATTTTTGTTTCACCGCTTGTGGGAAGCAATGCTTGAAGTTAGATCCTGTGCCCCACAGCAGATACAGGCATAACAAAATCCATCCACCTTCTCTCTCTCTCCGCAAATTCCAATCCTAGATTACAACAGTTTATGGTTCATTTTCTTTTTAAAGGAACTTAATGCATTACCACTAGCTTTTAGATTACAAAGAAGTGTATCAGGTTTTTCTCTGACAACCAAGATCAGTTGCTAGCAACACAGTATTTTTGTTCCTGGGTTGCTATCTCTTTGGAAAGTTGCATAAATGGTCATTATCCATATTTAGAAGCAGAAAATGAATCTTCTTACATAACTGCACTGACTACAAACAGTAGCTGAAAGCAGCTGACATGCATTACCACCCATACCTCAAGTTTGATGGACAGTGCAAAAGAAACTATGTTTGCGGTGATTCAGAATTAAACTAAAACCTTCATAGATTGAAGGCTTAGGTAGTTTTTAAGATTTAAGATTATTTTGATACAATTGGTACAGTACATTTCTAGCCCCATTTTATTTTACCAGCATCACCTACTAGGGAGACAATAACTTCTAACTTAAACTGTAATTTTCAGAAGAGATATGAGAACGTTTGATGAGGTTTTCATTAATCCATGAAACACACTGAACAGCATACACATGACCCAAAGCCTTTCATTAGCTACGTTTGTGTTGTTTTCCCTCAGTAGTTCAGACTAGTAAAAAAGTAAGGATTTCTGAGTACAAGGAAAGAAAAGGAAAGCACAATTTGAGCACCTGAGCTTTTCTTCACATCATCTTATTTGCAGCATCAGTGCAGCAGGCAGCGAGCAGGAGAAGGAAACTGATCTCAACTAAAAGCAACTTTGTAAAAATGTATTTCAACCTCTGTCAGCCTCCTGTCTCATTCATCACACAGCACACAAAAAGAACTGCTTTTACTGATGTTACTTTAAGTAACATCTTAAATTCACAGCTTAGGAACTTCTGGTTCTAAACAATTTGTTTCTTAAAACTAAATTTATCCATACATGTCTGTTAAAAGCCACTCCCCTACAGAAATGCTCAATGCAGCCAACTCCAGTCACATGAACTGGGTCAGGAGCAGTTTTTGTTATAAAACAGGTCACACCCTTGTGTATATAATCTCTCATTCATTGGCTTCATTTCATCCTAGCCCAGAGTTCAGAGGTTTACAATGCACATGCAAAAGCAGGTCTTTCCCCACTCCCCACTTCTAGTAACGAACTTACTTCAAAAAGACTAAGACCTCTGTGTCTCTGGGGACAATGAGCTAACTCAAGCCTGCTGCCAATACAGTTTGGCAATTCTCTTCCTCCCTTACTAATGTAAGCTTAAAAAAAAAGATTACACATCTGTACAGCCCATGAGATGAATAGCTTTCTTGGCCCTCAAGTGGAACATTTCCAAATAGCAGGGATTTGATCACATGAAGGAACGTGACATACTCCTTTGCAGTATTCTTGTTGGCTGAAAAGATTAAGCAATACAACATGAAGAGGTAAATTTCAGAGATGTTCACATCATTTCTGTAATAATTATATATTCAGGTCTTCTATGCGTTTATGTGAAATGATGCATAACCCAAGATTGACTCACAGGCTTTCTTTGCTACAGAATGAACTTTCAGTTCCAGGTTCCCCACAACTGTATTGCTCAAAAGGCAGAAACATTGGACAATGTCTGTTGAAATGCCCTAGACATACACAGACTCACATTACCTAAGGTGGGTCTGAAAATCTTGTAGAAATCAGGTCTGTTCAGTGTGGCCATGCACTGCATATTGCTGGTACTGTTCTCACATATCCCACAGTCCTACCCCACGCTAGCAGGCAGCAAGTGACCACAACTTGCAGATCAGAAGACAGACTAAAATCCACTTTGCAGTGCACTGTTTGCAGAAAAGGAATCAAGTGTCACCTGAGGACAACCAAATACAAGCTTGTCTCATCAGTGACTTCATGAAGATGAGAAAGCAATATCTGATCTATTCCTTACATCTTACATTCCTTAGAGTTTCATCAATCCAGAAATCACTACTTCTTACCACGTGACAGACTTAGGTTCATCAATTCACTTGTAAGCATAATTTAATACTATTTTTAATTCAACTTACTAGTGACTTCCTCAGTGTCTTACTGTAGAAACAGTACTGTTATTCATTATCTGATTACAGAGCACATAGCAGTGAGTTATAAAACTGTTTTACATTAAGGCCAGAGTACCACATGTTATTTTGTTCTAGCGGTCTTGCATGGAGAATGTCAATTCGACAAGTTGTTTCTCCAAAGCTCCTACAGGATATTAGCTTCATTTTACAACATGTAGCACATTTCCCTTAAAGACCAGTGATCAAAAGGCAAACATAGAACACACCATCCCAAATCCTGCTGCAAAAGAAGCAAATAGTGATCTAGAGCAACAGCTGAGCAGGGCAGACAGCAAAAGATCTCTAGCCAGGTGACTACAGTTTCAGCCTAACACCTTCTGAGTGATGGAGCAGGAAAAAACCCCACCAAACTACCAACATTAAAAGCAGAAGTTACATGAAATGCAAACCTTCACAGATCAAACATCCCCCAGCAGGAATGCAGAGGGAGAGTTGGAAGAGAAAGACATGATTAGGAGAGTGCAAAGGCTAGAAATGCAAAGCTTAATTTACATAATAATTTGCTAATGCCTTGCACTATACAGCACAAAGTACATTACTGATGTTAGATATGTTTTTATCTCAGGTGCAATAATTCTCATCTTTTGCTATTCCAAGAGAAGCGAGGAGCGTTGGTCAGACTTGGTCAGATGTGTGGAACACACTTGAGAGGGCAAGAGACTCTAGTGCTGAAGCTTCACTTCACTGTCTAGATGAGATCCTTTTCCTTGCAGTATGCCTTGTAAAATCTTTACGACATACATACATACACAGATTGAGACAAAGCTAGTTTTGTTGAAATTATTACCACATTGCTCTCATGAATCTCCTGAACAATGGTTTACTGTATAGTTCAACACTTAATTGGAACAGAATGTGACTTAAGTCATTAAATCGCGTTTAAAAACTAAAGTATGTTTTTAAGGATGCTTTTAGAAACAAAATCGGGCACTGGAAAAATGCAATAGAATTTAGGGATTGTTAAGCTTCACATTTCTTTAGCACTCTTCATTGCTACATCAGGACACACTACACTTTCACATCTTCCATATTTCATAGCACACAGCAAAAAAGGGTTTCAAAGATTTGGAAAAGTCATGTAATCTATCAGTGAAAGAGATGCAATGTTGTTTTAATAACGTGTTACCCCAAATGATATACCTAGGACAACTGGAAGAAAGGATTTTCCTTTACACTGTAGTAAGGAAACAAGGTTACCATAATCAGTAGCAAGCCAGGATGTTTAAAATTAACCCAGGGTAAGCTTCTTTGATAAACCTGCAGGCCAAATTGCCATGCAGGACATCAGTTCTATGACAACAATCAAAGGAAAGAGAAGCATAGATTTTTCCCCCTCTTACTCCATGAAATGAATAATTAGACCAAGTTAAAGTAATGAGACCAGCTAGGCATGCAGAAATATTTTAGCAAAGCCTGACCCACAACAATGGCACCAGGAAAATAGCTGCAACTCCAATTCATCTTGCTCCCCCCCAAACCTCTAGATCTGAAGGTTACAATTGTCAGTTTTCTTCTGAATTAACAGGATAATCAAGCAAGATTTTCACCTACCGCTATTCCATAATTTGTTAGTGTTTCTCCATAATACATTTATTTAGCCAAAGAGTAAAATTATAATCCATTTTAGTAGTTTGTTTTCTTAATATTAAAGAAAAGCACATTGGAACAAGAGCTTCCTCTAGATAAAAAACATCCTACACACGTATTAAGTTTTGCTCCACTCCCTTTCCAAGATTTACATCTAGATTAAGATCATTATTTCTTGATTTCATAGCATCATAGAATACCAGGTTGGAAGGGACTTCAAGAATCATCTGATCCAACCTTTCTTGGCAAAAACACTTAAAGCATTTAAAAGATTAAGTTACATAGGTTTGCCATGGCTACAAACATGGCAGCAAGTCAAAGCTGAACCATAACATTTTCAGGAGGAGAAAAGGTTATTCCTCACCTACTACAAAACAAGCTTAGCCTTCTTGCCTCCTCCCGCGCATTTAACAGAGCATGAATTTCCATACTGAACATTTGTTTCCAAATGTTTTAATGAAAGTAAGCTGCATTTAATTTTTCATATTATTTTCTCTTCTATGATACTAAAATAAATGGTAGAAAAAGTTATTAAATAGCAATTTTTTTTTTTTTAGGAGATACAGGAAATTTTACTAACTAAAGTGGTATGACATATTGCAACATCCAGACAGACTGCTATTTAGTAATACTTTATTACATAAAGGAAGTGACATTTGATCTTTCTTAACCAAGATCTGCGTTACAGCTGGACCCTACATGATTCTCACAGATTTTATCTACCCAAACAAATAGTTTTGCCATGTGCATGTATATGTAAGCTGACTTTAAAGAACCACCTATCTGAATGAAGCACTAGTACTTAGTAGATGTATTAACTAGAGCAGATCCTCCACGCCCAGCCTCACATCCTGAAGGAGCAGTGTACAAGCTAGCTGGGCTGCAAGGGATTCCCCAAACCAGCTGTGAGCCCAAATACACTTGAACTCAATCACATCAAACCATTAGGCCATCTCCAACATATACTAGCAAATACGGCAGGCAAGAAGCAGAGCAGGGGAGAAGGCAGCAGCACACTACACAGCCAAACGTGGGATCAACAGGTACTTGCCAGCAGCAGAGGTACCCCAGGGGTTCTGCTGCTGTAAGTGCCTTTGACTGCCTTCCACATTGAATACATTGCATTATACTTAACGCAGTTACTCTTACAGATTCAGTCAGCAAACTCCCATTCTCCTGTCAGCAAGGGAGTGTCACAGTTGTCTCTCAAGAAAAGTGGTATTGAACTACACAAATAAGGCACAACATGGTGTATTAAGGAAGTAGTTCATCATATACAGTGCAGCACATTATAAAGTCACAATATCTCTATTACTTCAAGGAAGAGAGACCAACATTGTCAAGTAACAACTATCTGGTACAAACAGAGAAAATGCCAATACCCCAAAGAAAATTTTCACCAAATATACACCGCAAGCATTTATACAAACTCAGTAGATGAGTGAAGATTCAAGTCTGAAATAAGCAATGATTCACACCAGAGAATTAAGTACAATTAAAGGGTTTCAAACCCTTAGGAAGAGAGGAGCCTGTTCACCTTGGGCACTGGGAATACAACTTATCAAACAATTTACTGAAGTCTTACTAGAGCAGATCTGCCCTGCTGCTGGGGAAGGTTCAGACAAGGTAGGACTCACAAGCAGTACGCACAGCCTATGGCATCAGCTAAAAGCCTCCTCCTACGCACACATGCCCAGCACAGGACTGGGAGTTTTCGTGTCCACCAACAGTGCTTAGTAAGGCACAACAAATTTGGGAACTCTTGTTTTGTGGGAAAAAAATAAATCAATCTATTCTTACAATATTTAAGATGCACATACTTTTAAAATTTACTCCTGAAAAGGAAAATGTTTCCCATCAAGTCAACGAGAAGACTAGATCCAAAACAGATTTAAAATTCCAGGCTTTAATAATGTGTCCACTCATTGGGTCAATGTTTCCATGGTTTTTAGACCACAAACCACTGCCAGATTTCAAAGCTTCCTGCAACGTTAACTATGTAATTAGTTAATAATAACTATGCAATCATATTAAACCTCCTAGTAAGGATACTAGAAACATGATTGCATACACCACTTGCCTGGCCTTGTCAGCCTACAACATCTTTGTACATTATATACCACGACATTATTTTACTGCTATTTTTTAATTCAACATAGTATTACAAATGTTACTGTCTGTACTCAGCACCACAGGGCATAAGCCACAGGCACAACAGCAGCATTTGTTATTATTGACACAAATCAGGGGTAGCTTTTACTTTGAGGATACCATCCCCATCAGAACTCTGCAATCTTCGATAAAGTCTTTGAGTCTTATTTCCTTCCTGTGCTACATGCAAACAGCAGACCAGCCCCAGTGCCACGAAATGCTCGAACAGGAAGCATCCCGCCTCTGCACAGTAGCACTCATTTGGAAATGCTGTGAGTTAGAAAGCATTAGAGCTGCCAGTACTTCAATAAACTTTGATTCATGGTAGTTCTGGCTAGTCCACTTCAGAGGCTTTATAACCACCTACACCGGAAAGGGTGGTGTTACCTTTCTTTTCTCTTGTAAAAGGCACATAGTCTTCCCTGTCTTTGTGCTCAAGAGCCTGCTTCTCTAAATATGCAAGGAGTCGTTCCCTGTCGAAGGGACCTGAAGCCTTTTTAGCAGTCTGGTCTTTCTGTCGGAAGCCTGCAGGCAGAAGTGCATTCTGCAAAACAAAATGGAACAAATAAGTACAGCTTAGAAAGTCTGAGTGAACACCTGTTTAGTTTCGTTTCCCTTATCCTTCTCCCTCTGCCCAAGGTTCAAAACCCATATATCATCCTTTTCAGGCAATCTTTGATCCCTTGCCAACTTCCTTTTTTGGGGCGGGGGAGGACACAAGATAATCTGTTCTTTAGATACCAAGAATATAATTAAAAATAGAGCACACTGCACTCTGAATACAGCTGAAGCAATTCTTTTAAGTACAACAGCTCCCAGCACTAGACTTGCTAGTTAGTTTGCATTTATTTTCTAGAATGAACACTGTTTAAATGAGTAGTAGAAAATTAAACTGTGAAAAGCTGAGTTTTGACATTCAGCAAGAGACTGCTTCCTCCATCACTTATATCTATGTGTTTCTATGTCTTTAAGACAACTGCCTCTACTATTGTCCAGCATTTAACACAGTATTTCCCACTTTTGACCTGACTCAAGGTGTGGTTTTTTTTGCTATCATCAACATATTTCTTCTGAAGAAAAAAAAAAGAGGAAAAAGTGGAGGATATTAGTATGGAAAGAACAGAAGATATAGAAATTCAGACTCATAAAAGACACTTTTGCCAGTTCTCCTCTGTTAACATGTCTATAAAGCCAAAGTCAATTAAAGTATCAAGAATATCTTGCAGTGCAATGAAACAGGTGATCATAATATTCTCAAATGATCCTTGAACATCAAGATTAAACTTAATCCTGGTATTATTAAAGCAAGAACAGAGAATCAGGAGGTGAAAACACAAGTCTTGGACTCTTAACATTAGCTGCAGTATCAGTAGAGGACATAACTCAGCTCTTTATAACAGAAAGCTAAAAATATTCCTTAGTCAATACCCCATGCTGACATGATCATTCAGGAGCTGAGTAATTATTTGCCTCCTCTTTGCAAAGTCAGCACAAGGACAGGAATAGATGTAGGCTACCAGATACAGGACCAGGAATCTTTAGAACAGGTTAGCAGCCTCCCTCTCCCATCAACATCCAATGGTTGAAGCAACAAAATAAAAATGATGCAAAAGGGCAGTTTACCAGACAACACTTGAAAGAAAAGCTAAACAGGCCTTCCTAAATAAACTTCAAGAATATGAGTAAGAACAATTTTTATTTATAAATAAATCTCTGAAAGCTCCTCCTTACAATCCCTTCTTCTATTTTTCTCTACTGCAGTTGCATTCACATTGCAAACAGAAAATAAACTGTTGAAACATTATATACACATATATGCCTGTAAATAAGATCATTAGCAGACTAGGAAAAAACTCTGTCCAAAACTATGTTGCACAAATGAAAAAAGCCAATTTATTTCAGACTAGTTTCTGAACAAATGAAAAAATAAAACTTCTCTTGCCAATACCTACCTCAGGGTCAAGATCATCCAAAACAGTTTCCAGTTGTTTCAGTTCTTCTTCTGAAAGTTTGCCAAGAATTTCATCCTCATCAAGATCTTTGTACTTGTCCAAGTCCTTTCGAAATGGGAGTGTCATGACTTGGGCAGTAGCAAGTTGCTCAAACACTTTAAAACCCAAGTCTTATTCTTAACTAGATCTGTAAAAAAAAAATAAAAAGAAATAACCATAGTTAAGGTAAATATCCCAACTACAAAGCATCTTCAACCTCCAAATACACCCCTGAGAGGAAAGCTTTTGCATGCAGTATTCACATCTACCTGTTATTCTATAACAGACGAAGAGCGCTTGGAAGCTGTATACACCTTGCTTCTTTACTGACAAGAATCCTGTCCCGCCATGCCCTTTTCCATCAGTAACCAAGCCATATATATTTTCAGATGAATACCAGTACCCGGTTTTCTCAGTAAGAACTCCAAGGCCGTAATTCCCCCAGAGCAGGGCAGGCTGCAGGGTAGGCGCAAAGAGATACCAACTATACCTAGTATTTATGAGTCCACCTTAATGCCACTGGTTTTGACAGATACTGCAGTCAAAAGAAGAGCTAAGATCTTTACACTTATTGTTGCTGCTGCTGTTGGAGGGCAGTAATGGAGAGCTTCACTACAAACAAGCTAATTGGTTATTACTGACTCATATCCCTGTGTATTACCTACAGAGGGAACAAAGGAAGTTTGCCTCCAAGTTAATTATAGCACTGCCATTGAAGTAACATTCTGTTCTCTGAGGAAAATTAAAATACCTTGATGAAAGGCTTAGGGAATACAGCTCCTAAGGAGCAGCACTCCAGTCAATCCTATTACCAAAAATTAATAATACAGAACAGACTGCATAACTGCTCACTAAATACTATTCTTAGAGGAAACTGGCATTTTTCAAAAGATGTCCAGTCTATATAGTACTCACAGACAAGGAGAACACAGGGAACCTTTTTGGTAACAGTCAATTTTTAAGCATTTGGCTTGGAAAAAACAGTTAATCGTGACAGTGTTGAAGCAGACAAGTTGGTTTCTCTCATTTTTCTGCAAGAAGTTCAGGGATTCTCCTTTTATTCAGCCAACTTCTTGCTTCAAGTTGAGCACACACACAAAAAAGGTAACTTGAATGACTCTCTGCAAGTAAGCAAGAGTGTCCGTAATGTCTTTGGGGAGCAAAAGCTAGATCCATACATTCAGGCTCATTAGCCTCCCCGACCCCTTTCTCAGCTCTATAGAAATACTCAACACAGATCAAATATGCAGCAAACATTATTTGTTCTCCAGTAGCCCACATTCCAGTTCAGATGCTCATACCACATATACTAACTGCATTACTTCAAACCTGCACTTACCCTGTACTTCAAAAACAGATCAATTTAAGTTATTGCCTCTTAAGTAAAAGGAAAAGAAAGGCCTCATATACATACTATACCATGGAATCCTGCTTACAGGAATCCTTCATCTCAGTTGTTTACATCAAGAAAGGTCTCCCTGTCTGTCACAGTTACATACAGTGATATTTAATTCAAAGCCACTGAACAGACATGAGCACATAAAGGTTCATCTGTGCCATTCAGTCAAGTTTACCTGTAAAGTAAATCTGGTTTTAACAATTGCCTTTGCAAGAACAGTGAATTTTCAGTTCCTACCAACATCTACACCTGAATGAGGAATATATTTACAGCTATTTTCAGGATGTCTGCTTTTAAAAATGTATTACTGATACAAACACTAGAGCTTATTTGTAAACCACAGTTCACACCCACAGGACACAATTCCAAAGCTGAACTACTAACTTAGGTAAAGTTCTCCTGAACATAACAAGAACCAGGAGGAATGAATTCTCAATTTCATGGTAAATTACATCAAAAGAACAGTGTCTGGCTTGCTCTGAACTAAAATCAATCACATTGGAAGAGCTTGGACCTTTTGCAAGAAGCCCCAGAGCTGAGAACGTCCAAATTTAATGGCTGCAGAAAATGCAGAAGGCAGCAGACCTATGTTTTTCAAAGCTGTGTTCCAAGAGTAACTAAAGGAGTGTCTCTATGGTCTAGTGTGCCACCTCCTACAGCTTTCATAGTCTCATGGTATTTGTTTCTCCAGGTGCATAACAGCTGAAGGACAATTAGCTGACAGCTGCACCAGATGCCACACAATCTGCATGCAAACTTCTCATTCCTAGAGCCTTAATGTTTTGTCCTTCCTTACAGTTTAAGCCATTACACACTATCATAAGAGAAAAACATTTCCTGCAGCCGATTACACAGCATTGTTTGTGACCAGGCTGCACTGCCTGAATACTGCATCAACATGCTGCTATTTACCACATTTCTGCATGTCCATTTGCATTCAAATATTTCAAGGTGTAGTTCTAACAGTTAATTATAAGGAGCAGAATAGTTAGCATACTGCAGAATAATGCTCCCCTTACTGTGACAGAGAGTTAGCACTGCATAACCATACATTACATTCACATAGGCTGTATTTCCTCTCCATGAATCGCTGTAAAATGCTGTTACCCAGAATTAATTACCTTTTATTTACTGCATTGGTATGTCTCACATTGGAAAACTACTCATCCTTTATAATACATTAATTAACATTCAGGTCATAGCCCTTAGTCTCACTTGTTTCTATATTATGATCAAAACAGCTATTTCAAACCCTGACCTACAGTGTTCCCACACACACAAACAAGTGAAAAATAAAGCAGGAGAGTAAAAAACCCCACTATTTCTGTAACTGAGTCTTCACTTCAGCCAGAGGAAGAGAGTCACATGTGGCCTGGCAAATTTAAGTTTAAAGAGTTTTGGATGTATTTTCTAATAGCTATCACAGGTATTTTTTTTTTTTAATATGAAAGCATACTTAACATGAGACACCTTAAAAAAGTTATAACGGTAACACTGATTAGCATGCCTGTACTACACAGAGATTGCTTGATAATGACTTTCAGAAACTATCCTTACAAAAGAAAGCACAGTATATACAACACTCATGTATTATGTGCTAAAAAGCAGGTTTTAAAACATGGTGTCAGGAATTCTCATTGCCTAAAAAGGGCATAAAGGCCAGCTGAAGCCCTAATCTAATCAAACAGGCCCCTTCACCTCTTATTAAATACATTTGGTACTCTATTTGCTTTCCATCACTCACTGTAGCAGCACAGCATAAAGATACACACGTAACACATTACAAGTTTTTAGAAGGAGCAGTTATTTAGACTGTGCATATTTGTGGCACATCTTACTGCAAAATCATAGGCAAAACTTCAACTATCAATTTTAGCCTTGCAAATACTTTGCACTTTTTTGATGAGCAGAGCTAGTTTTCTTCTAAGTATCCTTCTTAGCTTTACCACAAAACATTACATATGTTAAAAGTCAAAATTCTTTTTCTCAGATACATAACTATAAGGTAAAGTAAGTTCTTTGCTCTAGCAACTTTATAGTTGCATAAGAAACATTTAGGGAAATGGAAACAAAGCCATCACTTCCATCAATCCAATTTCAATTCTCTGTTAAGCAGAAGAAAAGTTTTAAAACCAGAAATGAAGATTTTCTGCCAGACATTACAGAGGTAAAAAATCTTGCCATTATTCTTCACCTGAGAAATCAATGAACAACTAAAGAAAGTAGAAGATAGCCATTCTAGGCCATTTTATAATTACCTGACTAATCCCCTGAAAGACTGTCAAGCAACTCTCACACACTACTTCTCTACAAGTTAAAATATTTTTGTTCTCTCATCTCAGAAAGTGTATTTTTAAAACCTGAAAGATTCTAAAAATAGCTAGTTTCCAATTTTCCTTCAAAAATTCACCCTCCAGAAATTTCTGCTATACTATAGAACACAATTTCTTGGGACCCTTAGAGGAGTAACTCTTTAGAAGTATCTTGCTCACAGGAAACTACAATCTTGTTAAAGTCCACTGTAAATGGTTTCCGTAACTTGGATTTTAAAATAGAAGTGACATCATGAAAAACAAACCAAGCCGGTTTTGGCCAGCGCTTTTGCAGAGTTCACTTTAATCTCATTTGTTCTCCACCCAGCCTCTGGGTGAACCCGACCCAGAGCAGGGGGGTCTGGAGCAGGGGGATCCGCAGGGCTGTCGGCATTCCTGCACCAGTCAGGGCCCCAGACCATTCCAGCTGCTTGGAGGAGCCTAATCTGAGCATTTCCCCAGGGAACCCCTAGGATGGCAACAATTTTATTTTTCAGTGTGCTAGATTATACAGAACTGTTTATGAACAATGTGCTGCACTTGAAAGAGCTATCTTTATTTACAAAAGCTAGGAGAAAAATGAGAAAATACAAATATTACCATAATCCCAGCAGGTTCCTTAGGATGTTTTTGTAATGCCTTATGACAACTCTGCTGAACAGCCCACTGCTGCTTTTCTTAGCAGAAAGCTCTCAAAAACCTACCTGAGCCTTCCAAACCTCCAGTCCCCATGGGGCAGGGTACAAGGACCAGGTTCTGCTGCCCAGGGACCCAGCAGACATTCCCTAGCACAAAGTTTTACGGAGCCAGCAGGTGGCACCTCATCTTTGCCTACGCTTTTTGCCAGGGTAAATTGTGTTTTCCAGGCAGTAAGGAATAGCTATTCTGGGCTATATTCCTACAAAAGCAAGCCTGAGGCTTCATTCTGTTCAAAGAAACAATTCATTAAGTTTTATACATGGCAAACTGAACTTCAACTTCACATTTGTCCGTATAGTGACCTGGGAAGTGAATGGGGGACAGCTACTGCAGAGTAACTGCACAGACCATGAAGATTCTTCAGTGATGAATGAAATCAGAAAACACCTGTATTTCCAGTTTCTGCCAGCTCCTCCTCTCAACAGAGGACACCTGGAACCACACAAAGCTCACATTACTCTTTTATATGTCCCAAATACAACTACACAGAACTAGGACACAGATTATCTTGCAGGCAGGGTGCTCTGAGTGATAGCTAAGCTGCTAAGGTGGCATTGTCCCATAAAGACTTACTCCTGTGTTCCTGGTCTCAAAAACCAGTCACCCTCACTGCAGGGCTGTACAGACGTACTCATCCAGCCCAGGCAATAGCAGAGGCAGCAGAGCTGGGAACTGCAGAGGGCATGGAAGCAGCAGCCTTGGCAGTGCAAGAGGTGGCATTTCAGCACACCTGCCTCCACGACGCTTCCAGGCATGCTATCAAACTAGCTGCAGGGCTGATGTCATGATCCCAAAGAAATACAAGGCTGGGATAAAGCTAAAAATCCCAGATACCACAGGTACTGCCTGCCCTGAGCAGCTCCTCTGGCAGAATTTGCCTCTCCAACTGTCCAATCCCTCTCCCAACATGCAGAGCAGCACCACTGCATCGGGAGTTTCTGACTGGCCAGGATGAGGGATGTTTTGGCATCGGTTTTTTTTTTTTTTTCAGACAATACCTGGATTTTCTTCAATAGAGATGTACTGCCCACGGGCATTGATACACAGTATCTCCTCCTACAGGCATTTCAGTCAAAAAGAAACATTAGATGCAAGCTATCCCAACCTTTACAGAAACATTCAGATATTTGTATACATTACAGAAAAGTGGCAAAACTTACAAGCCTCAAACTGGGCAGGAGAAGAAATTCACTTTATTCCCATTATGTTACTCAGGAAAAACTACTGCATACTAGCCAATTTTAGGTCCTCCCTGACGTCACAGGCTTTCAAGCTCTGTACACCTGACACAGTGGCAAAACTTTAGTCTTGAGGATACATTCAATATTTTATACTGCAAATTTAAAGCACACAGCAACCTCTCTAGAACTGCACTTACTTTCAACACAGCTTGTGCCTAGCCGCAAAGAAACAGGCGGGTAGCTTTCAGAGGCTTACACCGAGAGCTTACCCGCAAAATTCTCAGGAAATACAGAAGCCCGGGTGTGCAGACGTGCACGGGAGCCTCAGGGCCCCGGTCGTTCCTGGGTGCAAGCACCCCTTGCCCCGGGCCCGCGGGGGTGCAGCCTGGCCGGGCGCTCGCAGCGGGGGCCAGCGCCAGCCCTCCGCCAGCCACGGGCGCACCGGGAAAGCGCTCTTCCGTAATTAACTGTCATTAACTGGCATGCTTTATACGTTGTAGAAAATATATACAGCAAGTTGAAAGAATTATGTTAACTGGATCTACAGGCAAAGTTTTTAAAGTTACAGTTTTCGGGTCCCACAGCAAAGTTGGGTCCTGGGTAAAAAATTAACCAGTGCCCTCCACTTGAGCGGCCACCAGCAAACACCCACCCGGCTGCCCACAGCCCCCACGGGCCAGCGGCAGGACACCCCACTGCCGCAGCGCCCATCTCCCCACGCAAACAGCCAAACCCCGCCCTGCGCCCTTCAGCTCCGCGCGAAGGAAGCCCTGACCCTCCCGCTCCGGAAAACCAACCGAGGTTTCGGGGGGGTCCCACAGTGACCCGCTGGACTCCGGGGCGGGCGGGCGGGCGCCCACCCAGACCCTTCTTCTTCCTCCTTCTTCTTCTTCCTCCTCCCGCCGCCGCGGCCCCTCCCGCCGCGCTGTGGCAGCGGGCGGAGGGCTGCGCCCGCCGCCCCCAGACCCTCCCCGACACCCCCGCGGGGACGACCCGGCACAGCCCGAACGGCCGCGGCCACTCTCCGGCCCCGCCGCCCTCCCGCCACGGCCGCTCCCCACTCACCCGGGCGGCGGCAGCGACCCAGCTCCCTCAGCCGCGACCAGCAGCGCCGCGCCTGCGCGCCGAGCACGGCGGGAGCTGTAGTCCGGCGGCGGGGCGGGCCGGGGACCGCGCCTGCGCCTGCGGGGCGGCGCCGCTGCCGGGCAGGTGGGGCCGGGCAGCCGCGGGCCGGCCGTGCTGCGTGTGCGGCGGCCCGGCTACCCCGCCTCGTAAGACGCGGGGCGGCGCCGCGCTCTGAGGGCCCCAAACGCAGCCGCGGAGGGAGTGAAGTGTGTCCCCACGCGGTCCCGCTGCTTCCTGCCCAGCCCTGCTCTGCAGCCACCCCGGTCACAGGCAGCCTTCGTTGGTGCGACGCCTCGAAGGCTCCAGGCCTCGCGGCTCCTGCCCCCCAGCACCCCCGGCTGAGGGGGAGCTGCCATTTACACACAGTGACAGAGCTGCTTGTGGGGAGCTGCGGTGGGTGTTGGGCAGGGCAGGGAGCTGGCGGGTCCCAGCCAGGGGACTGCGGTGAGAGGAGGATTCGCGCCCAGGCCGAGATGCGTGTGTGCCTGCTGCTCCCGGACAGCCACGGCGTGTGTCTGTGCTGCCCTGGGCTCCGGGCAGCCGGGCCCTGCTCGCCCTGCCAGCCCAGGGGTGGCCTGAAACTCCTGTGTGCCTTTACAGCTCTCCACATCCTCGCAGAGCTCTCTGGTAGCTTCCTCCTCCTCTCCCATGGCCTCTCCAAGCTCCTTGCCTTCACCTCTGCCTATATTTTGTTTTCTCTGTATTCAAAACATGCAGCTTCCTCCTCCGGGTTGTTAGGCAGGGCACGGGGGAGGTGAGTCCCTTGTGGCTGGGCTCAGGGCCTTGTCCCTCCCTGACCCAACAAAAGGCACAATTACAGGGAAATGGTGGCTTCTCCTGCAACGCTGCGGGCCAAGAGCACCCTCAGCACTCCCTCCCCTTGGCATGAGGCAGGAGAAGTTCAAACACCAACGTGTCCTGTTAAAGGCTGGCGTGTGCTTAATGAACATTAATTTTTTTTGATGTTTCAGCTACCAAGTGTCATGTTCTAGTAAACACTGTGTGCTAGTAAACATTAGCTACGTACAGTTTTTTAAAAGCTTTATAATGTGAAAGCTTGAAAACAGTAAAAGATCTTACCTGATTTAGTCTGTGCTCTATCAAATTTCGGTGTACCTGAAAGCTGGAGCTGCTCAAAGACAGCAGTCTTCAGAGGTTTGGTTTTTACTGTGGATTTGCTTTCTTCTTATTTCAATATTGGAAACTGTTAGACTTTTCACACCTCAAAATAAAAAAACCCAACCAACCCACAACTAAAATTAAGGCAGTTGTCTATCATGTGTCATTTAGTTTGAATGTCTGAGTTTCGGCAACATAAAATAATGGAAAATATGGTTTTATAATAGAAACTGTTGAGTAACCTTCCTAGTAGACATTGCTATTCCCACTTTGAGGTTAAGGGATTTGTAGCAGGAAAATAATAACCAGTGATGGTTAGTACAGCTATAGCAGTTTGAAACTTGAAGCATTTTCCAGATATCAAGGGCCCTACAATACTGCTGTGACCTAGAGAAAAACAGTTCCGGGCCTTACATGGTAGGTAATATTGAGATACTGATTTGTTCAGAGTCACTGGAAACTCTGGTAGATTTGAGAAAAGAAACTGGGGGTGAAGTGTTGGCCCCACTGGCATCAATGTAAGTTCTGCTGTCTGCTTCAGTAGTGCCAAGATTTCATTTCTGTAAGATATATAGAGTATAAGGCACCATACGTAATCCATTTTATTTAATATAGGGTTTATTTAAAATGTGTAAAATTCTAGTAATTTATAATTAATACATAAAGATATTTTGCAAAGTCCTGGCTGTGCTGAAGTCACTAGTGAGGCTGTCATTAACTTTAATAGAGACAGAAATTCATCTGATAAATTATATTAAAAACAAAATTGTGCAAACTTAAAATGGAAGAGTCCAATATGTTGGGCTGAACCGTCTAAGTGCTTCGCTTCAAAGGATGAAACTCTCAATGTGTGCAAAGCAGGAGGCTGGGAGTGGTCAGTGAGTGATGGAGCTGGGCTTTTGACCAGTGTGAGATTCTCACTTGTTCAGCACTGGAGGCAAGAGACCCACAAAGCCACGCTGAGCCCTTCTGGCACCGAGCCTGCGGGTGAATGAAGAAACACTTTTATAACCCAAGAGCACTTTGGCAAATGCTCAGCAATAGATTCATAATCCTTCAGTCATTAGAAGGCTGGTGTTTTCCAAGCTGACAGACCGATGCGTGTATCAGAGGGCAAACATAATGTTCCTAAAAGGATTAGTAGAGGGATTTCTTTTTCAAAAGCTGAGATATAATTTAAGACAATCATACATTCATGAGGGAAGTGCTGCAAATACAAAACCTCAAAGGACATAGAAGACCTGGACAGCAGTGGAACTTCACAGAATCACAGAATCATCTAGGTTGGAAAAGACCTTGAAGCTCCTCCAGTCCAACCATGAACCTCACACTGACCGTTCCCAACTCCACCAGATCCCTCAGCGCTGGGTCAACCTGACTCTTAAACACCTCCAGGGATGGGGACTCCACCACTGCCCTGGGCAGCCCATTCCAACACCCAACAACCCCTTCTGCAAAGAAATACTTCCTAATATCCAGTCTAAACCTTCCCTGGCGCAACTTGAGGCTATTTCCTCTTGTCCTATCACTTGTTACTAGCTTAAAGGGACTCATCCCCCCCTCTCTGCACCCTCCTTTCAGGTAGTTGCAGAGGGTGATGAGGTCTCCCCTCAGCCTCCTCTTCTCCAGACTAAACCCCCCCCAGTTCCCTCAGCTGCTCCCCATCAGACCTGTGCTCCAGACCCTGCACCAGCTCCGTTGCCCTTCTCTGGACACGCTCGAGTAATTCAATGGCCTTTTTGTAGTGAGGGGCCCAAAACTGAACCCAGGAATCGAGGTGCGGCCTCACCAGTGCCGAGTACAGGGGTAAGATCCCTTCCCTGTCCCTGCTGGCCACGCTATTTCTGATACATGCCAGGATGCCATTGGCCTTCTTGGCCACCTGGGCACACTGCTGGCTCCTGTTCAGCTGGCTGTCAATCAACACCCCCCCCCTCTGACTGGCAGCTCTCCAGCCACTGCTCCCCAAGCCTGTAGCGCTGCTGGGGGTTATGAAACAATGCATATGCAAAGCAAGAGCAGATACAACATGAAGCATCCTCACTGCCATTCTCTGAGCTGTGTGTGGCAGGAAAGGAACATCCAAAGCCTCAGACATAATCCTAAACTGATTAAATCATAATATATTTACTTTCTACAGTGCTGGTGTGGTACAAATGAAGAACAGGGCTTGAATGTATGTGGCCTCAAACAGAAATATATCTTCCTGGCTGGGAAATTCCCACAGGATATAGACAGGAAGGATATTGTCAGTAAACTAGATGATAATAAAAAGCGATGCCTGGACCCTCTATCCTATATAGTTTTTTTATGAGAGTGGCCAAACTCAGATTGAAACAAATTATGAGTGAGGAAATCATATTCCTTCCAGTGACAGCAAAGAGGATGTGGTTCAGTCCTGGTTCTCTTGAGACACAACCCTAATGCTTCGAGAACTTTGTGCTCTGACATGAAGGGTTAAGACGAGCCCATTCCCATGAGCTCGCTGGCTTACATAGCCTTTGGTGGGAGACCACAGCAGTAGCTACCTACATGTGTTTTGGAATTTTTCCTTCTTCTTGCAGATAGCTGCCTTGCCCAGGGCCAGCCTGCTGAGGCATGTCTGGAGATGAGCTCAAGCACCGACTGTCCGACTCGCAGCATTCTGAGCCCTATCTGCAGGAGCCCACACACTGTCCAACAGATTCTCTGCCCAGCATCTGGGACCACGCTGCACAGGGTTTTGCTCCTCAAGTGCACCGTTAAGACTGTTTAGATGTATCCAAAATGATCCAGTTCACTGTGAACTGGCTGTATAAAAGAAATAGGTGCCAAGAGAAACAGCCTATTGGTCAGCTGCAGAGGGCCTCTGTCTGACCTTGGGCCTCAGGCTCTTTAGGTAAAGAAGGAAATCCAACATTGAGCAGGCTGCCCTGCAGATCCATCCATGGAGAAAGAGGTGGAGCAGAAAGATCTTCACGATTAGCACTGTCTGTAAAGAGAGGACAGTATCTGTTAGCTCTTGCTCCCTTCTGAGAAGCAAACCGCTTTAAACCAGACAGTTTAAAGGAGGAGGAGAGTTGGCCTGTGCCTCCAAAGCCTCCTTCTCATACCAGCACAGACAGCAGAGCTAGGGTGGGTGGACCAGCAACCGTATCTCAGCGGATGGAGCAGAAGTCATGTTGCCTGTACGCAGGAGTGGCTCCAGGGATCTAACCCGAGGCACGCTGTTGGACACGCTGCCTGGAGCAGAGCGGTGCTGCGTAGCTCTGTAAGTGGGGCGTAGAGGATGGTGAGCTGCTGGGGTCTGGTTCCAGGATCAGCAGTGGTCTTCCAGTGTCCTTGGGCAGTTCCTCTGACCTTTCAGCCTTCTGGAGCCCTGTGTTCCTGTCCCCGATGGCATGCCCACCGAGTGGGCCCCAGACTTAAAATATCCATCTGTTCAGTGCCTCACTTTCCACACCAGCAAAATGGAAATGGTGATTCAATTTGAGATCTAGCGCTGCAAATTAATTGGTACAGATGAGGTACTTATTATTACTGTTACTACCATGGCAAGTGCATTGTCCAAGTCTAAATGCATTTCTTCAGGATTTAGAGTACCATGGATATAGAAAAGTCCACAGGGTTTGGGTGAAATAACAGATGGCTTGAAGTTACTGTTATTTAATGTATTACTGTACTCTGCCTTATTAAACAGTCCAAGAAAATCCTATTATCTGTCACACCAATGTAATTAAAAAATTCCAGCCTAAATATAGTTGGGATTTGACCACTTGAGATGCTGCTGGCCGGAATTTTAAGGCCTGAACCACTAGGCTCTTATAAACCAGGGATGACCACATAGCTCAGGTTTTTTTCAAACCTATTTCAGCATGTGTCACCACAAGTCAGTAATTTTACATGTGAACAAGTCAAATTTTATCTCAACCCTAGGTCTGAGATTTGCTGATCAGGCATTGAACCAAGGGGTTTTATATACAGGTCACTGAATTTGATCAACAGCTGGTCTTTAAGGGAAGAGATGAAAACATGCACAACACAGTAATCAAGACCAGATGCTTGTCTAAAAGACAAGCTCCAGCTCAAGCAGGAATTAATTAAGCAAAGTCTTACAAGCTGTTTTATAAGGAAAACAGATGAAAAGATCACAACAGCCCCTCTGCTTTTTTATTAAAAAAAGTAAAACAATTTAAAACAACTGACCACATTTTGGCTACAAATAGTTCAGTGAAATAAAACTTGCTTTTGGATGCCCCAGTTAAAGATTTACTGGTGCAGCCTGCTGGCAGTAAGCTCACTTTAGGCTGTACTGGAAAAATGCCAAACCTCTACACTGCATTCACCATGCAGCAGCTCTGAGCCAAACCCTCACTGGTCAAAGGGAAGGCAGAGCCAGGAAATACTTTGTTTTGGGATCCACAGGATCGCTCACTCTTGAAGATGCCCCTCAGAGGGGAGCAAAATTTTTTCTAGAGTAGTTGTCCCCACGTATATTGTATCCTTAGGATGTTAACTCCACCACTGCACTTCTTTCAACAAGTCAACTTAAAGACATAAATACATAAAAAGCTTAGGTGGGCAAAATGTTACGCAAGATTCCTAGCAGAGAAAAAGGACTATTTTGGAGCCTTCCCTGCACTTTTAGAAGTGCTTTCAGGGTGTGAAGTCCTCCCTATACATTGGAAATACAGTCAGTCCAGGTAATCACAGTCATTTGATGTAAATGCATCGTAGCAGGCATATCCCACGCAACGGATACATCTTAGATTTGTGAATTGCATTGTATACTTTTGTCTTTCAATTTTGCAGTTTGGGAAGAATGAAAAATTGTTTAGAACACACACTCTGTACACAAGATTGAAGTCTGATACGGTTTACTTTGTGGGCTGTGATTTAAGTAGAATGTTACTCCTTAAATGTGGATATACTCTTCTGTACATCTGCATTTAATATTATTTATCATGTGTATTTTTGTCTGTCTGTCTCATGAATACAGGTGACCTGTATCTTTTCTTAGACAAAGACTGATCATGTTTCTATTTTTTGATTGCAAATTCTATGCATGAGGTAAAAGGAAGAAAGAAACATGAAACCACAGCCAAAGAAGAGAAGAAGCTTGACTGTAGCCAAACTCTGCACTCCCTGCAGAGGTCTTAGATTGTTACGTTTGTAACAGAAACTAGTATGAAGTGACTGTCAGGAGATACAGGCAACTGCAAATGGCAGTCAGCATGGGAGGGGTTCTTCCCATTCATACCAACTGAGAAAGAGTTTCAACTTAACAAATACATTTTAAGGCATTACAGGAAAGTCTGAGTGAAAAGCTTGCAGAAGTTTATCAAAAAACAAACATCCCAACCTTGAATTTCTCTCTCTCTTTGTTGATGTTGTACATTTCCCTTTCCCAGTATTTGTATAATAATTCGAGTAACTCATTCCACCCCTGATCCTACAGACCAAGATTAAAACACCAAAAGAGGGTTTAATCCATGCTAAGTATTAAATCCACATTTCTCTGTCTCACATCTGAATCAGCCCTGTTTGCAGTGAAGCTTCAACCCCAACCCCGAACCAACAGATTCATCTTCAGCCTGAGCCACCAAGATGCCGAGCAGCAGATTTCAAAGCAATTCAGTTCAGCTCCCCTGACAGTTCTGGTAGTGAACAAGCAAAACCACAGATACAAACCCTGTTTTCCCTGAATGCTTCAAGGCAGAGAGAGAGAGGGGGGAAGACAGTGGAATAAACACATCTGTTTCTTCTCCATTTCTGTTGATCTGATAGCATTTTGGATGTTTGGCAAAAGCTTTGTTAACTTACGGTTGAGTATCCGAGGTTTGAGGGAAGGAGGTTACAAGCAGATAACTGCAGCTTTGGAGCATCTTTGTGCATTCTGCACATTATTGTGGATACAGGTGTTTTCCTGAGCAGCAGTGGCAAAATGCCCGAGGTAACCCTTCAGTCCCTGATACTGGCCTGAGTTTTCTGCTGTAAGTCTTGCTAGAGATGCCTGAGGTGTTTGTCAGGGTATGGAGTGAAGCCGAAGGCATTGTATTTCCTAGTCGTACTTTTTTTTTTTCCATAGGAAAATTCATCTCTGGTGCAGCATCTGCTTCTTAACAAGGCAATGCCTTGTTTTCCTGCCAACACATCATGAAACTTAAAGACATTTTAATCACGGGAATAGCTTTTCTGCTGCTAGTGACTCATCACTTGGTGCTCAGAACCAGGGGACTCAGTTCAGCTAAAACAAGTACCTGCCCAGTGAAGGCAATCTGATGAATTAAATTATGGACATACTTGATTACAGGGGCACATTCAAATCGTATTCCGTGTTATGTACAATTTCAACCAACGGTTAACTGTAGTATAGAATAAAAGCACAAATATAAATTGAATTGTCAAAACTAAGTAGAAGACGAGAGGAAAAACATCAAAATGGTCTCAGGGACCAGCACCCTCCGCCCCGACGGGACGGGTCTTGGAGCAGGGGGATGTGCAAACGCCGCTCGTCGGGGGCGGCCGCCACCATCTGCGCCCAGCGCTGCCCGCCGCGGCCCTGCGCCCCCGCGCAGCGGGTGCCTGCGCAGCTGCTTAGAGGCGTGCACAGGGCAGGGGCGACGGCTGCAGCTGGCGGAGTTTCCAAGCCCCAGCGCTGCCTGTTTTCGGGGTTCACACAGAGAGGGGCTACACAGGGGAGGGGTAAGGCTGAGGCTGCGTCATGCCGAGCCAAGGGCCCGGGGGGGACAAACGCGGCTGGGGCGGGGGCGGTGGGATTTCACCTGCAGGCTCGGGGCAGCGGGATGGAAAGGGGGGAGGGAGGACAGGGGGGCCAGGGGGTGCCCAGGCCAGGTGAGGGCGGAGGGATGCTGCTGCTGCAGCTGGAGCTGGTGCTGGGGGGGGGCGCTGGGCGCTGGCTGCGGCTGCCGGTGCCCGCGGAGCCCGCGGCGGCTCCGGCGGCTGCCGGACTACGAGTCCCAGCGTGCCCAGCAGGGCAGGGGCCGCGGTGCGCAGCCGCCGCGCCGGGCACCCACCTGCCGCCGCCGGGCTCGGGGCGCGGAGGGGCGCGCAGGCGGCGCTGGGCTCGGGAGCGGAGGGGCGCGCAGGCAGCGAGGGCCGGCTCCGCGGCGGGGTAAGGCGGCGGGCCGGGGCCGGGCGGGCCGCCGGGACATCGCCCGCGGGCCCCGGGCGGGCGGCGGCTCCGCGGGGCTCCGCGCACGGCGGGGCGGGGCGGAGCGGAGCGGGGCGGGCGGCGCATCCCCGGTGCGGAGCGCGGGGCGTCCATCCCCGCGGCGGCCGGGCAAGGGAGCGCGCAGCTGTCCCCGACAGCGTGCGGGGACCGGCGGGGCTCGTCCGGGGCTCCCGCGGGGCGCGGAGCGCCTCTCCCCTCTCTGCCTTTGTGGTTTTAATAGCGCGTTTTGCAAGGGAGGGCGTAGGTATTTATTTCCATGGGCTAGCATCCTTTATGTCAGCCGTTAAATGACAGCAATTAGATGAAGCAATTTCATAAAATACGAGAGGAAGGTGTTTTTGTAAATGAAGCTGAGCCGTCTCTCCTTGGAGATCCCACGCCTTTTGTATGTCAGAAACACAGCAGGGCTGATGGAGGGTGGTTACGCTGCGCTGCCGTGGAGCAGGTCGGAATAAATGTACCAGTGACAGGTTCAGGAACAGGATGCGGATTTAGTAACATCCAGTAACATTTCCAAGCTCTCGATGAGCAAAACGTGTCCTCAAAACCTGCACGTTGGCGTTAGGGTATCACACGTGCTTTATTTTGTCATCTTCTGATTACAAAATTATCAGGGTGGCCCTCTGCTAATTCAAGGGGGTTTGCTTTAATGGAAGCTTTGGGGAATAAAAATCCACAGTCGATCAATGAGAAACGTGTAGAGAAATCTGAGGACTGTAACACTGCAAAATAAATGAAAACTGGTTAGATTTATGTGACCACCTTGAGCTTAGGAGTAACAAATTCATGAAAAAAACACTGTAACATCAATAATGATGAAACAAATTCAAAAATGTATCAATATCAAATATAAATTTAAAATTAATTAGAAGAATTGATAATATTTTTATACCATGAATGATACACTGTGTAGATCTATGCTTCTGAAAACGTCTAGTAGAGGAAGTCTTCAGTAAGTTATCAAGTTCTGTATTTGTAGTACATAGGTGCAGTCTTTCAATTTCTTAGCATATGAAAGCTTTTCTTTAACTGATTATTCTCATAAATTGTCCTTGAACTTCCTCTGCTCTGCCCTCCACTTTCAGAGACAGGAACATGTAATGGGAAGGAAACACCTGGGACCATTTGGCCTAATACTGCAGGCATTGCATCCTCTAATTTCTTGCAAAGGATACAATTATTAGAAAAATGAACTCAAACTCAGGGATGTATGGAGGTGTCTCACTAAATTATACCGACAATATTATGATTTTTTCTGTGTTATTCTGCATTCATTTGCCATCTAGTAGACTGTGCCTTTGCCGTGGTGCTCTATGCTGAGCAGCTCTTAACTGGCTTCCACAATATATTTAAATTTTTACCACTATGTAAAAAATGAAGAAGGTTATATCAGTAATTTTAGTGACTATGCCAACCTAAGTTCCATATGTATCTTTTCTCCCATTAGTCTAGCTTAGCTGGATTTGTCTGAATTTAGCCAGTAGCCTCTCTCATCTTGACAATCTAAATAATTCTGTTCAAAATGGTGCTCTTTGAGCTCTCATTGCATAACTTTTCTTCCTTCCCCAAATTATTATTTCCAGTATTTTACAACTTCTGGTAAGCAATGTTTATGCATTTCTGCTGTTATTAATCTGCTCTAGGGTTTTTTTATAGCATTCCTAAGTTATTGAATCTCATAGTTTGATGTCTTCCTGTGACCGAGGCTGTGGTAGCTGTGCAGGGTTTTGCATTGAGAGGCACCAGGTAGCATCCTGCAGCCACGTGTATTTGCACATGGTAGGTTAACACCAGGGTGAATGCATCTGTTCTCTTTACTGACCGTAGCCCACAAGTGCAGAGGTGGCTTCTGTTTAACAGTGGAGTTTCATCATCATTATTTGGTGCCACAGAAATCTGTAAACTTATTTTTTAAGTCCTTCTTTATTAAGATTATTTCAAGAAACAGGTGGGTCTGAAGGTCCAGCTGCCATTCCAAAATAGGGAAATCTGAGAACAGCAGTGACAAAAAGGTAGCATGCCATTTGCTATCTGTTGGCAGCACAGGTGGAACAATGCTTTTGTTAATGTTACCCAGTATCCTTTTTTCCTATTGATGTTTCCAACATGTGAAAAACAAATACCAGTGTTCTCTTTTCCAGGGCTGGTCTGATCTGTTTTGTTGTAAAAATAAAAAGTCTATTTCCAGGTACAATTCCTTCTTCTATCTATTGTTTTAGCTATCAGGATGTGCACATCATGGATGGTTTCTGGCTTTGGTTTACAGCTAAGAAGCAAAAAAATGTAGGTAGTTAGTTATGATGGCTGTACGTTATAAGGAGAAAAAACAGTGTAGGAAAGATGCAAAAGGAGGTTTTTTTAGAAGTTATCTAACAGTGATCATTATTAAAGATCATAGTTGTGCAGTCAGTAGTACATGTTCATAACTCAGCCTTTGGTTCTCTCTCTGCTGTGTTTTCACTTGGTGTATATTGTTCGTTTAAAAGAGCCACTTAAATGAACGAGGCTGTTCATGGAAGAATGAACGCGTAGCCAAAGGAAAAGCCGTCCAACGCTTGATACTTGAAAGATGATTCAATTCCTTGTTTTGCCACAGACTTTCCATTTGACTTCAGACAAGGCATTCTTTCCTCTGACAGGACAGTGAAGCGGGGAGGCTTTTGTGTGGCCGATGGTGTTTAAGGCACCACAACAGCTGGTTCTGTGGAAATGTGATCAATCAGTGAGGATACCAGAACCTGGCCTTTGGCTTCCTAAGGATGCCTTTTTACAAAGTCCCAGATAATTCATACCCCAACATATGCTTTGTTTTGCATTGATGGTGACAAGAACTACAGTTCTTCACACAACACAGAATCTGGGATACTGAACTGGATGAAAACACCATCTTATAAATGTCACAGCTATTACTGTAATGTGCACGATACAGGAACTGATTCATCCATGTTCATCTGGGAACCACAGAGCCATGGGCTGCTGTGTCACAAGACAGGGGGCATGTATGCTCCGGGGTGGTGCTCACCAGGGGAGGTACAGCCTCTTGTTCTGAGGTAAATTAGCACCTATCTACTGCAGAATCAAACCTGCAGAGTCTAGTAGTTATTGGAAGAGGTTAAAATGTCATTTGGTGCCCACAGAAAATAATGAGTCCGTTTTCTTCCAGTTGCTGTCAAATGGGCACTTATACAGTCACTTATACCACTGATCAGCATCATTACTGATGGTTCCAGTCAGTTGTGATATTAAGTGTTATCTGAGGGACCACAGGTACAGCTCAACACCAGGGTGTTTCTGTTCACGTCGGAGTGGGAGCTTACAGATGACCAATTGTGGGTGGAGCTGCCATTTCATATTCCATCTTGTCTGTATAAAAAGACTCTGCTCTCCAGGACGTTCAGCCTAGCACTTCACACCGCCCTCAGTTTTAGACAGTAACTATGTTATGTTTTCATTTTAGAAATGCTAATTAACCTTCCATGGACTTTCAAATAATCACTTAAGTTCTAAAGATGGAAGAAGCCTACCTTCTAGTTCCACAAAGTTACCAGTTGCAATGAGCAGAAATAGAAGATGGTTGCTTCGTTATTTTGTAACTAAACTTTACCCTCTAAAAGCAAGGGGGAGTCTCTCCCTGCAGGGGACATGACAGACAGACAGGTCTCCCTGGTCTCTCCTGTTTCCCATACTTGACGCATCACTGGAGTGTCAGAGCATCATACACAATCCCACTAATATCTGTAACACTGAGGTATGTTCTGTCGTCCTCTCCTGTAGGTAGGAAGTGAGTGATTTAAAGGTTGCTTTTTTAAGGTAAGACTGGCTTAAATCATCATATGGTCACTGTATAATTAGTGATAATTTTTGTGTGGAAACAATTCTAGTGGTTACGATCTAAAAATATGACGATACCCAGAAACAGGTTATAAATTCATCAGGCACTGTAAAGAAATCTACTTCCTTCCCAGGACTTAGTTTCATGTTTTAAATGATTATGAATAATACCACTAATGTTACTTTAGAAACAATCAGAAATTAGTTATTTTTTAGCTTTATAGTGCACCAGTGCGAGAAGCATTAATGTTTCATCACCAGTGAAAAACCTTTCACGTTATCTGAATCAAAAGGAGTACATCCCTTTATATCTTCTATAAATAACAGTACATTCATATGGATAATTTTGCAATATACACGATGGTTATTTTCTTATAAAGGGCATGATAGAACTCCATTAAAGTGAATTGATGTCTCGCATTTTATTTGCATAGGAGTTGTCAATCCCTCGGTAAAGAAGCCAGCTGTGATGTAAACTACAGAGTGGCACAAGCATTACCAAGGTTCAGAAAGGCTCATCCAGTTATGAAGCGCAGTTTCTGATCACTGAATTATTATCCTAAAGGTTCAGGCCTAGTCTAATATTAGCACAACATAATTGTTTATTAGTCTCTATATGGGACTAAACCAGTTGCTTGGAACAGAACGTGAAATAACCCTACGTTAGCCTCGGAGAAAAACAGTGTTTTAAATATACAGGGATTTGTAGGGATTCTTTGCTACAGTATGACAAAGAATGACAAACTGGGCTGGGAATAGAAGAGGTTTGGCCACGTCATTACTTGCCCAGAGCCAGCCCTGAGCTCAGTGCCATGTGCAGCTGAGCATCTCCCCTGCCAGCCCCAGAGCCACCCTCACAAAGGACCTGGTTGTACAAACCTTTGAACAGGTTATTCGCTTTGTTCCACCAAGTGATCATGCTGTGTCCTGGATGGAAAGGGTTAGAAAAGGTGACTAAACTGGAGCAGTTCAGTGCTCCTTATGTCATGAGTTCTTCAGCTTTTTCAGGGAAACAGGCAGAGAAGTGGGGTGGTTCTAGAAGACCAAATCCTTTTCTACAGATCTCTCTTCCATTTTCTACTCATGTGTCTACTGTCTCTATCTACATCAGGACCTGTAGCTAATACCATTTTCATCATATACACAAAAGTATCAGTTTCACAATGCTTTGCTGTATGTTCCTGTCATACTCCTGTGCTGTGGTGGCCCTAATGCATCCTTTCTAGGTTTTCTGAGATTTCTGAACCTCCTAGTTCAAAGCCAAGAAGAAATTTTGTACCACAAAACATGATCTCTGAGTATACATCTCCCATATGTTCATGGTTAAAAAGTACATATTTGTCTTCTTTGAAGTATGAAAATAAAAAAGGAACCTTATTTATATGTCAAATAATGGAGTATTTATATCTTTTTTTTTTTTTTTTTTTTTTTTTTAAGTCTAAGTTCTCAACAGCCCGGCCTTATTTTTCGTAGCAGTTCCTTGGCAGCAGAGAGGTCCCCTGTCTGGCATTGGATTAAGTGCATTGGTGGGACCACTCCATTGCCTGGACAGTGTGGGACAGTCACCTCCTTCTACTGAGCATCTGCTTGTGTTGCACAAACACTGCTCTTAATCAGAATGGCCCCAATCCTATTTATTTGGTCCAGTATCAATTTAACTTGAAATTTATTCCACCTGTTTCTTATTTTCATGTTTAGCTACTTGAGACTATTTAAAGAAAGGGGAGAATTTTTCCACATTTACAGATCAGTTTCACAACTGCTTTTCAAAATACAAATATCCACCACTGTGGATACAGAGATAGTTTAAAATAGATCATGCACCAGAATTTCCTTTCTAAACATCAGTTGCCATGATCTGGAAAAGTGAGAACAATTTCTCAAATCTGGTTATAAAAAAAGATTTTTTTTTTCTATAAAAATGCAAAGAACTCTATTGGATTATTTCCCATTCAGCACATCTCTTTTTACATCATAAAAGCACATTGCCATGCAGCTTCATTCTTAGCTCGTACACACTATCAAAAGGTAGAAATTCAGATCATCTGTTTCACAGTATTCTCATCTCTACAGGACCCCAGAGACGTTATATTTTTCTAGGTGTACAGCCTGTGTTTTAGACAGCATGAGCGATCTGATGTGCCTTTGCAGCTGCTGGTCCATAGAAGGTTCTATAGTTCAGGTTCTTCCAACGCCTCTCAAGGGATCCAAGCAAATGTGAGTGGGACCTCTCTGACATCTAACGTTAATTCAGCAGAGGACTGATTCCATCTCAGAAAGAAACATCTGTATCAGCAGTAGAAAATTATGACAGTATTATGGTGTCAGCAGAAACTATAGCCTAGCTACTATAGAAAACCCTTTCAGTAGTGTATAAGGATTATAACCAAAAAGTACTTATGGAACACAGCAAAGTATAGAGGCGTTACATCACAGCGGGTGTTCACTACATAGAGAAATAATGATTTTATGCAAGCTGACTAGCGATACCCTTTTTGTCTTTGAAAACATGTTTTGAATCCTGATGTTGACAGGCATGGGTGAAAAAGCTGCCCCAAATAAAACAGAAATAGGTATTTCTTTCTTTAGAAGGAATCAAAGATAAAAATACAGCAACAGAGTCTTTGAAGCTCACTGCAAAACATCCATGCTCCACAAAGATTTAAAAGTAGCACACGGTTAGCAGAAATGCTGCCTCTTACAGTTCTGCACTGTCCTGAATCAGCACAGAGCTTACCTGTTGGGCACCTCACAGCGTGCTTTGCTGCGTAACGGTGGGTATTTGAGCCCATGGTAAACTGTGATGGTCCATATTGAAACTAAATGGGAAAAAAATAATGGGATTTGTGCTCCTCCATTCCTTACTCTCCTCAATCACTCTTCCTAGTAAGTTTGAAGGGAAACTCCATAGTCTTATCCATTCATTCTGCTTCCCTCGGTGTCCCTAATGTAGTGCAACATTCAACGTCTGCAGTTAGATTGAACACCTCCTTTCTACTGTGTGACACCTGATCTTCTTTTGTACGCTCAAAATAACAGTAGCTAGGCACTGTTGGTTAGTTGTGATTGCTTTTTTAACTGATTAAAGTTTTCATACAGTAATCATAACAAAGAAAATCCAGTAGATATGTAAAAAGTAAACAGTATGTGCACACTCAGAAAAGTCAAACCACAATAAGAAGCAGCACAGACAGCATATGGCCCTGTTTACATACACAAAATTAACAGTATAATAGCCAATTAGGAAGGTGGAGATTGTAATCATCACATCAGACAGCAATTTCCAGAGTATGTGAACTCAAGACTTCAGCATTTCCTTCCCAGACTGAATGATGCTGAACTGTTAGATTTATCTCGTTCCCCTGGTTTCCAATAATGTGATTGTGGTGAAAGGTCAATAGAGAGCATAAAGCCAGGACACGAACGATAGGCATTTCAACAGAGCTTTCTGTAGCCTGTACAGCAGGGTGCAAGCTCCAGAAAAGCTTTACTACTAACAGGGATTGTGGACAAAGAAATTCTCTAAGTGGTGTCTTCTGCTTTTGTTCAGTCACAGAAGAGTAGGATTCAGTTGTGAAAGGGAAAATGTCGAGGGAATTTCTGTTGCAAATGTATGTGTGAAAGAAAAGCACGATTTCAAGCTCTTCCATGCACCACTAATCTAACAAGGGTTATCCAACATAGTGCTTTATGCCACGAGAGAACTTAGACTGATACATCTTTAATATCTGGGTTTATATTTCTCTTTGGGTATCCCTGTTGTGCATGGTCAAATCTCTTCCTGATAATTAAAAGGAAACCGGTACACTATTGAAAAGTGTCACCTGTTGAAAAGTGTCTCCTGGCACATCTTCCCTTTATGGCTAATTCATGAAGATATCAGAAATGTCTGGTACACACAAATCATACTCTGCAGTAATTGCCCATTAGCACCCGGATTCAACTTTGCAAACCTTTTCACAAAAGCTGTTACATACATGGTCTTACTGCTGCCAGTAAAACCTGGTGGGAATCACACAGTACCATGCGACCGAGGAAGAGGTACTGGTACCAGGCATCCTGCAAAACAGAAGTGCTGAGCCTCAGCCAGGGAAACTGTTATGTACTGTTACTAGTTACTTTTCCAACAATATTTAATTAACCTAACTTTGGAATTACATTTCTGTCTTTTCCAAAGATGCAATTAAACT
Source organism: Strix aluco (assembly GCF_031877795.1). NCBI lineage: Eukaryota > Metazoa > Chordata > Aves > Strigiformes > Strigidae > Strix > Strix aluco. The sequence goes on along the minus strand of NC_133942.1, from coordinate 24,559,377 downwards.
CTAACAAAATAACCATTTAAACTGTTAAGTAGAGTTTTAAAAAGCTCTAATCCCCTCAAAGAAATTTTTCAGCCCAATTAATGACTGCTAGCTGAAATGTTATGTTTATAATGAGTTTATGCAAAGAAACTTAGAGAAGGCGCCTGATGCCTTATTACAGAAATGTACTGCAGCTGAATTTGGTTTTGAAGTTTAAACAAATATACTTATCACTTTTAAATAGAATGCTTTCGTTATTTAACAAGCAGTTTTGGTAACAGATTGTATCAATTAAATGTCTGTAGAACTAGTGTTCTCTTTAAGCACCAAGTACACAAAAACTTTAGCTCTTTTGGAGTTTTTTTTGCCAAAATCTCTCTCACACACATTGTATACGATAGAATTTTGATTAGATAAGAATTTTTCACAACTGCTGTAACCTTGTGAAACGTCAGATGCTGACTAACTCCCTGAAAGAAACTCACAATTTAAAGAACAGTTGAATTCTACCATGACATTTGGAATGGCTTGACAATGATATTGTGCTATGAAAGCAGGGAGAACAACTAGAGCAGTAATAAGGAAAAAAAAGAGCGTTTATAGGGGAAATAATGCTTTTTCTTGGAATAGGATGTTTAAGTGTTTCAAGTCAAGGCTTATCATGCCTTGCAGTATTCATAGAATTTCAGATTTTTCAAATTTGTTATTCTACTAATTATTCTCTTCCCTTTCTAGAAGTTGCTGATTTCTAGTCTCTTTGATGAATAGAAAAATGAGATATGTTTTAATACGTAGTATTTTAATAGTGAAACTCTAAGTAAATGCAACATTTTCATTTGGATTTTGAATAAAAGAAAAATAAAGATCAGGCTTTCAGCTGATATGAAGAGCAACAGAACCCACATGGATTTTGTTAGCTTATGACAACTAAGGACCTGGCCAAAGGAAATCAGAGTTTGGGTTGATACATAAGCCAGATGTAGGTGCCAGTTGGCTTGTTTCCATATCAACCATAACTCTGAAATTTGTGAATGCAAAAACTCAGCTGTAAAACTGCACAGCTAGCTGTGTAATTCAGAGAGCTCTGGTGCTGCTGTGGGAAACAGGGCAGACCTGGAGGGCCTGGAGGACAATTAAAGTCCCCAGCTAATGCTGTTTCTGATCATAGATTAATTCTCTTTCAGTCCATCCATTTACAGGCAGATCCTGACTCTAGAATTGGTTCTGGACAGGGAAAAAAAGCAAGTAAACACAGAAAGTCCTTCATTATCTGACAAATTATATGACAATTACTATTGTGGCCATGCATATTACACTTTCTTGTTACAGATCAGTTGGGATCATCTAGCAAGGAACCACATTCAAGTTTTAAAACTTAAAGAGTTTGTGAAATACTAAGTCCATATTTTTTTTCATCACCGTGTGTAGAATGCTTGCAGGTGCTTCATGCAGCAGACTAATTCATAGATGATCTTTGGAGCTGTAGCATATCCTCACTGCAAGAATTCTTTTGATGATAAGTGCTATCATTTGTAGCCAGACATTTTGAAGTAAGACTACCAACCAGCATACTTTAAAGCTGCTTAGATAACCAGAATGTACCAAAAAGCCAGCCAAGATGATGTGGGTAAACTTTCAGCCATCAGCAAAGCTGGGATAAGATAGAATACCTCAAGGCATAACATTTTGTTTCTTGTTTGTCAGTGTTGGACTGTTTTCTTTGACTCTACCACTTTCTTCCGCCTTTAGCCAAAAGAACAAGCAGGTACTGCTGTTTCTAAGCAAATTAAATAAGCCAGATTTATCTCTATGGAAAAGGACAAATTCACAATGTTTTTTCTTATCTATTTTTCAAAGCTTCACTTTGACACTGCACCCATGAGGTTCCCGAGTGTATAGTACCCCTCCTTGCTATTCCTTGGCTACTGCTGCACAGGCAGCCCCAGCACTTCCCACACCCCCTCAGCTCAGCCAGGACATCTTGCTGCTTTGTTTTCATTAGCAGCAATGAAATGCCGGCTTTTTAGGACTATATCAGCTCAATGGAGAAACTCATAATGCTTTATTGTTAACAGCGAGTGAAGCCGCAAGAAGCTCAGTATTCCTGGATGGTTGAAATCTTGACAGTGGAGCAGTGCAGCAGGAGCCATGTCTCTGCCCTTCCGAAAAGAGTTGGAGAAATATAAGAATATCAATGAAGATGAAATACTCAGCAAACTCTCAGAGGATGAACTGAAACAGCTAGAGCATGTTCTTGATGACCTTGATCCTGAGGTTAGTGATGGGGGCCAGGGGGATCAGAGTTCAAAAGCTGCCTATTATAAATACCCCATACTGCAGCGTTTTATATTTGTCTGTTACAGTAGAGGCAGTGTATCCCAAAGTATGAGCAGCTCAGCTAGGGGCATTTTGGGTTTATTCCTGCTGTGATGTGCTCCTGGCTTTTGTACCGTGCCCTTTCTCCGTCCCTTGTCTATTTAGACATGAGCTTGTCTGCAATCTGAATCTTTAACCGTGTTTGTACGCTGCAGCACGATGAGAAGCTTTTTATGGCTGCTATTTCTGAGCACAGCAATAAACAAACAAACATAACGTGTGTTTGTAAAGATCAGATCTTCTGAACTTCTGAGATCTGTTGACTATGTCATTCAGCACAGATATTTTTAGCTGAAGAGAATATATTTAGGCACGATTAAGAAAAATAAGATTCAGCTACACAACTGTCATCTTCTAGAGAGCAAGGATAATTTGGATGTTAGAAGACACTCTCACAAAGAATTTAAAGATATCTGTCCTGGGAACCATTTGGTCCTACAATAACAAGGTTACAGTCACAAGATGCTGGATGAGAATTCTGACTGTACCTACCCCAAAACCTTCCAAACTGATGAAGGAATTTGAAAAACTGGCTGATAAACTGGCAGATAAAATCCATTCACTCTGGAGGCAAATTTGAAAAAGCACAATAGATTTATAGCTTCTAGTTTAATAGCACAAATTTACCTGGAAATTAAAGGTGGGCTTTACTGTTCTCTCCCTCCATGTTGCCACTTCTGTCACTACTACCACTTCTACAGTGCATTTTCAAGTATCTGGCATCTCAAATGGAGGCACAGAACATTAAAAACCCCACCAAAACAGGCCATGGGGCATATGTAGCCAGGCTAAATACGTGCAGTAAATTTGTAGCGCTCTGGGCACATTTGTGCACGCACAGATAAGGTGTCTAGTGACTTGAGTTCACTGGATGTGTTCAGAATTCACTGGATACTTGCCATGGATCAGATTTACTGTGTGTGTTCTGGCCAACGGTGAAGTGTTTCTGCAGTACTCTGGGGCATCTTCAACATGTTGGCTTTACTGCACATGCACTCCAAACTCCATGTACTTGTATTCCTCTCTGGGATTTCCTGGACTGAAATGTGGGAGCCTTATCCATCTTCCTATATTATGGGATGCAGATGCAATCACATGGTCACACAGCTACATGTTTAAAGTGGGGCTTCATCTGCTTGCTTCCCGCATAGTCTGAATAGCTGAAGTCCACATCATTCACCAATTACTTTCTGTGCGTGCCATTCATTTCTGAAGTCCTAGAGACATCTGCATTAGAATGAAAGGAATTTTTGAAAAAATGAAGAGAGAGAGAGAAAAATGGGGAGAGAAAAGAGTAAATGAAGAAAATGTGTAGAAAACTTATCCTGGTCTATTTACCTGGACTCCAAACTCTGTGGTTACAATATGTGTAACACAAAGGGTTCTGATCTTGCTTAGTTCTTTGGTGCTGTGATTGTAAATATGGTTCATAAAAATATTGATGGGTGGTACAATCAAGAAGCCTGAAAGATATACTGGTTTTAATGGTTACACTTAGGTAACGTGTGTTACTGCTGTCACCAAAGAGCATTATGTGAAGTAACACGCAAAGAATGATTTCACTTAAAAAACAACATGGAAATGAAGTTTGGAACACTATATGAAATTGCTTCATCTCTGTTACACGCCTCCCTCTCTTTCACAGAATGCCTTGCTTCCAGCAGGATTTCGGCAAAAGGACCAGACCACTAAACCTGCCACAGGCCCTTTCGACAGAGAACGCCTGCTCTCGTACTTGGAGAAGCAAGCGCTTGAGCACAAAGACAGAGAAGACTTTGTACCATTTACAGGGGAAAAGAAAGGTACTGTCCATCTTCATGTCGGTGTTGAGTAATGGACTGCCTGGGCACAGGCATCCACTGCTGCCTGGCCTTTTTGTGAAATACGCTGGGACAGAAGAGGTGGAGGCTGTTACTGTGCAGAGTGAATCTCAGGAGTCAGATCTAGAGCTGTTGTAGCAGGAGATGAAGTGGTGGTTTTATCTGCTGCATAGTGGTCTGTCTTGCTACCCTGGAGTTATACTGGCAGATTTAATCAGTCCTATTGGTGGGTATGGGAACACACAAATGCCAGTCCAGCAATGGGCTCAATCAGCAGCTCCCAGATCAGCAAATACCTCTATTTGCAGTCAAGGATGGGCTAAGGTGGCCTCACTAACCTCACTGGGACTATTCCCATGTTAAGCATTAGGCCCATGCAAGGGTACTGTAGTGGGGGAGGTGTTTAGGAGGAAATATATAAATGCTTTTATAAGTAAGTATTGCTACAACTGCTGTAAGTAATAGCTCAGGGAATACGCTTACAAAAAAATAAGTATTTTTCCACTTGTTTACTAGGGCATCTGGCAATGCTATTCATGCAGACAGTTTCTCTGCTTCCCCTTGTCCTACAGCTACAGGAACAAAAGGGAAAAACAGGAAAACCTAATTCTAATCATTCAAACATTGGTAGGATAACCTTAGGGCAGGAACAGTCATATTTTTAAGCAAACAATGTCCCTTTAGCACCATTATCTCCTTTTCCTTGTTTATATACAGTGGATAAAAACGCCTACCTCAGGCCACTCCTTCGTTCAAGAAGGAACTTACTATGTCTGGGTCCATTTCTGGCCGTCTAATGAATTTGCCATTATTTCAATGAGATCTGCTTAAGGGAAAGCAGATATTTCAAGAAAATCAAAGGCAGTGTTTTTTACTTTATGTGTCATTATCAAAGATACAAAATGTTATTTGCAGTCCAAGAGCTGTTACTATCATTTCATTGTGTTCTCAGTCTTTGAAACAATGGGTTTAGACAAAAGAGGCATTTTTCAGCTAGATCTGATTCATGTGTTATTTTATCATGCAGCATATTCTTTAACCTACTTTTTCCTCCATCGTAACTTGCACTTACTGCTATTCACAGGGTTGATTCTGAGCCCACTGAAATGTAGTGACACTGCAGTGATTCTGCTGGTAGCAGAAGTGATCAAGCACATACTGTAGAGAAAGGAAAGTATGGATTTATTACCAGTTGTTTCCAGTCTCCTACACACAACTGTGTTAGAGCAGCTACCACTTGCAGGTCTCTGCATATTTCTACCAACTCCTCCAGTCAGGTCTCACCTTACTCGTAGTTACTGACTTAGGGCTAAGACTTTGCATTTTGCACTGTAGTCGTGTCTAAGATCTCCAAACATGCTGAAACATAAGTACACAAAAAAACAGTCGTGCGTGGAATCGCATAGACCCATAGGACTAGCACTTGATCTGCACAAAACTAATCCCTGTATTGTCCCTGACAGTGTTATTGTACATACTGGCCTGTTTATTCTATTTCAGTTTTCTTTTGATGAGGCTAAAGCAGTATTATTCCTACGCTTGCTTCCAGACGCCCTTAAAGTGCTTATTAGTGCTGCTTATTCATTGCTGGTGTCTCCGGTGTGGAAATACCACTGCTTTACAAACACTAATAACCAACATTTCATTCTTCCCTCAGCACAGAATGACTTCAGCCATGCTAGCATTTAAAGCTATTGTTATTTTGGCTTTTGATTCACTGCGATCATTTACTTCAAAATTACAATTTTAAGAATTATCACAACTATGAGGTTATGACAGCATTTTAGGCTAAAGGAATTATCCTCTTAATTTCTCCCATTCCCTGTACACCACCAGTTCCTGACAAAATCCTTGGTATCAACTTTAGCAGATTAAGTCAAATGAAAACAACCACATGTTCTGTGATTTCTGCAGTCAATTTACAATTATAATCTAAATGCAAAGAATTCTGCTAAATTTGCTATGAAGTCAAAGGCCAAATGTTGTGGAAATACCCTTTGTTTCTTTGTTAATATTAGAAATAACTCAATCTGAGATCTGATGAGGTCCAGTACCTTAACAATTGGGAACAGGATGGACTGCACAGTGTCATCTTTGTGCTGCTTTAAGGGAACTGGTTTTGAGAAAGAATCTCTTTATTCTGAGCTTGGCATTGGTACCTGAGTATCTCTTCTGCTGCCCCTGGCTTGCTTGGCAGGAGGTATCCTACAGAAAGACCACCAAATTTGAAGCACTGGGCTTCGCTGCCTCCTTTTCTTGTTCTCCTTCCCCCTTGCTCTGCATTGCAAAGACTTCATGCAGAATCTGAGCTTTATAAAACATATGACTGAAATCTCCATCTGCCAAAGGTACTGAAATCTTCCCATGAATCGTATGATAATCCTGCTAATTGGGTGAATCTGGTGAAATGTGATGAATGTTGCACAAAGGCCATGAGTGGCTGGCTCTGGATCCTAGAATCCATGCTTGTAACTGCAGCATTACTTATTTTGACACCCTCAATTGGAAAAACAATAACAGAATCACTGTATTAAAATATTAATTACTTGATTTGCATTTATGAGAAGATATTTTTCATGCAAGGAAATAAAGCAATCCTGCAAAGACATTTCCAAGATATGATACTGATACTACATGCTAGATTTAAAGTCACATTAATTGAATAATAATTAGTATTCTTCCAAGCTTAGTAATTAGTTCAGGATAAATAATTTACATTTCTAAAATGTGTCCTCAAAAGAAACTAAAGAAGGATATTTCTTGAGGAAAAGTTTATTCCTCATCTTCTGTATGCTGATGGTCTCTAAGGTGTATTTACAGATTGGTAAATATTTATAATATTATATATCCCTGTTGAATTATTTCTTTACGTTATAGCAGCACTGTAATCTAGCCATACTGTAAATAGCCTCAAATTAATTTTACACTAATTCTATAATTTAAAAATTTAGTTCTGGGGCAGCTCTAAAATGCATCCGGTTGCGTATAATTAGAAATGAGAGGTGTTGATGCCAATGTACCATTTGGCACTATTTACCACCTGAGAATATTTGTGTGTCAGTAGGATTAGAATATGTCAAGTGTTGTTTAAGCTTTTGCCAGTGTTTTGTACTTTGATATTTGTCTGCCACTGGGAAAGTATTTATTTTTTCAAATTTAGGAAGTGGAATGCTTCTACCAAACGTTGAGCAACATTTCTACCAGTTCCTACATTTATTGTTCAAATCTGATACTGGCTTGAAAATTCAGTGATGAGCTGAAAATAAGGTGGCATTTAAAATATCCGCCTTCCAGAACAGTCTCTGCTACATCATTATTTTTTATCTACTGTCTCTGCCTCTTCTTTTTTGTTGTTAATGCCTTATTAGAGTTCTTGACCGAAAAGCAATACCAAACAGCTGCTGAAGGACACAATTCAGTTGCCTGCGTTGGTCTCTATATGCTGAACACAACCATAAGGTTTTGATTGTGCTAGAAAACAAGCCAAAACAAATTCCAGAGCTGACAGCGATATTCAGAGTGGTTAAAACACAGGAAATGTTAAATATGAGCTCAAGGTGGGGGGTTGATTGTGCAGGGAATTGCCTTGTTTTTGATTGTAATCGTGGTTTTGAGAAGTTGGAAATGTTTGGCAAAAAAAAAAAAATCAAACGTATGGCATGTATTAGGGTTTTGGCCCTCTGCCATATTTCAGCTTGTTAACGTACTACATTAATTACTATACAAAAGAAAGTTTTAAGCCTGTAGGGGATAGCTCTCACATTTCAATGAAAACGCAAGTTTCGCGCTGACCCAGGGCCAGAATGGTCACAGCCTGACAGGTGCACACCCAAACTGTCCACCAAGCAATTTTTCCAGACTGCTTTTACCCCCCATCCTCCCTAACACAAGTCAGGGATGAGGACTTCATTTGGATGTCCCCATGGTGAGCGTGTGCTCCCATTGTGGTATTCAAATGATCTAGTGGCCTTCAGGAACTGTTGTGCAACACAGCTGTTAATCGGCCATTCCCACAAACACAGGGTTTGTTATTAATGAGCAACGGAGGTATGGGGGGTTAGGGCTGATAATTGTAGCCATAGTGAGTGGCAGTTTGTGTTTATTTTATGTATTTTTGGATCAGTTCCTACTTAGGATAGATATTCTAGAAATCCTTATATAGAACCTGATGAACTACCAAAGTTACTTTTGACGCACTGCGTTCAACACATATAGCTGGAACAGCCAGTTATCACACTTTGATCACTGTGAAGCCTTTTCTGTATAATTTTCAAGTTCAGGAATAAAAAGAAAAGGTGGAGAAAGTAAGGGGCAGTGCAGGCACAAAATATTAAAGAGCAACGTCAGCGCTGCATGTTTTCTCTCACTGAATGCAGTATGTACATCTGATCTTAGTTAAGATCCGAGTACTACTGTAATACAAACATAAACTATTAACAACATTTCTGTTCTTGCTTTGTTGCAGTGGTTCTCTTAACTAGATGATACTAATGAAACATAATTGAAAAAAGTTCTGTTGTGAAATATCATTCGATATGAAAAGTTGGCCATGCCATTTTTAATTGCTATGAGAATTGCTGTTTCAACCCTTCACCACTATCCCCGTTTTCTACAAGGTCTTCTGCTCCTTGCCAAATCATTTCATTTTGGATCTGATCCAGTTCTCATCAAAGTCATGGAAAAACTCCAGTGGATTGGGCTATTATTATTTGTGGCTGGAAAGGGAAAGGGAACATGCTGGTATGTGATTAAATGCTAACATTTTTAGCCAACTGATAAAAAGGAAAAGGAAGAAAATAAGGATGATTAAACCAGAGAACTTCTGGCCAAGCCCCTGTTTTCAGTTGCTCTGGCATAGACCATCTATCCTGCGTGTCACGCTGTGCCAAGCAGAGTATCAATACACACCACTAGTAATAACGACAGTCATTTGCAGAAGGTCAAAGTATTACAGTGGATGCTAATGAGTTCCAATACCAGTTTCTCTGACACACTCTATATAAAAAAGTTAGGGGCTAGTTTAGAGACACGATATTGTTCTTGGATTGACAAAGGCAGTCTTTTCACTCACAACGCTGAAATGGTTTGTTTAGATTTTTGCCACCTTCTTTCTGTTCTTCAAGGCTTAAGTTTAGAACTGAAGTTTGCCTCTTAAAGCATTGAAAGTGCTGCAGTTGCTGACAGTAATGCCTCTAGCCAGTGCCTTTCACTGCTTGCTTTTGTAAGACCCTGTTTTAGTTGCTTATGACTTTGCCAAACTCGCACAGTTCATGCTGAAATTTCCCATGCTGAGAGTCTGCCTCGGGCTGAATTTTTGGAAAGTGTCAGCAGAAAGGACTTAGCTGTTTCCAAGAAGAAGATTAGGAGAAAACACATTGTTTTAGCCATCTAGAGTAAATTTTTCCAGCTGTTTTTTTATGAGCTGCAGTGCCTCCATGCTTTGAAGAGGGGACTTGAAATGTGTGCCCTTTGCAATCTCAAGAGAAATACACTTGAATTTGGCATCTTCAAAATATTGTACTTGTATATCCAGTTTGTTATAGCGTTCTTGAAATAGTCCTCCTGCAGTGAGTATTAGTCATGTCCTCAGAGCTTCTGCCTGCATGTGCAGACAGCACAGCAGTGCCCAGAGAGACCTGGCGTGGCTGGCTGGAGGGTGCGTGGGCTGTGCGGATGCTCTTTGGAATGGCTCATCTGAGGGGCCACTGTCACACCAGAACCACAGGCAGGAAGACTCTCTTCTGCTCTCACAGTGCTTCCCTCACTTTGTAAGGGCACTGTAAAAGGAGAAAAAAAGAGTAAACAGCCAGCAGAGAGGCTAGTGCAGAGAGGTGGTGGGATTTGAGGAGCTGTATGAATATGTTCAGGATGAAGGACTAGATGTGGCAGCTCTGGGGAAAGGAGCTGTAGAAGAGAGCCGTGGTAAGGAAGAGAGGCCACAGGGAAAGGAGATGGTGGGAAGGGTCAGGACTCAAAGATGTGCAAAACCAGGAGACAGAGGGGATGGGAAAGGCACAGGGCAATGAGGAAAGGAACAGAGGAGAAGGATATGTGGCATGGGAGAAAAGAGGCCAGAGAGGAGCATAACTAGTGTGACATCTGTCTCTGCCCAAGTTTCAAGGTTCTCTGAGAACCTGAGGCCCAGCGGCACAGCTTGACAGCACAGCTTGACTCTCTTCCTCCTCTGCTGCCATTCCACATCAGACATAAGAGCTTTCTGCTCCGTTGGGGAAGCAGGTTAATCCAGGTGGTAATCCAGAGGACTGCTGTAGGACTGCGGGGATCCTAACTGTTGTGATAATCCATGTGAGGGTCTGATGAAATTCCAGGCTTCCTTCTGGTTTAAAGATTATAGGTTGGCTTTTGTCTATTTTTATTTGAGAAAGTATACTTTTCAGAGGAATACTTTGAAGGGTATCGCTATGGTGGCAGAATCACAGCACGCTGATCAAAGTCAAAGATGCCGGTGCAATTAACCTTACACCTTCTGTATATGCACAATAGATTTAATAACTTTGGAAAGCATAACTTTGCAGCCTTACTATTCCATCATCATAATTTTTAAGGCATAGACTATGCAGACACTAATCCAAGAGTAACAGTACAGCAGCAATTATGATACTGCATTTTAATTACTACTAGCTTTCAGCTTCACACTTGTTTGAACTTGGCCTGTTTTCTTTTTCATAATACAAATTTATTCCTGGTAAGAACCAATTTTGTAAGGAGGAGTTTAAGTAAGCCTCAAAAGAAAAGAATAGTGCAAATGGAAAAACTGAATCAGGTGCCTGTGATTTATGCAAGGCAGATTTCCAAGATTATTGAATTTCACTTCTAAGGTCAGTGTAGCATTCTGTAATTGAGAATAAACAGGCACTCACTGTAGCCAGTGATTCATTGAAAAGTAAGAAGTAGTAAGTGTAACCAGATATTTTCTTGAAAGTACAATAACACGAACTACAGTTTATAGGAAAAGAAAGTACATTACTGTTTTACAATTATGGCAGAAAATGCATTTGTATTATAAAATTAAGTGACTATCCTTAATAAAACTGATGCTAGATAAAAGGACATTTTTACAGCTGATATAAATGGGCTTATTTCCCATTGCTTAGTGCTTTGTTGAGTTTTGGCTTGTACAAGGTGGGAATAAATACTAAGTATTTATACTAAATAAAAATGGTGGCAATTTATATTTATTCACAAAAGTCTAATGACAGAAGGAGGAAGGCAGGGAGAAGACATACCAAAAATGATGTTCCAAATGCTGTAGACTATAAATGCAGATGAAATCCTCAAAATGTTTTTTAGATTGGACACACTAGTAAAATCTTATCAACTATGCTATTCAAATTCCTTTTTTTCCCCCTTAGATAACAATAAACAAATCAACTTACTTCAAGCAAATACACTTGAAGTGGTTCCCTGCTCAGTTAACACATTTTCCTGTAGATGTGCATATGTGGTTACGTAGTTAAGTATTATTGTATAAGGAGATGAAGTTAGGGATACATCTCTTCCTTGTTTTACTCTGACATTGCTTTTATGGGGGCGTTTGCATAGTGCAGGAAATCAGAGCTTGCTGAAACCAAGTGGCAAAATTACATCTATGGTTTTATGACTGTACCTAGTGTATTTCTTCTTTTCATAGAATTTGTTTTCCTTTTATCTCACTCTGCATTACTATGTCTCTCTGTAGTCTTTTTTACTGAGTCCTTCTCTCCGGTTTTCAATGGATTTTTTCCCCAAGCCTCTTTTGAGTCAAACATGAACCATATCATATTTCAATTTGAATAGAAGTTTTGCAGTGTGTGTAAAGGAATAGGCCTGCTGCTAGACTGAGCCAGCACAAATCTCTACTCACTGCACTCACAGTCAGAAAGTCTCTGGGTTATAATAAGCTGCATCAGTTGTCATCCAGGTCACCCCAAGCACTTATCCCAGTTTCACAGAAAGAAGGGGAGAATTGCATTGATTTACCCTTAAAATTTCATATTCAAAGAAAGCACTTTGGATTCCAGATGTTTTGGGTTTCTATGCCCGTGAAAAAATAAAATTATATTTAATGCTTTCTTCTTTTTTACTGGAATTTAATTTTATTTTGCAGTTAAACATGAGAATATATTATTTTTGTACATAAATGTGGTTATCTGTGTTGTTAAAGTTTGATATGTATAAACATAACTTTTGTCACTGTGTTTTTCATTGGTGGAAAGATAAGCTATTACTATTAAGACTTAGCACAGAACACAAGCGTATTTTGGAGGCAAAATGTATCACAGCCAACATTAATTATACCACATGGAATGTTATAATAAAGTACCTTCTAAAATACAGTGTGAATGGAGAGAGCACCAAGAGCAGCAGCCTTTCTTCATAAATCTCACTTTAAAATCATAAAATGTCACTATTCTTTTAAGGCTTCTTCCTTCCTTAAATTTTAAATTTAAACTGGACCACTAAAAGAAGCAAGCCACAATCCATATTTTATTTCATCAGTGAATTCCATGATGGCACTATGTAATGAATTTACAATGTATGGATGTGGAACTAGGAGGGACCTCCTGAATCTTCAAACTCTGTCCTTAGAATAATGAAGGAAAACTGGTTGACAGCCATCTATAAACACAGACACACAGTTTTGCTGTTGGTGGACAGGTAATGAATTCCTAATAACATGCTAAATGCATAAGCTTTTCTAACCTCTATCTGCTATACTACAGCATCTCTTCACAGTGGGATAATGCAAAAGAATGTTCTTATCTAGATAGCAAAAAAAAGAATATTTTTAAAACGCCACTGGACGCCAGCAAGGCTTGCATATATTAAAGATATATATTACCATCTTTGACATGACCTTGGCCCTTTAAATATTTCATAGGACCAGTAATAGAATTTTTTTCTAAAACATTTGCCAGGAATGCTTTAAGTGAAACTATCACTGGGAGTCATATACACATTTAAAAAGATTTGGGCTGCTATCCAAGAATTACATATGCCTGAAATGCTTAAAAACTGTATTCTTATATATGTGAACTGCACAGAAACAGTATGAGCCAGTACTGGTTTCCATTACCCCTGGATTTCTTGCTACACAAGATACTTGGCTTACCCACATCCAAAGTTCATAGAGAAGGACCAACTGTCTTACATATTATGTCCAGTTTACATCAGACTCGAGGTCCCCTGTCCCCTTACAATGTTATGTGTGAAAGTATAGACTTCTGTCAGTATTTGTTAACAGTGTGGCTGGGGTTTGGGTCTGTGAAGAATCACTTATTGCCTGATGGAGATGTTTCATGCAAGCTATGGCTCTGTGGAGTATAGCTGTTAGGGGATAGTATTATCAGTCAGGATAAAGATAAGTAGCGTTCCCTCAAGATATCTCAAACAATCTACAGATGACTTGAAACTCATGTGGAACCTCCAGTGATCTGAAAGGAAAATATTTTATGGACAGTACTCCTCACTATTGATTGTTTACTCAGATACTCTGATTACTTTGGTCTTCTAGCTTCCAACATAGTAATGAATTTTTTTCCTTATGTGTTACCGTTACCAGTCAAGCTGGCATCAGGTTAAGTCTTGGTCAGCGATGTCTGGAAGCTGCTATCCCACACTTCAGATTGAGTGGTAGTACAAAGAGAACCTGAAATCTTAGCACCTGTGCTGTTACGAAATCTGGAGAGCATGACTAATCTATCTTCACAGAGTATTTCTCACTCCAGATTTCCACTTGACTTTTGTTTGATGTTGCTGGGATGGCTGTGTCTGATTCATATTATCCAGTGCGTGGGGAAAGTTAAAATGATTCTTACCTTTGGCCCACAAAGGCTTTTATCTTCTAGAAGCCTCTTCTTAAAAAGTTACTTAAAATATCACATGAAAAATGAATCATAATAGGATACTGCTTTGTCTTTCTAGATAACCTTCTGTCCAGTTTTGTACTCAGAAATTATTTAGCCTTGGTACAAATATCTGTAGGGTAAATACTTCAAATCCAGCATCAGTAAACATTGACAGAGTTTCAGAAATTTCCATTAAAATTTTCTTCTGAGCTTATTCAGTGACCTCAGTCATGGAAGCTGACAGTACAGAAATTGCTGCAGACAAACTTGTATGAAAGAGATAAATGAATTGGGTATTATGTACATGAAAATGATACTTTGGACCATAACGGGGAAAAATTTAGCCACAAAAGGATGACAAAGCATCTGTAATTCAGCACTAAATATCAGAACTGCATTTATTAATGGTAACAAAATAGTATCACTAATATAGTTAAAATTAAACTATTTTAGAGATATTTCAGAAAGCCACAGGATATGCTTCAAGCATTACATGCAGAGTTAAAGTTGACAGTGGGCCAAAGCCACCTGCATCCAAAGGTCATCACAGCTTCATTACAATGGGATTAACTAAAGCCTGCTTGAGAAGTAGTTGTTAGGGACAAGGTGAGGGGAACTACTCCACAGTGGACAGTAGAACATGGGAATTCACAGAATTATCAGAGCAATGACACCGTCTGTTGCATGTGGCATCACCTAATGTATTATTGACTGTGTGCATTTGGTACAAGAAAGTGTTGAGTGGAAAAAAGGCCCAGCAGCGCTGGTGACTGAAGTGCAGCCCTAGCTCTGATTTAAAGGGCCTCTTCTCCAGGCATTTGCTGTTACATCATCACACTACTGAGGTTAAGTATAATAGCAGGCTAAAGGAGTAGTGGGAATTTTTGTGTTGTTTCTGGATTTGTCCTACAGTTTTCTCATTTCAGCAGAAGGGCCAGGGATCTCAGTCTTGGGGGAATATTGCATGGAAACACACACCTGCTAACCCCAATGTAACAGCAGCATACAAAGAGAGACAAATAGGTCAGGAGTCTTTCTTGGGGAATATGTGGTTCAGTTCAGTTCAGACTTTTCAGGCCTGCACAGATGATCAGGATATGCCTATTTATGTGAATGATCATCAGGAGACACAGAGGAAGAATACTCGTGGAGAGGCTGGGAATTAAACTGAGTTACTGGAAGAGAACAGGTTTGCTGAGCTTTCAGACACTTGCATGGAATTTGTTAAACTGAAAGGTTCTTGCAGTAGAGTGGTTTTAGCTGCTTCTAGTGCCTCTTTTAAATATAAGGATGAAATCTCTGCAAGCTTTTTGTGAATACCTGATGCTGCCTATTTAAGGCCACAGCAACTTCAGAAAAATGCTGGCTGTGACTGCTCCTGGGGATTTATTTTAGGAAATTTGCTTCCATATCAACAATCACCAACACAGAGCAAAAGTCTGCACCTTTTATTTTTGCACTCTTATTAAGATCCTGGTGCAGAGGATAGCATCAAGAAAGGAAAACATGCACTTGATAATATTTCCAAGCAGTTCTACTGTCACAGACCTATTCCCCCCCACTGCCAGGAGGCAGAGGAGTTGTTCCAATAATTCATTACTCACTCTGGCTTTTTTCTTCTCTTAGGAAAAATATTTATTCCTAAAGAAAAGCCCATAGAAACTCGTACAGAAGAGAAAGTGACCCTGGATCCAGAACTAGAAGAAGCCCTGGCCAGCGCTTCAGATACTGAGCTCTATGACCTTGCAGGTTAGATAATATATAGGTATGATACCCCTACACCTCCAGCTTTTCTCTGCCTAGACCTGCCACCAGGAGTGTCTCATGATCATCTCTCAAGTACCGGCTGGTTCACTATACAGACAAGTGACCAACCTGTGGGCACACATTGCCCGTGATGGCTTCAAGTGTGACTCGATAGCTGCTGCATTTTAGACTTCTCTCATCTACTTAAAATTGATGTGTCAGGCAAGGGGAGAAGATGAACCAGCTAACATGATTTGGGGAAAGGAAGGGTAGATGGTA
Source organism: Strix aluco (assembly GCF_031877795.1). NCBI lineage: Eukaryota > Metazoa > Chordata > Aves > Strigiformes > Strigidae > Strix > Strix aluco. The sequence goes on along the minus strand of NC_133942.1, from coordinate 24,543,329 downwards.
GACTGAAGGCTGGGATGCTTGCATTGTGGTGGAGACCATTGATCTTACTGCATTTGCATTGTTCTTAGAATACTATTGCTGCCTCCTCTCAACTCTGACATCCCAAATGGCAGGATAAACTTGTTAGAGGGTGCAGTGGATGAAGATCCTGCATCCATGAGGAAATCTGGAATCTAATCCCTTCAATCAGAAAATTGGTTGCCAGCTGATTAGACCTGGGTATCTTCTCCACTTTTAATTATTTTCCTTTAATCCAGAGTATAATCTCATGTTCTAGAGTGTGCACAAAGGAAATAATTTTGAGGTGTATCCACTTGCATAAATAATATTTGAACCTACAGTATGACAAAGGCCAATCTACAGTTCTTGAGCCGCCTGTGACTTTCAAGCAGTTTCTATCATGGGTGTGTCACATGTTTATGCTAGTAGAAGAGAATGATCTGAATCCTTCATTTGGGAAGAAGCAAACCAGCCAGAGCTGCTGAGATTAATGTCGATGGGCCATCCTAAAATCCTGGACAACCTAGTGTTGAGACCTCCCTATGGAACCATTGACATCTCCTGCCTTGTCCACCCACTTCAGAGTGGATCCTATCCTTCCCTGGGCTGAGATCCATAGTGTACCTTTTTTGGGCCTTAGTCTCTACGAAAATTTTGGTGGGAGAATTGGAACACTATTGACAATTTTTTTGTTTTCATTAGGAAAATCTAAATGAAATATTTCAGCATATTACATTAATCCAATTCTGGGTTAGATCAACATTAAACTAAAAACTCTTGCAGCTACTATATTGTCCTATTGGAGGATGTGATCTTGCCATTATCTTTGTAATTCTTGGCTACACCACCCATTTCTGAATGCATTAGTCTTGGCTCTGACTGAAATGTGAAGCATCACAGGAGTCACAGAATTATAATGCAGCTGGCACTTCTCAAGAAGTCTTAAGTTCATGGAATGAAGTTCCAAATTTTGCTCAGCTCTGGTCAGTATCCAGCCATTCACAACAGAATTTGTAGGTATCAAAGTCTAATGAAAAACAGTGAGTAGCGCATCTACTGCTGAGAGTTCTGAAAATAGACTGTGACAGCAACTAGAGATATTTGCTTACAGAACAGAGTATTTTCCATAAGAAAAAGATGGTAATAAATGTAAAATCTACATCAAGTTAATAACTTTTGATTAATGCATGATCCTATAGACTAAAGTCCAGTTAGATAATTTCTGGGAAAAGTATCAGCAAACAGCACGATTTATTCTCTGACACTGTGGAAGTTCCACAAAAGATAATATTGCAGCTTCTTTTATGGAGTTTTGGGTTTCTCTTGTCATTGCTCTTGTAATAGTTTATATCCTCACTATTTATTTTAAAGTCCTGGAATACATATTTTTTTTCCAAGCACAGTAGCATCCATGTGCTTCTATAAGAAACTCCAGTGTGAATGCCAGTTTATTAAGCTAACCACACATACAGTCAAATTCTTCTCAGATATGCCAAATGATACAAAGAGCAATAAGAGGTTTAGGTCATATATTAGGGGAAAAAATTATTGGGACTGTAGCACTGAAACAAGTTACCCAAAGAGACTGTGGGCTTTCCATCCCTAGATATTTTCAGGATCCAGCTAGACAGAGCCATGGCTGACCTGATTAGTGCTGGCAACGCTCCTGCTTGAGAGGGAGGCTGGACAAGATGACCTGCAGAGGTTCCTTCCAGCTGACATTTCTGTGATATGTGTACTATGTTGATTCAGTTGTTCAAACATCGATACTAAAAATGTCTGTATCTCTAGTATTTAGACCCCTAAAGACTCTCCCTACAAGCAGGTAAGCATGACTCAGAGTTAATATTTTATAAGGGGGTTTTGTTTGGGGAACTAAACTCAAATTTGTAGCAGGTATTTTTCTTCAGTCGTTGTTCCTGCCATTAACATTGTATCCTATTGCTGGTATTTACATATTTTAGCTGTTCTTGGAGTGCACAACATGGTCAATAACCCAAAATTTGATGAAGGAGGAGCCCGCAGTAAAGATGGAAAAGGAACCGTGAGAAGTAAGCAAGTGGATTTCTCTTATGTCATCTTTATGGACTTGTACACTTATAGGTTGGGTGTATTGGTCTAATTTAGTGTAATGTAACTGGGCCTTACCTTGATTGATCTAATTAATCATGAGGGGTAGCTCTTTAAAGTAAACACAATCTTAAAATTCATTATAATGACAACAGTACTGTGCAAATAAATCATTCCTAAGGAGCTTTGTTTTCCTAGAGAGCATTATCTGGCTCTGCAGAGGTGCTTGAAAGGATGGGAGTATTTAAGAAGCCAAGACATACATATTTTCATTCCACTTCACTTTAGGCAGCAGACAGAAAACATAGCCAGCTGTAGCTAAGAGGTGGCCACAGCGCAGGCTAAGCCATCTCACCCCAAGTACCTACATTTACACAACTGAAAAATGACTTGTAATCACAGGGCAGAATCCCTGGCAGAGTCACATCTGTGACCAGAGTCACGTCAAGCTGCATTCACAGGGAAGCAAAGGCCGCATGGATGTGCTCCTGCCCCGGCTACTCTTTCTGATCTGCTGCCTCACCTTAGTCCTGTGGCAGCGTGTTTAAATGTGGCCCGTTACATGGTTCCTTCAGTACGTGGGAAGCATAATCGTTCAGGAAATCCCCCAACAGAAACAGCTATAGTTACTAGAAACAAATCCAGAAATGTTTGCACTAAATAAACAGACCTTTGGTGAATCAGATCTTAGCTCAGCCACTGACAGGAGTCTGGATGGGGGGAGAACTGGGTACGTCTGAATTCCAAGTTTTTCTTGAGAGCTGCCAAGCCTTGATCCAGAGCTTCACATTTAAGACAAAATTGTGGAATGCCCTTTTCTAGGGAAACAGTACTAAAAAAGTGTTTTCTTCTTGTAATGCCATGAGAACAGCAGCTATCTTTACCAAGCACTTTCATTTCCATCCTTCATTATTAAGGGGAGGTGGGAAAGTAGACAGGACACCGTGTCACTTCATTTTTCTCAGGATTAAGACTGCTCTACAAGCCTCCCCAGTGGGGCCCTGTGTGAGCTGCCATCTATCTCATAACAGGCGACTGCATGCATTACTAATCCACATAGATTTCAGAATATTTTTGCTGTACTGAGTCAAAATGTCAGCTATGTGAGTCAGCTAAACTATGCTCCAATCGCAGACTTCAGAACCAGAAAATCACTGTCACATCACTATATTCTTTGGTTCAAAAGCAATATCTTTCCTTAGCCAAGTGAAATGCTTCAGTAAAAGAGGGAGACATCTCAAAAGTTCCCTGTCAGTGTGGCAAAACAGCACCATGATTAAAGAAACAAGATAAAACTCATGGGAAGCAACAAGAAATAGAAAATGAAAAATACTGCTAACTCTAGACTGAGTGTATTGTGATGTCTAACCTGAGGACAGTGTGCAAGTCTGTCCTTAGTCCCAGCTTGGCAGGGTGCTGCCACAAGTGCAAAAAATGCTTTGCTGGTTTTTGTTTACTTCCCATCGTTGCATCCAAGGTGAATTCTCTATATGCATTTTACCAGTAGTTTTCAATTCCCTACTCCCTAGGAAGGCTGGTGTGTTACTCAGGGACACGTGAGGTCTCTTGGGGAATTAGTGTTTTAAAAAAAAACGGTTTGGAGTGAAAGGGAGCAGAGTGAAAACCAGCTCAAGGTTTCTGTATGACTTCATCTCTACTAAGAGTATGAGTTCTAAAAAAAATATTTGGTTTTCTTTTGGCCCATGATATGACATGAACTTTACCCACTGCACTGAACAGCAGTCTGTAGTACATTGAGACCTGAGCACAAATCTTCAAAATCACTCACTGTCTGCAACATAAAATAAAAGGGTTTAAACATATTTGTGGTCAGTAACATATTCCTTTCTTGCCTCTAGTGGCTTGGGTGGTCAGGGTTTATAAATTACTCTCCACAACTACATGCGTGGGAATTAGAAGTACTAATTGTGTTCTAAGTCATCATTTTAATGCATTTCTAAGAATATTTATAGCTCATAGCTTCCAGCAATAAAAACTGTATCTGTTTGGACCGTGAATACTCAAAGACTTCATAAATCTTGGTGTTGGCAGACGGACTTGCTTTTCATGCTTTGATAGTTTTATTATTTAGAAAGTGCAGATGTTGCAATTTTACAAGAGCTAATTGAATTTATAGTAAGGCTGATAGCATCAGCCGAGAGAAGGAAACTGAGGGGCCTCCTGATCACGTTCCTTTAGCACAGTCTATTCATAGGTGCATGGACATTTTCTCACTAACGTAATGGGCAAGTTCTGAGCACACCTTCCTTTACAGATGTTAGACAAAGAAGAAAGCAGCCCTTGCAGTATATTACATCTTATACAATAGTCTTTAAAGCTGCTTTGGCTCAAATTAATTCTACTGGGACTTTTGTACATAAATGAGGAATTTGCCCATGATGATACTGCCCAGCCTCTGTGACCACAGCCTCCAGTGACATGCTTCTGGGTGCACAGAAGGTGCAAAGGGCATGGCAGGGATAGCAGGGCTAATACTCCTGTTTCCAAGCTTTATGGTTCATAGAAACCCTTTCTTGAATGCTACAGTACAAATGTAAATGGGAATTGAAAAGCCAGACTGTTACTGATGATGCCTGTTCCTCACGTCAACATTTCATGAGATCTTGTGTTGCAGATGTGGTGAAAGGTGAAAAGGTCAAGCCCATCTTTGAGGAGCCACCTAATCCTACCAATGTGGAAGCAAGTTTACAAAGGATAAAAGCAAATGATCCTAGTCTCATAGAAATTAATCTCAACAACATAAAGGTAGATACTATGGTTTCATTTACATCGTCATAGGAGGGTTTACTCAAATATTTCCAAAGCCCTTGCCTTTTATCTTCAAATTTTGTCTCTACTGTTCAGAAGAAGCAAGACACGCAGGAAAGGGATGTGGAGGGAACTGTCGTAGAGGCTCCAAGGTCGTCAGTGCCTGATATTGAATTAAATGCCAATTAAAAGCCCAAGGGGTGACTCCCTCTGCCTGCCTTTAGCAGACTGTAAAGCAAGATATCTCATGGGCACTATATAATCGTGACCGGTCAAATTCAGTTAGCCCACACAGGCAAATGGAGGGGGAGCTGGCACGTGGGGACTGAACAACCAGCAGCAAAACAGGAAAGTAGCTCAGAGACTGGTCACGTGCTTACATTGGCCTGACCCAATTAAAGGCAGTGCTGACATCACATCCTAGTGCAGGCCTCCACGGGTCTCTGAAGCAGAGGATGCTTTGTCCATTCTGAGATACTCTTAAAAGCATCGGGGATGTTTAAATTACATAGATTGTGGCTATTAGTCAATCAGTTTGATAATAATTAAAATCAGTGTCTACCAGTGTGACCGGCTTTCCTAATTACTGGATTTATCTTCTTAATGTAGAATATTCCTATTCCAACACTGAAAGAATTTGCAAAAGCTTTGGAAAGCAACACGCATGTGAAGACATTCAGCCTTGCAGCTACTCGAAGCAATGACCCTGTAGCTATTGTAAGTTTAAACACTGCTTGGAAAAAAACCCACAACAATTTTTAAGTAGGTCTGTGTCTGCTGTAGGATGCATTCTTCATTTTCCCTCGCAAAATTTCCCTGTGACTATGCAAAGAAGTGTAATCTCGTCTGATCTACCTCTATGTTCTTCTAAGCCTATTTATGTTTTATTTCTTTGTAGGTACTAAGCTATGTTTTGCAGATTCCCTGTTTTTCCATGAAACTCTCAAGATGTTATCTCATATTCCCTCTTTTTGACCCCTCAGGCATTTGCAGATATGTTGAAAGTGAACAAAACACTGAAGAGTCTGAATGTAGAATCCAACTTCATCACTGGGACGGGTATTTTGGCACTGATTGATGCACTGAAAGGGAATGAGTCCCTGACAGAGATTAAAATTGACAACCAGGTAAAGAGAGCATTGAGTGAGTCCACTTTTGTTTCCCTTCTATATGGATTCCTGGAGGGTTCTCCTAGAGGCCTCTGGCAAAGTCAAGGCAGCCTCTGTGGCTCAGTCATTCTGAAGCTCACATCCCGTGCCCATGCAGCCAAGCAGTGGAAAACTTCTAAATAAAACTGGTCAAAGCCAAATATAAAGCCCAGAGCAAAATCTCCAGGGACAGGATTCTCTTTGTAGTCTACAGCACAGTACTGAAAAATATAACCACCCATTTCTCTCTCATATGAAAACAAATATTTTCTTTTCTTTTGGGGACATTTCATCACATCACCAACAGAGGCAGCAGCTGGGGACAGCTGTAGAGATGGAGATTGCCAAGATGCTGGAAGAGAACTCCAAGATTCTCAAGTTTGGATACCAGTTCACAAAGCAAGGTCCAAGAACCAGGGTAGCAGCAGCTATCACTAAAAACAACGATCTGGGTAAGATGCCACTACATCTACTCATCATTTGTTTATGTGAGCCAAGCCCTGACCATCCTAGACACAACTTTTCCTGTCTGTACGTAACATTGAATTTTAACTCTACAACTTTCAATCTGCTATGTGAGGGGTGATGCATAGCTCCACGGAACCTAGAGTAGACAACAGCAAAGATCTCTACTGTATTTAGGAGCAACTATTCTTCTTCTGCTTCTCCCACTCCTGGGAAGGGAAGTTACTTCAGTCTTTTTCCAGTCTTTCCTGGATTTCCTGCTGCCCTGTCAGCTGTTCTGGCCAGTAGGTAGAGCGCCAAACCCATCCTGTTTGTTCAGTGAACACAGAAGTCCTCACTTCTTTGCCCTGCCCATGATAGACCAAGCCTGCCCAACCAAGGGAACAAAAAAAATTTTCCTGCCTGCATGACCAAGTACAGGTGAAAAGAATAAAGCTATGCAAGTCTTACCTGAGCGTGACACGCTCTGCTCTGTGTGCTCAATACACAGAATAAGAAGGACATGACTAGGCAGGAGTCATTTACAACAGAAGGGAAAGAAAAAAAAATTAACTATGTGTTTTTAATCAATTCTACTTCAAAGTGGGGTGTCAAACCATGATGCCTTTGCTCGCTTTAGCGAAAAACTATTTCTTCACACATACTTTTATTTTTCTGCAGTTTTAATTTTTAGTAGTACCTAATCATAGCAATGATAAACTGTTGGTCCTGAAACTGTCAGTGTCCTGGAATGGTATTTGAAACATCCCACCAACAAAGAAAGAAACCTTTTTTCCCACTATTTAACCAGTTGCTATTAGACATATGTCCTATACCTAGTCTTCATTTTCCTGCTTTTGTATTGTATGGTTTTGGTCAAGATTTAGTAGGACAGAATACCTAAAAGAATTCAGTAAAATAAATGAAGCAACAAAACACTGAAAGCAGACACAAATGACTGATGTTACACTGTAGGCTTTGGAATAATGCAGTCTGTTTGCCAGGAAAGCACTACAAAATAAACCTCCTGAGAGTAAAGTAATGGGATGTTTGTAGTAATATATTGTTATTGACCTTCTGTACTGAAAAGCGTTCATTCATCCAGTTTTACTGCTTTTGTTCTGTACTTCAGTTCAGTATCAGAAACAGGACATGACAGCTTGATCTAACACCAAATTTTGTATCACATGAACGGAAGAACCTTACTAATCTTATCTGGCCAAGTCAGAGGAGACTCGATACATTTTTATTAGGGTATGGAGTAGCAAATGCTGCCAACTAGACCTGCTCTGTATCAGCTGTAATGTATCCTAAGTGCTGTAAAAATTCACATGGGGCTGCTTGTCAAAATAATCCTGCCTGTAACACAAAGCTCATCACTCTCTGCTTTGCTTATGGCAACTTCAACCTACTTGGTTTCTAGTGAGAATCCAGAGTTAATTAATTTATTATTGGTTGATGCAATCAGTGCATGTGAAGTTTAAACAGATAATTTAAGGTCCGATATGATGTTTGCCTTGTTGCCAATACTCATTGATATCAATACTTAAGAGTACTTCAGGTTTTTTTTAATAGGGTATGATTATTTCTTACCAATAGTATACACTTGTGCGATTACAAAAGTTTTTAATTTTTGATGCCCAAGGCTTAAATAACCCAGAGCACTGCCATGCAGGCTAGAGCAGACCAGTATCAACTTAGCTGGAACACAGTGGCTTCTAAAATAACAATAAAACTGTAACAAAAAAATCTAAATGGAGCCATTGGGAAGAAGCACTGGAAATGGTGATTTCATCATCATCATCTAAACCCTTTAGCTCAGAATCTGATTTTTATAGAAAATGTATTGATATGAACACTTGGTGAAATTCTACAGTCTGTGATATAGAAAAGTGCAGTTCAGATATAATTGTTTTGTTTAGCATTAAGATCTGTTGATTACAGCATTTATGGACATAATTTAGCTGAGTATTTTTTAGAAGCTTCTTCCTTCATATTCATGTTACAGTGAGAAAAGTCCTTAGGCTCTCAGGAAAGCAATGACTGCTCTTTTCTTGTTTTATTGGTCTAGTTCGTAAAAAGCGAGTGGAAGGAGAGCGGCAGTAGCCATGTCATAGAGGATGCAAGGCAAGATTGGAGGCCACCAACAACTGCAACCTCAGAGTGCCCACTGCTCAGAAGGGAAGGCACTGGAAAACCATTACAATGGGAGTTACTCATTTCTGTTACTGTCTCCTTTTAACCTTGAAAACACAGCCTGTTCATTTTTAACTTTCACAGATAATTTTTATGAGAAAGATTCATAGTTGGTTTGATTTTAATGAAAAAAAATGTTTTGCAATATCTGAAGCCAATACGCAGAATCTTAACTGTGTTACTGAGCATAACATATAGTGACTCTGACCCTTACTTTAGACACTTCTGGTATGTTAAAATATGATCTTGTGTATGGATAAGGGATTCTCTGCTGAAAATAGAAATTTTAGAGCCAAGTTCTGCAATGCCTTATGTTTGTGAATAATCCTTACTCATATGTGTATAGTCCTGCCGAACTGAATCCTGCCATGGGATGCTCCCAGGAGTAGAACTAGTAATGCCAGGATAGGTTTGCAGGATCACACCCCTGAGCCTCTCTCCTGCAGTGGGATCTGGGCAGCTGGAACCACATTGGAACAGCACCCTTCTACCTTCCTGGGTCCCATCCAGGTCCAAGTGCAGGATCACACCTAGACGTATAAACATTGTCAAAGCCTACTTGTTTACATAAGCTTAGGTTAGGTGGATCATTTTGCAATGTTACACTGATATTTGTTATCCTTACTCCACACTGTAAAGTACCATTAGTGCTGCCAATCCTATAGATTTTGAAAGGTTTGGGTTTTTTCTAGACCAACAGGTTTTTATTTGCTACTAGAATGCACAGTTTACAGCTATTAATCTTAATCTAAACAAGTATTCTGAGCAATATTTGTTTTGCTTTGAGCCATATGTTTGACTTTTTTTAGTTCTGGTATTTATGTACATTTGTTAGTATTATAGAACCATTCTCAGGACCTTTTAGATGAAGATTAATTAAATAGTTTATCCAGGAGAGCAGCTGTGCTACCAGAAAAAAACATTAAAAGCATGGTTGTGACAGCTACATAGCTTAATTTATAGGCTCCAGTTCAGGTTTGTCCCTGTATCACAAGGCACTTAGGTAGTCGCATCAGTGCCCAGCTGAATAAGGGCAGATTTAAGCATATACACAAATGCTTTGCTTAATCAGGGCCTTAACTCAGATGGTGGATGTAATCTTAACGCAGTGGAAAACACTTATGAATCAGCAGCTAACCCCAAGGCTCAACAGCATCAAAATGTTAGTACGAATTCAGTCTGATGTTTCATAGTCTAAATAGTCTAAAACTATTCTCTACCACTGTTTTATCACTGCCAACAGTTGTCTCTAACAGCCAGAGGGTCATTTTGGCTACACGTATGCATGCTGTAAGAGCTAAGGGAGACTTGGGTTAGGTGTGTCACACATACCAGTGCTTTCAGAAAGCTGCAGAAACACACCTGGGGCGAGCGCTGCTACCCAGGAGCCACTTGCCTCTCCCCTGAGAGCTCCTTCGGGACAACAGGGATGAAGCACTGCTTCCTTCAGCCACGTGAGTGGACAGTGCTGGAGGTCACGGTCACTGCAGCGTACTCCTGACCCAAGGGGGAGAGCTGTGAGCCACTGGGCACCTGGGCATCCAAGGATTAGACACCGGGGGAGCCCCAGGAGCAGCCGGTACATGTTTGACATACTTGAAGTGATATTTTCATAACCAGAGCTGGGGTGCAAGCTCACGGGATGAATCCTCCCTCCGTGCCTTTTAGAATGGAAATGAGTAGGTCCAAGGCAACAAACACTCTTCCTGTTGGATACTGGTCATCATACTGGGTTCCAACCTGAATAACATACACTTAAATCCCGCTTAAAGTAGTTTGCTAAAGTGGTCTGCTGAGCTGGGATGTAAAGTGCAGTACCCACAGTTCATTTCCCTGGATTGCTCCCAGTCTTTACAATTTCCACCTCTCCTTCCCTTCCTCAGAATAAGGTTGAAATCTTTGCTTTGCAAGTAAAAACCATAACACACAGGGGAATCTTGCTGAGATTTTCCCTGGATCCATGCAGGATTTGCTGTGAAAAACTTTGATATGCCATTAAAAAAAAGGCAAGTTCTGTAACACAGTCATAACTCTGCATGGGCTTAAATAAACAGTCCTTAATAAACATGTGGATTACCAGGGGAATACTGGGCTTTGCAGCATCAAATCTCATGGGTAGGAAGAATCCTCATTCCCCAAACCAAAATATTATGGTTACTGACAAACTTCAGTGATTAGAATCACACTACCCCTATTTTATTCTTCTTTTCCTTTGATCCAGCCAAAGGAATCCCAACTACCAACCTTTTTTTTAATGTATTTTGAAGATTTTTTTTAACAGTTACTTTTTTTTTTTTTAAAGAGTGATACATATATGTTTAAGGGAAACAAGTGCAATCCATTTCTAGTCTTAATTGCCATTTAAAGCATTGGTATTTGCATGCAGCAGCTTTACAAGGATGGATTGGTCTGACTGCTTCATGATGTCTGCAGCACATCATCCTATAGCTTTGCTCAGAGCCACACAAGTGGTTATATAGTCAGGTGGCTCCATCCATGTCAGCTACAGTTTGCATCATGGACGAAGGTAGTTGGCTGGGGAAGGCCCTGTGGGCTCTCCATCCCTTTACCTGCCATACTCTTTGCATAGGCATGCTTTCTCTACAGGGAGGATTCCTTGGGCACTTGAGAGTATCATCTCAAACACCAGCCCCACCATGCACTAGCAGACAGTGCCTGGAGCTGTGTGCCCCATGACGGGGGACCTGGGAGGTCTGGCTCCTTCCAGCATGCGTGAGGAGAACTCCTAATCCCTGGCCATTTTCTCCAGGCAGCTGCTGCCAGCCCCTGCCAGGGGCCTCGGTGACCAGGGACATCTCTGTCCTGCCTCTTCTGTGTGCTCCACCCAAGGGCTTGGTTGTCACCTGGCCTTGAGCTTCACAAGTCAAACATTGCAACAATATAAAGATCTGTTCAATACAACAACAGCACATGATGGGGATGGTTGAAGGCAGATTTTCATATTAATATAGAATTATTTAGCTGGTTAAAAATCTCTGCAACTAACATGAAGGAGGTCAGGATGTGAGTAGTTATTTAAAATTCTACTTTCAAGCAACATCTGGCATATTCAATGCTGAATGAGGAACAGGGACAGAAGAGTCCTTTTTTCTTGGGCAAACATTCAGGAGTAACTGTCTATTTTTGCACATTGCTTCTTGTGTTGACAGCTTCAGTTTGGTTTGTATTTTTTATACAGTTTTTTCATGGAAAAGCTCAACTTTGTGCGTGTCCTAACATACATGTGAATCATAGCGTGCACTAAGGACCATATGTGTACATGTATAACTCTAGATGAAGATGTTATCTCTGGAACAAAAGTAATTGCATGCGCACAGTGTGGTGCATATTACTCAAGAAGAAGTGAATTACCACGCTATGTAACAGTGACTCCCCAGCATTGTGGTTTTTCTAAATAAATCTTCATAAAGGATTTGGCTGTTGCAATTTCTCATGATTTGGTGCCTCGAATCAAGCCTCCCTTGATGCTCTGACATGAGATTAAGCAGCTTTCTCCACCATGGCTCTTGCAGCTTTCACTCATCTGGATTATCTGCTAGGTTTCACCTTCTCTTCCACCCACATTACGTGCACTGGGCTGGACTTTGTGAATGATGGTTGGGTGTTCAGAACCAGGACTGGGAGCAGAGAAACCTAGATTCTCCTCTCAGGTTTAGCAGATCTCCCAGATTTACATACATAAGTCTATGGGGCCTGACATGATGCATCCCAGAGTCCTGAGGCTGATGTAGTTGCCAAGCCACCCTCCACGATATTTGAAAAGTCATGGCAGTCAGGTGAAGTCCCTGGAGACTGGAAAAAGGGAAACATTGCACCCAATTTTAAAAAGGGTAGAAAAGAGGACTCTGGGAACTACCAACCTGTCAGCCTCACCTCTGTGCCTGGGAAGATCATGGAAGAGAGCCTCCTAAAAGCTATGCTAAGGCACATGGAGGATAGGGAGGTAATTCGAGACAGACACCATGGCTTCACCAAGGGCAAGTCCTGCCTGACCAACCCAGTGGCCTTCTACAGTGGAGTGACTACATCAGTGGACAAGTGAAGAGCTGCCGATGTCGTTTGTCTGGACTTCTGTAAGGCCTTTGACATGGTCCCCCACAACATCCTTCTCTCTAAATTGGAGAGATATGGATTTGATGGACTGTTCATGGATGAGGAATTGGTTGGATGGTTGCATCCAGAGAGTAGTGGTCAATGGCTCAGTGTCCAGATGGAGATCAGTGACAAGTGGTGCCCCTCAGGGGCCCATACTGGGACCAGTACTGTTCAATATCTTCATCAGTGACATACACAGTGGGATCAAGTGCACCCTCAGCAACTTTGAAAATGACACCAAGCTGAGTGGTGCAGTTGACACACCTGAGGGACGGGATGGCATCCAGAGGGACCTGGACAAGCTCAAGAAGTGGGCCCATGTGAACATCACAACAAGACCAAATTCAGGGTCCTTCACCTGGGTTGGGGCAATCCTCAGTATCAACACAGGCTGGGGAATGAAGGGATTGAGAGCAGCCCTGCTGAGAAGGATTTGGGAGTACTGGTGGCTGAAAAGCTGGACACGGGCTGGCAATGTGCTCTGAAATTATGTGACAAAGCAATAATAGATCTCTGCAGGCTGATCTTCTTTTTTGAAGTAAAAAAAAAGAAAAAAAGAGTGCAATTATAAAAGGATGCTGCCATTGGAGCTCCAAAGACTAGATTTTATGTTTTGCAAAATTTAGAATCCAATTCAACTGTGGGCAGTTGTGTGCATAAAATCACTATTGTCTGACCAGGATCTTGCATCCAAAACATAGTAGAAGCACTATATCAAATTATGCCTCATCAGCTAGCTCCTACTCAGAAAGCCTGCAAAATGGGCTTTCTGTGAGCGTCAGGTAGACACACATGTATTTCTTGCCCTCTCTTCACACAGTGTCTCAGCAATTTTCCATATGGTGCCTCATTAGAATTTGACACTGAGGACGTACACTGATTTCTTCCAGGGTGTATGGACCTCTAAGTTTCAAGGGAATCAAGCGCCTTGTAGAGCGCCTAAAGGCATAGAGTGAGTTAACGAAATGGTTAAGCTGACCCTTAGCATCTATGCTGCACATTAAAGAACACTGCAAGATACAGATAACTATAGATGCATAAGGATAGTTAAAAAAGAAACCTCAGAACGTCTCTGCACAATGTGCCCTCCGTAATCCCAGAGTTCAGTTTACTCCCATAGAAACAAAACATCTTCCCTGCCCGTTTAAAGGCCTTCTTATGTCAATACTTTAATTCCTAAATCTTGCAGTATCTTTCTTCTTTTCCTCTCTTGCATGCCAAAAAAATGGATAAAAGTCTTCAAGAAAATGAGGAAATTTCATAGGAAAGAAGAGGAGGTATCTGTGTCCCAGTATGTGGTTCTGCTGGGATCTGCAGAGCCTAACATCAGAGGGAGTGCTCATAGGAACTATGCAGCACAATTCCCAGATCCTCACTCAAAAGGGAATCAGAGAATACACAACTGCAGAGAAGCTCATGAGGTCACACACTCCGTTTCTTATCTCCAAGACAAGAGTTTTATTTCTACATACTTGATAGCTTTTGCAAAAAGACTGGGTTTGGTCCTGCATCCCTTTCATTACAGGGGTTGCGTTGAAGTCCCTTGGGATTTTGACTATAAACGCAATATATGCCAAGGAACACAGGTACTGTATCCCACCTTCTTAAACTGAACCCGTATTTTAGGAATTGGCTTCTTCCCTTGCACTCATTTCTTTTCAGAATGAAAATTTCATGTATGAACAGTTGAAAAATAACTCATTTACAAAAAGATGACTGATACTATTCTTACAGTCTGAGCATGCATCTTCATAACTTTCCTATTCCAATCTGTTCCCAAGCCTGAGTAACAGCGGTTCAAACTCCAGGTGCTTCATTTTCGACAAAGAATGCCAGGGCAGTCTCCCCATGAATGTCATATGGAGTGACAGCCTGAAGTGCAGCAAACTGCATTTACCACTGGCCATCCATCTCCTGCTGCTGCCATACAGAAGGTCCCTTGCTTGGCTCTTTTGATGCATCTACCCAAAAGTAAAATCTCAATTTTGACTGATACAGACACTCTGGGAAGTTTTAATACAACATCAAAGAAAGAGGTGCAAGCTGACTATATCTTCTGCCATATTGCAGTAGCTTGGATTTATCTGTGTTTCTCTAGCCCCGGCCAGGAGCTCTGCACTCTGTGCCCAATGTCAAACTGCTGCCAAACCTGCAGAAGGCTGGCATCCAAATGCAGCTCTTGGAGAGCACTGACTGCTAGGGAGAGAAACCACAGGGCAAGTACTCTGCTGGGTGTGAGGACGTTGGACAGAAACAACTAAACTATGCATCTCTCAAATCAACTTTTTAGCTATTTTAATAGAGGACAGCATTGGCACATTAAAACCAACAACCACCAAGGAATCTCTGTCATTCTAATCCGTTTCAGCTATAGCAAGTGTTTGTCTATGTGTGAATGGCACAGCATGGCCAATGGCATTTGAGGTTTCCTTTTTGAGGAAGAGGAGGGGAAAAAAACAGCAGAATTGTGTTCAGCTGGTTCCCAGCCACAGCAAAGTGCTTTAAATATTCATGCTTTTCTTGTTCATTCCAGTAAAGCAGATGAGCACAAACAAAAGCAGCATGAAGGGCCTCCCTTAATGAGGGTCTGTTTGTTCCTTACAGCCAGCTGCCTAAATTCATTGAGTCTGACATTAGGTAGACTCATTCAGTGAGCAAGGGAGGAGAAAACAAGGCTGTCAGATAAAGCAATTGCATGTAGTTTCACTCTCGATCTTTTCTGATGACTGCGTTGATAATATATTGAACAGAATCTGGAAGTAACATTTCATACTTGCAAACTGTTTATTTTCCCAGGTGTCACCACAGGTGCAGGTCACCTAAAAGCTGTCTAGACTCTCAGTCTATATTGGTGAGCACTATATATACAGAATTCCCCAAGCCTGAAAATCTTGCATTAACTCTGCCACTTGTCAACAAAAAGGTTATATACTCGCCGGCTGTCTAAATCAGCATTAAGAGCTTTCAGATGATGATGGTGGAGAAAGAGGTCACTGGGTACAAGTGTCTGGTGAAGCGAGGTGTTGGCATTCTTGGTTAGTTTGTACTCCAGCAATGCTGGCACACACCGGTGTTCATCATCTACATTAACTAGGTTGCTTAGAGGTCGAATGTGTTTTCTTGTCATTATAACAGCTCACTTAACTCTGCGTTCAGGAACAGAAAAACCACCGACACGGGCAGAGGCTGCTAGCCAGACTTTCCCCGCAGATGCCCCCCCGGCCGCTGCCTGGCAACACTAGGCGGCATAGTCGCTCTATTCCATTCCTGTATTTTTTCCTGCATTCTTTTAGGCTGCTTGGGGGGAAAAGAAAGTGTAATTAAATGTGGCAAGCTCACTAGAAAATAAGGGTAGCCCCTCAAAATAATCTCCTTTAAATTTTGGTCTTCAGAACCGATTGCTGTGTGGCTGCTGATTAAAGCTCCAGTTAAGCACTTTCTGCCTTTACACTCCAAATGCACTGGCTGATCCAGGTTAACTACTGTGACAGCTTCTTAAATGCACCACAGGGAAGTTTTAGCATCTCTTCTGAGCCTGGAATAAGGTCAAGAGCACTCATGAAATGGGACCTGGTTACCTCACGTTTAAGTTGCTCTCCTTACCATGCTTTTTTGCAGAGTACTGATCTCATATGCATTTGTGGAAAAAAAACAGAGTGCCTAACAGAAGGGAAATGGAAGTTTGATTGTCATAAGCGGACAGAAGTGCTCAGCAGCTGTGACAAACCCGGCCAGCAGGGACATAAGCAGTTATGCCACCTGCCAAGAGCTGGAGTCTCTTCCAGCATTAGAGATTCATAGAGTTTGAAAGATCATTTCCATTATAAAAAAGACTGAAGGTTTAAACAAAGATTGTGATGACATTTAAATAAAAATGCATTTGCTTCCATTTGGTATACATTTTTCATTAAATGAGACAGTTGTACTTAACATCTTCTAGTTATTTCCAATTTCATTTTTGTACTAATGAGAAAATCCAATTAAAAACTTTATTTCCCTTCACTCTTCTGAAGCTTTCAAACTGACTCCATAATTAAAGGAACAAGTCAGAACAAGTTACTTTTAGTATTTGTACAATGGAAAACAGACCATTTCCAAGGAGAAGGGGCATGATCCTGCATGCCCTGAAGTCAGCTGGGACTCAAACCTGCATGCAGCCAGTACTCAGAAGAGCAGCAATCCCCAGAGACACCAGCAGAAGTACCTGCTGGTCCTGTGAAGGACTCACTTGCTAGCTTGGAGTCGGAATGAATCACTGCAAGAATATCCAAGGAAGTCTGTGTGCTGAGGAGGAGACTTGCAAAAGGTTTTGCTTATTGTTTTTCCACTGATGCACAGTCATTGTAGCATCCAGCCATGCCACTCATGTCAGTGTCAGATAAGCTATCGCAAAGGCCACGTGAGTACTGCATCACCCTGGTGGTACATGTCACAGCTTTGCCCATGACTTACTGTCAGCTCCTGGTGCTCTGTAACTTCTTGTTGCTTTATAATAATGATCCTATTGGGTCTCATTCTTTCTGTAAGAGGGACTATGGGGCTACCCTAGTCTGGCCTCTTGTGTATCTGATATCCTTAAATTGCGTGCCAGTACCCCACCTATAATTTAATCAGGCCAAATACTTGCATCACCTAGAATAAAAGAAAAAAGTTGACACTAGAACTTTATTCCAGAGAGAATAAGTGATGCAATGGCAGCAATGAATTAGGCAAAACGTATGCAGGTATTTCTATGTGCTGAAAGTAAAATCCACCTGCTACAGAGGAAGTGAAAAGCCTGAGGTCTCTATCAGCTCAGCTGGGGTGGAGGGGTATCAGCTCAGAGCTGGCGATTATGTTTACCTCTGGACACATGATCAGTTTGGCACGCAAGATCTGCCAGAGATACTAAAAAAGCGTTGGCACCAACTTTCTGGATCCTTTTCCGGATGTGCACATTAAGCCCAATCATTCGCTCTGCTTGGAACTTAACAAAGGAGACCTCAGCAGGCTAATTTACTTGAAAAATGTTTAAACCAGTGCCAAGCTAATCAGCCCTCTGGATGACCCTTTGAATCTCTTTCCCTGAATAAAGCTGCTCTGAACTTAAAGAGAAATTCACCGACAAAAAAATTTAGATACCACAAAGGGTACATGCAGTAAAACTCTCATCCCAGCTCTGAGGAATCTGGCACTGCACAACCAGAGTTTAACCTCATCAGCATTGAAGTTAACAAGCATCTTTTAACTGCTTTCACTCAGAGCATGCCCAGGACCTGCAGTGTGCTGATGGTGCCTAAGCAGGCTGCATCTACCTTGTAGGAGTTTAGAATAAACACTGCTCCTAGGCCGAGCTATATTTGGAAATCCTCTCTTATCTGCTGCACAGGACAGGAACATTTTCCTACACTGTGAAGAAAAGCCCAAGCAAGCAGCAAATTACTGCACATCATCACAAAATAGGGTTTAGTCCACTGGGTTTTAACAGGGAACACACATGTACTGTGCTGGAAACACCACAGTCACCTAATATTAACTAACACGGACTTACTGCAACGGCAAGTGATGACATTACCCTCAGCAAGTTTTACAAGCAGCAGGAATGAGAGAGCAAGCTCTGAAACAAGTGCTGGCATTCAGTGGCGTGCCCTGCATGGTACAGTTCCCACTCTCCCTCTGCGGCTTTGGATAGGTTAGTACTGGCAGCTGCTTTGCCAGGGACACAGAAGACAGCAGGTTTGCCTTCAGTAACAGAGAAGTCACAGGACAACAAACAAGTTACTTATGGTTAACTGAAGAGGGAGAGGATGCAGGAAGAGACTTGGGCTGAATGTGTGGGTCTCACTGTAAATGCACCGAGATTTTTGCAAAGCTGAGGAATACATAAAGCGCATAAAAAATAAATACTTTGGAGGTGATGCATCTTTATACATTTCTCTAAACTGGGCTTTAATGGCTACCTCTCAGGTAACTGATCCTCAGAACATCCCCTCCAATGTCAACATTACACTTAAAAAACAAGCCCTTTGTAATACCTGCTTTAGAAGGGGTGGCTATCAATTGCGCTCCCCCTTGGACTGGTACAAGAGACATTCCAATCTTTGCACCACCCTCAAGTCAATAATAAAATCATAGTTTACTGCATTTTGCCAAACAGTTTTGGTGCAAACATTTAAAATTACTCAAACAGCAAGTACCATACATACCCTTCACACACTACAGAGGTGGAAACTGAGGCACAGATACATTCAATACTTTTTTCCCATTCACCCAATAAAATGTTAAAAATAGAAGTCCCCTTGATGTTTCCTGTAGCAGCTCCTACAAAGCCTGACGCACTACCCTGTCAATGAAGATTTATCCACTAGTCACGCATTTGTTTTCCAGTGGAGCTCATTGGGGCTGCAGTAATACTTCTCCTTCCCCTCTGATCTCTGCTGTGAGTCACTGAAGCCTTTGCTCACTGTCTGGGTGGGAGCGAGAGCAGCGTCACCCTCTCCGCACGATGCCACGCACCCCAGCACAGCAGAGGGGAGCAGGAGGAGCGTGACTCAGGCTGAAGCATCCAGGGGCAGTGCTGCCATGGCAACTGTGCTTTAACCAGACCAGGCAGCCTTTAATTAATGGCCTGATTCTCGCTCCTTCCTTTCTCCCACAGTCGTAGTATTTACCACACTTCCTAGGCAAGCCACTGAAACTGCAAACAGGCAGCAAACAGCAGAGGCTACAGCCAGTCCAAATGGCACATGGGAGAAAACCCTGAGCTTCAAGGAGCACTGATGAAGCGGGGCCAGGTACAGCTGCTGGTGGGACCACTGCCTCAAGAAGGGCAGCGCCAAGGTGATGGACACCAAGTAGATATGCCAAGAGCCTGTGTGCTCATCACCAAAAGATCTGAGATTCAGTGCCAGCACCTCTCAGCCTCCAACATTCAGAAAGTCCCTTCAGCATCAGAGCAAGGAAGGAAAAGATATACTTGGAATCAGAAGCTCCCAAGCATGTCCTCAGTTATATCACTGATCATGGAAAGAAGAGGTCAGGGGTTGTCCACTCTACTCCCCGTGGAATGACTGAGACCTACCACAAATAATTTTGCGTCTTCTGATAGAGGGACAGTAGGCCACTAACCTTCAGGAATCCAAAGATCACGGGCTAGAATTCACTATAGTACAGAGCTCAAAACTGAAGACACAGTCGGAAACGTTGGGGTTTTTTGCTGTTTCAGTATTAGGTGAAAGTCTATACAAGTGATCATTCAAGAAAGAGGGATGCAAAAAATCAAAACCAAGAAAGGCTAACCCTCTACATGCTTGTAAACGTTAGCAATGACACTTTGAATCACCTTATAACAAAGGAAATTCCAGTCACAGCATGCACTATGGGAACACATGAATCCAGAGTGGATGCTAAAAGTAATTTTTTAATAAAGAAAAATCACCTTGGGACAAGGTATACAACAGGTACTGTAAAAATCCACTTGTAATGATGAGGAACTGAAATTCACAGCCTGGAGTAACAGACCAGCCTGTGAGTTCTATAGAGTAAATAACTAAGTGTGCAAAGACAACAATAAAATACTCAGAAAAAAATTAAAATTTAAACGTGAAGCAATTTGCTTTTTCAGGTGTGAAAACCAGCACTCCCACAGGTCTGATTTGAGCATTTTAAAACTCATCGCATAGCCAGAACAGCCTATACCCATTGTAAGTATTCAGAACTGTTCAGCTGTACCCGGTTCTTCAGTGGAGCAACACCACCATTCCCTGAGTACGTGGCCTTTGCACAGTTACCATTCCAGGTTTTTAGGACTGGCTCCTCAGTGATGACTATTTCTAACAGTTGAAAGATGGATTCATCTGTTCTTAATCAGAACGTCATTACATACACCACAACTATATGCATATGGTCACTGATGCTCATCCCACCTTCAGAAACATCACCAAAAGAAGTTTCTAGTCATATTACAGAGCCCAGATCTGCTCACTAACTCTTTGCACTACCTTTCCAGGTAGTGCAACTGCTGCTCTCAACCATTTTTCTGCTGCTAGCAGCAGAAAATGGCACTGCATTGAGAATGTCCATTTTCCCTTTAACTAAAAGCACTCAAGTTGATCTCTGCTTTACATGGATAAAATAGGTTTAAAAATAAGTGGTACTGCAAATACAGACAAGGTATGCAATAAGAAGCAGGAGAATGAGACCAGCATTGTCCCCCTAATTGCCTGACATCCACAGCAAGAAAGGATCTGCAGTGTAGGGCAAACAACCACAGCTCTGTTCTTTCAAGACTTTACAATACGACTTCAAGGTTTGAAGTCTGAAGTGCTTTTCCCTTAATGTAGATAGCACAAAAGACTTCTCTAGATACAGCAAAGCCTTTAGCTAAAAGCTCTGACTTGTGAAGAGCTCCCTATTTTAATCTCTGCACTGAGTGATGTAATTCAGCACCTGGACTTCCCCCTCTACCCCACTCCTCAAATGCCACTGATTCTGTCTCCCAGAAAACACTTGCCCAAGGTTCAGGGTTCCTGTTGAACTTGCCTTACTAGGGCCAAATGACTGAACTGCCCAGAAGAAATTCCTGAGGATAGTCTAAAGAGCTGAGGACTTATTTTGGCTTAGGGAGGAGCAGGGACACATTCTTTCACCAGAACATCACTTTCTCTTGAATGAGAGGTATAGAAAATAACCTGTCTGGGTACAGATGAAAAACATGACTAAGAAAATGTTCTCTCCAATGAGAGGACATTTTCTTGTCCTGTAGTTCATAACTGAGACACAGTGGGGTTTGACATTAACAAGGTAGAACTAACCTATTTATGAGTATTGTTACCAGGATGACACAGAGATGATCATACTTATTT
The DNA here is from genome assembly GCF_031877795.1 of Strix aluco. NCBI lineage: Eukaryota > Metazoa > Chordata > Aves > Strigiformes > Strigidae > Strix > Strix aluco. The sequence goes on along the minus strand of NC_133942.1, from coordinate 24,521,743 downwards.
CTCAAAATGACCAGTCCAGTTGTAATAAAGAACACTGAGCTTCTGTTGTTTTGATCTCATCCATTTACATATGCAAATCAGGAGAAGAACCAGGATTTTAATTTGAACCCAGTTCAGACTGACTTGAAAGATTGGTTATATGTCAGACCACAGACTAATCAAAGCTCATGCTCTTGTTAGGAGACAAAATACAAAGATAGGTATAAACCGATGCCATTCATGGTGATAGACTGGCCTGAGTCTCCTGAAATTCAGTGTACACAGTAACTGCCATCCAGCTACAAGGAGCATCTATGCTGCTCTGTGTAATGGCACAGTTGAAACAACAGCAGCCTCATCCCCAGACCAGATTTAACCATCCTAAACAATGCCACATGCAGGGAAGACTGAGGGAGATAGAGGTCACTATAAGGAAATGGTGCTACTCAGCCAAGATCTGGGTTTATGAGAAGGACTAGAGAGCCTGAGAGAACACAGACATCACAGAAGACCAACATGGATATACTAATGTAATAGCTGATACCTGAAAATGAAACTTTATAGACTCCCAGTGAAGCTAAGGTAGATTTTGTGCACAGATATGTTGGCAATAGAGACGATGAGCAGAGGTCCTTGCAAGCAAAAACACTTGGTAAGAGAATTCCTGATTAGTGAATGTAGTTAGAAAAGTGACTGAATTACCAGTATGGCACGATGTTGTCCACTGCAGAGAAATAGGTTTTGGAGCAATCTCTTTTGGAAAAATAAATTCAATCCTAGTCTAATCCTCATAGGCTTCACCTTTGAAATGTCAGGTCTGAACACACATTCTACTTGATTTACTTGTTTGCCAGATTTAACATTCAACAACAGAAGCCTGTCTGTTTACAGAGCCAGGTCAGGAGTTGGTGATGAAGGAACAGAACTATACAGGATGTTACAAAATGGACCTAGGGATGTAGTCCAAGTGAGGATGAGTAATGGTACCTACTTCTTCAGATGTGCGTCAAAACCAACCATCATTAAGAGGTTTGGACTGTTAATCTTAAGATTTGCAATGCTGTTAGACTTTAAGTTATTCAAGGACAGAAAGAGTTATGATTCATAAAGAGGCTTTTAAGAAGATGAGTCTAAGCCCTGCACTGGAACAGCTCAGGTAGTGCTCTCATTGTAGCTTAGATAATCACTCAGGTCAATTAAAAGCTACAAAACTAGCTCTAAAGATTGCATGTGCATTTGTAACAGCTATTTATATTTTACAGAGCCTAGCAGCCTCAGCTGAATGGGAGTGTGCCATGCAGAGCCCAAATATCTAGCAAAAGAATAGTTATCATTGCAAAAAGATTAGAAACTAAACCAGCAGTTTTATTATTTCTATTTTAGAGTTCAAAATTAGAAATGCATGGCTGGCTCCACTGCACCTAATGTACAGAAGTCCAGCTTGCATTTACCTTCGTGTATGCTGCTCTCTCTGGTGACCTCAAGCCCAGGTACCTCTTAAGGCCCCTGCGGTCAGACAGGACCGGCCCAGGCACGACTGACTGCCCAGGGACCTCACGCAGTCTCCGCAGCAGAGCAAGGACTCCTCACCTCCTGCTCTCCACAGAAACCCTTCTTTGTTTGCAGGTGCCTTCCCCACAGAAATCCCATACAGGGGACCAGTACCATCACAGCCACTGAACTACAACTCCTAAGCAGCTGCAGCCCTACTGGGGAGAAAGATCTGCCTGAAAAAATTTGGGTTTCTTGTTTCCACCTTCAGATTTAATGTAAATACCAGACATCAAGTCCTTTTAATCAAGAAATAAAAGTTTATGAGTTTATAAACAAAAGCTGAAAACTGCTGTTTTTTCTGGACACTGAGGCACTGGAGCACATTATGGGTATTCATGGTGTGGGTTACACAAAGAATTCAAAAGTCAATAACTGGAATGTAGCATTTCTTTAATAATTGTTGGGGGTGGGGGTGTGTGTGTGTGTGTTGAGAGAAACATTTAAACCATTTCCAAAAGGTCCACTACTGAAAGTGCTTTCCAACTCCTACTTTGAAGCAAGTCTAATAGCTGCAAACACCATGGATTTAAAAGGTCACTGCATAATCCAATCTCAGTGATTAACATTTTCCTTTGTACTTATGACTATACTAAAATAATGATCCCAATTCACAGGACGATTAAACACATTTATTAATTTTACTTCAGTAAAACAGGCTGAAGAATCTTTGAATAACCAAGCTAGCTGAAGTGTAGTTCACACCACCTTTTCCTTCAAGGAAGATAATTTTGCCAGTTAAAACAAAAAACCTAGTTCTTGTTCAAACCCAGTTTTTTCCTATTCAAAGCTGTGAAATGAGAATCCAATTTTAGTATCTAATTCAGAGCCAGCATCTCAGAACTACTGCTGAACACTATCCTTCTGCTTGCTAATTTTAAGGCACTCATTATTGCCCTAGGAGGCATATAATTGTTTACTATGAGAGTTACCATGCTGTTTGAGCCATTTGTACAAATAGTCACTGAGATGAGCAAGTGCACTTGATAGGAGGTGAAAAACCCTGCAACTTCACAAAAATTATGCCCACAGAGCCACTTGATATCCACGGTCATATCCTTCTGTAAGAAGGATGACTTTAGCAGACCTCTCTTTTCTTAGATTTCATGTATTTCTCAGCACTAACTTGAACTGATTACATGAACAGACCTCTCCCTTAACCATAAGAGCAATTAATTATGTAATATTCTACTTTTTAAAAAAAGTTCTTTCTTTCTTGTATATTTTGTACTCAATTTACATTTCATATTAATCAGTCATATGAGTGAGCAGAAATATACTGATAGTATGAAATGCTACTTTTAATGAAGGAAAATTAACCTTTTACCCTGACAGACAATTAAAACAGTAATTAATGAAAGCAGATGGCAAGTAGGTCACAACACTTAAGAGATTAATATATTCGGTACTACTTGTTTCTCAATTCATGCATTAAATACTGGCGGTCAGCTTGCCAAGTTTAATCTATATGACTAAAAATATGGACATGGGGTGAGGAGGAAAAAAGCCTAGTCAGCAGTTTTTGCAGAGTCACATTATCTCACATTATGCTCAGAAGAGGACAGAGGCAACAAAAGGGTCTGCATACCCATTCTAATCCCTCAGGTTCCATGCAAGACAAGGATCAAATCATGACAATAACCATTTAAAAATTTTTTTCTCCTTACACAAAGTCATTTGAGAGGCACAGAGACAGCTTTACAGAGACTCTGGGTCCAGAGCACTGCTCTGACTCTGCTCCTGACATGTACTTGAAGCCTTTGAGCTTTTGTTCCCAGCTACGGAGCTGCAGAGTTAAGCTTCATGTTTTGTACATGCAAAGTCAAGACACATCTCCTGACCACTCTGCTCTTCTGATGGATTCCTTTACCCTTTGCTCCACCTCCTTCACCTTCTCTTTCCTTTATGTGGCATGCTCTTCTAGAAGCAAGATACCAAACAATGCATACAGTGAGGGAAGGCATTACTTAGTGATGCTACGTTCATGATCAGTCTGCATTTTTTGATGAAGAAAAGCATTCTGGCAGCTGTAACCAGTGTAACAAACAGGTAGGCCTCGGGAATTTTATATAATTTTACAAGAAGGTCAACCTTGATACTAAATGCTAATTAATTCCATTATTACTTCCTAATGAAACAAACCTGCCAGGGATGCTCACCAGAAAACAGTGGAAGACTGATTCTGAGTAACTGAAGATACCTTTTCAGGCTCTTCATGCAACATGGACTTAGGAAATGATTCAGAGCAGCTAGAAAGAAATGCTTAACAGGAAAGAAGATGTGAAGCAAGTTCCAGCAAACTTGTATGACTAAGAACAGTACAGGTGTTTGCATAAAATGTTTGGGCTCTTCCAGGTAATTCCTCCCATTGGCTCACTTGCCATCTTGAAAATATTTGTTCAGCTGCTGCGAATGACAGGACACTCACAGGACAAGGTAGGTCTCACACACTGCTCTGTTCAGGTGAATTAGCTGATGGCAGCAGTTTGTTCCACAATTCTTCCACTCTGTCAGGTTGGATGGCCAGCAGTGGAGTTCATCTCAGGAAAATGAAAATCCCTGGTGCCAAAGAATGAAGTGACAGATTGGAACAGTCTATTTTAGAAAAGAGCTGCCATGTCTAGTTAGTATCATATACAGATTCGCTGCGCAGTAACAAATGGATGCTGGACTGTGCTTGGAAACTAATGCCAAAAGTATATTGAGGATTTCAGCCAGGAAAGGGAAGGAAAAATGTTCTTCTGCATTGAATTGGAGGGAACAAGCATTCCTATTTTACTAATGTCCTCTATTTTGCTCCATTTCCTTTCAAGTTATCTTTTTAAGGACACAAGACACTAGCACAGATGATGCTACGCATGACCAAATTTGAAATTCAAGGCAAGCAAAGATTATTTGATGTAAGCAGCAAACAAATCAATGGGTCCCTATTCCAATTCAGGTTTCACCATCTCACATGATCTTCTGCCACCATACTGCACCTAAACCCTGTAGAAAAGAGTAATTGCTATAGAAAACTGTCATAGAAAAATCCGCAATTCACCTCACCCACCAAGCAAAACATTTTATTTTCTTTGATTTCATTTCTTTTACAGAAGAACCAGGCAATTTAAATATGAATCCTAATGAAACTACTAATCATCTATTTCTTTCCAACTGATCATATTAATCTATTGTTCCTATTTATTACTCTATGCCAGTGTATATTTTACTGCTTTTGTTTGCACCCATTGTTTCAGTGTAAAAACCCCAATCTGATATACTCATGGGTGTCTGGGCATAAATCAGCATTGTTACTGTAAGATTATCATGGCATTATATAGATTACCTGCCCACCAAAACACATCTGTGAGCAGATATAACTGAAAGTTGTAGGGTGATAGTATGCTATTACAGCTTCATTTTCACAGTGACAGCAAATTATTTTCTTTAAATTTTTTTGTTTCATATATTGGCTTTCCATTTTGATACATATGATTCATTCACATTTATTGTAAGCTGTTAATATATCAAAATTAAATGCATCAAATTATATGTAATATATATTATTAACATAACTAAGTACAGTCTAGCTGAAAGAGAATCTGCCTCTCATTGCAGCTCTGGCTGGCTAAGTACCTTCAGTTGCAAGTCCACTGAAAATTAACTGCTTCCAGGAACTACTTCCATTATCCAAACCTCCATATACATACAGACTAGTCATTGAGATTTAGCATTTCATCTATAACTAGTTTAATATTAGAGATAATCACTGCTTCAAGGACTCCAACTTACTAACTTCTGCTCTAGAATTAGCTGTCTGTAACATCTGTTTGCAAGTCTGGCATTTGTGTTTGCCAATTCAGAGCATAAACTAGAGGAACCTGGACAGGCTGGACAGGTGGGCCTGTGCAATCCTCATGAAGTTCAACAAGGCCAAGTGCAAGGTCCTGCCCATGGGTCGGGGCAATCCCAAGCACAAATACAGGCTGGGTGATGAGTGGATTGAGAGCAGCCCTGAGGAGAAGGACTTGGGGGTATTAGTGGATGGAAAACTGACTGTGAGCCAGCAGTGTGCGCTCACAGCCCAGAAAGCCACCAGTATCCTGGGCTGCATCAAGAGAAGTGTGGCCAGCGGGTCGAGGGAGGGGATTTTCCCCCTCTACTCCACTCTCCTGAGACCCCACCTGGAATACTGCGTCCAGCTCTGGGGAACCCAACATAAGACAGACATAGATCTGCCACAAGGATGCTCAGGGGGCTGGAGCACCTCCCCTGTGAGGACAGGCTGAGAGAGTTGGGGTTGTTCAGCCTGGAGAAGAGAAGGCTCCGAGGAGACCTTCTAGCAGCCTTCCAGTACTTAAAGGGGGCTACAGGAAAGATGGGGAGGGACTCTTTATCAGGGAGTGTAGGGATAAGAAGAGGGGTTACAGTTTTAAACTGAAGGACAGTAGATTCAGATTAGATGCAAGGAAGAAATTCTTCCCTGTGAGGGTGGTGAGGCACTGGCACAGGTTGCCCAGAGAAGCTGTGGCTGCCCCCTCCCTGGCAGGGTTCAAGGCCAGGTGGGATGGGGCTTTGAGCAACTGGGCTAGTGGAAGGTGTCCCTGCCTGGGGCAGGGGGGTTGGAACTAGATGATCTTTAAGGTCCCTGCCAACCCAAACCATTCCATGATTCTCTGTACCTGGTTTACTACAGTAATATTCTGGGCATTCCCCTTCTCTATTCTTGCCTGTGGTAATACTGCCCTAGACAGTCTTACCATACTTTACTCTGTTTTGGTGGGACTTCAGATAGCGCTGGGTGAAAGCACATCAAGTGCCAATATGATCATTTGAAAATAAATAAATAAATAAATAAAAATCACATTTTATGGCCAGTATCAGAGTCTTAATTAAGGAGCTCTCAGCAACTAGAAAGAGAGATGTAAATCATTTCTGAGAGCTCTTCAGTACAGGCAGTCTTCAGCTGAGCCAAATCATCAAGGAGATTATTTTACTGGCAATATTTGACACAGATATTTCACACAGAGGCTCTCAGAGGCCTTCATATACTCATATATGACACATATTCATACACACATAGGGACAACTATTGCAAAGACTAATCACCCAAAGGACACTGAGCAAGAATTAGCTGGCCATTGAAGCAAGTACTTCACAGAATGAGGGCTGAGCAGTGAGGGGGAGAAACTAGCTGAAAAAAAATTAATCAGACTGGCACCTAATTAGGTTCAGAAGGAATAGGGAAGTAGGGAAGACTCAGGCACTTAAATAACCAGTCCTGAAGGACTCCCTGGAAGGGATTCTGCAACTGAAATTCTTTGAGGAGGAAGAAGCTATTGTAATTATAATGACCTTACATACTCACTTATATCTGACTCCACAAACCATACTGATGCTTGAACAAGCTTAACCTATCCCTAATTAGATGTCTTAATGCAGAAAGAAAGTATGGTATTTGCACATTGTGCAGGATGATAGAATTTTATAGTACATAAGAAAGGTACTATCCTCTGTCTTTCAGAAAAGATGAAAACATGAGAATATTTCCAATAGGACACACTTGGTACTTGCCAGAAGAGTTAATAACATACAGGTAGGATTATATATCCCTTTGGACAATTGGTCTACAATGAAGCATGGAAACATGAGGTATTCTTCAAATACCCTGGGAATACTAAAAACAAAGTCCTCCCAACAGATATAACTCCCTTCACATAAAAACCCTTTCTCATTTTTGTTTTTGCTTTTTAACTTGCAGGCAAAACAAGTCACACACTGACACACTTTTCAGTGGCCCAGAAAAACAAGCATCTCTGAGTTAAATCAGTGCTCTAAACTATAACTTACTCACTGAGAAGCCAGCATCCTTATGCTTCTAGCAAAACTGCCATAAAGACTGTAACCTCTGGCAGAGAGGCATAGTATAAAACTGAAAGCAGTAATGCCTCAAGTTGCTTTCCCACAAGCCACCTTTATCCCTTTATTAACTCTTCATCGTGTATTCTGACTTCATAAACCGTTGGGGTGCTCTGGAGCTTGTTCAGAAGCTACCTTCATACAGGCCCTTTGCTACATGACATTCCTTCCGTAAGCATCACATTGTCAGTGACTAACTTGAGCCTAATCAGAATAACAGAAAGGGAGTTATGAAACACTGTGGGGACACCCAGAGAGCACAGTGGAAGTACTGCTTAGACAAGCTCAGAGATCTTTACCCTGTCACAGAAAAACACTCTTCTATAAGGATAGAGTTTCTGCGTTGAAACCATGAACTACAGTCCAGAAACAGCGCAATGGATGGAGTTACTGGAAGAAGCATTTATATAAATGAAATTTAGAGGGCTTATGGTCAGCGTAGCACCTCAAATCATTACATTTCCTTCAGAACTACAGTTCTCCATTTTCTTGTAAAAGCTGAAGACACTGTTGGAGTCCTGCTGCCAGGGAGTTCAAGCTGCTGTGCTGTAACATCACTTGAAAACTTTGCCTCGGTTACTGCCCAGAGCCGGCTGAGCAGCTGGCTTCAGCTGAGCCTCGGTGTGCTGGGGGGCTACCTGGGCACCCGGAACATTTACTCCCCGAAAGGGGCACGCAGGGCACCAGCCAAGCAGGAGTAACAGCTCCATCTCCAGCTGGGATCAATCAGCTGTTCGCCACTCGAGGGCAGCATTTCAGTAAAAAACCATGGGAACTAAAACGAAGGCCACCAAACTGCCAGACTTCTTTTAGCTCACCATGAAGATTTTGTTTGCAGGTTGATCTCAAACCTTTCTGTATCTATATAAACAGGGTGGCAACATGAGCAGAGTCCTGAAGTGCAAGCAATGAAGGAATAAGAGGTCAATACCAGATAAATAAGAGCAGAGACTGTACGGCCACTTGAGATTGCATATGTCTTAGCTCCTGGAACGAAAGGCAGATGCGCCCACACTCCTCCCCAGTGAAAACAATTCACCTGGGCAAGAGAAAAATTTAGTTTTCATTCATATAAGCCAACTGTCTTCTCACAGATCATAAAAAGTTGTTCACAGTTGTGACTTTAAAAGCTACAGAACAGCACCCAGAAACTGTCAGGATACGAAACCATGACCCACTTGATCCATCATCACCTTTGCACTTCCAGTAACGCCACTGTAATATTTCTAAGGCCACCTCCTCAGTGCCCAAAGAGAGAAGCTTGTAATAAAAAGCATGAATGCTGCTGGTTTAGTGCCCTAATTACACTTGCTAAAAATAGTCACAGGCCGAAAACATACTCCAGTTTTGGACACAATGACAACATGAGCTACAAGGCCAATTAGGCCAAATTAAAATATTCCCACAGGAAGAACGTATACACTAGTAAACATCCTGGAAGGCAAAGAGAGTGCTCTTGGAATAAAAATGTGCTACACAGCTTCAAATACACCCTTGTCACTGTTTTGTCTTCTTATCCTTCTTACCAGTGACAGGCTGTTCTCAGAGGAGCATCACAAGGGCCACCACCTTCAGGCCTGGGGAAGCTGCATTCTGAGGCATCCTCTGCACTCAATGAAGACATGTAATCTTGCAAGTGACTCACAGCAAAAACCTAACTTGAGTTGCTCTTTCCAAGGCAAGTGTTAAGCTTTGTTTTCCTTTGAAGGAAAATACACACAAACAGAACCCCTTCTCCCTTATTTTCAACCACTGCTCTAAGCTCTTTTTCCTCCAGTCTCACGTATACCCTGCAAGCATACATTGCAAGAGCAAGCATCTGTATGCTTCTCCAAGCTCTTCTGTCAAATGGGCTGCTGGGGTATCTGCAGGCAGCTGAAGATCTACAGCTTGAATTTCAAAGTTACACTCTTAATCACCTAAGTGACTCCATGGATTGAAGCAAACTGGAGTCTAGAGGACAGCCCAAGTCTACTGACAGTTCAGATTCTGTCTTAGACTACTTCAACTTGATAGCTCAAGCCAGATCCAACCTGAAGAAGGAAAAAGGGCAACAAAAAGATGGAGATGTAGGATGAACAGTTAAGAGAAATAGGATCAATGAGCTGGCATAAGGAAGAATAAGTACAGTTTAGTAGGTAGCACATGGAGATTAAAAGCTTGATATTCTGATCTGGATTTTTGCATGCCTGCTGTCTTCATTCATGTTCTTGGGGAATTTCTGGACAGCTTCTTTGGATTCCCTGATGACACAGTTTGAAGAACACTTTGATAAAGGTGAAATCACTAGTTGATTGCTGTTGTACTGAACCCTAAGATTGAGGGAAGGGTTAAAAGGGCTGTTTGATTTTTTTTAAAGTCTTCCTGAGGTAAAACAAATCTAAAGGCATGTATAAAAATAATCAAGTTATTCTTGACCTGTTAGAATAGGTTATACAAAACTGTTGGTAAAAATAAACTTAAAAAAGGAATTGTAATAACATATAAGTAAACCAGCCTTTTCCTCTGTGATTCTTTCACTTAATTAAGAAAGTTCCCTTTGGCTCCAGACAGAGCTGTGACTGGAACTACTTTGGCAAAGTGAGGTGCATGACACTTTAAAGAAAAAACACTGACAAATTAATATTGATTTTTTTTAATATCTGTATGAATAAACCATTTTAGTGGTGAAACACCTGTTTACAGATTTTCCAATAAAATATTCTCCAGCCAAAAATGCTGAGAGTGAAAAAGCCACCCAGGGAAGTAATGGGGTGAAGACATTTCCTTATTACCATCCCTCTGGCTACTGTGCACAGCTCTCTTACATGACAGAGCTGTCTTTCTTATGCTCATTGTTGGCTTTACACATCAGTGGAGGTGCCATTAACAATCATATTACATCCAGATTTATTGCATTCATTACTTTTTTTAATTAAAAGAGGCTAAAGCAGGGGTTAATTGCACTGAATTTGAATTCAGCAGGGGAAGAAGACATTATTGTTGACTTGGCACCAGAAGGCTCAGCAGTGATGGCAGAGTAGGATAATGGTGAGGATCCTGCATATAGAGGCCTTAGCTGGGGTGCAGGTGCATGTGAACAGAAGCAGCTTATAGGAAGCAGCAGTTAACACGGACAGGTGAGGCAGTGTGAATAGAAGCGTACAGAAGCTAAATTAAAAACATGTTTAAACTCAGAAGTATTCTGCAATGACTAATATTCCAATGCAATATGCAAGAACTGATTTTGACATTAATTTCATTCTGGAAACTGTAATCAAACATGGTATCAGGAGGTCAGATGATAAAGAAATCACTCAAAAAGTGGTCTGTTCTTCACTTATATTTACCTCCATGTTTTCAGGACTTTACTTTTGGCATCTCTCTCTGCACTCCTCCCCTTCCAAAACGAGCATGACGTGCCGCTGTTGTCTTGCAGAAGGGTTTACATGGCTAACAACAGACAAGCAACATAAGGCATCACCACCTGCAAATCTAAGCCATCTTGGGAGGTAAAACATACGTTGCCAGTATCTCCTGTCACTAATATGCTGAGTAAACAGTGTAAAAGGGACCATGCTATTGACACATTATGAAGTTAGTCAACATGTATCCGTCTGCTAGACGTAATTTGAGGTGGCTTACATCATCAGCAAGGCATGAATTTAAGGAAGGCTATAGCCTGACATTTTAGTTATAAACTTAATACATTTAACCCAGAAGTCACTAAAGGACAGCAGATACTGTCCCAGGGCACCTTCCTAACAACTGCTTCTTAGTGTAGAACAGCATTTTATGTAGTTTATGTGGTTAATGGATATATATGCTGCTGCTCCAAAAGTTCCTCCTTCTTTACTGTTGGCTTCACTGTCTGATAACTTATTATATCAGAGCTGTAAACAGTTTGATTTCAAGGAATTTATGACCTAAAGGAAAAGTTGACAAACAATAAAAAGGCTAAAAAAATATCTGAGCAAAAAAGAGAGCCTGAAGGCCAGAGGCTGTCCCTGAAGAGCCTCTGGGCAGCTTGTCCCACACTCCTCCAAAGCAGTGTCAGCAGCAACTCCCTGCCTGCCAAGTCCCCTGTGCTGTGCTGGGTACTGCCTGCTGGCCCCATGACCCGATATCTAATACAGCCATGGACAGTCCCTTCGCAGATGCAGATGTGCAAAACACGGTGATTCCATCTTGCATGTTCAGCCCACCCATTTTCAGTGGAAACAACTATGAATTGCCCAAGAACTACCTGCCCTTTCAGCATGCACAGGTAGAAAACAAGTATCAGTCAAAAGATGTTGTTAGGAAGAAGAGGCTGACTGGTATCTCCAGCAGATTAAACCAAAAACCACATGGCTGGAGGAAACAGAACACATCTGTGATAGCACAAACCAGCCCTCGCCACGGGACCCAAACCACTTGCATCCTTTCCTGTGCAAGACTGCTCCTACCAGCATGGGACTTGCAACACTCACATTGCTAAGTAAATGTGATGTATAAATAAAGATAGAGGCAATGAAGAATGGATAATCCCACACTACAGTGCATCTTAGAAAGATATTAAGCCTCTGCAAATAGTAGGGAAGGGGAATAAACAAAACTTCACTGGCACTTTATACGAAGTCAAAAAGCTCTGAGAATGCAAACTCACAGCACATGATATTGCAACACCATCTTGTAACCTTATTACAGAAACCCATAGTAACCCTTGCTAAGAGTGTTAAATATTAATAATGGCTCACAGCTGCTACTGCTACATAATGGGCTTATTTTGATGAGGAATATGTGCACAGCTTAAGTAATGTGCATCAGTTGAGACAAACCTACTTTCCTTTTGAAATTCATGCAAGACCCTTTCTCCTTGCTGCAATTAATTGCAGAACCCAGGGCTATTATGCTTAAAAGGCAGGATTTGTCTCTGATCTTTGTCCTACATTACATCTTGTTTTTTCTGTCAGAGGTTGCAACATGAGCAGAGGTGGATGGCATAGCTTGATACACCGCTCATTACCAGGGGGTAGCCTTCTTTTTGTCTATTCTGTCCTAATTACTGTGAATCTGCCCACACATAGAGCCCACAAGGATAGTTTTTTATTGTTCCTGAAATTAAAACATCCCTGTCCTACATCAGTACAACTATTATAAATGGTAATATCCCTGGCTTACATCATCATAAACATGGAAGTTAGGAAATGCTCGCTGTTTCATTTAATCCTTTACTAAGCAATTTTGGGTTTCTTTACTGACAAAGTAGCTGATGAGTATCTGATCATTAACAGAATGATTACCTAGGTAGAAGGCATTCTCTTCTCTACTTTGCCATTAAATCATATGGGCCCTTTTCACTAGACTCAGTTGATACTTATCTCTATTTTAGAAGATTGATGACTTTAGTCTGTTAACCTATATAATATTTAAAATAAATCAAGACCACTGTGGACTTACTGATCTAGATATGGATAATTTTCAATGATAAAATGGCAGCTAAGTATCCAGTACTAACTGGAAGTCAGGGGTCTGCATAGGCTTACATACTGTTGGTTATTTAGAAAATGCGTTATGAAGCTCTACTGAAAACTCTTAACCTCAGAACAAATTCGGAAAGACAGGAGAGGCAGTGAGAGTTCCTGAACTGAATGATTCACTAGAACTACCTTTAACTACTGCTTCATGAGTAAATATTGTAGTATTAGCTCCCATACATCTTTTCTGACCTTATCCAATTCCTGTACGAGGATTTTATATAAGAATGCAAAGCTAGTATTACCTAGGTCTGAACATGTCCCTGAGAAAAAAAAATGCAGAAAGGGATCTTCCCTCTTCAGACTCAGCTCTAAGGGACCCTTACGTCAGGCAGGCACTCCATAGTGCTTAATTGAGGTCTCCAAAATTCGAGCTTTCATTTTAAAAAGTATGTTTCTAGCTGCTATAGTTGCAGCAATAACCTCCCAAACGCAAAATGAGCAGCAGATGTAGTGACATCTGCAGCCAGCCTTGGAACAATGACTCAGAGGAGTGAACTCCTCTGTCCCATATAAGTCTGAGGACAGTGTCAAGTCCAGACCCCAGTTATGTGACTTCAATGATAGCATTACCTAAAGAATTACTGATTTTAATGCAAGAAACAGGTTTGGGCAAGTACAGCTCCTTGGAACTGGAAGTTACTGTGGGGAAAGAAATCACAGGAGCAGTAATGAGGAAACAGGAGAGACAGAAGAGAACAAGGAGGAAGGAAGTAGAGTCAGTAGTGCCAAGAGACTTCCTTGCTGAACAGAAAATGTCATGATGAGGCAGTAAAGCAATAAATTAAAGCTAATTGACAGTAAAGCAATAAATTAAGACTAAACGCCATATAGCACCTGCCTGTCGGGAAATACCCACGTATGTCAATAAGCTGCTGATTCAGAGATCAGGAGGGAGAATATTGCTTTGGGGAAGTTAGAATCCCAAAGCTATAGCAGGGACCCTTTCTAATGTGGCAAGTTTGACATCCCTACATTGAATGCTCACACCTTTAGGGGCAGGTAACCAGTGCAAACTGTTCCTTCCTGCAGCCTGCCAGAGGAGCGTGTTCGCTTGTCTGGAGTCAGTCACGGGGAAACCCAGCAAGCAGGCAGTGCAGGCACAATGCCAATTTGCACTACAGTGCTGACCCAAGCCCTGGTTAGTATGACACTGTGAAGCAAGTGAGCTCCCACCTCCACCAAGGTCAGACAAGGGTCCGACAGCAAACAGCCTCTCAGGGCCTCTTGTCTTAAGCTTAAAGCCAAGAAACCCTAGGCAAGATTGTATTTCCCTTAGCTTTCACAAGATCATAGACCACTCCATGAAAATATTTCAGTAGCATGGACACCACATTCTCACACTGCTAACACAATCTTCTTCCACAAAAATGAAGTCTCATTAGCAAGACACAGTTTCTTCTGTAACTCATTCTGAATGCATATTAAAAATGCAGGTAAAAATGGGTTACCCAATTTAAGCTCTGGCTCAGATTTTTAGAGGGTATTCACTTTATGTAGAGAAAAAGCAGACTGCTAATCAGATTAAGTATCTTGGCAACATCCCAGATCCAAACGTTCCTCTGGCTATAATATGGATTTTGGGGTAAGAAACAAACATCTCCACAAATTGCTGATGCAAAGAAAAGGCAATCCAGCAACTCCAGAAGAAAAAACTCATACATATCCTTGAAAAGGTTTATTACTGAAATAAAGCTTTCAACATTAAAATATCTGTGGTATCTTCATACTAATGCAAGGAATACTTCTGCTGTTCTCAGAGTTGTGACAGCTGATTTAAAGTGTATTGCACACACCGCATATAAATAGAGTTTAAGATAACATCAGAGGGAATAATACTAATATTAGTCCACCTGTCAAACACATTTGCAAACTAATTGATATTGCATGCTCAGTTCATTGTATCAGTAATGTTAAACACCACTTCCACTTTATTGAACTGCAGCTCCCCTTTACTGAAAGCCACTTTAGCTGAAGTAACTGGTCTGAGTAATTCCAGCTCTAGGCAGGCATCCAGATGTTTGTAATTTCCATTGATCAGCCTTAAGAGGCTGAAGCTGAGCCATGACTCCACACTGCACACACAGTAGACATTTTTAATAAATGCTGACCCACAGCTCAGCTCTTCTGCTAGGTGGGTCATGGCTGAATTGCTGATGCAGCTCAGCAGCTCAAGTTCCACAAGGAATTGAAAGCACAGAGATGTCACAATTTGGTGCTCTCCTTCTATAGCTGGTATAAACTCAATTGGACGTCCCTGGGGGAGTCTCCAACTTCCCAAATGTATTGCAGACTGCAGTGAAAATAAAGCGAACCTTTTCTTGCCATCAATTTGTATAATCTCTTGTAATGCCCAGATCTGCCTACCCATTGCCTACAGTTCCTCTGTTCGGACACTCTAGGACTGTCACATTGGCTTCTCTCATGTGATGGTGGGGTGCTGATGGGTGGTTCTTATCAGTAACTCATGCATCTTGCAGGGCAGCTTTTATATTTTCCTAACTTATGTCTGGAAACTGGTAGTGCAATTCGAAACATTTGTCAGATCTGCCTTGATTTTTGTACTGTATTCCTTAAAGAGACTCCATGAGCCACCCACAGAACATAATCAATCTAAAAACCACAATTAAATGTCACTTGATGCATTTCAGTTTTCCAAATAATTATGTGAATGCATACTGTACTGAGGAATGCCGAGGTTATCACATGTATGTCTTTTCTGCTTAAATTTAAGCTAGAGGTCTGTCTTTCTAGGACTTCCCAGAATAAAGGTCATACCACACCAGAAGTTTGTTACGCATACACCGCTTCCCAGAACCCCAGTGTGGTTGAGGTTGGAAGCGACCTTTGGTGGGCATCTTGTCCAATACCCCTGCTCAAGCACAGTCACCCAGAGCAGGCTGCCTTGGGCACTTCTTGGTATTTTGGTGCATACTGTGCCTGTAGAGAATGCATTCATGTGCACCATCTACACGTACCACAGTTTTTCTTAAAAAGCTCCAGTTCAGTAATAATGGTTCAGCTTTCAAAGAAAGCCTATACACAGGTCTCTTGGCAAGAAGCACTCACTTAAAACAGTTATTACATTTATTTTAAAATAACATGGATATTCCAAGATGTAAGTTATTAGTCAGGAAATCTACTTTTTTTTTTTTCCTTAAATGAGTTTTCATAAAATCACAGAATCATTCAGGTTGGAAAAGACCCTCGGGATCATCGAGTCCAACCATCAGCCCAACTCTACAAAGTTCTCCCCTACACCATATCCCCCAACATCTCATCCAAACGACCCTTAAACACACCCAGGGATAGTGACTCCACCCCCTCCCTTGGCAGCCTATTCCACTGTCTGATCACTCTTTCTGGGAAAATTTTTTCCTAATGTCCAGTCTAAACATCCCCTGTTGCAGTTTAAAGCCATTCCCCCTTGTTCTGTCACTAATCACCTGTGAGAAGAGACCAGCACCAACCTCTCTACAATGTCCTTTCAGGTAGTTGTAGAGAGTGATGAGGTCTTCCCTCACCTTCTCCTCCTCACACTAAACAGTCCCAGCTCCTTCAATCGCTCCTCACAGGATTTATTCTCCAGGCCCTTCCCCAGCCTTGTTGCCCTCCTCTGCACTCACTCCAGCACCTCGAGATCTCTATCTTTCCTGCTTCTTACTGTTCTAATAAATTTGGCATAATCACTACACTTTTACATCCGTGCCCTTATGCCATAAGTCATTGCTTTTTACACTCTTTGCTTCCCAGTCTCAGTGACAAACTGCGCGCTACCGAGACTCCAGCTGACAAATGGGTTGAAGTCTCAACAGCGCTCTGCGCTTGCTCCTTCCTAACTGCTAAAAGAGCAATCACAAGTTTCTACTAGAGCAGTGAAGACTTTGGGACTCAAGCCCTTCCCTTGGCAAGGGACACCGCCGCCTTGCCGGTCTCCCCACTCTCTGTGCTCCTCGGGTCGCAGGCGCACTGCCGCGCCGGGGGGAGCCTCTGCAGAGCAGTGCAGAGGCCACGTCACGGCGCGTGGAAAGCGAGAACGGCTCCGCCCGGTGATTTTTTTCTAGAAAACACGAGCCCTTTGTCCGCTCGCCCACTCGCCAAAGGCCCCCGCCCGGCCCCGCCCCCTCAGGCGCGCGGGCCCGCCACTGCGCAGCCGCGGCGTCGGGCCGCCAGTGCGCACGCGCGCTGCCCCCGCGCACGCGGCCTTTCCGCTGCCGGTGGTGGCGCATGCGCGGCGGGTCCGCCGCGAGCCAAGCCGGGGCCTCCGCCGCTGCCGCCACCGGGCGGACGGGCGGCGCCTGAGGGGGCGGGGGCGGCGCGCCATGCCCGGGGGGGCGGCGGCGGAGCCGGCGGGGAGCCGCGGTCGCTGAGGCGCGGCGGGAGCATGGCCGAGTCGCTGCGGGAGGAGCCGCCGGGCGGGCCGGAGTCGGAGGCAGAGCTGTCGCAGCGGCTGGCCCGTACCAAGGCCCGCTCGTACGGCAGCACGGCGAGCGTGGCGGCGCCGCTGGCCGAGCGCTACGTGGAGCACCGGCTCAGCGCCGGGGACACGCTGCAGGGCATCGCCCTCAAGTACGGCGTCACGGTAAGGCGAGCGCCGCCGCCGCGGCCTGCCGACCCGGGGAGCCAGCAAGGCGGCGGGGCGAGCCGGGGAAGGGGCTCAGCCCCGCGGGCTGCGGGGCTGGTGGCCGCGGTTGGCTCCCGTTGTTAGGCCCGGAAAGTAACGGAGCCAGGGGCAAGAGGCACTGGAAGTGGAGAACGGCCGAGAGATGACAGTATGAAGTTGTTCCACAGGGCACTGCCTACCCATAGCGGGCAGAAAATTCAGTTCTTACCGCGGACAGGGTGGGTTTAGTTTTGGTGTTTGAAATGCTGAATCTTATGCTCGGAGGGGTCAGCGCCCGGTTCTGATGGTAAATGGCTGAAGTTCTCACTGCCCGAGACAGGACACACGGCCTTGTGCAACACGGGCTTGAACCTGACTACTGCTGGGTTGGCAGGACTGGCCGGTGGCCTCTAAGAAGGGAGATGTACTTGCTCCCCCCAAGTAAGCCTGTGCTCATATGACAATTCACCACCACACTCACTTCAGATGAAAAAAGCAATGTAATTAAACTTATCTTGAATCACTGGTTTGAGATTGACACATAGGCTATGACAAGAAGAAAGAATTTTTTCCAGTAGCTTCATGGCTAAAAATTCTTCCATTGTCATCTACTTACCAGCCTAGAGATGATTTGTAACTGGGAAGTGTTGCTGCTTTTCTGCTCTCCCTATGGAGAGGAAAATTGACTTCTGTGGAAAATCTTGAAAGGCTTATGCCAGCCTAAGACATGCAGGGCCCAACAATGGCGGCCAGCAGGCCCTAACACACTGCCATTCCCCACAAGACAGAGCTCACCTACCCCACCTTCATTCCAGCTTATTTGGGGCCCAGCAAGCTGCCAAGCGACATATCTATATGCAGCTTCAGTAATCCCAACATGTAAAATGGCTTGGGGCCAAGCAGCTGGTGAGCATAGCCAGCAGCATGGTGCTAGTACACAGCATCACTTTCACATCAGCTGCAGAGAACACCTTCCAGTTGGGCTCTTTCTAGAAGAGTTACAATGCAGTCCCCAATTCATAGTTCTGACAGGAATCCGTTTCCTTTCTTTCTCTGGTTCCAAAAGATCTAGTAAAGCCTTCCACCAACTTCAGCAGCATTCAGCCTTTGCTGTGAGAAGGGTTCAAAGTCTATTCCTCATGCCTTAGGAAAGATTAAGCCACTTTTACCAAGTCTTGTTGACAACGGGACTAATGGCATTTTGGATTTACATTGGTCCACATTAAAACAAAGTTTTGCTCACTACAGTAGGGGCAAAGTGACCTAGCAGCTCAGTGAATTTGTTTGAATTTTTATTTTTATCAGTTATGGAAAGTGATGTCAAAGTCTGAATGATTTAGCTATGTTGTTCTTCATTCAGAACTGTATTTGCTTGCTGCATTAAGTGAAAAATATGAACAGATTACTAAAATAGTTTTCTAGAAAAAAGGCATTTATAAACACTTTACAACTGCCTTTCAGCTAAAGTGATGTTGTGGATCAAACCTGTACAGTCTGAAAAAATAGGTTTAATTTATGAACCATAAACTTTGTTCACAGTGTGAGTTTAATAAGCTTTTGTTGCACTAATGATGCATTTAAAGTATAAATGCTGAATTTCTTAAACATCTCTTTTGTTATTTGATTTAGTGTTGCTGGTATTCTGCTTAAGAAACCAGGGCTGCATCATTATAGACTTCAGTTGAGAAAGGGACATTTCATGTCAGTTTAACCTAAGAGCAATGACAAGTTAGCTGAAATCAGCCATTGTGTTTCTGCTTTAATGGGTTTCAGCCCAGGGTAGGAATGTATGCAAACATGTTTGCTTTTAGCAAAATGAATAATCTTACATGTTCACACAATGACAAGGACTGACTTCCTCTAAAGAGTCATTACATTTGCTTCCTGTATACTTGGCTAAGAAGTGAGAGTTGCTCTAATGGGAACATCAGAATTATCTTTGGCTGCCATTGCCTCCAGTATTACTGTTTTTAGAAGTTTACCCCAGTGGTTTTCCTCACTGGGAGTTACTTTGCAGCAAGAGACATCCTGTCCAGTGCCTGCCTTGGCATGACATAGCATAGGCAGTTTAAGATGGATGAAAATATTGGGGAGTGGGGGGGGAAGAGAGAGGGAGATCAATGTGCTTTATTTGGCCTCGTCCTCTGCCCTTCACCCCTCTCCCCCACGTACTGTTTATTAATCTTGTATGGCTTGTGTTCATTAGATCTTCCTTTAAACACGGGTAGATGAACACTGGGAATTGATGTTCAGTATCATAGTTGTGGCTCAGTTGGAGTGCTGTTTTCCATCAAAGGTATGCCATCCCTTTTGAGGGGAGAAGGAAGAGAACTATTTGTTCATCGTCAGTAGAAGTGGTTTTGATGCATTAGTGCAGCTTCAGTTGAAGTATTAAGAGCAAAGGCTTTTAGCATATGCTGTCACTATTATAGGTCTGTAGCTAACAGACATTAGTTCTGTTCTCCTAGCACTACAAAAACTAGTGTTAAATCCTGCTCTCCATACACCTATGAATGTATGGAGTCATACTGAGTTTTAGAGGAAGCAGCATATATTACACATATCAAGTAACCTGCTCAAGGCTGAGAGATGTTCTTTTTTAGAGCCAAGTGTTTCCCATTTCATTGTTACTCAGTGCAGAGGTGCAGTCTTCCAAATGCCACAAGATGGTATTTAAAAGGTATTTTAGGAAAAAATAACCAGAGGTAGAGTTACAGTGAAGTAGGATAGAGAACAGCAGTACAGTGCATTATTTATCAGCTGTTGAAACATCACCTTCCAACTCCCCTGTAGTAGAGATCTCAGTTTTCAGCTTTTGTATTGTATTTTTAGAGAAAAGCTCCAGCTAGCATTTTAAACATTTTTTGATAGCCATCAAGATAGACAACTTTTAGACATTTTGACAATTGACATTTCAACTAACATCTGATGGCCGACACAGGTCTCATTACTAAGTCAGGTGAAACTTCCTTCATGCCCTTCAGATGGTGCTCAGCTTGGGAGAGAACTTAGAGATGCACCATATACTGCGTAAGGCTCACTAAAAATAGTTTCCAGGCTTCAAGAACTGGAAGAGTAATGAGCTTCTTTTACTTGAAGTAGTAGCTTACTATCTGACACTGGATATTAGTTATTCAGCTTTTGAAAGTGATTATTAAATCCAGTCATTCCATCATCTTAGCTATCTGCAGCAACAAGTTGGGGTTGTCTTTAAGTAGAAAATACCATTTTTGTGTATTTAATGGATAGAAATAACTTACTGCTGAGCTTTACTGCACCATTTTCACTACTCTCACTCTCCCAGACACCTAGCCTTTTTAGGCAGAATCTCCTATTTATTTTTATGGAGAAAGGTTTCATCAGGCTTCCAGGACCCAAGCAAATGCATCCATACATGACACCAGATCTATAGTGGCACCACAGCAGATACTCTTACCACACAGTGCAGAAGTTTATTCTGGTTCTGCACATGGCCACACAGTCTGACATCTGCACAGAAAAGAAAGACTAATATCTCTACTGTTTTCCCTTGGGTTTAGACAGTTTCCCCTGCTAGTGTGTTAAGTGTAAGAAATGCCCAGGCATGTTAATCCAGTTATTATCCGTTAACAATGATCTTTTCTTTTGCAATTGGGAAGAGCTCCAAGTAGCATCAGAGCAAAGTTTTAAAGGGTTTAAGACTGACAGGCATAAGATGGTAGAGCAATTTTTTCATTATCCGAGCGCTGAACTGAAGATACTTCAGGCTTTGAAGTAGTGAGTGGCTAGTGCTTAGAGCATTCAGCTTTTTCTGGGTGATTCTGCTAGCGGTAAGACTCCTATTATTACAAGACTTACAGTCTTTATTCTTACTCAGTTTAGCTCCATTTAGTTTAATAAAAATGAATAACACTTCTGATGCAGGCAAGAGGTATTTTCAGTTCTCTTTATACTTGTTTTCAAGCAGGTTTTTTGTAAAGTGCATGCATCATTGCAGTACCGTAGTGATTATTGCTTATTGCAATCAGCAGGGGACCAGAATGGTCATCTATCTTTCACTTAGGACTTTTCCTAATGAAATCATGAGGTCACATTATAACTAAAACTTAAAGTCACATAATCATAGTTATGGATTTTGTGCTTTTTTTAAAGCTTGCAATTGAGAAATAGGAAACTAGTTTAACTGTTACTGACTTGGAAGTGAAATTTTGATCAGTAATAACTTAAACAATACTCTTAGTAGGGAGATAGTATAAATATTTACTGGGAGCTTTTCTTTGCCTGTAAAGCAGTGGAATTTCTAATAGCTTCACAGAACAAGTGGGGCTTTATGCATTAGTATACTAAGATGGGGTCATCTTGCTTCTGTCATGAGATTGTCTGGACTGATGAGTAGGTTGTAAGTAGCACTTCAGGTAAAAGTTGCATTAAAAGTATTTAACAGTTGTGGTGGCTGTTACAATGCATTATTACATACATGAGGTTGCTGTTGATCATGGTGGAGATTTGGTTTACCAGACAAATGCAGCCACTAGTCTATGCAGCTGCATTACAAAGTGTTTGATTTCCCCATTCTTTTCATTACCTGACATCTCACTGAAAATCAGGACTTCATCTGAAGTCTGAATTTGTCATATCAGCTAGGGGAAAATACTATAGATGAGGCATACACTGCTCTTCCAAGACTTGTGGTGCTCACTGTTCATAACTAGCATGTCCTAGAATGCTCAAGGTAACTTTATCACCCCTTGTCTGTATTATGCATGCTTTTTACTAGAGAGTTCACCTACACAGGTGCTAGCAGTTCTGAGCCTTACTCTAACAGAAATCCAAATCAGCAGCACTTTTGAAATAGAATTTTTATTCTTTGAAAGTTGTTCATGTAAGCCTGTATAGAGATTGGAAGACTGTTCAAGAAAAGCATCTTAGGTAGTGCAAGATTTTAGAAAGACCAATATTTTGAAGCCAAGTCCACATGAAAGGAAGAAGGTTTTGAGTTAGCAAGGCTAAGACAGAACATACACTCTGAAATCACTTTGAATGCAAAAAAAAAAATCCTTTCCTGAAGTCATTGTTGCTGCAAAGAAAGTATAGATTTATTGTAACTAAGGGTTACTGTATTACTGCAGAAAGGTAGTACCTTATACTTTGCCAAAACCTAATAACTTACATTTTTCCTATCTTTTTCAGATGGAACAAATAAAGAGGGCAAATAAACTGTTCACTAATGACTGTATATTTCTGAGGAAAACCCTGAATATTCCTGTTATATCAGACAAACCATTACTGTTCAATGGACTTAATTCACTGGAGTCTCCTGAGAATGAAACTGTTGACAGCTCCCCTTCTTGTGATGAAGGACTAGTGACAGTTCAGGAAGAAAGTAGTTCTTCTCCCAGTCCTCAAGAGCCTGACAATCAGCCCACTGCACCAGAAGAACTATCTGCCAAAGATTTCCTACAAAGGTTGGACTTGCAGATTAAGTTGTCCAAACAAGCAGCCAGAAAACTAAAAGATGACAATGTCAGGTAAATGCCGCTTTTAGTATTAAGCATCTTTATCTCATCCTGAAGGCTTTTTAGTCCAAGCCAAACCCTCTTTGTGGGTTCTCAGACAGCATCTGTAGTTTTAATTTGTCAACAGTAAGTCATGTACCAGATTCAGAGCACACCATTAGCAGATGCCTTGATATGGCAGTTATAAAGGCTGCCTCACAATACGTTCTTTCTAGAACAGCAGTAATGTTCCATGAAAGCTAGAAGGCCAGTATTCTCCAAGATGTCTTGCTGTGTAAGTAGGCAAGTATTTAAGCAAACCCATAGTTTTCAGTAGAGTATTAAACCAATGCCGATGCAGAAGCTGATTTGCTGTGCGACGAGGCATGACTGCATTTTTCTTCTGTCCCAGATTGCCTCATAATTGTCTAAATATTCTCCATGTTGCAGTTTCAGTTAAGCTGTCCTATCTCCCTATGCAGTCCCCCCCTTTGTGGATCCACCTATGTAGACTTCTATTTTTTTTCAGTATTTCTTCTACAGCCGGGAGCTCCCACACACTTTACATAGAAAAAGCAGTACCTTTTGACCTCTCTGCCACAGTGGTTATCCCCTCACATATGTAGGCATCCCATGGAGAGTACAGAGAGACTCAGAGCAAGAATAGACTTCAGTAGTGTTTTCCCATGTCCTTGGGACAAGGTTCCTCAGCTTGTTCACAAGCAGTCTCTTGGGCTGGTTGTCTGGCCAGTTTATTCTCTGCAGAAATTGCCTCAGGGGGTGATGCTGAGGTGGCCTTTCTCATGACAATAAAAGGTACGACTGCCAGGGGACTGGTACTGCGTCTCTTACCAGAGAGCTGAAGACTGGTTATGCCTGCAGATATGTACTTTTGCAAATTTAATGCAAAACTTCTTCTGTCATCCTGGTTCACTTCACATACTCTAATTTTTAGAGTGCAAGTAAATATTTTTCATGTTAAGATGATAATCTTTCAGGACAAAATCTATTGAACAGAGAGTCCCATAATTTCTTTAAGAAGTTAAGGGGTTATTTCAGCAACTTAAAAGCTTTGTTCAATAGGCAAAAATTTGAGGGAGAGCAGTATATTGCATTTAGCAATTGGACAAGCCTCATTTGGAGAAATACCCCATAAGACAGTTTAAGATAATTCATTACCTATTGCACTCCACATACAACTCCCCATTGCCAGAAGGACACTGGTTTAGAGTTACAGTCTCAGGGAAGACTGGAACGCTTTCACATCTTCTTAACACACTTGCAGTTATTGTTTTGAGCTGACTGTTAGATACATATCTAACACAGAGGTGTTGACCCAACCGTTAAACTGGGTGACAGGAAACCGCAGTCCCTGCCAGAGGAAGGCAGTTATTTTAACATCCCCTCAACAAAACAACATGCTAATTTACAGAAGGAAATTCCCTCAGACCTTGCTGCACCATGAGCAGAGCCAATATAGTGACACTACACAAGTAGTACACTGCTACTACTAATATCCATGTCCTATATTGCTTAAGTTACAGTTTGGGAAATAAGGGCCTGGTACCAAGTTTCCTCCCAAGGAGTAATGGATACAGAAGGATGAGTTACTTCCCCACCTCCTGTTCAGATTTTGTTAATTATACACAGAGCACAGATTTTTAATGGTCATGATGCTACAGGAAGCATGGAGTACAGAGCTGCAGGCTATCTGCTGAGCAGGATGTTACCCTGAGCTTCTGAAGAGAAAAGCTTCCTGGATGTCTGATAAAATCTTCATAATGTCACCTTCCACCGCACCACCTCTGGCTTTCAGTCATGGCTCACAAAAGCCATCCTTGCCTTGTTTTCTCCAACTGTGTTCACCCCTGTACAGTCTGACAGGCAGTGCCAAAGGACCAAAGTAAATGTTTACTCCTTGCAGAGAGCAGGAGTAGAGGGAGACCATTACCAAAAGCCCTGGAGGTACTTTTCAGCTATGTACCATCAGTGGTATTTCTGGGCCCACGCTGGAAGGTGGCAACATTACTGTGCTCCAGCAGCTCCCCAGGAGGCACCTGTTCTCTCTCCTACCTATACATTTCTTGTCCCTTGCTTGGAGCAGGAGGCCTTGGAAAGCCATCATGACAGTAAACCAGCCTCATGAATATGCAAATCTCCAATTCTTAGAGTGAAAGCCATTTATGAAATTAAGAGTGCTGTTTCCAGCTAATCTGGGTATTCAGATTGCTTGTCAAGGCCTGTTTAGAATGACATGCACCAACACTGCAGTGTACTTAAGTGCTTTTTTGAGAGTAAGAAAGGAACACCTAGAGTTACATCTACTACCACCAAAACAGACATTGGGACTAAGAAGACTGCAAGCAGAAGCAGACTATCAGTTCTGGAACTTGAAGAGTCATAACTTCTCACCATACCCATGAGCCTGATTTGACAGATGGAGAGAATCACACTTTGGTCTCCCTTAAAGCTGCCAAAAATGCATGCACATACATGCACTGATTCTGATCAAACGGTACAGGCAGTTTCATAGTCAGAAACTGTTTTGTGCTACAAAGACAGCTTAAGGTGAATTACATTGTTTAATCATAAGTCTTGCTCTCAAAGGAATAAAGTATATTAATCTCTAAAGTCAGCTTCTTCCCAGCTAGAGCCTCTTGCTGTTAGGTAGAAAAATTGAGGAGCACATGGGCGCAGATTTAGACTAGATACTAAACTTTAATAGCCATGCAGGTAGATGAGCATTAAAGATTATGGAATGTTTGTACAGTTTGTGCCAGCTGCCTTTCACTGTTGGAGTTTATGTCAGCATATGGCTAGATCTGCATGTAATACTACTTTTACTAGAGAGTTTCATTGAGCAAGAAATCATTGGTTAATGAATTCTCCAATCAGGCATATTCAAGATGTAGCTCTAGGTGAGCAGCTTAAGGCAATAAGACCTGGTTTTGTTTTGAGCAAGATTTTTATAACAGGCTAAAAGAAATGCAAAAGTATTAATATAGTTGTTTGTAGCATATGTTGCTAACTCATGTATTTGCATATTAGGGAAGAATATGCATTATTAGTTTTATCCACACGCAGAAGCAACTTGTAATAGTTTGAGAAAATATGGTCGTGCTTTATCTTGCCCAAAATGCTGTTATGCATGTTTCAGGATGCCAAACTGAAGTTAAGTTTAGTAGTACTTTTTGTATCAGATAGTTGAACACCAGAGGTCTAATGCCAGGTCTTTACAGAGCCCCTAGTATTGTAGGGTGGTACTGTGGTAGGCTAGAACACTAGGGCCATATACTGTGCTTCTGGATCAGGTCACATCTTTCTGCATTTGCCTATAGTGACTCATTTTGAAAACCTTGTAACTGAATAAAGCCACTCTAATTGCTATTGCTTATACGAGCCAATATAATTAACTGGTGTGCAGCACTGGAACAGAACCATATATTGTCATCTGCTCAGTTGCCTTGACCCGAACCTAGGAAAGAGTAGAGTGTTGAAGCATTCGAAACTGATAATTGAGTTAATTTGCCCAATAATTGTTCACCATCATTGGCTATCAGCTAAGAAAACAGATACCTCAGTAAAGGAGGCTGCCTGTGGAGAATCCTGTTTTGAGACTTTCAAAAGCTATTAACTCACAAACTCAGATTGCTGCCTTGTTTAATTATGGATTCTATAAGCATCCAAGCGTTGGATTTGAGTTTACTTGTTGACACTCAGGTGCGCTTGGTCTTACAGAAGTGCTTATTAGCATTTTTTATTGTGGCCTGATGCATACAATAGCTTGCAGTAGATGTCTTTCAGCTCTTGTAACCTGCAGAGCAAAGTGGCAACAGCCAACAGGAAGAGACAGCACTACGAAGCACTGTAATGCTCTGCTGTTCATTTCCCTTCACCTGAAGGAGGATGTTGCAGTGATTTACTACTTTGCTATTTTAAGCATCTTAAAGTGAAGAAAATTGTTTGGTCATTAAACATATACACAGTACCATGTTGTTGCTTGTGGGCCATGGGCTAGAGCTATTACTATGTAATTATTTCGTACAAAGCTTGACTTGGTTTTAAGCCATCAGAACAGACTTGTACTTGCTATGTACAGTCTGAAGATCTACATTAGTAATATTTTCTGGCCATTACCTTGGTTTGGAGTGATGCTCTGTAGACCTCATCACATAGCCTAGTACTACAGCCTTGGTCAGAATCTGTTCTTACCAACCCTTACTTCCAGCTACAGCACGCCTGAGCCTTGGTCAGAAATCTGTTTTGCACATTACAGCCAGTCACTGCTTTGCTTAGGTTCAAGCATAGTGAGCTACTATGTGGTTCTCAAGTCCCACCACATACAGAAACCCCTCAAAGGTGGCTGTGACTCAAGGGCCAGTCTTCTGCTCCCTACTGATAACTGCCAAGTAAAAGCCCATAGTCCAAGTGCATATTTCACAAGAGAAGTAGAGACCACAGCTTAGACTAGCTGTTTTGTTACTTTGATGTCTGAAGACCTGCTAATATCACTATTTCAACTCTTCAGTTCTCCATATTCACCCCTACTATCCACCATAATCACCTGCAGCTAATTTCAGTGCAGTGTTTGGCTGTTGCCATGTCATAATGGATGTTATTCCTATATTAAGGCTTTCAAGAAAAAAAAAAGACTGAAAGGCCAGTTCTGCCAGCCTCTGATTAGAAGGACGATCTTTTTGTTGTAACTCTGCCACATTTAATTCTCCTAAAAGGGGAAACATAAGACTAAGTAGTACAAAGTAGTTTTCAGTGTAGAGCATAGGAAGCAAGCTTCTCCCCTCCTGGACAGTCTAAGCTCTGAAAATATAGTAGTTCTTCATCCTCAAACTATCTGGAGATTGCTGTTTGCAACTCTGTTCTGGCAGATGTGGCTAGGCACCCATTGCCCCAGAAGGGCATACATCAGAGCTTCAGAATATACTTTTTGAAATATTTAGCTTCAGCCAAGTAGTTAGGTTGAATTTTACAGTCCTGCAGCCCAGTCTTAAAAGCTTAGTATGTTGATTAGGTTTCAATTCTGAAAAAAGTTTTAAGATGTATTGTCTTGAGACAATTTATAGATCAAAAGTGCTTTAGTGCTTATTCAACTACACATGAATTGTTGGCAGGTATTATGAACAGCATCTGCAAATTATAGTATTCCGTGGCAGTGTTGCAATGCTGAATTGATGATATAAGAAAAGGTACTACTTAAATATACACAGATCATCTGTATCTCTTAAGAATCATGCTTGGTACTGGGTCTGTAGCATCACTAATGTAAATAGATGTAGTATGTGTAAGAAAGGCTAAAAATCTGTTTTTTGTACTACTGTAACCACACATCCCTGCAATAACTACCAGCTTTATCCAAAACCTGTTTTTTTTGGAGGTTTTACTTTTTTGACAAGATTGCTTCAAGACAGAAGAAATATTATGTCTTTGGCTTAAGAAGATTATTTTGCTGGACTGCCCAAGAACAGGGAAGGGCTGGGAAAATGAGTGCAAGTTACTCAGCTGCTTGGTCAGCTTGTAGGGTTCTTTCCTCTGACTCTATTCTGGGGGTCTTACATGAAATTTAAATTGTAGATAAATAATCACGTTTAGAAGTTAGTAGGGAAAAGACTGCATGATTGGGGTTTGGAATACTGTTGAAATATATAGTTTTTACCTTATACCATTATTGGACTATTTGAATAACTGTACCTTTGTATGGAGGCGTATATAGTATTAAAAGTAACTGAAAATCCTTTGCAGCTCAGAGTGTAGCAACTGTTAAGTCTTTTTGTTCTCACCAAAACACTAAAATTGGCAGCAGCTTTAAGAACAGGCTCTCAGGAACATAATTTTGAAGCTACAGTAGTAGAAAACAATCATCTTTGGAGAACCTGGCATGCTTGAATTAGTACTGGATGCTGCACTGCAATAGGTTTACATACGCACTTTTTTTTTTTTAAAGGCAATATTGTTAAGTAAACAGTAGGCAGACTGATTCTGCCTGAGGATTTTTTTAATAGCAACACTACTTTGGTTTATCCAGTCATTGCATTAACAATAGCACTTGTGGGTAACTATTAACTTGTCAGAAAATCCAAGTGATCAGTCTCAATATTGATCGATGACCAGGAAGTATACCTGGAGCCCAAGGAGCCCACTCAAAGAATATCCTTGCAGCATCAAGACACAGGTCCAGCTACAGCTATGATGGACTGCTCCTGTTCTTGCCTCATTTGGTCCATCTGTACCCCCTGACATTCAAAAGGCTGAAACAAACCTACAACTGAGCTTGCTTTTTTAAGAAAAAAAGTGGAAAGCAACAGTACTGGAACTCCAGCACACCCTCCGCTTGTTTATCCTTTACAGTATTTCTTATTGATTTGGCACTGTAGTGTCAAGAATAGTTCATTAAACTGTAAATACATTCTGATGCTGTTGAGCTTACACAGCTTTAGTTGTTTTCAGCATTCTGTTCCTGAAACAACATAATGAGAACTCCAGAGATGTGTAATGAACAGTAGTATACTGCAAGTAGTATTCCTGTTGGGCAATGCCAGTCTTACCTATTTTGATCCATTTAGGAGAACTGTTTGTCTGCATTACTGTTGCAACATGGTATGTTCCTGGTCTGATGGTTATGATCATTTTCTTTTTAGAGAGGAGGAGAATGAGGAAGGTCCCTATGCAACTTCTTCGTATCACCAGTAGAAGACAGATGTGGTGGCCTGAAAACTTTCCATGAAATCAGTTCTTAAAGAACTAAATGGTCAATAATTCAAAACCCAAGTCTTTTGGACTCATCGTCTTGATGTACTTAAAACAAGTCATGAATGGGTAATTGCACTGAAATTATGACCTCTTCTGCCTTCCATAGGTTAATGTCCTTATGCTATATCAACAAAGGGTTTAAGCCTTCCAAAACTAGCAATGGCCTTTATACCCCTTCTGTGCAAACTGTAGCATGGTAGCAACAATATATCCTTGAGGTCACCTTTATGCAGGATGTTGATCTTTAGTAAAGATTTTGTAAATACTTGTTAAATGAAATTTGTTTTAAGTATTCAAAAATATTAAATAAGTTTGCTTGTAAATGACAAACTATGAAAATAACAGAAATTGACTTATTCTGCAGACAGGCAAGTTTGCTGTGGAAGTTTTGTCTACTTCAGGGCTGCAGAACTTGCCTCTGAACTCTGTGTGTGTGTCTGTGTGGTTATGATGTATTCCTAGAAAGGGGAATTCAGCTTGTTTTGATTAGTTAAAGCCTTTATGGTTAGACAACTGTTTGCAAAATGGATTTCTGCTATTAAAAGGGAAGAGTTACAGCAAGAGATTTTTCTTTGTGAGATACGGCATTGAAATATCAGATGTGTGTTCTTGTGTGCAGTTATATTTTGTGTGGTTTTAATTTAATAAATACAAAAATACCAACGTGTCTGTTCGTAATGAAGTTAGCTTGGTTCTAGTCTGGTTTTTGTGAAGAATGGTTTGTCTAGTCCCATGAGCTATTAAATGCTAATTTCAGGGCAAATAATGTCCTTAACCTTTACCATATAGCTCACCTTCCTAAACAAGACCTATAAGAACTATTTGATCTAGTTGTGTGGTCAAGAAGACTGGATTAAGCTTAATAAGAGCCACAGTGGCAAGCCTTCACTCTTCTGAGAAGAGGTGCCAGTATTCAAGCCTGCAAGTGGACCCCACCTGAAGCTCAGGAAGGCAGGGTGCAGACTGCATTCACTTGGCCTTGAAGTTCACGTGTTAGCAAATTCTCATTAGCCATCCTAGTTTTTCCTCAAGTATTCAGTAAACTTCGCAAAACTCTTGTCAGTAAAGAATTGCTGGATCCCCACTGTGACAGATGCTGTTTGCTACATACCAGCTTATAGTTTATTGCTCCCTTAAAGCAAAAACCTTCTGCAGTATGTTAAGAGGGATGCAATATAGAAAGTTACATTAATTTACTAAAACTAGAAATAAAAATTCAAAGCTAGACAGGAATTGTTATTTCCCTAGAGCTTGCAGAAGCTTAGACCCGCCAGGCTCATTCAAATCATCTCTAGCTCCGGTCCTAAAGAGGAGGTCTGCGGCAGCACACAAATTAGCAAGGACAGGGAAAGCTTGGAGAGAATAAAAGGAAGCATTGATTTTTCTTGAAGAGACTGGTGAATTAGTTTTAAGTCTTGTATCTTTCTTAAATTGGGATTTGTATTCTGTTCCTTACAGGATAGTAATTTCTATTGTTGTCAGTTAATTTCAGTAGGACATTACCAGAGCCAGTATAAACTACTTTTCCAAAGGTGACCCTAACTTCAAGCCCAGTTCTATTTTATAATCCTACAGAAAATTTTAATTCTTTTCTACCACAGACCTGCTGTTTTAATACCCTCACCTATCCAGCACGAGCAGGAGCAGGGTGCTTTGCTGAGCAGGTCAGAAGCAGAGCTCCCCTTGCACAGCCAGCACACCTCCTGGCAGTCACACGAGGCTGACCCCGCTCCTGCCAGAGCCACGTTTCGCTCCATCCTCCCACAGAGCGCTGCTGTGCTCCAGGGCTGGAGGGCCTTCAGGACAAGCCACAAAAGATCAGTGACACCATTTCCATCTACTTTTCCTGACTGAGAAAGGCACACAGAAACGCAAAGGAAGAAGCAGCTGTACCAGCCTGTAGACAGTTGGGCAGAGACCTACCACTGCACACCCTTCTCCTCAGACACAGGCA
Organism: Strix aluco; assembly: GCF_031877795.1. Taxonomy (NCBI): domain Eukaryota; kingdom Metazoa; phylum Chordata; class Aves; order Strigiformes; family Strigidae; genus Strix; species Strix aluco. The sequence goes on along the minus strand of NC_133942.1, from coordinate 24,490,018 downwards.
GAATTCAGCCCAGCACCACAGCTCAGGCCAGCAGCACCCTGATTGACCTGCAGCACCTCTGGAAATCCCACTGCACCAGCACTCAGCACCGTTAGCATAACCCATCAGAGACACCTAGCCCATCTGTTCCACACAACCATCTTCCCACAGAGACAATTTCAACACCACCATTAACCACAACAAAGGCTGCCTGCAAGAGGCCTTACCTTGCTGGCCACAGCCCCAGAGCAGGTCTCCGCTCCTTGCCTGTGACACACACTCCACACAGTGCCCCAAGGGCACACTGCTCAGCTGGGGGGCCCTTTTTCTTCCACTCCACCTTCTTTAGCACTTCCAGTCCTCTTCACCAAAACCTGCAGCAGCCCCTGCCCTGGGGGGAGGCAGCTCCTTATGGCCCCCAGGCCTCCCATCAGGCTGTGGGGCCTGACGAGCCTCCAGGCCACCTGGGTCTCACAGCTGCTGCCAACCTGGCTTTTGCCTGAGTGCTGATCCAACGGGGTTCTTTGCCCTGGCAGCCTCTTGCAGCGTGGGCAAAATGTTAGATTTTGTTGCATTTAATTAATGCCTGTTCTGGTTTTCAGGTAGATAGATGTGTTGTTTCATAATTCCTAGGACAAAGACAGGAACCAAATGCCAATTTTTATGGCACCCCTTCATTGGCGTGAGGTCCTGTGAGCTGCGTGGCTGGGCTGCAGCCCTCGTGTGGGGTGGCCGGTCGCACACACCTCTGGCAGGCACCCGCTGTGCCCTGCGTCGGCTCAACCCCGAGGGAAACCGAGCAGGTGACCGAAAATGGTGCCTGGGAATAGGATCTGTAATAGATTCAGCATCATTCAAGATGGAGTTTTCCTACTCTGGAAAAAAGGGGTTCTTAAGACTCCGAAATAACTAATGTTTTACATTGTCATATTATTACTCAATAAAATGACAGTTTTCCCTGTACATTTTATATATTGTTTATATATTATCCTGTATATTTTGCTTCTCACTCTACCTTTATTCTTCCTACACTTGTAACTTCATTCTTTGTTTATATATTTATACCAGTCCTACAAGGTGTGGTTCAGGGCTGGAATAGGGCAATTTTGGGCTGAAGTGAAGCACAGAGTGCGGATAAAATTCCATGGTTTGCACCTGTTCTGTGGTGGAAAACCTGCATATTTGTGGTTTTGTTTTTACATATTTCTTCCGTCAAAGCTTGAAAAGTCAAAACCCGAGCAGGCTTGAACTAGGATCTTTTTTAAATGAAATGTGGGACATAACTACTAAAAAGTCTTCCTTTGGGACTCATTTGTAACGTGGCTGGAGGCTACTAAACCCCTGTAAGCCCAGTTAACTCAGCCATCAGGTGCTGTAGTTGCATGGAACATTCCCAGAGCGGGGCATCCTCCTTCCCGCAGACGTGATGAACTCCTATTGCTCCGTGGTGCCGGACATCCTCAAAAAGCTGGGCAGTGGATAGAAAAGATGCATTCTCTTTGACACACAAAAGCAGCCTTGTACTACTGTAGCTTGTAGTAAAGTGTTTAATAAAGTACAGTATCAGAAACAAGAATCTAATAAAAAAGCTCCAAAGGTGAATACCATATATGTTGTTACATTTTCAGTGATAATTTAGGGAGTGAAGGATTTCTGAAGGATCCAGCAGAAATACAAACAACATAGAAACTGATTTTTGTCAATTTAGAACCAGAGATGTGCAAGTGTTGAAAAAACCGGTGTTTCTCACCAGGAAAAAGGAAAGCACTGGCAGAATATGATTTACTAATTATGTACTAAACACACTAGCAGCAGATGTCCAGTGCTAACGTGCTCCAAGTGTTCCCTTCAAACTAAGGACTGATCTGTAGCGCAGGTTGAAACTTGCGTCACTCAGTTTGCTTTTATTTAGCATAAGTCATAGCCTTTCAGAAATGCCGCGTGATTCATCAGGCTGGCTGTGTTTTTACTGTCTAGTTCTGAAAGGTGTGATTTACCGATAGATGTTCATTTGATGTACCAGCAATGAAACCAGTATTTGAAGCATTCAAATACCAAGTTTAATAGGCTTGGTCAGGATGGGGAGTGACTCTAGTGTGAAGAACGTAGGTGAGGTTGCTCAGCTGCCCCTCAGAGGGCTTGCTCTGTTCTCAGCTAGTCATCAGGCTGGTCTGATTGGTCTGTGTATGTACCCCAAGTGATGCACAGCAGCAGGGTAAGCACAGGACAGGTCCAAGGACATGCATACTCCGAACTAGAATCAGGTCATACCCCTTGTTTGGACTTTTTTTTCCTAAATGATGTCATCTATGCTTTGTTGATGTTACAAAATTTGCAAAACTGAGAGGTTAAAAAATACTGTACTAGCCTTTCTGTGGACACAGACTGTTCGTAGTCACAGGTGGCTAGTTGATGACATCTTTCCAGTAGTACCAGACTCCCGCAGAGACTCCTGAGAGGCCAAAGTAAGAACCTAACTTCCAATGAAAATTAAAAATATTGTATTACCCATTATATTGGCAGAAGAAAGTTTGCTTTTTTTTAAAGTAACCGTTGGGGAAGGAAAGCTTGTCCTTTTTGTTTTTTAAGTGCAGATCTTAGATCACTATCACTTCCCCAACTGTAAAGCTCTATGCTTACCTTTCTCCTGATTTCTTTCATAAATCCAAAAATCCACTTTTCCAGTGTGATAGTCACATAAGAAAGTAAGTCACAAGCTGTTGCAGAAAATAACTGAGATCTATAGGGACGAGAAGAAATTCTGTTCTTTGGGAATATTGGCAAATAATAATAATAATAATAAAAAAAAAGATTAGAGGGTTTATATGAGAACAAATACACTGATTCAAAATAACAGGAATTCATTTTTCCTAATTACCTGCAGTGTTTCTAAGGGACTATTTTTCAAACAGGAAGGTTACATTGACTACATTTCTGGATACAGTTTTTAATCTTAAAATAAATACCACCATTAGTGACTGATACTGCAGTTCAATGATCCGTATCAGGATGTGTATGAGCAGTACTTTTTGTATGCTAGAAAGCATTCATTGGCTTATGTATCATCAGTTTTCAAATAGATATGCTGTTACACCTCACTGCTATCACATTCATTTAATATTTGTTACCAATAAGGTTCTGTTGATAATGTTCAGTTGATAATTTATGTTTTGCAGGAATTCCAAAGTTTATACCTCAGCTGGCTAAGAAACATTGCTCAAACCTCCCCCTTAATCTCCAACTGTGCTGAGAAAGTGAGGAAGGAAACGACCTGCCAATTTAACATTTACAGAACTTTGTGCTGTGCAGGCAGTGCTGCAAGTCAGCATCTTCCTTCATTGGCAGGCAGATGCTGACCTCTGCATCAGCTAACATTTTTTGACTGTATCAATCTCAGAAATGTCATGAGCTTTTTAAAAAAATCAGAGCAGGGATAACCCCCATTATCAATGAAGAACCTGTAACTAAAGAGAACAGGGCTTTCCTGGAGTTCATTTAGACAAATGACTGCTGCAGGGGATAAGTCTCAGGATTTACATCTTCTGGAACTCAGTTTAAAATTTGCTTTTCTAAAAACTTTTTTACCTTTGATCTTGCTTTATGAGTTCTTCATGCATAAACTTATCCATTCACTTAAATATAAAAGATCTTATAAACCATTCTTCAGAAACTCTGTAAGTTGAAGAATGAGGTCAACATTTTCGGTTTCGTTTTTCATTCTTTAGGAGGTACCAAATTCTTGGCTAGTGATAGCATATATATGCCCAAAAAATAGTTTTCCAAATAATACTGCTCAACACAGATCAGAAGTCAGTAAACACACCACAGCCTTGATATTCAGAGATGCTGGAGATATGATAGGTTAAGTCTTTCTGAAAAGCAGGGTCCATGTTCCTAAAAACACCTCTAGTTGCAAACTCCCCTTCCCATGCAAAATGAGTTGAATCACTTTCCTTTTTTTTTTCCCCCTTTAAAGAAAGTAATGGCTATTTACACTTATCAGGCTACTCACATCAGGAATTCAACTAATTATGCATGCACAATCATCAAATGGTGCACCAGAGAGAATGTTTATACATGCTGAATGAAGCAACAATGGGAAGAATACAGCTCTGTAATATGGAAGGCAGTTGTAGTGTCAAAGATTTATCAGTTAGCTAAAGACACTATAGTTCAAGTTATAGGATACTACATAAAGAAATAAAAAAGGGTCAAGGGAAAAAAGGCATTAGGATTTAAAAACAAGATTTCTCTATATGAAATCATATTAAGGAAAACTTTAATAGGTAAATTATTTTCAAATATTTTATTTAGAGAACTATGAACTATTTTCTAATAATGCCCTTTACATAGTTGCATCTATAGAAAGCTAGTGGAGTGAGAGCAAAAAGATGTAGCATTAAAGGAACTTTCCAACAGAATGATTGGCTTATCTACAAAAGTAAACCAAACACAAATAATAAATCAAAGAGAACATTACATAAATATTTACCCTATCAAATAGAAATTCAGTGTCAGAATTTGGCGTTTAGGGTGGATTTGTGAGTATGCAGTCAGTGTAGAGCACTACAGCTCTTCATTTCTGCCTAGAAAGTTGTCAGTACAATGTAAACAGAGCATTTCTAGTGATATCCTCAAATTAACAGATCATAAGTCGTTGAGCCAGGAGTGAGGGAAGCTATACTAGTTTTCTACATGTTTGGCAGCCACTAGCTTTTTACAGGCTGCTATATATGCGTTTAATTACATCAGCCTCTTCCTTGTCCAGGATGCCCTTGTCCACATAAGCATCAGCTTGCTGATCAATGAAATCTCTCAGCTTTGAAAGATCATAGTCTGAAAAATAAGAATTCATTCGCACAATGAGTCATTGCCATTATACTGCTTCACCTAAGAAAGAATGTCATTGTAAAGTTTATCCAACAAATGCATTTTATCCAACACGAAGAGAATTCACTACAAGTGCAACTTGCAAAATGAATTTAAAAAAAACCAACACCTTCACGAAGTCTTTTTACATTTCATGGTGCTTTTAGTATTCAAGAGGAATAATCATCTCTTGCTCTTGATTGATTGCTGGCAAATGCTGAAGTAAGAATATTTTCGGGTCAAGAGATTTGGTGTTCTAGTCTGCATGGCAAAAGCTGTTGTTAAAACCCTATTTTCACAACTGTCATGGATTCAAAAGATAGCATTAAATGGACTGTTTCCTATTGAAATCCCAGTAAAATTCCCACTTACTACAAACACCTGTAGGGAAAATTCAAGAAAACAACTTCCTGAAAATAAATCGAAATAATACAACTCTTTACCTTGATACAGAACATAATATCCTGACATGAACAATACTGCAGTGAGTCGTCTTTATGACAGTGATAGTGTCAAAGTAGTCTTTGACAACCTTTGCATGTCAATCTGCAATACAGTGCTGAAAGACCCTCTCTCCTTTTCTGATAGATGGCTGCATCTATGCAGCATGATTCACACCACATGCATTAAACAGACATTTCCTATGCTGGAAAATAGCACTATCTTCCATGAAAATAATTCCGTTGTAGAGCAATCTTTCAAGTAACATAAAAAGGTAACCAACCTATTGTGTAGTCATAACTCTGGCAACAGATCCAGTATATTCAGACATAAACACAATACAAGTTTCAGTTACATAGTCTACTGCATAGAATGTAAAGCTTAATTTGTTAGAATGACAAGTTAGTAGTCTGGAAAACAGTGTCTTAAGGGTTCATAGAAGTTAAATGAATTAGTATCTTTCACAAAAGCAGATACATCCTGAATATTCCAGTATAAATTACTTATTCCAGAGAGAGAACCTTCAGAATATATTAATACCAATTTTGTAATGTAGTCCAATGTATATCATCATACAACAATAAATGGAAGGACCTTCTTTCAAACTGTACATTCTCAACAAAACCGACAATAATGACTTTCTGTCTTTTTATGGCTGAGTGACCAAAATTGCATAAAAATAGAAAGACATTAAGAAGCAAATTAATGCTTGCGATCATTTTTATAACAGTATAAGGCAATTTCAAGCAAGTAATACAGAAAATTGATATTCAAAACTCCCACTTCTGCAGAGGTGTCCTCTCCATATCTGAGTTAACAGGCACTTTGCCATTTGCTGTACTGAGGCCAGGATTTCACGTCTGGGCTGTTACTGACATTACTTGAGAGAATGTAACTTGTTTGTCTCTCCATCCTGTCTGAGTAAGAGGGACAAATAGTACCCAGCAGTTTAAAAATAAGGTTGGGAGATTTCGTTCATGTTGACAGAATGAGAGTCTCCAGTGAAAGGTACCATGGAATGGAAATGAATGGAAGAACAAATACTAAATTAATATAATATCCATATTATTCACATTAAAATTCCTGAGCTTATTTTTCTTCTAGAATAATACAACTCTAAGATCATTACGTGGAGATGTGAAGGTTTAAGTATTAAACACTGCGTATGGGATTACAACCATTAAGATATTGTTCAATTCTGGCTAATTTGTATATCTCATGGCAATTTAATTTGGTTTTTTTTTCCTAGAAATTGATAACTGTTAATTTCTAATACTTATTTGCAACCTATTAAATTGGACAAGTAATTAGAAAAATCAGCTTTGGTTTATATTCACCACAACAGCTGCAGCATTACACTGAGCAATGAAACTGCTACAGTAAATTAAGTGAGGTCATATTTGCATACTCAAATCAAGCTATTTGCCATTGCAATTAATCATAGAATTTACCTTCATTCCTAAATGGCTACTGTTAGTGTTATGAAACTATAAACTACCTAAGTATTTTCTGAAAAATCCGAACATGCTATTTGCATGTATTAGTGAAATGACTCACAGTTATGTTCTTTGGAGACTAAATGCAATAGAACACCCAGCAGCTGACGTCTATTGGTGGGAGTGATGTTAATTTACACAGGAGAGCAGCTGGTCTTAAAGGGCATTGGTTTCAAAGATCAAGCCAGGTCTGGGAGATTACTAAGGAGAGGCCCACAGAGCCTATAGATTGAATATCTGCAAAACAAACTTTGGACACAAAAGCCAATCAGGCCAAAATCTAGGCTTTTGACATGGTTCCCTTTAAATCATCCAGTCCACTCAAGTTTACTCACCTCCTTAACAGGCAATCGATATTTTTAAACTGGAAAAATGCAAATTTACATTTCCAGGGTCATTAGTCATTGAATCGATAATAATTTCTACTGAAATTCATACAAAGTTAAGGATCTACAAACATTTGCCTGAAGAAAACCTAAACCTCTTCAAGTATATTCAGTGAGTAAAACAATCCATGAATAGGGGTGGAAGAGACTGGCCATTCACAAATTTGTGAATCACTTTTCTGCTGTCTCTCAGGTGCTAGCTGGAAGTGGAGAAATGATTGATGAGCACATCAATAACCCCTAATCTTGTACTGAAGAAACTCAGTGCAATGCATTCATGGTTAGATAAGCTTACCCTGCCTGCACTTCCTTTAACATCATCCCAGGAGAACTGAATTAGCATTTTACAAAAATAAAAAGTATGGAAAGGCACAATAAAGATAATGTATCTGAAGAGTAAGAACGCTATGCTAATTCTGTTGTAACTTACACTCACTTTAAGGCCCATTTCCATTGCCAGAGGACAATAAAGATATTTTAGTGCAAATGAAAATCCATCTACGCAGAAAGTGTGCATCTTAATGCATTCACAGGCATATAAAATACTATTGATCTGCAGTCACAGCCATTTTCAGACTGTAGCAGTGCAGAGGAAATGTTACTATGAAGAGGAGTGAGGGGCTGCCCAGTCAGTATTGTGATACAAAGAAGTAATCATGCATGACTGAGATCTAATTACTATAATGAGTACATTGATAATCAGAAACATTTATTAGAATTGGCAGGAAAACTCTTGAGCAAATATGTATGCCTGCTGCTAATTGCCATCGCTGCCATTGTGTGGAAATGATTTTAGAGATGGAAAAATTTTTTAAAAAGTCTTTTCTATTACAGAGTTTCTGCATAGGAAAATGAATGTGTTGGGCTGTAGGCATGCACTCATCTCTGAAATGTAATTCATATGCACTTCAGCTCACAGAGAGGGTGGCTAGATTACCCAGGGCTAATCTCATCTCAGATCCCCCTCTGCTTGGCTGGTGCAAGAAGGATCGTTCTCAGCAGGTGCCAGCCGTACCCCATGGATGGACCCCTCAGCTAGGGACCTTCACCTACAGAGCAGCTGATGGCAGAGACAAGGGATAGGAGACTGGTTTTATGTAAGACCTTGAGGGCAAAAATGATATGGATAAATAAAGATCTGTGAAAAATAAGCTAGAAGTCCTGCTGCTGTTAGCTCCCTTGCTACAGCTCTCACACAGCCCCGCCTTCAAGGAACAGTCAAGTAGTGGGGCAGCTGGCAAGCATACCCTGCGCAGCTGCTTCAGTCACTGCTCCCCCTCTACACAGCTTTGTGTGTGAGAGCTACAAGTCATTAGAGTTGATTTGGGCTGTAATCCAATATATTACAGTGCTAGTGACATAAGTTTGTGTCTTAACTATTTATGGTTATGAAACAAAACTCACTGCTGTTTGTGCTGGCATGCACAGTGCTAGCCAGATGCACTGAGCTTTTCTAGACACATCCAGTCATTTAAAATGCACTTACCTCATGTATAAAATCATAATTAAAAGATATGTTGAACCAAGAAATGAAGTACTAGACAAAACTGATGTACTGTTGCCCACCATGACTATCTGGACAGCACAGGGCTAACGTCGAGCTGGTTAGTCACTGTGTGTTTTGTGCCCAATGGATGTTCAAGTCAGTTTACAGGAATTTGCCATCGTTTACTATTTTCATTCATTGATTTAACTTTTACATAATCTGTATTAGTTAAATCTAACACCACTAATTATCACTATAATCTAGACAAGCACAATTTCACATTACTATTATTTAACTTACAACATAATGCGAAGTTATACAATACAATATAAATTACATGCTTTGTAATGCATATGGTGCCCACCCCAATGTTAAGGCTTTTTTACTTCATACCTTCTTGGTTACCTTGTTTGTTGTGGTTTTTTAGCCATTCTATGTTCTTCCTGATTGCTTCCAGATATGCCTCAGCTTTCCCTAGAGGAAAGGATGAGAGAGAAATCAGGCACTTACATCAATGATTGATGCAGTTTGCTTAACTGGGTGAAGTTGGTCACAGCGAAGGCAGATTAAAACTATTCTTAGTTTCTGTTTAAAAGCTGAGTCCTGTCAACCTTAGTCAGGCAAAATTCCCACAGATGGCTAGCAGGTTTTGCCTGTGCAAGATTAGTCATCCACAAACTGAGGATCATGGCTTTTTTGATCTGTATACATAACTTTTGGTGGTATCTGCAGATACTGCATGCATAGATTAAAGACAATTTGTAGCTTTTTGATCATAACAATTGTTCAGCGAAGATGAAGCTGTTAAGACAGCAAGAAATGACTTAAATTAGACCAAAAGCTTTGTGCATCTGCTCATACACAAAGTGTCAGAAAACTCCTCCATACAGTAGTACTAACAGCATACGGCAAATCTAAGATTGTGATATTTTGGAAAGGCAAGTTGAAATATGGCTACTTATATTTACTGAGGAGAAGGATGTATTAACATTACCATAATACCCCTTGTTATAGCTGAAATTTTAAAGTGATGGATAATTTTGGACCAGAAAGCACACAGGACAGAATTAGTTCAAGGATTACCTAATAAGGTCCCTAAGGAAATATTTCAGCTAATGGATCTTGAATTCTTAGCTTGGCTGGAGCTTTATTGATGTAATGTTCTTACATTTGTCACAAAAAACCCCTAGTCTGATTAGCATGTAGAAGGCTACTACTGCCAACTGTGCATGTCTAGTCCCATTAGTAAGTGGATACAGTATTAGATATACCATCATTTTCGAGCTGGGAGTGCAGAGTTTGCTTTATAGTAAGTTACTCTGTGAAAGAGCAAAGGGAATTGCATGATGAGATAAAGAATTAAATACTGATCCAATCTAAATTTCTAAAAAGCTATTGGGCTGAACATTTTTCTGAAGGTAAAGGAAAATGACCTGAACCAAACTGAGCAGATAAACCTTCAGTAGACAAGCAAAACACATTATTTACCACGTCGCTCAGCTATTGAGAGAGTTTTTCTTTACTGTGAAATTAGACAGCCATCTTGAGCTATTTTCCTCTTCTATGCTCAAATAACCACTGCTGGAAAAAATGCCACCTCCTATCTGTGAGTGGCTAATAGTTTCTATGTCTGCATTGCCCACAGGACTGAACCAGGTGACCAACGATCTACAACCTGCTGTAGCCTTGATTATTGCAATTCATAACTGAGCATGTTGCAGTGAAAACACATGCATCCAAAAAAGTACGAGCATAAAACAGCACCAGGGCAAAACAGATTATAAGCAATTCTTTTAGCCAACTGTCTACAAAACATAGATGCTCACGCTGGATCCTTATCAATAAGGACCCACTGAAAGGTTTCTGCACCAACAAACATCCTCCTTCAAAAGTTCGGCACTGTAAGGAGGTACTCTGTCCCCTGCAGATTTGTTTTGAGATATAGCAGCTGATTTGCACCCCATGAACGGAGCAATTTCAGCTAGTACAGTCTAAAGTAGCATGTGGCATTATGTGTCATGCTGAGGCAACTAGGATAATAAAAGTACTACTGAGCTAAGTTTGCTTATTGAGACACTAACTTACTGTAATAAATTTTCAAGTTATGTAAAACAGGTTAATTGCTGATGACCCTTAACCTCTGGCAGTGAGTAATGCAAATTGCTTCGCTTTGCAGAACTTTTAAGTACCTTTCGGTACCAGCTCCTTCTAACACAAACTAGAGAAATCAGTGGGCTCACTCAGAATATTGAATATCCTGATGATCTGATTTCACTGAAAAGCCACAGATGCCAAGAAGCAAAATCTCTCTGCGCTACTGTGTCAAAATGCATTTTGCCCCTCAAAAGGGGCTATGAATTCGGTGAAAGATTATGGCTTTACTCAGCAAGAAATATAGTTTCATGTATTTAAAAGTAAGCAAATAAGTACACTTCCGAATCAAGCTGTTGTGTGCTGACTCCCAGTAACTATAAACTGAAGATATTTATGCTAACACAATGGAAAAAAATACCAAAGACAGGAAAAGATTCCAATCACTTGGAGTGTACATATGTAGCAAAAGCAATGTCTATTTTGTACCTCTGGGCTCTTCACTGTTTCCTGCTGCATTTTGTTCTTCAATTTTTGTAGAATCCTTTGAAATTTCATATTCCTTTTCCATTTTAGCTGCTTCTTCCTTTGTACTGTCTGCTTCTTCACTACTCTTGTCTAAAGAAATAACAGTAAGAGCAATTTTGTATCAAATGTACCAAAAGCTCTTCTAAATCACATCAATACAATCTTTAGGAAGTAAAACATTTTGACTGATGATTGAGGAAAAACCTTATTGGTGTTTGGCTCAAAGTGGTTTCTAAAGGTCATCTCTACCCCAGACCTCTGGAAACAGGAATGCCTGTTTCTGCTCTTATAAACAGTAGCTGAATACAGGTGACTAAAATGCAGTAATAGATAGTTCATAAAGGCACATCCCTCTGTGCAGAGAAAAATGACAGGAAATTTCCATTCACTAGATCCAAAGTCATCATAGAATGATTTTTTTATTATTTGAGTCTTAAAAAGCATTGATACAGCTTGCTTTTGTATATGTGTAATTTCTAGACTGACTGAAGAAAAGGACAGTGAATATATACTTCTCAAAGACAAAGACTGGACAACTAAATAAAAATTCCTCTCCTGTTGTGTGTTTAGACATCCGAACTGTGGCTACGGGTCCTTGAGGGACTGTATAGTCAACTAGCACTCTGGCTTCTAAAGCCATTAGCACACTAGCTGAATAGATTAAAAAAATGTGTTATTCCAGGAGAGAAAATTGTAGAATAAATACCTGCTGGTAGCTTTGTTCTGGTTTGAGTGGAAGGGTTCTCAAGTTTCTTCTTTGTCTGCTCAGCTATCATTGTATCTAAGTTTTCTAGAAATCAAGGCAAAACAAAACCAAACCCCAGTTATTCTTCAACAGTTATGATGCCAAATCTATACTATACTCTCTGCAACACCAGTTTGAATGGTAAGTACAAATCTAAAAGAACAGTCTTCACCTCATGCCCCTGAAGAATTGATGCAGAGCCAACATTAAAAGAACAAACAAATAGTTCTATGGAACTTTGATCAATCTTATTAAAAAACCCCAACTAAACCATGACAATAGGTGTACCTAATAGAGCCAATATTCATAAAGACAGTAAATGTGTGCATATATATTCTGATTATTTAAGCCACATTAGTCACAAAATATAGATAACAGTATCTGTAGCAATTTATTCTGATGAATATATACAAGACTGTGAAATACGTGCTTCATCCTGGTGGGAAAATATTATGCGAAACTGCTTATCTGTCTGGATTTTATATGGTTTCACTGGAAAAGAAGTCTAATAAAAGGTTATAAATCGTATTTAGATGAAATAAATATGTAATATTTAAATATGTAAATTGAACTGATTAGAACAAATTTTTTTTAAAGTTGCTGAAGTCAAGCATTTACCTGAAAACCCAGTAGACAGCCATGGCCATGTATACAGCTTTAGAAGTCTAGAAAATGTTTTTCTATGCAAACTTCAGGGCTGAACTCATCTGATTTGAAAGTAAAAGCATTTTTTCATCAAGATGGATGTTTCAGATATAAACATTGTATGCTTATGTGGGGAAAAAAAAAGTCCTTTTGATACAATACTTAATAGACATTCACAAATACATCATACAGCCTGCTGTTTTCCCTCAGTCGTATTATGGACATGGTGTTGAATTTTGTTTCCCTTTATCAGCTCTCTTTAAAGGATCAGTTAAACATGGATCCAAAATTTGATAGACGCCAGCTAGTTGGTGGGGTATTTTTGAGAGACTTGGTTTTGAATTGTCAATATTCCCTTTACATAAACAGCTAAAATATTCAGTATGAGATGTAGTAACTGTGGCAGAATAGATATTATAGGGCTAGTCAATGTTTTAGATCATATCTTCTGTGTAAGGCCAACATTTTTTCCATCAGCCAGGAGCATCTTTTTCCATCAGAAAGATACTCAGCACTGAAAGCTAAGGATTAACTTTTTAGCAAGCACATTTCTCTTCGTGGCAGATCACCATAAGCAATTCTGCCTACCATCTGATGAGAAATCACATAATCCTGTCTGCCCAAGTCCTCTATATTTTGTTATTTACATAGAATTAAAATATAAGCAGCTTTTGTTGGCACCCTGCCTGATTGCACCCTGTCAATTCTACATTACATTAAGGTTTTTTTGTGAAAACTATTTTCATTTTGTACATGTCCTTTTAATGTGATTTCTGACCTTGCCATATGCCCTAAACTAAACAGGTCTGGGCTGGGTTACAAGCTGGATCAGACATACTGATGAAGAAAGAAACCAGTTGAAATTACAGTGGTGGTACTGATGCCTCACTAATCACTTGATCCAAAGCTTATTGAAAGGACTGTAAACATTCCTTTCAGCCGAGCTTAAGATACTATTTTTTATCCTGAAACAGTACCATACTAGTATTCCAGCAGGAATATAAGGATTTCTCTGTTGCAAGAGGCACAGTTTTTAGGATAAGATTTTACAGCTAAGAACTTAAAAACCCTTTGTAAATTCAAGTGAATAGATTATTCTCCTTCACTAATTCATGCAAATGCAAAAATGTTGCTGATTTGAGACCTTAATGCAGCAAAATCTATTAAATTAGTCTTAATTTTAAGTGTAAACATGTTATTTTAAAATAAATAGGAGCATTTAAATGTTTAAAATGCCACACATATGTAAGTGCATTGATTCATAAGTGCCTTTCATGTTCTGTCTTAAAAGTGTCTGCATTTAGGCACTGCTGCAGTAAGCTTGCATTAGCGGAGAACAAAGACTCCACCACAAGATGGATTTATAACCTGCTTAGACATTTTTAGATTTAAATGTCTGCATACTGATAATATTTCCAAATGGTTTTGTTATGTTGATAGACTGTAGTGTTTAAAAGTTGTTCACATATCCACATACAGCATATGCTACTGAAGGCAATAGGATTTATACTCCTCCATTATTCAGTTACTTCTATAAATCCTATCAGGAATTCTACAGTTTGTCTGAGTCTTTTGATTTGGCTAACAATGTCATTTGAGTTCAGTATACGAGTAATAAACAATATTTATTACTACTTTGTCAAGTACAGTAACATGGTAATATGCATTATTTTCCAGCCATATGCATTGAACAGCTACATCTGTATATGAAGCATAATATGGCAATGCTGACCACTAATGATCCAAGCTTTGCGACTGAAGCCAGACTGAATATGATATTCCATTTTCGGAGCTTTATTTTGTCAGTAAAGATATGGACAAATTTATATGACAGGCCTTTTAATAAGGACTGCATTTTACAGGAGAGATACTGAAGCTATCTTGCTAGCTGGATGGCACATCAACATGAATCTCAAGATTTCATAAGCAGCCGTTATTTTCTGCACGACAGAGAGGAGTTAATATGTAAGCCTGCTCATGTTTATGGGGATCATCTGGTGTACCTACATATATATCATTGAGAGAATATTATTGCCCTTTTCCCCCTTCAGAATTAATGTCTTTAACAGCTGGTATTGTTTCAAAACATGTTTGTACTTGTCATATGTGGCTAGGCCAGGGCTGAACAATGTTTGCTCTGAGTTACACTGATGGAGTGAGTCATCTTCTCAAGTGAGATGTGCCTGGCCAGCAGCTAAGCAACTGCATGTCGTATTTGGAGGTCTAACAAGAATTGATTACTTTTCTGGTATCGTTTCCCTAGCAACGTAATTTTTACAGAGGAAGAGTTTAGAAAGGTACTGACCTTTCTGCAGAGCTGGCCACTTATTTGAAATGGCACTAATTAAAACAACAGAACAATAACTACTGGGCTAATGGAAGTGACCTACGTTGGTAAAATAGGTCACTCCTCTGGCAGCCAGCTTTCCGCGGAGCAATATAATCTCATCACTCGAACCAGACATCAGGAGTCAGAAGATCTGGTTTCTGCCTTGCCTCGCTTTCTAACTTGCTCTTTGATCTGGGATGACTCACTGAGGCATTCATGCTGCAGGAGGGCTCCTATTTTGAGTAGGCATTCTGAGATGTCCTAGGCCTAGTTTCTGCAGGCACCGATAGATACTATTAATTGCATCTGAAAATGCAAATTCCCAGCACTTTTGAAACTCTGAAGTCCTTCGAATTGGGCATCCAAAAATCTGAATCGCATAAAAGCAGAATGCTTATCTTTACTCTGGGAGAATGCACTGCGGTAACACCCTTTAAACCCATGGAAAAAGATTCTATGTGAAAAAATAACACAAATTAAGTTACTTTGTTCTTATTAGAGAGGCGGAAACTAATGTACCCATCTGAATATTTAATGGAATTAGTAATGGGAGCCTGGAATGGACCCTTCTCTACAGACAGATTCATGGTGTTTTCTGGACTCTTGCAAATTTTCCTGCAAAGGGTTTTTTCCATCTGCATAATTGGCTTGCACCTGGGAGGCAGTTTCACATTCTATCCTCATCAAATTGACTGAAGCTGAGATTTTACATCATTAAACTTCCACAGAAAGACCTGCTTTGCTGTTCTGTTTTCATACAGCATAGAAAGGCCATGTTTATTAAAGGAGGAAAAGGGATGATCTTGGTACCTGAAATCAGTCTTAATGATAGCTAAAAAATCGGTTTACTTAATGAGTTCATACGCTACAGTAGCTTCAGCCGGAAAGCTTTGTGCTGATGACTGCTTGTACAAGATGCACATATTTCAGGCATTAAAAAAGCACAGTTCTCCCAGGGCTCTTCTGTCTCCAGCAGCAGATGATCCTTAAGAGTTTCTAAGGTCTTTTTCCATCTGTGACAAAACTCAGGACATCTCAGCATTTGCTTGTGACTATTCTGTGGGGAATAGTGTACCTGATTAATTCTTTGGCCAAATCCTCCTTTTAGTTTGCATGAGTGCAGGTCCAAGAACTGTCAACACCCACCGTATTTTCACCAATGTAGCCAAAAGCAGAGCTTGACTTTTAGTCAGCTCATATATGTATTGTGCATATGTCCTATAAACTCTTAAACTGAGACGAACAAGAGAAATCCCTCCATTATGGAATTACAGATGGGTCTCAGCCTTGCAAATCCACCCTGCCTTACATGTCAAGATATGGCATTTTCTTTCTGAATCTTCCTGTTTGACTGATTCATCATGATGGTGTGTCTGAGGCCTAATGCTGCCATGAGGAATGACATGTCAGTTGACAAGCCCCAGGTAGTGGCATCACTTGTAAATGGATTACAGGCAAGATGGTCAGTGATTTGAAATAAAACCAGCACCAGTATTACTTGGCATTCAGATTAAAAGCAAATAAAAAAGTAAAACACAATTAAATATATGTGTTTTGAGGTGAACAAAGCTCTGACCAAGCCTCCTTTATTGTCCTTATTAAATTCCCTACCTCACAGACTATTTCTCAGATTTATCCTTTCAGTATTCTACAGGCATTTCCTTTGCATTACTCTAGGTCTCCTAGAGCTGTGTAGTGCAGTCCTTTCCTAATCCTTTCCCATCTTGAAGTTGCTATGTGGCCTGTGCACACATTTTAAGTATTTTGATAGCATGCACTTTACAAGCATGACGGTTTGGGACTGAAGCAGCACACAGCCGCCTCTACTGCAGGAGTGGGATGGAGCTTAGTTTTGAAAGTTCAGTGACACCCTCTTTACCCTGCACCCACACCTTCATCTCAAATCATAACTTACGGTCTCAGTGCTCAGCTGTCAACAGAGAGATACTGAATGCAGAAAGTAAGGGGTTTTTTATGTAGCTATTAAATACAGTGAGAAAAAATAAAAGCATTGCCCTCCTTTCTTTAGAAACACAAACCACTTGGTAGGATGCAACACCTAGATCTTCAGGAACTAAGCAATATACTTGTCAAAAGAGATGTTACAAGGAGATGGAGATTTCTTACAAAGTATCCGGCTGGGAAAGCATAGAGGAGCCAGTGAAGGGAAATGGAAGAAGAGGCAATATATTTGCAAGAAATAGCTGCAGATTTAAAGGGTATGTAGTGATAAGCAAAGGAATGAACTGCAATATATTTTGGTTCTTGTACACATGATTTGATAGTCATGTAATATGGTAGGAAAAAGTAATACTAAAACTACTGGATCTCTCCCCCCAGAAAATCTGAGAAAATTTAGATCCTATCAATACTGGAAATACTATGCTCTCACATATATTGTCACCCATTTTACTGTAATGTGTAATGGTCCTGGTTTTAAAGAACTTTTCACACTGTAACTACCCATTTTTTTTTCTATGCAGCAAGAGTCTGAATGGGGTAAAATAGGAGATAAGATCTAAGCAGGTGGGACAAAAAAACATTCATGTGTTTGTGCTAATGCAGAAGTAGCATGGGACAGACATGGATGAGATATGGGATGAGGCTACAGAAAGAAAAGCTATGAAGTTGCAGTGGGGTCTGCGACTGACATACTTCCTAGATTCCAGTCTTGTCTGGGACCTTTGCACACTCTCTGTCCCCACGTCCTTCTATCTTACCTCCATGCAAATTCATCTTGGTTTTAACTATTCACTTGTACTTTACACCATCACAGCTGCTCCTCTGTATTTGGCCCACTGCCCCCATCTGAGGTGTCCCTGATTTGTACTTTTCAGATATGTGAGAGTCCTTAATCTTCCTAAGAGCAGTACAGTATACTGGCATCTGTGTCACCTTAGTTCATCAGATACAAAATAAATAGCAGAGAAAAGAGCTGCCTGAAATTAAATAACTCCCACTGGCAGCTGTATGCCTCAGTCATATGATAAAGTAATACTGGGCAAGGAAAATCACCAAAGGAAATTCAGATAGGGAAAATCGATTAAAGATTTTAATGTTTATGATGAAAACCCACAGTAGCAACAAAGAGCTCTTGGAAAAAAAGGACATTAAAAAAGAAAAAGAAGGTATTATGCATGAATAATTCCTGTATGAAATACTGTCAGTGCCCTTCATCTCCCAGGCCAAAATGAAGGAAAGAACAAAAGGTCCACATGACACTGTCCATATATCACTTGCAGCCTCCGGCACTGGTTTATCCACACTTTCCCTCACGCCTTTGAAATCACACAGTCTGCATCAGGGAGCATCTGCTTCTGGAGACAGTGAGTAGGGGAAGGATGATGCCAGGCTGTGCTGTGATCTGCTCTTTGCCTCTCACTCTTGGCCCTATGCCTGTTCTAGCCTAACTAAACAAATACCAGGATCAGACCTTTGGCCTGCAGCATCTGTGCTGATGAGAACTTCAGGGATTAGTCACAGTATTCAAACGAGTCCTCTTCTCCCAAGAAAAGGCCAGATTGTGTCTACGATGCACTGGCCCACGTCGGGGAAATTGCAAAGCTTTGCCTTCATCAGAAGTGGAGCTGTGGAGGGTACCAGGCGTGAACGCGAGAGACAGAACAGGTATTCCATATTTCTTTGCAGGGAGAGGCGGGGACATGTTAAAAATCAACACTGGGGACTTTCTGCCTCTTCTATTTCCTCTGGATTTTTTTTTCATGCAGCCTCAGTCTGTCTAAAAGAGGTATTATAGTAAAACAATATCCCAACAGTAACTTTAGAAAAGGACCGAACTAATGAGCGTACGTATACCTTGGCAATAGTTCACCAATAAGCCATCCATCCCCCTATTGCTAGTGCGCCCTGCAGTTTGCTCTACTTTCCAATTGTCCATGGAGAACAAATGATGAGGGGGTAGAAGAGGTAAACATAGAGACATCTGTTCATGTCCATTTCTAACCAACACAATCTCCTACTCAGTCACGGGGGAGAGTGTGGATTCTGACAGTGAGTCAGAGCTAAGGGGAGGCGGTGTGAGAGGTGGCTTTGGTTTGGTCTATGGAGGGAGGCAGCTGTGACTCAAACACTGCATACTGATGAGCTGGAGCAATTTCTCTATTTCCCTCCTTATTAAAGGGGGGTTTGCTCCCCAACCAGTCTGCTACGGGCTGTGTGTTGTGCACTGTGGCTCCAGTAAGCTAAACGCTCTACTACAAGGAGGTAAAAAGTGGGATCCCCCTCAGAAAGAACAAAGCTACAGAGTGCTTAAACTTAGTTTTCCTCCCACTCCTTTGCCCCTTTCTCTTCTTCAACATTGTTTGGTTGTGGAAGATACAGAAGTGCTGGTTTAGAAGCTGAAAACAAAACGACTAACCTCAACCATAAGATGTGATAAAATACGTATCATATGTACAGTATCAGAGTGAAGCTTCTATATATCTGTGAGATAGAGAAGTACTGATGGCAAAAGTTTGTGCTCTCGGTACTAGTAAAAGAGAACTCCACACAAGAATACAATGTGCACATAACTACATTACATTTCTAGGGTAACACTTCATTGGATAACGCAACTTTCATTTGGCTGGGGTGGCAGTGGATAAATTTGCTACAGATCTATCTTGTAAGCAGCATACAGCAGGAGAATATAATCAATGTACTGTGTAAAAAGTATTCATACATACACAGTGGTGCCTCTTAAGAGTCTGGCGATCATCTTTGAAAGCTCTATTTTTGTTATGGTCCACTAGGCTCCAATTACAAATATTTCCTAGAACAGTCCTAAAAATCACTCATTATTTTGGTCTTATTAGTGGGAGATGACTTACAAATGTATCCGAACAAACTGGCAGAAACCATTTGTTCCTGCTTCTAAGCTGACAACAATATTATTAAAATAAATGTATTACAAAACCATAGTTAACTTTACATAATTACTATAAGTAGAGCTTTTACCAGGATGGTTGTGGACTGATATGCTTTCATTTTAAAATTAGCTAGATAGCCTGGCATACACAGGAAAAGTCACTGAGCACACAGAAAATTCTTCTTTGTGTGGTGTAGATGAAGCTTTTCCTTAATATTTATCTGGTCTGTGATAGATGGCTCTGACAGAAAAGCTATCAGACTGAATCTCCACCATGAAACGACTCAACAGGCAGAAGGAAAATGAAGGAAAATATGACATTATTCACAAACTAGTATTCAAACAGTGTAAGTATCTATGCAATGAATTCCTTATTCTGCTCTGCTGAAATCAAAGTCAGTTTTGCTATTGGCTCGAACAGCACTTTTACTCTTGAAGCACTCAGCACCATAAGGATATAGTCCCTTCAGTTCTGCACGGAAAATTCAGTATCAGCTATTTATGCAACAGAAACAGTATGAATGCCATGAATAATGAAACATTTTATGCTGAATCAGTCATAACTTCTCTGAAAGCTTCTTGCTGCTTTCCACTGGTCATTATGTGGAGAGATTCCAACTCTTTCATTCCACTCTGTCACTGCACCTTTGCCAACAGCAATCGTTGTTTCAGTAACTGTCCTAAGTCCTTCCCAATACTCAACCTGTTCAGGAAGAACAGCCTGTTCCTCTAGCAGGCTGAGGCAAGCAAGAATCGTTCAGCTGTTTGGGCAGCATTTGCTGGGTGCTGACGACCCACCCATAGGTGGATAGGTTGATACCACAGTTGGATCCAGATCCACCTCTGTAACTGTGATCCTGTGTCATATGATTAATTACTTTATGCTTTCTGTACCAACAACGTTTGTCTACTCTTTTAATTACAAAAATTATTTTAAAGCAGCTTTCAATCTTCAGAGGGCAGATAGGCTTTCTAGAAAGATTTCTGAAAGCCATTGAACAGGCTAGAAACATATCACGAGGCTTTCACTCCACAGAAGAATTTGCTCCCAGTACACCAAAATACAGCATTCAGAGTTAAGAAAGAGTGATAGAAAATCGTGGCATTTTGCCACAGCAGGGCAATTATCAATATGATGCGTTTCAGCTGAATGCACATTTTATATCAGTTACAGCCTTTCTTTGATGCTTTCAGAGATATACTTTCTGAATACATACCATAAAAGATAGGCAGTACTTTTTCTCCTCTTTGATTTATATGAATACATTGCTTTTGGCTTTCCGGGTTCTGTGTCACAGATTATATTTAGCATATGGAAAGCTTTTAAATATGTATTACATAATATTGAATATGTGTATAAAACATGAACTTCCTCTTCCTTGCATTTGTATGTGCGTGCATGTGTGTTTCTTGCACCACACTGCAGCTAGATCCTTTGTAACTTAAAGCTAAACCTAATAACATCATTCACCGCAGCAGCAAGATACTTTCCCCTAGAGTAGGATACAATGATGATGACATAATGCTGTGGTTTTCAAATCCCAAACCAGCTGTTACTGGTATATGCATTCAAATTCACAGTCTCTGCATCTGTGCAAGAGGCACAAAAGCTTGTGACTTGATTCAGTAAATGATTTATTATTTTGAATGTATAATTGAGGGACATAGTTTACGCATGGCTTCAGCCATAGAGCGGAGAAAAGTAATTTAGGCAGTTTCCTACTGTAGTAAAACAGAGAAAGGATATAATCCATCTGCACGGACCCAGTAGATATTTTCCACCAACTAGCATGGGATCTGCTCACTGATTTTGGACTGAGGGAACAATTAAAAGCTGCCATTTTAAAAAACTGTTTCTTCTCTCTGACCAACATTCATACTGATTCCTTTATCTGCTATAAACAAACACAGCTGGGCATCTATCCCCTAACCCAAACTGCACCAAGAAACACAGTATTAATTCAAGTATTACTGGGCATATTATGTTCTAACTTTTAGTGGAGTAAGGGTGGCAATAAAATTGCTGCCATGCTTATGGATACTGCAAGAAGCTAAGATTCTCCTGTGCTTGCTCTTGAATATTTGAGAATATTAGCTCAATAAATGAAGGTCAGCTTTAAAGTCACATCTCAACAGCAAATCTAAAAAAAGAATACCACAGAACCAACTTGAGACCTATGAGAAAGCTTTTTCCACTACAGTAAGTTGCTTTGGTGGAGTACAAAATCCATCTCTGCATAAATCACTCATCTGCAAGGCAGAGTCTGGATGCATCAGTTGATAGTCTTACTTTAAATCCAGACTAAATCAGACCTCTGAAACTCTTAACCTAATCCCTGCCCTCTGTACTATGTCATCATGGCAATTTGTTTCCAGGGTTACAGTATTTATTTACTCAAAGTAAAGCCAATGTGAACAACTGCCCTGAATTTTAGCAGGAAAAACGCATCCCTAGTGTAATTCCATTATCTGAGTGGTCTTGCGTCAGGGATGAATTTAGCTTATTAAGTTTTGGCACAACACTATCAGTGAGGGCAATATCTGCTCAAGCCATATTATCTTCATTTGTAGAATGACACTGAAACCACTGCGCTTGTAATCAACCATTTCTTTACGTGCATCTTTCTCTAAATGTACAGGCAGCCAGAGAAATAAAGAGCTGAACTGTAGCAGAAGTTGTCCAAATATTCCAGAATTTGAGGACTTCTCATAGAAAATAAAGGGATAATCTCGGTCAGAGATATAATTAATTCTTTAGCGAGGAGGTGCAATCATGCACTGAATGTGAATCACGATCCACTAGATTTTTTGTAGCCAAGTAATTGATAATCAATCCATACAGTTACAGTTGCATCAATCAATCATGTATCTGCAACAGCCCATACCAAACAAGCCAGCAGAAGTCATGAAAGATCATTGACAGTCCTATCTGTGCGACAGGCTGATTTATTAAGCTGAGAAATTGCCCTGATCTAAACAAAAACTTTTCAGCCTAACCCAGACCAGGAATACTTCAGAAAAATAAAAGGGTTGTGCAGAGTTTATGCAGATAAGCCTTTCTTCTGTAGCTCTACTTGTTTTAACTAGAAAAACTACCAACAGCTAATATAAAAGAGTTTGTAAAAGCCAGGAGAGGTGTGTAAGAAAACAAAACAAAACAAAACAAAGAACCCAAACCAGGCTGTTCCAAAATCCTCCTTCAGGAAATTATAACAATTTCACAAAATCTGCACAGCCACAGACTTTAAAATGGATCCAGGAAAGAGTGCTGCAAATCTACTCCTGTGCCAAGATGTAACACCTCCCATAGGCGGAAGGCGTTTTACTTGGTAGAAGACCACAGCATTAGGTCCCGTCTACTCTAGCTACTTACAGATGACAGATTAAAGGTGCTGAAGTGCTGGATTCTTTCTGGAAAATGCAGATACCTGATCTACCACAATATAACTGAGCAAAACACTAATCTTCCCGTGACATAAAGCCATTGAAATCAAGTGCGCTTCACAGGTGTGGAAGTGGATTAATCCTCTAAACACGTTTCTGATAAATAACCTTTCCTTCATTAGATGGAAATATTAAAGCAGTATGGAATTCAACATTGCTGTAATGAATGATCAATCATTTAGAAGTAGCGCTTTAACATTTTGAATGAACAAGTCTGAAACAGGACTCATAAGAGCGAGGAAGATGAGAATATAATTATCACTGCTGGCAGAGTAAGAACATAGCATAGCATAACACTGTTGCATCAAGTATGTACTCTCACCCAGATAGGAAACTCCTTCTTCTGGTGTGATTGTTCCATATTTAACCATCATCTTCACAAAATCAATCAGGGTTTTCATGATAGTTATCAAGGTCTCCTTCTCTTTTGCCTCCGTCTCTGTGTGAGGAGATAAAGCAAAACTAGTCAAAGACTTCAGGCAACTCAGAAAAACTCAGTTCTGAAAACTCTGCACAAACTACATGCATAAAAAATGACCTACTCACTAAAAAGAAAATGCTGTGCTGGATTAGCAAAGAGAACTCCTATATGTGTTTCCCTTTAAACTGCTCCTGTAAAGTACAGCTGAATATCCTTTAAAATTTCAGGGTTTGGTTCTTTATAGCTTTTTGTCTTGAAGGTCTACGTTATGGAAGGCAAATGGTAGTAATTCCATTTTACAGATAAGAACACTAAACACACTGAAATGAAGTGACTTGACAGAGTTCAAATTGCTGGTCAGAAGGCAGATACAGGCAGAATTTTCTACAGTCTCTGTCTTTTTCTTTTATTTTTCTGTGAAGTACTTAACAGACCAGTCTGGCTCTGTATGAGGAAGGTAGCTCAGAGATCCTTTCTCCTACAAGATCCATGGGTTCAATGACAAAAATATGAAGTGTCTCAAATGAGATTGTTACTCTGCATGAGGCCATGATCCAGGTACTGGGAAAACAGTATTACTTGGTTGGGAGAATCATGACTCCAGAATACGATACAATGATTTTTCATTATAAAAATCCATTTTTCTTGACCATAAGTATGTCTGACTATCTTCATGATCACTGCTTCTTAGCTTTCTTTTTCCACCGTGCTTATCTGCTGAACAATATAACTGCTATTTCTGCATTAGCAGCATGAAACTCCCCCATCACACAGTTACACAAGCTCTTCCTGCACCCCAGGTTGTCACTGAGGGACCCAACAGAGCCAGGGGCACTGTCAGACAGGGACAGTCAGAAACATACTCCCAGCCTTGGCAGAGGGCCAGCCCCTTTGCAGAACTGCTGAGCACGGTTTTGACTGCTGCCCGTAATTTAACACACATCTGTAGGGTGCAACCAAATCCACTCTCCTCCAGCTTGATGCAAGCCGGCAGGTGAACAGCATAAAGCAGGAGACAAAGCAGAGATATGCAGCCAGGGTGACCCGGTTCTATTTCCTGATAACCTGTTAAACCCAACATGCCTTTCTGCTTTGTGAGTAGAAAAAGGAGAAGAGCTAGCATGCAAAACTACCATGGGAAAATGAAAAGAAGAGGAAGAAGAATATGAAGTTTGTAGACTGGACTTGAGCGAAATATGCCCTCATTCTAGCTCTCCGCTCAGGTTTTTATGGGGACAGTCTGAAGCAAGATTAAGGCTCCTGCAGGACAAGGAATCTACAGAATAAGTCATTGCTGACTGTGCTGGAGAGAGCAGAAGATATGCTGGCTGCAGAGAGTGAGAGTGGGTGTGTGGTAGAGCATGCTGACAAAGGGGCTGTGGCGAGGTGCCACAGTCTTGCCTGCAATAACTGGAAGGCAATGATGTCTAGCACCGGAATAGGAAGAGACGTGCAGAGCTTTCATTGCAATAAACAGCAAACCTGTGGTTTGTGAAAAGGCTGGGAGGCTCAGACTGATTTACTGGTACCATCACTGCAAGGATTCTACTGTGGCTTACTCGTATCTCTGTTGGCTTAGAAGACACGGATGTTACTGGAAAGATCTCTGGAGAAAACAATTTGCCAGTTTTTCATCATGTCCTTATGGGAATGAAGAGAATTCAGGACTCCTGAATCATACAGCACAAGATGGAAAGGGCTACCCAGGTCACAGAGTTTGCAGCTCTGAGTGCTGTTTCTCCCAAAGTTTTGCCATATTCACTAATCAAATGAGTTTCTCCTAAGCCTCTTAGGGACATTTTTAAAGCACATGGTCCCTTGCAACTAGGGAAGCTGTGGGAAAGGGAAGGGAAAGGAGTAGGAGAAAACAGAGTGAATCTTAATTTTCTATTTTTTTTCCTAAATATTCCTGTAAACACATGATGAGCTCACCTGAGTTAAGACTTTTTAACAGTGCATAAAAGTTCGGAAAATATTGGAGGTCTTCAAAATTATCTTCAGAAGGCAGCTCATTTCTTCTTTCCAAGATATTAGATGATGACCATGTGTTATCCAGTGTATCATCAATTTCTCCATTAATGAAACTATCTTGATCAGCTTTGCTTGGTGTCTCCACAAAAGACATAAAAAAAAAACCAACCTATAAGCACATTGCTTTTGGTGATAGAGTTAGCAGAGCAACAAATAACATCATAATCTCATGCCAACATTTTCCTAATTATGAGGTGAAGCCTATACTTTTTTCTCAAAGTTATTTCAATTTGGCATCTCGCTTAAACCTCAAAGTAACTCACGATTCATTTTCCTATTTGATGGAATTTCTTTAAGAACACCTTTAGTTTCCAGATTGAACTAATTATTCCCTAAAGCAAAGCAGTGTATTGATCTACTTGTACCATTTGGCAAGTGAGTCAAAATGATTAGCTAAGAAATTACCATTCTTTCCTGTTGCTTTTCTTTTGTATCACTGTCTGCTCTGCTTGGAGGATAATCAAAATCTTCAGACTCCTTTTCACGATCCTTTGCTTCATTTGCAATTAGCTGTTGTAAAACCTCTGCCACTTCATCTTCCAGGGTATAGGCCTGGCTCTCTGTGATCTGTTAAAAATATGTGTGCAGAGTACTTATAGAATGTTGTGGTTTTCCTAGATTAAACATCAATATGAAGCCCAAGCTTTGTAAATAGGTTTTTAAATATGTTTGCTTCAAAGCTGACCACAGCCAAATTAGGTGTAATACCTTCACTGGTGTGTGTGTGTGCGTATACATGTACACATATAGACGTATATACATGTCTATATTTATATAAATGTATATATACACACAAACAAACACACATCAGATATGTGCGTGCACATAAAAAGCACTCACCCACCCAGATAGCCTCCGATAGGAAAACAAACCCATATAGGGCTTAACCCAGTGGAGTCCACCTTGAAAGATGGAGCTGCAAGTGTGGTATACCTGTATGTGTATATATGTGTGTGTATATATAAATATATATGTTCTGCAACATACCTATGTACAATTGAATAACTACAACAGAATACAGTAATACAGAAAGGGAAAAAAGCAAATAGCTTTCTACAGCATCATAGAAATGTTTTCTCTTTGCTTCGTAACAGCTGTCACTTGAACGAGAACTCTCCTGTGCAGCTGTCCCATAGCTCCCTTTGTAATCAGTGGGATTCAGCATGCAATAGCTAATTGCAAAATCTAGTGCAGAAAAGATAAGATAGGTATTTTAAAATATAAGGGTCTCATACTGCAATGGCTAAAACCATTGAGATATCCAGAGGTCAAAGACAAACTCAGTCTTACTAAAAATCAGTAACAATGAGAAATGTATCCTCAACTAACCAGCATCATTAGATGTCTGCTGATGACAGTAATTAGTAGGTGGATAGGAATGAGCTCAGACCTTTCCACATAAACATCCAAAAGAAATTGATGATACAAAAGAACTCAATGAGAACCAGAAGAGAAATTAAAGGAAGAATGAGGGCAGACACGGGAGGAGTACAATCAGTGAATGTTTTCTCAACATCAGAAACATTCTGCGGTTTTGCCTATTCTGTTGCAAAGCCACCACAGGAACAACAGTGTTATTGCAGAACCAAACCAATGTGCCCAAATGAGTCAAGAAGCTTGCATAGAGCCTGAATCCCATTCATTTTTACTCAGCTCAGCATTATTAGCTGGACACAGTGTTCATCCAAATTGTTTTTTCAAAGAGCATTAAACCAATCCACAAAACAGCTAAATGAAGTATTAACAAGATACTTACTAGCCCCAGATTTAGAAGTTTTGAAACGATCTTGTCAAACACTCCTCTATCATTTTCCTCATAAATTCTTGCAGCAATTTTTTGAACAATGTCTTCAGCAGTCAAAGGAGTGCCATCTAATTGGTGGAGGCCATCTGGATCATCTAAAAGGATTACAGTTTAACTGTGTGCTGACTGTCCTAACTCATATGGATTAGACATCTTGTAAAAAACATCTGTCCACATCTTTTTCTCTTCAGAACAAAGCTGCACTTTTTTAGACACATTAGGAATATACTTTGATTTAGATTTGGAATGGATTTGGAATCCATTACATCAGTCCCAGTGAAAAGTTCTTTGTGTCCATTTTCCACATCTGAAAACTGTCTTTCTGACTGGCTCCTTTGAAAGAGCAGAGATGAATGCGAGGAGCATACTCTCCTGTTCATAGGAAAAATTGTAAGAAAGAGAGAACACTGCCCACGTATCCGCTTATATGCATCTTCCTGGTATCTACTTTCATTGTATGGCCACTTAGATCAAAACACATCATGACAAACAGCATACTAACTTCTCGTTTGGATTTCAGCAAATGAAGTTTTAATTATGTAATCATTACTTATGGCAAATATCATTGTGGCCAGTGGGAGAGTGAATATGATGAGTAAGCTTTGGTCTGTGATCAGCATACTTTGCTATAATTAAAAATATCCTGAGCTAAATGCCTCTCACAACTCTCAGAGGACTCACTTAAACTACAAGTCAATTAACTACTCCTGTAGTAAAGGCAAGTTTTCTTTGGCCTTCAGTAACTTCTTTTAGCTTTGTGATGAGGAGAATTATCTAACATTGCATGTAACATTCGGAACAAAAATATGTAATTTAACTCTATATAGAAGTGCTTCTTCCTTTCAAACCAGAATAACTATATTTCATTTTAAAATGCCCCATTTTCCTTCCATCAAATCTAAATTGCTAAAAAACATGATGCAAATAACACAGTTGGATTTTCCTCCACAGAAGAAGACTGTGAAAATCAACAGCAATTCTTTTGTATTGTGTTTCAAAACCTACTTGTAATATGACAAGCTTCCACAACAGGAAATAGTTGAAATTGCACTTCAGTAAAAAAGAGAGCTCATGTTTAGTGGTGAGTACAACATTCACGATTGCAATCACTTTGCAAGAGAAGTCTAACCTAAAAGGCACTAAAAGATGATTAAAGAATACCTTGGAATTTATAATCCAGCCCACTTTTAGTGGAATCATAGTCATCCACCAGCCTGCGGTTCTTGGTGGAGTCTGCATCATCAATGGCCAGTTGCTGTTCATACAAAGAGCTTCTAATTGACTCCCTCTCCTTTTCATTCCTCTCTCTTTCTGCTACTGATCTTAGCAAATTCAGGTCATCAGCAAAGGAATAATTCCGGAACTCTGGCTTATTTTCTGGAAAATATATCAATGCACACATGACATAAAATCTCATACCTCTATGAATACCATTATGAATATTGCTATGAAACCAGGAAAGATGTTTTACCTGTGGGAGCTATTTTCCTATTCTTGTCTGCTTCAGCTTCAGCAATCTGATATACAAAAATAAAACAAACAAACAATAAACAGGCAGAAGGAATACACTAAAATGTGTGATCTCTTAATTTATCAATATCAGCAGAAGCATTAATGCCTGATCTTCACTCTTAGTAAGAAGTTTGCCTTAATAAATAGAACATCATTAAGCGCTTGGCATCCTCTGATCAGAACTGGACATTATGAGAAGCTGTGATAGACTTTCCATTTAAGATAAACACCAGTTACATTTTCCTTCTTCAATCCAAGCCCCCACTATATTCCCATAGGATGTCAATACAAAGGGGTGGCACACCTGTGAGCTGTTGCTGCTAACGACCTGCTTTTGGAATGCTGGACAGAAAAACTCTATATGCCAGTCCTTAAAAATTATTGAAACTCTATTTTGTACCCAACCCCATCAATATTTACTTTACTGACAAATCTATTTTTAACTCATTTGTTAAGCCATTAGAATATTCATGGATCTGGTACCTGAAGGCTCAATATCTTATAGGAATACAAAAGCCAGAAAACATTGTAAATATTTTTTATTTCATTTACCTGTTCCTCCAAAGGCCTTTCTACACTTAATTGTCTGTTGTGTATAGCTTTATCTACAATAAAAAAACACACACATATATACTCAGTTATATGATGCATGCGACTACAAAGAGACAGCAGTTTTTTCTTAATTTATAGTTTTCTCCCATAAAACATGGTGTCTTAAGTATGATGCCAACTGCTAGTTCTTGTAAAAAAAATCAGTGTTCCTGGAAGAATAAGAATGCAATTAAAAAGTCAAACATTTAAACAAAGCATGATTGTTTGGGGCAGAGGGAGAGATTCTGCAAAAAATGTAATAGAAATACAGACATAGACCCAGTAGCCCCTTACTGATGAGAAAACTCCTAAACAAATTGGGGGGAAAAATGCTGTAAGAGATTGACTAAAATAGCAATAATCGGATTGGCACAACGAGGAGATTAAAAATCTCTTACATCCAGCATACCAGGGGAGACGGGGAGCGAGGGAGAGCGCCTTGTGCAGAAACTGCTGTGGAATGGATGGAAACACTGCTTGGAAAAGACTGAAACAAGATTCAGAGCTTTTCCCTCCACCAGCGCCTATCTCCTCACTTTAATACCAGATTGCAACTTCAGTGACCCAGCGTCTTGCACCAGGAACATTGTCTCTTTAGGATCTAATAGCTCTTAGCCAAGTGGAAGGAAAGTTTTTACTTTTCCTCTATCTATGCCCCGCGAAACTTTCCCCATCTCGGAGCTGACGAAGGCGCTTACCTTTGCCCCCGGGGTTGGGGAAACCAGGCACCCGGCTTGCCAGCAGCGACAGCACCTGCACCACGACCGCCAGCTTGAGAAACATCCTGCCGCCGCTGCCGCCCAGCCCCCGCGGAGGGCGAGCCGGGCCCGGGGACGGCGCGGCTGCCCGCGGGGTGCCTGCTCGGGGGGTGCCTGACCGGGGGTCCCTGCTCGGGGGGTCCCTGCCCGGGGGGTGCCTGCCCGGGGGGTGCCTGTCCGCGGGGTCCCGGCCCCGGCGGGCGCTGTCCAGCGGCGCGGTGCTGAAGCCGCCGCGCAGAGCCGGCCGCCGCGCTCGGGAAAGCCGCTGCCGCGCGGGCTCGGCCCCTCGTCCCCGCGCCCGCAGAAATGGTCGAGCCCGTCCCCGCGGCCGGCCCCGGGCGGCCCCGGGCGGGGGGCGGGAGGGGAGGAGACGGGGGGAGGGCCGCGGCCGGCGGAGCATGCGCGCCCCGCTCCGCTCCCGCGGCCCCGGCAGCCGCAGCCCCTTCCCTCCTGCTCCCGCGGGAAAGGGGCGGCCGCCTCCGCGGCGCGGCTGCTCCGCCGCCGGGGCGGGGGGGGGCCGCGGGCGGCGAGGGGCTTTGCGGCAGCCGCCGGGGGCCGCCTGACCCGGCCCGGAGCCCAACACCGGCGGCTCAGCGGCAGCCCGGCAAGCTCTGGGCACAGGCCGCCGCGGAACCCGCCCGGCGCGGCCACCCTCGGCTCCAGGCCAGCGCGGAAAGGCGGGCTGGCCACGGGGGGGAGATGGCGCCCTGCAGAGGCCGGAGAGCCCCGTGCCTCCACCGAGCCCCTTCCAGGGGCGGAATCACACCGGCAAGGCCCAGCCATCAGGGATCCCTTCACTACAAAGAGAGGACATCAGAAGTTTGATTATAGCAGAGCTTGCGACTTAGAATTTGAAAAAGCAGCAGCACAAATAGGCATGTCAGCTAATTCCGAACATTTTCATGAATTAAAATTTCGTCCTCGCAGACACAGAACATCAACAAATCCCTAGGGATCGGAGGAAGACATTTTCACCGGTTTATGGCAGAACAAAGGATTGCAGCGGTAGCTCTTTGCAGAACTATAGGATCTGCTTCCAAAATGGGAGATAAATCACAGTGGTTTTTCTTTAGAAAGACCTCATCATTTTGTAGTCATAAATGTGCACATGCAGGGGTCAGCTGAAAACACTTTTAACATCAGAAATCTCAATACTTGCTAACTGCTAAACAAAAGGGCTAAAAACTGCTTGAAGAGATGAAAAGGATCAGTGCTTTTACAACTGAAAACAGGAACGCAGGGGAACTGCTCAATCCCTTATCAATGTGTGATATAGTATAAGCTAAAAAGAATACAAAAAGAGTAGGAAAAGGATAATTAATTGGACCACAAGCACTAAAAAATTGCAATATCTTCTTTTCCCTCTTAGCAACCACTGTATTTAATAATCAAGCCTTTGCATGTAATTTAGATGAAATAGTGATAAAATCTGATGCTCTAGTTTCCATCAGACTCACTTCTATAAATTAATCTGCCTGTGATCCACAGATGCAGAGCAATGAAAATAACTTTCCAAAATGCACTGATAACCCCAGAATCCTTACTTATAGTCGGGCTCCTATTCTTGGAGCTGTACCAGAGTTAGGAATTATAGGATAGTTTGGATAAAAACCTTTCAAGGATAGTTGTATGTAATGACAAAATAGCCTTATTTTTACATTTCCTGGTGACCTGCAAGGAAAATGACTATACTAAAGAGAACCTTGCCTCACTTTAGAAGCACAGAAGACAAGCAGCTTCCACAAGAAAGGGCAGAGTAACCTCTTCCCCTGCCATCTTTAGCATATATATATACACACCCCAACAGGAATCTCAAAACTACAGAGGAAAACTAAAAAATCAATTCTTACTGCAGCGTGGCTTGGTATTCTATCCCAGCTTTGTATTAATTCAACAGTTCATTGCCTATCTGATGTTCTCAATGTTTAAAAAATGTGTACTCTCCCTCCATTTAGCCTTCCTGGTATTTTCTTCTATACCACTTGAACATTTACTGCAATGCATTGTAAACATGCAGCCATTTATAGGACTCTACACATTTAGTCATTCAGACAAAAGTCACCATACAATAGAAAAGCAGTAAATGTATTTTAAACATGCTGAAATCAAGATAGCTGTAAAGCAGTGAGATCAGAAAAGGAACACTGGTGACGACAGGGCAAAGAAGTTGTTGATTAAAAATACACTTATTGATGTGATGTGTCTACATACGGCTTTTTGTGTAGAATGATATGTCTGATTGTGTTCAAATGTGTTTATTTTACATGACATGCTACTGTTTATGTGATAAATGTTTCCATTTATGTGAAATATTTTCTATACTATTTCCCAATTCCATACCGTTTGTTACTTCCTTAGTGCTAAATCGCCTCCTACCTTGCCAAGCCTCTCTAACAAGAAATGATGCAGAAGGACTCTGCAGGGGCTGGGACTGATGGTGGGGAGAGAATTCAAAATCTGCCATCATCAAAAGAGTAGGACTGCAATGGCCACTCTAGTTCTTGGAACTGCAAGCAAAGAAAACACGCCAGGAAAGCCAACCCTGAAACTTCAGACACAAACCACCTCCCCGTTGATGAAGACACACACAGAGGCAACCGACTCACAGACACTTGCTGTGACAGGCCAGCACAGAGCACACCTGCAATGCCATGCTCTGGTTTTGCACGTGTGGCCCGCTACTCCTTGCTACTGCGCTGGTAAGCTTGTACAACATGTGGCAGATAATACATAATCTCTGCTAATTATGACAAAATATGTTTAATCATCATAGAAAAATGATTGGGTAAAAGTGCTGCCTTTGTTTCCCACTACATCTCTGTTTTCATTTGGCATCATCTACATCATCTACTACTACACATTCCTCTTCCCAGCACAGAGACAATACGGTGAAGAGCATAAGCTCTTCTATTTTAGATTCTATTTTGGCTCATACACAATCAACCCTTTTTCTATTCTAAAACTATTTATTTCCAGTGATGATTCATGAGCCAGAAAGAATACCACTTGCCTATGAGATGCCAAGGAGAACTTACAGGAATGGCAATTAGAACATTTTTTATTGTGGTGAGTGCAGTTGATATGAAGCCTAGAGAACTAACTGAAACACAGCCTTTCAGTGCTATTTTTGCAGTTGTTTTATAACCACACTTCAAGGTTTTTCATCTAGCCGATGAAAACAGAAGGCAGATGAAAGCAGAAAAAAACCCACCAACCCACCATCCCACCTTGCCAAGTTTATACTTAGATGATAGACATTCCTTACTTTTGTGGATTTGCTTTTTCCACTGGATCTGATATTATGCTAAATGATATACTACATATTCTAGGGCTTAAAAGGAAAAAAGAATGTTGAAAGAGTTACTGGTGATCTTTATGCAAGGCATTAGATTTATCTATAATCGACTGACAAGGTCATGTATGCACATGTGTGTGCACCATGAATAGTCCTCTTGATTTCAATGCAGTCATCAACAGTATGAGAAATTAAACACGCACAAGCCTGAGGGCTTGTACTCTACAAGTCATTTTACATAAAGCATTTATTTGTACACCACCTAAGGGGAAGAGAAGGACTTCAGACCCTAGAATCAATAACAATAAAAGAAAAAAGTCAAAGCTACTGAGATTTGAGCATTTATTCCAACAGCTATTCCTATGCTTGTTGAACTTAGCTTTGCAAAGCTTACAAGCTTTTCTAGCTTCTACAACATAGTATGTCTTTACATGAGCAATTCTTAAATGAGATATTCTTAGCCAATTCATTTCATAAAATGAACTTTAAAAATTACCAGTCCAAATCTTTCAACTTAGCTTCAAGGAAATACCAACTTTTAATACTTTAAAAACTACTATTTCAGTTTGTTCCTATTTGGCTTTTTTTCTGATAATAAATCAATATATAGCTTTGAACTACAGCATGATTTTCTGACCAGACATATGTTGGAGATGGAGGGATACTTTTTCCTTGGAAACACATAGCTCAGAAAGGATTACTTCAGTTTCTTCCCCACCCTTTCTAGGAAAAAAAAAAATCACCTTTGAACTGCAATACAAACCAGAAAATGTCAAGTGATTTTGTTTCAGAAAAATATGTGTAACTGGAAAAGGCCTATGTGGGTTTCTAAAATGGAATTAAGCATCCAAAACTACATAGATACAGTATTATTTTAGTCTGCTGTCTTTGGCAAGACGATTGAATTGGATATTTAAGTGACACTACAATTTTCATAGGAAAAAAAGTGAGAGGAAAAAAATTCTGTTCAGTACAGTAAAGACCATCTGAATATATCTTGTTGCAATTCACTAAAGATTTGGAAAGGCACATCCTAGCAGATCAGGTAAACACGTCTGGGTTTGGTGCACCAAATAATGGAAGTTATCCGGCACCCTTCTTTCCCATGCTCATTGCCCTGCTTTGCCGGTGAATGCCCAGTTCCATCCCCGCCACGCAGCCCTGCGGCAGCCATGTACGAACCAGAAGGGATGTCATGGTGTCAGAGCAGAGCTGAGATACGGCCTGTGTCTGACAAAGGAGGAGCTTTTTCTGTTAATGGAAATCACTCCTCTGGGCACCAAAGGACCACAAGTAACACGGCCTCTGTTCATTTAGCATCTGCAACTACTCCTGTTCAGCTACGGTGACATAAAACTAACCTTAATTTGAAAGGCACAGTATTACAAAATGGCAAAAGTGGTATCTAAAGAGCCAGAAAAAGCTGTAATCTTTAACCTTGTAAATTCACACCTTATGTTTCACGGGTAAGAAATCCTTCGTTTCATTTGCAAGAGCAGTGAATCCAGAGGTAGCTGCCAGGGGCTACGTGGTCAAAACCTTCCCAAGACGCCAAACCCCTGCTGCCAGGGGAGCGGGAACCGCCTCAGGAACAGCTCCTCCGGGAGCCTCTCGACCAAGCCCAATCTCTAGATGTTCCCACCCATACTTTAATATTTCTCATAAGCATCCACAACCTCGTGC
The DNA here is from genome assembly GCF_031877795.1 of Strix aluco. Taxonomy (NCBI): domain Eukaryota; kingdom Metazoa; phylum Chordata; class Aves; order Strigiformes; family Strigidae; genus Strix; species Strix aluco. The sequence goes on along the minus strand of NC_133942.1, from coordinate 24,454,617 downwards.
ACTTCTCTCTTTCGAAACCCACCCTGAAAAGTTTTTGTGATGCTGACAAAAAAAAAAAAAAAGAGCTCCCGCGGGCAGGAGGGCGGTTAGGCCGCTCCCGCCCCCCACGCCCGGGCAGTGCTCCCTCAGGGGGGCACCTGCTCTTATCTCCACGCGACCCGTGACGGGCAGCCCGCGGGCCGCAACCCCCGGAGGCTGGGCAGGGGCCGCCGTCCCCCGCCGCCGACCTGACCCGCTCTAGACGCTGCTTCAGCTCCACCTCGCGGCGCAGCCGGCGCTATCGCGGCCACGGCAGGGCCCGCTGCCCGCTCTGGAGGGAGGGCAGCGGCGGGCGGGCGGGTAAGGCCGGGGACCGGGGAGCGCCCCTCGCACCGCCGCTGCCGCCACCCCCGAGGCTCCCGCCCGCCCCTCACGGCGCGGTGCCCCCTCAGCGCCCGGGGCGGGAAGAGCTCGCGGGGCCCGGGGCCGCCCCGCCCCTCCGCGGGCCGTGCAGCGCCCCCTGCCGCCGGGCGGCCCCGGCCCCGGCCCCGGAAGTGCGCGGCCTGGCGCGGCCTTTCCCTTCCGGGCGGCGGCGGCGGCGGGAGCGGCCATGAGCGACGTGGTGGAGCGGACACTGAGCGTGTTGCCCGGGCTGCTGGGGCAGCACGACCCGGGCGCCGGGCCGGGGGGCGCCGGTGGCCCTGGCAGGGTTTCGGCCACCTCCCGGCTCGGGAGCCTCATCCGGAGCATCACGGCGCTCACCTCCAAGCATGTACGGGCTGCGGGCGGCACCCCGGGGCGGGCCGGAGCGGACCGGGCCTCCTGCTCCTCCCGCCGCGTCGCAGCGGGCTGGGGCTGGGCCTTACCTCCCTCCCTTCCCGGCCTCCGGGGGGTGAGGCGCGGTGCCGGGCTGTGGTAGTGCCGAGCGCTGTGGCGGTGCCGGGCTGTGCCGTGCCGGGCTGGGGCCCTCAGGCGCGGTGGCGGGGCGTCGGCCTCTCGGCCGCGGGGCTGGGTCCTGGGGGGCTCCGGAGCCCGGCGGGAGCCCTCAGGGCGGTGCGTGTGCAGGGGCTGCCGCCGAGTGTGGGGTGCGGCAGCGCGGCCGCGGAGCGGTCGTTGCCTTCAGGGCCTGAGGCGAGCAGCCGGCGGGTACTGCCGCGAGTGAGGCGTACGCGGGCTTTGAGAGGACTCCGCGGGACTGTTAATTGACGTGTCTTGGGCTTTTGCATTATGTTTTGCCTCCAGAGCTTATGCGAGATTGAAATAAGTTAAATTTTTCTAGGAAGAAGAAAAGTTAATCCAGCAGGAGCTAACCAGTTTGAAAACAACCGTTTCGGCCCCCACCACGACACTTGTAAGTTCTGTTAGTTGTTACAAGCTATGGGAACAGCAGAGCAAAGGTGGAGAAAAACAGTGTTTGCACTTTTTTTGCCAGGTGGAGTGTACAAGTCTTCTGCATTATAGATATTTAATTGTCAGCGTTAAAAGGTACCAATGTCTGTGGTTTTGCAGCACAGTTAAAATAGCGAGGACATGGTGATTCTGGTGTGAATAAACTGTAGACATATGGTGCCCAGAGTCAGTTATTCTGTAGTTTCTGAAATAAAGGAAACCAAAAAGCTAGGGGTTGAACTGCTCCCATCAAATCACGTCCTTTGCACGCTGGTTTTGTTCTTAGTTGTGTTGTGTGAGAAGCTGTGCTTTGTTGTATCCACTGTTGCTCATGTCTGAGTTGCAGGAGTTGACGATATATTCTGGTTTGAGTTAGTTAATGCATATCTCAGTCCCATGAGTGAGAATTTTGGAAGGGAAAAATAGTTTTACCTCGCACATAGTGAAAACCCATCTGAGGTCAGTGTAGTGGTTGATAACAATTTGCATTAGCAGTGTGATCATCAAACACTTTGGATAATTAATATTTTTCATGTTGTAATTAATCTACTGTTGATCACATGCATGCTAATAAAAACAAGATAGCATCTTTAAGGTTAGCGTACGGGGAGTTCTGCTCTTACAGTCAAAAAGTAATACTGGCTCACAGAAGAGTTTTATAGCAAAGGAAAAATTACGAGTCCCCTGATTTTAGAAAATGTGTGTGAATGTACATATGTTTCTATCAGATAAAGTCCTCTACTTCATTAGAGCAGTGAAAAAGGGGATAAAACATAGCTGACTTAAAATTCTCAATAATTCGTTTTTGGTATTTCAGAGACTGATGAAAGAATGTATGGTGAGACTCATCTATTGTGAAATGCTGGGGTATGAGTCTTCCTTTGGATATATCCATGCAATCAAGCTCGCACAGCAAGGAAATCTTTTGGAGAAAAGAGTTGGTATGTGCATGGAGCTGTAGCCTTAATATTCTCAAACTGTATTTTTAAAGTTTCTTAGGATTTATGTAAATCCTAATGTAAATTCATGTAAAAATACAACTAACTTAAAATGTTCTTCTACTTTCTTGGTCTTGTTTCATAGTCTCTCCTCTGAAGATAACTAAACCCATAGTTTGTGATCTGCTCTGTATCTGCTTGTAGAACAGAAGGCAAGGGAATTTAATTTATTTTAAATCATCAGTTCTTTCATTGTTTTTGATTGGAGCACCAATAAACGAGTAATTACGAGAAATTTTGTTAAAAAACACATCAAGCTGAAAATGAGTTTGTCAGGTCTGATTTCTTTAAGTACTGTAGTACAAGATTAGACAAAGATGTTGATGTCAGACATTTGTCAGACAAATATTTTCTGTTTTGGTGCTTGTAGGATTTTTTTTTAGTTTAGAAACAGTTGTAGGAAATGAGGCAAATAGGGAGATCCCTATAGCATAGGTGCAGAAGTTCCTGAGGAAATCTGAAAGGCTAGTTCTTTGAAATATCATGCTGTTGTGATTTCCTTGCCTGCTAGTGTGGCTATTAACTTGTTTCCAGTAGATTGAGTTTGAAGTAGCTGTCAGCCTGTCTCATCTGGAGAATTTCCTTGCAGTTGCTGATTCAACTGCCTAGTGAAGACATTTCTTCTTGTTTGCAGAGAAAATGGTTTAACTCCAAGCAATACTATGTCTGCATACAGAGAAGGAAGGCAGTGTCTTGCGGGATATGCTTGTTTGATATCCTTTGTTTGAATTTCATCTGGATCATCTACTGAAGTATTGGAGTTTCTGAGAGAATGCGTTACAAGTGGTGATTTAAAGTTGCTTTATCCCTGAGTAATGAAAGCCAGTGCGCAGGTGCTCTGGTAGGGATTAAGAAATTCTGTCTTCACCAAACCTGGGAGGGCAGGTGGTAAGCTGTTTTGAAGAAAACTTTGTGACCTTTGTAAGTGTCAAGAACCAATGTTTCTTATTAACCGGTTTGAGACCTTTCCATGCTAGGGTTCTTTTTAAGAAGGCTTTGGTGAAGCAGCATTTTTGTTTGGTTGGTTTTTATTTTTAAATGTAATGGCTTAAAGTTCTCTGGACACGAAGCGCCCTTAAGCTTTGATCTAGTAAAAGGATGTGTGGGGGTTTGGGTTTTTGTTGTTCTGCAGTTATGTATGATATATGAGGATGACCTTGTCTGTTTTTGGTGCAATGTTCCAAGGTTTGTATTAAGGAATTGTCAGTTGATCCACGCAAGATGGGTTACTCTTTTACCCAGTGTGAGCCTCAGTGAATGAGAGCGAACTCCATTTTTGCAGGTGTGCTAAGCTGATCAAGTCTGTAGTTTCACAAGCAGATAGATCAATCTGATAGCGCAGACGATACAGTTATTTGTATCTAAGTTCCTCATTTTGATCCCTAAGCCCTGAATGAACCAAGATGTTTTTTAAGACCCATCTCTGTAATACAAATATTGTCATGAGCTGTGGCACACCCTCCCTACCCCCCACACTTTAACTCCCTTAGTTTAAAAGGAAGAGAGGTCTTGAAGAAAAAGGTTTCTGGCAGGTTTCTTTCCTGGGGTTCTGGAATTGTTTCTTCCTTGTTAAGAAAGAACAAGGGAGTTTTTGGCATAGGATGGTAGATTTACCCTTCTGTATTCCAAGTTGAATATAAAATTTATTTGAAATGGAACTTTTATTTTTTTTTTTAAAGAGAGAAACAAATATAAAGAAGTGCATTTGTGTTGTCTAGTAAGTAATATACTTTTCTCCCTGCAGAGATGATACTAGTATTCCAGGAAGTGACTTTGCATGGCACTCTTGGCTGCTCTTTAGCTATAACAATATTGTAATGTCTCTCATTTCTCACAGCTTATGAATTCTTAGCTGTTACTTGTTGGGCTTTACTGCAACTTAAATATAGCTGGTTTGCCTGGAAATAGAAGGAGGTTGTCTGCTCGTGTCTGCTCGATATTTAAAACACGAGCAACTGTCATCCAACAGTGGGGTTTTTTGTTGGGTTTTTGTAACTGTTTGAGTTAACTCTTCTTGTATTACAGACAATCTTAAGTTTTCTATCTTGAAGATACTTACTGCTTGAAAGTAGTAATGGAGGCTGCTTTCTTTTATAGGTTACTTGGCAGTTTCTTTATTTCTACATGAAAATCACGAACTGCTACTTCTACTTGTGAACACAGTTGTGAAGGTACAGTGTTTTTGGAGGTCTGGAGGTAAACTAAACTTGGACCAATTCTTCCTATTCTGTGTCACACAACATCTAAGCTATGTACTCATTAGTTTTATCTTGCTCTCTTAGGTTGATGTTTCTTTGGTTAACAATGAAAATTTGAAACGGCTTTCCCTGGCTTTTTAATTTAATTTTGGCATTCCTGCGGTTGAAGCCATATTTTTAAATTTTCTCAAAGAAGATACACCATAAAATTTTCTTTATAAAATGTACCAATCATATACATTTTCAACTCCAGGAGGAGCCAGGCATGCATATTTCAGTGTAAACTTTTGCTTTTAGCTGACAGCAGGTATCTGTTTGGCTTCTTTGAGTTCTTTTGATAATTGATAGAAAGTGAAAATATACTTTGGAGTGACACTGAAAATCTGTTACCTAATAAATAGATGTCATCTCCTGTATTACTACCTCTTACATGGAGCAGTTATGACTTACTATAACTTTCTGTGTAATGATTGCTTTTATATTAAAGTAGGCCAAAGTCACGTAAATTATAGACTGAAAGTGATGCTTATTTTGTTGCAATTAAAACCTGTTTTATAGTCTTTAAAAAGCTGACTTGAAACTAGTAAGTATATAAAAAGAAGTGAAAAATGAGAACAAAGAACTAAACCAAAATGAGGACTACAATCTATCTGGGACAAACGGCCAGAGCAAATAATCATGTCAGCTGGAAATCTTACATGTTTCATTTGTTTTGAAAAATAATTCTAGTCTTGTATTTCATGATTTCATCCATCTTTTTGTAGTTTAAGATTACAGTGAGCTATATCAACTATTTTAATTATATTTGGGACAGACTGTGAATTTTTATTCTTTCTTTTGTAGAACATTGTGTAATTTGCATTCGCTCTTAGGGAGTAGGTAATGTCTCATTTTAGTGTACAAATATGTAATTGGCAGTATAATTAAGCTTGCTCTTTTTTAATTCTTTGGGCTAGATCAAAGTCACTAGAGAGAATAGTGTTGAATTCTGTGAGAAGTGACTCATCTCACTGATTGAACTAGGAACTCACCATAGTTTTGCAATCATCAAACTATTGAAGTAAACAAACATTGATTGTAGCTCTATTTGTTGATCTCGCATACGTTTAAAATACGAATGTAGTTTTGTAACACAAATGTGAGAAGCTGCTTGTTCCTTCTTCCTGTATAAGAGATAAAAGAACCTGATTAGCTCAGTGAGAGCTGACACTTCTCAAACACAAGCAGACAACAGGACGTCTGGCACATGATGCTTGCTGTAGGTGGGCTAGATCCAGACCGCTTGTGAAAGATTTGGGGTATGTCTGTGCAGAATTTAGAAGTCTAAACATAAACTTACTGTCTTATTTCAATGATTGTAACAGGACTTACAGAGCACTAATCTAGTAGAGGTGTGCATGGCTTTAACCATTGTCAGCCAGATCTTTCCACGGGAGATGATTCCAGCTGTTCTTCCCCTAATAGAAGACAAGCTCCAGCATTCTAAGTATGTATTCATTTACAGAATTTCAAGTGGCGTTGTACAGTTGAATTACTTAATTTTGTAGGTAGTTTTAGTAAAGTGGTGTTTTTTCTCTGAGTTGTTTTTTCTAATTGTTAGCTCAGAAATTTGTCCCCTCCTACCTTTTCTCTTGGATTCTTGTCTCATTCATTTGCAGTCTTGACTGAGTATTGGATCAGTATTAAGTTTTTCATAACTGGTTTTGATAAGTAAATGTAACTGAATTTATCTGCTGGAGTCCTTTTTACAAGTATGTGGATGAAGAGGTGTTTGTAGAGTAAGTGGAGAAGCAGATGAAGATCCTTGATCCTTTACTGATACTTTTTTCTATAAAGCTATTTATAGAAACCGTGTTGCTAAAAGTGTATCTGCAGATATCAATACCCTTGAATTGTTTGATTCTTAATTTATAATATCCCATTCACCATGTTGTGTTGATTACAAAGGGAACTGCAGAATGAACTAATTCTGTAGCTTCTAGACAGGTATTTTTTGGAGCTGCACACATGACCACAACAGATTAGCACTGGCCAATTTCACTGTTTATTTGGTGGCCATTCTTCTGAATTGCCAATCTGCTGTCAAACCCTACTATGCTTTTAAGTTTGCTTTGTCACATCCTCACTTAGATGGTATTTGCAAAGACGTATGTTCTCATCTCTCTCCAAATCATGAAGTTCTGATTGCTGGCAACATAATTTAACATTGTTGTAGAAATAACAAACGCAAGTTGTTTTGTTAAGACAAGTACTTAAAATACACAGGCAGCTTCATTTTGTTCTGTGTAAATCTCATTTCTCTTCAGGGAAATTATCCGCAGAAAAGCTGTTCAAGCTTTATATAAATTCTATCTTATTGCTCCTAACCAAGTTCAGCATATTCATGATAAGTTCCGGAAAGCCTTATGTGACAGGGATGCTGGAGTCATGGCTGCTTCTTTGCATATTTATCTTCAAATGATTAAGGTAGGCAAAGAATTAGGAGCAGTATTTGTGGTTTGGTTTTTTTCATTTTAAATACAGTGTACTGTACAGAAATTTTGCAGAAGAAACTTACTTGTAATCATTAGAAAAGTTAATTTATGTGATCATGATTATCTGTGTTGTGTTTGTTTGTGCTAGCTTGCAATGTAGCTTGACATACCCACTTCTTGCGTGATCTGAATGCTCAGCATTATTGACATCCTTAGCTAGAGGTTCTAATTTCTAAGTGTGTTAAGGGGTTTGCTGAAATGTGCGTGTATTTGAATGTTTGCATGAAATTTGAATGTTGACTTCAAGTTACATTCATTCCCTCTGCAAATGTGTGAGAAAATAGCATAGGTTTAAAGTGAAGAGCTTACAGATGATTTAAAGAAATGAAACCATCAGTGTAGGTATTTTGATCTTATGCCAGCTGTGGATTATTTTTACTTTTGAGGTGCTGTATCAAAATATTTGAATTGTATTTCTTTTTCATTATGTAGGAAAACCCATCTGGATACAAGGACTTGACTGGGAGTTTTGTAACTATCCTAAAGCAGGTAGTGGGAGGAAAGCTCCCTATTGACTTCAACTATCACAGCGTGCCAGCACCATGGTTACAAATTCAGCTTTTAAGAATATTGGGGCTGTTAGGAAAAGATGATCCAAGGTAACCAGATATTTCTCTGTAGTTAATGTTTAGAAGGTACAAAGAATACAGTCATGACCTCTACCTCATAGACAGCTTTGTTTTGTTTGGTTGGTTTTTTTTTTTTTTTATAAGAGGACTTCAGTGTTGAACTTCTTTCAATTTCTTTATTTGTTATTAACCAATACAGTGACCAGATACTTTTTAAACTGCAGAATTAATTACGTAGCTTCTGGATTGGCTAAACAATTTATTATTGTGGAATATGCTTGAAATACATTTTTGCTAGGACTTCTGTTACTAGGTTACCAAAGAATGTGTGAAAATTCAGAGTAAAGATATTTTAAAAAGTGGTGTTGTTTTGTGAGGACTTGGTTGTCTTTGATCCTCTTACTGTTGATGTTTTGGGGTTTTTTTATACAAGCAGTGAGGGAAGCGTTTGCAGCTTTCAAAAGAAACATTTGCCATATCATAAGAATAAAAACATCTTGTTAGCTGCCGTTTAGAAACATGTTATAGAGCTCTTGCATGTTAAAGCACACATGTGGATATGAATAATTTGTGTTGCAGATTTCAATACTGCTGTTTGGCAAAATAAGACTACATGCTTGTTAGTGATACAGATATATTTTTTTTTTTAAACAGGACAAGCGAATTGATGTATGATGTTTTAGATGAATCTTTAAGAAGAGCAGAGATCAATCATAATATTACATATGGTGGGTATGGTTATTTTATGTAATTATCAGTATTTGGGAAGATTGAAAATGTGAGTAGTTGATCATGCTAAACTACTTAGCAGTATTTCTGAAAAATCTAATTATATTCTTAATAAACAACAACTGTATTCTTAAATGTCCAACTAGTAAATTGTAAAACAAGTGGTACGCTACTGTACAGTGCAATTTTTTATCATTGAAGTAAAACATTTTTATTTCCTGGGAATTCATCTTGACTCAAAAGCTTAAAATGTTTGCATTGTCCTTTGCCCTTAAATACAGAAGGTCAGCTTCTTCCTGAAAGCTCTTATTGAACATTGCTTATGTTGAAAAAAATGATAAAAGAAAAATCCTAGTGATACAGCTAGTTTATTAGCTAGTTTAGATCTTCTTTTCACTGGCCTGAGAAAGGCAATGAAAACTGTGCGAGAGTGACAGCATCAGTTCTACACAGCTGTAAAGGGTTTTTCCTGCAGCCACAGTTAATAAAATTACACCTCCAGGGTTCAGTGATAGTGGTGCCTGCAAAAAGATATTTTTTGGCACACATCTCAATTTAAAATTTCTAGAAGATGATAGGTGGCTATGTTAATTCTATTATGTTCTCAGAGAAAGCTGTATTTGTTGCTAGAACAAAGCAAAAGGAATAATTGCACTGTGAAATTTTTTCTAATAAAAGTTAAGCAATTTATTTGGATTTTTCTTTGCTTTCCCCTCCCCAGGTCTTAATACCTCCACAAACATCCAGATCTGATGTTCTAGAACCCTACATTAAGAGCTGCCTCACTATTAAAAAAACCCTAAAGCCCCCATAATTTTGTTGTTACAGTAAAGCCTCATAGGTGTTGCCAAAGTACCTGTGCTAATGGAATGGAAAGGAAATTGAGACTTTAAAAAAAACACTGAGGGAGGAGGAAAGGAACATGGCCCAGAGCTCGAATCCCTACTTGATACATATTTTGTAAAGCATTGTGTAAGCTTCACTTGCACTAAAAAGGGGAGCTTTGAGGAAGACTTTCTGTCAGTAAATAATAAATGAGGAAGCATCTGTCAGATGTTTAGTGTATTCAGTGTATTGCTTTTATTCTTTTAGGCAAGAACATACAAGATACTGGGAGGTGTGTTGCCTTATAATGCAGACAATTTGCACTTGCAATTGCTAAGAGTTAAACATTAAATCTGTTTTAAGCACTTAAGGAGCCAAAATGGGTGGTATATTATGATTTATACAAGGACATAGATTTTAGGTGTATAGTTTTGTTCACATTTATAAAGTTTCGTTAATGATCCCAGACAAAAGAAGAATGTAATTCTGAGTGATTACTCTTTCTTACACCAAGTCCTTCATTATTGTATATTTCTTGCTTCTTGTAGGAAATTGAGTTGTTAGTCTTTCTCAGATTTAGTTTTGTAATGCTTAATAAGAGTAGGTGGGTAATTCAGTTAGAGATTGAATTACAAGAACAATTGAAAATTACATCATGATTTTAAATGCGAGTTAACTCAGGGAGAGTGACTTGGTCTGAACCTTTGCCTGAATTGTTGCCACAGAGAATTAATTACTTCTTATGTGTTGTTCAGTTTACTTCTAGCTTTTTCTCAAACAACTGCACAAAGTTGGTTTTATTAAAGTAAGAATGTTCTGTGGATGATTTTGGCTGTCGGTAGTAGCTAAAAAATCATGAATTAGTGAAAACTATTTTGTCTCGGGTCCTTTATAGTTGCCCATTGGCTTTCTAAAGACCATCCTAGCCCAGCTCCCTGAGTAGGAGACTTCAAGGTTGGAAGAACTTTAAGGACAGAAAGTTGTATGCACAATTGCAAAGCCTAATAAAAAATATGTATATTATAAGAGGTAGTCCTTCATCCTGTTTTTACTTATGTCAGTAGGTACGCTGCAGTTAGATTCAGTGGGGATGGGACAGCACTGCAGTTCCTTGATACAGTCAATGAGCTTGTTTGCTTCTTAAAAATGTTTGCATTATAGAAGTATTTAAGATACATTAATTACATGTCTTCCCCCCCCCCTCCCATTGCAGCCATCTTGTTTGAATGTGTCCAAACAATTTATACAATTTATCCGAAATCTGAACTACTTGAAAAGGCTGCCAAGTGCATTGGAAAATTTGTTTTGTCACCCAAAATTAATTTGAAATACTTAGGTAAGGATACCTGATTTCATTAAGATGTTCTTAACTTGGTCATAGTAGTATACATTCTCTTATATCACTTCCAATTACTTATATTCTAGGTTTAAAGGCTCTGACCTATGTTATCCAGCAGGATCCTAATCTGGCACTTCAGCACCAAATGACAATAATTGAATGTCTGGACCATCCAGATCCCATTATTAAAAGGGAGGTCAGTGAATTTTTAAACATCAAAAATTAAGTTAATTTTTAAGATGGGTAATAGATTTTTCTAAAATGAGTAGCGTAAAAGGCATATTATGTCTCAGCTATTGTGAGAGAACAGTTACAGATAACATTAATGTGACAGCATATGTAGATAAGCAGTGTATTTCATTTAAGACTTGCCAAATAAAGACAGTTGCTCAATTTGGCATCATACTAAAGTGCTTCTGTTTGCCTGTTTCCTTTTTTGAGTCATCAGAGCCAATTAAATACATTTTTTGCTTTCTCTTTCAGACTTTAGAGCTTCTCTATAGAATTACAAATGGACAGAATGTAATTGTCATAGTTCAGAAGATGCTTGACTACTTAAAAGAAAGCAAAGAAGAATATGCTATCATCAACTTAGTTGGCAAAATAGCTGAACTAGCTGAGAAATATCCTTTTATTTTTCTGAACTAGCTGAGAAATATCCTTCTGTTTTTCCGAAACTTTGGAGTCGGAGCTCAGGCAAACATAGCATTTATACCTTTCAGAGCATCTTTCATGATCTTTTGAAGTGTTACAGCTGTGCTTTCCATGCTTTCAAATGGAAAAAACATACGCAAAGGAAAATGCATACAGCAGTGACCACAGTGTTTCTTGTATTTCACAGAGAGAAAGTAATGGCACTCAAAACACTTGGCTTTGGAGTTTAGTATTAAAACCTTGTGTTTTTAAATTAAAACTTTGACATCTTATATTATTGCATGGAGATGCCTCAGTGCTACATTGAGTGCTGTTCTGTAATTGGAGTGATCTTCCGATCGGGAGAACTCTTTGTTGGTGTATGGGTTTTAAGAATAACACACTTTCAGAGAAATAAATAAAAGATTCTTTAACTATGCCAAAAAGTGATGATTGGGGATTTGGCATCTGGTGGACATTGCTGTTAGACTCGCCATTGCCTGATTTTCTGTATGTATTCTTGTCTGATAATTGGAGTTGTAAGCTATAACAGAGAGCTGCCTTACCATCCTGTTTGTACACTGCTTGGCACAGACAGTAGTGTACAAAAAAAGCTGTGCTGTCATGCAGCATGCAAAAAGAAGATAATAATAATATTTCTGTACTGTTGAAAATTTCCATTCAGTGAGTGGATTTTCAGGATTTGAAGGAAGGCAGAAGCTAACTTCCAAAGTTAGCAAAGGCTGATCAAATCTTAAGTGTATAAAAAAAAGCAATGCTACTTTCTGTAGAGTACTTAAAAATCTATTGTTTTTCAGTACATTGACAGCAAAACACTGCTGAAAAGAACAGCTAGTCTATCACTGATCAAGTGATACTGGGTAAATCAAAGATTATGCTGGAAAGCTAGCATGGAACAAGTGTGAGCTTAAAATACAGTAGGACAGGTTTCCAGAGCTAAATCCTTGTGTGAACATGTCTGTTCCTACTGCGTGAAGTCTACTTAAACTCTTATTTTTCACTATAACATTTATTCATGCACAACTTAAGATGTATTGGTTGACAAGCCAGCAAATTACACGTAATGGATAGCTGTTTAAGTTCATGCACAGGCTTTTTCAACAGGGCAGTAAGTTAAGGCTTCTCTGCTTGACCGCCAGTTTTCACGATGTTTACAGGAAACCCTTTATAAAAGGTACAGGAATATTTCCTCTTCAGTTAGATTGAGCTGATATTTGAGCATCAGACCCCAGCTTACCAAGGAGAGCAAGGTGGGTAGCTTATTTATGGACAATTTGTTTCCTTAGGAAGCACGCCAAAAAAGAAGGGAAAAGTTATGCCTTAGCACTTCATTCCTTAACATCTGGACACATATGCCCCTGACAATGAGTGGTTCATCCAAACAATGAATTCTGTATTTTCAGTTGGAGGTGACGTTGTGCATCCTGATATCCCAAACAACTTTCTGAGACTGTTGGCTGAAGGTGAGTAACACCTTGAATGCTCTGAAGAATTAGACGTGTTCCTTAATCATCTGGCTTTTTTTCTTAAAATGCACTTTGAAATATTTGATGCGAGGTGTTATTTGTGTTTCAGGCAAAGTATGTATTGTTTTCTATCTAGGATTTGATGGTGGAAAAGAAGATGATCAGCTGCAGATGTATGCAGTACAGTCTTATTTAGCATTACTTGAAGAGGAAGATGCATTGTATCCACAGAAATTCCTTCAAGTTATGAGTTGGGTAAGGTAGATGCATGGGCAAAATTGAATATGCAGATATGAGGAAACTGTTAAAGGTGGTGATGCTTTTAATAAATATTTTTAACTTTTATTTTTAGTCATGAATATTCTGTTCTTACTTGAAGTCAAGATAATATGCTGAAATCTATTCTTAGTGTGACCTCTTTTAGTGCCCGAGGACTACTTAGCTTGCCATAGTTTGTGGAAAAGCTGACTTGCTCCCTTTGAGGCAGGTGACTGTTGGAATGGCTTAGCAGCCACATGAATCTGACTGCGTGCTGAGAGCCTTTCTGTCTTCATCAGAGTTAGGCCAGATGTGGTTGTGAAATGCATTTTTAGCCTTGCAGGTGACTGGCCAAGTGCTATGCTAGTATTGTCTGGTACCTGGGTAAGCTTCAGCTTCCACCCAAGGAAGAGGCTGCAGTCTGAGTAAATCATGTTTTGTAAAGGCCTAATTGCTATGTTTAGCTTTCTTTCAAGACAGCTGTTTGATTTTTAAGAAGGTAAAAGTTGGAGTTGTCTGAGGGAAACACAAAGGTCATTTCAAGCCCTTGACATTTAAAACACAAAATGGTAAAGAAATAATTTAGAACGTGTTTAAATAACAGGTTCTTGAATGTGAGGTGGATTTTATTGTGTTGCTATTTAGTACTACATTCTAACTTCAAAACTGAAAGCGCTGCTCTGCGTGTCTAAATGCATATTTTGTCTGTTCTTTGTGAATAGGTGTTGGGGGAGTATTCCAGCCTTGTTACAGGTGTTGATCCAGAAGTTATTTTGACAAAACTACACAGTCTGCTGAAGAAGACCTTTGTTACTTCTGAAACTAAAGCGTGGATAATGGCTGCAGTCACCAAGATAGCATCACGTACCTCCTGTTCAAAAACAGTTGACAAACTAATCCAAGAATTCAGCAACTCTCTAGATACCTGCATGAGACAGTATGCCTTCGAATTGAAGCATCTGTGTGAAGACAAAGCACTGATGAAAAACTTGCTTCCCTTTGATGCTAGTTGCAATGACATGGTGGTGAGACAGCTGCAATGTTTAATCTTCACGAACCTCTTTGTAGTTCGAGGGGTTGAATATTTTGGTAAAAAAGTATTTTCAAAATGAATGATATTTGACTGTTCTGACTGTTGCCAGTTTTTAGTCTGCTTAAAGTGAGTTTTCAGAAACATACTTTTTCAGGCATATGTGATGAATCATAATGTTCTATACTGAAAGTTAAAGAACCATGGTGTTTAGTTAGTAAGCTGGAGTAGCTTTTAACAAACTTATTATTTCATACGCTGGTTTATTTTTTTTGTTTTTAAAGACAAATTAGGCCTGCTTTAGTGATATGGTACTGCTTTTTAATTCAAAGGATTTGTCTCCTGTCTAGAAGCTATTGATCTTGACACTGAAAATGTCCATAATAAATGATGGAAAATACTATTGATATTGCTGAGGTTTTTGAGGGGAGTATTTTTAATTCAGTATTTTCATATAACGGTAGGATGAACCATTTTGGGAAAATTCCACTCTGATTTTTTTCTTGTTTATCTAAAAAAAAAAAAATGTGGGGGAGTTTAAGTTACAAATCTCTAGCTCAAAGTCTGTTTCAACAATTTCTGATAATACAGCAGATTTACTGTTAGATATGGGAGATGAGACAGAAGATCTTGATTTGTGTATTCTTCTGGTAACATCAGACTCAGGTATAGAAAATATTTTTATTGCTTTCTCACTTTCTTTAATCCCATTTAGGTAGATGCTTCCTTGTCTTTTCTGGATGGGTTTGTGGCTGAGGGACTTGGTCGTGGTGCAGCACCATATAAGCCTCATCACCAGAGACAAGAGGAGAAACTTTCTCAGGAAAAAGGTGGCTGTTAGTTTACTGCACTTAGTAAATAGCTGGTAAATTGCCTGATAAGTACTAACAAACAGTCTAAGTGTACTGTTTATATTCTTTCTTGAAGTAATGTTATCTTAATACATTTCTTGTCTGTAGACTTTAAGTTCAACTTAGAATTTAGTTAGACATCTGTCTAGTATGTAGCTGTTCATTTATCATAGGTTGCTGTTCTGAAAATGTTTTACTATAATCTCTGCTGGTCTATGGAATTTGAAATTCATGGTGATTATTAAAGCGAAAGCAAAGGATTCCTGACTTTACTATACTGAGCACTTAGTCTTGCCTGTGGAATTATAGTTTGCAATAACAACCATTGTGGACTTATGACACAAATCTTACATTCCTTACCTAGTGTAGGTACAGATAAGACAGCAGTATGTACTTTTATTTATTTAAAAATACCTGAAAACTGTAGCTAGAGTGCATTTTTTTTATTTGCCATAGAAATACTCGTTTACTTTATTATAGCCAGTCACATAAAGATTTCTTTTAGACACTTCTGAATGATTCACTTTGAGGTTGGAAAGCTTTTCTAAAACATTCCTTAGCTTTGCTTTACTGCTGAGGAATTAGAAAAATGAGTCTTGTGCAGTGCATTATCTACAACTAAATGATTATTAAATGATTATTTTAAAAAGCTTTTTTTTTTGATTATGCAGGTTAATGCATACTTTAAGCCTGCTAGAAAATTCAAAATTTTGGTGGAGAAATGTTGGACAAGGTCGAATATGTTGAAACTGAATATTCTAAACTGTTTTTCCTGTGTGTGTAAAGCCTAATGAGGGATGCAAAGGAGAGTCTGCACTCTGTTTCATATGTAACAATGACTGTTTACGTTACAGTCCAAAACAATTTTTAGAAGCTGTTTAAGCTACATTTTGATTCATGAAGCATAACTAAGGTGGCTGGTTCTGAATCCTGATTTGCAAGTCCTGGTGAAAATGATTTATCACCCAAGGTGTCGAGTATGTTGGCAAAGCAGACAGTGATGTATGGACATAATGCTGTGGGCTCAAAATGTTGTTTAGGCTCATGAACAAATGGAAGAGCTCACTTATTTAGATCCAATACAGTACTTCTCTCTACAAATGCTAAGCATTGGCAAATGTTTTAGTGATACGCTGTAAAGTCACTATTTCTGTTTAATTATGGTATCTAAAAACAAATACCAAATGAATACACGTTTCAGATAAATCCTCTGTCTAAAAAACTTGAGACCAGAAACATTAACTTTTAATGAGGATAGGATCCTGAATGGGAAGCCTGAGAAGTGCAACAGTACAGCATATCTTTTTTCAGAAAATAGATTTCTTTCTTACCTTTTTATGCCTCATTGTAATTCTAAGATTCTGTGTGTCTTGCAGCTCTGAATTTTGAACCTTATGGATTGTCATTTGTTTCAAGCGTGTCTTCATCTGGTGTCACCGGTAGACAGTCCCCCACTGGTTTATCTTTTGGTTCTGATACCTCTGGTAATAGTGCTGAGACAGGGCATAAAGAGTGAGTTAATTTGTGTTTGAAATGAAGTACATTTAAGCCTCTGTTCTTGTCAGTGTCATGTGTCTTTGCTTCTTCATTATGTGGAACTAAAAAGAATACAGTTGGACTTGGAAACCTCTTACCATGTAAAAAGAAATACAAATGGTGTCTTCTTAGAAATAACTAGAAAAAAGCTATTGCAGTTACACTTTTTCCACTTTCTTCACAGACTACAAATTAAGTGATAGTTAACGTGGTAGAATTGGGACAGGATTACCTGATGATTACATGATTAAGTTTTTTTTTTTCCTCTGGCTTCCTTATTTTTCTTACAGGCTGTGCTTACATTTTATGAGCTTACAATAACGTACCTTTTAAGGAAACTTTATTAGATAAAAGTGAGACTAAGATTCACAATGTAAGATGCTCCTTAAGTTTTAGAACACTACAGATAAATTCCACATCCATGGTTTCGTACAAATTAACAACTATACTCTAGTACACAGGAAACCTTGGAAGCGTTTTCAGATTGTTTAACCAGTTGGTGTAAGAAAATTTTGAGTGAGGCTTTTAGGTGTGGGACTTGCAGCATTTTAGCCTGAGTCTGTTGAATGAACCTAGAGTTCAGGGGCCTGAGAACATGAACACTTTTCGTAAGAAATACTACATTCTAGGTCTCTTCTAGTTTTCGGTCTCTTACATTAACTTAAACTATTTTTTAAGGAAAAAGCAATAGAACTATTTAACTATACTTGGAGATTCCCAGAATCTCCTGGGGAGAAAGATAGATACCGTGTTGCTTGTATTCACTTTTAAAAAATGATTCAAATACATTATAAATGTAATCTGAAACTCTGTAAGGACTTGGCAAGCACAGTCTACTACTGGCTGCAGGTGTCTAATGCTGTCTTAATATAGATCTGTACTTAGGACTATATGGCTTAGTCCAAGTTTGCATTTGCAGGGTGTTTTAAAAGTAGTGCATGACACTAGTAACATAGAACTTCATGCAGATGTGAAAGTGTTTATATTCCACTACTTGCTGTGTATATCAAAGTACTAAAGTTGTGAATGGTGTTTAAAGTCGAGTGTTGGTATGTTTTTAGGAACATGATGTTCGTGCGGTTGATCCTGCTTTTTGTTTGCCATTTTAGGACAAATACTCTGAAACTTGAGGGAGTACGCAAGCTGTGGGGAAAAGAAGGCTATCTTCCAAAGAAAGAAAACAAAGTAGGAAAAGAAAATGAGCCACAAACTCTTTCTTGTGGCAGCTTATTAGCAGGACAAGTGGGTGAATCTCCTGCATTGCCATCTGATCAAGTTTCCAGCCTCTCTGAAGAGGACAAAGAGAAGCAGCAGTTAGCATCAACTTTGTTTATTGGGCTGGGATCAAATGCTGGCGTCAGTCTGGTAAGTGGTTCTTTTGAGACTTACTATTTTAAAGTTTATGTATTGCCTTACTTACAATTGCAGCTATTTATATGTAAATGAAGATCAAATTAGTGTTGTGGTAAAATGAGGCAAAAACCGAGTCATTGGAAAAACTATTGAAAATCACTTTTGTAATCTGATAACATCCAACCCATTTCAGGTTCTTAAATTACTTGATGAAGCAGCCTCTGGAGCAGTTCTGATTCAGTAACTAGAACTTCCCTCTGTTTACATGTTGTGCTTCAAGTTTTAGTCTCGGTCTTCCCTAACAGCTGTTCATTGACCCAGCTTTGCAGAGCTATTGGTGTTCACTTGGCAGTAATGCTAGAGTTTGATGCCCTATGTCAAGACCATTTTTTTTAATGTATGGTAATATGAAGAGCATTAAAGAATTCACCATTAGGTAATTTTTTTAAGACTGGCATTATCATATTAGCCAGCTCAAATCTTACCACTGGTTTAACCATAAAATGTTTACCTATCTTGCTTTTTAATAGGAGCTTTTAGTTTATGTTTTAGAGAACCTAGAGTCATTCTTGCATTACAGGCTAATCCTATATCCTGTAAGAAATACAACAAAAGCATGTTTCTGGATCCATTAGAATGTTTGGAATCTATTTGCATTTGTCATCTGAATTGATTCCTTGGTCATTATTTGTCCTTGTTTCATGCTGTTAACAGTAACACAGCTGATTGCTAATAACTTCCCCAGCCTTTTTTTTTTGTTTGTTTTTGTTTTTCAGATGGGGAAAATGGACACAACTACTCAGAAGTTCAAAAGAAAATCGAAGATAAATGAAACTCAAAGTAGTGAGGAGGTGTCAGACTTCCAAATTAGTGCTGCTTCAGATTTTGGTCCCTTACTTGATACTGTCCCTATTAACATGGAAGACTGTGAGGGAAATACACACACAAGGTTAAGAAAATCCTCTCTGTGTTCTTCAGATATTGTAGAAGATAATTTAGCATTTGAAACACCTCAGTCCCTAAAAAAATCTGGGCTGGATGAGAGACTTTCAGATAGTAGGCTGTCACAGTCATCTTTGTTTGCTGATAGTAACATGGAAATTTTTCAGCCTTCTCCAAGTGCTCAATGTGAAGGTGCCAGTAAACCACCGTTGGTCCCTTCCTTACCGGAAGAGTTAGAAGACCTCACTCACTCTGAAGTACTGGAACTTTGTCAGAATGATGCCTTAGCTCTGCATTTATGTAAGGTGTGGACAGATGACTCTCTGTTGCTCACTGTTTTTGTTTCAAATAAAACCACTTCTGCACTTCATGCTGTGAATTTAGTGTTTGAAGAAGCAGAATATTTTCAGGTAAGAAACTTTGTTTCCGTTATATTTCAAATTCACTTGGAACTTCTTGCTTTTTGTTTGCAATTAAGTGTCTAGTATTTGGTTTAATGTAATGGTTATGCCTTTTTCCCAAAGCATTTCTTTAAAACCTGTGGTATGGCCATTACATCCTAAAGGGTAGTGAAAGAAATCTCAATTCTAAACTTAGTGTCATTTGGTATAAAAGTTAGCATCACACTTTTTTAGTTCACTTTGATTTCGTTTCCTACTGCTTGCCTCTATATAACAAATATTTTTTATGATTTTTTCAGTTCTGAATTCAGCTGCTTCCTGGTGTTTAAGACTGAATGCAAACCTAACCAGTCATACTTACAATGGTATGACTTGAGTTGCCAAAGAAATCGCTGTATAACTCTTTTTTGTCTGGATGTGACTGTGAGGCTTGTGCATTCATTTGTATTTATCTGATAGGCAGACATGATGCAGTTTCTTCCTTCACATAAAATTTGTGTAAACTTCCTTCAAGTTTTGTAGGCTGTTTTAATTTTTTTTTTCCCCCCCCAAAGACATCAGTCATATTTCATTCTTGTTCTCCTGCATTCAGTTGATGGGAGAGAGGAGTAGGTCAGTTTATTTTTTGACATCAGCTACATCTGGGATTTAATTGTGGTTGGTAAAAGCTTGAAACTTCAAGTTAAGTTTCAAAAGTCTTGAAATGTCACTTAAATAATTGAAAAGCTATTTCGGAATTGCCTGTTGGCATGACTATCCACAGGTTTTGCTGAAAGAAGGGCTGAATTGTGAAACCTTGGAGACACTCAGCGAGTGATAACTGGATAAAGAGGATTAAGCAGAATGTTTCTTTTAGAATTGACTTAAGGAACTGCTAATTGGTTATGAAGCCTCCTTCCTTTCCATTTCTGGCTTGAATCAAACCTGTCATTGCATTGATAGAAAGTGGGCATCTTGTATCTAGTTTTTCCCTGTAATTCACTTAAGTTTCCACACAGACCGCTACCACAGAAAGAATCTGCATTATTAGTTTGTATGGAGAGGCTGGGGGCTGCTGAGTAATCTTGAAATTATCCTTGTTATTAGGGACAATTTCCCAACTTCTTGCTTTTAACATACAGCTTGGGGTTTGTTGCAATGTTGCTTGCTCTTGTGTATTAGTTTATTTTGGGACTGAACTACAGGATTCAGGTTCTTGGTGATGAGCAGTCATTTGGGGGGGGTGGGGGGGTGGGGAGCCAGTTGACAGAAAGAGATCAATTTCTCCAGTGTTTTAGTTCTCATAGAACTTCTGTAGATGTTAATGATTGATTTGTCCTTGATGAGAGCTGAGAAGTGGTAGCTATGTTCACTTGCCAAAAAGTCCAAGAAACACCAATTGAAATAAAAGGCACTTTCACAATTTTATAGCTGTATCTTAGCCACTTATTCAACTTGACAGCAAGACTTATATTCTATATTCCTTTTAAAAAAAAATATATAGATTTTGGAGAGTCCCACCTACCAGTTTCCTGTAATTGAAGCTCAAAGTGTGGAACGTTGCCAGAAATGTGTGTGGATGGACAAAATCTGTACACAGGGAATTCTTTCTGCCTCTGTTCATTGCCAGTCAGAGATGGAAACTCGCCTTCAATTTTCAATAACTTTATCATTGTTGGACTTCATCAGGTAAATAAAATAAGCTGCACTTTTAAAAAATAAGTATTAGACAAGGGCAGGATAATTTGGGTACTGATTATGAAAATGTAAGGCTTCATCTTGAGCAGCTAATCTGTTTGAGATGACTGTTAAAGATAGTAAATGGTTATTTATACGCTTATGAAAAAGGGGCAAAGTTCCAGGAAGACGTATAAAGTCACTGAGAGTATTGACGGTAGCTGCAGGTTAGAATAGTCTTGAACTACAGAATGTGTTTCTGAGGAGGCCAACAGAACTGAGCGAATGGAAGGGCATGCTGTTTTAAAATATGGCATGACATAAACATGTCAAACTGAAATAAGTGATTTCAGTACAGAGACCCATACATTATATGAAAAGGCTGACAACTTTTTCAGGAGAAGAAAGCTCATTCTTTATATTTTTGAACACTGCATTTATTTTAGGAGTAGAAAAAGCAAGTGTTCTTTTTCCAGTAGAATTTTCTGTTTTATAGTGAAATCCACCTTGCTTTCCATAATAAAGTCTGCGTCTCATTGAACTTGTTTAATTGCTTTCAATGAGCAGATGTCTCAAGGCCATTCACTTTGGTCTTCCTTTTACATAAAATAATGTATTTTTTTTAAATTTAGAAATCTAAAGCAAGGAATAGAAACTTTTTAAAAAATGTTAAACTGGGAAGATAAGATACAGGTTGTTTAAACAATCTGTATCTGCTTATTGCTTGCTTTATTGTTCAGTTTTTTTCCACACATGATTTTTTGGGAGACAAATATACTTTGAATAATGCATTTTGCTAAGATATGTGGTAAACCTATTTTTAGGCCAATGGAAATGACTACAGAAGACTTTGGGAAGCTGTGGTTATCCCTTTCCAATGATGTGAAACAGAATATAAAAATGTCATCTTCTCAAGATTCCCTTTCAGCAGCTCTGAATACACTGCAACAAAAGCTGAAACTCCATCTAGTTGACGCTATAGGTGAGTGGAAGTATACGGTAAGGTGGCTCACAACCTATAATTTGTCCTGGGAAGATAAGTGCATGGAAGCAGGTATCTTAGAGAATTTAAGGCAGGAAATGTTTAGCAGCATAGTAAACACAGGCTTGTTATCCTGTGGACTTTATTTGACTTACTCAGGGATGCATGTGAAGACTGATGTGAAGGAACAAGTGTACAGCAGACAATAAATTCTACAAGGGAGCAAACTGTTGCACTGTGAAGAGTTTTGGACAGGACCAAGAAATGGGAATGAAGCTCTATGACATAGGAAGCTGGGATTGCATTCGGGAGGCATGGTTTTGGGTGACGTGTTAGAGGAGTAGGGGTGAGAGCAGAAGAGAACAGCAGAAAGGGGGTTTGAGAGATAGATACATTTTTTGTGAACTATACTATAGCTGTTGTAATTTGTTAATTCTTACTTCATTTCTTCTGTGGCCTCTTTTGTTTTAAGGTAATGAGGGAATACTGGCGTGCCAGCTGCTTCCATCTGTGCCCTGTCTGCTGCACTGTCGTACTCACTCAGGGATGCTGGCTCTGTGGTTCAGATCGCCTTGTTCTGCTCTTCCAGATGGTTTGCTTTATCAGTGTCAAAAGGTGATGGAGGAATCCTAGTAACAGTAGTGCCTGCCTTAATCATTTGGTGTGTGAAAAGCAAATCAAAGACTTGCACAGATAATTACCAAAGCTAAATTAATAAACTGCTGCTCAGAAGTATTAAAAGTTTTCTTCCAACTGGCATATGTCATGTGGACTTGAGGGGAAAGAACAGTGACCTAAATTACTCCTGCAAAAACATGCTCAGGACTGTACAGTGACTAACAAGCAATCCATTAAAGTATTGTTACCTGTTTAAGTGAAATGTATATTTCTTAATTTTGTTGTAAATGACTGAAAGTATTTATTTTTATTATGCAGCTTTTATAGATGCCAACAACTATTCCTCATAGCAACTACTTAAATATGATTTTAAATAAAACATATCTCCATTATGAGGTCAGACTTGATCAGTTTTCCAGAACATCTAATTTTATTTTAATAATTTTTCTAAAGCTATTTTTAAGCACTGCTGGCAACAAGACCTGTATTGGTGGTTGTATAAAGTAACTTATGTAGCAACAAATGCATGTTTTGAAAATTGTTAAAATTGATTTTAGTGAGCAACTCACTTCCCGTGGTCTTTGGTATTTCCCGTTTAAGTGGTAACATCTAAATAGGTTTTTTGTAGGAGGCAGGCCTGAAAAATTGTATGGAAGCACCTCCTGGGGGATGAACTAAGGCCCTTCAGGTTATTTCCTGTCTGCAGTTCTTCCTGCCTCATGTTTCAGTCACGTTCCCTTTCCTTAGGGGTCTGTGACAGTCACTGAATATTTGTGCATGTCTAAAGATTAGGTTCATGTGGATCGAGCCTGAGGTGACTGAGCTGGGGGTGGTTGGCTGTGGACATGTTCACTAGTTGGCAGTTGACTACGGGATGTGTTCATTGCTCTCCAGTCAATCCTATAAATTTAATCTGGTCAATATCTGTCCATGAAAATTGACACGGAGGAAACTTTAATTTATTTTCACTTCTAATTATTTCTAGCCTCAGTATGACTCTTCAAGCCTTTGACTTGCACAGGTGTGGCTGTATTGTGAGCGCATGGCTAGGAACTGCAGTAAGGCATAAGAGATCTAAATCAGAGCAGCATACATAAATGTGTCTGTCTAGATTGTCTCCTTTTCTTCCTGAAACAACCTCATAGTCTTGAAAATCCAGTAACCTTTATTTAGATGCTAAATGAAAGCTTTAACACTGTTTAATATTATTTATAACTGGTTATGTTTTTTATTTAAAAACATCAAAGATTGTATACATGGTTCAGATGTGGTATAAATGGATTCTGCAGCGGAATTCTTTTCTTTATGTGTTTAGCAAGGACAAGGAAATTCTTTGTTACATTTCAGTGTTACTGTTTCTCTCCTGATAAACACTGGTTGTAAAGCAAAAAAAAGTATTCTGTTACTTTGCTAATGTTTTGGTAGATGTTGATGAAATCATCATAAGGAAGTTAATGTGCTGGTAGGTTGTTTTTTTTTTTTGTCAAGCCACTTGTGTTATGAGTATAATCATATAAGCAAAGCTCCTTTTTTATTGCTGTTTCAGTACCCTCTTACTGAGGAATTTAAAGTGCACTGAACCTATAAATATACTTAATGTTCTGCATACTTTAATGTTTACTTGGCACTTCAAGACAGTTTATATGAATGAAAACTGATTTATAGTGGAATAATTTCCAGCAAGCTATTTCCCTGCTGGTAAATCAGATTTGTGTTATGCAATTGGACTGTTGTAATCATATGAACTATAATAGAAGTATCTGTTTGTGGCCTATGCATTTAAACCATTTCAGCAATGGGATGTTAAATGTTCTAGTGTTTAAAAAGAACAGCAAAAGACAATATTGCCTTCTATTGCTCATGTTCTTTATAACCTTTTTCACCTTATGGATAGTGTACGTTAAGCTGTCAGTATGCACATTCAGAGAGCTTTATGTTAACATCACATAAAGGAGTTTGCAGGGAGTTGTACCTGTGTCAAGGCTTTATTTTTAGATTGCCCAGCAAATATTTTTCTTAATTAGTCACCATCTTTGCGTTTCTTGTAGTTTAATAAAATTCAGTTTCATTTAAAAAAAAAAAAAGCTTGATAGTTGTTAAATATTCTTTTCTACCACACGTAGCAATGTTTCTGCTTGTTAAGAACTAGGTTGTACTTTCATTGTTTCTCTTTGCCATCTGAACAGTGATAAAGAATGTAACGTTGCAGAAGTCTTGAATCCATTGGTGACTTACCTGCCCGGTGGCTCAGGTATGAAAAGAATGAGGGAGTATACTTCAGATCTTTTCAACAGCATTCTGTGTGCCAGCTCACATTATTTCATACTCTTTTTGGAATACTGCCAGATTGCGGGGTTTGCATGTTCACATCAAGGCATCACAGGAGACTTTAGCATTTCTCTTTATTAATATTTGACAGCATTAACATGTTTTTTAAGTCTGATGCTAACATAACACACCATTTGCTATAGTACTGAGGAGGAGTTGGGAGTTTAGGCAGTTTGACATAATTGCTGAATTGAAGGTGGTTGCAGCCCTGGTCTAAATCGTGAGGCTGTTTTGTGTGGCTGGGCTGTCGGGGTGTAACGAGCGCAGGCTGCTCTGCAGTTCTGGCTGATGTGGGGAGCTTAGGCCCCTGAGAACCTCAGCAATTCAGTGCTGGGAATCCCTCTGATCTTGATCCATTATCCAGTTGTCTCTAAAATGAAATATCGCTGCATAAGTAATTACACAAAAGAATATTTTTTTCATCTAGCTCTGTATTGAAAATCCTTTAGCAAGTATCTTCATCTTCTGTGGTGTTCCCATTTACTTCTCTTTGTGACTTAGTGGATCTTGAAGGTTTAACCTGTTTTCAGGGAAAGGGAAATCAGGTGCATAGAAGTAGGCTAAAAGGAAGAGAGCCCATAATCCAGTTAGCATGAAGAAGTTTACTTTCAAGAGGCAACCAGAGGCCAGTCAGAGTATATACTGACCTTTCTGAACTGGCAGGCTAACAGCATTTTGGACCAAAACCTTAGGTACCAGGAGATGCCACTGTTTACTGCTCTCTGCCATGGGCAACTTGGAGTTCTGGGCATTTTGGAGTCAACAGGTAAGTGATTGTATTAATCCTTATTTCAACTGTTTTGTCAGGTTCTTCCCCCATATCCCAAGTATTTTCAGATATTTTTAATGAAACAAATACTTTGGTAGGAAAATTTGTGGAAGGGCGACATGGCGTGCAGTACGTTTTCCTAAACATAAATCACATCTCCTGTTGTGTTACATTACTTTCTGCTAGTTATTCCCAAGCTCTTCTCATCCTGTAAGGACCCCAGCGAACAAACTTGTGTCAGGGATGGCACTATCGTGAGGTTGTCTTGTACTTGCAAGTAGCTCATAAATGACATTGCCTGATGGTTTCTGAATATTGGAAAGGCAGGTGTCTCCTACAGAGTCCCACTAGTAGTTTTTCAGCATAAAAAGATGTATTATCTTTTCTGTGTGGGTAAGACTGCATTGTCTTTTTTTGGCATGGAGGTATGTAAAAGTGGAAGTAGAGCTGCTTAAGTCATACAGTTAAGATCTGCTTTTGCATTTCTGTTGCTGTGATAAGAGTTAATTGTGCTTTACCTCTTGGTTCTCTTCAGGGTCACTGTTTATATGCCTTCCCGTGAGAATGTTTCTCTAACATGAATAAGATTACATGTTCGGTGTGATGTACTGTTCTGTGGCACAGGTACAATTTCATTAGAATGCCAGAAGTGGTCACTCCCTTGGGAGTTTCTCGAACAATAAAATTTTTCTCTTTATTACATAAATTTGGCAGTGATGAAGCAAAGTGTATTGTGTCCTGCCATGATATGATTCATAAAATTAACTTGACAGCAGTGTTTTAGCAGCAGTGAGGCTCGAAACACCACTTACGAAGATTGCTTTAAACTTTTATTTTAAGGTAGTTGACAGTTTTCTCTTTGTGCCAGTCTTTAATTGCTTCCAGTATAATTGCCATGTGACTTGTTTGCAAATCCTGAGCTCTTACAGCCAAAACAGTTTGCCTTGTCTGGGACTAAGGATAGGAGAAGATACGTGTGCTGTTGTTAAAGCATTCTGGTAGGTTCTAGCATCTCCATGTTTAGGGCAGGGATTTGAAATCTGTCAGGGACGTGTCTCCTGTCTAACTTCAGTCACACTGAGCTAAATACAGCAAGAAGGTGCTTGGTAGAGAGCTAGATCTTGGCATGCTCCATCTGCTCTGGCCCTGACACAGGCTGCCAGTCCACGGCTTAGGCTGAGCCTGGGGAGAGGCCGGTACCTGAAGGCAAGAAGCTTGTGCCACTGCCTCCGCATGGCTGGGGAGGGAGCTTCTGAGCCCGTCACCCAACTGCACTACCCGACACAGTCAGCATCATTTGTTAGCTCAGGTGCTTGAGAACTTCGTGGAAAAGCAAATTCCATTGGTTGCTGATGCATGTTTGTGTTGTGTGTATGTGATGCGACAGAAATGTGGATTTCCAGTTTTCTCTGAAATGTGTGAACTGTCCATCTACCTGCTTCCTACCTTCACTGAATCTGGTTGTCAGAGAGCATGAAGGTTGCAGAAGTTGAAGGTGACAAAACTTAGTTTACACAAATTCCGTCCTCTTAGTGCTTAATTTCAGTTTACATGGGATGGTAGAATAAATAAATCAAAAGAAAACAAAAAGGGCAGTAATCACACATTTTTAATCCACAAATATGATAATACATCATATACTTAAGGTGACCTGAACATTGCCCATATTTTAGCAATGTTATTACATACCAAGCTACAAGTACAAAAGTAAACAATGAATATACAGGATATGCAAGTATGAGAAATACTTGAAAACATTCTCTTTCCTTAAGGCTACTCAGATTTATAAATAAAACAACAGATGTTCAGCTGGTGTGTCTAAAATACCAGAATCTGAATATTGATAACTTGCAACACACAAAAAGAAAGTCACAGATAGAGGATACCCTTTCCTTTACCCCTCTTGAATGTTCAATAATCTCTTTTCCTGGCTTTAAAAAAAGAACTTAAATTTGTTTGCCACAAGTGAAACAAACACGCAAAATCTGACATGTGCACTGGGACAGGAGTGTTGGATACAATAAATACTGTTCAAAAGCATCAGTTGACAAGTACGTGCTTGGAAAAAAATGCAGCTAATGGTGGATGTAAATATGGCTCTGCAAATGGCTGAACTTGCAACCCCAAATGTTGGTATTTCATTACTGTGCTGTGTTGCAAAGGAATTGTCCACCTTCATTGCTACTAAATATACTTTTCATAGTTAAATAGGTGGGGAAAATTTACGTTGTTACAAACTGCTCTGCTGATGTCCTGCGCTGCCATTTTTACTGTGCTCCAAAGGGAGTTCTCCTGGGAACAGATAAAAATGCATCTAGTACAACCCAAGTGAACACGTGATTTGGGTACGAGTATTCTCAACTGTGTTGAAGGTGTGATACTCAAAATTGTTGTTGCAAGAGATAAAATATTCTGGAGCGAGGAAAGACAGAAGAATAGTAAAATTTTGAATGGTTTTCTCTACCACCATAGTATTTAAGAGTTTAAATGAGAAACAGAAACTTTTCTTACCCTAAAATAGTAAATGATCAGCACTGGAAATTTTCCTTAGAGAGGAAGGGCTTTCAAATATATTTTCTTGTCTTTGTCAGTTTTCAAGTACACGCAGCTCTGTATTATAATATATGTGATAAGGAAGGTGTTACCTCCAGATACGGGGATTGTTTGCTATCTGTGTCAACTAAAAGGAGATGGTACATGATACTGAAGCGTCAGTAGATAGAGGTGAGCCTGGAGAATAAGATGTGGAGGGCAAGGAAAGGAGAGATTTACGAACATAATTCCTTTAATTAGAGACAGTCAGCACCTACCCGGCTGCAAGATGCTGCAAGATTCTGTAAGTGGCAAGGTGGTGTATCTGCTCTGTTCCCGTCCTCCCTTAATTCAAACGAAACTGTACAGAAACCAATATTTCTTGGCAAAATGTTTTCAGTTTGAAGACATCAGTATATTTTGTTTAAAGAAGAAGAAAAAAAAGTCACTGAAAACATTCTGAACAGCTCATCGGAGTCACTAAGACTGTTCTCTCTTAAGACTACTGCGGCTGTACTACATTTGGATGGCACTGTGAGCATAGTGGATGGGGTTCCTTTTTTATCACACCTCTGTTTACTGTAGGCACAAATTAACATCATTAAACTGAGAGTTTTATCTAGGCTGAATATTTTGAGGGTGGGGGGGATGTAAGCGTCGCTTTGTCCATCCGTTGGTGTCTTCACAAGTGCAATTTCAAAATCTTCACAAAGAATATTTTGTTCTGTCAGGCACAACAGTAAGAGCACAAAGAGCAGCACAATCTTCAGCTTAAACGTGTCTGATGTTGCCAAATATGCAAACCTGATGTAGTACTTTAGTTTTCTGGTTACTTTTGAGCTTGAATCACTGAGCTGCTTTTCAAAATTAAAATGAAACCTTCTCTCTGTTATTGTCGGGTATAAAACAAAACTCTATAATGAAAATACTGCTTCATAGAGCAGTTCTTTAAATTTTTTCCCACTTCTACTCAGTTTGTATTGTTTGTTATTACCCTATTAGACTTAAACACCATGTAAAATCAGATGCCTTCTCACATTGATTACTGATCCTTTTGAAAGGAGTGAGCTTAATCCATTACAGCCCTACTTTCTGTCTAAGCTTTTTCAGTTAGCGTGGAAATAATAAAAACATACGCACCAAGGGCCTGGGGCTAGATTCCATGCGTTGCTCTTTTGCCTTCACCTGTCTATTTCTACATAGCCATGCGTTTGAATTTACTTTCTTTTCACATGTTCAGCCTTGAACACAAAGCTAGTAAGATCATAGTGTATAGCAATCTGTTTCTGAACAATATATATCAGCAGCCTTGTTCACTCCGCTCCTTGGAAAAGACTGAATTATCTGAACACAACATTAAAATTGATAGCTTTCTGATTTAAGTTTTCCACTTCATCATGAGCCTGGTGAGCACCTTCTGGCCCCTGCTGGAGACTGCAGTAAGAGGCCGGTGGGAAGGAAGCTTGCTTGCTCGCCATGGCTCATGAAGGGTGGCCAGTTCTAGAGAGAAGTTTTTGGTTGGTTTCTTGTTTTTGAGCGTTGTTTCAAAGGACCTTCTCATCAAGCAGTTTGTTGATTCCATCGCAGATCTTTTTGAGGTATGGCCGACAATCCCCATCAAGACTGTACAGGGCAGTTAGAAATTCCACATCCGCAAAGTGATTGAAGACATGGTTGATGCGCCCGTGGGATCTTGGTGTCAGGTGTCGATCTACTAGTTCATGCACAAGGTCTTTACATTCATTCAGAAGTTCTGCAAGAACATTTCTGTCAAAAGTGTATTCTACCTCGTAGAAACTGACAATTGTCATCGCAGTTTGGTTCAGCTTCTTCCTGAACTTGTCTACGATTTCCAGCTCTTCTTGGTTGAACTGATTATTTCGATAGAGGATCCCAATTTTTATTGCCACTTTAATCAGGTCTTTCATAATTTTATGGGCTTCCTTTTTGTTTCTTGTGTGTTCCTTTGTTACTTTGTACAGCTCATCGAAGATTTCACTGCTTGTGTCATCGATTAGCATGTTAGCCATGGTTTTGGTTGCCATTTTACTCAGGATCTTTTTCTGAGCTTGCAGGGCGAGATTCTTAGAACTGAAACAATCAGGACCTGTTTCAGGATGGCAGAGAAGGAGGAAAATGTTAATTTTACTTGGTGAATAATTTTCACAATCAGTTAAGAAAAGTAATACCTATGTGGTTAACGGAGACACTATGCGTATCACTATGTATTACATATGGTCATGACTGCAGTAATGGGAACACTTTCAACACTATTTTCAGGTATCCTTGGGGTCTTGGATATCCATGTTTCAGGTCTTGCTGTCACTGAGGTTTTTTGCTTACAAATTAAGAGCAGAATAGTCTGGCAGGGGATATCTATGCTGGTTCTTTGCTAGTCTTTTAATTTTGAAGTTCACTATTAAAGCTTTCTTGGCAGAGAGATCCATTGAGATGTGATCAAAATAATACATAAGCTATCAGAGACAAGCAAAATGAGATACTGACAAGTAAATACACGAGCCTGAAAGAGTTAGTTACACTTCTGATCATCGGGAGGCACTGTTGTTCCACTGTTAGACTGAGCAGCATCTCAGATAAGGGCTAATAAAGCAGATTCATAAGCATGGATTTATTTTGTTTTAATCTCCAGCACAGGTCCCTTTCCTGTTTCGTTGCAAAATTACAGAATGTGATTTTTGTAAAACATTGGTGCTTCAGTGCATGTGGGTCCTGCCAGATGAAAGTACCTGAGCTACTTGCTCTACATTTATAAAAGAAATATCTTAGATTTTTTATCTTTTGCCCATCTGTGCACATTTCACTCATCACAGCACCTGATTATGTGGCTACTCCTGCTGGACTTTATCTGATGAACTTCTGTTATTGGTAGAGACTAATTTGACCTTCCTCTGTTTTTCACATTAATGTTGGATTTTAACTGACCCTATATGGACAAAGTAAAGGAAATGGAAAGATTTCATATGAACTAATCATTCAGTTTAATACTAGGGTAGTGAAGTTTCTGTTGGATCAAAGGGCATTTTATTGTTGTAGCCAAACGGTGATGAATGTCTAGTTACTGGGGCTTAGAGCCAGTGAGGTGAGTGCCGAGCGCTGGCAGAGTGGCCTCTTTGGTATGAGACACCCTCCTCGCCTTCCCCTCACATCTCCACTCCACATTTGCTCACACAAAGGAGATGCTCGTCAGAGTCTGTGGTGCTGTCTGACCTGCAGCCTCGCCTTCCTCCTCGTGCTCCCTACATCCTCGTGTGAGAAAAAAGGGGTGCTGGGTGCCAGTGCTTACTTCAAATAAGTAACACTCTGAATTTAAACAGTCTTCTGTTTAAATCCTACTTTTCAAGTTAGCTAGAATATTAAAGTTGCCATCTTTCTTTGTGTGCTACAGCTGTACTACTGAGCAATATGAAAGGGTAACATTTAATTTCAACTGAACCACCACCTGGAAAAAATAATTCAATGTGCTTAAAAGAATTGCCTGCCATTTGGAGAGCAAATTGTGGGGCTGAGCTGCTGACTGGAGGAAATAGAAAAACTGATTTATCAGAAATGATAAAACCAGGATGAAAGCATTCTTTCACTTAGCAGTACGTGGATATATAAATAGTATCCATGATGAATAATTATGTGCATTTGACACAGTAAAATAGAAGATTAATATTAGTGTCTGTTCCTGTAGTAAGTGTTTGCTATTAATCAAGTGGGTGCAGTTGTTCAGTATCTCTTTCGGTCAGTAACCAAAAATAATTGTAGTAGATTTTTAGAATATTTATTTTACTAATGTTCATGACACTTTAGGCTCTGTGTCATTTTCACTAGGTGAGAGCCCAGTTGGCTCCTGTGGTGCTCAGCTCTGCTGCAGGCAGAGCCGTTGCGATTCTGCGGCTCGAAGCAAAGCCAACAGTCGTGGTGCACAGGAGGAGGTGGCCAGCAAACCACCACGTCCCCCATCACACTTTGGTTTGCCCCATGTCTTGGGTACAGCAGCGCATCTGTGGGAGAGCCAGGACCAGCACAACCCCCAGCATGTTCTCAAACACACACGGATGCAGCTGCCCTCCTATCTATGTCATTTCTGAGAGACAAAATTTGATGGTAAATTAGCACATAAAAGCTTCTACTAAATTTATCAGAAGTGAGGTTTGTCTGACACACACAAAAAAAAAGGTGGTTCAGAGGTATGTTCCTGCATTCAAAGTCTTTGTGCTCATCTACAAAACTGAATAGATTATGATCTTCACAGAAGGGTTTCTTCCCCTGTGACACCCCTGGGTTTGGTACCTCAAATGAAGCTAACACAGCTCCTAGCAAAAGGTGCAAGCTATGAAATGGGCAACGCAGCCAGAGAGCATCAGGCTCAGTTTAACTGAGTGTTAAGGCTGGAGTGTTTTCCATGGCAAATCCCAAGTGTGGGATCTGCTATTTAACAGCATGAGACTAGCTCCTCCTCATCTTTCTAAAAGTGAATTAAAATAATCTGTTATTACATTGGAGCTGCTAAACTTTTCTCTAGAAGCTGTATTCCCCTTTCACCTACTGTTTCCTTTACCAGGACCAAAGGCTATATCCTCCCCCTCCTCTCATACCTGTTGCTCTCCTCTGCTCAAACCAGGACCCCCATTTCACACCTCCTATCCCTGCTGTAGCCCCCTTCACCACTTTGTGCTCCTGTGTCTCCAGCCTGTCTCACCATTGCACTTCTAGTACCTAAGCCGTGCCCGCCACGAGTGCTGAGAGCCCTCAGAAACCTGGCAGATCCAAATGCTTTGTGCACACTCCTTTCCCCTGCCTCCTCCTGTGATTTGTGCTTCTCTGTGTATTCTAAAATCTGTAAGAGCTGGTAATTAGTTTCACCACCGTGACTGCCATGCGCTCTCTCCCAATCAACTGTACCAAGCAGACACAGTCCTGTATTTGCACACCCTGCCACCTAAATTCAGGGTGTGCACAGTTTTACAGCGCTGTATGCTGGAAGGAGGGAGAGAGACTGTTTGGATTGACTGTTTGAATTCCTGCTTCCAAAATCACGTAGTGCTCAGACACCAAGGTGATGCCTTGCCTTTCAAAGATCACAAGTGGTTAGTTAGCCACATGATTAAATTCAGGCTTTCATGGGAACTGCAGGTTTACTGTGGCAGTCTTTTCTTAGTGCAGCACATTGCTCATTACACAAAATACAACATCTTTGCCTCCTACATACAGCACTTCTATTTTCTGCCTTCTTTCATACAGCAAAACAAATCAGCAACAACATTATAGATGCTATTAGCTTTCAGGAACATTACACCAAAGCTAAAAATGAAAAAAACAACCTCTGAGCATACTGCTTTGCTGGGTAATGGTTAGCTTCCATTATAGAAAGTCTGACATCTTAGTTTTTACTAAAGTAAGGACCAGTTCTGCCTTCGGATCTGCTCTCTCCCTCTCTCTCCTTGTCATCTAGACAGTTGTGTATAATAAAAGCTATTAAAAAAGCCCCTTGTGCTGGGATTGATCCCATAGCAATCTTCCATCCTTCAAAAACTGCAACTCTTCAACAGCTGTGATACCCGAAGAGGGAACGGCGCATGCCCGGCTGCCGGTGGGACGCAGGGGAGAGTCCCTGGGCACGGGCAGTCCTGCGGTCAGGATGCTACACCACTCCCCACCAGTGACAGCCCAGCTTCTGGCACGCGGTGCTGAACACGACAAAGATGTCTCGTATCCACTAAAGTTAATAACAGGATTGCTTAATAACAGAGTTGCTTAATAACAGAAGTGTGGAAAAAGTTTGGCAACTCTAGAGAGTGGATGTAAGAGTTTTGTATTTTAAGAGTTTTTGAGACTAAAATGCAAGAGCATCTGTAATATTCTCGAAATATTTTGATTCCAGATGGCTGTACCAAGTACAAAATGGTTAGAACTAAATGCTCAGCAATACTATTTTCATGTAAATATCCATTCAGCCACTCTGTACAAAGCACACGGCAAAACCAGTGAACCAGAACATGCTCCCACTATGCCCAGGAGAGAGCACAGGCTACGTTTTCAGAAAGCAATTATGCGGACATGGAAACAAACCCCTGGAGCACACAAATCCATTTCCCTCCCAGTTAGTCACTTCTTAGTCAAAGCCTTAATAAAGTTTTGCAGCAGGGTATTTTCTCCCCTGGCAAATGCTGAAAGACAGGTTGAAAGTGAGCCCTGGAGGGAGTGCTGCTTCGCAGGTAAAAATGGAGAGAGCAAGAGTTAATCCAAAGAGTTTCTGTGGAGTTCGTCCGGTGCATTTTTAATTGTATTAGCAGGCTTGCTTGGAGAGAACAGATACAAAGCAATTTCTTTGGTTCTGTCGCACCTGTGGGGTTACACCTGACACTGGCAGCTGTGACTGAGGTGCCTGCTGCAGCTTGTAGGAGTTAATCAATTACCTCAACCATTGACTTCACCTGCTCTAAGGTGAATCACACTTGGAGCCATGTGCCTTCTCTCCCACTCACACCCTGAGTATAACCCCAGCTCCCAGCAGGTGGTGGTGGGCTGTTTTCAAGCCACTGCTAAGGAGGGGGGGATGACACACATTGAGTTTGCCCGAGAGCATCCTGGAGAGGTGAGTTGAGTTAAACTGTTGTAAGTTAAAGGACTCAGCTAAGAACATGAGGCTGGAGGATGGCAGTGGGCTCCTGCAGCCTGGCAGGAATGGGAGGTGATGGGAATCAGAAAAGGTCCTTGCATCTGTCCTCCAGCTGTACTGTAAGTAAGCAAAGGGCTGAATCTTAACTGAACAAGAGGGAAATACATAAGAAAGTAAAGATGATGAAGAAGCTGAAATATTTTTAATACTCCTGAATCCTCAATTTTCAAATGCAGTGCAGCCTCTGCAGCAAAAGACAGGCTTTAAGGAGTCAGCAATGCTGCTGGAAATGTGGGCATCACTCCAGCTGCTAGCAGTTACTCAGACTTGTGGGAGATGGGCTAAGCCAAGGGACAGGCACACTCTGAGAGTCTGCTACAGCATGAGGTAGCTGGGTTGTGAAAGCTGTTGTAGAAATGTGCTGTTTTAATGATTTGTGTGACCCAGTTTGAATGCATCTGTGTATTTTAACCAAGTGACGTACCTGCCTGAGCCTGGGAATGCCAGTGAGTAGGAATGAGGCAGCTGTATCACACAGCTCTTGCGGAGAGTTAAATGAGCAGTGGGTATCAGGATGGTTAATCCAGCGTTGCTGCTGGTGTTGATAATTTACTGGGCTGTCAGCTTTTTTCATTATAACCTGGAGTTACCTGTTATGTCTCTTTCTTGATGTAAATAGTTAAGCATAAATAACCTTTGAGGAAAATTAAGACCAGGGAATTTTATTAAGCTGTTATGTAAGGCTATAAGGACAAGAAAAAGCTAGTGCATATTTGGAAAGGAGAATGTAGAAGAAACAACAAAAACAATCTAGTTGCTTAATTTGCAGCATTCAGGCAAAATGTTTAGAGGTAATGAGCTACAAACCTGCGTGTTTTATTTGTCCTTTAAGTATCACTTAAATGCTATAAGATTGATTAGAAAAGTGAACCGCAGAACTTGGGATTTCAAAATAGCTCTAAAAGCAGACAGGAAAAAAAGTGCACTAAAAGCATTTCTCCCATAGTATTTTAGTACTGAGCAGCCAGGGCCAGGGAGCTAGCTGTAAGTGTGCATATTACTCTTGGACAGCTACAGGATCACTGCAGAAGAAACATTCAGTGTTTCCAGTAACTTTAAGCCAAGAAATCCAATAGACCAGATGGAATATATCAGCTTTCAGGGAGGGCCAATTTAAACATGTGTAAGCACCAGGGGCCAGGCAGTCAAACTTTTAACACTTCTAAATTGTTACTATGAACATAAAAGGGTTGCTCATTTTCGTAGTGGAACGGGAGATTACAGACTGATAATTATATGATCCTGGGAGAAGGCACCGGTATCCAAAGGTCTGAAGGCAAAACTTGGACATGCTGGACATGGCAGCAACAGCCCTGCACAGAGGGAACATGACTGAATGGAAAAAAGAAAAAGACCAGTTTTCCTTTCAGTGCTTTATATGAGCAGCAATCATGCTGCAAAAAGCAGTGTCTGGGAATCTGGTGACTGGAGATTCCTAATAATAGTCTGATTTCAGCATCTGGCTTGTATCTGCCATTTACTTTACTAATATTGTTGCTACATACTGGAGTGTGCCTTTCAATACCTGGCAGAGGTGGTGGTAGGCTGGGGAGCCTCTTCTGTAAAGGGAAGAGGAGCAGTGCGGAACGAGCACTTAAACTGTTGCCCTTGTCTCAGTAATGCCTCCAGAGACAATATCCAGGGGAAAAGGAGCTCAGCTGCAGTTTCCATCAGCTCTGCTGGAGTTGCCAAGAAAGGGCTGGCTAAGCTTTACTCCTGCTACCCCCAGTAGCTGTCTGGGAATTGAACTACACCGCTGAATTCTTCTGTGTCTAAAAGCAGTAGCTGGCAAGTGGTGTCTGGGTAACAGCACTGTCCTGTGGCTGAAACTGGCCCACGGTGCGGAAACCTTCACAAGAGCTCCCTTGATTATGTGGCCCAGCTGACACGGTGCTGTGATTTTTGTATGGCCATTTGACATTACAGATGAGACATTACACTCGGTCATATCCTGGAAACTCACATCCAGCTTGTGGGAGAGGAAACCACTCCCTGACAGAAAGGCTTGGTGAGGATCATCTCCGTGCATTGTGTCCTTGTGCCACAAACCAAACAGCAGCACCAGGCAGCAGCTGCTTTCCTGACAGCCCACACCTCAGGCTCAGCCTGCCAAGTACGAGCCTGGCACACACAAGCAGCAGTCACCTCTCTGAAAGTGGCTACTAATGCTCTTAATTTTTTTTAAATCTGATAACATATATCAGAACCAAGATCTAAACCAGGCTGCAGCACAGGGAACGGTACCTTTGAAGAGTGACTTTCAAGAGTTCAGTTTAAATTCTGCACTGCCCATCTTGTAGCATGCAGGGAAGCTCTGCCAAGGCAACAAACGCATCTGGTTAACTTTTGGCAGTTGGTAGCGAGTGTAAACGATGCAGAGCTTGCTTACGCAGCACCCCGAGGTACACGTGCAGAGTATGAAGAAGGCTTTGCTCTTATCTGGAAGTGCTCAGATGTTACAGAAATGAGTTAAGTCCATCTGCCAGGAGTGATAGTAAAATACTGTGGTGTTTGGGGTTTTAAGCTTTACCATACAACCAAAGAGGTTTTGATAAAACGATCACTGTATTTTATAAACGGGTTTAAAGTTTTTCAGTGTCAGCTCATTATGTCATAGCAAGTGCAAAATACATTAAAGAGGCTGAACATCCCTACCCCAGAAAATGCTGTTTTAACTCTGCCTGACACGGCAAGACAAAACGCTTGCACGCTGACAGCAAAGGTTTGACAAGGGAGGTATTTGCAATAGATTGAGCCATAATAAACCAAGGCATTGCCTGGGCTGATCTTCAGGGAATGGAGATGCAGGAGGATTGGTTACTACCTGTTGCAATGACCTATTGATCCTGTTTCTGTGTTTTGAGATGGGTACTTATGATCGTATCAGGGGGTTTTTCTTTAAATGCTACCTTTGGTCAAAAAAACTCTTTTTAGAGTGGAGAGGCATGCTGACATATCCAAAACACTACAGCAGGATCTTAGGTAAGCATGGAGAGCTCACAAAACCCAGCAGCTAGCACTGTGGTGGCAATAAGGGACATCTTGAATTGGTTAGGATTCTTTGGCCTTCAAACTGTCAGTGATTTTATATTTTTTTTCCCCCCCAATATAGGCTATATAGCAAATCCTGTGCAGTAACTGTTGAAGAGTTTAACTCGGTCTCTGAAACATCTTGTGTTTAATCTCCTTTGTCTTCTCCACTATTACCACATTTCTTACACCTTCCTTTTAAAGACACTGCATTTAAAAATAAGGTATCATGGTGACTATGTAGCAAAAATATCTAATTAGAAGAATAATTATTATCTCTATAGGAAAATTATGCTTGTTGTAATGTCTGGCCACGTAATTTTCACAACAGGACAGTAACGAGTTCTTTGATATGTGCTAAGGAACTGTTTATTGCTTAGATGGGACAGAGTCTCTTGGGGAGCATCAGGCATATAATGAATGATAAACCAATTATCTTGTTAAAGAAAAAAAGCTTCATAGGCTTCTTTAAAAGGACTCAACCATCACATACTTCCACACAAAAGTAACAATTATCTAGAAAAGAAAGGATTTTCTTGCCAAAGTATTCTTTGCTACTGAGACTCTTACAGGCCATGAGAAACCTTTCAAGATCTTGCAGCTATCCTGTTTTTATCCAGATGCAATGATTGTAGCAACTTCTCTTTGTAGATGATCTGTAGAACTTGCTTGCAATGTTACTTTATGATCAGTTTCCAAACTGGTTAAGTTCTGTTTTGAGCAAAAAAAATTGAAGGAAAAAAAAAAAGTTGCAGGGACTGAATAACAGAACATGCAGTATGTGTTATGTAAGCAAGGGGGATACAGCTATGCCTTCTGGAATCCAGCAGCTAGAATTGCCTCACTTAAAGCTGCTCAGGCTTTCTGTCTTCAGTATGTGCGATCTTTCTTGCTCCAGGAATGTAGTAGTAATTCAGTCTCTCACCTTGCCTCTTTAAAACAAACCTCACCCCACAAACCACGTGCACAGAGAAAACAGAGCCAGGACAGGCAGTGTACGACCATATGGCAGGTGCTTTATAGCTGTACTTTAGCACTTGCAGTGGCCCAGAAGCAAATCTCCTGGTTCAACCTCTGGCTGTGGTGTAGATGGGGGATTCGGTGCCCAGGAGCAGCTATGGCCCTCTTCTGGTGTTTGAATGTTTGAACACTGTGACACAACAGATCTTGGGGGATTTGAGTCCAATTTCACGAATGACTTGGATTCTTGATCAAGATGCATGAGCTTTTCTATGTCGTCTTTCATACCCTCCTCTGGTAGGGTGAGGGAAAGAGGAAGGCTATGGAGACAGTTGTGCTTTTGTGGGCTTGGTGCTTGGCAATCACCACAGTCCTCACTCCTGGTTAACAGGAGGTGCAGATTTCCCTGTGCTTCTGTAGCTCAAATGCTTTTTATTCCTTCCACAGAAGTCTTTTCAGCATGCAGGAGCCAGTCGTTCCCAGTAGGAACATAATAATATACTGCTAGTAAAGCAAGGCCTGGCAATATCAGCCCTAAATATTAAAAAAGGCCTCCATGCAATATGCGTGCTTTAAACAGATCAAGTGCAGCTAAAACAGGCTATGGGCTACTGGTTCACTGATTTCTTCTCCCTGCCCCCCCCATTTCTCATCCCCTCAGGAAGAAAATTCTGAGGGTTTATTTTTGTGCCTTGAAGTCGCTTGTTGTTGCGGTATGCTGCTCTTTCTCCAGAGATATAACGTCCTTGCCTCTTACATAGAGTAATTCTATTTTTGACTCCAATATATTAAGAATGACATAAAAAACAACCATGTCTATGCTCTAGGGATGTACAAAACTCCATGAGAAAGCAAGCAATTAGACCCCAAGGATAGCTGGTCGAAAGATGCTGTGGAACTCCAAGATGGCATTTCTCTGTAGCTTAATATGAGACTGAAAGAAAACGGGGGGAAAAAGAATTTCTGCTAAACCAGGTCAAGGTGAATAGACTTTCAAAAAACCCACAATATGCTGTGATTGCAGAAGGTGTCAAGCTGCTGCTGACCAAGTGGGCTTCCCAGCTGCACTAGGCTGAGCTCTGCCACATCCAGAGGGAGAAGATGGGGCTCGGCAGCTCCCGCACTGCATCCCTGCAGAATTACACTCGTATCTCTGCACAGCATACAGTTCTCTCCACCATCCTCCAGCATGCTGTTCAGATACACCCAAAATAGCCCACCATGTCCCGTAGAGGGGGAGTGATTGGAAGCAAAATTGCAATTCACGCTTGTTGTGTGGTTTTTGTCTTGTTTTTTTAAAAACAAAAATACCCACTGATAATACTACTTAGTCTTTGCTTGAAATGCTTTGAGAACACTGACACTGTGTCAGTGTGAGGGCCGGATGGGCAGGGGTAACACTGAGCTGTGTGTGTAAAGGAGAAGAGGTCAAGGGAAGTAGGGGAGTGAAAGGGAAAGGCACAGGCTGTTTAAGCTTGGACTCGATTTCAGTTAATGGTATCTGGTAAATGAGGGAGGTAATTTTTTATGAACACCATGTGCTGTTGTCCTAATACCTTGGTATTCAATTGCTTGACCACTAGGTTTTGAATTAAGACAATGATGGATAGAAGGGGAATAAAGCAATGGCAGAGACCAGGTACATCTGGAAAAACATATTATGGGTCCCTAAATAAGACACCAGAAGAGCTGTTAATTTTCCCAATTAACTCCAGCCATGCTTCCAAACTCTGTTTAAACCAGAGAAGAAAGTCAAATGAGGGGAAGATAAAGAGGACATTAGTGGCAAGAAGTGTCTGGCAGTGGGTCAGGAGCAGACACTCTAGACTGATCACAACACATTTAAAACTATTAAGAAAAGAAAGTTTAATTAACCTTATGCATAGACTATCATATTTTTTTATTCTTTGCTTACGTGATTTGAGGCAGTCAATTAATTAAAAGAAAAAAAATACCTTGCAAATGCTGATTAGGGCTTACAAATCAGCTACTAGTGACAGGGCTGTGGAAGATGAGGGCTTACAGATTGTAACACGTTTGGATCTGCTGTTTGGCACTCAACAAATAGTCCATTTATGGCTGTAATACAACTGGAACAGTAGGACCATGACGTGATTATCACTAAAGAAAACAAAGGATGTCAAACCTCCTGCAACGTGAGGGCTTGATAGGGGCATAAGGGAGTTTAAAGTGCAGCTTACCCTGTAACTGATTAATGTTTTTAACCAAACCAAACAACCCACCCCCCAAACCCAACAAAACAAAAAGCCAACAGACTAAAAACCCAAACCAAAACTCTTGATCAAGAGACTCTGCAGCTGTGTAAGTCAATTACTAAAGAAGTAATTGAGTCATTGACCTTGAGTCATGCCTAGTTATAATATTTTGTATGTCACAGCATCATTACTTACAAGGTATGTGGATGTGTAGATATCTATGTACTATGTATATATGTATGTACTATGTGTATTTACAACAGGTTTTCATTCCTTCCATGAATGCAAAGGCCTAGATTTGTAAAAGCACCTAATATATCACTAAGTGCAGCCCAAAACCTTCATTCCTAGTCTGATAATATTCGTGAGGGGAAAAAAGGACAAGAAATCTGGAAGTTACTGCAGCTTGTGAAGTCTTTTGGGGTAAAGAAAATGCTCCCTATGCATTCACCACTTGCCATACTAGTGACCCTCCTTCTGCCTCCTGGCTGCCGAGCACCCCTTGCTCTCTCTGCTCCACGTCCTCGTGCCCCAGCGCGCAGCGTCCTGCTTAATGCCCTGCTCCAGGGTGGAGAGAGCATCAGCTTTTTGGACCCAGGTTTTAAGCTATTACACCTCACTTACCATAATAGGTTACAGGCCCATGCTTTGCCCGCACAAACACGGCAGTGAGAATTTCATCCCCATTTGAAGTAGACAGGTTTGTTTTGCCCAGCTCCAATTAGCTGATGCTTTGTGCTGTGACTTTACAACACTGCACAATACCAGATGGGAATGTTGCTTGTGCAAGTCCATAAAAGACTGGAGGGCATCCTCCCTTTCTGAGTAAAAGCTGCTGATAATATCAGTGTCTGAATGGTGCCTGCTCTGGTTTCTTTTAACTCATTTGAAGTATTCCTTCCCCCCCCACCTCCCACAGGAAAAAAAAGGTTAAAGATTTCTTTAGAGACTGCTAACAGACAATTCCACTATGGCCTTGCTGAAACAAACCCTGTTTGCTGTTTGATTGTAACCATCAGAATGACACTGTAGAATCCATCTTCAATGAGTTACTTTAATGTTATAGTTATAAATGAACCAATGGTGTTACAAGTTTAAATTAAAAAAAATAATTTAAAATGTCATCTGCTTATCCTGGCTGACAAGCAAATGAGTAAATTCCTTTTCCTTGTAGTTTAGGTTTTTTTTTCCCTTTTTTCATCGCAGGACAGATTAAGCACATGTTACACTGAAATAGCTGCCCCCACACAAACACGGGCACTCTGCATACCTTTACAAGAAAAATCTAAACTGGATGTGTCAATACTGTTGATCCAGGGTGAAATCAATGTCTTGTTTTCAGTCTGAAAGTGCTAGAAAAGTATTTCTTAAGAACAGCAAAGCTGAAACTGAAAAGGCAAAACACATGAATACTTATAAAGAGAGTCTGCTTATGCCCATTTACTGTTCCCAAAAGAGGACAACAAAACTAGAGAAGTCTCTGTTTACTTATTGTTTTAAACAATGCTTTACTGTTTGCCTGGTTATTTAAAAAAAAAAAGATTTTTACAGTTGCAGAATATTAGGCTGTGTGGAATCCTTGCCTTTTTTTCCTTTTTTTTTTTTTTTTTTTTTTTCCTTCCCCCCTGCCTCTAGAGAAGGATTAGCTGCTGGGGAGATGGCCAGCCCAGATTCTAAATGGAAAACTCCTGACCAAAGGAAAAATTAATGCTGGTAAATGCAGCTGGGATTCATCATGCTCTCCATCTCTTACAAGTTTTTGTGCATCTGATTGGGGATTTATTGGTAGGAAGAAGGCACATGTTGCCTCATGCCTCAGATGTGATATATAACCCTGTTTTCCTTTAAGATGAAGCCTGATTTGGACTTTAATATATCTTTTTGGTGATCTGCTCTGCACTGCTCATCTGCAGTGTTAGGTCAAGCATCCGATCAAGATGCACAAAACGCTAAGAATGGAATATGTGATGGCTTCCATCCCTGTGAAAAAAAGACAGACTAATATGTATCTGTCCATCCCACATGAACTAGACCACCTGCTGTATTCTCCATACTTGTTCTCTGTAATCCTGTCATAAA
The DNA here is from genome assembly GCF_031877795.1 of Strix aluco. Classification (NCBI taxonomy): domain Eukaryota; kingdom Metazoa; phylum Chordata; class Aves; order Strigiformes; family Strigidae; genus Strix; species Strix aluco. The sequence continues at coordinate 24,411,708 of NC_133942.1, read as the reverse complement.
GAATGACCACTGTTTATCCACCATTTTCTTGAATAAAAAGGAACATTTTTTAAACCATGAAAACCTTATTATAGCCTAATGAAAATGAGTCTTACACTAAGAGCAAAAAATTATTTCCTGTGGAAGGATACAAAATTCAGGTGGATTTGCAGGTCAATTCTGTTCCTCCTTGGTTCAAGATCCATGAATAATATCTGCCAAAATTTATAGGGTTTTGCTGTCTAACACTAATGAAAGAAAAAAATCCTGAAGTAATACTGGAAAAAAGGGAGGAGACACTAGACTACAAATGATGGTTTCCTTGTTACAGGTTTAAACTAAAGTGGTAAGCATGGAGTCTGTACTTTCACAGTGATGTAACTGACCCAAGTAGCATAAATAATATCTTACAGTCAAAGCTCCCGTAGAGGATAAATGCTAATGAAGATAATCTGGTTTTGTACTTTTATCTTGTCCATTGTGTGTATACGTACTGCAAAACATGTCATGTCAGGAGGAATATTCTGATAACAGGGACGCTTTCTCTGTCATCGGGGAGTCTCTAATAAGAGTTTAAAAGCAGTAGCTGTAACCACCCATGGTGTAGAAGTTCACGCTGAGCACAGCTCTTTATTTCAGGAAAGGAGAAATGGAAAAGATGTTGGAAAAGTACTGAAATGGTCAAGAGTTCTTAGAAGGTCTGTCTCATTATTTTGAGGCATATGTGTAACAGCAATGTGTTGTGGGTTTTTTTTTAATATATATATGTATGTATTCTCATTATATCACATTGCAGCTATATGGAGTCAGGGTTGAATTTGCAGAGGAAAAATTAAAAAATCACTGTCTTTATGTTACCTAAAGAAAACCCTGCAAGGACAAGTCTCAACGATAAACAGATAAGCAGAATGTGCCATCCCTCATGAGGTTTCCATTCTGTGAAATCTCTGAGTATGTATGTACTGAGTTTATTTGTGCTGATACTTACACATGTACTGAGAGCATCCAGTGGAATATCCAGGATAATCCAGAAATGTTACCTCTGAATACAGCAGTAACAACAGTCTCTAGAGACAGACTCCACGTGAACTGAATCAGACCCAGTCTGATATTAAGAGAAAGAAATAGCACAGCCCATGTGCTGTTATAATCTTGCTGCTTCAGATGCCAGCAAAACTGCTGCCTTTATACCTGGTTAATGGTAATAGAATAATAGACAATTCCACAGTTCTGCTAGAAAATTGTGCTTAGGAACAAAAATTCATTCCACCAAAGCAACTGCTACATCTGAAGGTAATTTGGTCAATTTTGCCATTTCTTAATCTGCAGCATGCAATTTTAGAGTGTCTGTGGTGCATGCTGAAGAAACAGAGCCACTGGCATGCTACTTTTCCTTCCGGAGCCATTCTAAGCATAGGCAGCTTCTCGAGGCTGATCAAAAAAGTTTCCAAATGTGAGTTTAGACCCATTTTATCTCTCCTGGATTTGACATGGTATTCAAAGAGTGAATGCCCTGTGGAGCCTCCTCAGATAGTTTAGCAGTCGCCTGAGGAGAAATACTGCTTAGTTTCCTTTTACTGCTTTTTAGGACTTGGTAAATCCTTCTTTCCTAGAGACCTAATCTTGCATTTCTTAGTCCCGCTCTAAGGCTCTACTGGGTTCAGGGCTCTTTCTGCCTGAACAAGCGTGACACAACCTACTTCTTGCTCAGCTCTCACCAGTCCCATAGGAAGAAACTGGATTCTGCCCAATCTGAGGGTTCCCTTTCAACTTTTTCTACAGTGAAGAAAAATGTTAATTCCTTTCTTGAAGAGGGACTTGAACAGTTCTGGTCTGTACTGCTGTGTATGGGCAATCCACCAGAAAGGACTTTGTCAGGTAAGGATGGGCCAGGCACTTGGACTCCAATTCTGATAACTGGTCCAATTCCCTTTAGCAGGAGGGTCTAACAATCCCTATCATATCCTTGTCTAGAGAAGTAAGACTACTGTGCTCATGTGTTTTGTAGGGTTCAGCTTTTCCTGAAACAACATGTATCTGTAGTTCCTGCTCTGTGCTCCTGCAGTTGCTGTAGCATAACCCTGGGACATTCACATCTAAGTACATAAACAATGAGCACAAAGCAATCACTGCTGCAGAGAGCCTTCACTCAAATGATGCAGTTGTATGCTTTTAAAGGGGCCCTGGAGCCTGAAAAAGGGATGACTCTATACCTGTCATTCATTCCTGTTACTTCATATACCAAAACAATCTCAAGAGTTTCCTATGGGTTTGCACCACAAAGCCTAGAGAATGATAATTCAGTGTTTGGGCTCTGAGTATAGGCATTGCTATGCTGCTCATAGAGAATAAACTGTTAGCAGGAACATTTAAATAAGTTCTATCATCAAGTTGAATGATACTCTAAAATAAGTCATTTAACCTTTTCTAACAGTCATTATTAATTTAATGAAACTTCCCAGGATGATTTAAGCCAAAAGAGAGAAATTTTGCAGTCCTCCCCATAGAGACATAGCACATTACATATTCAACATGAAAGGCCTGGAAGAGGAGCCCTTTTGTTTATTCTTATTTCATTTTAATTAATGCTAATTTGAGCTGCTAGTGTTATGCTATTAAGCCCTACACTACAATATATTTGAAGCTTCCCTTGGCAAATAACTGAGCAGAAATTTAACTCAGCTGACCTCACCTTAGTGAAGCTGTTTTTGCTGCCAAACTCAAGAGCTGGCATGCTTTTTTTTTTTTTTTTTCCTTTTTTTCCACCCAAGTCTATTCAAACAGCTTCTTTTGCAGCAATCTGTTCTCCTCTGGGCCTGATGGTGTTGCTGAGGACCCCTTGGCACGGTGTTAACTATTCAGGCCTGCCTTTGCCTTTGGGGTGAAATTGCTCACCTGCATTTCTTCAGCTTCTGGCAGTATTGGGCCCTCACTAGCTACAGGTCTCTCAAGGTTTGTTGTAGGAGGAATGCTACCAGCATCTCCCCATCAGTCAGCTGTCTGTCTGTCCTTTCTTCAAGCCTAAAGCCAATTTACCACTCGCTGCTTTTCAATATTCTCTCCCCAAATATTAAATACTCTCATGCTTACAGCGAAAACACATGCAGAAGCTTTACCCTTCCAGCATGCTCAACAACCATCCCTCCAATGCAAACTATGCTCATGATAAAATCGCATTTTCTTACAGCAAATGGGCACCCCAGTGAGCCTCTCAGACTAGCTTCCCACTATGTGAACTCTCATTAAGTGCAGCCCAGTGGTGCTAGCATAATGTTGCATCAGTGGACACTAATATATCTGACTTCAATATACACAAGAAATCACTTGTGGAAAGGTTTTATCAAAGAAACAAAACTCAAAATGCCAGAACCCTGTCTCTTATATAGTGAGAGACTGCCTGGAAATCCAAGCAGCACATTAGAGCTTGCAAGATTTCTGATAAATGGAAAGAGTTGGTAAAAAAACAAAACAAAACAACAAACCAAAACCAAAAGTCAGCTGTCATTGCCTATATTTTGGTCCCATGTTCATGCTCATGGTTGATGCATTTTCTTCCTGGAATGCACACAAAGGATACATCTTAAGACACTAACTGAAGAGAGATTTGTATCCAGTGACTTTTGGTGAAGTGGGAATATTAATGCTATAAACACAAGTCTCTAAATGTGATGATATGCCACAAAAATTTATTCAGGACAGCACTGATTTTCTTAATCTAGATAGTTGTAATAATTATACTGCTTTGTAAACCGGTCAAATGGAAGCTGATAACTCTCATTAACTTTGTGATGGGTATGGTCTGTAAAATTCTAGAGGTGCTTGACAATTCTACAGCTATTTGCTTAATTCCAGAATAAAACCCAGACCAACACCATAAAAGCAATGTAGCATATTTCAGTATTTAAAAAGTGTACACCTGAATGTCTGAATTTGGATAGGCCTGTAATGTATTCTTCTAGTGTCATTTAATTACTTTCTTATTTTACATTTACGTATAAAAGTTCTTTTAAAAATAATCTAATACCTATGTATTGATCGAAGAGTCAATGACACTATATGCGTTGGGAGGCAGCGCTCTCCTTCATTTTCTTTCAAAAGAGAAATTTTCAAGAATTGAAATAAATGGCCAAGATGTTATGGTAAGAAAAAGTTATCTAGATATCTGCTCAGATAAACTACAGAAAACAAAATGTTTAAAGAAACTACTTGCTTTTTTTTTCTTTACAAATGTATATATGCATATACAATGCTACCTTGTGGAGTAGAGTTTGCTGGATGAGGACCTGCCTCTGAAATACTCGTAGGTTCTAAGGTTGCAAATGAACAAGGAAATTTAGGACCCAATTCTACCTCCTTTTGCGTAGATCAGAATTCTTTTGCTATATTCAGCGTTTCATGAAAGAAAGTCTTTACCGGTATCAGTGATAATGGCCTAAACCGGCCATGTAAAATTATGTCATGTATGAGGACAGGGAGATTATTTTTCCAAAGGTGCTTCCCTACTTTCTACGAGGCACTTAGTTTTGACTCCAACCATTTATCATCTAAGACTGACCTAATATCCAGCAGGTGCTCCTTCCTAGTTCTATTAGAGGCAACTTGCTATTTAAAGGGGACATATTGCAATCAACCGCTGTTTTGGATTTTTTAGATTCCCTGCATCATGTTTCTCAGACTGTATTATCTCTGTATGGGATATCTGGTGTTATTGTTCTAATTTTCCACAGCTACCAGAGGATAATGATGCACTGCATGTTGGCTACTGCCTGAGTTAGCGTCCCAAATTCAAAAAGTATGTCTTTTTCATGCTCAGGCACTCATCCTCCAGATTGGGGACTGCATCAGTAAATGCAGAGGACTATTTTCTGATTTCTTTTGGTTATGTTTATTTTTCACTATGACAACTTCTCAAACAGAGAACAAGTTGAAATCTTACTGTGTCTGTTCTTGTCTCATTCCTCCTCCTTTTTTTCCATAAAATAATTATGCGATTCCTCTGGAATATGTGAATATAAATTACTTATGTCAATGGCTTGATTTAGAGTGACTTTTAATGGCACTATCTTTGCTTTAGCTTCAGAACTGAAGAGACAAAAGGCATAGGTCACCAAAGCAGTAAATGAAAAAAACAGCTTCAGAGATAGGAATGGAGAAATGTGTGCAGTGGATGATTAAAAACCCCCAAGGTTTTGAAATATTATAGGCTAATTCTGTCAACCTCTCATGATTTGTAAAATCTCTGGAACTCTTAGTTCTATGTTATTTCTTGGCTGTCATTCTTATCACATATGCTAGTTAATGTGTTTTGATTAAATATGGGCAACTATAATCACTCTGTACTTCAAATCCTGCTTATGTAATCTTTTCCCCTTTCTTTGTTATACAAGAAAAATGGACTTTCATCTTCAAATAAAAACCCGTGCCAAAACCAGTTTAGACCCCTGACAATGTCTAGTATGATCTAAATGATAAGGGTATATTTCTGTGAAATTTTATTTATTTTCCCAATTGTTTGTAGGTATTCATTTGACCTGGAAAATCTACAACACATCTCTACTTGGGTGAGGAACGATTAGATGGAGAGTGTTGAACAACACACAGTGCATTAGCTTGCTTTTTGTTAACAGACATTTTGTATTGTATTAATAGCAGCATCAATGTTTTGTTCATCCCCTTTGCAAAACATATCTGGTTTATTTTCTTTAGTGGCAAAGGCGTAAACTAAATGGACTCTTCCTTCCTCCCTCATTTCTACAAAATAATGTTCTTTCAGATATCTTGGTTTATAGTAAACATTCAGTAGATGCACAAACACTCCCTTGCTCTCCTCCCTGCTTCAGAAGAGGTTTATCTGTGTGCTGTTCAATACAGCAGCAGCAGTGATGCTGAGGTGGAAACTGTTCATCAAACACAGGACTACAATTACAACACTGCAGCTTTACCTCCTTGTGCTACCACTCTAGGGGCCAAGGAAAATTAATGTGGCCAGGGGCTGCTTTGGGTAATGCTTGTTTAGCAGGTAAGTACAGGGCAGTATGAGGTTTCTCAGTGAGGCATCTTTTATAAAAGAAGGTATCTTTCATAAGGATCTCCTTATGTCCTTTAAGCACTGCTTTCTTGGTTTCCTCACATAAGATACAATGCCTGTACAAAATCTAACAAACAGGGCATTCTCTGCACTTTTGCACCTCCGGAGCACTGACACAGCAAAGGAGCCATTTGTTTTACTGGTAAGTAATCTGTACAAAAATGTTAGCATGGGAAACAGACTCATAGATGCAACCCTCGGGATAACACAGAAGTAAAGCACCAGATTCAGAAGGGTCATTGCTTCCCTTTCACAGCTACGTTTTTCTTTCTCATGCAATACAGACTGTGATATTTTCCAGCAAAAGTGTTTTGTAATTATAGCAATTCCCAGAGAGTTGGTTAGTTCTAATTGCTGCCTTTTGCTGCGTTATTGACTTGCAGCTTAAGATGGCCACTCTTGGCTTAATGTTTCAGACTTAATGACAGACTTAATTGGGCAGGGAAAAATGCTTAGTTAAATTTTATGGAAACAGACATGTTTACGTGGAATCTTTAAAAGAATCAGTGGGAAAAGTTTCCTTGGATTCTTTGCAGAATTTGCAACATTACACTGCAGCACAGTTCATGAATGAGTTCCAGAGTAAAGCTATTTGGTCTGCTTTCCCTAATTGAGATGTACAGAAATGAACTGAATCATCTAAGTGGTAAGTGGAGCAAAGTAGCGCTTCTGAAGTCCTAACTAACTGCAAGAGGTTAGGAACACCAGCAAGGCCACCTCCACGTAAAAATATAAAATCCTTATCCTTTGAACAGTTACAATAATGAGCCTATTCTACTTGGTTAGTCCTGACTAACCCACTGAAGTGGGAAGAAAATGAATGAAAAGCTGTTTCTTTCTCCATTGCCAGAGAACTGCTCTCAAAACAGCGCTTTTCAGCGGTACCCTGATTAGAATGGCTGGCGGCTCAGGGGACTCCCAGTTGCCAGCCTTGGCACCTCGCTGATTTTCAGCACTATTTGTTACTTTTTTTAAACCCAAAGCAAGTTGAAACTAATCAAAACACGCTTCTTTAACAGCCAGGGATTTCACAGCCAAGCCCTGCTTAAACTTACTCATGTAAATAGCTTTGTCATTTTATAGGGTATGTTCTGAGTAAAAGGAACAGACCTTAGTGTGAAATTCAATTTAAAAAATCTTGATTTCCCCCGTATCTTTCCAAATATCTTCTAAATTTTTTGCCTGTGCTAAGGTAACCCTGTTCATGCAATCTAATGTTTAATAGCCATATTGAATAATATCCCAAAGATGGGTCAGAGTGTTGCTGAAACTTGTCTTGAAGTCATAGAAAATGTAACCCCTGAATCAGAAAGAATTTGTGGTCTTTCCTGTATCTCCCATTCCAACGTACAGATCCAGCCTCTGAAACTATTTGCTCTTCTTTAAAATAAGAAGCTAAATTCTCTGGGGTACACTGGCATAGTTCCTCCTGCACTGATAAACCAGTACAGTTCTATACCAAGCAAGAGAGCGCTCCCCTTCTCAGATTTATTTTTAATAAGTTGACTGAAGAACAATAATCACTCTGGACCTAAAGAGACTTAATACTGGATAAATATTATGGCTGTATCTACTTATGCAAGCAAGACTAGGGAAATTCATAAATTATGGTCTATCCCTAGCATTAATATAAGCTGAAAAATTATTATTAAGCAATTTTGATGGAAAATGTTGGCTGGTTGAAATATTGTTGGAAACGCATGTATCTTTTATAAAATTCCATACTATTTCCTGTCAATCTTGCAGGTTGTCAGACAGCCCTTTCTTCCTGTGACTGCCATTTGCATTAGCTTCGCTGCATAGATTTTGACTGAAAAAAGTGAGTTATTCCCGTTGTGCAGTAGGGAACCCAGCTCTCTGCTCCTCTTCAAACAGAGCTGATATTGACCTTGGTCTGGTAAACTCAGTGTCCTCTTGGAAAAAAACCCAAACAAAACCAAAACAAAGCAAAAAACCATCAAAAAACTGTGTATATATGCATAAATATGTATATACACGCATATATTTTAAAATTTTCTCAGGAGATTTTTAATTCTTATTGACAACACAGCACCACTAGATTTTGCTAGTCATTCAGCAGTGTAAAGACTACCTTTTAAACAGGTCTAATCTTCCATACACTTAGGTAGGTTTCCCTAATGATATTCTAATTTCATCTCTGTGACACCATAGGACTGACAGTAATAATTGTTTCAGCATTTGTTATTACCTACTGTCCAAAGACTCTGTCATTTCATAGGATACCAGATGTATTTATTGGGATGCCCTACTTCTAAAATATACAACAGAAAAATTATTGTTGTCATAAAATGTCCTAAATGTATGAAGCACGAAGGGAACAGCCCTACTTCTCATAAGATCTGCATGATTAAATCACATACTTTGGGAGCACTGTTGCTTATTAAGAAATTATTTATGAGTTGAATTATATCACTTCTAAATATATAAAGAGTTGGGATGGCTTCCAACAATTACTAAAGGGGCCAGCAGAGTGATGCTTTCCAATTAAATCAGGCTGACTTGTCTTTTTTTTTAACTTCTCAGTGTCCTGTGTTCGTTCTTCTGTTTTTTCATTATTCAAGTAGATAATGTATTAACCTCGGACAACTGAAGTCTGGCACGTCTCCTCTTTGGTATCCTTTCATGTGGTGGTAATCAGTAGGAGTCTCTCTGTAGGTACTCACTACATGAAAGGTTTCTTTCTTGTCCAAATAACTGCTGCTGGTTGTGCTTAAGTTCCTGTTTTTCTTTAGGACCAGTTGTTACGCAGAGCTTCAAAGCTTGTAACTTCTGATGGCTCATTTATATTTGTATTGTTCATTCTTTGATAATGACCATGTTAAAAAACCTGTAGAAAATAGTGCAGCACAGAAAACATCAACTTCTGTGGTAGCATCTATGCTGTTCAAGTTACGCAAGGAGATAGATGTAACTCCATGACCTAATTTATTAGCAGGGGAACAAAGACAGATTAATTAAAAACAAAAAAATCCACTAAACCATAAAGCATTCCCTTTCCTATTTGGATGAAATTCAAATGTTTACCAAGAGGTTATGCACCACCACTCATGTGCTATATAGTACTTGTACGAGCTGTCTCTAGAGAAAAAAATGTCACAATTCTCCACAGAGGTTTGAGTTTATTTCCTAGGTAAAGCATATTATAGAAAGTTACTTATCTAGGCTGAGTCCTAGACTGTAGACCTGGGTAGACACACGCAGACCAGAGCAGTCCATGAACTTTCTCCAAGACAGTGAAAAATGTAACTAACAACACCTAGTCAATTATCTATAAGCTTATGTTTACTATATAAGTACTCTTAAGTGAAGAAAAGTTAAATAATCTGCAAAATGAAACAAAACATTGAAAATCACTGCAGTAGACTATTGAGTGCTTATTCCTTGGCAGATCAGCCTTTCCCATAGCTGTACATAGGGCCTGCCTTTATGGCTGGTTGGAAGTTTGCCACTCAAAGAACTAATCAGAATTATTTATTTTTTCCAGCACTTTGGAGTAGATCGCAAAATCATTTGGGTATCTGGCGTATTTATTTAGCTCTGTTACAGGTTCATCTAGTTGTCGATGATCATTTACGAGATTTAAATAAAAGTTTTTCCTCCATTAGTGCTGGAAAATGAAACCAGATTATGTTACTTGGAAAAATGATGGAAATTATTCTTGTAGAAGGAAGACAGAAATAGCCCAACACAAGTGGATTCCGCAGTTGCCAGTTGAAACAGCAGCCTATTTTGTGCTGCGCCTTTCACTGGTTCATTTCTAGGGTTGTTCTCTAAAAAGAATCTACAGTTCATGGGTCTGAGCTGCTGCTTTCTGTCAAGTGGAAACCGAGTGGCTATTCCACAGCCTTTTTCCAAAGGCTCCTTTTGAAAGCTGAAACACTGGAGCACAGAGATCTGCCAGAGCACGCCACTGGGAATGCAGGAATGCAGTCCTTGCCTGGTGTCTGTACGTCCTGCCAGCTCCTCCCTTTCTGCACCAACAATTCTTGTGCTGTAACAGCGGCTATCGCTGCTCATGCCGTACATAGGAGTTTTAGCCAGAGGATTCATGAAGCCAAATCCATTTGTCATGCATCCACATCTCCACCAGCCTTTACGAGAACTTGCCTGAAACAATGTTCAGCGGTACTCAGACTTGCAGGCAGAGTGCAGCTTGACGCAAACTGCTTTCCCTCCCACAGAGTGGAATTACCCTGCCATGCTGCTCTGTGTGATCAGATATTAAGGGACTGGCGCTTACAGAACTATCTACTGTTTTCATTAAAGGCTTCTTTGGGTTAGTTTCAGGACCTCAAGTTTTCTGGGCACAGAACTACCATCTAAATTGATGTTTTTAGGACATTGCAACAATCTCCATAGGGGAGACAATATGTCGGAAGTTCTTGCTGAGAGTGACAGAATTAAGGTAGTGAATGACGTGCCTTGGGTAGGGGGAGGACAGTTTGCGACCGTGTGCAGAATGCTTCTGCTTTTCCTTTACATTGTATAGGGGCAGCCAGAACCCTTGCTACTCCTGGTGAATGCAGTTCTTACTCTAAAAGCCCTTAGGAGCAAGCCAGAAGAGAGGTAGTCTGTGAGGCATTAGCCAAACAGCATTCACAAGACAGTGGATGTCTGTGATTGTTATAGTCAAGCTCCTCTAACTCATGGTTAGTTTTACTCACAGATTAATCTCATCAAGGATAATTTAAAACCACTGTGCTAGGCTCAGGTAGGGCTGTCAGTCCCTTGGATAACATTCCTTACAATCAAACGATGCATTAGATTTGGGAATCAGCAACAACTTGCCATTGTAGTGAATTATACCACACCTCACTACATTTTCACAATGAGTTTTATAAGGGCAATGGCACACTAAAATACATATTTATGTACTTAAGCACATGCCCTTAAACAGATTCTTGTGGAACATCCACCATGCTTTTTCAAACTGCATTCTCACAAGCTTCTGTCTAACTCTTACCAATCACAGTCACCATGGATAATCTTTTATGGCTAGAATTGAGGATTTTTATTAATACTGTATTATCTGGGGGTAATGAAAAATATAAAGAATCCCTGCAAAACTCTTCAAATTGCTTAAGGCCACCATAAGCCCTTAGCAGTACATGGACCTTAGGTCCTTATTGAAGTGTATCTTATATGGAGATCTTTTTTACCCATATGAATTTCACAGTCAGAGCTGGGATGGATAGAGGAAGGACAGGGAGAAGGGAAAGCCTTATCCCCCTTTCACCCTCAGTTTTCCTCAATTCACTGATTTTATTCTGTGCTTGTGGCTGTACAGTGTATCCTCCTCTCCTAGGTGGTGGCTGCATCCATCCCATGCTGGTCTAGGCTATAACCTTCTTCTGCCCCTTTGCCAACAGCTTACTTCCAAAGTAGCACTTAGCTGCTCCAAAAATTATCATAGCTTCTCTTTTGGGTCACAGCCAATGTGGCCTCTGACAAACTGTTTAATTACAATACATCTTAAAAGCCCGCTGACATTGCAATCAGTAGTAAAATGAAATAATCATTGATTTCTTACAAGATGTATCAATCTTTATACCACATGGAGAGGAAGGAAAATAGAGGCTTGAAAGATAATAACTTTTGAATCTCAGTCTGGAAATAGAAACACACACAAAATATACGTATATATTTAACAAATAAGGATTTTAAACATTTTTTACATTTTTGTAATTTGAAAGCTCTCACAGCATACTGAACACAAATGTCTTTCAGTTTTTGGTTGCAGAGTATATCCTGCTTAATAAACCATCAACACATAGCATGTTGGCTCTTTAAAGACCCACTAAAATGAAGGCTATCTAACAGAGTGTAGATGTAGCCAGTTATTAATGTTAACAGCACCCAGGTAGTCTATGAGAATCTCTGCTGAGAAGGCCATTGCATTTGTGTTAGAAAGGCCTTTCTGTAACATCCCTATTTGGAAAAGAAAAAGGAAAAGACACTGAAGCAACTTTTTATTTTCTTCCCCAAGCAGAAGTTATGAAAATACTCTCCATATAGAACTGTACAGAGGGGAAAAAAAAAGCTTTCACAGCAGTTTCTGAGGTATTTAAAATTCCCTTACTCGACTTAGTTAAAAAGTAGTATTACTGCTACCACAAATTTGCTAGAAAGATAATGACAGATCTGTCCTGAGCTTCAAATAGCAGACACTTGTTCATTGTTCGTTCATAATGAACTACCAAATTTTCATTCATGTTTGGAAATCAAATGACAAAATCCTTTGACTACAGCTATGTACAACAAAGGCACTAATTAGAAAATTCCCTGGCAAATGACAAAGCCAAAATTTATTTCTGTTCAAGACCATGATGTTTAAACTTACTCCGGTAAATAAGAAATGCAGAAGACAAGGATAGTCAGATATATTTGTGTAACCTAAACATTTTTCTTCCCAAATAATTATCTTTTTAAATTTCCATATAAAAAGTATACCTTCAAATTTTCTAAAAAAACCCAGCAGCATCTTTTACTTCCCACCTTCTCCTAAGCTGTAAACCTCTTCCTTCTGTATATGCTATCCGTGTGAGAGAACAAATTCCTCTTTTTAAAAGATTTATCCAATCACATCACCTTTGTGTTTGTACCCATCAGATTTCACACTCAAGCTGAGAATTTTCATTAAGGTCTGCAAAAGGACAGATTTTGGGACACAGCTAATCATGATTCCTTTATTCTACCCAAGTGTTATAAAACATTCTGGGAAATGTAAATTTTTCAAAGCTTTTTGCCATTTGAACATTTTGATTTACAACAAATTTTTAGTTCTTCAGTTGTATTGGTTTGTGCATTTAAATATAAACTTTATCCCTTTCTTCTCAGGCTAGGAATACCACTTCACACATGAGCTAATTAACTACAATTTAGAATTGAGTAGGAATGATTACTCTACTGTAATGCTGCTGTTTCTTAGCAACCGTGAAAGATACGGTGAAGGATGTGAAAGAGAGACCCAAATAACATCGTTTCCAGATTGAGAACTTCCACCTAGACTAACCTGGTAGTGGGATAGTAAATTAATTCAAAATTTCCATTTGCCTACTTCAGTGTTATGTCCCTTGCAGGCTCTAACAGTGTGATTTTCACAGTCCAAGATTGCACTTAAGCATTTAATTTCCACAGAGCTGATAATACCTGCTAGCTACTACAAAAAACCTTGTAAAATTTCCTTAGAAAACTATTTTCCTGCTTCCTTCCCACATAACAACTTATGTCTAGCACTAACTCCTCACTTGATGGGCGTTTTACCAAAGTAAAACTGCAAGGTTAGGCCTTGCTTCAATGTTACACAATAAACAAAATTTATTTTATTAATAGCAAAATTGGTAATTATGTTTTTCCCCATAATGCTAATAAAGTATTTTTAGCATTTAAATTGCTTTACTGTACTCTGAAGATCTGAAGATACTTATTTCGTGTATTAACCAATTTTACACTGCAAGACAAACGCTGTCACTGATTTTCAAAGATAATAAAATTTTAAAAACTCTGACAGCTGAAAGATCAATTAAAAATCAAATTCCTTTAATACTTGCAGAATCTTTTTATGCCTTGCTATGCAGTCCTACTCTGCAGCTGCTACTTGCACATGACATTGTCAATACTGCAGATTTAATTTTTACTCTGGAAGGGATGGAAGATTGGTCTCTGTGATCCTATTTATATTTTGCTTTTTTAGCATGGGAATGTCTGAAACAGAAAAACCACACAGCAGACTTCGAAGTACCAAAGTGAGGATAAAAATTAATTAATGGCTCAAAATAACATGAACCACATAGTCAGATTTTGGTCTATGCATCTGAGACACACAGAATGTGCAGTCATGGGAGATCCACACGGTAACACTGCTCCTCACAGCCTCTGGGAGCTGGGAAAGCCCCAGCTGGAAGGGATGGAGGTCTCTGGAAGTACTGATAGTCTCATTGCTACCCTGAGGGCCACAACCCCTACCAGGATGCAAAACTCCCATAGCTTCACCTCCAGTGTGTAAGAGAGAGCTGCAGCCTGTCATGGGAAATGCATGTGGCACAGAATGAGGGAAGAACAGTGGTACCGGGATGCAACGTGACAATCTGCCAGCCCTTCTGCAGGGGGACCGTCCTAGGAGAGTCTAGGCCAAAGGGCGTTGCTGCTGGCTCACCCATGGCACAAGGTGCTCCTCATCAACAAATTGAGGGTTTCACTGCCCAGCTGCACCTGGTGCTTGAAATAGAAAGGAGGCAGGGGGGAGGCTGGGTTATTTGCTGCAGGGGAATGTGGAGAAGGCAGTAGTCCAGGACACACAAGGTAGGTGTGTAGGTTCTTGGTATTGCAGGTATGTCTTCTAGCTTGGGAGATCTTGGGGCTGTTAGTTGTTGGAGGCTCTGAGAAATTTTTTTGCTGGTATCACAGTGTACTTTGTTCTTATCTGGGCATTTGCTGCTGTCCTGAGCTGGAAGGAGCCTTGGTTTAACTCAGTGACTTCTGTGCAGCCTACAATAGTATATTGGGTCCTGCATGGATAATCTCTGCAAGGCATAGCAGCTTTTTCACAGCACTACAGGGCATGTGTAGGGGTAGGGTTTTTGTGGTCCTTCTGTGTTGCATGGGCAGGCACGGGTGGAACCAGGGTTTGTCTGGGTCGTCACTTACAGTTTTGTTTCATTGCCTCATGGAACTGAGAATGGATCCAACTGCTTGTGTAAGTTGTTGACTTTTTGCAGAAAGAAGCCAATCTAGATGTATAAAAATCTGAAGCTGTAGTTCTGTATTCAAACTTAGTGGTGTCTGGCAGGGCGTTCTGCAAAGTCCTGTGTGAGCTGAGGAGTCAACTGCTGGCACTCTGTGTGGTAACACATTCATCAGTCTGCCTGACTATGTATTTAAAGGACTCTTGTTTACTCTGTGACTTTAATATTAAGGTTAGTTTGGTGGTGTTTGAATTTTTGCTTGTTTAGGTTGTATGGTTTTCTGGGGTTTTTTTGTTTATTTTTTAAAGCAGAGATAGTATTTAGTAGTCTGAAAGAAAGAGAGAAAACTGTTGGCTTAAAAAGTATAAGCGAGTATACACCCCACGCCCAAGTGGTGGTCACAGAAATGGTGTTTTCTTGCAGTGTTAGCTCCCATGGTCCCTGGGAATACCGTTCTATTACATTTTAACTGCTTTCTGCTGAGGTATTTTATTTTAATCTAAGAGGCAGATGAATGTTTAACTCCTTTAATATTCAAATGAGTATCATCAAGGCTTGATTAGTTTATTTCTGGCAGCAGAATAGCTGAACATTATGCCAACTGCTTTCTGTAGCAATCTTGCTCCTGCACTGTATTTCACTAATTTTGTTAGGATGTGCCTTCCTTGTATAGCCCAGAGTGACTTTGTAGCATGCTATTTGAGAGGAAAAATTACTTTTCCCTCGTCTCTCTCACATGATAAAACTTAAGAAAACCTTTGTGTTCACAAGTTCCAGACTTGCTGCTCCCAAAGGCTGGCTTGCAGGCAAATGGAAGGCAAGACTGTACTTGGTTTAGAGTCCTGTCTCTGTAAGGCAGGTTGCTTCTTTCTCCTTCTGTAGTCTGGCGCTGAAGAGAGCCTGTTTTCTCAGCCTTGCTGTATTTTGAATTCATAAAACTGAATGAAAGACTTGGTGTTCCTGGCTACAGACTCAGTAGAGCAACTCAAGACCTGGTCCTCACAGTGTTCAGCTGAGAGACCGCCTGGAGGGCATCCTGCCTCCCTTACTTTGCATGGAAATCAAAGTCTGTGGGAGGAGGGCTGAAGTGTCTTAAGTCTTAGTGGTCAGGATGAGGCTGAAATTTCCATCAGGACTCTGGAGTACTCCATCTGTTAAGATGTATTGTGAAACCAAACTTTGTTTCTTTCACCCATTCTTGTAAGTGAAAAAGTCCTCTTCTTCCCCCCCTCCTTCAGTCTGCTTAGATTTTTCCAGGGGGAAGTTATAGCACTATGAAGAAAGGTGTAAGGCTAACTCTAATTCATAGGTTCTAACATTCCTTTTTTTCCTTATTAAAAATCAGATTCCTAAGATAAATGGTCTGTTGAGTCTATCTGAGTTCACTTCAGGAACAGTTCTACTTTTGTGAGACTCTTTTTTTTTGCCATGCTATATATGGCTTCGTTGTAACATGATTAAAATAAAAAACCCAGATGTTTAATGTATAAAATTACATTGTCAAGTTTGCCAGAAAGTGTATCCTGCTCCTCAGCAACTGCACTTGGTATTAATTAGCCCCCCTGGCCTCACTGCACTGTTAAGCTGTAAAACAACACATAATCATTTGTAGGCTGGGAGTAGGTGGTGTATTTTTAATTGAGCAGAAATCCACCTTTTTACCAGGTGTAACTTACACTCACAAAGTGTTTCTAGTGGGCATTAAGCAAGTTGCACCTACAACCATCTACAGGAGAAAGTTCCCTTTTAGTATTATTTTTGGGGGGGGGGGGGGGGGAAGTTTGCCATACGATATGTAAATAGAAGATGTTATTGACAGACCTCCAGGTATAGTTTGCTGATGACTTAAGACTGGCTCTTTTTCTGCTTTCAAAGCCAGCTGGCACAGAAGGTGGCTGCACCTGGCTTCTGGGGGAACATTAGCTTCTGGAGAGGTGAGAGCAGTCCATGGTCTATAGAGCAGCGCCTGCTGTAGCAATTTAAGGATCAGTAATACCTGAGGTGATGCTGGGAGGGATTATTCTGATTGAATCTATTTAGAGAGATGAGAATGGACTGTGAATATGATGTGATAGCGTAAGATACACACAAGTGGTACACCCTGATCTCATGCTTTGACACACTCTATGGTCTTTCAGCTCGCTGCAGAGAAGGAGCGATAAGAATAACAAAGTGATTTTCTTTAACTTTTTCAGCTGTCTTTATGAGCCTCTACAACTGAAGTGTTTGCATTTACACTATGGAAATAAATGTTTGTGTTAAAAATCAGCTGCAACTTGGTGATCAATGAACAAGGCTTAGAAGCTCTAAACTCGAAGCCAGCAAGGGTGGTTTGGCTAATGTTAGGATCAGTGGGCTATCTACACAGATACTAACCGAAGTCATAACACTCTCCTGAAAGATTGGAGCTTTTATCTAAAAGACTATCAACTTTGAAAATGAGATGGAGTTAAGGACAGATTGCCAAAGTTATTCTGTCTGTTCACGTGGAAAGCAAAGTCAGGATAACAATTTGGTTTGGTGTGGAAAATAGTTGTTTACATCACCAAACTGAGCTTTTAATTGCTGTGTATTGTTTCAGTATCATAGAACACTGAAGGAACAAACTTTTTTTCAATCGTCTAATCCACTCCTTTCTCCAAGATAAGACTAGCAGGTTAGAAGAGAAACTTGTCTAATCTGTTCCTAAAGACCAACATCCCTTTGTAGCTTAATGGAGTGCTTGCAACTCTTAAGAGTTTCCTAATGTCAGACTAAATCTCCCTGGCTGCAAATATGCTGAGTGCTTCTTGTTCTGTCTCCAGCAGACGCTGATCCCCCTGTGCGTTAACAAACTTCAGCAATCTTCTGGTATGTATGTGTGTGAAAAATGTCCTGTAGTGATCTCACTTCTAGATTAAATAAACTGATCTTGAGAAGTGAGAGAAGGAAAATAACATTATCCACTACAGCTGTGTACTAGTAAATCTTCAACCTGTGTTTCTACAGGCAAGATTACTGTCAGAGCTCTATTAATGAAAGGCTCAGATGGACCCAATTTGGAGTTTGTTATATTTCAGGCCAGGTTTCATCTGGTTTTCTAGAATTTGAGGTTTAGTGCCAGGTTACCAGATCTTGTCACCTTAGAACAGGATTTATTATTCCTTCCACTAAGGCACTGCCTAGGATGAAGCAACAGAGGGCAGATGGTTTTAAAGCACAAATTCACACCCTAGAAAGTCAGCTTCCTGCAGACAAATCTTAACAGACAGGATCGGAAAATGTCCATATTCCTTGGCCTGCACACAAGTGAGCTTGGCAGCGAGCAGCCTGTTGAGAAGATTATGGTGTAGGTGGGTTATACATGTAAAGTCCACACAAACTGTTTTATGTGGAAGAACTGAAACAGGTTCTGAAGAAAACAGTGACTCTACATGCTGTGGGGAATACTTTTCATTGTCATTTACAGTGGGTTTCTTAGGGAGACTGTGGTCTTAGACTGTGATGTGTGTATTGGTCATGGAAGAAAGCCTGCATCCTATCACTTGATCAGGATCTCTTTTTGTGCTTGATCCCACCCTGTATGTTGAAAGACTTGTATTGGAAAATATGCCAGCAGTCATGAGTACATTAATTCTGCCAAACTTCTTTTGTTCCGGTAAATTCTCTTTGGGTGAAAGGCTTTCCTCACTTCAGTAAGAGGCTCATGTATTAAAGGGAAAAGCAAAACAAAGCAACACACGATAGTTTCAAATTATGGGTTCTATTTTTATTCCAAACATGTTTTCACTGCCAGAGATCTAGACAGTCAGAATTGGAAGCAAATGGAAAAATGGGGGGGGGGGGGAAACATGTGTGTTCTCTTCAGCTGAATTGCTAAAAAATATGAATTTTCTACTTCTGTTTGTAACATTTTTTTATCGTCTTACGATAAGCAGTAGCACTGCTTATTGAAAAAAAATTCAGTCATCTGTTTAATATGACAAAAAGTCAAGTGTGGTTAAGATAAACCAGTGCTCAAACCACAACCTTTTATGAAAGACTTCTGAAAGACCATATTGAATGCATATGTATCTTTCATATTTAAGATGTGTTAACTGCAGAGATGCAGCTTCTTTCTTGGGGATAGAGGTTCTCTCATAATACCTACAAAAGTACCTGCGGTGATTATGCACTGCATTGATACTGGTATTTACTATCTTTTAATAAAATATCTTGGTGTTCTCACTGTCCAAACTCATAATGGAAGACACTCCTGACCTAAAAATAGTAAACACACAAAGCAGAACAGGAATGGGAAGAGAAATAGATACAACTGAAATACTTGCTTAAGGCTGTGATTAAGACCCTGCTGTCAGTCCAGTACTTCATCCATCAGATTGTGCAATGTCCCATATGATATCCTTTCAAAAAGAAATTAGACAGATAGCTTTACAAGGTCCTTAAATTTCAAATCCTATTTGCTTTGAAATCAAGAGGGTGTAACAGAAATCGGAAGTGGCAAAGTTTCTTTTAAAAGATATACAAATGAAGGATACCTTTTACAAAGTTGGTGGACAAACTGTTAATATGGAAGTCCAGGCTTAATATGAATACAGTATTACTAGTACACACACCTACTAGGATGTTAGATGAAGAAAGGAATCCTGCTACTGTTTGATTATGTTTGGTTTTTTTTATGATGGAAAAACTGAAAAGAGAAAAAACCCTGGAAACCCTTACTCGGATATTTTCTTTCAATTTTTCCAAACGAGCATGTGGAAACATGGTGAAGCTTCTTAAATACTGTCTTCTTCTGTTACTCTGCACGTGTCTATCCCTGTGTACTCTGTTAGAACAGCTCTAAATGACATAAACCCCAAATCAGCATTTCATCTGTTGAAATCTGACATATCTGGGCATATGCTAGGAGTATCCTCCCTATACTCTTTAACTGTAGCTATCTAACATTTCCTCTGTGATGTCTGCTCTGCCTGAGTAACTGTGCTATTGCTGAATTGGCCACCCTGCTTCCACTGGCTCAGGTAGTACCATCCTGAGATTTTTTTTTTTATTTGCTTTTTCACTGTAAATTGTTTGTTTTAGGCAAGATAGCCTCTGTTTCCCCCTTACCATCATGAAAGGGGTGTGTGTGTGTATATATGAGCTCAAGTGAAAGTCATTTTAAATACCAATTTCATGTGTGCCTGCATATATATATATATATATGTGGGGTTCTTTTTGATGGATCTGCTAAAACCTAACAAAAACGCCAACAAGAGAACCTACTCCAACTCCTGGCACAATCCAGGTGTGCTACCCTCAAGGCCTGAGAAAGAGTTGCAAAAGGTCAAGATGCAGATTTCTTACTGCGTAGCAGCAGCATTGTGTGCAGTTGCCCCTAGGGAGGCAGCTTCCTAGCCATGGTGTTCCCCAAGGGCACCAGATTGATTTATCCCCAGTAACAGTTTACAATTTTGATGGCACAAAAATGCTCCGTAGCATTCTTTCCTTCCAGCAGCTGTTCCAGCTGTTATTCCACACTGTACCTCTCAAGAGTTGCAGAGCCTATGTCTTCTATGACTTATTCAGGTCTTGCCACTTGTTAAAAATATTTAAAATTTAAAGTCTTGCCAACTGATGCGTGTGCGCCTCCTATTCATGGTAACAGGGCATGATCATTACTAGAGTGAAAAATGTGAAACAACAGCTGTACCATTCTGCAGAACACCGTTCTCTTTACTTTGCTTCTGGTGTTACTTTACTCTTTTTGGTGTTTACTCTGTTTCTGGTGTTCTGTGTATTCTTATGAAGGAAACTACTTTTATATTGTTTGTTGTATTTCTGCCTCTCTAGGGATGATGTCAAAAAACCTACAGAAGTCTACAACTTGAAAGTAGTTTTTCTTCTATATATAGCATTTCCTTACTTAAGGAAAATTACTTGCATCTACGTATGTATAAAAAAGCTTAGTTATATTCAATTTAATGCTGTTTGAACTGGAAACATTTTTTATACAAATGTTAGACTAAAGCAAGTTTCCAACCAAATGAATTCAAGTAGATAGCTGTAAAACTTTCAGCAACAAAATTGCTGTGAGTTTTATGAGCTTTATGATGTCATGTGTATTTTTATCACTTTATCATGGTAAAGGCAGCACATTGCTTTAAAAGCAAGCTAAGTACTTATTTAAAGATTTGTTTTCAATCTCTTTAATAACATATAATCTGTAGAGCAGACAGAATTTGTATTTTAGTCATTGATGAAGTGACTAAGCACAGGTATCAACTGTCCCTAAATTATAAACCCTATTAAGAAGCATAACTACTACTTTGATGTCTGTAAAAGTGAGGAAAGAAACCAAGTATTCTAGAATTAGTTATTTAATGTAATCGTACACATGCTATCTGAATTTCTACCAAATGTGGCTATGAGTAAAAAGGAGCTCTACAAATACAGAAAAGCTGTTTCAGTAACAAGTATATAATCCAAAAAAGCTCTCCCAGTCAGTGGTTGCCTGCATTGGTTATTTGGTATGTTTAGTCATACTTTATTTCAGTGCACTGCCAGAGGTATTTCACATGAACCTTTCTACCTGCTTGTCATTGACTGCAGTAACTTCAAGGAAATTAAATTCTGTTCTATGAAAATATGGAAAACATTGAATAATGGTTCCCCCCACCATCACCCTAAATTCTCTTCCTACACATCACTTGTTTCTGTCTTAATACAGCTCAGCTGTTGCTAAGGCAATATTTTCCTAGAGAAGTTCTAAAAGGTAAATACACAGAGCTCTAAGTAGTGCAAGAGCAACTGTTACTCATCTTCTGTACATGGATGGGCAAGCATAGACATAGCTTTTTGGGAATTTGAAAGCTGCACAGACAGTTTGGCTGCAAAATCATGTAATGCAAGCATGTCTCTCCTGCTGTGCTGCACCAGGCAAATGGGGAAGGGCTGCACCAGGGCAGAGCTGTGCTCCCCCTGTCTGCTGGGCAGGTGCGTGTGTCCTCTTGTGTTCTGGCAGATCATGTGGGAGAGAGACGCTGCTGAGGACGAATGTGGTGGGTCTGGCATTTAGAGTTGGCCATTCAGAGAGATACTGTGGTGGAAAATGGGGACCCTGTTTCTAGCCACCCTGGTGATGGAAGATGAAACTTAGGTGTTGGGGTGGCTGCTGGCAGACTTGGCCCTGATTCAAGCTTGACTCAGCTCAGCCAGGTCAGTGGTGGAGTGAAAAAGGTGGGTGCAGGCACTGTGTTGGTGTTCTGCTGGACCTGCACCTGGCAATTCCTCTGCTTCAAGTCCTTTCCCTAAAGTCCCCCTTGGTGTACTTCTGTGCTCTCATCCTTGTCTCTGGCAGAAATACATTGGAAGAGGCATTTCTGAAGTGAAGAAGAGTTCAGTTACTAGAAGCATCTCTCACCTTCACTGCCTCTTCACAGCTGTTTAAAGCTTCTGCTTGCTTTCTAGAGGCAACATCGTGAATCCTCTTACAATATTTTTTTCATTAAAAATTATTAGAACTTTTAAGAAAATATATAGGTAAACTTGGGTGGTTCATCACAATACTCAGCAAAAAGGCTAGGCTCTGGTTCCCTTTATTCCATGTAATTAAGCAATGTCACTAGAAAGCAGTGTCCTCCTCTGACCTCCTTTGATCAGTGACAGTCACAAGTTGCTGTGTCTGGAGAGAAATGCAATTCTCCCCGGCCTAATGATTTGATCTTATGGGGGTGAGGATATACTGTTTCCCCAAGTAGTTGTTTGTTCAGGAATGCACTCTGGAAATAACAAGGAAGCTCTTGTTATCTGTGGAGACGCTACTGTGTTCTTGCTTTCTGACAAATACTGCATCTACCTGTTTCAGTATTTCAAAATGAAATTAACTTTCCTGTTCTCAGCATGCTTTCGATGACACTGATCTCATTTGCAAGCCTACTGTCTGTATCGTTTGTTTGCAAGAGGAGGAGGGTTAGTTCCTCTTGCAAGGCAAATCTGCTTCCAATACTTCTAATTAGAAAGACAAGACAATATCTTGCTCCCATCAGTTTTCCCTTTCATGAACTACAACCTGACAGCATTTACTCCCTTTTGTAGTGGCAGAAATCATAAACTGAAGAATATTTGAGAAGAAATGAGCTGAAGAAGAATCAGATCAATACTGGAAGAACTGAAGCTTGCAAAAGAAGAGCATATTGGCTGGTGAACGGGGGAAATTAGAGATCAGTTACCCACATCTTTTTAGCATGTATCTGGAGAACGAACACAAATTGTTAGTATAAAAGGAGAGGATGGGTGGGAAGAGGAAAAAATAGAAAAAGATTCTAGAGGTTAGAAGATGGAGAACATAGCCAAAATCTTGATATCTGCATTCCTGCCCTTAGCCTGTTTCGTAGCATGTGGCAGTCAAAGGGAAGGTGCAAGGAGGGTTCTGACCTTCCTTGCCATCTGCATGCCACAGTACGCTGCACGTGCCAGGCCCTTTTTTCAAAGCGTGAGGCATTGCTTTGAAATGGTGCAGTTCCACTCGCTGTTCTTGATGTAGTTAAAACATCCATTTTTACCAGCACAAGCTGTTGCGTATAGCAACATAACATTGAAAGTGGCTATTTTCTGGCTGTTCGTAACCATGCTTTTAAACACCTAGCACTGAGTAAAATCAAGCACAACTTTCTCTTGAACTTGTTGAAGTGAATGATACCAACTAGCTAAAAAGAACCCTAGTTCACAGTTTGGAAATCAGCCTCAAAGCTACAGGAGATATCCTGGTCTGGAGAATAAACAGATACCAGCTGATTAACAACTAAGTGTTGGGACTGCTCTAAGCCCTCAGGCTTAATTTGAATTAATCCAAATTTTAGTTAAAACATGAAATTATGGAGAGCACTGGTATTCATATGTCCGTAAGATGATCTGTTCTTGGCTTTCCATCAATTCAGTATGATTTCTGTAAGGGGGAGTGTTTTGTGGAGAAATGCCAGTGGTGACTGTTTTGGATGAATTTACTGATCTGGGTTTGGTGGGTTTTTTGTTGTTTTGGTTTGGATTTTTTGTTGTTGTTTTTAAGGGGGGAAGGGGCAGGGGTGCAGGCAAGACTGAAATCTGAGCCATATCTGCCCCAAGGATACAAAGTGTTATGTATTTCTTATGCAGGATGATATCTGATACCAATCTTTAAGAACTGATATGGAAATAGACTCTTAAAAACAAATACAGGTAAGAGAAGCCAGAGAGACCTCATAGCTGAGGTCAGGCTAGACTTACAGGATAGAAGCTGGTTTCTGATAGAGATGAGGTTAAATCACTGAATAAAAACTTCCTCTTAATTATATAGACCCTGGTATATTTAAATGGCACCAGTTAGTCCAAGCTGGGGCATACTGGTGCTCTACAAAGTTTGTGGAAGTGGTCTTCACATATACTTAGGCTTGAACTTTTTATCCCATTCCCAAATTTGTAATCCAAGTCAACATTTGTCCTCACTTATTCTTTATTGTTTTCTAAGAAGCCCAGTAGCTGTGCATCATAATGACTGTACTGATTATTTTTGCATCTACTGCTAAACGTTTCTCCTAAAAGTGGAGATAATTAATGAAATAATGTATCAAAATACTGACCAGTATCAAAATAGTGAGGCACCAACTATAACTTGCTTTGAAATGAACACGAAGGTTGCTCTTGATACCTTTAACCTACATCACTCCCAGAAGTCAGAGGGAAGGGGAAACAATGCACAAATACACAAAGTTAAAATTAAATGCAAGTAAACAAAACCTAAACATTCACCTGGCATAACACTATATGGCGCAGGTTTTGTTGGAAATATCACCTGAAAGATGGTTATCTTAATTTAAAAAACAAACAAACCTAAAAAAACTCACTTTGAAAAGTCCAAGAAACAGTGATTTGACCATGTAAACTATGTGCTCTGAAACTAAATGGAAAACTATTTCGAGAGGAAACAGTAACACAATAATAGCATTAATATATTTCTTGAAAGAGAGAAAATTTACTTTTTCCTCTAACACAAGTTGCTTGGATAAACAAAGTTAATGCCAGAAATGAGATGCTCATTGGTGGTAGTAAGGTATTCTGCTAATTTTTACTATTTGTGTTTCAGAAGATTACCTTTCATGTTAAACTAGCACCAGAAGATCAATGGAAATGTCTTCATGGTGAAGTGTTTGTTTTGTATCATAGATCAAAATAATCTTCCTGCCCTATTTTCTGTCATTACATCAGGAGCTGTTAGCCAAAACCTTCATCTGTACAGAGAGACTGGTCACTCTGTCCCTCTGTGGGAAGGCTAGACAGAACCAACTGATAAAACTTGACTTAAAACAGAATCTCTATCAAGGAGGGATTAGTGACCATTGTAAATGACAGGAAAGTGACTTTTGCTCTTTCTCAGCCTTTTTCATTAAAGATGGCTGCCTTTAAAAGCAGAAAAATCACTGGCTACTAGCCAGCGTCTGAGCTCAACTTGGCTTCTCAAGAAGATGTTTGAGTCTTGGGTATGAAGTCAATTACTGCAACAAGTCTTCCCATGAGTCTCCTTGTCAGATGCCCTCCTGTAATCTACCTGACAGAGTGATTTCTTCAGACAAACAGCAAGTAGCACACTTTTAATTGGGCAAGGCTCCAAACCCAGGTCTTGGCCCAAGGCAGCTGCTCTGAGAGAAGTCCACAAGTAGTCCAACAGCCTGGACAGCCTTGAGCAGTGCACCAGAAGTCACAGTCATAGCGAACAATCTCTGCACCGTGCTCTGACCACAAGGTCTATGTCTGTAAATAAACTGGGACAGAACCTGTTGTACATACATTGTACTGCCATCTGGATGCAAGCTGAATTCTTTCCCACACTCCAGATGTTGTTTAATTCGTACTGGCCACTGTTATCCTCTGTCTCATGCCAGGACATTTTGTGGGAGGCTATCTGGCATGGGCTGAAACAGTGCCAGGAGTATATTAATAGATAAACGGTTTAGAGGATTGTGTACCACTGCTTGGGCCCACAGCCAGGTCCTGCTTAGCTTACTAGAAAAGACAGTGAATGCTCTTAGAAAGTTGCAGGGTTCTCCTGCTTTCCTAGGACCTCGGAAGGCCTGTTCCCCAAAGGGGGATGCTGTGGGTAAAATGCAAATACCAAAGGCTTCTCAGGCAGACCAGGTCTTCAGGAACTTTCTCATCTATCTGGCCTACTGTTTTCCTCTACCTGGGGTTTATAGATTTGTTTTTCTGTTATCAGCAAAATCGGGTAACTTATTCTTCCTATTATGACTTCTTAGCCCTTGGTGTAGATGAGAAGAAAGGACAAAAGATTTATTTCTTCAAACAGGAAGTGTGAGGTTTTTGAGGAGATGCACTCACTGCCTTGTACAGGTCATCCACTATTGCCAAAATAGCACATCAAATGGAAAGCACTCTCAACCCAGGCCTTTGGCAAGGCAGACAGGAACAGTCAATGATTGCTTTGTGGCAGGATATTGCTTCATATTCCTATCTATGAACTTCATCTGGCATCATAAATTCCTGTACCAAGGCTTGTCCATATCCACATATTAGAAAAAGTAGAGGCTTTCTGTTCACTGACTGCTAGCAGCATCATAAGTTCATGTGGGAGCAGCTCTGTTTGGGGCTATGGAGAGGCCCTTACAACCATCATTCACGTAAGCGTAAAATCAACCTCCCTGACTGAGAAACAGGCTATGTCTCGCCTAGCAAAGTTGTGGCTGGCTTCTGCATGCTATCTGCGTGTCTGGGTGGTGCTAGCATACCCTGTCCTAAAAATCAGTAGTTCTGATCAAGAATAGCGAATATTTATGCACCAAAACAAGTTAATACAACATCCTTCATGTGCCTGCTATCCCTACTAGGGAGTCAAGATTCTGGTTCACCCACGATAAGTCCTTCTGAGGCCACATGTTTTCATATGCCATCCTCTCAAAAGTAGGAAGAAACTAGCAAAGCTACTGAAAAGAGTGTTACCTCATACACTATGGGCTGTTGCTGCTTAGCAGTCTCATCCCACAGATGCCGCTATTGCGCAAGCAGGTGAGCTTGGGCTTCAATCCAGTGCTTCATGAAGTTCATATTTCCACTTGATTTTAAAAAACACATGCCTGAACAAGTTGACCTGTTCAACTAAACTATCTATTCTGCTTGTCCAAGTTGTCTATTCAACTTGACAAAAGTGGGATTATTTATGGTCCTTACTATCATCACAGCATGATTATTTTTTTTGCCTTTCAAATTTTTTACTTTTTCAGATGGACGAGGCTCCCAATCTGACAGTCACTGTGCTAAAGAGGGGTCTGCATCTAAATCAGCAGCCCAGGTGTTTCCTGAAGAGAACAGTAAAGAGATCCAAAAAATATTTACCCAACCAGACTCTTGGCTCACACGCTTGCTCTAGCTGCTGTTCTTACAGGCCACGCTGCCTGCTCATGCCTGCTGAGGTGTCTTTTGTCTTTGGAGAAACTTGGACACATGCTTGCCTCAGTTTGCAGTGGGATCCAAAAAGCCCCGTAAGAGGTGCTAGGTCCTGTCTGTCATCTGTGCATCTTTTTTTCAGATAGCTTTGTTTTTCCTTTGTTTTCCAGCAGAAGGGAAGGGAGAGCCCTTTATTAGATGGGTGCTAGAAAGCACTTCATAACAGAAGCATCCAGTAGAGTCTGCACCTTCCACTCAAAACTGGTTTGGTTTTTCTTCCTAGCTTCCATTCTTAAAACATGCTGTTATCTTCTGCTGGCTTGTCTAAAGACCAGTAAATATTATTGCATATCTGACTTGGAACTTTCTATGTAGAATCAAAACAAGGCTTTGTTAAATCAAAACCTTCTTAGTTCAAACACACAAGTATTTCTTGGGGCAAAGTACACCTTTTGCCATGATAAAAATTGTTCAAATGACCTGCGTGATACTGCAAAAAGAGTTAGAAAATGCCTACTTGCCCTTTATATCATGTAAGCATGTTACTGATGTCTCAAGTGCTAAATATCTTACAGTACACTTTCTAATTAATCTTATATTTACAAGAAGATATTAGCTCTTGAATGGCATTTAAGTCTGTAAAACCGTGATCAAAATATGTAACAGCCTTAAAAGATTAATATCACAAAAATACAGGCAGTTCATGTAGCATGGCAAATAATTTGCAGAAAAAATTATTTGCTAAGCATTGCAAATCAAATAATATTAGAGCTGCAGAAAAATTATTCATGTCTGTCAGGGCAGTTTTACAACACTCAATGTTTAAACCTGTTGTTATTTTTATTAATTATATATTTATTGTCAAAGGTAGAGTTCGGGTAACTTATCAAATAATTTTAAACGCATAAATATTTTTGTGCCAGGAGTTGCAGGGCAAGATCTTGGCCCTATTGAAGACCATAATAAAACTTCTACTGCCTTTATGGATGGAAGCCTGGTGATACGGTTGTCTTCATTTTGTTATCCCTGGCATCCTACAAAGCTGTAGGCTCCACAGTGTTACTGTTTCAAAAAAAAAAAAGTAAATCCCATCCCCAGTTTAGATCTCTACTTGGAGTGCAAGCTGCTCTCTTTCCTAGGCCAAATGTCTTTTGGCTTTAGTGGGAGAAAAGCCAGAGAAGGGACCAGCAACAATTTACTCTCTAGGATATGTTAAACTTCATAAAAACAATCTGTATTGTTTCAAAGACCATACAGGCAGTTTAGCCTCTAGTTATAATATGTTAATAGTGTGACATAATGGTTCCGTTAAACATGGAAATCTATGTTCTGACTTAGTAGCCTGTAGAAAGGCTTAAAGCATATCACATAAAAGCTATATGGCCAAATTCCTGCCTGTTTCAGCCAGGAAACCTGGGTCAAGGCACACCAAATGAAGGTCTGCTGCATTCTTCCTCCTACATGCAGAATCTCCAAATCCACTGCAAAACCATTGCTGTTGGTGATGACCTGGATTTTTGTGAAATGTTACTCGGAAAGATGGCACAAAGGATTATGCTTTCATGTAGTAGGCTGCCTATGAAAGATCTGGGCAAAAGTCGTCCATTGCGCTACTGTAGAGTTTTGGGTTTTTTTAAAAAAAAAAACAACCTCTCAATAGGAGGACATCAAAAAATGAGAACAATGTTCTATTTTAAGATTACCTGTTCAGTTCTCAAATGCTCATCTAGAGGACAAGAAAAGAAATGTGACTAGTTGCATGTACAGTAAAATTAAAGAAATTTCACAGAGGGTAGTGCTAGTAAGCACGTAACTTTTTTCTTTTGCATTACAATATATAATTTTTTCAGAATCGTGAAGACCTGTTCAATGCTCTTAATAGGGGTCTGTTTCATGAGTAACCTTTTTAAAAAAAACCTTTTTAACTATATAGACAACTCAAACCTGAAGCAGTAATGGATAGGTGTTAGGAGACTTGTGGAAGCCAAGACCATGGAGCTGGATGTTCTTGTGTGCAGAGGTGTGGTGCTTGTTGTTTGTTTGTTTTAAAGTACAGCTAACATCTTGCACTACTCACATATAAGGAGCTTTTTGTTTGCGCCAAAGAAATATGAAGATGCTATCATGACAACACGTTCAGAATAAATACAGAAAAAATACTTCTGCCTCCTTGGAGACTCAGCTTTAAGTGGGCTATTAAAGGAAATGAGGCTGCTGGGATCTCAGAGTAAGATTCCAGCTGGCTCTTGGAAGCCAAGCGTGTGTGGCAGATGGTGGGGGCGTACAAGGTAGCCTCCTGTCCTGTGCACACCCGTGTGAGTCCTGGGAATGGCAGGGGTGCTGTTCCACCGGGACAGAGCAAGAGGCTGAACAAGTATGGCATGAGTAGTACAAATCCTTAAATGGGGATATGTTTTTAAACATCTGTATTGCATAGCGTGATGGAGCCCTAGTGATAAAGTAAACTGTATCATGCTGGGCTTGACCAATCAGACAACCTAAGTGGGCAATGGCTACAAGGAGTTTTAACTGTATGTAAACTGAAGTCATTGCTTTACAGACTTGGAAGTGTGAGGACTGGTAATGGAGACAGTAAGCTAAACATTCAAGTTGGTGTCACTGTCAGTACAAAATCCTAGCTGTTCTAAAATCGAACCATTACTAGGACTTCATCCCAAATACCTCTCTGAAGCACCCTGCCTGCCCTGCAAACTGCAGGCAGGATGCCCCAGTCACTGGGATCTGTGGGGTGTGGCACTTCCCTGAACAAGGTGATGACTGAATCCCACGTTATAACCCCTCAGCTTCTGTGCCTGCAACAGTGACTGACAGCGTGACTGCTGAACACCCACATACAGAGAGATACTGCACTGTACATATGGCAGAATACAGAAAAAAGACCAAATGAAATCTAGCAAAAATGTATTTTTTAGGAGAGGATGGGGGATACAAAGAGCAAGTAATTCTTTAGTGCAGAAAAAATGGTTGCAACTGGTTAAGACAAACCCACCAAGTTTTCATTCGTTTTATTCTACTGCATAGGCATCTGCCATGTATGGTTAAAATACCAGATTTTTATTCTCTTAGATAGTACAAAGAAGGAATAGAAAAGAGGAGACTGATGAACATCAACTCTTGGCAGCTAGCAAGTGATGACATAAAAAGCACTTATGGCAATCTCTAAGCATAGTTATTGTTAATTTATTTAAAAGAAAATCCTCTTCAGAACAGGAGTAAGTTGTTGGCAGGAGCTATATTACATTAATTTGTCTATAAATGTAATGTTGGTAAGTTGTACTTCATGCATTGCTCTGAATATTTGGATGAAAAACTATAGCTGTTGGTGGTCTTTGTTAGTAAGTTCAGCCTGGAGCTTTATGAATATAAGGAGCTATGTGACCTGTTGCTAGTCTTATTTCATTCTTTAGATCTGAAGTAAGAAATTAGAAAGCAAGATATTGAGTAAATATCCCTAATATTTAAAATTGAATTGGATTTAAGACTATGCTATAAACTCCTGTTCTGCTGACAAAATCCTGTTCTACTAGACAAGGTAATACCTATTTATCTTACAACTTCCTACCGTTGTTCATCACTGCTGTGTTAATAGGACAGTTAAAATATTTCACAAAATATTTGGCATTTTTTTCCTGTTGTGGCTAAAATCCTGTTTGGTGTTGATCCCTTTCTTTTGGGGGTGTGGGGAGGTGCCAGTTGGAATAAAGTTTCTAAACTGGACAGCTCATGGCAAAAAGATTTTTCTCGAAGATCTCGTAACATGTTAACTTTCTATTTGGATTTCTTACGATCACTAGGACAATTTCAGGCATCATTCCAAGCGCGCTCACTTGTGTCTGAGGCCAGTTAAATGGCTTCAGCGACGGTGCCTGCTACTTCCACCACGGGTAGCTGGGGGTCAAGCAGGTCCCTTGTCCACCGGTGTCACCCAGTGTCTGTCATGTGCCGCTGCGGGCAGGGGCACACAGGGCTGGTGGCGAAGGGTCAGAGACCCGGAGATGTGCCCGGGAGAGCGGGTGGCCTCGAGCGAGCAGCAGTTCCCTGCGGCCCGGCGCTGGGGTACGTGCTGTGCTGGTGGAGCAACCTACCGACCGGCATATGCTGGATTTCACACAAGTTTATTGTCCCCGTTTACTGTTTGTGCAGGACAGCCTTTGATTACAGCGCATCAGCAACGGTTGGTTTTGCGTAGGACACAGGAATGTGGAGATTTGGAAATGGCAGGAGAGGCTTTTTTTTTTTTTTCTTTCTTCTGTCTCATCTAAGAACTATGTGGGCTGCGGCAGCTAGACAGCAGCATTTTATGGTTGTTGGTGACAAGTTAAGACTTGAAAACAAAAGCCGAGCGGCCCGAGGGCCCTGCACGCCAGTCTCTGAGGGAGAGCCCCCCCTTCGGCACACGGGCTAGCTGCTGTGGTCTTGGGGCGACAGCAAAATACCCCCAACCGAACCCAAAAAACTTCGCCGCCTCTGGATATAAAGCACAACGCACCGGATTCACGCCAGCGCTGCGAATTTAACCGGCTGTCACCTCACGGTTGAACGCAGCTCTCGAGGGCAGCGCTGTCCCCTGGCCGGGGCAGAGCGGAGCCCGGCGCCGGGCCGCACCCCTCCCGCTCCCGCGGGCGGGCTCTGCCCGGGCAGCTGCCGGGCCGGGGGGGGGTGTCTCTGCCCGGGCAGCTGCCGGGCCAGGGGGTCTCTGCCCGCCGGCCCTGCCCGCTCTCCCGCCGGGCGCGCGCGGGGCGCTCTCCCCTCAGGGCCGCCCCGGAGCTGCCTCTGGGGCAGCGAGGGGTTCCCTCCGTCCTTCTCGCCGTCGCCCCCGGCCCCGTGGCCGGCGAGGCGGCGCCGGTCCGTCAGGCAGCAGCCCCCTTACCTGCGGGTGAGACCAGCTCGCCTTCGCTGAGCTCCCCGGAGTCCGAGTCCATGCTGCAGGTACCGGCGCGGGAGAGAGGGACCGAGGGGCAGCCCGGGGCGGCCGCCGCTGGCGGGAGGAGCGCCCGGAGCCGGGGAGCGGGAGCCGGGAGCGGGCGGCGAGCAGAGCCGGCTGCCTCCTCCTCTCCTCCCAGCCCGGGCGCTGGGTCGGCGCCACCACATGCAGCCACCTCGCTTAGTGCCATTGGCTGCAAAGGAGGAGCGGAGACGGGCGGGCTCCGGCGAGGGGAGGAGGGAGCGGGGGGGCGCGGCGCAGGAACGGGCTCTTCCCCGAGCCTGTTACACAAGTTGGTGGCGCAGGCGGCTGCTTCTGCCCGGCCGGGCCGCGGCCTCGGGCTGGCGGGGAGCGGGGTCCGCGGGGCGGCCCGGCGGGGGCGAGAGCCGGGACCCCCCGGAGAGCGGCGGCCTCCCCGCTCCTGAGGCGGAGCTGAGGAGCACGGAAGGGACCGAAATGACAGTCCTTTACCTTGGCTGCCTTCGTGTCTTCTGCTTACTTTGTCTTTTCCTTCTTCTCTTTTCCAGGGGACATCTCCCCTGACCCTCAGTCCTCGCTCTGTCTCCTTTCACCAGCTCCCTCTCCTTAATGGTCAATTTCCTCAAAAATTAGTCGTTGGTACAGCGGAGGCCAGCAGGGAAGTGTCAGCCCTTATTTTGGGTATTAGTGCCCAGAGGAATATTGAAGGAGTGGATTTTGCTGCTGTCTGCTTGCATGTTATTTGTAGGCTCAGGGAGACAGGGGGAAATGAAGACTGTTAGAAGATGCTTCTGAACTCTTTGAGTCTCAAAACTTTATAGCTTGAGCTCTGCAGGCTTTGCTTGTGTCCTATAGGCTACTACAGTCCTGAGCAATCCCTTAACTCAAGATGCTTGAGGCCACTTGTTCAACTCTGAGATTAAGTAGATCTTTCTTTCCCTTTGCTTTTGCTTCTTCCTACTTTTTCTTGCTGTTATTAGGCCATAGATCACTCGAATTCTAGCACAACAATCCCAGGAAAATAGTAGCAACTGGGAACCAAATCTCATCGTAAAACAGACCTTACAGATCTAAGTGATCCATAGATACGTCACATCCTAAAAGCCAGCCGGTGCCTTGCACACTTACCTGCAGATTACTGCAACCTCTGGTCAGAGGTTTATGCCTGTAGCTGTAGACCACAGATATATTTCTTTACTTTGTAACTTTCTCCCCCAAAACCATGCAGGTTGCTGGAGGAAGCAATGCCTGGACACTGCTTTGAAGCTGCATGTATGAAGTTATCTATTGTCATCTGATTATGCCCAACACTCTTGACAAATGTGAAGACTTTCTCTGTTAGTGTATAGTGTGACATTAAAAAAAAAAAAAAAAAGAGTTCTTTTTAAACTCAAAGGGCCCTGTCAAATTATTTTCAGTGATGGTTTATCCTGTGCAATCCTGAGTGTAAGAACTAGAACTACAATAGTAAAAATGAAGCCAGAGTTTGTCTTATGTTTTAGGGTGAATCCTAGCATGCTCCCCTGCCTTCAAATCAGGTTGAGCCTGAAGAGATAGAAAACCTCAAGCTTTCTGTCCCTGGAATACACACACTGATATGTTGATTCTAGACACAAAAATCTTCAATCTCTGGAGCAGAAAGTTAGTTAAGTAATTTGTGACATTGCTTTCATACCCTGGGCCTGTAGTGTTAAAATACTTGCTTTTTATTCCATGAAAAAAAGTTTTGACTTGTTTGTAATTGCTTTCATTAAATTGAAGATGTCATTCCAAATACTGCAGACTACAACCCAGTAAATTAGTATCATATAAGGAAAAACATCTACATTTAAGTGATTCTAGGACTCTGTTATGAGGAGCCAATGCAAAATCTGAATGCTGAAGATGTCGGGAATCTACAAGCATGATATAAACAACATAGCAACTGAAAAACGCCAACATTAAGTCATGAAAAATAATCCCAGAGACCACACCAAGAACAGAATCTGAGAGCTGGAAAGAGTTTAGTCTCTATCTTTCTGTTGCTGTTGTTTGCTTTTTACCAGCATAAATGCAACCCAAAACTCTCCCCAATAAGAGTGTAACTGTTTAATAGGAAGAGTAAGTTTGTATTTGAGTACAATTAATTAATATTCTGGACTATTTAATTGCTTGAACCTCTAATGGTAATTTCTAATCTGGACAAATTCTGACTTTCTAATGACAATGACTGTAATTAGGTAAGCAAAAAACAAAATTTTTTTTGTAGGGGTGTGTGTACAGTGGGACCCTTCCTGCTCCCCAGCAGCAAAGGGCGCTGGCTGCCTGGTACGCTGTGTTCTGGGTCATGTAATGAGCTGATACAGTGGAGCTGTGTATGCACTTCCAGGCTACTCTAGGTGCTGGCTTTACTCTGTTTTCTGTGTGGACTTTTTTTTTTTTCTGAGTGCACAACCTATGCTATAATTGCAATTAAATGTTAAACTCTGAATAGTCACACTTCTCTGGCACTGATCATAGTTCAGTTGGTAAAAGGACAGATTATTCTGCATGATCCTCCGAAAGACAAAAGTCTTGGTATGGAATAGTTAAAATGAAAACCAAATCCCACTTATTTTAATTCTTGTCAGTTTTTTTTAATCCTTGTATAACCACACTAACAAATATTATGATGGAAATGGTATAACTTAATCAATATTGTATCGCATCAGACTTGTGATATATACATTGAGCATTCTCATTAGTATGCTGTAATTACTTTCTATTTCACAGTAAATGCCGTTTCAAGATTACTTTCCCTCTTTATTGCTGCTAACTGTAAAGCAGTTAGTAAAGTTTTCAGCTGTAACAGAATGAGCATATTGTTTCATTTCAAAACATATGGTTAGAATTCAGTTTTTTCCTTCTCAATGTTCTCTGCCCAGCAGAGTCCACCACTTGGTTTAACATGTGACCTGGAAAATTCCATATGCTTAGAGCTCTGAACTTCATAGTTTCCACTCGTTACAGTACTGGTGCAGGAAAAAAAAGCACAAAAGGTTTATTAACAGCAATATATGTGCTAGTTAGATGCATGTTAAATGAAACTCCACATGGAGAAGGTTGACATGTCATGACTGACTTATTTTTTGCATGTAGTACAAATAGTGCAATTACATATTCATTGTTATAAGCTAAAGCTCTGTGACTGCTGTAGCTCTGTGACTGTTTCCTTTATTACTTGGGTAGACCTAAAGGTTGTTGGCATATTTAGAAACTGGAACTTTTTTTCTCAAGGCTCAGTTAATACATTTGCCTGCAAATCTCTACAAATACACTGTACTAGGGGAGCTGGTAACACAGCCGATTGGCACTGCCCCATGTGTTGCGTGTACTCCCAGTTACACGATGCTCTCTGTAGTGGCTACATCGCTGTATGGCTCTTCCATTCACATTTCAGCTGCATCTGGTCTTGATCTTCATTCCATATGGAACTTATCTGAAATCCTCCCCTGCCTACTCATTGTATCTGAGTGCTGGAGATCTGCCTGTGAGAGCTTTTAAGATTCATGCTTTTCCACTGTTCTACCTGCAAATCATGCTTGCATGTTCACACAAATACAATTTCATCATATTCTAGATACTTAGGTAGCCCTGCTACCATAGCATCTATGTCTAGTGTATTTATCCTTACAGGACTATTGTGAAATAAGGATAATAGTATTTTTCCCTTTCAGAGAGGGGAAATGAGGTACTGAGCAGCTGTGATTTAAAGTCAAACACGGAGCACAGACGTTCAGCTGTATCTCTTAAGCCATACCTGAACTGTTAGGTTATCCTTTTCTGCTAAATACAAGATTGGCAAGCTGCCTCTGTGCTTTGCTACTGGAGCTGTCCTCCTTCAAAATGAGCCCTAAAACCTATCCCAGGAAGCAGTCTCTCTTTTCTTTCCATTATTAAATCTAACAGAACCCCCTCTGTGTCTGACTTGTCTGGTTTAGACTGTAAAGACATGGGCGTAGGATTCCATTTTCTTTTGTAAATGCAAAAATGTAAGATTATACTTTTTTTCTCACAAATAATTTAAAAAATATTATTTAAATAAGGCCTACCCTAGGATGTACTGTTTCTAATATTGTTGCCTAATATTTTGCTTCACAGTTTATGATATAATATCTTTCATATCCAAGCGCCATTGCTACTGAATGTATTAAACAGAGAAGCATCTCCCACAGGCTGATGTGAAATGTATGGTAGCAGATTTTAGATAGGTTTTTCCAGTTTCTTTGTGGTGTCAGTGTATGTGTATGTATTTCATGAAAAAAACTGTCTGCACCATTATTGGCAAAGCGTGAATAACCAGTATCAAGGATCAGTAGATTCTCTGTCAACAACTTTGTTGTGCCAGGAACTTCGATTCTTACCGATGTCTGGAAGCTAGTCAGCGTGCATATACATATATAGATTTTGCATGAAGTTTTAACAGATTTTAGTTGCAATAATGCATCTATTAATGGTCTGAAAACACTCTTCATATTTGATTTAGAATTCAAATAATGAACAAGATGTCTGCATTAGTTTAATTCTTACGTGCCAGTAGATATTCAAAGATCTAGATTTTTGTAATATCTGATTTAGGCAGTGCACGTACATCCTATGTTGGGAGATAAATATGGAAGAGTGCAGTATTTTCTGGTCCTCCCAGCTCCTTTTTTTAAAGTTACTGTAAGAGATGTAGGGCATCAGTTCTGAATACCTACCATAGTATGGACATATTTTTAGACAATGGCCTTGCTGAATTACGTTCTGCCTTTGTCTGGTGTTGACTTTTCTTAAAGAAGAGCTGAGGAAGCAGTCACAGACTGAGACTGCAGCCTGGTACTGGTGCTAACCTATGCTGTGATGCTTTTGGAATATCAGATTTAAAGCTAGGAGTGAAATTCGGCTTCAATCTCCTCAATGTTTTGTAAGGTGCTCTTCTGAGATTTTAATCCCAAATGAAATCAAGTAGAATAGAAAAATATTGTACTTCTGTGCAACTTATGTTGTGCTGAACTGCTTTACTCTTGGTAGGTTATCAGGATAATTTTGTCAGAAATTGATATTTTCAGCTGCTTAAGTAGGCTGGAACTGTGGGTTGACTGCCACAGGAAAAGTTTAATAACAGTAAGTAAATGGTCTAATCCAAATTCTGACTGCTCATACTAAGAAAGGAAGAAGGAACAATAAGTATCTTTTCTCTTGAGCTGATGCAACACTGAACAAAGGCAACAACTTGTAAAGAAGGAGCAGTTAAATTGGGAGGCAAGATTGCCAATATCTTTGCTTACAGACACGGGAAAACGGCACAGCCAGAGTAGTGCCCACTTTTTGTGTGGTGTTTTTTTTTGTGGGTTCCCCCCACCTCAAGCAGTAACTTGTCCTGTTTCCTCTTACCTTATAGAAACAAGTCTCCTGTGAGAACTGAATGACATAAATGTTCATGTCCGTTTTTTGGCCATGAGG
Source organism: Strix aluco (assembly GCF_031877795.1). NCBI lineage: Eukaryota > Metazoa > Chordata > Aves > Strigiformes > Strigidae > Strix > Strix aluco. The sequence continues at coordinate 24,374,156 of NC_133942.1, read as the reverse complement.
ATGATGTAACTTTTCTGTTCACTGAAAGCAGGATTTTGGTCATAGGATAAGGTTTTCTACATTAAACTGTAATTTGAATTGCTTGGACATTTCATGTTGTTGTACTACTTCAGTGATATTTGTTTCAGATACTTTACTATTCTTTTGTGGGATAATGATTTGTCCTGTGCTTAGAAGGGTGCCTATCTTGCAAGTTATGTATGCAATTTGTTGTAAATTGGTGAACTCTTGCATCCATAACTCTGCATTCGAAGTGATTAAAGAAATGAAAGCTACCTTCCCAAATTGAAAATGCACCCATTAATTCTGTTGGTGGAAAATTTCTTTTGGGGAAATTCTGTGTGGCAACTTTATGGGTTAGACCATGACCCTCACTTGTTTTTACGAGCAGGGAGTTAGGCATTATTATTTTAAAGCCCTGATAAATTAGATACTTATTTTGCTTGCAGTTTAAATTTCAGGTGGGATAATAATAATAATAATAATATTAAAGAATAAGACTGATTAGCCAAAACATGAATTTTGTTTCTGCTTTCTCTGTCCTGGGATTGGGAAAATAAACTTTAAAGAATTTTCCTCAAGGGAATCACTGTAAAATACAGGATAAAGCAGAGGATTGTCTTTTGTCCTTATTCTGATGCTGTCTAGAGAAAGGTAGGGGACAGCTGCCAGTCTAAACCATTTTCCTGTCTGCCACTGTGTTTGGGAATTATTCTTAATTCTTGTGGTGGTCACTGAAGTTATTTTACAATATGTCACATTCCTTACTTTCCATGTGTTGTTGAGTGATGCTCTTCATTACAAGGGTTGATTATATGATGGCTACATTTAAGCCTTTGACCATGTCTGAGATGCAAGTAAAATACAGTTAAACCAATAACAGATGCTTCTTGTTACCGAGCTGTGTTCAGCAAGCTTTGAAACCGCTTTCTGCTTCTAGTCTGGAAGATGGGTCATCCTTGTTTTCGTCCCTGATTTCAATTTATGTGTAGGAGGATTCCACAACTGTATGATACTTGAGAAAGCAGAGAAAATGTTGTTGCTAGGAAACTATGGAGGACCTATACTGCACTCTTTCCAGAATGTTTTATAGTTAGCATCAGTTATTTCATTAACTTTTCTCATCCTGTTCTTTATGCAAACATCCACCTTTTTTTCCTATAGTCATGATATTTGTTACACACTTATGTATACTAGAAAATACATTATTTCTGTGGTTATTTCTGTATTGCTTTCTTTTATTCTTCAACATGCAAAAACCAATCCACCAAACATTTCAGATTATGTTGTGTTTTGAAGGCTAGTATTTATTCACATGATAATGTTGCCTAGACATCCTAAATTATTAGGATATGGTAGATCATGCTTTCCCACAAAAGGCAAATGCTGAGATCCACAGAGTTGTACATCTTATGTAGAAACTCAGTAACGTTTTTCAAATTGGATATTATCAGGAAAAGTCTTAAAGCACGTGGTATTTTGCAGCTGACTAGGTCTGGTTGCTCCTTTATGCTGGATGCTGTGATCTGTTTTACACCCGTAAGATGTATCTGCACGTTGGAAAGGTGACTGGATCAATGCTGTGGATTTCAGTCTCCGAGTAATGCACCTGTGACAGAAATAGTGATGCAACATCTGAGATCAGTCTTGGTATAGAGATTCTGCTAAAAAGTATAGCACCCTTTGGACTAGAGGGAATCATAATCTCTGAGAAGCAATCATAGAGACTGAAAACAGTTTTTTATGGCAATTCGCTAACATCCACAGACTTTGCTCAGATGGCAGAATGTTAATATACTTGTTTGTGGTTTCTGTAGAGCTTGATGTGATTTTTAGAAGAGTATGGTAACATCATCTTCATCTGACAGTGTGTGGGCAGTACTTCATGACCATTTCTAAGAGCATGGCAAAAGGCACTCTGCTACCCACCTATCTATAAATAACTAAATATCATCAGCCCAGAAATAAAATTGCATTTTATGGGTAATCTTAGGAACATGCAACATAGGCAATTAGATTACATGTAGTCCTACAACAGTCCCAGTAAAGAGAATGAAATTACTTAGAAGCTTGCTGTCCAGACCACTTTCAGGTGAATTATTTCTCTTGTACTCCGAGTCCTTCAGTGTGTGCCCGTAAATACCATATATGAGTGACTTGAATTCAACTTGGACAATATGAATTTATCTGTAGATAGGTAAATCTAGAGCCTTTACTTTTGTATGACTAAATTTTTGGATTGTAGATCTTGGGTCCTCATTACAGCTAAGGTAGCTGGGAGGGTTACAGAATTATATATAAAGGCCCTTTTTAATACTGGTGGAATTTTGAAGGAAACAGAAAATGTAAAGGATGCTGATAACTTTCCACAGTCCTTCAGTAAGCTCTAGAGACTACTTGCCATTGGCAAGCACTATGGGAAACTTATCCCAGTACAAGATGTGGCCTTCAAGCCAGGATTTTTGAAATAAAGCCTCTCCTGCCATCTCGAAGGCTGTGTGTCTTTAGGCAGAATCCTTTGTTCAGCTGGCAACTCCTGCTTTTTCCCAAAAAAGAAGAATTTATGGAAAAACTTGGATAAGAATCTTACTAGTTCCATCTTCCCTCTTCTACAACCTCCCCCCCACCCTTCTTCAGGGAAAAACACTGTAGATAAATAACCATTTCACTGAGCATTAGAATTGGTGCAATCCCTGCCAATGTTCTGCAGGAGTGGGGAGGAAGATACTGTCTGGTTGAGAAGGATTTTAAGGTTTGGGACTGGGGAAAAAGAGAACACAAGGAAGTTGCAGTCATAAACTACTTGGTAGTGCTTTCCTATTGGATCTGGAGAAACACAGGTTCACAGTCCTTATTTGCCTGATTGAAAATGAAGACTTGCACCTATCTATCTTACATCATATGAAGTGCCTATGAGTTGCTCTGATTAATTGTATGGATATATAGTTATTCAAAGTGAATAGTTCTAGCGAGGGTGGTTCAAGCTAGGCTACCGATGTAAATCAATTGTTCTCTTGATAAATAGTACCAAGACTATCTTCCTTTAATGTTGTGGAGGACAGCACTATGGGACCTGTCTGCCTGATGATGTTTACTGAACAGTTTTATGTAAATTCTACTTATTTCCAGCATATGGAGAGGAAAAGTAATGTTGAGAAGTAAAAAAAAAAAAAAAAATTATCAGTTAAAGCATACCAAGGGACTAAGAAGGAAAAATGCTTATTAACACATCTGGTATTGTGCAATTTGGAATAAAAACACCTGGGTGCAGTGCTTTTTGTGAAAAATGCTTAATGCCTTAGTGCTGGTATTCTGATATAGGAATGCCTGTGGCTGGCAAGTCAGAGAGCAGATGTGCTTCTGTCCTTGAAAGTACAGATTTCAGCATTAATGAGGAAAAATGTTGAAAGGTAAAACAGGAGTATTGCATTAATGTGTCTGTTTTTAAGAAAACAAGCTTAAGCAGTCTCTGTATTTGCCCGAATAGCTTTTAATAGAGCTAGCCAGTTTCAAAAAGTTGGAAGAGGAAAGCATGCCTCAAAAATGATTCAGTTTCTACAAACAGTATAAATTGGGTCTCCCTCCTTCACTCGGCAACCAAACTGGTGTCCCTGCTAAAGGAAAAGGAGGGAAGACTCATCTGTTGTTTGTTTGGCAGCAACTGGCTGGACAGTTCTCAAGCGTTAACTCAGATTTAGTTAGTGTATCACATGCTGTCAATTTAGTAGGTCTTTTGGAAGGTAAATTGTAATTTGCTGTGGTGTGGGGAAGAAAATAGGAGTGACTTAAGTGCTGAAGGAATGAAGGTATGTTAACTTCTGTGCATGTGGAACAGCATATTTGAAAGTGGAATTACAGTTGTACTAGTGCTGAAAATCACTGTTCTGACTCGCTGTGATCTGTCCCGTTTTTATTCTGACCAGGAGACGATTGAAAAAAAAGATATATCAGAAGAAATCCATAATGATGAAAATTGTAATGACGTAAAATAGTAATATGCTTCAGTCATTAAACTGGAGTGTCAGGCAGATCAAAAGAGTACAAAATGCGGACAATCTAAAAGTCGTGGTGAGTGTGACTAAGTAAAATGTCTGATCTTTGAGATTATTGTGGGGTTTTTTTGTTGGTTTATGTTAGAAAGTCAGGTTATAAAGTAGTACAAGACATCTGGAGCTCCTCAACTCTAGAAAGGCTTGTGGAAAGCTGGTATATAAAATTAATGAAACGAGGATCAGGAAAAAGGAGGATGGCCAACTTTTTCAAGGCAACATAGTATTAATTCAGCTGAAGCTTGAACTAGTGCAGGTATCAAAGAGGATGAACAGGCATATTCTTTGGCATATTTACCTAATGGCAATTGATGGTATACTTTCAAGCCTTGCTGAGTAAGATTTAAAAAGCCAAGCAGAAACTACTTGGGTTTTGTTTGAGAATTTTTTTTTTTGTGTGTCTTGTAAAAAATAGTAGTGTTCATAAACTGTAGTGAGAAATAATTATAAAGTTATTTCTTAAAGAAAAATGAATTCTGAAAGTGTCTAAGACATTGAAAGACAAATGTAGTCTCTGCTGTAATGTGGCTTGAATGTGAAAAAAATACACATTTTTATCAAACTGTAAAGCAAACCTTTAGAGCCTTTCAGCATACAATGAATCATTTTATGGGAGAAATCTTGGTATCTAAAGTTCAGAAAGAGTTCAGTAAGGCCTTCATTTAATTTCAGACGTGTAAAAGTGACCCAAAGATGACTTCATGCTGTCCCAAGTAGGACAACTGAAGCCCTTTTCCTCACACTTCACGTGTTACTCTGTGGGAGCACTGGGAGAGGTCATCTCTTAGTTTTCATGAATTTGATCAGCTGAGGTAAGAAGGAATGGTCTGCTGGGTCACATCATCACGTCATCACCTAAATCAGTGGTGGTGAAGTGATAAGGAAGGTCTCAAAACAAGACTTGTGGGGAATTTACTTGATATCAAGGCTCCTTCAAGTATAGAACTTTATTGCGAAGCCCTCAGTCTGGGAGAAACACTGCACACTCTTGCATTGGCCCCTTCTTTGCAGTTATCAGCTGCATCTGGCTTACTGGAGGAGCAGGCAGTTCAGTTGCCTTGCATGTGGAATTTACTGGACTGTGCTCCCGGTGTGTTTTGCACAATGGTGGAGCTGGAAGGGCTGGACACCAAGTCAATATCAACTCAGCCACACATGTCCATGGCAGAGCACATCCTAGGGAATGGTGTTTGGTTGAAACTCGATGAATTCAGGAGGTGAGACTGCTCCTGGGAGGCAGATATTAGACTAGGAGAAGTGTTGTAAGACTAGTATTTGCTTATGAACGTAGAAGAATAACATCAGCTGTATTGAACACGAACTTGGGACAGAGAAATCTTGACTGCTGAGTCCTTCTTGGGGAATTGTCTTTTCCTACTGATGTCTGTGTGGGATGGGGAAAGAAGAGAAATGTTTGTTTCTCTGCTGCTACAAGTGTTTGTATGAGGGAAGTGAAGAGATCATGATTACTGTTTCTGCTACTTCAAGAAAAAGAAGTCATAATTTGCTTCTTGAAGGGAAGGAAAAATACCCTGAATTTCTGGCTTTCATCGCTGCTCCATGCAAAAGACCTAGAATAGAGAGTGGGACTTCAGGACAGAGCTGCAGTGGGGAGACACTGATATGCTTGAAGTCTCAAATTGCTTACATTGCATGAGGGACTTACTTTACTCTTCTATTGCTTATTTGTGAAAGATGTACAAAGAAAAGGACCTGGAAAAAACAAGGTTATACAATGCATAGTACAGTGGTGCTGCATTTAACTAGTATAATGTTTATGGCCGCCAGTCAGTGCGAACCGGCTGTCATAGGGGAAGTACTTAGGTTCATAGGATAATTCAGGTTAGAAGCCATCTCAGGATGTTAACCAGTCAAACCTCCTGCTCAAAGTAGAACTCTGCCAAAGGTTTGTCTTTGTTAAAGACAGAGGATCTAACGTTTGTCAGTGGAGCATGTTCTCTCTTGGTTTGTTATGTGTCTGTGAAATAAATAAATAATAATTTAAAAATTAGACCAGAAATTGTAGGCAGGGGAGAATCGGATCCATTATCTGCAAGGCAATTTAGAGTCAAAGATGACAGCCCAGCCATTACTATAACAACTGTTTCTACTAAGCATCTTGTCAGATTAAAATTACAATGTCTAGTGGATTTAAAAAGAATGCCAAGTAAAGATCCAGTCACAGGAGGGGCTGAGAATTTCCCATTTTCAGGCAAGCAGGTAGAAGTGGAGGCTCAGCATCTCACATGAAGCACTGAGCACCACAAAGGGATTGGACTCTGACAGGGGAACTGAGTGAAGGATGCTAGCGTGGGATGAGTTGATCAGCAGCATGTGGAGCAAAACCTGAAGAGGAGACAGCACTATGTGTTTCAGAATATGAGAATCCAAGCGCTCTTTCCCTGTGCATGGCTAAGAAGCCCGGTTCGTTACTGAGAACAAAAGTAAACCAACAGATTTTGGATAGTATCCATGGGTTGGTTATATAACAGCACTTTCAGCTCTGTATGAACAGTTACAATGAGTAGCAAGCTGAGTCATTGCAGAGATTCATCATGGATATCACAAGCCCAAGGGCAGATCAACTGCTGCAGCAGGTGTTATAATGAAAGAATTTGAAGAATGATAGCCATCACAAAGTCTGCAAACTGAAATGCTGCAGGAGAACATCAGGGTACTAAAGCAAGCATGCTATTTCATTATATAAAGAAATGAGATAAGGTCCCCACCATTTTGAAGGACAATGAACTGTGACTGTACCCCATAATCAACAAGAAATCATCACAACAAACACCAATCCTGTTGGTGAGACCACATGTCCCTAAACAGAGTGTTCAGAGCTTTGTGAAAGTCAGCCAGGTACCGTGAAATTTACTGAGAATTTCAAGAGAAGGATCTAAAGGAGTTAGTAGCTGATGTCATTCTGATAAGAGATGATGATCATCTGGGGTAAAACTAGGCCTGGCTACTCATGTTTTTACTGAAGGACAATATTCTTTGTTCTAATGAGTTCTAGGAGGTTAAGAGTTGTAATGAGCAGTGTTTAACACTGTGAAGGAGGCATAGAGCCTGTGGTGTTGCTGTCACCTCCTCACAGCATCATACAGTAGGAATAAGAACTGATTCAAATATTCACAGTTGAGGCACCATTGCAATCAAATGTTGATGTGAACTACTAGAAGTTTTAGGATAGATGATCCTTAGTTAAGTGATTGTGTAACTTTTAAATTTTTTTCCAAGTTAAGGATAGATTTAAGAGATAGAAATGAAAATAAATAATAGTGCAAGGATATATACAATTAGCACTACAGAGCATACAGCATCACACTGAACACTAGCCAAACCTGTTTTGGGATAACAGGTTCAGTTTCAGAAATGGACTTTTGTTTAAAGTGAGATGCTCCTGATATTGAAAAGTACTATATGAAAAGGCAACCTTACAAAGCAGAGGACAAAGTGTATGTGGGTTGGATTTAAGCAGTCCATTTGTTGTATCCCTCTCACATGCTATGATAAAATGAATCCTGAAATACCTTGGGTAATGACTCATCTGATATTAAGATGTGTCAGTGTTCATAAACAATGCTGTTCATCTTCTGTGTGTATGTGCATGTGTAAGAGGTGTAGGTGGAAGTTGAAGTTTTAGTTGTGATGACTCAGCCTTTATTCACTGTTTCTTTTATTTCTGGTTTATGAAGAAATTCTCTTCTTTCCTGTGCACTTAGATAGGTGAAGTTCCAAGGTTCAGTGAGGAATGTAATATTGGTTTCCTGGAACAATCCTGAGATTATTGTATCTCAGATATTTGACTGTTAAAAATTCAACCTCCTGTCAGGCAGTTGTGTGGGTTTTTTGCCTGTATTTCTTCACTCCTTTTGTTAGTAATTGACTCAGGTTAATGGAGAAGTTTTACCTATCCTCGTCTCTATCAGATTTTACGTGCTATTATTAAAGTGCCTTTGTAGGTAAAGCTTATTAAGAGAAATACACCTTTTATAAATTTCATATTCTCAGAGTAAGTATTCTCATTTTTTGATCTTGCCAGACTATTTGATAAGCCAGTGACCAATTAGGATACAATGCAGAATGTTTATGCAAGAATTACAGGGAAAAGAACAAATAGTTCTGACTGATTTAGGTCTTGATTGGTAAATAGGTGAAATAGTCTATTCAGCTTTCTGGCATGTTTTTTTCTTATTAGGATTTGTATCGTTATAAATTTTAGATTCTGTAATTTGTATAATCTGTCAGCTGATAAGATCTTGAATTAGGTATGCAGAAGGTGACTTGTAATAATAGAACTAAGCTCAGACTGAGAGTTCCCACTCGTATTTTGTTTTTGACTTGCAAGCTGCATACGCTAAGTGTAGCCAGCAGATGGAGGGCTGTACTAGCTGCTTGAAATTGTACTTGTCTGGCTGTCCATTGCATACCCCTTACAGACTGTCTGAAAGCTGTTGCAGTTTTGATGCTTCATATTTCTTACAAAGTAAGAACCTGTGTTTCAAAAGATGGACGCTATTATAATTATTTGAACTATCTTTTCACAATGATGTATAGCTCCATTTGTGACTTCTAAACCTTTGTGGATGACAATGGCCCTTAGAAACCAGGTGATCATTGCAAAGCCAGGACATACACACACACATACATATATATGCGCATATGCAGGAGTGGGAGGAGGTCGACTGCATTTCTTTTTAACATGATGAAAACTCAAAGGTCCATAATAAAAATGTACCTGCTAGTCTTGATACTCTGCAATGGTATGTGAGCTTTTCTGTTTCCATCTTTCGGTAAATGTTGACCAGTGTAATTCACCACACTACATGAGGCTTCCTTGTACAGCATACCAGCACTTGGCTTGGTAACAGAGCTAAGCTGGCCTCGTGTCACCTGAAAAGGGTAGGCCTGCGTCTCCTCTCCTCTGCCTCTCTGTAAATGCTGGCACTATACTTTTGCCATTATTGTCACAATGCTGTCCAACTTACCTGCATCTGCTCCCAAGAGCCAGTAAAGAGTTAAACTGGCAGAAAAATAGCTTGCCAAAATAAAAGTGAATAGGTTTCTACTGATTTAGTTCCTTGAAAAATTAAACATGAAATCACACAAGTGTCGGTGAGAAAGGGGCAGGCATTTGTGCTCAGGGTAAGGAAAATGAAAGCAGGACCTCCTGTTTTAGTTTTCTATATGCATAAGAGGTGCCATCACCTTTCCTGAGGTATAGCTCAGAATTAATGTTCGTTTATGAGGTTGCAGGAGCAATATAAGTACATAAATATACACCAGTAGTTGCAGCTCTCCCATAATGAAAGGTAACTACTGACTGCAGCCGTGTTCTGGAACTTCTTAAGAACATTGTTACACCTGGTTATGAATGGCTAAAGCAACTTCTGTATAAAAACTTAAAGAAACTGTGGCAGCCTAAGCAGTGACAAGAGCAGAGAGGAAAGAGGCAGTTGTGCCAAGTGGTGTTGGTATGTGAATTGACCGAGGCTGCCATTTTCTTTGCCAGTTTTCACTTTGTTCTGACCCCTTGCACTTCAGGGAATAGGGGCAGCAGCAACAGAAGCAAGCTGTGTGTGATCCCCCACAAGTTTTCCCCTTGTCTCCTCCACAATGGGTCTGCTGGACCATCTCCCTCTGTTTCTTTTTAGCTGGTGAGCAAACCCAGCATGACTTTTCCCTGGCTGCCTACCATCTGCCCATAGACTCTCTTCTCCTTTTGTTCCTCTTTAAAAGCTCACTCCTGTGAGGCACTGAGAGTCTGCAGTGAAATGCTAAACATGCACATTTCCTACTGATGTTTAGGACAAATGATTGCTTGGAATCAGTTAAGAGAGTTAGCATCTAGAGACAAGGTATCATGACTTGTAAAAAGGGCACACCAGCAATGGTAGCTCAGTTTGAGCCGTGTTTTTCATAGCCTTGTAATGATGTCCTAATGAATATTTATCATTATTTGTGAGACCCTATTTTCAGCAGTCGGGTATTATAGTAACAGCTGACAAAATGTTCATTTTGGTTTGTAATGAAATTGTCTCTGTTTTAGCTGTTTATTATGATGGGGATGTCACTCCCATACCATTGTGTCTGCCATTGTAACACAGCTGGATTATTGGCAGGCTAGCAAGTTTAAAGGCATATCAGATTAGTTTGTGTCTTGTCCGGATGAGGGTCTCTGAGTGGAAATGTTAACTGTTTGCATCTTGTAGCAGAGGTGAACAAAGTCCAGTCAGGTTTGACAGGTTTTTTTAGCATAAGAGAACTCTTCCAAAACTTTCCAAGCTTTTACTTTTGGTAGTGGTCACTAAAACTCCTTCAGTAAGAAGCGATACAAAAGAGTGTTCACTGATAAGTAAATTCAATTCAATTAGACTTCTATCAACTTTAAATCAGTTTGAATAGACTGTAATGTAACTATTGCAGTAAGGAATGCTTGTTAGGTATGTGCCACAAGAAAGCTGCGTATGCTGTTTGGCAAAGTGTAATTAGGTAGTACTTTATTTTGAACAATACCCAAGCCGTTGGCTCATGTGTCAGACGCTGTACTTTACCTTTCCAGTATCCTTGCTACACTGGACTGATCAACACAGAGATGTTTGTAATGGACAGCATTAGCGCTCATTCTGTATGTACCTGGGCCAGAGTTCTTAGTTGTCTCATACTCTTCCTTTAGCCCCCAACCAGTGTATTATTTCAGTGAATTTACAGGGCCTAGAATACATTCACCAGTTTTATACTTGTTAAAGTATTTTAATCAAATGAAAGCTTTAAACTTCTTTTGCTCCTGACATTTAAAGTAACTTTCTATGTTTTCTTTCAATCATATCAGACTTAAAATTAGTTTAATTTTTTGGGGGGGGTGTGTGGTAAATCTTTCTTACATCAAAATAAGTGGTCACAAAGACCACTCATTAGTAATAGGTATTGTACTTTAAACCATACCAACTTTAAGCCAACATACTGCATTGGCTTTGCTGCCACATTTTTATCATATCTGACATAATAGTATAAAAGTGTGGTTTTTATCATTTGGGGAACTGCTGATGGCGGCTTGAGGCTTTACAACACGTAAGGCAAGGCCTGACTCCTCTGCCAAAGAGTTGGCAATCTAATTCAGAGGAATACTGGCCAATTCTGTGCTTAATTTTCCAAAGAAAAAAAAGAAACCCAAACTTTTAAGTGTAATGATGTCTTTTCTCCTGCGGTTATTCATTCTTTTGGCCTGAACATAAGACAAGGCTTTATCAGAAAGTAAAATCTGAAATAATATCACTTGCCTTATTCCTCAGAGTAACACTTGGAGATGGCAAATGTTTTGTTGCCTGGTACAAAATTTGTTTTAAAAAGCACTGCTACTCATTGTTTTTGGTGCCAGCCCAAAGTTCTGTTGTGCCTAAGCTGGAATGAGTGGCAGTAGTTCGGCACAACCGCTTGAAGTGTTTATCAAGTTTTGTTTAAAAACCACAGTGGGTATTCTGGTAAAGATAGCAGCAGGAGCTTCTGGTAGAGCTGCTCCTGGAATTCAGGACTTGTTTGAAATATTGATCTGGCAGAAAGGTGCTGTAGATCCAAAAAGCAGTTAAGAGTCTTCTAATCCTCTCACTAACCACTGTTGAAGTTCAGAGCCAAAGAAGACGTTGTAAGCAGCGGTGGCATACAGTGTGAGAAGTAAGCTGTAGGGCAGCAGTGGAGGTGAGGGGTGAGTGGGGTGGTTGAGCAACATTAACTGGAGCCTTAAGATCACTCTTGTCAGGAGGCCTCATGAGGAGTGACCCTCTGATGTGGCAGGTCACTTGACTTGGGCATCACGTGTACATGTAGCACTGTGCTCTGCCTGCCCCTCTGCAAGTATCCCAGTCATTCAGCAGATGACAAAAATAGGGTAACCAGCTAAATCTGCCATTAGGGATTGGGGCACTGTGGCAGTGATATATGAGGAGAAACCAGAGGATTGAGCTGTACCATGAGCAACCAAGGGAGCGAGTAACACAGCATGTAAGGGTCATCAAGGATGATTGTGGGAATGTGCATGGTGGTGTAGTGGGGAGAAAGAGATCAGGTTTGGAGCTAGAAAGAGGCTGAGGAAAGCAGGCTGGAGAACAGGTTCCCTACCCCATGGGACAGCATGGCACATTTCATGGTTTTAATGTAGAGTTTGTTGGTTTGTTTCAGTTCTGAAACATGGGATCACATTTGTATTCATGACCTCCTTATTATTAGGCCAACACAGTAATCCAGAGCCTGATTCCTATAACATGGACAATGCAGGCATATGTATGTTCTTCCTTTCACTGCATATGCAAGTTGACACACAAGATATGTATCTGAGGGATCCAAACAAAGATGTTTTGGAAGTTAGGACCTTTATTTTCTTTCCTGCCCTGGCCTATTGACCTGATGGCTTTAGTGATGCATTGGTAGTAAACCCTGAACCTATTTAATCTGGCACACAGCCTTGGGTTTCGGTTACCAATGCAACTCTTCTAGATCTTACCAGTGAAAGATATTTGCAATCTTATACTGACATTTAGAAATCTGGTAAAAATGTTTTGTCATTGTTTTCCCTGACTTAAGTTTTAGCACAATACGTGCTAGTCTGGAAACCTTTTTACACTGTCATTTCTTCGGACTATGAAATAAAAGAGCACGGAAATGCTCGTTAGAGTAGGGACTTCAATCTAAGTTTCTGCCAACGGAGAGAACAGCTTTAAATAAACCACTCTTACTTTGGGGATGACTGTCTCCCTTTTCTCAAATAATGCTGTTGTTCTGATGATGCTGTTTAGGCAAATGACATTTTCAGATAAAAAGATACTTTATTAGAAATTGACAGCCAGCTCTAACTTAAAGCTGTATGATGGATTAAAACATAAGGTTGTCTTTGCAGTGTTAATTTTGCAGCTTCTGACAAAAGCTGGTTTGGGTTCAGCCTCAATTATATAAACTGAAATTCACTGACATTTGAATGGAAAATGAATCTGGATGATTGATTCCACCTTTGGCCAATCTTCCTTTCACTAAAAATTGAGAACAAATGGCGCTGATTTTGCTGTAGAAAAGTGTATTGCAGTTGGGTTTTGGCTCTTAAAAAAGAACCTGGAATGATTTGGAGCTGGATCCCGTTTGTTGTTCACAAATTCCAAGGACTTAGCAGGGAGAAAGGATCTTTTATTTTTTCTGTATAACGCAGACCATTAAGTACCTAAGTTTCTCACTGCAGCATATATTGCACTACATCTGGTTTCTTCTTACATCCTCAATTTAGAAATAGAAATTCAGCTGTTACCATAATGAAAGGAGAGAGCTGTGCTGGCATTTTAATTTTTAAAAAGTGCATTCTAGAATACTTAAGTTAAAGCAGGAACATTCTTTCAAAATGATTGTGTTCCTGTAAGAGTATGTAGAAAGTGTTAATAATATCACACAGCACACAAGAACAGATGTCCCATGGCAAAGTTTAAATAAAATTGGAAGAAATTAACACCCAGTTTGCTAATGCGCAGCAATGTAAACTTTGTTCTACATATGGGGGCTCAAGCTTGGACGCCTACGTCCCCTCCCCTTCATTATTGAACAAAGAGAAAAATAGGAACACAATAAAAATAGAAACTGATAAAAAAAGCTCAATCGATGTGTTCATTTTTATCCTGTAGCAGATTTTCATTTGCTGATCCATTTTCTTTGCAAAATTGCCAGTGAATTGAGCTCACCTTTAATCTCTGAAGCACAACTCTTAATTGCATAAATGTAATATATGAAGGCATGTAACATTATCCCAGTTCCAGAATATTGTTACTTTGGTCTTTCCCTCAGCCATTATCTCATTAAATTTTTATTTCTATGAAATTGTTTGAACTCCACAAAACTTGGAAAATCAGGAAGTTTAGATAAATGATCTCAGGTTTGGCCTGTCTTGTTTCAAGTAGAGATGAGGAAAAATCAGTGTCAGATTGAATCAAGTCTACTGTATCCCGTTCCTGAAAAATTATGAGTAGCTTTATGCATGGTAGCTTTGTAAATTTACAGATTTTTGCGCTCCTCACAGTTCATAAATAAATTTATATACATATTTAATATCCAAATCCCTTCTTCCTTATTTGATGTTGAACTCTCTCAGGTCAGCCACATCACAGCACAGTGCTTAAGAGAAGATGCCACAAAAAGTCCTTTTTTACGGGTAGATCTTTGCTAACTTGTTGGGGTTTTTGTTTTTACACTGTGTGTTGTTCTGAAGAGCCAGTGAGCCAATGACCACTCACAGGTGAGGGCTGTCTTTGAAATTCAGGAAAACTCTCTCACACAAATGTTATTCTTTCATGTGAATGAACTAAATATATATTGCTAAATTATTCCCAACTGAGCGATTATTTTGCTGCCCAGTAAGGACTGACAGTTGAATTATTGTTCTTGGCTGCTTTATCAAAGGGATTGTTGATATCAGTCCTTTTTAAGACTTGCAGAATCAAGGAAGTGTGACTAATTTTGCTCATCAGAATAAACTTATTTACCTGTAACAGTCCAGGATATCAGAATTTTACAGCTTGATCCATGCTTTATGGATTGTCTAACTCTATGTTAGTAGAAATGCCAGCTTCTCAGACTATGTTTGGTAGGTGGGAAAATGTTGTGATTACCAATGAGCAAAGAAATTCTTTTAAGAAGATTATTCAAAGCTTTTTCTTTCTTTTTTTAAAAGCTGATTTTAGAAATATTTTGTTCTTTTAACAAAGTTTATTGGAGTCTTCCCCTTCAGTATCTCAAAAAATTATGATTCCTTTTGTGAGTGCCAAGCATTAGCTATTGTTCTTTCTCATCCAAAACAAATAGATCAATTTAATCCTATGCCTCTACTCCTTCATTTCTAATAAAACTTAATTATCAAAAGATGCAATACTTCTTTCACAGCAGTTGCATTAATTAGACTTTCTTCTGGATATAATCATTCTGAGCACTTCAGTGCTTTCAGTTTGATAATTCATTACATTCAAGCAGAGATTGTGGAGCTATGTAGCATCATTATGTAAATTTTACCTTGTGACAAAGAATTTTCAAATTTTACCCCTTCAGTGCTTTTGAACATCTGTCTGAAAAAAAGAATTCTTAGAAAATTTGACCTGTTGAGTTTTTGGATCATCCGGTCTTTATTTGTCCAGAGACTATCTGAAAGTTTCCATTCATGTGTCTGGTTGTAAGAAATAGATTCAAGCCTGTCCTTTCATTATGTCTGAGCATTGAGGAAGCACTGTTGAATAGGGCTTGGGAAAAGACAGATTCAGGCTATCTGAAAGATACGTGTTGCAGCACTGACCTCTATCTTTCTATCCCCATATGATTTACACCTCGAGTCTTTGGGGGACAGTGGTACTTTTGGCCATCAGGGAAGTAATGTCTGTGATATCACTGTCTTCTGTACCTTCTCCCCTATGTCCAAAATACTACTAATACTACTACTTTTTGGGGTTTTTTTTGTTTTGTTTTTTTGGTTTTTTTTTTTTTTTTTTGGCTCCAAGATGACCTCAAGAACTTAACTGCAATTATTGTAATGCCATGCTCAAACTACCAAGCGCTGCTGAGAAGCAGGTTTACTGTGGGGCTAATGGAAATTGGATGATCTCCTCCCAGTTCAGAGCCATGGACAAAGCATGCTCACACCTGCCTTCCAATACCTTGAAGACATTAATGTAAAGATTAGGCAGTTAAGTGTAAAGGTTTTCACCCAGTAATTTAGTTAAGTGAACTGCAAGTCTAGAACAACCCCCTACTGTGTAATTTATCCTGATGTTTTAAGTCCTATTCATTATTATTTTGTACTGATTCTATAGATTAATTTATGAGAAGAGCATTCTAATGTGTATTAGTCAAGGATGTGGACCAGGAAAATCATCCCCTTTTTACTTCTGGAAGAACTCTACTGAAATATTAGTCTGCTCAGTGTATCATATGCAAATGTCATTTTCACTGAATACAGCTGCAATATTTTGCCATTCATGGAGCACTGGAAATACAGCAGGCACCTAAGTATGTATTGATCCACTGTCTAACCATTAGAGACAACCTTAATATAAGTGTAAAATGGCTTAAGGCATAATACAATTGTCAGCTTGTTTTTCTGGGGAAAAAAAGGGTGCTGAAGCATTATAGAGTAGTATATGTATGGAGTACTGGGAAGAAAAGAGATGTAGTTAGTACAACCTTTAAACTGTGATAATATGTACACTTTCTATAGGGAAACAATAGAAAAGAAAGATAAATTAGTCTGTAAGCCTTCACAGCTGCAAAAGTTTTGGATGCTTTCAGTGTCCTGTTTTCACAGAATAACTAGAATGTGCTTAAAGAAAAATCTTCTCTATCATTTGGTAATATAGTATAGGAGTTCTGAAAGAAACATTGAAAAAAAGCATCAAACTCCCAGTAAAATTCAATACCATTTCAATGAAACTGCACTGGACTAATGATTCAATTCCTCATGATCAGTAAACCCTGATGAATTTATTAAAGTATGTTTTGGTGTTTGTCACTTACAAAAAAAAATGCAGTGTGACATTGCTGACAGAAGGTTTATATTCCCCATTATTGAAACTCTCTTTGACTTTAGGGCCAAATAATTCTATATTATGACAGAAATATGTTGAACCAGATGGCAAAGAGAGAGAGAACCTATTGATGGCTATATACTTGTTTCAGCAAGATTTCCTGTTGTCTAATCAATCAGTTTTACATATTTTACTGGTCTTGTCTACTGGATTGTGTAGAATTTTGCACCTGAGAATTATGTGAAATATCACTTATTAGTGGCTGTTGTGATGGGACAAGTGTCTGAGGTTTGATGTGAGACAAAAGATTTTTGAACCGTCAACAGCAGCTTTGATGAAAAGCAGGGGGAAGGAGTACAGTCTGAAAACTTCTCATCAAGAGACAGGCTAGGACCAGGCAGTCAGGAGAGAAGGGATTTTTTTTTTTTTTTTTTTGAGACATTGTTCCATTAAGACTCATAAGGGGTGTCTTTAATAATTTTGATAAAAGGACCTTTCACAACTTGCTGTGGTGATATAATGGCTCTGAGTGCCATCTGACTTTGAGATCTGTACAATATGTCCTATATAACACGTAGTTTTAAGGACTACAGTGTCTGAAATGTCTAAGTAGCTAAAAGGAGAACTTTGATAAGAGGGGAAAGAGAACACTCCACAAGATTTCCTAGTGCTCTTGAAAGCCAGCCATTGTCTGCCGGCTGCTAGCTGAGTTGAACAAAGCAAAATAATACGTTATGTCCCAGCTATAGACCCTCAGGTTTCCGTGTGTCAACAGTATGTGTTAAATAGGAAAAGATCCTGATTTCTGAGACTGTAGATAGGGAAGACGGAGAGGCACACACTTTTATGAAGAAAGGCAAGGACAGCCTTATAAGACTTTTTGATAGCAAAAAATACAAGTTACTACTGATTGATTCTTCAGCTGTCCATTATGATGGAACCAATCTCATTTGATTAAGATAATATTTCTGTTCTGTTTTTTATCATTGACAAGCATGGTAAAGCTGTTAATAAAACTTAGAATAAAACAACACTATTTCCAAAGCATATTATTAAAGCTTTATTGACTTGATATTAGTATGACTTGTGAGGAGAGCCTGGGTGTCCTACTGATTGAGACAGCAATGCCTGACCATGTTATAACTCTTAGTACGTGCCATCTTTAGACAAGTTAACAACTAGACAGGAGATAAAAAGTAGACTGCTGGTTGTCAAAACTAACAGCTGAGCAACAGGAGAGAACAACCTGTTCCTGGAATGAACAATGCTATGATGTCTGCTCCTGCAAGCAACATGGTAGTCATAGTGGAACATTGTTCAGGCTTTTTAAGCAGCATTTGGTAGTGCAGGAGATGTCTGCAATCTGATAATGATGTTTTTTCATTGTTCCTTCACCCTGTCACTCATCAGTCGGCTTATTTTTATAAAACATACAGAGCTTGAGCTGAAGTGCACAAAAGGAAAAGCTTCTTGTGCCTTCAGTGGGCTTCATGCAACCCCTGTTTTGAACAGTATTTAATTCTTAAGAACAAGGATCATTAGAGATGGAATTTATGATCTCTGGTTGTTCTAGTAAAGATATTTTCTAGTAGGCTTTTGCTTTTATTCACAGGTATGTTTTGCATAACATTTTTTCTGTTTTCAGCTTAAGAGGATAGCTAGTGCTCCTGTCTCTTTGTTGTGAACATATTGTGCTTATGTAGGCAGGGAGAGGAAACATTAATTTGTATAAGAACTGTATGAAGTGGTCACTTTTTCCATGGAAATGTTTTCCATTTTGTTTTTGTAAAATATAAGAGCAATTTATTTTTTTTTTGTCCTTGATGGTAAACATTTTGGAAAGCAGGAGCATGACATACTGCTCTACTACTGAACAGCTTTCAGTTGTCATGCTTTGTGTGCTCTGTGCATCGTAACAGTGAAATCACCAACTTCTGCTGATGTTACTACACCTGATCTCTAATTTGGAAAGTTTCTCAAAAGCTTTAATGGCTTTAGAATCTGTGGATTTATGCCAGACCATAGCAGTAGAGCTATCTACATAAATCTGGGTTCTATAAAGATGAGGATAAGAGTATCTTTTTGTAATGTTGTTTTGAAGCAACTGTTGCTACTGATCAGCCTGAAATCACATGTGGAGTGGCTGAAAGACAGTAATTGAAAAACGTGATTTCGAGTATCAGCCAAAAAGTTAAATGTATTTATCCTGTAATGGTACTACTAGGCTGACCAGATAAAGTAAAATAAACAAAATATGTCCTGTACTTCACAGTACAACACATTAGTGCTGGGGGGAAATGAGCTTTGATGCAGAAAATCTTGCTGTGGTATATTGTTGCTTCCCTCTTCCGCCCCCCCCCCCCCCCAAAAAAAAAGGAGAATAATTCAGGACCATATGGGAGTCTAATAAAACTGAGTGTCAAGAATCCTCTCACATCCATTCCAGATGGTTTAGTCTTTCCTTGGAACTGAATGTCTCGTGTAAAATTAGCTCCCTGTTTATTCTCAGTTAATAACAGTTGTAAAGGTGAAAAGATTAATCTAGCAGAGAAGACATGAGAACAGCAAGATGTCTTTCTTGTGAAATAGTTAATATTGAAAGATACAGTTCCGGTGTATGAGCAGAAGGATATGACTGCAAATAAGCAGTTTGACTTACTACATGTATTCAAACATATGATGGCATGCAAAGAAAAGGAATCTTTCCTAGTAAGGAAAGGCTTGGTTTCCTTTCAAAAGAAGGAAAAAGGAAATATATATGTATTCCTGACTAAAAGGAAAAATCCCATCTGGATTTGGGACCTTTGTGTGATTTCCCGTATATTTTCCACTTCTTGATCTCAAATAAATCTTTGTCTTTCACTCTGAGACGTTTATGAGCAGAGTTTGGTAATCATGCACATTTTTTTGTCATAACTGCTAATAACTGAGATTTAAGATGAAATAATTGAACTTAACATAGCAGGCAATACTAGATGTTATGTACCAATAAAGAAATGGAGATTCATCTAACATTCCGTCCTTACAGGCTAAAAAGGGATCTTACATGTGTTTTTCTGTGCACTGTGCCTGTGGTAAGTGTTGTGGTCCAATGTTACTTTTTTTTTCTTTTAAAATAAGTGTGCCTTTTTTTCTTCAAAATCCATCTCATGATTTGAAGCATGTGCTACTGGTGGTTAGATCTATGGGTCTGAGTTTGCATAACTGCCTTTACAACAATAAATGCTGCCTTGTCTGTGGGCTAGTTGAAATTTTGCTGCGCAGATTAAAAAAAAAAAACCCAAAACCACAACAACAAAGAAACCCCAGCAAAAGTTCTTAATTTCCTGCTTTCGTTCTCTTTATCCTATTCAAGAACTAGAGGTTTTGCTTCTTCTGACAGAGCAGCAACTGGAACTGAATTAGGTACAGCATGAAATATTACCACATTGGAGCAATACAACATCAGTCTTGAGCTCTTTTTTTTTCTGTCTTCCATCACACAAATATTAGACATCAAAACATTTAAAATTTCATATGAAATATTGTTACCTGTTTTGAGTTCTCTGTATCCATCTGGCTTGTACTTCACTTACATTTTTAAGGAAGAGTAGAAACCCGTCTTTTAGAGTTTGGGGTTTTTTTTTGTCTTTATGTATTTATTTAAATGTTCCTGGCAACCTTACTTATTTACACAACTCTAGATACCAAGTGAAATTCCGAAGTTTGAAAGCTGATGGTGAATAAAGACATGATCAATTATGGCTAAATATTGGAATTAAAGATAGATTTGGGTTTTGCATGAGTAAATAAGGCCTCCTTTGGTTCAGATACAATTATAGTTTCTCCAGTATCTTCTTCCAAAGGCTTAAAACTTCAGAATTGAAGCAAATAAGTGGAGACTTGCATTCAGCTTCAATTCTAGCTATGAAAATACCAAAAAGGCAGTTCAGTGGTGTGAAGGAGAGGTCTTATAGGAAGATGTACTTCCCTAATGTCATGGATACTGTGGAAAAAATATTGCCGCAGAGTTGAGTGAGAGGCTTTCCTGTTGTAAAAGAGTGAACGCATCATATCCTTAATAAAGGTACTGACAAAACCTCTTTCGGTTAAAATGGGAGCAGAATAAAGTCTGGTTAGGCTTTTGTATTGCTTTTTACTTAGTTTTGAAGATTAAATACAGCCAAGGTATCTTAGATAATCTGGTTGGACTGCCTGTTGTGATGCAAAAATCTTTTTGCATCTTCAAAACTATTTTTTTGAGACCTCGTGGGTTTTTTTCCCCAGTGTTTTTGTGCAAAATTGAGTGGGAAGGTTTTGTTTTCCAGAAAGTACTTTTGTTGTGAGTGTCCTGACCAAGCATCTCAGGAAGTCTGATGGGGTTTTGCCACTGACTGTAATGGGTAAATAAAAAGCATACAAACTTTTATACACATACACACTCTTAATGTAATCACCACCCCATAATAATCAGTCCTTTGATATTCTTTAATAGTAAGCTAACAGTACAGTTGCCGTGGACAACTGTGTTGCTTATCAGCTGTATGTCTTGTGCACAAGCATTGGTCTACACAAAAATAATTATTTTTGTGAGTCATTGTTCTAGGCCCAAAGATATTATGCCCACTTGGCAAAAACATATTTTGCTATTAATATATGAAACCTGCTCTGAAAAATAATTTAAGACAGATTGCAATGATTGTTTTGTTGTTCTTGTTTGTCTTTAAAAGGTATTTAATTCTAAAGAGATATTGGAGGCTGGGGATTTAAAATAGATCTGACAGAACTTCTTCCCTAATTAATTTTAAAAAGTCTTGATGTAGCTTCTTTTGTGTAGTTAATTTTGAATGCACAATTGGCCCTACTTTACAGTCTAGATTTATTATATGGTATTTTCACTACCAAGGGATTATTAAACTGAAGATTGTTTGGGAAGTGTATTGTCTAAGCATGGCTCTTGATGGCTATATTTCATCCACGTGGTGCTCTGTTGTCTTCTAGGGGATAACAGATGGGTTCAAGTGTCCGTCCAGTTTGTTCTCAACAGATGCAACAAATTTTGCTGAAGAAGTTCAGTAGTTTAGATCTAGCTATCCCATTTCAGTCTTTGCTGCTGTTTAGGGTTTACAAAGGCGGTCTCTCTTGCTGTTACATGACTCCTTAAGAGCTGGAAGGAAGACACAAAAGTCTCTTTGGTAAAACCAAATAGATAGTTCAGTGGCATCAGAACTAGCAAAGTCTGATTTATTTCTTGAGTTTTCTCTTGTTTAATGAGCTGTGAGCACCAAAGTTTTATCTATGAAAGAAGGCTTCATCACTTTTCCATTAGACATGTTCTGATGTCTAATAAATTGAGTGGGTTTGGTTTTTTTCAGTTACAGCATTTCTTTCTTCTATCTTGCTGCATGTTTTAGAAAACTTGTAGGATTGAAAATATTTTTAAAATTTCTTCCCTTCCTCTCTTAATTTTTTTAGTGCAAAAGTTTTTGGGGAGAGAGCACACAAATAGAAAGAATGCACGACTGTATAATCCTTATTTCTGGAGTAAATGGGATTAGCAATGTATGTGTTATTCTTGGATTTCCACACTTACCTATGCATATAGTAGGTAAACCAATCCATGTTTCTCCATTTCAATATCCTACTAGGTTGCATACAAAAGATGCGATACATCGAATTTCTTTTAATAACCTGGCAGAATCATCATTAGTAAGGGGAAGGCAATTATTTCTCTTCATTAAACTTCTAAGTGCTTATTTTAAAATTAATCAGGAGACTGTATGCTTTATAGTCTTGCATAGCTAATGCATATCCATTTCTGCATTTTTTTGTAACACCAAAGCTCAAAATTACACTGAAGGGTTAGAACATAGCTGTGGTCATATGGTGATTTCAGAAATGGCTGTTAAGAGGTGTTAATTAAGTTCTTAGTTTTTCTAGTGACATATTTTAAATTTCAAAGACATCAATATAGATGTCTGGCTACTACAGTAACCTGTAAAAATGTATCACTGAACATTAACCTGAAGTTAAATCTCCATGTTGAAAAGGTTTAAATTTTTTTTTTTGTTTTATCCACTGAAAAGGGATTTGAAGCCAATATCAGATGAGTGCCTTTTCTCAAAGGGAGTTCAGAATCTGAATCCATTTTACATGCTAGTCTTAAATCTACTTTCTACTTTCAACCAAAACTAAAGAAAATTAACTAGGCTTAAGTAGAAAGGCTTGGGGTTTATTGAGTGTTATTTCTTCTCTCAGCAGGCCATTTAAATGTAGTTCGGGGGGGGAAGCTTAGTAAACTATTATGATTCCATTGGAAATAGAATTCCTTCCCAAGGGCAATGAAACACCTTTTAAAATCTTCAAAATACGTATTTATTTCTTATCACGTGTTCTTCCTGATGAATTCTGTGGTTTCTTCCATTCACGATGCATTATAATGACTCTGAATGTTTACTTGTGCGTCAGCAACTCCCTGATTTTAGGAATTGTCTGCTGCTAAGTGAGAGGGCTAAGGAATGGGCTTGAGCGTTAGACCTCTTGTTTGCCTGTGCTATGGTACTTAGTCTGTCCCTTGGCTGTATTTTGGAGAACTTCAGCTAGCTCTCTCCAGGGCAGATGGGTAGTGTGACAGATAAATCTCCTCCAGAATCCAAGTATTGTTTTCTCCATTATGCCAACAGACTTTGCATCTTTCACATGATCTCATATTTATCTCCAAGCATACATTAAAACCTTTAGTTTTGTGTAGTTTTATGCATAAAAACATACTGCTTTGGAAGGCTTCAGTACAGCACTTATGTTATTTTGGGCATTCATAAGTGGAAAAAAGAGATCCAAGGACTAAATACCGTGTACTATGTGGCCTAAGTCTCTGCTCTGGAAAGCTTCTCCCTTTGATAAATCAGTTAAGCTGTTGTAGCTGTATTTTGTCGTGTTGCTGCAAAATGGATGGATAAGTAAATGAAAGGGTTCAGAATGCTATAGAAAAATAATTTAGTACTGTAATGAAATAGCACAATGAAACTGCAAATAGGAAGTAGTTATAAAATAGTAAAATATGTATTTGCAATAGAATGATCACTGCAAAAAAATAGAACATGTTTGGACTGCTTGCACAAAATGAGATTGTGGCACAAAGTACAGCCTTAATATTTCAGAATTAAAAGACTATGAAAAGTAATAATGATGATGCTTTGCAGATGAGGTAAAGCATAAAATATCTCGTATGACAGGCTGAAGGAAGGCTCTAGGATTAACGTTGTACACGGGTACTGCTGTTTATTCTAATCAATTAGAAGAACATGATGTCTTTGCTATTAATTTTAAGATAAATTTAGACTTAATTTTTCCTTGCTCTCAGGGGCAATTGTATTACTTAAACTTCTAAATCCCAATGACTTTACATGACATTTCATCAGACTTGCTCTGAATACTGAAATGAACCCCTGTAAACCTCACAGTGTAAGTTCCAAAAAGGCTTGGTGAATAAATGTCACACTTCAGTTTTATTTTTTCACTTTTCAAACTGTGAACTAATACATAAATAGTCATTGGAGTCGCAAAGGCTCCACTGCAGTAATATTCATTAAGGGTTTTTACTCTGATCCAAGTCCAGTCTGTGGTATTTTGTTTGAAAGACTATGGTGTCAAGAAACACCATGCTAATTAATTAGCCTCTTCAGAAGCCAAATACTGAAGCAGCGTTTTGGATTGATTTAATCTCCTATTGCTCTATTCATGCTCTGTCCCCACACTCTGTTCTACAGAGAACTCCCTGAGTTCTCAGAGGAGAATTGGGAATGTAATAATTTAATAAAAAAAAATATAATGTGGAAACAGATTCATGTTAGCAGACTTCCAACAGAAAATTCAATAAATGGTTTGAAATTTAAGTAGGCCCAATATTGTGCTTTAAGCTGCTCACAAATTGATGTTCTGTAGCTTGACAACTTTAAAGAACATGGCAAACTTGGGCTTTCAGTGGTTTATAATGTTTGAAGACTATTCCTGCACATCAATACTGTTACTGCATCACTTCTCTCTCTTTCAAAATATAAGGCAGTTGTGTGTTGGTATGTTTTTTTTTTAACAATTACCTGAACTTGGATTCTCTTGTTGGTGGTAGTAGCTATATTGCAGAGCTTTGGTCGTCTTAAACTTGAGCTCTTCCACAGGGCTTTTGAGAATGAGCACAGTTTCCAAAGAGCACAGAGAGTGCCCAGGAGAGAATACTCACTAGGGAGTATATCTTCTTTGTGTAGTCCACATAAACTTCCTTATCCTGTGAGTCACAAGGCTCACTATCTCATGCCAACGTTTTGTACTAGCATGCTGTATGAAAACCTTTTAAGCCTCCTAAGAAGTAGTTCTTCAAAACGATTTATCCCTTGTTGGGTCATGATACAGTTCCCATGGCACTTTTCAGAAATGATTGATGATAAATGACTCAAATTTAAGAGAATTTCAACAAGCTTTTGTATTTACTAGGTGACATTCTCCTATATGGCAAAGAGCTCTAGTGTGTAGCTTGAACTGAAAATGGGGTATTGTCATTCCTTGATATAATTTTAAGTAGCTGTTAAAAAACAAACCAACCCAAAAAACCTTGAGGTTCTTGCACTTGTTATTTTAAGCAGGATACTTGCCAGCAATGAATTTACTGGTAACCTAGATACTAACAAGAAGCAAGCAGTAATAAACCACAGCTGGTACATTTTAGCAAGCTGTATATATCCCTCTTGAAGTGTTCTTCTTGCATCTTGTTTATGTGTGCAGTGCCAAGGTTGATGGCTATTCTTCCCTAGGTGGAGTGTCACAACAAGACATTAGTGTCGCCAGTTCTGACATTTTCCTTACCTGTCTGTTCCCTGAAGCCCACAGGTACACATTTGCAATAACAGTTGGCTTACCTTCTCATTTTTCTTTAGTCTGCAACTTTTTGCTATCCCTGAGTTTTACCATATGTTCTAACCAAAGTTTTGTCATTTATTATGTATTTTCTGCTGTACTAACCTTTGGTTAAATGGTTAGATCATATGATTTACATAGTGTTAGAGAAATATTTACTGTATACATAATGTTGTTTACTCACACCATGCATGCATCCTCATAGATGCAGACTCTGGCCATATATCCTGGCATCTAAGCAAAGACGTTTTAGCTGGATTATGGTCTCAGTGTCTTGGGGTTTTGACCAAAGATTGTCATCTAAGTGAAGGGGCCCTCGGGCAATTAGTCCCTGAGCTACATAGTAAATTGTTTTTTACTGTAGCCTTTCTCTGGGGCATGGGTTTAGCAAGCCAGCTCTGTTTCACAGACTTAATTGATACTCATAACATGCTTTGAAATCCTTAGGTGAAGTAATATAATGGATTGATAACATTTCTGTAGTATGAATTTATCTTTGCATTATTCTTCATGTAAGAAGGAAGACAAGACCAATGAATATACTTTCATTTGTATTTATGCATCTGAGCTGGTGAAATTTCATTTGAAAACATTTCACTTCACATCAAACAGAAAAAGATCCATTTGCAGCTGCTTTAGTATTCATTCAGTAGCTGGATCTCATCCTTTTGCAAAATTTAATTATGTGCTTTCTGAAATGGAAGTAAGTGGCAATTTTCTTAATGCAGTTAGCACCATACTTAATATTATAATAATACTGATTTATAATCTTGTCATGTCTCTCTTGAACTCTTCTTTAACACTGAAAAACATCTTCTAACATTTGCTGGAAGGAAAAAAGGTGAATATAAATACAAATATGTGTATAGGTGTTAGAAGGTGCAGTTTCTGAATATAGCTATTTTGATCTATAATTACTTGCCAGGAATCTTTCAATAGCTGCTAAATGGACAATGAAGTTCAACTCCATCTACATATTACAAAGTAAGGACAAGTTTATAAAGCATTGAGTGAGATGCTAATCAGCTCTTCTAAAATTAAAGAGGGATTAAATGGAATCTGATGGAAGGTATTTTCAGCTCTAATCAGGCAGTTTAATGGAGTTGTGCACATTGTGCCAAATGTGTGCTTTTTTGCAGCTGAGTTGACTGGTCTCGATTTTGACCAGCAATTATTTAAAGAATAATTATGAAGACCTGCTCAATTCTTGGACTGGTAAGTTTGTAACTACAGTAGAAGTGTGGTGAGACTGCATGAAGTATTGGGACCTGCATTACTTACTGAAGGATCAATACACAAAAATGAACTTTCCTTCAAAGACTCTAATGTTTCATTAGAGATTTCTGTTCTGCTGTGGGCTATGGAAGAATGCCATAGAGGCACTAAATTAAATTAACCAAGCAACAGGGTAAAATAGCATATAAAAATATGATATTAAGAGAAAGTGAGTTAGTATCAATGCATCAAATTAATTAGGTAAAGTATAATTCTAATTAAAATACCAGCAGAGCCTTACAATTTCTCAGAAATCATTTTGAAACTTACTGAGCAGGGTTCTATCCATATGGTGCCAAATGATACCTATAGATTCCACTCAAGTAGACTGGGAGAACACCTAGTAAAAAGTGATACTTGAAAATAATGCCAGTACTAATTGGAATAATGACAATAAATTCTGTCCACACTACTGGTGGTTAGTTTTTCTGTCCACCTCTACACTTTCAGTGAGTCTAGAATGACCCCACCTCTTCCTAAAGCAGTGTTTAATAACTGAGTAAGACCATAGGAGTACAAGGACTTCAACAATACATAAGCTGTTCTTGTTGCATGAATAAATTTTCTGTGTGTGCCATCTGCTGGACCCTGCTCAGAGTGCAATGATAACTTGTAGATATTTTTATTTAGGTACAAATATAACTGAAAAGATCTACAACTAAAGAGATCGTAGCAAAAATATGAACAACATATCATCTCACTCTATGAAAGCAGTAGGTTTTTTGAGGGACTGTAGTTCACAGTATGCGATTCTGAAAAAGACAATTCTGGGTGATTTTTTTTTTTTAATGCATTGATCATTTGAATGGAATTATTGCTACAGTAGTGTAGATTTGTGGAATCAAGTGCTTGTCTGTATTGTAAAATTCAAGGTCTGTGTTTGAAAACGTTGGAGTTACAACAGTATGCAAAACCAGCACTTTTATAAATAGATATCATAAAGTTTAAGGCTTGCAATAATAGTAGATAGGTAATGTTGTTTTGAGCCTTAACAGTCTTAACCTCTCAAGTCCTGGCTAACTGCCACTTTGAAATGAGTATGTCAGCAGCAAATTCCAATCTTAGGCTAAAGAAGGATTTATTTCAACATGGATCAGAACAGATTTGGCCCAACATATTAACTGTTTTCCTTTATCCAACAGTAATACATTCCTTTCTGCTGTAAACTTTCAACTGTTTTGGTTTTTTTTTAAAGTTAAGAATTGAATTTAATGGGATATTAACTGAGGCTATAACACTGGATCGTATTGGAGAATGCAGAAAGTGAACAATCTAATAAAATGACAATTGTTTATTGATGTTTAAAAATTGTTAATCGAGCTTGAAAAATTCTAGGATAAATGTTTTCACTGGGAGTGTCTTGTGATCAGATTAATGTCTGAAAAATCTATTAATTTGCAGCTATGTTAAACAGTTCTTCTGATCTTTTTCTTTAGTGTGCCATTTACTACCTTCCAGTTTTCTGTCACTTAGCCAAATACAAAAATTATCACTCTGAAAGCTTTCATTTGAAAATAAATAAATTAGTTATACAGATACAAACTGAATTTGTCATGCCATCATGAGTAGAAAAAGAGATGAAATTTACTTTGAACTATGTAATCAGTTTATTTAATTTTTTTATTACTTTTTATATGTTTCTCACAGATAACTGAGCCCTTTTCTATCATCAAGCCAAGCTTTTTTGTTAGGTTCACAAATCCCTATTATTTTAAGAATCATCGAAAACTACCTCTTTCGTCATCTTTCAAAGCTTCAATAAAGTGCATTCCTCAGCAAGCAGTCTTGTATGAACTTAAATTACTTAATTTCTGCTTTCTTACTATTATTAAAAATATCTTTGCAATACTATATCCTCTGAAATCAGTGGGAAATTTGAGTTTAGAACATCCCAGATTTCATCAATGTATCTAATACTTTAGTAATCAGTTCATGCATGCATACACACTCATACATTTAAATACTTTTTTGTGATTCTTAGATTGGGAAAACCCGATGAAGCATGATTTAAAACTTGATTTTGTGTATACAACTTTTATTTAATGATTGTTTTATTTTCTAACAACATCCATGTTTATGTGCTGTGAGCAGCCCATAATCACAGTGATGTATAAAACATAGTCTTCAGGTTGGGTCTATGTTGATGTATTGAACACTAATGGAATAGTCACTTGATGATAGTAGACTTGATGTGGTTTTAAAATTCACTTAAATTTTTACAGTAGATGATAATAAAACACCATTTAAAATCAGAATTCTGTTTTGTACAATGGCATATATACATTGAGAAGATTTAAACTGTTTATATCCTTATGGCAAGCTCTGAAACACTGCTTCACCAACTGCAGTTCTCAAACATATGTAAGAATATGAGGAGGGAAATGGACCTTATTGTGCAAATATTCATGCAAATAGACCACTGCATAATAGCCATAAGCTCGGATTAGCTAACAGCTCAGAGTAATTAACAGGTCTATTGTCCAAATTTGGACAAAATTAAGTACTGTAGAAATTTGAGGACCAGAAACACTATGTGCAAAGCATATCAGAAAGAAAATACTTAAAATACAATGGGAAATAATTCTGCAGGCTTGCTTACAAAAAGTAAAAAATGAAACTGCTTTATTTCTTCCATAGAATAATTATTGTAATCATGTTTCTGAAATTCCAGCATACAAATTCAACAATATATAATACATTAAAGAAATCAGAGAAGCATGCATTTGCCATATATCTACATGATTTCATATAATTATTTCAAAATTTGAATGATAAAAGTAATTTATTAATTCCAACCTTGTGAAAAATTTTACTTGGGGTAAGACCTATAATTATGAGATGGAAAATCAGAGAGTAAATTATCATCATAACAATGTTTTTGTGTGTGAAATAAGCAAAGATGCATACTGTGTATAAAATAGTAGTTTATTCCCAAGGAAAAAGACCTTTCAGTGACTTTCTTTTTAAAGTTCTCATACAAACGAGAAATGTGTGTCCACTGAAGTACCCTTTTTGGTGCTTTATGATACAGAATAAGAATGTGATTTAATTAGTTTTTTTGGGGTTGTTTTGTTTTGGTTAGTTTTTTTCTTCTATCAACAGCTCTAACAATTTCCTAGTTTAAAGGCTACAGAGAATGTAGAAATAGAGGTTACAGTAGATATTCCAAAGGTTCATACCACTGTGTCACTTCATGACTTAAAAAGTAGAATTTTCTAAGTAAGGACATAAACACTTTTTTCTTTTTATAGTTTAAGTGATTTGGAAGGAAAAGGTTAATATAAAGCCTGTTGTACATTGGTGGTTTGGCTTTATCAAGGCACTTTATCCAGAAAACCCCTTTCTTTGGGTTACATGGTATAAAAACTCAAGCTTCTGAAAATTGAAAGTCTCTGTCAAGGACCGTTGTCATTAAGCCATCATTAAGATCATCATCTTCTTGTCCAGACTAACAGCTCATCATTAAGATAATAGAGATATCAATGAATGTCAAGATTCTACAGATTTCAAGATCGGTCCATTTTCAACAAGAAATTTTGGGTAGTTAAGTAGCTTTCCTGTTAAGGACTACGTATAAAACTAATCCTAATTTATAATTAAAATAAGAATTTGTGTATGCAAAAACTCTTTAAAAAATGTTTTCTAGAAATCTGCTTGTTACTTCAGAACTTTTCTCCATTGCCACCACAAAACTCTGAGCATTTACCCAATGAAACTTGCATCTTACCTTGAGTAGATGAGTGAAGCCCATTTTATCTCTCTCTCTCTCTCAAAAAAAAAAAAAAAAAAAAAAGTCTGCTTCTTGAGCCAGTGTTTCTTTTATGCTACTGACTCTCTTTAAGTCAGTGGGCGTGGAGCAAGATGCTTGAGAGCAGGCTACAGCCCAGTGCTCTTCCAGGAGAAGCAATAAAAGCCATGTGGATAATTAGGGAGGGACTTTCTCCCCTGCTGTAGTGTGGGAACATTGACAACAACTTGAAATCTTACTCTCTGAAGTAGAATTGAGCAATTAAACCCAGACTGAAACAGGATTTGGTACTGCTTAGACAGTTTAGAGAGAATTTGAACTTCACCAAACTGAGGTGAGGTGGGAAATTTCTACAGTTAACCAGATGAGGTGGAGCTGAGTGCTGTCGTCCCCTCTCCATGTAATACTAGTGGTAATGTTTCATATTTGTTACCTAAATCTCAACTGGTCTTTACCGAGATGTTTACAGATCCTCTGTAGCATACTCCGTAGCAGGACACTGGGTTTTAAAAACACAGAGCAGTTACCTCAACTGTCATATTACCTAGTACTCTGAAGATTACTACCATCAGTAAAATCTGTCTGACACTATAAGTCTTTGGTATCTGTTTAATATGACTGCAAAACAGTAAAGAAAAATGTTTGAAAGACTTCTTGTACAAACATTTTTTTACAACTTATGTATGTCCTAAATATTTTTAATTGTTTCATAATCTTAAAATCAACTTTAATATTATTCATATGTTTTCAAAACCAGATAATTAGAGCTTTTGCAGTATTTAAATATGGCTAGGCTCAACTTTGGGGAGGTGGGGGGAAGGGGGACACATGTAGTCCTGGAATTAAACATGTCAGGCATGTTCTTTTGTTGACCCCCAAACATCTGAACTTGCGCTGTTTGAAAAACAAGGCATAACTTCAGCTGAACTTGATGGTTTTAGAAAGTAGCCAGGAATCCTGCGTATGGTGTGCCATCACCTAGCAACAGGGCTATTTTGTAATTTTAGTCTTTCTTTATTACATTGAAGTTGTGGCCAGAATGTGGTTCTGCTGTACAGGCAGAACAAGTTGTCGTCTGAAGCCGTAGTCATTTAGGGGCAACAAAATGTTTTACTCTCTATCTTTACCTAGGAATGATGGGTATTTCTTAGTGGCCGTGGCTGAGAAAGCCCTGTAAGTTTAACGCTGATCCATTTTAGTCACCCTGATTCTTGTTTGTGTTTCTTCTTGGTGTGAAAACCATCTCCAGCAGAGGCTGCCTTTCTATTGGGTGCATGGATAAGTCATTGTTTTTCTGGATGTTGTTAAGGCCTCTTCCTTTCATTGTCTGTACTCTGCACCGTCTCAGAAGAGTCACCAGAATTGCTTTCATCATTACCATGGCAATAAACTTTCCTACACAGCCCCGAGGGCCAAATCCAAATGGTTGGAAATAGCGTGAAGGAACCTGCACAGAATAACATGAGCAATAAAGTTTAAGACAAATTTTTCTTCATAAAAGTAGCCAAAGTTATGATGGAAATTGGTAGTAAATATGTTCTGAAAAACTTGTGGAAAGAATCTCTTAGGAGCAATTACTTCTTCCCTTTACACTGAACTGCCCTTCCACCCAAGTCAGGCCAAAATACAGAGACACCTACAGAAGGTATGCCGTTTTAAATGCTAAGATAGCAGGGAATGGAAAGTTAAGCAGTTGAATTCTGCCCATGTATTTCAGCCCGTTCACCCTGCGAGCTACAAGGATTTTACCACAAGCTGTGAAATGAAGTGAAGCTTTTGCCCTTCAATATGCATTAAAATTCATTTAAAAACTTTTTCAGAAAATGTTCATTTACAAAGTCTGAGATACAAGCTGATCCCTTGTCTAAAGATAATCACAAAGCTGCACACCTACTATAATTGTAATTAAAAAGTTACTGTTCCTGAGAATTATTGTCATAAGATGCAATATTGAAAATTTTATTTGATATCTAATAGAGAGATAACACTTATAAAATGATCATCTTCTGT
The DNA here is from genome assembly GCF_031877795.1 of Strix aluco. Taxonomy (NCBI): domain Eukaryota; kingdom Metazoa; phylum Chordata; class Aves; order Strigiformes; family Strigidae; genus Strix; species Strix aluco. Next base: position 24,341,646 of record NC_133942.1, on the reverse strand, counting down.
CCTATCAACTAAAATGTGAAATGCAGGATTCCCAGAACTGTTAAGAATGCACAGCCAGTTTCTGCTACTTTTATTGACATTGAATAGATCAGTATTCCAAAACAGTCCCAACAGCATGAATAGTACTGCTAATGAGGTACAAAGGTACTTATTATGAGTAAGAAAAAGCAAGTCTGGCTATAAATAAATTATTTTTCTTCATCTGTGTAGCTTTCTTTTAAAAAAGTGATTAGCTGTGTCCTGACTTACTATTTAACTAAAGAATAGAGTAGAAAAGGTTGCTTTATATTAAATTATCTATTTTTTTCATTTTCAAACTGCAAAAAGTGTTTTCTGCTTAAATTTTTTCAATTAAACTGAGCTGTACTTTTTGAAAAATGATAGGTAAATACAAGAGTTTATAATACAGAGCAAGTACAGCAGCTGGCAGTACAGCACAATGGCAAATGCACAGCCTGGGAAAATGGAAAAATGTTTAGATTCTAACAATGCCATCTTATCATAAATAATGGTGTGAATTACTATTCACTTAGACAACTGTGTGAAAATTGTGCCTGCTAGAATAATTATGTGGCAAACAGAATGCATCAGGTCAGATAGAAAATGTGTGGTTAAATATTTGGTCAAGGGGAGATATTTTTAGTAGCAAAGTGGGCTTTTAATATAAGCAAGAAATCCATTTTGATAGAAATACTTAGAATGAAAATAATGGGTGGCAAAATTGAAGCTATTCGAAGTGAATAGTTATTTCAATAAACTTAATCGCTCTCGAATTTTCTACAATGTCTTTTTTTCTTGATCTGTTGTTTTTAATACTGTGTGCAGAGTTTGCTATGGGTAATCCAACGGCAGTTGAGAAATGTTAACCAGGTTGGTCAGTGCTCATTTGTGTGTGGCATACATGGTACTCCTAGATTTTTGATAGGAAAAATTGAAAACTTAGGGGCATGTTTCTGGCTTGAACATTCATATATTTTCTTTATTTATTTTCTTAATTATTTTTTCCAGTGTTCTTACTAGTAAGCCCATTTTTGGTGCATCAAAGTAGATCATTATTTATTTCTTTAAAACTGAAATTACTGTCTGTGGACACTTATGCGTGCAGCTGCTGACATCTCAAAAGAAAAAAAAAATTGCCAGGTGATAAAGTTATTTCCTAACTTTTTAGTTGGACAAAATGAGAACTGTGACAGCTGTAGAAAACATTAACCCTTTAACTTCAGCTCCATTCAACCTTAATATTTGACAAGCCACTAGAAAATGTAAAAGATTGCATACCAGGAAAATCTGTGCATCTATGATGGTAAGGCTAACGTTCTGCAGTTAAGATTCCCTTCACAGAACTAAGTCGATTATTCCCTCCACCCTTGCATGGCTATTTATTCCAGAGACTTTTCTAATTCCCTCACAGGAGTGCTAAGCAAACCTTAGTATTTCATATTTTGTGCTGCCACATGGGTAGCAGTATCTTCTGCTTCCATCTGCACTGGTTAATAGTCAAAAAGAAGGATTCCAATGTGCCATAGAATCAGTCTATTTTCTTTCTTTCTTTCTTTCTTTCTTTCTTTCTTTCCTTCTTTCTTTCTTTCTTTCTTTCTTAATCTATCCAGATGATTATTGCTGAACAAATACAGTTTTGCAAAATAATTTGTTTAATCAGTAATCAAAAGAGCAGAGGTCTAAATGAAAGTAAATAGTCGATTTATGATAGATAGAGGATTACAAGTAGGAAAAAAGTTCACATTTCTTTTGATACAGGACTCAGTAATGTACACTAAAGAAAATTCTAGTTCTTTTGAGAGTTAGAATTTAATTTAAATTGACATGCTGTGCTGAACTGGGACTGAATTACTCAGCATCTGCAGTATTGAGTTTTGGTCTATAAAACATGTTTGTTTTTATTTAGCAATTTAAAAAAAGAGAGAATAAAATGGGTGCTAGATTCTCAGTCTCTCAGGAGTTACTATCCTGCTTCATCTCTCCAGAGAATCCTTACATGGCCTCAGCTCTGTGTTATACTGCTTGCAAGGCTCTAGCTCCCTAAAGCCTCTTTTATTTTGTCCAGTGTCAGGGGATATAATGGGAACTATGGGTGTCTGACAAATTTAATCAGGAATTTTTAATCAAACTTAAGATGTCTGGGAAAACTTTGGTTTTGATATCATAAGTATTTTTTAATTAAAAGGCACTTTGATAGGAAAATATTGGCCTAGCTTTAATAATAATAGTAATAAGCAGGATTTATAGCTAACTAGGCACTTACACAAAGGGATAACAGTCTTATGGTCACAAAGTTCTTGATCAAAATAAGAGGAAGAGACACTGTCAATAGATAATACCCAATTTCCTGTGAAAAATAAAATAGAAAACTCACATTTTTCTCAAAATTTTCAAGAGAAAACTCATTCGGCTTTGGGAAGAATTCAAGCTTATGCATACGTCCAATATTGAGAATAATGTTTGTCCCCTTTTTCACAGGATAGCCATCAATTACATCATCTTGTAAAGCTTTTCGCATGATCAGGTCCACAACTGGCTGGTATCTCATGCTCTCATAAATAAAATTCTCCACGATTTTTAAGTTTGGCATGTCATCACTCTGTATGTCTCTGTCACCTTGTGGAATAGAACAGATGGTGAAGAAGTTGGTTATGAATTTAATAGCTTCATTGTACAAATCCCAAAATATTTTTGGAAGATTCTCAGTTTCTGAAATGGTAGGAAGGATCCAACAGCTTCTAAGGAGTTTTATGTAGCCTTACATATTCAGGAAATCTTGTATATTGTTCATCAGCATAAACCCTAGTTAATTAATTTATGATCTCACCTTCTTCTTAATACATTATGAGTCTTTGTTCTGCTTTCTTGTCAATGACAGAACTCCAAAAGTCCTTCCCTGAATTTTTTATGAATGAGAGCAACAAGACACAACAAAGAAATCTTCTGAGAGCTGACAGCAAATGGAATCTGGGAATAGTCTGCAGATGGGACATAACTTTGTAGGGAACTTAAATTTTCACCATGTGATTGGGTTTGGGTGGATGTACAGCTGACTATTTCAGTTACCGTGAGTAACTTTCTCCCAGCTTGATTCCATCAGCAGCAGTATCAGCGCCATGACGTGCTGCCAGTGGGAGCCTTACTTTAACTTTCAAGCCACAAGCAGCTCAAGAGCTACAGGCTGACCACTGCAGTGGTAGGTTTACAAGATAAAAGGCAGCTTTGCTACCTGAGCTGGTCATTTGCTTAAGGAAAAGGCAACAACATTGTACTGCCTTAGAAGTAGAGACTATTAGAAATAAATAGGGAAGATAAATGAGTACTCAACTCTCATGAGGACAATAAAATCAGGTTTAATATAAGTGCCTTAGAAAAAGAATAAAGGACTTGTTATACACTTTCCCGTGTTTAACTGACCAGAAGTAAATCTTGAATAAGAGTGGATATTAGTTCAGTGTCAGGCTTTGAATGAAGTCTAGGGAAAGAGAAGAATACAAATTTGGAATATCTTGATTGTGTTTTGAATAGTTGGTATTTAAAGAGGAGACCAGTTTGATATCAAAGTGGATGACAGCAGAATATAATTTTAATTTTCTCTTTCTCTTCTGCAGTCATAGTGAAACCTAGACAGGTTCTATATATACACAGTACTGGTGATTAGAAGTATTTGAAATGAGTGTCCTCTTTTGCTATTCATGGTAAATGGAAAATAATTTCAATAGAATCTGAGGTGAGTGCTGATTTGCACTGCTGTTGCTGAGGAGTGATTATAGGGTGTTCTTTCTAATAGATTGTCAATTCTGATGATTCCTATTTGAATTAATCTTACAAATTGCTCATCTTCTTTCATTTGATCTTGAATAAAATCTTTTATATATTGGTAGTCATATTTACAGCAAATACTTCTGTTGGAAGAAAACAGAATTTTTGGCCTTTGAATAATCAAAATTAGATCACTGCTGAAGCAAAATTACATTCCCACATCACTGACTTTGAAGCTCCTGCTTACCCATAACAGTTTCAATTTCTCTCATCATGTCCTCTTCCACTGTGGGGTGCTCTGCAATCAGTATTAGCATAAAGAAGAGAGTTACAGACAGAGTATCAGGAGCAGCAATCATCATCTCCAACACGCACTGGTTCACATTCTCAGCAGTCAGGTCCCCTCTGTTCTGAAAAAAATTTAAAATTTTGGGGAAAATGTTGATTGTGGAACTCTGATGCCAACAAAGGTCCTATAGTGGTAGAATGGGAAGGACCTAGACTATCTGCAAAAGTAAAAATCTTGTCAGTCTTTCTATCTCATATGCTAAATAGCATTTATTTTTTTGTCCTTTGGAGAAACACAGAAAAGCCATGTTTTGATGAGTGTATATTATCTTAACAGAAAAGCAAGAGTTAGCTTAGCTCAGATTCTTACTGATTTATTGCCTTTCCTCAGAGAATTTATGAGCTATCAGAGATTATGCAAGGTAGGATTTACATAGCATTTGGAGCCTTTGCAAACAAGAGGCAATACATCAAGATAAAATACAGGGGTTAGGGAAAGACTGGAGGCCATTCAGGGATAGATGCAAGACTTGTAAGGATGTTGTTTAAGCCATGAAAAAAAAATCAGAAAAGCACCTGTTCCCAAAATTGCAACTATTCAATGTTTGAGTCACTGTGAGTGACTGCACAGATCCAACTAATTTGTATATCTTTATGATGACATGACTTTCAGATAGGTTTTGCAAGTTAAACTTAAAATATCTGTGTTGTTAGCGACAGGAGAATGTCAGAAATATCGAAGTTAGCCATATTTTGAGTACACTGCCAATACCTGTGCAAAAATCAATTGGGATGCGAAATCCATGTGTTCATCCAATTTTTCAACAGTGGAAAGCTTTTGTCTTTTCTGTTCTATTAGGATTTCCATTGCTCCTTTCAGATCCTTGCTGAAAACAGATGAAATCCAACATAAGATAAACATCTGTAGGCTTTGAGTATACACTAGGATATGATTAGAAACATAGAGATTATACCAGTAAAAACATCTAAGAGTGGCAGAAATTGAGTATTCCTAAAAGTGGTTATATGGTTTTGTGCAAAAGCAGTAATACTAAGGGAAGGTGTATTTTCTTATTATTTCTTACTAAATAATTGCTTGTTAGTTTAGACTGAAATCTTATTCTCTTTATATAGGATAGACTGAAAAGGATGAAAATATGTCGCTGTATACCATTAATGAGTAGAGTTTTTAAAGATTTATTAACATTTCCAAATAAATCATTTATTTTCTATTTTATATTGTGAATACAATGAACTTGGAGAACATGGGGGATAATTGTTAGAAAAATGTAGATAAATGTTAGAAAAATTGTACTATCTTGAAGGTAGAGTTGATCTAAATTTTTCATGTTTTAATAGTAATACTGTGTCAACAGTTTGTATTTCAGTGGTGGGAAAAAGCAATGTCCAACAATTTTTATAACTTTATTTGGGATTTTCAATTAGCTATATAATTGAAAGCGATTATTTTTTTAAAATATTTTAAAAGTTTTTTTAAATGAAATTCTTAGGCTTTCCATTTGTTTTTGTTATTGTTGGGATAGAAAATTTCACTAGGTTTGCAGGGGTAAATGCATTTAAAACTTCAAACCTGATAAAGTTCTCATTATTTATAACATCTTTTATGTATTAGAAATAGCAAATGGTCCTTTTTGCCAACTTTATCAGAAGAATATCAAAAGTCATGTGGTGGTTCTTTGCATTGATTTAAGTCAAACGATCTTTATAATTTTTTTTTTTCAGTAGAAATTTATGAATAAGTCCATTTTAATGGGATTGCTTTTGAAACATCAATATTTGCCTGCAGGGGCTTTCTAGTAATAACTGAGCCACCATAGTTAGCTATTATTAGAATCACAGGATAAAGAACTAATCAGTGCCATAATATAACTGGCAAGCAAATGGTAAAGAAGATAAATCTTGTGTCTAGTTCATAAGAGTTGTCAATTACTTTAGGTGAACTTCCATCTTCCCCCTAAAGTCTTTATGTTATACAGCACTATCAAAACAATTTATTGCACATGCTTCATAAGTAGTAGTTTCTCTCACTGGATGCAATCCAAATCCAAAATGAACAAACTGATTGCCAGTTCTTTTTATAGTCAGTCCTGTTTTGGCAGAAGATAGCAAATGAGATCATAAAAATAGAAGAGGCATTTTGTATTTTTGCAAAGAGGAAGATGACAAAATGTATTTGTTCCTTACTTAGAAAAAAGCCCCTTGAAATGGATTATCATGCTATGCTGAGCACCAAGTTTTAACACAAAAATGAGTTGTTGACTCAAAAATGCATGGTGAGGGAACCAATAAATAGAATTATGCTCAGGGTTTAACTCTTCTCAGATAGTGCCATGAATGTAGTTGTTTTTTTTTTCTTTTGATGAACTGTAGCTTTGATATTTGTCTGTCCTTGACTAGATAGCAAATGTAACTTTACCCCATATGATGGCTTTTCCTTGTCTGTTTGAACTGAACCAGTGATTTAAATTTGATTTCACATTTGAGCTGTCATTAACTAATATTTTGGTGAGTAAACTAGAGCTGAATAGACAGGGGCTATAAATCGTCCCCTGAGATCAGCCACTTGTAGATTCAGTGGGGTATCTTGTTTTGTTGGTATCTTGGATCTGCATATAGGGGACTTCAGCCAGTCACCTTTTCAAGTTTAGCAATTTATTTTCTAAAAGGCAGAGGTAAACATCAAAGAAGATCTTTATAGAAAGAAAGGATCTTATGCAAATGGTTTGTAGGACCATTGATACTTACACTGCCTCTTCATATTTCTTGCACAGCCAAGAAATCTTAAAAAAGATGTCAGGCTTTAATAAAAGTGCTTGCCAAGCATCAAAGTAATTTTGAATCTTAAGTACAATGGCATGTTCTGAAAAGAAACATTAACAAAAAGCAGTATAAAACATAAACCTCAATAGTCAAATAACACAGATGCTTTAGAAAAAATAATAATAAGGCCCTGTTCCCTACTCTGACTAAATTCATGGGAATTTGATAAACAACTGGTTTTAATGGTGGTAAATAGCATTAGGAAACACTTGTAGCACTGTAGAAAAGGTATAGATCTTTGTAAAACTTCTTGGTAGCTAGCTACAAGGAGATAGTGGTGTGTCAACCAAAGCCAAATAGTCTCCCACAGGGGAGCAGAAGCAGAACTCTTGCAGCATATTGAAATGGGATAATTTAAACATCGAGATAATGTTATTTCTGTCATGTGGTTTTGAGGATGAAAAAATCACGGGAGACATAAATTTTCTTTTCAAGGAAATCATTTACTCTGGAAAGACTTCCAATTCCTATATGCATATAATATTGGGATGTAGCAACTCAGTGCATAAAAAAAATCTCTTTAAATGGTACTATTTATTAAGATGAGTGTGACAAACTAATGTATATTTTTGGTTGTATAAGATTCTCTTATAATTAAAATCACTCATAAATCAATTTCAATTAATTATATGGTGATATAAAAGCCTGTTCTTGCTCTATTTTCTGAAGTAAAACTGCTGAGTGGTGTCAATGACTTTTCCTTGGACATACACTTTAGATCCATCATAAGGTATAAATAAAAGTGTTAGTACCATCCAAAGGGATCCCAAGAAAAAGCTTGTTAGATGTGTCAAGCATGATCCGTCTCATAAGATTCAACACATTGATGTTTCCTACTTCAGTGGTTACTTCCTCTAGTTTGTCCAGGTGATCAATTGTTGATTCAACACAAATTGCTATCATACGCACAAGACCAGGACCAGACAGAGCTGAAATATATGTGCAAAATGATCAGAAGATTGGTTAACTTTCATACCTTATTTATAATTTATCAACTGGCAATAATGGTGTCAATAAAATGTAAAACATTATCATGTGAGTGACTGGTATAAAATAATTCGGAAATTTACTGATTTATCATCTTTTGAAAGAAAAATGTAAGCATTTTGAGTTAAAATGGTAATGAACTCAAAGCCCAAACATCCCTTGCTTCCAGCCACTTTGTGTCTCAAACCACACATTTTCTGCTAGGTTCGTACCATGTTAAGGGAAGATATTTGGCATCATTTGTGCTACCTTTCTGTGTGGGAGGGTATCCACATCCTCATCTGCATTACAGGCACTGGGGATGTCCTATCTCATTTGTTTGCAGTGACACTGAGCAGGGAAGATAGGTTGGGGATTTGTGGGGGGGGATGAAGGGAATTTCTGAAAACATAACTCCTGGGTGCTCTTAAACAGCATGGTAGCTTTTCAGTAAACTGCTGGCAACATTTTAATGTCATTGTGGACATACTGAAGCCTAGCCTGGCAGTAGTCTGTCCTCCAATGAGCAGTGATGATAGTATCATGACGAATTTATTGCATTTGAAGAATTCAAAAGCAATCAGAAGCAGTGGTCCGTTCCATTGCTATGTAGTTCAGTGGGATTTCGATAGGCTCCGGCTAGAATGGATTCAGATTACTTTTGAATGACTGGAAATCTTGCCCTAAGTACTCTATTTCAATTACTTTTCCATACAGGAATTGCTGGAATTGCCTCAAGGACGTTATTTTATCAAATATATGTTGAGAGGGATCGTATATTTTAATTGAGAAGAGAGGAGGTCTGTTTTGTGAATAGAACTGGTAGTTCTAGGAATAAGAAGAAACACACATCTTTTCCTGGCCATCTTCAACCAGTTGCAGATATTTTTCAATAGCAAAATCATGTAGGAGAGGCCCAAGTGTCATGTAGCAGCACAGATATATCAACAAAATAATATAGAAAGTTTAAACCCACAGATAATTGATTTCTTCTAGGTTTTACTTTGCTTTACTTTCAGGTTCTGAAATCACTGTTGTAAACTCCCGCAGTCGCAACTGTGGAGCTTGCAGAACAGGTGTGGCAGTTTTGTTAGGAAGGCTGTAAGATCATTTGAAGTAGCTAATTCTAATGATATACAAATACTGAAAATTTTCAATTTGTAGAAAGAAGGTGAATCAAAAATTGCAGACTCATAAAATAGTAACACTGGAGTTTATGTAATTTCCTGTTTGATTTCAACCTGGTGATATTAATTACTTCAATCTCTCTCTGTTACTACATTGATTCCTAGTATATTAAAGGAATTAATAAATAGGTCTGCTGTGCAGATCTTCTAAATTATTTTTGAAACTAAAGAACTCTTTTTTTTTTTTTTTTTTTTTTCAATTAGAACAAGACAGAGAAGTCTTTGAACTCAGTGGAGGCTGAACTAGGAACAGCCAACTACATTTATGGAAGTGCCAGTTGAGCTATTGTAAATGCTGGATTTGAAACATAAAAACATGGCTTGTGGGCATCATTTAATTTAGTTTTAATTGGATGAGATTAAGAATCTGCAAAGCTACCTCAGGACCATTTCAAATGGCATACCAGGCAGGACAAGTGTGAAAGAACATGTGCAATAAAATAATTCTATGGGCTATATAAAGAGAACTGATTTCTGTAATTTAAGTATGCAAAGACAAAGAGCAGTTCAGAAAAGATAGACTGTGTGCTACAGTAATGAAGTATATTAATGCACACTGATTTACCTTTGGTGAAAAAGGGTCGAATTTCTTTCCAGTGTGCTGGGTTGTTATTAAATATGATTCCATTTTCATACATGCCAATGCACTGTAATCCAAGCTTGCTCCCAAATCGAGAAACATAATGCCAGTGTTTCATTACATGGAACACACTTGAGGGTCTGGGAAAGAAATGGGGAGAAAAAGCCCAAAACAAAAATACTGTTTCAGAGATTGTACACAGAATTTTAATTCTGACATCTTATAGTTGCTCTGAAGTACTGACTTGCATTCTCATTTTAGCAGGAAGTACAATGCTTGACATTAAATATTGTTCTTTTTACATAACTTAAAAATCTTGATGATAAATGCCTTCAGAATGTATATTAGATGTATTAATGTATTCTGTTCAGATTTAAAACTATTTTTCAGTTAAAATGCAAATGGTTACCACAATCTTTTAATCTGAATAGTGTGTATACATAGAAACATGTAGATATATGACACAATCAGGCAGTGACCAATGTCAGATATTTCAGAAGATGAGGTGTAAAATATTTGACAGTTGATAATTTCATCATGATGTGTATGAAATTACAGCTATACTTTCTACAGCTATTTGGTCATTCCCAGACAGATACAGAAAGCATAAATATATATGCATCACTTAAAAATGCAGCATCATAATATGATGATATGTGTGGGATAAATATTCCTAAAAAGACATGTTAGGGAAATCTGTGATATGTATAAATCTTTTTACAGTTGACAAGGTTTATTTACACATGTTGGCAAACAGGTTGTGACCAGCATTATTGCTTTAAGATGTAATTTCCTTTAGAGGGAGCTAGTATTTCAGAAATGTTGACATGATGAAAACCTGATCAAATGAAATCCAACAAAAAGAAAGAAAATCAGAACAGAGATTGAAATGAAACAATACGCTTTCTTTACCATGTGGCACACTCTATGGGGTAAATCTCAGACTTCTTTTTTCAGTCAGGCAAAGTGGGACTTCTGCTATTGAGTTCAGCAGGGCTGGGTTTTCACCATAGTTTTGACGACGAGAGGTAAAGTTAATAGTGAGATGCTGTATGGTACAAATAGACAGACATAGAATACGGACTGGAGTAAAAACAGGGAGGAGTGTGTCTGCACGTCCAGCCTTCCAAAGAAATCAATGATTCTCTCTTTCCTGTACTTCCCCACATCTGCTCTCTAAGTTTCCTTAAAGGTTTTTTGCACGTCAAAGAACATCGTCTGTGCTTTCATAAATATGAAAAGATGGTGTTGAATTATGACAGATGTCCCCAAAAATGGAAAGGTATTTTCATTTTGCTTCCTTCTATTCCACGCATCTACACAGGAGACGCATAATAATATTTTAAGGAAGGATGTTGACATATGACCTTGTGTAAGCAGATTTTTCTTATGGAACTATTTAATGAAGTTCTCCAAAAGTCAACATCTGTTGTACCTAAGAATGTACATTAGCATCTCAATATGATTGGATTTGATGGTTAAAATTCTGATGACATTGATGGAAATAGTATACTTCTACAGAATTCAGGTTATGTTGAGTTATGCAGTGAATTTATGAACCATTGAAAACTTCATGCTACATTATTGTATCAAAAAAAGTTAAACACTAGTTCCCTATGGTACAGTCAGTGCTTTTAAACAAAAAAAAGTCTGAAGAAAAGTGATGTATTGACTGTAAAGTCTGATGCAGCTGTGGCATTGTTTGTCAGCATTCCTGGTTTGTTTCTGATGAATTGGTAGTACAGAAAGTAAAAGACAGCAGTAAGAATTCATAGCATTTTACATTATCAAAACATTACAGTGCATTAGTTGATATTTGCAACACCTATGTAGGATGAGAATGTAAACAGTTTTCTTGTCATGATTACCTCTTTTCACAGAGGTAAAAACAGAGATGAAGCGGACTTGTTTCACATGGCAAATCCTGTGATAGTCCTCTTCATTATGTTGTTTTTCAAAAGCTTTTACATAATGAAATCTGAGTATGAATCGATTGATATTGCTAATAAAAAGGTTGTGATTCTTCATCAATTACAGGTAAACATTTTACTTTTTTTCATGGCATAATTCATAAGCATCCAGAAGATCCAATGTAAGAAGAAAGCAACCATCCACTGGAACTAATAAAATGATAAATAAAACAATGTGGTTTAGCATTATGTTTAACACTGTGTATAATCGAAGTCTATGAGTAATCCCATTAATTGGAGTGGAATTACTCATAATCCTATAATGCTGCATTTGCTTAATTAACATGCTGAATTTGAGCCATAATCTTCAAGCACTACTCCTACTTTAAAGAGAAATTTAAGAACACAGGAAACTAAAATTTGGCTTAATCCTGCATTGCAGTCTGTCTAGGTTCCTGTATAGTATGTAATCCTAATATTAAATGGAATAGTAAAAGAGATGGTGAACATTTTTTTAGGATTGAGCCACAGTACTTAATCTTCCTTTCCACAGAGAAAATTAAAGAACCACATAGATTTCAATAGCAGAGTCTTTAAAGAAACAAAAGATTAGAAAAATGTCTGTGAAGAGCAGGAAGTAAAAGGTTTATGTTAGGATAATTTTTGAAAATAATTACTTCAATTCTACTTTAGAAAAAAAACGTAGCAAAGAGGTAAAAATATGAAAAAGCTCTTCGTATTATTAAGGATAGAAAATAAGGATTTACTTGCTAATTATAAATGTTTCTTCACCGCTGATCCAAACTCTCACAAACTCTCCATATGTCTTGTTGTAGTAGTTGCAGGCATTACCTACTCCCATCCAGAGAAATCTCCCATGTGAAATGAGGGGACCGATTCCCATACAGTATCCTGGCCCTAAGAAACAGGGTAAGAAAAGTCTGGTCTCAGCAGTGCTCACTGACAAGAATATACCTCTGAGCATCACCCTTTTGAAAGGAGCTTTTTAAGATGACGGTCAAGGTCTGCATTGGGCTGTTCATACACACAATCCTGTTCTGAAGTTCTGTCTTGGAGAAACTTGCATCTGTGTTGTTGAAGCCTCACTTAGTTTCTATGGAAGCCTGTGCCCTTACAATGCACATACAACTAGTGGCATTCGTGACTTCTTTGTACAACTTCAAACTGCTGCTTTGAGATGGCTTACATTTGGAGGGACAATGGCTAGATATTAGAAAGAAGAATGGATAAAATAAAATGCATATGGTTTATTAATTTGTGAGTATAACATCCTTTGAGTGATCTTTGTTGATTTTGTTGAAGTGTCATAGTAACAGAAAAGTCAATATCCTTTTGATGTAATTAAATTAATTACATCTTTTAACATCATTAATACTAGAGTGAGAAAACAGATATTTAAAGGAAAAAGTCCTTTACTGCTGTGAACTTACGAAAACATGCTTAAGTAGGAGCTAAGAATGGATTAATAAGCATTTAGTCAACAAAGTTATCAACTAAATCCTTCCACTGCAAATCAGCACCAAATTTCCCTCATACAACAAGAAGGAGAAAGTGGAGACAGCAGGAGAGAATTTGCCTTTAATTACTTTTAAAAGGAAGTTTCCTTCTTTAGGGCAAGCTAAATTTGCCCCTTTTGTCTGTAAAACATAAATCTAACTCCATAAAACAAATGAAGAACTTACAAAACTTTTGTATATTGTTTAAAAATCTGGAAGTTGCTTGTGGCTCCACTGTTTACTAATAGGAATTGCAAGACTCCAGGTTGTTTCAATAGCTGTAAACTTAAAGCATATTGATTTAGTTCTGTTGTCTTGTCTTCTATTTTCTGTCTGTCTTCTATTTTCAAATAGAAAGCGTAACCTTCTGTGAATATCGCCCGTTCTCTAACTTTCAAAGAGCTTTCGCATATTGAAGGATGTTTGGCAAGTACCTTTTCTCAGAATTTCATTCAGGTGCCACTGTGTTAGTGTAGGATTATTCCTGTCAGACACCTTTGTGAGATGTGTACACTGTTGTCATTCATGCAGTAGGTCACTGCACTGCATCTAATGAAAAATAGGCTGAATCTGTAATGTCTACCATAAGCCCCCAAAACATTACAAAGGGGCGCTCTGAAAGGGAAATCATTTGATGTTGTTCTGTTCTGGAGGGTCTTCAGTGCCAAACGTGGAGAGAAAAATTGATAATCTACTAAAATCTGAATAATTTCCTAGATAATTTTTTCTAGTAAAGACAATTTAGAAAGCTTTAAACTTAAAACATGTAAAAAGTAGTTTATAATGCACATGAAAATATGCACACCTGGAGTTTGAAAAATGGTATTATATTCTTCTAGCATATACATAATAAAGCAGAAAAATAGATGTCGTATAGAGCCAAGCCAGGTTTATTATGGAAGTTCAGAGGTTAGAGTGAGCCTGACTTCTTTTATAAGTTATTTTAAAAAGCTGTATTATCTAAACTGACTCTCAGTAGATTTTGTTGGCATACAATCATTATTCACCGTTACTTTCTCACTTAAATTTGAGAAACAAACAAACAAAAAGTACTCTGACAGCTTTTAGGTGGTACTACAGTTAAAGTTAATTTACCTGGTATTGATGAAGTTTCTTCATGATTCCACATTAGAAACAGAAAGCACATGAGAATGAGTATAGGCACTGTGACCGCTGGCATCGTATCCAGTACTAGGCTGGTGATGTTGTAGTGCATTGGATTCAGAGTTTCCAGTATCATCTTTTCCAAGAGATTCTGCTTTGCTTTAGGGAGAGAGAAAGGGGAAAAAGGCAGAGTTTTTCAGAGCTCAACAATATATTCAGCTTCAGTGGGTACCTCTCAACCCCTGTGTAGGTCTTGTAAATGAGCAAATTAGCTCCTGAGGTAGCTTTATTTTATAACAAGAGTGACTGCCTGGACTGCTTGCCAGGACAAGCTACATCACAAGTCAAAACAGACATGCAGCAGACACTCTTTTTGCTTGGAAATAACAAAGCTTTTCTGACCTTGATGTCAAAGCATAGTTTTGGATGCTTTGGCTGACAGACATCTTATCTCTGATACTGACTTGGCTGGCCAATGCTGAGGTTTACTCCTTGGAAATTTCTAACCAAAACACAAGAAATTAAACTTTCAGCACATGTGGAAGCAATGAATGAGTTCACTAGCAAGCTTTTATCTGTTACTTAGCCTTTTTCCTTCCTTTATGTCTGCAGTGCCAGAGTCCTTGAATTTCCAGAACAACCACGATAGTTTTTCATGATGCACATAGAGTGTACCCCAGGTTTTGGTTTGAAACAATGTATTATGGTGGGTTTTTTATTGTCAACCTTTGAGTATAATATAATGTATTGCATTTCTTTACAGTTCTTCTGCTAAATACTTTGAAAAATATAGTATATGCCATAACAGACAGGATCATGGATTGTCTGGTACCATGTTCCTCAGGCAGTAATCAGCACTTGGCACAGGAAACAAAAACCAAACAAATGGACAGGTCTGTCATGCATAGGGGGAATAAAAGGATTCCTTTGAAGTTGTTTTGCATGTTTTTGATTTAAATCATAAAATATGAGAGGTGATTGTACCTGAGGAGGAAGATGTGGTTCTGTGAATGAGAACTTACGTAACCACAGAAAGATATTGCTTGCATCTACACAGTAATTATTAATAAAACACCTTCTTAATCCTGTTCTGACAGTAATTAAGAATAGATTTGCTTTGTTTCTTCCTGCAACAATATTTCAAAATTGAAGGATGTACTTACTTAATAGGAAGCTTTTTGTTACAGTTTACTTTCAGGAAGCACTTTTTTGTTTGTCTTGTGCTTTGGTCTCACATTGCAAAAGAAAGTACAGCTTACTTTGTAGTAAGCCAGTGCTATAATTATATGAAACTAAGCAGAAAAATATAATAGAAAATAGAGTAGAAAGTAGAAAATATAGAGAGTACAGGCAAAACCCTGAAAAAGGGAGCAAACAGTGGCTCAAAACCTTGCAGGTGCATGCAATGCTCCAGTATTTTGGATGATTGCTGTGCGAGACTTCTGGTATTGATGTGATCCCAAATGACCATGACACAATATGCCAGGTGACATTTTAGAAGCACGCGTGCTATTCCAATAGCTAGCGGTACACTTCTTATCAGAGTGTCCACGTACATATCGCGTCTTGTACACCTTCAACTGTTGTACTGTCTTGCACGTTGTGAAAAATGTTTTTGTAATCACAAGCATTTTTTTAACCATGTAATGGCATTTCTTAGTTTCACTAGTGTACTGTTGCACACTAATGATGTTTGCTTAGTACGAGTAAAAATGCTAGCTTTATATTTCCTTGAGTACTATTTGTTACCACAACAAAAGCATGTCTGCATGTCTATGTAAGTACTTATATTAGTTTCAGTCCCTTTTACTGTATGAGCTTACAGCATTATAGAAGGAAATAACTACACTTAGGGCATATAGTTTCACTTTTTTGTTGCTTTCTCTCAGGATCTGGATGAACTTCATCTTTGTATTCCATTGCCACAGTTAGGCTCTGGTGTTCGTTGTTTTTTTCATCTCCAAGACATTCTGGTGTGTCTGTACAGTAGTTTCTCTGCCTCATATTCCCTATGAAGAGAAGTATGTAGGTGGTTATGCATTTGGGTGGTATGAAATAAACACACCTATACGTACAAATGTGTACCTATGAATATTATATCTGTGGGTTAACCCCACTGGAGTTCAGGGTGCTGATATATTTGCACAGTGTGCTTTGCAAGCATGAGTCTCCCCCTTTTATTCTCTAAAAATTGACCCTGAGTTTTGATTTTGCTCAGTTCTTAGTTATTCACAGTTAAAGTTTATCGTTGTTTTGACAGAGAAATGGAGGCAGGTTTCTATCTTTGCAAAACATACAGATTGTAATGGATTGGGTTTTAGACTATCCCAACTTCATAATTTTATAATTTTTAATAAAAAAATAATATTTTTGCTATGATCTAATACATCAGTGTGCATCTTGCTGTTAGATTTATAATTTTTATATCCTGGATCATGCTCTCATGTAGATAAAAGGTATTAAAGGCACTGTATTAAATTTGAATCCTTTTTATACCCTTGAACTGATCTGAAGCAGTCTTATTTTTAGTCAAAGTGGCTCCTCAAGCTCTTAAAACAAGCAATTGACATTTCTTGTATTGAGAAGTTCCTTGCCTCAGTTCAGTGAGTATGATCCAAGCAGATATTCAGGTTTTGCATTTCTAATGCTTATTTTTTTTTTAATTGCAAAGCCAACTGAACCATGAGAAGGTCACCTTAAAAATATTTCAACTGAACTGCTCATCATGCCTTGTACCCGTTGTATTTGTTAAGAATTGTCCATGAGGTAAACCACTCCTAATAAATACTCAGCCAAGCCAGTCCCTCAGAGGGATTTGTTAGTTCTGATTGTTACTTATATGGTGGAGGGGAGACAGTGATGGGGCAAAAAAGCTTTTAAAATCAAGTAGTGGGAGGATAGAGACTTGTAATAAGGAAGTGCTTTTGTGGCAAGATGGATGGGTGTTCAGAGGCTGCCTAACCTGACAACAATTGTGGATTTTAACAGCTGGGAAAGCATCTGCCAGCAGAGGGCCCTTCTGATTACTCATCTTTGTCTTGACTGTAAAGCACTGTGAGAAAAGTCTAGGTTCTGTTAAACGTTTTCTTGCAAAAAGTTATATGATGAATGATGACAGGGTCCACCGTAAGGAAAAAAGTCCATAAAAAGAATTCAACTGAAGCAAAGGATCAGCTCACTAAAGCACAGATTCAGAGCAAGTGAAAAATGAGTAAGAAAAAAATATAATCAAAGAATGTCACAACAAGAAAAAGTCAACTGTGTTAACCCCTTTTATTCCAGTCAGAGCTTTGTACTTAATGACTTTGTCAGTAAAAGAGCAAATTATGTATCATATTATAGAATTGGAGCCAAAAATTTCTGGTAATTTTGAGAACGAGCTCATAAAACTACCTGAAAACTCTTGAAGAACCTGTTCCTGAGTGCTGGAATTCTTTCCTCTGTGGTAGTTCACCTGTCAGGAGAGACATGGGGAAAGTATCTGCTACTTGTTTATAAGTCCCCAAAAGTTAGTGACCAATATTAGCAGCATTTGAAGCAACTGATCTAGGTTTAACTAAACAGTTTGGAAAAGTAAAATTTTAAATAGACCGATTTCACACAAAAGTAAATCTATTGGCTTATATAAGTCCAGTAAATCTTTATTTTTCCAGATAAAATGTTGTTGCCTTCCTCTTTTTCTAGAAGCTGATTTTATGTGTTGCCTGTTTTCACTCAATTAAGATTGACAGTTTCATGGGGACTGTGGAGGTTCAGCCTTCTACATTTAAGTATGTAGATAGCTTTTGTTGTGCATTTCACGACTGCAAGGTTAACGTCTAGCTTGGTAAATAGTGGTTTTCTTGTATTTGTTCTGTGGATGCTGCCTGAATGTGCAATATTCCAGGAGGACAGTGGCTCATGGTGTCTGCACTGGTGGTTGAGTTTGTATCAGGGTATGCTTTGATAGCAAACCTTCAGATTGTTCCCGTTCCCGTGCTTCAGTACGTATCACAGAGCAATCTAGGAGCATGCAAACTGGGGTCTTTTTGGATGAAAATAAATCGGGCAATGTACTCCAAAGCTGCGTCTCGTGCACACCAGCTTTTAATGGGAACTCAAAAGACAAAACCAGTTTAGATCTACATTGACGTGAACTTGCATAAAATGCATATAGCATAGGGAGTGGATCATCACCAACTGTTTTGTTTTACACATCTGCTCCCATTGTACCACAGTGTTTGACAATGTTGATAGAGCCTAAAAGGAACACAGTACCTTTTGACAAATAAAGTAGTTGGTTTTAATTAGTTTTAGGCATGTAACTATCTTGCTGTATTGGGATTATAGCACTTAACATAGGATGAGAATTGTCTCTGACTTAACTGCATGTCAGATCTCTTTAACAGAGCTTGTGCTGAAGGAGTTCCATACAACTATTTTAACATTGCCTTCAAATTGTGGATTTTATTGCAAAGTCAGAAATTCTTTTCCCAGCTGTTGAATAAGAAGTCACATGTGGAACTACTGTAAAATTAGTTGCATTTGCATGGAAGCTATTTTAAGAACCACTAAAAAGAATCTTCCATTTTGTTACATGGTTACATTCCTTTTAAAGAATTAATTATTTTGAAGTGGATAATTATCACCGTGTATGTCACATAAGCCTTGATACAAGGATTGTCTTGTTCCTTTCTGTCATGGTTTGAGCTCAGAGGGCAACTGAGTACCCTGCAGCTGCTCACTCCCCCCTTCCCGCCCCAGGGCTGGCAAGGAGAAAATAAAGCATAAGGCTTGGGAGTCAAGATAAGGACAGAGAGGGATGACTCTCCCATTAAGGTCATGGGCAAAAGACAGGCTCGTTAGGGGAAGAAAAAAACCCCATAAATTTAATTCAGACACTAACAACAACAATACTTAACAGACAGACTAGGACAGTCAGAAGAATTGCCACATCTTTAAAACACCTTCCCCCACCCCTCCCTTCTTCCTGGGCTCAGCATTTCTCCCGATATCTCTACCACCACTTCTTTCTCTTTGGGGTAGGGGGAGCTCCTCGCATTCTTCCCCTGCTCCCTCACGGTTCCCCTCTCACAGGAGGCAGTCCTCCACAAATCAGCTCGGACACAAGTCATTCCCGGGTTGCAGTGTTTCCCTAGCTGTCCAGGTGTGGGTCCCCCCCATGTGTTGCAGTACTCCCAGTGCTGAACTACAACAGTGGGGGCTGCTTCTTGCCACGGAGCCCTGGCCTCCTTTGGGTGCAGGCACCTGCTCTGGCGTGGGGTCCTCCACAGGCCACAGGTGAATCTCTGCTCCACCATGGACCCCCATAGGTGGCAGGGGGGTGGCCCTGCCGTCTCACCACGGGATACAGGGGGGCTCTGCACCAGCACACCTCACCCCCCTTCCTCCTCCTTCCTTCCACTGACCTCGGTGTTCACATGACTCCTCATCACCACTCCAACTCCTCCCCACAGGTTCCCCTTCTTAAATACATTATCGCAGAGGTGCAGCGAATTGGCTCGGCCTTGGCCAGAGGTGGGTCTGACTTGGAGCAGCTTCAAGAAACTTCTCACTGGGGGTCACCGCTGTAGCCTCCTCCCCCGCTACCAAAAGCCCCACCATTCATACAAACCCTGCACACCTTGAAAGTCTCTGGGGTGTAAAGTTGAGAACACATCGAAAGACTTTTTAAAACTTGAGAGTGCTTACCATTCCTTGTAAACTGAGCTGTACAATTATTCTGTAAGCATCAGATTGCATGTTTATGTTTATTGCATGTTTAGTGTCATCCTGGAAAATTGCTCGCAGATATTCCATGGTCTCTTCAAATGCTGTCATTCTCTCAGGATGCAATGGGGATGTCACTGAGAGATTTCCATCAGAGTTTATTGGTCATTGATATTGTGTTACTCTTGTTGTAACATTCTTTGTCTTTGATTATAGTATTTTTTTCTTATTCATTATTCACTTGGTCTCAATCTGTGCTTTAGTGATCTGATCCTTTGCTCCACATGACCTCTGTCATCTTACAGATGGTTTCATTTGCAATTACAATGTGCAGAGCAGTCTTTTTAGGTGTTTTATATTACTCTGCTTTTGAAAGCACTCTGGCTTGTTTAGTTCTGTTTCCTATTTTTAATTCAATCCTCTGCCACTCGAAAGATAATGATGGTAAAATGTGAACATTAGGGAATGAATACACTGCATGTAGTTACCTTTTTCGGCTGTTTCTTGAGTTCAAGTCAGTGGGCTAGAATTTGTGTAGTTGTAGAGGTCTATCATATTTAATTACTGTGGAAATGTATTCTAGCAATGTTCAATGATTATTAAAGCCTTTTAGAATAATCCTATACCACTTGCTTTCAAATCTAATCTAAATGGCATTTATAAATGTTTCTGTTGTTTAAGTTAGAGGAGGAGGAAGAGGGAAGGAAGAGGTGACAGCTTTCAGAAGAAGCTTGGAAGTGGGAACTTAATAATGAGCATCCTGGCAACCTAAAGAGGCTTTTCACAAGTAAAGGAGAAGGTGGGAGCCTAATGTTGTGGCAGAGGGCAAATGTGACAGAAATGCAGAGCATATCCATGATTTTGTGGTGTTGAAAGAATATGTCTGTACTGTGAAATAAGAAAGATTGTTACACTTGATGCCTCTGCTGTTATTTGGAATTGTGGTTTTCTTAATTCTAGTGAGCCTTCTTATGACAGCGTTACCTTGTTTCACTGCTGAATAGGATCTATCCCTAAATCATGTTTTTCTGAGTTTTTAAGTTCTGTCAGCTGCCTTTAGTATCACTTATAAAATGCTACCGCATATTGGTTGTATGTTAGTGGTGGCCACCAGGGTTTCATACACAACTGTAGACAATAATTGGCTTTTCTTATCTGCCTCAGTGGCCACAGAACTCAGTTTCTTATCACCCCTCCTACTCAGTGTACTGTAAGTTTGCAAGGTGCAGAGAAGGTTGGAGTTGCAGTACTGTTGTAAATGCTGATATTTCTGTTGTTTGGAGTCTGTTTGGTCAATTAGTTTTCTGAGCACCAGCTAGTACTAGCATGTGTCTGGGTGTGACAGATGACTGGTTAATGCAGATTTGAACCCATTGACAGGGAAACAAAGATGTTAAAAATATCTTCTGTGAGTGCAGGACTCTGAATATTACTATTTGTTTGGATAACTGTAGTGAAGGCAGTGCCCCTTTTCTGTGCCTTTACATGGTGGTTGCAACCTTCATTTTGTGAACTTACCATCTCTGTGTCTGTCATTCCAGGTCATCTACTGAGATACATTTTAGGTTAAATCAGAAGTTGTCACATATCAAACTGGGAGTCATTTACACACACGTTTAGGTGTCATGGAGGAGCCATTTGAAGCCACTGTAGCGAGCTTTAATTTCTGCAAGATGATTGTTGAATAGGTATCCTACAGGCTGCTCATCTTCTTGTGATTTATGTAAATAATTTTTCTGGTACAATGAAGCTGTAAGTCCTGCTTTTAAACATTCCAAAGAAGTTACTGGATCCTTTTAGTGATCCTTAATGTCAAAGACCTAATGTTGCTGATGTATAACCAAGTACTGACCAAGATGATAAATTATTGCTGAAATGGCTAAATGAGCTTTTTATGTTGCTATTGATCATGGAGCTTAGTGAGCTTTCAAAATAAATTATGTATAATATACTACCAGGTTGATTTGGATGTTGTATTTGGGACTAGCCAGTGAAAGTTCTGATATTCTGAAAGTCTTGATTCAAATGTATCCTTCTAGAAATTGTTAGTTTAGATGTCTAAACTGATCTTCAGAGGATGAATATTCACATCCTCAAAAATAGCTTTCCACTATTCAGAGTGGAAACAAGAGTGTTAAGCCTTCAAAATAACTAGCCAGTCATAAAACCACAATTGCCTGTACTGAGCAAGACTTGGAGTGATAACCTGCTCTGTGTAACTAAAGATTTGATAGTCTCTCTCCTTTCTGGCCAGTGTCCGTACTATTGTAGCTATTTATACAACATGGATGTGTGAGACAAGGTATGCTATGTGCTTCCCAAATGACTGTACAATAGGATTTCTGCTTTCTGAACAATCTGTAATTATATGGTGATTTTTTCTTTCAGAAGAATAAAGATCTGAAATTAGAATTTGGACTATGTCCCCTTCTGAGGTTTTAATTGCAGTCTGATGTATGATTTGGAAAAATAATTTGCCAGTTTTAGTACCTTCCACAAAAGGTCTCATTGTTGCTTAGGAACCAACATAATGTCCGTGAAAAGTACTATTCACGTTAGATGGTAAAAGGGTTTCATCTGAAACATATATCTCCTGAATCAGAATAGATATGTCAGTGCTTGTAAGCCATCAAAAAGAGCTGTGGAGATATGTGAACTCCTGCAGTATTGGTAAGAATATATTTTACTGTCTGACTACCTCAAAGTTTCCTTAGAACACCATAAGCTCTAATTAACTCAAAACTAACCAGAAAATGAGTTGTGGAGAGACAACTGAAATGTCTCTCTTAACACGCTTTTTATCAGACTTCCTTGTTATAACTATGGCAGAGCAGACCTATGTGAGGAGCTACTATTGGTTTGCTGCTGTGTGGGTGGTTTTGTTTCTATTTGGCAGATGGAAGGCAGCTCTCTGCCATAATTATGTCTCTGCTGTAGTACTTTTATTGCTAGCAAATACTTTGACCAAGTTAGTTGCAAAAAGTTAGTTGACACAGAAGGGACCACTCTAAGAAATGTAAATTAAATTTTTTACTTTTTTCCCCAGTTATAAATACCAAGTATTCTATCAAAGTATCTAAATTAATGCTGAAGAAAATTTATCTGGGTATTTGAAAAAAACAAGACTAAGGAAGAATGCATGTCTATTCTCAAACCATTCTTCCTGCAAATTACTTTATTAATCAGAAATAATTATGAACTAAGATGCAGTAGTTTAGAGAAAGATAGCGCTCTTCCACAGCAAGCACCAACTGAGAGAGATCAAGCTATGATAGAATAAACAAATATTCTGGGTCAGTTCCAGACTTGTTCTACCTCATGACCTTTTTTTAACCTCTCTCATAAGCCATTTTTTCCCTGCTGTGACAATGATGCTTGGAAATTTTGGTTTGTCCAAATTCACTCACTTTCCAACTAATTCTACATTGTTGTACATCATCAAGAGTTGGCAGTGTCCATTCCGTGCTGTGTATTCTACCTTAACCTTGTTATGGTACACATCTTTGCATGAAACGTAGTGAATGGAACAAAATCCACTTTAGAGTAGATAGAGTGAAATCAGAGACCACAGAAATATTGAACAGCTTTGGTTTTTTAATCAGTGGAGCCTGTATCTATAAAGCCTAATAAGTTTTAGTATTTCTTGGTGTAATATAAACAGTTTAAAAGGTTGAATGAAGTGAACACTTTCTACAGATAACTATTCTGCAAGAACATTGTGCCATTTTTTTAAAAAGAAACTTTGTCGAGTACTTACAAAATATATAACACATTATTGTTATTTTAATACCAAGAATTTGGTTTAAGACCTGCAGATTTTCTACTAAAAAAAGTACCTCTCTTTAGCAGTGACAACATATAATTTACATAAAGTTAATTACAGTAACTCAGATCAAAGCAGCTCCAGAAGGCATACGTCCCACTCAAAAACAAAATAAACATTTCAGTAATGTCCTACTCACACTGTTGGAAGAAAAATGCTAGAATATGAATTAAAATTTTACCTGTGTCCTCTTGTTACTTGGTTTTACCGGTGAAGAGTGCTATCTTTGTTACTGATGTGCTCCTTTTAAAGATCTGAATAGGTTTTCTGGTGATTGCTCTCTGTGGCATCTTTTATGCAGGTGCTTCTTGTTGCTAAGAGATCAGTTGCTTAGAGATGGAAGTTTGTTTTTTTTGTAATAGATCAGGGGCCATTGCTATTGAAAAGAAAATTTTGTAATTTTACCTCTACAGCTCACTGTATCTGCTGGAAAATAGCTAATGATAGAGATACACATGCCTAATGCTGATTAGAATTGTAACTGGAGAGTAAAACAGAAAAGTAAACAAAGTTGATAATTATGTTTGATGGCTCTGAGTATCAAGGAAAGAGATTTGTCATTTAACTGGAGGTGCAACTGGCAGAAACCATATTAATTCTTTGCCTAGCATATCTAAATGTATTTTTGATTTCCAACAGAAAGGAAGAAAAGTCAAAAAGTTTTATTCAAAAAATTGGGATGCACAAAGTTGTTAATAACATTTTGGAAGATACAGTCCTGCACTGACATTGGAAAGGTCTTACTGTCTATCCTACATATTTTTGTATATACTGTTTCCTTTACATTCCCAGTAGGTTTGGTAACTCTTTGGAATTACTATACAAACTAAAGGCTGGTTTCTCTGCTTTGTGATGCTTCTCTTTTTTGCTGCAGTCTTAGGCAACGTGAACAAACTTAACTTATGAAAATCCAAATGTTTTCAAGAACTGCATTAAGCAATTACAGGAAACATTAAAGTAATGACCAAATATCTACAGGAAAAGGTGATGATGTTATTAAAAGATGAGACTAACACAGAAGTATGAAAAGGGTACTCGTGCCTGTTACTTACTGTTTTGAAACACCAACAGAAGTCTGAATTTTCTCAATTTCTGCCATGGGAAATCCTTAGCTGACCCCGCTGCGTCTTCTATAAATTTACCCCTATGAGTCCAAATAGACTGTTTTGTGAAATAGGTCAAAATCATCTTTTTTTCTTAATGCTCTCAAGTTTAGAGAATCCAGTCACTCAAGTCTGTTTTCAGCAAGGCTGTGCTATGTCCTCTGGCAGTAAGACACTATGCATCCTTGTCTTTCATTGTCAGGCCACAAATGTAAAAGATTCCCGTAAAATGTTTTCATTCTTCTTTTTCTGAATTCACTCAAGGCTTTAGCATTAGCATTTAAAAGGAATAAATAAAACAAATTAGAGCACTTAATAAGAACACCCATCTAATGGGTAAAAGGGTCTTATATCTAAAGGACTATGATCTCACTTGGAACAAAAGGTATTTAAGAGTTACGTACAATAGTTCTAGTGATGGAATATTTTTAACTTGAGGAAGGATGGAAGAGGCCTACAATTTTATTGAATGTGAAATCTCTTTTGAGAAGCCTTTCTTAAAGTAAGTAAATAACTAAATAATGCAGACAGTTTGGGGAGAATAAGGACTGAATTCATGCGGAAATGCTGCCGGCATTACTGCAACCTCATTGAAGATACACAGCTTACACAACCAGAAGCCAACATAATTTCAGTCTAAGAACTGAACTCCTGTTCTTTTTCCGTGTACACACACTCTTCCATATCTATTTATTATGCAGAGACTTGTTCAGAGTACAAGCAGAAATGGGCAGAACTGTAGTGAACAATTCCATTGTGTCCTGTATTTAGAGCTGGTCACAATAATGGTTAAAACCTGTTGCATAGTATCTGCTGCTATGAAAGTGTTAAAATTACTTTGTTTTATTTCAAAAAGAGATGATAGGTGTTTTTAAGCCTACCTAAATGTACCCCATGTTTTGATCAAAAGTCAAACTCAGTATTTTTTACCACTGCAAACACGTCATTGGTTTTGTTTTTTCTGTCTAGAATATAAAGGCAAGTTATGATACCTCAAACTCTTGTGTGGTTGCAGCTGTCACTCACTGACTTTGGAGATGGTGTATTGTTTTATAGGTGTTGGGCCAGGCTGTAGCATGAGGGAAACACGGCTATTGGAAAAAGAGCTCTGGGAGGCATTACTTTCATTACTGCTGAATTGTAATTAAAACAAATATTAGCTTAATTTGGAACCACCTATGTCCTTAGATATTCTTTATTATACACGCAAATGGTAAGAACAAACTACTGAACTACTCATATTATTTTGAAAAGTTTCAGAATGAGGAGTTTGGTAAAATAAGAAGTTAATGTAAGGAATGTGAAACCAATACAATTTCTTTCTTTGTCAGCATGTGTTGCTTGAGGTTTAGGGGAGTCCCAAGAATCACCTGGCCACTTTCTCACACAAACACATTTTGTTTCCCTGCTCTATGATAATTTATTTAGTGAAAAGTACCGATTTCTAAAAATGAAAAATCTGGTAAAGTTTTGTTGGGACGACTCCTTCTGTCTGTGCTGTGTATCTACTTACTGATATAAAGAATCTGTACATGAATTGCAATTCAGGGTCAAGAAGCCCATTGAATTGGTCATGAAGAAGTTGCAAAAGGGGTTAAATAATGTGAAAATACTTGTTTATACTTAAACTAGGTTTTGTCAAGACAGACTTCTGTGGGATATATCTTTAAATCAAATATTATTTCCATATAACAGAGAAAATGTATTTAAGTTCTTTCATGCCAAAGAATTCCTGGAACTCTGTATAATGCAACCAGAATGATTGGACTTGTTGTTCACTACAAAGATCTATGGTTGAATACTACAAATTCTTCAGAGCCTGAGTAGGCATTCACTGAATTAACAAAGTTCTTTTTTATAGCGTTAAAAATAAGGCAGGGTTTTTTCCCTAAATATTTTTCAATAGACTTTTGAGGAAAAAGGATGAGAAATGTGCTTCATAGTTGAGCAGAAGGGTATGCAACCCTGCAGGGACCCCGTGGGTCATATGGTAGAATTGATTAGGGTTCTGTTTTAGTAATAAGGTCTTGAATCTGATCTAGTAACTATGTAGGAAGAAAAAACTTTAATTAAATTAGTGGAAATGAAATCACTAATACAAGAATTAGTAATGGTGAAACTTATGAGGATGGGATCAGGCTCAGATCTTGATTCTTTTTATGTCCTGATGGCTTCACTGCAGTCATTAGGGTATGATATAAATGCTTGTCTTACCCCACGGATGGATAGCCACTGGTAAATCTGCCCCTAATATACACCATGTTGTTTTAGGATAAAAGGAAACAAAGATATCTGTATGAACATAGACTGTCAGCACAAGGTCATGCTAAAGATCCATCTAGTTTGGTGCTCCATCTCAGATACTGGCTAAAACCAGATACCAAGAGAAGAGTATAAGCACTGGGCAAATATATATACTTTCCTCTCCCTGCCTTCTGTCCACTATTTAAGGATAAAGGAATTCAAAGTGACAGTCTTAGCCATCCCTGTGTTTGCAGTAATGGCTACCTGTCTTTTTCTAGGAGCTTCAGGAAAGACATTGTAGTAATCTAACCAGGCATTTACTTCCACTTTTTTTCTTAACTTCCCACATGTACTATTTTCCTGTTATCCTAAACAAGTCAGTTGTCAAGGACTAAGAGAGCTGAGACTATGGCAAGTATCTGTATTCAAATACTTCCTGTGCTACTTCAGAAGTGTGTATCAGCCATGGGAAGAGCTAAGGTTAAAACTATCAGGTGTTCTTACTGGTGAGCAAAATTGTTCAACAAAACATACACTGGATATGTCAAAGCTCATAATTCCCTTATATTGGGTGAACTGCTCACAATTTTTGTTTGTTTTGATGTGCACAATACAGCAGAACGTTTGCAGGCAATCTGCTTTTAGCCAGTCTTCCATTTCCAGTCGAGACTTGCAGCACTGCCTTGGTAGGTGCCTGAGTGCTACTTCTAAGCAGCTTCTTCATTTGGCCGGCACCCACTGCACTCTCAAACCTGTTTATGTCTCTTCCATCAGCATTTCTGTGAGTTATTCTTTCACCCTTTTACAATAATGTATCTATTCATTGTCATAAATTCACCCTTTCAAAGAACTGTGTACATATGCAGGTGTATTTTGAGGGAGTTAGTAGCACACAATATTGGAAATCACTCATTTCACACTTTGTGCAGGAATTTTTCTTATGCAGTGTCGTGGAAGGAGCTGGCCTATTTGGCTGTTCTAACATGATAGTCAGTGCAGAGATGATCTCCTTTTTTTGCCTCTCCAGCGAAGTTTTCTTAATGCAAATTAGGGTTCAGCTTCTCTAGCTAACGTCAATTTAGAAAGATCACCTAAGGACTCCTGTATCATGGGATTGACTGGAAACCATTTATACTGCCCACAGTTTTCCTTTCATGCCTAGCTTTAGAAGATTGATATCACTTGCAGTTCTAACACCAAGCTGATTTGGCAATTCTGTTTCTCAGATCTTCAATACTTGCTTTCTAGGGCATCTTCTAAAACTCCCAAACTTTAGAATGTATTGGAAAGTGTATAGGGTATAATGCTGTTGGCTCTGTAGTTATAGTTTTCCCTATATTGCATACAAAAGGCTATATACTCAGAGGAGTACTAGGAAGACAGTAAAGTTCAATGGGGTTTCCACTCAAAACAATGAGATTTTTGTCCTGACTTCAGTGGGAATATGATAAGATGTCCTTTAAAGTATATGGAGAGATGATAAGGTAAGGTTCCAGGAAATGGATTTTAAAGTTTGATTGTTAAGGCTTGACTTACTTCTGCCTATTTTTAACTCAAAATCTCTCGGAAATCAAGCATATCTTAGTGGTGTGTATTAGTAACTTATTCTTGTTACTAATTCATGGTTACCTACAAAACAATTTCACTTATCTGCCATGTTTTCCAAATATACCTTACAAGGTCATTTTTTTTTTAAATGATCAAAGGGGTCCTAGGGCTGAATGGATATATTGGGCTTTGAGATCCTTGAAGGAAAAAAAAAAAGGAAAAAAAAGAAAAAAGTATTGCAGGGTTAAGTTACTATTGCCTTTTGAAATAGGAATTAGATAGTGGTTATTCAGCACTGTTCTTGCCTATTAAAAGGACTTAAACCTTGTAATCAAATGAAACTGGCTTTTCTTGGTGACTCCCCCCAGAATCACTCTTATTCTGTCCACATTGGTTGGTAGAATAGCATTAAAAAACTCTTACTGCAAGTCAAAATGGAAACAGTTAACAATATGGGTATTTTTTTCCTATTAGTCTGCCTGCATAAGTTCAGATCTTCAGACTATTGTAGACTACGCTTGTTAATTCAAGAAGTACTACTTATTTTGAAGATGGGGACAGTGTGTTCTTGTCACAGGCAGAAGCAGCTGTAATGAAGTATTATAGGAACAGGTCATGGACATGCTATCTAAAACTAATTCTGTATTAAGTATCTGAGCATATACACTTTCAGCTTGTTAGCTGTTCAACTTGTTTACCTTTTTTTTCTGCCTGAATTCGTATTGCAGCTGGTGAGAAAAAGGAAGAGGTGTGTGAAGCCTTCTTTGTCCTTGATTTGCAGGTACTGGTGAGGACTACATGAGATTTTCTCTCTTTGTCCATGGATATAAAACTAATTTGAGAGCAGCTATTTGGGGTGTAGCAAAAGGTGCTTTGAGAGGCACTCTATTCCCTTGTCATGGAAGAATCTGCAGGCTATTCAGAGTAGTTTAGGATGAGTCTTCAGATTGCTGCAGGCTTCTTTGACAGCTAAATAATCTTTTTTTTCCTTTTTTTTTTTTTTTGAGTAAACTGCTGCTGCAGTTGAATGACTATCTCTGCAAGTCTTGTGCAGCATTCTCTTATGTGATGACTGCAATAAAAGTGATACTGAACTTGTACTTGAATGTGCAGCCACAGAGGCAGAGTACATTCTATTGAACCTTTAAACCACTTCCCCCACTTTCTTCCAGTTTAATTTCTTTAAGTAATATGCATGCTATGCAACTATTTCTTATTATTGTTTATAAGAACCTGATTTACTCAGGATTTTATCACACTGATTCAATGTTCATATAATCTACTTTACATTGTAACTGCTTGAATGCCTGAGCAGTTCATGCCAGTAAATTAATTCCCTCTTTTGCACAACATGAGGTTTAAAACAATTCATCATAGAGTTGGAAAATGTAAAAGTTCTTTCATATAGTAAACGTTTTCATTTATAAAATGGTATACATGTATATGAGAACATATATGATTAAAAGCTCATCTTGTGTTACATTAATATAACTAAACATATATATGTGGGTCCACTGTACTAGTAGCAGTCTCCTTTTCTGTGGTTTGGGTATATTTTTCTCACCCTGTTGGCAGGATTCAGGTCATTCTGTCTGTCTTTGAGGGAAAGTTCCCAAAGAGATAATACACTATTGCTAGGTATCTCTTCCATTGTTAAGATTTTTCCTTACTTCTGGAGCTTGTCTGTTGCTGCTTCCCTCTTCAGAGATTTAAACTGCTTAGCACTAATTGATCCTACTTGATGGACTGGTCAACAAACCTCCTCCCTTATCATAGAATAGAATCACAGAATGGTTTGGTTTGGCAGGGACCTTAAAGATCATCTAGTTCCAACCCCCCTGCCACAGACAGGGACACCTTCGACTAGCCCAGGTTGCCCAAAGCCCTGTCCAACCTGGCCTTAAACCCTGCCAGGGAGGGGGCAGCCACAGCTTCTCTAGGCAACCTGTGCTAGTCTCTCACTACTCTCACAGTAAAGAATTTCTTCCTATGTCTAATCTGAATCTACCCTCTTTTAGTTTACAACCATTACCCCTCATCCTATCCCTACACCCCCTGATAAAGAGTTCCTCCCCAGCTTTCCTGTAGCCCCTTTAAGTACTGGGAGGCCACTATAATGTCTCCCCAGAGCCTTCTCTTCTCCAGGCTGAACAACCCCAACTCTCTCAGCCTGTCCTCACAGGGGGCTGCAGCCCCCTGATCATCTCCGTGGCCTCCTCTGGACCCACTCAAGCAGGTCCATGTCCTTCTGATGTTGGGACCCCAGAGCTGGACACAGCACTACAGGTGGGATCTCATGAGAGCAGAGTAGAGGGGGAGAATCCCCTCCCTCACCCTGCTGACCACACTTCTCCTGATGCAGCCCAGGACACAGTTGGCTTTCTGGGCTGAGTGCACACTGCTGGCTCACAGTCAGTTTTCCACCCACTAACACCCCCAAGTCCTTCTCCTCAGGGCTGCTCTCAATCCACTCATCACCCAGCCTGTATTTGTGCTTGGGATTGCCCTGACCCATGGGCAGGACCTTGCACTTGGCCTTGTTGAACCTCAGGAGTTTTCCCTAACTCCTATCAGTTTATGCTATAGAGAACAAGGGAAGATTGGGACTATCTGCCTCTTTGAGCTTTCTTTGTGCTTTAATTTCAGTTTCTTGACCTGCTTTTAAGGTGAAAGATAGGATTGCAGTCTTGAAGGAATACTGAGGTGTAGTTTCTTGCCCTTTGGCCATATAATCACTGTGTATTGGCCAGGTGCTGGCACTACTTTCCTACTCATTGGGATCATTCCAGATATAGGAGTCAATGGGTCCACTAAGGCCACTGTACTTTCATGTTCTTGTGGAGATGATTTCAGCAGCTTGAATACACTTGCTGACTATTGGTGCCACTTTTAGAAAAATGGTCCAGTATCTGCTTAATTTTCCCAAGCAAATTTCTGTTATTTGGCCATTATTGTGGGAACAGGAGTCCACTGTACTTTTGTTGTGTCACATAGAATTCTTTCTAATGGTAACTTGGGTATATTGTGGGATGATTCAGGCATTTTTTTAACAAATAGGGATGCTTTCCACCACAAGTTCAAAACAAAAATGTTAAACTTTTGCTAAAAGGAAAAGTATAGCCAGTCCTCTAGTGCATATAATCCCAGCCAGTCAAAGCTATCATTGTAAGAGTGCTTTCAGATCAGAACATTTTCAGTGCTGAAGGTGCTGCAGGCATTTCCTCAGTAGAATTAAAACACTCAATACAATACTCAAGTTTAGCTTGGAAAGAAGGTACGCAATAATCAAATGAAAATGCTATTAACCACTTCTAGTTGTTCTGAATCCTCTAAACTTCTTCAAGTGCTGTTGGTTATTTTGCTAATGGTACCGATTCCTCTGTCAAGACAGCCTTGGGGACACAAGCTCTGAAGTGCACAGGGTTCACAGAAGCCTCTCTGCACCTGCTTTCTAACCATTGTACTACTTGAAGGCGTAGCAGGTTTGCAAAAGCAATTTTCTGTGCAAAGGACTTATTGCTTATATAAGAGGGTTTTTCAGTAAGTGGTTTTTTTTACTGTTATATAAATTTTCCTGTACATCAGTTCAAGTTATGAAGTATTTTGTGACTGATCAGCTTCTCATAAAATGCTGGATTTGTTTTCATTTGTGCTGTTTTGGCAAATACAAGAAGTAAATGTTTTGAAATGGTCTATTGAGAAAAAAAATACCATAAACTTAATGAATCTAGTTTAAAGCTGTGTAGAATTTCAGGTTGAAAATGCTCCTTTAAAATAATACCCTCTGTGTTGAAACATATTGTTCTAAGCTTCTGTATTACCTTGACCTTGTAAAGGCCAAAAGTCAGTTTTGTAGAAACGCACATTTTGTATGTTTAGGCCCTCTCATGTAAGTGTTTGATGGAATATTACAACTTCATGCTATATAACACGGTGCAATAATTGTAATTTTCTGCAGAAGAACCTGCTGGTAAAACCAAAATAGTTACATGTGATTATGTACCAAACCAAACAAAATTGCCCTTTTCTTGTAGGCTCAGAATTCACAGACTCTGAGGGAATAATCTAGCATGTGACCTAGAGTATATCCCAACTTCTGTGATCTGTAAAAAAATATTTTTTACTTTAAAGTTATATGAGGTAAGTATGTTAATCTGGGTCCCTTTTGATGAGCTATGAAATGCAAACAAAGCAGAATTTATTGTAGCCTGCACAGGTGAGACTTCTGAATCCTCTGTGATTATGTTTATCAGCTACTCTTACAATGAAATGTTAACTTGTCTGTTACAGAATTGCTCTTAATTACTGGTGTGTGTACACAAGCAAAATGCAATGTGTTTTCTGAAAACCTAGTTCTAATAAGCTAACCTCAATTTGAAGAAGGAGTGCTGAAATTTATTCCCCTGAAGAGACATGTTTGCTGAAGATTTATGTCTAAAACAGCAGCATAATGGAAACAGTGCAAAATCCTCCTTGCATGCTCCGTGTTTGGTGGAATCCAGTGAGTTTTAATACCTGAAACAATCAGGATTATTAGCAGTTCTAAATAAAGCTTTTGTACATAGTCTCACAACATCACTGCACAGTGCAGTACTCCACAGTAATACTTAAGCTAATTCTGAAGGAAATACCTTGGCGGCTGCTAGCAGAATGACCATGTTAGTTTGGTGCTCTGCCTGTGATACTTCACTCTGCTTCTTAGTAAATGTTCTCAGATGGAAGTTTCTCTGCTGTGGTTGGGTGACTGTAACCCCTGGCTTTGCTGTTCAAGATAAAATGGCAGGTATATGTAATGAAGAGGAAATCTCCTCGTCCATAATTTTCTTAATGATTTTGATTATATTTTTAGGCTCAGGAGATGCCAGGTCCAGTAATGTTCTATAAAAACTAAAAACTGATCAAAGGCTTGAGTGCTAAGAAGTAAAAGTCAGGTTAGAGTGTTCTAGATTATGAATGTTCTTTTTTAATGAATAACCAAACCGGTCATTGTGGCTTTGCTTCATATAAAAATTGCTATGTTCAATAATCCTCATCTCTGTTTGCCAGCAGACTCCCTACATACCTGTAATAGATGCTGATCTAATCCTGTAAAACATGTGATAATCACTCATGCATAAGAACATTAATTTTAAAATTAGCATTTAAATAGACAAACAGGCAGCTTTTCATAGTCAGTTAGCTATGCAAAAACATTCATCAGTCTCCAAATTGTATCAAGAAAAGAATATTAAAAAAAAAAAAATAATCCCAGGATTAAACCCATAATGAGGCTGCATCTGATCTCTGCTGGAAGAGTAATGTATTGTGGTGAATCACTCTAGAACTGTCAATTTTTTTTTTCTTTTTTAAAGTAGATGATTTGGCTGGGGAGATGCTACAGTTCTTCCTCACTGCTAAACTTGCTTTACCTGGTATCTTAAGTACTGATAATCCAGTTTTCCCACTTGAAGGAGCTGTATAATCGTGTTTAATTGCATTGATATTAAACCTATCCTAACATTAGTTGTAAAATCTGTATCTAGATAGATAAGAAATACACTAAATTTTGTGTTCACTTCTGTTATGGGGGAAAGGCTAAAACTTTTTTAAGGAAATGCAGTGATTTTTTTCCCCCCCCTACTTTAATCTGTATGTGTAAGTGACAAGTAGGCCATAATCAGAAACTGAGCAAAAAATAAAAATAGAAAACACAATAAATAAGCTCTGTTACATGAAAATAGAAACCAATATCTGGTAGAAGTTAAACTCCTATTTTACTTTCTTCATCATATTCATCCATCCATACATAGAGACATGGGGAGCTTTTTTGCCCTATCAGCAGTTGAGTCTGTTCTGAATGAAGATAATGGTCTGTCCATTAGTGTAATTTGGAGTTGAGTCATAACTGAGAGTGCAAATGAATGACAATGTACAATACATTAAGCAAAAACTCCTTGTTCTCTCTGGTTATAGATATTTGGTCTGGTTTCCTAACAGTCCTTTTCATTGTCACAGATGAACTCTTAAAGTCTTCTCTTGGTATAGCCAGCGAATAACTGCAAGGTTCTAAAAAGAAACTTCCTGGCTGAATAGGCTGTTCTGATTACTTTCTTTACAAGGTGCAGGATACAAATAGAAGGCCCTGGGTTGGTGTCAGTACTACTTTTCTGTGTTCTTGGTAATGCTGCTCGGTATGACAAAAAGTCAGTATCACATCCTGTAGACATATTTTGTTTAAACAAACAAGAAAACAAAAAAAAGCAGAGGGGGTGCATGCTCCTACTAAAGAAGATTTTATTGAAATAGATGCATAAAATAGTTTATGCAGGAACAATGCACAATTTTTGAAGTGACAGTGCAAAAGTAACCACACAATAATAAAACGGGGGGAACAGCAGAAACAAATGGAAGGGATGAATATCCTGGGCACTTCTTGTTTGTGATGCAATTCATTTTTCTTTCTTCAAGAAAAGACCCTTGATAAAAGCAAGCAATAAAAAAGAGCTTGGGAAATGAAAAAGTGTGTTTCTGAAAGAAAAGATTTTTTTCTTTAGGTCTATTTGTCATTGTTGACACAAAGATCCAAATCTTTATTTAGAAGTAAGAACAGAAGTGGGAAGAGTGTGCAATTGTATACCATAGTGACAAAAACTGTTAAAAGGCAAGTTACCAATATGGTTCTGAGAATCATAAACTAACTTTGCAGTGATCTCCACTAAAATATTTCCTGAATGACCTACTAATTGGCTGTTACATTAGAAAATACGGTAGTACATATGTAGAAAACAACACCAGTTGTGCTGCTGTGCCAGTTGCCTTTATCCTGTAATTAAATCCTTCATTTATAATTTTTTGTTAAGCTTTAAATACACCCATTTTACATCTTGGTTTTTGAGTTGCTGCACTAAGACTGGCAACTACACTTAGCTCCCTGGTTCCTCTTCTATGGAAACGCTGAATGGCATAGTATAGGTTACACAGCAAAAAATGTTAGCTTAAGGCTAGAAGACCATATAGTAAAAAAGGCTGTATAGCAGAAAAGGTTGAGCTCAGCTGCCCACATACTCTCTTGCTGTTATGTGTAATATAAAATGTACCTGCCAGTACAACCTCCTGCTGCTATCAATAATATTATTAGATCTGATTATTACTCCCAACCTCTTCCTTATAAGAGGACCTCTTCACCTGCAGAAGGTGTAGATGCTCAGCACCTTTGAGACTGCAGTCCTATAGGATCCAGTCTGTCAGGGACATGCGCAAGTCTGATAAAATAACTCTTTTCTTAAAAATCTTTCTGACTTCATCTACTTGTTTAGAAAATTACTGTTTTTTGAGTCATGATCTGTGGCATTTATTATCCTTTTGTGGTATCTTCAGATCTTTTAATGTGGAGACAAGGAACATAAATTCAGACAGTGCAGTCTGAGGGGGTTCTTCCCAGACATGGAATGTGCCCAATTGCTTGCTTGTTGACGTGGGCTGTAGCTACAATGCCTGTAAAGGAACTAAGTATTCTGCCAGAGTGCCCCCTCCATCCTGTATTCCCAGAACAATTTGAATGTTGTGTCATAGCCATGTGCCATTTTGAGATCTGCACAGACTTGCACATTTTCTACTCTGCAAATTAAGACATACACAGCTCTGAAACAAGGGTGTTTGGGGGAGGGGGAGAGAACATTCCCCTTCTTCTTCCTGGAAATCTCAGTGCCTTCCACACGTTCTCCCTAAATAAGGAAAAATATTCGAAATACAATTTTATGTGTGTACTTGCTATTATTGAGCTATATGTGCAGCTTTCCTGAAAATTGTGCATCTAGATAATTTATATAAAAAGCCCCTACTTTAAATTTGAAGTCTAATCTAATAATAAAAATCTAATATATGAGGTCTCCATCTCTTGCTTCTTTGCTTGGTTTCTACTTCTGTTGTGTTATGACCTGAGATGAGATTATAAAATCTTTGAAATAGAGACAATCTTTTAGGAAATATGTCTGAATAAGGTCTATCTTAGTATCCCACTTTCCCTGACTGGTAATACTGCTATGGATATGATTCATTTTCCTCCATTTTCCTTAGACACATATGTCTAAACCTGTCTTCTGGACTTGCTTTGTTAGCAGTAGAGGAAAAGCAGTCATTTCTAGGATGTGATTCATCTTGTTTTCAGGTAGAAATCTGTGTGGTTGCTTAGTTTCCATGCCTGTCTGTAAGAGGCACTAAGGTGTCACGGATAACTTATTTAAGGTTCTTTTTCAGTTAATCCAGTGTATGTGATTTTTTTTTTTTTTTTTTTATCCTGATTATGGGTAAATAGGTAATTGGTAATTATTTGGTTACTGATGGAAACTATAAATCTTCTGACTGAAGAAGATCCAATTCTAGATTATTAGTGGACTTTAAAGACAAAAATGACAGATTAATTTAAATTGCTTTAATATAGTTGTTTTTAATGTCATCCTAATGCATTATTTTACCACTATCTTTAATATAGTCTTTCAGTTACCTTTCAGTTATCCCTCAGAATCTTTAAAATTACAATGTGTTTTACTATCAGGACCTCAAAGAATATGTGCTATGATTTGAGTTGATATATAGTGCCTATAATAATCTACCTAATACAGCTAGCAATTCTTTTGTGAGTGTTCTGAGATCCCATTGCCATCTTCTCCATTTATAAATTATCCCCATGCAGTTGGTGCATTTCTTTTGCAGCTGTTTTTGTGGTTATTCTTGTGTTCAGTTTTCTGAAAGTCATAGATACCTGTAGTAAATTCATTACTGGAAATTTCTTCTGTATGATTTGTTAGATTATACAATGCTATTTCTTTCTCTTGGCTTTCTAAATAGTCTTATGATGTATATTTATGGTGTGTATAGTGTTATATCAAATTAATACATTGAAAGTGCTCAAATAGGCAAAAATAGTTTTAATTCCCTGTGAATCATAATGGTAAATAAAATGAATGACATGAAGTTAAGGAGAAACAAGCTGGAATACTGAAATTGTATTCAGTACTTCCTGATTGAAAACTACCAGGAGATACAGATAATTTTAATCAGCTCTGTGTTGTTCTATGTGCAATACTAGCTGTAAGAGGGATGGATACGATGTACAGCCAATATAATGTGGAGATTAGGAGAAATTTCTGAAGTAGAGAGGCAGCCTTAATGCTGATCTACTTGATATCCAGCTGTTTTTCTTCTTCCAGCCTGGTATCCTTGGGCCACAGAGGCATTCACACTTTCTCCTTGGATGGATTCCTGGAAAGTGGATGATGTAAGAGAGCTCCCATAGCATACAAACGCCAAATTTTTCCTGTATTGTTGCAATACCTTTACAAAAAATTGTTTGTTGTTTTGTGTGCCGCTCTCGATATAGAGACAATTTAGGTTTGATAATTTGTTTGATAATGTATATTCAGTATTTAATTCCTGGCTGGGTTTTGGGGTGGCTGAGGAGTGTCCTCCTCTTCCTTTGATTACTTACTGAACTGCAGGATCCTTTGCAAAAAGGAAGGGCTATTTTTCAAGAGTAGCTATCTGTGGATGTCTCCAGTTCTATTACTTATTTTCAGATTCCAGTGGTGGTACAAAGATGTGATAGATCTGTCAAGCCACTTACCATTTGTCATGTGTTTTGATCAGTCGCTTTTATTCCCATAGTTTAAATTATGAATGGGTGGTTGTAGCCGTGGTGTTTGAGTTGTTCTGTTTGACTTTGCTCCTTAAGTCATCTTTCTCTATGATTCAGTTTTGATTTTTTTTGTTTCTAACGTGTGTTGGAGGAATTCTGAGCAGTTTTCTGGGAAAACAGTCTTTAGCTGTCAGTACTCTAATGCATCTCTAAGGCATCTTGCTCCAAGATTATTCAAGGTTCATTCAAAGACAGTGAAACATTCTGCTGATGCCATTGAATAGTACTCTTTGTGCTGCACTACTTGCAGATATTTATGCGGTTTATTTTGAATTTTAAACACCAGCTTGGCTTACCTAGTAAGAAATTTTTTTTTTCATTGCTTTTCAATTTGTGATTTATCATTAAGACCAGATATTCCAAAGCAACAGCTGGTACAGTCTTTGTTCTGCATAAATTTATTTATTTTTGCAGCTCTGTATTAAGTAGGAATTTCTTGAAATAAGAGGTGGTACTTAAGGGATATGTTGCTGATTCCTTAAGGAGCTTTATATCCTTGTGCCACTAAAATACATAATGGAAGCTTAAAGGGGTTGGGGTATAGCTCTGGCTTTTTCAGATAGTAATTTGTTAAGCATTATCTAGCAATTCCAACTCTTTCCATACAGAATTTTTATTTGTCTGTAAAGTATTACTTGAAAGGATGTTACCCTATCTGATTAAATATTCCTATCATTAATTTCACTTATTCTAGTACTGTTCAATCTGTAATTTTTATTTTAATTGGCTGCTGTTTTGGTAATAATATACATTTGTTTAGGGCTCATCCATTTCCTGGAACTGAATTAATGATTAAGTTTTCCTGACAAAGTGTATCAATGAAAAATAATTCCACACACCTTTCTTCCTATTAATAGCTTTCACCCCAGGTTGACATACAAAACTAATTGCATAAGCCTTTCTGCAGTATTCTATAGGAGCATCCAAGGCTTCTTCCATGAAAAAACCCCCACCTCCTGTGATATAAAATAATCAGAATTATACTATTTTTTGTATGTTTTATTTTCCTATAATTGTTAAAAAGACTTCCCCCCCCGCCCCGAAAAGCAAGCTTGTGTCTCCAATATGCTATAATCTGTGTGGAATGTATGTGCAGAAATGGAGTGGGTTGCATTCTGGTGTCTGTCACTGATACAAGCCTGAAGTAATTCTGTGGGGTGAGGTTAATCATGGAGCTTAGTGTAGTCTGAATCACTGTAAGTCTGCTATTGTGGCTGACCTACAGTTATTGCAAAGACATTTCAAACCTACGTATTCCCTTTTTCCAAACATGAATAGACTAGGACCTAATATGAATTTCAAAATGAAGCCTTTCTTTTTGCATGTGGTCAGAAGCCTTTTAACATTTTAAAGCTAAGCCTTTGCTGTAGAAACAATGTTGGTTTCAGTGCCAATATTGAATTGCAACTGGGATTTGGATGGAGAAACTCTGCAACTGCTCGGCTGCTGGTGTGCCACATGGTTTGAGCAGTGGTAAGGGAGGTGAAGAGAGGGGACGTTTATAGCTCTTCCTGTGGCTTGCCTTCCTGAGCACGTATCCATGCTGAACGTAGAGTTGCAGCAGTTGCCGCTATCAACTATTGCAAAGAAAAGCACAAGAAACTTACTGAAAAGCATTAACTGTTCGTCAGTTTGAGAGTCCAAAGAATGCTCTTCCCCTTCTACTTTGTAGGTTTGGAAAGCAGAGTAGATTGGAATCCTAAAACAAATATATTAAACCTCTATCATATTTCCTGAGAAGAAGGGGATTCAATAAAATCTGTCAGTTATCATGGGAGGTTATGAAAGCTTTATAAGACCCTTTTTCACTTTAATAGTTCAGGAAAAGAGATTACCTTCTTTCTAATAGCATTCATAAAGATTATCATCTGTATACTCTTTTAATGGCATCATTAGAGGAAGTTTGGTTAATCTATT
Source organism: Strix aluco (assembly GCF_031877795.1). Classification (NCBI taxonomy): domain Eukaryota; kingdom Metazoa; phylum Chordata; class Aves; order Strigiformes; family Strigidae; genus Strix; species Strix aluco. The sequence continues at coordinate 24,301,474 of NC_133942.1, read as the reverse complement.
TTGTAAGAGCATCATCCTCAGCAACTCAGTCCATCTCTCAGCATTAGTTATCCAAGGGAAAATAACATGCCAATCTCCAATGTGCTTTATCACTGGGACAGCTGCCTAAATAGATGAGATTTCAGTAATAACAATTTTTGCAAAATAAAACATCAGTGGGAGCATTAGTTAAGTGTGACACCATCTGAATACATTCTCAGGCTCAGAATAATAAGTGATATTCTTTATTATACACATCGTGTGTAATTTGGATACAAAAATACCTCTCCTAACAATTTATTTCAACTGTACGACTAAGCTGGAATTGTGAAAAGCATAACCGTGATGTCATATCTGCAGTTTACATATTTGTATTGATAGTTTCTTTCTAGTTCTCATGTAACTTGGGCAGATTTACATCATCTTTGTATGCCATGCTTCAATGCATGTCAGTCATGAAGCACATTTGTGTTAGGATATGCTTTGGAGAAACAGATTCTGAAATGCCAGGAAATAACTGAAATGCTGCTTGCTGGCGTTCTGCCTACCTCAGGGAAAAAAAAAAAAAGACTGATGGGTCTACGGGATAACAGTTTTCTCACATTGGTTTAGATGGCTACTGAGCATATTTTTTTCTGTCCTTTTGATAAAGAAACGGGAGTAAGGCTTCCAGAACTTACCAGCAGCATTCCCAAGCCTCCATTCTGCTTTGTTGATCACCAGTCTACCATTGGGACCTTTGATTTTCATCACGGGGAAGGGACAGAGTCATCAAGCGTGAAGCTGCATTGCAGTTGATGACCAGTGCTGTATGGATGGACCAAAATTTCTGGTGTGTTATATAGGGATGAGAGATCTAGAAAGAGACATAGGGCAGTAGCAGAGGATGAGGATATGGAGACATCTGGATGAAATGCTGCTTATGTGGTATGGGGAGAGACTCGGTAGAAAGCTGAGAAAGGCCTGTCCACAGCCCAGTAAGACAGCTGCTTCTGCTGCTGGAGTAGCTAATAGGACTATATAAGCACTCTGATCTTGGGAACCCCTTTGCCACAAAACTGCTGTCAGCTGATTGCTGACTTTCAAAAATTGGGTAATTTTTTGGCGGAGGTGAAACTCTTTGCGTCCTAGCAACTAAGCGCAGTACTGCGTGGGTCACCATATAGTCTGTGGTATAGGTACCAGCTTTGGAGCAATTACCAGCGTGGGGAAGAATCCTGCAGCTCTGCCAACCAAGCAGGTTCTGTACCACAGCCGTGGGTAGGATGTTCACAGTGATCCAATGGCCTGTGTTTCTTTTAATGAACAATGTTCAATTTCTTTTTGATTGTAATGCAGAGAAAATCCTGCAAGATTAGACAGATGGGGAAACAAGAGTGCTGTACTGCTTCTGTTATTCTCCAAATGGTAGCTCATGATTATTATACTCTTTTTACTCAATCATTATGCTCTGAAATGGACAATAAAGATGAAGAATTGCTGTTTGTTATGCTATATGGTCTCTGGAGTGCAGTGCTATTTATGTTCTCAGAATGCAAGATTTAGTTTGCTGTTATGATAGATGCTTACTAGTTTTATTATATCTATGAAATTATAAACTAAGCTTGCTTAAGATATAATGTCTTCTGTGAATTTCTATGCAAGGTTATATTTCTTTTTTTTTTTTCCCCTTCACAAGATTAATACTATAAGCAAAACTCAAATGTGCACTTTTATGATAAGCTAGGATATCAACTGCAGAGCGAACAAGTATTCTTATAATCTTTGTTGGTATCAGAAAGACTATTCACTTCTCAGTAGAACTTCGTGATAGCTTCAGAATAGTCTGCCAAGGCCTCAGAAGTGATTTTTCAGGAGGTTTTTACATACACGGTTTTGTTACTATTCCTTAAAATGCCTGTATTTTACTGGTGGAACACATTGTAAGACTGTTCATCCTGCAAAAAGATATGCATAGCTCTGTGATGTTAGTAGTCTTACATAAAATGGATTATCTGTAACAGTATTGTAAAGAGCTCAAGGAATAATTTAAATTTCAGTGATTTTCTTTTTCTTGGTGAACATTTCATTGGAGGCTAATAGTGGGAATATAAATAGAATCAGATCATGAAGTTGCAGTTCTGTCAATTTTTTAAATTTTTTTTTTTTTTTTGAGTAGCCAAATTAAATTTTAAATAGCGCACTGGTTTCTGAAAATACCAGTTGAGGCAGTAGATTCCTGATCTTGTTTTGTAAAATATAGAAAGCTGAAAAACTTACCGTGATATGGCAGAAGTTGAGCAGAACAGATCTGAGATAATGTAACTGGTTCCTAGACCGTCAAGTAGAAAGTATTTGCACAATACAGTGAAACTTTTTTTTCCCCCAAATCTTCAGGGTGAAAAAGGCAGTTTTTATATATTTGCAATATGTATGAGCTATCAAAGAGATCCCCATGATCCTGTTACAACTACAGCACACACAAGAGCAGACTTTTAAGACTGTGCAGTGATGGTACAGGACACCTGTTCAGAATTCTGGGGAAGAGATGGCATTGCTGGAGCGGGTCCAGAGGAGGCCACAAAGATGATCAGAAGCACCTCCCCTGTGAGGACAGGCCGAGAGAGTTGGGGTTGTTCAGCCTGGAGAAGACAAGGCTCTGGGGAGACCTTATAGCAGCCTTCCAGTACTTAAAGGGGGCTACAGGAAAGATGGGGAGGGACTCTTTATCAGGGAGTGTAGGGACAGGATGAGGGGTAATGGTTTTAAACTGAAAGAGCATGGATCTAGCTTAGATATCAGGAAGAAATTCTTCCCTGTGAGGGTGGTGAGGCCCTGGCACAGGTTGTCCAGAGAAGCTGTGGCTGCCCCCTCCCTGGCAGGGTTCAAGGCCAGGTTGGACGGGGCTTTGGGCAACCTGGGCTAGTGGAAGGTGTCCCTGCCCGGGGCAGGGGGGTTGGAACTAGGTGATCTTTAAGGTCCCTTCCAACCCAAACCATTCCATGATTCTATGCTTCTGTCCTGGTGAGCCTTACACCTTTGGAGGTATGATGATCATCTGCCTTTACGGAATGAGATGGAATGCTGTTTGTCCCCTCTACTTTCACCTTGCTCTACCTAAACCCATCATGACAGTTTGAGAAGGAAAGAGTCTCCAGTACAATGCCTGAGGACAGCAATGCTTTTTGTAGCAGTTTTTTTATTTCAGAGAGGTGAGAACTTTAATATAACGGAGTTGTTTTCCTGTCCTTGGCTTCTCTACCGTATTTAACTGACTGCAGCAGAACTGGGTGTATTAAATTCAAGTGTGATTTGACCTAATAGTTCACCCTTCAGTGCACCATGAGATTGGCATGAATTGCAGATCGATGGTGTAGTTAGAAGGGAGACAAAATGTTGTACCTGCTCAGTTGTGGAGATCTGCAGAGAACTGTCCCTTTGACAAAGCCAGGACCAAGAACCCTCTCCGGTAGGAAACCTGGCATTTAAAAGCTGTGAATTTCTTGAGATTTGAAGTAGTAACAATGTAAGAAAGCACAATTGCTTTGTCTTTGCAATTAAAATGTTAGCTTTTAAAATAACTTTTCAAAAAAATGTTCAGAGTTTAGGAACTTTCATTTTCTTCAGGAAGTCTTCATATTCGATCAAATTCCACTGTTCTTTATGACAGTGAAATTCCAGGTAATTCATTTTCTTATCTGTACTATGAGTTAATCGGGAGCAAAATTTGTTATGTTAAAGATATCTCATGTCACAGAAGAGTTGGCAGGAATCCCTTGGGAAAAGTCTGTGCTTGAGTGTCTAAAGCAACAGGTAAAGTGTGATTAGGAAATGACATTTTAGACTAGATACTAGGAAGTATTTCTTTGCAGAAGGGGTTGTTGGGTGTTGGAATGGGCTGCCCAGGGCAGTGGTGGAGTCCCCATCCCTGGAGGGGTTGAAGAGTCAGGTTGACCCAGCGCTGAGGGATCTGGTGGAGTTGGGAACTGTCAGTGTGAGGTTCATGGTTGGACTGGAGGATCTTCAGGGTCCTTTCCAACCTTGATGATTCTGTGATACGATGTTCTCAACACAGCGAAGGGCTTGTGCAAGCTGCAGAGTGACAGCGTCTGTGTAAGGATCTTTACTCCGCAGCATCACCGACCGCTTGCATCGCAGCTGTCGGCCACGAAGTTAACGAGAATCCTGATACCTGGAAAAAGTCATGTGCGAGGCGAGTGGTTTAGGAGTACTCCCTGAGGACGGGCAGGCACCAGCAGCCGCTTCCCCGTCCTGCCGGGCTCGGCGGGGACCGAGCCCCCGCCTGCCTCTTCCCCCGGCCCGCCGCCACTCCCCTGCGCCCCGCCAGCGCCCCACGGCGCCGGGGGGGGGGGGGGGGGGGAGCGGGGGCCGGGGGGCCCATAAATCCCTCCCTGGCGGCAGCGGCGGCTCGGGCTGGCCCGTCCGCAGGCAGGCGGCGGCGATGGAGGCGGCGGGCGGCCGGGCGCTGCCGTGCCTGATGGCCGCCGTGGGGCTGCTCTCGGCGCTCAGCGCCGCCGGGACGCTCTTCCTGCTGGCGCAGTGGCGGGAGCTGGGCGCGGCGCTGCGGGAGCGGGAGCTGGAGGCGGCGCGGCCGGCCGAGGCCACCGGCTCCCCGCGGGACCTGCTGCCGGCAGCCGCCGGGCCGGGGCCGCTGGCGAGGCCGGGCGCTGCCGCCGGGCGCAGCCCGCGGGGCCGCAGCAAGCGGAGCTGCCGCGGGGAGCGCGCCCGCGGGCACGCGCGCGCCGCCAGCGAGGAGCTGCTGCTGCTGCTCACCTACTCCCTCGTGCCGGTAGGGGGCGCGCGCCCGCCCACAGCGCCTGCGCGGGACGCGGCCCGGGGCGAGGGGCGCGGGCGGCGGCGCCTCACGGAGGGTGCGGAGAGAAGCGGGGCGGAGGCAGTGGTTAGCAGCGTGGATTTAGTGAAACCTCAACATTTCAGTTGCAATAAAAAGTCAGCCTTCCGGTTGCCGAGGTTTCAGATTTTTTTACCTCTCCCCCGCCGTGTTTCCTGCCCTGCAGCAGCTCGGTGAGGCACTGGGCGTGGCTTTACCATGGCAGGTGGGTGGGAGCCATGGAGCCCCTGCAGCGAGGGGGGAGTTGAAGGCAGGGTTTGAGGGGTCGGAAGAAGAGAACTGGATGGCCTTTCCCTGGCAGAACTGCACAGGTGTTTTGCACTCGCTGAAAAGATGATCCTGGCTTGGTAGGAACTAGGTCAGGTAGTTGAAATAATATACAGGTCACATAGTTGAAAAATTGTGAATAGATTGACATGAAAAGCTTTTAGGTTCTGAGTCAGAAGAAATGCAAGAAAAATATTAGTACTGAGGGAACCTGAGTGGAAGTTCTGTTCCATACGGATTGCAGGCCTAGGCCCACCACAGAGCAGAAGAGGCTAACTCAGGCTCTTCCTGATGTAACTAGTATTACTCGTCTGAAACATTTACTTACAGAAAACACCTTTTCAGTAATGTTCCACTAGCATTTTTGTTAATAAACCATTGCAATGATGACTTTACAGTGGTAACACCTCCATCAATACTAGAGCTAATGAGATTGTAGAGCACAGGTGTTCGTAGCATAGAGTTTTGATATTGCAATTGTTCGGGGTATTAGAATGAATAGTTGTGGGGTTTCTTTAGCTAAGGCCATTTATGTCCTTGTGCTTTGAGTTTGGAATTTGCAGTACAAGACTTTGGCAATTCAAAGAATGTCTTTTTATTGAGAGGCAAAACTGAAAGTGGATATTCAGTTCTAGCTTCTAATTCCACTTACCAAAGTAGCAACATTTTTAACTGGACCTTACTGGAGTGTTTAATTTTCTGTAGTCTTAAAACTACATGGTTTTGTACTCAGAGTGGTCTTAAAATTAATGTGAATAACAGACATTTCAGCTCTTTGGCAATTCAAAAAAAAAAGAAACATTATTTTAGATCGAAGTGGAATGTATATTGTTATTTTTTTGAACTGTAATTCTCAAGTTACTGTTACTGAGCAGGGTTATTTCAAATTTGAAACCTTAAATGACTTTCTAGAAACATATAGCAAAAAAATTGGGAAAAAACTATCTCTTCTTCAGAATTTTTTTGGAGGAGTTAATGTTAAAAGATTTGCTGCCCCAGTGAAATATTTTTTTGTTCTGCATGTAAGCTATTCATCAAAACGTTTAGTTAAAACTTTTTCCCATTTCTTTTAAGAAATCATCTTTGTGTTTGGCAGCTACAGCTCATTTTGTTCCATCCAAGATGAATCACTTCTCTGAGTCTAAGGGATCCACAAATAAAATTATCAGAGAAAGGATTCAGATCCTGACAGGGATTGAGCGCTGTTAATGCCATTTACTGTTAGGTGCTCAGACTTAAACCGTTAGTGGCAGTTGGATGTCTAGATAATTCTGACAGTGGCAGTTAAATATGTTACTCTGCTGTCATTGGGTAGCACATATGGATTAAATGAATTCTGTTGCCCTCGCCAAATAGCACCAAGTGACACAGTGTGTATTTTAACAGCACATGGCAAGACTATTTACTTGTGCAGCTCCTCTGTTTAAATCACCACTGAGACTACTGCTGTGTGCAATGTGCTTCATTTAAATGTACATATCCTGCAGGGAGTTGCTGGGGGGTGTGTGTGTGTGTGCCTGCCTTTTTGTTCTTACAAAATTTCCATCAAATATTTTTCATTCTGGCTGCTCAGAAGAGTGTGTGTGTGTGTGCAGACCCGCTTGCTCAAGGGGAAAAAAGTCCTTAGAAACATTTTCAAGCACAACCCCCCCCACCCCTGCATTTTTGTATCTAGCTCCCACTAATGTAATATGAAGACTCAAATACATTTTTAGTGTGAGACAAAGTTCCTTTCAATTGGTGAGATGATCCCTGCTGCCTTGGTGGGCCACAGCACGATGATTCTCCAGCCTCTGTTGAATGTGGGCCCTGAATGGAGGTTTTGCCTGAGCAGGATCTGTCTTGTAGTGGAGGCAGAGATTTCTGCAGGTATCAATGATCGGGGAGATCTGTTGTGGCCACTGTTCAGGAATCTTTGAAATAACTAGGCATCAAAAACCATATTTTAGGTTTAATACCATGAGTTTATTTTTGGTTCTGGGCCTTTCATTTACTTATGCATTTATAAATATATATGTTTATTTTGTAAGAGAATAAAACAGGAAATTGGCAAATCTGCTGCTGTAGGAAGGCTGATGAGAGGGGAACAGTCCAATAAGTTTGTGAGCAGTAAGTTTGAAAGTGAGATTTAAGGCAGTGCAAGAGGTGTGGGGGCTTATGGATATCTAATTATCTGAGTAGTTGCTTCATCGTTTAGGTTGTCTTTTTTTCTTTTTTCACCTTTTCTTCATGAGAAAACTAAGCTTTTAGCATTTAAATAAGATAGTTTTATCTGTAGCTTTTCTTCATGGCAAAGCTGATGCTGGCTGGTTGCATGACTGGTGTACTCACCTCTCATAGAGAAGCTGGACGTTCTGTTGTAGCCTATTTGCTATAACACGCTTCTTGAGTGCCATGGTTTTTGATTGTCACCTGAATTGCACTGACTGGTAAAAATAATGCTGCTGAGATAACTGGAGGGCCCGGAGGCAATTTATAATCACTTCAGAAACCTCAACGAAACCATTTAGATTAAAATGCAGTTTGAATTAGAGCACACATGGACAAAATCTATTTTACAAATTACAGGGTAGAAGCCAAGTGGTTTGGGGGGGGTGGGGGGGGAGGGGAAAGAGAACAAGCAAATTCTGATGTTCAAAACCAGTTAGCTCTTATCAATGAACTTAAAATGAGTCTAAAACTTTTAATTAAAAGAGCTGTACCAGTACAGTCTGGAATACAGTAAAATCTCAGTATGTATCTGGCAGAAGTGAAATCTGTAGTCTAATATAGTTTGAATTTGCAGAAAAAGCATACTTGCCATCAGAATAATTGTCCTTTATTTCAGTCTGTTAGATTTGTCACTTGAAGCTAATGATGCATTAATTTTAAAAATAAGGATTGACTGGCAAATAACCTTGCTAGGATTAAACATCAGTCTGCCTTTCAGATTGACTTGCGCTTGTTTGTTTTTTGGGTCTAGTGCATTCCATTATTTGTAAATAGAGTAATTGTACAAAGATTAACAAATGTGCATCTCTGGGTAAATAGTTCATAAATTATCTTACATTGCATAGCCCTGAAATAATAATCTTTTTCTTTTCTGACTATAAGCATTAGACTTCCCCAAAGAGTTGAGGTACCTCCAGTGCTCATGTTCATATTATTCTCATTTCTGCTGGATGTTTTGATGAGTTGCAAAACATTTTAGAGTGTTGACTCTCAGCATGCAGGACATATAAAGTGATTGTTTGCACTGCCAAAACCTGTGTATTTTGTAAAGATGACTTTTTAATTGATTACTTTTAGTCTACTCTAGATTAAAAGCATCTGTAAGAATGTCTCTTCTAGCTTGGTTTTTATAAAGTCTGTCATTGTTGGGGTGAAGTATTTTGAATGGACAAAGGTTCATTCCACATTTGCAGATCTTGGTTATTCCAAGGTAAGAAATTGTTTACTTGGAGCATAGGTTATCTTTCTCACTGGATATGCTATGCTGGAAAAATATCCATCATTTGATATGAATATAAGTGAAATTGAATGTAACTTTTATTGGCTGATGTTGGCTTTTAATAACTTTGATAGATTCAATGTATGGACAACCACATGTGTTTTACAGTAATGTGTGAACTTTAATGTCTAGATGATGTATGGGGTTGTCTGCCCAATATTTTTTTCATATTTTCAGTAAAGTTTAAAATGAGGTATATTGAACAGATTTCTATGAGAGAATCACTGCCTGAAGAGGTAGATGGTGTCACAATGTTACGGTGGCTCTAAACAGTTTATTCTTGCAAGCACAGAGTGGACAATTGTATCTTTCCATTTTGGAATTATTTCTGTAGGTGAAGGAAACTACATACTTTTATGGCATGGATTGTTTTCAACTTTACTTTCTTTGCAATATTAGGTCCAAGTGATGGTGGATTTATGTAACAGCACAAAAGGGATATGCTTAACAGGTATGTTTATTGCCTCTATCATTACACCTATGTTTCCTTCAGGAATACAGAATTACAATGTTTTCAACTTGAGGTCAGTGAAGATCTATGCTATTTACTCTATTAGCATTTGCATATCGATTAGGTTATTTATTAAAAAAAAAAAATAGGTGCTACTTTGGGACTAACCTATACCTACTTACTATAAATTCTGGAATTTAAGGAGCTCAGTTGATGTTACTTGAAGCTATTTCTTTCCCATGTAATTTTCATAAACAAATCTTACAGACTTGAGTGTTTAGAATAGGAGTTGAGGTTTAGTCTTGGTATTTTTGCATATGTCCCCACACTTCAAGGCTAACATGGGATGAACATACAGGGTGTAGAAACTTGCTTCTATAGTTGTAACTGCTGTGGAGTAGTAGGAGTTAGATGAGCAATGTGTTTGCCTCCCCTGCATTGGACCGTGGGAACAGGGCATTGGGTTTCACATCTTACCAGTGAGGACTTGGAATGGCTGATGGCTGGGACAAGAGAAGATGGGAGAAGTTTCTATGAGATTTGGTGAAGAGAATGTCAGGTAGTAGCCAATTTAAGGGCTATGGTCCAGCTTTGAAGCCTATAACAGACTGAGTCATGTGTTCTTTTTGGAAATGAGAAGATTAGAAATAAGCCACTTTTTATGAGTTTAAGAAAATGCATCACTTGCTGTCTGGTTTGTATTGTCAAATGGCTATACAGTCCATTTGGCTCAACTGGTTTCAACGTGAATGAGAATTACCATAGTACATACAGATACTAAATACTACTTCTGAAATTGTAGATCAGCTCTGATTGCAACTGAGGCTGAACCACAGACAACCTAAAAGTTTGTTTCTTTGTCTCCAGACTTCTGCATTCACACTACTTGGTGCCTCCTGCGACTTTTTGCTCTCTTGAAACTATTAAATTTTGTCTGTATTACTGGCTTTCTCTGCTATAGGTTTCTGTGACACTTGCTGCTTTGCAAGCAGCTTTCTTGCTTGGATAATTAAGATCCTCAGTTTTTGAGATGAGGAAGTAATGGAATGCACTAATGGATGTAACATTGTAGTGAGGAAAAAATGGTCATTTACTGGAAAATTGGCAGGAAGATGTTAGCCGATGTTACTGCCTGTACTGATTAAAAGGGATAATTGCTGTAATGGTATTATAAAATGATTTTCACTTTACTCATAAGGCTTTCTAATTAATGCTGAAAATTGTCATCTTTAGGGAAATCTAGTAATTACTGTTATTTTCTGTTGTAAAGAGTTTTGTTGAAACAAGAAGGTACTTTGGCTGGATAAAAACGTTCACAGAACTGATTTGGTTCTTTAATTGCAACTACCACCTTTCTTTGTATTTTCCTAACCTGCTTTTCCTGTGGGGTTTTTTTTGTTGTTGTTGTAATTTTTTGTTTTTCCTTTTTTTAATGTGTTTTGGGGATCACATAAGATAAATTTTGTTACAGAAACATTTTCTCGTTTACTCTTGCTTTACTCTTGCCTGCTATGCTGTCTTCTCATTAAGGCCCTATACTTGAACTAGGTCAGAGAGAGTGAGACAGATTTTGCTGAATAACTGAAGCAAGTCCAATTTCTAATACACCAGTGAGGTTCTGTGGGGAGCTTGGTCCAGTCTGGAGAACAAGGACATGTGAAAAGCCCAATTGTGATTTAGATGTAGTTAATAGGAATGACAAGACTTTTTTTTTTTTTTTTTTTCTTCTTCTTCTTCTTCTATTTAAATAGTCTGAACCCTGAACTGCAGTGAAATACCTGTAAAACTTGGAGAAGTGTAGCACGTATTTTTAATGTGTATTTTCAACAGGATTTTTAATTGTGACATTCATCAGTATTGTAAAGCTGCTATTCTTCTCCTGTAATGGAATCTTGGAGAACACTCATATAGGAAACGTAATGATTGTTGGATGCCTTGCACCCAGGGCATTGTAAAGGCACTTAAGCCCCTGACAGTGTGATTACATTGTAGAGGTGGTTGTTTGTCAAATGTTTATCAATTGAAATTTGCAAAAAGCAAAACCTCTGTGTATATGTAACTGCTTTTAAGGATACTCTTTCAGTAAGTCTGAGTTTCTGCTAATGCTCAAATAGTTATTTATAATACAAAGCAGTTAAATCCATAGGTGTTCATTTTGAAATTTGAGGGGCTTTCCTCCCCTTTTACTGTTCTGATCTAATGCTAATCAATTCAATTTGAAATTGCTTTTTGTTTTCTTGCTAGTTTAAACTCACCGTTTCTTCTTTTTTGTGTTCTTTCGCTTGTTCTTGTTGTAGGCCCACCCGGTCCCCCAGGTAAGATACTTGGACAATTGCAGTAACATTTTTGGGTAATTGAAACAGTTGCTGGTACAAAATGTTGAAATGTAGAAATGTATCTTTTATAGAATAGTCTTCCTTTGCTAATTAGAATGGGGGAGGGTTGAATGACTGCCAGCCTTTATAATTTTTGTATTTAGGTCAACTCGTGCCCTGAGAGGGTGGAAGTTTTAAACATTATACTTCTCTAGTGGAGAGAGTAGAATAGTTTCACATTTGCTAAAACATATTTGATCAAAACCAGATGGAATTAGAACTATTTAAGTAGCATTTAGCTGAAGAGATGAGTGTATATATATAAAATCCCCCCCAAGAAAACGGATATTATAATTTAACACTACAAACCTATCTTTAAAAAACATTGGTTACTGATTCCACCCTCCTACCTCCCCCACAACTTTTCCTGCTTTCTTACTTAATTCTCTTTCTGTTCTCACCCGTGGTTGCTAGGCTGTAGGGATGATTACTTGCCTGCTTTCTGTGCTGCTTTAGCTGTGGGTCTGCTTAGAACAATTCTCTGTATCGGAAAAGTATCAGGTATTTTGTTTCTGGGGCTTCAAGTAGCAACAAAGAGGGAGTGATGTCTTCTCTACCAACCAGTCATGGTTTGGCTCTGCAGTATTCTGGACAAAGTAGGTAAATGCTTTTCTTGTGTTAGATTAGTCTGGCCAATATCATAAGCAACATTAAAGCTTATGTGGCTTGTGGAAGATGTTATAGTCACTGCCAAATTCAGAAATAGGATAGGTTCCACTGTGTTTGTCCTTGGAGGGGAAAGCAAAAGGCCAATCTGTGCTGGCCTTAATGCAAAACGTGTGCAGTATTCATTTCAGTCAGTTTTCTTATCCTAAGGCCAGGGCAAAAAAGCACCTTACTGTTTGGTTTCATCGTTTTTTGTTTGTGGGTGGGTGTTCTTTGTTTGTATTGTTTGGTTTGGTTAGGAGGTGGGGGTTTTGTGTGTGGTTTTTTTGTTGGTTTTTTTCTTTTTATTTTTTTTTTTTAAGGAGGATACTCTATTGGCATGGAGAACATAATGGCCTATTAGAGGATTTTGTAGGTCTAAGGAATACATATAAAAACATACTATATGTTAACATAATAGGTTTAAGCATAAATTGCATTTAACAGTGAAAATTCAGTTATGCTGTTTGGATTGTTCAGGGCCCCCCGGACTTGATGGACTGCCTGGCTACAATGGATCAGATGGAGTCCCAGGTATACCAGGACAAAAGGGAGAACCAGGAATAAATGGAAAAAGAGGAAAAATAGGTATTTTTTTTGGTTGGTTGTTTAAAAAAGAAATCCGTTCTTACTGTTATATTCAGATGTAGTTACTTTTAGACCTTTGTACAGAGAGAAGGGTTTCAGTGTTTACAAAGAAGTTGCATGTTACAGAATTCTGTAGCATTCATTGTCTTACACTAAGCTTTGGTAGCTTACTTCAGACTTACTCCACAGCAAGAAAGATAGTATACGTACACTATAGAATATTGCAAATTAAAGATATTGAATGCACTTAATTGAACGTCAGTATTCTGAACTTGCTAGTAAATGCTATTATTGTGAGAATATTTCCATTCCCTCAACCTGCCAACATCTGGTGGTGGAAGTTGTTACATGTTACTACAGTTTTGGTTCAAAATTCATAATAACTATGGCTAAGTGCAAAAAGTATGTGAATTAATCATGCTTCTAACAAGTGTAGAGGGAGATTTCTAGTAGCCATGTGAAAATGTTACTAGATAGCTGGATCTATACTCTGTTGGGACAGTGGAAAATGTTAAAAGTGCAATGTGTGTTGTAATGTTACAGAGTAATTAAGAAAAACTCTAGAGGAACCATGAAAATGCCCTTCTTTAATGCCTTACAAATGTGAAATGAATATATTACTTGACATCTTCCCTTAGTATTCCTACTTCCCCAGAAATTCTCCAGATGAGGTTAATGAGGCCCAGGTCTGTACATTTCATGTTCAAAACTCAGAGATCACTAGGTAAAGATTGTCTTATTTGCACCAAATGGATTGTACACAGTTTCCCTTCGTATTAGGTTACAGTGTTGTTTTGAAATCAGAACGAATTTACAGCTACCCACTTAAATACAGGTGAAAAAAACAACTAGAGCAAGTATGTTTTGTATTTAAAAAAAATATATTAATTGATGCTTAATACTGGAATGGTATTGAAATGCTTTTTATTTCTAGGTGTCCCGGGACCAAAAGGTGATCAAGGACAGAAAGGAGAACCTGGAGAAATGGGTTTACCTGGCAAGGACGGTATGCCAGGAGGAAAGGGTGCAAGAGGAGCAAAGGGTGACAAGGGAGATGCAAACAATGATGTGATATTAGAAGGTAGGAAGAAGTGCTCTTAGGAGCTGTCTTCTAATGGTATACTTGACAGAAAAAGATATACTCTTCTTCTGAAGCATGAATGTGATCTGCAAGAGTAGGGCCAATGAGCATAACCATGTTATCCACAGTGAAGTTTGAGTATTGCTCTGCCCAGGAGATTATGTTCTCTTTTTAATGCAAGTCTTCACAAAAATATTTCTGCTTGGGCTTTGGGTTGAGGTGTACATGAATTCCACCCTTTCTAGCACACTTCTGGAGAGCTGACCTCCTCCTGCTCTTTCTTGCAGTGCAGTTTTATTTTTCTGTTAGAAAAAGAGGGGTGGATTTCCACTCAGGAATACATGAAGCAGCCACAAATATATATAAGCTGTGTAAAATTATACCACTGTAGCATCTGAAGTCGAGGTCTTAGAATACAGTGACTAAAAGACAACAGTGCTTTGTGACTCTCTAACGTGCCTGTAATCCAGACAGATAAATTGCATTGATGTCCTACAACTTGTGAAGTTCTGTATTGGTTCACCTTCTAACAAACAGCATCCCAATGAGTTTATTGCACTGTATTTCTGTACACAGAAACGTCTTGAGAAGAGAGAGGCTGTTTTAGAGATCTCTCAAAGTCCATCATATGGACACGTGCTGTTCTCTGCGGGTTGCCTGTTGTCTGCAGGGCCCATGACACTGTACTCTATTTTGGTCATAGGTGCAAAAGGTGAACCTGGACCGCCAGGGCCCCCTGGACCACCTGGACCCCCAGGGCCTCCAGGAAGACGTAAAGGTAAAGGTAAAGCACAGCTTCAGGAGAACATATACAGCAGCAAATGCACAGGTTAGTTCTTTCCAGTGTTCTGTTCAAGACTAAACCCATTGCTCCAAGTCTCACAAAACAGTAAGCATGTGTTTAATTTTGCTGGCATCAGTAAAACTGCACAAACTTAAAGCTGAGCACGTGCTCAGGTGTTTTGCTGAAATATGATTTGGATAAGGCAGCAGACTATCTCCAGTATAATATTAGTCTTTTAATCATGCTGTGCTAATGCTCAAGCAAAATATTTACATGTGGTGTTTTCTGTTAGATGGGGTATATTTGGAAAGTAAGAGAAATGCAGTTGAAATTTTTAGCTTTTAAATGCTGGATTTTAATTTTACACGTAGATAAGAGCTTTTTCTCAAATAGATTAAAATTGTGCCTCAGATAAAATCCATGTGTGTGTGTGCATATGCCCATGTGTGTGTTTCCATGAGTACGGTGTTGCCTCTGCTGTGTGGGACACATACACATAACAAAGTTATTGACATACATCTTCTCCTCTAGCAGGTGCCTGATTGGAAGTACTCTGCTCTTTTGAACAGTGTATTTTGTAACTATGTTGACAGATACAGTGTACTGAGCATATTTTTCTATGCCTGATGTTTCTAAGGATTTAAATATATTAATAATAGCTAAATACTTTGTGGAAGAAAGTGTTGGTGCCAACGTGATACCAAAGACTATATTAATATTCTAAAACCCTTCTATAGTAAAAACATTCTTACTGCATTTTTATGGATATTTATACTTATCATAGAAAAAATTAATTTTAAACTGGATTTTTCAGATGGGCTTTAATTTCTTCTTTCATATTCTAGTGGGAATAGTTTCTAAGAGGTTAACAGGGACGTTGAGACTGTGAAAGTATTTGCAACTTTTGTAATCAACTTTATTTTCAACATTGAAAAAAAAATGTAATCTCTGTGATCTTTGATCTCTCTAATGCTCTAAACAACTCTGTTTTGAATTAGAACTATTAAACAAGAGTTTGATTTTTCTGATGCTTTTTGGTCCCAGTTCAGGCACATGGGGGTGGGGGAGTGGGCGCGGCTGGATAGGCTGGTGCTTGGAAATGTAGGATGTTCTTACTCATTTTCTTGTGAAAATCAGCAGCCATGTTTTACAAGTATTTCAAGATCCGTGTCTGAAGTTGATGGACTTTTGAAAATTTTGGCCAAAAATGTTATCATACATTCCTGAAAACTCGCTCTCAGAAAAAAAATCTGGTTTTGAGACTTGCATTTCAAATAATTTCTGCATACTGGAAGAGGAGAGCCTTTTTTTGGCCAGTGCAGAATTAGCAGTAGAAGATGAGAGGAGCTGGTCATTTGGATGCTCAGGAATATGGGTTCTACAAACACTGTGGTATTGTGGTAACTGGAAAATTTTGGTTCAAAGTATTAGTTGATTATGGAAAGCAAAGAGAAGCTGGTGCAAGAACAGCACTGTGTTTCTAACTCACTCCAGCTTGAGAACAGAAGCAGGCTTTTGGTTTTGGATGTGCGTACTGGATCTGGCTGTCCCCGTCCTTTACCCCAGATGGTATTGCATTGGAGAGGGGTGCAGTTTCCAGTGACTGTTGCTACCTCATAGTTCTGGGATGAATTTTCCCTCCCGGCTGAGATGCCTGCTTTCAGGGGGTCAGAGTGATCCCATAAAAGAATAGCAAAGGATGTCTCAGTTACTAATCTTTCAGGTTTCTGGAAAACAGAGTTATCTGTGAGGGTGTTTGGTGAAGTGGAGTTGCTTTTGTAACTGGGAATGTAGTTTCTTCGTAGGTACACTGAAAGGGAATAGCACAAGAAGTTCATACAGTTATTAAATGTGAAACAAGCAGAGTAATTTGTATGTCTGAGTGAGCGGCTGTGTGGTGTTTTGTTGCCAGCTGGGCCTAAACCATAGCAATGCCTCACCGTTAATAGGGTGATATGTTTTTATGTCACCATTATTTTGCATTTGCTGAGATGAAAAATCTCTTTTTTTCTTCTTATTATAAATGCTGTTAACCAGTGAATAATAATACTGGGTGGAACATATATCAATTATTTCCGCCTCTTACTTTTAATATAGCATGTAATTGTCATTGTAGTAGCATGTAAGAACCTCAGTCAGGAGATTTGAAGTATCAGAACAAAGTCCAAAGAGCCTCCTTACAATGGAAAATAGATAGCTGGAGCAGAAATCTCATCCTGTTTGAAATTCAGAAATGCATGAACTGTTGTACAAGATATAATTGGGCCATTTACTCAGGTAGCCTGTTCTCAAGTGTTGAAACAGACTGAAGTGCTTTGGAGGATAAGCTATCTGATGGATTTCTGATAGATTTTTAAATCCCAGCATGCAAATGGGGGTTATACTCAAATAACTCTGC
This sequence comes from Strix aluco, assembly GCF_031877795.1. Taxonomy (NCBI): domain Eukaryota; kingdom Metazoa; phylum Chordata; class Aves; order Strigiformes; family Strigidae; genus Strix; species Strix aluco. The sequence continues at coordinate 24,284,564 of NC_133942.1, read as the reverse complement.
AAAGATGAGATCTTCCTCAATGAGCATTTACGTTTTGTAAGTCAGTAGGCTGTGAGAACTTGTTACCAAAATTCAAAGAATAAAACAGCTTTTGTAATTAAATATTCATATCCCTTTGAAGAAAAGAGAATACACATGGTGATTTACAACTGTAATTAACTTATTACATAAGAATAGTTTCTTTAAATTAGATTTTCAATCAGGTAAAACTTTTATTTCTGTAAGAGAAGAGAATAATTAGTTGGAAGCTCAGGTGTATTTGATCTCAATGGTACTGTTAGCTAATTCTAAAAGAAACAAAAGATCCCTGCTCCACACTCCCTCACTCCCTCCTTCTCACCCTCCCCAGACACACCAAATCAATACTTTTAATGTCTTGCAAACTCCAGGAACTCTCAGCCAGAATATTTTATGATAGGAATCAGTAGAATATTTTATCTTTTTTTGATGGAAAGAAAGCAGTGAAAAATTCACATAAGAGTCTCTGATTGAAAACTGTCTCTTTAATCTTAGTTGCTTTCTGTTTCATGCAGCTGAAAGTCCTCAGAGAGTATTGCAAACACTCTCAAATGCAAATAGTGCACTCGACTTCACTACAGACACTGACCTGGTCCTTGCCTGCTCTGTAGTCTTAAGATAAACTACTGTATAGAGAACTGCTCATTCAGTTAGCTGTATCTGTTAGACTCAGCCCAGGAAAATTAACTTGTGCATTGCAACTTAAAATTTCTGCTGAGTGGGTTCATTTTTGAGATATTTTGACAATATTTTGAGATCAGAAGCTAGAAAGGGTTCTAGAGGGATTGCTAGATTCTAGCTATAGGGATTCATCTTCCCATGGTTGGATGGACTGTTTGGGCCTTATTTTAGAGATACACTGTGATCACTTACAAACTTTCTATGTCATATCACCAAATGTCCTACATAAGTGGGTGGGAGAAATATGTGTTGTTCTTGGAGTATTTTCCTTCTTCATAAACAAAGAGAGGATATAACCTGAAGGAGAAAACAACAATGCACTATAATCTGTCCTTTCTTTCCTGAATGTCATGGTACCCTTTCAGCAATACTTGATAGTTATTTCATATTTTTACTACCTTTCTCATTTAAACTTCATCACAGCCCTGTAAATCCCAGAAATACATTGGAAATCAACAACAAAAATGCATGTCAAAAAGAATTTGCATCCTGCATGTCAAGCAGTGTGAAATGTGTAAGGAGATGAAAGTTAAGAATGGAATTAGAAAACAAGGCTACAGTGAAATCAGGATACCTTCAGCAAAGAGCTGAGAACTGTTCTCTGGTTATTGATTCTAAGCAAACTGAAATGTGTTGGATTGTTTTAAAGGCAGAAGAGGTAGCTGGATTTATAGAAAAGGTCCATAAATAATTTTATTCAGGCATTGTTTTAACAGTAAATGCAAAGAGAAAACCTAACCAGTTACTCTTTAAATTGTTGAGGGGTGGGGAAAAATGTTTCCAGGTGTTTATTGGTTTCTAATATGGACCATTTCTATGTGTGTAAGAAATATAGTGTATAATTTCCCTTAGTGTTTCATACTGCTGCTTTAATGGCATGGATGACTGACCTGCGTTCTTATGCATTGTGTGCTCTGTGTATTTGTTAGTATTTTACTACTGTCTTGGGCATTAACAGCAGGAGCAAAACTTGTGTTGCCTACAGAATAGACCTCCTCTGCTGGTGTTTGTAGATTTGGGCATGAAGCTTTGGAGTTTAGCCATCACTCGTTCCCAAGAAAGCATTTTGGTATTACCGCTAAATCAGCCAGCTGCCAGCTATTGCAGTTGTCTGAAGTTATCGAAGGAAAGGGGCAACTCTGTCTTTCTAAGCAGCTACTCAGAAATTCACAGCTAAGGAATGAAATCTCTTGAGCAAAATTAGTTACTCCTCAAAGTTGACTGTCAGCCTGACAACTTTAAGGAAACAAACCTGCCCAAACATTTCCTTCACAGAAGTGAGAGCATGTCTCTTTTTATCTCATTTTTTGACCAGACTAACCTAAGCTTTTTTCCCCAGATGAAGCAAAATCCCAGTTGTTGTTCCTTTATTTTAGTGGAGTCACTGATGTGTACATCTGTCATGTCAAAGATAGAAAAATGACATGGTTTACCCTTTCTCTCTCAACTCTAGGTGAGACATGTGCTGTACCAAATGATGACACCCTGGCTGGAAAAGCTGAAGACAGAGCCCCTGGTCCTTCAAAAAAAGATGGTAACCTGCTACAGAGCGTGACTAACTGCTACTTAATGTTTTAATGTCACAGATAGATAATGGACATGTTCTTTTTCTCTACTAGAATGTGTCATAACATCTGTAGGAAGTCCTATTCACATTGTCAGTGTACAGCAAACGTTTGGAACTTGGATGCGGGAACCTGCAAATATAAACGATGAAAGGATTTGGCTTACCACGCATTTTTCAGGTACACTAGTAGTAGTCACTGATAAAACCAGTTGTTATACTAGCGTTGCTTTCTTAATTCCTTCAACCTAAACTACTATTTCTAATCAAGTATGATTTTTTTTTTACCCACATCTTTTTCAGAATATTTTCCATATTACCTGTATAATACTTGACTGTACATAGACCATTTGTAGTATCTTTAGACATTTTGAGAGCGAACATCAGATTTTGAAAAGAGTTTGAGGATTTTAGGTTTTTTTAACCAAGTTGAAATGCCTGTTGTTCATGCCTTTTTATTCTTTTCTTTCAACAGTTTCCTGTAGCTTTACTTCCCTAAATTGTAGTTAGGAGTTTTGCCTTTTTATTTAGCTAGGCATGAAAATGAATCAGATGCTGCATGAGCTACATTTAGTGCAGGAGAATTTCAAGGACCTAACTGGAAAAAGGAAGTATTTCCCGTATATTTACCAACGGTGTTCAGTATTAGAGCTCATCAGGTCTGTGGAAAGCAGGCCCTTGAACACCACCTCTATAGACTTTTTTGGTGTTTGTCTCTGGATTATTTTATCACGTTCCAGCAAGTTGAATCACTATTGAAAACACAAATGCAATTATTGTCTGTCAGATATTTGATTGAGATTGACTTCCAGTAGAGACTGAATTTTAGGATAGAGATTTCAAAATTACATGAACCAAATGATAGTCCTTTTTTCATGTTTTCCCCTTCATTTAGGAAACTCTATAAAAGAATATGAGAATTCCAGTGCCTTGCTGAATGACAGCTACAGGATCATTAACATCACAGGATTCTTTTATGGATGTGGTCATGCAGTACAAAACAATCATCTGTACTATCAAAAGGGAGGAACCAATGTCATTCTGAAGTAAGTCAGACATAGTTGGCTTAAGGTAAGAATGTTGTGGAAGGAGGAATGGGTTAGTGACAGAGGTGCACCTCAGAAAAGCAGATCCCTTTCCTTGTACCATTTTATGTTTCTTTTTGGTCCTATCTAGAGTATGAAGAATGGTTCAGAATCCTTTCCAGAACAGAAAAACTAATTCTTTCCAATCTGTAACTAGAATGTGGGCCACCAGCTTTCCACCTGTGTGTGCAGATGCTGTGGGAGGAGAGGAACTGGGAGGGTAGTCCAGGTCTGTTACTCCGCTGTGACGGTCAGTTCTTTAAGCATTGCTCAGGCCTGTGTCTGAGCGGGTAACCTGAGTAGTTACTACTGATAGGACAGCTGGGCCTCCAGATGAACAAGATGCCGTGTGCAGAGGTGACAACAGATCTTTCTTTTGGCTATCCTGGGGTCTCATGGGTTTCTATGACACGTTACATGGCTGTGAGTGTTCTTGCACTTGGATTCTTTGCTATGTTCATAACTGTGAGAAAGAAACGGGAGCTGACTATGGAATTTGGGGGTCAGAAAAAAGTATTTGATTAAAAAAACCCAAGCTGTGCATCTATCAGCATCAGAGTAAGAATTAGTTCTGCTGCAGCTTGTGGGACACAGGTGAGTGGTTCTATGGTTGTAGCACACTTGTGGAACTTGGCTTTCCAGAGCTGCTTGGTGGGTTGATGCATGTGCTTTGCTCTCGGAGAGAGCGTTCTGAGCTGGTAGGGGCTGAGTTAATGCTGCTGGTGGAGAGGAATGCACGAAGGCACCAGCTGAGGACATGGCGACCTGATGAATTGCACATTCCTTTGTGGAGGGGTGGCTCCACTCTTTGATTTCCTTGTAATAAGAAGTTCCTACAACTCTCCTGATTTATCTCCCTGAATTGGAACTGGGAATTACATCTTTATTTCTTCAGTTTCTACTGAGGACAGAGACAGACAATACAAATCAAAACCAAAATCTTGTGGGAAGAGCCAAAGAAAGGCAGTCCAAGGGCAAGTGAAAGATTGCATCTGCTTTCAAGTTCTCTTACACGACTCTGATGTTTGAGCCAAGAACATTACTGTACTTTGATGTCTGTTCCCAAGCAGGTGTGAGTGCTGCCTTCCTATATTTGTTTGGATGCCAAGGAATGTGAGCAAGCTGCTTGGATTCTATAATATTTATTCTGCCAGAGACAAGCCCACTTTTTGGCAACCTCCTTTAAATATCTTTAGGGCTTTTTGTTTATACATCTGTAAAAGACCATGTCTGTCTAAGCAATCCACAGTGATAGGACAGAGGTTCCTGGCCTTTGCTTGGGTACCGTTAATTGGGAAATGCCTTCACGTACGGATGAACACAGGCTATTTGTGGAATTTTCAAAACCTCTCTAAGAAGTTGCTGAGAGATGGCCTTTCTGTTCAGTTATTCACTCTTAAGATTATTTACCTTCAGCACAGATGGAATGAGGCACTATGAATTCTGTGACAGTGAAGTCCTTGATTTTGGGCTGCAGAAAATCTTTTGGGAGTTTTTGTATTGATTTAATGGAAAGAACTGGTGAGGACCTGGTTGGTTCATTTTGCAGATGTTGAAAAAATACTTAAAAGGAGTTTCCTGTCACATTTAAAAGCTGGTAAAGATACATTTTTCTGACTTTGGCAGGTTTTCTCATGATGATCAGATCCCTGACACTATGACTGCCTCATCCCTTCTCCCTTTGTTTCACAACATGCTTTCCCACCTCTGTTACTTTTGCTTGACTTTATTCATGTTAGCGATCAGAGAAGTGTTTGCAGCTTGAGTTCCCTGTGGTTGATGGAAATATTACACTGTGTCATGTTGTTTACCCCAGGGTGCCAGAAGATTAAGGAATTTCTGAACCATTTGGGGTTCTAGGCTAGAGTGTCCTTGACTGGGGCAGCGGAAGAGAACCTCAGGAATTAAACCTCACTTTTCCGCTCCTTTCAGGATTTTCACATAAGAGGAAAAGAGAGGCTGTTCTGTGTTGTAGATCTTGCACATTTCTAATGAATCTCGAGAAGCTTTTTATCTTGTTGGCTCTTTATAGAAAAAATCCTGAAGAAATCTGCATTTCTGTGACTATTCCTGCTAAGGGCTGACTTCCTTGCCCTTGCCTGAGGTTATTTACAAACAATGAAGCAACTAATGAGATTAACTGGGTTGACAACACACGTTTCTCAGAAATCTTCTCCAGCCTTGAAGCCTTTCTTATTGCATATATATGCTGCTGGAACATGGAGTTGCTGCAGACATGAGTTTTATGAAAGCTGAGGGGAATCATCTAGTTAGTCATTCTTGACTTTTCTTTAGATGATTTTTCCAGTATATGCTATCAATGCCTCTTCTACAGAAGAAAATAAATCTTCCAGTATTTTTCCTTCTATTGTAAGTTCCTGGACCTGAAATGTTCCTGTCATTAAGCCTGTCTTTTCAGAAAACTTTTGTAACTAGCAGGTTCGTGTATTGAGAAATGTTTTTCCTCTACTTGAGGAACAGGGCCATACAGTTAGATAGAAGTCAGACAATGAAATGTGCTTCATTACGGAAGGCATTACTGAAACGGATAAAGCGTACTCTCCCTGCCTTTGCTAAAGGACTGCATTATTCAGTGATTAAATGCTAACTGCAAATGTGTCTTGATAGTAGCTGATTACCCTCTTAAACTAGTAGAGGAACTCAATTTAGCTGCCCAATGCTGCTGTCCTCAGATTATCATCCTATTAAGGAATTTCAAGGAATAAAAACAATTTTATACATCAGTGATGAGACATTCAGGCTGTCCTGTTGGAGGCCAGCATGAGGTCAGAATTTTGGCTCTGCAAAAGTAGAATTTTTATTCTTTTGATGTTTACTTGAGCAAATCACTGCATTATCTGAACTGTTTTCAAAAGAGGAACTTTAAGACTAGGTGAACCTGCCCAGAATTGATGCTGGTTTGGTAAATCACATTTTCTCCCTTTAGTCCCCACCTAGTAGAAAGCAAACTTCTGTACAGATTTCATTTCACAAGTTTGGGCTTTCACCTGGTATCTAATGCTTTTTCATGCCCATTCCTTTTAGTTACTTCTTTCATCCTCGTGATAATAAAGCTCATAGACTAAATAAAGTAAAACCTACCCAAGCGAGTTCATGCTCTTGTGCACCTTTTAAATTGGTTATTGCTTTGGAATTTTCTCCTAGTGTTTTGGAAGGTGCTTTGAGTGGAGTACTTAATCTTAAAAGACATCAGAATGATCCTTGAAGTATTTTCAACAATGCTTCTATCAGTAATAATGTACTCTGAATTGATTCAACCAACCAGTATGTATAAAAATGAATTTGTAGCACAACAAACCAAATTCTTACTTTATCTCGTTTCAGACTTGGGCTTGATAAAGCATCTCTGGGCACCCTGCTAATTAAAGATGCCTTATATCATGGCCGTAACTACCTCTTTTCTAACTCGAAGACGTATTTCAATGTAGCAGTGGATGAGAAGGGTCTTTGGATTATATATGCCTCAAGCACTGATGAAAATATAATAGTAGCATATATTGATGAGGAAACATTTTCTGTCATCCGTCATATCAATACTACGTATCCTAAGTCCAAGGCTGGTAACGCGTTCATAGCATGTGGCATTATGTATGTCACTGATACCAAGGATATGACAGTAAGTTTTGCTTTTGACTTACTGAAAGAGAAGCAGATTGATACAAGGTTTAAGTTACGGTCTTCACAGTCTGTTCTTGCTATGCTTTCATACAGTCTAAGAGATAAGAATTTGTATACATGGGAGAATGGGAGCTTAATGGTATACCCTGTACATTTGGCAGATGAATGTATTTTAAAATGTTATGTACGGGAGCCATATTTGACTAAATAAGATTATTTAAAGCTATATGATATACACAGGCGGGTCCCTTTACTTGGTATAATTTTCTGTTCACTGATGGTGGTTTGTGAGTGTGCAGAAAAGGGAGATCAGGCGCCTTTGTATAAACACACTTCAGTTACATAGGCCATTCTCATCTTTTTAAAAGAATAGCTGTTCAATATTGCAGCTGCAACACAGCACAGACTTGCTTTTGTTTTTCCCCTGTTATTCAGCTGATAATTACATCTAATGTACATTGATTATTCCATAGTCATGTGCTCAGCAGAGACTATTTATAACTTTCAGTAGCAATCATCTTATCTGCAATCATTTTCTAGTTAGTGATTATGGTCTAGTACAAATGTCTAAATAATGAACTTCTGTCTACAAATACCTTTGTCACTTTCACTTAATACTTTCCACTGATTCTCTGTGAACATTTCTTTTGGACAAAGATATACAGCTGTTAAAAATAATTGGGATGGAAATAGTTGTTTAAACAGAAAAAAAGCAGAAAATTTCAAATTCGACAAGTCCAGTGAACTGTTACATAATCAAAAGCAAAATCCAGCCCAAGTACAAGGAAAATGGGAATAATGGCATTATTGAATATACATGAAATTGTGTTTAGTAAATGGAGCGTGGGAAGACAAGTAATGAGGTATAAAATTGAAGATGTAAAACTTATGATTAAAATTCCCTTTTTAACAGTGTTTGAGTTGCTTGTATTGCTGCAGACTATTCATTGCCCCTCACTGCCATGTAAACTATACCACTATAACGTGCTTATATACACTATATTATAGTAAGGTACGTATCTCAAAGAAATTTTCCCCATGTTCATCCATGCAAATGAAAACATAAAATGAAGGGTATACTTTTTTGCTGCTATTCTTGGAGAAATAAAATAATCTGGAGCAGGAATGCATGTATTCATCATCATGCTTAGTGACTTAAGATTAACAGTAAATTAATTCAGAGATTTCACATTCAAATGTTTGAGACCTAGAGGTAAGAAATAATAGGAGCTTTTGGTTTTTAGTTTTGTTCTGGTGTTTCAGATTTCTAAATTTAGCATTGAAACATAAATCCCTACTGTTTCTTTGTGTATCTGTATTCAAAATCATGCTCTCAGAAAACCCCTACCTGAATTTCTAAGCTGCCTGTAGATATTGGTAAAGTTCACAGAGCTCATCCAAATATTTAGAAGCAAAGTATCACTTAAACCCCGAACTGCACCGAGGTGTTGAATACCTGTACGACATCCAGGCTCCATCAAAGGGATTAATGAATTTGGGGATGTCTAACTCTGCAGAACCTTGTCTAGCAAACGCGCAGCGACGCTTCAGCGTGTGGTACAGCCAGGGCTGGGCTGCACCCTCTCTTCTCGGTGTACCTGCTGCTTTCACCAAGGCCAGGATTCAGGCCCTGCACGCTAAAGAGAGGGATGCAGAGGGGAACCAAAAAGCATAGTTAATACTTTGAACTAGTATATACATCAAAACTCATATACCAAGAATTCTGTCTATACGTATAAAGAGTGCAAAACTTCACAGTCCAGAGCTCCACTTGTGTGTACGTGGACTTCTTTTGACATCAGGGTGGGGTGGGTGGGGGTGTGTGTGTTGGTAGGTTTGGGGTTTTTTTGTCTCTTTTTTGTTGTTGTTTTTTTAAAAATGAAATTATGGTACTAATAAAGTCAACTTTTTGGCAAAAAAACCAACTCAGCAGTATACTTGGGTAAATACAGTTCAAGCCAGATGTGCCAGTTTCTAGACAGTGTGCCTAAAAATTTCTGAATGTCATTGTTGAACCACTTGGATTGACCTCTTGGAGAAGGAGGGTCAGCAAATTCTGCCTCTTTTCTCAGTGACAGAACCAGGCTGTGTTTCTTGCAGCTGCCTTTGTCGGAGATGAAGAGAGACTCAATTCTCTTAACCTTATGCTTTTCTAGGACAGCTGAAAATAAAATGCAAATAGCTAATCCTTTTTATCTCAGTACAGTCTGAGGTCAAGTTAAAGCTAGCTCAGGCAGAATCCAGTCAATCTACTGGAGGTTAAGTTAAATCTACTTAAATATAAGAGTTCTGGAATGGACTGTTCCATGAAATAAAAGTAATTTATTTAACTTACAAAGGGAAAGCTAAACAATGACATTTACTCTTCTTTCTTTTAATACTTCTCATACTTCACAGCCTGCAATTTAAAATCACCTTTGGAGAAAGGTGCTTTTTATTCCAGTATATTTTACAATACAGCACAGACATCAAAATTTTCATTGGAGGAATAAGACAGTTTGTTAACATTTAAATACGCCGACATCCGTTCCAGTCTCTTAAGAACATGGTTTTTTGTTTACAACAGAAAAATACATCTGACAACAGTAGCTAGTTATATTACAAGCAAACAATATTGAACTCTGCATAGTTTATACAATATACTGTGGTAATAACTTAATTACCAGTTTTATCCACTATTTACTAGCTGGCCACATAAAGCCTGACATTCATCTGAAATGTGGCATTATATGTTCCATTGGTATTTTCTTAACAGCTTCATTTAATGAAGTATTTTCTGGACAAATGAATTTCAAAACTAAAAGCTGACTAGAATCATGGATGTCTTCACTACAAACATTTAGTGCTTACAATACATTCCTAAAGTAAAGGCAGGTGTCCAATAGAAAACATAGCTGTCAGAAAGAAAGGAAAATAGTGTGCAAATTAAAAATAATTGCATTTAAAAATGTGCTGATGTGCAAGTTACAGTATCAACTGTGTAATAATAGTAACTGGGAAAAAAATCTCAGCATAAAATGATACATGTCTCACAGTACGTTCTTGATTGCACATGTTCCACGGCATTTGCATCCATTACACTTTCTTGCAAAAATCAAATACACTGAGTACCCTTAATTAAAACTAAACTATTTTACAATGGGAAGTTGTACACATGCTTCAATTAGTGGGAAAAACTAGAATAAAAATAATCAAAATCACATCAGAAATGCTTACTGACTTGTAGAGCCACAGTGTTTGTTAAGTGACTGACACGTGTCAGAATCTTTACAACACACTAAATGCAGCTTAGGGGTTACTGAGCAATAACCCCACCTGTGACTGACTGTACTGGGTTTAATTCTTTACTTTTACAATACAGTACATGCATTTCCACCCCAGTGATCCTTATGGGCATACTCCAAATATACCTGTTGTGAAAGTTGTCTTTTTTTTTTTTTTAAATCTTTTTCCCCATAATACTTAATGCTGCAGCAACTGCTTTGAAAGGAAACAAAATGTTTCCTTTCCACACTGCATATCACTGTGTGTTTAGCTACTTAAAGGAACATTATATAAAAACAGGATTAGCTCACGTAACGCTACAGAATGTCAAAAATGCCTGAAGGTACATTGAAAGCATTGGGAAGAACCCTCATTTTCAGCGTGCCGTCTGCTCCACAGGAGAAGATACGATTGCCTTGCACAGTTTCAATCTGGGTGACACCAGCACCAATATTTCTGAAAATGGACTGCTTAGCATGTTCATTTTTAAATGAGTGAATTAAATTATAGCCAGTCAGTCTCCACACCTGTATCAAAAGAATGACAAATGACAAAAGAAGATTAAAATGAGGATTTGTATTTTTTCCCTGATGTTTCAGATTCCTGGCTGTCCTAAACCCTATTCAGCAAACATAAAGGGTATTTTTTTGTTGTTTATTAGCAACAATTACAACAAGTCCAAGAGTCTTGAGAGGCTCCTGATGAAGCATAAGGCAAGACAGCATAAGGCTACCTTAACATGGAGCAGGTATGAGGCTGCCCTGTGTTACCTGATGAGTAGTGCCCCTCTCAGCTTTTCCCCCCGCCAGTGAAAGCTGCAGAAATGCACAGGTTGCATTTTTATCCAAGATGACTATTATCAGCATTCCAGCAGCTTGAAATGCTTTTCCGCTAAGGAATGCTGCAGAGAGTAAGCTCTCTGCATAATTAATAAGCATGCAGAATGGTAGCACAGCTGCCTGAGGTCTCTGTCATGTCCCAGATTGGACCAAGACCAGGCCATGAAGTGCGTGGAGGCAGAGAAAGCAGTTGTTAAACAGCATGCAGTCCTGCTAAAAGGGACTCTACCTCCTTGTATTTCCTTCCTTTAGTATTCAGGAAATAAGCCCTTTAAAAACAGGGACCGTATTTCTGGTTTTGGGTTTGGTTTTTTTATTGTTGTTTTTGTTTGTTACTACTATGACATCTCACAGTAGCTGTCTGGGGCTACAACATCAAGAGGAAAGACAGAACTTCGCGTTACAGAAACTTTACACAATGTTGAAGTTACTGAGCGCCCCCTGTGTTACAAAGAGAAATAGCCAACGGCAAAACCAGAACATTTTTAAGAGAGAAAAATAAAGCTAAGATTTCAGAATCATGCACGTTGCTTTATCCACTTAAAATTCAGTCACACAACTTTAAAGAGACTCTTTAATCTTCTTCAGCAGAGAACAAAACCTACTTGCTTTAGAAGAATATTAGTATGTTTAAGTTTATATTATAAATGTAAGGCAAGCATCCTGTGTATGAAATATAGGTTTGGGTTTTTTGGGTGTTTTTTCTCTTGTTACCACATTCATCTGGCTATTTACAGCATGCTGATCAACATGTGTCAATACGCTCCTTCAGCTCAATCCTCTCCAATACCTTACCTTCATGTTACCTTCTGCCGAGCCTGTAACAAAATAGTCCTCAGAAGGATCCAGTGCAAGGGCCTTAACAGCTGATTCATGTGCTTGGAAGGTGTAAAGGATCTGCCTCTGTCTGATGTCAAAGATGCAGATATATCCCTTCCTACCTCCAGAAATCAGCAGTTGATGTTTAGGTGCATACTGAAGTACTGTGGCTCCGTGATCATGACAAGTGAAGGCTGAAGACGAAGGATGTCAGAATTTAATAGACTTGAAACTGTAAGTAGCTTTTGATCTTAAGATGCATTTTTTCTATAAATTGTTATCTGAATATTTTCTAACTTGACAGATACATTCCTTCATATGGGTAATGTCTTATCAGCTGACAGCTTTTTGCTCTTGTGAGAACTATATAGATCTAATGCCCAAAACCTGATGATATGCAGTCTAATTTATTTTAGAATACAGGCACATACTGGAATTTAAAAAAATTGAGAAAATATTAAATTCACCATATTAAGTTCAATTAAATTCATGAGTTAAAAAAATAGTATAGCTGAACTAAAAAAGTTAAAGTAAATATTAATTGCCTTATAGATACATATCATTATATTCTAATTTCCTAACCTACTTTTCGTAGAAGCCCTGCCTCAATTTCTTTAAAACAAGGCTGAACTTCTGGGGAATCTGCTAGTTTTAAAATATGAATCTCAGAATGCACCTATTACTTATTCGAGTATTGCAGTTGTTTGCAGGTGTTTATGATGGTTGAATTTTCTCTTTCAAAAGCCCAGGATACTCTGTTTGGATGTATGTATGTACGTATTTTTCTTTCATAGCGCAACACGATAGAATTTTGCTTTAGTTTGTTACATAAAGATGAAGTTACTGAACTTGGTCAGACACAAACATCTTGTTAAGAATCCAGTCCAAGTGCTGAAGGACCAGGACAGCAGACAGAAGGAGTTGCTTCTACAGTTGTCTTTTCCTCTGTGCTTCACAGAATACTGGATATACTAAGTGCCAGCGTGAGTGAAAGCCTGTATACTCATAAGAGTTCAATAGTGCAGCCTTATTTAGTCAGCTGTTAATTTTTGTCAGGACTGTATTCAGATATTACAGATTTTATTAATAGTGTCACAAAACCAGCTTGTGTATGACCTTCTTTCTTCATACTTTTTTATATAGAGCAGATTAACATCATGCTAGAGACTATATAGTACCAGTTCTGGTGCATTAGTATGCAACACATTTCTAGAGCAGTTCTCCAGTGCAAATTTTTCCCCTTGCCCAAATGCATACACATGCTGTCTTTCCTTAGTCAATAGAAGTAGAAGTTTCATTTTCACTGCAGTACTTACCATGTATAAGACTGTTACCAGATGAAACCAAAGTGTCCCAGAGGCACACATTTCTGAGTGGGAAAAAAAAAAAGTCATTATGGCCTGTTGCTAAGTGATTCATGGGGTGACATGACTCAGAAAAGTGTTTACATTTTATGTCAAAGCCCAGAAGGTAGAACTGAACAAGCAGCCCTTGACTCTGCAGTCATTGGAGAGCATGTGCAGAGTTAAGAGCTTTAATTCTTTCTGTGCTCTTTTATGCTTCTTAGTGGAACTATACTTCCTACCTTTCAGATAATCCTAGGTTGCACTAAGAAATTATAGAAGTTGTTCTTTTTAAAGAAAAGGAATTATCTTGCCTTTGCTGAACATGTTTCTCCCCCCAGCAACAACATCATGTCAAACTAGTTGTGTTTGGAATACACCTTGAAAAAACTGGTTAACTGTTGGCCACTCCTCACAAAAACTGAATTTGGGAAATAAGCTACTGAAGGAATGATGTTCAAAGAAATCACCTGGCAAGTTTAAGGTGTAACAAAGCTTAGAACACTGAGCCTTAAAATGTCAGCCACACATTAATGCACAAGAACTAGCACGTTAATGGAGATGAGTAGGTAGCTTTGGGTGAAATTCCTCATTGTTTCTTTAAACACACCTGTTATCATTGGACTGTCCCGATGTAGCAACTAGACTTGAAGAGGTTATAAATGCAAAGTCACTTGTGGTTTTACTGTGGCACTGCCAACTCTATTAAAAACAAAACAAACAAAAAAGATGCAATCTTACCAGTTGTAGTCTGCATCAAGAGTTACTACCAGTCTGATGTCACTGATAGTGTAACACAAGCAGTCTTTTAAACTAAGTTTAAAAACTGACGGGCAATGCAGTTTGAAACCTCAGAGAATGGAGCAATGGATTAAAAATCCAGTATAAAACAAAAAGATACTGAAATAAGTGAACTGTAACAGATCCATAATACAGTTATCACAACAGCCTGAATTTCAAATTAAGCACAGTCTTCATGTACTGTTAAGAAGCAGTGAAAAGAATTGAATACTGTATTTTTACTAAGCCTTGGAGTTGTAAAGTCATTACTATCATCTCTGATTGTTAATTTAATCAAGGGTAATGCTGAAGTAGTATTTGTAATTACATTGCAGCTCATGGTTATTGTACAATTAGTTTTCCAAAGATGCATCATTGAAACTCTAGTTGTTTTGATCAAGTATGCCAGCTAAACAGCAGCAAAATCAAAACCATCTCAGTGAAACTCTTATGCTCTTGGCCTGTCTGAAGTCTCAAAGACTTAACTTTCCTCTATAAAAAGAGAAAAAAATTAAAGAATTTCTGTTTACTTACCAGATAGGGCTTAGGATTTGAGGTGGTTTGGTTTACTTGCCAAATACTTAGAAATCCTTCACCATCAGCAACACCACACTGCAAGGAATGAAGCATTTATTAGCCAATGAACTGGTTACTGGATGCTTACTTCGTGACAGTAAACAGCTGACTTCAGGGAAAAACCACCTAAACCACCAAACCATTACCTGCACATTATGTATCAACAACAGTGATTGTCAGATACAAAAAAGTAGTTTAGAAGCCAAGTGAGTTCAGTGTTGATTGTTTTAATGATTGATGCTCTCCTGCATACCTAACTTTTTTTCTGGAAAAGGAAGCTTTTTAGGTGTGGAAGCTTATCTTTCAAATCCTAATACTAAATACTAAAGCCTACAGAGGCATCATTACTCCATGACTCTACTTGAGAATGCTTAGTACAGATACATGACAGCATGCCATAAAAGCATGATAACAATTATGGGAGGACTGTACTATACATGAATGGTAAAATGACTGAGTTGTATTTGCATAACAATTAATACTGTATATTCTATACAGCATATTCTATACCTATAAATATTTTACAAAATGTTTTTAGAAATATTTAGAATTATTTTTTATAGTCAAGTTTCACGAGTCCTGCCTGAGTGACCTCCATGTGAAGCAGTGGGGACAACTAGTACATCTCAATTTCTTACTTAAAATTGATTCCCGTGTGATGGTACAATTGCAATATCTCAAAACATAATCAAAACACTAACTTTTAAAAAAGTTTAAATGAGATTTTATGCTACCTGAAAATAGCTGTGCTGGGAGATATTTTATATTTCCAGCTCTTTCTAAATGTTGACCTTTGCTGTTTTATAGCCATCTTAGTCGTGTCGAAATGGCTTTAAATCACTTTTTATGGCTTTCAACTATAATGAAGTTAAATAGCTTGTCAGTAAAATGCAGGCAAGACCTGCTAAAATAACAGAATGGGCAACATGAAAAACTGCCAAGAGGTGAGTGTTTCTCCCCATTTTTGTCTTTGTCCGCTCTGTTTTTTGCATCTCATATACTTGGAGTAATTTCTGGCCAAAGCGTATGGCTCTTTTGTACTTTCTTTCTGCTCTCTGCTGTACTGGAGTATAGTTATATTCTTCAACTAACAGGCTGTATTATATATCTTCTAGGTAACGCATTCTATCAAAGTGTTATCTGGGCCAGAACACAAAATGAGAAGCACTTCTTGCAGACCCATGCCTTGATTGATACAAGTTTGCTTCTACAAAATAAGTAAGCTCAATATTTTTTTTTTTGAACGTTTAATTTGAAAAGGTCACCACATGGGAACACAGATTTCAGAACATGGAGAACAAATAGTCTGAAAATACAGCAAAAGGGATATGGGAAAGCAGTGTGAAGCTGACGGAAGAGAAAGGAGAGTAAGGGTCAGTGTTTATTACAAAGTTTCCATATGCAGCCAAAATGGATGATATGATACTGCTTATGGCATCATTCTGGGACATCTTAACAGTTCTGAGTGTCACCAGTTAAACCTGTTTTAGAGGTCACAGCGCAACCAAATGTTTCCTTATGAATTAAAAAAAGAAGGAAAAATCCTAAATGTTGTACTTACCTTATTGCCCTGGGAATTGAAATACATTCTTGTAACCCTGGCATTCCCAGCCTGCCGGAAGCATACCAATTGCTGTGGCCTTGTCCACTCAAACATTCGAACACTACCATCTTGTGCTCCTGTAAGATCTAAGATTGAAAGAGAAATGTTCATTACTACTACAGTATTTTATAGAAAATTGTCAGCTCTGTACTAATAAGTGTGATTCACTTACAGTACTGATGGACTGGATGTGAAGCCATTCTCTTGACGTTATTCAGATTTCTTTTAATAAGCTTCGTATAAAACAAATGAAAATTAAAATAATTTGAAAAAAGAGACACAAACACACTTTTCAATTTTGTTTATACTACTACATGGTGAGTGTCCCCCAGTTAAAAAAAGCCTGTTAAGCTAGCATCTATTTGCATCTAATTATGTTTAGTTGCAGTATAGTAATTAAAGCCTGTTCATGACAGCTTTTTTAGACATGAAAGTTCAAATAGTATTGTCTTCTATTATACAAAGAACTTAAGCACATGCTGATGTGTATGCTTTTGATATTAGTTCCAATGCAAGAATTTTATGTTTGGGATTGTTCTGGTTTTGGTTGACTTTTTTGTTTTTGTTTTGTTTTGTCCCCAGAAACTCCAGGACCTACCTCAAAGTTCCCATAAGAAAGAGGAAAACCTGCTTGTCCCATTATTTTCTATGTCACAATAATTCTGTGCCTCAATATGTAAGAAAATGCTTATTTTGGTCTTCTTTTTGGCCAGGTTTTGGTGATTGTAGACCTTTTATGTCAACGTTGAATTAACAGTATGATGACTAATGCACACTAGGTGTCTCTATTAAATAACACGCTAAAAAAAATTAACAGTCTCCTGAGCTGCACGCAACAGAAGTACTTACCACACCAGCTCCAGTGCTAGTTTGACCACTGCCTAACCACGGCATAGATGAAGATGGTTGTATCTGATTCACTCCAAAAGATGGTGCAGTTGACTGAGTTAGAGTTGTGGTAGAACCACGAAAGTCAATATCATCAGAACTGTAAAAGAACAGCAGTATTCTGTTTTAAACTAATGTTTCTTTGCTACCAGTGCTGTTTGCTTAGCTCACTGTGGAGAGGCTAATGGCAGTGGGCAGAAGTGATTATAACGAGACTATAAATTGGTAGGTAATTCCTGCACTTACATTGCACAAATGCTTTCCATGTGCTCCAAAGCTATTGGTGTTTAACCTCAACAGGTGATCCTAACTGTGGTAGCTAGATGTTGAGAATATAAGCTCTCCCGAGAAGAATATGGTTGGAAGATTCCTGAGCTGTGTGTCTACATGTGTATCTATTCTGTGCAGTGGAGTGCGGTACAGGTAAGTGCTTCTGCAGCTGATACATTCACAGTTCTCAGCACAATAACGGAGGAGACAGTAATTCAGGCCATTGCATTATACAACCAGCATCAGCTACCACAACTAACCTCGACACTGCAGTGATGCAACTGCACTGTTTCTAAGGTAGCACTTCCCTCGTTAGCTTATGCACCATGGGATTTTACTTCACTGTGCAGTGCAGATTGCCCAAAATACTCAAACCTCTCCATGTGTAAAACAGACAGTAATTTTTCTTTTGCCTTCCCTCACTCCTTTGTAAACCAATCTGAAACCCACTGAAGAAGACTAATTAACTTTTTTGGTATGATCCACTTGCGCTTACACAGGTATTCTATATGCAGCCTCCCAGTAAACCGATACTGTAGTATAACCACAACAAAACATGCCTACCTTTTAGACTCTCTGTCATATTCTTCCCCGATCCATATAAATGACTGAGCAGCCAGTAGAGCCGAAATATCAAGTTCTTGAACATCATGTGTTGATGCCAAAACAATTTCATTGCTGTTTGCCTATGCAGCACAAATAGAAAATTTATACTAACTATAATTAAGATCTTTTTATTACACTTACTGTAGTATTTGAGGCTTACCTTATTAACTGCAAATGCCATTATCATATCTGATTCTTTGTGAATGATTTTTGCTTTTCCTCCAGGGTAGCCAAGATCTGCTTCAACCTACAAAACATTTACAAGAAATTTCAATCAGCATGAAAATCCATTTTGAAGTGGTACATTCAGACTGCAAAAATCTATACAAAATTCATGCAAGAAAAGTTCAGTGGCCTCAGCATTGTTTAGGAAGCTAAACTTTAGACTCCTTATACTCTTGGATGTTCTAGAAGCCAAAAGTTATATTTGAGTGTAAGAAACACAAAGTTGTGTGTGTGACACTATTTACAAGGTGTTCACTCTTCCCAATTATCAGGACATCCAAAGTTAATTCACTGATTAAAAGCCTGCCACACAGACTACACAGAACATATAGCTTCTGTTAGTCACATTAGAGAAAGAAAAGCCAGTTCCACAGAACTTTTAAGAATGTGCTAGAGGTTTGGGAGAAGGGATACTACCTTGTTTTTGTGATCTTCTGCTACGCAGTTTTGTTTGACCTGCTCCACACGATCTTCTACAGACTACATAACATCACACAGTCACAAACACAAAACACATGCACAAACAAATATAAAAAAAGAATGAAACATTCCAAACTAGATTTTAAAGGCCACTCTGTCAGTAAATGATGACAAATGTATTTTTAACTTTTTATAAAAGGCACAGAAACTAAGACAGGAATCTAAACAAACTCACTTAAAATGTAATGCCTCCTAGATGAACACAAAATGTATGATATAGTAAATAAATGGAGGAGTAATACACACACAAACTCCATACTTACAGGAATTCTTTAAGATATTAAACAGCATACTTATTTCCTATGGTACTTATGTGTTGGTTTAAATTTTCAGTTAGAACTCATTACAGTTGTAACTGGTACAATTCGTCAAGCCCCATATTATATATTACTATATAATATTACTTTTATATGTATATATTACTCATGCATATATACATATACACAAAGTAATAGCTCATTTAAATTTCTTTTTCAGTATGACACACAGAGAAATATTATATGAATACTCAAATTTATTTACTTATTACCATTATTGCAAATGTTCTGTTTCTTTATTAGGACAGTATTCAAATACATAAAGGTAAGGTGAGATATGTCTTGTGTAAAAATATTTGGTTCAGTTGATACTTCAATAAACAACATGACAGTCATGTTGATTTAAAAAAAAAAATCCATACACTGTTAAATGAAAGAAAGAAAATTGAAATGCCAATGAAAAAATGGAAAGAAAAACTAAAAGAAATACTGAAGACTGAGGAACAGTTATAATTGAGCTTTCTTTTAAAGAAAGGTTTCATCCTTTGTTTACCTCACTTTGCTTTCTTTTCTTTGTGAATATATATCTTATGAAAGTCTCCTGAAGAAGTTCTTGCTTCACAAGAAAATGCCAGAGCCTTTTTGCTGGAAGAGCTGAATAATCCTTTGATCTGGATCAAACAGAAGAAAAAAAAAAGGGGGGGAAAAAAAAGGAAAAAGCTTCAGTGTAATTAAAGGTGGACAAAAAACCACTCTGAATGACTTTAGATGAAATTCCAACTTGAAGAAATAAACCCCCCAAAGTTTAGGCTCTAATTTTTTCAAGGCAAGTATCAAAAGATACTTTTTTCTTGCATTTTATTAAAATCCACATTATGTTACTAACTTCCAAGTACTACAGTTTAATCTGCTAATTTGCATTTATGTCTATATTTGCACTCTATTAAAACTGCATTTATGTTGAAATTATGCTGGCCCTACGGAATTTCCTTACATAGTTCTTCCAGTATTCAAGAGAATTCACAAATATTTAGCTCACATATGAGCCAAATAAAATTCATTGCCTCAGGTTTGAAGACAAATATTTCTAAAGCAACAGTGCATGTTTGTAAGGATATTTTAATAAAATGCAGTATCAACCATGCAAATCCAAAGTCGTACATAGTGAGTAAACCTAAAGTTGTATTTTAGTATATTGAGAAAAGCAAGCTATTTTTGAGTTGAAAACATGGTTCACTATCTGCATTTAAAGATACCTGCAAGCATGATATTGGTCTAAACTCAGGAGGATTGGTTTCACAAGGACCATACTACAACTTTCTTTCTCTCCTCCTCCTGCCATCTACATGTATTACGTAACTCTTTTTTGTTGCTGAGGTAGGGTGGGAGACAGCTGCTGCTGGAGGAATAGTAAGAGAGGTTGAATAGGGTCTTCCCAGCAGCAGCTGTTGCCCTTGATTTGTAGTCCTTCAAGCCTCAATCTTTCCTTCTTATTTTCATTTCTTGCTGCAGTTGTCAAAGGTGCAGCAAAGTAAAGGCTGCTGCAGGAGACAGCTGCAGAAGAAGGAACAAAGGGACGTGGGACAGTGGTTTCTGTAAAGTATTGGCTAGAACTAGATCTAGCTAATCTTCATTTGGCTGTTTAACTTTAGGTGGAAATACTCTTTAGTATTTCTATGATCGAAGAACGTGTTTTTGCTACGAAAAAAATACTTACTTGAATGGTGTATTTTCAGGCTCAATCATTGCTTTATTGCGGAGAATAGCTGGTCCTGCACCTACGCCAAGGTCACTGGGATAAGTATTGATGTAGTTTGGTGGTGGGCCTTCAAACTGGTCCATTCTATCTTGAAGAATCTGTTCCCAGTGTTCCAAATTTTTTATTACAGCAATGCCCAATGGTGATGTTACAGGCAAATCTAGCCAGAAATATTAATAAAGTAAGGCTTAGAGAAAAAAAAATTATTTAAGTTATAGTGTGTATAAAAAAACCAGACTAACACAACCATCCAAAAAAGAAATCTTGAAAGGAAATGCACTTGTTGGCAATCGTAAAAAATAATGTATTAAATGATTGAAATTTAAAAACGAAAATTAAAAAGCAAAGTCTGGCAGAAAGCCACTTATACAGAAAACTAAAATGTAAAGCAGAATTTAACATACCAGTGAATTCCAGACCAGCAATGGGAAAGAAGTTCTTAATATTGTGCAGAACTAATTTCACCATTGTCAGATGCAGAAGAGCCCAGCTGTATCAAAAGAATAGATTTAGTTGTGTTAAAACAACGTTAACAGAGTTATCTGCAGAATATTCTCCTTCTACCAAATACATAGATTAGAAAAACAGTGTAGATAGTTCACTAAGGTTTACCAGACACACAGAGAAAGCTACTTATATATATCAACTATGCAACCTAAGAGTGCTTGAGGGCATGTCGCTGGAACAGATAGTATCCCCTTCCCTCTTTTACAAATCCCAGATTACCGTAGTCTTCCCCCAGATAAAAGAGTGAAACACCTCTTGAAATTCTCCATGAAATCACGATGAATACATACAAGACATTACATTGGTGCTCACAGCAGAAGCTTTCACACTAAAACTCTCACAGATGTTAAAGATACAAATCCTGTACAGTATAGCTGTAAAGGACTAAGGAGAGACTTGACCACATAAGGGAGCCATCACCTTTTCTCCATTGTTCTATTTAATCTGCCACTCATTCAAAAACTAAAGATCATGCTTGAATAAGTAGTCCAAAATATCATTCTAGAGCTGGCATTGTGGTACCTCTTTGCTTCTCTGCTGCTTAAAAATGAAGATAGGGGTTTTTTAATTTATTTTTCCCCCCCTCTCCAAAAAATGCAAACCACACAGCTTTGACTTCCTAATCCCGCTTTTGTAGGCAAGTAAATGGGGAACTGTTACTGTGGTAAGAATTTGTCACTTCTGTAATCCCATTGCCACACATAAATCTAGCCACAGTGCTTAAATTATTTGACTTAAAGTGGACTCTGCAGAGGACCTGTATTTTCTTTAACTTGGAAGCAAAGGTAAGCACACAACATAATTATTCTAAAATAGTGGCAATTTCTGCTAACCTGTAAGAATTGGCATCTTTGTGTTCCTGGATCTGTACATCAGAGAGGAAAGCATCATCCTCTTCCTCATCACTGTGAATGCTTTCATCAGAATCATATATAACACCACTGTCTGATAAAGGAAGAAATGGCTGCAATGCAAAATAAAAGTGTACTATAAAAACAATTTTCCAATCTCTTAATATTCAGCTCTTACTTTAATTATAACTGTTATAGAGAGTTTAAATGACAACAACTTAACCTATAAATAAGTTTCCCTAAAACATAAACAAGTAGAAATGGAAAAAATGTTCATCTCTATTATTGGCAAGAGACACATTTTGAAAGTTAGATAATAGACTTGTAGGCTCTTCATCTTCTATTATGAGAATAATATTCTGCAGTTTACTATGGAGGACACTCAAAATTTTCAAAATTATTTTTGTCCTTTAAAACTTAACAGAGAAGAAACATGCTTTTATGAACTGTAACTTATATTTTCCATTTTAAATTACCTTTGCCATAAAATAGTCCCACATGCTGAGCTCTGGAGGGATAAACTTTTCTTTGTACGAGGGTCTTTCTGCAGGTACAGGAGGTGGTACCGTGCTATCTTTTACTGGTCTTCCTGGCACTAGCATCCTCATATTGAACCGACGGCGATGTTTATCCATTTCTTCTGATGGAAGAGGTGGTGCTAAATTAAGGTAATGTGAAAAGCTAGTATTAAGATTGCATCTTTAGAAATGGCTGTATTTTATAATTAAAGGAACTAAACCCATTGTTATTGATACTAATTGCTACTGATTCAGAAATCAAAGCCAGCCTACATAAAGTAAGTGTAATCATACAAAAAGTTCACTTATAATAAATTCAGTAACTGTGACATTTATACATTGGATATGTCAAGAGAAATACATTTCATTGTCTGGATTAAGTTCTCAGGAGATGCAGCTTTTAAGTAAAAAGCTTTTAGCTGAAAAATTTCTCAAGAAAGAAATTAAGAAATTTTTTGAGAAATAAAAGTAATATATAAAATCTCACTAAACTGTAAACTGTACAAGTACCAGTAGTTATTCAAAATATAAGCCACAGAATTCTTAAGATAGTATAGAAAATTTGAATAGAGACAGGATTTTTGACAACTAAAGTTTAGTTTAAAGTGTTATGATTTAAAATGTCTTAATAGTTATCAAAATATTAATGTGGAATTTGTTTTTCAAAGCATTATTGGCCAGGAAACGTTGAAGATCACACTTACTTTATTACAAAGAAGCTAGGTATTTTAAAACTTTTCTTTTAAAAAAGCCACTACTAACATTCATCTACACTGCAAGATTTTACAAACCTTCATTACCATCCTCTGAAACATCAGAAGCTGTAGCAGCTTGTAGGTCAAAGGAAAACAGAATACATCTCAAATGAAGACATGACTGTATATAAGTTATTCATATTAACATCTTGTGAAAATAATTGGCCTAAATGAGTTTAAGTTATTCCATGAATGACAAATATCTGTTGTACATAGTTATAATGGTGCATTGCCTTATTACTGTTTTGTTTTATATTTCAGATATAGAACATCTATTTTTTGCATAAGTTTCAAGCCTGTCGTTATTTTGAAAGTCTATGTGACATGGTTTTTCAGTATTGTTGCAGTGTGAAGTCTATGACAAATGGTTGTATTTGCCTTTGTCTCCAGAGCCTGAATTCAGTCTTCACTTTTGCTTTTCCTCAGGCAGCATATTAAGACATGCTCATCTGTCTTTGCAGAGTTCCTGGTTTTAGTTGGAGCTTACATATGCATGAACTATTTTTCTGACAGATGAAATTGATGTTTTTTCTCTGTGGTCTTGTGCAAGGTGAAATCATATCTTGTGGTAGAAATTGGTTTCAGAAATACTGTTTCCAAATTACCGCAGTCAAATAGTAACACTGATCTCTCCCATACAAAAACCCATAGGTATTGACACTGATTTATACCATCTGTTTTTTCACTAAAAAATAATGACTGAAAGTCCTGAAAAGTATTACAATAAGCATCTAATCATAATATTATCAGCTTTTATAGCAAATCCAAACTGTGCTGGGTGCCATTACAAAAGATAACTGCAAGACTAATATTTTTCTGCTTTTTCATTAATGTAACAGTTTTCTTGCCAGTAGATGCTTAAATTCTGCTTGCTTGTTTTTGTCTTTAAAAGGAAGGAAATCTCTCCTACTAGGTTACTAAAAGGTATAAAATGCAAATCATTAGTATGACCTTTAGAGAACAAAGTACCTGGAATATTTTCTGACTGTCTTCGAGGTTTTACAAGAAGTTTTACTCCTCCACCAAAAACAGCAGCCCACATTCGACTGTTCAAAGGATGGGCTGCTAGTCGAAATAATTCATTACATGAATTGGTTGCAAGGGCGTGTATAAGGAGACTCAGGTAGACAGCTACAACAGCTTCACAAAGCAGGATGTTTAACTTTGGTTGATCTTCATCCTGAGCTGAACTTAAGAGATTTATAAGTGAACTCACACCTGCAAAGAGAAAAGAGGAAAAGCTCTACGTTAAATGAGTAAGAGTACAAATGGAAAAAAGGAAATGTTTCACTTCTACATTTTATGTTAAACATATACTAACAACCACATGACACTTTTATTCAGATGAATCATACTATTAATATGTTTCTTAAAATCATAAAGATCAAAATTTTAAAAAGCCTTCTTGGGTCTGGGACTTCGGGGTTGTGCCCCTCTGCAAGTACTATGGGCAGTTCTGCTTGCCTGTGAAATTCTGGCACTGTTGCCACAGTTGACCTCAAAATACTAACTTGATGCTCATATGTTGGGAATAGTTGTTTTAATAGCTAAACCAAGTAAAGCACAGATGTAAGACAGTACTGTAGAAACAGCTAACAGAAATAGCTTTGCTGGGGGGTGAGGTAGACTGGAGGGAAACATTTTAGGATTACAGATTATCATCTTACTGAGTTTTTCCTAAAGATCGTTGGTCTCTTCTTCAAGGAAGATGTTTCCCATATAGAAAGCTTATTTTTATTTCTTTTGATATGTGAAAAAGTTAAAAGCTGTTATTAATTTGAGAACTAAATCAGAAACACTCATCTGTCCTTGATCATCCGTCATTTTATCCATCATATTACTGGACAGTGAAATAATTTTAAAATGTGGAGCTGGTCCAGTGGTGCTAAAAGTAACCTTATTTTTGTCTCACCAGGCCACTGAGCAGGAGATGAGTTTGGAGTTGCATGCTCTTCAATACTTTCTGTCCTCAGTCTGCGTCGATCGCTCAAAAGCAGTCCTTGATAAACCATCCCTGTAAACTGATTTGCTTCTGTTTGACTGCTAAATACAAATTAATTTTTTTCTGATGAGAAAGGATTTTAGAATATTTTTGTAATAGAGTATAGTATATATACATGTTTCTCATTTTAATCAGAAAATGCAACATTTAAAATTCTGTAGGAGTAAGTCAAGAATTTTATGATTTCATGGTGTACAAACTAGAATTTAATTAAAACTTTAAATGTGTCCATGTGGCATTATCAATTTTAATATGTGTGTAGCTCCAGATATGAAAAAGGCTTTTTCAAAAATTTTAATAATGTATTTGTTCTGACGAATTTTTAAAAATGTTTTTACAGCATTCTCTTCCAGTTCCAGTTTGGAATAAAAACTGCCTGAAACTTGACTTCAGTTAGGCTTCAATGTTTCCCCTGCATCCCTATTCAGCAATGAATGTGCTGTGGAAAACAGCATTCAAATATTTTTCGGAAGTATCGCAAGTGAGAATGACACCAGATTTTCCTATTATTTATTGAAAAAAGTCTGAATGATTTTTGTAATTTTATCTGTGTAAAACTGATCAGACATATCAGTGCTAGCAATGTGTAAACTGTATAAGTATCTACACCTGTACACAGATATTTATTCCCTTTTTTAGACACATGCATGAAGAATTTCTGTTTTGGATACATGAAGTACTCCAAACATAAGAAAACTTCTGTTTTTACCTGTAGCTGTGGCTGTCACACAGTGCTTGATAAATAGATGCAGAAAGTGAAGCTGCTAAAGAATGAAGTGTGTACACCTAAAATAAAAAGAGCCAGTAAGTTTTATATAAAAGGTGTGTAAACTACAATTCTTTCTAAACAGCACTGGAAATGTCTTAGTTTTAAACCAAGTGCAGGAAATAGTAACTGACTTAAAGTTTATAATACAGTACTTTGAAGATCACAACTGTTCGTTCAAGATCAGTTGATCGCAGACAAAGCCTCCTAATACTATGTCAGGATAATTAACTTTGTTCTAACGTAGAACTGCCTCAGTGAATGAGCATACTGAAGGAGTGATTAAGTATGTCCTGTTATGATAATGAATTTGATTGAATGGTTCCTGGAAGCCGTATTATATAACACTGCAGTTCAGTGTAGTAGTAGTTGCTCAATATGCATAAAATACAAAAGTTTGTGTGATCATTGTATCATTGTTTTATCTATACTATCTTTTTTACCTCAGTTATGTGCTTATAAATTTCCAGGAGTAACAAGAATAATACTCCATTATTGCCTCACACTGCAACAGAAACACTCCGGTTCTTAAACAGAAGAAATGCAAGAATTTCTTAGAAAGTCCAATGAAATCCACAGTGTGAAGAAAATGGTACTCTCAAACTTAAAGATGTAGACTTTTTTTAAACCCACTCTGTGTTCGTTTCCATCTTTTCCTACCATCTTTCCATTTAATCAAATGTTAGACCTTAGATTAAAGCTATGAATTATGTAAATAGTTGTTTTGCAGTTAGGAGGTGTCAGCTCTTCTTTCTGAATTCTCTTTTAAAACAAAATGCATGTGAAGTACGAGTTTTTAGAATAAGAAAGATGCTTGCTGTAGCATAATGCAGGAAGGAAAAGGAGTCAACTGATATAAGAGAGAAAATGAGATGTAAATAAGCTTGGGTACAGTTTTAGAAACTTAACTGCATTGCAGTGAGACAACCCATTTAGTTTCCTAATTTTTCCCTACTTTCATTTAGTCAATAGAAATTCAAATTAATTTAATGAATATGAATACCGATCTAAATGTACAAAATAATGATTTAGTTTCTTACTAATTAACTGTGTCATAGACTCAGGCTCTTTGGCTTTTTCCTCCCCTCTATGTACTGAATCTGAACAGAATTTATTCACTCCTGAGTATGGAGTCAGATAAAGTAATTCACCAAGATTCCTTAAAAACCAGTACACTTGAGGAAATTTGCACTAGAGTAACATTCATAATATCTATATTAATACAAGGTTATAACATAACTTACAGTCTCCCATCTCTACTTTCATTAATCTCCCTACAGGATTTGACCAGACCAGAATGACAATGATGAGTTAACGTACATGATCATGTTGTTTTAACAATGAAGAATTCAGCATTTTAGTGAACATTCACATTTGGAATAGTTTCCTGAGAATGACTAGAATTTGGATGAAAGGGAACTAACCAGATTCAAAAAGATGTCTGAAAGCAAGTGGTTAACTAGCATTTTCAGTTCACCAGACTTAAGGGAGAAGGTCAGTACTGTGAAAGGGTAAGTGTTGAAAAGTTAACTCAAACATCGCATTTTATTTTTCGCGTGCTCACTCCCCATTTTAGCATTTCCTGAAAGCTGTTCATTACCTTGACATCTTCAATATTCGGATGTGGTGGTGATTTCATCTGCACAATAGTGTAAAGAATATCATGGATGTGGTTGTTTAAATACAGCACAGGATTAGCTATCACAGTTTTTGTGGATGCTATGCTTGCAGAAAGCAATGGTAGTGTTGTGGGTAGTGGAAGTGGAGACTGGAGCTGTTTTACAGTAGTTTCCTGTTGAAAAGAAAAGACTGTATTTAAAATTACTGCTTTGAGAAAAAAAGTTTAAAAAAATGATAATTTTACATCTTAAATGTTTTTCCAGGGTTATTTATCCTCTTCCACTGTTGTCTACTCCGTACAGACAAGATTTTACCATGACTGATATCAAAAGTAAGTTCTTTCTTACTGTAACAACACAGATCAGACCTGATAGCCACGTTTGCTGGAACACTTTCTGATTTAGTGCAGGAACAGTATTTTTATGTAATTCATTAGTAAGCGTTTGGGATTGTCTGTTAAGAAACACTAACTAAAAATGCACTTGCAGTAGCATAAGTTGACATA
Source organism: Strix aluco (assembly GCF_031877795.1). Classification (NCBI taxonomy): domain Eukaryota; kingdom Metazoa; phylum Chordata; class Aves; order Strigiformes; family Strigidae; genus Strix; species Strix aluco. Next base: position 24,256,344 of record NC_133942.1, on the reverse strand, counting down.
ATAGTCACTGGTCTGAGTTTAATAACAGAAGTCAAATTTGCATTAATCTGAGCTTCTCAAGTGGAAACAAATGGAAATTTTTTTCAATTCTTAAAAGTATGTGCTAAGCCTAGTACTACCAAAACATTTGTCTACTGCTCCTATTTGAAATGTGAGAAACCTAGAACTAGAGCAAGTTAAATGACTTGCCCAGTATCAGATTATCTGCTGTAGCTCAGGTTAGTCATTAACATTTGCTGGAAAAGATCTCTTTTTGTATTAAATAAATGTAGAAAACACAATAATATAAGTAAAAGGCAGCACTGCCCTGTCTGACTTGGTATTATTTGTTGAGCCTTGCAGCTAAGATCCCATTCCTTTTAGCTCCCTTGCATGACTTGCAGAGGTGTAGGGAATGAGATTTTGTCATATTTTAGCAACTGTGAATTTATGATATAGGTACCCAGAATATTGTGATCAAAATTATAATTTCATTGGAACGCACATATAATGCTGCAGCTATAATCTAAACAGCAATGTTTATATTCCATACCTATAGGTAACCTAATCCTCAATGTCATGTAACAGATTCTTAAGAACCAATTAATCAGGATGTGGAAAAGCAGCACATTTAAATACCAAGTTCTTTCTCCAAGAACATTAAAATGATCTTGACCATTAGAGTTACACTCATAAGAAGCATCTATCTAGGCACAAACTTAAACATTTGACAAAACTGTCCAGAACTTGTGAACAGAAATTAATTGAATGTTTTACCTGCTGTGACTCTTGCAGCAAGAACTTCAGCTCCATTCTTACAGATGCTAAACCACCACCTTGTGCCCCGTGAAGACTACAATAACTTAGAAAAACTCTTAAAAGAGCTTGGTTCTTCTGCAGCCACCACTTCCGTCTCTCAGCATGTTCTCGTTTTGCTTGTAACCTACGTCGTTCTATCTGGTGCCGTTCATACGAACCAATGTCTGGCTTATCCATAATATCGTCATGATCAAGTAGATCCCCATTTACTTTGGTATATGTTTTACAATAGTCTTTGCCCCCTGCGTCATGGTTGCATATTTCATGCATAGCAGCAATCTCTTTTTCAAGCCAGTTGTACAGCTGAAATCTGAGCTTTCCTCCATCTACTTCATAACCTGTAGCCAAAGTCCTCAGTTCAGTCATAAGGATCTTCAAACAGGCTCTGAACTTCAGTTGTTCAGCAATAACATCAACCTCAGTGTCTCCTGCATCAGAAATCTCCCCGTGTGGTGTTTGTGGGATGTTGGTGTCTGAGGTTCTCTCACCATCATCATCTCCATTCTTAGAATCGGATTCTGAGTTTTTCATCATTATACCAACATCCTTGTCCTCTTCATCTGACCCATTTTTGTCTTCACCCCAATCAAGAGTAAGGGGCTCATCATCGAATTTTACTGCTGGTTGACTCCAGTCAAATTGTGCTGAAGATTCAACAGTATTCTCCAAAGCAAAGGAAGTTGAAATTGGCTTTGACCAGTCTATATCAGCACTTCCAGCACCATCCCTTAGGGCTTTGGAATCTGAAACACCAGCCTGTATTGGAGAACTAGTTGAATCTTTCTCTGCAGCTACAGTAGACTTTTTTCTTACTTTTGGAATTTTGGAAAGGACTTCAAGAGCTAGTACAGGGCAGCCCACTTTAAAATGAGCATTTGCAGTAGTGAAGAATAATTTTCTTTCTATAAGATTAATTTTATCAACAAAGCTTTTCTCAGTTTTTAGACCTAAGGTGGCCAAAGTCCCTTCTGGTGAGTTGAAGTATCTTCGGATGAGCAAAGGGTGGGTCCGAAGATAATTGTAAAAACTGAATACCACAGGATTGCACGACTTGACGATAACTAAAGAATTAAACAGATAGAACATCTATTGAAAACGGCTTTTAAATGGTATTACTTTGTTTTGCAGTATTTTCTGCATTACAGAGAGTTGTCAAAACACAAAAAACACGGACAGTTTTGGGTATAGTTGCTAAAACAAAATGAAAGAATTTACTCCCCACAAAAAGATTAAAGGTCTAAGCTGGATGAATAGAAAGATACTAAATTATCTCATTTGCCTCACTGTTATATTCTACTCACCTAAGCCTAAAAAAAAAGCTGAGATGATTAGCCAGGTAGAGATTTCCCCAAGAGAGGGAATATGCCGCAGAAACCTCTGTAGCCACCTGTCACTTAACATTAATCTCAGAAGAGACAGGATAGGAAATCCTGCTAGAACACTGCTAATTCTTAGAAGCAAGAATGAGAATTTAAGTCCACTGGAATAAAGACTAGCCAGCATTCAGTACTAGAGGGGTATTGTAGGGAAGTACCAAACAAGAAGGGCTCTCCTGAGCTTATCTAACAGCAGAACTAAATTCGGTATTGGGGGGGTTGGAGACAAGTCCTTGGAAAGAATTTTTTTTTTTTTTTTTTTTTTTTAAGTAGTAGAAATTGAGCAAGCCAGTACATAAGTCAATTAATGATTTCAGCATAATGGCATCTCAGGAGAAAGGACTGCAGACATATACAAAAAGTATTTCTCCTTCTCTACTTTGTCTTAGTAAGTTTGTCCCAGACAACTAATATTTTTCCCTTACCTGGGTTTTCATCATCATCTTTAGGTGTTTGTTCCAATAACGTGTCCAGTGCTCTAGTGTAATCTTTCATTATCCAGTATGCAATGCTTCTCAGAAATGGATCAGAATGCAATTTAGTACAACTGAACCCAGCTCCATCCTTACAGCAACCCAAAATCTTTTCATAAAGAATGGAGGTGTATGTGACAGAAGTTTCAAACTCTGATTCGTATAAACGAGCAATAACCATGGCCAACTGGATGTCTTCCATTTTCTCAAGGCACACCTACGATAAGAAGTGGGGAAAAGGTTGCTTTATGAGGGAAAGGTAGTTTTTTTAAAATAACAATGAAATGAATAGCAATGTATGTTTACAGAACAGATAATTTTTTTCGCATCATACCTGTTCTTTAAAGTATATATTCATCTTTGGGACAAAAATGTGGTAACTGATATGTATCTAAGTAACATATTTTCTTCCGTCTTTGGAAAGAGGTGTACTTTCTCCTATTTCAGGAATCATGATATGCATAGCAGTACATCAGCATGTCAAAAATCAATATGGCAGAAGATAAAGATGCTTTGTTTTTATTCTACCTAGTAGAATAAACATAACTTCAAACTTTAATGTTAATATATCACTGGTAAGATATTCTTCACATTGTCTCATCTACAGAATTACATTTCTGAGGAAAATTCTTTACGTTCTCAGGTAAAGGCAAACATACTGCATGTAAATAGGCAGGATCACTAAAGGTTCTCTAATTTCCATTCTCTCCTGAGAGGTACTGCTTCAGTTATGATCCTGCTCACAGCTCTCCCCTCTCTTGTGGCGGGCAACATCACAGCTCCACTAAAAAGGGATCCTAGGGCCACTTCAGAAGAGAACTCTGACCTTTTTTTACTTAATGTTGCAACAGTAGGTCATGCAGAATAGCTGGAGGCTGAACAGAGTGCTACAACTTAACTGTGCTGATCAGAGAGTTTTGCCAGAAGGGTCATGACTGGTATTCCTAAGAGTGCTTCCACTGAGGACTGATGTATCTGAACAAGGATTCTGGCCTTCAGATCAGCTTCCAAGCTGCTTTTCACAGTAGCGTGGAGGTAAATGGTATGTCTGCAGGGCACAAGGGGGTCATGTGTGGACATACCATACCATCTGTGCTGCCACAATTTTTGAAAACATCAGCAGAGAAGAGCTTGTAAGGATTCAGTTACATAGGTCAAATTAGATACCGAAACTGAATTTCTCAAAAGTCAATACCTCTATAGCATCTTTCAGTGAACCTGCTAGCAAGAAAAATGCAGCTGATTGTTCAAAGCGTTGTTTTCCCAACAAAGCAAAGGCGTTTTTCAAAGCAGCTTTGCGCCATCTATCTTCACTGAAGTTGTGGCTGAAAAAGGCAGTCATCTTTTCATCGTGCTGGGACCTGCACAAAGAAATGCAATGTATGCAACTACTTATATAACCTTGGCATACATTCACTTGAACAACATCACTTTAAATTAAATTCTAATCTTGAATGAGTTCTGCTTTGCATTCCCAGTTCAATTAAGATTTAATCAAACTTACAATTAGCAGAACTCACCTAAACAGACCCCACACCACTGCTTTTTTCTTCATAGCAAGGTAAAAAAGTGCAGCATCTAAGGCGTCATTGTTCCTCTGGAATGAAGCTTTTGCAACCTGTAGTAAACAAACCCTACTATTACTACTGAAAATATAAAGGCTGCTTTTAGCTAAATAACGTACATTCTCTGTCAGAGAGGATGGTCTAGGTGACTGTATTATTTCTACAAAGCAACAGTAATTTTTGTCAGAATGTTTTATTCGTATGTGACAGCTCTCATTACACTGTAAACGTTCTTGAGAGTCAGCAAAACAGCACTACTGCAGATATTAACCCCTCTCAACCACAGAAGGACATTACAAATATGCAATTAAAAATATTTTCTTTAAAAGTGATACAGTAACTCATACTATTATGTGAAATTCCTCTTGCAATCCATTATTTACATAGACTTAAGGTAATAAAAGTATTTCTTTAATAAACACTGTTTGGTTTTTGTATAGCACTCGGAGATATAATTGCATTGGAATTGGAGTACTAGGATAATTAAGTTTTGCTCCTGGATGTTTTGAATGTCCTGTAACTTTTTAAAACATGTTTTTAGAACAGATGACTTGGAAATCTAGTAAACTAATAAGTACTTCTGTTCCACAGACATTTCAGAGATTGCATTATTTATTGTAATTCAAAGCAAAAGCTGGTAATTATTCAAAGCCATCAAACTTCAAGTTACATGAAAGCTGAAATTCTTATTAAAGCAAGGATTTAAATCTCATTGGTAGCGACAGGAAACAGTTTTAGATATTATCTCAAAAATATATTGCATTTTATCCATTATTAGACCTCCCATAAGAAAACTCTGCATGCAAATGAGATTTGGTGTTAATTTTGGTTTTACGTAATATAGGTGCATATTTCTAAAAAATATTAATTTTGTGACTCTACAGAAGAGTAAAGCCTGAATTTATTTCTATAGCATTTAGTTTTATTAGATACTGTATTAGAGACTGCATTTAGTTCTATATTATTTATAACAGTCTATTATAAAACAGACAAAATTTGCAACAAGACCTTTATATAGTTTTTACTGACTAATATTTTTAGATATATTTATTTCTTAAATAAAACCTACTACTGAACTCAAAGCATAATTCTCTGTTCAATCTACAGATACCTACTGTCTCATATATCTGAAAACAAGATGATTCTTAAAAAAAGTACTTAATATGTAACTGTAAAAAATGGGGGGGGGGGGGCAGAAATTAGGTGCTTCAGAAATAGATTTTCCCTAGATCAATTGTATTATACCATACTACTGAATAACGAAATTTGTAAGCCAGGACTGCCAACGTGAGTTGGCATAGAAAAAACTAGTTAAGCAGTCCTCTGGCTGGGCTTGAGTACAAAGGAATCTGCTATATACAAGTCACTGGGCCTATCTGTTAAGGCATACCTAACAGCATGTAACTATAACTTGTAAGCAATAAAAAGTACCTTCTCAATGCACCTTCGGAGTGTGTTGATATTCCTGACCCACCAACCGATACCCATAGCTCTTAATTCAGACCATTGTGGGTCTCCCTTCTGGATAGCAGGAATCATATTGATCAACTCCTCCTCAGCCTCAGAGTGAAAAGCCCATGCAAAATGGCAAGTAGATAGGCCTAAACAATAACATAATAAAATTCAGAATATTAAGACTTGTTAATAAGCAGATGGAGTATGTCAGAGATGCAAAGTGGGATCTCCAACCCAAGAGTTAGGTAGGTCCGAGAGACTGTTTCCCTCAAAAGGAGGTAAGCTGCTAAAGGAACAGCTGAAATATCTTTTTGCTCACTAGGGATGTCCTCTCCTCAGTGCTTCTTTCATCATGTTCCAGTACCCCATTCATATATGTACTGGAGTTATATGGTGAAAGACTGAAGGAAAAATATTCTGTTATCAGAGGCAGACCCATTCTGGGCCAGAAACCTTTCTGTCTGCTGTTTAGGTGGTAACTAACTTTCCTGCATTTCACAACAGCATTTACTCAGATTGAGCACGGGAAAAAACCTGCTGTGAGGACAGAATAGAATAATCTTTAAGGTCAGAAAAAGCCATGCTCATATAAAGCAGTATCTTCATTCCTCCAGCAGAAACAATGAAATACATATACAATCTGTATGTTATCTGGTTGGGGAACTTATTCATGCCTCAAACTGAATGGGGCAGAAGCTATCTTCTGTTCAAGCTATACTCTTTTTGCTTACACTGTGCATGTAGGGAAGCCTATACTAAGCCTCTGCAAGATAAGAGCCTTAATGGAATACATATAATCTAAAATTAATATGCAGATAATAGAAATATTGTAATATTATAAATCAAAATCCTGTCAGCTCAAGTGGATCAAATTAAATCAATACTTCTCTTTAAGAATTACCTTGGTGAAGCAGCTGAACTCGATACAGAGGTGGGAGTGATGTCAGAAGGCAGGTGTGCAAGCGCATGGCCAACAAATATCGTAAGCCACATTCATCTAAGGTATCTCTTCCTGTGAAATATGAAATACTGACTTTTGAACATACAGGTGACTACAGGAGGTATCTACACATTTCCTCATACACTGCATATGATAAGTTGTATGTTTCTGAACTTGCTGAGAACCCGAACTTAGAAGTTATTTATTATATACGAAATATAAGTCGAGACTTATATTTAAGTGTTTCTTACTGTATCTACTCTGAGTAACTGATGGTAGCTTTTAGCTTTGTAATCCCAAAATACCCAAGGACTAAGTTTACCTTTGCTTAGAACAAGAATGTTAATTCAATATGTCAGACACTAACCTGAATAATTCTTATCTCTGTTCTCATCTAGTTCAGTGCTTGTTGTGGCCACAGTGTCTGCCAAAGCTACAAGGAACATCTGCTCCAGTCGAGTGAGGCCTGGCAGACTTGAGTGCATCAGGTGGCTTGAAAGGACACTAGCATGTTCTCGGCCGAAGTAAGTTGGACCGTACTGTGACAAATTAATAACTTTGGATTTACTCTCCCTCTTTTCAGGCTCAAAATCAATAAAGTCTTCAGTTGTAACAGGCTGAATCTGGAATAGATCTGAGTACTGATCCTCTGTTTTTCTCTTAGCATGATCTTCAGAGCCCTGAGGTATTTTAGACGTTTCTTCAGAAACATAAGTGGCGTCTTGATCTGCAGCAAGCAGCGCATACAGCGGCAGTGGTGGAATTGAGTCTATCTCTGTATAGTCTCGAGTACCATCTTTTCCAGCTGTGATGGTATCCTTTGCAGTACTACCACTTACACTAATGGTGCGAGAAAGATGGCGTTTAGGACCAGTTCCTTCTCCAGCTTCTGTATCTTTAACTATTGCAACTTCTCCTGCAATACATTTAACTAAATGCGATAGAATGGCTTTGGCTCGGCGAACTTTACCCAAATCCATAAGTTCTAATAACTGGGTTGGATGATACTGGGGTAGAGTAGGTGAAAGAACATGAGCAGCTTCAAAAAGGCCACCATCCTGAATTACAGTTGGAGTGCCAAAAACATCATCTACAATACCTGCCCCATCAATTACACTGGTCTTCTTTGCTATCAAGCTTGTTTTGAGTGGATCCTGTGTTGTTGAGTCTTCAGTAGTAAAAACTTCACTTTCTCCATCACCAAACTTGACAGCGTGTTTCCACTGGGCATAAACATGCATTTCACAGTCCATTCCCACTACTAGTATACCATCTCTCACCCAGGACAGAGAAACAGGCAGTGAAGGAGTGCCATCTACAGATGATACCAAGTCAATTGATCTAAGCAACACCCACTTTGACTTTATACCTTGTTTTATGCTACCACCTAGTGGTAAAGTAATGACAGCTACACCCTCTTTGCTGCTCGTTTGATCTGTTACAATTCCCGAAAGTCTTCCGTACATAAAGATGTTGGCACCAACTCCAACTGTCAATATATGTGAGCCATCTTCTTTTGATACCCAGTCCAAATGCACCAAATGCTTGATACTGGGCACCAGGTATTTGTCTTTATTCAAAAAAGCATCTGATTTACTGTAAACAAATAGATTACTATCTACACTGACCCTTGAGTCAAGTACACTTCCAACCTTAACCAAGTCATCCAGATGAATTGTCTGTTCCAAAACCCATTCTGATCCTCCTGTAGACTCACATTCAAGTATACAAACATGCATGGAAAATTCTTTGGAAATAAAACCATTATGCTGTATGGGTTGTTTGTATGCTACTGCAAGACGTCCTGTATAAGAACAGCTAACGGCAACTGGCCTTCCCACTATGCTCACTGTACTGCTGTTGTCTTCTCCTTCATCGTTCATTAAAGGCCATTTTCTCCAATGATATGTTTCCTTTTCTTCATTTTTGCTGTTTAGGTTTGTCTCTACAGTACATCTCCAGAACCGCACTCTGTTGTCTGAGCATGATGTTACTATCAAATACGGTGCAAGGCAGACCGGGTATATTGATGAAGAACTCAGGTGACCTGAAGTTAGAACAAACATATTTACTTTTAGTAATATAAAGTAGAATGCCTATATGAATAAGGCAGATGTACCACTGTCTAACTACTGATAGGGAACTTTACAACCTGGTATTATTTTTCTAATTTGGAGTTGGGTAAGGGCAAATGTGTTAAGACTGATAGCAGTCTTGCAGCTTGAACATTACTAATCATCTGCATTTCTTGTCACTATTCAAAGAAGATAAGCTGGAACTGAACTAATTCAGAGAAGGGTTGTTAGAATAATGAGAGGAATACAAAGCATTAATCAGATGAGACTAAGGAAGTTAAAACTGGGTTCATATAGCCTTACCAAAATGAAACCTAAGAGGGAAGGGAAAAAACCAAAAAGACAGGACAGACGCAGGAAGACAGACAAGAATTAGAAGATGTAAGTGCACCAGGTAAAAAAAGCACTATATACCCAACACATTAATGCTGGCAGATGAACAAGCGGGTATAAATTGCTCATTAATAAATTAAGACTAGAAGTTAAGTTTCCAACTATTAGAGCAGTAAGTTTCAGGAAGAGCTTTCCTGTGGGGACCTGATACACTTATGAAAGGGTAACATGACATGGGCACAATGATTTGAGAGTGCCTTTTTAGTCCCATGTTCCCTGTATCAGTAAATCAGAATGTGATAGGCTGAGGAGATACAATCCTATGAACTAGGGGGTAAATTAGTGGACCAACTGGGTAGAAAAATATGTTAAATTTACCTGCTGAAGGAGTTGCTCTTATTACTTCTACACCAAGAGGAAGATCCAGAGGTTGGCTATACACAAGTCTGGAGCTCAGAATGAGTTTACTAGCAGTCTGAAGATTAGCAATTGATGAAGATCGTGGAATGGGACTTATGCCAGGTGATATATCTGGAGAAGAATCCACAGTCTTCTGCTCAGGTACACTAAGCTTATTCTCTGAAGAAGCAGCTTCAGTTGGTTTTGCTACACAAAAAAAACCACAACAGTTTTTTTTAGCAGCGCTCAAGTCACACAGAAAATAATTATGCGATGTGTGCAGGCGTTAGTTTTACTGCATGCTGTGACTATTCATTTTAAGACACCCATAACATTCTGAAATACTGATAGTTTAAAATAAAGAATCTGGTGCTTAAGTACATTACTTACTCTATCAACAAATTTTTATATTGTTGTTGGTATAGAATGCAACCAATGTTTGTAAGGAATCTTACTGTTTTTATTGCATTGATAACCCAAAGATTCCTGGCTTTGAGCTTTCTGCTTGACAAAGGTGATACAATTTGTTTTAAAATAAACCACCAAGCTTTAAGTTTTATTTAAAATAATATGAAAGAAATGTCTGTCTTTAAGAAGATTACAGACACTCACTCACCTAAACAGGCTTGCACAGATTTGAGATGAAGATGCCACATCTGAAGAACAGAGCAGCCATCACTATCTTTTTCAATTACTACTAGGTAGAACTTCTCTGAGAAAGGTGGTGGACGATACCCTGTAATTTAAACATATTATCACTATTATGAAGTTTATGTTCAACGTAATTTTCAATTACAAAAAACTCTCTAAAAAGTATTGATACTAAAAAAACCCTGTTTTCTTCTTTGAAAGAAATTGCTTGCTTATAAAACAAAATATTCAAACAGCGCCATTAACAACATTTTTTTAATCAACATTTTGTTTCCTCATGGCTACAGAAGAATTACGAAAATGAAGAGATAGGCTGGCTTACAGACAACCTGAGAATTAGTGGCAAATCTAGTTTATTAGATATATTTCCCTTCCCAGTCAGTTTGAATTATTTTGCCAAATTGTAAAGGCTCTTTCCCACCTGCCTGCTTTCTTCCTTTTTCTTTTAAAGTTTTAAGTCTACTACCTAATTCCCCAGCTACTTTCTATTGTATTAACTTGGAAGTCAGATATATTTACCTTATCACCTGGAACTACATGTTGATGCAGAAAATACATTTCTGTTCTATTTTGTACACATTTTTATATATAATATACAGCATTTTTAAAAATCAACTCTGTCATATAAGTTAAAATCTTTCACTCTAAGCAAATTGGAATGCCTTTGTTTAATACCGTTACCATGTAAACAATTCATATGAGCAACATGAAACAGCCACTTTATAGAATTCTAGAGATTCTCATTAAAAAGGAAACTAGCATATGCTATCCAGATTTCAGCATTCTTTAGGAACATTTTTGGTACCTACTTCATTCATATTAGTTATTTTTATGCTATACCTTGTGACGGCTGGAAAAATATCTCAGTTTCCTTCCCTTCCACATCTTCCTTATGTGGTTTGTATCCCAAAATGAAGTCTTCTTGAAAGACATGAAGCAGTTGTGTGTTTGAGCCACACTGAAACATTAAACAATAGTTATGCTTCCAGAACAGTATAGCAAATTTTTGTACTAATGCAATTATTTCTTTTGCGCAGTCTAGCCACCAATGAAAATAGCTTTCTTTTATAGTGTTGAAAATTATTTAATGCATCAGAAAAACTAAACATTTTCCTCTTATATTAAGAAGAGTATATTCTAGAACCTATTATTCATATATTCAAATAATCTCACTGAGATCTACTACATTAGACAAATTCTGTAATAACATTTTTGCTGCAGTTATTGACAGATGAATTAGTATCCGATTGGCTTCTATTACTTTAGGTGTTGAATAAATGACAGTGGCAAAAATTCTTAAGACTTTTATCCCTCTTGAGTGGGAAGATGTGTCTACAGTGAATTGCTTGTGAAATCTAGAAAAGGGAATCAATTGCAGATTTTCCTTCTCTGGGATATCTAAACAGCTGTCCTTCTGGACAGCAACAGATATCTTTGTACCTCCACCTCTCTACAAAGGAGGCTGCTGGCAGTGAAATCCTTTCCTGCAGGCAGGGAAAAATATGTCCCCCAAAGACAGTGATGGCAAAGTTTTCACGTTGCAAAACACCCTCTTTTTCCAGAGAAACAAGGGTAGTCATCTATAAAAATTCTAGAAAAAAATATTTTGTAAATCTGAACTTAAAATTGAAGATACTATGTGATTAATACTTAAAAGATGTAGAAATTTATTGACAAATAGAGAAATACTTCTTTATGTATGTCAAAAACATCCAGATGTCTAATTAAGAAATGGTAAAACACTGTTTTCACAGGCCGCTTCCTAACAGAAAACAGCACTGGAACATGTATGATCAAAATAAACGTGAGTAAGAACAAGGTATAATAATAGTACCTCCTCATTGTTTGAAATGTATAGCTGTATTAATTAACAGATAAAAATTTGTCTTACAAGACAAAAAACCTGAAGTCATAGATGGCTATGATTCCTACATTTTGGAATAGTTAGGTCTAGTTTTTAGGTTTGGGATTTTTTTAATGTTGTTCACCTTTTTGTTTGTTTGGGTGTGGAGGGGATTGTTATTTTTTTCTTTAAATTATGATGGGTTCGTAAACCAGTCTTTAGTTAAGTTTTGTTTTCATCAAGATTTATGCTTCAAAAATACTGTTACACCCTAACAACGGTCTCTGAGCTCCTAGCAGCTAAAAGCTGTCTCACTAAAGCATTCAAGGTATCTCAACATTCACAAAAATTCAATGCAATCTTTATCACCATAGAGAAATGTCATGTCTTTTACCTCTTTTTAACAGATCAGGTTAATTAACAGACAAAGCTATTAAACATCTTTATGTGATACCCTTAAAGAGTTAACCATTTATTTACTTTGTTAGTTATTGCATCGAGTTCAATAATGCATCCTGGTCGAGCAGTAGATTGTTGGCTCACAATGTTAAACACTTCCCCAATAAGTTTCTGAAACAGAGCAAAATGAGAAGAGTTATTATATTTCTCCTTCAGACAGAAGGAAATTGCAGTCATTTACAATAAACTGATGCTTTAATTTTCCTTGTTGGCATAAACTGTAACAGACTTCTTCCTGTTACCATTTTGGCACTTACAGATAATGTGTTTATCAAGACATTTGCACTGTTGTGAGTGTGCAGCTATTCATGGGGACAGCCCACCAGTTTTTATGGAAGCTAAATGTTTATTTAAAGATTTATCCTTTCATAACATAACTTAGTATCTGTGCCATTACAAACTCAATTATACTGCTTCACTTTTGTTTAAAGCTTCAGGTTTTGTCACAACATGTAAAAAATAAACCAGTAGAGCTTATAAAGTGAAGGCTCTGTTGATTTTTGCTGGAATGTTCACAATCATTGCTCCTAGAAGAGATTCCTCAGACTGATCTGAATACTGACAGGGTCTCTCTTGCAGGATAGCTTATAACAGAAGAATGGGGAAAAAAAAGGAAGATGTGTTGCTTTATACAGTAACAGTGCAAGATCAGGCTTTACTTTGCTTAGTCACAGAAATGAAAATTAAGTAGGATGAAAAAATTGCTTATTACTGAAGAAATAAGAGCTACTATTACCCTAATCAATAACCTGATGATTCCCTCCTACCATCTCTGCCCTTCCTTATATATAGATGTAACTTAGGTGGGTACACCCAAGTTGCTCTTTTGTCTTCACCTTTCCACTTACTCTTGACTCCCCTCTTTTGAGAAGACAAAGAAAAAAATCCTATTTTTCCTTGCCCCACCTGCTACAGGTGGGGAAATTTTGTTTCTGTCCAGCCACTTTTAGTAGTAATAGCTGCACTTCTGTATGCTAGTGTTTATAGACAGCTGCAAAACACGTACTTATGTGAGGTGTAAGATCCTATACACAGAATGGCACAACAGTTATACAGAACTAAGTGAAGACAAACCACTGGAGGGAGGGAGGGAAAAAAGTTACCTTACTTAGTTCTATTTCAATACTTTCAAACCACTGCTACATAAAACTTACAGATGATTCAGGGTCAGATAATTCATCTAGAAGTTTGCGTGCATCTACAACGGCTTGATAGAGTCTTAGATTTTTGCCATCGGATGCAACAAAGCAAGCACTAGCAGAGTTGCAGTATGTACCTAATAGAAAACACAAAAATTCCATCATTAAAGAAAAAAAATGGTAGTCAAATGGCATCAGGTAGTCTATTACAATCCATTTCACGATATCTGAATGTGTTTCTAACATTATTTTCATAAAGGACTGAAGCAGAAAACCTAAGCAGTTGTGTGCATTAAACCACCACTATCTGAACTTCGAAGTAACTCCCTTTCTGCTCATTTATGTAACTGAAACCCCTCATAAAAGTCAAATAATCTAAGCAGAATTCATCTATATTTACAAACATTGTTCACACATGCAAAACCCAGTATGTAGTACACCTAAGGGAACACTGCCATTCCTTAAAATGGTTATGTTTTCTTCACTGTCACCTCTAAGGAGGTGCTCGGAAGGGCGAACTCTAGCTTCCCTAGGTTGTCAGAGATGATTTAGAGTAGAAGTCTAAGGTAAACTCTTCAGCAAAGCTGAAGTAGCTATAGCTTTTTTCCTTGTTTACTGTCTCTAGGCTCTTTAGATAAAATTAACCTCTATGAATATTCCCTTCTACCCTCCAGTTAAAAGTGCAGATATAAAAGCAAAGGGAGAAATATATCTGCAGTAGTGAATAATATATGAAAAAATGTAACTGCCTTTTTTTGCTTCTCTACAGTATATAGAACAGGCTTGACACAAGGTTTTCTGTTCTGATATACGCTTTCCTCTTACATTATGAGGGTAGAAGCTATTTATTTGTGTTTAGAAGACTGTGGGATTCAGACAGCACAGAAAGTTACTCTGTGAGCAGAGAAAATGGATTTATTTTATTTTAAATCAAAGATATGTTATACATTTATTAAGCATATTTAGGATTTTTGAGGTTCTACAACATCTTTGATACTCATTTAATCATTGCAAAGGTCACACTGGCCTTAGCATAATAAAATAACCTAGCATTATTAGTATAAAATTTAATGTTACCTCCACAGCACAAATGACATTTTTAGTAGTGTGTACAAATATGACATCTACTACAACAGCATCTTTATGATAATTCAGAAATAAGTATCTGAGTGGCTGAATAGAGTAACATTTGTAGAGACAATTTTCTTACCTGCAATGGAAAGCCCGAAAATTAAATACAAAAACTGAAGAATTGTCCTAGGGCATTAAACATCAGATGTTGTACTGCCTGAGCTCTGAAAAAGTATTGTTTGCAGTTCTCTAAAGTTAATGTAGTCTATTTCTTCAAAAATGTTCTGTGTTCTAAGGGGGCTTTTGTAAACCACTGATGGTCTTAAAGAATTTCAGTATGTTTCAAGATCTTCTAATCAGAGTTCTTAGCCAGCATGTTAAAAGATTTTGATACTGTAAATTTTGGCTGAAAAATCTTTCCCAATAATTCAGATGTTCAAGTGATCCAAATACTACAGTGGTTCAACCCACTGCCTCCTGCAGCTGTATGTGGCCAACAACCCAGATGCCCAAGTCACCAGAACATCTGCATTAATACCATGTCAATGCAGAGAACACTCAGTGAAGCTGCCTAAAGCACTGAAGAAAGGAACCATCTTGTTCTTTGTGTGATGATTGTTTACTCACACAAAGAAGTTCCTGAACATCAGCTGATCCACAGTAACTACAGACACACTCAGACCAGATTAAATGCTTAGCCTCAAAAGAAAGAAAAATGCTTATTTTGCATAATACAAGGAAATTACTGAAAAGTTAATATAAATATATTCCAAATACAATAGCAATTTATTTTAACAAATTAATCTATGACTCACAATGTCAACTCTATATGGAAGGACGCTAAGTATACTCACCAAGGCAATAGCTGGGAATAAGTGTTGGAAGCCAGGCTACGTTAGAGAAAGCGGAGGTATGAAGAGAGTTAATTCGAGCCAATTCAGATACTCCTCCAGTGTATGATAAAGGTCCTATAGGGTCTACACGCCACAGAATCAGCTCACTATAGATTGCATTTGGGTCATGGAATGTACGGGTTGCTGCATTTTTAAGTTGCTGCCTAGAAGAACCTTTCACATGTTTAATAGGATCCATTATTCTGTTTATCCTGTCAGAGTCCCAGGAAGTGTCTGATTCAGGAGTTAACAGAGCATTATGATGAGAAGAAGTTAGCAGCAGTGGTAGAACGGAATGGCAAGCTAGATCATTGAGATGAAAACGGTGACCGCAGTACCTAAATTTATGTGATACAGTTAGCACCGTAGTGAAAGCTGATTTATCAGCAAAAGTAACTGCCCACTGATTTAGAGAGCCATCTATATGTTTGGAAATCATCATTACTATGGGAGAAATTATATTCACATTTGCACTGTCCTGGGCAAAGCTTGGTCCTTTATTTGCTAGAGTCTTATCTGGAAAGTCCATTGTCTTCTGATGTACAGCATTGCTGTTATCTTTTACAAAGACAGGGCAAGCATACATCATAATATTTTTGCTAAGGGAACTGGCATCTCCTGATGGAAATGCAACAGGAATCCTAGAAGAAAATGAAACCTAAAGAAAAAAAAAAAACAAAAAAGGAAAATTAGAACAAAATAACCCAGCTTAAGTCTGAATAAATGTTAGCTGTTTCACAGAAAGTACTTAAAATTAAACTCATATTGATGTTCAGATATAAAAGAAAGGACTAATGATTGTTGATTAAGATCATAAATAATAAAACAATTTCAAATATGCAATACCTGAACTTGTCGAAAGATGCCTGGAGTGTATTCATCTAAATACTTCACATGCCACACCAAAAAGGTACCATCAATAGGATGGATAGTAAAAAGCATATCTGGATTTCTATTCCATTCCGTTAGGAGCAACTCAATTTTCCGATCTAATAAAACTGTTGGAAGAGGCATGCGTGGGCCTGTTAGTAGAGATGTTTTGGGGCTTCCCTCTCTTTCTCCATCTTCATGTTCTGAAGAGCCTGTACCAGTTCCTGTCTCTGATTCTCTATCTATAGACAAATCTGCAACAGAAAAGAAATGTGCCATTTTATCCATTGCAAAGATTTCCCTATCAGTTTCTATTCAAAACAACGCAACATTTTAAAATCTGCTAATAGTACTATCTGATAAGAGCATTCATGCTCATTGAGGGTAGAAGCATCTTTCTTTGGTCTGTCTGTACAAAAATATAAGGCTCTGGCCTTTGACTATTGCTTCTAACTATACAGGTAAAAATCCAGATACTTAAGAGTCATGCCCTGCTTACGATTATTCTGGTCAACTATATAAACCCACACATTTTATATGAATGCTGCTTTCAAATTAATGTAGGGTTTTTTTGTATTTAGAAGGTAATCATGAAATACATGATATGTGATCACTGATAAGTAGTACGTATTGCACGTTCAGTAAGAATTATCACATACTTAACTACTGCATTGGTAATCTAGATTTTAAGAACCTAAGCACTGTAAATGACACAATGTATCGTCAGTTTACTGTCACTAATTGGTCTTACTGTAGACAGATTTTTATTTTTACATATTCTTACTGGCCAAGTGACCCTCCCACAGCAGCATAAAGTATTTCTGGTAGGATATGTTTTCTATAATTAATTTCAACATATGTCTCTCCGTTCCTTTGTGAACAGCTACAGTTGGGATCTTTGGGTGATCGAACGTTTTAAGATCTAAATCTTGCCAGTACTGGAAACAGTGCAGTTGCATTAAAATGGATCTATGTCCAACCCTTCTTAAAGCTTGCCATAAACTGGTATGTCATTCCTGTCAATCAGACCGTAAGGTAAACAGAGAGCAGGTCTTAGTCATAATTTCATCGCTCAGTGGAATATATCCAAAATGGAAATGAAAGACAAAAACTACCTTTCTTTTTCACTGTGTATATCACTACTGCGTTCCAACACAGTACATAATTTAATTTTTCATGCCTACAATTACAGCAGCCAACATTTCAGCTGTAAATGTCTATTTATTTTAGGTGATAAAATGTTAGCACTTATAATTCTTGTGCTAAATAATTCCATTAATTATTGCATTAATGTGCTTCAAAATAATTCTTGTGCTACATATCTCAATATTACTAACCATGATCTAATTTCATATGTAAACCTCTTTCTTTTTCTTCCATTTCTTCTTCCTCTTCAACCTCAACATCAAAATCTTGTTCTAGTTGTTGTTCAGAAATTTTTCTGAGATGCTGCATAAATACTTCAATAGAGGATGTAAAATTAAATTCTTTATTATTCAACCAGTGAACAACGAAGCCTCCATTTCCTTCATCTACATTAAAAGCTGTTCCAGCCAAGACTGATGGAATATCTGCGGACATTTTTAAACAAATAAAAAAGCCATACATTAAACTGCTCATCTTTATTTTTATATATATATACACACACACATTTATACACCAATTTCTTAATTAAAAGACATTTAACTTATTTTAGGTAGAACATAATTTGTGCCTGTAAGATTAGGAAAGGTAAGATGTAATCAAGTTTCTACATGCAGTTGTAATAAAAAAAGTGTAAAGATATTTTAACACCAGTAAATTTACATGAAGATCGGTTCTTATGTGAATGGTAAATGATACTCAACAGTTCTAACTGCTCAGTTTCATATGTTGCAGTACTGTCATTTCATGTAGGGATTTTACGTAAGGCACATGATTGGGCTTTAATCTTTTCCTTGTTTAAAATATTCTGCATTATTCTATAAAAAGCAGCTGGTTTCCTGCCAAAAAAATCTGGTACAGCTTTTTTTTCATTCACTATATGTTCTGTAGAATGCAAATACTCTATTCGTCATATACCACTGCCTCCCAAAACCCAACAATCAAATGCTAAGCAGACTTGAAATTAAGGTTTCTTTTGCTTTCTGATGTGCAAAAGATGAATTTAATTGGCTTTTAAAAGTGCTGAAGGTATTCAGAATAAATTCAGCCTCATTTGTCTTACAAAGTTCTATGCCAAGTAACAGACTTGTGAAATAACAGTCTTCCTACAAATTCCCTGTATTCAATTAGGCAAAGCAAAGAACGTGCATCTCAGCCCCTTTTATTTATTTCATTTATACAAATATATTATTACTGTTTAATAAATGGTTGTATTTCACCTGTATTAGGGTTGATGCTTGCTGCTATATGGAAGTGACCAAGTGCGTTTGCGTGATGTGAAATGTGACGCTGAACTTCATGAGTACCCTGTTGATCTGGCAATACATCTGTGTGGGTAACAAGAACTGAAGATCTCCTTTGTCCTTTTCTCATATTTTTCAAATGGTGAATTGTCTGGTATAGTTATAAAAAATAAATCAAGAAATACTAAGAAACTGTAAGGTAAAAATTCACACTTACATAAAGCCTAAAGCTTTTTAACTTCCTTCTACCTGAGAAGTAAAGACTAATTTCCAAAGGATTATTTTAAATAGATTTCAACAGAGATTAGTAACACTTATGTACATCAGTTCTGGCCAAAGGCAAAGCTCTTCTAACAGTCTTCTGAAAGTTCCTTTAATATCTGCTCCAGCAACCACACAAAAATACACACTGTTTTGTGAACAAGATTACAACAATCTAAAAGCAGTAACCTTTGCAATATAATTTTATAATGAATTATTTTTGTGTAACTGAAAATTGCTGAGAGCACAACTGATTCAACAGCCCAAAGCATACTTGGTTCTAGTCTCCCTGGTTTTGATGGTCATGATATGTAAGAAGTAAAAACTTGGTCTGATTGTAATAGTCTACAAATGAGTAGTGGGGTGGTTGGGTTTTTTGTTTTGTTTTCCTGTTTTAACATTGATAGGTTTTCTGTAAACTTAATAGACTTGATATGACTGCCACTGAAATTGAGCCCCATAATACCCCCTTTTGGAAATGCAATTATCAAATCAGGTAACTAAAAATTAAGTTTATTTACTGCTTCCACTGTTTATAGAATGACAGACTTTCAGACCCAATCAGAATGACACCATCACTTACTATTCCATATTAAACATTGTCTCTTCACATCACTATCAGTTAGCTACAGAAAAAATAGATTGAGTTTTAAGAATATGGAGCTTGGATGCAGAGTTGCAAAGCCTCCGAATTCTTCCACGTTTAGTAATAGACTTCAAAAACTGATATGAAATAATTCAGACTATTCTGTTATGCTTATAAGAACTAGATAATACACATTCTTAAGAGTTCTACATCCTTTAAATATTTAAGTTTTAAGAATTCTGAAATAAAAAATTGACAAAGTATTTACTTGTACCTCTAGTGCATCCTGTATTTTGTCCTTCTGCTTTCCGGACTGAGAGATGGTGCTGCTAATGCTGGAAGTGCTAGTTTCACAGATCTGCTCACCAAGAAGAGTATCTTCTGGTAACAACGTCTCTGCCCACAGCCGACAGACGCCATCGAGACATGATGTGAGTAGCACATTACAGACCAAACCCCTAACGACAGACATATCAAGGTTACTACCCGATGTAATTAGATTAGCTATATGGACACAGCAGAAATTAAGGGAGTATAAAAGTATTTAGTAGTTACTGTTTCATCCAAATTTCTGCCTCTCCCCTAACTAAGGCTTTTGTATCAGTAGTGATTGTTGGCATGCTGATAAACCCACAGAATATTGGTAAAAGTGCATGTGAACACAGAATAGTTATTATTTGATAAATGCAACAGTTATTGTAATACTGCAGTTATGAAATTGCCTAAACTATCTAACTGGCTGGACTATGTGAAGAATACATAAACTGAAGAACTAATTAAACACAGTCTATACAACAATGCACAGAAAATAGCATACTAAATGCCAATCATGTAAACAAACATCTTATTTCCAATGTCATAGCACCATTTGGTGAAAACAAAGCCTTACATCCATGTTTCCTGGCGTAGAAGGCTTGAGAACTTGAGAAGGCACTGAAGTTTAGACCATATTTTAGAATAAATCTCACCTGTTAACATGACTATCACTATTGTACTAGGTAATACAGAAGCTTATAGGAAAATGCTGATATGTTTTGTTTCTTGAAAGTATAAGCAGAATAATCTAATCACGTTCTTGATGGCCAAACTTTAAGCAGTATTAAAAAATACTTGGTCAAAGGCTTGCTTGGTTTTTTTGAAAAAGAAATCTTTCAAACCTGGGCATGTACTTGCTAATGTTACGCCATGAAAATCCTGTCACTGCTCGAGGATGCGCCAAGTAAACAAATGAGAAGTGGACAACCCCTGAGCATTTTTTCTTTTCTTCATTCTCTTGGGGCAGAAGAGATGACTTCCAACCAGTCATAGGATACCAAACCTTTAAGAGGCAGTCATCCTAGGTAAAGCAATACAAAACCATGGTGTTAGCTAGCTATAATTACAAATATCACAAAAAGAAAATCCCAAGTAATAAGGAAACTGCTGTTCTGGTATCTTCTGTGAAAACTTGATTGATCTGTGGCCCAGAACTATTTGCAGTTTGCAGACAACCCATTTCTGAGACCACTTATTTCATTGATGGTCATCCTGGAACGAGTTACAGGAGTGAAGACACATCCTGCTGGCAACACTCTGCTCCCATAAGGAATTTTTGTTCCAGTCCAGCTGGCCCCCTACTGTTCTTTTGGTTTCAATGCATAGCACATATGCATGCTTAAATCCCATGTCTGTTTCCCTGCAAGGAGAGAAGCCAGAAACAGGCTGCCACTCACACTACCATAATTAAGCTCATAACAGCCAGTTTCTCCACTGAGACAATTCATGCTACAAGTCCCCGTTGGTACCCATGCACAGGAGGCCTGACTTTCCTTGAAAGCACTGTACTTGAGCACAGGCACACAGCAGAGGAGCAGATGCATATCACAACCTTCCCCTCCACCAGCACAGCCTATACTACCTTTGTGGTTTGAATGGCTGAGCACCACTGACATCATTAATTGAAACAAAACTGAAATGCTGACAGAGCAATACTACAAATGCTGGTAAGTGAGACTGGAGTATGACTACACTGCTGCGAGCTAAGGACATCACTAGTATGGCAACAGTACACTGTACACAGCTGGATGCCACATCCCTGGATCAGGACTGGCTGCTGGAGTGGAGATACAGAATAAAGTAAATAAATGAATAAATTACAAACCTCTGAGAGTGTAGATAAAAGATAGTATTTCCTGACAAGCATCGAAAAGTACAGTATCTGACCACAGATTCTGCAAGAAGGAAGTCTGACAGGCAGCCCTGTTAAGAATTATGATCAAAGCTGTGTACCTCATGAACCAACTAATATAGAGCTGTCCTACAGACAGGAAATGACTTCTGGAACCATCTGCCTCATCTATTTTGTCAAATTCTTTGCTATATAAAAGTATATCAATGAGAAATAGAAATATGGAATGAAGCAAGTATTTTGATCATTTTCTAATGACAATGATTCTAAATGTAATATTTGTTAAGGTGATATAAGTACATTTTTAGTCATAAAACAATGCATTCAGTTGTCCTCTTTAGTAAGCATATGAAAACAAAGGTTCCTAAAATTCTTAAAGTTCCTAAAGTTCTATTGTTCAACCAACATTAAGTGCAAGCAATAAATGCTTACCCATCCAGACCTGAAAACCAAAGGGAATCACTCAAATGAGAGGGTGACTTTATTAAAGAGAATTATTAACTGAAAACTTAGCTTGAATAGCAATTTGACAAAAAATATGCCAAACTGAAATAGAACTTAAGAACTGATAACTGGACCCAGAATTCACTAAATAGAAAATCTTTTTTAATTTATCTACTGAGGTGTGCATATTATACCAGTTTAAATGTGTATGTGTTCTATCATAATGATCCAATATTTATCCTCATTATTTCCACCAAAGTAGAAAACCATGATTATGCATACCTGAAAGTTCATCTAAGTATACTTTATCTAAAATAGGCATATACAAGTCTGTATCATGGTCACTGGATTTCCAGGTTGACTCTCAAGTATTCAGTAAGAGTACACAGCTAAATCCAATTTCTTGTTGCTGAAAATCATGGAATTACATGAAAAGCATTATACATGAGATGATAATTTAACTTAGCTCATACTACAACATAGTGTATGGTCCAGAACTATTCTATATTACTTATTTACTTTCGTCAAACAAATGCAAAGTATTGCAAACACTTATTTAATTATATTTTTTTGTCCTTACCTTCCCAGCTGTTGCAAAATATTCACCATCAGGAGACCATGCCATCAAATGCACTGATACTGCAGTCCTAAAGAACATGAGAGTAAAATTTTAAGTTGTAAGTAAAGTCTATTTATTCTATAGTATTATTTCATATGTATTCAGTTGATTAAAATACTAATATATTTAATTTAAATAACAAACAGTAGTACTTATAGTTGTTATTTTTATGCTTCCGCTAAAGTATGCTTAAAGCATTTGCTACAGTGAAACAGAATATTTAGTATATTCACAGTTTTACAGAAAAACAGCCCACAAAATAAATTGTTTTAAGTCGGCAAGCCTAGGCTAGATCCAGCGAGATCACAGAAGTGAAGTTTGTCCCACCTGCTCCTCTACTCCCAGTTACGCCAAGACAAATAGTAGGAAGAAACTAAAGTGAAGATCTTTTAGATAATTTGTGATACTATTTGACTGTGACTACAGCTTATGGGTCAGCTGTCTGAAAGAGGAAAACAGCCTATACAGTGCTTTGTGGCACAAAAGCTGCCTATGAACCTGTTTGCTCTTGACTTTTTTGAAGCAGCTGCTTCCCAAGTCTGCATATAAATGGAAATGGCTGATCACAAAGCACTTCTGTAACCTGGATCTCAAATAGAACTGGGTAGAAAGAGTTTCAGGACCCTCTTCCTAAGATTCAGGAAGCAGCTCTCAGCTTTATCAGTGTAGCATATCTGCCAGCTACTGCTCCTCTGTTCAGTCTCATCAAATATCTCAGAACTGTCAAAGATGAGAAAACGGGAACAATTTTTATACATTGCTAGTGCTACAGTTTGGGTAAGCCTTTGACTAGGTTAGCTGGTGACAGGTCATTTGAAAAGTGAGGAATTTTTATTTGGAGTAACTTACATTGTTTGAATTTTATGGTATTTTAAGCTGATTTAAAAGCACATTTTAAGATATGGCTTTGGAGAGAAGATAGGGTTGATCTATGAGGTGGCTCTGCAATTTGTCTTAAAATAAAAATTATCTCAACTCACTTGCACTGCCAGACACATTTCCAGTCATTTAGAACTGGGGGGACTTTATCATCTTTGATCCGATTGTCAGGATCATCATCTTCATCTTCTTCTAGAATGTCACTAGATGGAGGGGCCCACAGTTGCAAGAAGTCAGTTGCTGTCAGCAGCCTGCTACCTGAAATTGAGTAATACAAAGCTGTGAAACCAAGATGATGCATGTATATTAAAAGATTAAGCCTGTCATCACATTTTGTTGAGAATTATTCAAAACAGGTTGAAAACTCAACTTTATAAAGTCCATTTTTAATGATAGGGTATTCAACCATATTATACAGCTGTTTTAATAAAAACATTTTGAATTTATAATACCTTTTAAGAAAAGACATCAAAGGTTTTTTGGCGACTTCAAATGATAAATCGTATTTAATAATGAATGTTGCAGATCCTAAATAGCCACTCACATCTCAAATAAATACACATTGTTAGACACCTTATAAATATCTGTGTCTAGGTACATTGCTGACTTCAACTGTGATAAAATTCTATTTAAATGATTAGTGGTAATTTAAGTCAGTTAGCAACTTAACACTGAGTCCCAAACTAAGATGTTGCATAAGAGACTCAAACACTTGGCACAGCATCTTCACAAATGCTAACTGTAGCCTCACATTTTATACAATGCTGCCTGAGAACTGATAATCTAAAATTTCCATATTCATGCTCTCATTTTGTTACAATAAAAATAATTTATGTTCAAGTTCTCCTAACTACAGATGTTGAACAAATACTTCACATTACCTTGAGGATCCCATGCCAGGTTGTAAGTCATAGAACTGAGGAAGAATTGCCCAGTTTTAAGCCACTGACACTTTAGTTGCTGTAGTTTAAAAACAGTAAAGGATTAATTCTCACATCAACAGCAAAATACAAAGGTATTGGTATTCTTTATTTCTCTGTAAAATTGCTATTAAGCCTGTTGCAAAAACATTCAGGACCCAGTGCTAGATTGCTGAATCTAGTTTTAGTAATTTCTTTAATTGTTTTATAAAAACTAAATGCATCAGAGTGCCCTGCAAACCAGATCTGGACCTGTCACACATACAAATATATCTGTAGATTATTTTAAACTAGTTAGGTCATATATTTATAACAACATAAGAGATGGCAGTATAGATGCAACAAAGATTGTGAAACCTGCTTGAGAACATATTTCAGGCTTTAGCGCTCAGCATGGCTGTGCTGTTAAAACAAGCCTGGATACACATATACAAGTCTAAGTCATAATTTTATACCACAGATCTGACGACCTCTTCAAGGTAAAGAAACACCAACTTGTCACCATGTAATTCCAGTATAAGATTCAAGAACAAGATGTTGTTGTGAACTTAGGAGGAGTGCAGTCCCCAGTTCGATTCACGCAGTTGAAGATTTTACCCATCCAATTTTATTATGGATGGTGGAAAATATTCATCCATTAGTCTTTTTGTGTGCCAATACAGCATAATAACAATAACTGACAGACAAACTTTTGCCTCTTCTAAGAGCCTAAACTGAATTACAAACATGAAATACATACTTACACAATTTCTTTTATGAGAATTTATACCAAGCGGTTCAAAAATGCAAACAGCATTTCCATACGATGCTGCAATCTGGAAAAAAATAAATAAATTGAAGACTCAAAATGTAAGATTAGGAGATAAGTGTAACCACTTCTTAGTATTCCAAAATAGCTAAAGAATTTCCCATACCTTCTACATGCCATTGTTCAAGAAAAGTGAAATCAATCCAAATGTCATTAATTGTGTTATAGGTATACTTTCTTAAAGAAGTTGAGAAATACTTACTTCTCAACAAGCCCATCTTTAAGATTTTAACTCTAAGTAGGGAAGACATCTTGTTCAGTGGGATAAACACTGTCAATCAGATCTAATATATTCTTCTAGGGTAACTACTGTTAATGCATAAGGGAAAGCTGATGCCTTCACTACTTCTGCCCACGTTCTGTCTACTTCACAGCTAATAAATTAATTATTAGTGTCTGGGTCTCCGTGTGTTCCCAGATTCCATTTTGTACCACTAAATAATAATTACAAGAAACAGGAGGAAATTTAATTGTATTTTGAACAGTTAAACACATTCTGAAGGGAGACAAATGGTAAACAGAAAAACTGAAGTACTTATACCACTGAACCCCTCAATTTCTTTCACACACTTATTTCACAGAAAACTCCATACACAAAATGGTCTTTATTAGAAATTTATCTGGTCATGTTTCTAATACTCATATGCTTATGAGTACTTTTGACTACCTTTAAATTCCTTTTTCTTCCTTAAAAGATTTTAAAAGAAAAACTGTTTAACTTCTTCCCATTGAGGATCTGGTTTCCTTAATACAGAAATGATATAAAAGTTTCACAACATTTATTACGAAATTTTATTTCCTCTTCAGGAAGAGGGGAGTGGGGGAGGGAGGGTTGCAACAGCACACACCCAGAGAACAGAAGAGACCCTGAGTTTGGAGGCCTGAATGCAGAAGCACCCAGGGGCTCATGGTGATCTTGCAGGGGCCACCTGTGCAGCTGGAATCTCTCTTCCAGCCCTACTGGGACTGCACTGCTGCACTGCAGGGGCCTTGCCAGCTAAACCTGCCCAAACCCTAACTAGGGCTTTCTCAATACTGCAACCAAGTTTTAACCAGCTAACATTAGTAGGCAGTGACAACTGACAAACAAAATTTGCTCAGTGCACTACCATATCTCATAGAAAGTTTTTTCTCAGCAATCCAAACCACCTCTTTAGAATTGTTTAGGGATTAAAAATAAAACCGCATAGCCAGTCAAGGGGCCATGCAGTTACAACAGCTCATACTGTACTACTTCTAAACACATTAAACATGCCTAAGCTTTCCTGAAAAATAAAGTATTTCTAATTCATTACTTTGCAGGACACACACACGCACATCTGTGTGTATATATGTATACATGAATGATTTATCCTTGTTATCTTTAGGTAAAGTATACAATAATGAAGACAATAACAATAATACCATTCCAATTCTGGTACTGTACTTTAACTAATACATATTTCCACATTTTGTGAGACCTGTTATTGCAGGTCCTGGAAAGGAATAAAAACCATTGTTACAAGGTGACTCCTGCTTCCCCTATCCCCCCCCTCCCCTGAAAAAAACCTATTACATTGAAACAGTTCTTTGAGTGACACAAAAGGTGTCATGACATTAACTCATTAATACCATTAATATATTATGTTGCTGTTTAATTATTTCATTTAAAGTATTCAAATGTTTTTAAAATTCTATACAAATTTATTAAAATCCTTACCCTGCCTTGTCGTTGGGAGCACTCCACACAACTGACCTGGATATTTCCATGTTTAGCACCAGGAATAATTTGCACACACTCAAAGTCATTTGCCAGAATAACGATATCACAACCAGAGCCATATGCCTGAAATATTTTTTAAAAGAAATACAATTAAAAATTTATTTAAAAAACTGAATACTTGTAAGATGACTTACATTTTTGAGAGATCTATGAAAATCTCCATTGAAACACGATGTTACTATGTAGCAGGTTTATTTCTTGCCAATTCAGTAGCACCAACAGAATATAAGCAACAAGTGAAAACAAAGTAGCAAAGGACACCTTAACTTACAGCAAACAGAAACAGGGAAAGCAAACCAAAACAACCAAATGCCAAACTTTAGAACTTAAGCTCTGTGTGTACTTTCACTTTTTTTGTTTTGTGGAATCTTTTAGTTGCCCTTTTTTTTTTTTTTTTTTTTTCCCCCCATCCCTCCAATTCTTGTTGCCTCTTAGAGCAAGGCAGCCAAGAGTTTACTATTCAGGTGCACTTATTGAATTTGCCTATGGATTTCTTAAATATGTGTTATGCCTTTTTTTTTTTTTTTTTAAGAAAAAAAACCATTATTAAGTGATTCTTTTCTACAAAAATCCAATTTCTGGGCTTTTCTCCGTTTTAAGAAGTGCAAGTTACTATAAGACTGTAAAAGAACAAAGATTTGTTTGGATGTGCCGTATCTTATGTAATGCACACTACAGTCTAAATAATTTGTTTAAGAATAAGTCATAGAACAATGATAGCTTGCAGCACTTTTTATTGCCAGGATAAATATCTATCTGTCTGCCAACCTTTCACTTGTCCTAGTGTGTCAGAATATTCTAAAAAAGTTTAATCACTCCAGATGATCTGTTCCACTGAACTCCCACATTCAGGCACAGAAATCCCTCCCTAGCAACAATCTATCAGTAAGCCTTTTTAAAGTAAACTGTTACAGCTGTAAGTCTCTTTCCTTAAAGTAACTTTTCCACTGATTCCAATACAGTAAGCAGAAATTTTACAACAGCTGAATTAAGCAGAGAGTGCAAGTCCTCAACAGTCAGTTTTAGATGGTACAAAAATCACTTTGTCATTTTAACTTGTCTCCTGCTTCTTTCACAATAATTTCCAAATTACTGAGTCGTAGCTCTCTCCTTTGAAGTCAATCAGTTTAAAGGCTACCTGTCTTATTTTTGAGAAGTGTATGAGAAATTGTGAGTATTTTATAGATTTACAGGATCAAAGCCCTTTGATGGGCACACTAAGATAACAGTACAAGATAACCACTGGAACTAGAATGGAAAATTTAGGTCTCATGACCTTCTATGTCTACTTCTGATCCTCCTGGAAAGGTGCAGCAAGAGTAGAAGTCTGAAGAAAAAGGCTTAATTTTGTGAAAACAGTCACTGCTAAAAACAAGGAACAGCAATAGAAGCAGCAAAGCAGTAACTCAGGCCTCAGAAATTACACCATATAATTGCACACACAAAAATGAAAAACTACATACAAAACACAGATTGTCTAAAAGATTTCCAAGGTTATTTCACAAAAATAAAGTGACTCAGTGCTGTCTGAGTCCTCAAGCCCACAACCGTTGTTCTGGGAAGCTCTGAGGAACTGATACTGGAGTTATTCACAGTGTAAGCAGGGGAGGAAAAAAAACCTCAACTGCTAAAAGGTTGTTAGAGGGAGATTATCTATGTAATAGAATATCCTAGCTCCTTGACAACTAGGCTATGCAATTATTAGAACCAGTCTGGAAAGGAGTAAGTTATTATTAAACTGGAATAGGATTATTTCTAGAAAGTCAGAGAAAGAAAGATGAGATTCTGAGATAAGTTCTAGCATTGAATGGAATGTCTTTTCATTTTATTGTTTTCCTACTTTTTATATTGGAATTTGCTGCAAAACAAACTCCACCAGCAGCGTGGAATGCTGGACAGGCCAGCAAATGTTCACAAGTAGGAAGGAAGAAGATGGAGACCAGGATGTGAATGCCCGTAAGTAGACAGGATAACAAAAGCAGGTCCTCTTGGTCTAATAATTTATTCAGAATTCACAAGCAATTGATGTCCTATTTACTTCAAAGGGTGAGCAACTAAAGCAGAAAAGAAAGACTCCCTTTCAACAGTCTGCCTCGTAACTACTAATACAAACCTACTAAAAGACGTGATTTAAATTGATAGAGTAAAAAAAGGTACCAAGCCACTTCAAACAAAGGACTTAAACCTTTCAGATACCCTATTTTTTCATAGGCGATACTGATAACTTGACTTGCAGATTTTGAGCTAAATTAAACATAATTTATCACTGCTTGCAATCCTGTTAGCTGGAGATACGGATGTGTGTCTCAGAAATGATACAGGGAAAGGAAAAGACTTCTCAACTTTAATGTCCTTATGCTTACTGTTCTTAAACATGCACATTTGATGTGTGTGTATCATTGATAATGCACAAAACAGAAAACATTCTATACTTGGGTATGTCTGTTGACTCAGTGAAGCAAAAGAATTTAGTGGCTTCCTTTTAAAATGTTTTAATTTCTCTTCTCTCCTGTCTCCTGTCCGCACTTCTTGTTATAGTCACAAAGCAGTATTTTCCTGGCTAATTATACTATTTAGCATATTTTTTACAAAATTAAGTAAAAAGGTGGTTGTGAATTAAAAGAGTGGTTTACACTAGAATTTTTTTTTTTTCTTAAAGAATCAAGATGTAGACACCTCTTTCCTAAGTGAAATCTTATTACTGTCATTCATATCCTTCCTACTCTTTGCCTGTGTTTGGCACTGCACCAACAAGTGACTCAGCACACCTAAGTGTCCTGTGACAACAGAGAGGATCTAGTCTGTTAGAGACCCTTGTCGGGACACATACCAGGCTTCAGCTTAAGGTTCTCTGCGCAAGTGCTGTCTCTTGGTTCTGGGGTCATTCAGTGTAGACATTTATTCTGAAAATGTCTCTAACTTCTTGAAAGTATATTAAAGTTTACTTACCTTAAATCTTAAATTTACTTCAAGAAGTACATTTATTATATAACCCCACCTTTGAGAAAAGGTGTCCCCTCATTTTAAAACAAGTATTCACTTTTTCAAATTCATAGTCTCCAAATTTCTCAAAACAGAAAAGGTCAATATACTTTTCTGTACTGAAAGATATTTCCGTATTTCACATTATACATCTAAATACAAGCTTTCCATTTGATTACTTTTACGAGGCTTTTCTAATATACTCAATATATTAACATGTTTATACTTGAACAGAACACATTTCTATTAAATCCCCTTTTCATTTTGTCCTTTCACTCCTCAAGCTGGTATTGCAGAAGTGCCCTACATTGGCAAAGAATAGGAAGTGTCACAATATTTAACATCAGTAGTTCCTTCTTAAGGATTCAGCTGACATCTTCAGGGAGATCATTCATGCCACCACAGGTCTCTCCTGCCAGAGTAACAGCGGCCACAATATTTGTGGCAACAGACTAACAGTCTGCATAGCCTGATAAAAAGAACGGAAAATTGGTAAGCCATACAAAAAGGAAAGATGGAAAATAAGATGCTGAGATACTGTAATGGATGAGAACAGCACAGAGGTCTTAGATAAACAGAATTATAAGCAGCCACTGAATGAAGCAAGTGAAGTAAAAACCACCCACATGGAGTATCTGCCAACCTCCATTTCTAATGTCACTGATAACTTCAAAGAGAAAATTAAATGGAGCTGCAGAACCGCCAGAACACAAGGATGACTTGCAGGATCCATAAGCAACTAATACGCTGTAGTTTGCCAATGTCTGCTCTAACTGTCAAGTTCTGGGACCACTGAATTGAACAATGACAAAGCTCTAATTGAATGCAGAAGCACCTGCCAGAAGTAGGACATTATGTCCTACTGTAAGAGTTTATGCTATATCCTCAGTTTTCAGATAATATGAAAGCAGCATGTGCATCTCTCTCTCTCAGCTGCCCATGTTTTCCAGTTTGGTTCTCTAATTTTAATGTTGCATGCTGGGACTAACAGACAGGGAAACAATTATTCCTTCACATTCTCACCTTGGTTTTTCTTTATATAAATATTCTTCTCTGTATAAAGAATGATTCTACTCTATAACCTGCAACTCTTTACACATTTGGCGTAAGTGAAATAGACCAGAAGTCTTCAAGCTCCAGTGTGTACTATTAGAGGTACAGAGGCATTTAAAGATGGTAAATGATGTGGAAGAAACAGAATCAGCCCACAGTGGTATATAAAAAAGAAGTTCCTAAATAGCTAAAATTACATAAATTAAAATCTGTATTAAAACCTGAATTAAAGCCTGTATTGGCCTTATAATACTCCTCCAGTATAACAACACTTATCCTTAAGCTTCTGGCTATGGATAGTAAACATGTAAGATGCAGAAATTCCTCCACCTTCCTATTAGCGATGAAGACACCTGAATTATGAAACATGTCCAAACTCTCATCAACGAACACATTTACGCTTCCCCCCTTCCCCAGCTAAGTATTAGTAGAATTACATACACTTAATGCAAACTAGCAAAATAACTGAAAAAAACCCCAACCCACTACTAGCCTGGGGCCTGTAGAACAGGCCTTCCTAAATTGACATTTGAGACAAATTAATGATTAAATACTTTACTATATGCTTACAAACAGAGCTTCAGAGGAAAAAACACGGTAAGAATTCAGATGTTAAGCATCTGTAGTCCAGTTCATATAAACATAACATAGTGAAGAACATATAGATATATGTAAGTAGTAATATACGAGAGGGATTTGCAAATAAGGGTTTTATAACAAGTAATTTTCCAAGAAGAATGAAGTAGAGGAGAGCCCTACACAGCAGAGAAAACCTGTTCTCAGTTGCTGTATCTTGCGGACATAGTGCTGTGGGTGAAGATTTTGCTGTTTTCAATGAGGTAAAGAAAAGTTTACATGGGTGTAGGAGACTTTCATCTGCAACAGCTTCTGAAATTCATTAGATGCAGTTCCAGGCCAACCATCAGTACTGGCATGGAAGATGCCAGGAAGCTTGTCCTTTTCAAAAATGAAAAATAATACATGAAATTTTTTTCACTTCAATCAGAAAAGTTCTTATGTACAGATACCCCTAAAATCTGATACTCTGATTTTTCATTAATAATGTTTCAAGTTCCGTATTTTGTGCGTTTAGTGATACCTCTTACAAGAAGTAAATATTTATTATCTTCTGTTTGTGGGACACTAGCCAGAGATTGGAATTTTTATACTTATAGAATCTAGCCTTTAGGTAACTGACATACCAATGGATATTTTTTTTTTTTTTTTTTTTTTTTAACTTTTGA
The DNA here is from genome assembly GCF_031877795.1 of Strix aluco. Lineage (NCBI taxonomy): Eukaryota > Metazoa > Chordata > Aves > Strigiformes > Strigidae > Strix > Strix aluco. Next base: position 24,223,892 of record NC_133942.1, on the reverse strand, counting down.
AACAGCTACATTCTGCTCAGAGTTTCAGGGGGGAAAAACAACCCTGAGCTCGGACAGAGGCCAAAAGTCATATAACCAAAATCAGGACAGCTCATTATCTTTACCTGAAACCACCTTAATCCACATCACAGAAAGTCAGGTTGATAGCGTACATCCCACAGAGAGTTAGGGTCAGTGACTGAAATTGGCTCAACATAAAATGGCAGCTTAACAACAAGATCTACGAGGAATCAACCGTGGTTTGAAAAATGCAGTTTACTACCTTTAAAAACTTATTAGCTGCCAGTGAGACTGAGGTTCAAACAACAAACCCTTCTTCTGTCTAGGCAAGGTGCATGCTGTAAGGCCCTCCTGTATAAAGCTCAACTCTGACCTTCTGTAAACCCGTTTGTGAAACACGGTTAACAGTATTTGCTGAAATGAGAATGTGAAGCAACAGCAAGCTGAATAGCGCACAGAATTATTATGAGAAATGACAAAACCAGAACATTGGTCATTTAGTAATTAAACCCTTTGCTTATGCAGTGTCCTTTCTGAAGTGCAAATGAAAGGAGGCTGAAGAGACTGCCTGGTAGAAAACGGCATTATGAAGCTATTTTGCTACTAATCACCCTTCAAACAATTTTTTCCTGTGTATTACCCACTCCACTAGACTGGGTGCAATACAGCCACAACATCACATCCACAAGCCAGTTTGTTAACCGAACATCTCTGCGCTTCATCCCTTATTTGGGAAATTCTAGTTGTATGTCAGCATTGCTGCAGGCAGATGTGGGAGCATAGGGAGGAAAGGACACTACGTGCATTTCAGATAAAGGACTGACAAAACCTTTGTAGCCAACCTACAGCAACTATCTCTATTTCTTTGGATTTGTTTTGCTTTATGAAGTCACTAATACTTGGGTTTTTTCAGGTAAAGAAAAATTAACGGCAAAATTATTTCTTTTCCCTGTCTTCTTCTCAGAGTAACTACATGACTTTCACCAAAGCTTTAAAAAAGTTGAGGCAGAACATGTTACCATCTTAGCTCTAGCTACACTGACTTGGAAATTCAAAGCTTACCTCTATCCTCAGCAAGGAGCCATGTAAACAAGCCAAGAGCAAACCACAGAGGAAAGGAAAGATGAAGAACCACCTGAGAATAGCAGTGCCCCTGATCAGGTCAGAAGAAAATGTGTTCCTTCTCTCAGAATCCCAAGATTGCTGGAGTTTGGCATCTAAAGCAAGCTCATCTTTAGAGGACATTTCTCTTTCTCCTCAAAAGCAAAAATAGCTCCAAAACTATTAACTAGTGAATACATATATACATGTAACCTAGCTGTTATTCTACTGTGAAGTGCAGTAACTTTAACATGAGCGATTCATTTCTGCACAGAATAAAGCCATATTTTCAAGTCCCCGTGATGAATCAGTTGTAGCAATTTTGAACTAGTTCTCACACATTTTAAACAGATTCTCGAACATCAACCAAAACATAAGCAAGCACATGCGCACACAAACAATGGCTCCTCTGCCACAGCCTAACTGCACATGGATTCAAGTAGTACAGCACATCCTGTGCAGATCTCCCTTAACCTCTTGCCTTTCACTGCTCCGCTTCTGCTGTGTTCTAGAGGCTGACAGGTATCGGGGTCTTAAGACCACGGCTATAGAGTCAGGCTCTGTCACCAACCCAGATGATCTCTTGCCTAAACTGCAAATCCTGCTTCAGGATCTGAGTTAAAGTCATGACTCCAAACAGCTTAATGTTTTGGGGGGGGACAAAGCTACGTCAATACAGCATTACTGATGTTGACCAACAGAATTTAAGGTTAGGCTCTAATGGAAGTGACACCTGCAGTGGATGGTAGACTAGGATGCTACTGAGAGTCACAAAAGGTGACTAATTTCCTAACAATTGGGATATAAGACCCCAAACTGTTTGCAAGCTGATGTTTTTAACCATAAGGTTTACTACAGGATCAAGGTCTAGAACAGCAGCAAATACCACAAGAGAAAGGAGAAAAAGGGAAGAAAGTTACAGCTGTGGAAGTCCAGAAAATACATTTATTAAAGCATATTTATCCCTTTAGTTCCTTCTTTACTGTATTATAAAAAATTGGATGCAGCAGTCAGAAAAGACAGTGAGGTCTGTTACATGCAGTTCTGTAATTAACATGTTACCAAATGATTCTGCATTTTTTTGTAAAACATGACTTTTGTTCTTGGAAAATTCTTGTATAAATCATAATATATATTATTATTCATTTTTTACATTATTGAAATTATTATGAGAATTAGCATAAAGTTGTCTTCCATAATACCGGTTGATTGACTTCTCAAATTGTCACAGTAGAAAGAAACACATTAGAATATGAATACGAGTAAACGACTTCTTACATAAATATCAAAAGTAACAGAGGTCCCTTTAATAGCAGTATGGCTGCATAGCAGCAGAGCAAGGAAAATAAAGACAGACATGGCACCTTTTATTTAAGACTTTCAAGCATTCATTACTGAAATTAGACATCTGTGATAATCTAAAGTAAGCTTTAAATGTTTGACAAGTCTGCTGACAGTTATCTTAGACTAAAAATGATGCTTTATATCATTTAGCTTGGAATTGGTTCGTGCCTGAGATATAATTGCGTAAATTTTAATAAAAAATCTAATGAGACAATTTATTCCCAAATAATAACATACTGATTGGATGATAGCATGCAAAACACTGCAGAAGCTGATCATTCATTAAAATCAGAGAAGCATAAACTAAAGAAGTGGAAATTGACATTAGAGTAAACAAAAATAGCCCATGGATGATAAACAGATTTTATTATATAAACTACTGGACTCTTGAAATGTACTTAGTGTGTCTCTTTCTTTTCTCTTCCAGTTTAAGAGCAGCATTGACAAATTTGTGTTTTATTAACCACAGTAATTGAAGCCAAACGCTCATCAATAGCGGACAGGCTTCTTCAGAAGCCTAGTGCAACCGACTCTGCAGGAGCGCCAGACACACACACAAAGGCACCCCGCAAAATGTGGGGGCTTCCCTGGCTCCCGACTCGAATGCAGAGGATGGAGGGAGCACTGGCCAGAGGGGACGGGCGCGCCCACGACCCCCGGCCCCCGCCTGCCGCGGCGCCCCGGGGAGAGCGAGCAGCGAGGCCGCTCCCGGAGGGCGGAAGAAGACGGCGGCGGGGTCAGGCCCGTCTCCTCCCCCGCCGCACTCTCAGGAGCGCCCCGAGGTCCCGCACCTATCAACATGCCGGCTCTCCCGCACTCGCCCTCCCCGCGCCGCCCCGCAGCCCCCGCTCGCAGTCCCCGCCTTCACTACCCCGGCAGTGCCGCTCCCGGTACAAGGGCCCGCAGACCCCCGCGGCCCGGCAGGTCAATCCCCCGCGGCCCCTCCCGCCGCTCTCCTCGGGCCCACACACCTCCCTCCCGCCCGCCTCAGCCCAGGCGCCCCCACCGCCCCCCTCGCATCGCCACCATTACCGTGAAGGGGATGTCCTCGACGCTGCCCACCGAGTAGCAGTTGTCCCCGGGGTTGACGGCGCCGGTGAGCACCTGGTGGAGATGCATGGCGGCTCCCCCCCGCCCCCGCTCTCCTGGGGACAGCGGCCGCCACCTCCCCCGGCACCGAGCGGGCGAGACCCGGATGGCTCCGCGCTCCCGGCGGCCGCGCGGGCCGAGGCCCTGCTGCCTGCAGCGCGAGCGCGCGCCGGGGAGGAAGGGAGGGAGGAGGGAGGAGGGAGGCGGCGCATGCGCTAGGCAGCGCCTCTGTCAGGTGAGGCGCGCGCAGGCACCGCCCCTGCGCGAGCGGCGGCCGCCAGGGGGCGGGAGAGCGGGCGCGGGGCCGCTGCGAGTGGGGGGGGCCGGGCCGGGCTGGGCTGGGCAGCCTGAGGCGGGCAGGGCGGGGAGGGGCGGCGGGGCGAGGGGAGCGGTAGGTTTAAAAGAGCCGAGAGAGCTCCGGCTTGGGAGCCGGGGGGATGTGGTGTGCTTGGCTGATGCCTCGAGGTGAGACGGTGGCATGGGCGCCTCACGGGGGCGGGAGGGAGAACTTGGGGGTGGATTTACCGGCTGCTGCGGCGTTCCGGCTGTGAGGCGGGCTGGGGAGGTGTGTCCCCGCGGGAGGAGCGGTGAGTGTGCTGAGGGGAGCGGCTCCCGTCAGCGGAGGGGCCGGGCAGCGGTTCGCTGTCCCCTAGCCGCGGCGGGGTGTCCCCGGGCCGGCCGGGCTCCCGGTGCGCCGCAGAGGCCGGCAGTGTGCTGCGGCGGCCGCATCTCGGCCTGTTCTTAGTTGTGTGTAGTGCTGCTGAGGACGGTTGGTTTGTTGTGTTTTTGGTTTTGTGGGTTTTTTGTTTTTTTTTTTTTTTCATTAAGGATTCTCACGTTTGAGAATCTTAAAGAGCTTGTGAAGCTTTTGGGTATCCATGAGCGTCCCCCCAGGTGCCGGCGGCACCGCCCCCGGCCGGTGTGCTGGCTGCGCGGCGCATGGTCAGCCTGAGGGTTATACTTCATCATTGATTCGAGAGTCAGAACGCTTTGTGTCAGTGAGAAAGAGACGAGCATTCAGGGTCCTTGTAAATATCCATTTACAAGAGACTGGTGAGAAAATAATCAGTACTTGATACTAAAAGAACACCACGAGGAGGTGGGGGACCGCCTTGTTTGATTAAGGCGTTTGGTTGCGTCTTATGCACGTTATGTGACCTCACAGAAATTGTGGTGAAGCTTTTGCTGCTTTATTTGTAATAACTGCCAAACACTGTTGAAAACAAAAGCCTTTAAATGTGCCTATCCTTTTCTGTCTCAGAGGTGTGAAGAAGGATGGATCCTGAAAATTGTTTGGAGGGGATTCTAAACTCTGAAGGGGGGAAAAAACACAACCCCAAAACTCTGTATGCTGTGAGTCATGATATAAGGAAAATTCTACGTTTTCTTGTACTACATCAATATGGTACTCTTGCGGATGTCCCACTGGTGCTAATGATCGAAGCTGCAAAGCCCAGTCTCCTTTTAAAGTTTATGTCAGTTTTGCCTGAGTCAGGACTGCAAGATTCATCTTGCCTTGTACTGCTTCTTGAAAGTGTACTTCTCTTACTGAATAAACGAATTTACTCAGAATGTAGAAGTAAATGAAGATATAATCAAGTTACCTATGAATGGAAAAAACATTATCATCATAACACTAAAGACTTTATCTACTTCCATGCTTGTTAAAGGCAATCTCTTTCTAAAGGGAACAGTATCTCTAGATGAGGTGAAAGGGGAAAAAAACCTTTTGATCTTCAGTTGACCCAGTTATGTATGAAACAGCTATGTGTTCATATGCTTCCGCTGATACTTACTATTCTGCAACTGATTGAAGGATCTTCCATGTAAAATGTAGGCTAATTTACAACTGATTTTTATTTTGGGTAAGATTTTTTTTTTTTCAAATGCATGCAACAGGATTTAGAGGCAAAAGCAGTGTGGTGGGGGTTGTTTTGGTTTTGTTTTTTAAAATGAGTGGAACAAAGTCCAACTAATGCCTGAAAAGACAGCTGGCTTTTGAATTGGCACAGGCAATTATAATAAGTAGGATGATAGGAGAACAGTATGATCTACAGGAAAATAGTTTTTTCCGTGGGGATTTGCTCCATGATCTTGCTGGGCACAGAGGTGAGACTGACTGCCCTGTAGTTCCCTGGGTATTCTGTTTTTCCCTTTTTTAAAATGGGGGTTATGTTTCCCCTTTTCCAGTCAGTGGGAACTTCACTGGACTGCCACAACTTCTCAAATATGATGGGTAGTGGCTTTGCCACTTCATCTGCCAGTTCTTTCAGGATGTGCGGGTGTATCCCATCAGGTCCCATGGGCTTGTGCACCTTCCAGTTCCTTAGATGGTCTCAAACCTGATCTTCTCCTACAGTGGGTTGTTCTTCAGTCTCCCAGTTCCTGCTCAGGACACTTGCTGTGTGCCCTCCTCACTTCCCCAAGGATCTTAAACTCCACCATTTCATGGTCACTGCAGCCAAGGCTGCCCTTGAGCTTCACACTCCCCGCCAGTCCCTCCTTGTTGGTGAGAACAAGGTCCAGCATAGCACCTCTCCTCTATCACTTGGAGAACGAAGTTATTAACTACGCATTCCAGGAACCTCCTGGATCGCTTATGCCCTGCTCTGCTGTCCCTCCAGCGGACACCAGGGTGGTTGAAGTCCCCCAAGAGGACCAGGGCTTGTGAACATGAGGCTGCTCCTAACTGTCTACAGAGCACCTAATCTGCTCAGTCTTCCTGTTTGTGTGGCCTGTCGCAGACCCCCACTCTAACGTCTCCTGTCCCTGCCTTCCCTTTAATCCTGACCCATAAGCTCTCAGCCGGTTCCTCACCCACCCCCAGGCAGAGCTCCTGACATAGAGGGTGACCTCCCCATTCTCATCTCCCCTGCCTGTCCTTCCTAAGGAGCCTGTACCCTTCCATTCCAACACTTCCATAATAGGAGCCATCCCACCATGTCTCCATGTCACCAATAAGATCATAGCCCTGCAGGCATGCACAGATGTCTAGCTATTCTTGTTTATTCCCCATGTTACATGCATTCGAATAGAGGCATTTAAGTTGGGCCCCTGGTGAAGCTGACTGTCTGGAGTGGCTGGAATTCCTTTGTGCTGCTTTTCAGATGCTCTCCTGCTGACCTGTGATCCCTCCTCAGGCTCTGAGCATCTGGTGCTGGTGTCAAACTGGTAGGAGTGGGATGGATTTGAGGTTCCCCTCCCCTGGCAAGTGTTATGCTTTGAGCCCAGAGGGCAACTGATTGTCACAGAGCTGCTCACTCACTCCTTCCCCCTTAGGAATGGGAAGGACAAAATAAAACAAAAGGCTGGGGAATAGAGATAAGGATATGGAGGGGTGACTCACCTATTACAGTCAGGGGCAAAAGACAGGCTTATTTGGGGGAAGAAAAAGTACATCCATTTAAATCAAGCACCACCACTTAACAGAGTGGGACAGTGAGGAGTATAACTACATCTTAAAAACATGTTTCCCCACTCCTCCCTTCTTCCAGGCTCAGCTTTGTTCCCAATTTTTCTACCTCCTCCCTCCACCCAGTGGCACAGGGGGCAGGGAATGGAAAATCACCTGTTGTGTTTGCCAATCCTTCCTCCTCCAGGGAAAGACTCCTCACACTGCCCCTGGGTGGGGTCCCTGTCATGGGAGACAGTCCTCACCTGAGTCCTTCCCATGGGCTGCAGCTCTTCCTGAACTGCTCTAGCATGGGTCCCTCCCATGCGTTGCAATCCTCCCAGCACCAGCAATGAACTACAACAGTGGTGGCTTCCCTCAGAGTCGTGGTGGTCTTCAGACACAGCCACCTGCTCCAGTGTGGGGTCCTTCACAGGCTGCAGGTGGGTATCTGCTCCACTGTGGACCTCCATGGGCTGCAGGGCACAGCCTGCCCTCTCACCACAGGCTGTAGGGCATTCTCTGCTGCAGTACACCTAACCCCAGCTCCTTGTCCTCCCTTTTTCCACTGTCCTCAAGGTTTGCATAGGTGTTTCCCTCACAACTCATTCTCACAACTCCAACTCCTTCTCCTGGGTTCCCCTTCTTAAATTTATTATCACAGAGGTGCAGCCACCATCGCTAATTGTCTTGGCCTTGGGCAGCGGCGGGTCTGACTTGGAGCCAGGGGAGCTTTGAGAAGCTTTTCCCAGGGGACCACTGCTGTAGGCTCCTCCCCTGCTACCAAAACCCTGCCACACACACAAACCCAACACAGCAACTTCAGTTTAAAGCCCTCCTCACCAGCTTGGCAAGCCTATGACCGAAGATGCTCTTGCCCTTCTCTGACAGATGGACCCCATCAGCCCCCAGTAGGACAGATTTCTCAGAGTGAGTCCCACGGTCTCAGTAGCCAAACCCCTGGCTGTGGCACCAGTCCCATAACCATCTGTTGATTTGCCAGATTTAACTGGCCCTTTCAAACCCTTCCCTTTGACTGGGAGGATTAATGAAAAAACTATCTGTGGTCCAGAGCCCCTTACCACCACTCCCAGGGCTCTGTAATCCCTCTTGGTGCTCCTCAGACTGTTCTTGGCTGTATCATCAGTGCCCATGTGAAACAACAGCAGCGCTTAATAATAGTCAGTGGATTGTATGATTGCTACATGCTGTCTCATTTTGCCTAACTTTTCTACAGGTAGTTGGATTTATCCTAAACCAACATATTCTTAAGATTCACTGACTTTTGGTAAGACCTTTACTACCTTAAGGCTATTGTAATATTAATCTATGCTTGAGAAGATTGTAGTATGGGTTTTTAAGTTGTAAGTATAAGCAACCAAGATTGTAACATTGTAGCTGTCACTTTTGCTTCCTTTGAACTGCAGATGCAAATAAAGTATGCAATCATTTATGGGTTTAGCTGTTGAAAGTCACTATGAACCTCTTATTTTCTTGTTTGCAATATTAAAAGCACTAAACACTATCTTTCAATCTAAAGATAAATTTCATCAGGTGAGGAAGAAGAGCGGAACCAATATCCACTGTTGAATTTTTGTTCTTTACATGCTCAGTAGAATCCCTGAAAACATATGTGAGCAGCAGCTTGTGTAGAGTACCTAGCTAGGTCTTTCAAACTGCCCTCTGGAACATCTTGCTAGTTTCTTGACTATACAGGGAATACATTATGAAAAGAGGTATGTAAAATAAGACTGTGAATTTACCCTTGTGCAACATGTCACAGTTCAGTATAATTGATGTAATGTGTGCCAATTGCTGGGGCTTAATTTGGTTTGGTAACTTTTTGAGGATCTAATCATTAACTCTTAAGTACTCACGCCTGTGGCATAAACTTCATGGCCTTGTTGACACTTGAGCTGAACCACTGCTAATTAACCCAATGACATTTTCTTGTGTTGAACATGGGCTGTGGCTTATGTAGTATGAATGTGTTTACTGTGGGTAATTTTGGGACTACAAGTATTTAATTTGCTTTATGCATTTCCAGTGAGCCTGTCAGGGCAGATATGAACCATCTGAAGTAAAGTAGTTATCAATATTCCTTCTTACTAACAACTCTGAGGCATCTCTCACCAGCTCTGCTTAGTGATGAAATTTATTTTTAAAACTTGAGAGATGTTCTTATGTCTAACTGACTTTTAAAAGGCTGGGGATATAGAACACATATTTAGTAATAACTGGGACTGTATGAGAGTCTGATATTCTCACCCCTGTATCAATCAAAGTAAAAAGTTGAAAATACAAAGTCTCCTGTGAAATGAAAATTTAAAAAAAAAAAATTAAGGGCTTTCTAATTTTTTTTTAAATACCTCTACTTTGGCTGACTTGCAGCCCTAAGAAGCAAAGAACTGATATGCTTCTCCAGCTGAAAACTAAATTAATTGGAATCAGTTCCACTGAATATCATTCAGCTGTTTTTTATCAATTCTAAAACAGTCTTAGTGAAGTAAACTTCAGGAGATGGTAAGCAACAGTAATACCAATGAGAAGCCTTCAGTGAGTTAGGTTTGAGTTACTCGCATTTTCTTAATGAAAGAAATGTCAAATTATAATTTTTAGTATTTTTTTTTTTAGATTAAAAAAATATTTTAGAGGCATAGAGTCCTGTGTTCAATGTCAGTTGTGAATTGCCTGGTTCGGAAAGGGACTGACGTGTATTTGCTCGATGTTTGATTCAATGAATTCTGATGAATGGGACTTCTAGATGCTGCTTCTGTGTAAGTGCTAGTTGCTGAAGTGGCAAGTGGGCAGTTTACTTGGAGCACTAAGGGACTTAGAAAAATAGACGGGGATTTTACTTTTCTTTGCTCTTTTGACAGTGAACATGTAAGATCTTTAATATATGTTCTGGGGAGTTTGCAGTTGAAGTTGGTATCTTGATTTATATTGTTTCTGTGGTTTGTTTTTTTTCAAAGTACTAAAAAAGCCCTCTGACTGAGACCTCCAGATACCCTTTCCCACTGAGCCCGTTTAGTCATAGGGTATTTTATCTAGAACTGTTGCTACCCTAATTTCTTTTTCAGGAAGGCAGAGGTTTGTCATCTTTGCTTGGGGGAATCAGTGAGCCATAACTGCCATAGAGTTCACTGAACTTCAGCAGATGTTTCTTGGTTTAACACCTGCTCATAATTTGCATCCACAGAAGAGCCTTTGCAAATATCTTGTAGTAATACATAAAGAGCATTAATGTTTAAGGTATATGCACTGTATATTTATAAATTAGATTCTAGAAGTGGCATCTAAGGAGCATATCTCAAGAGCAAACTGCTATTTATATATTCAGTTGCTAAAATAAATCAGGCATCATGTAAGGTTTCTCAGAGGTAGCAGTAAGTTTAAGGATGACACGTGATCTGCGAAGCTCTATGGGCTTCATAGTTTTGAACTGATGACTGACTTATTTTGTGGGATTTGTATTACTCAAATAATAAAAAGCAAGTTACTGTTGACAATAAACTAAGTGTATTTCCCAGAAGGTTATATATGGAACAACTCAGTTCTTTGTACCTTCTCTCTAAAGAATGTGAGAGGTCTGTACAGGTTCTAACTGTGGAGATTCTCAAAGCAGAGACAGTTAAAGATTGTTGACTCCTTTGTCAACATATTGGTAAGGCACATGTGGGTTTTACTCTAGTCTTCAAACTGATCTGCAGAATGCTGCAGTACGTGTTGAAATGAAATTTGCTTGACTCCTTATATAGCACTGAGAATCTCTAGGATTATTTTGGGATGTGAACTGTGTGTTCTGATCTTGCAATTCTGAGATTGTAATAAAGATGTATGCTTATGAAAAACATCCTCTTGGTTCTTACAACTGCAAACAGGATATGAAAAATGAACTGAATGCTAGCCATGATTAATTATGTTATGCAATGAATTCACTGAAAGTGCACTCTGGGTATCCAGTCATATACCTTAAGTCAACATAAAAGGTGAAATTTGAGCCTAAATAAATTAATAGTTTTGCCAGTGACTTGGTTGGTGAGAAGTGTGTTTCAGATTTTATTTTGTGTACATTTCTTTGAGATTTTGTTGTGCTTTCTTAGCTCGTGTCCTCCCCCCCCAGTTTCCCCTTGTAATTTTTTTCCCCCTCCATGTCCCCAAACTCTTCAATTCCCTAACTCAGTTTAACCAAATGCTGAAGTCCCTTGTACATGTTATGGAAATTCTTGACAGGATAGAGAACTTTAATTAGGACCCCACTGATGGAAAATCTTCAGTGAGAGGCCAACAGTTTTGTCTTGTTCAGCACAGGAGGAAAATGAATGTCGGTACCTTTGGTTAGAGGAAGGAAGTGATGTTAAAGAGAAGTTTGTGTCACACAGCAGGGCAGTAAGAAGGGGACTGAGGAGGTGGCAGCCCATAGACAGGTTTCATTTGATCCACTGCTCATGTAACAGTCATCTCACAGAAAAGGTGTCCTCTAGTGTTACCAGCCAAATGTATGTGGCAGCTGGTTTCTTGACCTGTCCCGGCTTCAGTTTCTTTTGGCTAAATTAGAATGGGTGAATTAGGGTAACCTGCTTTTGCCTGAAAAACAGAGGGGAATGTTAATTTTGTAGTTGTTGGAGTGATGAAAAAAATAGCTGTTCATTATATACGATATAAGAAGCAGCTAGTATTGAGCACTCATTACCATTGAGTTGAGTGGTATGTGCCCAACACCTCTGACAGGTCAGCAATGCGTATGTGTGTTCTGAGGGTGTGCACGGGAGTAAATCAGTTAAATGGTGGTGGTATTTGCCAGCAGCGTGATATGGAAATGCTGCCCACTGCATCACACAGATCTGCTACCATCTGTTCACAAAGGTTTGCTGCATTGAGAGGAGCAGAAAATTGTATATTTTCCTTGTGTTAAAGCTTGTGGGAAAACTTGCTTTTGCTTTTTCTCTGGTTATTTATTTTCTCTGAATTCAGGTCAAGTCTCTTTATTCTTAATATTTTGAAATTTCCATGGATGTTATAAATTTAAGTAAAGGAGGAGCCTTAGTTATGTAAACAGTGTTTTCTTCTGTATCTGATCAACACTGATTTTTTTTGTTTTGCTTTGTTATTCTAGCAAATATGTAAACCCAGTAATTAAGGTAGCAGGACAAGCAGGCTGTTATGTGGATTACATGGTATTTTTTATATGCTACTGATAATGTACCCAAAAGGGATCATTTCACAATGACCTTGTAGTCATAGTTATCAGACAGTCTATATTTTGATTTTTTGAGTTAAGCAGATCAAATAGAATAATCACCATTGCTGCCACATTTGTGTTCTGTTTGTATAGGGTCTCAGACTACCAGCCTTTAGTATTGGGTACTATATTGTAAAGGTGAGGTCAGCTTGTCTTAAATACAAGTTTTTATTAAGAGGACCAGCTGTGTAATAGTAAGTATGAGTAGGACCATTAAGCATCTTTGACTATTTTCCCATCTGCAAATAGCTGTTTGGACACAGGCTATGCTGTATTACTGAGCTGTACTAAGAGATCTGATGTACAGCATATGGGATCTGTAAGCAGTATATTCTGATGTTCAAATTGTCTCCAGTTTTCTCTATCCCAACACTTTCGTGCCTGATTAACCTGTTCTGGAGTCATCAGCTTTCACTTAGCTAAAGAATCTGTCAGTGTTTTGCTGGTGATGAGAACAGTAGTTGCTACCTCTTACCTTCTGCCTCTCCTCTCTGGGGATCCCTGGAGCAGGAGACACCAAGGCAGAACTTCTGTGTCTTCCAACTGCTTTTTACCAGTAGCACCACAGCACACCTCAGCTGTTGCTGGAAGTAGTGGGTTAGGTCAACCATGAATTTGGCCTGCTTTGTATCAAAGAGCCAAAGTAACACTGGCAGGCTCAAGAGCAGCCAAGTGCTCTCCATTTGGTTCTTGAACTGCCAGCACAAGGATTAATTATTCCCATTATGTCTTGGTCCTAAATAAATAAATAAAAGTTGAAAAAAGAGAGATGCCTAGGAGAGATGGTTCAGCGTTGAAAATGACTGGATTATTTGGTCCTATCATGACCAAGAAATGCAGTAGATATAAATCAGCTACTTTGCAATCTAGTTATATAGTAATTTATTACGGTTTATAAGGCTTAATTTGATGCTTGGATGCTTAGACCTCTAGCACCAGTATAAATTCTCCATCTGTGCAGTTGTACTAATGAAGTAAAGAACTCAGATTAATTTAGAGCTGGCTGTTGACCGGAATCCCCGTTTAAAAGAAAACTCTGAAACATTTTATTGAAAAAATACAAACCAGAACAACTATGAAGCAAGAATTAAAAAACTCAAAGAAATGTTGAAGTAATAACTCTTTTAAGTATTTGGGAGTATCAGACACTGAGCTGCCTGAAGTGTGATTTCCCCACCACCATCATCTAAGGTGGGTAATGTGGGAAACCTGAGAGCTGATGCTGCAAAAGCACCAGGAATCCTTTCCAGTTGCAGCTGCAGAGACTGAAAGTGACTCTAATATCTTTTTTTTTTTTTTTAACAGGGAAAAGAGGTGAGAGGATTTATGTATTTTGCTATATAGAGCCCAAAGGCCTAAGGGAATTGTACTGTTATCTGCACTTTTGTTCAGTCGTTCTACAGTCACGTTGACCTGGCTACACAATTTGTATTTTTTTGATAGTAAAAGACATATATGGAATATATATAAATTGCCAATACATTTAAAAAAACTTATATACAGTATGGGCCCATTTCTAAACTCTGGTCTCTTGACTCCTTCAACTTCCAGGGAACAGAGTAGTTGAATGGTGCTGGGTTTTTCTCTTATTTCCAGCTGAGAGAAACTGAACAGATGGGAGTGGGAGAAAAAAATGACAAGCCAGTGCAGACAGTGTGATTAATTTGTTGGGGTTTTGTGGGGTTTTTTTTGTTTTTGTTTTTAATTTGGGAGGACAGCGCACTTAACTGCAGAAAAGGCATCAAAAATGTGTTTTGTGTTGCTTGTCCATGCCTCAAAAATTTCTTCAGTTGCTACCTGGATGTAGTGGGAAGGGAAATAGTCAGTGATACTATATCTAGAAAGGGTTGCATCCATAAGGTAGGTAATACAACCACCAGCGTTTCAGAATTCTGCCAGATGGTGTTAGATATGAGAAAGTTCTGTGATTCATTTGGTAAAATGTTTGTCATGGCAACTGAGGAGCTTCAGACTCGTTGGTCCAGTCAGTGGTGGAAACAACCACTGGTCTCACCAGATGTGATGCTGGACATAAAGGAAATGTCTCATGACGCTACTTGTCGGCCTGCTTACTTTGCCCAATGAGATGCAATTGTAAATTGGTTTTACTTGTAGATCCATCTCAGGGTTCAGCAGACCTTAAACTTGCTATTTCAAAAACCTGAAATATCTACTAAAAATATCAAAATTATTCACTAAATTTTCCTTTACCTTCTATTTATGGTAACTGATCAAGGGCAAAAGTGAGTTTTCACTTTCATTAAATGTTCTCCTCCCCATTTTGGAACAAGCAGTAGGAAGATTAGCCCAGGAATGGGACATCTAGTAGAACAACCAAAAAGAAGGGGTGGGGGAAGGCTGGAACAGTGCTGGATTCTTCTCTTCAAATAACTCTTTGGGGAAAAGATCTGCAAGGTGGTATTCCAATGATATATGCTAGCCAAAAAAAAAAAAAAAGAAATACCTCTGTATAGCTCTGTTCTCAGTTATGCTGTTCTCAAACATTTACTGTTCAGTTTCTAGTTTAGTGTCCCAAAGTTAAAATCTGTCCCTCTGTGGTAGTAATTAGTAAGTAGAAATATTACAAAATAGATCAAAATAATTTCCCAAGGCATACTCTGGTAGCTGCCTTGGAAAAATGACTAAGCTTCCTCAGAGGCAACATCACATAACATGTTATGTTCCAGGAAGGACATATACTGACAGAATGGATGTCTAGAGAGACACAACAGAAGCCTTTCAGACTTTTTATAAGCTTTTATAAGTTAAAGTATCTCTAGAGACATAGATGGTTGCAGACCAACTCCCCTCCCACTGGTAAAACTGAAAGAGTATGAAAACCATGGAATGTCCAAGGCTATTGAAATTTGCATAGTCAGAATCACCTATTTAGAAATAGGGCTTCCTATGTAGAGAAGCCATTGCGGAAGAATTCTGCCTTCCTCAGTCTCAAGAGAGAGACAAGATCTTCAGCTTTCTCTATTAGTGCAAGTCAGGCTTTTAGCTCTTTTTTTTTTTTTTTTTTTCTTCCAGAAGTATGTGGTTTTTGCTGTGGTGGAATTGACAGATGCCAGAGAACCTTCAGTTATGAAGTAATTTTTCTGATCTGACAATATCTTTCTTGCTGCTGTATTCAAGAAAAGTGTGTTTAGAAAGAGCCTGAGCCAAAGACATACTTTGGACCTTAGTTAATGTACACCAGCACTGCTTTGCAGTCTTTAACAGACCTATATCTGCTTACATTGTTTCAGGATCATTCTCATCTATCTCATTAAAATGTCATCCAAATATGTATTTTCTTTATGCATACATATGTATCTTTTCCTTTTAATAAAACCATAAAATACACATTTTAATATCTAATGAAAAATAAAAGTAGGGAGAAAAATTGCAAGATAATTTTGCTAGCTTGTCTGTGCTTTATTTTGACGAGACTGCTGCTGTTCGCGTCATCTTGCCGGATTTCCCGGAGTGAGTGATACATGCTGAATGTGAAAGTTGCATAGCACTGGGGAAAGGGAAACAGTAACATACATATATTGTGTACATATATATATAGTCTACATATGACCCTATCGAGTTGCATGTTAGATATCTGATGTTAAAATTAAATCACGGAATAGTAAAGAAAGAGAAACAAACATTCTATCTTCTGTCAGTCAGCATACAGTTTTCACAAAGAGAAGCCTTTATTAAGTAGGACGTGATGAATTTGGAATGACGTATGAAAGAAATGGAACCACTGGTGATGGTACAAAACTTTATACTGAGGTGTACTGTTACTAGCGTAACATTTTTGTATTGCTTGCACTTAATGTATTCTAGCAAGATAGTGAAAAAAATAGAAAATTTATTCTTTTTGAATAATAATCAATTTCCAAGAATCAAGGGAATGAGTAATGCTCTACTCTTTACCAGCTAACATATCAAAGCAAATAAAAATTAAAATTTCTAATGAGAAAAGAACTTGATCTCAGTAGTTTTAGATTTAAAGGAATGTTTTCACAGCTGATCCTTCCAATACAAAATCAAAAGAACTATTTAGGTATTGCACCTAGAAAACTGAATATTGAATATTGTTCTAGTCTGGCAGAAGCTATATCTTATTTTATAGTGAAAACACTTTTAAAAGGTTGATTTTTGTCCCAAATTATTTATTGTTTATACATCTTTTGTTAAGTGATTAGAAGGCTGATAACCTGACACTTGACAAACCCCTTCACTAAACCCAATGAAAGAAAATAATTTTAATTAATTTGCTTTATTCAAGCTAAAATAGAGCATTGCTTGTGGAAAGTTAATTTGCTGGCAGCAAAAAAAAAGAACTAGTTTATAGAATGTCACCTCTAAACCTCACTTACAGATCAACCACACAGACATACAAAGCACACTGAAAAGTTCTTGTCAGTGCTGGATTTTAGTATCTGTTGATGAAAAATGATAACAAAGGATCTGTTGATTTTTACCATAGGAGCACACTGGCTTTTTTTGTTCTATTTGACACCAACTAATTAGGTTGCTCTGTTCTGAGAACAACTGCATAGAAACAGTTTCTTTCATCTATTGTTATTCTATGTCAGGATTTTGTTGCTTGCTAAATTGAATCCTATTCAGTTAGAGTTGAGGCCAAGATAGTATTGATTCTTGGGAAAACACACAGCTCCTGAGATACTGTACTCCCATTTATTCATCTGGTTAAATTTAATGCTGGTCCTAAATATGTGGGTATTTTATGAAGGCTTGGGAATTGCCAAAGCATGCTGAAATATTTCCACCGGAAAATACATGTAAAATGCAATAACTTGCTGCCTTTTTTATAGAACATTAGTGACACCCAGTGGTTATATTCGGTTATGGACTAATACACATAAAATTTATTCTAAGCCTTTTTTCCTTATAAAAACTGGAGCTCGGAGAACCTATGGAAAAACTGTTTGAGGTCCATGTGCCTTTGTCAGGTATATATTCTGCCTGTACTTCAGGCTCACAAATTTCAATAAGCTCAAGTAAAGGGAATGAAGAAGAAAAAGCACTTCAAACTTGTTCTGAAATGGTTCTCACTTCATCACAGACTTAATGACAATCTGGAAAGTATTCTTGTGCTGTAAGGAATGTGCTTCTTTTCCTTATTCTTTCTTTCTCTTACCTACTTTCCCTCTTTATTTCACATTTTAAAATAATGCACTGTATTAACATATGATTTATTCTTCTGCTCTGGCTTAGGTAGCTCTGTACAGAAAACCAAGTTTACTATTACACTACTGTCATGCCTCTTCTGTACCTTGCTTGTTTTGCTAGGACTTGATTTGTTGTTTTGCAAATACATTTACGAATTTGTTTAATGTTTGCAAGGTGTTTTGAAATTATGGGACATAAACTATTTTATCTTTTTACTATGTCAACTGTTGCCTTATTCACAAGCAAAACCTGCTGCTGAAGTCAGTGAGAGATTTGTCCTGCTAAGTTCCTTAGGATTAATGTTTTTGATTCAACCTGTAGCAAGAGGCCTGAGCATTTGTCTAAAAACTCAGACTTGGAAATAAATCTCCTAAATACGGATGGTCCCAAGGGTAGTGTTTCCATCAGAGGGTATGAAAGGGACAGACACCAAGAGTTCATACCCTAGTGACACAAAGGTGATATGCTCTTACTAGTACCCTTCTAGGCTTTAGAAAGTTGGAGGAAGAAAGGAAAAGCTTAGTTGAGAGGGAGGAGGAGGGGAGGGCGGAGAGGAGGTAATCTAATGCATATAGAAACTTAGCTTGTGAACCTATCTCTGTACAGCTAGGGAATGATATATACTTTAAGTTTATGAGAAGCATTTGGGTTCAATTCCTTATTTTTACATGTACTTGAGGAAGTCATGTTCTAAATATGCCCGGTCTTCATCTATAAAATGGTGATATTGTTTCCCTGTTTTTGAGAATAAATGTACTAAAACCTAGTGACAGTATTTTTTATGAGAGCCAGGCCAGTGCAGTATGCAGGAGCTTGATTGCGTGGACCTAAACAGTGCCTTCTCTCTCATTGAGAAAGGAGGATGAATCTTTCACTGATAGGAAGGAAGGAAAAAAAGGCTTTGTGGAGGAGAAAGCCTGTTGGCATTGATTTTAGTCAGGATAAAATCTCGCTACTCTTAGGGAAGACTCTAAGACTTCAAGACTTCTTTTAAAGGCAGGCGTCGTTTACCAAGCATGGTAAACCCAGCAGTTTTTCATCTCCATTTTAGAAGGACAGCTTATCTAGGATGACTTATGACCTTATTTCAGTGTCATTGCCTTTGTATGAATTTGCTCAAAACTTTTAATACCTTTGTTCTTAAAATTAAACATCTGTATGTTTCTTGCCTGGCGGTGTGCTAGTCCCTTTTCAGAAGATGCTAAGGGTAATTTGAGAGAGCATGGCTGTACTTTTTCAGCATTTGTCTCACAAGAGATGCTGTTGTTAAGGGGCTGGTTTTGAGCCTTGGAATAAGCAGCAAAACAAACTGACCATAAACCTCAAAATAGTCACTCAGCCCTCGAACTTTTTTTCTTGAGCACGTAGTATCTATAGCCCTTACTGTCCATTTCTGTAATATTGATCAGTTTAGAACAGGCAGTATTTCCATTCAGATTGGCTAGTACTCTGCTTTATGATTGCAGAGGAGAATCCATGAAATCGAAATGAGACCAGTGTGGGATTGATTTTCTTATATCTGTCTGTCTTTATCAAGACTTGAGCTGAAATATTCAAATACCATGTTTTTTTCAGATGCATGCCTTTAACTACAGAATATATTTATCCTATCTCCCAGAGAAATGAATAATACCATGAGAAGCTATTTAATCGTGAGCATGGAGATTGCTCTGCAGATTGCTGTGCTCTGACAGTGCCAGTCAAGATGGAATAAGAAAAATAATTCTGGGAAACAAGGTGTCAGATTCATAGTTACTTACAAAGCAGTAAACATAGCCTGTACTTTCTAAACAACACAAAGAGAAATATGTACAGAGGGAAGCAACAACATCTGTTCTTATTAAGTAAACTTGGCAATACAAAATTAAAATTATAACTTATAGTTCTTTGTGATGTCTGATACATCTCATCATGTTATCAATACTGCGAGGCAGCCTTGTTGAGGAGACTGGAATTAAGAACATTCTGAAGGAGACTGAGTTATTTAACCCTCTTTTACATTTAAAGTACTGAGCATATATTCAGTTAGGCTATGAAGTTTGATAGTCAGTCACAGGCAGTCAGCTTCAAACCTCTAAAAACTCATTATCTTAAACCTATTCTGTGTTTTAGCAGTTCTTCCTGGTATAGTTGCGCAATGTATTTTATTTTTCTGCCAGGTAAAGTCAAGCTGGTATCAGCTGAAGTTGTGAAGGTGCAGCATGTGTATGGTGTATGTGTGTTCCAGTGTGACAACATTAACACAGTTGTGATGAGGCATATTTCTTTCACGTAGACATGGTGTTAGACTACTAGCCTTTAGGTTATAAATGTGAGGATTCCTACGCACAACAGGAATTTTAGTGGAAGAGATGGTTCTGTGTGGGAGCCTGCCTAAAGACAAGAGATAAGTGAATGGAAGGAGGTCAAGTGAGAGATCAAGTGTAACAGTATGCCTGCACACCTCAGCAAGATGAAGCAGTGATGCTTCACAGTGACAACTATTGGACGTTTGTTGCACAGTGTGACATTTCTCAGTGTTACAAAGACAGTCTGTGTTCTGGTTGTCTACAAATCCCATCTGCTTTAGTGACAGGTCTTTCAAGGAAGGACTTTCTAAGTGAAATGTCTGCCTGGTGTTGTTCACTTGACATCACCAGAAGAGCATATGGATACGTGGAGGTCCATCAGTTTTGTGGGCTTAAATGTTTTTGCCTTATCTAGTGGTTGATTGCAGGTTTGTACCAAGACAGTATAGATGCAAGGCACAGTTTAGACTGGAGCACAGCTCTCAGTTCAGGTAGCATGGAGTTATCACCATTAATGAAATGACATGGTTTGCTCTGGCTGATTGTGTGGGCACTTTGTAAGTTTAAGTCAGATTTTAATCTCTAAATAAGAGCCTTTCTCTTCTCTAATTATGACTGATAAGAAAAATTTCAATAAACTGACAAAGGAATTTCTTCTGCTTTTGCATGAAAAACCTACAGCTGAGGAGATGTATTTAAAATTCTTGGCTGGGTTCAGTTATTGGAAGAATGGAATGTGGATAAGAGAGACTTTAGGAGACTGAATCTGTACCCACAGAAGCCAATGGTAAGAAATACAGGAACATCAGTGTGAAGAGGAACAACGGCTAGGGAGGAGCAGGCATCTTCAACAGCACCTCTGCAACAGCCACTTTCTCTTTAAAATAGAAACACATTTGAATGACCTGGTCTGAATAACTTTTTTATAAATAAAAAGTTGTGGGTTATTTCAAGAATTTGTTTGATTCTACCAAAATATTAAGTCTTAGCTAATGAACACTCAGAATGTAGTTTCTATGTCTTGTTGGTTTTTTTGGTGTACAAATCAGACACAGGCAGCACCCAGCAGAGATTATAAGGTTGGTACCAAGGATCCAATTTTCAAGCAGTTGTATCTTTCTGTTGAGAAGTGTTTACAGCTTCTTGGCACTAGCAGGTGGATAAGGGAAATGGCTGAGGCAGCATGGTGTGGTTGTTTTTTTTTCCAAACTGTTCATTTTTGGATAGAGAGAAAGGCTGAAAAATTTCAGTCCCAGGGTATATGTTTCAAAAAATTATGTGTATGAGAAATGCGGTATGTAAATAGAATGGGTGGAGTCATTCTGCTGGGTTGGAGCCAATACAAGACAGTCTTTTCAAGTTCACTTGAATTCTAAACAGCTGTTTGGTCTTGAATAGGACATTTACATTTGTTACTCACATTTACATTTGTTATTCCTACCTCTGGACACAGTAGTTTCCAGTCCTTATTGTAAGAAGAAGAAACACACATGTGCATGGAATGTGGATTGGTTACCTTTTGTTTGAAACTATTTTTCTCATTATTCTTCTGAATTCAGAAGAATAAATCATACTATCAAGGGGCAAGTAGATAACATTTATACCATATTAAAAGGGGAAGAATGAAAAGCGCACAATTCTTAATCAACCTGTTGACTCACGTGCATTCATACAAATATACATCCATTATTCACAGTTCATAGTTGCTCAAATTAATAATATTCAACATGAACAATTCAGGGTAAGAAGAATGGGCTAAAGTTAGCAAAGTATTTATTTATTACAAACAGTAGTAGTTCTAATTTCAGATGAATAGAAACTGTTTCCGGAGATAAGAGTCACTGCCAGAGACTGCTGAAGTATTTCTTTACATTTAATATATATTTCTCAAAATTAATCAGCATGATAAGTTGCAAAATTACAGGTTTATGTATTTTTTTAAAAAATATTAGCATTTACAAAACACAACAGTAAATTCGAACTAAATATGCCTGTGATAAAATTAAAAATCAACCTCAGGATTTAGAGGCGAAGTGGTCCTTGAAAAAGCAAACCAAAACAAAAAATTCCAAAACTGTTCATGCATGCACAATCTCCTACTGGAGTTCATTATGCAATGAGCCCTGCTGCTGGTTCTGAGTTTCTTCTGTGCATGATATGAAAAAAACCCAAGAGGTTTAGACAGGTGCGTAATCGGAGATTTATCCAGCATAGGAGTAGAAGGTGGGTGCCCAGGTACTTTTATGGAGAAAAGTATTTCCATATTTGAAATTTCCATAGCATAGGAACAAAATTATGGTACTTGCAATTAAGGTAACTTTTATAAATATTCTGCTATTAAATAACATATTCAGTAACTAATTTTTCTTATTTGTATTGTATTTTAAAATATTTACTGAAACTGTTGAAAAGCATTTATCAATAGGACAAAATCCATTAATGTGACATATCTTATGGCACATTCTAACATATTTTACAATGGTATTAGGATAAAGCTCAGCAACCTTTTTATATTGGAGCTTGATCCAAAACCTATTTAAATTAGACAGATTGATAAGTCATTTGATAGGACTGTGTCTTTTATACTTTAATTTCTGACATTGCCCCAGAAATTATTAAAAGCTCTAAAAATATTGTTTTACAAAAGCTGTAACTGAAATATGGTATTTGAATTGAATATTACTTATTTGAATGGAAGGGCTGCCGCTATAACATTCCCTTGAAAAGAATCATACTAAATAGAGTGCTTATATGGCTTTGCTAAGTGGATTAAACTGCTAATAACTGATGACTATTTTATGTCCTCCAAAAAAAGAATCATTGGAAAAAAGAGCCTAAGTCAAAGGAGACCATCTCTTTTCATTTGGTGGTCCCCTGGCCTTGCTTTAAGGTAAAACTCTTTAAGAAGAGGTCATCTACAGAAAATGTTCAGATTACTTGGGAGCAGATCTATGCTATTTATACAATCTGAAAAAAAGATTGGCCTGAAGGAAAAGATACAGAAAATTGATTCTTTTTTATTTTAAATGATAAAATTTTGGAGCAATGGAACATGTTATCAGAAAAAGCAAATCTGAAGTAAGGAAGCATTGACTTGAATTTTATTTTTTTTTTTTTAAAGTGCTGTACATCACTGGTGGGCTCAGTAGACATCCCATGAAGAAAAAGGTCAATGAAAGTTCTTCTGTGTTCAGTTCTTGCTGTAGTAAGACAGCACAGCAACAAAAAGGATCTTAATGTTTTTGACAATCTCAAGAGAAGCTTGAGACATAGGCTAGGACAAATATGAAAGCTGCTAGATAGTTACTTCCAATTCAGCATAACCCACAAGATCTGGACGGTACAGAATCCTGGTCATTCTTGACGCTCATTTTCCATTGCCTTCCTCACCAATGCTTACACTCTGTCTTTACAGATTTAGGTGATCATTTCCTTGCTGAGGAATGACAAAGAAATGACAATCATCAGTGCTGTTCATTTGAAGAGGTTCCTTTTGTTCCTTTCCTTGTGAAAATTGTTAGGTTAGTGTAGCTGACAGGCATAGTCAGCATAGTGACTTGTCGGGAAATGTAGGTAATCATTAGACCAGTCATGTTTCCCAGGTACTGTTGTAAGTATCCTTTTTGTTCGTGGGTTTATTTGCATTTAATGCATGCTGCCAAAGCACTTAAAATGTTTAATGAGTTTTGATTCCCAGTCCAATACCTTACTTGAACAAAACTGTGGTGATTTCATTTGAAAAAGGAGACTACCCTGAAGAGCAGCTATAGCAACATCTTTTGTGATCACATTTTAAAGTGGCAGAAATGACTGGATTCTCTTATATTCTTTAAATTGGAACTGTAAAATTCTAACCCCCAAAGTGCTGCAGAAAAATCAGCCAGCTGGGTTTCACTCTGAAACAGCTCTGCTGAAGTATCCCCTACTCAGAGGTTTCTGTTTTTATCATTGATTGTGCAGCTGTGTGTGAAACTTGCAGGGTAATTTGTTTCCTGTTCCTCTCTGGTTTGGTTTCCTTTGCATATTTCTGTTGATATTATCTCAATTTTCAGATTTTCTGCATTATTTTTTATGTTCCCCCACCTATTTCTTCTGAGTTGAATGAGTCTGTGAATACCTTTTCATTTGTTGTTTTTTGTTTCCTGTCACTCATTGTATGTCCAAAATTCATCAGTTTGAAACTCATTCTTAAGAGCCCTTGCCTGGATTGAAAAAGTAATAATTGTAAAGACGCTAATATTCTTCCACATTCACAGGGACTTCTTATGGTATTACCTACATGTTCTGGGTGGAGCATGTTTATCAGAAGGCAGTCTTCAGCACTGCTTACCGTGTGAGCCTTGTGTGGATCAGCCACTTGCAAGGGAAAACTAGTGATTCACACAGGCTATAAAGTGTAATTTTGTAGAGTTTAATGATTATTGCTAGACTACAAGCTTTTTCCTTTTAAGGCTTATGGTGCAGAGATGAGGTGTTTATCTGGTTTCAGTGGAACAGGATTGCTATGCTAAATACCAGTTGACATTCTTCTGAAGGTTCATAGTTATCTGTAATAGAAAACTCACTGTGTCAACATGGGCTGACACATTGACATGAGGTAGTCCATACTGTTTAGCTGTTAGCGTACTCACTGCCATGGTTTGTGCCAGCTGGCACTCACCCTGTGTTCATGGGGATAGCACAGGTAGGTGCTATTCCCAATAGGCAGCACTGGTAAAGCTTGGCAGTATGAACGCAGGCTGTGCCGTGCATAAGAGTACAGGCCTTTTTATATTCTAGAATCTTATAAACTGAATAATGGTTGGGGGATGCAAAAAGATTTGGGCCCTCAAATTATGACAGTTTTGTTGGTATTGTAAATGGTTGCATTACAGTAACTGCCTATAGATGAAACCTTATACTAAATGGACAACTGTGTAAAATCCTTTTGCATTCTAATTCTGATAATGGATGATCTGGTTTTGATGTCAACAGACATGGGACAATTTTGCATCTAACCATCCAAATGCACCCGTTTTGGGTAAGCTTTTCGGGTTTATCGCCAGTCCAGAGACTTGGGATTTTCATGAGTTGTGTTGATCCAGCTTGAATTTGTGTCCAGCTTTTTTTTGGTGAGAAGTAAACAATATTGAGACTAGAGAGAGATGCTAATTTTTCCATCATACTTGAAAGTGTTTGTCTCTTAAGGCCATAGGAACAAAAGAGTTATAGTAAGGTCCTTCTGCTCTTTTAACCTCCCAGCAACAAACCTGACAGATGATGGTGCCCTTCTTCTCAGCTGGCTGCATTCCAGCTACACATGGGTGCAAACCAGAGAATTTAAATACTGTAGAGCTGGAGGGTTAATACAGAATTTTTTTCACAAGAGGAGATTCAACACAGGAGGATGTCTGAATTGGGCCTTGCTGATTGAAAGCAGTTCTCAGAATTTCATGGGGTACTACTTTTCCATTTAATAAGATGGTATTTTTTTGACTTGCAAGTAGGCTGCTGTTTTGCAAAACTCATTACAGTTTGTTCTTTTCAGAAAATGGGTTCAATCATGATGCAATTTAGATAACTAAGTTGAAGACTGTCATCCTAAAGTGTATGATGTAGCTATTAAACAAAATAAAGGCCACATTTAAGAAATTGCTTTCTGATGTGTTGTTTGTTCCTTTTCTAATTGTTCTTCTGATGACTTGAGTGGGATTTTGGTAATTGGTTCTTGGAAACGTTGGAGTGGCTTGAATCTGGAGAGGTATCCAACCCAAATTCATCACTGTCTGTCACTTGGAACTTGGCAGCATACTTCCAGCACCATGGATGTGTCTCAAAAAATTAATGTCTCTGTATGTGTTTCTTCTGTATAGAGGTTTGTTTGCACATACTTATCCCAGAATCTCCATACTCCAATATGTTAGGGAAACTTCTTTGCAATGTTAAACAGTGGTGTGAGTTCTGTTAGTTGTGAAATATTTCTACAGAGCAACTAATTCCACCAGTTCTTCATCTTAGTGGACAGTTTTCTCTGAATTAGCTTGGTTACTTGCTACACTGTTACTCATTCCAACCATCAGTTTGCATTTAAACATTAATTTCAGTGTCTCTAGAAGCTAAAATTAGGAGTTTATCTTTTATGTGTGGAAGTTCTTATAAAGTAATTGCATACTGATTCATTTTTTTCTCCACTTTGAGAAACAATGGGCTTCTAGAGTTTTATTCAAATACAGCATTCCTTCCCTCCTTTCTGAAAAAAGTGCCTGGAAGGAGACAATACATGCATTAGTCATGAAAATTCAAGCATTATCATTTTTAAAGTTGTCATCAACTAAATCTAACTAGTAAGTGTTATAATCCCTTGACTTCACATTGCAAGTCACTCAAAAAAATGAAGCCCTACCCAAAGTGAAATTTAATAAATTATTGAGGCAATGCAGCATTCATTGTAAAAAACATTGAGATGTGTTTAGGTTAAAGTCTTGACCTCTCCCAGCAGGAGGAGTCAGAGAAGTATGTTATAATACTTCATCTTTATGCATTTTTGGATTGTGTAGTAGAATGGATTTTCCAGCAGAGGGAGAAGTATGCTGAATTATTCGGAACTGAGCTATAATTTTGCAGTCCCTTGTTTAGCAAAGCTATATGCAAAGCTGAAAATTCCCATTACTTTGCTTAGAAGACATACTTATTTGTGCTGACTGTTGTTCTTTTGAAATGTCATTATATTTTTCTGCCAAATTTGTTACCAGTAATTTTTATATAATCATTGTTTTGGTATTTGTAAAACATAATCAAATAACTAAGTGCCTGTTTTATAGGGTTTTTTTTCCACATCCATAATAGTCTGGTCTAATGAGTTGCACTTTTCACTGATTGCAGTGATAGCTGTTCCTTAATTCTTAATTAAACTATGTTAAAATATGCTTTAAGGGACATATGTGTGATAACATTGTTTGTCTAGTCATTATCAGAGTAATCTATGGATAACAGCTGTAAAAAAAAAAAAAAGAAAAAGAGAGAGTACTCTTTGTTAGAATAGTGTTATTTGAAGAGAAATGTGAATGAAGAGTACTGCGTGCTCCAGATAAAGAGCAAATCCCTTGATGTGCCCGACTTAGTATATATGTTCTGTCATCACTGTTCTTCCTTTACTGGCCTCAGATCTGTTCTCTTCCTTGCCCCTTGCTCACTAAAGCACTTCAGACATGTGCTGAGTGCTGCTGCTGTTAGTGATTGGTTGGCAATGCATGGTTTGAAGTATGTATTCTAGTCTGTGGAGCTACTGTAGAGTCTTTTAGGTGTTGTTTTATGAAAAGAGTAGTGTCATCCCCAAAGACTTTTAAGCAATAGAACATTATGTTGCAGAACATGAAAAATTTTGATCACTGCTGTCTCAGCAGTTTCAGCTTTGTTTTAAGAGACTGTCAGATAGAGAGAGGGTGGTGGAGGTTGTTTAAGCTTTAGTGAGTCCACTTTTATGCTCTGTAACAAAATTAACCAATATGGAAATAATTATTCTGAAATAACTTCATCCTCTGTCCTTCTTGTGAAAGTGGCCATGTTCAGCAGTGAAACAAATGGCACTGGGAATATTACTGGATAACTCGTCCTCAGAGACCAATTCATGTAACACTGTCAAATTACACAATGTCAGTGCAAGGTATTGAAGAACACATTACAATGACAAATTAGAAGTGCAAGGTCCTTTGACTAATGTAGCTCCTGTGAAGGTGGAAACTCATTTCAGAGTAGCTCCTGGGACTTCACAGGCTATCTGGGATTTATGAATATGGCAGGTGTTTTGCTTTTAGGGTCTGGGGAGGGGGGACAGTAGCTCTACAATAAGGCTCTTGTTTGTATGAGATGAAGTTGCTTGTTCATATGAGATGGCAATATATCCTGTTGCCTCACTTCTACAGGGAATTTGCATATAACAATTGTTTAGGTAATTCTTTAACTCACAGAGCAAGAATTGAAAATTGAATTTATTGCAACAAGGAATTACTGCAGCTCTGTTAGTAGAATCAATGATGTATAGAAAAGGACAGTTATAATTCTAAGCATTTGCAGGGATATAGCCTGCTTTAGCTGACGCTAAGTATAGTAGCACTGAGCAGGTATTGGATCTCTGTGAGAGGACACTGAAAGCTTTCATAACCAAATGGTATTGGGGACTGGGACTGAGCAAAATAAGTTAAAAAGCTAAATACATAAAAGGATTTAGGAGCCCAGTCCAAAATTGCAGTCCTTAAACTCATTTGCTTCCCACGCTTGGAACAGCCTGCTAGAAGTCCAGAGGAATTCAATTTTCCCTCAGTAACGTTTCTTAGGCACCCTTGGTCATGTTTTTTGGTTCAGTGTTTGTGATAAAGCAAAGCAGTCTGGTGCCTGCCTTCTGAGCCTAGTGGCATTCCATCATTTGGGTGCTTTGAGGCTTATCTCAAGATATATTCTCAGAATATTCCTAGCAAATCATGCTTCTCAGTATCTCAGAAATATTTTCCTGGATACTAATTTCCCTAGTGACTTGGCATTTGCTACACACGAAACAAACTAGAAAGAAACTGTAGTGTGAGACTTCAACAATAATCCTGATTTTCAGAAGGTGGAAGTTTAGGCTGTTAGGATCTGCAATATGATGAACCTTTGGACAGCACAAAGACCAAGATGTCTATGTGTGCTTAGGCAGCTTTTTCATTTGGGTAAGTACTCTTTGTCTGTTCCTTTCTCAAAGAAGAAGATGCACTGTTGAATATTGTGAATGTAAGTCTTTATTAACAAGTTTCAGGAGTTTTTCTGAAATGTTTGAGCAGTGTTTATGAAGGTTTTTTTCCTTAGAAGTCTTATGGAGTTTGGGACAGAGTGGCTTTCTCAGTGATTTAGGTGTGCAAAGTGTTGTGCTTCCTTTTTAGAGACCAAGTGTTGGGGTTTTTTTTGGTTTTTTTTTTTTTTTTTTTTTTTCCTTTTAAAGCCTGGTTTCCACAGTAATGAGCATAGATTTGCTTCAGCAACATTTTGTTTAATTGATTTTACTTGCTCACATAACTACCTCTATCGCCAAAATTGAGTGAAACTCGGAACTTCAGCTCTTCAGCTGTGTTCCACTGAAATCATGTGAAATGGATTCTTGCTTACCATGGTACTATGAAACTGTAATTCTGCTGTGGTTTGTTTCACAACAGACCTGGAGCATCAGAAGATTAAGCCTTCTATGACCCGAGTTCTAAGTTTATTGCAAAACCTAAAAATGGGCCAACTTACATGATTTCTTGCTTTATTATGAATATTTCATGATGAGCTGGTTTGGTTCAGTGGTTAGCAAATGGGTTGACAACAGTCAGTGTGTTTTTATGTTGGCGAGTTCATCGCTGTGACATCTGCAGTGGTATTTGAAAATTTAAGATTATTTGCTGAAAGCTGTCTGTGACTTTTTAAGTGCTTGTGTTTTAGCATTCTAAGGATATTGAGGTAAAGTGTTTCTCCATTTTCAATTCTTGGTAATGTTATGAGCAAAAATGCAAGAGCATCTTACTAGCCAAATGTCTCTGCTGAATTGCATAGTTCACGGTGATCCTAACTCGGCAGCAATGAGGTTGACAGTTTACTCCTTTGGAGAGCTGTCAGCAATGCCGATGAGGCAGCAGCAGAATGCCTTGGCTAAACCGTGTATCTCAGTGTGGAGAGGTCTTTGGCCCTTTCCTTTGCCCATGGGAAAGGCACACTAAACAACATGACACTGTTAAGCTCTATTTAGTAAGTAGACCAAGTGAGGGATAGACTCTGCCAGAGAAGCTTTAAACATAAACACATATGCACAGAGTTGACTGAGACCTGCCCCAATTGTCACTCCAGCAAGTGGGTGCAGTCAAGCCTGGGGGACTGGACAGTTGCTCTGACTTGTCTCAGTGTAAGGTTGTGATGTAGCTCAGCACCACTCTATAACTGTTTTACCTTGCACACTCTGCTTCTGTGTGGTGACAGATGAGTGCATACCAGCTCTGTACCTTTCCTCCTGTTTTTTTTTAATATCCAGGTGTCAGCACAGGTTGCTGTTCAAATTAGTCCATGCTGGTGTCAATGGTAAAACATTCCAGCACTTTCAGGTACTCTCCTGTCACTTGTTAACACAGAAATCCTACCAAGGCTCATTATGCTTAGTTTTAGCTTGTGTTGTCCCGTCATCCATGGCGCGTTGCGCTCAAGTCCCCTTGTGTTGTCTTGTCATCCATGGACCACTCAGTAACTCAAGTCTCCATGCAGGCAAAGCTGCTGCGACACCTTTGTCAAACAGGAGCAATGTTAAGACTATGTGTAGGTATCAGTAGAGGCATGTAGTTTTTTGGGCTGCATTTATTTTCACTAGCAGTAGGTACATACTAGCCTGTAGATTCTGTTGGCCAGACCCAGATCTTCAAACATTAAAGTAACATGTCTATATAGATGTTATTGAGGTAATTGTAGGAAATATTAGTTAGCAGTCTCAAGAATAGAAACTATATTTAGGTAGAAATGATATGTAAATCAAACTTGTAATAAGATGAGGAAAAGGTGGGAAAAATAAGAATTTATCTTAGCGTAGCGCCATACCAGCAACATCTAAAGGTCAACTGGAGGATGTGTACAGTAGCACAATCCTTTTCACTTTGAATTCTTGATAGTATTTACCAACTTATTTCAGAAAGAACTATTATTTTGTGTGGTAAAACAGCTGACTGAATTCTAATGATAATACCATCCTCAATGTGTGGGCAGTGAGTATTATTAATAAAAAAATAATGCACAGCTTTTTGGGATCCGTGTTCTGTGCTGCCACATTGGTTTACAATGCTTGTTTGTGAAAAGTGGAGGTTTTGTTGGACAAGTATAAAAATGAAAGATACAAAATTCCTTTAGTCAGCAACAATGTTTTGTTTCTTTTAATTAACCTTTGTAATCCTGCTTAAAATTCTAGATCAATATAAATATTTGACATAGTACTTTCATTCTTAGGCTGTGTAGAATTTTTTTTCTTCCTTTGGCCAAAAATATTTGCTCCATTCATGAATAGTTTTGCTTGACTTGAAACTGGGTTTACTAGTGACTCTTTTCCTTTGTGCAGTGAGATTTTTTGCTGATTTCACTGAGCCTGCTCAGCAAGAGGGTAGACTCATGCACAGTCAAGCTTGGCCTAAATGCATCTTTGGCAAGGCAGTTCCCTTTAGGACCAGTCTGCACTACTGTAATTTGACAGGGAAAGTGAAACAAAAGGAGAAAAGAGTGAAATACAATCATTCTGGGAAAAAAAATAGAAGGAAAGGAAGCAAGTAAAGGGGAGATGTTATGTGCATTCAGCATTTTTTAACACATTTAGTGCTACCTTAAATATTTGGTAGGCACTACCAGGAAGTCTAAGTGGTCTGAATGCCTTGGTAACACTCAAAAAAGATAGATAGGCCTGTGTCTCTGAACTCCTTCTCTTTTCTTCTCTGACCTCTAAGCTTTTATTTAAACCCAGTTACTCCTGCCAGGGCTGGCTGAGCTCATCATTTGATCTCACATTCTCTCTCCCTCTCTTCCATTACAGCGCAGCTTCACTAAACCTAGAGTAAAATCCTGCTTCATCTGGCTGTACTGAGTATGGTGGCATTCCTGACAGGAACTGGTTGTGTGTAAAGGTGTGGTTGCATTGTCGCTTTTTTACCTGAGCGTGCTATGGGAGTGAAGAATACTGAGGCCATGATAAAGTTTTGGTATTCCTTGTCAGGCATTACCTGGTTTCCTCTGAACTTCCAGTCTGTTGTCATAACTACTGTTATTACATTTATGATAATTTAGATAATTTCTTTAGTATTACTAATAAATTATTGTGTCCATATTTACAGTCATGGTTGGGAATGTTGCTGTGCTTTCATTTGACAACGTGTCTGCTTTTATAGGTTTGGTTTTGCTGCTTTTATTTCTTGCACAATATACTACAAGATATTTCTGCCTAGAGTCATACTAACAGTTGACCAATTAAAGTCTGGCAGTTTCATTCTAATTAACATCTATATGTGATGTCATATGTTGTGTACTTCTCTGTACATCTAAATCTGTGTTGTAGTTTGACCTAGAATATTCTTAGGTTACTTGGCTGTTTAATACATGGAGAGATATACTTTCCACCTTGGATCTGCTGTGAGTTACAGTACCTGGCATTTGCATTTTGAAGTCTTGGCTAAAAAGGCTTAATGAACATTTAACCAAGTGTCCACCAATCCCATCAGATACCGCTCCGGAGAGGTGACATTTAGCCCTTGCTTTTTCTCTTACCAAGAGACACAGAGATCTCTGACATTGCCAGACTGTCTGACTGCCAACTGCGAGTGCAATCCTATCACCTCAATTCAAGTGAACTTCAATGTGCTTTATTAACGCTTTGTGCTTTCCCTTCTATTTGAGTGACTGTTATATGACTGATTTTACATACTGCAGCAATGAAATGCATCCACAGCACCTCCTTTTAAAAATGCGGGTGACATAGTAATTCTGTAAATAATTCCAGCAACTGTTTTCCCCGTCTACTAATCTCCCATTCCTGCTCTCCCAGTGGGAAAGTGAAGGGGAGTGCTGCAGAATGGGGAAATGGTTCCTGTGGCCAATGTGGCTGGACAGAAGAGTCTGCCACACCAGCACCCTAGGCTGGCAGTTGGGTGTAAGAGAAGGCATTTTGTGGACTGTCCTTGGCTAGAACAAACACTCTTCTTCTTCCCCTGGCAAAGGACATGGCCTGGATGAAAGCAGTAAGGTCATGCTGGGCTAGAGGACCTCGTGAAGTCCGTGTTATTCTATTCAGACCTCATCCTCTGCTCTTGTGTGCTAAGTGATTCTAGACAGGTCTGCGTATGGACTGGAAAGGGCTTATGCCATGTGCTAATCTGGATCTATTATAAACAGCTTCTGGTCTGATTTTTTTATGCATTTGTGGGTGCTTGGAAACAAAAGAATCTGTTTTGGTATACATATAGCTGTGGTTATTGCATTCATTACCTGAATTGTCTCAGATTACAGCTACGTGGCAGCACAGAGCTCAGGGCAGGCTACATGCGACTTAACCCGTTTTATTCCATTTTCTTGAACTAATTCTACACCTTCACTTAGGCACTTGGCTATTGCGGAAACGGAGCTCTCAGTATCCACCAGGTTACTACATGTGCTGGCTGTAGAATTAGCTCTATGCCAACCATGGATTTCCTCTATGCTACAGGAATGCTCAGGGTTGAGAAGGTTGAGCACATTTCTAGCTGCTTTTTGTCATCTTGTGTAGGGTAAAACTCTTGGAACCAAATTGAGTCTTGCGCTCATGGGCTTTTGTTGCTGCTGTGAGCAGAGCAACTTTCCTTAGCTGAAATCCAAACTAGACAAAGATTTTTTTTTTTTTCAGTAAGGAGAAGGTAAGTTTTTTGAGTAGAATTGCTTGGTCAAAATTTTAATGGGATATTTCACTCTTCCATATAGCTGAATAGATATTAAAAGCTGGGAGGTATTAAAGTATGAATGAAGTAATTTTTGACTGCAAGAACTGTGTAGGGGCAGGCTATCAATTTGTATTCCTCAAGAAAAGGATTAAGTTAATGAGGAGAAAAACTAGGCATGATTTCAGTGATAAAAATGTGTTTGCTGGTGCAAAACTTCCTGTATCAGTTACTCTTGCAAGTTTTCTTGTGTGCACTGGATTACCTCTGCACAATGTCTCTTTCTGCACTTTATTCGTACTAGGCTCAGAAGCTGTGCATGTGTTATACATGTGATAGAAGGAAGGAGATTTCAGATAAGTTTAACATAAAAGGAACTGGGGTTTTTTTGGTGTTTCCATCACTGACCTAACACTTTTTGTTAGTGAGCAAATTAGATCTAATCAGTTGTCTAATGCACTAGATACCATGTGAAATTGTCCACACCTTGCATATGACAAGATAAAGACAGACTAATCTAATGTACCTTTGAAGTAGCCAGCTATTGTGACTTAGGTAGAATTGTCTCTGGAGTACTAAATTACTCCCTGGTACTTGTTGCAAAATAAACTTCTGTAGTTTCCTATTTTTGAGGGTGCCCACTCCTTGTTCAGCTGAGGGTGAATATCTCTGAATTGAGTTGGATTGCTCTTTCACATGTTCCTCAGCATTTAAAGAACAGAGAATAAACAAGTGATAAGTGGAGGGAAAAATGTGTGAGAGAAATAAAGATGAAAAGCGAGAGGTTTGCATGACAAATGCATGGACTAGTTTTGTCAGTGCTGCAGTTCATTTCTCACTGGCACCACAGAAAGAACAGGTATCCTGTGGCCTTGATTTTCCTCTCATGCGTATGTAGAGTTCGTAGGCAGGATGCCTAACTAGTGTAAATCAGTATAATGCTGCTGAAGACAGGAGACGTGGCTGAGGAGCTGCTCTAAGAGGAATTATTCTGGTGCAAATTTGGTGTAAGCAAAATGAAAATGATAATGTATGGCTTTATTTCACTCAGGTCCTTGAGCAAAGGGATGACCAACAGACAAATAATATTGTTAGTAGTGCCTTCAGCACTCCTTGGTCTGAAGGACATTCAAAGTGATCAAAAAAGCAGAAATGTAGAAGTAAGAAGCAGGCAATGAATGGGGTAGAATCACTACCTGAGAAACACTTTGGTGAAGACCTTTAGACCTTAAGGTAAATTGCAGTTAATATAAAGGAGCTGGACCTTGGGAAAGCAGGAAAATAACTGACAGTTTATTGTGTTCTTAGTCTGATGGTATTGTCTCTCTGAAGGAAGCTGTTGGTCTTTTCATAGAATCATAGAATGGTTTGGGTTGGAAGAGACCTTAAAGATCACTTAGTTCCAACCCCCTGCCATGGGCAGGGACACCTTCCACTAGCCCAGGTTGCTCAAAGTCCCATCCAACCTGGCCTTGAACCCTGCCAGGGAGGGGGCAGCCACAGCTTCTCTGGGCAATCTGTGCCAGTGCCTCACCACCAAGAATTTCTTGCTTATGTCTAATCTAAATCCACCCTCTTTCCATTTAAAATTGTTACCCCTTGTCCACTCCCTACACTCCCTGATAAAAAGTCCCTCCCTAGCTTTCCTCTAGGCACCCTTTAAGTACTGGGAGACCACTATAAGGTCTCCCTGGAGCCTTCTCTTCTCCACGCTGAGCAACCCCGACTCTCTCAGCCTGTCCTCACAGGGCAGGTGCTTCAGGGGAAGTCTTTTTCTCCTGCAGGTCCTTGCTGTTGCAAGCTTCCATTCTTCTGCTTTATTGGCCCCCCTCCCCTCTGTGTGTGCCTTTGGGGGAGTTTTTGGCTATTTGGATGTGGATCCACTGCAGACTGCCCTTGGAACCAGCTGTTTAACTCCTTCTCAGCCTGCCTGATGCTACACAGCCTTCTCACTGCCTCACAGCAGCTCAGCCACCTGCTGCAGGAGGTCCTCCACCTGAGCATACCTTTTGCAGGCAGGTCTGCTGCCTGTCCCTTTTGCCTGCACCAGAGTTTGTAATGTGACCTGCCTCAGTTGATAGAAGTTCCCTGTACAATTATGTATCACAAACTGATTTTCATATAACAAGATCTACATTTCAAGTGCATCTGAAGGGCTAACTGTGCTGTTTGAATGTATTTAAATGATCCTTCATCTATAATTTATGTACATTGCTTTTGTCAGGTATGTATTGATTACCATTCTGTTGGACGTCAGTTCACTCTCTCCAGAGATACATGGAGCAAAGCAGAGAGCTGGTCCTTCTGTTAGAGCTCTATTAAGCTGTAATGATTTGCAGCCTTGCATACCACAGAAGCTGTGTAAGGTCATGGATCTTGGGACTGGAGCAGGCTGACCTATGCAGAATGGAGTTTGGCCTCTTTGTGGAAACACTTTGCTGGTTTTTTTAACAGATCATAGCCACACAGGTCTGTAGGGGAATACTGCTCTGGAAACTCAGTTGTAGCACATACCTATGTTACTCGAAAATTTTAAATGTGGGCAACTACTCTTTGGAGTTATCAGAGTGCAGTATATCCCCATATCTGCCGAGGCAGGTTTATGACCTGGATCAAATCTATGGCTTTTTCAAAGAATCATAGAACACACATGCTTCCACTCCTCTTCCCTTATTAGTCACAAGCCATGAGATCAACAGTCTTAGGTTGTTTGTTTTTTCTTCTTTTTTCTTCAAAGGCAGGAAAGGTTAAACAAGACAACATTTGTTTAAAAACTTATTTAAAGATGATGTGTCTTTAACTGTTTATTACTGGTCCTTATTACAGTAGTACTGCAAGGCTTAAATGAATATCAGGGATCCAATGTGTGAAATTTTGTATAAACACAAAGCAAAACTCAGCTGATTAGCTTTAAAGAGTTTACTATCTGGATAGAACTACAAGTTGATATTGTAGGCACTCTTCCCCTAAATGACATGAACCAGTCTGTTGTCAGCTGCATGTAATCAGTGTGCCCACTATACAGCTGTGGTGGGCTACTGCAGTTACAGTTTTCTCAGCTTTGTTCTGAGGCTACATCTAAAGAACCAAACCTTGTGTGGTCAGGTGTGCCAAAAGCCAAAAGTACTGCGATGGAAATTCTGGATGGTGCAGTAGTTTACCATAGCCCATTATGCCAGGGGCAGAACAATTTTGGATGGCTTTTTTATACTCTTTAACTAAGCTAGATGGATACCTCTGAACTATGGGATGCAGGCTTTTTTTTCAGTGGGAAGCTGTGCAGGTGATGCAAGCTTGCAGCCCTCAGCAGGACCTGTTGCCTTGACTGCAGTACTGCACTTCTGTTCTCTTGCAGAGTGGGACTGTGCTATGCCAGAATTACCGCTTGGATCAGCTCAAGACTGGCTGTCTATCCCATACAGACGTGCCCGTAGCTTCCTGTTCCTTACTGCTACAAGTCCGTTAAGAAACTTCTCAGAGACTCAGTTTGGCAGCTGAGAAAAGCAAGCCTTGTCAGGTATTTATGAGCACTTTGTGCTTTTTCACAGCTAAATTTTTAGTATCTGTAGTGCTGAGTCATGCAACTTGGTAGCTTGGTACAATCAGAGTTAATTTTGTTTTGTGTCCAGTGTTGACTGCCATCCTGAAAAGAAAGGTTGGATTAAAAGAATTTTTCAAATACATATCCAGAGGGAATAAATACCACTGATTAACTTAATAGGTGAATAGCATCATTGCATTACTGAAATGTAACTCTAAATTGGATTCTCAGTGCAAGAAATCCGGTGGAAGGAGCTTGACAATGACAGTTGGTTAGGATTTTTAGGGGTTGGTTTTTTGTTTGTTTGTATATTGTTGTTTTTTTGTTTTTTTTTCTTAAATACCCAAGGAAAGCCTGGGTATGTATATTAATTTTTATTCACTATTTATGCTTTAGATATTCAAAGTCAGGAAGACTGTTATTTAAAATGGAACATAATCAGTGTAAGGAGCTGGGTGTAGGGAAAGCAGGGGAAAATGCCTGTTTTCCTTTGGTGTCAGTTTTGATGTTTCTGAGACCCACATCATTCCCTGCAGCATGCTGGCTAGGACTGGTTTTGTGTCAAAGTTGCTGATCCTCTTTTGTCCATTGGCTCTGTCTTTTACACCAGGCAGTCAGAGCTCATGATCTGGCTTTCTTGGGTCTATTTGAGAACCCACCCAAGAATGCAACATTTAAGTTTGCAAGTATTAGCCTGTGCTGTATGTACAGCTAGATAACATGTACACTGAGATCATGTTTCTGTCAAAAAATATGTCATGAAACCTTCACAGAAACAGAGCCCTAACTTTTAAAATTTGCTCATTTGGTGGCTTCCTAAGACAAAGGGATGCTTCATTTCTGTGTTTCAGAAGGATTCTAGGCAGGAGGCAAGCATCTGGGTGTCCCAAGTGTCCTGACATTGGCATAGTGGACATTAAGTAAAACAGGAAGGCTGTTAGGCTATTATAATAAGGTTATGTACTCAGTCTTCTGAGCTTATGTCTCTTACTCCATCTAGCAGTCAATCTCTTATAAACAGTAAATTATATGCACTGGACATGTTAGAATTTCTTAATTTTTAGTACCTTTTACCTTAGCTTAGAGACTACTGAATTATTTCAGAGATAGGTCTTCTTTACATCAAGTACCTATTTTTTTTTCCCCAGATATGACTGTAAATATCTGTATAAACTGATCAATGATATAGAAATTTTTGTTTCTGGTACACTGTGCTGGAAGTATCACTGCTTGTTACTGTGATCAACAAAACCTTTATTTCATGCCTGAACAATGGCTGGGACAACTCACATGAGAAATGCTAACATAGTTCTTACTTGTTCAAGATTTGCCCTTGACTTTTTGTTGTATATCTACAGGCAGTTTTCTCTGCTTCAGGGAACTCAAGCAAGTGGCTTGTAGAAATGAAAGTTAAAATTTTTTCTCTTTCACACTATGCTTTTGGGATAATATACCTTGTACTTGTGGAAATCCAGTGAAGAATTTCCCTTTTTGCCATATAAATTCTATCTGCAGCCTACCTGAGCAAAGATGTATGTTGATAATTTCTGGTATTTCTGCACCAGCAAACACTCTAGTTAATGTTGCAAACAGACTTTCATTATAGCCTTCTTTTTAACCTCACCAGCTACATTTTTGAAAAATTCTGCTGTCTCAAAACTGCCATCATTAGTCTCAGCTCAAAAGTTTTCAGGAAGGTTTCAGTTAAATGCAGACAGCTATTATGCAAGTGGGAGGAGAATACAAAATTTCCATTACTTTTGTTTTGCACATAATAGCTTGAAAATGGTTACATATGTACTTAAACTGTGGTGAAACATGCTTTGTACATGCAGAGCTGTTCATCCTTTTAAAGCTCAGAGGTGGATTTATTTTCTTCCTATCATAATAATTAAAAACTAAACTAAGCTAAAATCCTATCAACTTATTTTTCCCACATTTTAGAAGCATTGTTATAGAATGGCAAATGGTTTGTTCTTTCTATTGTATCGGTGGATTAGAAAGGCATTCAGCTGTTTATCCAACAGACCGTATATATTTATGATTTTAACTCTTGAGGATACTTTATCAGTGGACACAAAAGAACACATATGTTTGAATTTCATTTCAAGCAGTATTCCATTGCCAATTAAATGTAGTTTTTGTCATGAAATCACATCAGTTTCAAAGAAGCATCTCTTAATTCCCTCTTCCTTCAATACTTTCATTTAAAAACTCATGAGATCAGTGTTGATGAAGATAGTGGAGTATTCCACTTATCTGCTTTAAAATAAATGCTATTTAAATTATTATAGGTTGGATTGGATTTTTTTTTTTGTGAGAAAGCAGGTTTTCAGTAAATATTAAAACCTTTCATTAATCTTTAACAATTTTTTGTTTTTACTAGATAATGTATACCTGTATAACAAATATACCTGTTTTTAAATCTGGCAATATTTCCTATAATTCCCAAAATCTCTATTGTAAGAACAGCATGGTAGTCAAATTAAGGAAGGCACCTGTGTGAATCTCTGCAATGTATGAGATACACTTTTCTCAGTACAGTAATAAGCTTCTTCAGATACTGAAAGCTAAACCTGTTTACAGAGCAGATCTTTCCCCCTTTCAGCACCTGTCTGGCTTTTCTTTGCTATATGTCATGGTCAGTCCCTATCTTCTGTGATGGCAAAATTCTTTTACTAATCTGACCATGGTCTTATGTTCAGTTTTCAGTGCCCTAGACTCAGTATCAAAACTCTTCTAATCAGTTGCTGCTCTTGGGCTATTAAGTGACAGCAATTACCTGTCTGTCCTTTAATCAGTGCCAGCAGTGCTTTTCCCCAAGACTTGCTGAAGAAATCTGCCAAGTGGCAAAAACACCAAGTATTATCCACATGTAAATTCACAGTTACGAGACTCAAGGTAGCAGAGTTTTTCCCCTCCTCAGTGCTGCTGCACCCCTGAGTGAGCCAAAGGCTACTGGGTTTTTGACTGGCAAGGCAAACTTTCTCAGTGTGTCCATCAACCTGTCAAATATTTCTCTGCCTGTTACAGACAAGCCATGTCCAGAAAACAAATGTGTAGAGCTGGCCTCCTTTTTGTTTAAAAGAGAGCTAATACCTTGTCACTGCTAGGCTTTGGGCTTCAGTTCATATAAATAATAATTACTTCTGTTGGCTCAGAGTGTTTGCATGTGTTTCTTCTTTTGCTTCAGGGCTATGAGAAGCAATGCTAGTGGTAGTTTCATATGTAATTTCTGCTCTATACATCTTTCAGAGTTTCCTAAGTAAATTTGACTCAAAAAAAAAAAAAGAATTGTACTTCATGAATACATTTAAAAATATGCCTTAATGATCTATGACCTCCAAATGAATCTGCATTTCAAGAGCTAAACAGAAAGTGTTTTCCAAATCCAGTGTATTTCTTAGATCAGGCAGTCTACAGTTCCACTGGTGAAATAGCTCCCACATGCTGGGACTGGAGCAGGTGTTTCTCTAGTCACTCAAAGCTACCCAGTTGACATCTGATTTCCAGATACTCTAAAATACTATCTTATAACAGTCTATTTTGTGCAGTCCTGCACATGTTCTTATCCTTTATTAGCTCTTTTCAGGACATATATTAGTTTCCTTTCACAGAAAAAAAAAAAAGGTGATGGGTTTGAAATGACCTCATGCACTTTTGTAAAGCTATAGGATATATATGACCAAGTTCACATCAGGCTGCAACTTTGGAAACTTCTTTCTGTGGCTCCAAATGATTATACTCATGAGGTGGGTATCTCAGCAGTGCTTATCTACAAGCTTTTAATTTCATCTGTGTGATTAGTACTGTTTAATTTTTCTCTGACACCCTGTTACTTTTCTAGCTCTCACCTATGTTTGTCCTCTTCGATGTCCCTAATTTCTTTCAATATCCTTGACATCTACAGCAGGTGTCTTTGCTCCTCAACACCTGCTGCCTTCATCCAGATTCCCTTTTAATAAGTATCTCAACTGCTATGTACTGGGGGGGGAGAAAGGTAATTGTTTACATATTACGTGAAAAGTGATTTTTTTTTTTTTTTCTTTTTTAGACAAGCTAATCTTTCAGTGAAAAAAGAATAGATCGGTTCCATTTTTTTTTTTCTTCATTTTCGCTGGGTTTTTCTTCTGTGTGTATGTGGAAAAAACCGAATACCTTCTGGTTTTATCCCACTAAATAAATCGGCAATGACCAATGAGAAACGAGATAATATGTAGAGAAAGACTCTTTTACTTTCTTCTGCAGGAATGGAATGTCAGTATTACTTTGTGTTGCCTTTTCTTGTTTAAGAGAAAAGATGTAAAACATACAGGTTTTGAAATGCCTTTTTCCTTGTATTGCAGTAGGTGAAGAAACAAAAAACTGAGACACTGGTGTCCTTCCATGCTTCAACAAAAATAAAGACATGGTGGTGTAACATTGGGAGTGTTGTACTACCCTGGGATTCTGAATATATAGTTGGTTCTCTGTGAAACTAGAAAAGAAAGTTACTGCAGATTCGAGACATGGTAGTAACGTTGCTGTGTCAGTGATGGTTTAGGATTTAAGAAATGCAGTGTTCATAAGGACAGATAAAGTCTTTTATGAGACCAGCTAGAATATTTTCCTCTTCTGTCTGCCTCTCATAACTGATCTAATAAAAGATAGCTTGTTATTACAAAGCTCATGTCTCTGGGCTTAGGCCTTTTTGCAGGTTTTTTTTTTTCCCACCACCTTCCTTTATCACTGGATTCAACACGTGTCATGAACCCTTTCTCTCACAGCAGTGTTTTTTCAGAAAAAGAGCAATGACTACCATTGATTTCAGTGAAGGCTGTCTATGTCCATTACCTCTGAAGAGCAGTTCTGTCCCAGGCTGATCACTTGGGAGTCCAGACTGATTCTCCTGTTTGAGAAGAATGATGACATTCCTCACTATTGGAAAGCTTCCATCTTAGAGGAATTCCCTGCCCCCAGCCCCCCACACCATAGTACCCTCAAGCTATGAATCTGGCTTTCTCTAGTAGAGAATGGGGACAGTCAATTCCAAGGTAAACTTGATTTGAAATTAGTTGTAATGGTAGATTTATACAAATAATTACATCTCTTTTTTTAGTTTAGGAGTTCTGATTTCTGGTTCCTTGGGCTTTGAGGGCCATATGCTTTTGGAAGCTGGGGTATATACAAGTAACTGGGATCACAAAAAGATATTTTTTTTTAATTAAAAAAAATTGTTTTTACTTTCTAGTCACTTATTTGTTTTGTTTACTGAAGTCTGGAAAAGTGCTTTGAATAGTAAATTTGTAATCTGGGCCCAATCTCTTTTCTTTCAAAGTCAGCAGACAATGTGAGGTGTTAAGTAGCATCAACAATCAGTGATGAAGAATAAGATTTAAACGCCTGTTTGTAAGGGATCATTTTATGGTACATAGACTTTTTCTTTAAAAAAAAAAAAAGGCAGAGAAAAGCAATAGTTTTAGAAAAAAACCCAACCTCTCCTCCCCAAACCAAAGCACAAGTTTCAGCAGGCAAGATGGCAGGGTAGAGATGGGCACCTTTTATTTTCATCTGACTCAGCTAGCTCTATGGAAATCTTGTTACAGAGTTTTGAGTCCCTTATTTTCTCACAACAATATTTCCATTCACAACCATACGATTTGCATCAGGACTGGTATATGTATCATTGCGTGTGTTCCCTTTTAGCTGTTAATGAAACAAGTTCCTGTTTGCCCTGGGAGAAAGTAAGTCCATGAATTTCATGTGTTCACTGAAAAAGGTCAGTGTAATAGTTTAGATAGAGAAATGCAGGAATACAGTTGTAGAGAGAAAAGGAATGGGAGATGTATGGGAAATGTTTTCTTCATAATAGTGCTGTGGTTTGAGCAACATGTCTGACTGGTAACCACGTGCTAAATAAACAATTTGTCTCTTCAGAATGTCTGCAAAGAAGTAACATGACTGATTTATTTTGTGAAGCCACTGTAGTTGCTCTACCTTGTCATCAGAATCCACATGAACATGCAATACTAGGTCATGAATGAGGTGTGTTTTCTGATGGGCCTTGAAGGAAAACAAAGCAAACAAAAAACCCGACAGCATTTGATTTGCACCCTTGGAAGGTCTAATCTGTGTGAGATGTCATTTTAAAATATTTCCTATGTTTTCTTTTACTTAGTCTCAATACGTCAGACTCAGCTAAACGA
Organism: Strix aluco; assembly: GCF_031877795.1. Lineage (NCBI taxonomy): Eukaryota > Metazoa > Chordata > Aves > Strigiformes > Strigidae > Strix > Strix aluco. Next base: position 24,181,115 of record NC_133942.1, on the reverse strand, counting down.
AGAACTAAATTAAAACTGTCATTTCAGCTCATAAATAACAGATGTCTCACCCATTTAATTATTTATAGTCTTGAATCTTTCAAAAATGAAAATGGCTATACACATTTTTAATGTAGTTCTTGGTAATTTGCTGCATGAATGATAAGATTCCAGATAATCCCAGCACACAAACATGAAAAATAAAACTTTGACTGACTCGCTTATCTTATGTGACTGCTTCTTCGATCCCTGGTGACTTTTTTTAAATTAAAATTTAAGTGAAATCTAATCACAACAAAATGATGTTCATACACTTGCATTAATAATTTATCTGCTAGAGATCACAGTGCAGGTAGTATGGACATTAGAGATTCATTTGCTGCCTGAAAATCAATGCTTTCTCTTTTTGGTAAGATTCATCTTTTCATCTGTGTGAACTGTGTTTGGATGGATCATAAGTCTGAAATATTAATGTTGAAAGAAATTGAGACTGTGCCAACATTAAAAAACCAACACCCACCCACCCACTCCCAACCACCAAAATCCGCTCTCCCGTATTCCTTAGCTAGTGATAAAATTATGTCACTTGGCTTAATGACTTATTATCTTTTTATGAAGATAGCTAATTTAGTGAAAGATGAATTTATTGGGTTAACAAAGATTCACGGGCACAGCACACAAACCAACATGCAGTGCATGAGCTGAAAGAGGAAACATATGGGTGTGAATGCTACAATTAATTCTGGAGAAAAGCAACCCCATTAAGAAAACACACCTATTCCTCTCACCTTCTAAGCAGCAAAATTTAAGTTCCTTTATGAGAAATAAAAAGGGAATCACTGACAGTCCTCACATAAGGAAAAAGTGTTTGGGTTGTCTGGAATCTATGATATGTAGCCTAAGAATATTTTATTTTAGAGCTGAAGAGGTCAAGTATTATTCCTTGGGTGGAAGAAGGGCTCTTTTGGGGGTGGGTAAACTGAGGGAGGCAAAAATTCCAAAATGTGATTATGAAGGAATCACGTATGGTTAGAAAATCATTTGCAGAGCAACTTTGGAAGAAACCAAGTGGGAGTTAGCAGCTTGACAAGTTGCAGACTGCCAGAAGGCTTAGAACAATGACTAAAGAAGTTGTAGTGCTGTTTGGTTCACAAAATCTGTTTGCACTCTTCTAGTAAACAGGTGAAATATCCAACAGCTGGTCATATAATTCTAGTTGAAGCAGTCTTTGAGACTCAAATCTTTCAAAAATGCTTGAGAATCAAAAGGCGTGCATATAGAAGGCTTTAATTGTTAAGGCAAAGAAGGAAATTTGGCTCACTCTACCAAATTTCTTCCAAAAAGGAATGATTTTACTAATTCTAATAAGGTATGGAAGCATTTATTAGCTAGGCATTTGTTACATCTTTGCAGGTGTAAACCAACATAGATCCTTTGATTAATGGTGTTACTCTAAATTGTACCTGGTGAAGTCCAAGTCCAGCGTTTTCAGTCAGGAACTGCTCCTTTGAGGGAGGAGAGGCTCAACTGCTTGAAATGGAGAGACTGTGCTGGTACTCGGCCTTGCAGGGCTGGCGAAGAAATAACTTGTACCTGCAGCATACTAAAGGCAGGCATAACTACTTACCAACTGTTGGATTACTCTAAAGAGAATTAGAAAAGTACTGTAGCACTACCTTTTTGGTGATGGTTGAGGCTAAACGCTTTCATATTTGCCAGAAAGAGTTGTGCGTTTGCAGGCTCTCATCTAGGGGAGCGTCCTGAGAAGCTCTGCTTCTGAGGGGAAGGTAGACTGACTGTCGTCTGGGTTTGTGGGAAGTGACTGATAAGAAATCCAAGAGTGGAGCTGAGTGGATTTAAACACTGATGTTCCTGTTGGTAGTGACATGGGGCTGGACAGTTTGGGGAGAGAGAAGTAGTAGATGGGAGAACAGAACTGCTGTGGCCTGGGAGAGAAATGAGTGAGCTGTTTCAGGCATGTTCAGTAAGGCCTTGGGCGTATAGGGCAGCCAAACTGTGGCCTCCTTGAGCCTCAGAAGCTGCTAGCTATGTGACAGGGAAGAAAAGCATAAGAAGCAGACTGAGTGACTACGAAAAACACAACCTGAGTGCTATAAGGAAGGGAGGATTGCCAAGGACGGGAGAAAGATGTCACGTCAAGGAGCTGAGGAGAGCTGCTGGGCCTGACTTGCTGAGGTAAAAGGCAGCTTATGTTTTGAATACGAGTGACTGGAATACCCACATAAACTGATTAAGACTTCCTTGGTGCTTAATAAGCTGAACCAATGTTGGTGAATAAATGTATAAAAGCACTTTTATACATGCCAGGTGACAGAGCCAGGAAAATCAATCTTGTGCAAACACCACCCATCCAAACTTGGCTTCCAGCTCAGTGTGTTTTGTAAATATTATGTCAACATGCTACTGCATAACAAAGGAAAAAGAATATACTGGCATACATTTTCTCAGCTGCAGGGAAATCTAACTGGCTATTGTAATTGGAGAATGACAAATCAGGATTACAAACAGATTTCTGTTCTCAGTTTACACTGTGTAAGGATTGACAAAGCTAAGTAAAATAAGGATTTTAAAAATCTGATTTAAGCTGTGGCAGTGTCCCTTTAATGATGTTTTCCACCAGTGCAGAATTACATATTGCAGCTTTTTACTGCCCTTTGCAAACTTTCTGGAAAATATTTTCCATCATTTTGACATTTCATTTAAAATGAAATATAGAAGATATTACAAATTCATGTTCATGACAGGTATTATTTGTTTGACTTTGAAATATACTGAGAGCACACATTAATGCACAGTGACTGAAGTGTTACAGGGGTGTGCGTCTGCATATTCATGGGACACTTCTTTACTCCACAAGAAAGCGTTGCAGAATCAGGAGTGACCTTTTATAGTACTAAAAATCTGTGTGTGCAACAATGAATAATTTAAAAAGGCGCCAGCTGAAGTGACCTTCTTCCCAATATATACACACGTGTGTGTATATAACCGAAAGATAGAAGGTTATTTTTCCTTGCAAATGTGCACAATTCCACAGTATTTTATAAATTCCTTCTGTTTACACATTCAACACAAATTCTTATCCAAACTGTTATATTCATATATTTTAGCTATAAGCCCAGGATACATATTTAGCGATTTGTACAAATGTGAATGCTGCTCCAAACAGGGAGAGCAAGGACCAGAACACTGTCACTGTATTTGATCTGCAAATCAACTGAAGAGGTGTCTCCTTTCCAGTCATCTTGTTGGAGTTCCACTTGGGGAATGTGAACTCAGGGCTGGAAAAGGGGTTACTGTAAAGTTATGCTGAAGTATAAACTGAGAGCTAATAAGGTGGAAGTTCCTGTTGAATTCTATTTTTTTTTCCTTTTTTTTAAAATTCTTTGAGAAAATTTACTTGGTTAGGAGTCCTTCTAACATGAGGCAAGTTATATTTCTTTTATACTAGAGAGGAAACGAGGACACTGAGAGGGTCTTTATTAAACTGCACATATGCACATGTATTGATCAGAACAGTGAATAAGTTGTACAGTGGTTGAAGCTGTTATGAGCACGAGTATTGATTGACAAGTCCTGCTTGTTGACTAGATAAAGATAAAATCCATTTGAATTTGAATTGACAGTTGCCTTCCTTTATAATTTAACTGCTGTGTAAGGAACTACTCTTCATGGTTTTTGATGACCTGATTAACTGTTTTACAAACCCAAGACACATTGCAGGTGTGGTAAGAAAGGCATTTTAATATTTTTTATTTTTCATATTGAATGTTTCCTAAAGAATATATTGTTACTGAGGAATGTTATTTTGATATATACAACTTTTTCTGAGGTGGGGTTTGTCAACAATTTGTATTGAATCTTGAGCTCAGATGACTTCTATATTTAATGCAGTCACAAACTTTAGTACATAGTTTTAAAGCTTTCATATTTCTGATCCTGAGCTTGCACCTGTGGCTGTTGAAGTGTGTGGCATAGCATCTGTAGTCTTTGTAAAACTGAGAGCTACTAAGTTGGAAGTTTGTTTATGCAGCCGGAAGAACCACAGGCTTTCTTCTTTTGCTGAGATGTTATTACTTATCCCTCCACAAAGCCCTGAAACTGGCCTGTTGAAGGGGAAATTCTAATTGTAACTGATCAGTGCTAAAAACCCCTTTTTAATTCTGTTTCCCCTTAAGTATTAACACTAGAACTTCGTTAGTTCCTAGAAAAGGTACAAGACATTGTTGTTTGTAGTGGGAATTGACTCAGTCCGGTGACACTTCTTGTTCTTTGGTCCTAAAACTTCTTTTTAATCGTAGTGATTGCCGTGTTTTTAATGAGGTCCAGGTTTCATTCTACTTTGTGTACTTGTGTTTGCCTGTGCAGTCATTGCAAGTGAATATGAATATCAGAAAATTAACCGTTCTAAGTCAATTATTAATGTTTATGTGCAATCATTGAACTTACACGTGCAATTATACAGTTAGGCAACACTCAGGTTTTGGTAATGTAGATAACTTCCGTTGGTGATGTGCATCATAGTAGAGAGTGTATGCAGCTAATGCAGAATAACTGCTTGTATCATTACAAGGATGTAAAATCCTCTTCAAAGAGGATTAGTAATTAGATATATTTTTAATTGGGATATACTTTTTAAAATGGCTGATGTAGAGGGAACTGTACTGGTCTGCTTCCTAGTCTGACTCGTACCGTCTGGAACTGATGTCTCTCTTCAGCTCTTACATCATATTTGTAGGGCCCCCGTTATCTGCTGAATAAAACAAAGAGAATCAGTAGGGAAGAGACAAGCTTGTATATATGCATCTGTCTGAGATGTTGTATATATGCATCAGATCAGCGTATATATCTGTTGTATATATGCATCTGATCAGTGAATTTGCAACTAACATCCATAGACAAAACCAGCTGATTAAGTCAATAATCCCTTTGCAGTCTGAAGTGTATAAAACTTGTGTGATTATATTATTTTGTTCAAATTCAAATAAAATAATTTTCCAGCTTCCCTTTGGTACTTCCCCCATAACTTTAGTTTCCAGTTACAATTGTCACAGACCTTGCACCTTTGAGTGCCAATGCTGGATTGTTTTCTCATGCAAAGTGGTCTCTGATCAAGAGCAACTGATTATGTACTCTCCCCACATGCCTCAGCGTGTTGATTATGTGAAATCTCATGAAGAATTACAGTCAATGCCAATCACTGTCTAGCTGAAGGTCAAATTTTACATTCCTCTACTGTTGTCATCGTTTTTTTTCTATACTAATCTATAAACCATGTAAGGAATCCTTGGATACATGTTCTTAACAAAATGTATTTATGCTTTCAACTAGTGTTTTAGCATGCAAAAACAGAGCTCTGTTCTTGTTCAGCATGCTATTTCTATAATGTTTATTGATACTGGAGAAAGGAAACACTAAGAAGAGCCCCAGGGTAAGGAATGTTTAAAGCTGAAGAGTGATGCTTAGCTATTATGCCTGTTTTGTGCAAGGTCTGCATGTGGGTACTACAGAGGGGCATATCTATGCTCAGTGCAATTCCCATATTATTAGTCACATTCATTGTTGAGTCTGTTTCTGCTATTTTAGCATCTGGATGGTGTCAGCACTGCAGATGATGCTTAGGGGGGTTAGTGCCATGCTTGTGCCCGAGAAGTCCCAGAAGCACAGTCCACTGGCTCAAAATACATTGGTTAAGAAAAATATTTTGTTCAAATCTTCTTAATAGTGCTGTATCTTTTCAGATTTACTTCATTTACATTTAACATATCTGATTAATTGCTACCTAGTGATTGCTTTGTATTAGGCTCCCATATGAAGCAGAGATATATCTGGCAGATCTAGGGAATCAACAAACACTTTAATAAGCTTGATCAATAGAAGGGTATCTTTGCCTGAGATCAGACAGCAGCTATGGAAATAGCTATGCAGTATAGTAAGCCAGTGTTAACTCATGAAATGTTTGCCCAGTTAAGCTTGTAGTAAATGGAAATTGGAAAGTCCAAAAAATGCAGAACAAAAAAAAAAAACCCAAATGGAAAGATACTAACAGTATTCATTTCATGTCAGTTCCCTGGATCTGAAATGTCAAGGCCAGAGATTTTGAGAAGGCAGTTAAGCTATATTATATATGTGATGTCTACATGCTATTTGCAGACAGCTTAACTTATGTTAATATTGTTCAAATATGGAGACCAGGGTTATATACGTAGGATAAAGATTCCCCTCTTATATTTCTGCTCATTTGAAATAAAAGGCTACTCTGCCCCCCAGCCCCATTCCCAGTTATCAGCTGTGTAATAGAAATAATAGCAAGTCGTTTTGCTTAAGAACTAAACCTTCATTTCCAGATTCTAATATTTTGCTTCCAGTTTTCAGAATACAAAATAAGGAGGAAATTAATTTTTCACTTTTTTTCATAATGCTGTACTAAATCCACTGTGTCTACATGGTAGAAGTGCAATATTTTCCCTGGCAAAATAGATCTATTTCTGTTTTCCCACCTGCCCTCAAGTACATCTGTGTACAATGGGAACTCACTTAAAGGGCTTACTGAAAAGTTTTCCCTGACAAGATTACATAAGGCTAAAACCTTTGTGCTCTAAACCATGTCTTTGAATGTATAGGGACATTCACGTTGAAGGAACTGGATGCAAAAGGTAACAATCAATTTTTGCAGTGGGGTATGATGAATTCAGCAGCTCAGAAAGTAGAGGTGAATAAAGATTGTTATGCATGGTACTGCTATGATAACCACACATCTCAGTCAGAAATGGAATTTTATTTCAGCCTTTGTCTTCCCTTAGATGAGGTATATATGAAAGAGATTGGAATGATTTGACTAGTATTTTACTAGCAGATCATTGCTATATATTTTTGTGTTAGATGCTTTAACATTGCTAATAAGGAAGAAGTTTGGAGAATTTGAAAGGTTTCCTTTGAAATCGCTCTTAACGGAAGAATAGGGTTTTATTATTTTGTATTTTTAGATAATTTTCACTATGTGCTAGAAATAAACTTTCAAAAAAAAAAAAAGTATAGACGCTTTTTAAATTTTGCTTGTAATGAAACCTGAAATCCATCTGAATTTTGTCTGTCTGCTGCTCTAATATATTGAAATTGTAAGTTGGACTTTTTTCCATCTATGGTAGATTTTATGTCTTAGGATTCAGTATGATCAGAGACCCAATCATTGATTCCCTTTATTAGAAGGGAAAGTGTTGTATTGTGGGAGGTAGAATCTATCTGGAGGTACCCATTTGTATTAGGTTATGCATGCTCACAGTACCTGTACTACATCAGTGGTGTTGATCTAATAAATATTTTTTCAATGCTCAATTATGGAGATTAATAGATATTTTGCTGAAAAGTCAAAATTTCATGAGAAAGGGACATTTTCTTAAAAATTCTATCTATAAACCAGGTCTTGTGGTGTTACTTAGAGGACGACATGGTGAGAGAAATAGTTATGAATTTTTTATGGGACTAAAGTCCCCAGAAATACAAGCTCTGTTCTGCTTTGGCAGCCTTGGCCAGATTAATCCCAAAACTGTTTTCCTGCAGTTTTCTAACTAGACTAGGATTTTGCCAATGCAAAACATTTATACGTTTATAGAAAATTTTCCTGATTTGATATATGCTAGTGTGATTCTTGGCATTGAACTGATTTTCAGTGAAGAATCTCTTTTCTTGTTAATATTTAATGCTGGTATGAAAAAAAAAAGGCAGAAATAGTATTTTTCATTTATTAACTTGTATAGTCAAATCGATGCCATTCTAAGAAAGATGGCATTTCTCATTTAATATTTGGATTTGCATACTTTAGATATAACAAGTCAATGTGGTAAAGAGTGTGGTACCCTAGTGTGGTCTCTTTTAGGACTGCTCTGTCCAGTGTCAGTCAGTAGAACAATAGATATGTTCAGTCCAGAACTGGGAATTCAGGGTTATGGATTTCTTTCACATTAACCATTCCCAGGATTACACTGTACCTAGCCCCAGTATCATAGCTTCATGGTCTGAAAAATTACATTTCATTTCTTGATCTTTGTACAGAGCCATTTTGGAAAATAGCTAATAGTAACTGTGTAGCACTATTACGGCAGCATGGAACAAGGAGTGAATTAAAAAGTCTGAATTTAAAATAAGTTAATCACTCAGTATCTATGCTTTGCTAGTGGGTCATTTGAAACATTACTTATTTATTGCCATAATATTTTATTAATAAAATTGTTATTTATTTATGACGTACCCATGCATGTGCTAGGAAACTCATAAACTAAGGCTGATATTTACCGAGAAGACCTGACATGCTTAGATGGGATAAAATCTCATGGTGATAAATGGCAATAGATCACCTGTAAATCTAGGATTTTGATGACAGGAGGCTTTTAGAAAATGTAGGAGAAATGTATTTTTTCCTAAACAATATAATCGAATTCTATTAATTTACTTTTGGGTTTCTGCTTCATCACTCTCTTTTTCTACTTTTTCTTTTTCAATCTCTTCTGACACTTTTCCTAATACAATACTTGACTGTCATCTTTACAGTGTACGTTGTGGGGGGCATATGAAAGAACAGTCATTTTTGTATTTGAAGCTAGAAATGCCTTAAAAAATTGCTACATATTTTGATGAAAATTGAGTTCAAATGATATAATATCCAATACTTTTAAATCTTACCACTTCGGGCAAAAATTTAAGAGCAAATGTATTGACATTCCTTTGTTCAAAACAAAGAAATTTAATAGTTGTCAGGTTTTTCCTTTTTTTTGGGTGTGATATTGTTTATTTTGGGCAAAGGCCTAGAAAAGTGAAAGTAAATGCATATGATGTTGATTGTTTTGTATTTCAGTAAATACAGTTTTCTTTTTTTAAAGCCAGCTTTGGTTCAGTGAAATGAATGCTGTGAGAATATACTTGAACTTCACATATCTGTTGTTTTCAACTGATAACAACACTGGGACTTCTAAAATCAGACTTTCCTTCCTGTGGCTCAAGAAATATCCTGTAACAAGAGATCTCCACCTTGATCTTCAGATGATTAATTTCTTACGTTTCAAAAATCCCATTGGGAAATTCTCTTTATTTCAAACTGAGATTCTTAGAATGTAAATTTTTTAGAAGGGTTTCTTAAATCCACAGAGCAATTTTGGTGAAAAGCAGAGGGAAATGGTAGATCACAGGGCAGAGTAGTCAGTAGCTTTCCAGTTAGGATCCTAATATACAGGCTCTGGGGTCAAACCGTATTATTTCTGCCTAGTTTAAAAATCTTTAACCCAGGTCTTCACATTCCTGGTAAATCCTACAACTCTGGGGCTATGAGGTCAGTTTCTGTGTTTATAGATGCACTGAAAGAATGATTCATCTGATCTACTCTAAATGTTTACTTTAGGATGAATGAATTACTAGTCTCCATTGACTTTTAACTAGATTTCTATTGATTATGAAGGGAGCCTAGGGTGAATAAGTCTATAGCCTGTAACGGAATATTAAAGATATCCTTAGATAGCTTTAATGTCTGACCTGTAAGTCACAAACTGTAAGTTTCATTGTGTAAGAAACATGATGTATTTTAAATCATATAAATCTTCCATTTCCTTCACATAGACAACCATGTAAGTATCCAGGGATGTATTGTATGTATTGAAACATTTTTTTATTCAGGAGTGGGCACCTGATGACACATTGACTGAATCAAACCTTACTCTTTCATCCATCCCATGACCTCCTCCCCAGTATCCTCTAGTCCTGCAGTCCTCTTCCATAAGGTAACCAAAATCAAGGTTTTCATGTCATGGACACACCTATAAGTTGATAATATAACTGGAAAGCCTGTGCATCTTCAGCTATGCAGTGACACAGTGCTTGCTCATATTCTGACAGCATGAGCTACCACATTTGGTCACATAACAGCATGGTCAATTGATGTGGTACCTTCACTTTAGTGAAGACAGTTTATAGTAGACTTTGTGACTAGGCCTGGTAGAGAAAGGTATTTTGATTGTGGAAGAGACTTGAGGATGGAGGTTGCTGAATCAGCATCGGACCGTCCTTTAGTAGATATGTATTCATGATATTGCAATTGTTCACCCTGTTTTTCATCCATCATTATGGACAATAGTTTTTATTATTTTATTCAAATTACATGATAAAATGAATTTAAATTGACAGAATCAGCCCTTGCTTTTTTTCTTTCCTAAAGTTAAATTCACAGAATCATCTAGGTTGGAAAAGACCTTGAAGATCCTCCAGTCCAACCATTAACCTCACACTGACAGTTCCCAACTACACCATATCCCTCAGTGCTGTGTCAACCCGACTCTTAAACCCCTCCAGGGATGGAGACTCCACCACTGCCCTGGGCAGCCCATTACAACGCCCAACAACCCCTTCTGCAAAGAAATCCTTCCTAATATCCAGTCTAAACCTTCCCTGGTGCAACTTGAGGCCATTCCCTCTTGTCCTATCACTTGTTATATCTGGTGAACAAGTGAATATAATAAATTGATGTATATTGTATGACTTTAAAAATCTGTACCATTATGAAATAAGTTAGAACCCAAATGAGGGAGAAAAGAGTGTTAAGGGATAGAAAAAGAATAGAATCACCAATGTCAGAGAAAGAATGAATGTGCATTCTGTGTAGCTTTCTTAATATTTGACATAGATTTTGATAGTTTTCTGACACTTATGCAGCTTCTAGCCACCTCACATTATTTACAATGTAACACTTGATAGAGAATTTATATAATAAATGCAATTCATTTAATCATTGCCTATGCTAATACCAAAACAAATCCCCCTTACAACTCTGAATCACAAACCCACTGGGATGTATCAATCTATCTCTGCCACAAATGCTCACAGAAAAGATGGCCTTTGCAAAGTGCCTTGAATATTAATGAATCAAGCCCTGAATTTTACAAAGCTAGAGCAATTGGAAATGAACATCATCCTAGACTGACATAAATCTGCTCAACTTTAGAAGTCCATTCTCACCAAATGAGAATTTGACTCCCTGAACATGGTTTGTGACCCAACATCTCATCTGCTGTATAAAGAAAGAGGAGTGTCTTGCCATCCTAATGCCAGGATCTACCTGTGTATCTTTTCCTGATATAATTCCAGTCTTCAAATATTTATAGGCAGGTCCAAATCATCTCATTTGGTCTAAAGACATTGTGGAATCCTTCCCTGGTAATTGCCAAAACCAGTACTTGTTCCAGTCTTAAACAACACTGGGAAAGTTAAATAGAAAGAATGGGATTCACGGGCCTGGTGTGCTGCTACAGTGTGCTTCAGGGGAGAATTTGATGCGGAAGGAAAAGAGAGGAAAAACTGCATCTGCATAGGTCTTTTAAGGTACCAAAGAATAGCAGATGGAGAAGCACGTAAGATATTTCTATGCCAGCCTCATAAGATGTAGAAATCATTAAATGCATGATTCAGATTTCTATGCTATCAAAGCATTCTTCGCTTTCCTGTTGCTTCTGTGAACAGAAGTTTTCATTACTGCCAAAATGACAATAGTACTTTAGACATAGCGGGGCTATATGATGAGCTTGACCAAAGAATGCACAGGGTGAAGGAAACTGCTTCCCTCATTACACACTGAATTTCACATTGCAGAGTTGTTTCCTGATGGTTTCTATCGTCCTTCCTACAGTCAGCATAAGGTCCTAAGGTTGTTATTAGAGGTGGTAGTTTGTGAGGGGGATTCATCCTAGTCTTAAAAGAATTTATCTGTATTTAAAACCATCTCTCTTAATAATAGGGTATAGTTTATTGGTGGTGTTCTTGCAGCCATTCTTTTTTCCTTGGTTGTTCATTTTTGTGTTAGAATGACAGCTGTGTCTGGGATGTAAATTAGATGCAAAGGAAGCAAAGCATAATTTCTGAATTCCTGACTGGCAAGAAGAGCGATAATGCAGAGGGTAAAGAAGTTTCGAGGGCTGTGACATTGAGTCTTCTGGGGCCTCTGTCAGTACTTCACTGCATTAGCTGACAGGAATGAAAATCTGATTGTCTTAGCCTTTGGTCCTGAATCTGGACAGAACTGGGTGGTTCAGGAGAGCAAAACCAGCCAGCTTCTCTGTCGTTGAGTCACAGTAGGATTAAATAATCTTTGATCTTCCTGCTCTATGTAGGGTTTTATATTGCATTCATCCTTGTTCAGTCTGAGTACATAGAGGACATGTACTCATGTAGAACATAGACTCTGATCAAAAGTGTCTGATGAGAACATGTGTACTGCTAAAATGCAAGATGTAATTAAACCAAATCTGTCCTCACTGAAGCCATACAAGTGCAAAATAAAAGCTGCTGATGTAAACATTTGCTTTTTTAAAATCATTCATTCATGAGCACAGGCTAACTGTAGCAGAGCCAGTGATAAGGGTCAGGATATAGGAGGACAGGATGGTAACAAAGACATTGCAAAAGCCTTTATTTTCCCCTTCATCTTTGCACAATAAGACTACGAGGCTGGGCCTTGTGTTGTTTTTAGGAAGGTAGGAAGATATTTTGTCAGTGGAGCATGGACATGTCCAATTTCCCTTTTATCATAAAATTACCAAGTTGTTCTTTCTGGAAATTCTCTGCTTGTTTTTATCTGCAAGACATGAGTTTTGGATATTTCTGTCAGTGGTCACAATACCCTTGTGAAACAGGCTGTGGTAACAAGATCCTTCTGCCTCAAGACACACAGTAACAAATACCAGTGTCACTCCCCTGGAGACATTTCAGAGCTCCCCCCTTTTTAGGCCCTACACAAGGACAGAAAGGCAAACTAAGCACTGTTTATCTTTGCTTTCTCACATGAATGAATGACATCTCTAATGTGAGCAGCAAAGGCATTGCTAAAATTATTACAATTAATCAGTCATTCAATCAGTGCTGAAGGAGAGAAGGCAGTTCAGAGGAAAAAGGAGAAAACAGAACGTGAGGGTGCCTGGAACTGAGGACACAAGTTCATTGAATGATCTTATCTAAGAATGATATGTATAGTGGAAGTGCACCCCACTGCATGAGAGGCAGTATCTGAAATCTTCCTGATCAGCAGTTCACCACATAAGGAAGCTGCAGCTGTTACTGTTTTTTGTGTAACCCCTTCAGCTTTTCAACTTTGTTTATCATTAATATTTTGTATTATTAAGAGGCCTGAATCAGGATACGATTACAGTAGACACTTATAGAACCCCCCCTCCTTTCTTTTTTTGTGGGACGAACTTACCATTACAGTGAAATATGAAAGGTCTGGAAGGAATGTCCTATGAGGAGCAGCCTAAGGACTTTGGGCTTGGAGGAAAGGAGGCTGAAGGGTGACCTCAATGCTCACTACAGCTTCCTGAGGAGGGGAAATGGAGAGGGAGGTGCTGCGCTCTTATCCCTGGTATCCAGTGATAGGACGTGTAGGAATGGTTCAAAGCTGTGCCAGGGGAGGTTTAGACTGGACATGAGGAAGCATTTCTTTCCTGAGAGGAGGGTCAAACACTAGAACAGGCTTCCTAGAGCACTGGTCAATGTCCCAAGCCTGTCAGTGTTTAAGGGGTATTTGGACAATGCCCTTAATACCATGCTTTAACTTGGTCAGCCCTGAATTGGTAGGACAATAGGACTAGATGATGGCTTTAGGTCCCTTTCAACTGAAATAGTCTATTCTATTTTATTCTATATGAGCCAGCAGATTAAAGGCCTGCAAAGAAAAGACAATATCAGTCAGTCTGCTAGGCCAGTTGTCGTAGTTCACCATTAGCCTGATCATCATGCATCATTATGCAGCACTCTGAGCAAGTGGGATGTTTAGGAAGGGATTGGGAGGAAAACAATGATACTGGTTGGTTTCTGTGGTGTCCATGAGGAATCTCTTCTACTAGAGAAGGGCAAAGCCCAGAGGTGCTTCATTTCAAATTTGATGAGCAGATATAGAAAGATGGCATTCCCCACTGAAGGTGGAAGAGATCCCCCAAGACACAGCACAAGATGATGAAGGCAGAAGTACAGTATGACTGGTTGAGCATGCAGCAGCATCTTCCATGCGGTCCTTTTTTTTTTTTTTTTTTTCGGTAGGGAAAGGTTGTATTGCAGTATATGAGATGCTGGAAAAAGAGAGCCTGGAAAAAGTTTGACTGAGAAGAATAGATCCTGGTTACGTTATGTAGAAATAATCTGCAAGACTGTCAAGTATCACAAGAGGGTTGTGTATTTTACTAAAGATTTTCTGGGCTGAATGAATTCCTGTTGAAGTCAGGGGAATGTCTTAATTTGGCCATTTTTTTTTTGTCTCAAAGCAACAAAACATTGTAGCTGCATTAGTTTTAGCTACAATGTAGCTGCAATCAACATTGTAGCTAAAACTAATCAGCCAGCTCTCCCTGCTATTGCTGCAAAATAATTTATCACTTTTGCCTATCCTCTGGCCATGTTCTGTGATTTGGTCTCGATGCTACTGCAGCAATACCATTTGCGGTGGAATGCAACATACTGCAATTAAATCTTTGTTCAAATGTAATGCAGAACTTGCAAATTAATATCCACAGATGGCAGCAGATGTTAACTCTTTCCTACCAAGAAAGTTCATCTCAAACATTTCCCATTTTTGGATTTCTTGTCAGATTTTCTAATTGTCCATGCTCTATCAGAAGTGGAATTCTTAGATTTGTAATGGGCGCTGCCATACTGTATTATTTTAACAATACCCAGTAAAATGCATATTCAGTTCACTCTGTGAGCATTATTCACAAGGCATCTTCATAATGTCATTTTTGCCTTCATATCCCTGTACTTTCCCAGGCTTCAAGTGAGTTGGTCAGCAAATAAACCTTACAGCAGCCTTCAATTTTTTAAATTTTCTGTGATGTGCTTTTCCCTGACTAATCTGATATTACTGTTAGATTCACTCTGCTACTGTTACAGGGCAGCTTGGAGCCTACAAGTAAAAAAATCTATTGTGGAAATTAAAAGTTACACTTATGTACTATCACATCTACTACACTAAGAGTACTATCACATCTCCTTCTGAGCTGAGTGGAGGTTTTGTGGATTATTTGTTTTGTTTTGTG
The DNA here is from genome assembly GCF_031877795.1 of Strix aluco. Taxonomy (NCBI): domain Eukaryota; kingdom Metazoa; phylum Chordata; class Aves; order Strigiformes; family Strigidae; genus Strix; species Strix aluco. The sequence continues at coordinate 24,166,059 of NC_133942.1, read as the reverse complement.
GTTTTTTGTTTTGTTTAAATTTAAAAACAATTGGTTTAATTTAAAATATTTTTTGCTTATATCACTTTGGTGCTTTCAGTTGGTGTGGTTCCCCTTGAGATCTGGCTGTGCAGCTTTCTAGAAGGTTACTGTTTTAATTTGAATTCCTTTGTACTTGGCATATCCTAAGGGTGCGCTCTCTCTGTAGGAAAGGAACATCCTACAGCATCACAAATGAGATTGCCATTTGCCACCAATTCTTGGATGACTTCCAGTATCGCTTATCTGAATAGAATTATTCTAGGCTCTGTATCCCACAACTGAAGTGCCCAGGTAACACTTTCTCTTATGGTACTGAAATAATAGCTCATTTAGGAATTTAAAATCTGAATCAAGCAGTAACATTGTACATGTAGATAAATGTCACTTGCACTAATTTTTTTAGCAGGAGCCTAAATTCTGCTGAGGTCATTAGTCGTAGTGGCAGTTTCCCTTATTACAGCTACACAGCCTGTTAATATGCCTGTCCATGTCACGTTCTTCACATCTGAAGTTTTATCCACTTTTAATTCTTAAGCACATTATGTAGCAGAATTTTCCTTTTTAACAAAGTTGGGGGTGGATGGTATCCAGAGCATTATGCTTCCAGCGAACTCTCATGATGAAATTGCTTGAGGGGCCACTGAAATTAGTGGACTGGATGATCAACATCAGCTGGAGATGTGGCTGAATGGGATGTTTCACAATGCTCCCCTCTCCTGCAAAAATGAGAATGCAGTACATGGGTGTAGTTGAGCAGAAATCCTCTCTTCATTTCTACATTGACAGTATTTTGTCCGTTTTGCTTCCTGAGCTAACTCATCTATTGCCTTTGTAACCCAAGTTCTCTCTGCTTTTAAGCCAGATAGCATGTGCTGATGGTATTTCCCTTGCACCTCTGTACCAAGTCAGAATGTTCAGTGAGGAGATCAACTTTTAATGGTCATTCCCCCTCTCCTTCCCACCCATTTTATCCATGCCTGCTGAAGTGGATACAGTATTCAGAATATTCAGAAATATTCCAACATATGGCTAAGGACAAAAAAGTTAGAAGCTCTATGTATCTAGACAATTTATGAAGCTAGTTCCTGCATTCTATTTTCTTGGTTTCTTCCCTCGGCTGCTTGAAGGTTGGATGGCCTGCATCATGAACTGTATTACACACTGCTAGTCTTATTGGTAAGCATTAACCTTAGTCTTTTCTGGTAGTAAGACATTGTCTATGCAAAATTTCATAATGTGAAGTCAGCTCAGAGCTCTTCTGCAGAGACCACTCAATTTATCTTTATTTCACAAACTAGATGTTATTTTTATTAACGCAATTTAGAGCAAGCTTTTGTAATGTTTGCTGTATAATTTGGAGCATAGTTCTCTGGCCATGTGAGTGGATTTTCTGGATAATTCTGTAATTATGTAATCAGGGTTTGGGAATGCCCTGCAAAATGCTGTGTCAACATATGTAAAGGAAGAATGTTAGCTTATTTAAATTTCATCAGAATCCTAGTAGTAGCTACAGGCAGAGGAAGAGTCTTAGATATAATCTGAAATTGCTTACGACCTTGCTGGCAGGAAGGAAGGAAGACAAAGGAAAATGAGTGTTTTTATTAGCTTACCAAGAACAGCCTGGTGTCTACCAAATTAATAATGTAATTTCTGAACATCCATAAAAAAACCCCAAAAACAATTGAACAATGAGACCTCTGATTTTTCTAGATTTTTTTCCAGTGTGTCAGTGTAACCTTCAGTCACTGATTGCAGGAAAAATGCCAGATGCCCAGCGAGTAAATAATGTAGCTCAGGCTGTGATTGTTAATTACAATCAGTACTAAAGAATTTGGTGGAGATGATGATCTCTTCAACCCATGAGGAGAAAAAAAAAAAAAAAAAATCAAAAGGATTAGACAAAGAATGTTCAGATAAGGATAATAAAAGAGAAAATCCAAAAACTTTGATCTGTGAAAAATCATTGAAATGAACTTTTTATTATAAAGCACTGAGGGACAAGTGTTAAGGGGTAATTTCCTGAAGGACTGCTCCTGAACTCTAAATTCTTTATGCAGAAGATAGTGCTAAAAGGTAATAATTAATCATTTCCATTTAAATCTTCCAGGCATTGCATGAACAAGATTTAGTTGCATAACTCCTGTGGCTAAATCCCATGCAATGTTGAAAATGTAGATGATAATATCTCCATCAAAAACCCGAGTGCCATGGCAGAAATATTGGAGCCAGTCCCTGTGGGAAAAACAGTAGTGATCTAATGGCTGTCAGCTGCTATGAGATATCGTTCTCATTTCTGTGTCCTTGCATTACTCTCAGGTCTTGGCTATTGCGCAGTGTGGTTCATACTTCCTGTTCACTGAGTAGCGTTTGATCACACAGGAAAAGGGAAGTGCACTAGGAAAGATGTGATGGACCTTTGCTTGAGTAGACCCTTAATTATAGGGTAATGAGATTAAGAATGATTGTTTCATTACATGACTACCTGAAAGATTTATATCATGTGACCTCAGAAATGCCTACAATTCCCTAACATGAAACTGGGAACTTTGCTATTATGAACTGGCATTTTTCCTTTTAAAGTGGTTGTTTTGGTTTTTACGTTCTAAGATAAACATTCAATTTAATATTGTGATTAAAATATCTATAAGTAATGTTCCTCACATGTTACTAGCTGTCATCTGTACAACTACTGTAGTAGAATATTGTAATGCTGCTTTTTTTTTGGTCAAAATGTCTTACTCTATTAGCAAAAGATAAAATTATTTTTTCCTGTTGCTGAAACTTCACTAAGCCCGTGTACTCATGAGGAAGGTGTTAGCGTCTCCAGACAGAAAACCTAGAGGTATGGACTTGTTCTCACAAAAATGTCTTTGGATATTTTACTCTGTTGCTTGAATTAACGTGGAGAAGGAGTAATTTCAACTTGCTACCATTCATGCAGCTGTTTTTCCTGATATGAATACATACTTGGCCAGCACCGTCAAGACAGTGCCTAATCTGGTTTTATTAGGAAGGATCATTTGAAAAGCGTGTGCTTTTTTGTAATGACTTTGAGGGGTTAAGGTGAGCATTGTTGGTAAGCAGTCTAGGTGCTGCTGAGCTTCAACGTGATATAAATACATGTTTCAGAAGTGACTAAGGCAAAACAGATTAGAGCAGAGGTGCAGGTCTAGAACAGCCTAGAAACTTTCTATTGTCTGGTGGACATCTGTCATGCCACAAAGATTTAAATAGGACTGTCACTTCCAAGAAGAGACTGTGTTTTAAACTTCTTTAATATGTATATATTAGAGTTAGTAAAAGCTGAATACCTGTGAGAATAATGGCTGTTTCATCTGAACATATCATCCAACTTTATTATCACAGGCTACACCAGGGTATAAAGAGTAAAGGGGAATTCCTCTTGCCAACGACTGACCGTCATTTTACAGGCAGAATTCCCATCTGTATAGTCTCTAGAGCTAAGTTACAGACCTAAGTAGCACCGTGTACAAAGATCAGAAAGCTGGAAGAGATAATACTTAAAGTTGGGGCTGCTGTTTCCATTACAGGAACAAAGCTGTAGGTTTTTTTGGAGTTAATGAATTCAGATCTCCATCCCAGCAACAAACTTATAGTAAACCTGAGATGTGGAGTTCTTATACCCTGTCACAAGATGGGGACAGTCCTCTGCAAATGATATATTTAGTCTTTTAAAATTGTGGTATTACATCACCAAATTAGCTGGAAAACATTGTGCTACTTAAAAAATAGTGCACAGAGTTAATGGATATACAGGGTGAACTTTGGGTCCAGAGGATCTTAAAATACCTGTGAAACGTCAGCTTAATATTAGTGTCTGACTGCTAATTGCTTAGTTAGTATTGAAGTGTAACCTTGATTATAGATTTCAGTGTTTAAAATGACATAAATGCAAGAGAAATAATAATGAGGCTAGTAATGGTGAACAGACCAGGTAACTCACTAAGGAGAGACACCTTATCTTGGTGTAGCAGTTAAAATGAGAACAAATTTCCTCACCACACCTCCAAAACTCTTCCTCTTTGAAACGATCATTAGCTCTGTTTTCAGTTGTCATTACATTTCTAGATGTGTATTACTCTGTGTCTTATTTGACATAACTCATTTTTATGAAGGAAATACATAATAAAGCTTATTTTTTGCATGGTCTTTAAGTATGCTAATCTGTTTGACCTTAGTGTATTATTCTGCCTAGGTACTCACTTCACTTGTAGTATGTTTGAGCTTGGAGTGACAGAGGGGCCTAGTTTGAACTGAATGTAATTGTAGTGCACTGCAATGACTTGTTTCTATGTGTTGCTGTCCTTAATGTGCGTCGGCAGGTGAGAGAGAACATATTAAGAAATTACTGCGTATGTAGTGTTTGTATGGTTCCTTAACTGCCTCAGACAAAGCTTCCCATCCCACAAAGACTGACTGGCTTCATAGCTGTATGTCCTTTTCTGCTTGGGATGCTGATAACAGTATTTTTCACTTTGTTGCTTAAGAGCTGGTGGACAGCCAGAATTGGTCCATTTGCCATTGTGTGCTCTTGGAGCTGGCACACAGCTGACACTGCTTCATAAATTGTACTTTGTGTTAACTGCCACCCAGGGGTCTGCTGAGATTCTGGAAGGTTTTGAAATGAAAGATTGAAGGGAAGCTGTTCTAGAGGCTGTTAAAAAAGTGATGAATGTGTAGGGCACGGTGCTAGTGGGGCTGAGATTCTTGTACAAGAGAGCAAAGTGGGATCTCTAGCAAAGCACTGAGGTAATTGGTGACACTCCATCCTGTCCCTCATCTGCTTCTGCCAGAGTGCAGCTGCATGCTGCCCTTTACACGAAGCAGATTGCAGGGTATCAGAAGTTGGCCCAAGCTTCAAAGCTTTGACTAGCACAGTGGAAAGCATTGCCCTGGGCAGACATCTATTTGCTTCTTAAGTGGAACGTGCAGTCTGCAAAGTTGCACTTGTTCTTTTTTACAGAGTACTGGTCTGCAGACATGTTCTCTAAAGAAGTGCCATGCAGTATGATGATAGCTGTTGGCACAGCAAGAGAAGAGAGAGTTCAGATGGAAGTCATCAAGTAAAAGAAAACAATTTAGTAGAAAATCTTTAATGGTGCTTTTTAATTCATTAGAAGGAAAACACTGTGTCAGCACTTTTTAAATTGGATTTTTGAAAGGATGGCAGAAAACAGTCTGGTATTATTTCTGCAGGTTCTTTCAGACTAGATTGTGGACTTCTTTGAGCAGATAAAAAAAATGTATCTCTATTGTCTAAATGTTGTAAAAATGTGGGGTTTAAATTTTACAATCAATTTCTCATGCAGTGCTTTGAAAGGAGAAGAAAGCATGCTAAAGTAAAAGTAGCATGATTGGTCATGACTTCAAACCTTGAGGACCTGAGAGTGCCTAAAATACTCCTCAGAGTTTTGTGCTAAGATATTGTCTGTCTTTTAGGTACCTTCTTCTATTTTCTCCCTTTTATGCTCTTGAAGGATATCCGCTGAATGTAAGATACCCTGTATTTATGAATTATTTAAGAATACATAATTATGTACGCAATGAAAAGATTTCAGTCTGAATGTTCATCTCAGGAAAGTTCTGTCAGGTCTTCTGTTTGACACTTTCATACTCTGTTTCAGAAAATATGTATGGGAAGGGATCCAGCTAAGCTCCTGCTCTGGTGAGATGCTGCTCCAGAAAGGAGGGTCTTGGTTTTAGAGACCTTATGATTTTGCAAGCTCTGTAGGGTTCAGCTTCTGTTGCTATGTTTGAGGACCAGGTCCTATTTGGAGCCAAGAAAGTGCTGTAGAGCTATGAGGATTACTGTCCAGTCCTGCCACAACTGAAAGTCAGAAGTTATTGCTTGCATCAACCATACCATATCTGTCTCTTCTTGCCACCTTCACCAGCTTTATCAACCTAATACAGTGAGAAAAATCTCACTGTATTTCTCAACCATAGCAAGTTGAGGCTTTCTGAAAATTCAATGGTCATGGTTTTCCATTGCTAGATGGGTAGCTAGTTCTCATTATGCCTCTGAAAACACCCTAAAAAGACCTTAGAGCAATTTTAGTTAGTCTGTTGCAATATGTTACTTCTGTTTAAAGCAGAAGATTCAGTTAATGAGGGCTGTAAACCTGTTCAGAGATACACGATGGTAATTTCAACATATACCCACTGGCGGTTTGAGATTGCTTCTATCTTTACCTGTGTACTAAGCTTCACTTCTTTCAAAAAAATTAGACATGCAGGTTCCCAATTTGTAGTAACTAAAATAACGAGTTTATATAAAGTAAAATAACAAACAAGAATTTAATTGGTAATCACTTAGATGAGGATTATTAACTGTCAATTGTTTTGGGGCAATGTTTGTCAGTGCCTGAAAGACTAATGAAGTATGATTTAGACTTTTGAATCACAGGTTCTTTTGAAAAGTTGAACTAAAAATCAGACCATGGATTTGCAGAAAAGCTTCAGTTACTCAGAAAATCCTGACATTGCTAACACTAAGAGTGCAAAAGTACTCAGGACCTTATTGATTAAAAGCTCATATCCAATAGAATGGTACCTGTGACTGAGTGATCTGTATTACACAGGTTTTTTTGAGCATATGTCTTCTGTAGACAAGTACCCCAATAAAATGGATGATACCAGTATGGCAAACATTAGAAAGTTTCTGTATTTGCAGAGTAGCCATTTCTGTTCTAAATAGCGAAGACAGTTTCCACTGTGATCAATGTATTTTCACTTCTGAATTTCATTGTCCTACATCAGGAATGCCTGAAATTGCAGAGATAAAGGTATTGAAATAAATATTATTAAAGCACTTTCTGAGCTTCTGGTAAACTGATTTGCATGCAGCAGCTGTGGGGCAAACTGAAACAGTAATTGACCCCGTTGCCTCCTCCTGGTTATTCAAGGTGGAGTAATCTCAGGGGGACCCGTTCATCTCTGTACCATAGTGCTAGATGACTGCAGAGTAATTACAAGGAATTCAGGTTTAGACTTATAAAGATTTGTCACTAGCCAGTGGATATCATTGGGCTCAATAAAATCAACAAGCTTATAATTAGTCTGAACTATCTAACAGTAACTTAATTTAAAAATGCAAATAATAAAAACATCTACCATAACATTAAAAAAGTCTTAAAATATTACAGACTCCAGTCACAGAAGAGAGTGCTGATCTTGAAAAGCTTGATGCCAATTATGTGCTTCACTGAATTAAAATGAACTCGTTATTAATAAAGACTCAAATGATCTAGTTTGCTAGTCCAACCTTTCACCACCTCACACTTTCATTAGAAATGAACTTTTCAATTAAGACCTGTCTTCCAAAACTTAGTACTGAGTTCCAAAATTAGGTTTTCCAGACTGTGATTCAGTCACATGAACTTAAGTAATACAGAACAATCTTGTGAAGTTTGACACTGTGACATGTCATTCTCTTATATTGCTTCATGAGTCCTTTCACATTAAGTGATCGTCTTGTTCAGGCCATTGACAGTGAAAACTAGATCCAGCTGAGCAGTGACTTTTAGATGAATAAGGCTCAGAAATAAGCCAGATGTATACAAAGCATAACACCTATCAAAGGCAATATTGAAATCTGAAAATTGAAAAGCAGCTGTCAGAGCAATTCTGATGAGTGCTGGAAGCAATGGATGGAATGAAAAATATTAAAGAAAACATTGTGCTTTTTTTTTATATAGTTCAAAGAACATTTTCTCATTGGAACCTTGTATTCTAATAATCCTTAAGGAAATCCCATTGATTAACTTGTGAACACTTGACACGTGAGACATTTTTGGATTTAAGGGATGCTTGTGTTATGATTATCAAGGCTGGGAACCAGGAGATGAGGGTTCTGTGGCTTGATTTTCTCCCTCTTTGCTGAATTTTGATCAAAGACAAGAATGTAAACAATTATCCCTCAAACAACTGTCCTGCATGGCCATATCTCTCATTGAGTGCTCAGGACAAGAGTCTTCTAAAACATCTCATCATAAATTGTGTATCGGATTGCTTCAGATTAGTTATTGTCCAGGAATAGGCTGGAGACTGGAGGAGTCCCTACAGTAACTTCAGTTGTGGTGATGAAAATCCCTGATAATATTATGACACCATTTGTAATATGTTTGGGAGTGGAAATTCTCCCTAGTTTTTCTTGATGTATATAGGATATTTAAAACACGATTGGCTTGTATGAATGTTTTATTCTGCTGTTGCATCTGTGTTGAGCTAGAAAGCTTTTGTAAACCATGTATTCCTTCTCCCACCCCTCCTTTTGCAGGTGTAATTAAATTCTCATCCTCTAATACACTTGCATGGTCTGCTGAACCATTACCTTCTCTATCCCTTACAACGCAATATTTTGGTCCTGAAAATATCTCCAGCTGCTGTAACAACAATATTTGGCTTAATCTCTGTGCTAGTGATACTAACAGCTTTTGGCAGATAGTAGGGCCTTGTGGAAAGTTGTGTGAGGAGTAACTGGGCTGGTATTCTCTTTCCATTATGTCTTGTGTTTGATACGCAGAACATGGAGGGAAAAGCATGTTCTTAGAGTGAGGAATTATGTCGCTCATTTAAAATTACAAGTGCAGCCGTAAAGTTGTTTTTATAAGTGCCTACCACTACTGCTCTCTGCATATCAAATTCCAGCTAGCACTTTGTGGTTGACTTCACTGCAGATACTGAAGAACTTTATCAGAGGATGACAAAAGAGAAAAAATGATAGCAGAAGACCAAGTGAATAACAGTTTCTCTGGGGATCATCCTCCGATAGAGTGCTCCAATAAAATTCTTACCTGAACTATTTTCTTTTTCTGTATCTGGAGGAGCTAAACAATTCATAACTAAGTGCCAGTCACCGCAACCCAGAAGTAGCACTGAAGAATTTACTAGGGCTCAGAGCAGCCATATCAGACAAAGGCTTAGAAATCTCACAGAGAGACTGATAGAGAAGTTTCGAAATATTTGCCTCAGAGGAAAGCAGTAAAATTTTATAAATAATGAATGTACTAGGAAATAAAGGAAAGGAAGGAAAAAACTTTCTATAATAGAAGCTTTAGCATTATACAATGATATTACATTGCAGGATGTATTGAGTTTACACGGCAAGGTGTTGGTAGCAGGGAGGCTACAGGGGTGGCTTCTGTGAGAAGCTGCCAGAAGTTTCCCCCGTGTCCAACAGAGCCAATGCCAGCTGGTGCCAACATGGACCCACCGCTGGCCAAGGCCGAGCCCATCAGCGATGGTGGTAGCGCCTCCGGGATAACATATTTAAGAAAGGAGAAAAAAAAACCTGGGGGAGAGCAATTGCAGCCAGAGAGAGGAATGGGAATATGTGAGAGAAACAACTCTGCAGACCCCAAGGTCAGTGAAGGAGGGGGAGGAGGTGCCCTAGGTGCCAGAGCAGAGATTCCCCTGCAGCCCGTGGTGCAGCCCATGGTGAGGCAGCTGTGCCCTGTACCCATGGGGATCCACGGTGGAGCAGAGACCCACTTGCAGCCCGGGGGGGACGCCACACCGGAGCAGGTGGGTGCCTGAAGGAGGCTGTGACCCCATGGGAAGCCTGTGCTGGAGCAGGATCCTGGCAGGACCTGTGGCCCCATGGAGAGAGGAGCCCACGCTGGAGCAGGTTTGCTGCCAGGATTTGTGACCCCGTGGAAGGGACCCACGCTGGAGCAGTTCATGAAGAACTGCAGCCCATGGGAAGGGCTCACGTTGGAGAAGTTTGTCTCCTATGGGAGGGGGCCCACACTGGAGCAGGGGAAGAGTGTGAAGAGTCCTTCCATGAGAAGGAAAGAGTAACAGAAACAACATGTGATGAACTGACCACAACCCCCATTCCCTGTCCCCCTGCATCACTGGAGAGGAGGAGGTAGAGAAATTGAGAATAAAGTTAAGCCCAGGAAGAAGGGAGGCGTGGGGGAAAGGTGTTTTAAGATTTTATTTTATTTCCTATTATCCAACTCTGACTTGATTGGTAATAAATTAAACTAATTTCCCAGGTTGAGTCTGTTTTGACCATGATGGTAATTGGTGAGTGTTGTGGTTTGATTTCAGAGAGAAACAGCACCACGCAGCTGCTCACTCGCTCCTTTTCCCTCAGGAATGTGAAGGAGAAATAAAACAAAAGGCTGGGAAATAGAGATAAGGATAGAGAGGGATGATTCACCCATTATGGTAATGGGCAAAAGACAGACTCGTTAGGGGAAGAAAAAGAACATCAGTTTAATTCAAACACTAACAACAACACTACTTAATAAACAGAGTAGGACAGTGAGAAGTACATTTTAAAAGCACTTTCCCCCCACCTCTCCCTTCTTCCTGGGCTCAACTTTGCTCTCAATTTCTCTACCTCCTTTCCCCACCCAGCAGCGCAAGGTGGGGGCGTTTGTGGTCAGTTCCACCACTCCTTCCTCCTCAGGGGGTGGACTCCTCACACTCCTCCCCTGCTCCAGCATGGGGTCCCTCTCATGGGACACAGTCCTCCACAAACTTTCTCTGACATGAGTCCTTCCCATGGGCTGCAGCTCTTCCTGAACTGCTCCAGTGTCGGTCCCTCCTGCGCATTGCAGTCCTCCCAGTGACTGACTACAACAGTAGGGTCTTCCCTCAGAGTCCTGACCTTCTTCAGGCATGGCCACCTGCTCTACAGACTGCAGGTGGGCATCTGCTCCACTGTGGATCTCTATGGGCTTCAGGGAGACAACCTGCCCTCTCACCACAGGCTGCAGAGGAGTCTTTGCTCCAGCACAGCTCCCCCCCCACTCCTTTTCTTTGAGAAGCTTCTCACAGGGGCTGCTGCTGTAGCCCCCTCCCCTGGTACCAAAAATCCCTGCCACACACACAAACCTGCCACAGTGAGTGATCTCTCCCTGTCCTTATCTTGACCCATGAGCCTTTCATTATATTTTCTCTCCTCTGTCCATTTGAGGAGGAGGAGTGATAGAGCAGCTTTGGTGGGCACCTGGTGTGCAGTCAGGATCAACCCACCACACAGAATTAGCAGAGGCACTTCATGATTTTATGTTTTCAAAGACTAAGATAATTTTCCAATGGATTTCAAAGGCATTTTTCATCAGCAAAGAGAGATGAGACCTGAAGATCTTTGGTTCCATTCTAGCCTCTTGGAGTAACTGCATCCCCTCCAATCTTTCCGGTCTTGGCCTTTCCCTCCATTGCCTTATGCTTTTTTGCTGATAAAAAAGTCTTAGTCTTTGTACAGCACATTTTTCCACATGCATTGCCTTGTCTGTATTTTATTAGACCTAGTTTATTTACCTGGCTACAGTGTCTGACTTCCATATCTTCACTTTTGTCTCTCTTTTACTCCTCCAGTCTCACTTCCAGATATCTCCTAATCAAGAGTTGTTCTTCAACAGCACTTTGTCTCCCCTTCACCTCTTCTGGGTTCTACCCTAGTCTCTCTGCTCAGCAGTCTACTTGCTTCTGAGTAGACTTCAATCTGTCTTTTCCTTACCCTTGTCCAGTCCCTTTTTCATTCCTCAGGCTCCTCTTCCCAGTCTGTTCCCCTGGAGGATTGGTCCTCTCTTTATATTTGAGTTAGAGTTGCCTCTTCTGTATTGCTTAGACTTAGTAAGGAGAGTATCGAAGCAGCAGCAGAGACCTCTGGCCTGAGTTCAGATTGTTAGACTCAGATTTGGCACTAAGCTGCAATTGCAGAGAAAGACCTTCTCAGGCCCCTGGAGCATATCCAGTACAGACAGAAAGGTTGGGAAGTACAGCAGCTGAAGTCCAGGAAGTACTGGCTGTGCACAAACCACAAAGCTTGAAAGTTGGACATTTTTAAGTGGCTTTTCACTGAGACTGCAAAAGACACAAGATCTCTGCCAACTTGCAAGTCCTTATTCTAAAGCATGGGATTTCTTAAAGAAAGGTCTTCAGAATCTTTTAACATTCTATAAGAATGCTATTTCCGTTAGCCTTTTTCTTGGGAGTGGCTGCAGTATTTTGACTGAAATTTTCCAGGAAAATTCAGGCCAAGGCAGACACAGATGATCAGAGCTTTTTCACTGGTTGAAGTGATTGAAAACAGGATCTTTAGTAGGGGCACTACTTCAACATTAATTGAATAATAGTCTGTCAGGGAAATATTTTCTGTCTTTCTCTGCACGTGCATATTTCTTAATTCTTCTACTTCTAATATCTGTGCCCCAAAGCTTGTTATTCTATTCATCTTCATCATTATTGTTTTAGTACTTCAATAAGCAAGCAGTGACATGAGAACACTTGACATTTGCAGTGAAGTCTGACCATAGATACATACTCCCCTGTAAGTGTATAACTTGTGTTCTTGTTAACGTTTCTTACTATTCTTGTGTAAATGAACTAAAATTCCATGTATATGTGAATGTCTTTTGAATAAATTTAATAAATGAGAAGAATAACATTTTGATTTCTTTGCATTGGAAGCGGATTGAACAAAGATGTAAACAACTTAATCTTTCCTAGCATCAGATAAGGAAAGAGAGAAATAAGGTGTACTGACTCTCTTTTTTCCCCCCTTGATTTTTCACAGATATTTTACCTTTAAGCTGTAGTTGTCAAATTCATGTTCTCTGAAGACATTAAATCAACCTCAGAATGTTTGTAAGAACTCCATAACTGTAGACACTAGATCAGAGACTCCTAACCAAGAACAGGGGTCTAAGAACTTACATTCAAAGGTGTTTTTGAAAAGTTATGCTGATCTGATTAATACTCCTCATTGTATCGGAAATTAAATTATTACATTCCTCTCATGGTTCCATTTGAAACCCAGCAGAAGAAACTTAGTTATCAGAGTCCTTTTGAGTAAAAATTATTATGTGGGATGAACACAACTTGATTCTTAGATTGCCAAGCTTTATAGAGAAATTGCTCATGTTTGCAAAACAGCAAAATTGATGTGGAACTTTGTGATATTTAACCAAGAACTGCCTTTTCCCCAGTTTCTTTCAACATAGAATTTTCCTGTTTATTTTTCATCAGAAGCTGAATGACTGCCAATATTTTTCAGTTATTTCAGGCAATGTAAAAGCTTATATTGGAGAAGATTTTTTGATCTGAATTTTAGGTTTGTTTATAGCACCTTGCTTCAGATTTGCCATTTTCATGCTTAGCAAGCTAGTTTTCCTAAAACTACATTAGAAATATTTTAATGGAATTTTAATCCACTAAATATATAGGGATCTATGGAATCCTTATTATGCATGGAATTTTTTTTAGAGAGGTCCTGGATTTTGTTAGGCATTTAGAACACACTGTGCAGTGTTGTCCATTGTTCCTGAAATGTTGCAAACACTTGAAATCATTCCTAGATACAGTTGCAATGATAATATACAAGTATACATGAATAGATCTTGCCTTTATGGATGGAGTGCGATGTTTTAAATCTGGTTGTATCCAGTGATGTATTTACCTTGGGCATTCTGTAGGCTGACTCCACTCTGCTGAAATTGCCTTAACATGGACAGTAAAGTTTAGTGCAAGTGACTGAGCATTTCATCAGCCTATTATCTGGCAAGTCATGGAACTGTAGGAGGGAATGTATGGATTCTGTAATAGTTCAGTATTCTTGTAGCAATAAATTGTTTTCCAAACATCATTCCCTTTTTAGAAGACAGGCATGGCTATTATAAAGCATTAAATATTTAATCTACAACTGTGCTGTTTTAAAATCTTTATATGCATACAGTACTTTTGAATTCAAGCATCTCTGAGAAAAAATATAAACATATAGTTTATACTACTTTTCTCTCTCCCCCCCCCCTTTTTTTTTTTTTTTTTTGGTATAAAGAAGAAAAGATTTCTAAACTCACGGAGATGGTTTTGTCCTTTAACTTTGCAAAGTGTTCTCTAAGCCTGTAAAAAGCTAGCATGTTTGTTTCTACTGTGATAAACACAACAGAATACAGCAAGCTAGTGTGGCATGTGTTGTTCCATGTGTGGCTGTGCAAAACATTCAGCTCTCTTCTACCAATGTGAAATGTGTGAAACGCTTTTAGGGAAAGATATTAAATGCAACAAGTTTCTAATTCCCAGTTATAAAGCTTTGATGTTTTATTCTATAGAACCTTATTTGCCTTTTCCTGGACTTGGAATAACAAGAAAGACTGAGTAAGCACAAAGGATTTGGAGGCACAAGAAGGACTGGAAAACCCTTCCTTTTAAAAATACAGATTGAAGATGTGGCAGTGGGGTATGGGCCTCTGTTCCTAGACACAGCCTTGAGTTTAGGCAGGGCTGATGGTGATTAAAATCAATAATACTTCTTGTTCTCATTTTGTGTGGAGCCATCTAATGAAGATCAACCAGACCACGTAGCATTCACTGACAAAGTTTAACTGAGAGGCCTAGGAATGAATAGATGTGGAGGCTGACTGGCCTCCCCATAAGACCCATATAGTTGAGCTTTTGATTGAGTTGCATATTGAAGACAAGGCACAGACTTTGTCTGTTCTGTACTTCCTAATTGCTAAATGAAATATTTTGTCCTTCAGACATCATGATGGCATTAATTAAAATAAAAGTATTTTCGCTGTTTGTCCAGTTATTAGTAAAAGCTTGTTCCTCTGCTTTACTAGTTGTTATATTACAATGAACATTCCAGAAAGGGGAATTTTATTTTATCCTGTCTGCATACTGGGTTTTTCTGTTATCAAAGTGTATTTTAAATGGAAGATAAAGACTGAAAAAGAAGCTTTGTCTATTATAATTTTTTCCAGTATTATAGTGTGGTTTTGTAAATGGCTGAAGACATTTGGTGATATTTACTACATGTGGAAGAAGTTGGAACTGGTGAAGGTTGTTAACAGAGGATACAGAGCACATATGCATCGTAAACTGTTTCATACTGTTTGTCATTTAGGGGAGTCCATCATATAATTTAATGTCATGCAGACTGCAACAGTGAAAATGTTGCAGTTTTCTTCATTAAAGTGTTTGAGCTTTGATGGCAAGTGGCTGTGATGACAAGTTCTAGATCTCCTAGGAAACTATAATATGATTCAGTAAAGTCTGTCACTCAATGCAGTCTTGCTTATGGCCTGTTTTTTTTCTGTAGGAATAACACTTGTCTGGGATGGCTATGTGAATAAATCCCTCAAGAAAGGACATACAATGTATTCAATCATTTATTTGCAGTTACTTGTAATAAAAACATTTATTGCAGCATTTACTATATCAAAGGCACTAAATGGAATTATCTGGTAAAAAGTTCATTATTCACAAAAACTAGTTTTGGAGAAATTTATGGTCAACCATTTTTTTTCAGTATCATTTCCATTAGAAATGAAGTTTGAATGTAAAAATTCTAGGGCTGTCTATTTTTTTTAATCTATGGCCTTTGATGACTGTTTAACCCTAAAATGACGTATTAATTTCTGCTTCTCAGTCCATGTCTCAAAGATATAATGTCATGTAAATTGATGACTTCCCATAGTTGGCAGTGTGAAAAGGAGCATGTAAAGTTTGTATCATTCCCTCTGCCTCCATCGGGAACTGCTCCTGCATACTTAGTTTTTCATTCTTGACTCATAACTCTGAACTGCCAGACTGATTATTTAAATTGTAACTGCCAGTTGATGGGCAGAAAGAAGTTTATGTGTCCATATGAATTATTAAATAGCCTACCAAGATGTCACCTCGTAACATTTTGTAAAAATGTCATGATATTCTAAACAGTTGCCTGAAAAGCATGTTGAAAATTGATCCATTTGCAAGTTTGCAGACATCTATTAATAGTTATTGCTGATAAATCACCATGTATAATTTACTTGATGAATTGCACCTCTTTCTTAGTGAAATATCTTCCAAGACCTGCAACTTTCTCAGATTAAGATTTTTTTTAAGAGGTGTGTGTATGGTTTGAGCTGAGTACAGGAACTCCTTTACTGCAGTTTCTGTTCTGAGATTGGATAGTTATTAGAAAAGTGTACATATTGCCATATAAGTTTGAATAGCTGTTTTGTGCAGGACAGGGGGACCTACCTTTTACCATAGTGTATGAGCACACAGGCAAGCCACTGAAAAAATTTTCAGTTAGTTTGCTACATGGGAAACATCCTCGTGCATGTTGATACCCTGACATACCCAACAGAAAATACAAGATAAATTGCATTTTTTTCACTGAGGGATAGGCAACCTCACCCTTTTATGAGCTAAAACCATGCACAGTTACCATGGAATGACTGATGAAACTTAGCTTTCTCTGCAGTGAAGTGTTCATGTTGTCTCTCTGATAAACTTGCTTCAGAATATAGTACCATCAAGCAATTCTGGAACAAGTAAGGGCAGGAAAAGTTTTTCTTTAATCTCTATCACATGATAATTATAGAGCTAAGGGGTGTCAGTTCTGGATTAATTTTGTAAAGCCTTGAAGCATGAGGATGCATACTTTTTATTCAGTTCTCACAAATAAACTTGTATTTCTCCTCATTATCCATAGATGTCTAACCTGTCTAGTTTCTGGTATCAATACTTGAAAGAAACAAATTAAAAATTCACCTTCTGTGTTCATTCATGCTGATGAAACTCAGTTAAATGAATATTCATGTAAAGCAAATACAAGAAAGAAGTAAATGTAGCCAAGACAAATGTATTTAAACTTTCAAAACTTTTTTTTTTTTTTTTTTTCCTTTTGCAGTATTTGCTGTCTCTTTCAGAAATCCCAAGAGAACATATGAGTTATCAGAAAATAGATGACTGAGTAACCTCTAGAGGCAGAGTTCATTTGGGGAAAATTCCAAGATATGGAGAAACAGATATCAGTGAACGTAAACAATACTGCTGTGCGGAGAAGAGAGTGGGGATTACTCAAGGCTCACATAAATACATACAGTAAGTACAGTTTGAAAGTTAAAGGGGCTCCTTTGGGCAGAAAATCTTTGAATACTGTAGCTTTAAACAGTCATTTTCATAGGTATCAAATCTGAATCTCAAAGCAAACTTGATCTGCATAAAATTCAGCCAGAGGATCTCCTAAGAAGTTCAAAGTAAGTCTTAATGGAATTGTACCTTGATGCAGAAACCTTTGGCATTTTTGTGGCTAACAATTTTAGGAACTATATGGAATTTAAATCAAATCATTGCAAAGGAAATGAACAGTGTGGATTGTGAATGCTTTGTTATTTGGCAATACTGAAAAGCAGGTGTGAAAAACATGACTGAGTTAAGCAAAGACAGGCATTACCCAGTGTTTTGGGGTGTTTTTTTGTTTAAATAAAAAGAAACTAAAATTGGGGGGGGGGGGGGGCACACGAAAATCTGCTCAGGTCAGTTCTGTAAAGAAATAAATATATGAGATATTTTGTTTGGAACAAATAATATATTAAAAAAAAGATTCTATTTAAAAATGTTAGAAATGTGTTCAGCATCGGTTTGAAATTTGCCTTTTTAATTTTTGTGGCTGACACACACTTTTTCAGTCAAGTCACTGTCCAGTGAGTGGATTTTTTTCAAATTTGTTAAAGTCTGAACCAGGCTGAGCTTTACAGCTAAACCCATGAATCTTTATGATATGAGCTCAACTTTCTGTAGCTTAAGACATTTATGGTTTTTGTTGATTGGCATATGAGGGGGCAGGTATATTGCTACTAGAAGTTGTACAAAAGCTTTATTAATTTTCTAGAACTGTTACTCATACTCAACAACACAGACCCATGCCTTTCATTTTGAAAAGCAGTGACCTATAATCTTGTACTCGGTCAGTGATCTAAAACAACTTTGTGGTCTATGGTCTTTAATACTTCTATTTATTTTAAAACTCCAGTGGGACAAAACACCTGTTTTAAGCCTCTTGAACACAATGAACTCAGTCTCTGTTCTCTTTAACTGTTTTTCATCAGGGCTGTTGTGATATCAAACCAGTGAGAGCTCAATGAGATGTGATAATATACTGATGATAAAGTCACCAAGTGTAGAAAGTGCCAGATCATTTGAGTTCTTGCAGTATTTCATATCACAGCTGTCATTTGAAGGTCTAAGGGAATATTTGTTTTCCATTAGATGCTCATGTTCTATTTGTTTCCTATGGGATACCTGTTTGGTTTTTATAATCTATTTGCATCTGTTATGAAGTGATTATGTATTTAGGGCCTGATTCATGCCAGAGTAAATGAGTAATTATTCTAAAGGTGTCATTGACACTCTGCCAGTGTTAAACTGGCATGTGGGAAGAGTACCAAAAAACCCTGTTCTAACAGGTACAGAGGATGATCTGCTGCTTTTTGTTACTGAAGAACCTCAGGCTTTTGTATTGGCTTTGTAACAGTCATATATGTTTGGAAAATCTTTTTTGCCTCACAGTTAGTTATTACAATTAAAAGATAGAGATAACAATGCAGAATATATCTTCTGTGTATGCTCTCCTGTGCAACTGCAGCGCTTTTACTGGTTTAGGTCCCTCTAGTGTACAGACATGGGGAGATGCTGTTACAAGGCAGATTTACCTTAAGATGTCCATTACCATTTCCCAAAGCAGTTTGTGTCCTTTCTTGTGCGATAGAAGAGATATCGATCAACTGCCTCGTAAGTTAAATGGACATAGTTTAATCATGTAAACTTCTGCTTTCCCTGGGGATTGTGGGTTCTACTACTGGGAGTCAATGCTGTAATATTTCTTTACTCTTGACAGAGAAATCAGCATCCTGATTTCTGCCAGTCTTCCAGTTGATTTTTCTAAGTTCCATACTATAGAGCAGTACACAGTTATGGAATTCTTAAGGGATTTTGTTGCTGTATTTTCTCTTACTGCTGTAACTTTTGTAGCCTATACAGGCTTGGTTTTCACCTAAAAAAATGGGGAAACATAACCCCATTTTTAAAAAGGGAAATAAAGAAGACCCAGGGAACTACAGGGCAGTCAGTCTCACCTCTGTGCCCAGCAAGATCGTGGAGCAGATCCTCCTGGAAACTGTGCTAGGGCACATGGAAATAAGGAGGTGATTGGTGACAGCCAACATGGCTTCAATAAGGGCAAATCGTGCCAGACATCTTTGATGGCCTTCTATGATGGGGTTACAACATTGGTGGATAAGGGAAGAGCAACTGACATCATCTGCCTGGACTTGGGCAAAGCATTTGACACTGTCCCACACACGACACGCTGAAGGGAAGGGATGGGCCATCCAGAGGGACTTGGACAGGCTGGACAGGTGGGCCCGTGCAATCCTCATGAAGTTCAACAAGGCCAAGTGCAAGGTCCTGCCCATGGGTCAGGGCAATCCCAAGCACAAATACAGGCTGGGTGATGAGTGGATTGAGAGCAGCCCTGAGGAGAAGGACTGGGGGTATTAGTGGATGGAAAACTGACTGAGAGCCAGCAATGTGCGCTCACAGCCCAGAAAGCCACCAGTATCCTGGGCTGCATCAAGAGAAGTGTGGCCAGCAGGTTGAGGGAGGGGATTCTCCCCCTCTGCTCCACCCTCCTGAGACCCCCCTGTAGTGCTGTGTCCAGCCCTGGGGCCCCCACTATAAGAAAGACATATAGACCTGTTTGAGCAGGTCCAGAGGAGGCTACAAAGATGCTCAGGGGGCTGGAGCACCTCCCCTGTGAGGACAGGCTGAGAGAGTTGGGGTTGTTCAACCTGGAGAAGAGAAGCTCCAGGGAGACCGTCTAGCAGCCTTCCAGTACTTAAAGGGGGCCTAGAGTAAAGATGGGGAGGGACTCTTGCTCAGGGGGTGTAGGGATAGGATGAGGGGTAACGGTCTTAAACTGAGAAGGTGGATTTAGATTAGATCTAAGGAAGAAATTCTTTACTGTGAGGGTGTGAGACACTGGCACAGGTTGCCCAGAGAAGCTGTGGCTGCCCCCTCCCTGGCAGGGTTCAAGGCCAGGTTGGACGGGGCTTTGAGCAACCTGGTCTAGTGGAAGGTGTCCCTACCTGTGGCAGGGGGGTGGGACTACATGATCTTTAAGGTCCTTTCCAAGACAAACTATTCTGCGATTCTATGATTCTGTTTTATATTAGCTGTTCTGAGAAGGGAGAGAACCTTCCTCTGCTAAGCGTGTTATCTGCACAGGTGATCTATCTGTAGATTTCTAAGGAAAAGTCAAATGACAACATGTCAACTCCCCAGTTCCAGAGAAATTATCCCACATTACCTTGGCAGTGCTAATAGTTTACAATGTTCATGGTCTGTAATGGGCTGCTTGCCTTAAATGTCTTTGACAGCTTTCTGAACTTAACATGAACTCAGCTAAGAGATGATCTTTCTTCACTACATCACTTTCCATTTGGATAGGTCACATTTTGATAAGATGTGTTTGATTTGCTGTGAAACTGTTGTATAAATCTTCCTTTATGCTTACAGATATCTCAGATATCCACTGTATTATTCTGAGAGCAAATACCTAATTATTTGCTGCTGAAAGCCATGTATGAACACCTCTGTATTTCTGAAATCCTTTGGTGACATCTGCCACAATAAGTTTACATTCAAAATAAATAGTGCAATGGGAAGTGATTTCATTCCATGGTCTTGAACTGGGGTCTGGCTTTGTGATAAGCCAGAAGAGTGAAGGCAGAGTGCCTGAGGGGGGGCAGTCTTCAGTGGCTTTTTTAAGGTTATGGTATCATAGCTGAGGAAGTGACGATCTAGTTGATGCATTGGCATTTGATTGCTTCATATCCAAGTCTAGAACTGAGCACTTGTTGATGTCATCGATGTTGGGTCAAGCTGGACAGGTACTTCTACAGCTCTCAAACACAGTCCTCCTGAGAGATTGCCTATGAAACTGATTCTTCTTACCACGTTATATGTCTTTCAATTGCATACTGGAGGAAATAATATTTAGAAGAATAAACACCGGTGGTGTGATGGATTGCTTCTGCTCTACTGACTAGTAACATCATGCTAGTATTTGTAGAGCTGCAAGGAAGACATGTTCTTGGTATGTCTTGCACTGCAGAATGATCTGAGGTTTTCTACAGGATTTGGATGTCTCTTACAGCTGTCTTCAGATAGTAGGTGTTGATTATGACAGTGCAGGCCAGCACAGTTAGGTAATGAATCATCAGCATCATAATGTCTGTTATTTTAACACCTGTGCACCTGTACTAGTGTCCCTGTATAGAGTTGAAGGCCTATAAAAGTGTATGCAAAGAGAAAAAAGAAAAATGAAGAAAATATGTTTAAGAACAACTACTGCCAAGTAGAATTTCTCTAATGGTGGATATCAGGTTAGTGTGAGGCTGGCTCTTCAGCCACAGAAACATTTGAAGCCTCCCCTGGAGCTGCAGTGAAGTTGTCTGAAGCTGTCATGACAACACTAAGCTCCAGAGTAGTTGACTTTCTGTTTGCCATTTTGAAGATTATTTTAACTGGACGCCACCATACTGTGAATGTGTATGGTCAAAAATATGACATGAAGATACTGCACAAGAAAAGGTAATATTTTAATGCTCAAGGAAAGGTTAATGAACAAGGTAATGAAAAAATTCTACAACTAAGAGGAAACTGTTTCCCTGAGTCAGTATCTGAATTCCATGCATAGCTCTTTGGCTGTGTCTTCGGCTATCCTCCAACTGGCAAAGCTACTTGTGAATTGTAGTTCTTTGTTTTTGAAATGCATATAAAGTCCATACCCAAACAGTTGTATATGCAAGCAGAGCAGCTGAGCGTATCAGCCCCATTGTCTGAGCAGCTGACAATGCCCATAACGTATCTTATGAATATGATGCTAATTCAATTCCACCTCTTGTTTGGATCTATGAAGGGGAATTTTCTTAAACTGGGCTTTCAGCCATCAGTGCTCATGTCTGAAAAATGCTAACAGACATTCTGTTTATCACTTGTAATACTTGCCCATATGCCATGTGTTACGTGTCAGGTGGAAGCATCCTTACTTCTCTGTATCATAGGAAGAAATACTGTGAATTTCAACCTGGCTATATTCAGAACCCACTGAGTACATTCATTTGGCTAGAGGGCATGCCATTAAGCGGCATAAGGAAAGTCTCTTGCAATCACTAAAGACTTTTCTTGCTGTAATCCCTGCTGATCCTGGGAATCTGAGGTGGGAACTGAAACCAGATCTTTTTCTGGCTTTGCACAGTTCTGTGACAATGCCTCCAGGGCTGCTAATGTATTAGGGAAAAACTCTGCCAAGCTTTTCACAAAGTAACATTTTCTTTCATAAATATACCAGCTGGTTTTAATGACAATCATGAGATACTGTTGCAGAAAGTCAGAGTGGCAGAATCTTACTTTGTTCGTGAGTGGCAGCTGAGTAGCTTTAATTCCAGCTGCTTAGAAAGGAACCGGAAACATCTAAAGCTAGAAAAGAGTCAGAAAGTTTTTGCAGATAAATAAAGCACCTGACCTTCCTTTCCACTTTCTTCCATGACACCCCTAAATGATCTGATATTTGCTATACAAGGCAGATCATCCCTACTTGCTGATGGGTGAATTATTTATCCATATGACTATTCACAGTTCTGCACCTGTGTCAACTTTGGTACATACCTAGTCTTGATAGTGTCAGGTTATATGCTCCCTTTTGTTGGGATGTTTTATCAGTCTAGCACTCTGTAGTCATCAGGAGCATCTATAACCTTAGTGAGAGGCCACTTACCTGTTCCTTGATAAATAATTAATAAATAATACATCAAGTGCTGACATCTTGCTTTACCCTGTTGAATTATATAGAGAAAACTTTAAATGTAGCAAACATTAATTCATGGATGACACTGTTGGGTTTATTATCCGTTTCAATTTCCACAACTGTCCTGCATCGAAGTGAATGGAATATTTCCATTCTGAAAATGACTAGTGACATTCATGTGTTTGTTTTAATTTCTTCTGTGTTTCTGCCTCTGCTCACCATTCTTTCGGAACAAAGCTATCCCCCAGCTTGCTTTTTCATGTTTCAGATCACATGAAGGTGGTGACATTCAACAGAGAGATAATATATTTGTTTATTTTTCAGTTTACTGAATGCATCTACCAACATCTCAAGGTACATAAATTTCAGTAAGTGAAAAAGATAACAAAGAATATTGAGCATATCAAGGAACAGTGTTACAGCAACAGAGATCACAAGATCATTTGTACCATAGCTAATGGGATGCACTCACAAATGTGCTGACAAAAGGGTTGGTTTAAGTTCTGCACTAGTTGCGCTACCACAAGCCATACTGACTGTGGGGTGATGGCCTCCGTAAACTGTACAGGCAAATGCTCAAAGTGCAAGGGCAAGCTGTAGTTACCTACCGCCAAGACTTGCAGCTGCATCCATTGATTCCCTAGTGCACAAATGAGAGATGACATCAGATGAGCTTTGTGCTAGAGACTTGATTAAATTGGATGCTGTACCAGACAGAAAGGATTACAATGATGTTAGAGGTTCTAAGAAAACATGTAGCACAAAAGACTAGGCTGTACCTCTGTCAGCTGAACCTGACAGCATTGCTCTGTGAGAAAAACCTTTGAAGATAAAGACTGTAGTCTGATGTACTTTGTTTACATCAAGCCTTGTGACGGTTTAAAAACTGGTTTTGGTGCTGCATGTATTTGGATAGAGCAGTATGACTGACTTCTAATATTTCAGATCTTACGCTGATTTTACCTTCTTATTACATATGCACAATACACCAAGTGCACATTCCTTTCTAGGTATGGTAAATTAGCTACAGTATATGAATCTCAGCATGTAACATGATAGCATTTTATTCATGTTGGAAGTAATGCTTGTATTATGTATTTCATGCCCAAAGAGAAATAGCATGACTTCAGGCAACAGAAATTAACAGTATGAAACATTATTGTTTGTGATGTTGTTGATGTTTTAATTGCTGATCATTAATCTGTGTTCTTCAACTCCAGTGTTGGTGGAATTATAATTAGTCCAGTGTGTTTTGCTGAAATGTAGAAAACAATCAGTCTGCCACTAATGATAGGGCATGTGGGACTCCAAAACTGAGTGTCAAGTCAGTACTTCTGTTCCACAGTGTATATTTTTTTTATATTGATATTTCTGGAGAAAATTGTACTTATCAGGATGAAAACTAAAGAAAATTTACAGAACTTGAAAATATTTGCAAAGAAAACCTTATATGTTTTATTTATTTCCACTTAAATACTAATTACATAATTATGTAATTACTGTATCATGGTATCGTGGAAGAAAAATTTGGACATACATGTTTCTGGAAATGTAAGTAAAATCATTATAGTTGATCCTAAGTGTGGCCTTCACTCTCTTGTACGTATATTTGCCTGGTCAATTAGAAGTATGTATACTCCTTTTATTGTGTTGCTTTTTTATTCAGGCAAAGATGAGTTTCATCATAAATTGACACTCATATGATAATGTGTATGCACATGTGCATTCCTGAAATTTAAAAGCTGTGTATGTGTTTCAGGATTACTTCTGTTGTAGATCCAAATCTAGCTCTGCTCTTGGGCCAAGCTCACTTTAAGTTTAAGAATAATTTCTGTTTCTTTCTCAGCCTTTTCTCTCAGAAAAAAAGATGACACTGATAATGCCAGCCAAAAACCCCCAAAACAACACCATATCACATTCTCTTACATCAATGCAAAAGGAGTTGAAGAATTGCAAATTAGTCGTATGCTTGTACAACTTGTTCAGTATGGCAGATGTTCACTAGAGTAAATATCTAAGGGTTATAAAGCAGCTTTTATGATTTTGCATTGTCTGCAGTGGCAGGGCTTTGCCTGTGTGGGAAAGATGCTGCAGCAAATCAAGGCATGATTGTAAACTTCCAAAATCGAGTTGATGTAAATCCAAATATGGAAGATCCTTATTTCATTTTCTCTTGGTTTAGCTGAAATCAACTGGAAACAAGTTTAGTTAAATAAAAAGCAGAGCCCTTCAGAAGTGACTGATGAGTGTCCCATCAAGGGTTTTGCACACTATAACTACATTGGCTTTGAATGCATTTAGATCACACTGATACGTTCCACTTTTAAAACATCTAGAATCTGATCTGGCTCTAGATGAAGTCAGTGAGATACCGCCACTTACTACAAGAGAAAGGATCGAATTATTCTTTTAATGAGGCAGGGGACAGTTCTCATTTGGCATAAATCAGTATTTAAATAACTTATCCAGGCTAAGAATCCATCCCCTTCTGTTTAAAGAATAAACTTATTTCCTAGTTAAAACTGATTCTGTAAAATTCCATTAACCTACTTTCTCCACTAAGAAAAAAAAAAAAAAAGATAAATTTGTATTCAGGTTTAGCACAGAAGCAAAGAAGTGTTTATTCAGAAATTATTTGGTATAATTCTAAAACCAGATGTTGTTTCCACACTAATCTCTATAATCAATGATGACATTCCTATTGCCAGCAGACAGCTGAATGTCAAATTCTTAATGACTGAATTTTCAACAAGTCTCCATTTCAGTTCAGTTTCAGATGCAGTGGTACAGCAAAATTATGAAAGTTTCATGATTGAAAGAAGCACATATCTCATTATGACTGTAATGGTGGACAAAATTTTGCATTGAATGTCACTTTGACCATCAGTCTAACTGTGCTGATGTTAATGTATGATGAATAACCTTCATGTGTATGAGATTAAGGAATAAATGGTTTAAATTCTGGAATCTACTTGTACAATGTAGTTTAACTGCCAAGCTTTAAGGTATGTTAGTTTATGATTAGCACCTGGTTCTAAATCAGTTTGTGGTAACATATTCTAAATGGGGGCACCTGCTTGGTTAGTGGAATATACCCAACTTTTAAACCTGAACTAAAACAAAGATGGGCTTTGTACATCTATGCACAAAGAGACATAAAAAATAATAAATAATAATAATAATATATCATAGTGATTTAAAATACTCCCAGAATATGGTAAATTTTAGAAATAACAGTTTGGCTTTTCTCTGTTGCCAAGCAATGAGGGGTTTACAGATGAAGTAGGATGTGATGAATGAATCCAGTGAATACTTTACAAATCCTTCAAAAGAAAGAAAGAGAAATCCTTCTACTTCAGAACCAGCTGTGTGATGAATTTGTGTAATACTGACAACCCAGAGAAACTCCCAGAAGGCATTCTGTTACAGGGAAAGAATTTTACGCGGGAATTTGTTCAGACAAATTCCGATACGTTCTGATTTGAAGTGTCAAGAGAAGAGAATAAATAGCATTGGTTAAACCATGTGACATAGGAGTTGTTAAAAGTTGCCCACTGTTAGTCCTTGCCAACTGCACAACAGATTGAGACTGGGTAGCTCTTAAAATGAAAATTGATGTTGGAACTAACCTTGACAGCTGTATGACTTTTTCTGGTATTGTTAAGACAACACGCGTTTCATTGATTCATTCAGTATTATCATGCTGATTATAGGTCCTGCAGAACATCTGCACAACCTAATCAGTCTTTCCTTTGTTGTCAAGTACATTTGTTGTGTTTGTGTGAGATTACCCAGCTCCCTGAGTGCTGAGCAGTGGCATTTCTTGACAGAACGTGCCATTGCTTTTAATAAGATACACTTCAAAGCATTGTGCCACACTGCACCAAACTGCACTCTAAAACAGTATAAATCCTTTTACTTTCATTTCTTTGCTTTTCATTCTTTACACCTTATCTTGGAAGCATTAAAGGCAACCAACCAGCTTTTTGGCTTTCACGCCTGCCTGAAGGTGTAAGTACAACAATGCTGGTGCCAAAATGACTAAAGAAACAGAATGAGAAACTCCCTGAATGGAGAAAGGGTGGGAGGGAAGCAGGAAAATGAGCAAAGAAGAAGATGAAAGAAGAGCACTGAGGAGAAAAACTATTTCTTAATTACACTACGAACTTTCTCTTGCAAGTCTTGGATCTCACCCTAATTAAAGTAATTGGCATGTAGCAGTGTGATACAGATGGAATTCAGACACATTCTGTACTGGGCAAATAGGGTTTAAATTTGCATTTGCTAGCTAGCTTGCAAAAGAGCTGGGGTTTTTTTTCCTCTTTCATTGTGTGCAAAAGGAAGTGTGACGTTACATGGCTGTTAAGAAAGTGAAGGCACGTGAATGCAAATATCTGTGTTCCTCTTTAGGCTCACTTATGCTTATCTTGCATTCAGAAGGAGTTTGAGGTCTTGCAGGGATGTCCCTAGGATAAATCCGCAGAATATCTTAGAGGCTATTTAGTTGTTTGGGGGAGATTTTGTCTAGTCTGGAAGCAGACTGGACTTATAGCCACTGGGGACTAATCTAAATCCTTTTAAAATGACTGGAGTGACACTGGATGAAAATCTGGCCTCTTACTCTACTCTGCTTCTTTCTACTCAATGAATTCTCAACAGTTTTGAGGTTTAAAAGGTGAAAGCATGGCAAAGGATAATGGATTTGCAAGAGAATTTAGCTTCTGTTGGTGGAGAAAAAGGAACATGTGCTAATCAAATATACCACAAAGGCAAAGTACTTGCTCGTTGCTTCCTGACAGTTCACAGCTCTGTAAGTCTGATCTTCTGGGTCTGGAGACTCTCTTCACACATCCCTTGATCTTTGAAGAAACCCAAGATTAGTTCAGTTCAGTTAAAAACAGGGTTGGAACAAAATACTGGCAATGTCACTAGAGAAGCCATAGAAGTCTGAATGGTTTGACTGAGGTTGATCCAGCCCCTATGCAGAACAGCTGTATAAGGTCTAGCTGCCTGGAAATAGCTGCAGAATAGGCAGTAAAATGAAGTCACAAACTACTACTAGGACACCAATTCTCACTGTGGTGTTTGAGACAAAATTTCAAGTTTTCCAATGCAGGTTCCACCTCAAGACGAACAAAACTTGCACAAATCTCACTGATTTCAAAATAGCCTGTGGGTTCTCAGCAAAACTGTGTATCAGGACATGGGTGTATAGATGGGTTTGGAAGATAGGAGATTAGCTACCCTTGTCCTCTGTTTCCGGATCTGTAAATCTAGAATGGTATTAGGTACTTCTTCGGTCTTTCTGTAAGAAAAAATACAAGCTTCCAAGGAAAAGGAGACTGTATTATCTTGCAAGAAAACAAGTCTGTCTTCACAACAGAAAAAAGACTGTGGAGTTGTAAACATAAATGGAATTCTTATTCAGAACACTCTGTGCTCTCTCAGAGCTTATCGATCCATAATTCTCTTGTTCATAGTCTGAGGATCACAGTGAGTGAGCCACCCAGAGATCATTAGGGAGGATGAAAAACCTAGCCTTTTCCCCTGAAAAAAAGTTTTCAGTTATCCTGACTGCTTCAGGTGTCAGTGTGTTCCAATTACATGCGAATAACATGCAACCAGTGGTGTGTTGTTGCTGGAATATGCAAAGATTACTCTGCAGTATTAGCTTTAATGTATTTCTGGTATTCACATGGATGTCATTGAAATGCCACTGATTAGCAGGCTGTGGTGGCTTTGAGTCTTAAGTTTTGTAACATTGCTCTTGAGTTTTAAGGTTTGAATTTTCTGCATGTACCAGTGGAGTTCAGAGCCTCAGAGAAGAGCTGATGTATGTCTTAAACATTGTTGTTCAGGGGCATCTGTGTTCTAGTAACAGGTGCCTGTCTTCTGCAAATCAGTATGTCTGTCTGTGCTTGCTTGCATGGCATTTCAGTCCCAAAAGGTTTCTCTCTGTGATTGCTGCAGTCTGCCTAAATAGGTCAAAGAAGGACATTATGCTGTTAATTGATGAAAAAGGTGTTTGAAGGCCTTCTTCTGCCCTCAGTGTTTTTGATTTATATTCAATTCCTATAGGGAAATTAATTTTCCAGGGGCGAATGTATACTTAGCTCATCTCTGCCCATGGGTTAAACACAAAAATTGGGATCAAAACCACTGGAGAGTTTCCTAGTAAAAGAGGTTCATTCTCATAGGTGACTGTATCCTTTTTCTTTACTGTTCTTAGAGTTAACAACAGTTGGAACAATGCGGTGAATCCTTTGAAATGGGAAGAAGTTTAAATATGGGTATGCTACTTCATTTCATCCTGTCACCCAAGCAGGGGGTGAAATGTGAGGAAGAGCATCACTGTCTCATTCCCTTCTCAGGTCTTCTGCCTCTGCAAGCAAAGAAAACCTTAGCTTTCTCTTCTTCCAGTGAGTCAGTATCAGCCTTTCTTTCTCTGAACTTGTTGTGAGATCAAAGGTAGGGGTCATGGGATGGAAGAGCTGCTACAGTGCAAGCTCAGCAATGAAGTAAAAGCAAAGTAGCATGACTTCCCTCTGCTCAGTGACCCATCTGCCAGAGGTGAGATCAAGAAACTTGACACATCCATAGATGTACAAAGCCAGAAGGAGAGCTTGCTTCAGATGTCCAAAAGGAGGCTCAGCTCTCACGCCTTCTCACTGGGAGCAGTAGCTCTGCTGGAACCTAGTGCAGCTAACCAGATTTAATTTTATTTAAAATGTTGCTAATTTAACAAGCTACAGACTCTGATTAAGAGGCAGAAAACTATATGTAAATCATTATAAAGCTTATTGTCTCAGACACTATTCCTTATTAAATGTTTTCTAGACTTTTGTGGTGAAACAGAAGTAATGGTGGTTAGTAGTGGAGGTCATACATGCTCTGCATAAATTTAGCATATTTCACAGTTCAAACTGTTTATTAGAACTGCAGATAGTCCTAAACTTAATTTGAGTCAGTGAGACACAGACTCAGGTGTACTTTTAAACGTTTTTCTGGGCTGGAGCTGTATATACAGTTGAAGTTTTTGTTCTGATCATGCTGCACAGATTTTTGTAATTGCCTTAAAGGCATCCTGGGTTGGAACTGAAAATTGTTTTATTTTAAAAAGCTTGAAGTGAGTTGAATAGATGTTACTAGACTGCTCCGTGATACTTACAGCAAGTAGTTACTGACTCATTCATGATATGTTATTGCCGTGTGCCTTTGCTTGGGCATCTACTGGTATAAGCAAAGCTATGCTATTTAAAAGATACCATCTCTTATTATGTGCAAAGTCAGTGTACAACATTTTGTAGGGTGTGTTTGTTGGGGTTTTTAGGGGTTTTCTTTGGTTTTGTTTTGTTGTTTTTTAAATACACTGTTTTTATGGCACTCAGAGTTCTGAAAATAAGCAAGAAGCTATGAGATGAATAGAGGGTGCTGTCTGCGCTTAGAGCTGCATTTCCTGTCATCCTTTTGTGTGTCTGACAAATCTGGTATTTTATGGGGGAGAAAGTTATAATTTTTTTTAATGTTAGGAAAATAAATCCAATGAATCCTGCTAAAAGGCAGTCTCATGCTGTTGTCATTAATGGCTTCCCCTGAGAAACTGGCAAATTGATAAATTAAGCTTTCCCTCTGTGACAGCCTTTCACACACTCAAGATGTAGTCCTACTTTAGTCTTCAGCAGCATTAAATCAATGTACAATGGAAATACTTTGGCTTGCTAGCTAGGTACAAAATAGACCTAGAGACTTGGTGCATACATTCACTATGTTTAGCTCGAAGTCAATCTTTTGGCAATCACAAGAGGCTTAAATTTTGTATTTATGTTGAAATGCATCCCTAATTGAGATGTCTATAATGTTTCAAGCCTCTCTTCTTGGAAACCAATTAATACACATCACACTAGAACACAGTCTTTTTATTAAGACTCAATTAAGGAAGATATAATGAGGCCAAAGCAGATGAAGCTTTTAGCGTGTATTATACACAGTAGATCTTGAAAGATAGATGCAAAGTCAAACCTCACTTTGAACCTGCTTTTATCTAGTAGCAGTAATAAAAACTCCTATATGGTGCCTGTACTGACAGGAAGCTCATAAATAAAAAAACCTCAAGCAAACAACAATATACCATTCCATAAGTAAGAAATGGATTTTTAGTTATGTCCCCTGTGAACATGGGAACCTGATATTTTTGTTTCAAACTTTTATAAAAAAGCTGATAGCTTATTTCACTATTGCCAGACACTACTAAGTCATTACCATTTGCCTGCATCTCCTTTTGTTTTTTAATCTCCTTCAACTGCAAAGAATTTTTGTAAGAGTTATTTAGTCAAATTGTCTTCATATAAATACCAAGAGGTAGTGTAGTTTCTCAGCATTGCATGTGCTATCTTGCTTTAGTTTCTCAGGATTCCATGTGCTAAATTGCTTTAAAAATGCAGAGAGTGATACTTTGAAAGACCCGTGGTACTGTTTATTACTGTGTATTGTGATACGTACAGAACTGAGATGCTAATGGGAAACCTCTATTGTGTGAGGATAGCAGCCACAGCTGGTACTGACTGTCTTAGTCTGTTAGCCAGACTGATAGAGAACATGGTCAATTTGCCTAAGCATTTATCAAAAATCTGAACTTAGGCTACAGTAATTAAGAAAGTTGAAAGTAGTGTAGTTGATTATGGTGTCATTAATACTTTTAGGCAGAATGTGCCTGAATTAAACACAGGTTTATATATTATAATCTGGTTTACAGTATATGTATTATCAATGCAGGCTACAATTAACTAGAATAAGAAAGATGACAAAAAACTTAAAAAAGACAATAGAGTGGAAGGAAAATTGCATAGGTCATCCTTACAAAAAAGATTCTTAATTTATATAATTGTTGTGGACTCAATGAATTTGACAGCATCTTTCTTCTTAAATGAAGGAGTCAATTGTTCAGCTCTTGACTGCTCTTGTTCTGTCATAACGGAAACTAACTTTTTTTGTGTGACTTAAAAAGATAAATATGATCCTTCTTAAGAATTGAGTGAGATGACTTTTTGTTCCCCATTACTATTGCTAAGTACTATTATTCTCAAAACACAAAACCTAAAGCAATTGGCAGAATGCCTTCTTCTTTATTGATAAATACAGCGTGTAAAACCAGTAACTCATAACCAGAATAATACTGTTTGTGACAAGTGGTAATGCCAGGGAAATTTGAGTATTGAGATGAATCTTTTTATTTGATTATGTATGTGGCTCTCAGATTCTGTCTTGGCACAGGTTTGATCAGTCAGGCCCTCTTTGCTAATATAGTATGTCAGTTTAGTCATATATTGAAATATTTGCAGCATCCAGATGTCAACAGGAAAGCATGAGAAACCAAAGTCACATTCAAGCCCCTCAATCTTCATAGATTAATTACTGGCTTGTTTCACTAAGGGGAAGCATATGAGTAACAACTGACACATCTCCCTTCGCTCCGTTTTTGCCATCATTAATTGCTTCTTCTAGCATGTTCATTAATTTCTTCCTTCAGTTCATCATCTTCTTCGTTTCCTATGAATCTTTTAGCATTTTGGAAGCCATTAACACACAAAGGGTTGCTCTTCTATGTTGGTACCATGAGGTCTATGCCAATCACAGATGGCATTAATTGGCCATTAATTTTCTTTGTTTAGTGACCAAATTTCACATCACATCCTACTCCTGGTATGCACCCCTCTTTTGGAGTGGTGTACTTCTGCCTCACCTCATTAGGTTTTTCTGTCTCCTGTGCATCTAGCCATGCTTAGAGAACATACATATTCTATCATATTTTCAGGTTCTCAAAGTATTAATTATATTCAAGTCACAATTCAGTTTCTGAGGCACAGAACTTGACCTTTATTTTAGGAAGTGAAACCCCCAGATTTAATCTGCAGTGTCATAAAATACTCAGGAAAATCCTATTAGTAATTTAATGTCTTACAAGCTGGTGAAGGCTGAGAAAATGCCAACAGAGGGAAGGAAGGAGTTGTGTTGGCATGCTGGTGGGATACTAGAAGGATCCTTTTCCACTAAGAAATGGGCAGGGAGGTAAAGATTTAAGGGAAAAAGGGTCAAGTTGATGACTACCTTATCTCCTCAGTTTTACAAATGAATGACTG
This sequence comes from Strix aluco, assembly GCF_031877795.1. NCBI lineage: Eukaryota > Metazoa > Chordata > Aves > Strigiformes > Strigidae > Strix > Strix aluco. Next base: position 24,133,278 of record NC_133942.1, on the reverse strand, counting down.
AGTTTAATTTTGTGTTGAATGTTGCATTCAAAACAACCTTCCATGAGGGGGATAGCTCATATCATGAATGAGTTTAAAAGTCTAGTGGTCGGTTCTTCTGGCGTCAACTGAATTCCTGGGTCAGTTTATGAACATACAGATACATGTGAGATGCTGATACACACATACACACACATCCATGCAAAGATGAACACTGTCCCTTTATAGAAATTTTGGTTTTGGAAGGTTCTAACTTCAAATCACATGCAGTTACTTCACTGATCCAACCCACAACCCCTATGAAGTCTGCTGAATTTTGGAAAAATGAGGAGAGTGTTTTGATTTTAAAGGAATAGACTCTTAAATGTAAAGTTACTCTCAGAGAGATGTGAAACTGTCCAGCCTTTTTAATGTCATGCTCCCAGTTGAATGCAGCCTACACCAGCAGATACAGTCTGAACCAGGTCAGAAAGGTGTGCACTATTACATTACATTGTACTAGTTATTTTCATAGTACTCCATACCCATGCAGTGCCAACACCTAAAAAGGTCTGTACATCAAACACCTCTGTCCTCAAATCCTTAAGAGCTTGGTGTATGATTCTAGTTGGTCTGTTCTCAGGTTCAAATGCAGAGGAATTCAGATGCTGTCATATCCCAGAATAAGGGACAGGGAAGCTTAATAGTTAGGTTTTCCTCGCTTGTCTCTGTCACCTAAGATTTTTCTTCTCTCGTAAAGGAAGAAGTATTGTCATTTGCTATCTAACAAAGAATATGAACGGTATTTCCTTGTGGAAACTAGAGGAAAGGTGGACTTATCTTTGAAGTAAGTGTTTGAAATCAAGCTTGTGATAGGATTTTCAAGAAATTTTTCAGTGTAATTACAAATGAATAGAGTAACACTCAACAGATGTTGGGATACGTTTACACATGGATGTTTATCAGAATAACGAAGCCATTCTGAATTATCAGTTTATCAAGATGACTTTGTTCACCAGCATCTGGAAATAAGAGCCTCAGGAACTGTTTGCTCAGCAAGTCCTATCTGTGAACAGCCAAATATAAAGTGAGGGCACAGACTCCAAGAGAAAACGATAATGCAGTTTATTTATGCTGAAAATTACTGCATGGAACTGAAGTTAAAATGAAAAACTTATATTGCTTTCTTTTCCTCTCTGAAGAAGTTCAGGGGTTCACAGGTTCACATCCTAGAACATTACTCAGATTATATTACACTTTATGGAACTGAGTGAGGATAATTTGACATCAATAATGGTGAGGGGTTAGTATCTCCCATGACAAGGGCTGAATCTGCTTTAAGTCAGGTAAGAGAGGGTTAATTTCTCCATATTTTACTGTCAGCACACAACACAATTACTAATGCAAGCATGAGTTCAACACTATGGAAGACAGCAAATGATAGCTTAAAAGCTGCCTATATTATTGCTCTGGTTTTACTGGGAGTTGAAGGTCCAGATCTATTAAGTTATTTGCCAGTTCTCAACCTCACAATATAAATCCACAGTGTTGTGTTGCTGGAACTGGGATTTTGGAGATCTTGAAAGTATTTATTAAAATTTATAAAAAAGAATAATTTTTTTCTGAGGCCTTGATAGCAAGTTTCATTGTAGTTGGTAATGACATTTCACGTTGCAAGATGGACTTGTTTCCAGAAGTTTTTAACTTGTACGTACAGAAGACACATTGTTTTCCATTTAAAATGTATCAGTTTCTGTGTAGTCTTGGCAAATGCTCACAATTTTTCCTTATGGAGAAATGATGGAGTGATCCTTAACACCAGTCACTTGTCCTAAAGGTATTACTTCCTCCCCAGAATCTGGTCTTTTTGAACACATGAAGTTAAACATTAGCCCAAGCCCAGAAAAATGGGGTGACATTGTCGGAGGTGTAAAGGACCTGAGTCCTCCAGGGCACCTAGGTGTCAGAATATATTGAAATTCAGTTTCAAAATGCTTATGAGTATGTCTTAGTTTATTGTTCTTAGCATACAGGATGCAGCAATAATTATGTTTGATTATACTTCTTTGCTAATCAGTTGGAGATTTGAGACATAAAAGTCCTTCTGTAAATCAGTGGGGTTGTTGCCTTAAAAGTAGTTGAAGAGTTGGTTCTTTGTGTCTTCTTATTTGAAGAAAAAGTAAAATCACATACACTTGAAAAATTATTTTGAAAATACTTAAGGCAGATGGACATTGCTAATTAGTATCACTGGACTGAAACCTGGATGACTGTAAATCCATTTTTGAGTATATAACTTAACAGAATTTAACCGGAGGATCCTATTGAAAATAATAAATTAATAAAAATATTAAGGAAAGTTGCAAAAGGTTTTAGTGAGTATAGCTAAATGAGTTTTGTGGATAAAAAAAGACTATAGAAAGATCAGAAAATTTCATCACAACTTTCTGACGGTATCTGTTAATCTATTTAGCAGGATTTGAAAGAAAGCACTTTGGCCAGCTTCCTGAGCTGTTGTTCTTTTGTTCTGTTTCATTATAGATTTTAGAAAATGTAAATAATTTACTCAGGCCCTAATTTGATATTGACTTATTGTTAGAACTCTTGATGACAATATCTCCTAGTATTACAAGATTTTGGGTCATTTTTAGACAGGTGAACCCAGGCTGTCTCTCTTCTGAAGAGGTTATTCTAAATATCAGTATAGAAGAGGGACACTTTCCAAGACAATGTGTGTGGCTACAAAGAAAGAGGAAATCAGGATTTTGGAGTTTATCATTAAATAAACTTTCAGTTCTCAAGTATAACTCCGTTTATTTGTCAGATTTAGCTAGACTGTAGCCCAAAAAAGAGGTCATTTGGACCTTCATCCAGAAAGGCCCTTAAACACATTTGTGACTTTAAATACATGGGTGACTGGATTCAAATCATGACCTTAAGTGTCTTGTTTGACTGGGGATCCATTGATTGCTTTTTGGCACCAATCTCATTCTTTCTTTAAACAGTTAGTCAAGAAATAAGAAGCCTTAGTCACTTCTTTGTTCAGAGAACAATAACACATATAGGGCTCTGCTGATGGAGCTTTGGAAGGCTGAGCAAGGCCTTTTTTATATTGAAGAAAACGGTATTGTACATGACTTCTGTTAATTAGTGCTTGGCCTGAAGATCCTTATGGTTCTCTCAGCTTGGCCTGGCCCCAAACGACATCCCATCAAGAAGAATATAGTCATTTAAGCTTCTTATTTTCAAATTCAGTACAGCAGTTACTCCTTATCCTTTGAGACTTCCTGTAGACTGGATGGCAATCAGTTCTTGTGTTTCTGGCTACAGGTGTCAATAGTTTGTTTGATAACTGGGACCAGGAAGTCATTTTAAAGGCAGTGAGTGGCTCTTTACAGTTGTAAAAATAATAGCAAAATGGGCTATTCTGTACAAGAGACTGTCATCCTGCCTCAGCCGTGTTTCAGGTGGTTGTGGGCTGCAGTGGTGAGTTACCTCAGTTCTTATACATCAGAGCTTCACGGAGATTAGAAGCTATATCCGATGTTACAGGAAGGTCATATAGCCTCCCCTCTGTTCCAGAGCTCACCATAATGGTGAAATAGCAGGTTTCTTTCAGCCCCTGATCTCCACCCAACTTCTACCCTGGTCATCATTCCCATAATGTTTCCTTTGGTGATTGTAGGAGGCATAATGTAGCTGCTATATTTGTGAAGATCTGCTTGGCTTCCTTTTCTAATATTCCCTCTTTACCTTTCTTTAAACAGCTTTAGTTAATTACCTAAATAGCCCATGTGAATCAGATTAGAGAATTTCAGAATCCTTCCATATGGCAGAATGTCTGGGTTTGTTTTCCAGTAAGATTAGACAGTTTTTCTCTGAATTCTTCCTTCTCTGCAAAAAACTCATTTAAAAAATCCAGGCCCACCTCAGGAGTCTTATTTTCAAGAATCCAACCAAGTACAGGAAATCAAACTGAGTTTACATTATTGTTTTTCTTCACTTTCTTTCCTTTTAAGGTAGAGTGTTAGTGTTCCCCAGCTGCTGTGAGTATATACTGTTTTGTATCCTTTTATTGCCTCTTCAGCAAACCCAGCATTGCCTTCTACACATGTGCATAGGTGGGAGTTATTGGTGGTGATGATTACACCCACACCAGGCAGGGTGCAAGACCCTTGTTATAGACCCAGAGTCAAATTGAATGATTTATTTTTCCTTGCAGTATACATTGAAGAAGAAGATTGAAAAATTTTTTAGATCTCTTTTTCTATTTTGAGATAGATATAGAAAAAACAATACAGAACAGGTAAACATTTTGCATTGGCAGGACATTAGAATGTTTAGTGTGTGACTTAATACATCTTTGCTAGTTTACCACTTCTGGTTCTGAAGCTGAGAATCAAAAAAGGCAATGTCCTCCAGTTTCATTGCAGGAAACTAATTTAATGACCGTATATATTTCCTGTCGTTATTCCCATTCTTCTGACAAAAGTGCTCCTCTTGGCAGAAACTACTCATGACTGTCTCAAGGATGAGCAGGAAATGGAGTGAAGACACAGTGTTTGGTTTCAGACACCAAGATGTAAATTAAAAGGCAGGAACCCTTGTGGGAAATGTATCCCAGAGTCATAGCCAATCTCTGTTGTAGATTTCCTGATGAGAGTCTTTTCTGTTTAGATAGGAAAGACTAGATTCATTACATTGCTGAAGAATGATTGTAAAGAAAGTTTCCCATGAGAAGGTCACATTTACCTCTTTAAAATTAAACACATCATTAAAAGGTCTTGGCTGAATCAAGGCTAAGGGAACTCAGATCAGTAACTCTACTTTCACACCTGAATACTTATGAAGCAAAATGTGTGAAGCTTCTGAAGCTTTATTCCTAATTTCTCCATTCAGTGGACTGGTTTGCAGATAACTAAATTCTCTTCACTAAAGATTATTTTTTTTTAAAAATGTGGTAGCATTCTAACTAGAAAAAATAAAACCATCCTTATTAATGCACTTATTTTTGTGTTTTAATTTATTTTTTTGAATCCAGAAGTGTTTGCCAAAAGTGTTTTCTTAAACAGACAAATGGGAGGATACAAGACCTAAAGAAGCTGTGCTCACTGAATGTATTTGCCAAATGAGTCAGAATAGCACATTTGGAAGACAAGATGGATAGGGATCAGTGCATTATTGGCCCAACTGGGGACTTACGCAGACGATAATTGCAAACTGTAAAGAATGAGAGGTAGAGGGCAGTGGAACTTTATTACAGAATTTGATAAGTTGTGTAAAATCATGGCTATAACCCTCTGTATTTTGGTCAGCAGCTCAGTCATACTGGACTATCTGGATATTTACCTGCTTCATCAGACTGTTTTCAGATGGATTATACACATCTACCTAAGTTGAAAGTTGAAACAGATTGGTTTTGACTGGTTGCAAGGAAAAACCTTTTCACTTTGAGTACAGTCAAGAATTGGAACAGGTTGCCTGGAAGATTGTATAGTCCCAGATTGTGTGGATTCCTGGGGGTTTTCAAAACCTGACTGGAAAAAGGCCAGAGCAACCTGGTCTGAGCTCACAGTGGACCCTGCTTTCAGCGGGAGGGTGGACTACAGCACTTTGTATGAGGTCCTTTCCCACCTGAATAAACCCGTGATCTTTATGCTTTGCCTGTGTTCATGGTGAAGAAGATTCTCAGCTATGGGTAATTTTCTTGACAAAATTTAACGTCAAATAAGGAACTCTAAAATCTTAACAAGTAAAATAGGATCATCTGACTCTATGGAGAGAGCTTAACAAGTGCTTTTTCTTGAAATGTGTTCTGCCATGCTATTGGATGTGTTGAAAGGTAGCCTATAAAATAATTTCTGAATCTACCCCAGCACTATGCCAGAGGGCTCAAGTTAGGTTCTGGTACTTACTCAGAGGTGGAAAACATTTAAACTGAAGAAATTACTGGAGCTAAAATAATTATCTTTGGGTAGTGAGATCTCAAGATACTCACAGAGGACTCCGCTAGGTAATTTCCCTTCAATTGCTTGCTTCCATTCGAACATAACCAGAATCCCTGCTCTGTGTGGGAAACTGGCTTGGAGGGAAAGAAAAAAGAAATAAAAAAGAAAAAATTTGGTCTAAAAAAGCATCTTTGGATAAGTTTGATATTTATGAAAAATTGACTTTCATTTATTTTTTTGGTTGGTTGTGGGAGTAGAATGTAATTGCAGACATTTCAAAATAAGTTGCCATTTAGATTCTGGACACTAATCCAGCTGTTCAGTCCCACGTCTGCACACCAGATTTGTGTTAGAAGGGGGCAGTCAATGTCATAAGCCAGTCTGGGCTCTTATGTGGAAGAAATGACAATGGAAAATACTTTTCCTCTTACCCCCTACTCCTCTTCCCTTCATGCTGACTGCTGAGAGTTTTTAAAAGCCTATTGCCATCATGAGCACATGGTTGGGTTTTACCTTTATCAGGCACAGAGGGGGCAGGCCAGCCTTTTGAAATTTCTCAGCAGTCAGCAAGAATAAAGTGGGCATCCTAGTGGTAGGAGTAATTTTCAGCTTCCTGACAACAATTGGCAGAATGCTGGGAAAAGCTATTAAAAATGAGGTTCGATCACCAAAGTCTATTTTGGCCTATATTTAATGAGATGTGTCAGCTAGAATTTACAGTAAGTGGCTAATTGTTAATAATAGGCCTGTCTAAGACACTCTGTGACTTCAGCAGATCTGCACAATACAACTCCATGTGCTTGCTAGGTTTTTCTTTATTGGGTATCACAAGTCAACTGATCACTGTAGTGAAGGAACAGGATGTGACAGGAACAAAGGCATTGTTAACTTTATAAAAGTTTATTTGTTATATATTATTGAACATATTATATGGGTAAATTAAAACAAATAAGTTAAAAATTGAAAATGAAGATGTGAACTCAATATAGCAGTGGCATTTCATCTCCCTTCCTAATTGTGCTCAGGAGCAAGGCAATAGGTCTGTGGAGAAGGATGTTTGTGTTTAAGGCACTGTGCAGCTTTGTTACAAAGGTTTTTTTGTGGCTCTGGGCAAGTTACTACATCTCTGTGCTCGGGTTTTATAACTGTAGAAGGGAATGACCCTTCTTTCCATACGAAAAGTAGAGGGTATATGCACACTGAAGTGACCGAGGGATAGTCATAAGATCCTACAAAAAAGATTTATGATATAATGACTTAATACAAACAAATCTAAACCTCACTTTCTTAATGTTTTGAATGCTAAGGTTTTGAAGTCAGCTATGTCTATTAAATTAAACTGTGCTCAAACTCCAGAAAAAACACTTAAGAACATTTTGTGCCAACATGTTTGCAGCTTGCTTGAAACTTCAGTTTCAAAGTATGACTCTGGCCCTCTGGGTGCCTTAGGCCAGCGCTCAATGCTCTGTCATCCCACTGTAATGTATGGGTATAGAGATAGCCACGACTGCTGTACTAAGAACATCTTCTGACTGTGCTCTGTTCTCAGGGAAGTCACTGCCTGACATACTTAATGCTTCAAATTCGTTTCTAGAAGGTATCCAGAGCTTTGCTGTTCTTTCCTTCTGCCCTTGTCTAGTTCAGTGAAGTTTTCAGGGAGGTGTGATATTTTTCATTAAACTAACTGATGTAGTTGAAGAAAGCAGAAAAACTTAAGAGGCAATAACATGTACTAGTCATATAGCAAAATTATTAAATAGAGAGTTTAGATGAGCTTTCTTTTTAATTAGGACCATTTTAGTGTGGAGGATAATGTAAATATCATCTACTTAAAGGAAAATATAGTGATTTTCCTTGATAGTTATTTGAAAGTGTGTAGTCCATGTATTTCTATCCAGTCATGTGAAATTGGGGCACACTTTTATTCTAAACTGCTGTGAAGTTGTGGAGGATATCTGGCTAATTTCCAAGTCAAGCATGATTACAATGCTGTGCCTTCAACAAATTTCACAGAACTAATTTAGCCTTCAAAGGCATGAGAGGTTAAAGCTAGGTCATCTAACATCCTTCTTTGCGCAACAGCGTGTCTTCAGTTAATTATGTTGCATCTAAATGTGTGTTCTGTGTTGTCATACTGACTAAACTAAGCCTAAAAATACTATGAAGGAAAAAATGTAACTGATGAATATGAATGCACAGACTGCCAGCATGGCTTATTTAATAGCTTCTTCAAATGTATTAGTGAGGAGTTTCAGCTCAGAGCCCATTGTCCAATGCTGCAGCAGGTCTGTCCTACAAGCAGAATCTTACCAAGTGTTAATAAAGATAATAATGCTTTTCAGGCTAAGCTCTGCTGACACATGTATGAAACCGTTAGAATGTATCAATTCAGCTTGAGTTAGACTTCTAACAATAAGAAGTGTCTACAGAATTACATATTCATTATTTTACCACATCAAATAGATTATAGTGGGAATCATAGAGCTTTTCGTCAGTAATTAATCCAGTACATAGGCAGTTCTAAACTATAACAATGCCACATCACTTCAATTACACTGTTGAGCCCTCTAGAAGTAGAAGGTAATGTAATAAATTACATCTAGGTGATGTAAGGAAGGATGTAGGGAAATAACAATATAGGTAATACTGTACAGATGTAGACATAAAGTCTTCCGCTGTGCACAAATCTTGTGACACTATTGGTTTCTTCTTTGTATGACCCCCGTTCACGTTCCTACTAGTCTAAAGGTGTGTAAACACAGCAGTATCTGCTCAAGAGCATCAGATTAACTGATCTCTCTACCCCAGTATGTTCTTTAGGAAATGTGCCTACAGCAATCATTAAGTGCTTGTCCAGGTTTGTACATGATATCCTTTCATACTAATAAACTCAGCAAGGGCCTGTAAGACCTGCACAATTTCTGGTTATGTAATTGTGTCACTCATCATCTACTTTTCTACCTGATCAGTTTGCAACCTCATTGCAGCATAGCTGCACATTGTGGGACATGACTCCAGAACTCCTGCACAGCTAATCCTATAATTTCACCTTTCTATGTTTGCTATCCTGCCTGTAGCTGTATCCTACCGACTTCACTGCCAGCAGCCGTCCTGCCAAGGATTGTTATCCATCTTTGCTTTTCAGTTCTGCAGTATCATCCCAATGTCAACGACGAGCACAGCTGCATCCTGGAGAGGTACCTGGAGCAAGGACTGCAAGGCATATGATTCAGCAACTGCAGTTTTCTCACCTGCAGACACACTGGATTATATTGCATTGATCAGATGAGATGAATATGATCCAGAGGTCTGGGAATTTTCTAGCTATATTCAGCTGCTGTGAAGAGCTAGACATTTCCTGTCAGGGCTTCAGAGACTCCTGGTTAGAGCCCCAAACACAGAGCTGCCTGCCTGCCACAACCCTGTTTACAAAGAAGGTGAATTTTTAGATACAAGGAAATGGAAAAAAATACCAAAGTTGAGAAGTCCTAGAATATGACTGTGGTGATGACCCTTGCAAAAACTGGGGTGTCAGACAATTCTGCATGGGTTGCTATTTCTCTGGGTGTTCTGGGAATGAAATTCAAAAGACCCGTGTTTAGCAGTGCATCCAGGGTTGCCTTCACAACGGAAGACTTTCAGTAGCTGGAGCATCAGTTCAGTAAGTATTGCTTAGTATTTCTATTGTTTTGTGGGACAATTTCTGTGTTAAGAACTCTTCTGGTGAATGACTGTAATGCAAGTAGAAATTCTGGCTTCTCATGGAAAAATTATCTCTGATTTAGAGCAGAAGCCCTATGAGGGGTTTGTTCAGAGGCTGCTTCTAGCTATGCCTCTGCCATGTGCTTGTCAAGATGGCTACCAGCTGTGGGAAATTAGGGCAAAGAGCAGTGTATTTGGAAGTACTGTATTGATATTTCTGATTATATTGTACGGCCAGGTGTTCTTCAGTAGCTGATGCTTCCTAAAAGTGTATTTCTTATGATCTACTTGTAGTAGCTGTGGATCAAAGTAGAAGATTCTGAAAAAAATGCTAATTAGGCTAATTTTAACAAATTATTCATATTATTAATTAATATTAATTAACCTAACATTATTTGGAACCTGTAGCTGAATAAAAGCTATTAACATTCAGAGTTACTAGGTCTTTGTTAGGGTGATTCAGTGGAAGATGTGCTAAGTGCAGGGAGGCTGTTCTTGCTGGTGAACAGCTGGTAAACAGCACATTCATGGACTGCTGGAATATGTATATTCTTGGTGCATCAATCACTGTGGAAAAATACCAAGTGCTCTTAAGGAACCTTATCTTACTAAAATGTTTCTCATCCTCTGCTTGGACACCTCTATGGGAAGGTATCTAGGACACCAAAAGGCTAATTGATGTTTTCTGCAAGTAAAAGACCTTTTAAAAAAATCCAGGAAGAAAATGAAACCCCCAGATCTACATGAATTCAGATACTGATGCCACAGTAAACGTTCTCCTGCCCTCTGTGGTGTAGTGATTGTGCAAAGGAGCAAGGATGGCATACCTGAGTGACAGAAATGAGAACTAGTGGCCTTGTAACACAGGTAGTGGGTGTGGAGGGAGATGAGTTCTAACACTTTGAAAATGGGAGATGAGGAAAGCTAAAGGCAAACATAAACATAATAATAAAAGTAAATCTACTTTATAAAAAACACTGTAAACCTCGTACAAGCTTCATAATTTGTTTTCAAACTTTGAGAAACATCTTTTGTGTGTATAAAAGCTTTCCGTGGCTAATTTTAATGCAGAAGAGCAAATTAATGTGCAAATATTTCAAGGTAAATTAATGTCAGGCTGTAGTCTCCAAACCATCAATGCGAGTGCATGTTATTGAATATAGGTGCAGCTGCTACAAATGAGGGACTTTACGTTGCCTCCTCTGTGCACCATTTTGCTGTGTTTTGTCATATTATCCGATGAGACAATTCCAACATCCTGACAGAAACACATGCCTTTTTTAGCAAGTGCCTAACCCATAAATAGCAGCTTTTGCAAGCTATGCCCAGACAATTTGAAATACTGAGCCGTTGCCTAGCCAGATAACTGCAATATGAGGAATTCTGGAATTAGTTTCATACTAAAACACTTCACTGTGATAGATTTATTATATTTAAAGATAGTTGATTACCTTACCGATGTAAATTAGGTGATTTTCTTTCTTTTAGATTTGGGGATTTGTCTGATTTAAAGTGTGCATTAATACTTTACTTGCTTTTAAAATCCTGCAGCCTCTCCTGTGCAAAACAAGGCACAACTACCTCCAGAACAAACTGAAAAATAATATTTTCTTCTTTCTTTTCAGCAAAAGGATTTAATTTAAGTTTCTAGAAGGGGCACATAGGGATTGTTGTGGCATAATTATCCTAACTGTGTAACACATAGAAAACTTTGCCATACTAAGTCATTTATTTTAAGTTTGTGTTTGGAGCCTACCTTTTTTCTTTGGGTTGTTCAGGTGTGTTGAAGTTATCTGTTAGGGTAGGCAGTTAAAGGATTAACAAAGACAGACATGAGCAGCAAGAACTGTCAGAAGCTACTGAATAATTGTCTCTATTCTCACAGAAACTGAACAAATTAGGGAATGAAATATATCAAACAGTTGTTAATTTGTCTTGGCAAGTGTTGCATGGAAATACATCTTGCAAAAGAGGTATTTTCTGGGTCTTCTCCACCTTTCTGGGGAATGAAGAAGAACATACATAGAACTAAAGTTTAGAAATGGGATGTTTTTGGACAAACACAATGAACACAACTTAAAATTATATTCCTGCTGTAGTTTATAGATGTATAAATATATATTATATCCGTATAGAATTCTCTAGGTCTTGAGGACCTCTGGTTACAATTTTATTTTACTTCTATTTTAAGTTTACACTTGGTTTACACTTATTAACCGTTGGTTTACACTTATTAACTTTTACTCCCAAAATGTACTGTGCATTTTCCCCTATATTTTCATAAAAAGTGTGGCAGTATTACAGATTCATATAAAAATACATATGAAAAGTTATGCTGTGCTGGGTTTCAGTGAGTGACAGGGATTTTTGGTAGTGGGGGAGGAGGCTACAGTGGTGACCCCCAGTGAGAAGTTTCTTGAAGCTGCCCCAGCTCCAAGTCAGACCCACCTCTGGCCAAGGCCGAGCCAATTCGCTGCACCTCTGCGATAATGTATTTAAGAAGGGGAACCTGTGGGGAGAAGTTGGAGTGGTGATGAGGAGTCATGTGAACACCGAGGTCAGTGGAAGGAAGGAGGAGGAAGGGGGGTGAGGTGTGCTGGTGCAGAGCCCCCCTGTATCCCGTGGTGAGACGGCAGGGCCACCCCCCTGCCACCTATGGGGGTCCATGGTGGAGCAGAGATTCACCTGTGGCCTGTGGAGGACCCCACGCCAGAGCAGATGCCTGCACCCAAAGGAGGCCAGGGCTCCGTGGGAAGAAGCCCTTGCTGCTGTAGTTCAGCACTGGGAGGATTGCAACACACGGGGGTGACCCACACACCCGTGGGAGTGACTCATGTAGGGGTTGGTTTGTAGAGTTCTGTCTCTTGTGAGAGGGGGCTGTGCTGGAACAGGGAAAGAATACCAGAAGTTCTACCCCCCCAGGTGGAAGAAGCATCAGGACTGACTGCACCCCCATTCCCTGCCCCCTGCACTGCTGGGGGGATGAGGTAGAGATATTGGGTGCAAAACTGAGCCTGGGAAGAAGGAAGAGAGGGGGGGAAGGTGTTTTTAAGATGTAGTAATGCTTCTCACAGTCCTACTCTGTCTGTTAAATGCTGTTGTTGTTTGTGTCTAAATTAAATTTCTGTTCTTTTTTTCTTCACCTAATGAGTCTGTCTGCTGCCTGTGACTGTGATGGGAGAATCATCTCTCCCTGTCCTTATCTTGATTCCTGAGCCTTATGCTTTATTCTCTCCTCCCCTTCTGCAGACTAACATTGCTTTTGATAGGATTTTTGTCTATGATTTTTTTTTTTTCCCCAACTGGAGCTGTCAGCTTTAAGCAAAGTTCTGACTAAGGGGCTGCACAGAGGTGTTAACAACACTTCTTGACCCTTGTGGGGTTTTCTGGCTGCCAGGGACTATAAGCCAGACTGTAATGGGAGCATGAGGCCATGTGTCAGGTTTTTCTCTGGTTTAGTTGTTGAGATATCTCCAAGGGCACTATCTGGAAATGGTCAATGTGTCGGAGGAAAAAAAAAAAAAAGGGCAAAAACCCCATACAACTTCCTGGGAAGGTGTTCAAATATGCTGAGCTGCTTCCACCATGTGGTATCCATATGAATAGCTGAGGTACTGTCCAACTGATTTTAATGCAGTATTTGGACTTCCCAACTGAATAAAGAATTCTGTGGTATATATTCCAAAATACATAGCTGGGTAGCCTGAGTGATAAATGTCAATAGGGGACATAAAAGCAAATCATGTTTTTTGGCAAGGCCATACAAGCTATATAAATATTTCAGAGATAACTGTGCATATATTAAAATGTTTTAAATTCACTTGACTCCTTCCTTCTTTTAAAGACTTATAAGTAGTCAATTTAATTAGCATTGCTTGGTCTCATAGATTTCACTATTAGCAAATGCTATTGGTCTAAAGGATTGAGTAGTGTCTGAGTATGTTAGCTCTAATTTTCTTATGCATAATTTAATTATTTACATGTAAGTAGATGTTGTTTGAAACTCCATAGATATGATTCATTACCAGCCACAGATTACCATTGTGCATTAGCACATATTGAGCTATTTATTATTTAACAAAAGTGTAAAACCATAAAACAACCTATTAAAAATATTTGTGCACACCTCTGTTTAAATATTTGATTAATGAAAAAGTCTAATGCTTTTCTTTAAAATCTCATAGACTAACAAAAGTAAAAGATCTACTTCCTCCTCCAGAGGTGCTTCTAGCACTCATTAACACTAATATGAATGATATGTAGACACTGAGGACTGAATGAACCCATCTCCCTGACAAGAGCAAATAGTGTACAGAATGCCAGTGCCTCTATTGACCTTTGCTTCTCCACAGAAATGTAGCCTGTGTTTGAATTTTGTTTTGAGACTGCATCAACAGAAAGAAGTGCAGGTGGAAAGCAAGTTAATGCACAACATAATTACATCAGAATCATAGATGTGTGAAGTCATTCAGTCTGTTTTTCTACTATAAGATACCTGTTCTGTATCATAGAAATGACCACATACGTATTTTTGGCTCATCTTTTTACTAAAAAATCAAATTAATTTGCTTGGTGCTTCAGTCCAAAAATAATCCTGAAAAATAAAAATCTAGTACCTATTTTGACACTTTCAGAACAAAGGCCTTGTTTAGTTGATTAGTTGTTTTTTCTCAAAATGTATTCTAACATTTACTACTCTTTTAATTTTAATATTTAAATTTGTTAAAATAGCTGTTAACTATTTATAGTTTGGGGTGAAATTAAATTGTCATTTTAAAAAGAAAAGTTTGTGTAACAGCTTGGCTCACTGAAAAACATCTGTTTGGGTAAACATATACTTTTTTATTAAAAAAGCCCCAACAACTCAAATTTTAGAACTCATAGAGTTAAACAGTATAAGAGTAGATCGTTGTACCAGTCTGGTTTGTAACTTTCAAGACATTCCTGAGATGTTGTAGATCAGCTGCTTTAGTAAGTGACACCATGGAATTTTCTATGTCTTCTGTCTGAATCACTGGCTTGAGCCAATGACTGAATGAGTAAGAAAGTTGAAATCTTGGATAGTTCAGAACAAGAACTTGCTTTGCCCTTATAGCAGGAACTGTATTAACAAGCTACAGATGCTCAGTTAATGAGTGTGTTTAATAAGCAGATGGGTGGTGGGAGTGGTTCTGTCTCTGTATAGGAAGCAAAGAGAGCCCTGGGAAAGACAGATAGCAACAGGGTTGTGTCTGTACTGTTGGTATGCAGTACTACTTGGGATGGTGTAATGGACTACCAGCATGTAAACTTTTTTTGAAAGCTTTATTAAATCTATCCTTGTTTGGTTTTCATGCTGTAATGAGTGTAGTTTGGGGATGTATTTAATAAGCTATGGTAAAATAACTTGAAAAATCTAAAATTATTCTCAGTGGAAGGACCAAGGACTGAATTGAGCCTAGAGACTGAATGAGCCTTAAAATTAAAACAATGCATCTAATCTCAATTGAACTTTGTTATCCAAGGAGCTCTGGTAGAACAGACTTTAAGAGTAAATCTAGCTGAAGGGAATAGGGATGGTGAATTTTCATTTTCTACTGAAAGAGATGTTGAAAGAGTTTTAGGTGCTATACCTTGTAAAAGCTTTCCTGTTAATCTCCAGAAGGTCTTCAGCCAGGTAGTAAGTGAAGATGTGACTGTCTGTCTGAAACCAGTAGGTAGGACCTGGGACCTGTAAGAAGTCATCTCTCTTCCTATGACCAGTAGCTTCCACTATAAACAGGTGTGTATAACCATTTCAGGTATCTGCCCATGTAAGAAATTAGTGTGGTTTTGAAATCTGAGTAGTAGTTCTGTTTCATGTTGGACAGTAAAAGCTTTTTGTTTTTCTATCTTTGTGTCAAAACTTAGAAATATGATAGCACAAATCTAAGAAGTCATTTAATGGAGATGGTATTTTGTTCAAATACAAACATTTATCACTAGAAACAATTTTTCCTTGGTAGGCTTGATAATTTTTTTTTCCCTAAGAGAAAAAACGGCACTGTGGCTGTTAGCATACTTGGTAGGGATCTGTAGTAGTTTGTAGAAGCCGTTAAGAGAATTGCCTGAAATAAATGGCAGAAAACTTATTAAAAAGTATCTACTGAAGTGTTACACTTCTTGAGGCACTTCCAGCAGCTCAGTCCAGGATCTTGATGAGGTGGGAGGAAGCTGGCTATCTCTAACCCATGGACATTTGAAAGGGAGTATGTACCTTGAGAAAGGCACATATAGAAAAATTTCTGGTTTTTATTTTGATTTGGTTGGTTACATAAAGGTGTTTTGGGGTTTTTGGTCTTTTGTTTTTTGTTGGTTTTTTTATGGGAGGAAAGAACAATGTAGAGGCAGAATAAATGGTAGAAGGAAGACACAACCACATCTTTCAGTAGTAGCATTTGTTTATGGTTAGGAGAAAATGCAAAATCTGTAATCATGCTAACTCTTTAAAATGAGAAGGAAGAAATAAATTTTGCCTTAAGAAACAGGGAGTTTCTACCAAAGCATTCATATTTCACAAGTTCTTTGGATTGATGTCACTTTGTAATTTATTTGGCTACCACAAGTGATGAGTGAAGCATGGAATATTTTGTCTGTATTTCCTCATAAAAGTCTTTCCAGGTAGTGAAAGGGCTTCCATCCACCCAAAGAATGGATGCAATTTTAAAAACAAACAAAAAATGTAACTATCAGAACTCAGAAAGTGTTTGCTTTTATTTGAAACTAGAATGTACAAATTGAAGACAAAAAAGGTCTGTCTTTTTAATACTGCTGCCTTGTGTCTTTATGGAGCAAATGGATTTGTAGAAGAACAATACTTGTATCTACAGCATGCATTAACCTTAGAACAGTACCGTATTTCATGCCTTGAATAAGGAAATACAGTTTGGATTCCTTGACTGTGTTTTTAGCTCCACTATTGATGTGGCCAAATGCAGTTAGTCACTGCTTTGATCATTTCTTCTTAATTAGTAATTGGACAATACTGTTATTAAATTTATGCTGTTGCAAGGCACAACATGTTTTTGCAGAGTATGTACTTATTAGATTCATGAGATTCACCTGACTTAAATCAAAGATGGCAGAACAGTATATGGCTCTGACAGACTGAAACTGGCTGAGCTTCCCAGTTTAAAAGAACATGCCTTTTAATGAAGAAAAAAACCCAAATTCTGTTTACTTCAAGACTATAGGACAGGTTCTCGCAGATTACATAAAACCAGTACTGCAAAATTCATATTCTGCTGTGGAGGGAGAAGTCATACAAATGGATGCTTAGAAAGAAGCACAGAGATTAAAAGATTCAGGATACCATCTCTGTAAACTATAATTTAGAGAGCTGCAAGCTGTGTTCTGTAATCAGTGAAATTATAGGCACACAATTACTGTTTTCTTTATTAAAGCTTATATTTCAATGTACTGTCGCAAATCCATCTTGTTCTCCAAATAATATCAACAACTCATCCAACCCATCAGTACTCATCACGACAGTATTCAAATTCAGTACTATCAAGGTCCTATGGCAGGTTTGGAAAGACATGAGGACAGGAGCCGTGCAGTTTGAAGGTATATGCTGTAAGGGAGCAGGGAGGGAGTCCATACTCTTCTTGTATGGCAAGTGCACAGGAGCAGCTGAGAAGCCACAAAAAAAGTGGGATAGTGCAGCAATCACATTACAGTGTCCAGTGGTTATAAAATCAAACCATCATAGCAGGATGTGGAGATACAGTTATTCTTCAGTTAGGCTGCAAGCATGTGTCTTTGTCCAGGTCTACCTGAAGTGGTTGAATATATTTGTTTTTAATGGCACAGGTGGGGAAAGTGCCTTAATCTGCTGTAATCAGTGCCAGCTTCATTAGCTCAAACCATCTTCAGTGGTTCAATCAAAGAACTATGTGGAGAAGAAAGTTATTGCACCTGGCTGATCATAGAAGCCCTCTGCTGCCTCTTCAAAATTGCCTGTGAATCTTTGTATGGTTGTGCTCTGTAATGTGTTTCCACCAAAGTAAACTTGGCAGACACAGGGACTTTAACCTGCTTGATAAACTGGCTAATCTAACCTGAAGTAAATTAGAAAGTTCTGCTGCAAACTGGCAGCAAGCTGATTTGCTCCACGTACACCTGAAAGAGCCCTTCTGTTCACAGCCTGAGGAACTGTGTTCCTACGAAAACTTCTTGGAGGACAAAATCTATGTAGATCGAGCCTTAGTATCCAGCACAATGTCTCCTTCAGACTTCTCACAGAAGAATGTTACTCTGGGTGATACTGAATAGTATACTACCTTTGAGGGAATTTAGCAAAATCAGAGAGGTTTTGTAATCACTGTCACAGGCAATCCTTTACTATTGGTCAAGAGATGAGGTCTGAGGCACTTCTGGAAATTGGTTACAAGATGTCCTGAGTTGAGCAACCAATAAACAAGACTCTTAAGGTTGATGAATGCTTCTAAACACTTGATGGTTTGTATCTTCCGGAAAGACTGCAAGGCCTGCCAAAGAGTGAGGATGCCTGGCGTACACAGCACATGTAGCAATTCCTAAGAATAATGCACACTGGCACCTTGGGCTACTGTTGCTTTTACCAAATGACTGTGTGGTTTGATTTTGTTAGCTGCATTCTTTTAGAAATGCTTTTGAAGTCCTGATCTTCAGGAGTCAGTTAGTGCTTTCAATTTCTTCCACATACATTAGTCACTAGATTGTTACTTTAAATTTCCAAATAGGCACAGTTTGTATTCATATGCAAACTAAATTAGGGATTGAGGCATGAGAACATACCATTTCTTTTTGCATTGAACTTTCAAGCCTGAGAAATCCTAATGTGCACAAGAATATCTCGGAAGTGCTCTTAACCGCACTGGCTGGGAGACTGGTTAATCAGAGATTCAATCAGCAATAAGTTCTTCTGCCATCACCCTTTGCTTTAGAGGATTCATTTTAATCGGATGGTGGCAGAGTTCCAAGTGTAGTTAAAATCTAAGATAAAACCATATGTATACACATACAAATTATGCTACAGGTTTAAAGAATCCTAAAAAAGATCCCAATAAGTTTACCAGTTTTGTCATTCTGCCCTCCAGCTCCAAATAACCATTTTCTCTTCAGAAAAAAGTGCTTCTGTTATGATGTAAATGAATGTAGATGTCTGCAGTGTTAGGTGGTATTGATCAGTTGGTGTACAGTGGGGACCTTCTAGCTTTTGAATGGCAGCAGTAACAATGCGTGGAGTTGCACCAAACTGCTTACTAAGGACTGTTATGATATAAATGCAAAGTTTGAAATAAAGGGAAGAAGGAAATGCAGATGTGAGTTAAAAAAAAATGAATAGGTTTGCTGCCCTGTCAAGTTTTGCATTATGAGTAAGAATGGCTTGTTTTTATAATAGTCACTTGAAAAGTATTTATTTAGGCAAGTTTTGAAATTTTGGATGTATGGATCAAGTGCTAGGGTCTGTTAACTTGTTCCTGGTTTTGTAAGGATATGTTTATTTCTTTGGAAAGTATGTTTATGTTTAGATGTTGCATTGTCATGTTCCATCTAACATTATCTATTACTCAAATTAATTTTACTTGCAGTTTGTGAGTTGGTGGTTGTGTTTCTAAATGTGCTGGAGGATGATCTAGATGAGGCTCCCAGAAGCAATTAATCCAGACTGTTTACTTTAGCTGTGGTAACAACCTGATCCCAACTGTCCTGTATCCTAGAGTTTAGGTATGTTTCTCTAGAATGCCTCTTGGCTTTTTAAGGCTTTCCAAGCTCAGCCTATATGAATAAAACCTGGTTGATACTTCATAACAATGCATTTTTCAAGTTCTGATCTTCTGCTATGATTCCATTGTTTCCCACATTCTTTCATGAAAATTTTCAGATGATAGTATTTATAAAAGCACAGTCTGTACCTGTTAAATTATATTTTTGATTGCTGTCAGAGACATTTTAAAGTATTAGTATGTCACTCATGGTAGTTCCTTTGTGGTCAAGGCAAACATCTGTGCTTTGATTGTGTGCCTGCAGAATCTTGTTTGTTTGATCTTGAGTCTTGAGGACATTCCCAAGAGCAAGCAGAAGTGTTGAATGCTAATGAGATTGTGGCCTTAATCTAATGTCCTTCTTGAGCCCTGTCCTTAAAAATGGTTCTCAGGCTTTTTTGTTTTGTTCCTTGGTTTGATTGTTTCCTTTTCTCCAGCATTTCTTTTGCTCCTCTCTAGGTTTTTCCTTAGGTGTAGCTTACTTTCTATTTTTCTTGTTCCTAATCAAGTACCATCTTTCTTATTTGACTTTATGAAACTGGTTTCAGCTAGTATGTAGCGTCTGAGGACCACATACATTCCTATTCACTACATGTAAAATGATATGTGCGGGTTGACATAATCAAATGCTCAAATAATTGAATCTCTTGTGTAGTGCATATGTAACAATTCAGAAGCATATGTATATAATATGATCTTTGGCTGCCTGCTTTTGTCAGAATAGAGATAATTCAAGCTTGTTCCATTGTGATTGTTTTTAGAGAGGCAAATGGAATGATTTTTTTCTACAAACAACATTAGAAAATATGCTCAGTTCTCGTAGTAGTCAAAGGTTATTGTAGTGTGTCTTTTTTCTCTTCAGTTAAAACAATTTGAGGAATGGAGAAAATGCTATACCATTAGAGATTTAATCTTGAGATACTTTAGTTACGTTATATAATTTCTCCATGAGTGAACAATTGTTGTAATCCAGCAGAAAATGGTGAAACAATGAGTGATTGAGAGCCTAAACTAGACAGATTCAGGTTGGATGATAAATATATAAGGGGAGGGGGCTATTAACCATTGGAACAGGCAGCTGAAGCTCTGGGATGTGGTGGATTCTCCATTGATACCTCCAGAGCAAGACTGAAAATCTTGCTTTAGTCACATACAAGTTATTTGGCTCAGGGCAAGAATAACTGGGTGAGATTTTAATGGCCTGTGATATACACGAGGTCAGCCTGTATGGTTTCTTCTGGCTTTAAATTCTGTGAATGAAAGCTGTAAAAATGTATTGCTTCAAGTTCCTGTACATCAAAATAAAGTAAATTTTATCCTGTTTGGTTCAAATTTGGAAAGGCTTTGCTCTTTTTTTTTTTTTTGTCCCTCCCCTACAGGGGCAGCACTGCTCTCAGACTCATATATCTGTAAGATGTGTATTAAACACAAAAGCAGCCCGAGGTCTGTAGCTTTTGATATTTCTTTTGGGCCCTTGTGGTCCATACAGGAGGCATCTGAGACCTTAATAGACATAACAGGCTTGACCCAAGCATGACACATAACTTCTAGCACCAAAAGCTTTATTAGCTAGTGGATCATATAGCTGTAAGCCTTCTGGTTCACTGTTTATTAACCCATCTATGGGATAAGAAGTGTTTGGGGTTTTTTACCCTCAATACAGTCCCTGTATTATCAGAAGGACTGAAATTAATAAATATATTTACAAATATGGAAGAAGCCTTGGTAAATTAAATTAAAATCATGCTTGTAAGTGTGGCTGATCCTTCTCCATTCTCTGCATCTAGGAAGCAATTGGGAAAGTTAAAATTGAAGTATACCCCTTCTTGCCAACCATAGCGTGTTGTTTGTCACTGACAGGAAAAACAAGAGTGACTCAAAATATGTCATCACTCGGGTTAAAACTGCTGTGAATTGTTTTTAAGTTTCTTCTCTTGTGTTAGCCTACTTTGTGGTAAGAAAAGGCAGGGTATGAAATAACGTTTGAATTGCTACATTTTAATAGTACTCTCTCACCCATTAGCACAGCTTACTTGTTAGCTCACTAGATAAGGAAACATTGGCATTACTCTATTATGGCTGTATTGCCATAGTTATGCTAATATAGCTCATGTGGACACACTCTTCTGAATTATGAAGATAAATTCTGAATGCTTGCCAAAGGGAAACTCTGTCAGTATTAGGAATTTGGTACGTATGATTATGCTCATTTCATTATGGAAGTAAGTTTTGCTGTGTGATAAGTTTACTATATCTTTAGTATTGCTGGACACCCTCATCATTTCTGCACAGATCTTTTGTCCAAGCAAAACATGAGGAGCTATTCTAATGTGTCTAGGGTTTCCAGGTGTTTATTCAGAGTCCAATGAACTTTGATTTGTTGGAGCTTATGCAAAGAAGCAGGACAGTAGCAGTACAGTAGTCTAATGCGTCCTAGTAGTTTAATTTTGATGTGCATATGCTACATCATTAAATATTAGGATCACACATCCCAGCCTGGGAAACCCTATAGGAAACTGAATTATAAGGTTAATTCTTCTGCAGGGTGTAGACTGGTGGTATATCTGTACTGGGCACAGGAGGGAGGTATTAGGAGCTCTAAAGATGCTCACCACATTCCTTCTGCAGAGCAGCTTTCATTTTCTGCACCACTTTGAGGATCTCTGAGTACAAGGTGAGAGTTCTGCAAGCAGATGTATACTGAGCTAGGGTTACATTTAAGTTAACTTCACAATGAAGACATATTTTAAATCTCTTTTTATGACTTCTAATAAAAGGAACAAAACTAATTACATATGCAGTCTGATTGGGAGAATGAGCTTCTACCTTCTCCCACTGCAGTTTCCCAAAGGGTTACTTTTTGGCTTGGGAAGTAGATGGTATAATCTGCTGACAAGTAGCAATTATAATGATGGTTTTTTGATAGAGACATCTGAGCACTAGAGAATCTGGCCTATGAACTAATGTCATACAAGCTACCATGAAATACCTGCTGTATTTATTTCTGTGATTAGCATCACATATGGATTTGTACTGGTAATCTGGAGAGAAAATTCTTCCTACATCCTTAACAAATTGAGCAATCAAGTGACCCCTAGTAAAATAGTCTTTAGCTACTTTTAGGTTTTAGGTACGTTTTTTGCTACTAACTTTCTTACTTTGAATGGAGTAGACACTCTGACAAAATAATTGGTAGTAATTGTTGTACCGGTGTCAGTTTTAATAAACCATTCAAGTAGAAAATATTTTACAGATCCAGCCATTTCCTACGTGTCACCAGATAAAACTTTCAACATCCTTCAGCACCTGGATCTTAAAGCTAGTACTTGTATTTTTCTTTCATGCTATATTTTTTTTCTTGTTAATAATAGAGCTGTCATTTCTAATAAAATATGAAACAACCATCCAGGGAAATAACACTGGTGATAGATAGAGCAGGCTGAAACACTAGACTAGAACACAAATGCTCAATAGCTTGGAATATAATTCTGTCATTAAACTGAACCTGTAGAGGGACTAGGGCTGAATGCACTGGGGTGAAAATGCTTTGTGCTTAGGAAACTGATTCAGCTTCTGTTGGGACTGTTCAGGTCATTGGAGTCAGAACAGGTTTCTGAGATTTGAAGGAGGTCCTACAGTGAAGGAAGAAGTGCTGTCAAAAATCAGGAAGCATTAGACTGATCAGAGGGAGAGTCTGTAGAAACATGCACCAAAGATGGAGCTCTTTTGTCAGCCTCTCTGCCAAAAGATTCCCTTTATTTGTCACACACCTTATTGAAGAAAAGAATGTCAAGTCCAATCAGAAAACCTGAACACAAATGGATCACAGGGAGCCCTATGGATCTTACTTTTTTTCTTTGATATTAGTAACTAGGATCCAAGGCAGAAGGAACAGTGCAGTAGAGAGACCCCCCCATCTCCCTATTCTGCTTGAAATATATGGAACCTATGTAGGAAAGATTTCTTTTGCATACAGATCAGGGGACTGTGTTTTCTCTTTCAGCTCTCCTTAGTAAGGTTTGTCCAGTAACTCAAGATATACACCGTCAGCCACCTGGCAAATTGTTTCTCCTCTCTGTGTTTCCTCCTTTCCAAAAATGGAAATGAATATATTTCTTTTCTATCTTTACAAAACGCTGTGACAGTTCTGGATGGACAGTGGGTTAGGGAGATTTCAGTATCACTGTTATTGTAAACAATGTTGTTTCTTTGTCCCCAAATGTTAAAGACAAATATTTGGGGTGGGGGTGGGGGGATTCCAAGTGGATAAGAAAAGTAAAACTGCCTATTTAAATGATAATTATGCTCTTCTCAGCCTCCAAATAACAGCTAAAATGTCTGTGTTTTTCTCATTGAGCAGTCTGGTTGGCTAATGGACGATGTCTATTTGCAGTTAAAGCTATTGCAATGTTGACAATTAAGCATATACGTGGAACAGAGTAATCAGTATGAATGCAGTTTTATCACCAGTGTTAATTATCTAATATTTTTTCCCGCTTACAATAATGTGAAAATTCCTTAGGCATAAATGAAAATGAACCCATCAATTATAATTTTTCTCAAGATAATGGCTGATAGAACATTTGCTGCCCCACAGAAAAAGGAAGCAAGAAAAAAATTAACAACTTAGCTTTTCAGGCTCTATAGTATATAAATGTAGTCATATGACATGATGTGTATTCTTATTTCCTCATGGAGGGGAAATTTCCAAGTTGGTGACTGGACTTACTCATACAAATCTTTCTTTCCAAGAAGGTTTGTATACGCAGTTACTTCTAAAATTTCTGAAGAAAATGCTTTTAAAAGCAGTAGAACAAAGCCTGGTCTTGAATGTAAGTTATGAATGAGAGCAGAATTGACCTAAAAGCTATTGTTTACTATAATAATTCTCAGAGATTCACTACATCAGTGCCTAGGAGAGTATCTGCTGCTTTATGTAGACACAAGGCAAATACTCTCTGGCATGTCTCCTTTATATTCCTGAAAATCTTGCCCTTTTCATTTTATTTCTTGTCAGCTGAGGACTAATCTCAGTTACAATCATTCCAATCAAACATTCTCAAATGACCTTTAAACGCTGAGGAGAACCACTGAAGATTATTTGTTAACCTCCATCCTCTAAACTTGAATAAGCATCCTAAGTAAACAAGGAGTGAGAGAAACCATGAATAAGCAATAATTTTCAGGAAGACTAATCCTGGCAGTTTTACAAGCCCTGTGATCAATTTTAATATTGAAGTTTATCTTCAAATGAAAACTGGAAGATACCGAATTACTCTTTTTTAAAAAAGTAAAGTTGGGAGTAGCAATGATTTTTTAAAAGCATTCCAGAAACTGGGGGACCCACAGCTATAGGCTTGCTGAGCTCCAAAGGGGAGCGTAGGACTGTATACACTATGTTGCATGATATGAATGGCTGAATTTTAATTGTCTGTCCATAGCTAATCTTCCTTAAGTATTTAGGCTTCTTGAGCAAACTGCAGGAAATGGGCTTGCTCTCAACAAAAGCCCCAAGCAGTGAGCTCTTTCTGCTTCTGAAACTGATTTTAGGTATGTTACCACAGGTCCAGGTCTTGCATTCACTGTGTGATGCAAGTTGAAATATCTTAAATATCTGAAATATGTTCCTTCAGTTTCAGAAGTGGTTAAGATTACACAAAGGTTGTAGAGGAAGAAAAGTAAGGCTGCTTTCTCTCAGCCTTCTGTGATAATCCACTTGTCAGGTTGAGGTCTGTTAATGACTGATGTAGAAATTCCAGCTCTCTTCTGTGTATTTATAGAACAAAGAGATAGTTATCGAATCTGATACCTGTAACAAAGCAAGTTAAAGCTGCTACCAGCTATTGACTGCTATGCCAACTGTTGGTGTAGGTCATTATATCATTATACCACTCTTTTGCGTGTGACCATACTAAGGAATTATATTTGCTGTGTTCACTTTGAGGCACTTAATGATTCTGAGTGTTATCTTAGCTGGTGGAGCACGCTGAACATAACAGTGTTTCTCCAGTAGGTATCATGTATGGTTTTGTTTTGGTGGTAACTGTGCAAATCTGTTTTTGAAAGTAAAGTCTGAACAAGACTATATATGGACAGAAGCAATATACCCATTCAAAGAATTTATGCCCCCTCTCCCCCCTCACAGAAAGCACATTAGCAATTATGTATTACATGGCCTCCTTTAGCTTTCCAGCTCATGAAACTGCTGCACTGTGTTTTCTATTTTGTAGGTTAAGGGGTTCAGGTTTATTGAGTTGTTTCTTTATATGGGCCTTATACTTTTTAAAATAACATCAATTTCTATGTTTTTCTGCTCAACATCAAGAGATGTTTGTGCCCTATTTTTCTTCCGCTGATTTTGGTCTAACTCGGTCTGTACTGAACTTAATGAAAAGTGTAACTATTCCTCTTCTGAGCAAGCGTTAATTAACTAATCAAGTTGTTATAGTTCTACATTTACATAACTGTAAGTTTTAGAGGGATAGGATTTCAAAGTGGTTGATGTTGGTTCAGTTTGTAAGTGCAGTTACTTCTCGCCCAGTTGCCAGATTAGTAATGTGGTGGAGATCTGTACGTTTACAACATAGTGGCAAAAGAAAAATGGAAGTGGGGTTGAAGGAATTATGATCTAATTATTACATTGATATCTGTAAGTTGTGGAAGGCGAGCCCCTGCAAAGTAGAAGAAGGGCAAGGGCTTTATTCATCCTGCCACCAGCACTGGTTTCAGGAAGGTAATGTATTATCTTTGCTAGAGGAATACCAGCATGTGCTAAAGCAGCTAAATGCTGCTGCTTAACACAGTTTGAAGATCCTAATTTTAATGGAGATAGTGTCAGTGTGTTATAGAACTGCATGGCCTTGGCAGAGCTCTAGTGCTAAGGTTGCCTGACACATGAAAATGGAGATTTGATGAAGACACTCCTTGCAGTGTCTCTCACCATAAAGCTTGATTATTTTAATTCCTTTAATCAAAGTTTTAATCAGGTTATCATGTGGCCACACTGTGACTGTAATTGCATTTATGGATTTATGTGCAACACCTTAAAAATCTTGCAACAAAACCAAGAACTTAAAATCTTTTTTTTTTCATAGAGGAAGTCTTCTAGCTTTTTGCTATTACACAATTGGATGTAATTGCCTGTCAGTAGGTAACTGCTTAGGAAACATTGCTCCATGATTCTAGGGAAAGAAAGAGGAGAAAATTACAGCTTGCATTAAGCATAGAAAAACAGCAAATCAGGCAGAACTCTGACTTAAAAATGTTACAAAATTCCAAGTGAATATACTGATTGTTTACGTGGGGTATGTTGAAGCTTTAATTACATTGTGTGATAAAAGAACAGTATATTGTGTTTATATTTTGTTTATCTTAACAACAAACAGGAATTCTTTCTTGTAAGGTCTAGATCTTAATAGGCAGGTGTTTCTGTAATGTAGCATCATTATGCCTGCATGTTTCACAAGATTGTGTTCCATTTTATCTCACATTGAATACAATTGTAGTTATAAAAGCATATATATATGTAATAATTAGTTGGACACTTTTAAGTGACTGCCAAGACTAAATATTACCTTCAAGAATGGGATGCTTTGGCCCATAATCTTTTTCCTTTCCCTTACCTCATTTCACATAATACATAAGAAATTCTATATAGTCCTTCTAATATTTATTCCAATTTCTGTTTAAAACAGAAAAAGGAGAAAGAACAAAACTCCCAAACTTGTTTTTGCTGTAAAACAGTATTAACAGTTCAGCAGAAACAGAAAACACTCTAAGATTGAGTAAACGTCTCATTTTTAACTTTCGTATAAATTGACTCATCTACTAGACACAAAACAGCTTTAATAGATGATCTAGTTGATGTTCCTGTAAATATAGGTTTATTCCCCACAGAATATTTTCTTGTGTTTTATGCATCCTACCTTTAAGTATCTCAAACAGTGGACCACACTTCCCTTGGAGACTAATTTACAGGCTTAAAGATTTAGCAAACAAGTCAGTTGTGGTTATTAATTATTCTTACTATTATTTGCACTGTTATAGGCAATAGGACTTGTGCTACTCAATGTGAAAAAATATAACAAAGACATAGTCCTTTGTTTCCCTGAGACAAGTGACCTCTGTAAATCATCAGCTTTTTTCTATGGTATGACTGAAGGTCAGAAACAGAAGTGTTATACTTAGACCGTAGCAGACTCGGCACAGGCCTGTCTTGCCATTGTGAGTGAAGAAGCTCTGCCTTCTCTGTTGTATCAAGTGCTGTCTGCAGATATTGCTTCAGTTTACCACACCATCTTTGCATATTGTAACATTATGGTTGGGTAGCTCTGTGCAACAGTATGGAAGCCTTTTGGGTTTCTGCCACTCTTGAATTGTTTTCTCCCCAATATATTGAATTGTCTTTTTCCAGTCACTCTCATTTCTTTTCTGAAATATTGCTAGGAAACATGCCTATGGCTACTAAGTCAAAAACCTTCAAGCTTTTAACTAAGAGAGATATTTCCAACTAATTTCTTGCCTCTATTGCTTTGGAAGCTACATGACTAATATCACAGGTATTGGTGATCAAAAAGATTCCTCAAATCTTTAAAAAAAACCCAAACCCCAAAGCCAACAAAACCAAAGCATAACTGTCTCTACATTTGAGCAGTGCCATGTACATTATAGTGCTATTTCTGGTTGTGGCCTCTGGGCAATGATATTATATAACTTTGCTTAGTACTAAACGAAATTATTAAGCTTGGAGGGGTTCTAATTTCCATCAAAGAGTGTCACTTTGTTAATTATAGGTTGTGATGGCCAAATGAAGGTAAATAAATATGATTAGTATTGGTAAATTAGTATGATTCTATAAAGAGAAATAATAAGCCATTAGTGCTATAAAGTGAGTTGCAGTTCTTATCAGAAACCACAAAGTTCAAAGACATTTAATCCATGTTGATTTGTCTGTAGGCAGATTGATGTTTCTTCTGTACAGAGATCCGTCCCTTAAAGTGCAAAATTTTTCATTAGATCAGGGTAAAAAAGCACTGAACAAAAGTAGTTTGGACTGTATTCTTTGAAAAACAGTTTCTTAATCCCTTTTTGAGTTTTCAGCTCATGTTTTAGTCAGCAAAACAAATATACTGCTCAATGTTGTAGGCAATGATAACACCAGGGTAAACACAGGAAATGCTTTTATTAATATGATCTAAGCATTTAATTGCCTTCCTTGTAGTTTAATCTTATCTTTACACATTGAAGCAGTGCA
The DNA here is from genome assembly GCF_031877795.1 of Strix aluco. Taxonomy (NCBI): domain Eukaryota; kingdom Metazoa; phylum Chordata; class Aves; order Strigiformes; family Strigidae; genus Strix; species Strix aluco. Next base: position 24,104,650 of record NC_133942.1, on the reverse strand, counting down.
TATTGTACGTTTCTGATCCTCAAAGGACAGCTTTTCATAAGGCATTGTAGAATAAGACATTATCACCAGAAACCTGACAGGCCTGTAATGTTGCTTGTCAGCCGAGGGGCTAGAAAGTTTGTTATAATTATGAAGGAGATGTACAAAAGATCATGGTTTGCAAAAGGCAATGCTGAATAGTATTCTATAATTAAAGAGAAGGGGTAAAGTCAAGATGTGCCATGAGTGCTGGGTTCCTCTGAGAAATGAAGTGTCAGAATTCAATAAGCCCCAAAGCAGAGAGTTCAGTCTCCAGATGATACATTTACAATCAAGTTAAAATTAAAGAAACAAAGCTTTAAATTCTGAGTGATAAAAGGACTATAATTAAGAAGCTTAATCCCACGTTTTAGGAGCCATGTTTATGATAAACCAATTATCTAGAGCAACAGTTCTCATGTTCTTCAATTTAAACTTTCTTTTCCAGATTATAACCACATTGCTGTTTGTACTTGTATATGTAAAGAAACATAAAGTGAACTAAGAAGGGAAGCTATTTTTTTTTTACCAGCTATTTTAGTTTCCTATTATGGCAGGTGGTATAGCACCTGGAGCCCCTTTTCTGTTCCAGTTCTAGATTAAGTTTTTCTTGCTTAAATGCATGTAGCTAGGATTGCAGGCAGTCTAGACTTCAGATCTAGTTTCACCCGTGCTTAGTATGTTAATCTCAATCTTCTTCTATCTATATTGAGAATATATCTCCTAATATATTTTAGAACTATGCTTGCATTTTTTGTGGTACCACCATACCGATGGCTGAATTTCAAACATCTCTGTGAAAGCCTGGAGTGATTCTCCCATAATTACAGAATCCATTCCCTTAACACGGAATCTGTTGGGACTTCCTGTCATCCATATGATCTATTTCCATAAATATGGCCAGCATTTTATCCCATTTTTCCTTTATTTATTTTTACTACTTCTATTCCTTCTTTTAAAATATGCTATAAAGCACTGTATGCTGTAGAGAACCCAGAAGAAAAGACGTGAAAATAGGAGTAGGAATAAATTACGATTCTGTCATTAGACTGCAGCTTGCCTTGGGGCGTGCTGCTATTTGGGCTGTAAAGCCGAGAAGCCAAGTTATGTTGTTGCACCTGTGTATAAACTCTCTCAAAAGACTGTTCTGTTTCAATCCACATGGCAAATGATAATATAGTAGGTAACATGAATACAGCTACATGCATAAGACCTGAATTAATATGCCGTCATGCAGAAAAAATAGTTAAATAAATAAAATTTTTCTCTCTCTCCCTCAAACTTTGAAACAAAGGATAAGTATTAGTTTCAAATATTGTGAGCATATTTATTTCAAAACACAATGCCTTTCCCAATCTTCTAAGTACCATTTTGTGGTCTGTCTTAAATACTGTACTAGACAGCTAAAAAAAAATCTTTTAATAGAATGTGAATTATATATGTGCTGGCCTCTTCATCCTTAATTTTCTTGCAAAGGCAGAATTGTATAGCACATTTGTTTTAACTAAAATCTGCTACAGGCCAATATCCTAAATTTAGACCACTGACATAGTGTATTTTGACCATGTGTAACTAATTAATTTGACGTAACAATAAACTTATATTGTCTCAGTACAGGAGCATGTCAGAGAAATTTCGACAAGGCTTCTGATGTGTGACACTAAATTACAGAGGGAATCTTGTTTTATCCTTTTGCTATTTTTAACAAATAGTTGAGAATTGGAATCTCCTCTTCCATCTTGAATTTTCCAGGAATTGTAGGCTTTAAAAGTAAATATAATCAAGTGCACAGATATCCTTTAAATGTTACCCTTTTTCCTTATAGCTGTTGAAACTGGCAATGAGTTTCCTCATGTAATTTGTAAGACCAGCAATTTATCAAAGTATTTTTGACTATTGTCTAAATGGTGTTTTACGTTAACTTTTGCCAGTAGATCTGCAATTGGACTCTCATTAACTTTTGTAAAAGCAAACTATATGAAAGAAAGCAATTTTAGTACCATATAGGCATATTCCATTTTAACTTTCTCAAGGCCAGGAGCCCTATTTCTCCTTTCTCAGTTTCACGTGAGCATGACACTGTTGCTTTTAGTGGAATCACTTCTGATTTACAGTGGTTGAAACCAGGCTTTAGGGTAGAATAATTGACCTGGTAACAATGTAAAACAATAAGCATCTGCTCCAGTCCTGTCTGTGTAGATTTATATATGATAAGGGTGAGCACTTGGGAAAGGTGAAGACAGTATTAATATTATTGTGTGTGTTTTTCTATATACCTTCTGCTTGGTTTTTGAACTCGAAGGGTCTATTGGGAAATTTAAGAACTCTTATCAATTACTCTAATAATAAATTCATTGAGACACAGCTCTTGTAATACTTTTGTTCTTGGTTTTGATTCAATTATTTTGACATTACTGAAATGAACCTAGAAATGTCTCCCCACTGGGGAATACAAAGGCAAAAAGAACAACATAATAAAGAAGTCATGAAGAAAGCTTTGTGAAGAGCCAAGTGATTCAAGAAACAGACAGGTGGAATGTTTCTCATTTTCTGATGTCCCATCTCAATATACTTCAAGTGAACCATATTTTACCATCAGTGTCTTCCATACAACTACAGCAGTTTTGCTCTGATCAGTGATCCTTTGCCTTTCATTGAGCATAAATGATTTTGAGAAGAGGGTGAGGGAACGAAAAGCTAAGGATTTCTTCAGGGACAAACCATCTTAAAAACACCTCTAGCTTAGAGGGTTACCGAAAAGATCTCTCTGCTTTTATCCGCTTTTCATGTCATTTGATGGAATGTAAAGAAATTATACTGGAATGAAATAGGGATGATAAAAATATTGAGAGAAGATGTAGATGTTTGGTCACTTCTGAATGTGGACTAAGAAGCTTTGTAACTTTTCACAATATTAATACAATTAGATTGTATTAATGCAATTGTTGTTAAGTACCATTGCCTTGTATTCTGTCTCCTACTTTATATCACAGCCTTAGTTCAAACCCTCAATACCTTAACAGACAGGTGACGCTTATATGGGAATTAGTCTGTATAAAAAATAATTATCTGCACTTGTTCTATCTCAGTGGAGAACTCTGAATCTTTTGCTGATGATCTGAATGACTCCATGGATGTTTAGATCACATTCTAGTTTTATTGTGCATGGTTTATTACAGCTTCGCCTCTTGGAGGAAGGAAAGTCTCTGCTCTAGCTTGTGTGCATTTGCCATCTTTAGATTGTTGCATAACAGGGTATGATGGTACTCAGTTATGATATGATGTTACTGTAGCTGTGTCATGGGCTTTTATTATGTTAGTAGCAGTATTGCATGCAGTAGTTTAATTTTGGATTATTTGTCCTATGTTTTTAATCATCTTACATTGACTTTATAAGTTCTGAAAAATAGGCCTGGACTGCTTTGGACAAGGCTACTGTACTGCTGGCTTTCCCGGACATGTCGTCTTTCTTGATGTGAGAAATTCTGCTGGCACGGGATTTTCAATTTGACAATATTTGACCAGGATTTCCGAGAACCTTGCAGCAGGTTCCATGCTGTTTTTCTGTGGCTGTAGGCTAGGGAAAGTCTGGAAATCTTGCAGCTGTCTAGTTTCTGCTCAAATGTCTTCTGTTGTTCATGGACAGTAGCTGGTCTGCTCTGAGCACACCCTACAGACCTGCCATCCATGTTGATGTAAGTACACACAGTGAAGCTGTTACTGTTGTGGTGGAGTGAGCTAACCCTGTGGTTTACCTGGGCTGCATGTGCATGTCCTAGATTCACAGGGTTCACTGAATCTATACTGCATAGTGCATGAGCATGAAGTTATGTCTAGGGCATCTTGAGTTATTTTATAAACAATAGTTTTAGGTTAAAATGTGCTTTGAACTGTACAGTCTTGCATATTATATAAAGCTAGTGACTGGCTGGATCCTGTAAACCGTTAATCTGTGTGGGAGAAAAAACAACTCTTCTCAGGTTTGCTGTTATACTTGGATTAGGGTATCTAATATAGTTATTTTATGCCTGCAGATATATGATTTCTTTTTTATCAGCTTACTTTTAATTTTAGTTTTCCAAATGAAATAAGAAGATATTGGCAAAAACTTAAGATTTCCCCCTAACCTGACTGTACCTCTACAGGTAAGTTGGCCAGGGACGAAATATGTTTGAGAAATCTTTTCAATTAAGGAATTAAAGTTGTTGTTGATACTGTTAGGAGTCTCTAGCATAGTGAAAATCAGAAAATTAAGAACAAATCTATGTCCATGGTGAAAAATGCTTCCAATCACAAACCTGTTATATATAATATATAGCTCAGTATAGTTTGACACTGCTGTCAGGCAGTTTTGTGTTGTTTGTTTGGTTTGGGTTTTTTTTTTTTAAAAGCAGTTCAGGTACTGAGCTCTCAAAATTCTTTCTCTTTTCTATGCACGTCATCTCCATATCAGGTTAAGGTCATTCAAAGACAGCCCAGGGGACCTTGCATTGTGGCTCTGTGTACATAGAGATGACCTATTGATAAACAGGAGAGTTTGGTGCTTAGATGTGCCAGTCTGCGGTGGTACAAATATTTACTCAAAAGTGGAAATCAAAACAATACGTGAAGACTGAGCTTTCATTTCTTTTGGGACTTGCTTCTTGTCTTCTTTTGGAAAACTCCATTAAAATCTTTTCTTCCATGGAGTATACTGATGATGCAGTAAGTCAGATCTGAGTGTGCATCTAACAACTGGAAAAAATTATTCTCGCTGACAGCTGAGAATTGTTAGAGTGATACTGAGATATGGTTAGTGTCATAGCAAACCTACAGATCATCTACAGTAAATGTAAATAAATAGGCTTAAGAAGCTGTTCTTTCTTCACATATTCATTGTGAGGGGTGCACTTCACAATTCACTAGTGTATAGTGCATGAAGATAAGAGAAATCACTGCCAGTGGATACAAGTGATCTGCTTTTCAGATGGGCAAAGACTTTTGCACTTCCTACTCAATATGAAGAGCAGATACCCAATGGCCCTGTAGTTGAGACCGTTAATACTTCATTCTAGTCATGTTTTGCAGTATTACATCAGTGACTTCGAGTGAATGTAATTACGTATTTTAGACTTTGCCAATTTGTGTCAAAGTAGCTTAATTCCATATAATTTTTGATTTCTTACTATTACTAATTTAATATGTTTTTTATTATTTTTCAGATTAAATGCAAATAAAGATTTTCACATGTTGAAGCTGTTGGATTTTTTTTTTTTTAATTCCCATGGGGCTTACACTTTCCTGAAATCAAATCCTGAGGTAGTAGTTTGCAAGTAAGCTCTTATGGTTCTAGACATATCTATGCAACTGTTCTTCACTTTCCTCAAGACAAGCAGATCTCCTTTCTTCTACTACAACACCCTGGAAATAAAGACACATGTCTATTGTGCCTTGTGTGACATCTATCAAGCTGGTTCTAGTGAATCAGTCTAATTTCATAGATAATGTCCCACAGATGTGCAAGGTCTAATATATCAAAATTGGAGAAATTTTTTCCATATCCCTCTGATTTGCACTCAATTGCTTTCTTCCTCCCAGTTACACCTGAAAAAATTAGGCTGTTATAGAATCAGAAAGATAAAGTCAATTCCCTGGCAGATACATAATTATTTTATGCAGGGTAGTCATGTGTGTGCATGTAGGGTAACTTTTTTCTCACTGTCTTGCTCTCACAATGATTTTGACAAAGAAAGTAATTGCAGACAACACTAAAGAGCTTATAAACTGTTACAAAACCAAATCTTGTTGTAAATGAGCTCATAAGAAGTCGGGAGCTTTGTAGGTTATTTCTGTCCTTAGATGTTTGGCTTAATGACTTGTTTCCAATGAACCATTACTTGTGCCTCTGGAGTTCCCATAGAGGAAATTAAGCATTAAATTTTAAGTGCTAATTTTTTTCACTTTCTACCTGTAATCCTAATTGCAATTTTCAAAGTTTGCTTCCAATGAGAATGGAAACATAGGTTAAAATTGAAAAAGAGTTAAAATTAATACAACTAAGGGTCATAACTCAGCACTAAGGAGGAGTGGTTGGAACTGAAGCAGAGAGCTATGTTAGGACTGAAGCCTGCTGTCTAAAAAAAAATATAGAAAAATATTTGAGAAGGAATTTTCTGCAAAGGAAAGATTTAGAACTCCTTCAGTCCATCTCAGAGACCACTTTGCAGCACATTAACCTAAGGATGAGTCCTAAAAGTAATCAGTGAGGAGGAATTGATAAAGTCAGGCCAGAAATCAGGTGCTTTGCTGTGGCACCGCTGCATAGCTTTGACTTGGACCTCGGTGTTTTCTTTCTGTCTGCTCTCAAGTTACCTCAGGAGCAAGAGGGCAGCAGGGCTGTGCTGCATGAATTGATCCAGGCTGTTTTGTTTCTGAGAGAGGACAGGAACTTGATCTTGCATTATTATGTCCTGAATGTACCAAACTGGTAGAGTTCTAGAAGTGTTAAACCTGCTGCATGCATGTGGGATTGCTTCAGTGGAAAAAATGTCAGGAGCAGGTCTGAGTGGCAGAGCAGGGCTATAGTTTATGTCTGAGCCTGATACTTGAATGTGCATTATGCTTTCATTGGTATATAAATATGTTTACCTGTGGGAGTGTCAGCTCTGTGCAGCTGTGGGAGATTCAATATGTTAAGAGTTAAATCATGTGTTACTGGTAAATGATTAAGAGGCAAGTGGGCATTGGCCTGTCAGCCCTGCACAGCTGTGGGAGATTCAATACTGAAGAGCCAAATGGACATCAGCTGGTCAGCTCAGCCCAGCCAGAGAGCTCAGTTTGGGGAGCTCGGCGAAGGTGGAGAGCTCTGCCCAACAGCACTCTGCTTGGCGAGGCAGGCAGGAGCTCTGTCCTGCGCTGGCTTGGAGAAGCGCCAGCTCTGCTCTGTGCTGGCCTGGAGAAGCAGCAAGGTTTGGAGGAGAAGCAGGCCTTGGAAGAAAGGTAAGTCAGCTCGGAGAAAGTATGGAACTCTTTTTGGGAGAAAGGGTTGATGACTGTCTAGTTGTTGGTTTGCTTATCGTGAAGTAAGAGCTAAGGTAGTGAGAGCATATGTATGTACCATTGTAATAATAAAGGATTTTCCATTTGCACTTCAATGGAGAGTCTGTGCCTCAGTTACCACACTTACCAGAGTAATAACTTTAGGATCTGGCTTATTATCTTTCTCACCTGAGATTTCTTCTGTTATCACTCAAGCAGTTACTCTTGCAGTAACACAGTTATGTATAAATTATTTCAGGTTTTTTTTTCACATCGTATAGTGCTTTTGAGCCTTAACTGATATATCAGTAAGATATTTTACTGACTTTACCAAAGTAGTGGGTCTACTAAGCTTCTTGAAGACCTGTGCACTATTACAGGTCTGTAATGGTTAATGGTTGAGTTTGTTAGTTTTCATGATCTGTTACCAAGAGAATCCCTGTTTCTTTGTTCCTCAAAATGAAGATAAACCAGTTCTTGCCTCATAGTAGTGTGGTGTCATGATGAAATTATATGCTGGATATTTTAACAAGACTCTGACATTTGTTAGGTTACTTCGGGTCTAGAGGATGGGCAAGATGAAGCGGAGATAAGCAGTTCTAAATTTTACTGTCTGCAGGTTCTGCCCTGCAAGAATGCATTTTGGTGGCAAACACACCCTGATCTGCCATTCCACATGCACTGAACAGAAGACTGGTAATTTTCCTATGTAAGGTTCACAGAATGCTTTGTAGATGATGGTGATCCTTATAACAGCTCTGTAAAACAGGAAATCAAAGGTACCATTAGTGACATGTCAAGTTGGGAAGTAGGGCCCTGGGGCAACTGATGCTGTAACTGTGAGTTTCATCTAAAGCAGCCTGGCTGAGGTTGTACTTGTTGAGTTTTATTTTATAGAATGTTAGGTGGGTTTTTTCTCTTCAGGGAAGTAGCAGTTTTCCATTAATTTTTGTTCTTTCTTGAGAGTTGGAGGTGTTGGAAGAAAGACAAAAATTAAAAGCTAATTAAAATAAAGGGAAACAAATCATCCAAGTTTTCTTCTGTGACTCTTCTGAGGATGTAATATGTTTGAGGCAGCTCAGGGGTGTAGAGAAAAGTGTCCTGTAAAATCCAGTTTCAAAGTAATACTTTTTTTTTTTCCTCTTTCAATAAATCAGCATTATTCCAGCAAACTCTGTGCTCCAAGCAGTAGGATGCAATCTGCCTTCCCACAGACATCTAGCAGTTTCTGTCCAAGCCTGCACTGGTGAGGCTGCAAGCCCAGGCAATGAGTGTTGCTGAAGACTAGGCTAAGTGGTTCAATAACTGGAGTTTGCTCAAGTGAAAGGAACAGGGATTTACCCTGTGTGCCCAGTACGCAGTGAGACCACTAGACACACTGGTGTAACTTAATGCTGGCCCAGGGCTCTTTTCCGATTCTTTCTTTCTTTTGTTGGATTTGGTTTTTTTTTTTTTTCCTGTCTTAAGTACTGGAGAGGTAATTGAGCAGGAGCAAATCTGTCTGCATATATTATGGAATTAGATGACCTGTTTATAAAAAGATTTTGTCTAGTCTCTTTCTTGTTGCCCAAATTTAACTGCAGATTTCCCAAATCTCTCAAAGTGAACTATGTTCACACTTTAGGTGTTAATTTTAATATGCACGTCATGTTTGAAAATGTCAGCAGAAAAGACTGAATAATACTTGTTGCGTGTAAATCTGAAGTACATAATTGCTCCAGCTGACATGTATGAATGCACTTTCATTATCGTGTCAAGAGGACACTTTGTGCTTGCAAATGAACAATGTTTGGGGTTGGCAATAAAATGGGAAGCACTTAAATAAAGTTTATTACAGCTTTTTAGAAAAATGTAATTATGAAGTGTTCATACTGAATAAGAACACTGTTTTTGAAGTGTTAACTTTAATACGAAAATGGAGTTATGGTTTAAAGGGGAAGACTGCATGGTGTTCAGGGTTTACTGAAGTGAGCACAATACAGATGTGAAATAATGTTGTTTGATTTGCATGCCCACATGATATTCAGTGGATATGTGAGCTGGTTCCACAAACTAGCCAAGGACTGGCAACCCACTACACTTTCTTAAATCAGTCCACTTAATTTAGTGACCACAGGTGGAACATACATGTGTAAATGTAGAGATCCAATCTGAGGATCCAGGGTGAAGTGCAGTTCAATCTAACCAGTAATACTAACCTTTATGTGCAGAAAAGATTCTTTGTTTAAAAACTAAACAAAAAACCAACCAAAGAACCAACAAAAAAAAAAGATCCCAAATCACCAAAAAATGTTTATTGACTAATGAAGTGCAGTAGTACTAAAAGTTTCATTCGGTATCCATACAGTACCATATCTTACAGACAGAGAAACTGGGGAAGGGATAGTAAGGCAAGGACAGTTACACTGGGATGTTCATTAAAAATTGTTTGGAAACTTCTAGTATTCACTAGTGCTGATGGACCTTTGGCCTGTTGTGTGGCTCTCTGTAGATATGATACATTACAGACAATTAAATAGGGATTTACATGTCTAACATAATCTAGCAAATACAATTATTTGGGTCCTAAACATAGCTTCTCAACTTGCACGGGGCAAACGCATCCAAAACTTCTCTAAATTCCAAGGCATTGGAGGTGGTACTCAAATTTATGAGCTGCTGGCTACCAGCCTTGTGCCTGGTCTATTTATTATACAGAACACATGAGTTAGGCTATGATTCTGACTTGTGTGTTGCTCTTGGTTTAAATCAAGGACTGTTGAATTATGGGTTGCAATCTCTGGAGAAGTACTGGATCAGTCTCCTGTGTAATCTGTTAATGTCATCTCTGCTGTAGAGTTAGGCAGTGTAGGAAAATGTAGGATATGAAGCACCAGCTGGATGAAGCAAGTAGGAGAGGTGCCGGAGGGTGTAGTCTCAGCTGGTGGTGGACACAGCAGTCAGCAGCAGCTGGCAGGACCTGGAGATACACCCATCTGGGGGCTGGAGACAGAGTTTAGCCTGGGAACCTGGGAAATTTATTGATTCATCACCTCCACAAGACACCCTCTGCCAGCAAGACTGTGATGGAGCCTCTGGCATCAAATGAAAGCTGAAGCCCTGAGGGAGCACAGATGGCAGTATTATTTTTCACTGTGATGAATTCCCTCTTGTAGGTACTTTTTGCACAACCCCATTCTAGCAGGAGTGAATCTGATCCACACTGCATTCAGGAGTTAATAGGAACTTGTTTAATGTCTTTGTGATTATTCAGTATTTCTACTGCTGTGTAAAGATAAGCTACTACTCTTAAGAGAATGCTCTCCAAATAAAGAGTTTCTCAACTCCATGTTTTCCTTTGTTCTTTAAGACATCTTCAGAAACTCCAGCCGTGTTGCTGTGTTTAAAAGAATAGTGATTATCCCAGGAGTGAGGGAGATTTTGCACAAAGGAAGTAATAATTCAGGTCATGTGAAAGCTTCACTGTCCATTTACGGAGAGAGTTTAGATGTATTTCCTTGTAGCTCCTGTATTTTTGTTTGCATTTAAATAACAATGTAACTTCAGTGTGTCTCCTACCTGCCTACAGATGTGGTTTTTCTGGGTTTTTTTGTTTGTTTTTTTTTTTTTTTTTTCCTTTAGGAAATAAGAAAAATAAACTAAAGCCAGTTTAAAAGTCTTTCTACCTCTTTTGGATGGGAACTTTTCAATGAAATCTTGTCTTCCCTCCAACTTCCCTCTAATGTGCTTTCTCTGGTTTCAATAACCTCTTGGAGGTTTAGAGATGCTTGTATAAGTCTTCTCTGGCAATCCTCATGCCTGCAAAGTGGCACTTGTAGCATGAGTGCTGCCATTCAGTGAAGATTCTCCTAAGAAAAGATTTCTTGTGATGTCCATAGAATTGCATATCTTTCAAAAGCCTCAAGCCTGTAGGGTATCGAGGAGCTCTAGAAAGGCGAGATGCCGCATATAGCTGTGAGGGATCACCCTCTTGTTCTCAAGCTGTTAAACTAACAACTAAGATTTCTGGTTACTATCTGTATTTCTTTGTCTGCTGTTCCTTTCTGGTATGCCAAAATGCCACTTCCTAGGAGAGTGATGATAGCAAATAAGGAAAATTTGGTTAAAATAACTTATAAATTATTACACTTTTTTTTTCTTTCATACTTATCTGTGTAACTAAAGGGAGGCAATCCTCTCATAGAGCTAATTTTATTTCCCTTGGTGAATCAAGCAATAGATGCAGAGATAGAAAACACAATAATCCCCTTAATGAAAGTTGGGGTTTATTACTAAACATATAATCTTTTCCAAGATTGTGTATTAAGTATCTAACTTCAACTGGTTGAAACAAAGCTATGTAGCACTGGAGCTCCCTCTCTATCCTTAACGTGCATTGTATATATGCAGTGCATTGTCCCTGAGATCTCAGATAGTATTTGTACTGTGGGTTTTAAGTATAGTAATGAGAAGTAAAGATAGAGCCACACTTAGCTCCGGTATTATTGGTATTTTTGGATTTGATAGTTTACTACTGTAAACTACTGGGTTTTATGTGCATTGCCAACTATTGCATGTTAATTTAAATCAAAGTAAAAGAGACAGTAGGACAGGCCTCTATTGTAGCAATACCAGGTGTTCTATTGTAAGACCAAGGAACTGCAGATAAAAATTCTATTAACCTCATAATGTTCCCACAGTCTGAAAAGAAACGTGCCCCCACACTCAAAGTCTGGTTTTAAACTGCTGGACAACTTCTGTCGGTTTTGCTAATGGATGCCGTGGTTAAACCTTCAGAAATAAAAAATTATTTTTTTCATGTGCACACAGACATACCTTCACATACTAATGACTGACTGGAATTTTCTGTGGTGTTGGTGTGAATGCTAGAGCAGGCACTTCAATCTCACAAAAAAATGGGGAAAAAAAATCTGCTGGCTGTACACAGTGGCTTAGTGGATGTGACGTCTTACTGCTTATAATATAATGTCAATGGAAGTCAAATGCTTCCAATCAAACAGGCGCTGACATAATGCAAACTAACCAATACGGTTCCAAGTGTATGACAATGGACTTGTGTTAGCAGTCTGGTCCTAAAAAGTGCTTGTATCTGCTTTTAAAATCAGATGATAGACAATTGAGTTTTAAGTAAGGAGGAGGTGGTTTGTTTAGCATGGACTGAACGTGCTCCAGATTATATTTTGAAGTTTTGTTTTGTTTTTTGTCAGGAGCAGGTCAAACACATGTATTCACGGATCTAATGAGTAGTAATAATTCTGTTGATTTCACTGAACTACAGAATTATTCATCATGTGTGGAGAATTCCTACAGTGGCAGAGAAGCTCATGTTATTTTTTCAATAGTTATAAAGTGCCTTTGTGTTATTACATTTTTGGACACACCGCAGCACTGGAAAGAATGTGATGCATCATCTAAGTGAGCTGGTTATGTTGAAACATACTGTTAGGTTTCTTACCATAAAATAGCAGCCTAGTCTTGGAGATGAGAAGTTCAGGTTCACTTTACAGAGAAGTTGCATGTTGAACCAAATAGCACTATAAGTTGTGACTTTTATCTGCAACAATAACATGAATCCCAAACTTTTAAGACCACAAGGGACCTTTACATCTAGGCCAACAATCTCCACAGCCCTATAGATAGACTTTACCCATTGGTAATTATGGCTAGCACAGTGGTTTGAGGTAAAGGCTCTAAACGATAAAGAACTCATTTCATTCTTGGGTGAGGTAGACTAATGTCTAATCTTCATGTGAAAATTTTCATTTATCATTTTTTAACTTGAACTCTGCTGACTCCAGTTTCCCTCCATGTAGTTTTATTATGCTGTTGCCTGTAACTTTAGAAAGTATCACTGCAGACCCAGGAATGTAGTGTTTCTTATGTTTACATTTCCATAATTCTCACTTTGTGAGATTGTGACAGCAAATTACAGTTTAGCTTTACACCAGACAAATGTCACTCAGTGGTAAGTGTCTGGACTTCAGCCTTCATAGAGAACCCACAGTACCTTTAGGTGGTGCCATTCTTTGTTTCTTAACAGTCTGAGGTAAAAAACAAAACCAAATATGTTTCTATAAAAAGAATGTGCAACACTGCATTTGTACTAAGAGGCATAAAACAACACATAGACCCACACAAGATATTGCTCTGCTGCTTATAGGAAATATTCAAGAAATATTAGAAATATAATAGTCATAGAGAAGAATGGTTGCAACACTAGATATTATCTTAATGGTTGTTTGTGTGTTTAATTATTTCATTGTTAGCCCCTACTGTGCACTCAGCATTTGTAAGAAGAGTGAGAGATTCACGGATACAAACTTTCGCTTCCCACTAATGAAGAAAGATTACACTTCCTCAAAATTTAGTTAGTTTTCTGCACATAAACTTGTATGGAAAATGAAAGGTATCACATACAATTCTCCACTGGCAGAAAAGGGAGAAGTGAATGACTGTTTTGTTTTGGGACAGAAGAAACTGGAAGCACACAATCTCTATAGACATGTAAATAATCTGTTTATTTCACCTACAAGAACACATAGGAGAGTATAAATAAATAATACCTGGTATGCTGTGTGGATTTAATTACAAATTGATTAGGGGTTTGCAAGAGAGTTGTTCAATTCTTTATTCTTTTAAAGTGTTATTTCAGATTGTTTTAATAAGTTCTGTCATGGCAAAATGAGATATGAAAATGTCAGTCATAGCTCAGCTTTTTGCGAAGCCAGATGTATTTTCAGGTGTTATAAGTGTGAATTCAGTACATTTCTATGGTTAATCTCACCATTGGGTAATGTTTTAGATAAACCTAAGGAAAGGATGATAAAAAAAGGTTGAAATTGAAGTAGAAAAAGTCATGTACAAACAAGACCGTTTTGAGAAGGGAGAAGGTAATTGCTATACTTTCTTCTTAATTCTGTCCTGTAGCCAAATTCCAGAGAGAATGAGACCACCATCATTCCACAGTTGTAGTGTCAACTCTGGTCATTTGATTTCTGAGTAGCTTGTGTCCACTGCCAATGCAGAGTTTGTGCAAAAGTGGATATCTTACTTTCTAAGATGGGTTGAAGATGGGGAATAAATATTTTCCTGTGGTGTTTTTGTTTGGTTTGGGGGTTTTCTTGCTGTTTGTTTAGTTGTTGGGGTTTTTTTTTCATATTATTCAGGAGTTTTAATTTGGTTTTATTTGGCTGAAAATTGAAGAAACGGAACATGCCAGATTTCTGTTCCATCAAGAACATGAAACTATGTAGTTATCACTTCAGCTTTTCACCACCAAACCCCTGCAGGAAGCTACTGATTTTAAAAATGTAGAATCTTAAGATGATGATAAATTCTGAACTGACTAAGCAAACTGAAGAAATACTTTAATTCTATATATTGGTTCTAATGTTCTTCTGGCCAGATGTTTCATAGTTTATCTGTAACCCCAGTTAACCTTGAATATCAATTCCCATATTGCACCACTGGAAGATGTCAGCAGGCATGAAACATGGTGATAGTGGTAAGTGAAAATTGAGCTATGGAATTTGAACAGAGTGGAGGTTATTGAGATGATCAGAGGTAAAGAAGTTAGGTAAGAGGTGTTAGAGTGTGCTTGAGTAGTTGAACCATAAAAAGAGAAAGAGGAAAGAAATGTTTTCCAGATTTCAGCACTGCGGGAAAAGGAAAGCCAAGTGACTAGGAAGATGGATGTAAACACGGGTTTTCAGTGTCAGGTTTGCTCTGTATAAGAAGGTTGCCAACCACTAGGCTGATGTGGCAAGCAGGTAATGTTTGAGGTATACAAGACTGAATAGAACTGGTGCAACGTAGAAAGATATATTATTAATGTAGAACACTCACTGTGCTTTAAAACACCTCCTTGTGACTACTGTGCAGATTCCTTTTATTCTGTGCTACCTGTCTAAAGCTGAAGTATCTTGTTTTGAAAGTATACTTCCCTCATTTGGATGTTATCAACAAACTGGCATAGTGTGTGTCATAACGTGGTATCAGTGTCAGCACTGCCAATTTAGGGGGAATCTGCTTTTCCTATGCCTTAAAGTATCATCTGCCTAAAGGTTTGCACGGTGAACTCATGGCGCTCTCTAGACTGCTTTCTGGCTCCCTGACCATAACTATCAGTGGCAATAATTATCAGTGACAATACAGTAGTTCTTGGTGCTAAAGATTTTGTACAGGAAATTAAAATTACATGCTAGAGTTTAGAAATCAAAGGAAATAAAGATTTATTTATTTTTTTTTTCCCCATTATGTTGCCAGTTTCTGTCACTGTCTGTGGTACTTAGGCCACCTGGCACACTGAGAAGAATGTAAAGGAACTTAGGACATGTCTAAAATTATGAGTGTCTTCCATTCATGAAGATGATTATGATGTCTAGTGTGATTTATTCCCACCATGTCTTACCCTTTGTAAGATATGTTGGCAGTAAAAATCTGTGTTGAGGATTTTGAATTAGTAATTTATAGAGTATTTGTGGGTATTGACTAATAGCAAGCAGAAAGTTGCTTTTCTGGCAAACTAATTAAGAGAAACATCAGAGGGCTAGGAAGACAGGAATGAAAACATAAGGAGAAAACAGAGGTGAATCCGAATGCTGCTTCGTGAGCACTAGCATTTTGTTATGGTACGTTTATGGAAAATCATATATTATCAAGATGGAAAGTTAGATTCCATGGCAATCATAGACAAATTTTTAAGAGTTTGCTATAAGACAGTTTTCTTTTTTTAAACCATTCAACATTTTATATATAGAGGGAGTATGGCAAATGCTTGTTTTCTGATTTGGAATTTTGGGACAAAACATGCTTTTAATAACAATCACCAATTGATCAAACTAAAACATTTTTGTGAAAATGTATCAGAGGTGTTGAACTTCTGTCTCACTGCTGATTGCTTTCTGCCGGAAATCTGCATGGTTTTATTGAGGTTTTCTGTAGGATCAAATAGTCCAGGAATGTTCTTTGCCAATGGGATGGAAATCATTAACAAGAGAAAAATAAAATTTCAAGTACCTCCAGTCTTTCTGAAATGAAAAGAATTACAGTTTATGGAAAATGTCAGAAAAGTCCATTTCATATTCAACTAGCATAAGATCCAATTCCAAGTGAATAATGTTGTGAATTAGAAAATCATAGGTCAGGCTTTTGACCTTTTGTTTGTTTATATGCAGAAAAGATACCCTCTGACTCCGAAACTTCTTATAATTTTCCTAACATTGTTTCATGTGATAATTTCTGTGGCATTTGGACTGCTCACCTGTTCTCTCCTGACCTAGTTAGAATGATGATTTAAATGTGGTATTGTTTTTGTTATTTCTGATTAGCTGGGTTGTAATCACTCCTTGAACAAACCTCATCAAGTGACTCGAAACTGAGTTGCATTTAGCTTGAACAAACAGAGAATAAAACTGTCTCTGATTTCATTTATTTTGATCATCCCATTCACCTGAATTCAGTACTAGTTTGCCATATTGAAGTGTTCTTTCATTTTTGAGTCAAAGGCTGCTCAGCTCATATGTCATGGGATAAATGTACCGAAGTCTGAAGTAGACGTGGGTAGGAATTCCACACTTGTTCACCCCTGAAGTCTCTGGGGTTAGAAAAACGCATAGTTGAAGTCATTTTGTTCCCCCTATGTGTATAGAGAACCAAAACTGTTCCTTCAGTGTCCCCTCAAATTAACACTAGGAATGACGCATCTGACAATTTATATGTGATTCAACCTGATGCTTCACGGTACGTAGGGAGCTGTATTCAATTCTGTAAAGAAAACACTAATTTCTAGTGTCCCATGTCCAGTCAATCCATATTTCCTTGTTGTGTTGTGTAGTCATAGCCAAGCACTTGTTACTAACCATACTAGTGACTATAAGTCACGAAGTATAAGCTTACTCAGTACTTTATGTTAATGATAGCACACAATGGCACAAACCTGTTAATATTTGACTCGCATTGTCAGCTCTTCTCAGGACTGTGAAAATACTGTCCCCTGTTGCAGGCATTTGTTTTAAAAGCGTTTTGAAGTTCTAACTGTACAAGGATGTGTATCTGTGTGAAGGCTTTTGTGTATGAGACTTGTTTGTTCTCTGAATGAATGAACAATTATGTTCTCAAAAGAGGATTTAGAGAGAGATACAGTATTAGACAAGATTGGAAATAACACATCGGTAGTGAAGGATATTGAATTACACAGGTTGACTCCCAGGGTGTATTCCTGCATAATGATTTTGGCCATTACAATGAAATACTTTATTAAGGGAATAAAAGATTGTCAATAAGGTATTTAAGCCTCCACTACTGAACCTAGAATACTTATATTTTAGCTTTTAATAGTGAATAAGATACTTCACCTTATCAAACTTCAGTAGGTTAGGAGAAAAACTCTCTGTTCCTTTAGTCTTGTATATCAGCCTTAGAGTTGAAGGTGGGGTTAAATTCCTCTGCCTAATGCACATTTGTTCTCATCATAAAGCTAATCTTGTAATTTCTCAGAAGACTGGCAATCTTGGGAGAAATGAGCCAGTACTGAGGTTAAATTACCTCTCACCCTAAAGGAGGCAAAGGATATTCTTGGATGAATGGCTCAGCATGATACACATTATAGATAACTAAGGTGTTGCATAATACAAGTCTTGGCTTTTGGCTATGGAAAGAGCTTTGGTCCTGCTCCTAGTAGCATAACTGTCTGGAAAATAATTCAAGGCTTTTTGGAATAATTCAGTTTTACTGGAAGTCTTTAAAATCAGACTTTCCCATTTTATATTGTCTGTTGACTACTGACCTCAGAATTTTCAGTAATGACTGGAGCCAGTAGTGCAGTGATTTTCTAGCTGAAGAATGTACAGTGTTGACTTTTTTGATGAAATGTGCAGTATACTGGAATTTAAGTACTGTTTTTTGATTTATACAACAATACGTGATAAAATCCCCTTTTTCAATAGAGTAATGGATCTAAAATTTTTAAAACTCCCACGTGGATACTTACAGATTTAAAGACAAGAAACTGTGTAATGCTTTCAGTGATTAGTTAAAATTAAATTATTAAAACGAATGAATCTAAGAAAAGGTAGATAAACAACCACAGACTTGTTTAAAACATTTTGCAGTCTTTCTTGATTATTGTTCCTTGAAAGCACTGAAACAGGCTAAAGTGTAATAAAGTATAAAGCCATAGAAGGGGTTGAATAATAATCCTTGAATAACTTATTTAATTACTATTACACAATTACTTTTATCTTGTAGCAGATTGGTTTTCATTATTTTCACCCAGTCCATGTGAGAATAACAAGAAATTGCTAGTTCAGCAGAAGGTAGGGTATTAAAATGTATGAGTGATTATTAAAAGCTTTAAGAAAGAGAAGTGTTTCAAGGAAAAGTCTGGATTGAAAGAAATTAGAGTGCCTTTTAAAATTATTAAGATAACACAACTGCGGCTCATAGTTCAAAAAGTTGAGGGTTTCTTGAGAGTGCAATATCCCTTCATTTGCCAACAGTGCAGAATTAAGGGGAGAGATCCACTTTACTCATCGCTCCTTGATGTATCTGTGGAAAAATTGGATGAACTCAGCAGGCTTTTTGGATATGTTTTGGTTGGAGATGGAAGACATGGTGCTCAAAATGACAGAGAATTTAATAGAGAGGCAAGATGAATGGGATACTTAACCAGTGAAATAATAACTTTATAAAATGTGCTGTAGGTTGGTTAGAAGGTCTTACATAGTAGTTGGCACTCACAGATATTAACAATTTAAGTATAGAAACATTAATTAAAAATAATGGTTTGAGGGATCAGATAAATTAAGGAGCTGGAATATACTGATGTTGATTTTAATGCCTTGATTAGTTCTGAATCACTTTTGGAAAATCCTTAACTGCAGATATATATTTAAATTGACGGTATGATCCATATTTTTATGTTGATGTGAGACTTTGACATTTATTAAAAAGTTGTAGAAAAAGCAAATAGCAAATCCATTGTAGAACATAGCATTGAGATTAATTTTTGGGCCAGTAAGGGCCCATGTAAAAGTAAGAGTAACAAGGAACTGAATTTCTGTTAAGAATAAAATAATAATTGTAATGAAATGGCAGCAACTTCAGTGAACAAGGTAAATAGAAGACACTTATCTGTGAGGGTGTTCTGACTGTTGTTTGTGTCATTATATGCCGTTAATATAAGAAAGTAAAAGCTCCTTCGGTAGAGTCTCTATCTCTTCTGTGTCTGTTACCTGCAGAAATAGGTAATGTGAATAAGCCACCCAAGTTCTACATTATCAAACTAGTAATCAATTTCCTACTACTCAGTAAGGATCTTTATGTACAGTTTGCTGACCTTGTCACGGCATCCTCCAGTTTTTGATAATCTGAGTGATGTTTCTGATTTCTGCCATCTGTGGAAACAACACTAGCAGCACAAGAAAATGACAGGGAACCCCCATCACAATGGTAATGTCTTCAGGCACAAGAAGGACCATTAAAGTAAAAACACCTCTATATCTGCTTTAGATCCATTACCCCTGGAACTGCCTGATACACTGATGGTATGGGCAATCTAAATAGCTGCCTTACCCTGAGAGAGCCAGCAACCCCACTTCCAGAGAAGCCATGTTTTCAGAACAGTTTCACTTATTCTGTGCAAATCTCTCTCTTGCTCTCTCTAATTTTTAAAAGAGATTCTTTGTATCTGTCACCTCCCTGCTACATGTAGATGGTGTGTCAGGGGGCTGACGCACAAAAGCCCTCAATCTCTTAAGAAGCTGCCACCAGAACACCTAATAGACTGTCAGTTTGAATGTTTAAATGAGACACAGCAAGGAAGAGAATAATGCTTTTTAAAAAAGGGTGGTGGGTAGACTAGAAAAAACCTCAGCTTCACTGACAAGGTAGCTGGAAATGTACTACTTGCAGTAGAAGGAAGATATTGATGAAGGCATCAGTAACAGGTGAGAAATGGTGCTCAGATTGGGGATACCAGCAGGAAATAGAGCAAGCATTTATAGCTGTAGAAAGTGTGTAAGGAATCAGGTTAGGATTAGAATTACATTAAACAGATTGTCTTTGTAGGATGCAGTGTTGTCATCCGTGTGATGACTGTTCAAGCAGTATTTTAAAGCTGCATCTGTGTATGTAATACAGATTTATGCATCACTGAGGCCTGTGAATTAGTGTTTGTATGTCTTGCAGATGTTTTATGTCATTACAGGTAGGTGCATCTTCAAAACCACACATGGCATTATTTGAGTTAGAGATTCAGAACCTAATTCGTATGTGTCAGCAGCATCTGATTGTCTTGCTCATGAATGCAGGGAAGGTTAGAAATTGCAGGAAAAGTTTTGTTCTACTTTGTGCAAGTGATATATTTGGACATTGCCACTATGAAAGCACATTTACTTTGGTACATGTTTCTTTTTTGGTAAAGCCTAGTTCTTTAAAGCTCTCGAATCATAATTTGATCCTCATTTTTCACTTGCCACATGTGCTACTTCTTCCTGCCCAGAAATTGTAAGCAAATACACTTTGGTTTTAGCGGGTTTTTTGATGACTGTAACCATAACTAATTAACTCATACTCTGTGCAAATACAGTTTCACAAAGTGGTGGATTTCTCTTGGGCTTTGTTTGACCAGTGTTCACTGGTACTAAGAGATTAGTTATGTAAAGTGCATGTTATCATTTTAGCTCTGCTGGCTGACACTCAACAGTTACAAACAGTGGAAAAGCATTCCCACCATGAGTTAGAACAGCACTGTTTAATAACAAATGAAAAAGCCACTGGAGGAAAAGTTATCCTCCATCATCTATGGCTATGAAATTTTGCTCCTGTATTTCTAGAAAAGTGTGTGGAAAAAGAGCATATACAGGTCAGAACTACTTGACTCTGTCATGATGTTGAGAATGTGCCACAATTAAATCATACATTGCTTCCTCTTTACACTTATCTTACCTCTCTGATGTGGGGTTAACATCGGGAAGGCATTCAGCTGCAATCTCTCTCCTGTGATCTCTGCATCTCCTCATATCACAATTTGGTATCCAGTTCATTCATAGTGTGATGTAGTTAAAAAAACATTTCCTAATTTCATTTTGCAGGGATGAGTGCTCTACAGATAATAGAAATTGCAATATTTAACTGTATAGAAAATGCCATATTAAACCTGCATTTAAAAAAGAATATGTTAATACAGAATGTTTTTAGAGGGTGCCAGTTTCAGAGTTGCAGTCTTAAGACAGTATTCTGGTATTTGTGGCATGGTTTGAAAAATCTGTGTGGGCTCCCTTTTTTTAAAAATTGCTTTGTGTAGTATTACTGAAAACTTACCTGAAGATTATTTTCTTTCTTTGTTGGTTTTTTTTTCCTGTGTGCTTGTGAAGGGGAGAGAACTCTAAAATAATTGATTCTTTAGTGAGGGTAAGGACTGGTGAACAGTTCATGTCTTAAAAATTCAATTTGATGGTGCCCAGTAGTTCCAAGATATGCATTCTTGCCAAGCTGGAGACTTGTGTGAATTAGCTTTACATTATTTTTGTGACTTTTTGGTGAGATTTCTCTTATTTCTTTACTTTACACTATATTTATAGTCATGAGAGCATCTTTTAAAAAATACATGTATGCACTTATACTTGTGATGATGTTTTATAGTATGTATGAAATAATAAGGGAAATATTAGAAGTTTTTTAGGTTTGCATAAGAAAGGGCATATAAAGCAATAACTAGTTTTGCTGTGATGTAACATGATTTTTTTTTTTAATTTCTGTGTCTGATTTCTCTCTCATTATTGGGAAGCCTTTAAGATAACAGGAATTTCAATGCACTAAAAAGTCCTGTAGGATAGCAACTGAAATTTATTTCCACACACGCTACCTCGTTATAGCAGTTTTTCTGATTCCATCTTGAACCTGTTCACTCATGGATAGTACTACTACCTTTAACTCAGTTTAAATGTGCTAGGTAGTGTCACAGTTACTAGGACGGGCAGTGATCCTGGTAGCAGAAGATATGTATGAATCTCAGATTTAATGCAGGATTGAAGAAGCATGGCAGCCGTTAGTCAGAATTACTGTTAATATGCAAATGTAAGATGATCTATGCAAAGGAGAAAAGCCTCCAGAATTTTTGTTTGCTCTGAACTTTTAAACATTTTCTAGTGTGATGTTAATATTCAAAGTAAATAGATCTAAACTGATAATTTATATTTTCAACTATTCATTTTCCCATTTTGTGTTCGGAAGTCTAATAAATTCCACCATTTGAGTTTCAGTCTATTAGAGAAAAAATAATATGCAAATAAAATATATATATTGTATTTTTATATACAACTCTACAAGGAAAATGCAAGTCATCGTCTGTACCAGTGCTGCTTCCATAATGCCAAACATCAGTGGTGACCAAACTTAATTTGCAGTATCCTATCATGCCACCATCTGGCCTAAAACAGGAGCTAGATGCTGTGGTAGTAAAATAACTGCACTATTTTTGGTCTATTCTTGCACTGTTATCAGCACCAGAGAGGTCTGCATTGCCTCCGGAGAAAGTTTTAGACTTCAAGAGTAGGTGTAGGTGCATTTCCTCAGCTAGAGTAGTCCAGTGCAGCTTTGTCCAAGAAGCTACAGACTGTAGGAAAGGTGCTTTAGTTGTAGTGGGGAGTTTGTGGTTGGGAGACAAGGCAGCCAAGTCTGGATACAATAATGTTGCCCTGTTTACTGCTGTTTACTGTTTATATGATTTGTTTTTAGAGCCTAGAGACTGAAGTGGCACAATGGGAATGGAGACAGAAGCTATGGTTGGTGCATTCTCTAATGACTTAAACCCTACTTACAAAATGTAACCTAAAATCCTGGCAGGGTTTCTATCCTCTAAATTGTTGCAGACAGAATTTCTGTACAGATGCAATATATGTTAGATCCTAAGTATGTATTTATCAGATGGAAAATCCAGTTCATGCTCTGTTCTGTGCTATATCCTTTTTCTGGACACATAGTTCTGTAAGAAGATTTCTGTGCTTGGACACTGTTTGGGCTGTGAGCACAGAACATGAATCATGCACTTGAAAGGATTGTTTTCAGATGTTTTTACTACAAGAAGGCCATATCAGAAAATGTTTGGCCTCAGTGGAAAAATTTCTAGGAAGTTAATTGGCATTCACATGCCACCTCATGGAGTTGCTCTAAATTGCTCAAGCCTGTTTGAGTGTCTCTTTATACTGCTATAGATTGTGTGCTGGAGAGGAAGAGCCACCCATGTTCTCAATAAATGGCATCACTGGTCTGTGGAGCTTGCAGTAAGTCCAAACTTTAGGCTTTTGTCATGCATTAATTTAGGAAACTCTAACCAAAGACTCTTCTGCTTTCTTCAAGAAAGATTGAAAGAAGAGGTCTGCCTCTCACTTAGAGAGTAAAATACCTTTCCAGTGCTTGGATTTATTCCATGATGATTTTCCATAAAAACTGGACTGTTTTTTCAAAAATGAGCAGCCCAAGACAGAAGCCATCATAAGTCAGTCACTGTCTCTTTCTTCCTCCCTAGCCTTGAATGCTGGATCCACTCATGCCTTTGGCTACCTGTTTTGCTGATAATTTGCCAGTTAACAGGTGGCAAGTCCCATGTTGCTGGATGTTATTAAATAAACAGTTTTCCAGATGGCTATAATATTACATCTTTAAATAAAAGTACACAAGCTTAGTGTCAGCATCTTATTTATGGAATGCTTTTGGCTCCTGAACTGCTTGTTGAAGTTGTTGTAAGCCATTTGGTCACTGAGAAGTAATTGTGTATTACTGTAGACAACAAGCTGTTTGCATTAATTAGCAATCAAAGCATATTGCCAAATGGGGAATAACATGTCTTTGACATCTCTGCAGATCCTGGTAACTGAAGCAGTGCAAAACCATGGATTCTCCTTTGCTGCATGTTTATAGTATGAACGTCCAGTCCATCTGCCCATATAACCATCTGCAAAATCACTAGGGCAACAGCTGGTAGAAATAAAATCTAAGGTTGGAGAAACAGCATATGAAGGTACAATGGAGTTTGTAGAAAGACTTTTGCAGTAAAAGTAGCTTTTGTGAGCATTTCATGCAGTTTCTCAAAGGAAAACTGTGAATGTCTTGTTTGTAAGCGTGCTCTTTTCACCAGTTAAGGAAGAGATGTAGTAAGTGTGATTGTAACTAATTTGAATCAGGTTTAGGGAAAAACAGTAAAGCATAGCAGAAGGGCAAACCTTCTGAAGATAGCACAGTAAGTTACCTTAGATGAGGCAATGTGTACAGACAATGGATGGTGCTGATCACATGGAATTAACCTCAGAAAGGATTAAAATCTTGCCATTCTGTCTCTCCCACTGTATTTTTGAAGGCATTGGAGCTAAAGTTTGTCTCTGGACAGCAATGTCTCCGCATGTTTGGATGTACTCTTACCTTGCTATTGCATGTGCTCTTAGATTGAACAGTTAGATGTGATAGTCTTTTTTTGTTAAAAATAGTTGAAAGTGTATTAAAAGACTAAGAAAAACTGCAAGAGATCGGAAACTGCTCCATGTGGATGAAGAAAAGTGAAGATTAAAAAATATAATATAATCTAGAATTGACAGTACAAATAATGCTATGGGGTTTTCCCTCTTTAGCCAGTTAGCTTTCCCCTTCCTTGGTAAGATAGGAATATTATGTGATATCAAGTGCATTCTAAACATAATTTGTATATGATATGCACTCAGAAGACCCTGAGATTCTTAGTATTTCTTGTGTAGAGCTGTTTCTCTTCCTCAACAAAGCTTTTTGAAAACGTTCTTATTAGTAGGAAAGTTTCACATGAAAAATCAGGAGTAAAGAATCCAGAGCACTCTGGACCTAGTGGCAAAAAATGTTCATGTGGAGGGTAGAAACTATGGGTTTAAAAGTTAGAATTGTGGAGCCTCACATGCTTCCTTGCTTGGTAGTAGCAGCTGCAATTTTTGGTCAGTTGTTCCTGTTTACCTTTTTTTGTCTGCTGACCAGAGAAGTATTTGTTGACAAAGTTTGTCAGGATTTGTATGTCTCTAGGAAAAATTAAATGTTAACTATATACTACATCCATTTGTCTTTTAAAATCAAATTAATTGTATAAGCTTAAGGTGCCTTTAAGGATTATCTTCCTAGACCTATGCAAAACAACTGCATGTGTCACTGGGAACTGTTGTGCTACTGTGGCGGATTGGAATAATTTTCTGTACGTGTTTTGTCGTGCAAGTGATAAGACCAGTTGTGACTCCAGTGCTTTGAAATATTGTGGCATTTTAAATTATTTAGTGAATGGGAATTGAGTGCTAAAATAGTTTGGGGGCCTTTTAAATAATCGGGAGATGTGTTTTGTTGCAGTAGCTACCAGAAACCAGCTAGAACAGCAGTACGCATATGAACCTAGGCGAGCATATTTGTACCTAGCTAGTAAGCATGGTTATTTGAAATCTAGTTGTGCCTGTGTGGCTTCTGCCTATTCTTTTGTGTTCTGTAGAGAGCAAAGATACAATGGGAGAGAGGAAAGAAAAAATACATTCAAGTGCAGATCAGTGCTTTGCATTTCAACTTCTTTGAAGGAATGCATGTATTGGGAAATGCATTTATTCATTTTTGCTTCAGAATTAAAAATATTTGCTGCTAAAATTGCCAGGTTCTGTGAGTTATTAAGCACAGTATGATGAACCCTTTGCAGAAAATAACTAGAATGTGATAGATGTCTGCAGAGGAAGCAAAGGAGCAAAACACATTAAAAAATAAATTAATGTATTGCAAAATAACCTTAGTTCCACTGCACAGAAATTTATAATTGCACTGATCTTGTTAAGCTGCTCTTCCAGAAGATGCTGCACATCCTATGCAGAAATACAGTATGATGATGAGTGTCATTTGAAATTAGGATCTTTCATATTCAGTGTTTTGCACATGCATTTAGCGTGTGCAGGCAGGGACATTTCAGTGAAGCATGATATCTTCTAGGCAGGAACAACAACTACCACCCGAGTTTTGGGGGTGTACTTTTGTAGTGCTTGGGAGTGTTGGCTCCTTTTTCTCCTTTTTTCTCCAAGATGTATTGCTTTTTTGTTTACTTTCAAAGGGCAGTGCACTGACATAATCTTTTAGCATCTTATTCATGACTCCAGGGTTACACTGGAGGCCAGGGCTGCATTCTTGACTCTTTGTGGCTTGCAAGGGAAGTATACAACTGAATTGATTTTGGAATAACTAAACAAATTTCTGTGATAGGATAAGCAAAGCTAAAACATCTTCACCAAAGGGTACAAACTCAGCATAACTGGCCAATAAATAAATAACAAAAAATCTCCCTTGCTCTGCTGTCTTTCAGGATAGCATCTTTTCTGGAATGTTTTTCACAGCTTCAGAGAATTCGCAGGTCTTAGCTGCATGTGATTTTTAGTTATAGATTCAAGACTTTTTACTCTTTCTTGGACAGCTTCTAGGGGAAACTGGTGTCCTGTGTATTCCCTAGGGAAAATGCAACTGTAAGCAGAGGAACAGTGTATGTTGATGAAGGATATTTAATAGGGGATCGTTGAGGGGTTTTTCTGCCAGTAATGCTTACATCTGAAAAAAGATCATGGACTCAGGCAGCTTTCTTGCCTGCTCAGGGAGATGTACAAAGCCACCTCTGAAGTTTGCTGAAAGATGAATATGTGCATGAGAGGTAACAGAGTAGCTCATCATCCCAGTGGCTGCAAAATTATATCATTAGCTGACAGAAGTGGAAAGCACTAAGGGAGGAGACTGGAGGGAGAAGGGTGAGCAACTAGGATCTCAGCACTGGCTGGGGCCATTGTGTTTGGAGGAGCTGACATATTGGTAGGCTGTCCTTGGATGTGAAACAACACTAAGACATTTGTTTAAATGCAAAGGTAGTCTAACCAAGCTAGCAGTCCTACCACAATACTACAGACATCTAGTCATAAAGACAGGTTGAATTAAGAATGCCACAGTGCCTTGAAAAGAGCTTCTCCATCTAGGGCTTGAAAAGAAGAGGGGTTTGGGGATTTTTTTTATTGTGTGTAAAAAATGTTTGCCTTCTGTTATTTTGGAAAATGCATTGGACTATTTCAGTTTTCTCTACATTTTTTTTGTTTGAATGATGACCTAAATTAAAAGGGAAAAAAAAAAAAAAAGAAATAAATGAATTTTAAACTGCTCCCAAAGTAAGTAAACTGAACTTTTCATTTTGGTCAAAGCAAAAGTTTTAGGCTTTGCTTCACCAAATTTATGACTGTGTCATTTTTCTAAAGACATGCTTATTTTCATGAAGGCTGAGTTGTAAAGGGGGAACATGTGTCTAAGAATGAGGTTCAGCTAGATGCTTTCAGCTTGCCTGGCTTTGATTGCCTGTCAGGAGCAACTATTGCTCTGTTACTGAACCTGTTAATGTCATTGATATGCTGTTCTGTTCCTCAGAAAAGTCCATCAGATACATTCAGATGTCCTCTTGGATGAAAAGCTACAGAAGTAGACAGGAGTGCCCCTGCTAACTCTTGCACTGTGGAGTGGGTGCAATTTTGCTTTTGAACTTCATAGGATACTATAATCTTATATCATTGTAGTGTCTTGAGCTTATACTAATCTTGGCACTCTTCCTCAGACCTGAAGGTTTTAGCTTTAAACAACTCATTCAATAGTTGAGATAATTCATAAAAACTATTATATTTTTGCTGCATACTTTTGTTCCCCTTTGTTTTTTTTTCTTGTCACACTTCATTGTGATGAAAACAATTTGTTTGCTGCTCTTGCTAGGGTAAGTTGCTCTGGCAGTGAAAATAAGATGCTATTTTCAGTGCCTCATTTGATCATCAACATAGACAGCCATCGACAAAATATTTACATTTTTCAGTGATGATTATGGATGAGGATGCATAAATCAAGGATGCTTTACCATTTTATAAGCTAAATTGACAAAGAGGAATTGAATCTGAAGTTTCGTTTAGAAAGTACCAAAATGACTCTGTGAACTCTAAGCATGACAATAAACACTGGAAACAGAAAAAAATCAAGGCTTTGTCTCCTTATATTAATTTATTTTTACTACTTTTCAGTTAATTCTTGCTAGTGTCTTCCATTGATGTTAGGCATAAAAGAAGGTAAAGTGTACCAGTTATCTTTATATCTAGATCAACAAAAATTCTCCACGCTCCAGTAATTTTCCAAAAATTGTTAAAATGAATTATTAAAATAGTGGTGGTCTGCACCACTTGAATGCTGACATGGGTTTGGTCTTGGTTCTAACTTTTTTTTCTTATCTAAAATTGTGGATTGGGCATATTACCAAAGTCTTGCTGATGGGCAAATTTAAATCTGCTTTTAGTTTTCCAACATTGTTAAAAAACAATTTAGCCAATTTATGTATTAGCTACAGTCTGGCATATCTCTGTAATTTCCAGTAAGTGAGGTCATGTTTTTAATTCTTTTGTGAGGTGGTCTTCCCTCCTAACTACTTTGAAAACTTTGATTTAAGAACAAATGTCTGTTTAGATGTATACTCTACCAGAAATTGATACTAGATACTTGTGAGAATTTTGGTGATTGCAATATCTACTGCCTTTAGACTCTTATATACGCTTCTATAATTATTTCATGTGTTCTAACAGGTGTTCATCTTTAAAACCTTGGGCTTCTTTTTTAATGAGCTATAAAGATGTAATTGTAGAATGGTCAAAAAGTACATAGCAAAAGAAAATGAAATACCATATATATTAGTCTAAAAATTCTTTAAGGATTATTCAGCCACTGTCTCCCATTCAACAATCCTATTTAGAAACAAACCAGCTGCCTCTCATAAGCCAGCTCAGTGCTTCATTTTGGTGACGGAAGTGCTTTCCCACAATAGGAAAGCAAAGTTTTCTAGCACTAGTGATACAATACAGTAAACACAGATAGTATGGAGTAGCCAGTCATTGTTTGTCACACTAATCTGTTGGTCTTGTGGGAGGTACAGAAAAACAAACTGGGTAAATGTACTTAATTCTTACACATTAGAAATGCCATTTTTTAAAACCTATATTTTGGTGCTGAAGTTGACAGTGTTGTGAAGAGATGGCTGAAACATAATAGCAGCAACTTGCTTCTGCTGATGGGAAAGCCTAGTTAATGTAGTTACACTAGTGTTGAATCCATAAGCAACACGTGATGTTGACTCAAGATGTCTTAATCCAGTGTGACTTACTCTAGTAATGCTACTCAAGTGCTCTGTCAACTTTATATACTTATGCAGTGGGCTGAGACTTGTATGGCTTTGGAACAGCTTCATGGATGCACCTGTCCATCTGCATAAATGGATCCCAGCTCTATTTTTTTAAATCATTTTAGTGTTTCTCAGGAAAGGACACAAGCTGTATGCCCCCATATGCTCTAAAACTTATGCGTTAGTATTGTTTTAACATCTCTTCTGAACAGAGAAACTTTCCTACACTGGAAACTTAAAAAGCAAGTACATGGGATCTGAATCTGGAATTTCCTGGATTCAGGTAAATGGTAACACAGAGTGAGCAGAAAACCGCAAGTTTCTGAGAGTGACGGGCACGTATACTGCGTGAGATGAAGTATTGAGCTTTTTTGAGGCTGGTGACCTTTTTCATTGTGGGGGGATGGTGTAAAACCTGACACCCTTTTCTCTGATTGTCTTTCACAAGAATAAAAAAAAAAACCTTTAATCAGACAAGCAGAAATGCTTTTTTTTTTGGTTTTGAAATGTTCTACATTTGATTGCACACACTAACTTAGAAAAATTTCTACAGAGCCAGAATGCCAGGGTTTATCTGAAATTATGCAGAATTGGTTTCAATATGTGTTTTAAAATAAGAGTATAAAGGTTTCACTATCTTTAGGTAGGAGCAAGTTACTTCTCTCTGCTGGTAATTGTATCTGGTAATTATTGTGAGGGAAATAAAAAATGCCTCCTGTATCTTTTGGTCACAGCTATGTCTTCCAATATGCGCCTTTAACGTTTCCTTTTTTCCAGTCGGTGCTGTGTTTAGCATGGAAGCGCTATGTGCGTTATCAGTATGCCCAACATGCATCAGTTTTATAAAGTGTATCATTCATGAGCCACATTGAAACCCAGATTGTTGAAGGGTATAAACACAGAGAGAGCTAATATTCTTTAAGCTAAAATAAAATTATTTTGATATAAGACAACTTCTGGCAGGGTACCTTCTGTCCTTCCTGCAGCAAAATAATGGCTTTTGTCACTTGTTTTTAATTTCAAACTGGCATGCTGGAAGTATCTATTTCAAAGATGAAGGAAAAGTAAGACAAAAAGAGATTGTTACTTTCCCCAAATCAGTTTGATTTCTGTCATTACAAAACAATACCTTTACAGAAGATGTCTCTGAAAACCAGCCAGCACTATGACAGATAAGTTATAGCTGGTCTGATTATTCATGCAGATATCAGCAGGTTATTCCAAGAGGGCTTTATTTCATATTGTTAAAGCTATTCTCTAAAAGAAACAGTAATCTTTTTGATGAGCGTGGGGAACAATTTCTTCAATACCAATTCAATTTATTTGGACCCTCTGATTGGTGCTTTCAGCTAGATCTCTAAGCACAATATTAATTATTCATTAAGGTACTTGAAGGGAGAATATTTGCATAGCCATACTGTCAAAATTGATGAGGCTTTGCGTATGCACCACAGGAATAGCTTTCAACCTAGTGCTAAAACTAGAGATGATACTAATAAAATTGTTAAAAAATTATCTAAAAAGCCAACAATAATTTGAACTTTCTTGTAACCACAGCACATTTATTTTTATAGTCCCCACATGTCCTATTGAGAGATCATGAAAATATTCTTCCTACAGCTGGTCATGTGGGTATAGAATAAAAAAAAAAACCCTCAAGAACATTTGTACAATAAAAGGTCATAATAGGAATAATAGATAGTAAAAAGGAAGAAAGAGGTTTTGTGTGAGTGGGAGGAAAGAGTAAACCTGGCATTTAATATACTTATATCCATTTGGAAACACTCAGACTGGTTTTATGGGAAATAACGTTCTGTTGATATACACATAGGTGGGCAAAGGGTCATCTGGCTACTAAGAGATTGGGAACTTCTCTTTGTTTGCGCATATTAAGGTGCAGTTACTTCGAAAAAGGTAAATTTAAAAAAAAATCAAACATTTAAAAAATAATAAAAATATCTAAAAAAATCTTGACAATCAGGAAAGCTGCAAAGTGGCTATACTATGACCTGGCTGCAGTTCCCACAGCTCTTTTTCAGATGAGGGAATCAGGCTGGAATATGCTTGAGCTTTTAATCTTACCTTATCCCTTTCTCCCGGACCTTGAGCTGTGCACGGAAGAAGCTCTTACTTCACACCGCACAGAAACAGAAAGGAGCGACTTTAGGAGCCATTGTCTGAGTTTCAAAGTATTTAATTCACTTTCTCAGTATCCAGTACTCTAGAAACACTGATGGGTTCAGACTTTCTAAGATGACATCCTTGCTAGCAGAGAAGGAAAGGATGTTCCAAGTTCTTGAGCTTAGGGGAACAGTGTCATAAATTTTGGTAAACATTGGACTAGAATTGGTTGGTTTGCCAAAAAGCAGGCTTAGCAACCACTGAAGTAGATAGCTAAAACTCCGATGAGAGAGTTGAATTTTTACTCACAAGGATGTAATAACATTTGTAGAATCATCTTTCAGAAGGTGCTAATGCACATATAGGAAAAAACTGACCCCTTGCTAACTACTACTCAAGCTAGTCCTTTTGCTAAATCAGTGCAAGTTTTTAATTTTGTTACGGAAGTTCTGCCTTTGCAGTTAGTCTAAAGGGGTTGTACTGCATGTACCTTCTTGGGATCCAACAGGAAATAGTGCTCTGGTCTATGATATCAGAAATAGTATGTAGTCAAAGCGGGGATCATAATGGAGATGTGTCCCTTACGTGGCTTATTTCTGCATAAAGCTTTGTCTTTGAGACCCTCTTTCTGTATTGATATGAACAGAAGTGGAGGTGATGCATGCATGACATGTCTGAGCCCCAAAGGTTATATAGCTTTCCTTGTTCAGAGTTAAAACACTGGAAATACCAAGAGTGAGTCGAGAACAGCATAGACCCTTTGTGATTTATTACATATCCACAGCAACTTATATCTGCAGTTTTATTGAGACCCTCAAGATATTGTGCTTTTATTTAAAACTAAAGGTCTGAACTGTAGAGTCACGTGAATACGTGACTTTTTTGCTTATTTTTAAGCAAGCTGAACTTCAGGCCTTCATGATAAACTTCAGCCATAATTATTAAAAGCAGAAGGCAAATTGTTTTAAAGCTTATGGGTTTTTTAAGCCAATGCAGATAGATGCTGTATTGCATTGCATACTTAGAAAAAGATTCTTTACCTGTTTATGAATTTACATGCACCTCTGTGAAGTGAAAACTTTTTTTACTGAAAACACAAAATTATACCAGAAGTCTTTTACTAAATATAAGGGATGAAAGGTAAGGAAATATTGCATAGCTTCACTGTTTATGCACTATTTATTTTTAATTCTGTTTTTAATTTTACTTCAACACCTTTTGGAAAAAATAGTGAATTCATGATATTAAAACCATTAGAAATGTAAAATATAGTATCAGAACAATCTCAGGTCAGTTTTAGCACAATTCTGTTGAATCTTAAAATATGTGATTACACCAGAAAACTAATTTTGGTGCAGATCTATGGAGAAACCATTACAATATAAACTGAACTGTTGCCAAATCAATTATGCTTTCATTATAAAAAAGATTAGAATTAAACAGAAAATAATATGCCTAGTTCAGAAGCAAACCCAGAAATTAAAGTAATTCCTAGTTGAGTGCTATAGGGTTTTTAAGCTCAGCTTTGTCATGTCTTGGGAATTGCAGAGCAAATATATTTGATGATGCAAGGTTTGGAAATTTCTTAATATGCCAAGATACAAAGGATCAGAGGCCAGATACTGCAGTAGGTCAACTTTAATTTCAAGTGTTCTTGCTTTTGTACATTAGTCTAAAGTTTTCAGTCTCATGGAATGAATTTGGATGTTCAATTTGCATTGTAACTAAGGGCAATCCAGCATCCCAATCCCTTGAGAGTCTTTGAAAATATTATAATCTTATAAAAAATATCATTTACTTTGTTTTTACCTTTAGCCGTTCTATACACAACGTCAGTATCATTAAAATGCTATTTAAAGTGAGCCTGACTATATTGGGATTCTGTTTTGAAACAAGGGCTGAATATAATTGAAGATATTAAGAGAGTGTGAGACTGATTGTAATGAATGTTAGAAAAGGCGTATATACAAGTCCTGTGCTAGAATAGGAAGGCACCTTAACAATGGAATTGGAAAAATGCAGTGCTACATTATAAGAGAATATGAATTTCATCAGTATTCATAACATATGCTGATATTCCATCAGTGAAACGCTGCTGTAAGCATCAGCCCATTTGCATGCAGAGCAATACTCTCTTAAATAGGAAAATAAATGAGGAGTTAGTCCTGATATGGGAAATGTTTCAGACTATTTCCCTACGTTCAAAATTCAGCAGCCTTGGTATGATTGCTGATTTCCAAATTTTTAAAGAAATAACCATGAGATGAAGTAAACATAAATGAAATCAAAATAAATATTTCAAGTAAGTTTTGATAATCATTTGGGATTTCATCCGAAGGCACTATTAGATCTCAAAGCTGTTACACTGCATGTCCTCTCCTTTACTTTTCCCCTCTCACTTTTCCCCTCTCCTTTCTTCCAACATAAAGTCTTTAGAAAACATGCCCCTCAAGATCTTGCAAGCAACCCAAAATATCCAAAATGTCTTGGATTGCCTCTACTTGGGTTGGACAACTTAAGCTGAATTTACCTCTCTGATCCACATTGATTTAAAATGTACAAACCAGCTGTATTTCTGTTGCTTGTACAGATCCTACTGGCTACACATCTATGCTTCTCTGAAAAGAAACAATTTTCTTAGACACTTCTTCATCCTGAATTTGTTTTTCTGTGGATTTTTTTTTTGTGGCTAAAATTTACAGAGATCTTGGACTGTGTGCAGACATATTAGGGTAGAGTCATCCTTAGCTTTTACTCAGTCAACACTTTAAGATTAACTACCTATAGTTCAAGGCTGTGCTGATTAGGCTGTCGTTGCTAATACCTTCTAATAGCGTACTTCAGAATTCAAGCTGAGCTTAGCCTGCATGGCTGATTTCACCTATTGAAAGAGCTACAACTGCTACAATTGGAATTGAATCTGACATCAAAAGTCATCCAGATGCCCGTTAGCTAATAGGAAAGTGTGAACCAAGTTTACCAGTGAGTGAAAGACACATGCTTACATACAGATGTTACAGACCTATCCTTTAGCTTTAATAAAATGGTGTTTTAGAACAAAATCCACCACAAGTATCTTAAGACATGTGTCTGTAATAGTAGTGAGCAGAAATTTCAATGTTCCCTTTTGACTGTGTGATAGAAACATTTATAAAACTGGTATAACTTAACAGAGAAAAGGAATCGGTACACTTTTGCATATTGTTCACTTAATAGAGTGCATCTAAAGGGTAATAGATGAACTGAGGACATGAATATTATCCTTTAGCGAGATATTTTGTTAGAAATAATTCAGATTCCTTAGGGAGATTAAGTAGATTAAAAAAAGTTAATGATTGTGTTTATGGAATTAAAGAGTTTTAAACTCTGTTATCAATCTAGGCAAAATGAGTATGATTTGACATGAGATCATTTGGCTATTTCTGTACAATTCTATACTGTGTCTCCAAAGCCCAAACTCAAAACTGGAACCTCAGAAGTGGAAATCTTCACATTTATGGAAATAATGTGAATGTTGGAACATCCCCATGTTTTGTGGTTGTGATATGGTGAAATGTCAGTGTCCATAAGGGTAAATATCTTGGATGAAGAGCTTCATCAGGATATTAATACTGCTTTAATTTGTAATTAATTTTACTGCTGCCAAATGTCAATATGAACCCTAACCTCAGGTATGCTTCCAATCTAAATTCTCATTTAAATCTAACTTTCTCTGGATCTGTACTGCCTCATTGACTGATCTGACATAACTACCAAATGTGGCACAAATATTTAATGTTTAAAAGTACTTTGTTTTGAGAAAAAAAACATGTGAAACTTTAGGAGGAAATACCTGCACTGAACAGATTTCCTCTTTAAAACAATAAGATTTTCATTTAAATAAACCTGAAAATAAATATGTCTGGGCAGCCTGTACTTTGCAATTTCCCCTAAGGATATAGTAGTCATTATAATTAACAAATCTTTAGTAACCAAAGATGGAGGAGTTAACCTCTGCAAATACCATGGCATATTTTCATGGAAGTGTTTGAGACTTGCTGGAAAAAAAAAGAAAAATAAAAAGAAAGGTTAAAATAGTCTAGTCTGCAGCTAAAAGAGCCAGTGTTTCCTTGCAGATGACCTCTACTTTCAAACTACCCTATTTTCCCTTTCTTTTGGCAGAAGCTGAAGAAAACCACCCCTTATTTAACTGAATGTTCAAGGGAGCTTAGTTGTGATCTTTTAAATGAGTTTCTTCATCAGAAGATTCTGAGTTACATACTGAAAGCACGTTCCTCTAATAACTTTGCATAATAGTGCTGGTATGATGGTCTCTGTTGGTGTCTGAATCTATCTTGATATTGTTTCCAAAGCCAGCACTGCTTTGGAACTTTCAGATAACATTTCCATGGCTAATTGGCTTTATGCCATGATGCAGTATCAAGCTAAATAGGTTAATTATTTTCTGCATTTATTGTTATTGCTTTACAACAAGTACTTATTAGTATTTGAACAGAAGGAACTTAAAAGTCACAAATGCAGCTAGGAGTCAAAATACAGGTGGGAAGGAGAGGATCTTCAGAAAGGGTCCACATGTTTGTAGTACTGACTAGTACTCCCAAATAGAATTTATCTAGAAGTTACCTCTTAATGCTGCTGACTTGAGGACTGTTTATTCATTTTGGTAGATGTGACTATTTTACAGGTTTTTTGCAATTGTTAAGACAGTGTCAGCACTTCTATTACATATTCTTCTCTCCATGCTCCCTCTACAAGCACGCTACTAGGAAATATTGCAGCCTTTCTCTGTCAGGATCATCGTAACCTCCACAAGATTAGCATTGTATACTTTCCTAGGTTACAGGACTCTCAGACTCTATAGATGCCTCAAGCCACTAATGCTGACATAGGTTAATTTTTTAGCTGCCATGGAAGATTATTTCCTATTTTGTGAATCTATTTTATGCAAGCAAAACGGCCATGATTATGATCTTACTGAGCTGCTGTAAATTAGAAGACATTATGGAGAAACAGATAGGAATTAGGAAGAGTTTTATGAGTTTAACAATATCA
Source organism: Strix aluco (assembly GCF_031877795.1). Classification (NCBI taxonomy): domain Eukaryota; kingdom Metazoa; phylum Chordata; class Aves; order Strigiformes; family Strigidae; genus Strix; species Strix aluco. Next base: position 24,068,229 of record NC_133942.1, on the reverse strand, counting down.
GTTTACTGTTAAAATAGTAAAACCCAAATGGGAATCATGTGTGCTGTACATCTTGTAATATGTATATATTCTCTCTTAAAATTATATGTGAGTTGAAATTAATGAATAATTACAAATAAGGGTTTTTTTTAATATGCAGTTAGCTCATTGGCATTTAGTTTATTGTCATTTATCGTTAAAAGTCTCCCTATAAAGTATTTTGAGGTTTATCTCTTCTAGTCTTTTCTGTTGAAGCTGTTCAATGTTCTATGAATAATTTCTGGAGTCAGGTGTCTACTCACCTACAGCATAGCTGAGCTCCCTAAAAGTCTGCACTTCTCTCTGTGCTCCAATAAATATCTTATTAACCTCATCCTCTGAGAGATGGGAGATCTGGGTTTGGTTTCCATCTCCAGCATCGAAAGAAAGGAATCTTTATTCTGTGGGTTTTGGAAATATGGCAAAACCAGAAAGTGGGTCACAAAAGGCCTGCCTGCCTAATGGATTTGGCCCTACAGGGAAGCTGGATGGTGGACAGTCTAACCTATGAGTACTGTTCTCATCCTTGGCTTGGGAGAAACAATAAGCAGCTTAGTATTGAGCAGCCTCAGGCTGTCTGTGCTTGTTCAGTGGCTGAAATTTAAAAGACTTTATCGGCAGGAACTAAAGTGAGGTAAGTGTGCCTCCAGGGTCTAACAAGTGTGTCAAGGGACTAAGTTCTGCTTTTGCACCTAATCATTATAGGTGATGGTACAGAATGTCTCTCCTGTGATGTAATGTGATTAGCTGGTAGTGGAAAATTTTTCTAGGTTTATAGCGCTTTGTCAGGATTTGGTGGGCACAATAATTTCTGGATTTTTTTTCCTGCAACTTGTCCTAATGCTTCACATTTGAGTGTGGTATCTGAAAATGCTGTTGTGGTGCCAAGAGACATTTTATTTCCAGGTTCTGTGTTAACATTTCTGGAAATATATTCTGCCAAAGGCAGTAATTAACATACTCGGGCAATCTACTGCATGCATCAGCGAGCTGAAATAGTTTGCTGTATTCATTTCCCTGATTTAATGGGTCTGCCCAAAGCCCCTGGAGGATGGTTAAAATAGCTGCCTTTAGATTCTGGCTCTCAGTACTAGTCCTTAGTAGACTGACTTTGTGTATCAGGACTGCCTCCTCCTGGATGAATTTAATCTGAGGTAGAGGAAAGACACGTACACAAACAAGTAACCTTGGGAGAAGCCAAGGTGTGACTATGTGATATGCAATGAATTACCTCCTCCCTTTCCAGACATGAAGAAGCTGTGTGAGGAATAAGCCTTCCCTCTCATTTTTTTTTTTTTTGTAGTGTGAGGGCCTATATCCAGGTACGAAGTAGTAGATGTGCTTTACATCCATTCTTAGCTTAATCTGTAGTTTCTTGTCCATATGTCCACACCAACAAGTGCATGTTGATTACTGATGGTCTAAAAATTACCCAGACAAAAGAAGTATTTATAAATACAACCATTTCATAGAAAGTGATTTTTCTCTCCTGATGTAGAATACATCCTGCATTGGGAATTCTGAGAAAATTATATGGGATCTGAACTGGATATGGGAAACTTAGACACAAACCTAACCAAGAAGCAAAGTAGTTAAAGTGTAACAATGCTCCTAGCCTGTTTCTGTCCCAAATAAATATGTTTTATCTTCATTTCTGGGTACTTGACTTTGTATCTTTACTGAAGTTCTTCTGTATTATTTAGTATATTTTCCTTGCATAGAAAAATGTTATGATAGAGTCTTTGATTGTCCGTGTATTACAGTGAAAAAATCTGGGGACACAATGTCATATTTTTACATTAACCACTTCCCTTAATGCTCCCCTCTCTGATCCTGCATTAGTCAATTTAAGAATATGTTTCCAGTGAGATGGGAAATCCTGTCCTGTTCTCTCCACCACCTATCTCTGGCTGCAGATTCCTGACTACTTCCTTTGTGCTAGCCTTAGTGTTTTTATGGCTGCTCAGTATGTTAAATCAGCACTCTGACAGATGGGTTTTTTTCTTATTTGATTTTTGGACTGACTGCAGTAAGCTATGATGCTACATCCTGACTGATCTGTATTTAAGTAAGAGTTAAAATTTGTCTTCAACCCATCTACAGGAAATCTGCGGTTGCTCACAGATTTTTCTTAATCTAAAAGGTAAAGAAATCTCCAGGTTCTAGATACCAGCCTTAGTCAGCAATCTTCCTCTCCCTCCTTGGTGGGTAGATTTTAAAGGAAGTGACTCAAGGAAAGAAACCAGAAGGAGATGTAGAAATTAAACTGGGCAAGACAGACAGAGTTTTTAAAATGAAGAATGCTGGCAGAAAGGACAGCTTGGTTCCTGAATTACAGATGAGGAATCCATGTCTGACTGTGGTGTTGGTTCCTCGAGATTGTTTGTACAGTTAAAGCACTGTGATAGCTGGGTCCAGTCTCCTAGTCGGAAAGCGCGTGAAGCAACTCCACTCCAGAACTATGTCTGTGGCTGGCTAGCTAAGGGGATGATTCATCAAGGTTTGGGAAGCAGCCAGACTTCGTGAGCAGGAAGACCCCTGTGGCACACTAATCTGTGACAGCCTCAGTCACTCATTCTAATGGAAGCAAGAAGGGATACTTTCCTTGCAATTTGCCTTGAAATCATTCTCCTTTACATGCAAAACAACATCAGTATCATAAACTCAGGTGCCATCTGAGCTTGGAGAAACTTGGTGTGACTGTGCTAAAACGGCATTCTGAACACATTAGCAGCAATAAATATATTTGGCAGTATACAAGTCCTGAACTGCAACTGCCAGTTGAATTTGTATCTTAAATATACATTGGTGAGGTCTCTAATGACACATGCTTACTTGTCAAGAGGTTCCATTGTCTTGTGAGGCTGTGATACATCAACTGAGGTCATGATTGGATTTGTCTGCGAGTCAGTTATGCTGAGCTTGCCAAAATTATGTTGGTATAAATGAGAGGGGTGGCTTTCATTTGGGGGCAGTCACTTAGTACTCTCACTTCCAGTTTGGTCAGTATAAAACATTTTTCACTCTCATAGGAAAACTATGCTTCATAAATTCTCACAATAAATGAAAAATGAAATTTCATCCTCTATTTCTTACTAAAACGGGTGCACTGAAGTATGATCTGGGGAATTATTTAATAGTGTGTGATACCAGGAGTAACACAAATTAAATTAAGTTTGCATCACTTTTAATTCTGCACAGAATGAAGTCCACAGAAGTACAGGACCGCTAACAAGGTTTGGAGAAACAGTTCCTTTGCTGTTAAATTGCAACTTTTCATAAATATGTTTTTTTCAAAAGAAATGCAAAAGTAAAAATTGAAAGCAGGAGGAACTTTGTGGCTAAAAAGATAATCTTGCAGAATGGTTGATCAAACAATTTCCGACAAGACACTGCATTTTGATGAGTCAGAGACTAGGTGTATGAAGGAAGCCAGAATTACCTTTTGTTAGAGAAATTAAAAGACAGCAGGGAAAGGCAGACTTCTGTGTGGAGATCATTCATCAAGAGAATGTAAAATACTAGAGAAGAGAGTGGAATAAACAGAGATCATGTTCAAACTGTCCTAACTTTTTGGTCCTCAGGGAAAACAAAAACAAACCTCAAAATATTCCAACTGATGGTGCTGTTCATATTCTGGAAACAACTTATGATGAAGCAATGTTTGGCAATGAGAAGAAATTTGAAGAGCTACAGTAGATCACATTATTTTGCAGAAGCTTGCAAATGTTGATAGAGTGTGAGCAGGTTAGTTAAAGGGTTTAATGATGACTTCAGCTGAGAGGAATTCCTTCATTAAATCAATGGACACCATTGTAGCAGGTGATGCTACAATGCTACCAGTCTGAATGTAAATGGGACAGTTGTTAACTTTAAAGTGGATGTAAGTGCTAGAGTCAAATGCTGTGCCAGAAATTATGTTGTGGAAATTCTAAAGAAAATAATACATTGGAAGTTGACTGAATGAAACTCAAGATTAGGGCTTTGAATACTAAGACTATAATGGAAGAACTATGTGACAAAATACAAAAAAATGAAATAAAATATTATAATAACATCATATTGGCTAAAAATACATATGAAAACCATTGGTGTGATCATAATGGCACAGTCTTTGGAACAGAAATGGCTAAGACAATTGAGAGAGAGTTTGAGGACACTTTCAGGAGATAGGGAAGCTTCCACAAGAATATAGGAGTGATCTAGATGAGCCCATTCCACACTTCATTCTTTTAGCAAGGGTGAAAAGATCTTGAAAAGCTCATATATTGAGAATTGAAGGAGGAATAAAAGTCTAACTTCCTGGGAAGACTGTCATGGAAAGTATACCCCATCAATTATCTGAATGCTGATTAAATAATGAACATCACAGTTGTTACTTTTGCCTCTGAACTGTGTTCTCCTGGATAAATGAAAGGGTAAAGGACAACCTTCAGCCTTTTAAGCTAAGATGTCATATGCTTTTTGAGCAGAAAAATTTGATATATGCCTCAGCGTCCAGTCTTTTTGGAAACCAACCATCAGTGTTGTAAAATCCTTATTACCAGCAAAGCACTGGAGAAAGTTCCCTTAATTACCTCCATCTCCATGAGATACTACTATGATACTAGTTCCTTTTCTGCTGAGGCACAGGAAAGAAGATATGAAGCTGGAAGATCAAGTATTTATATCTATTTGTTCTTAGAACAAGACAAATTAGCTGTAGATATTTTTCTATCTATCTCTGCAACATTTGATACAGACAGCTATGGATTCCTGCTATCCTATCTCAGACATATGACAAGAAAATCTCTTTCTCATTGTGTTGAATATGAGTCCTTACAATAGATACATTCATTGCAAGGTTATCTTAATGCTTACTCTCTGATCTTATTTTTCAACCAATAGGGTTCTGTTCTTGCTTGGCTACAGATAAAAGATTAAACACTGTCTATGAAGTTTAACCTTCTTCCGTAGGATGCTCTGACTTCCAGAATAATACATTCTTCTAGTGGGTGCTTCAGATTGAACAATGGATGAGAGTACAATGAGTTCAGAAAAGATGGACAAGTATCCCTTCATCCTGCAGCTGTAACTGTGGCTTTTCATTACCTTGGAAGTCTCCCTGTGGTAGGAAAAAATTACATTACTGTTGAACTGCTAATGTCTTTGGCCACATGGATGTGGGCAACACACAGAAACATAAACATTTTCTTAACAACATCATCATAACTCTGCAGAATGCTCTTTGCCATTAAGGCATACAAACCTGATGTTTCCTTATAAATAAGCAAAGAAACATTTTTTTATATATTTCTGTATAATTTTCTTTTCACAATATTTGCATACAGACAATGTTTTAGGACTTAAATGTGGTTAGGAGATATGGTATCTGCATGAAATCTATATTTACAATAAATTTAAGAAGTGCATCTCTGAACATTTCTTTTTGTGCATCAGTTGTTATATTTTCTTCATTCGTATTAGAGAGGTATTTCAGTTGTATGATCAAAATTTGCTGAACTGTAGTTTATAGCACACAATTAACAGCTGTTAAATAGGATTATTGCAGGCTGTTATCTTCATGTAGCATCGATTCAAATGCTAATTTCACTCAATTTACTGCTCATAAGACCACCCTACTGCCAGGTACACTGTACTCATGATGAATAACAAAATATATCTGAAAAAAATATAACCTATTTAAAATATCTGTCAGTAGAATTTGTGGCCTGGTTTGCAGGTCCTTGGCACAGGTCAGAATTGAAGAGTGGAGTGCTGTGTGCATGAGGAAGGGGTAGAGTCAGGCCTAGCCCAACCAAAGTGTGAAAAAATGACATTTCCTAGTGTTTCTTTGACTGTGATGATAAATACAGTTTTGGTAATGTAAACAAATCATGCTTTTCACCTTTGATTGTTTCACCTCTTGAAGAATGACATTCATGCTGGGAGATATGATAGAATAAGAGTCATCTTTGAGTGGTGTGCTGTGTCTAAATGTTGCACATCTGAAGAACTGCAGTTTAAAATTCAAAGTACCCCTTTTTCACGGTAAGTTAACTATCATTTCCTTCTCTCTATCAACCTTTTCCTCCTTCCATATTTCAGATATGGCCAACAGTAGATGCTTCCGTCTTTCCAGGTTCACCTCAGGATGCAATAATTTTCTAAGCTTTGCTGTGGGGATGGTGGTGTCATGGGAAGGCAATATTCCCCTTCCTGCCCTTTACTGCATATTTCCATTGTCAGACTTCAACTGGTAGTAGCAGTCATACATATTGATCAATCTGACAGGAAAATAAAGCCTCAGAAAGACATTTCTGGTGAAATAGGTCCCTGCGTTAGGTCTCTGCAGCCACAAAGCAGTCAGCAAGAATGTATAATGGTTGGACACTGAGATTGCTGTTTTGGAACAGTACAGGCTTAGACTGGCCCCTCAGAACCACCTGGAAAGCTATACCCCTAAACTGTGATTTCTCATTAAATTTTGTTTCATCTTTACAGATGGTATACGTGGTCCCTTGGTATCCACACTAAGATCTTGGAAATGGTTCTTTGAATGCTTCTACACAAAGGAGTACTGTGTATTTTAAAGGAGAGTTTGCTAAGTTTATGCAGGAATATTATATATAAACAATTCTTAATATTCTTACCTCTAATGCTTGTGAAGGCAGCAAGATACTTTTAAAAGGTATTTCTCTTAGGTTCAACTTCTGTGCTGTTGTCCCTGTCGTTTGGTAAATTTCTACATTTACAGGTTGGTTAATACTGTCAAATGTTGCGTAAGGAGAATTTTAACTACTCTCTGAATAGGAATGAAAGGAAGAAAGAAAAAAGATTGCCTTGTACTTTCAGTTTTACTGTTGTCTCACAATGTCTATAGAGAAAATTATCTTTCATATCTAACAAACAAAAAAGTATGTATAAAGTAATAAGCTTACTGCTACTGCAGTGAAAGTCCATGTAATAAAATAGGATATGTTATATATTCATTCTAATTCTTCTGCTGATTAGCAACTTGTAAGGTATTTATTAGATGTTCTATAGTTAAACTTTAGACCTGGCTTTCTAATTAAATCCTTGGCAATAGTTATAGTAAGTGAAAATATTAAACCTAATTTTATTTTCAATAGTCTTGTATAGCTCAGAGACCCACAAAACTACAGCAATATTCTTTCATGTAATGCTTCTCAGATTCTTCCTAAATTTTATTTAAGTAGGTCACAACGGGGGAAATTAAAAGCTTATCTCAATGCATAAAATAGTAATAAAAATTGAATGAAGTATCACTGGAAACTGTCAGACCTCTCCAGTTTAAATAAATGTAATCAATCACGTCAGCATGACATTTTCTTCACCACGTAGACAGCAATGCATTGTTCTTAATTACATCCAGATTTGTAACATAGGAAAATTAATGACTAAAGAATTACAGTTGCTATTTAGTGCTCAGAAAGTCTTATTAGGATAAAAAGTTTAAGATCTTGTTTTCATACGGGTTGAGACTTGTTGTGGTCTTGTGCCAGCATGTCTTACACTTGCATTACAAACAGTGTTCATCTTTACCATTCAATACAATGGAAAAGTAAAACATCTGTGGGCTTTCAACAGTTAAGGACCAAAACATAATGAGGGGTGATAAATGCATGGGTGATAAATGCATGGCTGTCTGATTATAACTACTAGAAGAGGAATATATTCAATGTACAGTTTTGCAGAAATAAATTTCATTTCTCACTTGCTCTGCAGAGTAACAAACAGTTATGTTAAATAAAAATTATTTTTAAGTAGTCTGTGGTTTAGAGGACATAAATAATCATATGTTTTAGGATTGTGCCACTTGTTAGACACAAGAGGTAGGTAAATTTTTACTAAACCAACAATTTTCTGATAAATTAAGCCTGTTTTCTATTCATGAAATATCCAAAAGCAGACTTTGATTTTGATTGTTTGTAATCATTTGAAAAACACTTTATTCTCTCTGTGGATTGATTGTTAAGTGTTTGCTTTATTTAGAAGCTACTTTTTATTTATAATAAGTGACCAGTTATGTAAGGCTCACCTATTTTCCTCTGCTTGTGGAAGATAGAAACTTCTTACACTAAAGAGGAGCAAAATTATTACTAATGACAGATACCTATATTTGTCTCTAAGTCCCTCTTTCATGTCTGAAATACAAAATGAAGAATAGCTACTCTCCAATATCTTTGAACAAAAAAATCACTCACATCTGTACTCCTGACGAAACAAACAAATCCAAGTTCAGGTACAGCTGAATAAAAAAATGTTTGGGAACTGACTAGAAGGATGCAGATAATCATTTATCTCAGTCTTGCTGTTAACTCCACAGGGTGTATTAATGTTCCCCTTGAAGTCATCTGAACTTTCATTTAAGAGAAATCCTTGAAAATAGATCCTCTGTGGGAGTGGCTCATAGCCTGATCAAGTGTCTCTTGGAGATGATGAAAGTCCTGCAGAGACCTTTGGCAGAGGCTGTGTATTAGAGGAGTAGCATGTGGCACTTAACCCATCTTGACGCAGGCAAAAGTAGCTGTCTTGGTATACAGTTTATATTCTTGTGCCTTTTTGAGTGAAATCTTGCTCACGGTTATTTTTGTAGCTCAGCGCAAAATGAAAACTTCGAGGGCCTAGAGCCTGTCTTCAGATATTTGTTAATGGATGCCATTGACTTAGTAGTCTTTGAAATTCTAGCCTTTCTTAATGTGCAAGTCAGATTTTATTACTGGGATAGGGAGATAAGCTCTAGCAGCAAAGACTTGTAGAGAAAACATGGTGTGTTTTAGCACCATAAAAAACTCTAAAACCTTTGAAACCAATAGAGAAATTAATAAATACAGCTCCACAAAACTTTAGCTGACTCTTCAGTCTGCAAGTAAAGAGACCTTTCACTCAAGTAATACAGATATAGTGCAAGTAAGCTTATACTTAGTACTAGATTCCATGATTGTCAAGAGCTATGCCATAGGCAAAACAGGTTGGGTGAGAGGAAGTCATCTTTGGATCTTAGCACTAATCAGAACTGCAGCAGTGTGAATCTGTCAACATTAACTATAAGTGTAATTAGAAATGTTACATTGTATGTGTTTACATTAGGTGGTGTATGGCACAGTACATTGTGAAAATGTACAATTAAAAATATCATAACAGTATAGAGGCAGAGTGGAGGAAGAATGATGGCAGTTAGGGCATGAGACAAAGCTACTAGAAGTCTGGATTCATGCTTATTCTTTGACCTATGTAATTAAAAAAAAAATCTCATTTTTTAAAATATGTAATTAATAAGAATAGTTAGTGTTTTTCCTTTACTTGCAAACATCTATTTGAAACTTATCAGAACAGTGATTATTTCCATTACATCTTTGTACAGATCTGAAAAAAGACAGGGTCATGATACTGTAATTTCAAAATTAGAACACATTCTTTGTTAGAGACATTAAACAGAATCCTTGAAAGAATGCATATTGCATCTTATAGTGATAGCTGGCAAAGATTAAGGATGAAATTTCAACTGAATTGACATTATTGTCAAAGCTCCCAGTGGTTTCAAGATGCCCAAGATTTCAGCCTGCATATTTCAGAAGTGTCCTGAAAAACACCTCAGACTGCTATCACAAAATTAATAGTGGTGTTCATATGTCCTGTTGGTGAAGGAAGGCCACAGACACCATCACTTTGTATTTATGTGATAAAAGTGCATATTGTATACATGAGTAATCGCTATGATTAATCAATTTATCTTTGTTTCTTATACAAACAGTTATTCTTCTGTGCATGGGAGGGAGTGCAGAATTCAAAATAGAAGAGAAATTAAAAAAGGACATGGTGTGACTGCAATAAAAGAAAAAGCATACTAATTTATGAGCAAAGCATCTCTGTGCCAAGTTCTGGGCCGTTTGTGTTGATATTTATGAATAAAATGGAATTGATATGGGAGTATAACAATCATGTAATATACACGTTCAGGCTCATGCTTATTTTAGGAACAGCCAATAAAAAATAATGGAGTAGTAAAAAAGTATTTTTTCTTGGTTAAAGAATTTTAGAATAATAATATTTGTAAGTGGATTTGTCTGGTTTTATGGTGTCTAGGAATGTTAGATAAGGTGGAGAGATTTTGTTTTATCAATTTTCTTTACCAGCAATTTTTCTAAAGAGCCACCAGGCATCTGCCACTAACACATTCAGAAAGTCTTATCAATGTGCTTTATTTATTGTATCTATGGCTTGTTACGCCATGCACAGGTGCGTAGGCAGAAGTCTGCGTTCATGTTCAATAACCACATGTTGCATATTCAGACTGTGGCCCTACTCATGCTGTCCATCAGTATACAGTCAAAACTGCAGTGTTGGTTCCCAGTGCTTTGGACACTGTGTTCAGGATGGTTGCAGGCTGAAACCACGTAGTGTCTAGTGGTACTGCAATCACTCAACTGATTTTGCTTGCAACCATAGAACATGAAGCTCCAAACTTCTCTTTCTCCTCTCTACATTTCCAATGTAAAGCAACAAGGCTTTAAGTCACTATAATTTTTTAAAACTGCTCACAGAGGTGTCTGACCTCTGACCAACCATTTAACTGGCTTTTGAAAGATTAAGCAAGAAATAGGTTTGAATTTGAACTACTAGCTATCATCTCATCAGTGTTTAGTATCACCATGATAGCACAGAGAAAGAGAAATAATAGAAAACCAAGAACTGAAAATAAAAAGAATGCGCTGAAACAAGGGGAACAATTCATAAGTGACATTGTGGATTTTTCTCTTCTTTCTGGATCCATTCACACTCAATAAAGCAAATGTCATAAGAAAGGATCAGCAGTGATTCATAGAGCATTGTACATATATGGTTTGAGAGTGCCAGATGACGTATTTGCTATTTATGTAGTCAACAGAGAGAGTTCTAGGAAGCTTCTAAAGTGATTAAAACACAAAGAATAATTTGCCTTTTCACTAATGACAATCAGTGTCTTATGTAGCAACTTCAGAGCTCAGGCAAATGGACTAATCTCATTCCTTTCAGAGTCTTAATATTAACTTGTCTGGAAAGTATAAATATTTTTTATTTTTATAAGACCCTGGAAAAAAGAAACTAAAATGGGTGTTAAAATAACTTTGTTAATGTTAGAAATAGGCAAAAATGAGAGTCTGGTAGTTCAGATGCCAGCGCCAAAGGACTGAATAAAAAGTCCTAGCTCCAAATTCTCTCAAAGTTTACAAAAATCTGGATCTAAATTTTATGATTTGAACTGATCTTCAGCCAGCTGCATAATTGCTCAAATAACCAAAACCAGTCTGGAAATTAATGTCTATTTAAAAAAAACCCAAACAAACCCAAACCATCTATTTATATTGCTTCAGTGAAGTAGAAGTATTTGGTTATGGTGTCTGTAAATTTTTAAAATTTAAACTTTCAGTGTTTTTATATGAATTTAAAATTTTCTGGTTTTCAGTGTATCAAATGATACTACAGGTGGTAATTTTTTCTTATTTTGTCTAATTTGCATTTTTGTAACACTTTAAAGCTAATTCACTGCTTTTAGAGAAAAAGTGACAGGCAGAGAAATTATAGGCTTATTTTTCAAAGATGAAGTTTTGAACAATTGCACAGTAAGGAAGAGGAGAAAAAAAGGATCAGTTTTAACTTCTGGTACATTCAATGAAACCTTTTGGTCAGATCTAGTCAGATAATTAATCTTTGTTATTTGTTGCTTTTAAGCACTGGAAATAAGCTTGTCCCTGTGTCTTGGGAGAAAAACCACCCTCAAGTTTTTTTGTATGTCACACTCATTCTGGTAGGTGAAATAGCTTCTCTTTGTGCTTTCATGTGCTTGTATTTCAGTCTTCTCAGAGAAGTTTGAGATGCAGAATACGTGATAGGTAGTTGGCTAGTAAAAATTAAGAAAGGAAAGGCTTAAACCTTGCTTTAAATCTTGAAAACTTAAAAATTTCTCTGTCTCAAAACAGTCCATGCTAAAGCATCAATATTTTACTTTGCAAGTAATATTGTGCTACAGACCTCTTCTGAAATGAAGATCAGTGTACTTATTGAAAAAAAAATTAATAACGGAAACCTCCAAATTTCTTAAGGTTCAGGCTCACGGTGGTAGTTCATTTAAAAATAGATACAGTAAATGATGAGATGTCCTCTGTTCTAAATGAAATGTTTTATTTTGGAAAAGTTGAAAGCATTACAACTTTTGTGAAAGACATTACAAATCTTTTTGTAGTGGAACTGACTTCAATTTCCTCAAAAGTGACATTTATGGCAGGGAAAAAAAGGGAACAATGGCTTTTACTATCTTAAACCTCATCAGAAGTTCTTCCCAACAGTGTAGTCAACCTGAAGAAGTTGTTTTTCTTCTAAAAGTCTGCAAGTTTCCTTGCTATTTTAGGTGACCTGATTTTTCTTTGTAAGTATGAAAGATGGGGATTCACCCCTGAAACTGAAAACTCATAAGTTCCCACCTTTGTGCCCCCTTGGCCTTCATTAGGCCACTTGTTTGTTTGTCTGTGGGTCACAGGTGAGTTCCTCAAGAGCACGTGAAACCTTTTAGTGATGTTTTTTCCTTTGAGAAATTAATTATCCTCAAAGCTTCTTGGGATGTTTCCCTATTCTGTCCAACTGGGAAAACACTGAACATAATCTGACAACTAATTTCCACAGTAAATTATGTGTCTGCTGATCTGCATTACATATTGGAAGGAGACTGCATGAGATTCTGACCTTTAGGTGGATTGAACTTGCCTTTAATTTGTTGGGTTTTTTCTTTTGCTGCAGTGTAATGATAGACCTTGCCTAAAATGATGAAATGCTGGTTCCTGGCCAAAAATTTAAAGTGACATATGTGTATTTTCCACTAGGAAAGTTGATATTAGCTCATTAGCATCTTTCACAGCTGAAATAACACAGTGAGCCAATGTGAATCAAACGTTCCCAGGGGGCTAATTTCCTCCCACTGATTGGAGAGTGATGAAAACAAAGAATAAGAGGTCAGCCTGCATCTAATTTCAAAAAGTGACCTATTGATGGCAAAACATCTGAGATCAAAAGACCATCATCCAAGCGTAATCCATACTGACCTGGTTTGTGATAAACAGTGAAATCAACCATTATAATAATATTACCATTCATTATTATAATGCATCTGATAATTTTCCCACATGGCCTTTTTTTGCACTCCCCACAAAATCCATATTTGTATTGTTACACTTCTATTGATAATTGAGTTGATGACATCCTACTTTGCGGCTGAACTGACAATATCCACCGTCACCAGAGTCACAACTGTTGGGTTACCTGGCGGATAAACACAGAGAGTGTCTTCATATTTCAGGTTCATGAATAGATCTCTTCCTTCTAAAGCCCAGACCCTCTCTACAGTACTGCATTTTTGGTACAGTTCCTCAGCTGCTCAAATGCCTCTGAAATCAGAAGAAAAAAATGAAAGAAATTAAAGACTAAAATTCAGCACAACAGATGCATAAATGAATGTTGAGATGAATATAGTGTGGGCTCAGAAGTTAACTGTCATCACTCCCCATTGCATTTTTGTCTGTTCCATGTGCTGTGCACCTGTGGCTTGCAGACAATGGGTTTGATTGCGCTATAGAAAACTGGCAGTCAAGTTAAAGCTGCTGCTGCCTGATGTTGTGTCTTTGTTCTCTCCTGTGAGCTCTTTGCATGCTTTTCTCCTATTTTTTTTTCTTTTCATTTTTACGTTACCTCTGTGTGGTCTTTTAATTATTATATTAGTACCCTTCGCTGCTGCTTTTGATATACTATAAATGTAGTGAAGAAAAAAACATGGCTAAGTGAAGGCTTTGTAGGTTGTAGACAAAAGAAAATAGATATTCAGCAATCTTTGAAGTACACAGAAATAGGACCAGTGTTATAGTGACTTGAGACCACCAGGCAATGGAAATGAATTAACAGCAGACTATCCCCTCCCCCCCAGATCCTATCATCAAAATTAAGTGAACACCTGCCCTAAATAAAATTGAGCTGAGCCAGCATGAATATTAAATTCTGAGCTTGATTTACTGCTATGTTACTCCAGTTTTATGCTGTCATAAATTCCCTTTAAAGCGATAGAGTTACATGGTTATGAATTGGGAGTAATGTGGTTGTGAATGAAGTTGTTCAGGTTCTTTCCTGTGATGTCAGATCTTGTTTTGCTTTGGAGTATCGATACAGGTGCCACTTTATGTCCTTTCTGGTAGAACACAGTGCTAGAGATGCACTGAGGACTGTTTGATTTGTGAAAAATAAGGTTTTTGTGAAATTTTCCATTGCTTTGTTTCACAATATTTCACAATGTTTTGTTTCACAAGATTTTTCAGTTTTGTAGTATTTTGTCAGGTCTAGAAGCACAATTTCTCATAACAGCTTATTACCAATGGACTTGCTCGATCCACTTGTATCAGAAAACACCATACATGTGACGTTTCCCATGGAAGGGCTGGTCTTGGTCCTTGTTGGGCACTGCGTCCTTACACAACTGTTTGTTTATGGTTCTTTTGTGGGCTACAGGATTGCAAAGGAACGTGCATAGAATGCAGTACAAAATTAAAACCACAGAGCATGGAGAGTATATGGAGAACTATACCTCTAACTCCTGTGTTTTTCATTACATTGTCTTCACTGATTCACCTGATGCAGGTGTGCCCAGTGTTAAATCCATGTGCAAAATGGACAAGCACAGTTAGTGCTAAATGCTGACTAGTGAAAGCACTGAAGTGTAAACAGGTGCCAGATAGATTTACTTTGCAGGACTAGAGCGAAATAGTTGCCTCTTGCTTGGCAAAGGCTCTTACCTAGCTTGACTGGGATCGGTGAACCTGAGAACCCAGGATGCTCAGTGGGAGAGAAAAGCCCATCTTGGAGTCATCTGGTTTGAGTTTCTAGAGGTGGTTTGAGCTAATTATTTTATAAGAACTATTTTGTCCATCCTGATGATGAATTGTGTAATTTTCCAAGCTGTCGTATCCAGCCTAGCCACTTGATCTGTGGCATGCATCCTATTTTCCTATATTTTCTTCTCTGTGATAGAGCTAGGTGTTTTAAGGAGGTAAGTGGTAAAAAGCAGGGCTGTGTGAAAGATGCAAGCAGGTATAGTAAGTGGCATGTAGCTGCAAGTAAAAATGTTACAAGATAAGCTTCAGTTCCATGTCTCTTAGGGCTCCATCTAAGACCTTTTAAAGACTTCCATGGACTTTACTAGACATTGGATTAAGTCCTTAATTCTTTATTTTAAACTTGCTTTGACCCAGATGGTTGTTTAGTTTTTCAGAAAATCCATGTGTTGTTTTTTTTTTTTTTCCCTTTTTCCTTCCAGGTGCTGGCTAAGTAATTTCATCTTTTCGGGACTATTAAGATTATCTTCTCATTGAGCCGTACATTGGTGGTTTGTCTAATTATGATGAGTTTCTTGCTATCCTGGGTAATTTATAACAAGATAATACTTTCTTATTGCAGGAAATAAGTTCTGGGAAAGTATTTGCAATACATAGTCATCCTGAAAGAAACCCTTATTTCCTTTTATAGTTTACTTTTCTGCTACAGTTTGCATTCCAAATTTATTTTTTCTGGAAAATTTTCATATGTTGTACTTTTTAGATCATTGAGCTAACTGCTCTATTATTAATTCAAAAGTGCTCCAGTGAATTCTTGCTGTACTAGTCCAGGGAAAATTTTAGAAAACCATCCTGTCAGTAGCACTGAGCTTTCTATTGATATTTCAGATGATAGCAAGCAGGATGTTGCAGTAATCAGTCTGCTATGTCTCACTGATCTTCTATTCAGTATTCCTCTTTTTCACACATACTGCTGACTCTCTGTTAAGGTCTTCTGTCAGTACCTGTTGTTATATGAGACACAATAAATTTGTAGGGTAAATGATACCTACTAAATGATCCCACAGATGTTATACTTGTCCCTACATACCTAAATGTGTGTCTTTTGTTTCAAAGGCCTCTGAGTTCTTACTTTGAAATACAGAAGGTGTCTTAGTAAGATACAGGAATAAGGGATTGCAGTTTTAAATGTGGAAAATTCAGTTTGAATTTTCAATTTACTTTTTTCAGTCTCACACTGCAAGTGGAAATAGCATCAGCTGAATAGAAAGTGTCAGAGTAAAAAAATTTTAGTTTGACATTTTGGGTTGAATACTTTGAAACAAATTAAGATTTTGCTTGAAACAGATTTTGTTTCAAAACTGGGCTTCAAAAAAATCGAAGTGTGTGAAAATACAATGTTACTTTTATACTTATTTTATATCATTGTGAGCGCACACACAAATTTAAGATAATCCAGACCTTAATCATTCTGAAGACTTGCTCTTCAGCTTTTCAGACACTTTCTCTAATAGCAGCATTCAGCAGGTGGCCCAGGTAGATCACCCTTAGATATTCCTGCTACTGATTATTTAAGCTGTATAAAATGGGATTAAGTAGTACTGGCATTGCATCCAGATTTGTGCAAAGCAGCAAGCAGAAGTCTGGCAGGGGCACTGACCATGTTGTTAAGCCAGAAGATTGTTTATTTTCTAAATAGCAACATAGAATCATGTTACCAAAGTGATAAATTTGAGCAGCAAACAGTATGAAGACAATATCTCTTCTAATGAACTAGTTTAATGGGGTTCATAAATGACTGAAAAAAAAATCCAAGCAGTGCTATGTAGTCCCTGTCCACAAGCTCTTACTAGTCAGTTAGCCAGATATCTTGGGAGCTATAGAGACTGCAGACTTTCAAAGACAGCTTTTATTTGTTCTGGGTGTCCACCAGTTCTTCTGGTTGCCTTCTATATTTTTTCTTTATTTGAGGCTGGTAGCTCTTCCATTTACTTCAGCAGTTGCTTCTCATCCTCTGGCTGTTACAGTCCTTGCTTTAGTCTTCTCTAAGGAGTCTTAAGTTAGACAGTGGCAGCTGCCCAGCTCATTGTTGGGATTGTTTTGGGATCAGTGATAGATTTCTTATATTCACTGTTGTCCATACAGCTATGGTTTCTTGTCAGGCAGTTACGCCTCCATCTCCCAGTCTCTTTGACTCTTATGGGTGTACTAGGGAAGGGCAAAGGGAAGGTGATCTCCATATCCAAGTTGGGAACTGTAGCAGGAAAGCGTGTACATGTGTGCCCAGATCACTCATTAAATTTCCACATTCATGCCAATATAGGATGATTCTGAGTTTGTCTCCAGATATTTTGTTTGTCTGTGATATTTG
The DNA here is from genome assembly GCF_031877795.1 of Strix aluco. Classification (NCBI taxonomy): domain Eukaryota; kingdom Metazoa; phylum Chordata; class Aves; order Strigiformes; family Strigidae; genus Strix; species Strix aluco. The sequence goes on along the minus strand of NC_133942.1, from coordinate 24,050,988 downwards.
GTTTTGTAAGTAGTATTGGATTGTGTGGTTTTATAATTTTAAAAGCCAAGCAAAGGATACAGAGTATAATGCTCACGTAATCAAACTCCTGTTCTTGCTAAAATCAGTGTTTGAGTGCAGAATGGTAGGAAGTAGTTATAGAGTTCCTTTATGCATTAACAGAAATATAATTGGGGTCATCTGTGTATCAGCAGTATTCTTTCATCTAGTGAATAATTATCTAAAAGTGAATTTGAAATGACCTAATTCTTTAACAAATACTTACTTTTCACATAGGCAGTGGTCTGCGGTGGAAGTTTATCCTGGTTCTGGTACTCCTCAGCTAGCTGCTGATAGGGACTGCAGCCATCTGCCATAAAGATGGGCATTTGTGCTTGTAATGTTCCCCAAAATCAAGGTATGATTAGGCTTAGAGCAGTGACTGAAAGTTGGAAAGGTGCCAACAGATGGAATTTTTAATAGAGAAGTTGTATCGCAGCAGCTTTTGTGGCCACTCTTCATGTGTCATCTTTCTTGTCAACAAATAAAGGGCCTTGCTCCCTGGATCTGTCAACCCTGAACATTTTCTAAGCACCAGTTTGCACATAAACATTTTTCTTCTCCTAAAGAAAGAGAAGTAGTTAACATAATGGGAATGTGTCATCGTTGTATGGCAAGTATTTAATATTTTAATTTCAACAATGCTGAATTAATGAAAATTAGCTCATGCTGCTGGGAACTTTTTAAGAGTCTCTCCTTCTTGACTGCAGGTGGGTTTCAATTTGCTAGTCTTGAAGCAGACACCAATACAGACTGTCAATTTCTAGTTAAAAGGAAATTGTTATCAGCCCCTTTGATACTTGCTGCCTGACAACTAAACTTCTTCCTCAAAGAGGTTAAACATACATAACTAAGCAATAAATACCCAATGACACATCACAATGGTTTACAAAAGATAGTAAAGATAAGGAAAGGCACAACCTACAATAAATTGAAAATTATTTCCCTCTTAATTTCAATATTATGAATTTCAACCAGTTTTCTGAACCTTAAATTCACCTTACAGATTAAAAATGCTCCAGCCTGCTACTGCCAGTTAAGTGGATGGGAGCTCCCCCTCACTTCCATGTTAGAGGACTGGGTTCTAGTTTGATGGCAGTGCACTCTGCAGGTGATTTTTGCCTTGGAGAGCAGCACAAGACTTCTTTATGCCATTTAATTTCCCCAGATGTGCTATGCCAGGCATTAGAGGCTGAGAAGATGAGCTGGAATGCTCTTTGTCTGCTGCACATCTGACATACAAGGCTCCTCTCTCTTGGGCTGGCAATGCAGGCTGCACGGGAGCAAAGCAGCCAGCAGAGCAATAGCTGATGATGCAGCTGGTGTGGTGCTGACCCAGCAATCATTAAGAATACTCTGGGAGAGTTGCAGGCCGATTGCTAGCAGCAAGACTCTTACCTGTTGGTACTCTCATACTGTCCAGCTGTCTTGAATGAATCGGTGTTGTTCTTAGGTCAAATTTAAGAATCCCAGCTTCTCAAGCTAGGTGGGTAAAATAGGCTTTACCTTACCAGAGGATGTACTGGAGGTGAATTACTTCTTTGTGGCTTCTTTTTCAAAACAAAAGATGAGAGGGTAAATTCACTTGCAATCTAACCTTGGGGACAGTATACTAGAATTGCACTTGGTTGTGTGGCTTACAGTAGATTCTCAGAAGTATGCAACTGTAAGATACAGTCACTGTAAAACAGATATGTGCATATGGACAAATCTTACACATGGACTTGCATAAGCAAATCAGATTTACAGGTTTTACATGATTTTTAAAAAGCCAGTGGCAAGTATATCCCATAAGGTGTTATATATAGACATGAGACTTTCCTATGGTGTATATCAAACACCAAAGCTAATCTCCATGAATCATCTGTAGCTGCTCTAGAAAGAGACACATCGCTTCTGATAAGACAGTGTTCTTCAAGCTGTGGTTTTATATTCTATATTTTCTTAAATAGACTAACAGCTTCCAGAAACCCATAGCAATCTGGAGGCAATGGCAAAGATTTCTGGATCTGCAGTACATTCTGCAGTTCAGCCATGGCAGTGAAGGCTTTCAGCTCTGATTATTCTCTGCTCAAGGAATTAATAGCTAGTTCAGAGATTCTATGAACATCAGAAATGTCATAACTTGACCTTAAGCCATTCCCTGTCCCTTTCCCATTGCTGAGTTGATTAGAAAAAATAGGAAAGCCCCATTGGTATGTGTTTCCACCAAAGCACTAGAAAGGTTGAAATTTGTTCCCAAAATGCCAGGCAGTTGCTTTTACAAACACAAGTCATAGTTTCATTGAGTCTTACCCATTCAGATGATAACTGATAACTCACAATTACATTCAGGCTGGCAGTGCAAAACAGATGAAAAACTGGGATACTTCTGACAGGAGAAAGGGGAAAAAAATCTGGAGGAAACACGTTTGTTAAACTTGTTCTTCAGTGAGACTGATGTATATTTTTGATACATTATTTAAATGTCTCCTTGACAATGAAAGAAAGTAAAATCTAGAAAGCAGGGATTTCTCGACACCTGAAGGGCTTTTAAAGATATATTAAAAATTTTACCAGAATTAAATCTCATAGCTAATCAATGACATGCAGCTGTAAGAAAGTATATTGGAAGACACTGAAGGGATTGTTTATTCCAAAAGAAACATTGGGTTATTTTTAAAATCTGTTACATGAACTTGCATTTTTATGCATAAAATGTTTTATGTAGTTAAAGTCTGGAACAAATCTTTCCTCTAAATTGTCAGATTGCAATCTTCTAGTGATGGAGAGCTGTCAGTAGTGTATGGGAGCACTATGTGTTCTAGGGAGTGATTAGACTTACATCATTAAGCATTTGGTGTAATGAGAATGGAACATAGATACAGGATAAATGTCGTCTGCTCTGAAAATAAGTGTCTTAGCTCCTCATTAATGTTTATTGAAATTGATAATTCTAATGGCAAAATGACTGAATGGATTTTTAAAAAGCATTTTAAACTTCTTTCCATAGATGAGAAAATGAAACTTTTCCATGAAGGCAGGATCTACTATGCTAGAGTCAGTCTGGGTATAAATATTATTCAGCCCTTGAATAAATGGGTGCATGATGGAAACACTTGTTTGGCTGTAAGTAATTACAGTGGTACAGTTGGGTGCTTGCATTTTAATCACAAAATGCCTTCACAGGAATAAACTCGTGAGCAGTACCGAGTTTTCAGAAGTGAGCAAAGGAGTGGTGTTCAGTTAGAGAATTTAGAAATGCAGTGATTCACTGACAGTTGATGGCTACCTTCTGTGACAAAAAAGCCAAAGAAATAATTCTGAAGCCATAACCATGCTAATATGAAAACAGAAAGAATTATCCCTGATGGACTGTCAGCCACACTTACTAGACAACTGTGCAGGGAGTCCGGGCTGAGTCCTTATGTCAATCAAAGGACAAAACTTTTGTGATATTTTTGAGCGAGATCTTCCATTTCTATTTGCTCTACGTCTGAGGTGTCTTTGATGTCAACATGAATTGCTGTGAAGAATGAAAACACACAGGAAAGCTCATGTCATGGGGTAATCCTCTTAGTGAAGTTGAGGTAAAGTCTCAAACTCTGAAAATCCCAGAAACAAAGCAACAAACCAAGCCAGGACCCCATTTAGTCCCTTTAGTCCCAACTTGTTCTTTTCTTTGCCAGCAGGAAACAGTCCGCTTTGAGAAGTACACAGCCTCGCTGAGATGGTGTATGCAACTAATGTTTCAGTTCTGTTCTATTCTAAATGCATTACAGGGTGTCCAAATTATTTTATTTACCTGGAATGCAGTAGGGTGCTTTTTCACTATCCCTTAATCAAATGTTGCTTTGCACTAAAAAAAACCCCAACAACCCACTAACAAACGACCAAACAAAAAAAAAACCCACACAAAAGGTTTTCGGATATTTCAACTTTAGTGTTTTGACCTCTTCTGAAACTCTTTCAATTTCTTTCCTCAAAAATTGACTAGAATGGATTTGAGATCATTGTAGTCAAACTAGCTGGACTAGAGACATGGCTAAAGTTAGGCATGTGTGCTGCCTGCGTGATGTATGGGATAAAAGTAAGTGTATACCTCCTGCTTCCCTGAGCTGTATATTCCTGTTCCAGGCAGAACATCTACTGGAGTGAACTGGAGAAATGTCATGTAAGTTAAGGCAATAGGTTGCAATCTGCAGAAGGCAGTGCCTTCCTAGATGGAAAAAAGTTGCTCTCAGCCTTGGAAGTGTTGGTTTTGCCTGACTTAACACATCAGCAAGATTGCAAGATGGGCCTCTGTCATGGTTTAATTCTAGCCAGCAACTAAGCAGCACTTGCTCAATTCCCCCCAGTGGGATGGGGAAGAGAATCAGTAGGGTAAAAGAGAAAACTCATGGGTTGAGATAAAAACAGTTCAATAGGTAAAACAGAAACTGTGCATGCAAGCAGAGCAAACCAAGGAATTCATTGAGCACTTCCCATGGGCAGGCAGGTGTCCAGCCACCTCCAGGACAGCAGGGCTCCATCACACGTAACGGTGACTTGGGCAGACAAACGCCGTCACTCCCAACATCCCCCCCTTCCTCCTTCTTCCCCCAGCTCTCTATGCTGAGCATGACGCCATATGGTCTGGAACATCCCTGGGGTCAGCTGGGGGCAGCTGTCCTGGCTGTGTCCCCTCCCAGCTCCTCGTGCACCCCCAGCCTCCTCGCTGGTGGGGAGGTGTGAGCAGCAGCAAAGGCCTTGACGCTGTGTAAGCCCTGCTCAGCAGGAACTCACACATCCCTGGGTTATCAACACTGTTTCCAGCACAAATCCAAAACATAGCCCCATGCTAGCTACTCTGAAGGAAACTAACTCTATTCCAGCCAAAACCAGCACAGCCTCCATTAACAAAACTATTTTTATTTAAAAAATGTAAACAGCTCTATGTGAACAATGTGAGACTACTAGAAGGTAAATTAAATGGGGAGAGGAAGCTAGGTTCATTTATAGCGAGCTCCAGGTTCATTTCCTACCACTTTGAAAATCTAAGTGGGTGACTTGAGGCAGTTTGTTAATCCAGTCACAGTGGAGATCAAAGAGATATCCTGTGTTGTTTTAGACCTCTAAGTTGTCTGACTCAGACTCCCTATATTGTCAGTGGAAAGAGATAGGCTTCTGACGTAGTTTGTCTGTTAGGATAGCATTGATAGGTTTTTTTCCTCCCATCATTTGCTAATTATAATGGTAAGCTTTATGATAAATGTTGCTTCCTTGCCCTATGGATTCTTAATGTTTGCTATGAATTTTAGATGATACCATAATACCAGTAATGAAAATGGTTATTGGCTGGTAAAGTTTTTACTGTATTTATATAGTTCTGTAGTGTTGGCTATGATCAGACCAGAAATGTGTCTCAAGATTCGGTTCTTAACATTTCTTCAGCTTGGTCATACTCAGTTCTGTACTTACCTATGTATACATACCATAATCTACAGAGAGCACAGCAAGAAGAAAACATCACAGTTTTTCTTGCTTAGAATACTAGCAAGAGCTGGATCTTGGTATTCACATGTTAACCTTTCTTTTTTTTCCCCCTGTTGCTCAGTTTCAAGGTACAGGTTATTAGGTAATTTAAGATCACATGGAGCCTTGAAGAATGACTTTTAACCTCCCTATTAAGTTAGAATCTAATTTTGTCTAAAATGACATTTCACAATGTCATAATGTTCCTGAGGGATTCATGTTTCGCTGTAATATTTTACATTAATACCTATGTTTTTCATAATTGTGGCACACTATTATATGCACTTCTGGTGAAAAATCATAATTATATGGACAAATTCTCAATGAACATAATTTTAGTTCAAAGCAATGTGAACTATACTCGTTGTCCTTTATGTAAGACGGTGACCTATGAGGTGCTCATGCCCCTTACCCATATAACTGCTATTTAGTGTCACCTATAGTTTTCTAATATCATGTAATATTAGAAAGACCTGTAGTAGAATAGAATTTAGAGGAATATATCCCTCTACTAGTGCAAGAAAATACAGAATCTAGTATTATTGGAAGAAGGGACTTTAGGAGGTTATATGCTCATATCAAAGGCAGAAATATCTTTAAAACATTCCTATTCAGACTCTTGCTTGACATTCTCATAAAAACTTCTGCTTTCAGACATTCTGTGGACTCCACAGACAGAGCCCTGCACTTCATTGTTACTCAGCATTAGAAAGTTTGCTAATGTCTAAATATGACATGCAACATAAATTGCTTTTTGTCCTAGTTGAGGTGAACAGGGGGACAGTATTAGCTTCTTGAATGTAATGGGCTCTAACTGTATTTGAAGATTACTATCACTTCTTGCTTTGATCTTCTTTTCTCTGGATTAAGCTATACTGTTCTTTCAGTCTTTGTGACTCTTTTTCTAGATCTCTGATCAACTTTTTAAAGTCTTTGTTTTATTCCATGCCTTTCTGCAGAAATATGGAAAAATCAACTATAATATTTACAGATGAGATCTGAAAAGGAATCTTGCCATTGCTACCTATCAACATGATCAGTAGTACTGTGCAGAGATCAGCAAGATTTTGAATTAGATTAGGAATTTCTAGCAATGCATGCTTAGCATTCATGAGACAGACTCTGGAGAATGAATCATGCCCATGATGCTAAGGATTTGTCTAAGAATTTGCACAACTATGGTAAAATGCTTCATCTGCTCTGCAATATGAAGTATCCTCTGAAAATCCACTTTGTGTTCAAAAGAAATTATTTTCACTGAAAAAGTAGCCCATTTTTAAGCACAAGGCTATCTTTTCTGAGTTATTTTTTTATTTCAAGTGCAAGGGCTTTAACTTTTGCATCTATTTCAAATGTGAAAGTAGCATTGTATTCATAGTTCAACTGAGGTGCAATTTGAAGGTGCGAAGTTTCATGAGACCAAATATGTAAAACTGTTTCTGAGACATTCTGTGATCTGTGCACTGTGAATTTTACATTACTTGGTTGCTGTCACTTGCTGTTTGTTTGCCCTGTGGAAAATGAGTTTGTGGTCTCAGTTCAATTCCCAGTAGACAGATCTGTATTTCTGAAACTGTTACTCGAGTTGCTGAGATGTCTGTGAGTAGATGGGCCATGCAAACTGAGCTTGTCTGTGGCTCTCAGGAGCAGTACTTCCTGATAGGTGTAGATATGGATCAGTACAGGGAGAAAAGTAAACGTTCTTTGGATAAACACAGTTTCTCTTCATTGGGACCTGTAATTCGGGAGTGTTCGAATACAGGAGATCGGTACCAGCACAGCAACACTGTCATAGTTATATGAATGACTTAAGTGTTACAGAAGTGCTTAAGGTCTCTGTGAGGTTGAATTTGTATTGACAGAAGAATCCATTAAGAAATTATTGTGTGAACCTCTCTGAACAGAAATTGTACATATCATGGTAGCAGCTGGTCATGACCATGCAACCTCATGAAGCAAGACACCCTACACAGTGTAACAAGATACAGTCTCATCTCAAAATGCAAAGAGTCTAAACACCCTGAAAGCTGAAAGGGGAAATGATTGAGAGCATAATGAAAGGCTAAATCCACACAGGGACCTGTATGCTCTTTTGCATGAAACCCTCACCTCAGGTAAGGAGTAGTAGTAGGATTCATGCATGCAGGAAGAGACTAACATAAAGCTTTAGGGAATGTTAAAAAAGGAGCAGTGCTGCACTGCTTGACAATAGAACAAAGTTTGGCTCTAGGCAAGACAGAAGCGGCTATCACTTCTTAGGTCTCAGACATGATCTTTTTCTGGAGTTAGGTGGATAAAGTCAGCTCTCTTTCATTAAGAAACAAACACCAGACATACTAAGAAGGAAATTTCTTACTCCATTTTAGAAAACTGTCCAGTGGTGTAAGTATTCACCTGGAAAGGCCGGGGACTTAAATCCCAGTCTCCTCCAGTATGGAAGAGTGCCTTAGTTGTGAATTATTTTGGGGTGGTGTCCTTTAGTATTTTCCTTTGAAACTAAGACCATGTATTAATTCGATATTGTCTGGCCTGGTGGGGAGGGGAAAAGTCAGAGAGGCTGAATCTATTAATTAGAACTGTCAGCTGGATGACAGCAAACTCATATTTGTGTTCCTACTCCTACTTACGTATATATCTAATGTATTATACATTTATAAGGTATGAAATTATGTATAATGAATATCTAATTAATGTATACACACAGCAACATGGGATTCAATGAAACTCACACAAAAGATAGTTGCCTGGTGGTTTTGGCGTTTTTGTTAGCCTGCAAAAACATATAGGTGTTGAACTTGCCTGCTTTTCTCTTGGGGCTATAGTCTCTGTGATCTGTAAAAGGCAGAGTGCATGGCATTAGTCGAGAAGCAGCTGATTAATCACGGTGTGACCAGACTCTATGCTAGCTTGCTTTTTAAATCTGTTTGGCTATAGAAGGTATTCTAGGGTAGGATGTCCTGCGTTGCAATGCAGACACTCCTTGGGCAGTGCTTGGCCTGCTGGGAGATGTGTAGCCAGCTGGGCCTTAGTCCTAAGGGCAGCTTACATTATTAGGAGGTGGGATAAAATTGTCTAAATTAGTTCTGAGGCACTTCAGATGTAGCCCGTGAAAACTCTGTGAGTTCACTGTTTGATGAATATGACACTGCTGTTGGGGGAGGGGTTATGTATTTGATAGGTATGAAATTGCTCACCTGCTGAGAAGTTTTAGTAAGTTATGTGAGCTATTTTTCACAGGTAATCCAGCAGTTTTTGTTTATGTTCCCAATAACCAAAAGGAGACATTGATGCTTCTACATTAAATCACTTTTAAGCCTATTTTCTAGTTTTGAATGAGTCATTTTCTAGTTTTCACAGAATCACAGAATTGTCTAGGTTGGAAAAGACCCTGAAGACCATCCAGTCCAACCATCAACCCAACATTAACAGTTCCCAACTCCACCATATCCCTCAGTGCTAAGTCAACTCTACTCTTAAACACCTCCAGGGATGGGGACTCCACCACCTCCCTGGGCAGCACAGTTTTGAAACAATACAGCTAAGAACTGGTCATTGCTTACATATCATCTAATCTTTTCCTGTTTGGCAAGAAGAACCATTCTTTATTCCTTTTGAACTTTTTCTAATTCTGCAGGTTTTCACTTAATTTCAAAATGTGTAGATGGTTTTAAAATATTGTAAACTCATGTTCACCTAATCCCAGGACAAACAAGTTTGAAAAATTCATCTGCCTGCACTAATAGAATATAATCCCAAGAATATAAATGTTGTTCCACTTAAAAAATAGAATGGGCATGTAACATCTCTACTTACATTAGCTATTCAGTAAAAAACAACCTGTACAATCTTGTAAAGTGTATGAAAATGAGAAATGCTGAACCAAGAAGCAATTTGTGTTCACACATCACATTGTTTTTAATCACATTAATCTCAAATATGCATTGATGATTTTTGTACTTAAAGCTGCTGCTGTTGTTTATTTTTCAATTTCTTCATTAATGCCAGATTCATATGGCATTAGGCAATAATTTGCTGAGGTACTGGCATATTTTTTATTGCAAAAATGTAATCATGCTTGTCAATTATAAAACTGATTGCATTATATGTCCAAGTTACTTTTGCTTCATATAATTTAAAAGAAAAAGAGGGTCTTTAAATCTTCCTGCAGCAGAATAGCTTACAAAAATGTTTAAATTATTCATTAGTTACACTAGCATTAATAGCATCCAATGATTGACAAACTGATGTCCTGTAACAATGTGCAATTGTTCGTTACTAAAAAGGATGCAATTCTGAGACATCCATCATTTGATAAACAAAAACTTTATTTGTGTGCCTTGGATCCACTTTTGCAAGTTTCTGCTCTGTTCATTGAAACCCTTGCAACTTGATAAAAAGATTTTAATATGTATTCTGAGAGTGATGCAGCTGCTCCAAAGTGTGAGGATCGTTGTCGAGGTCATTCCAAATGGCTGATGTGCCCGGTATGTCCTTGTATATTATTCTGTGTTAGACAGAAAATCCAGTTTATAAAATGTTTCAGGATATTTTCAGTTAATTTATTTGAAAAGAAGATTTATACATTTTTCTTTTGTTTCATGAGTCTTACTGTACAAGGCTCACAGAGGTGAACATTGAAACTTTGAACTTTGTAATATGAATTCTTAGGAGCAGCACGAGCATTCCCAGTGAAAAACTGGGAATCTTTACTTCATGAGACTACATCTCCTTGAAGCTTTTTCAGGGTTACCCACAAGACGCAAGAGTTCTGAGTTCAGGTTTGAATGTTTGTAGCAGGCCTCAGTCTGAGGCCGTTTTGGTTAGGTGGTGAGTGGGAATGAGGAAATAGCTACAGCTAATGGGGCAGTAGAACTGGAAGGGGAGAAGAAAATACTGCTGGGGGAAGCCAGCAGTATAAATAGTTCCTATTTAATTCTGCTGTCCTTATGCAGTAGATTAGTGGGTAAAGTGCAAGAGAACCTACATGTACGTGTATTTCACGTTTTGAATATATTGGTTTGCGTTTTTTTCACCAAAGGGAAAAGCGGGTTGTGGGGGGAGTGAGACATAGACTGACTGACCAAGTCAAAGAACAGGGCAGAGTAACTCAGCTAGAAGGGGGCAGAATAAGTAAGAAATCCCATGCTCTGAAACCGGAAAGAGAGTTTTCATTGAAGGTGAGCTGCATGCCTGGGCTCGCAGAGTGCAACACAGAGGAAAGGTTCGCAGTGCAGAACGGACAGGTCATACGTGTCCCAAACCTTATATGGCTCTAAGTAGTCCTGTAAACTACTGCAGCTTGATTTACAAGGAAAACCCTTTGTTATGGGAGATCTTGGTCCATGCTGATATGTTACAGATCTAGAAAAGGAGCTAGAAGTGAGGCATGTGTCACCTTTCTCGGGCATAGCTGTAGGTAACTTAGAAATTACAGACTGTGTATTTTAAATAGCAATTCTATCTCTCAGAAGACAGGCAGGGAAGAATGGAAGAATAACTTAAACTTTCTTGTTGACTTACTGAAGAGAATATTTGAAGAAATGGATGTTAATATGTTGATCTGAAAACCTGGGTCATTAATTCCTCTGTAGTGCTTAACATATTATACGGTGCTGTACAAAGTGAAAATTCTGGCACTCTGGTGGGGATTTTGAACTGGGGCTGGGATAGGTCCTGCTGGTTTGAGAATGTTTATGGCAGTGGTATTTGTATTGTTAACAAAAGGTTCCTTCCCAGCATCACATGGGTTTTCTTAGAAATGATGGGCTATGTATTTACCAGAGGGACAACACCTGAGATGGCTTATACTGAATGAGTTCCTTTTCTCAGGAGGTCAAACCACAAGATAAGGAATAAAAAGGAAAAACAAAAAACTTGCAGCTGTACATTTCTTGATGTGAAAATTTTGCAGAGAAGCATGTGGGGGACTTTTGCTCTGTGACTTGGGTCAGCTGCAGACAAGTAGTTTGGCTACATCTTCCTGAAGACTGAAAAAGGAAGAGACAGTTATGAGTGAGTGGTTATTATACACATGTTTACACAAAGTGTGGAAATTTTATGCTACTTGCAGTTTCATCTTTCCTACTGATAGCTTGCTGCCGGCAAAGCAGATGTTTCTCACAGGGTATTGCTTGGCTGTTTGTAAACAGCTTCTTTCAGAGACATTGCTAAGAACATATACTCTGCTTGCACAGCGGTGTCTTTCTCCAGTAGTCCTTGTCACCTTTTGTGACCCTAACTTTTGCAAGCCTTATTTGAAAGTTTTATTACTTCTGAATGCCTGTCTGGTTTAAATATTATAATTAGCTCTGCAGCATGAGTTTCTCTATTTAAAACGATTTAAAATTATTTCTTGACATATCTATAGCAGTAACTGGTAGCTTCACTACAACACCAACTGAAACAGTGTCTTCTGGAAAAATATTCAGTATATATTAGGAGGTAGCTGCTTTTGTGAACCTAAAGCAATAGAAAAATAAGGGCATGTCATATCGTTATATCTAGACAGTACTATTAAAAGGGGGAAAGTTAAAATTTAAATACAGTTTCATGAAACTTATTAAAATCCTTAGGCATTTGGGAAGTAGAGTAGGACAGAAATTATTATGATTATTTAAAAGAATAAAAATCTGAAGTTCCTCTGTGTAGTGGGAATTCTAGGTTTTAGCTAGCGTTAAGAAGGAGATCTGGATTCTCTTCAACTTTCATCGCTTTTACAACATCCTGCTCAATGTTCTGCTTTCTCTCTGTCTAAGATCAGGATGATATCTCACTGTCTTACTAGCACAGCGAGACATTTACTAGGACAGTAAGATATTTTACTAGGATAGTGAGCAATTAAGTGTGACAAATTAAGCTCTGCAAGTACTTTGAATTTCTCTTATGGAAGCTCCTATTGAAATATGGGAATTGGATTTCTGAGCAGGTGGGACAGTAGAAGACTGGTTGAATTTTGAAACTCTTTAGCAAGGAAAACCAGTTCTTAACAACAGCTTTGCTATCAGCTACTAGTTAGAAAACTTGGAACAACAGCCATATTATGGATTTGCTGTAGAACCCTTGACTTTACGGGTGTATCAAGCAATTCCAGCCTTCTGTTCTTCCTGTGTTTATAGTCTCAGAAATAATGGCCTCTCCATTGTTTCCCTAAAGTCTGTATTAGAACAAAGTGTAATAACATCGGTGCTCAATTCAGAAGGTGGTAAGGCATCAGTGCCTGCAGCATTATTCACAGTATGAACACTATATCTAGTGCTGACTAGATGCTACTATATCACCAAGCGACAGCAAACTTGCTTGACTACAGTTGATCTAAAACAGCTCTCTTGAGCAGAGTCCTACAGGAAAGGACAGAAAACTGTGGTTTGTGATTAATGTTGATCCAGTTTTGGCTAATGATGATCTGTATAACTAGATGCTGTATCAGTTACTTCTAGATCAAATATTTGTTGTTAAAATTATCTCACATTTATATAGCCTCAAATGTTTTGTATCAGATGATGTGGTTACAGAATCTTTTCAAGACATTTTAGCTCCCAAACTAGCTCATGGGAGAACAGTCAGCTTACCAACTGCTCTTTTTGCATAGATATCTGGTATAATGCAAAGGAGAGACATGCAATCAAGGATGCAATAATATCCTTCGCCAAATATGAAGACTGAGGCCTACTAGAGTTAACATAAACACTGTTTCATGATAAATTGATTCTTGATCTTTCACAGTTTGTCGTTTTGAAGTATCATAAGGCATCCCCAATTCACTCCCAATGAAATCAGTAGAGTCTGCCATTGATTTGCAGACACACATTGTAACAAGTGTTTCATTCTGTTTCTGAAAGTAGTTCTTCTAAATGTGTATGTCCCTGCAGCCTCAGAGCCTCAACAATTGTTACATTTGTGTCTGGAGAAGGAATTGGATTTGGGTTTAGCAGAACTACCCCAGGAAAGTTACTGGTAACTATTGTACTTTTTGGGGCTTTTTTCAGGATAATTAATTCTCACCATTACTGTGAGAATGCTCTCTTTAGAGCAATGCAATCTGCTTAAAATCACGTCTGATTCCACCACATCCTTCCAGCAGTCATCAAAACTTATTTTGAATCTATATATTTACTTTTTTTTTGGCCCATGAACAAGGCTGTACTATTTTCTAAAACATATTTTAGGGTTAGTTTCCAAGGTGGCAAGAAAATATGTGCTCCAAATTCCTAATTTGTTTCCTCAGTTGAAAGGTGCCTTCAGCTGAGCTGATAAAAAACAAGTATCCAACCATGTAGAACCCAATTTCAACCTTGTTTGTTCATTGGGGGTAAGGTAGAATCAAATATGAATGATACAGGCCAAACCAATTCATGACTGAAGTCCATCAAAATTACTTGAGGCCTTGGACCCACAGGACAAGACATGGGATATGCTTTGCTATGGCTGGGGAATGAGGAAGCCGTTAAGGAGAATTACAAGAAACAGCTAAAGGAGCTATAAGAATGTTTTCTTTCGTACTAAGTTAATTGAACGAGGATATAGAAACCTTTTTCTTCTGTAGGAAAAACAAATACTCTAAAAAATGACATTTCTAATTTTCTTCAGTAAGAAGCAATTGCTTCTCTGTGTGTGTGTGTGTCCCAGTAGTCCCAAAGTCTCCATAGACAGCCAGAAGATTTATATTTGAGTGAAAGTCACTGCATCACACACAGGAGCTTGCGAAAGTACAGTAAACATCCTTCAAACAAATTCTCATGTGCCCTGACTACAAAGTAAATGAAAAGCAATACACAGGGTTGGAAAGAAACCACATTTCTAGGTTGGTTTCAATAGACTCTTAGTTTTCCAAGTGTATTAGTACTCACTCCGAGTCTGCTGCATCCTGCTTTCTCCCCCACAACACAGCTGAACTGCACTTTGTCTACCACTGTGACATTTTATGGAAAACCAACATATCAAGAAGGTTTATCTTTAAAACAGTAAAAATAATAACTCTTGGTACTTGTGTGGGGTCTGGTTAATTTAATCTCTTAAAATGTAGTCAATAGAGACATAAAAATAACAGTTTTCTCCGCATGGTAAAGAAGCAGGAAAGAAAGTAGATTAAAGCAGAGTCCAGGGTTAGTTTAAATACCCTGAGCCATACTGTGCCATTGATTTTTAAACAGAAATCCCCATTGAGCTCAGTGGGGATTTCTGCTTAAAAATCAATGGTGCAAAATGACACCCTCAGATTAAGACACAAAGATGGAGGATGAGGCTTAATTGGTGCATTCTTGTTGGGATAGGTTTCCCCTATAGAGGGAGTCGCTGCTCTTTTCATTAAACAATTAATAGTAAAACCTGGAGGAATTTTCATGCAGGATGATTGTTACTCTGATGTTATTCCTATTGCAAATCTTACCATATACTAGATTTTGCTAGTTTCATTAAAACAAACACATGGACATATTAAAATTTTTTTTTTTTTTTTTTTTTTTTTCAGATTTTAGGTAATGTGAAGAATCCCCATCAGGAACTAGCGTACTGCTCAGGCAGAGGGAGGCATAAGTGCATGCTGTAGTATTCTACACACATAATAGACTGAGAAACAAGCTAAGACTTTTTCTGAGGTGTTTTCTGCAATATGAGTCATTTCATACCCATTAGTTAATATATATGAGATTCTGTAAGAAGAAACAATTGCTTGACCTCACATCACAGATTGATCTTATTGGTCCATAGGGCAAACAAAAAGTTTGGTGACTTTTATTGCCGTTACAAAAAGCAGTTCTGGGTGTTAGTAAACAAACCTATTGTGATGTTGTAAAGAAAAGAAAGCTTACAGATGCTGAGGCAGATGTTGACTCTAGGCTTGTCCTGCTGAAACACAGTGTAATCTAAACACTCCTGACTTTAAAAAAAAGACCAAAACCAAACCATTATTCTTCTGAAAAGACATCAAGGCAAATTTGATGGGGGCCACGCAGTTGTTACAATCTAGTGACAGACACTTTGAGATGTAACTTCACTGATTCTTGTGTAGCCTAGTCAGATCTGTTCAGGATTTATTTCCATTAGAAATGTCAATCTTTTCTTAAAAGAAAACACATCACATAAAAAAAAGGTGGTTTTTTGTCTCTGGCTTCTGCAACTTGAATGTAAAAACTCAACATTTTCGTTTCCCGAAAAACACAGGGGAAAGAAAACAATCTTTGTTTAAAACAAAACAAAACAGTAAGTATAGGCAAAATGAGTTGTGGTTTTTTTTTTTTCTTTCAGTCTTATCCATACTCTAATGCTTCAAAGGATCTGTAGGGTGCATATGTTGTTTAATTTATTAATACTAATAAATACATGTCTAAGATACTTTTTTTTGCTCTGAGGGCATACTGGTGTTTCAAATTAGTAGTTTTGTCTGAGGTACTGTACTGCAGGGAGAAGTTTTTCTAGTCTTTGGCTGTACAGTTTTGTTTACACTATGTCCTATGTTTTGTATAAATTGTTTTTCAGTGGTAATTGAAGAGGAACTCATTCAAAGGAAAAAAACCCAGCTTCTTAATTATGCTTTTGACATTGGCTCTGATGCCTCCCAGTTCAGCCTAAGTGAGGCAACTATTATTGGGCAGGTCTGTCTATAGCTCAGCAGTGGCTGATGCAGCTGTGCCCATTTGGCACACAGATTTTTAATTTTGCAATTGGTAGCTGGCCAATAACAACCAGTTCTGTATATTTTCTTGCAAATGGGTGGGGAAGGAGTGACCCATGGCTGCTGTATGTGCAAGGAACAAGCAATGATAATAGGGCTGTATGTAGCTGTATTCGTTCCAATGATGGCCTTCAGGATTATAGTGGTGGAGAAGATGTGGAGTCTGGGAATAGGCAGGTGTAAGGGTTGAAATACAGGCCTGATTTCTCTTACTTCCTCATGTGAAGGTTTGCAGTGTTTCTTAGGCTTTTAGTATCTGACTGAAGAAACTGCAGGATATGATAATATGTATGTGGGGGTTTTAAGTGTCACAGATTTTTCTAAGGTTCTTCAAAAGATCAGTTGTTTTCCAGACAGTTTCCTTATGAAATTGCACAAAATTTCAAGAAAAGAGGTCTTGTGTACTTTAGGAAGTATAGAAGAATCTGAAGAGTGCTAAGGCTATGTTGTTGTATTATGTAAACAATGCAATGTAGATCTGGTGTTTAGGACTATGTAAGTCTGTGTTGGAGGTTGCTTCTGTCCAGAACAGAGCCACGTGTTATAGTCATTATTGCATTTTTCTGTGCTTCTGCAGACAACATATTCTCCATTTCCTATTCATCCTCTGAATACTGCCATCTTACCGAATATCCTAGCAGAGCATCATTACTAATAGAAGCATGCACAATGAAAAAGTAAAAAAGTAAAAGATTACTTATGTGAGGGATACTGAGTGGTTGCTTCCTCTTAGATGATGTGTGATGACCTGAAGCATGTGTCTGAGACTGCCTCACTCCAAATGTGAGGGTAGGCAGTCAGTGTGTGCATACGAAGGGGCACAACTGTGTTGTGCCACAAAATCCTCATCAAGAAATTTGAAGAGTTTCTGTAAGACGCAAAGAGTCAAAATCTAGGGGTCTGGATGCCCCGTCTGTCAGCTGCAGTTTGTATACTAGAGAAAGACATATATCCTTTATGTTTCAAGTATTGACCACCGATTAACTTTTTGTTGTTATTTATATTGTTGTCCTCAAGCATGGATTAATGTTTGAAGGTGTGGCATCTTTTCTAAACCTTTGTTTTATTGGAAAGAAAAGTTCTCTAGTGACTTCACGCTGTTCATGTTCCTTTTCTTAGCCTTGCTGATGCTCATAAAAAGACCTGAAGCTGTGAAAATGCTCTTTTTAAAGCTAATTCCATTCTGAGCCATCATGTCTTTTCAGGCTCCTTGGCACTTGAGCCCAGGTCACAGTGCAGAGATAAAAAATATGTATGTTCATAATTAGCTCATAAATAATGCAGTGTTCTCATTCAGACTTTATCCTTTCGGCATGCCCATGGATTATTTTTCTCTATGCAGTTTAAATTTCTGAGCACTCTGTGGCCCAATTTTTCTACAATTTCGCGGGTTAATTCTCTATTACAACACACTCAAAGCCCAAAGAATGCAGTGGTGGAGAGTCTGGGAAGTCATTAGGTTTGATTTTCATTTGTTTTTCTGTCAAATATGTAGCAGATAAATGATATGATGCTTGTCTTCAGGTATGAGTTGTATAGCTGGAGTCTGAACTGAGTTAGACTCATGCTTCACTCCTCTCTAATCTCAAAGGTTTTTATACTATAGATAGAAGTAGATTGTGGGTTTTTGAGGCTGAAATGCACTAATAGGTAGTTTAACAGAATAAAGAGCATGAAAGGGGTACAAAGTTCACATGAAATATTTTGACATAAAAATGAAAACACCCTTCTTCCCTGCAGTTTCTTAGTAAACAACCTCCAGTGCCTCTTCAAAAACCTGAAAGGTTAGCCTGTTTGAGGGGAAAAGAAAAAAACCACTACAACATTTATTAAAGAGATACCTTTTGTTCAACAGATGTTTGCTACTCAGATTTAGCATACCAGAATATTTTTAATGGCTACTGGCAATTTGCACAGAGAAAGAGAGGGTATGTGAGAAAATTTGCCCTAATTACCAGTCTGCTTATATTTTTTTTGTTGAATTGGTGCTGCTATTGCTCACTGAACATGGATCATGCTGTCATCTTCAATGGGGATTTCTGTGGCAAAAGGGCAGAGGGTCAGAAAAACTCCTTGATGAAACACCTAGAGTTTTTTATTATGCATCTTCCCAAAAGCAAAGTGATTAGAGGGAGAGAGGGAAAAAGAAGAAATGTCCTATCAAAAGCAAGAACTTGTAATCTCTCCCTCTGCCTCCATTCCTCAACACCTCCCACATAACTCTGTGGTGGTCTGTTTCCTCTGGAACTTAGTATCACACTTAACCAGAAGCCATTCCATAAATACAGGAGCCGTTCTCGTGCTCTAGTGTATTTACAGAACAGACAACTACCATTGATAGGAGGCTGAAAACTAGCAATATTTAAATGCCTTTTCTTTTTGCGTAGATAGAAAGGTGTGAGATCTAGTCTAGAATAGGAATACCACTGCAGTCTCAGGCCATTATTTAACTTTGAAGAGTTACCGAGAATGAGTGTGGTACTAGAAGACTGGAAAAGAAGAAATGTAAAACCTCTCGTTAAAATGGAGGCAGGGGACAGGGAAAGGAGCCCATAAGCAGTATTTTATTCCTGTGTTATAAGTATCTGAAATAGAACAAATGTTGAAAAACTGTTTGAATAAGATAACCTTACAATAGTTACCAAAGAATAGTTCATGGTCAAAATTAAGGAAGTAGTGGTTGAAATCCCATCTGACACTGCCTTGATTTGGTTTTACTCAGTAAAATATATGAATAATGATGTAATGAAAGACCTGAGCGATGGAACAAGAGGTAAATTTATAAGATTTGCTGGAAGGAAACAATAGTGTGAAAGGAATAGCTGACATTTGGCAGGACAGGATTAAAATTCAAAATCATTTTATTCAGTCAAAGAAAGAATGGTCTGAAAAGATAGGATGAAATTCAACAGGGATAAATGGTGCTTTGTTATCCCATTTACACAGAAGTAATCAGCAACACAAATAAAAGAGGAGAAGCCATTGATTTAAGAGGATTTTTTTTTATTTTTAATTGTTTTAGAAAAAAAGTGATGGGATTATGACAGTTTATAAACAGCTCAAGATTCAGAGCTCTTGTACTTTTGCAAAAAGATAAACACAATTCTGGAATTAAAAGAACCTCTCTAAATGACACATTTCACTAGCCTTGAATGAAAAGACTATAGCTCTGCTATACACATTATAAACCTTCTGCTCTTCTCCAGTTTGGGGACAAGAAATTTCAAAAAAGATTTGAACCACCATTTATGGAGGACCTAAAGAGAAGCAAGATTTATCTAAAAACATGAAATGTGAAGGAAGATTTTAAAATGTCAGGATTTTTAGGTTGAAGAGGAGTCTGAGGGGGGCATGATAATAATTATGTACGTAAAGATTATTGCAAAATGAAAAAGTTTATGTAGGAGTCTGTGGTGACTATAATAAGTAATAGACTTAAATCACAGCAAGAAAGATTCTTTAGGGAATGGTTTCTAAAGCAAAGATGATAACGTACTCTTTGGGGAGTTTTGAAGTTTCAGTTGCTGGAGTTCTCTAAGAAAGGGATGGGAAAGTGTTTTAGGAATGATAGAAGTATAATTGATCCTGCCTTGGGCAGTGTAGCGATCAGTGCTGTGCAGTGACCTCTCAAAGCTCCCTGGAGCTCTGTGTTTTTATGCAATAATACAGTGAAAAGGAGTGGTTTAGCCAGAGCAGCTCATCCATTTCTAAAAGACAATCTGCATTGTTCAGAAAGCATGTAAGTGTCCCATATTCCTGCTATCAGAATTACTAGTTGGTGGTTTGTTGCACTGTTCAGCATAATCATCATTGTTTCTGATAAAACATTTCATCTCAGAGTTCCTGTGAATTTATTATTATGTGATGAAAAACTAGTTTGTGGCATAATTCCCAGATTAGACAGCACTCAGTAATGGAATTCCTTGAATGTGTGAGCTACACTAATGTATTTCTTGTGTTGATGTAAATATTCATAGGGAGATTTTTTTGCATTGTCTAGTCTGTACACAGAGTATATTGTGTTTTTGCAGAGATTTCATAGGGATAAACAAAGCCTGAATGCTCATGCAGTAGTAATGATGGTGAATAAGAAATGGCAACTGTCCACATTCTTTGTTTTAATAGAAAATACTTTAAAAAATAGTTCTCTGTTGTTTTAGATGATTTGAGGGCCTTGGTTAAAGTTTATTTAATCTTTTATGTAAGTGACCAACTGCAAACATAAGACAAAAGGTTTCTGTTGTTTCACAGGAAGAATTCATTCATTAATAAAATTGACAAAATAGATTAAAGTAAATGCAAATATTAAGTTGTTCAATTGTAGAGAGAGGTATTCAAAGCAGAGTGAGATAGAACACCTAATTAAGGTATGGCCTTTATATGCTATATGAAACTGCTTTAGACTGTATGTGAACAGGGTCTAGACCCGTCATTTGCTGTTTCTGTCCAGGAGTCCATTGTACTTGCATTAGAATTGAGGTTAAGGCTGTGTCCATTCCCACGAAATCCAGATTTTGGTTTGAAATTTTTTAAGGAGTGAAAATCAAAACTGTCCCTCTCAGTAGACTCTGATTTTAAACCTCCCATCTTTAGTCACCTCAGATGATCAGGGAGTTTTTGGTGGCATAATGTAGTTAGATTTCTTTTTTTTTTTTTTTTTCCCTTGCTAATTATGTGATGTGTGTCTGGCTGCTTATATGGGAAAAAACAGTACTGGTAGACTTGTAGCCTCTTTCACATCAGTACGGAGATGGCAGTGTGCTCCTTATGTGCTCCATAGATCAAAGGTCAAATGTTGAACTCCCCCTGGCTGCATGACTACTTCCCCAGGCTGACATGAACTGATCATTTCACAGGATGCTTAGTTTAGATAGAGTTAAGAACAGTGATATTAGGGGGAAAAAAAACCCCAACAACAATATCAAAGCAATACTGGTTAGTCTTTGTGAACAACAAAGGTGGAATAACGTTCTGACTCTCTAAGATGATATTTTGCTATTGAGTTCTTTGATCTGCCTTGCTTTCTTAATTGCACTTTTTTATTTCTGAAAGGGCTTTCACAGACAGAAACGCCATAGGAAGTTTATTTTCTTTGGCTATTCTCGAAGGCTCCTTTGTCAATTTATTATCACAATAGCAAGATATGCACATGCAGTAAGTCAATGTAGGTTAACTTTTTAATAGGAAAGGCATTCTACATTTCTGGCATCAGTCTGTATCTTCTTTCAATTATAATGTCTCTCACTGGGCTAAGCATTTGTCTGGTAGGTGTGCGTATTGGCGACAACTTAATATTCAAAGGTCAAGCTGCAAAGATCTGGCCAGTGTGATGGCATCTTTGCTCTTTAATAATCAGATGGGATGTCTGTGATGTCTTGAAGTGCTTCTTCTAGGTGGCAGCGCACCACTGCAGTAGTTAATTGCCTGTTAGCTTCTTGGATCAATGTAAAAGAGAGATGTGAAGATTTTTCCAAAGTCTGTTTTCTTTTTTCCTCCCAACACAGCTCTATTTGAGCACTTTCCTCTGATTTATCCAAGAATAACTTGAGTATGTGAGAGGAAACTTCAATACTCAATTTAGGTAGCTGCCTCAGATTTTTTTTCCCTAGAGGTGGATGGTGGAAAGGGGGAAATTTTGTCTTCTCTACACTGGAGAATGATGATTATTCACTACATAGGGTCACTGAAAAGAGGTTCTGTATTTTCTCAGCTGCCCCAAGATGCCTTGGTGCTCTGCCTCTAGTGGGATCAGTGATTCTATATAATTCTTAAGCTTTCTCCCATGGGGAACTGAATTAGTTGCTAATCTATTCTGCAAATGTTTTGGAGCTAGTAGAACCTATATAGGCTTGCTTCCCTGTCCACTCATTACTGCGTTTTTCTTTATTCTTCTCTCCTTTCCTTCAGATATCAAACAGTTCCATGTGCAGCTACAGAGTCTCCATTTGTTTGCAGATGAGATGAGCATGGTTACCAGCTGGACTTTTAGGACAGGCTTCAATAAACCACCCCTGACCTTAATGGCCATTAAGGTGATTATGTTTTAACGCTCAGTCACACACTATAGGAAAAATTTGTAAGGATGCAAATTTCTGCCATTGTGGGTACAGCATGCAGCTGTGCATATTGTGTATAGACTGTGGCTACTGCTTGTAACTGGGGACATTATGCACCCATTTTAGGTAGATATCATAGAATCATAGAATAGTTTGGATTGGAAGGGACATTTAAAGGCCATCTAGTCCAACCCCCCTGTAATGAGCAGGGACATTGCTGTGTAGCATATACTTTTAACTTAGCATAGCTTTTAGGAGGCTCTCTTCCATGATCTTCCCAGGCACAGAGGTGAGGCTGACAGGTTGGTAGTTCCCAGAGTCCTCTTTTCTACCCTTTTTAAAACTGGGTGCAATGTTTCCCTTTTTCCAGTCTCCAGGGACTTCACCTGACTGCCATGACTTTTCAAATATCGTGGAGGGTGGCTTGGCAATTGCATCAGCCAATTCCCTCAGGACCCGGATGCATCTTGTCAGGCCCCATAGACTTCAGGTTCCCCAGGTGTCAGAAATCTGGACTAGTTTATACAGGCCATGAAGCTGCCTTGTTTTCTAACATAACTCCCTGAGAATCTATGAACTGTGGGACCCAAACACTTCAAGAATTATCATCTCTTTAAGTTCTTTTCTTCTTGATGTGAACTTGAATCTTGAAATAAGAAGGAAATAAGAAAAAAAAAAAAAAAAGCAGAGAAAAAGGTATCCTGGCCTTCCTCTCTTTAAAGATTTTCTTCTGTCACAGTCACAATTCCCAGAAGGCTGAGAACAACACTACTCACCTCAACTTTCACCCTGTTGGGTTTTTTTAGCCACATCACATCCAGTGTAAATGTTAACATTGGTTTGGGAGAGTCCCAGTAGCTCACAGCTGTTCTACCTCCCTGTAGATCAAGGAGTTCTGAAGCACAAGAAATGAAGCACTGAGTTGCTAATTTGGAGATTTATTTCACCACTTCAACATTATGGGGAAAAAGGTAATTATTGCCTCACACCACATTTTTCATTTTCCTCTTTTCACTAACTGTCAGGATGCTATGACATACCAAACTGCTAGTCAATATTGTAATAACGGTTCTTACCAGGATGCCTTTGAATGCTTTTCAATCCTAAATGACCATATCTTTCCATATACCTATGACTCAGGGGAGAAGAAAGAATTTAAAGTGAATCGAGTGTATTTACAAGGATGTGCTATATTTATAAAAATAAAGTAACTTTTGGTTATCTTATCGCTGTGAAACTGATCAAGTACTTTCAGTAAAAGGCTCCAGACACATCAGTGTACCTATGTGAAAGCTTTTGAAAAATTAAGGCTGATGTGTTGACAGCTGTAATACCACCAGCTTTTAATCCTTGGTTTCTTTTTTTCATTATTAGGGATTCCAGGACATGGGTAGCAGAAGATTAGGTTTATCCACTAACAATATAAAATCCTGTAATCCCTTGAAAGTTTAAAATCTTCCTTGGGCTGGAGAAGGAACAGTTTATCAATATGTACAGCTACTGGCCTCTTTAAAGGATAAAAAGCACATCTACTAGCTTGGGGGAAGAAGAATCATTTTATATTGGCCTAAGGAATTTAAATTTTGAACCTGTACTTCAATTCATGAAAAAGGCTTGGGTGAAGCTACTATTTTTTGATCTTTTTTTTCTTTCCATTAGGTATTATTTCGATTCAGGGAAATAAATGTTTTTTTTCTTCATATATTGCTTCCCATCTGTAGCTTTCTAAGACCTTTACAAGGGTCAATAAACACTATGTAATCCTTCTCACAGGTGTTGACTGGCTGCAGTGGGAGCCTCTGGGGGTCCTTACTAAATAAGAACCCACAAAAATATAAGCACCATCCAGAAACCTGGGAAATTTAATTTACTTGTCTCAGTGTTGTCTAAATGATACTTTCTCACTCACAAGTGATGAGTTAATCAAATGAACCTTTCTCCTGGAGTGCTGGAAACATGAGAACATGTCATGAAGGGTTACCAAGGCAAACACTCCGTCCCCGACAGCTAGTAAACTAGTCGTCAGCTAGTTGCTCTTTCTTTCTTCTCTAGTCATGGCAAACACACAGATTGTCTCTGAGAGGGGTGTTGAGTTTCTGTGACCTTTAAAAGGCTGGTGAGAGAGGTGGGACCAGACCCTGAAACAGCTGGAGCATGGAGTTAGAGCTAATCTGCATTGCCTCTTAGAGTAGAGCTCAAACCAGCAGGACTGGTGGGTCTCTAAAATGGTGTTTCATGAGAGATATGCTGAATGAGGTAAAAGAACCTCAGACTGGCTGCGCCAGAGGAAAATAAAAGCTTCTTAAACAGTTTTCCTCCTACCTTCTCTCAGTGAGAGTCTTGTCCTCTGACATTTTGGCGTGATGTCCCACTTTCTATCCTAAACTGGAAGCCTTCTGATGTCTGCCTGCACTGCCACAAACTCTCCAAGGACCCCCTAAGGGTTGCTAGGGAAAGTATCTTTCTTTCAATCCACTCAGTTTTGGCCATGTCTGCTCTTTAAGGTACATTTTTACCATATGCTTATTTACTGTATTTCACCTCCTTTGTCCACCTGACCTGCTCTGTACTCTAGAAGATCTCTCAGCAGTTCTACATGCTGAATTTCTCTCTGAGAAGACATGCTACATCCTTGCTCACTCTCTCCTTTCTGAAGGGACATCAGTTGAAGGTGACCAAGCAGCCTTCCTCTCAGTGACCAGACTCACCAGAGCATGCAATACTGATACACTAAATGGCAAATAGTCAAGTAAAAGGCATAGCACACATTGCAGGAGGCCTCTCTAGACTTTTTCTAATCCTGATGTTTCTCATTAGCTACTGCCTCTTGTTGCCTCTCATCAGCTTTGCCATCAGTTCCCACCAGATGAGTTTGTTAACTGCTCCCACTCCTGCTGGCTGTTCACCCTCACGGCTGCTCCCACTGACTGCATTCATTGCTGGGTTCCCCTGCTGTTTTCCCTGTGAGCTGATTCAGTCATGCTCTCTGCATGGCCGTGTCCATCACTGTGAGGACAGTGAGTCTGCTTTCCCACAGCACTCATCTGCTGATCCACAACCCAGGTAGCCCCTGAAGGTAGTTCAGTTCTTGCAGAAAGGTGCAGTGTTAAGCAGGAAACCTCCAGATTTCTTGTCACAAAGCAGAGGCTTTTTGGATGGAGTCTTTCTGATAAATCCTGGAATCTTTGCACAGTTTACGTGTCATGAAGTTGCAACTTGCAGTATTAAATCCAGCTGACTCCTTCCCCTGAAATACATCTGGCACCATTGAGGTTTTATGCTTTGCACAATGTGATTACAGAGGAAATAATTCCTTCATGTTCACAGTTTAGATGTTTCCAACATAAAAGTCTCAAAATATGGTATATAAACATGTAAGGAAATTACTCCTGTTAGTACTGTTCTCCTTTGTTTCTGCTAAAGGCCCAAAAATTTGTCCTATTTACATCCTCCACCCTTTGGACTTACTTTTTCTGCTAATATCTTTATTGTAGTTCGAGAGACAGAAGTAATTTGTCCAATGAACGTAGTCAGTTAACAGTCAAATACATAAGAGATACCAAATCTTACGACTTTTCACATGCTTTTTTAGCTGAAATACTTGGAGGCAGATCTCAGAAGCGTTCATCAATTTAATCTGTACAGTAGAAAAATGTAACTAGCAACTAGTGCTGCTGGGACCCAACAGTCACACTATATAAAACAAGAACAGTCAGCCATCAATTGTTTAAGAGCAAAATACATCCCTTTCTGCAGCACAGCACCATACCCCATGTGCCCAAAGGTAACTGAGCCTGCTTATCTGCCTGCTGCTGTTGAAGCGACTTTTATTCTTTATAGACATGTATTTGTCAGAGGAATGCAGTGAAAATGCCCTGATATCCTAATTTAGATATATTTTGCTATCTGTTAGCTTTATTGAAGTTATCCCATATGCTTTATAACCAAGAGCTGACCCTGTTTATGCAAATGCAGAATGTTAACTGAATTAACTGAAGACTAATGGGGAATCAGTTTTTTATGCATTTTTCCATACATATATAAAAACATATATACAGCTTGATTAGTGAAAACTAGATTAATAATTGTTTTCTTTTTGAAATGTGGTTTCTTTCTTAAAACATAACTTTATGTAATAGTTTCTGAGGTGAGTTTCTATGTTAAAATGATCAAGGCAGAAAAATAGTTGTACATTTTCTTAGCTTTGCCAATAACTTAGTAGTAAGACAGCCACTGCGGTCGGGAGAGCCAAGGATGTGTAATCCCCTCCATGGAACAATTCCCCTCTTGATTTCTTATAAAGTTTAAAATGAGATTTTTCAGGAAAACAAGTCAGTCTTAATGCCTTACTATTACAAACGTAGCTTCTAGAATAGAGGGATTAAAGTATTTACTTCAAACCTAGACTCATAGCAGCAATAAATTTATGTGCACATCAAAACTTAATTCTCCCTATTCTTGTGGATAAGCATATGGTTACTTTGCTAAAACAATGCCTCAGGCCCTGAACTTGCTACTGCATTGTGTAAGTTCAAAGCTATTTCACTGTAACTTTCTGAGGAATTAGGAATTTGGAGAGGAAAAACCTTAAAAATCCTTTATAACTGGACCCTGCATATAGAGGTGACACGCATATACTTTTCTGCCTAAGGAGATTCTAAAACCCTTATAGATTCAGTTGTATTTTTTTGTTTATGTATTTATCATTAAAGGAGAAATAACTACAGATTGAGAGGCCAGAAAAAATTCAATGTCAGCTTACAAAGTGATAGAATTTGTTTCTGGAATCTGGAAGTTTTAATTTACATCAGCATTCATTGTGTGTGTGTGAGTACAGATACATTTATATGTTTTGGGTTTATATTAGAGAAAACAATGCTTTTCCTGAATTATAACTTAAATGGAAAAGTTTGCTGGTGTCCTAACAGAATTTGCTGAATCTGTCCTTAGAAGTCGGTAATTTTTTTTTTTCAAGCCTAATTTTTGAGATGCTTGAAAATATGATCCTGATTAATTCCTATTGGAGTCAATGGGAGTCTTTCCAATAACTTCAGCGGTGCTGAAACAATTTCATCTGAATCTCTCTGCTTTTCAGCCCATTACTTCGTTTTTCAACTTAGTGAGCTAATCTTTCTCAGTTTAAGAAGTGTTACAGTAATAGTGAGCTAAGCCTGCAAATGCTTATTTACATATATACCTTCAGACATGTGAACAGTTCTGCTGCGTTCTGGGGGTTATCTCTATGCATTAACATCAGTACACACACTTTTATTTTTGAGGGATTAGGAACCTAAAGACATAACTGATTCAGGAGAAAGTTATTTAGTAACTCCATTGCTTGGTGGTCTTCTCTGAGATATGGTTCTAATGGCAGTTCAGAAGAAAATTTCTCAGATAATATCTGGGGAGAAAGGGAAACCACACTGCAAATCTAGATAAAGATGCTCAGTAGAACCGTTCCAAGAATCCTCTGAAAGTATTTGGAGTAAAACTGAAATTTCCGTATGAACCCCCTGAATTTTTTTCCCTATAAGGCTCTGCCACTTATATTTTTTTGAAGCTTTATACTTTTTTTTGTGATTCTACTCTGTTTTTGAAAAGAATAAACCACTAGGTACACTCTATAATTGCCTCAAAATAAAATCTGTGATTTAAAAATTGAAGAATATCTGTACCTATCACTTCAGTTTTTACGAATCCTCAGAAATTATGAATCATGGTGAGACTGCAACATATATATTGTCTTTACTTTTCTGGGTATGGATGCAATACAATTTATTTTTACGTACTGCCCGTCCCAGAGAAAATCATTACCAGAAGAATGGCTTGAGGCTTAGCAGGACTGTGCTACTGAAGATATCTCCAAATATATTATCCTTTCAAAATGAATCTTTTCTCCAATTCTGCCTCTGCCAGTCTGGAAATCATTGGGTTGTGCCACTGATTCTGGCTCTAAAATAAAAACCTGAATAAGAGATGTTGAAATTTCTGTGAAATAATGATGTCTTTCTCCATCTTTGTAAGTAAGCTATACTGCCAAAAATGCTATGCCTTGTGTACTGCCTAAAGTTCTGGCAAACTGATATTTCCTTGTTTTTAACTGCAGAGGAAACCCTTGCTTGCTTCCATTTCTTAATTTCTTGTTTCTCAGCTTGGCATGCATGATATTATTTTCATATAGCTAGTGTGTGATGTGAGTGTGTGTGTATATATATATATACACACATGCTTGCATGCATATAATCCTCATTTATCCAATTTTTTCTGAAATCTTCATTTCTCCTCTCAAATTTCCTGTGGTTTAAAACTCACTTATTTTTCCTGTGCCTCTTTTGGGCAGGGAAGACATTTCTTTGCACACTGGTATACTGATGTGCTGGGTGGGTAATAACAACAGCAATCCATCAGGTTGGTAGTGCACAGACTTCTGTGCCAACTACCAGCTTCACCATGTTCATAAATCATGAATTAAGTCTCAGAAAAAGATCAGAATGGTTTTAAACATTATGATGCTTCAGAAAAATCATGCAGTTGTGGATCTCTTGAATTGCATGTTTCTTAAATGATGCATTTGTTGGATCTCTTGCATTACCTCTGTTTGTTGTGGTATTCAGTGTCATGTTTTTGTAGCTGTTTCTTGCAACCAAGAGACTTAGCAACATTGTTCCTCCAGTCATTATTAATGATGGTTGAGGTTATGTTATAACGATTCCCAATAGCGGAGCTATGATTGCCTACCTTGAACTGAAAATACTGCATGCCTTCCCCTCCTGGGGCCTGCCTTGTAACGTCCTGTAATTGCTAGCCCCTGTTCAGCCAAGCACACAAGCATATGCTTCATTTCATTGCAGCTCTATTTAAGTGTTCTCTCATTCAAGCAATTACTGCTACTATTTAAAGACTTGACTGTATTTTGGTAACATACACATTTTCTAGGTACTTTCCAAACATAGGTGAAAAGTATATATATATGGCCTTCAAGCATTTAAGTCATAAGGCCAAGATTCACAGTTTTCACGTCAAGAAGTATTCTTGTCTTAGCTCAGTAGACAAAAGGCAGAGAGCTACTTTTTAATTATCTTGCCTTTTCGTAGTTTATCCTAAGCAAATGTTTGAGCATCTGAAACATTTCTATTTTTGGTGAGTAATAGTGTCAGTCTTTTTTGCTTCATTTGCTTTTCATGTGAGATTCTTGCCAGGCAAGAACAAAATATTCAGGTCTCATTTACATTGAAAATTACTCTCTCATGGTTTAGGGGAAAAGATAGAGTTGTTTTTTTCTGACAGGTGTTCTTTTGTTGATGATAGTACATGCAGCTATAAAGTGATGTTCTGTAAGGCTTTAATGCTTTCTATAAGTGCATAGCTAGTCTTTAAAGACTGTAAATGTTAAAGACCTCTTCTCCAAGAGAAAAAGAATGAGGCTCTGTCTTTGGGGAAGAAAATGACCTGTGATAGCAGAGTACTTTGATTGTGCAAGTTCAAATCCTTGACAGATTCAGTCATATGAGAAATGTAAGAAGCAGCTACAGGTGAATTTCACAATTTTTTAAGGCTGAGCATCTAAAAACTTAGATGATTATCTGCTACTTCTTGGCCTGTATGTCTCATAAGAGGAAACTTTAACTGAGTTCACCTCAACTAGTAATGCAAGAGAATTTGGGTTTCGTGTACTTTTTGAAGAGATTTCAATGACTGACTGTGGCCAAAATAATTGAATGTTTTCTAATAGTATTTTAAATCTGTTTCAGATCTTGAGTGATGTTTGGTTTGACGGGCTTAAATTTTGAGTTTGGCACATTTATCTGTTCTTTCAGAATGATAGACATTCACATCATTTTTCTTATTCTTACTGTACCATTCCGCCACTGTAGAATTTTTTTCTTCAACAGAATTGCCAAAACTGAAAGCTCTACAGAACAAACATGCAAATTTTCAGTGGTAGGAATGCATTCAAGTACCTTCTGGGTGATTTTTCAAACAATTGTTACAGCATGCATCGCAGTTTCTGGAGTCCTCAAGAGTGTAGTTTCCTGGTTCACAGACCTAGATACCAAGAACCAGAAAGCAGGAGAGAAGAAGTGGTAAAACAAGTTGAAGAAGAATAATCCCAGTGCACAGACTTCTTCAGGAAGTTCAGAAGCTCTGTAGAACATTGGCATGTGGATTGATTTTATAGGTGGGAAAGGTTTGATACAGAGCAACAGAGAAAATGTCAGGGACATCTTTGACAAATTCAAATCCTTTGGGGCTGGGAAAACAAGAGAGGAGATAGATCATGAAACATGTACTTTTAGTACATTTATTTGTGCTTTAAAACAGTAAACTTTTGTTACTGCCTATTGATTGTAGTGCTTTAAGTTCCCCTGTTGTGCTGCCATCAGCTGCTCACATCTTGCTTGTATTATCCTGCTTGTCACATACATTTTTTGATCTCTTCTTGCACTTTTGTCATAAAAGCTACTAAGAACTGGACTGAACATGTGCAGTAATCTTGCCAAGCTGTGGGTAGATGACAAGGCCAACTAGTGACAAGCTCACTTGATTTGGTCCCTGTGCAATACTACAGAAGTTCAGTCTGGAGAAATTTATTGCATCTTAAAACGCTTGAACAGAGGTGATAAGCAGACAGTTGCATCTGGATCCATAAGCTGTAAACAAACAAGTTTTATTGGGGTCATAAAGCTATCACCTTTATGTCAGATGAAGAAGTGAAGCTGATATGAATTGCTGAAATTAAGAGTGGCTAATGATGACGATGAAAAAATTACAGACTGGCCCAATGACTGAGGCTTTGTTATGATGTGAACTGCTTGCACATGAAGGAAAATCTTATACCACAAACTACAGCCTCTTTTATGACCTTATCTACAACATATTGTTTTTGAAAGAGAAATCATGTTGAAATGGGTCTTATCTGCTACCACCAGGCTCAACCAACTTCTTTCATCTGTGTTTAAAAAAACCAAACCAAAACAGCAAAAATTGAATTAACTCAGAAGCAAAGGGGGCTTCTCTACTGTAAATCTACTACAGGATGAGACAAAGTGCACTTCCAGTGAGTTGTAACACTACTCTATCTCAACTATAAACATCATGTCCTTACCTGCTGAGCAGCAAGGGTTTTGGACCGTCAGTGCTCTTCAGTGCAGAAGCAAAGGACCTGTATGGGGTATGAAATCAGATTGATCACACATGCTATGGAACCAGGACGTTTGTCTTATTCAGCCTAGTACTTA
This sequence comes from Strix aluco, assembly GCF_031877795.1. Lineage (NCBI taxonomy): Eukaryota > Metazoa > Chordata > Aves > Strigiformes > Strigidae > Strix > Strix aluco. The sequence goes on along the minus strand of NC_133942.1, from coordinate 24,019,492 downwards.
TGGTTTCATTCGATGATCTGCAGTGCCTCTTAAGTTACTGACTAGGTCTGCATCTTTATTCATAAACAATGTGTTAAGGTCACTGCATACTTGGTATTTTCAGGTTTTCTCTGTGTATTGTTTGAAACGTTTCCATGCTCTGTTGCTACCTAATGTGTACTAAGAAATTATTGATGATCAGCTAGTTATGGCAAACTTGTTCTTTATGCATTATGTTCTACCCTATCAATATATTTTATGATGTTTGTGTTCTATTACTTCTCCTCTCCAGCTGCTAGTATTTAGGATAGTGATACAGCCACTGCATTAAGCCCTTGGGGGAGCACTGCAAAGTCTTAAGCAGCTGCAAAATAGAGTGGCATCCGCAACGCTCAGGCAGACTTTCTATACATGGGTGACAGGCACTTAATAGATAAAGGGTCTTTAGATAAAATCCTAGAATGAATACATGGTGGTACTAAGACAATAAAAAGGACCTGGGTGAATCCCACTGTTGGTTTCCAGTATTTTTATAACAGATCACAAACTGAAGGTTGTCTGTGAGAGGATTTTACCTGTGGTAAATGCCTTTTTTCCATAATTTGTTCCCATTTTAGTGTCCTGTTTAGAAGGATGAGGTGACATCTTTGTAGGGTCTGATTTTATGGTGGACCAGGCTAAGACACTGATACTTACTCTTGTGTCTTTCTGTCTCTGCCTGACTGTTATTCTGAGACCTAACTGTTGGCCCTTGAGACACTGATATATTTAATTGGATTGTGAAACATGATGGAAGTTAATTTTTCAGGCTTCAGTCTTGGGGAGTTTCCAATGTGTATGCAGACAAAGTTGTAATTCTTAGTCGTTCTAGAGAACTAACAGATTCTAAGATCATTAACATTATGTTCTTTATGGCACAGGGTTTGGCCATAAATTATATTGGTGTGAGCTTGAATAGAACTTTATGAGCTGAATTCTGCTGAGGCCCTCAAACCTTGCGCAGTTACAGTTGTAAGCAAGGATGCAGGAACTAAATAAAAGGAGAAATTCCAACACCAGTGCCATTTTTCAATAGGATCTGGTAGTTTAGTGGAATTAAGGATCCCTCAGATTACTTCTTGCTATCATTCTGTTCTAAGGCAGTTTAATTTTTATTAATATTTTCTGCTTAATTTTGTTTGCTTGTGAAATGCTTTTAAGTCACATGGCTTTCTGTTGATGCTATGCATTAGTAGAAAAATTTTGGCTCCTAGTTGTTCTTTGAAAAATAAGTCATTCCTAGTCATGTTTAGTATTATTATTTCTCTCCTAAGGATGGAGTCTGATTTCAGGTTGTTTTTATAGAGAGTAAGGATTAGTGCCTCTTTATCAGTGTTGCCCATATCCTTGCTCTGTATACTTTATTATAACTGCTGGAAGGTGTTTCTTAAAGACTGAGTTCTGGACCTGTAAAATCAAGCTTCCAAAAGCTGAGGAAAATTGAAATGTCACTCTCTACACAGAGTTTTAGGAGTTAGACTAAGCATTTACCTCCACACAGACCATGCATTCTGATGTCTAGTTTAGAAACTTTCAAAATCAATTTAAAATATTTTCTTTATAGGTTTCATATCTTTTCAATCTCTTTTTTTTTTTTTCCAGTATTACTGAATCGTCGTGACCAAAGGAACATTTGTGAAAGACATTGATTTGTTAGCTGCAGCGTTAGCTGTTCTTCCTTCCTCTGCTGTACCAGGCACCAAATGGGATGCAGAACTTCACATTTTGCCAGATGCATTAGGCTGTTGTGCTGTTTGTCAGATAATTTCTCATATCCATAGAACTAGAAACACTCTTCAGGGCCAAATTAGATTTATGTGGAATGGTAGCTGAGCTAGCAGCATTACATACCTCTGAGAGACTATGTTAATTAGCAACCAAAACATAAATAGTAGCATCTCTGCAAAGAGAATGCTGGCATGCTAACTACATCTATGGCAAATCAAATTAAGAGAAATCCCATTATCTTGCTTGGGATTCTGCTTTCTACTGATGACATGTTTCAACACTACTGCAGGCCATTTACTGCAGAGATATTTCATTACTCTACTGTGTTCTTTTAGAACAAATCATAAAGCTATAAAAACTAAAACCAATCCCTAAGAATGCTACTAAGATCATTATTTACAGTTGAACTAAATAAATTGATTGCCCTTTTTTCATCTCTGTATTGCTCAGGTGAGATGACAGTGTCGCCAAAGCACACACTATGTCCATAATTTTCATGTGGTATCTAAATACCTTTGTTTACGTGCTGTTATCATGGTAATACCAGGGAGCTCTTTCAAAGACAAATATTTTTCATAGTACTTATAACTTTGTCTTGCTCTGGGGTTTGTCTTGCTCTGGGGTTTATTTTTAGCAGTTTATGAACATTCGCATAGGAACTAACTATATTCTGCCATGTATGCATCTCTTATTTTATAATCTTTCATGATATTCTGCAAAGAGAATAGAAACCATTAAATTTTCAGTCCTATAAGTGAGATTATAGCCTGAGAGTGAAGGACATGCACATAAATAGAAGCACATGCACAAATTTCTTATGTACAATAATCCTGGGAGTAGGGGAAAATAAAAGCAAACAGAAACATGTATTCACCCCTTTGCAACTTTGCGAAACTAAAATCATTATATTCAGTTTGATGGGCAAGATCTGACAATTAAGTTGCATATTTAGCTAGGCTTTGGCACTAATGTTTTCCAACAAGGAATAAGAGAGTGGTTAGATTTCAGCATGTAGTATTGCTATTTTAAACATTAAAGATAATCTATTTTTTTAACATTCTAAATGCATTAGAAGCAAAATATCCTCAGAGGGACATAAGCTCAGAAATGAAGTACTTTGCCTCACTAAATTTTAATCAGGAAAACCTGAAAATAAATCCTGCTGCTTTTTTGCAGCCCCTTCCCCCTTTTCGTTAAAGCTTTACCAATGAAAATGAGTCTGATATGTTTATGTAAAAAGGTAAGTGGTATAATTAAGGATCCTAGCAAACTAACCGTATTATTTCAAATATTCTAAGTTTGCAAACTGCTGGGGATACCTTCTTCCACAGAACTTCAAATGACTTAATGACATATACTTTAGCAATTCCCTTTGTTGTGATCCAGATTTTAAATTATATTCACATGTGCTATCCTGGCTTTTTACTTCTTTCACTTTTAGTTTGAAGGAGAAAAATTATAATAGTTTTAGACGACAAATATATTTACATGAGAAAGCAGACCCTTTCCACCTTCCTGGTGTGGGCTGTGTGCTGAACCAGTGTACTAGGTACTCTGTTTTGATTCTGTCAATTCAACCCCAGTGTGGAGTCAAAGAGCGGTGTTGAAAAAATCTATTATCATGTTTCTCCTGTCATCATGAGTGTTATTATATTTATTTACCTTTATTTAAAGGGAATGTTTCATTTTCACAAAAATACCAGATTGAGAGCACTAAAACCCCCAACAACTGAACAAAACCCCCAGACTTTTGGTGCCAGCTTTCAAGTCTGATTCTGAGGGATTATCTATTAAGAACAAGGAGGTATAATAGCCAGGAGTGTTTGCCAGCTGCTGCTATGCAGCAATCTCTTAGATACTTTTCTCTGCTATGCTGAGTACTGCACAGCACGTGTCATTCAGTAGTGTGGTACGTGACGCCATTGGAAATGAGCTCTTTTCTTATACCGACTGTTTTTTTTTTTTTTTCCAGTTCCTATGTCATTTGATGTTTGGCTTTTGCTTAGACTGCTAATGATAAATAAAAATTGCTGTTATGAACTATACTGATTATAGCAATTTACCATCACCATTCTAAAAATGAAAAAGTGAACAGTACATGCTGTACCTCTCCAACAGCTTTTGTCAGTACAGTAGAATAAGTGTGTTCTGCCCCACTGCATCCATTCTGAAGTGGTATGTAGAAGTTCTACTCACAGGGCAGTTGCACATTGCAGCCAAGAGGACTACTTTGATAAGAAATATCCAAACAATGTGTTTTTGTGTCATAGAATTTGGAACCCTTCCTTTGCAGGAACAGCAAGCCAGGTTTTGGTTGTGAGCAGTAACCATATGCTACAGAAAGTAGTTCTCTTAGTTACTTTTCAGCTTTTAGGTGAGTATCTTCTGGCCCTGGAAATTTATTACTATGCAGGTTTGAGGTTTAGGGTTTTTTTCCCGTAAAACCTTTATTATTGAAACGTTCTGTCAGACTCACCTCATACTGGTGTAAGAATATTCATGTGTTGTCGGTGAATACAAGTGCAAAAAGTAGACTTTCTTTGGGAATGGCAGGATGCCCCTTTTCTGCCTTGATTATCTGTTGATCACAGCAACTCTCTGGCAGCCTTCCTCCTTCCATTGTGTTTAGAAAAGCTTTTATTACTAGCTTTGGTGCCTGCAATAAGTTATTCCCCAAAATCTCTCATCTGCTTTAACAGTGTCACGTTTAACTTGCCAGATTTTAGGCTATTTTCATATGCATTTACATATAATTTTTACTTTTTTGATTAATGTTCTTCTACTGCTAATAATTCTCCTTACTCAGCTATTCAAATCTGCTAGCTTAATTTAGTAGTCCTTTCAGTCTTTAACACCTGATGTACATTTACTCTGAGACTCTAATATGATATCTTTAAACAATGTCTGTGCTGTTTGCAAGAGTTTTACTTTCAGATGTTCTCATTAATGAGCCTTTTCTCTGTTATATATAACTGCTACAGGGCTGAAGTGTCACTGATATGGATAGCTTTTTTTTCTTTTGGCTTTTCCATCTACAAGCATCACAGAATGGTTTGGGTTGGAAGGGACCTTAAAGATCATCTAGCTCCAACCCCCCTGCCATGAGCAGGGACACCTTCCACTAGCCCAGGTTGCTCAAAGCCCTGTCCAACCTGGCCTTGAACCCTGCCAGGGAGGGGGCAGCCACAGCTTCTCTGGGCAGCCTGTTCCACTGTGAGGGTGGTAAGAACTGGAACAGGATGCTGAATACAGTGGCATTTAGTTGTCATTACAGAGCTAATTTCCATAGTTACCTTGTAAACCATGGCCTTTCCCAGGTCGTGGCTAAATCAAAAGCTATTTCTTCAAGAATTTTACCTAATGGATCAGATTCTTCCTGTCATCAGGACCCCAGGCCCTTCAGACAGATGATGTCTTCTCTGAACCTTGTTTGTTCTTTATGGAATATTTGAAAAAAATTGGCAAAATCCTTGCCTATGCTTTCAAATTTTTGGGTGGGATGTTTCAAGAGAACATTCTCAGTCTTTGTGTGCTGAAAGTTGACTAAGAGCTACCCTCTTCTCAAAAGCCCTGTTAAAAATACATCTAAGTACAATACGTTTGTATCAGTTGCTTGACTATTGCTAATGTCCCAACTAATCTTGCACACTAACCAAGATGCAAGCAACCAGCACCCTACCCACCACATAGGCACTGCTAAGCCTGAATCACTCACACTTGAAGCAGGCTGCTGGGAGCTGCAGTGAAGTTGGGATGCACATCTCCTTGCAGAGCCTATAGAAAACCCTCGCAGAGGGTATAATCTCTGCTCTGCGTAGTCAGGGTTCTGCCTTTGCCGTGAGTTCTTGGTGTGTGAACATCCATTGACCATGCACTCTCCTGGACCGGTGCAGAGAAGGTGTCCCCAGAGTACTAAGGGGGGACTAAGGAGAGGGGAACCAGAAAGGTGAATATATTTAAAACAAATCTGTAATGCTTGCTTATATCAGATAATGTGCAGTATTATGAAGCATCGCTGTAAGGACTAAAATTTATATTCAACATGATGTATGTGTATATATGCAGATTCAGAATAATCAGCCAGGTGTCTACAGGAAACCCAATTTCCTGAGACCAGCCACAAGTACTCTGTAAGTGGCAGGTGTCATAACCTTTGTGCCTCTGAACTATGTAAAGGTTAATTATATTCTACTCCACTGCAGCTATGGTTACATTCATGGGACTGTGCTTAATGCTGCTCTTTAACTAATGTGTCACTGTAGAGATGAATTATATTAATGTAGAACTGAGATTATTCACGTCAATTAGAGTAAGTTATTATACTTAAAAAGTAGACATAGGGAAAATATTTGTTATAAATTAATATGAATATAGTATTTTTTGGCTTGCAAATACTTCAATCAATTATCTTTATTTTCTGATAGTGCATTTGTTATTTTTTAATATTTCCTTACTTTTCTGGATAGATATTTTTCAGCCGGTGGGTTGTGATCAGTAAACTTTGACTATTTATTTGCTATCTATCTTTTGTAATGTTATTTTTACAGACTAGTTAGAGTCAAGCTTTCCAACAATTATTTAATGAAATATGGGCAAATTATTATGTATGCCCAGACTTCTTAAGTGTTTTTTAGTGTTAATGTTATCTGAACAGTTGGACCAAAACCAATGCTTATAAAATTAACTTTCAAACAGGTTTCTTTTTGCTACACTCTTTAGAAATTTTTGCTATATATCTTTAGGCTGGCTCAGTCTAAAGGAAATAGTAGATGAGGTAGTCTGATTTCTTAAAGGCCTAAATATTTTCTGCTGGTTTTCTGTATTTTTTAATATGAGTGCTTGTTTCAAAAAGGCAGTTGGATGTGCTTTTACAGATCTGTCTTTATGAATTTAAAGTTGTGCATTATCACCTTTATGTTGAGCTGACAACATCATGCAGAACACCCTGTGGATTTCCTTGTTAAGGAAATTTCCTGTGCTAAGGTGCTGATATTTCCCACTGCCCCTGGGAACTAGATAGATGTAGTCACAACATGAAGAAGAGGTGGAAAAAGTAAGTTCCTACTTCAGAAGTGGTTTGTCTTGGCAGAACTGAGAGGAGCAGGCTCCATGTAAACCTAAGTGCTGCACTTTGGTGCTAAAACCTTGAAAGGGGCTTGCCAACTTAGAAACTGCTACTTTTACATGATCGTGTATTAGCACAGGGCAAGAAAACACAAAGAATGTAGACCCCTCCCATCTCAGGGAACTATGTGATACTGCTACCTTCATAAATGTGTAAGCTTTGTCTTGCCACAAGCCTAGCAGGTAACATCAGAAGGCTATTTCAGAACCTAACTGCTCAGAAACAACTTTGTTGTTTCCAGCCTAAATTTATTCTAGTTGATTTATTCCTATTTCTTGTTGTGCTAGTCTTGCCTATGCTTAAAAATGTCCTTTTTCCTCCCTGTGTCCAGGCTGTTTTAGCATTTCTAATAGAACAGGTTCTCCACTGCTCAGGTCATCCTAGAAGCACTTTCCTGCATGTTATCCAGTCTATCTTTCTGTTTTCAGGATTCTCAGAATCTTAGACATTGTTTCCAGCTCAGATCTCGATGGTGTCATTAACATTAGCTTTAATGATACCCCATCTTTACTTAAAATTCTTCTGTTCGTACATAGTTGCCTTTCAGTTCCTGTGTTCACTGTCATCAGCTTCAAAGGATGGAGCACATAGTTTGTCGATTGCTTTGAGATCTTCAGATAAAAGGGAAAATGTGAGGAGAGTTTGCATTATAGCAGGACTTAAGGGCAAAGCACTGGTGTTTCTAGAATCTTTTTTCCAAACAATGCAAATCACTTTTCATCTCACTTTCTTTTATTGTAGCAACTGTCTTAAAAAACAAAAACCTACCTGTTTGAGAGTGTATTTTAGTGGCACAATATGGAAAATCAGGAAGGCAAAAGAGCAACTACCTGTGGAGATAATGACCATGATCAAAAGGAACTGTACTTCTGTCTAAGGCAGGTGCTATGGTTAAGTGTATCTGTGGCTCTGCTTTCCAGAATCTCTATATGTGTTTTTCCTTTAGGAAAGGTTCTCTTTGGTGTTAGCTGCTTCATTGATAATTGCCGGATATTTTGTTATGTGATGTGAGATATCAGAGCTCACTCCTGTGATCATGCTTCTACTACGTGTTCACTTGGACACTTAAATTACCACAGACTGGATCATGACTACTCTAAGTTTTTCTATATTAGGGAGAGATCTACACACAGACATTGAACAAACAGCATTGGTTAGCAGAGATGCAGGGCCTTGGAGCATCTTTACGGGGAGCAGCTAGTTCGTGACTTGACTTTGTCCATTTACAATAGGGTCTTCTACCAAAATCCTTCTCTCTGTTTCTATATCTGATTTGAAAGTTAGTGTTGGTAAGGTCTTAAGAAATCATTATGAATGAGAATGGGGGCCAGGTCCAAGCGATCTAATTGTGTGTTAGTGCTAAACAGACTAGCTCTCAGGCATGGTGAGTCTGTACTTCATTGTCAAACAGCTGCTGGTATTCCAAGTAGCTTCATACCAAGTCCAGCACAAGCCATGATGTTCAGGAGAGCGGTAGCTCTCAGGACTCAGAGGTGCAGCCTGCTACTTCTGTTGCAGTATTTCTATTAATGCAACTGCTGCGGGATCTAAACTGGAGTAGAAACCAGACAAGAAACCTCTAATCAGAAGAGGCTGCTGTTGCTTTCAGGGTACAAGATTTAGGCTACACTGGAGAATTGGTAAGGTAGGATAATGCTGGTGTACTCCTCACACACTGCAGCAGTCAAATAGTGCTCTTTATTTCGTGTGCTGCTTTATGAGGCAGGTGTTTATTCGTTAGTAAGCCTAAAGACCCACTCTTTCCCTGAGAGACTAGAGTGTGCTAAGGAGCAGTGGGTGTTTTTGCTCTTTAAGCATCATCAACAAAAATATAATAGTAGAAGTTACTTCAGGTGGAGCCCCAAAAGCTTATTTTTGTAGACATGAAGCATGCCACATCCAGCTGTTTCTGCATATACCATGTAGGGTGCTTCTGAATCACAGAACCTTGTGAGTACTACAGTTAAGGGATATTTCATTATTATGCATGACAGTAGTAGTATGCTGTGTTTTGGACAGGAAGATTCCTGTATTGCTTTAGTTTAAAACATCTGTCTTTTTTTGTCTGAACATTTGTGTTTGCTAATATATGAGAAACACTTCCAGCTTTTCCATAGTAGGTAGTTTTCCTATTTGGATGTATATAGCTGCTAAAAACTCAACCAGTTTAACTGTTAGAAAGAATCCTTTCCCAAATGTTAATGAAACTGTTTCATCTTTGATAAAAAGCTAGTTTTTGCATGCCTATGCCTTGAAGATTGGTAGGAAGCTGCTGCAGTAAATCAGATCTATTTATACTGAAGCATAGACTTTCTGCGTCGTAATGTTTATGGCCCAGCTTAGAACTTTTCCTGATTCTGTGGTTGGTTTGGTACATTTCTTCAGGATGGTGTGACTGTTGCACTGCAGGTTATGCCTCCAAACTTTATGGAGTTTGCCCCTTAAATTACTTCATAGGCTAGTGCACTCCTCATAAACAAAGAATTGGTTAGAAAGAACAATGTTTCCCTGTCAGAAAGCTACAATGTCAATATTAAACCTTTCAAGTGTTGCTTTGCAAAGACACACCAGAGAGAATGAGGAGCATGTAACAAAACTGAACAAGTTGTCCAACTGATGTGAATCTTAAGAATTAAAGTTCTTGGCTTAAAACAGTACATAATATCCACAAGCTGTACTTGCCCTGGTTTTGATTGTTCCCTACACAGTGTAATTGTGAAGGAACCTGATTTCAGTGGTAACACCACAGCATAGGAGAATCAGAATCGTCATTCATCCTGAATGACTGAGGTAACAAATTTGACTTCAGTTTAGGTAGTCCTGCAACCTGTGGTGCAAGAACATGTTTTTGCAGGATACCTTATGGGAATAGGGTTTGGAGTTTCTTCCTGCCATTGTCCTAGAAACACACATTTCCGGTGATCTTCCTGAATGATTACAAACTGTGCAGTCGCTATAATGCAATATCACCACCTGGCAAGCCGGTTGGATGCTATGAAACATTGCAGGTCTATGTATGGAGTAAGCATATGTATAGCCATAACATATTTAATTAAGTGATCTAAATCCCCAGTTCTCCCATCTAAGTTTTCATAAATGAACCCACACCTTTTCTATAGTAGATCAAAACGCATTCCCTTTGTTTTGATTGCACACCTTTCAGTTTAGGAGCAATGAAACAGATTTTTGCAAAGATGAGAAAAGGTTGAATGTAGGGAGTTGCTTCTGATTTCACAACAATGTTAAAGTGGCACATCCCCAAAGAACTAAATTCTAATCTTAGCTATTGTGGATTTCAACTAGTACACTACCATCAGCTGCCTGGATTTACTCCTGCCTTTCACTGGTGCGCATGCGAACAGCCAGAACCTTTCTGTATTAAATGTAACTGTCGTGGTTGTTTGTGCAATTTAAAATGGCTGAATGGCTGATGGCTCACCATTCATTTTCAGTATCAGGCAATCCGGGATTCTGTGGCATTCTAGTCACGATATGTAACAGAACCCCAAAGACAGATTATGCAGTCACAATGATGAAAATTGATTACTAAGCACTCAATGAGTCATCTGCCTCAGGAAGTAACTACTTCAATCTATTATTGTCGATGTCCTGATGGGTCAACCAGGACGTGAAAAGGAATTTGCATTAAATTGATTTGAGTGTTTTTTCTAGAAATAACATCACTCAATCAAAGGAAACATTCAGACAGAGCTAGGCAGAACTGACTGAATTTGATTTGGGAAGGCAGAGCAGCAAGGGATGAGCAGGCTGATTCAGATAAAAATATAAATGGGATTTAGAGCACCATAAATCTCACATTACAGAATGAAGAGTTGGAACTCTTAACAATTTCTGCAATGTAGATTGTGCTGCACAGTTTGGAAATCCTTTATTTGCTTATTGATCTGTATCTGTATGTATCTGTATGCACACATTATGTCAATAGTGTGTTTAGGCAAATAGTGTACTTATATATGCACTCACCATAAGAAGTTGCCATCAGGTAACATGCAAACAATATGGCCAGTTTCCAGTTATCTTGGATGATTTTGCTGTATTTGGCTTATATGAAAGCTGAAGAGTGGAATGATTCTCTTCAAATATTTTTTTATTCTCAGAGCTGAAGATTTTCAGAATGAGCAGCCCACCACTCAATAAAATTCAGTAAGTTATGAATCATACTGAAATGTCACTTCCTTCTCATCAGTCTTAGTCTTAAAGCAATTCATCCTCCCTCTCATGCTTGTAGTATAGTGTGGGTGTGCTGGTATCTTAAATTGTAGTGGTTTTCTGCTATCACGTTATTCCCAATAGATTTGTATCTTCTTCCAAGATCATTACTTACATCATTTGAGACTCCAATTAAAATCACATACTTTAAAGAACTAGATCCTTACCATATACATGGTTTGTGTACTGTTCTCTTATTGATTTTTATACAGTCAGTCTTTATGTCCATTCCAATAAGTTTTACCTGAGTAATGATTTGGTGATTTGGCCTAAGAAATTAGATCAAGATCTTTTTTTTTTTTAAAAAAAAAAAAAAAACAGTGACTTGATTTGTTTCAGTTCTTGGCCTTCTATCATGAGGCATTTATAAAGCTGTGATAGCTGAAGGTGGATATTATTATAACTGGGAAATGTCTCAAGCTAGAACCCCTACAATTGTGACATTCACAATCATTGTCAGACATTGAAACACACTTTAATAAGTGCTTTAATAAATTAGACTTAACTCTGAAGCAGTGCAAGGGGGAAAAGGACAAAGAAGACTGATTGGAAAGGCATATGCTAATCTGTTAGTGAAACTGTACAAGTATTAGGATGTGCAAGCACCAACTCAGTGTGCTGGATACAGGATGAGCAAAATCTCTCAAAGAATAGAGGAAGGACCATAATCACAATTCCCTCTGGCTAATCTATAAATGTCATCTCCTCCTTTAGTGGACTTAGTCTTATCCTGCCTATTTCAGACAAGCACAAAGAAAGCAGAGAAACTGCCATGTAAGGGAGATAATTAGGGAGCTGCCCATTATTTCAGGCCAACAGCTCAGAAGACCAAATTGTATCACAGTTCTCATTAGAAACCTGAAGAGCACATAGAAGGTTTGGTTTTGTAAAGGGTTGTACAGTCTGTATATATTACATAATTAAATATCAAGGTTCTCCTGTCGGAGTCATGATGTACCTACACTGAATATATAGAAATGTGCATTTTATTGAACAAAACCTATATTACTTTTAGCAGTCAGGAGCCTAAGAGGTAGCAAAAAGCAATTGTGCTATTGTCAGATGAACCCTCCAGCCATCATATTCGCTATTTTTCTGACCAAAACATACCAATTGGAAATTTTGATGCCTTGATGGTATATATTACTATTGAGTAAGGAAGAAAAAAGAAAGTGTGAACTTAACTGTCTTTTCTTGTGTTCTTGCTTTATTTCACTCATCCTTTGTTCTGATAATAGAATAAATATGCTACTTCTCTCCCCCTTTCCAAATACAGGTGTGTATGTTTCTCCTTCAACCAGTTAATTGGTTGATATTGATGAAGATGCAACATTAATAGATTCTTTATATTTTCTCCTGATTTACACATCTGTGAGATGTGTAAATGACCAGGAATTGGAGTTATGTGGTTTCAGGAACACTGTGTACATATCCAAGAAGAAATTAAATATTTGGGGATAAATGGAAAGTCATTGTTAAGCTGTTTAAAATGTACAGTGGGCCATTGATTACTGGATAGTTCTGAAAAGATTAACATTGCCACTATTAACTGCCATAGCTGCATTACTTCTTTTCCCATAAACTACAACACGTTACATGGGCTGATGCTCCTCTTTCAAATGGTTGTATCCAAATAGCCAATTCTGCAGTGTCTATTAAATCTAAATAGTAGCCGTTGAAGGAAGATCCTAGAGAAGGCCTTATAACTTCATTTTGTGATAAGTATTTTACCAATTTGTAACTGGAGACAGTGTGTGTCTGGCATTGCATTTCATGTATTAGAAACAGCCTGTGAGCTTAAGAGCCCGATCATTGTATTAACAGTATAATAATTGCTTTTGAAATCTTCACCTGCATGGAGTAAACTTGGAAAAACATAAGAAAAGGAAATAGTAATGATTCTTTCCTACACTGGGGAGTCTGAAAGTGCATCAGCTTTAGTGTTTTAGTTTAGCTCAGAATAAGAATCTCCTGATTGTCCCCATTTAGCATGCTTGGGTTTGCATTGGAGGATGACCTTGGAGTGAACTCAGATTTTACTCCAATGAAACTGGACTGAAAAGATCTTCCAGAAATGTACCTAATTCACTCCAACTGCTAATGAGCATTGAATCCATGGGACCAGACTAAACCTAGTCCAAAGTAAATTTCTGAAATGTAGTGCAACGTTGTATTCTTGGAACACCTGTTTCACTCTACACAAGCACTTCTGCTGGACTGCAGTACCTGCTAATTTAGATATATCATGAGGTTGCACAGAAACTTATGTCCCAGTTCACCAAAATAATTAAACCCATGTCTAATGTTAACATTTTTGATGTACAGTGTGGTTGCTGGTCTAAGTTCCTGGTAAAAATTAGAACGTACAGGAACTGAAATGAAAAATGCTTGAATTTTAACAGAGAATGACAAGGTGTCAAGGCAGACAGTAATCTAAGGCTGAGCACAAGCTCCAAGATGAACCATAAGCATCAATCAGTTCCTATAAATAACACGGGTGAGAGGCCTGAAGTACCTTGAACATAGTAAGTAAAACTTTTATATCCTTGATCTCAAAAAAAAAAAAAAAAATGGTCGATGAAGCTTCTTAATCCAAGAAGTAACATGATCAAAATTAATTTCAGGACAGCTAAGTCAGGGCACAACATTACAAGTAACTTGAGTCTGACAGGCTGAAAAAAAAGTAGGTCAAGCACAAGGGCTGGGATACAGGGAAGGGAGAGTCCTCACAGACTCTCACAGAGGTTTGAAGCTGGAATTTTGATTTTTCTGCAAGTATTTCCTGAGTTTAAAAATGCTGTTAATCAAGGTTTAGTCTGGTTTGTGGGAGAATTTACATCTACTCAAATACCCCTGTAAAAGCATTATTTTGCTTCTTTTACCCACGAGTTCTAATAGACAACAGGATCCTGCAGATCCTGCAAGAACTACATGAGAGAGTAAGGGGACAGTGAAGGGCAGGCAAGCTCTGATACCCTCCTCAGCTGCAGTGATGAAAAATGAGATAACTTCTCAAAGTCAAGGAGTGCACCTCTACCAGCGTAGTCTATGTGAGAAACAATTCCAAACTGTTCTATAGCCTTAAGCACGTGCTGTAAAGATCAGTCACCATCTGAAAACTGCAGTCTGCTCTCGAGTAAGGCCAAAGTCCTGGAACAAGACAAAGGTGGTTAATACCTATCTTCCCCCAAACCACTGCGCTGCACATACAGATACAACAGAACAGAGGACTTACAGTATTTTGTTTTAAAACAGATTCTTGTAACTCCTTTACTCTGGAACTCCTTTAAAATTTTGACCAACCTGTACTTACGGGAGCTTAACTTAAATCCCGCACCCCTGCCTGCACACCGTTGTTGTTTCAGGCATGCCAATTAATAAAACACACTTTCTTAATGAAGAGAGCATGAAATTTGCAGAGTAACAAATCTATCCTGCAAGAATTGGTACTTGAAAATTATGCTCACTTGTATTTACAAGAAGAGAGTTGCCCATGTATAAGTGGAGACTGCTAGCTGAAAATTGGACTGATAAATCATAAGAATTAATATTTTATTACTGTTATTTTTAAAATAAGTAACTGGTTGGGATAGCAGCTGGCTTCAAATAAGGTAATTCTTCATTAAAAATGAGCAATAAGGGTTTTTATAGCGTATTCTTTGTGGAAAACGTGCTTTCCCAGTTATCTAGACTGAGCCACAACTCAAACCATCCAGAAGAGTCATATGCAGCATTTTTGTGGTGATCCTGTCCCACTGAAGTTTCATAACTCTATTAGCAGATCTATTAGCATCACAGTTAAAGAAATTGAAAAAAAGAAAAAATTTGTCACTAGCAAAAGTGTTTTAATTAATGTCTACAAATTGTGTCACTCAATATTGATATGAAGAGCTTGATAAGGTTTGAACACTAAATTGTTCAAAACAAATGAATTTATTGTTCCCTGACTTCAGCAATGTAATTAGAAGAGCATAACCATAACTTTATAATGGCTAGAGTATGAGCTGGGATAGGAACACTGAAGAATTTTACATTTTGTCATTTTTTTAGCCAGCAAATAGGGATACTATTTTACATGATTTCTGAAGTAAAACATGATTTAAATTCTGTCATTAAGTGTGTACAGGTGCTGTCCAGTCAAGTTAATAAGCTCATCAGCTACCTGATGTCAATAAGTGCATTGCATTTGTAAGCAGAATAAAAAATGGGCTAGAAATATAAATTACGATGAGACAAACTTTCTTAAATTTGCTTGTCATATTATATCTCTTGCTTATTATATAAGTATGGCTAACTTCTGTGTAGCCCTGTATACTGTCTCTGATTTACTAGTAGCAAATGCTCAATAAGGACAAACATACAAAGATGCTTTCCCAGAATATTCTCTTAGTCTTCAACAGCTCATGTCTCTGGGCTTTCCTGAACCAGAATTGTGTCTTTGATGGACAGTTCTGCTAGTTTTAGTTATCTACAATGAGACTACAATGAGTTATACTTGAAAACAGAAATGGTCCCATAGTTCTTGCAGTATATAAAAGAGGAAGAAGATAGCCCTCCAGAAACAAGGCAATTGAGTTAGGAAATCTTTTGGCAATTTTTGCTACAACCTCATTGTCTCATTCAGAAAATCCTATAAGCAACTCTGAAAAAGTGAGGCTGGAATGACTAATAAATAGTCATGTCATAATATCTCTTAAGTTCAGGATTCCTGATTTTCAGATTGCCACTTCCATCCACAAACCTAGTGGAAGATGAAACAGATCTCAGTCTTCACTCAGTCCAGAATTGGCTGGAACAAGGTATTGGGGTGAAGTTTGCATGGGAAGTTCATAGGAACAAACCAAACCAATATGAACTTAAATATCTGAAACAATGAAACTCAGTTTTCTGTATTTAGTCTGTAGAGACCATTGTTAAGATAAATAAATATTATTTCCATAAGGTGAGGAACAATAAATGAGGCTGACCATATTTGAAAATCTAAATAAAAAGTATTTGCTTGAGACACTGTGAGGTAAAAATCAGTGTTGACAGACCACCGTAAGAGAGCCGTATCAGTTATTCTGTGGGTATCCACTGTCATCCAAAGTGCATACGTTGTCCTAAACAGTAGTGAAGTAAAATTTCCTAGTACCTGTATGAGCATCAGTACCATCAACTCCTCAATCATCTGGAAGCATTGTACTGGGACCTGCAGTACCGTACAGATGTCCATAGAGAAAAATACAGGAGTGAACTAATATTTTTTAATTTTCCTGCTAAAAAAAGCTCAGGAAACCATATCTAATATATATTTACAGCAAACCTGAAATGTAGATGCTTAAAGTTGGTTTAAAGAGAAAGTAAAATTGTTCTTCAGTTTACACTGGTTAATTGGCAGGATTTCTACCGCCATAGACAAATGTGAATCAATTCCCTTTTTCCAGATTGTATCTCATTTTATAGCATCCAGATTTCCCAAAGGCAAACAGCAGCTTCCCAGAGAGAAAAGATAGTTCAAGTGGTACTATAGCATTTCCTGATGAAACAAAGCTGTCCAATTTTTTTGAACCATCACAAGCAAAACCAGACCAGATTATTTCCATCTACTTATTTATGTTGTCTGACTTGCTTTAAGAGCATCCCTGATGGGTTCCTCACAATTAGCCAAGATTCAATTTTTACTGATTCTCTTGAATTATTATTTCAATGGATTTTTAAAATTGTTTTGGTTTGGAAGGAGTCTTTTAAGTATTAATCAATATAAATTAATCAAATTTAATATTTATTTACAGTGGTAAAGGGCTTGTCCCACTGTACTTCTTGCAAAGAAGTTACCTTTCAGGACCTGAATGAGTGAAGTATCAGTGAGAGCTGCAGAAGTTATGGGGCTATATAGTGTTTTACTGTTTTACATTGCTCTTTCTATCAAAAGAAAGAAAGGTGACTGGAAAGAATTCAGGTCCAAAACCAATAGGGAAAATAAGGAAAGAACAGCTGGATAACTGAAGACCTGAGAAAACAAAGCTAATACCCCAATGGCTAATAATAACTGGTTTGTCAGTGCAACTAAAAACTGTCTTCAGAAATGATGAATATTGATGGGAAGACATGATAGGCAATGAAGCATACTGTCCAGATGATTTTGACCCCAAAACCCCCAATATCTTTCAATTGTACCGGCTAAACTTTATTGAGAAGCCTTTGACTGTGAATATTACACTCTTCAGGATAGTGATGCCTACTAAAGTAGGTTGGAAAATGTCTGAAAATGAGCTGTAACAAGCCCAAATTTCCATTCCTTTACTAACAACAAATGAAGTTTCCCTTTCACAGCAAACACGTAAATCTAGTGTTTGTAGGAACCACTGTGGATGTTGGATGCAAAGTAAACAACTATGAATCAGCTGTCATACTCTTTATTAGGAAATCAGTGTGAATGTTACACATGTTTCAGCTTGGTGTTCAGGTGCAATGGGTGAACCTAATATGTGCAGCTGACACAAGAGCTGACATGAATTGAAAACCTGATACCTGTAGGGACTTGTTTTTTTCCTGGCAGGAGGATTTAGGTGCCTCAGATGCCTCAGATCAAGTGCTGGTTTATACTGAATGTTCATTAGGCCACTATCAGCTCAAAAACTGAGACAAATTATTATGAAATAATTTACTCATTACCTCAGTCCCAAATAACTGAAGTTTTTCTTATCAATTACTATAAGGCTCTTTTTCCGACTTATTAATGTTGCGTGGGTATTTTGCTATTGTGTACCAAGTGACTCCCATAGTATGTTTTTGGATTTGTGGGGATTTTTTTTTTCCTACCTTAATGCTGAATTATGAGGTTCAATATTATCTTGTGTGTTCCAGAGGCTAAACATGCATTGTATCAAATATTTCATCCTTTTTATATATACTGTCTTTCAATTTTCTGTTTCAGTAGCTCACAGTTTTAGAAATTTTTCAGTTCTCTTTCTCCAGGAGAAGGAAGTCTGAAGTTCTAGGCAAGCTGGTTTTGAAGTTGTGTTTCCTGAAGTATGGAGAAGATTATCCAAAACTTCATTGTTATCTTACAGAATTGTACTTTTTTTAATGACTGACCTGAGGCTGAAAAGTTGGTACTTGCCAAATTACATGAAAGGACACAGTTTAGTCTATTGGGGAGGCCACTCCAAATTCAACAGGTCACAGTAATTTGCTGGTTTTGTTTCACAGAAAAACTGTGAAAAACTTATTGGAACTACAGAATAGGTCTTCAAGGTCACTTTGTACTTGAGTAAGGAGGATAAAAAAGTATATATAAATTATATATAATAAATAATGCAGTAGTGCTTATTACTGGCTTGATTGTAGCAGATGTTTTTTCTATTAAAAGCTAGAATATCTGGATCCAGTAATCATATGGAAGCATCTAACTTGCTCTTTCATACAGAATGAAGTCTGTGAATAGGTCTCTAATGTGTTAATTGTATTGTATTAGAATAATCCAGCAACTTTTTGGTAATAAAGATATTGTAGTAAATACACAAATAACACAGGAATAATAGTATTAATAGTGCCATGATAATAACGGAAGAAAAGGGAATATTCATTTGACCTTTCAGAATAATTTGCTTAAACTGTATTCAAACCTTTCTTACACTATATTCTCCCTAACAATGTAGCCTTTTTTGCATTAAGCATCCTCAGAAATGTCTGCATTTTCCAGGTCCCTTCAGCAATAGTCAGTTCTGGCAACCATATTTTGGAAATAATGCTTTGCTAACACAGTTAACAAGTCAGGGAAGAGAAAGTACCAAAGGGCTTGACTAAGCAAAACTGCCCGGATGGTAAATACACTCAGTCATTTTTTAAGTAAAAGATTAAAATCTTCCATTTATATTCTATAAAAAGAAAAAGAGACCATGTTTCTTGAATGATACGTTTATGTGAAATATTCATTCCACTTCAATTATAAATAGATTTAACTTGTGAGTTTCAGGGCATGCAGAGGTCATTGTCTATATAGAAGATAGCTGCCAGAGGTCTGTAACACAGGAATAAGTGAGATGTCACTATCACAAGACTTGTGGATATACAAAAGAAGATGCTCGCACCTAGTGGGGAAAAAAAAAAAAGGAGAATAAAACATAAATGTTTCTTAACAATATAGGCATCTGCCTGCAGGTCATCCTAAGATTACCTTAATGTGGATTGATTGGCATTTTTCTGTGGTCTTATAATTATAATTTAAGGCTTTCTTATATATTGCCTGTCTGCCTTGCAATTTCTCTATGAGTAAGGTTCAAAGGAGGCAAGACTAGTTGAGCAAAATACAATATTGCCAAGGGAAGAGCTGGTATAGTGTGGCTAATCTCGAGGAGTGTTAATGTTCAGTCACCACCCTCAGAATATTGGAGGAGGTGAAAGGGGGGCTTAAGTCATTGTCCTATGCTATTTATCTTAATCACATCAGTAAAAATGGTTTATCTGCTACTTATGAGCTTGCAGGGCTACTTCTTGCACTGATTAATTGTGAGCAACTGATTCCCTTTCCCTTCCACCCACTCGTTAAGCATCTGAGGCCGATGAGAGTAAGTTTCTGCAAAGGTATGGCTCAGTGGATAACCTCACAAGTTTTGAGCCTTCAGGCTTAGAAATATTGTCTACAAGATTATGAGGTAATCTTAAAAATTAAATACGTGTATTTAAGAGGTTTTGTTTTTTGAGGCCCAAGGCTGTACAGCCAGCCTACTTTCTCTGATTATGCAGGTTCAGAATTTTCAAAATGATATTCTGGCTGTATGGTGTTACTCGTGTTTTACTTTTGAACAGGAGTGCTTATAGCATTCTTTAGATGGTTAATGAATAGTCATTATTACATATGAATATCAAGAGTTCAGAAGCTTGCTGTCAACATCTGAATGGAGGTAACTGATCTTGATTAATATGAATATTATTTTCTCCCGTGATGTTGCTCTTAACATGAATTATTTGTGTATGTTTAATGCACAGGTTTGGGTTTGCATAAATTTTGAAAGGATTGGTTTGTGCTGGCAAAATATCAGAGCAAAGTTAGTCTAGATGTAGAAAATAAATGAAACTCCTGTTATGGCTGTACCTCTGCTTAATGATCTTAGTATTGATAGAGTGCTACAGCAAGTAATGCGACTTAATTAAATTAGAAAGTAAACTGGTCTTTCCTGGCTGTTTCCTTAAATATGCTTTCACCTCCTAGTTGCTTCAGCTCAGGTAGTTTATATAGATATAGATGCTTTCCATTTTGGTGAAAAGGGTGCTTTGTTGCAATTGGAAGAGGCAGTAGGAAATGGAAATGTACCAGTGTAGCTAATCTGTCTCTTAGCAGATTCCTTCACGTAACGTATGAGGCTGTCAAATCTCCTGTCATCCTTTGGGCTAAAGCAGTTAATAGTTGAGTCTAGACCTATTAATGTGATGGGGGGTACACTGGATTTCACAGTGCAGTGGTATGAATCCTGAAGGGAGGGCTGATATCTCCAGAGATGCCCAGAGGATATGCGAAGCAGAGAAGATGAATAAAGATGTCAAGTCAAAGCCCCTTAGCTTTTGTGTTCATTGAAACTTCACAGAAAACATCTTTCTAAAGAAGGTCATGTTAACATTGTCTAACTTGATAAAGGCAGAGCATCTCCATAATCTGCAGGTTAGTGATTCTATGATAAATAAGTGTAGTACCAATGCTTTACTTCCCTCTTTTTGGTTGCTGTATAATCAGTGGGTATTTATGCAGGTTTGTGAGTGCATTGATCACCTCTAATAACAAGGTAATTTTGCTAAAGCAAAATTCTGAGACAAGATCTGAAAGTTGCTTGACTTTACTGTTCACAGTATGGCTCTGATGAAACAAAAATAATTTAAACTTAATTTGCACCCTTATATTTTAATACAGCATTTTACTGTGGATGTTATTGACTGAGTTTCCAGTAGCCAGTTAAAATTGAGAGAAAATATTTTTAGCTCTACTGTGAGTCAATGCAAGGAAAAAATAGATGAATACAAAAACTTGCAAGTGGGTGAGTTTTCAGAAGTTCCTTGGGTTTTTTCTTCTCTGTTAGCAGTAACAAATATTTTATCAAGCATTGTAACACCTCTTTAGCAAGACCTGACAAAAAAGTTCTCACTTTAATTTCTTTGTTGGAATAAAGGCAGACTAAAGATTATATGTAGTGGCAATATTAATATTGTTTGTATGCCACAGATAAAAATAGGCTCCAGTTTATATTGGTGTATTTATGCACAGAGTAGACTGGGAAAATAGTTTGTTACCTATTCCATTTATTTACTGAAAACTTATTGTAAGAACAGAAAAGATACACCTTGAATGAAAATCAATTACTAAATTGCTGAATACTGTTGACAAACCTTTAAAAATATCTATGGCTCCAAGGTTGTTGTCGCATTAATTTAACAAGAAACATTTTTTTAAATAGAAGAGAGATTCTTTTATTAAGGTTTCACATCTAGTAGGGCTTTGAACCACATTTCAAAATTAAATAAGTACTGTGTGATTAAAGCCCTCTGCTGTGGCATTCCTTCTGCAAGAAAAGATTGAGATGTACAAATGAAATGTTGGAAAAGCATTGTTGAAAAAGAGATGCTGGAACTATCTCTGTAATCTGAAATTCACAGAATGTGACATATTTCTGCTGAATTATTTGAAAATCTTTGCTGTGAAAGAGGATAATGGCATCTTTTGGATCTCTCTATATTTTTGTCTTTGCTTTTAATCTAGCTTTGTTCTTCCAGAGCCTTTTAATGTCCTTATTTCCTTGTAGATTATGAGATAACCCTGGACTACAGTGGTATCAAGGGTGAGATTCATCTGGCCAGAAGTAGCTTTCCAAAATGAGCTAGTTGTCTGGATTCCCTTTATAGTCAGTAGGTGCATGAGGGGCACGGCTCACCTCATTTGGAAGTGGACGTCTAAAATATGTCAGATGAATTGATCCTTTAAAAAGTGCAGGTATTTCCAAGTTGAGGTGTAAGGAGATCCTGGTCTGATTAGTTTAACTGTAGATGCCTGTATAGGAGCTGTCTAATGCTAAGTGAAACAAATCTTACTCCTGCTGGCAAGTGATAACTCTGTTTTACTCTATGCAACTGTCTTAAAATGAAATTTAGCCTAATGTGGATGGTCAGCAGAAGCTTTCTAGGGTGTACTGAAGTGCAGGGGTTTATTTCTGGCCTTTTGCTAGAATATGAATTTGACTCCCTCTGTCTTTTGGCTGGTGGTTGCTACACCTGGAAAAGGTTAATCTGTATAGTTTAAAGTTATATTACCTTTAAGAGCTTATTTTTAAATTTTGCAAAGAAATGAGAAATATGGTGCTATATTTGTTTAATCAATGCATTCTTTTTATCCAAAAAAGATGAGGTATTATTTTATTTAATTTTTTATTCTGTCCTGCACTGATCCACAATTCTGATCTTCTCCATGAGAAATCAGATCTCACGTGAAGAAAGTGATTATTTAATTTGTGCTTTTCCTTCATTGTGCAGCCATCCCCTTTAAAATGCTAAAGATTTTTAATGGCATAAATTACTTGACATGTATTGTATAAGAAGAATAGTAAAAATATCAAGTTGCAGTGAGATTTGAAGTTTTTATTTTTCAAGAACTGATTAGATACAATCCCAAAGTATGGTTGAACAGTCTTCATTAGAATCACTCAGCAGTCTAAACTTAGGCAACAGACTGTGATTCTTAAATCTTTTTCATCAGTTTAGGATTGTTAGTTGTTTTTAGCTCTCTTCTTCTGACATCCATCTGTCAGTAACGTTCTCCTTCTGGCTAGCCACAGCAAAGCACCATTATCATTCCATTATATCCTAGGACAGAGGGGAAAATTGAGTCTTTAGTACTTATTTTTAAGGTATCCTTCAAATCCTTGGTGCTTCTGATAGTCCTTACATCATATGCCAAGGGCATATATGTCTTGAGTACTATAATGCAAGGATTATGGAAGCAAGGAGGAGGAATGGGAAGTTTTTATATATATCATATTAATAATATTATAGATAGACATGAATTGTTTAGGAGGAAAGACAAATGAAGTTTAGCCTTGTATATCAAAGAGGAGTTATTTAAAAAAAATTTTTGAGGGAAGGAAATGTACTATTGGGGAGAAATGGATATAATGGTTAATTATATAAGGATATTTAGTGCACACTGCTCTGATGAGCAGAATGTAGCAAGAAATAGGTCCAGAGACTTCCATCAGGTATCTTAGTATCTTATACTTTTAATGATCAAAAGAATAGAAAGCCAAGGGTGCTGGCAACTCTGTTGTGCAGTATGTGGGTCATGAGCTACCCACCTATCTGCTGGAAAGGAATCCAAATGGCCCAATATCTTAAAATGTTTTGCAGACAGTTTTCAGGGGTGAAGAAAGCGTTAAAGGGAGGCTCATGAATTGCATTGTGAAGATTAAATGTGAACAGGTGAAAATGCAAAAGTGAAAGGTGGGGTGTGTGACAAGGTTTATGAAATATTGATGTGTCTGATACAGAAGAAGACAGAGAGTAAGAACAAATTAAAAATACTGGACTTAAAGAAGGGATACTTAGTATCCTTAGGTTACTGATATGGGTACTGTGTCAGAGCAAGAGAAAAGACATTCAAGAGAATTGTCAGTTCCTGAGAGACTTTCTAGTAAGGCCACAGACACTAGCTATCCTTATGTGAAGGTCAGCTAACTCATGAACTCTTCAAGGACTTAAACCTCAAGAGGAATTGTGTAGAAAGTGGAAAGTCGGTCAAATTGCTAAGAATGACTGTCAAAGAGTAGCAAAAGCATGTAGGAAAAATATGAGAAAGGTTAAGAAGAACCAATCAGCCAGGAGCATAAAATATTAGAAAACACTCTGCATGCCAATAACCAGTTATTTCACTATTTAACAGGGAAAGAGAGATAGTAGCAACTGCCCAGAAGGCTGAAATCTACTTTTTGCCTTGGTTTTCACCAGAACGTGTTTTAAACATATGATTAAATCTAATATGAAAGAAGTTATGATAGATCCTAACCTGATATGTAGATCTTCTATCTAGTGGATATTTTCAAAACATTTAGGCCCGCAGACATTTTCTCTAGGGCACTTAGAGCACCTTAGAAAATCTTGGAGCCATTTATAATTGTGTATGGCAATTTAGTGTGAATAAGGTTCCCAAAACCACACGTAAAGCTCTAGAGCAACTGTAACTGAAGAGCAGTTATTAATGGCTTTATTGAAAAGGAATCAGTGGGCCTTCGAGGCAGTCTGCACAGGCTTTGGGACTACTAGTACATTTATGAAGTTTGCAGTTTGATTTGTGCTTTTGAGAAGAGAATGTGGAGGCAAGAAGAATAAACTTAACTTGCAGGGAAAATTAGGAATTTTAGCCTAATCTTGAAAATGGAGAGCTCTGGGAGCTCTTCAGATCTTTTGGCACCTTGGGGCTCACCTGTCTCAGGCTGCTGTTTGCTGGATTTGTTACAAGGAGGCTTTAGCAGATGAATGCTGCCAATTTACCCAAGCAGGCAGTGCATCCTTTTCTTTTTGTCAATACAGGTGTTACTGTGTAAAAGCTTCTATTTCTTTCAGGAACAGCACCCAGAAAAAACACTCAGCCCCAAAACTGCCGTATTTCATGTTTGTTTGGTTCTTCAGAATATTTTCATTACAAAATTCCCCCAGAGATATTATGTTATCAAAATTAAATTACATTTGATTGTCAATGGGATAAATCCTGAGAGAGAAACACCAACTGAACAGAACCTTGTTAAAGCGCTGTAATGGCTCTATGCTGTATTTTCTGCTGATTTTACCTAAAATAAGTCAAATTACTTCATTTATTGTTGTATCTAGCAAATGTTTTATGTAAAAAATGCTGCCTTTATATTGCATTTTTAAATTTAATTTGTGTTTATCTCTTAACCCTTTAGAGCTCTTGCTCCAGGAAGCATATCTTGCTCACAATTATTTGACTGGCAGAGTGGTAAATGCAAGTGCTTTTCCGTTGGAGCAAGACCAAATTACACTTGTTTATATTTATTGTCTATCTTTTCTTCAGTGGCATAGCTGATACACAGACAAATAGTGAAGAAAAGATTTTTTTTTTTTTCTGTTAAGAATGCTAGTGAAGACTTCAGAATTAAAATAGCATTCTTGGCAACTGTCTTTTCCAGAAAACTATTTTGAGAATGAGTTACTGAGTGATAATTAGATATTGAAATGCACCCAGTTTCACATTTCAGTGCTCCTTTCCAATTAGAATGGCATTAGAGTGAAAGTGTAGCTATATAATTGTATGAAGAATAGATCCAATTTTCTCAATGTCACTGCAATATCACCTTTCAGTAGTAACGGCACTGAATGATTACGCATATCATTTAGTAATAGTATTTTATCCATTTTGCAGAGAGATTTTTTTTTTTTTTTTAAGTGGACATGTGATTAGATTGTAAATGAGCATATAGAGAGGAGGCCATGCTACATACAAACATGTCAGTGTTAATGTTACTACATCCTGAACTGCTGTAACATGATGCTGTGGTTTGCTAACATGCAGCATTTGCAGGCAGAGAAAACCTTAACTGGCTTTTTAATGGTCAAAAAAAGCAATTGCAAAAACCTCTTAACCCATAAGTTAAGGAAAAGATCTATACAATTTCTTCTTGGTCTGCTACTGTGTGTAACTACAAAATGAACTCTGATACAGGTTTAGGATTAAATACTCCCATTAACCTTGCTGGTTAGCAGGCATTTTGTATGCATCCTTCCTTCTTGGTGTCTATCATTCCATCTTGCTGCAGAGCAAAGCAGGCTGCAAAATGGATAATCCCTGTGAGAAGGCAGTGCTACAGAACTCAAATCAATCATGCCAAATGCTACTAGAAATATTATAGGTCATGATTGGAAATTTATCCAGTAATTTGCATTTAAATGGCAACTGCTAGAAGTAGAATGTATAGAAATAAGTATATTATGTTATGCGTTAAGGTACATCCCTTAGGACTCTGGGAAAACATGGGGCTCTTTAGTTTAAAATCATAAATTTTAGTACAGAAATGCCTTGCATAGTTGAAACTACATTATCAGGTTGATTGGAGGCACCTGAGTGGGTTAAATTTGATATGGTATGTTTGTTTGGGGATATTTCCAAGATTTGGATAGGCAGTGATCTTTTGCTTTAACAGTTGATGCAAAAGCATATTGAGATTTAACTTTGTGCCTGAGCTTTTAAGTCAGAATTTTTCACATTTCTGTGATATTTATTTCTTTCTCTGGTCTCTTCTACTTCTCCTGCCTTCCTTTTAAATGCATAGATTTAGTTGAGGCAGAAATAGTCTCTAATTACATATGTGCTAGTTCCTGGAATTGCCATGACCCACCTGACTATGTTCTATCTCAGTGTTAATTCTTATTCTTATATTGGATCTCAAATGCCACTAAAGTAAGTCAGGTGTGAAGGTTGCCCTGGCTGTACCCCAAATTTCTATAATAATACTTTAGCTAGTCCTGCTTATGCTTTATTCATTTAAAACTTCCCTAAAGATATATCTTGTGTTATTAGTGCAAACCAAATGGACCATTTCTGGTGGTATTTTGATATCCTAAACCAAATTTTAAATTTAAAAAAAAAAAAAAAGACCATGTTACAGTTTTAAGCAAGAACTTCAAAAAGTGGCTATTGCATGTACCTAGCAGATTGTTTTGAAAGACCTAAGCATGCCTAATGGGTCTTCTGTTGGTTCTCTTCTAAAGAGTAAAATATGCCTGTAAATGATATCTCATTATTTACTGTAATTATAAATGCAGTAATCTAAGAGGGTTCTGAAGGATGTTTTCAGAAACTAACAGTCCTTACTTTTTGAGAAGCTAAAATAATTAAAATAAGATAATTCTTAGCTCTAGGGTGTAATGATATATCACAAACAACAAAATGGGAGGGGGGGAAGAATGCTAAATATATGTTTGTAAAATACATTTTAAAAATCCAAGGAATTGAAATAAAATTTGACACTATTTTAACTACAGCTGCTGTTGTTTCTTTACAAAATAGCAGGTTAAGAGCAAAAGATATATTGTCTAATTTGCATGAATTTTCCACCTTTTCTATTGTTGACCAGTGATTTGCCTTTTCTATCTATCTGGTCTGGGTTTTTTTTTTTAAATTCTGATCATTACAAAGAAAAATGTAATGTAAGCAACTGCAAATAGCAGCAGGGTTCTTACATCATTAATTTTTTTTTTTTTGCTTATCATATTGAGAAATAAAACATTTTCAAAGCACAGCGTAGTCAAAGACTGCTATAAATTCCAAAAGAAAATATTTTGATGCATGGAAATCTTCCACCTTGGTGTCAGACAGAAACCTGGCATGTGACTGTGCCAAATTCATGTTAAATACCACTGAGTTACGTGTTTCAATTTTTACTCTTGTAGTCATTGAAAAATACTAATGGGGCCCTCTTAGATATTCTTTTTTTTTTTTTTTGTGGAAATAAATTTGCTGTTTGTTCCAGTCAGGGCAAGCCTGCTACTTCCAGCAGCATTTGCCTCTTTGGAAATGCTGTGTCAGAAGCAAGGACTTCAAAGTGTGTCATTGTCTTGCTGCCAGAAGTAATTCTTGTACTTATCATTCTAGACATCCTTGAACTTAGCAACAAAGAGGACAGATGGCCAGTGGAGGGGACTGACTGACTTGAACAAATTGAAACCTCTTAAGACTATCTGTGTTGATTTGGTTTTTATTTTTATGGTCATATTTTTTGTCATTTGTGATGGAAATGAGGAATGCAAACCAACTAGAATATAGTGATGTGTCATGGGCCACCAGAGTAATAGAGTTTATAGTACATAAATTGTCCTTCATGTAACAAGAGATTTTCCCAGATAAAATGTAGGTGTGGGTGTGTTATCGTGCTTTGCACGCTGCTTTTGTTGTTTGCCAGAGTTAATATGGGCTTGAAAATTCTATTCATCAGTATTTCCCCCCCAGTGGAGCCTGTCCAATGTGCTTTACCTTAATGTATTCTAAACATCTGCATTCAAATAATTTATTCATAGGCTGAAATCTCTAATCCCAATTTGAGGTACAGAAATGTTTACTTGGTCACTTATACTCTGTTAATCTGGGACAGTGACAGCCAGGTCACACAACGTTGTCCTTTTTCATACAACTTTTTGAACAATGGATTGTTAGTCATTTTCTCAAAGAGCTAGAGGTAGCAGTCTGTGTAGATGTATTGAGAATCAGCTAATGGACAGAAAGTACCTGCTCCGACACATTAATTCCCTTCCCTGTCAGCCTGCATCATTGTAGAGTGTGCATGATGGGAAGCAAGGTCCCATCGCACTATGGCACCTGCTGCTTTTCCATCTGCCGAGCGCAATAGCTTCTTTGATTGCCCATTTTTCAGCCTAATGACTTTATTCCTTTTCTCTTTGTAAAGTTTTTACATTTTTTATTGTTATTTCAATAGTCATGGGTTGTAGGTTTTTTTTTTTTAATTTCCTCCTCTCCAGTGGGCACTTAGAGTGCTGATAAAAGAATAACTAACAAAATAATATTCCAAACCTGTGCCCAAATTCTGCGTGCCCCAAGTGTTGTGTTTCATAATTTATTCTGATAAAGTTGTCATGGTGATAATGTCTCTTGAGAATGAAAGTGCCATGTGCCTGGCTGATTACAGGAAACAGCTCAGATGGTACATAAACTGGTAAATATTGAACCCATGGGCAATAACATTAGCCGTTTCTTCTCCATTTATTTATTTATTTAATATAGCTCTGGTCAGCTTGATTATGGAAAGAGTGTGACAATTCATATTTTACTTTCTGTACGCTTAGATTTATGAGGATGGGAGATAGGCTTTTGTTGGTTTTTTTTTTAAATCTAGTGACATAAATGTTGGCGGAGTTCCCTGAAATAGCCTTTGAATTCTGTCTAAAGCTGTTGATTTGGCTGGATTAGTCAAAGCAGCAGATCATTATTACATATCGAACATCTGTCAAAAATAGAACTTGCAATTAACAGATGTATCGTCTGTAAGTTGTGGCTTCAGATTTTGTGTGAGAGAAGCACCTTTAGGATTCATGATAAATGCTGATTTTATTTCAAATATGGAGAAAAAAAGCCACACTTTTAAATATGATTCTCTTCCATCAAGGAGAAAACAGAATAATGTGTTTTTCATTCCAAACACTGATCATGTTAAAATCAAAGCATACTAGTGTACTCCTTGGAGTTCCTCTAAAAAAAAAATCTTTCGCTGATGAAGTTTGAAATTACACACTCCAACAGCGAAATTTTAGATTCTGATATGCTTATTTTGTGCATTAGTTGAGTAGTGTAGTCTTTAGTCTGTTTTTAAGAAATGCCAGGTAATAGCATGCAATTTTTATACAAATATGCACTATTAGTTACTAGCAATATTTCATTTCTTCCTTTATGCCTTTTTGCATACTACTTTTGCTTATTTCTGTTAAGAGACTTAGAAAAGCATCAGCTACATTTAAGTGTACTGGTTTTGGGGGTGGGGGGCGTCTACTGCATCTGACCTCCACTGGAGTTTTTAAAAATATTTCCTATTTCTGACTCTACGTGTAGAATTTTTCAAATAGTCTTAAAGAACTCGGTGAATGAGCTTTCCACAGTGCCCTTTAAACACCTCAAGAAAAACCTCCCCTTACAGATAGAAATTTAAAGCCTGGCACATATATCTGAATGCTGCATGTAAATGTACTGATCAGCACAGTATTGAATAAGATCCATAACTTGTCCAAACCAAGATCGGATTATACAAGGACATGGAACTGGTTCGAGATTCCCCTGAGCAGATGGCAAGTGGTGTTAGTGCACTTTTTTAACCAGTGTAGCATGCATGAGCTGAAAAGACAACCGTTGGCCAAATACAGAGGAGCTGGTGGACTTGCAGGTGGTGAGAAGTAGCTTCTGAGAAGGCTTTTCAATAGTGATACACTGTTTGCATTGGCAGGAACGTACAGTCACTAGTCATGCAGGGAAGATGGGTCACTCAAGGACACATCTGATGCTAGGCCCAGGCCTACGTCTGCTCTTCGTATGTGTTGAGCAAAACAGAGCAGGCCAACAGTTTTTCCAGGTAAGTCCTGTCTAGCAGGGCAGCAGCAGGGTTGCCAAAGACATGGCACTGAAGTCTTTCAAGGTCATGTCGATATGAGCACAGACTGCAGTGTTGTATGATGGACATCTGTGAGAGGCAGCAGCTCCGTTTCTTGTACGTGCTGAATTTCTAGGAAGCGCCTAAATCTAGATCTTTCTGCAACTTCCATTAATAACGACCCCTCTCCTGCTAAGCCATAACTTATTTATTAATGGAAGATTAGTACCAGAGTCCCTGACCCAGTCAGCAGCTTGTTTAGCACGGCTTCTTGAACAAGGTGCATGCTGATGAAAGAGAGGGGTTTGGAATGCTCAAAACCAGCTGACCGTCATATCATCTGGGGGCCTGTGCATCTCTGTACGCAGTTTTGCTTATGTAGGCTGGATATCCTGGACTCTATCTGCCTGACATGCTGTTTTTCTCTGGCTGAGGGACTAAGATGTCACAGTAACCGCAGTACTAAGGTGCTCAGGAGTGCTTGCAGGATCACAAAACTGATGCAGAGGAGGAGGTGTCTGGTCTTGAACTGAAACACCCCTACTGTGCTCAGGGCTTGGAGCAGCACAGAGCTTTAGGGGATATCCACACAACAGGTGGTATCAAGCGCATGCTTACTTGTCATTCAGCATGTATCCTCATGTACTCCTTCACTTATCTGTTGCATGCTTTGCTATAAATTCAGAGGCAAGACAGTTCCTTACTACTGTTATCACGGGCAATTCTGAAACCCTGTTCTAGGGATGACTGTTGTTATACAGCACAGATGTATCACACAAATAGCAGAGAGTGCCTCATGTATGACTATTTAGTTCAGTTTCAAAGTCTTTGAAACACTATGGCAGGATTACTTGCAGAATTATGTGGGAAGATAATGAAGTAGAGAGGAGGAGCAAGGAACTGAACTTGGGAAATAGAAGGCTTGTATAAGAAATGTGAGACATGACTTCATAAAAGGAATGTGAGGATTGACCTGAAAAACTTCAAAGAATTGCTTTTTTTCTCTCTACTACCCATCTTTTTCTTTGTGTTGAACATGGGTCTGAGTAGGTTCACTTGTTGACCACTAGCTCTGGCACTGGAATAGATACTTGGAACAGGCAATTCCCATCCACACTCCACTGTGCAGAGCAGGATTCTATAGACCTCTCATATCCTTCAACATTGTCCCTTTCCCATGCTGAAAAGGCACAGCCTGCTTTCAGTCATTCCTGATTCAGGAGACATATCTGACTGTACATTTCAACTGCAAATTTGTAATCCCTAATTTGAAGAAGAGAAATGCAGTTTGGCGCATCATCGTGGAAGGACCCAGGTATCATTGTTGCAAATTTTCTCTGTTGTGGAATGCAGAGCTTCCCAGAGCTGCTGCAGGGAGCCTGAAGGGCTGACGCTCAGGCCTCTTGTTATTTCCCAGACTTCCTACTACAGGCATAGGAGGCTGAGAGGATCCACTTAAAGTCTCTTAATTCCTTTTGCTAAAAATCACCATCATTCTGCCAGGCCTAAAGGTGAAAGACACAGTTCTTCAAGGTCCTTGTTGCAAGTTTTTTAAATTAATAACTTTTCTTTTTTAACTAAAATATTGCCTTCTAATGAATATTTCACTTCTTGATCTATGACAGAACTATTCATTTCTCCCTAGAAATTTGGAATTTTTGTCATGAAGATACTTTTCAACAGTCCTTTCCCAACATTGGTCAAGTCAGTAATCCTTCCATGACCTGTAAGATTTTTCACACATTTGGAATTTAACAAAATCCCTTCATCTTTTAACATTCAAGGGAAGGCATAGCTTCTGCCCTCCCAAGATGTCAGTCACAAACTCCCATTGGACTAGGATTTTTCAGAGGGGCCAGGATTTCACCTATGTCTGTGCAAGAACAAATTGATTCACAGCCCTGAGCTACTGCACCAGAGGGGAAAATTAACTGCTTCTGCAAGCCATCAAATTGTTATTAAAAAAACCCCAGAAACTTATTATAAAGTCAGTGTGAAAGTATTCAGTCCCTGACACTTCTCTGTTTCTTGTGAGAACTTGCAGTATATTTAGCTCTTTGACAAGGTTATACATTACACCTAAAAAGAAAGGGGAAGGAAACACTCCACACTGCAGACAAAGCCTAGAATTATCTTTAATAGGTGAAAGACAGCTGTGACCCCGGATCAGTGCTGTGATGGAGAGCTGCTGGTGTGACAGCTCCTTTCTGCACTCTCAGATACAATGAGACAGATGGAAGCAGAGTGGCATTCTTCTACTTCCCATTCTGCAGAAATCGGAGGGAGAGCCAAACTTGGTAAAAGCAGAATGAGACACTTTCAAGGTACTTTCAAGTATCTTGAAGCATTTGAAAGACTTGAGTTTCTATGTTATCTGAACACCATTGACAGGAAGACAAGAAAAAGGGGAAAAGCTGTTACATTTCTTCCTACAAATGATTCAAAATGCTGGAGTTCACGTACTTTTTATTTTTTTTGTGCTCAGCTGAAAGTTTGAGAATAACTCTGTACACATTTATTCCAGGGAAAAATGGGGTGGGGGGTGGGGGGAATCACTGGTGATCCAGAAACTGAACGCATTAAAAATATACCAAACCCATCCTCTTTCAGCTGTTAATTCAGTGGCCCTCAAATGAGACCACTTCCCAGCTCTCCCAGCCTTTAAATGCATTGTTAAAAGTCCTAACCAATAACTGTGATCAGTAAAACTGCTCTGCCAAACAGGCTAGTCAAGCACACACACCCAGCTGCCAAAATAAACCATTTGGAATTTTAAAGACTTGTGGCAATGTTAACAACATTTATGGGAGCTCAAGTACTGCCTAATTACAAAGCTATGAAATTGGTTTAGAACAGTTTATTATTTAAAGATCTGTAGATGTTAAAAGCAGTGGAGAGAAAGTTTTGGGGGCTTAAAATAATTTTTAAGCAAAAATTAAATGGCTCTGTGCATCAAACTGATGTGTATGTGATAATATATACATAACACATAGGTCGACTGGCACCTCTCGTGTGTGTTGGTTTATGAGCTGTGGTTCTAGCCCTCTGTAGTTTACACCCTTCGGTCCTGAAGCTCTTACTTGGTATTTGAATCAATTCCGTTGCTGTTGCAGACTTCTGCACATTGTTCCCAGCAAGTTTCTAACAGGTTTTGAATCCCAGAGCAGATGTCCCTTTCCTCTAATAGGACATTTTGATTTTCAGTGGTCATAGCAACAAAATGCCCTCCTTGGCCTTCTTGAAGGAAACCTCGATAGGAAAAGCATTTTAATTAAGAAAATATACTAATTAGCTACCACCTGAAGTGACGATAAGAGTTTCACTTCATTAGCAAGGCTGGGTGTGTTTGGAGAAACTCACCTGGCAACAAGGGGACTCATTTTTCAGGCTATTTTCAATATTTCCCTTCCTGCAGGGAGAAAGCAATCTTAATTAAAACCTGTGAAAAGCAGGGCATTTTTAGCTGGTAATTTACAGAAGTTTGAATAAGTCAAAAGAGGAAAAGACACCTTTTGGCAAATGGTGCATATAGATGTCTGCCAGTAAACCTGCACTTAGCAACAGGAGCTTTTTCTAAACCTCAGAGAGGCTGCTGTACTGCTGGAACTGCAGGGTTGTTCTGAGATGAAGGCTGGGGTCAGTGGTGTTCATGAGCGTGTGTCCCCTGACCCAGACAGGGCCTTTAAACCTTCCCATCCCATACAATTTATAATAGACACTATTTGTGTGCTTGTCAGGAATAATCTATGCTGCTACAACCCAGAATTTCATGGTCCCATATGCAGTCTGTGCACCCATCTCAGGACTATTCTGCCTAAATCTTTCTGCCTTTGCCACCAGCTTTTTTTTTTTTTTTTTCTCCAGCCATTTTCAGAGATTCTTGAAAGATGGAGAAAAAAAATAAAAGTTTGTTTTCCGTATTTAATGTTTGATTCATGGCCTTTGCTCTTTCAGTCTCTTGCTCTGACACATAGAAACCCAGCCTCAGGCATAGCTCAAACACACGCTATTCAACCCTCATGCCTACAATGAGATTGCAATGCTGTGTGATCTCATTCTGGGCGATGCTTTCATGTCAATAGCTCCATTTGGTGCTTGCTCCTAGATCAGTTTGAATTTTTTCACTTCTGTGAGTTTCAATGATTTCTGTTTGTGGGATTTCTTTTCCTCCCCTTTTTTGTCAATTAGAAAAACTTGGTCGTCCTTCCCAGCCAAATGAGCCCATTCAGGTGTGTGATAGGGGATTTATGGTCCTAAATTACCATGTTTTGACAAGCCTGTTGGATTAGGACTGGCAGCCCTTTCAGGAGGCTTGTTAAGAAGCCTGATTGAAAACTTGTGCTCTATTGTTAATACTGGACTAAGAGAGGGTCTTTACCTACTGACTTCCTCTTGCAGATAATGAGGGAGGTACAGGCAAGCACTGCTGATCAGGTAGATGCTAAAGATGGGTGTTTAATGGAAGACTTCTGAGCTGACAAGACTGGAGCTTCCCAGAGGAGCTCAGGAGTGGCTAAGTCAGGTGGCCTTTATTTGAGTCCACTGAAGGTTTGGTGAGCCTCAAGATTTGTCTGCAGGAGAGTGAGAATTCCCCTGTGTTCTACTCTGCTTAGCTACCTGCAAATTCTCTGATTTAATTGTGTTCTAATAGGACATAGTGATCTCATTGATGTTCATGTAACACAACCCTTTTCCTCTTTTCATCAGTATTACTTTAAAAATGAATAAAAAAAGAGTTGGCAGTAGTTTAGATGTCTGGAAAAAAGCATAAATAGGAACATCCTTATTATGTGGGTGACAACTGAGTCAGATTATTTCAGCAATGCTATTTATAGTAAAGCTCTTCTTAAAATTGTTTAATTAATGCAAACACTGCAAACTGCTGGCCTGATACATTCTCTCCATTTAAAGAAGGGAAAATGGGATTTTTTTTTTTTTTTAAACATCAGTCAAAGGAAGCCAGATGCACAGACACTGAAGAAAAAATAGTGCTGATATTTCTATATGGATTCTGGATTCTGTCTTCAACAAACATCAGTTAGAGCCAAGCAATGTGGCATTTTGGCTCCTAGCCAGCCAACCCTCAATACTTTAAAATAAAGCCATGTCTATATTGTCTAACAATAGTAGCATACAGCAACATACACCAAACCCTAATCTTTCCTTCTTCATGGTTCCTATTGAGGGCACTTACATGATATTTATTGTAAATGCAAAATCTGACCAGGTTGTACAGTAGTTCTTGCTTCCAGAAACATATGATGCTTAAACTTCACCACTGATCTGTATTTGAGGGTGATTTAAAAATATTATGCTATACATTCATTTCCATTTGTAGCACCAAAATTGTAAAGAGTATTCTGAAGGATCCAATATCGAATATTATTAACATCCAAGTTGATGTCTTTCTCTTTTCTTTCTCTCTTTAAGGTCTCTCAAAGTAGAGAGTAAGCAAGTAGGCTTTTCTCATTCTCTTCTATTTCTGAGAGATGATTCTATGCACACATACTTTTTCTTGTTTAGAGAAACAGGGCTACCTACTGCAACCTGTCTCCCTCTCAACTGGACATCAGGTCTGTACTTCAGACGTGAGCCTAAAGAGTTGATTATTTCCTGGAATGATGTGTCTAACATCATAGCAACGAAAATGCACACATTTTACAGGACACGTAGTTGCAAGGCAGCCATACCTATTAAGTGTCCAATCAGTCATATTCTAAGATACTGCATCAGTACAAGCGCTTTAGTTGTCCTTGCAAGGTCAGGATAATACTCATTATGATATCCTGGGAACACAACTTACCAAAGCATTCACAGTATCTAAAACACCTTGAAAGGATACATGTTGTTGATTCTTGGAAGAGTGGAGTCTGTACTTGTCTAAGTAGGCAAATACAGTGCTGCTTTCCTTCATCTGAAGGAATCTGTTATGTACATCCCCATTGCTTAACAAGAATAAATAATAATTTTGCATAATTGCCTAAGACAGTACTGGTTAGATGATACACTGTGCCCTTAAATCAGCTGTTTTCACTTAATGGGTAGCTGAAACCTTTTACAGGCATAAAATACAAGGCCAGTTTGAAAAGAGCAAGTCACTGAATTTGCTTAGTCTCCACATGAGTAATTTTGTTTCACTGAAAATAATACAGCTTTGCTGGAAGCTCATGTCGGAATTTAGGAGGATATTAGCATAAATTGTTTGAAAAATCTCCCTGCTCTTAACCTTATTTCTTCTCTTTGTTCTTGCCATTTCCATGTCTAAGCATAAACTCATATGATCGTGATTTTTCACTATTTTAAGTGAAGCAAGGTTTACGAGGAAGGTTAATATCTTTTATTTGCTTAACTGATATAGTTAGGGGAAAAACAGACAGGCTTTTTGGCATACAGTCCCTCAGATCATCAGAGATGGTCTTGGGTTCCTGAAATCTTGTCTGTTTTCTTCTAAATATGTCAGTCTAATAAAAAGATATCAAATCTCTCTACATACCTTCTTTGTTTACATCCTTAGACCATAACAACATTATTATTTTAATACATCATAATTGTACATGAATAATACATTCTAGACAAATTGTCCTCAGTTTTGTTGTAGAACATATTGTCTGGAAGCTAGAGAAAGTGCAAGCTAACCTAATTTATTCTGTTCAATGGAAAAGCAATGTTATGTGCTACCTAGATTCTTACCCAACTGTTTTCTCTAGCTAACGACCAGTTTATTTTCCCTATCTGTGGGAGAATTTAAATAAAATTTAAGTATCCATTCAGAAAAATACTAGCTGCGGTGCCTTATGGTTCTCCAGTTGTGCAAAACTGTGAGATTTTATCTCACATCTCATAAGATTTTATGTCATATTGTATTGTGTCTCAGACCAAAACACTGTCCACAGACAGCACAGATAGGTTAAAGCTGCAGGTGGTATTGTTTCCAAATGTATTTTTGTTCAGAGTATTCTTCGAATTTCAATTAATGATGGTGAACAACAGTCAAAGTTCATGTGGAAGATTCCAAAAATGCCCAGTGCTTCTCAACTAAAGCATGGCCAGAGGCAAGCCTTGCTCAACTCCATTGACAGAGTTGTAGCTTAGGGTTTTTTGCTCTCTGAGAACCACGACTTGATGTAAATGAGAAGGTACTTCAGGTTTCCATATCTGAGAGGAAGTTCAAAGATAGGAATTAGTAAGTAGCCCAGTTAAAAACACTGGTATTACTAAGCTCATAACTGGACTACCATCATAAAGTAATTATATAAAAAAATGAAGTGGTGGTTTACTCGGGTGAGGCAAGGTTTGTAGGGAGAAGGTGTATGAGTTATTGAACCAGATTGCCTTTACATCACCCCCCTTCCTGTACAGCATAATAATTTGGAAACTCCTAATGTGAAAAATAAAAACCAGCATGGACTGTGATGACACAATAGAAAATAGGTAAGAAAGTAATTTTTGTCATAATAGCTTACAGTTATTGAAAGATTTTGACAAAGTCATCCCCCATCACTCTCCTCCTCTGCTTTCCGAGGGCTTATCACTATTCCTTCCCGCACCCCCCCCCCAAAAAAAAAAAAGTAGGTGAAAAGTGGAATTCCTCTTTTGAACAGGGAAGTGAAAGAAAAATTGTAGTGCAAAACCTGAAATTTTGTTTCAAGATAAATTGAAATTATATTTTCCTTCAGTCATATCAAAATGTTTCAGCAAAGTCAAAACAATACTGTCTGATTCAACTTTTAAAACAGCATTTAGTTATAAGATGTTAAAATAATGTTTCAATACTGTAGTAGTAACCATAATACACAAAATATTTTAACTGTTATTTAAATATCAGAAGACCGAACTTCTCAATGATTTGTTTCAGTGATTTGCCAATACGACTCATGACAAATCCTCGCACAATTCCAAAATTTTTTCATTTACTTTTTTTTGGA
Source organism: Strix aluco (assembly GCF_031877795.1). Classification (NCBI taxonomy): domain Eukaryota; kingdom Metazoa; phylum Chordata; class Aves; order Strigiformes; family Strigidae; genus Strix; species Strix aluco. The sequence continues at coordinate 23,981,342 of NC_133942.1, read as the reverse complement.
AAATTTTTCTGTCTAGAATTTTGACTACCTCTGTCTGCAATGTCATGGACTTCTGGCTCCAAGTATTTTTGAATCATGTGCTAGTGAAGTGCTTTGAGAGATATTTGGTTGGTTTTTTACATCTGGAGAGTTTGGGTAGATCCAGTTTAAAGCCTGGAGAATATTAAAATAATACGGGGTGATTTTCAAATCCTTTGGCATTCAGCTGATTATGCTGGTTAGATATTAGTTTTTGACTCAGTCTGGTTTTAGATTAAATCTCTATAGTTGTCTGCTGTATGCTCAGTGGCTAGGATGCACGTGAGCTTCCAGGAACATTAAACCCCAATCCAGCAAAATGTGTTAGGATTTCTATAATTTTAAACATATGAGGAATTCAGTTAAATTCTAGGTGTTGTTCACATGGTCCAAGACATAAGGGTATTTAGAATTAAAAACAAGACCTTTAAAGGATACAGAAAATGCACTGATAATGTTCGACTTTGAAACAAGGCAGATGTTTAACCCTAATTTTACCTATTTACCCATCTACTGGTTTCCCTCCTTACAAGAGGTTTGCTAAGGTTTACTGAAGGTATCTACCACAGGCTGTTAGTTTTATCATCAGTGTTGTTCGTATAAGAGCAATGATTTGTATCCTGATGTTACCACGCTGACCTTTGCTTTTGTCACAGAAACGCTGTAATCATGAAGACTAAGTGTGCTTTTAATAAAGAGACTTGCTAGTTTTTGTCTAAGCAACACTTAGATTATTGGCTGTTGTAAAATGGTTATGGTGGGACCTAAACCTCAGTGAAGAATGCCAAGTAGTTTTCTTTGTCTGGCTTTTTATCTAATCTGACATTTGTTAACTACCTTTACATGACAATAAGAGGAGTGACTATCCAAGTGCTATACAATCACATTTTAAAAAATTCTACTTTTTATGCTGACCGTTGAAATAAAACTCTCACAGGCAGATGCATAGATATGTTTTACTATAGTTGCCAAAGTCCTTTTTGTGATGACAGAGTTAAGGTAGTGTGAGCACTTTGGTGCTTGGTGAGAAGAGACTTGTTATGTTATGGGTGAGCCCAGTGGGCATTAATTCTCTCCCACTGTCTCAAGCTTGCCATGGTAATTTTTCTCTTTACGTATGCCTGAACCTAAAAGAAATAATGCGGTCATCTTGATGGCAGAGAAGGTGTCATTGAAATAAACATGGTTATGACAGATATTGTATCAAAATTCAGTATGTCAGGGAATTACAAAACAGCTAGCTGCTAAATGTGTGTGAGCTTCAGAACTTTATGCATCCTTTGAGGGCTCAGATATAGAATAGGATGGTTTTTATAGGATGCCTTTTATTCAAAAACTGTTTATTCAAAGCCAAAACTGGTTGGACTGATTACTTTGCTGTAAGTAGGATGCTGTAATTGGGATTTAGGTTTAAATCAACAATGCCTCCTTAAATTCTGTAGGAGAGTATTTGCACTTTTGTAAGAACTGACTGTGCCATATAACCATATTATTTGGTGACTGGCTGTATTGATTTGGTGAATCAGCTAGATGGTGATTCAGTTCAGGATCACTGTTAATTCACTGATTTTTATTGACTCCATTTCAATTCTGACCTTTGCTCATATCATCTAATTTCAGTTTAGTAAAAGTTTAGAGTAGAGGACTGTAGCAATTTATTAGATGTTAAGTTTTCTCCTTTTTCAGCTGTTAAAAAAGCCTGTGAAAAATAGAACCAGTTATTCCTCCAATATAGCAGCTTGAATGAAAGCTTCAATATCTAAACAAATGAGGCAAGGAATCTGAGGGTCACTTGGATTTTTGTCAAAGGATATATTATTTGGTATAACTGGGTTATCAGATCAGAGACTTACTGTCCAAATCAAATGTGGTAGAAAATGCCTTCTGTGGCCTCAGAGCTAAATCAGAAATGTTTAGGCTGTTATGAATTTATGAGGGTTTTGGAAGGATGTAAATCAGGTTTACAAAACTTATTTCCAGCTGTAATTATTTCATAAAAACAAATGATACAGTACTCCACCTAGGCAACAATGTCAAACTAACAGGGCTGAATAAAGCATGCAAAGGAGAATGACACATAAGAGATAAGTAGTCATAATTTGTTTGTAGGCTTTGTTTCATGATTCTGTAACATATTTATCATGAAAAAGCAGAGGGATTTCAAAGCAACTATTCTGGGCACTCCTCCAGAATTAAGTGCAGCTGTTTATGCCTTAAAGTCAATTATTTTTTATGTTTGTTCTCTAATCATTCATTATTTGTAGATGCCACAGAACAATCCATGAACATTATTCCTGTAGGTTTTTTTAAAATATTCATCATATGCTTAAAGTTTGTATAAGGTAGTTCCGTGAACTCAGCAGTACTGAAGGTGGAGAGGGCAGCAATGTGTGAATTTAAAGCCTTTTAGTGCTATTAAAAATCAAAGTCTTATTTATTTTTAAAATCACTTGGTTTATGTTTTCCCTTTCCTTCTGGCACACGTTACTGTTGGGATAAATCTATTAAAATATCGGCTGAGTCAGTGTGAATCTATTGCACTGTGATCTTTTTCAAATTAATATTTCAAACAGGGATTTATCTCTGTCACTGTAATGGTACAAATACCTTTGTCCATCCGATGCTGGCTTGCCTGCTGCTGGATCCTCACCTTGAGAATTTCAGTAGTGGTTTAATTATTAATAGAGGGCAGATATGATCCTTAGCTACAATGAAAGAGAGTTTCAATATAGAATGCTCACAGCAACAATTATGGTTTTCAATTTAATATTGTGAGCTTTAGGTAGCCTGAGTAAAAGCTCAAGTAATTCACATTTTCACAAACATTAATCTCAGAAAGTTGTGTTAGATTTGTTGCCGGAAATATGTATAGAAATAGCTCAGATGGGTCCCCGTGGGTCCATACCAGTTAAATAGAATGTAACAGCCAAAAAACATTTCAGGTGCCGCTAGATGACAAGTCTGTATTGCAGCAGTACCTCTCCCTTCAATAGTTAGAGCAATATTTCCAGGAGTGGTATATCAAACCCTCCATATAGGATCTTGTAGGACTGGCTGGCTGAATGATGCACAGGATGATAGCCCTCTGTTTTGTTTCCTGCTGCATCTAGTTCTGTAAAAGCAGTGAGAAACAGGGGAATAAACAGTCTAGTTGTGCCTGTTAAATGAATAAATAAAACTTACCACTCTTTGTACTAGAAGAGAGAAGTATAGACACAAGGGCCAGAGCCACTAGTGGGACAAGAACAGCTGTGGCATTGTAAAAGAAAAGAAAAGAGGGAGGGGGTAGTACAAGAATAAAACCAAACAACTTCATGGAGAGAGAAAGAAAAGATGTCCAGTAATAGAGAAACATGTGTAAGAGAACAAGGGGGACAGCAGGGAAAACCTACAAAAGGCCTGTTTTCTACTTGACTGCCCTTGTTTTGGATGCAGACTGCTTTCATACAATAAGACACTGGCATTTAGAAACAGAGTTCAACAGGACTTAAAGGCAGCTTGTATTTGAAAAGCTTTAACATGAGCCCAGTCCTTCTTTCGTATTCCAATTTTGATTATCCCAACAGAGAGCCTGATCTTGCTTTTCATTTGGGTGTGGGGCAAGCAGAAAATTTTTACTGGAGTAATCAGTTCACCAGTAGCACTGAAGGCGCTTAATTCAACTTGTATTTTCCAGTGTAAATCAGGGAAGATGCAGGTAAAATAAAATGAGTGTGGGAGGGGAGTAGGAGCCTGGATCCATTGCCCTTGTAGAGGCAAAGAATGAGAGTCAGTGTGCTCTTGCCCTTGCACCTCTGCTAGTGCATAAACCCAAGTGATTTGCCTGTGATGTGTAATAGATGAACAGCTACTGGCCATATCTGGGGTTTTTTTGAGGGGGTGTTTCATATGCAAACCCCTTTCTCATCCTTCAAAGCTATTTGTGATGACATCTTCAACCATAATTGGCCCCATTCTCTTTCCATTTAAATCAAGGACATAACTTCAGTTCCATTTACAGTCTACCCTCTTTATGCCTAATAGCTGCAAATGGAAATAACAAGCAATAAAATCACAATAAATCTTCTCTTATTCCATAAAAACACAAGCCTTCAGTTTGCTCTCTCAATTGTATGATGTATTAGTCTTCTGATTCTGTTTTTAAGGGAAGGTTGGGGTTTGCTTTTGAAAGGGTTAGTAAAAGGCTAAATTCCTTGCAACAAACAATGTACTGAGCCACACAATGGCCCATCGTGACTAACACTGACCCAGGATATGTAGCTCTGGTTCCCAGTGCAAACGTTGCCATATCTTGCTACTTTAGGCTCTGCTAGATAATATGACTATATTATGTGAATATAATATGAATCTAGGACACATACGTGCAGCATGCTTTATTTTGTATCTCTTGCTATTGAACTAGATAAACAGAGGAACTGTAGCAAAATGCTAAATAAATGCAGATTGCATGTTTTCTAGAGTATTATTCTGTTAGCCACCAGCATATTCAGCTTTGAAAATATGCTGTTGCAGAGATAGTAGCTAGTGTCCATGGGAATTTTCTTGCAGTTGAAACTGGCTTGCTTATTTATTGATTAAAGTATTGTTTAAGACTTTTTGGAAAGATGAGTATTTAGAAGACAGTCTAATAATTTAACCACCCAGCTTAGTCCTCTCTTTCCCTCACAATTTCCAAAAAAGAAATGCTCATAAAATACAAGTCTAAGAAATGTCATTACAGCATTGGCTAATATAAATTGCTCAATGCAGCAATGTCAGTCTAAGAATGAGTGATTGCTTGGTAGACAAGTGTTTTCATGACTGAAATAAAGAGATTCTGGAGGCTGAAGCACCTGCAAAGTGATGGGTGGATTGAGTACTTAGATGCCGTCATGAGTCTGGTGTATACACCCAGGAATCAGAAATTATGTTGCTAGATAAAGTGAAGTATTAGAATAGTGCTTGACCTTTGCAGGCTCATGGTTAAATCCACTGAAAAATATACCATTTATTATATCACTTCTCATTAAATACATGTTTCTACTTTTCACCCACTATGAACACTAATGTGGGTGTAAAAAATACAGCAAATTAGCACACAATGAAATGTAATTCAGAGCAGAGTCTGCAGGGAAGGCAGTGCTGCTACCTTCTCTCTACCTATAGGTTGGAGTTAAATTTGGGTCCTGTTTTGATCTCATAACTATGAACCTATCACCTTTCATAAATGCTAGTTTAATTTAAAAGTAACAGCTTTTTTAAAAAAAAAAAAAAAACAAAAACAACCAAAAAAACCCAAAATAAAAAATGGAAAAACCCACAAAAACACTGTCAATTCATCAGTTTGGCTGAAATAGCTGCTATGTTCATGAAGCAGAAACACTGATTTTGTTTTCTGATAAGTTGGAAGCAGAGCCCATGGATGTAATTCTGCTTATGCTCTTGTTTCAAATAAGGTATAATCCAAATAACTTCTATGAATCAAATTCTGGCCTCAGTCCACTGAAACTGGAGATATTCAGCAATGTTAGGAGAGCCATTGCAGGTGTACACAAGTTTAAGTGGAGAATTCAGCCAAGTAGATCTGTAGAACTGTAAAAGAAAGTGTAAAAGTGATTAAAATCAGGTTCAGCGTGTAATGCAGTGTTCAGTTAAGATCATACCATAGTTTCTATACATACTCTTGAGGTCGCAAGCACAAAAGATAATGCACAGAATGCCAATCTTAATCCAAATTTCTTTGATTTGGCTGGCAGCTGTCATGATAGCCTGAACATCATTTAAGCTGAAAAGAGGGTTTTTTGTGTATGTTAGTCTCTTGTGGCATTATCGCACATTATATACAACATTCTAGATGTGGAGTGATTTGTCTATTTTTATAGAGGTGGTAGCATTAATTTTAATGTTAGTCTTTGGTATGACACAGACTTTGTCTTCATTATTCTGAAATATTGTTTGAAAAAAACCCCCACAAATCCATTTATGTTTTCAATTTGCTTTGAACTATTTTTCAACAACTCAGGTCAAGACCTAATTTCTACAGCAATCTTCACTGTATTTTATTGTTCACCAGCGACTTGTACATGATTAAGGAATCCATCAGGAAAATTCTCTTTTTATTCTTTCTATAACATCTCTTTTCCCAGTGTCCCACTTGCAATATTTTTTTTTTTTTTTTACAGTATGGGACCTGGAATAAAATTTGAGGATGAAAAATGGATGCTATACTTCAGAACTTGGCAAGTTCATTTCAACTACCTCCTTTGTAACTTTGCATTTTGTATCACAACACAATATTTCAATCTTGTACATGTGCAAAAACTCATTCAAATGTTTGGAATTCTAATAAGGCACTATTGTTTGCTTTCATACCTAAGAATCCTGACAAAAATATTCATGCTGGCAAACATCTGAGTGACCTGATTCACCAATTCATCTGTCATAAATAAATACTTATTTAAAGAACTAATTTATATATATATGTATGTATGTCTGCATATGCACGCATCCATATCTCAAACACAGAAGCCAATCAACTTTTTAAGGCTTAAAATTGGATAGCTCTGATATAAGGCTTTTGTGAAGTAAGGAAGTAGCTAAGTTGTCCAAAACATTCATCCTTGTTGGTGTGTGATGAAAAAGATTGTGTATACACATTCGAAATGGAGAGCTTTAACTGATGTCTTGCTTAATGAGTAAGTTCACAAAAATTCTTGTGTTGATAATGTGCTCTTTCTGTGGATTGTATAATGTATAGAGTCAAAATTGCCATCCCAGATTTACTTTGGCAAACTTTATTGTGCTGTGATTTCTGCAGTTGAAATAAATTGTAAGCATACAAACCTTAATTAGCAGTGAGTTTAGTCAAAGTTTTATAACATCATAAAAGGCATTAAAATCTAGCTTTTTCAACTGCAGAAGTATGACAAAATCTGCTAAACTCCATTAACAATACCTGTAGTGTCTGTCTGACTCCCAGTGAAAGGTCTTGGATGTGCCACTATAGTAAAGTGCTCAATTTACGTACATATGGTATAGACATGTACATATATGCACATACCTCATCAACACAAAGCCTAAATAGATCAGGCTATAGGTGATGCATGGAAAATGGACTGTGTGCTAATTTCAATATTCTGATACTATCATATCTGTTTTGTCCAAAGAAGTATCACTGCATGGTTACAGGAATCGGCCTTTACAGACCAGTTGCAGACTTGTTTGATGATGTGAGCCAGCAGGAGGTGTCATCTTCAATCTATGGGTTCCCACCCAATTAAAGAGAAAAGGGCAGACAGCACATTGGACTCAGACTGATGCTGCAGTCAGGGTAATTAGGATTATAAAAGATGTTTTCATGGGCTAGAACCCAGCACAAAAAGGTCAGGATTCATTGGAATTTATTTGGAGGTGGGTTATCAGAGGCTAGGACATGCCATCAGAAGAACACTTTTGGCAGTAGCAGTGTTTCAGGAATGCAGGAACCATAATTACCTGTTAAAGCAATTAGTATATTTTGGACCCTATTTAGGAGGTTGTTAAATCCTTGTGGGAAAAGGCATGCCAATTTTGGCAAAGGCAGTAGGCAAGGCAAGAAGGAAGCCATGCTGCACACAGCTAGGAACAAGGCACGGTGATGCCTTAGGAACACCACTGCTGGCTGAGACAGCAGGGAGATTCTTCATCACCCTCTCTTTTCCAAACTCCAGGAGATTTTATATGTTTATGACTTCATGGAGTCAGAATCAGTTTAGCAGTCTGTGGAGCTGAGGCCTTTTTCTCTTCCCTCTCTTTTTGAGCTCATTACCCAGCAGTCTTCAACTAACTTCCACCACTTGCATATCTCAGAGGGCTTATGTTTCAAACAGTGGTCCCAGTCTGTACCTTCTCAGAATTGTGTATAATGCAAAGGAGTTGGTACCAGCACAGCTTTTATCAAGGTTAAGATGAAAAATCCCTTCTTGGGATTTCTCTGAGAATACACCAGGTGGTGCCACGGATGTTTGCTGAGACAATGTGTAATTACTTTTCTTGTTCTGCCAGAAAAGCTTTAAAAGGCCACATGAGTTCTACTTTATCACTTGCCCCCCTCTTTTCACTCACGCTGTCTGCGACTCACTTGGACTCTGTTCTGGAAATGTCTCTGTGCTCAGTGGATGTGACCCCAATTACTCCTTTTTGCTTTTCCTCCTTCTCTTCCCCTCCCTAAATGCTACTGGATTTTCTTCTTTACATTCACTTTATGACTAAGAGAAATAACCCTCTGCCCTTCCCAATAACTCAATACATGAATCTGCAGCCTGCCATCTGATAGAAAACATTTTAAGCCATATAGAACTGCTCTGTATCTTGTTGTTTAGCTAATCTGTTAATAGAACTGAGTGGACAAGTTAAAAATAGATCCGCCTCTTAAAGCAACAATAGTTTCATTTTAAATGATAAACTAGTTCCCATTGATTCTGCCCTTATCGTGCTGGAGCCTTCTGATTCTGTATATGTCTAAATTAATACAGGTAAAAGGCTCTTTTGAATAGTAATGTGTTTTCCATACTTGCTCCTTGCCTAGCTCATCTTCTGTTGTCATGATGATCTTGTAGGGTCCCTGTCCAGTCTGCTGCTGTTCCTGCTCCTATGCAGTGAAATGTGAAATTGCAGTCTTCTGCACCAGGAGTGTGAATGGCTTATACTAAAGCAAGCATTGGTGCGTGTAATGGTAATGGCCATGAAAAGGAAGTTTGCAGCAAATCGCCCTATGCACAAGGCATGGGAGAAGGTCATTATAAGGCTGATATTTGGAGTGAAGTTACAATTTGTGTGTGAAAAATATTTTATCGGACTCAAGACTGAAGCTGACAGCCACTCCCTTTTAGAAGTTCTTCACCAGACGGGGTGAAGGTCATGTTCGTGTCATTGTTCACTTCTTGACTGATGATCTAAATATTTTTAGTAGTATACTTGCAGGCATCCAGTCAACTAGCTATGATTTTCTCTAGTCCAAATGTCATCTGTAACAGATTTGCCATACGCAGATTTTTTTTTTTTTACGATAGAATTACCATCAAATTGCAAAGGAGCTTAGTAAGCACTAGTTTGGATTCTTACCTAAATGTTATGTCTCCAAATTGTTCTTAAGCATTTAAGTTCCAAGATCATTTAGAGCTTCTGATAAATAGCACTCTGTCATAGCAGAAAAGACCTGAAGACTGTCAAAGGGCCACTTTCTCAGCAGTCACAAGCCATTTAAGGAAGTTCCTCTATTTTTATCTCTTTCTGGAACTTTACATCTTTTTAAGAAGTGTTTCAGTTTGGAGAGGGAAAAACCAACACCAAACCCTGCTTTTGACTCTGAATTGCATATTTTTAAGACCACAATTGTGCCCAGGTAGTTGAGTTCTTTTTAAAACTTACCTGGTAGTCTTTGTGTATGGCATGAGAATAGCTGTATAGTGGTTTTTATCCTCCAGTCTTTTCTCTCTAACTCAGTTTTACAACCTGTTTTCGTTGTGTTATTTACCATTTTTCTGATCCTTTCCCAGCAATTTCTTCCAAACGGACCTCAAACCAAGGGCAGTTTACTTAGAAATCAAGCCTTCAAACTCACAGACTCCCAGTGGTTTTTAACATTAGCTTAAGTGAGCTCAAACACCCCTAACAAGAAATATTTTTGAAGTGGCACATAAGCCTCATGCAATATTTGGCCTGGTGGTGAGGACTGAAACAAAGTTTTGATCCACCTTTTAAAAAAACAGCCCTATAACAAGGTCTGGATTCAGCTACAGTCAGGATAAGGGGCAGCTGGAGTAACCGTCTGCGGCAGTAAACAGGGCAAATTAGCAGGTCTTATTCCCTTGGTGAATCCATGCCTACTTGTAAAAATATAAGCTTATATCACAAGTTATTTATGTGTTTAGAATTACATGTGTACATAGCTACTGTGTGCAGCACAGAGATGTCTGTACTGTATCAGTGGCACAGTATCTTTTCCTTGGTGTATCTGCTCATTTGGCTGACAGCACAAATTTAAATACAGGAGTGGTGTTAGGAAAGGGGAGCTGACAACACATGAAAAAAATGAAAGAGAAGGAAGTAACTGGGGTTGATACCAGTGTCCTTGAGAGAAACTGTAGATGAGATGATGGTGTTTGAATGTGCTGCTTAATGAAAAGAGATGTAATATACGCTACATACATTAACATGGAGTATGGAAGTTTGTTTAAAAAGGCAAAGAGAATAAGAGCTGAATTTCTTGTCTTCTATGCTGCTAGTATCTTTCTCAGATCATACAACCCAAACTAGTTCTTCAAGAAATATTCCTGTTTCAGCACAAGTCTTAGCGCTCACCTGTCTCCAGGAAATATCAGTCAGTATTCACCAAGAAATGCCAATCACCAATTTCTGGGACAGATCTGTTAATATAGTGCAAAAGACTAGGTTCAAAAGAGCACCAAGGCATGAAACTCCCTTGTCAAGGTGAACTGTGCAGCAGGTTTTGGGTTGTCAGCACTTAGAGAAGTGAAGTGTTCCGCAGGGCCATGGAGCTGAGGCAACAGCTTCTGCAGCATGTGTGTGTCAGAGATGCTATTTCGTAAACTTGGGCAGAAGTGGCTAGGTATAGGCCTTTCAGAAGGGTGTTGCAGGTCCTTTCTCCCTGATTTTGTGTATATTTGCACAGATAGTGTGCCTATTCTGAAGGATTATTTTGAATTTCTGGATGAGCTTCTAGTCACAGGTAGTTGATTTCACTCCTTTAACACTGTGTAACAAAGTAAGGTGCAACAGTTTTATCCAGAGATCAAATTAATGGAACATGCCACCTGGGATCCCACAAGGGAAAATGGGAAGCTAGTGACCCTGTAACTACAGGAGGCTGTTGAAAAAGCCCCAATAGAGGCCTCTAATGTGAAAGGAGCACAAAGTGAAGGACCTCAGGTGCAGCATCCCCTCAGTCCTTGCATACATGTGTGCTCACGGTAGCAGCGGACACGTTGTCGCTGCATATACACAGAGGGGACTCTGGAAATATGACCTTTTATGTCTTGTCATAGGGAATTTGACTCAGAGGTACTGCTGCAGTTATATAGATTCATAGTTTCTTCTTTTGTGAGTTTTCTTATCAGCTTATATGATCTCATTTCAGTATTTTAGTGGATTCTCTGTTTGTTCACAAGGCCAAGAGAGGAAAGAAGAAAACCTTTCTGTTCCACACACACACTGGTATGTAGATAAAGTCCCACTTTCTTCAATCAGATTTTTAAAATTGTAATTTTGCTGCTGTTATAGTTTAGCCTCAGGCTGGTAATTTGGCGCTTGCTTCAGTCACTGGGGTCCCTAATTAGAAAAAGTCCAGAACAGAAAAGAGAGTCAGGAGGGGAGGGGTGGGGGTGGATCACATTTATACCAAATAACCAAGTCCCCTAGCACTCAAATTCAACCAAACTTTAAATATCCATTTTTTTTCCCCTGAAGAGAGTAGAAGAGGAACAAAGAGATTAGGCCCTGATGACAGAGTCTCTAGAAAAGCATAAAATCTAATAACACTGACTTTCCATCCAACCTCTCACACATGTATCAGGAAAATGTCCCTTGCTAAATACAATGAAAGTTCAGTTGAGCAGGGTGATTTGTTTTCTTTTTAACACTGCCATTCCCACAAATATGTGTATACTTGTTCTATCTGTGCACGTATCTACATAGATGACATATCACTGGTATACGTAATTTACAGAGGGTCAATGAAAAATCAAAATAATTTTCTCAAATTTGGGTCTGTTTTCAAAACTGAACCACACCAGTGCCATCTACAAACATTGTCTCTTGATGTGACTAGGAATGTGGGTGGATGTCAGTAGGCTTTAAACTTCTTTGGACATTATTAGAAGGCTCAAAGGTTTCCTTTCAGCCTGTGAACACTGTCTTGTGGAATAATACACCCTTAGGAGCCCAGCACTATACAAACAGGACTTCTGGGATGCAAGGACTGAGGGGGATCCTTGGTCTCTCACATTGTGCTCTTCAGCTTCTGTGTGGGATACTTACGGAGCTGTGGGGAGGCAGCATCTCTGGAGACCTGCTTTGTTGTCTGTGTTATTTTGGCCCTGAATTCCTCATCTTTCCAATTCTATGAAGTTGTTGCCATGGTGGAGGAACTGCATCTCTTTGGGTACATATGTATAGGTGATACCTCTGTGTCTGCTTAGTGAGGGGGGAAATTTGTCCAACAGCATTCACCAGTGCAGGTTTAAGACAGTATGTTAGTGTAGTAAATGGGTTTTTCAAAATATGCTGTTGTAAGTAGATGGCTTTAGAATCCAAGTCTGTTGTAATTTTTGTTGTTTGTGTAAGTTTACTTATAGAAAGTTTTATTAATTGGAAGGAATGCTTTTACTCAGCCAGGAGTTATTGACCACTGACAAAAAATGTGCACTCTACAAAGCTTAAATTACATAATTGTTCAAGAAGGACTAGTACCTCCTGTGGTATCTTTAGTTAGAGGAGAGAGATAGTTACATTAATCAAGACTTCTGAGGATGCTGATAACGATAATTCTTTTCTAATGTACTGATATAACTCTCAATTGTTTCATATTAAGCTGAGAAAACGGAGAGAGTTGGAAGATGGTACACATTTTAATAGAAGCAATAATTCTGCTGGAAGGGTTGTCTGAATGCTGTGCTGGGAAAATGAAACCAATAGATCCCATTTTACAGAATATAGCTATGTAGGAAGAAAAGGTCATAGTCCTGGGCCTAATTCTGTTACTGTTTTAAAGCTGATGTTAGTATTTTTCAATTTATCTTACGGTTTTAAAATGGGGACAAACATATAAATGTAATAATTACTGTAAGCTACAAAAGATTTTCTTTTTTTGGATCATATGCTATAAGCTTATTAACCAGTGTGAGTCAGCTGCCTTCCACTGTCCTCAGTTACATCAGTTTACACCAGGTAAAGATTCAGCTCACAGTATTTCTTTCCTGCTGATGATTATTCTGTGCTGATGGGCTATTAGCTATTATGGGCTACTCAGCTATCTAATACACACTGCATTCATACCCAGAAGTCTTGCTAAGTGAGTAGTAACAAGTAACTGCCTTTGAAATTTCATGAGCTAAGCATCGTGGGTCAGATTCTCATTTAGTCCAAGGCACCTCTAGATGCTGTGGCATTATAAAGTGGCCTTATTGTGGATATAAAATAACCCTAGCCTTTTGAAGAGTGACGCCACGTGATTTCTCATAGCTCTTTCATTTACCATAAGCACTTTGAAGTCTGATCCCATTTTCCTTTATATTGTTTTCTTTTCGAAGTCTAAGCGGTGAAATCCTTAATGCAGGCCTGTGGCTGGTAGCCTCCAAACCTCAGAGGAAAGTGATCCCTGCGAATCCCTCATTAGCACTGTTTGTTAGTAAGTACTGTGTCATCGGGTTGTCATTGTTACAAAATCTGGACCTATTTTAGTGCTGTACCAAATAGTGATGATGTTTAATAAATAATACATTATTGGTCAAACTACTAATTGAGGAGATGTGTACAGCTTTTAATTAGTGTCTTCTAGTATTCTTCCCCTAATTAAAAAGAAGTCCAGAGTTCAATTACCTTTTATAGAAGATAAGAATTGATATAACTAAAAATCTGTCCAGCTTAGATAATTTGAAGTTACAGGTATGTAAAATCATCACAACCAATAACTGGAATGTTTTTGGCTGAAAATATCCTACTCTCTGGTATTGAAATGTTTGCCTATTCTCATTGTTAGAGTGACACACAATATAGAACAATATGACAGGTTTAAGAATTAATAGGGTTAATATACCTGGCATGGTGTACATAATTCCTTAAGGAAATTCTTCCTCTCCACTAATTCTGAAGTAGTGCTGTTGCATACCTTTCACCATTTATAAGGCGGTGTTGTCTAATTGTTTTCCATGAGAACAGAACTCAAGAACTGCTGGCTTCAAATCCCTTGTCTATTCCTAGCCCCTTCTGAGTCTTGGGGAAAGCTCAGTACCTCAGTTTTACCTCACAAAAAGTAACAATAACTAATTAGTCCAATTCACAAGGCTTTGCAAAAATTATTGTACTCTTTTTTTAAAAAAATTCTTTTCCTATATAATAGGAGTGCTAGGTGTCCCATAGTAGCATCTACAACAATGCATAAACTTGAGTAGGAAAAAGAAAAAGTAGGTATCATCAGAACTCGTGTTTCCTAAAAACTGAGATAGAGATTATTATTTTTAAATATTCCTATATTTTTCTTTTGGCCCCTTTTTACCCCCATGGGGTTTATGCTCTACAGGCATTTACATTACTCTATACTTATACCACCTACTTTCCCAAGGTTTCTAGGAAACTCTGGTTGAAAAAAAAATAAATTGTGCTACCACTACTTTTTCTACATCTATTTCTGTGACTAAACAGAGGACTTCATTCTTCTGGAATATTAATCTACTTCATTTCATAAGCATCAAAATGAAATGAATATTTGCAAAGGTCAAGTTACAGTATATGGCAGGAAAAACATGCCAAAACCAATTAAAATTACTAGGGCTGTGTAGGAAAGTCACACACACCACATTGCTCACAGGTGCTCTGTGTGAAGCCCAATCCAATAAATGTCAGTCCAGTCATTTACACTAGGAGAGTGCCAGTCATGTAAAAAGAAACAGAAGAACAGATGCTTTATGAGAAACAAACCCAATACAAATAAACTCAAAACTGATTATAAAAAATTCACACTAAACAAGTATTAAAACGCATGTGAACTGCATTTGGAATTCTGTGAATATTTTGTCTACATTTGTGATTCAGTGAATGATTTGTAAAGCAAGAGGCAAATAATTTTTAGTGCTTTGTAAGCCTTTTGAAACCTTTCCTCTGCATCTCTGTGAGAGGTTTTTATTTTATCTTAATTCCTCTGTCTTTCTCTTCATGTTCTTTGAACTTTGGTTTTCAAAAGGCCAAAATGTCCACAAAAGTATGGTGAAATTCAGTTATGGGGTTTTTTATTGGTTTTTTTTTAGGTGCTGAGGATCGAAGGTTTGACTTTAGCATGTGTTTTGAAAAGCTTACACGCCCCTGACTTCTTGGGAACTAGGACTGGCTTTAAAATCTGCTAAGAAAAGCAAGTTATGTGGGTTTAGTGTTTATTGTAAACATTTCACTTTTAAAGCTATTATCACTGACAAAATAGAGCCAGGTTCATCAGCTACCCACTCTTTCCTTCCCTGTTGGCAAGTGGTGTCTGTATGTGCCACAATCATAGCTGGAGAATCTAGCACAGCTTGAGAACTACTTGAGTATAAACGTATTACATGCTACTTGGGTGTAAGAGTTTGTAACTGTTAGATAAATGTTTATAGAGTCACACCTCTTTTTTTTTTTTTTTAAGTTGATGTTCTGCTTCCTATAAGTCAAAGATCTCTTAGAGGCTATGGATTCTTCTCTGGTGACATTTTTAGTAGTTCAATTTCATGCAAGGCACAACCACTTCCGGATATAGACATCCTTACTGGATCAAGTCTACAGCGCTGCTGGCCACTTCTGGCCTGCTGAGATTTCTGAAAAACTGGAATCAAATGCAGCTGAGCTGAACAAATTTTTAAAGGAAAATCAGATGTGGATTTCATTCTTTTATTCTTTTATCCAAAATAAATGTAGGAGCCCTAAAGGTTCTGGAATATGTAGACCTCAAGTTTGAAATTTTATGCTCATAAAAACTAGTGCAGAGCAAGCAGCAGTAAAACTCACCAGATATATTGTCTCAACTCCAAGAGAGACCACCCTTTTGTGTAAAAAGCTAACTTGTGTTCCTTACTCATTTAATCCCCTGCTTTTCTGCTGAAAGGGTTGACAAGGGACTCATTCCCACTAGCAACTGAGCTGAAGCCACAACATTCATTTCATATATGCCACCGAACAGATCTGTGATACTAATGATTCTCAGACTCTATGAACTAGAGTTGAATCTGACCCTGTGACCAGGAGGTTAAAGGCTCTAAGTCCGATTACTGAACCCCAGAGATACCAAGTCACTTTTGCTTAAATATGACATCAGCACCGATGAAAACTGTAGTGAGCTATTGTATTCAGTGAGTTGCTAGGATATGCCCCTTTCAAACAGCATATTTCATCTCTTCTCCTTTTCCAGACATGGTATTCATCTTTCTTCAGAAAGGAAGTCCCCATCCCTGGAGGTGTTTAAGAGTAGAGTCGACATAGCACTTAGGGATATGGTGTAGCTGGGAACTGTCAATGTTAGGTTAATGGTTGGACTGGATGATCTTCAAGGTCTTCTCCAACCTAGATAATTCTGTGATTCTGTGAAGTGCTGAGTAGTTGAGAAGGGTCCTGTGAACATAGAATATACAATCCCATCCTCAGCACCATGCATATGTTAAGTATTTGAAAATACTGGATGATTCCTAAGTGAAAAATTGACTGTTGCACATAATTTATTCATGGCCTATCTACAACTGACATTTGATATTCAAGATTCATGCTTAGCAGCTGGTTGATGCCATGTCTTGCCTGTCTTCTTGCTGGTGCTGCTATTTTGTCATGGCTGAGAGTGACACACATGCACACAGGCGAACAGTGGCTGCAAAATGTAAATGCACAGGGCAAGAACATGAACAGTTCTGCTTCTGACTCATCCCTGGTGCTCTTCTTCCTTGTTCATGTGGCTGTGTGATGACAAGGGTCCAGTTTATGTGCAAGCAAGACCTCAGTTGTAGGCAAGTTCTGCAACACTGGTGGACAAGGAGGTGTTTTACTGGAACTAGACTTTGGCTGTCAATTTGGGAAGAACAGCGGGTGTTAAGTAGGGAAAAATAGGAAACACAAAGCAAGACAGGAAAAGGTAGAAACTCAACAGTAGCAGAACCGCTGAAGTGATAAATTACTTTGATCTGTCTGATGGACATGTCAGAGAACTAGGGTTCAGCCATATTTTGTACACAGGGCTTTTCTTGAGGATCTGCTATAGAACTGTTATGTTGTTACGATTGAGATTTTTGGAGGAAAATTAAAGTCCCCTAAAATCAACTAATATATGTGACTTCATGACCATTATGACTGAGAGGAAATACTGTGCAAAATCATACTGGAGAGCCCAGAACTGGATGCAGTACTCCAGATGAGACCTCACCAGTGCCAAGTAGAGAGAGGATCACCTCTTTTGACCTGCTGGCAGTGGTCTTCTGAATGCAGCCATGATACCTTTGCAGACTTGCTGAGGGTGCACTCTGCCCCATCGTCTAAGTCATTGATGAAGATGTTAGGCAGTATTGACCCCTGGGGGTCTTGGTTTCAGCTGATCACAAGCCTCTGGACCTGGTCATTCAGCCAGTTTTCTCCTGAACTCACAGTACACTTTGGAATTGGAGAGGACTTGGACAAGGGACTATTGGCTCATGTTACCTCAGAGCTGAGGTATTCAGAATGCAAAAGCATTTTCATTTTTTTTCAGGGAGGGTGCTTTCTTTAACAAGATGACCTCTCCAGAAGACTATAAAAACAATAAATAGTAAATTTCTGAACTCCTCTGAGAGATGCCTAATAAATGACATTGCATTGCTGTTGAGCACATTCTCTTTGTTCAGAGATACAACATAAATATCAATAATTATAATTTAACTACTGCTATAAATAATACCATATTCAGTTTTGGTTTATAAAATAATTTTAGTCTTCGTGGACACAGGAACAATTTATGTGTGTTTACAATATTACTGACCATTATTCTGAATGAATTAAGATAAAGGTCTGTTCCTTCTTTGGGGATAACCGTTTGGCCAATTTCTCATCTGGAAAAGTCTCACAACGGCTACTAGTATATAAGTTGTATTTGAAGAGAGACGGACAAAGGAACATTATGTAGGAAGATACGGCATGAAGAGAAGGGTAGAGGCCAGAAAGGAGATGTGATCAAAAGGCAACATTTAAAAAACTTTTTAGCTAAGAAGGGTGATTTTTTTTCTCCCTGAACAAAGGCAGAAGCAGTAGGCTCAGGCTGTCTCATGTACAATCCTCAGAAACAAGCTCATTCACTGAATGAGCTCTGCTCCACTGGAAGTGTTTATTTCTACTGCCAATGGGCAGCCTCATTTGGCAGATGAACACTACCAGTGGTGAATACTGCTTTATCTCCTCCATTCCTTCACAACTGAGAACTGTGTGGGCTGCATGTAACTGGAATGTCAAAGAATGGAAGCTGCAGATGTAATGTTAAATGAAGTTCTTTCAAACTTATATCTTATTTATCTAAGTGCAAGTCTCAGATATTTTTCTGTGTTTGTCTTTGGAGTTGATGCAACTCTTCATATGCATATCTATACTTCGTGTGCTCTGTGATCGTGTAGATAAAGACAAACATAGAATCATTTATGTTGGAAAAGACCTTTAAGATCATTGAGTCCAACCATAAACTTAATACTGCCAAGTCCACCACTAAGCAATGTCCATAAGCATCATATGTACATGTCTTTTGAATACCTCGTGTTCCTAGGAGTTGAGCATGGGCTTTCATAGCAGCAAAATTGCAACAACAATTGTCTGCACTGCTTGTCAGAATGGAGTGCTGTGTGATAGGAAAAGCTATTGTAAGCCAATTAAAGTAAATACATCTGAAATCACACCTTAGGAACTTCAGTGATATCTGTTTGGAGTGAATATTACACACAGAATAACCTATTTTTATGTAATTTATTCTGTTTAAAAAAATTGAATGCTATCTTTTGAAAAGGTTCTTTTTTAGACAAACTATAAGACAAAGCTTCTTCCTCTATTAATTATTTCCTAGGCAAAACTGGGACTAGATATGCATTTGCAGAAGAGAAAGGGATAGATTTCATATACTGTGTGCATGTAGTTATTTCCATTGGGATAGATTTCAAATAAAACAATGAAGAAAAAAAAAAGAAGAAATATATTTGTTTTAAAGAGCTAAATGAAGGTGAAGGCTAGAATGGGAGGTGAACATGTCTGGGCTTGGTTTCTTGTTTTGGGGGTTTAATGTTAGATACAGCCTAGAGACTCCTGGGGATTATAAAAAATTGAATTTTTGTGATGAAGGATTTTATGGCATTTCTGAAGTATGAAATGTTCTCAACCACTGCTGCAAGCTCAGGCAAGCTTAACATCACCTCCTCAGCATGATTGGCTATTTCATTATGCAATAGAGAAGCAGTGGAATTTGCTTAAGATTTAAAAAGAAAGCTTCATATGCAAGGGGCAATTTACTAGGATTTAAATGTCTCTAAAGGAAAGATTTAAATCTGTATAGGAAAATATAGGCACATTTTCTCTATTACCATTTCTAACTCTTTGTGTATACACTGTAAATCTCAAGAGGAATATGTGCAGGACTTCATTCTAGAGAGGTGTACACAGTAGGTTAGTATTTTAGATTTTGCCCATGAGGAAGACTGAAAAGGACACTATTGTCTTCAAAAGGAATTGTGCTGAATTAATGGGTTCAGTGTTCTTCCAAATACTGGTGCAAACAGTGAAAATAGAAAATTATATTTATTTGTTAGATGTCTTCTCTCTAAAGTGTAATTTAAAGAAAAATTAAAATCAATGGTGTTAATGTTCAAATTTTCATCACCAAGTGCCAGCTCTTATGCCCATCTCCGTTTTAATTTGCATGTTGTGGGGCAGTCTCAGTAGGTAAGGCAAGTTTAAATGAGCAAGCAAACTGTTTCTGAGATCCATTAGAACTTATGGGTTGTGCTGTGTCTGTTCAGGCCACTTCCAATGCATCTTGTTTGACTAACCAGTACCGAATATGGCTATCTACAGGTATAGAGAACAGAAGTGTTGCAGTCAGTAATAGAGCCTCCTGGTCACCCTGGTTTACACCAGAAGGGCAGGCAAATACACAACTAGCAAATACACAGCTGGATCTGGGAAGTACAAGATTAACCTAAAGACACCCTTGTGCTGTTTATCCTTTTCTATTGCTTCCATTTCCATACTGGAAGAGACTAGTCTGTGTTATCAGCAACCTATGTACTTTACCTTTACAACATACAAAGAAATACACATTTGAATACCCAACTTCATACTGTTTCTTGGACTGCAGAGTTGAAACATTCTCCTTCTGATGGGAGGTATCCTCCAGACTGAAAAATACAACCCAGTCTCTCTCTCTTCTTCCCACTCCAGTGTTGGGATACTGAGACCAGTGTCTGAGCCCTGTTGCCAATTAACCTAAGCGGCTGAGCATGAGTTATGGGGCCACTGCTGCACTTTGTTCATCAGTATGGCTTTATCACAAATAAAACTTTCTTGCATGCCCAGAACTTTAAACATGTAACAGGCTTACATAAGATCACAGGAAAATCCACACTCTCTTTGGTGTGAAATATCAGCATTGGTTAGGTTAGCAATCCCAAACACAGGTATCTGAGAGTTTAAGATAAGAAAGATTCCTGGGTAGGGCAGGTGTCACCTGCAGGCAAAGCTTTTAGAAACATTGAATCCATGTGAAATAAAGGTAGGGGAGTTGTGAGATTAAGATTTGGAATTGAGATTGAGAATGTCTTTTTTGTTAATATAACATTATTTTAGGAAAAAAAAAAAAGGTTTTTTGGTATGAGATAAAAACTTTGCATAGGATGATGGAAAAGGCTACATAATTAGTATAGAAGGCTCACTGAGAAATGAATCTGTACCTTTTTTTCCTCCCTCCCTCTCCCTCTTTTGTACACCTGGCTGATGGAAAAAGGTTTCTTTTACTCTGTATGAACTGCAGGTTTTAAGGATGTTAATTAATACTAGTGTTTTGATGCTATTGCACAGGCTACTTAATCAATTAGCTGTATTTGCAAAGCACTTTTAAGGACTAATTACTGCTAAATAATAAGTGGGTTTCTTTTATTAACTTTCAGAAATGGAGGATGCCAAGAGGAGAGGAGCCTTGTGTCAGAGCTCAGCAGGTAGCTTCTGATCTTCTCTCATTCTTATTCAACAAGAGGAACCAGGTCAGAGTCCTGACACAACAGCCAGTTTTGTGTAAAGCAGGGCAGTTACACACATAATAGCTGTTAGGCTTTGCATTTGGAGGTGTGTTTTCTTACGTCTGTGTGGACATAGGGTTTGGGTAGGTTAGATGAGACAGTCTGTTCATATTCCTGGGAGCATGTGTTTCAGATACTTAAGCCTGTGGTCAGTCACGTGCCTGATCTGCTGTGGGATCAGCACTCCGCAGTAGCGAGGTGGTGGAGCGATGCTCCCATGCTGGTACTGTTGCCCAAGTGGGCAAGCAGAAGGATTCCTAAGAGGCTCAGAGTAAGTACGCCATTCCCTGTTCCTTCCATTCAACACTGCTGTTCACCACCTGTAGTGGTGACAGACCACAAGAAGCAGATTTGACAGGCTCCAGTTACACTCCTTTTTCCTTTCTGGGAAAGAACAGTAGAGTTTCATGGTGCATCAAATGCAAACTGATGGACATTGGAGAAGGAGGTAATCTTCATTTAGGTACTAATATCCACACTGCATGATGTCTGATGTGAATGATTTCTGGAAAGTCAGGCTATTGAACCATCAACAGAAGTGTTATAAGCAGAGGTATAATAAGAGTACTCGTGAAAATAATGGAGAAATTGCATGGCAGTTTGTGGCTAAGAGAGGGAAGAAAACCAGGAGATATATATATTCTAGTCTTGGTTGAATAATATTTATTTGACTTATCCATACTAAGCTCATGGAGTGTCTTTCTTGAAAGGAATGAAGTAGAAAGCTCCTAGGAATGTACATGGTGGGTACCTTTGCAACATAAAGCGAGCAGCTACAGAGAGAACCATTTCAGAACTCAAGAGAGAAGGATGCTGTTATTGTCAGCAGTTCCATACTGTGAAGAGCATGCAATAATTCACCAAAGGAGATATGTTCCCAAACACTTTCCTGAATAGAAATTAAATTAAGGTCCAGAGATCCAATCCTGTCTTTGGTAGATACAACAGAAGAAAGCTGAGTCATACTTACAGTCCTAAATAATTGTGTTGACTTCAGTGGGACTCTGTGGGAGATTTATCTCTAACTTTGGTATAAAAAATTGCAGGACTGGACTTCAAGCATACTAGAGGTGCAGGATGAAGAGATCATAATTGTTGGTGCCCTGTTATTCTGGTGTCATCCACAATGACATGTAGAAAAACGGGAAGTTTTGGAGAAATCTTAGAAATAGAAAAAATAATTTTAAAGGATGTATTACAAATCTCCCTTTGTTTTCAGTATTATCTATGTAATAAAAAAAAAGGAACATAAAATTGAGGATGGTGCATTCACTTCTCTGCTAAAATGTAAGTTATTTATGTGCATATGTAAGTCTGTGTTTATAGCTCAGGTTTTTAACCTTAACATGCAATTTCTTTGCTTTTGTGAGAGTTAGTAGGAAGATTAACATCTCTTAGATGCATCTACTGTGCGTTTTAGCCTATTACCTCTTCTAAGGCATAAAGGAATAAAAGCATAAAAGAATATGAAAATAAAGATACACCTTGTGATGGAAATGAAGTACATGTGTTTACACGTTGCAGTAAGTTACTGAAAAACTTCTAATTAAAAATGTAAAAACTTACAGACAGGTAGCAGACTAGTTGCTGTGATCTATTGCATCCCTTTGCACTATTCCAGCAGCACCAAAAAGCCAGTAACTTTACAGAAACACCTGGGGATATCTTCTGAATACTTGTTTTTTCCTATCCCCTAGATCTTTGCAGTCTTCAACACAGTTATCCCCAGACATCTGGGGGCATAGCAGGGTTTTAGGCAGCAGTCACTTTGAGCAGCTGTGCCACCTCTCTAAGCTTAGCTTATGGTCTCATTTTAGTAAATCACATCCAGATATGAAAACTGTACTATTTACTTCTGGAAACTTCTCATTTCAGTAATTCTACTGTTTCATGTGTGGAAGCGCTACTTAGTCCAAGCCTAGAACCCCCTGTTCTTCTATTCATTAATAGTATGCCTGGGGGTGCTGCCTTCTACATGAATATGAACTCAATTTCTATTAATGGATATTGTGCATGCTAGAGAGTAATCACTTCACAAAAAAATGGTAACTTGAAAAGTTGGTGTTTCTGAGCTTGCAGTCTGCCTGGCTAAGCATAAACTTATTTCATCAAATTGTCCTCTTAAAGAACCACAGATTCCCATTTTCATGAAATACATACATGCCAAATTTCAGCCTAAAACCCACTTTTACACACACGTTACAAAGCCTTAGAGACAAACACCCACACAATAGTGTGAACTGTACTCATCTTGGATTTAAGTGCTGCTGTTTATAAAGGTCTTGGCACTAGATGCATCCTTCCATTAAGGGGAGACAAGGAGGGGGGTCACTCTTTATGTCAATGACTAGATGATCTTTAAGGTCACTTCCAACCCAAACCATTCTATGAAGACAGATGTGAAGCAAAAGCAGATGAATGGATCAGAGAGGGTGTAAAGAGAGAATCTGTCCCACAGGCTTATAAAAGGCTGGATATGACAAAATGCACAAGAAACTCTTGCATTGAAACTCAGTTAGTTGTTACCATCTTATATGAACTTCGACAGTCCATAAAAACAAGGTTGATATTTGATCTCCTTTTGAATCAGTTTGCTTTGTGATGGTATCATGCACTAGCTTTGCTGAATAGAATTTCAAAATCCTCATTCAGTGCCTTGGATTTGACTCATGTATTAATCAATATTTTATACTACCCTTGGAAAATGAGTATTTAGAAGTCCTTTTGTTTCTTTGGAAGGAAAAAAGATTTTATACATTTTCAACTGCAGGTCATCTATCTTTCTTTTTTTTTCTTCTTATGATGATAATCATGGTGACTTCTGACAGATATGTTCACAGTAGTTTTTCTTTTCACTTTCTAACTAGAAAAATGAAGCTATTACCTTAGAGTAGAAAAGGGATCCTCCCCTGAATCTTGTTGACTAGGATTCAAACAGTAAAAACATTTTTAAAGCCCTGAATGTTTTTAAATGGAAAAAAGGACATGTTGTCTTCAACATTATGTTTGTAATAGACACCATTGTGGAAGAGACCTCAACTGAGCATCATACAATGGAAAAATACTTGTCAGGTTTTACAACTTATTTAATGCTTTAATGCTCTCCTCAGAGATGTTCCTTAATGCCTAACATTTGAATTCTCTCCCATTTGTTTGAAGAATTGTCCCTCTTTGGAAATTAATCAGTTATTTTTTTAATATGGCAATAGTGAAAAGAAAAATATTTTTAAAATTTCGAGGGACAATATGATAGGAACAGTACCTGAAATTGATCTTTAAGATATTGACTTTAAAAACAGTGTCCACTTGACTAACAAGTAAATACAGAGTGGGTGAAGCAAAAATAATATAATACTTTAAATATTCAGTATAGCCCTGTCTGCAGTCCATATGATTAGCATTCATCTGTCACTGTTTGAATTCAGATGTAATAAAAGCATAAGGAAGCCCAATGACAAAAGACTCATCCTGAGATCAGATGAATAAAGAGAGGATAGTTGGTAACAACTAGCTTATATTTAATCAAAAGGCATTTTATTCAGGAAAGACAAGAAAAAATTCCAGACAGTTGGTTCCCATAAACTTTGAATGATGTGTATTTTCGAAAGACACAGAACTTAGTAGTTCATTTTCATAGTATAGCAATCAAACTTTGATTTGTGCTCAGAAAAAATTGTAATTCATTATTAACAGCCAGTGCTTACTATTAGATACCACAGAATAACCAGGGCTACCTCCTATTGCAAAGATCTGTAGGTAAACCCGTCATTCTTTGACTGAAGTTTATTCTCCTGCTCTAATGTAGTACTTTTGAGGATAGTTCATAGTTGACTGCTTTTGTTTCCAAATATAAAGATTTTTATTGTTATTTAGAATTGCAGTTCCTTATTTTCTTTGGTTTCTTTCTTCACAAAATAACTTGATAAGAAACATGAAACTTTGGGTTCTGATTTCCTCTTCATAGAAAGTCAAAGACCTACCTTGGGAAGGGATTAATTAATTGTTTACATCATCAACTCACTGGAAAAGAATATGGTTTCCGATAACCTTGTCTTTAATAAAAACAGATCCTCAGTTACTGTAGGTAGGAAAACTGTCACTGTCCTGCCATTTAAAGCCCAGATGATTCACTTTATCTGCTTCTAGCTGTTTCTAATAAGGTTGTATTAAAAATGTAAACTTACAAACTGTTGTTATTTTTGTTCCAACCTAACTAGCAGAATTAATAGCAGAGCCTCATTTGCATGATCACATGGCTATTGGCAATCTGTGTCTTGGAAAACTTGGACTCTAAACAGCCCTAATTAACAGCAAAATAGAGCCGGAAATTAATTGGCATCAAACTAGGTGGAGAATAAAACTCAGAGGATAGAACTCTTTGCAGACTGGTTCCTGACTCAGAAATCTGTATGCACAGCAAATATTTCTTTCTTACCTAGATTAGAATAAGATTTCCACCTGCAGTGTGGATTTTTCCTATCTTTAGTTTTTAGAACTTTTTGCTAACTTTTTGATATTTAGTAACCTTTAAGCACAGCCAATAATATTTTATAGATTTAATTAAACAGTATATTATAATCATAACAGGAAAGCTGTCTGGGAACTATTTGCTCTTTTTTATTTCTTTAAGTTCTGTTTGGTGTTTATTACTTTCCTGAATGTATGTTAACATCCAGTTCAAGGCAAGGAAAGAAGCTGGAAATACTGCTGTACAGTACTATTTTGGATGGAAGTTATATCTATGAGATGAAGTTCAGACCAAAACACTATGATGATTTTAGCTGTTGATTGTTTATCTAAAGGCAGTGAAGATCAATATTTATTATTTACTAAGGCCAAAGATTTATCATGGAAATGATAAGTGATTGGCTCCAACTATTGGAACATCTAGGATCTTATTTTCCACCAAACACTTCAGAGGCTTAGAAATTTGTGGCTTGGCATCTATCTATTTGAAGTATAATTTCCACAGACTTCGTAGAATTTAGGTTGTGATGTGGTCTAACAACAGGCACTAGATGAATGCTTGCAGTTGAAAGAGCAAGGGTCTGAGGTTTAGGTGTTACTTTGAGCCAGTGATCACCAAAACTTAATTGTTTTATGTTTGCTGGCTTTTGACATTTTTCAGATCCATCCATTCTGTAGACATTTTGGTTGCTTACTGTCACTTCTAATGTAACTGATTAACCCTGTTCTCTCTGCTGCAAAAATTTATAACTAGGAGACTGGCATAATTTCATTCAAAAGCAGTTTTAATAAAACTCTTAAAGTGCAGCATTTCTTTTCTGCTTCATATAAAAACCTGATACTTTTGGGTTTCTTTATGTAAGCACAATTTGAAATTTAGTAGGAAATGGAACTATTGGGAAATTAGTTATAAAGATGTCAGTCTAATACAATCTTGTTTTAAAATTTATGTTATTTCCAGTGATTAAGCAGTTTTAGCATTGCCTGGAGTGCTTCATTCATGGGGAATGATTGAGGAAGTAATTACAGTGAGCTACCTCTTTGCAAACGTTAGGATTGTGCTACTAGATTAAAATTATATTTACATCCCAGAAATTATTATCGTTTAGAAGAAAAAAGCTATAGATTGTACGGAGGAAATACACAAGACAATCATGTGTTTAGTCTAATTTTATCCATGTTTCAAAAAAAATATAGCCATTTATGTATAGTTATAAGAAATATCTCAATATATTTCAACAAAGCTATTCTAGCACAATCTGGCCTGTTGCAAGAAAGGAGCTACTAGCCTGAAGATTATTTTTAAGGTGTTTCTCATGTTTTTTTAGTCCAGCTCATCTTCATTAGAAAGCACAAATCCTTTGAAGACTCTGTTTTTGGGCAGCAGAAGGGAGAAAGGGAGTCAACATTATTGGAAACTAAAAGAAGCAATTCACAAGAATTCTGTAACTTGATCTTCTTCTGCTCACCCCAGCACTGAGAGATACTGCTTTTCTTTTTTAGCAGGGGCAGAGCCAGTACTGATGCCAGTAAGACTCAGCAGTAATTACCCTTTATTTACAAGGATTATTCAGGGCCTGAGAGCAGAGCAGTTTAGCAGGGGAATTGGTGTTCCCCTGCCAGGTCGGTTTGGTGCAGCCACACACTTGCTGAAGAAACAAACATTACTTCATTAATTTAAACATAAGCAAGCAGTTTGGGATGTAATTCTTGCTTTTACATCAGAAATGTCCAGCCTTATCTGTATGTGGGAAAAACGGATATTTAAAAGAAAGAAAAAAAAAACGTCTGGGATGTTGAATCATCCAGATTTGCTGAGACTGATGAAATCATCCCTTCCCTGAGCACAAGAACTCTGCTCTCTTACTGGTAAATGTTGGATGCAGCCAGGCACCATAATGCAACAATGGGCCATTAAATAAGGCACTTCTAAAAAGGTCATTTTTTTCCAAATCACTATGCTTTCACTGTGGAAAAAAATTAATTGTAATAAATACAGTGGCCATAAATTTGTTTTTATAACCCCTTGTCTTCAATCTAGAATAAATTAGTCATCATCATAACAGGTTATGACATTAAGATTGATGGTATAACTTTATCCCCAGTGTTATTTCAGTGTTATACCAGGAATGACTTTGATTTAAGTGGCTATCCTGTGAGTTACAGAAGGTGGGGAGCTGCCTTCTTCCTTTCCATTATTAATTGCACTGTATTGCTTCCACCTAGGGAAAATCTGTCTTTTTACCATGGTTGCTCTTATTCTTTCAGCATTCTTTCCACTGTGCTTGTGAACTTTTTCACTATGCCATGTCATTTTGCCTTTAAGGTGAAGGCCCTATGATAAAAAATTCACATCCCTGAGCTTTCTCTACAAAGCAGTTCAGAAGTAGAAGTTTGAGGTGCACTGCTGGACCATAGATAGTTGAATTCTTCCTACCTGTCACCTGAAAGAACATCAGTAGACTCAGTACTTCAGTGCTTGTTTGACAGAAGTCTTTGTCCCCTTTTGTTGTACCAAAAAAGCTTTTTACTGATCTTCAAGAGTAGAAGGCAGAAGAAAGATGACCTCCTAACCTACCTTAAAGCAAACTGCTTTGGACCAGTCGGGATTACAGGTGTTTAGTTCTCTATGTTTAGTCCTTTTTGTGACTCAGCACCTTGCAGAAGTAAGTCTTTCTACACACATGCCCAGGAAAGTAATGAGTGGTTCAGATAGTGGCAAGTAAGACTCAACTGTTTTTCAAAATGAATCGTCCTGGCTGCAGAATCTTCTGTCCTTAGATGAAGATGATTTACTTTGTTTCCACTGCTTTCTTTTAAGTGCATCTTGTTAGAAAGCAGCAGTTCCTACGAACATTTTCAGGGATTGTTTTCTTTCGTTGTTTTATATTTTAAAAAATCTAGCTTCTTAAACTGAGTTGTTTTGTGGTTTGGGTGTTTGTTTTTTTTTTTTTTTTTTTAATTGGGAAATGTCTTACAAAACAGAGTTATCATGAAGGTTTTCTTGTCCATAGAGAGGTTTAAATGGAAACATTCTATTATCTCTGCTACTAAAGTATCTGCTTTAATCTGGGTTGGTATAGATCTGAAGAGCAAAGCAGATGATAGGACAAAATTACATTTGTGCTATTATTATCAATTATGTAATGCTAGCTGTCAATTTTGAACAATGAAAAAGAACTTATGGCAATCTATCTCTAACAGCCCTAAGAAAGAGAAATTTGGTAGTTAAGAATACTGGGTGAAACTCTGCTCTGTAACAATAGTATGACTGCTTGAAATCATTACACTGAACCACAGGAACATTATTCCCTTTTAGATTTCATAATACAGGTATTACAGTAAGTGTGGATATTACAGAACCATCTTAAATACTTATTTTTTTCTAATATCCAGATTTTCTGTATAAATCTGTCTTCTAAGCAAAGAATCACTAGTGGCAAACATACTTTTAATAATTAACACTTGATTACACCAGAACAAAAACTGTATAGATTTATAGGATTTTTTTATTCTGAATTTATGAAAATACTGAGATGATTTATTTTTTCCTTCCTTTGAAAACATGTGAAGGAGTAAGAGGAGTATTTCTGTTTCATAACCTATTTAGCCCAGCCTACACAACATGTCCAAATCAGCTCTAGCTGATCATTTTACTTAACACTTTTACTCTTCTTTCATGATTTTCCTGGGACCTTTGCCACTATGTTGATTAATATGTCAAACCAAATGTTGTGAGTGAGACTTTTTCTACCTAGAGTGCGAGACATACTGGCACAAGTTGCAGAAATGAACTTTAAAGTTCAGATTATTAGCTTTTTTTTCTTTTGGAAGTGACATAGTAAGATGTGGCAGTAAGAGAGAGACTCATTTGATCAAATTATCCTTCACCAATGCTGGGCAAAAATCAGACCCACAGATGAGAGCTACTGCTAATATGAACGTTAGGCCTATCACTGTAAGTCACACAGAAGAATATCCAATGGGAAGAAGACCCTAATGTACAGGACTGGAGTTAAGAGCTTTTAATTAAATTTAAATATTTTCTTCCTCATGGGAAAGGACATAATTAGCTATTTTCTGACAACTATTTGACCTGCAGATGCTTGCATCAGCAGACAGAGGAGTACAAGGAGAAGTACTAGTAGATTGTAATTGTGAGATTTTGGGAACCATTATTTATGTGTCATCTTCTTTTCTAACTGCTGGGATAACAAGGTAGTAAACAACTATCAGCATCTTATGTAATATCATAGAATGGTTTGGGTTGGAAGGGACCTTTAAAGATCATCTAGGTCCAATCCCCCCTGCCCCTGGCAGGGACACCTTCCACTAGACCAGGTTGCTCAAAGCCCCGTCCCACCTGGCCTTGAACCCTGCCAGGGAGGGGGCAGCCACAGTTTCTGTGGGCAGCCTGTGCCAGTGTCTCACCACCCTCACAATAAAGAATTTTTTCCTTGTATCTAGTCTGAATCTACTGTCTTTCAGTTTAAAAATGTTACCCCTTATCCTATCCCTACACTCCCTGATAAAGAGTCTCTCCCCGTCTTTCCTGTAGTCCCCTTTAAGTACTGGAAGGCTGCTCTAAGGTCTCCCCAGAGCCTTGCCTTCTCCAGGCTGAACACCCCCGACTCTCTCAGCCTGTCCTCACAAGGGAGGTGCTCCAGCCCCCTGATCATCTTTATGGCCTCCTCTGGACCTGCTTGAGCAGGTCCATGTCCTTCTTATACTGGGGCCCCAGAGCTGAATGCAGTACTTCAGGTGGGGTCTCATGAGAGCAGAGTAGAGAAGGAGAATCCCCTCCCTCGACCTGCTGGCCACACTTCTCTTGATGCAGCCCAGGATACCATTGGCTTTCTGGGCTACAAGCACACATTGCTGGCTCACAGTCAGTTTTCCATCCACTACTACTCCCAAGTCCTTCTTCACAGGGCTGCTCTCAACCCACTTATCACCCAGCCTGTATTTGTGCTTGGGATTGCCCTGACCCATGGGCAGGACCTTGTACTTGGCCTTGTTGAACTTCATGAAGTTTGCACGGGCCCACCTCTCCAGCCTGTCCAGGTCCCTCTGGATGGCACATCCCTTCCCTCCAGTATGTCAATCCCACCACACAGCTTGGTGTCGTTGGCAAACTTGCTGAGGGTGCCTCGATCCCACTGTCCATGTTGCCAACAAAGATGTTAAACAGCACCAGTCCCAACACTGACTCCTGAGGACGCCACTCGTCACTGCTCTCCACTTGGACATCGAGCCGTTGACCACAACTCTTTGCGTGCGACCATCCAGCCAATTCCTTCTCCACCGAGGGGTCCATCTGTCAAATCCATGTCTCTCCAGTTTAGAGACAAGGATGTTGTGTGGGACAGTGTCAAATGCTTTGCTCAAGTCCAGGTAGATGATGTCAGTTGCTCTTCCCTTATCCACCAATGTTGTAACCCCATCATAAAAGGCCACCATATTTGTCAGGCACAATTTGCCCTTAGTGAAGCCATGTTGGCTGTCATCAATCACCTCCTTATTTTCCATGTGCCCTAGCACAGTTTCCAAGAGGATCTGCTCCATTACCTTGCCGGGCACAGAGGTGAGACTGACTGGCCTGTAGTTCATTGGGTCTTTGTTTCTCTTTTTGAAAATGGGGGTTATGTTTCCCCTTTTCCAGTCAGAAGGAACTTCACCAGACTGCCATGATTTCCCAAATATGATGGACAGTGGCTCCACCACTTCATCCGCCAGTTCCCTCAGGACCCATGGATTCATCTCATGAGGTCCCATGGACTTCTCAGAATCACAGAATCATCTAGGTAGGAAAAGACCTTGAAGATCATCCAGTCCAACCATTAACCTAACACTGACCGTTCTCTACTACACCATATCGCTAAGCGCTGGGTCAACCTGACTCTTAAACACCTCCAGGGATGGGGACTCCACCGCTGCCCTGGGCAGCCCATTCCAACGCCCAACAACCTGTTCTGTAAAGAAATACTTCCTAATATCCAGTCTAAACCTTCCCTGGCGCAACTTGAGGCTATTTCCTCTTGTCCTATCGCTTGTTACTTTGTTAAAGAAACGCATCCCCCTCTCTCTGCAACCTCCTTTCAGGTAGTTGTAGAGGGTGATGAGGTCTCCCCTCAGCCTCCTCTTCTCCAGACGAAACCACCCCAGTTCCCTCAGCCGCTCCCCATAAAACCTGTGCTCCAGACCCTTCACCAGCTTCATTGCCCTTCTCTGGACATGCTCGAGTAATTCAATGTCCTTTTTGTAGTGAGGGGCCCAAAACTGAACACAGTAATTGAGGTGCAGCCTCACCAGTGCCAAGTACGTGGGTAAGATCACCTCCCTGTCCCTGCTGGCCATGATAGTACTGATACAAGCCAGGATACCATTGGCTGTGATATCATCTGATATAAGCCAGGATATCATTGGCACTGAATATTATGAAGTAATGCAGAGACGATATGTCTGCATTAACCTCAGAGAGACCCTAATTAAAGGAATATGGCCAAGGCATAACTCTTTATACCCCTTGTAACTTCACTGAAGTTAAATCAGAAGTGATTTTGGTCCCTGAGCTTGGGGCACCCAAGTCACATTCCAGTTCTGTCTAGTTCAGCAAGTAAGCCTGTTATGTCATTTCAAATTGACATTCGATAAACTACATTTTAAGCTCTTCAGCCTCTTTGTACTGTAGAAGCAACAGCTAGTGATGTAGGCAGGTGCCAAGTGCTAGATCCCCAGTTGGTGCATATAGTATAAAGCCAGCAGGGAATAGAATGTAGCTAAATAGGTGGAGAAACTACATACATGTCCCTCAGCACAACAAGACAGGGTATTCTACTTCTTATGAATCAGAGATTTGCTACCAAACCTATTAATTTGTACATGTCTTCATTTGTATCATATCTTAGTAGGTATCAGTAGCCATTTGGTCCCCAGTATAACCACTGGACTCATATATTCCTCTGGTGTGGAGGGAAAAAATTCCAAATCTATTCTGAATTATCCTTGCAGGAACTGCTGTACAACAGTGGAAAGCACTATAAAGATTTTGCTCTATAGAAATGAAAATGTGTTTCATCTCTGAGCTACTCACTTTAGAGACACAAGAAAGTATGGTACACTCAGAGAATGCCAAAAGGACATGTATTACAAAGCAGGTTATATTCCAAGAAATCAAATGATTAATGTAGCAAAGGTTGCTGTTGATTCCTGTGTATGTTGGAAATGCTTTGAAATGAGCTAGATTTAAGCAGGTACACTAATGGTTTTATTTTAAGTGCTTGAAAAAAGAGGTGGTTTGTTTACTGAATAAATTTGCAGCTACTGCCATTTTAATCCTGAAAAATTGGTTTGGAAAAGGCACCTGG
Source organism: Strix aluco (assembly GCF_031877795.1). Lineage (NCBI taxonomy): Eukaryota > Metazoa > Chordata > Aves > Strigiformes > Strigidae > Strix > Strix aluco. Next base: position 23,948,491 of record NC_133942.1, on the reverse strand, counting down.
CCCTTCCAATGTGCAGATATAAAATGTGAAGAAGCAATTACAGACACCTTCTCCTTTCAGCAGAGATAATCTAAAAGTGAAGCCTCTTTTTGGAAGGCTTCTGAAGACAGAAGCTTTACAAGGCAAATTTGTTATCTTGTTTTGTTCTGGGTAAGGATATTAGCAGTTTCCTCATTTAGATTCCCAATCTGGTGAGAGGTTTTAAACTTTCAGAATTAAAGTTTCTCTTGAACAAAAAATAAAAATGAAAAGAAAAAAAAAGTAGCTATCATTCAATCCCAAGTATAAAACTGAAGCAAAACTACAGCTCTGAAGCTGCCCTGGTAGGCAACTGCTCAGCTGTTAGACACACTACTCCAAGATAGAGCAGAGAAGTCTACTGCCACATTGGTTGGTTTTTGCACAACTGCTGCTTCCTGATGGGATCAGTAACTCTCTGCCAGTGGAAACAAAAAAATCAGAGTTTTCAAGGCTTTTACCTTCCCCTCACCATTGCCTATCCACAACTTTTGATCTGTATAGAGAAGCCATCCAATGTCTATACTGTTCTCTAGTAGTGAGAATGTTACAGGCAACCAAAATAGTAGTATTCAAATCAACTAGTGAGAACACATCTATGGATTTTTATGAGCAAACAGATTACTTCAAGATATGCTTTTTGCCCAAATGCACAGATTAGTGTGAAACACATGTATGCGGTTAAAATATGTATGTTTTCAATCTCTGCCTAAGGGCCCAGGTTGGCACATGTTATCTGTGTATGGTCATAACCTCCATTTAATTTGAGCAGGAGCTGTGAAACAGATAGCTTTTCAGTTAGTTGACTTAGTTTTCATGCATTTGTGTTACAGCAATTTTACAGTGTCTGTAAACTTAGGTTAAAGGAATAGGAAGACTAGGAGGAGTAATTAACTTAATACTATTGGCTTCTCTATGGCCAGATAGAGAATAAAATAAAAAATTGGCAAGTCTTTTCTGCAGGTTGAGAATAATATATTTTCCTGGCAAAAGTGCTAAAGAATGTAGTACAAATATGATCCTAATCTAAATTTGACAGTTATATTAGAATTGTAAAACATTTAAAATATTACCAATATGTAATGTTCAAATGGTTTGTGACACTTTCAATTTAGCTTTTAATAGATATTCAAATGTGTAGTTTTCAGTTGCACAAATGCAACCCCAAGCAAATTCTGAGCTGAAGGTCATGAACGTTTGGCAAAAAGGCATTTTAAATTAAGATTATTTTTTTTCAAATATTCAGAGCATGCATTTTGTCCTGGTTTCCATGAGTCATTTCCTTAGCCAATAAAGGACAAATTCTGAAATGTTACATTCAAATGTAGAGCTTGAAATCATTATAGTTTATTAATTACATGTTCTCTCTTAGATAACCTTGCAACTCTGGAAATCTCTTATGCCCCATGTTTTCAACAATATGTAGTAAAAACTGGCACAACTTCATGACCCACCATTTGAATGAATACAGATCTCTTGGGATCCTACAACTCCTATAGCAGCCAAGGTGTTTCTAAGTCTGCTGACTAGATGGTTATTGATCACTGTATCTAACTCCTGATTTTCTCACGTATACATTCATGCCTGCATCACATGCACATCTAATTATCTTTTTTAGATTGCAACACTTCAGGCTTGCTTCCTAGAACCACTATTACAGCTCTCTGAATTTGCTACTTGATCAAAAGTATTCGTCAAACTTGTTTAATAAGAACTGCCAAAGTTTTGTCTTCTAATTTATTCCTTAAGACATCATGTGGCAGAAGAACATTGAAGAGAAACAAAGGAATCTTTTAGTGATTTATTTTTGAAATGTAAAATCAGTTCCAGGATGGTAGAAAACTAAAAGCTACTGATCTCAGGTCATTGCCATCTGAATTCTGAGTTTGAACCAAATTGTTAGGAGACAGCCTTGCCAAACTGCTTGCTTTTAAATTTGATATAATCTCTGTGGTTTAAAGATGTGCTCTTTTTACAAGGTAACAGTTGTCCTTCAGGCAGTTGCTTGTTTCCAACATGGAAATGCCAAACTTTAGCTCTGACAGTGAGTAAAAATAAGGATGATGTGAGCACTAAGGGTCTAATTTTCTAGCCTCATTCTCAACTAGGATGCCTGACTAGCAATATAACCAAGTGCAGGAATGGGAATTCCTCAACCTTGTTCTGTGAAGATTCCTTGAGAGGGGAGACTTTTATTTAGCACACCATCCACATCCAGATAGGACCCCTGTGAATGGTGTGCTGAAAGGATAAAAGAACCACAAGATCTTTTTCAGGCTGCACTAATGGTCATAGAAACAAGAAAAGGTAATAATATCCCTTCCAAGTACCAGCCCTCACCCACAGCTATATGATTGTGTAAAAGGCTGGACTCCTCAATACAGAGATTAAAGTTTCTAACCTTGTTGCTGTATGAGGGAGCCAGTCAGCTTAACATTGGTTTTGTGATCAGAGAAGGTACTGGAACAGGCTCCACTTTACAATCAGTATCTTTTTCTGACTGTCAGATCTTTGGTAAGAATATTTGCAAAGCAACAATAAAAATTAAAGTGCACTCTAATACTATGTACTCACCATTAACTTCTGAAATATTGTTGTGCATTAATTTTAACAGTTACTTTACAAAACCACTTACCAAATTATGGATGGCAGAAAATGATAAAATGCTGTTGATATTATATCAGAGCTTCCCACAAATTGGTTCTTGGTGTGGAACAGCCTACTTTACTCCCTTCCTGATACAGCATCCACCCACAGTGCTTTCTTCTAAAGGGAACAAACAGCTGGAAAACACACAAATGTTATTTGGTTTAAAATTCAAGTTAAATTTAACCAGTTGCCTGTGCTCTCAAACAGCTTCAGATTGAGGAAAATAAGGTTACAGTACAGGACTGATGCTGTGTTTGAGCAGAAATTTCAAAAGAAGAGAGGGGTTTATTTTTTAAGTGAGTGTTTGTGGTAGCTTTCTAATTTTTCCACTCAAATAATGCTTTAGCAGCTGCTGTACAATGCTAATAAACAAATACATCAGCCATTTTGTTGATATACTTCAAAATGCTTTACAAATAGTAACACACTCTTATTCAGAGAACAGAGCCACAGAGAAGCTAAGTGATTTATTTAAAACCTATTTTATATCTTAAATATCATTGGCCTCTTCATTGCTATGCCCTTATTGACCACAATCACTTCTGATCAAACTGCACAATTTTGGCATAAGCAAAATTCCGTGCTGTATAGGGACTGCTAGCATATACACACTGCAGCACCTGTGACTTTGATGGATAGGGTCAAGAAGGGCCCTCTGTCTCATGTAACTCTTTATCAGGACAGTAAAACTATGGGGTATGCAATAAAAGCCAAGTGGACTGTATATTTTACAACTGATGCCTGCTCTTAAAAAGGTCTGTGTATCAGCTTCATTTTAGGGCAATGTCTCCTCCTTTTTCAGAGCTAGTGATGCAGTGTGTGTACTAAACCGTGTGGGCAGTTTGTGAGTAGGTGGGTTCTACTTATCAATTAGGACGTTTGCCAGAGAATTTGCTTTGAATGTAGAAGGCCTAAAACCCACAATAATTCTGAGCCCTAAAGAGGATACTACTCCTGGTGATTCTTAGAAGCCCTGTAAGTTAGTAGCTGTATGTATTAGAAGATTTGCTCAGGCCAGAAAACTCCTAAAAAGTTAAAATAACTACTCATAGTACTAGACAATTAGAATGAAGACAGAATACTCAGATACATCTAACTTCATTAATTGGAAAAAAAACCAAACAAACAAACAACAAATTAATGCAATATTTAAACCAGAAAATCACTATAATGACAAATGACAACCCTGTAGCCTGCAAAATCTGCTAATAAAATGTCTGCTGTGGTTGTTATTAAAACTAAACTTATGATCCATGATTATCTATCCATTAAACATAAGTGGGGGCTAAAGTGGATTTCTGTGTCAGATGATATTTCAGTGCTGTTTGGACTGAGAAAATTACTCATCAAATTTGATTTTTGATGCCTCCCTTCTCTGAAGATTAGTCCCCTAAAGAGTTTACAGGCATTTAGAAAGATTCCTTCCTCCCTCCCTTTGTGTCTGCTTTCTTTTCGGTAATTACACTGTAAGCTTTCTTTAAGTTTAATTTGTAGACCTTTAAAAATGGCTTATGTAGAACAGCTGTGTCACGGTGAGGTGGCTGACTGCAGAGCAATTCTGTATGGCCAGAGGAGCATCCCTCCCATTTGTGTGTAATTATTCTTGTCCAGGTGAAATTTCGCAGACCTACAGCAGCAATAGTTTAGGTCCCTCCATCAGTCAGGTTATTTGAATATATGGGTATTTTTGCCAGAGCTACATCAGCTAAAATAAAGAAAAAGGCACATTCAACTGAGATAGCAGTTGGCACATTAGAGCTTCTTTTTGATGGATGTATGATAAATTTTTTGTTGTCAAGAAAATTGTTTATGCCATTTGACTAATGGGATGGATGATCTGTTTAGGAGAGAAAATAGACACATATGGCAATGGAAAAAAGCTCTTATTTTGTTGAATTACTGCCCACATAGCAAAAAAATGCTGCATATGTCTTTAGTTCCAGCCTCAATTGCCTTCCACTGTCGCCAACAAGAGTTGCAAATGGTGAAAGTGGTTATGGCAAGAATGGAACATTACTTACTGAGACCAACAAATTACATGAGTACTGTGGATTTTACTTTTTTTCCTGCTCTTAGAATAGGGTGAAGTAAGGTCAATATATGTTCTGTTAATTCATGTGTGGCTCCACACCAGTTGATTTCTTTTTAGAGGCTACTGCTTTTTCTGCTGTTAGCAAATATCCCATTAGCAAAGAAGTTCAGAGCTGACCTTCAGATGATGAGGTTGCAAACGTAAAACTAAATCCCTCTTCTACCAGTGTACGAAAAAGTGTCATATTAAGTACTAATTGCGTAATATGAAGGCAATTGCAAGTAACAAGATGGGTAGATTTTCTAGATAGCACAGTGGTTTACTGACCTGCTTAATATAACAAAAATATTGGAGAATGATTTTTTTTTTTTTTCCCTGAATCAGGCAATACATCAGAAATTAGTAACTTATATTACCTGGCTCAGTGACAGTTCTGGCTCTTTGCTGATCTCAGCCTTCTTTTAGTAGGGCAAACAGGAGACAGGAGAAAGTTCTCACCAATACAGTCATGTTCTGCTGCAGACTTTTACCTGCTGAGACCTGAGATGAATTGACAATGACTCCCTCCACAGGTCACTTAACAACAGGGTAACAATTTTCAGCCAGAGCTAACCTGAGTAGCTCTGAGCAGGTAACTTGGAGGAGAAAGTATCTGCCTGCATTATATTACACCCTTAAACCATTCAGATTTGTTCTCCAATTTCTGTATAGCAATCATCCAAATTACAGAGCAAAAGGTTTTGTGAATAATGTGCAAAGTACAGCCAGGATTCTTTTAAAAATCTAACAGTCAATAAAGTATTCATGCTTTCTGGAATGAAGTTGGGCCTCTATATATCATTGATCCTTTATTAATGATTTCATTTTAAATACTGCTATCCTGATTTACAAAGGAAGCATTTTCCATTTTCCATCGCTCTTCTGTTAAATATCCAAAGGGAGAATTTTCTGCTTACAGAAAAAGTAATTTCACAGATGACCACAATTGCTGAGGGCCAGATTCAAAAAATGATAATCTTCTCTTCTCTTCCTCCGAAAGTTCCTGTCCTTGTTCATTAGCCATACACAGCAAGAGATGAAGCAAGCTGTATGAAACACTGTAATTGGGTGTCTCCCACTGATGCCACATTAATGTGTCATTAGACTAATATCTTTTACGGACACACAGATATGGTTTTCAGAACAGATCTGGAAACCTGGCAAGCTGGATATTGTATTTTAAAAGACTAAAATGATTTATACATTTCTTATTTTAAAATAATTTCTTAATTTGTAGGGTGTCTTAAAACATGGCTGAGACCCTACCATGTTATCACATTGCTGTAGAGAGCATGTTGCCAAAAATACATGTGGAGCAGTAGGGCACAATGGTGGAAGTGCTAATGAGAAGTCCAAGCAAAAATAGTACAAACACCTCATGTTCTAAGCCCTGAAGCAAGTACCCTATATCCCCTGCAAGTCGGTTGTCTACAACGTAACTGCAGCATGTACTGCATGTGTATGGGCATTACTTTCTTTACATGAGGACATACTATCAGAAAAATTTAACTTTCTCCCTAAAGCTATCAGGTAACATGCACTCCTACATGAAGACATAACCCAAAATTCAAGCACCTTGTTTTAGTCCATTTGAAGCCTTTCTACCAGTCTGATGAAAAAGTGGACCAGAGGTATAGTGTATGAACTGTGACTATGTTAGACTTCTTTCTAGCATGGGAATGTTTGCTTTATGTCTCATGGTAGTTGGAAATGGTCTCGGAGCGGGCAGTTCAGGGTTTATATGCATGCTGCTCCTTTCTCACAAAAAAATCTCAATGGGAAAATTGTTCAAGGTAGATTTTTATCTTTTTTTTTTTTATTTTAGATGAATGGCAGATGGAGAACCTCTTTTCAAGTGAACTTGGAGCATGGACACTGTCCTGGAGAGAAGAAAGAAAAAAGAGAGAACTGCAAAGAAAGTTTGAAGAGCCCTGTGCTCCTGAAGGGCTGCCTGCCCTTCCTTTTAGCAGCATACAAGGTGAGTTCTGTTTGGATGATTTTGGCATATCTTTATGCTGAGGAGCTATGTGTCGCTAAGCAACATTTAGCAGTGTGTAAGCACATGAAGGTTGCCTTTGGTACTCTACTTAGTTGTGTCTGCTCTCATCCCAGCTTCTGCTAGTAAGATAAAAGGTCCTTCTAGGAGTTGATACAGGATCAAGGTGTATACTGAGAATGATATAGAGATCAGAAGCTGAGCTTTTTCAAAGCTAAATGGGCCACAGCAAAGACTACAAGCTAAACAAAATGTAGGACTCAACTGAAAAACCATGTAAGTGTTCTCCCTCCTTTAAACTATGAACTCTCTTCCCTGTTGCAACTGCAGCACTGTTTAATTTCACTTCCAGTGACAATACAAATCTATTTAAGCTGTTTAAGGGAGTGAATCACACATTCGAAATAAATATTATTTTTTGTCAAGAGTAGCATAGATTTGTTATAAAAAGTAAATTGGGTGAACAGAAAACAGCTTGAGAAAACAGGTACAAACTATGCCACTCATGAAATTTTATCCAGAGACCTGCAGCCTGAAAACATTCAAGAAAGTTTAAATTTCTGTGCCAGATTGTCATGAAGTATAAAGAGAATAAAGAGACTATTAAGAGGGGACTTGTTGTCTAACGTAGTTGATCTCGCTACATTTTGTGCTTTGATGCAGTCCCTGCGTGATTAGACAGAATAGTCTAAGGCTTCACGTAGTAGCAGGTCTGATTTGACATTACAGGAATGTAAACCAGGAACAAGTCCATTCTAGACAGAGGTCTTAAACAATCCAGACCATAGGGTGCCAAGTTTCCCTTCCCACTTCTGAGAGTTAGGAGATGCTATGTGAAGGCAAGATCCCAGCACCATTTGAGAACAAGCAGAGAGTCTACATTTGTTTCCCTTACGCTGTGACATCCATTTCAGCTGTGACACCTTTGTATTTCCTTAAACCTTCTCCTTTCTCTGGTGGCAGAAAGGTGAGAAGAGGCCCTGAGTGCTCTCAAACCAACTATATAGTATTAATTTGGGGTTGTTCCTAAATCTAAGTCACTAAATCTAGTTTTAGGCTTGATAGCAACACAAGGAAGGGTCTGAGAAAAACTTTAGGCAGCTGTAATTCAAAGAAACCCTAAGATACTCTGTATTCTATATGGCACTGTAATAACCCTTTGTAGTCTTAGTGAGCAGGGGAGTATAAGGATTATAGAATGGCTGCCTCCTAATTATGACATGGTGTTCCATAGTAATCATAATTTACATGAACCTGAGGACTGATGCCATAGTATAAGCTTTTATACATCTTTATTTATCCTATATAAATTTAAAAAATCAAATAAGCTTTTAATTCAAATGGTGAAGAAAGCCAAAGAGATTATAAACAATGAGGCTGACTGCAACTAATATTGTATCAGGATAAATATGCAAAATATGTTTAGCAAGTCTAACTTCAGGTAACCATTAAAACTCTGTGAACTCAGCATTTAAGATTTTTAATCTTAGTGCTTAAGTGTGCGTTTATTGTGAAGCCTGTGTGTTAGTTTTTTGTGACAGGGCTTAATTGGCAAATCAAAGGCCTATGAAATGTTACTGAAAAAACTGTGTCCAACATAACAAATGTAGCTGCAGATACTGTAGTTTGTTTTGCTTAGATTATAAACTCTCCAAGGCAGAGGGACACTGTTTTATTCTTTATAAAACACCTTGCACATATGTTGTATCCAGTTATGGTTTCTGTGCTCCATTGTCATTTAAGAATGAAAAATCATCTAAATAATGTAGCTGTTTAGAATTTGTCAATAGAAAAAGCAGGGGTTTTTTTCTGCTTTATATGATAATATATACGTTCCTGTTGTTATTTGGATATAAGAATTTTATAGGAGGTCTCATTACATATTTAACTGTGTGTATTCACTTCTGTGGTCAAGATAAAAAGCCAAAAAAAATTCTGATTTTTCTTTAATTTCAAACTCCTACTCTGGCAGAAGATAACTATGTTCTTACAATGTTAAAATGGAAAATATTTTTATGTAATATTATTCAAGTTGATTCAAAAAACAAAACTGGCCATTCCAGAGATAAAAATTTACAGTATTTATCATCTTTCAGACAATTATCAAATATGTAAATTCCAGAGAGATGTTTGACCTGAATTTAGATCTGCTGCATGCATTAAAATTCATTCATTATAAACAAATTGAGGAACAATTAATTGGTGTTCAAGGCATTAATTTATTTTTGTTGTTTAAGTTCAGCTATTTCTGTCTATAGCATAATACATAAGAGGCAATGATCATTGCTTTTTAAGTTTTTGTGCAAATAAATTACAAAATTAATTGCTAGTTGCACTGAAATTAAGGAGATGTGTTTCAATTACAAACCTTTATTTTTGGAGGTTTATAAATCAGTTATAAAAGTTCTCTCCAAACACAAGAAATATATTAATTAGCAGATATTGTCTTAGCTGACAAGCATGTTTGTTTACATCTTTAATGATTTCAAGAGTCTTAATCATTTAACATTTTCTAAGTGCTTTGAGATCCTTGAAGGATGGACTCACTAAAGTGCAAAGTATTATTAATATTCTCTTTAATTCGCTCATGTTAACAATATATATGCCATGAGGGCTCTTTCAGCCAATTGTGTGTGCTAGATCCCATCTATTAGGAAATGCCTCATGGAAGTTATTAAAGATTCAGTTGAGATCTGGTGATCACTTACTTTGACAAGCAGAAAAATTGGCAAGCATTCTTTAAAGGAGCAAGATGAACAACTGCCTTCTTGGAGAATGTAAGAATGGGCAGAAACTATTTCTGTTATATGTACCATAAATTTGGAAAGCCTGGTTAAAAACATATTCATATAAAGATATCTATCTGTCTTTATAGCTACGTAGGAGATAAATATATACATACATACATAGATGGAGACAACACACACACATATATAAATAGTGTCAATCATTTAGACTTGGGTTCAAACCACTTAAGGAGGTGCCAGTTTTATATCATCATTAATCTGCTGAATGGGGCTGTTTATTCCCTTTTTCCTCTCCTGTGCCTCCAACTGTGTTCCTAGGCATACTGTTAGCCTTGGTCTGAGTTTGACATAATCATTCTTTCTGTGCTATGAGTTGGTTCAGGGAGATAAAGATGACAGGAAACAGTGCATTTTTTTGGAGGGCGCGATTCATTTTCTACAGTTTTAGCTACCTGAACCAGCCCACTGTGGGGTCAGACAAGTACTGGAGCAGTCAGATGAACAAGAGAGGTGTGAAAGTAGATTAGCTTAGCTCTAATGTCAGATTTTACTGTGGATTGGGAGTAGTGTCTGTATTTCGTGGTGTGAGCCAGACCCTTCCGAAAAACAGGCAGGTCTCAGGCTGCTTGCAAGAACCCTTCTTCATTGACTACAGAGGAAGAATAAGGTGCAAGCACTTCTTTAACACAGCCTTCTCCATTTAGTGCCTAAAGTTAGATCATTTTAATATAGGATAAACCAAATATTACTTAAATGAAAAGTATGTATTTTCCTTTGTTTTTCTGGATTTAAGTTACAGAGGAATATGGCCATTTCTCTTGGGCTTTAAACCCAAAAATAACATTTAAAATGTTCATCAAGTTTTCTTTGAAAGCTATTTAAACATCTGAATAAAAGGAAGAAGATGTATTGTTATTTAGAGCTCCTTGGAGAAACTCCAAGCTTTAATTGCACTTCACTTTCATTTCAGTAAGAATGAATCTGAATGAAAGTGTCTCTGTCCTGTGGTGCTTTTTCATTCCCCATCTTAGTTGCTGTGAAAACAGTTCACTGGTGCAGCCAAACTCAGCCAGGCACCCTCCTGCTGTTGATTTAGACATCTCTTTTGGCTCCTAGCTGATTTTCTCTTGTTTTGAGAATAAATTAAAAGCACATTTGAAAGTAGCAATGTCAATTTTCCTAATTATCTGAGACATGGTGACTATAAATACCACACTACCTATTAAACAAATATATTCAAGAAAGTTCAGTGGATGATATCCAGAAAAATCAACTTTTTACAAGGAATGCAATGGTTCTGAGATTTTTCAGGCCAGATAATGTGTGCATATGGGATGCAACATGGTTCTTCTGGGTACGTTGGACTTATGTTTGTGTACATGCATGGAAAAATGACCTTGTTTCCTAAGAACTCACTGAACATGTTCTCTGTAGCCCCTTTGTGCATTGGCTAGCTCTCTGATATCTCCAGATGCCACAACAGCTTTTTTCCTTTCAGAAATCATGAGCTGAAAGATAAGACAGTTCTGAAGAAACCCAGGCCTGTTTATCTTTTATATGGCTAATGAGAGGAGAACTCTTTCTCTATTTCACATGTAACCACACTTGCTGAGATCTATGGCAGTGCACTCAAAACAGTTTCCATGGGAAAGCTGATGGCTGAGTTTATCTTAATTTCTGCAACACTTGTTTGCTGAGCTCTACATGTGTTTTGATGTAGTGTCAGGAGTTCTTAATCAGCTGAGTAAGGAGTGCTTGATGTTCCTTGATGCTGTTCTTTTATTCCCAGGCATGTTGCTACCAGATTTCCTCCCCCCTCCTACAAAGTATAGCAGATTTTCTACTATTTTCAATGCCTTCTGACATATGACATTTCTTGAAATACAGCTGATATTTGTATGTGCAGATATTCTCCATAATATCTTCTATTTTTCTAGTTCTAAACTAAATACACATTAGAACTTCCTCTAGTGAAACAATCGTGTTAGGGGAATGTTCAGGGGATACTGCATATTTAAGACTTACTTATACTTTATTTGCCTTTTTTTTTTTTTTTCACTTTTGCTTACTATTTAAGACTTTTGGGGCCAGACTCTTCAACCATTACATAATCCTAGCAAAGTCAATGTTCATGAAAGTAGGAATGGAAGGACTGGACTCTTAAGTCGCATTGCTGTAATGACGAGTCTGGTTGTTCAGTACATATAGGCCACTAAAACTTTGGCCTAAATCTAAACAGTCATTAGGAACCATGGGAACAGACTCTGGAGTCAGAGTCTGCGTACGTTGTTATTCTGGGTCCTAAATGTATGTAAAAACTGCAAAACGGGGAAAATGAACATATCTGTATCTGTCATTTTAACTTATATAAAGAAAAGAAAGAAGGGCTTATATCTTATAAAAAGTGAGGCTCTCCTCTGAAATTAGTTCATAGCCCCAGTTATACATTTGAACTTCACACACTTAAAGTGCTTTAAAAGTTTAAAAATCAAATAAAGAACCTGATGAAAAAATCCATACCAGAAACTTTTCGCTTTTTCAGAAGCATAATCTTTTCTGTATCACTGATAAAATCATACACAATATATTCTACTTGCCTAAATTTAAAAGAGAGTGGTATGATAAGTTATTGTTAAAGCTATAGGTAGTACACATTCTTACTGACAGTGACCTTTACAGCCAACAAAACAGGAATGGTTCAATTCTTGTATTTATTTTCCTATGTTTTGTAAAAATCCAGTGATCGGTCTTGCATCTTTCTGCCTGTTGGTATGAGGTTGTAGATCTATATTTTTCATATGAATAGTAAAGGAATCCAGGGAATATTTCCCATTTCTTTTTAGGGCAGTATAAATGAGCATGGGGAGTTTCCAAAAAATGGGGGAGTTTTTCTGGGAGGAAGTATTGATGCTACTGGACCTTAAATACTGTGTATACAGTTCTCTGCTAACCTTGCCCAGGAAAACGAAATCTTATAAAGAATGGCTACAGGGATTTGGAAGCCTGCCATATGAAAGCAAGCTGAAAGGTTCTTTGGACTAGCAAAATAAAAGCTGAAAGGGCTTAGATTGCTCTTCCTGACAGTCATGAAGGTTGAACACAAAGCTCCTCATGAAATTCAATATACATGTCTTTGCATTGAGATGCTGTGAGCCTACAGACTAGCTTAGGTTTATACAACTCTTAATTTTGCAGTTTGCTCTTTACAGACTGAAAAAAAGCCTTCTAAGATGCACCCACACTGTCAGATGCTTTACAGAGATAGTAGTGTGTTGTCGAATTACGGAACATCTTCTGTATGCTTCACAAGATTTGAACCCAAATATATAGTGTTATTGTATATAGATGAAACAGATGTATTTGATTTTCATTATGCAGCTGTTTTTCTATTATTTTTTCTAGTTGCTCTACTTGCTTCAAAACTGGTAATCTCGTTCTAGCCTTCCTAAAGCTTTCTTACTGTTAAAACATTTCCAAATGACATGGATTTGCTTAAGTTTTAAGTAATTTTTTTTTTAACAGATGTAACATCTAATATTTTCATCACCTGTAAATGAAGGAAATTCATCTTTTTGCAAAATCTTAATGCAAGACTACAAAGCTGTAAAAGACAGTTCTTTTAGAAGCTATCAGTGTATTGTTCAGTTCACCTATATACAGAGCTCGGGTAGTGGTATTCAAGAAGCATATGTGTGGGCTAATTGGATTTTCCATTTTGCATTACTTCATTGTTGAATATGTGCAGGCTTAAAAGATTCAGGGTAATAAAACTAGCATAATGCTACATGTATGTGATTACTTCTGTCTTGTTGATGACTTAATCCCAGAGTTAATGTCATTTATTTTTCAGATGTGAGAATAACCCATCATCTATCAAAATATTAAACTGACTCTCACACTACAATATCAATGGGCAGAACTGGAAGTGTCCTTAGAGGTTTTTTTTCCCAGTTTGAAAATTAATGCAACAAGATCTAGTTGATTCTGGCTTTTCTCCTGTGACATGCTGTCAGAACAGCAGAATGGCTGATGGTAGCAAGAGAATGTTTTTAAAGTTGTCTTTTTTGTTAAACCCCTTAGTAGCTGAACATTAATAGTAGCTATGACTTGGGATTCTGTTGTCAGAGCACCGATTTGCCTTATTTCTCTCTCTTAATGACTACAAGTTGTTAAGATGCATGGCATATGCAGAAAAAACACTAAACATAAAAAAGAAAAATAAACTAGGAGAATTGAGGTAGACTTAGAGATTCAGGCACTTATTTCCACTGAAATTCAGTATCTAGGACTTGGACACCAGAATTCAGTAGACACCTTTGAAACTGCTTTCCACCTTTTCAGTACTGCCGATTTTGAAGGTAGTGGAAGGATTGGTACTAGATAGTGAAAAATTATGGAAAATATATGGAAAAGTATCAATACAAGAATAGAGCCACTTACACTGGATAGTGATTACAATAGAGCAAAGTAGTTGGTTTTGCTTCTAGCATTGTCTAACCAAACATTAGACCTGGAGTCTAGAAACAGACTTGCAGTATTTTCTGCAGCTTTCTGTGTCTTGTCTCCCTATTTTCTTTTTTCTCTTTAAAAGAGAGTTGTTTACTAGTGGTATAATCATAGCTTTGTTTTACTAGAGTAAGGCTGTCAAGTAACACACTAGCAAGAGTCCAGAAAAATCCCCAAAAGTCCACCCAGAGCATTCGTGCAAGTAATCAACAGTGATAAATTTAGCATGAAACATTTGGCCACGTAAACCGCAGATTGAGAACAATGGATTTCTTCAACTATGATAGTAGGGACTAGCTGCTCCCCTATCCACTAATTATCTGTGAAAATGAGGGTTGGGGGTTGCTAGCAGGATTAATTACTTTGCAACTGCTGAAAATTATGGTGATTTTGAGAAAGTAGCCGTCAAAGAAAATGTATGTACACATTTGACAAAAATAGCACAGCTAATACTTGGCCGTGTTTTAAAGTTTTGAGCAAAATGTATCCTACCATTTCAGTATTGCTTGAAGCTGAACTAGCAATATGAACGCTATGGCAGCCTGAGGTAGTAAAAGCCCTCAGGAGACACTTGAAGATGTCAAAGCATCAATTATTTTCCCCACTCATTTTGTACATTTGTGGTAGACAGAGGCCATGACATGGAGCTGGTCTTCTGTCTATGCAGATATGCTAGTCTTCCACCATTTCCTGGAGATGTGCTAATATGGGGAACAGAACCAATGGGAGATGAGCAGTGAAAATATTGCTGAGATTTTCTTCCCAGGGCAGGTTTTCTATGAGAGATGACAATGTGGCCCCACATTATGTTCTTATATGTGCTGGAAATTTAAGATCATGGAAAGAATAGAGATGGTATTAATGGTCTCATTGATTATAAATTTTACTCTCTGTTTAAGCAAAAGCATAGTCTAGAATATGCAACTTCTCCAAAAGATAGCTAGCTTTACTAATTCAGGAAAAGGGAAATACTGGAAACAGACTGAGAATTGTTCAGGTCTTTGTGGGCCTGCTCTTTTGTGGAGGCTACTAGCCTATAAGTCCCTCCTGTCAGCTGGCAATTTCCAGGTTTTTCTCCTGGATGTGTATACTGCATGATTATTGTAACTGCTTTTGGGAAAGATTTGTGCAAAGCATACTCAATCCTTTACTTTATAGATAGTTGTTATTACAAAATGAACATATACTTAGTAAAAGGTATATTTTAAAAAACAATGAAATTTGAAGAGGACAAGAACACTGCAAATATTCATAGCTCCCTTAGCGATGGTCTTGAAAAAATTCAGCAGTATATGTTTATATTACTCTGTACAACCTTTGAGGCAGGCATCTCCATCACATGCAGACCACAGTATATTAGACAGCACACTGAATTCTGCATTAATGACTTTCAAATAGTCCTCACAACTCATGATATTGCTTGAGCTGTGGGAACAGTTTTCTGTGAGGCTTACTGCCAAATCTTTCACTTTTGTTATTCTCTTCTGAAACTGTGACAATTTAGCACAAGCCTGTACTAAAAGCTCACATTTTATATACTCAAGAAGTGCAAAAATCAATGCATGAGCAGGAAGAGTCATACTAAAATGCTTGTCATCTGGAAAGGGGCTACCTGCAAACCCATTTTATCAGTCTGGCTAAGTACCCCAAAGTCAGGAAGCTTATCTGATCCATCTAGACTTCTTGATGATGAAAATCTCACAAAAACAAAGGATTTCTGAGACTTTATGATTTCAGTCATTCAGAAAATACCATGAGAAGCACTTATGCTTCTTTCATATTGCATTTTTTGCTGTCTGCAGACAAATCAGAAAATGAGAACACCGAACAACTCTCAAAAAAGTAATCTTTTTAAAAATACCTAACATTTTTGGCTTGTGTCTAATAACAAAAATGAAGTAATTCTGTTCCTGCTTTTGACACAGCTCACTGATCCCTGCTGAGAATGAGTGTTCACGCTTGCTTCAATAAGTAAGACATGAAAAGGATGTCAGGGACCAAATTCCAGCCAGGTGTAAATAGGTGTAATTCTACTGAGATGGAGGGAATTTTACCCCAGAGATTTTTAGAGCCTTTCACAGATGCAAATTAAGTGACCTTTCTGGTTCCACTTTACAAACGTTTTGTAAAGAAAACAGAATTGCTATGAAACTTCATTATTATGGCAAGGCATTTCATACTGTGACAATTCATCTCCCTTCAGACAGAGTAAATGCAAGACACTGTCCTAATCAAATGGCAAAAATACCTATCCCTGAGGGGGTTTCAACCCTGAGTTTCTTGACTGTGGGATGTTTCCTTATCTGCCTACCTCCCAATAGGTCCTTAGCTTGTCAGTACAAGCGTTTTGGCATCCTGTCATTTTCCAAAGGGACATTTAGTCTTTTGCATTCCGGCTTTCCATATATACTGCAGTGTTTAAAGAAAGATTTTTCAAAAGACATGCTCCAGTGAATAAATAAATATAACAATGACCGCTCAAAGTGTACTCCAGTTCCAGAGGAATTACTGGTTCTGACTGTGCCATCCACAGTGTAGGGAAATCTTTGAAACCTCTGTTATCTCAGAAGACAGAATCAATCAATTAACTGTGCCCAGGCTTCTAATGCAGATCCTGGATTGCAGCAGGAGAGAGAACCATAAGAAATTTATTCATTCATACATGGTATGCTCCTCTCCTCCCATCACCCACCACAAGAACAAATCTTGGTAACTTCTTGTCCTTTTCATGGGCATCTCAGAATATGAAATGTTTCTTAAAATGGTCCACAGTTCAGCTCAACAGATTATTAGCTAGAACAGTCTCCTCAAACTGAAACTAAACTTTAAACAGAAAAAGTTCCCATTGTGTTGCCATTTATGTATCTCTGCACGTATTTAATGATAATAACTTAAAAATATTAGCAGCTTAATGATATTAAAATGGAAGAATAGCTTGGAGAACAGTGCTAAAGCAGCTGGAGTCATTGTTACATTTTTACTTTTAAAGGAAGATTCAAGCCAAATCTCAAACATAAAGAGCCAGAACACTTACAAAAAAATACTCATCACATTGTGTCCCAAAATAATTCAGTACATACTTAATGCCTCCTGATAGAAGTGCATCCTGTAAATTTCCCAGACTAGATTTTTACACGTACCTTTAAGTCAAAGAAGCACCTGAGCTACTATTTGCTGATCAAAACCAGAGCAAAGCTCTGTTTGCAGTTCAGCCACCTCCAATCAGTGGAAGTTTAAAGGGCTTTTGAAAGACTGAACAAAGTGCATGTAGCTAAGACGAAGCGCTTGTCAACTCCAGGGAGTAATCCAACAGTTGCAAGCCAGAGTCAATCTGTTCCTTGCATGACGGCACAGATACAGCCGCAAGGAAAGGCCATTCAATTTACTGAGAAATGTGGAGTCAGCTATGACCAGATTCAGGGAAATGTGATCCTCTGTGTTTGAGGTACCTGATAGAAAGAACTTGTGCCATGGCCATATTTAATGCTCCAGATGGCATAGTTTCTCATGAAACGGTGTTGCTGCAAGACCTTCACATTCATCCTGTGACACATTGCTAGGTTATACATCTCCTGCAGTAATGTTTTTTCAGCCAGAAAAGGGGAATTCTTGAAATGATGCTGAAACTATTAACAAATAAAGCATAGATGGCTGTTTCCTATGCTTAATTACATACAAAAATAACATTATTAAGAACAGATTGCAGAGACAGCAACTCCAGCATTCAGGCTTTCCAGAGTCTGTGTTGCTGTCCAGCTTTAATTGTCTTTACTTCCTCCTCAGACATATGCATTTTGATTTACTGTAATATTTTTACCACTGGACCCCAGCCACTCTTAGTGCAGTGAATGTGAATAGCTGTTCAGTGCTTTGTTCTGTCCTCATGGCTGACAATGTGTCCAGACCCTGCTCTAGAGATAAAATAATTCTCCTATGGGCTTTTTGATGATGCAGATCACCTGGTAAATAGAATTTCAGACCAAATGATCAAAGTTTGGCAGAGATAAATGGTATTTGAAAATGGCATGTCAAAATGGGAAACATGAGCACACTTAATAATAGGAGGCACTACCATTCCCACCTGTGTTAAAATTCTGCCTTTGAAATGTATTTAAAGTGACTTCAACTATAGCTGACTGTTTTGCCTATTCCAGGGTAGGTCAGCAGGGGTAACCAAACAGCAGCAGTGTTTATGGATTGCAAAGAACTGATGTCTAGGGATTGCTCTGAATCAAACTTAAAACTCACATACACAAAAAAACCATCCACCACCTAATTCCATTCAAATGATGAGACAAAAATGCATGTTTTCAAATGAGTTATGGCTGGGAAAGTGGCTGTAGAACCAAAGCAGGTGTCACACATTTAAGAAGATATAAGCAGACATATCCTTTGCTGTGAATGCTCGTTCAGTGCCATCAAAATGCAAAGATATCTGCTGTGACTGTGGCATAATGAAGGTGGTCTAAACATTATCAGTAGTATGTACAGATGTGTAAAATGCCAACTATGAAGAGAAAATGCATGTTTCATACAAAGTTACGTAAATAAATGGGGAACTTTAGTGCTATGAACTGACCCTGTCTGCCTAGTCAGAGGAGGAAGTTAATCCCCTAAATCCAGGGAGACTGTAGTTTAAAAATCAGCCTTCCAAAGTCTTGCTGTTAATGGTGCAGCCCAGACAGAGCACTTAGTTCTCCTGGCTCTTTGTGATAATTCACCTCCAGAGCGATATTATAGATCAGTCACTCTGAATCAATAATATTTGCATGCACTTATGTGTAGTTCATGCTAAGGAGGGTAAGCCAGACCTAATCAAGCTAAAACATCATTTGTACACTTGGCAGCTCCCTGCTAACTTTGAACAGTCCAGTACATAAAAGCATAAGGATCAAAAGATCTAGAACTGAAATAGTGAGGACAGCTGATTTTTAAATGGAATGACTATAAAAGTCAAGTGCCTCATGAAAGCATATGGGTTTCTACAAAGCTAAATGACAGATCTTGCTAATACACAAATGCAGGCAATAAATTACCCACAGCCAGCCGATACTTCTCAGATCTCTCTGACTAACAGCATCTGAACACCTCCCATGTATTTAAAAACAAAAATAATTCTTTTTCAGAACCTGTAGGAAGAACAGCTTGATGGATATCTATTATTTGTTTGATCACAAGTGAGAGCAAAGATCAGCCTCTATGCTAATCAGGATTTCCTAGTCTGTGAAGAGATTATTTTTCAGATCAGCTTGATTTATTTATTATAAGATCCTCACATCAGGATAGCAGATACCTACACCAAGCTGCAGCTATATTTTATTCCCCTTTATAAAATGTAGCAGCATCATCAGTACTTTGAATAAGGGTATCTCATTAACGAAGCAAAATGCATGTGCGATTATATAGGTCCTAGATTTGGGGGGGAGGGGAGGTACATTCCTTGTGTCTGCATTCATACATGGTACACTTATATGTAAAGAGGGTCCCTTGCTTATCACTTGCAGATATTTAGAACCTATTTGTGCATAAACTATTTAACCCTTCTGAACCTAATCTAAATTTGCCATCTCTCTGCAGAGAACTCGCAGCTCTATCTCTGTATTCCAGACCTGTCTCGTCCTGCTCAAAATAAAATTGGTCTGTCTTCCTAGCATTGCCTTGTGGTTGTCTGGCCATCAGCTTGAACTGAACAGGACTAAAACAGAGCTTTTAATCTTTCTCTTCAAGCTACCTCCTTGTCATGTTCTTCAATCACTATGGACAACATTGCAATTCTGCTTGTTACTTAGGCCAGTAACTGGAGCATCATACTTGTCTTGTAATGCTTTCTGGGTCCTCAGAGTCACATTATGTCTAAATCCTGCAAGGTTTTTTTTTTATTTTTTATTTTTTTTAAATCTTAGATATAGCCTCTCCAGTCCTGCCCACACAGGTAAAATGCTCATCCAGAGACTGTTCATCTCACATCTTGATTACTGCAACATCCTTTTTACTGGCATTGCGAATGCATTTTGCTCTGTCCATATCCATCTAGAACATTGCTGCCAAGACTATTTTCCTAGCTTATTGCTTTAATCGTATCATTGCAGGACAAATGCAGGCAGTGGAGTTTAATTTGAGCAGCACAGGGTTCCCTTATATTTCATTTACACCAAGTAAATGAAGGTACCCTATTTTATTTAGCACTACTTGACTAGTTTCCTTCTCCTAACACACCCAGGACAGTTTGCATTCACTTCCTATGCTTCTTGCTTCCTTCTACAGGCTGGCTTGTGCTGGTCCACCCCTTGTGCTTTTCAAATGAACATCCAATGTGATTTTCTCTGTTCTTTTAATACAAAGGCAAAATGGTCAAAAGGATTTCACAGAGCTGCTTCATTGTTCTGCTCAAATACCTAAATTGCTGTCATCTCTTCAAAAATAAATCATGTTGTTAGTGTATGATGCTGCCACTGATCATACTGACAGATATTACTTCCTGAGCAGCTCCCTTCACTTTGCCCGAACTCTTTCCCTCAACACTTTCCCTAAACACAGATTGTATGCTCCTTGGGATAAGGACTATGTTTGAGACATGGTTAATGGAGTAGATCACCCACTTGTGACAACTAACTGTAACAAAAACAATGCAACGTACTGGTATATATTTTCCTATTTTTGTGTTCTGTGACTCTGGATGTGCAAAATATGCACTCTGTCATCACATGTATGCCAAGTGTTAGGTTTATGCCCCATCCAAACCCACCTGTTTCAGTAGTCTTTATAGAATAATTCTTCAGCATTTATACACATGAAAAATTGAACATTTTCAACATGTATGCTTAGAGGATTGTGTTTACAACTCATGGATACAGTAGCCATGAATAATAAAGTGTGTGTGGAGAGAAATTTGGAAGGAGAAGAAAACCTATGTCTAATAGTTCTCTGGCTATTTTATGATTTTCAGTATCAGATACAGTAATAGCAATGATTATGAATCTCAGGAAAACATTTTTTTCATTAAGGAGAAAAGAAAAGAGAGAGAGAAAACTTAGATCTTTTGCCAGCATTCACTACAGTCTTCAACTAATCTGATCTGGGGAAAAATCCAAAATTAATACTGTCAAACTGAGCAGCAGATGTTGAAAAAGAATCAAGCACTGCAAGAAAATTGATGTGCCAATGAAAATTAGACAGACAGGAAATTCTCACTAAATAAAGCCCAGCAGGTTACAGGGGCACAAAAAAATTAGCTTAGATCATCTAGCCAGTCCACTTTTGTTTAACCATATTAACGGGGTTTTTCTCTTTTTACTTGTCATATGTATATTTGTGTAGTAATAAGAAATCTTCTGTATGCTATTTTAACCTTCTGCAAAACATCTTTTCTCTGTTCACTGGAGTCTCAGCCAGATTGGCTTCACGTTACTTGTGAGACTTTCTACGCTGTCTTCTAACTTGTCAGCACTCAATTCTCTTCAGCACCCCTTGTTTGCCTTTGTATCTGGGTGTAGAAGAAGAGGCTTCAGCTGATTGTTTGCAAGAATATGAAATAAATTTACATTAATCAGAGTAATGGGTTTCCATTTCCAGAGGCTAAGCCAAGGAAGAGCTGAATTTAGAAGCAGGCTTGTTTGCAGGGTGGCTGCAGCATCAGTCTGTAAGTGGTTATGCACAGCATAGGCACTTTTAGGGTATAGAGTTTGTGTAATCCCTAGATTGTTCAGACAAGAGCCCAAATATTGGAATGATGTCTGCAGATTTGGAGATTCTTTTGCCAGCTACAGCTGCCGGGCCTCTCATTTAAGTTGTTAAAACAGATGTGATTAGGTCAAATGTTTTTGAGCCAAAAGCTTGACAAACATAATAATTTGAAAACCAAAAAAAGACTAATCTTCTCTGTCTTCTAACTCATCTCATGTTTTCTCTCAGATAGCAGCTGCTGCTTTAAGTTGCACACAGCATTATTATTTTTGTTTCCCTGGTTTGACTCATTTCTTTTGGAAATAGATCTCTTAGCTTGTTTTTGGCAAGCAGAATTCTGGCCTGACTCTGGATTTTTCTCTCACTCTTACTCACTCACACATACTTTGCTTCCTTTGCTGTTTTTCCAGCTTTTTAGCTGTTTGTCCCTCTGCCATACTTGCGGCAAACACTGGGGGCTCATGCATTAGCCTAATTTCAACTAACTGTGTCCTGGTACTTACGTACTGACTCTGTTAACACGTTAACAAATAAAGGCATGTTAAGAGATTATTTTGTTTTCAGGGATGTGAAAAATAACTAAAAAAAATTAAATTATTTCACCCTGTTTGTGTGTGTGTGCATGTGTGTGTTAGAATTGTAAGAGGAAGACTGGAACTGCGGTTAATGTTACTGGCTTTGGGCTGAAGAAATACATTTGCTGTATGTGAGCCAAGGCCCTTACCAGATGGCAAACCCTTCAGCTGAGATGGATTAAGATAGGTAAGCAGCAGTGTGCAGACTAACTATTACACTGGCAAGTTTCTGAGCTTCCCTGTTGTGGTCTAACTGATCTCTTGTTTTCTTGGGATATGTATGACTATAGGTTATAGAGGTGCAGATTTTGGTATGCCTTGCCAGAGACGGAGACAGGGAAACCACACTGAATTGTGTAGTTTTCTCTCGTAGGCAGCACAATAGTTTTTCATCAGTAAGATACGAGTCAGGACTGTGCCGCTACACCAGTAATTGCTTATCAGTGCAAGGGCATAGGGAGCTTTTCCTGGATACTCTGTCCTAAATCCTTTACATATGTATTGTGCCAATAGCACCCTACATCTCTATTATCTGATAATTATCCAGAAATTTCTCCTCAATGTCAGAAATTATTCCTCCATAGTTTTAGCTACATAGCATTCTCTTCTTCCCAGGCCCATCTCTCCATTCCATGCAACTTAGAACAACCCTTAGACAAAACTTAACATGAAAAGAAAGTAGAAATCACTAAAGAGAAGCTAATCCCTGTGTTTAGAGTCAAAGGACTCTATAGGAGTAAGGAACAAGTAAGAACCAAATCCAGATCTCACTGGGGTTCTGAGAAGGGTTCACCAGAATCCCATTTCTTGTACCTCCCTCTGGCTCGGGGTAGCAGCAAAGGCAAACAGAGCAGGTTTAATTAAAAGCTGAAACAACTCAATGGGTCTCATAAAAACAAATTTAAAAAAAAAACCAAAACAGGAACTGTATTTTGATTTTTATAAAGTGGAGACCTATCTTAATTCTACTAATGTTTAGATGTTGAAAAATTTAGGCTCAGATCTTCTGATGTTTTCATTTGGATGAGTCTGGAAGAGCAAGTGAAAGGGATGGATGTAAAAACAAGGAACCTTGGAGCAGCTGTGGATATCCACAGAGTAACACAGAACAAAGTGGGTCATGCTGAAAACTCTTTGCCAGACAATCAGGCTCTGAAGTTGCTGTCAAGCTTGGAGAGTGGCAGGGTGAGTGGATGGTATCAATGCATTCGCTGTTCTTCATTGCAGGATGTTTTCCTAAATTGATGACAACCTGGTGGAGCTGCTGGGTAAGTTAATGAATTTAGCGGGGTAGGGAGAATACCCGGCGGGGAGTGGCACAGTTTTTACATATCCAGCTTCAAATATCATAACAGATCTGATTTTCCCAGTCTGAGATTCAGGCCACTGAATCCCTAACAGAGCTGATTGGAAAAGCATATATTTTGCTTAAAGTGTTGCTTTGTGTTAAGCATGTACTTAACTATTTTCCCAAACTGGTACTTCTCTCAGGTTTTATTAGCACTCTTAGCACCCTAAATAAGATTGGAGTAAAGAAAGGAAGCAAAATTTCTCTGACAAATACGTCAGCTAAATGTCTTTCTTTTTCCCTGAAGAAGGTTATAATGTTTCTTTTTTCAGATCTGCAGAGGAACTGAAGTGATACATGAGCACTTAGCAATAAACATTTTTAATGGAGACCCCTATCCCCAGCTTAATTTCTGCCCTCATTCATATTGCATTAATCAATACTAGTGATGTTCCTAGTGGTTTCATTGCACCCTGTGAACAATTTTGCTGCTTGGAATTACAGAAACGTGCCTTGAGTGTATTTTGATACTCAGATTTAATAACAGGGGATCCAATATTGATTTTAATGGGAAATTGTTTGCATATGCGTGTGCACATCTGTGTTTTTCTGTGCACCGATTTCCTGTGCACTGAATAGTCATACTCCAGTCCAGCACTTGTGACTGTTACAATACTGAAAGACTATCAGAAATGGTACAAACCATGGCAATAGTGATTAGAGGAAAGTGATTAACTGACTAAGATGACCTTGCTTCACTGCAAATTATATACAAGTTCCCCAGATGTCACATTCAGTGTTACTCACACACATGCAATTTCTACCAAGCATTCTTGGCAGTGTGAGCATTCATAAAATTTAGTCTGTAACACTATCTGTCAAATGATAGTATTACTCTTTGTTTGGATGAGTTCAGGTCTTAAATCTGGGCTTGTAAAACCAATATTTGTAGTTACTCACAACTCTTTTTCTGAGTGAAATGCACCCATGGGCAAACAGGCAAGTGGAACCTTAAACAGGCAAATGAGATCTGTGGGCTTAGAATGGGTTTTCTGCTGGTAATATTTACAATTATTCGAAATCGCGTAGTTTAATTTGATTTTCAGTGAAATATACTACTTCAGCAACAGCCAGAAAGAAATGTATGTGCCATTCAAGCCCATTTCAAACCATTTTTAGAGGGCTTACATAGGCCATTAGGACTGCTGGGGAATTCAGCCCCTGGGAACAGCCTTTGCATGATGTTTTGTTTTCACCTACACAGAGCAAAGGCATTGGGCTGTGCATGGGCCCTAACTTTTAGCTGAGCTTCATCAAAACACAAGTCAAAAGTAATTTCAAAAACTCTCTAGAAACTATTTCAGCACTGTATTTAAGTGAGTATTTTAAGAGTTTTTCTCAAACCATGCTTCTAACTGCTAATACAAGCCATAGCACAAAAACGTTTATAAGTATGTGTACTTATTCACTACTTGTGGTTCCAGAAAAACTATGTCTCTGACACTCACAGAAAATTCAGCCTGAATATTTCACAGGGCTGATGAGTTGCAGTATTTAAGGAAAGGTTAGGGGTTCTTGAATTTAGGGGTAGCCAGATTAAGGAAGAAAATTCAATGGCTGGTCAACTTTAATTTTTAATGGTTCATAAATTTCCAGGCCATAAACACAACTTTTTTTTTTTTTTTTTTTTTAATTGAGAGCAGATTATTCCTTGGCATATGGGATCTGAAGGTTCCCACATGTGTTCTTAAAGTAACTTCCCATTAAACAAAGTACTTTTATTGAGATACTTTCATACAGCCCTCCAAAGTCCTACTAACCAATACATACCAGGTCAACACACCCTTTGAGTGGGTCAGGAAAATATCACTGTCTTTTTTCTCCCACTACATGATGACATAAGAGCAAACAAGGAGCAATGTACTGAAGCTGGTGATCTTTCACAGGAGTATGGCCTTAGACATTTCACTTTCTGTGACAGTTAAAAAAAACCTCTTCCTGCAGGTAACTGTCTTTTTATGTAAGAGGATATTTTGGTTATTGTTTAGTAACAAAACCAGACATTCGAAAGCTATAGCTACATAAATTACTACAGACTGCTCCTATGAAAAGTACTTAAATTAAAATATAGCATGGATAACTATTTTTCTTTAATAACAATACCTTACCTTTATTAAATGTTTCCAGTTACCAAAACTTTCTGTGACTTTTCTCAGCCATAAACTTTCACCAAAAAGGACTATAGCCATGATATATGTACCTCTATCATACCAATAAAGTGTTTGTATTCAATTTAAAAGCTATTTAGAAAATGATTGCACAATGAAGGTGCATAAATTGCTGGAGTTTGCAGTATCGTACTACATATACACAAGATTTGTAAAGGGGTTATATTCAATATTCATAAAATTAAAGAAAACATTAAATCACAGCAGCTCTACTACTATGAAGATAAACAGTGCTGCCTTGAGCAATACTTACAGATGCACACTTGTACATAGACCAAGAGGATGAGATTAGTCCATAGACTGTCTTCCACAGAAGCAAATACTGCCATTTTGAATGACACATATAGAGCAAGACATATGCATCCTGGGGGTCCCAAGTAACCCTTGCTCTGTATTTGTTGCTGTTGTGTTGTGGCAGCATCAGGAACTGCCACTGAGAGAGGTTTGAGTGTGTTTGTCCATGATGGAGAAACCAGGGACATGAGAGGGATAGTTGCCACCCAGTCAGGGCAGAGCCAGCCTATACACAGGGCCCTGGGTCTGGGTACTCTGGTGGCTGATAACACAGACATGACCAGTAATTTACTGTAAACTGTAAAAATAAAGGAATTAAACTTTTCTCCACAACTCCTGTGAATTACAAAAGGTCTAATGTGTCATTCTTGCAAGTGAATTTAAACATAAGGAAACATCTTCCAGCAATAAATATAAGTAAGCACTAAAACTGTTTACCTGGGAATGCTGCAGGGAATGGAACATCAGAGGCTTTTAAGATCACATTGGACAAATGACTCTCAGGCACAGGCAGAAGAGATGATCTTCTGATTTGGCCTAGGGACAGGATTAGATCAATCAGAGTCTTTTGTAGTTTCTGTTCTGTAAGTTCTGGCCTGGGGTACACCAGCTTGCATTGAGGGCCCATCTCTTCTCCCTTTCCTCTTCTTCGCTCGCAGCTCTGCTAAATCGACATCTGTCTAGTTGGACAGATGTGTATGCACACATACACAAAAGGGGCAGAAAAGGATTTGGGCCCTCATGTTGTAAAACATGGCTCAAAGAAGTTAAGAGGAGAGAAGCATACATAATGAGACTGATCATCAGGAGACAAAGCAAATTAGTACTCCTTTGCTTGAAACTCGAGTCAGCAGAGCAGATCCAGAGAGCAGTCGCTGGTCCACTGCCAGCAGTAAAACAGGCCCCAGTCGGGGTCACCTTTTCTCCCCAGACCCAGAAGCATGTAGAAGAGGTGATCCTCTCCAGGAGCACAAGGAATCACAGAGCATCTGCTCTCCCCCACACCATCTGGGCCAGGAAAGTGCTAATCAGAGGCTGGAGCTGGCACCTCAGCTGCTCCCAGCAGCGTCACCAGCGTCACCATGGCCCTTCCTTCACCACGCCAAAGCGTCCCTGCTCTGTGCTGTCACCCCTCCCTCCTCCGCCCACTGTTGCAGCAAGGTTCTGGACATTGGAGCACGTAAGGCACGGTCAGAGGAGTGCATCTGTTCCTATTTTATCTGTGTAAATCGTGGCTGTGCTGCTAGGTAGAGATGTGGTAAATGATAGTGCTTGATCCTGCTCAGTTATCAGGAGGACGCCTGCTGCTCCAAGACAGGCCCCAGCCTGGCTCGACTGGCCTTGTCAGGCATAACTGCCTCAGGAAAGATTTCCAGGCCCTCAGGTGATGTTGTAAAAGTGCAAAAATAAGCTGCAAGACAACTTCTCGGGAGGTGAAACAGCCCTGACAGGTGATACAGGTTCTGTGAGAGACTCAGAACAAATTAAGCACCCCTCTACCCTGCCCGTGATGTGGAGTTCAGTCAGTGCCTCTTGGCACTTTCCTCAGGCTGAGACAGACATTGAGTTTGAAGGACAGACTTTGCCCCCCCCAAGCTGTACCCCGGAAGTGGGAAGGGCCCACAGCCACAGGCCCTCCTGCTGCCCCAGCACCTCCACTGGGCCCTGATGGCAGCCACTCTCTCTGTTGGAAGGCTCTCAGGGGCCCATGGGCTCCACCAGGACAACATGGTGACCTGCACCCCCACAATGTCAGGAAAGTGTGAGGTGCTCTGGGGGTCCTGGAACCAGCAAAGCACCCTTGCACCCAGAGGACAGGTCTCCTCCTGGCCCTTCTCCTCAGAGGGTTCCCTGGCACAGCACAGGCCTGGGGTGGCATGTAGGCCTCCCCTCCCTGTCACCACCAGTGGCCCAAGCAGTATTGATCCTGATCTGGTGGGGAAGGAATGAATTAAACCTGTCCTTTCCTCTGCACAGCAGCAGTCACAGAGAAATTCTCCCAGTGCTGTGGCCATGCTGCATGGCAGCCTGTCCCTATGCTCCCCAGCCCTGAAGCTTGGCTACGCAACATGGGCAGCCTCATCCAGCTGGGACTGCAGCAGCCGTGTGTTTACTTGCAAGTGTTGGCCATCTGAGGACACCTAACACAAATAAATGAGGTGTTTTAGCAGCAGGAGGGGAAATCTGGGCCAAGGACACAGTGTTAAAACCCAGGAGCTTGTGAGAGTTTCAGTGAATGAAGATCAGGCCAAATCTTCAGCAAAACAATGTGTGTCCGTCCCTGTACTGCTTCACCAACACTTCAGCAGCATATGGTATGACAAAATACTGTGGAATAAGATGTCCTTTCAGCCTTTCCACCTACTCAGTAAACATCCTTGGCATTTCACAAGCTCCAAATACCTCTAAATGCTTAGGTGCTTACACAAAGTACTTGACTTCTAGAAATGAGCTTCTGCTATCTTTGGCACTACCTGCTGAAGCAGAACGGGAAAACTCAAAGTCTACACAGGTAAAATTCAAGTTATTAACCTAATGATTCTGTTTCTCAGAATGAAGAGGAAGCATGAATTACAACTAATTCCTTTTTTTGCAGCTTATACCCTTGACAATATAAGTATCTGTTGACCACCAGCATAGAAATCTGTCCCAGTGAGGCCAGGCTAGGATGTTTCAGGATTTCATGCAAATTACATGAATGTCATTCTCAGAGTGATGCTATTATCTCCAATCCATTCTTTGTGTTATGTAGCTTTTAATTTTCCTAGTAAATCGTTCTGTTATTTAGTGTGAACTATTTTTCTTGCCATAATCTGAAATGATGGCTACTTTGTACCTAATTTGTACATGGCTTTTGTCTCCCCCTTCTTATTTCTTGATGCTAGGGGGACTAGGGTACGTTATATTTGTTAACAATTGTTTTATAAATTTCTCTCTTCTTTTGATCCCACAGCACGCAATTTCTATGACTGCTGTGTCATTCCTGTCCTTTAGGTTTCTTGGTAACAAAATCCAAGTGATTGTTTTTTTGATGAATAGTAAATTCACAGGCAGTTGAGTACTGAGGAGATCAAACTCCAGTTTCAGTCTGAATTCAGAGAATAGTTTAAGCCAGAAACTGATTAGCATATTGAAAAGCTGAAATGTTTTAAAAGAAGTATTTTGGGATTTTTGTTTTGGGGTTTTGTTGAAAAATTGACACAATGCAAAGCCTAAACAAAGAGTTAAATGACTGGAAAATATTTCATATTAGGGCTAATGGAATGTTTCATACAGACAACAAACAATTCTTCTACCCACCTTTATACTCAAAATAAGGTTATCAGTTTGGCTGGACCCTGTTTTGCGGGGAAGGTGCCATACCTCAGAGCAAAACAGAAAAGTCGACTGTGCTTGTCATTCCTGTGTGCTAGGTGTTGTGACTGGGGAGAGGAGAGGGGGCCTGTTTTACGCCTCAAAGTACCTCCTTGGTCTGCCATTGTCCAGTGGGGTAATACCTAGAGACAGCTGGCCTTGCATTACCTGTCTTGCACAGTGATTTCCCTCTGCTTTTCCAATTATTTTTCCAACCCAGCACGCAGCTCTTGTTCTTTCACATGTATTACTGGTGTCACTTTAATTTTGGCCAATGTATTTATCAGTATAACACACCTGTCTTAATGTCTGATAGATTGTATAAATCTATTAATACTGTGTTGCAAAATATACTGTTTTGGTTGTCAGCAGTTTTGTATGTTTGAAGGTATTTACACTGGAGCAAAATCAGGATAAAATGAAATTAAGACTGTTAAATTGGTCTGTGTTTTAGTCTTTCTCTTCAGGTAAAGATCCTTAGTGGCATAATGTGGCTGCAATCCATTAGAGTCCAGCTACACGACTATTATGTTAAAGCATATTGAAGTCAGTGGAGTGATGCTGCTATGCTCTGGCAGAGGATCTGGTCCACTTTTTGCCATCATTTGCTCTGCTGAGCTGAGTAAATACGGCAATTTCTTGGATTGTTAGTAAGAAGGTCACTTTTACTCCTCAATTCCTCCTCATCCACTCTAATTCAATCATCCAATTCCAACTTTCAAACTTTTTCTCTTTAGATTTGACTCTATGGCCAACGAAGGGAGAAAAAAAAGGTCACCTGTACATGTAAAATGTGTACATGTGCGCATGGAAAACAAAGGCACTGCTGCTTCTGCTGCCAGTAGCAAACAAGGGATGCTGCTGCTGCCTTTGACTTTAGTCCACATGCCTTCGGCCCGTGTATAGTCCAACAAAGAGCTGCCTTCAGATCAAGACATAACTGGCAGACAAGACCAAACCTCATGTCTCTACATGGAGAGCCACATTGTCTCTCCAAGGCTCCTTGTATGAGATTCAGTGGCCTAAATGTAGGTTTCCAGTGGCAGCTTATGAGCCCTAGGTGGAGTTGTTTGGCCTCCAACTCTCATCCCAGAAATGTGTGCATTTCCCCTGGGTCTTATGCCATATCAGCTAGCTACATCCAGATGGTTTGAATATTCTAGAACATTTAAATGACACTTTTGTTTTGTTGGGATTTTTTTTGTCCTTGAATATTAAGTCTTATGTTTTTGCAGGTTTTGGTACAATGTCCCCTCACCTGTCTAATTTCCTATCATCTTTACAGGTGCCTACAATCATTCTTCACCTGACTTCAAAGCCCATGTGCTCTGCAGCTGCCCCACCACATTTTCCCTCACTTCCTTTGCATTCTGTACAGAGGCATACTCTGTACAGAGGCATATTCTGTACAGACTTGCAGGATATTTTGCAACCTACATCTGGCTAGCGCAGGGGAGGAGCCATGTCAGAGTTAATCCTTTTCCTCCACTCCTTATTGAGCAATTAGGCCACTAAAAAAGATCTTGTTTACAGATACTTGAAGAGGTTGTAATTTACTAGGTCTTGTAATAAATTTACATCCATCATGAGGTAGCCAGAGGCAAGTCTGGAGTTTTAGCAGTGGCTAATTTGTAGCTATCCCCTCTTGGGATAGGAACAGAATTTCAAGTTTCTAATACTAGAGCAATTTGCTTAAATCCCTAGTCCCCAAAAATTAATGCTTACTTTAAAAAGCTGTCTGAAAGTGAAATTCCTCACTACAGGATCCATTCTTGATATAATTGGAATCATTAACAGAACAGATACAATTTACCCAGCATGCTTCTGTGTGTGCTGTGCCTTTAAATTTGGCAGAGAGGATTAGCTGTGGTTCTCAAAGGGTTGTAACAAAGCTGGTTTCAAGGCTGCTGCTCCTTTTTGGTAAGACCTTTTTAGCTCTTACTGTGAAATTTTCTATGTTTGGGGTAAAAGTTGATACCTTTTCACATGGTATTCCTATAAAGACTTGGTATACCAGGTAGCAACTAATGAATGAGTTATAACTATGTGTGTGGTTTTTATGGGACATCAATGGTGATATTTTGTTATTGTGTTTTTGAAGTTTCATCTTGTAAAGCAGTCTTCTCTAGAATTATTATTTTGAATATCTTCTAGCACATGCTGACTACGTATGGTGTGTTTTAATCCTGTGCGCTTTCAGTAGAGGACCTAAAATTGATCTGTTGACTAGAAAGTGGATTTAGTGTCTGATTTGAAGCAGCTGCTTATTCAACTCTGGAACAAGAATAGTAATGACTAAAGGTTGTTATCAGTTGATTGTTACTGAGTGGTTTAAATGAAATGAGGTTTTGGAGTATCAGTCAATTTTTCCATGGACTGCTTTCCGTGTAACACTTGGCACCCTTGCTGGCCTTTCCTAGTGAAGTGTTCAATGTAGCATGGAAAATCAACCTCATAGGTCAGGTGTGAGGTATATTGGCAAGATGAGGGGTGTGGAGGGGGGAACTGCATTATTGTTGCTTGTAATTTATATGTTGTTTCTATGCCTAAAGTCCTTTAGCAACTTCGATGAATCCCTCATAAAGACTGAATTAACATAAGGTATTTACAAACTGAAGAAACTCTGCATCCAGAGTTGTTTTAGAAGTGTTATCAATGGTGATATGTAAATAAGGACGCAACCAGAAGAACAAGAAGCCCAGCTGATTTCAGTTTAATTGAAAGCACCACTAAAAAAGGGGAGGGGGTGTAGTTATTGAAGGGAAAAGGACAAAATGGGTAAAAAAATAATAGTAGTTGTGAGCTGCTGTGAAACAACACAGACTAAAGAAAATTGCTTTTATATTTTTTGGTTTGTTTGGATAGTTTATTGGTTTTATAATGAATCATGCAGAAATACAAGAGAGAAAACAACAGCAAAGACCTGCAGTGAAATACTGTGGAGATTTATAATACTGTGGAAATGCACAAGTGCTCAAATACATTGTCCCACTTTGATTGGAGGTTCATGGCTACAACCTGGTTTATCTCCTTACATCTCACACCAATGGATTTAAGTCTGCAGAGTATAAAAATGACTGTGCATTTTGCTCGAGCACACTTGCAATCCATCTTGTAAAATAAAAAAAAAAAATCCCTCTCAGCTATGGGAATACTCAACAGTCTCGTTAATTTTCAGAAGTCTCCAGTGGGACATCATTTTCTTTTATCTTCTCACAAATAGCTTATAGAATCATATGCATCTTGTGCTGGTTTGGTATTGAGTGTGCTGTAGTTATATATTATTTAACATTTTGGCCAAGTTTTGGTTTCATGAACAATTCATCTTCTACTGTGTGTTTCTGCCCTTGTGATTAATGAAGGCTACCAGCCTATGATCGCAAAGTGCCCTGTGTTCTCTCCCTTACCTAATCCTGTTTAAGTGCATTTTGGTCTAATTTTTTCTAGTCTTTCATTCGAGCTAATAATTCTTCTCACGGGTGCTGAATAATGTCTTCATGTTACATACTGCTATGCCAGTGTCCATAGGGAAGCCACAAAGCTCACTGATGCTGTCACACCCTGTATTTATTGTCAGGAATTCTGGTAACGCAATGTGCCTGGGGTCAAAGGGGCTACAGATTTTAGTTTCTATTTACAGGGATTCTACTAGCTTTTCTGATTTATTGACTTTTGCGAGCAGTTTGACAAATGAAGACATACTGAAACCATACAAGAAATAATATTATTTTCAGTTTCATCATGCACCTTTGCTAGTGTTACGGTGTTGTGTAATAGTCTGTTGTTCAGCTATTCCCCTGTTTCCACAGGAGAAAATAATTAGTGCTTTAAGACTAACCTCCTTAGGCTCTCTTTTAATGGACTACGAGAAGTATATTTGCCTAACTTTCACAGCTCAGAATTGTCAGAGGGTTAGTGAGAATCAAATAGACTATGCCTGTATAAAATAGTGTCTACAGTGAGTACTTCCTAACCTGTAAAGGATGGTGATGATGTGGGGCTGTTTTCTTTAAGTGCAGATGTGGTTTTTAGGGCTTTTTTGGTTGTGTGTGGATGGTCGGGGTTTTTTGGCTCTGTTTGATAGAGTTCCCATTACCTCAGTCCTAATATGTTTGCTGATGTGTTAGGAGATTTCCATGAGATTGTTGTAGGCTTCTCCCCTTCTAGAATGAAATATCAAGCTGAGGCTAAACTATAAAAATAGTGTGTAAGTCTAACTAGGATAGATTTCAGCTAGGACTTATTAGTTAAATGGTAGGAGAGATATGTCCAACTTGTACTTCTCAGGAGCGAGTTTGTGGATCTCACTTAAAATGGATGAAACTGGATTGATTTGTGTATATTGAGGGCCTGGGCTTTAGCTTGACAGCTTCACAGGTCTTGATGAGTCGGACTGTCTTCTCTGTGTGAATTGGTTGCAGAGAGCAGGGAGGAGTTATCCTTGATCTCATCAGTTGTCAATGTCACTTTGCAGAGTACTAAAATGATAGGGAGTGATCCAGTGACCATTGCCTACAATACAATGACCATGCAAAGTGTAGAGCTTTGTCACTGCATGTTTTTTGCTTTCCGTTCCTTGTTTTTATATCACCACAACACATGTGAACACCCACACATGCTCATGCAAACACATGCAGTGTATGCCTGTTCTATGAAGCTGTAGGAAAATGACTCAATTGTGGTTTAAAAGTGGAAATGCATGCATCTACACAAGCATCTGTTAGGAAGATGGGGGATGCAGCCCTTTCATTTTATAAGTAAATTTTTACTCTCACTTTTTTGAACAGTTTAAAAGGAAAAAAAAATCTCATGCTGCTGTGTGGTATGATGTTCAGAGTAGCATAGACTGTTCTAATGGCTGATTTCAATAATAAAAGACAACAGGGGACTAAAAGGTGCAGTGCAGGAAGCTGGGAAACACGTTCCTTTCCCCAGAGGGTGTACTTAGCTTTGTGCCTTTGATCACTTGAGAAGTATCATTAGAGTACAAAATGGGAGGCACTGGGGAACATTATGGCAATTATAATGTGATAGTTTAAAAAAAAAATCAAAAGAAGTTTGAACTTATTTGGGAGCTTTCTCCCATGAAGGACTGATCACAGCTGAAGGATAAGATGCTGTAATAAATAAAATATAGACGCTCCTGTGGGACTATTCTTCAGATATTGACTCCCAAGTTAGCTCCAGTACAGAACAGTCTGTACAGAACAGACTATGTTTACAAGTTCAATAAATCTAATCTGCGTACGCACTTTATCGTTACTTACTATTTGTACTGCAGCAGCACCTGCAAACCCTTGTTACTCAGCTAGATCCCACTGTGCTAAGAACTGTACAAACACGGAACAAAAAAAAAAACAAACAGGTCATGGAACAAGAAAAGGCTCAGAAAGCCTTTAGATAAGGGGGCTGCAACAACATAGTTGTTGGCACTTGGAAACATCAAAGTATTTGTCTAATACCTTGCAAATAACTATACAAATATTATTGTAGTTTATCATTACATACTGTTATGGAGTAGGTTTGTAGTTTTTAGTTATTAAAGAAGAAAGGAATTTAAGACAGTGCTTTCTAAAGGTTTTTAGTAGCACCTTGGCAATGCAGAACCAGACCTTGCTTTGCTGTGACCTTAAAGGAACCACCTTTTCAGTCAGAGGACCTGCTGTTGGTTGGGGCAGCAGGCCAGATGAGTTAACATTTGTACACA
Source organism: Strix aluco (assembly GCF_031877795.1). Lineage (NCBI taxonomy): Eukaryota > Metazoa > Chordata > Aves > Strigiformes > Strigidae > Strix > Strix aluco. The sequence goes on along the minus strand of NC_133942.1, from coordinate 23,913,375 downwards.
TTGCTGTGTCCAAAACCTTGGATGTAAATCTGACAGACAATTTCCACTTTCTCCTTCTCTAGAGGGCCAATAACTCTGTGGTGAATCATGCCAATTCTAGCAACTCTAGGGGTATGTGTGTTTGTAGGTGTGAATAGGAACATGAGCTAGAAATTTTCACACAACTTCAAGCTTTAACTTCAGTGTTCTGAAAACATCTTTTATGGTGTTAAGTAAAAAGGCTACCTCACTATTAGAGCAAAATGCAAGACTTTAATGTAAAACAAGAAGACTTCTGACTCAGAGGTGCCTTGTGTTTTATATATAAACTATCTAGATAGAACTGGCACAAGTACGTAACTAATGCAGTAGTCTTTTGTCACTTCGGTTGTCCTTGTCTCTACTGCACAAAATTCAATAATAAGTACAGCTTTTAAATATGCCTTTTACTACCTCGTCACAAGATGTATTGATTGTGCTCACATGCAACATCCTTAATGTAAAAGACAACAGGTAAAAAGAGAGCAATAACCTAATTTGGGGGTGGTGGTGTTAAAGTTCCAATTGGACACGTATGGAACAAATCTTGTAATGCAGAAAAAGAAAGTATTTCAAACAAACTGTTTTATCATCAACGGCCAAAACAGGCAGTCCCCACAGTCTTGGCATTTCAATTTTCAGCTCATTTTCTTTTGTTCATATCAGATATGTTGACTATTTTCCTTAGTTCATAGATGTCTCACTGTGATAGGAGCTTGGAGAGCAGCAAACACAGCCCATTTTCAGAAATGGTGAGTGTAATGAAAAAGGAAAATGTAATAAAATGATCCGGTTGCCCCAGATTCTGCAAATTATTCCATCAAACCTGGGTTGGAATTGTTTCTCCTTCTACTGGTCCTCCACTCTGCCCTTTTTTTTCTGTGGCCACTTAAACATTATGGGGTTGGTGGCATATATAGCTACATAACACTTATCTCCTGGCTTTACCAGACTGAGAGAACTTCCTGCTGTAGAAACAGTTAACATTTCATAAGGAAGAGCTGGAATGTCTTTGAGTAGTGGTACTCCGTTCAGCTGGGTGAAAAGCCAGAGGGGTATGTAGTCCTTTTGTGCTGACACCAAGGACTATTTCCACTTTTGTTTTTTTCTTGATGCTTCTAAATGGCACATGCATGCAGTTGGCTGGTATAGAATAAATTTTAAAAGATTATGTTTTATTGAATAGAAGAAAAGTAGAGAAGAGATCATTAGCTATGGAGGTATCACACACATCTTATAAGTATCTGATAAAGAAGCAGGAGACTGCTGTGCTTTCCAAAGCAACAGGCTTTCCAAACCTCGATTTTAATGGCAAGTCACTTGATTTTCTTCACTTTGCTTCTGCTTTCTGTGAATGGGATGATTCCTTTCTTTGCTTTTGGTAGTGGGAACCTATGTGTGCCCTAGGCTGTGAGTGTCTCTTATTCATCTATTCATGTATTTGTCCCCATCACCCACAACTTCCAGATTTTTGCTTTTTAGATGTGAACTGTTTGAGATCCACAGAGGTCTTTAAACACTGAGCTTCTATTTTGGTGTCTGACTTACCATGTATTTCAAGAGGGAATTAGTTGCCTCCATATCTTTACAGGCCTGGTACTAAATGATTTGCCCAAAGAGACGTAGGAAAATATAGTAAGCTGTTTCTCCAAGCTGTTATCTCCTGACTGAAGGACTGGATCACACTTCACCACTCACAGCATTATAATAGGTTGTAATTCATTAATGTTTGTGAAAGATCTTGTAAACCTCTTGGGAACAGAGCTTTGCAAGTACAAAATGCTATTTTATTCATGATCTTCTGAAACCTTTAGTACTTTGAGTTTATTTTTTAAAAAAAAAAACCAAAACAAGAGAATGTAATAGAAGGCAAAGTTGGACATTTACAATCTCAGGATTTCAATGTAGTTAAGGAAATAATAGTAAAACAGAATCTCATATGACAGAGGGTAACGGTGAAAGTAGACAGCAGTGTTGCACATACAAAAATCCAGGTTATTTCAATCTGAAGTATTTTCATGTTAATTCGCTTTCCCCTACCAGCTTTGTATGGCCATGAGACCCAAAGGCAAAGCAGTCTGATAGTTTCCCTCAATCCAGAAAACATAACCTTTGCCATTTGGACCTTCTACATTGGAATAATTGAAAGAAAAAGGGATAGAAGCTCAGGACTGTTGTTTTTGGAGTACCAGAAGAGGGCAAAATAAAGAAGACCATGGGAAAATCCTGCAAAACCACAGATTATAGGAAAACAGGAACCAATAACAAACAGATCCACAATCTTTGGAAGGTGGACAGGGCATAATCCTAAATCTTGGGAAAGATGATTTTCCTCAGCATTTCCTACTCATATATAGTTTGCCATAACCTGCGCTTTGAAAACAGTTTCAGTCTTTCAAAAAACAAACTCCAGGATGCCTTCTGTAACACAAGAGGAGACTATAACAGCAGTACCAGCCCAGAATATAGTGACCTTATGACCTTCCTGAGCCATGGCAGGCTACAATATGAAGAATTCATAGCAAAGCATTGTAAGTACAATTGACACTACCTTGATTCTTTAAAGATATTCTTTCTTTAAACCTGATGGGCTGTTCTTCAGTGTATATGGAACAGACTGCTGCAGAGTCTCATTTGGAGTACATCAACACTGTCTGATTTCATGCGGGAATGCTCATTTGCAGTAACTGCAGATAGGGACTTCACTGTGCAGAGATGAAGTTGTGGGATGAAATTCAACCCTTCAACACTTTACATTTTGGGAGCCATCAAAAGAGAGTGAACAGTCAGAAAGAGAAAAGCCAATTAGAAAAATGGGATTCAGGTATGAATGCCCCCACCTCCCACCCCAGCATTGGCTCATTCCTATCCATTATTCTACAGAAAAATGAGTGACTTCAAGGTCACTTCAGCACATGTAATATACTGACTCCAGATTAAGTGCTGGATGGCAGTTTCAGACAGATTGGAGAATGTACCAATCTGCCAATTGTGCCTTGTCCTTTTCCAAGTTTGGTGTCATTGAGAACAGTTTAGCTTCATTTATTAAAGGCTTTGAAATAGATCACATTGCAGTTAGCTTCCAAAGTTCCAGCACCTGCCTGGAGTGAGCTTCATGCTCATGCTTGCCTCCCGGATTCACTTATGCCAGCAAAGTCAAAGTTAATGTTGTCAGCATCATCATAAAATAAAAAGTAGCGGCAACACTCCTTCACTAGAGTTTGTAATTTAAACTTGGATGTCTATAACTTCCTGAATCACTAATCATAGAACAAAAACATGTTCCTGGTATCGCATGTGAGTTATGGCTGCTTTGACTAATAGCCATAATGGCAGAAAATTTTGACTGTGAAATGAGGTGCTTGTGGTGGGAGCTCTGCCAACATACCAAATCAAGCGGGAGTTCTGAGTGCAGTGTAAACTGGTGTTCCATATGCTCGAGAGACTTTTGGAATCAGCCCAACCTACATATGCTTCTGTTGGCAAGCTCTCGAATAGAAAGGAAGATATTGTCCTCACCCTACCTAACATACCTCCCACTCATTTGAAATGCTCATTTGCAAATGGAGAGCATTCAAATCTGAGAATGATAATGGCACAAACCCAATCTTACTACAGCTGGATATGAAAAAAAAAAGTTATTGAATAGATTTTAAACCAGAAAAGGTATTGATGCAAGACACTGGTAAAAAAGCATCTGAGATGTTCTCCTATCCATGATCTGCGGAGTAGCAGAATAACTTCTGCTATTGTACTAAGGTGCACAGACTTCACTAGCTAGTCGGGAACTGTAGTTTGCTCAAAGATGCTCTGGTGAACAAAACACTTAAAACAATATGATCTTCCCCTGCTTATCTGTGATTGCAGTGAAAAAGCTATAGTACAAAACGGTCCAAGTTAAGGTGAGAAAGAAGATAAAAAATACAGAGAGAGGATTTTAAGCCTGTAGCAGAAAGGAAATGGGAGAGAAAGAATCCCTGGATAGAGGGATTTGGAGAGATTAAGAAGCAGAGTGGTGGGTAGGGGAAGAATTGATGGAGCAAGCTTATTAAGTAAAGAGATTCTCCACCAGGCTGTCATAATTTGCCATGAACCAGGTGTAACTTTCTGTCCTCCTCCCTTTTGAAATTAATTCTCATGTTTCCCAACATCATTCTTCCTTTTTTCTTCAGTATCACCGTCCTCAGCTTTTTCAGTAATGTGAATGCCAGGCATGCATAGATGTGTGCTCTGGCCTTGCTCTGAAATTTCCCCCTTTCCCCTTCACTCCACAGAGATATAGTCTGCATGTAAGAGAGCTGTGGGGACAATGGTGAATAGAGCTCTAATGCATAATGCTCTCTTGACACAAATGGCACAGATCAGCCACAGAAACATCCTAGATTAAATAATTTGCAGAGCAAGAGCCAAGCTGGAATGGCATTTACTCCATATTGATTCCTAGACAGTCCCCACTGGATGCTTTTGCCCTTCCAAATATTTATGAAATATTAGGTTGTGGCAAGTGATAGTTCTTTTATGGGCCTGGCCCATCACATGCCTCTGACACTTGTGGTGCAGGTAGCTAGGAAGGAAATAATGTCTATCAATTCACTCTACAGATATTCTTATCACTGATATATACCAAGGACTAGACTGCTGCTCCTCCTCCTCCTCTCCTGTCCTACTGCCTTGCTGATGATTTGCAGGGGCACGGTAGGAGGGGTTTCCAGTACATCTGATTTGCAACACAAACCTTTCTGCTCTTACAAGTACGTTCTCTGAGGCTTTTCAGTGCTGACCTCAAGACATTGAATGCAGTTGTGTTTCCACGTTCAGCAATGGTGTTCCCTGCCACAGAAAATTTCGATGATACGCTTTTGCTCCCTGCTTATTCTTGTGCCCTGTACCCATCGTGAAGCTCCTTTCCCCTGCCTTCCTTACATGAGTGTAATTGCTATTTACTAGGAGTTTGACAGAATAAAGTTTGAAGAGTTTGGCTCCGGGTTCTCATTAGTAACCCTTCTCAAGTCTTTAATATACCCACCTCTTCTTTCCTACATGTCTTCCCAACTGATAGGTAGTTAAATAGCAAGAGTGGGAAGAGTTTTACCACATAGCCAATGCTTCAATTTCATAAGCTTCAGTCTTTTGATGGTAATCTTGTGTGAATTTAAATGAATACCCTCTATTTCTGTTGAAAAGAATATCAAAATATGTAATTTACTAAAAAAAGTCTCTGTCTTAAAGACAATGGATATTTTGAGAAAATCTTTTAGTACAAAATTTGATTAACATACGAAGAGAACCCCAGCAGAGGGCAATTCCAGTTATGAAAGGACTTCAAACACTGTTGTTATTGCAGGTCTAGTGAAACTTGAATGTTTGATATATCTTCAAAACTCATGTGACCCACCACATCTGTTTCTTGGGCATCACAGTAACTCAGCTATTTATCATCACAGGTCTCTTATGGAATGCAGTTATCCCCATAGCATAAGTGGCAAGGTAAGGCACAGAAAGATCATGGGAGAAGTCTGTAAATCTGATGAGTTTCCTTTAGATTTGGTTGGTGTGGGGAATAGAGTGGTCCCCCAGTCACCCTGAAAACACACTGTCTAGCCTTACTGATACCAATAGTTGCACTGAAAGAGTGATTCAGAGTAATAATATTAAATGCATATGTATATGTTTATGCCATTGGGCCTGTGACAGAAGTGTTCAGGGAGGGCGGTGCATTGTGTAAACCACCTTTTAATAACATTTAAATTTTCTCTTAACAACTGGAATTAAATGACTAAAGCTGCATTTACTTGAAACAACTCAAGATAGTTGTTTAACTGTTTCCATGAAAAAAATAGACTGTTCATTTTTCTGTCAAGAATCTTTTTTTTTTCCTATTTATGCACACACACACACACACCATTTGATTGAAATTTTTTAAAAAAAAAAGTTGAGGCAATTAAAATGGCTCTGAGAAAGCAGAGTTACTTTTATGAGTTTACTGCAATCAGCAGTGAATCTGGCTTTGAAACATCTCTAGTGCAATTGCTGTTACTTTGTTTGGATTATTATTTTTTACTCATACCTTTGTAATATTTAGGAGTTGGAGAAATCTTGGGTTCTTGAGACTGGCTTCTTAGTTATAAGATGGGAATGTGTATATATATATGCATATGTATGCATACACACACAGACATACATACATAAAGTCCTCCTACTCACCACTGCCTCTTTCCTCTTTATACTTTGCCCTTGTTTATCCTTTTCTTCAGAAAAACAAAAATGAAACCATTTGGAGCTTCATAACTCTCCTTTTCCACTCAAAAGCAGAAGGCTTTGGCCTGCTGTTCCTCCTCCTACCCACTGCCTGAGACTTCCCATTCTGGGAGTGAGACATGCAAACATATGTCACACAAAAGCGGCATAAATACCATATGCAAACAGATTCTTCTGTGTGGGTGGCAAGTACAAAACCCAGCTTCTGGCACCACAAAAATGCCACCCCAGTCCTCTGGAAAATTCTAAGGAAGAAAAATTGCACCAGGTGAGGGTAGCATCCAATAAAATGCAGCTCTGTTAGTTTTGCATCCTGAGTAAGACTGAGGGATTCATGTGGAGTTTGGGGGTTTTCAAACCTCCTGAACCATTGCTGAATTTCACAGGGTCTGCAAAACCAGTTCAAATTCATGCTATATTTTTCTTCCTCTTTCCCTGAACTTATAAACCCTTGTGGTTTCCAAGGACAATTCAATGTAAAAGGAAAGAACACTAGTTAATGGGAGAGCTTCATTGAATTGGGATGGAAGGGCAAACCCAAAAAAAAAGGTTGGCACGAGTCTATGGCCTATGTATACATGGGATTTATACTGACAAGCAGACTTATCCCTGCTGGCATGAATCCCAGAAACCACAGTGGCTGGCAAGTCTGCCCAGAAATGGATTGCACCAATAGTGTGAAATGCCTGTTCCCCCATCTCCTGGGGAGAGCTCAAAACATGATAACTGCTGAGTAACAGGATTTGGCTGAAGAAATTAAAAATTACGCCCTCCCAAGAGAGAGGCATGGGGGATATCTGCAGTAGCAGATTCAAGCTGTTGAATCTTTTTCTTAATTTGAAACTTTTCTTCACTCTTCCTTGCTGTCTTTCTACACTCTCTGTCAGCAATTTTCATCCTATCTGCTCATTGCTAATCTGTTTTCACACTTTAGTCCTCCCTCCTCCAGGTCTCCTCCATGTACCCTAAGTCATAGCCTCTCCTAACCTCCAACAGCCCTCCTGGGCTTTGTATCCCACAACATCAGCAGGTTTAAAATGGATCAACTTTGTTGGGAATGAAAAACTTTATCATGACAGATTTCAGGGTATTTTTTTATCCTTTCTTTCTGTGTCCAAATGTATCATCTAGGTCTGGGGTTATAGTTTCAAATTCCCTGTTGATTTCTCAGGGTGTTAAGTTTAAAAAAAAAACCCCAAACACCACACACTCACCTCCCCCCCCCCCCCCCCCCCCCCAAAAAAAAATACCCCCAAACAAACAAAACCAAAACACCACCCCTGTACTGAACACTGCAATGGTTGGTAACATATTTTTTTTATTATCCTCTTTTTAATGAGATTAGGAAAAAAATCACTTTAGAAATAAAAGAGTAAAAACAATCATTTTAGTAAGAATATTAAAATTAAATGTGAAATAGTGCCTTCAATGAATACAGTGTCAGCACTTGTACTAAAAGAGAATATCAGGCAACACCCTCTAGTACACAAAGTGCTAAGTTTACTCAGTTGTTCTCACCTCAGTAGAAATTCCTGCATCTTCTACTGCTTATCTGTAACTTTAGATTCACCAGATATATGGGTTCAGGAGTAAGAGAAGTCCTGTCATACTACACCATACCTGAGGCTCTCTCTTTGAGTGGACCCCTAAATTCAGCAAGACCTGTTTGAAAGATGTGTTCCACTGACAAGAAGGCAGCACTGGCATCCCTCTCCTAGTGCCTGGGTAGGATTTATCTCAATCTCTAGTTTTGTCACCATCTTTCTGTAAAAGTGCAGTAACTAGACTAGATCCTTACCAGAGCTGAATTTTGCAGTGCCACTGATCCTCTTCTACATGAACTGAGGCTCAAGCTGCGTAGTTATATAGCTAGGGACTTGATTTTAGCAAAAGAGAAAGTTCAATTGCAGACTCTTGCAATATTTTTCTTTCTTCTTCCCTCACACTCTTTCTATCACCACAGGTACAACAGTTCAAGTATTTTTTTGTTAAATAACATGTTCTTACTTCTGTTTAGACAGAAATAAAATACTGGGAGGTCTTTTGTCTTTGCTAGATTTTTCAGTACTCAGTGATGTTTCCAAAGTTCAGCAGATAGCAAGAAAGATACAATTAATTCTTCCAGAATTTAGACAGCTTGGAAATCTCCTGCTGCCCTCTGTCAAGCATGGCACTATGTGTTCTATCTTTCTTGCTGCCTTCTGTTTCAGACCTATCACAGCTAGCTGCCCGCCTGCTCCTCTGCAACCACATGAAGCAACTAAGAGTTAAATGATGCACAAGTGACAATCATCTTTATTTACAAGCTTCCAAGTCAGAGCATGGATGACATTTAGTTGTAGAATATTAAGAAAAAATTACAGAATTGGGGCAGAGCATGAAGAGTAAGTCAGTCTCATCTCAAATGTGTTTGATTTTGCTAATCAAGGGGTGGTCCATAGAATGAAAAATGCTACATGAAAAAAAAAAAAAGAAAAAAAAAAAAAAAGCTGTTAACACAGGTTGTGCTCCAGATTCTGTTCATTTCGCATGGTGCATACAGACATGCCTTTCAGCAGCATTATGACTGAATCTTAAATCTGTGGTCCAGTCCCGTATACTTAGAAAATGCTGGGGTTTTGTTTATTCTTGCCTGTCTGCTCTCTTGGTACTCTTTGAACTTACCTTTTGCTAAGAGAAAATAAATTATTTATTTGTGAGCTTTGTGTATGCTGAAGTGAAAGGAATCTACATGCAGAAAGAGTCTGAGAGTAGATTTTTTTCAGAAGAGGTAAAACACTTCTCTCAGTCAGCTGAAGCTGTTCTTGATCCCATTTTAAGTGATAAAGGAGACCTTAAACCATGCTGAGAGATGCATGCTTCCAAGAAATATTCGTTTTGGTCACAACCTTTTACAGTAAGGCTTGAGTAATGGAATTACTCTATTATTTCTTTCTCGCTTTTTTTATCCATGTATCATTATATGTTTTGATTATTTTTGTTTTCCAAACTGATCTTCATCTTAAATTTATTTTCACTTTTTTTGCTCATTTTCTTAAACAATGTGCTGTATTTGATAACTGCTTTAGACATTTATGCATCTTTTTGCCTGAATTGGATGACTCTGGCTCTTCAGATTTCTAATGTGGTTGCAAGTTCAATTTGCTTCCAAGGACCACTGTTCATAAAGTTCCTGCTCTAGTAAATTTTGAAGCAAGCAAAGTAAATCAGATCTAGTGAACAAACAAAGGTCAACTTCTGTATTTAATAATTTCTCTTATGAGAGATTATTCTTGGCTGTGTGGAGATGAATGATAACAGCCATGAAATTATTCCTCTAGATTTAGGGTAACTTCTCCAAAAGTAATGATTAAGTGATAGCTTTGTGGGGATTGACATTTTTCTCTTTAGTAATGCAGTCAGGATATCTGGAGGAACTTGGTATGCTAGTTGGATGTTCCAAAGCTGCTGAGTTTCACTTAGAGTTGTGAAAATACCAGAGGGAGGAGCTATCTTCTCCCATTAGATTTTCATCAAGTTTTCGGATGCTTTTATGTCCTTTTTTTCTTGAGTTATTTCTTTCAAAAATCATATTTTTCTTGATTTTGCTCTCACTGGTTCCAAATTTCTTCAATCATAGACCTTGATGGTTGGACTGAGGTACAAATCTGGTTTGCTAATGAACTCGGATTTGTAAATGGTGAAACTTGAGAGGGAAAATTGCTGTATAGAGGTTAGGTGGGCATTCCAACTGCAGGTATCCAGGAATGCAAACCGAGAAACTGGGAGACTTGTTTTTGTTTAGGGAATTCTTTTTCTTTCTACCTCTTATGTTTTCTGATCACCAGTTTGGTGGGAACAGTAATATTTCTGCAAGAGGACTGTTTTGGTTTATGTAGCTACAGGTTATTGAATGTCCCAGTCCTTATTATGAAGATGATACTGTAAAATTATTACACAAGTTTAGCTATGCGTGCACCTTTCATAGAATCATAGAATGGTTTGGAAGGGACCTTAAAGATCATCTAGTTCCAACCCCCCTGCCATGGGAAGGGACACCTTTCACTAGACCAAGTTGCTCAAAGCCCCGTCCAACCTGTCCTTGAACCCTGCCAGGGAGGGGGCAGCCACAGCTTCTCTGGGCAACCTGTGCCAGTGTCTCACCACCCTCACAATAAAGAATGTCTTCCTTATATCTCATCTAAATCCACCCTCTTTCAGTTTAAACCCCTTCCCCTTCGTCCTATCCCTACACCCCCTGATCAAGAGTCCCTCCCCATCTTTCCTGTAGCCCCCTTTAAGTACTGGAAGGCCGCTATAAGGTCTCCCTGGAGCCTTCTCTTCTCCAGGCTGAACACCCCCAACTCTCTCAGCCTGTCCTCACAGGGGAGGTGCTCCAGCCCCCTGAGCATCTTTGTGGCCTCCTCTGGACCCGATTTCTATTAGGCCTTAGTTTTGAGGCAGTTTGCACTACAAATGCTTGCCCTTATAACTAATAACAGAACAAAGTCCTTACTGTTTCAGCTTTACTCTTTAGTCTGTTTCTGGACCTAAACCATTTTGCTCCCCAGGTTAGAATCTGAACTGCATAATGTTCAAACTACTTAACAGCAGACTTTCTAGGAGACATATTTATTTCTCTTTAAACACATGAATCAGTTTACCTTTGTCAGTATAAGATTACATAATGTCTACTTTTCCAAGAACATTAGTTCCAATTTTCCATCACATTATTACACTTATTGTGACTAAGAGATGACAAGAATAAAATTGTTTCGTTAAGCACTATATAAATACAGAGTAGTGGATAGTCCTTGCCCCAGTGACATTACTGTCTGTGTGCTGTATGGCTTATTCAGTATAGGCGCTGAAAGGCATTCATGCCTCAGGATATCTTGGCAGGGGAAAGATTACCACCTATATTGACTCTACTAGGTTATATTTTCTTAGGAAAATGTCTTCCTTTTATCAGACTTGAATAGCTTAGCTGTCAATATTAATTAACTTCCAGGGGTTTCTTCCTATATGCCACAGACTATGGATGGGGTAAGATTAAGTAATACTTGTTTCTCTGTTGGTTCAAAGGATTCTGTATCTAAACTCAACATAATTCTTTTGTGGTAGGATTTCTATATGTGACTACCTCATCAGCATCAATTCTTTTAGTGCTCTGTACATGGTTCAGCATATGTTAGGGAGTTGTGAGGGTTTTTGTTAGTTTGTTTTTATCAACAGATACTCTGAATTGCTCCAGCAGTTCTTTCACTTTGGGTAACACTTTGCCATACAAGATTACCAAAGGGAACTAGGCAGTGGAGGATTGGTCAGGGGCAGTCTTTTTGTTACCTTTTCAGTGATGAGTCAGAGATATTTTTCCAACAAATCTTATCTACATTCAAATTTGTTTGCTTCTGAATACCGTATAATTTCATTTTTCTTTCTCTTGTTCTTACATACTTATGTCTCTACATCCATGTTTTAATTTGTGCTGTCTCTTTTGCTTCTGAAAAAGTATTTTTTTTTTTTCTTCCTGGAATTATTATTTAGCCCTTTGTGTGCCTGAAAGAAAACAGATTGTGAATCTATTCCTATTCATACAAATTGCATTTGGATCCCAGTATGTACAATGTTTGAAAACTTCTGAAATTTAGAAACCAATGGGCTTAGTTTGAACACACTGCACACACAAAACAAAAGGCATATTTGATGCCTCCTCTTGCTTTCTTGAAGTCAGCAGTAGATTCACTATTGATCTCAAGAGTAGCAGGAGCAAGAATTTAAATGCAGTAATTTGGGGTAGTAGATTATGATAGAATGTAAAACAGATGACAGGACTGCCATGGAATCATTGCTCAGCTTAACTTTAAATAAATACCTCAGAAAAGCTGTTTCAAGTCTGAAATAATTGTGACTTCTGTTGTTGTTTGGGTTTTGGTTTTTTTATAAAGATCCTTGTGATTAAACCTGGTCTATCAGTGCATTATTGCATCTCCTGGCACGACTGAGCAAATAGGCTGACGCAGCACAGCTCCCTGCTGACCTCTCAGCCATGGCTGATTGACTTTGCAAGGATTTTTCATTTCAGAAACATTTGCAATTTCCTGAAATGACTCCAAAGAATCACATCATCTTATTTTGTATTCACGTTTGCTTGCATCAGTTCTTTTGGGGGTAGGAGAGGAGGGGATGAAATTGTTTCATATAAATAAGTTGGATGTATTTCATAACAAGCAATGTTCTGACCCTAGCACTATTGTCTATCTACCCACCTATAGTGAAATAAGATTTCATTGTGCTAGGATATCACAGGTTACCTAGAATCCCATCCATTTTATTTGTTTTGCTATGAAGAAGTCTCATTATAACTCACTTCATGTCTATTAATTAGCACAGCTGAGAATAAAAAATTGTGAAGATGTGAATGTTCAGAAGAGAAACAATTGTGGGTATTACAGTGAGTTGTCCACCCACAGGCTCAGCAGGTTCTGGAGCTATCAGCTAGGAAATAGAGTATTTCTGGTACACAGTCTTCAGATACTTTGGTTGCTTAGTTTCATTAGACACTTGTTTAGAAAAGAAATACAGTAAAAGGACTTTGCTGAGCCCCAGCTTGTTATAATCTATGAAAGACCTTAGAATTTCCCAAATCATGGCTAATATGATATACTTTCTTCCTCTTTTTCCAGGGAACAAATTGTACAAGAGAAAAACACTTTATAATCTGCAGTGGGCTTGGGCGCAGAGGTGTTCAGTTCATGTTACAGCTGTGTCTTTCTAAGTGAGAGCTTCTAGAAGGAAATCTAAAGCACAAGTAAATGCATGTGTGATTTTTCTTTATAGGGCAAACTCTGCTCATCTTCTGCTTTCTCCATTGATCCTGGTTATTTTTCAAGTTGTGGTTTTGTCTCATACCATGGCTATCATCTCAAAGATTGGTCAGTTTAATTAAGCTATATCGGAAGAACACCCAACATCACTGTTTTGGGGGGTGTGAGACTCAAATAGAAGCTGATTGCTCCTTCTACCTCAGACAATGAGTTCTGTTCTCCCTTCCTTCAGTAGTACCACAAATGTAATCCTGGGAGAATTTAGCTAGCTTGCATATATCATATGGAAAAGTAATGAGAAAGCATGACTGGGAAAGAACTTTTTTTCTTCTCCCTAATGACTCTTAAAATTGAGGCATCCTAGGGGATGTTTTCTCCTGTTCATCACTGCAGGCAGTGAATCTTTTTCTCTGATCTACTTATCTTTCTTTGGGTGACAAGTGACCTGTCAATTTGAAGGTGCATTTCCTAGCTAGATGGACCTGTCTTCTGACTAGAATTTCTCGTGTTGGATTTGGCCTTTCAACCTGAATTTCTGAGCTGAAATAATAAATATGTCACAGTTATGAAATATGGTTGGAACTCCTCAGTTTCTGTAGATGTGAGTGCTGCTGATAGCCTGGACTTAAATGTTTCTTGCTGCAGAAATTCTAGAGGGTTGAGAAGTAGGATTCCCTCCTTCATTTGTGAAAATTGCAATTTCTTGATGCCGTATCCCATATAATTCCATGAAAAGCACTTACCATTTGCAAATGTGACAGAAAATTGGCCCACACAGTCACAGCAGTAAGGAGATTACAATGTCCATGTGGATGTGTTTGGCACAGAGTGACAAAGGTCACACAGCACACCAGAAGCAGAAATGAAAACCCAATGGCTTGCTCTAAGAATGGAATGAGAATTACTGCTTAGAGAGGAATAAATGAGGACTTAAGCTCAAATGTCTTTAGGTAAAAAAAACCTGACTGTTTATTAGTTTAGACCTAGCACAATAAAGTCCTACTGTATAGTATCCTCAGACCTGGACTATGACATATTATATTCTAGACACTATGAAAATGCAGGTGATAGTAGAACTTTGTCTTCCAGTATTCAAAACAATAAAGTTATCTATGGCCATTATAATTGTTCTGTATATTATACATATTGCCAGAAGTTATGTAAGATATTTTAATAAGCTGGAGTCAGCTAGAGCATTAAAAAAAGAGGTACTTTTCATTTATGATATTAAATCTTTGTTTATTCAGAGTATTAAAATGCATGGAACTTGTGAAGAGAAATCCTGATGCTCTTTGTGTCCATGACAAAGCTCGCATCATTTGGTAGCACCCGGATTTCAGAAGAGTTAGTGGACAGGATATGCTCCAAACCTTCCACTGGTCGCTAGCAGTAGGGCTGAAGCCACTTTATCCAGGTCAGTAATTCAACCACATCTCCTGAAGTGCACGAGGTCTCTTCTTACTTTCCCTGTCCCCATGTGCCAGACTTAGGGAGCTAGAAAGCTTCTCTCCAAAGTGAGCAGGTAGGGGAGCAAATTCTCTGCCCAGATGATACCCAGGTCTTCCTATCTCATCGTGATGATGCAGAATTGAGAATGGACCTCAGTCTTCCCATTTACATCCAGGCAGCATCCTTTCCCTCACGTTAGCGTAAGAGCTGCCTTGTTCAGAGGCACATGACATAGTAACGTGAGACTTGGCAGCAGCACCAGCAGTAGGAGTTCTTCACACCCCTACCAATGGTGCTCCATCCCCTCATCACACTGGCACTATTTGCTGGACCGCACTATTAACTGGAGGAGAGGGCAAGGCTTTCATGGACACCCAGATGCTCAAACCAATGTTTTTGGTAGATGAATCAGAGTTAATATGTGATTATCATTGTATTAATTAAATCTCAGCTACTCCAGCTTAAAGTCAGTGAAACTGGCCTTAATTTCATTGTGGTAATGAGTTAGGAAAAAAACGAATCGATGTTGTTACACATCTGAATGAAAGTCCATATCAGAGTTGTAAAGGGGAAAAAAAACACAAAACAAAACCAAACCAAAACAACCAAAAGCCACCAAAAAAAAAAACCCACCCAACAAAAAAACCAACTCAAACCAGTCGTTAAATGAGTTCTATGGGTAAATTGGATTAACTCTCCTGAGCATCCCCGTGTGGACAAATTCAGTCACTGACATCATATCAACTCATTAGCAGACCATTCCTGTGCTAGTAAGTTACAACCCAGCATTACATGCCACCATAATTGTTGCCCTGTTGGGGATAATAGTCTGCCTCTCCCTTATTAGCAGTCTCAGTGTCATTAAGGTCAGAGAAGCAATGATGTTACTGTCACTGTAGCATTACTTGGGAGCCCAGGATGTGAATCTCACCTGACACACCTCTCCTACTAGCTTTGTTCTTGACAGTGATTTCAAGTTCAAACTGAGCTGGCACTGCAACTGTTCTCAGAGATGTTATTGCACCCAGGCTGAGTTGGAGGGGTGTCCTCGCACCATTCCTCAGTACCTTAGTTTTAAAACCTGAGAGGCTATTTTGCAAATTTAAGGTGTTTCCTAGAAATGACATGGCTATTCTTTCAGTTGCATTGCCTAAAACTTCCTGCTCAGTTTTCCTTATTCTCCTATTTTGTGGTTTCACTGATGCTACAAGGACCCAGCGAAACAATAGAGTTGTACACCTGTGATCTGACTAGCAAAATTGTAACCTTTCATTTATAAAGCCCTCAGAGTACTGGATGCAGGTTTTCCTGGTCAGATCCTCACCTCTGGCTCTCTGGAAGCCAGTGGAATCATGCTGGTTTATACCAGGTGAAGATCCAGCTTTCTCTATGTGAGCTTTTCTTGATACTGAGTTCACCTCAGTTGCCTGTTCACCATTTTGGGGGCTTTTTTGTTGCATTTTCATTTGTTTGGTTTGGGATTTTTTTTTAACACATAACCTTTTTTTAAAAAGGTGTTCAGTTCATCCTTGTTAGGGCAAATGCAAAAAGCATCAATAAACACAGCAAATAATTTACACTAACAAGGGAGCGCTTATGTCTTCATTCTAAAGAGCCATTGAGAAGAACTTTGCTGGGCAACCTTACTTGAAAGCCAAAGTCTACATGTTATAGTGCAACTAATCAGTGCAGCACATTTATTTTTTAATAATCTCATGTCCAAACCAAATGTTGCATAGTGCAAACAAGTGTGGTGTTTTGGTTTGTTTTTTTTTAATGTGCTATATTGCCATTTGGCCAAAAATAATGGAATAATCTAAAATCAGGGTTGACTCAGTTTTACTGGAATGGAGGAACTGGATAAAATCTTGCAAACTTAATGGTAATGACAAAATTACTGAATTAATAACTAGGACATGAGAGCTGCCTGCCAGTATACGTAGGAAATCTGGGGTCAGAGGATGAGTAAGAATTAAAGGAGAAAACCACTGAAATGTTAACAATAAAAAAGCTTTTATGGGCATAGGAGAGTAGAAATGAGAGTCTGCTGGAAACAGCTAGCTCCTGTGTGTTCCAGTCACCCAAGTTGCAAAAGTGTAATAATTTCTGTGGCTAATTCTAAACACATTGTCAATCCTGTATGTATATGAAGCTCCAACCAAGCAGAAGACTGAGCAGCAGGCCAGAGAGGCTTGGCACCTTCTGAAGGTTTAGGAAGGGGTTTTGGGGTATCTTCCCGTACATGACTGGCAAAAGGACTGGTGCACGGAGGGAGTAATTTTACACGAGGAGAATACAATCCACTGATTATTCTGATTTCATGATATCTGGCCAGAATGGAGTGTGAAGAGCTGAGACGGATCCTGAGACAGTGGACTACTGAGAAACAAAAGGTAGACCATGGCCTATCCACTTAGATGGACACAGTCTTGAAACCAGGGCTCCTGTATCCTGGCAAGTGCTCTAACCACAGTGCCACTGAATGAAAAGGAACAGGACCATCTCCTTCTCTCACTCCTATTCAATCTCTTTAAACAGGTATTTCATGTGCTGGTGTGGCAAGAGAATTCGGGGCTTAGAATGCCAGTTTGAGACCAGTACCTCTCCAGGGTCGATATCTCTCTATGTAAAGAGAGTAAGATTTAAGATAAACTCCTTCCTTGAAAGCTTATTGTCTGCTTTAAAGCTGTGCTCTGCAGTGGTCAGTGCCTTACGAATTCTGCTCTTGTGTAAGTACCCTCTGGATTCATTGCACAGAGAGGTTACACACGCTCAGATCTTTGTGTTATACCAGGGTCTGAGCCCGTAAAAGGATTAGGTATTGCCATAGCTGAAGTCTAACCCAGCCTTGTAATGCAATTATTCCTGCACTTATGATATAGTATCCCAGAACCACAAATAATCACTACAGCAAAAGACAGTCTGATCTGAAAGAAATAAATTGGCCAGTAATTATTTATAGAGAAAGGCCAGCTGAATATTAATTGGAATCAATGGCAATTACTGTGCTAGGAAGAAACAACTTAAGATTAAATCAATTAAAGGTAATGCCTTGAAGGAAGGACAATGATATTTAATTTAAATTGTTTTAAAGGGTATTTCACAATCCTAGGTTGTTATTTCCATTAAGACATTTTAAACATTTTACATTAAAAATTGAATTGAATTTCCTTCTCGAAAGCAGAGAACAAAAAGGAATATTGGCAGCTTTTTATTCCACAAGATAGGTCAGGAATTACAAGAAACCATTTTATCTTACAATTCTCTGCAAGTTTAAAAAAAAAAAAAGTGGTTTTGGGGGGAGGGTATGGGTGTCTAAATGGTAAATAACATAAACGTGTTTTAAATGGATATATTTTCTATTCTGGACACCCTTTATTTTTGTTTTTTCTTTCCTTAAACTGGCAATCCAAAAAAAAAAAAACACCAAAAAAAAAAAAAACCAAACAAAAAACAACCCAACACTTAATCAAAGGCCTTTTTGGGTTTTGGTTTGGGTTTTTTAGGTTTTTTTCCTCATGAATTATCTCTTTAGATACAGTGTGTACCAAGGTCTATATAGTCCCTGTATTTTTAATTTGTTATACTTAGAGCTGGAGTTTCTAAAGATACATGGATTTCCTCTTTTGTTGTTGTTGTTTAGCTTCTAAAAATGGAAGCCTGGAATATGAGTAGACAAAAATATTTCTCTACATTTCTTTCCTATTTAAAAAAAAGAGGGGGGGGGGGAGGGGGGTGACCAAGCTATGAACTTAAGTGTTCTATAAGGTTTGTAGTGTGTCCTGAAAGAGAACCATGTCCTCTGATTGATCTTGGGTATGACTAGCTCCTGTCTAGTTTGCAGCACATAAAAAAAAGAAAAAACAAAAAAGATATTTTCAAAATGTGTTAAGGACTGCCATCCCATGGTCCTTTTGCAGAGATTTTAACACTACCTATATAAGCAATATAGCATACTCCATATAGTTTGTCTACATCCATAATATGATCTCCTTTCCTGAGCTTTCCACTTGTACAGATTGAAGGACTGGTCTTGTAGCAATAATTTCAAAGGAAATGTTTACTGAATGGTATGGGGTGCATGTTGCTTAATATTTTGGGTTCTTTCTCTTTTAATGACCACCCCCCACCCTCATTCCATGGGGGACTATAAAACCAACCTCCCATTCTCTTATACATGGTTTAAAACATTTTTTTACCCACACGTGCCTACAGCAGTACTTTCTCCAGCTCCTGTGCTGAGGATGAACACATTGTTTGGAACAGTCTATAGTGTGTGCCTTAGTGTAAACTGTACTGGTTGCAGTGGTTTGACATTGCCTGAAATTCTGATTGGGGAGAGAAGGGAGGAAAGTCCCAGCAGAACTTGGTCTGGTTATGAGACCAGGATTTGCAGCAGCTCAACCTTCATTATGGGTTAAGGTGAGTACAGCTGATTGGAGGGTAGCTCATGCTATCCAGGGCTTTGCTAGATGTGGCATTACACAGAGAAGGTTGGGAACCATTCTCCTAAGGCATATCAAGTGCATCTTTATCAGACTTTTTCTCACAGTGCATCATTCTTCAGTAAAGTAGCCAGAGCAATCATTTCACAGAAAAACTATAATTGCAGTTACCCTTTTTGTGAAGCTTTGCATACTCTCTGAAGCATGCGCATTTTGAATGTGTCAGGTCATCTACCTGGGGGGATCCCAAGCAGCTCAAGCTGCTTCATGTCTTGCATTACTTGAAGTTACTATTTATGACTTTGCAACTGTCTTGATGTCAGTGCCACGCTATAGAGGTTTAAAGTTGCCGCTCTAGGGAGTGCTGTATTTCTGACATTTCCTTCCTTTCCTAGGATCTTC
Organism: Strix aluco; assembly: GCF_031877795.1. NCBI lineage: Eukaryota > Metazoa > Chordata > Aves > Strigiformes > Strigidae > Strix > Strix aluco. Next base: position 23,893,997 of record NC_133942.1, on the reverse strand, counting down.
TCTATGGAACCCCTTCTCTCCCTGTCTCTCTCTCTCTCTTTCTCTCTCCTTAAACCCAGCCAGCCTTCAGCCAAGTAGCCCTGCAGGGCCAAAGGAACATTGTGCACCCTTAACTGACAGTTGCTTTGCCTAATGCAGACAAACTGGTGTTTGGGATATTTGATCAGCTTCAGGACACAGACTGTGCAGATTAGTACTTTGTAATTAGTTGTTTATAGCAGTGCAGCAACACTGTATTGGTTTTGGCTGCATTCAGGAAAACGGTTTTCTTTCATTTGAGAAGGGGGGAAAAAAAGCTCATCATGTTTTTTACTTTCCTCCTTTTTTAGATGAGCTTTAAAAAGATGCTACTTTTCATTTACTTTCCATACTAAGTTTCCACCTAGCTCTATTAACATATAACGAAATTAGTTTTGAAAGTTTGAAGGCAGCTCCCTTCTTAATTCATGAAATATAAGTGCCATGAATACAGTTGGAAAAGTGACTCCTAATTCTGTTGTGCTTTGCGGTAAAATCTGTAGAATAGCCAAATAAACAATTTAGACTTAAAGAAAGAATGTAGGCTACTTCTGGAACTCAGAGCAGATTTTGTTCTGGTGTAATCTGTAAGAACTTCACTTAGTTCTGTAGTAGTAAAAAATCTGGTCTTTTTGTAACATCACATAGTTGGAGTTTTTCCATTTCGCTTAATCTAGATTTTCAGGGATGTATGTGCCTAAACTTCATTGTTATTGCTGATTTAAGCATTGCTTAAATACAAGCAGTGTGGTATGTAGTCTGCATGAAGATTGCAGTGACCTTTCTTTTAATAGGGTCCAGCAAGGTGTTTATCAAACTTTCTCAGTAAGCAGCAATTAGATAACCATTTCACAGAATAATCTGTCATAAAACCCTTATTGCTATAAGTATTGAAGATTTCCCCACACCTTTGGTACAACATTTGCAATAGATTTGAATGGGGTTTGCATTTGCTGTGTATAAGAAAAGTGATGTTTACTGCCTGTACAAGCCTCCAGAGAAACATTCTGTGTAGTTCTAATTCAAACTAGACCAGCTGCACAGATAAATCATAATGTAAAAATACATCATTTCTATTAGAATATTTTATTGAAATGAACAAAACTAGGTATGCTTCCCTTCATGAGTTTCCCTTAAAAATGCTGAATTTACTATAATTAGTTTTGTTCTCTACAGAAACAGTCATTTAGTGGTAACACTATTAACCAAGTGAAATACAAATTACAAGTGACATTTATATGATCATAATCACTCCTTCCTGGCTGCCAGGAATATTTTTTCAGAGAGGAACCTGCATTTTTGCAGATGGCATGAAAAAAAATGAAGCTTGCAGAATACACCATTATTCCTGTGAGGCCATCAGTTCGTTAGTTGAGGCAGCCAAGTCTTGACGAGCTGCAACTGATCAGCAAATGGGAAATGAGCAGGAGTATAAATTCCCAGCAAACTGAATCATTAACATTTGCTGCCTGCATCCTGGAAACACAGTAAATCAAAAGTGTCATGATATATCAAGACAAAATATCATTACTAATTGGGATTAATTTGCTGCTGTGGGATTGCCGACCTTTGCTGAAAGAAAAAAACCCAACACTGCTCATTAACTCTTGTTACTTAATTTCTTTTTTCTTTTTCTTTGAGGATCTAGTAATATTTCTGGATACAGGCTCTTCTAAAAAGTACTGTTCTTGTTGCATTTTTCTGTTTTGATGGACAAATATGGTATTTTCATTTAAGAAATAACCTTCTTGAGGATGTGTATGTGGAGAGGGAGTATTAGATAACAAAGATGAAATTTTGTATAACCTTAAGCAATGTTAGCTTGACTTTATTGGTTTTTTTAATTGTGGAATGGAGGAAGATCCACTGTCAGCTTCATTGAGCGCTTGTTAGTGTTTCCCAAAATGCTCACTGATATTTCCAAAACTTTCTGAAGTGTTCTCCTCTTAAAGCATGCTGCAGCTGCAAGCGCCTCCTGCCTCTCTTCTGAGCGACTGGAGCAGGGAGATGCTGGAGGGGCAGCTGAAGTCCACTACAGTCTTCAGCCAACTGCTACAGAGAGGCCTGGGGAAATGCTCACTGATGACAGAGCCTGTGCATGCCTGGTGGGAAAGCATGAGTGTAGAACAGGCTCACAAAAAGGCCAGTCCTCTACCCCATGGTTTACTGATACACTGGTGTAAGATATCATGATTTGGGTTTATTTTTAACTCCTTTGATGGCCTCCATCTTGTATAACTAGAGACAAGATGGGCCTCGAACAGGAAAGATGGGATTAGACCAGGCTCATAGAAGTTGTGAAAGCATGTTACTCTTCTGAAAAGATAGCTCATGTGGCTGAGCAGGGTGTGGCATGACGGTCATGTGTGGACAAGGTGTTAGGCTGCCCAGTATTGCTAATTACATAGGAGTATAGTTTGGGTCAAAAATTGGCCCAACATGGTTGACCCTCTTTTGGCATGCTCCATCCCTATTTATGTTAAGGAACCAGGAGTAAGAGAGGAAGAAAAGTGTGGCTACAAACAGAGCAGCATACCTGAGAATGGAGATTTCCTAACCCATCTACTACCACCACTACATTTCAGATCCATTTTGCTCCAGTTATCATCTCTGTCAGCCTACCTGCAGAAAAGAATTAAGTGATTGCCACAGGCTTGACTATTCAGGTTTCCCACATCCCATTTTCCATCCTTGTGCTCGTGTATCTAGCTCTGATGCCATCCCTAAAAATGTTCTTATGCTGGTTCTCTCTGAGAAGATAATGCATAGGCAGTTAAACTGACAAAATAATCCTCTTGCTCTTAACACCATTAGGCATTTTGGTGACTTTCAATGTGAAGTCACCATATGCTTGAATCCTTCCCTGCTGATGAGTTGCTCCCCAGATCTTCCTTAATATGTCCCCAAGCTCTCACCAAAGTGTAGTTAAGCATCTATTTAGTCTGCCAGGTTTATGCATGTTCTTCATTAATTTCAGATGCTTGCCCCTTTGTAATGATTTCTTGACTCTCCTACACAGGCTAAATCATTATGTCCCTGTAAATACAGGACAACATGAAGTTAGTATAGAGCTCCATGACTGCAATGAAAGTAGAGAATGGTACAATTGTAACATATTTCTCATATGATTTAGGGTTCTAATCTTGTAACCCTCCTCTCTCTACTGTCTCAAAATATAGTAACACAAAAGGCTTTTACCGCTTTCTTCCATTTCTCTTGGTCTGGGGTCATCACCCTGTGTTTACATCCAAGAAAGGTCATTTTTTCCTGTTATAAGCAATCCTCTCCCACCCTCTTTTTTTCTTTCTTTTTTTTTTTTTTTTTTCCAAGTAAGGGGAAAAGGTGAATTGTATGCAGAGATCAAACAAGCACACAATAAACTGATATCCCCAGGTTTTGCATTGCTAAGACAATGTTACTAGAACTGTTATATTGACTGTAATAATCCAAACGTCCACACTGACACTAAAAAGGGAAAAGGACAATGGTCTATAAATAATTAAGAGAAAAGCTCCCATTTCAGCTTGAGACATGTTACCACCAAAATTGATAGGCCAAGATCAGTCTGAGTTTTGCACAGAGCTCTCCTTGAAATAATATTCCCTTGTTCAGAGAAGGGGACTAAGCACAGCTTTGGTGTAAAGCTAATGCCATAACCAGTGAGGCTTGTATTAACTATTGCCTGTGTAGGCTCTGACTTGCAATTCTGTGGCTCTGTCTTGTAACCTCACTTAGCTACCTCCACAGTGGTGTATGCAGGAAATAAAAGAAATGCCAGGCTGGAGAAGAGTTCTCCCATGGCAGAAGTCAGTCGGGCCAGTACACACATGCTACAGTTTCTTGCAAGAACTATAGAGGGGGAATGTTGGCTAGAAATTGAAAGACATATATGAGAAATACAAGAAGGTACTATGACAGTTTGAGGCCACTTATAGTATTGACCTCTTATTTGGCTGTGCCTTCAAAGGATGCAAAAGAGTGATGTGGGGTCTTTTTCAAGAATTCTCAAGAAGGCTGTACTTACGTGAGTGATACATTCAGCCAGGAAAAAAGAAAAAAAGTTTATTAGGAAAATAAAAGTCCACAAATCAAGCAGTGTGGTGGAGAAAAAAGCAGCTTTCTCTGACGTTTGCATATTTGACTGTGGTGTGAATGATACAGTGTGTGTTTGGATGACACTGCTGTTCAGAGGGCAGTGAGGTTATCAAAATAGAAGACAAATATTAAGAAATTCTGTGCTTCTATCAATGATTAAATGAAAACAAAACAAAAAAATCCCCTCATTATGAAGTATTGCATTATACTTATGGCCCAGCTCTTGCAACTCATTTGTTTAATATGTATATAGGATGGCTTCAGATGCATGACAAACTACCAGCTTGCCTACTGACCTCAAGCTGACTTTATTAACACCATCATTAAAAGCACATACACAGTATTCCATGAATTTAAAAGAAAGAAGCTGCTTTAATTAGTGTAACAGCTTAAAGTTCCCAGTACCTAACTTCAGATTCAGTCACCTGAAGTGTATCAAGACCTGTAGGATGGCTTACTTGAGATACACAGTCAAACCCTCCAGTGTGCCCTATTGTGCTTTTGGGTTCAGGTGCAAGTAAAGGGATGGCTATGGATTAGAAAGATTTTATTAAGTAACATCAATTACAATTTAACTGAGATGATAGTTCTTCATTAAATGTAACACAGTTTGTTAAAGTGGATGATTTATACCATGGTTGTGACTTTCAGTTTTTCCCCTGGATCACCTAAAATATAAATACATATACACATATGTATATATTCACATTATTATGATGAAGTAGGCTATTTAAAATCCTTGTCTGCCATGGACATTCTTCTTCCTTTCACCCAAGCATAGCTGTTGACAGATATAATTACTTCTTCAACTGATTTCTGCTGTATCAAACAATGGCAGATGACAGCCGCTGAAAACTGCTCTGGGCTGGGAAGAGTTCTGGCATAGCAAAGCCTTATCTGTCTGCTCTCACTTTGCCAAGCTTCAACTTTCAGAAGCTGTTGCTGAAAAAGGAATCTATCCATTTCTAATGTAGTCACCTTGCCTGTTTGAGCAGCTTGTCATATTGCACCTAATATGTTAAGATGACTCTTTGCAGAGTAGTTCTACTTGGACCCCTTCAGCTTATGTACTACCTGAATATTCTGGTCTTCAGACTCTGCATTTGCATCATCTCTCTTGTTGACCTTGCTGGCCTCTTGCAACTACCATGTTATTCTCAGTCCTGGTTTTTTTCAAATCAGAAATTAACAATTTATGAACAAAAGATCCTTCATGTGTTGGTTTAATGCATCTTCCCTTTCTAACTTGAAACAGTGCAGAGTTTTACATTGATGCCATTCTTGAAAGCTTCATCTCTCAAGTGGAGCTCCCTGGTTCATTGTTTTTCCTACATTGCTAAAATTGGTTCAGGTGGTACTGCCCACTCTTAGTGTTCCATGCTGATATCTGGCCAGTTCTAATCAGGAATAGCAACCACTGAGATATGCCATGTGAAAGTGGAGTCACAGGGATGAACTCAGACTTTTAACCACTTAGGAAGTGTGTCTATATTTTTTATAAATGAAGAGAAACACTACTTTATCATTATGACTCCTATTATTAAGGAAAAGACCCCTATAAAAAACATGGGAATCCAGCTGATAAATTGAAAAGTAACAATGAAAATGCAGGTATTGATGATTGTGTAAGATAAACTGAAAGACAGAAACTGTGGGGTTTTTTTCCTAATCCTCTGTTGTTAATAAACTTTCATGTTTCTACCTTTAAGAAGCTCTGGTAAATAGTTTAACCAACAAAATATAAAGATTTTTAAATCATTGCTCTTTTAACAAAATGACCAATGTAAGAAAATACAAAAGGGAAATTTTTCAGAGATCACTGTGTGTGCATACATTACAGTATGCAGAGAGCAGCCTCCTAGAAACTGAATGGATTCACATTTAGGACTCAGCACATAAATGTGAACAATTATGTAGTTCTCGATGGTAAAAATTAATTAGTGCCAAACGCAGCATACATCTTGTCTCCTAGCAGAAGGGGAAAAGTCTGTCTTTTTTTTCTCCATGACACAATGCAGAGGAAGCCGTGCAAAATTTCAAGAGTTTTCCTGGGCACCACAGTGAGTGCAGCACTGAGTTCCCCAGCTTGCTTAAAGATGATGGAATAATTAGCTGAGTACAGAGAAAGACTCCACCAATAATTACATTCACTAAGCAGTCAACATAAAATGCTTTTGATTTTCTTATAATGTTTTCTGGAAATTCTTTCTGAAAAGCAAGACAGAATTAAATCTCCTGCCTAAGATATTTTTTTTCTTTCTTTTTTTTGTGCAGATGAAGAAATGTTTGTTTCCTTAGAAAGATTAGGGTTTGCCCTGCCCTCTGTTACTGGGTTGCATATGGCTCCCTTTATAAATTGTATTCAAAGGAAGGATTCTTCTGGCAAGCATTTTACACCTCCAGCTGTCACCACAAATACTGTAGAGTCATTCATAAAGCAGTTCATGAATGAATATAGGGGGATATCTTCTATCCCCACATTCATAGCAGATGAGCACCAGGAAATGAAAGCAGGTTCATCTACTGAAACTTCCCAAAGGTTCCCCATGGTGGCATATCCCCTCTGTTAGAAAAGAAACAATTATTTTTTTTTTTCCCCTTCTTTATTTACATAAAATGAAGTTAATCCATAGAGGATATGAAGTTAGGGGCAAAATGAGTGTCTAAATCTGAGTTGATCACACATTTGTAAATTAATAATTTTTAATATATTTCAATAACTTTTAACAATTACTTCTGAATACAAGATTGCATTGTTGCACTCAGAAGCCCTATCTGAAAAGTACTGAATGTAATGCTTACTAAAAACACACGTACTGAGTATTCGTCAGATTAGGCTTCTAGATCCAGAAAGTTGCACTGGTACATTGATTTTTGCACACTTTCAGCCAAACAAGTGGCTTGACCTTTCTAAGAGCATCTTCCTTTTTTCTTCTCCATTTGGCACACTCTGTAACTATCTACGTACACACCAGTATATTTGTACTTACATAACCACATATAAATGTGTACGTATAGGTGTATGTATATATGTGTTTATACACAGTACCTATTAGTATTCAAGTCAGTTGTTACATCATTTTATTTGCAATGTATTCTTACAGCCTTAAAGGATACTTCAGTGCACCAGCTGAAACTCACTGAAAACCTTGATTTCTTCCTTTGAAAATACAAAGTTGCCATTCATTTTTCAATTGCTTTAGGTCAAAGCTACACAAAGGAAAAGGGCAGGTGTTAACAAGAGGGAACGTGCTACAGAGCAAGTAATTTTTTTTGCAGTATCTTGTCACAATGCTTTCAACAGAGCTATTGTTTCAAGCACAAAGCATTGCCAGGAAGATGCAATAGATCTGATAATATGGTTTTGGTAGTACTTTTGTTTCTGCAGCTGTATCCCAAATGGAGCATTTAAACATTATGATCAGAAGTAAAAATACTCATTTTCTATAAAGTAATGAGAAGTTTGGGTTTTTTTATTGTTAACTACTTAAGGAGTGAGCTAACTTGAAGACATATTAGTAATTGCTGGCCTTTAAAGCACACTTGTAAAGTTTTGGCACTAGGCTGAAATTGAAAAGAATTTTAGAAGTAGGCAACCAATTTTATCAGAGCATTTTATGCACACACACAGAGACAGTGCTTTCCTATTCAGTGAAGTGCTTATGCATGCTAAATGTAATGCATGTTGAAGTGACCGTAAGTATATTCTTCTTTGTTGGTTTTAGGAAAACATGGTGGGGAAAAATGGTGAGGAGGTATGAAGGGGATTTTGGTTGTTTTGTTTTTTGTTTGTTTGTTGAGGGTGGGGGTGGTGTTTGTTTAGCTTGATAACCAAGGTAGTTTCAAGCCACCAGGCAGTTATCTTTATTAGATGAAAATCTTTGAAAAAATCAAATTATAGTTCAGCCTAAACAGCAAAGACATTTCAGGTCCACATCTTCTTGATTTTTGAGTTGGAGTTGGTTGAGTGGCAGAATTACTTTGCTGATGTTTAGTCCATAACACATTAGACTTCTCTGAATTTTGAAAGCTTTGCCTGGAATTTATGTTCAAAAATCCTATTGCACAAGGACTTTTCCAGCAAGTTTCCATTACGTTCTGTGGTAACCATATGGCTAAGCCTTACACAATTAGGTGCAAGTTTATATGTTTTTCAACACTGTTACCTGAAGACCTGACATTTCTAGTGACTTGTTCAGTGCAGTAAGGTCAGGTAATTCTGGTGTTTAGGTAATACATACCTCTCTGTTTCTAAGGAGAAAAGATCACATATGGCATGTTGTTAATGGAGCTTCAGCATCTCTAAGTGCTGTGGTTTATCCTAGTAAAGCTGTTGCTGGTTTAGGTCTTGCTGTTGCTGTGGGTCTTCCATTTGCTTTTTAAGTTTCTCTTTCACAGTACGTACCAGATGAATAGTGGGCTTCAATAACTTCTTATCCTCTAGAAATTGAAGAGTCACTCATGGCTTAGCAAAGTCACAGAAGTTTTACCATTATTTTTACTGATTTTAATTCTCACTGGAAGACATCAAAGGGTGTCTCCTTTGGTTTTACAAATGAAAACAAACCAAAAAATAAGAAAGGAAGATTAGACTAGCTAATCTGTCTTTGGTTGCTGGAGAACATAAAAATCTTTATGGTGAATGTACATTTTGAAGTATGTCAGCTACTTGAAATTCTTTATGTATGGTTTAAACCTTTTACTTGTATAATGTAACCATTGTACAATTTGCTTATGATATTAATTTGCATTCATGTCTAATGCCTTGCTATTTAGTTCATTGTTGTCACTGGTATCTTTAAGTAAAAATCAGGAGCTCTGAGTGTAGATGGAAATGTTCATTGTGCAGTAGCAGTACATTAATATTACCATCAAAAAAATAGATATTAGCATTGTAGAATATTCTCCTCTTCAGAAAGTACAGTGTAGTCCCATTCTTTTGTGTCTTTTGTCCTATATTGTCCTTACATCAGGTAATAAGAGCTCAAATTATTGTTATGACCTTCAAATGGGGCATAATTTCATACACCATAGAAAACAGTAAATGACAATTTTCTCCACATTTTGAGATATTCATATTACATTTCTGCCAACCGAAGATCATTTGAGGGACAAATTGCTTTTGCAAATGTATTTAACACTGGATAATATAAACAAGAATGTACCTCTGTTACTCTCCTGGATATGTTTGATCAGTCTATCAAATATACAAGCATGCATTTTAAAGAGAGCAGAGTCCGTAGAATAATCACCTGCTTTTGCCACAATATTTAATGAACTTTCATCAAAGTTTGGCTCATGGTAGCTACCCAGAATGAAATTAATATGATTATCCTAGTTTTGAAATTAAAGTTCCTAGCTCAGCTGCTTGAGTAGCTTCACAGAAGTAGAATATTTTAAGTTACTGGTACTCTTTGGAGATGAGCTTGTAGGTAAGACAAGAATACCAAGAAGGGAGCAAATATGCCCACATCCACCACTAGTTGCTGTCTGTGAAGAAATTGGCTCCCAGCTCTTCCATAGTGAATGCAAGGTGCCCAGAGAAAAAGGAAGGGCATCCAGGAGGGGAGAACTAGAGAATTATCATCAATTTCTGCAGAAAAAGGGAAAAAAACTTAACCAAGATATTTCACATTTCCCAGAGTGTCAGTGCTGTTAATGCAGAGAGGGCTGTTCTTCAGGCTTTAGAGCATATAAATCATATATTATTGATAAAAGGGATTTATTTTTAATTTGTTAAAAGGGTCTTTTTGTGCTCTGATGTGCTTTTCATTGAGCATGTTAATTTTTCATTATTGTTATATATGTAGCTCTGTTGTATCAAGAGGGAGTATTTTCTACTTTGACTTCTGAGCAAATGAGAATGGAGAATGCTGCTGCTATTAGTAAATGTGATGCTAAGGATCTGGCTTCCCCAAAGGCAATGTCATTAATGGTGAATCCTAATTAGATACAAAAGTGACTTGGAAAACTCCCTTCAATAGGTGAACGGTTCTGGTCAATGCTGCTGCACGGGTGATGCTGTGATTCCAGGCAGTCCTATCTGGTGTGAATAAATTCCCCTCTATTCCCACAGTCCTAGCAGTGTAGGCTGTTAGATATTTATGTCTTTTATATTTTCCTGCATAAATACTCATGATCCAGTATCTTAAAAGTAGTCTTCCTTCCTAATATTGTTTCATTTTCAACATCTTCCTCTTCACAGGGAAGACAGTGTTCCTTTTGTTATCCCATTTATCACCTTTGTAGGGTGGTTCCTTTATCTCCCTTGTTCTCAGAGATAAGTGTTTTAAAATGTTGACTTCCTTTTACAGTTTTAGTCAGCGGCTTGACTCAAGGCATGAAAAAGTTTTTGGTTTCCTGGGAGTCAGGCTAAAAGGTCAGAACTTTATACAAACTCACAGTTGTGCTTAATATTTTGGCATAATCTTGAGTATGTTTTTAGGGTTTTTGGGGAAATATATTTGGAAGAAGACCATTTCCTAAAGCCTACCAAGGAATGCAGATAATGCTAAGCCACTTGTCTGTGTTATGGTCAACCCTGTAGCAACAATGTCTGTTCTCACTCATTTTTTTTTCCATATTCTTTGTTGTCATTTTTGTGAAAAATGTACCAGGGATCCAGATGGAAGAGTTATCATCAGTGGCCTTGCAGTTAAGCTGCTAATTGCAGTGGAGAAATCTGAACATTTTGAATAGATCTATGTTGTTATGAATTTAAAACTTGTATTTAGCTCCTGTAATTCCCTGAGCTCAGATTTTCTAATGAACTAACACTTAATGTAAGGATAAATTCTCATCACAAAGCACAGCTCATAACTGTTTAAGTTCAGTTTATGGTCTGTTGATTGGCTAAGACGGAGTTAATTGAAAGTAATTATAAATAGACAATTTGCAAACCATGAAAAAGAAAATCACAGTGAAAAATTAAGCCTCCATGGTACAATTCAGTGAGTCTTATGGTTGGAGGAAAGAAACGATAATGCAAACATAATTCCTCAGCTATAATATTCTTCCCACTATTATTATTTGAAAAATAAATGCAAACAGACACAGCACTTTCTACTGAACATCAGGTCCTGTTGCCACTATATCTCTCTTTCTTCCTTCCTAGACTTGCCCTAAATGGGATACCATAGTCTGCACCCAAAGCTACCACTGGAAAAACACAGATCTCTTTTAAAAAAAATTTCTTTCAATGTAATCATGTTAATATCACCTAGGGCTCATGTCCTTGTTTATTTAAGGTAGCTTTTTGGAATTGCTTATTCCAATGGCAGAGTGTGTTTGGATTAGGAATGGTGATGTGCGCTTATCTCACAGTGCAAACAGGCTGTGGGTTGTTCTTGGAGAGGCATTTGTCCATTATAGGATTGGGCAATTCAGGGGGATCAAAACGGAATGAGACACGTAGCTTGACACTGTTTATGTGCGCAGCTTGAGAGAGAATAGGATCTGGTGCTTATAGTGCTATACTGAAAACCAGTGAATGTGTGTTCTGCCGTGAACCCCGGATGAAACCTTTTCCAGATTGCATAATTTCTCATTCTTTCTCCTTATCTTGACCTGAAAGCTTTAATTTTTAAACTCTTCATTAATGGCATTGCCTCTGTCTGTTGCTATGATATTGAGATGCCCACAGCTTGGATTTGGCTGGAGTCTCTGAGAATTGTGTAAAGTAAATAATTCTACTGGAGAAGAGGAAGAGAAGATGACTCCTGTCATCTAGTTGTTTGTAAAGCTCCAGACTTAGCCTCAGTGTGATAGAAAATAAAAATGAATATAATGGTATGGGGCAAGTAAACCAATGGCATAAAGGCCTATCTAGACTCCAGTACTTACTACAGAAAACACTTCATTATCTATATACTTACTTACTCTATAAAGTGATTTTTAAAAGAGCTTTCTACCCATTCCCGCTCAGCTTTTATGTTGACTATCAAAACATCAACATGAATTTTAATTACATAAGACTTGCATGAAATCTTGTGGGCACTTGTGTCACTACTTTCATCAAAAGTCATGAAAAATAGAGAGAAATTTTATTAACAATGACCAGCTACCCAGATTTCTACAGAACTGCATAATGTCATGGTTTTCCTACAACAAAGATACATTCCCAATTAATCTATTAGCTTTGATATCACACAGATCCCAAAGCATTGGCTTACTTCCATGGTTGTTCCCAGAAACATTGCTGCTTCTAAAAGAAGCAGTATTAGTCTACAAGAATAATATAAAAATTTAGGAACATCTTTTTAACTGCTAGCCTATCAGTCTGACCTTAAAGAAAACAACCTTACATTCAGAAGAGCTCCCTCAGTGGACTCTACATATCTGGAATTGATAGAAAAACAATGGATTTTGCAGACTATAAGACAGGGTTTTTTGCAGATGCATTCGGCTTGTACCAGCAGTGAGCCCAGAGCCAGAGATATTCTGTAGGTGAGATCAGACCTCTAATTGTAACTGCAGAGTACTAATGGAGATCTTTGGGAATACTTGCAACAGCTCCTGCGTTCATCTGAAAGTATTTATTTATAGGCTTCCACAACTGAGAGCTTTGCATAACCCTTCCCTTTGTGAGATGTGTCCCTGTGTTGCTGTCTCACTACCTTCCCCCTGCTGTCCTCATACGCAAACAAGTATTCCCAGAAAAGGAGTTTTGCACTTTATAGACTCTAATCAAAACCACACTGTGTAAATCAGTAAGTTGTATATATACCTTTAGAATTTAATTTCTTTTAATCTTTCTTCCTTCTTGAAGCCAGTGGAGGATATGTTTTGTAGTACCTGTGTCAACTAATCATTTAAAGGCAAAAATCCAAACACTGCACTTCAGAACATTTCAAAAGCTTTGTATTATGAACTTTCTAAAAAATGAATCTTACAAGTAAATTGCATGATATGAGGAAATAATGTAATTGCTGGAGTGTACCAAGACTGATTTTCAGAAATGTAAATAAAAATAGAGAATAGGATCTGCCTAGCTGTGCTTGGCCCTATTAACATGGGAGCTATTACTAGCAAATAAAGTGTGTTCAAGAATACACAGTTCACACCTAATTTAAAACCAGATGCTCATCAAAGTCTATGAGGATATTTGTATAAGTAAAAGTAAAAACAGCTGAATGAATCTCATATTTCTTTCTTTCTCTTGTTAAATATATTGATGAAATATATTTATATATCTTTTCCTTTTTATGGAATAACTGTTGTAAGTTGTTTCATTCATGCTGGTAGAATTTGGTCTTCTGTTTTATCAAATCTAGGCTGCTTTTTTATCTTCTGGTAAGTATTGTGGCAATTTTCTCTTTAACAAAGTTTCCTTGGGCAGCTGAAGTTCATGATGAATGGAGGGCTTAAACCTACCAATGTTTGTAATGCATAGCATGGACAATCATTATATGTAGACCCGGTCAAAATTATTTGGGGGGGGGTGGTGGGGGTGTGTGTACTATTAATAATAATTTTGCCTGAAAATGGGGAGTATTTCACTATGACCACATTTCTCTTTCCTATCTTAATTTAGGACACCCTAACATTGCAATTAATCTGCATGTGACACCTAACAACAGCTGTGGTTTGTGTAACTCATTCTGGGATCCTTGTGTTGCTTGCTAGTTTACATCTTCCATGATCCACCAAGGTCTGCACTTCAGCTAATTCATAGTGTGTCCTGGGTGACTAAGGGGGCATGTCTATGCAGCTATGTCAGCACGCTACTGAGCACTTGACTGAGATTTACTATGCTGAACACTCACGTAAAAAATACTCACATAATGCAGAAATTCTTAGTTTCATCAAACTCTGTAACAAACACATCTAAAATACATATTGTGCAGGATATCTGGCCAGCTTTGGCATTAGTTTGCATCACCAGAACATAGATGTTTCAAGAGAGAACCGTTACTGTTATGAGAACTAAATAAGGACTTTGACAATAGCTCACTCTTAGGAAAGTATATAGTGATGTACATTAAGGGATGATAAGAGGCATTTTACACCATCTAGAGATTAAAAATGTGGGTTTAAAGCATCAATCTGCAAATAAAGCCATCTAATAGCAAGTAAAATGAGAAAGGTGATAAGAGTGTCATGATTCATGGCATGAGCCAACTGCATTATGAATGATCAATGAACATTATCATCAGAACAATGTCATATTCTTACAATTATGGTGCATCGTAAATGCAAATATAATTGCTTTGTATGTAATGAAATACAAAAGCCACATTTAAATAATAATGTTAAAGTTGTGATCCAAACTGGCAAAACCTTGAATAGTCAATAGACATGATCTCATTCTTAACCTTTTCACTGCTGTCAAAACAGAAATGGATTTGAAGAAAGTGTGTTTATGAAACATCAGGGTTTTCTGGTGATATTGGAAATGTATGTTTGTTCTTAGTAGATGGGAGGCCAAAGTAAATAGATATAATTTCTTCTCCTCTTTTTTGAGGTCGTCTTATTGATTTTGCAGTTGCTTCTGTGTAGCTTGGAGAAGAGGTGAGCCAAGTTATAATACAATTGATTATGTGGGGGGGAAAAAGAGACTGTAAGAATTACAGTGCGGAAACAGAACTAACAGTAACAGAAATGGTAGCAGACACCAAAAATCACTGTTATACATCCAGTGAATTTCTTCTTTTAATTCTTCATATGAGTGCAGACCATCGTACTGCTAGAAATGGATAAAGTGATATTTCAATTGTTAGTCTATCACTTACTCAAATTGTGGAATGGTATACAGGAGTACATACACTCCATAACTCGTCTAGTTCTGCCACATTACCCCAGTGGGGAGGCTGTAAGAGCTGTAGTTTTCATGCACTTCTTTAAAAAGCCATTGTACGTGTTTCTAATATTAGCCAGTGTAAATAAACTACAACATGGAGAGGGAGATGCAGTCAGCTGCGCTGAGGCCAGGTGTATTCCATTCCTTTTGTTTAAGGAGCATAAAGATGTAAGGAACATAGCACGATGAAATCTTGGCATCAGTGGAATCAACGGCAAAGCTGATTTTAATGGGATCAGGAATTCATCTTAACAATCATTCCTTAATGGTACTCTCTTGTGGTGGAGTTGCAATGTAACTTTGCAAATGTTGATACTGTGGTTCTTTGCATTCCTCAAGTCATTGTGCATTCCTCTTTCCTGGTTTACCCTGGTATTTTGATATAAGTATAATGTAATATCCCATTTGAAGGTAGAAATACATAATTTTTTAGGAAATGGATGCTATAATGGCTTAGAACTCCCTGGTTTCTTGACATAGCCAGTTATTAAAGAAGGTCAGATTGCCTCAGCTGGTTGAGGACTGGCAGCTGCTATATTCATATCATTCAGCAGGAGAATAATGATGTCATACTTCAAAACATATATTTTGACAGATTGTCTAGGAACTGTAGCATTACAAAGTTCCCATCTGCCTTAAGTGGCTCCAAATACAAAAATACCATAAGTTAGTCTCTACTCATTGTTATGGATTTTAACAGGGATGTTGTATCAAAATATTTTACATGTAAATATTTACAAGCCTAGTGAAGGGCCAAAGCACTAAAATTATCAAGGATTCTCCCTAATCTTCTATGCATAAGGGTCTTTAAAAATGAACAAAGTCTATTATCACCTAATGCTATAAGAGGTGACATCGGTGTAATTTTCATGTGCAATCAGAAATGAGTAGAACGCTGCCTGTTAAAAATAGTTAATAAAGAAACAGAGCTGTGATGGCTGGGCTGCCTTTCATGGCATCATTGCAGTATGTTAAATTGTCTAAAAGTCTCCATGAAACTCTGCATGAAAACACTTGACCCTTTATTATTATTAAAACTTACTGGATTTTCAGCATGTCAATGGCTGAGCTGGAAAAAGCAGTTAAGTTTCCTGGCATGAAGATAATACCTCTATCTATAAAGTACAAGGAACATTAAGACTGCATACGGTAATGAAGTGCTTGACCTTTTTAGTCCTACAGTTTCCCTAAGTTTATAATTCTAACATTAATAAGAGTTTTGTCATTACCAAGAATATTTTATTTCTAGGCAACTTTAGTTTGGTTTAGAATGTAGCCATAAAATATTAGAAAGTTTTCATTCCTATAACTGTACTCTAATCATGTGATTTACACATCTCTTAATAGGCAATTTCTGTTAATAACACTTCCTTAAATTTGCAAGGTGTGATTCAAAGCTGTCTGTGACTGGGATCCTGTGATGATAAAGAGATGAAAATTCCATAAATGCTTCAGTTATATATCCCAAAAAGATTGTGGGCTGAAATTGGTAGGTATTTAAAAAAACTGACATGGGTTAGGATTGTTTTATGGGACAAAGGCACCAGTTTCTGTATCAGAGTATTCTAAGAGGATCAGATTCTTCTAGGATGAAACTGTTGAGAGACATAGATATGAGTGTCAAGGCTAGAGTTATATTTAAAGACTTAATAGCCTACAGAGTATATAGTTAAGGTGTCCATAAAAAGCAGTTACTGCTGATAAATGAAAAAAAAAAAGTCTCAGCATATTGAATCATCATATCTACAAGATACAAAGCATGGGACTAGAAAGATCTGCATTTTCAGGTTCTGCCCACTAGCCAATTATGTCACGAAAGCTATACGCGTATCAAGATCTACCTTAAACCTAATGAGGTTTTGCATGGTCCTGTTATTGGATTGCTTGGGTATGGGGGTGTCACAGCTCTGATACTGTCTTCAAAGTTAAATGTTTGTAAGAGATTTAAATCTACTTGCTGTTCTACCACCATTTCCTTATCAGATCAAATAGTTCTACTTCTTTAGCAGTGTTAATCCCCAGTGTATTTAGAGAATATTATGATTTTCTTATGTTTCTGATTTGCTAGGTTTTGGTTAAGCCCATGTAGACTTATCTGAGCTAGCTGTAGAACTAGAAGCAGGACAATTCCAGGAGTGTGAAGCCCCAGGTTGTTACAGTTCTGCTCTCAGTGCCCAAGCTAGCACAGTATTGTTCCATGATAGGTAATGTGTTTAACATGGATGTTTACAGCTAATCAGAGTACATCTTTGTGAACTTTTGGTATAGATATTATTTATGTCATGTTCTTGTTATAACACACATCATATGCAGGCATGTTTCAGGCATTCAGGAACAGGCTGTCGTCCAGAAAGCTCACAGTCAACTGTCCTGATCCTGAGGGAAACTTAACAGTTTCTGTCATAGTGTTGGCTGATTCTTGCAGGAACCCAGTGGGACACAGATTTTTACCCTGGCAATACACACTGAAGGACAGATGCATCAACAGGCTGGGACATTAGGAATAGAAGCAAAAATACCTAAGGAAAGGAACTCGATTTTCTTTAGGTTTTTGAAAGAGACTTTTCAGAGGGCAATTGTATAAAAATAATAATTTTGGATAAGGGGAAGAGGAAATGTAGCAGAATGAATAATTGCCGTAGAATTATCAGCTTTTCAGAAGTTATATGACTAAGTGGAAACAAAAGTTCTTAATTCATGCATAATATACATCATATGCAATCATATGTGGTCTCTTTCACTCCTAATTGGTAGCAGATAGATGCGTGTGTGTAGATATTGGGTTTGATTACTTCTGTTGCACAGTGGCTGAGCTGTAGGCCCGTCAGGCAATCTCTATTCACTTTTTTTCTGTCAACACCTGTTTCTTTCTACCATCTCTTGACTTCAAAGATGAAAACTCATATGTAAAAAAAAAATAGAAGTTAGGAAATATAGAATTCAATCAACTCAGTAATTCCCAGTAGCAATAAAACATTTTGTGATTGTTCTCTCTCTGATATGTACTTCTCACTTACCAAAGATTTTTTTCCATGGGCACTTGCTTATCTTTATTAAAGGAGAGGAGGAGGCAGACTGTTCCCTTCACACCTCCTAATTTTCGGTGGCCCTCGGGGTGAGCATTATGCTCCCTGCACTCATAAGAAAAGGTCAACTTTCCACAAAATCACAGACACAAAGACTGGGGTTACAGTTGCACTAAGCATAAGCTGTAAGAGGTACACTTTTGTTACTCATGATTTTGTAGCTTGTGACCAAAAGCCCCATATTTCTGCATGCTTTAGAATCTTATCTGAAATACACCTGGTGAGCTGTAGGCATCTTGTTATACCAAGTTCCTCTAGACACTAGCAGGTCACCTACATTTTTGCCTCAAATTTCATACCATGTTATTTGTATGATGTGGAGTTAATCCTTGCTACATTTATCTAGAGTTTATATGATAGCACCCTTTCTTTCTTTTGACTTAAAGAACAAACAACACAAGGGAAGTATAAGTCAGCAGCTTTTTCTAGCAAATCCATGGCCAGCGAGGAAACACATCGGCTGAATTTAACATGTACATCTTGGAAACACGAAGCCATTTGCAAAGACTATAGAAATGAGCTTGTATTTAGGATGTAGCTTCTGGGGATGAATCCAAGTGCAAGCTTACACCAACTATTCGATACCCCTTTTCACTGCTTCAAACAGAGCAGTGTATCAAACACATCTGCCACCTCCTCACCGACCCCAGAGAAACAGATACTGCTGATAGGTTTGTGGTGGGTTTTTTTTCTTCTTCTACTCACATATTTTGTGTGTGTCATGCTTTACAGTATATGCTGATGCTTGACTACGAAAGAATCACTTGTGGTTTAACCCTAGCCAGCAGCTAAGCACCATACAGTTGCTTGCTTGCTCACTCCTCCCCCCGCAGTGGCATGGGGAGGAGAATAGGAAGAAAAAAGTAAGCCTCACGGATTCTGATAAGAATGGTTTAATAGCTAAAATATTTTTTAAAATAATAAAATATAATAATAATAGTAATGAAAAATAATATAACAAAAAGAAGAGAGAAATAAAACACAAGAAAAGACAAGTGATGCACGATGCAATTGCTCACCACCCCGTGACGGATGCCCGAGCAGCACTTCGACCCCAACCAAGTCCCCCCAGTTTATATACTGAGCATGACATTCTATGCTATGGAACATCCCTTTGGCTAATTTGGGTCATCTGTCCTGGCCGTGCTCTCTCCCAGCTTCTTGTGCACCCCCAGCTTCCTTGCTGGTGGTGGGGTGGTGTGAGAAGGCCTTGACTCTGTAAGCGCTGCTCAGCAGTAATGAAAATATCCCTGTGTTATCAACGCCGTTTCCAGCACAAATCCAAAGCACAGCACTGTACCAGCTACTAAGAGGAAAATTAACTCTATCCCAGATGAAACCAGGACATCACTGCAGCAAGCTTTTAAATTATATACAAATTGCAAAATTGGTCTATACAGAAAAAAAGTGTGTGTAAGTGCACAAAGGCAGATACATGCCATTGACTTCACAAAGCTCAAGCTTTTTTGTGGGTATGGTTTCTTTTGGGGGGGTTGGTTTTGGTTTGTAGATTTTGGAGGGATATTTTTTTGGCTGGGGATGAGCAGGAGTTCAGCAAGGTGAGCCCAAAATAAGCCTGAAACAGAATACCCTTTTCAAACTGTGCACCTTTAAGGAAGAACATATCGTGCATTCTCCTGAATTAGCGTCATTTTTCTCCTATCACATCCCATCCCCATTCTTCCTTGCTGCTGCTTCTGCTTCATCAGGATGACTTGTCTTGACTCAAAATAAGTTAGCTATCTTTGGGGCTGGAGAATCCCAGACAGCAAAGTGCTGCAAGAGAAAGTATTTGTGAGGCACCATAGGGTCTACATTAACTTTCTCTGAATCTATCACCTCCCACTCAGAGGCAGATATCGCAAATTGCCTATTAGTTTGCCCTTTATCATTTTATGCAATGACTTTTTTTTTTTTTTACATGGTCATTGCTGCTCAAATGCTGTTTTACACCTTTCAAGAAGTATTAGGACATTCTTATTCATCAGGTGTTCCAGAACTGGAGATGGCCTTTTTCCCCAGGGCTGGAGGGAGAAAGGTTTTGGTGTCCATAGTGCTGATGTTTGGAGGTACCTGAGAGAGAGAGAAGGGCTGTTCCTCAGTGTCAGATACTAAGGAGAAAAAAATGGTTTTAACCATTTTAAGTTGCCTATAACAGAAGTAGCGCTGCACTTCCACAAGAACCTGTGATTCAGATCATAAATCTGTAGTACCACTTTATAAATCATTCACAAAATATGCACGATGATTCATTCCTTTCCTTATGGAGAGTATTATGAGAGAATATGAAATAAATGCATTTTTAATAGGGTCTGATAGCAGGAGCATTGTCTCTTTGGGAGAGACTAAAGCACCAAAATAAACCTCTGCTTGCCCGTGTGTTAATTAAACTGGCCTACCTCCTTTGTCTCTACTTCCCTTCTACCTGTTACACTGATAATTGGCTGCTGGGACTTGGAAATGAAATTGGAAGCTAGTGAATGTTGTGAGGGATAGAAGAAACCATGTGTTCATGCATATTGAAGTGAGAGGGGGAGAGAAAGAAATGCCATATTCATATATTTTTGTGTAGTCTCTTATGAACTTCCTTTATCTTTCCTCTTTTCTTCTTTCTTGCTATTCCATAGTACTATGAGACAGGCTATTCTCCTGGTGTTCTGGGTTCTGCTATAGTCAAGAATTTTGACACAGAAGCTGGATTTTCAGCCTAGAGAGATTTGGGTGACTTAAAGTTAATCTGACCTAAAAGTATTTAAAAGATGTTTATCTAACCTCAGCCTATAAATCTCTTCAGCTTTTACCTATTGCTACTCAAGCTATGTATTGTGAGCTAGTACACAGACTGTATCTCCTGCTTCATTTGCCTTTTGGAGTTGGTATCCTTAAAGGTCATAGATTTGTGGATGTGCTTGGGTGATCTAAATGAAATAAATTGCACCCACAGCTATTTATGCACAAAGTTTCCATGGTTTTAGAAACTCAGGCCCCAAAACCTGGGTCAGTCTAAAGTACTGTGTTCATGATCCTGCATCCCCTTCTGTGTGATAGTTGTTTAAACTGACATAAATTTCAGGTCATGAATCTATACCATCATTCCATGACAGTGTGAGTGAGTCTTACTCCTTGGCATTGCTATTCATCAGATACAAGAGCTGTATCTAAATAGCCATAATCTTGTATAATACAACTAAAGTCAGTGAAGTAGTGAATCATCAGCACCTCTACCTCTGAAAACCAGCTGTCTTTGGCATGTATCTAGAAACACAGAAGTATTATCTACTGATGGTATTCTATCATTACTGTCTCTTCATTGGTTCAACTAACATCTGTATTACTCTGTCGGATATCTATATGCCTGACTCTGATATCGTATGCTTTTATTATTACTTTCTTTCAAGGTATTGAACTTCCAGGAAAAGAAATATTAAATTCTCCCATCATGATATGTTATTTGTGACTTAACTTCCATCCAACATTAAACAGCATTTTATGTCCTAACGCAGGCCCAAATCTGTATATTTAGTGCCTGATCTAAACCCATGAAAGTCTCCATGGAATTGGGATTCACGTAAGGCCTTTAATGCTGCTAAAATATACTACCTGATTGAAGATGTCTCTGAGCAGTAATTACTGAGGAGGAATTGCAGTGACTGAAGGCTGGGCAGAAACACCTGGGGTTCATTTGGAGCTACCGGAACATTCATTACTTATTGTGGGGAAGGTCTATACTCCCCAAGATACAGGCAGACTTAGATTTCATTGTTTGATGCAGTCTTTGAAAACGTATAGCAGATTTCTGTAAATGGATGAAGTTCTTAATTAAATGAGGTAAAGTATACTGCAATTGGCACAGCGACTGCTGTGCTGTTTTGTGAGCTGCTGTATAGAACTGGTTTTATCCTTCCCCATTTTTGATGCCAGTGTGTTTCAGGCATTTGCAAATAATTTTTCTGTCACAAAAGTTGCTGAGAAGGAGAGAGAGGATTAGTGAGGTGGGGAGGTTAGTATCTGAGGGGATGCTGAATTGTCATGGAATCGTAAGAAAGCACGTAGATGAAATGTTTCCTCAAAAAAATCAGCACTGAAACAGTTAACAGTGTGGGGAGGAGGGACCTCAGGGGTTTCAGTTAACAAACATTTGAGACAAATAGACTATTTTCTGCTTCCCAGGGCTATCTTTTCAAGCAGTGTGCAGACCATGGAGGAGAAAGCTGAATGAGTTTACATGCAATTCATGTTTTTGAGGTTACTCTTAGAGCTGCAGGATCTGGAATGTGCCTATAAATAAATAAGCAGTTTTATAGAATGATTTTGTGGCAAGGAATGAATTTTGCCCACAAGCTCCAGATGTATAGAATGAAGCACTACAACATGGTTAATCCTGACTTCATTCACAGTGTCATTTCCATAGGCCCTGGGACTATGCCACAGCGAGTACGAAAGATGTTCTTCCATGACACCAGTATTTCTTCATATCTGGAAGATACTGGTCTTTATTGTTCTGTAGCCTGTGGCTTACAGATTAACTCAAAGGAACAGCTATGTAAACATTACGGTTAGAGACTGGGAATAAAGGAATAACCTTCTCAGCCTCTGTGAAGGATTTACAGGGTGAGGCAACCTTTAGGAACTTAAGCTAGAAGGGAGTTCAGCTACCCCAGTCACCTCATGCTCTGACAAGGGCAAATTCCCTTATGAAGGTTTTGGGAGCAAACATTCATTCCTCTCTGAGAGGCTGCGAGACTGAATCACACATTGCAATAGCAAAAACCTGCCTTCAGGATGCCATCCAAATCCCTCACTCCTTAGGATAAAGCCAATATTTTACATGGTTATTGTGAATTTGTCTCAGATTTGCAAAATCTGAATCATCTAAGTTTTTCCTAATTTTGAATAGATTGATTGGTAAAGCAAAGTAAATCTAAGTAGTAAGTAATGTAAATAAAATAAGTAAACAATAATAAGTGAATGTAAGGAAATTTCAGCATGAATTCTCTGACTGCTATAAGCATTGCCCCCTGTCTTTCTAGTGCAACAATTTCTGTGCCTGACTGAAAAAACTGCATTTGGTTTGACCCTAAAGAATTCTAAAACAAGTTATAAGAAACAGGTGTAAGACCTCTAAAACTAGTTTTAATTCCAAAATAGGTGAAGAGCTATTAATTAAACTCTATTAGCAAACTGATGAAGCAGCTACTTTGCACGATAGCAGGAATGAATAAGTTGAGAAGATGGATGGTATAGGAGAAAAGAGTTATCTTATTTTAATCCTGAAGTCTATTTACCTGAAGTAATTTAAGAACACTAGTTTTAAAAGACTAAGAATTAGAAGTGAGTCCATTTTACAGAAGCTATGTCAGGAAGGAGCTAAGGAATTTTGCTCTTCTATTAGTAAATAGAATTAACTGACAATTGAATTTAAGAAGAGCTATTTTGCAGATACTGATCTAATTCCTCAAAGTTACTCCTTACTGAGATATATATAGGTGTGGAGGGTTTTGGTTGGGTTGTCTTGTTTCTTTGTTTTAATAAAAGTAACAATTTTTGGAGAAAACTTTTTTTTTTCACAAGTTTTGTTTTGGGTTTGGGGTTTTTTTGTTTGTTTGTTTGGGTGGGGGTTTTTTGAGTTGTTTGTTTTGTGGTTTGGGGTTTTTTTTAACCTCTCCAAAACCTTTGGAATCCCCCCACTAAACTTTTCATAAGTGGTCTTTTTTTAAAAAAAAATGATAATTTTTTTTTTTATATTCTTATACCTGACTTTTCCATTTCACTGAGATGTGAAGGAAAAAAAAAAAACCAACATTTAGTTTTTTCCTTTTTAAGCACTTCTCTGTTTCACATCTTTGCATAAAATCAAAAGCAAAGATAATAAAATTAGAATAGAAGCATGTTCTACCCAGCCTACCCTGATGCAATTAATAATTAAGATCAAACAGCTTGTAAAATACCTACCGGTATGATTAAAATGCTATGAAAAGGTTGCTGTAAGAATAATTGCTTTTTGTTTAATGTAACCAAAAAACAAATCCATGGTTCAATATCTTTTGTGTTGTATGTTTTCTGTTTTTAAAATTAATGTGACATAAGGCATTCTTTATGCTAATGTTATAGCTCCTTGGACGAGTTTAACACCATTATCTTCTTTAATGAATAATTCATTCCCTGTTGAAAACTTAACTATATCATTTTTACAGTGTGTAAATGAAACTTTGAAGTGCAATTTAACTTTAAAGAACTTCAGATTGTAAAGAATTCTCATAAACCACCAAAAACTGCTGTGCTAGTAATACTGTCTTGTACTGAAGTGTAAGCACGTTATGGTGAGCATGTTTGCAATTTTTAATTTTGCTGCTTCTTTTAAAAAATCTTGGAAAGGATTTCTGGTTGGTTTTACTTTATTGGCATTTTTATACACTTAGTTATGCTGTATTTTTTGAAAATAAAAATAATATTTGTAAGCACAGCAAAGTTCATTTCCTCATTGTCCTTAACTATTGAGGAAGAACATGTGTGGGAAGGTGGTAAAATGGGAGCAATACTCTTTTTCCCACACCAGATCCTGACTGCCTTGTAAGAAAACCTCTGACAGTCGAATAAAGTCCTTGGTGCAAGTGAGAGGAAAGACAGATGGATCCTAGGAGCTTTTCAGATTTTTGTTTGTGTCCAACATTCTTTCCTACTTAAGCAGGTGAGGGCTGCAGTTTCATGTGGGGTTATTTGTCTTTCTGTAGTGATCCCCACATGTTAACTGGAACATCGGGCTTTGTGACTGTGACTTTCCCATCTTCAGGAAAGCAGGGCTTTGAATCTAAACTACTTCTTTTCCTCCCTAAAAATGAGATCATTGGTTGTTAGTTAATGTGGGTATGGGAGAAACAAAATGGGGCATGATATTGCTGAACAATGATCAGCTGATTAGTCATGATATCATACTGACCCTAAAGCTTGATCACTGTACCTGATAATAGATTTCAAGTTTTAGTAGGAACATTCAGCTAGCAGGTCAGTCCCATACTGTCTTATTAACGTTGGAATATACATATTTGTGTTTGTGCATCACACTTGAATTTAATTGCAGTTTTTGTGGATTTTATTGCATGGAAATAAGTTCATATAGATTTTACAATTCTGGCATCTGATGAAGAATTCTACTGGGCTCATTTTTTTGAGGTTGTTAGATGACTATCTAAGGAAAGACGGTTAACTAGAATATGTATTTATATCCATGTAACAATGACTTGCTTCCTGATGCTTATTGAGTGTCACCTGTAGTGAGACATGATTGATTGCTGTGCTTTGATAATAACGTGACTGAATGGGGCACTTCAGGGCCGGGGAATCAGATATAAGTCCTCCTGGGTGAGAAGGTAAATGATAAAACAGGGAACTGTTTCAATAGAGGCATTTTCCATGCACTAATTTCATGCTAAGCCATGCCTATTTTGAAAGCTTCCTGATATCTCTAAATCAAATCTGGAAGCTGGGGATGCATCTTACTGTGTAAGTTGTTTTTATTCTCAGTGGAAATAATGGCTTCTGGGTACCGGGGAGCAGCATGTGCTCCTTCTTCCTAGGGGAGCACATTATCAGCTTTATTTTTATTATGTCCTTGCAACAGATTTTCATTTTAGACATTTTAAGACTGAGAGCTGCAATATTTTCTAAAACCCCACTTAGCAAGTGTGTTTGTGCTTCCTCTTTTTCTCTCCCCCCCTTCCTTACAAGGTCTCAGAGCTTGCAGTTCAAAGAGCTCTAAGGAGCATTTATGTTAAGTCAGGACACAAACTGGCCAAAAAACAAACAGCTGTACTTAATTATTTTATTTATTTATATATTGTATTTATTTTCTCTGTGTTAAGGTTTTCTGTATCTTTAACTGATGATGTCCTCAGAGAAAACAGGTGCATGTCCAGATCTGTATTATTTTACTGCCCTGTATGCACTTTCCCTAGGCAGGGAGTTCCTCAGACGCTTCATTCCAGGACTCTGAATGGTACAAATATGTGGCACTGTTGTTCTTGGCTAAAGATACATCATTTGTCAGGTACATTACCCTCAGAAAAGTGAGACTGGGGCGGGAGGAGGTATGAATCATAGCACTTTGCATAATATGCTATCCCTCTGAACACATCTGGCTGTAGACAGAAAACAGTATTTCTTCAAATGAAAACTAAATCCTGTAGTATTATAGGCTTCTAACAATGGCAATTCAGCAGTCTTGACTTGGTGTCTGGCTTTGTGATATTTTTGTTTTATTTCCATGAGCTATCATTACTGAAAGCTTTGCACTTGTCCATCTGCACATTGTGAAACATGTGAGCATTTTCATTTTCCTCTCAAATCAATCGTTTAATATAAGAAATGCTTTATGTTTTTCTAACAACTTTGGATTGTACAAAACATTGAAATAATCAGAGTTTATCCTCCTTTTCAATCCAGAGTTCATGCTCTTGTCTCCTCCTTTATGTTCCTTTCTCTTTCTTTTAGTCAAATGAAATCCCTTGAAGTTGAGCACACAGAAAAATTCATTTTTACCTTGAATAACACAAGCAGTCATCACTATCAACTATTACATAGGAGATTAGCTTTGTCATTAAGAGGCATAATCCCTATAATACTTCTATTCATCGGGTAACATTTAAATGAAGAAAATGTGTGCAATTTAGTCCATGGTCCTGGCAATTGTTATTAGAATGTTATATAGAGCTCAGGTAGGCTGAGTGAAAAAATAATTAGCACACCATTTTACTCTTTGGCATGATTTAGCTTAAGATGCTCAAACGTAGTTTACAATCGCTCTTCAGTAGCTGTGTTTTCCATACCATTATTGGACATTTGCTGGTCTCTACGTTGTGTTTGGCTCTCCCTGTTCAGTGGATTTATTGATGTGTGACACATCTCAATATTTACTTCAAACATAAGATAAGGCAGAACAAATTTGTGATTATATAATTCCTTTTCTTCAGTCATTGTCTCGATACCAAAAATATGCATTCACTTGAAAATAAAGGTGACATTTGCTTTCTGCCAAAGAACTCTACTTTAATGATCTGAGCTATATAGTCTCCTCCTGAAAACTATAGCAGAGTGGTGGTATTTGGTGAGTTGAGGTAAATATGTGTTGATGAAACACATGCACAGAAGTCAAGTGAATGTGAGCTACGGCAGCCAAATAGCAAGACTGTATACACATTTTTCAGAACAAATCTGAATCAAGGCACCGTGTAGCTGTCCTGGTTTGAGTTAGTGGTGGGGTTTTTTGGTAGCAGGGCTGTAGCCTCCTGTGAGAAGCTCCTTGAAGCTCCTCTCCTGGCCCCAAGTTGGACCCGCTTTTGTACCAAGGCCAGGCCAATTAGCTGCACCTCTGCAATAATGTATTTAAGGGGAACCTGGGAGAAGTTGTGGGAGTTGTGAGGAGAAGTTGCGAGGAGAACATCTGTGAGATCAGTGGAAGAAAGGAGAAGAGAAGGGGGGAGGTGCATGTCAGAGAGAGTTTGTGGAGGACTGTGTCCTGTGAGAGAGGGGCTCCGCTGGGACAGGGGAGGAATGCTAGTTGTTCCCCCCCCTGCACCCTCCCTGAGGTGGAAGAAGTCGTGGGACTGACCGTGCCCCCATTCCTTGCCTTCTGCATTACTGGGGGGAAGGAGGTAGAGATATCGGGAGCAAAGTCGGGACCGGGAAGAAGGGAGGGATGGTGGAAGGTGTTCTGAGGATGTGGTAATGCGTCTCATGGCCCTACTCTGTGTTGTTGTTGTTAGTGTCTGTATTAAATTTTATGTTCTTTTTTTCTTCCCCTAACAAGTCTGTCTTTTGCCTGTGGAAGGTCATCCCTCCCTGTCCTTATCTCAATTTCCTGGGCCTTTTGCTTTATTTTCTTTTTCCAGGTGCTGGGGGGAAGTGGGGAGTGAGTGGCGCCTTTGCTTTATTTTCCCTTTCTCAGTGCTGGGAGGAAGCAGGGAGTGAGTGGCTGCGTGGTGCTCAGTTGCCCTCTGAGCTCAAACCATGACAGTAGGCTGGATAGAAAACAGACTTGCGTGCTGTCCTTCTGTCCCTGATAACTTTTGAATTTGCTGGTCAATTCCAACTCTGAAGGAAGAGTCAAAGTCTTGAAGGTCATTAAGTTCATATATAGGCCCTGAAAGTCAGCAGCAAAATAGAAGAGGGAGATCCAAATGGATGTTTCCTCCAAAAGCAGCTGGCCAGATTTCAGACATTGTAGGTTCTGCTTGGCAGCACTCAGGCAGCAACCACCTGACACTTGCACAGCGAAGACAAGCCACAGAGCCCTCTGCCCTTTGGCTACAGAAAACACAGTGGGAAGCTGCAGGAGAAGAGGGATGTGAGAGAGCAGGAGCATCTCGGGTACAAACACACAGTGAAACTGGGAACGCTATTCCTAATGCTTCTTTGTTTTATTGTACACTCTGCATTAAGTGTATTGGCAAAAGTCTTGAGCAAGATTGAACCCAGGCCTCAATAACAGCACAACAAACAGTCTGGGCTGTACATTGCACAGAGGTAACTTGATAGTTTTACAAGGAATTTTACCCAGCTTAAATCGCCATGGAGTTCCAATTAAGTGTGAAAGAATTACATGTAAGAAAGAGTAGTGCAACAATAGTAATCCTTGTGACTGAAAATCAAGCTGGCTGAATCAAAACTCAGCCCTGTTGATTGAGGCATAAGAGGGTTCTATATAAGACATGAATTTGAGACTGATCGGAAGAACAGAAGGGAGACATCATGTAATTTCATAAACACAGGTAAGCAAAAATTGAGGAGACACACACATTTCAACTGTCCCCTGTAGGGAAGTGATCATTGTGAAGCCGAGAGGGCAGGGAGGAGGAGCATCTATTAAAATGGAAATATAAGAAACTTAGTCTTCTCAGGACATAAGGATAGAGTAGAAGTTTCTTATCTGGTGAACAGGAAGAAGAAGAAAAAAAAAAAAGGTCAATGTTGCCATTTTTGTTTTCCTCGGTTTTTTGTCTCATGGCTGCTGATGGTATATTGCTGTTTGACTGAATACCTTCTAGCTGAAAAGTGATCTTTCACTGTTGATTTATAAGGAGGAAACTAATTGAAAAAAAGTTGGCAAGGTGACTCAGTGGATGGGGAGGGATTCATCTGTTATGCTCTGATGTAAGTCCTGGCAGAACTAGTTACATTATCATTATGTTTCTGGTGTCAAACAGCCAGTTTTCAGATTTTCTGACCCTACTGGTATTTTTTATTTGTAGAGAGTTATGTATGGCTTGTTGATTGAGTTCAACAGCAGGGAAGGCAGCAGTGATCAGTTTTGCCCTAACTGAGAATCATTGCAGTCAATGGGAATTTCTGTAAGAGGTTTCCAGGGACAATCTGCCAGCCAAAAGGCAAAAGCAGAACTAAATTATCATAGAAAATTGCAGCAAACCTAATTAAACTAGGTTTGTTGAGAGAGATATTGGTTTTAACCACATGAATATCTATTATCTTCAGTCACTAAAGATGCTTACAACCCAGCCCTCCCTAGAAAATCATGCAGTAGCTAGGTAAAATCTATAAGGACTATCTCTCATGTGCCTCCATATGGTACAAGGTGTTTAATATTAATCCTTAAGATGGCAAGTTTTTGTGACATTTGAAAAATGCTCACATATGCTCATGGTGAGGACCAATATGGCTACAAACGATTTGTGCAGTGTGGATAACACAGCAATCTGCTCTCTCAAACAGCGGTTTTGCAACATAGAAAGATCAGAGAAGCATTTCCCGAGCAAATGCAGAATGCAAAATCTTGTTCCTTCAGGAACTGGCATATAGCACGCACTGAGAACCCCATATACCATTCATCACAGGCTTTCTCTGCTAGAATGGGAAGCCAGTAAAATCCCATTATAATATTTTCATTAAGGCAGATGACAAAAGAGACGATGTGACCTCATGCTAATCAGAGAAGACTCTTATCAGTGTAGTATGGTCACAACCAGACTCTTCACTGAGTGAAGAATTGATTCTCTTCTCCTCCTTTTCCTTTTCCCTCTGGCTAGGATTAGTATCATTATTGATTAATCATCATTATGAAAACAGTGTCTGGGGACCCCAGTGAAGATGAGAGCCCCATTGCTACAGGCTTTTCAATCCTGAGGATTTTACAGACATTTTAAAACTGGCTCCATTCTTATTATGAGATGCTCTATATTCTATTGTACACAGCCATGAGTCCTTCAAAGAGTGGTCATCAGCCATTCTTGTGGTGTTTTTCACAATATTTATACTGATCTAGAGAATTACAATCCTTTAGCACCTGCCAGTTGACAGGATTCTGAAATACTGATAGTGTAATATGGATAAGGACGGTCACTCGGGAAACTGTTACAGCCTAAATAACACCAAGGATGGAGACTGAAGGCAATAAAATCAAAATACCTATTAATTATTCCTTTCTGATTTCTGTTTTGCTTAGTACATTTGGAAAGGGGGACAGAGGAGAGCTAGGAAAGGTAAATCAACATCACTTTGACATCTTGATTTATTGTTTTTCACATCATCTGTATTAATGGCTCTGAAAGCCATTGCCCTGTCTGGGAGTCACTAGAGGGCAACAGAGGCTGGTCCAGGCCTAGCAGATTTGCTGTGCTGAGAGGTAGGAAGGAGGGGTACTAAAGCCAGCTAGTACTAAAGGACTAATATGACTTTCACAGGTTTTATAGGAGGATGTCTTAGGCTTTTCACATTAAGATTTTCTAGGGTGATTGTTTTCTCCTTTTTATGTTACACACAACTCTTGGAGATGAGACTCTTAAGTCATTCCCAGAGCTATTACTCTTGGCCAAAAAAAACAACAAAATTTTGTGGGCCTAGACTCAAAGAAAATGTTTTCAAAGTGGTAATTACTGCCATGTGGTGAAGGAGATGAAGTTAGCCATCGTGTCACACAATGAAAATCTTTCTGTGCCTTGTAACTATGCAAATCAGAATTAACAAGTCAGCATAGCCCTGTAAAAACTTCTAGTATCTTGAAGAGAGGCAGTTTGGGTCAAAATGCTTCCGTAATAAAATACACATGATATACTAACTGAATAAGAGATCTACATTGTTTACTCTCTTCCACATACGTCATTGTTTCATTAAAAAGATTGCTAGCATATTTTCATTCTTCCTTGACTTCAGACATAAATTCCTACTGAATTTTAATGAGCATATATTTTTGCAGTATAACATTGGAGTTTACAGTGCAGTTTACAGTATGATACAATTCTGACAATGTAGAGTTATTTCTTTGTATAATGAACAGTCACATTAAAAAAATCTTAGACCCTTAATATAAAATCAGTGTATAAATGTGTGGATGTAGATATCTAAATACTAGATATAGTGTCTGCAGAGAAATATATCTGTACAAGAGAGGAAGAACTAGAGGCCTTTTATGGTTTGGCTTCTAAAAATGTGCTAGTATGGGATCATACTTAGAATAGTTCAGCTGGAAGGGACCAACAGTGATTATTTAGTCCAACTGCCTGACCACTTCAGGGATAACCAAAAGTTAAAGCATAGTATCAAGGGCATTGTCCAAATGCCTCTTAAACATTGACAGGCTTGTGGAACTAACCACCTCTCTAGAAAGCCTGTTCCAGTGCCTGACGACACTCTCAGTAAAGAAATATTTTCTAAAATCTAGTCTGATCCTCCACTGATGCAACTTTGAACCATTCCCACATGTCCTGTCACTGGATACCAGGGAGAAGAGCTCAGCACCTCCCTCTGCTTTTGCCCTCCTCAGGAAGTGGCAGAGAGCAGTGAGTTCACCCTTCAGCCTCTTTTCCTCCAAACTAGACAAAAGACAAAACAAAACTTAGAGGACTTTCCTGTAAAGAGCTGCTGTATGGCAGCATATATTTAATAAATACACTTGGTTAGTTAAATAGAGGAGGGAGAAAAAGACAGCTTATGAGATAGGGCAGTGAGAGGCCCATTACAAGTATAACCAAAGGTGTGTTATTTGTGCTGCTGAGGGCAAACCTGTCCTGTAGCGCTCAAGCTGAATGATGAGATAAGGTGATTTTAGCTTCCTGAAGGATTTTATCTCAGCTGAACTCCACCATCTCTATTAGGACTTTGCCTTAAATACAAGGCCAGTATAAACAGTCACTGTCACATTGAAGACAATAGCTGTTAAAAAGGAATCAAAGGTCAACCTTTTTTTTTTTAAAAAAAAAAAAAAAGGCACTCATGTCATCATATCTGTATTTGCCAAGTAGGAGACTGGTATCACAATATAAGCAACTTATGAGGACACATCTGAAAGACAGTAATTATAGGTCAGTTTGCTGAAGACTATCAGGAAAATTCATAAAGTGGATGGCAGCCATAATGTTACTGAACATTAGGGACTCTTTTAAAGATAAGGTTTTCTACCAAAAAAAAAGACCCACAACCAACCTCTCAAACTGTAAGGCTAAAATACGTGTACAGAGAGAAAGTGGTGACCTTTTTGAGGTATATAAAATTCCAAAGAGATTTGAGAGGATAGATGCTACAAGATGATTTGAACTTGTGTCAAATACAAGAACAAGAGGCATGAACTAAAGCCAACAAAGGGTCAAATCCTAAAGGAATGCAAGTAGAGTGTGTCTGTGCACAGAGAATAGTTATGCTGTATTAAAAATAAGGCAATGATACAAGTAGTCATTGCAAGAAATAGGGTTAGGCAAATGTCTAGGGAAAAAACATAATTGTGGGATGTAGCAATTAGCTCCAGACAATGCAGTGATGCTAAGAGGATCTGATGGCTGCTTCTGATTTCATAATTCCCTTGCAGTTTGTGCATTTAGATTAACTATTTTTCTGTTAAGCAAAAACTGCTCTTCCTGCTAGGAGATGTCGCCATATGTGCAATACTGGAAGCAACAATAGTATGTGTTTGTGCTGCTTAATAAAACATTGACCTTCAGATGCATGCTACTGTTTGATAGAACCTATGTATGAGTAAATTCTCTATGCAGAATGTGTTCACAGTTGCCACTCCTCAGGTGCATTAACTGCTGCATTAGATTTCTTTATTGCAGCTTATTTAATTGAGGTTAAAAAACCCCAGCAAATTCTCTACCCCACCCATGTTATGCTGAATGTAGGAAAGAAAACTAGGTAACTCCCTAGGTAACTGGGGAGCTCTTTATGAAGAACTCATTTCCAGCAGACTTCCAGTGACCTTAGAGTTCCTTTAATTTACAATGTGATGGCTATCTCCAGTGCCACTCCCGGTTCCTTCCTCAGTATCATAGGACACACCAGAGTTCAGCTGAAACTCGCCTTGTTTGCTATCCACATGTATGAAGTTAGAGATTCCTCCACATATTCTTCTTGAGATGTGCAAGGGCAGGTTGACAGACCATGGTCCAGTTGAGTGCTTTGTGGATTACTACCTTTAACAAATTATTTATAACAAGTTAAATCCAAGTAATTATGAAGATCTTTCAAGAAACACTATAATTTCCAAAGACTGACTGTGCTAATAAAAACACTCTGCAAAACAAATTTCTTTTCAGGGCATAGACTGTCCAGTTTAATGATTAATTTGCACTAAACATCTCATTAATAGCACAGATTGTTTTGCCAATGCTTCTGAACAAATATAATTGGAAAATTTATCAAAAATTCCTTAATGTATTTAGTGTTCCAAAAGACAAAATAGAGAAACTAACAGCAATATCTAATGATTTATTTGCATGTTATGGTATACTATTTTGTAGTTGAGCTGCAGATCTCCATAGCTTGTCAGTTCTAGCAGAGAGTTTTGTCCTACTAAAGTTTTACTATGCCCCACACTCCTATGTGAAACAAGTCTTGAACTCAGTCTTAGAACTGAAAGAAGTTGGTAAAACTCCCATTATCTCAAGGAATGCATAAGTAAGCTGAACTGGTTAGTTAGATGAACTGGTTAGTGTCCAAAGCAGAGCCATGCTCCTTTAGTAATCTAGCTCAGGAACCCAGCTCTGACTTGGCCAGCTGTCCGAGCCCTGCTTCTTTCCTTAAAGTATAACATAAGAAGCATCATGCACACTGGAGCGTCACAGAGCTGAGGCCAGGATGCGATTGGTGTGCTCACCTGAAATCAGAAATGCTCCTGCATCTGTCCATTTAGATGTAACCAAAAGCATGAAAATGCTGACACCTTTTCTTTTCTTGTTTGTTGTCGTATCCAGTGTGCAGCTTTCTTAGAGCAGAACAGTCCCTGTGTGAACCAGAGCAGGTTATTTAGAAATACACGTTCTTCTTCTACTTTGAAGACTATGTGTATATATATATATATATATGCAGGTAGCAATGGACACCATGTGCCCACCAAAGCTGCTCTATCACTCTGCCTCCTCAACTGGACAGGGGATAGAAAATATAATGAAAGGCTCATGGGTCAAGATAAGGACAGGGAGAGATCACTCACCAAATACTGTCACAGGCAAAGCAGACTCTACCTGGTGAAAATTAATTTAATTTATTACCAATCAAATCAGAGTAGGATAATGAGGCATAAAAACTAAATATTAAAACACCTTCCCCCCACCCCTCCCTTCTTTCCAATTTCTTTACCTCCTCCCCTCCAGTGATGCAGCGGGACAGGGAATGGGGGTTGCGGTCAGTTCATCACACATTGTTCCTGTTGCTGCTTCCTCCTCATGGGAGGACTCTTCACACTCTTCCCCTGCTCCAGCGTGGGCTCCCTTCCATAGGAGACAGTCCTCCATGAACTTCTCCAACATGAGTCCTTCCCAAGGGCTGTAGTTCACGAACTGCTCCAGCGTGGGTCCCTTCCACAGGGTCACAAATCCTGGCAGCAAACCTGCTCCGGCGTGGGCTCCTCTCTCCATGGGGCCACAGGTCCTGCCAGGATCCTGCTCCAGCACAGGCTTCCCATGGGGTCACAGCCTCCTTCAGGCACCCACCTGCTCCGGTGTGGGGTCCCCCCCGGGATGCAGGTGGGTCTCTGCTCCACCGTGGACCCTCATGGGTGCAGGGCACAGCTGCCTCACCATGGGCTGCGCCACGGGCTGCAGGGGAATCTCTGCTCCGGCACCTAGGGCACCTCCTCCCCCTCCTTCACTGACCTTGGCGTCTGCAGAGTTGTTTCTCTCACATATTCCCACTCCTCTCTCCTGCTGAAGTTGCTGTTACACTTCAGAAGGCACCCAGAGGCACCACCACAGTTGCTGATGGGCTCGGCCCTGGCCAGTAGTGGGTCCATCTTGCAGCCAGCTGGCATTGGCTCTATCAGACATAGGGGAAGCTTCTGGAAGCTTCTCACAGAAGCCACCTCTGTAGCCCCCCCGCTACCAAAACCTTGCCGCGTAAACCCAATATATCTTTGGGTTGATTGTATTCATTACTCTAGTGTTTCAGGAAATAATTTATTGGGGTTTTTAGGTCTCTGCTAACTTGCCAGGGAGTTCCAGAGGTGAAGGCGAGAAGGATAAGGGAGAGGTTGGTTTTTGTTTGTTTATCTTTTTTTTAATTTAGAGTAGTTTTGTGAGTATTCAGTAGTGCCTCTTCAGTCTGTAGTATTCATATCTCATAAGCCAGCAATTAATATTCTTCCCAGACTGCAGAAATTTGGAAATTACTCCATCACAACCTCGGGCTTGCTTTAGTTGAGCGTGTGGTTTCCATGAACACTTTTACATGGAATTTTCAACCATTTTTCAGTGACTTTCCATGACAACAAAATTTAGTTGCTGTTATAATGGCACAAACACAGAAGTATCGTGAGCTGAGGAGAAGGGTTAGCTGCCTTTGTAGAAAAACTATGCCAGCTCCTTTGGTAAATACCTCTGTAGCTGGATGTGCTTTGTTTTTCTATTTTTAAAGAATCAAACTTTTTAAGGAAATAAGCTTTGTAATAATAGTGTACTTTTAGGTTTTAAAGATGGACAACTCCAAACCTACTATGCCTGGTGTGAAACACATATGAATAAACTAATCCAATGTATGAATGTATATACATTCACACAAGAAAATATATAAATCTATATACTCATATACATAAAGAAAAAGAAATGTGAACTGTCACTATCAACAAAAAAATGCATCTTAGAAACAGAGGAATTCCTTTTAATTCTTAAAAAGACTTAGAAACAATGTTTGCTACTCCTTGAGATGCTCTGATACCTGAGATGGGTATTTTCATGTATGTGTTTCACATGCATATGTTCACACTTCAGTAGCCAGTGTTACTTTTTGACTGTTAAAATTGCATTGTTTGGACCTAGCCTAGAACATCCATGCCAATATTAACAGCAACTTAATATTACTGTTCTATTTGATTATTTATTATTTTCAGAAACTAGAATAAGGTTTAGGTCATAACTCTTACGAGGCTGTATGAAATAGGGTTTCATACAGCGGAGTAGCACACTGAAGTTTTATGTGGAAAGAGCTATTCATGTCCCCTAATTTGTATAACTGTTTTAGAGCCTGAATATCTTTTCCTCTAGTCTGGGTTTATTAGCTTAGGTGCAGTGTCACACTGATAAGGCTCTTCCTCTGTCAAAGTCAGCTCAGTAAAAAGTAATGTAGGTATCTGTGATCTGTGTTGATTTACACACTGCACATGTGCCCCCAGAAGTTGTTGATTCAATTCTTGCCTCTCCTGCAAAAAACCTTCTGACCTTCAGAAGCGCCTGATTTCTGTTTGCTTTCATTTCACATCTGCAAATAGGACTAAATATCTTTCTTTGCTGGCTTTTCTGTTTTATGTGTTTTAAGTTCTGTGGGATAGGGATGGTCTCTTGGTACACAGTGTACAGAACTCCACAAGACAAGACTTCTCCAACTTGAGGTTGTTGGCTGCTATAGTAGGATGCATGATTTTCCTCAATAATATACTTAATAGAAAAAAGTTATATTAAGAATTTTGCAGATTGTAACTTTGGGGAAATGTTCTAAAAATAGTGCAACAGTGACTGTACCAGTTAATCAAGCTGACCTGATATTTTGCAGAGCTGAAAATACACTTCATTATGCCAGAGGACTAATATAAACAGCCTATCTGCTAGCGCAGCCAGCTGAAAGTTCACAGAGATTCTAATTCTGAAGTGACTGCAGTGGGATTCAAGCACATCCAGAAGTGCAGTGTAAATAGAGTTGGACACTTTGGGCTTGCATTTTTTAGCTGTGGTTTTTAACTCAGATGTAGATAATGCAATGAGTATGCATTCAAGCACCCTTCTTCTGATCTTTAAGATCAGACATTAATCTTCACATGATATAAATCTTGTCCAGTAAGTTAGTCTGTAATTTTCTCTTTGCGATCATTATTAGAAATTTAGGAGGTACCTGAGCTGATAATAAATTTTCTACATCTGTAACTGGACAGAGGAATAGGATCTCAGCTGCTGTATTAGGTTAACTACTGCAGAGAGCTTTACCAGTTACAAACATATTATTTTGTACTCCCATTTGGCAAAGAGTGCATCTATGCAATTTTCAGATCTTACTTTTCTTGCTGAAGAGCATTCCATATTGCACTTTACCTGCTAGCCAGAGGCCAGCATAGTAGCCTCTTACATGTTCAGCACCACAGCGTAGATACAGAAAATGAAGATTCAAAGTTGATACCAATCTGTGCAGCTCCTTTAAAATCAATGGACTATCTAAACTGACACATGTCAGCTGAAGTTCTAGTCTTGATGTGTTTTCTGACAGTTTTGACATGTTGTCATTGGACAAATTTTCCAAGTAATTATATTTTGCAGCAATTGTGCTATAAAGGTGCCAATGACTACAAAATAGCTTCTGAAGTTCAGGCATCATCAAAGCAATACTTAAATTACTTTGGCAAATTTATGGTGGTTTATGAACAAGTCAGCCTGCAGTTTTCCTCTTCAGCTAGAGTATATGAGAGCTTATATTGTGCATTGTAGAAAGACAGTTTATCATCAAATCTGCTTCTCACAAGAGCAGACCATTCCATATTTATGGATGGGTATATAACTAACTAGCATCCTTGTGTCAGGTTAGGAGTCAGAGACCATTATGTGTTGCAGTAGCAACACCTAATTTAAGTAGAACCCTTGATCTTGTATGTCAGTAGTGAACTTAGAAGTCACATGGCTGCTTACAGATAGAAAACTCCCTCTTGAGAACAGCAACCAATAAAACACAAATCCAGGTTGAAGCATGGTATGAGGACAGTAAGATACCCATTTTCCTCAAGAAAGTCAGAAAGAAGCACAGAGAGGTCTCTATTTGCATGAACAATTCATTAAATACATCATCTAACACAGACTTGCCCATAGAGTATGTTCATCACTCAGTGCACTGAACAAATAATAGTTAATAACAGTAAGCTACTTTCCTTGCTATTTCTAAGTAGCAGTATCAGATTAAAAAAACCAAACTCTGTCTCTTGAAAATCATAAATATACAAATGAAAAACATTATCTCTGAATGGGAGAGAGATTTTTCAGCCTTATCTTTGCTGGCCTTTCTCCAAGTCCTTCAGATGATTGGCCCCTCTCTGCAAAAAGAATAACCAAGAGGTGGAGAGAATTCATTCTTTTGAGTAAAACCTAAAAAGGCACTCTTACTTAATTAGAAAAGAGGGAATAATTTTTCCCCCAAAAGGAGCAGGTGTCTGGGTTTTCTTTAATTTCATTGTGCCACCTTCCATGCTTTGATTCTGCTCATTATAAAGATAAGGCTGAAATAGGAATTCAGTGCTGACATTTTGGAGATGGACTTTGGTTCTGCTTTTGCAGTCAAGCTGTGTTTGCAAGGATGAAATTCAATTTGCCTTGCGCTTCCTAACTCTGTAGGTAAAGTAGTGTGAATTCTACATTTTAAAAAATAAGGGATCTTGAACTTAATTGAAATGGAGCACTATGGGGATTGGCTAGATCTTCCTCCAGCTTTTGGTGCTGTGACTTCAGGTTTTGCACACAGTTAAATGATCCCAAGTGAATTGCAAGGATGGGTGATTCTTCCAAGAGGAATAGATGGAGTCGTAGACCCTATTAATACTGTCCAGTTAAATGCATGTTTTGTCATGTGTCTCTGGAGAATTGTGCTGATGCCTTCCTTCATTATAGCAGCTACACCGACCCCAGTTGTGCCTGAGGTTGTTTCCAGATGTTGATCTGGGAAAATAGGAAATAAGACAAATACAAACATACTTAGTGTTACACCTCTGCTTAAGCATGCCACTGCAACTGAATTGCATTATTATTGGCTATTTCAGGGGGAAAAAATAAAAATGCTGTATATCATATAGACCTACAATTTAGGCCTTCCAGAGAGACTGTGCATAATTGTTCCTTTAGCTAATTTTATCTATCTTGAAGTGTCTTTTTCCAGTTGACCAGTGTACACCTTTCACATCCATCCTTACCATCCCTCTTATTCCTTCTTCTTTTAATGAAATGCACTCATTAAATCTTTACTCCAGGTGATTCTTTAAACTTATAGCATGAGCGGAAAGAGAGAATATTTCACAGTGGTATTTTATCGCATTTGTTCCTGAAAATGTTCAAGCCGGTAATATTGTTCAGCCCCCAGGTGTAGAACATGAACTCCTGAGGTTGAACAGAATGATTCACTTGTTTCACTATGAATTCAAAGTGGATATGGAGCATAAATCCCCTTTTTCCCTCTGTAATATAGTAGCCATGAATCACAATGTCACGCTGAGTCGATCATAATCTAACACTTCACGCCTCAGCCAACAACTTGATTTGTCAAGAGAACAGGCCTGCAAGCTGCCAATTGCATTGATTCCCATTGGAGAAGAAAGGATAATTAAGCCCTCAGTGAGCTAATTTCTTCTTTATTTTATAAAAATAACATTTACTTTTATCTTTTAAGTAAACAAAAATGAAGAAATATTACATAAGTATAGAATCAGTTAAGTGTTTACTTTCTCTAAATCACTAGTGTGAGTTTTTGTTCCATTTCCATCTGATAAAATGTGTCCAGGATCATTTTAATTCACCATACAATAACACATTGTGCTACATCTCAATTAGGGAAACTGAAGCTAAAGTTAATTACATGCAATCTGCATGCTAACTGGCCTGCAACAGGGTACCACCATTCCTGGGTACAAGTGTGAAGCTGTCTATCTGTGAGCTTGATGATGAGCATAATAATCCTTGTGTTTTGTTGGAATTCTAGTCCACTGCACTGAGGTAATGAAACAAATGTGCTTTGAGTCCTAAACATGTACGAAGGTCAGCACCCATATTTCTAATAACATACTGTGTTTCACATATGAAGATGTGGTACATGAAGAGATCGGTCTGTTATGAGCAACATTTCCTGTTGTTTCCTGAGGAGGAAGGATGCCTTGAAGCTTTGTTTTCACTGCCTGTGAATTTAGCCAACAAGTACAGGCTTCTTTTCCATGCAGGGAAATACTGATACAAATAAATATCATGATGGCATGCAGATATTATTTGACTATGCTTATGAATATTTACATGAAAATTAGATTTGGTTCTTCTTAGATTTGTATCCCCAGGGTGCTTGGGAATTTATGAAACACCTAATAGTCCATGCACAGCCTGAATAAACCCATTGATCAGACTGTAATAGATCCTTCAACTGTTTTTCCTTTTCATTGTAGAAGAGAACAGCCAGTATTCATCCTTCAGGGCCAAATCACTCCACCCTTCTTACTAGTTTCATGTTTGGCAGCACAACAGAAAAAGAGAAGCACAGACTTTCCAGGCATAAGGTTAGAAGGTTCAATCTTGTTATCAAGTCCAATTTCCTATAATCATAAGTAATATTGCAGGACTCCTATACCCAAGTCCCTGCTTGCTGTAGCCACAAAGCACTTCTCAGTATCCTGAGTAGTATTACTCCTCAGTAATACAGAGCAATCTGCATCTCTTTCTTCCATGGCTCGTATGCAATGTAGCTGAAATACTCTCTGCTACACTATTGTACGATTTTTCAGGGATGGGCATTTCAAAAGGCTGCTGTGTCAGAGGGAGGAACTGTTTGTGTCTTTGCCATCTCTGGGCATCACATAGTCCTATGGTAAGAGAGGTAAAGCGTTCTTTGCGTTTCTCCCAGCTCCTCTCCTAGAAGCAGAAAATAAAGACCGAGAAAGCACCCTCATTTACAACCTTACAGCAAAGTCCAACTTACTTGGTTCAGCATGGTTATTAAAAAAATTCTGGTGATTTAGGGACTAATCCTTTACTTCCTACTACACTGAAATTGAATATAGTTACAATATCATGTAAATGAATAA
The DNA here is from genome assembly GCF_031877795.1 of Strix aluco. Taxonomy (NCBI): domain Eukaryota; kingdom Metazoa; phylum Chordata; class Aves; order Strigiformes; family Strigidae; genus Strix; species Strix aluco. Next base: position 23,852,764 of record NC_133942.1, on the reverse strand, counting down.
GCTTTTGTCTTCCTAGTCATTTCTTGTTTCCTCCTACAACTGTATCTCTTAACAACCACTACCTGGTTTTCCTATTACGTATTCTATAGTTGCTTGGATACATGCCATTCATAAGTCTTCTGAAACAAACTCTTTTTTTTGGCATTGATGAAGCTTAATGCGGTCCAGTTGTACTTGTCTTTTTCCAAGTATTTGCTTGGATTGAATAGCTAAGATAACACAGCTCTGTGCCCTCTTCTCTGCTCCACTGGAACAGAATGCAAACAGCCTCTTTGAATATGACTGCTTTTCCACTAATATGTTATCCATATTTTTTTTTTCTTTAAAAATAAAAGTTTTCCTCAACAACCCAGCTGCTATTCAAATTAAGCTATATGCAAATTGTGCTTGGGAAGGGAATTTAAGTGGAAATTTATTTTGACATCTGTTTAAATTTTCTCAGATTTTGTTTGCGGCTAAAAGCATTTTAAAAGTCTGTCAAAAAAAACCCAACAAAAAACACAAAACAAAACAAATCCTCCTCCTTTAAGTGTCTGTGTTACTGAGGAAAAGCAACATGAGTTAAAGAGGATTTATGAACTGTGACCACCATGTGTTTGACTGGTGTTTGGAAGCTATAAAGTACATTTGTAAATGCTATCTACCTGTTGTCAAGTTAGGATCACTTTATCTTTATAAAGCAAATTGTTTCTAGAACTGTGTGCTTACTCTTTCTACCCATCTGTGTGATGAGTGTGCTGTTTTGGGGAGGGTACTCTCTTTAATACATATTTATAAAGTACCTAAGACAGTCTGGCACTGATTTCTGAGTGGTCCTCAAAATGCTAGTGCATATAATATGTATGCATCATCCAGCACAAGAGTTTAGTTCCCTGCTGGAAGTGGCTAGATAATTTCACATTACTAATAAATGATAATATGGGATTGAAGGACTTATCTTAGTCATCTACATAGAAAATGCAGTACCTTGATCACCCATAAACATCTGTCATTTTTGAAGGTACATATAACATTATCTAGAGATTACATACATCAGAGAATGGGAGGAAAAAGAGAAGTTAAAATCCAAACATCTTAATTGTTCCCAGTTCTATTAAAATCTCCTTGGCAAACTCAGAGTTATACGTCTTTATAGTCCTTACAAGATCTTTGCAGTTCCTTCAGCAACTACAAAATTAACTTTACTATAACATTTGTAGTTTTCTCAAACTTGTTTAATTACTACTGTAACCAAATAAATGCAAATGTAAAAATGCAGCTATTTAATGGTAACCCATGACTGCAAATAAACTGGTAATTTTGTTTTAGAAATAGATTTTGTTTTAACTCTCCTGCAACATTCATAGCACGTTTCTCTCTTCTGTCTCACATGACACATTCCAGCATAAAAGTCATTCAGAACTGGAGAGTCTTCACTTTTCTTGTCAGGTTTGATTCTATTGTGTCAATAAAGACAACATTGTCTGATGTTGTTCCATAACAACAAACTCTTGCAAAAAATATTATTTCAAACCATGTGGTAGTTAACGTATACCATGCAGTATCTGTGAGATTGCTTACAGTATATTTTTACTTTATAGTTCTGCATATAGGAGGCTTTGTGACAGATAGAAAGAGGTACCTTTGCAGCTGTTCATGGGAATTGAGCAGCAGCTTAAGGGGAACATGATTCCATTTGCTTCAGTAATGCCACCCTGGGTGAGCTAAGGGAGGAGTAGCCCAAAACATGTTAGAAAAACTGCATCTGAGAACTGAGATTTCCATTTTGAGTCGCTTTACAAAGGATCTGAACATCATGGTGGAAAATCTGATCCTTAGCAACTTTTAGAAGATATTTTCAAGCAATATATACAAAGTATTTTGCACCAAAAATATCTTTTATGTATTAGTTGACAACTGCAAATGTTGGTTTTTTTCATTTAGCTATCTCTGAATTTTAACTAAGGCAGAGATCAAAACAGAAGTGAGTACTCCATAACTCTAGCAAAACAGCACTTAATAATAATCAAGTTCACATCTTGTATAAAGACATTTTGGTTCCCATAATTCATGCATCTCTCCATAGAAAATAACAGGAACATGGAGAGATGCGTTAGAATGGGGACAGAGGATTTTTATCTAACATGTTCTGTGGCTTGACTTACTGTTTGTGTAATATCACAGACATTTTTAGGTTTTGTCTTCTGGGAAAAAGCTAAATAAGTTTGTTCAGTGCAAAAGTTCAATGAACATTAGTATGCAAGAACAAATTTGAATTACATGGAAGTTACCCTTCAGTATCTTTGCTTGTTTAATGTGGTTTTAGATTATGAAAATATCCACACTTGCTCTAAGTATCATTTTAGCTAAAATGATATTTCTTCTTTTCCCACCCAACAAGACCACCAGCATTTTGTCACTTAGGCAAAGGACATCATGGCATACTATAACACAACATAACAGTATAGTACACATCAATGACACCATAATGAGTCACTTGACATACTTTTATAGTATTATTTATACATATTTTCACCTGGGAAAACCACTCTTAACTGACATAAAGGACTCTCAATAGACAAAGTGACAGTAAAGCTATAAAAACTAAATATACTAGAAACCTGAACATGATATTTTAAATAATAAGTTAGCTCATTTATAGCTTACCTCAGTTAGAAGTGGTTTTAATCACCAAGGATTGTAAAAGGGCATAGAGTACTGTGAATCCCTCTACTTTAACTCTTCCTGGTTTTTCTCCTGGTCAGGCAAGGAACATACTTTAGCAAATGGCTAAGTGTATTTGTCTGAAAGACATTGGAAGTGCTGTAGCTACAGTATCATGCTAACTTGGGTAAGAGAATCTTTGGCTATGAATATCATGTCTTTAACTGGGCTCCAGAGATGAAAGGATAACAGGCCAGAGAAGATACTACATACCTGAAAATGTAGGAAGAGGAGTTAAAGCTGGGCAGCCATGATGGGATACACAGCTTCCAGGATTTTCACCATTTTATTTAGATTGCATTTGACTGAATTTATGGAGCCTTGGGTGGATATTGGAATATCAGTTAAAAGTACTTCACAGAAAGTCCAAAAGCTGAGGAAATTAAACATTGGATTGCAGGACTTGAACACAAAACGTGAATAGCAAATAGCACTGCAATGACCAAAGGGGCTAAAGTCTTGATTCTGGCAGAGCAGACTGGCCTTAATACAGCAAGGCGCTTAAACGCATGCTTATCTTTAAGCATGTGAGTAGTCCCATCAAGTTTAAGCAGTGACATGCTTGAATGCTTTGCTGGTTTGATGCCAGAGTGCTCTGACCCTTGCAGGATTAAGCCCCTAAACCAGCAGCTTCTCTGTCAAAACTTTAATTAATTTCTAAAGACTCTTATCAATTCCTGCAATTCTTTATGCAATTGGGTTTGGGGGCAATCTGCTTGAAGTAAGAATAAGAATTTGTAGGACTGAGCTGTCCAAGGAGAAGCAGCACAATGTTTATATATAAACACAATGCTCCATAACCAGTAGCAGTTACAATTTTTCTTCAAAAGGTTCCTGCTGTCACCAAGCAATGTAGGCTTTGTTATTCACAACCATGATGAAAACATTAAGGAGAATTCATATTTTTAAAGAAAGACATCAAGAAAGAAAGGGTTTTCTTCTCTTTTTTTGCAAGACTGAACATATATACTATTATTTTTCTTATTCTTTGGGTTTTATGACCTTGATTTTAATCCTATTCATTTATTTTGTCATTGAATCAAAGGGAAGCCAGAGCATATTCCATGTGTGCTATCTATTTATGATGACTCTTTGATCAGCCAAGTTTCACTTTTGATTGCAGTAGGGTTAGGATTTCCATACGAGGTTAATTCTATAACTTTCTAAAATCAGAGCACAGTATATGCATGGAATACCCAGCTAAATCCCTTAGGAGGTTCCATTTCAGTTTCTTCATTGTGTCTACAATTTTATTTACCTGAAGTAAGCTGCGTTTACTCTTAACATGCCTCTCTTCTTTCTCTAAGGGGTCAGTGTGACTTCAGAGGGGAGCTTTAGCCCAATGAAATTAGTGAATGCCATTTCTGAAATCCCTGCTGTACTTCCTGATCTTCTCATGCAGAATAAATGAAGTTGCTTTGTCTTAACAACAGTATGTCAATATTAATAAACATGCAGCAGAGGAGGAAGAGATGCCAAGGCAAGCCATCCCTAGACATGAGAATCAGAACGCCACCTTTGAGACCTGGGACTGTTCTTTAATGAGACGTCCTCACAAAGCTTATTCATGCCAAGATTATGGCCCGCACAGAGTGATGTATGGTCTTTAAAAATCCACCAGCCATCTACACTCCTGAGCACTACTGAGACCCTATAGAATACAATTCCCTGGCATGTTTTCATGATATTAATACCATGGAGTCAGTATCTCTGAAAATAAGTATTGTGGGACTCTTCCCATAAAAACAGTCAAGATGATTTAACTATGTTCAAAGTTCCGTGGAGGACAAGGAAGACATAAAAGTCATACGTGGCCCATTTCCTGAACTTTGGAGCAGAAGAGGAGAGACTTTAAATTCAGACAGATAAAAATGTTCCCAGTTCCTCTTTTAAATCTTGGTTTATTCCATAGACTCTGCTAGGTGAATTTTGATTTGCATTGGCATAATTGAAAATGGAGTATAGAATATAGGTGAAAGGAAGTAAAAAACGATATGAAGGATGATTCTTAAACATCTTTTAATAGGTTTCTAATGGAAGGGACTTTGGCTGAACTTTAGGATTATTATAAGCACATTCTGTCATAGGAGTATAGCTCTAATATGGCAAAGACTTTGATTCTGGCAGTTATAAATCACTTCAGTCCTTCAGCTCCTGTTTATGTGACTGGTCCTTACACAGTGTGTGGAGATTTTAGTCTGTTTGGATTGCTCAAACAAGAGGGTACATCAGGCACTAGATCTACATTCATACATTTGTGAGAGAACTCTTACAGCTGTAAGAGTCAATTGCAGTTTTTTTCTCTGTCATAACATAGATAAGCCCTGGTAGTAAGCAGGGGTTTAGTTCAGTATCAAAATGTGAAGAGACTCTTCATTTTCAGCAAGGTGAATTACAGTATTAATTCAATTAAAAGAACATTGTGAACAGCTATTGACAATTTTCCCTCTCAATTAAATGTGCTTGAATGGTAAGCCAGATTCTGCTCTCAAACCAGATTTATACCTGAGTAACTCCATTGACATCCATGAAATTACTCCTAATTTGAATCAGAGCCAACAAGATCAAATAAAGATTAAAAGCTCTCTTACTAGCAGTTTTATCCTGTATTTGGTGAGCTTATTATTTTATTATGGCTCTATTATTGTAAGCTCGTTGCCTATTTTATTTTTGGTTTGTGTGCTACAGTTAGGGCTGCTTTCTGTTTACCTCTCGCAGAATAACACCGCCACTGCCCAAGTCCACATACAGACTTGTTCCTGAAAGCAAATTTGTCAGATAAAGTATTACCATCAGAGGTCAGAACAAATGCTGCAGGTTCATTATTCTGCAAAGTATATGTGGCAAGAGATTACCTTATGGCCTGTGTTTGAACAGCGCTTAGTATACTACCTTTGTATGCACAAATGGGGGTCCTAAAATTTATAATAGTCTCCATAATGACTGCTAATTGTCTAAGGAAAAAGTGACTTGAATAACAAAAGCACACATTTCCTAGATTACAGTAGGGTTCTTGAAATCTCCAAACATGCTGAATTTTGAATCAAGGCAAAAGTCAGGTTTCCCATGAAACTATTTTTGAAAGAAATTTATTTCATGTCAATGTTATACAAAATGTTTCTCCCTTTTTCTACAAAAATAGTCACCACCCTTTATTTTTCCCTCAGAAATTTTAATCAAAATATATACAAACCTGGAGGAGAGCAAGTCTGGCAAGGCTAGGTTTGCCTAATAAAAACTTTTCTGGTGCTTCATAAGCTCAGCCAGTTTGAATGATATATGTACGCAACAATCTGAAAGAGGATGCTTAGATATTCCTGGTGATGGTCAAGTGGCTGAAATAGGATAATATTGTTTGTTTCATAATGAACGACTGCAAGTTTGCATGAGTTTAAAAGGGCAGCTTATATTCTAGTAGTTCTATCCCAAAGACCCATGAGTTCTTGTAATGACATTATTTTTGTCAGACTATTTTCCACTTTGATGAAATTAATGATTACTTTCTAAAGTTCACTGAGGAAAATACATGTTTTTCTTTCACAGTTAAATGTATTATACTATTTTCCTCAGACCAGGCACCTCCTTTAATCACATTTTAGAGACAACTGTATTTAAACCAGACCATCCATACTGATGTTATGCCAACAGATATGTAAAGAAGCTCATCTGATTATCATACTCTGATTATCACAATAAGGTATTACACGCTACATAGTGTCTTTCTGTTTTTCTAGGCAGCAAAAAGAATGGAGCAAAAATATCCATGAGTAAACAGAACTCCCCAATTACAAATTTTGTTGGAAAATAAAAAAACAGAAAGTTGTATTTTGATGCTTTTTGAGAATTACATAGAGTCAGGTCTGGAAACTGTTTCCTTTCAGAAGGAAACAGCTGGAAGAGAAAAGAAAATAAAACCAAACTTCTCAGTCTGGTTCCTCTCAGTTCTTCAGCTTCCTGAGGAACCCAGATAGTGTTAGCTGGTAGACTGGGCAAAATCTTGGACAGAATGAGTCAAGGATTTTAGTTATACAAATGAGAGGGGGAGAGTGAAATTGTGAAAATAACTATACTTTTTATCCTAGATGACAAAATAGAAAAGTTACTGTTCCCATTGAAGCACAGACCTCTAATGTGCTTGTATTAGCTTACCTGAATCTTTCAAAAATGCAGTGCAGTTTTTTTCAGTATTTGTGTAGGAGCCAAATATTATTTTGAATTTTTTTATTCCTAGCATGCATAGCATTTCACTGAATGGAATAGTCCTAAGAGGTATCACTGAAATAAATCAAGTATTTTGATTTAATGCTAAAGTTCAAAATCATCTAGTTCCAGTCTCCACTTCTAGACATCATTGCAATCCATTCAAGTGAAGCAATATGATTTAGAGATGATACTGCCGCCTTCTCAGTACATCATCTGATTTAGAACAGGTCCTTGAAGTTACAGTGCTGTTGATGTTGCTTTTCAATGATGTCTAATCTAATAGAAAGATCCATCCTACCATGGGTTTTTTTATTGGAGCTGCAGCTGGCGTATGCACCCAGTGTCATATTCTTGATAGAGACTCATGGATCTACAAGACTATTATGAATTAAAATTCACTTGTATATCTCTCCAAGACCATGAGAAAAGAAACAAAAATCCATGTAAAATGGGATGTTTTTTTAAAAAAGGCTGATCCACCAGGGTCTGCATTCAGCAGCAAAAGTGCAAAAGTATATGTTGACCTTAAGACCATGACACATGGCATAAATTTTACATTGGTATAAAAAAAGTCAGAATCAGGTCCAAGTACATAACAGTGACATAGATTCATTTATGCAATTTGAAGTTGGGTCTTCTCTAAAATTGTCACAGGGCCAAATTGAATAAGGAAGAGCCTGGAGGATATTTATTTGATAGGATGTCAAAGTATAAATTAATCACCATTGACTCTGATACCAGAATTGGAGAGAAACAAGAAGCTCCTTTTTCTTCTCTACCACCCGCCCCCGAGGCAGGAGCATTCTAATCCGTTGTCTGCAATAAGGAGAGATCAGGCTTTGCACATAGTTAACTTGATGATGTTTTGATTGTCTAAAGGAAATAGCTTGTTTTGGAAACAGCCTCCAAGAGCCTATTAGCATTTTTAATTACATAGATTCTGTTTAATGCCACCCTATTTCCACTTCCCATTCTTCTCATCCTCTTTATTCCCTTGTGTGGAAATAGCATCTCCTTCCGCTCAGATGCCTTGTTTGTGCATTGTTAACTTTCCTACTACTGTCCAGAAATAGTCTCTGTCCTTGTTCTAAATGTCTTTTAGTTTCTGCCAGGTTTTGTTATACAAATACATGTTTGTGCAGTGCTTTCACCAAAATGATCTCAAAACTCAGCCATGTGCATGTGCTTTCTTCACCATTGTCATCTGCTGTCCAACTAAAATGTTCTCTCAGAAATGAAAATAAAACTCCTGATTCACTCATTTTATTCTAAACTTTTGGGGGTGCTGTTTGTCATGGTTGTCCACTTCCTAACTCTGTGTAACTGCCATTTCTGTCCTGTCATTGTGATACTTCATTAGAAGACATTTCTTCAAGCATTGCAGTGATTTTGGAAACCTGAAAACAAGGAAGTCATTCAGCCGATATGGTTGATAAAGCTGCATTATTGCTGTCACTGACAACTTACTGAATCAAAATAAGGGCAAAAGATTAGGAAAAAAATGATATGGACTTTCTCCTATCTTCTCAGCTCTCTTCATGTCAGTGGGTATCTCTGAGACATTTGCTGTTGTGTAGACATGTTGTAAAGAAGGATATACCAAATGCTTCTGTAACTGGAGGGAGGGAGTTAGAGTACCACAGGGCACGTGTAGCAATGATGGGAATGGGGTGGGCAGATGTGCATTTGCGAACACATCACATGAGAGCAGAGTTTCTCTTCCTTTCCATTTCCTCTCCAGGCACATTCCCTCCCAACAGGTCAGTGGTGGATTACTTGCAGTGCATCTGAAAGCAGCATTGGCTTCCTGGGTGCTGTGCAGAGCTTTATCTTCTCCTTTTCTTTGAGACACCATATTCAGTCGGGTTTGGATCATGAGAGAAGCCATGTTCCCAAAATACCAGCGATAGAGGGAGTTAGTTCTGAATAATAGAGAGAGATTTAAAGAAAAAAAAAAAAAAACCCAAACCAAAACAAACCAACCAACCAAAAAAATCCCCAGCCTAACAAAAAAGAACACCGTTGTTATCCTGTCTCTGTTGTGATAAATCTTTAGTTACATTAGTCAGTTATTGGAAATCAAAATAGTTGGTTGTTTCCCACTGTTTAAGATGCCAGCTACTGATGAAGGGCATTTTAGGGAAGGTGGCTAATAAAAGAACTGAAAACAGATCAAAATGGTTAGATAACAAGAGACAGACAACATGTGTGACTAGTGATGTTGGGACTGTACTGGGACACAGGTTCTTAGAAGTCCCTGAGCATTTAGAAACTGTTGACATCCTTGAGAATTAGCAGTCTGAATAGCAAAACTCTTAATTTCACAATAAAGGAGTTCTATGAACATTTTAGGGGGGTTATATTTCTCAGGATAAATGTTTTCTTTTTGTGGGATGATCCTATTCTCAGAGTTTTCTACAAAAGTGCTTGTGCTTCTCATGCTTTCAGTTCCCCAGCCTGAAGCTGTGAGAGGTATCAAACTGGATAAATAGGCAGGTGCAACCTAAACTGCCTTTTCTGTGAGCAACCCTGTCAGACTTCCCTTGCCAGCCGTTCCACAGAAGTACACCCCAGTGGCACTGTGAGCTTGTGTGTTAATAATAGTCAAAGGAGAAGCCTTTGTTAGTGCCGTAACTGGAAACAGATGTTAGCTGCAGACAGACACCAAAGAAAATGATCAAGAAGAACTGCTCTGCAAGCTGATAATTTGAAGGCTTAGTTTGCTATAGGCATTCATCTGTGCATTGGTGGTGATCATTGATTCTGGTCCAACGTTTTACTTGATTCCTGATAATGCAAGGAGAATACATCAGCATCTTCCAGATGTGGAAATAAATTATGATTAAAATGGCCTGTTTTGATGCTGCACAAAGCACCTCAAGCCATCCTATATTTCATAAAGACTGTTCATCCTGAGTTTGACAATGGAGGCAACACAAGTAAGGAAAAGAAAGGGACGCAACTCCATGAAACACTGAGGATAATGGAATTAGATACCTGTAGTCACATTGAAAAGAAAACATGTAAATGAGTGCCAGCCTTCAGGAGTCTATTGTTTACAGTGCATGCCTTGTATTTAAAAGGTTCATTTAGATGCAGCAATGGGCCTGTATTCTGGGTCTGTCTCAAGATGGCAGAGTAAGAGTAATTACTCACTTCAAGAAAACAAATGCTATGCAAGAAGATTTCTAGAAGCAAAGGACAAGAATAATAGAAACAGCAGTTTGCCAGGATAAAAACAAACTTGTTCATCTGTATCTAATAAGATTGGTTTAAAATGATACTGTTTCAAATTATAAAGAACTCAAGTGAATATGTGCATACATCTGTTTTCTTTAAGGGGAAATTGAAAATATTCAAAATGCATTCCAAATCTGGATCCCAGGAGTCACTGGCACAACTCACAAAGCATTAGGAAATAGTAATGGGCAAAACTTGGAAGTCTTTCAGTTCAGTTTCAGTTCAGATAAGCCTGCAAAATTCTGGATGCTTGCAGTTAGTGCTGTTAAAAAGTTTGTATTTGTAAAAGCTCTGATTCAGCAAAACACCATATTCAGCAAAGTACTTCAAGTTAAGCACAATTTTATTTATTTTGCTAAAAAGGAATAGGCTTAATCAGGTGTTTAAGGGGTTTTCTCCACTGCTGCCCTGGTTACTATGCAATGCAGTCTGAAATACCTCAGTTTCCCCCTCATCTATATCAGGAAAGAAATGTAGTTGAGTAAAATATATGGATTTTGTTCATTTTATTTTGAGGAAAAAGAAATTTGCATTCAGGGTTGAATTTTGACGGCAACTTGTACAATGATGATGCTCTGCAATATTGTAAAGGACCCATCAAGTATCACCGGATTGAAGGATCTGGGCCAGTGTTTTCTCCTTTGTTTGGTATGGCTCTTATTTTTATTGAAGTATTTCATCCATCTCCTCTCAAATCTGCCTTCTGTGTGATGCAGTTTTAGAGTAATGAATCAGTGTGCTACTGAGATATGTTCTGTTCTTTGTTAGTCTTTTTAAAGAAATCTGGTGGTAACAGTGGTTCAAATACATTTGACAAGGTGATAAAATTGTGTCCCTAGGTATCCTGCATTTCTAAACTCAGGAATAAAATTGTCAGTCAAATCACTGGGATGTTTTTTTGGCTGTAATGGAGTTGAATTTTCCCTCTTTCCTATGTTTTTAGTGTTGGGTAGCTTTATTTAACTTTGAGAATTCAACTTGCTCTTTCAGATCTTGCTCTTTTTTTTTTTCTTTATTCTGATTAATGTTTTCAAAAATAAGTCATGCAACATTTGTGTTGTAACAATTATGTCTTCTCACTTGTCATCTCAGTATAAAAATGTTGCTGCATCTGGGTGAAATTCAGCTCAATTAGTAAGTAATTTCTAAAGCCTTCAAAGTGACTTAGTTCCTGACTTAGAGAGCACGAAGCATTTTCAGCATTTGTGGCAGCATAGTTTTTAAAAAACTTTATTAATAGTCAGGAGGTATCTCTCTCTGGAGAAGTCAATGTATTTTTGTCATAAAATAAATATGTATTCATCATCCCTCCTTTAATAGTGAATCTTTTAATCAAATTGTTTGTTGAGTACCATTTCCTATGGTTTTCATTCTGAGACTAAAGAATGTATTGCATTTATTAAAATGTTTAAATATTTAAGATATTCTTCATCAGCATAAAAACTACCATTTTCATTCAGGTGCATCATTAGAAGAAAAATGCTTCATGATACTGGAAAATACCATACACCCACAGGAACAATGTCTGCTTAATTACTAAAGAATAATCTCCATCTGGTAGATCTGTCTTCCCAGTTCATTCTAAAATAAGTCTCCAGATAATCTCTGAAACGGTGTCCTTAAACACACTAAGGTTTCTATGGTTATTAGTAGTAATTGTGTTGCACAACCAGGGGAATTTTATTTAGCATGGTGGAGGAAGCGATGTCATTATTAGTTGATTAGTGTGAACAATCTTTGACAATATGTAGTACCAGCTATGGTTTCAGCCACTGACACCTCATTATTCTGATTGCAGTTTGATTTGCAATGTTAAGAGGCAACAGGAAAAAAGTAATCATCTAAATCTACCTCTATCAGCTGAGAACAATGGGAGGGAGTGTGTGTGCTTGACGGTATTCTAGAAATTTCCTTCCCACAAGAAGATAAAACCCACTAATTGACAAATGACTGACACTGTTTAGTAACTAGCAAGCGTGCTGTGATGTTTCTAACACACTTTATTGTACGTGTGCTTTACCGTGTTGGGAATTGATAACAAGATTACTAGTGTATGTTATTGTATATGTTGTATTCTCCTGAAGTATATAGTATTTAAAATAAAGGTGATGGATCTCAAGATGTTACAAATCATTCATGCTTTGATTTGGATTTAGCATTAAATTACAGCTAAAAATCCTTTGGGCCAAGCTCAGCACTCCACACGGGAATGTGGGTGTCATAAACCCTGTTAGCACCAACCTTTGTCTTACGGTCATGGGGAGAAGACTTTCTCCCTGTGTCTTAGGGCACAGCAGTGACAGTAACAATAGGAACTGTACAAATGGAAGGTATTTTAGTTTGCTGGTTCCTACTAGTACGTTCTCAGGAGTGATTCACAGGTTATCATCTCTATTAGTAGGGCATGATAAAAAAGCTACTTGCATCTCCTCTGTGGAGGGAAACTGTTTTGCAGAATGGGCCCAGGCTTTGGGCTACTCCAGCGTGTGGTTCCTGCAGCAGGGTCAGCAGCTCTGGGCGGTGCCCCTGTGGGGGAGCTCACCTGCCCACACGGGTCGGGTTGGGCAAACGCACATGCACATTGACCGACTGGGGTTTCTCTACTATTGGGGACAAGGCTTTAATACTATGACATCGATATGTTTGATGCAGTTATGCTGTGTGGCACCAGTATATTTCACCATGGCATTTGAAAAAAGAAGTATAACAGTTTACGTTGGATACTTATACGTGTACATATGTGTAAGGGCAGGAAGATCTATGTTTTTCTTGGTTTGTTATAGTCAATGCTTCTCACATTAGCTTTCCCCTTAGAAATCCCCTGGGCTGTAGGGGATGTAAACTGACCTGTTTAGAGCTCAGTGCTCTAAAAGCTGTTCTGAGGTTTCATTTTAACCCAGGATGACATTTTTACAAAACGAAAATTCTCAAAAGTCATGCTAATTTTAGGACTAATTTAGTGATTAATAAATGCCTCCAATGCTTGTCTTTCTCTCTTCAAAGAGCACTGATTTAAATGCTGTTTAATACTTGTTTAATGTGTTTGCCATCATTTAAACAAGTAATTAGAACACGTGGTACAATCAGTAGCCAAGCAATTGACTCTATTAGTAATCTTGGGGGAAAAGGGGAATGAGGACAAGGTGCTTGTATTACTGTCTGTACTAATTTGGACTTAGGAAAATTAGCATCTGTTCAACCTATACATATTGGCAGGAGTTACAACTGAGCTGGGAAACCGAGTGGTAGCTTAGTGTGAGAAGAGATTCAGGATCTTTGTCTTCCACTAAGGACAAGGAGACTGTTAAAAGGCATAATGTTAAAATGATAAAGCGTGCCTCTCAACTTTGAAAATTGTTTACCGGGGTAAATTCCCCTCTCTGTTGTGTAGCAGGAATGTCAAGGGACTCTGTTAAATTAAATAGACTCACTCTGCCCTGAGCTGCCAAAATAAGCAACAGCATCATTTGGACACATCTCTAAATCAGGTAGACCAAAGGCCCTGTTCTCAAAAGCATCTCCTGGACTCATAAGACACCTGTAGGCTGGGCTGAACTTTCAACACAACTAGAGAAGGTTCTCACACTGGAATTGGATTGCTGGTAGTAATAGCTACAATTATAAGGATTTAGACAACCAGTTGAGTTGTTAGTTATTCTTTCTCTGAATTCTATTGATTAGAAGGTACTTGGGATAATGAAAGATATGCAAGTGTACACAGTGTCCTTAAGACAATGGCATCCTGGTTCAGCAAGTCTTAGCCAACAATGCAAAATAAATGTTTATTAATTTGACTGCTATTCCATTAATAAAATAAGTTGCACAAGGGGACATCTTTAGAATTTAAAGACAAAATGGGAAGAACTGTTTTGTTTAATTTGTTTCATACGGTGCAGAAGACCATCAAAGCTGTTGCAAGCAGCTGCCTGCCAATAGTCCTGAGTTGCATGCTGAGAGGCCAGGGTTTCTCTGAAAGCAGCATGCACTCTGTCACCTCTGATGTCAAGCCAGACTGGATCCTGGCTGAAAACTGATGGTGTTTTTGCATATCCATTGTTGTTATAGGACTGTGATGAGTAGAGGAGAAGGAAAGGAGCCTAAATATCTATTCCTGGCAGTCAGTGACTTATTCTAGAAGCACAGAGAGTCTTTTCTGTCTTTTTTTTTCCCCCCCACTCTCCTCTGGACTGTTTTCTCCAGCTTCAGGATGGTTAGATGATCTTTCTGTCAGCTTTAGTTTATATTAATAAAGTGCTTTGATTTCCACTGACAAACTTTGTACAATAACCCAGGTTTCATAACCATTTGGAGTTAATTTTATACTGTTAAAAGTTTTAAGAGTAGCATTTTTGACTGGCTGACAGTGACATTATACCGATATCAAGTGTTTCCTGCTTCTTGTACTTATGATTATAAATTCTGTTTTAGAAGAAGATATCCTACTCTGCATTTCTACAGGATTACTGCACTTCTCAGGTGGTAGAGTACTCTGTCCTCCAGCTCCATACTGCATAACAACACCTGAGGAGTACAGTAATCACTCATTCACCACTGCCTGGTGTAGCTTATTGCTTAAATACAGTGTATGGATTTAGAAGAATGGAGAAAACAAAACCCGAGTGTGGCTGGGTCCAAACACATAATGCAGTTTACTGGTAGAAATTGATTCAACACACTCAGATGATGGCACTTGAAAGGCAGCAGAAAGAGGCTTGCATCAATTTGACAGGCAGGAAAGCAAGTAAATGTGGCAGTCTCTGAACTCATGCTCTCCTGCAGGTGAGCACAGACACGCAGTGAGGTCTGGGTGACTATCCTGGGACACTTGTGTGCCTCTGGAGTGCTGCACAGCCCCTTGTACTGAACCCTGGAGGTTAAGTGCTAGTCTTGTAACAATCCTGGTTCTTTTTATTACATTTGAAGAATAGAAGTGTAGATTTCTCTTCTTTTCTTTTTTTAAATGACATTGAATCCACTTGGGTCATGCATCCCTTTTTGAAAACTGTTTTTTCTTTGTCAGTGCAGCTTTGCTAACACTTTTAGATTTTTACAATATTGTGGGCTTTAGGACTCAGGGATTTTGCACATGCATACTGCTAGCTGCTGCAAGACAAGAGGGTTGTTCAGAAAGGGTTTGCTTTGGCAGTTCAGGCCTGTAGAGTGACTTGAAGTGATTAGGCCAATTGCAGTTAGGGACTCTGACATGTGGAGTAGTATAGTAACTATGTAAAAAAAACCCACCACCTTCCCCGCCCCCCCCCCCCCCCCAAAAAAAAATAAAACCAACAACCCAACCTAGAACAGAAACAAAACCAACCAAAAAACAAAGCTCTCAGCCAAATAAACCTAAGTTCATTTATTGGTTTGGGTAGACCTGGAAACCATGCCAAGGTCTTCAGTTTGAATTGAAACTAAGCCAAACTTAAGGTTTTACTGTGCAGTAACTCTGGCAGTCAGAAAAAAATATACATAGAGACAAACTTCCCATTGTGAGGCCATACGGATCCCCCCTCTAAAAAGCTGTATTTGGGTAAAGGCAAGAGCATGACTTGCCATAGTTCTTCCTTTCCCCTGGCCCGTGTCTGTGGCCATAGCATTTGGGCCTGTTAGGAGCTTTGCTCTCTGCGTCTCGACACTGCCCCATGTTAGCAGCCAGCCTTCAAGGAAGTGGCCATGTTAGCCTTGGCCCAAGCTCTAGCCACTTGTGAAGTACTTCCAGCACTTCTGCTACTCTCAGCACTGGTGGAGGAACTGTAAGGTTTAAGGAAACGTCACAGACCACCATCCTGTTCATTCTCATATAGCCCCGGTCAGGGTCCAGGGAGCACCCACTAATTTAAGCCCCTGGGAGGCTGAGCAGGACTTGGGATGGGCATAGATTTGTGCTGACTTTGAGCATGAGTCAAATTTCACTGCCTGTGAGGTCAGGTTTTGCAGTTTTGATACTTTTTTTTTCCCAGACTTTTTATTCTGTGCACATTTTATTACTACAACAGAAGTCTGGGCATGCAGTTGTGTTTTTTGCTGGATCTGGGCATGTGTTCCCAGAAACCTGATAATCAAAGCAACATGGATTTGGGAATGCAGAACATCAGAACTACCAAACATGCCCTGGAACAGAGAATTGCTACTGTATTGTTACATGTATCATTGCTATGGTTTTTTTTACAAACTACTCTTTTTGTTCAGTTATATAGTACTTAATCAAATTAAGGGCAAAAGGTGAAGCATTGATCACACATTACTGATCATGTCATCTGCTGATGTTTCCTGAGAGTTCAATTCTGCGTACTAATAAATCCCACTTGCTATTAGCATGCTTGAGAGGATGTGAAAAAAGGTTCAGCACGTTCATGTTTGGAAAGAATAACAAAATGTCTTATTGTCAGGAAAGCCCACACTGTAGAGCAGGAGTCAGAGAATCCTACATTTTCCATTCTGTATGTATAATAAATAGCTGGTTAGGTATGTTACAGCTGAAATGTGAAATGTCAGTTTTTATTAATAAAGCAGATAGTGCAGAAGGAGTGATGAAGACTGACTGACTGGGCATCCTGAGCGGCTGGCTATGGGTACTGCTTTTCAGAACAAGTATGATCCAATTGAGGGATGTGCACTGGCTGCAGAATCTGTGATTTGGGGAAAAAATACAGATTTAAACCTTGTGATGAAGAAAAGGAAGAACATAAAAAGAACTCTTAAGTCGGAAATAAAGGATATCATTCACAGCCCATTGAAATCTGTGGGCATTATCTCATCTCAGTGGGCACTGGATTAGGCCTCAAAAGGGTTGAAGCAACATAGTGTTATTCAAGCAAATTTCCATTAGTACCAGACCATGAGAGCTGTGGTGTTCAAAATGAGAGTGCTTTGGAGTGAGCCAAAGCACAGACGCAGCCACGTGATCTTGGTCAGTCTCCTTCAGTCCATCTCAGCTTGCTGAGAGTTCAGAATAAACCATGACGGTTCTGACAGAACCCAGCATGGCCAGAGCACGGAGGTGGTCCTGCCCAACTGTTTCTTGGAAGTGAGAATGTCCAAAAGGATTCTCAGTCTTTAAAACTGCATTTTATTAGAGAACCAAAGTGATACATGGTAACAGGGGAATTCTTTGGACAGAGAAAACTCAGATGTGCTTGGTGAAACAGATTCAGCAAAAGGCTTGCAGGCAAACTTACCCTTAGCCTGCTCTGTCCTTGCTGAGGGCAAAAGAGTGAGCCCTTTCTTCCATCTTTGTTTTTTAGTCTATTGACTTTCATTTTGTTTCTGGATTGCAAAAATTCTGCCATCCCTTTGGAAAGACCTTTGCAGAGCTTTTGATCCCTTGGGAAGTTTTGGTCTATCAATGGTTCTTCCAGGCACTTCTGGGGCTGTGTCCAGCAGTCCCCTCTGCATTTCCCAGAGCGGTCTTAGTCTGTACTCATATTGGAGAGTTTCTTGCATATTGGTTCTTTCTCTTTCACAGCCTAGCCTGGCCTCTACTCCAGAAGGATCTCCAAAGGCATGTATTCTTAATTGCTCTTCAGTAAGGTTTACTGTCATCCCTTCCTCCAGGCAGCTCCCAGCCTGCAACAGGGAGCCAAATGTAAATAGTTCAGCCTTTTTCTCCCCAACCAGTCTTTTTAGCAGAATATACCTTTTACAGTGACTAACTGTAGCTTGTGAGCAAACAAATCATAAGCCTCAGACTAGGCTTTCCAGTAGATACACGTGAAGCATATGTTAGATGACATGTAATGTATGTGACAGGCAGTAGAGAAGTAGAATACTGTGTTTCTGTATGCTCCTTGATGCGGCACACCCTGTCAGCATAGGTGTGCGTGTAGAGCCATTTGTTAGTAGAACCTAGTAATGCGGTTTTCCTGTATTACAAATTACCTTGGTGGTATGATGGGAAGCATAGAGCTATTCCCAGCTTAGTGATAATCCTCCTTGATGGTTTCATTTCTGTATTGCAAGTGCTAATAGATTCCACATCCAGCTGTGTCATTACTAGGGTGTCATTTGTATGGAAGTGTCTTGCCACAGGTGATAGATGCTGTTGATCCTAATGTCTTTCAAATGTTGAAGTTAAGGAAATGGAATATCTATGAGAAATGAACTGTGGTGAAATTTCATTTGTTACAAGCTAGATTGTTTCCTTTTCTGCTCTGGGTAAGTTTGATAGTTGCTGTGTCTTTTATGCATACTGTATGTACAAGCATATATACAGAATTGATACTGACCAACAGCAGTAAAAAAATACATTTTCTCTTAGATCTGTTAAGTAGTGTCCATGCCAGATCTGCCTGCAAGAAGTCTCCTGTAGTCAAATGCCATCTCAAAGTAATGTGAGCACCACTGTGAACCATTGCCCTTGGAGTTAGAAGAGCAGTCTTATATTTACTTCTCACCATTCTCATTTCAAAAGCAGCATTTCTGCAATTGGCACTGAGATAACAGAAACACATCGCTTGCTGATCTCAAGACAGCATTCTTAGGAGAACCGCTATGATGAGACAGCAATCTGAGGAAAGATAACGTCAAGATGTTCATTGGATCAGAGACCAGGCCAGGTCATGGACTAATATACTAATCCCAATTACAATCTATGCCGCTTTTTGATGAGTTACAAAGTTGTCTACTCTTGAATATGTCATCATATAGGGCATGTATGGCACATAGCTAAGGTATTAAGCATGGTACACTTATGTAGCTGGCACTGAAAGCCGAGGGTGCACTTTGCTTATGTAAACTTGTCGATTTTCTTCCACACAAAAACAAATGAGCATGTGGGGAGGGAGAAATGAGTCTCACTAGGCTCCATCACTTTTGAAGAGAAAGGAAATAATGAGCTTAAACTGAAATAAATTATTTTTACAACTATCCTGGAGAAAATTTTCAATTATGCAGAGGGAATGCACAGAGTCGGAGGTGCCAGCACTGTCAGTGCTCTAGCAGATAATATGACTATCTTCCACCTATCAGGAAGGGTTCAGAGGTTGCTTAAGATAAAACAAGTGGCAAAGAAATGAAGCACAGGAGCTTTCGTCTTTTGAAGTAGGCACACAAACCCCATCATGTTTCTAATAGCATTTTACACACAGCTCTCCCTCACCACTTTGAAACTCATTTAAGCTGTTCATACAGTTTGAAAAATGCCCTCTTTAGTTGTCTTGGGTGGAAGATCCATCTGATTTACTTTGCTACATGCAAGTTAGTCAAAAGAATCAGGATAAATGGCTCTTGGTATTTTCAGCAGATATTTGGTTTCTTCTCTGTACCTGATGCTATATTTCTTTTAAAGGAGATAGTTTAAAAAAAAAAAAAAAAGAGATTTCAGGTCTGAAAGTCTGATAAGAGAATCCACAGGTTCCCCTATCTAATCAGTCAGTGTGCTCATAAATTTTTCACTGAAAAGTAGGGAGAAATTAATATTTTTACAGATGGGTTCAAGCATGTGTTAAGTATTCAAGAGGTTTCAAATGAGATCTAACACAATTAAATGTAATTTTATCCATGTCTTTCTGGTCTGCACTGTACGGCACATTGCCCTGTTCTTTATATGGCCTTGTAGGTGAATTAGCAACCATAGGATAAATCCATATGAAAAGGTGAAATTATTAGATCTTATGCAAATAGCAGAATTTGCATTTCAGTAAGTTTCACAGGTTGCCTCATACATAGAAACTTTTTGTTGTGAGTCTCGATGTATTTTTAGTCCTTGAAAAGCCTTTGGTTACAGCTTAGATTTCTCTCTAAGTGGCAAAATGAGTGCAGTACATTCCGGTTCCCTGTGTAGTCTCCTTTCTTGGAGGACGTATCCTTGTCCTATAACTCTTCTCTGCTTGCCAGGCCTGGACAAGATGGTTCTGCTGAAAAGCTGTCACTACAAATTGTCATTGACTTCAGTGGAGGGATGATTTTTCCCCCTTGTCATTTCCATAATGGGATTACAAAGATTTACAGTTTCACTGTTCTAGGAGACCTGATAGCTGGACTAGTGTCAGGTCCCTCCACAGCTATGCTGTGAGTTTCGTCACAATTTTAATTGTGGTAGTACTTTAAATAAGGATAAGGCACCATATTCCTGTGAAACCATAGAAAACATCTTGAGGGTGTAATGAGTTTCAGCTGATGCCTGCTGGTTATTCTTATTTAAATCCTTCCAGGCTGGGAAGGAAAATTTGCAGAGGACTGTGGTAGCAGCCAGTTTTACACAGCTAGAAGATCTCTGTGTAAGAAATTACTAATTTGTGTTAACAAGAGTTACTTAACATCAATTTCTTTTAACTTTTCTTTTGGCAAGAAAAAGTGTAAGCAGTCCACAGAGCCAACTGTAAGCACTCCTGATGTTCCTGGACTATTTTGACCTCACTTAATTGAGTGTGGGTGAGAACAGAAATGTGTGGAGACAGCACGTCCAGTGTTCAGTTTATTCTTCTGCTTTTTTTAAGGCTCTTCACTGTTTTGCAGTGAAAAGGTCCTTTACTGACAAAAAAAAAATCTTTAGTTGCCAAAAAAACTTGGCATAGGAACTGATGAGCTGGATGCCATACCTGCTCCCCTGAGATGGCTGGGTTCCCCCCAGAGCAATGGCGTAAATCAGCCTTCTTCCCCTGGAGTCACATCAGTACACCAGCTGAGAACAGGACATGGCATGTGACTTCAGTGCCCTGTGTGGGGCAAGCCTTTTCCGCTTTCCTCCCTCGCTACAGCACAGCACAAGGCCCGCATGTACCCAGGGAAAGTGCACTTTTTCTTTAAGTAACACTGCTTTGAACTGTGGAGCCTCTTTTCAAGACTGCGAGTGCTTTAGTACTGCCTGGCTTTGGGACACAGTGCAGAAATCATGTGTTTTCAGTAATAACTTACATTGAGTACCGTCGCAGTGATGAGGGTCTGGCTGACTTAGGGATGTGAGAGTGATATAATTGTTCAGCTGAGCTTCTGAGGGAAAAGCAGCCTATATAGTGCATGTCTGATACACTTGGACTGTCTAGGCCTACTCTGTACCAGAGAAGTCAGCACTAGCTATGATAAAATGGTGTGCTTTGGACAGAAAACCTACACCTATAGCACACCTGTCCACCTATGGGACAGAAAAACAGGGCTCAGTGGCTGAGCTCACTACAACTATTATCCTTACTTAGCAGAAAAGGACAGTCTCCTGTCTATCTGAATGCAATGAAAAGGCACCCCTTGTTGCTCAATATACACAAATGTGCTCCATTTCAACTCAGGGGAGAGTTACCTCAGTAAAAAATGAGGCACATAAGCATTGCCAGTTCCATGTCAGAAGCCTTTCTGAAATGCCTTATTGTTATCTGTAGCCGTTGCCACTTGGTCTGAACGTGGACAGAGCTGCCAAAAGCCTCGGAGGAGCTCTATCAGCATCCTACCGGCATTGTCTCAGGATTAGAGAACTATTGGTTTTGATTAAAGCAGTGTCGTCTTCACTTGTTTCCCTAAATGCTTTACTACCCAAAGTAATAAACACAGATAGATGTTCTGGACTCTCTTGTCAGAGCAAAAAAATCTGTACAATAAAAGTCCACCTTTTAAATAGAGAAACTGTAAAATAGCTCTACTTCCCAAGTATTATTTAATGGTAATGAAGAGAGCGTAAGATGAGCTGTATTGGAAAAGCAATAACAGCCAAGTTGCTGTACATGACATCTAATTTCTGTATCAATTGATTTACCTGCTATTGATATACTATGGTATTT
The DNA here is from genome assembly GCF_031877795.1 of Strix aluco. Classification (NCBI taxonomy): domain Eukaryota; kingdom Metazoa; phylum Chordata; class Aves; order Strigiformes; family Strigidae; genus Strix; species Strix aluco. The sequence goes on along the minus strand of NC_133942.1, from coordinate 23,830,910 downwards.
ATATACCCTGCCCCCAAAAATGAAACATTAGGTATGGCAAACATCTCCTCCTTGCTGAATACCAGCATAGTTAGAGTCTGTGCTCTTTTTTGATTACCTTGCTAATAGGATAGTCTAAGCAGTGTTTTTTTTCCCCTTAATCTGGGAATACCTATAAACAATTAGGGTCATCTGCATAACCAGCTAAAGAGTCTGCAAACACATGACAGTAGCTTTGTGGTGAAGCTGTGATAAACCTTGTATTCTGTGAGGGGACTGCATTTCAATTTGTGTGTGCATTTCAAGTAGGGCCCTCAAAAGCCAATGCTCTTGGCTTTGCCCGTGCTGGGGTTGCTGGAAGTTGTGAGGTCACCACTGAAAACAACTGCAAAACATCTTTCATCCTTCCCCTGTAAACAGGGAACTGCATGGCTGGGGGGAATTTTGGTCCTGGATCACTGGTGAAAATATGATTCAGGTTCTTTGGAACTGACAAGTCATTGCCATGCGACAGCCCTCCGGCAGGTTTCAATCTCTTTCTGGTATCTAATGGATAGTAAAAGTTGACAGGAAATCCTGCTAAGTGCTACCAGACAGGTTCTCCTCTTGGCAATCACGGCAAAGAAGCAGAGGTTGAAAAGGAGTGAGCATGAAGCTTAAATCTCTCTGCTAGGTTATCACGAAGGTGAAGCTAAGGCATATTACTAGGCAGCGTGAGGGCAGCCTGGCTTACTGATGAATCTGCTTTGCAAATAAACAGTGACACCTACTTATCACACTGTCCCACTGATATCCCTCACACGTACCAGGGTAGCTTGCTAAATGTAAGAAAGGGGGTTTGGGGGTTTTTCTTTCCTCTCACGTATTCCCACCTCTGTTACAACAGTACTCAAAGTAACTTTTTCAAGTCAAAGTCTTATGCCCACAGCACAGGCAGACACATTTCTGGTTTAAATGAGCAGCGTGTCCAGTGAGCAAACTTTGACCGTATCCCGTGGCAGAGAAGAACACAAAGTCCTAACTGCTGTGGTGGGAGGGGTAACTAAACACCCTCAGCATGCTGCGTTTCAAGCTTAATCCCGAAATGATGTTGTTCTGCTCAAAACATACTCACAGTTACAGCAAATGTAGTGGTTGGTTCTGTATGAACCAAGAAGTATTTCAAAATGCCAACATTTAATTTGGCATCATTAATTTCAAAATCCATGTTCTAAAAAGGTGAAAGGAGGAGGCTAATGTCAGGAGGCCACTGAATCAAGTTTACTTTAAAAACTTCTACCACGGCTTTCTAAATCAGCCCGTGGAATAGCTTATTAGGCACTATTACACCAGACCACATTCCCTTCACATGATGGCAAATTTTAGAAACCTACTTTGGGCTAATCAGAAACTTAGGGCTGCAGTAACGAGGGCTTCATTACAAAAGTACAGGTAGATTTTAGCACTGCCTAAACTGTTCAGCATCTGACACTCACTGAGAAATGACAGACTGTTGTGTTTAGATGTGTAGATGCTGTGCAATGTTTCATAGCTTACTAAGGATTTTTTCTTTTCAGTTCAGGAGAGCAAATAGCTTACATTGGCTTGTTCTATCAAATTCAGGCTGACACAGTCACTCTATAAGGAACATCCATATTTCCAATATATTTATGATCAAATGTTTCAGACACAACAACCAGAAAATGTAAAATAATTCACTTAAAAGACAACACAACTGGGAGGTGTTCCAGCTCTGTGCTGGCAAAGGTTACTGGAGATTATGTATGGACATGCACAGCTAGCAGTGCTGCTGTGCTAACAAAAGGATAAGAAAGGGCCTTTAAATAGCCTGGAATACTTAGATAACCTAAAACACTGTAAAAAAACCAGAAAACCAAAACCCAAAACATATTTAGAAAAACAATGGATAGAAAATATCAAAGTGAAATACGTCACTGGTCCTGTTCAGAGGCCAAGGCCAAGACTTGGTGCAAGGAACACAAAGCATCTTTCAGGGTGCCATTCAACTTTTGTTGTGCAGATTTTTTTCCTTATCTGTCATAAAAATTGCAGACCTTGCCTGCTGTCCCCATGCACCCTTCATTTTCTTGCTGGGTACCAGGCAGATCTCATGCCTTTACATACATCTTTCCTGCCCAGTGCTGCACCGAATTCCTGCCCCTGTATCTTCATTAGGTATGTTGACAAATAGCACTAATTTACAAAAATTTTGAAAAAATAAAAATTATATACTCAAAGCCAATCTGGACAATTTTAAGTCATTCAAATTGTCTTGGATTAGGGCTGTGTTTTCTTACAGAATAGCTATTTTAATATACTACTAACTGTAGGTTCAGTTGTATTAGCATAACTTTAACCCTACAGGAATAAGCAACACTTCTATATTTTTTTAAATATACCAATAGAGGGAGATATATAGCTCTGACTGTATGGATGTATTGAGGCAGCCCAGTATGTGTGTATGTGTAAGGCTGAGATCCATAAAGGCAACTAAATATGGTTAATTTCAATAAAAGCCCTGTGCCTAAATACTGTGGTAGCATCTAGATCATCTATAAATGCTTCTAATCTTGTACAGCACCTGAAAAGTTGTGAAAATTGCCACAAGTGAGAAACAATGGGGTTTTTGATGGTTTCAGAAATTGTTACAAAGACAGTTTACATATCCTTTTGCTATCAACAGCACACATGCTTTGTGCTCTGCAGCATGTCATCAAATGCTTCAGTTAATTACTCACTAATTATAACACTGTTGAATGGCTACACTGTGGCAACCATATAATTATGGAGCATAAAGTACTGAGCAGTTGCAAGGCTGAGCATATTGACTGATTACAATAAATCCCCTGTTTATTGTTGAAATTTTTCACCTGCTTAACAATTGTAATGTTTGCCTATCATACCCTCAAACTCAGAGCAATATATGAAGTGTTAGTAGCAGAAGTTAATTAAAGTTAAAAGCAGGTAAGCTGTATTGAAATGGTAGTGTATGATGACAGGCGTACATTGAAACACAAAACCTGGGAATGGCCCTTCACAGCTGCCAGGGCGCAGCATGCCTCTCACACCCTCAGTATAACTCCCTCACTGAAACAGGAAAAAGGAGAAAGGGGTCACTAGTGTTTTACAAATACGGTGTGGTGTGTCAAAATCTCAGGGAAGCTCACAGAGACGGGGAGGGAGTTTAGCTTGTATGTGCTTCCAGGCTTCCAACATCACCAGGGGCAGAAGCCATTGAGAGAGCGGCTGGAAACGTTGCCAGCTAATGAGCCCTACAGGGACTCTCCTGGCACATTGGGGCTGGCTGGAACACCACGTGCCCCCACTTTACCAGCAGGTTCCGCATCTCTGGCTGGCAGGAAGCAGATGATGCACAGCTGGCTCAGGTTATACTTCCCAAACAGTTTCTTACATCACAGGAAATGTCAAATAATCATCTTAGGGCAGTTGCTTTAGGCTTGCTGGTACAAAGTATAACTACAGATCCGCATCTACCCTTTTTTATGTTTAAAGAAAGAAGAAAAAATCCAGCCCTGGAACAAGTTATTTTTCTCTTTGTGCTTTCCACAAATCATTTTTTCTGCCCCCTCAAAATACACTGATGTTCAGGATCTGGGAAAGTGTATACTAAGCTGTCACTGCCATTCATATCTTACTCTGTAGCCAAGAACAGGATACAAAGCTGTTCAGCAAAACATGCTAATTCATTAAAACTCAATGAAAGCCTTGCTTGCTCATGCTGCTACAAGTAGTTCTTACTTTGTTCTCAGAACGGAATGGCGAGGCAGGAAATGTCTGATCAAAGAGTTTTCAACTTCATATTTAGGAAAGTGAGTCACTCAACACTTGTGCGGTTCTTCATTCACTAACAATGCCACCCGCTGCATAAATATGCACTCGGAGTAAGGCTCAGTGATTGTCATGTGAAGAATATCTAAGTGGTACATAGTCAACTTTTTGCTTCCAAGTAAACGTGAAGTTCTTTCCACAAAGACAAACCTTTCTTATAAGGTACTGCTAGTTCCTTCCCTGTGAATAGAGGTTGACTCTTCGAGTGCCCTTGACTTTTCTCTATATTTAAGAGCTCTGAAAGTTGACAGGAAGCCTACAGCGTCTGTGTGAGCTATTAGCATAAAAGGACTGACAGTACACTTTGAAGCTTCTGTCTTTATTGTTGGTGTTCATTATCAAAAAGAATAAAATGTTTTAGCAAGATGTGATAAATTAACGCCATATGGAAGACTGCAACAATTGGTGGGTCTGGATTTGGACTACACTAGGAAGATAATTGCTGGTGTAATTACACACAGCTCCAGACAGTGGTGTATCTGACCCATGGTCATTTTTATGCCCATACTAAAATGACAATAATAATCCAGTGATAGAATGTCACCCCATTCTCCTCTCTGAATCCTCTTAGCATTCTTACAGCTGATAATGCATCTGCAGGCTCTACATTTTTTTCTCAGAGTGTTTGGTTTGTTTTGGAAATGTTCCATTCCTCAACTACCATATAAACTTCAGTGTAACTCATAGTCTGGACCTGGAAGAGTTTCAGGACACAACAAGGGAGAGGGCATTTACTGCTTTTCAATGCCTGTTGAGAATGATAGACTGGTAGACTTTTCTGTGGATGATATATGTAAAGTGCATGGATGTTTGCCAGTATATTCAGTATATTTAAAAAGCAGGTTACTAAAAAGGGGGCTCTGGAGAGACAGCAAGACTCTTCACTCCTTATACTTTATCCTACCATAGTTCTGGTCCCTGCTTTTTCTGTGTGTGTGTGTGTCCGAATTCAGTTACATCTTTTGAATAGTTTTAACTGAGGCTGATTCTGACCAATCTGCTATGAATTCTCTGAGATATTTGTGCATCTTTGAGCTTTTTTCCCATTCAAGGCAGCATTTCCTTTGAAATTTCAAACCAATTCATCCTTAGAATAATCTTATGTTCATTTCCTTGACATCCACAGAGCCACACCAGGGAAAAGTTTGACCCCTTTATCTTCAGTGTGTCTCTTAGAAAAATATGACTCATGGCTTTTAAAACTCATTTTGTTTTGTGAAGGTGTGACCTTCAGAACATTGTCAAGATGAGGCCAGGTTATCAGCTGGGAACAAGAGAGGATGAACAGGCTTCCCTTTACCAATCTTGTGCCTTCAGGTTTTGAACATTTTTGCTTCTCCTCCTTCCACTCTCTTTTTGGTCCTTAGAAGCTCTTGCAAACACATGTCTTGGACAGTTTCCCTAGTTTTGGGAGCAGGGATTTGTAGGCAAAAAACATTCAGGCTTTGATTGTGCAGAATGAGGTGCTGGGAAATGTGTTTCAGATCATGGGACACAGGAGGAACTGCTGCATTGCCACCCTGCACAGACCCATGTGGAGCACTGGAGATAGTGGCTCCATTTAGCATGAGGTCAAGTCACACTTGGAAAACGCCACATAATAGTATGGGGCCAATCTGGTACTGCTGCAATAAATAGGAGCTTTGTAATTTATTCCCATGTTCTAGCCTTACAGCAGAAGCAGTAAGAACACTAGACCAAAACACTGCTTCTGATTCCTGTTCCATGAAATGTGGTTATCAGTCAAGTGTCGTTATGAGCTCTGAAAAGTTCAGTAGTCTGAAGTTTTACTAATTGTACAATTCAGAGAAGTCTGCTCTTGTGAAGAAACGAACCAGAGGCATACGTGATGTAAATCTGCAGTTCCATTGACTTCAGCAGAACCAAACAGGCTTGTACCACATCAAGAGATATGATGGGAAATGATCAACAAATGATGGGAAATGAATCATTTTAACCCCTAAAAAGCCGTATCAGCGTGAAAAAATCTCAATGAAACACAGGCAAACCGTAAGCGCATAGATTTGAGCACATGGCTGAGCGTACCTGTGACATAGTTTAGACTCTATCTAACAAATGAATCCATAAGTGTTAGAGAGGCGATGAGTAGTTCTGCTGTGGGTGCTGGAAGTTCACTGGGGCCCCGCTCTTCCCTCAGGTCCTTGTCACACTGTAGGTGTAATTCTAGGGAATGAGAGGAGCTGGAACAGAGGAATGTGGCTCTTTTCAGATCATGGAGAGGACTGATTTTCTTTGTAAAGAATTTTTCCTTTAACTGTGCCAAGGATCATTTGCTGATTTAAAAGAACATTTCCCTCTTTGAAAGGGAACAAACAGCAGCTCTGTTTCATCTATATCAAGAGGTATAGCAGTGTGCAAGGGTAGCCAGGTGACAAATAGGCAGCCTGTGCCTGAGCACTCCCATTGTTAAATGTGCATGCAGAGCTGAACCCATGTCAGGAGCTACAGAAAGCAAATGTTTGTTGCACATGCTCCGTTAGTCCCATTATCAGCTTTGTAATGAACAAGCAAAAAGGAGCTGGTTTGTGACATAGCCGCTAACGCTAACACACAGTGTCATTCACGAAGGAAATCTAATCTTGTGCTTGCAATTTAATTCAGCATTATCCATTAATCATTTTTTCTTCCCCAGATATTGCCTTTGTACTGGATGCAACTGTACACACTCAGCTCAGCTGGGCACATGGGCACAGGTAGTGAATGTGGGCAGCAGCCAAGCGGCAGTAGATGGTGCAGACCCTCCTGTGCGCAGGGCTCAGTGCTGCACAGAGCTCTGCCGGCAGTTTCAGCAGTCAGCTTCTGTTATTCTTAATGCACCCATCTATCAAACAAGCTGATAATGTTGCAGGAGACCATAGCTCTCCCGAGTCTGTAGCTGTAGCTTACCAAATGTGAATCAACTTTCCACTGGCCACCCCTCCCTGGGGGAGGGTGTCTGGCTCCTGACTGCTGGCACTTTACAGCATCGGGCAGGGGACTCACATCCAGGCAAAGGCACAGTGCTCATCAGAGCAGAGATGTGAGCAGAGGTGGTTCTTTCAGGGTAGCACAGGTAAAGGTGGTACTGAAGAAAAGCAGTTTTATGATCTTCCGTATCCCAGGCAGCAGCAACATGGGTTGATTTATCCCTGACCTAACATATACACTAGCACTGGCACAGGGACGGACTTGCCTTCAAACTTGCAGGAGCTGGCTGGGGCTACTGGGGAACATCACCAGGGGTGAACTAGGTCCACTGTGGAAATTCGAAGCCCAGCTTCACCTGCTGGGAGCTGGGTGCAGCATGGACTCCAGCCTAGAGGGTTTTATCAGCTTTTGCCCACTTGTAAATGGCTGACTGAGGAGGTATACTGTTACAGCAGTGTGGATTTTCTTTTATTTCAGAAAAGATCAGCTCTGAGGAATAAAATAAAACTGGGGACAAGATAAGTTGTTTTAAAGGCCAAAGCATTTTTTTTCAAAAAAGTCTTTTCAACTTTCTTTTTTGGTGAAATACTTTTTATGAGAACACAAACCTCTCTTAACAAAAGAATAGGTAAACTGACTGGGTTAGAAGAAATAAACCATTTTTTCTTGCCTCAAACCAAATGTTTTTTGATTTACCTGGAGTCTTACTTTTTTCATAGGAGAAATGACGTAAAAGGAAATCTCAAATTGTTTTGGTTTGACCTGATAACATTTTCTCAGCTTTTCCTTTTATTTTTGTTTTTTGTTCACATACTTTCCTCTCCAGTGACTCTTCTCTTTCTTCAAAATCACTCCATGTTTGTATTAGGCTTGTGCCTGGAGTTGGCACAGAGCAAGCAGAGCGGGTTCTTTGACCTGCATAGAGACTTTTGATGCCAGGGGTATTCTTTAATGAGACTTAGGTCTGCCCGGTGACCCATCTGTGGTCTGACTGAGCTGGTACAACAGGGCCTTAGGGCAATGATGAAAATAGGCATGGTATGCTAATCCACATCCTTGGCTACTTTTCACCATGTGCATGTCAGATAAAATCCAAACCAGCTCCCCTCTACCCTGAAATTCAGGCAACAGAGCTACGCTGCAATCATATAATTCTGTTTTCGCATGTTCCTTCCTAACAAATCAGGAATGGGAGACATACTTCTCTTTAAATCTATCTTCAATTTGACACTCTAAAAATACTATTTGCTAACTTATACTAAAAGCTTTGGATTTGCTTCTGTCAGGAGGATCTAGGATACCTAACAACCAAAAGAGACACAAGAGAAATTGCTGTCATTCTTTGCAGTTTTCCTTTTGTTCTTTAAATTTGCAACATTATTTTTCACATTTCTACCAATGAAAACAATCTCAAACTGGTTGAGACACAACTATGTAAAGAACAGATCCTCTTATAATAGGAAAGGGGGAAAAACATAATAGATGACTGGGCTGCCTTCTTTCATTTTTTGACCTTTAATTGAAAGATTGAAGATAAGTAGTTCCTGGGAGAAAGCAAAAGGCTGATTCACTTACCCTGTAGCTTTGAGTGAAAAAGCTTCCTGGAAGCCTTACTATATATTATGAATCATCCTCTTGTCATTCCAAGAAGTTCATAGCCAAGTAAAATGTTAGAAATGGATTGATAGTGGAGTGACGGGCAGTAGGGCCTAAGTGAGAGGTTAAAGGTCTCAGGATAATACATTCAGGCATCCCTCAGGACATTTTTGTAAAGCTGATGCTTCTGACCTCAGGAGTCCTTGTCTCACTGTATTAGGATTCACTGCTCTCTTAGAATAATGTCATTTTGAAAAGTTCACTTGTTTTATATGAAGTTTTAAAAATGAAGACTGTTTCAGTTTTCTTTCAAGGAAATCAGATGGAGTCGTCATCACTTTATGCTTATGGGATTGTAGAGCATGTGGGCTTGACTGATTATCAGTGTGCCATTTCAAACCCTGTAGCATAAATGAGAGTAGCTATAAAACAAGTTTGATCACAATAAGCACCAAGGAATCAATTCTTAAACCCTTGACGGTGGTACAGTGTACTTACTGTAGGTGGAAAAGAACAAGGTTTTGCATCTTTTGAGGTGATAGAACAGGGTAAGAAGGATAGCAATTCCTCTGCTTGGGATGGGGATCAAGTGTTTCACAGTATGGCAAGAATTTAATTGATCTGACCTTGAAAGTACGTGAGCCCCTTATCCTTTTCAGAGACACATCCTCTCAAGATGCTCATTAGGACATTTAATCCTCACTGTTGGCATAAGAGTTTGCTATATATTCTTCCTAAAATATAACTGCTTCCCTTTTTTGAGATGCATTTTTAATCAAGATGATAACTCAGTCATCATTTCTTAAGCTGACTACCGAAAAATTTAGTGCCAGAGAACCAATGTTCCTGTATACAGTACTTCTATGGACCTCATGTAAGTGCACATTAAAGAACGTTATGTTTTCTAGAGTTCACTTTTAACCAGAGGAGAGGACAGGGAATGAACACACAGTTTGCTCTGCTGTGATCTCTTCCATCATACACATTTGACCAATGTACAATGCTTCCAAATCTCCACATGGACAGTCCCACTAGCCCTAATACTCTGCAATAAGACGAAGAACTAGTTCATTGTTACCAGTTTATTCAAAGGGCAAAAATACTCAGATGTTTTAATGCCTTCCTTAAAAGCTTGATACTTAGAACTAGCATAATGGTGCAACTTCACTGACATGTTCCCAATTTACATGAGACCCGAAACAGACTTTGGAACATTTCTTAGATTGACTGAGCAGTAGCATTTAAAATTATTGCAGCTTGGATTTAAAATGAGCACTTCACTGGGGTGAATACGGTACTGAAAAGTGAAGGCTTCTATGCCTTTTTCTGCTGATATTGTTTCACTGGAGACAACTTTCTGCAAGACTGGATTACCAGGGCAAGAGTGCATTGATTTACATTCTGAAGGTTATCTTTCCAGTGGAAAAAGGCACAACAGTGTATGTGGGTTTTTTTAAAGTGAAGATTTTGAGGAAAAATATATGCTAAAATAAAACTAAAGTTGAGGAGGAATAGTACTGTGTGGATTTCTAAACAGTGAACTTTAATACTGGAGGAGTGAGTGTTTTATATTCTGGTTGACTTTTCGTTGTTCCTGCTTGTGTGCTGATACGCATCACAATAATGTATTTTCACCCTTGCTTTTTGCTTTAGCCATTGACTCATTGACTTGTTGGTTGATAAAAGACATCCAGCTGAATGAATCCCAGGAGGGGATGACCAGATTTTTGATCACTAATGGTACAGTACCTCAGACCCCTCTATATGGAATGTCATTTGATTTGATTTATATAGTGAAGAGTTAATATAATATTATCTAAAGTGCTTTTTAGGATTGATTTATATACTCCTACTTTAACATTAATTGGAAAGTATCTATTGTTATCTCTCTAAAGGTCAGCTTCTCCTCTGCTTACTCACATGAGTAATGTAATTGATTGCAGTGCATCTGCTCATGAGAATGAGGGAATCCTGATTTGATGCCATGTTGAATGGGAATAGCTCCAGTAAATCTGTATGTAGATGTTGAACAATACAACTTCAGAACAATACACCTTATCTCTTGCATATCTTAGTGTTGCTTCCTTTCTTGTTTGGCTAGAACACTGTTAAGAATAAATTTGGACCCTTTTACAAATAATTTCCAAGTCTACTTGTAAGGAGATAATCCTGGACAGCCTCAAATCCTTTACCAAATGTTCTGTTGCTTGGTCACCACCTGCTTAGAGCAGGGCTGGACAAGTAGTTGGTTGGGGTTTTTTCCAGCTCTGGGTACTTCCTTTACTTTGCCAGTTGTACTGTCACAGTAAGATAAAGTGGAAATGGCATTTCTCCATCGTTCAGCATTATGCATGTTGCTTGTCAAGACCTGGAATTTCAGCACAATACAGAAGGAAAATTAAGTTTGAAAATTTAAATATAGATACATGAAGAAGTATGCAATAATATTGTTTGTTGGAACTAGGTCTTTACCTGTATCCATGCTTTTGAAAATCACTTCTTTAATTCTGCCTTCCTGTCATTTTTCTGAAGTGAATGATGTCCATATGCTTGTTTTTGTTCAATTATATTTGACAGTGTTTATTTCTGACACATTAACCAATTGCTTGTAGTCACAATTATCTCAAAGGACTGGAATTAACATTTTAATAAGATATAATCTGCTTCCATTCATAACTTTTGAGTTTTAAATTATAACACATATAATACTTTAGTGCTGAATCATTTGAGGGATTCTACAAAATATGGAGATAATTGAAATGAGGATTTAAACTTGGATTATTGAAAGGAGGATTAAATTCAATCTGTGAACAGCTTGAAACGTTTTATGTTAATACAAACACAAAAATTTTGTCAGATTTAGAGCGTAGAGCCCGCTGTTCATTGGGAAGCAAGAAATAGATGTATTTTCCTAAAGATTGTAAATATGTTAGAACTGTAAAGGAGAAAAAGGAGACTTTATTCACAGATGTGGTACTGTAGGAAAAATAAAGTTTAGGGGTTTAGGAAATCTTGTGCCCATTAATAGAGTTCCTTCAACCATAGAAAAATAAAGCTAAAAGGGACATTGATACAACTCCTGGTCCATCTTCCTCCTCCAAAGCAGGATGTGCAGGATACTTCTGCCAGTCCTGACAGATGTTTATCTAACTTCATGCTCCGGACTTCCAATAGGAAGGCCTTTCCAGTCTCCTCAGACAAGCTATTCCCAAGCTATACTATCTTTCATACTAGGAAAAAAATCTTTCTTCCTAGAATTACCCACAATTATATGCCCTGTTTGTCTGGACCCAAGAGTTGAAGTTAAGCTATCTATCTGATAAAATTTTCCAGCTACTCTTTCCCACCATATTATAATATTAGGCCTGGATTTATCATTCTAGTAAACCCTTCTGTCTCCAAGTTCCCATAATCAGTTTGGGATTTCCTCAGTTTGGTCTCTCCATATTTTATGATGAAAATCATCAAGCCTAGACTGTTTGAAATCACCCTAATTACCTAAACATTCTCTAACCTATTCACTCCTCCTTCTCCTGAGATCTGATCTTTTTTTTTGGTATTTAATGCCACAGACTCCTACTAGTAGTTGACTTATTCTGTTAGTTAAGAAGGTGTAGAACCCTCTGCTAGGTCCCTGAACATAGTACAGTCAATGCAGTTTTGCCAGAACAGAATTGAGGAGGTTATAAAGATTCTAGCAGAAATTTCATGTGTCCTACCATAGCTCTCTAAAGAATTTCTGCGTGGCAAAGCAGAAGGTAGCTGGGCTCCAGTGCAGCTGCAGCCTATCTGCCAGGCCACGGAGTGGCAGACTTAGCCCACACACTGGTGTCACGGTGGCTTGGAGACAGCACTGGTGACAAGACTTCCCTGAAGGTCTGCTCTACTTCTACAGGCAATGCAGTCCTGGCAATTCTGTTACCTTTGAGGGACTTTCGTGTACCTCAGTATAAAAGCAGAATTTTTAACTTACTTATGTCACATTATTGCAGTTTCCTCCTGTAACATGCCCTGTTAGCATGTGATCTGTTTATTAATCATAGAATCATGGCCAGCAGGGACGTGGAGAGGCATCCTAGCCAAATCCCTGTCCACGGACGAGAGTAAAAATTTAAGTATTTCTGGCAGATGTTTGCCTTATCTGTTCTTAAAAGCTCTGAAACCCTTCTAAGTAGTTTTTTGAACACTTAACTGTCCTAATAGCTGAGAAGTTTTTTCTTGTGTGCTCTAAATACTTCTTGTTGCATTGTAAGGCTTGTATTTTCTATCCTGTCCTATCCCAATGGAAAAGCAGAGAAGTTCATTGTCTGTCTCTCTGTGGCAATCATGTATGTGCTGGCAGATTGCTGTCTTATGTCCAGGCAAGGTGGTTCTTCAATATTTACACCATTTCCCTTGAAATATGTTTCAGACATGTTGGGGACAGATAGTAGCTTGTTCACCTTCAGAGCTGACAGAATGTGAAATCATGTATTGATTCTGTTATTAACCTAAAATATGTTTGATCAGCTTTTCTCACTTTTCACTATACAATCCTCTGTAATGTTATATTTTATTTTTTATTACATTTTTATATTGTCACAGTTAGAAGTTTAAACAGGATAAAAACAGAACCTATGGAAGAATCAAATATCAAAGCAAATAGTTTCCAGAAAGAAAAATTTATCCCTAGTATGAACAGACACAATTCTTTGGACTTAATGGGGGTATGCAGAATTATCATGAGTCTGAACTGGCTTTTCACTGCAATATTGGTTATTGTGTATGTGCAGCAGTCACAAATCTCCTGCCACTATTGTCCAATGAAAATATAAACCATATAAAGACATATATGTGGTCCCATGTTAATGTTATTATAATAGAAATTCAACTGAGGCTGTTTGAGTAATAATAGTTACTAGACTTCTGTTTGCATAATTAATGAAACAAACTACATTCATGTTGTTTAATTTCTGGGCATCAGCATTGCAGAAATTTCCAGACTGTGGGTTAGATAAACTGTTTCACAGAATCATAGAATCATAGAATGGTTTGGTTTGGCAGGGACCTTAAAGATCACCTAGTTCCAACCCCCTGCCATGGGCAGGGACACCTTCCACTAGCCCAGGTTGCTCAAAGCCCCGTCCAACCTGGCCTTGAACCCTGCCAGGGAGGGGGCAGCCACAGCTTCTCTGGGCAATCTGTGCCAGTGCCTCAGCACCCTCAGAGGGAAGAATTTCTTCCTTATAGCAAATCTAAATCTACCCTCTTTCAGTTTAAAACCATTACCCCTCATGCTCCCACTATACCACCTGATAAAGAGTCCCTCTCCATCTTTCCTGTAGCCCCCTTTATAGCAGCCTCACAGTACTTAAGGTCTCCCTGGAGCCTTCTCTTCTCCAGGCTGAACAACGCCAACTCTCTCAGCCTGTCCTCACAAGGGAGGTGCTCCAGCCCCCTGATCATCCTCGTGGCCTCCTCTGGACCTGCTTGAGCAGGTCCATGTCCGTCTTATGCTGGGGGCCCCAGGGCTGGACACAACACTGCAGGTGGGATCTCACCAGAGCAGAGTAGAGGGGGAGAATCCCCTCCCTCAACCTGCTGGCCACAATCCTCTTGATGCAGCCCAGGATACCGTTGGCTTTCTGGGCTGCAAGCGCACATTGCTGGCTCACAGTCAGTTTTCCATCCACTAATACCCCCAAGTCCTTCTCCTCAGGGCTGCTCTCAATCCACTCATCACCCAGCCTGTATTTGTGCTTGGGATTGCCCTGACCCATGGGCAGGACCTTGCCCTTGGCCTTCATGAGGATTGCACGGGTCCACCTCCAGCCTGTCCGGGTCCCTCTGGATGGCGCATCCCTTCCCTCCAGCATGTCAACCCCACCACACAGCTTGGCCTTGTTGGTAAACTTGCTGAGGGTGCACTTGATCCCACTGTCCGTGTCCCCAGCAAAGATGTTAAACAGCACCAGTCCCAACACCGACCCCTGAGGACGACACTCGTCACCGCTCTCCACTTGGACATCGAGCCATTGACCACAACTCTTTGAATGTGACCAATTCTTTATCCACCAAGTGGTCCATCCATCAAATCCATGTCTCTCCAGTTTAAAGACAAGGATGTTGTGTGGGACAGTGTCAAATGCTTTGCACAAGTCCAGGTAGATGCCATCAGTTGCTTTCATGTTTAACAAGACACATGTGACGAGCTCAAGCTGTGACTGCAAGACACAAGATCAACCCCTTGTGAAACCAAAAGGAAGAAATATTAGGATAAACAGAGGTATATCTTAAAATTTATAAATAGATGGAGTGACTTGGGGGGAGAAAGAGAGCAAGAATAGTATCCAACAACAAGAATATTATTCATCAGAAGCAGTAAAAAATAATGATAATGGGAAACCAGGATTAACACCTTCTTATTAAAGATCATATATTGATCCTTCACCATGCAGAGGGTGAAACTTGAGTCTGGAGGGCTCAGCCAGAGAAGCCGAGAACACGCAGAGTGATATTTGTGTATGGTTTCATCATCCCACAGTTATAAAACTGAGCACTCTCAATGGTATCAATGCCTTGCAGAAAACAGTATGCCTCCGAGGAAAAAAGAGGAGGGACAGATAGCAAGGGAGATGATGGTAGAGCAGGCTACTTCAGCATCAAATTTGCTAAGGTGTTGCATTTCACTTGACATGAGTTCTATATTGAGGCCAAATTCACTTTGAGAGCAAGTTCCTTCTCTGATACAAGAGGCAGAGTGGAGCAATACACAAATATTATTTGTGTTTGAATAATATCTGTGCAAGTATAGCCTGTATTATATTTGACTTTCCGTAACTGCATGACAAGCTGGATATACCAGTGCACAAGTGTGCAAAGGACCTTGTCTTACTGCCTAGGTGGAGCACCTGAGGTGGCTTTTAATAAAAATCCATAACCCTCAGCATCATGCGTTGTGTGAAATCACACACGTTCCAAGGTGTTAAAGCTTAGCAATAGCATTGGAGTTAAAAATGAAAGGTATAAAACATGTGGTTCTTGTGTATATTTAAAGTGAAACTGGAGCTCATTTAAATACTTTTGTCAAGAGTCAGCATTTGACTTTTTACATGATATAGGTCTTCATGGAGTGATTAGAATATCTATACCTTCTTATAAATTCTGAGTTTCCTGTTTTTTCTCTCTGAGTAATATCAGTCAGACTACATGATGTGAATTGGATGTTGCTCTTAAAATACAGAGTCTCAGGCAGATGCAAGAGATGGCACAAAAGATTTTAGCAATATGTAAACTCTGCGGGGCCTGAATAGCAGGAGAAACTTATAAGATCCTTTTTGTGATACTATGCATATAAGAGCATCCCCAAAACCTGGCACATGGGAGACGATCTTTGTGGGGAAAAAGACATAGCCATTGGCATATTTGAGATGTTTGAAACCAATGACCAAATGCTTGTTAAAAGTTAGTTATTAATATTTATGCTGAGATTTTCAAAGGAGCCTAAGGGAAATATATGCTCCTGACTCATTGAAATTCACAAGGAGCTGAGTGCCTAACTCCCTTAGCTTCTGCTGAAAATCCCAGCCTTAATCTCTCTGTGACAATCTGATTTTGATGTTTTACAAACCACACTCCCAATAATAAGGATTTACTCAGGAAGCTGAGAGAATGCTGTGAGTGCTTATATTTAGTGCTTTTATTTTGATATAATTGTTTAAAGGACTTTAGATGAAAATTTGTAAAGTGAAGCAATTTCCAGCTGAAAGCCTCATAACACAGGCTTCAGTCTGTATTAGTGATGTAAACATATGCATTAAACTTTGTAACAGAATTTATGAAACTTAATGAGCAAATTTTTATTGTGCTGTAATACTATGTTGAAGCTGTTCTTCCTTCTTCGTTTTTCTTTGCCTACAGCTACAAATAAATTTGACATGCCATATTATTATGTTGTCCTAGTTCACTGTAAGTTTATAATGTTACCTAAAACCAGAGCCTTTATTTGAAATTGCTGGCAAAGGTGATTTTGTACCATGCCTTTCACTCAGAATGATATACAAAATGCACCCAATCATTTGAAAAATAAATTGATAGCATATATTTTTAATCATATTTATTTCTAATGTTATTGCAACTGTGAATCTTCAACTAACCGAGGCAGCCCAGTCAGCTTATTTCTTCAAAGACTTACTGTAGCATTGTGAACAGGTAATGGTAATTTAAACTATCAAATGTCTGCTTTTGTTCAAAGACGCCAAGATTTATGTGACTATGTAAATTCATTCCTTGGTTATACTCCTGCAATGCTACTGTCATCAAGCTGATTGCAGAAGTGTAACCAAAGGAAAAAGTTTCACTCCTACTGATATATCTGCAAGCCTGACTCCATAATCCCAAACTATTTTATTTATAAGGTACCCAAGGGTGGAAACAATTTAATATTTCAGCATGTGTTTCAGCTACTTGCATTCCCAAAAATGAAGTAACCCACAACATCCAGTTCTTTCTGCAGAACTGGAAATTTTGCTAAAGTCTTTACTGTTGAAACAGGTGGAGAATTCCTAGCTGCACCAGCAACCTTCACCTTTAGTAACTCTGCTTCCACATTATTGTTAGCGTAGGCTATCAGCTTAAACCACAGGTCAAGTGTGCTTATAGACTCATATAAATATACTGTAAAAACTAAACTGATTGCTAATCAGTCAAGTATTGTAGTTAAATTACACTGTGTTATAATACTGGAATAGGATCATTTCAGTCTTTCAAATGACGGACAGTATTTTCACAATGATATTTCTTTTAGCTGAAAGCTGTATTTTGAATCCCAAGAGCTGTAGCAAAGCAGAGGCAAAATATGTACAATTCACATTAACATTCTGTTAATGTTTAGAGGTGTAACTATATAGACACTACACACAGTGAGAGATGAACCACTTTATCACTCTTATATGTGTGGAACAACAAGCCCTAACTAAGGCCCACTGACCCATGGACTATTTGGCTCTAGTGCCATGTATATGCTAAATAATATTGGTAATACTCAGCAATATCACACTTCACTGTCCAACTGAAGCCGGAGGATTCCTTACTTGCTTAAAGAAATACTTACTGAAATAGACCTTAAAGTTAATCTTACTGCATGGTTGAAGGGCTCAATACCTCTGGCCCAGTATTCTTCTAGAGTACCTTCACCTGAAGGCAATATGTTACTAGCATAGCTAAGGGTCCACTTGGCTCAGGCCTTCCAGACATCCCAACTGAGGCATCATTTTAATGAGAAAGAATGCTATGTTCTGGGGCTCAGAGCCCAGTTAGCTGTAGGATTTTAATATTTTTATGCCTGATTAGGAGCCCAGGTAACGAGCAGAGCTGGTTGAACTTCTTTCCATATGAAAATGTAGAAAAAAATAATTAAACTGAAGAAAGATACCAACTTTTTTGTTAATGATTCTCCCCCACCCTCTTTGGTTAATTATGAAGCTCTCCTTTTTAAAATTTGAAAGATAGAAAAAAATAATTAATTTTTCCACAATTTCATAGTTCTTCCATCTTTCTTTTAAACAACTCTAGAAATTAACCTTTTTCTTCCTCCTGTGATTTAAGTTTCTCTGTCCAAGGCATGAGAACACAAGATCTGATACTAAGCACAAATGATAACATTGGTTAAATTGTCTTCAGAAGCTTCTTTCAACTCCTCCTGTTAAGAGTAAATCTTTGGTACTCAAAGATCATGTCATGAAATCCTAGCCCCACCGAAGCCTCCAGCAATCTCTGTTGCACTTACTGGTGACAGAGTTTAGCACCTATTTTTATGATAAATATGCCCCAAAACTGTATCTGTGCAGGTTTTCTTTATAAGCTTTTTAAAATCTAACTATTCAACAGGACATTATCCAGGTTGTAAAGAACCTGTTAAGCATTGCCAATCCTGTTAACATCATTGTGGTGAACACAAGTGCAGTAGTGTCATCTGACAACAGGCAACAGGGCAAACCCTGGTCTTCCTAAGCAATTCACAAAAGTGTAAAACAATCTTTTAATCTTTGTTCTGCAAGTGGAATGGCACCTTTGTCTTCAGAAACGTGTAAACTGTCATTGCCTGAAACATCAAGCTGAGCCTTGTCATGCCGGTTTATATGAGACTGATTGTGTAGTACTAATCTACAGGCTTTGAAACTGCTTCACTTGCTAAATCCAGTTGAAGACTGAAAAGTGCTTGATAAATCCTTAGAGTGCTTTAGCTTTGAAGAATTCTTTTGCAACCAAGACAAACAGGATTAGTACATGTGGCCTCCCATAAGGGAGCTCTGGATCTCCCTTTCACTGACAGAGCACCCTTGCCATTTTGCCTCCTATTGGCACCTCTTGATCAGAAAGGTAAAGAGATTGATAGGTTTGTAACAGCATCTGTTTAGCCTGAACTCTGTATTACACCACTGTGATTCAGAGCTTTCTAATTTAGCTGTAAAGTATGTCCTGGGCAACATTTTCTGATGGGAAAGTGTGCTAAAGTCAGTGGTACACTTTCTAATCAATTCCAGTGGCTCTGGATTAGGGTATAAAATTTTATCCTGTTGTTTTGTTGTTGTTGGGGGTTTTTTTTTCCTTTTTTATTTTTTTTTTTTTTGCTGTTGAGGTACCAGCTCTATCACTAAATATGTTTTACTATTTTAAAACAAATACAGATAAACAAAAGCTTACATGATCACTGTAATGAAGGGTTTAGAGATTATTTGGCTAAGTAACTATTTTTAAAATGAAACCTTCAAGCTGCTAAAGGCTAAGCAATCTGTGGTCCCTTTGCAGGTACTTTCACCTATGTGCATGAATGGCTTTTACTCTTCCTTACTAAGAGTACTGGCAACCACCTGCCCTTGTATTCAGAGGAGAAGTAGACTTTACTCTGGCAGCTGGGAGGTGTGAGCAGGATAAAAAAGCAAGGCCTTTTACCCACCGCTCCTTCCAAGCATACATGTCATTGTGACCCAGTTTGTAAAAGCAATGGAGAACCATCCTGTATGCTGAACATTGTCTGCAGAGCTGAGAGGGATTTTGCTGCCAGGGAAAATATCTGGCAGGTTACAGCGCCTGAAAATTTAGCTCTTTCATTTTGAGAGTGTTTTAAGTCCATCAAAAAAAATTCTGTATTGGGACATGAAAACACAAGTGACTGAATGACGCAAAATCCCTGCTCAGCCTCTTCAGTGCCTAGGGAGCCACTTGACTGTCCAAAATGCAGACCTCTGCAGAACACGTGAGCACACACTGACGATACTGAGTTCAGCTAGTGATAGCCACTGGTGTGCAAAGCTTGCTCTGGTGTTAGTGTGGCTACTCTCAATCTTTATATAACATTTGAGCATCTAAAAGCATTGCTCTAGGAAGTGTGAGATTATTCCCTCTGTCCTCTTCAGGCTGAGGAAGATCAAAGTCACACTGTCAAAGGAAACACTACCAGCATCCACTCTGCAGGCTCTGTCCAAAGTTGAGGTGCCCTCCACCCCTCAGATGGGATCTGAGCCAGTGTATAGAAAGGTTTCATAAGATTAGGCCCAGAGAAATGAGGGGTAAATGAAGTGGGTATATTTGGGCAGAACATTAGCCATGCTGAGAATAGCTCAAGTACCAGAAGTAGTATAACAGTGAAGCTTCTCAGCAGAGTGGTTTAATGCAGGTGAAGCAATGCGTTGAAAACTCAGAAGGAGTGAACTTGTGTAGCCCCTTCTGGTACCATGCTGTATGGAATAGATATTCACAGAGAAAGGCAAGACTTCAGAAACAATTATCTGTTTAGCATTCCCTATTCCTTCACTTAGGTGTCTAGCACCTCACCTAGTCTTCTGTTTCCAGTGAATTCCCTTCTTAACCATGATTAGTGAATTCTGTTGCCACGGTTGAGTGCATTTGTATCTGGGCCTTACTCTTCTTCTTGTCTGTATGGTCTCTAACACACACTGCTTTGTAAATAACGGCAAATCCTTTGGCTTGCAACGTTTTTCAAATCATGTTTAGCACAGAGGAAAAGCATCTTTGACAGCTTTGCAAACTCAATCTTGAGATACAATAGACTTTTACATTGTTGTAGTTTAAAAAGTTAATAGTATGCAGTTTAAAAACTGCCTACCTAGATAGTAACATGACAGATTTTAAGCAGCTTTAAGCCTCTCTAATGTAAACAGTACTAATACTAAAAAAAATGTTATTTCAAGCTCTTTCCTTTTTTTTTTTTTTTTTGTAAAGGGAAACCCTGCAAAGATGGCAAATGTGTATCTTTTCCGTCACTTCATAGAAAGGCAGCAAAACATACAGAAGAAAAGCCTTTCTCTCTGGCTGATTTCCCAAGTGTACTTTGAGTTACCAACCACATTTAAGAGGCTGCTGGAGCTTCTTTGTACAGTGAGAAAGTGCTGAAACAGAAAAAGCATTGAGCAGAATATGCAATGACTTTGTCACAATTATGGGCATCAAACACAGGGTTTTCAGACACAATCCTTTATCCTGCAGATGTTTCAGCTCAGTGTGTTGATCAGCACATTGCCCCAGGAAATTGCCTTGCTGATCAAAAAGTGTCTGTGTGTGCTCCCCTTGCACATACCCAGCATAGTCTTTTCAGGGCAACTACTAGTTTGAATATACAGGAGCTAGCAAAATTGTAGACAAGCAGTTGAAATATCCCACTGATGCACCTTGACTCATTAGAAATGCTGCATCTATAGTAAGCAAAAATATTCTTTATCACAAGTAACATTTAGGACTTATGATGTGTGTAGAAACAGAACCTTTGCCTCTTTGTTTAATCCTTTCCTTTGGGAAACAAATGCCTTTTGAGTTATCAGGAAATGCAAGCTCAGTCATGGTAACATTTAGTTTTCCTTTCAGCTTGCTGTATATAAAATCTGTCAGTGAGTGAGAATTTTCTTGGTACTATAGACATGACGCCAAATCCTTTCCTGCTATTATCTCTTTCACTTAGTTGAAGTCATGTCAGAAGAAAATTTAGTTTTCCCTCTGTATTGTCTTTTTTTGCTAGAACTGTGGCCACTATATGAAGTTGGCTAAGTGCTCTTTGTTTCTGTGCCAGGAAATATCTTTCCATCGTCACCAAGGTGATCAGTGAATTTGTGCCTTTTCTTTGTCAGATGCCCACCTTGTGCCAATTTGCATCTGAGTTTTGAAGATATTGAAGACTAGCTGCTCCTGTGAACTTCACTGACAGCTGGAAGGACTCAACAGTGAGAATCCATCTTATGGGTGAGCACTCAAAAATGGAGTTTCCATTGTGTCCTTATAGTGACAAGACTTCAAACCACAGTCTGCCTCCCCATCAGTCTAATGATTAAGGCCTGAACATTTGGATCTGGGTTCACCCACTTAGCCCTCTGGGACATCAACCTGAAATTTTGAAAATTAGGTTGATTGTTCAACGCCCAGAAAGTCATTGATATAGGGAAGGTTAGTTAGTGGCAGGGACGATTGTCTATCAGAAGTACGTCTCTCCCCCATTCCCTACCCTCCTTCATGCTGGCATCTCAGACTAGAGCCTAGCATTAGTGAGAAGACTTTACTTTCAAAGTGTGTCAGGGGAAACAGATTTGTGGCAAGGAAACACAAGGAGGTGCACAGGTTAGACCACCACTGCGGACAGGGGAACAGTGGGTCTGTACTTGCCTCTTGAGGGGCAAAGGAGAACAAGGAAGGTTTCTCCCCAGTGTCCTCACCTAATGTTCTGCCAAGCCAGCTAAGCCAAACCACAGGGGAAAATAAGGAAGCAAAATATTTCTATGCCTTGCAAAAGGGAAGGGAGGAACAAAGTGCGATTCTTCATCCAGCTGTTTCATAGAAAAGCAACATGTGGCCATAATTCAATCTAGTGCTCAGTCATTAGTTCTACAAAACATTTGCACTTTTATTCAGAAATTGGATTTGGTAAATCTGACGTGTTCTACTGTGGACCAGAAGGGAAGTTCGTTAGAGAAATTGCGAGGCTAAGGCCTTTTTACCTCAGAACAAGCCTTTGGATTTTGTTAATCAGGTACATTTGTCATTTACACTGATGATAAACATTTGACAAGTAATCAGCTCTGGGAGGAATATGATTTACTGCTGCAATCTGGGTTTCTGCTATTAATAACAATAATAATGTTTGGCACTAGTATAGCCAGTGTAAGCAAAGGATATAGAACAGATTTCCCAAGCTCTAGCTGGCTGAATGTGGTTTTCCATGTCCTGCTGAGAAGGGTTTACCAGGGACAGGCCTGTTGGGATCAAAAGGACATGGAAAAACAAGACCAGAGGCTTCATGTAAGTTTGTCATTGTGTTTAAGGATGGATTACTGGGTTGATAGGATTTCTCCCATTTTATTTCTCTTGGATTTAATTTAAGACTGAGGTTTTCAATGTAGTGCTGTGAAAGGATTTAATTTTTGAAGAGAAATTTGAGTAGGATTCTGAATAAACGGAGTTGAAAATTTTGTCTTCAAGTTTTCTTGCAGAAATTTAAGCATTTGTTGAGGTGATTGTTGGCCTTTTTTATTTTATTTTATTTTTCCTTTCATAGAAGGTGTTTGTTTCCCTTCAAAAGTAAAGGAGATCTGTTTTCATGGAAAAAAAATGAAAATTGGCAAATGTAAAACATTTGTTTTGGCTGTAAAATCCCATCCCCTCCCTCACTAATCCAAGTCTAGTTGATCAAACTTCCAGTATTTTCAGGGAGGTGGAAATGAAGAGCCAAAAAAGGAATTTGGTATCTGTGCATGTTTCAAGAATGTCACCCTGTCTTGGATCTGTACATGTTTTCCTCTATTCCAAAACCATCTTTCGTCCAGATGTATAACTATTTACAGTGAAAATAATACCCACCAGGTCCATTTCTGAACTCCCGGGAAGCTGTTAACTTTTTCTGCAGTTAGTATACAAAGAATCAATACAGTTTCCTTCCTAACTCAGTTACTATGCAAAGGGTCCAGATAAGATTAAGAGCTGTTTGACTGACAGCAGAGCAACTTTGCCATTAAACAAATGGGGATCAATCACACACATGAGAGCCCTCATCCTACTGAACAGGAGCAGGTATTCACTAACTTGTGCATTGGTGCAGTGTTTCTTTTTTATGGCTGATTGCTTAAATAGTGCAGCTGAGACCTGCATGGCCCTGCTGGTGCAACGTGATAGGTCTCAGAGGGCAGCAAAGGTTACATGCCATTTTGATGATTTTATTCAGTTTGATTTCTAAGCTTTTCAAAGCTGCGGCCTAGCCCTTTTCTGAAATCTTTCTGATAGCTGCATCAACTGAAAGAACTGTCGCCAACATTTTATTCATATATTTACTTCTTTATTGAAGAACTGTTTTTCTTTCAGGTATACCTGTTTGGAATGAAAATACTATTTTTGTAATGCACTTGAGTCTTTTTCATTTTGTGCAAATACAAAGTTTGGACTCTCTTTTCATCCTTTCTGTTTCAACCTTTGTAATATATTTGATTGATAGATTTTATTACTATGGTTACTCCAATTTTATACAGCAGATTGTATTTGTGAGAGTAGTATCATGCTCTGCCCTCATTCAGCCTACTTTGTTTATTATTGTTTATTGTGGGGTTTTTTTCCACCGCTTTCCTTGAAAACAAGCTTGCTGCTAAATAAGGAGCTGCTCATGTCTAAATCCACTACATTCTGCGCTTCTGAGAGAAGAATCTTATGTACCGAAGTACCAAGAAATTCTGCTGACCACAGGAGTTCAGAAATCAAAATCATACAGAGACCTTCCATCTTTTAGATGTTTGGGTTTTTTTTAATTTTCCCTTAATTTTTATTTGAAAAAAAGATTTTGCAGAGCAAGTCACAGTGATTTACTTGCGTGCTGCAGGCTGATTTAGGATGCTTATTCGGTCAGTCTGCTTCTAATGACACTAGAAATACCGTAATGGATGGAACATTCCTGGCCTGCTCTAAATTGGATTAGATGGTTTACTAATGTAATACTGGCAAGCCAAATCAGCCTGTGATGCCATGGGGATTAATCTATAGGGAATATTTGATCTCTAATGCCCACGTGCTAGTTGAAGTGCAGTCATATCTTTTGATTTAATAAACCTTTTTTGTATTTCCCAACGGTATGTGTGTGTTTGAGCTGGATGAGCTAATTGGTAGAATTTCCCTTTTCAAATGAAACTTCATAACTTGCTGCTAAATGGAAGAATACTAAGTACTTCATTCTTAAAAGATTTGGCCATTGTTTATGCAATTTCTTCTTGATAGCTTAAATGCTAAGGACCACACAAGGATTTGGTGTTAAGAGACAAAACTAGCAATGGTGATGTATCTTGTAAAATGCTCATTCGTTAGTGAACTGAGGAGTCACAAAAGATACATATCCCTTAACTCAAATATATTAGATCTGGTTTTAGTCTGGTCATCACATGATTCCTTTAAAAATTAACCCTTGCTATGCAGACATGTACAGATTGATGATCAAATAAATTATGAGGAAGTAGGTTGAGAAACAAAGAAGAAATTACACAGTTCTTGGGTGTCACTTGTTAGCACTGAACTGTTTGCTGAGGTGTTCACTGCAGATCTGTCTAACCTTTGGCTGGCAGATGGCTTGTGCAGGTAGCAAACAGAGAGGCACAGGGGGAGGAATAAGAGAACTGCAGAATTACAAAGCGAAAACTTCCTCTCTGTTTAGGTGTGTGCATCTTAGTGCACTTGTACTAACTGATAGCTTTCACTAAAGTGAATGTAAAATGTCTCTGCTGTAACTTTGTGATTTATTTTGATAGCAGCAGAGGAAGTCTTTTGGTGAAATGAATAAATTAATGCTTATATATACATATATGTTTCCTGGGTATAATTGCCTTAATTCAAATAGCCATGACATAATATACAGAGACCTGAAATAAAATCTTTCCCCTTCACTTTGTCCTCTGACTTAGGTGCTTCTATGGCTAACATTTCAGACTTCCACACAGATGATATAAGCATGAAACAGTACCTGCCACAATATGAAAATACATCATTTTCCCCACCAAATTATGTATGCCACACATCTAAGACAGACACATCTTTCCCCTTCCCAGAACTGTGACAGATCTTGAATTGAATATCCTGGCTAATACCTGGGTTTGACACACTATATTCCATAACACAGCTGAGATTACAGGATTTCCAGTTATATGTTTTGAAGTATGTACCACATGGAAGCACATCTTTCTAACCTTGTTCATTCAGAAAATATCAGACCATAAAATAATTACATGCTAGTATATAGGAGCAAGATTTTAGATCTTTTTAATAGTTTAAAGAATTTATTATTACTAATTTTTCTGTCCTTCCAAGTCTTTTCACAGTAAATGAGTAAATCTATTTGAAAAGTGCTTTGAGAAACAGGACTATAAAAACAATAAGGTTCCTACAATTTTGTCTGAAACCGTTTTCTAAGAAGCAGCATAAACAGAAATCATGAGAGCATTTGCTAGTCTGTATCAGTTGTTCTGGATGACTTATGCAAGATAGCTTTGTATAGCTAGATATCAAAATGTCAGTCAGTACAATCACCAGTACATTGTTCTGCATTAGAGATTGCCTGTTCACCGACTAGTTTGCTGGTAATTAGAGCAGACATGCAGGTATTTTGTTTCAAATGATAATCTATCAAATATATCAAAGAAAATCAGACCATATGTTTATCTTCCCAGCTGTTCTAGGTGGCAAGAGATGTTTGATCTTTTGACTGCCACTGAAACTGTCCTTCCAAAGAAATCTCCAAACAGTACTATATCAGCTGAAGTATTCTTGCTTGCTGGAGTTGTCTTGTCCTTCATTAGATGAGTTGTCTTCAGCTGACATCTTTAAAATTGAATATTTTTCACTGGTACTAAGTCATCATGAGTTGCGTACCTCATACGTTTAGGTTTCTGTGAAAGTCTTGTCTCACTATAATCTTCTTTATCTCTCTTTCTCAAGTTGTCTTGGTATGTAGGCCAGAATCTCACTATATGATAGTCTGGGTGTATGAGGAGACATAATGTTAAGAAAACAATTGTAGAGGTAATTTCCTGTAGCTAGATTGGTCAATCATTACTTTTTTTCCAGCAGGGAGCTTTCTGATAGACGTGGACAGCTGTTCTTTGACTTATGCTACTAGCTATAAAACTTTTCCAGCAACAGTAAGACACTTGTGGTAATAAATCAAGTTTGGGAGAACCAGCATGCATTATTTGTTCTGTTTATATGCTACTGACATGAAGGGACACATTTTCAAATACAATTGCTTGAATTGTGTGCAAGTATTTCTGTGCAAGAACAGAGACTGAATTTTGCATTTGACCAGAGCTTTGCATTTGTTTGTGCATGAACACATGCTGACTGTTCTGTCTTGAGGAAGTATATCTGAGATGTTGATATACTGGAAATTTAACACTGAAGGACACGTATCATATCTGACATCAGAGTGTTGCCGTTATGCTGTAAATTTTAGTAGAGTTAGCCAATTTGGAAGAGGAGTAGAACTAGAAATAAAGTTATTAGTTAACATTCAGAGAACATGCCAGATGCAGTCATGAAATAAATATGTTTGACTTAACTTTTGAATAAGGAAGACTAGAAATGGAGTAATGTTATGCACTGGAGTATCTAAATATATTTTTATCTATTGGCATACCTCTGTGTAGTGCAAACATTCCTGATACTGTGACAGAGCAGAGGGTACACAGCCTTTGTATCATAACTGTATGGAGCCCCAGGATTCTGACTTTTCTTGATACTTCTGCAGAAGAAAATTCAAAAACATATCTATATAATTATTTATCCCATGTACAGTGTTTAAGAACATTCGATGAATGCATTTATTCAGCTTGTCGTGTAGTGATTTGCAGGTAATGACTTTGAATGGAACTGAAAATAACAGGGAGAAGAAGTGCTGCAGTAGTTCCAAATGCCCCAACAACATCAAGACCTCCTGCAGTCAGTTCAGTGACTGGGACACTTCAGTCTGTGTCTAATAATTCCAAAAAGCTTATTTTGAGGGCAAGTTTTACAACAACTTTAACTTCTGATGATCTGCATTATGTCAAGCTCAAAATGACAGATCACCATGTTTTGGACAGTGATAAAGATTTCTTACATTTCTGGTTTGAAACAATAATATAGCAGTAGAAATAAAGATGTAGCCATTACGCAGGTATATGTATATAGAAGATACTTACTTGGAATTTGGGATTCATTTCCCTGCGTACTGCCTGAGACATTTTAAACATTTTAAAAACCCTACCATATATCCATCCCTGCTATTTTCCACAGCTGTGGAAAACCGTGAGAAAAGAGACTTTGAAACCCTTGTCCACCAGTGTATGCATATAAGCTGTCTGAAATCTCTTCTAACTTTTCTCACTGTCAAGCCATTAACTGCTTCCAAAGACACCTGACTTTACTGATGAAGACTGATAATAAATTGTTCCAATAAACATTTCCAGAAATGTTCTGATGACACTCAGAGCCACATAAAGGTAGAGTCAGTAAAGAGCAACAAACAAGCAGTATTTCACCATCACTATAATGCCAGCAAGATAAGCATGCTGCTCCTGAGAACTTTACAGTATCTGTTATTAAGCACACCCTGCCTTGCACAAGAGAACTACTGTAGGATGATGATGATGACTTGGAACAGTACAAGAGTAATGTTCTGGTTTTGTATTCCACCACTTCATACTCCTTGACTTTCAGAAGCGGCCATTTCGTAAAAGTCGTATTTGCTTTCCTTTGATTTACAATTATTGAAATTTTAATAAGGATTGTGCAGCGACTCCAGACATCACATATTGTCAGTGAGAAATTATAACTTTATTGCAGCACACACTGACAGCCAACTCATAAAAATGAATGACATTCTATATCATAACATCTCGTAGGCTGTTCAGCATGTTAATAGCTCACTTCATCTTTCTTTAGCATAATGAGGCAGACAGTGTACCAATATTCAACGTGAAAATGAAGATTAAGAAAATTTGAAGCAAGAAAGTAGCATTTAGCAGAGGTTCAGGCAACATTCAGATAAAAAGTTTCAATTAAAGTACTGTTAGAGAGCCTTTTATCACTGGAGCAAGGCTTTGTTGCCAAAGACCAACACTTACTACAAAAAATGTCCGTTTCCAGCTGTACTTGGCTTTTGAAATGCTACTTCTGAAAGGATCTAGAGTCTTTCTCTTATCTCATATAGTACTTTTTTTTTTTTTGTGAACTCAATTGTATAAGGTTAGATTGATTTATAATAAGCTATTTTTTCATAGTAGATCAAATTAAAAATGGAAGCAATACTTAGGAAAGGGAGTAGACATTTTTAGGACCAACTTAGATGATACTTTATGCTTTTCTACAAACAGATAAAAATATTTAGTAGCCCAACTACAAACTATTGCCATATAAAGCACTGATTACAACATATGAGTGTCTCTTAAAAGGATATTCATAGATATACTTCAAGTCCAAGAGATACAGTTACAACAGCAATATTTATGATAGAGAAGTACTACTTAAAATAAAGAAATGTAAAACAAAACGTCATGGTGGATAATCTGTCAGGTTGCATTACAGATTGATTTTTATCACTTTCGTGAGCAGTTCCCAATGTACCTACCTAAACATGGACAAAAATGTCCATTTACTGCCCCAAAACTGGGAGCGTTATTAATAATCAAAAACTATAGTCGCTGAGATCCCTGGTTAGGTCAACTATGAATGTATTTCTCCATAGTATGAACCTGAATCAACCAACTGTAACTACTTATATGAGTAAAATTATCCTGTAAAATTATGCAGCTGAAGTTGCTGCAGCTGGCTTTAGTTTTGGTGATGATCAATGACAAAATCTCACTTTAGCTTTGTAAGGACTCCTTCTTCAGCTCTAAATGTATCAAAATTAAAGACGTATAAAGTTTTGGAAAATTCCTAAGCCAAAATATTTACTGTTTCTTTTTCCAAATACATGCACTTTTGAAACAGTTTTATAGATCTGCATTATCTAGTGCAGTGCCTGAGACAAATGTAGCTCCCTTGATGTGGAAATATGTATTGTGGCTGTTCACGGGGAATGCGTCTCAGGCTCTAGATAGAGCACGTTAGACTTATATTCTTTCTTGGAACAGGATGGCGGGTTTGATCCTTTATCACTCTGGAGGGGTCTTTCAGTGGAGTCTCCATGTGAAAAATATCAGATCAGTACAATGTTTCATCCATCTCAGGACTATTTGTGACTAACCTACTTACTTTGGGGTCTACAGTCACCACTGGTGAAGGTTGTTGGTGCTCCAGGGCACCAGTGCCAGCCAGACAGCCTGCCCCAGAGAGCCCTCTGCTGTTGGAAGGTCCAGGACAAAGTGATTTTCTTTTTTTTTTTCCAAATCCCGATGATAAAGGGGATGACTTAATCTTCAGGCTTGTTTTTTACTATTACTCCAAGCAAAAAGTTATTTCTTCTGAGCACTCCCATAACGTCTGACACCTTCAGTGTTGTCAACTGAGGTACATGAAATAACAGTAATATCCTGGAAGCACTACTAAAGACACATCCAATTTTCAGCCAATTTAATTGAATTCTCTATCCTCATTCCAAGTACAAAGAAATTAGCACTGTATGTTCCAGCTAAAAAAGACACTCCTAGTGATGTATGCTCTCTGTGGAGATCTGTCTACCCAAATTTAATGGTCCTGCTCTGTTTGTCTGAACTGCTTTGGCTACTGCTTTTTTCACCCTTTTGATTTTAAACTGTTATTCCTTCAGCATGCTTTTCAGTTCATGCCATTTGAGTTTTCTATCACCAACGAACTATTCATTCTGATTTGTTACCTAATGGCCTAAGCTGACTCCTGATTTGATTCTTCACTCATTAAGACTTTTCATTATGGGTGATTTTGAAATTCATGCTGATGCTGTGTAACATCCACTCTTTCAAAGGTTTAATGATTTGTTGAATCTCCTCAGTTTATCACATTATGTTAATTTTCCTTCTTGCAAAATGGGCTATACATTAGAATTGGCTATGTTACTTAATCTTCATCACAGTAATATACTAGTCTTTTTTCCTTCACATTTGTTTCATCGTTGTGGACTAACTGAAGATTTCTCTCCCTTTCCTTGCTTTTCCAG
Organism: Strix aluco; assembly: GCF_031877795.1. NCBI lineage: Eukaryota > Metazoa > Chordata > Aves > Strigiformes > Strigidae > Strix > Strix aluco. Next base: position 23,800,435 of record NC_133942.1, on the reverse strand, counting down.
TAGTATTTACTAGCTGCCCAGGGCTCAGTGGTGCTTTTAAATCAATGACCCTGCATGAAGACAGTACTCAGACCACACAAAGGCCCCTCCCAGGTCCTTCTCTCTCCCTTCTAGTTGTCTCCTCTATGTCTCCTCCTTCTCTCAACAGCATGGGATTACTCCTTTCAGTTCCTTTCCCTTCATTCATTTGGTTCACTGTACTGTCAAATACATAGTGGCCATATTGATATTTCTTGCATTGTTTTTTCATAAAATTAAGATTCATTTCTCTGTATTTATGCAAACAAAAAGGATTAGATTACTTCCCTCTCTTTGAGAGCTTTTCCTTGTTTTAAGTACACTGTATCCACTCCTAAGGCTAATCAACCTTCTGCTGAATATTTCTTTTCACTCAAGCTCAGCTCCTAGCTTGCTAGAATATACCTGCAATTACTTTTAGAGTTAAGAAAGCTTGGCTAGTCTAACTAAATGTAGTGAGTTTTAATCCAATCTATACCATTCCTTTTATTTCACTGGCAGTTGAGAAGGTGGTAGTGAAATAGCTTTTGCAGCGACTTCATATATTTGATTTTATCAGTAAGTCTTAGTTCCCAGATCTGATTGCTCATTGGAAAAACTCAGAAGTAATTCTCTGAAGCTAGTGAGTTTAATTTATCCCTATGTCATAAGTGAGTTCAGCTTAGGACTGGAGGTCTGATACAGATAAGTACTACTTTAAAGGTTATCTGGCTTTCTCCAGAGTTTAGGAAGTATAGCTGCAGTGAAGAGTAACCAGAATGCAACCCCTGTTTGTCAATGTTATGGGCACCAACAAATTTATTGAAGGAAGTACAGAGCCAGTCATATACATCAGCTGATGGCAGGTAACAATTGTCTCCCAGGTTGATGGAACCACTTCTCACACCTGCAACATGAATGTACTATATACTTCAGCCAATGACAGGTAGGGGCTGTCCTTGGTTGATGAAATCAGCTCTCACTCTTGCAATACAAATATACCATCAAGCAGAAATTATTTGGGAAAAACTCATACACATGGGAGGGCTTCATGTGCCATGTTACTTCATTTGAGGATGGTTGCCATGAATTCAAGAATTCAGTGATGTAAATCTGGTACAACCTGGGTAAAATTATACAGATTGTCTCATTTTGCACCAAGTCATAGAGTTCAAACTTCTCAACTGGAAGTGTGCAGCCAAACAATTAATTGCTCTACCTAACATTTCTGATTTCCCTTTTACTGAACTTCTTTTTCATGATCCAGGTATCTGTGTTTTTTATCTCTTCACTTGCAATTTGAACTGGTTTATCAAATTTTGTTTTTCTGTCTTCTGTTATTATTTGGCTAACGTCCAAGGAATTATTATTGCAACTGCAGAATGCCTTTTGTGGTCAAAACACAAAGGTAGCATTGTGGTGTAACTGGCATGCAGAAAATACCCAGATATACTTCCCAGTCTTCACAGATCTTGAAAAGCAGTTGATGTTTTGCATAATTATCAGAGGGATACTTGTAGATAAACAGCTTCATATTCCTTTAAACATAGTGGATAAAGTACAGTCAAGCTGCTATTGAATTTCTGGCTTCCAAAAGATCATTCAGGCTGAAAACAGCAGCTTTCTGCACTTTATTTTTTTTCCCTGTTAAATATATACTATACTTACTACTAAAGCTATTCGCAGCTGATATGGGCTTTTTAGTTTGGTCTTACATTTCAGTGTGCAAATACCTTATTTATAGTTTTTATGTCATCTTTTCTAGAAGAAAATCCTCCCATTTTTATATATATACGTATGATTTCCCAATTAAATGCCTGAGTTCTTGTACAACTCATGTAGTCTGTTCACGATTACTTGGGTCTAGTGCTCTTTCCAGGTTGTTTTCTTCTTTGATTCAACTTCTCAGAGGAATGGAGATTGTCAAAGAATAGAAGAAATTAAACACTCCTTTTATTAACAAAGCTTTTCAAGCACAAAGCCTGCTCTCATCAATTCAACTCAGCATTACAGAGGCAGAGAGTAAGAACCAATATCCTACAGAGACTTTTTGTGCATCTCTTAAAGAAACAGTGCCCCCGACAAACTTTTAAAAAATCATCTGGAAAACAGTAGAAACTCAGACACATCATTAGTAGTACTCTTCTATAATATCAGCTTTGAGAATGTACATCACATGATGGGGGGAAGCAGTTGAGCCATCTAAAATCAGGTCTGCTACTGGTAGCTGAGTAGAGAAGAGCTGGAGTATTTAGGTAATAATTAATAGTCAAATAGATGGGACATAGTGGTGCACCAGGCACCCCTATTTTTGTGTGGAGAAGAAACAAGATAATGACTTTACCAGGAATTCAAAATGTCCACACCAATACCTGGCATAATTGCTAGTGATGCAGGTATGAAATGCATTCAGCGCTGGAGTAGATGGTCCTAGGAGTGAAATCTCCATTACTGGAGCTTCCAAGAACAGGCTAGGCAAGAATTTGTCAGCAGTACTTTAGGTCTAAATTCATCTTGCCTTCCAGAAGCAGTTGGATTAGTTGATCTCAGAAGGTCTTTCTAGCACCATTTTATGTATTTCCATGGTTGTGTTCATTAAAGCATGTAACTGACTTTCAGGATCTTTAAGGATTGTCATTACCTTTCCTATCAGTCAGTGATACTGTAGTTTTAGGTTATGGGAGCATGTCTGCATCCAAAATTTAATTGTATCTTTTGCTACTTAGCTTATAAACTCTCATATTCCATTTCTGTCTTTGAGTACAGTGAAAGATTTTTCAAGTTATATGGGACAGCATATAGGAATACCTCAAATTAGCCATTCCCTTACATTTTAATTATTTTTAGTGGTCTGCCAGGTTATTGCATTCATGGTTGAAATGTGTATAAAGACAGTGAATGATTTATACCAGTTGGAGTAATAGCATTGAAACATTAGCAAGGATAATGTATGATGTCATATGTGGCGTACTTATTCTAATTCCCTTATTCAAAAAAAGGAAAGAAACATCTAATACAGCTATTTTACAAACGTTCATTGTGTCTGTAACCCTTCTTCCATCCATTCAAGGATATATTTCTAGCTCTTATTTTAGACACTTAATATTGTGCTGTTATCCTCAAAAGCATTGGATAAAACTTCAATTGTGTACCTTACCATTGCCTTGTCTCTTTCCTTCTCTGTTCTGTGAGGTCAAAGCTCTTCATGTTCCCGTTAAAAAGAACAACTTCAATACAGAGGGAAGAAGATCTTCTATTTATTTTAAAGATATAATTTTATTTATAAAAAAATCACAAAAACATTTGTCACGGGTATGTGCTGATCAAATATGTCTGGTTTAATACAACATATCCAACAATAAAAAGGGAGGTGCAGGAGAGTTGCATAAAATCAGTAATAGATGTCCAAACTGAATCTATTGCCTGAAAGAACTTCAGTCTAATTTTCCTGATTTTAAAACAGCTGGAATGGAACTGAGACCAACTCAATTAATGTCCTTGTCTGTCCATGTCTGTTTCCTCATGTGTAAAAGAGAAATAATAATGTTTTCCTCCCCAATATTGTGTTACAGTTCTCAATTAACATGCTTTCATTGCCTCAGCAATAAAATGTTTTGTTCTGTTGGTCTAAATCCAATGTAAAAGCTATACATGGGCAACAGCAGAATTGGACTCTATGGTATTATTAGAGTTCTAATAATCATAACTCCAATCATAGTTAATTTCACTTAGGGATTTAAATTTACAAAATAAAAATATGAAGCCACTGTTGTCCACGATCTGAGAAGGGACAATGGGAGAAATGTAAGATTAAACTTGCTAAATTATCATCAGTTAACAAATGCAAACTCCATCACGTTGACAAAGCATTAGAGTAGCCTGGAACTATTAAATTATAGTCTTAAAAATGCTTGATAGGTCGACAAAAAAAAGGCCTTTGTGGGTTAATGCAAAGGAATCTTATGTCACCGTTTTTAAGATAGACACAGTGAGCACAGGGAAACACTATACTGATCTTGAATCTGCAGATAGGAGTGTTGTTATAAGTCTAGTGTTGTAAAATATGTGGGTTTGATTCATGGCATGTATTCAATGTTTCTTCTGTATATTTCTGGAGCTAATTTGATCTAAATCATTATCTGAATAGGGCATGTCCTACAAACCAGAACACAATGGATGTTAAATATTGACTTTTCGATTGGAAGGATATATTCGTTATCCAACTGGAATTATCCTATCTTAAATGTACATAAGAAAACAGAATCTAAAAGCTATAGAATTCCTCTTGAAAAGTAATGTTTATTGTATCAGTAATGTTCTTCTGACTACTTTTTGTTACTTCTGTTGCTGTCAGCTATCTGATGTTAGCTGCTCTCTTCCCAATATGGCTTAAATAATGTTATAGTCTCACTTAAAATTGTTTTGCACAATAAACTGTTCTGATAATTGCTGTTACAGGTTTTCTAGAGGTGGCATCACATTTTCTAATTTTCTGATATCAAAAAATGGCCTTGAAAATATTTTTTTTCTCTCTTTATTTAAATTTTATAGATTATATGGAACTTGCATTACCTTAGAAATGGAAGTGCTAATCTTTTTTCTTTCTTCTTTTTTAAAGCAAGTTTTCACATGGGATTTTTTCAAAACTTGTTAGGCTACTTCTTTATATCTATTAAATTCCTACTTGGCGTAGTAGACAGAATAACAAAGGAGAGTATAAGCCAGTGTTACGATGCCTCACATCCCAAGTTGTCTGCAGCCCAAAGTAGGACAAATCACTTAGACCTAATTTATAGTAACAGAAACAGACTGCTAGCCTGTACAGAGGCCTATCAGACCCTACATCTGCTGGCTTCTGTCATTCTCACTATATGTCCATTTGCAGATGGTGAATTTAACTATCCTGGCTTTGTCCCTAGATGATTTCCCGGCTGTTGCTCTGTTGCACTGCATAAGGGACTCAACCAAGACCAAGTGTTATGTCCATTCTATATATTTCCTGGCACTGTCAAACATATACATGTTTTAGTTTTCCTCCAGTTCTGGTTAATCTTTGGCTGAGGTGGTTCTATTTCAACATCACAATTTGCATTTAGTTTTGATTGGAGAAGAAAATAATGTCTGAGACCAGGTTTTGGCTGGAGTGTGATTTGATTCCCAGACTCACTTCTGCTCTAACCACCAAGCTATTGTGTCCATCTTTCTTTCTTGAACTAATAAATATTTATAAAGTAAAAGATTGGCAGCTGTCACATGTGGCCGATTAGGGTACTTACCTGGAATATTATCCCTGTTCTACATAAGCCAAAACAGAGGCGTAGCCCGGGTCTCATGTGAGTGTCTCAGCCACTCAGCTATTTACTATTTGGGTCTTTCTTGCTATTTTTTCCAGGACACATGTTCCATACCCAACTTCAGAAATCATTCTAGTGAAAATATAACCTAGCAAATATCCTTGACCAGGTTTAACCTTCAGCCACAATAGTGACTGAATATTCAGAAACCCCTCTACCATTGCAAACTGCTGAGGACAGGCATGCCTCACATGATGAGAATAATTGCTACCCTTGATAAATCCCTTCAGAAGTGCTTTCCTTAAAATCATTAGTTCTGTCCTACCTTGAGCAGGCCTGAGGCTGTAAACTTTTGTTCAGAATCTTTTCTGGAAGAAATTAGAGACTGAAAAATCTAGGTTTGATTAAAAGATGTAGAGCTGAGTCAGTTCAGCAAACTGATAACACTTGTGCTTAACAGTCATCTCTCTTGGCACCATATCAGCTTTAGTCAAGTTGCTGTGGGGAAAGGGGGAAGAACCCTTTGGGGGGATGAGTTTCTTAGTTATGTGAACCAGCAGCTATATTTCTGATATCTTAGATAACAGTTTTCAGCTTAGTGGAGCTGAAAGTTTTTATTTTTATAGCTTTCCACTCTACTTACCTTCTTGCCAAGTCATAAAACCTAAGGTAGTGCAATATTTAGTCTATTCATGTCCATATAGAGAGCTTATATCTGCAATATCCAATATAAAGGTGGCTTTGCATGTCTCTTATTTAAGCAGACACTTGAGGATTCCCACAATAAGGGAATATAAGAAGACTCATCCATTGTATTAACTGCCTGAGAAGGTGTAATCCATTTCTTTCCTACATCCAGGCATCTTTAAATGCTGATTATTCCTGACTGTCAGCATGGCCTGTTGTAGCCACAGGTATTGGATATAATTGAGAACATCCATCAGATATCTCAGAATTCTAACACAGTACTACACCTGATCAAGATTAAAACTGGTAAAAAAAGAAAAATGTGATGGAGCAGTTTCTCACTGAAAAATGCAGATTTAAGTTTACTGGAGCATTTCAGAGTAATCTATTTGCTTTATCAATATTTTTAATGGTAGTAGCAAAATTTAGCTTTAAAAACAGTGTAAGCCATTTCATTTTTAGTTTGTGTAATAGAATATAATCAATTAAAAGTAAGATCAAAACAACAATGAAATGAAAAGCATTATTGAGATTAACTGTTTCTACAAAATTATTTGACATTTCTCTGAAACATTCTTCTAGAATTTTTTAATTCATGGGAAGATCAACATTTTTGATATTTTCAGATGCAGCAAGAAAGGAAATTTCATAATAGTCCTAGATATTTTGCAGAAATTGTACGGTTAAATTTCTATAGTAAAGAGCTTTGTTAATATATTTTGAATGACAGTAAAAATTGTGGTGGAAATACCACAAAAAGAGTGAAGCTTTTCAGCACAGTTTGTGATTTTTTATGACTGCCTGCTTTGGGACCAGCTCACTTTCTATAGAGATTTAGCAGCTCTAAGGATGGTTATAAGGTTAGACACAGGAATCACAGGACTAAGCCAGAGACAGAAGCAGGAACCAGGAGTCAGGGGCTGAACAGGTGGGAGTGGGAATACAGGATAGATGCAAGAACTAATGCACAGCTGATTTACAGCTTGAGCATAAGGCAAAAATGGGGGTAGATTTGGATAGGTTTCGTTCCTGTGTGGTGTCAGGAGGTGGATGCTGTGGGAGCTTCCATGGCAAGAGCCAATGTACTGGCTCCCGCAATCACAGCATCCAGCAACAGCATGAGACAGGCTCTGAGTGAACTTGTGTTGATTCATTGCCTGTCACCTACTGCTGACACACTACGTTATCACAGGGGAGTGTCCCTTTTTAGGGAATGTCCTTGCATTAAAAGCTGCTATGATATACATTAAATAAATTGAAGGGGTTAAGAGGCAGAGTTCCTAGGCTGGGCTACTCTTGATCTCTGAAAGCAAAAGGACAAGTTCCTACTCCAGTAGTAGCAGAATGCACTGGAAACAAATTCTAAATAATGCTATAGCAAATAGCAGCTGTAGAACAAAACAAAACAAAAACCCTATAAGGTTACCGGCACTAAAAACCACTATCATTAAAAAAAACCCCACATTTGTGAATCTGCTAAAAGTTTTGCTTTCCTGTTCAAAAAAAGCAAGCAACAAGGAAAAGAACGGTTCAAAGTAACTGCGTCTTTACAATTACTTGCAAAACAGTGAAGGATAATCTCAAGACTGTTTGTTTTGATGATTTCGTTGCTTTGCTAGATTCAGCTGGTTTAACCAAGTTCAGGAAAAGGCAGTCGTTAATATAAACTAATTGGGTTTTTGTAGTATTTCTCCCTAAGCGTTTGGGTACTATTGCTAAAATAAACTGTCCTTTAAGAAGGTGTCTGATCTCTGCTCCACACTGGTCACAGAGCTCCAGAGAGAAGAATTACAGCATATTTTACTTAAAATCCAGTAATACATGTAACTGTAATCCAGGTTATATCTGCATTAGCTGGGATACTCGTGCTATTTTTATTAAATTATTTTTACTAGCTAATATAGACACTTCCAGCAACATAGCCAGGAGACCACTGGATTAACATAATTTGGAAAAAAAAATTCTGAACATCTGGAAAGGGAAGGCAGAACCCCACCCCAGGAGAGACTGTGGGACAAGACCTGATTCTTCAGGGACAGTGGAAAGAGGGGAAGAGTTATGCAGTGGTTATGGCAATTCTCTTTTTTTTTAAAAAAAAAAAAAAAAAACATTGCTGTATTTCAGTTTCTGTAAAGCAGAAGACATTTTTTCAAAGTAGTTGCTGAAACTTTAATCTTGATTTGATTGTGCCTGGATTTCTTTTATTTGTGAATATTCCAACATACAGCCTTTGATGTTACTTTTGAACATAGCCTTATCAGGTCCTGAAAATAGCTTCACAGATGAAAATCTTTTTCTATTGTATTAGCCTGGTTTGAAAAGGACCTAATTGACCTGCTGTAATAATAGGTTTGACTTTAAAGTTTGATCCTAGCTTACAAGGGTTTGCATCTCTTGGTTCTGTCTTTTGAACACTTAATCAAGAGACATTTTTCAGCTTCTAAAAGGCTTTTAGCTCATCCACATATATGGACAGTACCTAATGGACCCTACCCACTTATTCACTGGTCTCCACAGCTGTGAAATGTGATTCTTTTCTGTTTTACAACTTCAAAATGCTTCCTATTTTTAGGTCAAAATGAAAAATCCATTTGTCTTATTTAGCTTTTTAAATATTTATTTTATGGTATTTTACATTATTTGTGCTTTTGCCCTGGGGCATTTGTACAAAACATGCTTTAAAATGTGCATGTGATCGATTTGATTTTTGAGGCTGGCAACAGGAGTCAGGTTTCACTCCCTCTGAAACTGCAAGAAAGCGATGTGGCCTTTTTAGAGAAAGGGCCTGTTGCATTTGCCTTGCAAGGAAGAAGAAAAGTGATATTGAAAAGAATGATCATGCTGGGACTTTAAAAAGAATGGACTGGCTTTTTTTCTGGATCTTTGCTGACTCTGCCAGGTAAGAATCTGGTCCAGTATTTTTTCTGTAGTCTGTAACTTGAGTGAGCTGTGAAAAGTCAAGCCAACATTTTATTGTCCATACATCTTACTGCCGCAATGGAGAAATATGATGATTTATTACTGAGAGGCAGAAATAGATTCTGTATTTGCAGTGTCTCTCCCATTTCCACTCCATAGGCCAGCATAGTCAAACATGTCAGGTCAATGGATGGAAAATTTTCTTTCCAGAGGAAGGCACTGGTTGAACCGTTGATGCCTGATTCTGCAGGCTGCACTCAGGTGCAGTGGTTCCTGCTCACTTAAATAGGCCTATTGATGGGAACTGGAGCTCTGCAATTTACAGACACTGGGCTGGATCTGAACAACCTGACTTCATGTTTATGCAGTCAAAACTCTCACATCAGTTAATGGGAATTGTGTGAGAACAAGAATTTAGTAAAAAGTGAGGATGGCAGAATTTGGACCTGTACCAAATGCCTAGGAGAAGGCTGTGCTTCCTGCCCTCTCAGTTAGAAGTTGGGTGTTGTGAAACAGCCAGTAATGTCAAGACAGTTGGCAAGTGAGCAAGACAGAAATAATAGAATTAAAGGGGAGAAGGACTTTTTGCAATTAAAATTGCATGTCCTGGCATTTCTAGTATGTGGTAGAGATCCTGCACATTTTACTCCTGAGTAACAAAGAACAGAGCTGTGTATGTCACCATGGAAATGTAAATGGAGCTCCTTTGACACACAGAGAAATGTATGCCATTCCTTTATGCTCAGATGAACTGTTAGTAGTGGGATGCAAGAGAAGAATGGGATGTCTGTTACAGAAAAGACATGAAAATGCAATTGTAGTACCTTGTTCTCCATTCTGTTATATTTTTATTAGGAGTTTAAAAAATACAGGAGAAAAATAAAAGTGATTTTTTTCTAATTCATTAATACAGTGTTTATAGCAGGCAGTATAAAATAGCAGTGATCAAACATGTGGCAAAGAGCACAGCGGACAAAGTATAGATTTGTATGCTGTGCTGTTTCTACCTGGGCTGTCTATCTGCTTATTTTTTTTTAAAAAAAAAAAAAGGATGGATATTTATGAAGAAAATTTAAAAGGGGGTGAGCAGCTGTGTTACAACATTATGAAATTAATTGGAGAGATTTTTTGTTTAGTTTTTATGATCAACAGATGTTTGATAATTTCTGTTCTAATTCTGACTGCGTCATTCTTTTCTTTCTTGGGGCATGGGTATGTGTAGAGTACAAGGAAAAAATGATGAACAGCAACCTATATTGGGAGCTCAAGAACTCATAACTTTTCTAATATTCTGAAGATATCTGCTTAGATTTTCGCTATGTGCCATTTGGAACAGAGAGCTAGATAAATAACATGAATTATTTTCTATGTTGCTGCTTTAACATATGCTTGTGCTTGATTCCACCAAACACTTCTGAGTTCAACTCCCACAATGACTGTGAGAATTAAGTGTCTAGCTCATATGTTTGGATATTTGAACTAGAAGTGTTTTAGGAGATAAGCAAGGGAGATGGAGTTGCTGAGCCAGTTGCTCTAGAGTCAAAGCATAAAGGCAAAGAAAACAGAGGAGGATTTAAATCCAAACTCTTTATTTACCTTTTTACTCCCCCTGGAGTTATGTTTTACGACTGTCATAAGATGAAATAACTTTAAACTCTACAGCAAGCCAATAAACTTTACAGTATCCTGTTTTCCTCTTAGGAATAAGGCCTTGGATGAGGTTGCTACAGCTCAGAAAGGAAAAACTTTAATGGTATCTGTTGTTCACTTAATTTTGCTTATTTTCATTTCTTTCTAGTATAAATTGCCCAGTAGCTTCTTTAACCCATCATCCTGACTTAAATTAATTTATTCAGAGTAACAATGGTGCTCCACCCAGCTCATGTTTTGAAGATGGAATCTGAAATAGTCTCAGGGAAGTTTGTCATAAAGATACAGGGCACTTTTTTTAAGTTACAGAAGAGATTTTTGAGTAAAGTTAATTGACAAATTAATGGAAATCATGAGCAACCTGAAGATTTTCTAGTAACAGAAAAGGTTAGTAAATTAGTAATCATCCCTGAAATATAACCATAAATACTGCCTGGTGAATGAATTGCTTTTTAAAATATGCTCAGGAGTGACCATTACCATATTCTTTATACATTATGAATTAAGCCTCAACTTTTCTTTTATTTGGAAGAAACGTATGTTTAGGAAAATTAGGGAAAATGCCATGCATTTGATGATAATAATAATCACATTATGTGTAGACTCTTTTTTTCCTCCAAAGTCAGCTAAGGTGATGCCTTTTGTTTCCTTAGTACTAAAATGTAACTGATTTTGAAATTAAAGTGATACCAGGCAACAACACTTCACAGTAACTTGGGACAGAAAGTCCTCATCTGACAATGCAGGATCACTTTAGGGAGACTGAATATTGCATGGTCAGAGTGAAAACAGTGCTGAGGAAAGGACTGTGGTAGATTGTGTCATCACTTTTCACGAGGTGTCTATTTTTCCTTTAAAAGTTAGTGTTTCCTTTAAAAGTTGGTACTCCACATCTAGGATAATAGTCCTTTAGGATAACTTTAAGGTAGTTGTTTTCTAAGTACTTTCTGAAGGATCTAGTAGTACTTTCTCTTTTCTGACCACCATGTCTCACAGCCTAGATTGTGTCTTGATTCCTGCTAAATAATGGGATTTTGTATAACTTGATGTGATAAGAGACTTCAGCTTCCTTTCCCCCACCACATCTATGTACTCCTTGCTGTTGTCCTTTGGGCTTGTCTTGATGGAGAAGTCACATGAAGTTAGCTTGTTACTTCTTCATGCAATGTTTAACTATACAGAAACTGCAGTACCATGCTATCTTCTTATATTGCCTTCAGTACCTTGCTTGCCAATCAGTGCAAAGTTCTGCACTGAGCTTAATGTTCTGGGAAATGTCTCATGATACAACTTTTTCTGGTCTGCTCCATATTCTGTTTTTCAGGGGTGATACTGTTGGAGCTTTTTCCCCACAGCATATTGTGATATGCTTATGGGGAAGAATAGAAATTCTAGAATAAGACAGAATCAAACTAACAAGTGTTTTCCCTCATGAAATCCAGTAGTAGTTATGAGGTGGGTTTTGAACTGCTATCTGGTAGCTAAAAGAAGCACTGTGACCATGATGATTATTGCGTGAATAGCACTTGGAGTCTCATGACCAGCTGGATTTGGTGTTGTAGCTTTGTAGGGATGAGGATTCAGTGGGGATGTAGTTACAGCAGGAGAAGAAAGAGCAAGTAAGTAAATTTGAAGAGATACGTTTGCAGGCCTTTATATGGAACAGTTATAATCAGCTGCTTTTAGAGTAAGTACCCCCCTGTTATACTGGCATCCCAAGGGAGCTCCTTTGCCTTGCATTGTGCGTGCCAAAAGAAAGTATGCTCTTCATCTCAAATTCTTTTTTATGACACATACAGTTCAGCATAAAGTACACTACAAAATTAATAGCATTCTGCAGTAATTGTTCTCAACCCAAGCGGTTCAAACAACCCTGGATGCATGTAACACCTTAACATCTCCACGCTGTTTGAAATGTCTCTGTAGCCTAATTTGGGCTACTTAGTTCATAAAACTCCATCTTAACCCAAAACTGAATGAATACATGAAACTGATAGTCAGTTTTAACATCGCTTTTCCTGTATCTATGGCTCCAATAAACATGTTTGCTTTGCAATATCGTTGAATTTTGCACCCATCTGCCCCCACCTTGTGCTGAGCTTTGCAGTAAGAAGATGGAGAGAGCTTGCATGCATTTAGGAACAGGGAAACAGGCTTGGGAAGCAGCTCAAGAAGAAGGACATATAAGCAACAAGTGTGCCTTCTGCTTTTAGGATTTGTTACTGCAAGGACATAAAACTTCACAGCATTAGGTTTATGGCACTTTTATGCTCTAGTGAGTGACTTGGGAATGAGAGGATTAAAAGACAACAGGCAGAAGGAGAGCTGTAGCTTTCAACTCTTCCCAAAATGGTAATGAAGAGCTGGATACAGAAAAATGAGATTTAAATTCTTCCCTGTGCAGTTTATAAGATAATGTAGTCCATTACATTTAATAATAGATCTCTTTCTGTTCTACAGATTTTTACATAAGGATTTGGTGAACTATGCAAATCCGCTTTAGGGTACACTTTTCACTGGCTGCAGCACGCTGCTGCTGGCCAGGCCGCGGGTGCCGCAGGAGCTGGCTGGGGGCCCACAGGTGCTGGCCGGTCCCTCGGCACAGAGGCTGCAGGATCACGTAGGAAACACTCATGTGTAGTGTTATTTAGTTCGTTGCTAACAGTATACAATAAAAGTTTCTAATACCTCTTGCTGCGCCGTGGTGAGGAAGAGTTTTAGCACAGTTCCTCTCATCTTCAGCTCTTTTTTGCCAAAGCTTTTCTGCTTTGGCTCACTGCTGAGGTCAGATTTGGATGTCTGATTTTCACTTATTTTTACTGAATCTCGTAGGTGCCTTTACTCTTTGGAAGGGACTGGTTGTGCAGTTTGCCAAAGGGATAAATTAAATCTAGGGCCTCTAAGGCACACAGAAACACCTGAAAAACACCAGTTTTAAAGGGGATGTGACACTGGTTATATGAATCCATTTCTGCCTGGGGTCTAAAAAGAACTTCTGGCTGTCTAACAGCCTTTGAGGAGAGACAAGAAAATGAATCCATATGAGCCCAGAACTGCTGTGGGTGCATAGATACATGGATTTGTGATACAATACAATGAGAGGATCATCAAAATAGAGCAGGAATGTGTTTTTCAGTTGCCTAGAACAAAGAGATGTTAAATGGTGTTACTTCTGTTCCAGAAGGATCACTCACATAGAAATAATATGCCAAAGATAGGGCTTAGATTGAAAGGTTTTTAAGGATAACAAAGAAAAATCCATCCCCAACTCTATGTGAAATAAACTAGTAGTTTCAACGTAGTTCCTGGGATATTGATGTCATATCACAAAAATTAATGGAATCTATACTAGTTGCATTTCAGCTGTCAGATTCATCAGGGGAAAAGTCATTTGTAAACATAACTAGTGCCTGATCCAAAGTGGAGAGCTCTACTGAACCAGTGTGGGCATGGACTGCAGGTCGCTATGGGCAATCTCACACTACAAACTTTGACTGTGAATTTGCTTTCTATATAAAGAAAAATGGAGCTTTCAAGGCTGTCAGTCAGGCACCATTCACAAGGAAAATCTTCATTTCAGAAAAAGAGAAAGGAACCTGCCCAGAAAAGACTGCTTTGGAGAGACAAAAAGAGCAGCCAATTTTGTGCATTGTCTGCTAGGCAAGGATATAATAAATGAATCAATGACATGGCTTTCTGTTAATTGCGGGGAAGGCAGCATTATGGCATGAGTCTTAGCAAGTTTTGTGTTGGTTCTTTTTTTTAAAAATGAATTCCAGTAATGATGGTATTCAAAAGAAATAGCAAGATCACTCCCTATATTTCAAAACACAATTTTCAGCTAAATCTCACTCTAGGCAGAGTAGGAAAAGGACACAGTGATGAAGAGGAAATTACAGGAATGGAAGAACTCAAGCTATCTCAAAAACTTTATATAATAAGAATCAAAATATGAAAGCTGTCTGTATCAATTTTGTTAACATGGCTTTCACGGACCTCTAAAGTCTCACAGCAGAAAACAGTAGCATGAAATATATGAGGTTCCAGAACAGTAATGTCCAGGAGAAAAACTGTACAGCAGATTTCTCTAGGAAGCGCTAAAGAAAAATTCTAACATAATCTTTCTAATGTACTAAAGATTACAGTTTTTGCCATCTTGGTAAACTGGACAGCTATGCTTGCAGGAGACCTACTGTGTTTAACCTTGTTGCTATATTATATATATAATATATATAATAAATAATACAACAACAATAATAATAATATTAATAATAATATTAATAATAATAATAGTAATATGTACCAGAACATTGGGTATAGACCTGAATTAATAGCATTGCTGAAGCTAAACAGTGAAGTTATACTACAATGAATAACATTTTCCTAATATTTTCTAGAACATCAGACAAAGGTTATGGATCAGATAACTATTTTAATTTTCAAAACATCATGTTACTTCAAAAATAGAGCACAAGCATGGTCTCCGAATGGGAATTCCCTACAAGTGTTGTCTGCCCATCAGCAGGATCAGATGCAGTATACAGCACTCAGATTATTTCCCAACTTTCTTAGTATCAGAAATGTAATGTTAGGCACTAGGTTTGCAGGTGTAGACACATCTGTGAACGACAACCTATTCTACATTCAGAAAGCTAGAATATTCTCAGTGAAGTAGACAGCTAGAGAGCTTTTCACAGAATAATTATATGAAAAGGTTCCAATTCACCAAATCTTTTTTCCCTTATGCTTGAACATCTGGAATATAGAAGAGCTTTCTATATGTGTACATATGGAGCTAGACAGAATGTTATAGTGACTTCTACCTACTAGAAATTGGTATCTCATTTGTTCTATTTAAATGCCCAAGGGATACACTACAGTCAGGAGCTGACAGATACCAAGGATCTACAAAGATTTGTAGAGAAGAGCTGAACAAACTCTTAAAATTAATGAAACAAAGAAGGAAGAAAGAAGTAAGAACAAACTTGGGACACTTGTATTGTTCAAATGAAGCAAGCTTGAGAGACATGGCACTGGTAATATCCTGTTATGCCAGCCACAATAAACTGATTATGTTCTGATTTACATCTGTATACATCTGAGGTAATTTATGGCAATCATAGAAGAATTCTGGATTTGTGTTTTGAGTAAGTTAGATCAGTAGCTGCTATGCTAATCACAGTATAAAATCCTAAATTCCTATTACAAGTTATTTAAAAAAAGTATTCTATAGTGTTGTTCACAAACAGATGCTAAAGTTGCTACCTTTCACAGGTTTTTTAACTAATTTTCCAGGGCACTAGTGCACTGATTCACAGAGAATCACTAATAAAATAAAAAATACAGCACATATTCTTTTTTGGAACCAGAATTGCATAGCAGTGCTCTTCACAAGAAGGTATTCTTATCTGATAAAAGATTCCACAACTAAATTCATTCATAAAATGAAGATTAAAGAATATTCTTGTATCTCTTCTTCTTTCTGGAAGGGTCATGACAGCACTAATGAAGGTTAAGTAGACTGAGGAATGATTTGTAGAATATCTGTGGGAGATCTCAGATATGTGTAGCTTATAGGAAAGGCATTGTAGCACCTACCACATCTTGTGTCATGTCAGGTGAAAAAAATCTCTTCAATTCCCCAGGCATTTCAAATATAATTACTCTCAATACAATGGGTGAAGAATCCTATTAGTTATGAGTCAAGTGTTCAAGCTCATTCTTTTCTCTCCTTCTGTTTTATTATATTTGGCTGTTTTTTCACTGGCACTTTTTAAAAGTACAATTCTGTTGAGTCCTATATTGAAATAATAATTGAAACTGAAGCCATAGGAACATGTAAGACATACAGTGCCCCAAGTCAGTTAGCTATGCATGAGCAGGACAGCAGGCAAGGAGTCTTTCTCTGCTAGATGCATGATCCAGGCCCAATCTGCATCCTTTGGTGTTGAGATCAAGGCAGTGCTAGGACTTTCTTAGCAGACAAAGGAAAGTAAAAAGCTTTGCCTTGTGCCTATATCCATTCATGGACTTGTCCAAACATGGAACTGAGGAAGGACATGTTGTGGATTGTAAAAGGAATTAAACAGATTTGGAGTCACCCTGTGAGTATTTATGAAGCTAGGGATGTTGACCTTATTATGGACTGTATACAGAGTACAGTTAGCTTAGTAGTGAAATGTCTGCAATACCCACAGGAGAGAAAAGAATAGCTTGTGATAGCCATCTCTTTGCAAAGACTTGAGTTAAAGGGTAATACCAAAACTATTAATTTTGCTATTTTTGCTGTTGCTGTGAACCTGCAAAACTTGCTTTGTCCTGTAATGGAAAAAGCCCATGACAGAAACTAACAAAAGTCTTGACT
The DNA here is from genome assembly GCF_031877795.1 of Strix aluco. Lineage (NCBI taxonomy): Eukaryota > Metazoa > Chordata > Aves > Strigiformes > Strigidae > Strix > Strix aluco. The sequence continues at coordinate 23,783,524 of NC_133942.1, read as the reverse complement.
GTGGCTGAAGGAAAGACATTAACTCATTGCAGAAAAATGGTTATCAAGGAACCAAGCTAAAACACAAGGCTTGTTTGAATGTGCATGAAGAAGTTAACCTTGCCTATGTTGCCATCAAGCTGGAGAGGTGTAAGGACACTAGGCAAGCACATATAATGCTTGACAGTCTCAGGAACCTGTGATTATATGCTTTATTTCCACTGCTAATGTATATAGTGTTTTGTTGTTTAAATGGATTTTCTGGCCAGCATACACATCTCCCAAATGAGAGAATGCCCCAAGTGCTTGAATTCAGGTGAATAGAGTGCATAGTTGTATGCAAGGTTTGACAGTTCCTCAGCAGTTTTGACATTTCTTCCCAAAAGAGTCAAAAGGTCTGACAGCTGGGAACGAATGCAGTCTGAAAATTCAGAAAGGAAGCATGTCCAGCTAACTGCATATCCATAATAGAGATGTGTCAATTTTATGAGGTCTGTGTCGTGTGTGTTCAGACTCCATCCCGAGTGCTTCTCTCCAAGCCCTAAATGTTCTGTTTAGTTCTGTTATACATGAGATGTTCATTAAAGAAAAGCCCAGTGCTTTTTCTTTTGCCCAAAGCAGGAGTACTTCAACTCTAGAAACTGTGGGCCCAAACTTGTAAGAGACTGACTGATGTCTATTCTTTTCTCTGTTGGAAGGAAAGTCATAGACGCTATTCCATTATCAGCTGTTAGGTCAATTTGTGAAGGAAGACACACAAAACCAGTCCAGCAAATTAAAATCACTGATGCCAAAACAAAAACCTTCAAGCTCAGATGCCAGGCAAAATAGTCACATTGGAAGGCAACATACCATAGAACTCATACTAGCTAACAGAGAATTCAAGAGAAATCATATTAAAAATAGGAAAGATGTTTGTAGCAGAAAATAGAAATGTAGCAAAATATGAAAAAATGAAAGCCATATAGCACTACAACAAGAGTGAGAGTTTTAAACTCCAGTGCAGTCTCGGTGCTAACATATGGCTGTGAGAGCTGGAGCTACCACATCAGAGTGTAAAATCAGACACCCTAAAAAATAAATGTCTATAAAAGATTTTGATTCCAGATAAATACACTTTTAACCAACATGGAGAGATGAGAAATCAAAACCACCAGCCAGCAGCTTATCTCCATCAGTATGAAGAGCACACTCAGTAAATGCAGAATGTGTACTTCAGATGCCAGGACACAGCCACTCACCCAGAGCTGTCAAATGCAAACTGACCAGTGTCACAGAAAGGTGCTGTGCAAGAAAAGCCCTTGGAAAACCCATTAGCAAGCAGGAGGCATTAACAAGGCAGTCACCACTCTGTAGGGCACTTGGAAACAGCAACAAATGGCACAAGTAGAGAAGACTAGTTTCTGGTCCATTCACTCACACTGGAAAGGAGTTATTAAGCTGAAGAATACAATCAATTAAAAGTGACCACATCCTTAGGGCAAAATAGCCAATTTCTTGATTAATTCAAGTGAGCAGAATCTTCTACTAAAACTCTGAATTTTTTGGCACTTGCAGCTACTCAAAGCTATCTAATAACAGCTGCATCATTTGTATAATTATTTTCTACAGAGAAGAGAACTTGTCATAAACCTCAGAGTGCTTTAATAGTATATAGGAGACTAGCAGCTAAGGGCCATGGGTTTGGTGTATCCCAGCTTACTTGCTACATGTATTGTGAAATGCATTCTTCCTCATGGATTTGAGACCAGCAATCTATATAAAAGATACAAAATATGACCTTCCCCTTTCACTGTTTTGAAAGTTGGTGAAATAAGAGGACTGTGCTTAGATCCTGCATGTTGGAGGAGAGACAATGCCCTCCACTTGGAGAGCTCTGCTCTGATATGACTTGCAGGGCAGGCCGTTGGGGAAGATGTGGCAAGAGAGTGGTGTGTAGGGAAGACGGTTGCCTTCAGCAGGATGGAGGATATATACCTACTACAGGTTTGGACACCTGGTCTCAGGTTGTAGACAGAATATATAGGCTGTAATCACAAAAGAGAGCACTTCCTTTGAATTTGAGTGCCCTTCATCTCTGTAATCCAATGTATTTTCAGTTTCTTCATGTGATGTACATAAAGGTATCAGTACAAGGCTCAGCTGCTTTTAAAAGCTGTGCTAAGCAATTCTGCTTTAGAAGAATTTACTCTGTGAAGTAAATAAATAAATAAACCTGACAAACATGTTTTTCAAAACTCTAAGGAACTGTACATCGCCTGCTGGCACTTCTGAATTTAGTGTGCTGCATATCGAATTGTTTCTGCTCTCCTGTATTTTGCTTCCTTTTCAAAAGCTTTTTCTACTGCAATTTGTAAAACATCTTGTGGGCAATTCCTCTGCTTGCAGCCTTGCCTGTCACATTGCTTTTCCTTTACAAATAGTATAAGGAAATAGAGAACGACTGTCTGGGATGATATAGGTTCTTTTCTTGCTATTACATATGGACAGACTTGTGTTGTAAACTGGTTACCACCTGTTTTCTTCTGAAAATGGAAAAGCAGTTTTCTTCTTTCTTATAAAATACATGAAACATCTAATTAATTTTGCTCATATCCACTCATTTACATAATAAATCCTCATAGGACCACATGCTGAAATCTTAGTCAAAATTTGCAGTAATCCATTAAGACTTTGCATGTGTTTAATAGTAGTGTTTTCATGATTTGGAAAGGGGGGAAGGGTGTAGTGTCACACTGCGATACTAAATCCAAGAAATCCTGCATAGTATTGACGCTCAATTTCAAAGTGACAACTCCCTTGTATCACTGTGTATGTCCTCTCAGATCAAGCCTTCCAGAACATTTGCTTTTCAAATCTTACAACTTGAATGTTTGGTACCACTGAGTTCCTCTTGCAGATGGGTTGGCAGCATTGCTTCCAGTCCTTATACATGTGTTTCTTCCGGGGAACTTGCAGTTTGACACAGGCTGTCCTGAAGAGACCAGGAGGGTGTACTCAGCCTGCAGCTCTGCAAAATCAATGGAATCTGTTTTAGATGGACAGAAGGCTTCATCAGAGAATGGTTTGGATTGGAAGGGACCTTAAAGATCACCTAGTTCCAACCCCCTGCCATGGGCAGGGACACCTTCCACTAGCCCAGGTTGCTCAAAGCCCCGTCCAACCTGGCCTTGAACCCTGCCAGGGAGGGGGCAGCCACAGCTTCTCTGGGCAATCTGTGCCAGTGCCTCAGCACTAATTTCTTCCTTATAGCAAATCTAAATCTACCCTCTTTCAGTTTAAAACCATTACCCGTCATGCTCCCACTATACCACCTGATAAAGAGTCCCTCTCCATCTTTCCTGTAGCCCCCTTTAAGTACTGGAAGGCTGCTATAAGGTCTCCCCAGAGCCTTCTCTTCTCCAGGCTGAACAACGCCAACTCTCTCAGCCTGTCCTCACAAGGGAGGTGCTCCAGACCCCTGATAATCTTTGTGGCCTCCTCTGGACCTGCTTGAGCAGGTACATGTCCGTCTTATGCTGGGGGCCCCAGGGCTGGACACAGCACTGCAGGTGGGATCTCACCAGAGCAGAGTAGATGGGGAGAATCCCCTCCCTCGACCTGCTGGCCACACTTCTCTTGATGCAGCCCAGGATATCATTGGCTTTCTGGGCTGCGAGCGCACATTGCTGGCTCACAGTCAGTTTTCCATCCACTAATACCCCCAAGTCCTTCTCCTCAGGGCTGCTCTCAATCCACTCATCACCCAGCCTGTATTTGTGCTTGGGATTGCCCTGACCCATGGGCAGGACCTTGCACTTGGCCTTGTTGAACTTCATAAGGACTGCACAGGCCCACCTCTCCAGCCTGTCCAGGTCCTTCTGGATGGCCCATCCCCTCCCTCCAGCGTGTCAACCCCACCACACAGCTTGGTGTCATTGGCAAACTTGCTGAGGGTGCACTCGATCCACTGTCTGCATCGGCAACAAAGATGTTAAACAGCACCAGTCCCAACACTGACCCCTGAGGACGCCACTCATCACTGCTCTCCACTGGGACATCGAGCCGTTGACCACAACTCTTTGAGCGCGACCATCCAGCCAATTCCTTCTCCACCAAGTGGTCCATCTGTCAAATCTATGTCTCTCCCGTTTAGAGACAAGGATGTTGTGTGGGACAGTGTCAAATGCTTTGCACAAGTCCAGGTAGATGATGTCAATTGCTCTTCCCTTAACCACCCACACTGTAATTCCACCATAAAAGGCCACCAAATTTGTCAGGCATGATTTGCCCTTAGTGAATCCATGCTGGCTGTCACCACTTGCCTCCTTATTTTCCATGTGCCCTAACATATTTTCCAGGAGGATCCGCTTCATGACCTTGCTGGGCACAGAGGTAAGACTGACTGGCCTGTAGTTTCCCAGGGCTTCTTTCTTTCCCTTATTTCCCTTTTTAAAATGGGGTTTATGTTTTCCCTTTTCCAGTCAGCAAGAATTTTGCTGGACTGCCACAACTTTTCAAATATGATGGATAGTGCCTTAGCCACTTCATCTGCCAGTTTCCTCAGGACCCCTGGATGCATCTCCTCAGGTCCCATGGACTTGTGCACCTTCAGGTTCCTTAGATAGTCTCAAAGCTGATCTTCTCCTACAGTGAGTGGTTCTTCATTCTCCCAGTCCCCACTTTTTCCTTCTTCATTTTGGGCGGTGTGACTGGAGCACTTGCTGATGAAGACTGAAGCAAAAAAGTCATTGAGTACCTCAGTGTTCTCCAGGTCCCGGGTGACCAAGTCTCCCTTCTGGGGAGGGCTCACATTTTCCCTAGTCTTTCTTTTATCACCCATGTGCCTATAGAAGCTTTTCTTGTTGCCCTTGATGTAGCTGGCCAGATTTAATTCTGTCAGGGTTTTGGCCTTGTTGATAACTTTTGAAATCTGGAGTTTTCACTCTTTATTCTTTAACTCTTTATCTTCCAACAATACATGAAACATGAGTAAATAAATTTGCTTCCTTCTGCTCCATCAAAACGTTACAAACTCTTTCTGTACTGTCTCAATAAATTATTTATCATATTGAGAGCTATAATACATTTGTGCCACAAACACCATTCTTACTGCTTTTATTCTTTGATCAGGGAAGTATTAAGTCAATAGCATTCCTATTTTGGCACCACTGGGACATTGAACAGAATGGCACTGGTGAACAATTTAGCCCCAAAAGAAGTTGGGGCTTAATTATAATTAAATTCAAATATTCAGTCTTTCTGTCCTTTCTCAAATCCTTTAGATCCATCAGTCAGTACTTCATTAGGCACGTTCTATTTCCCAGCACCTTGTCATTTATGATAATAAAATACATGGTCATGAATCTGCCTAGAGGAAGTTTTCAATAAATCTGTGTACATTTCTGAATTCAGGTGAACATATAATTCTTAATGTCCTGCATGGTTACATGATAAATAACTGTCATTGACTTCCCTCATTTTTAATTTCAGTGACAAAAGACTTGTTGCCACACATTGAATAGCAGAAAGAGTAACAAGTCACAGCAGAACATGGTTGTTTGTTGTGTTTTGTTGGGGGGGTTTTATGTTGGATATTTAATAAATTTTTACACCTCACTAAGGGCATTTCTCCATGGAATTTTTAAGGGCAAAATTAATTGTAATTGTGTAAAATGTGGTATTAATTATTCTCTTTAGTCAGTGGCATACTTGGAATATGGGTCTGAGGGGTGCCAGCCAGATAGTGCAGCCTTGAGGAAAGCCTTGAATAGGTGCAATTTTTCATGTCCAAGGAAACTGTGTGATGTTGGGAGCAGAGAGGACTGGCTCTGTCATCATTTGCCTGGGGCTGATAATGCAGGGAAGTGAGCATCCTCTGGGCAGTGGTCTCTGTTGTAGGTTCTTGGGACTTCAAATGGAACTGGAAGTGCTTAGCACCTTGAAGGACCAAATAGTAGCCTATGAACTGGCGAGCAGACAATTTAGTTCATAATCAGTCATAGACAAAGAAAAAAAAAATACAGGAGAAATCAGTCAAGGCTGAGCACAGAGAAATGGAGTTTAACCATTTATAGAAGCCTTTATGGGGACTGTGATGGATTGTAGAGGAGAGCATACATGCCTGTTAAATTGGCTTCAACAAATCAAAATTATCTGTAGCAAAATTTGATTTTTCATTGGTAATCTATTTTTTATCTAAAGCACTCATTTTCTTCAGATAAAACAAGTGGAAATGGAACTGTCAGTTTTAGAACAGAAAGCTGATTTTTTTTCACAGAAAGTGCGTGCCTCCTACAATTTTTTCTGAAACTATTATTCTCCAATTAAAAAGACTGTCAATAATGAAACATAATCTGACAATTATGCCAAATTCTCGTTTGTTTAAATTCTGAGGTGGTACAGTATTGTACCAACTAGGTCTGAGTTTTATACCTCTTCAAAAAACAGCTTTAGAAAGAGCAGTTAAGATGAGTTTGGTTCTTGTCAAGTGACTTTTGTTTTCATCAAATTCTCCCCCTTCTTGGGCATAAAAGGGTTTTTAGCTGTTTTAACTCTGATTGTCTGAGTTTTCAAGCCCCCCCTACTCTCTCTCCCTCTATGAGATTTCACATCTCAACATTCATTGCAGTGAACTGATGTTATTAATACTCTAACAACTCAAACCAAGAAACAGGGCTGTACTGTGACAACTACCAAGACAGTATGTGTCCAGAGCCATTATGGTCTAAACAGTCCATCTGAAAGATAGACAGGGAAGCAGGCACACGTGTGAGAGTAGTTCAATGCCAGAGATGCTTGGTAGATCAGTCTGACTTCACTCTGGAACAAATCACCGTCTTGCTCACTGAGTCACTCCATTTCCTGACAAGAAAATCTGCACAGATCATGACTTTGGCAGCCATTTTCTGAATTGCCAAGAAAATAATGAAATGGGTGCTAACTATCTGAATGCAAGTAAAGACCTTTAATATCCCATAATATGTCGCTATCCAGTTCTGGCCAGTTCCAATTAATACCTTTATCGATCTGGACAAGGGAATCAGTGCGTTTGGTGACACCAGGTTGGGTGGGAGTGTTGATCTGCTTGAGGGTAGGAAGGCTCTACAGAGGGATCTGGACAGGCTGGATCGATGGGCTGAGGCCACCTGTATGAGATTCAACAAGGCTCAGTGCTGGGTCCAGCACTTGCGTCACAACAACCCCATGTGACACTACAGGCTTGGGGAGAGTGGCTGGAAAGCTGCCCAGCAGAAAAGGACCTGGCGGTGTTGGTCAACAGCTGTCTGAACATGAGCCGGCAGTGTGTCCAGGTGGCCAAGAAGACCAATGGCATCCTGGCTTGTATCAGAAATAGTGTGGCCAGCAGGACTAGGGAAGTGATTGCCCCCCTGTACTTGGCACTGGTGAGGCTGCATCTCGGATACTGGGTTCAGTTTTGGGCCCTTCACTACAAGAGACACATTGAGGTGCTGGAGCGTGTCCAAAGGGCAACAAAGCTGGTGCAGGGTCTAGAGCACAAGTCTTATGAGGAACGGCTGAGGAACTGGGGTTGTTTAGCCTGGAGAAAAGGAGGCTCAGGGGAGACCTTATCGCTCTCTACAACTACCTGGAAGGTTGTAGCAAGGTGGGTGTCAGTCTCTCTTCCCAAGTAACAAGAAATAGGACAAGAGAAAATGGCCTCACATTGTGCCAGGGGAGCTTTAGATTGGATGTTAGGAAAAATCTCTTCACCAAAAGGATTGTCAAGCATTGGAACAGGCTGTCCAGGGAAGTGGTGGGGTCATCATCCCTGAGGTATTTAGAAGAGATGTAGACATGGGACTTAGGGACATGGTTTAGTGGTGGACTTGGCAGTGCTAGGTTAATGGTTGGACTTGGTGATCTTAAAGGTCTTTTCCAACCTGAACATTCTACAATTCTATCCTAAAGTAATTCCAACAAGGTAACTGGTTAATTACATATTTCTAACTAAATAGTTGTGTAATTTTAAAGGAGTATTTTCCCCAAGGTGGTCATAAATTGCAAAGATAGATAGCATTAGGCAATTACCATTTTGAAGAATAGATGTTGTCACCATTAAAAGTGGGTACTTAGGACATATAATAGCAGTGTCACATTCATCACAGCATCTAAGAGACAGGATGCTTAAATGCAGTGAGAAGGCTATTAATGCAGAAAGGTTTTAAAACTGCCATCAGATCTCTTGTAGTCAATACTGGTGCTTTACATAAAAATTGCCTGCACTGATGATAAGGTAACTTGTCTGAGTGCAAATCATTGGAGAACAATCAAATATGATAAATGACTGCCAGCTGCTGCCATTTTCAAAGTGGAGACACAAACTTATGATAGTACAGCTAAGACAATTCACAGAAACTTCAAGGGGGTGACCCCTTCAAGTATTGTGTGATTCCTGACAGCCAATGTAAATGATACCTGATTTTTATAGGCAAGAACAGGTTTATTTTCAATACATCCAAAACCATCTATCTATATGCAGTAGACACAATCTACACTGAAAAACATTATATATCTAACATCCATAATTATTATTTAGAATAACTATACTCATTATAGAGACTCCCATAAAATATTATCAGACCATGTGTACTGAGCAATTGCAGTTATTGTTAACTTTGTTCATGGTCGAGGGTGCACAGCACTGTTGCAAATGATGCCTGAGTGAAGTTCTAATTGAATGCATTAGCAGAGTAGGCATTTAAAGTGAAGTATAATTCTGATTTTATAATACAAAATTGTTATGAATATTGTATACTTTTATGTTCAGGAAATTTCCATGAGCTCACATACAGCAGAGTGAAAATATACCTAATTTTTTCAAAAAGAAAGGAAACACCTGTTTGGGGACCAATTATGAACTTCATAGAACTATCAGTCCTAATTACTAAATAGCTACAGGATTCTCATTTAAGAAAAATCAACCATACTTGAAAACTAAACTTAGAATATAAATGATGCAATCATTCATAATTCATTCTGCCACAGTACACAAAAGCAGAGCCTACAGTAGGCTGTTTTAAAATCTTTTTGCAAATTAATACAGCCAATACTAGATTCTAAAAATGTTAAGGACAAATACATTTTTTAAGGGTACTATGTTTTATCCAGCATTTTAAAACCGGTCTTAAACTTGAATGCATCTGCTTTGAAAGAAAAACTTAGCAGAAAAGGCAATGTTATAAGCAGTCTGTCTTTGAGGAGAGTGATCTACATTTGCTGCTCAACAGAAATATTATCTGCTCATTAACAAATGTTGTATTACCATTTGCAAGACCCATACTTAATTGTAACTGGTAAGTTAGATCTTAAATCTGGCAGTGGATAATATCTACTGCCCATACATTAGTGGAATCAATGATCCAAGGTAATCCAAGGATAATTTCTCAGGCAAGCTAACTGAGGACAAGACCGCAAGATCTCAAATACAGCTACAGCTCTCCTGGGGAAGAACAGAAGACTCTCAATATCAATCCTTGATTTGCAGGTCTCAGCCTTTTTGCAGGCAAGAACGACCACACAAATTAGTTGTCCGAACTCAGGTTGTGGTTTGCTGCTGTTACCCTTATCAATGGAAACTCATTATAACAACTGAATATCAATTCACGTTACATGTCATTTTAATGTGAAATTACTTTCTGAGCTCAAATAAATACCACCCTATGCATGCATAAATATTAACCCCACAGAAAGTTGTTTACTTAGCACAATATATTCCAAAGCAGCAATTCTATGGTTTATAGTGTTACTCACTTATCACGTGCAAAGTTTAGCTGGAGCTGAGAAGTTTAATGTCTATGGTATTTCTTCGTACCAGTACTAAATACTTTGTAAGCCGCTATTAATCCTATGAGTAGCTTGGGAAGGAATTCGCAGTAAAAAATATATCAATCAAATTTAGTCCTTCTCTCTGTTTGCAAACTGCTTGAACAGATTGCAAGATCTTCTTATTAGTTTGACATCAGTTACTCTTTATCAAATATTATGGTGAGGAAATCTGAGCTTACTCTTTGATCACAACTTGTTTGCTGATGTTGTAAATATATACATAAACATAATGTACTCCTGTACATACAATAATTTCATATGCCATCTGTGTGATCCATCACTTCAGAAAACATTATTAAATTTCCTGTGCCTTAGCCTTTTTTCAACATGAAATGTTACATTTCTCCAAAATCACTTTCCACAGATACTCCTAGCAATAAAACTGTTTTTCATGTGGCTTCTACACTATCTAACCACTTGGAGTCTGTCTGTTTATCTCACAGTGACAGTGCCCAATCTAGCATCGATCAGATCCATGCTGGGCTGGCAGTTTCAGTGGTCTGTACGTATATAGCACTCACAAGGATAACTGGATACATACTCTCCTGAAAAATCTGTCATTAAAGCGGATCTAGGACCTTCTGTTTACTCATTTACTCCTGATTGTACAGCTTAAGTCTGGTAATATCACATATTGCTTCCATCTTTTTATTTGCACTGGTGAATCGTATTAAATGGGGCCCTCCTGCAGGTGGTCCTTGTATGAGAACATCTTTAGTTGAAGATAGGTGGCAACAAAGGAAGTTCCAGACTGCAGCAAACCATGGATTCCAGTCCCTCCTGTCATATTGAATATATATTTTTTTTTTTTTTTTTCACAAGCTTTTGCTTGAAGTAAGGTTTGGAAAGAGTTGAATTCCCTAGCGGGTGCGCTGAGATTTTTAATTTAACTCCGATTACTTCAACAAACACGGTGCATTTGCATTTGCAGAGCAGGAAAAGCAGTGTTTAAATGAAACTTAATCCTGTATTTTGAAAATCTGCAAATGATTTGAACTCTGTTACTGGTCACTTTAGATCTCAATAAAGAATAATGGCATGAAAATATAGCAAGCCACAGTATTCCTTCATAATTTGAAAATGTAACATTACAGATAATCGAATGTAATTGTCTAAAAGTTCAAAGAAGTGTTTCCACAGACAATAATTTATATAACAAGAAAGAAAACCCCATTGTCCACTTAGAAGGGTTAAAGGTGAGGAAGTGGGAATATAAACTATGCTATGCAATCAAATTCTTGACATAATTGCATTTGGGTTTGTGTATTGTTTACAAAAGCCACATAAAATCATGTGTTCTAAGAGTAGTATTTAAAGAAATCTTTGCATGTGTATTAGAAAACATGAAAGAAACTATGTAAAAGTTCAAGCATTCAGCACGTTTAACCATTTATGAGTTGTTTATTAATATTTTATTAACTATTGCTTACAAGAACAGGAAAAACGCTGCTCACCAATTCAGAGAAAGTAAGTGATCTTTAGTTTAATGATTTAACATATAAGCTTTATGAAACGTGCTGGTTGCTATGGTACACATGCATTTCTCTGATGGAATAGATGGGAAAGTAACATAATGCACATTGCATTCTCTTGCATGAAGACTATCATTCCTTTTGGATCCTTTTGAGTCTGTCTGACTTTTTTCTTCTATAGACTTCATTTCCTGTCTTTACTCTTTCTTACTGCATAGCATTCTTTGCTCATGGTAAAAATGCATCCAGCAATTGAATCACCCCCTTTTTAAAAGTGGACAACCTTGTGATGCACTTTTTGAAAGTATCTGTTGCGTTTACAGCAGTTGAACTGTGACAGATTTTGAAAGATTGTGAAAAAAAATATTGCTATTTCTGCCAGCAGGAAGTGTTTCATGAATGCAAAAGCTGTACAGAAAATAGAGCTCAAACTCATACTGTACAGGGTATTTTTACCACCTTGTATATAATACGCTATACATCATAATCTCTCCCTATTTTCTGTCTTACTCTACAGGATCTGCACTTTCGTGAACCATTCATAATAATAATAACTAAAACAAATAGTCGTTGTTATTTTGACTGTGATTGTTTTAAAATGTCAGGTAAGTATAACAGATTGTGCTGTTTGTCTATGTAGACTCAAACAAATTCGCAGTAAAGGGGGGCACAACTGAAGTTTCTGTGACTGGAACACTAAAATCTGATTGTAATCTAAGAGACATAAAGTTGGCAGAAAAAAAATCAGAGAGGATAGCATGAGTGGACATTTAAATATATAGACAACTCAGAAGAGAAGAATCTGGGAATATTACAGATGAATGTGTTAGCTAGGAAAGTCCGAAGGCACACCTTTGGCAACATGTACAGCTCATCAAATCCAACTAAAGAAGAGATGAGCATATCCTTAGTACATAACTGAATAAGGGAAATAAGGGTTGTATGGGTGAATCAGTTTGGGAGAAAAATACTGGAAGTAGCATGGAAACAGCCACAAGAGATCATTACATTTCCTGACAGTTTTCTATTAAAAAGCCAGTTTGCCCCAGATCAGGCATTTCTAATTTTTGCTTGAGATTTTTAATGTGCACAGGGAAAATGTTTCGTTGGTGGAAAATGTGATCAGGAACAAAAAAAACTTACAGAGTGTGTGAGTTAAAATTCATCATCAAATGAGGATACTGTCAGTGAGTTTTGGTAGGGTTACGGGGGAGGCCTGAATCTTTTCCATAAAGGTGTAGATATATGTATAAAATACCTACCACTAAAACTCATGGATGAGCCAAAGACTGGAAGAACAGTAACAATGAAGACATGATGTCCACACAAAAATAATGTAAATAGCCTGTAGAACTGCCTTAAAGAAGTGCTTTAAGACAGGCAGATGCAAAGTTACTCATCCTGGGATGCAGAAAGCTGACCAAAATACATAAGAGGAGACCACATCTTTAGAAGACAGCAAACATACAGATCTTTCAGGCCAAAGTGTGTCTTGGAGATATCCAAAGAGGCTGTAAACAAGCCAGCTCACACTGCACATGCTAGAGCTATGGCAAAACAGAGTCCTAAACAATCTAATTTATCCTGCCAAGAAGTTTGATAAAAACTAGCTAGAGTATCTCTGTGATGCACTACTGTCTATGATACTGATGTACTCCTATATTTGTAGATATGACTTTCATATCTAGAAGAGATATTGTTTTAATGATAGGTTGTTTCTGGTTGTTTATCAGACTTTCTTAAAGTTCTGTGCTAGCTCCTCTCTTCCTCTAGGCAAGAAGATTGAAATAGGTAACTTTTATCTTCAGAAATCTACCCCAGTTTTCTGCTTCTGCCAAAACTTTGTACAAGGCCTGGAATCTGTACTGGGATTGTGGGTAACTACTCTTTTCTCTGTGTATTTATCCTTTTGCTTTGTACATGTAAAGCCACATGCAGACGCAGAAAAGGCTAACTTTTAATAATGTAAGTCTAAAATACATCTGCCCCTATATTCTCTGATCTCTGTGTATGCTTAGAGCAGAACTATTGGCCTCCGGTTATAATGCTAGCATCTGAGTTCCAATTCAGGGCTTCTCTCACCTAACTTGTCAAAGTATAGGTATTGCATCTAACATGGTGGATATCTTTGTTCTGAGATCTTAGCGGCCACTTTTTTCATTGTTTTCATCAGATAATATTAATGTTTGATGAGTTTATTTAGATTATGTGAATCAGTTCATGTCTGTGCTAATTTGGGTTTGCAATAACAACTGTAGAACAAAACATGTTTGTAGGCTCATTTACCTTTTAAATATCTCAGTTTTTACATCTATCAAATTATTTTTTAAATTTCTCTTTGAGAGATGCTTTTTCTTAGTGTCTGGTTCACTAGGGTAGCTGATTTGTCTACTACAATGGAGTGTTCTTCTTTAAAAGGCTTGAGAATAGAGAATTTTGAGAATTTCCTGGTATCTCTGCAGTCAGCACTATCCTGTAGAATTTTTGCAAGAATCTTTTAAACTAACTTCATGTCTAGGCACGTTTTATTGTAAAACTGGTCATATATCAGCATTTACTGTTTGGATTATTATTAAGTGACACTGTCTTTTAAAACAAGACAGAATAGTTAGTTGCCCTTTTACTGGTATTTTATGCCCTGAATATGAAATAAGTTTTGGCTTCCACTTTCATACCCTTTTTTAATCTGAAGTATTATCACAAGAATAACAAGCCATTGTGTGTCATTATCTGCTTGGAAACAATTCTGCTATTAATGTCCAGTTGTGTTCTGCAATCTGAAGCAATTTCATGTGCATCCATTGAGCTTGATTCTCTAGGATTCTGAGTTTAGTATAATCAGAATAATATTTTGTGACAACTTTGCTTAAGGGTACATTATGCTACTTAAAGGTAAATAAAATGCACATTAGGAAAGAATCAGACCTTTCCATTTTCTTTGCAAAACTTCGTTATATTCCTTTTTTTTTACAGATATTCTGTCTTCTGGTTACTTTATATATTTGGGTTAATATTGCAGTTTTAAGAACTACACAGTTCAGCTTTTTTAAATGAAAGCTGAAATTTCCAAGCATTACTCTGTAAAAAAAGAATCAAATTACTTTTCCATTATATCAGAGTAGATATTTACTTATATGTTTCTTATTCTAAGTTGGAATACTTTAAGTGTAAATATTGTTCAAGAGACTGTGACTATTTATTTCCTGATCCCCACAAAGTAAGGAGGGAATGGATATTTAAATTACAGGTCTAAGAATTCTGCCATTCCCACTTAAAAGTATGGAGATACTAAAATTTTCTACTTAGAGATTAGATCATCTGTGGGACACCTGTTTCCTGGTTATAGTAGAGGAGGTTTTGATTAGCTTGGGTTACTATTAAGACAAATATATAGGTTCTAAAGCAATGCAAAAGCAAGGTCAGCTAAATTTTGCAGGAAAAAGATATCAAAAACAACACACAGTGCAGAAAAGATAAACAGTGCCATGCAAAGAAGTTCAGGTAGCAGGACAGGGACAGGGACACAAAGCCTAAACCAGTGTATCTGCAGTAGAGAGAAAGAAAAAAAAAATGCTTCAGGAGATGAAGAGTCACGGGGGCAAAACCAAGGACTTCATATTCGGCTGCAATAACTATCCAAAATAAAAAATAAAAAAAAAATAAAAAAAATAAAAAAAAAAAGGGAAAACCGGCAGAACCTACAGTGCTTAAGAGTATTGAGAATGCCAGGGAGCAAGAGGATATCTGCCATGTGACCAAAACTGCTTCACAAATTCTTAATTTAAATGCTCTGCAGGAAAGAAAGTCTGCTATATTTGCAATTGAGCTATTAGATCACAAACCAATTCAATTGCTGCTGAATCACGGGACCAGCTGCAATATAAGCCCCAGAAATATTGATAATATTACAAATATTACACTAGAGAAATGTAGCTGAAAGCTGGTGATATGCAGTCTATGTACTCTGAGTCCTGTAAGCAAAACAAGCTGTTAATAAGAAATCTGTGAAACAAGCAACATTATCTCTTGGAGTCTGTAACAGCTGACAAGCAGAAATACCTTGCTGAGCAACAGTGTAGCATGAAAAAGAGCAAAGTGCCATCAAAAATACTCCAGACTGAAAGAGGGAGGACAACAGCATCCCAGGAGGATGGGGATCATCCACTCTTCCAGCAGCCCTAGTAAAACAGTTGAAGAAGGAATAGGCATATCTTCAAAGAAAAGGTGGTGTTACATCTTCTGAAACAAACACAGCGTGGATCTGCCTCCCAACAGTGGTAACAAAGGTTTTTTGGTAGACTAGAGATTGGCATTGGCTCAGAAACACTTAATAGTGAAGAATAACATTGCTCAGGAACAGCCTCTGAGGGGCTCTTGCCTGCTTTGCTAACATTCAGGAGTGACTATTTTGTGTTAAATTATAGAAGCTCTTCTGTCACCTGACAAAGTTTTCTTCATCCTGTGGTAAGTACTTCCAAAACTGAGTAACTATGGATGCTTCCAGGAAGCATTCTAGTTTACACTGAACTTACTATAAAGTGAATGAGGCACTTCCCAGCTGTTAAGATCAGAGCAGATAATAGTTTCATTTTAGGAAATGGAAAGGGAAAGGAAAAAGTTATGCAGTGCTATGACATCAAGTTACAGTGACTTCTAACGAAGAAAAGAAAGAACACAAGGCTGAGTGGAGAAAAGCTGATAGTAAGTTTCCCTGCTTTGGACAGTCGATTTTGTTGTCCATCCAAACCCTAAGAAAGGTACCTCCAGCTTCTCTTGCTGGAGCCCTGTTGAATTCCATGTGGAAATAACTGCTGATTGAGAAGTATGAGCAGGACTCTAGTCTCGTGGTTCTCACCTGAGAGAAGACTCTGATCTAATTCCTGCTCCAGTTAATGTTATTTGTACATATTGAAGTAGTATTGGCAGGAAAATAATCTTCTCTTCCCTCTTCTTACACCCCCAAATTATGTACAACTTAGTAGATCAACAATGAGAATTCAAATTCAGTCAGGCAGAGAACAGAACTAGACCTGGATCTCCTACATGCTTCAAAATTTACCTAGCCTTTATGATACTAGAAGAGGAAAGATTGATGAAAATTACTCTGGTCCATTTGTGAATCTTACCCTGAAAATACCTCCCAAAAAATATTCAGCAAAGATAATCCAAATCTGTAACTATTTGAGGGAACCTAAGTGAAACTGAATCTTTGTTGAATTTAGGGCATGGAAAAAAATAATTCACCCAGCATTTATCTACGATTTTGTTTAAAGGGAAGTAAGTATGAAATCCAGGCAATTTAATCACTGATATTATAAGTCAGACACATTCTCACAACTTCAAACAGAGATACTCTCAAGAAGCAGCAAGAGAGGGGGGAGCATTCTATTTTCCAGCAATGAATGTTCAATTGAGATCATTTATGGGACAGTAAGGGAAGTGCAAAGAGTATAGTGATTGACAGTAAAAAGAGATTTCTGCCCCATACAGTCACAGCGTAATTCTGCAAAGGGGACTATAGGATACAAATACACAAGCTGACCTGGCTCCAGTACATTCAGACAAGAACTGTAATCAGAAAACTGAAGATGCTACAGTCTACCGAAATAACCTGTTCAGACAGTGTTACACTGCAGCAAAATGTGAATGATTTCTTCCCAAATGGGAATTTCAGCAAAAGATATATTCTCGGTACCCTCAACACCTTCTGCAGAGTCAGTGGGAAAGGCAGCCAAGAGGCAGGTGTTAACGGCAGAACGGACAGAAAAGGGCCCCTCTCTGGCAGTACTGGACCATCACAGCACACAGAAGTTTGTAACGCGCTGAAACTGATGTGCTCTGAACAGGATTCTGTTTCCTCTCCAATGACTGCAGCCCCTGTGGTGGGTTGACCTTGTCGGTCTCTCTGCCGCCCACCCAGCCGCTCTCTCACTCCCCTCCTCAACAGGATGGGGGAGGAGATAAGATGGAAAATCTCGTGGGTTGAGGTAAAGACAGGGAGATCACTTACCAATTACTGTCATGGGCAAACCAGACTTCCTTCAGGGAAAATTAATTTAATTTCTTGCCAATTAAAAATAGAGTTGGATGGTAAGAAGCAAAGCAAAAAAATACCTTCAGCTGTGCCCTGCGGTGGGACCATTGGGGAACAGGGCTGTGTCCAGCACAGGGCAGCCTCACCCTCTCCTCACAGAGATGGCCCCTCAGCCTGCTACCAGAACCTGGAGATGTAAACCCAGCACAGCCCGGTGGAGAAGGAGGACCACACAAGGCAGCTGAGCACAGTCAGCAAAGCCAGCAGCCAGGAGGGAGAGGTGCCCGCTGTGTGCAGGCGAGCAGGGCTCCATCCAGCCTCAGCACCCACGCGAAGCATTGCCACCGCATCGAGCACGGTCCTTCCACCTGGGTCTGGTTCATGATAGCAGTCACAAAGAAGTCAAAGGCGATTCGCAGAATAGTGGCCAACAGTGAGCCCATTCCCTGAACCAAGGACAGAACAGGGAGCCTTAGTGCTTCGGCTCGTTTGGAGGAAAAGGGCTTTGGAAACTTACAAAACACCACCAAGAAAAATTTAAAGCTGCAACAATACTGAGGCAAATCCCCCACCACAAGTAATAATGCAGTGACAGACTGAACCAGCACATGTGTTTTTACAGGAGGGAGTGAGAAGGGCTGTGGGAAAGGCTGTTGTCCCTCAGGTGGGCTCTGGGCTGGCAGGCAGAGCTCAGCAGAACGGCGAATGGCAACGGCTGCAGCGCTGGACCTGCACGGGCCGTTGTTGGAAAAGCAAGGAGAGAAGATTTTGGAGGAGATATCAAAGTCAGCCCCCCTGCTTATGGCTTGAAGCCAAGCTGCTGTTGCAGAATCTGAGAAACATGATTGTCACTAGAGAACTTCGAGCAAAGGAAAAAAAAAAAGTATATATTAGCACCCTTGCCCCTGCACATGTATCACTTTCCTCTCTAGCAATCCCCTTCCTTATTTGTAGAGGAACCTGTACCTGAAGAAGGGTGTGATGATTTCTTTAATAGATTATGCTCGAAGATAAACTGCAAAATAATTTCTATATGCTTTAGTTTCCATTTATTTCTAAAGGGAATATCTAGATTCCGAACTCAAGTTGGAACTACTCAAATCATCACTTTAGTGGCTTTTTTGTTTGTTTTTTTCTTCAGTGAAAATGATAGTGAAACAAAGACATTCAGACTAGACATTATGTTGCAACTTCCTAAGTATGAGATTTTAATAAACAATAGCAGTCAGAACCTGCAAAAAAATGAGCTTAAATCTAAGTATCAAATTTAAAGCCAACTATCTCTGATGTTGGCTGAGAGAGGGAGTATTCTGAAAAGTCATCGTTGCAAAATCGGCAAAGACACAAAACCAAACCTAAACCAAAAGCTTTCTGTTTCACCCCAAAGTCAAAACCTAGGAGTTCTGTTGAGGGGCCTGGCCCCCAGCGGGATGGAGCCGGCGGGGTCTGCTCCGGCTCTGTCGCAGGTGTTCGAGGGGAGCAGCGGCACGTCCCGAGCGGCCGCTCCTGGCCGGGACAGGACCTGCCGTTCCCCGGGAGCCGGGGGAGCGACCCGCGCTCGCACCGAACGGGAAAGTTCGCCGGGATGCAAAGCAGGAAAAGTAAACCGAGTTACTCCTCGGAGGAAAATCGCCGCGCGCTGCCCTTCCCCGCGGCTACGCCAAGCGCCTCCGTTAGCGATTGCTGCGGAGCATCCGCGGCGTCGGCGGGAGCCGGGGCGGGGGCTGGCTCGGGCGGCCGGGGATAAGGCCGAGCGGCCCGCCTGGGCGCCCCGTTACGGCCGCTACCCCCCCCTCCCCCCCGCCTCGGGCGAACAGCCACGGGAGCAGCGGGGCTGGGTTACAGCCGGGGGGGCCGCAAGGGACAAAGGCGGCGAGAGCGGCTCGGGGGGACGCGGGGAGAGCGGAGGGGCGGGGGGGCACGGAGGAGCGCGGGGATGGGGACGCGACCATGAACAGGCCGAAACGCTCCGAGCGGAGGTGGGGGGGACACGGGATACACAGACACACCCGCGGGGGGCGGGCAGGTGCGCGGGGGCGGGCGGGGCCGCCCGGCGGACAATGGGGCGCGCGCGGGGCGGGGGCGGGCGCAGGTGCGGGGCGGGGCGGCGGGGCGGGGTGTGAAGTGCGGCCGCACGGGGCGGGCCGCCAGCTGGGCACCCGCGCCGCGGAGTTTGCCGCGCCGACAGCCGCGCCCGGAGCCGCGTTCTGCTTGCCGCAGCCCCAGTAAGTCCCTCCGTCCGTCCCTCCGTCCGTCCGTCCCTCCTGCTCCCGGCGCCGCGGGACTGGCTGCAGCCGCCCCCTCCCCGCGGCGCCGTTGCCCGGCGCGGGGCCGGGATGCCGGGCGCTGCGCGGAGCTGCGCGGGGCGGGTCTCGCCTCACGCCCATTGTTTGCGGCGCCCTGAGGCTGGGGAGGGGGCGGTGGCGCTGGGGGTGAGGTGGGGCCGAGCTGGGCCGGGGATGAGGTGGGGCGGCTGCCAGCGTCTCCGTGGGTGTCTCCGCGGGTGTCTCCGCTAGCCGCGGGCGGCAGGGCAGCGGCGGGGCTGCTGCGGGGATGCTGCGGGGCCGGCCCGCGCCCGCCGCCCGCGGTACGTGTCTCCCCGCCGGGCACTTCGGGCATTTCGGAGCTCGGTACCGCCGGGGCTGCTGTTGCTGTTAATTCTTCTCAGCTGTTTGTACTTTCCAATTATTCTCTCAGCTGGAGGCTCAGCCCTTTCTACTCGGTGGACTGAGGAAATATTTATTTATTTATTCTAAATTATGTTATCCCCTTCTCGGTTGTCTTAGAGCATAAGCGGGCGTGCTGTTAAAGGTCTCTCTCTCCGCAGCATTCATGAATCCCCTTTGCCATCATAAGGCATGTGCATCTAGAGCAGGGTAAATCGGCCAGATATGAGGCAAATGTATACTCTCTGACAGCGGCTCACTGAGCACAGGCACCTGCCAGCACCCTTTCCTCTTGCAAGTCCGTGTCCTGATCACTTTGTTCACTGCACCCACAAAGGAGTATTTCTTTAGCTGTGCAAGGTAGCAACGATTCAAAATATCTCATGTAAGAACTGGTACAGCTCGTGACCCTAAACTGCTTGTGTGCATCAAGTGATGTGGGGTGTTAATCTCGGTGGACCCAAAATACCTGACTGCTTCGAATGCTTTTTGTTTGATGGTCCTTGATGGATTTGCTAAGTGCATTAGTCTGCTGAGGCTTAGAGTTTTCTACACACACACACACCCCCACCCCCCACCCCCCCCCGGGAGCAACACATTCTCTGAACACCTCTGTCTAATGCAGTTGGATTTCAAAGGGAAAATCCATGATACGGAACTAGTGTTGTGATTATGGAAAGGGATATATGTCTTTGAAGAAAGAAGAAATCTTGAAGTGATTTGTAAAACGGAATATAAGGTTTTTGCAGGAATAAAATGTTTGCATTATCTGTCATCAATATAGCCATTTAATCCCTCTCTGCTGTAGTAGCAATTTGTTTTCATTTTCCATTTTTATTGCCCTTTCCATAATGATTTGCTATTGATTTAATTCCTTTTCTTTCCTATCATAGTGGATGTCGGTCCCTAATCCAATTCTTAACAGCATTTGTAACTACAGTTCATGCCCTCATCTTAAGAAAAAGAATTAAAAAAAAATAGGCAGCACTCTTACTCATTTCACAACTATGAATTTATAGGATTCGCACAATATTGATCCCTTTATTGTTCGTTTATGTTCTCTTTCAAATGTTAATATAACTTGGCCCTTTTCAGGCAGGTCTTGATTGAGAAGGTGAAATAAAAATGCATTGGCTGTCTTTAATGATCGTTTTAGCTACTCTCATTGT
This sequence comes from Strix aluco, assembly GCF_031877795.1. Classification (NCBI taxonomy): domain Eukaryota; kingdom Metazoa; phylum Chordata; class Aves; order Strigiformes; family Strigidae; genus Strix; species Strix aluco. The sequence continues at coordinate 23,762,376 of NC_133942.1, read as the reverse complement.
GTGTTCTCCAATTACAATATGATGAGTTGTAAGTCTGTACATCTCTTCCCCCCCCCCCCGTATATCTTTCCTATTCACCAAAATAGTAATCAGCAAGCCCATTTCTCACATAACTCATAACTCAAATTTGGTTAAGTATGTTGCTAAAATACACAGGATTGCTGTGATACTTTTTTCCTTCCCTAAGAAAAAAAAAAAAAGAGTTAAGATGTGTATAGGGAAAGGTTTAATAGACAGTGGAGAACCAGAGATTTCTTTCTTTTGGAAAAGAACCCTTACCAATGTTTATTGAATTTGCTCGTCTGCATGAAGAAAAGAACTGTTGTTTTGTTATCTAGCAGCTGTAGGAAGATTGACAGCTACAAATTGCAAATCTATGAAGGATCTGTCCATGACACAATTTTTAGTTCATTTAGATAGTTATCCTACACATCTTGTCATTTGCAAAATTATATAAACAAGATCAGTAAGTTTGTGGAGAAGATATAAATGCAGTGAATGTACTGTAAAGATTTTGAAGCTTTTTGGGATAATTAGCAGAGCATGGTCTTGCCTGAAATATGACATTAATACAGTTAATTTAAATTCAAATATGAACATACCATTGTAAACATTACACTGTAGAAAAGAAATACATATTTTGAAACATGCTAGCTCTGTCACAAGAACATTAAGTGTAATAGTCTTTTTGTTAAGATAAAGAGAACATCATTGATGTCGTGGCGTGCTTTGCATTTTTAAACAGAATCTAATGAATTACAAACATTCATTATGCTACAAGCAATTGCTGAAACTTCTCAGGACCCCAAAATAGAGAGTTATTTGTATACTGCTACTCGCATGTTTTCTGGTTATGATTTCACTGTAAAAACAGAAATAAATAAAAAAAGCTATTGTTCTCAAATGAATTCTTTGCTAGCTCAAAATCTTTTGTTGGTCTACTTCTGTCTTGTAAATTTATGTTTAAATACCTCAGCATGTTCAGGTTATGGAACTTCCTGTTGGGAAGTGTGGGAAATCTATGGGAGGGGCTTAGGGGCAGTCGTTGTTGGATCCTGGAAGAGTTAAGGGCGTATAATCTGCTGTGGAAGGTCAGGCTCACCAAATGTCTGAGAAAGAAGGTAGCAGAAATTTTCAAAGGTCAAGAAGAGCAATGTGCTAATTTTAAAGGACATATTGTATAAATGTTGCTTATCTTTACATGTCAAGATGCAAAAAATAAATATTTCTTGGTCTGTGTTTTTATCTAAATGTTTACTTTAACAACTCACTCTTTCTTAAATATGATAGTTCTAACACAGTTACTGTTCTTCTAATGCTGTTTCATTCTCTGTGGACTCGGGAACAAGCCAGTGGAAATGAGCTGTATTTATAGGCCCAAGCCAACTTACAACTTTTGAATGCCTCAGTTCATGACTATTCTTGGCACTGCACATTGTGGACTGTCACTTTCCAAAAATGGATTTCTTCGAAACATGTGGGTCTTTGGAGTTCAGTTTCATTTTACCTCCTGTTTGGTTCCCACGTGTGTGTGGCAGAGGTGGTGGTCACGGTCAGCAGGCAGATGACGTGGAGCTCATCACTGCTGTCCACGTCGACCACCAGCACTGTAGGTTGACATGCCTATGGTCCAAAAGGCTGATTGACTTGGGTCAGTACAGATAAAACTAGGGGCATCCTTTGGGGGTGTGGATGGAGTAGGAGGCTGACATCCTCTGCTGTTCACCAAGGATACATACTGAGAGTTTATTACTGAACTCTGCTGCTATTTACAACTGTTTTGAATTTGTTTTTAAATGCTGTCTCTTAATCCTTTAATTTGAGAATCAATTCCTGCTGCGGCACTATATTTTTAAATTAACTCAAACTTGAGTGGATTCAAAATGCAGGAGACCTTTTTATAAATGACGGTGTTAATAACATGACAGAATACCAGAGGCTGGAGAATACGTACCAGTTTGTTGGTTTCTGGTACTTTCCATGCCATACTACAGCTGCATTGATTATCCCTGATATTCCAGGTGATTCTCCTTGAATGAATTGCAGTGGAACTGAAGTGGGAATTGCAACAGAGTGTACATCTGCAGGAACTCTAGGTCATAAAACAAGTTCTAGGTTTGATCTAAAGTAATCGGGTATTGTTGATCTGCCAAGGAAGTGCGTAATGATCATCTCTTTTTCCAGGCAAGGAAGCAGTCAATAAGGATGTCTGTTGTACGGGGAGTGAAGTTTTAATGGAGAAGAGTCTGCATCTCAAATTATGGTGATATTGTGGATGATTTAATTGTGAACTAATGTAAATGGTGTCTAGAAAACCAGACAAATCTTCAAAATGTAATTACAAATCCAAATAAGAGAAGAATGACGAAAGATGCAGTATTTTTGAGGGCTGATACCTGGTGGTGTTTCAGGGCTAGAAACAAATGATATTCTATGAAAGAACTAGGGAGTTCTTTTTTTCTGATTGTATAAACTACCTATTTCTTCTCTTTGTAAAGTGAAGATCACTTGACTTTATCATGCAATTCAGATGTTTGACACAAGCTTTCTTTGGTGAGGAAGAATCATTGTGTTTCTCGGTGTGTTCTGCTCCCGTGGCAGGCCTGTGAATGCCGTAAGCACTTACGATGCTGTTAGCCAAGGGACTGTTCCTTTAGCTCAAGTAGGAATGATCTCCATGTGGAAGAGAGGATTTTGAGTCCTTTCTTCCAGAGTAGGAGGAGTTCCTATCAGGTTTGCAGTAGTATTTTTAAGCAGCTTCAATTACATATTCTTAACTTTGTTTCACTAATGGGAGCTTGCCTTTCAGTCTCTCTGACCTTTTTCAGTGAGGTTAGCTTCCACTGAATCCACCCTGCCTGTTCTGTTAGGTTGTAATTCCCTTTGCAAAGTCAGCTTTTGCCTTTCTTCATTCTGTCACTTCTGGTTTTGATCATTTCTCAGATCTCAGAAATATTTCGTATTCCTTAATCTTTACCTTTCCCACTGATATATCACTTCTGTCTCCCTTAGTCTATCCAAAGAAACCAATTCCTTCTACTCCAACTGTTTAGTTTGCTCACCAGCTCTAAGATCTCTTTACACCTACAACTTTTTCTCCCACTTCAAAGCTAGTCATGACAATGTGACAGCATGCATTTTCTTTCTCCAGCTGTAGCATGTATCTGTAACTCTAGTATTATGTTTCTGAACTTGAATTTTCATGCCACTAACACTGCACATGAAGTTGTCCCTGTGAAGAGAGTTCATCCTGACAAGTAGTATTACAATGGAAATGGGTGATCCATCCATGTTCTTGAAAGCCAGCAGAATTGATGCTTAAGGACTTGCATTCTGTGTGTGTGAGAGAGCAGAACCATTGTGCAGATCGTCTAAGAGATGTATGTGATCCTGATTTTCTTTGTTAAAAAGTTAACTGACAAATTGCTGATGGATTCTGTTTGCTCCTAGAACAAAAAGAAGCAGTCTTCTCAAGTTAACAGCCCGTGCCCCTTTTCCTTGCTTGTCTTCTGAGGCTCCGAATTATCTCTTGAGATCTACTCCCTCCTACAGAGCTTAGTTTTTGTCTACAAAATGTATTAGAAGGCTCTCTGAGAGCCTAAAGTACAGAATTCTGCTTTATTGCAGCTGCTCTAGAAAAGAGTAGTCTAGCCCTGAATTTTCTTCATGGGTGGTAGCTTCTTGCTAGCTCATCGTGGGAAATATTATTGTCATTTCAATACAAGCCAAATTTACAAAATCTACTTTAAAAATGCTTTAACCTCGTTTATTTGTTGGCGTGGGGTAAGGAAGAGAGCATGTTCTTCACGTATAATGAAAATGCCCAGTATAGAGTCAGACGTGGCCAACCTGAAAATGTCAGCTCATAAAGTTCAGCATTTTTGAATTGGGGTTGAGGTGAGGGAGACCCACTTATGCTTTGTCATTTCAAGCAAGTATTACTTTTTTTCACTTTCCCATAATTCAAAGAACAGGTGAATGAACCTGTCTAAGGCTGTGAAATTAAAAAGAAAAATCACCTTTTGAAGGAAGGGAAACTAACCATTTCACAAAGCAAAAGATGAAGATGGGGCATTTCGGCTATAAATGAGAAATTACACAAACATTATTAGCATGAGAATGTGTGTTTATAGTGCAAACTCTAATGAAGTGGTAAGTCCCTTTTTGTTTCTTACAAAACAAAAAGTGAAAAATCCCAGGCTATGAACAGGAGTCACAAAGTCAAGTATTCAAAATTTTTCACAACTAGAACTTAACATTTTTTAGACAGTCTCCAATTAGATCTCTCAATTACATGATGATTTTTTTTTTCCAAAATTTTTTTGTGAAGTGTCCAGATTGAGAGATCCAATATCCATCCTGTTCTGCATGTCACCCCCACACCATTTACTGATTATTGTGACCCTGCTATGAGATCAGAAGTTTTAATAGCCAAATCTATTTTCTTATTGTACTTCACAGTTTTTTTAATGAATTTTTCACAGTAGCAGTATCACCCAGGCTCATATTGATACCCTGTTGCAGGTACAAGTATTAAAGCTTCTGCAGGCTGGATCCTGGGCTGTCGTGCTGGACACTGAAGAACTGAGGAACATGTAATTATTGGTCATATCTGTTAAGCTTGGATCAAGAGCCATTCTTTGCATTTCTGTTGTAGAGACAGGATTAGAATCAGTTCTCTGGAGCAACTTCCAGTTGCATTTATCAGTGAAATCTTTCTTCACTCTTCAGTCTCATTCACTGCAAACTTCTCAGCTTTTACTACAAATAAAGGTAGGGAATTGTATATAAACTTCTTTTTTTTCAGTGAGTTGTTGTGTAAGTCTTCATTACATTTAGATGAGAGTAAGCAGGGTGAAACTACCAGCAGGCTTGTTACTCCCAGCATGCGAATGCATAACACTACAATTATTTTTTTTTTTAAATATTGCTTTTATGTTGCTTTGTGTTAATACCTTCCTATGCTGTTAAAAGAGGTAAAGGGACTGTGTCTGCTTCCTTAGTCTGTGAGCAATGTTTGAACCTTTGGATCACCAGGTAGGTTTGTGCCACCTGAGCTAAAGAAGTGTTAAGGAAAATAGCTGGTTCTGCTTGGACTAGGTCAATGGAGAACATGGTACATACCTTGCCAGATCTACCATTATTTTGTAATTTTCCCTAGCAATCTTAGATCCCGCTCAGATCTGGAAGAGCATTGTAATTCCTTCATCTAATGTCACATTCTGATGACTGAACATCTGTGTTCCCACAGCCACATGTTCTTTGCTCTACTGCCCCACATAAATCTGAGCTGGTTTCTTGTTCCACGCTTTTCTGCTGCTCACCTTCATCACCCCAGTTTTGTTTTCCATTCCCAGGCTTCTTCTCCAGACATCTTGCCCCATCACAGGTTTCTCTTAACAGTCCTGTCCCTCCCCCCACTTCTATACAGGTTTACTGATCTCAGTATTTCTTCATTGCTCTCGTTTTCACTTCCCACGCAATCTCACTTCTCTGCTCTATAGTCTCCTTACTCCTATTCTATTCTGGTAGTAAGTGAACTCTTGTTCCCATTTGAAAACTAACAAAAACCTGCGCCTTCTCCCAATTGCTTGAGGTTGCGAGGAGAGAAGCTTTACCTGCTCAATCTCTAGGTAGCTAAAGCTGTGCTGGCTCCACCAAATTTAAAATAAAAACAAAAAAATCTGGGGAGAGTTTTGCCACATCCATGAACATGTAAGATAAAATATGTTGAACACATGCTGAATTTCCAGAGAACATAGCTGTTAAACTCTAAACCCCTACAAAGAATTTCACACACTTATAAAGTAGACAAGCTTCTCTTCCATGTGAAGAATTTGTCTTTGTCCTTAGGACATGTTGGAAATGTTATTGTTTCGATCAAACATTAAGTCTTTCCACCAATGGAGGAAAGCCTTCATATTTTCTCAGGAAAACAGGGCTTGTCCGTGTTAAAGTATTCCCATTTTCTTGTAGCAAACTGTGAAATTTTGATGAAACATTTATTGAAAAAGCATAAGAAAAAGGGTTTTTCTTTTCCCCTGTGTAAAATGTCAGCATAATGACATTTGTGCAAAGCTATACCTATCTGTACTCATAACAGTATCCTCTAACAGGAAATGTTGGGCAGCCCTAGGTAGGCACACAGCTCCCATCCTACCTTTGGCACATAACAGGTAGTCTGGAATATTTTTCTCTGAAGATCTGCAGGCCTGCTAGGATGTGCCTGTTCTTGCACTGTGCAGTGCTACATTGATATGAAAGCCAGTTAAGTAAGAAAAACAATGTGAATTAACACAAGCAAAGTGCGTTACTACTAGGTCTCCTGCATACGGAGTAGTTCAGGAATTCCCACAAAATACTTCTGTTATGCCTGCGAGTGTTTTGAAGGATGTAGCTATACACTGAAAGCTATTACATCTCTGGGTATACAACTAGCATGTCTACAAGTGTATGGCTGAGAGGGAGAAAGTACGTGATAATGTTGGCATCAGAGATTTCAGTAGCAATCCAACTTAAGATGATTGCATTACTTACAGTTGGAAGAGATACATATGTTGATGGATAGATGCAGAGAGTGAGAAAGATTGGTATGTATGTAGGTATTTATCTCCTTGAAAATAAGATGGAGTGAAGATAAAATGCATTTAAATCTTAAAGCACTGCAATCTGAGAAGTATCGCTGTTCTGTAACCATTTTACCCTGTAGAAATGTTCACATACATGGTTCAGCTCATTATCTGTGAGTAGGAGTTTCTGAAGTTGGCAATTAATTGCCAAATGGGGATTTACCTTGTTAGGCTTTCAATTGTTTTAAAAAAAAAAAAAAGTTTTACAACTGAATTTTGTATGTGATGAGAGGAAATTGGATTTTTTTAAAGGTAGAAGTGTTCTTACCTGTGCATTGTTTCAGTGTGCTGTGAGTGTCTAAGAGACATACTTATTGAGAAATTGTTGAAAAATGTTGTTACTACTTTGCTTTCTGGCAGACAGTCTATAATCCAGTTTGTCAAATGAATTTTCTTGATTGCCTTGCAGCATATGCAAAGTACTTAAAAATGTCATAATTACCTCTCTGAAAGTTTGGGGGGGGGGAGTGAAAGACACAAAAGAAAACAGGCAAAAATTCAGCTTTCTATTCTTATGTAAGTATAAAGAAAATGTTACTGTGTAAAGGCAGCACAAAAGATGTAACAAATGTTATAATGAGAGCAATCAAGTCCTTCAGAATGCTGGATAGTGGCTGTACCATCGGGGGAAAAAAACCCGCAGATTGCTGTGTAAAACACTGAACATGTATTTGTTTTTATTCAGCAAGCTAAACTTAAATGCGCTTGCTGTCTGACTTTCACTTGAATATAAATGTTTGAGTTGTCAGTTCTGCAGGACTTTTAAATGTGGGGTGCTTGCTAAAGTTGATGGGTGTCCCTCTGCCTTCAAGTCCACTGTTCAAAATTGCTATGAAGACCAAAACCAATTTATTTCACTTCTACTGTGATATTTAATGTGTTTTAGAATGCATGTGAACAGTTGTTCATCTTTAGCTTTCTACAGAATTTACAACTTACACCGACTTTGTTACTTAGGCTGAAGAAGGGAGAAATGTTTGTCCTATGTATTACTCTGGGTTATGAGTATTGTTTCTAATATTAAGCCATTATTTCTTCTATGCTAACTTATATTCTTCTTACCAAAATCATTCTTACAGTATTTGTCAGGAATCTGTGGAGGGCAAAGATATAAACTCTTAGCAAACAGACAAGGTTTCAGAGAGAAGTGAGAAAACACTTTGCAAGATTCATGGTATGAATTAAGCTGCTAGTTGATTAGCTTTTGCAGCTATTTTTCCAACCACTCAAGAAAGGCCAATGTGTGGTATAATAAATTTAGAGATCTTAGAGGCTGATATTCCTGTATTTTAGCCTCTTGATTTCTAAAATGTCAGTAGTGCTTATAAATCAGAAGATTCTGCTTGGTATTCTGGGCAGGGTGTCTTTGAAGTCAGGCAGGAGGGAGCACCATGATTGTTGCCTTTTGGCTGAAACCCCCAAGAATTGTCTGGAGAAAAAAATTCTGTGTGGGGAAAGACCTTCTCGGTCTGTTGCCAGGAGGTGTCACTACAGCTCAGGAGTAACTATTTTGTCCCTTGAGACACACTTTAATAGTTTCATATAAGTGCTAGTGCCATCAGGTGCAATAATGCACTGCCCTTTACCATATGTCTGAAGAAGGAACACTGAAATTGTGCAGTCTACTAATTAATATATAGACAAGTAAAGAGATGATGCTAATGTGCTAAATGTGTTGTCCCTCAGAAATACCCTTACGACATTGATACTGAAATATGCATGCAATGTGATATGTGTACATCCTTCCTTTGGGGAATTAGTGCTTACACAGAGCTATCTGATGCAGTCGTTTGTACTCCCTTGGTCCTACTCATCTCCCAGGGTTGTAGCAGAATCTCAGCAATCACTGATCAAACGTATTATGCTAGAATTAGCATGGCAAGATATCTGTTGAAAACCATGAGGGTGAAAGTGTCAGTCGGAAGGAGATGAAGCCATGAGTAGGTTTGGGAATCGTATCCTTAAATGCTACTGATGCTACTTTCAAAACAATTTAAATCATTTATTTTAATGCATGAGAAGCTTTTCATTCTCAATCAGTTTTGCACAGCATATTATATGTATTTTATACAGCCTGCTAATGAGCTGAAGACTTGTTAATTATATGTGTGTGGAATGGCATAGCTGCTGAATTATGCACATTATTTTTCTTTACAACGAAGCCTTCCTCTTAACTGTATCTATCCTGGTTGAAAATGTGCACCTTGGGTTGCTATTACTAACTCATCTACTCTCACTTTGTTATCATCAATCTTAGGGTTTTGGTGGTATGAAGAGTCAATCTGAAAGCTGGAAGAGTTGGCTAGGCAATAAAAAAAAAAAAAATTGTTTAAAAGCAGCTTCCTGTGTCGCATAAAACAGCTGTTGGGAACTTTATATCCCCTGAAATAAAAGAAAAATTTAATAAAGGAGTGTAAAATCTGTTCACTTAATTTTCTTTCTTCGGCTGTCTGGTTTGTAATTTGTTACAGTTTTCCAATTTAACATTGTCCTCTTGATGTGGAAAAACAAACAATGCCTGCCCCTCCACCCCAACACCCCAAAAAACCCCAACAACCAAAACTAAATTTATCCATGTTATTTACAACAAAATGTTCTATTATACCGGATCAGTGTTGTGAGAATTGGAATCTAAATGTGAAGATAGGTGCACTATTTCCTGGATTTATTACCTTAGAAAAAGTATAAAATGTAATGGTAAGGCTGATCAGCTGTTTCTTACCTTGGATAATTCCAGAAAGCTACAGAAATTTGCAATGCCGGTGATACCAGTTACTTACTAAACAGCATGTTTTTATGTAAACGTAGTGTCTAGTATAGAATTTAAATCATTATGTGGAAATAAGATTTTCAAAAATCCCTGTGTCTTTTACTATGAATTATTCATATTAATGAATACTGATATCTAGCTCAGTATGTGTTGAATGGGGATGATGTTTAATTTACATGTGTTGGAGGTCATTCTCATAGATCTAGGGGAAACATGGATGATGAAAGCGAACTGGTATACTTTTGCTTTTATTGAGAGCTCTAACCTCCATTCATATTTACACTGCGAGGTTGCTGTTAAAGTCTGGCCATGTGGCGCTCTTTAGTGTATGCGTGTGATCAGGACAAGTATGAGTGTATCTTTTAAGCCTCCATTGGTGAAAGATGTGCAAACCCAGGGAAAACCTCTATGCAAACCTTGCAAAATTATGTCAGCTGGATGTTAGGTGTCTTGGTCACTTCTTAATCTCCCCTTGGTGCTTTCAAGTTTCATTCTGACATTTTAAGTAGTGGTTTTGATTTAGGAGCCTTAAGTGGATGGAGATCAGCTTACGTTAGCAGTTTTCTCGAGACAGTATCGCACCACCCGTGTTGGAAGCTTCAGATGTTCTGGGGCTTGCTGCTCGAGTATGTGTATTCGATTTACCATGCTCAGTCCTCTTCCCAACTTGTAGGCTATGGGGTCTGCCCCAGGCTGATGAAACACTCCTGCATTTGTGCAGGTGCTGTTGGAAAGCAGAGGTAGTTAAAGATTTCTATCACATTGAAAATTATGAATTTAATCAGTCATGATTGCAGCAGGACTGTTAGGCTGAAAGTCTGAACTGCTTTTCAGTGGCAAATGTTGATTATTTAAAAAAAAAAAAAAAAACCACAACAAAAAAAGGCAGAAAAACCCCCAAAACACCCAAGCAAACAAACAAACAAAAAAAAAGCCAAACTCAAAAAACACCCCCCAAAAAAACCTCTTACTTTTCAGTTTAGAAAAAGTTGGGCTTTTTTTTTTTTTCCTGAAGATAATTGTGTTTTAAAAGTGAAAGATTAGTGGGAAGAGGAAATGGGTAGTGAAAAGTCATTTTGCTGAAGATTTCTAAAGCTTTGTGGGGGAGGGAAAAGGTGAGAAAAACAAGGCTTTAATAGCAATATTATACAGGTAATAAAAGGAACCACAGCTTTATTTGATACCTTGCATTTTTGAGTTTGTCTGTTTGGATAAGGGAGTTGTGTATGCCTAAAAATAAGCAGAAGAAAGTCATTGGACCATCTTGATCACGGGTCCTGGCTACATAAATCAGTATTACCTCCAAATAAAGTATTTGTAATACTGTCATTGAAAACACAATCAGAAATTGTGTGTGTTCACATGCAGAGCTGCATTAGTGAACTTCAGACTGAGGGTTTTCTACATTTTTCTCTAGTTATTGGATTCTTGGATTCATAAATACCTTAAAAAAAAAAAAAAAGCTGTAGTGTGTCAGAACGTGTGCATCTTGGACACGAACTCATGGAGAGAGGAACAAGTCCAAACTAAAAAAAAAAAAATAAATCCTAAATTAGCTTGAAGGCTTCTTCAGTCTTTGTTGGTGTTGTTTATGCAGAGAGCATTCAAGAGATTTCATTTGTTGCGCTAACATCAGCTTGTTTCAAATAAGCCATGAAATGACTATTAGACAGATTATCAGCTTTAAAGGATTATATGCATCCTTCATTTTAGGTGCTGCTGCAGTATAAACACAATAACAATAATCAGCTTATTTAAGTTCAAGCAGGTGGTCTAAAGGGAAAAGTGCATTTTTCTTCCATCTTTAACAGCGGAACATATGATTATGTAGACAATAATTAGGGAAATTGCTTAGAGGTGTTTTGAAGTTTTGTGTTCTAGGTAACAGGTTGTTTTGTTTTTCTGGGTGTTCTTTCAACCTACTGATTTCATGACATGACATGGACATGAAGTTTAATTTTCTTATCTGCTTTGTAAAGGAGAGTGGTGTATCACAGCAAGGTGGTGAGTGGATTTCCCTTCCTAGCTAGTTGATGACCTTGCAGTCATTCAAGTTTTGTTAATGAAAAATTCTTTTTTTTTTTTTTTCCCCTTTCCCATACACAGTATTGATTTTTCTCTTCCTGCCTTTCAAATATAGTACCTTTTCAAGTAAAGAGAGACTGTGATCATCTCCTTCCATGGCATGGAAAGTGGTAGTAGCAGTAGAGCTGAGCTGGTGGCTCTCAGTGGCTTCTTCATATTGTCCCTTGGGTCAGTCAGCTGCTACAGAGCCAGTGAGGTGCTGAGGGTTTATCAGACACGTAACATCTTCCTAGTTAAGACAGAGTTAGGTCCAAAGTAACTTCTAACCTCTGCATGTTTCCCAGTAACTTGGAATTTGCCCTTGCATAACAGACACATTCTGTTTTCCTCAAGTTGTTAAATGTCTAAATTACTTTGTTTCTTTGAAATAAATTACTTGCTTTACTGGCTATAGTAGTAAACGTATATGCCAAATTCTTAAAGGGATATTGATAGTATACCAAATATTTTTATACCTGGAAATAACTGTAAAACCACAAAAGGAAAATGGAGCTGTACAATTACTTGTGGGGATTCAGGGATTGAGTTATTTTTAAATGTTTGTTACAGGGTTTAATTAACTGCTTGTCAAACTTTGTAGATTAATGTCAGTTGTTCATAAACAATTTGGAGTAAAATTTATTGTACTGTCTTGGAGAAAGTGCATGTGACCAAGAAAGTAAGCAATATTTTCTGTTGTCACTTAAAAATATTTTCCTTTCTGCAGAATTCCTTTGGGTGTTTTCTGTGACTGGTATAAAACCATGATAGCTTTAATTTTGTCAAAAGGTATTGCTATTAAGAACACTTATGGCAAAATGCTATAATAGATGGCTATGGAAGTAAACATGTGAAAGTGGCACAGTTTTAAAACTTTGAAATAAAGTCATAGGAGCTATGGTTAACTGGAGATTTTCAAAAAGCCTTTTTTATCTTTGTTTTTGTTTTTTTTTTTAACAATGGTTTAAATCTAGCTTAGAAAATAATATGAAAAGCCCTTGACCTACAGATCAAAAAAAAATAAGAGGCATGAAATTCTGTAGTAGTAAACTCTGCTACAGTTGACCAAATCAGTGTCCTGGGGCAGGGAATGGAGGAAGGAACTGGGAGGAGAAGGCAGCCTAAAAGGCTGTTGCACAATCTCCATTGAAGGTGGTCTTTCCTGCATATGGCTAAAAATTCCTTTTTTATCCCATGTGTTCAGAGGAAAGCTTGTGCAATTTGCATTTCTTGAATGCTCTATCCTTCTAATTTATGTTCAGACAATTTGTTTCTACATTATGTGGCTTTGTTTGGGACAATGCTTAGAAGACTATTCAAGTCTGAATATTAAAACTCCCCACAAAGTAAGCTTCGAAGTAGGAACCCAGGAAGAATGCATAGTATGTTATTAAAAGCCTCTGTACCCCTGCAGTCTCTATATATGGCAACAAGATTATTTACTACAGTATTATGAGCTAATTGATTGATTTCATCTGGCTGAGATGAAAGTACATTTAGGACAGTGCATTTCAGACTTTCTGCCATGACCTTGTTTTTGATTCTTCTTTATGGCTTGTCCAGATAGAGGTGTCCACATAGTGTTATATTGCAGAGAGCACCAATATTTAAGAAATGCAAGGGAAAAAAAATCTTTACTTTTTCCCCTTGCTGTGCCACAAATAAATTGCAAGTGGAATGAGCAAGAGACTGATTCCACTTGAATTGTGGTTGAAGGAGGGCATTTCATCCTTCTGTCTCATGTAAGTCCAATTTGATTTTTTGGAAGTGAGATGCTATTTACCCTCAAAAAAAATCTGTACTAGCTTTCCTCATTGCAATAGGTTTTGCTTATTATGTGCATTATTAATGCACAACATACTCTATATTTTGCCACAGATTGATCTGCTGGGAGCAGAGTGGAAACATATGTTAGTGAGACAAGGTAAAGATTTCACACTTTCACTGCTTCTGTAGCGCTTGTGTTTGAGATAAATGACAGACTCCAGGACACCAATTCTCTTCCTCATTTGCACTTTCTCTAGGCACCAAAGAAAAGATTTGGAAGCCTAAACATAGACATCTAATGCCATTTTAGATGCTTTAGGTACCTGAGACATCTGTCAGGGCTAGCAGGTGTGACAGATGACTTAATGCCTTCTTTAGCAGCAGTTGAAAGCCATGGTGGGATGCCCTCAGGCATCTAAAATAGCACTACACATCTATGTTTTAGGTATCATGCTTTGTTCTCAAGTGAAGTAAACCAGGTAAAGATGATTTAAACAATTGCATAGGTATGTTTGTATGTTTAAGAAATTACCTGGGGTAATTTGGTAGTGGAAGTTAGTGATAAAAATGAGATTTAAGGTAAATTTCCTTTTGTATCGGTTTAAGTTGCTTTAAAAGTTGCTTGTAGTACAACCTCTATGCAAATGTGCAATTGTATAACAAGTGAGGTGGGGGCTTTGTTTTTCAAATGATCAGTTACAAAGCTCTAGATACTCATATTAAACTTGGTGTATGTTGAACTACTGAAGTTGTGGTTTGTAAGCTAACTAGGGTCAAATTCACATCACTAGGTTCAGGGAGATTTCTAGCAGTTTGACTAGAAAACGACTGTTTCCATCTAATTGGTGCCATTGTGGAGCTAAGACAGTAGCTTGCCCTGTGCAACATTGTGAGCGGGCAGAGCAGGGGCGCACATGGCAGTGAAGCTGTATCCCCAGCAGCGGTCTTGCTTTGCTGTTAGAGTGCCTTCATGCACCCAGACTGGTACCTGTATGTTGCTGTGATCCTTCAGCTTTTATCGCAGACAAAAACACAGGGATTGGGAGAACTGAGGTTCTTTCTGTCTTGCAGCAGATGAGAAATGAGGAACCTCTCTGCCACCTCAAAGGCTGTGCCTTGGACATGCTGTTAGCTTAGAGGTAATGGCAGCATTTCTTATTTTGAGGCATCCAGTAGCCAGGTAATGGAGATATTCGAATAGATTAAATAAATTCTAAATAATGGTGTTCTGGAAGTGGTAGTTACCCATAGAGCTCTATGATCAACAAGAAATTTTGAGTATTCCAGTATTATGTATTTGCATTCTCTATAGTCGATGTATAGTTAAACAATAAGGCCCAACAGGCATTAATCCCTTTGAAATACACTCCTGATGTCAGAGCTATTGTTGGGAATGAGCTGAAGGGTGTGGTACTTTTACTGTCCCACTCAGGTAGTTACCTTTCATGAATTCATTACTTGGAACATCTCACTGCTATTATGAAATGGTAATTTAAATAAATAAAATCCTTAAGGAGTTGCTATTCAATTTACAGGGAATTCTAACAGAAGTCTGGCATCAGTGGTATGGAAAATCACTGGAATAAGGAAAATTATACTTACGTACTGCATTCTGAAGATGTTTGCTTCATTCATATCAAGTCTGGCGCGTGACATGATCGTAGCTACCAGAACTATCAAAACTTCAAAGTATATATGCAACTGCAGTCAGTAGTCCAAGTAACTTTTCCTATACATGCTATCCATAATGTATTCTAAGCAAAGCCAGAAATAATTTGTGCTTTAAAAACAGCTAGAGTGGTGAAAACCATAATGCAGTACAAGCCTTTTTTTTTTTTTTTTTTAGAAAGATGGAAAACAAATTACAGGAACGATTTTTTTAATAGCGTTTGATGCTTTCCAGTATGGAACATCTAGTTAAACAGTACATTATTACAAAATACAGGGGAAGCAAACAAAATAGGAGCAGACTTCTTGTTTCTTTTTTTGTCTAATATGCAATCACAGTTAGTACAAGATTTTTTTTTATTTTAAAATATGGAAGTGTATATATTCATAGGTTTTAACATCTGTTCTTTTCCAATTGTTTTCTTACCAGCTATTCTTAAATATTTCAGAGAAAACCCAAGGGCTTATTAAAATTTTTGTAAGAAAGCTTATCTTTTTCAGGGCACACAAGATGTTACCTCTAAAGAAATATTACTGAATTAATTCTTTTCCCTTGACTGTAATGATTTTATAATTATACTTTGTCATAAAGGAAATCTACACAGGTTCATTGTTTTTCATCTTTTCTGGATAAAAGCTAATCTTGCTCTGGAATGTGGACAGATGGGAATAACCATTGTAAGCATTAGTCATGACAATTTCTGTGCGAAAATTGGTTTTGTTTATCTTGATTTTATTTTTTGGGGAGAAAAAAAACCCAAAACAAACAAAAAAAAAACCCCAAAAAACAACAAACCAAAACAGCAACAAAAAAGCAACAAAAAAAAATCCATACACATCCCACCATGTTTTGATCACTCATTGTATAGCAATAAACTGGAGAACAATGACACAGAGTACTTTCATAGGCTGGAAGTGATGACTGCAAAATTGATATGGAAAAAGAATGCTTTATTATGAGATTTCATGATTAAGCAGCAGGCAAGACTGTATTCACTTGTTATACACTTGTTTTCTTATGGGGTAATATCTTGCCAGATATTGACTTGGGAAGGGTCTTTTCTATTAGGATCCTCCCAAGATGCAGAAGGCAAATGTGGGGACTGGGAGAATGAAGAACCACTCACTGTAGGAGAAGATCAGGTTTGAGACCATCTAAGGAACCAGAAGTCCATGGGACCTGATGAGATGCATCCACGGGTCCTGAGGGAACTGGTGGATGAAGTGGCTAAGCCACTGTCCATCATATTTGAGAAGTCATGGCAGTCTGGTGAAGTTCCTGCTGACTGGAAAAGGGGAAACATAACCTCCATTTTTAAAAAGAGAAACAAAAGAAGACCCAGGGAACTACAGGGCAGTCAGTCTCACCTCTGTGCCCGACAAGGTCATGGAGCAGATCCTCCTGGAAACTGTGCTAGGGCACATGGAAAATAAGGAGGCAAGTGGTGACAGCCAACATGGCTTCAATAAGGGCAAATCATGCCTGATGAATTTGATGGCCTTCTACGATGGGGTTACAGCATTGGTGGATAAGGGAAGAGCAACTGACATCATCTGCCTGGACTTGTGCAGAGCATTTGACACTGTCCCACACAACATCCTTGTCTCTAAACTGGAGAGACATGGATTTGACAGATGGACCACTTGGTGGAGAAGGAATTGGCTGGATGGTCGCGCTCAAAGAGTTGCGGTCAACGGCTCGATGTCCGAGTGGAGAGCAGTGACGAGTGGCGTCCTCAGGGGTCGGTGTTGGGACTGGTGCTGTTTAACATCTTTGTTGGTGACACGGACAGTGGGATCGAGTGCACCCTCAGCAAGTTTGCCAACGACACCAAGCTGTGTGGTGGGGTCGACATGCTGGAGGGAGGGGATGGGCCATCCAGAGGGACCTGGACAGGCTGGAGAGGTGGGCCTGTGCAATCCTCATGAAGTTCAACAAGGCCAAGTGCAAGGTCCTGCCCATGGGTCAGGGCAATCCCAAGCACAAATACAGGCTGGATGATGAGTGGATTGAGAGCAGCCCTGAGGAGAAGGACTTGGGGGTATTAGTGGATGGAAAACTGACTGTGAGCCAGCAATGTGCACTCACAGCCCAGAAAGCCAACGATATCCTGGGCTGCATCAAGAGAAGTGTGGCCAGCAGGGGATTCTCCCCCTCTACTCTGCTCTCATGAGACCCCCCCTGCAGTGCTGTGTCCAGCTCTGGGGCCCCCAACATAAGAAGGACACGGACCTGCTTGAGTGGGTCCAGAGGAGGTCACGAAGATGATCAGGGGGCTGGAGCATGAGGGGTAACGATTTTAAACTGAAAGAGGGTAGATTCAGCTTAGATATCAGGAAGAAATTCTTTCCTGTGAGGGTGGTGAGACACTGGCACAGGTTGCCCAGAGAAGCTGTGGCTGCCCCCTCCCTGGCAGGGTTCAAGGCCAGGTTGGACGGGGCTTTGAGCAACCTGGGCTAGTGGAAGGTGTCCCTGCCCATGGCAGGCAGCTTGGAACTAGATGATCTATAAGGTCCCTCTCAACCCAAACCATTCTATGATTCTATGATCTTGTTCTTGTCATTCTTATTGTGGGGTATGATCTGTTTCCCCGGCTGGTTTGTTTCTTTTAATTGGTTATTTGCACATGAATAAAAAATACAGCAAAGCCTTTGGTTTCTTCCATATAGTGTTGTTTCTGACATTTTGGCTTTAGTGCTAAAAATATTATTTTTGTTTTAGGATTATCTGTAGAGTATTCTGTGGTAGGCAAAGGAGTCTGGGGAAGGGGGTCCCCTTTTAGAGCTGGTTTGATAATGTCGGTTACTAGCTGTGTGCCTTCCTATGAATTCACAGTTATTTCTCATCCTACTTTTGTACTTCAGTGCTCCAGCACTTCATAAACATGATTTAAAAAAATAAGAGCAAAGTAGCCTGTAATACTGTGACTCTTGTGTGAAGAATATAAGATAGAAATTTTTACATTAAGTCTAATGGCAAACAGAAATGTCTAAAAATTTGCAATATCTCATAATGAATGGCTAATCCAAAATAATTAAAATAGAATGAAATCTTTTCCTTACTCTTGTCAGTAAACAGCTGACTTATACATAAGAATTTATATATCATCCTTAAATTTATTTAAGCTCAGCTATGCAGCTGATACTGTCTTGCTATTTATTTATCTATTTAAATATTTAATTCTCTCTGAGTTCTACTAAGGTCTTGGCTGCAAGTTTCTCCCGTAGCAAACTCCCCAGGTTAGTCATGCACTGTGCAAAAATACAGTCTTCCCTCAATTTTCCATTTTTGCCTTACAATTCTGTTGTATCTCTTCATTACTCTGTGAGAAATGTCTGATTTAGCTTCTCTGCTTAATTTATTGTTTTGCATAGCTTTATTATGTTGGATCTTGTTTATTCATCTCTTCTGGAAACCAGATATTCCTAGTCTAAAACCTTCTTCCATGCCTGTAATAATTCTCATTGCCCATCCCTGCACCTCCTCAATGTTTTCTAGTGTTGACTTGTGTAATTGCATTATTGTATTTTCAATGTTGATTGTATTTCTCTATGTACTAATACTTTTTCCCTGCATGTTTGCAGTTCAGATTGAAGCTAATGTGTGAGCAAGAATATGCAGGAGATAGTTCTAGCAAATGGCACTGAACATCTTTTTAAAAATGGTTTTAAAAACTGTAGCAAGCTCTGCTGCCTTTCAGATCTTCCATGCTTCCTCTTCCTTCTGACTTCAGCCAGGACCCAAAAGCCCTTACCTCCAGTGCAGAAGGAAGGAGCTAATTCTTGATTCCTGACTCCTACACCCCTGAGGGTGTCACTGGCAAGCCCGACCCAGTGCAGCATGGCAGCTGCCAAGTAAACTGGTGTACTGCCTAGGAGCTGCCAAGAGGAATTTTCCTAGTCTGGTTTCTCTGCTTCTTCCTGCTCATAAACCCATTATGAGCTAACTCAAGGACTTAGAAGTATGGAAATGGCCAGTTCATCTCACTGAACTGGCTTAATTGCAGAGGTCATGCCAGGGCAGGGCTGAATAACCTTATTGATAACAGCTAATAGTTAAAGATTGTTGTATTGTCCAGCTGCACCCAAAGAGCAGTCCGTGTTGTTCCTTCTGGAGTGCCCTGCTTTGTGTTTGAGCTTATTAATTGCTATACTAGTTTGTGTTACTCTGTCTTCTATTGAGGCAGGACAATTCGTTATGTCACTCTGCCTTCATCTCTTTTTGTCTTGGTAGCCACACTCTGGGATACTTACGAAGGGAAAGACCTAGGAGCACACTTACTGAGGGCCTGGATAGTAAATCAGAAAACTGGTTAGATCATCAAAACGTGATCATTAAAATCTGCATGTTTTCACCCACTGACTCAATTCACTGGTGGGTTTTTTGAGTTTTGTTGGTTTTCCTTCACTCTTCCAGAACAAGAATGTAACATCAGTTGGTCCTGAGCCTTTAGTGTAGTTCAGACCTTTCAAATCCTCTGAGCTGTATAAGTAGCAGAAGTAATGCTTGTAAAACTTAAAATACTTTGTCTTTCAGGATGAGCGAAACCAGGTAAGTGGCAGAATTTTATTATAGACTCTACCTGAGACCTGGTTAAAGCCAGCCAAATCTGTGGCTGCAGAACCTCTTTCAGAGGTAAGCAGTCAAATCGGTTTTATGTGAACCTTAAAACCCACATTTTGGTAAACCAGAGTGCTTTTTTTTTTTTTTTTTGTAGCTGTTGCATGTGAAGTGAGTTCAAAATAATTACAAAAAAAGGCCACTGTAGCATATATGGTGACACATGTCAAATTAATCCTTTAAACTGGTTGAGGGCTATTAGAATTGTTCTCCACTTGTCAAACCAGAGATTTCTTTCGGGGAGAAAAAATTAAAGGACTGAAATTTATTCAATGTAATTAGACATAGCTTGCTATTTGTTTTTCTTCAGCCTGCTCTAATTGATTTACCTCACACCTGATGATATCACAGATGCTGAAGGAACTTATGAGGAACTCACCTGTTATAAGTGTTTGAGTGATGAGAGGTTTTGAAGCATTTAAAAAAGAGGACATAGAAGAAAGAAATCCCTGAGGATTTTTACAAATATATGGGTACAGGCATCCTACACAATCCATCCTGTAGTGTTCTGTAGTGCTGCCCTTTCTAAAATTGATTTTAAGATGCAAGATACTATACATTCACAGCAGGGATAATGTAAAGTTAACTGTTGGATCTTCGTATTTTGACAGGTGTACTGTTATTCAACAGTTTCTTTATATTAAGTATGTGTAAGTGTATATACAAACAAGTAAAATCTGAATAATATCCTAGAGGCTTTCTTTTGAGTTTGTCATTGCAACATTTATTGAAGTAGGGGATATACAAAAGTACCTTCAGCCTTTGAGTATGAATATTCCCTATTGTGAGTAAGTCCGAATGGTGTTTTATTTTGTACCTGTATGTATACATAGTACTAGTCTCATAAGGAAAAGGATGAAGGTCTTATTTTAAGCACAGAATAAACTCATACTTTTTCCATATGGCAAGAGTGTATGTTAAGGGGAAAAAGGAGCCATATTTGACGTAGGGGAATAAATATTCATTCTTCTAACTTAGCGCACAGAACTGACCTTTCTCATAACTCCTTAACTCACTGCAGAAACAGTTTGTGGTCTGCAGGGCCTGTGTAATACACACACTGTAGTAAACAAGGTGAAAAGTCAGTGATCAACAGGCAGTACCATGGGCTACTTAGAAATGCAATAATTTTTGCATGTGCATGTCTTGAATTTTTTTAACCAGACTTCCATAGTACTCATTGATCTGCTAAAGAACTAATAAAAAGAATTCAGATCCTAGACTAAAATATGGAAATTGTAGTCATACACTTCGCATGCAATCAACAGGTCCCTTTCAACATTTCCTCTGTTGCTGAAAGCAGGTGTGCAGTATAACACAGATCCAACTCCTCTGTTTAGAGATTCACAGAATCATTCAGGTTGGAAAAGACCCTTGGGATCATTGAGTCCAACCATCAGCCCTACTCTACAAAGTTCTCCCCTACACCATATCCCCCAACATCACATCCAACATTCCATTCCGTTCAATACGTAAGGAAGCACATTTCTAGAGGGAGTTGAATATGAAGAGGTTACAGGTGTATTACATAGTCAGTGCTTATCTGTGCAAAGCACTGCATAACATCTAGAATATTGCACACTTCATGTCCTCCTTTGGGAGGAGATTATACAGTAAACACTTAGGTAATGCCTGAAGACAGCAGAGCAAAGTCATTATTGACATAAGTAGATACAATCCCACTGATGTGTCCATTGTGATCTGTAGTTTTGAGGCTTGGTATTAACTCTAAAAGGAGCTAACAAAAAGGAACTGACAAAGCCAGATGAGCAGAAAGCAGGACAGCACATGTAGTTGATTTTTCACAAGTGAAAAACTGCTCATACTGGAAGAACTTCATGTACACGTTGCTTCTTGCGCTTCAGCATCACGTACAGCAATGCTCCACCATCAGCTTGCTTTCAGGCGATAAATCATTTTGAGGTCTCATCTACTTACTGACTTCTGGCGTATGTGGAATAAGGTAGCAGAATCTATCCCTGGTAAACCTAATTATATCTCTCTGTGACTGTGAGAAATCATCTCTTTGTCTCAGAAAAGATTGCCTGTATCTAAGACAACCATATGAAGCCACAGAAAACCCAGAGTGGGGTAGAAACAAGCTTGCATGCAGAAGCATAATGCTGCCATTTTAAGGAATTTGCCCATCTACTTAAGACTTGCCCGTGCCTCTCTCCCTTAATGTTTATGTCTCCTCCTTGTTCTCACAGTAACTTGGAGACATCCAGATATTGTCAAAAATCTATGACCAAATGTCCTATTCTAAGAAAATCTTCAGCAAATACAAATTTCAGAAGACTAGGTTTTCATTGAAAAAACACTTCACGTGCCATAAATCACTTTGATTGTATTTGCTAAATAAATTCTATGTTATAAAATAGCATAGAATATAAAAATCAGAATTAAGATCTTACCTTTAAGGAGAGTGGTCAAACTGACTTCAATTGGGTCATTTTTCACACTGAATCTCTAGGGTGCTAGAAAGGGAGAACAATAGTTTCTAGGGGAAGAAAAGCCAAATTTGGAGCTAATGGTGATCCAGTCTTAGTGTTTTCACAATTGCTGGAGTTCTCCAATACATTTTCTTCTGTGTTTTCGAGAGATTTTTTTCCTTTTTTTTAATTTAGCTTTGCTCTGTCAGTACACTGTTTTGAGTGTAGTCTGATGGAATTGTGTAACTTGCACATTTGTTCACTGATTGAAATTAAAGTTGAGTTAAAATACAACCGCACAGATTAAAACATAGCATCTTTAATTATTAGAATGGAAATTCTTTTTTAATCAAGAGGTAACTTTATCTTATGCCTCTGCCCTATCTGTCAGTTGTCCTCATGCTCCCACTGTCAGTCATCACATGCATGATCTTTGGTCTACTATTGTGGAAGCAAATTGTTACATTCAAGGGACAAAACGAACTGGTTAATATTGTCAAAACATTTGTCAATTTTTCCCATTAGGTGCAAATTAAAAGAAATATTTTGCTAAGCAGAGCTACTAATAGGAGCTATATTAATAATGAAAGATAATTTAACAGCATGACTGCACAAGCAGAACAAGC
This sequence comes from Strix aluco, assembly GCF_031877795.1. NCBI lineage: Eukaryota > Metazoa > Chordata > Aves > Strigiformes > Strigidae > Strix > Strix aluco. Next base: position 23,739,799 of record NC_133942.1, on the reverse strand, counting down.
CTTTGAAAAGGTCCGAACTTATGACTGTGACTGAATAAACCCATTAATTCCTTACACATTTCTGTTCTCATTCCAGGCAATCAAAATGAAAATATGCAACTCTTTATTATAGGAAAGGAAGATGTGCTGTATTCAGAATATCACAGGACATACGTGGTTGCCTATAAAAAGTCGTGCAGACTGGGAACACCGTATTTTTAGATCAGAAAAAAAGCATGTATTCTGTGGTGCATATTTTGCTTACAGAACTCTCCTTACTGATCGTGTTTCAGGTGCATCATGCTGTTTAACAAATCGGTGTAAATAATTAAAAATTAATACAAACACACCATCTTCCTGATTTCTGATGCACAATGAGGAAACAGAAATAAAAAACTACAGAGACATTACAGCTCTTGTTCTACTGTTGATCAAACTGCTCTTGCATGTTTTAAAAACATGTGCCAGTATAACACTGGAGGAGTCACTCAAATATATAAATATATACTCAAGAGGTGCTGCTGTGATACATTGATTTGTCACTTTTTTAAAAAAGTCTTTGTAGAGAAGTTCTGTCATTAGGCAGTAGACCAGAAAGGATGCATCTTGCTTAAAAACAAAAGAACTGATGAACTACTGAGGCTGGATTTGCAATGAAAGAGTAGGGGTAGATAAAGGGACCTGTAACTGGTTCTCTTATCCTTCATTGTCCATTTCTGACCTGCTTTACCTGAAACAAGGTCCTAAATGACTCCGCATTATTGGGGTCTGTGTTGCTGTTCTCTATGCCAGCTACTCTCTCACAGTGTACAGTGTAACAAGGGGAAAAAGTCCAGCACAGCTCTCCCTTATTGCTGCTTATAGCAATTTTACAAATGAATGGGAATTCTTCCCTTGAGCTCCCCTGCCCCACTAATACCAAAATATCTGATAGAAGAAGTTGCCTGAATACTTGGTAGACATGAATAAATTTGATATGATGGGGAAACATGGGAAAAGAAAATAGAGAATAACAAGGATTATTTTAAGGGAAGAAATGAGGTATAGCGGAGCAAAGGAGACATAAGGAAAAGAATAAAAAGTTTACAGCTGAGGAAGAGAACATAAGGTGATAATGGAGGCGATAAACTTTTTTTAAAGAGATGTAGGAAGAGTTCTACACTGAAACCTGTAAAGTGAAGAAAGGCAAGAAGAACGAGAAATTGAAAGAGGATGGTCATTTCAGTCTCTTAAACTAATAACTTCTCAAATCCTTCCTTTAAAGCTTCCTTTTAATATCAAGAAAATTAGAGACTACATTGAAAAGATTTGCTGTGAAAGTGGCTGACAGCAATCAGGAAATTCAAAGTTAACACTATCTCTACTAACTCTTGTTCTGCTTTGTTACAGGGGTGGCTTGCACTTGTTGTCCTAATCTTTAATACAAGATGTATTGTGCTTCCTATCAGAAATAGGACACTACCTGAACTGGTACACCAATTACTTCTCTTATCATTCCCTGTTTAGACTTTGCTTCGGGTTCTTTTAAATGAGAATTTCTAAAATCTTGAAATTAAACCTCTAGTTATTAGACATGATCCTCCAGACCTTGCATAGGGAGTAACTCCTTTTCATTCTGCGCTTGATAGACGCTTCCCTGCGTATATAATTGAATGGCCCTGAGTGAATTCATATAGGCTTTCACCTCCAGGAGAACAACAAAGTTAGGAGATGACTCTGAGTATGATCCTTTGTCTATTGACATTATTTTTAAACTTTCCTCAGGCTCTGTCAATGTGTACTAAATAAATGATAAACATCATACCTAACAAAGTGCATGCTAACCATTTGAGCTACAGAGGGTGCTTCCCAGGTAGTTGAGAGGTTTGTGTGTGTGAATTATTTATTTGGGAGAGGGGGGTAGGTGGTGTTATCCTGTCACCAATTTTCTCAAACAACTGGTATTCAGGTATCCAGCAGTGAAGTTGGATAGTATCTAACTTATTTAAAAAAAAAAAAAAAAAAATTAAAAATCACTGCAATTCACTGTTACACCATGTCTGAACTGTCCAGCTATCTTGATCCAAAAATGGGAGAAACTGCTGTTTTTCCAAGTAGCTGTGTTGCTGGTCCTTAAGTATTGTCATAGCAATTTGCCCTGGCAAAGCATAAAATTGGTAACGGTAAAAGTGCTAATTTCTTGTCTGATCAAACAGATGTACTAACTGATGAAATACTCCATAAGATTCTTCCAAAGGCTTACTTCCAATAAACAGAAAATAAATAGTCAGGGACGTAACAAAAGTTGTTTGCTATATGTGGTTAAAGAAATAAAGTGGCTTGATTCCAGTTTAAACTGTAAAGAGATATTATCTGTATGCAGGATGTAGATGTCCTCCTTATTCTACAGATGCCAAAGCGATTAATATAATTTGCTCCCTTGCTGCTTTTAGAGTGAAAGTTTCAGGTGAAACAATGATAACTGTGTTGCCTTTATTTTGAAGTTGATCCATTAAACTGTGAGAGAAAGCCTGTCAGTAGGGTTACTTAGAGAAAGGAAGCACATTGACCAGTTCAGGCTTATGCTGCTGTGAGAACCAGATATGAAGATGGAGCTGAAATGACCTCTGAGTCCAAGAGGATTGATTATTCCACAGACTATGCTTTCCATGTTTTATGTTTTGTGCTGTAATATTTATTACTCTCATATTTTGTTTGTCGTTTCTAAACATAATGAGTTTTTGTAGCATAAGCAACCTTCCTGCGCTGCCAGCCCAAAAAGAGACAGTGAGTGCAAGGGAAGTGTCAGGAGAAACCCAGCATGCCTATGATGTGACACTTTGTCAAATCCATTGCCATGTTATTCCTGCAGAAGTTTGCTAATTAGTCATTAAACTAAAGTTACCCCTACAATCTTGTCCAAAATGTCACATGAATAACATTCATTCAGAATGAACAGACAAAGATGATAATTTTTTTTCAAGCTGTCCGCATAATGTTGCATTATTTTATGTGGTGCCTTTCACTCTCTGCACATAGTACATGCCCATTTTAGCAAGTGGAATGAACTAGATTTTAAGTGGGGGAAACAGTCCTAGGACTTAAGTGCTAGACTGACGGACCCACGTGTAGCCAAGGTCGCTGTGTAACTACATATCCTTCAAGTGCTGATATGTTCTACAGTCCTCGGTAGATTTGGGCACAAGATTTGTATGGGGAAGTGACTGGAGCACTGCTCTGGGTCGAAAACTCTAGCCTGGGTATGCTTAGGTTAGAAGGAGATGGCATATATTTCACACTGTTTTCTGCTGTACCTTTAAAAGATGTCATTAAATTATTTTATACAATACTGTAAACAAGTATGCTTAGGAGGAAGGGGGACATATGTACCAGCCTCGTGACCTAGCTGCAGAGAGACTCAGGCTGTGTAGATTCAGTAGCAGATGCAGGGTGTCTACACTTAATGGAATTTCTCTCTGGTTTTAGTGCTATTTTTAACTGAATTAATAGCCAGTTAACTTGCCACAAGCTACAAATGTTTGTGGTCTGCCCTAGGGGACAGACATTTGGAGAGTGCCCAGTGTAACCTTTAGAGAGATGTTAACTATTCTCAATTATTTGGCTGTTACCTAAAAACATAAGACTTGCTAGGCCACTGATAGCCAGCGGGCTATCTGCCTGGGCATGCAGGGGGCTCTTGTGGCCAGCCAGGAGGTGCTTCTCTCCACAGACTTGTGACCAAAACTCTTTCAGCATTAACCAGCTCCAGTTTCAGGGCCATTATCAAAGAGCACTGAATTTCCTCGGTCATCTCAACAAAGTCTTACATTTGGTATAGCTTTGTGTACTTCCTCTTTTTCTGTGAGAAACTACATTTAAATTTCCTGTCTCCCAGTGCAAAGTTCAGCTGTTCCCTCAATTGTGCCTTTAAAGTGCTTGGCTGGGTGGCTACATTTTATGGGTTGAGTATGGAATAACTACTAGCTTCTGTTGTTTGGTTTTGGGTTTTTTTTTGAAAAATTACAAAACCAAAACACACAACACGAAAAAAAAAAAAAAAACCAAACCAAACAAACCATTCCCTCAACTGTCATCAGTTGAGGTAATTTTTAATGGGGGTTCTGTACCTTATAGAAGCAAGCAGTTATTGTATGTATATCCATTTTTTGTTTTTCAGAAAGGAATGCTGTAAAATGTTAAATGGTGCAGTGAAGAACCATAGACATATTTTGAGGAGTGGAGGAAATACCTGCAGTGAGAGATTTGATGGGCCAAGCCAGCTCATTTTATCAAAAGTTTATTAGGAAATAACTTAAGATGTTTAAATTTTTTGTAGGTAGGAAAACAATACACAGAAAGGGTACCTTAATTCAATGAAAAAGGACAAAAACTGTTCACAGGGAGGACTTTTCGTGAGTTTTTTTAAAGTAATGGATCTGATTAACTATTGAAACAAGATATTGACAGATACAGTGAATTTTGTAGGTTGTGATGATGTTGATTTGGAAGCATATGCTTGAGGAAGTTTGCAGACTTTCAAAGTGAGTAGGCTGCTGTCAATACTTTATAATTCTTAGGGATGACGCTTTCTTCAAACTTGTAATTGAAAATACTGAAAGGATGTTATAATTAAAAAGAAAATCCTAGGCTTTGTACACTACCTAAGGATCACTTTGTCATTGCCTTGTAAATCACAGCAGAAGAGCCATTGGGTTACTCAAACTAAGACATAGTTTAATTGGAAAGCAGCTATTTTGCTTATTAGACTCATAATTGAATTAAATGAAGGTGAGATTTAAATAACTAGTAGTCTTTCTGACTTCAAACTCTTTTAAGACGAGTACTAGTAGTAGTACCTCTCTTAAGTCAAAAAAAGTAATGAGAATGTGAAAGTCCTAAAATCTAGGAAGATCTAGGTGGAATGACTATATAAACTATTTAACGTTCTCTTGAACTTAGTTACCAAGCAATTGAGAAACATGTCAGTAGCAGCCAGGAACTCTTACAGTATGACAGATGTGACTGAGAAATTGAAACAGATCATCCCAGGGGCAAAGATGGAAAAATCAGCCACTATTGGGAAGACGTGGAAGTGATCAGGTTTATATCAGGGAAGTGTTCATGTGAATGAAATTTTCTTTTTTTACAGTAGTATTTTGAGGATGATTCCACAAAACTTGGAAGAGTAAGAAACATCGTTTGTCTCTTCCTCTCAGTCTTTCATCACAAGGAAACAGGATATTAATATCTTAAGTCTATCTGAGCACCTGTCAGTCAATTAAAATTCACAATCTACAGACAAAAGCATTTCAATTGACTCCATGTTGCTGAGTTTGCAATACAGTGATGTGTTTGGTACAGTTTTGACAACTTGCTTGGGCAGACAGTAGCTAGCCAGTTTTCTGCTTTCTTGCCCTGTGCCTTTTAGCAGTATCTCATGGGTATTGCTGTGTCAATATTCCCCCCATTTCATCTCCTGAAGTAGCTGTTAGTTGCTGATATGCCCACTGTGAATCACTGGAGATGCTAATATTCCTGCTAGCCTGTGGTCTCTTCTACACCATGTCTTTCATCCAGTGGTGGTGCCATGCTGGACAAATGGTCCCTTGCCTGCCCTTCACTTCCAGGAAAGCTTTGGTCCAGCAATTCTGTTTATAAAAGGAAAAATTTGGTAGCTGAATTATTTTTTATTTTAAGAGAGCCTCCCTGGTAATAGTATTTCTCTAAGAAAATTGAAACAAATTTTGTTTTCAAACCTAGTTTGTTTGACCTATATTCAGATGAGATACTGGCCTCTTCATTGGATTTGACCTAAGGGAAAAAGTTGAGGGCGGCTGTAACTCACATTTTAAGACGAGTTGGATCCTACAAACTGCTATGTGAATGATTGGCTGTTGTGGTAAGCAGGATCTTTATAGAGATTTTGAGATCTGCTATTGTGGAAAAATTGTGTGTTTAATGTGTAGTAATATATGATAAAGTCAGTAGTTCTCAGTGCTTTCTGTATGCTAAATGTGGTGTCTGGTAGATAGACGTTAAGCCCTATGGCCCTATGGTTTGCTCTTTTGGAGTTACGGCATCACCTTCAGTGAGAGCAGGATTAGGTCCTTTGTGCATAATCATTTCACTATTTATCAAAAGACTTGAGTAGTCATTTGGGCATCTGGCTTCAGCAAATGGTTATGAAATGAGAAGCTTGCAATGCATTTCCAATATTTCTTTCAAAGGCAGAGTCAATTTATCATTAAGTGACATACTATGCTCTTTACACAATTACTTTTGGGCCTCAACCAACAGCCGTTAAGTATGTGGAAAAGCTCCCATTGACTTTAATTAGGGCTGGTTTAGTTGCACACTGAAGAAGACTTAATTGCTGTCTGAAGCTAAGACATAGCAGTGAGACGTATTTTATAACTACCAGAGATAAACAGATACTATTAGAATGATTTTATCTGTATGCAGGTAGGAAGTACAATTGTCTGTATAATTCTTCCTACTATTTTTATTACCTGTTATTTACTAATAAATAAAATAAACTTGCATTTAAACTGTTGAGTAACTACACCATGACTGTACTTTACTATAACATGACAGTGATGCTGTCATACTACCTGATTTTAATTTTTAGAGATGGAACCCCAAGACATTATTTTCTTTTATTTTTTACTGTCTTTGTATTAAATTTAAAAAAGGGTAGAATGTGTTAGCTCCAGATACTTCTAAACATGACCTTTTTATTACTTGCATTATTGCTTTTTTTTATTAGAAGTGTTAAAGGATGGCAATAATTTGCAGTGAAGTGGAAGAGACTGGTAATTTACAGGGCTCCGAGTACTCTGAACTGGGTCTGGGACATACCTTTTGGATACCATAAGGCCTTTCTTAATTAAATTTTGCAAGGAGGAGGAGGAGACTTTTCCGACGGCATATGACAGTTGAACAGACTGTGGGGTTTTATGCATGTTAAATTCCTATTAACATTAATCAGAATTACATGTGCACATTCTGAAATTAATAAACTAGCTGATATTGCCTCAAATAGCTTTAGATTATTTCCACATTTATACTCTTACAGAAGTATTCTCACAGAAATTCAACAAGACCAAGTGCAAGGTCCTGCCCATGGGTCAGGGCAATCCCAAGCACAAATACAGGCTGGGTGATGAGTGGATTGAGAGCAGCCCTGAGGAGAAGGACTTGGGGGTATTGGTGGATGGAAAACTGACTGTGAGCCAGCAATGTGCGCTCGCAGCCCAGAAAGCCAACCACGTCCTGGGCTGCATCAAGAGCAGTGTGACCAGCAGGTCAAGGGAGGGGATTCTCCCCCTCTACTCTGCTCTCCTGAGACCCTACCTGTAGTGCTGTGTCCAGCTCTGGGGCCCCCAACATCAGAAGGACATGGACCTGCTTCAATGGGTGCAGAGGAGGTCACGAAGATGATCAGGGGGCTGCAGCCCCCTGTGAGGACAGGCTGAGAGAGTTGGGATTGTTCAGCCTGGAGAAGAGAAGGCTCTGGGGAGACGTTATAGCAGCCTTCTAGTACTTAAAGGGGGCTACAGGAAAGATAATTCTTTAAGGAATTCTAAGGAAGAAATTCTTTACTGTGAGGGCGGTGAGACACTGGCACAGGTTGCCCAGAGAAGCTGTGGCTGCCCCCTCCCTGGCAGGGTTCAAGACCAGGTTGGACGGGGCTTTGAGCAACCTGGTCTAGTGGAAGGTGTCCCTGCCCATGGCAGGGGGCTTGGAACTAGATGATCTTTAAGGTCCCTGCCAACCCAAACCATTCTGTGATTCTATGAAATGCATCAGACTTCTGCAAACAGTACCCATTTCTCCAAAGTGTACATTCATGTGAAATTGGATGCAACCAAGAAAGGAAAGCTAGGTAGTGAATGCAAAGAATAGAGTAGCATGACTAAAGCAAAAAGCAGACAATATTATTTTTGCTGCTGAGTTATTAAAAAGTAAGTTCAGAGAGGGCATAAATCCACTAGAAAGAGAAATTATGCAAAATGGGAGTCCAAGCCCAAATTTTTAGATTAGTGGATGAGAAATGGCATGTACTAGATACTGTATTAAACTTGTATGTGACTTGGTTTAAGAAGAGTATTTGTTTGGTCACAATGGTTAGATTTTTCTCATTTGAGTCTTAGAGGTAGATTTTCCCTCTTGTTGACTGAAAAGATCTGGAGCAGGGTGACTCCTTGGGGCAGGTATGGTAACCTCACCCCCAAGTGCAGAGGTAACTATTCAGAGACAAGAGATGGAAGAAAGAGATCCAAAGCTTGAACCATAAGGTTCTTGTGAGCAATATACTGAAGAGAATAAGAGAGGTAATCGGGAGAAAATAGGGCCAAGGGAAGGAAAGGTATTGAACAGTGTATGATCGGTGCTTTTAAGCCAAGTCTAAGGGTGAAACAGGAGGCTGGAATATTGACTGTTACTAAGCTTTTTGCTAGGAATTGTTCTATACTTCCAGGAAGAGCTGGGTGTATTAGAAGACAAAAGAGCAGGACAGATGTGACCTATTGGGGAAAATGGTATGGGGATGGCAGTGAGGTTGAAGAGGAATTGTTACTGGAGAAAATGGGAGATAAAGTATAAAGAGTGATGAAAGACTTGACGTCTTGCTGATAAGGAAGAGGTGGAAAGCAACAAAGGATGACATAAGGAAAATCAGCTTCTATTTTGCATATATTCTATAAAGAAATCATTAGATGCACAGATAAAGGAGGGGAGAAAAGGTCACACAAGAGAGAGAAAAGCTTTCAAAAGAAAAAAGGCAAAAATAGCATAAAAAATCTAGGGTTACAAGCTTAGCATTCTGCTAGGGCAGAGAATTAGAGTATTTTAGCTAAGAAGATGTCAGAGCTGAAGGGCAGAAACATTTATAGAAAAAGATGTCAAGTTGGTCAGTTCTTTCCTGCCAGGAATGCCCACAGCAACACATAATAGTAGAGAAAGCAGATGTTGTGGATGAACTGGGCCTGCAGGTTGGCAAGCCAGGCATTGCTTTTGTAGGAAAAGAGAGTGTTGTGGTTAGGAGTACAGCCTGGAGAAAATCGGAAGTTCACAGAAATAGACCTGAAGAAAAAGAGGAAAGAGAATTTTTGGACCAGACGTTGGCATTGTGCATAATCTGGAAGTTGTTGCACAGATATATATGAAAGAGGGGCAACTGGGAAACATTTTGGATATTAAGGAAGACGGTAATTTTGTCAGAGCCCTTCCGATTTGAGGACATGTTGCATGTTAACACACACACACCAAAAAAAATGAAATGTACAACTGAAGCCACTTTTATGGGACCAAAAAAGTAGTTGTGTGTTATAGTGAAGGTATATTTATTTAGTACCTTTTGGCTATATAAAATTGCTTTTGGACTGTTTTTAGGATTCTTCATAAAACAAAGACTTATTAAATTTACTTGGCAGCTGTGGGGTAAGGTAAAAATGAAATAAGCTGTGCTTGGTTGTTTTTTTTATTTTTTTTTTTTTTCTCCTTCCTTTTAAACAGCCTTTGGCAGTTCTCCAGCTTTTATTTTAAGCAGATTAGACTCAACAACAGTGATTACATTTAACGTCTTTGGAAACTTTTGATCATGTTTGGCTATCATGAATTGTAGTGGGAAGTGTCCTGGAGTCCAGTTTGTGACCTAATTCAATGTAGGTTTAGCGAATGAGGTCTGCTGTCTGGGTTAGATGTGGCTGCAGTGGTAATTAAGGCACTGAGAGGTGGCACAGTTTCTCTTTCATTGTGTGACATGGAGAGTGTGCCATACTGAGGACTGTTAATGAGAAGGGAACTGTACTGACTGAATTACTGCTGTTGAGCCTTGCAAACTAAAATAATAGAATTCTAAATAATAGTTACATTTTTGAAATGTCACTCTGTAGGGATTTTAAACATGAATGGCTGCACTGACAGGACAAAAATATTTATCTTTTTTTGGGTTTTTTTACTGTGATATCTCAGAATGTTCTTATTCAACCTCAAGGGAGTCTCATCGAATTTCCCTTTTTCATTCTTTGTCCCCCTTTAAGTCATTGCAGATTCTTTTTCTCTACTCAAAGCAGTTAGCAAGACTATAAACCACGGTTTATGCACAGGGAACATGCCACTATTTTTTTTGTTTTGTTGGAAAAAAATTGATTTCCTTTCATTTGTCTCAGCAGTTCCTTAATTCTGTTCAGCTTTATTTGCTGACATTAGTTTTGCTCTCTCTGCTCCTGGATGTGATACAGCAGTTCAGTTAAACTTTTCCATGCTGATAACTATAGTTGCTGGCTTCTGCACCCATCTGTGGGGCAGCACCACTCTGAAAGGGGTGCAGGCAGCTTCTTCCAGCAGCACCTGCCTGAACAGTATATGCATATTGCTGTTCATAGTCCTCTCTCTTCATGTCTAAAGACCACACCTTCTGCTGCTTTGTCACTTGCAATAACTTTTTGTATTATGAATTTGATTGGACTATGCTTTATTTTTCCCCTTGAGACTGTTGTCCATTTGTCCTAATAGAGTACATTAGATAAAATATTTTCTGGCTGTCAATTCCAGACGTTGGTTTTCTAGAGTAATGACCAAATTAGTCACTCTAATATCCAAAAGTACTGTACAACTACTGGAGGGTTTTTTCCTGGACTGTTTTTTAGGAGTAATTATTCATTTCCACCCATTATTTTAATGAAGAAGTTAAGATTTAAAGAGCTTTTGTTCAATTGCTGTGACTGACAAAGCAATTTTCTGCATATAATATTCAAAATAATATGCTACTATTTCCAGTAGGTATAGTATTCAATAAATAAAAAGGTACATATGTTGACCTGCTATCCTTGATGTTAAAAGTGGAAAAATAAAGCAAATACTACCTTACAAATATGGACCAGTGTTTTCAGAGGAATTAAATTGGTAGGCAAAATATGCACCAAAGAAGAATTATGTGAAACAAGGTGCTTGGTGGGTACTTCTCAGTATTGCTACCCATGTAAAAGTATCTTTTTCTGTAGAGTTTCATATTCCTTACTGAATTTTGAATGTTGAAATATTTTTTTCATCCTTAATAAACTTTATTCTAGGGCTATGATTTCTTTTTCTAGCAAACTTTGACTATTTCAGCATATCTTAATTTTGGATACCTATGAGATTCTCCTGAAAATTTCAATTTCAGTCTCTCCTTTTATTAGAGTCCTAGTTCAAACCTCAGAGAAGTTACATGTTCTTGTGCTTCGTTAGTTGTCTTTACCTTCTGACTGAAACCAAATATTTCATCTGTTTTTTCTCGTTTTGTTTTGGGTTTTTTTTCCCATTGTATGCAAGACTTAGATGTTTGTACCAGATTTACCCTGTTTTGCTTGTTTGATTGAAGATATGTACTGCTGTCAACTTAAGTGAATGCTTTCTTTAAATACAAAGTAACCTAGTAACTTCTTTGGTGCTAAAAAGTGAAACTTTTGCAAAGTGCTTTAAGTGGAGAGGTCATTGTTAAGCTGGAACTAAGCTAATGCTTTTTGATCATAAATGTGATGTACGGAGTTACTGGTTTTCTTCAGGTCGTTCCCAAGTCACTTTCCAAATAGACTAAAGGCAGGCTCAGCATTACTCTTTGCTGTTTCAATGCAAATGCTCATCTTGCATTGGTAAAGTCAAATAGGATCAGTAGTTAGAATTGTTGGCAGAATGCAGCAAATCAGATTTCTAATTTACTGTGGATTTAATTTGAATTAAATCTAAATATTCTTGCCTCTTTTCTTCGTATCTGCCTTAGCAGTTCAATTGTCTTTCGGCAGCCTTTAAAAGAACTCTGTGCTTTCCTCTTTGCCCATTGGGGCTGCCCATTTTACTTTGCTGTTACTTTTATTATTATTTTTCAAGCCCTCTTCTGAAAAGTTTCTGTTATTGCTGTAGATTGTTTTACTCATAGGTATGTTCTTATGTTGCACTTTTCAAGGGGAATCTATTTGTCTTCAAACAGATACATAGACTCCGATTTGTTTACAAAAGAAAAATACACTGAATACTTGAGATGTACTTACTGGTGGTCAGTTATAAGGAGATTTTTGTCAAAGTTGATTTAGTCTGTGCTTAAAAATAGTAGTTTATTTGTTGCTTATGTATTAAAAATTCTAAAATATGAGACTTGGGCAAATAGAAAAGCTGCCTGCAAAAAGAAACTAGGTAAAATTGAAGATAACAAAAAGGCTTCTGCATTGCTAAAACATTTAAATAAAATTGCATTCTATTCATTATGGCCTGAACCTTTAAATATTTGTGCCTATAAGTGACTGTTTATTTGAGTAAGGTTTCCTGTTTGTGTGTATATTGGCAAGAAAAGATTCTTGGATATTACAAGAGCTTTACAGAATTGTGGTGCAGATCTTGTTGCCTTTATCTCAAACTTTTAGGTCTCTGTTCATTAAAATATATGTAGTACGTGGCCTTTGCATAACATGTGCTCGTTGGTTTGTATTCTTGCATTTTTAAGGGTTAATCTTTTCCAGAAATGAGTGAGCACCCCTCACCCTGGAAAAGATTTATCACAGAACAAGTTCAAAACTTTGTAACTTGGTTTTCTATACACTTCACTATTTTGTTCTAGATGCTTAAAACGCAAGGGGCAAATATAAAGACAGGCTCACTGAATAATGGCATCCAGCTCCTGAAGGCCATAATTCTGAAGACTAACTAAAGCCAGAATGGGATTTTAGGACTGAGTGAACACTTCAGACAGCATATAATTCAGAAAGGGTACCTGTGAGGAAGGAACAGATGTCATGAAAGGGAGGCAAAAAAAAACTCCAAGGAGTGTTGAGAGTGTGCCACTGAGGAGCTGGGGGAGTGATGAAGTACTTGATTATACCAAAACATTTGAAGATAGAGCTGTAGTATACCTTAGTAGCATAATGTCTCTATATATATGCAGCCTTCATACTAAAAATTATGTATGACCTATTAAAAGTGAAAGAGCTTATAGAATGTCCAGCGGAAACCCATCTAGAAATTCAGGCAGTGAAGAAACAATCATCTGGAAATTGCCTGATCTAAGGGAGATTAAAGAAAAATGTTTTTTCAAAGGAATCGGGATTCGTTTTTCTCTCTACATAGGCCCATTATGCAGGAAAGGAGGTGAACCTTAGTTCCAAAAAAGAGTAATAGTGAAGAAGGCTCACACTGGGCTTTTTCTCCTCACCCATTTATCAGCTGACTGTAACCAACTGAGCAATAAGTACACAACCAACAAAAAATGTTATCAGTCTAGGGCTGTGAATGTTCAGAAAGACTGACACATTTATTTAAAAATGGAGAAAAGCACTGTTCTCACAAGCATGCTGGTCACTTCTGGCCTTTAGAGTTTAAAAGGATGAAATTAACTCATGGGAATATTGATGGGTGGCTCACATGGTGCTTTAAATGCAGAAGTCTGAAAATTGTGTTAGCTGTATCAGTCAGTACACTGTTATGCCAATGTAGCATAAAACGGAGGTTTTACACTGAAGAACAAATGTGTGCAAGTAGCAGATTTTTGTTCAACAAGTCTGCCCTCCTCTAGATGTATTTTTGACCCCTCTGCCTTGGCGGCGTGGGCACAGTGTTATGTATGGCTGTCATTATGCCAGATAATTCTGGACATGTAAAATAAGCTAATACCCATCTCTCTTCTGTGTCTCTCAGAGTAGTTGTTGGTAGCTGCTTTGCCTTTCCAGGATCACCTGTAAAGCCCTATCTTCTCAGTTCATGCCTTCAGTGACGTTGAAGACAATGGGGTTTTAACTGCATCATTTGGGGGTGAAGCAGCAGATCAGGGTAACCGAGGGCCCCGTGGGTGTGAAAAATCTGATATTGATGAGACTGGAAGAATTGTCTTTCCTAGTTTAGTTTCATTTTGAGACCTAGCAATTAGTGGATGGGGGAAGGAGCTTGAGGGGCAGTTAGGGACAGGGAGAGATCACCTTGTCAGCTGGTTACATCTGAACATTTTTGAGGGACAGTAGGTATGGAACAGTCTGTGGCTGTTCTTAAGTATTTTTCTTCATGTGGTATTCACCATTGAAATTACTGTCTGGATGTGTAAACCTGTATTTCTACAGAGGTTCTGCTCTGTTTTGTACCACACTTAGAATTTGTTTTATTTTTATTATATAAATGGTAATAAACTAAACTAGAAGTAATGGCAAAAATGGATGGTACGGAATATAATACAGTAGCAGTATGGAAAAGCTAACATTACTTCTGGTGTTCACCCTCCTGAGCTTTTGATGCTGCAAATATGCAGCTTTGTCATTGCATTAACAGTTTTCTTACTTGACGCTGAAAAGAGTAGGCAAAAGTTGCCTATGCATATTAATGTAAGTTAAGATAAATATTAAATGTTCCCCATTGAAATGTTAGCTTCAGCTGAAGTATGTTCTATTGAACCCCAGCCATACTTTTCCATGGAAAGTATCAATTTATATTGGGGGCCAGGGATGGTGGTGGCATCTGTTTAAGAACTACCTACATTTTATGTAGGTAATGAAAATGTGATGAGCTTGAAAAATATGTCTGTAAATACATCAAACAATGTTGTGTTCTTTTCCCCTCACAACTCTCCAACTGGGTCAAACTTAATCTTGCCTGTGTATCCCAAACACATGTCAGTGGATTTTGGATGCTTAAAGTATGCAGGGTCAAATCCCTATTTCAGTATACAGCTAAATATAAAAATATCAGTTATAACATTAACAGCCCTGACACTAATGGGTGCAAAGACATGACAGAACACAAATTTTCCTTCAGTCTTTTCATTATATTCTAATTCTTTTAAATCCTGTGACTTCATTGCAGGTTACTAATGTATTGAAAATGATGGCCAGCATCTGTCTTGTCTCTTTTACTGTAATCAAATTTGATTTGCAGTGGTTTACATTACAAACCAGGTATTACAAATAAAAACTTTTGTCAGATCTGAATGGGATCTTCCACTTTCTGGAAATGTTTTATGAACAGAGAATTAAATATGCATAGGCTTTTGACTGTACAAGACCAAGAGGGATCCCCAGAAAACTTTGTCCTTTTTATAGCATAGAAATCCTAGTTGCTGCATAGCCACATAATACGTATGTGTAATTCATTGAAAGTTGAGTAGGTGAATAGAAAATAATCTGAGAGAAAAATGTTAATTAAAAAACAATTTATGTGTCCCTATATAGTTTACAGCAACATATGAAATCCAGAGCTGCATGCAATATTTTAGAACAGAATAATATATTGCTGTGGTAGTATTTTATCAAAATGCAAGACTTATGAGAGTAAATAATCACTTTTGTTTAACAGATGAATAAATAGTGCAATAAATACCTACACAAACTGTAACTTAGAAACCTGTGGCAGACAATTATCCCTACAGATTTTTTAGCACCTTCCTTTTTCTATTAACACGCATGAACCCAGTAAATTATAAATAAGCTGAACTATGAGGAAGGGAGAGGAAGCTGAAAATACTGAAATGCATTTTCTTCTTTTGCCCATAAGTAGTAATGAGAAGTCTAATAAACAGTAAGAAACGGGAGACACTTTAGTCATGTAATCAAGCTTCACAAATCATGAGTAATCACCTCAAACACACTGATAGAATCCTTTATTCTTCCCCGTTCTCCAAGATATCTCAGTCTACACAATTTTTAAAGTGATTTTTAAGATGTTAGGGCACTGCTGACTGTCATGCTGCACATTTGTGCAAGGCTGGGAGGGGACGGGGGACATTCTCCCTTGTTGTCTTGTGGCAGTTACTTAATGAAAGCTACTCTAGCCACCAGAAGTAAGCTTGCAGTGGGTCAGACATGACCAGTGAGGAGTCCTGCACAACAGGAGCTCCCTTACAAGGTGACATAACCCTTTCAGAGCTGCCTGTAATTCGCAGGGAAGACTGGGTGATGTCCTGCCTATCCACATGCTTTGTGGTGTGAGCGTAACGGGTGCCCAGGCTGGGATCTGTCGGAGGGGAACTGTGTGTGGTGTCAAGATCCTAACTTTCCAGACCAACTCTGGTATGTGTAACCACAGAAGTAAAACTCGACTGCAGTTGGAAACTTGTACTAGTTCATGCCCTCATTTTTATACTGAGAGATTCACTGCAATGTATCCTACGTTAAGATTTCCAGCTAAATAACATTCATAAATACTGTTGGAATTGGTTCAGGGGCAGAATTGCTTGAGCAGTCAACAGTGAAAGGAGAGCCCTGTGCCTTGAACCATGAGGGATAAAACTAAATGAAAGCAGTCCCTCGGGTCCCCAGCATATGAACAGAATTACAGAAGTCACAAAACAATATTTTTCAACGTAATTATTTTATTTACTTCCAGAGCACAGATTTCTAAGCAGAACTGAATTTAGACAAAATTATTTTTCTTTCTGTAGAAGCAGAGCTGTGTTTTAATTTTCCAAGAGAGGCAGATGTATACTGGTACTGTGGAAACTTAAAGACTACTTTTATAAAAATAACTACCACTGACACATGAGTATGTAATCTTTGAAGGGTGCATTTACTCAAATTAAAGAACAAATGATGCACATCCAGAATTTTATTCAGTGCAGTTTTGAGTGCTTTGGGATATTCATCTTTGGCAGTAAGAGTAAAGTTGATCAGCACAGCCAAGAAACAACAGGTTTTTCAGTTTTATCAGCAGGAGAGCTTTGTTATGGGCAACAATTTTAAAAATTATCCTAGGAGGTGCGATTAATCTGGGGAAATGAAACTAGTTAAACTGAGATTTAATGAGGTTCAGGTAAATCAAAGACAGGACATTATTTTAGTCTTTCATATTATGTAGCAGTTTTGTTCTTATAATATAGAACTGGAAAGAAACATGACTCCTCATCTGAATAACCTTGTATTCTCTAAAAAGGTCTGCTTTTATATTATGACGTATTAGTTAACAAAAGCAATCATGCAAAAATAGAGTACATTAATGCTAGCCAGATAACTTCTTACTGTGTACAGCTGTACAGGAAACCAATACACAGTTAATGTGTAAATGTATCAGATTTTTCCATTAACTCTCTACTTAACAAATGATCAGCTATTGTATGTAATATCCAATCTCCAGAAGTCTTAATGATCATGGATGTGCACAGTAAGAGATTAGCATAAAATTAGCACTGATGCAGATATTAAAGAATCTTGAAAGATTCTGATATCCTGGTACATAAATTGGGCTGTAGAATATTTCTGAGTTTTGTCAAAACTCCCAGGTTAGCTGAGTTCAAGCATACTTATGTTCCCCATATTCCTACCCCCTGTTTACTACCTTGTACTAATCTTCAAATTCAACAAAATAATTTGTAAAGCTGTAGGGAACATGCTCTCAGCTGATGCATCTTTTTGGATCAAACCTCAAAAAGGATGGTTTTCATATCCGTATTTGCTTTTTCAGCACAATGCTCAGGGAATAGAGAGGGATGGGCGTTGCAGGGTTTGGGGTTTTTTTTGTTTGGTTGGTTTTGTTTTTTAAACTTTCTGAATTTTGCACTTCTCACACAGGTATGCAACAGTCACACTGTGTATCACGTATGGGTATCTAAGTATATTATGGCTTGATGTTGTCTGGTACTTTCTGTAAATCAGTATTTTTAAAATAAGAAGCAAATTAACTATTTTGTGGTAATGTCCTGTTTCCAGTGATTTCCCTCAACCCTGCTCTTGTCAGAGGGTCACAGTGAATTGCAGTTCTTATACCCTATTTCCTCACTCTACTGAATGCTTCAATTTTTAAGATATCTAACAGGACTCTCAGGGAGCCAAACATATTTTTAAAAGAATCTGTTAGCCCTGTAGGGAATATTGTCACTAAAATGAAATATTTCCAAGATGAAGCAAACTCTTTAAATAGCCCGAAATTAATTCAGAATCTTTTCAGCACCAGAGTTTGGGATGATGTGTTTTCTTTCATATTCCTCCCCCATCTCTTCAAACTGGCTCGTTTGTCCCTACTGGATACAACTTCCTGCTACTTGCAAAGCAGTAATTATCCTAATTACGCTTCAGCATTTAAAGCCATCTTCTGGAAGATGATTTACAAGAATTACATAAAAGAGATCTATACACAATGACACACTTGCTTGTTTGGCCTGAAGCATTTTATGTTTTCCAGTTTAATCGGAATTCTTATGATGAGTAGAGAAGTTCTAATGAGTTTCTGAATGAGTCTCTGCCTGAAGATGCATTCAGACTTGTGTTCTTGGCTAGGTTTTTCTCTATGAACAGCTGAGGTGGTAAAACAATCCTTTATTACTCTGACTTGCTATAAGGTGTTTATTGTGACCATTTGAGATCACGCTTGCCACCAGTGTGTGCAGCAGTCTCCTCTCTTTGAAAAGTTAAAAATGAGAAAATACTGAGTGAAAGCTAAAAACAGTATCAAGAACAACAGTCAGATTGATACACTGGTGTGAACCAACACATGATTCTTCTTTACAAGAGGAGAATTGAAAAAAATATATGAGAATGAGATAATCTACAAAAAGCACTGAAGGATTTCTACCTCTGCTTATTTATATCTCCCTGGTGAAGCTTCAGACCTCCGGGTGATGGGAGAGGAAACTGCTGTGTAGTTTTTTTGATGAAGACACTATGGCAGCATTTGGTTCTTCTTTCTATCTGTTTATTGAATACAGTTATTAGAACAGCTGAAAATGAGTGGTGGGGCAGGATATGGCAGCAATTTGACTTATGCTCATTTAGAGTTTCATAGTCATACCCAAGATTAGTCTCAACTTTGTTCTTCATGTGTATCTTGTAAAGTTGGCCGTTGACACATAGACAACATGCATAGTAAACTGATATTCCAAGATAACATAGTAATGAGAGTCATGATTCAGTGAGCTTGAATCAATCCTGAAAAGCCCACAGGAACATGACAGTATGCCTGATGATTTAAATTAGAAGCCCCTTTCAAAACACTCCAGTTGTAGATAGAATGCTTTCAATGCAAAATGTTTTCTGAGTAATTTTCTAAGCTCCCAAATGATAATTCTTACATTTCTGAGGTACGGTGCTTACTATGGTGCAATACTAAATGAAAACTGATTACTCCTTACTTTTCAGAAGTCTTATATGAAAATTGAGAATGCATCCCAATGCCATTATACTTATTACATCTCTATATACACTACTAAGAGTATGAAACATTAACATACAGTAGGTTAATACACATTCAAAACTGATTATAGAATCATTCAGGAGCTTTACTTCTCATAGCTTTTGCCTCTGACTCTAAAATAGTGATGGGAAAGTGGTTCAGTACAGAAAATCTGGTGGCTTCTTGTGGTAAGACTGTTATACCAGAAGTGGTTGTAATGAAGAGGAAAGTAATTGAATCATCTAACATAACCTATTCTACTTTCAAAATGTTGAGGTTATGATGATATGCAATCTAGTTCTATAAAACGGTTAAGTATTCTCTTTAGATGAAACAGGATATGCCAAGCTGTTCTATTAAGTGAAATGCCCTCCTCAAAGGCCTTACTATGTGTTACTGCTAGCACTGGGGAATGGCTCATAAGAAAAATAAGAGTGGCTGATGCTTGCTTAAAATATAACTTTCTTTCAAGCATATAATGCCTCAGTTTTTTCTCATTGCCTTTAATAGTGAAAAGGGCATTGTGTCTAGTTTTTCACATGATACTTATCATCAAATATTAAACCTTTCTTACAGGGCAGATTTCTGAACAGGCATTTTAAGTGAATTTATAGAACTAGAAAAATACTTCAGCCGCTGACCCAGCAACTGAAAACTTTCACTGACATTTCAGTATTGGTTCAAATCCCGTTTTTCCTGACTATGACCTTAAGTTACTGGATGGGGACTCTTCAGAAACCTTTATGTAGTGAAGCTGTGGTCTTGACTGAATTTCTGACAGCTAGATATTTCCACACCAGGCAAGGATGATACTACTATTTTAGACTGGATATTAGGAAGTATTTCTTTACAGAACAGGTTGTTGGGCGTTGGAATGGGCTGCCCAGGGAGGTGGTGGAGTCCCCATCCCTGGAGGTGTTTAAGAGTAGAGTCGACATAGCGCTGAGAGATATGGTGTAGTTGGAAACTGCCAATGCTAGGTTAAAGGTTGGACTAGATCATCTTCAAGGTCCTTTCCAGCCTAGATGATTCTGTGATTCTGTGATACTAATTCTCTAATCATATTAATGTCTCTTAATAAAGAAAAGTCTGCAAAGTAATTAAGGTGTAAGTGAGCATACAGATTTCACGGATATGGATTTCACATGGACATACATTTCCTGTTTTGAGAGGCAAAATGTAAGAGGAGGACTCCTGTCTATAGGAAGACTTACGAACACTAAATTGATTTGGAAAAGAATTAGGTCATCTGATTAGCGTGCAATATTTTTCACGTCAAATATGACCTCAGAAATTTAGCAATCAAATTGCTTTCCAATTCCTTGCTCTTTAGCTTGCTTTGATGCTCAGGCATATTATTTGCCTATGGTGGGTCAAAGTCTCTTCTATTGTGGAAAAAATAGGCAAAAGTAATGAATTTTCAGATTACGCATTTATTTAGGAAAATTAAGACTGAAGAAGATTGCATGGCTTAAAGCTTAGCCTAGTGGTCAGCATAATGGAAGGTGAAATGTGATATTGACTAATGCAAAGTAATGCACATTAAAATAATTTCAGCTGCTCATAGAGATTACAGGCATATAATTAACTGTAATCACTCAGGACAAAGGCCTATGTATCTTTGTGGAAAGGTTAAATAGAGATCCCTCTGAAGCAGAACATGGCAGTCAGGAAAGTTCATAAAGTTGGATAAACATAGAGAATGGAATTTGATAAAATATATCTGTAAATATTGTAATTCTCTATTTGGAATCAATTGTTTACCACAGTTTGAAATGTTGTATTAGGTTCTGATCAGCCATTCTAAAAATGATATTGCAAAGAAGGTAAGGATTGGTGGATTGGTATTCACTGCTGTAGGATGTCATTGTAGCAAAAAGCTTAGCAGGATTCAAGAAAGGATTAGACATTTCCTTTTAAAATGAGAACCACCCATCTTTACAAAAAAGATGATAAAAACATTTGTAAGAAATATACCCTAAAGCTGAAAGACTGAGAAGTCAGACACTGACTGGTGGTAAGTAGAAAGCAATTTCCTCTTAGGACAGTTTCTCTGTTGTAGAAATTTTCTTGCATTTACTGGAGCTACTTTAGGAAGTAGCATTGTGGACAAAATATTAGTGTTGTTTAGCATAGCAAAGGTTGTGTGTAACTCTCTCCAGTGTATGAAAGATGTACATCTGTGACAGTATTCACTGTGATGAAAAATACATTGCCTTGACTGCAGATATTACATGTTTACATTTATAAACCAGACAAATTCAAGCTTGCATTCTTCATTGTAGGGATTCTCAGCACAATCAAAGGAACTCACAAAGGACCTCACGTTTCCCAGCGGGTTTTGAGGTCTTTTGCTGGGGGTTTTGGTGTTACTAGCACTATAGTTGGACATCAATTTTAGCAAAGAAAATTCAACAAAAAATAGTGTTAACATGAGAACACACAGCCTAGATCCTAGTACGATTATGGTTTTTTAATTACACCTTTCATTTCTAAAGTTTTTCAGAAAATCTTTCCCCTTGTTTCTGTGTTTTGCCACCAATTTTATTTTTTGTTAGATTTCTTTTAATTTTTTATATTTATAAAATGTGTACTTTTTTAATTTAGGCAGCAGCAAAACTCAAGAGACAACCAAATGCTGTATTGATACTTTTTTTACTTGGAACTTTTAGAAATACTTATGCATTTGATTATTAATGTTGAACAAACTGTCAAAAGACGAAGTTTCAACACTTCATTATTGTTCTGTTTTTTTTCCCCACAGCCTAACCCCTCATTTTTGAAAAAGACAGTTAGTGAGTGTGAGCTTGTTTAGTGATGCATGGTTCATCTGCCTTGGAAATAACGTCAGACCACAGAGCATTACACTTCGTACCTCAGGTCTGTCTCTGTCACCATGCCAGAGCAGTTCAAAACCACAGGATTTGTTTGGGCTACAAGTTCTATTGGCATAAAAGAGTCCTCAGCCCTTCCCTGAACGTGCCAACCTCCACGCATAGAGACCAGACTCTATGGGGAGAGGTGGGAAGGCACAGATGTGGCTATTCCTGGGTGCTCTACAGTCCCCATAGGAACTTGATGTATTCAGACAACTTCAGGGCTGAGAAGTGGCTTGCTTGTCTTTTGTTTCCACCCCAGCCCCCTTTCATCCAGCACATTTGGCCTAGGTTTCTACCGTAAAACAGTGAGCTTGTATTCCCTAACTAGTGATTTCCTTCCCTTTCACAAAATCTTTAGCTGCATGTGGCACCAAAAGATAGGAGGAAGTGGCACCAGTGAACAACTTCTGCTTTGAGACTGTGTGAACTCATTAATAACTGGGCCTCAAGGAAGAAAATGGAGATACGTTATTTGCTTACACTTTCCCTGTTTTCTTCCTGTGACAAACCACCTGTGTCGAAGTAGAGCTTTTATCACTGAGCATTGCATATGGAGGGAGTGTGACTGCTTAAATGATCTTTTATAGTGTTTTTGTTTATTGTATTCATTCCTATTCAGTGAGGCCCCTTTTTTGCTGAATTAGCTTTCCTGGAAACAATCACCAATACTTCCTGTCAATCAGTTGGCAGGAGGTATTGTTTCCAAGAGTGCTGATTAAGCAACATGTGGAACCAGAGCCTACAGGAATCACTTAGAAAAAAAAAACTCAATAAGAACATTTTATGAAAATTCTTCTGTTGAGTAAGTTTTTAAATGAAACATGAGGGAAGAACACAAAGGATGGCAATGCTTGAAAGCATAAGAGAAATAAGATAGGAATGGAGAGAGTTGGTTTAATTTTTCTGTCCAATTTACTCTTAACCTTGTGCAAGTCCTTTTGTCTCAAAAGTTAAAATTTTCCATTTCCCCCAGAAAGCTGTTGTGGATTCATATTGTTGCTTTTTCTTTTAACAATACTGTTATCTTTCTGGAAGTCTATCAGCATCCTGATAACATCACAGCTTGACACCCTACCAGAAATCAATGATGTAAAATTTTTGTAACTTATTTTATTACATGCAAATACACAAACTGTGGGAAGAGAAGCAGCTGCAAACACTACACAGGCACTCCTGTTTTCCAGAAATCTGAGTTACCAACATCCAGCTCCCAGGAATTGCTTCCAAGTATAGAGAATAACACAGAGAATAACTCTTCTATCTGCCACCAATTTTACATTAATAATAATAATTAAAATAAGGCCCAAAAAAAAAAATCCACAAAAAACCCCAAACAAAACTAGCCATTTGTCTTCATAGAAACTAAAAACTTGCTCACACTGTGGAAGAACTCATAGATCTGTGTATAATAATACTTTCTTAATTCCTTAAGACTGCGATTGTGCTCAATGTGATATTAAATAAGGATAACTGTATGGAGCCTTTCTAGGAAATTGCATCTAAATTATTCAGTATTGTAGCCATGCTTATCTTCTTTTAAAGAGACAGGTAAGATCCTGATCTTATGAATTGCTTACTGCTTTGTGCCAACTACCTTTACCTCTTACCTTTAAAAACACATCCATATGTTTTTGTGTTGCCCTCGAATTGCACTCCTCAGACATACACCCACATAAAGCATTTTATCACTCATATTTTGGCTTCATGCCATAGCTTCTCAAATAGTTTGAAGTGTTGTTCAATGTTGGCACTGGTCTGTAATCAAGAAAGCACTTGAAGGGAGCACAAACCAAGAATTCCCAGGGTGGGAGGGGGATCATGGCTGTGCTAGAAGCAGGGACAGGGCTCTCAGTGTGGCATATTCAGGTTGGTGTTGAAAGCTCTCAGGGGAAGGCAAGATAAATGGAGATATCAGAATTTACAGCAGGCAAAGGCCATTGAACATAGCAACCAAGAGAAAGTCTCTTCCACCATTTCTCTATTCTCAGCAATTAGAGGATTTTGATTTGATGAGCTGGGCAGCTGGAGGTGATGAGGCTGTAATTTTTTTCATGTGAGTGGGTTGGAATGTTTAGAAAATATCAAATTTCTGAAGGTTTTATTTGGACATGAAAAGCTTCCACTAAGTAGAGCCTTCAGTAGCCAGGAGTGTCACTTCTGTGGAATGTAAGTTCAGCATACCTATAGCTGAACTGTGGAGGGGCTTTATACCCGCTGCGTTGAGAAGCACAGGGTTTTAGAACACTGATTTGTGAATCGTTGTAGCAGAGCTCCAGACAATGCAGATCCACAGGCCACAACCCCACCTGCTATTCACTCAAGGTATAATTAATATGAGTTTGAAAAATCAGCAGCGTATTAGACTTCAAAATGAGGTTGATAATGGAGTATTGCCTGTCTACAAAATCAGAGAAAACAAGGAGCATCTTCTGCTGAATAAACATCCGAGGCTTTCATTTTGTGCCCTTCTTACAAAGCTAAAGCCTTCTCCCAGTTTAAATTTGCAGTATCAAATAAGTTGCAATTGCCAGAAGTCCAGGCTGTTAAAAAAGCATTCCATAAAATCCTATAAAATTATTAGCGCGAACAGGATTTTTTTTAAACAGGTTATATTTACCCTTGCACAGGGAGACTTACTCTTTTCGTAGATCAATTGTTTCTTTTTGTTTCCTTGGGGAAGAAGAATAATGGGTGTTTGGTTTTTTGTGGAAAAATCAGAACTGTTTTTCACTCCTTGAGTAAAGAAGAGCTGATGCCAGATTTGTGACAGGTTTGGCCTTAAATGGATAAAGATCCTTGGCTTTTTATTGGGAACTGAGGGAGCCCAGAAATAGCCTCCAAACCAGGTCCTGATATTGAGTGATAGATGATTCTGTCTGAACCGCCTGCAGCTTCTCCTATGCTCTCCCTGCAGCGACAGAGGGAACATTAATTTTCTGTAAGTGTATTGCTGCAAATACAACTTTAATATAATTCTCAGATGTTTGAGTAAAACCCTAATGTCTTCCAGTAATTCTCTTCTATAATCCTGTATCACTGATGATTGTAGACAGAGACAAATGCCAGACTGTGTCTGATTGCTGTTTTCTTTGTCTCCTGCCTCTAGTTACCTTACTGGTTTGGATAATGCAATATTCCTTGTTAGGCTGTTCTAAGTTTATTATCCTTCATATAAAAGCGGTACAGACACTTGATGGATAGGCATATCCAACAGTAGATCTAGAGAGCTGCTAACCACCAGGGAAGGATGGACATGAAGCTGGAGGCAGTGACCACTGCAGCTGAAGGTATAAATGAATGTGTGCTTGTGGCTTATATGTGTGTGTTTTTTCCCAAAACCATTACTCTGCAGAAGCTGACCTTTTTTTCCATCCCTTTCTCCTTCACATACCTACTACACAGATATCTTAGTAATGCTCTTCTGCTGTATCTTTAGGCTTCATTTTCTTTATTTACACTTCCCATTGCTGGAATCTGAATCATGATCCACGTGCCTTTGTAGAGTCTTGTTGTCCCCTTGGTATCCAAAGTTGCCCTTGCATTTCTGTTCCTTCTTCTGTTCCTATATATGTTTCAACCTATGCTTTGTCTCACTTTTATTCAGAGTCTGTAGCTGGCAAAGTAAATGTAGAGGAAGGGCAGATTTGCAATGAGGAAGTTTATCTGCTGCGATTCTTCTATTTTTTTAGCATCCCTGCTGGAGAAAAATACTCAAAAGTGCTGCATTTGTGGCTTTAAACAGTGTCCCAGATACCAAGAGAACACTCATGTAGTCACTGATTAGTCTCTACTAGCATAATTGAATTTGGATTTGTAGGAAATTTTGAAGGCTTTCAGGAATGGTGGTTGGCATTAAATTACTTTGAACATTAGGAATACAAGTAAGTGCAGCTGACCATTTACCATTATGAAAAGCCTCTATAAGCAGTACAGCATCTGAGAGGCACTACTTTGTGAAAAAAACATTAAAGGGAACAGATTTTCAAATGCAATTGCCACTAATTTCTTAGCTGCTGGGCAGAAAAATAACTGCAACTAAATTTCTGTATGATCATACTTAGAATTGGAAGTCAGCAGCTACTGTGAGCTTATTACTTCAGAGAATTTAATAATAAATGCTATTTTGATTTTGACCAAAGAAAGTAATTTATCTGGCTTAATAAAGAACGCTGTGCATTTTGCTGTCTGTGAAGAGGAAAGAGACACTGTTTAGTTACTGGCTTGTGAAGACTGACTGGGTTTCTTTAATTGTTAAAACAGTTTTGCTGTTGGCCTGTAGAATTCTCTGAATCTTCTGTGTGGAGATTGAGCTATCTAAAACAAATTGTTTTGGTTTGTTTTGTTTTCTTATATTGAAGAAGACAAACTGGGCATGCCAAAGTGCATTCAACCTGTTTTTAAATTGATATTGTCAGAACGCCCTTGTTCTCTGCAGGATAGACTTGCATGTTGCCCCACCTTTTCATTTCATGTCCTGCCATAGTTGTGTGATGAGAGAAAGCAGGGAAGCACATTGTCCAGTGGGCCAAAACACTTCTATGGAAGACAGCAGGCAAAACTGAGTCATCATATTGCTGAACTGAGGTATAGCTCCCCAGTAAAGTTGCTTCTAGTTTTTGTAGCAACTTTTTCTAATGTTGCTTTTTTTTTTTTTTTTTTGCAC
The DNA here is from genome assembly GCF_031877795.1 of Strix aluco. Classification (NCBI taxonomy): domain Eukaryota; kingdom Metazoa; phylum Chordata; class Aves; order Strigiformes; family Strigidae; genus Strix; species Strix aluco. The sequence goes on along the minus strand of NC_133942.1, from coordinate 23,713,186 downwards.
CTCTCTTCAAACCAGAAGAATAGGGATGAGAGAGAGGGAATTCAGACCAATATTGCCACAAGGGCATGGCTGTGGTACAAGAAAAGACTTGGCAAGAAGAAAGGGTAAGAGAATGCATAGAGGGCCAGATGCTCTCTAAAGATATTTAAAAGCAACTGAGAATGGGGTTCATGCTGTTTGGAGATGACATCTTTTCTGTCAATAGCAATCTTTCTCTCACACACACACATATACACATGCACACTCCCAGAGGCAGAGTCAAAAGGGAATATATATATTTTATATTCATATATATTATATATATAATACTTCTGGCAGGCAGAAGTCAGAGCAGCTCTGCGAATTGACAGGTGTCACAATGCTTTACATCCTAAACCTGTTCATAACTCAGAATGCAGTAAAGACTTCAGTTCATTAAGAAAATGAATGTTTAAAAAGAATGAAACAGATAATCAACTTTCGAGTAAGGAAGGAGTGTTCCCTTACTACCTGTTAGCACTGACAAAAGAGGGTGCTGTCTTTCCTTTCCAGAATTCCTATGAATATTTCCAGTTTTATGGCTTCGTATTTTAAGGATAGGTGTGTCTCTTATCTAGATAACACTGACTTTTTTCACTGGGAACAGTAGAATTGCAACTGTTTTTGTATTTATCTTTTATATTTATACTTTTTCTGTTCTTGTGACGTTTGTCTTGCCATTGTTTTTGTTGTACCAGTGTCATGAGATTTTAAAAGTCCATCACCTTGCTGTTTACTGTTATCCTAATACTGGTCTTGATATCTCTGAATGCCTTATAGGCATTATCTTCTTGGCATAGGACTGCTCCCAGAAAAATGGAACAGTCATGTCATGGTTGAATACAGGTTTCAGTTCCTTAGTTTCGATGAGTTGGCAAACAATAGCCCTTTGCAAATTGAGATGCATAATTTAATTCAAAACATATCTTCTGTAGAATTGGCATGTACTGTGTAAGTACTGCAGTTGATAATCTTCCGGAAGACAATTCTAGTGACTCTATGGATGTGTGTATTAACACTGTCACCATTCGTCTACTGAATAGCGCCATTTTATGCATGTAGTCCTATTGCTTTTAATTGAATAATTTGATGAATGGGGAGGGAAAGAGCTTTCTTCAGGGGGACTAAGATGGCGCCATCAAGAACATGGATTAAGCAATGGTGCTTCAGGGAGGAGTATTAGACCTTAATATTAATGTTACTGCCCCCAAGATAAGTATCTTAAGCTAAATTCTCAAAGGTTTGCAAAGGGTTTAACCACACATGCCATTCAAATCAAGGGGAGTCACAGAGCTAAAACCCCATGTAATGTTTTGAGAATGTATCTCCTGGGTGTTAATTTCATCATCTAAAATATATAACATAATGGGTAGTTGCTGCATGAATACAAAGTTTTAAGTCCCTCTAGGGGCTCTGCTAACAGCACAAACCATGAGAGTGTATCTGAGTTGTTTATGAACAGAAGCAGAGTCCCAAGAGTGATACGCAGCTATAAATTCACTCCAGTCTGTGCCTATCTATTGTTGTTTGTAATAACAGAGAGCAGTTTTCCTCTAAAATGACTTCCTTTAAGAGCTTTAACTGAGGAGCTCTGCTTGAAAAGCAGTTCTGGTAGCTGAGGAGCTTTGCTGGAGAAAAGACTCCATTTTCTCTATCAGTGTTTGTGTAGTTTATCACACTTTCATTTTTCACTTATTTAGTCAATTATTTAGTCAGTTATTTAGTCAATTCATGTGACCATGCCATTTATTTGCAAATAACTTTAAGAATGCATTTTATTTACTGGACCTTATTTGATAATAGATATTCTATTAAGCTGATTATATGTTTTGTTAAAATGTACTATTAACACACAAGCTATACTGACATGCTTAAGAGACCTCTTTACATAACCAATATGTTGTGTTGTGTATTTTTTCGCTAAGAAATAAGAGCTGAAAAGCCTAATGAACTTTTGGAGGGTTCAGTTGCATCCTATTTCTGACAGCAAGCCCAGCTTAGGCCCAGTCAAAGCAAAGGAGCATCATATTGGAGAGGACAAATTTGATTTTTCTACAGCAAATTTCTGACAAGAGTTTTTATAAGATCTAATTTGTATTAAAATGATCAAATGTTGCTGTAGCTGTCATATAATGACCTAAATTGTAGCATATTATTACTTTGTGTTATATTTAGATATTTAAAAAGATATTGTATTTATTCGGTGTGTGACAGTATGCATGAATGCCCCTTAAATTCATAACACTGTCTGCCAGGCAGAGCTGTGCAGGAAGGGAAGCCATGGTTTACCTTGGGGCTGTGGACAGGGAGTGGGCAACACTAGCCAGCTTTGTGAAACATCAGACTGAAAAGTTAGTAAACCAAGGACTCTTAGGAGCAATGAAAGCGTATAGTACTCATGACAACACTGGTATATTGGGTCCCTCAGAGATACACACAGGACATTTAATGCATTGCTTCTGTGTTTTGTTAAGAGGCCCTGATCTTTGTTACCCTGCACGGGTTTTGGCTGCTGCCATTTCCTGCGTTTTATAGTATTTTGGGGAGTTATAGTCCTGATGGTATGTTTTACTTGTGGCATATACGACTGTGTATATGACATACAAGACTGTGGACACAGTGTTGTCCAGCATAATTCTTCTGATAAAGCATTTGGATCACCAGCAAATGCTCTCTTGCTCATTTTGTACCCTTTTAGTTTGCTTTAGCTTTGTTGTTTCCTTTCTTTGAAAGGTTACTGAGCAGTACTTCATACACGCTTTGGGTGTGTGAGGAGGTCTCTCCCCAGACAGTCAGAATTGGTACCTCTGAGGTGGGAAGGACTGACTCAAAGTTTCGTACCTTTGAGAAGTGTAGCAGGTGAAGGACACACCCTGAGGCTGCTGGGGCTGAAGAAGGCTGGGTGGCTGTGTGTGACAGTCCTGCCTGCCAGAGGTCTGACAGCACCAGCCTGCTGACTGCCCCTGCTGCATGGGGCTATTTTAGGCTATCAGCCTGCATAAGAAAATGGGGAGGGTAAATTCCCACAGTATATACTTATTAAAATTAAAAAACCAACCAACCAACAACAAAAAAACCCCTGAACAAACAAACAAATAAACCACAACCAAAGCATAAACAAAGAAACAAAAAACAAAACCCACCAAACCTGCAGCATTTTTTGAGATCATTAACTGGGATTATACTGTTTTTCTTTAACAAAGAAATATAGTCATTGAGGCCTTGTCATCAGTAGATAGAGGGGGCTTTAAATTCATTCTAGGTCAGGAGCAATAAGAAACTTGTGTGTTTTACAGTAGATATGATTATATTTGGACTTCAATTTCATCAATACTAGAGTTTTTTTGTAAAATGTATCTCTGCAGTAATTCTTGAAGTTCATTTAAGTTATGATTCTGTGAAGTTACTAGTTATCAGAACAAACTTTCTGTTACTGTGAAGCTGCAGAGTAGGAAGCAACTCATAAACACTTCTGTTCATGTTTTCTGGCAGTTGGTTTAGAAAACTAACTGGAAAGGGTTCCATTATCTCCCTGTTATTTCTTAAAGAAATGTTATTCCATTGAAATAAGAAAGTGGGCCTAAAGCATGGTCTTTTTAAAAACTTGTTTTGGACTGCTGTGTTTAGTTTGATGGAGAGAGATTTTCCTGAAGAGGCTTCTGTGATAGCACCACAGTTGAGTACATGGTGTAGGTAGCAGCTCTTTTAAGCATGTGACTTTATTGCGCACACAGCAGTCTTTTTTTTTTTTTTTTTTCCTGCTTTCTCCTGTGAAGAACAGGGAATAGAAGAAGTATGAAAAACAGTAATTGAAAAGGGCAAGTTGACATAATACACATTGCAGTCAAAAATACATGCAGCAAAGTTTCATATCTATAGAGATATTCAGACTGTGCAAAATCAGTGGAGTGAAAAATGTGGCAGGTTTTTTCTTTAGTTTTTGAGACCAGAATCCTCCTCTGCAAATTCAAAGTGCCTAAGCAACCAGGACAGGAGCTATTCTTTATGTCTTGGCTCCGTCTTGCCTAGGATCTTACTTTTAAAAATTTTAGCTATTCAAAGGAGGCAGCTCGATCATTCCATCACCAAAGGTGCAGTCAGCAAAAAAACATTCAAGTCAGCTGAAGTCTTCACATTCACTTCAGTGCTTGTTAGATTGGGCTACATGGTGCTGCACATCTTGCCTTTGTCAAACCCCAAAGGCAAATAAATTTCATTAATTTGTAGAAATCACATAATCTTTAATACTTATTTTCAGCTGTGCAGTATTTCTACGTACTCACAGCCTTAATGCTCTATTACTGTGTCCTTACCTGCTGGCTGTTGTAGAGGAAGCCTTTACTGGAGGCCACCACAGAATTTTTAAAATATTTATGTCTTGAGTATATCCACCAGTGGAGTCCAGCTCCCTCATTCCTATGAAACATACTTTAAGTATTTTTTGAAAAATAAATAATGTGATAATAGAAAACATCGGTGGGTAACAATATTATGTTATAATACAAAAACTAATCAAAGAGCAAAGTTATCCTTGTTTTTTCAGTAGCACCATGTTTGGATGAAAGGTGTGCATTTAACAAGAGAGTTAAGACTGCAGTCTCTCCTGATACTGAAAGCAGCAGTAGGAGCACCCAGCCACGCTGCTGCCTGCGGAAAATAAAGCCCCAGTCTGCAGCGTGGGGGGGGTTAGGAAGGAAGCAGCACTTGCCCAAACCTGCACCTGGGCTGTTCAGTATGGAATGGGGTTTAGCGGTCGTGTTCTGTACTTTTACGTAACCATGAAAAGCAGTTTTGTGTTTCTTCTTTAAAAAAAAAAAAAAAAAAGTCCTTCAGTGTCTTCAGGGTGTGACGGAGGAAGTGTCTGCTCAGTTCCTATGAACTCCTGCAAAGTTTGGGAACTGGGCAGAGCAAATAAATTGGGTCCTGGGGTCGATGACTGTAAGACCTGTGAAGCCAAAGCTGTGCAATTGATGTGTGACACTGAGAGTTCATCTCTAAACCACTGCATTCAGATTTACTTCTCTTAATTTAGGCCATTAGCATAGTGAGAAAGGTTAAGCTGACTATTATGAATAGCACATCTCAAGAACATGTGTTCCAACCGCTATTTGAAAGTCTACAAAATGTGGCTTAAAGGAGCCAATTCATAAAATATTATTTGGTCTGTTTCCATGGGACTCTTGAAGTATTTCCCACTGATAACCATTCTTTGTTTACAGTTTCTAAGACAGTTTTCACTCTCTTGGAGTTCTTCCACAGTCCTTTGTGCTCCTATTTTTAAATAAGCTTCCCACACACACACTGTTTTTTTCCTTTTCTTGAAGGAAAACTCCTTTTGAAAATCTGGGAGGAGACAACAGGAGAAGTTTGCATCTCTCAGCATACAGTGACTTCTGACCCTAAAAAAGAAAAAAAAAAATTAAAAAATAATGATTACTTTTAATTAGTTTTTTTTTCGAATTTTGCTGGCTATTGCGTGATAACCTTTGTTATGCACAAACAATTTACTGTTGAGTTGGTTAATGAAAGCTTCCAGTAGTATTCAGTACAGTGACAGTACAGTGATTGGCATGAAGCAGGAAATGAGATTGTACAGCAGAACTAAAAAGTGGCACAGCATATGCCAATATTCAGTCGTTTGGTTCATCAGACAGAAAAAAATATTGTTCTGCTCTACTGCTCATTTCTTTCACATGACACTAAAATCTTAAAGGTAAAAAACTCTGGTTTTTGTTTTGTCTTGAACAGACATAGTGCATGTCATTAATAATGTTAATAAAGTTAGAATCTAGATGGGTATATAAAAAAATGACAGAAAGGGAATTTTTGAGAAATGTATCTAAGCATGGGAGCTCATTTCTGCAACAGGAACTTGTTCTGGAAGTAAATAGTCTGAGGTATTTCTATAATTTTGTAACTGACTGACTAGAAAAGTTGTGTTTGAGAAAAATTATAGGTTTTGTCCAGCAGTATATAAATAATGACTCATAGCATTCTACGACCTCCGCGATACAATTTTTATTTCTACTTATACAATCTTTTTACTGTAAAGAAAGTATCTAATATGCAATTATACTTTGCACATAAAATACGTTAAAAATTGCACATCTAAAAATTATACTTTTTAAAGATCTCTCTTGCCTTGTTTTCTTAATTTTTACCAAAAGGGCACAAAGTTTTACCCCAAATATGTTATTTCCTGCTTATGTGTTGACTATTAGGACTTGACGTCTCCTGGGTAAATAACATTTTGTATGGTTGTCATCTGATATAAAGGCAGATAGTAGTTATAGTTAGAAATGGCTGCCTGCCATTCTGTTTAAAAGAAGAACTTGTGTGATTTTTTCTAAAGGGCTTAAAATCCACATTGAACCAACCTCTAAGGCTGGCAGCATCAGTATAGAAAAGAGAAACCAAGTAGGTTTATTTAACAGTTTAATCTGCCTAAAATGTGTGTGTCCAATTGTCCATCCCCTTGGAATGAAAATGCTCAGAAAACAGATTCTGAATTTATTCTGAGTTTATCATCGAGATTCTGCACATCCCTTAAAACCTATTTAAGCTAAAAAATAGCAGGAATGAAAGCAAAGTTTGATCTGATTAAAGATGCCAAAGGTTTAGATTTTCCCATGAGGAGTACTAGAATCTACCTTGATTTGCTAACTAGTGTTCTGTATTCTCTTCTTTTATACAGAAATTATCTTAAATATGCATAAGAGGTGATAAAAAATAAGTTTGTGATAAGGTAGACATTTGAAGAGGACAAAATTTCAAGGTTTCTAGTATTAATATTTATACAGAATTAAGTCTGCCTTGCAATTTTTACCCATTTTAAGATTTACTGCACACTTCCCTTCCCTAGTTCTTCTGGAACAAAAAGAAAATCATTTTATTTGTCAGTGATCATTTTCCCACATTGAACAGTATCTCACTCTGTGAAATTGTCATATTGAAATTAGAATCTAGCCTGAAAAATATGCAGTGAGAGCAAACCTGGGAAAATCTATTTTTATACTTATTCTAATCAGCTAAAGAAGTATGACTTAATCTGTGATCTATTGATCATGGGCAGCCCAGTTCATAAGCAACAAATTCAGTGTATGATTGTGCTTACAAAATTTAACCCCATTTTTGCAAGGAAACAAACTGTGGTGGAAATGGAAGTAATCAATTAATAGTCAAAGTTTAGGCTAATCTTCACTTGGCTGTAAATTAAGACCATTGTATAAAACAGTCCAAAGATTTTTGTCACGTAGACTACAAAAACAGTGACCTGAAGTATGCCTACTGTTGAAATGTCTAGATATTGCAATATTATTTAAGAATGAGAAAGAAAAGTCATAAGCTTAAAAAATTGCTCATTATCACAGGACAGTATTTGACTAAATGCTGACAGTTTTTTCTGGTAAATTATTTTTGATTCATAAGTTTTGGTTATGGTCCTGTATTGGTGTAGTAGTTTGGATATCTCGGGATGCCACCACATTAGCATTTCAGTTCAGAAGCACACTTCTGAAGTGAACCTGCCAATTGTTCTCCATGTACTTTGACTTGTTGACAGAGCAGCTGTCATGTCCAAACTGAATGTCTTTTGCATGAAACTAATCAGAGGATGCACTGCAGGAGTAGACTTTATGCCTTCTAGCTTCTAGCTGGCCCTTGGTCCATGTGACCAGTATGACTCAAGTAAAAGAACCCAAAATATACGATGTGTAGGTATTAGGTTCTTACCTCAAACTTCAGTGTCTATAGCTCTGGCTTCCACGATTAGACTGTACTTTGTCTGATTCCGCTTCCATGACTCCAAGTGCACCGTAGATTTGTTCCATGGATGTCTTCCTTCTAGGAACATGAAGGCTGCCAGGAAGGCCACGCTGAAAAAACAACAGATGTAAATTCCCATGGCAGTGTCTGTGAATTGAGTACTTCAGGTTTCTTGTTTCTCTACAGTTTAAGGAATAAAAAGGCAGAAAGTAGGCTTTTATCAGAACAAATTTTGTTTTGATGAAAATTCAGCTTAATAAACAGTTTTGCTGGATCTTTTTTAGCAATCCATCCAGTTATATGTCAAGTTAAATGATACTCGGATACTGTAGTTTCATACTCATTGCACTAACAATAATGGAAAGGCTGGAAGTTGTGTAGAGTTTCCTTTAACTATCTGAGCCTTACCTTGAAGACAGTGATTTGCATGAATTGTCCTGATTTAGTCAGTTCCCTGGCTTTCATAATGGGGGCATATTTGGTTGCTTGGTTACCCATTTGAGATGACTGTATTTTAGATAATCATTGATGGAAACGTTACCCACAAGGTGAGTGAGCAGCATGATGCAGATTTTCAACAGGCCACAAATGTAAAAATAGATCTATGCAAGCAGAAGAGAAATTGTAATAGATATATGTAATTTACATATTTGCTCACACTTACTGAACACGTTTACACACCATTTGTATATGCCACTTTGTTGTTGTTCTTGCATCCTTAAGCTAAAAGAAAGCAGAAATTACAGAAGTGTGTGCTTTAGATCAGCAGGAATGGTGATAATGGATATCCCATAAGATGTTGAGAGGAGAAATCGAGAAGGTGCATAGAGAGATCACACTCTTTTAGCTGATTAGAAATCCGTTTATTCTGAAGTCTGCAGCAGCTGAACCAATCTTTATTTTGTAAGGAAAAGTTAATTTGTTTATAAAACATGAGAAGTGCAGTCTTGAGTATGTGAAATAAGATTCATTAAAATGTTTCTGATGAGAGGTGCCAGCTGTTTGACATGACATGGGGCAGCAGTTTAAGCCTGTTTATAAGTGAAGTCAGCCTGTGCAATACAGTGACATGGAGTGTTTAAATGTCCACATCTGTTTAATTCTTTTGAGGTTTTTTTTTTTTAAGAAAAAATTCCAAATTTTTCAAATCCTATGTTCTCCATACAGATCTGAGTCTTACTGTGCTGAGCACTGTGACAGTATCTAGCATAAGATACTCTTCATTTGAAACATTTTACCATGTGGTGAAGACTAAAGGCACAATAAACAAAATGGATATAAAAGGGAAAATAGGGTAGACATGTTTGTCATTGTCAGCATTTTTAATTTTTGGACAAGAGAGTCACCAGAGTGGGGGGGATAACGGAGCCATGACTACAGGTTAGAATTCTGCAATCATTCCAGAAGATGAAGTTGACAAAGCTTGTTTTCCTGCAGTTCTAAATATTCAAAAATATACATTATTCCCCAAATTATCGGAATTTTGCTGGTTATATATTTTGCTGGTTAGATATAAATTGCAATCCAGCTTCTGAGCTTTTAGGGTATACTCTGATTGTTTTCAAGCCTTGTCTCATAACTACAAGAGCTAATAACTTCACGTTTGGCTTTTTTCTTCAGGGGTTTAGGATTTTATTTTTGTTTTTAAGAAAGTAGAGGGTTTTATTTAATCACTTGTCTCCAGGATCTTGCGATTTTAGAAAAGAACTACATACTGCAGACCTGGCAGTCAGAAACTGGAATTTAACAACACAGAGTTCAATTATCCAAAAATCTATGCAAAAATATTCTGGAAGAGGATGAAGAGTCAAATTCTAAGGATAGCCTTATGTAGTATGATATGTGAGGTAATAGTATTAGATCAAAATTGGGATGTATATCCCTTTGAGCACAAACTTCTTGAACTGTAGCTAATTCAGATGTGTAAAGTCTGATTTTGTCACCCACTGGGACTGAGTGATTTCTTGTTGGCAATGTCTGGATAGTTTATGTCCACATTCCATTTCAGGAAGGGATGAAAATGGAAGGTGATATAAATTGGAGCTGAATCTGGCCAGCACAATTCATCATCTTCCAATATGCCTGAATCTTTGTGACCTACTTCTGTTATGTTATTCTTTTTTTCTTTCTTGTTTAAAAACATGTAATAATCTACTCTCCTTGATGGCATGTGATACCTTGTTTTCCTGTCAGTCTGTACCAAGGTAGGAAGAGATTTCTGTTAAAAACACATCTCTAGTCATTAGAAACCCTACTGCCATATAGCAGCTATTTAGTGTTTTAACTGCAGTAGTACTTCTGCCTTATGGGTCTTTGTATTGATTTTCCTTGTGGGGAAATTTAACCCCATCATTCAAGAGTAAATAGTGGAATCAGCTGTTTACAGAGTGAATGAACAACTTTCCTAACATTAGAAAGGGCAGCATGTGTTGTGGCTGGCCTCCTACTTTTATTGACGCAGTTTTGGAGAGTGGTGGCTTTTATGTGCAGATATCAGGGCCAGCAAATAAAATGACTTTGCAAGTGCATCTAACATGCTTTGCATTATTACATGACCTGGAGTATAGAGACTGTATTGGGTAGTGCTGCCACTGGCACAGGTGACAGCCCTGTTCCTAGGAAAGAGAGTTTGGTTATAACCGTGTGTGCATGGACAAAAGTAGTATGTTCATCTTTACTCTTATTTACAATGCAGACTTCTGATGTGTAATTTTGAATCAGTTCTTGTTATTGTATTATCATTACATAGCTAATCCAGCTCCACAAGTTAGATTTTTTTTTTTTTTCCCCCCCAAATATTCCTCATGGGTTCTTCTCTGTTTCCAAAAGCAGCAGTAAAATCCTCATTGACCTTAGTGGAAGAAAAGGTGGACTAATGTCAAGTGCTTGCTCTTTTCTAAAGACTGTCTTTGTGAATCAGTAGAGTGGCAGACTTCTGCAGTGATAGAATAGTGATAATCTGTTTACCAAACGAGGAGATACAGAGGACAGCAAACCCGAAATCACATACTTTTAGTTCAGCAAATTCCCACTAATTATGGTGGAGCCACACTTTGCTCACGCTTCATAGAGATAGGTTGCTCCTACTTCGGTGCTTAGGTATTGGAGATAACCTATATGCAGGCTTCCAAGTTTTAAATATTTTGCCTTTTTGTATTGTAGCAGAACATTTAACAGATGTCATTTGTTTTCCATACCAGTGTAGGAACAAACATATACCATCAATTTTAGTAAGAGAATATTAGTATAATTTATATATGTGTGATATTAGATGGAGTGGGGGTTTTTTTAGCAAAAGCACACTTCACTTTTGCCTTAAACTCTTATCTGATTTTAAAGCCTGAATTTACCCATCATTCAAGTCATCATGGAAGAGACTTTACCTGCGATTTTAGTCCTTTGGGCTGTATAAAAATAGGATTATAGAACATCTGGCTGCACAGTAGGAATATTTCACTCTGAAGTACAAAAATAAAACTACAGAAGATAAAGAGAAAAACATTCCTGGCAAGAAATTACCCTTTCTTTATGTTTCTTGTATCCGTCAAGCACTAGCATCTTAGAGATGGAAGGCAAGGAGACAACGAAAGAAAAATGGAGAGAATTAAACAGCCACATCATATCATTAATACTTCGGCAGTTTTGACAGCCATGAGTAGCAATGAAAAACACTGCTGTTTCTAAGTCTGCAATCAATAGAGAACTCGGCAGGTTCTCAAAGTCAGGCCCTTGGTTCAAATTCACAGAAAATGAGCATCCCACACTGTTACTGGATGATGTTGTACTTCACAGCAGAAAATTAAAATGATCAAATGTGTTTATGAATTAATCCCCAAAGAATGTATTTTTTTTAAATCTATGACTAGAACTGAGGGTTTTTAAAAGAAAAATTACACATTTTTTTAAAAAAAAAGTCTGACTTTCAGGAGTCATTTGTTCACATCTTCTTTAGTAATTTTCTGCATATCAGTTAAAGACCCAAAGGGAGCATATACTGAAGCTGAACAAATGTTTTTACTCTCTTATTTCTATCTTTTGCTAATCATAAAGATATTGCAAAGATCTTTAGTCTACTGTGTTTTCATTAACACCTCATCAATCCAAGAGTAACTTGTCATGACAGTTGTTGATAGCATAAAATAGTAACTAATGTCTTGGATATTACTTAAATATTAGTTATATGGCAACGAAGCAAAGAGCCATGTTAATCATTACAAAAATCATAGCTTAATTCCAAGATAAAAAGCACTATAAACATGTGAAATATTTTAAAACTTTTAATACCCATTTGAATTAAATGAGTGGTATTTTTATATGGTGAATAAAAAGTATTTATCAGATATACAAAGAGATAGCTAGATAATATATTACGTAATTAGGAAGGTATTTTGTGCCAGAGTTGCACAAAAATCTGGTCAAGAAAGATGAACTTAGAAATGAGATGTACTTAAGATAAAATAGCCTAACAATATCACATAACAAAACCACTGAATATGCCATGATTTAAATAATTTATTTAAAAAAAAAAAAAAAGGCCAATTCAGTTTAGGAAAAAAAAACAAACAAAGAAAACCTACCAAAAAAGAAAAAAAAAAGCCACAGTGCAAAACCCCCAAGTACCCTTTTTACTCATGTATCTGTGAAGCTGAGCTCCACAGCCCAGGCTGAAGACATGTTGGCTTGAGGAATGAGAGCAATTCAGGCATTAGCTCCCCAGTACATATTTTCTTGCCTGTTGGGATGACATTCACCACCTTTAGCCAGTACATGTATTTAAACTTCACTTTCTGAAGCTTCACTTGCAGATACGCCACTGGTCATTGCTGTTTCCCCCGGCTGGTTTTTTGGCGCTTCTGCTGTCCATGTAGCAAAGAGAATGAAATGCTGTAACTCAGTCTGATAACACACGGCAGCTCTTTTTCTAGTAGAAGTCAGTATTTTCTATGCTAAGGAACTGCAAAAGTTCAGTATTAGATGACCATTTGCTCTGAGTTTGCTAATAGTCCAGAGACTATGATCAATTATTACTTTTGTTTTAAATTTGAATCAAGGGAGATTTGAAGCTATCAGCAGGCCTTTATGTGGTGTTCTTCAGTGCCTTCATTTTTAGTAAGTGGGAAGCTGAAGCTGGGGTCTATCATGTTCCTCTGTTGTTTAATGTCCTCTGTCTTCAGGGAAGGAGGAATGTGTTTCCCAGTTTTCTGTTGACAGCACTAATATCTATTAAACATTTCAATTAAATAAATTGAAGCAGTCCAGCACTTGCCTCTTATATGACTGATGACAAGCTTTTGGCTCACAACCACTGCCATTTGACAAAATGAGACCCACTACTTCTTAGAACAGAAATCTCCAGGAGCTTGGTGTTCAGCTTTCCTGTACTGTTACACTTGCTGCCTTACAGCAACTGCTTGGGCATAATTCAGCCTAATAAGGAGGTTGCAGAGAACTTCATCAGAACCAGTGTTCCTCGTTGAATAGTGATGCTTCAGTAGCACAAGATGAGACTTCAGCAAAATGTCTTACTCATTTTAGGCAAGCCACCATTATTCCTAGAATAGATAGGATCTTTTAGAATTATAAGGACTTTTATGTAATTTCTTTCAAATTGTTTGACACCTTTACAATATATTAAAGACTTGCTAAGGAAAGACAATAATAATTTGTAATAGATGTAATATCTTCTCAGCAAATTTCCTTCCCATATATTTTAATTTTCCATGATGTTTCACCCACACTACTTATCAAAATCTAAAACTGCTGTTGTGATTTTAAATTCTTTTCAATTGAAGTTGAAAAGGTAGATTTTTCTTCAATACTAAAAGATGGCAATTATCTTGAAGCAAGGTTCAGACTGGATCTTGCTGATTATTACAGCGATCAGACTGCATTTTAATGCAAGCATAAAAGCATATTAGAACACACTTTGGATTTTACTTATGTCTTAAAACATACTAAATAAGAAACAGAAAAGTGTCTTTTTTAACCTGGGCAGTTTTCATTATTAAACTTTTGCTTGTTAGAGTCAGTAGAAGTCTTAAATTAGTTACTGTTCACTTTGGTCTGGATGTGTGTGTAAATATGTATCACACCAGAAGGGTTGCTACATCAATACAGTGATGAAAAAATATTTTGCTGTTTTTTCACTTATTCTCTCTATATTAATTATTTTCTATAGTAAATATCATCATAATCTTACATGTTCTAATACTAATGACTTTTCTGCGAGGGAAGGCTCTGTGGAACAGGTGAGAGCAAAGCCATTTCTCAGTTGAATGCTCTTGTACCTGCTAAGCTACTCTATATGAAGGGTATTTATTGTAGGCAGAGATTATTACATAGGATTTTTGTGCAAATTGGTAATTTACAGTGAATGAAAAAATTATTCATTCCACATTAACTGTTAGCTACTTAATATAGACAAGATTTGGATTATTTTTAACTATCTATATTGCAACAGCTCACAGAAGTCTAACTATGATTGGTGTCCAAATGACCTAGATAACTGTGTAAAATTGTAGTAAACTATGATCCTCACTCACAATCACATAAAAGGTAAATGAGTTGTAAAGATAGGTGGGATATAAAGATACCAAATGACCTGTTCAGAGGTATACTGGAAGCATGTGAAATATCCAGTAATAGGATTTTGGGTTCCTGTAATATAGTCCAGTGCTGTAGGCAGGCTCCTCTTTGCCCTAGACACAGACAACATAGCATTCACTTGTGTTGTGTACCCACAGGTTTTTTGCAATGGCCTTCTGGAAAAATGAGCCTTGTGAAAGCACTCTGTCTGCATCTGTCTGTCTGTCCTTCTACCCTAGTAACTTCTGAACCAGTGGGCCAATTTCAGTGAAATTAAGCAAAGACATGGAGAGCTTCAGGGTAAGTTAGTTCTCAGTTCTTCAGATGGGTAAAAGAGAGACTCTGTGACACAGACTGAAAAGTGGTGGAAGGAATTCCTACTCAAAAGACAGAGATCTCTGTTTTGTAAGATCTGTGCTCTAACTTATGGGAGACATCAGTCAGCCGTTGTATCTTACCAAGCAGATAAAAGTTAAAGACACAAATCTGCAGAAAAACAGATTGCCTTAGCTGAAATGCTCAAAACTTCACTTCATTTTTAAAGAAATTGAATGTATATATTATGGACTGTTTCAGCCAGATCCTTGTGCAGCAGCAGAAATGAAGCCCGGGCAAAGATGTACTCTAGGTGACACAGGTCCAACTCTCCCTTATCTTGAGGTAGTGACCAGGGCATAGGTGGTACCACTGTAATGTTGTGTCTAAGGAGAAGTAGAAGTTTCATCTTTTGGAGTTCATGACAGCTCCAAGAAGAGAAACATGTAGAAACATGTAGCATGGAGTAAAGTGAAAAGGACACATGGACTTACCTTAAAAAATTACTCAAAAGCCAGGTAATCCCCAAATGACCAGTCCTGAAGCTCCCATTAAAACAGACATATATAGCCTTCTAGAACAGAGCCACTGTTTCATATTCCTACAGAGAGGAAAAATTCCAATGATGAGGATATATTAAACAACTGATCAGTACTGTAGTGAAATGGTCCTGGGACAAATTCTCACCAACATGCTGAAGTGCACAGGAGTCAAATAAACATTGTCTAGGAGAGGATCTGTCACATAATTTAAAGAACTATAAATTGGAACTGCTTAGTAAAATAACCAAGGAGACTCTTATGCCCAACTTGTGTTCCTGTATTCATTTTTTAGTTTTACAGTTTCTGTATTAATCTAGTTAAGTGAATATCCCAAAGAACTATCTTACTCACTTATAGAAGTAATATTAATAGGGAAGATGTGTGTGACTGAGCAGGTAATAAAAACATGGACTCCAAAGTAGCTTCTTCAAGACAACCATCTAAATTACCATTAACAGCTCCATTTCTATTTTAAGTATTTGTCAAGAAAGGCTTTAGCATCATATAAGTGTGTTCAATTTATTTATTTTTATCTTCTGCTGTTATTTGCAATTAAATTCTAAAGAGAACAGACGTTACTGTTCAAGGGCTGAGTGCTAATCTTGTATTTAAAAGGGCTTTTTTCCCTTGGCAATTGAGTAAGTTCAGCCAGACTTAGGATGCTGTAAAATGTCCAGAGCATCTACTCTATGCCATAGTTTTTGTATAACTCTGCTTTTATGGTTTTTAAACCTAAAAATGACATGTTTTACATCAAAGAAACTGCACAATTCTGGGGTATACAGAATGCTAAAAAGAACTTGCTGCAAAGTTGAATACATGTTGCAGTACTGATACTGCAAATTTGCTAAGTGTTGGGGAAAGATCTGTTTATATATGAAGTGGATATTTCAGTCCCTTGTATTGTTCTTTCTAATCTCTTCACCAAAACTTTTTGTAGTCATATGAGTGCAATGTTTCTAGCCTGGCTGCAATAACCATCACATCAATGGTATATGTGTCTTCCACTGGTCATGTCAGAATCAGTTTATGCATATAGTTACTTTAGCCTTCTCTCCTCTTTTGTCTTCTGTAGAGACACTGTGCTATTATATCTGTGGCCATCCATAATTATGTAAACTGCTGTTTCTAGTTCAGTTGAAGTATCATTAACAGATACTTGGGAAATGCCTAAAAAGTGGTAAATAAGATGATTTGATCTTCCCTGCAGCCCCTTTACAGTTATAGGCTCTTAACCTAACATGGACCTGAGTGGGAAATTTTGAGGGAATTAAGTTGCTGCCAAGAAAGAATATTTGTGATGCACCCACCCCCCATTTCTAAGCAATTTAGATCTGCTAATTTTAGAAGAGTTCTGTGGTATTTGTGTCTGTCTTTTTCTTGAGGCTTTGGTTCTTCAGGGAGTTACTCAATAACAATATTTCTGAATACTGATTGCAGTCTAAACATTTTGGTTAACTTGTGGCATCTCTGAAAGAGTAGGAACAGCCTATAGGCATCATTTACAGAGGGAGAGGAGACAGTGGTACCATCTTTTATTCTCTTCAGAAGAGAAAGGATGGCCTGGTAGCTTAGGAGTGAAGACAGTTATTTTTCATAACATCTGGACTTCAGCATGATTCTGTGACTGTTTAAATGCTTTGTACGGAGACAAGTTCCTTTCAGAGAACAGCTGGAGGAAAAAAAGTTTCATTCATCTGTATTACCCTAACATGAGGTCTCAGCTTGCTTCTAGGTCCTGTCCCAGATCAGGAAAGAAGGGACTTTAAGATGAACTTTCTCCACCCAGCATGACTGCCCTGAGCACTAGCCTAAAGAAAGTAATGGAAGTGCCTGTCTGCACTTCCAGTTTTATGAATGGCACCTAGGCTGTCATGGGAGGCGAGCAAGGCTACCTTAAGAAGTCACACTCTGCCCAACATGCAGTGCAAAGACACATCACCATTCGCAGAAGTGTGTTTTCATTTCTGTCTCTGGTCTGATCCATACGGGGACAGTCCCAGCACAACTGGAACAATTTGTGGGCTGCATTAGTTGCTCTGAGCTTGCTTTTACTCCTGGAACTGAGGACTGTCAGGCCTGCTGACTGCCTGTGGGACATGTGAAAGTTGATGATATGGTGACAGCTCAGAGCTTTGCAGACCTTCTGCTGTGGTTGGTTAGCCCAGCTACAGGGCAGCATTGTATTTAGAAGAGGTGCATGAGTATTCATGTTGAAACTCAGCTGATATCTCTTCTTGTTACAAATATTTATTGTTATTAATGTTGCTAATATTTGTTACAGATATTCTTGTTTAATTCATAAACATAACTGTAAGTTGGGAGTGTAGAAATGCGAGCTGATAAAGCCCTCAGCTGAACATGTTTAGGTTGCAAGCAAACTTTTTTTTTGTTGTGAGGAGATCAGAGATGCAGTAATCCTGTTGTTTCAGAAGCGACGCCAGATCCCTAGATAATGTCTGCCCACATGAAATCCGAGATGCATCTGAGCAGGATAACAACAAAGTGCAGCAGAGATAAAGAACTGACGTGGTTTGAAAGGGCTATCCAGTATCATTTTCTAAAAGACTGGATAACATTAGCTTCAAGTCAAACACGAAAGATAGCAATCTTTTTTTTTTTTTTTTAAAGAGGTGACCATGTGTTTAATAGCTGATCAATTTGCTACAATACAAAGAATTAGTAGGAGGAAATTAGGAAAAGTCAAGAAGCTTTGTTGGCTAATCCATGTCCTTTCTGTGTGCCTTTCTAATTCAGATCTCCATTTTATATTACTCTTTATTTCCAGTTTGTTGCTCTTTACTGTGCTGTTACCTTTATTTCAATATCATTAATTCATTTTGATCTTGAGCACAGTTGGTTGCAAACTGCTCTGTCTCTGTTACAAATTGATTTGTCCTTTAAAAAAAAGGGGAGACAGACAGAAATGTCAAACTTGTTTCACAACGGAAATGTTGAACATAAGAGTTGGCTCCAATACAGTGTCCACCCAGTGGTTCTATGAATAAGTGTTTATAGATTGTACTGAGCTTTCTAGCCAACTCCTAGTGTCTCCTATAATTGCTACTGTAGGAAACAAAAATGTTCGTCTGAAAAACCAAACTCTTCATCTGAGCTGTGTAAAGCTTTTATTCTATTTTATGTGTAGTTTACTAAAGGACAATAAACATATGCGTTTAAAGAATACAGAAATACGAGATTGACTCAATGCAGATTTCCTTCCAATTCCAGTGATGGTTGACAATAACACTCTGGTTTACTTGACTTCTTTTAGGGCCCTTTCTGTTTTTCAGTATTTTGGTGAGGATTGGAAGGGGTGGTCCATATATCAGTCTTGGTGTTTTGTGGGTTTGAGGTCATCTTTTTCTTTTTTTAAAAATGTTCTGGGCTTATTTGGTGAAATTCTTGGTTTTACTCAAACACTTTGTATCATCCTCTCTGTGTCTACATGCATTCTTTCCACTGTTTCTCCTGTTGGTTAAAAAGGTAGAGGAGATTATTTCAAAGGAAATGGAAAAAAAAAATCAGAGAAAAATTGTAACAGTATTGACAAAAGCAAGTATTTGCAGCAGGCAAAGTAGCCAGAAACAGCTATGAAAGGTCTATCTGATAGGCATTAGAAGAATGTCCAAAAGCACATACTTGTGTCTAGCATACAGGATCATGCAAGTGATGAAATTTATTATTATTTTTTTGCCATCCACATTAAGCAGCTGCACATGAATTAGTCTGTATTGCTTTAGTTGATTGATACTGGTAATTGCCCTTTGACTCTATTAATATGGGACATATGCTACATCTTTCACTAGCTCAAAGTTTTAATCTCTGTAAGTAAAACAGTTACTAAATGGTACACAGACAAGAGTCATTAAAAACTCTGAAATATATGCTGTAGAAGCTGGCATTGTTCTACAGTGCCACTCTGCTGCTGCTTCTAAATAAGATGGGTCCCATCTAAACACACAAAATTCTATACAGTAAAAAGAGGGGAAAAAATAAGGAAAAATTGTATACCACCTGCTGATGTGTGAATTGGATAGCAATGCAGGAAACGACATGTGTTAAATTACTCTGATGATAGAAGGAAGAAAAGTTAGAAAGTGAATGATTTATTTTAAAGCACTGAATTAGAACATAGCATGTGTTCAATTTGAAATACAAAAGCTGAATTCAATATACTATTGGCCACTGACATTTAAAGTTTGAACAAATGCAATGGTCCTAAAATTTAGAGGTGAATACTGAGAGCCTACTGTTACAATGTATGCAAAGGATTAAAGATTATACTTTATTAAATTTGAATCACAAGTCTGAAAGCCTTTCAGCCTTAAAGGAGTATGTGTGCCTGGATGAGTGTACTTGTACATATGAAATACAATCAGATTTTTCTAAAGCTCCATGGACAATGCACTTGTGGTTTCAGATGCCAAGTGTCAGATACAAATCTTTGCGCTATACTTTTTATACACAGGAAAGGTAGATTTTTAACTTTGCCATTTGATTGTGCTATTCAGCACAAAAACTGGAAGGAGAATTCCAGAAGCTAATATACTTATTCAAGTAATTAATTCCCTCTATTTATATGATCCTTTAATTGAGTCATATTGCTGTGTATCCAAAATGTCAAACTCCTGTTTTATATTAGAAATATTAATTGCAAAACTTGGCAGCTTCTGATATCACGTCACTAAAGGAGGCAGTTTTGGTCATAGAGAAACCTCTCTTCAAAGTCTGTTTGCTAAGAATTTGTTATGGTGTGATTTTAGGGGTGAGGGGGGTGGTGGGATGACACATGACAAAAACAGAAGTTTAAACCAGGACTTGCTGAAGAAGAATGCATTTAGTGGACAGACAGCCCCAAAGGTTCTTTCAAGAATGAGGGAAGCTTTGGCTTAAAGGCTACTCTGACTCAGGTCTGAACTGACGACCGAATTGGATAAAAAATTAGTAACAAACCTTGTAAAAATAGAAAAAAAATATAGTAATCCATATGAGGAAGTCATGAAACAGAAAATTGAAATGGAAAGGTAGAGTTATCAGAAGAAAAGATACAGTTCATATAGCTACAAAAATAGGTAAACTAGGACAGCTCTCATCCCAGCTGTACTTTTGACCTGTTAGTAGACAGAGGTGGCAAGATCACCACCAAAATGACAAAGACTGAAGTGTGTATTTACTATTTATTTTCTGTACTGGGAAGGATGCAAGATAATGTACTTTGATTACATGAAGAAAGCAAATAGTTTGATGTCACTTAGTAAGCAAGGAATATATTAACCACCATTTAGGTCTAAACAATTTATACAACATCTGTGGATCTGCTATTTGAATGCTCTATCCAGTTCAGAGGCCCAAATTTGTA
Organism: Strix aluco; assembly: GCF_031877795.1. NCBI lineage: Eukaryota > Metazoa > Chordata > Aves > Strigiformes > Strigidae > Strix > Strix aluco. Next base: position 23,692,600 of record NC_133942.1, on the reverse strand, counting down.
AGTGATGCTGATAAATCAAGGAAGGTTCTGAAAAGAAAGATAAGTTGATTATAGTGTTTCCTCTCCATGAGAAAGACTTTATTCTGTGTAGTTATTTCATCCAGGAGGTAAAATCATAACAAGAATCATCAGTTGGAAACTGAAACATAATAAATTCAAATGAGAAATCAAACAGAAGGTGAACAGTGGTGCTGATTAACCTTGAACAAACTCAAGGGAATGTGGAGGTTTTCCAGCTCTCAATAGACTGAGGTCGGGACTAGGTGCCTTTTTGGAAGGTTACACACAAGATTTTAAGCTCAATACTGGAGGAACTAATGAAATGTAATGAATGACCTGTGGTATATAAGAGGCCTCATGAATGCCTCTGACTTCAAATGTTCAAATTTATTGATCTTGGAGGGGTGAGGGAAGTTGAAACTCTGTATTAGTCCCTGTAAGACAGTGGGCCAAAGCCAAGATCTCAGCCATCAAGACAAAAGCCTGGTTATGCATGCTCTGTTGAAGGGCGGCAGCGGGGGAGGCTGACACAGGGGCTTGGGGGATGGCAGCCCAGGGGCAGTGCTGTGCCAAGCTGGCACTGCAAGGACAATAAGCAGCTGGCATTTTGAGGTGTGATCTTCAGAAGCCTTTCTCTTAGGGGCTGTCCCTCAGGGTTGCTCCTGCTCTCCTCCAACTGCAGCTCTCAGCATACTGAGAGAGCTTCTCTTCTTATGCATAGTCAGAGTTGTGGAAAACTTTAAAACAAACATCTGCCAGCAACACATCATTTCCTGTGCTTGTCCTAGCCATGAATTTTTTACATTGCTCTGCCTTCCCTCTTGCACATTGCTAATCTCTGATCATGCTTCTGTCTCCCCTTTTATTCACTGGAGTCCAGGTTAGCTTTAATGTAGAGACCAGTTTGCACTACTGAACAGTGCGCCTTTTTGTTCTTTCTTTTTTTTCTGAACTGTATGGAAAGACTAGGTCAAGTTGTTACTCCTGCACTGGCTAGTTATGCTCAGTATGTGACATTCCTCTACAGTTGTTCTGATTATGCCACGTCCTACTTCATTCCTCAGACTGTGTGTAGAGCCAGATTTGCAATAGTCTCTTTTTCCTATGCCTTGTTTTATTCAGACAAGCAGATCTGCCCATCTTTTTAGACGGTAAGTACTGACATATCTAGAGCACTAGTAATCGGGGCTTTTTACTGCTGTCAGCAGCTAGTATCATCTAACACTGTTGTGGTTTGCACCCAGCAATAAGAAAGTGAGGAAACCACAGAAATACAGCTGTGTTCCAAGTAATTCTTGTTTACTACAGTGTATAAACATGCATGGCTTTTCTATTTAGATATGCTGTTTCTCTCTCCAGTTTTCTGGTAGTTTCTACCACAGATCACAGAAAGAGCACTTTGAATTGTGTAAATAAAACTGATTTTTCCATTCTAGCATATGAAATGTTCCAAATCAATACATATATAAATATATTTTTGCAGGGTTTTTTTAATGCCAAAATTAAATGTTTTGAGGCTTTTGTACAAAAAAGTTTGGAAATAAACAGGAATCTTTGACTGGATTCCAGTTCTTCTGGCAAAGTGGTAAAGAAGGTACTCTCCACCCAGTTGAGCTCAGTGATTTGATGCTTAACCCACAAAACAGAAGGAAAATACATTCAAACAGACTGTGAAATTCTATTTACACAGATACTAGGAGCAAGTCTGGGATGGGTAGGAGGGATTTTGGTTTTGGTTTTTTCCTTTTCTTCTCCTCAGTAGCTTGTATCTGAGAAGGAAAGATGGATTGATAGTGAGAGAATGGTGTGCTGAGGAATGCATTGCCCTCTGAAGTATTGCACTCTTAGCATGAGAAATTGTAAAGGCTGTTTAATAGACTGAAGGAAATGGGAAGCACATAAAGGAATAAACGATTGAGAAGCAGGTATACCGGTGCTGTCCCAGGGAGATGGAAAAGCAAATTGTAATTTTGATACCACTACAAAATTATTGAAATATCGGCTCCAGAAACAGTAGTGGGTTTGGTGGTGCTTTGTAGTTTGGGTTTTGGTTTGGTTTGTGGGGTTTTCTGGGGGTGAGTGGAGTACAGAAAATATGAGAAGTTTGTGAATCATTCAGACGTTAATGTTAATCCACTGGTTGTACTGATGGTTTGAAAAAACGTACTACATGTGGAGGCTTTTATCGAAAAGGTGATGTTCTTGCTGCCTACAAAATGTCCGTTTCCTTTTGTTAGTGGCAGAACATGTAGGGTCCTGCATTACAATACTCAGCTCAGGAGGGGGCCTGTGCATCTTAATTTTTTTTAGTACTGTAATGATCCAGTCTGAGATAGCTATTCATGTTTAGCAATTCTGATTTAATTTACAACTCAGCTAGAATATAATTATTTTCTGATTATACTTTAGATTTTGCGATAACAGACAGATTGGTTTTGAAGTTTGTAGGAAGAGGAAAGACTCATAACTTTTTGTAGTTAACATTTATTTCCAGAAAACTGTTTTTTCTGCTAATGCAGAGTAGGTGATGAATTTTTCTGAGATTTATCCTAATGTCAGAATTGTTTCCAAGCTGAAGATAGGTAAGGGTTAATGGATTTCTTTATTACAAATTTTAAATCCTAATGCTCGCACAGAAGAGTTCTGTTATTTTGTATTGATGACTGAAAGATTTGCAAATTACCTAGTAAATATGATTAGAAAAACCACAAAACTATGCATCATAAAGGTCAGTGCATTCATTGTCTGACACTGCATAGGATTTGAATATTTATTATAAAACTACTGCATTAGCAAACATAGAAAATAAAGACTTACGCAACATCAGTTTAGCACCATGTTTCTACTTGAAGCAGTTGTTAGATTCCTGTACTTCTACTAGCGCGTATGTTGCGTGGTTTTTCTCTTGCGTACTTGCCAGCAGTATCCCTGAGGGACACATTCAGCCTTAGGGACTTTCTGTATCACACAGGAAATGTAAAAGACCAAGCATGCCTCCTGTGTGTTGGCAGCTCTCACCTGTCTCCTTGTCCAGGTCTTTTATGGCCTGTGTCAGGACCCTGAAAACTCCATTGCTCTGCCATGCATCTTCTCTCTCTTAATCACCATTAATTTCATATATTTAATATATTCAGTTCCTTTTTTTTTTTCTTTGTAAATCTCATTAGCTATGTGATAGTATTACCAAGGCCACAAGCCTTGTTCTTTCAAAATGGCTGTACCCATTCAAAGCAGATGCTCTATGTATCTCTGGTTCTTGGGAGGAACATGTATCCCTCGTGGCTGAATAGCACATTTATCTGCTAGGCAGGAGACATCAGACAAAATACTAGGACTCCCCCACTCATTTCTCAGGAGTCAAAGGTACAAGCACAGGCTTATTATCTTATGAAAAGCCTGCATCTGCTCTGGCATACCGTGCATCAGTATGGCCCAAAAATTTTCATCAGAGGAGGTGAAGAACAGATGGATTTTCAGAGACAGACCCTTCTGAAGTATTCCTCTTCCGGGGCACAATTCCCCTCCTCACACTCTGATCCTACTGCTGTGTCTCCATCCCAAATCGTTCCTGGGGCTGGTGCACGCTGCAGTGCTGGGAACTGTTGCTGCAGCTCCTGCTCTGAAGCAGCAACTGCTGCTGGCACAAATTCTCGAGATAGCATAGACTCTTACAGAGTTAATTCATCATTGCAATCATATTCCACATTAGCCTGCAGAAATGAGGAATCACAACACTGGCAGACGTGTTCCCAGCTCAAAAACCTGATTTCATGCTGCTCTTCAGGCTTAGTCTTGCTTTCGATGCCAGGGTGGCAAGTCCTGGACTAGCATATTCCTATACTGCCCGGGAACCGATGGTGCTTCCCCAGCCTTGTACGCCCTCTCCGTCTGCTCTCTGTCACAGCTGTCTTGACGATGCCCACATGCACCAAGAGCAGTGAGTTCCCTGTTGCACTTATAAGTGAACTCTTTTTGACAGCTATCACTGACAAAAAAAAAAAAAAAAAAAGATGGGGAGATTGCTATAATGTAGCTTTAATTTTTTCTCCTTTAAACTGGTACAGCTTCTGTATTTACTGATGGAGTCGCAGTACACAGGACAAGAGGCAGCAGAGTCGCTCACTGGGGGCTTGTTCATCTCAGTACCTCTAATAACAGTGAAGCTCCCTGACCTGCAAGGTCTTAGGAGACTGTGAAGCCTCTAAAACTGATGCTGGGTTTGGTGAAGAGGTGCTCCTGTCACTGTGTGGACAGCTTTATACCTTTCTAATTACCAGTACTAGAATATGTGTGTGGATAGTTATTCAAGAGCTAGGGCACAGTTATTTATAATAACTTGTAATTTCTGCAAGAGGTATTGACTGCAGGCATGTAGCTTGGGGTCTTTGGCACATGAAAGTTCTGCAGCTGAAAATAGAAGTAGGTTGACAGAGGCATTGGTCATGTATTTCACCCTTGGTCCTCTCAGGGAAAAAAAACCAACCAAGTGAAACCTTGGGGTATGATTAGCCAAATGTCTCTGTGTTCCAGTACGAGACTCATGCATGTATATTTAAATAACAGCATGGTAAGAGTAGCTTGTCATTTTAAAGCTTTTCTTTAAGCAGGGAAAAAGAGACATTGGGGGGGGAATGATTCTTTTATATCAATAAATATCTGAGTTACCTGAGGCACGTGTTTCCTGTGGTTTGGGTCACTGAAGAAATTTTAATTACACCACTGGATTGGGTGCAGGTGGCAAAGTGCTGGCAGCTGGGGGGTGGGTGGGGCAGGCGGGGCTGCCCCGTGCCGGACACAGCCGGTTCCAGCCGGTTCCCCCACAGCCCCACCACAGGCCACAGCTGGGCCCCTCAGAGAAGCTGGTGGCGCCTCTGTGGAAACGTAGTTAAGAGCGGGCAAACCCCCACACAGGTGGTGAGGTGTGAGGAGAAAAGTGTGAGGAACAGCCCTGCTAGCACCCAGGTCAGAGAAGAAGCAAGTGGGTGGAAGGTGTTTTAGTCTTTGTTTCTTACAACCCAACTCTATTTTAATTAGCAACAAATTAAATTAATTTTCCTCAAGTTGAGTCTGTTCTGCCTGGGATGGTAATTGGTAAGTAACGTTCCTGTCTTTACCTCAAACCGTGAGCTTTTTCATCTTCTTTTCTCCCCTGTCCTGTTGAGGTGGGTTGAGGTGAGAGAGCGGCTGGGTGGCAGCTGGGCAAGGTCAGCCCACCACAAGTGTTTTGATGTAGGGCTCTAAAATGTTCTGACTTTGCATCAAAATATGTCCATGGTTTCTACTGACAGTACAAAGAGTGTTTGGGTTTTATGACTTCATCCAAAGCAACACAAGAGGAAAATGAATACAACTGGAAAATCCTTATGCTGCTGAACTGTTTTGGGGTGAGGGATCACAAAAGGGAACAGCCACCTGGCTAGTGGAGCTGCAGTTTGCATAGAGGAATGGGTCTATCATGTTGGTTGCAGCCCATGGGGGAAACTGCTGTGTTTGGATCTAGGTCTGCTCTGGAAGAGATCAAACCACAGAGTGTCTGGGAATAGCACTGTCAGACAAGCATTTAACAACAGAGCTAGCTTTTGTCTGGCATACTTGAAATGGAACCAGGGACTCACAGAGATAAAAGCAAAAGCTGTTGCATCTGAAGAGCCACATTTGTGTTCACTAACAACATATCTTCTCTGTGAATTGGTGCTGAGGGAGGCTTGCAAGACACACTAATGGATTCCTCCCCTTCTTGGTCCAACTGAGTTCATTGGTCACTCTTCAGTGCAATACCCAGTTGCAGAAGTTGAGAGGCAATTTTAGTCACGAGGATGAAATTCACCCTTGTGCAACACCCAAGTGGAATCTGAGGCCTCTTCACAGAGCTGAACTTAACCCTGGAGGAATAACAACTTCACAGACAATGCCAAACTTCTTTGGTTTTTTTCAAACCGTACAGTTATTATAGGGAAGCAAAGTAGTTAGAAACTGAGGGATGAAAACAGCAAGCTATGGGCATGGCTGTTACATTAAAAAGTAGTTAATAGCGTTGCTATGTACACGAGATACAACTTCCTGATGGCTCAATAACATAATCTCATATTTCATTAATAAATATTTTGAAGAGTATTACAATGTTGTTTGTTACTTATAGGCTTCTAATAGCACCCTAGGGATATGACAGCTAGTTAGATGAGATCTTCCTCAATTAGGCCCCAGTTTCACATCAGTATTAGAACTTCAGTGTTGCAGGTATTACATATGCGATTCAATCCACGTAAGGGGGGAATACCTAGTCTGCATGTGATTCCTGTTGATTTGCATGGAAAAAATGTAAGGATCAGAGAGAAAACTTGTAGAAATACTTAATGTTACCATTCATGCAAGCATCTCAAATTTCTTAATTTATGTTTTCTTGATAAAGTTGATTAAAATTTTCAGTGTAGGACTTTGACACTGATTTTTATTTTATCACCTTCATTTGATATATGTTACTCTTTTAAAATAATGATAATTTTCAAAAAAGAAGTGGAATAGTAAGAGACATGGTGTTAGAAGTTAGTAGATGCTAGAATACCTTTTATTTCAGTAATGGTGGCCTTTTCCTGTTCCCCTATTTAAAATGGTGGAATTAGATTACTAATGTTCCTCAAAGGATACTTAAACTAATCAGGAAATATCTGAAAGAGCTTCTCTCCTCCCAAAAGGACCTGATAGGGTCGTCCCATCTGCCATGTATTATTTGCAATAGCAAAAAAGCTTCTAGGGCTACTTAACAAGAAAGGATAATGGAATCATATATATTAATGGTCAAAGCCTGAGTAAGAGCTGATACCCCCTAAAACAAGTTCTGAATATGTCCTTTGGGAAACATTTCCTTCACAGATGTTTGGGGGTTTTTTTAAATGTATGAGGAAAATGTACTAGGCAATACCACTTCCAGCATTAAGGGGCTCACATGCACTTGTCAAGTAGTGAAGACCAAATCCTGAGACCTATAGCATCCACAGCCTACAGCTTGTGCCAGTTTCATTAAAGGTCAAAGGTTTCATTCCAGCTAGATAACCAGATCGGATCTCCTTGTATATCATAAATCACCGTATTCCACTTGGTTACAGCAACATGAGTTTTAAAAGGTTTCTTTAACTGAAACAAATTGCTAAACCATACCTAATCCAATTTGCTAGTGAACGCACCACTCCTCCTTAGAAACTAATGGTTAACTTAAGAAAAAGGGAGCGATATTCTTAACTTTAATTTGCCTCGTTTCAGCTTCTAGCAATTAGTTCCTGTTACCCCTTCTTCATGGTATTAAAGAACCTCTTTGTAACAAGTATTTTCTTGGTTATGGTCACTTCTCAGTCTTCTTCTGTATAAACAGGGATATTGGATATTTTGTATAAACTTGGAATATTGGAGGCCTAAAACCTCTGTAGTCCTCAGAATATTTATCTGGTTCTCCTCTGCGCTTCTTGGTGAGTTAGGGTTTCTCAGCAATCGATTCCTCCTCTTTAAGAGGAAGAATATCTAATTCTTTAAATACACTTTTTTTTTTTTTAAGCAGTCACCTCAGACTCCCACAGTATAGACTTATAGAACTGATTATCATTTATGTTTAGTCAACATAAATAATTTTCACCAGGGATTAGGGCATCTAAACCAAGAATGTTCATTCTCGTAGTGGATGTTTCATGATGTTTGTTCAGTTCTGTTCTTTTAAAAACATATTTAGACAGCAAAAGAAATTGTAAAATTAAGAACTCAAAAAGTAATAGATGCTGAAAGAAAGGTTGCCTTATCTTACTCCCTTTCCTCACCTCATGCAATCTTAAACGCTGCTGCTCCTCTTGGCACTAGCTGTCTGTACTACCCTAGCTGTAGATCTGACACCCAGTTTTACCCAGGCCCCTTACAGAGTGTCCCCAGGAGGGCCTTTCAAGTCATACTCAGTGTGTATATCTTCAGATTATTTAGTTTACAGAAACTAATATATCTCAAATGATCTTATACAAATAAGATCTTTCAAAGGTTTTTCATGTAGCCAAACTTGCATTTTCTTAGGAACAACAAAATGTATATTCTTAAACACAACTTAAGTTCAATGTTCCTCACACCAAAGCTCTTAATTCAATAATTGTTTGAAAATGTATTTATATTGTGACATACTGAAGCAAAGTATTTTCAAAAAAATTCAGCTCTGGGCATGAGCCCAGCATAGAAAATTTATCCTGCTTTCCCAAATACAAGGAGTAATGAGTCACAGACCTGGATCACTTGGCCCTTCCAAACTAAGAATCAGCTGCATATTTGCAGATATAGAGCCATAGGCAACAAGAGAATTTTAACACTTGTGAAGTTTAGCATTTTCCAAGTGAACTAACAGCTAAATGAAACTTTTCAGACTTGTTTTGTGTGTAGACACCAAAGTCCTTACAGATTTTGCCATAACTGTCCTGAAAAAAAAATCTCAAATATTCACAGAATCAGCCTTGTAATGAAATTCTAGCTGATACAGTATGGATGATTCAAGCTTTTTTACAAACCACTTGGCTTCCCACAGCTCCTTAGTCATTCATTGTAATTTCATAGGACAGAAAAAGAAAATTCTTCACAAGGGAAACAGTTGATGGAGTCCCAGATGAAATACATAATTAGAACACCCGTAACATATACAGTCTGCTGCTCTTTCACCGTTTGTCTACTTCCAAATTGCAGTTGGTTAGCAAAGTTATTTTCATTTTTTAAACACGTTTTCTACATTGTGGCAGTCAAGTTGTTCTTTACCCTTTCTTTCAGATAGGTTTTAGTACACTTTATCTGTGACAGTAGTAGGAGTTATCACAAAACGTTTTAAGGAATGTTACCGATCGATTAGTCCTGATACACAAACAACTAGAGTCGCAGAACAGTGACCAAGTTTGTAGTGCTGGATCAAAAATCATTTAAAAATACCAGGTTTTAGGCAGAGATGTATTTTTATTAATTCTATCAATAACTTATCCAGTAATTTCCATTACAAATAGGAGTTTTAAATAATGAATTCCAAAATTATTAGGAAGTAATGTCTGAAAATTTATGTGTGAAATTACGTATTTTATTAGAAGTTTCAGAAAGTATACTTTTTATTTACTTGTTTAAAACATATATAACCAATCAAAAGGCTTCATTTGTCCCCTTACTGAATATAACAAATGGGCATCCTCTTACAGAGGAAGACAAGGAGAAGCAAGTCTTGGCATCAGAAATTGGGAAACAATGGAACTGTGCAGAATGCTTCCATTCCATGAAGCCCTCCCTGTGTATGGATATTAGACTGCCCCTGAGCAGGAAGTCCTGTGATGATAAATATAGTTGTGAGGTATTTAAAACCATGCTGCTGCTCTGCCTTTGTAATTTGCAGTAGCTGCCAAGATTTTCTTTTGCAGTTTGTCCTCTAGCCCTTCGATAATGGGCTAGGTGAAACATGGCAAACCTCTTTTTTTTTTTTTTTTTTCAAGTTTTGTTTCCCAAGCCAGCATGTGACACTTAATTTTCACTGCCTTGCAAATGTCACACACATCTGTTTCTTTGTGTAGCAAATCTCAAGATTTACATAAGTAAATAGCTTTCAGCATTCTTGAAGCCACAACAATGTAAAAACATGTTGGAAACTGGTGAACTAAAAATTATGTTTGACTGCCCTGTTGTAAATAAAGATTTAAAGTGCTGAACACATTATTAATGATTTCAGTGTAACATCTTCATACAGTTTATTAGGATTGATCTGGTGTATTTAAGTTTTTGTCCCTTATTTTTACTATGAGCTTCTCCTGAAGAAGTTTGAATTAAGAAGAATAGAATAAAGCAGAGATGTAGTTTCCATACTGAATTTACCTAGCAGGTGGTTCAAAGGTTTTCAGGAGGAAACCTGAATATGTACGGAGGTAAGACAAGATGAAGGCTTTTGCTTAGAGCAGAACTTAAGTGTCAGCAAAGTTTTAGAAAATCTATATACATTTTCCCCCTCCATTTCTAAATTCAGTTCTACCCTCTTCTGTACCGTTGCCACTAAACTGTGTTTTATTTCATTAAGAAAGTTCGGGATTCTAGCTTGAGTTTCCCAACCTGATTGCAAACACATATAGCAAAAGTCTAATAAAGATGAGTTTCAAGGTTCTCAGTTCTGGTCAGGTCCTGGTAGTTTATCCTGATGATTATTACCCTGTGATTGCCTAATGTCATTTGAGAGCTCTGACCCATCTGCCACAATTACGTGGTAGCCTTGGACTTGGCATAAGTGTGATGAGCTAGGACATGAGTGTGCACGCACAGGTAATTTGGCTGGTGTTGCAGCCTGAGATTTTCTGTGTATGCCTCTGCTTCTCTGGTTGGGGCAGAAAGAGGAGGATCAACCAATTCTATTGCTAGTGATTTTTGTGGCCTTAACCCAACTGCAGAGCCTTCATCCATGTGCAAAAACAGTGGAGAGCCAAGGTAGCCTGTGGGGAGGAAACTGTTGAGAGAGATCCTGGACTCCCGATGGTTTATTTTCATAAAAGGATTACTCAAGACACTTGATTCTTACTCAAAACCTGTCATGATCGTATTTGGCAATGTCTGTATGTCTTTATATTTGCACATGGAGAAAAAGAACCTTAAAGCCATATATGTAAAGATACAATATAGCTACTGTTAAAGCTTTCTTATTGGGGGAAATATCTGCTGCTACCTGATCGTGGCATTTGTCTGTTTTCCTCCTGCCTTTCCAGCATCTGTCTGTTCTTTAGAAGGTTAATTTAAGAGCTGATGCCTTTAATGGTGTTCAGAAGGCATCTGTCACATATGGGACACTACTAGGTGTAACACATAATGATGATAATCAGCCCCAGAACTTGAAATGATGTCATAGTAAATGCGAAGCCTGTAGATTCCCAGTCCCTCTAAAACCTGTCAGTTATCTTTAATCTTTAAGTAGAAGAGCTGAACTGTAAAAAGAGCTTCATGTGAAAGCTGCAGAATGGAAATGAATGCCTGGCTATTAAAATGAATAGGTGTCTAATATCCAAATTATTTCAAGGTTATGAAAAAAAATCTGAAAAAACCTGTTTACAAGTCCATTTTAGCAATACTCTCTTACACAGACTTGTGGTACTTTATCAGTGCCCTATATACTAAAACACATGCAAGTGTGACCCATATTATGATTTGGCTGGTAATTATTTTCAGTTATTTTTAATTATATACAGACTTTCACTTAAGCACTTTGTAAAAATAGATATGTCTGAAAAAAACTGGAAAGGTATCAGAAAGAATAAATATATTGTTCTGCAAGTTCAGCCTTGTAATGTGCAAACTATTAGATTAAAAGCAGTAGGTATCACAGGTCAGCTGCACTCACTAATCACTGCCTCAGCAAAAGAGATTGACTTTGTTGCTAGCTGGCTGCAGTAACAATAGTAAATCACTTCATAGACTTTATATTTATTCAGTTCACAGCTTGATCACCACTGTTTCACCTTTCCTCTGAAAAACAGTAATGCTCTTCGCTTTGTCCAGGAAATAGGAGACTCCATGAGCAATTTCTAACTATTTGTTTTAAGTGAATGAACAGTACAGCTTATGCCCACTGGTTTCTGAAATGAAGCACTGTCATAGCATGGTTGTTGCAATGAATATTTATATTAAGGGGGGGGGGGCGGGCAGGGTGTGGAATTTTTGGTTGCTTTTTTTTTTTTTAGACAGCCTCTGACAGATGATTGTGCTGCTTTATGCATTACAGTTTCTGTACTTTGTTATCTGTGAAGACTGCCGTAATATAACTTTGCAGGTAGAACTGCAGGCAGGCATCTTGTGAAAGATGAGTCTCCTGGGATACTGATTGCATTACCATGCTAAACAACATTGCTGTTAACAAAAATGTTTGGCCAAATCTCCATAGAAAAGGGTAACATTCATTCAAATGCATTTTCAAAGGGAATCTTCTGAAATGGAGGAAGTACCTAAATATGCCTTTGAAATAACTAAGTATGCAGATGGAAGATGAAAAGTAAGTGTTTGTTGACATACCCTTTTGCTTTCAAGCTGTAGAGTTTTAATTTTATTAAGAATGAAAGTGATACCCAAAATACTTATTGACACAGATATGTCTCTGTGCCAGAAAGAAAAGCCGTTCTGTCTAAAGCCAGGTTTGGAAAGATAGTTTGAAGGAAAAATTGGGCCTCTAACAAAGCACTGCCATGCTGGGACTGTGGGACAGACCATTTCAGTGGGAGGGACGTAGAGGCATATTCTTGTTGGAGCAAATACCCTGCTCTGTTGACTTCATTGGTTCAGACTCATGTACTACAAAAGGAAAAGACTGTTCAGACATAAGCTACAGACAGTTAGGTCTGTAATACCAAGTTTTGTAGTTGCTAGTACATCCTTTTGTAGCCAATCACTAGATAAAAATAAGTTTAGATACTTTGCTTTGGTTATGGGTGTTTATTCTCTAGCTCTTAGCCTAGTAACTTCCGAGTTATAATTTGAATGTGATTATTATCATCTGGTTATTTGATCTGACTGTCTTGTAAAGAGGAAGAAATGGCTTTAATTCAGAAGTATTCCAGCTCACAAAATGGGTTTTGGAAGGTGCTGAATCCTTGCCTGCATAAATATTTCAGATCCTCATTCAGAGTAACATACTGCTATTAAACAATGAAATCAAAGTTTTATAATGGTCCTTCGTAAATCAGTGGTAAGAAAAATGGAACTACAACAAATACGCTGTTCATTTAAGCCAGAGTTTCCAAAACTGTCACACATACACAGTTGCATTTAAATAACTATGTTCTAGACATGTGATTAAGTTGGTTGCGGTGCAGCTAGTGAAATACAAGCATTGGTTTTCATATACATCCTCCTGAGCATTCAGACTTTAATATATTATTATGCTTAACAGGGTCTTGAAATACAGGGTGGGGAGTTGTTATTGCCTGTTAGTCTCAAACATAGGAAAACATAATATTGCTATAAAATGCTAAGAATATTTTGATACAGAGGTGATAAAAGAAAAGCTGTTCAATTAGCTATTATTTTAAGTGATAAATTATAGCGTATCATTCTTCCAAAATAAGCAAGTAACATCCATTCATAAGTGTCATGTGTCAATATTATTGGGTTTTTCATGCTTTTTGAAATCAGCATACTCTGCACGATTAGCTCTCTGAACTCTTTTTTTGAGCATATAAAAGGCCACCCCTTCAAAGTTAGGAACACTGATTTTGATGTAACAAAACACCTTTTCAGGAGTTTTCCTTTGTAAAGAGGTTTCTCTGTCTTGATATTTTAGTGTGCTTCCAGGATCCTGACTGATTGGCCTATGAGTTGCATTAAATTGATGTATTTAGTAGTCAGAAGGTCTGAAGTTTGCATCATTTTGGAATAGAGGCTAGGCAAGAGATGACAGCTAAACAAGCTGCATTATTTTGAAAAAGGCTAATTCTTGGAGAACTGAGGACAGTTATGTTGTGGAAGAGACTGCTAATACCTGCATGGAAAAGCATACAGCTTCAAATAGGTTCAGCTATACCTGGCCTGGGGTATTAGGTGCTTCATGCTGACAGAGACAGCACAGCAGAGAACTTGGGCATTTTACCATGTGAATCTGTAGTAGACAAACCAAATGCTGAAATCATTTTATGTGGCAATGAATAAACATCTATTTATTTATATATCTCTTTATAGATATATATAGAATGACAGATATGCTTATATTTAAATGGTTTTTAAGAATAATGTGGGACACAAGTGCATAGGATGTTTACAGGTGTGTTATAATGAATATTTAGACTGGCGATTCCTACAGTTTCTTGGGGATCATGAATAACTTCAGCCTAATAAAAGCATGCCCAAGGAAAAAAAAGCATCCTTGAAGGACAGAGGCAGACCTTTGCATTCCTCTCTTCTGCGGTCCTAGGCTCCTCTCCTGCTGTAGCAGGGTGTAGGGGTGCTGAGGCAGAGAAGACCTGCTATGTGAAATCCTGAACCTCACTGATACTGTGACTTCACAGGGGAGTCCAGATGTTCTTGTTTAAAGTCTGTCTCTGAAAACCACCCCTTTTTCCCTAGAGAGATGGTAAACATAGCCAATAGAAAGCTTTGTCTAAAGGGAAATGGGGGACTTACTACTCTCTGGGTGGGAAGAAAAAGTAATCTATAAAACATTTCCATGGTAGTGGTTTTCTATCTCTCTTCCAGGCCTTCAGAATATTCCAGTTTAGTAATACCTATTATCGGCTTCTACTTCTTCATTTCTTCAACTAATGTGCATTGAAAATGTTCACTTATCCACCTGGGCTCAATGGAGCTTTATACACCATATGTATTCCTGTTAAAGGCTGAACTTACATTACTTCAGATTTTCAATTAACCTTGCTTCCACGTATTGCACAGCATTAAGAGCAGTTTAAATAGAACTCGCATCTCCTCACACCTCCTCTCCTCCCCCAATAAAACTTTAAAATGCAACTTTTCTATGCTGTATGAAACCTTGTGATAGCTGAGTTACATAACCAATTCGATATTGGATTTACATTATTTCTAGGCAATAACACCAGTGGTAATTTTCCAGTGTTTTACTCCACTGCTATATGTACTGGCAGATGTTGCTACACTGAGCTGCATTCCTTCTTAGTAAAGCATGGACATCAATTTTTATTCAAGGTGGATAGGTAGATGCAGCTTTTTAATGTATGTGTATACATCTAAAGAAATAAAAAATTATTATTATTTTGGAAAATTCTGTTAAATTCAGTGCATTTATGTGGAAATAGGTGAAGAGTGGATTCAGGAAGGAGAGCAAAAATGGTGAGAAATCCCATTCTAAAATGTTATATTTGGTGCTACTGGATTTCTTCTGTTGTGTCTCACAAATACTTTACACACACTAATCTAATGGATGTGTACATTAATGAGTATAGTAATCCATTCAGAGAGGTCGGCTGCAATAAGATATAAAATTAAGTATTGGCTTCATAGCGAATTTTAGGGCATTATCAGTTTGACCATTTGTTACTCTTTCTCATCTCTAAGTTTTTGAAAGTGCTTGTCAATGTTTGGTCAAGATTAATGTTTCTCTTGCTAAGACCTTTCTCGTTATTTTGCTTGATACCATCTGTGACATACTACTTAGCAAGCTGAAGTCATGGGTGCCATCACAGTCCCTTGTAAATCACAATATAAATTTCATCTTTAGGGAATCATCAATTCTGTCCTCTCAGCTAATTGTTCCCCTCTGAATGCACATTTGGATGTCACTTTAGAATATCTTTCTTAAAGCTTTTTAACTTATAATTTTGACTTTTTTTTTGCATTCTCACTCCTTGAGTCTCAACTCCTGACTTTGCCAAAACAGTATAAAATTTCATCTGAATCATTAATAAGAAAATATCTTCATCCAAAAAAATCCATTCTCACTGTCTTACAATAGTTTAGTTTCACTAAGCTTTCTGGACCATAAGTACTTATATTATCCCCAAGCTCTCCTTGCTTCCCAGGACTATAAATTTGCCTTATATAAATCATAACATTAGCTTTCTCAGACATTGTATCAGCCATTTGTCTGCCAATGCTTTGAGGGGCTTGCTGCTTCCTCTGCTCAAAATTATATGTGCTGAAACCCTTCTGCATTACCAGAAATGTGATGGGATTGCTAGCATGAATCTTTCTATCCCTAGAATGGACTTGACCATGAAGAAAATGGAAATCTGAACCCAAATTATCAAATGTTCATGTCCTCCCACTGCAACATGTGCCATGAATATGAAATATTTCATATGTTTTTCCTCAAAGTACAAATCGTAGGATTTTTCTGAGATAAAAAGCATAGTGGGACAAATATGCCTGTATCTTTTAGCCAGTTCAGGTGTCATGTCTGAATGTAAACCAGGTATTCAGAGACCTTTTATGGATCTGCAATCATTTTTGAAGTGCTACAGCTCCATGGTAAATTAAACTCATCCACATGTCAAGTTCTATTCATCTGTGACAGACACCATAAGAGCTTTAAATAAAGACCCACTTATGACTTGGTCTAGCAAGGTTGGAAAATGCCCAGTGACTTCTTTATTGTCTCTCCTCCCTTGGTCTCCTTGCTCAAAAGCAAGAGATGTTCCTGAATTGATTGAGTTCAGCATCTGCCTTCTCTCTGAATCTCTCAAAGCCATCAAGACCACCATTCTTATAGATACTTTCTCTGCTTGTTCCTTTGTGCAACAAGGCATTTCTAGCAGAAATCCTGTGACCAAGCTGGCTTCCTCCATGGCACAGTCATTCTTTTTTCCCCTCTCAATTCTGTCAGATGCCTCGCTACTATAATTGAAATCTTCACCCACAGTCCTAATCTCCTCTTCACCACCTTTGACTCATTCTCAAAGCAGTTTCTCCCACCACAATTTCTTTCTCTGTGAAGGATCTTGACAGTTTCTTCCCAGTAAAAACTGATTAATATATCATCTTCATAACTCCTCCTTTCACTCATTGCTGTTCCTGAAACAGTCCTCTAGCCTGTCTCAAGTTATAAAGTCTTCCAACTGCTATCCTTCTCTGCTCATCCACTTTATACAGTGGCGTCATCTTATCCCTTTTTTCCTCCGATCTGTCACTCTCTTCCTCCTCTTTTCTTGCACAATTCAAGCTTGCCTTAGTCTTTCACTTCTTCAAAATGTCCCTGTGTTTACCCCACCTGTCTTTCTAATAAGCTCTCATCCCTGAATGCATGGAGCACACTAGTCACTGCCATCTAATTCCCACTCTCTGTAGTCAAACAGAAACTGCTCAAACCAGTCTGTCATAACTTTCTCCAGTCCAGTCAGAGAATCGGTACTCCACCTTTGACCATGTGAACCTATCAGGTGTTTAAATATATATTTAACTTTGATAATCTTACTGTAATCCTTTCCTCTTTTGGCTTTCATGACACTGTCCTTTCTTCCGTGTGCTCTTTGGTGAATCTGCCTTATCAAGTCTCCAGTTGCAGGAGTTTACAGGAAAGTCAGGTTTTTACTTCCTAGTTTATCCATGAGGCATCTCACATGAAAGCACAAATTCAGCTACCACGTTTATGAGGCTGGTTAGGAACTATGTGGACCTCTGTACTTCAAGCTTGCCTCTTCCTACCCAAACTAAAATCTAAGTGTTTCTGTGTAAATATTGAAGTGGTATCTCAAACTAACATCACTAAAACACTGGTCCTTACTCTTTCTGCAGAAGCCCTCTCAGTTATTCATTCTCATGATGTCTGTTAACAGCTTATCACCTCATCTGTCACCCAAATTCACTACCTGAGCGCTGTCTTCAACTGAGATTTCTCTTTGTCACCTCAAATCCAGCTGGCATGTAAAGCCTGACACATGGTCTTTCCTAGCCATCTATATTGGCTCTTGGATTTCTTGCACCATGAATTTGTTTTCTCAAATCTCAACAAACATAATCTTACCAACTCAAATAATGCTGTTAGAAAACTTGTTTTCTTAGGGTTTTTTTTCTCATATTGCTTTCTGACCATAACACTCAGGTGATATGGGACTCTCCCTTTTCTCTTTTACGTGGTTTATTTGTTCTTTCTCTGCTATGTGTCCTCTCTTAGTATGAAAACAGCAGCTTCAACCTCAGATTGAGTCACATGTCCATTTGCTCCTCAGCTCTCATTTTCAAGCCAGCACCTTCATGCTTTTTCCCATCAAAATTCCTTAGACACTTCTGCAACACTGGTTCTTCAAATCTCTCCTCAAAACGTGCTTCTGCCAGGCTGCCTACAAACAATATTGCTTGTCATAATGGCTATTATCTTCATTTTTTTCTCTTTCTTCATACTGACCTATTGCATTTTGTCCTCAATCCACTGTATAAATTCTTAGAAGTTTTATCCACCGTGCATTTAGATAGGGCTAATACTGTGAAGCCCTGGTCCATGAGTAGAACTCAGAGGTGCTGTGGCAGAGTAAACAGCACTGAAGGGAACAGTAAAGGCCAGGAGGAGTTGAAGTCATGGCTATATCCCTGCAGAATGGGCCTGGCACACTATTCTAACAGTTCATAT
Source organism: Strix aluco (assembly GCF_031877795.1). Taxonomy (NCBI): domain Eukaryota; kingdom Metazoa; phylum Chordata; class Aves; order Strigiformes; family Strigidae; genus Strix; species Strix aluco. The sequence goes on along the minus strand of NC_133942.1, from coordinate 23,674,557 downwards.
TTTTGGCAAAAACACAGATATGGAAACTATGTCCACGGCCAGATGTGCACACAGAGAGCTGCCAAAACAGGGTAGTATACACTGTAAGCTATGCTGTTTCCCCCAATAATGTACGCAGAGATGCTAGTCCTTACCTTGGAAAAAGTGAAACACTGAATAAACTCTGGGATCTGCAGCTATGGTTCTGGAGTGATTTAAAGTATTGCAAACTGATGCTTAACCAGCTAAGTCATTCCCTCCAGCACCCTTTTGTTGTAATCTCCCTCCAAAGATATTAAAAATACAGAAACCTTGGCCAGGTTGTAGTTGATCTAATTTATAAAACATTTTCTGGATATTAAAAGCCAGGGCAATGCAGTAGTAGTTTTTAAATTGTGTTAAATATACTGTAAACTCCCAGAAAGAACCTTTCATTGAAGATTATTGTATGAAGATTTGAAGATTAAAGTGTCTAGATTAAAGATTAATGTGAAGTGCACTGGGAAATTGTTTGATGTATAAGGAGCTATATAGTATATTAATCGTGCACTTTTCAAAACTGCCTGAGGGAATTAGACACCCAGTTCTCTTACATGTCTTTGAAAACCTCACTCTAAGGTATTTGTTGTTATATAGTGAAAATGGTAATATTTTCATTGGGAGCTTGAGTAAAAGAGGAAAAGAGAGATGTGGAGACCCTCTCTATTAATTTAGTGCTTGATGTTGGCCCCTTACAGTTTTTTCCTGTTTTGAATTTGCTCTGTTATTGTATAGAGGCAACTTGGATTTGAGTGCTACAAGTTCTTAAAACTGGTCTGATCCAAGAACACTGCTCCACTTGACTATGTATTTCTTGTCATCAATTCCATTTCTTTGCTTTCCCTTCAAGATAGTTTTCATGTTCTCCTAAACAGAATTGGAATAATTTTTAAAATAACCATGTAAACCTTAATGAAACAAATGTATACATGTACATATTTGTATTTACAGTATATTATGCATTAATTAAAAGTAAATAGCAAAAATAATTATATGTTATACGTGTATTTTGTTAAATAATCCTTCTGCTGGAGTTTTTCTCAGTCATGATTTTTTGTATAGAAATTTCAGTACTTTAATGAAAGAAATGTTCCACATATGGTAGAAATTACAAGTTTGCTTGTCCCTGAAGTGCTGCAATACAAATAAGCTGTTAAATGCCAACTCTGAATGTTATTTTTCAGATGTTAAGAGAGATAATCCTGTACTAAAACTATTAGGAGTCAAATTTATTTGAACTTCAAAACCCCTTTCATCTGAAATGAAAATGAACTGTGTATGAGTGTATGCTTCATTAATTTGGGGTTGGCCAATTGTGTGCATTTTTGTTTGTTTGTTTTTTCTATGAGGCATCTTTCTAATGCAGTTTATTAAAACAAATAATGCAATACACTGTTATTTTTCCTGGTAAAATCTGTTGCATTGCTTTCATACAAGGACAGTTTCTCTGTAGAAAGTACCCTGTGGGAATCAATATTCAGGTTCACAGTCACTTGAAAAGTCAACGTGCTGGCGTGTTGCGTTCAGATCTATTTTAGTGGTCTTATCATTAAACCTGCAGTAGGCATTTATAAAGTAAGGCTTCCATGGGTACTGGGAAAGTGTGATTAAAAATAATCATCTGTCTGATGAATATTTTCCTCTGACTTTTGGCAGGATCACTCATCTGAATTTGTGCCAGCCTCTACAGGAACACTGATGCCAGCAATTTAAGGATCTTCACATTCAGTCTCAGTGGTAAGGTCTTAAAGATGCCATAGTAAACCACACCAGAATATTACTGTTTTCTGTTACGTTACACTGAAACTGAATCTGTGTGAAAAATGAAGTATTTCCCCTTGACCAATGCAAGCATAGAGAGATATAAGAACATACATTGATCTGCAAGAGATTGAGCTCAGGACTCAAGTTCTCAGCAATTCTTATCAGACTAAAATTAGAAAGGCTGTTTTTATTGTCCTCTCTACTAATGTAACTTCTCTCGGAAGGTTTCACATTGTACATTTTGAAGAATGTAATCATTTACAAAAGGATGGTAGGCAGGCTTCAAAGGCAAAGTAAAATGCACAAAAAGGAAATTTAGTAGTTTCCTCTTGCTGGAAACTGAGCAGTAAGTTGTAAAATTACAAATTATTTTCCCCTCTAATGCTATCTTTGTGGTAACGAGTCTGATTGCTCAAACCTTGAGTCAGATTCTCAAATACTGCTGTGGAGACCTTGTGAAGGGGTGTAATATATCTGCATCTTGAAGCTCAGAATTTCTGCTGCAAAGATAAATTCTCAGCTTTGTTAAAAGATAAAAAGAAGAGGGAACAGCTGAGTCCCACCATACTTTTGCATCAATTTGGAATACATTTTCTAGAAAACAGTAGTTGGATAGTATGGAGTAGTTCTTTAACAGGAAATCATGTTGGTTTGCAAGTGTTCAGCTTTTTGGGGAAGAAAGATCTAATTTTTAGATTATAATATTGCTTGTGGTGATATTTTGCTCAAAATTATTCTCACCATTATTGCATATACCACATCAAATATTTTGGGACCTGAGGAATTAGAAGACCAAGGGAGGCATACCACTGCGTGCTGTACTCTTCCACTTAGTATCGACTAATGGCCACTGTTAGAGGCAGGATATGGACAGCCCTTTGACCTCATCCTGTCCAGTCATGCTCATGCTAGTTTTAGATCACTGTGATACAGATGTCAAGTACCACACTTCCAAGTCCTGCCAATTCAAGGCTACTGAAGTATGTATTTTTTTGAATTGGATTACACTGCAAAACCTAGAACTCTTCCGACATGGAAACAAAACCTGTATGCAGTATTCCTCTAGCAATTTATTGTCATTAACCAAGTAGTTCAATAAAATCTCTGCTTCAGTTTAAAGATGTATTCAACAACAATAGCATTCCTGTCCAATCATGCTCTTTTCATACAAAAATGAGCATAATAATGTGTTATCATGAATCCTCAAGACAGATTACATTTCATTATTGCCGGGTAACTTTTATAATGTTGGAATGTATTCCTAATAAAGGACAGTATCTTGCTCAGAGCATACAGTACTAGTAATGCTCTTTTTAGAAATAAAAGAACACAGCATTCACATCATCACTTGATCACATAAATAAGGTGCAGAACAACAAATTATCAAGGCAGTTTTGTAAGGAAATAATATGATTCTAATAACACTATTCTAAACTTTTCAAATTGTTATTTGACACTACTAAATTCTGTATGCACTGTAAGTTGGAGAGCTGAAAGTCACTGCTGTTCTGAGAGACAGAATTCATGGAATCTAGAAATGACTGGTACTGAACTACTAGATCTTTTTCCCCTGGAAACAGAAGACACAAGTGGCCTAGTAAAGGAAGGCAATTTGTTGTGTCTTAAGTAAGGCACATGAAAATTCACCATAAGTCACCCAAGGCCCAGTCCTGTGACAAAACTCCCATTCACTTCAGCAGGAGCAACTCGGGTAATGAACATTTGAGCACAAAGAAATATAACTGGGTTTAGATAAAGTTCTTTAGGATCTAGGAGAAAAAATTGACCAACTATAAATACATACAGGGAAAGACAGGCAGAAAGTTCCATATTCATGTCATCAGTAAATACGTAGCATATGCCTCAGAAGGATTAATGACCTTCAGGGCATACAGATGACCGGTACACTTGTTCCACTGTTATGGAGACAAAAAATAGTTCAATATTCTGTACAATTAAAGAAGAAGTCTGTGCATCTGCATGTGTGTTAAAATGAAGAAAAAAGAGAGAGTTCCTTCTTACTGTATTTTTTTATTTGACCATCCTTTCACACTTCATTTCAGCCTTTATATGGTTTTTGTGTTCATACTTTATTATATTTTCTTGAGGCAAGAAAGGTTTTCAATGAGAAGTTGATGAATGTCCATATTAAATTGGATCCCCTTTTTTAATTAAGTTCATCTAAATTTAATTTTGCAATTTTACTTCAGTAAACTCATCTGACTCCAGATGTTGAATGTGCTTTTCCTATTTCTCCTCTCACATAATTGTACCTGTAAAAGATTTATGACTTAGAGAGGCATTTCTGAAGACTTTGGAGTGTTTTCAGCATCTGTTTCATGGATGGCTAGTAACATGACCAATTAGCATCCAAAAATTCTGCTCTGCACCTAGGCTTTCTTTTAATAGGATGTTACTTTTATTAGCTTGAACTTTAAGCAAGTAATCAGTTTAAAAGAAAGATTATCAAAGCATTTCAAATGATAGAGGGATATTGTGTTCTACAGAAATTTTAAAAGTGAAAGAGAAGTCTTCAGAAGCTACAGGATCCCATAAGAAAAAATATGACTAAGAACTACTCACTTTGATTAAAGAAAACCCCAAACAATTTGTGGGGGTTTGGGCCCCTTCCTCTCATTACACCCGTGGTGGTGAATTGTTTGGTGCTGTCAGCATGTTACTTGAACTTTGTAAATATGAGAAATATATATTGAAGTGCTTATTGGTCTTAAAGATTAGCAAAATTAGTAAAAGCATTTTGAAATGTGAGCAATGACTTTGCAGATTAACTATCACCACATACTTTTCATATTCTGTCATGACTTCTGGTCAGTGTGAAGGGCTCTTATTTTAAGAATTACCCAGAATTCGCTCCTTAAATCTGGACATATCTAATGACATTGTATGTGACACATATGAGGCATTGTATCATGAAGGCTCTGGTTCTCATCAAAGAAACAAATACCCCAGTTAAACTTTCAGATAATATTAAAACGAGAATAGTCCAACTGTAAACAAAAAGATGGTTGTATTCTTTTTTCTTTCTTCAGAACAAAATCACTTCTCTTGAGATTTTTGCTGATGTAAGCATTTTGGATATATTAATTTGAAATATTTATCCATGCAGTAAACAAATCTAGTTTTGAACATTTGTGTCAATTCAAGGCTCATAGGATACAAACTGCTCTAGGCATGATTGGCAATCTGTCACTCCAGGTTTGTTTGGAGGTTTCCAGAACAAGTAGAATTACCAGTACCAAGCATCAGCAATGCTAATATGAATCAACTTCTCTGTTTTCTTCTTTTATATTCCTACAAGCCTCCATAATATAACTTGGCAGTTACTAAAGAATTCAAAGAGGTGGTGGTGTTCCTGTAGTCCGTGTGTGTGCTTAAGTCCATGTGTAAGTGACCCCGTAGGTCCTGTTTGTACGAGAGATGTCAGTGTCAAGGCAGGCTGTAGAGCTGTAGAGTCTTTAATGACTTTCTGTAGGCAGTGGAGGAAGTCAGTTGGGGGAGCTTCCTCAGTCTGAGCAAGACCGTAAGCCTTGGAAATTTGGCTCTTCTTTTGTGCTCAGATAGTATCTTTCTAGTAAAAGATGACCTCCTAGTGAAAGTCCCACTTCTGTGGGAGTTAGACTTGGGCATCTTTTTCATAGCACGTTTTACTACCTTTATTCTAGTTCACCTGTTTCCTAAAAGGACTTTTCTCCATTCATCAATAGAGGGTGTAATTTTGCATTATTTTCATTTCCCCCAGAATTCTTACTGATGCTGGGTTAAAGTAACTACAACACATAATGCAAAGCAAGTACACAGTTATGAAAGTTTTAGCAAAGAGACTCAAGTAGCTCCTTTAATTTCTAGCAAAAGAAAGAAACATAACAATCCTCCATTTTGTGAAATACTTCTGAGCTTTAAAGGCTTCATGTGGGAGTCTGGATGGGACCCAAAGAAGGAACCACTTCAAAATTACTAAATGACACAGTTTATGTTATTGTTAAATTGTCGAGATTTGCTATATATTTGCTGAGATGGTAACCATACAGGGTGTTTTCAAAGACACTAACTAGAGAAGGGTATGTTAAACCCCCAAAGTCTTAAGAATGCCTAATGACTGCCTGCCAATACAGCTGAATCCTGCTGGGTAATGGGGGAATGCCTACCATGTAAATATAAAGGGGGTTATTTAGGAGACCCAGTGAGCTGTGAATTATTGCCTAGGTTGTCACAAAAAAAAAAAAAAAAAAAAAAGCAAAATGAGTTGTGAAGAGGAAAGAACGTGTACTGAGTTCTGAATAGCTTTGTGAGACTTTTTTTGAGATAGATGGGGAAACTTATATACCCTCTGCAAAAAGAGATATCAGTTTTGTCACATTGCAGATGCACCAGCCACCTAGATTACTGTGAAAAACCCATTAAAGGAATGAAACTGCTTTCTTTTTATGTCTAACAAATGCATGAATCAGAAGAAAATAATATTTGTCCAATAACTGAATTTAAGATCTGTATTGATCCAGCTTCCACAGAAGTGGGAACATTTCCCCTGGTTTTAATGGGACTTTGGCTGGACCCTTAGGGATTTAAAGAGTTAAGAGCTGAATTGGCAGGAGAGGTAGCAGGGAATACCTTCCAAGCCCCATGGTATTGTGCATCATTAGCACAAAGGAACTGAAATTATAAACTTGGAAATACTTTTTAAAAATTTGTCACTTAATGTGCTGAAGATAATAATCTGAATCTCAGATGAATAGTCTGAAAATCTGTACTTCTATTAGGTTACATATATGCAAACAAATCTTTAAAAATGGGAAGAATTTCACCTAAATTATGAAGTTCATCTTTCTGTTCCCCTCGGACACTTCATCACAGACTGAGGCAAAATATACCAGAGGAGTAGGATCTAAACAGCATGTTGTTTCTATTACATTAAACTCATACAATCTCTGTATTTTCTGTTCCACTATATAGTAACAGGAACGAATTTACTCTCATCTTGTTATCTCTTTAAATGGAGTATGTGAGTTTGTAAGTATGATGACAGAGCATAAGAAATGAAAGTAACTTATGTCAGCTGTGTTAATTTTTTACAGCTAGTTCCTTTAAGCAGATCTAGCTGAAAATATTGTCGTTTTTCAAAATTGTAAATGGCTTTTCAAATTAAAGCTTTTTTAATCTGCTTTCAGCAGAATAAATTTATATACAAAAAATTATAATTTATACAAAAATAAATATAAAATTATATATACAAAACGAAAGTCTGAATAAAAGGGGACGACTAATACCACAGAACTGCTAAGACCACAGGAAAGAGATTTTGCAAGGAGTTGGCCTTAATTTTCAATTTAAAAAAAAAAAGTTTGAGCTTTTATTGCTGAAAATGAACAGCTGAAATTAACAGGAAAAGTAAATGTTTTTTCATCTACATTTAGAGGTGGAGTAGAATTCTTCAGATCTCTCAGTAATTGTTGGTAAGGACTTTCTCTGCTGAGCTGAGTGATTCTAAATTAAATGATTTGTTTTTCAATAAGATTTTCTTATCAGTCAGCTTACATGTAATCAACTTAAATGCAGTTTTAGAAAGAGATGAACCATGTCTATGTAATTCCCAAGATGAGAAATGAATACCTGATGAACTTCATTCTTCTAAGATAAAAAATAATGCATTACTTCAGTATTTTTTTTCCTAGTGATTCTATTAACTAGTGGTTATGGGGTGGGTTCTTGTTACACAGAGAATGTTCTCCATATAATATATACATATACTTAGTCTTCTTGTACCATAATTCCATTAGTAGTGAAATATCCCCAAATACGTTAAAGGTTTTACCAACAGAACTGTTTAAGAACACTGAAAATAAATTAAAGATGGCAAATAAGGCTAGCCAAAAAGGAAGATTGTGTTTTGAACAAAAACAATGGTAGTCAAATGTGAAGTATGGACACATACTTTGAACCATTGCCTTATTTTTGTTAGGTTTCACCTGACAAAGGTGAATGTGAAACAACAGTCTGAAAGTAAACCTGGGCCCCAGAAAGGAAGGAGGTATTTATGGTAGTAAGACAAAGTGAGGTAGTACAGAGGATTTGGTGTTAAGCTGAGCTGAATTTCCTTCAAATAGACTGTGAGATGACAGCACAGAGTCGATGAGAGATCTTGGAAGGGACCGCAGGTGGTTGTTTGGGTGCCTCCCATGCAATGTGGGTTACTCCTTCAATGTGTTAAGAGAAATATAAAAAGTGGTGTTTGGGAAAGAGTATAATATAAAGGCAGGTCAGGAAGAAATCTTACATGACACTATGGTGCTTCATGACTATATGTTATATGTGCCGGAGGGACCTATTCAAAGACAATTCCCCTTTTTATGAACGTCTGAGCTAATGGTCTACTGGATCTCTGTGTTATGGAGTGATGGGATGTTACTGTATCCCATAAAAATTGAATAATTCTTCATTCGTGAGAATTAACTATACATAGTACAATAAACTCATTAACAGATTTCTTTTTTCTTTTTTACTAAATGTTTTTAGTTAAAAGTGCAAACAAGAAATAGTAATTTAAAGAAAAACAAAACCAAAACAAACCACAAAACCATACTGGTCCTCCAACTGATTTGCTACGTGCTAGTGCAGAATTCCTAATGAGAACATATTTAGGTATAAATAAATCTTTTATCCTCATTATAACTTCACTGTGTTCCTACAGTGAAGTCATCCACACAGAGCTGTTTATGGGTTGAAAGCCTCAATAGCCTCTTTTATTTATGATAAATATTGCATACTAATGTTAACAATGTCATTGTGTGATGTCTCAATGGAGGATTATGACTTCATGTAATGTTAGCTTGATGTCTCTTCTCCCATGTAATGGAGTCAATTTTCCTCACAGAGGAGATGAGAATCAGTTATTCACAAACCTTGTAACAAATATTCTATGTACATACTATGTTAACCAAATATTAAGGTGGCACAATGAAGTTGAAGTTCAGTGCTTAATCTTAATTTACCCCTGTTGGGTGCACTGAAATACATTTTAAAGTTAGAAATCTGTATTTCCCCAAAATAGTATTTGAAGTGTGAATTAGTACGTTTTCGGGTTTAATTCCACATATAGGTATGTGAAATGTTCCTGAAATGTGCATGCCTATAAATTATATAATGGTAAAAATGGTTTTGTGGCATATAGCTAGTGCAAAGAGAGGATAAAATGTATTTATATTAATGAGCAAAGAGTAAAGCAATCTTCCATCATCTACCAGAGACAAATGGCACGTTGGGGAATAGGGGCCCATCTCAAACAGCACTTCTGCACATGCTTAACCTCAATTATGGCATCAGCGGGACTTCAGCACAATCTTAAACACCAGGGGGAAAAAGGAACTAATGCATTGGCGTAAAGACTCATATTTATATAATAATGCAAAATATTAAGTAAACTATAGCACAGTCATTTGTGATGCATGAATATAGATATCTTGTAATATTAACATAATACAATTGAATGCTTAGCTCCTGAACGCCTTCAAAATAATTTATCTGAATGCTCATGAGAGAAGTTCAGGCTAAGATGAAAACCATAAATCCACCTAACAGCTAACTAATAATTCACGTAACTGTCTGAAGACATGTTCAGAATATAGGATTTTATGATAACTAAGGGGCAGAATATTCCAGCTCTTGTGAAAATACCAGCTCTTATTAGTGCAAGTTTGCAACTTAACATGAAAAATAAAATTAAACAAGAGCTATCCTAAAACAAAACTCAAATAGAAACTGAATCCTTTTTAGTGAAATAGGACACCTCTGGTAGGAAACAGTTTCAGAACCAATGCTATCATCCCAGTCATTCACATCTGTACAAAAAAACAGTGTCACATTGTATGGGCCAGTGCAGGTACTGAAAATACACGGATACTTCTTATGGAGAAAAGAATGTGATACTTGAGAAAGACTTATTTCTCACTTAAACTAAACTCACATCTGTATTTTCATCAGGGTATCACTTCTCACTGCAGTGTAATCCTGCCTGATTTGTCTGGAGATCTGCAAAGTGCTAATATTTTTATCTGTGTTACAAATATGTTATCCAAGAGCTATTATTTCATTTAGTAATTTTAGGAACCGTTAGCTAGATTGTCTTTTTTCTGCCAGTACAAATTTGGAGATATTCCACCATGTCAGCCATCAGCTTCACATTTACACCAGTGTATCTGTACAGGATTAAGCGTTTGCCCTCTAGTCTATGTTTTCTAAGTTTAACTGCATATTCATAACTTTATTTGGAGTTTCCTTTTATTTTCTTTAGAGTATGTACTAATTAGGAATAATTTTACACCACAAAATGATGTGGATTATGTTGGAATGAACAAAACAGAGGATGTGTACCTGACACCCTTCGGCTGAAAGAGATGATTGGTTCCTGTGTGCACAAAGGAAATTGGTTAGGAATCGCCTGATATTTTTGCCTGTAGTCACTGGGATGATGACATGAGCACAAGTTTGAAATGTGTGTGAAGCGAGGGGAGCAATGAACAGATATAGTTTCAGCTTGTTGACAAGGTGGGTGTCAACAGGTATCATTTCAGGGGCAGTGTGCAATGTTTTTGGTGCTCAGGTGGTGTAGATGTGTTTACCTGTGGAATTTGTTACTTCTGTGATGATAGTTCAGGTAAAAAAGTCTAGCCTTCGTTCAATTAACTCCAAAAAGACAGGCCTCTGAGTCTGTGCAGGGCTCATGGTAGGATTCATGGGGTCTTAAAAATTTCCATTACCTCTGACTTAATTTTGTGTTACTTCAGTGGGAACTGTTCACCTGCTTGCAGTCAAGCATGTTGTAAATGTCTGCAGGATGAGAGCGTGTGATCATAGCTCTTTGGGACACCACACTGTGCTCAGGGCAGGAGAGGTCAGGCACAACAGTGCCTTGAAGTTTTAGCATGATGTAAATAATCAAGAGAAATGTGAGGCTCTAAACTTCAGCCAGCTTTTGAATGATCTTAAATGTATTTATAAAACAGGAAAACCACTATTTTGATCTCATTTTCAATACAAAAAAATTCTCAAAGGATTTTCCTTTGAACTTTACAAATATCTGCTGAAATCATGTAACAGCCCAGCACAAAAGCTGCAGGTTTTGAGAATTAAAAATGAGTGAAAACAGTGATTTTGCTGAGCTTACATTCCAGTTTATGGGATGCATTTGTAACCGTACTTCCACCTGCACAATAAACAAGGGCCAAAACCTCCCCATCTGTGAGGGAATTCCCCATTTGTGCAGGTTCACTCTGGTCATCTCGGTGGGCACGACAGGAAGAGCCTCGATGCAAAGGCCTGTTGCTCTCGCCTGTGGGGTCTCGCCTCTGCTGGAGGTGCGTTTAGGACTGTCCCTGTCCCGCACTGTGGGCTGTGGTGTGCAGTGGCCCTTCTGCCTGGCATCAGTGTCACTACTGGCCTCAGATTACAGCCTGACTGCACAGCCTCTCTGCAGTGAAAGCCATGCATTAAAAGAGTCCTTGTAAACAGATAATTAACTTCATGTTTAATTATATGTCCAAAAATTGTCTGAAAATTGATGTTCCAAAAATTAAAAATTAAAAACTAATTCAAATTTTTTAGCTGCTCTCACCACACTCATTAGGATAATCCTCCAAAAAATTGTCTCTCGAATAAATAAGCCTCCACTTACATAAATAAAGGAGCCATATTTAGACTCCAGTTCAACATGCAGGAGAAATTTGGCAAATCTAATGTTTTCAAATCAATTTGGTATGTGTTATGAGAAGAATGTCAGTGGAAAGGTTACTTTTTAATTTTTTTATCTTTAAAAATGTGAAGGAGAAGGAAGAAAGTTCGCTTTCATAAACAGAAAGGCAGTGCTTTAAATAGCTGGAGCAGTGATAAGGCAAAGAACTTCTAAGTAAATGAGGCGTGAAAAATTTTTTTTAAACTCCAAATGAAAATTGTGTATTCACCAGAACAGCTTTAAATTTTGTGAAACGGGACAGCAATATATTTTACAGTTTTGAGCAAGGAAGCAGAGAGTCTTGCCATAATAGAATATGTACTACATCCCTGCAAAGAAGACAAATAACAATATCTAAGATGCTTTCACCTTGACCAAAGAAATTCTATAAGATAGAAGTAATTTTGATTTTGCCACAATAAAAGAACATCAGAATTTGGAGTTTGATAAAACTGTTCTGTTGGCTGGGAATTTTGCCTTTCAACTGTGTTTGATGTGATATTCGGTTCATTTTGCCAAAATATTTTATGCCAAGTCTTGCTATTAAATCTTTTATGTAGCAGAGATTTCTGTCAACAGACACACAAGGATTAGGTTTTAAGTGGAGTTAATCATTGAACTTGGAGAAGAGAAACACTGGGGGAGTACTTCACTTGCACAAACAAACCACCATGCAAGATTCAGCCATTTCTATAATCATTACCCTGTTTTCAGAATAGTGTAGGTAAAACATAAAATCTGCCTCCCCCTCTGATCTCTATTCATGTTTAAATCTTGTAGAAGCTATTAGAAGAAACGGATAATTAAAATAGAAAAAGTCATGTATTTGCTGCAGCTGCTGGTGTATCAAATCTTTTGAAGTCTACTTTAAGCAATTATATCTGAGCACTTCTTTTGGAAGCCTGAGAAATAAGATAGAACTTTCTAAGATATCGTTGTTTTCTGACTCTTTCAATTTTTTGTAAATGCTATATATCATTATAATGCTAGATTAAATGTTAATCCATTTTGCCTTCAAAAAACAAACCTTAAAAGCAAAAAGGATTCCCATAGAATAAAGTAGTGCCCTGCCTTTTTTCCCTGTACTCCCCAGCATGTCCAAAACAGTCACATTTTTAAATTATATTTTTAATTTTGTGTTTGTGGCTTCATTTTACTACTTGATTTACATTGTAAATTTGGGCATCTCTTAAATGCAAAGGTAAATATATATTGCAAAGGTGTGGTCGGGTGTTTTTGTTATTACTGTGCGCTCGGGTGTAATCACTGAGCATAGATTAGCCCTGTAATGGGAGCTGCTAATAATTGTAGTCATCTGGCAAGTGATCCCTTTCCATACCAGAGAGGAGAAGTAAGGACATACCTGTACATGGATAATACTGAGTAATGTGTAGCAGATTTTACTGTAGTATTACTGAAACTTTAGCTTATAATTTTTAAAGCAAGATCTACCCTCCATCACCAAACGCAGTGAGGTGTGGTAGTCAATTGTGATTGGGATGTGGGAGAGAAAAATCTGTGGCACAATCCAAGGTAAGAAATAGATCATAGCCTGACAACAGGGCAGCTCTTGCTACCTAATGAAGCTATAGTTCCTAATGAGCTTGTCGTCCTGAACCATAGAGGATAATGGATCTATGCAATTCTGGACTCCTTTCCCCATTTTGCAGAGGCCAGGTCCAACTGGGAGGCACTATGACATAAAAGGATGACTGCCGTTTTCCATTGCTGACCCTTCTGTTAAAATGATTTGTCCTTGTGTTTCTTATTTTCCATAGTAATCACAACCATAACTCTGTGTCCAGTGGCATTTGACTGTGAAAGTGACACCCATGGTAGGGAATATGTCTAGAAAAGGAGCATACAACATGACAACTGTTGCTAAAGTAGCACCATCCCTGATGGGTTTGTAGCACTCTATCCCACATAGGAACAAAAACTTACAACATGGACCAAAAAGTGAACAGGCACGGGCCCTGCAGTTTACCAAGGTCACCTGCAGGCCATCCCCAGTTTGGGTTTTAAATAAGGCAGTAGGCAGTGGTTCTGTCTTCCTTAACACCTGTCTAATCAGAAGGACCATGGAGGGTTGAAGTGTCAGCTGGAGTCCCTGGTATTGTTTGGGAACTGGTGGCAGGGTACAGCAAAGCATGCTGCTGTTCATTGCCTTTCTTTTGGTATGCTAATGGCTCCTTGATAAAGCTGGCATGCATTAAGAGATGGTTTGGCAGTGCAACACAAAAATCCCAGTATGGATGCTACAAGTAATTTTTCTTCCCAGAGGATGAGAGTTTTACAGGAACTGCTCTAGTCTGGCCTGGCAGCACCCAGAAATATTAGTTTTCCCCACTACTCACTTTGGCTGCTGCTCTTCCTGCTTCAGCTATAAGCCAGCATCTAAGACAGACAGACCCTGCTCCAGTGAGTTCGGTGTACAGCTGCAGACAGAAGTCAGGCAAAGAGTAATCCCAGTAAAATGTTGGTTAAGAAATTCCTATGCCACTTGCACAGCTCCCTGGAGATGACAGAAGAGACATAACAGTGACTCTTCTAAAACATATGATTCCATTTCTTGTTATTTTGAGGAAGGTGGTGTGACTACCTTAAACTTTGGGACTGTGTATAGATGGGTATCAATAACAGCTCTCTGAGCTGTTTTAAACCTTGTAAAAGTTGTATTAATCACAATTTTGGGGGCGGGGGGAAGGAAAAAAAATCCTTCTGGCAGAGACATGGCTGTTGCAAGTACTTAAAAATAGATTCCCGAACTGAAATTTCCAAATTAAAAGTTTTATTTCAAAATAAAACATTCTAGCACACGTTTTTCCTGAGGAAACTGATTAATTAGCCTCTCTGCTGACCTGTTTCTGCTGTAAGGGCAGTGCGTGGTTGTGGCAAGGTGGTTCTTTCCATGCAGTGTGTGGCTCCAGGAGGTGGAGCTGAAGAGCAGCAGGATAAAGGGAAAGACCCCGACTCATCCGCCCACCCACCGACAGGAACTGTGGCTTGTGCGAGCCCCGGGGCTGTAGTTTGAAGAGTATTTCTTTTGAGGGAGCTACCCATGGACTCCTGCATCCTGCATTACTTTGTTATGCACAGAACGACTGTTTGTGGCCTGTGTTAAACAGCAGAGCCTATGTATTCTTAAAATAAAGGAGAAAAACAGTCCAGTTTACTACTCAGTCCCAGAAGCATCTGTTTTGGGGACAGTACAAGGGCAGAAATAAACAAGACAATGCAGAAAATATCTGGTTATTTTTTACCCAGGAACATTTTCCTCCAGGTACACGATGTGGTCTTCAAACACTTAGTTTATCCCAGCTGGATAGAATACTGGGGTACAGGAGCACAGCATGTGGCCAAGGCTCCTTGAGCTGCCACTGCTGTGAATCACTGGATTCAAGCCTTGAGAAGCCCAAACAATCCAGTAGTGGCTAGGTCTTGCACCCTTGTGAGTCCACAGAAATGAAGGCTTGAGTCCATCACCAAGACCTGTTACTTTCATTTTTGCCTGTATCATAACATTCAGATGTCCAGCAGATACAGCAATGTCACGATGGCGTAGATAGGTAAGGAGTATTTTTCTGAACAGAAGTGGAAACAGCTGCTCTGTAATGGCTCTGAGTTACCTTGAAACAAGAGCCAGAGAAAATGCAATGTGTCCCTTGCCTGTAAAATCCCTCTGAGGCTTTTAACTTTGTGCACATCAAAAGGTTTTACTCTCCAAAAATTACTCCTCAGTTAAAAAGAGGAAAGATGCCCTTTGCTACTTTTGCCTAGAGCCCAATATCTTCCGACATTCCATAGCAGTTGCGGCAATGCTCTGCTTAATGCAAAGAACATCTGGGCTGCCTGCAGTTCTGGGAGAGAAGTGTCAAAAGTGTCATAGACATCCTTGAGCGAAGAAGGATCTTCACTTTTATTACACAGAAGTGTCAAAAACAGCATTATTGAACATCAGGTTGCAATTTGGCACGTAGAATATAAGTCTGAATAGATGTGACAAAAAACCCTTCTAGGAAATTGCTACTTAACATTATTTTTTCATAGTTTCAAATTAGCATTTAAAGAAAAAGAACAAATGGGGAGCAGCTAGGTAACCCTGACAATGAAAAATCCTAGCATTCTTTTGGTGCTTACTTCACAACATCATTGCTGTCCACTGAGTGACTGAGATTGATTAAATCATTGTCATCGTCGGTGAAATGCACTGCATTGATCCAGCCTCACTCACAAAGCCAGCCTATGTGATGCAGCTAATTTGGCATAATTGAAAGTTCCAGTTCCAGAAGGTCACTGCACTGGACTCAGGACACTAGTTATTGTTTTATCCTTGGGACACGGTCAACTCTCCTGATCAAGTACGATGGCTTTGTGTCACACTCTTAATTGCTTTTTCATGGTTTCTGTAGGATAAACCCAAGCCTTCATATTTTGATTAAATTTTTATGGTGGACAGGAGATAATTATCACCTCTTTATGCTAATGTTTTTCTTAAAACTCTGATTAGAGCAAAATATGGGATTGAGCTCTTGTTTCTTACTCAAGTACAATTCTACTAAGAAAATCTTCAGATCTGGACAGCAAATGTCTTTAGATAAGGATGGCAATGTGATACACATCATTTAGTATTTAATTTACAAATGAAAATATGGCACTAGTTAAAAGTTTGTTGGAACAGTGTTGAAGGCAGTGTTACTCTCTTCTGTTACCACATCTCTGTTTCTCACCTTCCCCTCTTTGTCCATTTTCTACTGTTCTCTCCTGGAGCCTGAGTGCTGCAAGATCTCAGGCTGAACCAAGTTTGAGACCATGGAGTAAAGTAAACTCAAAGGTTGCACACAGTCAGAGGAGCTGCAAAAAGACATGCAGACAGGCATCAAGACTGGGTTGTCAACTTCTTAGTAATGCCAGTGTTTCAGCTGAAACGCCTCTGAACGTGGTCCAATAGCCTGATGAAAGGTGGTGCCTTCAGGAAAATGGCCATTAGGCCATTCGCTTCATGCTTTTAAGATGGACACCAAAATCTCATGCCACTTTCAAGATGTGTTCTTTATGTAGGCAGAGCAGTATGAATATGCATGTGTAAAAACTGTTTCTCATAAAGAAAAACAGTCAAACACTGAAGTATTTGGAAAAAATTACTTCTTTGTACTTTACAGAATCCAGTGGGCAAAGCTAGGAATTTAGGTAGGTCTTACAAGCTGTGTAATTGCTTTGTTGGCCCTTTGCTCACAGTGAAATTAGCAGCATATCTTTTATTTCTTTCCCTGTGTTTGCTGTTAAAAAGTCAGCATATCCCAATAGCTCCCATTGCTTGCCATTCCAAGTGCAGGTCAAAATGCCAACTTTCTAATGGTGAATGTCATGTATAATTTCTCACAGAAAAGAGTACTTGATAAAATCTCTGCAATAGTTTCTTCTTGCTTTGTTATTCAAATAAGGGTTTTTTTGTGTTTGGGCGTTTATTGGTTGCTTGGGGGTTTTGGTTTCTTTGGAAGCATGCCTTCTATCAGCTATAAAGCAAGCAAAAAAGAAAAGGCACCAAAATCCTAATGTACCGGTAAATAAGATAAAGGACAGCTGTGGTACTCTTATGGGACACTGGCTTAACACAACCCTTTTGTAATGGATTAGTATACCTTAATTTCTGAGTTGTTCAAAAGTGATTTGCGGGGAAGGATTTTCACAAAGCAAAGAACACAGAATTGTTGTGAGTTGGGTGATACAACGTTTTTTATGATGATGACCGAAACAGCGAGTTAAGATAGTTGGCTTATTGAAAGAGTGTAAGACATATAAAAAGCAAATAAATCTTTCTATAAAGTTTAAAAAAATCTAGCGTTTGAACATATGCATAGAAATAGGAGGTAGATTTATGTCAAATACGTAACTCTCTTCAAAAATAAAGGTCTGATCTGGGCCAAAGGGAAATGACAAGCCATAAGCAATAGTTCTGATTGTTTTATGTTTTGTAAGTCTTTCAAAAGTTTCATCCTAGCAGCTTTTAAAAAAAAAAAACTTGCAATCGACAAATCCCACTGAGCTCCTATTTATAGTATCCTAATTTTCAAAGAAAGCAAATCAGGCAACTGTTTTTAACATGAATAATATTGCTCCCAGCATTCTGCCTGCAGCCCACACATTGTGTTTTTTGGCATGATCGTGGCAATTAAAAAAAAATAAACAGCTCTTTTTAATATTTTTTTTATACATAAGCTATTACAGTCAACGCTGACACAGCTGGCAAAGAAACTCAGTGAAAGGTAAACATTCTGCTCAAAATGTAATATAACATATTGTTGTGTTTAGTTGTTAAAATGTAATCTTCCTGAAAGAATGTTTTAAAAGTAAGTTTAATTTTTAAATTTTTTTTAGAGAATTTCTAGTATATTGATATCTGATTTAAAAAATAATCTTTTAAAGAAATGACTTATGATACTAGATATTTCAGTCAACAGCCTATTGAATTTTTAAAAATATTCTTACCAAAAATCAGGAAAGAAAATGAGGTATTATGTTTTATCCTTCAGCAGAATGTAATAGTCTGAGCAAGTAAAATCAATTTCTTTTAATAAAATTCTGTCAAAAGCAGGAAGTTCAATAATAAATGTCTTCAACTATTTAAAAGGGAGAAAACTTCCAACAGAATTAAGATTAGTTTGTGACTTGCTTCAGCAACAACAAAAGATTGCCTAGTTCCTTGACCTAATTACTATGAGCATGTATGAAGTAAGATTGTGGAATGATATGTATTTCACTAGAGAAGACACATGAAGATGTTTCTTTTAGGTAAAGGCCATAGGTAAATAATTATCTGTCGCATATGTCCAGAAGTTCTCAAGGTATTTTTATTTTATTTTTAAAAATCGTGACTTTGCATGATTGCTTATGATGAAGATGCTGCACTTCCAACATTTTATTCCCTGTTGGAGGGAAATGCAGAGGCAGCCAAGCAGAGCTGGGTGCGTGCAAGAACCTGGTGCTCTCCATTGCGGAAACTTGTGGGCATATTATAGCTACATGCACTCCATATTGTGTGACAGCTCAGCAGTTATTGAAAATCCTGATTGAAGTTTTCTGGCCTGACATCTAAGAATGTGAGATGTACTGTTTTGTGCTAGCTAGGCAGTGGAACAGCATTCTGTCCCTAGCCATATGAGTGTCCACCATAAATGGTGTCCCTGTCAGCTTGCCTGTCACACTTCAATTATATTTGAAAGGAATTTTTGAAAAGATCCAACTTTTCCTTTTACTGTTTACCAGTACATCCCTGATATTGGGGTCTTCTAACTCCCAGCTGTTTCTCCCTCTCTCAGACAGAATTATAAAAAAGGGCAGGTGTCCTGCAAAATAGATATCTGCTCTTTTATAATCTAGTAAATAGCCCTCTGGGTACAGAGTTGGAGTATATGGATTTGAGTTTATAAAAGCAACTGAATAGTCATTTTTAATATATAGTAAATGTATAGCATGGAATGAAGAGAGGCATTTAAAGTTTAGAGCAACCTTCAGTAGAGAGGAAAATTATCTGGTGAGTCCTATTGTTGATCTTGGAATGTGTTTCAGATGTTAGGTGTGGGCTTCATATCACCCTCAGGGCAGTTAATAACAGCTAAACGAGCATTAACTCTGCTGAAGTCAGTGGAGTTCTATCCGTGTGTATCCAGGGGGATTGTTGTCTTTATGTCTCATTGCAAAATAAGTTCAAAATAATTGTGCAGCAAAAGCGGTGTAACAGAAACGTTCTGAGGCCTGATTCTCCAGTCATTCTGATCTGTTACACCAGCACAGTTGTGACCAGAACAATTGTGAACTAAACTTGTCCTCTCTGACTAGGACAAATATAATGCAAAAGATTTTGATTACATAGAGATTTTTTCCAGTGGAAATACTACAATTAAAAGAGGAAGAGAACTTTTTGGGGGGATGAGCTAATAGTGGAATTTTTTGTCTAACTAGACTTTTAACAGCCTGTGCTCTCTCTGTTCATGGAGATGATCATACCTGACATCTTATCATAAAAATAAGTAGGAGTATGATGTATTTCGTGTTAAAACTCAGTTGCCCTGATCTGATTCTCCTATAAGAAAAGAGGGGAAGCTTTTCCAGATTCAGGAGGTTTCAGTACAGCCTACACTGTTAGAATGTGAGTATTTGGGGGCATCCCACATTGAGTTTTCTATTGGTTCCTTATTCGTGATAGATATGCCCACTCAGCTGTCCCAATGTGCACGTTGGCAGATTTGAGAAGAGTCATATACTCCTGACTGGAGTCAGTGTCTTGCTGTTCTTACTGAGTTTCAGAGCAAGCTCCTTGCCAAATGCAAAACCTAAACATGATGATTAAATAAAGTGAACTATGTTGTATCAATCAATTACACTATAGATCCTCCAGTATCAGAACAAATGAAAGTTTCATGTGCCCCTGTCTACTACTGGCAGTACATTTGGTTTAGGCTTTCAGAGTCATTGATATACATGCTCGTCTGCTCTCTGCTAGTGTTCTCAGCAGCCCACGTTGGCCTGTACACAACAAAAGGTCATCTCTAGTTGATATAGTCCTGATGAACAGATCATCACCTGTACTTCTTCCCTGAGACTTCCAGCTGAGCAAGTTGGAGCTCCCTGTGGGGCTGTAGGTGTGCAGATGCCCATGAGGGATGGCAGGCTTTGCATTTCCAGTCTAGCCCAAAGTCAATAGGAAGTTCAGAAGTACTGTGCTATGAAAGAATTTAAGTCTTTTGTGATATAAAGCATTATGATTATTATTATGGACTCTGTATTAGGCCCATGCAAAATGAAGTTGTTGATGTTAAACACAAAAATATCCAAGATAATTTTACGTCCATTCGAAACAAAAGGGGTGGAGGGGGAAGAAAAGAGGGAAAATGCAAGGGATCGATGATTGCTTAATAGAAAAAGACAGCGTCTGTAGGGAGAAAAATTATAATTCTAAGTTTTTTAAGACTATTACAAAGAATAGAGAATAAAAATAGAGAGCTGGAAAAAGCAATAAAATCTATAAACATTAATTCATACCATGCTTTTTTTGAAGTATATGACATTTTTTTCCACAAACCCACTAATAGGGTTCTAAATATGAGTGAGAATAGCAAATTGCTTTTTCCATCTCTGGGATCTATAGCTTCACCTCTACACTTGAATTAACCAAGAGGCAGATACTTATTTCTTTTGTTTATACTCAGCCTCAAGAATTTTTCAGCTGAAATCAATAATTAAAATGTTTATTAGCCATTGTAAGTGTTATAAATGCAACTTTGTTAAACACAGATGTACATATATTTCAGATAACTGAGACACTTATGTCCAGATATTTTAGCCAAGTAACAGAATTTGGGAGGAGAGACAATGTATAACTTCATATTTACACGGTAGATACGGTATTCACTAAGGACATTCAAACAATTTGGTATCTTTTCATTTTCTTTACATAATAGAAAGCAGTAGTTGGTTCTTAAGAAGAAACAGATTCACACAGGGTTTATTTCAAGTGTTACAGCAAGCATGGGGTTTAAGGTAAAAGCTTCTAAAAGATCACAGAAGAAATGTACTAAATGATTGCAGGAAGTAGAACTCCTGGTGTAACCAGAATTTCAAACACTCTTCTGAATGAATGTAAGTCTCTGATTAATCAAAAATACTTATAATACTTACCAGAGGTTACATATGTAGTTTTATATGTGCATATGGAGCAAGACGATTTGGGTGTATATTTGAAAAGAGAAAATGAGACCTTAGTATTAAAATTCATTATCTTGGTTTGTAGTATCTCTACTGTTGTCTATTTCTTTACTGTTGTCTGTTATCTCTACTGTTGTCACTGGTGCTTAGGAAAGAGAAGTGCTATTGTAGAAATTTCATAACGAATTAGCTGAACACCATCTCTGTGTCAAATCTGCAAAGTATCAGCACATGAACCAATATTCAAACTGAGTGTTTGAGTGTATGTTTTGGATAGAGGGATCGTGTGCCCATACACAGTATTTACTCTGCCATAGTGGGTTAAATAGACCCACACTTCTGTTCTTCCTCTTCCCATGGCACTCTGGCCAGGAATGGTTTTATTGCTAAGGAATGAAGACATGGTTCTTGCATGTTAGGCTCTCGGGATTATAACTCTGAATATCATGAAATAAGCCTAAAGCCTTTGGAAGCTGGGAAGCTTTTCTTCAGGTATCTACAGAAATATAAATCTGTTTTTACTTCTTTTTTTTTTTTTTTAATTTCCCTTAACAATTCCATTATATCAATTACTTTGCCCTGATGAAACAAAATGCAATTTCCTCTTTTTGCTCCCTCTGAGCATCCCCAGTGCTGAAGTGGAGCTGCACATCCAGCCGACAAGGTGCTGACATGGGAGTGCCACTGCTCTAGCAGGCTGCTGCTATCCTTTGTATTCAGTGGCAGTCCCTTAGGGAGAGTCAGTCAAGCTCTACTGGATTCTTCCTCCCAGCCACAGATCTAAATCCACAAAGCAAAATAGTTCAAAATACTGTGTAGCTCCCTTGCTCTTCTCCTTAAGCCGGTGGTGCTACCTTGGAGTACTTCATTCTCATGTGCATCTCTATTTTTCACTCCAAAGCTTTTCTAATAAAGTGGCTTAGTTTAATGAATATGTGGAATGCTCCTCTTCTCTGAATCTCTCCTCAATGCAATGTCTGCTGTGATACCACGACTCATGCCCAGGGACAGCAGGGGTTCTGTGACAGCCAGAAGGAAAGGTGGAGATTTTTGTTAAAAACTTTCAGATTATTTTGGAATCATTAAACTGTGAAATAGCTATTTCATTAGCTTACAAGTTTTTCTACATGTAACATTTATTCCTTTCCGTCATTCCTGTTTTTGTTTCTCATAGCTATTTGTTGCATCTTGCTTCAGAAAAAAGTGTAAACTCCGAATATGCCTCATATCTTCTTGCTCCCTGACTTAGCACAGTAAAGCCAATGGCAACATCCACATCACTGCAAATAATAGTCAGCCCCCTCAAACAAGGCATAGGTAAGCAATACCCTTCTCAGTGGGAACAGTCACCAGGCACAGGTATGGTTCATACTGTAGTCCAGCATATTTCTTAGGAATTATATTCTGCAGACTGTACTTTAATATGCATTTCTTAGGATAGAGCTATTATCCTGTAGGCCAAATTAATACATCCACATTTTAAAAGGAAACTAATAATTTGGATTTAAACACTCTGTCTTGTATTTGCAAGAGTGGAGAAAATTGAGTCTAATAGGAAACCCATGATTATATATCCAGTGTAATAAACACTAACAAGAAGTTTCTAAAGGCTATCCAGAACTTGTAGTAATGTGCCCTCCGTGTCGTTCTCATTTATGGTGATGATAATACAAACAAAATCCTTACAACTCCATGAGTGGGCTTCCTCTGAGTTGTGATCAGAACTGCGCCTTTTGTTTGTATTGATACTAACCTGCCAAAGTTTCTGACTGACGAGGAGCTCCTTCGAGCTTTGCAAAGGGCTGGAGGACTGAAAGTTTGCTGTACTTCTGCAGTCAAAGGCACTTTATAGTCAATGGCTCCTTGTAGCTAGCAGTGATGGCTTGCATTTTGTATCCCTCAATTAGCTTCTGGTTAGATTTCTGTAAGCTTCTGGAAGGATAAGTTTTAAATTACGTGTATTTTGTTAGAAGCTGAGCATGGCAAAATATGCCCTTCTCGGCTTGATTCGCTGTTGCAATTTGGAAATAAGTAGCGCAGCTAAAAATGTCAGCTATTTTGAGACTGATAAAGGATAAGTATCATGGAAGAACCAGGTTATTATTTCTGTGTGTTTTTCATTTAATCGCCAAAAAGTTTAGCCAGAATGAAGGAAAAGTATTCATACCGTATGGAGGCTGTGAGATGAGTGTCATTTTAAATACTCATCCCCTCTTTTTCATCTCAGCTATAAAGAACAGGCTTAGTGTAGCAAAGGAAAGTGCAAAAGGCTGGTAGACTCAGCAGTATTTTCAGAATACCGGATACATTGTATGCAGCCTGGCACACAAGCAAAAACATTGCAAAACCAAAAAAAAGTAAATGGATACTCTAACAATAATTAATAACAAATAATTCCCAGCTACAGGAAGAAAGCATATCTGGTGAAACTACAAGATAGGAAGGATACTGAGCTCCTGCTCTGCCAGATGGAAAGAAGATGGGTTTTGGATCTACCACAGCTTTCCACATTTGGCCTGGAAAGTGCAATGCTGGGTGTGAAACAGCCAGTTTGCTGGTGCATTCCCATGCTGGAGTCTTTCTTGACGCTGCTCAGAAAGACATTTATTGAAATGAGAATGAGAAGATAGGACCCAAAAACTATGGTCAAATCCCCCTATATGTTAGTCTAAGTATATCATAAATATCACAAGAACTCTTTAGGACAAGAAAGATCTCATATTTTTCCTGCCTTGGTACAAACCCTGAGTGATGGAACGTTAATCCTGAACACTGATACCCAGTTTTGAAATACCGTGGTAGGGAGTAGCTCCTTCCGGCCTAATTTTGTCTAGATTAGCCCACAGGGACCTCTGTGCCTATGGAGCTGGACTGCTTCTCATCCAGCAAAATGCAGTTAAGTTTGCAGATTCTATGGGGGAAGTACTCCTTGTAGGGCACTGGTCAGGACTGGGACTTTTCAGTATTACAGTAATACAAATAATACATTATGTTAGGAGGCTTTGAAAGAGAAATGCTTGACTCTATTGAGCAAGTAATGATGTTTGATGTACCTCCAAGGTGGCAGTCAGTGGGTGAGCCTTGCAAAACTCAGCTGCTTCTCTCTCAGCAAGTTTCCGCCTTGTAAACAGTGCCTTTGTTTTCTGTCTATGTGGGCTCTAACGCCTTAGATTTCCCTTTGATGTATGAATGAATCCAGTGCTTCAAAACAAAACTCAAACTAGAGCTGGAAAAGCATAGAGGGAGAGAAGAAAGAAGGGGAAAAGAAAATGTAGTTTTGAATATCCACATTAATAAAGCTGGTGAAATGATCTGTGTACAGACAGGATGATTGTGTACTTACTGTTTGTGACCATTTGGGGCAGTTGAGGCTTGTGGATATACTTGAGGTTGTATGAGGTTTTTTCAGTTCACTAGCACCTACACGTATGTGAGCAGTGGTGACATAAAACAATAAAAATTATGACCACTGACTCACTAACCAGAAATGGTCTGATTTGCATTGACTATTTGAGGCGTGCAGTTGTGCAGACGGCACATGAATGACAACAGTGAGCTGTCTGTAAGCAGCTCAGAGGCAGAACTTTGTTTACACAAAGCATCTATCAAATCACTTAATGCAGCAACTAATTCAGGTGAAAACAGTAATCTGGTCTTGGACAAACTACACAAGCAGACAAATGGGCCAAAGACTAGGCTGCTGTGGCCTGTGTATGGGGGAGGAGCAACCTGGCCTCTCCTGGTGGGGAGGGAGGATGCTTCTTTCTTTGCACCTGTCCATCCCATGGCTCTTGATCTCTAAGGATCCTTTAACTGACTGGTTATCCCATATGGAAATGGGAAAGAGGGGATATGCCCTCTCTTGCTATTGCATGTCTGTTTGTGTGAGAGAGAGAGAGATGAGGCTGTTTCCTGGGTTCAGAGTCTGGCGAGGCCACAAAGAGCAGCGTGCAGAACAGGCAGCCCTTTTCCTTTATGTCTCGGAGTTGTGAAACAGAGACCAGCTATACTGGCCCTCAGTTTGTCTAATAAAGTTGTGTACTATAAATGGATCAGCCAGTTGGGACTGGAACCACAATCCTCAGGGAACCTTTCAACAAATCTGGTTTGAGTTTCAAGTTGCAGTGAAATATGAAACGAGGCGGGTTTTGTGCGGTTTCAGGTTTTGTTGAAAACCTTTCAACCACCTCTAGTCAGTAGCTGTTGCTTTTTCAGTTTCCTCCTTCTAAGGTGTCTCTGGTATTTCTAGTTGAATGTGCCTCAGATTAAGTACAGTTAGGAGAAGGGGTGGAAATAAAAGCCCCTAAATGTGACTCAACATACTGGGAACTGAGAAAGAGTGTGGGGGATGCCTTTTCCTTGTTAAATTCTTCTTTTGGTCCCCCTTCTTGTGGAGTTTTACCAAAACTTCATTTTCATATGAAGCTTTTTGGACTGTTTAGCTAACTGTGATAATAGCACTACAGATCACCTCCTAACTGGCTGGGGCGAGTGGAAAAGGAGCCCTGCAGACTCTGTTTGGCAAGCGGACAGGAGACCTGGAGAAGCAGTTGGATTCCCAGTTGGCCCGTGGCGCTCGCAGCCGGGAAAGCAGTCTGCACGCTGCCTGCCGTGGAGCCGGGAGGCGAGGAGGTGCTCGACTTCCCAGCTGGCAAGGGGAGTGCGAGGCCTGGAGAAGTGGGCTGCTTTCTGTTTGGCTTCACAGGTTGAGCAAGAGGCCAAGAAATGAGGTTCAGTTCCCATTAGCCTGTCTGGTTCTTGATTTGCTTCCTTTAGTTAAAAGAGGCAGAGAATACTGATGATGTTTTGCCAGGCACAGGATTGAAGCTGAGTGGCATGGAAGAATAGAGACTTAAATAAGCACAGCTCGCTGTCTCCACTTGCTTTTGTCAGTTCGTGTAACAACCTTGCTGCCAGCAACCTTCCTTACTAAACGGAGGAAAAAACAGGGGTCACTGGGAGGTGATTGTGCAGTTCTACGTTTGGTACCTAGGGTTGTTTTAAATTATTACAGAACCATTTATATCGGTAGAAACCCATTGTTAGCCTAGGCACTGTATTGATGGTTTAAATATTTAGGAAAAGATCTGTATTTAGTGATTCCTTCCCGGGTATATTGGAAAATATACTTAATAGTTTGCCTGTTAAAAGGTTATCTGAATACATCACAGGTATTTTATGTGCAGACAATTCAAGCTTCATCTCCTCTGAAAGCATATTTGTAGTATATTAATTTTTTTAATGTGCAGTAGTTATGAGAAGGACAACAATAGATCTTCTGTTAATATGTGGCTAGCTCCATTGTAAAACCTGATTTTTATTTTTTTCCCTTCATTGCCTGTAGTTATTCCTTTGGAATTTGTGGCCTGTTTTTAAAAATCGTTCTTGATTTCTGTGCCAGTCTTCACTGGAGTTTGTAATAACACACTGTAATTTAGGCAGCTCTCTGAAGTCCCATGTGTAAAGTTATCTGTGTAGCGCTTGCATGATCAGAATCCAAGACAGCCCCATTTTCACTGAGTGCAAGATATTAACATTTTAAAATTACTTCAGATCCATGATTCAGTAAAAGCCCGTGGAACCTGAACTTCAGGGCTCTCTGCACTGCAGGCAGTAGCACATCTGTTACCTCACTTGTAATACAGTGCTAATAGCCAAGACTCTGGCAGCACATACTTCAACTGAGAAGCACCCAAAGCTGTGAGGCGTGAGCAGCCTGGGCTAAAGTCTGTGCTGATGCAGCTTCCCTCCTGGTATCTGAGTCAGCCAGTGAGTCTCATCCAGTGCATTCACAGGTGTAGCCTTCAGTACACATCTGGTCCCAACATAGAGACTGCATGAGTTGCTTTTGAGTTTTACTATAGATTTTTAGCAGATAACATCCATACATGTACATAGCCAAGGCTCTTTTTATATTTGAACACTCTTTTTAGTAGGCATACTGTGAAATTAGTCTCCCAGCCTCATCACACCACGGCCAAATCCAGGGCTGTGAATGAACTCACAAATGCGGTGAATTAGTGGGGCACTCCTAATCTATCGGCACATTTTGTGAACCGTGTGTATCTAAGGACATGTCTCCAGGGCACAACACGGGGTTCCATGAAGATAATCCAAGCCAGTTCAGGTGCTACAAGCAGTATGACCAGCTTTCTCTGGCAGCCCCCCTGGACTCATTAATTGCACTGTATCATGTTATTACTGGTCTGTGGGTCCTGAGTGGGCTGCTGGGCTCTTGAGGGATGAGTCACTGGTGAGGAGCTGTGAGTTCATTCATCAAACCCCAGTGTCTTGAAGCAGTTTATCAAGGATAGCTGCTCAACCAGATAACATCTTCTGAACCATGGAGGGGTATTGCAGAGTACCTCAAAATATAAGACACACTGTACGTGTCTAAGCAGAAATAAAAGAGAGGTAATATACTCATGACTAACTTATAAGTAGAAGGCCCAGTAATGAGGATAAACCACAGTCCAAAACAGGCACTCTTGAGTCTTCACCGAACCTCATCAGTACATTTTCATTGAGACATACATCCATAAGGTGCATGAGCAACCTGCCCTTTGACAGCACTTGTGGTCACCTTTTTATAGGATGGCATTTGAGGAGAGAAGAATGCATTACCTTACGTTCACTCCACTGGGGAACTGGTGTCCTTGCAACACAAACACAGCACAAGAGATTCCAGGGGAATTTATTCACCAGGTTTCCACTTTGCACCCCAGGCTGGACTCTCCCATCCACTTGGGGAAAATGGGTTTGTATAACTCAGCATGTTCTCAGTGCACAGCTCACCCGCATAAGGAAACACATGTTTGGCCTGCCTTTACTGTCACAAAGTTCCACTTTTTCCATAATCAGTTTTAATCATAGTATTTATAAGTTGTTTCATTTTACTTTTTTTTAATAACAGTTGATTGCCACGTTATATAGGCAATAACCTATAAACTGGAATTGTTTTACACCCATAAAGGCTTAAAATAGCAAGTCTAATTTGTTTATAGAAAAGTGATAAAAAAAAAGACAATGCCCCATGCTGAGACTTTGTACACCACCTTTCATTCTGTAGTACATCTTTATAGCTGTGTTATAAACCCCTCGTAAATGGGTTTTGTAGTAAAAGTGCTGACACAACTTTAACTATAGAATCTTGAACAGCAGCAATGCAATAAAAGATCAAACTGTAATGCTGGAATACAAAGAATCATGATATGCAAAAAAGAGCAAAAGGTTTTCAGAAGTAATGGATCCTAATACAAAGATCCTAGATATGGACAAAAGAAATATCCTGACTAAGTCTTAAACCAGCCCTTGGAACATTTATCATTTGGCTTTTAGACTGCCTGCCCAGGAGGCACTGGGCTGTTGGTACACATTTATCAGGTCCAGAGAACTGCTGAAGCTCAGCTCACCCTAGTGAGTTTCTCTTGCAGGGCACTAAGCAGTCAGTAAACTAGGGACCTGAGAGAAATGTGCTTCTGTAAGGGGTCTTTAGTGAGACAAATCCAGTATAAGACATTCCTGCACCCATGCAAGCTACTTACTGTCCATCCGTGTTCTTGACAGCAGCTAAAACAACATCCGTGTCAACACAGCTGTCTGTATTATAAGAGTACCATATGCCAAAAAAATTTTTACTATTGCTTCACATTTGTCAGATTAAAGGTCTATTTGAATTAGTGGAGATCATGAGGAAAATTATCAGTTTAGTCCAAGAAAGACATATAGCAATTGCATATTGTAATTGAAATGGCTGGGGGGCCCTTTTGGAAGCGGTCTGACTATGTCAAGTCACTTTGTTGTTGTTCAGCTTGGATGTACCTGTAATGTAGTGTACCTCATGCAACTGAAAATCAATTTGTTTTCTCTCAATTCTAAGCTACCTCTCAAATTAAGCCCTATAAAACATTTCAAATAGAACAAAGAAAGCTGGCTGAAATAATATTTCATCTTCTGCAATAAGGATTTGTCAAAGCCAGCTGCATTACATGTGGCCAAGGAGGACACTGTTCATTTGAAAGGCTATTGAGAATCTGAGAGCTCATAAGTTCAAGTCCATCTGCTGCAGACTTCATGCACTACTAGCTATTACAGTAGCTTGACAATAATCTCAGCATCATCTTTTATTCCAGTCACAAAGGGCTGTCAAAAACCAAATAGTAAGAATTACTATAAACAGCAATGATTCAGTCTCAATGGCAATGACTCTCTATAATCTAGCAATGTAATCTACTGCTCTACCCTTAAATTGGATATAGCATATGAAGTCCGTCAGCCATGCAGAAAGTGAAAATGTATATTGTCAAGGCCCTTGCTGTCTGTGAAACTGCTGATGAAGAGTCACAAAAGGAGTTTTAAATGCCCTAGAAGAAATTCCAAGTAACATTAAAGTCACAAATAGCAAATTTGACAACTCCCTCTGGACTAAGAAACTGCCTTCAAAAGTTTTATATTAGCTTCATGCATCATTGTTATAATTTATTAATGTACAATTTTTAGTTTTTCAGACTGCATGGCTGGGGAATGGTAACTGTAACTTCTTTTTCATGATAAACAGCTGTTGAAAGATTTGCCAATATTCCCTCCTCTTATAATTCAAAAATGCGTGCGTTGCTTTTCGTATTTCTGTTTCCCCAAAAGCATAATAAGATACTATATTTATGATTTAATCGATGAAACCTGTACTCTGTGGATATTACTACATTGTTTAGTTTGTTAATGTGCATATTTGCACCTAATCTATTTAAAATCAGATATCATGGCTGCACTAGGGCATATACCGGGTGAAAGTCATTTTTAGCGCTTTGGCTTTTTCAGTATTCAGTAATTCTCTGGCAATTCCTATTCATCTTTGATTACAATCTCAAGAGCTTGGAAGAAAGAGACGAAATTGATAGGCAGTAAAAATACAGAATTTTGAAAAGGTCACCTGCTAGCAGGATTAAAACCCTGATTCCACCTGCTCGTTATAAAGAATGTACCAAACATGAAACGGCATAACTTGAATCTGTTCTTCCAGCAGTGACTGGTTTATATGACCAGCAAATGTCCTACACCATTCTTACAGCAGTCTGTGTGCAGAGGAACTTTTGCCCTGGCTGGGTATTGAGTCCAGCAACAGCTGATGCATGGGACATTTTAGATTGTCCAGCCACTGTAGCTGCTGGTATTTGCAATGTAGGTCTGTTCCTACCCCCTACAAGTACAGTGTCTCTCTTGCTGTTTTGCATCTGAGTTTCTCCATGACCCATAAGACACTACTTCCAGTGCCCATAGGTGTATAGTATGTGCTTGATCTTTTGTTCATCTCTGTGCAGCTTGACAACCAAAAGACCATGGCGTTGTTTCTATGAAATATGTTTGAATTATAGGATCCTTAATTTAATCGTACAATAAAACTCAACACGGGAGGTATTTGCCATATTCCTTCAAAAGGAAAGCATTGTTCAGTTAGAGGTCTGACTAAAATACTTTAAAAGTTAATTAAATGTAATGATCTTCTTAATATTTCATATAGGCAAATTCCTCACTTGATCTTAAGCAATTCTCAGGGTAGATTCAGGTAAAGGGGAAGAGAGAAATCATTAGGGGAAAATCTACAGTTTTCTATCAAATTCCACCCAAAGTATTGTAAAGGCTAGATAGTGCATGCGTCAGATTAGTCCCACTAAACTCTATGACAAAACTCTTGATTTTATTTCATCTTTTGTGTACCAGTTATTATGAACAATCTGCTTTTTGGTAATAGTTATTTGAAATCCTTATCTCTATTCCTGAAATAGAGTGCTGTAACTGGAAATAGTTGATCCATGGTATAGTGTGATTTAGCTACTGATACAAAAATGTAACACTTTTCTGCTTCCTTGCATCACTGCACATAACACTTTCTGCTTCCTCTTGTGCCTCCCTCAAGGATGGATTCTTGTTGTATTCTTGCAACCCCTTACTCATGTAAGGAAGTTCAGGAGATAGCCCTGAGGATTCTGCATTACAAACCCTCTTGTTTGTATACAAGCTCACATTGCCCTTAAATATGGAGTGAAATTTATCTGTATCAGGGCAGTGTTAGAGAAGAAGCCTTCAAAAGGTAATTGAAGGAGGAATGGAGTCACTGCATAAGGAAATATGCAGTGGGAATGTGTGTGAAATATGAAGAGGGTGGCAAATATTTTTCGTGATTTATGTGCTTGTTTTTAAATAGCTTTCATTTCATGATACCATTACAAAAAATGAAAGGTGGAACCCTCACTTTTGGGGTTTGACACTAAGTCATTGTTCTGTAAAAGCATTTAACTAATATTCCCATCCCCAGGCTGTTCCAGCACATATCATTACAAAGATACTGGAGAACAAAGATAGAAGTAATTGTGGCTTCTGTTCTGCCATAAATGAAACAATTCAAAATGTTTCAAAATGTTTGCCCAGTACCTTAGATCAGCACAGTAACAGCAGCTATCTTAATAATTACCCAGGGACAGATAAACTAGTGGTGCAAGCAAATGTTTTGCTGTGTAGGCATTTAGGCAATGGCACTGGTAAATTACGATAAAATGAAGTAATATTATATTTTGTTTTCATGGCACTGGCCTCAGGAATTGCCGTGCATCCTGCACTCTATCCTCTACCTGCTCACTCACCCTAGTGCATCAGGTCTACTCATTTGGCATATACAGCCAAGACATGCTGGCATTTCTGGCCAGAATTCATGTTCTGTTTACACTGACCCAAATTTGAGGTAATCCCATAGATTTTATGGGCCCAACAGTGATTTAAACTGAATGAATGTTCCAGAAGTTTATCATCACATCAGGGACTTGGCAATGCTGTAAAAAATCCCTAAGATTTATATGGATGTTGCATCCATTAACACTGTGTCTGGGACCCAGCAAGTTTTGGTTTTACTGAGAGATTTAAGTGAGTAACTGGGAGAGGAAAGATACCATTTCGATTTTATTATGACTTCTTAGAAACTGTGTCTTGGGTGGGGACTACCCAAATCTGAACGTAGCATGAAGGTCATAGAGGGTTTTAATTATGTCGCTGTGAAGCATCCTAGTCAGAAAAGGGATTCTTCTGACACTCCAGCTATGTAAGAAATTAGTATTTTTGTTTTCCTGAGGTTATGGGTAAATCACAGAGAAGCCAGTAGAGATGCACAACTGAATTAGGACAGTTTGGCATTTTGTTTTCCACATGTTCTGGCTGTTTATTGTCTTGGACCTCATCACTTCCTTTCTTTCTAGCATATGTTACTACTTTAGAGGGACAGGAAGCACAGTCTGCTTTGATATGAGCTCCATTCTGTCTTTATTTTAGAAATTGCTACATCACCAGTGGATACAAAAGAAATGAAGGCCATAATCTGTTCACATTTGAAAGTTAGGTAAAATGACTGAAATTATTCATATAAAAGAAGGTGGCTTTGGCCCTATAACAAAGTAATAAAAAAATTAAAGGAAATGATAGGGAGAGTCAGATATTTAGATGACTATCTAGAATTTTTATCTGTAGGAGTTAAAAAAAAAAAAGTTGGATCAAATCTATTTTAGTGAAAATAGGAAGAGAATCTGAGCTCAACTCACATGAATTCTGTAATCTGTAAACTAAATTATTCCTTTACTGTTGAAGAAGCATCTGACCCTGCCTCCTTATTTCACCTCCCACCACCCTCCACCCACTTCCCAAGTCAGACAATGCATAGCTCACACCTCCACATAACTGGAGATATAGAACGTGTCAGGAATAACCTTAGTGCATTTCTGAAACACTTCTGTGAGTGTCTGTCACTCTTTAATACATGTATCCTTCTCTTATGATTGCAGAACAAATAATTAAATGCACTAATTGATATTTTGACAATGCTTTTATTTAAATATTTTTAAAAATAATAAGTAGTGCTTTGAAGTTCTCCTTTGGTTTACTCCATGTTCTTCTTTGCCCTCTCACTAAAATCACTTTTGCTGCTTACTCTTCATTTATTTTCTCCTCATCCACAGTGCTCAACCTCCTTAGTGTCTTCTCGTATCTTCATCCAGTTCACTTTAATGGTTACTGCTCCTCCACACAGACTGCCTGTGCTATGCTCCAAGTAGTCAGAGCTGCTATATTTTGGCTGTGTGTGTGTGCACATTTACAGTGGGCTCCTTGGGAAGGCCAGCATGTATTGTCTGTCACAGGCAGAACTGGGCACCATTTGATCCAAGGTTAGCTGGGTGCCCAGCCTCACAGGGCATTTGAAAACAGAGGAAAGATTTACCTCAAACATGCAGGCACTCTCAAAATAATGATAGTTCTAGGGGAGATGAGTTTTCTCAGACAATTCCTTCCTCCATTCAGCTTCTCAGTCCTGCCTGATTGAAGTCTAGCCACCCATATGGTATGAAGATGTCTGGCTGGGCATAGCTGCACACAGCTGGAAATTGGTTCTTCTTTTCTCACCTACTTTCCAGAAGTTTCGTGCTGATAATGAATAACCTGGGAAGAATCCTGGACCAGGTGAGGGCTCTGAAGGTCAAGAAACGGATGCTCAGGAGGAACCCTCATTAAATACAAATGGAGCAAAACTTTTCAATGAATTAAATTAAAAGCCCACATAAACGTCAGGGACTAATTAATGGTGCAAGAAACACAATAACCGCCTCTTTGCACATGTGACACAGAGTACAACAACACAGCTCGCAGCGTTATAGCCAAGATCCTGTTCAACGAAGGCAGTGTTCAGTAAGAAACCTTAGAATAGTCCCTGCTCTTAGCTTTCCACATTAAAAATTTTATTTATTTGGAGCAGGCAGCTGAACCTATACACATCTTTGGGCCCTTTTTTAAGCTTTGTATCAACACTACAGACAAGATAGAGACTGACCACGCCACTGGGAGGAAGTTTGGAGAGTGACTCACTGTTTTATTTCTAATTTGGTAACGTATCATTTTTCCCCCACATGCACTAGGGTGCCATTGCAAAGCAGCTGAAGTGATTGCCTGAATGAACAGGCTGATGTCAGATTTCCAGAGCTAATTCATGGAAATCTGCAGCATAGTCTTGGTGAATTATTTTTCTAAGAACCATGATCCAAAAAGTAGTATCACCCAGTTACCCAGCCACAGGCCTGTCTTTGGTTACATCTTATGGTGTCCTCACCATTTAGGCAAAAAGCTGTGAGCCAGTAAGTGTGGTTTCAAAAGCTGTATGATTTTAGAGTGCTTTGTTCCTTTCCCTATGGTTTTATTCTAGGTGAGTGCACATGAGCAATTACAATTCTTTTTGCAGATAATTGGCATTAATGGTATTCTTAGTTGTAATTATGAAACAGCACTTTGACTGCTCGTACAATGGCTGTAGGTACAGTAGTGTCAAGAATCCTCTAATCTGGCTCTAAAGCAACTCTTTCAAGCTAAGCTTTCATGATCGCTATGCCTGTACATCTTTTTCTCCTCTTCTACCCTGTAAAAGAAAAGGAAGCATCCACTGGACTGCGGTGTTAGTCATTCACAGAGTAAAAACTATTTGTTCATCTTAAATGAATGTAGTTCTTATATCGGTTTACAGTATACATTACTCTGACTGTAACTGCTTTACTACATTTCAAATGCCCATTTCAGTAGGTATGAATCACAGAAAGTACTGACAACTTGTTAGAATTGGGCCTATAAACAATGCTTTGGTTTTAACCAGGCCTTTGGAAGAGAAGATACAAATAATAGAAAGTGAAAATCCTTTATACTTCTTTCTCAACTTACCCTGAATAATGCCCAAACTAATATCACTTTTTATTATTTCCAGTTGTTTTACACAAAGGCTGTTATATTTAAGGCCAGAATATGTGCAGCATATGTTAAGCTATTTATAGATTTACAATTACCTCATCAGACAGAATCAGGCAGATGGTAAACATTACTACTAGGCATAAGTACATTTAGAACCAGACATTTAAATAAATTCAGATCTGTCTCAAGCTTATTTAAAGGGTTTTATCTCTTAAGCCATTTGAGGTGTCTGGTTCTGCTGAGTATATTTGTATCACATTCAGATATCAGGATGTATGACCAACAGCCTATAGATAGCTCTAGAAATCAGATTACATTAATTCTTGTTTTTTGAACCTGACACAGGCATTTCAACTAGTAAGCCAAATTAATTTGAGAATAAAGAGAATAAAACTTTTAGATTGAAAATGACAATGGCTGACTTCATTTATGGTGTTGAAACAGTATATATGCTTCAGGGAACATCAATTGGTCTTTCTCTAAAGCTGAAAGACTTCATATAGAGATTAAAAAACTGAGAAAAATACATGCCAGAAGTCCAAATTATAATCTTTCAACTTCAAAACCCCAAGCTATGGTGACTTTTCACATGAATCTTCCAGAAGAATAAAAATAAAAGTTCAAACTAAATCTCAGAACTGGGTGAGCACTTCAGTTGAATGTGATTAAAGTTCCCCCGGACAGCTTAAAAACATCTTTGGGTTCTTAAAAATTGTTACTTTTATGCAATTTAAAAATAGGTGTACAATTAAATGGTGTTGACAAATGAAACCAAGCAGTCACAAAA
This sequence comes from Strix aluco, assembly GCF_031877795.1. Lineage (NCBI taxonomy): Eukaryota > Metazoa > Chordata > Aves > Strigiformes > Strigidae > Strix > Strix aluco. The sequence goes on along the minus strand of NC_133942.1, from coordinate 23,638,777 downwards.
GCAGACTTTGTCACTTGAATTGAGCTACCTGGGTTTGGGGATTCTATTTTTAACTGTCAGGACTCATTTTCTGTGTTTCTCCAAAACTCCTCACCTGATGCAGTATAATACAAACCTGTTAACCTGCTTTTTCTTTGGGTGGCAGGGAAAGAATGCAATGATCCAAATTCTACGCTTTGTTACTACAGCGGTAATCCAGAGCAATGCACTGCAAGTCAAAGCAATTCCTTCAGAACAGCTGCATTGTAGCTGAAAACAGAATTTGGCCTGAAGTCTCTTCAAGACAGTCTGGCCCAGGGGCCCAAAAATACAAACTAGAGAAAATATGAAATGATGTATCTAGAAATCCACTCTCTTAAGGTACATAGAATTCCCCCAAATGCTGGCTGCAGGAAGGAGATGGATGACTTCCACATCAGCACTGCTGTACCATCCTCAGCTGTGCAGCAGCTCATACAACAGCGAGAGCAGGGTCCCGGCCCATGGGAGCTGGCTGATGCCCTTGAGCACGGTGTTACAGGCTGCAGGGAAGGAGCCCTTCCAACAGGGGCCTGGCACCCAGCAGGGACAAGCTCATAGCTGCTTGTCAAAGGTGGCTAGTTCATTCCCAACCCTGGCCACACTCAAAAAGCTACTGACACCTGCTAGCATTTTTCTAAAACACTTGTGTTAAACTACAAAGTGCCTTGAACCACTACCCTCCCCCGCCAGCACTGAGTAACAGAGGAGTGCCGTGTGAGCCAGCAGTCCAGCCCACAGAGCTCCTCTATACTGCCAGCACTGGGAGTGTGGAAGAAGGTTTGCGCAGCCTCCCGCTCTATGAAACAGGTCATGCAGTTACGTCTACTATGTCCATCTGTGCCACCACAGACAGCCCTCTGCGTCTACCTCAGATAATGTATTTTATGCTGGTAGCTGATCTATACAATGGATATCCACTAGGACATGCCTGCGGGCTGGAGGTATACCCAAATGAACATTCAAATCTCCTGGCCTTTTGAGATACCCTCTGAGTTTCTTCGGTGCTGGACTTCACTGTTAAGTACAGGATGCACTTCACTCTCTATTTGAGGGGTAACGCTTGTAGATGGTCTTACTTTTCTTCAAGTATTTTCTGGGACTCTAGTTACTCTTTGAAAGGTCTTATTAGTTACCCCAGAATTACTAGGCACAGAGTACTTCTGCACATCTAAAAGAAAAGCACAGTGATGTATTTGCAACCATTTCTAAAATGATTATGGTAATTTGCCATGGTAATTGCCACATAACTGCTAGGATGTTGAATTTTTTTTTTTTCCAATTTGCTGTATAACTGTATTCCAGAACCTAAACTTTTTCTGTAAGTCTAAACCTTTAGCTTTTACAGTTGAAAAGTAAATCTTTGAAACACTAAATCTATCTAAATGTGTAAGAAGATAGTGAGCACTGTTGTGATCATGCAGGTGTTAGTTTGAGAAGGGTGATGAGGCAGAAGAGCATGAGTGGGGCCACTGCTCTATGATGCAGCAATCTCTGCATCTCTGCACCTTACTGTGGATACCTGCAGAACATTAACATGAACAGTCATGCACCCTGTCCAATCACATCTTGAAAACCTCTAGTGACGGGAACTCTACCCGGTCCTGGGGAGGTTGTTTCAATGAATGATTGCTCTCAGTGTAAAAAATTTATTTCTTCTATCAAGATTAAATATACTTGTATTATATATTGATACAGACTTCACAGGACACAAAGCCATCCTAGACACCCTGTGGACTTACACATTCAACACCAAATACATATTACCATCACTCTTTCTGCACATTGTGAGATAACAGACAAGATATCTTTATTTGGTCCATGAGCGTGTTAAATACTAGACAGAATTGAGTCTGAATACAAATAATCTTCATACTGCAGCAAGTGATAAATATAAATTGTTTGTCCAGCACCGTCATATCTATCAAACTCTATTGTTAAAAATACAAAGTAGAGTTAGTATGGAATGCACTAATGTGTTTAGATATTATGCTTGGTTTCGTTAAATGACTTGCAGGTCTGTCTTTGGATATATAGAATTGTCTGGGGGCTTTAAACCTTTTTATTCCATACAGCATTAACATGCTAAACCTAATCTCTGCTGCCAGAGATGAAGAGTGAACATAACTCTCTTATTGCAGGTGGCTCAATCCTCATTTCTTGTTTGAAATTCACTCTGGTCTTGTATTGCTGTACTTTGAAACTTCCCATTCTTCTTCCATTGCCTTTTTAATAACTGAAACCATATCAGGAGGGGCAAAAACCAAATTAATGAAACTTCTACAGATAAAAGAAGTAATAATAAGCTTACCTTCAAAAAGCTGCCTGATAGTACAGATAAATCATGGAGAAATAGAAAGCATAGTGTAGTCTAGCTAATTATAAATGGATTAATACTGCATGTAGTCAAACCCTAAATATTTGCTTTTGTGATCACAGTAAAATGCAATTACTTCTACTGCAGTTTGTTACTATAGAATCAATAGGATCACTGTACTAATATGCAGAAAGCTTTGAGAGATGTAGTTTAGAGAGTCATGTTTTGTAGTGGTCATTTCTGATAAGCTGCTTTTTCTTTGCTCGTAAGTAAGATCTTGCTAAATAACTAAACCAACATTTCTTTCTTCATGTAAATATAATAAGTTCTAATTTAGAAAATGTGGGGTCAGTAATATGCAGTCTTGCTTTAGTAAGTTGTCAAAATAATTGCTAAATGTAAGTTAATCATTTAGGTCCTTGATGTGTTTAGCCTGTTTCTCATTAGTTGCTTTAATTTGTTTTTATGTAGTTAAGAGCGGCTACTTTGATCTGCGATTGCTCTATTTCATTCAGTATCTTTAACTTATAATGAGTGTAATTTTAGCGATAAAAGTGGTTTGTAGCCAAAGTGTTGTATCAAAGTCTTTATAAGGAAATAAAGGAATTCACTGTTTCTGAAGAGAGCTAATCTTAGTTTTCTTTATAAATCTGGAAGAGAAAGGGGGGAAGTTACTCTAGTTGTCAGTAAACTGGCAAGGGCCGTTTTATCTGAGCTTTTGAATAAGAACTCTGAAGAGTACAGAAAGGAAACTTTCTGTTTATAGATTCTGAAGTTTTCTGAGGAATGCAGAAAAACTATTCATGGAGAAATTGAACGAAACATTTGTATTTTATCAAGTAATTATAAATACTTAGAGTAATGTAGTGTCTGGACTATATTTAATACAATATAGTTTTGAAGCGTCCAAAACCAATAACTGTTTTCAAAGGAGTTCAGCTCACTTCTAGGTCCTTAAGTGAGTGGAAAGTTTGGAAATCTGGCCAGTGGTGTCACACTGAGAACTTCAAGTGGCTAAATGCTTTGAAAAGTCTGTCCTTAATGTTGTGCCAAATGGGAAGTGAGCTCTTTTGATAATTTGGACCAGGGTTTTGTAGTTAAAAGTTTGGTTGCAAGTCCATTTGGAAAAGTGGCCTTTAATGAATTTCCTAAGCTTATTTCCTAAGTTTTCTCTATTACCAAATGCAGTGATGGGAACTGGAAATCTTCTCTAATGCTAAGATTTAAAACTAGGGATGTTGAAAAAAAGTTGTGTTACTTTTTGGTTTTTTCTTACAAGATACACACTGGAAATGAACTGTTCCAGTGGGGGCAGCAGTAAGATGCTGTAGAATCATTTTCAAACAGTGTTCATAACTTTCTCAACTTCAAGGAAAACTGCTTTTTTTCACAATTATACTGGCTCCATGCAGAGCATAAAGCATAAATCAGGAGAAGAGTTTGCATATTTCATATGTCAGCTGCAGACATGTGCAAGAACAATTTACAGAAATTCTGGGACATGAAGCCAGAAAATATACCTTTTGCCTCCAGCAAGTGTGTTTGATTCTAAATGAAAATTGGTGAGAAGAGATGAAGGAACAAAAGAGCTACGAGCAATCTCTTTGCACGCTGTCTGCCCCAGAATCTCGGGAAAGTCCCTGGAGATACAAAAAGATATTGCATATCTTTGCACTATGCACAGCCTTTTGGTTGTTGCTGCTGAAATTCTTGGTGCTATCTTTTTGCCAAAAAAGGTCTTGTACAATAAAAGTGACTTACTGCTCCCCTACTCACCAAAAGTAAGATTGCTTGACATTGGCAGAATAAAGCTGGTGCTGTGCCATATAGGCACCTCACATGAATTATGTTGTATGTATATGATACAACATAGATGACAATGCTAGCTGTGTGCTGAAAAATATAACATGGCGTACACATCAATTTTTAACAAAAAAAGCCTGATGCCATTTCATTTTCAGATGCAATAACTCATTGTGCAGGTGGAAACCAAATGTTTTTAGTGATAAGCAAACCTGCACTGGTTTTCAAGGCTGAATGGTAACTTTAAGATTAACAGCAAGGCTATCTCCTGAATATATTTCTGTTTATCTTGATATTTCACTGATGATATTGGAGTCATCAAAAAGGGAAATATTCAGCCTGCTGTAAGGAAGAATATGTGACGGGAACATGTCTTGCCACAGAGAGATTTCACAGCTGAAAAAAGTTAAGCACAGTTCCCAGAGGCATGGCTTCTTTTCAGAGGCCTGTAGACTACAGCACTACTGCTTCATGTCCCAGTAAGCTGTACATGCAGCAATAAATTCAGCCCTAGGATGGGTGATTCTGTTAACTGGGATTGGCAGGCACAATGGGGCTATGATCACAGTCACATTAAAATGATGCATACTGACTGGGCTGAAAAAACACCCACATTAGGACAACCCCCTAGTGACATTCCTCATTTTTAAGGATATCCGAGAGGACACCAGTAAATGTATTCCTATGTTTCCATCATGATTACTAAATAAGCTAATTAGAAATATTAAACGTAGGCTATTTGATTGCTAGAGATTTAACAGCACCTGCAAATAATTGTATGAATAGAGGCATGTGTTAGCCTGCCATATGTATACAGTAAACAGTAACCAGAAACTTTGCATACAATATGCAATCACTGAATTTTGAATGGATAAGGAATTAATGGCTATATTTAAAATGATCATCAAGGAAAACATAGACTGGTCTGGAAGCCCAATTTTTTGTGTACTTTGTCCCATGAGGAAACCTGAAATGTCCTGATGGTTAGGATAGGCTTTCACACGAGAGTTTTTCCAGTGCATTTTTATTTAAAACTTGGGTTACTGGGTGACACAACAAGCAGATGTATCTGTAGAATTTCTGAAGGGGTGGAAACTGCAACACCAAGGGCACAACTGTGTGGTGGTTCAGGAGAGGGGGAGCTGGAAATCTCTGAAGCTAGCCTTGTCTGTGGAAACACTGTCACATGAGGCCCACCCTGAGGCTCAAGGCAAAGTACAGTTTGACATATGAAAAATGCACATTTCACTAAACAGAAATCCAAAGTCTATGCTAATACATCTTGCTCAAAACAATATGATCCACATAGATAAAAACAATGAAATTACAGATAATTTATTTGGAATGTAAGGTAAAAGCACTAATGTGTCATGATATTTAGATAAGTATTATCGAACTAGTTAACTGTGGGTCTGTACAGTACAGCTATGTTACAAAATTTCTCTACAGGAAAAAGTAATTTTATAAATGGAGCAGTGCCATTTCAGCGTTATTACTTGACAAGTGCAGAAATTTGCAGAGCAAGTGGTAAATTCTCAAGTGATGGCAAGTTCTGCCTCCCTGGGAATGTGCATTACAGCAGGCCCCTTGCTGCATGATCACACAGTGACTCAACCTACCATGCAACAATTGTTCTTACTCTTACTCCACTCTTTAAGGGAAAGGGCTAGCACCTGTCATAACTTTCGGTTATCCATAAAATTAGTATTAGATGACCATGGCTGCACCCAGGGCTTTGTGAACAATCCACCACTGCACATCTGACTGTTCACACCATGTGCTGAGTTGGCCACAGGATGGGACCCAATGTCAGCTGGTACTCGTAGGTATCCACAGGCCCTTAGACCTGTGTACACTCTCATAGCCAAGGTACAAGTGTCATTCTGGGGATAAAGATGCCCAAAGATGGGTCAGGGTAACAAGGCTGGTGGCTAAGCGTAGAGCATGTACATAGTCTTAGAGGCCATCTGTCAACAAAGCTGTGTGGGATCTGGGATCCTTCAGCAGGCTCTTCTGTCAAGCCCAGGAACCTACAGTTCTTCCCACTCCAACATGGCCACAAGCAGGGAAGAACCTTGGCCTCTGTAGCACAGTATGAATGAGCTAATACTCTTTTTAGGACTGCAGTTGCACCACAGAATAAATTAGACCACATTGTAAATTAATCTTATGCCTAATTTCAAGCACATGAGTAATCGCGGTGAAGATTTCAGTCCTTTGCAGAACTTGGGTCTTAAAGACATTTGTTTTACTGGGAAAGTTTCTGCCGTTTCATCTGTAAAGTTAGCTAGATTCACTGATGCAAGAACAATGGAGCAACTATAACTTATTCCAAGTAAGGACAGCAGTGTAGAGTGCACAATCACAATGGGATCTTTAAACACCAAAGAGATTATGTCAGGGGCTAAAAATTAAGATGTTCCCATCTCTCCCCCTCCCAAAGAAGATAATTCAAAAGAAGCCAAATGTTTTTGCTTCTGCCTTTCTCCTGCATGAAGAAAATTATCGTAAAAGGTTTTTTGAAAGTGTTTTAGAATGTGCGAAGTGACAAGGTAGAATGAAAGTGTCGTCTCAGCCTTAACTCTCAAGTCTTTATTAAGTCACATCTTGAATTTCTTTTAATTTCTGTTAACTGTAAAGTGTCAGTGTTGGAGTTTTAAATTATAAATAAAATGTTTGGTTTGACATATTTAATAAGATCTCATATCAACAGCCTGTCTGAATTGTTAATAGTTACCATAGCAACTTTGCAATTTTTTCTCTCTATGATTATTTGCAGCCTTTGGTCACATCATTTTAAAAGTTTCTGTGATAGCATAGCTTAGTTGCAAATTTATTCATAACTTTTTTTTTTAAAGGGCTACCCATTTCTGTCTCTCTGCAGAAGCGTCAGAGTTCCTAGCAATTAAAAGCAAACTTACTGTCACTTTTACAGCATTACACAGGCAGTAGCTAAAATAGTGGTTTGGGACTAAGCAAGAAGCGAACTGAGTCCATGATTGATAACTAGCTTGTGGTTAACTTTCATAACCTTGACAAAGTCCCAAGTCTGAACAGGGTGATTATCAGGTTTAGGCTTTAATGTCTGTAGATTTCAGTTTTCCATCTATAAATATTTGAAGAAATATATAACTCTTTGTATGGATAACTGTTTTTTTTTCCTCTGTGCTCACTGTTTTGTATATTAAACTGGATATTTCAGAGAAAAAAATTATCTTCTATATGTAAGTACAGCACCCACTTCATGTGGTCCTCACTTCAACCTCCTCTCTGGGTCCCTCTCTAAATTCTCCATCCATCAATCCAAGGTTGAACTACCCAAGATAAGAATTTTTTTTCTCTCCATGATGTTTCATGGCAGTTGAGATAATTTTTGATACTCAGAACTAATTGTCACAGGTGGTTGAAGGGCAGAGATTTTGCAGTAATTAAAAAACACATTTGAAGTGATTTTGCTAAACTACTTTTGTCTCAGGATAGTTGTTTCATGTTATCTGAGAGACTTCAGGTTAGTTGACTTTTATGGGATGTGTCATGTCCAAGATTTCTTTTTCTGGGCTTTTTGTTTTTTAAAGAAAAAGGAGTAGGTGAAGGTGGTGGTTCTTTTGTTGTTGTTGTGATTTTTGGTGGAATATTATTGGTAATTACGATGCATTGATTGAATAAGGAAGGATTTAATAATTAATCTGTGAGATTCACAAATTTTTCTTTGGACACATGCCAACTGTGAATGGATGGCTGTAACTAAAAGCAAATATATGAAGCAAATAAATGGCATAGTCAGTAAGCTTTGCTTGCTGTTTCACCTTAAATGATCCTTTCTTTGGCACTATTCCACTCCTTGGGATGAGAGCACACTCAATCCCTCTAGTCCTTGTATTTTTCAAACCCCACACATCCCCAAATGTGTTAGTATTTACACCTAAGTAATACAGTTCTATATACATACTGCTTCTGGCATGTCTCACAAAATCCCTCTGTATTAATTTACTCTTGCCTTTTATTCTGTGTCCTTTCATCTATGCCCGCCATCTTCCAATAATGACCTCAACATGCATCCACCTCTTACCTACTCCATCCACTTCTCTCCCAAATATTTTTGTGTTTTTAGAGAAAATGATTACAACATGGATATATAAAGTCTACAACTCAGTCACATGGGCAATTATTCTACTGATCCCAGATTTTCTTTAAAGATTCGACTTAGCAACATTTAACCATTTTTATAAGTAGCAATGTATGAAGTCCATAAATAGTTATAAATGCATCATATTTTCTTTGTATTTTTTCTCTACACAGCGATCTCTTCTTTGTGAGTCTTAAGGTAGGATTAAATCTTTTAATAAGCAGCAGTTGCCAGGCACATTGTGTCTTCCCTAAGACACAGAAATAATAAGAAATATAAATACTTTCAAGGCACCTTCTCTGCTGTATACAATAGCAAATGTTTTCATTTTTTTTAAATGCTCCTGGAAGCATTTGAAGGCAACTCAAATGTCCTACATTAAATGCTATACCTGTTAGCACATGTCACAATAAACTTCTATTGCTTAGCTGTTTTTTATTGGCCTCCCCCTGACACATTAGATAAAACAAAAACTAGAATGAGTCCCACTTTACCAAGATATCAGGATTGAAAGAATAGTCAGGTACTGCTTCTTAGAAGGGTCTGGTGCTAGAGGGAAAAAGTCCACAACGACCTTGAACTCCATTGCCTGTTACTTGCTCTATTCTGTTCCTCCCCTGGCTGAAGTCCATCTCAGCATCATTGCAATCTACCAGTGGGTGCTGCTATGGACACGGGCAGAAAAGAGCCAAGTGTGAGATAGAGAAAAGGCAAAGACAAAAAAAGGGAAACCCTTGACTGAAACAAAGAGCAAAAATGTGATGGGTGCTATGGGTACTAATGGAACAGCTCTACAATTTCAGTTTAAGTCCTGCCACAAACAAGATTTTCTACTGCTCTTCCAAAAGTGTTGAAAAAAACTCTAGTCTTTAAATAGCTAAATGTTACATCTGCAAATCATCTGTGGAAATAATCCATCTGTATTTTAAAATGGAGAAGTATTACCCTCATATGTTTCAAGAGCTCAGGCTTTAAACTGTTTTAGTCTACAGCTGTATTCTCCTAGTCTTCCAAAAGAACAGCCAAGAGTGAAATGAGACAAATGAACTCGAGTTTGGTTTGCATGTATTTTGTAAAGTGCTGCTCTGAGCATAGACACGGAAGAGTATCTGAGTGTTTTAACAGATCTGATCATCTTCCTGAACGTCTTCATTCTTACAGCTGCTTTCCCTTTAAAATCCTCACATAGGAAATACTTTCCATGTCCGTTGACATCTGTTTCCTTCTGCACCCTCACTCACAAGCCCTTTAAGGGATTTTTTGGTTAAAAGACTGTAGAGTAATTACTTTTGTTGCTACAATATGTGATAGATGAGACTGTGTGTAGCTCCCATACAGATTCACCACAGAAAAGTACTGTTCATATTTGAGGACATTTTGAAGATTGTTTTCCAAGCGTAAAATCCCACAGAGCTCCATGTATCAAGTCTTGTAATTTTGTGTCTTAAAATAGCTTTGACCAAAAAAAAAATTGACATAGATCAGCTGGCCTGCATCACACAGGAGAGGACTATCAACAGTCTGTTCTCCCCTGCACCCACGTAAAAATAAAAAGACAGGGCTAGGGTAACAAGAACAGTCTCAGCTGCAGACACCAGCTATGCAGAAGCCATAGAAATGGGCTGGGCAATTACAGAGAGCTGCCTGGGAGCCACCAGTTCCTTTTAGCTGTCCGTGCCCCCATGCCAGTGGGCTCAGCTGGGGTGTGGGAGGCAGAGTCTCAGGGCACTCTTGGCCCACTGCCCTTTCCCGAGAGCTGCTGTGCCACACCAGCCCTGCTGTCCCGTAGTGTCACTGGCCAGACGTGACATTTGGCACATGAGGTCACAACAAAGTGCTGTGAGAACCTAATGGCAGTGGGATGGGTTTGTGGGGGTTGGCAGGAGGGATGAGGGTAGCCTGCAGGTTGTCTCTTGTTCAGATCTGCCTGCATTGTAGTCATTTCTTTGAGTGATAAAGAGAAGAAAACTCACATGTTGCAATTCCAGCTCATGCGTATATCCAAACCCCTCCATAGTACTCTCATCCCAGTGCCAGGCAGCATCCGGCACTTCCCAAAGGTGAATATGCTGGCAACAGTCATTTAAACACTGACACCTTGCTAGTGCTGCCTTTGGGCTTCTCTAACTTATTTTCCCCAGGGGACTAACCCGGTGCACAGCTAATGCTGGATCTAAGGAGCTCAGACCTGGTACGAAGCAGTGTGTGCAGGCGAGCATGACCTACCAGCGGGCTGCACAGTGCGGCACGGCGTGGCTCGGCACTGGGTGCCAGCTGGCTGTGCCGGGGACAGCTCTGTGCCCTGCTCTGTCAACTGTCCCGAGGACATAGCTCTAGGGTCTCCACCGTGCAGATGGAGCTGGCAGTTCCCACTGTGCTTCAGTCTATTTTGATCTGAAATTGATTTTTTTTTTTTTTCCAAAAAAGTGTAGGAAATCGATTTGCAAATTAAGGTAAATCAAGCTGGTCTGCTACATTATCCATCATTTTGTGAATAAAGTGGACATATATTGATTTACATTGTATCTTCTGGTAGATCTTCACAGCTCAAAACTCTGTATGTGACTAGATAGGTGTCCTGGTCTTGAGGACATAAGTTCTTCTTTAGGCTTTTCATATCTTGTTGTGTTGTTGATTGTCTTCTGTCACATCCCTTCATGTTACATCAATTCCTGTGCCAATGTGACTGAAGGTCAGCAAAATAATATTACATAGTGGTAAAACTAGAAGGCAAATACACCTGTCTGTGGATGAAATACTGTACCTACTATCAGCTCAGATAGCGAACAGTCAATCCCAGTTTAAGGCAGATAGTTAGGATTCTGTTATGTGCTAAAAGTGGGTAATTTTCTCTAACCTTGAACCATCCATGGAGACTGAATACCTGTCCTCTCTCTCTAATTGGTACACTGCAGATGTGGCCAGTAGTTTTGTACATTTTTCCCCCATCAGAAAAGATAAAGGAAAAATAGTTATTGCGTAGCAAAAATCATTCCACCTCCTACCCTCAGCCTCCCAGGAAGGGACTGAGCACATGTGCGGTACAGCCCAGGCAGCATGAAGAACCCTTAGTGTAAAGGAGGGGGAATCTGTCCCTTTCTGCCAGAAAAAAAAAAAAAAAAAAAAACAGGAAATTGGGCAGAATGGTTATCATAAATGCATGCTGGAAATGGAAAACAGTTTGCAATGATGCTTCCACCATTAGGCCTCATTCAGGAGCAATCTATAACACAAAAGTAATTTTGGATGATTGCTTACTTATTTTTCTGCTGTGTGTACATTAGGCAGAATTTTTAATGTGTGCGTGGTGGGTTCTTTGGGGTTGCATTACTTTCTTTGTGTTCTTGCTTCGTTTTGGTGGTTTTTGGGGGGAAAGGTGTTTGGCTGCTTGTTTGCTGTGGCCAGGACTTTGAAATAATGCAAAGAACTCTAAAGGGCTTGTTGATAGTACACATAGGCCCCATAGCGTAGGGCCTGTGGGCAGCCCCCTAGCCCAACAACATCTAATACCACACCTTCAGGAGTCAGACTGTTTTTCAAACTTAGTAAAATCTAATTTCAGCCCTTTTCTCCCTCAGCCAAAACAGGCTTCACAAAAACCTCCCACTGCACTTGCAGTCCCTCAGCCTTTATAGGAACCACCTGACCGCTTCCCACCTGGACCTGGTAATTGAAAAGAGCTGACTGGCCCCGAGCCTTGTGGCTCTTTATGAGGCAGACCACCCCTGATACACATGCCTTTTTCTCAAAACAACATACTTTTTTTGGAGAGGAAAGAAACTTTTAAATGAAAGATGGCAAACACTATAAAAAATACGAAGCTCCAAAAAGACGTATATATTTTTAGAAGCTGTAAGATCTTCACAGATGTTTTTTGGAAAGTAGATATACACAGCATCTGTGCATACGTGTCCATGTACGTACAGGCACAACTGATTGACTGCACTGGTCAGGTTCCCATGAGGAGACATCAGGTAAAAAAGGCAGGAATTGTATATAATCCCCCTGGTGTTTCAGACATATAGTTGTGAACCTGCTCATCTCTTTCCATTTTGTACTGCTCTAAATACAATGTCATGAAAGGGTTCAGAGAGATGGAGTCCAAATGATGAAAATTTGATGAGCTGTCTCACTCATTCCCCCTGTTTCTGACTCAGCTTAGCACTATCTTTCTTGGCACTGATATGGATTGGGAGTGCTGGTTTTAGGTACTAAGAGCACAATTTCACCTTCCTTTTTCTAACCTAGGGATTTTGCCGTTTCAGCTGTAGTGTTCTCTTCTTTGTATGGATTTCCATTCCTATGGGGGGGGGGGGGGGGGGGGGGGGGGAAGCCCAACTATAATTTTTATATATAATTTGTAAAATAGAAACATACAGTTAGAAGACTCTCAGAGGGGTTCTGATCCTGGTAATACTCCACCAAAATACCTAGGAATCCAAGAAAAGGACAGGTTTCACAAGGCCATTTGCTAAATCTAAGAAAAAAAAAAAAAAAGACAGCTAAAAGAGAGCATCCAAAAGTCAGTTAAAATCACTTCCAAAGTGCAGAGAAGACAGGAGGTCAGTAGTCAACAAAATGACATTTTGGCTGTAAGGAGTCTGTATTGCACCTTGCTCCTGTATCTCATGAGGAATGATAAGGGCTCTTTTCAGTGGGAATGTCAGCTTTGCTTCTGTCTCTCCTTTTTTCACCTTAAGTGCCTCTCTGCTGTGATTCTTCCATGGAGGGGCCTTGAGTTGTCCCTGATCACTAGCTGATATAACTTTGCCTCATGTCATTTTTTTCTGGACTGTGAATCCAGAACAACCCTGGGGCTGTGTGTGAAGATGAAAAGATTTTCCCCATTATTGTTCCCCTTTTCCAGTGATCTAATATCGCATAAGGCCTTATGAAGGTATCACAGAGCACACTTCATTGGGGTGTCTCATCTCTATAACAGTAGTATTTTCTAAGAACAAACTGGTAAGAGAGCAAGTAGGAATGTGACAGAGATCCCCAAATAACCCACACTGGAACATCTTGGTTCTTTTTGCTGGCAAAGTCAACAATAGCCAGTTGTTCCTTTTTCTTTTTTTTCTTTTTTTTTTCCTAAAGGAAATTAAATGTAAAAGATATGTTAGCACGACCTTAAAGCTGAGATTTAGACATGTTTTCCAGTGTTATGATTCCCACAGCAATTGTAATTCGACTTCACTGCACATTCTACTGTAAGGCATAAAAATTAACATCACACTGTATACAGCAGAATATATTACCATAGCACTCTGTGAAATACTGTAGTAATTTGAGAATAGTATTAGGTTGTGTCTACTCCAAGCTCTTGAATGAGTGTGTAACTTTAAGCATTAGTATAGAAGTTATTTGGTTTTGGCTTGTGTTTACAGTCCACAGTCCCAGGTTAGCAAGATTTTGTACTTACTTGTAACTTGCAGCACATGATTTTTGATTTTTTGTTTCTTAGGGATTACTCAAGTGCTTAAAATCACATGCCAGCTTAAATACCAACCTCCTGAGACCAAGGCCATTTCCACTCAGGGGTTATTTGAGCAGCTGCTTATATCTTTTGAATCTTTCACTCTTCAAGCAAAAATTGCCAGTCCTTGGTGACTCTTTTTTTATTACATTTAAAAATTAATTTTAATAAAGCTTGAGCAAAAAATGGTTCATTGTTTTTGAGAGTGAGGTGAAGCAAGAAGGTCACTTTTCCCATTATAAAAATTGCATGTGACTGTTATTGAACAACCCAAAAGCCACAGCGGTTGGGCTAGGAAGCTTAAATTTGGCAGGAAGACAGGTGTTTGGGGGAAGAGTTGCCTTCAACTGTGTTCTGGTAAAAAATTATTTTGCTTTGCTGAGTGCTTGGAAACCATTGCTCACTCACACTTGGTAGTCCTTTACCAGCAGCCTTCTTTCTCTGCTGCTGTTCCAAAAGCAAATGGGCTCCATGATTAGTGAACAATGAGTCAATTAATGATTATGGGAAAATACGATAAATTTATGTACTGGAAGAAGGAGAGATGCAAGTCATTGCACCCACTTCTACTACTTCTTCAGCTCTCCCTTCCATTCTTAATCTACTGTGGCATCAGATCTTATGCTGAGTATGATTTTACACTATATAACCATGCCCAGCATGTTGCTCCCACTAAAAGGGTATAAAATATTGTAGAGTGGAAGTTTCTTGAGATTTAAGCCACTACTGTACTGCTCTAACAGACTGAACTTAAATGTACTCTTTTATTCTGCATCAGTAAACTGTGTGGTAACTCAGAAGCACAGATATGGTTGTAGGCAGTTTGTAGACCAGTTAATGATTTTGTGCTTGATACACAAGATATGGAAGCCCAGGTTTTCAGAGCAGAGCTTGTGGAGCCAGCTGGTGCTCTGCTGAGAGGACTGCTGGTTTCTGCATCTTTTATTATCATAGAATGCATACTGTAGCCAGAAACACCTCTGCCTGGACTAACTTAATTTCTTTTTCTGGCCTCTTCATGCCTGAACTGTATGAATATCCTGGGGAATGTGCACACATGGCGGCTAAGACAGCTGTACATGAGTAACACTTGGTTGTTAGTCATACGGTCTGTTTCCGGTAGTGCTGGTAGTGACTGAGCCATGCCGGGCCAGCAGTCTCACCATTCCTCTAAAGGGTTTTCCTCTGCCTACATGACACGGATCAGCATCCTCAGGCAGCACAAGGCTCACAGCCTCACTGGGACAGCCCCACAGCCTCAGTGGCTCTGAGGACACGGAGAGAGCACAGCCTCTGTGAAACCTGCTGCCAGCTGTTTTGCAGCTATAACCTCACATGGGCCTGGTTGCAAAGACCAAAGATGAAGGAAGAAGCACAGGTGTTTCTACAGAAAATCTTATTACAGTAGATTCAGGACTGTAACCCTGACAGCACAAGGCATGGGTGGGAATTGTTGGGTCTTGGTACAAGACAACATGAACCCTTTCCCATTTACAAAAGCAGCTTCCTCTGTAATGATCACCAGCAAACAAATAACTCAAATATGTCTTCATGTATTGTTTAGGAAATTAGAGCACTTACTATTAAAATAGTAAAGTGAAAAATTAACAGTTTTCAGTTCGATTTCTCTGCAAAACTGAGGAGGAACAGGCAAAGCATTTCAGCGGTATTTTAGTCCCCCAGTGAACTTACCAACTGCAGAGTTCATGAACAGATGAACAAATAGTGCTTTTCCACAGTGGAATACAATGTTTTTGGAATTACAATAGCATATGAATTTAATATCTCTAAGAATAACACATTTTCATTACTGGGTGGATATAGAAAATCTGGATTTTTCAGGAAGGACTGAGAACATGACATAGTATAAAAGAACAGGCTCAGAAGGAGGTCTGTAGAGCTACAGGCAGTTTCCTCTGGAGACTCCTCAGAGCTTGCTCCTGACAATAGTGGTAAATATGATATGATTAAATAGATGCCAGTTTGAACCCTGTTGAGGCTGATAAAGGTAAATAATTATTGTGATTTGGGTTGTTCACAGTCTTATCTGCAGCAGGCAACCCCCAGCCTCATGTGCCAAACATCTGTTTAAAGAGCCAGGTGCTCCAAAGGCTCCCAGTGCTCATTGCTGGGGATGAGCCGAGCACGTAAGGAAAACCTTTCCAAGGAAACTCTCGCTGTGGCACCCATAGAGCAAAGACAAGAAGGCTCCGGATTCCACTCAGCTTTCTAGGGGACAAAATCAGAAGAGATAATTATAGTCAGGCAAAATAGTTGTGGGTCCAGATGAGAATAGTTTACAGCTTTAACTCATTTTTTCTAACTATTCTGCAATCTCTTGTATCTGCATTGACTGACAGAGAATTGTTCAGTCATGGCATTCTAGACCAGCTTAGTAATTCAGTTCTGAAGTTGTTTGAGCAAGGAGTTGCCACATCATCTAAGAAAAAAGAAATTGGGACTTTATATTTTTATCATGGATTTTTGCACATTTCTGATGTTCAAATTATTGTTCCCCTCTCCAAATTAGTATCAAGAAATTATAACCAATAACCATCCAAAAAGTCGTGTGGAGTTAAAATTGCATCTCCACAATTCTCAAGGGAAGCTGATGAACCAGAGTCTTTTGGCCATGTATATCAGTTCTGTTACAAGCCACAGTACTTGCAGGCATCTACTATTAATGTACTTCTGTGGGTTAGGCATTAAACTCAAGTAGTACCTCTGCATTGTGGGTTTGACTCTTTTCCTTAGAAGCTTTTTTGACCTCACTTGTATTTTGAAGGGATTCCGTCTGAAAGATTTCTTCTAGCAGCATTTATACTGTAAGTCAATGTTTATTCCGTGGTGCTCTAAAATGCATTGGTATATACAGATTTTTCAAATTTGTATTTCTTATTAGTGTTGGAAGTGCAGTGAGTGGGGCAGACTCGAAATCATTAGATTTAGGGAGTCTTCAATATTCAGACCCCTGAATAAACAGCTGCACTCTTCAGCAGATTATTATAATAATAAATACAGTTTTTTATGGAACATCTGTGCCCAAAGGCCTCTTCAAAAGCACATTTAAAATGTTAGCATATTGCAATCTCTTCTGCTTCTCATCACATTGCTTTAGCTGAATTGGGAAAGAACTGCCCACAAAATAGTCCTGCCAAAATGTCACAATAATCAGAGTTTACAGGAAGAATGGTAAGGTAAGGGAATAATGGATGAAATATATATGATTACAGAAAATTCTTGGTTTCCATATAAACAACACTTTATCAATGTAAACTGCCCAAAAATATTGCTAATGTAGGCTTAAGGTTGCAATGCTCTTTCCTTGCTGAGAGCAGGACAGCTGGCTGGGGAGTAAGCAGGACAAGGGAACTGATCTTTCCCTTCTACTTGGCATTTCTGAGACTGCAGCTGGAATATTGCAGCTAGTTGTGGGGTGCCTGAGGACAGCAGAGAGTCCAGTGGAGAGCCGCTAAGATAGGGGCTGGAACATACAACGTATGAGGGAGCTAGGTTTGTTCAACCTGGAGAAGAGAAGGCTCAGGGGGATGTAGTCAGTCTTTCACTACCTAAAGAGGGGGTTACAGAAAAGATAGAGCCAGATCCTTCTCAGAAGTGCACAGTGAAAAGGCAAGAAGCTATAAATACAAGTTGCAACAAGAGAAATTGTAGTTGGACATAAGGAAATAATTTTTCCATGTGAGAGTAGCGCAGCAGGGAGCAGGCTGCCCAGAGAGGCTGTCAGATCTCTGTGCTTGGAGGTTTTTAACACACAGATGGACAAATCCTTGAGAAACATGATCCAACTTTGAAGTTAGGCTTGCTTTGAACAAGAGTTTGGACTAAATGATGATCTGCAGTGGTCCCTTCTAACCTAAATTTTTCTTTTCTGTGGTTCAATTCAGTTAAGGTTCAAACTGACCCCCTTAGCTGTACACTCTCTGACATTCCCTAAAGTGGCAAGACTCCCCACAAATTGGTCAATAAATGAAGTGTCAAAAAATTACAGAGAAGGAAACAGTATGAACAATCACACTGCATACATTGTCTTGAATGCCTGCATTATCTGCATGCACACAGTTTTGTGTAGCTGGTTGGGAGGTGTGTGACCAGAATATGAAGACTGCAGTATTCCTGTCTTAAAGGAGTAACCCTTTAAGGTTGAGTCCATGGTGTCAGTAAAAATGCACAGGATTTTTTTCACCAGGAGACTGGCAACAGAGTGAGGCTATGTTGGAGAATGGGCTTAGCAAAGGGAAAGGTGGAAGACAGGGTGAGACTGATGAGAGGATAACAGCCTGCGAGTCCAGGGTGAGGTGAAGGGAGCAGGCTCAGCATTTGAGCATATATAGTTCTCACTACCTACAGCTGAGATTTAGTAAAGAGATGTTAGACTTTATTCCATAGCACTCATGCTAAATGGTAAATGTTTATTAATTCCATAGTCTTATGCTAAATGTTGTGAAGCAGATTTAAGTGACAGGGAACAGTCAAGAAATCTTAAGAATTAGGAATTCTGATTCTTTATTGCCGGATGTCCAAGATTTAAATTAAAAGTACATGATACTCTGAGAACTTGTGGCACACTAGTGAGCCTTACCTCTGTTGTAATAATGATTTGGGGTAGTAAATACAAAAGAAAGATATAGGGGGGTACTTCAAACCCATCAGTCATGCCTGACTTTATTCGTACTAATATCTTTTCTGCTGCTGTAAAGGAAATTCTTTATAGTTTTATCATGCTTCAGATTGCACTTGTGCAGCCTGTAAGGATATAAATATTTGGTTTTCTGTGAGATTTTTCTGCTGTTAACTACCTACCAGCTAATTTGTTTGAATCTTGACTTCTAAAAATATTTTATGGCAAGAATAGCTTGGTGGAATAGTACAACCTATCAAAGTTTTTGGTTCACAGAAACATTTACTGACTTTTAATTACTATTTTTCTGCTATACTCATGTTAGTAACATAATCACAGAGTAGCTTAACATCTTATCACTGGAATAAACTATGCCAACTATCATACTTGAGACTGAGAAATAAAGAATGCATATAATAAGTGATTTTCTAGCAGTCAGTTTTAACTGACAGTAGGGGATGTTGCCTGCTTTCAAACGTCATGTCCAACAATGAAGTATAACTTCAAAATATTTTGAAATTGTCATTGCTAAAATACAGTATTTCTGATCAGAAGTGAAAGATGTGCCTGTAATTCATAATGCATATGCCCAAGATAGTATCAAGCTAACCAGGTATGACATAAACCCAAAAGGGTCTCCAAAACCAGCCAGGGATTTGTTCCACTCCTAAATATCCCCCCTAAGCTGCCACAACACTACTGTTGGAAATGCCTGTACCCTAAGTGATCTCATACGTGGTTTGTTACATTCAGAGCAGTTTACACAGTTTTTGTCAGGAAAAATAAAGATAAATATACTATGATACTGCATCTACATTGCCAACATTTTTAATTGAGGGAGTGATGCTGGTTTTAATCAAAATGTTCATGATTTGTGGAGTCTTTGGGATAAAAAATGGTAACTGTAATTAAGGCTGGATGGGCCAGCCTCCATCAGCTTACAGATCCCAACTCATCATAACAGTACACCTTGTAATCTTACTGAACTAAATGCGCAGGTCTCTCATTCTCATCTGGTAGCCTTTGACACTGGCCTTGCACTAGGATAAATAGCTGCAGTGGCAGGGCAGTGATGAGTTAGTCTTCCAGTATTTTTTGATGGACTGGAGTTATGTAGGGCCATTAAATCAGTTAGCTCAAGAGCCTCTAATTCACTGAAATGTCCTTTACTTTAGAAAATAGCTAGGTGAAACTATTGCTTAAAGTTTTTAGTGTTCACCTAGCTACTTCATCCAGTAAATCCCTAATAAAGTCATCACAATGTGATATGCACAAGAAGGAAAAACACTGCCTTCATAAACACAGCAGAGAAAGAACCAAGATATCTGAAACTATTACTCTGTGGAAGGCTTGGGTGGATTTTTTATTTTTAAACCACAGCACATTCCATGTGTCAGCCTGGCTTTTAGGAAGCACTATTGTACCTTCCACTGCAGGATACAATATTTTCAAACATTCAGATGAAAGCAAACAGGGTCTGAGGATCTGTTGTCTCACTTACAAAATCAGCTATAGTCATGTAGATAAGCTTTTGCTTAAAAACGAAGGCATGCCTGCTGCCTCATTAAGTATAGCTAGTATAAGCACTGCATTAACCGACTAATGCACAGCAGAATGCCAAATGGAGCCTAATCAGAGTGGATTCCAATTTATAGAAGAGATGAGCCAGCGACTTGAGGTTGCCCTCATCAAAGAGTGCTGATATTGTCGTTAAATCTTACTTACTCATCTCTGACATTAAATTATAATCTGAACTGTGTTGTTTTCTCTGGTTTTGTGAAGGAAATCAGATATGGTGCGAAGATACTTACCAGTTTTAATTGTGCTTTCTTGCTGAAAACTGAGTTTATGAACCTCTGATCATAAAACAAAAAGCAGTGGCTCTAAGAACTAATAAAGGTTTCTGCTTTAACTGCACAGTTAATGCACTGTTGCAATTAACTCAAGGTACATGTATGTGTGCACACTATGTACATACATTAAAGAGTATGAATGAAAGGGAAATGTCTATAAGCAGGGTGCTGGAAAGGACCAAAGATGTGACACCATCTCAGACTTCATTTTTGTCCTGATGTAGTTTTACCAGCAACCCAAATTTGTCAGTTCATAAATGGTCCCTGTAGCCACAGATATTGAGAGTACAGAATATCTCCTAATGGGTCACAACAGGCTGTCAGTTTTCCAGTAGGAAAACTTGATTAATCTCTTTTTACAAGGCACATTATGTTTGCATTAGCATGAGCTGTTAGGCAGGCTATGTTGTTATTGCCCTCTTGAGCTATTACTCAACAATATATTTAGTGCATCTTACATGCAAACTTTTACGACTTGAGCTTTACCTTTTGTTGAAAAGGTCATGAGTTCATTTCCCAGTGAGAATGACTTTTCAACCCACTTACCTGAAATACAGTGTTGCCATTTTAACAGCACTGCCATGTTCATTCCACCGAAGAGAAAAACATCTTGGAAGAGCACTTAGAAATAAAACAAAGAGCTGACCTTATCATATTCTGCTTTGTAGGGGCTTACCTGGTATCTGTGTAAATGGCCCCTATAGCCACAGCTATTGAGAGCACGGAATACCTCCTAATGGGTCGCGACAGGCTGTCAGCTTTCCAGTAGGATGCTAATTGATTATACAGCTTTCAGACTCACAATATGTTCATCCAAAGCCCAGCATTCTACCTTTTTGCGTTGAACACTTTTCAGCCATACCGTGCTGGTTTTTATGGTTTCAGAGCCAGAAAACAGACAGAGGTGCATTTCAGGATTTTTAAAAAGTATATATTATTCAAACCTAAATTACGTGTTTTTACAGTCAGCTGCTGTGAAACTAATTATAAGGAGTCTATGTGCATTCAGTTCTGCTTCTTTAAACATGCAAATAGCTCCCTTGTCATTATTATGGTTCAGTGAATAGGAACAGGGGTAAGGAGGGAGTTTAGCTATTGATTTTTGTGGGGCAGGAACTTCACTACACAGCTCTCACTTTCTGACTTGGGTGGAAATTGTGTAAGACCATGACAGCAATTATTCTCATCTCTGCTACTTCAGCAATGTTTAAACCTGGGCTTCAGGTTCCCTAATTGCAAAATGGGGACAGTGATCTATGCATCCTGCTGAGGAGGGGTTAGGAATGATGGGTGATTTTTGCATACGTGCCAGTGGTTACTAATCGGGTGAACAAGGTGAACAGGATACTTAATTACTCAATGTGAAATGGCAGACTGTTGTATTCTCTGACTAGCTATTTCTTAGTAGTGCAGTGCCAATGCTATCCCTTGCCATACACAATCAAAAGATGCTGCAAATTAAATACAATGATCGTAGCAGCCACAATTAACTGAATTCAATTTGCATGTTTTTCTGAGAATTTCTTCTGGGGGGTTTTATGTTCAGCAGCACCTAACTTTATCATTAATTCCAGAAACCTGGCAGGGACCGGAGTGCATCCAGAATTATTACTGGTCTCTAACAGGGGAGCAGGCAATGGGAACTAAAGCCTATCCCTGGCCGAGATCCCACACCATGGGTCTGCTCCCTCAGCTGACCGCTTGCATTCTTCAAGTGTTGGGTTTTCCAGTGTGAATTTGTTCAAATCAGAATGGGAATTGCTGACCCAGTAATACCCATTATTGGAAATTAATAGAGAAGCTTCAGTCATGCTAGAGAGAACTGGTACTGCAAAATGTCCTGGTTTGCCTGCCTGGAGAAAGCCTTTTATAAAAAACCCCATATATTTTAAAATGTCTCTCATAAACTATGTATTTGTAGTGTTGACTGTCACATTTTTCGTAGCACAAAAGGATGTGGCACCCATGTTTTCTCCATCAGGAGGTAAAGAGCGTTCCCTGGCCCTTTGTGCAGGGAGGCAGAGAGCAGTGCAGCCCGGCAGCCCTCCCTGGTGCAGGGTTCCTCCGTACCAGCACTAGCTCCCATAGCACAGGGAAGCTGTCTAGCATATCTGCTTGCAGGCCAAGGGCAGAGCAGGTTGTCCTAGAAATTAAGGATTTGTAACTGGCTTCTGGATGGCTAACTACCAAAGTGTATGAGCACAGGATAAGTTCTGATTCAAAATAGTATAGAAATATTACAGTATACACACACTTAAGGACTAGATTTCTTAGTGACCATCTTTTCTGTGCATCAAGCTAAAGGAAAGTGAAAGCCTTGTGATAAATATACAATACAGAACAATAGTTAAACCCGAATAATAAGAGCACGTGGTCTTTCTTTGAATCCATATTACTAAATGTTCTGAGCTTTGTCTTTTGCATCTGTTTATGTCAGCTCTGAGCTATTGCCTGAAGGAAGTCTGATGTGACATGACACAATGCAATGTTCATGTCACCTCGTAGCGCACTCTGAAAGGGACCCTGATTTTTTGAATGTGTTATACTTGGAGATTATTAATTGCGATGCTTAGCTGCTGTATTGTTTTGCTGCTAGTCACAGCTGTAACAAAAGCATCCAAGATTTTATGGCTAGTACAGTTCAGCTTTAAATTTATACATTCTATAAATGCCATAATATTGTTATTTTAATCTGTAAATCAGGTTTGTCATGGGCTATACATTGAAAATGGCTCTTGTGTCCAATATAACTCCTAGCAGCCCCAATTTTGGTGGATAAGTGTTGATTTTAAGAGGACTCTTATGCCCTGAGCTCATCATACTCCTGAATGCCACAGAGCAGCCATGCTATGGAAGATCAAGAGGGAAAAATATTTCTGTTAGTGAAACATTTATTCTTGGCAGGCATTGAAACTTAGCTAGATTTTTAGTTCTACCATTCCCCAGAACCAAGACATCAGTCTTCTTTTTTAAAGCTGAAACAAGTGGGAGTGGTGAGACAAGCCCAGGCAGTTCTGTGCTATTTCATGAAACAACTTGAGCTCCTCCACAAGGAACTGTGAGGCTGGGGGCATGCCACTAGCACCCCCCATGCTGGCCAGTTGCAACCCAGCTCCACTCTGAAAGGTCTAAGCAGAGCACTAAGCCCAGAGAAATTAGCTTTATTCTAGGGCTGGCAACAGTACCTCAGCATTACACTGACATTGGTACAAAGCCTCAAGTCCAGAGCTAGCCTGAGTGCAGCCAGCCTGCAGTGTACATCTGAA
This sequence comes from Strix aluco, assembly GCF_031877795.1. Classification (NCBI taxonomy): domain Eukaryota; kingdom Metazoa; phylum Chordata; class Aves; order Strigiformes; family Strigidae; genus Strix; species Strix aluco. Next base: position 23,615,279 of record NC_133942.1, on the reverse strand, counting down.
CAGAGGGACATTCAACAGCAGAGGGAAAAAACCACCCTCGGTAATTTCATAGGAACATGGGGCAGAGGAGGGTCAAAAAAGGCAGTACAGGAGCCACACAACACAGGAACCTCCTGTAGCAGAACTCGTAGGCAGAAGTTGAAAATTCACCCTCCACTTGCAGGAGCAAGGCCAGGGAGAAGAGATCTAGATACCAAAAGCAGGGGAGGAGCCAGAGAACACAGGTTAGCTCAGATTTTACAAGCTGCCTTTAAGCCTTGGCACACACAGTGCAGCTGCTGGTGGCTGCCCAGCCACAGCAGCTGCTGGGTGAGCACGTTGGCTGTGTGCTGGGAGATGGGACCCGACAAACTCTGACAAGGGAGACCTGCGAGAGAGGAGGCTGGCAGGAAAGACAGCAAATGGGCAGGTGCTGTGTGAGGATGTGTGTTTGCTGGTGTTCCATTTGTGTTGCGTGTCCTTAGAGAGTGTGACATTCAGGAGGTGCAGATAACACCACTTCTTGGTTCCTTGTTTTGGCCCATCATTGTCTTGACACTGAGATCAAACTAAAAAGCAGTAGCTTGAGGCTTCTTGACTTAGTTAGATGTCATTATATCTGAGAAAGGCAGAGCTGAGCGAGTGGCTAGCTTTCCTTTTTGCCATCAGATCTAGATCAGTATGTCAGCAGTTGTTGAGTTTCTTTCAGTTGCCTCCATGAGTATTTTAAGATGCTCCTGAATTAATTTTGCATACTATCTGTTCAGAAGAGAATATTACTTATGAAAACAGGCTGCTTAATAGTGAGTTGGTGTGAATCAAAAGAAGTATCGTTGCTCACAGGTACGAGCTGATCATAGATTTTCAAAACTTTCAGGGAACCATGGATTTTGGAAAACTTTAGTCTGTCTTTTTCTGTTATTGATGCTACCCCTTTTCCTGCCTTGTCAATAAACAGCAATTCTACCTGGTCAGAACAAAAGCTTTACAATTTTATTTTTTTTAAAGGAAGAAGAAAAAAATACTCTCCAGCTGGTGTTTTTTCAGATAAGAGTTATGGAGATGGAAATTCCCTCACTCCCCTGCAAAAGGGGATATCGGGAAACAAAAATTAGTGTAATTTTCCCTCAATTTCCCAAGTTATACATGGCCATAGTTACTAAGGAAAAGTTCCACTTAGTCGGATTGTTTCCTTCCCTAGAAGGACAAAGAAGGTGTTTTGCAGTTGCTGATGAATGTTGCTCTGGTCACAGCTGAATAAAGCAGGACACCATTCATTTGAGCAGTGAAGCTAATCCTGTTATTCAGGACAAGGGCCCTTCATCACTCGGGCTGAAGGAAGGTTCCCCAGACCTTGATTCCTCTCCCACACATACTCACAAAGCTGGGGCAGTGGCAGCAACAGGACTCCCTGGCAAGGGCTGGCACCAGACCCAAGCCAGGTGCTGCCGCCTGGACTCATAAGCGATTCAGTGAGTGGGCATGGGACCACTTTCCTTTCTCAGGTCTTACTAGTTATTTTCCATTCAGGCACTGTTTTCCTGGCTAAAGACAAAAGCAAGTATTTCTTCCTATATAATCAGTTTTCCAATTTAGATATAATTTCAGCAGCATTGAATGCAAAAAAGTAGCACATTTGGGGTAGCCTGTTACTGGGAAGGAAACAAAACCCCTGTTCCCGATGCAGGACAGATTTTAGATGTTTCAAACTAGAAAAGGCATTTCCAGTAGGCTGCATTTGCAAATGTTCTGTTCATAAGATGTGGTGGTAATAAAACAGAGTGTGCTCTGCCTATGCACCCAGTTCTCAAACGCTTTATGATTGTTTTGCCTTCTGATGCCAGCATTCCTTAACCTAGAAAGCTTTCTCCTCCATCCAGATTTCAGAGCAGGATGTAAGACATGGTAGATACACTATTAACTGTATTTACACAGTAACCTCTCTTTGAATGTTTGACTAAGAAACATGCAGGTCTATTGTGCGGTAGTTAGTGAAAATTTTTGAATGGGCATATGGGGTGTTTGGCCAGAGAAGAGTGAGAGAGAGAGCGTAGGTGCCAAAAACCCAAACGTGTGCATGCTGGCTCTCAGTGTGAGGAAGCATGTAACCTGCATTGCTCCGCTCTGTAGTCATTATGGTCAAATCTTGTTCCCTTTGACTTAAGTATAATTAACAAGAGCAAAGTTTGGCCTCTGAACTGCAGAAACCCATGTGTGGTAGTCTTTTTAAAAATCTCATATCTGTATTTGTGGATAATTCTGATATTTTATCAGTGTATATTTCTGTGCTCCATTACTGGAAGATGTGTCTGACCTTAGCCCTCTAATTGTGCAGTAATTAGCATCTAAATACCATGCAGAACTCCCTGCAAATCAGCCAATTGGAATATTAATTCTTAATCTAAATATATCCTAAAAAATTGTAGAAGTGCAAATTCAGTCAGTAGAAAACTGTTTTCTCTGCATCTGGTATTTCTGTGCAATGAGGTGGTTTGTATTTTGAGTGTATGCATAGACACAGGAAAGTGCATCTGAAATGGAGTGCGAGAGATCTGATGCCTCCCCCTAGTCTCATGGGTTTAGGCCCAGAGCCCCAAGTAGTGTCATTCTGTATATACACTCCAAGCAAGAAAATCAAAATGTGCATTAAGTCAGATCTTAGATTCTATTATTATTGACCATAACCATATGGCATATCACAAGTCTTTTTTTGATTTAGTAGAACAGTCTTAGTGTCTTATCTAGACAGCTTTGTGACAGGTTATAGTCAGGAGTACTAATCTCCCAGGATATATCCAAGTAATGAATAATTAAAACTAGGACTCCTCATCTCACGGACCATGGAAAGATTGGCATGTCCTTGCCACTACCTACCCAAGAGCTAGAGGGGCTCTCACTGGTGAATGGCCTGGCTCTTCCTGTGGTCTGGATTCAAAGAATACCAGCATCTGCTCTGTTTTACTCCTGGAAAGGCAAATTTAATCTAATAATTTCATGAGCAGAGAATTTAAATTCTGCATTGTAGTTTTGATTTTTAAAAAGACAGACTTTTCAACTGTTCAGACTACAACTATCAAAGATATTGGAAAGGCAAGGACGTAGAGAAAAAAAATTAACCACAAAGGTGAGTCAGCTTCAGAACAGATAGTGCCTAAGGGAATTTTCCTCATTGAATGCAAGGTTAATTCAAAAATCTACACTTGAAAATTGAGAGAAAAACCCAGAAATGTCAAACTGTAAATAAGAATATTCTTTTCTATTTTGGACACATATTGCTATTTTATCAGGAGACAACCCTCATATTCATTACCATTTACGTAAACCCGCTCCCCCCAAAGCTGTGCAAATACATTGATCTATACGTACATTATGATAATCAGCAAGGTTTGGGAACTTTGGTCACTTCAATAATGTGATTGTTGTATTTAATATATGCAAGACTGAAAGCTTTATGTCATCAGTAGCAAAACATGAAATACTATATAAATTAGGAAAAATCCAATAACAAACAGCAGGATGCTCCATGCATACATATCACTGTTGTGGTTACGAGCAAATACAAGACCGTACATGATTAACCACGATTTATTCTTACTATAAACTCAGCAGACGGATGCAGAAGACATACTATAATTGCATACACATTTCCTCCCAGAGCTTAGAACCAATAAAAATATGGTAATTTTGTATAACTTAAGACACATTTTTTACTGTTTTTAAATAAATAATAGGGTTTTAACATTCCATTGTTTTGCTTTTTCAGTTTTTGAAATAAACTGTGTTTTGAATGCTGATATGTAATGAATTAGAAAAACAATATTACCTACAGGGTCACTGATACTGTTGTAGAGAAAGATTTTCTGAATTAAACTTAGCAACATACAGGTTTTTTATTATATGCAGTCCCAGCTATTTTAACACTTTCTGGTTTATCCAGTGTTCAGAGCTTTGACTGAAATGGGTTTTTTACATCACATTTTGCCATCTCCGGAAAGGATATTTCCAATTGCCCAAAGCGTCTCTGAATAAAGACAAAACAAATATCCAAGCCAAAATCAGCCTCCAGAGCTCAGAAAGTGGATACAAATTTTGACAGTAATTAAAACTACGGAAACATCAATTGTCTCAGTGTTATTTTAAACTAAACATTTCTATACAGAGTCCAAAAGTGTAATAAGAGTATATCTAAATATACAGTTAATTGCATCAAAATAGCACATCCATCTGTGAGCTTTGTTCTAAGCTTGCTGAGCGAGTTGAAAATACGAATGTGATCTGCAAACCAAGCAAGTTACTAAGTAGCTGTGGAAAACTTATCTGAAGAAGTTGGTTTGCTGAAGTTTCCTCTTGCAGTTCTCACTGCAGCCATAATGAAGCAATTTCAGGATGGTCTCAACAAATTCAACCTCCACAACATCAGTTATTATATGAACTTGACTCTCTTCCCTCTCCTTTCTCCCTTCCAATTTCCTTGAAGATTTTGTCCAGTTGGTAAGGTGAGCACCTCTTGAATATTCATTGCCTTGGGCCAGTGCATATGAGAAACTTTCATCAGCCATCTATGCCTTTCTGCTGTGACAAAAAGGATCTCTTCTCAAGGCATTAGTGTGAGCCTTCTGGAGTCCACAAAGTTACTTTTTTTGTTTGTGTTTGTGAAGTGGGCATCCAAACAAATAAAATGGAATGTAGTCACTGAATACTCAGATCTTTAGCTGGAGAAAGCCAGTTTTTGTCTTTGGTTTTCCAGTCTGATTAATCCTTTTATGAAACTGAAAGCTGCTAACCTCTGTAGCTGGATCACATGGCAGCGCTCTTTTGTCTGCCCCTCTAATGCCGCAGTGCACCTTCAGGAAAGCCTGTTCTTCAGGGAGGGTTAAAGCAGGTTGCCTCCACAGATCACTGTAATGTTATATTTTAATTACGGTTTGCAGTGCACTTCAGACACTCCAGCAGGACTGCCTAATTAACAAGGTTGTTCAGCTTTCACATAGTATCAATCAACTAGTTGCTGAAAATGTCTTGATCTCATTTTCTGAGATTAAAGTATAAACGAAGGACACTTTGCTCCATTGTTACTAAACTAAGACACTACCATCTGGTTTGCAAATGTGATATTAAAATCTCTGGAAAAGTCTGAGGCCCCAACTCAACAAAGCAGTGAGCACATGCTTACCTTTGAATATGTAAGTAGAACCATTTATTTCAAGGGAATCACATGCTTAAGGCTGAATGTATGCCTAGGCATTTTCTTTTAATCAGGGTTTCATAGACTCATTTTGAGATACAATACCAAAGTTTTTAAAATAGACAACAGTGAACTAACCTATTTGTAACATTAGGGAAATCATAGCTTAAATAGCTTAAATAAATTGAATATCCCCAATAGCTTCTATCATATAAGGTTCAATAACAGTACCTGATAAGATAATGTAATTTTAATTCAAAAGTCTTCCACAGTGTTTTATAGTTAGAGTCAAACTGTTAAAAAAGGTAATTGCAAGTTATACACAGAAAAAAGTGAAAGAGTGAAAGAAAATGGCTATAATTGGAAATCATTTTTATCCAGAATATATGATATCCAAATATTTACTTTTAATATCTATTTGAAACAGTGAAATTGTGTTGAGGATTGTTATTATACTAACACCCGAGTAGTGTTTTAAGTAGATTCAAACTAGGTTTGAGCTGAACTATAAAACTTACCTCTCCCTTTTCCCTTCCCAGTTTGTTACATTATTTGGAAAATTCTTACTTGTGAAATAAAAAAACAGATTTTTTCCCCAAAATCTGGGAACAGTTTGTGGATTTGCCACTAGCCCGAAGAGGCAGTACACTGGATCTGAGGATGTGTGATGATAAAGTAGTTTAGTTCTCAACACTTGCTGTAATGGGGAGTTGCCATGAACCTGCCCTTTTCCTGGCACAGGTCTCCCACCGCAGTGGACTGTGCTGTGGCGAGTCAAAGCTTTGCCCGCTCTCCCCCAGCCACTGCTTTGTACTGTGCAGGCCAGGAGACAAGTTGCAGAGGTAGTGGCAAGAGTAGCAGCCTCCTGTAAGGACCACTCTTTCTTCCCACTGGAAAGCATTGCATGGAGAGCACATGCAGTGGAGACAGATGGTGCTTGCTTTCTCTGCAGTGCCATCACTTGGCACTTGCAAAGGAGAATGTGATGGCTGCATGAATGCAAAACCGCGGATTTCAATACTAGAAACTCAGATTCACCCCTCTGCAAAGAGCAGGAGCAAGACCTCTTCCCCACTAGCACGCCACTTCAGTTCTGTGGTGATAGCATATGTGTGAGCTTAAGTGGTGCTCAGGGACAGATTTTACTCATAAAATCATAAATGGATTTCATTAAGCCTATGTGGTCTTTAATATATCAGACATAGTTGAGCCTCGGGATTTAAAAAAAAAAAAAAAAAAGGAAAGAAGAGAAAAAGATATATTGGTTCATTCCCCTCTTCCCAAAACATGAATCATAGATATTTCTAAATCAGTGCTGAAAAATAAGCAAAATTAGAGTAAGAGCTGCATAAAACCAAGGTGAAGTGGCCTTCCTGGGAAACTGAAGTTAATACATGTACGTAGATGTGGTTTCAAATCAGCAATAACATTTTTAAACCTAATTAAAGAAATACATAATCCTCCCTCTTTGGAGCCCTCAACAAAAGCCAAAACAAGAGTCCCATGACCACAGAAGGCTGAGTATTCAGTGAAGCAGAATAGAATATTGTCTTTAGTAGTTTCACTAGTTTTGAAAATAAATGTTTCAGCATCCTTTTACCTTCAAACACACTTTTTTCCTTCAAGTTACATTCATTGTTGATGTCTTGCAAACCTAAAAGACAGGCCAAATGCATATAGTTTCCTTATTCTTTGACCATGTTCTTTGAACAAGGTTTTACAGGCATAGCATATGTTTATTACATTGGACTTTAAAAAAATTTAAAGAATTATTCCTATATTTAATGCATGATTTTGAAAGGAGATCTTTTTCTTATAAACACTGATATTTTATTAATGTTCTGCACATGAATATTGGAGCAAGTACTGGCAGTTGTAATGTGTTGAATACCTAGTACCTATTTAGGTTTAAAAACCCCTTCTGTGTTTCTATAGTGTGGTTATCTTGAAAAACCACGTAACGGTAAAGCTTTGAGGATTAATGCCTTTGAATCAGCAAAGCTGCTTCAGATTAACAATTCTTTTAGCTGGTGCCATATTTTTTTATTCTATAAAATAACAAACATGATTAGCACAGAAGTACTATGCTCTCCATAACCTATTTGTAATTGGGAGAATCTGCAGTATGTATTCTACAGTCCAGCTCACATTGAAGATTGAAGTGTAATTACAGTACGGGCAATCTCATCTCTAGTAATTACAGTTGTCACCATCGATGCAGTTAACCAGGATAACTAACTCTGCTGAGCCAGAGTTGACAAAGCTTTCTGACTAAACCCAGATTGCTGTATAAGAGGTTTTGGTGTGTTTTTGAGACTTTCTGATTGCCAAAACACTGGTGCTTGAAAAAGTAGATAACAAATATTGTGGATTAGGAAGCCAAAAGCAAAATCTGATTTCACTTCATTCTGAGGATTGAAACTTGTACATGCACCTGTCAAGGCAAACAATCAAAATGCAAAACAAGCCCTTACGTGAATGAGCTGGATGTAGAAAGGGGCAGGGCTACTTCTTGATGTACAGATCAGGGATGCGCTTGGTCCCCACAAGGATAATACACTGCGGAGTAAGAGACATTGCCTGCCAGAGGGCATCTTCTGCAGCATCCAGTGTGGGGTGGTGCAGGGAGCCCCAGGCCCGACAGGCCTGTAGCCTTGGGTCTTTTACAGCAAAGGTCTTTTACAGTTCAGCTGCAGTGCTGTGCCAGCATAGCTATACAGTTTCCAGTTTATGGGTTAGCCTTGCCTTGCTCGACAGCATTGAAATGCAGGAGTGTGCCAGCTCAGCTAGCTAAGCAGCAGACCCAGGATCTCTGTGTCGTGCTGCAGCCCTCAGAGAAGATGTACATGCCTGTTTGATGCTACACCAACATGGAATCCTTCCAGCTGTGACTGAAAGCAGAAACTGGTCCAATCCATGGACAGATACTACCTCTCTCCCCTCTCTCTCCACACACTGATTTCTTAGAGATGCTTTTAGGTATTCATCAAAAGTATGCCAGAGTCTGAATCATTTAAAGAGGAAGACAGACCTCAATGTCAGAGTTCTAACGTGTAGGTCTTAAGTTTGGACAGAAAATAAAACCCAGAAGATTCTTAGTTCTGACCAGGAGAGGAAACATTCAGATGCCCCTTCAAAAACAAATTATTTTTTCACAGAAGTTTAGTAACAAGAGTACAACTTTCTCCACTATACTGCAGTAGAATTGTTTCCTTTTTGTGCTATAACCCAAAGGCAGCCGAAAACTTCTCTACATGCAGCTGGACTGAGCCACTACTATAGATTCTGCTGTATTACAAACCATTGCCTTGCCACCTTTTTGATTGCTGGCACTCTAGATTTAGGACAAGATTGTGAAATTTTGTGTGACTAGGTAACACTTCCTTCACAGGTGTCCGTACTGAGTTCACTGGGACTACTTGAGGTATAAAGTACTCTTCTGTGGGTTTAGACTAGATTTTTGATAGTGGAGAAGACTTTCACATTCTTTGTTTCAGGCACTTTTCCAAACCCAAGCTGGACTGTTAAAATATGATGTAACTAGCTGCCTGACTTTTTGTAAAAACAAGTCATGAAGATGTGAGCAATGAGATTTGATACTTTCTTCTTTCAGAGGACTCCACAGTATTACTATGGTAGGCTAAAAGCTTCAGTGTTGCATTTCTGTGCCTCTGGCTTTTTAGGAAAGAATACAGGTTTTGAGGGGGTTTTCTGTTTTCAGAATTTTTCCTGGATTCCAAGAGTAAGACTTGACAGAAGGTTTTGAACTAAACAGCAATTTACTGTTTTTCTCGCACAGTTTTGTCTAGATCTTACTTGACCTTAGCAACACTCCAAAATATGCAAAATGGCCATTATGCCAGTGTTAGCAATGAGAGTGACAACTGTAAACTGTGAAGCTGGAAGGTTCCAAAATAGTTCACCATCAGGCTTAACATGTATCAGGAAAAGCCTTTCTAAAATGTCACCAGGAGAAACCAGAGGAAAGTGGCAGATCTTCCTCAAATTTGTCTTAACTGCATCCCAGACCATAGTGATAGCAGGGCAGAAAGCACCATGGGTAAGCAGTGTAATTGATGCCTCAGAGATTTTCTTTGGAACACACTGCCCATGGAGAAATTCACCTTTCCATGAACAGACAAAGATATCAGTTTATTCAGTATGCTGTAAGAGAGAATGAATCCACACAACCAAAGTCCACAGCATCTTTCACTCCTCACTAAAGCAATATATAGGTACCTTATGTGCAGTACTTTGCTTTTACTTGTATTTATAGCCCCATTGAAGAAAAAAGTCTATTGGATGTACTCACCATGGGACCATATATACTCCAGCATCTGAGCAGGACATAAAATTATCCACCAGATGCAGTGACTGGCTGTGCACTACGCATTCCTCTCTGTGTAATGTCAAAAAAAGTAAAATATAAAAAAAAGAATTGTGAAGCCATGTCCCATCAATAATACAAGGTATTTTAAAAGGGCCATAAATTGAGAGGACAGCTTGTTGGTTTGGGCTTCGGTTTTGTTTTGTTTCTTCAGTGAACGTGTTTGTCCAAGAAAAACCTTGCAGTGAGTCAGTGTTGTGATGGTAGCTGTTTTTTAAGAAATATTTTCTAGCTTTTCTCTGAGCAGTGAAACTAGCAGCTAGGTTAACAAATAGGCATTTTAACATCCATTCAAGTCTTTTTGGTTTTCTATATTTGCATACAGAAGACTTCTAATCAGAAGGACACCTTAGAGGTGGGTTCGCTGTCAACTATGCAGTCTTTCCTTCCACTGTTCAACTCTGCTGTATTGCTGCAGCATCAGTCTCTGGGTCTTGAAGCCTTTGGGTAGCACTGATTAACCTTACCAGAGAAGCATGGCAGCTGCCAAAGCACGGGAGCTAGTTCTGCTCCCACAGAAGTCAATGGGTAACATTCCCATTGACTTAAGCAGAAATTGAGGCATGCTCAGCCCAACAGAATATCCTCTTCCAAATAGAAAAAACAGATGCATGAACTTGGTCCCTTTCTCAAATGACTGTACACAGCACAGTGATAGATTGGGTCAAAAAATCACATGTGAAGGATGTGACAACACAATGCTGAACCTATGCTAATGTCATTCTTTAACCACCATCTCTTAGAGATCTCTAGAACAGGTCAATTCCGACTAGCTTTATTTCCTCTGCTTTAAGTTCCCTTTATTTTACATGGGCTAACCCTGTTCAGTGAGATGTTTTTCTCACGCATGACTGTTTACATATGCACCTGCATCTTAGACTTTTTCAGGTACAGTCACTGTTCTACATAATGTTAGTGGAGCACAGCTAGCACATTAAACTGCCTCTGCAATACTATGCTCCACTGTGCATGTTTTTTGGCTCTACAGCTTAGTATGCATGCTTTATTAATATTCAGAATTAGATCTGTAAACATCTTAACAAATTCGGGGGGGGGGGGCGGAAATGTGATCCAGTATCTCTTTGTTCAGGTTTTCATTAGAGAAAAATTCTATGACTTTTCTTTCTCCCAAAATGTAGATCCATAGCCTCTGTGAAAAAATACTGTCTTTCCCTGTTCTGCACAGCTCATTAGCACTTCCCTCCATACACTTATTTCTGGTGCCATTTATTTCTTCTGATATCATATTATGCAAATGTAATACGCAGCCTCGCTGTATAAATAAGAAGCCTTCCTTAGCACTTTTTTTTTTTTTTTAAGATCTACAAAGTGCATTTCACAAGCACAGTTGCTCTAAAACAATTGCACGAATTGAATAACGGATTAAAAATCTGTGTGAGAAGAAAATCCCCAAACAGTTAATCTTAAAGGTCACAGACTAAAGTAGTTTAACTTCATAAAATGGGACCCTGTGTCCTGAAGGCTGGCCAGGAGAACCTTGGAACATCTTATGTGAGGAGAGGTGAAAATCTTTGCATGTCTAACGGCAGATTTATGGCTAGACAAGCTCTAAGGAAGTCTGGGGTTGTTTTTTGTAATCCTAAACACATCTGTTTTGTTAATTGGAAAGACCTTTTAATAAAACCGAATGGTGGGTGCTTTTCAAGTAGCCCAATTCAACAACTACATCCTTGCTTGAAAGCTGAAGCAACAATGCTGTTTTTCCCAGTAGTGTACATATTTAGAAACAATTGTTCAGTTTTATACATTTACCAGGATGTGTCAAGATTAGAGCTGTATTTTTCTGCCCGTGTCTAGCCTGGAAAAAATATATTTAAATGTCAGTCTCAGCTGACGCAATACATTTTGCCTGACCTGAGACAAAGAACTTTATTTTGTAAGAGGGTTATTTACCTTTTTTTCATCCCAAAACCCAAATGGGTCTGTCAGTTTCAAAATGCAATGTCATTTTGGAACAAAAAGTCAAAATATTTCACCTAGAAAATGTCAATGAATAACATTTATACTTCTCTGATTTTACTCTTTTGGCCAAACTATTTTACAACATGATCTTATTTCTGAATAGCTTAATTTCCTCTGAAACCGCATATCTGTAGATTTTATGTACCCTGAAAACATTTTCAACCTCCTCTAGTTAACATGCAGGTACTGCTAAGATTTGCATTAACTTCAGTATCACCCTACAAAGGCACATCTTTAAATTGTAAGGTCTCACCCAGGCTGCCCCCAGGGGTATGACTGAGGGCAATCGTTAGCACAGCTTGTCCGCAGCCAGGCAGGATCAGGCCCAGGTTAGGATCTTGCTTTCAGAATGCATGTGCTAGCTTGCTCTGTGACTCTGATCCTGTTATCTCCAGCCAAAGTTTTGTTTTCACTCATATCTACACATATTTAAGGCCTTATCCTGGAAATTCTTGCTCATACCAGTAAATTTCATTGCCAGGAGATTCCCTTTGAAGGCAAGGCAACTGTTTCCAATACGCCCAGAAGTAGGTGCGAACAGGATCAGGCCTACAATCAATACACAAACGCTTGTGCAGTCAAACATTGTATTTGTACGTGTTAATCTTTTACAGTGTTAAGGAAGTTGTGCTAGAAAAGCTCGTTTTCCCTGAAGATTGTCAGCCTTAATAAGAACTAAGAAACTAGAACAAAGTCATCATGAATTCTAATGTATTTGAACATATGGCCCTAGGACCTGTTATTACCATATCAGTCAGATAAAGGAGTGGGAGAGTGGTTGCAACAGCACAGAAGGAAAAATGTTAACACAGCAAAAGGACTCTTAATTTTAAAGAAATACTCAGTCTGTGAATTTAGTTTCCAACTTTAAGAAAGTCTTGTGGATATTGTAAAGTTCTTACAATTCTTGTTTAAATAGTATTTTTGTCGTTATCGTTGAAGCATTCCTTTTCTGGCTAAAATTGAGGTTTTTGTTTAAATCTACCTTTAGAGTGAATGAGGGTGTTTGAAACACTGTATTTGCTGGCTGTTCATGGTAGGCTAGGAGGATAAGTAAAATAATCTCAAGCAGAGAGAAGTGAATTCAGGTCAGAGTCCATTTCCAAGGCACATCTAAAAACCTAATCAGTTCATTTAGTCTCCATCCTCGAGCTCTCAAATGTGTATCAGCATAGGCAAACGTACAGTTGCCAGGTCTCCAAACAGCAATCAGCTGATTCTGCCAATTGCACATGCGTGTGTGAGAGAGAGCGGGAAGCGCAGGAAACCATTTAATTAGATGTACCTGGAGCAAGAACTGGACCTGGTGTTGCTACAAGCTTAATGCAAGGTTTAATCAGGTACCTGTATCTCAAGATCATCTAGAATTCCTGACCACCTGAGACATGTACGGTGTGACTTTTTGCTGTTAGTTCATTATACGCATTATGGTATTTACCGAATTTTTCGAGGAAGCAAAAAAGGCTTTCTAAATGCATTTGATAATTTTATACAATTTGCCGTAAGCATGGATGCCTGGCAGCAGGTTAGTGAGTCAGGATAAGAGGTCTGGTAGAGTTTCATGAATGCAGATGGTGCAGAGCCAGGATGGATGGTAGTGTCTTATGATGAACTACTACCACCATGTTCCAAAGCATATTGCACCATCTGGATTGTGATCATTTGAAAATTTCTTGGTTTATATGTCATTAAAACATTTCTAAAGCTTTACTTGAGTTTTATACCAATCTTTCTGCTAATTTTACAGCTGAGCAAATATAGAAACATTTGGATAATTGCTTTTAATACTTACATTAGCTTCCATCAGCTTTTTTTAAAAAAAGGATTTTTCTTTGACAATGTTCCAGTGTCTTCTGTCTTTCCTTCCACAGATAGCCACATATCCACGAGTTTGCTCAAGATAAGTAGAATTTGTCCAGTATCATTTAAGTACCATGTTTGTCTTTCAAATAAACCTGAAATGACATCTAAATGCAGCTGAAGAGCTGCATAGGCTTTGAGACGGCCTTCTGCACCCAGCTGTATTTCATCCAGCTTGTTGTTTAAGTAAAATTCTGGTAGAGCAGAGCAAAGAGTGGATTATCCTCTGATTCACTGGTAAAATTGAGAAACTTGGGGTAATCATTTTGACCAATGACCATCTCTTTACATAAAGGATACAGTGGCAAAACAGGAATATTTAAGGGGCCTGTACCTATTTGGAAAGGGTGCATTTACGGTATTTATATTAATAAATTAATATTAATAAAATCTAGTGCTAAGACAATGACTGCATTGTGCAACCAAGAGCAGACAGCTAGCTGTGTGGTTTTAGTTGTTATCCTATTATAAGACTTTTTAAGTGTTCATATTGTAGCTCCTGCAAAAGAAAGGAGAGGGTGAGGCAGGAGCCTGGAAAGAGCTGTACTTGCATTAGAGCTCCTTATCCAACAGCTGCAGTGGGAAGGAGAGGTGATGGTGGATTCTGGTTCTGGGTTTGCCATGCTTGCTGAGGACTAGTGTCTGGCATCACCCTGGCTTTTCCAGTGTGGCTACATCTGCCACGAGAGAACATAACTTTTGCACTGAAATATGCTTGCCCAGTCAGTCCTAGATTTTGTCAATAGGATTTTCAGTCCTAGCTTTTGTCAGTGGGATTTAGGTTTATGTAGGAAGGAATGTGATTTTAGCTTGGGAAGGAAAAATATGAGTTATTTTCTACTATACTGAGGGTTACACTGAACAGCTAAGTACTTTCTTCTGTTAAGATTTAGTCCAATAGGATTCACAACAGGTTGAAACCTTGCTCTAGGAAAGACCTTTAGGCTACAAACCTGTTTTGTTGCTTGTGACTCAATTTTGCAGTGCAATGGTCATTGGTTTTGTTGGGCTTTTTTTTCCTTTGGTAGCTGCTTTTGTAACATACATTTGTGCCTTCATAATGTTTTAAGGAAAAATTTTCCATTACCCCACAAAAAAGGCAGGCAGAAACTTCTGTAGAATGCTGAATATGAACAAGCTTAATACTAAGACTAATTGTCACCTAGTCAAAAGAAAGGGACAGAAGCCTGTGCCTCCATTAAAATTTGTTAGCACCTCTTGAGACTTAAATACCCCAAAGACCTGCAAAAAATTCACCACATACGAGTGTAGGATTATTTGCCGAAATGCTTTGCCAAAAGATTTTGAATTATGAATGAAGCAAAACAAGCTGTAAACTGTTCACCGACAGATCACAAACAGAATGAGAAGCTAAATTTGTGCACTATAAATTCACTATAATTTGTTTACTCAGCTTCAGTCAGTTTATAGGTTGTGCTGGAAAGCTGCCAGGTCCTGGTATGGCTGAGGCTCAGTAATTCAAGAAGAAACCTTGTTACCGCTTATGATAAGAGATTCTCAGTACTCCTCATGATGGAAAGTCAAATGAAATGAAAGTAGAGCTTGATATACTCCATGCTGAATTTCAATACTACTTATGGGCAATTAGGTCAAAACATCATCACTGGATCCTTGTAGTGGCCTTCCAGTACTTAAAGGGGGCCTACAGGAAAGATGGGGAGGGACTCTTTATCAGGGAGTGTAGGGATAGGAGGAGGGTTAATGGTTTTAAATTGAAAGAGTGTGGGTTTAGATTGGATATAAGGAAGAAATTCTTCACAGTGAGGGTGATGAGACACTGGCACAGGTTGCCCAGAGAAGCTGTGGCTGCCCCCTCCCTGGCAGTGTTCAAGGCCAGGTTGGACGGGTCTTTGAGCAACACGGTCTAGTGGAAGGTGTCCTTGCCTGTGGCAGGGGGGTTGGATCTTTAAGGTCCCTTCCAACCCAAACCGTTCTATGATTCTATGATGTGTGCTGCCAATACGGCCTGTAGGCCAAGTGGAAGGGGTAGTATCGTATGTCAAACACTGATGTCCAGGAAAGAATCATGATACCCACACAGAAGCCAAAGAAGCAAGAGTCTGTTAACAAGTAATGGACAGGGATGTTTCCTAGAAGATTATTATAGGGCCACAGGACTCAAGAAAACTGTGACCACAAACTGTTGACAAATTTCTCTTTATGCCCTTGAATCACGCCTGGTTTCTGCACATGCTAGAGAACAGATTGCTGATAATACAGCAGAGGGCAGCAATGGAAAATGACCCTTTGAGATCCCACACTCAGTGTATTTTGAAACAATAAATAGGCACAGGGTAAATAAAACATAAAAAGAAAGACCAAACCAGAACCAACCCTAAATAGATCCTCTAGGAGTAATCCTACAAAAGCAGAACATTCAGGCAATGGTACAACTTAGAAAATGTCAGTGTAAATATCACCCTTTTCTCCTTATTCTCAGCCTTAAGCAAATCTTCTGCTAAAAGAGTAGGGTTTTTTACTCCAAACATCAGGAAAGGGGTGACACAAATCAAAATGCCTCTGGGGCACTTGGAAGCCCAAGTATCATGCTATTGCATGAAAAATACCATGTGGAAAAGACCATTCCTTTTCCATTGTCTAAGCGAGAGGAATGAAGAAAACATATTCATAGCAATGAGAAACAGAAATTCAGTATTTAACCTCCTTGCACAGTAATAATTGAAGAGGATGTTAACACAGATGACCAGCTGATTCAGCCTCTATAGCTCTGGTGGTTTTAGTGGCCACTTGCTGAGGAGCTACCCCAGTGTTGTTGCTGTGCCTTAAAAATCTATTATTTTTAATGAGACAATGTCCCTTGGTTAATTAAAAGAAATTAAGTTTATTCTGACAGTCTGATAAATTTCAATCTGATAAAGTTTCAAAAGCACTCCTGTGTCTAAAACTCAGGTTTTTAGGGTTAAACTATTTTCTGTGAGTCACCTAAGAGTAATCTCCTGCTACAATCAGAGCTCTGGCTAATGGCTATATTTCAGACATACATTATGTGCACTTTAAGCAGGTAAGTGTTAGAAAACGAAGTTGAAATAGCCTTCTTGTGAACTGTGCTAATACAGAATGGGAAGGATGGTCTAACTGTGAAACTTGAACAAAGGGGAAAAAGAGATCATTGGAAAAACTTAATTCTGAAATGGTAAGTGTGTGTGAGGGACACAGGAAGACAGAATTATTACTATGTCTGAGCACTTCATGCCCTGCAGAAGCAAAGAGGGTAATCTGGATCCATTTTCATTTACCAATCATCCCTTTTGAAGTGATGGAGTTTGGCAAGGATGTTTATGACTTGTTTAACAATTACTAAATGAGCCTTTCTGTTAAAAAAAATATCAAGCTGACTGTGAAATGTACTCACCTTTCTCTCAGACATGACTGCTGTTTGATTGTATTAGATTAAATGATGTCTTGAGACTAGCATAGCCCTCAGAGAACTGTCATTTACAGTATTTAACATTTATTCAATGAACAAAGATTATGCTGATCAAGAAAACAGTAAGCAAAAAAAATCCTGGGTGATTATAAAGATAAGTGTACCAGTATTTGATTTGGAGAGCTCTGATCTGTGTGCTCTGACATGCAGTGGAGATTTACACTTCTTCCCCAAATGTTCTTTTGGAGATATTTACTGTACCTACAGCTGGCTTTGCTGAAACTGCATTCTGAAGGATACATGTAATGTGATTTGAAATCACTAAGATAACTGCAGTGCTTCATTTTGAAGATGAAACTTTATGAATTTTAAGCAAATTCCAAGTAAAACGCACTCATGCTGCAAATAATGCATAAATTGTTCCCCAATTTTATCTTGATTGGATAGCAACTTGTTAGCATCAGTATTTCCCAACACATTTGTTTCATATGAATGACAGAGGCAAATGATGCTTGTTAAATATATACATTGATATTTTTTACCTTCTGTTGCTACTGGAGGTAATCTTAAAATATCTGCCTCACCTTCAAATGTGACAGCTGTTTTCAGTTTGTTTCTTTTTAAGAGCTTCAACCCATATTAGATTAGTCAGTCTTTGGTGTTATACAGAAGCTGTCTGTATTTCAGCTGCTAAAACAAAGGGTATTTTGTATTTAGCATATTGAGCCAGCATATTAAAAAATCAACCACAGTATCATCTTTACAACATAAAACGTGTGAATCATTTATACGTTTTCTGCTGTCAAATGATGTTTGACAATCATCATATGATAATGAAATGTATAATTAATAATAAAAATGCCAACATCTGTTAGCTTGCTATTACAGACTGATTCTAAGTGTACTACTTGGAATATGTCATCATTAACTTAATTAATATTAAAATCCTTTAAATACAATTTGTTTTCATTAGTTGCTAATTTAAGTAGGTACAAGACATACAGAGGAGGTTCTATTTTTTCCCTTTGTCAATAACCAAATTTCACAAATGTCTTAAAAGTGTTAAATTCATGTAAATGTCCTATTAGCAGATTAATCCAGTTAGATGAATGCGTTGTGTTCAACTGTGATTGACTCAGCCTTTGCCTTAGGTTTGCCTGTTCGGGGGAGACCCCCTCTCTGCAGGGGGGGATGCTGGTTTGCCTTGTGTCCTGCCCCCTAACCTCTTCAGTTGTTCTTTCTGCTGTCTTGCTGCCAAAGTAAAACACATTCAGGTGCTCGTGCAGTTCATCACTGCAATGTGCAGAGCCCTGAGCTAATTTTATGCAGTTATACCATGCATGTTTATAGCCCTGAGACACTCTCCTGCTCATTGAGGAGAAAAGGTTCTGAGGTCAGGCTCCCCTGGAGGCCTGATCAGCAACAGATGCCTTCAGTGAATGAAAAAAATTTCCCTGTGAATTTATACATACATATATATACCTATATATGAATACATACACTTACATATGTATGTATGTGTGTATATTTAGTACATTAACATTTGCCAAGAGAAATATTGGACATTTGGAAAACTGAATGGTGAACAAACACAGGCTGTTGTAGAGAAGAAATTCCCATTTCTTCTACATGCCATCTGCAGGGAAGGTCTTACTTATGGGGCAAACTCTGAGGGACTGCAGAAAAGCAACCTATAAAGGAAGTCTGCCTATCTTTTAACATGGAAATTAAAGTCATCCTCCAGTAGTCTGAAAACACCCTAGGGATTGGCAGAGGCCATCTGAAAGCTGCTAAGCTTCTCCATAATGGGGGTGAAAACATCTGGCCATGGATGAAGATCTCCCAGAAACATCCCATTCTTCTGGTCACAGCTGAATTCGGAGGCATTTTGTCATTTTTGTGCTTGGAGTCTGTTAGTGGTGTGTGTCCCTATAGTCTTACTCTGAAAAGTTATTAAGTCTGTTGAAAACAGTAGAACCAGCAGCTCAGTATATAGATGCACTTCATTTTGCTTTATGAAACTGTTATCTAAATATTAGTGATAAATGATAATTGCTTTTAAATAATCCCTACATTTTTGCAACAGTGGATGTTGCAAATTTTCATAGGAACAATGCATACAGCAGGGGCTGATTACGTTCTTCTTGTCATGCAATTAAAGCTATCCACAAGAAGTGCCCAGTTCTCCATTTTCTGCCTGGAAAGGGCTTGAGCTGAAATAAGTGAGAAGCCACATTTTTTTCACATCCTTTTTCTCATCATTAAATTCTCCAGCTACCATTCTAAGCAGCTCTGCTTTAGTGAATGCAATAGAGAGCAGCTATTGCTGTTTTTGTGGAGTTACAATATACAGTTCACAAGTTAGAATTAACGGATTGTGAAAATACACTAATTATGAAAATGAAGAAAAAAAGGAAAACCGGCATTTATGCTGACCACAGAGATAAGACAGCTTGCTTTAGTTCACAGTGATGTTAAGGAAATTAAAATCATACAGTGACATTTTGTATGTAATTTAACAAGAGCAATGCCATATTTCAATATATCTGTAATAGTTCAATCTCCTATAGTATCTTCTGTAGCCTTCTTCCATCTGCAGCAGGAAGAGGCTGGTACCATCTAATATGAAACTTTTCAAGCTAAACTGGTTCACTTTGATTGGCATAAATTTGGGGTGTTCCCACATGTAGCCAAGCTGGCCAACCTGAGGTAGCAGTAACCTCCAGGAGGGGGAAAATAATGACCAGTGGTATGGGCTGCGGGCACTCATCTCTTCAGCCATATGTCTGTATGTCTCTTCAGACCTATATGTCTATAAAATTCCTTCAACAATGCCTATGGCTGAAGTTAGGTGAGATGAATCACATCATTTGTCTTTATCATTCATGTGAAGAGTGACTAATTTCTCCTAACATCACTGGGAGCTGCATGTACACAGCCAAGAGAAGTTCAAGACCCAAATAATTTGTAATAGCTTTTGTGAACATTAAAACAGAAAAACCCCAACACTAAAACAAAATAAATGGATGCAACAAGCAGGTTGCTCCTAGGCTTTGTTTTCACAAGAACAGCTTCTTTGTTGTATGATTTGTACATAGCAGTATGATGGAATAACATTTTCAGGCAGGCTGTTGCTGTGTTATTAGCAGAAGGCCAGAGGTTTGGGGTTGGTTCCACTCCAGAAATTTTTAATGCTGGATCGTAATTCAGTCCTGGAAATAAAGACTGCGTGATTCAATGATTATTGGAGCTATTTACTTTAATGAACTTTGGAGTGGATTTTTTATATGAAAATATGGAGAAGGTAGGTTGGTTTTTTTTTTTGCATTTAGTTTGCTTTTTTTCCATCCCGATTTTTAAAAAATCACAATTCTGGGCACACATTCTCTACTGCCTCCAGCGGTTTGTTACAGCCTGCCTGCAAGAAGTTACTGTTTGCTCCAGGCTGCCAGTTGAACTGCTGTGGCAATGCCTCCCTCCTTCCTTTCAGCCAAAGCAAATCCTCGCTATGCAAAATGTTGAAGGGTTAGAGGTGGGAGGTGACTGTTGAAGAAGCTCAGCTGGCTAATCAGAGTAAGCCCTTACCTTCTGAACTAGAAATGGAAACATGTCCACGTCTAAGCAAACAGACCAGAGAGATGCTGAGGATATGTGAATCGCCCTGTGCCAAACCCAGCTAGTCCCTTTTCCCTCGGTCTCTTCCCTTCCATCACTTGAAGTGGGAGCGGCTGGGTACGCAGCAGTTGATGTTGGGATTGCTACTGTTCCAGTATATGTGTGCTTTTAAAAAAGGTTTAGAAACTAAGACTAAAATTTGCACAATCTCTGGTATTGCTAAATCTACTTTTGGTATGTTTGATATATTACCCCTTTAAAAAGTTTAGCCAGTAAAGTATGCTTATTTCTAACGGAGGTGAGCACCCTTTAGCTGACCACATTCTTTATGCAGAGGAGAGCAATAGTATTTACTGAATTGGAAAAACTGCATAAATACAGTATTCTACAGGCAGATTGTGCTGGAACTGCACCCTGATACCACTGAAGTCAAAATCAAAATTTACTGATTTTAATGGGAACAGGTTCTGATCCTGGAGAAATAGAAATAAGGACAAAGCCAAATCTTTTAGGTATTCTTCAAAGAATAAGTATTATAAAACATAACACTTACTGTAAAAGAAAAAAAAAGTAATAATATTCCTGCCACTTGTATTATACTCTATAGCAAGTGGAATACACTAATGCAAATACAGTGTTTCCATTGGCCCACGTATCCCCTTTCTCTCATACATACATATGCCTAATAATCTGTGCTTTCTTAGTATGACAGAAACTGCGTATGGTCTGGCTTCTTTTTTGCAGAAGAGAATCTATTCATTGCACTTCTGCCACTATCATTATTACTTGTGTATCAGGTTACCGTCACGAAAAATGCAAGCAAAAAGACTTTTTATTTCTACATTCTATATACAGATCTCTGCATCCTCTACCCTTTCCCTAAACCAGTTAAGATTGTTCTATTACAGACTACTGTTTAATCAGTGATTGAAATATAAATAAATCACATTTTCCCTTCGTGCTGTTAATGGTTATGGTGCATCTTTGCAGACGGTTTTAGTACTTTAGAAAACAAGGAATAGTTTCTGTGCAGAAAGCAAAGCATTGCACTTTGAGGAGGTATCATTAGCAGTTTGAGGATATGTTATAAAGCACCCATGAGGTCTAAAGGAGAAAGCTCATCACATGAGGGACTGTACCCAGTATATCAGGTTTCATTTGTGGGTGTCTTGCAAACCACCTCAGATCTCCATATTCCAGTGTCCTGACAGTTCCAGAGTATTTTTTTCTTTTTTACCACCTCATACTGTTCTAAGATTTCTTATCTCTATATATTGTCATATAACAAAAAAACTTCAGTGTTCAGATGGAATCAACCAAAAGCATGCATTTAATAAGGATTCTCCCGTTTGTCAAAAGTTTTGCTAAGGAGACAGACATCCTTACAGTGGCCTTCCAGTACCTAAAGGGGGCCTACGAGAAAGCTGGAGAGGGACTTTTTACAAGGGCGTGTAGTGATAGGACAAGGGGTAATGACTTTAAACTGAGTTTTTTTAAGAGGATAGATTTAGGTTAGATATCAGGAAGAAATTCTTCACTGTGAGGGTGCTGAGTCACTGGCACAGGTTGCCCAGAGAAGCTGTGGCTGCCCCCTCCCTGGCAGTGTTCAAGGCCAGGTTGGACGGGGCTTTGAGCAACCTGGGCTAGTGGAAGGTGTCCCTGCCCATGGCAGGGGGTTGGAACTAGGTGATCTTTAAGGTCTTCCAACCCAAACCATTCTGTGATTCAGGTGAGTAGGGTAAAGTGGACAGCCATGCCATTAAGAAATCTGCATTGCCTACTTAATATCACATTTCATCAGTGTTTGTAAAATACAGACCATTCAATTGTAGCTCTATAGCTCTTCCCTGAGCACACAGCGATTCCCAACCAATGCTGTAGAATAAAACATACTAATGGACTAGCAGCTAAAATTAGTAATTTTGAGAATAACTTCACCCTACAGATCCTTCCTGTAAGATTTTCAGATCTGGCTTCCCTGGAGGCAGGTTTGCAGCATGATTGTAGTTCTCCTGCTAGAAACTATGCAATATTAAAAGGACCCCTAAATGACCCACTCCCACTCTTGGAATGCCCCATCACCCTATCCCCTTCTCTCCCTCCCAAAGTAGATGTAGCTCATATATTTCTAATGCTGAATATATTCAAATTGAAGACACCAATTTTCTAGGGCTTTTAGGAATTATTTCTGCTCTGAAAGGAGTCAGATCACATGTTTAAGTGCCAAAGGTTCAGCTATTTTGAGAGATGACACCAAGTCCTACAGAGAGGTGGATGTGAACACAATCAGGCAAAGAATAGGTATATCAGCGAGATATGCTAGTGCCAGGCAAAGTTTCTGTCTGGCATCAGCAATGTGTGTTGCCCCTCCGTATCTGGACTCAGGGGATGAATCTTAATTCATGTGGTAATTGGAAGACACCTCTCCCCGATCACATTTTGAAAACCACAGTCCAGTAATAGCTGCATGGGTAGATGAGAGGTTGAACATGCATTAAAATAAGATTTCCTGGGTGTTTTGATGTTTCATAACAAAAGCAGCAAGTGTAGCAAACCACATCAAACCTGTACAGCTGAACCAATTAAAAACATCAGCAAGTCATCTGTGCACTAAAGTCCCTAAATGTTAGTGAAGTGTATTATTTCCTCCTGGGCTTTAAAGAACACCACAAGTTGGAGGAAACTGGTCCATCTTCATAAACAGGACACATACTAAGAATATTTCCTGTACATCTGATTGGCGTGGCAGCATGGACCTGAAAGCATAGGCAGGAATAAGGAGTAAAGAGTGCCAGTATTCATCATTGTGGATTTATTTATTGCTTTGCTAGGCCAATGCACACCCTTTGCATGAAAGTGGTATTAACTGAGGGAAGTATTCATCATCTCCTTTGTTTGACATAAGATACGAATCTAGTCTAAAGACTGTTTAAAGGAAATTATTTTTGAGGATTAAGTAAAAAAGCATCTTGGTTTGGTTTTCATCAAGGCTGCAGTTATAGCCACAAATAGTTAAGCAGAATACCATTTAATTGGGCTGTAACTGACAGCGCATTATATTCCCCTAGCTCCAAAGCTGTGTCTTGGGCTACTTGCTTCTGATTCCATCACACACATCTAGTTTAGGATGGCTATTCAAAGATCAGATAAAGCAGTTAGCATTACTGTATTTTTTGAGTCTAAACTTTGTGATTACAGTTTTCCTGAGAGAGTAATATTTCCTATGTAAAGTATACTTTACAATGTATTGGAATTTAACTACAAAGATATACACCTTCATAAGTACAGGCTATTAAAACAATTTACTAGTATGTCAACAAGTACTGATATGTACATAAAAACAGAATAATTTGGTTTGTTTTAATGCACTGAGCCAATCCAGCAGTGTGCCGTCAAGTGCTATTGAGAATCACTTTGCACTAACAGGATGACATGACTGGAATCACATTCACTGCACATCTTAGTTCTATTGAATGATCCACAGTTGAAATGAATGACTGACACTTTGTGAATAAAGAAATAAAGCGATTGTGCCATTCTCACTGCACTGAGGGTGAAAATTTACTTTCATTATATTGAGTATTAAGATTCACTATATCAGAGTTCATTAAAGTAGGTGGGAGAATGGGACTTAGTGAATAATTAACAATAAGTCATTTATCAGGGAAATTCAGGTTTTCCTTCTGCTTGTAGAAAATCCATAAGCAGATCACAGCTGCTTCAGAAGTGTTTGCTATTCAAACCTATTTTAGAAATAGAATTATTTGTTTTTCCAATTCTTAGCACTTTGGATTGATTGTAATTTGTCTTTGAGGCTATAAGGTACTTGTTAGTCATGTGGCATTGATTAACCATAGTTTGTCATATAGGTATGTGATTATCTGTCTCCCTCCTAGTTGGATATGTTTGACTACTTTTCCAGAGCAAATATGAGCATGTACACATGCAAATGTAAATTTTTTCTTCACCAAAATCTGTTCAATGACACTTTGAAGGCCATTTACCATGAATATTGGTGCCAAAAAAAAATGAGGTTTCTTGAATTTCGATGAAATGTAAGCAAAAAAATCTGGTGTACAAGTAAATCCATTTGAAATAATGACAATATTTGCAGAGTATTTCTGCATTATTTCACTTATTTTAATAGGTTGTATTGATGAATATTCAAATTTGAAAGAACTTAGATAGACAAAGAAGCCAAATAGTCAAAAACAGTAAGTCTGACATGCAAGATATGCAACAGATAGCAAACATATGCATCACAGTTTGCAGTGCTTTGCTACAAAAGGCATATTTTGAATACAGAGACCATGACAATATTTTTCACAACACTTTTTTTGTGTTTATGGCTCCACTGAAGTCATTTTGCCGTTAAGTGCAGTGAGATCAGTAAGTTACCCAATACAATTGACCGTTGTCCTTTGTAACAGCCCAGTGCTGTGTTCTGCAGGCTTCCTCCTTCAAATGATAGGATCCCTCATGCCACATATTTAGCTTTCCTCTAGTAGTAAGTGCTGGTATCTGGTTTGAGATCAATGGATTAAAAGCTTTACAGGAGTGCTGAGAATTATTATTATCTTAGTTATCACTATTTTTCAGAAGTATTTCCCAGGAGTGCAGAAACTCTGGGCCTCTAGATTGCAGGGTCAGACAATGCTGAGTGCCTGACACTATAATAACAAGAGAATTCATTCAAATAGAAATGGTGGTTGCCTCCTACTAGTTCTGATAGCACTCAGGTAAAGGAAGGATGTCAGAGGATGCCTGTGGGAAGAGATCCATCTCTAATCAAAAGCCATCCAGAAAGTCAATAAAATTAATTTCTCATTCACAGCTGATAGAGGAAAAGATGCATTTACAGTAAAATACAGATACTGAATCCCATTAGCAAAACAGCACACACCTTATACTTAAAAATACATAAAGCTCTCTTTGAATGCCTTTTCAGAGCTCATGTTGCCAACAATTATACCTTAACTCTTTTATGTAACAAACATGCCTGCACACCTGGCAAGTAGCGAGCTATGCTCTTAGACAGAGGTGGATTGGGTTACAAGGAGGGGGCAGTGCCGGGAAAGTGTCAGGAGGGATGTCTGAATTATTTTTTAAGAAGAAAAGCTTCAAATGGAAAGTGTAACCCAATGCTTTCTAAATGTGGAGCCATGCTTAAAGAGCAGTGCTATTTGGTTTCTCTCTACTTCAGAGAAATTTAAATCCTCAGTAAATAAATCCTGCTCTTCAAGTACTGAACAAATGGAAATCGCCTGATCAAAATTTAGAGAAGCTCCTGCTGCACTTTCCAAGAGCAGGAGGAATGGGGAAAGAGCCAAACTTGCTAAAGGAGAACTAAAGCTCAGCCTCTAGCACCAGAGATTACAAGGAGCTCAATTCTGTCCTTGGGTCAAACTCAGTCGAGCTGGGATAGCCTGGGTGTAAGCTGAGAGCAGAGCCTCACCTTCCTGGAGGAAGATCACAGCCAAAGCAAATGTGCTTTCCCGTAGTAGAAACAGCTACTTTCAGAATAAGAGTCTTTCTCACTTTGAAGCCTACACACATGACAAGCATAGGTTTAGACGAGGGGAGAAAGCTAGGAAAACTTAAAATTTTTTGAAAATTTTTACAGCACCTAATATATGTGGAAAAATTCTTTCATGTTCTTGTGCAGTTGTGATCTCCAGGCACAGGTGTGAGCACAAACACATTCCCCCACAGTGGAGGCTGTCAGCATGGGAGAGGAAGTAAAACTGTTCGTGCTGATGAACTGCTCTTCTAAAACACTGCTGGCTGGGACATGTTCTTATAATATTTTTGCTTGAGTTTGATCAGGTCGGTGGTCAGAGACTTAGCAGGGATGTGGTAGGGCTCATGCAGAGCTGGTCAGGGTTCTTTCAACAAACAGTTTGGTTTAGGGTTTCTTTTTTTTTTTTCCTGGAAATTGTCAGTCAAGCAAAAGCAATCCCAGTCCAGCAATTCAGCTGTGCTTGCTCACTCTGAGGAGTCATTGGAGCAGAGACTCAAACCTTCATCAGTGACACTGAAGGTGAATGCTCAAACTGCTGGACTGTAGAATCCATCTCTCATTAAGTTTAATGAATATTTAATTATTCCTACAAATTGGAACAGCTCAGGGGTGACAGAGAAATCTTCCTTTTGAGTGACCAGTTCCTAATAGTTAGAACACACATGTGGTATGTAAAAGTTCAGGTTTTGAGTCCTTGCTTTAACCCATTCTGGGCAGACTTGAGACTGAGGTGTGGAAAATCCTAACCATGAGGCTTACTGGCTAATACATTGTCAGGCCTTTTCTCTGTTCTTTTAATAAAAATTAAAAAAAAAAAAAAGAAAAGAAGATGTAGTTCCTCCTCATACAGTAGAGGATCATTTGGAATCTCCCAAATATCTGATAGTTCTAGACAGGAGCACAAGTAAGTGCTTCAGGTGCAGGGTAGCTAGGACAAATGCAAGGTCCCATCTTGCAAAAACTATACTTACGTGACTGGGATAAACTCAGCCTTGTGTAGAAGGCTCAGGAAATGACTTCTATACTCTTTGCTTCACCTTTAAAGCCAAATAGGGGTTTAACTTTTTCACAGCAAGATCTTTTCCCCCCATCCCATGCCCCGTTTTACCTTCAATAGCAATTCTCTTCATGATTTTATCTGCCACACTGTTTAAGATGAAAGTAGTTGGGAATTAAAATCAAGAAAGGAGATGCAGAGGTATGTAACAGTGCTACAAAGCACACACAAACTAAACTTACTCTGCATACTCTTATGGCCCTTAAAGACTATCGAAAGAGGGCCAAAAGAAGTCCCACAAGAGTAAGGGGCCTTTAGTGTATTCTTCATGTTTCTCCCACAGATAATTTGGAGGAAATACAGTGTACTGTTGTATGCCCCCAAAGTAAAATTACAACCAGCTGATGGAACTATCTCAGCAGCAACGAGAGTCAACTCAGAAAGGCAGGGTTTGTTGCCAAATAACACAGATTGTTTATAATGAATATAAACAATTACACTGCTGACCAGATTCCCAGTACACTTCCATCCACAGAATATGCAAAATACTGCTCTGGCACTGGTCTCCCAAATATTTGCCATATATTGAGCATTTTCAATGAATGAAATTCAGTGGAAATGCAACAGAGGGAAATCCACACCACATTGTTCCCATTCCCCAGCATTTTTTGTTCCACATACTTAATTTTAACTTTTATATTATAATCCTACCTAAGCAAAATGCTTCTTGATCCACCATAGATTTTCACTAATTCTTTGATGTCACATAGATTTTCCTTGTCTTCTCATGTAACAGTTTAACATGGAGCACAGACAAGAAAACAAGGGGAGATGTTGTGGGAGCAGATACCATCACACTGCAGCTTCCTTGGCCATACTGATAAGTCTTGCCATTTTTCTTCTTACCTCTTTCTCTGTCACATCTCGGTGCAGATCTTGACAATATGACCCATCCTCTCAGAGCTGAGACCATATGTAAATTGGTGATAGTACAGAAAAAAGACTTTCCACTGTAACATCCACTCAAGTGCACTGAGCCTGGACACCACCAAGCATTTATCTGAAAGCATAAGCTTAAGAGGTTTCTAGTGCACTGTAAAATTTAAACCCTCCTATGGGACAGTATTGAGGGAACAAAAGTATCCACAACAAACAAGAGAAGAATCTGGCAAAAGAAAACTCCTTTCAAAGGTCTAGTGATAGAAATATATTATGTATGATGTTAACACAGGTAATTTGCAAGAAAGATCCATAAATCATCATTTCAATGGGTCATGAACTTCAAACTGTGCATTCAGCTCAGCAATTTCATTAGAGCAGAATAACCTTATTTCCATACAAAGAGCAGTCACGGTGCTAATTCTGAAGTAACAAATTGTTCTTTTGTTTCAAAACTTATTAGTACTATCACTGACAGATATGGGGAAAAACAATCAAGGAAAGCTGGCCTTTCCAATGTTGTCCACAGAGGGGAAGTTGAAGAATGATGAAAACGATGGCCCGCTCACTGCAATTTTCTGTTGGCTTCGAAGGAATGTGTTTTGCTGGCAGAAGATAAGTTGCATTGGTTATTATTGGAGTCAAAAGCAAACTCTATGTATACCAGTTTGGAGCACGAGTTCTATCAACTGCTTACAGATTTCAGTACTGTAGCTCCTGAATCACAGAGATGCAGACAGCTATCAGTCAGTACTAGTCCACACAGTGTCAACTTGCAAAATAATATTTCTTACCCATAAATGCCTCTGACAAAGTTTTATAAATAATAAACAAGCTGATGTTTCCCAGTTGCTCCCTATATAAAATAATGATTGAATCACACAGACTAGCTGAGGTTGGAAGACACCTCTGGATATTGTCTAGTCCAGCCCCACCGCTCAGAGCTGGATCAGCCAGAACAGGCTGCCAAAGGACTGTGTCCAACTGGGTTTTGAGCATCTCCAAGGATGGAGACTCGACAGCCTCTCTGGGCAACCTGTTCCAGTGTTTGACCATACTCACAGTAAAAAAAGGTTTTTCCTTATGTTTAAATGGAATTTCTTGTATTTCTGTTTGTGCCCTCTTTTCCTTGGGCACTTCTGAGAAGAGTCTGGCTCTGTTTTCTTTACATTCCCCTCATCAGGTAATTTATACACACTGGTAAGATCCCCCTGAACCTTCTGTTCTCCAGACTGAACAAACCCAGTTCTCTCCTTGTCTGGCAGATGCTCTGAGACATTAATCATCTTCTCGCTCCTTCACTGGACTCAGTCCAGTATATCTATGTCTTCCTTGTACTGGAGACCCCAGCACTGGATACAGCACTCCAGATGTGGTCTCATCACTAAAATATATCTGTTAACTATCATGTTCTTATACTGTATATACATATAGTCACATATCTTCCATTTTTTTCCTTAGAAAGCTGCTCTTATCTTCAAACTGTTTTTCTTGTAAGAAACAAGAATTAGTGTAGCACAATTACACAAAATATAGCTTTTCTCTGTGGTTTCCTCAAACCACTCCCACCAACTTTATCATGAGTGTTAGGAAGATATCTGACGGGCGAGTTGTGGATTAAAGCTGCATTCGTCTTTCTAGAAAGCTGTATTTCTGATGCTGCCCCACCACCTTACCGCTACCCCTCTCCTTGACCATCTCCACCTGCCATCCCATTGGGGTCCAGGGGTCAGAAACAGGCCCTGATGTTCTGACCCTCATCGCAGCTAAGCTGACTCTTAATACTGAAGAGGTTTCCCAGTTTTCTATTTTTATTGAGTGCAGACCCAGTTGTGCGCTTACCAAAGCTGATGACAGTGACATTGACTTTATCAAAAACAGGACTGGGCCTGTGATGCTGTGATTAAAGTTTCAGGTGAAGATACAAACTCTCTTGAAAACAACGAACTGTCATACAATATTGAGTGCCAACCAATCCATCGAGTTATTTTCTTGTGTGCCCTGTAAAACACTGTACGACCTTGGATATAGCAAATATGAAAACTAATGATAAAGTATGATACATTTGAGTCTGGCCTTGAAAATCTGCCGCTACTGCAGCTGTGGGTGCCTTACACTAACTACATCCTGTTTATAAACAGCCAGCACAAAAACGTAATTTTTCTGATTTGAAGCCATTTGCTGTAGCCAAATATGTATTTCACGATAACAAAAGCGTCTTAGCCAGTTAGAATTCATTTCTGTTCCCCTGCAAATAAACAGTAATCAGCTCACCCATTGGTGGCAGTTGCTCGGTTTGTATATGCAGCTCCATCTCCCTCCTGCTACGAATATGCAGATCTCTCCACTCTCATTAGTTTCTGAAGTGCCTCTGGTCACCCTGCTTGCTGTAGCTGGCATTTCTGAGCTGTTTGGGGGACAATACCACATCTTATCACCCTCTACTGAAGACAAAGATAACTTTAAAATTTATAAAGAAAAAAAAAAAACATACCATGCCACAAATGAAATAAAGTTGACTTGAATTTTGTGTCTTAGCAATGGATTTTCAATGCTAAGAAAGAGTGGTAAGAAAACACCTCTTGCAGATGGGTGGCTCTTATCTGTAAGGACTAGATCAGGCAGTAACTTTGTCCCATGCCAATAAGCCTGGTGGAGGGCATTTGCAGGGCTGAGTCTGAGTAAGGCACATTCTCAGAAACTAAGTATGTTCAATGTATATGCACAGACTTTTGCTCTCAATAGAACAATCTGCCTTCACACCACCAACTGGTGCTGTCTTCTATGTTTTTCTGGTTTATTTTTTAATAAAAGATAGTTTAGCAGACTGCATTAAGTTCCAAAATACATATTTGTGTTATTAAGAAAACCTGAATCAACAACTCTTGTAGACTTATATGCAGGCTGCATGAGCAAGTTTGTGAAGGCTGTGTATGTGCTGATCTTGCAGAGATTTACATCTGAGTGGAACCTCTCTCACATTCATTCATTCATTCATCCTCTCTCTCTCTCCCTCCCCCCCCCCCCCCCAAGCAGTTCCAGAGAAGTGGTTGTGAAGCCACAATATCAGTTAACAAACCATTACTGTGATTTAAGACATCACTGCTTTACCTTCTCCATTTACCAGTCCAGCATCAGAAATTTCCACACATTTATTCAGCAGAATGGTCTCCAGGACTTCTCCCTGTTTGTCCTCTAGGCTGTCATGGATTTAAAACTACATTAGGTTTACATAGTTTGAGCAGGTGGTTAAGCCGGCTGCCTCATTTTGCCCAGAGAGCACTGGGAAGAGGCACGTGGTCTGTTCTGCCGGCAGAGTTACAGGGCAGTAATGGTTGGCAGAGGGGCGGTAAAAAGCAGCTGGGCCTGGTAATGAGCATCAGCACACAGGAGGGGATGCGTGTGCTCAGCCCTGAGCACCTGGTCCTGCACCAGCACTGGTGCTGGCAGACTCCTCTGCCCAAGCAGAACCCCAGTGGCCCTGGGACAGGTTTGGAAGTCCTTTGGCATATCTCATCACAGGACTGGAAACTCTTGTCTCAGATCAGGAAAACTGCTCAGATCATTAATAATTCCAGTATACATCAGTGGGCCTTAAATGCATGTTCAAGGGTTAGCCATCTGCAGATGGAAGGGAACATGTCCAGGGAATTTAAGTAAGCCACAGGACTTTGCAATGAAGCAGCTACCGGCCGCCCACAGGGCCTGCTCCATCCACTCCTTGGTGGGGCACAGCGTCTGACAAGCAGGTGGTAACAAACAGCTTGAGGAAATTGCTGCATCTGCTTTGTTAAGTGAGCATGTGCCTGAGCCCTGAATCCATCTTTCAATCAAGCTTTTAATAGGAAAATGTAATCCTGAAAATGATATTTCTGAATGGGACCCAGTGAGGAATAGATGGAAACACAGGCATGGTTTAGAGTGAAATCAAAACAAGAAGTCAGTCAAAGGGCTGTAAAAAAGTCACATGGTGCTGAAAGCAATCATAATTGCAGCAGTCAATTATGAAACTGCAAATTGAAGTTTGGAACTGGCCAATCTCCTGTCTAGTTTCACTTGCAAGGCTGAGTCAAGCTTGAATAAAGAAAATCAGCCATAAACCAAAGGAAAATCATGGGGAGACATGGTTCCAGTGTTTACATTGCCATCCCTTTCACTGGGCTATGACGAGAGAGAGAGGAGAAAAAAACAAATTGTAAAATACAATCTCATCTTGCTATTCCCCTTTCAGGATTGATAAATAATAAAAGCAATTAGCCAGAAATGTTTTTGAAACTTGTCAAATACATTATTTGACAAATATATTCATAAATCATGTATCTAGTCACAAACTGTGTGAGCTCTGAAAACTACCTCATCATTTTAAAACAACTTGAAAATCTCATTTCATCCATTGATGAATCACCTGCCCGCATTAGCAATAAACTGGCACAAGCAAGACAGAGACATTTTTATGCTTCATATCATATGAAGTGCATCTCAGGACACTTACACTTTGCTGAATTTGAGCAAAGGCAAAAAAGGTACGTGTGTGTGTTCTGAGACAGTGGATGCACACACATAGGTTTGGGGCAATTCTCTACATCTGTGTGAGCTCCTGTCCTGGTCTCTCTGCAGGGATTCTCCTCTGTGGAGGCCCATAGGCCCATAGGGAAAGCTGACTCTCTCCTCTTGAGTGATCCCCAGCCAATCTACAACTTCTGAATTGGGAAAAGGGCCACTGAGTCCTTTAGGCACCCAGAAAAAGAAATTATTATCACAGAATCACAGAATCATTTAGGTTGGAAAAGACCCTTGGGATCATCGAGTCCAACCACCAGCCCAACTCTACAAAGTTCTCCCCTACACCATATCCCCCAACATCTCATCCAAATGACCCTTAAACACACCCAGGGATGGTGACTCCACCCCCTCCCTTGGCAGCCTATTCCACTCTCTGATCACTCTTTCTGTGAAAATTTTTTTCCTAATGTCCAGTCTGAATTCCCCTGTTGCAGTTTAAAGCCATTCCCCCTTGTTCTGTCACTAATCACCTGTGAGAAGAGACCAGCACCAACCTCTCTACAATGTCCTTTCAGGTAGTTGTAGAGAGTGATGAGGTCTTCCCTCAGCCTTCTCCTCCTCACACTAAACAGTCCCAGCTCCTTCAATCGCTCCTCACAGGATTTATTCTCCAGGCCCTTCCCCAGCTTCGTTGCCCTCCTCTGCACTCGCTCCAGCACCTCGAGATCTCTCTCATATTGAGGTGCCCGAAACTGGACACAATACTCCAGGTGTGGCCTCACCAGTGCAGAGCACAGGGGGACTATCACCTCCCTACTTCTGCTGGTCACATTATTGCTGATACAAGCCAGGATGCCGTTGGCTTTCTTGGCCACCTGGGCACACTGCTGGCTCTTGTTCAGCTGCTTGTCAATTAGAACCCCCAGATCTTTTTCTTCCAGACAGCTCTCCAGCCACACCTCCCCAAGCCTATAGCGATGCATGGGGTTGTTGTGGTTCAAGTGCAGGACCTGGCACTTGGCCTCGTTGAAGCCCATCCCGTTAACGTTGGCCCACTGATCCAGTCTATCCAAATCTCTCTGTAGAGCCTCCCTATCCTCATGCAGATCGACACTCCCGCTTAACTTGGTGTCATCTTCGAACTTATTGATGATACACTCTATGTCCTTATCAAGATCATCAATAAAGATGTTAAACAGAAATGGTCCCAACACCAAGCCCTGAGGATCACCACTTGTGACCAGCCACCAGCTGGATTTAACTCCATTGACCACCACTCTTTGGGACCGTCCACCAGCCAGTGCTCGGTCCAGCAGACCGTACGCGCATCCAGGCCATAAGCAGCCAGTTTTTCTATGAGAATTCTATGGGGTCAAACTTTCCATTCTTGTGAACAGCAACTTTAATCTCAAGCAGTAAGGTAACTCAATGCAGACAGCTCATGCAAAGAACCCATGTCACCTCCAGTAACCCAAACTTACCTCCTTTAGAAGAAGACCCTTCCTCCACCATTCACTCCAGGCACTCACTGAGGTTGAGAAACTCACTGCCCCCTCATTCACCTTCCTCCCTCATGCTGTAGGCCTTGATAACAGCTGTATTTGATAAAAGTGGGAAGAACTTTAAAATCCATATTTATTTAACTGTGTAATTGCAAGAGTGCATGTCCTGCACAGTTGACTGACAGTGTCCTTCAGACCTGGTGGACGCTTCATCTGGCAACTGTTTTTTGCCTCGTATACTGCTCGTGACCATGCATTGTCACTTAATTAGTCTGAAATTAAATAAATGGATCCAATCCAATTTTTCAAGGTTATGGACTCCTATCTGTGTGCTGGACTATAGTAACTGGTTGCTTTGCACTGCCAGGGCATGTAAATTGTGTGCTTGGTTTGGTGCCTACACAGCATGTACTGAAATCCTGCGTGCTCCTCATGGAGTCCCTATGCTGTGGCCAAACCCAGCTTCACCAGGTACTTCTCCAAAAGAAAAGTTAACATCTCAGTTCCTTGCAGTCTAAATACATCTCTGAATCATGGTCAGATCTTGGTGCTTCTATTATCCATTATCAGTAAGCTGATTATACTTTTCTGCTTTTTTTTTGCCACATAGTGGCATTTGCAGATGAGCCAGCTGGAAGTATGGTATCTTGGTGAGGGAGAAACAGTTCACAGAGATGCATTGGTTTTTGAAAAAATTTCATCTGGGAAAGATTTGAATCTAGGAAGAAGGGAAGGAGAAGAAGAAGTCCTTTATGCAAAATGAAATATCCGAGAGCATTGCTTTTGGTGCAGAGCTGAGTGGGAACCCACTACTAAGCCTCAGAAGTTGCTACAAAATGGAAGTATTGCCTGCTGGATCATTTTCTCCATTTCACAGACCAAGAAGGTCAGGTCTTAGCTGAAAAAGGAACTCAAGTCTTCCCATCTTGAAGTCAAGGTACACACTCTCTCATGCTTTCTCCTAAGCATTGTTCTGGCTCATCTCTATTAATTCACAAGAAGCCATCCCATATATTAATAGATAACTTGGCCTTGGAATTTATTTTGCAGGAGATTTTGTTATTGCCTCATAAACACAGAGGTCCCTTAAATTGTCATCAAAATACATCACCATAAAATTACTCAAGCAGTAGAAGAAAAAACCTGCTTCAAGTACTATGCTGCTCTTCTGTGAAATTCACTGTACTTGCAGGGATCTAACAGCTTTGACGTATTCTTTCACTGATACGAGTAGTCCAAAAGAAGCAATCACACTTCTGGCAAAAGATGATTTAATTTCCATGGGACTGTTTGCTCCAATCTAGTAGGACCATCTTAAGTCTTCTTATATGCAGCCAGCACTAACTGCTGTTCTTCACTACTCTGCACCTTAGACATTTATGTCCGAGTAAAGTAGCTGTAATTTATATCTGAGTAAAGCAGGGCTCTTGATTTGGAAGCACTTTCCATGGGTGTAAATGACAAGCCCAAGGCAGCAGCAAATCCAGCCCAGGAGATACACTTAGTCCATTTCAGGGAGGAGGGGAAGTAAGACTTTGATTATTGTGATCCCTACTGGGTAGGGGTTAAAGGCTGTGTGACACTTTGCAGGAGAGGAGAATTTTGGTTTTGCCGAGCCACGTTGCCTCGTTTCCCACACTTGGTGTGCAACATGCAGTGCAAGCAGGGAGCCCTGTGCACACCGCAGATGGAAGCATTTCCACAGGCTTCCTGCACCTTTGCGAAGGGTTTTGGGAACCTCCCAGATGTGCAGACACAGATGATGTTATGATATGAGCACTGCAATTCTCAGTAAATAAACTGTTGGAAAATGGCAGTACCAAATTAAATGGCAATAAAGCTTTTGTTGCTTCAGTTTTATGCAGGTTTTAAGACAGAATCTGTGATGAACTGCATTGTGTATGCTTGCACCAAAATAAAGAGGGTAGCATGTCATATAAATAAGTTTAGCATTAGACCAGTATCATTTTCAAATTATGACTCACTAACAGAGTTTTACAGAAATTTGATTACAATTTTACTGTATGGAGGACTCTTTTGCATCTGTTTCACAGATATCCACCTTTTAAATTTTATTTAATTTGTATTGATTTTTCCTGCACTTTCATAAGCAGGCATCACACATCTGAGCACACACAAAAATGATTACTTAAGTGATGATTTAAAAATAATGGATGTACATTAGCACATGAATGATTAATTCCTTTTTGTGAGTACAAGCATCTAGGCTATGGCTGAGTAAAATATTGATGGTACAAAGGAAATGAGCTGTTTCTTAATTTAGTTTTGTTCTGGTAATGTGTAACTAATGTTGTTTCCTTCTAGCAGTATGCATTTAGTGACCCTTTTAAATTTTAATACCTAGTGATAGCTAAACTAATAGCTTCATGGGACATATAAGAGGGGATTTTGAAAAGATGCTGATAGAGTTTACATGCATTAATTTGAGACTCTCTGTAACGCATTTAATACAAATAGGTACTACAGAAGAACCTAGATAAAGTCTCCGTACACAGGCTGGCATTTCCCTAGAAAGCTAAGGCTTTTTTTGCATAAGATGCCTTGAAAGGTGGAGGTTTCATTGTCATGTTAGTCTCATGAGGCTGGGGCGTACGAATCCCAGTTCATCAAGGCCTGATGCTCTTGTGACGCGCTTGAGAGTGTGGGGATTTGTCAGACTAGTACAAAATGAGATCAGGACTGCTCTTACCACCTGATACTTGGGCATATGTTTACACTAAATGTAAGGGACCTGAGCATGGAGATTAACCCTGTGCTGGACTTCTACAGCCTGAGTCAGAGATACCTACATTGTGGTTTCTCACTATTTCCACAGCTGTTGAGGTGTTTCTGGAAGTTTTTGCCATGACTACAGCATCCTGAAATGCCACAGTGAGGAGAAAGGCACTGAAACACAAGCACTACTCATGTGGTCCTGCCCACACCTTCACTTCAGAGCATGGCAGGCCAGGCTCACCCATCCAAAGCTTAAACCTGCTGCCCAGTCAAGCAGAGCAGTATGGGCTCAAAATCAAATAGAAACATTTTAAATACTCTGTAGATGTGGCTGGGCAGCAACACATATGAGGACACAGGTTATGGTAGAGCACAGCTACAGGCTTTGAGGCTCTCAGATGGGAATACAACCTTGTTACTCAAGGTTGATATACAGACTGAATCACTGGCACTGCCTACCCACTGCCCATCTGTTAGAATGGCACTTTGCCCACCGACATGGTGACATGCCAGGTTTCATTTGAAGTAGGTGCCTTCTAACAATGGGTTTAGAAAGCAGCCTGTTGAAGACAGCAACTGACACTTCTTTCTTCAATAGGCTATTTTTGGAGTGGGAACACTTGCTGGCAGCAAGTGCAAAGGGCCTAAATCGGCTTCTGTTAGCTGCAAAAAAATCTCATTTGCTACAGTAACAGAAGGTTTGGGCTAAAAAGTAAAGCGATTGCTTCCATTTGCACTTGCTGGCCTTGCATGGGTATGTTTATTGTGGCTACTTAATCCCACTTTACCAAACTGCATGGCAATTTGCAGGTGAGAAAGGAAAAGGAGGCGGAGGAACAGTGTATTGCTTTTCAGACAAGAAAGGGTGCTTTTTTGTTTAATTTTAAACCATGATCCTTTGATATTTTCCACTGCTGCAATGGATATTATATGGTAATCCTGCCAGGACATTTTATACGTGAGGAAGAGTTTGAGGGTTGGTTCCCCAGGATGACATTTGAAAAATATAGTTCACATTTTTTTCATTTGGCAACTGAGAGAAAAGGGGGATCTTCATGCAGTCCCAAGAAAAGTCAACAGGCTTTCTGTCATCAGGTCTTTTTGAAAGGGTTTTGAAGATCCTAGGGAAAATGTAGGCTTTGGCTCTGTTGAAAGTCCATGAAGGGGTGTAGATCAGAGAGCAAGTTAACGCATGCAGTTCTCCCTGGTGACATTCTGGATACAGGATGCCTGAAACGTGGGCAGGGTGTAAAACCACACAGCTTTAAGAGCAGCCCAGATGGCCAGCAACCCCAGGAACACATGCACACGTGCTATCCTGATCCTTCTAGGAAGGATTTTGAATCTAAATTGTCAGCCTGACATCAGTGCCATGACATTACTGATAGGCAGGAGTGACATATGTTCCACCTTGCAGAGAGCTACTCGCTTGGGTCTGTAGTAAGAAGTAATACGGCCTCTTCTGACATGTCCAAAGCTCACCTGAGCTTGAGTCCTGACAATGTGATGTGATGGGAGTCTGAGCTTGACCATGGCTCTGACCTGCTCTCAAAGTCACCTGGCTGAGCATTGGACAGTCTGCTTTCTCCCCCTCTGCCTCTACTGTCCTCCCCCGACGCCACTCCCTTCTTCATCGCTCTGCCAGGACAAAGCACTGTCCTGCCTGGCGGTGGACTCTAAGCCTGGGGCAGTGCAGGGGGACTTGCCAGGTGGCCAGGTGCCAACTAAGCCTGTGCTTCATGCAGCTGGGTCCCCCGTACCACATATAGAGAGTGTTTCTGTGTGGCCTGGCTACACAAGGAGCTGGAGACCTTTCCATCCCTCCCTGGTTTAGTGTTGAGCTCTTGGCCTGATGCACATATATGGCTAATGATGACAGGAAGGGAAAGGACCAACTAAGCATTCTCTGCCAGCATGCAAAGTACACATGCACAAAATCAACAACCACTGAGATTCTTCTGAACACAGGAAGTTATTCATGCAGCATCTGAAGTACTCAGATAAAATATCCTACTCTGAAACAGCTTTTGATAGGAAAGCTGAGAATAACCTGTAGTTATCTTTGGCTAGTGGACAGTAGAGACTTTATTATAAAATGATTTACTTGCTATAACATGGCTGCTAGAATCCTGGCACCTTTTTATGCAACTAATTAAAAAAAGTCAGATCTGTAAAAGGAGCTGAAAACTTTGGCTGGAGCCACAAATACTGTTTCTTCCATTGCTTCCCAGATAGAGAACCACTTTTCATGCCCTTCTCTTATCCACAAAGACACAGAAAAGAGGAGATCTGTAGCTAACAGCCACAGCAGCTACGACTGCATCACTCCAAGCAGCAGAGGGAATAGAGCGCCTGCAGCAGTCTCTGTGCTTGCCAAGAATGGAGATGTCATGGCTTACTTTTTTTTGAGCCACGTCAGATAATAATGTTGGCATTCCTACCTGAGACTGTTTTTCCAAGTCAGGCACCGTCCGGAGGATTTAGTAATAACTTGATCACTGGTTGCTTCTTTGTTGTCTATTTTTGCTATGTTAATTCTTCCAGTATGTGCTGCAAATAGGAGATTTTGTGGGATAGAATAGGTGCCACTGCTAATTTATATTGCCTTGGATCCAAAGTGCTTTCTACACTTTTGACCCCCCCCACACCCCTCTTCTAGATCAAGCCTCCTCCCTGACAGATCCTTTGCATGGCTGTTTCCTGCATGACTTGTCACAGACAATGGTATTTCCCCAGACTCCGTGGAGCTTTGCATCACTCAAGATTAGTGGGCTGACATGCACAGTCATACAAGCAGCTGGCAGACTGTGATCAGTGAAACAATGTGGGGATGAAATGGGCCACCTATCTCATTGTCACCTACTGTCACCTCAAAGGTGAAAATGTGTCATCTTGCACCCACCAAAGAAGTAAGATGTGTCCCAGGATCAGTAATATGAGAGTGGCTCTCAGACATGGTGCACCATTTCAAATGTTGATGGGGAGAAGGAGTAGCAGTTAACTCCAAAGGATCAAAGCCACCTGCACTCACTTTTGCCTCTTAGTTTTGATAATGTGGTATATAGAGAACAATAATTGTACTCACTCGCCTGCTGTAAGTAGAAATTTTTCTTCTGCACTAACTTGCAAAGCACAGAACAGGGAAAAGGAAACCTTTAGTGGATGGCTCTGTTATGGCTACTCAGTAGAAAGGATTTTGCAGCCCACAGCTAGCACACAAGAAGGAACACTGAAGTACAGCAAAGCTAGAAGTCATTTTTCAAACAAACTGTAATATTAGATAAGGCCGTAAGTGTTGAAAAAATAATTAAAGGTATCCACCTATGCCTCAAGAACAAAATATCCTAGGCTAAAGTCAGATACTGAGATGTCAAGGGGCATACAATAAGCAGAAACTCAACATGCCAAAGGCAGCAACTCCTGTCATTACTGATTGTGTGTGGGCTATGAACTTTCTGTATGTGTCACAGAGGTAAAAGTAAATAGTTTGATCATCTTTCTTCAAACCTAGGATGAGACCTACCCTCTCGCTGGATAGGAATGCACTGGAGAAATGCGGTAAGGCTTAATTTCAGAGTTCAAGCAGATACAAATTTACAAGCACTTTGTTTATCCTTCTATTCTTAGTGATTACTGCTATTTTCTAAGCACCCTTCCTACATCAACCGTGAATAATGTCTGTCTGATCCTTTACAACTGTTTTACTGTCACCCAAACGAGGCAGGTTTTTGGCTCCTGAGTCAGTGTTAGGCTGGACAGCTGCTTAGCTGTGACAGCCCAAGGAGCTACCTCAGGCTTGCCCAAGGGAGATTCAGACTGTACTAAATTATATTCTTAGAGTCTTACTTAAGGCCTTAATCCATGGAGTTATATTTGGTGGGATAGTGAAGGAGCAAGATTTATGTGTGTCTGTGGATGTGTCTGTGTGAGTCTATACGTGCATGCATGCCTAATTGCTTGTTTTCTGTAATACTTAAACCTCGACGACTATAAAATGTTGTTAGCTGGTACCTGTGGACTCGCCTTTGTGTAAGATGTGATTGTTGGTATACGAAGCCAAGCTGATTCATGTTGGATTTTATGGACTCTGGAATGTGTAATGTGATACTAATCTATAGATAAACTAATCTGCTGGTATTTATAACCAGTGAGCAATTGCCTCACCCCTTAACTGCAAGTTTTGAGATGTGTCAGTTACAGTAGATAGTAGCTTTACTGTAGCTATGAGCTGTTTGGGAACCTGTATGATTGGCTAAATTTCTAAGAGACTATTTGATTTACCCTAAAGAAAACATAGGTCTTGTCTTTGGTCATTCTTACTGATAGGGAGTAATTTTTTCTTCTGGGCCAGGACATAAAACACTTAAAAGTCTGGACCTAGTGAAGTAAATAAAAAGATAAAATTATCATCTGTTCCCATCCTACATTATCTTGTAATTTACACATAAATAACAGTGAAATAATAGAAAGTTTTCAGGCCTGTTCCTGTTCTGAAGGTCACTGGGTCTCCATAGGACAAGGGGGACTCATTACACAGAATCAATTACAGGATTAGGTAATCCCCTAAAATGGGACTGAAAAGTGATTTTCTGTAACAGAAGTTGCTATATATAATATAAATAGATAGCATTAAGTGTCTTGTCATCTTGTGATTATATGCCATGAACATAGATTTGTTACTAATACGTCTTTTCATCTGTCTATGCCTGGAAAAGGCAGCACATTTTACTACTAGTGAGGAAAAGTGTAGGTAAACACTGCGGATGGTGAATCTGTACTGAGTAGCAGTATGACAAATGAAATTTTGGAAATTAAAATTGTAGGCTGTGAGGAAGATCACCTATTAATCTTTGAAGTATGCCATTAAATCTAATTATAGTGTTTTGTTGATATTACCTTAGATGTTTGAAATGAATTCCCCATCAAATGATAGGTGATGTAATATACCTAACTGAAAAGCTAATCATTGTACAGAAAATGAGGTTTTCTTGCTTTCAGTGATTCCTGTAGGCATTTAAAGTGCTGAGGGGAGTTAGCAACACCTACGACTTGACACCTGGTGCCAAAGGGCACCATGGCAATGCCTTCAGCTTGGCTTTTCTGTTCCCAGCTCTCTGCCCTGTACAGCTGTCCCTCTCTGGGATTTTTTTTACAAGATTTTTCTTTTGCAAGGACCATGAATTAATCACATTTTACTATTGCAATGACCTTTGCAGGAAAGTGCCATGGCCAGAATTGCTGGCCTGAAAGAGTTGGTTTTTCAAAGTTAAGTCTGATGGGGAGCTTGCAGGCAGGAAAGACCAGTTTTACAAGACTGTGCCCAGTTATGTTTATTGCTCGAATCCCTTTTATTAGCTTTGACATACAGTCATGCAGATTTCACTCTAAGCACATTTCAAGTAGTAAAATACACAGGACAACACATTACAAACATTGTGTCTATGTCTTTTCCATCTTTGCTGACACGGGGTTCTCTCTGCCAGCCTCACAGCCTCAGCAGAGGAGGAATTTCTGGCCTTCTACGGCCTCAGGTTCATCTCTGCAGGATCCCACGTGATCCCTGCTGGCTGACCCACATAGTATACTGCCAAAGCATTTAAAAAATTATTTGTTTTCCAATTATTTTTATTAATTACTGGCACATCTCCTCTCCCTCCCCAGAGGTAGATGGGGGAATTGGAGAGCCAGCATATTGAATTTCAGTCGGACTTTTGCCTAAGTATGAACTGAGAGCAGCTATTAGATTTATCATTTAAATGTTCAATATAGAGATGGTGTTCTGTATGCTTCTCAAGGTAAACTGGTGTCAGATGATCGTGGGTGGGCATGGAATAGTAGTGTGGACCCATTTCTTACACCAGCCGGAAAGATAAATGACAAGAGTGGAAGCATATGCACATGCTGATCCTATGCAGAGCCAGGATAAAGTTGCCAAGTTCGGAAGCACAGCCCATCAGTGTTAGCAGAAAATTATCACTACGCCTTCAAGTGACAGGCATACAACCTGAGATTTCTACACATCCCTCTAAATGAGGAGGCAGATTAGAAAGATATAAAAAAGAGACAACAATGATGTTAAATTGAAGTTTTGACAGTCAGAAATACCTTAAAAACAACTCTCAACACAGAACCCAAGAAGATGCTAAAAGAAAGCGTTGAAACTGTTTTGTGTCTTCCTGTATTTTACGAAATGCTAATCTCTTAAAAGCACCTCCTGTAATTTTCTGACAAGGGTGAAAAGGAGGGTTTCACGTCATTTGGAAAATATGAGGAAATTATTTTCTTTAAGCATTATAGAGAACTATACTCATGTGCTACCTGAATTGGATACTATTTACAGGGATAAAATTATGATGTCTTTTCTTAAACTTACCACTCTTCATATAGTACTTGACTTATAACCAATTATTTGCCTGTATCAACACAGCACAGGCCCGTTATATTAGCAATTTGCTATTTTTAGCCTATTTGTGTAAATCCTGAACAACAATGTTCTGAAATGTCTCACTTCTGACTTGTGTTGATACTGCTACAAGCTCAGGACTCAGAGAAGGAAAATGGTTGGCTCAGTTTTATTGCTTTGCCAGCCAAACATTGGGATTTTCAGATATTTCCCCAGGCAACAAGGTTTAGGGTGATTGAACAGGGATAGGATCTAAATGCACTCCAGGCAAATTAAAGACCCAGCTACTTGGGACCTAAACCATGGGGTACGAGGGTGAATAAGTGGCTACAAACAGCGCAGTAAGTACAGTAAGGGTTCGTGGAGACAGGGCGCTAAAGTCAGGAACCATAGGCATCCATCTAACAGAGGTGAGCATCAGAATACAGGTAATTCTGCATTGTGCAGCCGAACAGTGGAATACCATAATGAGCTATCAGTTTCAGCTTATGTGGCTTTAACCCTGTTCTGGTGACGAGCTGTGAAGCATTATAGCTTGAGCTTCCTCTTTTCTACATTTATGCTCTTAAAAATCCAAAGGAGACAATTCTTCACCAATCGATAGGGATGTTTTTCTTGGAAATTGTTCTACATTTATTCACATACTATACATGCCTGCCCTGCCCTGTGCAATAGCTCCCCAGATATTGAGAAGGCATGAAGGCACATAAAACCAGAGCTGTATGGAAATAACTTTTCTAGGTTGTTAATAGAAACTAATATTATCGGGCAGACTAATATTTACCCCTGCTATGGGAGCATTACTCATTGAATAGCACCTTAAATTGTCCAACTAATTTTATGCACTCATAATAAATAAATTCTATTCTCTTTTATTATCAAACTTAATTACAGTCAAGGTAAGTCATAACATTCACACTTTGCAACTTAGATTTAAGGACACTGAATATAAAAACTGTGCATGTCTACTTCATCGGAAATTATATACCTGATCCATATTAAATTACCTACCAATTTCTCTATACAGTGCCATGCAGTAGGCAGATGTCTGAATGCACTAGTGAAATGGTGCTTTTTGGAGGAAAAAAAGAGAAGGGAAGAGGAAAATATTTAGCTAATATATAATGACTCTTAGTAGTCATCCTGGCACTGCTGTGATTTGACCATCCTTCTGTAACTGACATTTGCTGGTTTTATTGGAAATGACACAGATTAAATGAACATGTCTTCAAAATACAAATTTCACATTTCATTCAGAAGCCATCATGTCCATGTGTTAGTGTGCTGAGTCACTGATTCAGCTCTGGCTCAGGCTAAGGTTTCTCAGAGGGAAACCATCAATACCATTTTCCTCAGCACTTGGTATTTCCTAGGGATGCACCGTTTGAGCAAACGTTCCTGGGTGACCGTGCTCTGAAGGTAGTTTCTGAAATGTGCAAACTGCCCTGCACTGTGTGCACTTGCACTTTCTTACCAAATCACCGTGTGGCTGAAGTGGTGATTTTAATGAATGCCTGTGCTTGCTGAAATCAGTTCAGCCTTGGTTATAAACCCAATGGAGGCGTTCAAGCAGAATGAAATGTCTGGTTTAAACACATATTAGTTTAGTATTATCCATATTTTAATGAAGCAGAACCTCAATTTGTTGTTCTAACAGATGGTGGTTCTTTTATCTGTATGTAAATTTTGAATA
The DNA here is from genome assembly GCF_031877795.1 of Strix aluco. NCBI lineage: Eukaryota > Metazoa > Chordata > Aves > Strigiformes > Strigidae > Strix > Strix aluco. The sequence continues at coordinate 23,570,567 of NC_133942.1, read as the reverse complement.
TTTTGCTTACATTTTCAAATTCGTGAACAAGTGTTGCTTAAGTCTGTAAAACACTTAGAGGGTGAAAGTCCTTTAACAATAGGAATAATCCATAAACTATGCCTAAGAGATAGGGTGAGTAAGTGCTCTCATTACCATCTCATACACAGGGACAGTCTCACCGGAGCCAGAGCTGGTCCTCGGGCATTCCTGGCTCTTGGGCTGACACTCAGTCCATTTTATTGTGCCTCTGTACTTTCAGATTCTGCTGATGTGTTTCTTTTACAAATCAATCATTCTAGGGATAATTAACATTTAAAAGCCAGGTTTCTTTTAATTCCATTAGTATATTTGTGACAAGAAATGTGCTGGCAGAATCCAAAGGTTAAGAGTTACAATGAAGAACAAGCTTTAGGATAAATGAAAGTTAAGGCCTAAAATAGCCTGACAATACCCCATTAATCTGCACACTATTGACACAATAGTGGTCTGTTGTGTCAATGAGGATTTAAGAAGCTTTGCAGCACATGTTACTGATAGTTTATCATATCAATAGGAGCCTGCATATATTTGTGTTCAAAAACCTGTGGCTGTGGAATTCCCTGACTGCACACATATTGTAAGTGCACATACTTTAAATCCTTACATAAAGTGGTTTCTAGCCATGCAGCAAATTTTGAAACTATAATAAACTACCATATTTAAGTGTAGACACAAGATATTAGTCTTGGCTATACCAAAATCCTCTAAAATGCTGTACTTCAAACTGAAACCCTTTGCCCTACAGAAATGCGATCCAATTCTCAACATTGTGTCATCTGCCTAATTGAAGCAGAAGGAGATTTAAACCACATTAATCTCTCATCCTGATATATAGAAGCCTTGAGTCAGCTTGTGGCTGAGACGTATAGTGGGGAAGAAAGGTCCCTTCCCGAAGCAGCCCCTCTCAGAGCAGAGGGGAGTGCAGCCACAGCCCAAGCAGATGCCACAGGCTGTGCCATGTTTCCTGTGCCCCCGCTGCAGGGATAACCAAGCAGCATTGCTGAGTAATTTCTACATGCCAGTCACAAAAAGGACGTATCAAATGAAAAGATGGGTGGCTCTTCTAGGACTGCAGTTTTTATGGCTGGCACCACCATCAGGCATTTAAAAATCCAAGAAGCAAATCCCACACTTGTAATGCCCTGGTGTGGGCAGCTTGCACCCAGGTACCCATACCCTCTATAAATCCGCACAACAGTGGGTCTGCTCCGAGCATTTGACTTCCAGTGAAAAGGCCACAGAGCTATTCTCTGAACCAAATCCTTCGTGAACCGAATCCTTCTCTTTGAGGCACTCCAAGCTTTTTTGTCCTCAGGTTGCAATTTGATTCCTAACCAAGCGAGTAGTCTCTGTCGCAGCATTTTCATGCACTGTGCAAATTTTGATGGTTTTCAGATTAGGGCTGTTCCTGAGAAAGAGAAAATAATGTCCTTACACCTTTAACCAGGCAGCAGCTCCTGGGGTGCAACATAGCCGCGCTGTGTTTGCTGTGAGGAAGCCCATAATGATCTCGCCTTAAGCCTGTCACCACTAGGAAACATCAGAGAGAGACAGCCAGGGACTGAGTTGCCAAAAACGTCCTATTCCCATGGCTGAGAGATTTTGTTGGCACCATCTCTAAAGAGAATTTACTATGGGCCAAATCCCGGCGCCCTTGCTTAGATGAATCTGTTCTCAAGAGGCAACGCTCCCGCTGCGAGTGGTGCGAGTGATCCTGCAGGATCAGCCCAAAACATTGCTGGGGAGTATCAAGCGCTCGTCTTCCAGAGGGGCAGGAGCGTGGTGGGAGCGACCTGCCCAAGGACTTGCTGTGGAGGCAGTGCACAGCTGGGGAGCAGCAATCTGGGACTTGCATGTGAAAGACAGAGATGTTTCCACAGCAAAAATCTCTAAATTATTTTCGCTCAGAATTCCTCTGATTTCCCATAAAACAAGCACAGATGATAGCGCTTGGCGAGTAATCCTTTTTTTTTTTTTTTTTTTTCTTGCAGGGGCATCCAAAATATTTCGTGGCACTTTAAGCCTTAATTAATTTATCTTTCATGTGAAGAAAAATGAATTAGTGACAGCTATTTCCTGGACTTAATTTCTGGGATTAAACCCTTTGTTTCTGGAATATTTGAAGGGATTTTGGCCAGACACTTAAAAAGATGTCATTTCAAGGACAACCCCCTCCACCGCCCCCACCACCACCACACGCGAAGTAGTCGTCTGCAAAATCGAGTCTCATTAGCCTGCAAAACGGCATGGCTCGCAATGACTTTTTCTTTCGAAGTAGCAATGAAAATTTCTGTATTAAGGAGCGAAGGTAGCGTCGGCGATGAACAAAACGCCTCCTTGCTGGCTTCGCCCGGCTGTTTATCTCCGCGGCGGCGGAGGCGGGACGGGCGCGGGGCCGGCGGCAGGGGGGCAGCTTCCCCGAGGTGCTTTGGGAGGGGTACAACTGCCGGAGAAGTTTGCCGGGGCCGGGGCCGGGCCGGGCCGCTCGGTGGCGGCGGGAGCGCGGCCGCGCCCGGCGCTGCCCGCGGCGGGGGCGGGGGGGGGGGGGGCAGCGGCCGGGGCGGGGCCGCCCCCGCCCCGCCATGGCGCGGCTCGGCGCGGAGCTCCGCCGGCGGGTGCGGTGAGAGCCGCGGCGGGGCCGGGGGGAAGGCGGGCAGCGGGAGGGGAAACCGAAAAGTTGGCCGCGGCAGTGGCGGGGCGCGGTGTTTGCGCGGAGATGGGGGGGCGGAGCGAGGCCGGGCGCGGCGGGACAGCGCGGCGAGGGGCGGGCGGGAATAAATACATTAAAGGCAGGGGAGGGGAGGGAAAAGAAAAGGGAGGAAAAAAAAAAAAAAAAAAAAGGCAGGCGGGAAGGGGTGGGCTCTGCGCGGTGCGCCTCCCCCGCGCTGGCTCGGCCCCGAGCGGAGCGCCGGGATGGGGCGCCCGGCGGGGGACGGCGGGCGGAGGAGGCAGCCCCGCCGGCGGGCGGCGGCCGTGGGCAGCGGCAGGTACGCGGGGCCGCGGCGGGAGCGGAGCGGGCGGCCGCTGTGGGAGCCGGCGCTGGCCGGAGAGGGGGGAGCCGAAGCGGAGCCGTTCGGTTTCTCCCCAGCGAAATCGCCGCGGGGCGCTGGGGGTGAGTCTGGGCTAGCGCGGGGCCGGGGGCTGAGCCGGGCCGGCCCCGGGGGCTCGGCGCTGCCGGCGGGGCGGCGGCGCGGGCGGCAGCGAGGCGTGATTTACGGGCTCCCCGGCAGCGGCCGGGCGCTGGGAGGCAGAGGGAGCCGCGTTTCGAGCTCCCCATCAATTATGGATGGAAACAAATGCTAGAGTCAGTTCGGAATTATCGCCGGGCAGGGGCAGGGGTAGCTCCGCTCCGTCCTCCTCGCCTCCAGGTGCAAACAATGATCCGCTCAGGTGTGGAGCGGAGAAACTTTTTTTTTGGGGGGGTGGGGGCAGGGGCGTTTCATCACTGCAGAAACCGATACAGCTGCTTTCAGGGAGTAATTAGAAAGGGTTTAAAGCCTTCTTTATTATTTATAAGCGCTGGATGGAAATGAAAGGTCACAGATATTTCTAGGTGGATATTATGCCCGTGTTTTAAAGGGTTGCGGGGTTGTTGTGCTGGGTATGACTGTCATTCTGTTTTATCTTGTGAGTTGAAAAATGCGACTAAGTATGCTTTTAGGTTGATGTATTGAAAATATTGTAGTTTCCGGTGGATATCCCACTTGTTAGCGTGAATGTAGCTAGTCTTAAATCAGTGGTTTGCTGCCGATCTTTGAGTTGTTTCTTACTTCTGGTCAAGATTATGTCTGTATCACAGGCGTTAGCCTGTGAGTAATTTGAGGAAAATTCAGCCCTCAGTGTGTAAAGTCATTTGTATTTGTATGTGTGTATGGCTTAGAATACATTTACTTTTGAGCATAGCACCAGCAATGATGGTTCATAATGCTCACATATGTGGCACTTGCTGTACAGATGGTATTGTAGCTTATCCATGTACACACACACACACGCTTCACGCATAATGTGCAGGAATTACAGCAAACTTCCTCCAAAATACTGTTCGATGCTCTGTAAACGTGTGGCATTTTTTTTTCCTGCTTATTTCCTTTGGGGAGAAACACGGGTCATTATTGGGATACCTTTGTGTTCTAAGTTGTTAGTCTTTCCTTAATAATGTTTATTAATTCACTAAAATATTATTTGAAGGAACAGCTTCCTACTGTCTTAGAGGCTTTTACTGCTGGTCCATTGCTCTCACATACAAATACTTTCACAGAGAATTTTCTGAGGTTCTCTCCTTTTCCCAAGTCCAACAGGAAGCTCATTGTAAAGCTTTGCAATCACTTTTGTGGCAAAAGAGAATAGACGTTTTTCCTGCTTTATTCACACTCTAAAATTCTATGCACCTCTAAAGTCTACTTAGGTTACTTTTCAGTAAATTAAGTTGGACGTAATCATGTTTAATGTAGTAAGTGACAGGCATATTTTGTTATGTTGGCAGATACTGTATAAACATTTACTCTGGCTTAGATAAATACAAATTGCCAGTTGAGTGCTCTGATTTCTAAATAATCATGAACTTTAACACTTCTTATATTAACTAATATAAAACGCAGCTATTTTAAAAATAGGGAGAAAAAGTTTGTAGTAAGAATTTATTAGTATTCTGAATTATGCAGCTCAGATTTGTTTTCAAAAAGGATGGCCAGAAACGTATAACCCAGAGGCTCTAAATTGGTCTATTTAACTGGCTTCTCACTTTCATCTGCACCTTTAGTTACAGTGAACAGCTACCTTCCTCCCTCATATCCTGCAGTCTGTCACTACCTGTTCTCATTTATGGTTGAGATGCAACAAAGATAACATTTTCTAAACGTGCTTTGTGTGATGCAGGAGTGTGTGCCAGGAATACAGTGATGGCCCTGTCAAAGCTCCACAAACCAGCTGTATGGCTGCGGGTTTTTTCCCCCCTAGCCTCTCGCGCCCTTTGAGCTGGACCATCTGAATGTTTCTATCTCTTTTGTATGGCTGATCTGAGCCAACTATTAAAGCAGATACTTTAGCCCTTGGAGCTGCCATAACTTTGATGTAGACTTACGAAGAGCACACATTTAGATAGAATGCTTAATTATATATGTAGTTAATTCTGACTGAATTGGTCTTCGATCTGACCGGTCCTGTCACATGAGATATGTGAAGGTAAAGAAAAGTACGTCATAGAGGCTCACTTCAAAGCTTCTATTAGGCATTTGTAACAACATATCTTCCAGTCTTACTATAGTTGGTCATATGCAGATTGCAGCTCTTGATTTTTATTGGGTTTTTAATTCTTTTCAAAACATTATTGCACTTAACACAGGATTCAGCATCCCTTGAAGTCAGGTGAAGCCCAGTTAGCTGGACAGAACCTGTATAGAAATGTTGAAATGCTTTGGATATGCTTCGTTCTGAAAAAAAGAAATTTGAAATCTGAAGTCAAGTGGAGATCATATGAGAATATGGTCAGTTTTCATCAAGTGTTGTAGAAGTGATATGACAGAGACTGTTTCAGTTCTAGTCTTTCTCTGTAAGACAAAGGAAACGGTTACATCAACAGTTACATCAACAGCGCTCCTATTAGCTTCTGTTGAGCTTACTTATGTTGCAGTCTGATATTTTTCAAGGAATATACTATGTGTTTGCTTTGCTTACTGAACAGAGGAGGTGCTGGTTGATTACAAAATTGTGTGTTAAACATACCTATAATTCCAGTTTGAAAAAATCAGATGTCTTTCCATTAGATAAAGTAATAATTTGCTCCACGAGTAATTAAGAAAAGATGGAAGGCATATTACTTGCATTGGATAGTGCAAGTTATTTTCAGTCTTAGCAGCTCTGTATGTAATTAAAACAGTTCAAATGTTGCTTTCGTCAAAACTGCTGTTAGAACAGATGATCTCTTCTTACGCATCAGATGAGCTACTGCAGTTACCGTTAAAATCCATCTAAGCCATTTTATTAAGTTGTTACTTGTTCTGTGAATAGCTGCCAGCCTTGAGTTCAAAGGAAAGTAGGTTCTGATTTGTTCCCATGTCACATGGAAGAGGTGTGCAGTGAAAACTGTATTGCTGCCCTTCCGATGCTGTTTTCTGGAGCTGTGTGTGTTGTCTGCTGTAGCCCACTTTCCCTCCTTGTGGCTTGACAGTAATTACAGTACAGCTAATATCAGAAGTTGATTCAGTTTATTCAAACCGGAAGACTGTTGAATTGTCCCACTTCCAAAGTCAAATGTTTGTGTTAACCACAGAGATCGAATCTGTAGTGCACATATATAACATAGGAGTAGTGTTTATTTCCCTAACTTTTCTATTCCATTCGGCTTTTGTTAACTAACCCAGATTAGCATTTTAACAACCCTGAAGTGAACTTCTGCCATTCTCCCTGCTTGGACAGTGTGTGTAGACCATCCATCATCCTGTCCTTGGCCACAACAGGCTACTGGCTCCATAACCATTTGGAGCTACACAGAAACCATCCGACTGTGAACAGCACAGCTGGCTACAGCAATTTTTTCTTCCACACCACTGGCAGCATTGTCTGGCTATGGTAACTAAAGTTAACATCCAGAACGTGAAGTTTCTTTAGTCTTGGCACCCCTGCCCAGCCCTGCTGCAGCTCAGTGGGCACACCTGCAGAAGGGCTACAAAATGGCTTCGAGGAGTGAGGCAACCGCTGGACTCATTTCTTTTCAAGGCTCCAGTTTGGAGACAGCAACCTGTTGTTTGGAGTGGGATTACATTAACTCCGTACTTACTCGAGAGGGAGCTTGCTAGCTGAATCCTGCGCTCTTTCAATTTGCAGGTCGGGGTGTGCTTTGAAAGCCGCCAGCTAAAGAAACAGAACTTGCTGCTTTAACTTAGCCACGCAAACTGCCAAAGAGCACAGAAAGAAATGGAGAATTTCGGCTGTGTATTTCACACATTCTTGTAGAAGCCTTTTTAGTTCCACAACGGAAGCCATGTGATTTCACAGGATCTGTGCCCAGACTGTAATACTTGCTACAGATGCTTTCCTTGGTTTGTTTTGCAGATCCACGAATGCAATGGGAAAGAAGTCGTTACAGGATTTATTGTTTTAATTTTGATGTGTGCTGTGAATGGCAGGTAACCAGCAGGTGAATGTACTTGTGGCTCTCTGTTGATTTTACTTGTTGAGGTTTTTTGCATAACTTAAATAAAACGGCCTAGCACGGCTGGCTGTCATGTGTGAGCCATAGCTTTCTTGCTAGAAGAGAACTCTTGCTTTCAAGAGCAAAGGAGGTCAAGAGGTGTTACCAGGCAGGGAGGGGCTGGGTGGAAGTGGAGGAGCAAAGAAGTGGTGGTGGAAGAGGAGGAGCAAGGAGCTCAAGCAAGCAAGTGACATTTGTTCTGTCCAAAATGGTTACAAACCTTGTAAATGAAATCAGTCCCTGGACAGCTTTGATTTATATTCTCACACAGCAGATTGGCCTTGGTCTGCCTGACCTTGGTAACATTACAGAGGTCGTATTTGCACACAGATACTCTTCTTGCAAAAACGGTTGTTGTTGCTGTTGTGGTGGTTTGTTTTTTTTTTTTTAACTGTTGCATCTAAGAGCCAAATTGCAGCCCAGGTTTCTAACTTGATAGGCACTGGATAAACACAGAATAGAAATAGGATCCTGTTCCCCACAGTGGATGGTTTAAGAGAAGAGATGGCAGATGGGTACAGTCAGGCAGTGGCCTCTAGAAGCAGGAGAGCTGCGTTGGCCTGCATAATCAGCAGCCGTGTTAGCACACGAGCTGCCTAAACATAGCCGAGCTGTGTGTGTTGGGGAAAGGGGGCACACATGCTTGTAGACATCAGAGGCAAAGGAGAGCTTTGAAGAGGGCTTGGGATGAGAATGAGGAGTTAATTGGCAGATGCATGTTGGGGGGCTTTTCAGGTGCATGAGGGACAGCACAGAAGCAAACACAGAGGTGCTCATCTGCAAAGGTAACAAGTGAGCAGCAGGGACCAGCATCACAGACTGGCTGCCCACCAGAGGTGGGAGTGAAACCTCAGAAGAGATGAGAGGTGATCAGCTGGTCACTCAGCTCAGCTATTACTGTAATAATAGGCTTTTCTCAATGTGAGCCACATAGTTCATCTCTTTTATGCCAAATGGTCATGACAGCTGGCGCTCTGCTTTCCTCAGCAGCAGTAAGGTACCAGCTCACACCTCCATTGGGTAGGACCTTTCTCAGAGCTTTATTGTCGCATGAAACAAAAGGTGTTTCCGTCAAGTGCTGCTGCCACACTTTCCAGACGTGTTTATGGGTGCTGGTGGTGGACAGGGACTGCAGCAGCTACAGCACCAACAGAAAGTGTTGCTGCTATTTCTGTGTATGTCTATCATGACAGATGTACTTTGGGGTCAAAAGAAAATTCTCACACTTGTATTTCAAGCCCTTATATATCTCTCCACTTGGGTACCCCCTTCCCATGTTGTGTGAACACTTATGTATCCTATCAGGCTGCGTAACCATCCTGTTTTGGGAGACTACAGAGAAGAAAAGTGTGTATTTAACTTACAAAAGCCTCAGGGTATAGTTAAGGCTGCAGTATTAACATTTTAGATGGGTGTTTGAACGTAGCCGAGTGTTAGTGAGGGAGCTGCGACTGCCTGTTAGTGTAATGGTAGTTAAAGACAAGAAAGGGCTGTAAGCAGTCCCGCATGTTCCCTCAGTGTTGTGGCACCTGAGTGTTAAACACCAGAGTACTGCCTGGTGGGTCAGGGAGGCTCAGTGCCCTGTGGAAGTGACTTGAACCAACCAAGCTGCAAGGCAGGAGAGGGCACTCTGGCTTTCCAGCAGTTGTCCAAGAGTCAGCATTGGCACCCCTTGCAAATATAGCTCTTTTGTGTATTGCCAGCTGCAGACAAGTGACGAAGAGAAGGGTGAGGATAAGGGAGGAAAAGCAGTGGTGTGAAAGTCGTCAACAGTGTGTGAACAATGTCCCCAGGTGTCTCATGAAAGGAGTAATAAGGGGGAAAAAAATCATCTTGCAGAGTTGAATGGTTTCTTTCAATTTGCAAACTTCTGCTCTCTGACAGTTTCTTTAACCCAGCACGTGTTTATCAAAGATTAACACTGAAAAGCTAGTAATTTGTTTTTGCTCAGTAAATCATATTTTCTCCATAAAGTAAATGCTGTGTGGATATTTTTAGCATTATGTAGGTTTTTTCCTTAATGATAACCCCTGACAAAAAGAATCAAATCCCATGCTTTAGGGATTAATCTGATTCCCTGCAAGGGTATGGATAGAATTTTTTTTTTGTCTTGTGTACTACTATACAGATTTTACTGTGAGAGTGGATTAAGGCTTTTCCTCCCCCTAAAGCATCAGGTTTTCATCCTTGCCAAAGACATAACAAGCACTGCTCGTGACTGAACAGCAGTCTTAACATGGCAAACTATGCCAACGCAAACCTCAATGTATTTGGTGCAGCTGTAGAGGAAAAATAGACCTGCAGGCATATATAGTGTGGGGGTCAGCTGTGATTATCTAGTCACATTCTTGCACTGGTCCAATATTACTAGTGATAACACAAGGATTTAGGGAAACATTGCAATTTTAGTGGGATCTGGGGAGGCCGATACGGAGGAGAGAATGGGACAGGCTGTAATGTAAAGCTTTAAAGCCCTAAGTCTCATTCCCTGATTTGCCACAGATTTCCTTGTGACCTTGATTCAAGCACTTGCAGTCCATATGTTACTGATTTGAAATTTAATTTTTTTTTTTTTACTTTTAAAGATCTGATCTGTAGCTTCTCTGTGACTCACTAGTCAAAATGCCAAAGTAGTGTGATGCAAATACTTCCCTGCCTTACAGGGTGAATGTTATCATGAGGTGATGTAGCCCAGGTAAAAGAGGGGAGGGAGAGCTGGTGCCCAGCATGGCTGTGTCCTGTTCCAAGCAGCTGCCAAGTGTGGGCTTCACAGATTGCATTTGTTTGTGGAAAGTGGGCAGTTCTGTGATGCAGAGAATTCCCCAAACGGATGTGATGCAGCACAGGGACAAGCTTGATGCTCAAGCTTGGGACCCAGACCGGGATAGCCATGGCTGCACATTGCACTGATCCTGCCTCCAACCCCAAGCTGGCAAGGATATGGGTATAATTTACCAAAATACATTTATATCAGTTTAATAACTTCAGCAGACTGTAGGGCAAGAAATCAGCTGGATCAAATCCTGTACTAATATATCTGATTTTTTTAAATAAATAAAAATAAGTTTTTCACCACTACCCCTCTGCATTCTTGATAAGCCAGGTGCTTCCAGAAGACCCTCAGCACAGGCACCTCTCAACATACCTCTGCTCCTCCAGCTGTCCCCAGGGTCTCACAGCATGGGCACCAGTGTTCCTCCCTCTCCCATGTGAATATGTATATACATACGTTTACAAATACACACTCGGAGACTTAAAAAGCAGCAAATGTAATAATGTGATCCAACTGTTCAGTGCTAGGCTAGAAAGAAGTGTTTTTCTGCCATTATGTGAAAATTTAGCGTGACTGGAACAGAGTCTGCATTTGATTAGGCAATTTAAGAAATGTAAGAGACTTCATACTGTAGGGCAGTACTGCAAAACAATTGCTCGGAACATGTTCTAAAATTGGTTTGCCTTCACCAGATTTTCATGTGTTTCTGCACGACATCTCAAATGGAAATATGAGCAGTCACATGGCAAGTGACTACATTTTGGTATTATGGTAAATAAAAGCAGCAGTTTAAACAATTACTCCAAATTCTGAGTAGCCTCTGAGATGAAAAAGACAAAACTCTCCCTCTCTTTACTTTCCAGCCTGGGAAAGACATTTCATAACACATCCTTTCACTGGTGTAGTTAATCTTTAATGCTTAACAATATAATAGTAATTGTTAACTTTGAGCTTAGGCTTCCTCCAGGTTTGCATGCCTGCATTTTGTACATGTAATTGATTGTGCCCAGGAAAGTGGCAGAGCACATGCTTTGCATATACAAATAGGTAACTGGGTGGCCAGCTACCAGATTTGTCCATGCAGAAAAATCCAAGACTAGTTAAAAACATTTTGTTCCCCGGTTTCTATAGGCAGTATTCCTGTGGGCAAGGCTGGCTGACCATTCCAGCTCCAAGAATGGCATATTGATAACACCAGCACAGTGCTTAAGATGCTCTGATGTGTTTCTTGCCAGTTGATAGTCGTCCCCTCTCTCTCCCCTCGCATTTTCCAGAAGCCATTTACTTTCTTTTTGAAGTGTGAGCAGTGGCATCCTGCAGCAGCAACTCAAGCCAGCAAGCCCCATGCTCCAGCAAGGCACAGTGCTGAGATGCTGGAGGGACATTTATAGCAGGGGAGAGCAGTGGGTGGGAAGAAGTGATGCTTTCTGGAGTGACGTTGACAGCAACATTGTCTGGGGCACAGCCTGTTGAACAGCAGATGTGTCCTCCCCACAGTGCAAATCCCTTTTTTCTTCAGCTGTCCTGCTTGTCGGGGCGTCTTCCTTCCCCTAAAACTCCTTTCCATTTCAAAACATCCCATTGACTTCATCCTGTAGGCAAACCCTGACCTCCTGGGTTCCAGCCAGGTCTAAAATGGGCAGCGCTTATCTTGGGGATCAGGGCTGGAGCACTGCTCAAGGTGAAGGCTGCTTTCTCCACTGCTGGGAGACAGCAGGGATTGCAGACAGGAGACCCAGGGGTGCTGCTGGCAGCTCGCTATGGCTGTGGCGTCAGCTGGACTTGTGCAAGTTGTGCCTGAGACCTTTGTTGTGCCCTCACCTGCAAATACTGGTTTATACCTGTCCCAGAGCTGCCTTATCAGATGATGCCTAATCATGCTGAAATGAGTGGCAGTTTTGCTATGTAAATCATGTACTGTAGGCTTGCAGGAAGAATGCTTTCTTAGTTCACTTCTGGCGCTCGCCCCCATTTGCAGGCAACCCTCCTAGAGGGAGGAGGAGGTAGCACTTTGGTCTAGATTTTAGGTTTTTGTTCAGGGCGGAGAGGGGCAGTGAGGTTGTTTCCAAACCTATGTGTACTACTGTAAGTAATTAGATCTTTACCATCATGGTTTAAGAGTTCTCTCTAGTTTTCAGGATAAAAGTATTTCAGACTAAAAACACTACTGAAAAGCACCAGACGCCTCTGACACAGCTGTGAGCTGGAGGCACTCAGGAGTTCACCCTGCTGCTCTCCCAGCAGGGTGGCATTGCTTTCCTTGGGTTGGGGTCGGGGGCAGGCGTAGGAGCTCATGCTACCAGCACTGCCCATGGCCAGGAATTAATGGAGGATCAGTGCCGAGAGTACAGGACAAACCCTGAACATCACTGTATTGACATTCTCTGCACTAGTCCTTTGCCACTTTCACAAATAAATTTAGTATTCTGAGGGGCGGTCTCAGTTGGGCACAGGCAGGTTGAATTAATAAAATGCAGGCCTGCTGAAATGGTGAATCCAGAGCCCTGCTTAAAGTACCTTTCACTTTATCACCGATAGCTCAACCCTGGCAAACTTTCAAGGGGACCACGTCCTCCTCTCTAAAACAGAACAGATTGGACCATAGATGTGAGCTGAAATCAAAGGTTGGTTTCAGCTGGAGGACTTTTGTATCACCCTGGTAAGGGAAGGTAGTTAACATGCACTCTCAAAAATTAACTTAAAATAAACATAATTGAAGCAATCACTTACAGTTTGCTCAGCATTTTATTTCCTTTCCTGCTGAAACTACCTTGTGTTCGAGTAAATTTTTGATCACAAGAGAATTTATCCCTCAAAGTGCATCTAATCAACCACTGAACACTTGCATCATTAAAAGTCACCCTATCCGTTTTGCAGGCGTTCTGTCAGCTCGTTCTAGAGCAAGAGGGGTGCGATTTCTGTAACGTTAAAAGCCTGCAAACAACTGAAGTGTAACTAGCAATACCATAAGCCAATTAAGATGAAAGCTGTGATACTCAGTGGTAGGGTTTCATCACTTTTAATATTAAACTATCTTTTTTTTACTTAGGCATAAATCAAGAGGTGTTAATGCAGAATCCTTAAAAGAAGTCAAGTATTATCTTAAAAATAACAGACCTGTTATTTGCACTTTCATGCTCAATTAATATCATGGCTCCAAATATCCTAAATTTTTTCTTCAGAGCTGCAGACTAAAGTTGTTCTAGAAAGTAAGGATGACTATGTCCTGCAAGTTTAAATTTGAACATACCTTTATAGGACAGGAACAGTTTTTCTTATCTATTTATTCATACAAAATAATGCTGTAAGTTTCTAAAAGGGACTACAAAAATTGTTTCCTTTATTATAACCACAAATATTTTCTTATGTTATTTGATAATTAGCTGAAACAATCTGTCACCAAACTCCACAATATGGGTTTATCACAGCATAGACAATCTCTGAGATTTGAATGTACAGTAGACCCCTGTCTCAGGCATTGCCTTCATGAACTTTACTGAAGTCAGCCTTCATTAGAAGAAACACATTTATACTGGAATATCATTTAAAAAAAAAAAATATCACAGTTATATTGATGCTGGCTGCTGTACCCTTCTTCTGGGAGGACTTACCACACTATAAAGCAATTGCATCATTGGAAAACCTATGTATAGATATGACCTAAAATGGGAATCTAATCCCCTGCTTCTCATATAATAGATACTGATACAGATTTTTAAGGCAAATGTTGCATTCTGTGTGGAACACTTTCTGGCTTGTAAGCAAATGAGTCATTATACCCATTTCACGCAGTGAGACATAGGGAAAAAAGGACCAAGACCAAAAAACTAGAGGTGGGACAAAGAATTGTTTGCTCCCTTCCCATTCAAGCCACCAGACCCTGGGCCATGCTTGTCTTATATTTTGGCTTGAATGAAACAAAAATGCTGCATTTTCACGTTTTGATTACCAAAACACACTTTGGCCTGGTTCCCCCAGCGTGTGGCTCTCCTCTAGAGTTATTCCATGCACAGCAGGGATAAGGTTCTATTCTGAGTGAATATTCTGGTGCATCTATGGTTGCCAGTGTATACATTTCTACAACAGGTCTGGGGGACCACTGAAGGTGGCCTGTATCACCTTCATATATTTTCTTCTAAATGTTTTATTTTCTGAAAAGATTGACCTGCTTGACAAACCAAAATTCAGCAACAACCTACCTTTCTGTACAAGTGAAGTGAAGCTCCAGCTCCTACACCAGCACCTTACTGGCAAGCTGTTCTCTCTGCAGCTGGCTCGAGAAGTTGAACTTCTCCCACCTGGTAGCAGTTACCATCAGCAAGTAAACTCATGTGCAAGTCCTTACCCCCTAAAGCAGAGTCCCTGCCAGCATGCTTTTTGACATCATGAAGCCCAGAATATGAACCATACCCTTTTCAACTGACAGTGAACCATAAGTGATTTGTACATCCAAAAATAATCCCTGAAGCTGTAGAAAACAATATTTTTAACCTGTTTGCACCAGTCCTGTGCATCCAAAAAAACCTGGGGCGGGGCGTGCTAAACACAAGTAAGTTCACATTCAGAGACTAATAGAACTTTTAATTGGTTGCAGGTGAAATCTTTGACTTGCTGTAGCTTGGCCAACAGATCTTTGTTATTTGAGTGGTCTGGTTAAAGAGCTTCAGAGCACTGATTTGGCCAGCCGCTCTGTGCCCTGAAGCCACTGTGCACTGTGACCCATGCTGGGGGTTTTCTTAAGGGCTGAGACCAGTGGAAGGTGCTGAGTGTTGTACAGGATCTGCTTTGCTCTCCCTCAGAAAGAGGAATGGAAGTCTCAGCTGTAGGCCCCAAAAAACTCGTTGGGCATCTGTGAGCAAGCAGCAGTAAAGGATTGTTTTGTTTTGGTTTAACTTTTATTATTAGAGTGGTTTCATGCTCAAAATTTCAGAAGGCACCATCTCAGAAATGCACTAGTTAGTGCATTTGCACTAATTAGTGCCCTCAGGAAGCCATTGGCATGCAGGAAGGAACAGAGGACAACAGGGATTTCTTGATCTGTTAAAGTCCAACCACTTGGGATTGTGGGGAAACCAAGTCACATAAATTGTCTAGGCTCAGCATATTACTAATCAGTTCTGCCTGTCCCCCCTTAACACCATGGTTAACGTATATCTCCAAGCACAGAGGAGGTCCTTGATCTCACTTAACAGCCTGATTTTTCCCTGTGTCTGGTGGAGAAGGAAGACGATGTAGTCATTTAAGCCTTTTCATGCTATGTGCCTGTTTTTCAGCTTTTATTATTGCAACCCTTTTCTCCTTTGACTTGCCAAACTCTCCACAAGTGAACTAAATTTTAGGATAGATCTTTTGTTCTGACCTACCCCGAACGTCAGTCTGGATCTGCCATACCACACTCCTGTCTGTGCTGAGCATTTTGAGAAGCATTTATTGTGTTAAGCAGATTTTTAAGAATTAATTTTTTTTTGAGTGAATAGAAGATACTGCATCAGTCTGGTTTGAAGCTATTTTATGTGTTGCTTCTCTCCAGCTGGCTGAATGCCCTTTCCCTTCCCCCCTCCTCTTTTACGTGGCAGCGCATGGAAAGATGATTGATGGAGTGTCACCAGCGCGTTGTCAAAGGCTGGAGTAGATTAATGGGCAAGAAACACCAGCCTGTTCCCCTTCATGTGTGATTGTTTGAAGGAAGGCTCATATTTTAACAGAAATGATATCCTGCTTCTCTGGATTCCCCCAATCAGGAATTGAAGGATGGGATTCGTATCCAAGATTGAAAGGTGCCAGCCACAGCGAGCCAGTTTATTACTTGGGACAACTGCCTGCCTTCCACTTGACCAACAGCACTCGCCCTGAGGCCTGTTTCGGTCAGGCTGCTGTCCTCTTTACCGATGTGGATTTGTGCCACCAGTAAACATTTATACCTCTATTTCTTTGTATTTGCAGACACAACTAGTTATGGCATAGACCAAATGGCCAGAAGATCTCCGATCTGTTACTGGCTTTTCCACCTAGCTGACACTGGCCAGTTTGCCTGTGCTGCAAGGAATGACCACATATGACCCAGAGCAGCTCAGATCCTTTGGAAAGGCTTTTTTGGTGGTTGGCCTTAGTCACAAATTCAGCCTTGATCTGTGCCTCAATTCCCCAGCTGCAAAACAGGGATAGCAATATGGTAATTTCCAAACATTGCACTTGCCCGTGAATTGTTTCCTAGCAGAAACGCTAGGAATGCAATTTGTAAGAGAAATTAATCAAAGACTGGTCTGAATCCTGGCTGGGGAAAAATAATCAGACCCAGAGTATGATTGTTTTCTGCATTTTCTTGAAGGTAGACATTGCCAGCATTTCATAATCAGCTATTCTGGTCCAAACAGATATTTCAGCATTGTTATTTGTAGTCCCCAGTAGTGGCCTCCATTAAAAGGTTTGAATGTGGCAAGAATTATGTCTTTCACACCAGCCTATCTGTGTCTACCAGAAGCATACACCTGGCTGTCATAAACCCCTGTTCCAAGGGCTAGATGGAGCCCATTTTTCTGATTATCCAGGGAACAGCTGTTCTTCTGAGTTCATTCTCTTTTCAGTTGTTCTGATCTCAAGCCTGTGTCCAACCAGCTAAAAGGTGCATTTAAATGCCTCTTAAAGCAGGTGCTTTTTCTTTTCATATGTAGCTAGAAATCAGAGCTACTGTTCATTTTCATGTAATATTTTAACAAGCAAAATAATAAAGAAATCTGTGCTTCTTACCTGGCTGGTAAGTGATCACCTGTGGTTTGCTGATCCAGTCCAGCTCTGTCTGCTTTTCTCTCTTGTCATGACAAAGGTCTGTGCTTCATGCAGATGCAGACATTTTCTTTGATAGAGACTTGACAGGTGATGTTTAGTTAAGAGGTTGCTGAACATAACTATTCCCACCTTTTATGTTCTCAGATTTCATCTCTGGGTTATATTCAGAGGTTTGGGTTTTTTTGAGGAAGACATAAATGTGAGTTTGTTCCCACTGTAGATGCAGTCTCTAGGGAGACACATCCCCATCCCGTGGCTTCACATTTACAAAACTTTGCCTTGTTTTAGGGAGTGTGATATACCCCCTGAAATTTGAATCTGAGAGAACTGATACTCTCTTTGTTTACCTGGCATTTCAGTTGATTCCTTTTGGTTTTGTGGCAGTTTGTTTTTAGGTCACGATTGTTGTGGCCAATACACAGCAAATTGCCCTTTTGTTCTCTGCAGCCATTTCCTCCAGTCCAGAAGCCAGTACCTGCCTTTGTAAGGCAGGTTACATTTAAGTTTCCTATTTTTTGCCCCAGTGAATTCTTCCTAGATGGGATACTGGAAAGAAAGAGAGGAAGAAAGAAACTAATACATGCCCATGCTTGATGCTGGCAGAACTTGCACAGTTGCCAGGCTGTGTGCGATTTGCAGCCAGGCCAGGGTCTCTTTGAGTCATGATGTGTGGGCCATGAACAGACTCATCTATGCTAACTAAAGTGTACATGGCTGGGAGAGCTTCTTGCTCTTTGGCAATTTGTATTCATTTGTTCTCCAAGAAAACGAGGCTTCAGGGAGGACTTTTACTAAGCACCTTACAGATGTTACTGTGCACTGACTCAACATATAGTTTATGTGCCTCCCCTTTCTGTACTTTCACTGGGACAGCAGTGGGTTGGATATTTGGAGCCTGCTTTTCTTGAAAAAAAGACAAAAAAAAAAAGATTGTGTAACCATTAATGATTTGTTATTGTGTCTGGGAGCCACTGTGCTGCAGGACTTTAATGGTGCCTTCACAAGAAAGAAGTAATTTGACTAACTTTATTAATTCCAGTTTGTTTTAAGTTTGCTCATTAGTAATTTAACGCAAGATGCTTCAGCTGAAGAGGCCATGTCAGGACAAGGAAGAGCAGAGGGAAAGTGCCAGGAATCATTAGTGTTTATTAACCACTGCACTCATCAATCTTGACTAAGAGCACAGCCCATTCGTTCTGGACTGGTGGACTGAGATACAGAAATATCATTAACAGTGGAAAATGCTTCTTTTCAGGTCAGTCTGTAATGGACAGGCATTCAGACAACACCCCCATCACTGAATATTACCAGCCTTTAAGTTGGTCTCCTCACAGTCCAGTCTGAACTGACAGCTCAGCAGCCTTGTGGAAGGAAGTCCTGCCCCTAGCTAGCTGTATCATCAATTAACAAAACAGTATTTGCATCCCCAGTAAACATTACTGAAGGGTTAAGTGTTGTTATGAAGGGTTTTTTTAATTCCTTTTCAAATTATTAAATGATTAATACTTATGTGCTTTGCTGGATCAGGCCTGGCACTTTGTGCTGGCAACATGTACATCTCACAGCAATTCTTGAAACATTAAAATGGAAAGGCTTCATTTTTCTCTTTAGACAAAGAGTTTAATAACCAATTTTAGCAACTGCAAGGCATTGAGCTGGTGACTCAAAGCTCTGACCTGTGAATCGGGGCTGAATGAATGCCTCCAAAAGGTTGGAGGAGGGAATAGTACTACATTTGCCAGGTTTCTAATGAGAAATATGACCCCTGCCCAGACCACTTGTGTCATTAAGGATTGCATTTCACTTTGAGATGCGTTTTCTTGCATCCTACCCAAATTGCAACTTGAGTAGTTACATTCTGCTCGCTAAAATATCTCTGCGGTTTAATTGGAGATGTTTCCTTTCCCTTCTTAAAAGCTTTATTGTATAATGTTGTGGTGCTATCATAATATGCACTGTATAATCCATAGAGCACACACACACACACAAAAAAAAACAAAACTAAAAAACAAAACACCATGAAAGTCTCTGAAGTTGCTAGTTTTCTACAGTAACAAATAGAATTAGGGGGAAAGGGGCACTTCAGGAACCCAGTTCAGCGTTGTGCCCCCATTTGAGTCTCTTGCCACCCTTGCAAAGCGTGTGACAAGCACTATCACGACTGCAGAGGCAGCATTTTTGCATTTACTTTGCACATGTGTAGATCACTGCACGAGGCAAAGCATCGAGTCTCTGGGCCTGGACATAGGGTCTTTACAATGAGCATGTTAGGCTTGGTATTATGATGGCACAGCCTGGAAACAAGCAATAATTTTAAAACATGGCACGGATGTTCAGACAGATTGTGTGTGTCATGACTTTCTGTGGATAAGATTTAGGTATTTTATGGGGAAAGGGTTTTATTGGATGACATTCAGTGATAGAGGGGATGGAAAGAGATTGCAGTTTAATTAAAATTCTAATCCCAAGTTTGACAATTTTTCTTGCCAGGTCAGCAGCCTGCATGTTCTGTTTGTGATTCCTGTGAATTAAATGGGCTGACAGTCGTCGTCAGCTTCGGAAATGCCTGTAAATCCAGCTAAAAATTAGCAAACATCAATATGTTTCAGAGCAGCTTTGAGTAGGGATATGTCACGCAGCAGTTTTCTATCAGTGAACATACAGGAGCCTTTCATAAGTACCAATTTAGTCCACTGCTGCCAGTGCTGAAATACAAACGAAAAAAACCCTTCTTCTGCAGTAGGAAGTCACGTTCTCTGCAGAAATCTCAATGGCATGTTCCTGTTTTCCAGGTAGTTAACCAGTGTTGCCACCAAGGTAGTACTCATCTTTCACCAACCATGAGGCTTCCTCTGCTTTGTGCCTCCGTGATGCTAATGAGTCTGTCCCAGTGCCGAGCTGTCAGCTTCCCTGAAGATGAGGACCCTATTAATGTTGTTGACTACCACTGTAAGTAATCTGCAAATGGTGCTAACCACTAGGGGAAAGTGTTAATGTGTCTTAGGTTTGTTGGTTTTTTTTTTTCCTGAGGAAGTTAAAGAAAAAAGTCTGTTTCCTTTCAAATTGAAATGTGTTTACTGGCTTTGTATCTTTAATAGAACACTTAATCATTTTCTTAAAAAAAGCAATCAGAAATACAGCAATAACTTCAGGAAAAAAGAACATTTGCTGACATTAGCCATCTTTTTCTCATTTATATTCAAGACATTACTCAAGGAATTTAGTTTAAACCCTTCTACACCTAGTATATACAGCTAATCAATGCCATATATTGATTCTTTAGCTCTATAATCCTGAGTGATGGTGTAGCCCATTTTTACTTGCAGATTCAAGGCAATATCCAGTATTTAGAGGACGCCCTTCAGGCAATGAATCTCAGCACAGACTGGACTTCCAACTGATGTTGAAAATTCGAGACACACTTTATATTGCTGGCAGGTAATTTTCCTTCACTCAGTTCATTAGATTAAAATTCTTTTCTCTTCTGGTTTTGCATTTATGTGTAAAATTCATTTAGAAAAATCTGCAGAATATGATAAAAATTAGAACTGGGGGAGA
Organism: Strix aluco; assembly: GCF_031877795.1. Classification (NCBI taxonomy): domain Eukaryota; kingdom Metazoa; phylum Chordata; class Aves; order Strigiformes; family Strigidae; genus Strix; species Strix aluco. The sequence continues at coordinate 23,550,240 of NC_133942.1, read as the reverse complement.
ACTTCCCAGAGAAATATACCGTGTCTATGGCCAGTGCATGAAAATTGGATTTGAAGGCTGCAGTTACTGTAGTTATGCTAAAACCAATGATCAAATACTCTTTTCCCTCTTTTATATTACTGCTCTGATAAAAACCTCTCCTGATCATTTTAAACTTGAACTGACACATCAGGGATATAGGAAGTGAGGATAACACACTTGAATATTTACAGCCCGGATTAGTCTTCAACAGAATGGAAAACCAGAGATGGATAGCTGGACACTGTAGGTGCTATCTAAGGACCACACCAATAAAAATCAAAACCACCCCACGTTGCCCATGACCAATCTTCTCTGGTTTGTATTAAACACAGAAAATTCATGAGCATTTCATAGAAGTTTCTGGTCTAACAAAACACTAAAAATAGATTTAGCTTATCAAAAAATAAGGCCAATGAATTAATGAATTTACTTGTGTCTTTGCAAACAGGGACCAAGTTTATACTGTAAACTTAAATGAAGTTCCAAAATCGGAAGTTACTCCAAGCAAGGTGAGTAGTAGATACAGGTGCTGGCAAGGGAGAGGTATTTTCTTTGGTTTTAATTTTTTTAAGATTTTTTTTTTTATTTTATTTTTTTTTTTTTGTGGAAAGGAAGTCAAGTGTTCTTTTCTGGTTTGATTTAACAGAAATTAACATGGAGGTCAAGGCAGCAGGACAGAGAGAACTGTGCTATGAAGGGCAAACACAAAGTAAGTTTCACACATGCATTATAGAAAACCAACACTAATATTTATTATATATGTGAAGTCTGTGATTAATACATCTTACCCTCTTTTCAGGATGAATGCCATAACTTCATTAAAGTCTTTGTTCCAAGAAATGATGAGATGGTGTTTGTCTGTGGAACAAATGCATTTAACCCAATGTGCAGATACTATCGGGTAAGAATACTGAATGTGTCATTAGTCTGTTAATTGTTTTGCTTGCACTAATTATGCTATAGCAAATACATCCAGTGTTTTCGGGGAGTGCTTCAAGGTGAAATAAAAGCAGACAGAAGCCAATGTGCTGAATTAAGTTTTGTGGAAAGACAATGCTACACTTTTGTGCCACTGTACAAAATAGAAATGACACTATCACCCATTTATTTTTCTTCTCTAGCTGAATACCTTAGAGTATGATGGGGAGGAAATTAGTGGTTTGGCAAGATGCCCGTTTGATGCCAGACAAACCAATGTCGCCCTCTTTGCTGGTAAGAACTTTTGCTTGTAATGAGCCTAAATGATTAATGACACCAAAGGAGCCAGAGAGCTTTTAAAGCAAGCACAGGAAAGCTAAAGGTGTCATGATGCCCCTGGCCTTAAATTTTTTAAAGGGCCTCCAAAGGATTAGAAGCTGACCTGTTAATAAATAGGTTACAGCAATTTGGGGAAGAGTGGCAGTAAAGAAATGGGGAAAAATACAGGCTAGTCAGAATTCTGTAGATTATTAAAGGCCTCTTAATATCACATTTTCAACTTCCGTTTTAGATGGAAAACTGTATTCAGCAACAGTAGCAGATTTCCTGGCAAGTGATGCTGTTATTTATCGCAGCATGGGGGATGGATCTGCCCTAAGAACAATAAAGTATGATTCCAAATGGATAAAAGGTAATTTGGGGGAGTATTTTCCCATATACATGGCAAACGTAATTTCAGTGGCACAGAGGGTCACATAATTCACAGCCAGTGTGCTTTACACATATGCTACAACGTCAGCATACATGCAGCTTTCAATATAGTTTGATTACAATAAAAAAGCAGTTTAATACCAATAAAGCAAAATCTTTTTGTTAAATACATCAGCGAATGAATCTGCGGTAACAAAATACCTTAGCTGAAATGCAATTTCTGTGAGGCCTTTTTACAGTCCATTAGCCAACATTAATGACATCAAGTTCGTTTAAGCTCCAGCGCACCCATATTTGGACATCCTGAAGTATCTGGAAGGCTGGAGTTCATGTTGGCTGGTACGGAGCTGTGGAGAAGCCACCAAGTCTCACAGCATACGCCGATTGAGTAGCTCTTTGAAGTAACCTTCTCCTTGCTCTTTCTTACAGAACCACACTTCCTCCACGCCATAGAATACGGGAACTACGTTTATTTCTTCTTCCGAGAAATTGCTGTAGAGCACAATAATTTAGGCAAGGTAGGTATCGTCACAGCAGGCTGTCAGGTAGCCATGAGTCGCAGCAGAATGAGATCATCCTAAAACAGCATCGGTAACAAGCACAGTTTACGATATGAAATAGGGACTGGTACAAAGTTTGCGCAGTTTTCCCATTGTTATAATTTACAGGGTGGGGGGGGAAGAGAAGTAGAACCGTGCATTCCTCAACCAAAAAGTTGTGTCAGTTCTCTGTGCCTTGCTGTTAGGCGAGCTCACTACAGCTATCTTCTAGTATTGCTATTGCTATAGTGTTGCTGTTGCCTTAACACTTGTGGCAAGTAATGGAAAATCTGAGGGTTTTTTCATGCTTATTAAAGAAACAAAAGAAAACAACACCAAAGAAGAGTTTCAAAGAAGTTTCTCTAATGTCCCTGGATATTGAATAATTCAGTCATGCCAGTACAGAGTATAATACTTATGCCTCACCATGGAAGGATATTCTATAATAAATTATTAAATCCTTTACACGCGGTTAATTAAAGTCTTTAAATCTCACTAACAATATGATTTTGAAGGGAAAAAAGGGTGGGGACAAGCTGCAGAGTTACGTTTGCTTTGTGATATATTAACATGTCTGTGCACTACGAGCTAAACACTGTTTGCTTTCATCCTTTCTGTGCAGATAAATGGCAGCTTCCTATTAACAAAATTATCTTTGGTGTTTTATTAACAGCTCAGAAACAAGCACCGTTTTCCTTGTGTGTCTCAAGCCTTTCTCCCTTTTCCTTTTGCCCTTCCCAGGCTGTGTATTCCCGTGTGGCACGCATATGCAAAAATGACATGGGGGGGTCCCAAAGAGTCCTGGAGAAACATTGGACATCCTTTCTGAAAGCTCGGCTCAACTGCTCAGTTCCCGGGGATTCATTCTTCTACTTTGATGTTCTGCAGTCTATCACAGACATAATGGAAATCAATGGAGTCCCCACGGTTGTCGGTGTATTCACCACACAGCTTAACAGGTGAGAGATGAGCAACCTTACATCAAAGGTGGTTTTCTGGTTCTGTCCTACACTGAGATTGGTGCCATTGTAGTCTGAGCTCTTGCAACTATTTTTCTAATTTTACAGCATCCCTGGTTCAGCAGTGTGTGCTTTCAGCATGGATGACATTGAGAAAGTTTTCAAAGGGAGATTTAAAGAACAAAAGACTCCTGACTCTGTTTGGACAGCTGTACCTGAAGACAAAGTACCAAAGCCAAGGTAAAAGGTTCTTACCCATGATGCTGTAACATTGTCCTTGTAAAGAGCTACCTTAAATCAGCTGCACTCTTGAGCGTCTTGTCGGGTAAAAACCAAAGCAGAGCTTTACCCTTCAGCTATAAGGATGCTCATTAGCAGGCTGCCTTGTCTCATTAACTAAAATACCAAGAGGAAAACAATGTTGTTCTCCTTTCAGACCTGGCTGCTGTGCAAAACATGGCCTAGCAGAGGCTTACAAAACCTCCATTGATTTCCCAGACGAAACACTCTCCTTCATCAAATCTCATCCTTTGATGGATTCAGCTGTTCCCTCAGTCATTGAGGAGCCCTGGTTTACCAAAACTCGTGTCAGGTATGGAGTGACACGGTTCAGAAATAATGCATGTGGAAAGGAAAACAAGAAAATGCGCCGCTAATGATATGCCTTTTGGTCTTGATAGATACAGATTGACAGCAATTGCTGTAGACCACGCTGCTGGGCCCTACCAGAACTACACAGTCATATTTGTTGGCTCCGAAGCAGGAGTAGTACTTAAAATCTTGGCAAAGACCAGGCCTTTTTCTTTGAATGACAGCGTATTACTGGAAGAGATTGAAGCATATAATCATGCAAAGTAAGTATTACCAGAACACCTGAGTTCTTCATCTAGTCCTTGGTACCTAGCTAAAAAAAAATTACGGTAAACAAAAAACAACTCGTTATCACCAACATCACCACTTGTTTGTCATTTCACAGTGTTCCACATATTGAATAACCTGAACATATTTGGTTATTTGCCATTTTGCATGGGTTGAATGACCAACCTAATTCCACTCCAGTGACGTCAGTGATACAGTCTAATTCTTCCGCAAATAGATACACTTCTTCCTGAATGTGAAACGTCAGAACTATCTGCTGCTGCTAAAAAGAAATTATGTGAGCTTATCTTGAGCGTTTCTCAAGAGTGACCAATAATGTGTAAACTACATCTAATCATTTTAAACCTGTTTATTCTGGCACAAAGAATTTAGGAATGGAAGTGTTCCAATTAGACTGTACAGGCATCCAATACAGGACTCCTGTTCTGCTCTGTCGAGATATTTATGCCGACTGAGAGAACAAAGAAAATGGATTTGGATTTTTTTCCTACATAGTTCAGTGAACTTGTCACCTAGCTGTAAATAAGAGCCAGAAGCTGGCATTTGATAACCCATAGGTTTCTTTAGAAATCACTCTGCAAAGACTAGTAAGTTGCATTTATATACATAAAAAGTCTCTTGTCAGTATCTACACAGACAGTAAATAAATAAAATGTTTGCAGTGTAAGCACTGCACAAAGTACTACAGTTACTAAAATAATGGCTTCCCATGATTTTTGCTGAACAGGTGTAATGCTGAGAGCGAGGAGGACAGAAGAGTCATTTCCCTTCAGCTGGATAGAGACCACCATGCTCTGTTCGTGGCGTTCTCCAGCTGCGTCATTAGAATTCCTCTGAGTCGGTGTGAGCGTCATGGTTCATGTAAAAAGTACGGCCCCATTCCCGAACTCCCCCTTAAAGGAAGGGCACCAACATCTCTTGGGAAGGAAGTAAAAAAATGCATGATTTTTTGGGCTTTTTCTCTTGCAAGGGCATGTATTGCTTCACGGGACCCATACTGTGGCTGGTTAGACCACGAGGCATGTGGAAGAGTGACACCTGGCATGCTGTAAGTACTCCTTTTCAAATTAGCCCAGCATCTCTACATGTGCTTTATAGACCACATGAGCTCATACCCTGTGCCTGTTCCCTTGCACTCAATTAATAAATCTCCATTTCTTTTTTAAAGACAGTTTTGCAATGTACTGTATGTGTAAGAGAACAGAATGCTAAAGTCTGACCTAATTCTGCAATCTCTAGGTGAAGACTTGCTTTCAGTGGGAGTTTTACACGTGTGGGGGAGGACAGGCAGACCTGTAGGGAGAGCAGTTGGATGCAGAAAGGCAAGAAACTGCTGCCTGCAAACCTGAGCGGCTCAGAGAGGACAGCAGACAGTATCCCCTCCCAGGCACGCTCACAGCCAAGGCACAGTCAATTGCAAATATGAAAGCACAGGATTCACAGTGGGGAAAAGAGTGAGATTTTGCCTCCACACTGGAGCTTGGGTGATATATATGCATACCAAAGGCATTTTGCACAAATCAAGTCTGTAATATACAGCGCATTAGCAGCTGTATCTTAAAAAGGGGCCTTTGTAGCAGGGCAGTGCAAACTAACTAGTATAATTGCATGGTTGTATCTAAAACTAAGAGTACGCCCAATGTAGAAGACATGATGAAGTTACTGAAAAAAAGGGATTTTTTTTTTTTTTGTTCTCCATTTACTGACATAAGCACCTACATAGAGTTTTAAAGCCTGCTTGTAACTTACTTTTGCATTTTGTAAAACCATTTTTGGGGCCATACACTAGCTCTTGTGTAGGTTTCTATTTGCTGCTTCCAGGAAAAAAAAAAAAAAAAAAAATCACCATTTGTTTCCCTACTAATACTGTTAATTGCAGGTTCTCTTTGTTTGTTTCATACAACCACAGCACGGGAGGATACGTACAAGATGTCGAATACGGCAACACAGCGCAGCTTGGGGACTGCCATGGTAAGGCACAGTCATTGCTGCTCGTTCATAATGTCTCAACAGTAGTCTGTGGCCACACCTCACGATGGATGTTAAATTTATGATGAGCTTTTCAGTAACATGATGAACACATCACCTGGTGTTACTGTGAATGTTCACAAAGCTTGAGCTTTTTGGTCCTGGGTGGCAGAGTTTTGTCTTTCCTTCACCAGTTTACAACTATTTGGGGTCTACAGCAAAGTATTGAAGAATTTATTTTTTGTAACCAGTAATATTTTAGTTTTTATTTTCCATTACTCAGGTTTGAGATTTTTTGCTTTCTTTTTGTTACTTTTTACTGATTACTTGTTCCTTTAATTCTTTTAGAAATTTTGCCTACTACAGCTACACCAGATTACAAAATATTTGGCGACCCAACATCTGGTTAGTTTTTTTTAATTTTTTTGAATTAATGACCTTTACTTTCCTTCAGTTCAGCATTTTCAGCCCTTTTTTCCTTCCTTTTGCACAGTTGGCAATCCTCCATTTTTGTGCTTTTACTCATGTTCCCACTGATGGTAAAGATAGTCAGACTCTTCTCACTCAGCACTTCACCCTGTGTAGCCGCATGTTAACAGCTCATTATTTATTGAGACATCTTTTATTAAAGAGCCTGATTAACATAGATGACATCTTCACTGCACGAAAGTCCACTAAGCTTTACTCTTTATCCCCAGCCATGCATTCGTGAATGCCCCTATTGGTCATCTCTAGTAGATGAATGGCAGAATTTCATCATCTTCCTCCTTACCTCTCCTTTCCTCTTTGCCTTCTTTCCCAGCAAGCTTTTTGCACAAATACACATTTTCTAAAATGTGTATTTCTATATTTTTGAAATGTTTTAAGTAGTTTATGCTAATGGAAAAATTTAACATCACAAACTGTGTAGCTGAATGAGGACTTGTGTAGACAAAGGTGGCTTAGAAAAAACTTATGCATTGTTGTCAGATGGACTTTCACATCCTTTTCTCCTTCAGTGATTTTTCTAATCGTGTTTTCACCGTCAGCCCCTGGTGTTCAGGGAGGCAGGACCCAGCACTCCTCTGTTGAACTCAAAAGCAGAACCTGTGTTGACTTCAACAGGAGCAAGACTGAGCCCTTATTTTCCAGTCTTTGCTCCTGGAACCTTGAGTCTCTGCTTTCAAACCAAGGGCACATTTCTGACTGACAAATATGAAAATAATCTATTTGTATGTTAAATTTGTAAGAGTGCAACAAGAACATTATTTTGTGTTTTGGTTTCCAATATTTGCACTTCCTGTAACTTGACAAGAAGTAATGTTTGAGACAAATATTTTCCAGGTGTATTTACCCATAATGTAAGTTAGAGACTCACAAAAGCAAAACAAAACAGAACTGTTACATGGAAACAGTACCTTGGTTGTGTGAGTGTTTATCATCTGAATTTTCAAAGTGATATTTTAGGACACAGATATAACAGAACCTTATTTTCAACTCCTGAATGAGTGTGCTTTTGAAGTACATTTCTCAGTCAGATCTTGAGCCATAGACATTCATGCCTAAACCTACTGGGACAGTGAACACAAAATACTTGAGTGTGCAAAGTAGGCTTTGGATTGTAAACCCAATTTGATGTGTTTCCTCCTGATGTGCATTTTCATGTAGGCTAGGGTGGTTCTGTTCAGCAAATGTACTACGGAGGAGCCAGAATCTGTGCAACATTGTTCCTTGGAAACCATTGCAAAATAGGGGTTAAAAACATTCCTTTCATCCCCACCTGTAGAAATGGCTCATTCAGCAGTTCCTGCTGTACTGTAATAGCAGTAATGGAGCTGATCTGGTTTCTCAGGCATAACCTGTCATGACTGTGTATCTTTCCAAGTAACTTCTTTTTTTTTTTGAAGATGTTTAAAAGGCAGCCAAGTGTGTTGTCTCCAGCGAAGAATACAGCAATTAAGTAGAATAAGTTGTGCTTTTCACCTCCACCAGTTGCTTATTTTAACTTTTGCACTGCTTTCATGTTTGACTTCTCTGGCTTTTTGGCTAGCAGCCGTTGATGTTTTAATGTATTTTTTTCATGCTTAAAGTTTTGAACCAATTGATTTTAATCAGCCCTCTGTACTTCTGCAGAGTGTAGAGGGTCACATTTTGCTTTGACATGTAACTCCCATTAAATACTGTCTCCAGCTATAGCTTAGATGTGCCATGAAACAGTGAGGAAAGCCTGACTGTAATAGACATTAATAAAAATCTGTTTGCCACCACAGACATGGAGTTCTCCTCAGCTTCCATTACCACAATGGCAAGTATCCCAGTTATATCACCTAAAGTGATTGGTTCCTGGAAACCTAAAGTGACTGGCTCTCGGAAATTTGTAGTTCAAGATGATCCAAACACTTCTGATTATTCTGATCCATTATCAGGTGTCCCAAAGGGTAAGGCCTTACCAGGGAATACATTGCAGCTGAATGGAAACCTGATAGTCTCAGCATTGTCTAAGGCTTAAATGTAACAGCCATGATTGGGCTATATTTTACACTCATTTCCTGTGAATATGCAGACAGTGCAATCATGTTTTTCATACCTACTTATCCAATGTACAAAGCGCTGCTTAGAGCTTATAATGGGAAACACAGATAATAAGCTCAGCCTTTTATTCCTGGGGTGCTCCAAAGCTCCCGCTAAAATCAGTGGGCGTTCTGGACGCATCAGAAAAAATTAACATTCAAGACTTATTTGCACCTCCTGGTGGTTGTTTCAAACCAGTCTAGTTTGGATAAGACTATTAGACCTCATGAATGGTTGCTTACAAGAGCTTAATGTTGGGGTTTTTGTTTGGTTTGTAGGTGGGGGTTGCGGGGGGGGGGGGGGGGGGGGTGACAGTGGGGAACAGAAAACAAAGCACAGCACCATGACAGATCCATGCGTTAAACGGGGCATATCCCAAACACTATCCCAAACTCTGTCTGCCTGCAGCATGTTTCTGAAGAACATGGTTCAAAGCTGAGTAAGGCCATACTGAATTTCCATTCTCTGGCTATGAGCATCAGTTTACAGATGATCGCAGTACATAGAGACACACACAGGTTTTAAACCGAACACAAAAAGAAACCTAGTCTGCATGTAATCCATCTTTCTGTAGCCATTCTTTCAGCAAAGTGAACATTTGATTTAGGCTCTTACAGCAACAAAGACTTCCAATTCAGTAGGACTAGTGCAGTCAACCAAAGAAACGAGAAGCTTCCACTCGCCTAACCAAAACTTAACACAAGTCTTCATCAGTACACAGAACAGCCAGGTGACAGACATGTTTGCACAATTCTGTATTTACTGAAAATCTCACCAGCCAAAAAACCATTTGTGTTTTATTACCATTCACCAAAACATATCAGGTTTCCTATCAGCCATTATGGCAGTGCATTTGTCATTTTAATTTGTTGCAGTTATTTTCCATTTTGCTTTAAGTTCTTGTTATCATTTGCTCTTGGTTCTGAATCACGGTTTGTGTCATAGCTATTTGTGAACGTTACTCATGTTTTCTTTCTTCTTCTGCACAGTGCCATTAAAACCTATAACCCTGAACATTAACAATGTTCAAAGGCCTTGCCTCTAACAAAAGTTGAATCTGTTCCTTCCCTTTTGCTCTTTCATTTTAACATCCCTTGGGATAGTTAACAGAATTATTTTGACTACAAACTAACATTGTCTTAGCTGCAATATGTCTGTGGTTGCTTTAAAAATCTCAAAAAAACAAAGGGAGCTTGTTAATACACAAATAAAGAAACTAATCCAATATCCAACTTCTCAGTCTAAGCAAAAAGTTTTCTAAATTTTAACATTCTCTAATAACTTAACCTTGCAAGTTGGTTTTTTTAATGTTATGCAACTATTTATGTTCATTATTGACAAAAGAAAAAATAGTGCTCTAATAGAATGACAAAATGTTGAACTTCAAAAATTGTACACTTATATAATGCAAGATGTGCCACTCCAAGGCTAGCAACCTATGGATGTATTAGTTTACAAGTTTTGCACCATTATTACATTAATGTGGTTATAACAATGCAGTATGTACATTATACAGTTTTACACAACATTTCCATAATCCTGTCTCTCTTTTGATACTGATTTATGAGTTGGACAGAAGATTGAGAAAGAAATCCATCCATGAGTTATTAATTGCTGTCTGGCCCAGTAGCACCTTCTAAATCTCAGTTTTCAGGCAGAAGGCATTAATGTTAATAACGTATAGGCCCCTATTTGTGAGCCTTAAAGGAAATTTGGGGACAGGCTAAAATAAACATAATATGAGGAGAGAAGCTTCGACAGGCATTCCTCACTATCAGAGAAAATAGTCAGTCTTCATTTAAACTGATCAGTGCTCACACAGTCATTTATAAAATTATTTGCATTCACCCGTGCTGTGGGTTGCAGGATCCAACTCCCTAACACTACACCCAGAGCACTCACAAATACTTAACAGACACATCCCTGAGGGAGGCTACCTTCTTCTGAAACGTACTTGTATGAAGTACATGTAGATTTATGATATACTGCATGTCTTTTGCAGGTGTAAGGTGGGAAGTACAATCAGGAGAGTCCAACCAAATGGTACATATGAATGTCCTAATCACTTGTGTCTTTGCTGCTTTTGTCCTGGGAGCCTTTATTGCGGGAGTGGCCGTTTACTGTTACCGGGATATATTTGTACGGAAATCCAGGAAAATACACAAAGATGCAGAATCAGCTCAGTCCTGTACTGACTCCAGTGGGAGCTTTGCTAAACTGAATGGGCTGTTTGATAGTCCCGTCAAGGAATATCAGCAAAACATTGATTCACCCAAACTTTACACAAACCTGTTGACTAGCAGAAAGGAGTTGCCACCAAATGGTGATACGAAGTCCATGATGATGGACCACAGGGGCCAGCCTCCAGAATTAGCTGCACTTCCAACTCCTGAATCTACACCAGTTCTTCAACAAAAGACTCTGCAGGCTATGAAAAGTCAGTCGGACAAAGCGCATAGTAACCTCAATGCTTCACGAAAGGAAACCCCCTTAAAAAGCCCTCAGTTTTTTCCTTCCAGTCCTCCACCCCACTCTCCTCTAAGTCACGGGCATATTCCTAGTGCTATCGTTCTTCCCAACGCGACCCATGATTACAATACATCTTTCTCAAATTCTAATGCGCACAAGGCAGACAAAAAGATGCAACATATCGATCATCCACTTACAAAACCATCCAGCAAAAGAGACCACAGGAGATCTGTTGATTCCAGGAACACCCTGAATGATTTTCTGAAACACTTAAATGAAACTACTGGTAATCCCAAAGCAATTATGGGAGATATTCAAGTGGCCCACCAGACTTTAATGCTGGATCCAATGGGAAATATGTCCGAGATCCCACCTAAGGTTCCCAACAGGGAGGCATCTTTATACTCTCCCCCATCAACTCTTCCAAGAAACAGCCCCACAAAACGAGTGGACGTTCCCACCACCCCTGCAGTACCAATGACCTCTTTGGAAAGGCAGAGAGGTTATCCCAAAAATTCTTCACAAAGGCATTCAATATCTGCCCTTCCTAAAAACTTAAACTCACCAAATGGTGTTTTGTTATCCAGACAGCCTAGTATTAATCGGGGGGGGTACATGCCTCCCGCGGCAGGCACAAAGATGGACTACATGCAAGGGACGCCTGTCACCGTTCACCTCCAGCCTTCCTTGTCCAGGCAAAGCAGTTACACGAGCAACGGCACCCTTCCTCGTACAGGAATAAAGAGGACACCCTCCTTAAAACCCGACGTGCCACCAAAACCCTCATTCGTTCCTCAGACAACTTCAGTCAGACCACTGAACAAATACAGTTACTAGGACACGTCTGTGGTAAAAAGGAGTGTGGCATTGACCTGTACAGGTTGTGTGAGATGATGTTGTGGTAGACACATAAGACAGAGACTTGCTTGTTATTGAAGAGAACAAAGTGGCCAAAGAAACTGTCTTTACTTCAGCAACATCTGTGTCTTGCCACATGTAGCTATAGCAAGACTTCGTGTACTTGCTAAGAGCAAACACAAAAAACAAAGGAAAGTGCTGGTCATTACATTTCTTTTGTTTGGAGCTAAGGAGACATGTAGCACAATGGGGTGGGGGCTACTTTACTGTTCTAAATAGCTAAAAAGAGTTATTGGGAAAAAAAAAAATCAGTAAGCAAATACTTGAAAAATGGGTTCCATTTTAGACTGCCATTAAGTGTGGTCCTTCCCATTAAATGTGAACATTTTAATATGTATGCATTCACCTTGCCTCTTGCACAAATGTCAGAAAATGGTAATGTCTCAATGAATATCTGGGTTAATAATCAATTTGCTGGAATTCAGTCTCTGGCCCAACTGTAGCATTATTATTTTTTTCTCTCCATGTGTGTGGCATTTTGTTTGTGCCACAGATGAAGCTGTGTGTGTGTGTGTGGATGTGCGTGTGTACTGTACACACTAGGATGTACTTAGAGTCCCATTGCATCTTTTATGCTATGGAATTGTTTACATTGAGCATAACTGAACAAACAGATGACTCTGCCTTCTGCAGCCCCTTGGGTTCAGGTTGGAGACAGCTAAGGATGAACTGCGCATCTCTGCCAGCCTTCTGAATGGTAATGCCTTGATGAAATAGTCACCCAGTGAAAGAGTGCAGATACGTTTAATTCTTCATAACTCTGTTATGCTGCTATTGATTCAGAGCTGTGCATTTCAAATCTAGTGCTTTGGGCTGGAACGGGGGGGTTTTACTGTGTTTCCACAGTGCCTCCATCCAATACCTGGCCACTGTGAACTTCAGCCCCTGTATTTCTCATTGAGGGCAGCTAATAATCAACTCACCTGGCGAAGGCCTGTGTAACTAGAGAAGGTTACGTTTTTGTTGCATTTAATAATGCCCTACACGCTGATAGACTCTTGTCAATAAAACAGAAGAAACATTAATTGGCCTGGCAGAAGCAGTCTGTGAAAACTCAACAGTAGTGCAATCAATTTGTTTTTGTTGTGTAATGTAAGGTTTTTTTTCCAAAGTCATGCAGGTAATGACAATATTCTGTAAATACTATGTGTGAGTTTACCTGAATCTGTGCATTTTGTGCCTTATTCATGCAAATGATAAAAGTACTAAAAAAAAATAAATCTGTCAAGTGTTCTCACTATAGCACATATCTCCCGAGTGCCAGTTGTAAAACCTCTCAACAGCACCCAAAAAAAAAGATAAAAAGCAAGAATAATTAATGGTAACTAAAGGCAGCCTACAATCCAAGAAGACAGCAGCATTAAATCACCTTACCATGATAAACATTCCACTCCAGCTCTCTGAAGGATCAAACAGTTATAATGTGAAATCAAATGAGGTTTCTAGGGTAATGGAACACCTGCTAAAGTTGTGTAAGCTATTTAGTAGGTTTTACAGTATCCACTTGCAGCTGATGTTCAACACAGATGGCTATTTTAGCTTGCAAACTACACACTACCACATTGTTTATTGAACATAACTATAGAAATAACTATGGCAGAGGAATATTCATGAATTAGCAGGACAGATAACTGCAATGGGTTTCAGAGATGGTGGAGATTTATATTATGTGTTCAAAGGGGAGAAAAGGTTAGTCACTGAAAACTCGATCTCCGTTACAGACAAAGAGTAAAGGATAGAAGTAGTCATTTTTTCTTGTAAGGCTGTAAGGGACATTTATTTCCTGAGACCTCTGGATCCAAAAATCAATGATCTCTCTTCCTAAACACTTCTGTCTTGCAACTAAAACACTACAGATTAATAACTATTAAAAATGTACTCAGTTGTCAAAAGACACAAACTGATCCGAATTCACTTTACAAGTATTAATACAGACTTGTGTGGAACCGAAAGATAAATGTATGTGAACCCTGATAACCTCCTGTAACATTGTGCTGCCTTGTAGATGGTAATGTGAGTTCTCTCAGTATTTATGTTGAAATTTCTAACATTCAACCTAGTCCTTATTCTGTTAATTTAATAATAAAAGATGCTTTATCCATTTGTGCAAAGGTAAACGCAGATTGTATCTTTTTTAATGGTACGGCATAAAAAAAGTAACCCTTAAATGAAGCTGCTCTATACTATAGAGTACTTTAACATGTATAGATATCTTGTAAACTTGTATTGTGGATGTGTAAATAATACGTTCTTTGGGTTTTTAACACCGCATGTAAAGTCAAAAATAAAATATTCCAATGTACCGAGTGTCTGATTTCATTATTAGTGACGCTAGGTTCAGGTGCATTGTTGTTGGGGTTACAATAGAGGATGAGCTCTGCTTACCTGAACAGCTCCGTGGGGAAGGCCCAGAGCCTCCCTCTCGTCAGCCGTACGGGGGACTTGCCGAGGGGGATGGCGATGCACACAGGCGTCCTTCCCTTCTCACTGCAGCCACACGTTGACGTGCGTGTTCCTGAGGGAGAGTGCTTGTCTGTAGGTGACTGACAGCCTCCTGAGGTAAATACAAAACATCAAAGTAACTGGCATGCAGTGCTAGAGCGCAGTACAGAGTCAGGGTTGCCCGTATGACAGACCAACAAGATGCACTGAGTTTGAAAATACATAATATATGCCCATATGAAGCCTTTATTGGAGCTTGATCCAGGCTTCAGCTGGGCTCTGGTTCCTGCGAACCCTTCTTGTTAATGTTAGACAAAAAAATACCAATTTTGTGCAAATACAGTACAGTTTTGAAAGATGATAGTGTGTTCCATCTAAAATGTAGGCTATGAAAAGACAGAGATAATTCCTGGCAAAATTAATTGCAGACCCTACATAGTGGGACATTCCTAAATACTTACTAATGCTTAATAATTAAAATTCATATTTCAGGCAGACAGTAAAAAAGCCCAGCAGAAAGACACATGCCATGTATTTAGTATGTGCCAACATCACATGTAATTTAAAAATAATCAGTGTAATTTAGTATCAGAAAACAAATATAACGTATTCTTTTAATTAAAAGTTGATTTTAGATAATGGATAAAAATTATTTGTTATGAGATTATTCTACCACAGTATTAATCATTTGAAATTACTGTGCATGTTATAACAGTACAATGGCATGTAGTTGTATCTTAAAAAAAAAAAGGGAAAAGAAACAGTGCTAAAAAAAAATCCCAAACCTATAATGCCTCAGTATGTATTTCTTCTAGTGCAGAAGCAAATTCAGATTTCTTTTTACTGATGCTGGGGTTTTTTTCATCTGATATCTTTATATATGAACTGAGTCAAACATACATAACTGTCACATGCTGCAAGCCTGTGCTGCTTTTCCACTTTAAAATTAACTGTGCCTTTGACATGCAGGTGTCAGCCAGTATGGCTAAAGGCACTGCCTCTGCGAAGGGGCAGTACCCTCAAAGCACACCTGCTTGAAGGCTTGTAATGAGAAATTACAAACAGTTATGTTAGTGACATAAATGTGCATCTACAACACAAATGTTCAGAAATTATCTGTATTTATCTAAAAGGTGTCAAATGACCATTTTCCACAGTTACTTGTTAGTTACTTAGCCTATATTGAACCAGCCTTCACTTAACCAGAGTGATGTAGTGGCTGGATGGGTCTAGCCAGACAATAATAGAATGGTTTGGGTTGGAAGGGACCTTAAAGATCATCCAGTCCCACCTCCCCTGCCATGGGCAGGGACACCTTCCACTAGCCCAGGTTGCCCAAAGCCCCGTCCAACCTGGCCTTGAACCCTGCCAGGGAGGGGGCAGCCACAGCTTCTCTGGGCAACCTGTGCCAGTGTCTCACCACCCTCACAGGAAAGAATTTCTTTCTTATGACTAATATAGATCTACCCTCATTTAGTTTAAAACTGTTACCCCTCATCCTATCCCTACACCCCCTGATCAAGAGTCCCTCCCCATCTTTCCTGTAGCCCCCTTTAAGTACTGGAAGGCTGCTATAAGGTCTCCCTGGAGTCTTCTCTTCTCCAGGCTGAACACCCCCACCTCTCTCAGCCTGTCCTCACAGGAGAGGTGCTCCAGCCCCCTGAGCATCTCCGTGGCCTCCTCTGGACCCACTCAAGCAGGTCCATATCCTTCTTGTGTTGGGGGCCTCAGAGCTGGACACAGCACTGCAGGGGGGGTCTCACGAGAGTAGAGGGGGAGAATCCCCCTACTGAGTTGGCCTGAGCACTCAGGGCTGCAGAGAGGCTGCAGAGAGCCTCCCGCTCATCTCTGGCTTGCTTTGTTTTTATAGAAAAAACATAAATAATTTTGAACAGAACACAGACAAGTAAAAAAGACAAAACAAAGAAAGGGCTGCAGGCCCATAGTAGTGAGACGACTGCAAGAAAACCAATTTGTAAAGCCATAAGTAGTTATCTCTATGACTGCGCTGCCAGCACAAACCTATGGCCTTTTAAATTGGGGTCTTAAAGTAATCAGAGTAGTTACAAAAATGAGGATGCTTCTGTCTTGGTGCCGTCTTGCTAATGACTCACTCTGTGACCCTGGGAAGATTATGCAGGGTTTATTCAGTACAAGGGATCCTCACAAGGCAGTGTTCTTAGTTGGAGTATGTGCAGTTGGTCGGTTTGTAACGTTTTCCACTTATGAAGGTTTTCTTGTTTTTCCTTGTCCCTCTGTGATTCTGAGCACCAGCAAGGACATCTTGCAGGTAAATAAAGGGAAAGAGAAATCCCTTTCCATCTGGGAAAGGTTAGTATTTGCCAGAATGGGAAGGAGTTGGTTGGTATTTCCCCAGGTGCCTATTAATTTCATGGGATGGAAAAATATTTTTTAAAAATTGATCACGACAAAATACTTCATAAATGCAGCATCTGGACTTCAGCTGGGATGTGCAAGCTTTTCATATAAAAAGCAGTACCAGGAGACCAACCTACCAAGACTGCATTTGTTGTTCAAATGTCATCATATCACAGTATGAAAGAGCAAGAAACGAAAGGATTTAGGAGAAAAAAACCATTAAATATTTAATTAGATTCAGCTTTGCTCAGAGAACTGAAAATTTTTGCATTTTTATTCAAACCTACTGGTGTGAGGACCTGACTCTGGACCAGCCATTCCTGCCTGCCTGCAAGCATTTTTGTAGACATATTGCATTGGCCTGACACACATCTGAAATTATAATCTGTCCTGAACTCTCAACTGAGAAACTGTTTCTACTCTGCCTGAAATGAAATTTATTGGAAGCTCTGATTTTATTAGTGCATTCTGAATTCATCCAATGACCTGATTTACGGTCTGCTTGCTTGCTTTTTTCCTACAGTCAACCAACAACTTTTCCGAGCTCTGCTCATTAAAAACGTAACTAGATCCACGCCTGTGTCCTACAGTGAAGGCTGCTGACCAGAGCGGAGATGCCAGAGGGTCACCATGTTTAGGTAAAGTCTGAGAATTCCTTGGGCTGCAGTGGTGATGCTGTGTACTCTCTGCCAGACTGGTGCCACTGCCCTTCATGCCAGCCAGAAAGAGTGTTGCTCGAGCTCCTTTAATACTTTAAGGGTAGGGAAGAAGAAAATCTACCATGTGGACAAGCTGTCCTGACCATTTTCAGGAATGGTCCCCATTTATCAACAAAAAAGGAAGCTTACAACAGAAAAACTTGAATGGCCAGGAAAGAAAAAAAAAAAGCCCAAGCCCAAAACTGACCTTCACACATCTTTCTGTCCTTGTTTCGCAAATCACAGGCTGTTTTTCCAAAGCAGAGGCTGACTCGCACAACAATGAGCAAAGAATAACAGTTCTCAGTGAAGACCCTTCTGCAGGATCACACCTGGCTGTAACAGCTGTTTTGTAACTTTTTCCAGTAGCTGACCTTAAACATTGGCAAAGGCAGACCATGAGCTAACCGGTTTGCTTCTGTAGCTGTGTGACAGCCTTTAACATATGGCTGATCCTGCACAGAAATGGACGGCTGCCTAGTAAGAGAAGAAAGGTGGCAATTGGCTTTTAATTTGGGTCACTTTAAGCACAGGCTTATTTCTCAAATCTTTGATTTACAATACTGGCCTCACATGAGGAAAAAATAATCAAAAGTAGATCAGAGCAGATGAATCATAAAAGCAAAGCACGAGTTAGCTGTATCTGTCCTTTCTGTGCCGTGAATATCCATCTGATTACTACGATTTCCTCAGGAATACATGTTGGTCAATTAACAGCTTGAGATTTTTTTTGTTACGGATTAATGGCAAATTTTTATAATCAGGCTGTGCTGTATAACCGTGAATGGCTATTAGTCACAGGTTATTGTGCCTGGCCAACGATTAGGTGAGCGAGAAGCACTTCCAATATTAATGCTGTATGTGAGAATTGATTTCTGTGAAAGCTTGTGCATGCAGCTCCGACATTCAGTCTCTGTCACTGTTAGCACAGGTGAAATACTGGCTCCATCGAATGAGATGGCAGAACTGCATGGGGCCAGGCCTTCACCCTCAATCACTCAGACATTCCCAGAAAGCAAATGCTAAGGAGCTGTGAGCAAGGCCAAAGCAAAATAGGATGCACATCTGCAGAAAAGCATTTGCTGTAGCAGGACACAGCCCTAACATCATCTCTGCCCACATTTGTTTGATAAGGAGATCAAGGCTTCAGAGTAAGAAAAATGCCTCTGTGGGAACAGTCTCCTTTTTCTGGTTTTTGGAGGGTTTTCCGGCAGGTACCGCAATAGGAGCTGAACAGGCTTGCTTAGACCAGCTGACATTTTGTGTGTGGAGTCCTCTTTGACATCCCTAAACCACATTCTGTGTAGCTGTAAGTTTGCCTGGTTTTAAATTCACTAGAATCAACTGGGACGTAAGGTGTCAAACGCCAAGTTCCAAGGCACAAGAGAAAAGCTACATAAATCATAAAATCACAGAATGGTTTGGGTTGGAAGGGACCTTAAAGATCATCTAGTTCCAGCCCCCCTGCCATGGGCAGGGACACTTTCCACTAGCCCAGGTTGCCCAAAGCCCCGTTCAACCTGGCCTTGAACCCTGCCAGGGAGGGGGCAGCCACAGCTTCTCTGAGCAACCTGTGCCAGTGTCTCACCGCCCTCACAGGGAAGAATTTCTTCCTTATAGCAAATCTAAATCCACCTTCTCAGTTTAAACTGTTACCCCTCATCCTATCCCTACACCCCCTGATCAAGAGTCCCTCCCCATCTTTCCTGTAGCTCCTTTAAGTACTGGGAGGCCACTAAGAAGGTCTCCCCGGAGCCTTCTCTTCTCCAGGCTGAACACCCCCAACTCTCTCAGCCTGTCCTCACAGGAGAGGTGCTCCAGCCCCCTGAGCATCTCCGTGGCCTCCTCTGGACCCACTCAAGCAGGTCCATATCCTTCTGATGTTGGGGTCCCCAGAGCTGGACACAGCACTACAGGTGGGGTCTCACGAGAGCAGAGTAGAGGGGGAGAATCCCCTCCCTCACCCTGCTGACCACACTTCTCTTGATGCAGCCCAGGATACTGGTGGCTTTCTGGGCTGTGAGTGCACATTGCTGGCTCACAGTCAGTTTTCCATCCACTAATACCCCCAAGTCCTTCTCCTCAGGGCTGCTCTCAATCCACTCATCACCCAGCCTGTATTTGTGCTCGGGATTGCCCTGACCCATGGGCAGGACCTTGCACTTGGCCTTGTTGAACTTCATGAAGTTTGCACGGGCCCACCTCTCCAGCCTGTCCAGGTCCCTCTGGATGGCCCATCCCTTCCCTCCAGCGTGTCGACCCCACCACACAGCTTGGTGTCGTTGGCAAACTTGCTGAGGGTGCACTCGATCCCACTGTCCGTGTCGCTAACAAAGATGTTAAACAGCACCAGTCCTAACACCGACCCCTGAGGACACCACTCATCACCGCTCTCCACTGGAGTTTCCAGGAGGATCTGCTCCTTGATCTTGTCGGGCACAGAGGTGAGACTGACTGGTCTGTAGTCCCCTGGGTGCTCTTTCTTTCCCTTTTTAAAAATGGGGGTTATGTTTCCCCTCTTCCAGTCAGCAGGAACTTCACCAGACTGCCATGACTTCTCAAATATGATGGACAGTGGCTTAGACACTTAATTTGCCAGTTCCCTCAGGACCCATGGATGCATCTCATCAGGTCCCATGGACTTGTGCACCTTCAGGTTCCTTAGATGGTCTCAAACCTGATCTTCTCCTATAGTGGGTGGTTCTTCATTCTCCCAATACCCACATTTGCCTTCTGCATCTTGGTGGTGTGGCTGGAGCCCTTGCTGGTGAAGACTGAGGCAAAAAAGTTGTGGAATACCTCAGCATTCTCTATATCCCAGGTAACCAGGTCTTCCATTTCCTTCCAGAGAGGGCCCGCATTTTCCCTAGTCTTCCTTCTATCACCAACGTGCCTACAGAAGCTTTTTTGTTGCCCTTGACATACGTGGCCAGATTTAATTCTATCAGGGCCTTAGCCTTCCTAATCTGATCCCTGGCTGCTCAGACAGTTTCTCTGTATTCCTCCCTTGTTTCTGCCCTCTGTAGGCTTCCTTTTTGTGTTTGAGTTTGTCCGGGAGCTCCTTGTCCATCCATGCAGACCTCCTAGCATTTGAGCCTGACTTCCTCTTTGTTGGGATACATGCTCCTGAGCTTGGAGGAGGTGATCCTTGAATATCAACCAGCTTTCTTGGGTCCCCCTTCCCTCCAAGGCTTTATCCCATGCCAAGGCAGAGTAACATGGGATAAGGCACCCACTGGGCTCATTGACACCATCCTGTGAGGAGCTGCTTGTGCTAACAGAAGCAGAAGAAGGTGTTTCGTGGTGTTTGTTTCACTCCTATTGGTAACACTCAAGTAAGAGGTATCAAAATATCAAAATCACAGACTGACAAAATGGTTGAGGTTGGAAGGGACCTCTGGAGATCATCTGGTCCAACGCCCTTGCTCAAGCAGAGCCACCTAGAGCTTCTGAAGCATTCAGGAAATCACTAAGTTGAATTAGGACCCTGAACTGAAAGACAGTAAAAATTATTACTCCTCCTTAAAATCCCTTCTAGAACAACTTTCAGATTAAGCAGGTCTTTTTGCATAAAGGTGAAATCTTCCTTCTACCCAGACTGTGGTGAGTTTGGATATCCAACTACTCTTTTTATCACAGCACTTATTTCTCTTTGACAAGCATAGAGTGCACATCTCAAATAGTTCTTCACTTTTCAGATCCCAGAGGATATCAGCTGATCCTAATGCACAACGTACCACTGTCCATGTGAGTCTTTCATCTGAAGTGACATCATGATCGAAGGTGAGGTTATATGGAGTGCAACCCACAGAGAAAGTCACATGATATTTCAGAGCTGCTTCATTACTGGGACAGGTAGTTCAGAAAGCACTTGAAAATGACATTTTACTATACATGATATGTTCCATATTACAAGCATTCCTTGCTAGTTCCTGCTGCTTCTGTTAAACTGCAGTACTTGGGAAAAGGCTGGATTTTCTCTTCCACAGGAACAAAATTTCAGGTGGAATTTCTCCCCATACTCTGAGGGAGGGGATATTCCTCAAAAGGCTCTAACTACGTAAGATTTTCCAGGCCAGGAGGGACAAAATGTCACATAGGACACAAAGATCAGTTGCCAAAAATATACTTTTTGTCACATTTCAGACTAAAAGCACTTAGAAACCTGTCATCTTAATTTGATGGCGGAGGGGGGAGAAAATGTTTGCCCTGAAACTGGTTGACAGAATGGACAGCTTTATGATGTTGGCTTCTAACAAAATCTTGCACAAATGCCACACAGCTAACAATGTCAGCAGTTTCTATCTAAATCCAGTACTGGATTTTTTTAAACTCCTCCTTGTGTTCTCTAAAATATGGTTTCACTTGCTCTGCACAGGACAGTAACTAACCTGTCTCGAAGCCTCCCTTTGGTATTTTAGTGCTTATTTGCTTTTTTCATAAAGTCCTTCCAGTGAAGGCTGCTGCTTCATAGGATATCTTAGCCCCACTCCCCTCTGCTTCAGATGCAAGGTCAAGTCAGGGTCAGAGGAGCCAGCTTCGAAAAGTCAGAGTGTTCCTTTGTTATGCCACCCGATCTCACCTCCAAGCTCGTCACAGCATGAGTGACAAGACAGAACCTTCTCCAGGACGGTTCTCTATTAGCTCTTCCCTATCGAGCACAGGGGCACGGGCTCCTCCATCCCATCAATGTAACTTGGGTGTTGACGTTTGTACTTCTGAAAATTTCCTCAGATTACCATCAAACACCCCTAAGTAGTTTGTCCGTAACAGGGTCAGGGAGAGCAGTGGGGAGACAGACCCACACCAAACCAGGAATCGCAAAGCAAGTCTGACAAACCAATAGAAACCAGCAGGAGATACATGTCTAAATACCACTCGTGCCTTTGAAAATCCCCTCAGCTGTTAGGCCTATTTAATCCTTGCTCTCTGTTCAGACATTAACAAAGACGCCAGCTATGATGTGTATCATCCACCCTGTAGGCACAGGGAAGAACCATGGCATCTCTGGAAAGCATACCAAATCCCCTAATTCCAACCCGAAGAAGCCACAGACACCAACTAGCTAATAAATACCTCATGATGAAGACAGGGTTTCAACCAATAACCCTGATACCTTATTTAAGTATTTCTGAACTATGCAAAGTTGCAGAAAGTGTTTTCACTTTGGGGGTTATCTTCCTAGTTGGGTTGCTTTGCTGTTATGGCTGTTGTTTTAAAATAAAGCAATTCTGGAATACTAATAAATCTATGTGGATTTTTTCCCCAAGAATATTACAAAAGTTGACATTAAATGTACTAGCCTGAACTCAGTTTCTGTCTGATTTAATAAATTTATGCCAGCCAACCAGCAGTTTTTTTTTTTTTAATTAACCCTGGAGGTTAAATGGAAGTTTACTAAAATCAGAATATGTTAAATGAATAATTTCTCTTGGCTTCTTTCAGGAAGTCTCTTACCCCAATAATCAGTTCAGCTGCAAAGAGATCAATAAGGTCTTTCAATTCAATGAGTAGAAGGCATACATTAAAAAGTTGGTAACAAACCTGATAGACTGGAGGAGATATTACAGCCTATTATGGGTTTTTTTGACACTAAATCTATCTGTTAAAAAATCTTGAGAAAAGGTTACTGCCCATATACTAATGTTGCCAAATGGAATAATTTGTTAGCGTTGCTTGAGAAGATTTCCTGGCATTTATCCACAAGCACAAGTCTTGTTTGTTAAATCCTCACTACAGGAGAAACCAGACTTTTAATACTGAAACCAAAAATAGCTTCCGAAGCCAACCATTGTTGGGTCTTCCCACCCCATAAATGGACAAAGCAGGTTATAATTTCCTAGACTACAAAATCCCAGTTAAGGACCCTCCCCTTCCTCATTAAGGAGACTCCCAACCTAACAGCTCACGAGGTACAGTGTGCACAGCCCCAGATACACCACACACGCTTCTTGGCCACTTTTGTTAGGAATCTGGCTCCACATAGCAACTGGGGTTTGTTAGCCCCGGGAATGGTCCCTCAACACAGTTCAGCACAGGTTACACTTGTGAGCAAAGACTAAATTCAAGGTGATTTAGTGTCAGTCTCTGAAGTACATGGAACAGTACAAAACCCTCCAGTTATATCCTCTTTTGGGCTGTAATTATACTGATAGTTTTAGATCATTAAATATAGCCATCATCATAGTTCTATCAATCTCTTAAGCCAAATGTACAGACTCACAAAGAAAAGGAGTGAGTTTTTAAAAGAGTCGAACTGTAACAAGAACTCCCTGACAGCGTCCACAGCAGCGCACTGGAGCTGAGCTACGCAGCTCCCAGCGGAGCAGCAAGTGTTTTCACATCCGTCGCAGGAGGCAGAGCTAATGTGCTAGAAGAATTTCATGCTGCAGAATCCCCTCCATGGATTTAAACCCTCAGAGAGAGAAATGTCTGGTTTATTCCCGTGATATTTCTGTAGAACAGAAATCACCTGGCAAATTACTTCTGGTCATGTTTGGCAGGGATTTACCAACAGTGGTTCAGTTCTCATCACAGTCTCAGAGTTTTCCTCAGTGGCCCCATTTTGTTCTTGTTAAGTAAACAAGACTAGCACTCAGAAAAGTGCTCAAAGTAAAGCGCTTTATATTAGGTGCCTGACTGAAATAAGCATTTCAATTAGATTCATTAAGGAAGTTATTACTTGTTAATTGAATAGCAACAGACTGCTAAGGATCACTTATTGAGGTCTAATAAGTATGTAAGAGCGAAATCTACTCTTCATGTAATTCCATCAGCAATAAACTAGTGTAATTAGCTTCTTACTAACAAACTTAAATTGTGGGGAATGTTGAGGCAGATAATTGGCACTTAGGAAGATACCTATAGTAAGTTAGAGCAGTATCAATTAACATACTTATGAAACGTCAGTTTAAACTCTAAACAAATAATTGATACCAATGGGCTGTGGGTTACTTGGTTAAATGCTATTTAAATGCTTAAACTTTCATATTCAGAAAAATTAAAACAAGTCCTCTCACTGCTCTTTTTAAAAATTATTACATATGCCTCATTTCCAGGTGTATAACCTATGGATTACCTGCAATAACCATCAGTCAGGACTTGGGTGCTGGCTATGCATGCTGACATATGTGGGTGATTCAAGGACTTGTTTGCCCAGGCTGCTGTCTGCTCAGGAGCCTGCTTGCCTCTGACCCCTCAACTCTCTCACACCGTGTGCAGGTTATTTAGCAACTTATTTTCACAGAATTGTACTTCTAAAAGAGTGAGTCATCTGAGGGTCAGCTAATCCCTATTCCTTGCACTTCAGCAGATTCAACCACCACAGGACCTCACCCCCTTTCCAGTCTGATCAAATTAAGGTTCATATCTCATGACTGTGAAGTCTCATTTTATACATGAAGAATCTGAGGCACCAAAGCAGTAACTTTTGCCCAAAGGTGACTCAGAAAGATCACAGTAGCTCTGGGATCAATTCCTTCCACAGGAGCTAGTACGTATGATACTTTTATATGCCATTTGGACTCTATAACCAGCCTGAGCTGATGGAACAAGGTAAACACCAGTAATTGTCTGGTCAGGACAAGCAGCAACAGAACCGACCTTTATGCCTCTAGTCCTATGATCTTATCACAGCTCTGTCTCTTCCTCCAAATATTCTCCAGATGTTCTGGAAAGGCTCTGCCTCCCTGTTTGAAATGGAAATTCCTCTGCTCTCTCTTTGACTTAACATGCAGTTTGGCTGCAGGAAATTAAACAGTTTGCAGTGGCACAGAGCTTACGGAGGACTTCTGTTTGTACACAAAGCCTGAGCCTTCATGCCCGATGGAGGCCTTGGGAGCAGTGGCAGGAGAGGAAGGTAAGAAACCCACACTTCAGGGAGCAGAGCCAGCCCTTGCTGGTGAAAGCGATGGACTGGAGCTTCAGTGAAGGTGTTTGGAGAGGAAGCAGCAGCACAGAGGTGGGGCAGACAAGGCGGAAGCGAAGGGCAATACAGGGCTGGGGTCTGCACCTGGGCAAGGAGGACAGGAGGGCCAGGAAGTGGGAAGCTACTGGCAAGGGCAGTACTTGCCATTTTAAGGGTATCTGTGCAAACCAATTTTAGAAACTTCTATTTTAAAACAGGTTCAGCCCTCCCCCTTCCCCCCACAAAGAAACACACACTGATCCATCATGTGGAAATACTTCAGACTCATCTATTTAAAAAAATTGACAGCATCTCCCTGTCAGCTAGGAGTGTGATTTTTTTTTTTCAGCTATGCCAGTGAAAGCCCTAATGTAGACACAGCTGTAATATGAGCAAAAGGGAAAAAAGTTTCTTTTTGCCAATACAGCTTCTTTTGCTCAGACAACTGGTACAAAGTATATTTTTTGCAGGCTTTTTCCTAGTGTAAGCTTCTGCACTCTGAGTGACTGCACTGTCAGTGCACCAATGTACTAGGTTTGAAAAAGATGTCCACAAGACCTTAAATTGTGTTGGAGAAAGGACAGCACCTAGCACTGCGAAACCCTGTCAGTGCCTGGAGTGCATAGGTATGGGTGCAATAAAAATACAAAATAATAATGAATTCTGAGCCCAACTTTCCCAAGCTCCGGCATAACAGCAGCCAAATCCTGCTCACTTCCCCAACCTTACTAACAAGCAGCTCCAACCCACTGCAGCATTGCAGGTAATCAATATCTGCTTAGACTAAATCATATCTCAAAACTTAGAGCTGGCTCAGTGTCCAGAAAGCCCTGGGAAGCTGAGAAGCATGGGAAGGACTTTTCTGTTCTGTATGAATGGTACAAAACTTAAGCATTTGGGGGGAAAGGCAATCTCAAATAATAAATAATGCAGAAACTCCAACAGACCTTTTAAAGCTTCAGTCCCCTTATAATTTAATGTTTGAAATGCTATGCTATTCTTTTGGAAGCCTTTTCTCTCTCCACTGCTGATGATGGTCTGTCTTCTTAGACACTTGAATAATGTCTCTCTTCCTCTTGTAACATCTTCTTTGACTACACCTCATGCATAGTAATGCTAATAATCTTGCAGCTTTCAGCGACATTTTTCTTCCTTTAAATGAATGCCTGGTTTTATGCAGGGCTGTTTTTTTCAGCACCTTGTCTCCTGCATGCCTCTTTCATTGCACAGTGTACCTGTGTACATACAAATGTCTATTTACTGCTGCCCATTATGAGCTGTTCGTGTTCCATTTAGCAGCATGCAGAAGAATCAGACTAATTGATTACCTACATTGTATAAATTGTAGCAAAGCATAAATGATGCAGTCAAGATTAGCTTGCTATTATGTTGAATATTGTACAAATATATATGTAAGTATAATCCCTCCCAAAAGAACTTACACCATAATTAACTAGGGACCTTTTGCATGTGAAATGGACTTGATACCTGGCAAATTATACAGTGGATAATACTATGTGCAGTGATGTAGAAGGATATATTTTATACTACCTGACCACCACAGTTTTACAGTTCTTTCCTCAGAGAAGATGAATTCAGATTCTATCACCTCCTAAATGTAATAATGTAAATATGGACAATAGATAAGTATTAAGCTCATTTGTCAAGGGGAACTAGGCAATTCATCCCAGGTCATGAAGCAAGAAAGGACAAGAAATGCAAACAGAATCCAAAATTTAACTGATAGTCCAGTCCTGTAACTGGTAGGGAGCACACTGCACACTAATGTCCTTTGGGCTCCTAAGTTATTTTTAAGCACCTTCTCAGCCATCATTAAATGTTAAAAGGATCTTGTATCTTTTGGAAAGGGTGCAGTCGAAGATCCTGGCTTAGAAATCCTGAAATAGAAATCCTCACGTGTAAATGGCCAATATAGGATTTCAAATGCATTTTATATAAATAATTCTGGTAGGGACCCTGGACTAAAATCATTCTGATGGCTTTGATACAAGTGCACAGTTGGTCTATGAACTTGCAGCCACTGCAAAGAGTAATCACATTAATCTGAACACTATTCCAATGGCAGCTGACAAAGAAATGAACACCAAACTAGTCAGCTCAGGCCTCTCCTGCTTATTTAACCAGTCCTCCTGCTGCACTTGTATTATCACTATAAAATCCAGAAATAACTCTTCTGCTTAAATACAGTCTTGAAACAAAGTCGTACACTGCATTCTCAGAAACAGTCACACACTATTAAACATAAGAAGCAAATTATAAGCAAGAGCTTAGAATAAAGGTGAAACACGCAGACACCTACAGAACATTGAACATGATTACAGCAAATGCCATCATTCGCTTTTCCTCTGAATTGATGTTAACAAGAAAGCATTTTACTTGTCTTTGTTTACCAGGAGAACATAAATACTGCATAAACTACATCTTCTTGCCAACTAAGCTTTGTCTACAGGATGGCAGCTTGTTCTAACTATGTTTATACTTTCAAAGAGTTGAAAAGCTCAGTGGTTGAGCCGGAACAATGTGGGATGCTATATACACGTGAAATGTGTTTTTTCATAAATAAGTACTTGAGAAAACCTTAAGTGTCTCAGCCTGAGACTGCCCAAAGATCTGCAGCACCGCTCAACAGGATCTATCTCCGAGTATTTCATGGAACAGCTGAAGTGCTGTGGGAGCCTACATCCTTGTCTAAACAGCAGCTTCCTAAGGGATTTAGAGCCACCTTTCCTAGGAAGAGGCTCACAAAAGGTGAGGTGCTAATGCACTACTAGGCAATCCATCAATGCCCTGCCTAGGCCTTCTACATGTTCCAGCTTCCCCAATTTTGCCCACAAAAGCCCCTCTTGATCTCGTGCTGAGTGGCTGCTCAGAGCTCTGCAGACTCCCTTCAGCGAGCCAGCTGCGCCATACCTTGGTGGTGTAACACCAAACCTCCCAGTGCTGGGATCCTGGTGGAGCCCTCCTGTCATGGGTTTATTGTACTCCAGAAAATACAGCATAAACAGGCAGTGCTGTATTAACACTTACAGCGCCCAAGAGCGTCTCAGGGCCACACAGCTAGTTTGGGGACATTTTATACAAAAAAACTGCAAGATGCCTCCGAATGCCAGCACAGCTACAGCAGTAGGTGAGCTCCTTATGGATATTCTTGCAGAGCAAACACTGAGGGATGTTGCACGGGAAGCATCTTGCAGTATTATGTGCTGTTTAGTGGGGATAGAAAAAAGCCTTAGTCTCCCACCAGGCAAGCGCAGGCACTTTTGACAATTCAGCACAAGCTGATTGAAACTTAACTGTTTCAATCTGACTATGATGGGTTGGTTCTGCCTTCAAAGCTGCAAGCTGGCCGGAGACCCATTGTTAGGACCTACAGATTGAGAGGAAACTGAAAGAGTTTCCACTTCCTTTTTGTGCAAAGCCGGAGCCTGGCTTGTGAAAGAAATGACAGCATAATATCAAAATGTATCTTTTAGTCAGCCCAAAGATGAAACTCCCTGGGTGCTTCTGCCTTGCTTGAACACCCCAATTCTGATTTCCCATTTCATATGGAAGCAAAACAAGAAAATGATATGCCTAAGCATGGTTGCTCTGTCTAATACAAACTGGGCTGTGCTCCATAGATTACTGAATGAAATATTAGCATCAAGTACCACCATGCAGTGTGCAACATCTGGAAAAAAGTTATAGAGCAATTTTCATTATTTTTATAGGAGAAGAGAAAACTGCAAATGGTAGAAGGTATAAGAGGGAATTCTAACAGATTGTACATTGTCGGGGACTCTCTTTCCAGCTGTGGCAAACATGATAATAAAACACACAATCACCTCAAAGCTCAAACGTCAGCAGAAACAAGACAGCCCCCATGGAGAGCTTCCATGCAAGACGGGCTTTCAAAATGGCAGCTCCCCACAGGTAAGAAGCAGTCTGGATGCTTTGGAGAAAGTCTGAAAACATTTAAAGGATCAAGGTATAGCCTTGAGTGAGATATTCCTTTTTTTTGTTTCTTTGGGGGAGGTTTTCCTTGGTTTGTGCATTAAATAAAAGAGAGAGCAGACACTTATAAGAATATCCTTGATAAGCATATATTCTTAGAAGAATAAAGTGAAAATGATTAGAAAGCAAAACCAAAGGAGACAGGAGGAATTGTAGGGACAAAATGTTCTTGACTGACTATGGAGAAAAAAAATCAAGAGCTGCAAAACAGCAGCCCCTGTTATTTGCAAACACGTACCAAGGAGGCTGAGAATAGATCCTATGACAGCTGCAGCCTAATTGATAGGAGACTCGCCTAACAGGTTGTCAGACTGCTGCGTGGCTTCAGTCCAGGCCACGTTGCTGGAGGCACAACGTTAGAAACACTGACAAACATTTACTAAAAATAAATAAAAAAATATTCCAGGGCAAAGGGAAATATGGCTCCAAGTGACTACTTGCAAAATTGTGTTAGATCTCTAGGAAAGAGGAAAGTAAGCAGCAAAACGTGTGAGAGTCCCTCCAGGGCCTGCAGGACAGACGCAGGCAGCCTGCCAAGGCACTCCAGGATTGTGCTGCCTGTCAGGAGCATTGGCTCTGGGTGTGCTAAGAGCAGACCTCCACAGAGGCAACAAAAATAACTACCAGATCAGCAAAGAGCACAATCAAGAGAGTTGACTAGCTGCAAAAGAAAATTATGTTTGATGTACAGAGATGGATCTCTTTAATGGAAGGAAGGAAACCAGAGGAGCACGTCTTTGAACTCTTCTTTTACTTACAAGGAAAAGGATGTATGGCTTCCTTGGCCAGTGGGGATGGGAAGCACTGTGAGAGAGTTGAAAGTGGCTTAGGTACAGCCCTCAGCCCATCCCATGCAACACACTCACAGCCAGAGAGTCACATTCAGGATTCTCTGAATGTATCCAGCTTCATGCTAGGACAGGAAGCTTGAAAGAAGCTTTGGTCTTGAGCTCCCAAGTCAGCAATGCATCCAAGCAAGCTGCACAGCAGACAGGTGAACAAGAGAAGGCTAAAGCAGAGGAAGGGAGAAAAAAAGAGAGAAGCTATATGGATGAGAGCCTGCTAGGACTATGAAGGCTGCTCTCTTTGAAGGAGATCCAACCTTGGTAAAGCTGTGGGAGGGAAACAATCTTCTGAAGACAACACCTAACACTATAAACGGCACCTAGGGCAGGAATATTGCTGTGCATGCGTGCGCAGAGGGACCTCGAGCCATGGGTACACAGTCCCTCTGGATTTACTAGCACTACTAAACAGACAAGTAAAGTTGATTCCAGAAGAAAGACCTTCCACAGCAAGGGGAACAGACCAGAAAAAAACAGCGCTGGCTGAGCAGTCTGTCTTCAGCTGCTCTCCAGCTCTCCTTGTTGGCTCAGGGTTACTGCACTTGACACTTCTCTGTCAACCTCAGGTTAATAATGATCAGCAAATTAACACATTCAGAATTCATTCCTAAAAATACTTTATTA
This sequence comes from Strix aluco, assembly GCF_031877795.1. NCBI lineage: Eukaryota > Metazoa > Chordata > Aves > Strigiformes > Strigidae > Strix > Strix aluco. The sequence continues at coordinate 23,519,400 of NC_133942.1, read as the reverse complement.
ATTTCTTCAGAACAAGCACTTTTTTTAACTTGGTCACACCATGATATTAATTTCTGTCTCTGTGAACATGGAAAAAGGTTGTGAAATATCCGTAAACAATGTTTTGCAGAACTCACCAAGTGATTTTACATAACAAATAAAGTTATAAACCTCCCTGTCTTTGCATGCTGTAAAACAGAGGCAGAATGCACTAAGGAATCATTTGCTACTCTCTCCTTTATGGAAAAGTGACATTAGGTCTTTATGATCCCTGAATTAAAACTCAGAGGGCACTTTTTTTCCACAGCAACATACAGAGGTCTAACAGAGGGCCACCACGAAAATTAATGGAGCAGCCACATAGCTATCAATTCTCTAGAGTACTTTCAATATATGCTCCTCAGCACTTAGAAAATCCATGGGTAGTTACAGGAGAACAAGAAAAATTAACTCACAAGCCAGGGCAGTCTGGATGAGGGGAGTTCACCGCAGCCAAGGGTGCTGCTACATGAGACTGAGACACTGTCAGAAATGGGTTTCAGAGGTAGGTTTCTACAGCATCCTCTGAAATCCCAGCCTGCTCATCACAATCTCCCCGTGAAGAGCTACATTTCTCCTTTATTAGGTGAGTTCACAGCACAGTTTCCAGTATGGGAAACAGGGAATAACAAACAAGAAATTCAGAGCAAGGATCATAGAACAAAAAGTTACCAATAAAGGGAGCCAGAATTCTCAAGAGACTGGTGCTTGGTGGATGCATGTGTACATACAAATATCCACTTTACGCATGCAGACAGATCAGAAGTCTTTCTGATAATTACAGTAGGAGGTGAGTCTATTTCCAAGCTTTACAACCAAGCACCTCTGGGTTGTGCACATACTGAGAGTATCAAATTAAGAAAATGAAATCACCCAAAACTCTACTGCACATTCGCAGCCCCAGATCTGGCTTAAAATATTAGTTACCCCATCTCCTATTAACTGCAATGAAAACACAGTCCCTGGACTATGGGGAGTGTCAAATCCTGCTGAAGGTTAGCCTTCTGCTTCATAAGGCCCAGTACTCAATACAGTTCAAGGCGCTGTGTGGGAAAACAAGGCTGTAGACAGAACCACTACTTTTGTATTGTTTATGAAACAAACTCCCCAAAGAGTACACTTGCATTGCATTACTGCAAGAGTAGAATTACTGCTTGTGCTGCAAACCAAGCATCTCAATTTTTCATACTGAATTTTTTTGCCCCCTATAAAAGACCCCGACCCAGATTGGGTGAAATTTAGAAGCATGATCCCCTTATTGACTTTAATAGAAACAGGATTGAGCTCTATAATCAGCTTTTATTTAAGACAGACATGCTCTTTTGTACTGTGTTTTTGTAACTTCACCAGACCTTAGAAAGCATTAACCTGTTTTGAATTCACAACACTACTCCTTAAATAGTGGACTCTCACCCCAGAGACTAAGGACACTGCAACACTGACCTCCTGCATCCAGTGATTTTGATCATGAGTTTGCATCCCAGAACTGCAGGTCAGGTTTAGATCTCAGCTCAGTATATGAGCACATAGTGGGAGTGAGAAGTTATTTTCTAGGTCACACGAGTCAAATGCTCCATGCTGATAGAGAAAATGGTATGGTTACTGAATGTAAAGAAGTTGCTGCTTCTATACAGCCAGTCCACTTCAGCAGAAACCTCTGTAGAAAATAATGTAGAACCACTTTCTTACTGAGCAAACCACTGAAAGATCTTGCTTACTGACAGGGAGCAAGAGATGGGAGATAGCAGAGCACAGGAATATTCAAATGCAGTTTGGGGTTTCACAATAAAACCAACTTTCTGCTTTTAAATGGAACAAACTACAGTTAGTCCACTTCCCCAGACAGCAAAATCAGAATTTTTGAAATGCCATAAATTATTAGTAAGTTGCATCTGTGTCATCCCAAGAAGTCCATCTAACCACAACATTCAAAATTCAGAAAAGGGTTGAGCATGTCAGAAGGGGATCCAGAGCCCCGCACACCGAACTACCATAGTAAATGTCCGCAGAGAAGTGCACATTTGAAGCATCATCCCTTGTTGGAGCATAAATCCTGGGCAAAGGCTGCAGGCATCTTCAGCAGGGCTTCAGCACCCAAAATGGCACAGCCACCTTCTATACAGTTACTTGAACTTTCAGGCTGGGCTCCAGCTATGCTGCAACCAACCAGCATTTGATTCACATTTCAGGTAAAGAAAAGTAGTTCCTACTCTGGTCTCAGTACTATGGTTTATAACTAATTTATAACTCAAATTCAAGTGATTTGAGATGCAGTTACCATTATTCAGGGCTAACATACAGCAGGTATTGGGACCATAGGTCAAGGCCATTTGTTGACCATTCCTGATGCTCTCCAACATAGCAATAGAATTGCTCAAGAACATCCTTTTGCAATTTGAGAACTGCAATCACCAACTGTGTTCCTTTAGCGGGGTCACACTTTCCTTCTGCTATACCAGTAAAACTCATCTCTGTGGGATACTATGCAGGGCAAAACTGAGCAAAGAACTCCCCAGAGCCATAGTGCCTTACACCCCCACTGCCTGTGCCAAGCAGATTTCTAGCATTAAAACCAAATCCCAGCACACATGACAAGAGCAACAAAAACCACCAATTCCCTACTGTAAAAACCCTACACAGCCCTCTGTAGTCCAAGTGACTGTTGTGGGGAGGTAATACATGATACAATTAACTGTTTATGACAGGTAATGATTTCAGGCCCTGCTTGGAGGTACGTGGAAGAAGGGCAAGAAAAGTGATAGAGAAGAGCGCTACTACCATATCCTATAACATCGCTAGTACAACTCTGTCCTTTAGCAATTTTCAGGATCAATTCCTCAGGTTTTACTAAAGCAAACTGACCGCAAAACCAAGCCCAAATCAAGTCCCTACTCACCATCATAAACATTTCCAGGTACACTTACTTCCACCAAAGAGGAGGAAGCTCTGTACTACCAAGGACACCAAAAGAAGAGCCCCAGGTGCAGCCCCAACAAGGAAGTCACCCTCTCTTTGCAGCACTGCAATTGCCTCAAAGACAACACTGGACAGTGCTGGATCAGAGTCTTTCTTCATTTATCTACAGTCCTGTATGTAATGACTAAAAGTTGTATGTTGTCCATCAATATTGTGGCACTAACTGCACCATTGGAGTCAAAGAGCTTTTGTTTGGCTGCTTTCACCATTCCCCAATTAGTGGTTTTGCTAATCATGTGAATAACAGTTGTTTTGTCAAGAAACATTTTTAATCTCTGTCAATTCAAATAAAGCCTTTGCTAATCCTCAAAGCTATGGAAAACAAGCAGGTCACAATTGTTTCAGGGGAACCTTTCATACTTTAATGCTATCAGGAAGTAATGCTTTACCTGAATTAGCCGATATTGGAACTCCTGCTGTTCGAAATGTTCAGCAAGGAACTATCTTGGTCACAGGTGCTGCAAAACTACAGAGATTATGGGTTGGTTGCAAAGTTTCAAGTGCCACATAGGAAGATATGTATTAGGCATATGTGCTGAGCATCATTTTGTACAATTTAGGTCTTAAATGACATGACATTAATGAACAAGTTGTTACTATTATTAGTTACTGAAAGCAAACACTGTGATATGACACAAAGGGAGAGATGATGTACTGCTTGCCCCTGTAAATTACAAAGATTCAATCATTTGGTTTCACTGAAGAACTCAAAGGGGCTAATGAAAAAATGACTGACACTTGGTAGAGACCATGCATGGAAAAATTCGGTGGCAAAGAGTGCCTTGGGAAGTTGTAAGGCTGTAAAAACAGAGATGTAATGGTATTTGTGCTCTAAACTTCAATGCATAGTAATCATAACCAGTTAGACTTAACCTGATAAGAAATAGGAGGCACTGATAAAACACCAAGCCTGAGACTGTGAGAAGACAGACAAGTCCTTGCAATCTGCCTGGTCCAGCTTACAGGCTTTCAACCCCCACACTTGTAAGCCTTTGTGATGGCCCAGGTTGACTGACTTTGAGAAGAGTGTTCATGACTTAGGCAGGAATTAGATTGTAGGAGAGGAGCAGTAATAACCGTAACCACTGAGCTCCCAACAGGATCACCAGCCATTGCTTTTGCTTGGCCCTGTTTCAACAGGATCATCGTATACAGGAACAGAACAGAGGGTTAGTAAAGAAAAGATGACCAAGAAATTAAGGTCCCTTCTGCATGGCCTTGGGAAAGTTCTTTGCCCCTAAGTGTGTTTTAGTCCCCCAATGGTAAACAAGGACCGACCAGAAGGAGAAAGTGCTGTGTGATAACCCGCTAAGCAAACCATCATTCTGAAGGTGTCCTACAGAAGAAAGCATATTGTAACATACTCTCTTTAAAATACTGTTTAACTTTGTTTCAAATGTTTATGTTTTTTCACTGTCTAGCATAACAATTTGGTTATAGATCACCACTTTACCACATGAATATACTACATGTTTCTAGATTACAGCAGTAACTTATCATGTACAGTATGACAATTCGGTCATACCTCTTAAAATTACGACTGAATTTCCCAGAAAGATTCCCAAAGAACAAAAACCTGTTTATTATTGAAATTATTTTCTCCACATGTGTCAATTCACTTAATCCTGTGTACAATTCAACAAGCTCTAATCCTTCTGCATATTTCCAATTCAGCAATATCACCCTTTTAGCTACTGTGTTTGCTCTTAATAGAAATTTTCCCCTGTGGTTCATTTATATTCAAGAGACTATTCAGGTCACCCAGTGCAAATATTTTTGGATCATTGGCGATGTCATTGTCCAGAATCATATTCACTCTATTTCCTCCATTCCCAGAATGAATTTACTAGGTATGGGATGCTGAAAAAAGCTCATGTTCTCATTCATCTCATATTTAACTGAAGAAGCAAAACAGAAAATAAATGAAGTCTGATTTGCATGAAATTGTGCATTCTGTATCCTAATGTTGAACAAGAGCACAGACATCCTTTGAGTTCTGTCATGTCTAGTTTCTATATTTAATTCATCTCCTGTCACCTTCTGCCAAATTAAGGGAATGATACAGTAAGGTTTCCATAACTTAATATTTGCCACTTTATCTGGCTACTAACCCCACCCTAACAACACTACCTTCCTTCTATCTCTAGATGCTGCATTTGTCTCTCGCAGTATTTATAATCCTTAACAACCCAATCCAACTTAACCTGTTGAAAAATCCACAGAAAAGGAGGGAAACACATTCTCCCTGTTAGCTTCCCAGCCTAGAGTGGCACTGGATTTGTATTTTGCAGCTCTTGCTTCAGAGGACATCGTGCCCCTTTGCTCTCGGGTGCACTTTGATTCCCCAGGTTGAGCAGTGCCTTGCTCAGCCACTTCCAAACTGTGCTACAGAGATTGCCTCAGACAAGCCTGTCTCCAGGATCTGCCAAGTGACAGATCAAAGCCAGAAAATTGCCCTTGTTTCTAAAGTTCTTCCTGCATTTAACACTTTGCGCTCTCCCCTCCAGGCACCCGAGAGGCCTCTCTGGCTCCTCCAAGTAAAACCTGGAGCCTGCAGTCCTGTCGGTGGGAGAGGCAGCAGCAAACAGACCCCTAAGGGCCCAACAGCCAGACAGTGTGCCAAGTTATATGAAATTGGCTCTCTTGTTCCTCTTAAAAGAGACAAAGGAAATGAAAAACGAGCTCGAAGCAAGGCCGCGTGTACCCCCTATTTCTTATCTGGCCCCTTCTAGACATTATTTACAGCAGCACTGGAAGCGCTGGAGCCTGCCTTTTAGAGCTCACTGAAGAAGTCAGTGGGAACCTTTCCAACGACTCTGTGGCCTTGCTGAAAATTGCTGAGGTTTGGTCTGTGCTCCTTTAAGGCTACAGCAAGAGTAGGAGTGGTGGGACACAAGCTAAACTGAAACTGCTGTTAAAGGCGGGGGGGACAACACCAAACTATTATCAAAGCTGAGAAAATAATATTTTTTTTAAAAAAAAAAACAACTTTCTAAGCAGTTTTTTCAACTTTAAAGAGCAGCTGCAGCTGGAGTGGTGCCAACTGTGCAGACTCAGCAGACACAGGCTGAACATCACAATAGCTTGGGGTATTGATGGTTTTAAGACCTGAGGAGTTGGAGGGTAGTCAGTGTTGCCTTTTCCAGCCCTTTAACCCTTGATATGCCGCTGTATTTTCAGAGCCCTGGTTTTGGGATTATTTCATGGTCCCAAGTGTGAGCTGAGGAATAACTACTGCCACAAGCACAGGTTTTATCCTAGTACAGCCAGCTCAGCTCTATCTTGCACAGACAGGTAACTTGACCAGCACGCATTTCTCTGAGCATAGACTGTTTGGACACAGCATTAAAAATGGAGTGGAATGGCTTTACAGCATTTTCCTAAATGTAGCAATTTGCTATAGTAGTCCTGGGCTAGACACTCCCCTTCTCTCCATTCCTTTGTAACATGCTGTATGAGACAGTTGCCATTACTGCCACATGGCAAATTTCTGTGACCTATCAGGATGAAAACAGCTGTATAGAGGTAAAATTACAGATAATCACAAATGCTTGCAATCTTCAGATAAAGATAACACACAGAATAATACAACTTGCTTAAATAATATGATTGTGATTCAAAAATGCAGCTTCTTTTCACCTGACACTGCTATTCAGATAGACAAACTTTATTCAAAGGCAATCTGTTGTCTGTGGCTCCATGTGTGTCCATGCTTTTATTTAAAAAATACCTTGCTATGTTTGAGTATCCTGATTTCACATCTCCTGGACTGAAAGAGGGGTTGCCTGGTATCACTGTCACTCTGGTGTTAGCAAGAATCCTCAAAAACGGCCATACAGAAGGAGCAACACCGCAAGCTCTGCAGCTAGCACGGCCTTTAGCCACAGAGGGATTTCAGGGGCATGTTAATTAAGTCACTCCAAGCAAGGGTAAAGTGACATGATGCTGTGCTGTCACCCAAATCCTCTCCTACCCTAGCAAACCACGTATCACTAGCACAAGTGCTGTTGGTCTGGTGTGTGCTTCAGTAAAGAGTTTGATATATGTTTTCCTACTGCAATCAGACAAACAGGAATAGTATTTCCTGTATCACTTCCTCTGCTTGGAAGATGGTGTGGAAACTTCAGCTGCTTTTTCCTGGTATGTAGGGAGGAGACAAGGAGGGGAATATCTAGAGAGCTGGCAGTACAGTAAGATAAAATAAAAACAAGAGTAAAGAAAGCAGGTGTTCAGGGCTACAGAAGACTGAATGGTACAAACTTGCAAACACAATGGTCAGTAAACTGAATCAGGTACTGTAAAAGGGGAGTGGAAATGTGTTTTAAACCAGTTTTGTGTGGTTAACACATGCAGTGCAAGGTCCTAAGAGAAGAGGCTCCTACAGGTGGCTTTATTTCCTGATTCCAAGGGAAGCAGTAGAACTCTCCTGGACAGGGCAGCAAGGAAGCAAAGAGATTAGAAGAGACTGAACAAAGCGAAAGGGTGGGGGCGTTGGAAGAGGAGGAGATGGATGAGGAAAGGAATATTATTTTGTAGAGCAATATAGTACTTTGCTGGGTCACAGCCAGCCTCTGAATGCACCTTAAACACTTATTTCCCATTCTCTCCCAGCTGGATAGATAATTGCCTGACTATAGAATTATATTAAGCATTTTTATGTCTATGATCTCCAGTGTCAGCATGAGGAGTGCTGTTAGACAAAGCTATGTCTCACCATAGGCTACAAGAACAGAACAGGACCCCCTTCCCCTCCTGTATTTGAGATCAGTCTCTAAGAAAAGCACAGGGAACATCAGGAATTCCCAAGGATCGATGGGGTAAGATATTCCTATGGTTTCAGGCATATATATTGTATTCCTTCCCCAAGCCTTTCATACACAGCCTGATTTATTGGCCTTAGTCAGCATTCTGTCTTGCAGACCTGCCAGAAAAGCACAGTGGGATGAAACATCTGGTAAATTTGCTCAAATTCTATTATGAAATATCTTCAATTCAAGTTTCAATGAAAAGTAAACAAGTAGTTGTCTTTAAAAAGTGATTCGCTTTGCTGTCAGAAAACACTGACAATCAGCTGTAGGTATTAGTCCTCTTTTCAGGGCTGTCAAAGGAGAATAGCTCCAACTGTGAACCACTCTGGGCCAGGTAGAAGACCATGCGTATGACTGCTGGTTCAGTGAAATTTAACTTGTTCACCAACGTCTGCTGTCTCATTGCCATGCAGTAACATTTGCTTACGTTTTAAGAGCACCCAGGGGATGCACAGAGAGCATGGGACACAGCAGGCTTCCATCTCCCCTGCAAGGCAGGGTGCTGCAGAGAGCACTGAACTGACACCACAGCTGCATGCAGTTTAGCAGCGTATAGGTACAAGCCTTCTCAGAGCCAGCTTGGGGATTTCTAACATAGTTCAGCATGGTGCCTTGCAGATGTTACCAAGTGACAAAAGGCAAACCGTGGTGGTAAACAGGTACAGCCTGTCGAGCTACAGACAAGAAAAGAGGTACTTAACAAATGCTTTGTTATCATATTTCTCCATGCTGGCTCCATGCTTATGCAAATCCATTGGCCCAAAACTCCCACATTATCCTTCCATGTAGGGCAGGGGCCAGAGGCCATTATTTCAGTCTCTAAATTAGAACAACACCTATAGAGAAGCTGCTCTTAGTTTCTGCAGGGGAATTCCAGCCCTCCTCAATCGCTTGGGCTGTTTGTGGAGAGAGGTGAATGTCCCCCACCAAAGGACTCGTCAGCGGTAGTTTAATTTCTACAGAAAGGCATTCCTCTCTTGCAATCAGCAGCTTTAGTAAGTCGATGTGCTGCAGAAAAATAATCTATTGGTGGGTCAAACTACAGCACTTGACTGTATTCATCCACAGGGGATATTTTTTAATTGGTAAGGAACCCTTATAGAGCCATCTGACTTTCCTACATACCTGTGGTGCATGGTATATTTGAGACAGATTTAGCTAGAAAAGGACAGATCAAAAAGATGAACACATTATAGATCTTTACAGAAAACTGACCTGCACTAAGAACTAGTTCATCTGTAAAGGAGCAGATACATGCATTTAGGGCAGGTTGTGTACTGAATGATGGTATAGCAGAGAATATGCTTATCTGTGCAATCCACACAACACACTGTCTGCAGTGAACACATTCCTACGTGCGCCGGCTTGAGCCATTTGCAACTGATTTTCCATTTATGCCAATTCTCACATTACACCATGCCAGGTGGCTGGAGCTTGGACACTGAATGAGGCAAATCCCTGCCACCCTCTTTGGCTCAGGGTGACTTCAGGACAACACAAAGTACTTGGAGTAAAACAAGATAAGACTTAAAGTGAAAAACCAAACCAATTAGAAGTGCCGTCAGAGCTGGAATTTCTCTGGGAATGCATGATACAACTGGAGAAGGTTAAAAAAGTTCTGCAGACAGTAATGTGGCTGCCAAAAGGAGAGCAACTGTCAGAGCAGGGAACTTTTTTTGGGCCAGAGCTAGTCCTGAAGAAGATGACATTCTTCTCAATTCTCATTTAATCTGTGAAAAGAAGGCTGAGTGGGCAGAGGTAATACAGAGACAGGAGCAGAGCTGCAACCACAAAAGATTAAAACATCTCAGAGACATGTTGAGAAACAGTCTGCAAAAGAGGCTTCTGGCAACAAGAGAGAATTCTGGACCAATCTAATCGCAAGGCACCAGTCTCAGTTGCTTCTGAGAAAGCCGTTTGAACCTGCCAAGCAGAGGAAGTCAGTCAGTCCAGACCAGAACTGATGGGGAGAGGACAGTCCTCTTCTGTTGCAGGCAGGAGAGAGAATATAAACTACAACAAAAAAAAGAGACTGGAAGCAGAAAGGTGTAAGGAACTCATAGCTGGAGCTGAGTGAAAAACAACACATCAAGCTATGGACAATGCCTATCATTTGGAGAAGAGGCACAAGAATGTCAAGGAGCTCATTTGAACGAGATCACAGCATGGAAATCACAGCAGTGCCAGAAATAGTGACTTCAGCAATGAAAGAACCACCACAGATAAAAAGTAAACGGGTAAAAAATCCTCCCATTTACCAAGCAGGACCCTTCGCTAATCCCCACTGTGGGAGGATGTGAACTGCATGCTTGAATAAATAATGAACAGGGAAAGAAAGAATATGCAGTAAATAGTACCATGCAGAAAAGTACACACCCCGGGGTAAAACCCATGCCAAGGCCCTGGTCTCACAAGGGCGAACCAAATGTGGAGGCAGGGGAGCAGTGCAGCTGGGGGAGCTGCGGGGCAGGCTAACCGCTGGGCTGGCAGGCCCTTCCAGAGCTCTGCCGGAAACCAGAGACAAAAGCGGGGAGGAGGAGGAGGGATGAGGCAGATAACAAAGCCATGGCAGACTTTCTCTATGGGGAAGAGCCAGGACTGGAGGCACACTTGTCAGCCAGTACACAAACTAGATGGAAACCTTTTACTTCTCCAGTGAAGCGTGTAACTAAAGTCACCACAAAGTTAACAGAAAATGGAATTAAAATACTGCCCATTTCACATTGTAGTGAGTTGTGCTTCAAATGAAGCTTTTTACCCCACAAAAACCATTTTCTTGTTTTCGGTAAGAAAATAGATAGCAACTGCTGCATCTACCATCACATCACACTTGAATAATGTGTCCCGATCATCACATTTGGAGGAGGCAGGGCTCTGCGTGAGCAGACACTAGCTCCCTGCAAACGTGTAACATAGATAGAGTGCACTTTTGAAATGTTAAAATTAAACAAAGGGTTACTGCCTTGTTCAAGATAACATAATTCCCCTCTGCCAAGCAGTGCTAACAGAGCAGATCAGGTCTGTCACCTCCTTGCCCATTCTGATATGGCAAGGGGCAGCTGCAATCATACTGCCCCAGCCAGTCTGCAGGAGACTCCATTCCTCTGTCCCCCTTCCTCACTTTTCTGCCCTGTTAAGAAGAAAAGGTGATGAGGTAAACTAGCAGGAAGAGTACAAGCTGTCAGAGACCTCCCTCTCAGGGCTCCAAAACTCACCCTGATCCAATGGATCAGCAGAAATCCAACCTTTTCCAGGCTCAGAGACTGTGGGAAAGACCAGCAGGGAGAAGGAGATGGACACAGGGTGGGGGGCGAATAACCGTGAGAAGGTTGGGAGCAGTGGTGTCAAACAGCTTTTTCCTGCGGCTCCCGTTGATGTGGGAGCTATCTCCTCACTCCAGCTGTCAGACTGAGGTTTTGGAAGCTCCTTCTTTTATTGCTTTCTCTAGCTACTTTCTCAATAGAACATTGTTTTCATGACTTTCCCTATAATTACAGTTTATTCTAATCAATAAAGCTAACGATCAATGATCAAGAAAATACAGCAGAGAGGAGAAATCCCTTTTCTACTCTGAATGAGCTTTGGCCATCACTGGCAGACTGCTCAGGAGCCCAGCCCCAGCCATGAGAAAGCAACCCCTCAGCCATCCCACACCTTCCACCCTTTGTCATCCTCAGCTTGCACAAACCTCTGGTATTGGGCTGCCATGAGTAGCAACAAGATAAGTGGGAGGCAGGATAGAGAACAGGAGGGATGGGCAAGCTGTATTTACTCTCCTCTGTTCCTTGTAAAGCTAACATTGCCTTGTTCTTTGTCATTTTCCCTCTTCCTCTATGACTTAGAAGCAGCAAGATTTGAACAAGAGGGAAAAATATTTTAAAACGCTTTAGGGATATAATCAATATAAATTAATGGATTTTTTTTTTCCCCCAGGGAAGCACAGGCTCCACACTTCCTTCTGTCTTTTGTTGCAGCCCCAGGCCTTTTGTTCTCTGGCAAAAGCTCCCCATTGAAGTGCATGGCATTTTCTGGGCACTATATCTTCAGTATATTCTTTGCAGCAGTGTAATTTTTTTGATAGTCACTTGAATAATCAGCAGTCAGTGTTAAAATACAGCATTGTACATTGACACCCCTAACCCCCAGGAAACAGCAGAAGATGAAGAGGGAAGCCTGCAGTTCTTACTGGCCTCATTTTCTTTCCTTGAGAACTAGCTCTTTCTTTCCTACATACAAGTATCCCACACAGTTAAAGCCAGCCCTAGTTATCTATAGCCAGCTCTTGTTCCCATTCCTAATATCATACAACTGGAGTACAGGAGCTGTTTAGGCTAGTAAGGGAATAAGGTGGGCTTCTGAAGTTGTCCCAAAATGAGTTGTTTGCACAACACCTCTCTGTGTTCCTAACCTGAACACCTCCTCAGATGTGGCAATACTTAAAAAGAGCTGTAGAAATTTTTCATTTGCAGATCTAAGTTAATTTGTTAAACATTGACCACAGGGCTAGTAAAGAGGGTGGCTGCTTTAGGTCCTACCCTTTCAATACCAGGATGTATTTTATAAATAATTTAACAAGACAGAAGAAATTAAGGAAGGAAACATAGAGCCAAGTCTGAAGGAAGGAAAGACTGTTCTCTTATCACAGCTGAAACCATTTACTTTTGTTACATGTAGTTATATTATTTTTTAAGTACTCGGCTTTTTTAATGCTAATTCAAGCTTGCTGACAGCCAGCCATATGTGACCCCCTGTTCTTTATAAACATAACACACCATGCAAAAAGATTATGTGGTTGCAGACAATGGGGGTTTTTTTCCTTCCTGTAAAACTAAGTTTTTTCAGCTGAACCACTGCCTTGCTGTCTCCTCTCTTGCTCTGAACTTGCAGTGTCAGAGGGTTAGATGTAAAGGATTTTTCAGTGAGGAGTGTGTCTTATTGGATGTTCCTTCTGCTTCCCTGTAATTTCAGGCTGTTATTTCATCCTGTCCTCTTCCAAGAGTACAGCTTCTGCCACCAAAAGTTAAACTGAAAACCAGGAGGGGTGGTAATCTCACCTGAGACCATGTAATTGCTTTCAGAGGGCTCGTGAAAGTACTATCATTCTCATTTAGTCTTTGCTACCTGGTAAGCAGAAGCACTTATGAAGTCCTCAAACCATGCTTAATTAGCTGCAATGCTGGAAAGTGTGTTTATGGCCCACTGTGACAGCTTTCAAGAGAATATAGTCACAAAAAAAAGCCATAGTGGCATTTTAAACTCAGGAATTTCTGGCTTTGCTTTTGGACAAAGCCATACAATTAAATGATGGCTCTGAAAGCACGTATAGAGGCCTGATCAAGAGAGATGCTGAAGTACCCAGCAGCACAGTGAAATGGGATGCTCAGAACTTCAGGCAAGACACTGCATACCAAGCAGAAGCTGACCCAGAAATCACAGGGATAAGGCTCAGGCTAAAACAGTGGTGAAACGAAGCCAAATGGAAGCTCTGTCTTACCACGGTCAATAAGTGCACTCTCAGACTCAAAGCAGAACATCTCAGGAGGGAAAGGGAAAGGAGAGCAGCTTTTGAGAAGTAAAACTCTAAAGGCAAATTGTTGGTTTGCCATGGAGGAATCTGGGGGAGTGACTCGGATAATTACATTGCTCCTACTTCATTCATAGAGCAGCCAACCCCTAGGAATAAGGGCCACCATATGTCCTTAAGAGCAAGTGCTGTAGTTTAGCTTTAAACATGACAGCAGTTTCACTGAGGACAAGCACCACCAAGGGTCTACTGCCTGCTGAAACACTGCCAATCCTTCTGAAGGTGTTCCCTTTACATCCACAACACACTCCGAGCTTTCACTATTTCCTTTCTGCTAGGTTTGTTACTTGGCCTTGGAAAAGCCGAAAATGGACTGGAGTATTTTGTGAGTCAGCAGATTTAGAAGAATGAAGGCAGCAATCCAGTGAGGTAAATCACTGGGAGAAAGGACACAAAAAGAGAAATGAATGACTATGTAACTAAAAGATATGAAACTGGTATTTGAGACAAAAGGTGGACAAGAAAGTGCAGGAATAAAGCTAAAAGAATAAAACTTGGCTAGAAAAGGCTGAAAGGAAGAGTGGAAAAAGATTTTCAAGAAATAAAGACAAATAAGAATTTTTCAAGTATATGAGAAGCAAAATGTCAGCAGGGCATCTAAGAGAGTGCCAGGGTTATTTAGTAACAGAAGAAAAAGACTGCAGAAAACTGAAATGAAATCTTTACCAAGTGTTCATAAGAAAGGATATAGGACTGAGGTAGGAGAGAGAATTACTTTTTCCATGAGAGAGGAAAAATACTCAAAGTACTCCAGGTCACAAATAGAAAGAATAAATAAATTACAGCTCTGCATAGTACAGTCATCCCCCCCAGTCATAGATGAGGCAGGGAGGTCTCCTAAGAGTGAATTTTAAATATATTCTGTGAGAACCGGGAGCAGAAGAAAAATGGGTTCCTATTACATTCACCCATTGCACTCATTTGTCCTACATGAGGCAGAAATCTATTTGACCTCCCCATCTCAGGTACTGTGAGAGCAGAGATCATCCTCAAGAAACCATCCTCACGCTATTTTCATCTCTCTGGTGCTGCAGGGAGAGACAGGTTTTGTGTGTGCACACAACAGCTCACAGCTGGCCCTGCTTCATACCCCGGAGCTGCTGTGGGAACAACCAACAGCTGAATCTCTGCTCAGTGTTCGTAATTCAGGAAGGGATTTCTGGATGTTACAAGGTGGACCAAACTCACCTATGAGTACAGTCAGTGACTTGCACTGGAAGCATTCACCAGATGAATAATGAGCAGAGTTAAGCTGCAAACAGAAAACCATGAGGAGCAAAGTGAGAAAGGGAGTAGCATCTCTAAGATGGGAAAGGGCTTCAGGCAAAAAGTTCAAAATTCATAATCAAACTCTACCCACTGTTCTCATTGCTTTTTAAAGAAAATATATATTTTTATTTTTTTTTTAATTTAAGGACAGGATATTCACAAGGCACATAAGCACATGGCAAGAAAAGGACTTCCTCCTATGTCCTCTCCTTGAGAGAGTTACAAAAGTGCCGTGGCTGATGTGCTTTGAACAAACTGCATCTGGATGTTTGTCCCAAAGGACAAACATTGCCAAATGGCTGTCAAGGGTGTGCACTCTTTGAGCTGCCTAGCCCTTACCTTGTATTCAATCTCATACTTTATATTAGCTCTTGAAAACAAAATGTATGGGCATAGGGTCGGAATCAATGTATTGTAGCAGCTTGGGGAACACTGAAGAAATAATACATGTTGTCAGATGCTGATGCTTTCTCCTTAAAATGTTTTTTCTCAAACTTGAATTTTCTCTCTGCCATCTCTCCATGCTTCTTGTTAGAACACAAGGTGACCTTTCCATGCTTAATTACCCGAGCAAAATACACAGAACATTAATGCCAAAAATGCCCCTTGTGCGTTCTACTACATTTGCAGATGTTTGAAATAATTTAACCTAATCTCTTCTTTTTCAGGTTAGGGTGAATGTGGTGTGAAATAACCAAAGTAAACAAGAGAAAGGACGGACAAACACATGCTGACAAGTACAAGCTAAGAGACAGAGTCTGTGTGTGCATGCACGGTAAACTGTTCCCCAGCAGAGTTTGACTCTATTCTGAACCAGACACTTTGCCTTTATATAGCAATGTTCATGTCAGCATCTCAAGGCATCCCTCAAACAGTCATACATGTAGGACAGTGTGGCAATCAGAAACTACCAGTATAATAATTTTACAGAAAAGTTGGTTCAATTGGTCTGGATGATATATCCTCATTCATCACAAAAAAATCAGTGAGGAAGCTGGGAACACAACATGGAAATCACTACTCATGAGGCTCTAATTACCATTTCTGCTTTGCAGTCTTCACCCTTGCAGACTGCTACCACTGCGCAATGGGAATTCCCCTGCTGCGCACCCGGTGAGGATGTGCTCCCATCTCCAGGAGTGGACATCTGCCCGAACACTGCTCAGAGCACACAATCACTGATGCATCTTTGCTAGCAGGGACTGAAGCACCTCCTGCTCACCTCGCCACCTGTAATTTGTGGCACATTCAGCTGACCTTTGGTATTTGAGCATTTCACCTGCTGCCCATGTAATGAGGCTATTTCACATGACTGGCAATTTAGCTGTGCTGGTACAGGGGCAAATAAGGCTCCAAATCCATTCTTGAAGGAAAAAGTGAGACTGCAGGTACCCTGAAACCCAGCTGGACCCAACCTGCCTTTGTGCCACACTGGAATAGGAGAAGTAGGAGCCATTGCGATGTCCCATCCATGGACTACTTCCAGAGCTCCCCATGATCAGGTTTTGGAGGCAGGTATGTGCCTTGGGGCTCTCAGCTAGATGAAGTGTTAGGTCACAGTTCAACACGTCATGGAGATCTTCAAGCAGAGGCCTAAGAAAACTCTTCAATAGGCTGGAAGTACAGTAAACCTCAGGCACACTTTGAAGGAGCTAAACTGTGGCAAAGAAAATGTTAAAACCCATTTCTATATGATGAGGCACTTAAACAGTTCGGCCAATTAGACTGCTTGATTGGATAACATTCCTAACACTATCATTTTGCACAGAGGGTGCCTCATGCATGAATGAAGATGGTGTTTGAAGGCCTTGCTTTTTGTCAATGCTTTTATGTTTCTTTGTGGAATAAGCAAGTTCATATTAATTTCCCTAGCATTTTGACTATAAATGCTCTGGGCACCTAATAAATTAAATTACCATTTATTTAGTTACTGTTTGGTTATGTAAGAACTTAATAACAAACATATGTAGTGACCTAAACTTGAATTACAGAATTCCTCATTTGCACTTCAGATATCAAGATAGAATAGCTCAGCTTCACTTCACAGCCCTCTAGCCTGGCACCCAAATGGACACAGAAGCAATTGAGATCATTCAAATGGAGATACCCCCAGGGTGCTGTATGCATTTAGAGAGAACAATTGAGAAATAAGAGGAACATTTAATACAGGAGAAAAATGTCCCTTAGGCAAAGATTTCACTAGGCACTAGAGA
This sequence comes from Strix aluco, assembly GCF_031877795.1. Taxonomy (NCBI): domain Eukaryota; kingdom Metazoa; phylum Chordata; class Aves; order Strigiformes; family Strigidae; genus Strix; species Strix aluco. The sequence continues at coordinate 23,502,532 of NC_133942.1, read as the reverse complement.
CTTGAGGGATAGTCCCTTTCCTGTACAAATGACACGATTCAGTCTTCAGCTCCCTGTTGTGCAAGCAGCCCTAGAAGCATTTCTAAACCTGCCCTCTGTCCTGCATGCAAGAATTAAGATGCTGTAATTATACAAGTAATTTCCCCTATCTTTCACTAAAATACTACTAAGCACTTATACAACATACTTCACTGAAGTCACATCCAGAGGTAGGTAACCGCCATCCCTCTTTCCTGGATGACAAGAGGTATGGAAAGGACAGAGCTAGATTAGGAGTTACTCTTAGAGTTTTTACACTGAATTCAAAATAATTAAGGTCATCTTCTCATTCGTGATGCAAAGAAAGATGTCTGCATTTACTTAAATCTCAGCCGTTTCACAGGGGAATGTAACTTGACCTAAGTGATGTACCCGAATTCCCATAGGAGTTCTTGGGTACACTTCTACACACACAGGTGTACATAGACCTCCTCTATTTCTGCTCTGCATGGCTGGGTGAGAGCCTGATACAATTTGGAGACCAGTTCACAGTAGTTTGATCTAGTACATGTTGCCTTGCAGCAGCACTAGTTCTGTGAACTTCTGAGAGCGTGATGTACCAGCTAATGGTTTAGCAACCCACAAGAACTACAGCTTTCCCCTCTGATTGGAGAAACAGTCTTGAAAAACGTAGGTGCTTCAGGAGAACATAATCACAGTCCTTGACATATTCACTGGAGTGATGCAGGTCCTAAAGGTGACAATAAAGCTCTCCTGATCAACCATTTCAGATTATCTACAGAGGTTTAAGAATAATTAGCCAAATTCACCTTTGAGTCAGTACATTTCTATGTTGGTAAAAAGGCACTGGCTTCAATGGCACCACCATCTTGAAACTGGAACAAGGCAGAGGCTCTTCTCTGGCAGAAATCTGGAATAATACAGCGTTTTGGGAGGACTAGTAAGGAAAGGCATTCAGTCAATGGGGCCAGGATTTAAATGGTCCTTGTTTGGGTCTCAGGCTCTTTGAAGGGTCAGAACCCTGTAGAATTTCAGAGGCAGAGAGGACCTCCAGAAATCACCTACTGCCCTCCCACACAGCAGGACCAATGCACCTATGACCCACTTGACAGATGTTTGTCCAATCTGTTCAACAGCACTCTAAGCCAGCCAAGGACTTGGTCCTTGACTTTATCTCAATCCCCAAGATAAGTGAGAAATCAGGCATGTTTTCTGTATACACTGACATGTTAGAGAAATTAAAAACACGATGGATTTTCATATCAGACTGTTAAGGACTAATTACAACAGTGCTTTCCAGCAAATCAGTGATTGTAGGCTAATTTTCTGTTATGAAACAGAAACCAGGGTTAATGAGGCTAATTGTGTTTACCAGTGTTTCGAACAAAAAGGAAGCCAACTCAATTTTGAAGCGAGTTCTTTGTCAGGAACAAATTGAGGAAAATTGCTACAGTTGTATCAGCATTTCCTAAAATTGCTTAGTACCATGCTTGGGAAACTAACACTATAGAACACAAGCTAGTGGTACAGAAAATGAAGCTTATTAGACAGTAACTATATTGATTTTCAAATGCATGGCTGTGTGACGTACAATGATGGTAGAGCTGTTGAAAGCAATGCAACAGGGAGTCATTAATAAAGTGAGTGACCCTCACTCCAGCTCTACTGAGGTACTACAAAAAGAAAAAATTAAGAAATCAAGGTATGCAGCAATATCTGTCAAACAAAAGCTTCAAGTTCTATGTCTCATCCATGACTGATTAATTAATTACATAAGCTGGACTAGTAAAACATGAATGCATTACTGCAAAGGAAAATTCACAAACAGTTAGAAGTCTTTCAGAGAAAAAAAAAAAATAAATCAGGTTAGGGTCTCTTGCTACAAGCTGATAATTGTAATAATTACTCAGAAGAGTTGAGTGACTTCAGTGACAAAAGACATAAGCAATACCTGCAGCACGGTATAAGTAGCCGCTGCTGCGGACCCTGCCAAACACACCTCAGCATCAGTGTCCCTGCTATTCCCTTCCCAGTCGCTGTTGAATCCCCAGCCCGGCCAAGCGGCCATGCTTTGGTTTTGTGATGTAACCAACTGGAACTAAAATGCAGCCACATTCATTTGCACTCCAGACTGGTGCCCAAATCAAGCCAGCGTGTGCTAGAAAGAATATGAAGGCTTTCAGCTGCAAAACACACGGGCGCAATGGGTACATTTGACCTTACTGCAAAATCCAGGCTGCCTTGCCCCTCTGTGTGCCCAAGGCAGAAGCATCCTGGGATTTGCAGGAGGGCCTTACTCTGCTGCAAGAGAGAGCTTATGTGGGAGAGCTCTGAAGCAAATCCACATCCATACATATGGCTGTCCAAAGAGGAGCTCCTTTAGGAGGACAGCGACTAAGAAAAAAGTTAGTGTGCCAGACAGCAAGGACAGCAAGCAAGAAAACAGACAAGTGGAAGAGGTCCTATGGGGAAAAATGTGGAGCTAAGGAAGGAAAGGAATTGATGTGATACATCGACATAAGAAAGAATAAAAAACATATGGAAGAAAGGGGGAATCTAAAGATTAAGCACAAAGAGGAAGACATACTGGTTAAAAAGGCAACAAAAATAGGCATAACATTAAGGTCAGTAAAGGTCACCAAGTCCTTGGCCTACATTTCCTATCAGAAAATCAGTTCTAGGAGAAGAAGGGTGAGAGGAAGCAAAGGGAGTCTCAAGACAGGAGTGGGGAGCACCTGGCTGAGATCTCAACTTTTATATTGAAAAGTCCATTTGATGTCTTTTAGTTTAAAGTTGCAGCCAGCGGCTATCCAGCTCCAGTGGCTCTGCTGATCTGGGGCCTTTTGCAGACTGTAATGTGTTCACTGGAATCGAAGCTTCCCTTTAGAAAAATGATGTCTGCAGCCCTTCTGGTTCACCAAGATATAGCCTTCACTATGTAAATCAATGCTCTGCTGTCTTGTTGAATCTACAGCCTGAGGTATGAACATCTCCCGTTCATCTTAATGGGATGTTAACCTCAAAGCCTCATTGCGACTCTCTGAATGCTAATACTATATTAAACAAGTTGTTTAACATACAAATGCTGGGTTTAAGTCACTCACATTTGTACAGGAGAACTGGATCTGACTTTGGTTCTGCATCTGAGGATCTACAGAAAAATAGTCTGTACAAAACAAATACCTGAATTTCCAGTCACTGCTCATCTTTGCAAATCAGTTTTATTTTGGTTTATAGGTACAGGGAGGGGCTTAGGTTTGAATGACTGCTGGTTTCCCCTATTTATCATCTCTGGGTAGGTAAGTGATTCTTCTGTTTGCTTACAGAATTTCAATTCCCTCTCCCAAAGCTGGTGTCAGTACTACCTGGGTTTACAAACCTTTTGATTCACTTTTCTGGGCCAGCCTGTGCCTTCTTTATTCATGTTATCTGCTCTTGAGAAGACCTCAATAAGGACATGGAAGGAAGATCTCAATGATGAGGCACAGTGGGACCATCAGAAGGCATCAAGCGCCCTTAGCTCTCACATGCAGACTAACTGTGCCTCTGCATGGGTAGAGAGAGAGATCTGATGCCACGAGGCACACACTGGAGCAAGGCAAGCACTCCCTCTTGCAGTGCACACAAGGGGTGAAAACTCCAGGTTTCCAGACGTGGTTGGCAGTTAGCAATGCTTCCATTGTTCAGATCTCAAGAGGAATCACCTGAAAGTTTGGAAATTGCTAATATCCATCCTGAAAAACCTTTGAAAGTCTCACAATTAAGTAACCAACATCTCTGGTCCCCAAGTTCCCCAGCAGCTCTAGGAAATCATAGGTAAGAGCCTTACTCAGAAGTTGCAGTCAAGCCCCCACACTTTGGCCTTGAATAAAGATTTCAGTACTGGGCTTACTACCAGAAGTGAATGCACATCCATCAAAAAATAGATCAAAAGACAAATGAAACTGCCTGCTCAGATAAAGCCCTTTTCAAAAAGTTACAAGGGGGAGGGGAGGACCATGCAAGAGGATTTAAAGAAATGTCTGTTGAAAGATAAAATAAGCAAGATACTGTGATGAAGAAAGTGAACAATGAAACAGAATCCAGTACAGGCAGATCAAGTGAAAGAGAACCACATTACTATTTACAGTAAAGATCACTCATCTAGCATGTATAATTAGAAATTCACACACAAAGATAAAAGTGACCAGTGAATGCTGCTGTAATCAAAAATAATACAGCATTGTATATATTTTAAAAAAATCTAACACTCTCCAAAAATAGGGATAATGGGTCTCATTAATAGAGTCTTCATCCAAACTAAACAAGTTCCCTTTATTCACATCGTAATTTTTCCTAGCCTGCCAAAAGAAACCCTCATGATAAGTCATCACAGTGCAGCCCCCCCCCGCCCCACACATCTGTGCCTAGCTGAAGTTTAGTTGCAGACAGGACAATGATAGCCAAAGAAACCCATTCACATTTCAAAGACTTCTATTTTCACATGGGCTTGTGTTGCTTGGGCTATATTTGAAAGTACGGCACAGCACCTGGGTTCTTCTCTTTGTGCAAAATAATGGCTCACAACACTTCTGCACTCCACTCAGTGCACACACACATCTTTGACTGTAATACAAATGTTCAATGAATATGTGGGACAACACACTACAGTGGAAAAATCTTGAAGTGCGAGAAGTAGTGAGAGGAGGTATCAACATTGCAGTCAAATTTGGAAGGCTTAAAATACCTGCTTAGGAAAGTGGCTTTTTTTTCTTTCTTTCTTAAAAAAAAAAAAAAAAAAGCCCACAAAAACAAACCAACCAACTCAAAACCAAATCAAAAATAAAACTCCAGCTTCCAGCAATGGAAGCAAGTTCTTTTCTCTTGGTTTCTTGGAAGTTTAATTATAATCTATTATTAGTTGCATGCCAGTATCCCAAGCAGACACACAGTCAGAAATGGTTGCTATTTTGAACTTGTAACTGGTTAGAGAATCAGACTTCCATGCAGGTGACAAGCGAGAGGGTTTGTACCTAGCCAGAGTCCCAAGAGACTCACCAAAAATTCATCCATGAAAGCAAGCAAATCTACAAAAGGAGGCATGATCAGATTGCAGCTATAATATTAACACCAGAAAATTACAACTTAGTATGTTATTTACTACGATTTCCAAATCTGATAATATACTAACAGTACCTTGTCCTTAAGGGCATTCATGACCACTGATATTGCACTGTTCAGTCTCTACAGAGTGAAATTATTCTGGAAAGGCCATAACCTACTGAGCTGGATTGTTTCTGGTCTCCCTGAACTGTAAGCCTACCAGAAACAGCGTGATCTGGAAACCTGTCTCTGAGCAACTGCCAACTCTTCCGGTTGTGTTACAATGGACAATAAATAGTGTTACATTGCCCTAGATTTATCCTTATTATGTCTCTTAGGTGCCATTTTATGCCACATGGAAAAACACTCATCGAGAAAAAGGATGGAAAAAAGCAGCGAGAGATAAAATACCTAGTCTGCGGATCTCAGTTTGACTTTACTCCCTATGCAGGGCTTGCAGGGTTTTTTTTTTTAACATAAGCAGCCAAGTGTTCTGCAGATTCATGTGTGGGGCAAAGAGAGATGTCAGTGCTCAGCACCTCTGGAAAGCTCACTTAAGAAGCTAGCTCAAGTCCTACAGGTTTAATATTTCAGACTTACTAACAAAAAAGTGTCAATAAGTCTCCTCTCCTCCTTCTCCTCCTTCTCTCCTCTTCTTCTTCAGACAGTATTAATTTTAAATTAAACTTTTTTCTATTCCCCCAAAGTGGTAATTAATAATTGCATAATTAGTGCAAAACAGAGGCAAACATAAGACAGGAACTGAAGTCCAAAACTCTCCGAATATTATATTTATATATAATCTGTCTCTTATTAAATATACACTATACCCCAGGCACTCACTCTCATTATTATTCACAAGCAACCAGCCTAACAAATATTCACCGAATTCACACCTTAAAAAAACAAAAAGAAAAAAGAGGGAGAGGAGAAAGGCAGACTGACAGAATGTATCAGTGAGTCAGGAAAACAGCTATCTAACCTTGAATCAAACTTTTTTTTTTATTGGAAACAAAAAACGTAGTTCTTACTTTCCAAAACTGTTTACAGCATACTAGCAACTCTCAGCAACCTTCCTGCACAATAAACCTTTATAAACATTTTCTTCACTTCTGAAAGTCCCGTGAGCCATCTATGGTGAAGAAATTATTAGGATGAAGGATGATGAGCAGTATATGAAGAAGGGCATGGTAGTTTTATATGTTCTCCTAATGGAAGGGTTCTACAGAACTGAGTAGGAAACACCTGAAGTTGCATACATGTTCCAAGAAATAGGATAAAATCTAAACAGCAACATATGAAGATAACGGGACTCATGCTTTCCTTACTGAAGTCAATGATAGTTTTACCACTGACATCAGTAGGAGCAGGACTGGGCCAACAAATTACCACAGACACTCCTGAGAGAAGCATTCCCAGCAATTGCCTGTAGTGGTTTGGATGAGTGGCTCTGAAAGAAGACTTTGTTCTTCCAAGTAACCTGCCCTGTCAAATACAGTATTTCATTAAAATACCTATCTTAAAATAACAAAAATCAGATTCCCGTTACATTCTTCATGTTAGGGAAAAAAAAAAATATATTTTAACAGAAAAATATTTTAGTCAAATTCACTTGTTAAAATTTTTTCATCATCATCCTGAAACATCTCCCCATGTTGTTCTGAATTTACGCATACAATGTGAGTTTAAATTAGCATATGATCAGTCACCAAAGATGTCAAGTGCATTATCAAGATTAGTCAAGTATGAAATGCTACAGAGGGAAAAATATTTCAAAGACGACATAAACTGACCTAGTTTCACAGCCGTTGTTCCAAATTATCAGGATTCCACTAACGATTGTCTTTGTTTCATCTTGTCAGAATGACTTGCAGCTTATGAAGTGCATTGATCTACTGTTGAGAATTAATTGTAGAACCCAGTGACTTCTGTCAAAGTAATATACTTAGTTAAAACCTTTCTGTTGTATATCTTTGTTGGTGTCTCCAAAATTAAAATTCAAAACTTAACAAAAGCGTAACTCCCTAGGAATCTCAAAGCATCAACTGAAACTTAACAATTCTTTCTAATTTTGTATTCCACGCTAAACCCAAGGTCAGTTAACAAAATATATTCTGTGAATAAAAGCATAATTATTGGTGTAATTTGCAGTGCAAATGAAAGAAAATCATTACTGCTTAATTAACAGTACATGTGTCAAGAATTCAGTAAGAAAAATAGACTTGGAAATAAAATAATAATAATTTTTAAATCTAGGAGCTTTTTATCTTCTGCTCTGAGCAGAAACCACAAGCCCTGTATGTTGCCTAATTTCTTTCATAAATAATTCACTCCAAAATGTGGACATTTTCCATAGCAGACATGTAAATCTCAAGAAGGCTTAGTGCACTAAATAAGAGGAGCTTCATTAATCATTCTCTATTCCTTGAAGCCAATTTTTAACTATGGCTTCTTGCTGAAGAAAACATTCTTTTTACTTTAAAGTTTTGTATAAGAACATGCACTAGCATCTCCTCTAGGATGTCTGAGATCCTTTTAGATATTTTTCTTTTTAAAAAATGAGTACCTTTTAATAGAACATTTCCAAAAATTTTTTAAAATATAGCAGGATGCAATTCTAGTAAAGTCAGAGTGTTCTAACGGAGGCTGGACCCAGCCCAAATGGTTCACTTCTCAAGTCATCACTACACCGGGGTTCCCAGTTATATCAGCCGAAGCTTAGGAATGAGTACCTAGTTCAGTTCAGGATAGTCACAGAAAGCATATATGGATTTGAATGGAGAAGGCAGCTTACTGTGCAGAGGTAGAATCAGTCACCCAAGCTCGACCCATCTGCTCTGCTGCAAAGCAGCTTATTTTCAGCATTGCTGCTCTACATACCCACATTGCAGTGCCTTGCTTGGAGCTCCTGATCAAGGTAGCACTGCACTCAGCTATCAACACACCACACATTCATCGAGGGGACAGCTTCCAAAATTAAGACATTCCAATCACTGGCTTTTTCAAAACAAAACCAGCAAAAACACAGCTTTAAAATTATGACACAAAGGACTAGTACAGGATATAGCCCTGTAAACTCCCAGATAAAGAAATATGGTCTGTCAATAATCTCTTTGTAGCAAAGAGTGTATTCAGGGTAAAACACAGAGATCTTCTCAATTTACAGGACCTGTCCCAACACTGTCATACTTTAAATAAAGCCAAAACATAGTTTTCAGGAACAGAAAAATAGCTATGTGGCTGATTTCTCTGACATCTTTTGAAAAATAGTATTTTCATCAATTAAGTATCACCGAAGTTGTTTATATGTAGAGCTATACAACTTTAAAATGAAGATTTCCCAGACACCCTAACAAACAATAGGAAGTTCTAGACTATGATGATCTAATAAAAGCTACAACTTAGAGAAAGATATCACTATTACTAAGTTACAACGGAATTTTATCAGCAAACAGGTGTTAATAAAGAAAATTTACTCCTGTCAGTGTACACGTTAGTTAAGGCTTGCTTTCCTATCGCATGTCCTAGGAACTTCACTGATCCATGGGGACCTGGAACACTGTTACCGATTCCCCCATGTAGGTAAATGGTTGCAATTTTTTTTCTATTTTTAGGTTCCCCACTCAACACTGTCAAAAGCTTATATACAGAGGGAGCGTGAAGAAACCAGAGACAATAGAAAGCACAGTATAACCATCAGTTCTGTAACAAAACAAAGCCTATTTAAAACCACCCACCCAACTTCACCATAGCAGACGTGACATGCCACAAAGCAGGGGGAGAGTTCAGTCTGAGGGATAGCTTATTACAAACTGGCCTGAAGAGGGTGAAACCACAGGGTGGCTGTGGATCGTTAAAGCCTTGTCTAGAGATATTGAACTCTTCAGAGGACAGACACAGCATTAGGAATAATTAACTGCATTAACATTCACTACACTGCCAAGCATTGTTCATCCCCTAGTAAAATGAACTTTGGTTTTTGCCTTGATTAGCCACCACAATCAAGGAAAACACGCCTGAAATTTGCAGACAATTTTCATGCTTGAGGAGAGAGCACTGTCTTATTCTGCAGCACAAGTGCTGTATTATCCTTCACTTCTACAGAAGAAGATGTCAGTATGAGACACACTATATGTGACAATTTAAATGCGTGCCCTAGGGCTTAAATCAGCACAGTGCCAAAGTCTAGAGATACTCGCAATCACAGACAGGCTGACCTCAACTGTAAGACTCAGAAAATAGGCCACATTTACTAAATTCTGAGCTGGACAAGGCCTCTTTATAAAAGGTCCTGGGAAGAAGCTAATTTCTTTTTTTAAATTGCAGTCTGTCAATAACTTCTCAAAAGCTTGAAAGTAAACAGAAAATTTTCTTGCCTAAATCCATTGTTTTTCTTCTAATAAAAGCTATATTGTTTAACGATTTTTTAATTGCTTCTGTTCAAGCAAGGTATAATATGTGATCATGCACGTGACATGCTCAGATACCATAGAGTAGAGCAAGCACAAGAAGGGAAGTCAACTGCTAATCACCATTCAAACTTCTCCACGGGGCTCTGGGAAGTGGGGAAAGATAGAGATGTGTGGGTGAGGCCATCTGAGCAATTCAGGAGTGACCTTCACTGGTGGTAATGGCAAACTCCATGTGCTTTCAGCAGAAGCTGGAGTTGCAATCACATCATTTGAGTGCAGGAGCCCCCTGAGCAGCAGCAGCTCACCCTGGGGACTGGTGCTCACCGCTGATGCAGTGCAGACCCACTTTTCATGCTGGGTGTTTGCTTGGTCTGCAGACAGCTTCTCTACTAACACAGCTATTGCAGTTAGGTATACCATCTGGATGTAACAATGTTCCCCAACATAGAAACAGTGCTATATTGATAGAAAAATGGCCTTAAACCGTCATCACAGCTCATTCTCCTCATGTGAGCTCTTTAAGAGTGGGATCACCATGTAGACACGCATTGTTGTTAAGGTGGTACAAGCCTCTTCACACACTTAACATCTATGTAGTTACTGGCAGCACACTCCAGCTATTCTTACTCAAGAACCAGGTGGTATCTTTCCAAAGCAAAGCCTTTCTAACTCAGCCAGCCATTCATGTCACACTCTCAGATGGCTGTAATCAAATACTGCTCATTTTGCTTTGCATTTTGAATGGAGCTTGGATAAACTCTTCCCTGTGTTTTCCTCGTGTCTGTACTTGCCTGGACCTCAAAAAGGAGATCTGTATGTTATTTCTGTCAGAGGTGTCACATCACTTCCAACATGTCAGTGAATGTGCCGATATGTGAATCCCATGGCCATTTCTACTGTGGGCTCTCCATTTGCTGCTGTTTCATGGGTATTTGTAAGTCTTTGTTAAGGAATATGATCTGGGTCCAGCAAAATAAAATTTCTCATCATTAACCCGCCATTGTCAGCTCCTCGTCTATGAAATATGTACAACACAAGGAACCACTCTGGAGAAGGGTTCTTTTCCTTGAAAACAACAACTCTGGATACAAAACATATAAACATGCAGAAGTCCGTGCACATTTTTCAACACAGATGAAATCCATTTAGAATTATCCTTCAACCAGGTACTAGAGGGGTTTGGAAAGCGGAACTCAGCAACTGGAGCTTTCTGAGTGCATTCTGCTTTCACGAACCCCCAGAGCTGTTTCTCACGCGTGTGCCCATCTCACCAGGCACTGCAGGGACTGGCGTGTGATTCCGCCTTCTGTAGGTTCCTCTCATAAAAACTTCTGCCATGGACCACAGTTGGCCTTGGCTGTACAGCTATGTGAAGTGCCTATTACTGGGAGCTGGGTCCTACACAGTGCAGTGATGCTACGCAGCCAAAGTGCTCAGCACCTTCCAGAAGGGAGGCATTACTATTCCATTATTTTAAGACACTGTTGCCGACAGGCTTGGCCACTTCCACGGACATGCACGTCAGCTACTCCGAGACAAATGGGCTGCCTGCACTGCATTCCTTCTGTTCTCGCCAGCCTCTGTCTATCATCTGTTTTCCATTTCATTCCTTTACCTCCCATTCTTTAAAAGTATCTGTAGGGTTGAAAAGTATCCGCTGGCTTCCTGGTCTCTGCTGCTGGAAGCAGAGTTGGTTTTGTTACTTGTTCCAGCGAGCAGGCCAGAAGCAGCCAGCCAGGGAGAGCATCAAGCCAAGAGGTGGGGATTTAAGGGGTTTGTGGGTTGTTTTTTTCCTTCTTGTAATCTCTGCCTCCCGCCTTGAGATTTTCCAAGCATACCCAGAGCCACTGGGCCTGACTGTGATGTGTGCTCATGTTCAGGCCAGAGGGGTCACTGTCCCAGGCCACTGCGAATCACTGAGCTGGGAATGACTCTCTCCTTCCTGCACTCACTGTTGCCCTGGATTTAGCTATGAAATTTAATTGATTTTAATTAAAATAATGCAAACTCCTGCATGACACTCTCAATTTAGTCTAAGAATAGCTTATTTAGATTTATTTTACACTTGTGCCTAATTGATTAAACCAAAATAAGCCATCCTCATGCTAGAATCAGTGCATAGGTTTAACTAACCCAGAGCCGGTTTGTCCTTCCAAATGTGTGCAATAACAAAGAGCATACGGAAGCATGCACTGAGTATTAGCTTGGACTGTGAAACACAACATTAATCTGTCACCCCCTGACCCTGCGCTGTATTGCCAATACGTCAAACATCTTCACTCTGCTTAGCCCAAGCACATTCCATGCACTGCCCTCTTTGTCAATAATTGTTCAAATATTTCTCTGCCAGTAAAAGTCACAACATTTTCCTGCACCCTCCAGCATCAGCAGAGTTTCTTAGCTCTTCATGAAAATTCAAATGAAAAATATCGACAAGTTTTCATTGCTTTTAAGCACACACAAAAAGCAACTCCATCTGCTTTTTCCCTTCTTTGCAAAGGGAATGCAATGCCTGTGGATTTTTAATTCCACCTTCATCTTCAAGTCAGACTTGAAAAACCAAGAACCTATTTTTATGTGGGCTTAAGGAGAATGACTTCAGAGCTTCTCAAGAACAGCTTAACTGAATTCCAGCAGTCCTACATGTGAAATGTTTTGTGATTCAGCTTTGGGATCCTTCAGCAGAGAAGATGCTCTGCAAATGAACAACATTTATCATTTGCACAATGCACACACAAACACAAAACTGACAAAAAAGATCTCTTATCTGTAAGACAGGCCACTATCCACTTCTGAAGCACAGCTTGTCACAGCTGCTCCTCAGCACACTCTACCACCTCCTACCAGAGTAAAAAAGCTAGCCCGGGGCAGGAGGGGTGAGGTTAGCTTTCAGCATCTTTTGGCTAGAAGGTATGTTTTTAATGTTAGTGAGGAAGGAACTGGCATCGTTTGATACCTTTGCGGTGTGGGGAAACACGGCAGCAATGCCCTGGCGGGATCAAGCCTGGATCCCTGCATACGAGATTGCAGAGGCATGCATCTCTGGGTGGTTGAATTACCACCTATGAATATTAGAAATTTTAAAAAGCACAAAAAGGGAAGGAAGTATGAGAATATCATCAGAATAAATTATTTGGGAAGAGGGTTTTTAATGAGTCTTTTGATAGCTTTGTTGTTTTGGGGAAAGGAGAGGGAACATGTCCGACCTGTTTTGGAAGGACAATGAAACTCCTCATTCTCCACAGTCTCTTCCAAACATAGTCCCATGTTATTTCTGAAACATTCTTCCAGAGGTATTTGGTTTTATTCCTGTTCTAGACCCAGTCCCATGACAGATGTCTGCAAAGTCATGCTGACTTCAGTGGGACATGGCAAAGGTGGGGGGGACATGTGATATTAGACTTTGCTCTGGGACAAAGATTCTAGTGAATAATTTGCTCTACTGACACTGTATATAATAATTTCTAAATCAATCACGCAAGTCATTCTGTTCCACAAAGAATTTGCAATTGTAAAGACATTAATTTCCTTAGACCTTTAACACTCCCCTTGTAAAGGGACTGTTTCTTGAACTCTCTCAATACTTATTGCTCTCAGTCTTACAGTATGTTCATGGTATTACTAACTTCAAAGAGGAGGGGATAAAGTAATGAGGGAAAAGCCACAAGTTATACTTCTCTGCACCCCTTGCGTTTTTAAAGCTCCCTTAACTCCAGCATCCTATTTCTTTCAGGAAGCTTCTTTTTGTCTTTTTGTACTTTTTTTCCACAAATAGAAAACCTCTCACAGCAGCTGAAATGGTTCTGCCTTGCATTCTGCCCTAGAGTTTCCAGCCCTGGAATAACTTCTGACTAGCCATGATTTATCTGGCTGGTCAGAGGTTACTGTACACAGAAATGCAATTTCTTCCTCACACTCGCTCTATCCTTCTTTGGCAACTCCAGGTGTCATCAACAATCTGCTGCATGCCAGTTTATGGCCTTTCCTCCAGTTTTTTATTCAACTGATATCCCTTTTGCTGATCAACGCTGCCTAGAAAGGGCTAGAGCCCTTTTCTCTGTATATATTTAATTAGTGTAACTGCTGATTTATGTACTAAAGAGTCAAAAATTCATCTGCAATAGTTCTGTCCTTGCAAAGCTGTTGGTGTGCTGCTTCAGCTTGACATTTGAAGAAAATGTCTTTTTATTCCTGTCTGCATTCAGGTCTGGGATAATGTTCCTCTCCGGAAATTAGTGTTCAAAATTACCTGGTTTCTCCATAGTTTCCCAGTTTTGAGTTCCATTAAATATCATTTAGGTTTTGCATTAAGCGCTCTGAGTTCTGTGCTTTGCTGACCCACTTGAGCCTGGCAGCTGACAATCTCAAAGTCTCCTTAATTCTGACAAAATAAATGAATTTTCCTATGCTCCTGACATTGTTTTAAACAGAAGGCAGGAAATCTGTATGAAACAAGCCTTTACTTTCGCTGCAAATCTGTTGCTATGCTGCTTCATCTCTTTTGTTTTTTTGATCAAGACTGCACAGTAATCTACAGCAAAGCACCCAGACCAGATCACTACCTACCTCCGCTGCTTGCTAGTTAAACCTGGTTGGGGGAAAGTCTGCAACACAGCTGAGTCTAGTCCAGAGTCAGAGAAAATACATGTAATTTTCTTTCTTTTTAATCACTTTTTTAGAATATTGACAGTGACCAGGACAAATTATCATCCTTTACTTCATGTTATTAGGTAATGGCAGTGCTACTCTTTCTGCCTTAAACTTTTGAAAATATTTCTACCACCAGCCCATAGTTTTAAAGATTAACAGGAACAGAGAAAACTAAAAGGACATAAGAGACAAAGTAGCTTTCATGAAATAATTTTAAATAGGAACATCTTGTGGATTTGCAGATTATATAGAAGAAAGTTTCACCCACACTGCCACTGTCCTAGCTATGGGCTAGACCTGTGCTCCTGGAGACAATGGGAATTTGTAGTTATCTTCAATGTAAGAACAACCAGGCTCAGTATAGCTAAGAACGCAGCACTGGTCTATGATCAAAAGGGCAGTTCAGAGTAAGGAAAGGCATTTCCTCCAAAGGAAGAAGATATAGCTTCCATTTTTCTTACTAGGTGCTCTAAAGTACTCCAAAGCCTGATTTATGGCACTCAAGATTCACAGCATTCAAAAATCCTGTGTACTCAGGTAGGGGTTTGGGGGTTTTTTGGAGTCCTTTTTTTGATTATGATCTGCAGCAAATCTACATGTCGACGTTCATCAGATTATGCCACTACGTACACTGTTATCTCATTTTTAAAATGTTTCCAGCTTGGGTTGCCTAGTGCTTTTACCAAAGCAGATGCACAATTAGAGCTTTATAAGGCTAATTTTTAAGCACCAAGGACTGAAAACATTGGCCTAACAAAAAGTCAAGAATAATATCCTCTGTCAGTTAGAGCTAGCTAAATAAGAATGAAGGTGGCACAAAGAAGTCAGCCAGTCAGTAATCACATTAAAGAACATGATCCTGTTACAGGAGCACATGATGGGAGAAACAGAAACAGGCTCTTGAGCACTGCTAAACCACTGAAGAAACAATAGACAATTCTAGCACTGAATATAATTTTTAAAAATATTTAAATTCAAACAATTACTTTGCAGGCAGACTTTAATCTGACATGTAATTTACAAAATATCTTCCAAGAAGACACAAAGAGTTTTCTCTGCGTCTCCATAGGAAAACAAAAAAGATCAATCCACATAGTATTAGGCACAATTTTGCAGTGAGTCAAAAGATCAAGCAAGAACATGAACAAAGGAAATGTTATAAAATTGATTAACTTCATAAGGCCCAATATTTACATTAAATGTTTTAACTAAACTAATATCAATAAATATATTCAGCAATACCTTCAACAACAAATCTACTCAGAAACGTATACAAACAGCTTTCTACACCAAAAACTCCAAAGAGTGCAATTAATTGGCAGCCAGTGCTCCCATTGTATGGTCACACTTCTACTGTGGTTGTTGTGGCATGAAGGGGGACGCACTGTCATTTTAGTAGATTAGTTGCAGACCCATACTAAACTGATTAGTATCTTTATTACTAACTCATAGAAATACTCGTCTAGCTTTTGCCCCTCTTCTTTGTCTCTGTTGTTTTTGGTTGTTAGCTTGAACACATGCAGCTCAGACTGCCTGAGGAACAGAGGGCAGTTCCATACAACACACTATCCAAACCTTTTGCTATGTTCACAGATAATAACTTAAGATTAACATTAAGCACATGATACGTTGGCTTGCATTACATTACTTCAACTGTAGCATGTCACGTTATGTCAGCCAAGGTCAACATTCAATGTGACATGATATGATCTAACACGATGCAGGGTTATTGCCTCCTGTGTTAGGAATCTTAGGCTAAGAAACAGAAATAGAACAAGCAGATGCACATAACAGATCACTTTATAATACTCCTGGGAAAAAGAATCATTATTAAACACATTGCAAATTTTGCCAGTATCCCCCTTACTGGATTCAGCTGGGCCTTCAAGCTACCGAAGACATGTCTTTTTTTTCTTTTTTTTTTTTTTTTAAAGGAAGACCCAAGGCTTGGCGAGTCAGTCAGATTGGTACCACCAATAATTCAGTGGACTTCACAAGCTCTGATCACTTTACTAATACTTTCTGCTCTCCTAGACTTCAGTGACCTCTGTTTCATGAATAATGTGAGTGACAGTTCTGAAAGTCCCAGAGGATCTTGATTCCACTGAGCAATGTGGGGTTTTGGCCTGCAGAGTGACAAGCCATAGGAAGGAAATGTTTAGCTGCCGTACCAGGCTCAGTATGTATCAGAGAAGGATAAAACTTTAAAAGAACCGATAAGTCTTCTGGAGTTTTAGCTTGTTTTCACACACTGTATAGCTTCCAAGTTACAAGCTCTGTTCCCTCTTCAGTTACACCCACAGAACTGCATCTGTGCTTTGAGGACAGAGCGAGACCAAAGTTAAACTCAGCCATATGAGTCAAAGGGGCTGGTTATATTCATGGAATTCTGCTGTATGTCTATAACCTCCCTGATTTTATTCTTTGTGCCTACTATAAGCATGGCCAATATGTGCAGTGTACACACGCAAAAGCCAGCCAGATTCCCAGAGAATAGACAGGAAATTCTCGTATTAGGTTAAACCTTTAGTTTTAAATTAGAAATAATAAACTCTCATAAACTACAATGGAGTTATCAGTGGCCACTGAGATCATTTAATATCTGTCAAAACAACAAAGTAGAGCTTCAAGAACCCATCCTGTCCCTGATATAACACAAGGATGTATCATTTTTAGAACAAAGGCTAAGCTAATCACAGCTGACTTCACATTTCTCTATTTTCTGTTCGCCTTTGTAAACATGAAGGTAATGTTTTTCTTTTTAGTATTCTGTGACAACAGAAAACACAAGCATTATTTTATTAACCTTTAAATGCAATTTGGTTGTTCTCTTTCCATTTCAGCTCTGGAGCTTTGATGTCTGAGTGACACTGGATATACCTTAAGGGCTCAAAAAAAAAGTTCAATAGTCTTCATAGCCTCAGCATAAAATACAGAATAGGGAGAGAAAATAAATAAATAAGTACATACACACATATTTCCCTCTTTTATGACTTTGAAAAGCCGCAGCTGTCATTTGGTTCCTCATTCTTTCCTCGGGGTAAAGATCATCTGATGAGATAGGAATGAGCATGGTACAGTCCTTAGATTGGATGCAGAGGAGCTGATATTTTTACCTAGTCGGCTAGCGTGGAAAAAAAAAAAAAAGAAAAAAAGAAAAAAACAACCACAAAAAAGCCACCTCTGAAGCCCTTAGCTATATCCTCAGATGTACCCAGAGAACTGTTCCCCAAACTCAGGGAATGCTGACATCAGCACTCATCTGCACCAGCCACCTCCCATTTCTGTGTACTCTCCAGAATCCAGCAAAAAATATGAATCTTGAACCTTGACTTTCCAAAATTTGACCAATTTGTGTAAAAACTGACCCAGAACCAAAGCAACGTTAATTCAGGTCAGAAAATTCAATCCTTGGAGTAAAACATAAGGCATTGTTCATTATTTTGAGATGCCTTCAGCACCACAGTACGAAACCTTTATCCTAAAGCTAACCCTTTAACTACATCAAAACAACCTACCAGTACAGAAAACAGAACATAGGTTTAGACCCCTGTTGACCGCAGCCTCTTTTAATGCTGCAAGCAATAAACCGGATTCTTGACCCTTTCGATACCTAAGTCCCCAACAGAAATGCTAAAAGAATCCCAAAATTTTCAATTCAGAAGTGTGATTGACCATACAACAAAAGTCAAGATGAGACACTGGTCTCTACTGATATCAGCGTTCCTGAATTCTGTGACCTGTGCCTTAAAGGATAAAATGAGCTCTGCCACCCTAACCCTAACTCTCAGCATAGCTCCTCAGACAGGTAATGAATCTATTGCTTTTGCAAAAGACAGTAATAGGCATACCAACACCTGCCCTTTTAACACATCCCCTCCTCCTGCAAGCTCCCTCTGGAGGGCTCTTTACACAGTCAGTCTAGCAAAGATAAAAATGTCTAATTTTTTGCTCAACTAACAGATCTTGTGAAAATCTGCCCAAGGTTTTGAACAAACATAATATGGTTTGTTAGCGTTCTGGATTAAGGCTTGACTAGCAGGACTGTGGAGATGCCTCCTGGATCTTACCATGTCTGGGAGCTTTGTTTTTGTTGACTGTGTTCCTGATATTCAAAACAGAGACTATGATCAGGACATACTATTACATCTACAGAAAACAAGTAAATAAAAATCTGGATTATGCCCTGACAGTGGTAACTCAGTTCATTTTCACAAATAGCACA
The DNA here is from genome assembly GCF_031877795.1 of Strix aluco. Taxonomy (NCBI): domain Eukaryota; kingdom Metazoa; phylum Chordata; class Aves; order Strigiformes; family Strigidae; genus Strix; species Strix aluco. The sequence continues at coordinate 23,484,163 of NC_133942.1, read as the reverse complement.
AGCTCCTGAAATGGGAGTAGCAGAGCAGCGTAAGCCAGGATGGCAGGTGTTACTACAGAAGTGGCAAATCTCCACCGCTTGATCTTTAAAACAAGGTTGCATCACTTAGTTCAAAATATGAAACAGTTCAAATAAGTTTGAACTTTGGTTCAGAAATGAGAGGGTGAGTTTGTACCAGATTACCTGATTGCACTGACCTTCCTTTTCTTTGTTTGCATTGTGATAAAAAAAAATTTCACTTAGATCCTGCCCTTATCAAAACAAACGGAGCCAAGTTACATATTGCTTGTACTACTCTGTCATTTGTCAGTGAGCAAAGGCAGAAAGCAAAGCAGCAGGGTGATGTAGTGACTATAACTAATGTTGTTAAATATCACAACTTTTTTAGCAAGTCTGGCTTCTCTCTTCAGTAAACAAGAGACAGTCACTGAGCTTGGTGACAATGAAGAAAAATCTGCTTCTTTGTGGAGGTGGGTGTATTTTGCTGCCAGAATTATGGAAGATCCAGTATCAGTGAGCTATTCTGATTTAAGCTAAAAGCAATTCTCTTCTGAGAGCTGGTAAATTCCCAAGTACTAAATACCCAGGCAAAAGCTAATGTAAAGGACAGTTCAATTTCTTGCAAGGGATTATAGAGAGAAAATGGACATTTACATTTCAATCCCACAATAATATTCCCTGCAAGTCTTTGTTCTCTTAAAAATAAACCTGACAAACACTTTTTTTTCCCCCAAGGCTTCCACCAGATCTAAGCAGGCTATGATTTTTAAAGAGCACACTGAACCTCTAGAAACACTTTGCAGAAATCTGGACTACAAAATACTGTTCAGGAAAACCACAGAGCTACAAGAACTCAGACTAAAGTGTAAATGGAAAAAGATCCAGTAAAGAAAAGCTTCAACACAGACGCAAAAGGGCCAAAAGCACTGGTCATCCAAAAGGGAAAAATCCCAGTGGTCATATTACCTGCATTGTTAATTGGGTAGGGCAGTGTTAGTGCAGAAGTGAACAGGAACATCACTGTTAAGTGCCTGCCTGAACAGTTTAGCATACTTAAAATATTCAAAATCCATTTCACTTTGAATTAAGAGCATTTTTTAACCTACAGAAGGTTTCAAGGAGTGAATAATCATGGTACACTTTGCCTGCAAATAGAATTTTTTTGGCTCACACACCACATACCCTGAATCTCTGTATTTTCTCATCTGTCAATCTTTATTATAAAAATTCCCATTCAAGCTGAATAGCTGTCTTCCAAGACCTCATCTGCTCATGGCATTGATTCCCCAATTGAAGCCAGGCCTCTGCTGGAGATGTCATCTGCACACCAAAATGCAATGTCATATGCAAAGGATTATAACTTTAGATAAGAGACTGGAAGATGGTATAGATGTGTTTAAGGAACAGAAAATTTCTTTTCACATAAATGCCCCAGGCGAATGGACAGTAAGTATAGAGAGATGCAGATTCTATAAGCTAGTACACACAGAAGGACTTCAAAACAGATTTGTTTTACAAAACTACCATGGAAAATAAGCAATCTTTAAATAAAGTGCTTGGTATAACATACCTCACTGCAGGCAGAATTTAAATCTGGGCATTTAGGTTACAGGGAGAGAAAATACAAGAAAAATAAGAGATCATGAGTGATTCAGATGGAGCTACTCTTGATGTCAATTTGGATGAGGTTATCAGCAAATACATAAAGATATTTTAGTCTTGTGGAAGTTGTGGTCCTGTGCTGCCTTTCCAGTCACTAATTGTGCTAAGAAATTGTGATATTGGTTTGACTGATATTTGATATAATGATGTTCAAAGCAGTAAAAAACATTCTTAACCAATGCTGCTTAAGTAAAGACAGCATTGTCAGAGGACATGCTGCAAGGCAGCGACAACCTCTGGGTTATTTCACCTAATGAGGACCATCCCATAGCAGTAACTAGCATATAAAGGGTTGCAGCATTCTGATGTGTTGAGAGAACCATCTTGCTGGCCTTGAAATGGAAAAACTGAAGCAGTGCCCTGAACAAGCCTTAGACTGGTGAAGCGGGGGGAGAGATGGGGATTCCAAGAATTGGATTAGCTTTTACTGGAATCCTTTCATATCACCACGATAGATGTATAAGCAAAAAAACCAGAAATTGGGTAAACTCTGCCAAAAAGCATCCTGCCCTAGTAGCAATCTGCACAGTAAACTTGACACCCCTGCTTCATCATATGTTTTCCAATTCCAGTATCATTAAATAGTAATTGTTCTGCTCTACTTCCTGTTTTGAAAAATGTTTCTTTTTGCTTTGCCTTCATAACAGCCTCTTAAGTCATTTAAGTTTTAATATTCTCACAATGAATGGCTACAAGAGGGAACCTTGCTGAACTGTATAAATTTATTTCAGGACTTTGAAGATGCCATCATTTATATTAGTTCATAATTATTGTAGCTGTCACTTCCAACTGCCTCGTAATCCCTCCATGAAAAAGGGAAGTATTAAAAGGAAAATTTTCAAAAGGATTCAAAGCTCCTATTTTGGTTGCTGAATACAGCCAGCTATCACATTTAAGTGGCTAGAGAAAAAGCAGAGAGCTCTTTTAAGAGTGTGACCGTGAATGACTTGTTCTCATGGATGTCTGTGACAGAACTAAGAACAGACCATGCATCCGCACCAGTGAAAGGACCACCTTTAAAACTCAATTTACAACTCATGTAAGGCAGGGAACAGCAGTAACAGTTTGTAACATCCCAGCATTTTATCTCTGCAGGATATGGGTTCCTTATCCAAGTCCAAAAATGTCAAGCAAGGGCATGCAAATTCAGGTGAGGGAAATGCCTTAGTTTATAGAAAACAAAATATGTTATATATTCAGAGGTGGGAAAGAGAGAGGTGGGAGGTGGTAAGAAAATGACACTATAAAAGTAAGACTGAGCAAGCAAGAGATAATTCTGATAAGATAGGGAGGCAAGCGAAAGAGTAAGTACCCAGATGAGTAAGCAATCTTTCACAGCCACCTTAGTGTTCAAGTACTCTCTATATGCTGTGTGTTTTGTACGTTGTGGTGCTACAAAACAGGCTCCCTCATCTATGGTGCATGCACTTTCCTACTGAACTCCACTGTGTGCATGAAAGCGTGCATTTCTTTGCTGCACTTGACAAAACAAGGTTTTCAATAAATCTAACAAAGCAAAAAAATCAAAGAATCAAGCACAGTAACAGGAGGGAAAATGCACCATGGCTACATCATGCACTCAGTACCCCTCTGATTGCTTGGCCAGTGTTTCAGAAACATAACCAGAGCAGAAACCAGCGTACCAAAAGGTTCTTCGCTGTCATCACACTCAGGAAAGCGAGGCATCATTTGTAACTATGCTGCTTTGTAGCTGTTTTCTCCAAGCAATATTGGGCAATAAGCACACATCAGCATGGCTCATCTCCAGTGAGGGAGTGACCATCAGTCCACCCAGAGCAAGCTCTATGCCTAGTGATACATTTGCTGCTGACCTTGCTAGCAGTTTGAGCCCCGACTCCCAAGTTCAACAAAGTCAAGCTGGACTTGCTGCCAAGAAGGCTGTTTCACCTGCTTCAGTGGTGACATCTGATTGCTGGACTAACCCCACACATTTGACAGCTGCCTGCTGCTCTGTTGCTCACTCCTGCCCTCTCCACTTCTGACTCGAGATTTTGCGGCATCCCAACCTGCAGGTTTTAATAAAAAGGCAGAAAGCCCCAAAGCCCTCTTTAGTGTGCTTCCTGCAGAGCGCCCAGCTTGTCAGTGGTGGGTCTGTAACATGAAGGGGGTTCACAAGCTGCAGAGAAAGGTAAAAGATCTCCTATCACAGCTGCCCTGCAGTCAGCAGCGCAGTTGAAAACTGCAAAAGAGGACCCAGGAGTAGGACCTAAGGCCTAACGAGATGGGGGTATTTATTTGAAAGAACCTATAGACCAAAGGAAAGTGTAAGTTCAGATCACCCCAGGTATTGCTTCAAATTTCAAAGGAATTAACAGCAGTGCATGTGTAGAAACTCTCTGAATGCTGCTAGAGCATGCGATAAACCCCCCAGGAACTTCCAGAACAGGGTAATTACCTCAAAATTGGGAAACCCTGTCTTCAGCATGAAGGTCACTGACATTGTACCACTTTATTTTCTGCAGAGTCTTTTTAAGAGCCTTTAGTAAGACTAAAAAGCTGGATCACACACTCTCACATCAGTCTGTTCACACCCACCAAGACAAGAAAGAGTTGCTAAGAGCCTGCAGGGTGAAAACCTCTCTGCCAAAAGGACACTCCCCCAGAGGTGGGGGGTCCCACACGTGGGGTCCCTGCAGCTGCCCTTCCACCCTTGGGTCAGTCCATCCTTCCCTTAGCTCTCCAGTACTGCATTTAGCTGGCTACAAGTAGGTGTTCTGGGAGGTGGTTATGCAGACCAGATTTCCACCAGCTGGAAGCAGGAGTCCCCCAACCAAACTTAATTCATGACTGTATACCTCTAGAGTTTGGCATTCAGCAGTTTTGGACACAATTCTCCAGCATTCTTGTGTATTGGGTGTCCGTGTCCAGGTTTCGGTAGCGGGTAGGCTGCAGGGCTGCCTCTGGAGGGGCGGGCAGGGCTGCCCCGTGCCGGACACAGCCGGTTCCAGCCGGTTCCCCCACAGCCCCACCACAGGCCACAGCTGGGCCCCTCAGAGAAGCTGGTGGCGCCTCTGTGGAAACGTAGTTAAGAGCGGGCAAACCCCCACACAGGTGGTGAGGTGTGAGGAGAAAAGTGTGAGGAACAGCCCTGCCAGCACCCAGGTCAGAGAGGGAGGCGGGGAGGAGGAGCTCCAGGCACCAGAGCAGGGCTTCCCCTGCAGCCCCTGGAGAGCCCACGCTGGAGCAGGTGTATCCTGAGGGACTGCAGCCTGTGGAGGTTTGTTTCTCACCAACCCACTCTATTTTAATTGGCAAGAGATTAAATTAATTTTCCCAAAGTCAAGTGTGTTTTGCCTGTGAGGGTAATTCGTAAGTGATCTCCCTGTCTTTATCTCAACCCACAAGCTCTTCTATCTTATTATTGAGAAGGGGAGTGAGAGAGCAGCGGGGTGGGCAGCTGGAAGCCAGACATGTCAACTCACCACACAATGTTGAGTAATTCCAGGGGAAATAGTTAATATATTCCTGAGTGTCCCCACTCAGAAATAAAATTAATTCTAATCAGTTATTCTTGGAAAACCCAGTTCTGTCAGTGGCATTACAGCAACTGTGACCTCCCTGCATCTGTATACTTCTTGATAAAAGTAGAATATCAAGCTGAAAGAAAAGCAAAGAATCCAACTAAAAATGGTGAGAAGACAAAGGTGCAAGGAAATCCCTTGCCCTGATATTAAGGGACCTAAAAATGAATTAAATGTTCATTTTATTCTAATTGCTAATAGTGTGTTTTTTCACCAGTATCTCTAGGTGGTTTCAAATATAATCTCAGCCCTGGTTTTATGACAGAAGACTGCCCTAGTCTAGAGCAATTTTACTCTCAGAGTGACTTGGAGAACGGACATTCATTTGCAACTACAAGGCAAATTTAACTGCTAGAGACAAGCCAGCAGAAAACACCTTCTAAAGGAATAACACAATTGCAAAAACCGTATTTTTGTTCAGAAGGCAGGCTGCCTAGATAAGAGTTCTCAGACACACAACACTTCATTGGCCCCCCACCCCCCTTCTTGGATCACTGCAGATGAGAGGAGGCAATGAGGCCCCTGATCTTACAGGCCAGAAGAAGTGGAAGAGGAAGGGCTGGGGGCTGCCTTAGAGGGAAGGGCTCATTCTCCCTGCCATTGCTGAGGTGGAACGTGATGGCAACTGCTACAAAAGAGGAGCTGCTTTTGCTGCAGTAAAACTGCTCCCCACCTTGCCACTCCTTCCATCCCTTCCCTGCACAGGCAGGAAGGACTACACAAGCCAAAACAGCCAATCCTCATCTCCTCATCCCCAGGCAGACTTGGCAGGCAGCTGCAGGCTGATGAAGTAGGCAGTGGGCTGTTCTTCCAAGGCCTGGAGCCGGCTCTGCTGTTTGCCTCTTGGAAAGCAAGTGCAGACACCTGAGTGTTGGTAATTAAAATGATGCAATATGTGACATGTATCACTCAGAAATAACCTAGCAATTGGATGCTTGCACGCCGTACTGCAGATAAGCCAGTGCTGATAATACTTGAACTTTTATGTCTCTCACGGAGATATTTGCCACAATGCCTATTTTGTTCTCTGCTCTTAAATCTGTATGTTGAGTTAGTCTTATCACTGATCATGGGAATTCTGTGTGGACAGAGGGGATTTGCCAAATCCAGGAATAATGCAACTCGTGTTTGAAGATGCATTTTGCTGGGGTTTTTTCATTAATCTTGGAAGTTATGCAATAATATTAAAAACTGAGCCATCCCAAACAGCATGGTAAGCTAGACTAGACGAACAGACACCACCTGGATAATCCCCTTCACAAGCTCTTTTAAGAACTTGTCTCCGGCGCAAAGAATATTAGCTCAACATTTAAACACCATTCAGGGTTCTGACAGAAGGCAAGAAGTTCAGTGGAGCTCTCACCACAAGTTGGTTATGATAAACTGCAGTGGGAGGCACTGATGGAGACGAGAGGTCAAGCAGGTACAGCACCTGAACAGGTAGAGCTGTGCTGCGTGACGTGGGGTAGGCAGCAATTCCTTGCAATACCAGGTGTGTCTGCACAGCACAAGGTGGAGCCAAGCAGAGAAACATGACTCAATCTCTGCACAACTCATTCACAGCTATCTTAGATCCTAAAAACAACAGTCATGTTAACGTGATGCTCCTGCCTGGGCATGGCTAATCAGCTTTCCCAAATATTGTGCAACGTAGCTGCTCTGTTCCACAAGAACCACTCACACAAACAGATCTTCTCGTTCCCTTATGCTGCCTTGTTGGTTTAGGTCTGAAGCAGCTTCCAAGAAGGTCCCCTGGACTGTTTAATGTGTGCCAGGTCCCAGCCTCAGGACTGTCAGCTGGATAAACCAAACTAAAAGGCAGCCAGGACCCCAAGAGCACTTGGAGCAGAAGAGGTTGAATGGGGTTTTCTCAGTCTGAGTATGGTTAAAAGTTACATGACCCAAAAGTTACCAAAAAGTTGAAAATGATGCAATTGTGAAAAAGCATGAAAAACCTCAGATCTGCACATGAATGGACAATTCTGCATCAGAGAAGCAGGTGACTGAAGAGGTTTCTATGTGCTATATAACACGTGCTTGATTTCTGCTAGAGTAACCCACATAAAAATAGATATAAGTTCCCTCAGGTCATATTTACTAGTGTTCCCACCTCAAATAAAACACCCACAACAGGTATTTTTGGAAACAAGTTATCTGTATATATTTGGTGTCCTACTAGTACTCCACACTTAGAAATCTTGGCAATACTTCCCAGTCAAACACAGTTACAGGTCTTACCCAGAAAAATTTTGCTCATGCACATAAGGCTTACTCATGCTCTGTAGTCACATGGATTTGAATGACATATTTATGTGAGTTCAGGTTTGCAAGAAATTATCTTAAATGTGGTGATGGAGCAGTCAGTATTTTCATACCTAATTAAATTAATTTGGAAAGGTATATTTATGGATAGGATTAGACATTATTAATACAGCAGATTGGCAATGGAAGTATATCTTTTAATTATCAAGGAGCTTTTGGATAGGATTTAGTAACCTTAGAAATTCTGTACTTTGATATATCACATTCTGTCAGGGTGGTTTTTGCTTTTTCTTTGCCTAGGTTAACCAACTACAAACCATGCCTCTAGCAAAAAGTAGCCATTGAACTGATCACTCCTTAAATTTCAGTTCCTAGTCACACTTAATAACTGTCTCTCCCCAAATCCCTGCAAGGGACAGGAGAGTTTCACAGTGATACAGAGCTCACATCAATTTCTATGACACCGAGTTGGTATTGCTGGCGTTAGAAACGCTCCACTTTCAGATGGCACGCCTACAAGCCCAGAGTGCAGTTTAGGGAATATAAGATTAATTAAGGGAAATTTAGGGAACTGGGACTCTGCTTCTTGTTCAGGCACTTTTTGCTTCTTTTTTTCTGTCTTTTTAATCTGACTTCAAACACAAGTATCTGGTATTTTTAAAGACAGAGATAACAAGAAACCAAGAAAGGGGCATTACTGCAAGATGCACTCAATACTTACACTTCAGGTGTTTCCTCGAATTCTACGAAACAGATTTTGATTAATCTAGTCACATATGCACCGCTTAGATTCAGCTCTTTCCAAAAGGAAGTAAATCTAACACTACACAGTTTGCAGGCAGTCTTTAACGCATCTTATCAAGCCTGCTTATTAGAAAAAGTGAGTGATCCTTGCATAGTCCTGAGCAGCAGACAACACACTTTGGTAAGGAGAAAATGGTGGCTTTGAACTGAATTTTCTCCCTACTGGTTTACAAGAAATCATATTTTAATTATTTTAAAATATCAATTAAAGTAGAAACTAGTGAATATCTTCTAACATCATAACAGTGACTTTGCTACAAAAAGGAACAGTGAGTCAAGTGTGTCTAGGGAGCACTGGACTGTCTTCAAACAAGTTTGTTGGCAGCTTAAAGGCTTCTGAACATTCTGATGTTAATACAGCTGTATTAGCTTGTTCACATTAATAAACACATGTGTGGGAAGGTTTAACTCTCTGCATGGCAAAGTAGTTGTTTCTTTGGTTTCCAATGGGACATTGTTTTAGGCCCAGTCCTGAAAGGAGATCAAAGTTGGTGAAAGCCTCAGAGTAGGCGTTCAGTGCTTGCTGGTGGGCTGTGCTTCTAGCTGCTGTTGCAGAGAACAGGCATCTTGCACTATATTTCATCGATGTCATTCATAATCCTTTTTAACCGATTAAAATTATGGGCTGTCTGGTTTTCAAACGCGGCATCATCCAATTTGCATGGTCCAGGTCCTCTTCCGCAATGAATGATGGGCTCAGTAAGTGATATTTACCAGTCCGTCATGCCACTGCACTGCAGCTAATATGCACTGAACCTTCAGAAAAGCAGTGTGGAATTAATTCTCAAAAGCAATCAACATTCATTTGATTCTCTTCCTATTTTACCTCTGCATCTCTGACTCCAGTGATTTCACATTAGGAGAAATAGGCAAACCCTTGAGCACTCTCAGCAAACATCAAAATGTGAACTGCTGGAAATCTATGGGGAGACTGCCAAAGGCACCAAATGGCAGCCAGGAATTTAACTTTCACTGATGATCCATGATCCAGAAGTCAGCAAGCATGGAATAACTTTGCTGGCATTTTTATTTTTTAAAATCTCCCCCTGTGGCCACTTACATGTGTCTACAATTTTGCATTGTAAAACCAAATGCCATTCTAAAGCGTACACCCATATAAAGGGAGACACTGGAACACCTTACACAGACTCACCACATAGATCAAATGACTGGTTTTGCCCTCCAGCAGTCTCAAGGGCCTTCAACTACTGAAATTAAACCTTGTTCTTCAGTGCACTCAAGCCTGTAGTTTTACAGCGCTCCACAGCATTTAAGAAAACACAACTATTTAGATTCCTTAAAATACTGAGGTTTTAGAGAGACCACTTCAGAATCCACATCATAACCACTCCTTATGACAACAACAGTGTATCAGGAACACATGCAATACACAACAAAGAAACCATCACAACTCCTCTGATGTTGACATCTGCCTGAAGGATCTGTGGATCCTATGTTGTACTGAAAGTGACATTTATCTAGATAAATGTATGTCTAAGTTTTGCTTGTTTGTACACACACAGGTAATATATGCACTTACTCCCACGTAAAGACTTCCCTGTGGAACCAAAATATTATGAATACAACTGCCATTTCAATGTCAGCGGAGCCAGTTGCTTCCCTGCGACATGCAATACACTGAATCTAGTCCAAGGCATTGCCGGCAGCTCCCTGAGCAGCCCCGAGTACCTGCAGTACAGCCCCAGCACAGCCTAAGGTCTGGGAGTCACCAGGTGGTTGTGATCCAGTCCTCAGGTAACTCCCCAAGCTGGTGGCAGGGGAGACAGGCAGTGCACTCCCCTGCACAATATAGATACCAACGTTTCCCACAGAAGGGAACTTTTTAAGCAATCTGTTAGAAATAATCAGTGCTTCATTTTCATAATTTCAGAACACAGTTGAGCCTGAAAGCGCTGGCTGCCCAGCTCCAAGACTCCTGGCTCAGCAGTAACTCCAAGGGCTGCTGGGTTCCCCCTGTACCATCAGCCCAAATGAACTGATGAGGAGGAGCTCAAAGCCCCAGGAGCCATAAGAGAGCAAGAAACCACAGAGTTTGGGAATCATGGCTCCTATGCTTCCAGTTGTGTGGCGCATTGCCCAGAAGCTCTCAAAGTACCCGTGGCATATGCCAGGTCTTCGGGGGTCTCCAGAGGCATCCAGCATGTCAAGGGTATCCTAGAGCCACAGACCTCACAGCTCACCAGGAGCCATGAAATCAGGCATGAAGCCTGTCAGAACCCATCCCATGTCTTTGCAGAAAGTCACTAGAACTGATGCTTTTGCAAAATACTTTGGTATCAATGAATCTGCCTTTTCTGATGGAAAACTGTTTTGTCAGAAAGTTCCCAGCTAGCTCCAGTCTGTAGATCCCTTAGGCAGGTTAAAAATCAGTAGAGCTGCTACACTAATATCCAAAGTTCTTGTATTAAATTAATTGTCTAAATAATTTTAACTTGTGGGGAAAAAAAAAAAAAAAAAATCAGACTTCTGTTGAAACTTTCAGAAGACATAACTGCCCTGTAAACGGGGTGCTAGACTGGACCTGCATTTCATTCTCCACCTCACAATCACATTCGTGCGTTATCTGCAGCCCCGCTGTGCTCTTAACATCTTCCTTTCCTTTGTCCTGACTACAAGTTTTTTTTCTGCTTTGCTCCTGACAAGCAGCTTGTGCAATCATGTAAAGCAACAAGTTCATATCAGTAGCAACCCTGGCATTTTCTGTTTCAGAGGAGTGACCTCAGCAATATGTTTTCAGACTGACTTTGTCCTTCAGTACCAAGCAGTTGCAAGAAAATAACAGTGCCTATAAATTTAAGAGTATTTTGCATACAAAATACTCTCTTCTAAGATTCACACAGAAAATTCTCTCAGGTGTAAGGTTCTGGGATCTTTTAAGGTACACATAGAACAGGAGTCAAAAGAAGGTGTTTTTATAAAAGGAATTCCACCAATACACTATTTCATCCTAAAGGAAGCTGTTGCTCATTAAACATGAAATAGATGGTTTCCTGTTGTCACCATTGCACTGTCATTGACAATATTTTGCATTTTTTTCTATAAATGACACATTCAATGTCACAATGAGGCATTCAAACAACATTAGGTAGGAAAACTCCCCCCTAAAATGTTTGAGTGGGGAAGGACATTATCCTCCTCTTCCAGTGAAAGCCTTAGAAAAGGTCTAAGCAATATTTTCTAAGCCCTGATTTTTCCATACAAAAAATATCTAATGCTTCAAGTAACATCACAGGGTATTATTGCAAAGCTTACCTCGCAAGCCCAAGCTACATAAACTAGCTGTAAAGCTTTTAATTTGTCTAAAGAGATAATTAAGCTGGATCAAGCATAGTCAGGTGTTACAACTCAACAAAAGAGTTTGGCAATTTTCCTTTGAGAAAATAGGAACTGCACTAACTAGTATGACTTTTGTCTCAAGTGATCCAGTATGCAGTACCTACTACAGCAGTAATTAACATGGCCCACATTTTTAGAACTTCCAAACAGAATTACATTTTTAGAATTTTATTGTTATTCTGTTTTTAGAATTTTAGAACAATTTCTCCTGATTTACCTAAATTGCACACAACAAATGTTTGCCATGAACGCAAGTGCATGTACATAATTACTGATGTTTTTTTTGTATGTAACTTATTCATGCACATTACCTGAAATTTGACTTCTCTTTCCAACTTCCTGCTGAACTGAACTGGAATAGCATCATTTGTTATGCTAAAATATTCATAGTTCAAAAAGTGAGATTAGCTAGTATTTTATAGCCTCAGTCACCTCCTTCAGACAATTACTTCATGGGCAGGAAGACTAAGCTAATAAAAGCAGATCGAGTTTGAAACATACTGCAGAGTCTGAGCTACAACTCACTGAAACAAGCTGCAGAAAATTCATTTGACTCCCAGAATTTCAGGTGTGGACTCAGTAAATGACCTAGTAAAGATACTGATATACAACCATAGCTTCCTATTCCTTTTCAATTTCACATCAGCAGCTGGATACAGTTTCCTGAGGTTTATTTCAATAAAAACCTTTTTCAATCCATTGGGACACAAAAAGAACAAGGAATCTAATTGACTCCAGCAGAAGAGGATCCCAGCAGTTTCAGATACTCTGTGGTTTGAATTCAGCTGAAGTCTCCAGCAAGACCTGAATAGCCACATTCTTGCCGCCATCTGACAGAAACTTCTAGCTTGGCATACACCTACAAGTGTTGTTCCTTATTTTACAGTTCAGAATAGGCTCTATATTTACTGTAAAGAACTGACAACATACTAACTAGAACCTTTAAATTACATGCACGGTGTGCTTTACCACAGGCAGCAAAAGCTGCTTCAGAGTTCATCCTAAATTACTGGCAATTGGCACCTACAGAAAGCGACCATCTTTATATTTTTTTCTCTTCCAACCTGATAATGAATTTTGTTTCTACTTTACAATTCAAACCCTGATTTAAATATATTGGAAAGATAAGCAGTACCCATATATTACACACAGTGGTATTATACAGGTTATATATCGAAGCACCAACTAGCTCCTGTCCTTATAGCCTTAATACTTAAACTGACCAAGTATTCCAGAGAGTAAGACAAAACATGCAGCTACAACACTATTGGAAAAATAAATAAAACTCCAATCATTGTAGGTAAAGCCAGTAAAAAAAATGCGGCCAGCTGTGGTACTGCATAATGAAAGGAAAAGATTATACTGCGTTAGAAGAATTAGGCTTCTTAATGATTCTAAAATCTATACAGCAGCATAGGTCGCACAGAGCTTTCCACTGAATTTAGTGACTGGAAAATTTGATCCCCCATTTAATTTGATTTAAAGCTCTGGAACCAAAGCATTTGTGCGTGCAACTATTTCCAACCTTTTGTTTTGATCAGTTTTCAGCACTTGTTTCAACAGTACCTACTTCACAATTGCAACTCAGTCAGACTTGTAAATAAGAAGACATTTAATTAAAAATGCCAATATTAAGAGTACAGGAACAGTCCACTGAAAGTTACATTATTTGGGTCATGGGTGCCATTACAGATACCTTCCTGTTAAGCAGGTCGCATGGAGCAACTTCATGCCTGTACATGGAAAACACAAATCAGCCGCTTCTACCGATCAATGAAATGGGAGCAGATGTTTTCAAAGCAGCAGAAAACACAAAGGTGCACATAGAAATTGAGTTATCTTAGCCTAGTGAGATCTATTCCTGCACTGTATGTGTTTGTTTCCTGAGAATTTGACAGCTGTTATACTGGCCAATACACATTCACTGCTGCAGTGTCCTAGATCTGTTTTCCTGAGTGAGAATTTGACAGCTGTACAATTATTTCTAGTGCAGAACATGGAAACGCACTGATTATTGCCTTCATCTTGCTTTATGAAATTCAGTTTCAATATGATGCCACATAGCTGCTACCCTTCCACATCAGCTACTTGCTGGAACTGAAATTCGGCAAAGAAAACACAAAAGAAGATAGGCCTTAGGTTAACACACACACACGCACACACACAAAATCTTGTTAATTATCTGAAAGACTTGTTTTTTCCATCCAGGCAGAATGAGCTCAAGATGAGCTGTTTTTCTGGAAATGAAGCTGATGTAACCTCAGTCTAGTGGATTTCTCAGTGGTCTTAACGTTCCAATTAATTTTCCAATTCCTCACTGGTAATGCCCCTCAGACTGTTTGACCAAGAAATGCCCCTTTCCTACTCCCCATGAATTGCTTTGCACCAATTCTTGGAACAACTACCAAAGTATCTCTCTAAATCTCGCACTCCTTCACCTCTCCTCCTTCCATCCATTCTCCTCCATTTTCTTAATTTTTTTTTTATTTTTTTTTTTTTAAAAATGGGGGAGAAGATTTGTGTATTGTTTTGTTATTAGTTTTCTGTCCTTTGCAGTGACTACTGTCTTCGTCCCTGCCACCCCCTTGGAGCCTTCCTCTCACGCCGACTCAAGAGGAGCTGCATGTTGCAACTGGTGAAACTCTGGTGTGGTTAATGGCTGTGCCAAGGGCTCTGGAGAGAAGAATAGAAGCTGAGACTGGCAGGAAGAGGGAAGCTGGCTGATTTTCAAGAAGCTGACTACCATTTTATTCATAACAAAGAAGAATTGATTAGAGAGTAATCGCCAGCTATGTGGCTTTTCCCAGGTCCAAAACCCCACACAAAAAATAGAACTGCATATTTGCATAGTGTTTCTAATCCAGAGGTCTCATAATGAATACCATCACCCCTTCACTTAGGAGGAGAATCAAGTCACAGAAAGGTTAGATGATTTTCCCATACAGTAAGGGAAGGGCAGAGCCCTGGCTGAGATCATCTGGTTCCCAGTGTCACAGTGACCCCACAAGGTCCCTACAGGGCTCCTCTGCTCATGACAGCTCAGAACAAAAACCTCTGTAGCAGAACCATGGTAGCACGGAGCTCCAGCACAAGCTGAGTGTCTTAGCCATCACCCCACTTCTTGGTGAGGCTGGCAGCCCTTCCTAACGGGCAGCCTATGACAGAGCACTGAAAGGCACGAGCCAGCTCAGACACCAGCAGCGCAAATCACCAGTGAAGAAGGCAAAGCTAGCCAGGCTCCTCGCCACACCAACTGCAGCATCCCAGCCGGGCTGCACCTCTTCAGTCTGAAATTTCCAGGGAACACACACCTAAGCACTGCACTGCTGGGGTGACACTGCTGCCCACATGTCAACTAACCAGTTTCAGGCCCATTCTGGTGAACACACTGGCTGTGATATGGAGGTTTCCTAGATTTCCTGTCAGTAAAAGATAAACTGCAACAAACAAACAGATTTCCCAACTCACCAGGGTGACTCTTTTCTAAAGGATTATTCAGGAACTGTCATCAATTTACTGCCTGCCTCTATCTGTCTTAAATTGTGCATGATTACTTTGTTTAGTTTTGCTGACATTTGTGTTTTGTTTAAGGGTCTCTTTGTGCAATCTTTTGTGTCTGCTTTAAATAAACACTCTTCCTGTGCTTGTAGCAGCATGCTTGGGTTCAGCAAGATGTCTATCACTTAATAACCAAATGAAAAGTTTAATCACCCAAAAGCTAGCTTTCAACATGCAGTTAACAAAACAGAAAAGCTAAGGGTGTTCCATATGCATTTTTCTCTCTATTTCTTCTGTTATCACATTTGCTAGTCCAAGCAAGTTCAGTGTTGTGTACTTAGTCCTGTAAATATCAGCTTAGCATGTGGAAACAGGCAGCACTTATTCTTCTTTGCAGTCAGAATCAGTCCAATAAAGAAAAACAATTACTCATTGCAGTCCTTCAAAAACCTGTTTTGTTTTTTGTTACTAATCGCTGAGATTGTATGAAACAGAAAGAATATACACTAATGGCTTGCTGAGCACATCAACTGCAGAAAATTGGGCAAGCATATCTGAGCAAAACATGACATGGAAACCAAACAGGAAAAATACAAGTCATGCCAAGGTGTCATTTTTACAAAGTGACTTTTTTAAAAAACCAGAGAGACAAGTTAATGTCCCAATATGGGACAATAAAGCTATGTTAAAAACACTTGCCATTAACAGCCATCTGCTCTCTGCAATTTGGGGGTAATTTTTATGTACAGCTGACAGCTTTGCATCATCTTTCCTCCTTCGTGAAGGATTGTCTCTGCCTCTAGTGTACAAAGCCTCTGAGAAGCAGGATCTGTCCATTACATTGTGGCTCTCAATAAGCTTGTGCTGCTAATAAATATGTAGCATTCTGGACTGGATTTCCAAAGACAAATCAAACGTAAGATTTGGAAAAAATATATATGTGTATATATATTCTAATAATATTCCAGTTCTCTCTAATAATATTCTGCTCATGTCAGCATTGCCTGTAAAAATCAAGAGGCAAAGTGTGCTCACTGCCCTTGACATATTGTGATGGTAAGAAAAATCAAGACTGCTTTCTCACTGTTCCCTGAGTACGAGGATAGATCTCTGCTTAAGCCTATCTTTCTTGATCAGAATGTCTCTGGTGTCCTTACACCTTTTCCTCCTGTTTCAACTTGTCTCTTCAGAATATTTAGTAAATACAATTCATATTCACACCTAAAGTAAAGCTACCTTCTTTTGTTTTGTTGTGTGTTAGAAGTCTTAAAACACACACGCACAACAAACGGCAGGGTCACACTTCCCTCATTTGCAATCCTTGCAAAGAACACTTATGCAAGAAAAGTGCAGTGAAAACTAAAATTCTATTAACATTCAAATCACGCTCTGACTACCATTTCCATTCCTTGGATCTGATATAATTTTAATATACATTAGGAATAAGACCAGGAAAAAAGAAACTGGAGCAGCTAAAAGTGATTTGTCTATTGCCATGTAGTGCTTCCTTCGATACACAAGAGATGGTGGTCAGATTCTTCCACAAAATCAAGATCAACCCCATAACTGTATCCCACAAACCAACCGCCCTCTAAACACTAGGCACATTTATAGAGTGTCCAACCATGGACCACACAAATCAGTAAAAACCTCTTTGCTACAGTCACGAGCTGTTGATGGAGCTACACTCAACTTGATCCTATTCCATGTTTCAAACATCCCAAAGTTGAGGGGTTGGTTTTCATGCACTTGAACAAAAAAGGACAATTTTCTCAAGTATCATTCAAAGTCAAGTTATAAGCATCTTCAGCTACCAAAGACAAGCCTTGAGTACTGGTTCATCTAGACCCACTTAAAATGAAGCTAACCCAGTGCCTTTCCCTGTCAAAGAAAACACATCTTCTTAAATAAGTCCCTTGAGTAGGAATTTAGACTTGTATGTAGGTCTAGGTCTATTTTTGAACTGAATTTTCTTCAGCTTGTAGCAATCTACAAAATGCAATCCACATCATCATGTTGGCTTTGTTTCATGCCCTCAACTTCCTCACACTTGGGTCTGATCCAAGCCCAGAAGTATAACAATGGAAAGACGTGCAATTTTGACTTGAATCAGCTCCAGATCAGTATCGGGATCTAGTATTTTTCTTCTGTGTCATACCTGAACCTTGGTGCAGATGACCTAAGAGGAGGTTTCAGGAGATAATTCTCCATGCAAACTTGGATCCTGGTGTTCAACAACTGTGAAGCAGACACAGTATTACTGCCTGTCCCATCACTGAGAAGATAAATAGCTTACCTACAGCACACACCTTAGACCTGAGCCTTTCTTCAGGTAGGTTTTTTGTTTCACTGTAACAACAGCCGTTCCTGTGGTTCAATCCGTGACTCATCTCACCTCTGTACTGCATTGCAAAAGTACTGCAAACGCATCTGAATTGTGACGACACCACTGCATAAGGTCCCCTTTATGAATATTTTACCTTCCTAACTCTACATTCTGCTTATAAGAATCAGCCTTACCAAGATTCAATCATTTCAGGTAGGCCCTTATTCCCTTACCCCTTTGCTAAGGGTTCTGCAGTAGCTGGTTTCATAGGGTGAGATTATCATTACATCCCTGCCTCTCAGCATGACATTCTGCAGCTCCCAAGTGCTCCTAAGCCACATCCATCATTTAGTCTCCATGCTGGGTTTCCTGAGCTCCTGCACTGTACATGATCACAGGATTCCCAGCACCCCTGCATTCACTCTGAAGTCTAGCACTGTTTTCCTCGTACGGCTGAGCCCCACATGAATTCCAGTTGATGGAACTGAGCACCATTACAGTAATTGCTCCGTGCTCTCACACGGCAGGCACTGTTATGCCTTTTTCTATTTAAGAATTGCAGGTGGTTTCAGCCCTGGTGCTTCCCCCCACCTAATCACCAGTATAACACTGGCCTCTGTTGGGCTGATCCCATAGTCAGTGCTCACCTCCTTACCAATGGGCTGAATGCTAATTACCTCTGACTCCTCTGAATCTCACCTCTGTATTGTTGTGCTTGGGGTATCTACCACAGGTATTAAAGCTAAATGGCATAATTGATGTTTCATTTTTTTTCTCTCTCCTCCCCAACTCTAATTTCTTCAAATAGCTACTGAACTTACTTTAAGACCACCTTTCTCCATCTCATTTCCCTGCCTATCTTGTCTTTCCTAAATGTTATAGCTTACTTCCTATAGTTTTGTTTCCTTTGAAACATTTTCATTCAGAACAAAAGGAAATTTGTGCTTTCCATGTCTGTAGGCATAAAATAAATAAGAATCATGCATGTGTTTCACATCAGCCTGCTATGAATATTTATTTAGTCATCCATTCTAGCAACCCATATACCTTACTTCCTTTGGTGTCTTATTAACTATCCACTAGAACTGAAGGACTCACTACTTTTCACTGATGAAAATTACGTATTGTGTTTTAGTGTACCATTCAGTTCCTGTCTCCCACTCAAATCAGAAACATCAGAAACTATTTTTTACCAGATTTGCAGCACACGGAAAATTTCAAATGTCTTTGGCAAAGCCCAAGACGAGGAGTACAGCTGGTACAGGCAAACCATTTAGATTTTGCAAAAAGCTTATCAGCTAAGCTGTGATTCTGCAGACTAAAACAGAACTGAAGTCCATTGAACCTAAACAGAATACTCTCTGCAGTTTCAGATAACTGACTCCTATTTGGCCCTTTTCTAGGTAGAATTATAAGCGTATGGATAACTGAATTGGGTTAAAAAACTAACCTCAACCCACGTCTTCCCCAGAATTAATCTCAGAGTTTACATGTCTTTTTCCTGAGATTTTCTTACTGTTCTCATCAGCTTCTTCCTGTGGGGCCTGCAAACACACTTCAGGAAAAAAGCTTGCCAGGATATAAGAGAAATCTCACGAGAAATTCTGTTGTTGGTTCATTTCCAGGAAAATTCTGCAGACTCAAGACATACAAGTAAATTTCTCCAAACTGGGGAGACAATACCTGTGATATCTCCAACAGCAACAGTGATCACTTCCTGAAAGTTGCTCTTAATCATCTCATTTCTCAGACCCTGCCTGGATGTGAAAATGTCATTTCCAGTCTGAGCAGCGCAGTCATAACCAAAACTTAATCTAAAATAATGAATTTGTTTTGAGTTCTACAGAGGGCTGCAGATAGCTTGCTTGGAATTTAAAGAAAATTAGAGGAAGAAAAGCCTTTACTGTTCCTCCTTCCCTTATTTTCTTGGGCATAAGACCCAGGTGTTTGCGAGTATAGAAGAAACTGGTTGTTCTGCTTGGGCTCAAGTCCGTGGTTCCATGAACATTTCTTTAGCAACCCCATTAACCTAATTAGCTGCTGTGCTAGGAAGAAGGCATGTCTCCTGAGACAGTGTATGGGGACAAACAAGGGTCTCAGAAGAACCACCACACTAAACAGGGAGCACTTCAGCATACTGCACCAGAAACTCCATAGTACTAGCAAAAAGGAAATGGAGAGGACAGGAAGGCACCTGAAATCCAGGAAAGTTTTCCTCAGGACTGACAGTGAAGTTAAATCTCTGTCTGCTTGTGATCCGCAGTTTAGAATGCTCTTGCAACACTAGAATGCCATTTTCCATCTCAACAAGACCTATCTAAAAAAAAGAAAAAAAGGCCACCAACATTAAAATGGGTCATTACATAAAATCCCCAAGTAGTAACCACAACTCAAGTTTCCCTAGTCCTAATACCAAGACACTATCTGTCCCCTCATGCTCTGTTACTTTGCCTAACAAATTAGACCATACACAGATATTCTTCTCTGGATCTAGCTGCACCAGGGGTGAGGTTACTGCTCGCAGCTGCTGTTACTGCCCTCCCCACTATCACCACCTTGGTTCAGCTAACATTGCAGATGATACCCGAGACCAATTAGAAAATACTCCCACAAACAGCTCTCTTATGCTGATCAAGAACTCGACCGAGTTCCTTAGTGCACAGACAGCATGCTCAACAGAGAGCCCAGCACTCTGCACACTACACGTGCTACAAACATCAGCCAAAGTAGGCTGCTCAGGGGACACAGATGGAGGGATTCCACCGTCTGCTCCTGATCACATTTGGATAAATCCTAGGCAGTGGACTGCTCTGATTTGGAGCTTTCTAGATGTTTACAGTGCATTTCAAGAAGCTCAGGAATGTCAATTCTAAAAACATATGCAGGGAACTGAGGCAGCTCTAGAGCCAGGTGGCAACTGAGCTGGATTAGAGTTTTTTCTTTTTATTTAAATCCAACTTTAGGCACTGACACCTGTTATAACATCTAGTTCCAAATCACACACCTTATCTGCTGTACTTGGGTAAGGTGAGAGAAATGCTTCCTTGATCAGTATTCTTAAGCTATTTACATAAAATACACGCTAAATAATTCAGGAGACTGCTTTGTAAAAGATAAAGTCTTTAAAACCAAGAAAGGCTAGAAATAGAATTAATGGAAAACACTCCAGAGCCTCCTAGTTCTGCTGCTGTTGAGCCTCAAGTACTCTTTTTTAATTATTACTATTCAAAGAAGAAAGGGATTTTCATTTCTGAGACAGGTATTAATCTTTTAGAACACATCCGTTGGACACACACACCTCAGTACACCGTTAGGCAAACAAGGTCAACTTTTTCTATCTATGAAGCTTTTTCCTTGCCTTTAGTTGGTGATTTTTGCCCAGTTGCTAGCCCTAAGTGTAATCCAGCATTTTACTTTCAGCATTCCCACTCAGAGTAAAATTAACATCTGACCTAATGTCCACTGAAGGCACAAGAAAGAGATCCTCCAGTTTCAGTGGGGTGGAGGACCAGGCAGATAGCAAAGTGCTGTGCAGCCATTTGCTGACTAAATCCTAATCCTAGCAGTTTGAAATACAGTTTACTTTGGGGGTTAATTTTATACTGAATTATAGAAGGTTAAACCCTTGACACAATCAAAGAAAGGCAGGCTATCCAGATCAACCAAATCACACAAAAGTTCTGATTTATGAACAGCAAACTAGTGTGGTCAAAGAGTTTACTTAATAAAGACAAAGATGCCAGCCTGTCACACTCTTAACTTGTTTAAAATGACTTCTTCTTGTTTTATAGTGGAATAACTATTGAGTTCACCAGGTCAGATAACTATATGAAGTTGCCGATCTAACCCTAACTACTTTAGCCCACAGTCACAAACACACAGGTTCAGCAACTTAAAGCAGTTTGTGTGCAATTCCTGGTGAGAAATTCATCACAGCTTCACAGGCCCCCTGCTCTCGGGTGTCTGTTTGTAACCTGGATCTTTGCAAAGTGTAGTAATCACATTTCAACAATAAAACTTCTAGAGGTAATTTGATTTTACGCTGCCAGCCAGCACTTCATTGCTAATACTTATGATGCATTACGTATTTGTCTGAGAACATTAGCACTCAGATAATTAACTCTTCTGCTGGGTGTCCGGTTTATGCTCTTCACTGAAAACACACTGCTCCCAGAGAGACATGCCTCGCATATAAGCAAATCTAATCCCTAAATCTCTTATGTGGTCAGTAAATTAAAATCTAGGTTGTAGCAGTTAAATGAATTCCCTTTTCCCTTTTTTTTTCCCCCCTTCTTTTTTTGGCACTTTCTAGCAAAACAGTTCACATACAATCACTCAATGGCTGGAAAGTAGGCTTGGCAGAAGGAGCCAAGGCTCAGCATGGCTCCAGTCAAGACAAATGGCTGAATTATTGTGACGTTAGTAAACAGGTAATTAGTTTTGCATGTCATTGTTCACCACCTCAAGCTCATTACCAAAGTCTTACAACACTCTCTTTAAAAATTCAGACCTGTTTGACCTGCTACCAGCTATAGTGCGTTTCAAGCACTCACGGATAAAGTGCAATCTTGTCAAACTGAAGACACCTGCTCCCAGCAGGAACACTACTTATGAACTGCCAAGTCTTTTGTTACAGTACCTTGAGATGCAATGATCTTTCCATCTGGAATAACCAGCATCAACTTGGCTGCAACCACTGTAAAGCAATCTTTGAATATTTATTACATGAAGTGCATACAGGTATAAAAGCAGGATGTACACAGAGCAAAAAGGGAGAAGACTACTCACAATAACTTTTGCTGTTTGCCACACAAGCTCTTGAAATTAATTTTCTTTGGAAACTGTCTCCTGACAACAACTTTCAGTTCTTTTTCTCTACCATCAGGTCTGTCAGAGTGAAGCTCACCCCTGTATATAACTTGTTTCACAGATGACAAAATTAACTCAACATTATCTCCTCTTTCTGTAACTCCTGTGCTCGAAATTTCATCAACTGCTGCTGATCTAGGGTGGGTAATTCATGCTGTGCATTAATCAAGCTCTGTCCTTGTCTTTCCCCCAAAGTCTCTGTTGCAGCCCAGTGCCATACCCAGTGTGGCACACTGCTTTAGGCTCCACTCTGCCAATGGTGTTTAAAGCTGCTCCTCTGCAAAGCTTGTGAAGAAGGGAACTGCTGAACTATTTCTCTTTGCTTAGGTTTTTGCTTGATCTCATTTCTTCAGCTATTCATTGTGCTGGATAGTGGACTGTGTTCCTCAGTTTACTTCTGATTAACAGCCATGTTTAATCTGTTTTGTTCCAAGAAAAGCACTAGCAGTAGATAATTTTTACTTTCCTGTCTTTCTTTTGTGAGGGTACAAGTGGTAATTTAAGCTAATCATGTTTTAGTATTGTGGTCATTAAAAATCCAGTAAAAGCACAGTCTAGGGCTTGGGTGAAGGTATCGTAGAATTTTGGTTTATTTCCAGCATTTTCTTTGCTTCAGCACCTTCCACAAGAGCAATGAGAAGCCTCCTCAGACTTCCACAGGCAGTTTAATTCAACAACACCTTCCTTGCTCTCTTCTCTGCCCTTAAGAGACCTCAATGAGCAAAGTCCATTCTGCAGCACTTGATCATATATATGCAAATGTTGCATTTAGAATTTGGAGCCCACTGTGAGCCTATTTTTCTTGAGCTGTTATTTTAAAATGCACTTTAAATCAATTTTGCGGTAAACATGGGGTATGTTTCAGTAACAACCATTTTTCTCCTGATTAGTAAATTACTGTTGTTTCCAATGTTTCATTCTAACTACTACTTGCTCAGAGTCACAGGAAAACAGAGCACTTAGTCAAGACAAACTTCCCTTTATTTCCATCTCAGCAAAGCAAGGTCTAGATTACTTTTGGAAAAACAGTTTTCAGCTGACAAAGTGAAAAATGTTGCATAACAGCAAACTTATAACATGGTAAGAAAGTTTTAATAGAAGGATTACCACTTTCTGTTGTAACTATTTTAAAAGTCCTTTAAGACTTTCTGCTAAGAACAGATGATTATATTTGCTGTATTTATGTAATTTCTATTGGCTGGCTGTGTAATAATTTATGAAAGTTGTGACAGCACAGTGCTTTAATACAGATTAAACTACATTGAGATGGGAAAATACAGCAAAATGCCACTGTGCTACACAGAATACCAATCCCAGAATCATCTACAATTTTAAAACAATTGAGTTTAAAAATATAAATTGTGTTTTCCCAACCATTGGACAATCTCTCTCAAGCACATGGTTTTCTGTGTGGGTATCTATCTCTTTACATGATGTTATCTGTATTTCAGACCCCCATTATGCAGGCTTCGGAAGACGCAAGTCATTCATATCATCTGCATCCAGAGACAATACATATCCTTAATGTTATATCATTGTGCATTCAGCATGGGCCATGTGTCTTAAAACTGTTATCAGTGCTATTTGTATGCATTTCTATTTGTAAAGCTGGGCAATCCTAATGCAAGTCTTAGAGGAAGATGAAGGTTTTAACTTTCTAGTTCATGGCAGAACTGTCCAAAACAACTTCAAACAGCTCATAGAGAATGACCGTGATTGTATCAGGGTACTGCAGTGTGAAAAAAGTGAGGTCTGTCCTATTGGCTAGCTAGATCACATCTCTTTTCAGTGACGCTGCTCTCATCTACAAGCCTGATAGATACTGGAAATAGGTTTCTCAGAGGATTTGTCTTTAGGACACTAAATGGAGAATAAGATTTTACGTTGGTTTGAGGCTGATCAAGAATTCTGATGTCCAGGAGATCAGCGAGCAGATCAGTGAATTGATCAGGAGTAAAACATAAATGCAGATGATGACAAATATTTCATATTTATATACCTGTGGGTGCACACGAAAATGTACATGCGAGCACACAAACCCCGTAGATCTGCCTTTTGCATTGGCAAAGTCTCCATTTTAATTAACATCAACTATAATCGTATGGTAAACTAGGCATAATAACAGTAATTAAGACCTTGGCCTCTTAAAACACAGACACACACACACAAAGGCAAAATCCAATTTGGAGAAATATATGGAGCATTCAAAGGTGGGTATTGAGATTCTATCTAGGATACCTAAATAAACAGGCGAATCAACCCTATTTAACAATGAAAGTGTTTTTCTTGAGATCTCAAGAGGATTTCCAATTATTCACAAATGGCTAACCGTGCGCTCCTTTCCCAGAATTATAAACGAGTCACCAGAAAATAGCAAGTTTGACAAAATTGTCCAACAGGCCATTAACTGTACAACTGTGCTAAATAGCCAGAGACAAGTCTAAATCTGCCAGAACCAGTGTCTCTCGAGTCTGCCAAGGGGATAGATACTTCAGCTGCAGAAATACCCATTTGCAGCTTGCCACCATCTGGACCTCGCGAACTAAGCACTGAAGTGATGGGCAGGCACATTCCAGCTCAGGAGTGGCTCTCTAGCTCTTCGCAAGATCTTTGCAGTTAAAGATGGTCATACTGAAAGGCAGTCGGGCTGGCTTGATTGAGGTAGATATTTGTATTCACAAAAAATTATTTTATTACCTGTATTCCTTCAAAGTCTATTTGGTATGTAACTCTAAAGATTAACTAAACATACTGACAGTTTAGTTGTTTTCTGTTAAATATTCTAAAGCCCAACAACTGGGATTTTTCATGTGTACAGCACCTTACAAATAAATTCACCTCACCTCATCTGATTTTACGGAGTTCCTTCACCCAAATTACACAACATACACACCCAAAGAGATAATCTGGAGAGAGGCCTGTGAACAGATATGAGCTTCAACTGGGCTCATGAGGAAGACCTGAATGCAGTGAGCATGGACATGACACAGCAGGGCAGCAAATTTTTACTCAGATTTCAAAAAACCCAGCACACCCATTGATGCTGTAACTCATAAAACTGATCAGAATAGGTCTAGTCTGCAACATTTTCCAGCCAGTAAACAAACTGAGCATATCTTTTTAAAGAAAAAATTTCATAACTCCACTGAAGCTTTTCAAAAAAACATAACAAATTGGTCAAGTAGTCTCTACCTCTTATAGCATTTGTTTCCTACAAGCGAGGAAGGGGAAAAAAAACCCCACAACCTTGATTTTTTTGAATAAAATTTAATACTGCATGCTTTGAGTTAAAGCAATATGTTAGAGTGAAAAAAGGGGACACAATGGCTACAGCCTGTATTAAGAAATATTATTAAAAAGGAATTTTTACAAAAAAACCCATGTTTTGGATATTTTTAGCAATGTATTTGTTTGCTTTACTACTACAAAGACAGGATCATGAGGCCATGCTTATCTACTTTTTGTACTAGCTGAATACAAACACTCCTCTAGATCAGTGTTACACCCTTCAAGCACAGAGTTCTCTGAAGCTTATCCTTTTTATAATACCCCTAGAGAAAACTAACAGAGTATTGTTTTGAGGTTATGTTGCAGCAACAGGACACACTCTGACTTGTGAGTCTGCAAATTGTTTTTTGTTCGTCTAATGTAAGATGATTCATAATCAATTATGGTTCTCATATCAAAGGCTCCCGGTTGTCTTCAAAACATCAGAGAAGGAGCCATTACCATCAGTAGCAGGCATGGGTAGAGTTCTTTATAAGTCTTATGAAATCAACCTATTTCTACTTGTTACCTCCTGAAAAAGCAGTGTTCAGCCTCCTTTGAGGCTCATGCTTGATCCTGACACCAATGAAACAAGAAGAAATCCTTCAGGTACACCTGAAGTTTCTTCTCAAGCCATCAGACAAGTCCTACATAGTCTCTCTAGAGTTGAATTCTATTACTTCCATCACTTATCTCTGCTCTGGAGGAGGCATACATATAAGTGTGGGTCAGGCTTGCAAATTCAGGTTATTAGCTACAGGAATATCATCCCTGGTTTACTTCCTTGAGCACTCCAGGTCTTAAGAATTGCCTTTAGAGTTCTGGGGATGTTTCTGCATTTGCATTCACTTATTTACAAACTTGGGCTATTGAGCATTCTTTAATCACCTATATTCCTTAACCACTTCTCTGATGATGCCTTTCTACTCACTAACAAAATCTTAGATTGATAAAGTTTAAGAACCAAGTTCCAGATAAATCCACAGGACTTCAAACTTTTGGAAGTGGGCCATGGCCTTAAGAAGGGCTAAGCACAAGATCCTACACCAGATGATAGACACTCACACAATGGCTAGTATATGTAGATTAATTCTTTTCCTGACTTTAAGCATTTCTTTATTTATGGGCAAATGCTAAGCAGTGATTGAGAGGAACGGATACTGCCCTTTAGGGCCCTTTGGCCTTCCTCTAAAGACATATTATCAATTTCTTTAATTATCGCAGTGACAGAAAAACTTGGTGAAATATTTAAAAGGGGGAGGGAAGAAAACACATGTTTATGTTCATTTAGGACCACCTGAAAACAGATTATTCTAAAGATGGAAAGAGAATCATTGGACATTTAAATAATTAATTTCAGCAAATCCATTAAATGGGAACCAGTGTAACATTTTAACTGATTCAGCACAACCAGTTTTCACTGATCAGCTTCTAAATTGCTATTTCTAAATTGCCACTTGCAGGAATTTTAGCATAGCAGAGTGTAAAATCACTAGTCAGTCATGTGCCCCGTGTAC
The DNA here is from genome assembly GCF_031877795.1 of Strix aluco. Classification (NCBI taxonomy): domain Eukaryota; kingdom Metazoa; phylum Chordata; class Aves; order Strigiformes; family Strigidae; genus Strix; species Strix aluco. The sequence goes on along the minus strand of NC_133942.1, from coordinate 23,457,059 downwards.
AAGACAAAGAGCTAAGATACAAACAGTCTGGTGACAGCCTGGCTATGATAATTAGATAAAAATCATGCAAATGAACAGAGAACTTCTATCATTTCCATCTCTGCGAGCAGCTTCACTGTTTATAAATATTAAACCTTGGACATTTTTTCAAATAGTAGATCTACAGCAAATCTTCTGACATATTGTTGAGCACTATTAGGTTTCTGTAGTTGAAAAGCAGAAAGCATAATTTCTCAAGCTTCATTGTTTTGCTTAGAAGATAAGAAAATTAGAAGCAATAGTCTGGTTAAGACTGCTCTTATCACAGCAACAAGGCAGGATGAGAAGCAGCTTTTGCTGGTTCAGATGAGCTGCATCAATTCTCTGCTGCAGAGAGCATAAAGAGTCAAAACCAGGCAGTTGCACAAGGTCAAAAGTAAAAGAAGCAACTTAAAAACTAGTCAACATTTCTTCATGCTTTTTTTTTTTTTGGTGAAGTATATTTGTAAAGCATCTATTTTTATTTTTTTAAATGTAAGTGATACCAGACATGTACTGCAATCTCAGCCCAGTCAAGCTGAGTAAGGTTAAAGAAGGGAGCACCTTCCAAAGACATTGCTGCTGTTAAGTGCTCCACACAATCTGGTAAGCAGCACTGTTTTGTCAACGATGTAACAGTTTAAAATGCATGGGTTTTGTGATGTTATGCTGACAAACAGGCAGTTGTGATTCTTCTATATGAAACATTATTTAACCTGCATTCCAGCAAATTGCTTGTCCCCGGAGTTGCAATTTTTCACACAAGCCATAAAGGCATTTCTAAGCCTTTAAGTTCAGACCCCAATTCACAGGGTACATTGTATGGGAAAAGAAGCTACACCTCCCAGTTTCCTGCCAGGTCCCAGCTGACAATTACTTTCTCTCTGACTACATTCTTCCAGTATTTTGAGTTTAACATTGTGTTTTTCCATTTTGATTTCTATCGCATGTTTTGTTTCACTGTGTTCTGCCAAACAGTGCCCTAACTTGACAGAGCTGGTATAATCTATATATAGTTTGCATATTGATTCCTGTAGTACTTTGAGATCCTTCAGATAGAAGGTTATCACAATATAAGGTTCCTTCATCTGTCATTTAAGGTAACCTTTAAAAGATACAGAGTTCAGTCCAGATGTTTATCCAAACTGTTCTAAGTCTTTGATGTCTGGAAATCCAGAATGAACAGGTTTTTTGAGTGACTTTCAGTACCACTTAATACCAATTCAGATAAACTACCATATCATCCTGTCACTGTAATCACATGGGATGCTAATAACACCTACCATTTCTGCAGAACTTTAGAAAAATGAATCACCACAACAGTCCTTTGCAGTATTATCCCCATTTTATTATTGAGGAAACAGGGTGTCTGATATTATGTTATACCATTAAGTGACCTGCTCTTTCAATCTAAAAAGAATAGAAATGAAAGATGCAGAAACTGTGACTGTAACTTTCTGTGAGAGACACACTTTCCCAGCTTTTGTTTGGTGAAATGCTGTTTAAATATTTAGATCCCACAAATTCTTTTACCATCATAGCACATTGTTAAAAAAAGCAGGCCTCTGAATAATCAAACACTGTGTTTTGACTCTGCTGTGACTTAGCAGCAATATTTCAATTTGTTGCAATTTTGACCATGGTAGAAGAGTCAGCTGAATGCAAAAATAAAGACACATGCCACTGTTCATTATTTTCTCACGCAGCCTGGAATGTGCGATCCCATCATTTAGGTAAGGCACCAACTTCTTGAAAATTCTTGACATCCGATCAATTCTCCAAAGAAAAATAGCAATGTATGTATTCACTATGTATGTATCACAGACTGTAACACAGCCCATTATTTAATCTATGAAAATCCTTCCTAGTTCCTGGTTTCCATGAAAGGTTAGTGGTGTTGGAAAACTTGAGGGTAGTTTTTGTTTTGATGGGTTGTTTTTCGGGGTTTTGTGTTCTTTGAAAAATCCCAGCCTTCATGACAAACACCACAGGTACTAAAAAACCTTGGGGAAAGCATTGTATGAAAAAATGGGTTTGTATCTCTATCAGAAATCTTAAGGACCTAAGATCACAGAAGCCAGAAAGAACAAACCAAAAAAGCATTCAGCACCATCTTGGACTCACTTCCAACTGAACATTTGTGTGTCATATAAACCTAACTATATACAACCCCCCAAAAAAGTTTCTACAGTAAAATAGTCTCTGCAGAATTAATTGAGTGCCAGTTTGGCCCTGCTTCACATTCACCACAGTCATCTAAGGAGAAATTGTTGAAGAAGAATCTGCCACAACTGTGACTCCCAGGAGTCACAGCCTGGGACTTACCCCAAAAAATTTCAGTACTGGTTTCATGTTAACTACATTCTAAATTGTGAAAGATGCAAGTCTTTCCCCATCAACAAAGCATGACTTCCTGTCAAATGCTAATGGAACCATCGTGGTTCCATGCTTATTGTTGTGAAGTTGGGATTTTCTGGTAGAACACTCTTCAGTCAAGACCATTTTGAGATTTTACCTTCTGGAAGAAAACAATTCACAAGAAACGGGTCTCCACACCCCAGTCCTGCCCTCTGCAGCACACTGGAGAAGCACCAAGAGGGGCTTTCATTGTAGAGTTCTGTAGCCAGACAGACAAATTACTGTCATGTATTATACACCTAAGTGAAAACAAACTGCACATTCATCTGTATTTTATCAAGAAATTATAATTCAAAATTAATTCACATGACAGTTGGTCTATAACAATAACTAGATTACTGAATATTGTATCACACCGTGTTCAAAAAAGCACTAAGTATAATTAAGAAGCAAATAATAGGAGGTCTTCCACAAGATGCTTCTATTTCAAATATATTCACCATTTTTGTAGTAGCAACTCTGAGACCAAAACACAGTGAAAGTGGGGTAACCTCAGCTTCATCAAAGGGTCCAGCCCATCTCCACATCTCAATAATTATAGCAAGAATAATGTTTTTTCCCCTTTAACTTGAAGTAGCAGAAGACAGGTCTTATCAAAATTAGGCACTCCCACACTAAAACCTGTGTTTTGTGCATTCCCTTTGTACGTGCAGAGATGTTGCTATGCATAATTAGCAAAGAAAGCTTAGGTGAATTCTAGACATCAAAAGAGAAGAAGAAAAGTCAAAAGTGGCTAGATGGGCAAGACAGAACTTGATAGCTTCATTGGCAGGATTACATGATACAGTGGCCTATGACAGCAAAGGACTATACTCCATCAAGGCATCTGGTCTAGTCATTCCTATTTTACATCCCTGTGATAACACACTGATGCTGAGAGTACAACAAATTACGTAAGGCGACTGAAAACAGCTGGGAGGGGAAGACTATACAGGACACCTAAGTATCATTCTCCCCAAACCTTTATTCTTTTCATCACCAAACAGTTGCATCTTTTGCTCTCTACTCAGTGTGTGTGATACAAAAGAACTAGACATGAACAGTGATGTTCAAGTAGCCACAGCTAATAACTATATTCACCCTGCAAGACTTACCCTGCATGCACACATACTGCTGTTCCAGGAGGGTACTGGGAGCTTTGAAAAACCAAGATAGAAAGGTTGAAGATAAGCATTGCAGATTCTCCAATTCTAGTAGACAAGGAATGAAAGATTTTCCCTGTTAAAGATAATTAGGAATTAATCCATAGTAATGGTGGTTCCTGCTTTCTACCCTGAATCAGATCATGACAAACCCATAGCTAACCCTGTGGAGTCCTGCTATTGGGCATCTTCGCACAGTTACACAACGAACAGATGCATCATTGCAATATTACTGTAAGACCAAGTAGGAGATCAGGCTCTCCAGCTCCATTTTAGTTAGGGAGTCATTAAGGTGCCTAGAGGAGTTAGCTTTTGACAACTGTACTAACATGACAGGAGAGAGTTTCATCTTGTCAAGCACCTTTACACTCACCTCACCACCAAACAGGAAAATGAGTACCTCTCAGTTTCTTTTCTGTTCTGGAAGAGATACCAACAATCCATCTACGTACGAGAAAAAAAAAGTGCCTTGCAAACGCAGAGCAAAACAAACCCTCAAACACTGCATATGGTATTGTGTTAACTTTGATGTCAATTCTTTGTGGCAGGACACATCCCCGTGTATAATGTACTTTCTAGGCACAACGCTAAAACTGGCCAGGGGTATTATTTCAATTTCTAGAGAAGGCAGCTGATATAGATGAGAGTCAGCGCTGTTAGCAGAGGAGACAGCAGCACTGACCCACACATTTTAACAAGGGTGTGTACACATGCAAGATAACTCTGGTAATTCACATCAAAGTTACGTACACGAGAGGTGTGGAACTGGGCAGATGATGGTAATTGAACATGAAGACTACAGCAGAACATTCTCAGAGTGTGTTTGCAGACATTAGAATAAGAGGCTTTGAATACATGGATAGTGAGGGAGCTCGTATTTTAATCACCCTCCCAAGGATTCTACAGTCTGCATCTGAAGCCAAATTTCAAATCTGTTACAGCCTAGATTGAGTTGCATTAGACAAAAACGCCTTCTATCCACAACCAGTGTTTTGTTGTGTACCATTCAGCTTCCTAATAGGCATGGCACTTGAATTTTGTGGGCTAAACCTGTGTCAGTCACAAATGTACTGCCGTTCCCTGATAGCATGAACAAGGTATTTTGAATTTTGATCTTCCACACTATTATGAAGGAAGATGAATTAGATATCCAAAATTGTGACATTTCTTAGTTTCATCTAACAGAAGAAAAGCTGTAAAGGAGTATTACAGACCCTTTGCACAAGAAAAGGGTACTGTTCACATTCCTTTCGAGAAAAGATTTAGTAAGTACGATACAATCCCTGATACTGGTATAGAGAACACATTTTCCAATGCAACAGGCAAATCTAAAGATGCAGTCTGATGTCATTGCTGAGATAAGCAGCAGTTACTGGACAGCAGCCAGGCAGATAAAGCTACCGTATTATCTGAAGCAATATTGGTAGTGTCCTTCTGGAACAGTGACTTTACCTACCACCAGTAGAGAAACACAGTAGACTGAACACCCCTCTAGCTGCTTCATGCACTGGAAGGCTGCTCTAATTGTGTAGCTGTGAATCCTCCATGTAAAGGGAATCCCTGGGCAGAGAAAACCAATACAAGAGACAGCGGACACCTGCTTCCATCTCTTCCTTGGCTGATTGCGCTTATTGTGAGTGGTCATGTGAGCATCTTTCAACCCCTCTCTCTCTGGCCATTGCCTACACTCAGTCCCTCTTGCAGACTCCAATTTAAACACTCGGTGATGAGGTGCAGCAGCAGTTGACCCGTGTCTTTGCTGGAAGATGATCCTTATGAGAGCATGCCCCAACAATACGAGTAACTCTCCCTCAAGACAAGCTAGAGATTTCATTTGATGTTTTAATGAAAAAGCAGCTTAAGTTTAATAGTAGTTAATGTAGTGAGATTTAAAAAAAAAAAATCCTCACTCCTCTCTCAGTATCTTCTAGAACTAGTTCTCTCACTGTTCTGATTTCTCCCACTGTTTTGCTATTGCTCTGTTGGCTTTTTATCTTGCCAGAACAAATTTAAGACTCTTTTTACTTAATTGCTCTTATTAATATTCACATATTAATGCAACGCATTTATTATTCAAGTTGATAACAATGTCTCTCTAACAGCCTTAATTCAGAGAACGAAGATCCTACGGAAATCAGGATGACATTGTTAAAAGTCAAAACATTACTTGATTTGTTTCCAGCTATTTTGGACCTTTTCAGGTTCCAACAACATTACGTGTATTTGAACAGGGGTAGAAATGATGCATAGTTTTCCCAACTCCCGTTAACTGCTCTTCCTTACCAAGTTGCCAGCACGGCATTTCAGAGAACACTTCTCCCTGCTTCTACCTTCAAACAGACCTTAGACTTTGGAAGCCCGAGTGGATTAAAATACAAAGAAAAACTGACCCAGAACCAAAGGGAGAAGCCATGTTTAGAGCAAACGGAGAAAGAAGCAGCCAGTCTGACAGAGGTGTCAAACAAGACCTGCCTCACATTTACATCGTAGAAAAGGAGAATGTTTACCTTAAAAAGGGGGTGGGAAGATCTTGCTTTTAATTTTCAGTCTCCCAATCACACTGGAAACCGGCCACCACATCCCATAGAACAGGAAGATGCTGCCACCTACAGGTGCGAGTGCCAGGAAGGCACTAAATCACAACCGCTGGGTCCCCACTACGGGCAGAAAATAACTCCGCAGTCGGAAAGGCCAGAAACCCATGGTTACACGGTACTTACCACTGCGACACTTCATCCTATTTCTTAACCTTCTTTCATTATTCCTATTGTTCAGAGAGCAATACAGGCACATAAACCAGCACCTTCTGCACAGGAAAAAAAAAAATAGGTCTTGCTTTGTAGCCCTTAGAGCGCAAGGAACCACTGCAGGAAATACAAGATCTCTTTGAATCCCCACTGACACTTCAGCTCCCATGACGCAGAGATTAAAGTAAGTTATTCCTGTAAGTAAGTCCACAAATCCTGATCTAAGACAATCATGTCAACATTCAGAGAGGTCAAAATACCTCGCATGGCTGTGCTTTTAGCTTGCAAGTTACAGAAATTTGCATTTTTAGCTTTACAATGCTTATTCTTAGTTCCATGGTGGTTTATGAGTATAGTTCTTTATAACAAGAGCTCAAGAATGTGTAAACTGAGAAAATATTTTAGAAGAGGCTTGAAACAATGCAAAAAAGCTTGTCATGGTGGAAGAGGAAAGTAGTCCATAACCATGGTTCACAAAGAATCAGGGGTTTGGCATGTAGCTACCATACTCAGGGAACACATTTGGAAGGACTCCATTTTACAGAGCTCTCAGTGAAACATGGAAAATCTCACCCTTGGTTCCAGACAGTTTACAAGTTTATATTCCCATGGCCATGCAATACTAGTAGTAAATACAAAACCAAACAGGAAGTCTTAGGAAAAAAAAACAGTTCCTTTTATCAGAGCCTTTTTCCCTGAAAAGTGTATTTTACTTTTTTTTTAATCAGAGTGAAAATACTGAATTATGTTTATTCAATAGTACTCCCATCAGCATGCCAACCAGCACAACTTGTTGACCAGGGACACAGTAACCTTAAAATGTCTGCCAAACCTTACTCCTTTAAGCCATTAGGGGGTCTCTGAAAGTAGCTGTGCTTTGGACTTCCCTGACTCCTGTGGGTTCTGACTGGTTAACTGATACTTCACATAACACCAGCAACCATCACCACAGTGAAAGAAAATAAAAGTAGTAATCTACAAATGCAGAGCGAACCTTCCTCCCACATTGCCTGTTTCAAACTAACACAGCCAAATTATTCCTTTCTGTGTAAAGAGCGATTGAGCTAGGACAGCCACTTGAGCTTGGTCTTCTACAACAGCCACATCTTGCGCTCCAAGTCTTCTTTTTAAGAAGCAAGCAAACCTAGCCCTACTCCTAGTTTTTATGGGGGCAGAGAGGCTCCTAAGGTTGAATGAGACCTACCTGCAAAGGCAACCTGGACTTTACAAGCACTCCAGAGACTAACAGCATTAACAGCACTCCTGCAGGGAGATGGACATGTGGAACATCTTGTTTGCCTGCATGCTGAGCTGGGCAAGCAGCAGCCAGCTCTACTGCGAATCCTGCAGATGCTCCCCATGGGTGCAACCCCAGGACAGTCTGCGCAAATGCCAGGACATCAGTTGTGTATCGGTTTGCAACATGCTCACTTTGTGTTTACTGGTTTTATTTCACTACTGCAAAAGCTGAAGTAACATTCAATAAAACACATTTCTTGCCCCACACGTCAGTATACTCCTCTGTACACTGCTTTGCTTATAAAAATATCTGACACCAATAGACAACTGCCACCCTCATGCAGCACACTAGGGATCTCCATAGCTAAAAGCATGTCATGCACCAACTTGAACAAAGCACTAAGCCTTGTTTCTAGTGGCTATAATAATTCACACATTCTTTATCAGACACAAAAGACTACCTAAAATACATTCATGCCAGTGGGCTACACATGCAAATTACACCTTGCTGGGCAAAGAGATTAAGCCTACAACAGTTGTGGGTGTTTTATACTCATACACAACCTTTATCTCACTGCATTTATCAAGATCCAGGCAAATGCATCAGTGCTATTAATACACTAGCAAGGTGAATATATGCATTGTAGTAGGGGAAAAACAGACACTTTGCTGATTCTCAAACTAATTACTGATGGGTGAACCCTGGATTGAGTGAAGCTGCCAGTTATATTGGCATGAAGTCAAAGAAGAATCAGGCTTGATGCACAGAAATATAACACACTAAAATTTAGGATAACAAATTCTGCCTTTAAAAATTCAGTGATAGCTTTCTTAATTTAAACTCACCTATACTGTGTTGGAACAAAACAGCAAGCTTGCACATCAGCAATGCTGAAAACAGTTTACAGATTTGGGTAAGAAAATTCCTATTTGGATGCCATTCTCCTCATCTTGTCCAGCTGAGCAGAGCTGGAAAGTAGCACTGCAAATGAAATGCAAGAAAGTGAATCAATTCATCTCAGCAAATATAAAAATACAACACTATTACATTGGTCAGACTTTCCCCCATATGCAACAAGCAATACATTCTATTTTCAATCTAGAGGATTTATTTCCAATTATGGAAGACAAAATGAAAAGATGCAAGCAGCTCTATGCAGACAGACCACTGTGTCTGCATGAGTCTCCTGCCAGAATCACAGTCAAGAGGTCTGACAAAGAATAGAACCAGCTTTGCCTTACTCTCAGTCTGAGCTGGGATGCCTGGGACAAGACCATCTCAAAAACATCTTTGTAAGTTTACCTAGGTTTAGATCTGCAGCAAAACAAAACAACTGTCCTGCAAAAACGCAGCCCCTCCCCACTCCCCCAAGGAAAGACATTTTCTTTTGCTCCCATTTCTATGCACTTAATGTCTATTCAGAGAGACATAAGAATTCATCGCTGGTCCAATTCATTGCTGTACATCACTGAGTGATTTCATCCTTTATAACCAACTGTAGAAAGAAAACATCCTTATTTGCTTCCTATGGCACCTACTGCAGCCAAAAATCAATTCCTCTTGATCCCAGCAGCCAGTCAGTGTGTGATCTAAAGCTCCAAAGAGCTTAACCATTCTTGCTTTGTAAGTTCAGCGAGAGACACTAAAACATCAAAACTTCTTTAGCCTGTCTATCATTTAGTACCATTTAACGACATGGGACCATCTCAGTGTTGTTATTGTACTAAAAGATGGCACTGGCATTTTTCCATGTAGTGATGTCCCATCACTGAAAGCTTACCAGTCATCCTCACCTGAGCAGCAAACTGGATGCTTGATCATGACTGTCCAAGATTCAGTCTCCCCCTTATAGTCGGGCATCTTCTGAAGTACGAGACTGACACTTAAAAAACAGAAAACCTCCATTCATCCAAACTTTAGAAGTGCAGTTAGGAAGTCTCAGCAGCTAGTGAAGTTATTTTGAGAAGCAAAACCCAATCCAACACTAAACTTTACGCAAGTAAAGGCCTCTGGAGTTGGGGGAGATCTACATGCAGAGACAGCCCTGAGCTTCACAGGCACTGCAACAGCCCACCACACACACCAACACACAGCATTAACCTCGCATCTGTGGGGAGATGCACAGACACATACAGGCCAAACTGGCCAGGCAGGAGCTAGCTCGGCTCTGAAAATTATCGAGATGGATTCAGGGAGGCTGCACTCAAGCTAAACAGCAGCAGTTTAGAGCTACTGGTGCTTTCCTTGGACAGTGTGCACAGATGCCAAGGAATCTGCTGCTGCTGCTGAAAAGTCAGATCTTTAATAACTAGAAAGCACAGGAAGCGATGCTATCTTGATTTAGATTGCTTCAATATTTAATCAGTACTGATTGTCCTTAAAAGTCTCATAGATAAATAGCCAGAATCTGAAAGCTTTGGATTTTAAGCTCTGTATGCACCTGGGGGATGGGGGAAGTATTCCTACATTCATTCTCTTCATACTATCAGCTGCTAAATTTGAGCATTCCTTGCCACTCACACACAATGCACTTCTACTCATCCTTCCCTACTGTACAACTGGATCAAAGATGACTTATCTGAATTATCCCACAATTCTAATGGGGGATCTCTGTTCTGTATGTGCATTTTGCAATGTGACTCCAAGTTTCAATAGATTTGTCCATAATGTCCATGTGAGCTAATAAATGATTGAGTGCTTAGGGGAGAGGGAGCAGCACAAAGAGGGAGACTTACTGCTTTAATACTGGGGTTGTATCTTGAGGTTTATATTGTCTTAAAGAGCTTTCATTTTGGTAATATGAACAAAGTTAAAACACTACCTTGCCACATTTTTCAGTGGCCAGAACTAACAGCAGATAAAGTCACAGCAATACAAAGCACCTCTGCAGTGGTAAAAGCTAAACTATTATTCACTTCATAGCTGTATCACTAAAATGGGGTAAACCAGCCCCTAATCTGCCCTTGGGTAGGGCAGGGAAGTGATACTGAGAAGTCTCCAGCTAGATCTAATAAGTCCCCAGGGGAAGTCATCTGAGCCTTATCTTTAACTCAGTTGAACCGTAAAATGGGATGAAAGCAGACCTGAACAGAAGACAGATTCTGTTTCTAAGCTGCTTGTTATGAAATTGTTGCAAAATTCCAATATTAATTTGTGTGTCAATATTTTACAAAATAAAAGAGGAGCTAGAAGGAGGCAAGAAACGCAACTCAATTGGGATCAGAGAAAAACAGCTGCTAGAAATGAGATATTCTTCACTCATCCATTTCCACTGCCCAATCTTCGTTAAAGATTTTTAGAAAGTTTAAGATTTCAAAAATCAAGGTCAGGTATATCATTATCAGTAGCTTTACACTAATTAAAATCCTACTAATGCTAGAAAAGTAATTTTACACAGCTTTCAGAATCTCCTTGCATGGGTTGGAAGGATGATCCGGGAAATTACAGGCCTGTCAGCTTGATGTCAGTGCCCAGGAAGCTGATGGAGCAGCTCATCCTGAGTACTATCACACAACATGCGCGGGACAACCAGATGATCAGACCCAGTCAGCATGGGTTTATGAAAGGCAGGTCCTGCTTGACAAACCTGATCTCCTTCTACAACAGGGCAACCCTCTTATTGGACGAGGGAAAGGCTGTGGATGTTGTCTACCTTGACTTTAGTAAGGCCTTTGACACCGTTTCCCACAGCATTCTCCTGGTGAAACTGGCTGCTCGTGGCTTGGATGGGCACACGCTTCGCTGGGTAAAAAACTAGCTGGATGGCTGGGCCCAAAGAGTTGTGGTGAATGGAGTTAAATCCGGTTGGCAGCTGGTCACGAGTGGTGTCCCCCAGAGCTCGGTTTTGGGGCCACTCCTGTTTAACATCTTTATTGATGATCTGGACAAGGGGATCAAGTGCACCCTTAGTAAGTTTGCAGACGACACCAAGTTGGGTGGGAGTGTTGATCTGCTCGAGGGTAGGGAGGCTCTGCAGAGAGACCTGGACAGGCTGGAGCGATGGGCTGAGGCCAGCTGGAGGAGTTTCAACAAGGCCAAATGCTGGGTTCTGCACTTCGGCCACAACAACCCCCAACAGCGCTACAGGCTTGGGAAGGAGTGGCTGGAGAGCTGCCAGTCAGAGAGGGACCTGGGGGTGTTGACTGACAGCCAGCTGGACACGAGCCAGCAGTGTGCCCAGGTGGCCAAGAAAGCCAGTCGCATCCTGGCTTGTATCAGCAATAGCGTGGCCAGCAGGGACAGGGAAGGGATCTTACCCCTGGTACTCGGCACTGGTGAGGCCACACCTCGATTCCTGTGTTCAGTTTTGGGCCCCTCACTACAAAAAGGCCATTGAATGACTCGAGCGTGTCCAGAGAAGGGCAACGGAGCTGGTGCAGGGTCTGGAGCACAGGTCTGATGGGGAGCGGCTGAGGGAACTGGGGGGGTTTACTCTGGAGAAGAGGAGGCTGAGGGGAGACCTCATTGCCCTCTACAACTACCTGAAAGGAGGGTGCAGAGCGCTGGGGATGAGTCTCTTTAGTGAAGTCACAATCAATAGGACAAGAGGTAATGGCCTCAAGTTGCACCAGGGAAGGTTTAGACTGGATATTTGGAAGTATTTCTTTCCAGAAGAGGTTGTTGGGTGTTGGAATGGGCTGCCCAGGGAGGTGGTGGAGTCCCCATCCCTGGAGGTGTTTAAGAGTCAGGTTGACATAGCGCTGAGGGATATGGTGTAGTTGGGAACTGACAGTGTGAGGTTAATGGTTGGACTAGATGACCTTCAAGGTCTTTTCCAACCTTGATGATTCTGTGAATTTGCTCAAGGTCTGGAGTTCAGGGCCTTGCTTATACGTGTGTCTTCTCGGTACGATTTTCCTGTTGGGTATCCAGTGGCAAATCTCATTGTCTAATACTGTCCCAGTTGCTCTACCATGTAAGTTAGATCTTGGATAGACCTTGCAGGTTAGATCAAAGATACGCTATGTCTCCTTCCATCTAAAAGGTAGAGTTGGAGGTTTTTTGATGAAAACTCTACAGTGGCTTCCCTGCTCACTGCCCTTATGCCATCAACTAAGTGATCTTATTTTCAAATGTGCCTAAGTGAAGCCAACTTTGCATAAAGAACTTAAATTAAATGAAGCTGTCTAGCCCAGAATTTTTAGTAACAGTACTTTAGAGCTCCAAAATAAGGACTTAAGTCTAGACGTGTATTTAAAAACACCCATAATGGGACAGCATTTCAAAAGAACAAAACCTGAAAGCAGTACTCCAGACACTTACAGGAGAATACCCTTTCCCCAGTTACCCTTTTGAGGCAATACCTGGTGGTGATCTAATGAAGACTACTGCTTTGTTGACAAATCACCTATATATTGTTCAACCCACATTAAGTTTTTCACTTTTTGTTCATATTGTTGAAAAGAAAACCTTCTGATGCACACAAAGGAGAAGCAGAAGAATAAGCTAGTACAAACTCTGTCCATAATACACACTTTGAGAAATGGCTTCCTAGTTTATAGCAGATTTATGGTTCTTATCTCAAGTTTCCAAAGTTCATCTGAATCTCCAATACAGGGAATTTCAATGTATCAGTAAATCTTTTAAGCTATGAAGAAAACTCACTCAAAGAAGCAATGTCCCTTATCAGTGGAAGAAGTGATAAATCTGAAATAATATATAATTCATGATGACACATATCAAGACATTACAGCAAACACTGACACAAGACCTATTTATGGCATTGCTTTGCTAAGTGTATTCCCTACAGAACCATCTCCTCTCTTATTCTGAACCAAACACCTGCTTTGATAATGCACATCTCTTCAGAGCTGGGGAAAAAAAGCAAATCTAATTCAGCAACCATTTCTCATGATAGAAAACTAGTGGCCCTCAGCCAGCAACGTATAAAAGTAAATGAAAATTTAAGCGCAGATCAAAAAGAAATGTGACACAGTATGGCTACTTTAAAAAATATATGACCTCAGACATCAAGTTATCCATTGTCTAAAACATGCTAATATGAACATTAAACTGTCCTTGGCTGGGGAACAAAGTTTTAGCTTGGTTCCTTCACAACAGCTTCCTCAGTCTGCATGGTTTAATACATACATGAATTCACAAGCTCTGAAGAAATTAAGTCTCAAATCTTTCTAATATGGTCCAGGGAGTTAAAGGGTCATAGACATCCTGTTCAGGGGTCATTTACATAGCCCCCCTGAAATTCCGAACCTAGAAATACTCTGCAAATATTAACTAGAACTTGCAACACCCTTGGGAGTGAGTCCACTACCAGAAAATATAAGTGCATTAAATTTAGTGACTACAGGTGACATGACTGGCATAACATATCAAATGAGTCAGTATCACAATCCTTGAATAGTAAAAATAGCTTTGGAATAGTTAAAATATCACTCAACAAAACTACCAGGGATAATGTTGAGCTTGGAAAAAAGCATAGGTATGTATTTGGGAAAAGAAGAAAAACTATTTCCCTGCCAAGGCCATTACTGCACTTCACCTTTGAATTAAAAACAAAGTCATTTAAAAAAAAAAAAAGCAGCTTTGCTAGCACAAATGTTTCTTGAAGAATGCCGCAGGATAGACACCATCTTCTCAAGACACAGAAGAGTGAAGCATATATTCCCTTAATCCTCCCCACACCATCAAACCTTGCCTCGGGCATTAGCCAAACATACCTACAATGGTTGGCAAATTAAACTAAGAAACCAAAAGTTGGCACAGATGTTGCACAGGATGATGGTTTTTCCTCTCATCCTTTTAGGTGAGTCATACAGAACAGTATCATTTCAAATGTTAATATATTTGGTCTGAATAGAGAAAATTATTCCAAGGCTGGCGGTGGTGCAGTGGAAGCAGCACTGTGCTCTGGACCCACTGCACAGCAGCAGACGTGCTGTTTACAAAGCCTGCTCAGACCAACCTGTGAGATACCAGGGCATCAGAACAGACAGGGCATTTACAGACTGGACAGGATTACAATTTAATGAAATAGTTTCCAATATATTTTCTTAAAGGACAAAGAAAGTGCCAGGATGGGTGTAGGCTGATGGAACAAAGAAACAGACATGCAGACTAGAAGCTTTACAGAGAAGTCACACAAGAATAAAACCGATAATATATGTGCTTGGGTGAACACCACAGTAGTTATATTGAAGCAGTGCAGCAGGAAGCACTGTAATGTCTACAAACAGTAGTGGAACAATAATTTCATGCATACATACATTCTATATATACATATACACACATACATATACTTGTCCAGCTTAGGTTAAGGGCTGATTGAATCTGACAATGCTTCTCACCCCTTCTCCCCACCCCACCACAAGAAAAAAAGCACGACAAGATGATTCCCCAAAGATGTGCTGCAAACACAACAAGCAGTCCAGCAAATCAGCATGCCTTGCTCTATATCGACTGCCATTGTGAAGGTGAATTTTCACCCATCTTCCTGAAGGCCTATGTAAAACAGTTTAATTCAGAAGTCTGCATTCACTGAGCCTTTCTGTTCCCCAGTGCCCTGGGCTGCCTTTGCAGGGAGGAATCAAAAGCTCTGACATCCACTGTAATCCAGTCCAGTTTCCCCTTAAGCTTAGTGAAAGCCTGGTCATTTCTGGCAGGCTCTTGTGAAACATCTCCTCTGACTAGCATGGGCCACATTGATTTTTTTTCTATAATAAATAAATTAATAAAATTGACAATTCTTTGTCATCCTAATAGATCAACCTGCAGTTTTGGGGACACCCTGAGAAAAACCTCAGCACAAAGTTTCAGTCATGATATGGAAAACCAAAATGTAATATATACATGTCACTGCAGTTAAGAAACACCCTGCACCTTGTGAGGACAATGTAACTGGAAACCCCCATCCTCCTGTTTGATATTACAAAATGAAGCTAGACATGAAGGGTCCTTACCAGACAAGGTGGATGTTCTGACAGTCACAGCCGTGTACTCAGGTTCAAGTCTCTGCTCCATGAAAGAGACCAGGTGGCTGAGACTGAGGTCGAGGCACTGCTCAAATCATGCACTAAAAGTTTCTCACTCAAGTGTCACTACAGAGAGCTTTAAGAAATCAAAGCAGCATTCCACCTGGGACCACCGGACCTTGGCTGCCCAGTTTGTTACTTCCCTGCAGACAGTCTAGGTCTGACAGTTTCAATCACCAACTGCTTTCCTGCATTTAAATTCAGTATAAACTGGCATACCTGCACAGCTATTAGGTGATCCAAACTTGGCCCTTTACCAGTCAAGTGATCCTGTTTTCATTTTTATAGTGGCCTCACAGACAAATGGTAAAAACCGTCCATTAGCAAGCGTGCATCATTTAGATCCTGTGATAATGGAGGTTGTATAATAAAGCTAAAATAAGAAAAGGCTGAGACATATGGCAGCAATTAAACTGTCTACCTCATTCAGAAACAGAAAAATCCTTCAGCTAAATAGATCAGATAACACTCACTAAAACCAAAACATTTTGTGGTGCAGTTTTAACATTAGATTACAATTCATCCCCTTCCATTGCCAGGTGTTCACAGTTTTAAACTGGCACAAAATGACCCGTATCAGTATAAGCCATTCTACTTCTGTTCATGAATCATGAATACAGGGGAACCTTAAATTGTAAAAACAGAAATCAGCCCAGCAAAACTTGTATAAACCAGCATATAACCAACCTTAGAAGAGAAGGGAAGGAACCTGCCTGCATCTCCAGCTAATCTTAAAGTGTCCCTGGAGAAATTCACCTTACCGTCTTCTTCCTTAGTCAGTTAAACAATAAAGGAGAATAAAAGTTTCTTCTGAATAAGATGTATTCTGTATTCAAGCTGCTTTATGTCATATAAGGAAATTTAAATATGAAACTATGCATCAGCATATTACAGAATAAAAGGAGCTAGAAAACGAGGAAGAAATATTCATCTGGCATCTATAGGAACAGAGGATCAAGTGGCAGATGGAAAGGGAAATCAACTCCAAACACTGGATAACCTTGTCTATCACTAGCCTCAGAAGCACAACCTGCAATTAGAGGGTTCTGAACAGAAAAAAAAAATTGCACTAACAAATACAGTTTCATCGGTAGCAATAATTTCAAGACAAGGACGACATCTGATTTTACTGATTCTGTTCCTCAGATGCATTATTCTATTCCTTCTCTTTTCTTACAGAATAAAGAAAGTCCAGAGAATCACCCCATAAATTACTCTTGTTCTTGAGAGAAAAAACAGCAACTATTCTCTTGACTTCCAGCAACAGAGGACTGACTTCCTACATACATGGGTGTGTCTAGTTTATTCGGGATGCATTCATGGATAGAAACTTTGGAGATTTTTATTTTATAAACCAGTTAAATATCATCAAGAATTATTACTTAATGTCTTGCTTTTAAACAACACATTCTTTTTAAAGTTATGATAACAAATGACCTTTTCAGAACGTCCAAGGAAAAGTGCTGGAAAAGAAATTTCTGAGAGCTCTCATCACTGTGTTTATGACTGAAAGATCATCCTTTCATGCAAAGTGTCGGGTAGGAATGGCTTGACAACGGGACATAGGAAGTGTTGGCCACTAGTGTTGTTAAAAAGACAGATAGGTTTCATAAGACAATAACACTACTGAGTTTCAAATTGGATGTTTTAAGTACTTTGTCAAGAGTAGCATTACCGTCTCTTCTCTCTCAAAAAAAACCCCAAAAAAACCTGAACACACAAAAACCTCAGAATAATTTGGTTAAAATGAAAGAACATCACCACTGAAATCGCTATGACAGATTTGAAATATAATACTCTAAACCAGCTTAATTTTCAGCAAACCTTGTGCAGATGCTACATAGATGACACATTTCTTACACCATCATAAAAATGATAAAAGGCCCACAATGGAGGTATTCAAATAAACACTAACAAGAGATCACCTTCACTAAAGACTAGGAGAGAGTTTTCATTTTTTGGACAGTTATTTACACGCAAGGGAATGAACTAAGCACTAAACTAATATGAAATAGTTTGGAGGTAAGTACCACACTAAACAGTGCAAAGACATTCAAGCCATTTTCCTATAGCTGCACTAATGTGGGATGCTTCTCTTTCTCTTATTGACTTGCTTGTCCCTCTGATATAATAGAACCACACTAATTCACGCTAATGACTGGGAGGCTGATCGCAAATTACCAGACCTTGCAAATTAGCAAGTAAGCAAACAAATGCTATTAAAAAGCCCAGTCAAGGGTATCACAGCACATCATTTACTTTGTTCATTTATTTTTCAAAAGTGTAATTTAGTCTCCTAACCCTCCACAGCACACCAGTGAGAGCGGTGGTCAGAACATGCACAAAAGCCCCCACCATCAATGTCTGTTTATTGGGTTTTGCAATCTTGTCCACTCAGCCTGTTTGACGAGCTAAGGCTGTGGTCCTGGAGACATTCAGGAGAATAAAAATCACAGTGGCACCAGTACTGTGTGCTGGAATCTGCACATAAGTGGTGCAGCCACAGTGAATGTCAGCAGATGAGTAAGGTGCTTTCCAGTCCACAAGCAGACATCAGGTGTCCTGTTCAACCAACAGTAATCAGTATTTGCCACAAGCAATTAATTATTTGTACAGTGGAAGTCACCACAAAAAGTTTAGTCTAAACCATGTCAGTACAACTTATCTGTTGATTAGTTCTGATGGTGACTAAATCTATAAAAAGATTAAAAGGCCATTTGCAGATAATCTGCAGCAGGATGAACAGGGTAGATTCACATATCAATGGCCGGCTGCATCCCTCCTGCTCTGATGGCAGCATAACCGTAAGGGTAACTGAACACTCTTCTGCATACAGTTATTAAAACTGCAGAGAACTGGGGCAATACAAACAAGGGGGCTTGCGAGACCTATCAAGTCTGCAGTTTTGCAAGGCTGGAGACATTTTCACAGTGTGCATTTGGCATCAAGGATTTAATCTGTACATTTAATTTGGGTAGTTTTGTTCTTATTTCTCCTCCCAGCTCTCTGCTGGGTTTTTTTTAATAGTAAGATGCTATGACATATGGTACAATTTCCAGGTTGGTATGTTTGTCAGCAAGATGGCTTGTACTGCTCAGCAATGACTGCAGGCACATATATACTGGCAGCGGGCTAAAAATTTTAGCTGCATTAAGGCACTGCCATACCACCTCAGGTCAAATGGGAGATCTTTTGCCAGCTCTCCTGTAGATGGGATGAAGGAAGAAAGAGTGAGTTTCCTTCTCTAACAGCTCCAGTAGCCCTTTTAGACATCTATTCTACATCTGGAGCCTGGAAACCAAGCTGGTATAGATCAGCCCAGCAAGCAACAAAAACGTGCTTTGTGTTGAGGACCTCTGAATTCCAAGTTGACACCTGACTCTTCAGAAGCTCAACTTGTGTTAGAGCCCAGGGCTCAGCCCCCTGCCCTGCCTTTTGCAGATGATTTGTTCCACAGCAAATTACTGTTCTGCACACATCTTTATGAAAGGGTCACATTAAACTTTCTGCTTTTCTCTACTTCCAGCATGGAGCATCTCACCTGAAGAATCCTACAGTGCACACTTTTCCTTTACACCTTTATGTTCAGGGTCCCAGACCAAGGCCCCAGCTGGTTGACAATTTCTTGGCCCCTACTAGGCAGGTGAGGAGCTTTCTTTTCTGTGTTCTAGCCTCAGGAAAGGGAGCAAAAATAACTGACGCCAAACTTTACTCCATTTTTTGCTGTCTCCCTCTTCCCCCCACCCTCTCTTGTATTCTCAACATGCATTTTTTTTCCTCTTTTGACCATTCCTCTCTTTTGACCTTCTCTGTGCAAAACAAGTTATTCTGCCACCTTAGAGCTTTCACAACACCCATGCAACTCAGCCTTTATGCCCTCCACAGTCCCTATCAGAACAGGCAATTCTCTCAGTCAACTTCCTACTGTTTGATTCAACTTCTTAAGTTCAAGGGAGCCACCAGGATGAATTGTGAGCTTCAGATCTTCTGGTCCTTCTTGACTCGTGCTGCAATCCTCTACCAGTCTATCCATAGATACTAAATGTGCTTTAACATCTATTTTCAGAAAACAAATTTCTATGATAAGTGTCTCCCTTTTCCTCCTCCACTGCCTTTGAGGCATGTAGCATAAAGATTCAAATTAAAGCATTTTAACACTGAGTTTCACCACCTCCAGCAAAAAATTGCACCTGTAACCTGCCACCCCATGTCCACAAAGCAAATAAATCTGGAATTTGTAGGACCTGGACTGTGATCCACAAAACAGTATTAAGCATTGCCTCAACTGAATTAAATGGGGGGTAGAGATTAATCCCTCCATCAACCCAATCCAGTGAACTACTCTAAAACTCTCTCTTTTCCAAACTGATAGTATGGCTAGGAAGCAAATGACTAATAGGACACTAGAACTCCCAAGCAAAATTGTAACCCAGATTTTATTTATTTTCTCCTTTGGGTCCTAGTCTAAAGTAACTTTTCTGCTGGATCAGAGTGGGCTGTTTGTAGCTAGAAAAGGTCTTCTCTAATCTCATGATCCATTAAGTTTGATCACTTTTCCCCTACTCTGAAGTAACTTACACCAAAGCAGAATTGGACACATGCCGAGAAGTATAAAATGTTAATGTTACTTTAGATGAAAAACTCTCCTGGTTCTGTCAAACCCAGAACTTCAGCATCCTTCCTGAGAGATTCTGCAGAAAATTCACTGTTCATGTGCTTACAGATTTTTCAGTGATTGCTCAAGATTAAAATACAGTTGTCCTGAATATGCTTTAAAATTTAGTCTTCTTTCTCAGGACTTGCAAAATAGGGGTTTTTTTAAAAAAAAAAAAAAAGAAAAAAGCAAAGGGCAAATCATGTGCCTTCTAAGCCTTTTTAGGGGCCCCAAAGTGTCCAAAGTCATCTGCCTTCTAAGCTGTTCCAGCGTGAAGTCCCCCTCCCTCAACATCTGGTGGCATATACTTAAAACAAGCTGCCACACGTTTCCTATGCACCTCTTTTACAAGCACATTCCTATACAGTTGTCACTAAAGCCCAGCACACTTTCAAAATGAAACAGCCCTACATGATTCTGTCAAATAAAGTCTCTTGCTATGATCATCCAGCAGTTGTTTCCTGTAGGTTGAAAACATTGTCTCCCCTCTCCTGGTTTTTTTTGTCCTGCAATTCATTGTATTTTTACATCACCAGCAATACCACAAGGTACCAAAGCTGATCCCAGCTTTCAGGGTGAAAACATTCTCTTGTTTCTTTCTGTTGCTTATATTGCAGTCACCTCAAAAAACAAAAGCCCAGAGAGATCCTCTTTTCCTGCACCTCTTCTACAACATCCAGTCACATTGCAGGGGCCCACGTGGGGAACCAGCAGGAGATCCCTAGCCCACATGACACTTCATTCTCTGCAACTTCAAGTAGATGTGAAACCTGGTGTTTTGCATTCCTTGAACTTTTAAACTTGCAAGCTTCTAGGCTTTCTTATTGCTCAGAAGCCCACCACATGTCAACAGATGAACAGTGTTTTCTTCTTAAAATGCACCCAGGGACTCTACCTAGCAGCAAGGACTACAGTACAGAAATAGTATTGAGCTATACTTCCTACCTCCCCACAGCCTTCTGAACTATGTTGTGTTTTCACACAGCTGTACGGGGAAACTGGAACCTCTGGGAGTGAGAATATAAAATGAATATCATCTATTTACTGTTCACAACATTTACAAATATATATTTTTAAAAAAGTAAAATCCAAATTGGGATTCTACTTTATAAAGGGGAATTTAAATTATAACCAGCAGCTTATGAACTTTGTGATCAGTAGGTAATATGGCAGAGACATGCATTTCTGGAGAAAGTCTTAAAATTAGCATGGTTTGTCATTCCAATTTAATTGGGCCAGATCCTTGCCTGGCATAACCCAATACAGCTGTACTGACTTAAATTAGTCTGTGGCAATGGGCATAGCTTCAGTTATTCCAATGCCAAAAGGGGTCCATTATGCATGTCTAAGTTCTTTTTTATGACACACCCCAAGGAGGATACCTATTAATTCCTTCATAAAGCCCAATAAAGTGTTCTCATACTATCCTAGAGTCTGTCTTGCATGTAAGGCATACTAAAGTCTGGTAAAACAAAAGACCGATGCCCCTTTCCCAGTTTATACAGTGCACTGCTCACAGTGTCAGACACTCCTATCGCAGAAAGCAGAAGAGGCAGCAAGGGCTCCCAGTCTAATCCTCCCTTTCCTCTAATAATGCTCCCTGTGCTATTCACATGCCTTCTGCCAGCCAGTCCTGACGAGAGAAAACAGCTGTCTGCCACAAAAGGAACCCCAACTGAACGAACCGTGACTTCATTTCACCCCGCGAGCTGCCCAGCAGCAGTGTAGCTGTTGTGCTATTGTCTAGATTGCTTCTTAGGGGACACCTGTAATAGATACTCTTGTTTAGCCATTTCTGCAAAGATCCAAGGCTTTGTCACACAGTTGGACTTGCTTTGAGAGCTGACTGGTGATATCCCCTTGGAAGAAGCTATGCTGCAAAGGGAAGCTCAGGATGCACAGCATCTTTTAGCCTGCACTACAGCCAAGGGAGGACAACTGGGGTGTGGAGGGCACAATTTTGCTCAGCTCATACAGTAAACTGAGTCAGGTTTAAGGACCAGGGTGGTTATTTTTGGAGCAGATGCTAGGATGATACTGCAGGTCCTGCCTCCATGTTAAAGTCTGACCTATGGGTCTATCTTTGCAGCAGTATATTCATCCGACATGATAACAATACTGAAGTCAACCAGGGAAAGTTTTTTAAATATATATTGGATTCCTGATATCCTTGAGGAAATTATTTTGACCTTATATTGCTGAAAGTTCTCCCACAGTTATACTGCCAGAGCTCCTTTGTGACATATAAGTTTATTAAAAAAAATGCCTGTTGCAGATTTTCTGATCAGAACCTAGTAATGCAAGTCAGAGGCTTCTGTTCAGCTGATTCAGTGATAGCTTTCTTCAGTAGGGAGAAATTACTTTTGTGTAAGAAGCAATACCCAGCTTGTTTCAAACCTCTGCCTCTGGCAAATCTGTCATAGCAGGAGACATTCCCTGTTTCTTTGACAGATTGGCCTGCGGCTGAAAGTTAATCTAACATGTCAGGAAAAGTATACAGTAGGTAAAGAAAAAAGCCAAAGCTAACCCTCTCAGCATTTTACATCAGGGCATATTTGAAAGAAATGCTCATTTATAGACAGTAAAAATATTGCTCTAAGTCTTCAAATTAAAAGAAAAAGAAGGCATAAAGATATGCTAGCAACAAAAAATAAGCTTACAGAATGAATGGACCAGAATCTGTAACCTACACCAGGGATAAAAAAAATACTACCACCAGCTAAGATCCAAGACTGCTCATTTTTGCTATTACAGATCAATTTTTTTTCTCCTTATCACTCAGAGTGCCAAACTACTAACCGGTTTCAACTATCATGACAATGATAGTGCTACTACAACAATAAAAAAATTTAAAAAAAAAAATCACACTTGCCAATGCTATCAATACGTAATTTTTTGTTGTCATTGTTTTATATATATATCACAGCAGCCCAAATTTGCTTCAGTTTCTCTATTCTTTGATGCTTTATGTAATTTCAGGGACCTTATCAGCAACATTCTCAGAAATGCACAAACATGTAAACACACTGAAGCTTTTGCTTTAAACTGTAGCCCGTATCTTAGGCAAAGTCAATACGACTGCTGCTGGCTAGCACTAGTCTTAGAAAGCCAAAGCGAGCCAGAACTACATTCTCTGTGGGAAATGTAGTTTTATCAAAAGTCTAAACATTTTGCAAGAACAGTTCAGTGACTGAACTCCCTTGACAAGTACTGAAGCAAGAATTTTTTATGTTATTTTGTTTCAGTGATTTGATTTTCAGTTGTACCAAAACTGTAAGATTATATTTATGATTTTACATTAGTAAGATGAAAATACTGAACGTCTCAAAAATTACTTTCCATTCAATGAAAAATGTTAGAACTGGGGGGAGAGGGCTGGCGAGAAGGGTCTGATATAGAATGAAAACACATTTAGCAGTGTGAGATTTTCCCAGGGGGTTGTATTTCCAGGCAGCCACATCCAGACCATTAAAACAGGATGAAATACTGCATGCTTATTGCTATTCTAAACATGTAAGGAAAATTTCATAAAAACTTCTCATGTTGCCAACTTTCTCAAGCAAAGCAACACTCCTGATTCATCTGTAAAGTGTTTATATGAGATGGCTAAAACTGTGAGAAAGGAGTGTGATAATCTTTAATCTCTGTATCATTTTATAAACTGAAAAGAATACAAAGAATGAAGCAACTCACCAACCAGTCTAAAAGTTGTGGTAAGGCTCTGAATGCCCTTTCTTATTGTCACCTGAAGCATCATTTTCCACTTTTCAGGTCTTTAACTTCCTATTCCAATATCTTGACAGTTTTTCTCCTAATCCATTAATGCCAAAATAAGGGCAATTGTTAAAGCAAAGCGTGTTTTGTACCAGACGTCATTTGACGTAGTTCAGTTATTTTTCATTCCCCTGTGTGGTGCAATGGAAGGTGCAATGGAAGGTCAGCCCGGCTCTACAGCTCTGCTCCCTGCTGGACACTCCTGCACTCGCACAGCTATGGTCAAAGCTCAGTTCACATGCAACTTTTGTTCTCGTCACAGATCGTTATGCTGAAACAACAGAAGCGGCAGACCTGGGCTGTATCTGGAAGGAGGCAGCAGAGCCAAGCCAGCAGATGAAGTAACCAAGAAGACAAAAGGCAGCAGGATGCACAGGGAATATCTGAAGGGGGAGACACAACCTCAAGCCCCTTTACTGCTTTTTCCACCCACGTACCTCCTGGCTTGGTGGCACTCCCGAGTCCCTCCTGACCTCATGTGACAGAGTGGCTGCCTGCCCCACAACCTGTCCCTGCTCCTTAGTCCTAGGTGAAAGAAAAACTGGAAAACTAAGAGAGTAAGTCTAGAGTGAGAGCAGAGTACTTTTGGCTCAGGCAAGCCCAGGAGGCCACTCCAGACACCCCAGAGATGAGGAATCAGGCCAAGCTAGATGAGGAGCAACACTCAGGACAAGCGTGAAACATCCCTCTTCTGCAGGGCACCTTCTCTCCCAGGCAGCCCTATCAACCACATCAACCTCTGCCCTGCCTTCTCCTCGTGCCTCTGCAAGGGTGGATCAGTTGGGCACCTCCCACTGGGTTTTCAAGTCTCAAATAAGGACAACTGTGGGGGCAAGGAGAAAGGAAGAAAGTTTAAAATGCTTGAGAAACAGAGTCTTACTGGTTTCTACAATGACTAAATAAATCCTGAATTAAATGCTTTCCAAATTCTGCTTGAGCACATCTTTTGTATCTCTGAGGATGATTTCATGAATGGCTGAAAGCACCTTGAAAACATAAAACAGTAAGCATTGTTCTTTTTATAAAGTATGTTTTGAAAAATTGACCAGGCTCATATTAATCTAATAAATGGCAGCTTTCCAGCCTGATAGCTTCATAATGGGTATCTTGGCCTTTCAAGAGTCTTTTTTTAATCCCTCAGAGAGTATAAATGTGAAATTGCATGTGAACTATCAGCCTTGGGAAGGAGGAGGTTCCACATCATATTTTGCTGCTAGCAAGCGGCTTCTCCTAATGAATGCACCAATCTTCATGCTTCCCGTTATGATTTTTCAGGGGAGTATTTGTGACAGCAGGCATGAAGAATGACATCTGCTTTTCTGTGTATTTTGTTCCCCCGAAGTTTTGGGAGAAGCTACAACATATGAAAGAAAATAAACCCATGAAATTTCTTCTTTAGAGAAAAAGAGGGAAATATGAGTATTAACAGATAGCCAACAACGTAGCTCCCATGATCGTCACAGAACAAGTTCCACTTGCATACAGTGTGAAACAACTTTCACAAGTTACATCCAAGCTTCAAGAGACAAAATTTCACAGACTTTAGTAGTACAGAAAGTCAACTTCAGTTCCTCTTTCAGATGAGTTCTCCTGTGGTGCACTTGTAGCACTGCACTGACAGATGATTTGAATGAGCCTATGCTGTAGAGACTAGGGATTTCTCAAACTGCATTTTGTATGATTGCTTAAAATAATCACTAAATACTTCATTCATACTCTGAGCATGACAGTCAATAATTTTGACAAAGTCATCAGCAAGCAACAGGATCATATTATCAGCTAATTGTCAGTGCCAACGTTCAGCATCACACAAGTGAAAAATACAGGTGTTCATACGGAGAGGACCAGACACTTCACACTAGGCTGAAGCCTTTGCTGATCTGCACATGTATTCCTCACTGCAGTATACTGCAGTAATCTAGGTGGAAGCCACTACAGGGACAAGCATGAAAGCTGTGTGAAGAACAGAGGTTTGGTTTCATGAAAGGTTCTGAGCTTTCAAACCTTCAGCTTTCTGCCAAATCTGGATGGAAATTTATGAAACCGTTTCCCGTAAAATTATTACAACTCAATCTAAATGTCTGTTTTTCTCTTCAGTTGTATGCTGTACATGCACAAAAAGCTTTAAAATGAAAAGCTGCTTCCAATTTAGAAGGAAAAAAAAGAGAGAGAGAGAAACCGAAGAAAATAACTTTCAATTCCCGAAAGGTGACATGGGAATGACATCACCAGAATTTTTTCTAATTTTCTTCCAAAACAATGTCCCTAATGAACCTAATTTGGCAAGACATTTTGGTTCATATGAAGCACTTACCCCAGGAAAACATGCTTCTGTCAAGAGTTTTGCACTACGTTTGGCAGGCCTACTACTCCCCAGAAAGAAGGGCTGACATACTGCTGTCATGAACACTGTGGCTATGGGTTACTGGAGAGAAGAAACCATGTGAGCTACATAAATCCAAACGAACAAAAAGAAATTAAAACAAGACCCTTCATCTAGAAGTTCTGTCCAGACATGACTGTTGGCTGTGCAGCCCTCCTGCTCCACAGGGAGCTTCCAACCACCGAATCAGAGGAAAAGCGAAGTTGCTGGCCAGGGAGCTATGCAGTATTCACGAATGCTGTTAACACCAGGGTGTCTCTCACAGGAACAACCACCAAGTGCAATCTCAAAACCTAGCATTTTTAAGCGCTAATCTTGTGCTTGGGAATGGACTACAGCCTCTGGCACTTTATGAACAAGCTGTTATCATTTTACACATCAGATATACAACAAGCACAATCTAGTTACTGTGTCCCACTTCCCCATATGAGGCAAAGGGTCTGAAACAAACTTCACAAAGGTCCTTGTCCTTTCACTCAGAAATACCAGCTTTATAGAAACTCCTGCCAGCTACAAAAGCAAGTCAGATTGGCATCAACGGAAAAAAAAAAATATATCCCCTTAGGATACTGTTCCCAAACACTCCCAACAAAAACCTTTTTCTTCTAAAGGCTTCCTCATGAGGTAAAGTAAGTCCAGAGCTTTGTCCCCTGTGGGCTGGCATTTACAGCAAGAGCAGAGGAGCTCGTATGAGGAGTCTTTTGATTCCAGGAGAACAGTTGCAGTGCTGTCAGCACAGCACATGTGACTTCATGTGTGGCTGAGTAAGAAGGGAGCAACAGATGTGAAGAGAGGATCACTGCAACAGGGAAAGGATCCTGTTTCTAGTCTGAATGCACAGAAGGTGTCACAGTGCAGCTTGCCCTCTGTCTCAACACTCCTTGATTTTGGTTTCTAACATCACAGGCTAAATCAATTTGCCCCTTCTGGACCAGAGCTGGAAGAAAACCTTAAGTAAAATGTCTCTGTCATAAAGGATATTACTCCCCTGCAGTGCCAGATGGGTCCACAGACATGCAATTTATCCAGTATCAGGAGGTGAATATGAGGTTAGCAAAACCATTTTCTCACTACTCTCTTAAGCCTTTTTTGCTTTTGCTGTCCCAGGCTAAGGTTCATGATTTCAGGCTTTTCTCATATTGCAAGAATTAAAATCCTGAGCAAGTATACAGGACAGGAAGGGAGGAGCAGTATGTGCTGAAGAATATTAACCTGAATTAGCTTTCAAAATTGAATCATTAAACTCTACTTTTGATTGAGAGTGTTTGCAAAGTATTAACGTACTTGCAAAGGGAACTCGATAAAATTATAACTATTTTAATTCTGAAGAAGTAATTAACTAGATTTGCATGAGCTGAACAGCCCATAACTAGCAGTAGGCAAGGTGGTGAGAGGGCACCCAGAGGAAGTCGGGAGGCTTCTCTGCACACAGGGAGGGAGACTTTGTTTAGGACATGGTATAGATCCACATTGCAAGGGCTCTGCACCACTCAGAACCTGCCCAGAGGAACCTGACAGCTTGAACAAAGCAGATGCCAACTGCAGACTGTCCCACCTGAGACTTTGGTAGCCAGTGGTTTGAGCTGAAACAAGGACTAGGCATCATTTCATTGGGTATCAGGGCGGGGGGGAGGGGGGTGGTGGGACTCAGATGGGTTAAGCCAGCCAACATTACAGATTTGTAAACCAGTCCTCAAGGCACACAAGCTGGCTGTAGCCTCCACTTCAGGCAATTTAGAAAGAGGGAGTTTGCAAAACTTCATGACAGTTAGGAATAAGATCTCTGATTAAGTGTGATCTCTTCCTTAGCTGCACAATTCCCTCTCTATTGATACAGTAGACACAATGACTTTGCTGGAGTTTGTTTTGTCCAACTCAAGGGTTTATTATTTCCCAGAATTTGCAGAAGACAGACACCCATACATGGGGAAGTGTGAAGTCTCAGCAGTATTAAAAAACCTGCACTGTCATCTGCACACAGGAAGAAACTGCACTAAATACTTGACAATACAAAGAACTGGAGAGAAAAAGAGGGAAGAGTCTTTCCTTGGACTCCCACTACTACAACAGGAATACATCATCTATACTGCTCCTACTTCAGCTCACCTTTCTGGCATCTGATAGCCGAGTAGCTTAACACCTTTCCCAAGCAGGAAGGTAACAGGTTTTGTTGTCCAGAAAAATAAGAGTATAAACTAAAACTTTTCTTTGGTTTGAAAACTGCCACACCTAGGGAAATACCAGCAGAGATACTGTGAGAAGGCACTGCTGGCTGAGGCTTAGATTCTGCCCACACCTGGAAGATGTTTCTGCATATCTAAGGAGCAGATGTGTTGCTGTTAGAGAAAACACATCCTGTGCAGGTAAGGAGCACTCATCTGAATAAATCTCCTGCTCCTCATTGGCAGAAAAAAAAAAATGCATTTACCCCAGTTATATTTTCACTGTTTTCCTGCAAATTTGGAGGAGCAGTAAAGATTTCATGCACATCCTGTTTAAGCTGCATTGCTTGCAAGTAGTCAGAAGAACATCAGAAGTCTCCTGACTAACCCAGTCCAATTTTGCACAGCCATTACATGACACTATTTAAATGCAGGGCCATATGCTTCAGCCTTCCCTCTCCCAACACAAACAAATATACTGCCCACACACAGTAACATGGTAAGGGGGAAGGACAGCAGAAAGGAGATAGCTAGGAGCAGGCTACCCCAGCTAAAGAACCACTTCTTTTGCCTACAGACCTCCTCCAAATTATCCTGGGAAACTGGCCAGATTAATTACCCTGATAGACCACACACAGCCCATGGGTAAGCAGCCTTTGCCTTGAAAAACTGACTTGAATTATGAAACTCTCTCTCTTGAAAGCATTGTCAAAGGTGCCAGGCTTGAAAAAATAATACTGCACAACCCTACCTTCATTCAGCTGCTATGTTTTGAGTTGTACTGCTTTAGGATTCAGCCTATTGCACCATGTTAGCAGACTGCTGTTGGAGAGGGAGTGCAGAGCTGTAGGAGGGGAATTACAAAACTCACCAGATCCTAGCCTGCTGACTGGAAGAATTCCAAAATACAGAGTCTGTTTTAATCACAGACACATGTATGGATTTCCCACCATACTTCAAATCTCCTTGCCAGGTCCACTTTTTATGAATGAGTAAGGTATTGAAACCAGCAGGAATTCTGCTTTCACAAGGTCCAGAAATGGGGAAATTCTTGTGAATCTCAGTTTGTGCCAGGTAAGAGAAGCCAAGGGACCACACAATGCACACTGGATGGGGACTGAGATTACTGTTAGCTCAACACCTCCTGGGGAGGCAGAATTTTGTTAGTCACGCACTTTAGTGTTTGTTTCTGGAAGCATCCTTTGAATACCATGCAGAAAGGACCATAATTTGACTGCAATGCAAAGTTGTGCTTTCTTTGGGTACCCAAAGTGCTAACTGACCTTGCAAGTATCCAAAGCAGCACAGCAGTACTACCAGCGCCTCCCAAGTGCCTTACTGTGGTAGTAATCCTGTTTCTCTACAACCACACAGCCTATGAGCACCATCTGATTTGGTACAGGCTGAAGTTGCTTTAAGGTGGACCTTGCTGTTCCAACCTTTTGTCCTTACACTATAGTTCATAGAACACCACACACACCCCTGCGTGAAACCCATGGACGTGGATTAGTTTGATCTAAAGGTGCATTGTTCTAAGGTGCTGGACTGTGGAACAGAGAGGCTGCATTCCCTTACACCAGCTCTGCTGCAGGAAGGCAACCTCTAGCAGGGGGACAGTAGCAGATCACTGCAGGGCAATGACATCAAATCGCTGCAGCTGTTTGTTCAGGCACACAGAAGCCACAGCAGTCAGGCTTGTCTCAGTGAACAGCAACAGGTAGGACTCGGTAGCGGGCACTTCAGGCCACAGAGGGAGACTGAATCCAGCCATCCCAAGAAAGAGAAGTATTAAACAAAACCAGGGAAATTTAGGGTCCAAAAACCATCTTGGATGAGAGAAGGAGATTCAGTCCAAGGCAGTAACCTGCAAGTCTGCCATTAGTAAAAGGGCTTAAACGTCTTCCAAGGTTGCCACCTTAGATATGGAAGAGGATTGCTGCTGGGGACATACGGACCACTTCCCATCTTTATTTTCCACACCTTTCAGGAATGTTTTCCCTTTGTCTATCTTAATTCATTTTCACAAAGTACTCGACAGTCTGGCATAAGCTTGATATACATAGTTTAGTTCTTGCTAATTACATAGCACCTCAGCAATTGATTGTACACTAGTCAAATAAATCCAGAAAGAGGTTATCTCAGTAAGAAATTGTTTGCAGCAAACTAATGAGTAAAACTTTAAATCAATGTTTATAATACTTTTCTCACCGCTGGTGAAATTGCAGGCAACTTCATTAAGATTATCTTGTTAAAAGCTGAGCAAAATCCTCTGCCAGAAAGGAGGCTTGAAGGTGGGTGGAAGAAAGAACGTGATATACAAGAAAGGCAATACTGGTCTTTTGACTACCTATCATAAGAGGGTAGCAGGTGATTCAGTGGAACAAATACAAATTTCCTAGGAAAAGGAAGTTTTGTTTCCTAAAGACAAAAACTTTTTCCCAGGCCAGAAACATCTTCCAAGAAAGTCTTGCTTAGTAAAACTGGAAATGCAGTGAAAGCCCCTACTGTCTTCTTGACAGGGCAATAAAAGTCTTAAGTCATCAAGAAGAGTCACCAGAAAACAGTCACTGCTATGACTCTCAACTGTCAGGACTGGAGTTAAAATAGCCCCCTTCCATCTCAAAACTTGAGTCAAGTTGACAAAAACTGGGCAAAAGGCCTGAAAAATACAGATCCTCTCTGGAACAAGGGGAAGAAAACAAAAAAGATACATCAAGCCAAAAATCACAATAGAGAGGCCAAGCTAAGCAAGATGAGGCTGAACTTCAACCCTGACAACAGTCAGGCATAACCACTAGCAACCCTACACAGGTTGAGACCGCTATCAACACTACACACCTTGAACAATAACAAGCATTTGGCATCAAGCCACCACTCAAAGAGCCTACTTTCATTGATCTTGAGTGGAAGATCCAGAAACAATGAAATTATGAGATTCTTGAACTTCCAGCCACAGACAAGATGAAGAAACCCAGTAAAAGCACAATCAAGTACAACAGTTCTAAAATAAGCTAAAGATTTGGGATTACGTGATTTGTTGTTGTTAAACATCCTTTTAAGAATGTAATAAATCTTTATATTCACATCACCATCAAATAAAAGCCATTTTCTTTAAATATATATATATACACACCTATATATAGGCAAATCTCTCTTTGATGTGAGAATTTAGAAATAAGAAAGGCAGATGCATATGTAAGAAATTCTAATAGAGAATGCACCTTAACACAACTAAGAATTACACAAAATATGGACCTGGCTGTGCAACAAACAGCTTCTGAGTTCCTCACAAAGCTCTGAATAAACTCAACCACGTACTCCTCTGCATCACATTGCAGGATTAAGGCCTATTTTAAAAATCTCTAAACATAACAACCTGTAGTACAATCTCAACCAGAATCAAGATGAAACCAAATTTAGGTTTGAATAGTACTTTTTTAGGCAGAAAAAAAGACAAGGCTCAGTTACTCATTCAGACATGAGATACATCACTACACATAAACGATGAAGTGAAAACATTATATATATCACCCCTGAGCTCTAGGATTGTAATCTCACAGTTAACACCTGAATCCACAGTTGTTGTTTGAAACCACCTCTAATTCCACACTGTCTGGAGGGGTTAAAGCCATCTGAGCTGGTTTCAGAAATGCACACCAGCACCGAGAAGGACTAGTTCCCTAGATTGCTTTAGCCACAGATAGCTAATCTCTTGTTTCCTGCCTTCCCCCCGCCCCATTCTCTCAAATCTGGGCTTCAGAGGATGCAAATGAATCATTTAACAGGCTTCAGTCCTGTTTTCTCCACAACTCCACAGAAAAAGGATCTTTATGCTCCATTGCTACAAGACTTTGTGTCCAGTTCAGAATTAATTTCCAATTAAAGTATTTGATACAGCATTAGAGATTATTTGAGAAAATGACAAAGATGTTTATGAAACACTGCAGATTCAGCTGGTGTTTTGAAACAAAATACAGGAAGTGCTTTTAAGTAAATTACCATGTGTTTATAGCACTCGGTATGTAGCATTTCAGAGAGACAATTTGAAACATGCAAGAGAAGACAGACCAGCATTTACATTGCTAGTTACTACGCTCAACACCAAGCATGCGTGGGTTTTCCATTTAAAAAAAAATAAATAAGAAAGAAACCAAAACCACCACACAACACAAAAGCTTTAGAGCTACTTTCCCCTGCTTGGATACTCAAGTCTCCGTGACCACAGAGCAGTTCAGGGTTTTTCAAACTCGGGTAAGACCTTGTAACAGAGTGAGACTGTTTCCCCAAACATACACAACTACTATGTAGGTCACTAAGTGCATTGGTACAGCTTTGGCCTTTTGTTCAACTTTACAAAAGAAGGAAACTTGTCCATATGTCTACTGTAAATATTTACGTAAGACACACATTCTGCAGGCAACAGAACCCAAACTCCCCGAGGCTGCACACACTTTCAAAGCAAGGTTCTGAGAAGACAGTGGTTTTGACAGACTTAAAGATATCAACAGCCATTCGACTATTACAATTATATTACAAGGGAAACGAAACTCAAATAAAGTCAAATAATTACTTACCAATACTACTGACTGCTTCTGCCTTAAAAATCAATTACCTTTAGGACCCAGAAAGTGTATTGGGCAAGATCTGGCACATATGGGCTGTGCTGGGCAACTGGGAATTAGCAACACTTAGTCATCCACACCAAATGCAGAATCTTTTTTTTTTTTTTTTTCCCAAAATTAAAGCCCACCATTTAAACAAACTACAGTCACATTTTAGGTAACAGTACTGCTGCTGCTATTTCTGCCATGAGTTTTTAATCAGTTCTTAGCCACTTACATCTATAAGGAATCCATAAGGTGATAGCAAGCGATGTTCTCCTGGACACATAATTAACAAAGCCCTGGTCCATCTAAGTTACAAATACAGATTGTACAGAATAGAGAGTGAGAGAGAGGGATGGAGGGAAAGAGAGAATGAATTATAAATGCATCTAATTTGGCTGTAATACAAGCTGCACATGTGGACTGAGAAGAGTCCATGGCCCACAGTGTGTAA
This sequence comes from Strix aluco, assembly GCF_031877795.1. Taxonomy (NCBI): domain Eukaryota; kingdom Metazoa; phylum Chordata; class Aves; order Strigiformes; family Strigidae; genus Strix; species Strix aluco. The sequence continues at coordinate 23,423,475 of NC_133942.1, read as the reverse complement.
GCTGTCACCAAATTGCATTTTGCTAATAATTCATATCTGTAGCCAGCAAATTAAGCCAGTCACAGTGCCACCTACCCAGGTAGCTATGCTGACTGTGTTTAGATATCAGCTAAACAGCTACAGCTTGGGTTTGCTTAATGTTTTCTCTTAAAATTTTGACAGCTGGCTGAATGCTCTAGTAGTTTTTAGCCAAATTATTGCAAGGTTTCAATTTTCATCTTAAACCCTGCAGATAGGTATGTAATCGTATTATGCTAATAAATAAATAACCAGTACTTTGAAGGTCAACAGAGGAAAGGGATCAAAAAATTGTACAAATCAAAAATATAAAGAAAAGTCATAAGCAGGCACAGGTTCTAATTTATTTCACATTGATGCTCAACACTGTTGGTCAAATAAATACTGTTTTGCTTTCATTTCTGCCATTCATTTTGATATCCTGAGGTATTATGACCAGCAGGAGGAGAACATTAGTTGTGATGGAACATTTGCTTTCTGAGACCTCTTAAATTCCCCAAATGTCCTCACTGCATATTTGGGTATGTGATAGTAGAGACATACCTGACGCAAACAGAAACCTCAGAAAAACATCATCCATTTTGCATGTACAACCTTACTGTCTATTCACCTAGTGACCTGAGAACAAAATATTTAAGAGTATCTGGCTGTGATTGTTTCTATTTCAAACAGACTGTTATGGTAGTAAGTACCACTTACATACATAGATAAATCGCTAGATCCACAATGACATAGAAACTTAAGGATTTTATTAACAGAGTAGATTATGTCCCTTCAGAACCTTGTACAACACCAGAGCATGGTTCCTTCTGCTGCACAGGACCTATCACTTCAGTTAAAGGTGGATATTCTTACAATGTCAGTCTGATGATATACGCACATAGTATAAGATTTCAGGCAACACAGGAGAGTAGTACTCCCACACTGGTCAGCTTAAGTCATATTATTGTCCAAGTTAAAAAACAAAATGCTTTGCTCTATTAATCCAATGTGGTTGAAAAGTGTGATTTTTTTTTACTACTTAAGAAAAAAAGGAATAACTACAAATGTTCATAAGCACAGCTGCTGATTAATAATCACTCTGCTTGCACCTGAGATTTGTCTGCAGTTGGATACGGCTCCCAAGCATCCAGATCTCTATTGGCAGCTTTGAGATTAGGAACTAAAGGTCGCCAGGATTTGGTTTGTAAAATTTTCTCTCACAAAATATTTTAATTATATAGCGTGTTACATTCAGTGCAGGAGAAGAAAATCAAAGGAAGGTACTCGAATGTGTGAATCTTATTTTTTATTCACTATGTATATTCTCTATGAAAATATACATGTATAAGTGTCTATATATCGGTGTATCTATCATCAACATTGGTATGGAACTAACTTATTTTTTTTCCTTAAAACTGTTAACAATAATTAAATATCATTTGCACACTGCACTGGTATGCACTCCAGTAGGGAACGCAGAATGAGGCAGCATGTGACAGCAGCAAGCTCTAGGGAGACAGGGTTACTCTGCTAATAAATCCACCTGGACTTCAACAGATGCCATCTCCTGTCAAAGCTATTCAAAAACACTTGATCATTTGCTCCTGTTTGCCATGTACAGCATAATCAAGAAAATTACTTCTCAAGTAACACTTATCTTTAGACATTACAATTTTTTACCCCTACACAGAACATCAACACTGTCCTCGTTTTAAAGGCCACAGATCTGGGAGGGAATTGCTAAACTCATCCAGCTGGGCATTAGCAGAGCCAACTAACTATGCTCCTGGGTCCCATCCAGCAATGGTGCATTTGTTTATCACACTGCTCTCTGTGCTTTGCATGATCACTGTCTCCAGATAGCTGTGAAGTATCCACCTGCACACGTGTACAGGCTCACACATATCTCTGTAGCAGTTGTAGAACAAAACACACAAGGCAACAGTGGGGTGAGCTGCTGAAAGGCAAGGAGAAAACAGATCTGCTCAGGAATAAACAAGATAATACACATGCCTGGAGCAAGCACCAAACAGCTATTGCACAGCGCCTCTTCAGAGACCCACTTCCCACCATTCATCTGCCAAGTGAAGGCTGCTAATAGAACAAACCCTGGAAATCACAGTGGATGTAAAAGAGTCAGAAAGATTAGCATGAATTATTTTTTGCCCCCCTCCAAGTCATCACAAATCTTCAATACAGAAAACTCTTCCCATCTTATGAAAGTCAAAGTACACTAATTACGGTTACAAAAACATTCCCCATACACCGTTGCTTTACCTGTCGTAAGTCTCTACTCCCACCACTGGATTTTAAAGACACGCTTGGCATAACTGCTCAACAAGATCTGGCTGAAGATCTTAACACACTCATTCTGCATGAGTACCAGCTGAACAGAAATTGCAGCCACAGCACTCAGCCAAGCATGAGTCGTGCCCATCACACCAAGAGCTTGCTGCGTTGAAAAAGACAAGACTGCAATAACCTTGGGCCTTTAAGACAACAAATACTAATCACCAGCTGACACCAGCAAGTGCTGCTTTCTAGCAAAGGGCTTTCATTTTTGTACATGTCATCCCAAGAATCATCCCATTTTTAATTGCTTCATACACTGCCAATGACCCTTATCTTGAACTTGTAAATCACTGGTCTTGCTATGCAATAACATCACGAGGAGACATTGCTAACCACGGCTAAACACTACCCACAGCACACCTGTCAGAAAAATTATTTCAATTTTTTATATGAACCAAGAACAAATTTATTGAGAAAAAAGGAAACTGTAGAACTTTATTGCTTCCATAATAATTTTCTGTTATCTGATTCTTTCCTGTTTGACTGCACACACAAGTGCCTATAAACATTAATGGGAAGTACATGACAACAATTTGGGGGTGGGGGGGAAAAACAGCCTTCACTAATCTTCCCAACAGCTTTTAAAATAACTCTTTTTTCCCTTAATTTACATCCACATAGATGATTCAAAACTATCTGAAGAACAGCCTTTAAACTCTCAAAGTGTAAGCTGGTATGTATTTCCTTATAGCAAAGGACACTACCTCATTTAACTAGCTTTTAGACCAACATACATTGATGCCAGATGATGTAGTCAGTGACATATATGGGCATTAGGGAATTGTACAACATAAGGAAAGCACAAATGCTCTATGATCAACAGTTTGCACCTAACTACAAACGCCTGGATAAGAGATTCTCTCAACACTGGAAAAAAGGTCACCAAAAAACCCCAAAACCAACAAAAACCAGCAGAGAACAGGGCGACTGTTCTACATCTGAATTAGACTCAGCTTGATTTATCACAAGACACCAGAGTAAGGTTGCATCAAAAATGTGTAAGAACAGTCAGAAATGGAAGAGGGTGGTTGGCCTGTGTTGCACAGATGCACAAGGTGTCATGCACTAGCTGTGCAAGATAAAAACATGCACAGGACACTCTGAAAGAGCATGCAGCTCACAGATGATACACGAAGAGCATCCACATCACTGGGAAAATTATTCCCCAGTAGGTACCATTTCAGATTGATAAACACAGCCAGCTATAAACCTCTCTCAGAATTAGATTTATCTTTTACTTCTCAATTCCAATACAAATAAAAATTACACCTTTTTCTATCCCTATGACTGATGTGGGTTTCACATGGGTCCAATGCTCTACAAGACATGACAAAGTGGGAAATATCTGTATCACTTCACAAATATTTTGCATAGCTCTGCTTGACTGTTTGAGACAGATAGCTTGCTGTATGTAAGATCAAATAGGGGTGTAGGAGGAATCTGACAGAGAAGAAAAACTATGACCTAGATAAGGAGCATCCCAACAAACATTCAAACTACAACAGACAGGCTATTAGCTGTGAAGAAACAACCTGCCTGCAGCCAGCAGTTACATGGCTGCCTTTCCAAAGCTAAAGGAAGAGATACAAGATAAATAAACAAACAAACGTAACAAAACATTGGTCTGTTAAAGGAAGGGATGAATAGTGCCAATGCGCTGACACTTTCAGAGCACGCAGCAGTCAGCAACCAATCCAACCTGGGAGATCTGGATTCAGCTGGCATGCAAAGACCACAAAGAAAGGTCAAAGATGCAGTAAATGCGCAGAGGCCCTTCCTTTAGTTACTTTTTACTATTGGGTAAAGAAACAAATTAATGTTTTAGGCTTTGCATGGATAAATCACTTACCCTACTGGGAACAACTGTTCTAGCAACAGATGGCAAGGCACCTAGGCAGATGAGAAAGGTAGTCTCTGTCCGATACAATGCAAGAGCACATTAGCACTACAGACAGCATCCTAACAGCACATTAGCAACCAGGCTTGAGACCCAGAGGCAGCCCAGCCCCGCAGAGCAGAGCTCAGCCACAGCCAGCTAACGCCAAATACTGCCCTCGTGTGCACCCAGGCCAGACTGTGCCACCCAGGCCGGCCCACAGCATGTCCCACGAGCCAGGCAGGAACCAAACCATGGTTGTAGGCACCCAGTGGAGACCTTTTAACTCCCTCCATACGAGCCGTCGCAGAAGGGAGATAGCAACAGTAATCTCATTTCTTACCCATCTCCTAGGAGGAGCAAGGAGCATACAGGTGTTAACTGCTCTCTTCCCTACCTGCTTGCCTTCTGCAATGAAAAACACTTTATGCAATGACCACTTCATGCCTCCCTTGGCACAGAAGCAACATGATGACTGTTTCTGACCCACAGGATCAAACACATCCTAGAAACCCCTAGAGTACTTTTCAATGCAGTGCAGAATAATGCTGCCCAGAACAAACGTTTATCCAGTTTTAATTATATTCAAGTTTGCATAATACAAATCTTAAAAAATGAAGTGTTCTTTTTCCTAAAATATATATATATATATGAAGTTCTATTGGAATGTGCTTCCTTGTCATGTACCTCCCTTACTATGCTATTTCCTGCTGGGCCCAGGGCCAGAACAGTTCTGCCTTCCAGATTCCAATTGTGTTTTTCTCTGGATGAATATCGGAGTGAGCAGATTGACAAAGGACAACACAGTGAAACCCTCCTTAGGAGGAATGAAGGTCAAAGCATTGCATGGCAGCAAGTTTTCTGCTCTGCCAGCAATAGTAGAAACACTATGACATGTTCTGCATAGATAATGACTGCAGTTTCTATCCACATGCTCACATTTGCAAACACTGTCCTGGTAATATGATGAACAACACATGCGGTTCCTCTCAATGAACTATGCTTTGAAAGTTGTCTTCTCTGAACAGCTGGAGGAATACTGGTCTCCCAGTCCTCAGGCAGGCCATAAAACATAAAGACTTACTGACAGCCTAAAAAAAGCTCTGTTGTGGTACTACACAACAGAGCCAGCTTCTTACAAGCCATTGCCAGCCCCATGTTGCAGGGAGATTTTTATGCTGTCAACTTAATAATGCAATAAAAGGCAGAGGAGAGCTTTAGTTGTAAGTATCAAAATATAAAATTCTACCACAGATAGTGCTGGGAAGATAAAGTCTCTTCTCACAGACTAGAAGTGACAGTTTTGCATTAGAAAGCGGCAGTAGATATTCAAAAGCTCCAGGAAAACCTGTAGTAAAGGCACCAAAAATCAAAGTGCAGCTGCTCTTTTTACTGTTTAAATCATTATATATTAGCAACAAATCTTGTTGTTGGCCAACACTCAGAAATGGCATATGGCCAATAAAAGGTTCAGTGGAGTTTTCCATCTGTCACTGAAATCAGCTATGGCTCCAGCTCATACATAGTAAGTTTAGTGTCATAATTATTTGTGTACTAGACGTCAACCATTCAGTCTAACATAATCATTTGACTACACAATTTGCTAAATATACTGCCCAAGCAAAGCACTACATAACCACATAACTGAAATGCATGAGATGCATTTATAGTATATAACACTAGCACTAGCAAGAGGTAAGCATATGAATAGAGGGTGCTGTCTTGCCACAACAGGTTATGCAAACAGAAACACAGTAATGTATCCTCTTGGTATTAACAAAGACAGTAAGAGGCAACAATGCTGCTCTTAAAATAAAAGTCAAATGCATGCAAGAGAGCAAGTCAGTGAGTGGTCACCACATCTTTTTTTGTACCCCTGCTTGTTCATGACAAATACTAAGCATATGGATTTACTTTGCTGTCTTCACTCTCCTGCCAGCACAAGAAGGCTGACAGACTAAGCTTTAAACTATTTCATTTCACTATAGATTCAGGAAATACCTTAGTAAGAGCATTATCTGAGGTTTTTTAGAATTCTTCCTACAGCATTTTCCATTAGTTTTTAGCAACTATGGAAGCAACAACGATATTTTTTTCTCCCTCCACCCCCCCCCCAGCACTCTGGTGCTGTGAATCCCACAGTGATAGGTCTTTAGGGCTGTATTTAGATCTGGATTTTCCAGACACTGGGATTTATATTTCAATCAGCCAAGAGTCACAGTCTGCTTGGCCCCAGATTCGGGTGCAGGCACAAGCATATTTCTGTTTTCTAGTTCAGTCAGAAAAGTGTGTAACACTCCCAAATGCTGAACTTTAACAAAGGGGGGGGGGGGGGGGGGGGGGGGGGGGCGGGGGGGAAGCGTTTTAACTGTGCTGGAAGTCAAAAGCAAGAACATTTTGTTTGTGCAGATTTGCAACAGTACTTTCTCTTCCTTAAGACTTACTGCTCTGCATCTTCTCCAAGAGAACTGCCAAAGTAGTTTAGAGCTACTGGATCTGACCTGTGGCTGGCTTTTAACGTTTAGAACCTGGGAAGCTGGGAGCACAGTAAAGAGGGATGGAGGAATTCACTGAAACTTTTTATTATATTTAATAATCCCTCTGTGGTTTTGTCAGAGCTGGCACAACTTCACAGCAATAAGCTGATTTGCACAGAAATAGGCTCATGGCTCTGACAGATGATAGCAGCTCACAAGAACAATTTTTTGCTGCAAACACTACCCATAGTGCTGGTTTTGCTCATAAGAACCGAGAGGGGAGTTAAAAACTGTTTATCTTTAAAAAAACCCAACCCTCACATCAAATAATGACAATAACTTAAGTGCTCAACTTAGATGCCTAAACATTTGTTATGTTGTTAGCAGTGAAAACTTAGAGTACCTAAGACCCTCATGTGAGGCTAGCTGACATAGCAGGACTGATTGCAGGGCAGTAGATGGAAAGAAGGTAGAACATTCTCATTCTTGAGTATCCAAAGGTCAAACACCCACAGTTATGGAACTGGACTGGAATCTATAACACATTAAAATTCCTAGACAGCAGATGTCCCATTAAGCAGATCCAGTATTCAATATCTCAAGGACAATTAAATTGAACATTTTTAAAGCCTGTTTAAATTTGCATCATTTTCTTTATCGTTTCTGTAAAGTTGAAAGAAATATTTAAATCGCAAAGCATATGAAAAAAGCATTTCCAAACAGGGCTTTTAAAAGCCTTGAGTCTTATATTGCCAATTGTTTGTCCTGTCTTGAAGGTTAAAGATTGTGCAAAGTATCTTACCAAGAGCATCAACTCATTAGACAGGCAGGAGATTAAACTAGAAAAAAAGTTCAAGGAAGTCCTTCAGGAGAAGACAGCTGTAAACAGATCCCAGAAAGGAACTGAAGAATACACAGTTTGTGCTGTAAGGACAGTGTCCCTCACCTTGAATCAGAGGGGTCTTCAAAACTAGGAACTGTTAAACTGAGTAGAAGAATCAGAGTGGGCATGCTCACTGGTCACTTCAAGAGAAAAGGGGAGGGGGCGGGGAAGACCAGACATTTTATTTACATAAAACATACATAAATACATCATTCCCCCACAGGATCAAAATAAGCATAGTAGGGAATTTAGAAAAAAATAAGTAGCAGCTTTCACTAACTAGAAAATCACCAGTTCTGGGACAGCTGAATATAGCCAACTACTCTTCTACACTTCAATCACTAGCAGAATTTGGGTCAGTGTTCCTAAATTCCAAGGGAGCACAGGTGTACACATTCAACCAGAGGATTGTATTTGATCTCTCAAAGTTTTCACAGGAAAATAGAAGAACCCACCTAAAGCCATTCCTTGATTCCAACTGATTTTGCCTTGGTTTCAGAGGGCATTAACACCAGAAAAGCACAATGAGAGGCTCCACACAGTCTTAGCCCAGCTGAAGCTCTTCAAAGAGTAAGAAATAAAGATGTACTCCCAGCTTAAGGAAGTGATATAGGTGGAAAAAGTGTGGAGATAGTTCACAAAGCTGAAGCTGTTGTCACTACTTCTCTGCAAACAGATGGGAAAATATGGTGAAAAAAACCCCTGCCCATTTAACTACAAATTTCTCAGTGTGGCAGATGAAATTCAGCAGCAACCGACTTGAGAAAGGAAAATACTAGCTTTACATTTATAATGACCTCTCAACCAGCTATTCTCATTCAAGGAGAATGCAGAGTGTCAGAGGTGGACATAACAGATTAGAGCCAAAGCATCTGAAAGCAGATCCACTGGATCCACCATTCGTCATCAAGAGTGCCTATTCCATTTCTAGCTGACCCGCTTCCTTATTTTCCCACCATTTTTTAATTCTTGCTGGTGACTTCCAGCCTGTTATGCTGAATCAGCTACTTGTTCAGTCAAGCTCTAGCTGAGAAATCTTTGGCAATGAATAGGAACATCTAAAAATGATCCAGGAAAAGGTAAGCCAGGAACTGTTGGTAAAAAAATGTTTATCAGTAAACCAGTCAGTACTGAAACAGCCTTCTTGGAAAGCAGGAACAGGACAGCAGCTGGAGAGCTGGCTGCCATTTCCATCCCCTGCTGACAAGGAGAATGCTCCATGGAAGAAGTTGCGTAAACTTGCATATACTATGCACATCACCTCCATGGCTGCTGATTATGTTTATTAGTGACAACTGACCACAACAAAATGATGCTTCTAGTGGCCAGAAAACAGATGCACAGGCTAGAAGCTTTTAAAATAGATGAGAATAGCCTAAATCATAAAGAGTTCATGATATGTGAGAATATGAGAAACCAGTTTTAGAGACACAAGGATATAATAATTGTTCTATCCTGAGGGGAAAAAGTTTCAGCTCTATCACGTCAGTTCCTCTGTCAGCACAACATGCTTCTTGTAGAAGATACAGTATTATCTATATATTCTGTGCTAGTAATTAAGACATCAATGTGTTCATTTTCGAAGGTCTGATAAAAACTTAAAAGTTGCCTTAGAATATTAAAAATATTATGTTCCAGCATCTACAGCAATCACAGAATTACTGTTAAATGTGTGAGGTTTTAAATATTCTCCATTTCACAGTGGAGCTTTTAAAAGTTAGCATTGTGAAGGAACAATCAGTAGTAACTCACCAGCAGTTTATGTGAGCTTGGGAGAAGTGAAGTCCTTTGACAAAACACAAACTGCATTTCTGGTGATGAGATACCTCATGAGGAAGCGGTGGGGGACTGCGCCAAAGCTCTCTAAAGAGACACATTCTCAGAGTTCGCAAGAATTTTATGCTTCAGTTGTCTGCACTGCTCAGTTTGAGCAGTAATAGTTCTGTCATGTCCTCAGCAGAAGTACAGAATTGATTTTGTTCCTTCATCCCCATGTAAAGCTTACAGTGTTTCCAGAGGAAAGGTAAGTGTCTGCACACACGTATAACTTGTATATTAGTCTGGGTATCATTTACATGAACTCCACCTGAAGTATAAACTGGGAGAACCAATTTATCAGGGAGTTCCAGCTGAATTTCAGCTAGTTTTCATAAACTCCAGGTTCACAGAGCTACCTATCTAGACCACCTTTTTGGCATGCAGCCATTCAGCTATGTTTTTCCAGAGGTTTCTGCTTTTCAATTTGTTGCACCACCTCTTCATTACAGAAGACACAACAGGCTTATGCTCCACTGTCTAGCCAGGCTGCCACAAAGACCCCTGCTCCAGCTCCTGAGAAAACTGTTCTCCACTCCCTCCTTTTCCCCTCCTCAGCAAAAGCACAACCAAAATGCAACCAAGCTGGTTTTTTTTCCCTGCTGGCCTCACCTCTGAGACTGCACAAGGGTGAGGGGAGGAAGAGAAAATTTCCAGGAGCGTATCACAACACGCACAAAGTAACAAAAGGTTAGCATCACAGATACTGCACCAAAACCTGAAGGTACTTGGAAATGCAAGGAGTCTCTGCTAGACTGATGCACAATAACATAACCGAACATACACAAGTAGTATTTTGCAACACGCTGTCTTTCAGCAATCAATTTCTGAAACAGAGAAACATCCTCAAATCCACAACACCCATTACATTGTAAATAATGTTAGTACATGCTGATGTTATCTGGTGAAACAACTTGGTAGCCTATAAGATAGAATTAAATGTGTCTCTTCTCTAGTATGTCAATAATAATTATTTTTCTAATGCCTGTTCAGTTATAGGAATACATAAAAAGAAGCAATTGCATTGGAGAAAACATGATTTGATGTTGTTTATATACAGACACTTGTGTACTGAGAGTTTGTTTTATCTCCTGAGATATCACTGAGGTTACAGAACTTGCAGGCAATAACCATAAGAATAATATTATAATCATAAGAATAATAATTTCCAATTTATTTATGTAGAATGTAAATTCCTAAGTACTTGCAAACTCAAGGTCAGCTGAAAGTTGCCAGAGCAGCTAGGCTGTTTCATTAGCAACACAATGGAAAACAGCAGCAAAACTTCAACAAACTCAGCAGACTCACTGAAACCACAAAGGCCGTGACACGCAGCCTTCAACATGCATCTTGATCTCCAAAACAGTTCAAGAGAAGTACACTGAAGGGATGGCAGGCAGCAGATGAAGCCAAGCCTTAAGTCAGCCACAGTGAGAGCTAAAGTAAAAAAAGCCATAGAAAACATAGACTTGAAAGAGTGGGAAAAACAAACGTATGCTCCAGTGTAAGTACAAGCACAACTGTTTGTTGAAGTGTCTGTGTCAACAGGAAGAGCAAAGAAAAGAAGTGGAAGCAAAACTCACTGAGAGGGACCAGAACTCCTTGGTGCACAAAACTGGCAGGAAAAGATAAGCCTAGAAATTGCAGGCAAGGGAGGCACTCTTCTGCTCTTTGGTTCTCCTTTGTCCACAGAAACAAGACCTTGCGGGGGGGGGGGGGGGGGGGGGAACACAACAAAACCCCAAGCTTTTAACAAAGAAATTCGTGACTTGCTCATTGCCATTATCTACTCTCCTGTTTTGTGGTGTATTTACCTGCCCCGCTGACCTAACAGTGTATTAGAAATAGAAGAGGTGGATGTGTATTTATACACAAACTGCTGGAGGGATAGAAGAGAGCAACCTCAAGTGATCATGGTACAATGTTACTATTATCCATAGGACTCCCCTCACAAACCTCACCATTCTTCTCCATTCTTTGGCCATCCTGCATGCAAACACCTGACTTGCATGCTTGAAACATGCTGGCTCTATTAGCAGAGCATCCACAATTTTCTATCCTTTTTAGGCTATGTGCAGCCTTCTGAGCTTCAGAGCCTTAAGATGTTCTAAAGGCACTGGGTATATTGAAATACCAAACAAGAACTATACAAAGAAGCTTCTCTACAGCATTATTACTGGCTAGCAACAGCCCTGCTCTCCCAGTATATATAGGTGTAATTATATACCAGCATATACATATAGGTATTTTAATATATATATACACACATCTACCTATATAGATATACATAGGTGTATCTAGCCTTTATGGCAAGATTTTCTAATGTGATCTATCTAGACAGTCAACCACCATGAGATGTTCAGTTTTGTGATACCTCAAGCACTGACATTTACGATACATTCCAATTGTCTTAACGAGGACTTTTAACCAAAGGAAAGCACTTAACATGGAGGAGCATTCAAATACTACTGGAGAAGTTCTTAGTGACTTGAATCTTAAAAACATTTAAACCGGGATAGGTTGCATTTTCACTTAGAAAGATTCCTTTGATGTCCTGAACAGATAATCAAACCAGCCAGTGAGCAAGCTAAGACCAGAGCTTGTAGAGCTTCACCAAAGAGATAGCAGATAAAGCGAGAGAGGTCTTTGGGCCCAAAGATGGGAGGGGCAATTTTGTACACTTGAATTACTGGGAAAATAGAAATCCCCAGGCACCAAAATGAACAGATTCAATTTTCTCCAACTAACAATAGTACACTCTCCTTTCAGCAGACATTCACTTGAGAACAAGCAAGGAAAAAATCCTGCCAAGGAGCTTCTAGCTTTTTTAACATTGGGGGTAGCCCTAAGTCAAGCTGTGCCTTTGTCAGGCGACGACCCACACTACCACAAGAAGTGGCTTTACTCCACAGTTTATATGAAAAATATTCCACAACTGCAATTCCCACTGAAGACAGCAGCCTCAACAACTCCCCACCCTCACCTACCTCCCCTTGACTACATAACCTGAACGCTTCCATGGTCTACCTGACAAAAATAATCTCTTCACTCACTCTTAGTGACTGAAATAGAGGTGGAGGCTGCCAGACAGCACAACTGAAAAGCTGGAAGCTTCCTGCATTTAGCTCACAGATGCATTAACACTGAAGTGTAATTACAGACCACCTAAAACCATGCACTGTTCCCAACTCCACAGCTTAGAGTCAATAAAAACCCATTCACCACAGATGCAAGGTCAGAACATGAAGACCAAGTGTCCTAAAATAAATTTGACTCACACAAGCTTGTGTTGGCTACCACATGCCATTCCTTCACAGCTCATCAGCTTTCCTGGTTGTCACCAGGGTCTGCAGTAGAGTTATATCTTCCAGGGATCTTCAGAGGTATTCACAGCAAGAGCATTTGCCTCTTGTGTACTTTAGGGAGCTAAGGGTCAGAAATCAAATCCTTCCCTTTGACATTGTTCTAAAGCCATGAATTAACCCATCACCCTTTCCTCAACTCATGAGATTAGCTTGAAAATAATATTGTCATGTGTTTATTTGACTCCAGCATTAGATGTTCAGGTTCCCATTTTCAAGCTTTCTCTACAACTATTTATTTGAAAGAAATAGAAAGCAAGCTAGGATTCTTACATGGCTAATGTACATCACGCTGATGCTTTAAGAAAAACAGCAGCCATCATGAGAGTTGGCAACTCTCAAATGACTGGTTATGGAGGAAAGAATATTAAACAGCTATCATCAATCTATCTAGATCCAGGAAGTGAGCCATGAAATGCTGACAAAGGGGAATATCTGGTCTGACAATGACGGTATATTTGTCTTTTAAATGAAGAGTAATAGAGTTACACTGGAGAGACTCATTTTAACTTTGCAACAGTAAAGTATCTATCTCATCACCTTAGGGTGATCTCCGAGCACCTCAGGGTAAGAGAATTTATTCTATCAGCTCTTTTAGAGACCACAATTTTACACAGTTACTCCACCCTCCAAAGAAGCCACACGAGCAGCACAAACAAAATAAAGGAAGTGTAAAAACTGACCTGAACAGCACTAGCACAGCCTTCCATCACAGCAGTGGGCCAGGTAGTAGCTTCTCTTTTCATTCTCAGCTTCTTTTCTGTCAAATCGGGATAACATGAGATTATCACAAGAATGTTGGGGTTTGGGGTTTTTTTTTTTTTTTCCCTTTGAGGATGAAAACATCTTCACTTATTTTGTTTCCCAGCATATTAGCCCTTGTGACTGGGAGCATAAATGGCATGTACATGCACAGACCATCATATGAGAAAAGCACAGCTGTGCACAGTGTCCACGTACTGGGACAGGAGCCATAACACTAGGGTACAGCTAACACCAAGCTGTACTCCTATCAGCCCTGGGACTGGCCAAGCACACTCATTCAAACCCTAGCTAGGCTAATTTTCTACAAACCACTACCAAAACAATCCCAAACAAGCAAAAACCCCAAAACCACAAGGATGACACAGACACTAAACCATGATTGAAGCAGTAGGTCACAGCTTGACTTAGAAGAAAAACTGCAAGTGCACTTATAATTAAGGAAGCTGAAGAAACTCAGCATTCTTGTACAGATACATATGATCACTTACACCTAAGCTAGCTACAGATCCCTTACTAGAATCTCTACCTCCTTTTGCTTCCCCCAGCAAGACTGAAGTTCAGCCCCCCCCCCCCCCCCCCAAATATCTTTAATTGTTGCTTTAAGCTAGTCATGGACTCATCATGCTATCCCCATATCTTTTCTATCTGAGGACTAGATCCTACCAACAAGGACCCCCCCTCCCCTTAAATTCTGATCAACTCACCTGCTTTTTTCATCACTATCCATGTCCTGTCTGCTGACATTATGAAGAAAAGAAGAGGAAAAAAAAACTTCAAACAATACTAAGCAAATTTCACTGCTGATAGAAAAACTCCTTCTTAGACTTGTGCAGAAGTATTTAAGCCCTACCCCACTAACAAGATAATGAGTACCTGCTGTGCAGGAACACACCAGCTGGTCCCAATGCACATTTTCTCCCACCTGCCCACTAATTAGCACACAGGTGGAGTCTGACCTCTAGAAGCCCAACCTCCTTTTGCCTTAAAGGGCAGCAAAAAAACTCCCCATCCTCAACTGAATGGGGCATTCAGATATACAGTAGGCAGTTCACTCCAAAATATGGTCACTGGAAAAGGAGCTACAGTTGCTGTAGTTTGAGGCTACCTCACCCTTTAAGATGCTTGTGCTTGGGTAGCTATAGGAGCCTTCCAGCACATCCCATGGGGTGGTAGAGCATGAGCATCAGCAACCTGACTAGCAAACAACCACCCTTCTCTCTCCTTCAGAAGCTCTGAAAAATGTATTTATCTATTATTTTTACTACTAAAGAGAGTAGGGCTTTATCTTAACAGCAGCCAAAAAATACAGCAGCGTGTGTTAAATCTGTACTATTAGTTGACCCTCCCCAGCTTTGCAGAATGCTCTCTTGGACTGAAATAGCCCAGACCAGGCAGCCAGCCACACCGAGGCCAAAACTCACTCAGGCCGTCAGTGTTTTTGCACTGGGTCAAGCATGCAGATACATAGCGCGTGGTTCCTCATGCTGGGAGACTATGAGGTTTTTTTTCCCTGTTTGTTGCTCTCTCCAGGGGTGTGCTTGGCAAGGCGGCCGTGAGTGCAGCAACCTCACTCACAACTTCTTAGCAAACCAAGTGAGCCTCAGTCTTCAGCAGAATCAAAGCTCTGGCTTTGCTTCAGCTATGCATGGAGAGGGGGTGCCTATAGAAAGGAATTAGAGCTTGAACACAGAGCAAAAGCAGAGAATAGTGAAACCTTCAAATCCTGAAACCGCATGACTGAGCTTTCCTAACTACACAGAAAGCACTTTGCTGTACCAGAGAACTCATTCCCATCAGAACGGCAGGCTTGTAAGTAATTTAAAGCAATAAAAAAAAGAGCACACCATCAAAAATTATCTAAATTGAAATGAAGCAGCTGATATTAGAAAACTGTGCTGAGTTTTTAAGAGCAGGCAAACGATAAACTGTAAGGAAGAGAGGCAGTAGCAAGGAAGTCACTTACCTTGATATCAAAACTCTTTCTGTTGACCTACGTAAGGAAAGAACCACCAGTAATTTAGACAGGAAAATTCGTACTGTTTTACTCTGGTGGAAAGTGGGATTCAGAAGAAAATCCTTAAGTACTTCAAGACCAAAATTATTTATTTTCTCCCGTAAAGCAGGAGAAGCAGCAGCTGCCATACCTCTGCTTGTAGTCTGCTTTTCAGAGAGCAAGGAGAACTCATTTCTGAAAGTTAGTTGTCATCCCTAGAAATCTTGACCATTAAAATCATTCTTGCTCTGGTAAAAAGCGTTCTGGGCCACAGAGGGGTCAGAAATAGGCAACAGCAATTGCTGCAGAATTTGTCGTTCTAGAAATCTTTTCTCTGAGAGCCAGTGTTCATATTCTAATGTTGGCCATATGATTCTGTTTGATTCAATCCAGAAGAAAAACACCTTTTTCACCTTATCTCCTGTATCCTAGAGAGGCTGATCACATATTGGCCAAACACCACAAATACAGGGAACAAGAGAGTTTAGGGGGATTAGATGCAATGAAGCAAACCCGTATTTTCCAGTTTGCACTTCTCACAGATGTAGGCATCAGCCTTGCACCTAACAAAACGATTAACAACAGGGGCACTTCAAAACGTCATTCGGCACAATGGGGTTGGAAACGTTTATGGAGATGTGTCTGTAAGTGATTCGATGGAAACGCAACTCTCTGAGAAACCAGTGACTGGGGAGGCCGGGGGGGGGCAGAACACGACTTTGCAAAGCCATCTTGCTAAAAGACTGTATTTTACTATTTAATCCTCAATTATACACATGACTTCATTGTGGAAAGGTCACCAGACAAAGGAGCTCAGTGAACTGGGTCTGAAGGGAGGGATTGTGTGGCAGGTCTCAAGCTTTGCTCTTGCCGAATCGTTCACCTAAACGGCATGAACATCTCCCGCCCCAGCGAAGGACACCCCAGCACGGGAATTTTGGTAGATCGGTGGGAATAAACAGAAATTGTCACAGCAGACAAAAGACGCAGGGCAGCGAGCTTAAGTTCACCTTCCACCTCTGCAGGCGCTCGCACAGCATCTGGTGAGCGGCTCGCACCGACAGCGCACTCGCGACGGCCCGAACCTTGCGTTTCCCCTCCCGGCAGAAAGCGGGAGACGGCGGCAGGCGGAGCGCGGGGCCCTGCGCGGCTGCGGAGCCCTGCGCGACTCCCGGGCCCGCAGCCGCGGGCCCCCTCAGGCTGCGCGCGGGCGGGGCGGGGCGGGGCGGCGGGCGCGGCCCTCACGTGACCCCGCGGCCCTAGCGCCGGCCGCCCCGCCCGCGCGCCCGCAGAGCCGCGCCGGGATGCGGGCGGGTGCGCGGCGGCGGGTGCTGCTGCTGGCGCTGCTGGTGCCGCTGGCGGCCTGGCCGCCACCGCGGGGAGCGCGGGCCCAGCGCCCCGCCGCAGACGCAGGTAGGAGCTGTCCCGCCGGGCGGCGGGGCCGGGGGGCCGCCCCGCAGCCCGTCCCGGGGACGGCTGAGCCCTCGCGCCTGCGGCCAGCGCCTCTGCGGGCTGCCTTACCCCCCCCCCGGCCCAGGTGTGCAACGTCTGGATGGCGTTGCTGCAGCTTTGTGGGTGTTGCTGCCGCTGTCCCTGTCCCTAAATGAAAAACAGATCTGGCTGAAAGACACAGATCCCCCGGAGCCGTCCTCCGTGTACATTCTAATCTACAGAACTCCTACAGCCTGGAAAATGGAAAGGTACGAGGATGTGTAATACCTTTGTACTCCATTTTCAGAAAACGGGACGGGTTGTGTCCTTTCTTCTTCATCGGAGTTTCCTGAAGGATTTTTTACGCCGCAGGAGAGAAAGGATGGAGGAATCGTTATCTATTTCATAATTATAGTTTACATGTTTTTGGCTGTGTCCATTGTGTGCGATGATTACTTCCTACCTTCTCTAGAGATCATCAGTGAATGTAAGTGAACATCCTCATCTTTTTCCTGTACAACTAAGCAACTTGGTGTAGAACATTTTGCTTTAAAAAGCTTCAAAGTTACACTGCTCTGGAGTCTAGAAAGAAATTTCAGAGTCTTCATGCATAGTTAGACTTACCAATACAATATCCAATTTGATACAATGTATTGAAAAAACATATGCTGATTACACTTTGCACAGGCGATCATTTAAAATTTGCTTTCCTTGTGCCTGGAGAAAAATCTTAAAACTTCTTCAGTATTAACTAAACTGACGATATAACTTTGGGGTGAGCAGTAGTATGTCTAGGTTACTGGTAAAAGGAAAAAAAAGGCAGGGGGGAGAGACACAACCAAACCAAGAAACCAAAACTCTCCCTATGGGAATTAAGTACCTTGCTGAAGTTTCTGTATTTCTCTCAAAGTAGTGAACAAGTATCAGGATGAGCTACTGTTTACACATTAAAGGTATGACACAGGAGGGGAAGGAATACCACGGTTACAACTGGTCTATGAAGTCTAAATCAACCTGTAATAATTCCCCTGGCTTCAGCAAACCACTGAGTTAAAGAGGCGGTCTTGGCTGAGAGTTCAGCTTTTCATTGCCAAGAATTAAAAAAATTCCCTAGAGACACTCATCCCCAAACACTGGAAAACATTCCTCAGACCAGAACACTTACCGAAAACGTAAGCTTAAACATTGCTGTAGAGTTGGTAGCATTTTATTGATAAATAAGCATTTGTCAGACTTTTTCCATAGCCAGCCATACATCCCTGTTCTCAGTGTGAACTTGATCCACAGAGTGAGATCATTGCAGAATGAGTTACAATTCAGAAAGTCAACTTACCAGAACAAAAATCTCATTTAAGTAAGTCACAGGCTCTTATACTGTCCATACGAAGTGAAAATTTGATTTTAAGATTGCAGCACTGGTTTGAATTTAACTAGTATTTCCAGTATGTGAAGACACAGTAGCATGGATTTCTCTGGAAGATAAGACTTGACATGGATCACGTAGTGGTATCACG
This sequence comes from Strix aluco, assembly GCF_031877795.1. Taxonomy (NCBI): domain Eukaryota; kingdom Metazoa; phylum Chordata; class Aves; order Strigiformes; family Strigidae; genus Strix; species Strix aluco. The sequence continues at coordinate 23,405,007 of NC_133942.1, read as the reverse complement.
CTAGAGTCCAAGGAATTTCCCCAGAATTATTAAACAGTTAAAGCCTGCATATATATGCCTATTTTACATTTTAAGATCATGCCCAAATCTCTTGTATTCTCTGTACTTCTTTTCTGGTATTTAATTTCTGTAATAAAGTTAGAAATAAATTAGACCAATAAATGAGGCTGTGTTTTCAATATATATTTTTATCAATTTCAAATAAATGGATTAACTATGAAAGTAAGCAAAGTTCATTCTATTAAACTGTAGTAGCTTCTAATGTTATACACTAATGCAAGTAAAGGGTACAGACTACTGAAATTATTTTTTTTTCAGCAATTCTTTTGCTCTATTCTCAGGCCTTGGCCTCTCTCAGGACGTTGCTGGAGCAACTTTTATGGCTGCTGGAAGCTCTGCTCCAGAGCTTGTCACTGCTTTTCTAGGTAAGAGACATACGCTTTGACTTCTCAGAAGCTAGAATTCTTGCATGCCAAACTGAAAAGTACTGGAGTGTCATTTTCCTTATAGGAGTCTTTGTGACAAAGGGAGATATCGGTGTCAGCACCATCCTTGGATCAGCAATCTATAATCTTCTTGGTATTTCTGCAGCCTGTGGGCTGTTTTCCAGCATGGTATGTATCAACTTTGATAGTTCTGCTCCTAAGAGCCAAATGGTTATCCTTTCTGATTTGCCAACAAAAGCCAAGCGAGACTTTACTATGACAACTGCCAAGTTTATTATTTAGTAGCAAAACCAGCATGTAATCAGTTTTAAGATAACTTGCTATGAAAGTTTTTAAAAACACTAACTTGTTAAATATCATACTTAAGTCATTCCTAAGAATCTTAAATTTTTACATAATATAGAAACAACATATTGATGCAGCATTTACAGCACTTAGTGAAAGTGTTACAGACGAGTTTAAGAAAAGTAAATGATTCTGTGATCTGCAGGTTTCGAGGCTGTCCTGTTGGCCGCTGTTTAGAGACTGTCTGGCATATACAATTTGTGTAGCGGCGGTCCTTGCGATGATATCTGACAACATAATCTACTGGTAAGAGCACAAGTAGTGTTGAATTCCTGTTGACTGGAGATTAGTGAGACAGTGTTTTGAAAAGCAAACAAACAAAAAGTGAAACCCCAAACTTCAAGCAGCCTGAACTGCTATTCACTAACATCCTGTTGACTTTAAAAAATGTAGAAAGTCACAATGCTTGTAAAGATTATTACCTAAACATTCAAACCCTGCATATTTATAAAGCTTGATCTGCATAGGTTTGTCTGTACAGACTTCACAATTTCTATCATAACTGTTTTGGCATAGCAATTAGTCTTCATAGTTTACTCCTTTTGAGCCTTTCCTCTGATAGCATCACTGTTAAGAAAAACATCTGTCTGTCAGAAGCAGATCATGAGCTTCTGATGTTTTAACCCTCTTCTGTCAACACAAACTGCTGTTGCCTGAACAAGGCAGTCAGGTCCAGCACTAGGCCCCTGAGTTTCCAATTCAGAACAGCACATACTATCCCTGTCTTTAACCATCACATGAAGACTCAAGTCCGTAAGATGTTCCATCAGTAAGATCCCCTGGAAAACGTGCAGCTATACAATACACAAACAAGGTTCTGCAGGGGACGGGAATTAATCAAACTGCTGAAAGACACGGGGACACTCACGAACTTCCATGACACCAGCCATACAACTGTGAATAGATGCTTTTGTGCGTTTTCCTTTTGCTACTCATGCAAATTTTCTCTCTCTCCTTATGCCAGCCATTTTAACAAGTTAAAGAGTTGGGGGTTTTATATTAGATGTTATGTAAAATCTGTTTTTCATTCTAGGTATGAAAGTGCATCCTTATTATTGATATACGGGTGTTATATTCTGGTACTATGTTTTGACATTAAAATCAACCAATACCTCATGAAAAAGTTCAGTCCCTGCTGTATGCGTTTTACAAAAGCTACGGAAGAGAATGCTGAGCAGCAGCCACTGGTTGGATGGAGGGAAGAGAGTGGACCTCTAATTTGTCAACAATCAAGAACAGATAGCGGAATTTTTCAAGACGAGCTGGACTACTCTCAGCTTTCCACAAGCTTGCATGGGCTTGATGAAATCTCTGAAGGTATAAGTATTATTACAGTTGTCTCTAGCACTCTACATGCCTGTCTGCATCAGTTCTAATAAAGAGTAGATTCTGACGTATTATTAAGATTTTGTTCACAAAAGAACTCCAGCATAGTATTTAAGTAAATCATTATTCTTCCCTGGAATATAACATTAAGCGAAATCAGAGTGGTGGTATTTATATGAAGTTAATTGCTAGAGGAATGCTGGGTAGTTGCTCATTCGTGTCATATTAGAACAGCAGACTTCCATCAGTCTTTGCTGTGCATGTTTGAAACCTCCCAGCAACACTTCTTGTAAAATGCAGTCACCAGCTGAAAGACACACCAGTACTGTATTAACAGCATAGAACAGCATGTAACTGTTTTCTTACGACAACGGCAGGTTCATAGCCCAAAATATGCACACTCGCACAAGTAAAGGAATAGCTATGATGTGGCCACAGATCATCAGTTTCCTCTTCACTTAGGCAAAACCAGCAGTTGCTACTTACTCCTGATAGAGGTTTGTTTGGGGTTTTTTTTGTTTTTTGTTTGGTTTTTTTTTTAACAAACCTTTATAGAAAAGTTCATTTTTCATCCACCTTGGTTCTCTCCTAGTGACATGGTAATAAAGAACATTTGATTTCAGAGTTTTGTCCAGTGTGATGTAGGTACTGGGTAAGACTACAGCTAGAACTTGAGGAAGTATTTTTTAGCTTTTTTCAGTATTCTTACAAGTAGAGGCCAGTAATATGACTGTATGCTATGGATTCAAGGACCACTACAATTTAAAAAGTTATTTTTTCTTCAACAGATCATCCAAGTGTCTTTACCATGCCTGAAGCAGATATGAAGAGAATTTTGTGGGTGTTATCCCTCCCTATTATTACACTACTCTATTTGACTATACCAGATTGCAGAAGACAGTTTTGGAGGAACTGGTTCATGGTGACATTTTTAATTTCAGCAGCATGGATTTCTGCAATAACTTATGTTCTTGTATGGATGATAACAATAGCAGGTAGGTACCCAAAGTGTTGCTGCTATATAGAATCAACCAATCAAGAATCACTGAAAAAACACTTTCTCCCTGTGAAGTCTTTTCCTTTCCACAATTAACAGTCAGTTTAGCAACACATACTTTGCTGTAAAAAACACAACAAACCAACCCAACAAAAACTTATGTTTGACTGCTTAGTTTGCCACCTTCTTCCAGCTAATGAAAACCACTTTAGAGTTTAGCTGCTTCAGACTGCTTACCATCACATGAATAAGAATTTGTTAGCATGGCTACAAAACCCAGCCTATATTTAATAAGAGACATTTTCCTTAAACTGCTTCATGAAGTGAAACAACTAGATACACAGCAATAAAATTGTCATGGTGAAGTCTGACAAACATGGAATCCCCCAAGACTGGAATGAAAGGTTCAGGGTTCTGTAAAAGATCCATTATTTCTATATTTTTCTTGAATGCTATAGTAAGAGATTTGGTATTAAATTAACTACCAAAAAAACCTCCCAAGGTTTTGTACTATTTTATTTCAACCATAGCATCATGTGTTTATTAAACATTCTTGGGGCGTGTGTATGTATACTGCATCATAAAGTGAAGCAGTTAAATAATTGCATTTAAATTAGAGAAGGGGTATGAACTTGTGTGTAAAAACAGTATCTTAAAAATAGCTTAAGATGTTAGACATCTCCTTATTTCACTGTTTCTCCAGTCAGCTTGAGAAAAATCCCATTTTTAATTTTAAGAACAAGAAGGAAAAAAAAAATTTCTGAACAGGAAAGAAATGTTACAAAGCTTGCCATTTCCACATTATAGCTCACTAATTCTACTCAAATATTCTGCTAGTTCAGCATCCTAAACTTGTTTTCAACTTAAGTTCACTGAGTAACTCCTTGTTCAGTGCAGAAACAGACGTATACATTTAGTAAACCTTTAAGAAATTAGTAGTAGATCCCTGGATATAACATCCACCACGTTCACTCCTTGGGCAAATAATTTTCCACTTGTATCTAAAGAAGCAAGGGTTTACTGTCTGAATGCCAGGAGCCTTTGAATGGATTCAAATGAAAGTTATTGCTGTTCTACTAGACAAAGCACTAATTCATATCAGAGTAGGTACACTGGAGATTCAAACAGTGTATTAGTGTTAGTCCACTTTGAAGAGTCATCACAAGCAGTACTGGGGTCTTTGGCCCACTAATTTTAGGTCAAGTATGTTCCATTTACATGCTAAACTGCTAGAAATTACACATTATATTCAAGTCCAGGTTCTTTCATGAAGGGTGACTCAAAGATTCTATCATTGCATAAACAGCCTATCAGAATGTCACAAAGGTATCATAGCTGGGGACTAAATTTTGATGGTCAAGAACAGACCTAACACCTTTTTGTTGCTAGCAAAGAAAATGTGACTATTTATAGCAAGATATTGCTACTGATACACAAAACTAACTAAAGGCTAGAAAAATAAGACCATTCTCTCTCTATGGTCAGTTGCCAGAAAAAAAAACCCTACACATTAAATAAAAGATAAATCTATATATAAGAAAAATTAGATTCACCTGAGTTTAGATTCTATCTTATAACTTCCAGAGGGCTAGAAATTACTGCTGGGTACAGAAGGCTGGTTCATTCCTATTTCAGTTTGCTTGGCATGAACCATTATTTTTCCAGTCTGGATGGTTTATAAAAGCTGATCTTGTTGGTCCCTCATCCTACAAGTCTCTTACATTAGGAGTGATGGAAGAATAAATACCAGTACAAATTCTGCAACAGGATCATGTTAGTTCCTCTGAACCAACAAATAGTTTCAAACAAATTTGCTGGGCTGATCTAGACTAAGCTGGTATGTATTAGGTAAGCACTGCTGACCTAGCTTACAGAATAATGCCTCTTATTTTAAGAAAACTGTTCTTATTAGTGTCCAAATACTGCAGTTAAGAATTCAGATTTCAACAAAAAGATACTTTTCAGTGAACAAAAAAGTTTAAGAAAAACTAATTACTTCACAGTTTGAATAGAGGTATCAAATACTTCAGTATATTGATGCTTGTGAATGGTACAACTGCTAAAACAGTTTTGAAGATCTGAATGCCTGTATTTTAAGTGAGAAATTAATATGCTTACAGGACATACGGGGCTGAAAAAAAAAGTGAAAAATGAGCTGCTGTTTTAGTAACTCTTCTTAATTTAAAACTATTTACCTAAAGAAACTCAGACTTCTAAAGGATTACTTGCACTTACAAATCATATAAGAATTCTGCAATTTGATTCTTCCAAATCCAACAAAAGAACTTTCTAAATGGAGTGAAATCGTAAAGCCACGTAGCTGAGACAGTATTGTAGTAATAAGCTTAATGACCCTCCTCCCCAAGAAAATTCATGTGCTTTTTTCCTCCCCCTTTAAAGACTGGGTGATTATAAGAGTTATTGCTTCATGAGACTTTTGAGCACTAACAATAAGATGCCCCCAAAACATAGAAGACTATTATATTTTCCAGAAGTCGGGGGGGGGGGGGGGAAGAGTAAATTGTTGGATGTTTAAGCTTCTACTGTATCTGAAAGAAAAAATTACCAATTGGTATTGTCTTGACCACTGGAGACATTCCACTCAGGTGTCTGAGAAACTTGTTAAGAAAGATGGTTACAATACTACAATTCCTTTTTCATTTGATTGAAGAACAAGGACAGGATGATATTTCTTTGTTGTTCTTAACTACTTCATGGTTCAGTCACCTCATATTTAGTCAAGTTAGCTGATAGATTGCTTTTGAAATTACTGTATGATTACTAATCCTTTCTCCAGCAAACAAAGTCCAAAGCAATTTCTTTGGACGAAACTTAAACTAAAAACATACTTGCATTTTCTACCATTATTTACCAACTGCAGGTGAAACACTGGGAATTCCAGAGTCAGTAATGGGTCTCACATTACTAGCAGCAGGAACAAGTGTACCAGATACAGTTGCAAGTGTGCTGGTGGCTCGAAAAGGTAAAGATTTTAGTATTCAGGCTCATTCCAATGGATGCATTTAAAAGGTACTATAAAAAAAGAACTCTAGTCAAGTCAACATTTCCAGAAATTCAAGGAGTAACTTCTAGAATCTGGAGCAAAAATTTTGAACTTAAGTTTACTAATAAATAAATAGCTTACCTGAAGAAGCTGTGGCTCAGACATTTAAAAACCTCTCAGAGAAGTATTCTAGATTGGTTTGATTTGTTGTTGATCAAGTGTTACAGTTTTACTGCAAAACACAACTGTAGGTCTTGGTATTTTAAACATGACTGGATTTTACAATAACCTGTCTAGCTTATTTTAAGTGCAACTGTGCAGATGCTGGTGATTTAGGGAGACTTTTTTTATGCTTGTGGTACCCAAAACCATGTTCTGTAGAATCATGACTACAGTTCTTTCAATGAAAAGTCTGAAAAAGGTGCTCTGTGAGAAATTGAGGGCTGACAATCTGTTCCTCCAAAACAGTTTGGTGATTTCATACAATACAATTAAGCAGACTTATTTGTATTTCTTCTTTTACAGGAAATGGAGATATGGCTATGTCTAACATTGTAGGATCCAACGTATTTGATATGCTCTGTTTGGGAATACCCTGGTTTATAAAAACTGCCTTCATAAATACATCAGGACCCATAGAAGTGAACAGCAGTGGTTTGACATACACAGCCATTTCTCTTGTCTGTTCTGTTGTTTTTATTTTTCTGGCAGTTCACCTGAATGGCTGGAAAATAGATAAAAAATTGGGAGCAATTTGTCTTGTATTGTACTTAGTATTTACTACATTATCAATTTTATATGAACTTGGCATCATAGGGAACAATCCTACAAGGGTCTGTGGTAACTAGTTTTAATCAGTGATTATACTGATGGAAAAATAAAAGCAGGAGAGAAAGATCACTTTCTTCATTTAGTCAAAATAAAACAATAAAAAAATCAAAACTCCCACTGGGCTCTAAATCTTATTTACAGAACTAAATCATGTCATTAAAGTAATACTAAGTAGAACGAAAACATCACAGCCTAATTGGAGCCCTTTCTTTTAGAGTTTAGAATTACAGTATGACTACAACGCACATATAAAACCAAAATTCTGAAAAAAAGACATCTAGTTTTTACATTACAATGTTGGTACACGCTGGGGGGAAGAAAATTAAAATCAGAAAATACTAAACAAATCCCACTATGCAATCTTGAGATTAACAGAGAAAATGGCTTATTTTATTAAAAACAGTATAACCATTCATTTAAACTGAATGACTAGAGACACTTGGCCTAATTTTCCAAAGGCGCTGAGCATCCAAAGCTTCCACAGTCTACAGAGACCTGCAGGTGCTCAGTGCCTCTAAAAAAAAAAACAAAAATCAGGCAAATTGTCTTTAAAAACCAAACATAGTAAGATTCAGTTAACAAGTATCACAGTATATTAAACACTATACTGTTAAAGGCTGGTGGGATTTAAAAGTTCCTTTTTACAGCTTTTGTAAGCATACAATGTTACTAAAAATGACTTACTAGGATAAAGAAGCTAAACAAGACATAGGAATGTTCCTGAACACACAGTTTTAAATTATGCATTGCGATCCAAGCGTACATCAATTTCTCTGCCACTGATTTTTATGCCGTTCATTATCCTACAGGCCTTTTCAGCAGATTCTGGTGAGTCAAATCTGACTGTTCCACAGCCCTTTGATTTTCCATTCTCCATTTTTATTTCTGCAAACATTACATGACCTGAATAAATAAGTTAAACAGCAGTTATTTCACATCTTCACTGCACTAACAACTTAAAGAACTCATCAGAAGTGATAAAAAAGCATTTTTAAATATGATCTAGGGGAACATACGAAATTAGCGCTTTCAGACTGATGGTATATTCACTAATTCAGGAAAGGTGACACAGGTCAAAACAGCAGTGAAGAATCCAAATTAAGATCCACTGCTTCAAATCTTTCCTTCACATGAGCGTAAGATGAAGTATGCCTGTACTTGACCTCAAGTTTGAAATAAAGTGCCCTGCAAGGCTAAGGGAAAGTTTTGTGTTTCATTTACCGACACTGCCAGAAGCGTGGCTAGTGATGGGCATTAACTGAATTACAGTTCAATCCAGTCCACCATGTTCATCACAGCAACATATCAAGCAATTTTGTAAAGAAGCTGCATAGCAAAGTTAGAACCTTTAAAACAGTAAAGTTACCAGGTTAGGAGTGGTGGAAAAGTAGCATGCACTATTCAATTCCTGCAGTGTTTTCTTGAGGTTGGACACTCAACTCGTGAGGCAGCATTTTTACGTGGATGTCTTGGTACCTCAGAGAATGTTCAATGCCTGGAGCTAATGAGTTTTTGCTTATGGTATGTTGTAGCACACCACGCTTGAGCCCCCAAATGTGACTAGGAGCAAGAAACTTTTCCCTAAAATATATAGGTTTTTATTTTTAAATATCATATAATAGAAGACTGGCCTTTCACTGCAAGAAATTGAACATATGGAGACATGGCCTTTGTATTTTCTTACAATACTGGTATGAATATAGTCTGTTGCTTATATTTGTGCTTAGAATTCTTAATTCAACATAATTACTACATCTGTTAGTTGCCAAGGAGATAATGAAAAAAAATTTAATAATTCTGAACTATCTGAAGTTGCCCAGGAAGTTAAGAGAACCTGTTTTGCTGTATCCTCCAGCTACAAAAAAATATTTGAAAAATTTTCAGGTGTTCATACTTGAACTGTGATTTCTAATTTGTATCAAATCTACAAATAGGCGTATGAAGACTATCTTAGATATCAGTAGTATATTTTAAAGTATTTGTCTTTTCTGTCTCTCCAAAATAAGAAAAGTCATCCTCTAATTCAGTTAAAGCTTTCCATTCTGAAAGTGCATTTTCAAAACAAAACAATCATATTTCTACACCTGAGCTTCATTTTTCATTCAGCTCTGTGACAAGACAACTTTTCTTAATTAGATAAAAAGAATTATTGGATATTTGCAGCAATCTATCTTACATAAAAAGGGCCTTTATTTCTTAATGTAGAGGGGAAGCATTACAGCCTGCAAATATGCTAATCAGGATCATCTATTTGCATAAAAACCAAATCTGCCACTTTGGCAAAATTACTAACTCTGATTTGATGCAGCACCATTTCTGGAAGTAATGCATAACCTGGACAGGCCAAGGCCCCTGCGTGCATTTGTCTCAAAATAAATGCTACATTATATACTCTGTGTTAGCCAGAGGATACCTAATGCCAGCTTCAAAAAAGCAGCAGCTCAAAGAGTAATTTTATTAATGGAATGGGTTAAAGGTTATAGCAGATGAGCACTCAGAGCCAACACAGCCCATACTATACCTTGGTCTCATGTGTTATATATCATGCCTGAAAATTATTTATGTAACTCAGGAAAGGTTGGGGAAGTCAGAAAGATGATGTTAGGCAGACTCTTCTTCAGAAGAAAGCAACAACCCTGTCTTCCTGTCCTTATCTAACAAACACCACACAAAACATGAAGTCAGTGGAGCTGAGCGGGGTATAAGACTCATATACATACCACATTGACTGAATTTCTCCTTTAGCTTCTGCCAGGTCAAGTCAAAAGGAAGCTAGAATAAAAATGCATTATTAATAACAAAATATTACAAAGAGAAAAAGAGCATGTCATCAAACATGCACACAAAATAAACTTATGGTTTCTCTGTATTCAAATGCTTACATTTCTCACAAATATCTGGTTGCCTTTAGAGCTTAATCTCTCTCTCATTCCACTTCCCATTGGGCCAGGCACAAATCCTCGATCAATATCGATGTTCCTATCCAGGCCTCCACCCATAGCTGGTCCTATTCGATCAAAACCAGAACTCATCCGATCCATCCCCATTCCCATTCCTCCAGCCATACTGTTCATACCACCCATTCCACCACCTACACAGAGAAAGAAAAGGAGGATAAAAATCTGGTTTTAGTAATAAATGCACAAGTATTTTGTAAAAAAAAAAAAAAAAAAAAAAAAAAAAAAATTCTTTTGTGTCAGTAGAAAAATAAGTTTAATAAAACTGCTGTAACACAAAACGTAACTTCATACATGCAGTGATTTAAAATATTAGCCATGCTACTAGATAAGTCAAAGTATTAGAAGATACAATGTGTCAGTTCTAAAATGAAAGTAAAAACCAAACTGCATCAAGCTATTGGTCACACCATCTAATATAGTAAAATATTGAACACAGGTAAAGAATTAAGATTTAAAGGCTGTCCAGTTTAATTAATAAAAATCTGATACCTTGTACCAAAAAGAGATCAAGTAAACAACTATGGCAATGTTAAGATACAGATAATTTGACCATATACACTACTGTTTATTTTGCTTCCTGCATTCACATTCAGCTTTACTTAATACAGCCACACTTAATAACCCGATCTTCTAGAGAAAGCATTTTTTGCAGAGAACAGGTCTTATTGCAAGTACTGTGAAGAGCATGGACTTTCCTATGATACATGCAATGAAATATATTAATGTATATATAATAAAGAACTAAGATCAATGGCATTCAAATATCCTATTATAATTTTTCCGGATTCATAATTAAAAATTAATGTAAAGCAAGACTATAAAGACTATAAAGATCATTCATGAGGGACCTTCTCGTTAAGCCTTATGCCTCTCAAGATTGTCACTAGCAAGATTTTAGTTTCTCATCTGCTCTAGCCTGAGGAACTCAGTACATCTGCTGTAATACAAACTCAGTATTGCAGTTTTGCACAAAATTAAACTGAGTCATAATCTGAAATTCAAGGCTGATTTTTTATATCAATGATGAGAGATTACTGAAGTTCAGCTTCATGAAGTTCACAAAAATAACTGTGCCTATTTGTCTTTTTTTCTGAAATACAAGTTTACTAGAGTCACTTCTCCCTCCAAACCAGAAGTTAAAACCATTCCAAAACTAAGATTAAGGGAAAGACTGTATTAACAAGTTTTCCTCTGAACTTTTACCTCAACAAAGCAGCTTTAAAAACTATTAAGACTTGCAGTCACATGCAACAGAATTCTACTTCTTCCAACACGGCAAGACACTGCACTACAATGAAATCCTCCGATACAATGACACGTACACCATATCATGACATTGCCTATGCATTTATATTCTATTGAAACAAGTTAACCTACTCATTCCAGATCTTACTGGGCCCATGCTAGGTGCTCCCATTCCTCCTGCAAAAACACCAATCATTGCACCACCTAAACAGAAAAAAATAATAAAGTGACATACACTGAAACCACCAGTTAGTGACAACAACAACAAAGCACACGCTGATGAAGGGCACTGATCTCAGTGTTACCTTTTCTACAGAACACTTTAACCTGTGCCTTTGTTATTCAAACTAAATAGGAAACATCCAGTAAGTAACATTAGTTCCTCCTTCTCTATTATGGGATTTAAGCTACTCCAATTTCTTTCCAGCTTTTCTTCCCTCTGACAGTCTGTCAGCAGCACAAACATCTTAAAACTAAATGAGCCATTTCCCACATTGGGAAGAACAGCCTCAAAACTGAAGGGTTCATCTTATTTGACCTTCACAGTACAGAAATGCCTTAGTTTCTCCCATTTTTAAGAAACCAATGGAAATGCTAGGAACAGCTCTCCCAAAGTCTGTCTCTACTGCAGGTGAAGAGTGATGGAATTTGGTGAGAAAAAGGGAGAAAGAAAGTGAATTGATACTTAATAAAAGCTATTTCTCACAACCATGGAATCTCCAGAATGGTATCAGAGACTGAGTATAGAGTGGGGTAAAAATAATTCTTTTCATTGAAGTGCTAATATTCAGGAAAGTAATCCCAAGGGAGCTTCTAGAATTGTAGAAACTCAGAAGAACTACATCCCTGTCACTGCAGAACAGAGTGGAACTGTCAGCTGCATTTTTCTTGCGTGATTTTCATACCTAAAAGAAACAGCTCAGTTTTTACTTATGGCAAAATAGATCAGTAACTTGTCTTTAGGCTAGACACCATTGTTCTAATACCTAAAAAAGGCCACCGCTGAATCTTCCATTAGATTCATTTTCTCCACACAGTTCAAAACAGCAACAATTGTTCCCTGCCAGTCTCTTGTGGTAAATATTTGTCTCCTCTCAGAGAAAAAGCTGTCATAGCCATACCAAGACCTCAAAAAATATGAACTAGCCTGTTTACAAAAACTACCAAGTTTCAACACCAACAGGATTACTCCCAGTACTTCAGCCAACAGTTTGTACGAGGAAGATCATAATACTTATTCATTAGGCCAAAGAGGGTCTTGCAATGAAATACTAAGTCAAATTTTGAGATTGCTGTTCACATGACTGGTTTTTGCCCTTAAAAAGAACTAGTAAAAATAAATCCCCACTTTTCCAGAGCTAGAAAACCTTAGTTGTTCGTGAGTGCATCCCAGTTACACCCACTCTCTTTTAAAAGGAAAAAAACACCTCTTCCCAAGTTTAAGTTGCACTTAAAAAAAATCAAAACCAAAACCACACAAAACACACAAACCATAACAACCAAAGCCAAAAAAAAAAAAATTCCCTGAAAGCTCAGATAATCCTATTAAGCAAGATTTTATCTACTTCTAATATTAGAGACGTACTTTACTTATACTTTTCCCCCCACTGGCTTTTCACCAACAAAAAATTATATGCTTAGAGATGCTCTATGACACAACCTTTGATCTTTTGAATACTTCAAAATTTTGGCAATTTAAATGGCAACTACAATGATTCTGCTGCAAATCAAACATCCTCATTTTCACTAATTGATGCCATAGCCAAATCAAAGACTGTTTTAAGTTGTCCTCCTTGAAACTGGCAGGATACTAAAGCCAAATGCACTCACAGCATTTCCTTTTAAGATACCATTAACCTAAATATTTTAACAGGAGTACACTAGGGTCTTCCCTGATTAAACACTGTATCTATTAACTATTATATTTGTAAATCCCTACAATTTCCTTCCATTATTTAAGGATATGATGAGAAACTCTTATCTTGGTTCTCATAACAGTATTTAAATGGTAAGACTGCTGACAAGTTATAAATTCAAGCTTTCGGGATCTACCAAATGAATTATTTCCACATCAGTTTCTCACAGTTGCCATGTTCATGTATTTCAAAACCAACATGTTACCAGAAGACTCAGAAGTCTATTGCTTGCATGAACATTTATAACTGAAGTGGCTTTGGATTTTCGCTCAGGAAACAGATGTTTATCCTATGTTGCAAGTAGACAGAGTGAAAGCATATACTTGATTTTCAAGACATTCATTCCAAGACATTAAGACTAACTCAACTGACAAGCTTATTACATTCCTATCACTTCTACACAACTACCAGTGCTCAAAGAGAAGCACACGAATTACCCTTTATTATGAGTTGCCCAAAATAAAAAAAACCCACAACAAACAATAAAAAAATTTTCAACTTTTAGACCAGATGAACCTTAGGCTCTTAATAGCTCTTCTCTCTCACAGTGGGGAATTAACAGAGGGAGAAAGGGACAAAAACAGGGAGGAGGGGGAAGAAAACCCATCTCCTACAATGTGTTCGTCCAAGGTAACTGTACAGTAACAAAGTGCAAGAAGCCTCTACTGCTAAGCACTTCCAGGCCTCTTAAGACAGAAAAGTATCTCATTTGAGGGAACCCAAAAGCAACAAAATGAACTCTGTCAACAAGACATCGTCTATAAACAAAATAAAACTGGCTCAGTTACAGAAAAGGCCAATAAATCCCATTCTGAGCCGCTTGAACTCAGAAGACAGGAAGAAACAGAGGGCACCAAAATTCACCATTCCTATCCAGTGCTACCTGATTTGCAGTAAAAAGTTTTCCAGCACGCATTTGCAAAAGCAGGCTCCTGGAAGTTACAAAGGTGGTAGGGTACACGCACAGCTTGTTCAGGATTACCATAGGCATCTACTTTAATACCCAAAAGACTTAATACCTCAAAGTTAACAGTACAAAGCTAAATGCTTTCCTCAAATTGCTATTCTGTTTATATTTTACAGATGGCAAAAAAACAAAAGACTTCCGTCCTAAGCAACGGCTATAACAAACACGAAGAATACATTCTTATAGTAATGACTGAGAGAGAGGGGACAAAGGAAGATGACCAAATGAAACAAGGTCTCTTCTTCTTCTAGTATAACTCCTCCAATACTATGTTGCCATTTGCCACAGGAAATTTAGCAGTTACCATACCCATCCTCCCAAAAGAATCTCCAAAACCACGGTTCAATGCCATGTCACTACGACCAAAATCTCTGTCCATGTTTCCTCCCATTCCACCACGGAACATTTCTGTAGAGCACAAAGCAAACAAATAAAAATATTCTGTTATATACATCTAAGCTGATGTTCATACAACACTTCTTTCATAACTGCTTGTTTAAATAGAAGTGGATTTAATGCACAAGTCAGAGGCACCTATTAGGTACTTAACTCCCACAGCAGTGCCTATGCCATCATTCATGCCACTGACTGTATTTCCTTTGAAGTCATCTACATTACTCATCCCTAGAGGAAGAGCTTTTAATAAATAAATATTAGCAAACTCAGTAACTGTACGGGAACAGTGTTCACCTACCTCCCATTCGGTTGACTCCAAATCCTCCCATATTAGGCATTCCTTCCATTCCCCGAAATCCAGCAAGTCCTGTAAAATAAGGAAGAGTGTTTTCTATACAATATTAAGAAAATACTTAATGCAAAGAATTTCACTGCACGTACCGCCTCCCATTCTATTCATTCCGCCAAATCCTGGACCATCTATTCCCATACCTTTAAACCAGAAAGACAAACACCATTTATAAGACAGGTAAGATCCTAATGGATTTAAAAAAATGCAGAGACAGTTAACATCTCAAAAACATACTACACAAGGCTTGCCTTGTCAAGGATATGTCATTCTTCCAAAGCCAGAAATGACAATTTTAAACTTAAAGCTCTGCAAAACTTAAAAACTAAGAACACAGATTTACCTCCTGGACCCATGCTCCCCATTCCACCACCCATGCTCAACTGTGTTGCACTGATGGGTTGTCCACCTGGTCCAAGTCCCATTCCAATGCCACCAAGACCACCTTGAAAACAAAAATAAGTTTCACCAGAAGATTTTCTTCTGCTATCATAAAGAGGCCACAGTAGCCAAAAGTACTACTAAGCTGTTCCAAGATTCTGTACAAATATATATTAAGTGCAAGGAGTAGAAAATAAAATGTACACTCACGAGGTAATTGTGAAGTTTTGCTGTCTGCAACACGGAAATCTTCATGAGGAATTGATTTGTCATCCTGATAAAAAACAAGGATGTTATGCTATGATCCTTTCAATGTTTTGGCAGTAACATGTAAGGTAGAAAGAAATGTAAGTAACTTACCATTTTTACATGCATGGGTCTGTCGAACAGGAATTGTCCATTGAACATAGCTGAAGAAATGCAAGTCAAGGAATTTAACTACAAAAGACAATTTAACTACTTCAGAAAAATCTCTGTGATAACGTATTTTATTTCTGTACCATTTTTAGGAGTCTTATCTTTCCTTATCTTACCTGTAGAAAGCCAATTCAAAGGCCAGAAGAGACTACACAAGTTGTTATAGGTGTGTAAAAGTTAAGTTTCACCCATGTCACATTCTTTAAGCTTGTTCAATGTTACAGAAACACCTTTTTAGACTCTAGCAGTAAACTCAGTCACTAATAAAAATGTAATCTGCACAGTGTTACACTCTAGTCCCCATATACTAGCTACAAGGCAAATCAGCACCATCTGTAAAACTGTGCTATCAGAAGCCATTAAAGACTAAACCATATCTGATCAATTATTTTTCAAAACTAAGGATACATATTGCTTGAACGGCTTCAATTGCTTGTTCAAAGGTAACTGTTCCCATTCCTCGACTCTTGCCATCTTTATCTTCTTTGATGTCTGCACGCTTTACAGTTCCAGCAATGCTGAATACCTCCTTCAGTTTCTTCCAGCCAACTTTAAAGTCAAGCTTACACACAGAAATACATTAGTGATTTCAGTGCACATTTCTGTTCTGCCATTACATTTGGAAGAGATTTTCTGCAGTTGTAACTCTTCAGCTTCACAAAATGCTTGATATAGGTAAATAGCCAGGATTTTATAATATACACACACTGCAAAAATGTCAACTAAAAGCAACAATTTATACTACATATAAATATTTTACTTTAATTAACATCCTAACATTGAGAAATGGATGGGTTCTTGCCAAGAGCAGCTGTACTCCCACAAGTCCCCTTGCAGACATAGTGATCTTTTGGGCAAATAAACTTATGAAGTAAGCACCTCCAACAAATATGAGTTTAAATTAGTCAACAGTAACTAGCAAGACAAACTGAAGTGCATATTTAATTAAAAAAAAAAGAAATGCAACTGTAAATAGATAGCAAAAATATGTATATTTTTTTGAATCAACAGGTACTTTTAATTATTGCACAGTTACATGTCAGCCTCAAGAGTTTAACGCTATCTTTCATGTCCAAAATCTGAATATATATCCAGCATTTTTAGCTGAATACACTAATTGTGAACTAACATTTTCAATTTCCTCTTTATATTAAAACTGAATTATGCAGCAATATCAGATGTTTTACAAAGATCAAACATTACAGTTATAAAATACAGTTTTAAACTTACATTAGCAACAAAAATAGTGGACCCAAGCCTGCCTGCCTGCAAGTTACTGATAACCTCAGGAGGAATGTTTGGATTATTGAGAATAGAAGGTGGTAAATTCATTATTCCAGGTGCTACATCAGGTCCATGTCCTCCTGGAAACTGTCCTCCTACACGCTGTAATGCCCTACGAGCATGTTCACCTTCAGGATCCTGAAACATGGGCAAAAATAAAGCCAATTTAATCATCAACAAGAGGACTGGCAACAAACAAAAAGGTACTATTTGAAATTCTACATAAACCCATCAAAATTATCAACTAATATCCTTGTCCATGTCAGAGGGATCAAGAACTGAATTAGCATGGAGACCTAATTCCCTCACCTCTAGAGGTGGGTCCTTTCAGATGAGGGTTGAGGCATATTGGCAAAGCACTTGTTGAGGAAGCGTGCACTGCCACTTCACATGCTGTACCTAGCCTATGGACAAGTAGAAAAGATTTCAATCTAAAGGACTGTCAGTCTAGCACCTTCTTCCAAGAACTGAATTAATTTAATTAGGTTTTTTATTTATTAATACCATTATTAAAGTTGTAACAGGACAAAAAGAACTGCATCAGACACCATCATATACTACAACACTACAGTAGAAATGTTGACATTAATTTCACTTTCCAGTCAGCACAAGTTCTCTACTTCCAGCCCCATTTTTGCACATATGTAGTAGTCTGATACTCAGCTCATTCCGTGTCATATTTTGAAGCAGGTAAGCAATGTAAACATAGAATCATTTAGTTGGAAAAGACCTGACGACACTAAGGTAAGAATATGAAGGTAAAGTTGTTTGAAGAAAAACAGTATTAGATTATTTTGACTTTAGGACACACTTTTTGTCAGTTCACTTGGTATAGTACCAAGACCTTCTGCAAGCCAACAGGCACTTTGGCCCATTAAGAAAATGTCATAAAAAATTAAACTGGAAATTACACCACTAAGATGTTCAAAACACTGTATTGTCATCTCAGTAGTTACAGTATCTTCACTATTTCAAATTAAAAATAGCAGCAAAAACCATACCTCTTTAATATTCAGGGGTCTTCCACTAAGATCATATTTGTTCATAGTTTCTAACGCTTTCTTAACAAATTCTTCATCTTTGAATTCAACCACACTTAGAGGGAACAAAACATTTACAGTATTAAAATAAAGTTTAAAATATTGAAGTTAACAGAATGTTTGGATAGTAGTGTGTTTCTATACACATAGAAAAAGAAACTTACCCACAACCCTACATCCATGATGATTTGTCATCATATGTAAAGAGAAAAAAAAGAAGCAGTCAGTCAGCACATATGATAGAGCATTTAAGATTCCAGTTAAAGATCCCAGCTCACTGTTAAATAACTAGTCAAGTTATTTTCGGCTTCAAAATCCGTAATACATGCTCTTTACTAGTAGTCAAGCTGAATTTCTCCTATTTTCTCAACATACATACCTTCCAAATGCAAGAGAATATATTATCTTTTATTCTCTTTGAGCCAAACCAGAATTGGAAAAATGCCACACAGATCCATGTAAGGACAATTGGGGAGAGGAGGTGGGGAGAAAAGGGTGGAAAGAAAAAAACCCAAAAAGATAACCAAAAACCAATCAAGACACTCATCGTGTCATTAAAAGCTGCCCACTGACTACAAAATTCAAATCTACCTACATCAAGTATACCAGTACGATGAACAAGGAGCTTGCATACCTCTTCAATATTACTAGCATAATTGAGAAATTACTTTATAAGAAAATAACCTTATTGACTGCACCAGAATCCTTCTAATAAAGCAAAGAGTTGAGGATTGCTTTAAGTAAAGCAAAGCTGACGGCATGTTTTAGTTTTAACAAGCTTAAAGAAAGTCATTTACAACAATTGATACAACCTCAGCTAAGACTCAAACCTGCCTTTCTCATGTTCTTGCTCCAGGTTCGGAGCTACTATTGGCCAAACTTTTGACTATTTTTAAGAAGACAAAGGAGCTTTAACAATCTTCACTCTTAGCGCCTCATTGCTGGCACTCTGTTGGCTACCAACCATCTCCATCCATTTAGTTTTAAGAAAGCAAATACATTAATCCAGTGTTTAGAGTACCAACCCTGCAAAGCTGTCAAATCAGGCACTTCAAACAGTATATTCTTAGCTAACATTTTATACTCATTGGCCCCAAGAAGAGAATACTACACTAAAAAAAATTTAAATAAAATCAGTGGTTTATTGAACGTCCTTTATATGAAACAGATTTGTACCAAAACAAAGATGTTTGCTAAAAAGAAGAATTAAGTAAATGCCATTTGTTAACATTTACAGAAGTATTTTGTCCTTTACAGCCAGCTAGTTTGAGTTGCATGGAAGTGTCAGACTACTTCTAATACAAAATCCTCAAGGCTATCTTAATGAAAATCAGTGTAAAAATGAAACTTACTTTCCAATAACTGGTACAGGTATTATACAAAAATAAAACTGCTGAGGAACTTTTAAACCTCTAGCAGATTGTTGCCCACGGCACTTACCCTTGATTTTCCTTCAGCATCCTTAAACAGCTCCACGTATGTAACCTCACCAACTACATAAGACATACAAAGGGAAAATACCAAGAGACAATGCATTTAAACACCAGTATCTTTCTTTACTGTGCCCCTGTGCACAACTCTACAGAGAAGCACCTATTATTCACCAACAATCAAAACCAGACCAACGTACCTCCTGTCAATGGCTATATAATTTAGCTAATTTTCAGAAATATGCAGCAGCCACATTCTCAAAAGCTAAAAACAAACAACTATATTTAACCTAATTCATACTACAGATCATGTTTTGGCCAGTATGATATAGTTGGTGAACAAATTCAGATATACACAGTCCCTTAACCTAACAAATGAAACGTCAACGTTCACTGGGAAGTGTTACATTTATCATCCTACTCACAACACCTGTTTTAAGGTGACTTTCTACCTGAATGTCTTCAATCATGTTTGCCTTCAATAATAACCAAATTTACACATCAAATATTTCACAGCAAGCCACTCACTTTCTAAAGTCGGGAGTTTCAATAAATAAACCAATCAAATAGTCACGTCACCTTACAACAGATAAACCAGCAGTTACAGAAGGGGGGTTTTGGCATTTTTCACAGCCTAAAAGCCAAGTGTGCTTTGCATTACTTTTGAAGAATCATTTTTTTCAAGGAAAACACAGAACTAACTTTTTACAGAATTCATATATTAGCATTATTTTACCCCAAACAAAATAAGACATTTGGGGTAGTAAGATTACTCTATCAGAACTGCAACAATAATAACAAGCTTTTAATACAAATCTCCAGACAAACAGTCATGGCAGTAGTGACAATGCAGACAAAAGTTAATTCCACAGCCGGATTCCACCAAAGAAATACAAAACAACTTTTGAAAGACGTCCTTTATTATTCATATTAACACACTAAATGTGTTGCTTAAATACAATAGCCCTTAAAAAAAATCTACAAAGACTACAACTAGACAAAACACAATCTCTTTAAGAAGTCATGAGGTCATGCATATACTCTCTACTGTCACACTAGAATGGCAGAAGATTGTAAGCACTTCATTTACCCATCCTACCCTGCAATGCAATTGTCTCAGATGAAAGAGGGGGAAGGGAGATAGATGTATCAAGTAAAGGCCAAAAAAAAAAAAAAAAAAAAAGAAGGCGTCAAATCAAATCTGTGTGGCTCAAAGGACATATACATTCCATTTAAGTTCTACCCCTTTCTATGTGAAGTGTATTATAAGGAGTAAGTTACCTTTCTCTCTCATAAGATCTTTAATAGCTTGCCATTTCATGTCATACGGGATGTTGCTAATAAAAACTCTATTACGATTAATAGTCTTCTTCTCTCCAGTGCCTGCATTCTTGTCCTTTGAATAGGGGTGGAATCTATTCTTGTTTCCAAGAGAAGGGATTGCCTTCGGTTTTGCAACGTACTTCTCTTTCACAGGTACTTTCTCTTCTTTTGCTGTCTCATCATTATCCCTACATTAAAGAAAACCCAAAACCCCAAACAAAAAAATATTAGCCTTATGTTGGATCATTAGACTATTATACCTCCTATATATATAGCTGTATATGTCCTCTGCTATTAGAACTCCCAGGATGCCAAATGCTGCTTTTCAAATTAGGAAAAATAAATTCCTGTTACCAGTCTAATTCCAAAATACAGTGCTTTATCTAGAACAAAAAATGTTATAATAGATTTATTCACTACTGTAAGTAAAGAAAGCACATCTTGCTACTTCAGTTACATTCCATTTCCATTATGTCTGTCAAAATTCAGCAAGATGGTACTATGAAACTACTACAAATATCAAAATACGATGACTCAGCTGAAAAATAAGCTACAGCATCCATGCCTTGGTGCTTTAATAATTTTCACACCAGACTTGGCTAAGTTACACAATATTCACCACAAAAGTGAGATTTGAAACAGTCTAACTTATGAACAGCTTGGTATATTCATTCAGCATAATAATAATATATAAAAATCAACTCTAATAGGCTGTAAACCAAATTACATTTTATTTACCATATAACTTTTATTCACATTTTTTGACAGACTGCTTTTAGACAAAAATTAGAATGGAATTAAGAACATCAAATGCTCTTTCACTTTCATTGCTTAACACTGCTAGAATTTGAAAACTTGCTTAATGCATAGGAAATAGCTGTATTAAGACATGCTCTGCATCTAAGACTTATTAAGTCACCAGCTATTATCCACTAGAATCAACAAAAAAATAGACTCCTGGCCCTCGGTCTTTCAAAAATTTAGCAACAGCAGCTGCTCTCCTTTGAAAATCTTTTTATTTTTAGATGGAAATGAAGGAAAATTTGCTTCCTCTCTTTTAAAGCAGCCCAAATCTCAACTTTGGTAACACTAAACACTTTGAACAGAATTAGATGAAATATCCAAAACTCTTTAGCGCTCCTGATAGTGTTACTATCATGAGATGATTTAGCATGTTAACAGAAGATCAAGGTGCCTGAATTGTTACTTTAAAAAAGGTGAACTGCTGACCTGAAAGAATCCAGTGATAAAGCCACACAAATGTAATCCACTAAACAGATGCTACTTGGGAGATATACATCAATGTCTAGTGCAAATCTCACCACAGTTAATGAGAAACTTAAAAAGTACTTTTATACAAATGTTTATTTTAAAAAGCCAGCATTGGCCACTCAAGTTAGAACAATTACAAGGAAATGTCCTACAGAACTGCCAGAAGCGATTGACTGTGAGCCCTCTTTCTTTAATTACATCACTATCTTTAGAATTTTTCCCACATTTCAGAAGGCTTAGTTTTTATCTCATTTTGACACTTTGGAAGGCTTCTGGTGTAAAATTAGTCAAAACAGGCATTTCAGTCTTACAATCACAACATATGGCAAGATCACTGATTGTGATTAACTGAAATGAGTATTTTCAGTTCTCTGCATTAATAAAACAGTGACAGTCTTGCACTCAAGAGCACGTGCAAGTAGCCTTTCATGAAGCTAAATGTATTATCTACTCAAGCATGGGCACTTTTCAGGGAGGAATAAATTCAAATACATCTGTATTTCTCCCATGACTTTTTTCCAAATTTTGAAGTACTCATATGATATGAACTTCACAGTCCTTGTGTTTACAAGTGTATTAAAAGAAGATTAGCAACTGAGAAATGTGTGGACACTCCTCTGGGATAAGTATTTGTAAAATTTAAAACATTCAAAATCAACAACACATTATCTAGTTCAAGCATCCTCCAGCTTCCCTCTGCATCACCCCTCTTCCACATCATCCTGTCTGTTGTGGCAATGTAATTCTTGTGTGGCTGTGTAATGAAGTGAAATGGAGGGAACAATGCAAGAAACTGGAGGGAGCCAAAGGGACAGGGGAAGGAAAGAACAGTATATTAGGTTATCCAGTCAGATCAGTTCCTTCCAATCCAGTACCATTTGCAAATGCAAAACTCCTGCCCAATGAGACTGCTGGTAAAATCTAAGGTCTTCCTTAAGTTTCAGGATTAGAGCAACGGATTCTCTTTAGCCTTTTAAGCTCTTTCCTGCTTAAAGGATTATGAAACAGCCCCTGGGTGCTCAATGTAGTGCACAGGAAGAGCCAGGTCTCCAAATATGGAAGCCACAGGAACTGTAAAACCTGGCTGTACAAATCAGTAGAGAGCACAGAGGATAGGAGTTTGGCATAAACTCTTAAATCTGGGAAACAAGAAGACACTTCACCTAGTCTGAGATCACAGCCAGTCCGCTGAAAAAAGATTAAAAAAAAACCCCAACCCTTCTTGCAAAACTCATCTGCTAAAACCAACAGGGGCCAGTGAATGAACTGCAGGCAAAGATCCTTTTGTGGATGTAGCTCTCACCCTCCTCCTCGAACATTAAAAATAATTTTAATCAAATAATGCATTCAAAGCAATGTCACATTAGTCACCTATAGACCACAGAAAAGACAGTCTCATGTCTCTATGAACTGATATTTTTTGGGGGAAAAAACAATAGTAACTTCTACTCTTTGCCTTTTGTATGAACGAATCATTTATACATTTAATTAACACTTGCCTGTGAAATCCCTAGCAGATTTCTGGGTTGAGAGATGTCTACATTAACTTCTTTAAAAAACCCACGTCCTCATTGATTAGAAAGAGCAATTTTTACCTTTTGAAAAATAATGCCTTTGAACTTCCATAAAGTTTTGGAAACAAAAGACAAGGTTTCCATATACAAAACTAGAAGCCTAAAAAATAATGAGCACAAGGTAAATCAACATGAAAGCCCTAAAAACTGATTTTTTTTTTTTTAAAACAAACTTCTACTCCTCTGGTCACAAGTGTCCATACAAATAATAAGATCAGCAGAGACAGAAATGCAAGAAGTCCACAACATGTGATTCTAAAGCACACAGATTAGTTTTGTTGTGCTGAACAGTTCCACTGCTCAATGCAATAAACTTAGGGAAGTGTGCAAGTTGAAAACAGGATTCCTCTCCAATTTAATCTGAGTGCTAAGCAAACCTGGTTACTGACATACTCTTAAGTAGTACATTTCACCTGCACACTGACAGCTTAATCCTTCTTACATGTGTTTTGGGGAAGACTGGAAACCCTATGTGAAAGAACAAGATATGAAACTCTGTTACCAAGATCTGCGCATTATAGTCAAACTTAAAGTTGTGATTTCTACCACACAGAACAACTGGGATTTTTCATTTGCTTATGATTAGTTTTGGAGGGAAAAGAAAATTGCTGACAGAAGGATGGCTACAGAGAAATTAAGTCATTATTTTAACAGTTGCAACCCCAAAAGGCAATAAGATGTTATATGCCTCAAAGATGCAAAAGGGTCACAATCTTCCTGAGAAAATTCAACAATAATTTATGTAGTTTGAAAGCTTAGGGCCAGGCTCAGGAAAAAAAATACCTGCTGTTTTATGGTAATGTGAAATTTTTAACTTGTAAACTATTTGAATTTCACAGGGAGTCAAGTAAAGGCATGAAGTATGCCTTTATTCCTCCAGCTTTAATGTTGAACTTGATCCCACGTGCATTTTTTAAACACAACAGTATCAGACCCAGGCTGCTCTGAACATGTCAAAACTTCACAGATCTCAACAGCTTTGATGTACTCAACAGTAAGTCTACTATAAATGCATTTTCCCTCCAAGATGTGAATGAGATTGCAATAGACATTGAAATTCCAATGACACAAGACCAAAACCTAGTTCACGTAAAGAATGACGACCCTCAAAGCCTGACATCAAAAATAACCAAACCGATAAGAGGTTATTCATGGTATTGTTCTGGACAGCTGGTACTCCCGGCTCCCTTATGCTATGTTCCTTTTAGACCTGCTATATAAGGCACAGTTTACACATTCCATATATGATCATGTTACTATTTACAAGAAAAGTCTGTGCATGTATGTGAGGGATTTTGTTTGTTTGTAAAAAGTCAATCACTATAGGCCTGTCTCACCATTCTCACATAAACAAAGATTAGTTCAAAGGCTTTGCAAAACATACCACTGCGGTAAGAAGTGGAAATGTAAACAACACCAGAAGCGATCCAGAACACTTCTAGAAACGGATCCTGAGAGAACTGGCCTGACCAGAGCGCGTTACAGCAGCCCGGAGGCTCACACCAGCGAGGCGCTTAGAGCTCAGCCCCCGGCCCGCCGGGGCGGTTCCACCCCGCCGCCACCTGCGGCTCCCCGAGCAGACGCCCGGCCCTCAGCGACTGCCAGTTCACCGAGAAACTTCACCTTCCCCCACACCCAGGCCACGGCCTCCCCCGTGCACGCTGCAAGGAGCCTGCCGGGCGGAAGGGGCCTCCCCCGCTACCCCACCGCCCCCCGCCGGCCCACCCCGGCGGCTCCGCACTCGGGCCATGCAGCGCGGGAGCGACGCCGTCCCCCGGCGGGGGAGGAGCCCGGCGGGGCGTGGGGGAGGAGGGGGCCGGCCGCCTTCGCCCCGCCGCGGCCTAGGCGGGCCCGCCGCACCCCCGCGCTCCCCCAGCCGCGCTGCCCCCCCACGCCCTCTGCCCGCCCCGGCCCGACACACACATTTTGACGCCATTAGCGCTGCCCCCGCCGCTCTCGGGTGCTGCCGCTGTCGCTGCCTCATCCTGCGGCGGCTGTTGTTGCGGCAGCGGCTGTTGTTGTTGTTGCTGCTGTTGTGGCGGCGGCTGGCTCGCGGCGGCCTCCTCGGCTCCGCGCTGCGGCCCAGCGGCCGCAGCCTCCGGCTTATCGTTCTCCGCCATTTCGTGGCCGGGCCAGGGCCCCGCTACCGCTGGGTTTGAAAAGGGCCCGGAGCGCCTCGGCCTCGCCGCGCCGGGCCGGCCAAGTCTCGCGAGAACGGGGCTTGCGGCGGCGGGGCGGGGGAGGGGACGCGCCGGGAGGCTTTACGGGTTGCCATGGCGACGCCGGTGGGCTGCCCGGCCCGCGGCCGCCATGGCCGCCCCGCAGCCGGCGTTTCTCCCGCAGGAGCGGCACAGCGCGGCCGCGTCCCGCGGGATCCGCCGCTCGGGTGCGTGGCCCAGCGGCCCCGGCTCCGGGTGGGCGACCAGGCCTTAGGCGCTGTTGCCCCCCGCTCAGCGCGGGGCAGCTCTGCCCCAAGCTCGGGCCTACTCCCGGGTCATTAGTCATCCCCCGCAGACAGGCTGTCTCCCCAACCTGCCACGGGCAAATTCCCCCTGATTTGAAACCAACCACCTCTTGCGGTGGACAGTGACCCCCGCACCTCTCAAAAGCCAGTTTCGTACAGCTTATCTGCAAAGCCGTAGGGTGTTAACAATAAATAAGCCATTGCACATTTTCAGCTCTTCACCTTTATGTTTATAATAATACTGTCCACCGCAGCCTGCTTGACCCTTAACTGAGCATCACGCCTGTTGTTTGGGGACCATCCGCATTCCAAAGCAAGTCACCACGGTCACTGCCTTCTCTCTACTTCAGAAAATAGACTGTAACCTATTATTCAAATTTTATGCTAGGAATACACAATGAATTGAAGTCATATCTCTTAAAACAAAATTTGCCTTGCATTTTTCCTACATTTATAGTCTCCTTGTTCCTTCAAAAATCAGAGTAGTCACCAGTAAAGTACTCCTCCTGCCTATGTCTTTTTCCCACCATTTCGGTACCTCCAGCATTAGGAAGATCCCCACATTCAGGAGGAAATGAAGACTCCTGAATTCTGCGGACCCACATCACCCCTTAACCTGTGTTGAGACAGCTCACAGACCAAATACAATCCTTATACCTAGCCTCCTTAGGGGTGCTGGGACACTCTTCTAGTATCGACTAAAAAGCTATCAGCTTGCACCTACATTGTCCTCCAACTGCAGATGTCTTATTATTTATAAACATATAAAGCTACTGGGCAGATTAGGCTGCAAATTCAATTGTAGTTAGAGCACTGGAAGCTTCTAGATGGACATTTGTTTTATTCTTAAATATAGATAACAATTAAATATGAATAGTTGTTAATATAAAATTTCAAAATTACATAGGTCCGTGCCCCCCCCACACACACTACTAAACATTTTGCATTCTCTATCACTCATCCTGGAAGATGTTAATTTACTTACGAGGTAGAATCTGTGACATATTCCTCTCAGCTTCCCTTCGCTTCTTCAATTCTAATTTCTCTCTATCACTTGGGGGGTGAAAATAGGCTTTAAGCAATATTTTTAAAAGAAAAAAATAATTTCTATCCTTTGGACAAAGTTTAATCATTTCACTAGCCACAAGTACCAAAGTATTTCTAAAGGGATCACCAAACAGTGTATTAACATCTATTATATAAGGAAAACCATTCAGCCCTCAGCAGTGAATTTAGATCAGTGGCTTCTGGTTGCTGACCCACAGGAATCCATGCACTTCTTTTAAGAAAACCATAAATGAAGGTTAAGAAAAGCTGAACAGTCCAGAGGCTCCACATCTCTATTGGAGTGTGTTTCTGGCAAGAGACAGTTAAGAATCGCTGACCTGGACAAATGTGGGGTTTGGAAGCAAACTCCTTATGAGCTGCTGGGACCCTCTTTTGTCTGTCTGTCCTCATGATTGTCACACCAGGTGTTGGTAACACCTGAGATTTTGGAGAAAGCTACTTGGAGAAACACCCTACATGCCAGATGAAGGTAGAAAGGCATGTCTAGAGGTCTGATAAGAGGTGCAATTCTGTTCACACATTAACCATAATTAGATAAATAACTTGGTATTTCCGATAATAATCATCACTGAAATAGTTAATGTTTACTTGAAATTACTGTCGTTACATTTTACAGCTCTCACTTCTGCAGAATGAAAGGAAGTAATTCACATGTTCAGGTTACTAAACCCTGTTACCAGACCTCTGTTTGACCGTGCTTTGCATGAAGCATCTCGTTGGAATCCTATACTCCCTAACCCAGTATTATGGCACCAAGCTGCTGATGCTGAATTCCTATGTCCATGGGCCCGTGGATGATAGTAACGGGAAGAATTATTGACTTTCTTACACAGAGTCTGCCTACTTAATCCACTGGCTATTTCAGCTGCAGCCTTCTCAAGTTTGTATGCCTTTTTGGCCCAGCATACACATAGTTTTGTACCAGTACAATTAGTTGTCACTCAATGTCTTTTGTAATAACTAATGATAATTGTACAATCTATACAGTGATACACATCTATAAACGTAGAGCTGTACCGTACTAGAGTTGCATGGGGGCATAGTTTCACTTAAAGCCTGGAGGCATGCTGCTAGCTTTGCCCTGTTCCCCTCGCACCACAACTCCTATTTATAACATTCTTTTTACCTCAGTTGCCTGTTTCAGGACTTTTATGGGAGTCTTGCATCCTTTTCTAGAAGTCTCACACATAATCACTCAATATTTCTGTTTTCAAAGAACAGTAACAAAAATGGGAGAACAATGCCACAAAGAGCTGTTAGGGAGCTGACAGGGGCGAATTGGGATTAAAAAGTGGGTTTTCTGTGGTCTACAAAACTGTGTTGAGAAAAGCTTAAGTTTTTCCCTAGGAAGATTTCTGCACATAAAACAATTGAAATAAAAATTTAAAAATCTCCTTGGCATAGTAAGTGAAAAATGGAAAGACAGTATCTTTCTATGCTTGTATTTGTGCTGAGAAATTCTCTTTTTTTACTACAGATCTCTCCTGAGAATATTTTTAAATTATCTTTCGGTACATGGGCTTCCAACATCTCTTCTGCCTCTGTTCATGTCCTTAAAGGAGACAGACATGGTCTCTGAGGCATGTTCCTGTTACAAAGGGATCCCTCATTTAGTACAAAACTGTTAAAAGTGTTCTTGATGTGCTGTCCTAACAAATTCCTCCCATCGTCCCCTAATGTAAATAGTGTTTCTCAGTTATGCATAGGATGTATGGCATTATGGCTGTATATTCTTGGCAAGCAGGAGTTAACAGCACTGATTTATACGGGGAGTTGAGGATAATGAAATATTATTAGTGTTCCCGCATATATATGTAAATATAAGCAACTGTAAAGGAACTACTCTCGGAAGTCTTTTGTACAAGTAGCATTTATGGAGCTAAAATAATTACGTGTGTTCTAAGTATCAGCATTCTTTTCAGTACAGAAACTCTCCAGGAAATCCAAGTCTCAAGTCCTCACTGACAAACAAGTCACTGCTCTCAACTTGCTAATGACCAAATATGTATCACTACCCTTTTAGAAGGATCATTTTAATTGGTCTTCAGTTCATCTCAATATTGGTTTTAATTTTGTTTCCAGTTAAGTTATGATCAAAAGCAGTTCATCAACACTTTCATCAGGCTGGACTTGTGAAAAAGTTCTATCTTCCTGAAAGTCCCTTTGAATGGAACTTGAGAGAATGTGACTTCTGAGCCTCATATGTTTTTATTTTTGGTCCTTTTTTTTTTGTTTGGTAAATGACTGTTTTCAGTCAGACATGGTTCTGACCTATATGATACCTGCATGGTGAATGTGTTGCACATACTTTTTCTTGTTTTGTTTGCTATGACACCAAAACGTGCTTAGCATTTTCTAGACCCTGTCCCGAGTACACCTGGAGAAGGATTGCTTTAACAGATTTGCTTTGTAAATCATTTGACTTTTGCAGCTCATTTAAAGATTCCTTTTTGCACAGCCACAAGTATTTCCAAACCAGTCTGCACTGCCTAAGGCTGCACCCAACCTACACTGCTTTACTTTGTTCTAAAAAAAATTAACCCTAGTCTGCAGCTGACACCCTCTTTTGCATAGCTATAATGGACCTGAAGTAAAGAAAGTATTATTCCCCAAACGATCCCTTTGCAATTGTTGGGTTTTTTTAACTTTGGAAAACAAAACGTTTTACACTTCAAAAGGGCAAACTATCAAATGCAAGAGCCTGTGTGCTGGCAGCATCTCCCATCTTGCAGCCGGGTGCTGCAGAGCACACCCATTTCGCAGCTCGAGCCCCCCTACTGCACAGACCTTCACACCTGCAGCAGCGGTGCTGATTGCTTCTTCCACACACTCCCGTGTCCTTTTGACACCTTTCCAGTTTGCCTCCTCTTTCTTGTTCTCCCTCCCCCACCCCAGATAAGTCTTCAACAGCACTAACTGGCTCAGATACGCACCCCCCTGTACCCCACCCCCCCAGTAAAAGTTTGTACAAATAAATGCCTGCTACAGGAATGGAACTGTGTGTTGAGGCTTTTGTTCTGCATGTTGTATATTTAAAACCAGAAAAACTGTGCTGCATCCTATACCCACGATGTGGGATCAGTCACACAGACCTGCTCTACTTGATCTGCAGGGATATAACCTCTTTTTCCCCCACTGAAGACTTAAATATACCTAATTATCTTTTTTTTCCCCTGTGTTATGCAACCACAGCTTAAGAGCCTAAAACTTGATCACATATTTTTTACCCCTAAAAGGCTGCATAACCCCAGACTTTTGGTAGCACTTTTACTAGTCCTATATTGCAACAATTCATATTACCCTCTCTACCCCCAAATCATTACTCCAGCCAATGAAGTTACAAAAGAAAAAATCTGATCAACCGCTTGCATTTTGGTCCTTTCTTCCACAACGTATGAGGTCCCAAATGAGAGAAGAGAGGAGAAGATCAGGTTCGAGACCACCTAAGGAACCTGAAGGTGCACAAGTCCATGGGACCTGATGAGATGCATCCACGGGTCCTGAGGGAACTGGCGGATGAAGTGGCTAAGCCACTGTCCATCATATTTGAGAAGTTGTGGCAGTCCAGTGAAGTTCCTGCTGACTGGAAAAGGGGAAACATTTTTAAAAAGGAAAAGAAATTGGACCCAGGGAACTACAGGGCAGTCAGTCTTACCTCTGTGCCTGACAAGATCAAGCAGCAGATCCTCCTGGAAACTCTGCTAGAGCACATGGAAAATAAGGAGGTGGTTGGTGACAGCCAACATGGCTTCACACGGGCAAATCGTGGCTGACAAGCCTGGTGGCCTTCTGTGATGGGGTTACAGTGTTGATGGATAAGGGAAGAGCAATTGACATCATCTACCTGGACTTGTGCAAAGCATTTGACACTGTCCCACACAACATCCTTGTCTCTAAACTGGAGAGACATGGATTTGACAGATGGACCACTCGGTGGAGAAGGAATTGGCTGGATGGTCGCGCTCAAAGAGTTGTGGTCAACAGCTCGACGTCCAAGTGGAGAGCGGTGACGAGTGGCGTCCTCAGGGGTCGGTGTTGGGACCGGTGCTGTTTAACATCTTTGTTGGTGACACGGACAGTGGGATCGAGTGCACCCTCAGCAAGTTTGCCAACGACACCAAGCTGTGTGGTGGGGTCAACACGCTGGAGGGAAGGGATGGGCCATCCAGAGGGACCTGGACAGGCTGGAGAGGTGGGCCTGTGCAATCCTCATGAAGTTCAACAAGGCCAAGTGCAAGGTCCTGCCCATGGGTCAGGGCAATCCCAAGCACAAATACAGGCTGGGTGATGAGTGGATTGAAAGCAGCCCTGAGGAGAAGGACTTGGGGGTATTAGTGGGTGATAAAAACTAACTGTGAGCCAGCAATGTGCATTCACAGCCCAGAAAGCCACGGGTATCCTGGGCTGCATCAAGAGAAGTGTGGCCAGCAGGTCGAGGGAGGGGATTCTCCCCCTCTACTCCACTCTCATGAGACCTCACCTGGAGTGCTGCATTCAGCTCTGGGGCCCACAACATAAGGACATGGACCTGTTTGAGCAAGTCCAGAGGAGGCCACGAAGATGATCAGGGGGCTGGAGCACCTCCCTTGTGAGGACAGGCTGAGAGAGTTGGGGTTGTTCAGCCTGGAGAAGAGAAGGCTCTGGGGAGACCTTCTAGCAGCCTGTCAGTACCTGAAGGGGGCCTACAAGAAACCTGGAGAGGGACGTTTTACAAGGGCATGTAGTGATAGAACAGGGGGTAATGGCTTTAAACTGAAAGAGTGTAGATTTAGATTAGATGTAAGGAAGGAGTTCTTCAGGGTGAGGGTGGTGAGGCACTGGAACAGGTTGCTCAGCGAGGTTGTGGATGCCCTATCCCTGGAAGTGTCTAAGGCCCCTTCCAACCCAAACCATTCCATGATTCTAATGACAGGCTGAGTGACCCTAACATACCCACCATCTCCCCCTTTCACAGTGAGGCAGTAAACACCTACCTCCTGCAGGTCTAAAGAGAACCCATCCCACCTAAGGTCTTAGAAGCCCTTTGCCCTCTCCCTGTTGGCTAGGGTCTCACCCCAACCCCAAGGTGGAGGAGCTGGGGACATACCTGGGGACATTTGCCCTCTTCATGGACCAAATCTCCTGTCCCACTCACACCAGGTGGCACTGTTGGTTTTCACTGTATGCATGCACTCTTCCACCTTCCCCAACACTAACACTGATGTGTGCTGGACTTAAAAGCTGTGATTTTCAACCTTCTTAAGCTTCTGAATCCCTAAGCTTTTCCTATTTGGAGAGTGGGCTTATTCAGATATTTAACATGGGAAGACTGCTTTGTAGAACTTGTTTTTCTGCCTCATTCCTGGCAGTCACCAGAGGAGTACCCTATGGACCCCCAGGACTGTGGACTACATGTTTGAGCCCCTGGTGAAGTCAGTATCTAGTAAGAGCATGGCCTTTGGACAAGCACACAGATTCAGGTCCTTTAAGACTACAGAAAAAGCAATGGTAGAACAGAGGTGTTTATCCTTTTTAAAACATTAAATACCCTGAATTAAATTACATAAGATAATTCCTATTTGCAACTCTGATCAATACATAAATTAATATATAATCCTCTACATAAATTAATATATAATTCTCCTTCTTTCACTGTGCCCTCTATTAGTGCTTTTATCTCCCCAATATACTATTGCCTTCTGATGATGCATGTTTTCATAACCTTGCTTAGACTTGCTTAAATTTGCTTAGGAGGAGAATTTCAACCTGATCTGTTTCTTCTGTGCACAGTATTCTTCACTGACTCTACCATCATCAGTCCATTTTAAATTTCTAGCAACTGAAAGGAGAGTTTGTTTGCTTGTGGAGGAATACTCAAAGAGCTGTTCAAAGCTAAACTGAAAAGCAAGTTATCTCTCAAAATTGTTAACATTTTCTTCACACTTACACCACCCAAATGATCCTTAAACATCAAAAAGTACTAACCAGCTAATAGCTCTAAGACTTCCTTACTGACTTTTATTCATTGGCACCCACTTGGCTTTAAGTGCCTTGTCCAACCTTAAATTAGACCAGTTGAATTTGCAATGTCAATGTACCAAATTACTAGATGATTATAAAATCTCTATTTCTGTTCAAGGGCTCTTCTTTGAGGAAACACAACACTCCCTAAAATAAGGATTGAATCAACGGCAAATATGATTGAAGTCAGATGGAAATAATAGTTATTGTTCTGTTGAATACAAAGAAGATGAAGCCTGATAAAGAAATAGAAAGCGAAGAGTAGCGAACACTCCATTTGTCCATGAATCCAGCACAGTCGCACATACACTGCTATCCCATTTGCCTTACAGAAAATCACTGTTCCTGTGCAAGAGCAAAAGTAGTGACTTTCAAGTGAAAAAGCAATGAAATACAGGAAAATATTAAGTCATTCCATCACTTCTCCATTTTAAAATATAACATCTTGAACAGAAATAATGTCTGCTGACAACTGGTAGCTGAAGAAGGAGGCTGATTGCCTGTTAGTGGCTACCAGTTTCTTTTCCAGTTTCATTTCCATGAAAAGTGGATCTCCAACACATAAAACCAAAAGTAAAGTCTTTAAAAGAGAA
Source organism: Strix aluco (assembly GCF_031877795.1). Lineage (NCBI taxonomy): Eukaryota > Metazoa > Chordata > Aves > Strigiformes > Strigidae > Strix > Strix aluco. Next base: position 23,371,379 of record NC_133942.1, on the reverse strand, counting down.
CATGAGTATCAGATTCCTAGAAATAATCGTGATTTCAGCAACCTCTGCCACGCCATAGTACAAGAGGGGCAATTATTTCACGGTTAAAAAGCCCCTCAACATTCACTCCGACAAGAATACCGAGAGGAAAGGATAATATCAGATCTATAGGGAGGAAGATCCCACAAGTAAATCTCTTCCAGGAAAAATGGTAGTGCAAGACCCAGTATCCATGCCCAAAATCTGACAGAAGAGGCAAGACACCTACTCAGAGTTTAGGTATTTCTACCGTCAATATTGCCCCTCATTCCCAGAGAGAGCAGATATAGTGGTCCTGGCTACTCCCCAGACCTAGACCTACTTACAGTAAGGTTCTCCAAGTATAGCAATGCTCAACAGTTATCGGAAAAACATGGATTTACGTCACTCTCCCGAAACAGTTGTGCTAGATTGAGGGGGCACCATGAAATTCTAAGCCCTTGTGCGTTTGCTGATCCCAAAATCCCAAACCATAGCTGTTTCCCTCTAGCGAGAGACCTTCATGGGGCCCCAAGTAAATCAGGGACAGGGCTAAAAAAGAAAACTAGAGCTCCTTAGGAACAGAAGAGGCTCCTTATATACATATTCTGAAAGCACAATCTTATACTATTTAAAACAATCTATTTATAAAGTCTTCATAGATCTTTAGATATGAGAGGCACTTCAAAAATTAGCTTGACATAATTTCAGCAACAAACATTGTTTACCACATGACTGATGCTGCCACATTAGAAGATCAAACTAAAAACCATTAGCAAGCGCATAGTTAACCATCGGTTTAACCATTAGTTCTGCTAGCAGGAGAAAGCTTTTTTTTTTTTTTTTTTGAGACTACCCAGTGCTCAGAAGTCCACTGGAGACACAGTAGAAGAATCAGGCATTAAAATGGCAGGCAATGCAAACCCCTTTCCCCAGCTCGTATTAGAAAGAAAAAGGTTTAACCTATCCTAGTGTTATTGTGTGTAGCAAGAAACATGTGGCGTTTAAAAATTATTTTCTACAGAACAAATTCTGCTAGTATCTCTACGATAGCCTCAAAAATCTCATGATGCATGGCACTACGATACAGTCCTGTTCCACAGACACACGTGCATCCCTGCAAGGGTGTATTCAGCAGGGTGGCACACAAATATGGATTCACTATAATTTAAATCAGATTTGCTATTTATTAGTGCAATATACAGATCCAGCTTTGAGAAAAGAAATCCTCTTTCCTTATCCACCTTAAACACCTGCTGTTACGGCAAATGGAAGCCTCCCTAATACACCACCAGCTACACACAGCTAAGGAAAGGATGGGGAGCGACGTCTCGGCTTCCGCACCAGCAGCGGCTCCCAGCCATGTCGCCACATGTTCTATGCCTCAACCGTCATTACTATTAAAGCTACCGGGAGGAGCCGAGGCCACACGGCAGGTGCAGCCTCGGGGGCTTTTAGCTCGCCACGCGAAGCAACGCAGCATCAGTGTGGCAAGCCCTGCTCGGCGCTTGCCGAGTGGCTGTGCCGCGGCGAGCAGGGCTGTGCCGCGGCACCCAGCGCGGCTCTACAGGTCCTGCTCCGCGCCGGCGGCGGGGCTGCGCGGCTCAGCAACGGCGCCTCGCCGCCGGCCGGTACCGGGGGTCCCGGCTCCGGGGGGCGGCAGGGCAGCCCCCCTCCTGCGGGTACCGCTGCCCCGTCCTCCATCACTGCAGGGATCTTTGAGGCCCCGTCACCCAGCCTGGGCTGCGGGGGAGCGGAGAGGAGGAGGTGGAGGAGGAGGAGGAGGGCTGCTCCCGCGCGGCTCCGCAGCGGCCCGGGGCCGGGCCCTTACCGATGCGCCGCACGTAGTGTTTTGCAGGAAGTTTCCACGCTCCTCAGTTTAATCTGTGCAAAGGGGGGGTTGGAGAGGAGCGCGGCTGAACGGCGATGGCAGGGGGCGGGCGGGGAGGAGGAGGAGGCGGTAGCAGCAGCGGCCGCATTTAATTTTTTAATTAGGGCGGTTTGAGCATCTCCCGGCGGGGTCGCATCGCCGGGTGGCGAGGGGAGCCCGGGCGAGCCACCCCCGCCACCCGGGACCACCCCCCGTCCCCCGGGGCCGCAGCCGCGCGAGCCGTCGGGGCTCCAGCCTGGGTTTTCGACAGCGGCCGAACCGGGCCCGGAGCCGCGGAAAGCTCCGCGCTCCGCCACCATGGGCAGCGCGGGCGCGGCGGAGAAGGGTTCGTAGCGCGGGCGGCGCGGGGGGCGCGGGGGGCCTGACCTTGCGGCACCGCCCGGCCCGGCCCGCGGGCGGCAGGCACCCCCGGGCGGGGGGCGGCCGAGGGGCGGAGGGAGGGTAAACGCGCAAATCTGCGCCCCCCCAGGGACGCGGGGCCGGTGAAAGTGAAGGCTCTGCGTGCAACCCTACAGCAACAATTGCTCTGCAGGTGCTCGCTCTCTCGCAGCCTCCATCCCCGGGGAGGCAGGCAACACTTTCCCACGTTCACAAGTTCAGGATGATGCTAGTGAACGTTTTATTTTCCTGTCCCTCTATATTATCCAAACCTAGACCACGTATATGAATTCACAGCACAGGAGCTCTCGTCCAACAGAGACTCCAGGCTTGCGTATTTACGAAGGATGAAATCTCATTTCTGCAATTCATTGCTTGTCTGAAGGCTGGAAGTGTCACTGCCCGGCTGCTGCTTCTTTGCAGGGGAATGCCATTCATGTGAAAGTGTTGCCTGCACCCTGAGTGCTGCAAAAGCACTGCCTGTTTTGGGGGGGCTTTGCTCTCCTTGCAGAACAGTTAGCCATGCCTTCATCTGCTGGGCATCCATGCCCTGACCTTCCTACCTTACATCTCCCTGTATGCTGTCTTAGAAACCTTACCCCAAAGAGACAGCCTTCTCCCCAGCAATTCCGAGAATACAGGCATGCAGTGTGCACAGGAGCATGACAGGTTGGCTGTGTGGTCACAGAGCTGTTTTTGCAGCATTTCTGGCCATGTGTTGTTAACTCAGATGGCTTAGACCCTTTGGACAATTCCACATTCTTGCTGATTCCTGTTTCATTAGGTCTTTTCCATTGCTAATCCTTTTGCCCTACCACCTCCTATGCCCAATTCCTGTAATAGCATTCCTGGAATACAGTTCAGTTTCCTTGACCAGATAGCTAAGTGTAAATGAAGTGCTGCTGAAACTCCCAGAGGATGCCTGTTTATGTCCCTAACCACACCAGCACCTTTTCAATTCAGGTTTGCTGTCACTGAAACACAAGCCTGGGACTGAAGCTATTTTGAAGTACCTTCAGAATGACCAGATCCATGAACCAGCAGCTGGGCTGCAGACATCCAAGGGGAGAACAGATGGCAACTGATTTAGTCCATTTTGTTACACACTATCGTTTATGAAGTGAGTTTGCAGGCACCTGAGGCTTAATCATGCCAAGAGGATGAATGCTCCCAGCTTGAGCAGACGTTACGGGTACTCATTTCCAGTACTGAGCCATTACAAAAAAAAAAAAAAACCCTATAGGGGGCTCTATGAGGGAAGGACTGAAACCCAAAATACAAGGAAGATTATTGAGGAAGTCTCTATTACAGACTTACTGGCTACTGTCTTAATCTTCTCAGTATCTCCAAAAACATAGGGGTGAATGCTAGGTCTAAAAAAACTGATGCCCAAACCACCAAAAAGCTGGGGCTGGGATCTTCAATCCACACCAAAGATTGGCAGAGTTGAGCTGGTGATGCTGCTAGAATAAGAATTTCAACATCTTTCTTCCAGCTGCCTCACAATACTTAGAGCTCATGGTGTTCCCCTTCACCCTCCACAGGTGCAGCCAGCACCCCCAGCTCATACCTCTGTTCTTACCTCAGGGGTCTATGTGCTAAGTTATTTTCCTCATTCTTATTTTCTCTAGGACTCCGATTGTTTCTTCTGGCCTCACAAGGGCCTCCAATGGCCTTTTATTTCACAGCAGGATGTTAAAGAGCCTTTCTTTATGCCAGTGTTTTTATACAGGCAATAAATCAAAGGATGAATAGAGTCTTGACCTATAAAAAGAAGTCAAGAGGGATCAGTCTGAGGCCAGCCCCTACAAAATGACTCTGCAGATTCTAACTGATATAATGCCTGTCCCCATCATACTGCCCTAAAGGTTATCTTCAAGGATTTTTGGATCCAGGCCATGTTAGTATTCATGGTCTTCTGACTCACAACTTGACACATACACTGCAGCAAATGAAAGGGTGTCTGACTAACTGGGAGAGGACATCTAACCTGTATGCAGCACTAAAATGTGAAAACAGTAAAAAGGCACTCAAGGTCAGTCTTGGTACCACAGTGTTGGGGATACATAATTAGAGCAAAATGTTCTGGGAACTTTAAGGCTTCAATTACAATTTCTGAAATTTGGGACAAGGAAGAGAAGAACTTAAAGCTTAAGCAAAATGGCCACTCTTTTCTCATGCAGCTGTTTCAGTCAAATTCTTACTACTCCATGTTCCAGCATCAGTCAAGCTTTGCAGAGATCTGTCCCATAACATCTCCTGACAAACTCATAACATACAAACAAATCCCACTAATTCCAGTGTGTAATCTGAAAAATTAGTAAGGCTGGAAGTCATATTCTTGGAATATGACTTTCTACAGTGAAGAAATGTCACCTCAAACACATACATATTTCTTTGGACTCAGCTCAAATGCAGGGTTCTCCATGGCCAGCCTGTTCCCAAGATTTCTCTCCATGTCTTTCAGGATAACAATCAGGTTTTTGGGTCTGGCTTTCCCAGGTAGTGTCTACATATCATTTTATAAGCCTCTAATTTAATTTTTATAACCCAGTGTCCTAGGACTTTTGGAAGGTAATTTTTTTCCTTGACTGGCTCGTGTTCAAATCAACTGATTTGTGACATAAATTTGTGATATTGAACTTTCTGTGATTTTTTTTTTTCCTACAGAAGGTCAAACTTAATAGAAAAATTGGAAGTATGCCCAATGAAAATCCGTACAGCAGGTGGGCTTTATCGATGATGTATTTTCAGAAAATAAATATTGATTGTTGTTGACATTACTTCTAATTCCCATAGGCTATGTCTGGATCTTTTCTCCAATTTAACAGGAATTAAACCAGCATGACCCAAAGAGCAGAATATCATTCAAAACAAGGAAGGATCTCATCCACAGCTCTATAGAATAAACATGGTTGGTTGTTATGCTCTGGCAAAGGGGTAAAGACTGTAATAGGAAACCATGTTATTTAATGCCTAATATATTGAGGGTTATTGCAAAAAAGAAAAAGACTTGTGCCTTGTCCTTTTAATCCTTTTTTTAAATTTTTCATTCTTTAGCATAATATTCCAAAATCCACAAATTCTGAAGTGAGGAAGGAGACACCAAACAAGATAAAAGTTCTGTCCATTTCTGTCCTCTGAGGAATACCAAATCTTATTTTTAGTTTTCCTGTTGTTACTAATTGTAGCCTGACTCAGGATATGGCTACTTTCAGGCATGACTGCAGTACAGATACTGGAGCTCCCTTTAAACTGGCTAGCAGCACAGGTACCTGAAGCAGTGTAGCCATGGCAGCACAGAGCTCTGGGTGGCCTAATTACTCTGCCAAGAAATAAATGGATACTGGGAATTCCCTGGGGAAAGATGGATAAATTTTTAACAAAAAGACTTTTCCCCCGAGGCGTGTTAGTTAAATAGGTGTTAACAAGAGCCAAAAAACCTCAAGCTCCAACCTTAGAATAAAAATGTCTTTGTCCTTTGGCACTTCTGATGTCCCAGTCTTTCCAATTCTCCTGCTGCCTATAGAGACAAAAGAAAGATCTGATGGAAAACCTAAAATAAAGCAGAATGATTCCCACCACCAACTAAAATCTATAAAATCTCCTTAAAAAGACGAAAATGAAAGTCTCTCCTGGCTGGAAACACACAGAGCTCTCCTGGTAGCAATGGTGGGGTGGAGATGCTCAAGCATCCTGCCCCTATAGGACACACATCAGGGTCAGTCCCCTGAGCTCCATGAGGAGCATGTTCAGACCTGGTGTTTACTATGCCTGTAAAAATGTCAGGATATGTATGTATTTAATGGGGAAGACCAAGGAGAAGAAACAAATGAGAGCAACATTTAGGGGAAGGGAATTTACTTCTGTTATCTCTTCTCCCACTGATCTTTCCTCATACACAAGAGTGGACATGTATAGAGGAAGGTGAAGGGACAATTTTACCAATATGCTCGCTTTCTTACAAACTCAAAATGCACACAGCATTTTTCTGAAAATGGAGCCCAAGACTTCACTAAAATTGCACACAGAATGTTTCATTTTACAAGTTGAATCTATTTGTTTAGGTTTACAAGCTAAATGACATGAGCAAAATCCACATTATTTGGCTGAAATTCCATCTGAAGTCAATGTAGTTTAACTAGTTTAAGGACTGCGCCATAAAGCCATTTCAGAAAATGTACTGGTTTCTCCAGGTGGAGACCTTGGTGAGTATTGCCAAACCAGAATCTGTAGGCTTGTGCCCAGTCTGACAAAGCACTGATTGCAACAGCCACGTGCTCAAATTACTCTGTTTTGAAGAGGCAGAAAGCCAGAAAATTGTGAGTTTGCTGTCTCATAACAGAGGCCAGTAAGTGGATGGTGTGTAGAGGCTAAAAGTTGCAATTTTACCACATTAATTTAAATGTGAAAAAACAACAGGACACTACTAAAATCCAGGCTGGTTTTCATTTCGAAATGTTCATATGCTACAGCTCGGATATACACACCCATTTAGATCTAACCAAACTGATTCTACTTTTCTATGCAGGCAAAGAAGCAATAGAGGTGAAAATCCCACAGAGTCACCAGGATGTGATGCCCAATGATGAGCAGTAATTACTGCAGCAACACTTCAGCCAGCATGAGTGTCAATGAAATGTCTGCCTTCCCTCTGACTTTAGAGCAAAAAACTGGCTTTGCCTTTGTGGGGATTTTGTGTGTTTTCTTGGGACTTCTAATTATCAGATGCTTCAAAATCTTGCTCGACCCCTACAGTAGTATGCCTTCCTCTACATGGGAAGATGAAGTTGAGGGGTTGGATAAAGGAACATTTGAATATGCTCTTGCATGAAAACTCACAGAATATCCTGCCTTAAAATTGTTGTTGATTTCATTTTGGAAACCAACTGTTGTTAATTTGTTATATATATCTGCCTTTTGGAGATATGTTGGTGGCATCCATTTTGTTAAATAAATATCTGTTGCAAACTCAAAAGGCACTTCATGTTTTTTTTTATTTGAGGAACAATGGAACAGTAGATAAGAAATGGTTAACAGCAAAGAAACACTACAATAAAAAATTCACTAGAAAGTTATCATGGCCAAAAAGTATTTTAAGACTCAGATGATATCTGCCTCTTCAGAGGAGAATCTCATTTCTACTGTATCTCATGACAGGCTGGAGAGAAAGGTGAAGGACAAAAGACAGGCTCATGAATGGTGAATGCTTAAGTGGTAACTCCCTCCCCTCCTCATTTGACACAATTTTCTGAAGCTTAGAGACTGTGATTGTATACTGAGAATACAAAAGTGGGGAATAAAAAATGGTTGTGGCTCAGCAGAAGTGCCTGCAAGAGGTGTGTGTCCATGTTGCTGAGATGAGAGGAACAAGTGTTGGTCCATGCTACCAATAATAAGGAACTGACGGGAAAGCTGAAGATCAATTGCTAACTCACCTCTGACCTTCCAAGAAGAGCAGGTCCTGTACTACTGACTGTTTATAGGGAAAGTGTATGTTGCTTCTCCTGTGTGAAACTTGATGTGGTCCTCTGCAATCAGTGTGTAGCTCTCAGGAGAGTATTTTTTTGATAGGTCTCTGTTCTCCTACTCTGCAGCAACAGAAAGTCAAACAGAATTAGTGGAAGGGAAACAAACATCATTAAGGAAATTTTTTACTCTACAAACATTCAGCAATACAAAACATACTACCTGCTCAGAACTCCAGTCCAAACCACACCGCCACAGTCCCAGTCCACCAGCATCTCACATATTGTTAAAAATTTTAGGTGAAAGGGAAAAAGTAAATGTTAAGTAACCAATCTTACAGTCTGGCTGAACTGGTCAAGTCATGCCATTTTTTTTACTCCACTTGGTTGTGGAAGATGATTCAGTTTGAACTGGAACTTAAACTGTCTGGTTAACAGCTCCCAGCAGTAGTTATACCAGCTTGGCAAGGCTGAAGCAGAGACAGTCATACTGCATCCCCATTTGTACTCAGCCCCCGAAAGGGACAGGGGTCCAGAGCTGATGGGAGATCTCTCTACTCTCCAGCCCCTCTCCACAGCTGGTTCTTCAGTTTGTGCTCCTACAGCTGTGCACAGTGTATGATCTGGACTGTCAAGCTGAAGAATTGGTCATAGGAGATCCTATCAAGGCAGAAGAACTAACAGTGAAAGCAGAGACTCAAATCTGGATATTCAAGGTCACCCTCGTATACACAGCTGTTTAGCAAGTGTGACAGTACTTGACAGAAATTCAATTCAGTTTTTAAGAAGGTTGGCATTAGAATTTTAAGCACTGTCACTTTTGCTAAACGGCTCTGTTTGCAACAAGGAGCAAAGACAAGGAGATCAGTTACAGCAGTTGGTTTCTTTTGCATGTATTCTGAAAAATACGTATTGCCCCTTTTGCCCTATGTACTAGGCAGAGGCAGTCAGTGGGACAGCAGACCACAAGTGCCATTTGGAACATGAAATACTTGATTGTACAGGGAAGGACGTGAATATTCTGTCTGAAGAATATAAGAGAGGAACAGCCAACACTAATCTACAGTGATTCATTTGAATTATAAAACATAAAACAATTTTGTGAATGTAAGAGTTTTTAAACTGCTTTGGATTCTGCATTTTAAAAAAATGCCAGACTCTCAGAGATTCAGTATATTGTATTTACCCTAGTTAATTTAACCACAAAATCAAAGGTAGATATCAGTAGACTGATTCATGTGATCTGTTACTGCTGGATAGGATCACCCACTGCAGAGACCTGACACTGTCATTCTCTTTACATACACCTAATCAGCACAGCTGAGCTCTGTGCTGTCAGGTTAGAATGCTGAAGGTACTTAAGTTATCTGGGTTAAATATAGTTCAGTTATCTCTAAACTACACAGCAAACATACCCAAAGAACCCCAGTACTGTCTTACTACTTTTGTTCTTGACTCAATCTATTGCTGGAAGCAATTATCAAATTCCCTCATGATTACAAAGCTTCATCATTTCCTGCCTGCCCTTCTCTGCACCCTCAAAAGACAAGGGAGTCAGCCTTCCCAGAAAGAATACACAGAACATAATTTTTCCAAGGTTTTCCTTAAAAATACAGAGTAAAACTTTGAACGGGGTTAGGAGCAAATGGTTCAAAAACGCATGTAGGACAAGGGGACCCACAAATGTTTGATCCCGCTGACTCCACTGGAATCTTCTGCATAAAATGTGCTGAGCAGAAGCCTGAACTCTTGTTATCTCCGTTACTATAATGCAGAACTGAAAAATAGAGAGATCATGATCTGTGCACAGAATCAGGCATAGCTGGGAGGGAAATGGAGATAACAAAAGTATTTTCAGGCCCATTAGAAATTTTGCAATACCATAAACCCAGTCATTGTAATGGATAGGTACATTTGCTGGTTAATAGTTAACAAGCTAGAATGCCTCTCTAAATCACCACCTAGAAATGTTTTGAAAGAGAGGGATTGGATGGTCTATTCAGTATATTAAGCAGGAGGAAAATCTGGCCAATAAGGCAGAGTCTGTAATGCCTCAAAGAGAGGGACACACTCATATGCATGAATAAAAGAGGCAGATTGTCCTTCCCTAAAAACACAGGATTGAATGGTAAGTTAAATTATCCTGAATAAGGTAAACTTGATTATTTATGTGCAGTGTTAGAATACTAAACACAAAATTAATGGCAAATAACAGTTGAGACACCTCTGGAAATACACTGTGAAAATCAAAGTATTATTTTCAAGAACAGCAGAAAGGTAAGAGACTTTTCTTTTCCTAGCAAAATAGTAATATTATGGAAATAAGACAGTGAAATTACAGAATCATTTTACTTGGTAGCAAAAGTCTCATTGGCATCAAAGAATCAGGATTTCATTCAGTCATAGAAATGGAAACAAACCTAGTTTCACTGACCTTAATGACAAAAGATTTGTTTTTGTCCTTCATGCCTGAAGATGAAACACTTCCTTACAACTTGAAAAGGCTGAAGGAAGCAGAATGCTATCTATGATCAGAAATGTGTCGTAGTAATAATAATAATAATATTGATCATCCAAACCCCGCAGAAGTAAAATAAACTAAATAAATGTAACATATTGCTGTGAGGCTTACAAAACGTTAAGCAGGAAAACCAACATAAATATGAGGGGGTTATAAAGTGGTATCATAGCAGAAAAGGTGACAGCAGAATATTATCTATAGATGATGAAAGAACTGAGAAAATGTGCTTTAGCTATATCTCACACTGAAGATGGAGGACATTTGATTATCAGCTCTTCAAATTATAATTTTGATATGTGATTTTAGAGAAAATTTATATTGCTGAGATATAAACATTGATGAGATATTTTATCTTTCTGTGCCAAGGGGCCAAATGCATTTCACAAAATCACTGAGAAATTTAAATTGGAAAAAATCTCTGGAGGTCATCTAGTCCAACCTCTTGTGAAAGCACAAAACTTTAAAAAATGCCTCTAATGGGCTTGTTTACCCAGATTTTCAGTTCATATATTCCTTTATATAGATATATTTTGTTTCTAAAACTTTCTGTTTTACATACACTTGCAGAGTTTCAAAGTCTAAGCATATTCTGTTTTAGTCAGTTTGAACAGACCTGGACTCCTATGGAACTATACAGGTCTATACAATCACACTCCCTTATCTCCTTAGAAGTATGTTTCAAGACATATGGATTGCCATTGTTTCAACAGCTCATTTCAGGGCCATCTAGGCCATGCTGTAAGTTGCTGCAATGGTACTTAACCCGCTAAAGGCCTTATATTTAAGTGCCTCTTTTGCTCTTGGGGGTTTTTTTTGTTTGTTTTTTTGAGGGGGTCTGTGGGGCAAAGTGGAGGTGGGAAGCAGATTGTACAACTATCATATGTTCGCCTCTCTATGGGCTGCCACTCAGAGGGACCTAGACAGGCTAGAGGAATGGGCCAACGGGAATGTCATGACACTCAACAAGGACAAATGCCAATCCTGTACCTTGGACAAACTAAACCCCTGCACCATACAGGCTGGGGCCTCACTGGCAGGAAGCAACTCTTCTGGAAGGGACCAGGTGAGCAGCAGGCTACAGAGGAGTCAGCACCGTGCCCTGGGAGCAATGAAGGTGAAAAGTGTCCTGGGCTGAGTTAACAGGACCACAGCCAGTAGATCAAGCAAAGTGATCATTCCCCTCTATTCAGCACTCATCAGACTGTACCTAGAACCCAGTTTCTAAATTTGTCTACTTGTCCCCCGCTACATGCCCATGTAAGAAAGATGTTGATAAATTTGTGTGTGTCTGATGGAGGGCCACAAGATGGTCGGGGGTAGAAGCCTTTGCCCTATAAGGAAACAGGGCTTGTTTAACCAGAAGAAGAAAAAGCATTAGTGGAACCTAAGCAGCGCCCCCATACTTCCATGGAGGTTACTGACAAGGCAGAGCCATGCTCTTTACACAGCAGAAGAGTGAGAGGTGATGGTAATAGAGTGACACATGCAAGGTCCCAAATGGATATAAAGGGAAAAAAAAAAAATTGAGGACAATTAAGTAGTAGAACAGGCTGACAAGGCAGATTGTGGAATCTGCCCTTAGGAGATGTCAAGACCTGACTGGTAAAAGCCCCGAGTAACCTGATTTACATTCAGTGTTCCCTCTGCTTTGAGTGGGAGGTTGGACTAGATAAGCCCCCAAGGTCCCTTCCAATCTGTGTGATTCTATGACTTGCTACAATTTCTTTCAAATCATCTTAAAGGGTATTTTGAGTGTACAAATATAAAATTGAGTGTAAAATTCTATGAACCTTCCAACGCCTAGGACTATTTTTAATATTTCTCAATAATTACTACTTTACCATAGTCATTTATTTCCTCCATTATAATTTAGGAAACCCAATGCTATTTTTGGATCTGTTTCAGTTGCCTATTTATTCCTCCATATTACATTAATTTTATTTACTTAAAAAAAGAACAATTTGCTATATCTTAATTGCCTGATCACAAATTGTCGCCATCCTGGAACTACTGAAAACTTAAAGCCTAGCTTTTGTAGTTAATTTAAAAAAATGTGTTTGATTCAAGCTTTTAATGCAAATTTAATTTTAGACTATGAGAGAAATATACATGGTAGCATAATACTTAAGTGGAACTTGAACACTAAATGGACTTCATGGAATCTTGTGTCATATCCCTTGTACTGCCTACACTTTCACTGGCTTCAATTAAACACTGAATTATTAGAAGAAACACTATATTTGAAAATCAATTTTAGGTACTTGGAATCTGATCCAAAGCCCATTTTATACAGATAGTGTCGCAAATCCTGATTTAGGGTTCTGCCAACTATGCCAGTTTGCCGTGAATCCTGATTTAGGATCCTGCTGACTGCCAATTGCTGACTGTCACAAATGTGTGATTTAGGTCACTTAAAGAATCACCATCAAAAGCATTAGCAAAAGTGGTTTTAATATGATGTTGTAAAAGTGTGACTTAACAAAGTTCAAGGGGAAGGTTCACTCTATTACTGTATGGCACAATCATTTGAACAGTGATTCAAAACTATCAAGGCACAAATCAAAGTTACCAAGACAAAATCAAAGTTTCCAAGACAAAATCAATGTTACCATATGTTTTGCTCATTAAGGATAGCAATTAAACTACAAGGTTATGTGTGATATCAGTCGCTTACCAAAGATCTGTTGCTGGCAAAAGGTCTCTCTGCCTTGATAAGCAACCTTGAGAGGTGTCCCAACTCAAGGGGAGATCACTGCCATGCAGCTAGGCAGCATAGCAGGGAGAGCTCAAAGAAGGCTCACTTAGGCTGTCATATTTATGGAATAAAGTGGTTGGTTTGTAGTCAAATTACATGTGATGGAAAAAGTATTGCATAAGACCCCTTGTACTCACAACTTACTTTGTTCCTCAATAAATGAGTCTTGGAAAAGCCACCTGCTATTCATGTGTTATTCACATGATCGGTATTCCAGGCTCACGTGCATCAATGCTCACTGTGCCACTCTGCTCCTTTGCGGGTTTTCAGAGAGCAGATTGAAACTAGAGGAGTTCTTGGCCCGTTTACAGCTTAGGCCTTTATGTCCTTTGGAGCCTGTAACAAACTACTGCTAGTTTAGTTAAGGGGTCGAGTGCATCTGTCACAGATGGAAACATCCCCACAAACCCAGTCTTTGACTCAACTAATTTTTAACTCAACTAGCCATAGGATGACAGTCTCATGGATATTTGGTGAGGCAGGGGAGAGCTTATGTTGGAAAATTTATCTAACTGTGCAAGCTAATAGAAATGTTTTATTTATATTTTTTACAGCAGAAACACAGCAGACAACATTAGGAAGACTACTTAGAGATTTCAAGAGAAATTTCTCAGAACTTTGTTATTCGAAGAGCAAAGACTTCATATGCAACAGTGCTGAGCCCTTTGCTGTAGCTGCAACTAACTAGCTGCAGCCACAGAAGAGTAAACGGATCAGTGACCTAAGTCTATTGCATCCTTGAAGATGTCAATGAATAATTCGCCAAATGTATTCTTGGATCCAAATGCAAATCGGTTTCAAGTTAACATAATTAATGAAAGCCATGACAACAATGAAACATCCCAAGAGGATGTGGGCTCGGAACCACCACATTATGAAGAAACATCTTTTACTGACGAAGCACATAACAGACTGAGAATCAGTTACAGACCAGGAAAAAGAGAATTATATGACAATTTCCTTCAAAATGGGGAGAAAACAGAAGCTAGTTTACATCCCTATGATACTCACACTAAAATGTATTATCTACAGACTTTTGGCCATAACACAGTGGATCCAGTTCCCAAAATTGATTATTATAGAAACACTGGCAGCGTCAGTGGGAATAAGCTCAGCAGACCAAGCTTATTAGAAATTCATGAACAACTGGCAAAGGTAAGTGGAAAGGAAAGATACAAATTTTCTCTATTCCATTTCCAGGCTGTTAATTCTGTTTATTAATATGAGAAAGTCCTTAAATTCATGGACCTTACCCAAGAGAAAAAGTACAAGTAATCACCTACCATATTTCCTTTGGTAGCTGCAATATGTTTTCTGCCATGTACCCTGCTCAAAGCAAAGATTTTTATTAAAAGGTGATAGTAATGTACTTGATTAGGCAGAAAAACATAGCTTAATCTTGTCTAAAAGTATAGAACTACTGAATCTCTTCTGTTTCACTTAAGAGTTAGGATGGCAGATGATGAATATCAATTAATAATTTAACCAAGCTACACAATTCACACTTATTCTAAGCTTGAATTTAACATCAATGCATAACTAAGTTTCACACATTCCTCTGCTGTATTCATTAACATATATCTATCTACAAGTATTGTAAAAAACGTTATGTGCAATAAATGCAATTTTAACTAATCAGAAATCCAAAGCACTACATGTTTATTGCTCTAACAAACCATTCAAACAGCAAGAATCCAGAACAAGGGTGCTAAGGGCTGTTTCTCCTCTCCCCTTCTGAGTGGAGCTACTTTTGGTGAACACAATGTAGGAGTTTACTATTGATGCATACGACCAATAGATTTATGTAAAAAACTTCCCCTTAGCAGACCCTTCCTATATGCTCCATTTTTTTTCCCACATACACACTACAGTAAATGAATAATGAAATACCAAAACATGCCCTTTATCGTGATAATCCTCGCTTTTGTCACCCCCTATGGCTACTCACCAGAAGAATATACATTAGTTGGGTATAATCCTTTGGGGTTTGCATGTTCAAAACTTCCACAGATTGTGGAATCTGTCCTTAGGAGATGTCAAGACCTTGGTAGTATTAAGTCGGAAATACCAAATTTTCACTAATTTCCGTGTTACTGCCTCATATAGATCGGTAGGTGAATTTTGCTTTCTATTCACCTATCTAGATCTTTTAAGGCTTGATTTCCCTATGTGGAAGAATCACCTTCATGCAAAATAGATAGCATGGAAAGCCGTAATGACAACGTCCAGGGTCAAGAACAACTAGATTAAGCACTTTGAAACAGTTAACTATTAAAAAACCTATTGCAAAACAGTGGAATAATATGATACACTCTGACTTGGGTAAAATTAGACTCTTCCCCCTTAAGCAACAATACCAAGTTCTCTGTAAAAAGCAGATGAGAGATACATGATACACCTACTTACAGAATTAAAATCAAACCTTTTTTGAAGTTCTTAATTGTGCACTTGTCAGGGCAGGGCTGGAAGGAGAGAGATCACCTCTATAGTCAAACTCAGACTAAAAACGCCAATACGCAGCAAAAACCCCAATCCTTTTTCTGTGTTGGGCAAAAGTGAAATGATAAGTCTCCAGAGAAAACATGCTCTCTTCACCATTCCACTCAGTTTTACATACTTCTAAGGTCTGAATAGTTTGAACAAGCATCTGATTTTTGGATCCTGGTCGAGATCTTGTTCAAACTCCAGTTCTCTGAAGATTCATCTGTCCTAAGGAGGATTAAAATAAAGTAATGAAATCAAGCAAAAAAATAGCCATTAGGAAATTAGGACTTGATTCTTTAGGATCTTATTAGGACAGCTTCCTAGTTTTGGCCTGACTTATTTAAATTAAGGTCTCCACAGACCTGCATAAAATGGCTTACATAGAAAGGAGAAACAGGTTACCTGGGTCATCGTTTATTTCCAAAAATGAATGCAAAGTGGATGTGAAAAGGGAAGAAAATGAATTTGGGATCCCTACTCATTTGCAGAGGTATAAGCTCCCACTGAAGTGACTAAACACATTTCCATGCCTAAAAGAAACTTCCTCTTATAGAAATAATTTACTTTGGTAGTGGCCAGAGAGGAGAATAGCGTTTTGGCTTTGAACGTAATGCTGAATGAACATGTACTGAACGTTAGCATATTAGGGGATTTTCAGTTTAGACCATTACCAGAAAATTCAGGGTTTTTGCTGTTGCGTCTCTCAATGAGATGTTTATTTTAAACAAAATTAGATATATTTTCTTAGGGTTTTTTAAGGTTTTCACTTAGAGAAGATTAAAAAGAAGGCAGATTCCCTCCCAGAATAAAATGAAGAGAAAATTGCTTCACAGGTTGGAACTGTTAGGGAAGAGGAAAGAGAATCATCTAGCTTAGTCATTCCCAGACTTTCTCCAGTATCCAGTTTACAGAAGGATAATCTTATGCCTCTCAAAATAGGAAGGTGAATGTCAGAGGTAATGGGATTTTTGTTACACTGGCAACCCACTGTGCCCTTATGTGAGTTGTGGCCCTGGTCTGGGAGCCACTAACCACAGCACTGGAACAAATGACCCACTATTAGCATGGCTGGAGTCTATTCCTGGCTGTCCCATAGACTCACTTTGTGACCTTGGACAAATCACTTTGGTCAACAGAGCTTATTCTGAAGAATCAACAAACACAAGGTCACCAAATAGCAGATTGGTAGGGAAGGGAATTAAGATGGTATGAAAAGGCTGAGCTCCTATCAGGAGGCAAAAGCAGTATGTGCAGCTGGATGGGGTGCCTATCCACCAGCCCCAGCATGCAGCAGGCTCTCCAGCCACCACTAAGGAGGGGATGAAATGCCACACTGAGCGGATGGGTGTTAGATTAATAGCCCAAGATGCAGTTCTGGAGAAGATGCCTTATTCCTTTTTACTTTTACTCTAAAATCTGGGCTTATCACACCATACCCCAAGGCAATCCACCCCTCTCACCCCCAGCTTTTTTGAAACTCAAATTCTTGAAGACAATTGTCCCGTCAAAGCCCATTGCCAGATTCTGATAAGTGACATATGTTTGACTTCAGATTGCTGAACATCACATAAGCATTACCATTGTGCTTTGATGCTGGGCTTAACATCAGAAGATAAACATTAATATTTAATACACTTTTTAAATATGTAATTTTTCAAACGTCAGAATGTAAGCCAGGCTGAAAGGAACTTCAAATATCTAGTTCCCACACTGCTGGAGTCAAATGTGTGTCATCTTTTAGCAAGATGTGTCAGGTTTTGCACACATTAAGCCACAAATCGCCAATTAAATACCTAAAAAATAGTCTAAGTGCTATTTCACAGCTGATGGCTGGTGATAATTACTTGGGCTTAATATTTACCCTACATAAGAAATCATCTAACCTTTCTTCATCTTGGCTATTCTCCACACTTGTTATGGAGACTTGATGAGCTCATCATCTTTAGCCCCAGGAGAGACGAAGACTAAACTGTTCTGAAAGAAGGAAAGGATTTAAAAAAAAAAAAAAAACAAAAACAAAAACAAAAAAAAACAGTTAACTTTTTATTTTGGTAGCTTTTAAAAATGTTCTGTCATTTTTATTTCACATCCTTAATGCATGAGTAGCACAGGTACAGCTGCTTGGTAAATAACCAATCATTCACTAAAGCACACCAATTTAAAATGCATTTATGGAAGGTTTAAGGCCATAATTTATGATAATGGCATAGAGAGCACAAATTAATTCAAAGTACATAGGAAACAACTTGTTTCAAGTACAAAGACTAAACTCTTTTATTTTTTTTGTCTTTGAAATTTTAACCACAGTAGCAAAAAGCCCTCATATTACTCTGCTAATCTTCCTTAACTCACTTTAATCATTTACTGTATTTTGAGCAAACACAGCTATTATTATTTTAGGGTAAGAATTGTCAAAATTATCAGAGTAACTCAGGAGCTCAAAGTCATAGGCTTTCAATAGATCTTGTACTCCCATTCCACTTAGGGCCAAAAGGGCCATAGGCATCAAATTTAATCCATGTCGAAATGTATTATCCAGTCACTTATTTCTCATTTGTGAGCACAATCCTGGATTTACTGTGTCAAAGGCATTCTACAACCTTGCATCACAGTGTCTCTAGAGCCCCCATCCATGGGGGGAGTCCAAACATTAGCATAAGCTTCATATACAGTTGATCTTTATGTCTGTTTTGGTTTTGTTCATTGTTTTTTATTAAGTCCATGGACAAAATACATAAACAGCCTTGAACCTTAAGCAAGATGAAAAAACCTCATATGTTTCACAGAATCACAGATGTTTCCCCTCCTTGACCTGTTCAGTTAATCTGGAAATACCTTCATCCCCCTCCAAATCCTAAAAGCATCTTGATTCCTCTCCAGAAGTGACACATGCTCCTGACCCTGTGCCAGACTATGGCTAGGTACATGGTCCTTCCTGAAGGTCTTTGCAGAGGACCCAGACAATACATGGCAGTAGTTAATCTAATGCCAACTTCTCACAAAACCAGTCAGAACTTTGTGTAAAAAAAATTAAAAGAAACAAAGCAGCAATGACAATGAGTATAAGCTTCAGTACTGTAAATAATTCCTATTCAAGCCACAAGAAACATATCATGATGCTAAATTGCCTCAAAGATTCTGGGGCAGAAGAGTTTAAGAGATAAAATACAGAGTTATGTCTGTAACTGGATGTGAACAATCTAAAATTCTGGGCTATTTATTCTGGTTACACTACAAATATGGCAATTCCTAATCCTATCTACTATGGTTATATCAGAAGTGGCTAAACCACAGAAAGGATTATTCATTTACTGCATTATTTACTACATTTCACTGGCTTTTCTCTGACTGTTTTCAAGAATATGCTGCCCATTTGCTGCTGCAATTATGTTTGTACTTTATCCAACAGAAAATACCAGAGTTCATCACATAACTTTGCCATGCAGCACTCAGCTAGGTCTCTCTTCACTAGTGAGCAATTATCCCTGTTTCTGCACTTAGCATTATTCATAAATTCTTGCAGCAGCATGTGGAGGCCAACCATGAGACCCTCATTATGTTAGATGCTCTACTAACATATCAACACAACATATATGTTGAATACAGTTTACAATAAAAACAATTTAGTATCAGATAATAATGTATTTACTCTGCTTAAGCGATTCTTTCATCTTTTCTCACTGTTAGCAAGCCCACCTGCTGATGCCTGGTGTGAGCAGAATATTGCAGTCTACTCCAGAGACAGTAAAACCTTATCTTCTTTGGAATTCCTTTATTCCATGTCTCTCTTATGCAGCCAGGTGTCCTCTGCTTAGCACAAAAATGTATTTGTTTTCTGTGTGATCCTTCAGAACATAGCCGTGAGCACCGGCTCAGTCGAGAGAGTGGCTAATGGAGAAAGCACCGCTGGAGACGAGACAGCAGTCAGCAAGGAAGAAGAAAACAAAACAGGATTTGTCAAGTTCGGATGGGTGAAGGGTGTGCTGGTGAGAAACTTATCTGCATTTCTAAAAAAACCAAAATAAAATAAACTTTAAGATTAGTTCTAAAACACTAAGGTCTTTTAAGAAGAGAGGGAGGTGGACTTGAGGGATGTTTGGGGTGCTTTTTAAAAGCCTGCAATGCACACTATCACCCTTCTGGTTGTTACTACTTTCAACATTGCACTAATGCAGTATTTTTTGTTTAAAACCTAGGTAAGATGTATGCTTAATATTTGGGGTGTGATGCTTTTTATTCGACTTTCCTGGATTGTAGGTCAAGCAGGAATTGGTATGTATCTTGATTAAAATCATTTTCAACAGTGAAAGGGATAAAGAGGATAAACTATACATGATCATGATTAATATATAATCTGAGATGTGCATTTGCATGTTGAACTAAATAATGTTTTCAAATGCTTGCCAGGGTAAAAAATGTTAATCCTCCAAACTATTGGAATTTTCCAGACTCACAGCCAAATTACTGCTTAGAGGCATAGATCTGTTAACTATGCATATGATCATCACATTTGAGTATTCCTAAGCTTTAGTGAAATTTGTATTTAGATCCTGTAACAGATGTAAACTTCATGACTCGGGCCAAATTCTAATATGTGCATACAGAGTTAACCTTTAAGAGTTCACACATTGCTTATCTGTGAATCCCAAACCTTGTCATCTACATATTAAAAACAACACTTCTTCACACTTCTCTGCAAAGATGAAAACAGAACTGGAAGGAGGTCTCATCTCATCAGGATTTTGTTATTTTTAACTATAGCACAGCACTAGATACTAGTGTACTATGAAACACTAAGTTTTAAAAACTCAGCTACAGCTTTCATATACACTAACTAAGTACGCTTCATTGTATGCTGTATCTTTGCTTCTTCATTGTGCAATTTAATCAATCCAAATCCCAGATCCCAGTCTCTGGGAGACTGGGCCCCGAGGCCTCCATCTAGCATGTTGTTGAGTGTTCAGTGAAACTGGTGAGAGAGGAAAGTGCTCACAAGACTGCAAGAGTCCAGCAACTAGAAGTGCAGCTCATTAAGGTGCAATGTATCAGTAGTTGTGTGGTACCACTTCCTTTTTAGAGTTGCTGCTTTTGGAAGCACAGAAATGTGAACTGCAATGGCAGCATCACTCTGTATTACATGATCATACAGTCTAGAATAATTGGGCCCTAATCTTTGACTGGTACCCAGATGTCATAAAAAACAGCAATCCAAAAGGTGGATGGCAAGTATTACAGTTTGGATTCCAACAGAATGGAAATATTAAGTAGTCACGAGCTGGAGTCTGAACTCTGGCCTCAGGGTGTCAATTCTCCTGGTCTTGGATAAAACTCAGTGCTCAAATTCAGATTTAATATAAATATCATTCACTTCCTTATTAATGGAAGTGAAATGAAACACTGAATCGAAACATCTTCAAAATTTTGCACGATCGAAGTCTCATTTCCAACAAAATACAGCAACTCCACAGAAGTTTCACTTGAGCAAGACTCAGCTTTTTAAAAAAAGAGAAACAAATTAAATGCTTATTAAGAAAAAAATCTAGCCACAAACTTATAGAGACACAAATAGAGGGGAAAAAACACCCCAAACAAACAAAAACCAAACAATAAAAGATCCAGAACTAAGCGGAAGAACTTTACTACTTTTGCAGTGCTCCATGCGTGGCTCTAGCACTGTGCCTGACAAAGGGGTGCTTGCTGATTTTATGATGCATACCAAATGAGAGCGTACAGCCCAGGGCACTCATAAGTATATGCCTTGCCATGAAAATTCTGCATCTTAATATTGCCAAGACTTTGCTCTGGGGTTTCATGCAAAATTAGTTTTTAAGGGCAGTTTAGTAACTTATTGAGATCATCAAGAAGTATTACTTTGTTTTGAGGTGTGAGAATAGCCATGGGCAAGAGTAATTCATTTTAGAACAACTTACTTAGCAGCCATATGCCTGGTTTTCAATCTAAACTTTAATCAGATTTTAACATTAATTTGCACCAACATCAGTTACAGCCTTTCTGCTTTCACATTTAATTTTACCATTTTAATTCATTGATAAGCAGTCTCTCCTTTCTGATGGTTTATTGCTCTGCTGTTGCTTTTTAAAATTGCATGCCTTACGTAAGGAGGTTAGTTTTACTTCTGAAAATGAGACATCAAATTCCATTTGAATAATTTCTCAATGCATTTTCTGAATGTCTTATAAGCAATGAGCTTTAAGTCCCTAGCCAAGCTGCTTAAGGAGAACAGCGATGGAAGCTCATCATCACCAAGGCTCAGGGATTTCACTGGGTACTGCTACTAACATGGAAATTAAATGAGTCAGTTAAACCACCATCTGGGCACCATTTATATCCCCATCATTAGAGGGCCAAAGAGAGAAAACCCAATTATTTCCATATCCTGATAGGCTGTCTTGGGCAAAAGCTCTTACAGGGTAAAAAAATAATGTTCCAACAAGGTTCTCTGTTTATCATCAGCTGGGAAAAAAGGGACAGTATGGTCCTGACAAGGTTAAAGGTCCAAAACTAATCTGGTGTTTCCACCTAACATATGGGGACTCTCCAAAGTCTGTATTTGTACCTATACATGGACTGGTTAGCCAAAGGCAGGGAAAAACACCAAGTTTATGTTAACTGAAAATCTGCCTCTGAATATTGCAATTATGTTACCTTATGTTACATTACAGTGATGTTTTGGTTGAGTCACTTTATTTTATGCACTTTAATTCTTAAATGTTAAAATATTTTTTTTAAATTAGCATTAAAGCCTTCCCTAAGCAGTTAGTACTCATCAAATTACCAAAATATCTGACCCTATTTATCATATACATGTTAACAACATGAATCGCAAAATGCAAGAGAAAATCCTTGAAAATTACTCCTTAGCATGTACATGCACTTACCAAATAATTTTAAAACTACTTTAAGAATAATGTATCTAATTTATTCAATTTAAGAGTTAACAGCTGATTAAAAGTCACATTCAGCCACTTCTCAGGCACAAAATTTGCATGGTTTGACAATATCCTTCTATGTAACGGTGGCTGACTAAAAGGAATGACCATTTGGATTTTTTTTATACAGACCTGCGTACAAAATAGGTGCGTGACTAGCAAGAGTTCAGAAATCAATAGGATAAACATGATTTATTAGAGGTTCAAATCACTTCAAATCCTACACTATGTTATATATCATTTCTGTCTCACACATTATATTGCTTTATCTTAAAGGATTGTGATACCATGGCTATAATTTAATCAGCAAAGAACATTAATTCAGGGATTGGATGTCTATAACCATCCAGTACGAACTGAACTCAGGAATCTGATCTGGAAGCCAGAAGGTAGAAATACAGCAGATAAGTCAATATGTTTGTAGTACTTCTAGCTGGATGTCAGTTGTAGGATCCAAGTTTCAATTTGGACAAGCCCTGGTCAATAAATATTGCTACAAGCAATGTATAATCTTCAGTTCCACACTGAAGACATAGGTACCTTAGGGAAACAAGAGAGCTATTGCATAAGCGTTAGCAAGTTCAGGTAAAACTAAGAACTGATTCCATGTTTGGCACAAAATTGTAATAGTTTCTTTTTATTTTTTTTTTTTTCCCCATTTTTTTCCTCTCTTCTCATAGCTAGAAATGGGAATAGAAGCAATAATGTTGAGAGAAAAATGTCATATTATTTCTTCACCTGACTTGAAACAAGATAGTATTCTGGAACTACAAAGCCAACTCTTCTTGGTAGTGCCAGAAAATATAAGAGAAGCAATGGCTGCAATTGTAGCTTGGGAGGTCCAGTTTGTACACAAATGAAAACTTTTTCACTGGGCAGGTAGTCTAGCCCTGGAACATGTAGTCCAAAGAGGCAGTGGTATCTTTGTCCATGGAGGTTTTCAAGACCCAGCTAACCAAAGCCATCACTGATTTAATCCTGTGTTGGCAATAGTTCTGCTATGACTGGGAGGCTGAGCTACAGACCTTCAGAAGTCCCTTCCAACAAATGTTTCTATGATTCCAAATCATACTAAGCACCTCCTACTCATATAGTTTCTAGTTTCTAGCACAGTTTCACAGTGTTAACAGAAACCTTACCATATAGCCAAAGACTGGAAACATACCCAGATTTCAGAGTCTTACTCAAACTGAAACCCAGCTCACCTATAACTAATCACCTATCACTGATCTTCAGATGTTTGATTATTTCTGCTTAATTTCTGTTCAGCTAAAAAGAGAAAGACTCTAAGTTCTCCAAGATTATACATTACAGGTCACGTTTTAAAGTAAATGGCATCTAAAAAGCAGTATTTCCATTTTCAAATGTTTGTCTTGTGTTAGAGTAAAACTACTTTTTGCAGGGAGAGAGGGAGATGAGGAGAGAGTGGGGAAGTGCAGCACTTGATAGCTTGGCAAGTAGGGATATAGAAGGTTTGCACTCAGGTCTTGTCTCTCTACCTGATAGACTCTTTGTCCTGGTGCACTATGAAACTATACAGTCAGTCCTCCTCTGATTCAATATTTAATTAACTGATGAAAGACAGCAGCATTCTCACAGGAGCTCTGGTTAATGTGTCGATCACTTAAACAGCCAGGATGTATATTAAAGGCAGATATGAGCATCCATGCCAAGGGACACTTGTTTGCTCATTTCCTCCAGCCTTTGAAAATCATGAGAACTTCTGGCTCGGGTATTCCTATCAGAAAGAATCACTGCTCGAAGACTGATGGGAATAATTTACTACTGTGACATGGACTCCTTGGAAATGTTCTGCAAACTGCGAGTGGTCAACAAACCATCTTTTCAGTTTATTGCTCTGACTCTGGCCTGAAAATTCAATTTAAAGAGAGAATGATTTGTAGGAATCATGGAACATGAGTAAAATATTTTATCTTCTTATTACTGACAGGTCTTGGAGCAATCATAATTCTTCTCGCCACGATGGTAACCTCAATTACTGGGTTGTCAACTTCTGCAATAGCAACTAATGGGTTTGTCCGTGGAGGTAAAAATCTTAGGGTTACTAATGCGTTCAAGCCCAAAAAGGTCTTTGTGTATTATTTTCATATGAGACAAACCAGAGGGACGATAAACCAAATGGTACATCTAAAGGAACTGGAAGGTAACAATTCTAGCCACCTCTAATCACAATTTATGGCATGCTTGAGTTGTCATTTTTAATAAATCCCAGATTTCAGTTCAGTCTGTGAAGTACATTTCAGATGTTCCTGCCTACGGCTGAGGAGGGATGCTTCCGGCTATTCATGGAGTTCTGTTACCTTTCAGCAGTTCTTTCTTATTCAGAGCATTCCAGGTTGGACATCCTTGGACACAGAAAGCATGAGGCATCTCTTCCTCTCATTTTAAAGACTGATGCAGATCAGTGGATCTATTCAATTTATAAAACTCTTTACATTTCAGCCACTCTTTGGAAGATGAGTAAATAATTTTGCCGGAAAAGTGCATGTCAGGTATTTTATGAAACAAAGTTTTAGTGCATTTCAGAGCCTTAAAGTTATAACTGGTCTGGTCTAACCTCTGTGGAAAATGGCAAGGTCTTACTACATCATTTAAGCAGAACAGGTATTTGAATACACTTGAATATACTTTCTTTTTCGGATCTTTCAGGTCTTGGAATCATAGTTATTGGTCTGAGTGTAGTAGTAACAACATTAACAGGTGTCTCCATGTCTGCCATTTGCACTAATGGAGTAGTAAGAGGAGGTAAGTGAATATGATCTCATGAAAAATACAAAAATCTACAATTCGGATTAGAAAAAAAAAATGGAATTGAGAGAACTGTGTTATAAGCAAAGCATTAATAAATATAAATAAGTTTGGAGTGATCTCTCTCAATGGATCAACAGTAAATTAAAATGTATATCATCTTAAACACTTCCTGACAATAAATATTAAGTGCCAGCGAGATGAGATTAAAGAATTAACTGACAAAGTAATATGCTCCATTTATCATGATATGCAAAAAAGATTAAAGATTCACTACATCACTATGCAGGAGCTTTAACAACATACCACAGAATATGATCTTTCATGCTAACATTGGGATACATTCGAGTATGTTAGAACCTGTCTGGAATTGAGGTTCTCTCTGCTCTGTGTTACTATATTATGTATCATGAAAAATTATTTGAAGGTTCAGTTTTGCATGCTATTATGCACTAAAAAGATTCCTGAAATAAAAAGGCATACAGAAGAGTCTGAAGGCAGAACCAGCACAAAGCACATTCATTTTTTTATCAGTGTCCTTTATTAATATAGGGCACATATTGATTATATTTGTTAGGCTAAAAGCAGAGATTTCTGTGGTATTATTTATGTGAGAAAAATGAGCAAAACCTGAGCATTTAGTTGTGCTGAAATAACAATAATTTCTGTCTGCAGGTGGAGCATACTATCTTATCTCAAGAAGTCTAGGCCCAGAGTTTGGTGGATCTATAGGACTTATCTTTGCTTTTGCAAATGCAGTGGCAGTTGCTATGTACGTAGTTGGATTTGCTGAAACAGTTGTAGAACTTCTTAAGGTAAATGTAGATATTTCATGTATATGATAAAATTGGTTTGGCTTTTTTGTTTTGTGGGGCTTTTTTTTGTTGTTTTGGTTTGGGCATTTCTTGTCTGTTTGCTTGTTTTATATAATATATTTGTTTAAGTGGAGAATCTTTTTAGCTGAGGCTTGAGGGACACTTTTAGCAGGGAAGAAGCTGTCCGTCTAAACATGCCATAGAGTGCCTCTCCATTATTTCTACCTTATGAATATATTTCATACATTTCTCAACAAGAATTTCAAAATCAGAAAAGGAACAGACATCTAATTAGACAGCCAAATAACCCCAACTACAAAAAGCCAGCTGGAACATGGAATACAAACACTTGGTCTCACAAATCTCTGAAACTTTGACAGCTCACTGCTTTCTATTTCACCTTGTTACCTGATCCCACCAGTTGGGCAGAGAAAGACTGGCTCTAATAAAATTTCTTACTGCTTTCAGGAGAGTGATACACTGATGGTAGATGAATCCAATGACATCAGAATAATAGGTACCATAACTGTTGTATGTCTTCTTGGCATCTCTGTTGCTGGCATGGAATGGGAAGCAAAGGTAAACCTTTAAAAGAACATAAAAGCAAGCAGTATATTAGACTACTGTACGATATTTGTGGGTGAGGAATGCTATACAACAGGTGAAATTTTCAAAAGCTTCAGTTTCAGTTTACGCTTAATCTTTCTAAAAGCAATAGCAGTTTAATCATTACATTCAATGAAAGCTCAATTACTCCATGCTCTTCCTTGAACATACATTTAAAAGAGGAGAGGAAGTTTGTGTTCTGCAGACAGCTTGATTATATTGATTTTTATAATTCATGGCATCATTTAGAGCCTTGGGTAAGTGCCCCTTTTGCCCTTATTTTTGATGCAGCTTGACAGAATAAACAGTAGTAAAAACAATATATGGTTTTATCACTGTACTCTCTCTAGCCCTACTCAGCAGAAGAGCTCTATTTGCTATCCATTCCTTAATCTCTAATGATTTCTGCTATTCCTTCACCTGTAAAAAAAAGTTCAAAATGGAAATTCAAATGGAAATAATTTAGAGGGTGGAATACAGCTATCGAAATCAGGTCCAGAGTAGCACCCTTATTTTTACATTCTGCTGTAATGGAGACTAGAACTAGTAAAAGAGATCAGAAAAACAATTAGATATTATAGCCCTTGAAGTGACAACCCACTGCAACTAAACAAATTTTATAACAGTATAAAAATGTCTTATACTTGATATTAATGCATTAGCTCTTTCGTTTTGCCTTTTCTTGTAAAGAAACTAACATAAAATTAAATTATAACTATATATTTTGTAACCTGCTTAGTAAAAACTATCTGCTCTTGTCATTAGCTGATTCAGCTATCTTGATTCCTGGTATTTTTGAAAACTACAGAAACTATTAATCTGTCATAGGGAACACATATAGATAACTTACTATCTCTACAGTCAATGTAAATTAAAATAATCAGGAAAATCTTTTTGTTTCTATTAATAGGCTCAAGTTATTCTTCTAATTGTTCTCCTTGTTGCCATTGCAAACTTCTTTATTGGGACAGTCATTCCTACCAACAACGAAAAGAAGGCAAGAGGCTTTTTTAATTACCAAGGCAAGTAACCTTGCTATCTATCATAAATAATAAGTTTGCATTCTTTTTGGCTTCATATTGAATTAAGGATTCCACTGAAAAGGGTCACAAGATCAGGATCTTCTGCCCGAGTTTAAGTAAGCTTGCAAACCAAGGGAATTTATTTCATCTTTAATTTTGAGTCTGTCTCTCAGCTGCTGAAGCTGACAGCACAGTTAGCTGCAGCTTGAGTCATCTATATATCAGCAAAGCACAGACAAACTTTTACACAGAGCTAAGTGCAAGTGCTGTAGTGACACTCCTGTCACTTCAATATGGATCTGTAGCTCTGAGATGCAGACAAGCACATCCTACTGGGGACTAGACTAAGGAAATCAAATTCACTTTGCTTATGATATGAGACAGATTCAAACCCAGTTGTCCAGACGTGAAAGACTAGCTTACTCACCTCCTTCATTAAGTAACTTTGGAATCAAATCCTGGTGGTATGTTTCATTTTCACCTATATTTGCAGCATCAATATTTGCAGAAAACTTTGGACCAGATTTCAGAAGTGGAGAAGGATTTTTCTCGGTGTTTGCCATTTTTTTCCCAGCTGCCACTGGCATTCTTGCAGGAGCCAATATCTCAGGAGATCTGAAAGTATGTATTTCATTAACTTCATAGTACTAGGTGTAGGCTGAAGAAAGAACAAGAAAACAAATTATGAATCAACACTGTATTCAGTTTTAAATCATGTCTTATTTTGGGAAGCAAAACTCTCACTTCTAAGTACATGCTTTATCATTTTAAAACATCACATTTTATCTCATAATGCATTATGGCTATTTACACAAATTACTGCATTTAGATTTGGGTTGCTATATCATTTAAAAGCATGTTTCAATAACCTGTAATAATATATCATTAATGGACCATTAGCAGCACATGACATAAGAGAAATTATATGTGTATCTCTTGGAACTCTTCTGCAAAATCTCCTAAAACATCATCGCAGAAAGCATACCTGTAAAGCTCATGTTTATACTCACAAGAATCAGCAGAGACCTGCTTTTTCTATTCAGGGTCATAGCAAGGGCAGAGCAAACGGAGCATTTAATGAAAGCAAGTATGTCCCAATCCCTTGTCACTACTGCTCCTCAAAGGAAAAGCTGCAGGTTTGCAGCTGTGACAAAGGAAAGGAGTGTGAAGAGAAAGGGAAAGGAAGTCCAAGGGTGCCCAACTCTCTTGCTGTGGCCATTCTGTCAGGTCCTCCTCCTCCTCTTGTAGTACAGCAGTTGTATGAGACAATATTTCCAGTATCTAAACATATGGGCAAATTAGAGACAGGAATTAGTTTTAACTTTGGGTGCCCTCTAGTTTTCATGACTTTGTACAGTGCATTTATGCAAAGAGCGTTTAAAGCTGAATGCAAAGCTGAAGTAATTCAAAGCTTAGCAAAGCATTTGGTAAAACATCTCTAGTAAATGTGGAGCAATGCAATACTTCATAATATTACAAGAAATTCAGAAATGCACCAGGGGTATCCATAACTCAAGTCTTGCAATCTAATACTAAAACACAACAGCCACCACCAAATAAAACGTCAACACCCCCCACCCCCCCCAAAAAGCCACCAAAAAGACGTGGCTTATGCCTTGGTAACTCCAGCCTGTTAAATGAAGTTATTTGGCTTTATCATACAGATATTGTCTTGTATACCATAAGGATTCAACCAAAGGTCTGGTATTTCTGTATTGGCACAGTAGTCACAATTTCACCAGATCCTACCAATCCTGACAGCCAGTTCTATTTCCCTTCCTCACACTGAGTTGCATGCCTCATCTCCTTTGTTTTCAGAGGACTGCTTTTGAAGCCAAGCAGAGAGAGAAATGTGTAGAAACTGAGCCACTAATACCGCCTATGATTTTCCATTTTTAATTAAAAACACAAATACCATTGTACTTCTGTCCAGTGAGACTGAATCAATCTCACACAAACTCCATCCTTTTATCAAACAAAAATTATTCTTTTGCCATATATGGTGCTCTCTATACATGGCAAGGTCCCAAAGCAGCAGCGCTTCTTTCATAAGCTATTTGAAAGAGTCAGAGCAGACCAAGGGAAGCAGTTCTCCAGTTGGGTCTCTGCAGTTGTTTCAGTCTGGCAATAAGTGGATTTCTATAACCAAGTCCTCCAGCTGCAGATTCCCCACTGAGCACGTTTAGATGCATTAGACAGTCTAATTAAATTAACGAGCCTCCCCAGAAATCTAGAAGACAAACTAAGAAGTATTTTAAAAGTGTAAATATGACTAATCAAACTTTCTTTAGAATTTGTTGCAAACACCTATGTACATGCTTCTTCTGTAGCCACTACACACTCAAGTAGTGGGCTAGTCCAAAGCCTACTTAAAGAAAGAGCAAGTCTTCCTAGTGACTTCAGGGGGTTTTGGCGCAGGCCCTAAAGTGCTAAGAGCATATTAAATATGTGTTTAATTATTGATCAAATTTAAAACTTGTAAAGCTGTAAGAAGCTTTAAATCTAAGATTTAATGTTACAGTGTTTAAGACTGCAGCATGAGACTCCACAAAAACAATGACCTGAGACATGCACACCAGAACTGTATAAAGGTCTTATGCAGTTGAAGTGACTTTGCAATTATTTTTCAGCTCAACAAATCCTTACCTCATTTAAAAATTACATTAATTATTAACACAGTTAAGTCATTCATCCACGTTTCACATGACACTCCAAATTTGTACTTGGTATTTTTTTTCCCATGCAATGAGCATAGTTATAGAAGTACAGAAGTCTGTGGCTTAAAATGCATTCCACACATTTTTGATTTAAAAAACTTCACTAAACCAGCTTAAGAAGACAATTCATAACAAGTGCTTCCTAACATAAACAAACGCACACTAAATTGTAAGGTTGGCTAGTATTAACATCCCCTTTAAAATTACAATATATAATGCAAATCTTTGGACTCTTACTTACAGTTGCATGATCGAAGCCGATATTGTTGTGAGCCAGTCTGTTAGCATTATAACCCAGCCTTATTAAATTATCTAAATTAAAAGTCAAAACTGTGAAAGAAAGTAGACTGTTGTCAAGACACAACTAACAATTACTAGTTGCTAATCACAAAAGTACTGTATTCTGTACAGGGTGACTATCTGCATCTATCTTGCCAATTAACCAAAAATGGTCTTGCCTTGTCATCCACAGGAGTTTGATGGTTAGTTCAGTAACTATTTACCCATTATATCATTCAACATTAAAATAAAGCCCATTGCAATGTAAAGTGAGTTTGGAGCTCCCAGAAATGCAGAGCTCAGGACTCTCCTGCTGCTAGAAACAAGACAGGACCATTCTGCTCCTACAGAATATCCTTTACTGTGTCTAGGATAGGAGTACTGCTTCACTATCTACGTGCTGGGACAGGAAATGTTGGTGCAGGTCTAAGAGATTAAAATCTACCCTCTAAAGGTATCTTCATATCACAGTGTGGCAGGACTCCCTAGCATGTAAATGCAATCAGACTGCAGCACACAAACTCACAGTGTTTTCCGGGTCACTGCTTTGTTTTAAGGATCCACAAGTTGCAATACCCAAAGGAACAATGCTGGCCATTCTGATCACAACAGTTGCTTACATTGGCGTTGCAATATGTGCAGGTACGTACAGAACCTCTGCTTCATGTCTTCATTTATACAGTTAAAAAAGTTTGAAAGCCTGGTATGCAAATGAATGATTAACCTCACTGCTTTTTCATCCTCTGGATTTATTCTGTTGAGAGATAGCTGTTTTGATTTTACTGTATGTAAAAACAGTGGGGGAAAAAGCAACAATCAGCAGAAACAAAAGTCCCTGTTTGGCAGCTGGACTTTCATATAACTTGTATGGTTACTTTTGCATTTGATTCAGTGATAAAGACCACTAGCATATAGTATCCATGAGTATAGTAAAGATTAAAGGAACCTCTGAACAATCTGCTGATTTTTTGTTCCTCATTCACATCGAAATTTTTACATGGCTTCTATCTGCTCTCACTAGTCTTACTGAGCACTCATGAGTAACAGGGTAACACACATATTTTGTATGTTATATGTCAAAGATAGCAATCAATTGTCCATCTTAAAGAAGATGCACTACACGATGACATGCTCTACAATACTGGAATGTGAGGTAACAAAACAGACACAAGAGTAAAAAGGAGACCTGTACCGAAGCCATGAACTGTGTTGGAGGAATATGCAATTAATCATTACAAGGATACAATAAATCTCTGTTCAAGAAAAAGATTTTTCTTTTTCTATTTTAATAGTACTGTAAGAAAGAGTGTTGTAAATTACACTCTTCCTTATAAGCAAATACCTCAATACTGCATGAATGCCCTGTGGGGTACTCCCTTTTCTGGGAGATGAATCTCAAGTCTTCTTGAATTTTGTGGTTCTTGTACTTTATGCAAAAAGCAGAATACTCAAGTCAAGCTGCAGCTCAGCTATTGCATTATTTGGATCTAAATTTCCCCTGCAATTAAAGTTTAAGTAGTCATTCTTCACTTTCTATTATAAATTTGTGTTAATGCATTGTTCTGTTCTCACAAGCAATAGCTGTATTTCAACTTCAGAGCTGTCTACTTTTCAGTGCAATTTTGGGGTTTTTTTTGTCCTTTCTGTTTGCATATTGGTTTGCTAAATAGATAGCGGTTACTTTGGGACTCTCAATAACGTTTCTGACATATATGAAGATAACATATAAACTTACATTTTGGCTGCTAAAGATGTTAAGATCAGCACTCTAAGTTAACTCCATATGTTTCTTCCTATTTCTGGTTGCAAGCAAAAAAAGACAGCATAAATATTAATAAAGCCAAAAAGAATATAGGTAATTTCTCCTGTTTAAACTTTTTCTCACCATATTGGTATCAGTAGGGCTATGACAATTTGAACAGCTGAGGATATGGGTCTCTAAAGCAATTGTGTGTCCTTGTTAAACAAAAAAAAAGTGTATGCCTAGACCTAAGACACTCACCGATCTGTTTCCTTTGAGTACTGGCACTTGTAAAAGTGGTCACAGGCAGACAATACACTTGAGTTTGTTAATTTATTGTTGATCTCTGTCTGGTTCTCTACTCTCAGAAATATACTAGTCCTCATTAATTAACTGGGTGACTATTTTAAAAGTAACAGAAGTAAATATTTTCTTACAGACAACACGAGAAATTAAGCCATACTACAGGGAAGTAATCTCTGCCCAACATGAAATGTTGCTCTTTGGTATGAGACTAAGGCAACAGTTGTACAAAATGTGTGCAGACTAAGAGTCAAAGTGTGGCAAGAACATTCTTCCAATGTCACAAGGAAGGAAAATAATAATATGTTGTTGTTTCCACAGCCTCCTGTGTTGTACGAGATGCTACTGGGAACATCAATGATACAGTTGTACCTGGAATGAGCTGCAACGGATCATCTGCCTGCAGCCTAGGCTATGATTTTTCCAGATGTGCAAGTCAGCCGTGTGATTATGGGCTGATGAATAATTTTCAGGTTTTAATGAGATAATACATATAATCATAAGCAATATATGAATACATAAGTACAAACGTGCAAAACCATTAGTTGCTGACAATTAACTGTAACAGGACATCTGCTTTTTTCTAAAAAAGTAAAAGACTATAGGAATAATCAAAGGGAAAAGTCCCTTCATTCCACATTACCTTCATACTGCCCATCACTAGCCTTCTCAGCACTCTGGTAAAGTCTTTACCTCCTATTTCAACAAGTACCATGCAGCAGTATATGTTGTAGCTTCAAACTCAAAATCTAGACTTAACAGAGACATCAGGAAGTCCTGTTAGATGAGTAACTCATCTCACTGCTCTTTACACATGGATGTGATTCTACCTCAGGGGTGCTGTGGTCACTGTTAAAGGTTTGTGCCACAGTGCAAAAAACAGAATTCTGACTTTTTAAAAAAAAGTATCCAAAACAGCCGAGTGAAAAATCAAGTGAGAAGTAATGCAGTCTTTCTCCTAGGCCAGAGAGACACTGCCATTTTTATTCTTCAAAATAAAGCCGAGGTAAAGCATCAAAGTAAAGCAGTTCTGCAGCCTGACAGCCACGGCTCCCAGATGTCTGTTCAGCCCCTGTGCTTCACAGCCTGTGAGAGGAGCTCACCACCCACCTGCACTTGCTTTTCAACTAGCCATTTGTAGCTTTTAAAGTCACTTGCTTTTTTCCCAGCTGGCTCTGCTAAATGACAGGGCTGGGTAACCACCTTAAAAGGGATATGCCATCCCTGTCACAGACTACTTCTTCCTTTCCTGATCATTTGCCATCCTCACTCCCACATCAGTTCAACTGCCCAGACCCAGGGCAACCCTTAAAACCAGTGACCTCCCTACAGCCAAAGACAGTTTCACTTCTTGCATTTATCTTTGCCAGACGGAAGTCAGAAAAAAATGTGTCTTCATCTGACAAATCTGCAGCATTAACTGGTTTCTTTCCTGGAGTACTTCCTACACACCAAAAAGCATCTGCCCACCACATTTGTTCACTTCACCTTTTAGCTTCCTTGTCTGGTGCTTCTCAACAATGCTTTTGCTTCAGCGGTCGCAGAGGCCAGTGCAGCCTCTCTGGGAGGGCTGAGGGAGGCTTGGCCATCATTACTGTTTGCAGCACTGCTGTTATGCCAGCACAATCAGGCATTTTATCTCTTTTTTTAGCCGTATTAAACAATAAAAGAAAAAAAAGCCCAAACTAAACCAAAGAAAGTGCCTCCAACCACATTTTGTAGTTTGGTGCTTTTTCCTGCCATTTCCATTTTTCCTTTTTGCTACAAGCTGACTATTTACCCATCAAGTAGAGGCTGTTACTTATAGCAACCAGTTAGCAAAGGAGGCGAGAAAATCTCATGGAGTACTTGTATAAAAATTTGGCTATGCCTCTGTTGCTTTTTTACTGAAACAGGAATAATAGTATTTCCCTACTTCACCGTTGGTGTGCAGTGTGTTGAATTTAGAACTGTGAAAAGCAAAGACATGTAGAAACAGAGTACTTAAATGGGTCCATGATGAAGAAGTGTATCCAAATGCAAGCCTGACTATTCTTTTTTTCCTCTTTTTTTCCTAAAGGTGATGAGCATGGTGTCTGGCTTCGGTCCTCTCATCACAGCTGGCATATTTTCTGCTACTCTGTCATCAGCTCTAGCATCTCTTGTCAGTGCACCCAAAGTTTTCCAGGTAAAATTAAACTATGTTTTCCTTCAAAGACATAAAATTTAGTTGAACTCTATGTGCCAAATGTGATATATATTTAAGCAACACTGACAGATGTGGGAGGAAGAGGTAGGGAAAACAGTATGTAGAATGTTTTTCAACAGAAATAGGCAGGTCTTTCACCCTCATACAAGGGGGATAATGTTCCTTTGGTCAGAGTTCAGTTTTGCTGCAGGAGCAGGGATACATATGTGCTTGTTATAGATAGCTTCAAGGCTACTTTTCAGGACCACTTCTATCTTCTTACAGAAAGCCATCCTATAAGCACAGGAGTGCCAGGAATATGCATGAGCTCTCAGAACCACAAGATTCAGGTGCTGGCAGGTGTGCTCAAACAGGCTGTCCAGAACCTCTCTGGGCAGCAGCAATATGGACAGAATGGGAACAGAAGGCATGAGACAGAAAGATAACCTGTACAATTTACACCAATCCACTGATTTGTGCTTCAGTTTCCTCCAATTCAGACTCTATTTGGCTATTAAGTTAATCTTCAGTATTAAGTGCCTGTGATTCTGTTTTACCGCTAATATACCGCTATATAATAATATAGTAGGATATTGGCTTATCACCTCATTTGAATGTTTACGTGTCATAGCTGTAGATGTACTTGAAGTACTAAGATAGATATAATTTTTGTTTAGCAAAAGCCTAGCAAGCTGTCATTCACAGACAGTGAACTACTTCTGATGCAAGACAGTCCTGCTTAACAGAATTAAATTCTGATTTGTCTACCAGGCTCTTTGCAAGGACAACGTCTACAAAGGGCTCCACTTCTTTGCCAAAGGATATGGAAAAAACAATGAGCCCATCAGGGGATATGTTCTCACTTTCGTGATTGCTATGGCATTCATTTTGATCGGTTTGTATATCATTACACAACTGCTATAATCTCATGTTCTGAAATTATATAAACTGGTATTTTAACACAATGATTAGCTATGGTTAGAAACATTTCCAGTCAGGTAAGGTCTGGCATAAACCCAAGCACACTCGAAAGTGTAGCAATTCCATTATTAAAGAAGGCAAAAAGAAACCAGCAGGGACTCTAGTAACATCTCAACGCCACCACAGCCTCATTTTCAAAGATGTGGAGTAGGTGCAATTCCTGTCCACTCTGCTGGAAAAGGGCAAAGCTTAGAACTATATCAAATAAGGCAAAGTCACCAACTTTGAAAAGGGTTTTCCAGTTTATATTGCACATAGCTCTGAGGTAATTCTGAGATAATTAAGAAGCCTACTCTGCCAAGTCTTCCCCACAGTCAGGTCCAAAGCAAATCCTAGTTTGCCAGCACTGGTGACAGAAAATCCCAGCTACCATATTTAGGGGTGTGGGGATTTTTAAATTAGTTTTTCCAAGATTTGAAATTCAAACTGTGTGATACTAAGTAAATGGGAAGTTTAGTAGAGAGAATTCAGACTACCATTTAAAAAGCAAAACAATTAAGTTTTAACTACAAGTCTTTTGTGAAATGCATCTGTCCTCTCAATCATGTATTTAAAATTCTGACATTTACACCAGATCTACATCATTGAGAGCCAGTCTGTGGAATCAGAGTATCAAGTGTAACCTTGCATAGCACATAATGTTATTAATAGCAGCAGCAGTAGACACTACTTAATGTGAATGAAGGTAAATCAAGGTGGCCTTAAATTAGTACCACAGGAAAATACCCAAGCTCTCCCTGGATGACAAATTCAGGCAGTGTCCAGATTTAATGCATCATCAGGAAAAAGCTATCCAACAATCTAGGAAACTGGTGCCTATGTCTGACTTTTGTGTGTGTGTCTTGCAGCTGAACTGAACACCATTGCTCCCATCATCTCCAATTTCTTCCTGGCTTCATACGCTTTGATTAATTTCTCCTGCTTTCATGCCTCATACGCAAAATCTCCAGGTGAGTCTGCATTCACCAGTGATTTAAATGTGGGCTGCATAGTCTGATCTCTGCAAGTTTTTGACTGTATGTCTGAGAAAGCTGCAGTACCTGTAAAATATCTAAGCTAGTGATCTGAGGTTTTAGTGCTCTCATTGAATATGATGACATTTTATTTATTTCCAAAAGATAAAAATAACAGCTCTAGTCCTTACATTTCCTGCAGTTGTACCGGATGAAAAAGACTTTGGTGGATCTCACTGGAGCAGAAAAGCTCCTCCTCAGGGTGTTCTTTTCCCCCTCATTATCACACAACATGGGTGGATAAAAACCTACGCCAACTCTAGCCACATAAAGTAAACAAGGTATAGCGGGGACCCACTACATCCTTCTCCTCCAAACCTACAGTGAAATTTACAGGAAAGTTCATAAGAACAGTAATTGCACTAGAAGTGATACTGTCTGGAAGGGAACATGTAGAACAAGAACAGGTCCACCAAACAGCATCAGCACAGCTCTGCAGTGGCTAGTGGCAGAATTGGAAGGTGAAGCACAGTGAGCTCCTGTCCAGGGGTAACTTGCGAGCCCCTCTCTACATTTGTGCAGCAAAGGAACATACTGGCTTTCAGGCTTGTGCATCGCCACAGCAGAATAAATCTCATCATCTTCATGAATGAAGGGGTGACACCTTAAGGACTAAAGTTGATCAGCTGAGCAACGCTGTTTTTGGCATACAGGAAAGACAATTTCCTGCTGCTGTGAATCAATTATTCAATTCAAGGAGCGAGGAATACATTTTTTGATTTCCAGTGTGAAGAAACTGCATTAGTGACATAAATGCCTACATCAACTTCCTTCCTATAGATCTGCACGGTGCCATTTGTTCAGAGGGCAGAAACGATGAGCACTTCTGCTAATTACCTGCACAGCTGAACAAATGCAGCTCTGCTCTACACACCCTTGGAGCTGACTAAAAATTATCTCTGTAGACTTCATGTGCGTGCATCTGACTCTACTCTGCCACTACTTAACATTTCAGACAAAACTGCAGCCATTTTTCTTTTCTCGTTTCCTCCAGTTAATTTCTGACAATTCACAGTGATAGATTATAATAATTGCAAGGCTGCAGGACAGAA
The DNA here is from genome assembly GCF_031877795.1 of Strix aluco. Taxonomy (NCBI): domain Eukaryota; kingdom Metazoa; phylum Chordata; class Aves; order Strigiformes; family Strigidae; genus Strix; species Strix aluco. Next base: position 23,333,470 of record NC_133942.1, on the reverse strand, counting down.
AATTTCTTCACAGCAGGACCTTCCCATTCCCTCATTACAAAGATGATCCAAGATAGGGTTGCTCAGCCTTTTGTATCTTCCGTGTTATTTTCCCCTCCAAAGAGTCTGCTCTGTAGAACACCTGGCAGAGACCTGCAAACCATGAAGGCTCACTGTTTGCCTCATCATTTTAATTGCTAGCAGGGGATGGATTCAGTACTGCAGCTGAAGAGCAGCAGGAATAGTATCTTTTTAAAGTCAATTGCAAATGATTTTATTTTTCTGCAGTGAGGCCAGGCTATTTCCAAGTTTAAGACAGGTGCACTTACAGTATTGGGATAAATTCTCTTCTCAGCTCCCATTAATAAGTTCTATGTACATGCATCAGAAGGACATGGTAGTCAATTACCTGGAGTTACAGGAAAATCTATTTTCAGATCTGACCCAGCGAGCTTTAATTCAGCAAAAATACATATAAACAGAATGGCTACTCAAAGACAGGCTGGACAAAGCAGTAGAAAAGGGTTTGTAGTAAAAGACTTGTAAGACCCAGTACCCTACATGCATAGAAATCTACATCAGCCAACACCTGAAAGTATCTGTTGGTACTCATGATGCCCCACATCACATATCACTCCCACCCCTTCTGACAGAGCCTGAAACAAATTGCACACAGGTTTGTATGCACAAAATCAGTGGATCACCATTTGATCAATATATTTTATGCTCTTCCAATTTCCTCAATTCTCTTTAAACAGGTTGGAGACCTGCATTCAGATATTATAACATGTGGGTGTCACTTTTTGGAGCCCTGTTGTGTTGTGGTGTCATGTTTGTCATCAACTGGTGGGCAGCTCTCATCACTTATGCCATTGAGTTCTTTCTATATATTTATGTAACATATAAGAAACCAGGTAAGGCCAGAAATCACTATTATTTTGTGTATATGTTATGCAGCCAGACTGGGTTTTACATTAATTAATTCTCCTTACAGAATTAGACATTAATTTTTCCCCGATATCTTTCTTTAGAAGGAAGTCTGGAGCACCCTATTAAATTTCACTTTATATAATATAGATTAAGAGGATAGTCTAGTGAACATTTGCCTGTTTAACAAGTATGGTTCAGGGCTTTGTATAACCATTCCAGCACACCAGTTTATTCCTACCACATCTTTACTACATTTGGGCTTTCACTTGAGGATCACCCATCATTTTTTTCCACTCACACAGAAAGCCTTACTGGAATTTTGCTGTGCTCTTAGCTGACTCATCTGGGGTTCTCACTCAAAATGTAAGCCTGCTGCCCATTATACAACAAAAATGCAAGCTGAATTACTCATGAACTGATCGTCCACCAGCACCTCCCTACAATTCCTCAGTAAATCAAGAAAGATAGGCACACTTAACTGCTGGAAAAAACAGCTTAGTAGCTCAGCAAATCACAGGAGCTGTCCTCAGAAATCTGTGCACTAATACAATACAGCACTGGTATGAGACTAAACAGGCTGGTTAATCATATCCAGGACACAACTAACCCAGGTCCAGATTTCAGAGCTAACTGAAAGAATTACTTCTGCAGTAGAGAGAAAAACAAAAACAAACAAACAAAAAACCAAAAAAACCCAAAAAAAACCCCCACCACCAACACACCAAATAAAAGAGGCAAGTTTCCCAGCACAAGATGTGCTTTCATTGCAGCTAGCTTGGGATATCAACACCTGGTCTGAGCCTGTTTACGTGGATATTGCTGCACTGTTGTGTGACCTCCCTGTTTGTGCTCTCATACCCACCTGAGATGGTCTGTGGTTCTCTTCCTGTGAATATCATCAGCTGTAGGAGACTGCACTTGTCACAAGACAGTTGTCAAAAGCATTTAAGGATTTCTACCCTTTCCTACTATATTGCCAGTATCTTTGCTGCAGCTTAAAGCTTGGTTAAATTCACTGAAGACACTGTACAAAAGCTATCTATCTCCTGCTCTCTAAGAGAGTGACTTTTATTCAGCACTTATTTAACAGCAACTGAAGGGTTCAGAAAAGACTAATATTCCTTAGAAAAGAAGACCTCTATACAAAACTCCACTTAGCTGCACTAAGTATTAGCTTTGTATCTTGGTGTAACAGGACTTGACCTGCATTCTGTAGATCTCAAAGTGTGGAAGCTGTTTCTTATCTGTCTCCATCCACCAAAGAGCTGCACAATAACAAGAAAATATGTATATGCCAAAATTGGTTTTGGAAAACAATTTTTGACATATATAGTAGAACAGAGCTAACTGGATCTTGCAATGTTCCTTCCTAATGGTTTAATTTGAATCTCCTGAAATTCCACACCAACTACATGACTCAGGACTGTCCATTTTATACATGGGAGAAGGATACAAAGTCAATGGAACAAAGAAAAGAGTTTTTAAGCAGAGGAAGAACGTTCCCTACTGTTTTTATATAAAGAATGAGATCGATTATTTGCATGTTTGTTTTTTCATCACACAAGCAAAACCTATTCTATTATGAAGCACAAAGAATGATAGCTCTGTATCTATGAAGCATGAGAGAATATACCCTACTTTGGCTCATAGATAACATGATTGCTGACCTTTGCAACAGAACATAGCAAAAAGCCTATGGTTTAATATGTATTATTTATTTTTATTATATGCAGAAGTAAACTGGGGCTCTTCTACACAGGCCCTTTACTATATTAATGCCTTAGACAGTGCTCTGGCATTAACTACAGTGGAAGACCACGTGAAAAACTTCAGGTAAGATTTCCAGTGAACAGTAGAATGGCTTATTCTGGATAATACATCACCCAATTAAACACAACCTCTTTTTTCCTCCTAACAGACCCCAGTGCATAGCATTAACAGGAGCTCCTATGATCAGGCCTGCTCTACTAGACATCACACATACTTTCACAAAGAACAACGGGCTGTGCATCTGCTGTGAAGTATACACGGTAAGGTCAGCTCATATAAATCTGAAAATTCAGCACCAGTGGGTGCTGAATATCTCCATTACACATTCCACTCTCGGTCGGCACACAATGTTCCCATTGGTGCTGACGGGTGTCTGCGCAGACCATGAAAGAGATTCGCACTGAGAATGAATTTTGTCATAAGTCTTGACAAGAAAGCTATCAGCTGATACAGAGCCTGCTGACAAATGCCTCATTGAGATGCATTTCAGAGTTCATAGTAGATGGATCAAAAAATGGTTTGAAAAAAGAAACCATTACAAGGAAAGATTTTATTATTTTTTTAAACAGACATAGCAAGGCTTTAAAAAAAAACGATCAACCAACCAACCAAACAAGAAAACTTGAAGATTATAGGGCAAGAGTCAAATCATCCAGGCTCTATCTTCAGCTTTGTCACTGATTTGCAGTGTTGGGGTTTGGCAAGTAATTTAGCTCTCTTTGCAGTGGTTTCTCCAAAACTGTAACAATGCTAATTCTGAGGATAAACATGCTCTTCTGAGATCTAAAGAGTATATTTCTAGTTATAAATACACAGGAAATGATGTATCTTAAAGGATAAAGATCTAGTCTCTCATTAGGACAAAACAAAAATAGATGAGTTTGTAGTGTAGAGGAGAAAATGTATTTTATATATTACAACAACCTTTTAATTTTGAGAGGAAAACAATCCAGCTCATGACACCAAATAGGGCTGCAGAATCTAGCTAACAGAGTCAGTCCAGGCAAGATAATGTATTCCTCTACAGGAGTGTAGGAATAATCCATTTGATACCACCACATTGCAGAAAGGGAGTACAGAAGATCTGTGTGTGATTCTTCCCAAACCAAAGGAATCTATAAAGACTGAATGGTCCTTATTCTTCTTTACTACAATTATTGTTAGCTTTCCTACTGCATTCAGTAAGCATAGAATCAATCCCAACAAGATCCTGAGACTATGCATCTTCCTAAAGACGAGTTTCAGCAAGTTTTCTGAATTCTTAGGCACATTTCTCTAATATATATTTTCTATCGAGAACTCACATTTCATTCCTGTCTATACAAAAATCTAAAGCTATTTTGCTAGAGTAAGCATTTTCACTGTTTTTTTAATATTATTACTTCTTCAGCACTTAAGCTAAATTTAATTTGGTTGGTAATAAAAGTGTGACACAATGAACCTTTTGATTTGCAAAATGGCAGTAAAAAGTGGATTATAAAATTCCTAGGGACCATGTCAAAGAGCAGCCTACAATATATATCATAACAAATACTGCAAGATTATTTAGCCATAAATGTAACACCCAGGATATTTTGCCTTAAAAGCTGACATGCTGCTAGCTATGCATAAAGTTTTGAGACGCCATGCTAGATAGAACATCTTCCATTCCTTTTTCCCAAAGTGCATCAAGAAATAGTTCAGAGATAGGTAAAATAAATATGGTGACTGAGCATAAAGATGATTTTAAAGTTATTTGTCTCTGAGTTTGTGGCTGTATGTTGACTTGAACAGTCTGAGTTTCTAGTAAAAAGGGCTATTCTGCTTTTACTCCCTGCCTTCACATAAAATATTTTTGCAAGGTTAGTCTTCAGTCTGCAAATTCACTGGACTCCTTGTACAATTGCACAAACATTGATACAACGGAGGAGTAGGGAAGGACACAGACAGGCTATTATCTGATAGAAGGGTGGGACTGTCCCCTTGGCCAGCAGAAACATACTGTGCAAGCCAGTTGTGAAACTATCTTCAGGTACTCTCCTTCGAGAGACTGGAATGAAGGATAAGACTTTTTTTCTCCTCTCCTTACCCACAAGGGAACTTCAACCTTATTGTTCAAATTACTCCCAGTTCTTCACACTACTCTTCCAACAGCCAGGATCAAACTCTTCTTAAGTTACACCCATTAAATCTAAACAAACTCCAGTAAATTTACTATCACTCAAGAATGTAACATGATCTCATTAAAGGAAGATCACATGGACTCTCCCATCCTTCCCCTTGTACTTCCCACATATCCATAAGGACTTCAGAAACATACATGAGGGACACACCTGAGCGAGCATCAACCCAGCCTACTTTATTTATACATATAATACTCACGAAAAATACACAGATAAAAACATGAAATCTGCCAGGTCATTTCACAGCTTCTTTCTCAATGTTGTTTTATGTTTTTTAGATGGAACTAGCTGGCAAGTTTATTTTGAAAGCCTTGTCTCCTTTTCTAGCAGTCAATGCCAATTCACTGAAAGTAAATCTATAGCAGTTATTTGTACAGCTATATAAATGTATAGTACATCCCATTTTCTTCCAGGAAGGCAGAAAAAAGTTTCAGTAAGACTGAAAAGTTTTATAATGACATTTTGGGTTTACATTCAAAATCACCTTTTGGAAATTGATTTTTAATTAAGCTATCCTTCCCATACATTTAATTTTGGAGATAATTTATTTCAGTTTGAATTTTACACCGTTCTTAAATGGGAAATAAATTTTGAGCTTACAGTGTTGGCTATGGAGAAAAAAAAGAATCTAAATCTCCCTCAGCTCTATTTTAACCAGTTTCCCAGCTTAGCAGAAGAAACTACCATATACTAACTAACTTTAAATGCAAAAGATTTAAATATGACTTTTGAAATACAATCTCCTGAGCATGAGTTTACCAAGCCTTCCTAGTTTTATATAATAGGAAACTTTTACCTATTTCTCTAGTTACCCGTTCTGTTGGAACCAAAATTGCAACTTGCCAGCATTCTCAAAAACATTAGAAATTTTAAAAAGCACAAAGGAATGACTTCTGCACAAAATTAAACTCTGCAGCAAACTGAAGTTCAAAACTATCTGTTTATATCAAACCAAACTGGTACCACTTCTCAAGTCAGGGAAACAGAAATACTCACTGGATTCCAAGTGCTTCCAAGCCAGCTCTATCCTTCTGGCACATCTAATTACTGCTTCTGTCTCTGATGTTGCTGGACACACTCCCACAGTTTACAGTTCTGCTCTTCTATTCTGCCTTGGAAAGTGAAGACTGCCTGTCCAGCCCAATAACACTAAAACCAGTATTTGAGACTCTTGAGTGTCCCTCTCACGAGTTTCATCTTTGCAGATCTGGACTACTGATTCTGCTTCCTAAAGACAACATGAAAGGGAATAAACAAAGCCTAGTAAACCTTAAACTGAAACTTAAGGGCACAGATTTTTTACATCAACTAAATTCCAGATACATGCTTCCCAGACTTCTCTCAATCTTTATAAAGGTCATGCTTGCAGACTTGATGTCTTCCCTGGGCCTAATCTTTTGGGGACCCACTGCCAGTCCATTCTCTGCTGTCAAGTCAGTGTATCATGTCTGTGACTTGGATATGCACATGGATTTTGTTTCATTAAATTACCAAATGACCACTGGAAGAACCTGGTGACAAAGGCATTTGCATCTTTAATTGCATGACAACAACCCTTTTCTTACTATTAGAGCTTAACCATGTATATTTAGATCTGCTGAGACTTGTTTACGTAGTCAAGTCAGGGAGGGACTTTATTCACTCCGAGATGCTTCATCATACCTTAGATATTTTTTTAAGATGTTACAATCCATAGTAGTCCTTCTTTCTGTCAGAATCACTATATTTAAGTAGCATTAACAGCCTCAGCCCTCTCGAACAGAATGTGAATTATGTTAGCAGCACAGTTCTTTTCAAAGGGCTGAATCTCTGTGGAACCTTTTTGGAAATGTATTTTTCTGACTCTCCATTCGCTCCCACAGCAGACTAGGTAACTCCTTCAAAATCACTGTGTGATATATAATACAAAGCCTTCTTAATAATATTTTATTGTATCATGCAGGGACCACGCAAGCTGTGTGTTAAGGAGATGAACAGTGGCATGGCAAAAAAGCAGGCCTGGCTCACAAAGAACAAAAGAAAAGCCTTTTATGCGGCAGTGGCAGCTGACAGCTTCAGAGATGGAGTCAAAAGTCTACTTCAAGTAAGCTTTTTGTTTACACAACACATAGAAGAGTGTTAGATCAAAGCATCCTTTTATGTAAAGCATTACTGTTTACTTGTTAAGAAGTCCTATGTATATATGGATAATGTTATAAACAGAAAGGGCATTCTGGGGGTATGTGTATATTATATTACAGGTTATTTCATAAAGAGATCTAGTTCTGGGCTATGGAATTATGAGACAAGGCAGAGTGATTCTCTCCTAAATGAACAAGACAACATTATAAAAAAAGAGAGGCATCTACAGGGCAACATATGAATGTCTATGCAGCCAACACTCAATACACTTCAAATCAATTCTATTGTTTGGTGTTATGCAGCATATTCAATATCTAGGAATATTTTTGCATTCATTGAAAACTAAAAATGTGTAATATACACTTTCTGTAAACAGAGAGAAGGACATCTAAGTAAAAGAGTCTGCAATATTTTGTTATTACTCTAAGAATACAGCAGATCATTTCCAACAGTCCATTTAAAATGGCCTTAATGAAGGCACAGAGGCACTGCTTTCATAATTCCCGTCTCCCTCTCTCTCTCACATATATGAATATTTAAACATACAGGTACTGAGGCAAAATGTAGAGAAAATTCCCATCCTTTGCACAAAATACACTACTGAAAAGACATTAGTGCAAACTGAGACAGTAGGGAATCGACTAAAATATTCTGGGTAACAATCACCCACTGATAGCCTACCAGGGCTCTTTGTACACTTGCTGAATGGACAGCAGAATTGAGCAAGATGAAATATTGCTAATAAAGATCCCTTTGTTCTATCAAAGCCTCACAAGGACACTTCATCTTGGGTTTATGCATCGTCTCAGTAGGAGATCCTTCTGATGTTTGAGAACTGTTACAGTCTGCTGATCTCTTCCTTTCCATTACTACTTAGACACTATTGCCAATGTCAACTACTGGACCACAAATAATTCCCTTCCAGCAAACAGAAGGATAACCATATCATCATTATTGTAACCTAAGGACATCTGCATTGCTTTGCCAACCAATTATTCATTTCAATGTAAACAGTGCAGATGTATCACTGCTACTCAAAAAAACCCACCGAGGTTCCAACAGTTTTTATCTATTTTCTTTTTGCTAGTTGTAAAAATTGGCAAGTATAACAGCTTAGCAAGCTGGTGTATTTGTGGGTCTCCTCTTGAAGGTTCCCAATACATTGAGTATCTAGATTTCTATAAAAATTAGGTTAGCTGAATCTGACAACGCTTACTTGCTCAGGTTTTAGCAACCAGGCCCAGTTTTGGCGGCAACCTAGTATTTTGACAAACCATTTGTTCTTCCTGTTTATAAACTGTAATTTTATCTATAAAGCATAATTTTGGATAATCTTTTGGAAAGAATACAGCAAACAGAACAGCAACAGTTTCTAAGTTTAAGGCAAAAGCCCCCTATTCTTAAGAAGATATGTCTTCTCTGCATATCTGAGGTGTTTTAAGAGACTTCAGACCCAGTTAACCTATTGAGTACTCCAAATCTGATAAAAGCTTTTTGCTATTATGTTAGAATGAGCATACAAACAGTGCTTGAACTCTCTCTTGATTCCAAGTTATTGAACCATTTTAATGAGAGCATGTCAGAAGAAATGCAAATGAATGCTAATTTAGCAAAACTACATTTCTGTCATCTAAAATCATTTATAGTTGGAATGATTTAGAGCTAATCTTTCTGCTTTCTGCATGGGTATGAGCATGAAGGACATTCATGAAATGCAATCTAGTTGTAAGTGTCTCCAGAACATTACTTCAGTTATCTTTTGCCATTACTTTTCATTTACCATAAAAGCATGTGTGCGTACCTTCTCAAGCAGTGTTTTAATATTGTTAGGCCTCAGGCTTGGGAAGAATGAAACCAAATACCTTGGTGATTGGATTTAAGAAGGACTGGAGAAATGCTGCTGCCACGCAAGTTGAAAACTATGTGGGTGTTATACAGTAAGTCACAGATCAGCACCTCCTTTTTTACTCCTCTTAGACTAGCATTTCCATACAGAATTTGACATGTAGAAACAATGTAAGAAAATACCTACAAATCTGGGTTGACACATGCTAGCTCTGTAAGAGAAGTTTCTGCCCATTAAAAAAGGCTCCTTGGCTTCACACACCTAGCAAGACCTGCTTAGCAAACACCTGGCACTGTCAGAGCTGACGTGGATTGACAATGCTACATAAAGAAGCTGCACTGCTGTCAGCAGTGCTTTTGCAGAACTATATTTTCCCATTTTTAGTGGGCAGCAGCTCAAAGAAAAACAACCCTAATGTACATACTTAGGGAATAAGAGAACATCATGGAATTCTTTTAAGCCTAGGAGACAGAGGAAGAGCCTTGCTTCAAATCTCATGTGTGCCTAAGGCTCAGCAGCTCTGTGGGTTGGGATTTAGCTAGGAAACAGCCATTTAGAAACAGGCTTCTCATAGATTCTTGCTCAAAATTCACCTGTAAAGCTGAAGTGAGTTAAAGAACAACAAAACCCACCCCAGCTTTGTTATTTCCTCAGAGAAGGCAGAAAAAAATGACCCAATGGCAACTTAGTTCATAAAAAGTGTTTTCAGAAAGATCCATTTCAGGAATAGCCTATCTGTTCCAATGCCCAATTGTACCCTTTTTTTTTTTTTTAAATGAGGGAAGAAAGTTGATAGTACTTTACTTAATCTTGGGCAATTCCTTCTGCAATTTTACCTAGAGCAGCCTAGTACATCGTAGTAACACCTCCCTGTGAGCACTAACACTTTTACTGATTATGTGAAAGGATACTTATTCTTCTTTTTCTTTGTTTTCAGTGATGCTTTTGATTTTGAGCTCGGCATGATTATTGTCAGAATTAGCCAAGGATTTGATATATCTCAGGTCCTCCAGGTTCAAGGTATGTGGTGACTCAATAGTTGAATATCTATGCTGGTTACATGCTCAGCACAAGAAGGAATCTGACCGATACTCTTGGAGTCACCATCTGGTTTCTAGAATAGTTCCTATACCCATAACTTCTACAGTTCCTCCTTGCTTCTGCAGTTTCTGTCCTGCTCAAAATCCTTCCTGAAGCACTGGCAGTGACAGAAGGAGGCCAAGCCTCACACATTAAGGGGCTCTACACACCAGACAACTCAACTCCCACAGCACTTCCAGCACAGACGCAGACTAAAGAAGTAAAATCGTGTTGTGCCACAGCAGCCAGTCGCTCTGCAGCATGTCTCCTTCCTGCTCTTGGCACATCTCTGTCCCTCTGCCCACCTGTGATCTCTGGGACTGGTGGGAACCAGGAAGCTGCACTTTTGGTACTACCTCTGTGGAATGCTGGGGCCCAGAAAGTCCCTGCCCATGCAAAAACCTGGAACCCCCAGGAAACATCAGTTCTATTTTTCACCTTTTTGTTCATTCTTCCTTAGGTTAGCAGTGTGTTTCTCAGGGGGAAAAGGAAAACCTTCCACCATACCACAACCATTCAGGAGGATGTGCCATCTGGGTGGAAAAGGCAGAGAGAGACAGAGCATGCAGGCAGCTGCACCTAAACAAAGGGCTTCCAGGAGCCATATGCAATGGTGGCCTTCATTTTTCCTTTTCCTCTCTAGGACACAGAGGTCTTACTGGTTCCTCAGGTACCCTGGGGAGGGAATGACTCCATATAAAAACCCCATCAGAACAATTCTCTAGGTTTTCAGTATGATAATTTTCCTACTTCTCGTAAATTAGTCCACTTGAGCAGATATAGCCAAAACCTGAACATTACTCCTAGCGTCCCTTGTCCTCCCCAAGAGATAAATGTTTTGTGTTATAAATGAATTAGATAAAAATCTATAAAGGAACATAGGCAGGCATAAAAAGAATGGCAACTCTTTGCTGCCGCCTGCTGTAAATCTGCCTCCAGCTTCTCCCGTTTCCCAGAGACACACAGACTGCGCTCAGAATTGCTGGGAAGAACACCCAGAAAGGACATAAACACCTTAGCTAATTAAAACCAAAATTAACTCCCCATTAAAGAGGACGGATTCTAGGATGAGGCAACGCTCAAAAGCAAATCGCCTCTCGGAATTAAAAGGCGCCAGAGACTCCTTTAAGAAACAAGGGTAGATAAATATTCACCCAGCAGAGTGGCAGCTTGATGTGCATGGAGAGCTACAGGGTAAAACTACAGTGACTTAAGAAAAAATTCCAAACTAATCATGCTTTTTTCCTCCCCTTTGTTGATACCTGAAAGAGATCTGTCTGTCTCCTTGCTTGATGTAAGTCAGAAACTGGCTGCTCAGAAGATACAGTCATTAGAACACCAATGAAATTACAGCAAATACCAACTTTGCATTCTTACAAACTAGCATTAAGACACAAGGAATCAGAAAGAACACAGGGGAGAAAAAAGGAAAACCCTCAAATATGCAGAAATGTTTTGAAGCAGATACAAAGTCTCTGCAGTGGAAAAAATGGCTCATTGTATTCCATTATACTTGCTACAGCATTCTGTTTAATAAAGAAACTGAAATTTTAGTTTTGAGTAACCATTAAGATAGTGACTATCATCATGTCTAATGATCAGAAGCACATGGCTGTCATGGATTCTAAAGTAAAAGAAATCATATTATTTTCTGCTGGCAACAGAGTGCCAACAGAGCCAATAATGTTTAGCTAGTCAGGGTTTGGGGGGATTTTATAAACACAATATCTTAAATGAATTTACCTCACTCTTCTTTCATGTATTAGTCAAAGAGAAGTTCTCGTTATGAAAAAAGTTTACTGCAGGCAATGCCTGGATCATATTAATTAGTGCTCCACCACAATATATTCCACAATAACAAGTGGTACCTTTTTTGCAGCAAAAGTCTAATATTGCTAAGATGAAATTGTTCTTTTGTATTACTGAATTTACAGAATTGATTAGATCTTACATCTTTGCAACAAATGCTGAAAAAATTAAAACATGAAAAATATTTCAGCATAGAAACTGATCACATATTCAGGATCCTTTCATATTTCTGAGAATCTCAAAGTCCAAAGCCATGTGACGTTGTTCTTAGAATAGGGACTCAAGGGCTAGAACTCAATACCTCAGCTTTCTCACTTTAGGAAAACAGCTTTCCTAATGTGTTTTCAAATTCCTGGGAAAAGAAATCAACCAACCAAATCCACAAATATAACTCAATAAATAGTATCTCATGTAACTAAAAAAATACAGTAATACTGAATTTAATCTGGAAGAGGAAATCAGAGTAGCACTTCAGTACACCACCACACACTGCTGTAGGTGTGGACACCCTAAATTAGGGCTTCCAGAGATGAATTTAGCTCCTTCCTCCCTATTGGTTTGCAAGGAAAAGCATTTTAAAGGAGTTTTTCCTCCCAGCAGCTTTATGTTGTGTACAAAGTACCACAACAGCAATTACATCACCATCATTATTTCAGTTAAGTGATTTAATTTAAAATAGGAAGTGATGTGTTACCACTTCCCTTACTTGTCCCTTTATACAGAGGAATTAGAGAAGCTGGAGCAGGAGAGATTGGCACTGGAAGCTACCATTAAAGAAAATGATTTTGAAGAAGGAAGAAGTGGCATTTGTGGATTCTTCAGAAAAGCCAGCACACTCAATATCTCAAAACATGAAACAAAAAAGGGTAAGTTCCAAAATGCCAACTTCTCCCCAACCCTTCAATGCATCACATTTTCACCAATATGCAAACTGGACTTTGACTCCAAGGCAAAAACTGAGCTACACAGAAGCCCCTGGAACAGGACTTATCCTGCACATATCTGACCATGTAATACAGAATAGAGGGGGTGTCCTCTGCAGGTAGGACACACTACCTCATACAACACAACTGATTTTTCTTCCCCCTCATTTGCCAGATGAGCTCCTCAGCTCAGCTTATGTTGAATTCTATTTGTCAAAAATAGCACATGGTTATTAAAGTTTGAGGAATACAGAACAAGTTGGGTTTTGTTTTGTTGTTTTTCTTAATAGGGTGTTTTCAGTTTTTAAAAGAGGCCTTTTTTCCTCCTCTTTAAAGAAAATGGGAACATATGCACAATATTCAGCAAACAAGCAATCTCACTTTACTCAACATACACACACAAACCCAGTACCCAGCTGAAAAACAGGTAAAAATAGCACTACTGTTCTATACTCTAAGCATAATTTCTTAAAAATGCACAAATGAAGGTAGTAAAAGCACTGAAAGCACATATACAGCATGCTGTCAAATAACTAACATATAACTTAAGTGTATAGGTGATGAAATCAAAATTACATTTTAGATATAGTAAAATGATACAGAAATACAGAGAGAATTAAAGGTCTCATTTCACAATTGCTAGGCTGTAATGATAATGACCCACCTGAAGCCATGCTTGTACACAGACAAGTATTTTCAGTATTTTCACCTGCAGAGACTATTACATCTGGCTGTGCATGCAACTCCCACAGGTATCAAGACGACCTACAGACTGAAAACATAAAATGTCATTATTCTTTACTTGACAGATTTCAGTTCATTTTGCAGGCTTCAGTAGAATATATTTTTATAACAAACACCACAAGAATGTGCACCCCTGTTTCAACTACCCTTTTCGATTTAGTTCAGAAATGCATAAGGGAAATACATATTACATACTTTGGCTCTATATATGAGATAGATGATGTTAATAAACATCCCTGCCTCTCCATTTTGTATACATTCATCCTCCCCAGAGTTGTTGCATCTTCCAGCATAGATGCTAGAACTGTAGAGGAAAGCCAATAACTGCTTTAGAACTATCCTGTCCACACTCTAGAAATACAGGAAAAACCAAGCAAAGTGTTTTCAGAACATAGCAGATCAGAGTAAAAGCTCTAAAGCAGCTTGTCTGCTCCATTTAAAATACTGCTCTGACACTGTCTCTTTGAAATCATTGAAAGAGAAGCAGTAATAAAGCCACAGGCTTCAAAAATTGGAATGAGAGAAGATACTGTTAGTACATAGGCAAGACTGTACCTTTTAAAGCCAGCCAAGCAAACAGCAAGAACGAAAGTTTATTTTCAATTAACAATGACCCTCTCAAGCATAGGGAAGTTGCTCTATATGCTTATGTTTTCTGCCTTCCAGTCTTAGCTTCACCTGTGCTCTTGCTGTACCCCGTTAGCTCTCTCTGTCCACCACTACTGTGCATTTCAGGGAGCTCTCTATTTTACAACAGACAGCTGAGCTTGTAAATGATGCAAAATGGTGCCATTTACTTCTAAAAATCTATCAGACATTTCCCAATTGCTTTTTAAGGCCCCAGTGAATTTTAGGTTAACTAGAAAGATCCAGAGAACAAATAGTCAGATAACCCTTTTCAAGATGTTATAATCTAGGGATGAAGTATTACATAAGCTTTGGTTTCTGTGTGTATTGGTATATTAAAAGTCCATTGCATCTGCGCTGTAATTTTTTTCAGATTTCAAGTATAGAAATTATGTCAGAAACAGTTCATTTTCCTGAAGCTTTCTCTCCACTTGGCTCCCTAAAGCTACTCGTTGCCTCACTTGTCAGAAATCCTTTCACATTTTTTCTTTCTCATTACAGGAAGCACCATTAACACAATACAGTCAATGCATGTGGGTGAATTCAATCAGAAGCTGCTAGAAGCCAGCACTCAATTTAAAAAGAAGCAAGGCAAAGGTACAATTGACATTTGGTGGCTGTTCGATGATGGAGGTAAGGAATTTGAGTGAGAACCGCAGGGTTCACAGATTTCTGTGTTACCAAATATAAAGACAGACTTGGGAACTTGCACAAAACTGTTTTCTTTTAAGATAACATAGTCCATTTTCTGTCTGGCTTAAATGTTTTAAGATTAACTTACATCCAACACTGCTGAAGTGAAGGATGGAATTTTTACCACACAATGCACTAATTTGATCTTCCTGCAATTTTATATGTTCTTCCAGGTCTAACGATCCTAATTCCTTACATTCTAACTATCAGGAAGAAGTGGAAAAATTGCAAATTAAGGATATTCACTGGAGGAAAAGTCAACAGGATTGAAGAAGAAAAACTAGTGTAAATATATTTGTCTCACTGTTTTTATAAAGAGTTTGAATTGATGCTGGATATAATGCATATACAGAAGGAAGCTGAGAATTTCTCAGCAGAACTGGTTTGTTGTACTGTGGGCAGTATGAGAAAAAAATGATGTATTTGACAGAAAGGTGTTGAGCTTATGGCATAGCCCTCAAGACTCAGTGTAAATGGCGATTACCAAAGGAAACTCACATCCAGAAATTTTTGCCATTAATAGCTCATATTCCCTTCTCTAAGAGCAGAGGTCTGCACTCTGTAATGAGAATATAATTAGTTTTATGGGATTTACATTAGATTGTCCAGTTAACAGTAAGTGAAATTGCACATGAAGCTTCTCATATGCAAATACCACAGACATAAATGTGATTAACCGTGGTAAAATGTAAAGAAGTTAAAGAGCAAGTTAATCAACTTTAAGACTGTGGTTCTGTCAGCTTTAAGGATTACCCTAAAGTTAACATACTTCTGTAGAAGAGATTCAAAAGTGTTTGTACAAACTACTCTTATCATTGGATAAAGTCTTACAGCTGCTCAAGAACCTGCAGGGAAGTGTTCTCTGCTCCCTGTCCAGAGGATGCCCAGGCTTGGCCGTTCAGGACTGCAATCAGCTCCTGGATCTAGGCACTCAAGTCACCGAATTTAGTTGAGAGGAAGTAGGAGGTTTTGACATCAAATGGCATTTGTCAGAACATGACAGATCTTCACAGAGGCAGTTCTTGCACCTGTATACACTGCTTGTCCTACAAAAGCCAGAGTGAACAGCATACTCAGTACAGTTGATAATGACCTAGCTTCTCTCCAACAATATGTGTATGTATCTCTACCTAAACACTAGCTTTCCTCAACAGCGTATTCTACCCACCACACACAGAACCCTTCAAAGATGCAAATCCAGAGGTCGGGTGGCTATTCCATTCCCTAGGTAGATCTAATAAAACAACATCCAAGTACTATTTCATCCACTTTATTTCCAATTCAGAAATTAAATTTATCTGGACTATTGCTAACATGTAATTCCCCAAATATTAAAACCTTTCCACAGAAGTTGAGAGTTTGCTCTTCTGGTGTTCAAAACAAGGATTGCCCCAAGGGACATGAAAATTTATATAAGCAGTATGTTGTTCTTATATAAAAAAAGAACAGGTAAATTCTCAGGTCATAAGCAAATATGTATTTCTATCACGGTTTGTTCCTAGGAACTTTCTGACCTTTCCAAATTCCAAAGCTTACATACCAAAAAAAAAAAAAAAAAAAGGGGGGGGGGGCAGGGAAGATACTAGTTCCCAACCATGCTTCAACTGAAGGCAAAACTGACCTAACTAAACCTCTTTAACCTCAGCACAAACACACACAAAGCTATAAACTATTCCTCCTTCTAATTGGGGCAAAAAAGCAAAGTATTTTCTTTATGAAAATATGTAAAGTCAACATGTGAGTAGAGCAATATAAATGCATAAATGAAAAAGATTCTTTAAGTATTGCACATCAACTTTCTGGATCAAATTTTCACCAACACATACACTACCAGTGTTGTACATATTCCATGCATAGAATTCTGGTAATAATAGAACAGAAGTCTTCTCTAACTATTGGAGAATTCTGTCCTACTGTATTTTGAATATATTTCCTTTATAATTCAAGCCTTTGCAAATACCTGAAGCACCATTTTTCCCCAAAATGTAAACACCCTTCCCTCTGTCTGCTATTAATTTCCATTTTTTGTGATTTTCATCAATCATCAGTTAAATGAATTATACTACAGCAATCACATCAATCCAGTTCTGTAATTGGAAACTGAAACACTAAAGCATTTAAAGTAATTTGTCATATAGTTAAAGATAATGAGACAACTGCATTTGATATCTTAACTCATTTATGAGTGCTCTTTGATGCAATGCACTCAGAAATATAGTGATAAAATGTTCTCTCTTTTGTTTTCAGGATGGCTTCACTTCTAAGCAAATTCAGAATAAAATTCGCTGATATTAATATCATTTGCGATATCAATATAAAGCCCAACAAAGAGAGGTAAGAAACGTTACCAAAATCCATTATTTAGCAGCTGGCCTTTATCAGGAGCCTGTTTCTTTTATGTTGAGGATTAAAAAAACCCCAAAACACACCACAAAGAATAACACTGTCACTTTAGTGCAATCATATTCTAAGTACCTAAAGCAGGAAAAGAACCTTTTAACAATCACAGTTCAAAGGATCAAAAGCATAGGCAGTCTTTTTCTCTATGTTGTAATGATGAGACTTAATTTTAATAAAGACTAATTAGATACCATAGTTTTGAGCCACTAAATTTAACAGGCATTTTATGATGGCTTTTCATATCTATTTAGATTGCAATAGACTTCCCTTCATCATATTACTCAGTCAGTCACAGTTCTCTTATAAACTCACCACCTCTGCCAATTCAGCCTTCTGGGTTTTACCATGAATTCGTAAACTTAGTATTTTTCTGGCCAAACATAAGCATACTTCTCATTTCCCATGAGGACAATATTATAATACTCCCCTACCATTCAAATGTAATGAAGGTTCAGTGTTTTTAAAAATTAACTTACCCACAAAATTAATGCTCCTAGGCAGAGGTTAGGAAGTTGGTAAAACAGTTGCTCAAGAAGCTCCACCTCCAGCTGTATTAGCTAAAAAAAAAAAATAAATCTTCAAGCCCTTGCTTTCTAAAACATATTTCTATAGAAATCACCTATTTCTTCTGCTTTATTAGACAAAAGTATATAGCAGATTGCTCGGGGAAGAACTGAATCCTAACTCAATTGACAATATTGTTCTTGGCCTTAAAGATCCTCTGAAAATGTTCAGACCTTGCTATGCTCTCTTCCATCCCATCCCTTACTCCCCTCTCAATAGATCCACACCTGTTTCATAGTCAAAGGGCTCCTCCACCCAAAGCCTTTCCTCTGAGTTCAAGGGCAATCTCAGGTTAGTCTCTTAATCCTTCTGTGTCCCATTTCCCCACACACACATAACTTTGCAAAAACAATATTACATTCACCAGTGTTTAGAGATTTTGAGCAATTAAAGAATATAAAGATTTTATTACTAGATTTCTAAAGTCACATATTAGTGCCCTCTTGATCTCTCAGTTAATGTTTTTTAATTATATAAAGAACAGTGCAGAACACTCCTCTGTTTTTCTGGTACTATGCAGTGATTTTACATAAATAAAAGCTATCAAAAAGAATTTGTATCTGGCATTAACATAAAAACCAAACACATTTGCTGCATCAGCACTATCTGAACAGAACAAGTGAATATTGTGCCAGACACTTGCCAGACCACTGTATCTCTCTCCCAGCTAGGCATCCCATTTATTTCACTAATAATTAGATTATCACTATTTTACATACAGAAACAGACACTAAGGATGTTGACAAACTCTCCGGCAACTTAACAACAGCAACATTAAATGCTGCATGTCACAGCCTTTAACCCATCTCTTGACTTTTGCCATATAGCGAAGTCCAACCTGTGCCCAGCTTCCTGTTTCACTTCACAGTGAGCCTGTCAGCATAAAGTGCTCATACAAACACACTTACATTATTATAAAAGAAACTCCCCGACGTCTCTGTGGGATGATAAAAACTTTCAACAAAGGGGCAAGCAGGGAAGTACAGAAGAACAATAAGCTTCTCCAGATGACGACAGTCAAAAGCTTCCAGAAACAAACTAAAATTTAGAGAGGAAATCTGTGGAAAAGTTGGGAAATTAACACAAATCTGAGCCCCCCTATAGCAAAAAACCTACAGCATTTCCTTAAGCCCCTTGCCACAGGAGATGTGTAACACCTGTTTCTCCATTTCATTAAAACTCTAAGAGTGAAACTGTATCAGTCAGGTGATTTCTCCAGCTAATGCAATAACAATAATAAAAGCTCAGTATTTATGAGGAGAGCCATATTCATTGTTAACATTAGTAACCAATCTACTGCAGTTTGGAGTTACTGTAGAAATCATTTCAGTATTTTTGCTACAACCAGGAAAATACAGAAAATTCTCTGAAACTATAATAGGCCAAATGCAGTGTTTAATTATCCTCAAATAACCCCAACATATTGAAGCAGCACGGATATAACTTGGGGCACAATGTAGCAAAGAATAGTTAAAAATTTTGCATGTTTTTCAGCTACTATTACAGTCAGTGGGGCCTGCCATACACAGTGTCTGAAATAAGTTAGTGAGTTCATACCCTGCAGCAAGGCCTCCTTTGTAATTCCTGTTTCAGCTGGAAATTCTTTGAAGAGATGATTGAACCATATCGCCTCCATGAAAGCTGCAAAGATATAACAACTGCTGAGAAATTAAAGCGAGAGACTCCATGGAAAATTACAGATGCAGAGCTGGAAGCATTCAAGGAGAAGGTAAAGCCTTGCCTACCTCTTTACATCTGTGCCTTTTCTTACACTCCAGATGTTTGAAGTGATTAGTAAGAAAATGTGAAATACCAGATATGGAATTAGAAACATGATATGTACAAACCTGTATTTGATATTTACAAACTGGATTTATATTGTAAACACTGCAGAGCTGTGTTATGATTGCATTATTCAGCACTCTGTAAGACTTTGGCATGTTTACACAGTATTTTCCAGGCTGACGAGAAGCTCTGCCCACATTAGAGCCAATCAGATGAAAACCACCTCTGAACCAGAAGCCACACAGTACTGCACTGAGCCTGAGCTAACAAGATCTGCTGAGAGGTTTATTAAATGGCTCTGATGTTTTAGAGCTTGAACCTCTTAGAGTGCAGTTCCAGACATTCACCACTTTGGGAAATTTAAAACTGAATCCAGACCCTACAGTGGGCTCTAGGAAATTTTCCAAAGGCAAGATTCAACACTGATTCTTACCTCAATGGCAGAGTGAAGACTAAACCTGCCTATGACGCGGGAGTTCTCACGCAGTACAGAGACCCTCTAAGGCTGATGTTGGCTGATCCACTGGGTGAATTAGAGCCTGGGCTGCATTTTAATTTTGTCAGAACAATCCTTTTTTAGCAATGAACTGCCAGGCTTCATCAGGCCAGTGCTGAAAGGATACTGCAAACTCTTCCACCCTTAAGAGACAAGTTCTCCTGTAACTCACAGAGAATTAATCTAGCAATTTTATTTATGGTTCCTGTTGGATTAAGCTGAGTGCACTGAGAGTTTAGTTATCTCCACTTTATGGTGCTGGTAACTTCCTCAGCAGAGCAAGGATTGCGAGTCTGAGCCCAGAGGCGCTAAAGGTCACAGCCTGACATATTAACATAAGCTGAAATCAATGGTGATTTAAGATAACACACTATACTACCGACTGCAGCGGCTGGGAAGCAGACTGACTGCTCACTGTATTACCCTTTTCACAGATTTGATAACCAGCATAAAGTTATGGTAGTCAGCTGTGGGCAGAAAACTTTTGAAGTACTCTCAGCATAAATCATCAAAACTTGGGAGTCAGAGTCCTTAGAACATCTCAGTATAAAAGACAACAGGAATATAATCCCAGACATACACACTTGTGTGCAGATTCAGTGAGGATACAACAGGAAAAAAATACGTGATTAAGCTTGTCTAGGTCACCAACTAAGGAACCAGGAAAAAAACCCATAGGTTGAACGCAGTCAGCAATATGAAAATGCCAAATCTCTCTATAAAATAAGTACAGCAACAAAAAGTTTAGCTTACACACCTGGAAAGACATGCCCCTTATCTTCAGAAGTAAGGCAGTTCTGGGAATTTTACGGAGGACATTAGTGAACACATTTAAAATTCAAGAGAGAGAAACCTGGCAGCACAGATAAAGGGTGATGTTATAGAATGACTCTCATGAGATAACAACTGGCTAAATTATAAGGATTCTTACCTATATAACATGTGTAAAAGAACAGCAAAATTTCTGTAAAGAAGGAAAATTTAAGGTCTGAATGGAGAAAAAAAAGACAGTTTTTATCTTCTCCAGGGAAAGAGAGAATAATATATAAGACCAGTTAAGATACATCTATCTCCCATGATGCAACTTCCCTGTACACAAACCTGTCCTGGTCTCTTGTTCCCTATGACTTGTGTTAAATTATAAAAATTTTGAGGGTCTGAGCCTGACCATAGAGTAATCTTGGTTGAATCTCAAAGTAACAGTCATTTATGCAATTTGTAAAAGTCCATACAAACACACAATATATAAAGCAGCTAAGTCTTACTCCAGACTCCTGGTCTTCTGTAAGAGGTGAATTTCTGGCAAGCTGCTCATTTACACACTGACATTCGGCCCTACCGGCATGGCAGCTGGACACTTACAAAACAGATGAATTCATGTATTAACCAGCATCAAACAATAGCACAAAAGAGGCTCTGTACAGTTCCTATACTCCATAGCCAAAGAAATACTTTAAAACTATGTCTGAGCCAGCTCTGGTACTGTGTCAGTACAAAAATAATCCCCATCCCCAGGAAATCTTACACAGTGGTGAACAACTCTGCCCCCCCCCCCCCCCCCCCCCCCCCAACTATACTAAGCAAGAAGCATCGGCTTAGCCTCATACTTTATCACTCTGGACCACAGAGCAGACCTGGCTTTCAATGTTGCCAAAGCAACAGCAGAAAATCTTGTGGGCAATGTGTAGTGCAGAAGTCCATAAGGCACCAGAACTGAGGATCACTGGCCTAAGTGATTTTTTTTCTTTTCCCCCTGTTTTGTTTTAATCAGAGTTACCGCCAAGTCCGTCTGAATGAACTCTTACAAGAACATTCAAGGGCAGCTAACCTCATTGTCCTGTGAGTTGCAAGATTTTGGTTCTAACTTGGAGAACAATCTAATGCGTAAAGGGATTCTGGACTAGAGCAACAGAAACACTTGTGTTAATTTACTGAGGGCAAAAATAATCTTTTAAGTACCTTTTGAAGGACTTGCATCTGGACTGAGGGTTCTCTGGGACTACACTGAATATTAATCTTTCCTAGTAGTTCTTCATAGCTTAAAACAAAGCTCTACTCATGAAAAAGTGTCAAAAATGTAATCTTCACATCCAAATCTACATGTTGAGTGTTACACCTGCTTCCTCACCTGTAGAAAATACACATTTTCCTTTCCCTTCCCTGAATTAACAACTCAAAGTTAGGGAAAGGATTCTTTTGGTTTGCACAAAGTAAATGGACTTAGTCAAGATCTACTTGGAACTATGTAAAACTGAGTAAGGATGATGCAACTGTATAAAGAAAAAGAGGCCACCAAAAAAAAAACAAACAAAAAGCCATTTTCAGAACTAATTTTTAGTCAGAGCCACATTTTTTATACATAGCTTCAATTAATTATTTCGTATTTGTGATGCACAGATAAACCGCTTTAGCTCTATTAATTCAGTGTCCAAAAAAGGGTTGATCAGGTAATGTTTACCATAAATTGACCCATACTTTAAAACTCCCATCTCACAGTAATTACAGATCAGAAAATATGCTGATGGACTGCAAAACTGTGCATGTACTGTATTTTTATCCTTTTTAAAAAATCATATTATATGTGGGTATTATGACCCTGAAAATGCTTTACCAGTTCAAGGTTACAATCACAAGCAGTCCATGTCTAGTACAATTAGCCATGTTGATGGCACTAACGAGGTGAGCAAGAGTTTGCAAGACTAAGGCCTAATGGTAGCTTTGTGCTTTAGAAGATTAAAACAATCAGGTAGTCTAATTATGAACATTCAGAGTTGTATATGAACAGTTGATTTTTTCTACTTAATATTTAGTGAGGTGCGTGTTATCAGGCTACCCCCATCTTCATAATGTTAATTTTATTTTTCTCTCTGTCTAAACAGGAGCCTTCCAGTGGCAAGAAAAGGAGTAGTATCTGATTACCTGTATATGGCTTGGTTAGAAATTCTCTCCAAGAACCTTCCTCCAGTCTTAATGGTCAGGGGCAACCACAAAAATGTACTGACTTTCTATTCTTAGAAAAACAGCTGTGCCTAGAATATCCCTTGCTTGATTTCAACACCTACATTTTTAATGGCAGTGATTTATTAAAGACACATTTATCTAATACAGATCTAAAACATAACTAATTGACAGAAAATTTTTCAAAAATCCAAAGCAGCACAGTGAAGAATTAGACAAAAAAAAAAAAGTAAATGGTCCCTGCTGGCATTACACTCCAGTACAGGCAAAAGAAGGAAAATCTACCTATATATATGTGTGTGTGTCTATATATCTATGTCTCATGTGGGGTACATATATATATATCTCACATGAAACAGCAAATCTTTTGAACACACAAAGGAAAAAATCCACTAACTTTATAAGGTATTGAAAATGCTTTTTATACTTAGTCTAGAAAGCAGAAATTAACCACCACAATACAAAAAGCATTAAATCTATAAATAAATACTTGTTTCAAATTGCACTGTCATAGTTGATAATAGACATCCAGAAGGATTACAGTGAAATGCACCAATGTGGGAGAGAGAAGAAAACCTGTATGGTATCCATCAAAGCCATAAACTGATATAATGCAAGTAGAGTACCTGTGATTCTGTTTAATTATAATATTGCCAAGTAAGACCTATGCATATAGCAGATGCTTTTACCTAAATTGTTCTGCTAATTTGTATTAATTCAAATGCTTCTAATTAACTGACAAACAAAAGGTTACATATTTAAAAATATGGACTCTATATGACAAGACTTGATAATGAATTTTCAAGCTCTGACATGGAATGGAATGTATGATTGCAATAATTAAATGCGGTAAGTAAATTTCACAAAGAAATTAGTGAAATACTAAATATTCTGGCAATTTTTGCTATGAATGTTAGGGTTAATACAATCTGACATTATACTTTGGGATAATATGTACAGTGATTTATGTGATCAGAAAACAACAAAAACTCCATTAGCTGAGTTGAATGCCTTATTTTTTGATTTATATAAAATATTTCTCTTATTTTTAGACTTTCCAAATAATATTGATTATACACTAACTTAAAATAAAGGAAATCCATTAAGTTGTGTAATTTTTCTATTTACTATTCTGCAACATTATAGTACTTTATAATTTCAGCTGTCAATAAAAGCAGCTTCTCTTTTTAATGAGGAAGGCTATATCCTATGTATAAGCATTATTTAAATTAAAGACCATTAAGGAACGCAGCTAATTTAATTACTGTAGTTCTGCAACTCCTTTACAGAGATCAATTGAAATCTAAGCCCCAGGAAAGCCAGGGGACCCTGAATTTCACTAAACGTTTATTTTAAAGCAGGCCTCAGCTTCCATCTTTGCTTGAATTATTAGAATTTAACTTACAGAGGGTCTAGCACTCCATCACAAAAAATGACGAATATTTGATATTCACATTTTTCCAAGTTCAACAGCAGCAATTCAGCAGAAACTGGTAACGTAGTCCCATAATCCATGTTTTATTTTCTCCATCTATTAACGGCAGGATATGAAATACTGCTATTTTCTCATAATGTTCTTCCTTCGCTGCTTCTTACACATTTACAACCAGGCTGAAGGATCATTTTGCAGTTTAACTGCATGACACAGATATATGAGTTTCCTAGATATACTAGGCTTCCTGCACAGCTGTGAGCAAACCAAACCCCACATTCTGCACCTGCAAAACAGGGAGATTATTCTCATCCTTTGCAGCGATGTTAGCAATGATATAGGAGCTTGTTACATGCCATCAGGTCTTTCCACATTTGTAGAACTGCAATGGCCACGGTTCCACCTCACTTCAGACACCAAACAGGTATAATCTGCATGTAGTACCCAGACAGCCAATACAGAAAAAAAGAGCTTTTAGGGAGGCTCCACTTAAGCCGTCAGTGTTTCTTACCACAGTCTATGGAAGGACCTGGGGGAATTACACACCTGCATTAGGCCCTTCAATTATCTACTTGAGTGAGGACTGTTTCCTAAATATTCCCAAGTACTGTAATTTTCAATCTACAGGGAACATTGACCCAAACTGATCTGGGGGGCCTAAGCAGATCCAAAAAGAGAAGGAGCACAATATGAACCAGCAATTGCACTTTCAATACTGTTTGCAGTCTCTCTCACAAACACAGCTCTGTGGGCACTGCAACAATAAATCCCAAGAGGTACATTTCTAAATGAACAGCCATCAAAAACTAAGTACTAACATACACATCTCTCTAAAATTCCTTGCTTAGGCTACAGTGATTAATTAGAAGACGCATCCACACGACAAAGTTATGGGATTTATAACAAGCAGCACAAACTCTAGACTCAACAGTGCTTAACTACCTGGAAGTGTTATTTCCACAAATTCACAAGTAATTTCAACACAGCAGTTTCCTAGGAGCTTCTATTTCTTGTTCCTCACCATGATTTCTGAAATGTGTCCATGACCAATTTGGAGAGCATACTAATTATGGACTATCTTTAATTGCAACTTCGATTGCAAGATTTTGTTAGTCCACCTACCTCCTTTCTCGCTCTGTAACAGACACTTCCTCTTTTACATAAATTATGCATAAAACAACTGCTGAATTTTAATCACCATGTTAGTAACTGAATTCTAATTACAAGTTTAACATCTCTAGAAAAACTATGGCTCTAAAGCTGTCTAGCACATTTTGAGCTTGTATCACACTACCAACTCTGCAGGTTTATACAATCTAGGGTTGATTTGATCAGCCACAACTAAGGCAAGCATAGATAAGGTGACCAGGGACATTAATGTGTGAAAAGACCATCTCTATGAAGCAAGAACAAAGAATGTTTTCAGTATTCTTCAAAAGTCTAGGCATCCTGCACAGCTGAGCTTGTGCCTAAGGGCCTGTTAAAATGGTCCACTACTGCTCCTCTCATCAGTGAATATTACCTTTCCCTCCTAATGTTAGTGGAGCTTCAACAGGTATCACAGAATGCATTTTATCACAGTTCAGAGAATACATTTTCCTTAAATCTTTTTACAACCACTAGCAAGTTGTCCATCTTGATCACATAGCCCTAGGGCATAGTGCTTAGGAATGGTAATTGGTGTTCCTACCTAGTGCTCCAGAACAGCATTCTTCCAAAGTTGTGCCTTTCACTGTATTTTCAGTCCCCAACAGAGATTAGTTTTAGAGGGTTTTGTTTGTTTATTAATTTTATTTCTGAATCACAAACCAAACAGTGCAAGTAGAAAAGCTACCTAACCAAAAAGGCATCACATTCTGAAGATAAACAGCTGCAAATGCTCAAGCCACATTGTCCTAAGAGCATGCTGCTATTCCACTTCACACCCAAAGGAGTTCATAGAATCATAGAATGGTTTATTTGGGTTGGAAGGGACCTTAAAGATCACCTAGTTCCAAGCCTCCTGCCATGGACAGGGACACCTTCCACTAGACCAGGTTGCTCAAAGCCCCGTCCAACCTGGCCTTGAACCCTGCCAGGGAAGGGGCAGCCACAGCTTCTCTGTGCCAGTGTCTCACCACCCTCACAATAAAGAATTTTTTCCTAATATCTGAATGAAATCCACCCTCTTTGAGTTTAAAACCATTACTCATTGTCCTATCCCTACACCCACTGATAAAGAGTCTCTCCCCACCTTTCCTGTAGCCCCCTTTAAGTACTGGAAGGCCACTAGAAGGAAGCCTTCTCTTCTCCAGGCTGAACACCCCCAACTCTCTCAGCCTGTCCTCATAAGGGAGGTGCTCCAGCCCCCTGATCATCTCCGTGGCCTCTGGACCTGCTCAAACAGGTCCATGTCCGTCTTATATTGGGGGCCCCCGGAGCTGAACACAGCACTACAGGTAGGGTCTCATGAGAGCAGAGTAGAGGGAGAGAATCCCCTCCCTCGACCTGCTGGCCACTCTTCTCTTGATGCAGCCCAGGACACCGTTGGCTTTCTGGGCTGTGAGCGCACGTTGCTGGCTCACAGTCAGTTTTCCATCCACTAATAACCCCCAAGTCCTTCTCCTCAGGGCTGCTCTCAATCCACTCATCACCCAGCCTGTATTTGTGCTTGGGATTGCCCTGACCCATGGGCAGGACCTTGCACTTGGCCTTGTTGAACTTCATGAAGTTTGCACGGGCCCACCTCTCCAGCCTGTCCAGGTCCCTCTGGATGGCCCATCCCTTCCCTCCAGCGTGTCGACCCCACCACACAGCTTGGTGTCGTTGGCAAACTTGCTGAGGGTGCACTCGATCCCACTGTCCGTGTCACCAACAAAGCTGGAAGAACAGAATTTGAGTAACCCTAAGCCTCTTCAACTTGAAGTTCAGTGGTCTCCCTCAAGCTGCTGCCTCAGGTCATTTGACTGTCATTGGACTTCAATGAAGTGACTCAGGATCACTCTGAGATCCTGCTCTCTCTCCCCTGCTACCTGATTGTAACTTTTGTCAGAAGGGCAATGAACCCTTACAGTGCTGCTGCTGTTTGCCAAACGAGTGACTCAGCCCTCGAGTTACAGGTGAGGAAAATCAAGGGTTTGTAACAGTGCTGTTCAACACACATCAGACAACTGTTTAAACATCTATTCATTCTGGTACCTGGCTGGCACAGCCCCTTTGGCAGCTATGTAGCCCATCGAGACTACGTGGCCAGTGCTGCTGACGGAACTTGACTCTGCTAAGAAAAATGGAAACGTAGATGTGCAACAACAAACATATACGGCAACTTTTAGCTCACATTCTCCACAAATAACAAGAGCAATAACCCACAGTCACGCCACTGCTGAAACTTCATCAGAGCAAATTCAGTTTTGAACAAAATAAAGCACTGAGGTTGTTCTGGAACAGAGTAAAAAGCAATGTCAAAATTCCACAGCCCCCACACTGTACAGCAGAGCACACAATCAAAAATAGAGCTTCATTATAAATAAACACCCTCACAGCAGCCTTTTAAATTACAAACCTTAATCACTGTGAGAGACAGCTGTTCTAAGTGAGACTGGGGTGGGGAATCTCTCTTTTAAATCCACAGTTTTCTTCTGATAAAAATGCTCACACTAACACCAAAGCTTCAGTGGGGAGAATTTTATGGATTATTATCCCTGAAAGAAGCTCTATGTTTCTTTCTGTGTACAACAAAGCAGCCTCCACTCCTACTCTCAATCTAGTTAAAAGGCAAATAATTTCAGTTTATCTCACTGTTGTTTTTCAAAGTCAGGAGGAAATGCCCAATGGAGAGCAGCACTAATCAACAGTCAAGAATGCAGGAATGTTGACCAACTGACTATCTACAGAGCAACCAGCACATTCCCAGAACCAAGGCAAACTTGCCCAGACTTAAAGCATAGGGTTTTTTCCTTGTAAAGATCTGGAGAAAGAAGCGTCACTTGGCTGAGGCCTTTCTCCTCGATTATGTGTTTGGATGAGTCCTCCTGTCTATTATTCATGGACTTTCAGGCTACTTTATACATAGTTTAGAACCCAACCTGCCTCACCAAGCCAAACCATTGATAAAATTAGTCCTTTTCTACACTATAATGCAAGATGCAGTTGTAACCTCTATAATGTTCTGGTTGTATAAATAACCATTTATAATTAGATATCCATTTGATACAGCTTAAATTCTTATAAACTTCCAATCTGTGGATGGCTTACATCGGAAGTCATAAAATATTCTAAGTAGCTTTTTCACATAGGTCTTTGATACATATACATTCCCACTCAAATAGTGCATACTATTAAGACTGAAAGAGCTAAACAGTAACAAAAGAAACCCCAAACTGCAGTATTCTTCAAAATACTTTCCACAGTTGGACTGCAATGTGTAACAATGGTTTCACTGCCATCTGGCTGCATTTATAAAATGTAACATAGCAAGGAGACAATCACATACACTTTGATCCTTAAAAAGTCACAAAGAACGGTTGCTTGACAAAATTTACACCAGCAAACAGAACTCCAAGAGTCTGTAGCTATTTTTGCACAGAGAAAAATACACCCATCAGTGGTCAAGGCATCCATCAGCAGTCAAGGCCAAGTGTTGCATCTGTGAATCCAACGGGTACCGCTGTCAGCCAACAGCACAAAGAACTATGGGGGAATTTACTGAAGTCTTTTGTAGATGGGATGGCAAAAGAGGGCAGTGAATATCAAAATCAAAGATGGTGAAATCATGAAAGTATTCTGCTCTGAGCCAGAGGATCAAGACGGGCAGAGTACTGATAAACTTTCCTATCCACAGCCTCAACAAGGAGGGGAAGCGGTTCTTTCCTTTCCTAAGGCGAACGCTCCCATCACTGCCTGACAATTTCCGCTTTCACCAACGGGGCGGGGGGCGGCGGCCCCTCCGAGGCAGCGGGAACAGCCGCGGACCCTCTGCCAGCCGCCTCCGCGCCAGCCCTGGCGCTGCCCGCGGGGGGCCCTGGCCCCGCCCGCCGCCGCCCGTGCAGCCGCTATCGCGTCCCCCGGCAACGCGGAGAGGCCGGCGGGGTCCGGCCGCCGCCCCACGGCGCAGCCACCGGCGTGTCCCGGTGGCGCCGGGCCGCTGGCGGAGGGGCTGCGCCGCGCCGCATGGCAGGTAGAGCCCGGGCCGGGCGAGAAGGGGGCGCCGCCGCCCCCCGCCCCACGAGCCCGGTCCCACCGGCGGGCGGCAGGGAGCGCCGGGCGGGCTGACGGCGGCGCGCTCCCCACACGGACACGGCGCCATGCTGGCCCGGCGCCTCGGGCGGCTCCTGCACCCCCGCGGGCGCAGTAAGGGGCGGCGGCGGCGGGGGGGGGGTGTCGGGGGCGCCAGACGCTGCCCAGCCGCACTGCGGCCCTGCTCTGCCGCCCCCGGGGCCGCCGGCCGTGACCGGGAGGGGCTACGAGTGCGCCGCCACGGGGCGGGGCCCAGCGCCGCGAGGGGCCCCTCGGCGGGGACCGGGGGGGTTCGTCACCGGGGAGGAGCCGGGCGAGGCCATTCCCACCGGCGAGGGGTGCCGAGGGTGCTCCGCGCTGAGCGCGGCCGGGGATGGAGCGGTTTCCCCCCCTGTTTCCGCCTTCGGTGGGCCGTGCCGGTTTGCGCGGGCTTTTCGCTGTTCCCCTCACAGCCGGTCTTTCTCTCGTTCCCGTCCCCGCTCAGCGATGCCCTCCTCCGCGGCCGTCCTGCAGCCGTCCCCCAGCAAGAGGCAGAGGGGCTCAGTGCCCGAGGAGCCCACGCAACGGCTCCGCTTCGCAAAGCTGTCCGAGAACGCCTCCACCCCCTCCAGGGGCTCTGCTCGGGCTGCGGGCTACGATCTGTACAGGTGAGGGAACCACCGCCGCGGGAGGAGCCCGCGCCCCGCTCCGGCCCTTGGCTCAGGGCTCCGGCGGTGCGAGGGGCCGTCGTGAGGCAGGTCCTTCTGCTGAGCGGAGCCCCCGGGGAGTCTCGCCGGCGCCGCAGAAGAAGAGGCCAGAGCTGGCCCGTTCGTTTGCTGCGTTGCTCCTCCATCCCTCTCCATTTGCAGAAATCTGTGGCCCAGTCACGCTGCAACACCGATTTCGTCAAGTAGCAATGCAGCCGTTGGCCAAAAGTTAGGCTTGACACATCAGCCCGGGTTGCTGTTGGCACCAGCGTTTTGACTAGGAGCCTTCCCATTGAAAGAAAAAAAATGGTAGCGCATGTGGGCTCTCCCTGCCCGCGCTTATGCTTATTTGCTTTCCCTTTGCTATTGGGTGCTGCCTGCCAGAGGAAAGAGTTGTGGCAGTCTGATAATGCTCCCTAGCGATAATAACCACTGTTCAAAGGTTTTCACTATGTTCAGGAATATCTGCAGCTAGGCTTGTGGTTGTTTGCATAGTGCTTCTGTGATCATATACACTCACTAGTTACATCTGAACTCCCCTGCGACCTCCTCTACCTTCCCTTTTTTAGTATTAATCAGCCTTCTTCCTCTGCCTGTCTGACTTCCTGAAGCTTTGCTTCATCACACTTGACACTTTTCCTTTGTATTTCTTTTGTCTTACCAGGTTTGATTTTCTTCTTGTTCCTGTAGTGCACTGTACATCTGGAAAAAGTCTTGTTTCATAAAAAAACCATTCAGTGCTTCCCAGTGTTAAATCAGTTCTTCATCAAGGCCAAGATATGCTTGCCTTAAACAAGTAGAACGGTTTCACTGTGGTATTGTCATGGCTGCCTTTCATTAAGTCTCCAGTTGGGTAGCTTCAGAAAGTTCTTAAAAATCTCTCTAGTTTGCAACAGAATCATGTGAATGGTGAAGAAGACCTGCTCAGAAAAAAAACATTGTTGCCTAAAATTTAAGTTCATAGATTATTATTTTTGATTACAACTAGTTCATGTGCTATAGAAAGCTTGATCAGAAGAGTATATTGTATTATCCTTAAAAGTTTCTGCTTTTGCACAAAAATTGCACAACCCCATTCCCCTAATGGTTAAACTTGTATTTTTTTGTCTATCTTACCAGTTAAAAAAACATTTAAAACTAGCAATGTTAAGATTGTGCTGGTCAAATCTGACACTAAAATCTTAAGCTAACACCATCAAAATGGCATTATCTTGTGGTTTAGGATCTGCATTAGATTTTGCAGATATGTAAATATTTCTGTATAAATTCCATGGTTTAAATGCCCAGCAAGAATAATTCTGGGTAATTTTGTACCTTAAGTTACAGAGAAGAAAATTTTCAAAATATTCTATATAAACCATTGTTTCTTTTTTTAATGTAGTGCCTATGACTGTGTGATACCACCCATGGAAAAGGCTGTAGTGAAAACAGACATTCAAATTGCACTTCCTTCTGGATGCTATGGCCGAGTAGGTAAGTAAACAGGCTATAAAAGGGCTGCAGAGTCATTGTAGAACAGGTCTGATGCCATTTTCACATTTAGATTCTGCCTAAAGCTTTCAGAATTAGTCTACACAAAAAGTGTCACATGGCTGTGTGATTTATTAAGCCTTGTAATAGACATTTCTTGTCAAATACATTTGATGCATGTCAAATGACAAAGGTGATGAGCAAAAATTTTCATAATTACATAAAATTTTATAGGCTATGCAATAGTTCATTTTTTTTCTCTGCAGTTTCAGAATTTGAATCACAAAGACCAATAGGTAATGGACATACAGAAAGTAGACCCCTGGATGTTTAAAAATTAACCCTGGAGTACTAGTGTAGTAGAATGTGACTACTTTTTGTGACAGAATACTTGAGAGAACCTGTACGAGATACTTTGTGTTTTGTGCATTCTTTTTCTGAATTATATATAAATTCTTAAAGTAAAAAAAGCAATAGCCACTCCAGTGGAAGAGTGTGATCAGAGTTTGCTGTGTCTTTTCATCTAAAAGGAGAATGCATGTGCATTTCTCTTATCCCAGACAAACAAAAATTTTGAAGGGAGTAACATTTTAGCACCTCAAAGTAGGCTAAGAAAAAAAAAACAAACAAACCACCAAACCACAACAAACAACGCTGCACATCATTTAATTTTCCTGTATATAATATTTTTTAGTAAATTGCTTGCCAAATATTGTTTTCCATATAACTTGAATGGATTGGCGTAATAGTCTTTCGAGATTATTCCAAACCCATGGTAGCTGCCAAAAATAAACTAAGATTAGTCTGCTCCACCTGCCTTCCTTCCTTGGAGAAGCCTACTCTGCAATTGTTGGTCTAAACAAAGATATGCTTATATCACTTAAAGATTGCAATGTTATTGTAGCCTGTAGCAGCTGTTATTTTGTTTAATATATACATTAACACTTACAGTAGTTCCTGTAAAATCATGTTTATTTTAGAAAGACTGTGGAAACAGTTCTTGCTGCCACCACTCTGTGCAAACACACTATGTAACCTATAAATATTGTGTAAGAGTTTTAAAAGAAATAATTATACTTACAAAAAATTTCTTGCTTTCTAGCACCGCGTTCTGGTTTAGCTGCAAAGCACTTCATAGATGTTGGTGGTAAGATTTTTGTTCTTTTTACTAAGACTTTGTAAATCTTGATTGCAGAAGTGCCTTAATTTCACATTGTAATATGTGTAAATAAGTAATGCTAGCCTCAGTGGTAGTCTGGCAAAAGGAGATAACTGGGTAATACCTCAGAGAACCAGTGCATCAAAGTTGTTTTAAAACCTGCTGAATTATAAAAACACTACTGTTTTTTTTTTAAATAATAACCATATCTTACTTATGTAGGCAATGCTTGGCATAGAAGTTATTTTTTTGGTTTAGGCTTTAAAGATGACTTTACATTCTGCTTTCTCCATTTTGACTAAACGTCTGTGTGTGTTTCTTTCCAGTCTAGTGTAAGATCTGAATGAATGAAATCAAGAACATAGAGATACTCTTTTACAGAGAGAATATATAGTAATGATATTTAAAAGGAATGATAGAAAGCACCGGAGTACACCATTACTGTGGGTAGAATTGATTGTTAGGATGAAAAGAGCTTTAGTTTACTCTTACTGATAAAAATATAACAAATTATGTAAAGCAAATTAAATTTAAACTCATAACTTTGTACTTTGACTTAAAAATTGAAAGTTTTTTGAAACAAAACTAAAATCCCACTTTCTACAAGTCTTGTCTTATTTTTTTGTTCAGTACTAGCAACAGATTGAACAAGGGTGTTTTTTTAAAATATTTTGAGCTTTTCAATAATCTTGATTAGAAATTCACAGGTTTCTCTTCAAAAACAGTTATTATAGCTGTAATCAGAAGCCTTCATGAAAGCCTCACTGACCTTTTACCATATCCTAGTAACTGCAACATGAAGTAAATGATGTTGAAACTTCGATGCCAGTTTTGCAGCGGAGCTGGTCAGAGCACAGGCAGATTCTTTAAGTATTGCATTATAAAATGGCATCTACATCACACAGAAGTTCTCACCGCTAAGGTTACTGTGGAGTTATTCTGAGCACAACTGTAATGATGGCAGTTTAACTAGCACTAAATGTGTATTACATTGTTTTAATTGTACAAGAATACAGTTCTGAGTTAAATAAAATGTTTTCTGCCTCTTAAAAGCCTAAGCAATTGGTTTTTCTGGCAATAGATTGTAGTAAGAACCAAAAACTACATTTCTAATATAATGACATAAAGAAGATGCATCTAATGGGTATCTTCAAAAGTGCTGAGTGGCCAAGAGAGCACATTATAATTTGAGTTATAATGGAAGATGACAAAAAAGCGTACTGAAAAGTTGAGGCCTTTTCATCTTCACTAGGTTTTGGGGTTTTTGGTTTGTTAAGGGTTTTTTTGTTGTTGGTGGTTTATTGTTTGGTTCCCCCCACCCCCCAATGTTAAAAGAGAACATTGGTACTTAGAACAGTGGTACTCAGCCTGTACTTGCTTATAGGCTTGTCTCTAGAGGTTAGGAAGGGTGACTCTAGGCATCCTTCTATTTCTGATGCCAAGCCAAGCAAAAAGCAAAGCAATTACAATTTAGAGCTGCTGCAGAACTAGTTTATTCTGTCTGCTTTATGGCATATCAAAGTCTGGCTGTGCCTGTGATACAGTTCTGATACCAGAGGTTAAAGGGGAGCATCTGTGCCAGCTTTGTGTCATTCAGGCTTTTTCTTAAATAAGAATTGGTTCTTGCATGTCTCTTACACTGAGGTTTTTTAAGTGTTGCTGGGTAACATACAAAAGAGCACTGAGCTGGGAATCAGAGATTCTCTACACCCCTATGACTCTGTAGCATACATGGTCTACTGTAGTGTGGTTCTTTAAAGCAACACCTCTAAAACAATTTTTTTGCTTATGTGAAAAAATACATTTGCTCTGTAATAGTCTTTGCAATCTGAAAATTAAACTAGGAAATACCAGAGGGCAACCAGAAGTGCTTAACAGGATGATCTATGTTCCGATTTTAAAAGAGCTGACAGCTGACAAATCATGTGTAAAAACTATTACTGACAGTTAGTAGAGAACTTAGTAAAAAAAGCCAACAAAACAAAACCAAAACAATTGTAATGATTTTAACTTGTCCTGCAAAAGTACTTTTGTCACAATAAGGGCATTATCAATTTAATTAAAAATACATTGCCAGAAGTCCTAAGGGTCAGGGAGAAAAATTGGGATCGTGCAAGAATATGTTCAGAATCTGTATCTGCTAGGTGTGGATGCTTTCCCAACAAGTGACATGCCAGACTTCTGACAGAGGAAGACAGAATGTCAGACTGCCAGTTCCAATGCATGATTTTTCCAAAAATGACTTAAGTGATTTCTACCCAATACACATCATTTAGAAAAGTGCCTTAGTCCTCAGCAGTGTCTATAATTATTACAACCTGCTGTTCCAGAATAACAGGATGCCAAGGTTGTTAAGATGTTTTGCCAGTGCGCCCAGTTACACAGAGGGAGTTTGTGACCCTGTACAGCAGAAAAACTGATCAGGTCTTTCTGGGTCATATTTTCTTGTATCTTCCAAGGATCGTATATTCTTTGAGATAAATAGTGTAGTTTGAACTCGAAGTCCACATGGTGGTTACACTCAGTAAGACTACGTCAGTGGAGGTATAATACATTTGAAGAGAAAATGTTCAGTAGGGAATTCATTTCACAAAATCTTTACCCAGCTGTGCCTTTAATGGAATTTGAAATTATCATGCCTTTGACAGTGCTTTCAGTCACTCAGCACAGCATTAGACTAGTCGTTTTGGCCGTAAAACATATTTTAAAATGTTATTTTCTTAATACGTAACTTCAACTCTAATTGCAAGTTCTGTTTGTATTGGGTATGCTTTTAAAGAAGAAGCCTGCTTTTCTCTGCATCCTCTGGAAAGCTTTCATCCTCAGAAGTGTGCGGGAAGTGCAGTTCTTGCCTGCTAGAAAATACATCCAATACAATCTATAGAACCATTACAAGGTGTTTACTTTATAGCTAAGCTTAGAAAATTAGAGTGTTTTATATGCTTGACACGTGCATAGGATTTGAGTTTTAAGTATTGAATTGCAAAATTGAACTGTGGTAGAAATTGTGCAAGAAAGCTCTGTGATTACCAATGTAAGTGATACACTGTGATTCTCAATTTAACTAATGCATAGTTGACTTTCTGAAAGCTGGTCTAACCTAAGCCAAATAAACAGTACAAGACCTGTGCATGTAGCTTTGGTACATCAAGCTCTCTGAATCAGCTGATTCATCTCATCCAAATGACCCTTAAACACATCCAGGGATGGTGACTCCACCCCCTCCCTGGGCAG
Source organism: Strix aluco (assembly GCF_031877795.1). NCBI lineage: Eukaryota > Metazoa > Chordata > Aves > Strigiformes > Strigidae > Strix > Strix aluco. The sequence goes on along the minus strand of NC_133942.1, from coordinate 23,297,388 downwards.
CCTATTCCACTATCTGACCACCCTTTCTGTGAAAAATTTTTTCCTTATGTCCAGTCTGAACCTCCCCTGTTGCAGTTTAAAGCTGTTCCCTCTTGTTCTGTCACTAATCACCTGTGAGAAGAGACCAGCACCAACCTCTCTACAATGTCCTTTCAGGTAGTTGGGTCCCTTTAAGCAATTGCACGCAGCTAAATACCAGTGAGTTAACTTGAGAATTGCATTTTATTCTGTATTTTCAGTGTTACTAGCATCTTGATTAGGAAGCTGTTCAGAATGTGATTGGATTAGCCTTTAACATTACCAGGGAAAGAGAGCTGTATAAATGACCTTTTTCACACTAGAACTAGTGTAGAGGTTGTACAGTTACTGGACCATATGTACTGCACTATTTTCACACAGCTGAAGAAACTAAGAAAAAAACCCTCAGTTTTCTGTTTTTAAGTGTGTATGTTGTGGTTCAACATTAAAACTTCCAAGGTATAGTCACACTACAATTTCCTCTGGTGTTTATAGTCTCTAAAGGTAGTACTTTGTATGTATGAGTCTGGGAATGTATTGGAATGACATGTAATTTTAGTATTTGAATTATTTCTGCAAGTAGACTTCAAAATACATACTTTGGTCCACAAGGAAGCCCAAGCTCCAGTTTTTTTACTGCAAATATGCTTCCTCTATCTGAGAGAAAAACTCCAAAGCGGCAGATGATTATGATGATTAAAATATGAATAAATTTGGTTTTAAATAGTTTAAATTTGATAAAAATATTATTTTAATGTGTATTGGTAGCTAATCTCCTGAACTCTGTAGTTAATACAGTTATATAAAAGCAAGCTGAATGTGGCTGAATGACAATCAGTTCCTTAAAGCTTTAGTTCTGTTAAGCTGCCTGAGATACGGGATTTGGATCTGTGCAAAAGTCCATAGGTCTCAAATAAAATGTTAGTGTTAAGAACAGATTTCTGCTTGACACTCAAAGAGCTGAAGTTGGCAGAACAAATGGAGCCTGAATTTAGTCCAGCTGTCTTGATTTGAGATAGGGTATTACAACTAAAATTAGTAATAGTGGTAAAACACTGCTTGATGTGTGATGGTGTTTTTCAGTTCTTTTTTGCAAGATTGATGAGCATTTTTAGGTATTTCATTATTTTCATATATGTTGTTTAATTGTGCATAAGTGGTATAAAGAATGTCAATATGAGATCCTGCAATCCTCTACTAATCTAAACCTTATTTAATCTACTTATCTAATATACTGACAACATTTATTAACTGGATATCCCTCTTAATTCTTTCTTATGATAGCTGGTGTTATTGATGAGGATTACAGAGGAAATGTTGGCGTGGTACTCTTCAACTTCGGCAAGGAGAGCTTTGAAGGTGCGTTAAGCCTTGCAGAGCCTGTTTTCAGCCATCAGACTAGAAATGAGAAACCAATTTTTCTTTAAAAGTCTATGAAAAAGTAGAATTAGCTGAGAACATTTTTCTTACAATTAACAAAACTATGAAAACTTAATGTCCTGTCAAGGAAACACAAAAAGATACCACTCCTAGCAAATTAGTCAGGATGCAAAAAAACCAAACACCCTCAAAACCCCAAAAACACACCACCACCCCCCCAAAACAAACAAAACCCCCCTACTTAGCTAAGCTTTAGATATATGAGCTGTACTGAAGTCCAACTTTGTATTAAGTTTCTTTCTTGCTCCGCAAAAAAAAGATATAGCTGAGAAGTATTTGAGATAAAAACTTCTCTGGGATCCTGGGAAACATGAATAATAAAGATATGACTTTCCCTTAATCATGCTGTCTCTCTGCAGTCAGTTTTAAGCCTCAGTGCCCAGTTACACTCTTACCACTGTTTCTGAGGCCTTTTCTGCAACTTCACAGCACAAGCTTCTTAGGGAGGTTCTGTGAACCAGCTTGGATACTAATAAGAATTTGTTTTCCTTGTATCAGTTTGTGTTTTTTCCCCCCAGAGAAATCAGTTCCTGTGTCTAGTTTACAAAAGGAGCCACATTATACATACAGCTATGTGTCTATCTCCTCAGTATGTATGCACAATGACACTTAAGATGCCACAGTATGGCAACAGGAATGAGGGGAGGTGCCTTGAGCTGGTACTGCTGCTGAAACTTCACCTTAAAAGGACTAAGCACAAGTTTAGCTTAGCCTATATTTTTCTGGGACTGTTAACATCTGCTTAAGTTTCAAATAAGTGTTCACACTAGTACATTCTGATACTCTTGAAAGGGGATTGTCTAAACTTTGTATTGATTGTTCACTTTTTTGAAGGAACTCATAAATATTTGAACTTCATTGCAGTTAAAAAAGGGGATAGGATTGCCCAGCTCATCTGTGAACGTATTTTCTATCCTGAGCTAGAAGAAGTTCAAGTAAGTTGCCAAAAGAGAATATTTCTGCTATTTTCAATAATTAATAGTTTCAAATAGTTGTATATAAGCTGAAATTTATGATAGAGATAAATACTTTGCTTTAAAAATACTTTCAGTGTTAAAACTGCATAGTAGCATTGCTACCTGAATAAAAATCCTGATGCTTTGCATGCATTTATGTGGAATTTTTTTTTTGTTTTCAGAGTTAACAGGTACGTCTTTTGAAATTTTTTTGGTTTCTCATTACAGCTCTTGTTATGAGTAAATGTACCTTCCTCTATGATAGACAATATCTGTTGTATAGAAACAGAATGCAAGTTAAGACACTAAACCAACTTATCCTAATTGATGTCTTTCAGGCGCTAGATGATACAGAACGTGGTGAAGATGGCTTTGGTTCTACAGGAAAGAACTGAAAATGATTTGAATATACTTTATATATATTTATTGTTGTTGTTATGCTATTTCTAAGTTTTCATTTGAATTAGAGGTGGGATTTTCGAGTACATAAACAAATCTCAAGTTTTATTCAGACGTCTCTGTCCTCCTGTCTTTTTACAGGCAGTGAATTCATCTGCATTATGGAGAAATGTGCATGACTGATTGATTAGTTGATGGATTATTTTTTCTTTTTAGATGTTCAGTCCTCAGTAATAAGAATTCATTGTTTATGTGCTGATTATGCTCTAATAAATTTTGAAAAACTTAGTGATTTTATTTTACTTACCTAAACTAAAATGGCTGGTTGTTCCCTTGCCAGTTTGTGTTAATGTTCTGAAAGCTATCTTCCCTATAGCATTCCTTTCATGCCAAGAGCCTATGTAATACAACATCAGTGATAATACAGGTATCAATATGAATTCCCACTCTGACCCCTAAATCAGAATAAGGCAAAGATATTTAATATTGCATCTTCTACCACCTGTTAGAATACTTGTGTTTCTGTTCAAAGCTAAAGTTCTGTCCTTGATCCTTAGCTGATCCTCAAACAGCCAATATTTCTTAAAAGAGCAGGCAATACAGTATTTGAGCTAAATAACACAACTCATCTGGAAATAACTTGTATATAGTAAATAAATGCTATGAAATATGCTGTTAAAATATTTATTGACAAATTCATTGATAAGTTACTGTATGGAAGAAAGACTCTGAATTACTGAAGCAGTGCACAAATTGGTTTTTTCAGTTCTATTCTGACCAGTTAACTTAGAACTCTTGGAATCTGTCCCGAAGCTGATTGTTTCTTGAAGTGTGAGAATCTCTTAAATGACTCAAAAGACTTTAAGGTGAAAGAACATGAACACAAGAGAAGGGACAAAAGGGAAAGAATCTTGAGTATTTTGCCACTTTACAGAAAAGAATTAGAAAAGGCTGTGAGGCTCTCAAACATTTTTTTTTTCTCCTGCAGCTGTCTATTCTCTTCTTAGATTTTCTTAGCTGAAAGGTCACAGGTATGAAATACTGTGCTTTAAGGAGTGTTTCAGCAGTGGAGAGGTAAGCCCTTTTGTAGACTTAAGATGTTCACACCATTCTTCTCCTTGATAGTCTCAGATCACAATAATCCTGTTGGTATTAGTTTCATGTCCTTTACTAGGACAGGCCATTTCCAGTGAAGTAGTCCCAAAATACTGCACATTTTATACATTTTACCCCCACTTCCCCAAGGAGCAGGAAAAAAAAAGTGTAATGTGACAGCATTCTGATTCCTGCAACCATAGGATAGTCATTGCATTGACCTGGCAGTGCTGAAACAGTAAGTACATTCATCTTTGACCAGGGTAAAAGTCTTTCCCTGCATGTGCATTGTATGTGTATCAGTTGTTTTTGGGTTTGGGTTTTTTTTCCTCTCCCTACAGCCTTATCACAACACTGTACTTAGTATCTGTATACCAGGCCTTCACAATCAGGCTTGCCATGCAGAAGCCTGTTGTAAGCAAGCAGCACATCATACCAATGAAGTTTTAAATTAGTTGAAAAAGCAAGCTGATCTTGACACTAGGTTTCTTCCACTCTATAACCTGCCAAAAAGGAACTTCAATTACCAAAGGCTATTTAGAGGTCTTAAAATAGCTATGATCCTTCTTTGTAAAGCTGTTTTCTCTTGCCGGACTGTAAGTCAAGAGCAAGTTTTGCTTTTCTTCCTCCCCACCCCCCAAAGCAAAAAGCCAGCAGGGGATACACGGGTGCAAGTCCTTTTTAAAAGACTACAATACAATCTCAAACAGCAACCTCCAAGGAAAAAGTTTTCATGATACTTATCATTTGTTGTACCTGTTGGACACTGATCCAATTTCCATTTTTGAAAGTAATACTCCAGATTCTGAGACAAGAAGGGATAGTGCTAGCTGTTTTCTAGCAAAGACTGAGATGCACGAGGAAGAAACATGAATTTACAAATCCATGCCTGCTGTACATTGTCAGCCCATACCCATGATCTAAGCGTCATGACCAAAAAGGGCTCGCTTCTTTCGTAAATTGGTATAGTTGAGTTCCTTTTCATTGTTTCTCGCTATTCAGAGAAGCATGTAATGAGTTTAAGATTACTGCAAGACTCTTCCCACTAGGGCCTTGGAAAGTCTGTCCATCTGAAACAACAGAAATGCTTTCAAACTCACCTCTACGCTAAACTCCCTGTGCATCAAACCATTGCACTAGGGTAACAAATTCTGATAATTCCTTTTATATTGTCGGGGGTTTTCTTTAATGTGGGTAGCTAATCGATAGAAGACAAGTACTTCTAGCCAGGCAACAAGTTATATACCAATGTATTGAAAGTTCTTACTGCAGACCAGGGCCTGTATTGCAACCTGTAGAAACTTTGTATTGGTGGTGAGTAGAGAATTCCAATACCCTCCAAATTATTTTAATGTTCCACTTTTCCATTCGTATTACTTATGCTACAAAAGTATTTTATCTTGGTAGCTGGCAAACGTACACAGGAGGCACAACTGTATCTGGCACAGGAGCTAGTTTTTAACATCCCCTGGCTCTTACTGATAAAACTCACCCTTTGTCCCCATATAAGCAAGGGAAGAAGATAGACCTGCACTTATGCCGCAAGGTTTAAATTTCTCTCTTTATAATGGTGTATTTTTAAGGTTTAATTAGCACATTTGAGCCTCCTTTAAACAAAAACTAGAATGTTTAAAAATTGTTATATTACAAAAGGAAGAGCGGACTGGGAAACATTGATTTTGTTGATTACGTTATCTGAGATCTATCCTGCCTAAATTAACTAGTTGTAAATTAGTTTTGTAATTCAATGGCAAACTGGCTGAGCGTGTCACTGGCTGAACAACACGCTTGAGCAAGTAACCTCATGAGATGCTAGACACCAACATACGTAGGTCTTCTATTTAGACAGATTCATGTCTCCAGAACCTGTTGCTGAGGTGTGATACCCAGGGCTCACCACAGGTGTGAAACTGAAGACATGTAAAGCTCCAAAGCAAGTCCAAAGTATAATGCTATTTGCAAAAAAAAAAAAAAAAAGAAATGAAAATTACATTAAAATTACATTAAATAAAAATGGTGTTGGGCTGCCCTCCATTATCACTGAACAGGTTCAGACAAAGCCATTTAAATTTAGACTGTCAGCTACTGTTGGAGAAGGGACATGTTATCTCCAGGAGGAGTTACCTAAACCTTGAGGAATGATCTTGTGGAATGTCCTCAGTGTAAATGGAACGTGGAGATCTTATAATGGAAAAATAATTTGTTGGGGATTCACATCTACAGCAGAAAATGGCTTTCTCCTGCAAGGAAAGGAAAAGGGCATTACTGCTTCCTTTTTTTTTTTTTTTAGGAATGGATTTGACTGGTCAGAAATAGAGAAAATCGGGCTTTCAACCCCAGGTGAATTTGGAGGAGAATGCTAACTTTTGTTCAGATGCTTGGCTCCAGATTCACCCCCATGGTTTGGGTTCTATTTTGAGATCTGAATGGGTTCTATTTTCTGATTTGGACTGAAATACATATGACAACTTGTATTTTCTTAGCAAGGCAGAAACTTAGAAGCTTATGAGGGTCTTGAAGGAACAGGTGATCACTATACAATTCCTACCATTTGAACTCCACATACAGACAAAAATCTTACAAGAAAAATTATGGTAATGATACCATTGATCTTTAGTCCTTTTCTTGGCTTCCCAGAGTATTAACCTGGTCTTTAATGGTTGCGAATTTAAGCACTGCTTCCTCAGTTCAGCTACAGTTATATTACTCTGTGGCATGTTAAGAATTTTTTGGATTTAATGTATTTTAGTCGATCAGCCACTAGATGGCACTTAAAGTTTGCGTTCTTTTCCACTTTTTTGCAGTGGTATTTTTCAAAGATCTGTTCATGTCTAATTAAGAGTTGATGACTCCCATTGGGACTATGTTGGCGGAAAGCAAGATGCAGCAATATTTGAGTGAAAGCAGGCAAAAGTATAACCATTAAAGGGGGAACAATGACTATAATTTAAGTAAGATTTGGGTGGTTGCAGTGTTTGCATAATCCCTCCTGGCATGCAAGAGCAGTAGAGAAGCCTGTGGCTTTGCTCTCCTGCTGTGTTTCAACAAAAATGGAAAATTGTAATGAACAGCAACATTTTTCCTATCTTTCATATTCACTCTCTTCTTACTTCCCCTTCATCCATTCCTTTAAGTGGAATGCAGTCTACTTAAGGATTGCATTGTAATGAAAGTAGTGTATAGCTTGGTAAACACTGCATTGGATTCTGCAAATCAGATGCCTCTTGCTGCAAGTTCGGGACATAAATTAAAACGCACTTAGTATGTGTTAACCCAGTAAAGGCAGGTGACACATAATAACCTGAATTGTATGAGTTTTTATTAAGGTTCCCTAGTTTCTGTATTGGTTGCTACTCCTGTAATAGCACAATCCAGTGCTCTTGTACTTGTCTTCTCCCCCTCTCCTAATTTTATTTTAAAATAACTATCATTGTATTTTGGCTTAAAGATGGTTAAATAAGTTTCGGTATTAAGTAAACTTCTATGACCCTGCCTATTTCCTGTCCTGTCAAACCTTTCCTTGTAAGAATAACAGTGTCCTTTTATTTGGTGGAGTGTAGCATGATGTTTTTGGCAGGCCCAACATTTTTGACTTGCATAAATTTGTGACCTCAAGTGCAAGAAAAGTGAATGCTTGCTTCAGTGCCTCATGGTTTCTGCCTAAAAAGAAAAGTGTCCACATCACTAACCATTACAATTTCTGAAGGAAAATTATCAGCACACTTATTCCACCTGATTGCACATGACTGCACTTCCAAAGAAAAGAACCAGAAACAAAAATAAGTATTTTGCACATAGTTATGTAAGGTACCAAAAGTCTGAAAATATAGGGCAGACTGTACTGCCTTACTGGTTTCTAGAATTGGCACACATGGCACTTCCCTCACTAACAGCTTGTTGGCAGTTTCTACCTCACTAAGGATGTGATTCTGCAGAGTGTAAATTTGGGTCTGCTGCTGGGCAAAGAATGTCACTGCATGGTTAAAGGTTGCAGGATCAGGTCTGAAGTGAATTAACATAATTATTTTCCTCAACTTTCCCTCCATTAACTGTGTGGTTATTTAGCTCTTTACCACTGAAGTGATGTTTTTCCCCTGCTCTGTTAGAACACAGCAAGAAAACCTTTTACCCTGCCAAGTCTGAAAACCTGACAGATTAATTTCATAATTTGAGAGCCCTCATCTGGAAAGTAACTACTGTATTTTAATATGTAAAATATGCTTAAATAAACATATGTGAGCTGTATATGCATACTTGCTTGTTTCCCCTTAGACTTTGATGTTTTTTTCCATTATGTTACAAAAATCTAATATTAATCATTGGCTTTTTAGAAAACATTTGTATAGTAAATTTTGTAACAGAAATAAGAGTTTTGTATAAATTAATATTGCTTGTAGCCTTAACATTTAAATCTTATATCCTTGAACTGAAGAAAGCTATCTTTTGACTACTATTGATTACAGCAAAGGAATTCGTTTACTTTTGTTTTGTAAAAGGAAAAAGAAAAAACAAACAGTCATGAATATAGTATCTTTGGCCAGATTCTTTTAACGTGAGTATTTTGTGGTTTATGGATTCCTAGTCCGAAAGGTTGTCTCCAAGTGTCCAAGACAAAATAGCTATGTGTCCTAGTTGGAAGAAAACTTCCTCTTTCCTTTGCAGCTAAGCTAATTGTGCCATGTCTAGCAAGCAAGGATGCGAGTAGCATCCAGTGCTGCCTTGCTAACACACCTCAGTCCTGAGCACAACCTTCCTGCTTGCACCAAACTACAGGTACCCTCCCACAGGGTGCAGGGCAGCATCAAGGAATCCCATCGTCAGGGTTTCACAGCAGCAGACACAAAACACCAGTCTCACTTTGCTATGCTTCCATGGCAGCGAACCAAACTGCCAGCATTATAGGTAATTCAAGCCATTTAAATTCTGCAAGAATAATTTTTTTTTTTTTCCATCCTATGCTATGACAGTGCATCACAGCAATACATGGGCTGGCAGCAGTCAAAGAAGATAAGGAGGTCTTTTGTTAGGGGAGAAAGTACGCTACTTCAATCCTGTTCTTACCTTTCTTCTCAACTTGGGTTAAGGCATTAGCAATATGAGAACGCTGAAAAAGGAGCTGTGACAATGCCAGGAAATCATGGATCCATCAACAGAGAACTCATTGCCCTCCCTGATCATGAAGAGAAGGAGGCAGCTCAGTCAGAATGGACTGAGAACTCCTACTTCAGCATCTCAGTGAGTTTTTTTGGTTTTGAGGTGGGTTTTGTTGGTTGGTTGGTTTTTTAATATTAATCAATTAAACTAATAAAAGTTCTCCAGGAAAGACTGGATAAACCTCACTGCCTGGAGGACTGCTACCAAATGAAAAGCCAAACTGCTGCTCCAGGGAGGCAGCAAGGTACTGGTATTTTTGTCAGAACATCGTTCCTCACCCCAGTGCAGCACTGTGCATCTTGTTATCAGTTTCTATCTAAGAGAGGTTTTAAGAGCAGCTTTAAAGAGGGCTTTGTATTTCTGGAAGCATGACATATGTTGTGTCCCACCCCAGGTCACCTGCACAGAGCCTCCAGACTGCTGTTCATAACTTTCCCAAACGCCAGCTGAGTAAGACTGACTAATACTCAAAATGGGCAACCTTTCACCATTGTATCTTGAGCAGGCTGGAAGTTTGCTGTGTGGGAGAAGTAGCCTCTGTTTGCATTTACTTTTTATTTGGATGAACTTCAAGATGCTTAGCATTTATGGAACAGCCTAGAGCAGAAAAACACAGCTCAGGCGCTTCCAAGTAGTTTGGTTCCTACAACAGGATTCTGGATTTTTCAGTCCTGTCTGTTCCTGGGCACCTGCTTGCCAACAGGACCACCTATTTATTTTTATATCATTATTTCCTGCTAGTAAAGTTGATTTTAACACTATGACAACCTACATTAATGACAATAATAAGAAATTGGACTCCACCTCTGTCCCCCTACTCCTGAAGTTTGCTATTCAAATGTTCAGAATATGTGTGGAAGGCATGGCTATGTATATATTAAAGCATGCAAGTGATCACTGATGCCAGGATTGCATACAAGCTAAATGAAAAATTATTACTCATTTGCAATTATTCCAAGAAATTTTGAGTAGCTGCCAAAATAATAGAACAGCTGGATGAGGAGAGGGATAGGGTCTGTTTAAGCTGGCACTTGGGCTAAATTCATGCAAAGCCACAGCCGTGGCTGTATGGAAGAGTCAACTTTATCCCAGTGTTGGGCTGGTGTGCAACAACATGCACTGATAAAGCAGCATGCTAGCAACACCAGCCCAGCAAATGGGCTGCTCTTCCAGCTTCCATTATATTTGAGCTGCTGAAGAACACTCAGTGCCTCTAGAGCCACAGATCAGCAAAAACAATGCAACATTGCAATCAGGGCTGTCTGGCTGTGGTAGGATTGTTAATCATGACACTATGTTGTTGGTACTACCCAGGTTAGGAATGATACTGGGACTTATTACAAATACTTTGACTGTGAAAATAGTGTAGATGTGGAGAACACTAAGGCTTAACTCACAATCCCTTAGGATCTCCCTGGAGAGTACCTGTTCCCCTTATGCCTTTGCTCACTGATCTCTACCTTCAGGTTTGCCAAACTTTCATTTTCCAGGTGTGCCATCAGCTAGCAAGCAATGGTTGGAGTGTTTTAATAGATAGTTGAAAGATTCATGTGAAACGTGCTCACTTCTAGTGAACAGTAGAGAAATCATTCAAGCTCTGTTTAACTGGTGCGAAGGAAATGTGCTTACAAGTTAGGCGTTAGAATCAAAATTAGACACAAGAGCAAAACTCCTGGTTTAGTACTATAAAGCATATACCAATAGCCCAGGGAAAACCCTTTTGTTACAGCTCCATCATAGGTCTATTAAGTTGCCTCTTCTACCACTCCCTTATGATAAAGTACACTGCATAGTCTCACTGGCCTGTGTATGCTCCTAAACTCTGGTGCTGTTGCTGGCAAAGCTTTATTATATTCTTACATTACACAGAGCACTGTGCAAATGCTAAACAAAAGAAAAAATGACATCCAACTGCTAACAAAGACATGTTGGGTATTCAGATTTCCCCCCTTTCCCCATAGCCAAAGTGGCAGTCAGACAAAGGCTTCTTCTGAATCCTTACTCATTGTGTGAAGCACAACTCAAACAATCACAAAATGGTACTAATCATGGCCTTCCATAGCTCTACAACTAGTATTTTTAAAGTTGCCCTGCATGCTAAATATAATTTTCAGTGGCTGAGAACTGTGAAACCAATACAGCCCTCATCAGAATGCTAAGCGTACTCGCATTGCTTTAAAATTATCCCCAAAGTCAACTTCAACAGTTTATATGCACATAGACCTTCCACAAAACTCAGAGGGCTGCGTGTTTTGATAGCTACGGAAGTATTTTATCCCCTCCGAAAAAGAAATAATTGGTTTCATGTTTGTTAATGCCCAATACCCAAGGTCAAAAAGCACATTCATATATTTGGCCAGAAGCATTTCCTTGCAAGAGATCAAGATGCCAAAAGGTTATGATTGATCAACAGTAGGTGCCTGAGGGATTTGAATGAAAACATTTGGAAGTCTTAAATCAATAGCTGTCAAGAGTCCTCTATCTATAAACGCACTTGTTTTTAGTAAACATCTGTTGAGTGTTTTTAATTCACCTAAAGAAAATATGTTGGAATTAATTTTTATGGGTTTCTGGGACATCAGATCACAAATTGCCAAAAAGGAGTGTGAGTCAGGCAGAGTACTTCAAACACTAGTCAGGGCAAATTCTGAATGTTTGCCGAGTGAAATGCAATTGTTCAGGGTTTGTGCACTACATACTACTGAAAGATGACAAAATCTGTCTAAGGAATAATTACTGAAAGAGGCAGCTGTGGGGTGGGACATACTGTTAGCCCCATATGATCTGTAGACAAGAAGTGATTAATATAGAATTACATCTGAGCTACAGTATAGTCATAAGACTCAGGGTCCTTCTCTCAGAGTTCCTTTTCTCCATCAAAATGAAACATAAAATGCTTCTGTTATTTCACAGGCTCAAAGTTATTCCTAAGGGCAAAAACTAGTCAGCTATGTCATACTCTCCCCAGGGAAGCTGTGGAAACCCCTTTGGCTTGATGCAGACAAAGAAGGGAAAAAGCACACCACAGAGAACAATCCTGCATTTGCTGATGGGTTGAGTAGATGACCTAACGGGTCTTTTCCATCTATAATTTTATTCTGTGGCTTTGATGCTGAAGGCCCTGTTGACATCCACAGGACTGTTGCTTTCCTGGAAGCTTTAATAAAGATCTGGTTTGGAACTCAGAATACCTAACACCACTGAGCAAGTATGGGGTGACAGGCATCAAGAACGCCAAGGGGAACATGCCCCATCATTCTAGTTGGGTTTATTCCAGCCCTTAACACCAGGATTCCCTGAAACACTTGCATCAATAGTCAGTAACTGCAATGGATGTCAGCGTGCTGCTTACTTCAATGCAGAAGAAATACAGCGCATAACCATTTATTGTACTGTTTACCCAAGATTGTTTGGATCTATAAGCCCCCATGTCTGGCCTGGAGACTTTAGTTCACTAGGAGATGCAGGTGTTCATCTAGAAACCCTCAGTCAGCAACAAACATGTCAGTATTTCTTCTCTATTCTTCACCTAGTCTGTTACTATCAGAAGTCTACTTCCTCTTCGCTACAGCACACCCTTATGTTAAGATTGGTACAAGCTCCTAAGAGCCACTTTGTCACATTTATTCTTCAGCCAAAAGACCAGACTTTCTACTTTACCCTGTCGCCACTGGAGTTACTTCTGGGGCAAACACAATTACAGCTCTGCCTCAAAGTACAGCAGGAAGATTCGCAATCTCTCTTGTCATCCCAAACTTGGGCAAAGAGGCTTGATTCTCCATGTGAGATACACCACAAGCCTCTAGGACAGAACCAGTTTGTGAACAGTTTGTGTTGGTCCATAGAGCAGAGCTCCTCAGCGAGCAGTCAGGTTTCCAACAGTTTGCAAAGTCTAAAGAGATTTTGCCAATGCAGTAACTAAATAAAGCATGGTAGAATGTAGCCTATGGCAACCCAGATCTGAATCTAGAAATCTAGCCTGTGGAGGCATGGTGGTACCAGAGGAATATTCTGACTCAGCTGCAACAGCTTCTCAGATCTGAAAGAAGTTTTGCCCAGTGGGAACTCACAGCAGGTCACAGCTCTGTTTCTCATGAGGTTGGCTACATCTGTTCCCTTTTATGCAAGAGAAACACTTCATTAGAGCCCTACGTAACTTTCTGTTGGGCAATACTGGGCACTCCTGGTTTCATCAAATGATGAATCAGTGGGTCCCATTATTGCTTCATACCTCATACAGTAAAGTTTTGGGTGGGTTCTTGGACAAGAATCTTGGCTCTGAAAGACATGTTTGATATGGTAGCCTTGGACACAGACATACAATAATTCAAGCACTTCTTACAAAGTGTATGTGTTTACTTACATCAGTAGGCATAAAATTAAAGCCATCTCTTTTTCTATTATATAAAATAAAAAAAACCCCAATGGCATTATCTATCTTGGAGTTCAGGGGGATCCACATGCACAAACACACCCTGCTACGTGACTTAGGAGGGTATCTTAGATTCCAGACCTTTCTATCTGCTGCAGAAGGGCCCTGAGGAAAAACCTTCCCCAGATCTGAAAGCTGACTGTAAGGCATCCACACAGGACATATCAGCACCCCTGTTTAGTGAATCAAACTACACAGGTATGCAAGGCAGAGCAGAATCTGTCATTTATTACTAAGCTGCTATTTTTAAAAGCCATGTTGGTATCTTTTTGAACGTTTCTTATGACTTCAGCAGATTATTACTTGGCTCTATCACAACCCAGTTTTCTCTCTAATTTCCAGAGTAAATTTGAAGCCTGAATGCATTAGAAAGCATGAAGAAGCACTAGGCTGTTATGTAAGTACCGAAGATAGCTGTGATTTTCAAACATACAGTGGGAAACTGACTGCTGAAATCAGTGACGTTCAGACTGAGATATAAGAATGCTATTTTTAGAGTGAGTGAATAGAGAGAAATATTTTCAGTCTTAGGCCCTTTCCTTCCTTCAGTCTGGACTGGCATGGGGATGGTGGGCTAAGATTCTGGTAGTCACCCTTAATCCAGTAGTAGACTAAATCCAGTACAAGTGTAAGTGGACACCAGGACTAATATTTGCTTCTGCCACAAGTCAGGATTAGTTTCCTTCACTCATTATCCCACAGAAATGAAATAATCTTTTCCAGTGACCTATTCTGCATCCTGTAAAACTTTTAAGCATGGAGTTCAAGGTACAGACAGGACACTTGGTCAGCACAAATCCAGTCTCAGATTTACCATGTCTAAACTGAAACCATACATCAGTAAAACAAATAGCTGAACAAAGTGTCAACTGAAAGCCTGTTTAACCAAGCAGTCTCCCACTGCAGAGAGAAGTTCTTGGTGGAGAAATAGTTCTTTTTGTTCCCATTCTTACCTTAATGTAATATTGCTGCTATATTTTGTCCTCCAGAAAGCACTAGAGGCTGTGGCTTCGCAGCTTTTTCTTTCCACTAAGTGCCTCACACAGATGACACACCCTAGCAGTGCTGGGCCTGAGCTTGGGAACATCAGCCTGTTCCAAAAACCAGAGTTCCCACATAACTACATAATTCACTGCTATCGAGTTACTGGGCTAGCCACAAATTGACTAATGTAATACTCACCAAGGATCAGGAGGTTGTAGCATGAGTGTTTAATTTCCAGGGGAGGATGATTTGTCCCTTAGTATCACAAACATTTTAATTACCAACACACAAAGAAGTACTCAATCCCCATCTGGCAGCCATGCTCAGTACAAAATGAAAAGGGAATCTGCAGCCTTTAACTTGCAGTGATGTACCTAGGCATAAGGGGCCTCTGAAATCTGTCAGTGAAGTTCATACCACTGGTGCTTCCCCAGCTGCAGGGAAGCCGGCCGGGGACAGGACAGCAGCTGGGGCTCGGCACTGCCGAGCTTTGCTTGCCACACTGTGACTGAGGAACATCATTCTCCGGTTGGATATCGCTCCCTCTCACTTGATGTTTTCAGCCCATAAACCAAACAACAGTAGTGATCAAGAGCAATCCCTTTCCCCCCACATGCCTTACTGATAAAATAAAGCTTCTCCTGAGAAATCATTTCAGTCTTAGGAAATCAGATTAGTCTTTTTCTAAGATAGACTGGTCTTTTGAATTGCTCCTTGAACTTAGACTTCATGTGACCCACTGCTTATTTCTCATAGTCTTTTAGCAACCAAACTAGTTCATAACCTGCAAAGAGAGACCTTGCTCCAGCCATACAACAGCTTAGACCAAAAGAAAACAGGACCTACTTACATCTTCTTCAGTTGCTCAAAATCCTGAACACACTGATCCTGTTTTCTTCACCAGACCAGCTCAACAATGCTACAAACCCTCAGAAAGCAGAGAAATGAGAACAGGCTCTAATTATTTGCTGCAGATGTTTACACCAGCCAGTCTCCTGCTAACTACCTTTAATTGCCAGCCTCCACCAGCACAGGAGAGCCGCATAAACATTTGCAGCTGTTAACAGCCATTTCTTTCTTATGCAATTTCCCAAGGTTATATAAAGATTTTTTTGTACCAAGCAGGAGAGATTTGCACTACAAAATTTTAAAAACAACCCTTAGGTATCACACTGAATATACCAGAAAAATAACTGTGAAATCAAAGACAGTCTGAATTAATTGATTAGAAACTTGGGGAGAGAGTCCATTGAAGGTCTGCCCACCCTGTGCTAGGGCTGCTAATTCTCTCTGTAACAATCTGCTTTCTGAAAGAGGTTTCTAACTGTTAAACCATAAAATCTAAGCTAGGAAGTTATTTTACAGTAGATCATCCTTTTCTAGATATTGCAATGCCAGCAATCTTTCTTAGTATTTGCTTTGCACAGTAATCACCGAAGAATTTAGTCCAAGCACTGTTAGATCTCCAGCTAGTTGTTGCATTCACTACATTATTTTATCTTATTAATCTGAAAATGGTTATCATACCTCCATCTAGAATGACTTCATTCAATCTACAACTCATCTTAGTGATATTAATTAATTTTGGAAGAGGTAGTTTTTTAACATCATTGGACTGCCACTCAGTAGGACAAAGAGATTTTTATTGCTCGAGGTGAGCAAATAAACACATTCAGCTTCCCAAATCAGGCAGGGATGATAGGACCGCAAGGGTTGCATGTACTTACTATGGACTTCACAGAATATATTTCTTTCTATTTAACCCCTGACTCTCTCCCACTTTACAGTTACCTCTAGATTTCGGAGCTACCAGCAAGATCTATTTCACACAGCTGCTCAAAATAGACCATTTAGTTATTTGAGCTCCTCAAGCTCCAAGTGCCATAAGCACAGCTCACCCTTTCCCACCCATGTATGTGACATCCATAGATGTTAACTGTTTTCTGTCTTAATATCCTGAAGATCAGGTGAGACTAAAAAGTCAAATCAGGTTCTAGAGCAGACTGCAGACACAGGGTCTGTTCCTACCAGCTCTGCAAAGGAGAAGAAGCAAGTGTCTTTTGTTTGGTGAGTATACTGGACCGTGCGGTACTGAGAGTTAATAGATCAGTTTATATTTCTATCCTTCCTGAAAGAGATATTTGGCCTTATGCCACCTGCTTCTTTTGACCTGAAGGGAGCAGGTAGTGTGGAAAAGTACGAAGGAGTTCACATGTTAGACAGGGTGGCATACTGGCATACTTTTGGGCACCAATTCATTTCCTAGAGCACCAATTCTGATGCCGTGTAATGTCAGGAAGCAATCTGTGAAATTACTGTAAAAAGCAGAAAGAAACCCTGTGTATTCAAAGGGGGAATAAAAATAATGCATTGATTTTCAGAGTCCAACCTGATATGTATTTGGTTCTAAGTAAAACACGGCTGTGGTATCACAGCACAAGGTGGTCAATTGACTCTTTTTTTGAATTATTTTTAAAGATATTTACAGCACTTTAGGTTAAAAAAAAAAAAGAAACACTTTCCTAATTAGCTTGTATAATGAGAGGAAGGTGTGGAAAGGAACACCTCGTACAGCATTGATTGAAATTGTGTCAAGTGCTGTACAGCTGAACTTTCTCATGGTGACTGTAAGCCATGAGCTAACTTTAATATTCACAGTTGCTTTCTCTGTATGTGTGCCTAAATGTCTTCTAGTAAAAGTGCAAAGCCACTGGTCAGCTTCAGCCAGACTGAACCAAGCAGTAAATGTCTAACAGCTGCTGAGCTCAGATATACCTTTCAGGAAAGCAGGTAGTGAAGGAGAGACTGGATTAGTTGCCAGCCAAATGAAAGGATGCAGCATGAGCTTCACCTGGTTGCAGCAAATAGGAAGGAGCTGCTAGCAGTGCTCTGTCCATGTGGGGACTAAACCCAACTGAACCTTGGCTCTTCCTAGACATCAAAAAATCTGTGTACAAGCCATGCCTTTAGGGTGCCAGACTACTCTTATTTCAGATTTGAACTCCTACCCCAATATCAGTGTTGAAAGAGCTCCATATATCAGAAATCTCACAGTGCAGTTTAGAGATGAGCTCACCTGCGATCCATGGGAGGATGACTCTAAAGTAGCTGTCAAAGAAAAAACGTTGCTTGAATCCAAAAATGGAGACCTTTTGGTCAGCTTAGCAAATGGTAAGGTATGGCAGAGCGGGCAAAACAAGAAACCAGTGAAACAGCTCTTAAGTAACAGCAATTAATTTCCTTAGCTCTGTTTTCTGGAATAAGATGCTGACCTTACTTGTTCATTTACTCAGGTAGATGGGAAAATATTGTCACCAGAGGTCATATATGTTGGGGTGCTGGGAAAGTGTATGAGCAGGAAGCTATTAAATGCTTGTAAAAGAGCTGGACAGAATATGACATAGCACGCCATGTCCAGCTAATGAACCTGCCTGAATTTATAAGTGCATAAAACATGTTAAGTTATGGGTCATTTGAGTTCTCAAGTGGCAGGTCGGATCTGTGGAGTGGCAAGCATAGCATCATCATTGAAATAAATGTTGGGAAGTATTATGAGTCTGCTCTTATGTTTAATGACATTTAATTTTATAAGCAGTTCTGGATGATATCAAGTAACTGTTCAGTTAAATGCACACAGAGAAGTGACTATGGCGGCTGGATTACTGGCACAGGGTCAAGGCACTCCTTGGCGGGTGGGTGGGACATCTCTTCATCCATAGAAATTTTTATTTGTTTGTTACTTATGCTCTGGCCCTCTGAGAGCTCAGGGCAAAACTCCACTGACCTATAAAGTTCCGCTTCTGTGCCAAAGTATCTCTGTCAGCCACTTCAGCTGCACAACACCTATCTCACACCCAGGCCTGTCGGTATTACCAAAGTGCTATTCTCAGCACATCTGTCTGAGCAGGACCCAAGCTCAGCTGGAGGAGCACAGGGGCCCTTCTCTGCCCTCAGCTTTCCTTTCCCCCGCTGGCACTGTGGATGGCTGTGCTAAGCACGGGTGAGATCCCAGGGGCACTTTGAGGATTCAGGGTAAAATCTTGTTCCAGTGAAATCAATGGGAGTTTTGCCATTGACTTTGGTGGGGCCGGACTTCATTCATAAAGTGTTGACTGTTATAATAGATTTACCAGCCCTGCAGGCAGCCCATGCAGAAGTGTAATAGATCTAGCACTCTTGCTTCTAGAAATGAATCCCCTGGCTCAGGCTGAGGTCTGCAGAGAGCAGCTTCCCTGGGCCAAGCCCTTTATCCAGGAAACCTACCACCCGGTACTCCAACTGGAAGCCCGGGGCTGAGGGGGGCTGACTGGTGCCCCCACCACAAGAGGTTAGCTGTGCACGCCTCCCAGCTCTGGGGAAAGCCAAAAGCCCCATGGACGTGTGGTTCTGCATCGCAGCAAGCTGGTCCCTTGAGCAATAGCAGCGAGGGTGGACTTTCCCGGCTTGCACCATGGCCAAGCCGGCCCTCAGCAGCCTCGGCACAGAGACGGCACAAGCCACTGTCCAAGCCAGCATCTGCACAAACGAAGGGGTGAAGTCTGGCCTGTTACGGGGCAGGGAAACTGCTGCAGCAGCCAGCACTGACCCTACAGCTGCAGAGAGGGCTGTGGTCTGAGTGCCGCCTGCCATGTGTACTGCCCTGGCGGCGTGTTCATTTCATTTAAAAAGAAAAAAAGGAGAGAGAGGGAATCCTGCTCCATTGTCCTACTGCAAGTGGAAAAGGGCTGAACTAATTCAAACCAAATTCAGAACAGAAACTCCTCCCAGGCGGAGACATTTTTCTGTCAAGTTTCAGCCCTGGGAGAATTTTTACAGCTGAGCAATAAACTCTTGAAACGGAGGTTAAGGGCCTCACTAGCTCCAGGCTTCTAATAGAAGGAGCAGCACAGAGCAACAGCCACTCTTTAATCTGTAGGAATGTGTCAGGCTGATGGGAAGCTGGAGGTATTGGGGGAAAGAGGGGGTTAATCATCACAATTGCCCAACAAACATTTCCTAATATTGTCACTTTTTACCCACAAGTTACAATTTCTCTGTTACTATAGAGGCAAGATGTTGATACTGGATTCATTTTCTGGGTTTTATTCCTTTTTGTCATTTTTCCCATGAACTAATAAGCCACAGTGGATTTGAAAGTATGAGCAAATGTGAACACTATACAAAGCACTTTTATGTTCTATTGACATTTTCTTCCCACCCTAATAATTTAGAGCTGTTAACATTAAAAAAAAAAAAAAGATGATCATACTTCCCATCACTTTCATTTCCCAAGTTTATGAAGGAAGACTCATGAGTAATTTCCCATAGTTATTGTTTTCAGCACAACACATGGTCTCAATTACCAGGATAAGAAACATAGAGAGGGTATTGGTGAGGATAAATGATTTATCTGTGCATTTCATTCAAAATTCATTTTCCATGCCATAGTTTATATTACTCTGATCAACCATCATCTTTCTTATTTCACTTTATAAACATAATCCAACTACTCTGAGCAGGACCCTGGGTCATGAGAGATAAGTTTGCTGACATATATTTGGAGTGGTGAAGCATATGCAGAGTGACCCTCCAAACAAACCTATTTGCCACTAAAGGTATATACCCAAGAAGGACAGATCTGGCCAAATTAGACTAATAAGGGCACAAAATAACTCATGGCTTTCACTTTTGTTTGCATTTCCAAGGAAAGACAAAGGGACAACAACTAGCATCAGGATCCATGCCCACACAGAACATAATTCTGTGGATTAATATGTATTTTCTTTCTGGCAGTTGGAGATACTTCACTTGCCTTTACACTACTGTTGCCTTGAAAATGCCATTTCTGCATTAATAAACCAGACTGGCTGCAGGCCTGTCGCTGATCTCGCTGAACGTGAGTGCTGTCTCTGGAGCAGATGTAAGAAAGCCTCATGGTACTTTGCTCCTCCTGCACAAGTAGCAGACAGGAACCATCGAAATTTGACTGTGCTGAACCAGAGTGTGCTATAAAGTGGCAACTTTAGCATAGACCGCAGCAGCTCAGCCATGGCAGAATAACTAGTTGTTATTTCAGGACATTGTTGTTGCAGTACATTTTAAGAGCGTGCTACTGCCTGGCTGGGACGGGCCAGTGGCACTCCTGAGACTCACAGCAAATGGAGTTTGGTTACTTGCAGATTTTGCAGGGATGGGGGTTCAGCTGGCATCAAAGCCAGAATTTCTTTCTCTCTTGTCCTGCTTCCCTGCCTGGTACTCAAAGCACAATGTTCAGCTGCTGCTTCTCTCGTTAAGACTGCTCCTGGTTAGAGATCATGCAGGACATGAGGTATCTAATGCTTAGGGGGCTGATGGAGAGTCCCCCTGCATAAATCCTTTACCAATTCTTTATTTTTAAAATGAATTCCAGGCTAGTCTGTGGGGAACTCAAGACTGTGCTGTTTGCTAGCACAAATCAGCCCAACACAAATAATCGGTCTTTTTCACAGAGGGTTGTGCAACTCCTGCCAGACTTGGCCTTCAACCTGGGCCTGGTGGTCACATTGGGACCCACAATTTCCTCCCATGGTTTTATCTGTGCTGTCACTGTGGAGCAGAAAACACTCTTGTTCCCTGTGTATTTTGGGATATAGGAGTGTGTCGTAGGCATATGCATGGGTGACAACATGATCTCCTAAATGACATAATCAAATTACAGGGCAAATGCATAATGGGCAAGTTCACACAGAGCTGGCTTTGTTGAAGACTGAACATTTGAAATACAGTTCTGCTTCCTGGTACGCAGCATCTTGTCTTTGCTCTGAGAACATGTGTAGCCGATATTTTTCAGCCTGTTTTTCTCCCTTTCCTTTCATTGCTGGGTGCTGCTTTCAGTCTTAATCCGTGCAACACAAGCATGATACATGTTTTAAAAATAAAGACCAGGTCTCCTCAGGACCTCTGCTCATCCCTCACCCAAGCTTTGCCATGCCATACAGCAGCTCTCATGGCCTGAGGCTTCACTTGGGATTCTCCCTCTCTGGCCTCATGGTCTATCACGCCACAGTTGTACCCCAAGAATAGAAACCGTTGCTGGTCTAACACGTGGGAGCATCTCGCCTCTGTGGTGCTTTGATGTGAGAGCTCTACTAACAGATGGAGGATCTCTGAGCTTTACATCCTTTGGTCACAGCTACTTCTCCCCAGTGCTGTGAGGACACTGAGATCTTGAAAAAGTACTGGGACATCTTTTTCTGGAGCAGATTTGAAAATTGTAGGCAAAAAACTGGTAGCAAAAAGCTTTCAGTGAAGAGGATTTATGCCTTTCGCATGTACAATTTAAACATGTGGAACAGGAAATCTGTTAAGTTCTTTCAGGGTCGGTTACCTTTTTTTAAAATTCGGTAAAAGAGGAATTGTCTTTAAGGATTTATTAATCTACACACAATACTTACTAAGGTCTCATAGTGGTCTGGTCCCGACGGGCCTTGGGGTTTTTTCTGTTTGGTTCATTTGGTAACTTCTTACCAGCCAAAGTCCTGTGGACAGCTTTACAGTTGTTCTTAAAGTGCTGGTTGGCTCAGGAGTGTCAGCTGATGGGGAAGGCTTGGCATGAAGGCTGGTAGCCTTGTGGAGCTGGCTACCGCAAGGGCAGATGGCTGCTGATTCACGTCAAAAAGTCTTTTGAGCAGCCGCCCTGCAGAGCCAGCGCTGCCGAGTCGCTCATTCCCTTTCTCCTCTCTCCCAGTTTCCTGTTGTTTCAGCTTTGCGCTGATGTGAATACAGACTGACAGTGCGGTTCCCTTCATATTCCTTGTCTGCTCTGCGCTGGCACCTTCCTCCTCTCTTCCTGCCCATCCCTCCTATCACGTGTTTCTCAAAGCAGCAGCAATTTGTGCTATCACCTTCTTCTCTGGACTCAGCACTTACATTCCCAGTTCAGCTGTTCATATTTTGCCTGATAGTCGAAGCCAGCTCCTGCTCAAATATTTTCCATCTACAGTTTATGTTTGGCACAAAAAGAATCTCATGATCAAGGGGTTTAAGGATGATGATATATATTTTTTATTTAAAAAGACGAGTTTATGTCTGGAGATCCCTTTAAAGTGCCTGAATGAATCTAAAGAAGTCTGCATGAGAAGCGTTTTCAGCTCTTTTCCATCCTTAAGGTATCTGTGCCATAGCAGAGCTGGCAGCACTGGCAAACCAAGACCTGTAACCCTGTTGGGCACCTCTAGGCCGACGAACTGGCACCACATTGCTCTGAATCTCGGCAATTCAGGTAGAAAGTCCATTTTCCCACCGTGCGGTTGGATGTGAGCCATGTTTAAATGCAATATGGGGATGAAGACCACGGGCCTTGCTTCCCCTGTGTAGATTCCTTAGCTGAATTTACCCCTCAAAATGCAAGCATGCAGTATGGACTGGGTCTTTGTTGCATAGGCCACACCTAAAGTCAGTGCATTCCAGGCTTGGAAATTGCACATGCAACTTCAAATTAAGAGATTGGGGAAAGCTTAATTATTTGGAGGATTTTCTGGGGCAGCACAAGCCATGTCAGGCTACCGGCTGGACACGCACGGCATCACCTGCGGTGGTGGGACACACACCCCACTGCTGGTGCAGCGTCACAGGCGTGTGCTCGGTCCAGTGCAGGCCTTTGGGTCCCACCCTGTGAACCAGTTTCTACGTGGTTTGTTCTTGGGACTCACCTCTTTGCTCTGGTTTTGTTTTTACAGTCAAAATTCAAAATCAAAGTGAAACTCAGCCAAAGT
Organism: Strix aluco; assembly: GCF_031877795.1. Lineage (NCBI taxonomy): Eukaryota > Metazoa > Chordata > Aves > Strigiformes > Strigidae > Strix > Strix aluco. The sequence continues at coordinate 23,274,178 of NC_133942.1, read as the reverse complement.
GCCAAGATTTCCTGGTTACAGGTTGAAACCAATCAAGGAGTCCATGGTTTGTATGGTTTCAACCTAAAATCATAAATCATCTCTTATTCACCTAAAATTTGTTCCAAATTTACTCAAAAATTGGCCCAGATTTGCCTGAAACTTGGCCCAGGATTGCTTGAAACTGAGCCCAGCTTCAGAGAGAGGTTCATGAACCTCAACAAACCTGGCCTGAGCCTTGAGTTTGTAATGAAACCCAAAACCAGGGAAGTTTCACCTGGTTTGGGTTTGGTTATAGACATTTCTCACGGCTCTAGTATTTAATGTGATTACAATAACAACACATTTATGCAGAGCTGCAAGCATACACACAACATTACAAAGTGATAAAGTCCAGACAGCTTTCCTACCTGTCCGAGCTTACCAGCTGAATAATGCACTGCACTACAGCTACAGTCAAACTTGCTCCCACGCAGGCTGCTTAAAAAAAATGATTTCTCGTGGGTTGTCACAGACCAAAAGAAAAAAAAAAAAATCACCCTGAAGCACCTCACATAGGAATGATAGGAATAAAGAATCAACCTCCAAAGAAAACTAAGCGGTAGCCCTGTTTTCCTGGCTGGCTCATCCAGCAGCCTCAGAGACGAGCCGGGGAAGCTGGCAGAGCCCAGGTCCTGCTCACCAGCAGTGTCGCTTTCGATTAACTCCATGCAGCCTGCTGACCTGGATACTGACCCAAAATCTTTTTTTTCCAGCAGAAAACTACTGGGCACTGTCGCTCTACTTTTTTTAACTGGTGCTGCCGCCCCAGGGGATGTGTGCTGGAGCTTTCTGGCTTTCTGAAGAGGGTGGGGAGCGGCCAGGGCTCCACCAGGCTCTGCTTTAGTGCAGAGGGGCAGTTCCCACAGCTTTGTGCTTGCCAGGGCTCTCACGGCTGATGAGCCTATGTGGCTCCTTGCCCTCCTCTCCAGGGACACCTCAGTACTTTGGGGCTGCTCCTGGCAGAATGGCCATTGCATATGGGCTCTCCCAAACCAAAACATCTGGTTCTCGGTTCCTGCTCTGTAAAACAAGGATGACAAACACATCCCGACCTCACAAGGGTGTAGTGAGGCTCAACACGCATGTCTGCGAGGCGCTCACTTCCTACAGCCCTGGGAGCCATAGAGAAGCTCATAAACAAACAAACCTGCAGATGTGAGAGCTGAGCCAGGGCGAGGGCTGGGCCCACACTGCCACTGCATGCGAAGGAAGGGTCCAGCCCAAGAGAGGGAAGGAGAAAAAGCCCTCCCTGGGTACTTAGCAAAGGTTTAGCACAGTGTGACTTTAGCGTGGAAGCAATGAGATACAGTTATCTGTCTAGACTCTTCAGAAAAACACATAAATTTCTACATACACGTATGAGTGTCTGTCTAAGTAGGCTGAGGACTCAGCTGTATGCCAACCGGCAGCAATGGTCCATGCTGGGCTGGCCAGCACCAATACAAGGCTGCAGCTCGGCTTTGCCAGCATGCTCCTGCTGGCCAGGCAGCCCTGGCCTCCACGGCTGCTTCCTGCCATCGCTGTGCCACGCACAGCCGTGTTAGAAATAGAAAGGAGAGCCTGAAATACAAAAACAAACAGTTTGGTGACCTCTCTGGCTTCAAGGTTCCTCCACTGAACTCAATGGGAAGCTCATAACTAAGGAGTTGGCTTAGGCGTGATATTCCTCAAAAGCATTTGTTACAAGGGTGTGAAATATTTGGCAAGTTTTAAGGACAGCAGAAGTAGATTGTTGGAATTTGTCAGCGCTGAAGTCATCAGCCTCTTCAAAGTTTTGCTGCACAGGAAGAGGGTCTCATCTTTGGGCGAACCAAAGCACACAGCCCACTCCAGAGGGCCCAGGCGTTGCCCTCAGCGTCTCTCTGAGGGCACCAAGGACCTTGGCGAAGCGCGCCCTGAACGCAGCAGCACCACAGAACCCTGCCACTGCCCACCTCCACCTTCACAGCCCCAGCAGTGTCTCTGCCTGCTCTGGAAGCAGCGGTGGTGCAGGGGTGGCCACTGGCCGCTGCAGCACCTGTGCGGGGAACTGCAAGTCACAGCCCAGGAGGAGCACAGGGCACCAGGGCTGGTGCAGGACCAGCATCCGCAAGCGAAGCAGAAGCCACATACATTGGGGTGTCTTGGGCCATGGAACAACTGCAGCATTCCCCCTCACTCCCCTTTTCTTTCTCTCTTGCTACTACTGCAACCTCTGCAATCATTTGTGTTTTCATTAGCGTAAATGATGGCCTGTTTTGCCCCAGATTACAGCCGCCTGCCTGCCCTAAGCTTTCACAGCATCCAGAACCAGCGTGATGCAGCAGGTTAAGGCGACGCCCCAGACCCGCGCTACTGCTGCGCAGTTTGCACGCAGAGCCCCTCCACGCAGCTGTGGAACCACAGAAGCTCGCGCGGGAGCTGCACAGGTTTCTGCAGGCATCCAACACGCTCAGGCCACAGGCAACAACTAGAAGCTTTGGGATTTTCTGAATACAAGAGTTTTAGTTGAGAGTTATTTTGCCAAGATTGTGATAATATGAGGGCTTATGTTGGGTGAATACTCTGGTAGGACACTGCCAACCTGGATTTACTGGATTGACCTGCTGTACATCGTATCTTGGCCTTAGCTGCTGGCCACTCCTGCAAGCATGAAGCCAACCAAAGCAGAAAAGCTTAAGGACTTGCTCCAGGGAGAGGGTGAAGCAAGCAAAATCCTAGGCCCAGACGTCCCCCGCTTTAATGGTTCAAGTACAGCATCAGTTTAAAGGGGGAATCCTAAAAATTCCTTCATAGCGAATGTCAGTTTTCAAAAGCAATGAGAAGGCTTCTGCAATGCCAGCGCCACCCGCCCGAGCTCGGCTTAGAGCAGCGGGTTGGGCACAGGCTGCCTCGCACCGCGCTTACCTGTCGTGGTGCTGCCGGCAGAGACCGGCAGTGCCCAAACTCGGTCCCAGGAAGGCGTAGGCAGCTGTTAGGCAACAGCCATGGCGTCTTGTTCTCCAAGCAGCTCAGGTCTGTCTGTGCTGAGAAGTCTTGACCAGATTAGCTCTTCCAAAGCATTAAACTGAACTTGAATCACAGAGTAGAATATTTATCTTAGAGAAAACCTGAGTGTGACCCTTTGGGACCTGCCATAAGAAAGCAAACACTTTGGGTCCTTTGAAAGTCAACTTAAAAGGGAGACTGTGGAAACAGACATGTTCTGCCAAAATACACGTCAGCTGTCAAGTTTACAAGATACTGTTACAACACACAACAAGAGAATGATTTGATATGTACAGTAACAAGCCATCTTTGTTAAACTCTGTTAACCAAAAATTATATTTATTATCTATGCCGAGTCATACGCACAATCGCAACGGAGGGATGCCACACTGTTATTTCAAATAATTAAAGATTTTGCCATTTCCTTGAATTTGAAAAATACCATTTAATTGCAAAAGGATACACATTCAGAAAGACCTCTACTTCACTCTGTCTAGTGCTTAGAGTCATTCTGGGATCTCACCGTCAAATCAAATACAGGAAATTATTTTAAATCACACTGTAGGTTACAAACCACTTTTTAATTGCAGGTCTCATGCAATATTATTATGCAATCTTTGTGCTTCACTGAGGCTCTAAGGAAACTGCAAAAGTTCAAACTAAGGTAAATAATTGTACACATACAGCAACTAAGACTGACAGGCAAAAATGACATACCGGTTAACAGGCACTGCTGCAAAGGGACAGATGAATAATTGCACAAGAAAATGGATTTTTATGTGCAGACCAGTACAGCAAAACTCGGCTTTCCATTTTTAAATTACTAAAAGAGACGCTGTCCAGATTTCTTGTTTCTGCAGCATAACAAAGGTGACTTGCAGAACTGTGCAGGCAACACTGGGACTGCTGGAAAACAATCAAGGTGTTATACAGCAGCTTAAATGCTAAACCAAGTCCACTGGACAGAGTCCTGACAGGTCTTTCTGAAATCATTCTTCTCAGTTTCTCTCAGTCTTTAAGGGCTGGAGAAAAAAAAAAAATACTCAAACCGTACACTTAACTATAAACCATACGATCTTGCACATTGCCACTGGCATTAAAAATCACTCCCAACCTGCTGAAATAAGAGTGTCATTTACAACTGTAAAGTTCTGATTATATTTCGCCATAGTTACGCAACACGTGGAAAAAATACACTGTTCAACATTTTGGCACACTAATAAATAAAATCCAGACATGGTCTAGTAAAAATATCAAAGTAACCCTGTGCACAAGCTCCTTTTTATATAGTTATATTTGTTATGCAGAAGAAATCAAAGAGAGCTGACATCTAATTACAGAAAATAATACAATTTGGAGTGAATTATTACAGTACATTTCCCTTCCAAAGCTATTATAGCTCAATATATGTTCCCTCTATCAACTACAGTGCTGTCTAATCAGCAGTTTCTGTGACACCACTTGCTTCATTTTTTTCTTCCAGATTTTATAGCATCACACCTCAGTACAATGTTCTGCTGCTGCTAAAACAAACACCACGGCACTTGGGTATACAAGAACACCCGCATCATCGAGTAATTAATTTGATAATAAAACCCAGCTACAACTTGTGATGGCTTTTGGTATTGGATTATCCCTTTGTTATCAGTCTTAAGATTATTTGACAATAGCTGTTGAAGTGGGGGTCGAAGAATGGAATATCTTAAGTCAGGGCAGTTTTAGCAAACAAGACTTTTCAAATTAATTAAATGTGGTTTCTGTATAATGATTTAATATCCATTTCTGCATGTTTTGGCTATCAAAGTTACATATTGGCAGGATTATTCAGGTCAAGTCATTGGAAATGTTCTAACTTGCTTTCTGAAGCCACACAGTAATTTGACAGAGGTCCACTGCTGTTCAGATTTGTGAAGGTTTCTGTATTTCTTCCGTTCTTCCTTTGCATGAAGAATGAACAAGTGGCAGCAGCACACCTTCAAGGAGAAATCACCTGTGCACACAGACAGATGTACAACCGACCCTACCAACAATGCCTGAAACATAAGAATGCAGTTTATCACACTTTTAGCAAGAACACAAGGCCACAGAATAAACTAAAAAAAAAACTGTTTTATTGTGACATTTATGACATTGAACCCTTGTTGATATGAATGACTGTGGGTACTCTTGACACGTTACATAATGTCATGGTGTAGGATGGCACTGATTGTCATCTGACTTTTGAGAATGTTTAATGGTCCCTACTGACCTCAGTGCATTTTGGCAAGTCACAGAAACTTTATCATCAGGTTTGTGTATACAGTTAACAAGTAGTTGGTCTTATAAGCACCATTACAAACCCTCACATTAAGGGTATTATTAATCTAGTTTACAAATGCTTCATTGATAAAAATAGCATGATTACAGTATACACACACTTAATTTACATGTATTGTATTATAGGCATAACTGAGATAAACTACTGAGCTAACTTTGGTTGATTGAAGTATTTAGACTGAATAATGGCAATTTTGGCTTCTAAGTTGTGTAAATATTACAGTGCATTTATAAATCTAGGTTGAAAATTTACTAGCACCAAATGGATATCATAAATGGCTGACCTAGTAAGTTGTAGTTGGAGAAGCAAAGTTTAGGAATTACAAAAATAGAGCTGTCCATCAGTTGAAAGCACATTCTTGTACCTCTGCTGAAATGATGACGCGTCTCAGCATCAGTGGCCAACTTCCAATGATAAAAGTCCCAGTTTTCAAGATTCAACATATCAAGGTAGCTCAGCTACACTTAAAAGCCTGAGAAAGTGGTTGTTTTGAGCTAGGGTATTCATCCTGTACCTTGTTTATGTAATAATATAATAGTGCTCGTTCATACAAATGTACTCATGTAAGATTGTACCTATGATATGGAGAATCTGATTGGGAGGAATATTCAGTCCTACCTATCTATCTTTGGTTGAATTATTTGGTCTTTGGTTGATGAATTAATGAAGCAATATCTGAATTTTCATTTTCAGGTTGTCTCCCAGCTCACCACTGAGGTAGTCTTTGTCATGTTTCTCTTCAAGCTGGTTAAGTTCCTTCTTTTTATAGAGTGGAATACTACTGATTTGTAATGAATAGTTTCCAGGCACTGGCTTCTTCTTTGTGAAATGAAGGTAACTTATCCCGTCCTTCTTATTGATTCTAAAGAAACCGTCTTCATTTCCGGAGTCAATTAAATATCGGTTATGGTTTGTCAGTGTTGTGAGGGCAGGAAGCAGTTCCAGGATGCGATCTTTGTTACTGAGATCCGAGATGTTGATGGAGAAGACTGCTGCTTTCTCAATATCCCAGCTGGCAAGACTGATTGGCGGCTCCAGCTCCTGCTGATCCTGCACAAGAACAAACGATGTTAGTTGGCTTTGTCAGAGAGCATTTCACACGCGCCTACATGTATGTATTTCTTACCCAGCTCATTCATTATTAATTAGATATTTTTTAAAAGGAGGGTCTGTAATATCATCTGTCAAATCCACTATTATGGGCCTAGGACTTGTCAGGATAAAACACAGTCTTTGTCCCTGTCCCTGCGTGGGTAACAGAAGCCTGAGACACGCACTGAAAGCTTCTGCGTATGGGTCCCCCTGTCTGACAAACAAAGCCTCTCCATGCTTGGAGTCCACCACCAGTCTCCTACAAGGAGAGCAGCAAAGGCATACGCCTCCTCTCTACCAGGGGAACCACAAGCTAACATGAACAACAGTCTGCAGAAGAGAGCAGGGTCTGTGGGGGAGGCACATCATTTAGGTGGGAGTTTTCTGCTTTGCAAGATTTGCTTTGTTCAGGTGTGGAGCCGGGGCGGCCCCTGGGTGCAGCGGGGTGCTGGGAAAGCAGCATCGCCCCTCACCTCTGAGTGATGGTAACTGGGCTCCCTCTGAGACCCCTGTGCATGAGTCACGCTGCAGGGGCAGAACAGTAACATTTCAGACAGCACATCAGCTGTAACATTTTCATTTGGAAAGCAAGGGAAGTTCTATGTCACCTCTGAGACAAATCCAGCACTAATCACAGAGAGTACTGAAACACACTGAAGAAACAGTTTACAAACCCATTCTGCTCAAAATCAAACGTCCACACTCTTTTGGGCAAAAGCACTCTCCTGTCTTCCTGTATCAGCAGAGTGCCACACACTGAGTGCCTAATGGAAGCAGCTAACAGGCTCCTGAACCCCCCGTATTTGTGCGTGGAAGAGCACACACGTGAGCAGAGAGTACAGGTGACATTTAGCTCAGAGTAGTGATGGTGTGGCCACATTTTACAAGAGTGCTCAGCATCCCTCGGTTATATTTAGAATGCGACACACACACGTTTGCACACTCAGACACGTACTTTCAGCTGAGTATCTGCACGGTCTAGAGACCTGCCATGACCTGCTGCTTCTCTGGCCAGGTCAGGGCAGATCCCTCTAACATCACTGTCACCTTAGACTGGATGAAGAAGTGAGAAGTCAAATGACTGTGGACTTGGTGACACTTCTCCTACAAGCTGTTTATAGAGTTTCCTGAATTCTGCATACAATTAATGTGAACAATAAGGTTTAAATCCAGTGACTTGTGCTGGACATTGCATTGGATGACCAGACTGGGCAATTCTGACTTTATGTTACAAGAAGTTGAAATAAGTCAATGTGGGACTCCCCAGGTAATGCAAGGAGTCTGAATTTAGCACAGGAGGGACTACAGTAACATTACACATTACAAGATCATGCTTTGTCATGACCTCTGCACTCATACTGGGAGGTGTGGTGCTGGAAGCTCCACTGAAAAACAAACAATTACAACCACCTCCATCCCATTGTGTCTCACTGTTGTGATCAATTCAGAACAAACCCCAGCAGGGGGAGTTTGGTGAAGGATTTACTTTAATGCTTTTTTGAGAAACACTTGCTAACACCCAAGGATGAGTGAAAAGGGATGTCTGTCCTTTTCATAAAGACAAAACCTGTCACACAGTAGACTACTTTTCACATAAACAAAAGTGCTGAAATCACCTATTAATATTTGGTCAATTAGGAGAAGCCAATGACAAAAGCTAGGAAGAAGTGGAGTTGTGCACGCATTGCAACAGAATCACAGAATCATAGAATAGTTTGGGTTGGCCGGGACCTTAAAGATCACCTAGTTCCAACCCCCCTGCCATGGGCAGAGACACCTTCCACTAGCCCAGGTTGCTCAAAGCCCCGTCCAACCTGGCCTTGAACCCTGCCAGGGAGGGGGCAGCCACAGCTTCTCTGGGCAGCCTGTGCCAGTGTCTCAATCAGTGTCTCAGTACAGAATTTCTTCCTAATATCTAATAGAAATCCATCTTCTTTCAGTTTAAAACTGTTACCCTTTGTCCTATTCACTATATGCCCAGTAAAAAGTCCCTCCCCATCTTTCCTGTAGTCCCCTTTAAGTACTGGAAGGCCACTATAAGGTCTCCCCAGAACCTTCTCCAGGCCAAACAACCTCAACTCTCTCAGCCTGTCCTCACAGGAGAGGTGCTGCAGCCCTCTAATCATCTCTGTGGCCTCCTCTGGACTGTAGAGCATAGATGTGTAGTATAGATGACACAATTATCCAACTCGTAGGCAAATGGAAACCTGCCTCTCTCCCCAGCAACCTTCTAGTAATGACAAATGAAGCTCTGCCTCCTGTTCTGCTGCCTGGGCCAGTGGCGAGCCCTGTGCGCAGCCTCGCTGGCAGCCTTGGCCCCAGGACAGCAACCTGGGTGACTGACTGCAAGGGTCTGGCCAAGCCCAGGAAGGACAGCAGCCCTGGACTCCCTCCAGGTGAGGTGTTTGGGTCCAGAGCTCTGCATCTGCTCTGGAGAGGGCTCCAGCCCCAGACACACCACACGGTGCTGCCTGGCAGGGTCCACATCCACCCTGACGAGCACGTCCTGCCTTTCTGGCCACAAGGTCACACAAACGTTTTATATACCACTCTCCTCTGACATCAAGACCCTGCTTTTCTGGAGAGTGGACTGCTCTCTAGACAGCTGGATGGGCATTTATTTTAGTGTTTGATGCGACATAGATATTAGGTGTGCAGGGGCTTCAGAGGATGACCTTTGCCTTATGACAGTGAACAACTTCAGAAAGCCCACACACAGACTACTTGACATCCAAAACCAGCTCTTTGTCTACTTTGTTTGGGGTGTACGTTTTTCCTGTGGGATTGTCTCCTGGCACACCATCTTCTGAGACTGGTTTTCACAGGACAACTGCAAACCCTTTCGCCCAAAAAAGGTCAATTACCTCTGCTTCATTTGCAGTTTCATTAGTGCTTCTGCGCTTCCTTCCTCTCTTGGGATAGCCATTGATTTTACATTCATAGCAAGCTTCTGGAGAGAGGGAGTTGTCATCTACTTCTCCACTGAGCGAAAGTTCTTGTCCTTGACCTTTGCCTAGCCCCACTCCAGAAACACAGTGTCTGAGGAAGGAAGAAATTAAAAATTAATTTCAGTGAGATATAGATATTATCAAAAGCTGAATTTGGGAGACTACAAATACAAATAATAAAGCAATTATGTTGCACTCATTTCCTAGGGAGAATTTCTGTTGAAGTCAACAGATAAAATTCTCACTGAATCACGATGCAGCTACCTCTGATGTCAAGAACCTAGCTCCATGAGGCTTTGCCTAAGAGAGGCCTGCCAATATTTAACAGTTTTAAAAACACAGGCTTTAGTTCTGAGAAGTTGTTAGTAATTCCTGTTATCCAACCTGGAATACATTAAAAGAGACCAATTTTCAGAAACTGCTGAAAAATCTAAAAATCTTTCATAATGTATCCCAAAGTTTTTAGTCACTTGTACAATTTAAGCCACAATCTTTCTGCTTTCCATTTGACTTGCTTGGTCCTACATGATGCACAACCCTAACACTACCACTGGGACAAGTGAAAATTGGTTTTCTTGATAAAGCAGACATTTATTTAAAAAAATTATTCATTTGGAACACAGAAGAATATGGAACATATAAGAACGTAAGAGCATACAGAATTGTTATTCTAACCAGTGGGTGAAGCCACTTGTATAATATCATTTGTCTTTGGAGCTGGCAGGGGGTGTTGTTATTATTTTTTTTTAAAGCAGACAAGTGATACACCACAAATCACAGTGAGGTATGTGAGCTCCCAAGCGGCAAGCTCAGAGAACTTGTCTAGCTGCTGGGGCGTGCAGGAGGTGAAAGCAGTAGCTTGAAAGAGATGATTGAACCTGGTAGACCTGACCAAATTTCATCAAGCATTAAAACCACACTGCTCCCTTCTCTTGGTTACCTTTCCCCTCTCTCATCTCCAAAATCAGCAGGTGCATCCAACTCTTGAGCACCTCCACAATCCTATCCCTCTTTCATTGGTGACAATCCCCCCGGTTCTGCTGCTCCACACTACAGAGAAAGGAGCGGATTATGTCCCCTTTATGTCTGTTAGTTTAAAATGAGAATCCCTTACCCTTGTCCTATTCTGAAGTAACCAGGTGGACATCCACAGACATAGCCACCTTCAGTATTTGAACAACCATAACTGCATGGGGCTTGTGCAGAACCGCATTCATTGATATCTTGGCAACCTCCACTAAACTGTTCATACTGAAATCCGGTAGGGCACATACATTTATAGCTTCCCAAAGTATTGTGGCAAGATGCTCCTCCACAAATGTGTGCACTGAGACATTCATTTTCATCTGGAAAAGAAGCAGAACATACCATGTTAACTTTTACTCTCAGGTGTAGTCTAACCTACCCCTTCAGCAAGGTTGTGCTTGACTGTTGCTAAACGTGCTGCCACATCGGATGGACAGAAACGGAGAACAGGGCTTGGCCTCACCCTTGGCTAGGGCAGCAGTCGCCAGGAGATGACTACAACCATACAACAGAGCAACATTTGGGCTACTCTACAGATGTTTCATGCCACGTCAGCTCATGCTCTGGAGAGCAGAGAAGCAGGAGGCAACTTTTTTTTTGTTCCAGAAACAACTGAGAAGAATAAAACTTTGTACAGCCAACAGTCTGGTCCAGTAATCCCATGTTCATAATGCTATTCAACATTAAAGGGAAAAGAGTAAGGAAGCAAGATCTGACACCTTGTCCAGGCACTGAAAATCCCTCCCCCTACACACTCACATTTAAATACAAGGTACAGGTAAGGTACAGGAACAAATAGTAAAGTAAAAATAAAAGCAGCTGTAGATACAAGACTGCCACATTCTGAGCCAGCCCTTTTCCAAACTTCCCAAGTGCAGCACTGTAGGAGTTTGAGGTCAGTTCAGGCTTATTTACCGTAAATGGCTAGTTTTTTAAATGGAGATGGTCTGAACTTTTTTGATGTAGCAAATTGCTTTGAAACATTCTGAATGCTATTGTTCCCCATTTTCTGTGATAAAACAACTGCATATGCGCACTGCATGTGTGTGTACATGCATAAGAAATGCCATCTGGACACTGTATGGATAAAATGTAAAACACAGAGCAGCATCTCTGACCTAAGCATCTAGGTTACAGGAGAATAAGTACTAATTCAGAGCATTATTGTCTTTTTCCAAACAATGTGGCTGTTTGTTCTTTGTTTAAAAGCAATGTCTTTTCTTCTTGCAGCCTGATTTACAGCATGGTGCACTACAGAATTGCCTGGGCAGGAGATGCAGTCACACACAGCACAAGACATGGGAGGAACCAAAGCATTCTTCAGTGATTATCTAAATATGTGTTGCAGCAACATCAAAAGTCCCTGAACACTTCATTAAGTAAGCTAAAAAGACACAAACTGTTTGCAGAATTGGGATTGCCAAGGAATATGAAGGAATTGTCACGGAAAAACCTATTACATGTATTCTTCCCCTGTGGCATACCCAGGAGATCTAGATAAGTATCTTAAGCATATACAGTTACAGACATTACAATGTGAACATGTGGAGACCACAAGGTATTAAAACCTGGGGCTGAATTCTGTGTTACCAAAGCCTGTAGGAGTTTTGCCATTAACTTAAAGTGATGTTTCAATATTTGTCATACGTAACACAGCAATTATGTCAACATCATAAATGCACGTTTGGGACACAGAAAGTTACTGCACCATGAGGATATATGCTCACTTCGCCTCACTCCGCAGCAGCAAGAGTGTGGAAACTAGTGAGGTTAGTTCCCATATTTTGCATGATTGTTGGAAGAAAAAAATGAAAAAAAAGTGAAACAAACAGCTATGGGAGCCTCAGACTCTGCGTGAGCTGTGCTGTTGCTCTCCTGGGCTCTGTGCTCTGCAACATGTAGCTCTGTAGTGCTCAGCTTCAGCAGGAAGGAGAGATGCCATGGGGACAGAGGAAACCAAGCCTCCTTCCCTGCAGTTTTGAGTTTCTGCCTGGACTGCCCCATGTCCAAGAAGGTGGAAGTGCTAGCTGAGTCCTTCCCCAGTGGTGGCTCTCAGTGTAATCTTCCCTGGTGAAGTTTCTGGTGATCAGCACTTGTGGTGCCAAGGTTGAAGCCTTTCTTTCAGTGGGGGAAATACCCGCGCTTGTGCATTTTGAAACTGACATTCCTTTCATAAAATCTAAACAGTAGTCAATAGGCTCAAAAGCTGGAATAACAGGGTACACCTGGTTTGGAAATACACTTAGTTAAATGCTATCACCCAGGAAGGCTTGGAAACAGCCAAGATGTTTCACAAAACTGAGAGCTGCACTTTTTCAGATTCCATGATGTCCTCCAGCAGCCAGACATGACAGTCCTGGGTTTTGGTTTTTTTCTACCCTCCTGCAGATTAAATTCTAATTTAACCCTAAGATCCGCTAGTTTAATTAATATTCAAAACCACCATATGGTTGCGGTCCCTCCTTGTTCTCTTGTATGTTACAGGCATAGAGTAGTGGAGCATGAGCACAAGCAAGCAAATGTCACAGCAAGGACTGTATAAAATGTCAGGAGGTTTGGTAAGCATAATTAAAAGCAGAGACCTCCCTAGAGCACCACAGTGATAACAAGCAAAGGCATTTTTATGTTTCTGAAAGCAAAGAAAGCCAAACAAAGAGTTATGAAGCCCTTTGTTCTCAAAGAGGTCATCAAACACATCTCCGGGTATCCACGCAAGACTAGCTTGTATGAAGCCCATTAAATGTGACTAAAAATGCACATAACTGTCACTAGAGGAAAAATGATTGATGCTTCTCTTGTTTGAATACGCTACATGCTACACTGCTGAAACACACGCAGACTTTTCCCATGACTTCTGCAGAGGACCCAGTTCTGTCTGCTCAAGTCATACCCAGCATCAATGCTTTGCACAGGCAGTCCCATCTACGAGGGCTCGGAGACTTGGGATAGAACCAAAGTTTAGACAAAGAAGAAATCAGCATTGTAATTCACCAGTGTATTTACTTCTTAACATAAATGAAGAGCACTAGCATTTGTTATTTATAACCAGAATTGTCCTGTAAACACTTGTATAAACTGTATCCCAAAGCTGCAAGGAAGCATCTTTAGACAGATAGTAGCAGCTTTGCTCAAATATGACAAATGGTTAATTCTGTACAGAGAAGAGGCTTAAACATTCTTGTAGGTGTTGTAAGAGTGATAAAAGCACAGATCAAGTAGGATTTTAATACAATTTTAGATGCTTGGGGCCAGAAGTTTAATTTTACAGTTTAACAATCCAAACTTGTGGTTCTGCATCTGCCAGGTTCAACCCACCATCAGCTCTCAGACAGGACCTGTGTCTGGGCAGAGACTGTTGCACGGCTGAGTCAGACTGCCTTGTTCAGACCACAAAATACATGAGTAACACAAGTTCCCTCAAAGTCAATACCACTTCTAGCACCCTCAAGGATAATTTTGTGCTTGAACACTTGTCAAACCATGACAAAGGCTACTGGGTGCTTCGTATCCACTCTGCCTTTCACAGGAGCACACGTTTGTAATGAAACTCCACTGAACTTATTAAATTATAATCAGAAAAAGAAAATATGGCAAACTGCAACATTGCCCTTCACATCTTGCTGCTAACAAAGGTAACATGCATTTTAATGTATGAATTAAAAAAAGTGACTTGCCAACACATTGGTTCCATTGGTAATGCTGGAGATATCCTTGTGGGCAGCTACACCTGTATCCTCCAATTATATTTTGGCAGCCATGCTGACATCGGTGGTTTCCATCACATTCATCAACATCTAAAAAGGTGAGATACACTCTGAGTTTTGGGAGAGAAGCTCAAATTAAGCTATATTTGAAAAGTATGTTACAAATAATCATATTCATAAATTATATATAGAGAGGTATATTTCAGGATCTTCCAAAACCTGACCAGTGCTGGGAGACCACTTCGGGCCTTTCAGGTTTGGATTTCTGGCTCCACCACAAGTAACTTAGGGCTGAAAACCACTGAAAGCTCAAATTCAGCCACACTTCTCAGGGTTTTTGCATTCTGTTATGGAAGAGACAGCAGAAAGCCATTTGTATATGGGACCCCCAAGGCTTTCCTAAGGCTCCCAGCTTCCTAAGTCTCCCAGCTCCACAGCTGACAGTTCCTTGCTTTTACTCAAGCATCCAAACCGGGAATCCCAGGATATGTCTTTTCAAACCAAACCAAACTCCATCCCAGGAGAAGGCTCTAGAGGCTCTAGGGACCCAGAGGAATAAGGTCTGCAGCCTTTGAATTTTCTCCTTAGCAGGTCGCCTTGGAGATGCAAGACTTCCTGTCATTGGTGAGTGCCTCAGAAATCCATTCAACGGAAGTTCGCTGAACTTACGATGCTTAAACTAAAACATTTCAGGCTAAATTGAAGTCTCCTCCGAAAATATCTGTCCAGCTCTTTAGCATCCTGCAATATATCTATTTATTCATGCCCAAGGAGAGAAATATGACCTTGCTGCTTAATGTCCATACCCCACTCCCCTTCAATCTACACATGCTTACTCCACAGGTGTTGGTGCTTACTCCATAGGTCCCTCCCTGGATGACAAGTATGACTGAGAGAAGATGAAGGAAAGCAGGAGAAGGCCAAGTTAAATGCACTGTGTGTTGTACCTACCTTCACAGCTAAGCCCAGTTTGATCGAGTGAGAAGCCACGTTGACACTCACAAACAAAACTTCCTGGTGTATTCTGGCAAATGCCCTTCGCCCCACATAAATTGATTTCAGTAGCACACTCATTATTATCTGAAAGACAGCAAAGCCCGAGTGTTACTTTTTAGTCCTTGTTGTGAAGATGATCATTTAGCAACACCAACAATGAACAGTTTGTGACAAGAGGTAAAGAAACATCGATAATGCAGCTGTCTTACTGCCCTCTCCATCTTTTATTTTGCACTACAGAAGGAGAGCTTACATTACCTTCTTTTTAATTTGAAAACACTAACAATACCTATGGGAAGGGACACACTCCTTTTCTTCACCAAGAACATGGAGTTTGAAGTTCTAGTCTTCAAACACCCCCAAATTCACACCAATACCACAGGATCATCAGATTGCCACAAGCAACATCCAACTTGCAGAGCAGAAAGAGTGTTTTGCAGCAAGTAGTACATTTCCACAGACATAATGGGTGTGTTTAAAGGACAACTGCAGAAATGTATGTTTCATGCTTATTGTTTCAAGAAACCTTGACCTCTAATGTGAGTCCTGCAATGAACTACAAGAACAGAAATGTAACCATTTTTTTTTGCTCAATGGGTAAGAAAGGGTAAGGCAAGAAATACAAATTGGTGTTTTTACTGTCTGATTCTTGCAAGTACAAAATTCAAAGACAAAGATTATGAAAACAAGGGAAGGTAGGAGGAAGGGCCTCTTTGTATCTTCTCATCTGGTGGGACTGGGATCTGAACCTGGCCTGTGTTTCCATTTGGTTTCTCAGGAAGCCAATTTCACCTCCTTGCTACTTTACTTCTGGAATGAGAGTCAGTAATAAACCCCAAATCCGTGTCTATGTTCCCATGTCACTTACCAATGCAGGCTGTATGGTGCTGAGTGAATCCAGGAGGACATTTACAAGTGAAACCCCCAATAGTGTTGACACAAAGGAACTGGCAGTTGTGCTGCTTTGTTGCACATTCATCAAGATCTAAAAAAACCCAAGAAAACATCTTTCACTTATGTTCCCTGGGGAGGATCTGACAGTTCAGCTGGACTTAGAGAGAAGTGACTGCAAATAAATAATGTATCTAATAGAGCCTTTTGAACCTACATCTCACTTTCCACGCTGGCTTCCAGTTCCTCTCATATGAAGCCCCTCATGTAATGAATGGGACTTTGGAGCTACACTAGTGTCCATGCTAATGCTGGATTACATACATCACTCTCATCTGTCTGAAAAATGCTGTCACATAATAAATGTCTGCTCTTATGGCAGTCAATAAATGTGAAGTCACCATCTTCATGAGAAGCAGTGGCAGACTGCAAAATGGTATTGCACTGAAGCATGCTATTACTTCAAAAGAAATATTTAAATCTAATGACAAAGTACACTGTCATTTCCAATGCCAAGTTTAAAATTGCTGCTCTAAATTGTGTGGTTTCAGTCAGATCTGTGCTACCAAGATACGTAAATAAATGAAATTATAATGAACATTCCAAAATCTCTCCTGCACTGCTGTCCCTTATTCAGCATGTTACAGATGTGGTAGGTTAAAACTCTGTTGATGCGGGACAATGCACTGCAAACCATGCTCCTCTTTGCATCCATTAAGACACCTTTTTCACTGAAAAATATGGCTTAAACCAACATTGCTTACCAAAACAAGACCAAACGTATCTACTATTGGTTATGAACTCTTTGAAGATCAGCTGCCATCAGCCTACAAAAATTCCACTGGATCTACTGTTCATCCAGAATATCAGAGAACTAACTGAAACACCAGCTCTATCCTGTTCAGGCCACTTCCACTGTCTTCAGTGGAAATACTCATATGAATCAAGGGGACAGATTTATATCATTTAAATGTCCTTGTATTTGTCTATGAAACACAGAGTTTCTGCAGTAAATTATTTTCTTGATTTTTACCTTTGCAGCTTCTCCCATCTTCTTGCAGGATGTACCCTTTCGGACATGAACATTGGAAGCTCCCCTCTGTGTTTTTGCAGATGAAATTGCAAGGTTTTGGGGACTCGTTACATTCATTCAGATCTAGAAGAAGCAAAACCAGATACCTCAGCGCTGATAACTAAGATTTGTGATAATGTTTTTCAAAATGCTCAGGAAATAGATATCAAAGCATCCTAATGAATGACATTTTCTTTTCTCATTTTTCAAAATCTTTGTATTTCCTTCTGCAAGTCACCACTTAGTAATAAACTTTATATACATACACCATAATGAAAAACCTACCTATGCAAAGAGTGCCAGTTATATCTGTAGTATAGCCAAGGTTGCAATGACAACGATAAGATCCCCTCTCATTGATGCATTCTCCATTACGGCAGACGTCATGAATAACCTTGCATTCATCAATATCTGTAATTAAATGAGGGTTAGTTTACAATAGAACAAGAACTGATTTTATACAACTTCAATAGATTCATGTGACCTGACGTGAAAAAAACCCACACCCTACGTAAAATAGAAAAATTACATAAAATAATGAAATATTGCACAGATTAAGGAGAAATATTAAGTGGAAAAATATGGAATGCAGCATTAATCTAACTTTCAAATGCAATGAACAAGCCTTAAGTGGAAGCGAAAAACTGGAGCTGAACATATATTACCCTCCATAAATCAAACATCACTTTGCTTACATGTACACAAACAGCTCTTAATCTGTACCTACAACACATTCAAATGCATGTCAATCAGCCAGCATGCAAAATAAATCTCTCTCACGCTGGCATGGATGCCTTGTCATCAGGGCCTTTGGCTATGCACCCTCCCAAAGGACTGTACTCTCTCAACATGAAAACTCTCAGAAATTTCGACTGATATGCAGAATATTTAGGACCTCACAGCGTTCAAATACATAAAAAGAGAGTTTATAATTTCACTTAATTTGGCATTGTGTAAGAGGGCCTTTAATAGAAAAGCCAGTACCTGCTCCATTAGACATGTATCCCCGGCCATGCGGGCAAAGCTTCTTGAAGGCCACGGTGCCTGGGAAGGGGCAGACCTCGCAGTTTTGCCCCCAGCCTCGGCCACCATCACAGCAGCATTCAGACTTGGTGACAGAGTTCCTGTTGCTTGATCCGATTTGACACATACTTT
This sequence comes from Strix aluco, assembly GCF_031877795.1. Classification (NCBI taxonomy): domain Eukaryota; kingdom Metazoa; phylum Chordata; class Aves; order Strigiformes; family Strigidae; genus Strix; species Strix aluco. The sequence continues at coordinate 23,255,989 of NC_133942.1, read as the reverse complement.
GTAAGACTTCAGTGAAGCAGTAGCCCTCCCTGTTGTCTGGAAGACAAATTATGCATCACAGAGAATCCTAACGGTGACGACCTCCAGAGGGTCATGAGATATTGGGAATTTAGTCAGAAATATAAAAGAAAGGGCATACTTCACCCTGGAACTGTGGAACTGAGAATGAAAGACTACCAGTAGTAAGAAAGAGAGCAGGACGTCTAAGGGAAACAAATAAGACAGGAAATTTAGCAAAAGGTGGAAGACAAGTTACATTATGCTTATAAAAATACATGTTTCTGTTTGAACCCAGAGAAGGAGGACTGGCTGAAAATCAGGACCAAAGAAAAGGCAGAGCAATTCCCAGCTGACTGAAACTACCAGTCTGCTTTCACAGCAAGTCAACCCAACCGAGGGACTGAAGCAGGCGTATGGTGAGCATGGTGTACTGGGTCTGGAAGAATGAACTTGCAGGAGGGCACTTACAAAGGCCCCTTCCTGAAGGCATACAAATTCAAGAGCACATTTACTCACTATACATTTCTGAGTTTAATTTCAACTACAATTTCTGCTATCAAAGTGATAGTTCATTAGGGTGTTAATGTGCAGCTTACCTAGGCACTCGTTCTGGGCATCACTGACAGTGAATCCCTCATTGCATTCACATCTGTAACTTCCCACTGTGTTTACACAACGGCCATTCTCACAGATCCCAGGTTTGGTCTGACATTCATTCTCATCTGTTTTTGAAATGATATGACAAAAATCAAGTCCATTACTGGATTAATGCAGGTTAGAGAAGTTTGTATGGAGTTCTTAAGCTGTGTATTCTGCCTGGTCAAAAAATTGCATAATTTTTTTTTTTAAATAAAAAGTCTCTTTTATTCAATTTTCAGAGAAAAGATGACCATCTAGCTCACAATATTATATATTTTGTTACTACATTTTCTCTGCAATATATTCCTCACTAGTTTTCAAAATTTTTCATAGTTACACCTGCACTTCTGAAGGCCATTCGAAGTTTAAGAACAATTCAGATCTACTCTCATTCACACTAACAGAGATAAACAAGTTTACAGCAATGGGCCCAATTCTCCACATTCTTCACTCAGAGCAACTCAGCATCAGCAGTACAAACTGATTGTGAAGACAGCCACATCCAGAGTTTCTACTTACTGCCCACCTGTGTGCACGCCTGAACAGCAAAGCAAAATGTGTATAGCACTGGTAGATCCATTGCACAGGTAGTTGTGTAATTCTTCCCCTGAGTACCTTAATGCTTTGTTAAATCCAAAATTTTCAGCTCTGCTGAGAAACTGTATGTTTCAAGAGCTTCGACACTTCAGTGTCACTTACCTATACAGCCTTCCCCATCTGGTCTGCGCTGATAACCTGGTCCACAGATACACATATAGGTGCCAATTAGGTTTTTGCACTCCATCTGTTTTGAGTCGCAGTCATGAATTCCTTCTTCACACTCATTCTGATCTAAAACACAAGGTTTAGACTTCATTATATAGAGAGAGACGATCCTGGAAATTCACAATAGTAAATTCTGACTTTGGAATTTCAATTGTAATCAAACTCTACACATACTTTTATTGTGCTAAACTAACCATAAGATATACTAGCCTAGAGCAAATTGATTTTTCCCAAATGCCCATTTTCAGGGCAAGACAAAACCGTATCATCTGATATGACCTCACTTTATGCAGATGTCTAGGTTTACGGGCAGGACAGGGCTAATACAATCAACTGCATAATGCAAACCATAGCATTTCATCCCAAATTCTTTCTGACTCAGTTACTTCCTGGGATTAAAACTCTGGCCCAATAGTGCACTGAGTCAGAGCCCTACCCCTGCAGGAACTTGAAATCATTATCTCGTAACTGTGAGAGTCTGGTAGGAGCTTTACCTCTGCACATTCTCCGGTCCTCTCGCAGAACATACCCCCCGGGGCACTTGCATTCGTAGGATCCATAAGTGTTCACGCAACGGAAAGCACAGAGCAGAGGGTTCTGAATGCACTCATTGACATCTGGATTTGGAGCAACAAAGACCATGGGGAAAGTGAAACATGCTTTTGTGAAACTGAGCAGACTTGAGTGCACAGGTTTTAGGTACGGGCAATACGACAGATCCCAGTTTACTGAAGGCTAAATTTTAATAGTTGGGGACCCATGGTTCTACTCATTATGGATTTCTGTATAGAAGCAGGCACCAGATGTGCCAGGATGTTTGCACAGCTACCTGAAGTTTCAATATCTTCAATGGCAAGCAGCCAATGGAAATAATTTCAAGATCCACGCTGACAAAATACTGGCTCGGTTTAAACTGTATCTTTTCCACATCTAGGCTCGGTTTTTATTTTTAAATTCTAGATGCACTAATTCATCTTCTTCATAAACTGAATTCCATAAAACAATATCCTTACTAGAAACATTATTCTGAAGTGCATTTACATACGCTCTGGGCTACCTGAGTAATTACTGCTATATAATGATGTTTATGTACTCCACTAACAACTCCGCTGCAATTTGAGCTTTCACCCAAATTCCACAGGGAAGTGAATGAAGCTCTAACGGTATATAAAACTAATGCAAGCTGATGCAAAAATAGAAGCATTCTTTTGTACGGGCTTGCAAACAAATAGATTGTGGCAGATAATTTAAGAACAGCTGTGTCAGGTCTGAAGAGAGTGTCAGAATGTCCCAGGACGTTCTCCTCTCTTTGGTTGTAACAGGACGAGATGAGTATTTAAAAAAACCATACTATGTATGCAGAGATCTTTCCCCTGACACAGCCTCTCAGTTAAGGACTTCCACAGCCAAAAGCCACAACCAAACTATAAAGCTTAATTTCCACTGATGGATTCCCACACAAATTTGTACAATCTCTTTCTGGGTCAATTTATACTTGTGGCCTCACTAATATTCTGCAGCAAAGAGTTCCGCAACCTAAGTACTATGCATATAAAAATGTTTGCTTTGGTTTTGTCTAACATGTTCCCTCTATTTTTGGTACCTTTACCACTTGTGGCTTTATAAATTTAAATCATGTATTTCTTCAACCACATTTTCCACACTCAAAAATTCTAGTCTAATTAATTTTCTGCGTGTCCCTTCTATGACTCTGATCTTCCTTACTCCTCCCCTCTTTGTGCTTTTTCAAATTTTTGTTTTTGAAATGAGAGACCAGACCATGAAAAATATTGAACCTATGGGTAGCATGGTAATTGTCTAGTACCAAATTTATATTTTCTGTTTTGTTTCCTGTTTTTTCCTTAACAAACCCAAGCAGCCCATTTTCTATTTTCATCATCCACAGTGACTCTCTTTACTCAAGGGTCATCTAGGAGGTAAGCAAAAGCCATACACACAATAAGCAGCATTTCTGGGGACTGTTCTGGAGAGACCATATCCCAATATGCTCCTCTCTGGGCAGTCCCTTAACAGATACTACCTGAAAGCCTGTTCACCCAACCTCCAGTTAGAAAAAGGTACCACAGTTCAAGGCGGATACAGGAAAGAGGAACCTACTTTTCTGTTTCAGATAAAGATGTATTGTTCCAAATGTCCATATTTTTCTTTTTAAGCCACTTTACTCTCCTCAATAGTCTCCGAAATCAGGGAACTGTTTCAGCATACAACTACAATGACAGTCCTTAATACATGGGAGTCTCACCTTCACAGGTCATCATTGGTCCAGGCTCAAATCCCTCAACACAGGTGCATTCAAAACCTCCCACCACATTCCTGCAAGTTCCATTTCCACATGGGTTTCCAACAGCACACTCATCAGTATCTGCAAGCAGTTAAATCAAGGCAAGAATACATGGTTATACTCAACTAAAAAGGTAGAAAATCTGTTGATGTACAACCAAAAAAATACAAAAATACAAAATCCAATTTAGTTACTTAATTAGAGTCACTGACACCTAGCAGAATTTGGGGTTGCTAGAGGTTACCTGGGTCAAACACTCAGCCAGAGCAGGACCAGCTTGGAGCAGACTGCTCAGGTCCTGTGCTGGCAGGTTTTAAGCACCAGCAGATATGGAGACTCCACAACATTAGAATAATATAACCCCACTACTCCTTAATGCCATACTTAGCAATTCAGGAGATGCTTTAAAATGGAAGATGAAACAGCTATACTTACCCACACATTGAGCTCCTTGTAGTATGTAACCATACGGACACTCACAGCGGAAAGACCCATCTGTGTTGATACACTGCCCAAATTTACAGTTATCTGGATCAAGGCACTCATCCACATCTTAACCAGAAACACAAACAACACAGTAAGTGTGATTGACTTCATGTGTTTTTAGACTTCTCTCAAAGAACAAGTGTATTTCTGGTAAGAAATACTCCAGAGATTACAAAAACAGTACTAATATTTGAATTTTGATATATTAGGACAAGGGCATAGACTTTGTCTTGCAGGACAGCTTTCAGAATGCAGAAAAGAAACTGATTCTAAATGTCAGATAAAAAACCTTTCTGACTGGGGCTACAGGGAGAGGAGTAGATATGAAAAGCAGTAGTCATACAGCACTCCTTAAATGAAAACTTTTGCCAATAAGGCTGAAGTGCTGTTTGTCTTGGGAGAGAACAGAATGTACTGAAGGGAACTGGGAAACTGTGGTTTGCACTTCTAGAGGATTAAAACCATTTACTGTAAACAGGCTACATATATTGTATAAGAAAAGACAGGTATGCTATGTGATCCATTCTCTAAATCCTTCATAAGTTTCCTAGCAACTCTGCTCAGCAGACATTAACAAGCCAAATATGCTACTCTAAAAGAAGTTTAATTTCTGATATATGAGACATTCAAGCTTGAATTTAAAACTGGTATGAATAATTGAAAAAAATAAAAGTATAGAAGTTTCCACAATTCATGGCTTTTGGAAGTAGCTGCAGAGATGTTATTCTCAATTGAAAGGGAGAATGGCTTATGGGTAGAAAATGGCATACTGATGCAACCACAGCATTGTGCAGTGCAGGCACTTACCCAGTCTTGCATCACCAGGTCCAACAAGGATGCCAATTCCAAACGGACAAATCTGTCTGAACGCCTCTGTAAAAAAAAAAAAATATTAAAAAAATCACACCATATGTTAAATTCTATCTTGGTGATCAGCATTACTTACAAGCTACATAAGTAACCACTGATACCAATTCATCCTCCTCACGTTCCGGTCCAGAAATATAGTATGCAAATGTATAAACTTAGAATTTAATCTTACATTCACATAAAAACTGTATGCTCGCTTTACATTGCATCTGACCTCCTGTATGTATGTATGTAAAATCCTGTGAATAATCATCATTATTTAACTTCTTTTAAGGAGAAAACTAATGCAATATATCAATTTTAAAAGTATCAACACTAGTGACTGCATTCTTTTTTGTTGTAAATGCAAGATTTCCTACATTTTCTGAAGACGACACAATTTAATCTGTAGTCACCAATCAGGAGCTTCTTAAAGCATGCTAATCGCTAGTCCTAAAGTAATGATGTTGTTACAGGTAGGCTGAGAGTAAAATTTCTATGTTCATCTTAGAGTGAAGTCACCACTCAGTTTCCAAATCCACAGGGTTTTCTGTGTAGTTTTTGAAGATTTAAAGATGATGTAAGTCTTTTGAGAAAAATTCATTCTCTATTTTTTCTTGCAGAAGGTATGTACTTTCTTACTTGTGCAAATCACCTGGTATCTTCTTGACAGTAGAATAAATAAGAAATCCTAAATTTTCACTCTGGTGGACCAAAATGCAGTAAGGATGCATGTAATCATAAAGGCCCTTCAGCTTCAGAAACTCTAGTTTTGTGTCTGACACACACACAAAAAATACAAGTCTTGCAGCTGAAACTAACCTTCTACCTTTCTCCTCTAAACTGTATCTTGAGCAGATAGATGGATGCAGGTCTGTAATTCAAAAAATCTCAAGACGCTGCTGAGCGTATTCTCTACTAACCATGCTCAGAACATCACAGAACCCTTGACAAGCATTCACTTTTTCTTTGGCAAATTCAGTAGGCTGTAAAGAGGTGTACAGTGCGGCAGTACACTACAGTCATAGACATAACAAATGTTATGCTTTCTTTAGTTAAAATACATTAGCTGATCTTTGCTGAAGTTGAACAAAATAGAACTAAATGTAGATGCACACTGGCACTGAACGCAACAAAGCGTCTGGCACACTGCTAGGCTCTGAGTGGGAAAGTCAGCCCTGTGCAGCTAGGTAGCACAAAACCTGCTTGTTGTTCAAACCTTCAGGAGACTCAGGTGGTACATGTGCTTGAGCTTACCAGCCTGCATTCAAACAGCATATGATGGAGAACATGCATGAGATAACAACTGAGTAATTTTTTAAAAGAACAAAACAATTCCACTGTCCATGACGTGCCAAGACATAGATTTCCCAGACTCGGGTATCTTAAAGCTATTTCTTTTTTAAAAGATGAGAAAAACAGTCTTGATATCATCCTTCGAGAACAGACTGTGAAAAATATATGTGCTGACACTTCAAGGAAATTCTGTGATGTATACCATGCTTTTCCAACTGACTTTGGTTCAAATGCTCCAGGGCAACGGAATGAAACATGCACAGGCAATAAGCCTAGGAGGAATATTGCAACTGGCACATCTGATTCTCTTCTCTTCCCTTGGCTTTTATGCGGATTGTCTGCAAAACATCTACATGACTTATTAATGAAACGAACTGTATTAATGTATTGCTGAAACCAGTAATGCTGTTAACCACATTTGTCAGCATGAATTAAAGTCCGTTCAGCAAATTGCACCATGATGGTACAAATGCCTGTTGACTTGCTTGATGCCTAGCTACTTGGTCTTACAAAGGATACTAATAAAGGAAAGTGTTTCTTTAGCAACAGTCCAGGGAGGCTTTCCTTCATCGAAGCCTGTGTTTTGTCATTCCCTGCTATTTTTGCAAGTCATTCATATTGATAAGATTGCAAATTTAGATTTTTTTAATACTAAAATGTAGTCACAAAATGTAACAGGGTGATTCAGATGTGGATCTAGTTCAACTGTTATTTTTTTTTAAATTAGATTTCACATTTATTGTGCCCCTTCCTACACTTATTTACAGCTAGATGAATTCTATTTGTGTCTTGCAGATATTTCCACTCAGAGCCTATCAAGGACCTACTTACTACTTTCCACTTTCAGTATGTGACACGTCCAGAGCAAAATACTCAGCACCTATTCATACTAACAAACCTGTTAGCAAACAAGCAATATGCTTGAGACTGGACTATGCTAGGAATATGTTTTTTGAGACTGCAATGGCATCTACTTTACAGAGAACAATGACAGATTATTAGGGTTAAACACCTCTGGAAAATTACTTTTCCTAATTCCTTCTTGTAAGAATCCCAATCTTCTTTCATTTCTGAGAGGCTATCATAACAGTAAGGTAACCGAGTCAATAACGCACCATCTGCTTCCTCTGGGCAGAGTTCACAGGGATCTCCCCATCCCTGTCCCTTTAAGGCGCAGCAACACTCTTGTTTGGAGTGGTTTCGGGACTTCGGCACAGAACATTTTCCATCTTCAAATTTGGTAAAGCAGTAACTCACTCTCAGATCTGCGTAGAGAAACACTTGTTATGAGCCATTAGGGTGACTTTGGCACAGTTTTCACTCAGAGGTGTTAATTGCAAAATTACAGGAGACCCCCCCAACAAAACACCCAACTTCCATCTGAGTCTATCAAGAAGGACCATTATTGTCTCTGACTGGGGAAGATCTGAAGAGGGAGGAGAGCTCCCTACCCTACTAAAGGAAAGTTACGGGATAGAGTGTCCTATTTCAGTCATGGAAAAGGAGGGGTTTTTCTCTTTTGTCCAGCAGAGATGCAAGTGTTGTACTCTCCTCGTATCCTCGCTCCTCTTTGTAAAAACTTAATATTGGCTGAATTTATTTATATTCCATTATCAGTAAGAATCAAGAGATTTTTATCAACTTGTGATGATAATACTGTGTAGTGTTAAAATGAGAGGCAATTTTCAGTAGTGCTTTCCTTCCTCATTCTTCCCTGAGGTACACACAAACAAAGAAAACTAGCCCAGTGGCACTACATTTTACTCCCTTACACTGGGTAACCAGGACACTGGAGCAGAGCTGAGATCACAAACCACAAGCATCCAGCAGGCAGAGAGCTGGCAGCTCCCTGCGCTGGCATGGGGACAGCAACAGGGCAGTTGTGGAAGCAGCTGCTCATCCAGTTTTCCGGCTACAGCATCAATGCTGGGCAATCTCCAGATTTTACAGAAGTTCTAGGTAATGGGAAGTTTTAAACGAAACTTTGTTTGGCCTGAGATACTTGAAAAAAAATGGTCTTCTCCAGGGGATGGGAAGAAGCCCACTTAAAAGTTCATACACAGAAGTGTGCATTTTCCTCTGACATTATGTGTGAAACAGTGGTCTGTTTTCATAAAGGAGAAGATTAGGCTGCGTTCTTTTTTTATGATTTTGGTTCTTGGGGGTTTTTTTGTGATTTTCTTCTTTACCTGAAGAGAACAACACCCTTAGACTGAAGAAACCTCATTTATACAGACTACAAAAGCACAGCTAAAACAGCCATGCTGCTTTCTTGAAGTTGAGTGAAGTAACTGTGCCAAACTGCATGGTGGTTTGGAGACTTGGATGAACGTTTACTGCAGGTTGGATTCATTTTTACCAAAACCACAGTTTCATTTAGCCCACTGTGAAGTGAAGAACTCACTATGGTGTCAACAAGCATCACCGTTCTCTGCCAAACATCACTACAGAGGTCCTTATAAAGGTCTTACTCATCAGTGGTTCCCACTGTGCACACTGTGTATAGGACATTTAACGATATATCTATTTAATAATTTCCAAAGACTTTAAAATAACTCACTCCTAATTTGCTGTGCTTGTTCTTTATCCACAAAATAAACTAACCTGTGGCTTTTCATTACTAGGTGTTCAGCTTTTAGCATCTGACCTCTGTCTTAGTGCCCATGTGTAGGCTCTGAACAGTGTATGCGGTAATCTAGAAGCCAAAAGACACTTTAGACTTTTCTAAGCAGATGGGTGCTTATTGTTCACACAACACTGTTTGCAAATTTTTTCCATCGATCTTTTTTCTACCTGCACATTTGTGGAGAGGAATAGCATATAACAAGTGTTATGGTGAATTTGATAAGTGCTAGCAACAGCCTTATTCCTAGAAATGCTGCCTTTAGCAGTGCATTGCAGCAGTCTCCTGCCTGTGTTCATGCTCCATCTCCATGTCAGACACGTCATAGCCTATACAGAGTCCAGGTAGCCTCAATATTTCTTTCAGGAGTGCAAGAAAGGGCTGCAGGACAACACAATTTCCTCACTTAACCTGGTACATTTAACATTATCTTCACCCCTTTTATTGCAATGTTCTCTCTAATGACAAACAGATGTTAGAGCAAGACGGAACCTGGCCCCAGCTACAGAATTATCATGTTTTCCTTGTGAAAAACAGTTTGAGTCCAGAGTCTCCTTGTTATATTAGAAACAGCCAGCTAATAAGGCTTTTATAAAACAGCAAACAAATTTTGAAATGCCAGAAAATAGGAATGAACTTACCTTGGCATCGCCTTCCCGTGGAAGACAACACAAAGCCTTCTGGACACAGACATTTGAAACTGCCTGGAGTGTTGCTGCACGTGCCCAGGGCACAAATTTCTGGCTGTTCCACACACTCATCAATGTCTGTAGGAAAAGTAATTAAAGAGATAATAAAAATGTCTACACTGGCAGCTGTACTACATAAAACGTAAACTTACATCATCACTGATATCTAACAGATTTGAAAAACAAAAAGGTCAAACAAAAAGGAACAGACAGAAAGAGGAACAAGAAATCCAGGTGCAAAATCTAGGGTTAGTTTTCAAATCCTCATGCAACGGGCAAACCTCAGCAATGTACCATCCACCAAACAGCCGGGGATTAGATTTTTCTTGGGATCAGATCAGGTAGTTCTGGTTCAAAGAAAAGTTGGTGAGACTTTTTCTGGGAAGTGAGTGACTACAGTTCAGAACTGTACACTGCCACAAAAGACTAAACATTACTCATGTTTAGATGCAGAGGGAAGTGGTAACAACTGTGAATAGCTAGGAAAGGTACAGAAGGATTGTTCCATACATACCTTCACATTTGTCATTCTGCAGGACATATCCAGGAGGACAGATACATCTGAATGACCCATCCAAGTTCTGACATGTGCCTGGTGAGCATTTTCCAGGCTCCAGCGCACATTCGTTGACATCTAAAAGAAAAGAAAGACAATTTATTTGAGATAATTGCTGTTATCTTAATTAATCTGTGGTTGAGGCTGCTTTAATTTTGATTCCATCAAACTGATGGTGGAACTTTACAGGAGCAGGAGAAGAGTCCTCTTCTCCTCATGTTGTTGTTTTCTTATGCTAGGTACAATGATGACAGTGTGACAGTTCTCTACGACTTCTACTGTTTTACTAGGAGTATCTCCTCAAAGTTTGCTGCACTTTTTTTCTACCCTAAATGAAAGCACTCACCAACACAAGTCCTTCCATCCAGAGCAACCTCATAGCCATCATTGCAAAGACACTGGAAGGACCCGATCGTGTTCACACACTGACCGTTCCTGCAGAGCATTCCATTTCCACTTGCACACTCGTCCACATCTAAGAACAATAACATTGAAAGATATAAAAGAAATGCCTGCAACAAGCGAAATTGGGTAGGTGAGATTTCTGTTTCCACTACATCAGCACCATCACTGATAATACATAAATAATAGCCTGTTTCAAAACCAAGTGAGGGGAAAATACCACTATTGGTCTATCTTGTAAAACTGTCAAAGCAAGAGTTAAAATAGGAATGGCATATCACATGTAAATATTTAAGTGGCTATTGAAAAGTGAGGAGTGCATAATCAAAGAGGCCTTTTCAGACTGAAGAAATCAGGTTTTGTCTTTAATCATGCAGACCATGCAATCCTAACTCAATAGAGAAGACAGTACTAATGGTACTTTCATTAGAAGTAGAAAGTCTTAGAAACAAGCAACTGGTCTCAGCACTCCTTACCTATGCAGTCATTGTTGTGTGAGAGGATGAACCCCAAATTGCAGCGGCAGTTGAAAGAGCCAATGGTGTTTCTGCAGGTTCCATTGCCACAGGCATCTCTCTCACACTCATTAATATCTACAAAGGAGTAAAAACAAGCAGCAAGAATTTTAATCACTGATGGGGAAAGGAAAACCTGTAGCTATCCCACAGGCAAGAGAAATAATGCACGGCCAACAGAGTGAATAGAAGGGAAAAAGATTGTCGTATCTCCCCAAAAGATTTTACATAGGTTTATACACTTGATATTAACATCTACAAAAATAATTAAGGGTCCAACAATCATTTATCTTACTGTGGCTCCTATCTCACCCTTCCCAAAGGAAGTCTAAGCCATCTTTAATCATAAACATTCTGAAATGTCCTCATCTTGCTCAGACAACAGACACTACACTACCAGCTATGAACGAGTTAAATACAGAATTTCCTTCTTTATGAAGATGACTCTGTTTCTGAAAAGGGCACTTTTCTGGCAAGAAATCTACTCTTCGCTTACTCTGTTAACAAGTAGGCTGTATACAATTGCTGCATTGCAATATTCATCTATTAAACTTCTTGCCTAAAGGAATAAATGAGACAAGATGCTTCAGAAAATTCTAAGAAGAATGGAACATTTTCTTGAAAAATGAAAGCATTAGCAGTTCATCAGACAGGATATATATTTTTAAAGTCCACTCTACTGTAATGAGAGGTTCTTCATTCATTATCAGCTTCCTATCATCTCTAATTGCCAGCTATGTTGTTTTTGCATCTTCGCCTGGTGGTAAATGGCTCACAATCTCAGTTCTTGTAATGCAACTCCTCATGACAGAGAGGATAGACTTAATAACTATCTTAATGGAAGCGTAAGTACAACTTAATTTGATATACTTGCCTATACACATTGTTCTGTCATCATTGGTCTTGAATCCATTGTGACAAATGCAGTAGAAACTTCCAACAGTGTCAATACACTGCCCATGGCTGCAGATATTGGGAATTTCTTGACATTCATTCCGATCTGAAAACAATGAAGCAGATTGAAAGTTAAGGCCTCTAAACTACAGGGCTGGAAAGATCTATTAGCAGCAACCAGTTAAAATCGAGTGCGTGGCCCTAATTTAAAATAGTACTTTTCATTTATTAATGTCAAAAGCGTAATTAAGTGAATCTCAGAAAAGGGGCTATTTGCTTGTAAATTATCTTTTCCAACGTTTGTGAGGCTGAAGAAAGTTTAGTGTAAAAATTATATTTACCAAACACGAATTCTTGCTGTAGGAAAAGCATATTGCCATGGCTTTGAAAAGTAGAATTAATGACATGAAATTGTATGGGGAGATCTCCGAGTGCTCTCCATTGACTGCAGCAGATACGAAAGCCACGTATAAACCACAGCTTACATCCTTCTCATGAAAGCAACTACTTGCTCACAGCTACGTTTAATTATAGCACAAACTACCTGATTAACTCACAGAAATCACACAAAACAGAAAGGGGGATGAATCTCACACTTTTCTCACTAAGCTTACAGAGAGATAAAATGCACTGTAGATTTATCTACTCATTGTGCAGAGTTAAAATGAGTGCATGTATATGTATGTGTTGTAGCATCCAGGCCTCATGCAATGTGATGATCCCATAAACCAGACAAAGCTCAAATAGCAAGAATTACTGCTATATGGAGTCAGAAAATATTTTGCCAACAGCAGCAAACACTCAACTGCGTAATTGTGCAGAGAGAGATGGGGAGAGCTATCCTGCCAGCATGTGACATGCTGCCTTACAAGAGCAGGGCATCTGTAACACTAGTTCAACAGCTGACTGCTTCCTGCTCCTCGTTACGAATGCTTTCAGGCACAATCTAGGATTCTGTCAATAGTAAATGAAACAAAATGTTAAAGAACAAAATGTTTGCTCTCCAGCACATTTTCTCCACGAACAATCAGAAACATGAATCAAATGAGGTCTTTCTGTGGACCTCATGAGTTGGTTTGATTCAGTGTGCTTCCTGGCATTTTGTCTGCTGCAGGTCCAAAATATGAGAACTGAAGTGCTGCCATAAGCTTGTATTAAAATTGATTAGATTTTAGTGTTCAGTGATTTTCTTTTATATGCAATCTAAGCAAAGCAGATGCAGTTTCTTACCAAAGCATCCCCAGTTCATTGCAAAACTAAGAGTCAAGTTGTTCCTAACTGCAAAGAACTTTATGTACCAAATCTTGCTTTCCTGCCTCTACTCTACACTCTGCTTGGCACATGGACAACCCTGATAGCCCCCACCCCCAGGATTACTGTACATCAACTGGGGCCACTACTGACTTTGGACAAGTGTTTACTGAGGACCAAGCTCTCCCAATGCTATTAATGATACTGCTGCTAATTAGAGTCTAAAGGAGGCAGAAAGGAAACCAATGCTGGATAACATGCTGTCTTAAGAATCTTTGCAGCTCAGGAGAATAGAGACGAAACAAAAACAATTACTCTCTTCGGTGCTCTGTGGGCAAATGAATAATGAATTAAAGCCCCAGGGAAAAGTCACTTCTTTTGGGCTAAACAGAGAATATTGTAACTTTTTAAGAACTGGGAGGCAGAATTTTCTTAAGTGCCAAAAATGAGTTTATATGAAAAATTATTCATTATACCACAATAGATAGCACCAGAAGAATGCTATTTTGATAGTAACATAAATGCAGTACTCATAGTACTAGTGGCTGTGATACATCAGTTTTGATTTAATACTATATACACTACTGGGGTGTGATGGTTTTCCATGCAGTAGCATGACTGATCCAGTACTGCAAGGTGTTTAGCACTCTTTGCTCTCAGCAAAGTGATTGGGAATTTCCTTCCTTTGCTGGATCAAGTACTTTATCAACCACTTTTATTTTGACTCTAATTGTAACTTTATTTTCACTAAATATAAAATAAGAGCAAAATACAGGGAAGTATTACTGTTTGTGCCAATTCACGTTTGGTATTGTAACCCATATCAGAACCTTTCCCAGCTCTTCCTGTACTGCTGTAACGAACCCGTAACAACAACAATTACATTAGGAACATATTGAATATTTACATGTGCCACTGCATAGCTTAACAAAACAAAGTTTTAGTTCTCACACTAGTGTTCTGGTTGCCCCTACACCCTTTTCCCTCAAGGGTCACATGAAACAATGAAAAACTGCACTGCAGGGAAAAGTACACTTCCTAAAACTCAAGTACTCAAAAGCAAAAACCCAAGGAAAATGTTACCAGTTTCCGTTGTAATTATTATTTTGTTCAGAAATGTATATAATATTTATAGCTGCTTGGCCCACAGCAGTCTTTAAAACCTTTGCAATTCTTCAAGTAATCAAGATAACATGAATGCCTCTCTGGACTGTGATATAAGAAAAAGCAGATAGATTAGAGAACTGCAGTCCCACTCAGTGAATATTAAAAAATAATGCCCAGGTGCCTGTTTAAATCCACATAAAAGTTAGGAAGTTTAACAATAAGCTTTTTAAGTTACTTATTGCATATGGTCTGGCAGATAAGTCCACCTTATCAGCAGAGACTCCAGCAAGCAGTGAGTTATTTGTAAAAATACAAGTGGCAAATAAATTGCTAAAACACAACTAGCAAATTATAATGAAAATCAAAGAATTTATGCAGAGGAAGGTCCCCCTCAGGACTGCAACTGAATTTTTAGTGTCAGAAAATAGTTAGTCAAAAGGTAGTGAATCAATTGCCTTCCCTCCCTAGACATAACATGGGCTAAAGAAAAATGCTTGCAGTTGGTGGGATAAAGTGGAAGACAAACACCTACTCAGGTGATTAACTCTCATTTATGCCTCTGTGGGATGGGCCCATTAGTCTTCTGGGAACTACCAGAATGTTTATGGGATTCTCTAAAAGGCTTTAACAGAAGAATTCTTGGAGCCCAGATCATGTCCTGGTATACCATCTTTCTGAAGAGGAGATAGGCTTTTTTAGACTTCTTTTAAAATCTACTACTTTTCGCAGACCCTCACACAAACAAGTCAAAAGTACTCACCAGTGCAGCGGCCAGTTGATGTGAACCTGTAGCCAGGTTTACAGTCACAACGGTAGCTACCAGCTGTATTGACACATTCTGCATTTTGCTGACACACTGGTCCATTTTGGCATTCATCAATATCTGTCAATACAAAAAGGGAATTTGATTGTTATGGTAAGCTGTCACTAAAAAGACATCAAAACCACTTTGTTTTTAGTGTAAAGAGGATTACCTTACCTAAATATAGGAATTTCTTTCTAATTCTGAAAAATATATTGATGAAAGCAGGTATTTGGTCACATTTAGGTATCTCCCTGAAATGCCAAACCCACATGCTCCATTTGTAAAATTCATTCCTATCTAGAGAATTTATGTAATGGTTTTCTGAAGGTGTTGGAGGGCCCATGAAAGGCCTGTTGTAACACTGCACTTGGGTGGATTTCAGTCTTAAGACTGCAATCAGAACAAGCAAGCTGCTATGTCTGCACAGATGTCCACTGGTCCTGTGAGGATCCCTCCACTACGAGGATCTCCCTTGATCATAACAAAGCATCAAGATCCTTGTTGGATATTAGTAGCTTTCAACGTAAACAACGCCACAAAATTCTAGACAAAGAATTTTGACCAATTTTCCTTACTTAAGCTGCTGCAAAAAGATAACTTTATTTCTGTAGAAATGTAACTGTGTTTCAGTTAGAAGCAGCTTACAGAAGATGCTTTTACCCAAAGGTCTCAATGCTTTGCTTGTAGCACCCATGTTGTCAGCAGTCATAACCCACACCAGAGAACGACAGAAATTCATACTGGTGTCTTCAGTTTCTCCATTAAACTGACTAATACAATGTTAGGAAACATTTAAATTGGAAAAAAATTATCATGTGTTTATATTATTTACAGAAATCTCTGTTCCATTAGAAAAAAAATCTTGGAATTAAAAAACCTTGCTCTAACTGTGATCTGACTCAAGACTAGTACTCTTTTCTTGTCTTTACTGTCAAATGTGAAAGGCAATGCTTCTTCCCCATGACTGCTGACTCATGCTCCTTCAAGGCCTTAGATGTCTGATGGAAAATCTGGTATTTTCTATGCAAAATAATTCAAAATGTCTGAATTATCATAGACTTATTACACCAATGCCAATATTTTCCCCTCATTAAGGATGACTTGCAAGTATATCAGATTTGCCAGTGTCTGAATTGTCAGCTCATGAAATCTCTGAATAAGATCAGTACTCTACCTTCGCAGATCAGAAGCTTGTCATTGTAGAAGAAACCCACGGGACACTCACATCGGAAGCTGCCAACCATATTTATACAGATCCCATTTTCACACACTCCAGGAATCTCTCTGCATTCATCAATATCTGCAAGAAATTGTTTTAAATACCTGCAAACAGCACTTCACAAAATCTTCTGCTACATAATATGTCCTTATGCATTTATCCTTAAGAGAATTATCAAATGTATAATGCCAGCATCAGAATGTTCCCAACTGCAATAGACAATGAGTCATTCCAAATTGTGGAAATGTAGATATTTCCTATTTCCTCAGGTTCTGATTGTTCACTGTAGCGAAGATATATCCCGCCACATAGGAATGTAGAGGGTAGCACATGTCCTTCCTCATGTCTCCCACCCACAGCCCTGATGAACTCATCTTCCTGAGCGTTATAGTGGAGTTACTGGGAAGAGTCAAACAGAGAGAATGTAACCGTCTTTGGTTTAATATAGGAGAGCATGACTGAATGCAAACACTTGTCAGAATTAGTTTTGTACTGTTTTACCCTTGTTAATCTGAAAAGACTTTCATGTTTTTATGTAACAGTTTGAAAGTGCCAATGCCAGGTAACATCTGAAGTGCTGCAAACATGCTACTAGATTGATTAAGCCAGGCAGCCAGGGTTTGCCAATGCTCTACATACACCTGGGTTAAGTAACTGATTTTGGCAGAAAAAACCCCAGCTGCTACTATAGAACTACTTTTGTCTTTGAAACAACCATCTGAAGTAAATATATAGAACTTTAATCTAAACAGAAGAGTAACATCATGTAAGGACTGTAACCAAATATTACAGGGTACACAGAGCACTGTCCCTGCAGAGTGGGCGCTACCTTGTTCCCATGCCCTGGGCCTGCAGATGTAATGGACATAAGCAACTCACGTGCAAAAGCAGCAGGTTGAGTTCTACAACCTAGTGAGACCTGCCAAGATCCCAAAGCAGCAGGGAGAGCCTGCGATTCGCACCGTGTAAAGCTGTGTGTGCATGTGTCTCACCACAGTGTTGCATGCGCTGGGATGTACTGGTGGCCTCTGTGGGATGGCCCTTCTGTTTCAGTTGGCTCCTGAATGTGCACTGCTGTATGATGTGGCAGGGCAGACAGAACAGACTGCAACACTCCTGGCATGCACGTCAACTGCTACAGATGCAGTTTTTACCTATACATGTTAGCATGATCCAAGGTCCCCCTGCTGATGCTGATGAATGGCCCAGTTAGCTTGAGTAGACTTAGCAACAATTTGGGCTAATGCTCATAGCTAGAAAGGGGAACTTTGCTTCTAAGAAATGACCTGGTAAATAATAAATACCACACATTTCTGTAACTTCTTTAAAAATTACATTCCCCATTTAACTAGAAATATTTCCATCTAACTAGCTCAACACTGCATCACAACAACAGCTTAAAGCTAAAGCACCTGATTACTGCCTATATGCTGCCTCTATTCATTACAGGGCACATTATCTGCTTCTTATTTGCATTTTTGTGTGAATAAAAACAAAAGGGAGTCCCATTAGGGATTTACTCAACTCCTTGTCTTAGAATTCCTCATTCTTTCCCTCTTTTTGTTTTGCAATTTGTTACTCACGATTCAAATGTTACACACAATAACATATGTGAGAAATATTCCAGCTGAGCAGAAAAAAGGATTTTTGTGTCAAACCAATACACAGGGGGACTGATGTGAAATGTCAGATTAAATCTCTGCTTTATTTTGAAGGAAGGACTCCTAATTTCTCTCAGACCAAATGCTGGTTGGCCTTACTCCCAGACCTCTTACTCTCAGTATCTGTGCCCTGCTCATGTAGGCTTGATTACAGTTTCTTTGGAGCTTTATGTTGCCTTGATTACCAGCAGCAATTATCATTGCTGCCAGCTAGGAGGAGCTAGGCAGAAAGTTTGCAGGCTCAGACTTAAACAGAGGGTTGAACTCCATCACAGTTTAGTCATTATTCCTCCCATGAAAAAAGTAACTGGGAAAACAAACCTCTCCTCTTACCTGGGCAGAGGTAGCATGGAATTTAGCTCAAAACAGAAATGACAACTCACCAACTGGTAATCCTGTATAAATGTCAATAAAGAAGCCAGGCCTTTGACTTCCACAGAGTGTGGAGAATTCATCTGCAACAGAAAAACAAAGCACCTATTATAGTATTTGGAATTAATCAACAGTCAAAAATTCATTACATCCTTTGCCCAAGAAAATTCCTCTACTCTTTCAGCACCTGCAGGGCACACAGAGGTATGCAGACTCCTCCCCAAGGCTCACCATGTGATATGATTAGTATGCACTTGGGTTCTCATTCAAAGCCCATTGAAATTAGCAAATAAAAAGATGTAGAGGGCTTAGGATCACATGCCGATTTTGTTTCGCATCTGCTTATCTCTGTGCATTACAGCTTTTGCATACAAGTCCAGATCTGACTTTTAAAACCCTGAACTGTAAGTTGGAAGTTATTCAAGTAAGTGTCTAGAAAGCTTGTTCTTGAAGCAAACTACCTCGAACCAGAGTGGGATGTCCTGAGCTCCACTCTGCAGAGTCTTACCCAGTGTGGAGAAGTCCTGTATGCCCATACAATTAGCCCAGAAACAACTACATCTTACACTTAGCTGCTTGACAAAGATCATTCTCAGAGGAGACCAAGGTACCTCTGTAAACCCATGGCTACCACAAAGCCCCTTCAGCAGTCCAGGCACAGCACAGCAGACACCATATTTGTTGGAGCAATGCCAGTGAAACCTTGGTCAGTGCCTCAACACTGGATCAACAAGCATTTGCAAAGAAACAGATTAACCAATGTAGAGTACGAAGTCGCCCAGACAGAGAAACTGGCACAAAGGAGGCATGGCCCAGCAGTATGAACACAAACCACTCCACACGTGCCGTCATCGTGACTAGGGCTGATCACCTCCAGGCCAAAAAAATTAATCCCTTCATTTTAGACACACAAGAGCAGACGACATAGCATCTCTAACAATGTTACACCCACTAATAATAATTATGATGTTACCAAGGATTTCAAACAGCTTTGCAATGCAAAAACATACCAGTGCTCGGGATAGGACACTGTTCACAAGGCTTATTCCATGCACGCCCAATGTTGTAGGAACAGCAGCACATTTTCTTGGTCATATTAAAGAGCAGCTCACCATCACAGGTTTGATTGTCAGCATAGTAATTTCTGTAACACAAACTTCTTCTCATATCTGTGAAAATGAAAAACCCAGGCCAATGCATTAACAACTCTTATGGAAGACGATCTTCCTGAAGGATTTAGGAGATATCTCCTTCAAATATGTACTTTTTTAGACCCCTGTCAAGTAGATGCTGTCATCTGCCTGTCCCTAAAAGATGACTCTAAAAGTATGAAAAAGTGTTTGCAATACAAATATTCAAAAGAAAACAACATGGCTGTAACACTGATCAGACTCATCAAAGGATTCAAGATTGGCCTTTTGCCCAACACTGAAAAACATGAACTAGTTTATGGTTCCCCCTAAGAACTGTACACAGATTGTGACTTCATTTTGTGAAGTCTGAGTAATTTAAGTAATGTTTCACATGTAGAAGCTTTTAAAACTGAAGTAAATCTTGGAAGGGATGAACACAGAAATATCAAATTAAAGGAGAAATTATGATGAGAGACTGAAAGATCTGTATTAAAAGTGATCTGCCTTGCTTTATTTAATAAAATTAATGAAAGAAGCTTGATCTTTCATTTAGTTAATTCTTGTATGACTGAATTCAGAGAAATAGTTCTGATTTGTGCCTGGTAAAGCCCTGACCCAAAGCACTAAGATAAAGCTTTAAAAAAATCACAACCCATACCCATGCAGTTGTTTCCTCCATTGACTTGCATGTAATCAGGAGGACAGATGCAGGTGTAGTTCCCAACAGTATTGTAACATGTGCCAGGTCCACAAATGCCAGGTGTATCACACTCATTCACATCTAGAAGAGAAGAAAAAGGCAGTAAGTGGCCACAGAAGCTTTCTCATTGTGCTGCTGAGAATGAATATGTCTCAGCAATGCCTGAGGTAGGAAGGTACCGGTGGAGAAGAGCTGAAGGAGCTCTGAGAGAGGTCATGGTGGAGCAAAGCCCACACAGAGAAGGAAGTGGTGGCACAGGTGGCCATGGAAAGCCTGGCTATGATGTGAAGATGGGAACTCTGGTATGTCTAGGCAGCTCAGAGACAGCAACTTGGTTTTTGCACAAAAATAGTATTTGAGGATCTCATGCATTCTGGATTCCCAGATCTCGACAAGAACCAAAGCTGTTCCCTGTGGAGTGCCCACCTCAATAAGTAATGATGCTAAAACAGACTGGTTGGACAGTTCAGGTCTGTTTGAGTGGGGAAAGTGAGCAACCTTCCTAACACAAGATGTCATGTTTATTTCATCGAGAGACTTTAACCTTTGTTTAAACAACCCCAACCAAACCCAAACACAACACCACCCCCAAAACACCTCCATTTCTAGAAGTTCAAAAGTATTTCACTAGCCTTACCATTTTGAAGTATCTTTGACACACCACTACGGAAAAATATAAAGGTAGATTTCCTCTTTAACATTTGTTGAGCTACATAAGCACAATATGGATGAAGTACTTTGGTTCAGCCTTAATTTAGGACCTGAATCTTCTGTATTTCTGCAGTGTTTGGCACATCATATTATTAACAGTCTGGAAGGCTGAAGACAGCCTGGACAATGGGAAATTTAAGGACTTGATGGGTTGCTCAAAGTTTTATATCCAGTACAACGTGACAGCTGCGTGTAATGTGATGAACATGTACTACTGACTGCGTTAGGGGAAAAAGTATTTTGCAGTACAACCAGTATTTTCAACTGGACATTGAGATCAGCAGGAGAGAAAATAAGCAGTGCAAAAAAAGCATGGACACACTGTAACCAGCCCAGCAGACTCATGGGGCAAGCTTGCTCTTTATCTGACTGCTTATTCATTATCCATTACAAAATAGCTATTTTTTATAGCTGGTTAGTAGATTATGTTTTACTTAAAGAAAAAATGTTGGGTTTTCTGGTTTTGATCAAAATCTGATCACTCTAAACAAAAATTTGCGTATATTTCAACATGGTCAAGAAGGAATTTTCTCTCTCAGTGCAAGACTTCAGCTTGTTCCAATTTTCCCACCCTGAAGATTTACACTGCTTGATCTGGTTATGTTCCTTTTCAAGGACAGAGTAATTCTTCTGCATATTGATCTGTCATCATTTTCTAAGAATAAATGCAGAGGACTAGTTAAGTGAAGGCTACGTACCATCACACACTCGAGTCTCTTCATTCAAGTAGTACCCTGATGGACACTGACACTGGAAGCTACCAAATGTATTAATACATTTTCCTCCTTGGCAAAGTCCAGGCAGTTCTTGACATTCATCAATATCTGTTCAAACAAAACCACAAACATTTCATTCATGCTCTCCCATGAAAAACAACACTCGCTGAAGAGTTTCATAATTTTAGACATGTCAATATAGGAAAATGTAAACATTACCTTCTAATATAACTGTAATAGGGTTTGGTCGGAATCCTTCCCCTCCAGGGCAAAGAACCTTATATTCAGCTGAAAACAAGATAGATTTATGAACCTAAAATAGTACAAATGTCTTCAGCACAATTATCAGATATTACAGGTAATTTAAATATAAAGTAACAAAGTGACCAGATATAAACATTAGGTTTTACTCTGTAGCATCAACTGCTATTCCATTTCATAATGTAGTTTTTTGTGTAACAGCAAACTTGCTCAGAAATTATAACAGAATTATTCTGAGTAAATGATCTTTTTGAGAGACTAGTAAAGTTTTTGGTTAAGACTGGTGGAAACCTGTCCCCTTCATGTACACCATACATGATTACACCAGTATTTGAGTTACCTGGCTAAATTATAAAAAAAAAATCCAACAAACACATTGTATTGTTGTGCTTAACTCAGGAAAGCTGACTTACTTGTGTTCACAAGTGGGCAATGTTCACAGGGAACTCCCCAAGCTTTGCCCAGGGAGCAGCAACAGGAGGCCTTGGAAACACCCACTCCAATCTCATTGCTGCAGAAGGTGCCACCGTTATCTCCACGAGTTTTAATGTCCAGGTAACAGTTGCCAGATCGTGTATCTATTCAGAATGCACATAATGACAAATACATCTTATGAGAGAGGAAAACAACACATCATCTCAGGATGAGGAATGTCTTGTAGACAGCTAAAGAAAGTGACTTGAGTTGTCCAGGAGGGCCCAGCTTTTCCTTCATAGGTAGGACAGTGGTGCCCCATTCCTTGGCTTTGCTGGACTTCTCACAAAGTAGAGAATTTATTCAGCATGACCAAGGGCAGTTCAGCCAGGCCTTTTCTCATTTTGATTCACATCTTCACCTGCATTTGTACATCCTTCCAGTTCCAGAAAGCCACTGCTTTCTCCTCTCCTTGAGGTTAACAAGCACGAAAGCATCTACTAAATGTTAGGAATTTCAAATACATTTGAATATGAGGAGCATCCCTATGTCCCTTTAAACAAACAAATGCCAAAAAATATCAGAGGATTACGAAGCAGTTGGAGCCTGATACAAGAGCATTTCCATCAGACATGAAACTGCACCTAGCCAAGCTGTGGTGAATGCTCCAAGAGCATGGGTGGCTTTATGTCGCAACTTCATTTGCCTGCCATCTTGGGGCCAGCTGGATGGTGGTTTAAGCTTGTTGAAATTTAAAATCATCTCATGCCTGCTGTAAATTGTGGACAGCTGTAACAAGGCCCAAGGGGTTGGTTCTGGCAGCTGGGCACTGCTGGCATGCTACATCACTCTGGACATACTCCAGCTGCACTATTACAACTTCTAAGCCAGGGGCAGTGGGGTGGGAGTTGGAGAGCCCATTCCAGCCCTCTTTCATGACCTGGGACTTTACTCCTAAGCAGTAAGTCTTGCAGCCCCTCTGTGCAATTTCACCTGTAAATAACATAAGGAGTGGTCCCTTACCAACACATCCAACTCTGGTGGGATTCAGCTCAAAATCAGGAGGGCACTCACAAGTGTAACTACCAGCTGTATTAACACACGTGCCACTAATGCAGGTTGTGGGATCTGCACATTCATTAACATCTGCAAGAAAAAACAGCACGTGGTAAGCAAATACCCAAGGACAGCACAAACCATCAATATACTGGGTATCATATGGTGACCATCACAAATCCACTAGTTATGAGACACTGATCTCCAGAAAGCTCTAAAAAATACACACACATTTTAGAAGAACAGTAGGCTGAGATGAATTTATCATTTCATGGGAGGAAAAAAAAAAATAATTCTTTTTTCTGGAAAACCAATCTATGAACTAAAATTCACATAAAATACTAAAAAAAATACTTACGGGAAAAACACATGACAAGGTTATAGCTTACCATCCAGTACTGTGAACTGAAACTACAAGGCACAACACATCTCCATCTGGGAGATGTGGACAGACAGAGATGTTATCTCTGCTCTGGTTTTCCCCTTCTTCTCTTAAGCCAATAGGATATCAGAGGTTGACAAAGAAATGGAAAGAGGAGTGTAGAAAACACAAGAAGGAGAATCCTGCGTTATACAGTAGGGAAGTCTATATCTTTCTATATCCAGTCTGATTTGTATAGCTTTTAAAAAAGAATTTCCTAAGTTGCTGACCATGATACTAACAGAAAATTAAAAAGCATGTTGTTCAAAATTATCTTTACCTGTGCAGTTACCACCACTTCTGTCCAACTCGTAGCCCACTTCACACTCGCATCGGAAAAGTCCAGGCAGGTTATGACAAGTACCGTAGACACAGATGTTAGGAAGTGAGCACTCATCAATATCTGATAGAGGAACAGGAGGGGAAAAATATGAGGTTTCCTTATCTTTTTAAGATATAGACAGAGAACCGCAAAAAGGTTCAGAAAACATGGATCTGAAAGCCAACTGCTTCCCCACAACATGTAAGACCAGAAAAAATAACACGCAAGATTTAAGTTTGGAGCCTAAGGAACCTAATCCATAACCTTTTTTGGGGCAAAAGGCTCTTTCCAGTGCCTCTGGAATCATGCCAGAAACAATCTGAGCTTATTAGTGGGCTAATCTGACAAGTAGCAAAATTAAACATGGCAGGAGATATGCTTTAAAAAATGAAGTTTATTCTAAATCAGCAGTCATCTGCAGAAAGATGGACATCAGCAAAGGAAAAGCTTGTGCCCAAAGGTGAACCTGATGCTCATCTTCAGGTTTCTGCATTTCACAGATCTCGAGTTTGGCAAGCAGAGCTCATTTTTGTGCCTTTTGTCCAAATCACTGCATCTGATTCAGTATTTACTGAATGCTGTATGCACCACACAAAGAACAACCCATTTGATACAATAAAAAAAGTGTGTGTTTACAAAGAACCTTAAAATACTGCATTTAGTTTACACATCTGAGACATCAAGGAAAGTCTGTTTTAGCAACAGGAGCTAGGCTCCATATAACCTATTTAAAGTTAGCTAAAAGGTTTGAAAGTAAATTGTTTCATGAAACGTTATGAAACCTAGTATTGTTTTAGTTTACACAAAAAATCACTTTCATAAATTATTTCTCTTGGTAGATTACTAAAAAAATATACAGAACACTTTTCAGGGGAAAAAATCCTATTTATAGTGATGTACTTATGAACTCCATCAAATACCAGTTACTATGAGTTATTACTATGTCAGATGATATGGCTGCTTCTCCCTGACTGACTTAAACTGATTAGCGTTATATCAACCAAGGATTACAAATGTTACATATATAGGATGTTACACATGTTGCAAATATAGGACCTTAATCACGTTGGTAACATGTTTATTATTTGATTTTTGTGAATCTTTGCATATGCAAAGCTCTTATGAACAAGTTGTAAACAGTTAACTGGCAACTGACTTTCAAAACCGAACAAATACTCATGGGATTTTTTTTTTTTTTTTTGGAGTGGTTGTACAGACTTTCTGCCAGGCTTCAAACTCTGATTCTGCACCTCACAGAAGCCCTCAAAGCATGTTCACTGTATTAGCTACCAAACCAGTGTTTTTCATCCTCATATACACCAAGGCAAAGTTGTTACTTTTTAACTGTTATGAATAAAATGAAGAACAGTGTACAAATGACCAGATGAAATGGCAGCTGACAGCACCATTTGGATCAGTAATCAGACCCACAAATAATATAAGATAGGCTCCAAAAAGCTATTCTTTCTATATACAATAGGTAGATGAACACCCAGAGGCCCATAATAAATGTATAAACTGAAAAAAACCAACTACTATTGACAATTTTCATGCAGTTCTCAGTACAACCACAACTGCAACCAATTGTAAAATTTTTCAAATGTAAAATACTACTAAGGCAGAGTTTGAGTGTTGTTTAAAGCTTACAGAGAATTACCTTCACATGCTTTCCCATCTGGACTTGGCAAAAATCCCATATCACATTCACAGCGATATCCTCCAGGGGCATTGAGGCACTGCCCATTTTCACAGAGATTCAAGTTTTCTGAGCATTCATCGAGGTCTGTAAAAGGAAGAGAAATTGCAGGTTTACAGTAAACATGGTTTTCTCACAAACATTTGTTTCACCTGAAGCACACAGTGTTCCAAGGATTTTAATTATTCTATTAGCTCTGAACACTTGCAGAAGAAACTGCAATCTAGTTATGTGCAGAGGCTATTACATGTATGCTTGGTATATTTCTGATGTTGAAAATACAGCTTCTAATCAAAAGGAAAATCAGAGAGAGGCACAGACTCCTAAAGTAGCTACAGTTAATAACAACTGGAGGCAGTACACAGGGTCAAATTTAGTCTCAGAACGAGCACGTGAATTTTATTATAGTTATTGTTTCTATTACAGTAAAGCCTAGAGGCAGCAATTGAAAAAAGAGGTTTACTGTGCAATGAGCAAACATATGGTAATAGGCGGTCTCCATGCCAAACATACAAAACACTGACAAAAAGTGGCACTGAGGTGAAAATAACTTGATCAAAATTAAACTGCAGGTTAACAGCTGATGAGAAAAACAGCCTCGCTACTGGAATAGGCTGCTCTTCAGATAGATTGTGGCCCTTACTCTCTAGCTGAAACTTTATACATGACAAAAACACCCTGTTGCAACAGAGTCTGGCTGGCAGTGTGAGCTTGTAAAAGTCCATGGCTGGCAAATCAAAGGTACTACCTACCAGGGTGAATGCTGCATGCTTTGGCAGAGAGCTTACAGAACGCTTGTATGCCCTAGTTTGAGCCCCAGCCACCTCTTGAATCCATGAACAATAAAGTATCCACATCAAAAAAAAGAAAGTTCTACTGAATGTAGAAACTCCATGAGCACTCCATTTGAAAGATGTGGTTTATAGACTCCTGGAAATCATCATATGGGAAATTAACAAAGAGCACTGGGTTATGAAGGCCACTAAGAAAGCTGAATCAGATTCTAGAGTAAATTATATAGAGAGAACTTAACAGAATCCCAGGGTCCATTTATAACTTGGAATCATTCAAACTCAGCCTTAAACCTGCTGAGCCAGATTCTGTCATAAAAAACCTGCTGTAGTTGATAGTGCACTGCTGATTTGCACCAGCTGAAAACCTGGCCCACCAGCCATCTATCACATGTCTTTATTCCAAATAATTCCACCAGTAACACTGATATCCTTAGTGTAGTAGCAGGGCTCCTGACTAAGCTTACATGAGCTAACCTGTTCTTCAAAGCAGAAGACTGAAGTGTGGGTGGGAAACATCTCTCTAGCAATGTTTTATAATCACATTTACAGTTTATAAAGTGAGGTTTCAGAAGCAGCTACTTCCATCACTCTAGATGTCAGCACTGCATCCTGACACCAGCTCTCAGGATGCTGCAGTAAAGAGGGCAGACAGCACACAGTCACTTGTGGAAAGAACAAACATTTTTAGGCAATTTTATGAAGTAATTTTAATGTGTGTGCCCTGTTATTTAAATATAAAGGTGGGTAGCCAGTGGATTGGTTTACTAACTAGCCAGATTATATGATCAAGCATTGTTTTAATAATTTTGCCACCCACTCCAACTAACAAGAAAAGCTCAATCAAGACTTGCATTTTATCAAGTGAAAAAAGTGACTGCTTTAGACTAGGTATAATACACAGTATTTATTTCAAGTTATGGCAACTTAGGTGAAGTAGAAGACAATGGAATAGGGACATGGACATATTAGAGAATAATTTCAAATGTTTAAAAGCTATTTTTGTGTATTGAATCATAAACTAACTTAGGTTGCAAGGGACCACTGGAGGTCATCCAATGCTTTCCTAAGAAAGCTCACCTGTACAAGTGAAGCCATCCCCAGTATAACCTTCTTTACACAGGCAGCGGTAAGAGCCCATTGTATTCTTGCAGTCAGCATGTGGGCTGCACATGTGGGTTCCATTGGAGCACTCATCCAGATCTTTAAAATAATAAAAAAGAAAAAAAAAAAGAAAAAAGCAACACTAGTTAAAAAAACACACCATGAATACAAACTTTAAATAGCGTATGGCACACAGAAGCTCTACTTTAAATAATCTTCCGTAATAAAACCCACACATATGTGGTGTCATCTGACTGGAAAAGCAGACACAGCTTAGTTGCAGCCCAACAAAGAAGTCTGACAAGGTAACTGTGAATGAGGAAGCTGCAGGGCACTCTCAAAACTAAGACCTGTATCTTGTTTTCACAAGGAGCACCAGGAGACCTCTCACTGCCTCCCATCAGCTGCCCTCAAGGACACAGCATCTCTTCTCTCCATGGTCCAGTCTGTTTTCACCATCTCAAGCCAAACATAAGATAATGCTGATTTCAGTTACCGTGGCAGAGAATTTGTCCTCTAACAGATCATGTCAAAGCGACCTAACAAGCTTGATATACATTTGTCTTCTCAATTTCTAGGTGTGGTATTGTTTTTTTCAGAATTACTAGGACCCAGTTTCAGTCTGACCTTACAAATAAATACAAATATGTACGTCTCTCACCTGTGCACTTGATACCATTTCCAATCCAGCCAGGGCTGCAGCTACATTTGAAACTCCCTGCTGTGTTTGTACATATGGCATGTCTATCGCAGTTATGGGCTCCAATTTCACACTCATTGATATCTGTAAAAACACAGAGATGTTTGAAGAGCTCATGGATCAAACTTTCTCATATCCAGATAACTGATACTGGATTTTCTCAAGAAAGACAATGTGAACATGAAAGCAAGCCTGCATTTCTTTATAATGTGACATTTAAAAATGAAGCAGAAGAGAAGTAAAATCACAACAGAGAAAAGTAAAGAAGCACGTAGCGTATTTCAAACATGTGCTGCCCTACAATCTATTTTTCTGATAGGCATACAAAGCAGTACTCCTGCAGTTCACTCCAACGCCTGGTAACTTTTAGATTCAAGGAGGAAAACCGTAACTCAAGTTTCCCTTCTTTTTCTAACTGGTGCGCTCAGAAAGAACGTGAGGCCACAGACTTCAGGAAGAAGGGGAGTAGCATTCACAAAGATTACCAATGCAGATGTTCAGCATCCTGGGATGTATGTTTGTCCGGCAGCTTTGCAAGAGGTTGTGGGTCAAATTTGATGACAAAGAGCTGGTGTGAAAACCTGTGCTCCCCTGACAATAGAGAGATACCACTACAGTGTACTGGCTTGCATCTTGACCATACCTTAACATGACTGAGGGAAAGAAGGCAACTTTCCCATATGCCCACCCTGGAGTCCTCAAAGCGGATCTCAGGTGTCTCTACGTTGCATGGTTTGCTAAAAGGTCTCAGAGGAAACTCTGCTGCCCAGGGACTCCTGGAATGCAACACTCCCACAGCCCCCACCATATCTGCAAGGATGCTGATGAACACCGGCTGGGCACCACCTGCAAACTGCTCCTATGATTATCCCTAGGCAGTTAATGAAGCCAGGTTCTGTCTTGCCAGAGACTCTGTGGAAGGTGGAGGATGGGCTGTACCACTGTATTAAACATGACAGCTGATGGACACAAAGCTCATCAGGCATGCAGTTTATTAAGAACTCAGGAAATTTAACACAGTGGAAAAAAGTCAGTATACTTGGAGACACCAGGCAAGTCATTCAACCTTCAACATATGCATTCATGCCAGCACATTCTATTTCAGTACTTGCTATTTTCACCTTATGTTCATTCTTGGGCATTCTCTGGCAATGTCAGAATGTATAGACCAAAAAAACCAAACTGAATTCCATTCTTCCTTGTCACAAAACAGTATTAATGCCCCATATAAGTACTTGAAGAATGTATAAACTCAAAGGCAAAGTTTTCAGAAATTACTACTGGTAACTAAAACAAAACTGGCAGGAATTTTCTTACACATCCGAGCTATGGATTTTACAATGTTTTTTGTAACCAAGCTCTCTCTAAGTGTGTTTTACTTCCATGCAGGATGTAAATTATCTAGAACTCACATCAAACCACTTAATATTTATAGCAATTTTTTCAGCCCTCCCAGGTGCCTTTGCTGTTGCAGTAAGCCAAATCATCTCATTCTGTACAATAGCTGATGGAAAGGGAAAACAAGCTCACAAACTGCATGATTCTACACACAAAAATGCAGCTCATTCTCCTCTTGAGAAGATGATGAAGAAAAGGCATCAACCATGTAACAACCTTTGGGGTTCTCAGCCCCCAAACCACAGACTTCAGTTTCCCTACCATTGTATCTAAAAACAATTAGCTCTTTAAAGAGGGCAAGAGAGTGGAGCCATTGGGCAAAGTGTCCAGGTACCATCGTAACCATTTCCTTTATAACCCTTTCTTAGGTTTTTCTGCCCACCCTTCTTTAGACAAAAGGCTTTGTGCCCTTTCTCTATGCCCCGTACATACATTTTGTCTTGTCACAAAGGCTACACATGACTCTGAGAAGCAGACAACATACATCTGTCATCCTACAATTAAATACTCAAGTCCAGAAATTACCCAAACCCACTGCTGGCTTGAGGGGGTTTTTTGTTTGGTTGGTTTTGTGTTTGTTTGAGGTTTTTAAAAGTCTGTATAGTGGAATTGTATCCAATCTTACTTTTCTGGGTTTCTTTCTAAATGAGGCATTGCTCTGAATCAAAACCCCAGACCCGAGTATTCCCGTAATCTGAATGCTGACATCCAGATATAGATCTAAATCTAGCAGCTGGAATCTACTATTAATGAATGTTGACTGCACGAACAAGCCTGAACCCATGCAAATGGACACTTACTTTTTAAAACTTAAAAAAAGGGTCAGGAGCAGATAATCCAGAGTATATTTGCCTTTAGCATGTGCAGAAACTCATATTAAGATAAAATTACCCTGAACAGGAAACTAGTGTCTGTCAAAAATTTTAAGGGTGGTCAGAAACAAGAAAAAAACATTTTGGCTTGGACTGAAGGGAAAGACTAGAAGGAATTTTGAGAGGTCAGCTACAATATAGACTGACATAAAAAAGCTGAAGCAAACACTCCATATTTTAACCTTTACAGGATTTTAAAACCCAAACTGTTACACCACTGCTAACATTAAGATTGCACTGTATTTGATTATTTGATGCTTTGAAACATACAATCACATGCTTCCTTATACCCTGCAGAGCACAACAAAACACCAGAAAAAACATCATCAGTTGAGAGATTTCTGCCAAGAATTTTTTTAAACCACCAGCAAACACAAACAGAAACTTGCATGCAACAGCTACACCGCAATGAAGTCATGCTCAGGCTCAAATTTAAGGCAACATAAAACAAATTTTCAACTCTACGTTAAGTGACTGTGGACTCCATCCCATCCCACCTCACACTGACCCGCTAACACTTTGCACCTGAGAGCCCCTATTTAAATCTCCCAGGGGAACAGCAGCACCATGACACTGGTAGCCTTGCAGTGGACACCTGTTCCCCCATCAGCTCTTTGACACATACACTAAAAAGCTTGGAATCTTCTGCGGGATGAAAGTTGTGAGCACAAATCTATATCCAAACATGGGTATTTATAATGGCATCAACTTTCTCAGAGATCACCCACTGAAATGTCATTCTACTTGCTTTGAACAAAATCCTGTAATTCTCAGCTTTTTTCCAGGAAAAATTTTCAATAGATTTCAATGCTTTTTGTCTGGGTAAAGATCAAATAGGGAATGCAAAATATATTTTCTAATACCATCTACCTTTACAGGGACAAGGCATTGCAGGGCTTACTTCATTGATACATAGAAAGGCTTTCAGATACTTAACTGAAAGCTGATTGAAGCATATAAAATACCATCACTGGCTTCATCCCAGATTTTACTTCTTTTCAAAGCTATCTGCATTTAACTCAGATGTTGCTTTGCTATAATCCCTATTCTCTCCTTTCATTGCACAGTTGAGTTATAAGCCTAAATTTATTGCATTGCAATTATTTCCAAGGCAAAAAGGATCTCAGACCAAACACGGTCCTGTGTAAACGGGGCAGTGAAATCAATGGAATTTATGCCTGCTTATACTGGAGCTTAATATGGATTTATGTTGCCATAAGTATTGAATTATGGCTTCACAGAACGAAACAAAAAGAAGTTGAGCTCTGTAGGGGAAAAATTAACTCAACATAAATATCTTTAATAAGAGCAAGAGTCCAGATTGTGCTGTCTGCATGGCAGTACAAACAGTACTACACTTTTCAAATACTCCAAATATTTTCATATAATTGTTTGAAAAGAAAGGCATTACTTGGTCTGAGTTAAGGTATCATGACCCAAAGAGCACACAGAAGGACAGTACTCAAGTCAGGGTTTCACACAATGATGTCTTATTCCCATTGACTTCAGGGGGATTTTCACTAAAGAGTAAAGAAGTGAGTCACTGATTTATATCAACCTTCTTCTGCCTCGAGTATGAGGCTATGACAAGCCAAGGAAAATAAAGACATTCCAATCCGAGACTGACACTACATCCTCAGCCGGTCCCATTGTGCCCCAGTCCTGCTGCACACATGTTCTCAGCTTTGTAATTGCACAACTCCCATTAATGCTAAGGGAGTTGTCTGCCTACAACAGATGAGAATACGTATGATAAATAATATGCAGATCTGACTTCATAATAATCCCAAGCACTATGGGGAAAAAAAACTGTCAGTCACCCTATTTTGCTGGCTCCTTCGGTTCTCTTCTCTGGACAAATATTTTTTCTCTCAAGCCTTTGGCAATTAATATAGTGTCTCTCCCATTAATCACAGAGGCACAAATTTTTAGGGTTGTGGATGTGCAGCAAAAATACACATCATATATACCTGTCATGTTGGCACTATGCTTGCAAACGTGGCAACCAAAGGAAAGAAACAGCTAGACAGTATCTGCACAGCGCATCCCTATGCAGTCTGGAAGTGGATCATTAAACTCAGCCAGAGAGGAGCATGGCGATAAATCATTATTCTCACCTCCACTCTGGAAACACCCAAGTCATTCTTCTCAGCTTGAACAGAACAAGAGTGAACATTAACCCATGAAAATCCACACGTTCATCACAGGGCATGAAATCCTCAAGGTACTCTGTGTACCATTTCTGTTTTCCGTTAGGTTTCATGGGGGCTTCGATAGTTTATAAGGATTCTTAGCAAAGTGTAAATTTAATTCAGATGCCACCTATAAATCAGTACTGTTTGTCAGGAATTATGCAAATCCCTTAAGCATTTTCTGACTTTTTCATTTTTTTGGCACTCTCTGCATATCTGTGCATTTTATGGCACTGACGTTTCACTGGTATTTCAAGCCTGGGCCTGATTCCCACAGGGCCAGTCGTCTGGTGGAAGTCACAAGGCATTTCCTCCTCCTGGGTCACTGCCCATGTAATCAGGTAGGTAAAAGGGAATGCTTTTCAGAGGGAGAAGACTGTGAATTTCAACTTAGTGCTCACACAAGTAGGAAAATATATGGAAAAATTTCCATATTCTTATCTCCATACCTGTAAAATTGTTTTCTCTTTTGGAATCACTCAGATTTTATTCAGCATAGCGCACCGTGAACACCTCTTGGAGTTTCACATGGGGCAGTTCAGTTCTTGTGTGCTATCCATCCTTACGTCATCAGCCTGG
Source organism: Strix aluco (assembly GCF_031877795.1). Taxonomy (NCBI): domain Eukaryota; kingdom Metazoa; phylum Chordata; class Aves; order Strigiformes; family Strigidae; genus Strix; species Strix aluco. Next base: position 23,222,492 of record NC_133942.1, on the reverse strand, counting down.
GGCGCAGCATGTTATTGCTGGACAGATGCCTGCTCGCAATATGCTCCTTCTGTAATACCCCCATTTGGCGGGCAGCATCTTAATATTATTATCTTCTGGTATTTGGCCTGACATAGCCAGCTCCCAGATTCATAAGGGGAAATGTATTTGTTTCACTGATACCAGAACTCTCCTGTGCCATCAAGGCTGAAACACAATGTATTATTAGTGGCCAGAAGCCAAAGGCAGGGAAAAGAGGCAAGTGCATTATACAACTCACAAAACATTATGGAGCTGTTTCTGAGGGCAAATGACAGGGCTCACCTCTTCATGGTACCAGGTGAATTTTTCTTTATAACTATGTTATTATCAGCCATGCAAGTATGCAGTGTGCACTCACTCACTCCTTCATCCACTATCATCATCATTACTAGATGACAGCAAGTAATGTTAAAGTCCAAACTCTCTAACCTCACACCCCACACTAAGGCCACAGCTGAACATCTTCCATTAGCCTTTCTCCAAACAGCACCAGCACAGCCCTTGCAGAGTCAGAGCCTGCTCTCAGCCCTCCAACTCCCTGAGCCTGCTGTGGAGAAATCCAGCCGACTTTTAAAGCACATTTATTTTTGATCTGATGACCATCTTGGGCAACTCTTGCCCCCAGGTTCACCTCATTCAGTCTGACTTTGTGAAGAAAGCCCTAAGCCAGTGCAAGCACAGCTCCACCAGGAGCAAACAGGAGGCCTGCGCACACAGCCGTAACTGGCAAGGATGGAAGGAAGAAAGTCAGAGAAGAATTTGTTCCTCTGTGAAAATATCAGAGCAAGTAAATCTAATGCTCTACATCAACAGTGAAATATTGCAAATTTACAGGCAATACTCCAGAGTGGTGATGAATCACATAATACAAATGCAAGTGCCAATACAGGATTTCATCTCTGCACAAGTACATGTATACTTTACTGACAGAAAAAGCAGAGAAAAGATATTTGTCATAAATCTGGGTAATCTGGAACCAGGATACGGGAAAACTTTGCAGTCTTCTCTCTACGGCTATGCCTGCTTAGAAAAATCTAAAATGAACTGCTCTAAGTCAGTCTTGCCACAGTTTGCCTTGTGAATGGCAATTCAACCATTTGTAGCACTTTGCCTAGGAAACCTGCATCTACAATGTATATTTTTGCATAATTTTTTTAAAATTATGATTTTGTTACTAAACTCTGTCCACATTCTTACCGAGAACCAAGGAGGGGGGAACTAACATCTGTGTGGGATGGGAATGTAAGGCAGTGGGTGGATTCTGAATACTGTTAAATGATTGGGGAGAAAAAAACCCATGTTTATTTGTTAAAATGGAAACAATCAGTAATGACAGGGGAGCTGAAATATTTAGACAAAATTGTAACAGAACCCAGAGGACATTATTTGGTTGTTCTCGTAAAACAGAGAACCTCCCATTCAAAGCACTGTACACATTTTTGTTATTTTCTTCCACTGGAGATCCTAAAAACTATGGGTACTTTTGAGCTGTCTGTAAGACAAGAATTGAATCCTGGGGTCAAGGTGTAGTTGGCAAGGTCCCTCCAGAAGAAGTCCTAAAGGATGCTCTCATGGTCAGCAGTACCTGAGCCTGGGAGCTTCAGCTCTGTTCTAATACTGTGCAAACATGAGGTGGGGAATTCAAAGATCTCCACCAGTACATCAGACTTTTTAAAAAACAGAATGTGAGAACCTGCACATTGTAGTCACGATAGGACCTGTATCCACACAGTTTCTTCAGCATGAAACCAACCTAGAAAGTTCTTGCTCTGCTTCCTCCCTCTTATTTAATTCTAAAAGTTTTTGGTGATTTGAGTATGGTCCCACCTCATCTGTAAGAGCATAACTGATACTTTTGTCGTAGACCACCAGTCTCTTTCAAATTACTGAGCCCCTCTATGGTATCTGTTGTAATTAAGGTGTCCTAGTCATTTTCCTGGTGAGTGCCATCCTCCCTGGGATGCTGGCATATAGCCAAAAGCAGCAGAGGATGGGCTGAGGGACAGATAAAGATGTACAAGGCAGTGGGAAGAGCCCACATGGCAGACAGCATCCATCCAGAGGGCTGGGCTTGATTGGGACCAGAAGGGAGGGATTTCCCTGCCTCTCCGTTAATGAAAAAGTATTGCTTGGGACATTTGCCACTACCCTGCATCACATGATGCCAAAATGGTGGCTATTTCCAGGCACTTCCCCAGAAGCCATACCTCAGATTCCTCCCCTGCCCCCATGACCTTTCTTTTGCCTTCTACTAGTTGCTTCATCTTCCCTGATTGCTCCTTACTCTGGGAGTGATAGCTGTGCCATGTGTAACTGATCAGCACGGGAGTTTTCAGGTCTAGAGTACGGAAGATCTTCATGTAATTTAGCACAGAAACAAAGAACATTGAAATGTTGGTCTACAGGGTACAATTAGGGATTTCTTGGATTTAGATCAGTTCATATGTAAGTCAAAGGCAGCTGTTACTAATGCACAACTATTTGTCTACAGTGCAATACACAGAGTACAACCCAGCTCTCAGATTGTTCTGTGAGAGCTGTAAAAAAACAGCTTCATATATTTGGGGCACTTACAGAAGTATATTATTAACTCTGTACAATAAGGGCAGACTAAGAATAAAAGTTTGTCTCAAAGACATTGCCAGAAATGTGTTTACCCTAAGTCTACATTAAAAATTATATTAAACATATGTTTGCATTCATATTTGGGCAAAGCCTAAGACTCTCAACACCTTGGCTTGAGACACCAGCACTAGGATTATTAATATCAAGCCCTTGGAGCCTGTATATTTGAATCTCATTTCTGCTTGCTGGCAATACATGAAATAATGCAAATTCTGATTTTGCTGATATAATGTAGTTGAGTAGCTGTATTGTTGCCACTTTACAAAAACTGAAAATATATTTTAGCACATATTTCAAGGCATTTGTGTTTGCCAAAATAATGCTTGGAACAGATACCTGTTATTTGCATGCGTAGTATGCAATTAACTAATCCAAATGCACCGAGGTCCTCAGGAGCCTGTCAAGTTACAGGCAATGGCATTTTCTGTTCTCTTAGATCAACAACAATGCAGTAACAAGCCCAATTTTGTTCCCAGTGGACTGTTTGTCACTTGTTTCAGCAGAAGCACCATCAGGCTGAATGCTATGCCACTGAAGTTCAGCAGAACACAAGCTCAGAAAATTTGGGTAAGAGATACAGTATTTAGCACAAATAAGTGAAAAGAATTACAGCGAGAGGAAGTTTTGAACACTAGAAAAAAGGGCATGCAGACTCATTAACTAAAAGTTAATAATTAAACTTTAAAACATACCTGTGCAACCAGTTGTGCCTTTCTTGCCTGAATATCCCATATCACAGTGACAGATAAATGAGCCTTTTGTATTCTCACAGGTTCCACTCAGACAGATGTTTGGATGCAAATCACATTCATTAACATCTAAAAAAAACATGAATTAAGATTTATTAAACAAAATTCTTAGAAAGTAGCTGGCATAATCTCTTGAGATATGATGTTTTAGTACAAATATGGGTCTACATATGCAGAGAGGAAACTGCTTATGTTAGTTATTCTTTACCTAGTGTACATTTCGAGATCTGATTTAACACTGCTATATTACCATATCTAGGTTAACATACCCTTAATTCCAACTTTCCTTAAAAATAGAGACTAAGATTCAGCATATTATCCAAAGAATGACTATGACTATTTATTGATGCTTTCTATGTACGTGTGTGTGTGTATATACATTTATATATGCATGCATACATTACCTAGTTTTTTACAAACATTCCTCCTCAAATGTGCTCCAGACTTTTAATTTAAATGTGAAAATTTGGTTTTGGAGATACACTGTTTCATGACTTTGTTCTACCAAGGTACAGCAATTGTGAATAGTTTTGTCTTAGAGACAAGTTTAAATCGGCACCGGTGATTAATCTTGCTAGAAATTTTCCATGGCACCATCCACCAGCCCTTCCTTTCTGCAATCACCATTCCATCTGAGCTGCATAAAAACCTCACTGGAAGAGGACCCAAAGATACAATGCTATAGATCATCACATTTGCATCCCAATCTACAGGGATATACAGAGATTACATCTGCATTTGATAAACATAGCTTGTGCAATGGTCAGGTGGCCAAAATTAGGGCATAAGAGCAATACTCTTTAAATGTCATTGTCTACCTACTTGGAAAAAGTGCCTTAATAAATAAATTTTCCCTAGTTAATGCAGATTGGAATATATATCCTTTCACTTACCTATGCAAGTCTTCATGTCTTCAGATGCCATGAATCCATCATAGCAAAGACACCTGTATTCTCCTGGGATGTTTGTACACTGGCCTCCATCACAGATGTTAGGATTGTCTTCACACTCATCAATATCTACAGGGAAAAATCAGATTAAAATATGCTACCTTTATGTAATGCAACTAACCATAATCACGGCAAGCAAACAATTAACATGAATCCTTCAGTCCGCAAATAACTGAGCAATACACTGCAAAATTGTCTGATAAGTAAACTCCTCATCTCCAGCTAAAGTCAGTGGCAAACATACCCCTATGACTCTCATGGGAACAACTTTGTAGGTAAAAAAGTCATTGACAGAAAAAAAAAAAAAAACGAAACAGAACCTTTGTCACATCACATGGTCATATACAACTGGAGATTCTTGGATACAGTCCATCATTGTTGAAGTCAACGGAAGCTCTGAAGTCAAATTCAACAATAAAGATATTGGACTTTACAGAGCTTAAAAAAGCCATCGTGCATGCAGAATACCTCTATAGGTCTCAAGGGTGGTGACAAACTGGAAACACAGAGTCAAACTCATGATGGGAATAATTACAGTACATACATTTATTTCACTAAGAGATTTTACGGGGCTTTTTAGCATTTCAGCTGACTGGCCAGGCCAGACATATAGTTACAATCTCTAGCATGTAAGTTGTTCTCTCAATTCATGAAATTGGCCATCACTGATTTGGGCCAAGCTGCAGAAGCAGACACTTTATTATATTAATGCAGCCATGCTAAGGTCTGGAATCTTTCAGAGTCCCTGGGGTTATATTAGCGTTCCTTGTAAAAATCCCTAGAATCTCCCTGTGTCAGCACCAACACAGACCAACCAGAGCAAAAATCAGAAACTCTGCCTAGTGATACCATGGGAAAAAAATCAGCACAAAAAGGACAAGATTCAGGAATCCCCTCCAAGAGAAAGGGTGTAACTCATTATCAGACCAGTCTATTGTGGATTGCAGTAATGATGCAGCTGCAGAAAATGAACTCACTTTAACTTAAAATATTATGTTCATTATTCTTCTGTATTTCTACCAGCTAGTGTTTGTGTGGAAACACAACTTCTGCAAGGAGGAAGGCTGAGCAGTCCCTGTTCATCTTAACAAGCAAATAATGTTGGCATGGACATTAGCCTGAAAATCTTAATTTGGAATGGAATTTGAATTAACATGCAAAATTAAGCTCTAGAAATGAGGATAATAATGACAGATATAAAGAACTTTATTTACTAACCTGTCACTGTACTGATTTCACAGTTGGAGGAAAATCAGCTGACAAAGAAACTGTTGTTTCTCCTAATTGAGCTGATTATTTATGCATAACCTCACCAATTCAAACCTGACCTACTACTGAACTGAATGGCATTCTTACCAGCTCAATTATCAAGAAATATATTCCATAATGGCTTCCAGCTTTGTGTGATGTTAAAGATAAAAGACACATTCACACAGAGAGCAAACTGAAAATGTAAAATAGGTGTTTCACATACTCAGGTCAGTGTTACTGTATCTTGTACCATGCACAAACATCTAACACAGCAAAACCAGATATTCAGTGCAATGAGCAGAAAATGTCACAAAAAACATTTTTTCTTATTTTTCACTCAGTTTGGGCAGAGACAAAATTTCACCATGCGTATTTTGAATATTTACCAGATGTTTATATATGTAATTAACAACTCTTCAAGAGAAGGCAGCAGCATTTTTAGATACTAGAAGGGTGATAAAGGTGACCCCTCACATCTCTAGATATTTTCTTAGGTAGAGTTTGACTTGACATCCAAAGGTGTCTGGTGTTTCTGCTATGTAAACCTTGTGTTGGCTACTGCATTCAAGTCTTTCTTAGAGGAGAGTATGACAATGAATAGCTAATAGCTATTACTGGCTGGCCTATGAATTAAATTCTATTTTTCAGAGTCAAGGCTGTATATAAACACGCAAAAATTCACAGCTGAGATCAAATGCTTTTTTAATTCCTCACGCTGGTACGATCTGACTACAAACTTCTATGGTCATGTTTACGGTCAAGTGAGGACAAAAACACTGACAATCCATCCCCTCCCCACAGCAAAGGCAACTGCTTCCTCTCTTTTTAATTTTGAGAAGGGAAACATGATAGTTTTCTATTCCAAAGTTTTTAGTTTAATAAGCAGGAAGGTGCTGTAAATAATCCGCTCTGCTTCTGCATTTAGAGATGTCTAAGGGCAAGCAGGAGTTAAGCACAGAACTGTTTGCAGCCAGTAGACTTGAGATCCCTATGACTGTCAAGTATACACTGGGGTTATTTGGTCCCCAGTCAAGCCAAGAAGATGAAAACAGAAAAGTGGCTCAGAGACCCCTGCTCCCCTCCTCCGCCTCCCTTCCCTCTCATGTCCCTCTAATCCTGTCCCTTGGGTTTAGATTTTGGCTGAGGCACAATTTTGATCAATTGGTTTTATTTTTGCATTCAAAAAGTGCCCCAAACACCAATGGGGCAAGTTTTTTTTACAAACTTGCCTTTTCTAGAAACTTGGCCTAAAGACAAATTATTTCTAATTAAATATTTTAGGGTTTGTAATATTTAATTTCAGAGTCAGTCAAATCTGCACTTTTTCTAGTTGATTTCTTTTTTTGAACAAGGGTCCAATGCTTGCTGAAGACTGGCTACTTTACATCTTTCTGACAGTGTGAGTTACAATGTGGGGGGCAAACTACATTTAACTATGCTTTAAGGCTCTTTTATCCTTTGGAATGGTAGCAAGTGGCCTCAGGGTAATTGAGACCCTCATCAGAGGTCTATAAATGTTTACAAATTCTAAATGTGAGCTCTCTCTATTAAATCAGTACAGAAAACTCTCTATTTGTTCAACTATAAAGGCAATTCTATTCCAAGAGATTAATCCTGTTATATTTCTTATGCTCTTCAAGGAGCTCTTGGATGGAATTGGCAAACAGCTGGCAAATATTCACATGCCTCAGCAGGCCAGTGGTTGAGCAGCAAGAAGTAAGAGAAGAGTAGGGTAGAATTATCTTTCCAGTAACCTATGTGGAAATCACCGAGTACAATTCACTTACTGGGATTATGACTCCCAGACTCCCAAAGGAGAATCTACTTGGCCTGAAAATTTTCTCACAAACCCTGTTTAGAGTGCAAGAGAGCTGTTTCCTAAGAAAGATTCATACTATTCAGATTTCGTTTTGTCTGAAAGTCATTCAGTTTTGAAGTAATACAGCATACTTGCTTTTGACTAAACAAAGAATTAAAAATAGGAATTTTCTTGCTTGCTTAAGAGCAGATACCACACAACCACAGAATGGGGCAGTCAGCTCCTTTTCTAGCATTTCTGTCTATTCTCTCTCCAATATAACCATACACTACACATGCAGAGCATTCTGGCTTCTGTTTATGATGATTCTTTCCATTGAGTTCAACACATTTGGGATTTGGATCTAATATAATACCTTAAGGGAGAAAATTTATCTCCTACTGAAAAATGTACAGCTTTCTGTTACAAAACTGGATCAACTTGTACATTTTCTGAAATTATGAAGAATCAATTCCCTTCAATTCAGTCTGCACTTGTCCAATTCTGATACTTCGGAGTCGTTTACTTTAGAAAAAGAACTTCACTTTCCCTGCAGTACTTTTTTTTTTTGTGTGTGTGTATTTGTTACAATAGCTTTAATCTTAAATAGAAGGTACATTTTTAAACTATTGAAATAAGCTCTTCCAGCAGAAAAGTTCCCAAAATCTCCCCTTACCAGTGCATGTCCTGTGGTCTGGCATGAGTGCAAAACCTTGTTTACAGCTACATTCATAGCTGCCCTCCGAGTTTGTACAGAAGTTCTCACAGCCACCATTCATTATACTGCACTCATCAATATCTAAAAAGGAGAAAATCACAGTTAAAACCCACAATACCTTTTACTTTAAAGCACATTTCAAGAATACACTTTGAGTCAGCTTTCCAGAACAGCATTAATCCAGAATCTACATGATATTTGCACAGTCCTTGAACATTCAAGTGTTTGCAAATATAGGCATTGGGATGGATGTCAGGCAAACCAGGGAGAGAAAGATATGGTATTATCTGACTGCATATACAAATACCTCTGCAGCTCTCTTTCTACATATAGAAATACCACTGTTGGGTTACCACAGTATCATGAAGGCAATAAAGCTTTTGTAATGATCAAGGGAAAAAAAATATCTACTAGGCAGAATTAAAGCCAGTGGATTTTTCATGTATTTCCATGGCACAATAGAATATATGCACATAAAGCAGCGCACAATACATGATTTAAGCTAAATGTCATTTACAAAATGTGGCTTTAAAGAAACAGTTATTGAAAAGGCCCTCTATTTGAGACAACTACAGATCAAATTAGGAAAAATTCAATTGAACCACATGATTCTACTCCTTGGTCTGTCAGAAATGCTGCTTTTAAATAAAATATAAAACTCAGGATTTAACAAGGTATTCCCACTTAATTATCAAAGTCTAAAGTCTTCAGTCATTTAAAATAGTATGCTATTTTATGCATCATTATTGATTTACTAGAGAAAATAAGCTATTACACAGTTAATAGTAGCGCTGCCATAATTTCATTCATTCCTCACAATAACAGATATGCACATTTTGGGTTTTTTGCATACTATTTTGACAGACTATACTAGATTTTTGAATCACAGTTAAAAATGTCTTCATATAACTACTAAAAATGAAACAATTATTTGTGTTTTATCTTTCCTATTCGCTAGACATCCCATGTAGATTTTGTCCTTACCAATACAGTATAACTTGTCAGGTGTGGACTGATATCCAGGGTTGCAAGCACACTGATACTTTCCAATCAGGTTGACACAACGTCCATTTCGGCACAGATTGGTGCTTAGGTCACATTCATTAATGTCTGTTGCAAAAGAAAAAGAGGAATGTGTTTGAATGAAAATGATACTAAAGCAAACATTATAAATGCACACGCAGCACAAGAGTGGTATAAAAAGCTGTGCACGATATTGGTTTTGCCTGCATGTCTCACCTATACATGCAGAGATATTTGGTGATATCTGATGGCCTGGAGGACAATCACACCGAAAGCTTCCCTCTGTGTTGATGCAGGTACCACCTCGGCAGAGAAGGGGATTGCGCTGACACTCATCGATGTCTGTGGGAAAAAGGGAAGGCATGTCACTGCAGGAGCCAGCACTGCCACAGCAGCAGCCCGCCCCTCCCCATAGTCTGCTACCCATCACAGCACCATCTGCCTAGATCGGCTCTGGAGACTTTCCTAGTCACCCCTTACACCACAGTGCAGTTAAAAAAAAAAAAATCAAAAAGGCTTCTTCTAAATTTTAATCTAATCTAACTCTGAAGTTCAGGATGGTGTCCCACATAGCAAAATGGGGACTGTGGGGATAAAGTTAACATCCTAAAATCCTGATCCTTGCTCATTTTTGCTTTGGCATTCTGCAGAAGCAGCAATTTCACATGTGGGGTGGAAACAAAGTTAAAGTGAGCTTTAATAAGACTCACAAAATGAGAGGGACCTAAACCCAGGTGCAATCAAACCTTCAAAAAAATATAAAATAAACCACACATAGCATACTAGCACAGAGCATGCTATTGCACATCTATGGTCTATGAAAGACATACCCATGCAGTTTTTCATCATCATAAATCCACTTTCATAGCCTTCAAAACATTCACATTCAAAGTCTCCAGGAGTATTGACACAGATGCCTTGGCCACAAAGATCAGGCGAGATGCGGCATTCATCAATATCTGTAACATAAAACACATTCACAGTATTTTCAAAGTAGTTCAGTTTTTCCTCTTCAAATCAAAGTTATGAGAGATACATCCACGCAGTTTACCTGTGCAATTCCTCTCCTCAGAATCAAGGGCAAATCCACTGTCACATCTACACTTAAAACTGCCAATGGTATTTCTGCATTTTCCGTGGGTACAAAGACTGGGGACCATTTTGCATTCATTGATATCTAAAAATGAAACAGTAAGGACATATGATGTTATCGCTTCATACAAAAACAGCGCACAAAAGAACAGTGCTGACTTCAGAGGTCATTCTTTCTCATGATAATGACCCCTCCTTTTGGGAAAAATGTAGACCACACTACATAAACCGATATTGACTTCCACCTAACCAACAATGTAGACACTCTGCCAAGAGCACTTTCTGCCATAAAATGGTGTTAGTCTCCCCTTTGCCCTGCAGGATCTGACCTGCAACTCACTGAAGACAACAGTAAGATTTCCGTGGACAGAGGATCAAGCCTACAAGGGCAAAGGGAGCTTTCAAAAGAACCACTCTGTTTTCTGGTTTCTGAGAAAAAATGTGACTTCCATGAGTCACAGAAAACATAACAAGCATAAATAAAAGCACATGTCACTTTATGGATAATTAATGGTTTAGTAACTGTTTATAAAACTAAGGCTGAAACTAACAACAGCAATTGTCATTCATATATATTTTTTCCTCCTTTCAGACTTCATAATGTTTAGTTTTGGGGTAACTGGCTTTCTGTATAAACATATTCACATCCATTTGTTTTTCTGACATTGTCCATCTTAATCCCACTGGTAACCTGGAAAGACAGGTTTCAGCACATGATTCTAAGGTGTCACTGTGTGACTCTCATTTAATGCTGAAAGTTTACCAACAACAATCATAACAAGACTTGGTTTACAGTAAATTAAATTCTGTTGATTTGAGCTATCATCCTGGAAACATTTTTTTCTACTTCTCCAAGCAGCTCCACAAGAAATTCCAAAAGTAATTCACCCTCCCTTGCTTGCTCCACAGCAGAATTAAAGTTACTGCACCCTGCACAGGTAAGAAGGATTGCTCTTTCAATACACCCAAAGCTGACTGCTCAGTTTGTTTCAGTTCTTGTACTATGAGGTGCCAGGTTTTTCAAAGCTATTCCATCCACCAGAGGTGCCATTAGATGCAACACGGGAGGCACAGAATTTAACCTCTCTAGCAGAGCCACAAATTCAGTGTTTTGAGGCTGAGGCATTATATGGTATTTAATGGTCTGTGACACACACTAAATCATCTTGTGTTTTATTCTGGCCTTAATTTCCATGAAATCTAATTGGATTTTCAAACATGCCTCAAGGTGAGTGAAATGCCTGACTACCACTGAAATCTTCAAACCCACAGGAATTGTCCGAGGGAAGAATAGAAGGAAAAGCCGGCAGGATTTGCTGGCAATGAACCACAAATGGATCACATACCTTTAGAGAAAGGTTTCCCAGTTATCTCTATTTTCGTAGAGAACCCAGATCCTCTTGGACAAAGAGCTTCAAATTCAGGTGATCCCTTCAGAGGACACTCCTCACACTCAAAGCCCCACGCCGCCCCCACTGAACAGCAGCAAGCATCCATTCGGTGTCGACCTGGTATCTGTGAGGTGCATTGCTCATCTTCATGTTGCAGGTAGCAACTCTCCAAGCGAATGTCTGTTGGGAAATTGAACAGTATGTTGAGAGAGAAAGAGAAAATTTAGTTCACTGCAGAGGAATCCCTTTACAGAATCCCTTCACAGGACAGTTTGCTCCATGGTTTTGTGGACTCAGAGCAGCATACCAAGCACACTGCGTAATTTCTAACAGCAAAATATTAACACTAAACTCAGAAATTAAAAGCTGAAGTAAGCTTAAAGCACCATTCTGCAAAATGGTGCTCAACACTAAGTAAATTTTGGATCAGAAAAGCATTTTAAGCATTCCAGGTTACCATATCTATATAAGGCCTTTCAATTACTACAAGCTATGCTTTGTTCTGAGACAAATCTTAGGCATTTACTGTCATAAAGGGACAAAGGTGCTTTGGCTGGACAGCATACAAAACTTTGATATTCTGTTGCACCCCCCATTAAGGTGTACAGTGTGGCTAGGAAAGACACCTGAGTCCCAGCCCACAATGGTGTCCCCCCTCTGCTCTTCCAACCTCGGTGATTTCAGTGGGGCTGCAAATGAAGAGTGCCAAGAGCACAGATGATCTGTAGGGATTTCCCAGATGAACAATCTGGAACTAAATCAATGTTATTCACCAGCTAGCAGATGGTGATGGGCTTCAGCTACTGCCATTGGAATCTGTTCATATTCCAGTTGAACTAAGTTCATGTCCCTGATTGATTCCATTTGAAAATTACTTATGTGGACAAAAATAATTTTCCTTACTTGTAAGAAAACATGCAGTGTGAACATTGCTTACCACATAGATTTGCTCTTCCCTAGTAAACCTGCAAATGGAATTAATACCTACCAAGACATGTTCGTCCAGAAGCATCTAAAGTCATTCCATTGGGGCACTGGCAAACAAACGATCCCAAGGTATTGACACACTGCCCATTTGTACAGACTCCAGGAAACACCTCACATTCATTTACATCTATTTCCAAACAAAATGTGAATAAAAGTAATCACTAGCATGCTAAACATGAACAAATCGGAAAAAATATGAACATTCTAACATTTGGGTTTTAGGATATAATACTAAACCACAGCAGTTTACATGGCCTGAAAACATTCCAAATATTTAGGATTTCTTACGCTAGTCAGTCAGAACCAATTAATTACAGAATATTAGAAATAAAACATGTTGCTATTTGCCATTCCTATGTATATTGAAATCAAACTCAAAAGCGACAAAAAAAGGGAGAGGCATTTTAAAATTGTATCAATTTTCATACTCACTGTGGGCCAGAGTTTTGAAGCAAATGGGCAAAGAAAGACAAAGGTAAATGCATAATAAGATTATGCATTATTCCAATGAGATTAAGTTATGCTGTATTTTTTTCATGTTTTTTTAAATTTTTGTATTTTTCATGTTTGTGTCTTATCAGGCAGACCTCTGCACATCTGGAAACTACACCACCATTTAAAATCTGGCTCTATGACCTTGTCAACAATTAGTACTTTAGAATAAACTCCTTATGACTGCACATAGAGTTTAACTTCATTAAATAAATATTATATTTCTATATTTACATGGAAAATTTAGCACTTTTGGGTAAGGATCATTTGATTAACTGTGTTAGCCTGAGCATAAACAAACATTTAGTAATCTAAGTGTGGGATCCTCCTACCAGTGGACTTTGTGAAAAGCATACGCTTCACAACTGCCTTTAGGAAAAAGCCTCCGGCATTAAATAAAGCCCAAGACGAAGCACGACAATTTTTAAGACAAGAGAGAATAAGAACAAGAAATGAGAGAAGAATGACTCTGATACTCTACAGCTGAACACTCATGTATAGAGTAATCAAGAAGTGCGTAGATTGGACTTGCTAGGCCTCTAGACAAAACTGGTGTGAACACACTCTGCGGCTCTCAAACCACATGGAGCAGGGTGGAGGATAAATGTAGGATGGACATCAGTGGCCTGTGCCCTTGAACAGATATTATAAATAAAAGGCCCATATTGACTACAAGGCAGGAAGGAAAGCCAGTGGACTCCTAGATACCACTGGAACACAGTTCACAGCCTGTGAGCAATATTCCAGCTGACAACTCCAGGTCTCACCCGTAAACTAGAGGAACACTGCCAATTTAGTTTGCTTATTTCGTTGCACAAGGTCCATTACTCATTTTACATGGACTGTGTATGGGAGAACTGAGTATCACCTTTTGGGAACTAAACATACTCCCTTGTCCTGTCTCTCACTTGCCAGTAAATTTCCTAGAGATCTTCCCCTGTCTTGAAAAATGCTTACATTGGTTGAAACCCAAGTACAGCTTCAGTATGTTAAAAGCAGGGGAAACTACTCTGAAAAATCTGGGGCTATCCAGGTCCCATTGAAATGAGAAAGATTAAAGCATGTAATAGATGTAATCCAAAGTGCTGGTAAAGGAAATGCTGAAAACAGTTATGTCTACATCTTGGAAGGATAAACTTTCCATCCCAGCAGTGTTGAAAATGTTCTAAGACTTTCCTTGTGAAGAGAGATAGGTGGGGCCACTTTTTTTTTCCCTTTTCTTTCACTTACACACTCCAGAAAGTGTTGCTGAGGTCAGATAAGTTATGTACAGTGGGTCTGCAGCACAGACGTGCCAAGGTATTCAGTCATCATTTGGAAAGCAAAGAATATGTGTGAGGGTGTTCCTCCTTTTTTTTGTTGTTGTTTTATTTTATTTTTTGTTAAGGGAAAAAACAATGTTTCTTTATGGAAGCTACATATGGGAGTAATTTTTAAAAAATATTTTAACTGCAGTGTCATGTCAGATGTTGTCAGTCAGGGTGACCCACACCAGTTTGAGACTCTCTGAGCTTCTGCATACTATGGAAACATGCAGTACTTGTCCAGGGGTTCAAATCAATTCAAATGAACATGAAATAGGGTGGGACCTTCCATTCTCACAGAATAGTATAGAGTCATCTCATACCAAGCAAAAAGCTACACATTTCAGAAATCTTTAATCTTTCCTTTAACCAAAGTTTAACTGTGTCCTGATGACTTTTTTTTTCAATAAGACAATGAAACTACGTTGGAACATGTCTGATTTCATATAATGTTTCATGGAAGAAAGCCAAGGTTAAGAAAAAAACCAAACCAAATAAACGTTTCACGTGAAATACAGTCTTTAAACATTCTTTTTATAAAACATAGTAATGGCTTGTCATACCACTGTATCAATAATGCCATGTTTTATAACATATATAAGATGCATACTTTGCCCAAATAGGTTACTCAGTTAACAATATTTGAAGAGCGAGAATCATCTCCTTACACTGGTAGACACTATATTTGCAAGTGTGTACTTTGAGATAAACTGTGAGTATGCAGGAATGTTAAACAAACTGAAACCAAATTCATCCCTGACATAACTCTAATGAAGTCAATGGAACTACACAAGGTAAGAATTTGGCATAGTGTTCCTCTATGCTAAATTAACCACTTAAAGCAAAACACTGGCATTTTTTCATTCAAGCTCTGATTTATGTTAAGGCAATAATAAATACCTTCACACAACGTTCCTCTTATTCTTGAATATCCCTTTTGACATATTGGGTCTGTAAAACAAACAAAAGCGAACTTTTAGAATGCTACAGTCCAAAGCTCACCATCAACTTATTGTGCAAAATTGATCATGTGAAATATTATCTAGAGTTTATTGCTATGAGAAGTCTGAGTGCTTACACAGTATCTCAGTATTTTCTGAAATAAGAAAGAGATAAGAGGGGGCAACGACATAAACTATATAGAGTGTCAACCATTATTCACTTTTGCTTCACATGTGTCTTAGATAGCTAACCCAAAAGTGGTTATATGATTCCTGCTTCATTCAAATCAATTAATTCATTTAACTTGATCACAGCATATTAACATCCCTATTTACCAAGAATGGATGAGGATGAATTCTGCTAAGATATACAAGATGAATTTAACTAAAGATTCGAGCAAACTAGCAGCTTTCAGCATATAGAAATAACAATCCACACACATTTCTGCATTCATCATCTCATCCCACAGTTTAGTCTAATTATCAAGTGAATATGCAGAGACCTCAACCCATTTCTTGATCAACCGTACAATTCTCTAGGTCATCAGTTAATCTACAGAGTATAATAACAAGGGCTACTCCCTCTCCTCCCTCCATTACCACACCAAAGATCCATTTGTTGCAAACATTTTCTTGGGAGCTCTGGGGAACATGCATCTATTGCTACATCATTAGGAACTCTAGATCACTAATTATGACAAACCATGCTAAAGTAATGCTGCAAGTTACAGACTGTAGGTGTGGTCCCTTCCCTTCAGAATTTAAACTTGTAAAATGTTTAATGTAAAATTCAAAGTCAGAACCTTCTATAGCTACATGCTGCCTCTCAAATATTAAGACTTCTCTTTTTCCGACTGAATAAGGAATGAGTGCTTAATAGTAGAACAAGTAAAGTTATTTGTCTAGCCTGCACCCAAACTTCTATGACAATAACCTGGACCAGCCTCAGAATAGGAAAAATCCTAGGTTTCAGAGGAAAATGAATAGTGTTACCTCGTTCACATGGTGTACACGGGCTTCCCCAAGCAGCACCTAGTGAGGAACAGCACTGGGACTTCAGAGTTGCTCCGTTGATATTTATTTCACATCTTCCATCCACTATGTTCTGCCAACAGGTACCCTTAACAGTTTCTGTTTGGAAAAAAACCCAATGTATTGTCATGCAGAATGTTTAGCATTATACATTAATATATTTGCAAACACACTTGAATTTAACCAAGAAAAAGAATCATCCTTTCATTATAACTTACCACATCAGATCTGAAATTTATTTTAAAAGCTCTTAATTTATCCTTCTCTATGCTGGACGGTAGCGTGAAATCATCCCAGCACAGAGTCCTTGCAAATCCTAGTTTATGATTATTGACCTTAACATGGAATATCTCAACACCACTCAAGATCTAAGTATTTATTATGACTCAGATTAGAGGCACATGCAAAAGAATGGATATATATGAACGCTTTCTAGATCTTTCATTAATCTATTAAATCCCCCAGTCTGGATGTCCGATCTTCCCGTACAGGGAGTGGCAGAAGATAGCTAAGGATCATACAGAGCTATAGTTCCACAGTTTTCCTCACTGACTAGTTTAATAGCTATAAATTACTGTCCCTCCAGAACAGGTAAGGGAAAAAACGGAGTAACTCAGTCACAGCGTTGTCTGTGGCTGCTCTTGAGCTGGTCTGGACTGTACACAACCTACTCATGCTCCATCTCAAATAGAAAACTGGCTTTTCCAGAGAGCAGATCTTAATGAGAACATCCCCACCCATCTTGCAGGAGGAAGTAAGTGGGTGAGCATAATCCTGAAGAAGTAGTTTTAGAATTTCTGTATTTCTTACCAAAAAAATTTAATCTCTCTTTCAAATTTGACATGGAAGCACACCACGCTCTCAAGTGCTAGTCACACTTTACGTATCCACAGTAATGGTGAAAACAAACAATTTTTAACATTGTTTTTGTAATGTTTTCCACTAACTTTATTTACACAAGTTATTTTTAAATATTTTCTAAATTTGGTGTATAAAGTTAGTATGTCACTGGACATTTTCAACAAGCAAACATAAAATCTTCAGAAGAACAAATACCTATGCAGATGGTCCTGGTTGTATCCAAAGTACTTTCAGGAGAACATTCACAAGCAAAAGAGCCTGGTGTGTTTTTGCACACCCCATTAACACAGGGATTAGATTCGCACTCATCAATATCTAGAAGAGAAACAGTGCTGTTAGTGCCAGGAAGCATTAACAAAAATACATAGGCTTCTTGCAGCTTAGGGAAAAATAGAAGAAGCTTTCCTCATATTCTGCCTTTTTATGATTAAAGTCTTCACAATAAACTAATGATGTATGTGTCCTAAAGACACACTAACACATTAGAACATTAAAACATTGAACTTGGAAGCAGCATCTCATTTTTCAGTGATATTCAGCTATTGCCCTGCTTCATGGTGATGGACTGTGTTGTTTAAATGATCTGATACACATCCTGTCTGTGGCTCATAAAGGGTTCAAACTAGGAGCCATCTGGGTCTGTTGTCCACACAAGATAACAGATTTGTAAAACTCATTTCTTCTCAAGTTTTTCTCACCCTTGGCACAGTGTGGGCCCACTGGTAGTAGTCCATAAGGAGAGTGCTAGTACAGACCTAACACAGGCTATTCCACAAGGTTATCTAATGCTTTCATTTTGGCCTTGTCTCTCCTCATTCCCCTACTTCCCCATACAATTTCTTTACCGTTTTTTTTTTAGTTCTACACATTATATGCCCATCAAGGTTCAAAGTATTTCTGGCACAGTCTGAACAACCCAAATGAATAAAACTAGGATGAAATGGAGTGTTGCCAATTACCTTCACATGTCTTTAGGTCAGGAGTGTATACAAATCCTTTTGGACAGGTGCAGGTGAAACTTCCAGGGGTATTTCTGCATTGCCCATTGTCACAAAGCAGCATGTTCAGAGCACATTCATCAATGTCTATAATGAAAATCAACAACTTTTTAAGAAAGAAAACATTTCTGGATAGAAGCCAGGACAGAATTTCCCTCCCAAAAGCCACATTTCATTAGATTTTGTGTATACAGAGAGAAGGAGGCAAAGGGGAGAAAGAACAGACACACACATGACTTGAACTGTTTTTTCAAACACACTAAAAAGACTTCTAGATTCTTTTAGTAGACAACAGACTTGGAATTATTTCAAATGGAAATGACCATTCCAAATAAACTAACACTAAAGATCTCACTGCGCCCTCCTTCATGAAAACTATCATTAAAATAATGGAAATAATAATCATTGCATGAATTCAAACCACATAAATATTACCTAGAGAAAAATTAACATTTTAATTTTGTTTTTTAAATAGCGAAAAATTTAAAAAAAACAACCCACCCTTCTCTGTATATTTTTGTTGACTTTACCCTGAGCTTTATTCTTTAGCAGGCTGCTTTGCTTTTATAAGACCTTTTACTTCCTTTCTACACATATTTGTAGTATGTGACAGCCATGGTTCAAAATAAGGCTGGGAATCAGACTTTCATCTTGCCTATATTGTGGAGTAGGTCTATGAAGTCTCTGATTCCCTGCACAGCAGCCCCCACAGTCATGACAGAACTGAGGAGAGGATTGGTTTGGAAAGGTTTGCTGGTCACCTGGTCTTTAAATCACCATTTTTTCCAAGCTGGCTCTGAACTGTCTTAGATGTTATTGTTAACAAGGCCAACGTAAGTCTACACTTGCTTCAGAGGTGAAAAATTTAAATAGAAATGCTAGTGCTAAATTTCAAGAGCCCTTAGGAAATCTTTGGAAGAGCTGTGGTCATCAGAGAGAAGTTGCAAGAGGGTGGCAAGGGGCCACGAATGGCAGGTGAAGACCAGGAGAGACCCTGAGAGCAGACAGGAACAATTGGCTAAGTCAGAGAGGCCTCAGAAAGTGTTGAGAGAAGTTGGGAAGACTCAGAGGGTCAGCGCAGCAGCTGGGAACAGCAAAAGTGCTAGGAAAAGCAGGGAGATTTGCAGAATAAAACAGACCGTGTGGGAAGCTTCACAGGAGTTCAGAAAAATTGAGAGAGGGCCAGGTGGAACATTATGGAAGAATGGGAAACAGCTGTGATGGAGCATGGATGTGGGCTGCAACAGGGTGGGCTGGGGAGCAGCTGGAAAACTCACAGATGGATGGGGAGAAGAGAAGGGATGCCATAAGCTGTGGGCAGACACTGAAATGGGACATGGATAATTAAAGCCAAAGAAGCAAATGGGAAAATGGGATGAATTACAGCATGACTTTTATCAAAGATAGATCAACTCTTATTTTTTAAAAATAAGATAGTGGATAGTTTAGACTGCGATAACACAGATGACTTAAGCTATTTAGGTTTAAAGTAGAGAATACAGAACCCAAATAAAACTATTATGTAAGCTGGAGATAACAGGAAGGAATTTAAGAACTTTATGGTGGTTCCAGAGCTGGCTGAAGGAGAGATTACAGTAGAGTATATTAAAAAGGGGAGTAATCATGACAGAGAGGGGATATTAGCAATGCCTTTCAGGGATCAGTCATAGGACTGGCCCTATAAAATATTCGTTGCAATGTGGAATTAAAAAAATGAATGGGATCAAAAACTGTGGAAAACATTGAGCTGGAAGTTATTACCAATACAGAGAATCATGCAAGACTAAATTAATCTTGACAATGTGAATAAGAGAAGTAAGGTGAAATATAATCACCAGTGTTCAAAACCTTGCAATTAGGGACCAATAACAATAACATGCTATAAACCAGAACTCATCAGTTGAAGGCTGTTGAGAAAACTCTGGATGTAACTCCCAATTAGAGGATGACTTTGATCCCAAAGTATAACATGTATTTGAGAAGAGAATAATGCACTCTAGAATCAGTTTAGGCAGGATATTCCTAGAGGCAATGGAGAATTGCTGGCGCCACTGTACAAGGCACTGTACAAGGTCAGACCTCATCAGAACACTGTATACTGGTCAGATCAGTCATGTTCGAGAGAAGGCTCTGCTTTTACAAAAAGACTGAAAGAGTGGATTTTGACAGTTTAGTCAACAGAGTTTGAGAAAGGATATGATGATTCTTTATAAATACTTTGGGGATAAGTGCTGACATGGTGCTAAATCAAAGGATAATATTAGCACAACATCAACTGGAAATAAAATGGTCACAAATAAATTTTAACATGAAACCAGAAGAAATTTCTAATCAGTTATGCAGAGGAGGTCTAGAACAATGCACCAATGTAGGAGTGGAAGACAGCAATCTAAAGGGTTTTAAGTTATGAGCTTTCAGTGGGACCACGTAATGGAACAAGAGAATTGCCAGAATTAAAATTTGTAACAGTAAAATTTGTAATTGCAAAATTTGAGTTTGCAGGCATCTGACGGGTTTTTTTTACATCCCAGATAGTGTGAGAAGAGACTGGACTGCTACTTATTTGAATTCTTTTTATCCCATGCTGCAGTGGTTCCACTGGTCACCTCTAAGGAGCTAGAAGTATTTATTTTCTGTGACGAAAAATATGGCTTTAGATGTTTTTCACTTGTATATCACAGGAAATCAGGCCTAGCTAGAGACACCATGCCATCAGATTCTGCTGGTGCTTCCAATGATAATAAATTTTCCTGTGTCTGGCCAATACACCTAACACAGTTAAACCAACAGCCCTGTCTGAAAGTTGAAAGGGATTTTTCCCCGAAGTCAGAGTTGGGAGAAACTATAAGCCTTCTGTAGCATAAGGGATGTTATCTTCTTATGATCAGTTGGGAGTTTTACTTAAATCCCCTGCTCTTGGAGGCACCTAGCACACTGCTGATCCTAGATCCCTCCTGTGGTGCATTTTAATTGCAGGATCTGACTTCTTTTGATTCTGAGAAACACTGGTACTGCAGAGTGCATTTTCAGTGGACTTAACTGAACTGGATGTTTATTGCATGGTTGCCAGTGATTTGAGTCACTGACGGCAATGGTCCCTTACAGTCCCACAGTGGAAGATTTTATGAACATTTCAAAGTGCTGAAATTAAAAGAAGAATCCGGCAGAAACATCCAGAAATATCAGAAGAGCAGCTAGTGGATCTGATGAAACATGGAAAAAAAGGTGGAAGAGGATAAAAATAAGCATCAAACTTCGAAATGAAAAATGGGACATTTCATACCAATGCAGTTTTTCCCAGTTGAATCCACTTCATATCCAGGGTTACAAATACATTTGTATGTTCCATGCAGATTCTCACACCTTCCATTTGGGCAGAGATCAGTATCCAGTAAGCACTCATTAATATCTACATAAAGGTAAAAAAACAAAAACATAAAACCAGAGTCAGTTGTTGAGGGGTTGTGGGGGTTAATTCTCCGAACTAGGAAAAGATATGTTTTCAATATCACTAACATTGGCTGCTCCATATTTATAATCATGTAGTTCTGATGAGGGAATTCACACAAGAGAGAAAAGCATCCCTTTCACAGTTATTTAAGACCATCTCTAGCCCACGGACATTTAAGAGACTTGTAGATAAGAACAGGGATATTAAACTGGGGTCTTACATTTAGAGAGGCACATGTACTAATACCCTGACTCACAGCATTTCCAGATGGCATCACTCTCCAAAGCATGAACATCCCTCCTTTCTGAATGCTCTTCTCTCTCTACTGCCAGCAAATCTACTAGTGAGCTTTGGCTGACTTAGAGTTCACAGTTTCACAGTTCTATGACTACAAAGCTTTTATTGCAATCGTTTACTCCTTCTCTGTAATTAACCGAACTCTGTCAGCCTGGCCTTTTTGACAGATGAAACATGTGAGGAAGCTCAGTGTTCAGCATGGCTTTATTCTTCAGGATGATTTCAGTTGAAATGTGCAAATATGACTTACATGTATGATTTCCAAGTCATACAGGTAATAACACTTCTCACAAATTTGCCATTATTTTGTAACAGCACTCACATATGTTCCGTAACATAAAATACAGAGGGTGCACTGGTGGAATGGCATGCTCCACTCATTTCATCCTAAATTATTCTAATGTGTTGCAAACATCCATTTGAATAAGCCTTCCTCCCATTCTTTCCTGCCATCATCCCCACCAGCATGTCTAACAAATCAAGATCCAAGGTAACACTTTTAGTTAGAACTGCTATAGTCTGAATTACATTAAGTGATCTTACCATTTCCTCCTGCAGTCATGCCAGTTCCACTGCTGCACAGAGCCTGATATTCAGCTGGAAAAATATTAAAATACTTACTGGAATATTCTTTCTTAGATCACTGTTTTCAGCATCATCATTTACAACATGCCAATTAATTATTCAAATGAAATAA
Organism: Strix aluco; assembly: GCF_031877795.1. Classification (NCBI taxonomy): domain Eukaryota; kingdom Metazoa; phylum Chordata; class Aves; order Strigiformes; family Strigidae; genus Strix; species Strix aluco. Next base: position 23,199,814 of record NC_133942.1, on the reverse strand, counting down.
CATGCCTTTCAATTATTCTAAAAACATTAATAGCTTCACAGTGTTCTGAACCTGTGAAACATTTTAGCAGATTCAGGGTCTGCATCTGCTCATGAAGATGAATGAGTAAAAACTTCACATGGTGAACTGTGGAATTTAGGAATAGACATAAACTTCATGCTGACCTTCCTAAACAAAGTGAATCATAAAATATTCACAGCAAGATTCTCCAGAACTCATATGTCCAAGCCCTTGCTCAAGGTGTACCTTCAAAGTGGCCAGGAGACAGAAAAAGTTTTCCTATAAATCTAGCCCATATTTAACTCCATTTAGCCTTCATGAGTTCCTAGTAGATCAAGGATCTCTTAGCCTTAAAAACAGTAATTAAAATATGCATCAGCGTATCTCAAATGTCTCAATTACCACTGGGTTCAAGTTCTTTTGCGTTCAGAACAATTAACAGAGTAAACTGAAAGCCAGATCAGCATTAATTGTTGCCATATAGGTCATATACTGTCCGATACATTTGCACTTTAATAACAGCCCACTGTTAAGATTAATATATAATAAAAATATTTATGGAATTAGCTGTCTTCTCTTTAAAGAAAATCACATGCAACATATCTCCCAATATTATCATAACCAGCAGATTAATATATACCCCTGCTTGGATCAAATAATCACTGTCACTGTATGTGAAAGCAGATCTGCTCTGGACATGCATCAGCAAAACTTTTAGTCTAGAATGGCAGGAACTTCTGCAAAGAACTTCTGAGGAGCACAGAGAGACAAATGTCTTCCTTTCAGGAATTTTTTTCAGTCTCTCTGATACAATGCTCCTCTCTAAGAACTATTCTCCTTCCCTCCCCAACTCAGAGCCCAAAGAAATGCTACACTTGACCCTACATGAGATGGCATTTTTTTAACAATTGAGAAGGTGGGCAAAATAACACAGGAAAAATAGCTTCCACATATGTAAATGTTCTGCTAAAGAAATTCAAATATAGAATAGAAGTCAATGATACAGAGTCCAACATTCCCAAAGGATTTCAACTCTACTGTACAATAAGAAGGGCCCACTGATATCAGCAGAGGCTGCTGGAAAGGCTCCTTCCTACTCTGTGAACACTTCCTTGGTGTTTTGCTATTCTGAACAACACAGCATGTTATAAAATGGTGGTCACCAAGTTCCTGTTGAAGAGCTCCCATCAGCTCAAACAGCCTCATTTGTTCCAACTGGTTTTGTCTCCCTAATGCTTTTCATAAAGCTATCTGTTAAAACTGAGGTTTAAAAAATAAATCTGAAATTATTTTTGCTTACAAAGGAGATACCACATTAGTATGAGATGCTTTTGAACTATATATTGAATAGTGTATTTTGTTTATATGCAACAACATACTTGCTGAGTGAAAAAAAAAACACTCAAAGTTGGGCTTCAAACTAGCTCCCTGCATTCAGTCACTTCCATGAAACCAGGGTCTCTTTATTTACTGGCTTCATGACAAGGACTGTGTCAGCACAGTCTTCTTGGAAGAAGTGCTTTCCTAAAAGCAGATTCTGCCCATGAGAATGATTAGGATTGCTTTCTTGCCAGAGAGAAGTTATGTTCCAGACAACTTTGCTTGGTGGGGATTTCAGTGAGAGACTCAAGTATTCTCAACTGACTTCATTGGACGTTTGTTTTTGCATTGACTATCCAAAGGCTAGTTACTGTATAAACCATTTCAGATCACCTGAAGGATATAGAATTCAGGCAGCAAACACCTGACTGACAGGTGTACATAAGGATTTGAATATATGAATAACTCAAGAGGTTTCCACGAATAACTTGAGTTCAAAATTGTATTTTTTGTTATCCACATCTATCAAAATAGAGTTTGTTTGAAAATCTGTTTTAATGCATGCAACAACTCCGGACCCAGATATCGGCATGTACTGTTGCCTCAAAAAATTCTCTCCTGTACTCGTGTCAACATGCAAAATAGCAGATTGCTCAAAATATATAATGTTATGCAACAATTTAACCCTTCTGATTTAGGGTGCAACGTTAATACAAAACTATATTTTACCTTTCTAAAAATAGTTTATCAACCTAAAACTTAGATTAGAATATTTACCAGTAAGTATGTTATACCTGAATTTTGCGCTGGGCAGGGCTGACAAGGCTCCCCAAAGGCGTAGTCAGTGCTGGCACAACAGCACTCTGATTTTGTAACTGCACCGTTTAATGGTCTCACACATTGTCCTCTCTTGTAGCCACCATAGCATGTGCTTCGCATGTGTGTATCTGAGGGAAAAAAAAAAATATCTCTTAATCCTGCCATAGCCAACTGCCATAAATTACAAGTATTAAATGTAGCTCAGGTGTCATAAACACTGTAAAATAGCTGTCAAAACAAAAAATCTTTCACCATTTCCCTATGCTTGACACCCACCTATACCCTCACTCTAGTCAGAACAGGAAATTCTTCCTCATGCTCCTAAGAGTTCAGACATACAAACTAGTTACTGAATTTAATGACTTAATATGCATTAGTGAACTACTAGAGCAACAATCAATACTTAACCTTGACCTAGCAAGAAGCCCTGGGGAAAAGGGACAAAATCTCTGCCATGTGACAGGGACATTACTCACTTGTAAATTGACAGGCCCATGGCAGGATCTCAGAGCTAGAACCAAGTATATCTCAAAACTTCTGAAAAAACTCAGTACTGTTTACTTTATTCCCGGAGTTAGAGGAGCGATTTGATTTTAAGAAGTAGTATTTTATCTCCCCCTCCCAACTTTGTTAGTTGTCTCTGATTCATCAGGCTAAAATCACCACTGGTGCAACACCCGGGATTAAGCCCACTAAGGCCACACTAAAGCTTTTGTTTTCATTTCATACCTGAAAAAGGCAGAATGAGAGAAAAATAAAAACTTGCATAAGGAAAAGATCACAAAATATGCTATTGTTAAAAAAAAAAAAAAAAAAAAATCTTTCTTTGCTTGTAAAAAAAAAGTCAGTAATGCTATTCCAGTGCATAAGATTTAAAATGTTTACCTTTTTAGGTCCACAGGTGACATTTTTCACTTTTTAAAAATTGGCCCATAATGGCTCTCAGACACATTAGAATTTTAAAATCAAACACCTCAAACATCATTCGCTTATAGAGAAATAGGTAGAAGTGGAAAAATTGTTACGCCCCACTTTAAAAAGAGGTAAAAGAGTAATTAAATATTTAAGCTTAGTGACAAAGTATTTTACATTGACAGGAATGGGGCAAATTCTCACCTATTCAAAACTGATACAGCACTACTCACCTCCAACAGCACTATGCTATACAGTCTGCCTGACCTTGTGATTTGGCCCACATATTTCTTCTCTTTAAATGGAAAGGAAAATTAAAAAGAGCAAAATGGGCTACTACAGTATATATCCCAGAGCTATTAGTATCTACTCTAACTACCACCCACCAATCCAAGAAAAAATGGTAAATTCTACGTTCAAATTTGATCTGTCCATTGTCTAGCATTAATGCGTTAACATCAGTTAATTATGACTCGCCACAAATTAAGCTTGTCTTACCGACACACACGCGTCCGTCCAGTCCTACTGCAAGGCCAGGGAAGCATTCACATCTGAAAGAGCCATCAGTGTTGACACAGCGCCCGTTCATGCATATTCCAGCTGTCTCACACTCATCGATGTCTGTTGGAGAACAGAATGAGCTTTATTAGAAATTAAATTACACAGTGTTCAATGCCTGGCTGAAACTTGCATTTGTGCAGCTTATTTTCAATGTATCCTATAGAAAAATATCAAGTGTAAATGGAAACTAGTTCAAGTTAAGGTTTTATTAGGAACAATGATTAATTCATTCTATGAAATGGAAGAAGAAAATGCAAAACTCAGGAGAAATAAACAGAACAAAACAATTTTGCTCTCCTTGGAGAGCAAAAAGGGACTGCATTTTCCTAACTTGTTCCCAGGAGGTACATATTCCAATTTAAGGGTCATTCAGGCAAAAACATAATCAGAGGAAGGAGGAAACTGTGACTGCTAAAACAAAGGACTTCTGTGGTGTGTAACAGGACATTCCCTTTCTGTGTTAACAGTTAGTTCATGCTGTAAGAAATCAGTCCAGATAGCAAATTGAATCTTTCACCCCTCCCAAGAGGTGCCTTCACAGGGCCACCAAAGAATTTCCCTTCCTCCTGTTGTGGGTTCAGTTTTTGGAAGCACATCTGAATCTCCACAGTCAGAACGTAGTGTCTCTCTGGTGATATGCATGACAATTGGGTTTTCCTATCAGATGCTCATTACAGCCATGTTGTATAAACTTTCAATGGACAGACTGCACTCTAGTCTTGAAAGGAATTTGTTAATGATTTGAGCCCTGAGCAGTTGCCCAGTACAAGCTACCATCTTTGTCCAACAATAGTACATTGAACAATAAGACCTTTAGCAATGAAATACAAGAATGAAGCCTTATAATATTAGACTATCACAAAGGGATGCTAAATTAGTAAAAAAATTATACAGGCTGTGTATCATGTTAATAATAAGATCATTCTCTAGGCACAGAAAGCATGCCATTATTTTATAAGTGATTAAGAAAAGGAGTGTTTAAGATATTGTTTGGAAGTATGTATAACCTTTATAAAATAATCACTTCATAACAACTCTCCATAATATATACAAGAGACAGTGTGTGTGACAATTTCCTTTTTTCTGACCTTAAAAGGGCAAATTGAGAGTGAAACACCTCTGTGTTTTACTTAGTTTGTGTTGTTTGGCATAAAACATGGCTTGTATGATCCAAGATTCCTTTTTCAAACTGCATTTTAAAATAGAAGTTATATTTAAGTACATGGGCTCAATTCATTTCTACTTCATCCTGCAATCTTTTGTTCTGTTTCACACAAATCTTAAATGCTTTTCCCACTTTAAATTTAGTCCTTACTCAGTGTAAGTAAAAACAGAGTTGGGACTTCAAAATGTGCCCATACTATTTAACAGTGTAGACAGATATTTTGCTAGACAACACTGAACAACTTTGACAGATACAAGTTCTCCTAAAAGAAAAAAAAATTAAAATTAACTTTCCTTTTTTAAGGTTACTTACAGAAACAGAAATGCAGTTACTTTTTTTTCCTGTAGTTCATTTTTAAAAAAGATTTTGTAAGCTAGTAAGGGGTGAAATGTGCCATCCATTTTCTTTTGCACCGATTTACAAATGTGTTGAAAATACTGTTACAGATGTTTTATAGAAAGGTAAAGTGGGTCACTTAGAATTGCACAGATCAGCTGAAAACCTGGCTCCAGTGAAGATGAGGTAAAAAGCCTCTGCTTTTACCAGGGCTGAGATTCCACCCAGTAAATCAACTGCACATGCAAGCATAAAGTCCAAATTTCTAACCTTGACAAGGCTCTGCTGTCTTCTGTGGTAAAAGTCACCATTTGGACAACTTCAAAAATACTCGTTTTTCTGGCTTTTGCCCGCATACCTCAACCTGGTTCTGGAAAACCAACTAATGGACTCATTCTCCATGTCCAGTGAGTTTCTGCCTCTTCTGCTTAGGTTGTTCAGCAGTGCCAGCTGGGTACACTAAGTCCTCTAATTTTAACCAGGAAAAATTTACTCAGACTACTGAACTGCCACTTTCAGTTGCCTTGCAATAGCTTTCAATTTGGGGAATTCCTGTTTGGTCTAAAGACAAAATGATGTATGGAACAGAAATAATGCTTTAAACCTCTGCTTGCCTGATGTAAGTATTTCTGAAAAATCATCAGCAAATCATCAGCAAAAGAAGCTAGTGATGAATAAGTTTAGTATGTCTTGTATTACAGGGAATACACAAGACTATGGTGTAACATTCTTTTTTGGCATGTTACTTCATAAAGCCTGAGTGGAATTTTTTACCAGACAGCCAAGCATATGCCCTGTACTTATACTTACATTCCAGTTTTATGGAACTAAGTGTCAATTACAGTATCCCCAACTTTGGGTTAGAAATTCTTCTTAATAGTTCAAAATTCTGCTTAGAGTGCATCAAATGAGATGTGTATAGGAGCAATGTGTTGCACACTGCAATTCTTATATTCTTTTGTTGATCACCTAAAGAGTCTGGCAAAAACACATGCTCAATTTCATATCAAAATTGCTCAGGCAGGTAGCCAATTTGCTGCAGAAATGTCAGTTAGTGCATACACACATTGCCAATATGCACGAGCACTAACTGCATGTGCAAGCATGACCTTAGAGTTTAAGCTCGTATAAGATCTTAATACATTCACTTCACACACAAATTCAGGATATGCAGTGTGAACAGTGTTTCAAAGGCTAACCATTCTGTAGGACAGAAGTTATTTACTCTGTACGTGGTGTGTACATAAATTTAGCACTCAGTAAGGATAAACATTAAAATGTACAGGAAAAGACATTATTAAAGATACATGTTTTAAACTTTTACCAACATGACTGGAGACATTTACCAGAGAGTTGTGCTCTCTCTAGCCACTACATTCCTGGAAATTATTTCATGATACTCTGGGCAAGTGAAAGAAAGGAGACAAATATAAAGTTGGGAAAAAGTGTAATTTGGGTGTCAAGGTCTCAAAATCTGGTTTGATTTTGACCCAATAGCAATTTTAACATGTAAAGAATGTTTGCATGCTCATTCACAGAGAACAAGGCTTACTCTAAGTGTTGAAAAGCAGTGGGAGAAATCCTTCATTTTACTATAAGATGTGTTCCAACTTTCAGTAGGAATCAGTTGAGTTGCTTGCAATTTTGGATAATTTTCAAATATTCTTCCTTTGATGCACAGAAGTAACATTTCTCTAGGGCCAGAAACCCCTTTTTGGCTGTATCCATACTCCTGTTTAGCCAGGAGGCATGTAACAGAGGCTGTGAAGTTGAGTATCATTGGTTTATAAGTAGTCTGAAGCAATTTACATACCATCTTCTTGGATGGCATTTCAGTGCACAGACTGATGTAAAAAAAAAAAAAAAAAAAAAAGGAAAGAAAGAAAAAAGAAAAAAAGATGCTCAAGGCAAAAATCAAGACAAGCATTTGGGCTGAGCTTGCATCAGTGAGTCACATCCCTGCTAAAGACACAGAGATCAGCCAGTGGTCTTTGGGAACACAAGTAGCTGATGTGCCAAGGCCTGATGGGCATCAAGTTCTTCCCTGCCAAATCTGAGACCAAGTCTTGCTGCCATCCCACACACAGACCAGCTGGAAAATAAGCTTTGGCAAAGCACTTTCTACTTGGAAAACAGGTAAGAACGAAAATAAAGCTGATTGCTCTACATGTGTGAAGGCTGCGGTCAACACAGCCAGTAGCTGTTAAGCTAAGGAGACACTTGTATGGATCTGTACATTTGTTCATTTGAGAAACTAAAGAACAATTCATTTGCCCAATCAAAACAACCCTATTAGAAAGAAAGAAAGAATTGGGTCATCTCTCTTAGAAATACGCGATTCCCCTACCTGAAGGCTGGGTAGCACTGTCCTGCATACCTAGTGCAAAAGTTATCAAATGCAAGAGAAGTTCCAGGTGTTTTACCGGATTTATTGGCCTGGTTTGGATCTAAAGTCCAAGTCTAAACACAACGCAGTTTGGATTTAAGACTGGTAGAGTGTTCAAGAAGCAACAGAATCTGAATGAATTCACCTTCCATGTCACTAATTCTCAAAACCAAATTATTTATTCAAACATTTACTTTGATTTACTTTTGTTATTGGTCCACAACAAGATGTTGCTGTGTAATCCAGTGTGACATTTTTTTAAATTTGCCAAGGTGTAAGCAAGCACTTTTTCTGCCTTGATTCCAATAGTTAAAAGATTTAAAATTTTTCAAAACTGTAAGCAACTTGGCCCAGCACTTGTTTACTCCTTATTTCAACTCCTGCTTCGTGCCTATAAAACTTGTTGAAACATGAAGATTTATACCCATAAAACTTCCAGTTCCCGACAGGACTGAACGGAAACTCTGATGACATAACTAGCAACCAGAATGCTGCAGTGTCTCCCACAAGGGGTATTGTTGAGCTAGTGCAGCAAATGGAAAAGACAATCTTGCTGTGGTGCTCATGTCTGCATCTCAGTCACACAGAGTGCTGGGCACTCCTCGGAGATGCTGTATTGACTAGGAACACCCAGGCAAGAATGGGTGAAAAACCCAAAGAAGGCAATGAGCTAGGATGTTTGGGTGGCCAAGGCAGAAAACTTTTAAAAGGCCAAACACAAAAAGTGAGATATACTGGAGCCAAACTGCAGAAGACCTCATAGGCAAAAAACCCTGGAGTTTAACTAGGTCAGATCACACAGTCCTTGATCAAAGAATATTTCCCACTGGCTGGTTAGGGCAGTTGCTCAACACTGTGGAGAAGACTGAGTACTGTCTTGCACAATGACAAATCATTCCAGCTGATTAAAAAAGCATATCTGACAAGAATTCTGCCCAGTATTTCTTGTCCCCAAGGATCACTGTAAGGAAATAAGGCGATTCTTGAAGGTACCAGAGGGATATGACTCACAAGCTTTGGGAACCCGTAATTTATTGTGCTCACCTCTGCAATAGCGTCCATCAGATGCTAACTGGAACCCTGGTTTACAAATGCATTTAAAACTGCCATCTTCATTGATGCACATCCCATTGAGGCACATGTTCCTTATGCTGCATTCATCCATATCTGAAAATGTACATAATAGACATAATGCTCATAATGTTTAAGTAAAAGAACTCTTACTAATTATATCCAAAAGATAAACCTTAATTTCTTTCTTGTCAGAGGTGCATGATAATCAGAAACATATGATGGGACATACTGCACTATCCTAGAGGATGTGTCAAAGCAATGACTTCATTTTTTCATAATGAATCATTAACATATAAAGGTATGCATCCAAGAAGAGCAAAGAGAATGAAAAACAGATGAGAAACTGGACAACTTAAGAACTGCCAGTTGGTAAAAAACATAAAAAAGTAAGAAAGGTATGTAACTGAAGAAGGTGTGCAATCTTGACGTAAATAGAAGCCAGGTTAGAAGCAGCCTCCCATTTGGAATGGTAAACACAATTTTATGTTACTAAGAACACCTGAAACAGGAGGAGTAAGCATTTGTGTTTGGAGTGAAAGCTTTTGTAACCTCCATTGGATGAGTCTAAGATTTATGATGTGAAAGAATTCCCAGCACTGTGCTCAAGCATGCATTCTGTAGGCACTTTCATCATCAACTTCTATTTAGAATAAAACCTACCTCTTCCCTAGATTCAGCATGACAGGTGACACAGGAGGGTGCTTACTAATCATAGCTTCATACTAGCATTATTCATCCTCTAACCTAACGGCATAGTATGAAGGATTCAAATAGGAAAAGGTGGAGGTCCCAGACACTGCTATTCTGAACCCTGCACAGTTATCATGCAACAACAACAACAAAGAGATATTTTATATCCTCTTAGTCTTTATTTCAGCCTGGCGCAAATGAAATCAGTTTTGGATGTTACATCCAAAAAAATCAGCACTATTTACCAGTTTCATCTAAAGGACTATACACAGTTACATTAAGGTGTGGCACAATGCCATGGTCTTTACTGATTAGTATGTGTGCACATGTATTCCTAAGAACAAAATTCAATGCATTACAATGCCAGAGATGAAACCGTTTCATAAGTGGATGCAACAGACATTCTGGCAACATATGCAATGGAATTAAAAATGTTTTACCAGACTGCTGATGTCCTGGTTCTTATTACTATTAGCACATGGTAAAATTTCCCTTGGTGGGAAAGGAAGAAATCAGAATCAAGTTTTTTTCCAAAATATATTAATTTCCAAATCTATTTAGTCAATATAGTTCCACAATAAGATGTTTAAAAAGCAGCTTATAGTGCTAAACTGTATCTAAAAAAGAGTCAGGAAAAACAGAGTCTTAAAATGTCTGTCTCTACCAAGGATTAACAGAATCACTACTAGCACATAAAATCACTGGATCATAATGACATTACAATATATTCGGAATCGTGCTATTTTCCTTAATATTGCAGCTGTCTTGGACAGAAATTACACTTCTAGACATGGTGTGTTTTCTTTTTACTTACAGGCTAAGTCAGACAAAAATAATTTATGATTTAAAAAAAAAAAATCGTGTATCTATCCCAACCAGGAATTTTGGCATTAAGTCTTTGAGCTGAATCACTGAGATAATATTCTGCCAAAAATGTTTCTAAGAACAGTGCTTGAAATTCCTTTAACGTATGAATAGATCATTGGGAACCCTCCCAAGGACCTTGGGAAGCATGATAAAGAACATTCTTCTTTTTCCCCCCTTTACTAAAGGTCTGGGAGGTAGGAACACATCAATTATGTTTACAAATTTTTCTTAAAACAGTTTTTATGGGTCAGACCAGACTGCATCTACATAAAACACATTGCTAGTCACCCAGTAAGATCCCATAAAGCATGCTGTTAAACACACAGTAAAATCAGGCAGCATGTGACTTGCGCTCCGTTTTAAAATGTACCACTCCCATCAAAGAAACTGCATTTTGCGATAGTGGTATGTGCTATTTCTCCTGCTGGACAGACATCCCGTTGAGGATTGCCAAGCCAAGGCTCCAGAACTGGCTGCAAAAGACAGTTTACTTGCCCTCCCAGATACAGCAAAAGGTATTTAGAAATTTGATTCCTTGTTCCTTCCCTTCCCCCCCACCAGAGGTCCTCTTCTTTTTCATTGACGTGAATAACCTCTTGCAACTGTAATTACTCATACAGAATAACTTCAGAAAAGTCTTACCTTCACAGTTTTTCCCATCAGCTGCCACTTGAAAGCCAGCATTACATACACAGTGAAAACTGCCATCTGTATTTATGCATCGTCCATTATTACAAATACGTCCATTCTGTAAACATTCGTCAATGTCTGAAAGCCAACCGAAAAAAAACATTTGGGGGGTTTTCTTTTTTATACTCACGAGGAATTTTTCCTATTTCCCCTTCCCCTAGGCTTTTAACCCTACATGGAAACTATATTCACCTGAAAAATTATTTATTTTGATTTCCATAACCGAACATTATGGGGGTGGAAAATGTTCATCAGCTTGAAATTTCAAGTTGCTGTGACAGAATTTCAGTGAACATTACCCTGCAGCTTGCTCAAACAAGAATCAGATCCTTTTAATTGTTTTTTTTTTCCATTTTTGTTCATCATGAATAGATGTTTACTGAAGTTTAACTTAACAATAGCTAACCACTGAAGGAAAGATGGGGGAATCTTGTCTTTTGCTGTAAGATAACAGGAAAGTTTGAGACTTTCCCACCTCAGAAGATATTTCTCCTGCTTATTTTATATTTGAAACATCAGCTCCTCATTTCCCTCTCTCTGCAGGAGGTGCTTGGCAAGGGCTCTGGAGGACCTGAATAGTGATATCACACGAGACTGGCAGCTCTCCCTCTCCTCCAAACGAGGGGAGAGGAGATGCTGAGACAGACTGTCTAGACATTTTTCAGATTGCTCAGTGTTCTCCATCAAGGCCTGGACCATCTCCCAGAGATTCCTGCACACAGGGGACTCTGCTCACAGAGATCTCAACTAGCCCATACAGACCTATCTATCGTGCAACCACGCTGTCTTCCCAAATATCCTGGGGGTGCCCTTCCCCAGGCCCTCTCCACAGAAGTGCGCTGCTGTGCTTCAGGAAGAAGAAGAGCACAGGGTGTCCTCCCAAGTGCCCCTGTTCTCTAGACACCTATCTGAGGGGGAACTGATGCCTCTCAAAATTGTGAACCCATATGTGCTTTCTTAGCAGCACTGTAGTTCTGGGAAGCTGCTAAGAAATCCCTGAAAACAACTGTTTTGGAAACAAGCAACCAGGCCAGCAGAGGCAAGAGCTACTCAAGTGACAGCTCACTGCAGTGGCAGCTTGCAGCCCTCCTGACTTCCAGCAAAAGCATACAGGCTTGATAAATGAGCATCATTGATCAGCAATGCATAAAATTGAGTTTTCTCTCTGCTCAGTCCCTTTCCCCTCACTTTTGTGGCACTCAGTTGTACCTGAGCCTGGCTTCAGCTACTTCACCAACTTTCTTCCTTAGGACAGGCAAAAATGCTACAGCATCTCAAGAGTTTTCTGGCCTTTTAGTTTTTAGAGTTGATTAGGATTTGTACTTCTATGCATCAGATGCCATTTAAATCATGGTGCAGAAAATTAACACAGAATCTCATTGTTCTTTATGTACACACAGCTGGCCAGAGACCCACCACTAGTTTGTTATATTTCTAATTTTTGAATTATGAAATAACATTGTGGTGGGTTTACCCCCCCCACCCAGAGAAACTTGCAAAAATCAAAGCTCCCTTCGCAATGAAATGTCCATAATTGCTGCCATCTCCATGTAAGGTCTGACCCCCTCCTCTCAGAAATGTCAGGTAGATTATAGTAAGCACTTAGCTATTAAAGCTTTGACTCCCATACACTCATAGCTAATCATCACAACATTTCACCTTTTTTTTAGGTCCATTTTACATCTCTCCTTCTGCAATTGAAAAGCATTTTTTGTTTGATCACTAATCATAATGTGACAACCTTATTCATCTGTCTCAAATTAACATTAATTCAGCCAAACTCTTACTAGATTAAAAGGGATCCTAGTAACAGTTGAATCAGTAGCTTGCAATACAGATTGCAATGTTCAATCAGACACCTATCAGATTCATTAGGCAGAAAAAAACTCTCCCATGGAACCTCAGAGGAAGGAATAAACAAACATCTGGTCATTATGGAGACATTTTTCAAGAATGGATGTAAGGAATACATTTGCAAAAGCATATCAGCACAGACACATTTGTGTATGCAAAAAGTAAAACCTCAACATACAAAGTAGTCATGCAAAGTAATTTTACAGCAAATGCTGATTTTGGCAGGCACCAGTGATATATGCATATTTTGCCAAATGCACCCCACTAGCCTTTTTCTTTTCCCTAAACTGGTCCTAAAAATTCCTTCAGAAAACAAAGATTCTGCACATCCCAGCATTTTCTGAACTGCCTGTCAAGCAAGCACAGTTCCCATAGACTGCAAAGGAACTGCTAAGTGACCACACTTTAATGCCATTAAGCTACTGGGCTTCTGACAACCATGTGTTTGTGTAATGAATCAGTCAAATTAAAAGCGTGTGACAAAAATGACTCATGAGTAAATTCATCACCGCTGAGACTCCACTTCAGCACTCCTTCACCACTAGTCAGCTGAACTATGAAGATGCTTCCGCAACATGGCTGTTTGGCAGCAATTAGATCAAATACTCCCAGCAACATGCAGCAGTGGTGCTGGCTCTGCATGTCCTCCTGGATTGGAGTAAGCTTCCGTACCACAAATACCTTTCTGATTCACAAAGCGAAGGGAAAAAAAAAAAAAAAATCACACTAATACAGATAGCTTTCTTCTGGCTTTTTAGAAACTCCATGCTTCAGAATGAGTGAATGCTCAAGGAACCCTCCTCTTAGTGTAGAAAGCAAAATATGAAGACAAGCTGGGACTCTGAGCATTCAAACATCCTGTTTCATTTAGATGCTTCATTTCTTATGGAATATCCAAGTAGTCATTCATTCTCCTGCCAGAAGTCTCTCATTATGACTTAACTATAAAGGATTACATCCACCTTTACAGTCAAATTCCCACCCCAGGACAGTTTGGGAGCCACAGAGCCCTGACACAGGGATGACCACTGAGGAGCTATGAGTTCCCCACTCCCATAGGAAGACAGGATGAAGACTGTCAGGACTACTGCTGAGCCTGGTCTTCAGAATACCACTAATGGGTATTCTACAGCTTCCCCACCTAGACCTTCCCAGTGTTTCACTAGTTTTCCAGACCTTATTTAAGTTTTCATTGCTGTAATTTATGTTTAGTTTTTTCTCTGACAGCGGGCAGGGACAACACATGAGCACTGTACTCTTACATTTACCCACTGGAAGACTTCCCTCCACCTCTCTTAGACTTTTAACAGTCTTTTACAGGTAAAGGATTTTTCCAAAGAAGGGATGTTTAATTGTCCTTGAGATTCTCAAGAAGCAAAAGAAAAAATGTCTCAGGTGTTTACAAAAAAGAGGAGGGAGAAGGAGGGAGGGAGAAGGAGGGAGGGAGAAGGAGGGAGGGAGAAGGAGGGAGGGAGAAGGAGGGAGGGAGAAGGAGGGAGGGAGAAGGAGGGAGGGAGAAGGAGGGAGGGAGAAGGAGGGAGGGAGAAGGAGGGAGGGAGAAGGAGGGAGGGAGAAGGAGGGAGGGAGAAGGAGGGAGGGAGAAGGAGGGAGGGAGAAGGAGGGAGGGAGAAGGAGGGAGGGAGAAGGAGGGAGGGAGAAGGAGGGAGGGAGAAGGAGGGAGGGAGAAGGAGGGAGGGAGAAGGAGGGAGGGAGAAGGAGGGAGGGAGAAGGAGGGAGGGAGAAGGAGGGAGGGAGAAGGAGGGAGGGAGAAGGAGGGAGGGAGGAGAAAAAAAAGATGTCTCTTCCACTTAAAAGGCACAAATGGTGCCAAGATACTTTCAGCAGAAGACAAAATGTCTTTCTTCATAACCCAGTCTGTGAACAGCCAGCTCAGGCAGGTTAATAATTTTTATTGCCATATCTGATTTACTTTTTTAAAAACCCTCTTATTTAACACGTCTGTTAAATTTTGCTTCATAACTATTTTCCCTCCTGGTATGTATACAATAGTACAAATATGGCTATAAAACCATCATTTACCTCGGCACTCTGTTCTGGTTGGCGTGCTTTGATATCCTATACGACACTGGCATATGTAGGATCCCTGGGTGTTCACACAGTCTCCACTGATGCATGGATTCTTTTCACATTCATCAACATCTGTAGAACACAGACAATATATTTTTATTAAGACATTAGTTGAAAGTTATTCAGGTCTGTAGGCGTATTTTATTGTTTTGTAGTTGGAGAAATAGTGTGCTTCAATCTGAAAGGAAAGGGGACACCACGAATTCCCAGTAAAAGGATCCCATGTTCTAAGCTAAGCAGGAGATGGGAAAAACGAGGACTCAACAAAAAAATATCGCATGTGTGAGAGGTATAGAGGCCTTAATTCCACATCTCCACATTCCTATCCCCACTGGGAAGACAGATTTTGACAGAAGCAAAATCTTACATGTAAGAGACAGCTGAGCCTTGCTCCTATCATCAAGCCCTGGCTGAGTTCCAAAACTAAAGGGCTCAAGAGCCCAACAAGATACTCCTGATGAGCTGAAAGAGGACTTGTAAATCTTACTAAGCCCAAGACCATGATTGTTTTTTTGTTTGGGTTTGTTTTTTTTTTTTAACAATAGGTTATTTGCATACTCAAAGAGCTGGTAGCATTTTAAAGAGGCCATTTGCAAACACTAATAAACACATTATAGTCACAGGTTAGTAAAATAAGAAATTCTTCTGTATAATTTTGTGGCAAGTTACAAGATTTGTTAAATATTGTATTAAAGGCAAAACTGCTGTAAAAATAAGTTTGCAGTTGAAAGCAATTAGTTCTTGGACGTCTATTTACTGGGAGTTTTTTTGGAGGGGGGGTGGTTTTATTTAAGAACTCAGAGTTATTACATTGTGTGGAAAAAAATTTTTTTTCTTTAAAACAAAATTCCCCTCTGTGATTTACAGCAGAAAACCACATACCAATGCATTCCCCTCTAACATCCAGTTGGAATCCTTTGTTGCACTCGCAGCGGTAGCTCCCAGGAGTGGGAATACAGCGCCCGTTAAGGCAGAGATGTCGGAACAGTTGGCAATAGTCAGTGAAGTTCACCGGCAAGATCACTGAAATAACAGAGTTGGAAAAATATTTTAATAGTTCATCATAATAATTTTTGGTAATCTGCAACTTGTGCAGCATTTTCCATTAAAAGTCAACATTTACCTTCCATCACAATGTGAATTACATAGTAAAACCAGCACTGGAGAGAGAAAATGGCACTTTGACTCTTAGAGATTTGTCTGAAAACAGCTAGCAACCACTGATTTTTTTTCATTGTGGCAAGTCTGATCCTGTTTTCCTCTTTTGCAGGACAAAAGAGGAGAGTCTGCTCATACCTAGTGGTAAAGTGGGTACGTGGCACTGCAGGGACTCTACTAAAAGCCTACAGTAGCAGAGAGCTGGCAGACTGGTTCAGTTATCTCTGTTTTCATAGATAGCAGAGTAAGAGGCGGGCAGGGATAACCCTGGAAGGTATGCCTATACGGTCTTTGGCAGGCAGATGTGAGCTGGCTCTGTCCATGCTCCCAGCTGACCAGAAGCTGTGCAGCTACGTCAGTGCAGTGTCAGGCCTGAGTTAACATACTTTGCCTCAGACTTATTAGCTCAGCTTGGTGCTGAACCAAGGATAAATAGTTTCAGCTGGTGCCAGTGCAAGCAGAGCCTGCTTACATCTGCACAGAGCACAGGCAAAATGAATTTGTGTTTACTTGCAAAAGAGCACGTGGCTGTGCCAAAGGATTTCAGGTGGCACTGCAGACTATTCAGGCACGTAGTAAATTCCCTGAGCAAGGGACAGAATAAGGAATATATAAGTATTCTGCTCTGGCTTCCTCCTTGCTCTAGAGAAACCTAACCTATCTATGCATATCACTGAAAAAGTTTTCTTTGCATTGGCTCAGCCTCAGTGTCCAGCAGACTAGTATTTTGATTGATACACTTCCTACCTGGCCAACCAAGAGTGAGGAAAACAACCTGAAAGAAGCTGCTTTCTCCCAGCCAAGCCCTTTATGTAGGTAACTATCACAATCTAGTCAAAGAGCTATTCATGTTTCCTAATGCTGACAAGCAGCAAAGCTCACAATAGCCTTAAAATAACAGCCATGTAACTACTGCAACACATGGGCCTCAGTACAGAAAGTGAGGATGTAATTTTTGAATCCTATCTTAACAGGATAAACACTACCAATGAGGTACAGCTGCTGTAAGATACATGGTAATCAAGCTATGATTAGAAGGATATCCAGAGACTATATGTCCACATAAAGTAAGCAAAAGATACCAACAGCTGAAGGGAGCACATTGCTCCTGAGAAACACGTTTTTAAAGAAGATAAATGCAAATGGTGCAGGGAAAGGTTATTATTATTTTCTTACCATGAGGTGGTGGAGCCCGAGATGGATAGACGATTTCTGGCTGTTGAGGAGGGTAAACACCAGGAAGGAGTGGTGGAGGGATAATGTCAGGACGGCCCGGAGGAAGGTCAGGTCTTGCTGGCAGCAGAGCAGCTACTGTGCACAATTTGCGATACTCATCTGAAACATGAAAACATGAATGCTCTTTTAGACTCTTGTAGCCTTTCCATTTAATTCAACTCTCCCCCTTTTCGTAGTGTTTCACATTAGCAACAAAAACAAAACCTTAAATAATCTGGAAAATCTGAGCCTATATGTTTTATTCATAGTAACAAGCTTTGTTCTCTGAGACTGCTAGTAAAAGATAACATAAATGACATTCTGGATATGAAATTGAACAGTGAGGCAGGGACCTGATCTGATAGAATCATAGAATGGTTTGGGTTGGAAACGACCTTAAAGATCATCTAGTTCCAACCCCCCTGCCATGGGCAGGGACACCTTCCACTACATCAGGTTGCTCAAAGCCCCGTCCAACCTGCCAGGGAGGGGGCAGCCACAACCTCTCTGAGCAGCCTGTGCCAGTGTCTCACCACTCTCACAGTAAAGAATTTCTTCCTAATATCTGATCTAAATCTACTTTATTTTAATCTACTTAGTCTTCTTCAGGCAAAATCTTTGATGAACTCAGTGTGAAGTTTACCTAAAGAAGGACTTTTGGACTTGATCCCAAGTTAATTTAATACAAAGCTTGCCACAGAGTTAGAAAAATACTGAACAGGGAAAGAAGCCCAGTTTCAACTGGGTTTCTTAAAAGTTAACCTCCTAAAACAAAGAAATATAAGCAATGAGGCAAAACCAATTAGAGAATGAATACACTAACACTATTTCCCTGTGAAAATGAAGTTTGCCAATAAAAGCAGAAACCAAATGAGGTGCAGTCTAAGGAGTGTAGACAAAGAGAAACCAAGTCAGGTCTACACCGAGTTCATCCTTTTCCAAGATGATGGGAAAATCATCTATTTTGCTGTAAGCACACTCTATGTTGAGTGTTATGCATTCTCCTATTGTTTATCTCTATTAGTGGCATCTGCCCTACTGCCCCACTTTTCCTCCTGCCCCCGACTCTTTTGTCTTTGGGAAGTGTGGGTTTGGAACTTGCAATCCAAAGAATGCATGCAGAGTATCACAATTAAAGACCACATTTCCAGCTGACCTAATTCATGTCCACAATTTGTGTACGCAAATAACTATTTGTGCAGCCAGTATCTTTGAACTTCAAAATTTTAAAGTTTATGGCACAACAGGGGAGAGGAATTACATAATGAAAACAAAATGCTACAGAGATGCATGAATTCCTGAAACAATATAAAAAATGAGAATTGAAAAATAAATTCAGTGTTGGGAGAACTAAGCTGGATATTTCAGCCTTCAGCACTTTCATCTCACTTCTATTTCCACCTGTAAAACACATTAGAAGCTCTTCCCGAATCACAGAGGATTTGTTAAATAAACATGGCAGCCTAAAGTTCTGCTTTTCCTGATTATGATCTTTACATTTACTTTAATGCTCTCAGGTGATCCGTTTGTTTCACGTGTCACTGCATTCCCTCTACTGTTCCTTACAGTGATTTTAATCTTTAAATCATTCCCAAGAAGATTTTACCATATTACATATTGTATTTTGTTTATTTAGGTTTCCCCCTAGCTTTCCAGTTTGCCTATTCATATGTAAGCTGAATTGAACCTCAGTGGTCTACCTGTGATAAAACAGAGACACTGAGAAACTGTATCTGTGTATGTACATACATAAATTCCAATATGCAAATGTTTGCTAATGATGGCGGTTTTAATAGTCAATACTCCAATCACACATTCTCTACAACCCACTGATCAGTCTTTGTGAAAGAAACAATACTTATTTCTTTTTTTTACTCCAGATTGGTAATACCCGATTATCCAAAGCCAATCCACTAGGAGCCTAGGCCTCCCATGCAAAAAGAAGTCAGAGCCTTGGGGTTGCCCATGGGTTGAATGGAATTAGCACACATGAAGGGACTGCTGAGGTGAGAATTGAACACACACACGGCTGGATGCCCAAGATACCACTTTTAAAGTATTTATAGTGTCAATGGTAAACCCTGTCATTCCACATAAACAATTATTGCTGTGTTACGCAAAGAAATACAGTGCAAGCCTTTTTTATTGCAACTTTAATCTCCATGTATAATTTCTAGCAATAAACAGCGTATTTTATAGTAACATCTGGGTCTGCTGCCCACATTGAAAATGCAACCGCTTGGTTACATTATGCAGCTAGTGCTCCACTTTATATTGCAGTAAATTTCCATTTCAGAGTTAGAGAGACTTTGGGCCACTGACAGCTCTAAATTCCTCATCTTGCTTTCTCAGGATACATTAAGGCATAACTGAACTTGATTAAATAATGACAGCAATACCTTACATACATGTAAGGCCTTTCAAAGAATTTCAAAGCACTTTTGAAAAGGGTAATTTATAGTCTCAATTTATATCCCAAGTCGGGAAAAAAAAATAAAGAAAAAGCAAAAAAAAATGTGGCATGTAACCATGATCTGGAAGACCTTGCATGGATTTATGAGTCAGGAAGTCCTGGGTTCTAGCTCCTTCTCCACCACGTCTCAGTCTGCGGTCTTGGCCAAATTACTTCACTTTTCCACCCAGTTTATTCACCAGTTAGATATGAATAATTAGAAAGTATGTAAAGAAAACAGGGACTGTGTTAAGATTGAAAGCTTTCTCCTTGTCTTTCTCTTTCAGATGAGCATCAATAGATTACACTATTTTGTCAGCATTACTCTAGGCAGCCTTGGACATTTAATATGTTTAAATATTATTGAGATAGTGACAGAACCAGGAAGCATCTTCCAAGAGTTCTGATCATAGAACTCTGCTGCAGTATTATGCAGTTTCACTCAAAGGATTAAAAACAAAAATAATAAACACTCCCATACATAGCCTCTGACAACTTCTTCAGAGTTACGCGGCTATAGTGATATGGCCCCCATTCCTCCCTAAACTCTGCACCTCCCTTACTCCCACCAATCCTTAAATTTCTTGTATTCTTCTTCTCTAAAGCATTTCATTAGGTCTCCAGTCCTAAACAATATCAAAAACATCTTTCCTCCACTCCCTCACACTTAGTTTCACAATACGCTCACCATCTTCTCTAAATTGAGCTCTCACGTTATCTGGGGATCTCAATACACAGGGAGGTGATAAAGTACAGCTCATTTCGGTAGCAGACAGAAATCATGTTCTGTGTCAAACTTCAGGAAAAAAATGGCACCTCGGAAAGTTAGACATAAGAGGAAGGAAACCTCAGCTTTCCAATGAGAATGAAACTGCAGAGGGAACAGGGATGCATTAGAAAGCTCTATAGGAAGTAACTTGAGCCTGAAGAGGATGTTGAAAACAAAATCTGAGCAGGTAAGGTCAGAATAACCAGTGTACAAAACATTAATTAGCAACAGATAAAATCCTTTGTTTACGTCTGCTTGCCCTAGCCTCCTGGAGGTCACAACCAACCTGCTGTGGGAGGCTCTGCTCTGAGCAGGTGGGTTGAACTAAATGATCGCCCAAGGTGCCCTCCAGCCTCAACCATTCTGAGTAGTTCTTTAATGAAAACATTACTGATAAAAGAAAAATCACTGCCTAATTCAGTGTTCAACCATGCTCATAAGAATACAGGTGAATTCATACCGGTGGATCTGATTGGGCACATTTCAGGAGCGGTGGCTGCACCAGAAGACCAGCATCGGCCACTGTCACAGCAACACTGCATTTTGGACAAAGGCTGGGGGAGCTGGTTGCCGCAGCGCCCGTTGGTCAGGGAAGAGAAGCAGTATCCAGGACGCACATCTACCAGGAGAAAGAAATGGATATATGTAATCATAAGTCTCATGAAGAATGTGACTTGCACAAAAGGGAAAGATCCTGTTTTTCTTGGTTGATTACATTATGGATGACATAGCACTTGCAACATTACAACAATCAAAAAACAAACGGCAGAAAAGCAGAAAAATCTGGATAATATTTGGGCTGCTTTGGATCCAGGTGTAACACCTCCTGTGAGAAAGCTGAAGTGAAATATGGAATAGCAATAAATTAATGGAGGCAAAAATAGAATAGAAACATGCATTCAGTATATAATAAAATATGCTTCTGTGCCCTCAAAGAAAAATTGTAGTGTCATCTCTATTAAAGATAGTACCGGATCAATTCTGTTTAAGCTCTAATTTGAAAGCCACTGATGAACAGCAGTAAACTTACAGCACTGCAGCTCTCAAAGCATTAATTAACTTTTTATTAGTCATGGCTTCCCCAGCTGAAGTATGTAGTGATTTGACAAGACATAGGCTTGCAGGCAAGAAAGAGCAACACAGCTTTAACTGGTGCCATCACATTGTTTATGGAGATGTGCTGGCTTCCTGTCTGAAAAGGGTAAGCACGTGCTGTACAGAGAACTTCTTGTACCCAGTTTTCATACACTCAGCTCTAACAACATTGCACAGAGATCCCCAAGCTTAGAAAAGGGAGAGAAAATGTGGATGGGAGCAAAATAAAAAAAAAAAAAAATTAAATCTTGTGATAAAATCTGAAGCTCTGAGCAATTGTTTCACAATATGTCAAACTCAATATAAGCTGTGGTGTGATTTGACACTGCACAATAAACCAGACCAAGTTTGTTTCTAAAATACATGAACATTTGCTGTCAAAATGTAGAGGAAAAAGTTGCAGATAGAACCTTACAACAGCAGACACCATTCCCTAAAGAAACAGTATCTCAGTTATCCAGGGCATGGTGGATCCATCTGTCTAGTAACAGTGCTTTCCAGTTTACTAGCTATTCTAGTGGATATAAAAAAAAGCAGGGAAGTTTCTTATTATTTTGAGGAAATTGATATATAGTGATATGTTGGGAGAGTCTGTGATGGTTCTGCCTTTTATTAGCTGGAACCCTGAACACGGATATTACTGGCAGTACAGCTAAAAGAGTCAGTTGGCCTTTGCTTCCAAATTTTAGTTAGTTCACTCGTATTATCATATAATGGAAATCTGAAATGGAGGGGAAAAAAAAAAAATTACCCAGTTCTATGACTGGTCCTCCATTTTCTCTTGGCACCCAACTAAACTGCCAAACACATACACTCCTTAATCTACCATTTTAAAAATCAAATAAAGCTCTGATGCAAACTGTTCCCTGGAGAGAAAACCGTTCTTCTGTATCCCTGGAGAGATATTCACATTCTTGGTGGGGTGGTGGGGTGGATGGTAAGGAAGTCAGTCTTCTAACAGATCCTATCATCATCCTCTGCAATTCATCCTTGTTTTTTGGTCACTACCAAGTTTTGAAACATTTAAAATCAGTAATGGGCAGAAGCGGAAAAAGGATCTACATGGGATCTGTGCAAGCACACAATGTGCCATAAAAAGATAAACACACAGCAAACATCTTTGTCTACCTACAGGTGTAAGAGCTTATCCAAAAGCCACATCATTTTCAGAAAAAGACAGTAGGTTTGTGAGAAAAAATGCTAAATCTTTCCATATTCCTAATCAAAAGTGATTCTTTTTTTCCTCTTTCCAAATGGTAAAACACACAAATAAGGGCAAGAACAGCAGGAAACAACTTTTTCACCATTTCAGCTTTTAATATTTTAATATATTTGACTAAAAAAATACAGTATTTTGAAAAGGCAAAAAATCACCACGAAAATAACTTTCAAGAAAAATGTGCCTCTTGAAAAAAAATAAAAAATAAAAAGCCATCAAAAAGTAACACTGACCAAATAAATTTGTGCCAGCTGGAAGTATGGGCTAGCAGCTTTCTTCATAGCACATTTCAAGTACTTGGGTTGAGATGTCCTGCTCTTGTTTCTGCTCTCCAGCTCTCAGAGATATTATCTTTGCTTTGTCTATTCTAATTTTTAAGGTTTGTAATAATGGAACTCCCGGTTCTTCCTTTGGATGTTTGGCTCCAGTTCTGCTCAGTTTGAGTCCCATAAGGGATACATTTCTCAGAAGCACTTCCTCATCTCTAACAGAATAGACACGTTCAGCTAACACTTTTCACTTAAGACAGGCACATTGTAATTAAATCAAGATTACATGTTTTGCCCAGCTCGAATACAGATTTGGGCTCTGTCCTTGTTAATATGGCAACTATGCAGTCTGCATATTAGACATGAATCCAAAATATCTGCAGATAATTAATAGTGCTTCCCATTTAGCACGTTTTGCCTTGGGACACAAAGCCAAAAATTTAATGATGGCTCATAGTCTGGCATATTACTTAACACAGCCTGTCATCATTTAAATACCCAATTCTTTAGTTGAACTACTTTAGCCTACAAATACAGAGGGTAAAAAAGGCTGGAAAACTGCAGGAATATAACATGGGTGGGAATGTCGGGCAGTCCTGACTAAGCAATGACTGTAAGAAGTATAAAGCAAACGGAAGTTGGGCATCTCTAGAATTTTTTTCTAAAAGAAAGGTGACTCTCCTTCATCAATATTAAGTACAAGCAGCAACCAATGATTTAATGATCCACAGTCATTTAGGAGCTATTCATCTGAAGCAATAAAAGTAGCTCCCACTGGCATGGACCCAATCTACCAAAATGCTGTTCTTGGTAACAGAAGAAATATAGTTCATTTTTCACAACCTGCAGAAATAGAATGGCATCATTCAAAATGAATCATAACCCAAACTACTTCCAGATCTCTTGGGGAAGTTAATAACATTTGGTACTTTTGTCTGTGAAGTAGGGTTTTTTTTTTCAATTTTTTCCCAAATGATTTTTTCCCAAAGGTACTACACAGGGTGCTCTCTTGAACCCCAGTGCTGGCACTGTGTTTTGAGCCTTTAAATAAACGAGCCAAAACTGAGGAAATACATCTTCCATTTGATTCTCAAATTACAATAACTGCTCAAAATTCAGCACTAGCAGTGAAAAAAGAAATTACTGCATAAAAATTAGGAAAAAAAATTAATTGAATACTTGATCTGCTTCAGAGCAGGCTGTATGTTTCCCAGAAGCAGTAAGTGCTAACACTACTCTTTCATGGCTTTGGCACTTGCAGTGACAGTCTTTTAATTCATACAGTCCTTTGGTTCCTGATCTGGACTTTGGAAGACAGGTTCCTGACCTGTCACAGTGAAAGCCTAAAAGAACAGTACTGCCAAATCATCAATATCATGAAAGCAGATACAAATGTCCCACACCTGGGTTATCACACTACTTCCTTTAATGAAAAATATCTGCATTAAGGTCACAACACTTAGAATGAGGAAGAGAAAGCTGTTTGGTGTGATCACCTTCTTTCTCAAGTATATCTGCTTTTCTAAATGACTGCTGAATATAACTTGAGAGCAAGAATATCGAGGAGATGTGTTAAACAAGTTCTGCCCATTTTAAGGCAACAAATACAGCATAACTGAAAAAACGTGTAAGAAAAATGAAAGTGAAGGTCACAACAAAGGGGGAAAGAGGAAACACATGCTGCAAACAGAAAACTCATTTCGGAATACGTATATAGACACATGATGTACTTCTACATAAAAGAAGGATTTCAAGATCACGAGCTGAAATACATTTCTGGTATGCTGTTACCCACCTTAGATATGCATGAATGTTCATAACACCGACCGTCTTATTATTTACAGGATTCTACTCACCTATGCACTTTAAGCCATCAGGAGCTGTATAAAACCCTGGAGGACACTTGCAGAAGTAACTGCTAACTGTGTTCGAACACTCTCCTCCATCACAGATTCCAGGAATGGTGCTGCATTCATCAATATCTTCAAGGCAAAAAGAGAAGCAGGGGCAGGTTAGCTAAATTAGTTCTGACACAAGAATAGGTATTTTATAATCAGTATTAATGACCAAATTCAGTGTGGTCTGAAATCTCCCCTAACTTATGTACTAGGGTAGAGGCAGCAGTTTTGAATCAGGATCTTCTGTTAGGCATCTTATAAACACAAGTGAAACAGAACCTAAGAAAATATCGTATCTGTAAATTGTAAAAAGCTAGGGAGTTCGTTTTACTGCTTAATAATGATGGATGAAAATCTTAAACTGCAGAGGGGATTTACTAACGGTAAGCCGTAATCCCTCCAGTTTGAATTCTGCACACTAGAATTAAGAAAACTATCATGGAACCTGTAACGACCACAGTGATCAGGAGCTTAACCGTTATGTCACATGGTATCTCCAGCAGCACAGCATCTCCTGGCACCATACTGAGGCAGTGGTTCAATACTGACTCAAAGGGAAGCGTAGCACCTACTGAATTGCCCATCCTTCTTACCACACTTGGGTTTTTCTTGGAAATCCCCCATATAAAAGCAATGAGCAGCTAGGCACCATTTAACTAATTCAACCTGACAGGATTATACCTCAAAGCAGGATGACTGCAGGCAGCAAAAACTACCTTTCTTGGCTTTCTCCACTAAGTGAAATATCTACTGCAGAAGTCAGGCAATGTCCACAATTCCTCCTAGATTTTGTCAGCAATTTAAAAATAAAAGTCCGTATCATGAATTTCTTCCCTAACGAATCTCAATCCATATACTAAATCATCATCATAGATCCAATACGGAAAAATTTTCAAAGTCTACAGAAAAAACCTAACAGATACCTTCTTAATACCTGATCATAGCTGTACACATGAACAGAGGGAACTTGAAGGGTTTCTTCCACAGCTAGGAGTTTATGTTATCTACAGTCATGTGAATAACAACCTACGCCAGCCCCGATTGCTCCTTAATTACCATCAGTAGCCCGCCTGTGATGTGTAGTTACTTTCCCCTTGGTTTCCAGTGACTGTCTTAACAATGCAGCTGTATCTACTTAGCAGTGCTCTCATCTTCTAGGAACCTGGAGTCCAGCTGAGCTAAAAATCAGCTCGCTTTTTTCCATGGTACCTACAAGAATCAGCAAAGCAGAGCATAAAGGGAGGTTATTCTCTAGAGTGATCAGTGACAACTGCCTGTCACAGCCATGTACAATCACCCAGTTGCTCTCCCGACAGGGAGAATCCAGCCAGAAATAATGGCATCACAGGACTCTATCCAACCTCTCCCTCCAGAGATCTACAAAGAGATAGACACATGGCTGTAATAATGACTTCACCAACCACAAAAATTTCTGAGATGAAATACTGCAACACCACCCAACACGCCAAGGCAAGGACTGAATAATATCGTAGTCATTAAAAATGATTGGAGGAATTTAAATGTAATGCCTAAATTGGAATTTGACCCCAACAGATGGGGTAACACCCAAAATCCCACAGGACTGTTAATGGGTGTTTTAGCAAGTAGAGTGGATCTCTGTTCTACTTCTCCTGTGAAGACGGTAATATAAAAATTCAGTGATATAAAAATTATCAATTTCTCTTCCCCTAGGTAAAGCACTGGATGCTTTAATACCTTTGTGGCCCCTTGCCTTTGCAGGAAAGGAGCGGAAGGACTCGGGTGGCATACAGATAACCAGACCTTGCATCCTAAGCAGTGCGGGGCTTTGGGCCCCCTGTGCACACATTCTTCCCCAGCATCTTGCTAGCTGTCGTGATGTGGGTCTCATTCCTCGCTTGGGTGTGTGAGAGGGGTGTGACTTTTTGTTCAGTGCTACTTCAAGGGTGTTGCCAAAGCCTCAAGTCCGAGTGCCCTGGGAGCACTGCTAAGAGACTTCTGGCTTCTGCTCCAGGATTATACTCCACAGGAGTCCCAAAAGTCTCAGTGACAAAAAATGTGGAAATTGAATTTTGGTCTGAATAAAGCCCTTAATTAACAGAGAAAAATGCAGTCGTAAATGGATCAGATTCAAGCACTTTCTGACTCAAATTCACCAATGTTTATCTTAAAGTCAGTGTTGCCGCTGTTTATATAGAGTCCGACCTTTTTAAAAGCAAAATCATCACTCTTTATTTTAGGGTTGAGCCTAACCCAAACAGTATTTCACTATTTATATTAGTGTTGACATTCATATAAGCAACATGGTCATTGTTAAGTATGCAAGTTTTATAAAGGTAAGTATACTCGATGTACTTGCAGATGTCAATGTCACTCCAGGAAAAATTACATCCCCCAATCACCACAAAAAAGTATTTATGAAATAAATTTTATGAAACTGGAAGAGGAATGGTTCTATGAAACAGTGAAATAATGTAACACTTAAAATACAGTTTGTGTTGTCTCACTGTACCTGATGATTTCTATCATGATGTTACTACCACTGAAAAACCAGTACTGGTAATTCAGCAGGTAGTTCCAAGTTCTACTAAATCAGTGACCAAGGACACATGAGAATCACAGAATCATAGAATGGTTTGGGCTGGAAGGGACCTTAAAGATCATCTAGTTCCAACCCCCCTGCCATGGGCAGGGACACCTTCCACTAGCCCAGGTTGCTCAAAGCCCCGTCCAACCTGGCCTTGAACCCTGCCAGGGAGGGGGCAGCCACAGCTTCTCTGAGCAACCCCTGCCAGTGTCTCACCGCCCTCACAGGGAAGAATTTCTTCCTTATGTCTAATATAGATCTACCCTCATTTAGTTTAAAACTGTTACCCCTCATCCTATCCCTACACCCCCTGATCAAGAGTCCATCCCCATCTTTCCTGTAGCCCCTTTAAGTACTGGGAGGCCACTAGAAGGTCTCCCCGGAGCCTTCTCTTCTCCAGGCTGAACAACCCCAACTCTCTCAGCCTGTCTTCACAGGGGAGGTGCTCCAGCTCCCTGAGCATCTTTGTGGCCTTCTCTGGACCTGCTCAAGCAGGTCCATGTCCTTCTTGTGTTGGGGGTCTCAGAGCTGGACACAGCACTGCAGGGGGGGTATCATGAGAGCAGAGTAGAAGTCCTACTTGCTGGATAGGAAGTTAAACCAAGCACATGATCAGATGTTAATTATTGTGTCTTAGAATTACAGTTAATTACTGTACGGCAAATACCTTGTCTTATATTGGAGATTTTAATTTAAAATGCAAAAAGGTAATTTAAAAAAGCAGAATGGATATTCTGTTGTTATACGAATATGTTCTTAACTGTTGAATCACTACCTATTTCATGCAACTGGTATAACGGTGCTACTTTTAATTCTCTAATTGCATTAATACATACACAGCTTTAACTCAAATTGCTTGGTACATGCAATATGAAGATGTACTGAAAGTAAGTCTCTGTCTGCCAAGGTTCAAAACTTTACAGGTATGGAATTAAAGAAAGAAAACTTCATCTTATCTTTACAGCCAGGTGATCATTCCAAAGGGATTTCACAAGACGGGGCAGGAAATTTGTGGCAGGATTTGGGAACAAACCAAGCTATCCTGGGTTCTTGGGTCCAATCCCTCAACTATTACCAAGTGCAGGCTCTGGAGGTGGTGGTTGTTTGGGTTTTTTTGTTCTTCATTTGGGTTGTTTGCTTTTTTTACATAATTCAGCAATTGAAAAATACCATAGGAATGTTTATACAGTGCAGCCTATGCAAGCCTACAGTTCTGTTTTTCAAGTACTAATACTTAACAAGGCACATGTTCAGTCTTTCCTATTCGACATGATCTTGGTACTTCATATACAGAAGGAAACACTTGCAATGTTGTTCTACCCTAAATGTGGGTTACTTTCTGCCAAAAACACTGGAGTCAATATAAAAACTGTGCTGTGTACAAACTCTTCTGAAACTGCTTTCCCTAATCTGTGATTAAATTATACAGTTTTGCTTGAAGTAGGGATTTTTGTTTTGAAGGAGTAAGTCATAATTCTTCCAAAATGACTAAAAAATTTTGAGTGCTTCCTTAAAGGCACCTGATGTAAGAAAGGGTGAAGGATGCACACCTTACTGTCACAGTCACACACCTTTATGATATTGAAAGTTGTCACTCCAAAATCACTAATCACTTATGAAACTTGTCTGCTCAAATTAATTAGTTTTCATCTAGCAACTGAAAGGATAATCAGTTGTAAAGAGTTTAAACATTATCTGGACTTCACCGTAAAGAAGATGCATCAAAGCCATGCAGTTGACACATTTTAGTACTATGTTCCTTATGGATCCAAAATTCTCTTAAAGCAAAGGAGACCTCTAAGCCTGATTATTATATTATATAGAGAAAAAAATACTAACAAATCACAGTTAAAAATTAGCAAGATTCCATAATCACAGACTGCAAATTTCAGTACTAATATGTAGCACCTGTTGTACTTCCAAAATAGGATGTCCAATAAAGAAAGATAAAATGTTTGTCCTTCCTTAACATCTGCAACCGTAAGGATGAATTTATAGCATAGTCCTGCAGTCTTCACTCAGCAGTGTCAAACTCCCATTAATGTTAAATACAGTTTACCTGAGTAGGTGGGAATGTGTTGAACCTTCCAGTCATACACACTTTTTGGTTAAAAGATCCATAGAGAGACATGTGTCTCAAGCATTTCTAAAGCAACATATCTGTTATAAAGTATTTTTAGTTTTAATGTTTAATTTGTTTCAGATGTACCTTTAAGTCTGTAAAATGTTACATGAATAAAAGGCTGGAAAAAGCTGCAGGGCCAATATTTAAGATTCTCTGGTTTAGAAGGAGAAAAGACCGTTATTCCTATTTGTTGTGAAGAATAATATTTGCATATTCAAGGCAAAAGAGATTGGAAAGTTTGTTACAAACTTCTAAACAAAGTTGGCCCCAAAAAGAAGACTTTTCCCCTTTTACTTTCAGAAGAAAGTCCTAAAAGTTCTTACCGTCACATTTTTGTGTCACCTCATTAAACTTGTGTCCAGCTGGGCATTTGCACTCAAAAGATCCAACAGTATTAATGCAATTTCCCCCTTGACAGATCCCAGGGATGGCTTGGCATTCATCCACATCTATCATATAAAAAAGGAAAAAACACCCACTTTTAATTCATTTCTCAAAAACAGCCATAATAATTTGTCTACGGAGAAATTAAAGTAAATATGTCTAAATCCATTCTTCACCCATCATAATATTATGATATTTGCTTGAGAAGACAGACACTAATTTTGTAATTACTCTATGCAAAGTATGATTAAGTACAGTACTCTAAATATTTTCTGCAAGAAATCACATGGCTATTATTGTTACAGACATTAAACATCTAACTGCTATTGCTTTGTTTTTCCAAAACATCTGGGGAATGGTGTACAGAGAACACAGCCTGCCAAAACCCAGGTTCCTTTAAAGTATCTGAAGCTGGGCATCCAAAATCACTTGCCCCTTTGAAAATCTTGGCAACTCCATACAGTGCATAGCCCACCAGCACGGAGATGCAGGAGCTGCGGAGGAGCAACGTGCAATGTGCATGGAGGGGCCTCTTGGAGAGGTGTGGGGAACCACGTAGTCATTATTGATGGAAATTATTAACTTGTTACTCAGGTAAGATCACCACCGAAGACCTTATCTGTGGTTAGGGTTTGAGTCAAGAAGTTTCATAGCTATAATTAATGTCTCAGGAAGAATTATTAATGACCTACTTAGACATTCATAAATTTGGAGGGATTTTCCCCCTTTATTTCTCTTTGCTTTTAATTTTTTCACTCAAGAAAATGAAACAACAAAGATGGTATCGCAGGCTAGGTAGGAAGCTCAAGACAAGCATTTTCAAGAGGCCCCAGATTTTGGCCTCACAGCTATTTTAGCATAACAACATGTGTGTCCTGACTTAGCTGCGAAAGTGTTGCTACAGCTTAGTAACAGCTAGAGAAAAGAGACTAAAGGAGAAGGAGTGGCATTGCAATTAGGAGACAGTCCCCAGGGGCTGCCCTGTGTCTGCTGCTCCCCGTCCTTCGGGAGCAAACAGAGCACTTGCCACTCTCCAACCCAAACGCCTGTGCTTCCCCCATCTCCCCAAGGAGTACCAGCTGCTGCTGGTAAAACCCGGTTTCTTGAATTCTTGGGCTTCACACTAGGATCGGTTTCAACACAGGGACACAAGCTGAAGGAGATGACGCCTTCAAATCTCCCTTTATAAATCCCAGAGAGCCAGCTGTAATGTGTCTTGTAGTCTGAAAAGCAAAGTATTATGTCTGTACAAAAGGCCAAGAGGCAATTTCCCTGGGAGCCACAAGTAGGAAGTTTCAGGAACGCCAAGGGGCATATCTGTACCACATCGCAGAGCATTATGTAAAGATCCCTGGGCCGACTGAACCGGGCCGGGGGTGCAGCAGCAGAGCCAGAGCAGTGCTGTGCCCAAGCTAACGCTGTGCTGGGAGGCACAGAGAACCAGCACAGCCTCAGCACCCTCGACACAGCCATACTGCTGCTGGGACTCGAGCTACAGCAATATGCTGTGCTTTAATAACAGTCATCAGCCAGACTTCATGGCACTGTACTGACTTTAAAAAAAAAATTAAAAAAACAGAAGTCATGCTCCTGAGTCACAATGTCTGTTTCAAAATCCCACCTTTTGGCTTTCATTTTCCTCCTTTGTATCTTTAAAAATCTCAGCTGTGATATTAGTTTAACTTTCAGCCAGCCAGACAAAGTCAAACTGTGGGCAGTGATATTCTATTTACTTTTTAAAATAAACTTGTCCTCCCCTCTGTTTTATTTTTTCTGACTTCTCCACACAATAATAACGGTTCCTTTTTCTCTTCAGAGAACCTGGATTTTATTTAACCTGCTTTCCTTTATTTAGATTGAATATGGATGTGAAATCCCTGAAATGTCTTCAGTCTGAATGGATGTTATCTGATTTCAAAAGGACTGGATTTAGTACAATTGCATGAAAAATAAAGCTAATATGTGGTTCCGCAGCAGATCTGTTGAAATTATGAACACATTACAAGAGAGGGGAAAACTGGAAAGTACAACTCAAACATACAGGGCCAAAACTGTGTTGGCACTGCATACAGATTAGCATAAATGTAGCGGCACGCTAAGAAATGTGCGGCAAGCAGAAGTAGCCTTATTCCGAAATGCACAAACCCGTTAGAGAGGTCACTGCAGCTTCTCCGTGACACAAACAAAAGGGATATAACTAGGTGTGGCACAAGTTCAGGGGTGTGGGCCACATATTTATGCACATAAGATTTCAGAAGTGTCCAGAACCTCGATTCACAGATTTCTGCACAATTTAGTTCTGACCTTTACAGTGAGAGGGGGAACAGAATGGCTGAGGTCAAAATATGTACACGTTATGTGGCATACACAAATGTGTCCACCTCCAAGTTCATCATGCCTGTTCATCATGCAGGCACCAGGCAGGACTTGGCCTGTGACAGAGGATATCTACATTTTTAATGCAATGGAATGCCTTGAAGTCCTTCATAGTAATTTCATGGTTAAATATTATAAATCTATGGGTAGTTTTATTTATCTTCCCTATTTTCAAAAATATTGTAACTTACGAGAAAATGTTAGACAAAATGAAATAAACTAGCCCCAAAGATATGGTCCTGGGAATGTATAATCCACATCAGTTTAATACATAGCTGCCCCTGTTAACTTTCTCCTGTTTCCTGCCAGACATCCAGACAATAAAAGAATTTATACAGCTGGAAGTATTAGAATAAAAGCCAAAAGCAGTGTAAGGACTTTCTATGGTAAGGCATGCTCTGAAAGAAGTAAGCAACATCTGGGTGGATTTTACAATTTGAAACAAATGCATTTCCAAAATTGTATAAAATATATAATAGGGCATTTCAAATGGCACAACAGGCACTTTTCTCCAGGTCAAAGCTGTGTAGCTCATGAGATAAGACACCCAAGATGAATCCAAAATCAACAAATTTTGGCTAAAAAATCCCACACTGGATAAATGGAACAGTATTGCCACAGATTGATTTCTGCATGTTTTGAGTGCTTTCTGAAACAGAATGAATTCCTCTACGGAGTGATTGAGTGGTACACTCAGAAAAACACCATTACAGAACCAAGGGAAAGGGCTGCTGGCAGTGAGAAATTCATTAAGATGCTGGCTGCTCTCACATGACCTAAGTTACTAATGTACTCACTTGAACATCAGGCACTCACTGAATCATGAAGTAATGCATCTGACAATGTTTTTCCATTCTTCACACATATAGCTGAGAATGACTTAGGACAGGTTATTCACAGCAGTGTAACTCAATTAAGATTAACACAGTAACAATTTCAGCAGCTTTTGGGGAAGCTTTGCTGCTAACTTACCTTGACAGGCCCCAGTTCGAATGTTGGGAATGAAGCCTCGGCGGCAGGGATGTGGCTGGGCAGGACACATTTCACAGGGGTGGCCCCATGCTCTCCCAACTGTTGCACAGCAAAGGGTTTTTGTGCAGACTATTCCACTGAGCTGTCCCTGGCACATCTGGTTGGTTACCAAAGTGAAGCAAGGGCCAGTCCTGTAATCTGCACCAAAGACAGAAAACCTCATGAGCATCACAATAAAAATACACAACAAAAATCATAATAAAGCAAAACAACAGCACATTTAGGCAAGTCTTCTGCACACAAATTGCCCACCAGCCCAACAATTTTACTTAGCAGTGTTCTGCAGAGGATTTACCTCAAGTTTTCTTCTCATTCAAATCCACGTAAAGTAAGCAGCTCTATAAATACATTGTGACTATTTTACCAGGAGTATTATGCACTTGAGATTCTGCACGTCCCCTTTGCTGCTTGGTTTAATCTCTAGCAGTACTCTTAGGGGGCTCTCTTCATCGGTTTGTTTTAAATATTCAGTGCCTTAATTAAAATAATACTGATAGTTAGGATATGTTTCTTTCCACAAGTGTTATTCTCAAATTAGTCTCAAGGGAAGAGAATACAGACTGCAGGAAGTTTTTTGAGGACAGTTCTCACTGTTATTCAGGCATATGCTGTACCAGATATGTGGGTAAGCTTTGCCTACAGCTGAATGGATGGCATGTGGAACACATCTGCTTTGATTTGTTTATGGTAGGACAGGCTACTTAGCCAACAGACAGAATTAAACTAAGATGTTAATAAAATACTAGTAGGCTTTATTTTGTTCCATTCTCCAAGGGCAAAAACCAAACAGTGGTACTGCCAACTCGGGCTGTCTCCTGTACATCCGGGGTGCGCACTCCGGTTAATTCTTCACAAGTGATCCTAAAATGTTTTTCTGATATGGTGCACCAGGACATCCTGTAAGCATGGCCAGCAAATTATGAACCTGGTGTTTGCCTGTACTGCAATAGTTACCAGGTGCCTCAGCCAAGGTCACTGAGTAATCCACACTGCCTTATAGTCATGACATTATAAATTCCTCCAAATTTCCTGCCACTTCCAAACTTTGTTAACAATAATAAGTTTCCACTAAACTATTGATAAAAAGTGTGAAATAGGGCAGAAGTTAAGAACGGATGCCTTTCCCATCTGCCCCATCTCCCCCACACCAGATGCACCTTGAAGCCTATCATTTAACTGATCTTCATTCCAATCCAGGGATGCTGTGTTCATATGCTATAATTCTGCTGATTAATCAAGCCACTCTTTGATATAATGAATAAAATGGTTTACATAAATCCTGAAATCTATACAATAAATACATTGTTACTGTTATCTTCACCAATTAAACATGATCTTCGCAGAAAGGTTATCATGTTGGTTTGAAAGATCTATTTCTGATAAACTTGCACTAAATGGCACTATAGACCATTTACTCTTCATTAACTATGTATTACATCATACAATTGCTATTCTATCTTTTGCCTGTTTAATAGACCTATAATCACCCAGGTCATCTCTTCTCCTTTTAAAATATTGGAACAACAATAATTTTCTTCCACCCTCTGGACATTTGTCCTGTATTTCCAGATTTACGGAGAATTAACGTGCATGATATGAGAACCCTTCAGCGAGTTCTTTTCAGTCTCCCTGGTGCTGGATAGCTGGACAAGCTGTATAAAAATATGTAAATGCAACTACTGCTATTTAATGTCATCCTTAAATGCTATCAGACCGCAAATATAACATTTCTGTCCTATCCCCTCCAAGCAGTACAACTATGTTTACTGCACATTTCTCCCTCCTCTTCCCTAGCAATTCTGTCAGTCTCATCATGAAACAGGTCAGAATCTCTGATAACATCTCTCTTACCCTTGGTTACCGAATTGCTTTTCATCACCTTAACTTTTTTTGGCTTGGTATTTCTCACTGTGTCCCTCCACTTCCCATATTAATTTTCTACACTACAGCTTCTATCAAGTTCTTTTCCCATTTTTAAGCATTTTTGTACATGTTTTCATTTTCCTAGTTAGACAGGCTTGTTTTGCTTTTGTCAAAACTTACATTGCCTTTTTTCTCATTTCTCATCATAGAAATGCAGCTTTAGAAGCATGTAGTAAAAAACCAAATATTACCAGCTTTATCTTATTCCTTCAACACACAAATACAAACAAGTCATGATCAATTATACCTATCAATTAAAAAATTTCAGTTCCAAGATCGATTCTTCATGCATGAACAAAATAGAAATGCATACTTCACAGTATGCAAACTTCCCAATATTAAAACTCCTAATATTAAAACAATAGATGACAATTTCTTTAGAAACACGAGTTTGGTGTCGCCAACAGGAAATCTCCAGTGTACCTCCTCAGGATGAAATCCCTCATTGTAGATTGTCCCTATGCCATTTATATATAGACAGTTTAAAAAGGAGTCATTTTGTTCCCTGTTGCAGCGGGAAGCACGCGTCAGACAGTAGTGAATAACCCATCTTGTATTTTATGGTAGAGTATGAATGGATCAGCATTTACAATTGTTTGCTTTCAAGCTATAAATGACTTCGCAGTGGCTAATATGACTTAGAAAAATGGTGAACCCAATGAAGTTAACTTTATAATCATGCAAATCTTTCCACAAGGTTTCAGTAACAAGACGTAGGTCAAATATGCACTCAAAACCAAGCAAATCCAGCCTCTATTTGTTATTATCCAAGTTCATAGCACTTTAGTATGGAGAATTATAGACTTTGGTTTTACTTAATCTTTTGCCTTGATAAATTTTATTCTTAATACTCAGTTTTCTGCTGAGTACAACATTCCTTCTGTTTTCTCAAATACAATCTTTCACCTTTTCACAAGTAAGATTTTCTTTTGCATTCTTAATGGAAAATTCTAAAGGTCAGAAAATGCATAAGAAAAAGATCATTTGGATGCACACACCGACCTATGGCCACAGAGAAATACACACTTCAAGTCCATTTTTTTATACAGAGGATTAATAAAAAGAGCTCTAAAATTAAAGCATTCTTAGTAGTGAGTTTAAGATTTTTTTTGATGCATTACAAGATGAAGGCCTACAAGAAGGAAATGGCATTCCACTAACACCATGGAAAAATGAAAATGGTATCACATGTAAAGAGATTTCCTTGAGTTACACCATTTTCCTTGAAGGTGTTTGGTCTTATGAAATGTGCTGATTTCAGAAGATGCAGTAAACCCTAGCTAGGGTCTATGCTACAAGGCACTGACTTGGGATATGAGCTTAAAACCCCAATCTTTATTTTGTAACAACAAAGTTTCCTTGTATCTTTGTGTCATTTGCTATTACTCAAACTACTTCAATGAGTAAAGCTCAAACACAAGGTACTAAGTGATCAGTCAGGAGTTGAAAAGAGAGAACGGGGAAAAATATAGCCAGAAAAGCTATTACATGGTTTGTTTGCTTTTTTTTCCAGAAGTAATTTCATTTTAACTGAAGAATGTCAAGACTTGAAATTATTTCAGTCAAATTATTTCTTGAAGATGTGCAACTGATAATTCAAATATTTTAAGTCACTTCTTATGCAAATTTCAGCATGTGCAAGCAGTCTTCAGTAAGGCATTAGTCATGGTTATCTAACAACTTTATCTGTTTCTTCACGTACTTCTTTGCTATTTTGATAAGGAATAATTCCACAGGGAGTCTCAGACAACTGAGAAGGTGGCAGAAACTGTAAAACCACATTAAGTTCATATACCATCAAAAAGAGCAAAAGGGCAATAGAATGAGGCTGGTTTACACCATGTAAGAATACAGCCTAAGTCTGTAGGAAAGAATCAAGCTGTATTTTGATTTATAGCTCGTTCCTGTTTCAGACACAATCATCAAATAATTTTAGTTATCTTCTCAAAAGATCTTTTATGTTCCTAAAAGCACCAGAGAGGCTGCTGAAACATGTAGTACTGGCAGGCTTTGATCAAAACCAAGTACAGCAATAAATAATGATAACTGTTCCAAGTAATGCTGGACAGCACCAAAGAGGGTCACCAAAGAGCATCAGGATAATGCAAGACTTTCACCCATCTTAAGCTCTCACTTCATGTTAACTTCTGTTTGTTTTCAAGCACAATATAGTCTTTAACGTAAAAATACAGTTTAAAAAAAAATTGTACTAATGGAACTGCCCAGGAAGCTGATGGAGCAGCTCATCCTGAGTACTATCACACAACATGCGCGGGACAACCAGATGATCAGACCCAGTCAGCATGGGTTTATGAAAGGCAGGTTCTGCTTGACAAACCTGATGTCCTACGACAGGGCGACGCGCTTACTGGATGAGGGAAAGGCTGTGGATGTTGTCTACCTTGACTTTAGTAAGGCCTTTGACACCGTTTCCCACAGCATTCTCCTGGTGAAACTGGCTGCTCAAGGCTTGGATGGGCACACGCTTCGCTGGGTAAAAATCTAGCTGGATGGATGGGCCCAAAGAGTTGTGGTGAACGGAGTTAAATCTCATTGGCGGCCGGTCATGAGTGGTGTCCCTCAGGGCTCTTCTTTATTGATGATCTAGACGAGGGGATCGAGTGCACCCTCAGTAAGTTTGCAGATGACACCAAGTTGGGTGGGAGTGTTGATCTGCTCGAGGGTAGGGAGGCTCTGCAGAGAGACCTGGACAGGCTGGAGCGATGGGCTGAGGCCAACTGGAAGAGTTTCAACAAGGCCAAATGCTGGGTTCTGCACTTCAGCCACAACAACCCCCAGCAGCGCTACAGGCTTGGGGAGGAGTGGCTGGAGAGCTGCCAGGAAGAGAGGGACCTGGGGGTGTTGATTGACAGCCGGCTGGACATGAGCCAGCAGTGTGCCCAGGTGGCCAAGAAGGCCAATGGCATCCTGGCTTGTATCAGCAATAGCGTGGTCAGCAGGGACAGGGAAGGGATCTTACCCCTGTACTCGGCACTGGTGAGGCCGCACCTTGATTACTGGCTTCAGTTTTGGGCCCCTCACTACAAAAAGGACATTGAATTACTCAAGCGTGTCCAGAGAAGGGCAACGGAGCTGGTGCAGGGTCTGGAGCACAGGTCTGATGGGGAGCGGCTGAGGGAACTGGGGCTGATTAGTCTGGAGAAGAGGAGGCTGAGGGGAGACATCATGGCCCTCTGCAACTACCTGAAAGGAGGTTGCAAAGAGCTGGGGATGAGTCTCTTTAATGAAGTAACAAGCGACAGGACAAGAGGTAATGGCCTCAAGCTGCATCAGGGAAGATTTAGACTGGATATTATTTCTTTCCAGAAGGGGTTGTTGGGCATTGGAATGGGCTGCCCAGGGAGTCCCATCCCTGGAGGTGTTTAAGAGTCGAGTTGACATAGCGCTCAGGGATCTGGTAGAGTTGAGAATGGTCAGTGTTAGGTTAATGGTTGGACTAGATGATCTTCAAGGCCTTTTTCAATCTAGATGCTTCTGTGATTCTGTGAACCCAGATCAAACAATTATTCTAGTGCAAGGATGCTGGATGAAATTCTGGTCACTCTTTCCTCAAAGATTCATTCCTTATAAATCTCCTATAAAGAGTTCTTGATGTTTGACATTAACAGCCTGATTTTGCAAACTGATAACCACCTGTTAGGGAGATTGACAAACTCCTCCACCCCTGTTAAAATAAATGGAAACTGAATGGGTGCAAAGGTTGAAAGATGGGACCCTAGCAAGCCAGCATTTATCTTATCACGATCAAAATCTCATTACTGAAAACAGGAAAGTGTCATCTCTTGCCATCATAAAGAAATGGGTAACAATAAAATGCTGTTTTTCCAGCACACGGCATGCACAGCTCACACAGAACCTTGTGCTGCACACGGGCTGAAGAGCAAACCCAGAACGTTGCTTGGAGGGAGGAAGCAATCCTCCTAGGCATTAGCACTTCACATGGGTAAATTCTGCATGAACCCCCAAATCCAGCCAAGTCTGCTGTGTAACTGAAACCACCCTCAGCAACACAAACTGGCAACTTTCCCTTTCTTTAGTACAGGGAAAAGGGAAAGGAATATTCCATTATCATACAACTAATGAAACAAAGGTCAGAAAGGGCTCTAAGGCAAGTGAAGTACCTTAAAGCTGATCTTTATTACAATTTACTTTCCTGCCTAGCAGCATTTTTGTTTCTGCTGTTCAGTGGTTGGTGATTGGTTTTTTTACCAGCTGGAGATAAAAGAGAAACATTGGAAGTGAGACTGCACAAGGCAGAAACAGAGTCTCGTCTCTGCGAACCGTACTCAGCACTGCTCACGTGTGACCCACTGCACTTGATAGCCCATGCCACTGCTTGGCCTGCCATCAGAAAAGAGAATCGCAACTAGTTGTACCTGAGAATGCTCCTTGGAAACTGATCTCACACAGCCAAAGAACAACACTAGCTAAAAGGTTGGTGGTCTGCGTTCCAAGCAGCAGAATCCTTTTAACACGGTACACAACTTTAGGCAAATTTCAACTATTTTTTCTTGAGCATTCAAAATGTGTATTTCTAATAGAAAAAAAAAATTTATAGCAATTCTGTTTTTCAATGGCGTTCTTAAAGTACAAA
Organism: Strix aluco; assembly: GCF_031877795.1. Lineage (NCBI taxonomy): Eukaryota > Metazoa > Chordata > Aves > Strigiformes > Strigidae > Strix > Strix aluco. The sequence continues at coordinate 23,159,956 of NC_133942.1, read as the reverse complement.
CGGGAGCTTTAAATGGTGAGAAAACTAGTAACTATGCAGTTACAAGCAGAAAAAAAATACCAGACAGTTAAAATGCAGCACTCTGCAATCGGGTGCAGGAACAGTATGAGAAATTGAGCTTCCATCTTTCACTGGCCTGGAATGGCAGATGCTGAGAATGCTATATATATAAGAAAAGATATCACATCTCTGTTATAAGGGGGAAATTTTGCCTTAAGCATAACTTTTAGATTAGAAAAAGTAAGATTAGGATTAGAAAAGCAGATGATGAGATTTCCAAAGGAGTTTCCAAAAATGTCCAGTAGCTGGCCACTTTTATATGGGAAAAATTAATGGGGGAGAAGGGAACTCTGAATGTATCAATTCCAATGTCACCAATAAGAATGATACGAGAATGACACCAAGCAAGTTATGTTTTTGGAACAGGGATAAAGACAGCACTTTAAAAAATTAGCTTTCACTGAGCCACGAATGAAGAATCCTAAATGAATCTTAAAAATACTCACGTATAATCATATTAACCTAAGCTGATTCAGGTGTGCTTGCACAAACAAAACTCCCATCACTTTTCCTGAGTTTAAAAACCAGGAATAGAAGAAATGTATATCAGATATTCTGATCTAAAATCTGAAATAAGTTGTGACACAGTGGCAACATGGATATAAGAAACACCAACTCTTAAAATTTTAGTTCTCTGAGAAAGCCACCTTTCTTGACAGGATTGGAAACCATATGATACCTCTCACTATACAAACAAGTATACTGTTAATGGAAAAAACCACAGCTTCCATCACTGTACGTTTCACTGTACTTCAATCCTTTCACTCTCTTCAGAGAAGGTAGCAATACATTCAAAGATGATGGAGAAAAACACCATGTTCCTCATTTCAGGAGACAGGATGTGCTGTGCCTGAAATGAGAATTCTTGCAGTAAAACTCCAAGAATTACAGAGAGTCTCAGAACTGACGCAAGAGCATGGCATGGCCAAGCTGACTGTAGCAGTAAGCATCACCATAGCACAGAATATTACAGAACACAAAGGTTTAGCATTTCAGGCTCAATTTCCAAATGTCCTTCAAGGTGATTCTAGGTATTTTCAGGAGTAAACCTGCGTGTGTCACTATACCAGAGAAACAGGGAAGGGCAATGCGCTCATAACCCCATTTTCACTTGCAAAATGTCCCTTTCAGTTGCTTGTAGGCTATCATGAAATCATGTTTTGCATACAGGCCTTTGTGGCTTTTAACTGCTGGTCAGAAAAGTGAATGACCATGCTCAGAAATCTGTGGGATAACTATTATTTACCTTCATCTTTCCTAATACGGGACATGTTGCACATCTCATTTCACAGACTGAATCAAGACCACACACACAACACAACATTCCCATGCTAGCTCAATGCACTGACTTCCAACCATTTAAAAACTCAGACAGAATAATTCTCCATCCACAGGTGACACTGAAATGCCAGTTGATAAATGCATCCAATCACAACACTCTTTTTTCCATACGGGCCATTTCCTTAAATAATTACTCACTGTTAAGCACTCCCTGTCCTTCTCCTCCCCCCAGCCAGACACCATTACTCACCCCAGTCAGATCCCAATGTGTCATCATTGGAAAGTACATGGCAAAGATATCAGAGGGTGTTCAGAAGGAAAGAAAACAAAACTTTGTAAATATTTTAAAACCTATTTCCTATGATGTCTAAGGCTTCTTACCAATGAGGTTTGGTACGTTTAGCTGTGGTATGTGAAAAAATTATCACCATGCCACTTCTGCCTGCTCCCTTCCAGCACCAGAGATGGCTTCACATATTAACAAGACCCTTTCGCAGCTGCTTCAGCACACGGTGCAGCACAGAGCTCAAACTGCTGAGATTTAACACTGGCCAGGGCTAAGATGTCACTGGAACTAGGGCCTCGGAGTGCAACCATTCAGGCACTGTTTTTGGCAGGGGTATAAATCTGGCAGCAGAAATGTCTCAGAATACCACAGCTGTGCTGCGGACAGATCACAGCTCCAAGTTGCCTCTCGTTATTTTAACAAGAGTAAAAAACATCCATGGAAGCATATCTAACACTTGCAATAAATAACTTCCACTGGTATCATAACTCTTTATTGTGTATTAGTCAGCCACAGAAGTTAGTTACTGCCTCATATATTCCAGCCCCAGGATTATTATCCTCTAATTCATGATTCTGATGACCCCATTTCTGCATGTCTTCCTCACCTTTGCTTGTTGCAAATTGTTCTCATATATTGACTTGCTGGCACACTTCAGCCTAAATTTATTTTCCATTCCGTAAGCTGCTTCACAAATCCATTTCTGCACAGATGATCTGTTTAACATGTCTATCTAGCAAATATTATCTAGTCTTCCTAGGAACAGGGCCTCTAAATAACAGCTTACTAACCATGTGAGCCTAACATTATCAGTTGCATTTGATGTACAGAACAATTCAGGCTGACTATTTTCAAAAGTATTTTGGCAATCCGATTTCCAGAACAAATATACAACTATTTTGATGCCAATTTTGTTCTTGCAACTGACCCAGTTCTCGAAGTCTGTAACTGAAAAGTAATAACATTACAGTAATAAAATAAAAAAATAATGTTCAAAAAATTATTACAGAATTGGAGTGATTTGTTGCACACATTTTAATCCAACACGCAGACTAAGCATTTCACCAAAATCAAGGCTTTAGCTCTGTTGTTCCCAATTATGTGCGGCAGCAGTCCAAATACAGAAAATTGTTACCACATTTTATTCTTTTCCATGATGAAGAAAACAGTAAGCAATGCAGCTAAATGCAGAGTAACTTCTCATTTCTGAATAATCAGTTACCTGACAAACTCTAACCCACCCTACTTTGCTGTATAAGCTACAAAGGAACATTTCTTTGCAGATTTTAATTTTTCTAATTTCTTTCACAGACTAGCAACAACGAAATAAAATTCTGAGTTGATTTCCATCTCCTTTTTTGCAAAAAAATAACTAACTTTGGTGACATATTTATTGTCAAGACCAGATGATTATTAAGGAGAATGGATTCAATTGAAGAACTCTGGAAGTTTCACTTAAAAAGAACAAGTTGGCTGAAGTTTATTACTACTTTTTAAAAAGAGTTCTTAAGAAGTGCCACGTTATAGAAACTCTCTTAACATACCACAAAGTATTAACTATTAAATAGCAAGGTAAAGACAAAGCTAGTAGATGAGCTCTGTATATGTTTTTTCTCTTTGGCTCCAGAAGACACTGACTATAAAATAACTGAGACTATCCAAAAGTAGTGCAAACTGTGTAAGAAAAATAGATCCTAATGACTTACAGTATATTAAATAGACCAACATCCAAAGAAAGGGAAAATGCTTTCAGATAATGCAACACCCAGGATTTAAAGAGATAGTGCTCATATTTTAAAAGGAGAGGGAGTGGTACAATACATTAGAAATAACCTTTTATTTCTAAAATACAAACGTTCCTCTGCAGTGTCATGAAACACAATACAATTGCAGAGCACTGGAATGAAACTCAGTTCAGAACTGAAAATGGGTTACAAATAAAAAGGGGAGGTGAGAGGCAGGAAGGGAGCCAATTTCACTGCTTAAGCTAAGTGAAATACAATGAGTAAACATACAGCAGGAATGAGAGGTGAGAAGTTGACTTGCTTTCAGTGGGGATCACTTAAAGGGAAGGCAGTAAGTGTAATAACGATGTTTTGGGTGTTGGTAAGTATATAGTATCATAATGACAAACGGACAAATAACTTTTGTGGTCCTCACAGAATGCAGAACTTCCACAGTCCTGGCAGTTCTTTAACGAGGTAATTAGAGCAATCAACAATTTCTTCTTACTCCTTTTTAACGGCTGCCAGGAATCATCTGGCTTGTCCTAAGCAAGCTCCCTCTTTGCCACAACCCCAAAGGACCAGCACTCCTGAGAAATTACGGCAGTGGAAAACTTCCACTGAACAAAATCTAGGGGCACGCAGATTGTAGTCTCATAAAGACTCTTCTCCACATGGCAGACAGCTCCCTGGCCAAATCTATTCAGCCAGGCACTTGCCCGGGTTTTTGTATTCTCAATACTTTTCATATACATGTATTTTTAGTGATATGATTTTTGTGATGAGAGATTTTATATGATGTAAATACTGAAATACTTTTTTTTTACCAGGCTGAAGACTTTGGAATAACTAATAGTGTTCTTTTTGAGTAAGGTTGTAACACAGATCCTTATGTTGTAAATAACTAAAAAGACACCAAAAATATCTGAAAAACAATGACAACATACAGTATTTTGATTTTCACAGAAATATTTTAACAATTATTTCATTTCATGATTGCACAACAACCCCCCGAAAAATATCAGAAAGTTTTACAAATTTAAGTCAATAATGTACAAAAATTGCTTCAGACACTAATATCTCACTAATATCTAACTCTGTGGTGAAACACATCAACTACTTTAACTGAAATACCATGCAACCCTCTGTGTTACAGGATCAGATTCTTTCCTCAGTGAAACTGTGGCATCACTCTGTGTGTACACCAGTGTAATCATGACCAGAATCTGGCTCATTTTGCATAACCACATATATGGGATTTGCATTAAGACTGTGGTCCAAAAAATAAACATGGTAATAACATGCACTGCTTAACTCTGAATAAGTCTTACAGTACCTCTGTTGAAATGTTACAGAATACATGCTGTAATTCTGGAACTCTCTCATGTATTCAGTACCTATTGCTAGAAGTAGAAAACACCTCTTACCAAGAAGGCAAATGATCTACTCTTGACTCACAAGAGTTTTCAACCAAGCAAGTATAATTTTATTAAATATATATATATTATATCTAGCAAAATAAAGTACATGAGATGCTAACACTCATGGGTTTCATTACTCTTAATTTTTTTGTACAATTCTAGATATTACTATGGACCCTACCTCAGTTGTTATTCTTCTGGTTGTCTTTGGACTTCACAGGTTTTCAGTGAGTCTAGGATTCTCTCTTCTTTAACACTTTCCTGTAATATTTACTAAAGCATTAAACTGCTCTGTTGCTAACTGTGAATGACCTTCAGAAAATCTAAGATACTCACTGAACTTCTAGACTTCTACATTTATTGGAAAGAGCCAATGAACATCAAATATATTAGTATTTAATTTTAAAAAATAAACTCATTATTTCTTTAAGGCCTACTGTAATTCTTGTCTTCATTGAGCACTTGGTTAGCACTAACAGGTGGATGTCCCCCCAAAGTCAATGAATGACCGGCCTCAAGTGACTGAGGGCTTTCTGCACCCATCACATCTTTAATCTAAGGATTACAGAAACTATTTATGACAGTTGTCAATTACTCTTTGTTAAAACGACATCAAAAGCCTGATTTTCCCAAGCAGTGAGAGAGTACAGAGCTAATTATCATTCAGTATCTTAAAGCAGGGAAAAAGAAAAAAATATATGAATCCACAGACAATTATCAAACTTAGCATCAAGTTCTCTTCTTACTTGCAAGCTGCAAGCAAAAAGAGCGAAGGGTCTTTACTGACTCTCCTGTTAGTGATGTAATGAAGAACACATTTTATTTTATTTTTTAACTTAAGATATTAGTTGAGAAAATTGCAAGTCTTTCTAAAAGACTTCAAAATACCATGAATGCTCTAGGCAAACACAGGAAACTTTTTGTGCTTTTACTCAAAATGCAAGCAACTCCACATTCTCAGAATATTGTTTAACATTTCTTAACTCTTTAATAGCAACTGTGCTGATGCCTTTGGCCTTTTCTTATTTCTTACACTTGCTGTGTATACATTATTTTAATGTAACAGGTATTGCAGTTCTATTTTTACCTCAGCACTGGAAACTGGCATCTCTTCTACTTATTGATGGAAATGTCAGGTCCTAAGATTTCATTTGTCCCCCCACATGGGGCAAATCATTAGAACCTGGGAAACAGTCACCAGCCTGAGTGCCTTGAACATGAACATTCAAGCTCTAAGACTGAAATCCTAACAGATTTCTGTTTCCTCCCTATTAGATAGGACATGCTGGTTTTGTAGGTGCCCAGACATGGACATCCAGCATGAAGTCCAGGTCCCAGTTACAAGTGAAGGGTTAGACTCATTGACTTTGATGAGAGAATGACAGCTTGGTGGGGGAGTGCCATTGCCTGTGACTGTGCATGCACACACCCACACACAGAAAACACTCAGTGTTGGGAGGGTGAGGGGAAGAGAGAGATCCACCCAGCTTCTGAGGCCTCTTTCCAAAAGCTGGGCCATACTGGCTCAACCAAAAGTAACACACTCCAATTGTATTTTACTAATTATGTACTCCCAGGGAACAGCATCAGAATCTTGAAAACTGTAGTTTGTACTGAATGGTCCATTATACTGATTGCCATACAGTTTTGGATGATTTCTCTCTACTTATTTTAGAGATTCTGGGTTGAAAAATAAGGTTTCTCTCACCTCTGTGCCACATAAATCCCAGTGGTTCTTCAAAGCTGATTTTTTAATTTTTTTGCCATGACAATCACTGCAAAATGCAGTTCTGCAAAATGCGCAGAACATCTGGAATTAATGGTTGCAATTAATGAAGTTCATAAAAGTGGTGCTCCAGAACATACATCAGTGAGAACCAGATAAGTAATTTTTATTTGGGGGATATGAGAGAAAGGAATCAGGGGTTCAGCAAATCAGCCTGGTGTCTGTGAATAAGCTAACTAGGGCACTGAGAGGAACGAACAGTTCTGGCCTTTTCTTTGTATACTTCAACACAGCAATGCTGATTTCACACAAAAATGGGAGATCCCAGTTGAAGGAGGATGATGGATGTACATGCATATATATCTGCACATACTTGCACTTTTTGTTTTTTCTCTTCCATTTGGGGTACAAAAGATTAAAGCAGAAGTTTTGTTACACTCTGGCCACACAGAGATTCTCCAAAAGATAAGTAAATACTCAACATAATAGGAATCACTCAGATTTAGGTCAGCAAACTGCAAGCCTAACTCCCAACACAGGAGTATTTAATCTTTGAGCAACACGGGTGCATTAGCCTGTCACACAGCCTTAGCCTCCCTTTCTCAGTTTACACCTCATGATGTAACATGCTACATAGCCTGGCATAGCTACACATCACTGCTAATGCATCATGATACATGCGTAGTACCAGAACCTAAAATATATAAAACTCAGAGAGCCACAGGAGACAGAATTCCTTTAAATACATATTCCATTCTTAAAAATCATTAAAACACCTTGAAATTAAGTACGGTAGTTATAGATTTAACTATGCTATTTATAGATAAAATAATAATTTATGTAAAATTTACAAAGCCCTTACAGGCTTTGCTTCTGTTTACAGATAAAAGTATCTGCAGAAACTGCTGTTGATCCAGATGCCTGTCTAATACATAATACTTCACAGCCTTACAAAATGCTGTGTATAAAAGGATGGAAACTGCTTTTTGGCCTACTTTCTGCACTGACATACTGAAGAGGAGGGATAGTCTTGTGGTTGAGACACTTGGCTGGGACTGAGATGACCTGGGTTCAGTTTCAGACTCCACTACGGACTCCCTGTACGTCCTTATACAAGTGACTTAATCTCCCTGTATATTAGCTCCCCACATGTAACGAGGGGCTGCCAATACTTCTGGATGCTGTTGGGGTTTTTTCCTCTTCAGACTACACAGCCTTTGGGACACAGACTTGTGTGTTTTGTGAATGATAAAAGGAGCCTCAAACTGAGTTCAGGCCTCTTGGCATTACTGTAATAAAACAAGAAAAAAATCTTTCATGTAATGTTTTTTTGTGCTAAGACCCTTCGAAGGTTTTTTTTGAGTTTTTGTTTTGGTTTGGGTTTTTTTAATGTTCAATTAATTGTCAGTTTCTAGTAAAAGACCAGAGGAATTAGCTCCTGAGATTTTCTGTGCTGGGTGAGTGCAAGAGCAGCAGAACACATTCCACAGAGGAACTCATGCACAATCAATTAGGTCGTCTAATTAATTTTCCAACTCAATAGATGCTATGAACTATTTTTTTCACAGAAATGTATCTACACTGAATACACATGTGTAAAAGCAATCCAAAAACTTTTAAAATCTTAGAGGAGAAGGACAGACGATATTCACTTGAAGAGAATGGGCTGCTACATGGGAACAATGCCCTCTCACGTGGGACTCATATTTCTGTCATGGAAGAAGAAAACACATGCGGGGGGATGAAAGTATTTTCCAGTTGACAAGGTTGTGTAGTTACCATTAGGGACTGACTTGTTAATCAGTATTTAGAGTGATTTATGATATTAGGTACCTCATAATTAGGGAGAATGAAAACATTGGCCACGTGGAGAGAAGGAGCAAAAGAAGAGCTTAGAAAATAGATTTGAACCAAACAGGGACAAAAACTATAGATATTTACGGTGTTTTTAACCACAGATGACATGAGGTACCCTATAGCATCTAATAAGTGAGTGCTAACTCACATAAAACTTTAGCATCAGCAGGAACTGTGTCTGAATAAGGACTCTGCGACAAAGATCGAAACAAGCAGGAAAAGGACAGCCACAGAATTTTATGCCTTCTCTCACAGGGTCTTCAGCAGCAAATTTTCAGCTGCCATGAATTTTCTCTGCACTTCCTTTCCCATCATTGTGATCACCCAAAAGCAGTTATTCCACACTAATATAATGAAGTGTTTGTAAGAATATAGTTATAAATGCTATGTCTGGATTAAAACAGCAAGTTGTGACATTTCTAAGAGTCCTAAGGGAGATGACAGAAAATACACAGATACTTGATAATCCACAATTGAGGGAAAGATGACACTGAAGCACAACAAAGTGCCTCAGTTGGGATTTTATCACAGGAATTTCTACGTAGGTACAGACTAGATTTGTAAAGAAACTTATGAAAATGTCTATAGGAAATAAAAAGTAATAAACACAACCATTTCTTCAACCTATAACACAAACCAGTGTTCTGTTAGTAACTGTTCCAAATAATGTGGTTGCTAGATCAGGTGAAGGGACGAGTGAGACAGCAAACTCTGGAAAAGATACATGCTGCCTGTAGGTAGAGGAAAGCCAGAGCAGAAAGCCTTCAGGGAACAAGTGCAAGGAAACAAGGATACAAAGAAGCAAAACAGCGAAATTGCAGAGGGAAGGGGAAGAAAAACAGGAAGGCAGCAAAGACGGGATGGATCAAAGCAAATCTAACAAATGAGTGGGAGGCACAGAGACATGGAGAGATAAACAGTGGGAGCCAGCAGACACCATGTGTGAGAAGGGGAGAAAAGGAAAGGAAAGGGAAGAAAAAGGCCGGCCAGCCTGAGAGCTTCGCCAGCCAACCAGGAGAGGGAGGTTTGCCAGGTCAGGCCGGCCAACTAACTAGTTAAAAAGGAGGTCCAGAGAGCCAACTAGTAGAGAGCAGCCAGCCAGGCAAAGCCATCCAGGAGAGGAATCCGCATATCAAGTAGAATGGGAGCAGTCCCGGCTCCACGCAGGAGCTGGGTGAACTGCAGCAAGCACCACGCTTTGCAGGGGGGGGGAATGGGCATTAGCAGCGCTCACCTTCATGCTCCAAGAAGCAAAAAGATGCCCGAGAATGTCCCTGCAATGTGATGAGCGTTTCACTGACACAGTAAACCACAGTATCCCACCTGGCTATGCACTCCAAAATATTATCCACTATTTTCACTGGGTGACCAAATATGAATAAACAAATACAGAAATTGCAGATATTAACCATGCATTTTCCTCCTATCCGTAGAGTTGATTTCTATATTCTTTTTCTACTCTGATAGTTTGAAGCTGATAAGGTACAAATTATGTACCCCGATATTATTTGTATAGTTCAATGTCATAATCAAATAAACAATCATAAACAAACACTGAATATGAGATTAAAAAAAGGGGTTACAAGCCACACGAAGAATCGTCTAATCCAGCACTGACAACATCCTGCTTATCTGTTAAATTAGGCAGTTCCTATCTATCCATCTCAAAGAAATAAAATTAAGTGCCTTGAATAAGGAAAAATTTAAAACTGTAGCTAATGGATTTCTAATAGATAGTAAATACTTGTTCTGTCTTCTGAAATATTTTTTACACTGAAAGAACAATTGAACAACTGATTGGAACAGAATAAACCATGGTAAGGCCTAATTGTGTTCCCCTCTTTAGATTTAAAATCCATCTTTCAAAAAAAGAAAATAAATGAGCAATAAAAGATAAAGACTTAAATTATTTTTGAGAAGAACAAGTTCCATTTCACAGTCACCAGACTGTTCAGCGCATCCTGTTCATTTTTATCTCCCCAAGTTTTCCTGCTGTAACTCAGCAACATACAAAGCAGGTACTGAGGTTAAGTGGTGGTCCTGTCAAGAAATCAGGACCCACAGAAAGAACACAAGTGAGGTAATCCATGTGTGAGCAACGTCACAATGCTTACCTTATCCTTCTGGACACAGGATCTGATCCACACCACTGAAACCCTTGAGTATCTTTTTCCTTTTAACTTCACAGGGCTTTGAATGAAGTATTAAGCTGTTCGGAAGCTAGTAATCCAATTCAACTGCTTTAGCCCTCTCAAGCCAAAAGCAGATTCACAGCAGAGACAGAGGTACTGAAAGTTGACACCTGCTTGGGACTGAGTGTAAGGGAATGGTACATAAGAGGAAGCACCTTGGGGTTCCCACAACTGGTAAGAGGAAAGGGAGGAAGGGAAGCAGGAGGGAGCTCCCATCTACTGCTGGGGAGCAGCAAAGAGTTAAGAGGGGTAAGCATATAGAGTATGGCATAATGAAGTTTAAAGTTCCTCTGTGGGAGCTCTGGCATCTGTCTAAGCTGCAAGGTTTAGCAATTAACAGTGCCAATTTAAACTTGTATTTAAAAATATAGGAAATATTTTCTTTTCATTTTTAATATAATGGGTACGTTTAGGAATCTAGGTGGTCGCCAATGCACATGTGCATCACTCCCAGCAGTGTTAGTGGAACAACAGACTGTTCTGAGTGGTGTCTAAAGTTTCAGCTGCTTGTAAACCAGCACTGTGGGAAAACTTTTAGGTGGCTTTAAAAAAATTCCCATAAAACAGTAGGAAGCTCATAATTTAAGACACTTCAGTGGAAGAGAAAACTTCCTCCTGATTATCAGAGGTATTTTGCACTATACTCAAAGGGTAAGTAAGATTTCTCCTGGAAATAATGTCTTTTATCCACATCATTCTTGTCAGGAAAGTGCCTGAACATCTATTTTAATAATTAAGCTTCAGGTTTCAACTACACCTGTGATAAATAACATTCACATTAGAAAAATGTTTTTAAAGCATCAAATAGTTTAGTCTTATAAAATAAAATAAGCTTGCAGTGGTTAAACTGCCCTTACATACAAACTTTTTATTAGTATGTGAATATACTATAAGCCTAAATTACACAGATAATGTAATTTAGTCCACACGTTTGAAATGAGATAACCACTGGATTGGAACTGTTGCCTGGCAGCATGCTGATATCTTTCCCCCATTTCTTTTAATTAGGAACTTGAAATGGGATCAGCAACTTTTAAACAGCTGATTTAAAGCCCTGTCCACAAAAATGATCTTGCTTATTTTTCACGTGAGTATCAGGCTCCCCCTCTGCAGGGCAGCAAGCCTGCTGCCTGCCTGCAATCTCATTCTGCTTTGAAAGAGGTGTAGAGGGTCACTGACAACCTGGGTACTCCATCTGCACCTCTGCATCAATATCACACCACTGAAGAACACACACAATACTGACTACTTAAGAAAGGAAAAAAAAAAAAAAAACCACACAAATAAAACCAAAACAACAACAAAAATACAAACAAACAGAACCCCAAAACAACGAAACACCCACTATAAAGACATCATCTCATGGAAAAAGGAAGGCCCAAAACTCTTCCACATCTGCTCAAATTTGAGCATAACCTAAATCCAATTAAAATTAATGCAAAGATCTCCTTTGGATTTAAAAGGGCTACTTACACTTCATCAGAGGCTATTGGAGGACACATGTACAAACTTCTCTATGTGTTAACCCATGTACATTAACACACTTGCATTCAAGAAACACTTGAGAAATGAGAATATCACATGAAAGATTGTGCATGCAGCACATAAGCCCAAAAGAAAAAGCATGCTATATTATAAAACTGAAAGAGTTTGTATGTATTCTATTTGCTATTTACTTTACTAGAATATTTCTTATTCATCATTGAAATCTCCAATTGCCGTTAAATAAATACCATTCCATCTAATGGTATTTTCTAAACCCTACAGCCACAGATAACAGCCTTCTTTGCTAAAACACAGTTATATTGTGGCTTATGCCTTTGAGCACTTCTTACTTTTATCCAAAATTACCACTTGATGGTATTGTGTGGTAACACAGCACAGAGCTAACTGCTTTCTCAATAAGCTTGCATACCTTATTGAAACCTGGCTGACAAGATCTGACAGTGTCAACTCTGCTGGTTCAAAGCCCACCCAAGTCTTTGGGTGTCCCTTTCTTTGACATGAGCAGGTTTTGGATCGCTTCCATAGTTACTAAGAAGTTTCATCCAGGCTTCACTTCTCTTAACAATGTAGGACTTCTACCTCTGAGTTTAAAATACTGCCCAAATGTCTGAATATACAAGCAATATGTGCACATGCATGCGTGTGAAATGCATGTATAATCTACCCTCTGAACACGGCAAAACGAAGAGTTGTACAATAAATGTAAGCCATTCCCTGCAGAGTTTTGGCAATAGTTTACAGTAAGTGACAAACCATTACTGCTTTTGATGTTCACTGCAATGTTAGCCATCGTGAAATCTTGGTGTATTTCCTCAGACGCAATGAGCAGTTGCCTAGAAATTTCATTTGTGGTATTTAATGCAGAGTCACTGCATAACATTTTATAAGATTACACAAGTATTTATAACAAGGAATAGAAGTTCCATGTGCATATACACAAAACCCATCTAATTTGTTCAAATTATTTCAGACACTAAAAACATGTTTCTCATATCAAGAATTCCTTCAGCAGACAAACACGAAGAACAGTGGCAGTCTCTCAGTAGTGGGAGATGTCAGTAAGAGCTCCTGGAGCTGCGCTCCAGACAACCACAATCAGTGTCAGAACTATCTCAAGTCTTCTGAATAAGTCCCTCCATTATATTAAATTCAAAGGAAGTGTTACCATTTATTTCAACAGGACCAGGATACCACTTCTGGTATGTTTTGGGGATAGTGGAATCATCACAATAGCAGCAAGACTGCAACGGAGTAACAAAGAGAAATTCCCCTCAGCTTGAGACTGAAGTGGACATCAACAGCATAGGCTGAAGGAAGTTGTTATTTCTATTCAAAATTCTAAACAGCTGTTTTCAAGGCAGATTAAAAGATTTTTCAATGTTTGGATTCAACTCAAGAGCTTTATCTAATGCATACTTTGTATTTGAGTATTTGTTGAATTAGAAATTTAATAGAGCAGCTGAGTATTTTAAAATCTTTTGGAAGATGTGAAAAAGGGATGTGAACTCTAGCACACCCTGTAAAACATAAATTTCTTACCAAAAGAATATGTTATTCATGTGCTCTGTACATTAGGTCAATTATTACTCACTTTCTTTGGAGAACAACCAAGTGCCTCCACCCTTTATAACAGAGCACTGTAATCAACTGTAGTAAGAATAGCAGAGTTATTCTAATACATATTGGTGGCTCAGGCCTTAGTTCAAGAAGGCTTGAACAGTAAGAGACTAAAATGGATTTGCCTTCATTTTTATTTTTTTTTAAGAGGGGAAGAAATTAATGTTTCCTTGTACACCTTTGTAAATAATTTCAATTTCACATAAATGGGGAAAAAATTGTAAAAAGGAATGCTTTAAATTGGCCTTCCAATTTAAACACTTCTGTTATTTAATGACAAATTCCATAAACATTCTGATACCAATACTTCTTCCACTGCACGTCTTTCATTTCCGCTAACCCAATTTAACCTCTCATCTTCCTTTCAGTCAGCAGCTGTACAAAGCATTTTTTTTGTACTGACATCAGCAAGTGACTGAGCTGCTAGTGCTAGATTTAAAATGCCTTCTAAAAACACAACTTTTTGTATTGAATTTGGAACTGAGTTTGATACAACTTGTACTGTTAGTTTAATATAGTATCACCTTTCATGGAGCCATATCTTGTTGGGTTCCTGCTGGGACCCGAGAGCTGAAATAGCACAAGGTTTAATGCATGGCACTTCATTTTGCCCAGTCTGGCTCAGGCCAAGAGAAGCATTTCAAATTATTTAGATAACCACACAGATTAAATACCCAGCAAGATAGCTTGCTAAGTCATTCATCATTTGCCATTCCTGGACTGTGCTTGTGTCTAGCAATGTTTTTACTAGAAGAGCCGTTCAGATGAATGGAATGCACATCTCCGCTGGGCTTCCCCTGCCTTAGCAGCAGTCTAAACTTCTCAACCTGCCTTCAGCGCTCTCTTCCTGAGATGTGTGAAAACTATTTGGCTAGATCCCCTCCGCTATCTTCTTCTCCCCTATCTTCTCCCCTCACCTGCTTCTCTTGCCTTTTCTTTGTGAGCCCCTGTAAGTCTACCCAATTCTGGTGTACTAAAACATTACCCTCTCCTTATTTCAATCCCTCAGAAAGCTCACAAAGTGTCCTCTTATTACTCCTTTACTCTTCACCTCAAGAATCAAGTAACTGAAATAATTCACAGTGTGGTGCAATTCAATTCCAGACATAGTATCGCCATCATTAAATTATATCTTATCTTTAAGGTTATTGGAGCCTAAGTAATCTAACATTGACTCCCCTTTCACAGCTATGTATCACTTACCTCTTTTTTTAACTGCCCATTTCTATGGTAGATCTTTTTGCCTTTAAAGCCTGCAGCCTGAAAGTAATTTTTAACCCTGTGGTTTCTTTTGAAGCCTGTATTAATCCTACTGTAAAGCTGTCATACTACCATTTTACGAATCTCTCCAAGTTACCACCCATACTGTCCCACCGGGACATGGAGATTCTCATAAAGGCTTTCATCATATCCCAGCAGGACAATTATAATTCATTGCTCACTGGTTTTACTATTACCTCTTATAAACATTTCAAGCTCAAGTAGTATTCTGTCACTGTACTCTTCAACTGAACTAAGACGTCTTATTCCAGCACAGAGGCTAGTCCAATGGCCCTTGAAGAAGCAGTTCAAGGTGTCTCACTTTAAGATCCATCCTAATTACACTTTGAAGAAAGTGCACAGCATGCTCTTTCCGCTGTTTACTGCTTCATTTCTTGCTGTAGTTCTCAGAAACTTAAGCAGACATAGGAGCTTTTGAGATCCTAAAATCTCCCATCACTGAGGGACCCAGCTTCCTCCTAAATCAGGTGAAATTAGCAGTCAAGTACCTAATGGGTCTCCCCATCTTTCTGTTTTAAGTGACAAGCAGGTAAGTGCAGCCAGTATCAAGTGCAAATAGGAAAATTTCTCTGACAGTGCGTCTGTAGTTACTAGTGTTACTAGGAGTTAAAACCATTCCCTATCTGACACCCCATGAACCACTGCAATTTTGTCAGCTTATTTTGTATTTTTAAACTAACTGTTCAATTTTTAGAATTTTATTAGGCAATTACACTAGAAATTACCAGCATAACATGTGCTTTCATTTCACAGCACTCAATCAATCACTACCACAGAACAAACACCCTCTGGACAGTAGAAGAAACAAATTAGCAAAAACACAAAACATCCAGAATTATGAATGCTTTGACAGCGTTAGCAATGGATCTTCCTTATATGACTAGCAGGTCTGAATGATACAGTTGGAGGTGTTACAAATCACAGACTAACATATATTTTAACACATTTTCCAGAAGATGTGTGAACGCAGTCCAGGGCAACCTGCTCTAGCTGATCCTGGTTGAGCAGGGGAGTTGGACTAGATGATCTCAAGATGTCCCTTCCACCCTAAGCAATTCTGTAAGATGAAATGCTGATAGAAATTATCCTCTCTCCCCTGTAATTCTTATGGCTCAATTTTTAAAAATACGTAAATGCATTCTTTCATAGGCAAGAGTCACTCCACTAAATAGTAGATGCGCATTTTAGCGTGCTGTCTGGTTTTGCTGGAGATAAACTGATTTTCCCAGCCTTACTGAAAACTCATCTATCAATAGATTCAATAGAGCCATTGCCAGCAGTAGGATCAATGTAAAAGGACTTATGGCAAAAGCTGATGGCTTAATCTTGAGACCAAAGAGCACTAAGAGACTCCTGCGTATACAGAAACAAGAAAAAAAATGGTAAGTCTAATAAAATACCACTGAATTTATTATCACTGCTGCGATGCCAGCAAGGACCCTTCTCCTGCTTCAGTACAGTGGAGTAGGGGATTCATCCCATGTTGTGTGTAGTGGTGCAGGGTGAAAGCATCAGCCACCAGCCACCACTTCCCCACAGAGGCAAGAACTGTGAGCATGCAGGTTTCTGCTAAGCTCCTGTTTCCCTATGACTGCCAGCACCTCTGTGTTGGAAGAAAAACCATCAGAGGGTCACTGCAGACCATTCATCCCAAGGAGTAAGGAGGAAATGGGGACAGTACTGAAATTCCTGGAGATCACCGAGTAAACTTTGCAAAAAACATAAATGATGAGGATAGAGCCATTATAAAACATGACCAAAATCATGTAGTAAGCCAGACTTACTTGAGTTAAACGCTTTTTAAAAACAGAGTCACATACTACGTTAAACGTTCAGGACCAAGGAAAACAGTACAGAGGCCACCCCTTCAGAATGGGACCTGTAATCTAAATTACACCACCACGAAAAGAAATTAAGACTATGGCACAGCAGACTGCAGTTACATTAACCTACCTGTGCTAGTTTGGCCTGGGTTAATGTCTGCAATAGACACATAGTAAATGTATAAGGTCACAATCAAACATCAGGTGCTTACAAGGCTTCATATTTCTTTTCTTAAAATATAAAACCATATGTGTATATAAGAGTGTACATACACACATGCACTTTTAATAACTTTCACACTTTTTTAAAATTACTTATCCCCAGCCTTTGCATTTTCCTACAAAGAGAAATATTGAATATTGGTTTCTTTACATGATGAAATTCTATTTTTTTGAAAATTAGTTTCTTCTGGATAAGGAGTGCAAAGCTAGGCTCTGCTTTACAGCAGAGCAGAATTTGGAGAGTGATATTTCTCTTAGGGCTCCTTTCTTTTCAGACCTTATTTAGGCCTCTCTTCTTTTCCTACAGCGTTTCTCTAGAGTGCCAAACCTTACAAGCTGTCACCAAAAAGAAAATATAAAAACCACTCAGTCATTATTCGTGAACTTCTCAAGGGCAACTGGAAGTGTGAATGTGATTGTCCTTATAGCTGCTCTCAGGTAACTGTTTCCTACAACTTTTTGCAACTTTTATGGTGAGATAGGATATGAAATATCTTTCTAAATGTAACAATTTACTTTAGAAAAGTTTTGATTTTTACAGAGGTTTCATCAACTCTGTTACAAATATGTTGCAATGAAACGTACAGGTGACAAAACAGTTGCATTGACCATTTTGAGCACCTCTGTTTAAGATGCATTTTCATTAGCGTTTTGCAGCTGACCTACATAAAAGAATTGTTTTACTTGGAAATGCCCTTGTCAGTTTATCCTTGCATTAGGTATAATCTATTTAAAAGAGGTTCTCTTCTCTTTTTTTGAGCTGACCATCATGAAAGTTTTCGATCACTTAAACAAATGAAAAAAAAAATCCGTAACACGAACTTGACTGAGGCATCATACACACTGGTATTTCAATTTTTCTGTCACAACTGTAACAAAAATTTTCAGCTTACCAGCTCAATAAGAAAAAAAGGTATGAATGGAAAACATTCATATAAAACTTCAGGGTGATTCACAAGGAAGACATTTATTTTCACTGTAAAAAATGAAAGGACTTCAGGTAGCTGTGCTTTCTTATGTCAAAATACATTGCAGCCCAGAGAAGAAGGAATAATTTTCTCCATAAATGGCTAAGTAGGCATTGTTAGATAAGTTCGCAGCTCAATATACTCATTCCCTGTATCATGTTCAACTCCAGGAGTCACCATTTCAAAAGCACCTTTTCTACGGAGAGCTCCATGAGGAATTAGTTGTGCTCAGATATTTTATGTTCTACAAGTTTTGTAGTGACCCAGGAATTGGGAGATGGCTGAAATTAGAAAAATGGGCACGTTACAATGGTACTAAGAGAGCAAGAACAGCTTGAAGACACTCATTCTGAAAGCCTCAAATGCAACGCCGTGCTGCAATGACAGCCAAAATCAGTAAAAGTTGACTCAATCTTTCCACACACAAAAAAATCTGACTCTCGTGATACAACACATCAGACAGATTCTCCCCAGTTCTCCCTGGAGCTCTACAGAGCACAGACCTGGCAGTGCAGGCCATTCAGGGAGGTTATATCTTTCAACTGCCTGCACTGTGTGTATAAAAGTTGTATCTGTATTAACGTAACATCCCATAACCAAACAAACATAGACATCTCTTTGTGTACGTAACTTCAACAAAACCTCTTGATAAAAGCACAGGCCTCCACTCTTCATTACCTAAGACACTACAAGGCAGATTGCAAGTACCACGCGCAAGCAAAGTCACCACAAGGTTCAGCCCATCCGCAGTGAAACGGAACTGAATTCCTTGCATAGCAAACAATGTCACAGGCTGCCAGCACACCTGGAGGTAGGTGTCAGGTTCAACATCAAAGCTGTCTACACTACCAGAAGAAAGACCTCAGTGATTCTCACGTGAGTCCCTTCAGTGTCCTACATGCAAGAATCAAATCTTACAGATTAGAACAACGCAGCTATTTCATTTGTGCTGTAATTATACCAAAATATGGGCTCCTCAACTTGTGATTAAATCTGTGCATCTCCACTGCTACAACTAAAATCAAACTGAAACAAAGCAAAGTCCAAATAATACCTTACTGCACATCTAAAGGTCAGTGCCCTTAGCAGCCAATCAAGAAGGCATGGAAATACAGAAAGGGCTGCCAAATAGTTGAATGAAAACGTTGGATTTGGGTTTGTTTGACTGAAATCAAAATTAAATTTGGAACAAAATGTAAATGTTCAGCTTCATGTACAAAAGTTGGAGCCCTCACATCTCACGAGAGACCTAAGTCCATATGTAACGAATCATTTATGGATCTTGATTAAGCTTTAAGCATATATCTGAAGAAACATTTTAAAACCTGCTATGTGATATTTTGAGATGCACAAACCATAGAGCAAGCAACATAGGACCGGTTAGACTGTGTATTTGCAAGCAGCAGAACAATGGATAAAAGCCTTCACACACACAAGATCCTAAAAATGCTTTTTGGCATCACAGACTGATTTTAGTACTGAACTCTGATCCGGAGATCTATTGATTATATTGCTAAATATTATAAACCATCTTAAATCACAGTTATTCTGCAGAGGCTAACTTCTCCACCATTAAGCTGCAGCTTCAATTTTAAAAATTAAAAAACTCCTCATGCATTTATCTCAACTTCTTTTATAGAAAAGACAATCCAGGACACTGATATGAATTTTTGTTTTAAAACTCAAAGACATCAAGGGTAACGACATGTATTAAAATTATTTTAAAGACAGTAAAATGTCACTCTGTGACTGAATATATTTATCTTCACCCTGAAGTAATTTTTCAGGGAGAAAATGGTGTGCAAGAATCCTTATTCCAGGCCTTCAAACTTAGCCATCCTTTAGTTTGCTGCTATAATACTGTACATACATTCATGTTACAGGGCTGCAGAAACTACATGTCTATGTCAACAGATGTGTTTCTTGGAAGACAGCTACAGAAATCAAGTTTATTCAAATGTTTGCCAGCTACCATATGCTGCAATACTACTTTAAATGCAACATAAGGCTTTGGGAACATACTTTTACTGCTATCTACACTTTGTTATTTACTTTCCATTTAGACTAAATACCAGAGACGGGGCACACTAAGGGGTGCAGTGTCCTCTTTGTGAAAACATTCTACCCGTTGTAATATTTAGAAAGAAAAAAATATACACAGCACTACACTACTCTCAACCACTTCAGCAGCTGCACTTTCATAGAGAGGCTCTGGGAAAGATATTTTTACATATGGCATTAATTCTGGGAACTTTTAATAATGGCCAAATATAATTAAAAATTATGCAAAAATTCCTGCCATGAAGAGAGCAGTACAGAAACTACTCTGTTTGAAGAAAAAGCAATCATTTGCTCATATTCTGAGTCCAGAAAAAAACAAAACACACGTGGTACGTTTTTAATATTTGAACTACATTAGGCCCAATTCTGCTCCTATGTGAAGCGAGTGGCAAAACTCCAAAATGCAGCAGGATTGAGCCCCTGATGTTGTCACAAGCATTCAAATAAACAAACAGGGCTGTAACACATTCTAAGCTTCCACTGTGTTCCTCTAAATGGATCCAGACAGAAAGAGAAAAGCACATTTCATTGCATTTTTGCAATAGAAGGATAACAACAATGTACAATTTTATATTATACAGAATTCACTCACTTAAAAGTATAATCATACAAATGTCCAAACAGAAATAGATTCAAAGAGTCAAGAAAGCTTTTATGCACAAGTTTGGAGGACAGAATTCTACCAAATCTGATAGGGATGTCTGAACTCTCAGAGCTTCTAACATCATTCTTTCCTCTGGAGTTTCATAAAGTGCATGACAGGGGGATGTTTTCACATGACCCAAACGTGGGCATCTCACATAGCCAGCTAAATCCCCTAGGCTCTTTTATGGACAATAAAAAGAGCTGTCGATGTTCTGAATCATCCTCGGGGGAACATAAGCTAAATCTCTGCTCTCAATCTCTTCAATGACAATAAAAGGAACTGCAGAATCTGTAACTCACTCAAGTTATTCAGCATTAAAAGTCAAATGGCATAAAGATGGCATCCAGTTTTTAACCAGTAGAAGAAATTTTGTTTTGCTTGCATCTTCATTTTCTGTTACCTGTGATTTCTTTCCATTAGCAACATGATTCAACGATACACTAAAAGCTGAGTGCACCTCTCAGATCTTAACTGACTCTGAAAGCTTGGGCCAAAATCCAGCAAGGCTCTTAAGCACTTGCGTAATTTTAGGCATATTGACATCTCAGGTTTGAATTTAAATGCATGTCAAAGCCCATCACTGGACTGCAGCCAGAGAACTCAGCACCTTCCAGAAGGAATCCTTGAAGTTCAAATTTTAACTGAGCCAATATCCATGAAATATTTTCCTTTCTGGACTATGTATTTTAAATGTGTCTTAAATTGCTGTAGGAAGCATTTCCAACTCCACTACACTTTCGCTATTTAGCTTATGTCAAGTTCACCTTTTTGACGAACATTATCCCACAGAAAAGCCAGGTCTGTTGTACTTATGATACACCTGCATATACTTGACAGTATGCCCAGGAGGCTTCCCCTGTTCTGGAAAGGTGCCAAACCCCACACACAACAGCTTAGGAGCTAATGATACATCTGCATCAATTCTGACGATGCTACGGTTATCAATCCAGCTCTGACAAAGCACACCTCACCAGTGATACAGTGACATGGTACACATTCCCAGAACATGAAGAGGGACTCCACTGATAATAATTAATCTAAAAATTCCTTTTGCTCATGTTTATATGGGTTTAAACCATCATTAACACTTCTAAGACACACAAAAAGCAATTTGTGTGCCAGAACTGTCCAAGGTCAGCTGCTACCCTCTCAAAGAATGACTAAATAAATACACAAATGTACTCATGCCACAGATTTGATGGAGCTTGCTGCACTGAAAGCAGCAGGTCTTTCATCAGATATAGCCCTTTCATTGTGCATGTATTTGAAGCTATTGACCTACACAGAAGTCTTGCAGATCTTCATTAACAATCATATGGTCAGCATTTACTGAGGTAATACCAATCAGGCTAATTTCTATTACAAATATGGAACAAATGTATGGAAAAACGACTTAAAACAGTAGACACAATCACAGAATCACAGAATGGTTTGGGTTGGAAAGGACCTTACAGATCATCTAGTTGCAAGCCCACTGCCATGGGCAGGGACACCTTCCACTAGACCAGGTTGCTCAAAGCCCCGTCCAACCTGGCCTGGACACTCCCAGGGAGGGGGCAGCCACAGCTTCTCTGGGCAACCTGTGCCAGTGTCTCGCCACCCTCACAGGAAAGAATTTCTTCCTTATGTCTAATCTAAATCTACCCTCATTTAGTTTAAAACTGTTACCCCACATCATATCCCTACACCCCCTGATAAAGAGTCCCTCCCCATCTTTCCTGTAGCCCCCTTTAAGTACTGGAAGGCCACTAGAAGGTCTCCCTGGAGCCTTCTCTTCTCCAGGCTGAACAACCCCAACTCTCTCAGCCTGTCTTCACAGGGGAGGTTCTCTAGCCCCCGATCATCTTTGTGGCCTCCTCTGGACCTGCTCAAGCAGGTCCATGTCCTTCTTATGTTGGGGGTCCCAGAGCTGGACAGAGCACTGCAGGGGTGGGGGGGGCTCACAAGGGCAGAGTAGAGGGGGAGAATCCCCTCCCTCGACCTGCTGGCCACACTTCTCTTGATGCAGCCCAGGATACCAGGGCTGTGAGTGCACATTGCTGGCTCACAGTCAGTTTTCCATCCACTAATACTCCCAAGTCCTTCTCCTCAGGGCTGCTCTCAATCCACTCATCACCCAGCCTGTATTTGTGCTTGGGATTGCCCTGACCCATGGGCAGGACCTTGCACTTGGCCTTGTTGAACTTCATAAGGATTGCACAGACCCACCTCTCCAGCCTGTCCAGGTCCCTCTGGATGGCCCATCCCTTCCCTCCAGCGTGTCGACCCCACCACACAGCTTGGTGTCGTTGGCAAACTTGCTGAGGGTGCACTCGATCCCACTGTCCGTGTCGCTAACAAAGATGTTAAACAGCACCAGTCCTAACACCGACCCCTGAGGACGCCACTCGTCACCGCTCTCCACTCAGACATCGAGCCATTGACCACAACTCTTTGAGCGCGACCATCCAGCCAATTCCTTCTCCACTGAGTGGTCCATCCATCAAATCCATGTCTCTCCAGTTTAGAGACAAGGATGTTGTGTGGGACAGTGTCAACTACACAACTAGCCTCTGGATTTAAGAAACTGGCTTTAACTTTCCTACAACCACCTGCAATATTTTAATTGTTTTCCCATATCAGTTTATTGGAATAACCCCCATGAATTTGGTTGCCTCAACACTGTTTTATTCCAGACAGTTCTAAGCTACGACATATGCAGCATAGGCTGGAATATTCTTTGGTGTGTGACATACATGCCACATGTCTATGACTGTTACTATTAGTTGATGCTTGTAGAGAAAAGCACTGCGTGATATGCAGCAGTAAATTACTTACATCACTGTTAGCTTGTGGCATGGCACAACCTAGAAGTCAAACCACAGCCAAACAGATGGAGAATGTGCATGCCACAAACTGTATCACTTCACATTACATTTATATCCAGAAATGGTGTTTTCAAAACAATCTGCCTCCCCCAGAAATGAAATAGTTTAAGAGACCATTTCTCTTGAGTGATTTCCTTTTTCCCCCTGCTTCCACGCATAGAGATGCTTCGGTTTTGTTTTGTTTCGCCCCCTGGCCATCCTCCCCCCCTTTTTTCTTCTTTCTAGTAAAGACACAGTTTTACTCTACAAGGCATGAATCTTGTCAATTTACTGGATAACATCCATCCACATACGTATCAGAAGCCCACCAGGGAGTGTCACAAATCCACATAACCTTCCAAAGCTAGATTCAAAATATGGACCTCTTACTTAGCTGACAGATGTGTAAAATCATATGCAGCCAGACAACTCCCTGATGACCACACAGGTGCATGTGCTGAACAATGCAAGTTATTCTGACTAAGACCAACATTAGCTTATACTTGAAAAGTTATCTTCAGAAAAAGTTTTTCTGATGGCATAATGTGATTCTGGGACCAAAAACCACCACACCCTTCTTAGAGGAGGGGAACATATTAGCTCAGCTAGGTAGAGAGGCTGCAGGAAATCTCTGTGAAAGAAGCCAAATTTCAGAGGCTTTCTAGGAAGATATGACTATCATTTGGCCTCAATATTGCACAGTAAGCATTAGCCAGAAATACTACAGCTCATTAATGTCTATTTTCTCTCTTATTGATAAGTATAGAATGAAACACATGTTCTAAGTAAAAACTGCCTATGGACAAGGCATATAAACTACAGATTTCCACCCCAATTGTGCTCAGTAATATGCATGGGATTTCATGACAGCATCATTTGGCTCAAACGGCTCTGTGTCACCAGTTTCTCACTCCACCCGACACAAGGCAGGAGCCCTGAGGGACAGGACTGAAGCTGTTAGCAGGCTTCACCCTTGAAACTTGCCCTAATGAGGTGGAGTCAAACTGGTCCCAGATCAGGCAACATAAAAGCACCTCCTCACCGGACTGAAGACTCAAAACCTTCACGCATGGAGAACAAGCAGTCATTGCTTGAAATTCAAAGCCTTTGCAGTAAAATTCAGTACCTTCTTTACCTATAAAGCCTTTATTCTCTTCTAACTTAGGATTTTTAACCTAGTTTTCCATTTCTCTTAGTCTTCTCCAGCAGTGAGATCCCAAGACGCAGAACAGAGCTACTTTCCAATCTTCAGAAAAACTTCACCATCAGTTTGAACTACTTTTGCAATGTCTGAGTGGACAACTGGCAAGACTTCACACAGTCCCAACACAGTCCCTGCTGAAGGAGTGTAGGAAATACCTGCTTCATCCTACCATCTGCTCTAGCACAGAATGAAAAGCTTTGGTCCCCTAGATTTGTTGCTCGGCATCACCCACCTATGTTGTCCATATAAAAAAGACAACCATTACTCCAGGTACAGCACTGACAGTGGTAATCATCTGACACGCTGACAGAAATTTCATGTGCTAACCACATCCTCTACATGCAAGCCCAAAATCAGGTTATTAACGTCTATTCTGTCCCAGATTCATAGATATGTACCTATTGTATGAGTAGCATGTATGAATTGCCAACTAAACAGATCAATTGATAGCTCTAACAAATGAAAATGTTTTAGTTTTAATATTACAAAAGTCAACAGAAGGATTATACCTAGACATTGTTCACCGTATCTCTCTCAAAGGAACCATTAAGTTGGTTTAATAACCCTGAAAAAAAATCCATATACCAGATAAGACAGTTGGTATAGCTGTGTCTTCATCTGGAAACAGCTGTGATTATCACTATGGGTACGCAAATAAAAAGTTAAAATTGGTAACAATAAATCTGTACAAAATGAAAAGGAGAATTGAATCAACTCTGCCAAAACAAAACATGCCAAGTACAGAGGCAAGATGCTGCTTATCACTGATAAGCAAATGTATCAGAGATACAAAGAGCTTTTCTGATGACTTAGAAACTGAAGTTTAAGTAAAAACACTTATCAGTACTTCTTATTTGCCACCTCTTCCATTGGAGTGTTTTCATGGCAAAAGTAAACAAAAGGCCTTAATCAGTTGCATCTGTGTTTCATCCTGGTTTCTACCTTTATGAAGCTCACATACTGCTAAAAATGCTACTTAAAATTTATATCAGCCTCGAGACGATCAAAACCAAATCTAGTTAATTCAAGTGGAAATTAGAATAGGTAATGGCTCGACAACCCTACTGTTAGAGCAAATAAATGGGGATCTTTGCCCCAGGAAAAGAAAATGACACTTGGTAAACCTTCTGTGAACTGAAGAACTAAAATTAAAATCATACCAATCAACATTTGTGATATACAAAATCACAAAAGAAGATAAGATTGAATATTGGTTTTTAAATCAATGCTGAAGTTTACTTTCTCATTAAAAATGCCATTTAGGAAACTTGTTACCATTTAGTTCCATAACTAGCATCTCCACAATTTTCTTAGACAGGAGTTCTCCTTTCAGTAAAGTTTCCTTACGTTGCATTCTAAAAGAACGTTAATTCCATTTTACCTTATTCATAGACAGCAATAAAATATTACTATTTAAATATTTTATTTCATATTACTATTTAAGTATTTTTAAGTTACTATAAAACAAGTTGGAACACCAATTTTTTTTCCACTGTTTTAGGGCACATACCTCTTTCACACTGAGGTCCAGTAAAGCCATATGTGCAAGCACATCGGTTCGGAGCCACGCATCTCCCTCCATTTAGACATCCATTTTCACAGACAGCTGTATCGGAGGGAAGGCAAAAGTAATCTTTATTGACCTATTTCCAGAAAGACATGAAGGTATGTACTTGACCAGCTCAGGTAAACTGGTAAAAATGGTAAATGTAACAGGACAGGATACTTTATTTTCCAGAATCTACTTATGATCTTTTCTTATTTCCTGGCCTCATTAGTATCATGAATTCATTTTTTCAAGGGGGCATAATATAAACACAGTAACAACCACAGCTTTTCTGACCTCTCAGAGCCTTTCTCGTTGGGATGGCTAGACAATTCCATAACTTCAAAATAACATCTCTTTCAAAATTTCAACAAAGAAACATTGACATAGTAAGAGATTGCAGACAGAGGGTGCAGAAGAAAATTTCATCTCTAAATCCTCAAAATTTTTCCCTATTCAGAAGCAAATTTAAAAATGTATTAGTTTCTCTACCATAGTAGAAAAACAATACAGTATTAAAAGGCTGTTTGCTGATGTTAAATAATTAATGCTGTCAACTAGGATAGCTAAATGTAATCAACATTTAGACTAAATTAATCCAAGATATTCTTCCCCTGTATGATGCTGTCACTAGGTTCAGAACCCAGTTTTCCTCATAATAAACTCCAAAAGCAGTTGCTCTCAAAAATAATCAGAAAAAATAATTCACATGAAAAAGGGGCTTTTAAATACAATTTGATGCTCATTCAGTAATGTTATTCTTTGTTCCGTTTCACATTCACTTCAGTAGAAAGAAGGTTTCCATTTATCCTCTTTTATCCACTTGATAATTCACAGAGAAGGCAGAAATACAATTCTTAATCCTTTCACCATGTGATCCTCTTCCAGATTATTAGGGTAAATTCCTGGTCCCACTGAAGTTCATGTGAAGTGTGCCATTGATTTTGACAGAGCACAAAAGGTTTTCATTAAATGAGCTAAACACATTTTCTCTGTCAGACCCATAGTTCACTAGATAGCAACATGACAGCCTTGGTTAAAAGCAGTGTCTACATCCTTATTTGAGTTTCTTCACAGCATTTCAGCCAAGAAGAGCAAGAGACCACCAGAGTCACTTTGGGAGAGATTTCAAGCAGCGGATCCAGGATGCTGTTGGCTCAGGAGATCAAAAATATGTCGATCAACTCTAATAAGACAACATCAAAATGAGCAAAATTCCTAAAGCATACTAGCCAAGCCTGAAGCAAACCCCTGAAATTAAAAAAAGGTTTTGTATTGAAAGCTTGATTTTGTCTATAAGATGAAAACTGAATCCCACATAAATTCCAAATCTATGGCCTATTGCTCTAGTGAGTGGAAAGCCCTGGAGGTCAATGGGAATTATGGTAGTGTGAGAACTACAGGATCAAGTTATATCCAATTATTATGAATTCACATGATGTTTATTTTAATAGTCCTGATCAGAAAGAATTCACTCAGCATTCATTACGAAGTCATGTGTTTTCCTGTAAAATTCCACTGTACCTGATCAAAACCAAGCTCAACATCAGTTTAGAGCTAAAGTGTGCCCAATCAACACATCTATGTTAATAAAAGTGCACTTACGCTGTCCACAGTGTGTTCCTGTATATCCCTTCTGGCAGAGGCAATGGTCATCACTGCAGCTACCTCCATTCATGCACCGGATGTTACAGTGTTGTACTTGAAAGGAAAAAAGATTTTCCTCAGTTAAATCAAACCAGTCAGAAACACTTAACTGTCTGCTAAGGGATTTTTTTTTTTTTTAGGGATTGATTCTATGAACTAGAAACCAGTATTAGAAAACAAGGATGCATATTTTAGGACAGATACTTAAAATGGCAGCACAGAAAACAATATTGATTTACAGTTCCTAAGGAATATAGGACATGGTGCAAGAATTTGATACCACTCTTATTTGCCTGAAGTCAAAGATATCTCATGTGAGCATAAATCCACAGAATTGTCTCCTAGTTTGCAATGATGAGAAAAGGCCATCAATAAGGGAAAAGTACTAACCTTCTGGTAGATACCACCAAGAAGAAAGAGAGACTTAACATCTGATCAAAGGGGGAGGGAAGTATTAAATGGAAGCATACAAAGAAGCTCCTGAAGACAGCCCAGTTCTGCCAACACACGCAATACCAGAAGTTCATCTGCCCAGGTAGGACTTTTTGCATGAAACGGAAAAATAACAGAGCGATTTCTTTCTGTATGCCACCTGTGGGCTCACCCCATCTCCAGGTAAAGCTGCCTCCTGGCTGCTTTGCTTGGGGGCTGCAGAGCTCACAGCATTTCCTGAGAGCCAACCTTTCCCTGCAAGGAGCAGAGGCAGGGGACCAGCAGCATGCTCTCCTCAGCTGCAACCCCACCATTATAATGATTAACATGCAGCGTAAGTCCTATGCCAGTGAAGCATAAAAGTCTGTGATGCGTTTTTTTTTTTAATATATTTTTTAACTAGATGTTAGGAACATCTAGTATATCAGGCATAGGCACAGAGAAGCAGACAGGCCTCCCGACAAAGTGAAGTCCTCCTTACGGGTCCTGCTGTCGACACAGCTGTGAACTGGGGCCGGCACTCCAGTAAGCAGCCGGGAAACGGTTTCCCTCTTAACAGGAATCACATAAAAGGCCCCTCCCCAGTTAGGATTACGGTCAGATCAGCATTTCATTAGACTGTGATTGAGCACTGGATACCTACACCACACTGTCTGAAATGCTCAGGACTGTAAAATAGAAATTGCATGTCCCGCCAAAGCCTGTTGCTAACAGGTGCCATGCCAACCACTAAATTTTTCCTGTTGCACAAAGCCCTTAAGCATCATTTGGCTTTTTACAGTTCAGAAGTATGTGAATGGAATTTTAGTTTTATTTTCAAGTAGAAATAATAATTTTAACTGTATTGCCTTCTATAGCAATATGAATCCACAGAACACAAGTTAAACATGCAACTGGATGAAGGATTTAAAACAATCTAGCATTTAAAACACTGGTACTCTTAATTCTTTAATTATAAAAGTAAGAACTGTATCTTATGGGTTTAATAGTTATGATACATCTTTGTTCTACTTTGGATGTACTTCAGTACTTCAGGCAACAAAAATGTACTAACATTCCTCAACAAAAAAGTAAAATTGTCTGCAAATACAGAGTGAATATCTGGTGAAGATTTTTGGACAAGGTCCTAAGTAGGTCAGAAAAAGGTGTATAGTTACTTTAAAATGTGTAGTTCAACTTAGCTTTATACAATCTTAGAAAAACAGAGGGGATTACAAAAAGCATAGGAAATGATATCATCTGTCAAGCAGGGAAGGAACTTAAAAACCACAAACTGATTTCAATTAGAGCAAGCTATGCCAAGAGCTAATTTCCATTTCCACATGAAGACCAAAGCCATTTAAATATTTTGAACTACATTCGAGATAAAAAGGTTAACAGTAGCTTATTTGATGATTTTTATATTATTTGTTCAAGTAAAAGTAAAGTATATTTCCCCATTTTGGGATAAGGAGTGGTTTTACACATAACACACACACAGAAAGTTTCCATAATTTGTCTTACTGTTTCTTAAAGGAACTTTTCCAAGGTAAAATATTTCTTCCTCCTTTTTAAACTAAAATCATTATAGGAGACTGCTAGGACACCCAGTCATCTTTATTAAAATGAGCCATTCAAATCAGTGAGCTTTCTCCCTTATTACCATGCAAAAACATTCGTGACATAGTCAGTAAACTAATTATTTATTTTCTGCCCTCTTTTGAGGGAACGTTGAAAATAGTATTTCCAAAATCATACAGACTATTCTGAAATAGTACCCTTCCAAAACTTTATAGAAACACATGCGAAGGCTGTCTGGAGCTCAGATGATGATTTTAAGATTGCATTTTTGAAAAGTAGCATATTAATGCAGGTCCAGAGTCTCTTTTCTCAGCTACATCAACAATTCCATTAATGTCAGCAGAGATATTCCAGTAAGTAAAATAACCTGTTCCAAGGTATCACAGTGACAAAGACTCAAGGAAAAATCACAGGAATTACGATAAGGCTGATAAATCAATGCATATGGCTTTGCATTAACTTGGCATGCCCAAGGAAATGTTAATAACATTAATCAATCATTACTTTTAATCAATTACTGTTCTCTTTCGTGACTAATCTGTAAACAGTCTGCACTGGAAACTTCTGAAGTCAAAACAGGAATAGCTGCAGGAAGGTAGGTTTATAAACCTGCAAGAGCCCGCGAGACCAAATGCATCCACACACGCTTTGTGTGTGGGCAACATTTGTGTTGTTTATCAAAGCGAAACAACAAGCTGCATGCTTAAGCATAACAGTTCCTGACTTCTTAATAAATTCTCAGCAAAACTGAGTAAAGACTTCATCACACTGAGAGCACTATCATACCACAACCGCTCACGAAACGTTCAGGAGCTCACCAAGCAGGCGAAAGGTAACACACACGCCGTCTACTCTAAACTAAAAAACACGAGGTGTGAGGGTCTGAGATCCTCAGGTGGGAAAACCAGCGGAGACGCTTGCCCGGCACCTCAGGCCGAGGGCGCTCCGCAGGGCCGGCCGGCGGGCACCGGCAGGAGAGGCCGCCTCTCGGCTCTCTGTGCCACTGCCGAGGAAACACTCCCAACCCCGGCCATGCATGACGCAGGGCTTTGCCTGCCAGGAGCTGTAAACAAGGAATGACGGTCTCATCGCATCCCAGATGCTCAGCGTGCTTTCTCTGTCGAGTGACTGACTCAGGAGAGAGATGGCAGCTAGCGCTGGGATTGGGATGTGGGCCTGCAGCTCTGCACGGGGTGCTGAGAAAACCCGCAGCAGCCCTGAAAACTCTGGAAACATTTAAAATTCAAGACCTTTTACCACTTCTGACAGCAGCAGCATATAAGGGAAAGGGCTGAGCTCCAGGTTTTACTGCCGCTGAATGGACATCTCCCACACCACCCCGAGGAGCAGGATGCCGGGGTGCAGAGCCAAGGGCCCAGGCTCCAGCCTCTTCCCCCACAGCTTGCAGCCTCTGAGGAAGACCTCAGTCCTCGGCTGGTGCCTCTGAAGCTGCTAGCAGGGCGGGTGGAGCAGGCCCCATTTTGCACTCGGGCAGCATAACCAGCCTTGCCCGGAGGACACAGACACTTATCCTCGCCAGCTGCCACCCCCAGCCCCCACCACAGCTCTCACTGCCTCTGCCACGGCTCCCTTCCTTCAGAGACAGCCCCATCAGCAAATACCTTCCCTGTTTAGGCCAGCCCAAGCCATTCTGACTGAAACAGGTTGAAAGCAAAACCAGTGGCTGAGCTCAGAGACACACCTGACTCACAACCCTGGGGGCAGTGAGGGATGCCTGATGCTGAAGGAGAGACCCTTCTCCTCCTCATTCACCCCCCCTGCTCCCACAGGGGCAGAGCAGCAACTCCAACAACATGGCAGGATCGTAGGATATGTCTGCAGCACGAACAGGGGCATGGCTGCAGCACAAACAGACAAGGCCAAAGAAGCCATGGCCCAGGTGGTTTTGGAGGTAGCAGCAGAGCAGCCACCACAGAGCTGGTACAGCACAGGGTGTAGGACATCTCCCCACACATGCACCTGCAACATCAGAGCCAGCAGGGGGAATGCCTCCAGACGTGGCAGTCTTATCTCCAAGCCAGTAAGCATACCCAAAAATTCACTAATTACACAGAAATAACCACTACTCAGCCAGCAAGTTCACTGATGTCACGAAAATCCCTGCTGAAAAAAACCACTGGTTGATCTTTTCAACCATGAATCAGATTCCTAAAGCTGACTCGTAACCAGAAAAGTCCCAACAACTGACCTGCATAAGAATCAAACTTGAAGGCTTTGTTTTGCTTTCCAATCCACATACTTTCCAATCTGCATTAATTATTTGATTCTGACAGACAACCAGTCTGTAAGAGCCACCATGAATTCAGTTTCTGCCTGTGGCTGTACATGCTATAAAACCTGTGCTCACTACTGATTCCTTAAGTACTGAAGACACACATAGCTTAAAATATCCAAAAAACAACTCAGACACAGCTCATATATCAGAAGCCATACATATGAGAAATCACGGCATTTTCATTCATATTTGTTATCTGTATTTTGAATGTAACAAACTTTTATCATCTACTTTTGATTTTTTTTTTTACTATTTTAATAATGAGTTTTTTCTCATTTGTTAAAATGTGTCATTAAAATAAGGTTTCATGAATGCATAATCTGGCAAAATATTAACTGTTACCAAGGGGAGCTGACAGTAACCCTTTGATGTCAAACGATATCGTTTATGTTTATGTTTACTTTGTTTCCTAATAGCAGATCTAAGTCATTGTGGTCTATTGTGTAAATATGTATTCATGGATTTTGTCTACAGTGCCAACAGAGCAAATGAATTACAGAAAGTGTATGTTCTATAAGTCCTAATGAGGTGCTTGGTCATAAACATTATTACACAGAGTGCAGAGAGGCAGCGGAGTCTTTTCTCTACAACTCAAGACACTTCCGCTTTTAGAATTCTTTTGTTTTAATAAATAAAGATGTGACCACACACACAAAATATATCGTAAATTATTGCACTGATTAAACAAGATATAAACAATGTATTTTTAAAGCCAAGTCTAATTCTGAAGTGCTAATACTTATACCATATACAGAAAAGCAACATTTCAAAGTGAGCAAACCTATGTAGCAATGTAAGGAAAATAATGTCAGCACTGATTAAAGCTTATGATTAGTAGAATATTCATACCTAGGACAATTGTCAACAACCAAAATAGCTATGTCATATAGGCTTTAGAAGCTGCTTGATTAAAAACTGTAGTAAAATCCTTCTGCAACCATTTATCTGTGCAACTCCATGAAGGCTAAAACTACAGAGATCAATGGTAGAACATTTCAGAAAAAGAACCACAAGGAGAACTGTAACTTTACTCATAATCTATTTTTCTTTTAAGTCTTGACTCATAAAACACTTCAGTGTGACCTAAAAAAATGAGGTAATACTAAGGCCCACTCGTTCCTGCCTTTTACAAAGGTGCCAAAACATGTAACAGATGTAGGGATATATCTCTCCTTCTGTACCCCGAAGGGGACTTGGGAGGTGGTCATACTTTCCTTTACTGGCTTACAGGATTAAGGCATATGCACCTGGTAAAACAGTAGCTGCAAACGAAGGCAGGAACTCAACAACACACACATTTGTGCAGCATTTTGCACCCTTCCTCCTTTCAGTACTCTTTGGGAGCTCCATATCCTCCTCATGCTGGCCTCTCCCTAACAGACATCACAGGAGCCTGAGAAAGGGGTTGAACTACAAAGAACAATATTTACCATTTTAGTACATGCCATTCCATTACATTCCACAGTTGTTATTGTTTTTCCACTGTTATTGCATGAAAAGGATGCTAAAGCCACAAGCTAAAGTGGTCAGTTATGTGGGAAAACTCTTATCAACTAGGAAAGCCAAAAAATGGCAAGGTAAAAAATACAGGGGCAAAGCAGACCACACATTGAGTCTGAAAAGATACTCAGAATTTAAAGGATGACCATTTTGCATATTACAGACCTCAGCTGAGTGCATCCCCCACTGACTTCAGTTAATATGTTGTTCAGATGGTTATGGGCACTTGTGGGAACCAGTTTCCCCCAAAATTCTTCCCAGAAACTTCACATTTTATATAAAAATCAAAATCTTCTACATTCCAAGCACCATACTCAAATGAGACTACAGTGAACTTTACAGCTGGCATCTCAGGTATGAACTGAGATACCGTCCCAAGCAAAATCCTACTGCATATCAGATACTCTACCCATGATTAGCCATTGGGCTATCTGGTTCATTGAATGAATTCAATTTTACTTATTTTTTTCTGGATCTGGGGAACCTTCCTTGAAAGCCTGAAATCCAAACATTTCTAGGAAAAGTCATCTCTCTGAAAAGTTTCATTTCCAAAGCATCTTTTTTTTTTTCTGATGAGAAGCAGTTCCACTTAAAAACTTAGACCAGTTCTGTATGTCTAGCACCTACAGAAGTATCACCTGAATGAGGTCAGCAAGATTAGATTCAGAAGATACATACTCAGCCTGGCAGTGAAATGCTACAGTACTTGTAGGCCTACGTATGTAAAATACAGCAGTGTCTGGCTTAGTAGCCTCCAAAACGAGAGCAGAATTACAAAGCAAGTCTAATTCACCCAACTGTTAACAGTCATCTCTCTATCATTTCAATTTTTGTGTTGTATATGTGTGCATGTCTAGCACTGAATAGAGATACGGCATTTTCCAGAAAACAAGGAAGACTGGAATTAGTGTTACAAACTGGCAAATTAATATAGCTTCCAATAAAACTAATTTGGTTTCAATTTGGCAAAAAAGAGTGTCCCTAATAGCTAGTCTCTGAGTCATTCTTCAGTTTCATCATAGGAGGCTATGCTTTCTTTCCTCTGGTAAAAGTACGTCTGGTGACTCAGAGGTTATTTGTCTTAAATATTGACCACTGAACTATCTTACATACCTTAGTACCTTCACAGACGCAAAAGAGCAATATCAAAGACACAGAAGAAATACTTACTTGATTTTGAACCACAGGAGGGGGCTATCTGACCATTTGGGCATGTGCACATGTTTGGTCTAGAGCAAAATCCATCCCCACAGGAATGTCTGCAGATTGCTATAAAGAAAACATAAATGCCTTTAAAAAATATTTCAAAAACCCCAAACACATAAAAAACACCTGACAGAAAATATGCATTCAGTACCATAACATAAATACCTACAAATTCAGTAAATTGCATACAATGGATTCCAAAACAGTTCCTCCTGTTCCACCGCATCTCTGTAGGGGACAGCTAAAACACAGACCTTCACAATCTGTTATGAAAAGGTCTGGGAATATGCCACAGGCCGCAATAGATATAGGGAGATCTCCCTGGAAAAGTGAAACTGTGATCCATTTTACCAGACTACTCTTGGAGGAAGGATGGCACTGAGTCAGCGTTCCAATGCTCTCTTATTTCTGCACCAGAGACACAAGCGTAATAATTCCCATCTGACAGCATGTTGCCTCATTATCTCAGGATAGGGTCTTATCAGCCTCAGGAAAAGTGCCTTTAACAATTATTTCTGGTACACTGTACCATTATACATGAATATGCATACAGCACTGTGACGTATGTAGGTATATATTTATATCCCTACATATATATTTCAGGGATATGGTCCAAACAAGCAGAGAAAATGTACTTGCTGGCCCGATGCTGTTGCCTCCTTCCATTTACTTAAATAGATTAACATATTCCACAGCTACAGCTCCTGAGAGTCCACACACCCCTTGGATCCCTTTACCACAGTCTTAAACAGAACATGTGGATGAGATTAATCCTTTGTTAAATACTGGTATCACATCACTGTATTGTAGCCCACAAAACTTTGTATATTAGCTTAATATATTTAAAATGGTAAAAAAATGATGTACAGCCGCTATTGAAGCCATATAGAAACACACTTCAGTTCTGGTATACAATTAAGAATACCCTGACGTAGAAGGACAAAGATAAACCTCAGTCATAACACATAACTGGATTAACTTACGGACTATGCATTGGTTTCCACCAGGTAAAGTTTTCCATCCAGGGCAACAGTAAGCATTGTAACGTGATCCACACACATTTGGTCTGGAAAAAAAAAGGACGAATTCTTATTTTTACTCAGAAATATGTTTTAAAAGTAGAGGCATAAAAACGGAAAAAGTAAATCACTGCAATATACATTTAAATAATTAAATCTAAAAGTGTTGTATGTTTTTAGCAGAACTGTATGCCTTCAGTTGTTGGGTTTTTTAGGTAACATGCACTTTTACAAGCTGAAGATTACATTATAAACATGAAATCAAATCAGTAACATCTGAACAGGAATAGAAAGGGCAAACCTTGCCACCTATCACTTCGTATCTGGAAAAGTAGCATACGTGAGTTTTGAGCAAAACTCCCCTTTAAATACAAAATGAGGGATCACGCCCATCATCATTAGTGAACACAGAGGAATTCTAGTGCTCTTTGGTAATTTTTAAGCTTCATGTTGCTTTCTTTTCTTTACTCTAACACACTATTACTGTTCCCTGTTGGGTCCATGAGCAAAACTCTGTCTGTATGACTGAAACATGCCAACCATGACATCAGCCAAATGAATCAGCCAAAATATGTAAAAGCTTCATTAGCAAAAATTACTTACTATCATAAAAATCAAGGACGTGGGTGCATGTAGAGAGATAGGGTCCTGTGAAATTAATATGATCTTAAATGATGGATCCATGAGAATTTTTCTTTCCATCCCATTCCTCTCATCTGTATTTACCCTTTTAAATAACTGTATCACTAGAGTTTACAATGAAAGCTGACAGGACATTACACCATTCCTATTGTGATTTTACTGCTAAAAATAGAAAAGTTGAAATGGTTCTATGCCCCTCACAGATAATAAATCTTTTTTTTTAATATACCTTGTGCTATTTATTTAATGCATCTATCCATGCAAGTAAAGCTAGTAAGAATAGCTTCAAAAATGGAAAAATGTGCCTCCTTTTGTTGTATGTTTAATAAACTTATCAGAGGAAAGTTTTACAACCTCTATTAATACTGTGAGCAATTACTAAATAGATTAATGCAAGTAAAGCTAGCTGTAAACTAGTACTTCCTAGAAACTGATTTATTATAATACTGTATACAGATAAGAGACAGATTTAAAGTGTTTATTGTTTTAGGAAGGGTTTTCTGTTATTATTTTGTCCTTGGTCTTTCAGAAAGTTCTTCATCCCTAGTATTGCAATGTCTAAGTAAACAACAGTTACCTCATATGGTGAGGCAACTTAAGACAAACAGTCTTGATATATACAAACATTTATTTATGCACATTTTCTAACTAACGAGACTTTTATACTGTATTTATTTAGGGATCTGCATTGTTAATGCAATTTCAAGTATTCTGATTACACCGACCTTGGTGACACCTAGTCTTTTCATTAAGTGCTTGGCCAGAAACTACTTAGGTCAACGCAAATACTACCATTACCTTCCACTGCTTCTGGATAATTACAAAGCGGTAACCGAGGTGAATGTGAGCAACACAACTGGACTAGTTGCAGGGCCTTTTTCCCTTCCTGCAACTGGTGTTACAGACTCGAAGTCTTATTCATATAATTCCAATGTATTCAGTTTTAGTAATGTCAGCTACTTCCCTGCAGGGCTATAACCATGTAACTTTCCTAGAGTTCCCTGTTCATCAATGCCAAATGTTGCTCCACGATCATCTGCCAAGTAAGACTGGCAAGCAGACAAGTGAGATTGCTTTTCACCTTCCCCAGTCAGAAGAAATAATGGAACTTATTAAGAGAGACAGAATGGGTTTGTTGCTACCTGTTACAACCTACAGGCATAAACCACCCATTTCCAATCCAGGTTGGTAAGGATCTATAAACAGCTCACCATAAAGTGATGTTTAGGTACTCTGTCAAATCTCAGTCTCGGCAAGTACACAGCTTTGAGGACCATCTGGTCCAAGTTAAGAGTCAGAAGCAGATTTCTGTGCCATGGGGAAACCCAGTTTTTAAAATGTTTCCAAAATGGGGCTCTGGAAAACCCAGATGCGCCAGCAACCATGAAGTCAGAGATCCTGGGAGCCTTGAAGCTGTCCACAGGGTAGACTAAGCCGTACACCCAAGAAGCTCCAACTCGGATGCAGCGTGCTTAGCTTTAAATAAAATTTAAAAAACGTCATCAAACTGTACTTCCATGGAACAGTTTGAGCCTGACAAGTGCATTTTCCAGTGGAACACTTTTTCGTCAGAAAGCTGCTGTCTAGCTTATAAAAGAAACTTATATTAAAGTCTGAACGCTACCACTTTGAGAGGGAGTGTTCCTTGCTTGTGCGGACTTGTAAAACGCCTTTAAAAAGAATCAATTTTGAAGGTTAAATTCATTGATATTTATGAGGTGATCAGACACTATAGCAATAAATCTCCACAAATAAATAAAGTATTCAAGGGAATAACAATTTACCTCATGTAAAATCATGGAAACCATCAATCAAATTGGAAAGCCTCTATCATAGTACTTATTTAAACAGTTACCCACTGTTGTGTTTAATAGAGCATATTTTCCTGCTGATATTATAGGCTATGAATACTAAAGAAGCATTTTATATTCTTATAAAACTGTTTTCCTGAACAGCACTACAAACAGAGTTCAGTTATAAAACCCGATTTGTAATGGTAAAATAAGCAAAAATCCATCTATACAGCCCAAGCCACCTGTGGTGCCCACAGCACCTTCCTTTCACTCCAAAGCCCGGAGGAGGGAGAGAACATCTCAGGAACAAAGCTGTTCCCACAAGTCTTCACTTTATTTTAGAATCACTTATGAACTTGTAACGTACAAAAGGATTTCTGTAATGGTATGGTGCTGAGAGACAGTATGACTGATGCCGAGGGTTTCATCAAAGATGCCCGAAATAAACAAGAAATTATGTCTTTGATTAATGACCTGCAAGTACAAATTCAGTAGCAAAATGAGTTGAATAATTATCAAAAGACATTAGTCATCAACTAGAGAAGTCTTAGAACTGCAGAGAAAAATAAGTTCATCTGGAAATTCTGATAACTAACGCTTGAGAGTGATAGGTCTGGCTGACAGCATCTGCATCCACCAAACTAGAAGATATTTTTCTTCCGGAACAACTGCAGGAACCTCCACCCCCATTACAAAGTAAAGCCTTGTCTGTCCTTCCCACCGCACGGGGATGGAGCTCGGGCAGGACTGCAGCATCAGCTCCTTCAGATGGACACACGTGGTCCTGCCCCGGATCAGCACCGTGCCAGCCCCAGGCTCTGGCTGCAGCACAGCCTTGGTCTGTCACACATGCTACAGTAAACTGTCTCCTTTCTCCACAGGACAACACTGACATCATCTCACGGAAAGGACACACTGGGTCCATCCCTCCCTTCGCTACTCCTGCTCCCAGTGCCCTGTCCCAGCAAGGATGAATGGCTGCCTGGCTCTCCCGAATTGCACGCGATTACCCAGCAAGTGGGGGCGGATTTGTGCAGGCACACAAACGTAAAATGATGGGAAGCAAATCATGCTAAGCTTGGCAGTGCTTTCTTATCAGATATAACCAGGCAGTGAGGCTACGTGACAGCCAGAGAAGTGAGGGAGGTGTTCAAAAGCCCTGTGTGAAGCTGGCAGCAGGGAACACCACCCAGCCCAGGAACAGCAGGGGCACCTCCTGTATTGCGGCCGTCCTCTCCAGGGCCCCGGCAGAGACACAGTCGGAGCCCTGTGCTGCAGCCGGCCTGGGGGGTGTGCTAATTCTGTACATCCCTGCTCTGCCCTGCCTGTGACCCCTCGAGGAAATTACAGCCCTCTCCCGAAGAAAGCGTTGCCCATCTGCAGCTCCCACGGGAGGAAGAGTTTCTGGCATTGCTGTGAGCAAGGCTTCAGGCGGAAATTCTGTCAGCAGCACTGCCATGCACTGGCCAACACTGGCGTAACCCAGGCTGAATCAAACCCAAAGCGTGGGTCTCAAATAAATTAGACAGAGAGACCAGACAGAGTGGGCAGAGAGTGGCTGAGAGAATAAGACAGACAGCTGATCACCAGTTACAGCTGAGCTGAGATGCAGGGATACCGGGAAGGGTTTCTAATCGCTCCCTCAACTCACTTTTCCTCTCCCTAGGAAAACACACGGGGATTCTTCTTTGCAAGAAAATATTTAATGAAGGACTTCTATTAACTATTTGGCTGCAGTGGCTAGCATATGTTTAACATAATAGCAGGACCCAATTTCCTGGCAGCAGAGATACAATTTAAAGCAACATCATCAGCCAACGGTTATTTTTAGAGAAGCCTTTGCCTATTTTTCTTTTTACATGGGTAACACTGGTACCTGCTAAAACTACACAGAATTCTTTGCTGATCATTTCCACACAGAATTAGAGTGGGGCTTCCATGCTTGCACTGGGGGTTAAAAAGAATGACAAACAGCACCTGAAAAAATGGTAGGCTGGTCTTAAAAATGTGGTTGTCTAAGTCTGAATATAACCAACATACTAAGAAATAGTAGCTAAGGCTCCAGAATGTGAAGAGGAACAGCTTTTACTAGTCATTTTCCAGAGACACATAATCAGGTCTATACCTTTTGCTGTAAAACAGCTTTATGTACCTTCCTAAACTTCTCAGCATCTTGGAGTAAATGCTAAAAGCACAGAGTGGTCCAGCTCTGCTGACTCCACTGGAGCTTTACTCAGCTCTTCCACTGAATCAAGATTTTCCACCCTTAGAGATACTCCAAACCTTAGCGGACACGGCCACGAGCAACTCGGTTTAAGTTCACTCTGCTCTGAGCAGGGCTTGGACCACATGGCTTTCCAAGGTCCCTCCCCAAGTAAATGACAGAAGCCAGGTACTTGGTGCACAAGTTAGAGGTCAATACCAAAAGGACCTCCTTTTGCTGCACTGGCGCCTACCGCCTCCTCCAAGGAGCAGCAAGCAAAGAAGAACGGAGCAGGGAAGGTCTGGTTCCCAGTGGGGCACAGCAGCTAACAGCTACCGCACGTGGCAGGCAGCCTTCCCAAGCCCCGTGCAACCCTGACACATACCACTCTGCATACGAGAGCCCAGTGACAAAGCCTGGTTGTCCTTCAGCCTCACCACTTCCAGTGAGCACAGCCACAAACTGAGAAACTTAACTATGTGGATGGGATAGGGCAAAAAACACAGACACAGGTCTGCATTTAACGTGCATAAGTCTCATTTCCAGGTACCCCAAACACTTCAAACAGGGACTGCTTCTCCGTTGTTTAGCTAAATATTAGAAAACTGGATGTTTTTAGTCACTGCGCCCTTTTTCATCATTCAGTGAAGATTATTAAGAGGACTCTTGAAGCTATTTATTTCAGTCATATAAAAGGAAAATCCAGGAAACAATGCTAGACTCCGAGAGCAAACACAAAATTTAGCTTCTATTATCCTATAAAGGATAAGCATGCATTTTTAAGCAAAATAAATTTTTTACGTACAAAGGATCGCATCTGATGTACTCATTTTTACCATGCAATAAGTGAGCCTGAATGTTTGTGCCATGCAGAGAGCCTAATATGATAACTATTTCTCACTCTGACAGTAAGGATACCGCTGTCCCAGAATCCTGGCTCAGTTCAACTGAAAAAATAACATGCTGAGCAGCTCTACGGGTATCTTTGGCTCCAGCCTATGTGCAAGTCAAGAGTTCAAAATTACATGCAAGTTTCCTGCAGCAACACTGAACACTTTTCTAACCCTAACTTCCATCACACTGTGACAGCTAAATACAGCAATCCAACAACAGCATTTAACATTAAGTGAATTCTTCCGCACTTGCTCTGAAAATCTGACCATGTCTTTTGCAGCAACAGACTCATCTAACCTGACAGCCAGGCATTGTTCTCATTCATAGCCAGGGACAGACGCGTTTCTGGCACATATTCCCTCATTGTTCCACTTGAGAATGTCAATGGGTCCAGTTCGACACCCAATCTACATGGCTGTATAAGACATATAAAGTACAAGTATGGCATCAAAAAAACCTATCTGCTGGGCCAGACAAGCACTGCTGGTAAACAGGAGGGATCCATGAGGTACTTTCTTAAAAATAAAGAAAAAAAATTTATAAAGAAAAAAAAGGCACATTCAGGGGACAAGAAATCATAGCCTTTCTACCCTGGTAGCACTAAATAGCATCCTATGGGAAACAGATGTAACTGTGGGCAGGGGCAACGTTTTGCTCTCCAGATGTCACTTCCAACAGGGGAACAGGGAGAAACCAGTTCACACGTCCTCCACCACTTCCCACACTCACCACGTACCTGCTAATGTCTATTGATGGAGGCAGACCTCTAGCAATCTCCCAAGAGAAAGCGCACGGGCAAGCTCAGGACCTCGGCCAGCCCGTGCCGTACACGGAGCTGAGCAGCAGTGCAAGGACTGGTGTGGGGCACACTGGCCAGTCAAGCCTGGAGGCTAGCCAGCCCCTTGTCAAGGCTTTCCCAGAGGCTGCAGTATGAGCTGGTGCTACCCACCGTTCCCACCTTAGAGCAAATACAAGCATTTAGGGAGTCTCATAAACCTGACACTTGTATTAATACTTATCAGCGAGTGCCCTTAGGTGTTGAGCAATACCATTAACTTGTGTTTTAAAGTTCTCTCCGTTAGGCTACTAGAAGATTTATTTTTAGGGAAGATAGCAGCGTTTCTCTTCCTCCCTTCACAACACACTGCATCCTACCCTCTGCCTCTCTCCTTGCTGGGATAGTGATACTGTGTTTTCAAAAGGCCAGTTACCTGCATGTCTGTCATAAGGCAACAGGAAAACCCTGCTGATATGGATCCCACTGTTTTAGTTCACCTTGTCCCTAGCAGCCACTGTTAATTTGCTCTGTATACAGAGAAGAGAAAAAGATGAAATATCAGAAGGAAAAACAAAGAAGGAGAAAAGAGTCAGGAAAAAAATGTTCCTGAAAGGAAACAAATTTCAGTTTGAAACCTCAGCTGAACATCACTGGATATTCTGATGTCCTCCAGCAAAACATGAGAGAGGGGGAAGCTTGCAAAAGAGGATGAAAATGATTAAGACTGTAGACAAAAGAACTGCGGCTTTCATTTGGTATTTCTGAGGCTTTAATGGTCATGAATCATTTCATAAAATGAGAAGTAGAAAGGAAAACAACAGATTCTCCAGCAAGTCAACATTCAAAATATTCTTCCAGATAAAAGCTAGAACTCCTTCATACTTCACTGAAGATCTATAAGCAAAACCAGAAGGCACAGGTTTTAATTTAACAGGCTACATTTTACCTCCCAATGTACCTTCCAAAGAAGAGCCCAACTTTACTGAACCGTCACAAAAATAGCAAATGATTCTTCTTATGCCTCTATCTGCACATCAAGCTTAGCATGAACGAGGCTGTTCAGTAGGTCTGAAATCCTTTTAAAAAAATAATAAATAAATAAAACTGAAGTGGGAAAGTCAGAATGGATGAGAAAACAACCAAAGGAGACATCCACAATACAAGACCAAAGAGCTACAAATATATTTTCCAGCACAGTACGATGGTTAATCAGAAACACTCCAGGCCACAATTGTTCCATTCTACAAAAATATTTACTGAGTCTGGGGAGTAAGACCAAAGTGACACACATGCATCTGTATCCTCTTCATCTTTAGGGTTCAGCAGGGAGATGAAGGAGAGGAACGAGATGGAAGGTGATCTTATTGCAAAGTGAAAAAGCTAATGATTAATTTCTTACTATTTCCATACATACCCATTCGAAGATCCCTAGCTCCTAAAGTCTTGTTTAAGTAGAGATGGCCTCCTATTAGCCAATGTCTACTACACTTCTACCAAGAAGAAACTTTCCCAGTGATCCATGTGGCTAAATAGGGTCTCGTGTTTTGGGTAGTACTATTCTAATAATCACAGGCTGCTGAGTCCATGAACATATTTAAAATGACCTTGTCCAAAACTTTTGACCTTGACAAAACTTGTATTGAAGTTCACATATAAAACGTTCAAGTTTGCAGGATGGAAGATGAATGACCATGAAAAAGACTGTCCTAAGTGAGCAGCACTGCTGAACAACACACCACAGGAAAAGAAAATAAGCATAGAGGAAAACAGAAGCTGCAATTTTATTCAATAAGGATCACTGTAAATGAAGCTGACAGATGGACTGTCCCTGCCAAACCCTAACCCAGTGATTCTCCCATTGCTCCCAAATAAACTGAGAGCAGCCCTATGCTTACTTCAAGTCTGCATCCTCAAGCCCAGTATAGCCCCAAAGGTTCTGGCACAGCAGTATGAAGTTGCACATAGAGTAGTGGTTAACAAGGCAAACATCACCAGATTCAGTCTGATCTGGGTAACAACTTGTGGAACCACCACTGAACACAAGATGTATCCTACGCTGGCTAGCAACAGGGGAGAAGTCTACTTTTATAAACCTTAAGTGGGTTCTTGATGGAGGAAAGCGCAGCTCTGGTTAGCATCCCAGCCACGTGCCAGAGGCTTCTTCTGCCTCCTCCAAACAATTCTGTACAGAAGCCTGCACTGCAGCCTGCAAATTACTGTACCCTGCTGCCACCAGATGCACTCTGCAGGTGCTGTTCTTCCCCATAACCCTTTATGCCTCCAGTTTCTAAAGACTGAACACCGCCTGTACCCCTCAATAAACATTCAACTAAACACCAACAAACTGAGATCAGAAAGTCTCCAGAAAGACAACCACCGCACAAAAGATTAGACAATTTCATCACAAACCCACAGAAGAAAATACCTGGAACACAAGGAAAGAAACAAATCACAATCCATGACATCTCTTGTTTTCTGAGTAAGAGCCACAGCACAAATTTATTTCTAATCTGCCAAGCAATCAAGTCATAGCCACAATCAGCCTTACAGACAACCCCTCGAGATGGAGGACAGCAAGGTAGCTTCCTATGACG
Organism: Strix aluco; assembly: GCF_031877795.1. NCBI lineage: Eukaryota > Metazoa > Chordata > Aves > Strigiformes > Strigidae > Strix > Strix aluco. The sequence goes on along the minus strand of NC_133942.1, from coordinate 23,115,125 downwards.
GGACACAAAATGGCAAACCCAATGTGAAATTCCCCACTCACTTCATACACAAAATACAAACCCATCACAGGCCAGCTGTGACCTGTGCTGCAGCATCTGGGTCAGCATATCAGGCCAGCCTGATATAGCTAAGAGCTGTACAGACCAAAATAAATAAATAAATTTAAATAAATAAATAAATGAGGGGAGGAAAGGAAAAGAATTCATCCAATCCTGCCCTCCTGATCTTCAATGTGTCACCTTGGCAAAGTGGTGCTTAGTGACAGGAAACCTGCTTCATCTGAGTGCCCTGAGCCAATTTTACAGTATTTCCCAAACAATCAGGTTTCATACAGTATGTCAAGAATGCTGCTATACTGGTTATTGTAGCCTTCTTCCTCTATTTGCAACTTACTATCATCAAATGGGAAAAAAGTATTTCTCTAATGTATTTTAGGGGTGGTGGTGGTGATCTGATTCAAATTTCAAACAACAGACACATGGCACTTCAAAACCGTATGTGTCCAGCTACAATATAAGAAAAGATCACAGAGGGGAAGACTGGCTAAGCAGTTGGTAACAGAATCACGTGTGCCTAAGACACTTACCAGTGAGACTACAACAGTACCACCAAAAGTTTTAACCATAGGATGGTTTTTCACTGGCATGCCCAAAATGAATTGAGTCCTAATTCTGCACTGCGAACTATGCGGGCCCAGAAGTCTATCCCCTTAAATCATAAACCAGAATTGGGATTAAGGTCATGTCTTTTAAAGAGATGGTGTCTGAATGACAGGATTTGGAAATCTAAATAGAAAGTACAAGAACTACATAGGCCCGAAGATTATGTACTACTTACTGTTTTTCTTCAGGCTGAAGAACAACATGGAATTATAACAAGAATACTAGCATGGGAGCTTTGCATCGCTACTGGCTCTGGATAAAGCAATCCAGGGAAGACTATTGTTAGACATATTTCATTAAATGCATTAAAAAATTTCCATATAGTATTTAAACGAGTATATTCCAAAATGTAGTTAAAAGCTATTGTGGCAGCCAGGGGAAGACATCTATATGATCAGAACTGAAAATAGTATGTTTTCCCCTCTTTAAATATTAGCCCTTCAGCCAGTATTAATAACAGCTACTGCTAGCCACAGAATAGATTCTGTGCTGGCTTCTTGCTTCGTTCTGTGTGCTTTCCCTACTCCTCATCCATGCACCGTGCTCCCCAGAGAAAGTCACGCCTACATCAAATCACATCATACAGTCCTACTGAAAGGAAATATGTACATGAGACACAGTGCCAAGATCTATGAACTCATTTCACTCTAGAACTAGATTTCCAAGGATAATGTAATAACAAAAAAATAGTATCACAACCATTGGCAAATAAATTCAGAGAGGTGCAGAACCTTAACACCAAGGACTTCAGGTTTTACATTAGGATGCACTGGCATAAAAGGTCTTTGTCCTCCATACAGGCTTTGCCCTTAAGGTGCAGAGGACTGGAAGGAGGTCGGCCACGATGCCTGGAAGCCAGGTAAGTGTCCCAGCACATCAGCTATTACAGCAACTTGCATGTATTTTGAATTAAGATTTTTATTACGAAGTATTCAGGCTGCCTCCTGCTCACAGAGTGACACTGACAAGGTGTGGCACCAGCAGCTGGCCAGAGGTGTGCAGGCCAAAAGTGGTAAGAAAAATGTTTGAGGTTTTTCAGTATAAACCAATATTTACCGGTACGGAAAGTCTGCTTTTCTTCAGCAGGCTTTTAGTGGTAAATATTGGTTTAAAACGAAAACCAGAAGCCTTAATTATATAGTTGAATACTGGAATTATGTTATAGATTTATAAGATTTATTTTATTTCAGGGAGAAGTGATGCATAAAAAGGGTCAAATCCAACCGAGTTTACTCAAGTAAGCATATCAGTAAACCTGTGGGCTTCATTTGGGATGACCAAAAGAAATTGGTCCAAAAAACCTCAATCCCCTGTTGAATAGCTTTAATCCAAGAGTTTTATGAATCATTCTGGAGCCAACAATTCTGTCTGCAATATTCACTATCATTTCAACTTAATAAAAGCAAAGAAATTAAATCATTGTGCACAAATGCGTTTAATTAGTGTCATGTCACAATTCAGCTATCTTGAAGAAATTTTAGTCCTTCTAAAATTTCTGCTATTTGTTAGCAAATAATTGCTTTACTCAGACATTATACTGGGAAGAGACTGATAAACATTGCTTAAAATATTATTAAGAACTGACTAAGCCTCATTAGAGTTTGAGGTCTTTGTCTAACATCATCAGAAAATGGGAAATCCTAATTAATTCTAAGACCTTTAAGCACAATACTTCTTGTATGCAGTCAAGTACCAATCAAATCACCAGTAAATTAATTTTTACTTTATATTCAAATGATTGAAACACATATAAATGTTTGACTTCAAGTATATATTGTTTAGAAAGAACTTCCCATTCATGGCCAATTTTGTAGTTTTTATTTCTTCAGAAGTTGATGCTACATTCTTAGGTGTTTAAGGGGTGGCAGAATAATGGCTTGATGCCTTATAATTCAATAATTAACATTTGTGTTAAAAGTTTGGGAAATCCAGAGGATAAAAGTGTCTTAGTAACAGCTTATTATTTTAACTTGGTGAATCAATCACAATGGATTCCAGCAATATTTCCATGAATGGCACATCTAGTCATATTTTGAAATAAATAGTGCCTTTATTCCAATTACTTTCTGATCACCTAGAGGCAGCAGGCACCAGTACATAAATACACATTGCCTTAGGCCAAACACAGATGGCACTACAAGGAGTTCATCGCTAATGCCTTTGTAGCTGGACCAATTTAAACTACATGAGCAGCAAGCTTAAAGTCTTAAAATGAGTACATAAGAAGCATTTCCAAATGATTTATTAAAGTTAAAATATACTTCTAGAATCATGTTATATGTTCGGACAGCTCACTGGATTAAACAATGAGGCAAAGGTCACAAGGATGAAAGCAAACATCTCCTGCAATCAGCTGCTTGCAGTAAAAAATGTTAAGTGGGAAAAATCATGAAAATTGAAACAGATCTTAGGCTATTTCATTTTAACGTAGAAGACCAATATTCACACAGAGACTAACCTCAATACTTGTAAATGCTAACAAACTTTCAATAGTCATTATAATCAAACACACAAAAATTCTAAATGTAAAGGGTTTTCTCTAAAAACATATCCCTGTGCTCCTACAATCAGAGCAAGAGCTCCTTGCAAAAAGAAAAAAACTCTTAGGCAACTACTATAACATGAAAATAAAGTTTCCCAGCATCTGTTATGACTTGTATTACAACTCTCAGATTCCCAAATGTATTTGTACTGATGAACAAGTTAAAAAAATAGTATGTCTTCTTGTAAAGTCATATTTTTAGCGTTTTAGCCCTTCAATAACAATGAATTCTCCTTGTCTAATGTATATACAGTTCCTGTACATTCAAAATATGTTTTCCATCTGGCTTTCCAAAGGATTAGTTCCAACCTTGTCTGTTAAAATGACAATTCTTTTTATTCATATTGTACAGTACAGTACCACACCTAAGGAAGTGCTCACAGTTTCTAAACTGGAAATATCCAGCAGGATTCACCCAACAATGATCAAGATGACTGTGTGTTAACAATCTCCTCCAAGCAATTTGGGAACTCTACACTCAGCCACAAATGAGAGTTATAGAAAAAGGTCTAACAAGCAACCAAACTAATAACTCATTTTGTCTATACTGTATCTCAGGTCATCTGGCAAATGATTATATCCTTGTTAAGAACCTGCTTCCCAAGGGCACTCATTCAGATCTGTAATATTCCAAATAACTCACCAAGAAATAAAATACTGAAAATTGATATTGCCATTACCTCTAGATTTGCAGATTACTAAGCAGATATGTAACTCACAGATAATATGCAATAAAAGAATCATTGCAAAGTACATAAAAAATGGAAGGCTTCTGTTAAATATAAGAATCAACTCATAAGACTAAATACCCTAACCCACTTTAAATTCCAAAAATAATTAACACTGGAAATATCATCTCTTGATGCAGTATTTTTACTGTCTAAACAGCACAGTTTTAGAGCAACAGTTATATTCACCAAAGAAATTTTATCCTCAGCTAATGTGCCTCTAACTCTCACCAAGTCCCTCAAATCAGCGCACCCTGTGCATGCTAGATGGCATACCCTGTCCCACTGAGCAGAAAACGATGTTTGTCAGTTTGATACTAATTCAGGGTTCTATAATGAGAAATTTTATCAAAACAGTCTGAAGAATAAAGGCACTTTCTGATAAATATTTTTCCTTATCATCTTTCATTGCTTGCAATAAGTCCTACAAACTTTACTATATGTCCTCCTCACCTTCTAGTTTTTGTCACAGGAAGGGTCTACTTTGTCCAACTATTTCTCTTGTGACAAGGTATAAGGAAATGCAAGAAGAGAGTCTGACCCTAGAAAATCAGATCTTTGAAAAGCAGTACCAATAGCTTGCATGCATTTTTGCAGGATGGGGACCTGAAAACATAAACCTTTTCCAATAAGGCAAGCATAAAAAGAAGTCAAGATTGCAAATCTGAATATAAACAAAAAGTACTATAAAGTATGAGGAAACTAGCAAGAAATTAAAGCACATTCATCAAGGCCTCTAAAAGTAAAGTTGTAATAGCTCCTGTTTGAGGAAATGGGGAAAAGAAAGAAAATAGCTTGCATCCCTTACTGAAGCATAACTTATCTCCATATAATTTTTGCTACATCTGCCCTCTGCCTGATGGGTGAAAAATCTGGCTATGGGCTGACAAGGTGCATTGGAACACCTGAAAAGGGAAACCTCTTTTTTCTCCCAACATTGCAAGCTTTTAATCTTTACAGTGAACTGAATTCTCAACTGCACACACACCCAACGCCTTTCAGCTGACTTAACAATTGTTTTTGCATTGGAAAGGCGTTCCATTAGAATTGGGGAAACAGTTTGCCTGACACAGATTTACACTTCTAAAAAAAACCACTCTACCAAGCAGGTACCACAGCATTTTATAATGATTTTAAACTCTTGTAAGCTTGGGCTCACTCATGCTAGTACCTGATGGCTCTGACACCCAAAAAGGGTCCCTATGCTTCCCCCCTGCTGCCCCCGGGTCACCAGGAACACCAGAGGAGCAAAGCCAGTCCACTCGAGCGCAAGAGAAGATGCACATCCCAAAAGGTTTCAGGTGGAGATGAACGAGAGCAGCTAATGGAAAGGGCGTGCTGCGGGCTCCGGGCCTTATCACTATTCTGCTTTATGCAAAGCAGAAGCAGGGGACGCGGGAGGAATGCACAAGCCCGCAGTGTGTCCTTGTCTAAGTCCTTCCTAGAAGCTGAATTAGCAACCTCCGAGCTGCAGCGGCTCATCCCCACCAAGCATCACCCACCCAAAGGCGATTTAAGGCGGCAGCACGCAAGGAACTCCGCGCCCCGTGCCCCGGCGCCCCCCGGGGATGCTGCGGGCGGCGCCCCCCAGCCCAACCGGCAGCCTCGAGGGGGGGCCGCCAGCCCCCACCGCAAAGGGGCAAAGGACGCTGCTGCCCACGGACACAGACACACACACACGCGCCCCGCACCGCGGCTCCCCGCCCCGCACCTACCCTTTGAGCGCGTCATGCCCGCCGCCGCCCTGCCCGCGCCTCTTGGCCCGGCTGGCCCGGCTCTCCTTGGCGCTCACCCCCTCGGCGTGCCCGGCGGCGGCGGCGCCCGCCTGGGACGCCCACAGCACGGCAACTCCCAGGGCGATCCCCAGCAGCCGCCCCCGCCACATCGCGTCCCCCGAGCCCCCGGGCTGCCACCGGCCGCCGCCTCCTCCTCTCCGCCGCCGAAGTCCGCCGGTCCCCGCCGCCCTGTCTCCGACCAGCCTCTCCAAGGCGAGCTGCGAGGGGAGAAAAGGGGAGGGAGAGGGGGCGGGGGGGGGGGTGTTAGGGACCGAGGAAAAGCGGGCGCGGCCGCCCCGCGCCCCCCGCCGCCAGCCCCCCGCGCCCCGGCGCCGTCGGCCCCCGGCCAGCCCGGCGCTAGCCCGCCCGCGGGAGGCGGCGGCCGCGGGGGGGGATGGCGAGGGGCTGCCCGGAGCCGCCGCGGACTCTACCTTCCCTCCAACAGCATCCGCGGGGGCTCCCGCTCCCGCACCCGCCGCGGACAGCCCGCGGCCGCCGCCACCGCTCCCGGAGCCGCTCCGGGGCTGGAAGCGTCTCCCGGGCACGAACCCTCCCCGGCTCCCCCGAGCCGGGCACCGCGGCGGGCGGCCGGAGCGCGGTGCCCGGCCGGGGCAGGGAGCCCCGCGCCCAGCCCGCCCGCCCCGGGAGAAGCCCGCTGCGAGGGGCGCGCACCCGCTGGAGCCGCCGCCGCCGGCTGCCGTTCCCGCTGCTGTTCCAGCTGCGGCCGCTGCACCCACCGCTGCTCCAGCTGCGGCTCCAGCTGCCCCCTCCCTCCCTCCTCCCTCCCTCCCTCCTCCTTCTTTTTCCCCTCCTCTCTCCCCCCCCTCCTCTTCAAGTATCGCCCGCGCAACACTTTCTCGCGAGAGAGAGGTGAATAAAAATGTCCCACCACCCGCCACCCCGGGGGTTCCGGGGGCGCTCGGCGGTACCCGGGGGGCTGTTGCGGCGGGAGGCCCCTGGCGAGCCCCGCGGCGGGTCACCTGCGACCAGCGCCGGCCCGGGCGGGGGATGCGGAGCCGCGGGGGGATGCGGAGCGGCGCGGCAGGACGGGCTCTGCCGCCGCGGCCGCGCAGCGCTGCCGGCTCGGGGTGCCCCTCGGGGCCCCGGCTTACAGCGGGGCAGAAGCGATAGCGTCTGGGCCAGTCTTAAAGCTGAGCAGCGGTGAGAGTGTGTAACAGAGGACTGGGGGGGGAACTGAAGGATGTGAACGCCTGTACCCCCGTCTAAAAATATGAGTCTGTCCTCGGGGTGCAGCATTTTGAATCGATGGAGTGGCTTAAGAAAAAAAACACAGTAGTATCTGTTTCCCATGTAAGGAGAAACGGCAGCGATGTTGGCTTTACCTTAGAGGCTGCTGCAGAGTGAATAACGCACTTTCTAGCACCGAGCATGGCACACACACCGACGCGCCGAGCTCTTCTGGACATACTCCTAAACACAGCCAGCTCCAGAACAAATACATGCTTCATCCTTATCAAAGAAAGGAAAAAACAAAAAAAAAGCCCTGCAGTTTATGCTTTTGGATTGATTTAAAAATCCTGAAGAGCAAACCACTACCACCCCTTGAAAGGCAGAAAGTTTTAATACTGAATAATTCAGGGTGAGGAGAGGATAGTTAATAGAGTTCAAGCCCAGTCAAGTAGCTCTCTACCAGGATTATCCCATTTCAACCTACTCAGAAAATACAAAAGCAAAAAAAGCAAACTTAGAAGGCTGAAAGTAAATTATATTTATACATTCTGCTGCTCCTCACTTGCAAATATTTTGGCAGAAATGTTGGCTTTCGTAATTTGCAGGTATTTTCATTTTTTGCTAGTTTCAGGTAGTGATGGTGAATGGTTCTGTGTGATTGAACTGATGTTGCAAAAGCTCAGCTGCTCAATTTTATAAGCAAACAGCTGACCATCCACCCCCAGCAGCTGCAAAACCACCCTCCCCAAAAATAAATGCATAGTGTATCGTGTACCACTAATACAGTAGCAGGAAAAAAGGAAGTACCATGTGAGATTTCCCAGTAACAATCTCTGGTTACAGCTGAAATGTAATGGTGACACAAAATATGTTAGATGCTATTTGAAATGCATAGTTTGAAGCAGTTTAGAGTAGTTTTATGTATGTAAATATGTATTATCCTTCTAAACATACATAGAAGTATTTACACTAGTACAGGAAATGCCATATTTGTGTGTGCTCACCACAATAACAGCATTCTGATCATTTTGGCTGATTTTTATCATCAGGAAAAGTGGTGGATTCTGAAAATTGCAAACCCGTCATTTGATTTTGACCATTCCAATGTCACTGTTTAACAGTTCAACGTAAAAACTTTCAGCTGAACACTTAATATATAGGTAAAATGCAGATGTGCAGTGAAATACTATGAGATACTGGCACAAGAAAGAAGTAACAGGATTCAGAGCATGCCTCTTCAGGGCTCTTCTGAACAAGGCCCAAGACAGTAGCAACCCAAACCTTATACCACTGTTTTGAGACTTGTACAAAATGAATCACGGGAATTAACTTTAATTCTGCATGCAGAGTATTACTGATTTATAGTTTGCACCACAGAAGTAGAAATTAGGGGTTTCAGTAAATGGGAAGTGTTGATCTTCCTGCTACAACCTGGATGGATAAATAGGAATTTCATTTTCCAAAGTTTTTCTTGTTTTTCTGCCGCATAAGCAGACAAAGATAAGATTTTTTTTTTTTTTTTAATGCTTATGCTTGTTGAAGAGACAATGTAGGATTGTATAAAGGATTTTGTATTTCTTTTGCAGTGGCAAATTAAAATTTGCTCAAAAAAGAAAAGAGACCAGGATAAAGGTGGTGGTAACTGTCCCTGCTATTAAGAAATCCAGGACATGCAGTACATTGATACACAATTCCTTCACTCTTCTACGTGTACAGCAAAATCTAAACATTTATTTAGTGAATATAGAAGGTAAATATGTTCAAACCACTGCAAAAAAATGTTGTCAGATATTTACTAATTATGTTTATAATGCAAAGATAGAATTTACCAGTAAACAAAAGTGAGTTATGAAAGGAATTCTGGGTTACTATTTACTCAAACATTCTTTTGGTTTCAACATCTTCTGTTTCAACCACTTTAATTTTCTGGATGAGCTACCAGAAAAATATCTAGTCTGTGTCAGAGGTTAATGGGATGATTTTCTCATATCTTCTAGGACATTTTATGATGTATTATTTGGTATCTTGCATAGTTGCAGAAATGTGGATTACACTATATGAAGTAATGTTATATGATATGTGTGCTGTCTGTTAATTAATCTAGTGAAATATGTAGCAAATCATCAACTTCTGGTGTGTCATTTTGAAGAATATGCTTATATGTTAGAAGTACTTAAATTGTTGACAACTTTAAAATAGCGCCCACCTGGGTTCTCAAACCACTAGAAAAATACACTGTCACAAGCAAAAGACTTAAGACAACTTCTGCTCTCTGCTGATGAACAGAGCTACTAATAAGGGTCATCCACACACTTCCCCCAGCCACTTGAGCCTTTGCACACATTTGTGCTCTGAAGAACACCTAGATAAACAGATTCCTATATGGCCTCCAAAACACTCTGAAGTTTCACTCAAAAAAAAAAACCAACCCAGAGAAGCAATTTTGATGATCCAGTTGATCACCATCTTCCATGACAAACAAAAAAATGAACCTTAGATTATCTGAGATCCAGAAGCTCAGTGATATTTTAGCTCCTTGATCAAACCCTGTAATCAAACCCAGAAACAGAAGACACCAAGAACAAGGCACATGACATCATTGCTACATGCATAGCAGAATTTGCCGTAACACATAAGCAACTATTTTTCCACAATGCTGATTCTTCCAGATGATTTTTGAGGATCTTATAGCTGTATCTTGGAGGATGTGGATGCCATGGATTGTGGTGGAAACGCCCAAAATCAGGGGAGGATAGTTATAGGTAGATTGATTGTATGAGGGAATGTTAGAGAGGATATAGACTACCTTTTGCAGTTAGGAATCAGTTTGGAAGCAATGATCCTAAATATTTATGTAACTACACACACACATGCTTTAAATCAAGTCGAGTACATTCCTCTAGTAAGACACATGCTCCTAGCTAGCCATGCCTTAGTGCACCTCCCTGTGCTTATCAACATTATGGACATAAATCATTTTATACTGTGCATAAATTATTAAAATTTAACTGATTATCAGAGAAATACCTGTTTGTCCTGCTATTCAATTTTCATAAAAACATTGAACTGAAGTTTTCAGTGCTGACAATCTTCACGTTCAGCAGCAGTGATGCAAAGTACCAGTCTCCCTCCATCCTGGCCTTTACCAAGCCAGTCCTCTTCATCTTACACAAACGTTCCTTCCTCTCCTTTTGTAGGATGCTTTACAGAATTTGCCTATTGTAGACAAATTATTTTGAACTGTTGCAAACAAAAAATTTTATCACTGGAAGTACTGGGATAGAGTTGGGAGTTCATTTCAAATTTTTTTATTTCAATTTATATGAACTTTTGCAATAATTGTATTTTTCATCTGCAAATTTACTCCAACCCAAGTGAGCAAAAATATGTCCATCTTACATATTTCTTTATTAAGAAAGCCTTGATTATGCCAATGAAAACAAATAGTGTGGGAAAGTTTTGGTGTGTGTATTTTTTTAAGTACATTACAAGCACAAACAGTAATTACATCCAGACAACCAATTAACTGTTTTAAATCTTAAAAAAAAAAGGTAACTCAAAATAAAACAAACCAGCACCCATTTTTCTTAATGCTGTTTGGTCAGACAAGCTGTGATAACTAGCTATGAAATCCATTAATGATAGCTTTTGGGGGGCAAATTTCACTTAAGACTTTTACTTCATTTTTATAAATGGTTTTATTTGAAGTTTTCATCTGTCAGCTGAGTTTATAATGATGGAGGAGGAAATCCAACCTACATTGGCATATAACTCCATAATTTGTGATACTGTGCAAAGTGTTGGGGGAGTATTTCTGTAATATTATAAGAATTAAAAGAAGGTCTCTCCTGGCTCAGACATTAGGGGCCTATGTGCTTCTGGGGAAATTCCAGTATTTTATCTCAGTTTTATCCCAGATGACCATAAACCTATTACGTTTTATACAGATTCAGAATAGCTCTCTCCTATTTATGCCCATATGGAATAGTTTTAGCACAGAATTTATGTTGTTTTAAACAAAACAATTTCTTTAATTTACAAGAACAAGGCAAATCTTGATATCACACCACCAAAATTGTAGAACTAAAACAATAATTGGATTTGTCCTTACTAAGATCTGAATTAAAAATGTTCTCACTCCTCCAAAACACCTGGATTCTGGATTCTTCAGTATCAGTGACAAAGAAAGCATGAGGAAACTCAAGAGATGCCCCAATTCAGACACCCTCTTTCAGTACTATTTTTAGGAAAGTTCTGTATCACATTCATAGCTATTTTCTTGTCTAATACTAGGGCTCATTTTAAATCAATTCTTACCTAGTAAGAATGAAACTGTTATACTACATCTCCATTTACTGAAGTCATAGGAGATTACATTAACAGAGTTATTCATGGGGGTCCTAAAGAAGAGATAACTAAACCAGAAGAAATCTTATGACTCCTATTCTGTCCCCCAGGAAGGGGAAGCACAACCTATTTTTTAAGACTAGTGTTGAATAGAAATACAACTAAAATACAGTGGAATGGACTTTTTTTTTTAATTCCAGTCTAGTACAATACATAGACATATTTCATTCTATGTGTACAGCTAGGAAACCTAAAGTTCAACAATAGCAATTGTTTGATTTAAAAAGAAAAATTTTAATGCAGCCTTAGTGCAAGAAAAGGAAATATATATGCTACTACTTTCTGTCAGCTCTAACCCCATCAAATTTAATGGGAACTTTGCCAGAGTAACACTTGCAAGCTGAGTTCCCTCAATCTTACATTTGTCTCAGATGACCTCATAAATCCCACCTGTAAACTCAGAAGCAAAGTGAAACAAATTTCACAGCATAGCATGAAATGCCAACTGCTGGGTGAATTTTCAGGCTAAGACATTGAGCAAAACGGATATAGCTTTTTATTAGAATTAATACATTCCAAGTGGGTGGAAATCAGTAACTAGGAGCCTCTTCTTGTAGCTCTCATTTATGCAGAACTCCCTACTGACTTGAACAAAGACAGCTGAATCAGTCCCTACATTCCTTCAGACATTGTGTCAGCAAGGGATTGGGTGTCTCTGCCTCTGTTTTCCATCCCAGTGTTCCTCCAGCTATGAGATGTCTCGGTTGATAGGGAGTTACCCCATGATGCAGTTGAAATAATAAAATAGGTAATAAGAGACCAGGGATTAGACTCTGAAGCCACCACATTCCATTTGCAAGGCCCTTCCTTTGAGAAATAAAGCTATGAGAGCATTGCATATGTCTCATAGAATCAATGATGAATTTAGGTTGGAAGGGACTTGTCAAGGTCATTTGGTCCACTCCCCCACTCAGAGCAGAACCAACTTAAGAGTAGGTTGCTTAGGCCCTATCCAGCTGACTTCTGAATATCTCCAAGGATGGTCACTCCAACTTTTCTGGAGTAACCTACTCCACTGTTTTACAACCCTCATTGTGATTACTTTTTCTTAATACTTGGTAGGAATTTCCCTTATTAGAATTTGTGCCTGTGCCTCTCATCCTACCGCTGCTCACCGCCCAGAAGAGTCAAGCTCTATCTCCTCTATACTCATAAAGACAGCAGTGAGACCCTCCTTAACCTTTGCTGCTTAAGTTTGATCAAACCCTCTCCTCACAGAGCATTGCTTTAGCCTCTAACCATCCTGGTGACCCTCTGCCAGGCTCGTTTCCAGGTGACAATGTTTTTTGGGTTTAGGGGTGGGGTGGGTTTTTTTTGTTGCTTTGGGGTTTTTTGTACTGGGGTGCTCAGAGCTGGATACAGTACTGCAGTTGCAGTTTCTCAAATACCATAGGAGGGGAAGAATCACTTCCCTCCACTGCCTGATTACACCCCCCATAATACAGCCCCATATGCAGTGGGCTGCCTTCACTGCAAGTGTGCACTGGTGACTCAGGTATGATAGCAATGCGTCTCCAGCCAGCGAACAGTCCAGTACAGCTCTGATCTGCACTTTCTTTTATCCAGTAACTTTCCAAATGCTGACTTCATTTCCTCAGGTTTTCTAGATACCAGTAAATTAAGTGAGACAATTTCATCTGGAGTCTGTGATTTCTTACTGTGTATAAAATCATGTGGGGATTTTTATTCCCCCCACCATTGAAAGTATTAAAATTTACTTACTGAGAATCACTGGGGGGTTATCAGGTTCATAAGTTTCAGCCGCCAGTCTTCATTGCCTCAAAATGCCCATCAGATGCAAGGTCTTTTATACGCCACACTGGATAGAACATGGTCCATGTAATAATGCATACCTCTTTAATATATGGCATCTTGCACTTCCACTGTTGTTACTTGGGTATATTCAGCCCACAGAAGTCAGTCGGAAACTTCCTATTAACTTTAAGATCATTTTGTTTCATTATTAGCCCCTTCTCATTTATGTATTAGCTCAACTCTCAGCAAGCTGATTGTGTCCTGAAACAAATAGCTATAAATCATATATATAATGCAAATAATCAGGTTGCCTTTCTTTATACAGAAACAGGAAATAATAATTGCAGTTAATTCAAAAATATATTCATTTTATAAGTAACCAAATAAAGTTAAGGAAGCTATTTGAGTAGGAAGTTGCAATAGATTCCAAAAACTGGGGCTCAAAGGGGGAATGAGAAGGGACAGGAAGAAAGCTCTGTATGGCTTTTGGGGGGTTTTTAAACCCTTTTTCTTCTCCTTTCCTACAGGGAGAATTAAGATATAAGGATAGTTTAAAATTTATTACTTAGAACACTTGAAATGTGAGTAACTTCTATCAGTGCTTCCAGTACAAATTATTCAGATTACGGTTTAAATGGGGGAAGCAATTTTAACATTAAAAAAAAAGCTTTAAAGCTTCTTTTTTAGAAAAAGAAAAAATTCTGCCTCTAAAACCTCCCTAATGGTTTGCAAATTATCAACACCAGATCCACCCAAAATTGCTATTACTGGGATGGATAGGGTGGAGTTCAGAAGAGATTGGTCTACCACATTTCTTTTTTAAAGGGACAGGTTTTGACACTTTACAAATTTTAAATAAAAATGTTTTTAGCTTTGTGAACTCCTTTCAATACAAAAAAAAAACCTACATAACTTCAGACGAATAAGAACAGAGGTCAAACAGGCACACAGTCAGCAGAGGAAATGACATCTGACACCCATAAGGGAGAGCCAAGGAAAAATACTCATGATCAGGAGATGCTTAGGAAAAAGGACATCTATATCTATCTATCAATATATGGATATATAGCAAGGCTGAATTTTCCCACTCCTGTTCATCAGTAAAAGGAAGGAAGTCTAATTTTATGGATGAAACAGTGGGTGATGTAAATAAAAAAATTCATGCTGCCTTTTCAAGATAAGGAAATCTTTCAGAGGCTCCAGTCTGGACACATTTTGTGATAAACTATTGGGAAAACAGAGTTTCTCTGCACTGCAATGATCTGGAGAAACTTCCTTTGGCACTACAAGCCTAGTCTAAAGCCTGAGATAATTTTTCCCTGCCACTTATTGCAGTGGACTTCAGAGGATTAGTGTGGTGAACGCTATTCCATCAGTTAAGCTAAGCTAAAGCAGCGAAATTTCTGAAAGCAGCATGTTACATGGATTCTAATACATTACGGAGAACTGGAAACAATTCGTTCCATACAACTGGCTACAGAGTCTTTTCTCCTTTTCAAAATATGCAGTCCTCTGCATTCTTTGGTCCATACACAAGGCTCTTTGCCTAACTGTCCAAATTTTTGTCATAAACATTAAAACAGCAACAAGTCTGTGCAGTCTTGCTAACTATATATTGAGTCCTGCACAGTGAAAATACAATGAGAAATCTTGGTAGTGCTGTCTAAAACAAGAAATTAATGCTTTTTGGATTTACTCCAACTTGTAAAAGATAAGTCTTTAGAATTCATGTATGTATCATGCTCCAATACATGTTCAACAGTGACAAATTCAGAGCTAAACACGTTACAGAAACAACCACACCATTGTACCAGTTCAGCGGGTCACCGATATGCACGTGCTGACAATGGTCATTTGCCATGGAATCCTGGGAAAAGGTGCCTTTTCTAGGGCACTGCAGCATTCAAAACCTTGTTAGCCTCTTCTGTGCATCACACCCTCTTCCCCTCCCCTGCAGCGGTATCATAAGCTGTGTTTTAAGGGTAAATTGACTTAAGCAACCCTGGTAGCTACTTACCCTGCTTTGACAGGTTTGTTTCTCAAGCTGTCCGTCCTCTTCTCGCAGTCAAATACTGTATAATACCATCCGCAAAAAAAAAAAAAAGACCATATTATCATTTATGCCACTGGCTAAATCCCATAATATGGCAAATGTTAGCCCTGTGCTTAATCAAATCCCATCTTGGAGAATAGAGTTCTTCTAACACACTTGGAACTAAATTCTGTGTTCTGTTAACTGATCGAAGGACCAGACTAGAAAGAAAATCTGAGGAACTTCTTCCACTCATGCAGAATCCAGGTGGGATTTAGCCCAGGAAGATGCTGGGAAGTACAACAGTGTGTTAATCTGCAAATCCCAGCTATAAACCTACCTGAGTCTGCACTGTTCAAACCCTACTGCTGAGCTATCAGCAGACAGCCTTCTTTCAAGAAAACACTGTCTGACAGCTGCCAGGTGTAGAAGTTGCTGTTCTTCAGATGATGAGCAAAATATGTTCCACAGTTGCCAGCACTTCTGCAAGAAAACATTCAGCAGACAGTGTGGTGATTTAATTTATAAGGTTGTTCATTTTCCAGCAGCTCTCAGAAACCCCAGGTGAGACTGTGGCCCTACTGCACTGTACTAACAGCACAGAAAAAGCTCCAGACAATTAGCCATTGCCATTTGACACCAGGTCTAGGCAAAATGTAGCAATGATGGAAAGACACTCTGACAGCAAGGCAGAAACACATGCAGTAAGTATTCCATCTCTAGGATGACTCTAAAACTTCATTTACCATAACTAGATCTTAGAACTTTTAGATATGACCACTTGCATAGTTATTTTTAAGACCTGTTTTCCTTGTCAACAGTCTCATTCTTCTGAAACTACAAAAATGGATGAGAATAATAAGGGGAGCATGGTCCCATTATCAGGGATTTTAGCTAATATTTCTTACCGGTCATATCATTGCTTCTGGTGGTAACAACAATGAGCTTCCTAATAGAAACGAAGACCTGACATCTAGCAATGTTTTAAGGTACCATGTCACTCATAGCAATCCCCGGGAACTGCTTGACACGATCTTAGATTCCTTCCTTCTCTTTCACTGTTGCTATTGTGAGTTGAAGTAATGGCAGTAGATTTTTCCCCACAACTGTTTCCTTCCCATCCTCCCTGCTCTCCCCATCTAAATTTAAGAACAGGTTAACCTATACTTCAAGGGGAGGAAGTATGGTGACCTAAAAGGCAGAAGTTGCAGGGAAATAAGGCATAACCTGTTGGTGGCTGGACAAGAGCTTATGGTTCATCCAGCCTCAACCATTCTGTGAATGTGGTAGGAACGCATTCACTAAATCTAAATAGGCCCGACAAAGCTAAAGGAACCTGCCTTACCTCACACGTACCTGTCAGGCGCGTTCTTAGCCCAGATGAAACCGCACTGAACCATTACAGAGATTTGTGAAGGTGACTGAGCACTGGAACAGGTTGTGCCATAGAGGTTGTGCAGTCTCCATCCTTGGACATATTCAAAACCTTGGGCAACTGGCTCTAGGTGGGCCGGCTTGAGCAGGGAGGGTTGGCCCAGATGACGTCCAGAGCTCTTTGCCAACCTCAACCACTCTGTTTCTGTGCTCTGACAAGTAGGGTTGCAGGGATCATGAGCTTCACATTGCGATCTAGTCACTCCCTCCCTCTCCGATACTTCTACTGGGGCACAGTGTTTCAATAGATTTTCTCTGTTTCAGAGACTTAAAATCATTGAGTCTGAATCCATACTGGCTGATTTCCCTGTTCTAAGCACAAGAACCCAGAAATCCTACTTTGAGTCACTTGTTAAGCTGCAGAGCTCTTAAATAACCACATCTGCTTCTTGGAGGAAGGTACAGGAGCATGGGCATGCCTGAAATCACAAGGCTACGGGACTACTACATAGATTTGATTCAGTGAGCTAACAAGCTGAACCTGCAGAGCAGAACAGCAGCACTTGCACCAAAGGGGAAACTTGTTTCAACTACCAAGCTCCAGTGCCTGCATTGTGGTACTGGAGCAGCAGAGCTGGGACAGGCCCACCTGCAAAATTGCCAGGCAGGATGCCCCAAGCAGCAGTGGATCCTTCCCCACCCAGGCCCATGTGCTCCCAAAGGCGGGGCCTATCAGCCCATTTGAGTAAAGAAACTTCTGCACCAGCTGCCTGCTTGTGTGCTTTTTACAGCTGTACAGATAATTATATTTCAGTGCTACATATCTTACCTGCTTCCTACATGTGTACATGTGAATGATTTTGATTTAGTCTGACTGTTAACACTGCTGTTCAAGAGAAGAGTTAAGAACAAGTTAAACTCCCTGGCTGACAAATTGGTCACAACTTCCCACAGGGACTGCTCAGACATCCGCAATGATAAATAGAGTCAAAGCCTCCACTGGCTCAGCTCATGTTTTTTAGAACTATCTGCTAATGACCTAAAGGGAACAATCTTGAGAAATGTAGGAAATAAGTTTCCCCAGCTATTGGTTATTATAACATGCATCGCTGACACAGGCAAATAACCTCTTACAAGAGTACTGCAGGAAGACAGAAGTTACGTTTTATGAAGGATTTTACTTTTCACATTTGGTTTCCTTCCAGCTTGGAAGGAAACTGAGATACTTAAGTTTTCCACAAAAGAAAAATCATGCAGAAAAAAGACCAGGATCTCCTAAACTGTTTCATTTCAATTTTGACTTTTTAGAGATGCAAAAGTTTACAAACGAAGACTCATTTTAAAACAAAAGTTTCCGCTCAAATAGTGTTAAAATGCTTTGATTCTTGGAACATTTCCATTTTTCTTCCACAACCAAATATGAAGACAGACACAATTTTGTGAAGTATTTTAAGAGCGCTGTATTTTCAAATGGAAAATTATCAACATATTCTTTATCAACTCTATATCCCTCTTACTGCCCTTTCTTCTCTTCCAAATATTAGTCCAAGGCATTCTAGAAGAAAACAGAAAAGTTATGAGTGGGTAGTGTGAAAAGAGCAGCTAGCTTCCGAAAAGTGAACCCTCTATCTACATTTTTCTTAATATACTCTCTGAGCAGAAAACAGAGACAAACATGTTACGAAGTACCCTATCTTCTCCAAGGACGCTGTATTAGCAAGTCATTTCAAAACCTTTAAAACAAACGCCAGGAAGTAAAAAAAGATTTAGCTGAGAACTTACTCATTAACTATCACTAAATTAATCCTGTGCTACACACACCTGTATAGTGTTGATTACAACATCAGTAACTTAAGCAAAGAACCAGGGGATTAGTGGAAAAGAAGAAGTTTCCATTCTGATCCTGTAGGTTCTCATCTGTTTTCCAGCTAGTGGAAGCCACATCATGCTACACAAAATGGCCAACTGGCACGCTTGAAGGAGGAACCCAGTCATTCGACAGTCTCCATATGTCCCACAACTTGCACAGGCCCAAAGAGCGTCAGGCACGCACCAAAACTGGCATGTCCCACAGAACAAACATACAGCAGCACTACAGATGTGACTGGGTTCTGCTGATGTTTCTACAGCCTTGGCTGAAGTTTGAATCACCACGACATTGACACTAACACCCCTTGTGAACAGGTTTGAGGGCACAGAAAATTAGTGTTTAGTACACACCTTTAAGATTTTTCTGTACATACTGATTTTAAAGCTGTGGGTGCAGTCTGGCCTTTAATTAAAGTATACATGTAAAGAACAGTTTTGTTTAGAGAGTTACTACATCAGCAAGAATCCCGGTCACTGAACTGGTTTCTCTATAGAAAGAGAAGATGAGCAAAAGGAAGGAGAAGTTACTAGTAGACTTTTGGTTTTTACAGAATATTAACACCATCCTTCAATCTATTGTGATGAAAAGTGTTATATAAAAGTACATATGGTACAAGACCACTAGAGGGGAGTAAAGTAACTTAAAAGTGAATGTTTCCTCTACTTGGTTTTGCTGTACAAATTGCATTTGCACATGTTAATTAACAGCTATAGTAAAACCAGAGTATTAAAGAATTGCATTTGCTTAACATTCTAAGCAAAGTTGATTAGATAATTACAGTATTTCTGTACCATTGTCCCTCTCACTAGGCTGCAGGCTGACAGGGAACATTTGTCATCTGGTTGAAGCCAGAACACCAGGGATGGCATTCAGCCAGAACATTTGGCAATAGACATGAATTTCTTTACTTGTATTCAGATTTATAAAGAAGCAACGCTACATGATGGAAACAGACTCATTTTATCAAGTGTGAAAAAGGCACTAGGCTTAAAAGCTTGGTTGGTAGGTAAGCTTGTACAAGAGGCAGGAAAACAAGAACCTTCGTTCTCACATAGATCACTGACCAAGTCTACACAACAGTGAAATATTTACCCAAGCAACAAGAACAGAGAGAGAAGCATGATTAGTTTGGAAGTGTGAAGTACTCTACATCAGAATGCTGGGTGAAGTCTCACTACAGCTGCAAGTAATGTGCTCCTGTATCACTGCCAGGTTACCATCGTCTCCATTGTAACCCATCTACGCTGTGGGAGACAAGGCTGTGCAGTGAATCTGCACAAAAGAGCAAACGTTTAAAATAAATTTCAATGGGTAATCTTAGCAACTCCCACAGAACAAAGGGAAACATGAGAACGGAGTTCCAACAGCAGAAGAATGGCTTTGACAGCAAGTTTTAAGGATGAACGACTGAAATATATGTATGTGACTGTATCTTAATATGTCTGGGAAGTATACCCAGCTTGAAATTTTATGGGAAAAGGGACACTACACAGTAGTAAGTAGATCTCCAAACTTCAGTGGAAAGTACCAACTACAAAGTAAGGAGGTAATGAGACATGAAATTCCAAAAGGTAACGAGTTACAAAATTCCAAAGGTGTTCCAAAGGAAAGCCTGGGAATGCACGCAAGCCAGACCTCTCCTTAGCTGCATATCACAGGTTACACTTACAGAAGTTCCATTTAGTCATGGTCCTGAAAGGCCTTCACAATCACAGATAGGGTGTTTTACAAAGATTGTAGTAATTCTGCAGAAGAAGAGCCAACCAGTTGAACCAGTCCGAAAACTATTAAGCATGGTAGGACCAAGACTGTTGGGTCTAATATTTTTTTCCATTTACCATTTGCTGTCCTTTGGACTATTTTCACATCTACATGCAACAACAGACCTATGCATCTTAAAAGCTGACTTACGCAAAAAAGATTGAAAGAAATGGTCTTACCTATGTGAAAGAAAACCGAGGAGGAAAGTAGTAGTTTTTAAGCATGACATAAAAGAAATCCCTATTCCATGTTCTTGGTACATTGGAGAAGCAGTAATTAACTTGAACTGCAGCAAAAGAGTTCAGATAAGACACAAAAGGAAGGGAGAGGCAGCCTTCCAGCAGTAAGGATAACACTGGAAAGGATTTGTCTGGGCAGATGTAGAGTCTGTTACTTGGAGACCTTTCAGAACACATTGGACAAACATCCCTTAGGACCAACATGAGCACAGGTGATTGTCTTGCAGCAGGAAAACAGTAAAGGTGGAGAAGACCTGCAATATTATGTAAATTGTAATTCGTTAATATGTAACATGGTAAATCAGATTACACAAAATTGTATCTGTCACTCTGGAGAAGAAATACATAAAGATGAATTGATTTCCCACCAGTAAAGACTGAACAAGAGGATGGCGGGGGAGACACACACACCTCTTGAAACAACATTAAGCTCAAACAAAGGAGGAGGAGAACAAAAAAAAGTTCATGCAACAAGAGTTCATGCAAAGCCAAAGGCAAAGAGAGTCCAAGATTAAAGTTAGGGGGGGAAAAAAGTGCAAAGCCAGAGAAAGTAAAACTGACCAACACAAAGACAAAAGGAACTTTAAAAAGGACAAAATACAAGGGGATAAACCAGACTAGAAGAGACGACAAATCAAAGAAGTGTAAAAGCAGAGCAAAGCCATCAAGTAGGAAGAAAAGGTAATATAGTGGTTAAAGTACTAACCTAAGATTTAAAAGACCTGGTTTTAATTCTCTGTTCAGGTTTCCCAACTTTCTGAACAAGCTACTTAATGTCTCATAGCCTCGGTTCTTACTCATATAACTACTCTTGTGCACAGCAGCCTGCTGTGGTAGGAGAAAAGCCTTCAGATGTGCATATATGTCTACCAAAAATAATGTAGGAATTTAAATCTAGTTTATGCAAGACCTGTTCTTAACTTTTTTCATTAAAAGCTACAGGTGTTTCGCATTCAAGCTGAAAGAGGCCACTGAAGAGACAAGCTTAAACACTAGAATGAGACAAATAATTAATACATTAATTATTCAAAACATACATAAGTTAGACAAATCATGTGCATTTCTGTTCTGTACATCACATAAGCATCTTATGCACAATTAACTATATAAAAGATGTTTAAGATGTACGTAAAATGTAAATTTTAATAACCATGTAAACATAGCATGAAAAAGTCATATTGGAAATAGCTTCTCTAATACTGATATTTTAGTATGAAATAGTGACACATTTTTACAAAGAAGTTGTTCTAAGAAGGAATGTACATACTATACCTGCAAGATAAATCAGCTAAAGAAAATACAAAGAACTAAAATACAGCAAGGGGAAGAGTACCACTGCATTCTGCTTACTTTGGGGATAGCGGGCAGAGGGCATGGTTAAACAAAGTTTAAGCTAAATAGAGCCCAACTGCAGCATCACTAGAATAAAATTAGATCTGGCTCCTATAGCATAAATGCAGTATTAAACCAAAGAATTATCTGAATCAAAAAGACTTAACAGCGGGTAATGAATTCTTGAATAAAACAGGTAAGTTCTTTCAGCAATATAACCCAGTGGATGAAAATACATGGCAAGCTTATTTTAAGAAATTAATTCCGTGGCTCTGTTACAATCTTGGCTCAACTATACAAGTCCAACCACATGTATTGCAACACTACATCCCCCTTTCCGACTGGTGTCAGCTGTCCAGTTTCAGGAGTTGCCACCCCCCATGCTAGCCTGTTATTGCTTCATTCTTTCCTACTGACGTTAGGAGGAGGGCTGAGGAATGCTTTTGACTAGTTGTTGTTGATTCTTGGGCTAAATATCGCCTCTTTCCTCAAACTTTACTCACCAGGGAATGATTGCTGCTGTTTGGGTATGGATCTTTCCTCCAGGCCTCTACAGTTGATTCTCATTAAGGAAAACTTAAAAATTTTCTCAGCAGCTCTGGAGTTGTCAGTGCAACACACAACAAACATTAGGTGAGCAAGGATTTAACCGAATCTCTGCCTACATCGACATTCTCACACGCACTGTAGTTGTGGTCACTGAAGTTGCCCAGTACTGTGATGTGATACGACATGACTGAAACAGCAACCAAATCTAGCTGGGCACCCAATGCCCACATTTAAATATTTCCCTTTTACTAACTGGATTTAAAAAGATTATTTTTCCCCACCTCTTTTGCCCCATCTGCATAACATCTTCCTGCTCCGTGAGAGAGGAAGGAAACCCACAAGAGAACCTTTTCCTGGGTCAGGCTACGGAGAACTCCCTTAGTTTCCTCATGGTAGCTGGGATCTGCTGCACCTTCAGCTTTCTCCAGAGCAGTCGGTAATACGGAATATCCCTTCTCATCAGTGTGGGACCCCAACTTCTAAATTAAATATGTAAAAATCATCAGCTGTTTAAAGATTTAGCAGGACTAGGATCAAGTACTTCCTTCAACTGAAATCACTGAGATTTTAAACACAGGAAATTTTTAAAAATCTACAGAGAAATGACAGCAAGAGTTATGCATACAAACATTGAACAAGGCAACAGAAATAAAATACACTGTAAAAAGTTATTTTAGGAGAATTTTAAGAGCAGTTTGCACATTGGCACTGGGTGTGGCATTTTGGGGAACAACTACAAAGAAGCTCTTGAACCCACCTCAGATGAAGGATTACCTGGAAAAGTATGTTTGGTCCACAACAGTGAGATGATGGGCCCTCAGCTGCTCTGTCTGAGCAGTCAGAGATGACCTACAGGACAGCTGCATGTTTACTTTTACAGATGCAGGCTTTCTTCATCTGGGGAAGGTTTCTGGGCTAGCCCAAGGACTGAATTAATCTGAAGTATTGGTTTAACCACTTGTGCAAGTACCTCTCACCCGGGAATAAATGTGCTTTTTTACCTTGTGCAATTTGGGAAAATGTTCAAGCTAACCAAAAAAAAAAGCCACTCATTGAAAAAAAAAAAAAAAGCCTCCACATGGGGCTTAGAGGACAACTAGTAAAAACTTTCCTCTGCAGACAAGGCCACAGCTATTTCCTCAGCTAAGAGCTCGGAATTTGGCCCTTGAACTTAACCACTGCCCATGTTTGTTTAGGCACAAGCAGTCTCTCATGGCCTCAGTTTGCTCCCACTGATGATGACAAACCCCAACTTCACTAAAGAGGAAGTGGGGCTGGATTTATGGACAACATAAAAGGCCACCAAGAAATTCAGAGGTCTCATTAGATCGCCTGAGAGAGTCCCGAGTCACAAACCAGTCCTGTGTACCAAGGGCTGTAATGCATTCTGCCTTGCCAGTTGGCCTGAAATATAAACAGGCAGGACATTTTTGTAAAGGAAGTTAAAAACATTTTTCTTCGGATTTCTGTTGAATCTTGTACTATTTTCCTCTTAAAACAGAAAAGGATTCTCAGACTAGACTGTGCCGTTCGACTCTGAAAGAACAAACGAGCATCCTTACAGCAGTTAAATGTTGTTGCATGTGCAAGTCATATACATCATCTTTGAGAGATTATCCACATTTTTCTTCTTCTAATATCACAGAATAGCAGCAAGCAAAACCTTTTTGTTGGCAGCTTCTATATTACTGTTGTTGTGAATTGCAGGCCATCACCATATTATTAATTGCAACAAGTATAATTTAATCACACCTTGTGTAAGCAAGCAGCAAAACACCTCTTCTTTACAGGATCACTAGAAATTAAATGCCCACCCAAGGAAAGCAAGAAGTCTAGAAAAGTAAGATACATTTTGTACTTCTCTTCAAAACGTGAGCAGGCTTTTAAAATAGAAGCTTTCTAAGCATCAGGGAGAACATTACTACAGCTTCAGTTTACATTTATAACCTATGCTATTTAAGGAATACCTGCAAAACATGGTTATTCTAATTTATACCTTTTTTCTACCCAGTACAAGTTACTTTTTGCTGTACCAAAGGGAAGAACACTTGAAATATGTTATAGTAATTATTGAAAAATTCATGTATTTTTGCTTTTATTATGGAAATGCACACAGAGGCTTACAGGGGCTACTTCAAAATGCAAAAAGTCAGTTAAAATACTTACTTCAAACAAATCCTAAAACATCTCTCACTGAGCTCTGAAGGAATTTTCATAACCATTTAAAAAGATTACCACAGTAGCTTTGTTTTAGATAAACACCGCACTGCAAACTAAATATAAAAATATATTCTATTTAATGTTTGTATATAATACACTACAAACAATTATGAAAGTGTTATTACAAAGGTAAACAAAAGTCTGCATTAATATTTCAAGTAACTATACAATTTCTTCATTTAACATTCAAATTGTGTCACACTGATCAGGAAATGGACACAGTAGAACAGGTTTTCCCCCATCCTCACATTTATTTAAATATCAAGTTGGCTTTTTTCCTTCAAGAGAGGAATTGTTAGTATTGGTTCCAGTCAGAAAGTGGACTATCAAAACCACTGCCTTGCTGAAGAGACTGGGGATCCCACACTATTCTTTTCCAAGCATTAGTTGCAGCGTTTTCTTACATTTGAATCTGGCAATACATTGAGTTCTATGACAGCAGAATTTGATTTGTTGGAGTTGAGGAATGAAGTATGCTCTGGGTTTATTACCAGGTGGCCTCTACTGTAAACTTCGGTGCTGCTTTTTGTGATGGGATTCTTGCCATTGTCATTCGAAATGTCTCTCCAAGAAGCAAATACATTTTCGTCTGCAGGGGAAAACAACCTGATGTGAGGGAGCTCTTCACAGCATGCAGTCTGTGCTTGCACATGAGTACTGGCTTTTTGTTCAGGATACAAGAGAGGCATATCACTACGATCCAGATGCAGGCTTCCATTCACAGAACTCCATTCACTGAAGCTTCCTTCATCTCTTTCTGGAGTTTCTTGAAAATCAAATTCCTCAGTTCTTTTAGATCTAGTTTTCCATTTTACACAGGACTGGATACATTTATCCTCTTCCAAGGCTCTTCTTTCATTCTCGCTGTTAAGCATATGATGGGTTGGCCCAGAGATGGTATGGCCATTTGTAAAGCTGGGTGCCTGCAGATGTTCTAATGTTACTTGAAAAGCAGATGGAGGAGCATCCTGATGTGCTGTGTTACTAGCAGCACATAAGAGTCCTTTGTCTACATTTGTGATGGGGCCATATTTTTCTCTTCTTCCATCTTCATTTGGATAAAACTCTGACAGAGCATCTCTTGAAGCACCATCCAGGTTTTTAGCATTATTCCCATTCTGAATATTTGAAGTCACTGTTTCGTGAAGCATATGTTGAGTTTCAGTCTGCATTGCATCAAACTGCTGTCTCAAGTCATGTGGTACACGCTTCTGGACAACTTTATCATTGGTTTCTTTGGTAATGCTTTTGCCACATGATTTGCTTTCCATATGGTTTGACCTATTCTGAAGCATGCGATCTCTTTTTGAGTACTCAGCTCCAGGTGGTAGATCAGAACTTAATAGCAGAGCTAGGATAGAAGGGAAGGAAATACATTAAATGAAGGAAATGTTAATGCTGGAAGAAAAACTAGGTTGTTCTCTGTGTTTTGTTGTTTGGTTGGGTTTCTTCTAATAAAGAATTGTAAGCATTGTTAAAATAAGCAGCTTATACTTGCATTTCTATTAGCAAGCTTATAAATAAATAGAGCTTCAATTTCAATCTGCATTTTCATTATTACATGTATTAAATCAATATGAAGAGAACAACTATAGAATCCAACATACCTGAGCGGGTAGATTTGTTCTGGGGAATGCGTCGAAGAGGCGTTTCAAGTCCTTTAGCCATTGTAGCAAGCTTACTGGCAGCATTCATTATTTTCTTTTCAGCTCTGCCAAGAATTGCAGAACATGAAAAAAAAAATTAAAGTTTAAGGGTAATTCCTTTTCAACTCTGCATTTTACTTCAAGGTAATGCTAGTGAGAGTCAAAGAACACCAAAAAGACAGTATATGCCAGACTGCTCGGCAGTGACCCCATGCCAATCTGAGCAGACCAGCAAGACTTCAGGTCAGACACTGCTCCAAGGTGGACAAACACCAGACTAATGTCTACACACCTCTTTCAAAACCAACAGTAATTTCCAAACATACTTGAACTTACCCTTCATGTTTCCCATTATCAGTAAGAAGTTGTTGAAGGCATGTCAAATAGTATTTGCGCATTTTCCGAGCCGTTTCTTGGCGCTCTCTTAAAACCTCCGCTTTAATCATTTCAGCAGCTCGCTCCTTACTTTCACGGATATAACAAAGCATATCACCTACAAACACACTTCATTAGTACCAGTTTTCCCACAGAGGGGGGGAAAAATGCCAACACCACAAACTGGGATTGTCTAGCAGACCTGGAGCAAGTCAGCAAGAGCCTGGATTTACCTGCCAACATTCCACCCACAGCCTTGTGCCAAGTGTTCCCTACTGGATAAATGCCACCGAAGACCAGAGCACGTTGACACAAAGCATCAGACAGGAATTCACTGTCCAATTCTGCATCCTCAGCAGCAACAGAAAGTACTAGGCACAGGGATTTGGGATAAGTGTTGGCTGGTAAAGTGAGGGTCTAGGAATTCTTCAATGGCAATGCAGCTGGCATTTGGGGACCTGCTGCACTCAAGTAAGACCTGATGCTACACTTAACCCTCTCTCCTCAGCCAGAAGGTTGCTGATTAAACCAGAAGGCAGGATACAGCACAAAAGAAAAGCAGATTCTCCCTCACGACAAGTTGCAGGGTAGGTGGATTGTTTGCTGGAGAAACTAGATCAGTTCTCAAAATACACTTTACCACTTTAAAATAATACAGTGCAACAAAGCAAGGATGGCATAAGGAGGCTTCACCTACCACAACTGATCTTGTCTAAGATTATGGTGACAATTCCATTTCTCACACTCACTCTAGTAAGAAGGAAAAATTTACTTCTCAGGCAATTTGGCTGTCAAATTCCTATGCAAGTTGGCTGAAGGAGGAGGAAGAGGCAAAGTAAATTATTTTGCATTCTTAACTTTCTAGCTAAGACTTTAGTACTTACACTTAATCTTGTTCACAGTTTTAATGTACTGAGCACGCATTTCTTCCAGCCCTTTCACAGAGTCACAGGATGTACAAAGTTTTGAGACACCTCCCTTTGACAGTGACCTGAAATGCACATAAGTCACACTGCACATGAAAAGCAGCTTGTATCTTACAATAAAAAAAATCTAAACAAGCTGATTTTTTTTTTTTTAATACCTTGGTGGTGTTCCCAGGTCTTTTGGTTTCGTCTTCATCTCAGAGTTTTGTGCAATTAGAGCTTCCAGAACCTCCTCATTTTCTAAAAAAAAAAAAAAAAAAAAAAAAAAAAAAAAATTTCAAGTTGAGTTCAACAGAAGTTGTTACATAAACTGTCATCTCTGGTATAACAGCTCAATTTCACAAAGCATCATCAGCAAATGTACAGCTGTTGCTGTAACAAGCACATAGGAATCAATCATAATACACTTCAATGAAGCCTGAATATAAAAGTCATCTCAAACAGTAATTAAATAAGCTTAAAGCCTTCATATGCCATTACTAACACTATGCTGGAGGCAAAACTTCAGAGATACCGGGTGTACATGTAGAAGAAGGACAGGGGAAAAAAAATAAAATAAACAGGGTTGTTTTGACAAACATTGGAAAAGAATTAATTTGTGGGCTAGTAGTTGTGCCTTCTTTGGGGTAGAGAAATGAAAGATAAACTTGAGTGGTTTTTTTGTTTGTTGGTTTTTTGTTTTTTCTTAATAACCAAAAGCTACTATTACAGAGGAAGGCTGGACTTCCATGCTGAACTCTGCCCAGTGCTACTAAGCAGCATATAAATATTATAATGAGACATCACAAAGAACGAGAAGACAGTAGAGCTGGAAAAGCCCAAAGCATAGGACTTCAGGCTGATACTGAAGACTGTTGATTGTGGCATACAGATAGTCCACCTGTGGGTCACCTCCTGAATTTAAAGAGCCTTAAAATCTATTTATTAGCTGTGTAACCTAATCTAAGTAAATTACTATTTTTAAAAAAGGGTATGGGTATCTACCACAACTTGAAGAATTCATGGATAAACTTGGATAGACCCATAAGAATCAACAGTTGGGTACTAGCTTTCCTATTTTAGGAACGAAAATCAACATGAATTGAACATCTCACTCAGTGCTGGAGATACCTCCACCGCCCTCAGCTACAGGTGTTCTCACATGAACCACAGCTTAAGGAAAACAAAAACTGTCACCACATAACAGAGAGCATGTCTTATTGAAGACAAGTCTTCCTTCTAGAAGAATCAGGTCTTTCATTAGTAGAATATGAAGACCTGAGCCCTGGGAAAGAAATCACAAACAAGTTTGGCTTTCTTCCTTCTCTAAGATGATGTACAGAAAAGCAAAAAGCAAGCAGCCATACTACAATACAGAGAGTAGCAATTCATGGCCTTCAGAGATCCTCATTTGTGGCCTGAATCTTATTTTGAGCAGTTGAGAGTTGTATCCATGACGACCTTGGTGACAGAAGTAGCCTCTGTTTTCATTAACAGACCTCTTATTATCCTTCAATTTTTCCTCCAGTCCCCAAGGAAGTTGACACACTATGGTTGTCAACAAAAGGGAACAAAAATAATATTACACAGATCTGTGCAACTTACCCACCTGGCCTCGCTCACACACCTGCAAGCTGGCAAAAGCCTTCCCCTGACAAACATACAGCATTTTACTCCTCACTGAGCATAAAATTTATTAGAGCAGGCAACTGAAACTTTTCATTTAAAAAAAAACAAACAAGGAAAAACCCACCCCACACAACACAAACAACCCACAGCCTTTGGCAAGTAAAACTATTTAGTCACTTGGTACAACTTACTACCTCACATCTGCTGCCTCCAAGCTGACCATTTGCCAAACCTGCTTGAAGTGGCCACAGTGACCTTTCACTGAGGCATGCTCAAACAATTCTACAGAGTTACTGACAGAGTTTGAGACATGTCCTGAACCAGAACCTTCAGCAAGTCCAATTCCTAAGGAGACCCTAAAAAAAAAAAGTGCCCCAAACACAATTGTGTACAGCTTCAATTGATTAAAACACTGCAGGGAGAATGATCCTCTTAATCAATCACCAACATGTTTTCCTTCAGCGAAAAAATCCTTCTCTTGGTTCTGCTCCTTAAAACAAAGGCCTCTACTGACCTCAATACAGCTGAACAAGAGGGTAGAGTTCCTCAGATACCAACTGAATGGGAACTGTGGTCCATATGGTGCATTATGCTCAAGTAGGACTGAAAAAGTTCTTGAGCACAGGAATGAAGCAAAGCAGACATTCTTCCTACAAATCCTCTCAGAAATAAACCCAGACAAAAGGAATTCTTGTTGCTATCAGACATGAATCAATATGGCTCTCTCTGGAGTGAAAAGTCTACATGCAAGGCCCATAGAGAGAAATCCAACCACATTAGTTACAGGTTTAGTAAAGAGGTTTGATACACCAAAGACTTTCCATCCTCATTAGCCCAGATTTTACAATAGCCAGAGACTTCTACCAAGTTAAATAAAGGATTGAGTCTATTATCCTGAAAGGATGACAGATGTACATGATGCAACAGCATCCACAAACGCAGGTATCAATATCAAGTCAGATAATATTGCAATTAACTAAACTGATGGTCAAGTCTCAGGGAGGTTTTACCACCAGACACTATCAGTCTGTCCACAGAAGCCAATATGGATATTGAGAATGCCAAAAATAAGCTGGACAGCAAAGAGAAGGCAATCATAACAAAACAACACTACCCCACAGCCAGCGGGGTGTGTATTAAACAAGAATACTGGATAACACCACTAATGAATCAGAAGCAGTCTGCTACAATGGAGGAATCTCAAGCAAGTTACTTTACACCACCTTTTTCCATCAGAAATAGCTTCAAAAAAGCCTTATTTCCATACTACAAGCAGAAGCCTTCCTTCAGTGACTCTATGAAACAGAGTAGGTAGAGACAGTAATCATATAGGAAAGAAAGATTTAAGAACTAGAGACCTTTTCTCAGTCATCAGTCCTATATTTTTCATTTCAAAGTGACACAAAGGAAAAAACATTTTGATTTAAAAAGCAAAGAGACTAAATAAAGCCTACTTAAAACCTACTTTAATGTTTACCAAAAAACCCAAAGAAAATAAACAGAACTAGAGCTTTAAGCTATTATTAACTGCAGGAAGGTACAAGAACACTGTGGTCAGTGGCTTACTACTACTGATGCCAAGAGGAACCAAGTGACATTTGGGGTAACTCTGGTCTTAATCATCCCCCCACAGTGGGAGTATAATGTGCACAGTAGCAGCACAGCCCCAAAGGAGATCGCTGAAGAACTCCCTAACACGTATACATTTACAAGTATATGTCTGTATGTGCACACACATGCATTATCTGTATAACCCTCATGGGCAACGGGACCCACATGTACACATACTCACACAACATCGAACACATGTTCAGTTTTCTTCTGCTCTTTTCCCAATACACACAAAAAAGTACTAAAGCAATAAGTAATGTTTAAAGCCATGAGGGTGAAATGGGTTTGGGGGGGGAGGTCAGTTTGTGTTTTTCTGGTTTGGGGGTTTGTTTTTTTTAAGTATGCACACAATATTCCATCCATTGAAACTAAACAATGCAACAGATGGTAGAGACTCATGCAGCCAGCAAGGCAGAGCCATTCAGAATGGTCTTTAGGTGACTAACAATCCTAACCTTGGATTTGCTCTAACTTAGCCTGCAAACATCTTCAGCTTGCTGTGAAGGAACATGAAGTTATCTCCAGATCTCTTTTCAAGTCCTGGCACACAGCCTCTCTTTTTTTAAAAAGCTCCTGGCAGTGTTCACAGCAAAAATCTTGCTGAGACACAAGGTTCCTTTCTGTACATTTCTGACCTGTAACAGTTGCTAAGAGTTATACATAAACCACGGGACCAAAAAAAGAATCAAGCCCAATGTTACTATTTCCAGTGCTCTACTTCATCTTTCTCTTGCTGAAAAGCATATAACACGTTAGTCTAATTAGAATAATCACAAGAGGCTGGAACCCTCTTACAGAAGGTACAGCAGCATCTATTAAGTCATTGAGCCCTCACATCAATGATGATTTGAGTATTGAGTAGTCAGTCAGTGATGTGAGACTTGTAGGTTGAATTTCTTTTTATTACTAAAAAAACAAAAACAACACACCCCCACCCCCCTCAAAAAAAAAACACCCAGCACACAACAGCTAAGTAGGGTCTTTCAGAGTCAGCTGAAGGAGACTCTCCCAGCTGGGAAGCCTCACATGCGGCTGAGTCTAGTTAAGTTAAGAAATTCACAAAGACTGGGCTACTTCCAGGAGAACAAGGGCTGCTCTCTATAGTCAGGACAGGGAGCTGTAGAGACAGAAGAGCTGTACTGCTTGTATTGTTTTGTGTTTAATAGATGGTTTGTTATTTTGGTGTTGAAGGAATTCAAGCCACGCTATAGGCATAAAGCCAAAGAGTCTCTTGGGTTTTCTTGCTTTATGTTTTTCGGTTGCATAAGAACTTAAACTAAACAGAAAGCCCCAGAGAGATTTCTGTGCCTCCCACGAAGTTTTTCCCCAGCTACACTGTCTCCAGCTTTGCCATGGTACATGTGACAGCTTTGGGAAGAGCTACAGTGTTGAAGTATATACTGCCGGCAGGAGGGCAGCAAGGAAAAACGAGAATCACCACCCAGGGATTCACATTTTTTCAACTGCATTCTTGATCAGAAGAATGAGAAGAAAACCACCACACCAGGTGAAGTATAATTCTTGACACAACAATATTTACATGAATGCAGAACTCCTTGTCTTGTCTAATGTCAAGGGCAAGTAGTATAATTCAATCAAAGCTTTAATTTAGATTACCCATTTACAAGACAGTTTAGACCATAACCTGCTCATCATGATCAACACTGGCTTGCTTATGAGCTGTTAAACACTAAAGGTATTAGTGTACATGTCCACAATCCCCAAAGAGTATTTACATCCGCAGCTGATACGGCAGCTATTTCTTTACTCCTGAAGAATGGCTTTTAAAAGCAGAAAGATACTAGCATTTAATAAAATAAAAGCTCAAAGACTAGCATTAAATCAGTAAGCTGGAGACCATTACCATCTGTTGCACCATTTGTGATTTTAACCTAGTACAAGCTAATGCAACATTAAAGCATCTTACAGTCAGAAGAACTGCATCTTCCTCTCTCACCCAAGTATTCACTAATTAACTAATTTTGCATTAAAGTCATCAATAAGACATCTACTATTAAAGACTGCTACTAACAAGCTTAATTTGACGATATACAATTTGCCAGATTGAAAAAGAAACCCAATACCTTTGTCTGTTCCAGTTTCCTGCAAGGGTGGCTGTCTCCTTAACCTCCCTTGTGCTTCTGCCTGGTGTCCAACATTGTACACAGGGAATCTTGCCATGTCCCCAGTTTCTCCTTCACCACGTTGCAGGCAAGAAAATGCTTCTTTATTTACATTACTCACTAGCTCTTTGTATTTCTGTAATTGAAAAACACTTAATGAAAACCCAACACGTAGCAAAAAAAGTGTTCCACACTATCTTAAAGTAAGTATGCACAAAACATATGTTATGCACAAAAACAAGCAAC
The DNA here is from genome assembly GCF_031877795.1 of Strix aluco. NCBI lineage: Eukaryota > Metazoa > Chordata > Aves > Strigiformes > Strigidae > Strix > Strix aluco. The sequence continues at coordinate 23,082,152 of NC_133942.1, read as the reverse complement.
TGACCACCAAGTAGCTTTCATAACTGTAACCAAGTGCTTTAAACCTGCAATAGAACTGTAGATTGCAGCTCAAATCGTGAGGAAAAATGTGTATTCTAGCATATAGAAGTTTTACTTAGCATAATTCACTGCTACAGCAGTACCTGGATATCTTGAGTTTTAGTTTGGAAATGTCAGTAGCCCTTACCATTGCAGAACAATACAGTGTCTTCAAATAGTTGAAGCTAACTTGTTTTTTTAAAAGGCTCTTTTTCCAGCAGAAAAAGAGGTTGGAGCCATTTAGAGTTTCTGCACAAATATAGATAGTAGGGGATAGAAAAATCATCTAGAAAAATGTAACTCCTTTGTTTATTGTTGTTGTGGAGGCATAAGAGAAGACATTACGAAGAAATTACAATTCACTGGGTAAGGTGGTTCAAGCCAACGAACATTTTGAAGTTCAAAGGCATATTAAAAACACTTTACCAGGAGACATTCATATCTATTACAGAAGACGCAACAGGCATAGGAAAAAAACTTTTGATTCTCTTTACCATCGTGAAAATAACTCATGACAAGAAAACTTTAAAGGACCACTTTCTGAACAGAAAAATATTACCACTAAAAAACTGGGTAATACTGTCACAAGAAATCACTTCATACTCATTTCCTCCCATCCCACCTTTTCTTGAAAAACAAGACAGTTTTTGTCCTATTCTTGGATAATTCCCCAGCTGCTAAATGCTAGGTGGCAGTGGTATTTCCAGGGGGATGCTCCCCATAATCAAAAACTTACTACAAGCATAAGCCTTGCAAAAAGAGTAATCTGTTAAAACAACAGAAACAGAAGCTTTTGGACAGGATTCTACTTAGCCCTGAATTCCTCTAGAAGAGGATAAGATGTCTTTCCTCATTTGGGCAGGCACATTGAAAAGGATTTCCTAGAGCTACAATAGTTAAGCAAGACTATTATTCCCAAAATAGACCAGTTTGTCAGTTATTTGGTTCTACTACAGATAATTTGCAAAAAGAATTTACTGTTTTCATCTTTATTTGTATCAAGGGAAGGGGGGGGCAGGGGGAAGTAGCATGATCTGTGATCACTATTACAAACTGCTAAATTTCTCGAAAAAAGCTGCTATGCAAAAATCTGAAGATAGGACTTAATGACAGAAACCATCTAAGATGTCACAATGAGCCTACACAGGCTCCCAAACTTAAGATGGTGAATTCATCTCCTTAATTTATGAACCTTGGCATTAAAGACTGACACTACTAACCTGACTTGTTCTTTAAACACTAACAGTGTCAAAGCTACACCCATCCTTTCCCTTTTCACTTGCTAATGTAGATTTAGTCCTCTTTTACAGTTTTAAAGGACTGTTATTATCAGTGAACTCAAATGTTGGATTCTCAGATTCTCAGGATTATGTGGATATTTTTTTATTGGGAGAAAACAGGTATGAGTGACTTCTCAAATCCCTTTTCTAGTTGGTAGTTATAATTTACAGAAATATTACCTCTTTCCATTCTTGCTCTTTCTTTTCCAGAATTGTGTAAACTGTGGTTCTGTAGGCCTTTTGTAAGCATGCCTTCAGTTTGTCTTTGCATTGATGGTTTAATTGAACATAAGCATCAAAACACTTATCCTTCCATGAATGCTTACTATGTATGCACTTGACTAATTCTTCGTGGATTTCACTCAACAAGTACTCAAGCTCAACCAGAGTCTTCTCCTCATACTGATTAATTTTGTCCTGCAGTCTCTTTGTTTCCTGAGCCTCCCATTCTCGCTGCTTTTGGTCTAGTAAAATCTTTATTTCTGCCTCTTTCTGAATGGAGAGAGCATTCTTCTGCTTTGCAAGATCCTCTTTTGATGTTGCAAGTACCTCTTTGATTCTGTTCCTATGACCATCTAAGAATGACTGGTAGTCTCTCTCATTTTGCTCTTGTATCTGCAGGATTTCTTCTTGCTTTTCTTTGTTCCACTGAGCACGGGCTTTTGCTAGTTCTGCTTTGATAGCTGCAGGGATCTCTCCTTTCTTTAACTCCAATTCCTTCTTGAGAGAAATTACCTTTTCTTCAAGTTCTTTCATTCTTGGTCCAGATTTCTCTGTATTCTCATATTCTTTCTTCCATTTCTCTTCAGCAGCTGAGAGAACTAGGGCTAACTAGTGAATAGATAACAGTCATAAATATATACATACATTTATATATACATAAAATATAACCCTGTGTCATTATCTACTGGAGATTATGTTCAAATTATTTAATAAAAATATAATCCTTTATAAACAAGAAAATGCATCAGAACCAGAGTACACTAGAAATAATTTTCCTTAATGATTTCCCGCCTATGTCCACATTCATTCCTCAGTAATATATGGGATTTGGAAGACTGACCTCTTTATCAATACACATGAACAAGTATTTTGGGCTACCTGCTTTGCTGCAGTCTCTCTGTGTTCTTTTTCCCATTTTTCTTGTTCTAGCTTTAGATTTACTTTGTACTCTTTGAGGTCTGTTAATTCTTGCAGCCACCTGGCACGAGCTTGGGTTAAAGCTGCATCTACCTACAAGCAGATAAAGAAATCCTACTTCAGTCACCACCACTGAATACATTTTTATTATTACTGTCACGTAGCAATGAAAGAACAGACTTCAGTTTGCATTACCTATGGTTTACAGAAATTAAAAGAATCAGACCAGCAGCATCTGATTAATTTCTTGATGCAAAAATGCTACCAAACATTAAATTTATTTCTTAACAAAATGGTATAAACTCTTAAGTCAGTATTGCTCAGTTCTGTTCAAAACTCACGCAAAATTTGTCCAACTGTGTGAAAAACTAACAGCTAAAAAAAAAACCCCAAGCTATGTGCTACAGCTTCTTCACAACTTTTTAAAATATGTGTTTAATATAGCAAATATCAACTACCGAGTTTAAGAAAAAGTAAGGGGAAGAGAATACTTTTTTTCTTTTAGGTGACTTAGTTGCACGTGGCAGTTTTACAGGCTCCAGGGCAGACAGAACAATTATTTGTTACCTGGCTGGCAAGGTTATTACGGTATTTATTTTCCAGTTCTATTTCAAATTCTTTTAAACCCTCTTCAGAGGCTGTATTTTCTTTCAGAGCCTTCTGCATCTGCAGCCTCTGGTCTTCAACAACCCCTTTTAACTCTTTAGTTGAAGCTTCGTCCACAACAGTTACTTGGTCAGTTTGGCAGCTGCAGCTATTACATTCAACTACAGTTCTCATTTCTTCCAGCCTTCTTTGCCATTCTCTTTCTATTGTTGCAAAGGCTTGTTCTTTATTCTAAGGAAAAAATATATTTTTTAAAAAATCTCCCTGGTACCCAAATAACTAGAATTTCACTGTCATTTAACAAACAAAACCCTATTTACGCCAATAATCTTCCCTAACAAAGAGCAAAACCATGCTCAGAGAGGACAGAGTTTGGTAACTCCTCACAGCTTTCTGATAGGATACACAGAGGACCAAAGGACTTTTCTATAACCAAAGCAATAGAAAGCGTAACCACTGACCCAGGGATCAGGGTGGAAAACTCAAGCATATTACCAGCTGTGACATTCAGGACATGCTGCATGTTACTTTACAAGTCTAGGGTTTTTTTTCCCAAAATCTTAGGCATGTGTAATACCTATTGACTTCAGAGGATCCTGTGATGACAGATCCTTAAAGTCACTTCAAATAGCAGAATAACAGTACATAAGTCTACACAGAATTTCTCCTGAAAACAAACCAACTAAAAAAAGAAAATTTGAAATCCCCTGGTATAAGTTCCACACCTCTTTTTCTTCCTTCTCCCAGTGAGTTTTGGCTAATGCAACTTCCTCTTCAAGCTGATGTTCTTTTTCTTCTAGCCACTGCCTCCTTGCTGCTATTATAGAATTGCTGTGTTTCTCTTCAAGCTCAGTCCTCAGAAGATTAAGAGAGTCTTCTTTTTCTTCTAGCAGCTGTTTCTTGAGCTAGGAAAAAAAAATATAAATTATTCTCCAAGGCATAGCAAACTGCTCTGGTACAAAGTGATGAGAATGCATAAGAGCCATGATTAACTCTAGAGTCTGTGCACTGATCTTACTGGTGACACCTGGACAAAAGAAAACACCATTTTGAGAGCTGAATAAGGCATAATATCAGATGTTATTATAGGCTATTGCTCTAAAATAAGTTTTCTTATCAAGCATCTTTATTCCCAGCATACTTTGACCTGCCCTTCTTACCATACTTGCTCAACAAGACAGTTGACCTACTTCAGTCATTTCATAGAATCACAAAATGGTTTGGGTTGGAAGGGACCTTAAAGATCATCTAGTTCCAACCCCCCTGCCATAGGCAGGGACACCTTCCACTAGACCAGGTTGCTCAAAGCCCCGTCCCATCTAACCTGGCCTTCAACACCCCCAGGGAGGGGGCAGCCACAGCTTCTCTGGGCAACCTGTGCCAGTGTCTCACCACTCCACTTTAAAGAATTTCTTCCTAAGATCTAACCTAAATCTTTCAGTTTAAAACCGTTACCCCTCATCCTTATCACTGCACTCCATGATAAAGAGTCCCTCCCCATTTTCCTATAAGCCGCCTTTAAGTACTGGAAGGTGCCAGAAGGTCTCCCTGGAGCCTTCTCTTCTCCAGGCTGAAGAACCCCAACTCTCTCAGCCTGTCCTCATAAGGGAGATGCTCCAGTCCCCCGATTATCTTCATGGCCTCCTCTGGACCCACTCAAGCAGGTCCATGTCCTTCTTATGTTGGGGGTCCCAGAGCTGGACAGAGCACTGCAGGGGGGCGGGGCTCACAAGGGCAGAGTAGAGGGGTACAATCACCTCTCTGGACCTGCTGGCCACGCTTCTCTTGATGCAGCCCAGGATACTGGTGGCTTTCTGGGCTGTGAGTGCACAATGCTGGCTCACAGTCAGTTTTCCATCCACTAATACTCCCAAGTCCTTCTCCTCAGGGCTGCTCTCAATCCACTCACCACCCAGCCTGTATTTGTACTTGGGATTGCCCTGACCCATGGGCAGGACCTTGCACTTGGCCTTGTTGAACTTCATGAAGTTTGCACGGGCCCACCTCTCCAGCCTGTCCAGGTCCCTCTGGATGGCCCATCCCTTCCCTCCAGCGTGTCGACCCCACCACACAGCTTGGTGTCGTTGGCAAACTTGCTGAGGGTGCACTCGATCCCACTGTCCGTGTCACCAACAAAGATGTTAAACAGCACCAGTCCCAACACCGACCCCTGAGGACGCCACTCGTCACCGCTCTCCACCCGGACGTTGAGCCGTTGACCACAACTCTTTGAGTGCGACCATCCAGCCAATTCCTTCTCCACTGAGTGGTCCATCTGTCAAATCCATGTCTCTCCAGTTTAGAGACAAGGATGTTGTGTGGGACAGTGTCAAAAGCTTTGCACAAATCCAGGTAGACGATGTCAGTTGCTCTTCCCTTACCCACCAATGCCGTAACGCCATCATAGACCACCAGATTTTTCAGGCACGATTTGCCCTTAGTGAAGCCATGTTGGCTGTCACCAATCACGTCCTTATTTTCCATGTGCCCTAGCACAGTTTTCAGGAGGATCCCCTCCATGATCTTCCTGGGCACAGAAGTGAGACTGACTGGTCTGTAGTCCCCGGGGTGCTCTTTCTTTCCCTTTTTAAAAGTGTGGGTTATGTTTCCCCTTTTCCAGTAAGCCAGAACTTCACAGAACTGCCACAACTTCTCAAATACGATGGATAGTGGCTTAGCCACTTCATCTGCCAGCTCCCTCAGGACCCGTGGATGCATCTCATCAGGTCCCATGGACTTGTGCACCTTCCAGTTCCTTAGATGGTCTCAAACTTGATCTTCTCCTACAGTGGGTGGTTCTTCATTCTCCTAGTCCCCACCTTTACCTTCTGGGTCTTGGGCAGTGTGACTAGAGCACTTGCTGGTGAAGACTGAAGCAAAAAAGTCATTGAGTACCTCAGCCTTCTCCATATCCCAGATGACCGAGTCTCCTGTTTCCTTTCAGAGCAGGCTCACATTTTCCCTAGTCTTCTTTTTATCACCAGCACACCTATAGAAGCTTTTTTTGTTGCCCTTGATGTCCCTGCCCAGATTTAATTCTGTCAGGGCTTTGGCCTTCCTAACCTGATCCCTGGCTGCTCAAAGAGTTTCTCTGTATTCTTCCCAGGCTACCTGTCCTTGCTTCCACCCTCTATAGGCTTCCTTTTTGTGTTTGAGTTTGTCCAGGAGCTCCTTGTTTCACACTGATATCTTTAAAAAAAGTAGTTTTTAATCACTATTGCAGTCTGATTTAATTATTACTTAAAAATCCCACGGTATTTTGAGATCAGTTTTATACAGGGAGAAGAAAATTTGTATTGTCTTTCAGTTTTTTGGAAAGTGTCTCACGAATGTAAAGCGTCTGACTGAGCAGTCCTCAAGAGTCAAAGTTACAAAAGCTGACTACATGAAAATGAATAGCTATTGGAAAGGGTTACTTCTTCAATGTTTTAAACCCCAGAACACAACAGCAGGTTAATTTGACAACCAATAGGTCACATGTATTAACTTTGATATAGCTGCATCTCTTCCAAATATCTTCCCCAAACAATTACAAAATTAAATACACTTACATATATTGCATCTTAAAAGCAGTCTGAAATTATACAGTTTATAGGTATTTCCATTAGTACCTTCTCTTCCTTCATCTGCTGCTCTTGCTCAAATTTCTGCCTTAACGTAGCTTCCAAGGTGTCCTTCTCCCCACAGACTCCAATGTAACATTCCTTCACTGCAGTCATCTCTCTGTTCAGCTCCTCTATGTCAGCCCTTCACAGGACAAATTTTTTATTATCAATTAGTCTTTACACTCACAGGACAGCAAGTCTATTTTAAAAAAAGCATAACTAGTACTGAGGGCCAGAGAGGAAGTGTGAAAGTTTCAGTAAAAGTGGAAGAAATGGTAAATCTTACTTTAACTGTGAGACTGTCTCTTCATAAGTTTGGATAAGCTGCTGTTTTTCTGCAGCATACCTCTCCATTAGGTCTTTCTCAAAATGTGCTTTTGTATCTTCATGATGTTGCTGGTAAGTTCTTTCACACCTACAGTTTCAAGAAAGGAAAAAAGCTATCCAATTTTTTTCCCGCCTTTTAAACAGGGTTCAACTTTTCCTTAAGTAAGAAACCAGTCTTCTAATGATGACCTCCCCTTGTACCAGATAACTGGCACAAAATTATACATGCAAGCTAAAAGTTCACAAATGAGATTAAATGGAGTTAACAGACTTACCTGTCAATGGCTTCTTGTTTATCCTGATCAAAATCCTGAACCAGCTTTCTCATCTGACAACAGAGATCTTGATTTAAGCTATTCAGTTTTTCCTCATTTTCCTTCAGTTCTTCAATAGTCAAAGTATGATTCTGGACAAACAAGAGTCAAGAAATAGGTGAGCTGTAAAGAACCTTTTCTTATTACATGCTTTAGTACAGTGGTTTTTGTGTGGTGTCTTTTTGTAGGGATAAGCAGTATCTCTGTCTCACCTCAACTTCTTGTAGCAAAGTTTCATTAGCCTTTCTGAGTCTCAGAACTTCTTCCTTAAGATTATCAGAAACTGAAGGACTAGTCGCTGACTTACTCAGATTTGTGATAGGCTAAAGATAAACAAAATTAAGATGATACCTTTCAAGATATACATGTTACAAGTTCACACTTTAAAAACAAAGTTAAAGCTGTCAAAAGTTTTACTTGGAAAAATTTAAAGAAACCAAAGGAAATTATTGCAGTGCAAGATATAACAGTATCACTGTTATTCTAGATTAATTCCTCAAACTCATAGTATCATGAAGGTTTAGAAGCACACACTCGACATTGTGTTTGCAAGCTGAATGGCTACTATCATCCAACAGAGAGCATACCTCTCAAGCCTATTATATTCCTATGCCACATCCAGGTCACAATGTATAGACTACAAGAGCAGATGTTACAAGTCTGATCAATTTATAGAGGAAAGTTAATCACAGGGTGATGAGAGATGCAATATCAGAGAGATTCCTTGTTGATCAAATTACATAGTGAAGGCCCTCTGGAGGCAATCTGTTTAATGTTCCATTTCTATAACCTAATGATACTATCAGCTTTCTCAGGAAATTACAAGGCCTTTTCAGCTAAAGGAAACCTACTTTCTCCAATGAAATGTAGTTCTGAAAAAAGCAGAGCAGCCATTATGTGCTATGAAGCAAGTAAGCCATCATATCAGAAGTCACCTAATAAGGCGTATGCTGCCCAAATCGTGCTTTTCAATTTGTTTCTTTTTCACCAAAGATACAAACCAAGATATCCTCCAAAGGACAATACTTTCCTTAAGCTCAAAGACAGACTTAGTTACTATGAACACTCAACTGTGAGTAAATTCTTTGGTCCATTTTCATAAGAAGTTTAAACATTGGTTTGCTTCATTAAAATCCAGTGCATCTTTACTTTTTTAAAAAGCGTAAAACACAAACCTCTGACTCTTTTGATGCTTTTTCTGCTTTCAACAACTGCTTGTATTCCTCTAATGTCTTCTGGCAATCTTTAAGATCATTTTGTAGTTGAGTAATCTTGTTTCTCTTCATTTTATTACTGCTCAATAAACGTTCCAGCTCAGCTTTTAATTCTACAATAACTTCATCTTTAGAGAGCTCTTTATCCATGTCTCTGTTCTGTATTGCACTATTAGGGAAGACATAATCAGTTCAGCATTTAAAACAAAAAGCATTTATCTGAAAGGTAGTAGTAGCAAAGAGAAGAGCAACTAATGCTACCAGAAATACAGGTGCCTACAAGGTAATAGTAAAGAGAACATTAATAGAGAAGCCATACGCTTTTTCAACAAGTTACAATTAATGTAGAGAAAACTGTTCATTCAGCTGTTTCCCCAAAAGACTGATTCTCACATGTGAAGTATTTTGAATCAACTCAACTGGTTGTTTTAAAAGACAGTTAAGCATTAAATAACTATGTGGAATCTTTGAGCAAAAAATGTATCCATGCATATAATCCATAGAATCCAAGGAACAGCAACACAGTCCCTATAAAAACTGAAGATTTATTAAGCAGCAACTAGGCATCCAATGTATGGTATTAGTGCAGTTTTCTGTTTCCCAATTACCTGGCAATACAAACTGTATTTCAAGTATCTTTCAACAAGAATCACTCGATACCTGCAGAACCTTGGTTTCTTCCCGGTGATTTTGTTAATTCCCAAATCTACATAGGAATCACTCATGTTCATATGCAGCTCTCCACCCACATCATTCAAAAATACTCCAAGCTTGGCAGCAGATTCATACAAAGCTATTTCTTCCTTCAATTCCATTAATTCTTCCTTAAAGGAAGAGACAGAAAAAAAGCCACAATTACACTGAGCAGGGAAACTCCAAGCAAACGCATTAGACTCTTCCAAAGAAAACAAATACATAGAGCAATTCTTTCTAAATATATTTGTATTTAGCTGTATTTACTTGAATCATCTAGCATTAGTTTTATTTATACTATCATTTTTGATACCTCTAGCAAAGCATATATTAAAACTACAAACTAGGGAACATTTTCTGTTGCTCAGTATATTATATTGTTCTTATTAAAGTTCACATATGAGGTTAAGTATTATTTCTTTTGGTCTTGTTTCTTTCCTGCTGCCCTTGTATAGTAAAGTGGACAACAACAGTACATAGCTGGAAAAACAGCCTATTACTCTAGTACTTATTAGGATTCACAATTGCAAAATAAATCATTTAAGTCAAATATATGAACTGAATTGGAAACCCAGACTTCCACTTACATTTTACAGAGGACACTAGCATTCCCTTTTGCTGGCACAAGGTAAATTTCAGGACATAGTATCTCCAACTATCCCTCCCTATAGTCTAATTAAGTTATGAGATTCCCAGCATATAGAATTTACATTTTTCTTTTTCCATAAGCAGGTTAGATGTATGATACCAGATTTTTGCCAATACATACGACCTGCTGTGTTTGAATTAAAAGAAAGAGAAGTCCAGCATGCAACACTAGGAGATGAAGTAGTGGGTTGTCCTTTACTGAAAGGAAACGTGCTTGTTTCCACAACAAATAAAGAGTTTCAACTACCAATCTCTTCGCTATAATGCCCGCCCCCCTAAAATCATAACAGTAGAATATTTAATAAAATTTACCTGTAAAGCCTTGTTCATGTTATTGCTTATCATGTGCATAGACTGAGCTTGCTGCAATTGAAACCGTAACTGATTTGTCTCCTGCATTGAGCCTATTGCAGGAAAGAAAAAGGAGAGAAAGAACAAGTCATAAATATGCAAGAAAGACTATGCAATCTGAAAAACGATCCCTGTTAAAAATAGCGATGTTGATTCTGGTAACAGGCATTACTCTGCTTCTGTTTCTTTGAGCTCATTAATAGTTACTATATATATTACTATTAAAATACTTCAATGTATAAAGGTAGGCACAAGTCAAATACACAGAGCAGAATATTTCACATGCTATTCCTACTGATATAAGTTTCTAAGAACCAGCCTCCAGCCACAAAAACAATTATTTTCTCATTCTGATTTGAATTTAGAAAGGCAATTAAGTCAAATCCCTAACACAGAAATAAATAGCTTGTTCCCAAAGACTGTTATTTAGTCCAAAACTAAGTTTACATATATGCAGCACAAAATGCATATAAAAATAGTTCAATTGCTGTTGCTTGGGGTTTTGGTGTGGGTTTTTTTGTTTGGGTTTTTTTTGGGGGGGTGGAGGGTGTTGGTTTTTATTGGTTGTTTTTTTGGGTTTTTTTTGTTTGTTTTGTTTTTTTTACACTCCATCTCGACAACTTCATTTAAGTCTGACTAATGCACTGCATAGGAAATGGTCTAGTACACATTTAGCTTAATGTTGATTCCACTTCAATGGGAACATAGATGTGCAGTTTCATACTTCAAAAAAGAATTAAGCCATTTCTGCAAGGAAAGATAAGGTGTGAGTAAAAGACTGACCTGTTTGCAGTAAATTTGCACATTGCTTTTGGCTTTCTTCTAGGCTTCTTGTCAGCCGATTTATTATTTCTGTTTTTTCACATTTAGTTTCTTCCAGCGTTTTTTCAACCTGCTTAAGATGCTCTCCTAGATTTTTGCAAAGCTCTTTCTAGAAAGAGAGATTATTTTTACTCATGTTACAAACATCTAGCCACCACCTAGGACAGTTCTGGACATAGAAAAAGTCAATACATACAAGACACAGGAGAAAAATAATCAATCAATCTGATAACTAAAGGTGTAGAGGCCAGCTAAATCAATCACGGATCAAATGCTATCCTTGGCTGACAAGTCATCTCTTACAGCATCAAGGGTTTCGGTAGGAGACAGTAAGTATACTCATATACAAACATACATGGATGTGAACTGTTTTGTAATTCCTAGAGCAGTTAGTTTTCAGCATGTCAGATTATCCCCTGTAATTAACCACACAGTCTACTGCAGAAGAATCAAGCCTTCACATTATTTATATTAAGCCTGAGCTTAACTCAATTTAGTTTATTTTAACTGAGCTTAAGCCAAGGTAGCAAGTTCTAATGCTCTGTAAAAGAGTAACTGTAGTTTTTTCATGATACACAAAGTAGACCTTCATATGGCATTACTTACAGTTACCTATACAGACCTCGGAGGCACAGTACCTCGTCTTTACGCCTTTTGACTTTTCTATTTTCTCTCAAAAACAGGAGACCTCTCTCTAAATACCCCAAACATACTACCATAAAAAAACCTTTGTTTTGCAGTAGAGACAAAAGCTGTGTAAGCTTTGTTGTGGTATTAATAAGCAGAAATTTAGCAGTGCGTTCTTGTTTACAAGCAAGTGCTAGTTACCTTTTCAAACATACAACCCATTTATTTTTATGCATATTTACGTTGAGTCAAGAATTAGAGACCTAGAATTAAATAAATTTAATTCTATTTCCTTTATGTGAAATAAGAGGACAATTTATTAAGGCCTGCCTAGACTGCTTGAATATTTCTAATAGTATAATGGACTCTTACAACATGTCAGGTAGTTGTAGAGCTTATTAAAATTATTCTGTGTGACACAACCCATATCAAACTCTGTCTTAAAGCCAGCCTTTTTACACCCCATCTCTCTCCTTTCACATCTGTACTTCCAAAATAAAGTGACTGTTCAGTGGTTAGTCATCCTTGATCATTTTGAGACTAAAGCTTGGTGATAGACTGTTTAATAAACAGTTTTTCTTGCAGCAAAAGGATCACATCATTTCTTAATTAGTTCTTCTCTTTCCCAGAGTTATTTGCCAGTACTCTTTCAAAAAGAGATTGTGCACAGAATGAAAGTTCAGGAGAGAAACTAAGACAATGAATTTTTGCCTCCTCTGTATTTGCTATGTACAAACTCACAATTTGAGCTCACAACTGCCTGGAGATGTTTATAAAAACATACCACGTGGGCTTCATTATAGAGACCTATGTAGAATTTCCTTTCCATTTGCTTAGCAGCTTCCAGGAGTTATGAGAATTATAGTTCAAGAAGTGCAGTTTAGGAAACATGGGGAGCTCTACAGCCTCTCCAGTACAGTACTCAGCATCCTAAAATAATTTCTCACCTGCTCCCGGAGTGCAGATTTTGTAGTATCAAGTTTCTCCTCTAATGATAATATTTGCTTTTCATACTTCTGCTTGAGTGCTGAAATAATGGTCTCATGTTGTTCTCTGGCTCGCTGAAGGGCATCTGATCGCTGAAGTTCTATTAGCTGCTTCTGCATGCTTTCCATGGCTACCTCTGCCACTTTGGATTGCTTCAGTATCTGTAGGAACAGTATTAGAGTAGCTCCCAGTTACATATATTTTACCCTTGCTCCAATATTCTGTATATCAGTTCAGCTTTTTTGTGCTAGAGTTGCTACAAGTCCTCTGATAATGCCTGGATTTTAATACAAACTGTCTTCCACCAATGCATCTTATTCATTGATCATATATGCAGCTTCTGCAATGATCATGAAGAGTGTTTCAAGAAATTAGCACTTATGTTCAATGCAAATGCACCACAAATATAACTGTAGAGATCTTCCACAATAAACAGTTTTAAAATATTTACAGTACCTGCTCCTCACTGGTAGTAAGAGTCTGAATTTGAGTTTCAAGAGCCTTTATTTGACCTTCAAGATGCACTTCCCGTTCCTTTCCATTCTGATAGAGTTTTTGAGACTCATGAAGACTAACAGCCAAACCATCTTTTTCATCTTAAGAGACAGACATAATAATTGTGTGAGAAACACAGCCAGCCACCCAACAACTTCATGGAACATGACTGTTCAATATCCCTGCTCTACAGAACCATTCGCTAGGAGCCCTCTGTCTCATACTGTGGGCAACAAGCAGAAGACAGAACAAAAAACATTCAGTCTCCATCCAGTAGCTGGATCCATACTTTCACCCTCTGGTAGCTGGAAGCACTCTGATATATTGCACCTTCAGAACCCTAGTGGAAACAAGCCCCATTCTATCAGCACTGGGAACTAGCATCATCCCTTACACCATTTAAAGGGTGAAACAAAATAATTCCTCTCTAGAAATAGTCAAGACCTAACAAAATGGTTGACAGCTGAAGTTTTCTCTATCCCTTGCTCCTTTTGCATTCTAAAAATTATATTCCTTTTACTCCTTTGGCATTCTAAGAATTACATTCTTAAGTCTCTAAGCTCACAACTCTTTTTTGACCTTTCCTATAAGAAAAGGGAGATCAAGACAACCACCAGTCTCCACTACAGTTTTTATCATTTCGGAAGAGCTGCTCTCTACATACAGTCCAGCAAATGGCATGTTAAACCAAACAGTGCAAGACAAAAAAAGGGTTTAATAGATGTATGCTTCTCCTATTGGGGTTTAGTTCTGTTTAATTATTTTTTGTACTTTTGATGCACTACTCTGGGAAACTTCTCACTTTTCTGTACATTTTTAATGCCTGGCACACAGGGACTCTGGAATACAATGGTGGTCTTGAGAATGCAGTAAAAGTTAAGACAGTTACACAGTCAGACACCAATCCAGAGAATTTTCTTTAGAACAATGTTTTGGGGAGGGGGTTAGGTCCACATAATCCCAAATCAAGTTTATAAATATGATCAATACCTGCAGAGGCACTACCTAAGTCAAAGTTTCAGAATAAATTAGTTGCTAGGTATGAATAAAATCTAAGAATTAATACAAAACATTTTACCTTTGACCATTGAAAGCTGGTGATTCAAATATCTAATCTGCTGTGCACTCTTTTCTAGCTTTTCATTAAGTTCTTCCAGTTGTCTTTCTCTTGCTTTATTTAGAATTTGAAGTTGAAGAATCTGCATATTTTCTGAAGTATCTGCCAAATTCCAAAGAGCATACAGACAAGTCAGCACAGTCAACTAACCAAGAAAGTCATCCTTGTAAGTAATTCCTGCCCCAAGTTACTTCATGCAGTGCCAAATTCAGTGTTGGTTCACAAAATTGCATCATTCCTTAATCAATATTTGATTCACATCACCTGAGTTGCTCTGGCAGCAATTGCTGAGGAATTGTAGGAACTACCAACACAATTCAGGCCTAACAGCAAGCCCAGATAAAGGTTTACGTGCTGTGAATTCACACACAGTCTTGTGGCAACTATACGTTTTCAAGATGTCTAACAAGCAAAGTAGTTCTGTTATTTGAAGTGTAACTAACAGAAAAGCCCAATGTGGCATCAAGCAAAGTATGTTTTCTAATGTATTTTATTAGTCATTATTTTCCAGTATTATAAACAAGACAAAGTGCCAGCAAGACTTGAGATCAGAAATAATTCCACTCAGTCTGACCAGTCAAAACTACATTTTTAATAGCCTCATTTTAATAGCCTCAAATACCCTCAAAGACTCAAATACCCTGATCAAGAAGAGCTGATTTATAGATAAAATGGGGAAAAAACAACCAACCAAAAACAAAACAAAAATTAGACCTATCCCAATGTGAGCTTACAGCAAACTAAAAGATCATATACATAACATACTTTTAGTTGTCCTCTTACTAAAAATCTACTGAAATTAACATGTTTCCCATTGCTGATTTCCAGTGGACTTTTCACACAAGTTTATTTCAAGTCTAAACTGCAAACACTTACTTTCATCAGTGCCCAAGAATTCATGTTGCAAATCTTCAAACACTTCACTTCTTCTGGTTCCTTCTTGGATGACTGGAATTTTTTTATGAATGCCATTTTGATATGGTTTATAAGTGACTTTGTAAGATTCTGGTGACTGGCCACTGACAACATCAGACGTAACAAATTGCTGTTGTGATAACATATACATAAGGGGAAATAAGTTACAACTGTAGTCTTGCTCAGTGAAAATATTTTAGAGATTGACATGAAGAAGAGCTCTAGTAGCTCTTCATTTTCAGGCGTCAATGCAGCACACCACTTAAGTGTGATAGAAATTTTCATTAAAGCTTCCACTTTAGGAGAGTGGTGAAGTGTCAACTTCAGTAGAGTAAGCACACACTTAAGTGAATCACATTCATTCTACCTTATGGAATTCTACCTAGTCAACAAGAGAAAAAAAAAGCATATATGAAAACCCAATTATTTAATGCTTCATTGTTTTAAATGGACTACAGAATTCTCGCATCACTGTTTAAACTGATAAGAGACTGAAAGCATTTAGAAATATTATTACCAATAGTTAAAGACCTGTGAAAATTTTCCAAAAGAGACAGAAAAAAAATGTATCAGCTTCTACACCTTAAGATGTTCCTTTGGAGCATCTGGAAAATTTATTATTTTACTTTGCTGATTGTTGACTTCTGGTTTATGGCCATTTGTATACGGCCTGAAGTTTTCAGGAAGATGATACACATTGTTCTGTTGGTAGCAACTTGGAGCATTAAACCCGTCTCTACCAAGATACACATCCTCAGGATCCTCTTGACCATTCTGGCCACAGTAATCTTCTTTAACATCATATAAATGTTTCTTCTCTTCATCGGTATGTAGGCCCTTCCAATTCTTTCCATGTTTTTCAACATGATCGTTTTGCTGGTCACACAAGAATTGTTCAGGGTACAGGTTTTGTCCTTGTTCATAACCCTATGAATGGATAAGAAGTTTGGAATTGTTCTCTCAAAACTGAGATTTCCCCCCACTCCTCACCCCTCTTTTTCTGGGGTTACCAGCCTCCAAGTTCGAAATACTTCAAATGAATAGCAAAACACATCACCTACATGAAAAGTATTTCTCTAAGGAATTTAAATAATATTTAGCATATTATTATGAACAAGCAGTTCCTTCCAATTACATCACTGTGCATACAAGCTTACATTTTGAGGATCACTTATCAATGGATGATCATTCCACCTTCCATCATGTTTCCCAGGTTCAGGTGATCTAGAGAAAGACAAGGAGCTTAACTATGTACTTACAACTTCAGGAAAAAAACAAAACAAACCATCCCTCCATTAAATTAAGTGGCTATCTAGTTTTTTTTTCTCACAGAACACAAGCCATACTGCAAACTGCACTACAGGACCCCTTTTACTTGGATTGCTTTTATACACCTCTTCAGCTCAGACTTGCTCAATTCTCAAAAGCACAACATAAATAATAAAAAGTGTGCAAAATTCCTTACTGCTCCTCAGTCTCATGAATGCTACAGTCTGAATAGCTGGAGAGCTGGTCTCCACTGTCCTCCAGCATATCATGGGGAAGGTCTGTCAATAGCTGTTGCAACTGAAACAGAAGAAATAACATTCATTACATGCTTTTCAAAAGAATGCATACAAGTTCAGTCCAAAGAGAGAGAGACAGGTGAAATAGGGCACTTGCACAAAATCCTGTTTTTCTTCTGCCAAGGAAAGGTTCACAACACTGGAATTCAGAGACACTTATACCACAGAATGCTTAATAGACTACAGCACCAATCAAGTTATCTTTCTGGCAAACTCTTGCTAAGAAAAGAGCTGCACCAAAAAGAGGTATATCTGACGGCATTTCCCTTACATGTCCCACGACAGACTGCTTTTGAAGAATGATCTGCAAACTAATCATGCCAAGGCTTCTCCTCCCTAAATCCCAGGCAAGACAGGTACTGGACATTCAAAACATGCTCTTTCTGAGGAGTCTGGATTGAAATCCAGATCAGAACTTGCCAGTCAGTGTTACTAGATGCAAGAATTCATCGCTGCAATGATTAGTGGTCTTCTCATGTGTTCAGATGAAGTCACCAAGAAACGACACAAAGGAAAATTCTAATTCAGGAAATAGATAGTTGCACCACAGAAAAGAAAAAAACCACACAACCAAAACACACCTGAACTTACTTGTTGTAATGATTCCCATATAGAATGTACCTCTTCTTCCAACTTTCAGAGAGGCTTTGATATGGGACCACAAACTGGGCTTCTTGTGGATCTGAGCTATGTACTCTCTTATTAGGTGACTGCCAAACTGCACAATATATTCAGAGTTATTACATGCAGTTTCTGAACCCTAACTGTGTTTTTCTCCAAACTCTCAAAGCATGTGTTAATAACAGCAGAAACATTAGCTGCCCCATACTAAATAACAAAGAAAAGCTAATAAGGTAAACAAACCAAAAAAACCCCATAAAACAAAAACTATCATCTACAAAAAGTTTCTCTTAAAGACAGCATGTTTTCTCAGGTGCTATTTTAGATGCTCTCTAAGACCAAAGGATAGGCAAGAAGTTAAGGACAACTTTTCTAAACATCTACAGGACAACAGACCACCAAAAGTTTGTTCCTAGAAATCCACTAGTGGCATGAAGAAGTTTTCCTATCTTTAGGAAATTCTCTAGACTGATTATATCTCATCTCCATGAAACAGGAAAGGAAAGGCAGCATCATTCACTGAAGATGCCCTTTCCTTTGCCCTACTTGCAACCAAGGACATACTCAAGCACCATAGATTTCACTGGTCTTGCACTGCTTTGGAAACTTAAAAGTCAAGAGAAAGCAGTGCATACTCTGTTCCCAAAACACCATCATGAGAGTTCATATTCAAACTGAGCTCAGCCTACCAGGTTAGCTAGCACAGAACTCCAGATGTGGGTAAGGATTACCCAAGTTAGTGTCAAAGTACTCTCCTACCATGTAGATTTGCCCCCTTTTCAAGGAAAAAACCACCCAATTTGCTGTGGCAGAAAACTTAAACTAATGCAGAAACTCTCAGATTACTTTTTGACCAGGGAACATAGCAGAGCCAGTGCTTTAGTCTCCTTTTAGCAGGCTACAAGTCACATCCCACTGAACTATCTATATGTAGAGTTTTGTGAACCCCACCTTGCCCCAGTTCAAATGTACATGACCTACAAGGATTGTCACTAACTTATTCCAAAAAGGCCGCTTTGTGCCCATTGCCTCTTGGCCCGTCACTGGGCACCACTAAAAAGAGCCTGGCTCCATTGTCTTTACACCCTCCCTTCAGGCCTTTATACACATTGATGAGATTCCCCCTGAACCTTCTCTTCTCCAGGCTAAACAGTCCCAGCTCTCCCAGCCTCTCCTTACAGAAAAGGTGTTCCCCTCAACGCTCTCTCTTGCTCACCCACTGTAGTAACACTACATTTATTTCACTACTTGTTCTTCTGCACAAGCACCACATTCTTTATCTGGGTGGAAAGTTTTGGAATGGACATCAGATTTACTACAGTCTTTGCAATAGCATCTTTTCAGGTTGTACAGCTACTGTTCTACTACACGTTTCTATGAACATTTGTCTCTATGTTACCTTCACTCTAGAGAGGGATCCCTGAAGTATATATTGGGGACATTGCCTGACATGAACACAATTTACCACACTGTAAAAAAAAAACCATTATGCACATTCATGTTAAATGCACATTTTGTCAATTCTCTTTATGAAACAAAAAGAACAGAAGCATTCAAAGTATTTTAACTTCAAAATCCCAAAACATTTGCATATATTTTTCTAGAGATTAAAGTATGTAATTTAAAATTGGAATTTTAAAAATTGTTCTTCATTCTTTTCTAAGCTAACCAAATTTGCAAGTGAAGGAGAGTTGTTGCTTTCTAAGTATTTGTAATAAGCGAAATAGCTGTCAAGAAATACAAAATATAGGTGACACCAGCCTTTTGCATTTGATCTACTGCATAGGCAAGGAGTAACAGTCTTCCAGCCAGTACATATGACACTGCAAGGCTCTTAAGATGCAGCATTTCATTATCTCTTTACTTTTTTATGCCACTCTTCCAAAGCACCATCTGCACTCTGTTTTGCTCTTAACAAAGACAGCATAAAACTTTTTTCTTTTTTAAAAACACTTAAAAGAGAAGTAGGAAGAAGCTAGATACACAAGCCTTCAGACTAAATTTGTTCTTTTTCACCTCTTGTTCTCTTGCATAATCCTCTTGGTCATAGTCTTCATCTTCATGTTGAGTTTGTAGAGCTCCACTATCAAAGTCAAGGGACATTGTTTTCTAATGTTTTTGAGCATCCAGCAAAACCTATCACAAGACAGGAAAATGTCACATGAGTACAAGTGTGGAGTGAACCAGAAAGTACCATCCTCACTCCCTGAATTAAGTAGCTAAACACACACAAAAGTATCTTTTTGCACATTACCTGTAACATTCACTTAAGCTTTTGTTTCTTGGTATGTCCAACACTACTTGTTTCTAAGAAATTAGCATTTAAAACAGATTATTTGGACTTTTCATATGCTGACATTATTAAATTATTGACATTCACTTACAACCAGACATATTTTCTTCAAGTTCTAACATCGTATGCTATACATATGCTGTAATATGTGTTGATAATTATGTCCACTTCTAAATCTTACTTCATTTTAGAAAATAACTATACTTTGTACTAAACACGGAAAGTATGCTGCTGCTTGTGCATTTGGATAACAGGAAAAGTATCACGTCAGTTCCAGATTTGACTGCTTAATAAAGAGCCTCAGAATCCCAAGGACTTGTCCACTGTAACGTCACTGCTCAGTGTAAACTACAGTGCATAAGTGCTGCCCTACATTTGGTTGCAGGTTACTCCCTGATGAAGAGATACTTGTGACAGGCAGTTATGAGCTAGAAATGACTGATGAAGATTTTACAGAATGGCACATTCTTTAGGCATACAGGTGTAGTACATGCTGAAGTCTTTACTCAGTATAAAGTAAGCTTTACAAGAGCATTATTCCCAAGTTAAAAGACAACGTGTCGCTTCATTATGCTTACCCACTGATATTCAAGAAAACTCTCCAATACAGTTAACAGGAGTCCTAACAACACACGAACCTGTCTCTGTGCACCCCCTAACATACCAGCTTCCACAGTGTGACCGTCTGCAACACCGCTCGTAGAATGATGCTGAAGCAGCTCAGCCACGTTCCCCCCAAACCCGCATCAGCTGTAAACGGCCACCTGCCCTCTCCTCTTCCTTAAAGCCCTTCCCAACCCCACGAGCTGAGGCGACCGGACGAAAGGACACAGCCTCCCTTCACTGGCCTCACGGCCTCTAAGAGCCGCAATCAGTCACGGAGAGCCTGGGGGGGGGGGGGGGGGGCAGACCCAGGAGGGTGCGTCGCCACAGGGCGCGCGGGGTGAGCTCGTCAGCCGCCGCCTCAGCCCCGTCACGGCGGCGGTACGGGGCTGGCGGGGAGGAATACTGCCGTTACTCACGGCACGGCCGGAGAAGCACCTCCCGCCGAGGCCCCCGCGGCCGGCTTCGCCTCTGCAGGGCAGGGGGCAGAGCGTGGTCCCGAGCACCCAGACTCACCTGAGCCGCCGGGCGCCGCAGCTGCCCGCCTTCCCCCAGCACAACAAAGGTACGCCTGGCGCGCTTCCGCATGACAACCGAACCTCTGACTGACTGACAGCCGCAGGCACCAACCGGCGACCAAAGGATCACCGCGCCGGAAGGAAGGAGGGCGGGACGCGCTCGCCCCGCCCCAATCGCGCTCGGCTGCGCCGCAAACCCGCCTCCGCTATCTGTTTGAAAGCAGGCGCGCATGGCCGCGGGAACCTGCCTGGCTAGTTGATTGGCTAAGCTGTCAACCAATGGCTGTGGCCATTTTGGAGAGGGGCGGGTCTTCCCTGTAACGTTGCGAGTGCGCGCGCAGGGAGGTGTTCGGCGCAGGTGGCGGAGGCGCCATCTCACAGCGAGACGTGGCCGTTGCCTGGCAACGCGCGATGGCGTTGTCGGACAGATGCCCTCGTGAGGTCACGGCCCGCTGGGATGACGTCCTGTGACCGGGGGCTGGTCCCCACGACAGCGCCATGGTGAGCGCTGGCAGCGCGGCACGAGCACCTCTCATTTTAGAGCAGCTGCGTGGCTGGGGGCGGGGGGGGCTGCCGGGAGTTCCCGCCCCTCACCGCCTCGCCGAGCCGCCCCTGAGGGCGCTGCCGGGGGCCCGCGGCGGTGGTGGCGCAGGATGGCCGAGGGCCCGGGCTGCGCTGGACGCCATGAAACGCCTCAGGGGGCTCGGCCTTTGCCCGTAGAAGCCCCACTGCAGCAGCCAGGCCGTACACAGGCGGCTTTCCGCAGGGTGCCCAGTGCTCAGGGAGCCGCTCTGCTTCGAGAGCTTGCTTTAATCTGTACAAGAACTTTAAAAGTTTTTCTGAGCGAACAAACTTATTCCACTGAATTGCCTGTAGCAAGCATTCTCAAAAAAAAACCAAAACAACCCACCACAGTTTTTTTGAACAATGAGCGTTTGTTCAGAGATGAGGGAGATATGTAATAGCTCCATCTGGTGACACGTACCCTCAGCAGTAATGGTGCTGCCTGCCCGCCCTAGCAGCAGAAAATGGAAGCCGTAATGGAAGAGAGGGCTTTCTAGTAACCATTAGAACAGAGATTCAACAATTCTCAGCATTTTCACAAGCATGAAGAGATTTAAAAAAAAATTAAACCTGCCTGACAATTCATACTAACTTTCTCAAGAACAGTATTTTGGAAAACATATCAAAATTCATATAACTTTTTTCTTTTCAGCATAGTTACTTATTCGAAGACTTCCCACAGCAGCTGACAGTGTACAGTACATGAGATGGCTGGTCCACAGAAGCTAAAAGCAGCATTAATAACTAGGTGAAGGCACATAAATGTTAGAAACCAAGAACTGATTTCCTAGTTCCAGCTCCAGAAGAATGAATGTAATTTATTCTAGGATAATGTCTGTTGTCTGTAATGCATGCTTGTGTTGTGTTTGAAATGTATCTAATTAGTTGGATTCTTTGCTCTCTCTCACATCAAGAGATTTTGAGATACTTATTTATTGCACTAGCACCCAATTATCTCCCTTTCCTTACCTTTTTCCTTCACAGTTTTGCTTCTGTCACATACAAAAGATGCAGGAGCAACAAAACAAAGATTCTAGTCTTACTTCTTTTTAAGTTAGTGATATTCAAAGAGGGAGACTTAGACTGCATCATACTGTGATCCAAACATCACACACTGGCTCTGGATGTTTTTATGCATTGGTAAAATGAAAATTGGTGAAGTGAAAAGAAGTCCCTAAATCAGCATCTTGACTGGCAAAGTCATACAACTTTGATCTCATACTACCACAACTCCAAACACTATTATTCTAGCCCTGAGTAACCTTGATCTGTACTAAAAATATAGATGGAGTTCTGCACATTTTCCTTCAATGATCTGTCATAAAACTCAGCTTTGATGCAAAAATCAAAACCACCCTATGCAGGTCTTTCTTTATCTTTGACGTGCCACTGAAGTAGCTATTTTGCTTCATTGTTTGCTCAATAAAGTTGTGCCTAGCACATTATGAAGTTTGGTAAGACATGAGAATAGAAAGGGTACTATGCAGGGATTGAATATTCCAGTTACAGGTTCTTGCTACCTATATCCTTGCAGTGGCACAAAGCTTGAGCATGAACTCTTGCTGGGGGCCTTCTTCGCAGGTGAAAACCTTGCATAGAACAGGCATAGGCTTGAGCTTCTGATCTGAGGGCTTGAGCTATCAATAATGCCAGTAAAGGAAATCCACTACTAATGTTTTAAAGCTTCTCACTGCTTCAATATATGTAATTGAGTACTCTAATCATGTTCTTATCAAGGAATAAAGTATATTTTATGCCTATTAGCTGAGGGTAAGAATAAATATGGGTTTTAGTCAGCTCTAAGTGTGGCTCTTTACATCATATTTTCCGCTCCAAGAAAGCTTATGTCTTCAATATTTTCATGTGTATATGATCCCTCTTGTTTACTAGAGGAAAAAGCTCTTACTATAGTGTCCCATTTTATATGAAGACAGGCAAAAGAACAGAATGTAATGTTTTATAGTCAAGTCTTCCAGCAACTGCTGAACTCCACAACAATTGTTTGCCTTATGGAACTGAGCCGGTGGGCTGGGAGACAGAGAGAATGTCCCTGCTCATGCCAGAAGCCATTGCTTATTTTAAAGGGACAACTTGCTCAGGCCATCACCTGGGCTACCAGTTCATTCCCCAAATCCCCCCTGCCTTTCTTTAGTTACTTATTAAATTACTGTTTCTTCAACAGGAAGCCCAAGAAATCACTGTTCACTCTGAATATAGGATTGTTCATATTTAGAGTATTTATTGTGGCAAAACAATTCATAGGTTTCCTTTAAAAGACTTTTTTCCATGGAACAAATGGACTCTACGTGAAGAAAGGGAAAACCATATCTTGTTTTGGAAACAACACTGAATAAGGGCACATGCAAAGTTCAAACAGTCTTTGAAATAGTTTTCTCTCAAAATGTATCATTAGTTTTGTTCAGCGTCTCTAGTTTGTAAACAACCATGTAATCAATGAAAATATATTTAGCCTACCTTTAAAAAGAGATGTCTCCAGTATTAATTGGTAATAATAATAAAATCATATGCAAGACAAAAATATTAGGATCTAGCATGCTTGTCCTTTAACAAGTTCTATTCCAAAATTATATTACATATATTAATTTCAACTTTGTAAGTGTTGCATAATCTCAAATCTTTGAGTAGTCAGACAGTGATAAAAAAATGATTAAGAAACCAGACAACCTTTCTGTATTGTGAATGCTATTCATTCCAAACATTACTTGCTAGTAAAGTGCTGTTACAAGCAAAATGAAATTGTTAGTGTCTATCGAAAGCAGATGACATTTTAGTAATAGTCAAATTGTATTTGTTTTGGCAAATAGTTAAAAGCTTAGACACGTTTGTTTAACCACCCAAAACTAATTCAGTATAAATAATACTGGTTTCCAATAATTCTATGCTAAAAGGCACATACTAATGTTCCAGCAGTTCGTTCAAGTGAGCTTTTGCATGTAGAGGTTTAATTGTGCTTTTAAATATTTACTGATTCAGTATGACCTTGAAAGTGACATTTGTGCATGTCTAAAATACCTTCTCACAAATGAATCTCACACTCTGAAGGTGTAATTTTGTTAAGATTAAGATTATATATATCTATATAACTATGCTTGTTGATCTCTATAGATCTACATAGATATACACATATACATATATTCATACATACACACACAAAAGAGTATCTTCTGGAACAGCAGCAAAAAGTGCAGTCTATACTGTTTTGAATTGTCTTCATAATAGAAAGTTCTCAGTACAGTTTTCAGATATGAATTGTCTTGGGATTTGTGAGATCCAGGGGATTATTTGTGATACTGCATGTGTCCCACATTACTCTCTTTCCTTACAGGCTGCTTCAAGGTGACTTCACTTCCAGAAGAGATGATTGGCAAATTATTTTCCATGTGATACTGAATAAGATGACCCACACTATCAAATATATGGTCTTTGGTTCTCACCTAATGAAAGAAGCAAAAGAATATATTTATGGTTAGATTGTGTTTACAACTGGTTGGACATGAGCCTAACACATTAAAGTCAAAAGTCACTTGAACTCACTGGAGCAGGATCATTAGGCTGTAGACAGCAATTCAGACCTATCCTTTGATCTACAGTTAGCTGACATGAAAAGCAGGGGAGCAGGGGACCAAGTTTAAGAGACTGTATGTAGAACTGGGCTGATTCTGCTAAGGGGAATGAGATAAGTGGGTTTTTTTCCCCCACAGAAGAGAGATATTTTTCCCTAAATCCCACTGAGGATTACTTTCCTGATTTACACTCTCTTCTGAGAGATGTCATTCAAGAGTGCTCTTCTAACCCTGAGCAGAAGCAAGTAGAGTTCAAGTGACAACAAACCAGCTCTACCTTTTCTGTATCCACAAGTGTGTTACTAATCAAATTCATTATTTAATGTTAGGGTTATTTTTCTAGCAATATAATAACAACTCAAATGATGTATTAAGTGATTACACTAATTACCAGCACCTGGACCAACAACAATATTTAAGTACCTCACCTTTATTTCCATGGTACTTCACTGCTTATAAATCCTTGATTTGAACTTTCAAACCTACTGAAGTCACTGGCTAAATTTAAATTAACCTGGACGGAATCAGATCAGTTCCACTTCCTAGAATGCACCCATGCATTTTGACTGAAATACCTGAGCAGCCCTGAAATTTCAGTATATGAAATGTGCATACCTTGCCCTCAGGATCCACCAAAAGCAGATGCTTTGCTTGCCCTCCCTGAAGTCCACTGAGGACATACTGACCAGGTGACGTTGTGCTCTCTCGCACCAGAAAATCCCCATCGTTGACTAAGAGGCTCTCTGCTGCTTTCCTGTTTAATTTGCCATGGTAACAATCTTCATTCTTTAGCTGTTGCTTTATTTGTGGCAGAACACAGAGACCAGCTGTGTTGCTTGTGGCACTCTGCTGAACAGCTTCCGGTAACTCTAAAATTAAATGAAAGGGAATGTATTGGACACTCCACCTAGAACTTCATCCTAAAAGGATGCGAGACAATATTTTTTATAGCTTTTAAAAAATTCAAATGTTTCAGTCCTGAAGCTGTGATCAAACTAACCTTACAGACTGTAATAATATGCACACATGAAGGCTCACAACCCTCCAGTGCATTAGGTAAAATTATCACACCATCTCCTCCCATACCTTAGATGGGAGAGCCTTGGGTCGCTAGGCAACAGGGATTGGAAACAGGAATTTTTCTGATGCTCTACTGTTTCGGGTTTGTATTTCTTAGGCTGTATTAAAAAGTCAAATCTTCCCTGTAAAAACAAGATTTCTGTTGTTTCCTAGCCACTTTTTTTTTTTTTTTAAGATCTTGTTTTTCCTTCTTTTTTAACAAGCTCTGAAGCGATTGTCATGGATCATTGGGAGAGTCATGTTGAGTGGCTCCAGCTATGTGCAGGAATGTAAGACAACATGGCCAATGTAGCCAGAAGGGAAGGATTACAGCATGATGCATCTGCTGTGAAAAAACGAACAATTACTGAATGTACTAACAAAACTGGGTGGTTTGGGATATAGCCAGTCAGACTGCAAATGATTCACAGGCAGAATTTTTCTAAGGAAAATAAGAGGATACCACTTCTTCAATGGAATTGTGCAACCTAAGGCTCCTCAGGATATAGCCAGTTCCTTTTAGAGCATAAAACAGCCCCAGGCTGGAAATGTCTCAATGGTCACAGATTTCATTTACTGTAGTTCTGCCCAGTCCTTTGCCCACTTTCTTATGTGGAGCCAACTCTGACAGAGAAAACGCTTAGTGGGAAACCATAAAAAGCAAAGCTAATAAATAAAGTATTTTCAATAATGAGGACAATCAGTAGCAACTATATAGTCCTTTAATGGATATCCACCACTTTGAGTGTAAATCTTGTAAAAACTTGTAAATCAAGACTTAATTTGAGATACATTTAATAGATACTACTGAGCAAACAGTTTGATTTAGAAATTATTGAATGAGATTCAATGGTCACTTATGCAAGACTTGAGAAAAGATGGTCATAATGATCCACTTCGACCTTGTACGCTACTGCCTGTGAAGCAAAGGCATCTTGAGGCCACCTCTACCTTAGAGTGGTTAAAATCTTGAGCATACAGGAGAACCCTCTTCCTTGAGGTGTGCTGCAGTCCCAAGCTTTTATATCATCTTAAAGACTTGCTTATTATTACCTGTGGAACACTATTTATTGTCATGAATCAACTACAGAAGATAAAAGGTTACTCTGCTTGCTTACTGTTACTACTTTAACTCTTTAATCCCCTTTGTCTTGAACTTAACAAGCACAAAAACCAGCCAGGATGGATTTCTTCCCCCCGCCTTTTCTATATTTCTTACGGGGAAACCAAAATCTTTCTCCATGCACACAGATGACAAGACCCCCCCGCTTTGCAAAGCTTAGAAAGATCTGGTATTGCAATGGGAACCTACTGGCCTGACGCAGTGGGCTCCCGTGGGTCTGTGGTGTTGCCGTACCGCGGGCTGTGCAGACTGCAGACTGCAGGGTCTGTGTGTTGATGTAACACGGATCATCAAAAAGGTCTGTTTTGTAGGCAGGCTTCAATAATGTTGCCTCTTTTTTTGTCTTCTGCGATCTTTCACCACAATTACCTGGAATTAGTATATAGTATGCACAGATTTCCTTTTTTTTTTTAAACTCAAGTTAAAATAACTGTAAAAGCTGAAATAGGAACATTGTTGTTGTTATATATCCCACTAAAGTAATTCAGAAGAAAAATTGGCAGATGAACTTGTTTTTCCTTATGGCTAGAAGGCACTAAGTACCCTATCCAAAATGAGTTAGAATGAAGTTTTCAAAAATATTCTGCACTGGTTCAGTTCTGCTTCAATCAATGTCAACAGTAAACCCCCCACTGATTGAAAAGAAATTAATATATATAACTCTACAGAGACACAAGCCATATATGTTGTTTGATGCAAAACCCTTTCCTTCCCCTCTGACCACAAAAAAAGCTTGTGGGAAGCTGAACAATTATCTCTCTTGCTATTCTGGTGGAGCAGAGAAGATGGAGGAAGTTGGCGCTTTGTGGCTCTGCCTGGAGAGCCAAAGCCACATCTGTCAGGTTAGGATCCAAGCCTAGGAACAGGCTAACAGAATATCCCCTGCAGGGTGTGAAAATAATAGCACTTCAGTTAGCCAAATAGCACGCATATTTTTGCTCTTTAGCAAACGTTTTATTCATAGATCTATTCATTCATTCTTTTATTTGTTCACACCCATCTTTGTAGAAACCATTTGATTCTCCTTTCCTTAAATCAGAAACAACATAAGCAAATGAACTATCCCCTGCAGACAGTGTAATGGATCGTGTTAGAGCGGTGTAGGTGGGAATTCAAAAAGGACTTCATTGTGCAGGGAAAGAGATGAGCTGAGGAAATGTGCTCAGGGCATCAGCTGTGGCAAGACAAGTCCAGAAGGGGATGGAGGCTGGTGATCTCCTGGGGTCCCTGAGAGGTTTTGCTAAAGGCAAATTGATCTCGGGCACAAAGCTGCCCGAGGCAGAGGAAGGGCACAGTCACACTGAGAAGGCAGTGACACTGGAACCAAGGGCAGAGGCTCTGTTGGAACAACCACCCGATGCTGATAGTTTGGGTCTCATTGAGCGTTTGTAGGGGGAAGGGGTATTTTCAGAGACTCATAAGCAACAAAGTATCTTCCTTTTTCAAAGGGTATGAAAGGGAATAAAACAACAAAGAGTATGAAAGAGAATAAAAAAAACAAAGAGCTACTGTACAGTATCATGACAAGTAAAACCAGTAAGTCTGCCAGCAGACATGAAGATAGATTAGTGGCCTTTAGAAAAGCTGTAAGGCTTTTTTGTCTGCCCTTCATCTAGGGAACTAGAAATGACCCACTAAGTAGAACACTTTTCACCAGTGTATTGAAAGCCAAGGGGCAGATCTTCCAGGCAGTCTGCCTTGGTTAATTCTGCATATGCATGAGAAGGAAAAGAGAGTACATACCCACAGTTTTGTTTTCTTCTGGACAATTTTCATATATATTGATGAATGTTGGGCTGCCTGTCTGTGGAAAAAATGTAAAAACAGTCATGTAAAGTAGTCCCTTAGAAACCTCAGGTAATTTTAAAACACCCATGCACCAGTTAACTGGGATACAGATAACTAAACGTATCTTCTTCACCAAAAAACTCCTATCTCCTCAAATATTTCATGCTGATACTCCTCCTTCTACAGGGCATTATGTCTGAACATACTCACAGAGACTGTTAACTGCCCAGTTATGTATCTAAGGTTTAGTATATACAGTATAACTCCTAGGTAATAAAGTTAGATCTTCTTGTAAGTGCTTGCAATAAAAACAAGGAGAAATAACTCCAGGCATCATGGTTTGAAAGTGAGATGGTCACCAAGTTGTCTGAGCAGCACTAGAAGGTCATCAGAACTGAAAGGAAAACAAAAAGTAACACCCCGTGGAAAAAAGGCATTTGCATTTACACGCAAGGGGTTACCCTGTTACTCTGGCAAGCTTCAAATGCAAACTCAGGATATAGTCAAACACCTTTTTAGAGAACTGTTGGGCAGGCGGAGACCACCAGGCCCACAGCCGAGATGTGGAGTATGGTTGAGGTTAACAAAGTGAAAAATGGATGGAGCAGTAGCACAGGAACGAAGAGAAACCTGGGAGCAGTTGTCACCAGACACAAATAACACTTGAGAGCAGCAACTTTTTACTTTTTAGACAGCACCAACTGGATTCCAGCGGGCACGTCTGAGTGTGCAGCCTCTGAGCAAAGCAGCGGTGCCTGCTTCCATGAGCGGGGAAATGCCGGTGTTTCCAAGAACTCGCCCAGCAGCCAGTCTGAACTCAGCTGGTTTTACTCTCTGACTGATTGGTTTTTATTGTCCACTATCCCAGACAAGAGCCACAGATCTTTTGCTGCTGTGGCTGATTTAACAGAGCCTCTGAAACACTCCAGAGGTAATTAATGTTGTATATACACTGCAATCAGTTAATGTTGTATGTATAGGTTATAGAGCATAATGGACAGGATGCTATATTTATCAGATCACAGAATTAGGAGCCAGGAGGTCCCAGATTTTGCAGATGTTCTCTCAGACAAGCCATTTAAATCTGTATCTATTCTCTTCTCACAGCTAATGAGTGAACAAGGGAATATTACTTGGTCTCCTAAAAGTACTCTAAGGACAAACCAGTTAATATTCAGAAAGCACTCTGGGATTCAATTATGTACTAAGCATCATTAAATCTAGCCTAAAAAACCCTTTCCCAGGATAATCAGGACCTGGTTCTGGTGTTAATGCCTCACTTTACACCACAGTAACTCTTTATTATTCATTCCCATAATAGGCAGCAAATAGTTATCCCAGAAGATGATGTACTTACCAAGCAATACTGCTTTTTGCACTGTATAAGACAGTTAGCCCTTTGGTCTGTTTGCACTTTCGTTCGCATGTCTAACACACCACCGGTGGGAGGCTCTTTCCCTGGAATTTCATTGTAATATTCATGGTCCTCCCTCTCCTGTGAATTCCCAGCTGATCCATTAGCATTTGCTACCTCGCTGAAAATATGGAAAAAAAAGCAACTGATGTAATCAACTGCTTTCTAGTGTAGGCAAATGTCCCCAGTGTTTGTGCATCACACAATACACAGATTAGCCATATGGAGGCTGTAAAGGGCTTTGGGCCTGAACTTTAAGAGCTGTTTATTTTTCCAGTTACTTCTTCCTGAATCAAAAATAGAGTCATCAGAGTTTGGGGTGCAGGGAGGTACAGTCATTTTCTTAACACTGGGCAGCCCAGATCCCTTTTCTCTGACTTGAAAATATGAGAGTCACCTACTGAAGCTTTAAGAGAAGACTGCCAATGCATCGTTCATTAAGATGTCCAAAATGTAGACCATAAAACTAATTCCTCTGGCTTCTTGTCTCAACTGCATAAATCTAGAAATTGGGTAGGGGACAACAGACACTTACAAGAGAAAATTAAAACCTCATGGCATTTAGTTAGACAAGACTGCAACTGTTTTAGAAAATCAAATGTTGCTAAAAAAAAAAAGTAATTTTCCCGAGTGTAATGTACCCTGATTTTAATAACCATAATCAATATAAATGCTCTGTTTCAGCTTGAAGAAAACACTGAATGACATGGAGGAGAGCGCCCAATGTTTTTCTTGAGCTAAACCAGAACGATGATAGTTTAAATGTACAGCTGATACACTGCAAAACAACTAGGTGCTTCCTGTACTGTCTCCGGTCCCAAAATAAAAAGCTCATCTCAAATCTTACTTCTCTGATTAACAAGAATATAATTGGATAAAAGGCCTCGAGCAGGAAAGAGATAAAGTTCAAGTAGTTGATTATGTGATATGCAGTGCAAGTATTTGATTATGTGATTCATAGTAGTTTGGAAGTGAGTGACTCATTCACACAGCAATATCTGACTTCTCTGCCCGAGGACCGTTCTCTGAGGCTGGCTGCGGGTTAGGCTCAAGGAGGGAATCTAATTAGCTTCTTCCATTTCTCCTGCTGGCATAACCTAGCAGAGTTTCATAGGAAAGGCTCTTCCTCTGGTTATTGTCCCCAGGGAAAAGAGACCAGTATTAGCAGTGGAATGGCAGGAACCACTATATACAATGAAATAAATATAAACTGGAGCTGAGGCTGCTGTTACATAATAAAACCAGTTCTGTTGTATCGCATCAGGCACTGTACCACTGACAACGCCTGCACTGCAGCTCCCGGTGCTCAGGATGCAGTTAAGCAACATTTCAACTTTACCTACTCATGGGAGGTAGCAAGCAATCAAATTTGGCATTACAGTAAAGACTAAGAAAAATAGGCATGGCTAACCTGTGAGGAGCCATAAATCAGAGCAAGAATTGTGTCCCCAGTGCAATGGAAAAAGGGTAATTGAAATGGGAAACTGGGGTCCAGAAATTAATCTAGGCCCTATATTTTGAGCAACGTGCTGAGGGCAGGGTTTCATACTTTAAAATGCCAAGCGGTGGCTGTGTTTATTTCAGTACTTGAGGCTGATGTAATTCACGCCAGGTGGAATCTGAGGCTGCTGCCAGGACATGAGCAGAATAGCAGAAAGGTGAATTACAATGGCTTTTTTCTCCACCACACACTTTCCACAGCTGCAGCAAGCTTAAACTTGGCATGGGTCAGGACTGAGCTCAGTCTGTGTGTGTGTGCACGCACGCGCGCAGTATTTATAGAGCTGAACTTACTTGGGCAGAGCAATTTGAACATTTGTTCAACTTACTAGCATGACTTAAGATAAAGCTGTTCTAGCTAAGGAAAAACACAGCTAAATTCTGTGTTAGGCACCTGTACAAATGTCACAGAAATCAATGGAGTTTACTGGAGTAAGCCAATTTTAGTCTATTATACTCTGTACATACAGCATATATTACAATTATCAGAAAGCATATCCAAAGCATCTTATTTATGGATCACTCTTTGGAGTATATTGTTTTCCTGAAAAGTCCTAAAGAGAAGGAAACCTCCAGTTAAGTGACTGAGAATGTGCTGACCTTTCATTAGATGTAACCAGGCTAGATGGGTTCTTCAGGTACTGTTTGAACCGGAGCTCAAAAGCCTGCCCTATGGTGTTTATCACCTCCTGTGCCATCCCATTGGGACATTCCAGTATATGGCATGCTGTAAAGAGACACCTTACTTTAAGTAAATGCACTTTATACCAGAAAATAGAGACACAAGCTATATTGCTTACAGCAGAAAAGCTGGGCATGAAATTATGCATCTAGATAGCTTTAGGACATTATACAGACTGAAATTTTTTATGTGTTGAGGAAATTGCTCTAGGTATTTTTTAATCATACTATCAACTTATACCTCAATAAAAGAAACCCTCCATTTATGCTTCCTGCATGGAGTGCTCCTGTACCTTCTTTTTTCTCCTTGCCTGGCAGTAAGCTGAAGCAGGGGAGAGAACCAGCCCTGCCAGTGTGCAGCTTTCATGTGAAATAGCATGAAAACACAAGTATGGGTGGCTCTGGCAGCCTGGGGCAGGGCTCCTTCGGGGCAAGACTATGCTCCTGCCACCAGTCCTTGTTCTCACGCACAACCTGAGGAAACTCACTCCAGTAGTGAGTGCCCTGTGCCCAGGACCAGCTCTCCCCTCTGCAGAGCCATAAGAGGTGGCACTCAGGGATGGTGCTGGGCCAGCTGCCAGCCCTGCCTGCAGGCTGCCAGGGTACAGGAGTTCTGCACATCCCAGCATCAATACCGGGACTTACTGGTGAACTCTTGGTGGGCCCTAAGTTAATCAAAATAGCGGTGAGGGAGCTACAGAGTGTAGCAGTGGGGGAGGCCAGACTGTAAGGCTCCAGCCCAGCTTCTCCAGAAAACATCCTGATCTTCTGAGCCATCCATGGCACCTTAAGAGTGAGCTCTCCTGCAAGCTGCCACTACCAACTTCATAGCCATCAGCAGTGTTGCTCTGAGAATTGTCTGGCATGAAAGCAGCCAGAGGCCAGTCTTTCTTGTACTGCAGGCAAATGAGAGTGTTGGAAAGGGATTTTATCCCCTGGGTTAGCCTCCAGAGGGGAGTAGGCCTCATACACCTGAGAATATACCCCACTCTGCCTTCCAGCAACATATTCAGGAGTCTGGGTTAGGTGAGGAGGTTCGTTCAGTAGCCTTCCCTCATCTGGAAGCTGTCTCAGAGCAGGGCAAGCTGTCCACCTTGCCAGGCTCTGCCATTCTTCCCCAGGCAAGGCCGGCTTGGGAAGACTCCTACCCCTGCATGGAGCCAGCAGCTAGTACAGCTTTAATCTGACCTGCAGATTCTCACTTTGTTGCACAAAGAATATGATGTTTAAAGCCACAGCCTGCATATCATCACTGATATCCATACAGGGAAGTCAGAAATTGTACAGAATATTGAGCTGTTCAGTAGCTTTCTTATTTTAAACTCAAACAATTCCTTGGTACAGATAAAGCAATCATATAAACATGTATAACAATCTGAATATTGTTTCCATACCTCTCTGATTAACAGGATCTTTTGCTACATAGGCGACGTAGTCTGTTGTATCCTATAGGAAAGAAGAAAACAAATGTCTTTAAAGTTATCATTATGAACACTCCTACCACCATAGCAAAGCAACTGAGTATACAGAGATATTTTTAGCTTTAAAAAGCATGCTTCTTTCAGGGAAAACAACCAGAGGTACTAGCAAAGTGGGCTAAGGGACAGATCAGTGACACACTGGCAGCTATCAACACAACAGCTGTCCTGGAATCTTTTTGTTGTAATAAATGCACTAGACCATTTGGCATTATTTGGGTCTTCAATAAACTGTGTATTCAACTCCAAACTCTGCAACAGGAGTAGAGTCACAACTAGTACCTCATCAGCAGGCAATGCTGCTCTCTTCTGCTGCTCCCACAGAGCTCGAAGCCTCTCCTGTGCAACGCATTAGGGCTGTGTGACTGCCAGTCACAGCTTTTAGCTGGGACAGTTCTTATTAATATCAGTGGAAGGTAAAATAGTGCTAATATCCTGCAAAGGACAAGTTAGAATATTCTAGATTTGTAGTATGAAGATTGAGTTTTGAAGGCATCTTAGAGAAACTTTGATCTTTAAAATATTGCAGAATACAATAGGTATCTGATCTCAATTGCTGCTGCGTGATTTTAGTCTGGCTACGATCAGGTTAAATTACTCTGGATCTCAAGGCTGCTTCTGAGATCAGACAACCTCAGTATAATCAGTTGTCTGTTTCAGATTCTCTCTCCAGCCAACATTGAAATAATCCTCACTTTTTCTTGTCAAACTGAAAAGGGAACTGGAATAGAAAAATTAACATTTCTAGTCATACTGCAAAAGCAAAGAGTAGCCTGATAACTCAGTGTTGTAGTAAAAATGGTAAGGTAATGAATAACATTCTTTTAATTATTAAAGATGCATTTTGTTATTTTGGATCTTTAAGGTGGGATGGAGAAAATGCAATTCACAGCTTAAAGGCATGGCTCTCTTGAGGGAAGATGCAATCAGCTGGCAGGAAACAAGGCCCCCATTTGCAATATGCACAAGAACAATCATTTAATAATTCACAATGAATGACACGAGAGGCAGGTCTTAGGGCCAGCAGAACTTGTCCTAGATAATTTTTTTTAAATCTCCAAAGTTAATATCATTAAAACAAGGAAAGCTAAATATTTCTTATGCATTTTAGTGAACTCAATTTCCTTCCTTTTCCTTTCAGGTTTTTCTTAAAGTTCATAAATATTTTAGGATACATTTTTTAAGTAAATTAGATCTAGAGAACAACTAGAAACTAAAGTAATTGGAGCAGTACCTGCTATTTTTATATCTTTGTAATGTTTATGTACATGCATGGGTGACTTGGCTTTAAAATAAAGCCAGAATAGGCTTTATTCTCAGGCAGAATATTGCTACTCCTTAACAGTGCAGAGCAACACTGTTGACTAGACCCAGAACATGGGGGCAGATGGAGAGACATGACCTGTGGAAACTATCTCCCATTTTAAATGTAAAGGGAACTTTGGAAAAATTACCTGAACAAGGTGCCAAAATTGTCCCTTATGTGAAGTGCCACTAGATTTATGGTTACTACTGCTGAGCAAGACCTCCATTTTACATATTAAAAAAAGTGTCTCCAGCTGTACCACCAAGCCCATTTCTTGCAGCACAGCTGTGTGCAAACACATCTCTTGGTGGTCCTGCCATTAAGCACTGACCAAACCCAGCTCGGTGTAGCCTGTGAGATCTGATGGGATCACTATACAAAACTAATGGAGTATAATAATATAAAAAAACCCTAAAAAATGTAAACACGCCTTGGAGAATTACTCATCTAACCCACTGAGCAGAGGTCTGAAAACACATCCCTGAATTTTCCGAACTGGAAATGTTACATAAAGACAAACTAGACAGCCAGCATCTAGGACATGGTACGTACTTCAAAAACAAGTCAGCTTAAGGACATACTTAAATTGTTTAACTATCAAGAAAACTATTTGGAAATGAAACATCGTGATACTCAGCACAACAGAGCACCAACACTTGGAGCTACCTGGAAATCCACATCAGGAGGGGTCTGCAAAGCCTAAGGACTGTATTGTACAGTGTGGTGTATCAGGATAGCACAGGCATCTAAAGGTGAAATTTGAACTTCTTAGACTCTCAAAATGCCTTGTTTTAAATGGAATCTTTAAGGATGTAGTACTTTGGCACCAGGCCTGTGGTATACCTCCCTTCTGGGAGCAGGACTGACAGCACAGAGCCTGCACACGTGCTCCCTCCCCACTTCCCAGCCCAGCTCCAAAAAGCTCCAGATCTCAGGCAGCTTGGGCAGCATCTCTCTGAGCAGAGCAGAGCAGCTGGGCTCCTTACGTCACCCACATGGCCCTCCAGAGAAGATGTGTCAGCCACACACAGGGCCAGTTCCCCTTGCCTGCTCCTAAATCCAAAGAGGCAAATCTGTCATATTCCAGTCAAAGCTGGATCTGGCTTCCACCCCAGTGTTATCAAGAGCATGACCCAGAGCCTTCTCTTTTCCCTGTTTCATAACCAGAGAACAGAGAGACATTTAACAAAATTGAAGGGCAGAAAATTCAAAACTGATTAAAAAATACTGTTTTCATACCACATGGAGTGTGAAATTCAGAATGCTGGCAGGGCTGGGCTTGCTTAGATTCAAAAGGGAATAGGGCATGTTTATGGATGACAAGTTCTCTGCTTTCAAACATTGCAATAAAGAGTTTGGAAGAGGATAGAAAGCTTGAAAACATCAATGACTTCATGACTATGATACTAGGAGAAAAACCTGTATCTGCAGGAAGAAGAAGGTTATGCCACATCTGTCACAGAGGAGCTGTTTGACTCAAAATTCATCTAAAAATTTAGAGGTGCCAGTGCTGACCGCTTTTGTCACGTTGGATTACAGGGACCACAAAATTAATAGAATTCCTATGTTCATGTGTTCTTATTTTTAGATCCCCAAGTCTGAGGGCTTTTGAATGAACTAAGGCTCACTGCTGGGCAACAGTTAACTATACATATCTATCAAAGATCCACTGAGTCTCTACTCCATGTCTCCTCTCCAGTCTCGGTCCCTCAGTTTTCTTGCATTACTGGTCATGATCCAGCAGTGCAGTGTACTCTGTTAGTGCTTGTGGATTGGAAGGGATGAAGCAAAGTATTTGCTGGTACTTTTATTCTCATAATAATTTCATTATACCTGCGGAAGTATATCTTATAAATCAATACTTACTGGGTCGCCTCCAGAAGCAAATGAGATGGACTGCATGTGATGGTTGGCAATAATCTGAAAAGCATGACAAAGTAGTTAAACATGCTCATGTGCCACACATTCAGAAAACAGCAGAGCCTGTATCTTCATAGAGCAAGCAATTAAGTTCATGACAACCCAATCCACTAATACGTGCACATATCATTTGGGAAGCAAGGAGATAAAAACAGGAATATTTTTGAGACTACCCATTCACGTTTAGTAACGTCTAGATCCCTGAGTAATCTTCATTAAAGGGTTTTCAGAATGAATTCAACCACCAACTTCTGACCTGGTCAGTATGAAGCTAAATGAGACTTTGAAAGGGGAATAACTGGAAACACTGGATGCATTTACAAAGTCTTGAGATATTAATTAATTTTAAAATTGCCAACAATTTTATTTAAATGCCTGGTATATATAAGGTATATTTAAGGTGGTGTTCTTACAAACAAGCCCCGCTGATACTCTGATCATATTCTCTCTCACTGCTAGCTCTAAACAGTTAGCTGGTAGAAATTTCACTAGCCAGATCAAACATCAACTTTTCTGGATTTCAGACACTACCTCATCTCTGGAGACAAACTGTTCTTTATTGTAAAATCAAGTGCAATAGATTATGCAGGTGTGAACATAATGAAATGTGGTGGTGGCACAAGAATAGCATAAATAGGATTTTCCATTCGCAAAGGTCTAGTAATGAAAGACCTAGAAAGAATTTCAAGACAGTGCCCTGCATGCCCATGTGTGCAGTGACTGGGCACATCAGTGCATTTGGAAGGAGATCCGTCCAGTCAGCTTTTGGTCCTGTTACAAACAGGAACAGGTTAAAAGGGCCATATTTTAGCTGCCACCCCCCAGTTTCACCCACTGTAGGGAAGTGCTTTGCTGCTGTACCTGAAAGGAAGGGAAACCTGGTGCCATAAACCCTTACCCTCCTAGCACAGAGGTCCAAGGGACAGGAGAGCTCTGCAGGTAAACCCCCAAGAGCTGTTTGATGCTCAGCATGGCATCAGCTCAGTGCAGTGATTCCTCAGAGCCACTGAGCCAAAACTACCTCCCTGATGTTCCCCTGCTCCAGCTTGGAGCGAAACCTGCTGCTGGCCCTGGGCGAGATTGTGCTGGGAGCTGAAGCCAACAGCTGATAGAAGAATTAGTGGGCAGGACAAAGCTCCTCATCACATCTGCCAGGAAGGGATCACTCCCCAGTTCCAGGACAGATCAAGGCTCTTGGGAACACATCTCGATGGAGCCCAGAGACTTTGTATAGTATAACTGATTATGCACATATATTACCCAGCTGTAAAACAGCTTTGAATAACACCAAAGTCAAGCTCTGACTCAGTATTTATACCTTTTTTTTTTTTTCTCTAGGACTTGTCAGAAACTCCAGTTGGGACTAGTGTCTTGTTTATTAGGCACTGCACAGGCAGAGACACACACAGAGAAACAGTCTGCCAAGTGCTTAAGAATCCCTCCCCATGGAAGACACCATCATAAACAAAAAGGGCATGTGCTGCATATCCAATTCCTCCAAAGTGCTCTCATTTTTAAATTCAGAGGCATCATGTAATTCAGATTTACAAGGCATGTACAAGAAGACTAAAGGGTGCTGCTTTCCCTTCAAAGCACCCAGCCTTTCCTTCAGAAGCCACAAAAGGAGGAGAATACAGTAGCATGGAGAAAAGGACACTGATTTATATGTATCCTACCTGCTGCGTGTCAACATTAATCAAAGTGAGGCTGCTTGTTGAAATGGTCAGCTTTATATTCATGCCAGAAAACTGAAGGTTACTTTTGCCAAGTACAGAAGACAGAAACTTCACTGGAGGCTTTGAACAAAGAAACAAAAGAAAGAGGCTGTCAGCTGAGTCTGTCAGGGGCAAAAACATATCAAAGTCAAGTAGATTTTACAATATCTTATTGAGAATTTCAATGGAGCAAGGCTTGATCAAATGCAAATAGCTCTTCTAACAAATATCAGCTTTGAATACAATACTTGTAGGCATGGTTTTTATGTCAATAATGGGAAAAAAGTTTTAAAGCAAAATCCCAGTGAGCTAAATGTTATAGCTGGCTCAGTAATTCAGAATGTGTAATTCTCCTGCTGAACTCTGCTTTGTTTCCTGAGGATGAAGCATTTCTATGTAAATCAAGAAATTCTCTCATGTATTCATTTTTCAGGACCAAGTTCATTCCTCCCAAGCCCCACAGTTACAGAAGGGAATCAGTAAATTCCACTGGACATGATCCAACAGCAGCCACCGACACTGCCCCTCACTGCATCCCAGTTATTTAATAAGTGATCAGCCCATTAAACACTGCCATTTTAGTTGTGTTTGATTTTTATATATATACAAATAACAATCAGGTAATCCTCTGGTGAATGAGCTCCCTTTTACAATCAAAAAAAAAAAAAACCCTCCAACATTTTACCAGCCAGAACCTAAAACTTGTAAAGCACCAAGCACTGCAAAGGCTGGTAGGAGAAAAACTATGGGCAAAGTATTAATCCTGAAGAAAATAAGGTAGGGCAAACCAAGTGGGCTAACACCCTGCTACAAGCACTTCCGTGTTACACCGAGTTCAGATGGATTAATGTGGACTAACTCCAGCATGGACTAAAGTCTGTTAGGGAACCGTGCATCCAGCTTATCAAAAGCAGATATAGAAAATTAATTATTCAGC
The DNA here is from genome assembly GCF_031877795.1 of Strix aluco. Classification (NCBI taxonomy): domain Eukaryota; kingdom Metazoa; phylum Chordata; class Aves; order Strigiformes; family Strigidae; genus Strix; species Strix aluco. Next base: position 23,042,303 of record NC_133942.1, on the reverse strand, counting down.
TAAACCAGTATTTACCTTCCGCTTTTTTATAGCTCCATTTGTACCTGATACAGCTTCACACAGTCGGCTTATTGCTTCCCTGCAAATAGAAAAGTACAGCACAAACTGTTGGATCATTTCACATGCATCATCTGTAACAGGGCCAGCAACTCTGCAATTTATTGTTATCATCCCACTTATAAACACTTAAATGTTCTGGAAGATCTTTCACAGTTGTTTTTCTTTCTTCTTTCCTCCATCTATTAAAAAAACCCCACGACTTATTTAACAAAATACAGTGATTCAGCAGCCTGGTTTGGGTCAATTCTTCTTCTTCATAAAACACATCAGTTTTACCTAATGAAAATTTGTTTTTAAAGAAACCCATCAACTAACTACAAGAAACTCAAACAACTTAATGCCTTCAAATCCTTTTTCTCAGTATGGTTGATAGGTCTCTTGCTTGGCAGGGAAGATCCCGTCCCTGCCTTAATCCATCTTATTTAGAGCAGCAGGGGTGTGATGAGGGAGCCCAGCCAAGTGCCCTGATTGCCCTTCTGGTGTTTGGGGTTTCTCTTTTTTTTTTTTTTAATTTAAAAAAAAAAAAAAAAAGGTGTAGAAAAAAAAAGGAGGTGTAATTAGCTTTTCCAGTTCTTTTTCAAACCTGAGGTCTCAGTTTCTATCTTTCCATCTCTGACAGGTATTTCCCAAACTAGAAGTCCTTTCCAGCCACTGACTATTCTCCACAGGCACCTCTCAGTTAGGGAACCAGAAGGGTAAGGCATGAAACACTCACAGTGCTTAATGGTCTATATCAAAGACAGCTAAATCACACACAATATAAGAGTGGCATGCTGCGCCTATTTTCCAGACTTGAACAAAGAAAATTCTGATATATGCTCAGGCAGGTGACTGGTTTGGACATACAGTGGAGCACTTAACTGCCCTGATCAAGGTTAGCACAGCAGCTGGAAAAAAACTTTTGCTGGCAGTCACAAGCTTTCCCTGACTGTTACTTACTGTTTTGAAGTCAACAGGAAAATGGTGACTTACTGGGCTGGGATGTGCTTAGCAAGTTTCCTTAACCTTGCCTGGACATCCCGGTTTGAGCCACAGCCCCACGTCTCCAGCTGCCCTGGCCCTCTGCCACGGGGCCGCCGGGGCGAGCTGCATGCCGTCCCCCGGTCACCCTCCCGGGCTTCGGTTCCCATATCGGGTGGTTTCATATTGAGGTTGTCGCCTCAGCCTTTCTCTCACTGCTGAATTCAGACTTGGGCTTTCAAGGGTTGGGATTTTATTCTGTTCTTAAGGGCAAGGGAATTAGTTTGTTTAATTATTTGTTTATATTACTGGATTATTATCCAAAGAGCTAATTAGGAAACGAGCTAGTTAGGAAAGTTTGTCTCTCTTCAGATCCTGGCGCGTATGTGGGAGGAACATACCACTGGGCTTCATTCCCTGAGAAAGTTTTGGTTCAGAAGGGCTGAAAAATATCAGGAGACCACAAAACAGTGAGAGACTCCAGCCAGGTAAGTCCCACGAAGCGGAGGTGCCCCAGTGAGGAGTGTGGTCCCCCCAGGACCCTGCGTCATGCCCGGGGAGCAGCTCAGGCTGTGAGTAAAGGCAGCACAGTGGCAGTGAACCACAGCACTGCTGCTGCCCCTGCTCAGTGCCCCACGGACCTCTGTGTGCTTAAAGCACTGAAGATCAGTGAAACGACCTCAAGTCTTCCTGTAAGAGAACATCCTGAGAAATTTAACCTGGAGACTGTCAAATGAATGCAGACCTCACCCATGGCAAAATAATAAAAATGTAATCAATATGTCCTGAGTGAAAACAGTGGGGAAGAAGAGGAGACTCATTGTGGGCTACACAAGACAGGTCAGAAACACAGCCTTTTAAACATTGCCTTTTTTTAGTGTTTTAAAGCAAACCGCTTCCCCCTACACAGCTGAAAATACACTTTTGAAGCAAATTCCTGATATCCTTCTTTGTTACCTCCTGTTTTATTTAGCTGTTACCAGTAGAAAGGCCAAAACTAAAAAAAAAATAAATGGGAAAGGCATCCTGCAGGATGATCTTGCAGATTCCAATAATCAGCTTGGAAAATGAGAGCTCATCTTCTCATTCAATATTAAAGGAAATTAAAATCAGAGCCAAGACATTAAGGCTACTTGGAGCCTTCAAGTCTAGCTCTACCTAGAAAGAAAACCAGATACAGAACAAATTGGAAAAACAGGGAAGTCATCTATTTTGGTGACAAATGAGTTCTCGCACACTTCAGGCAGCCCATGTGGAATAGGAGTTGTAGGCAAAGTTGCCAGCAACAGACCCTGTTCTTGTACAAGCCAGCGTGGTGACTGCCCACTTCACCACACTCTGAAGCATTTGTCCAGCAAACAGGAACCAAAAAGTAGGCAAATTGTTTCTACTTAATAGTTTCTATTACCTCTCTTTGGTACGGGAATTCATCTTCTCAAAGCCATTTCTTGCTGCATACCTCTGGGTGGTTTTCCAGGTGATCTAACAAACGTTCTCAAATATTATTTTAATGGTGTGAAAGGCAGCAGTTTGGTAACACCTTGCTGCTACAACTGAACGCTTCTAACCTTCAGTCATTTCCATGGGTCAGGCGGAGCTGAACTAGAAACTGCATCGTACATTAGGAAGAAAAGAAACTCTGGATACGTCCATGATAAACTGAAATAGGATTTACTGTATCCGTGCTTTCTTCTTGGAAATCTGCTATTAACTCATTCTTACAGCCGTTCATTTTCAAACAGTTGCCTGGGCAAGTCTCAGCTTTTAGATCTGCCGGATGGCATATACCTGTGCGTAGCTCGCATAGTTAATTGCCTTGTTCCTGGATGAATGTGGAACCTTATGGGTTCTGGCATTTGCTTGTCTGTTTGGTATCTTCCAAATCTGAGGCAACAGCAGAAAATGTGACCTTGTTATTCCAGTCATGTTGCTGGTTTTTCTCCTTGTCATTCATCCCAAAGCAAAACATTTCAGGGTTTTTTTTGGTTTTCTTTTAAATCACCCTGAATGAGATAACTTCACTTGTGTACTCTGCGGCAGCTCTTCTCAACTCTGGGAGTCACAGAGTGAAATTGGGAGAGTTGTGAGGAATTTAAATTGTCCTTGTAGTTTAAGGCAAAGAAAATCTTGCTCCTTGACTCCTCAGGCATCTTCTGCCATTTGAAGTGGAGTCACTGTCTGTCGGCTCTGCAGTGCCCACACGATTACATAAACTGGTCATTGTTTCATTGACACAGTTTTCACTTTCTGTAGTGAATGGAAGAGATTTGGGTCAGCTCTTTTCACCATCCTGAAAAATATTACTCTGAAGCACTTTGGTCCCCTGGGCTGTCACCAGAAGCAGACCTACCGCAGAGGCAGACGTCCTGCTCCTGGCCCCAGCAGATGCCCATCCATTGCAGGGGGAGTTTCCCAGGAGTTATTCTGCTGGGCACCAGTTCAATGAGGATCAAGGCTGGCTCAGTTCCCTGGGGGCATCTCTGTGGGACCCAGGAGGTGGGATGGGGAAGCAGGACCATCTGTCTGCAACTCAGACACAGAGGCTCCTAAGCACACAGCTGTAAGAAGCTCCCCACCTCCTGGGCTGAGATGCACTGAACCGGGACAGTGCCACAGCCCCCACGCAGCTGAGTGCTACAGGAGCCAGTGCCACAGGAAATTTTTGCCTTCTCCAAAAAAAATCTGGTGCAGCCTCCCAGCCCACTGCTCCCTCTGCCCACTGGGTTAGCAGCCAGGTGGCCAGCTGGGCTGTGGCCACTGGGCAAGGCCCCTGTAGGACAGGAGGGAGTGACAAGGACAGCCCCATTTTTGGCATCCATAAGCCTTTATATCAGCTCAGCTGTATAGTCTACAGGTTTTCTCTGGGTCTGCACCTCTGGAGTGAAACCCGCAGCAGATGCTCCTCCCAGAGCATGCACATGCGAGAGCGCGGCACTGGCAGTAACAGTGAGGCGCTTTGTTTATTGTTCCTCCAAATTAGAGTAAAAGATGAGAGATGGGCTGATGTAAGCAAGTAAGCATGCTGTTGAAGATTTGCTTTTAAGCATCTAAGCCTCTGCCTACACTATCTAACAGAAAGGGATTGTGTGGCTCAACAAAGTTGAAATTAATCTTCCAAACAAAGTCAGCCTTCTTCCACCAACCCTCCCCAGCAGCACATTTCAGATGCCCTTCGCCCTTCATTGCCTGACCATTTTCAAGTTTACAAGTTAATGCCCCGATCTGAGATACAGAATCCCTCTTCCCATAAATGCCCAAATACAATAACTAATAATAAACTTGCTTTAGCAGAAGTGGAAGACATGTAAGAGGAAAAGAGCTGTAGGGCTGGATAAGGGAAGTGCACATCAGAGTTCATCAAAGGCAGGACCTGCCACAGCACAAAGGCAACAGCCTGAACACATCTTGTACCAAGAACAGCAAGCACAGCATGTTTATGGGTTACCATTCAAAAAAATACAAAGCCTCTCAAGCAGAGGAACCTGTTACACTTGTTATTTCTTGGTGTTACTCTTGTCATCTACATGGTGTTTGGGATCACAAATTTCTGCAAAATGGAGAGATGTCCTAAGAGCATGTGAGTTGGGTCACAGGCAGGCAATAGCACAGAGCTGGAAAAGAAAAATGCTGTGGCAAAATCTCCTCTGCCAACCTTCTCACCGCACAGCCACCGAGAGCCAAGGGTAAAGAGCACCTCAGTGCCTGGCCCTTCCCTTGCCACGCTGTGGTCATTTGGCCTGATGGCCATACGGCATCTCTGCACCCCATGGTCATGCATAGCACTGGAGAGGCCACTTTCTGCCTTCCCCGACCCTGTGCCTGGTAAGCAACTGAAAATGCAAGTCCATCAAGAAATGAGAAAATAAATCCTCCACGCTCATCTCTTTTGAGTCCTCAGGGCACTTTGGCAAACATGAGTTTGTTGGTCTTTCTAACATTCATAGGTAAATAATTTATTTAATTTTAGAGATCAAGAGACTAAGAATGCAAATACACATAAAACAAGGCAGGGAGCAGACATAATTGGAGACCTTTTCTACATCACTTCAGAACAGAAGATGCCTCTTTGTTTAGTGAAATGCCATTGGAGTAAAAATATTTTTTACCCCCAGTACAAGTAACAGTGATGATTAAAATGGGATCATTTCCAATAACTCCCTGGTTGGTGCATTGTGCATGCTGTCTATAAAATTACTCCCCTGGGAGAACAATAGGGGAATAATCAATGCTATCTTCACTCCAGTCAGCTTGTAATCGATCTTTGAAGTTTGCATGCATGAGCTCAGCACTTCAGCATTCAGTTTGCAAACAGTTTAAGTTTTGAATTTCTCATGCACAAAAGAGCCCATTAAGGTCAGCAATGGCATTTTTTTTAGGAGATGGAAATATTTCCATTGTTAAGTTTTCACATATCTCTGGTTAACAAAACCTTACTACTTGGGCCAAATTTAAGTTGGCAAGCTCTTGTCACATAGTAATTCATATTCATTATTTTCCAGACAAACCATCCAAAGTTCTATTTGATAAGTGCAGCAGCATACACACTCCACGTCTAACAAACGGGAGATAACCTCGCTCTTTGGCCAAGGCTGTTGAAGAATACAGTGGCTTGGTCTGAATGCACCGGGCTGATTGCTTTGGGATAAGCGTACTACATGGCTCTTTTTGATCAGTAAATGACTAGGCTGAGGGAAGTATATTTGTATCTCAGGCACTTCTTCATATACACATGCAGGAACTGGGTGAGTGCGTGCTTATGCTGATTGTAAATGTCAACAACCGCTGATTTTGAATATAAAACAAATCGGGCAGCTTTCGAGTGTGTTATATAGGCATTTAAGGACTCAAGTTTTTCAGTTGCTTCCTTTTAGCTGGTAAGTCTGGGAGCCAATAGGTAGAAATGTAACACTCATCTCTTCATGCTTCTTTCCTTTCTCCAGGATTTCTTTGATACAAACACTTGAGGAAGCAAAAGAGCATCTGTAAATCATCCACCAGCAGGAAGAAAGAGATGGGCAGGCACAGGAAACCTCAACCACATTCCTGGCATCCTCAGCAAGAACCATGCTAGAAAAATAGCTGAGGGAAGGAAGGAACACGTCTAAGGCCAGGCCAAAATACTCTGCACCTACCCAGCCCTCCACAAAGCCTTTGGAAGTGCCAGGATGCTGGGTGGGTGCTGGGGCTGCCCAGCAGAGCGCTAGTCCTGGCTGCTGGACCATGAGTATATCCCAGCAGCATGCAGTGCTCTGAGCTGGAAAGAGGGTGCTTATTTTGAAAACTCCAACACTCCTGCACTGACAGACTTACAAGAGAAAACGTAAAAATAAACTGGGCTTTTCTATTCCTGACAGGACATTTCAACAACCCCACAGGTGCATGTATCAATAATCTACACCCAGTGATTGGCAGCAATCTGCCACAGAAGTTGCAAACTTCTCAACAGACAACAAAATATTTCACGTTTAAACCACATTCAGTTGTATCTGAGAGCAAAATATTCATCTTTTTCTGATTTGCAGCCTGGAAACTTACGTCTGCAGTACAGTTGGAAATGGCTGTATTTCAACATGTTTTCCTTGTGACACCACTTCCAGCTGAGCCTGGCCTTGGTGCAGATGGGGTCAAGCAAAGTCATATGTCTGATAAAAATTCATTAGATGACCATGCTGGATTGAGGAGCCGATGGCACTTTCTGCATCAGGTGTGAAGCAGCACGGCAGAGAGGCCCGCGAGCATCCAGGCTCGCCACCTCGGCCACCCACAGCCACAGTAGCACCAGCCGGTGCACCCTGTGTCTTGGGTGAGCTGGGCAGGCAGCGCTGAGCTGAGCTGAGCTGAGCTGAGCCTGCGAGCATGGCCTGGCTGCTGCTGGTACCCAACTAGCTGGGGATGTCTGTACCGTGCTGCGACTGCAGGGGGAGGCTCTCTGCATCCAGAACAAGAACTGGGAGAGAAATAAGGTCTGTGGCTGAAACAATTCATTTTCCAATGCAAATAGCCTATTGTAATGATCAAATAATTCAAATCATCGCTTGGGAAAAAACAAAACAAAACATGCAAACTCCTATTCAAAATTGTCTCAGAGCTTGGCACGCATCCTTGGCTTTATACAGAAATTAGCACTCAGGCTTTTCATTCTTGGGTTGAATTTCAGTTTGATACCACCTACCTGGTGACTTGCGTTCGCGTGCCAAAGTCCAGGGACCTCATTGACTGCAGCACTTCAATACAGCCCATGTACTAGGGAAAACAGAGAGACAGAGAGAAAGGAGGACTTTGTTAATATCTAGCACGCAGGTAAAAGGAGGATCACAGAAGGAAGCAAATGTGATTTCAGTTCACTAAGTATATGCAGAACCACAGTCTAAATGGAAAATCAAATCAGCCATCCTAAAGCTGCTTCCTAAATAGATCTCGTTTTACTGAAAAGTGTAGAGATGAGCAATAAAGATACCAGTGGCTTCAACAACATAGCACAAAAAAAAAGGTAAAGCACTCCGGGGACACAAAATCCAATCATTCCTTTTTTCCAGTTCTGCTTATTCTCACTGATGAGCTTGTGGCACTGAGCTGGGAGGAATACATAAGTGCTGGAGGGAAAATCCCCGGGAGCAGAGTGGCTCTGGAAGCCCCACGGGACAAATGCACTCAGAGCCCCCATGCAGAAGAGCTCAATGTCCCTTCAGAGCAGCGGGAGGCATTACTAGGCATGAGGAAAACCACTGGCTCCATGCTGCTGCACATCTGATGACAAATAACCTCTGCAGAAGATGAAGGAGGTAGAGTTGCAATTCCAGCTCATAGCAAAAGCTCTTAAGAGCCTGCACTATAAACTGACCTGCTTTAAATTAGAGGCTGACTCCTACACTTCTGTTGTATGGGGCAGAGCTGGGGGCTTTTTCTATACTCGTTTGGGATTTGCATAGGACTAATTTTCAGAAACATCAAGAATGTGATGGCATGTCAGCCCATAGACTCCTTTGATGTTATGTACAAACCTATGGAACATTTTCATCTCAATGAAGTGTGTTAGGCTAAGTCTATCCACTGAGTTTACCTCTCCAAAATATGTCTTACTAATTCCTTCAGCATTTCTGTAGATACCCATCTCTTTGCTGTTGAAGTGCTTTAACATCTCCCTTTCACAAGGCTGGCATAGGTCTGGGTCTCTCAGTTTGCATCCTCTCTTTCACAATGAATTCTTCCAGAGGGAGAAGGGCTTTGGAGAGCATCCTGCAGTGCTCACACAGTGCCCGCGGGCTGCAGCGACAGCCTGCCTGCGCAGACCTCTCCTGCAGGTAGTCAAAGCCTCTGGGATACAGCAGACAACCCGGAAATCACAGGCAGGAACATGCATGCTCTGTCCTCTTGCTCTGAATGGACGGAGGAAGCACGCTCTGTCCAGGGAAAGGTACCGTATTTACCTCCTCTGCCTCACTTTGCTGTGAATCAATTTTTCTGCTGGGCCATTCAGAGGGGGTTGGATTTAGGTATCTGTTTCAGCTTTGGAGACTTTCCTGAAATGAATGCGTGTGTTAAAAAGAGAACGTTATGTGTGCAGTCAAGCAGGGATTCCACAACAATTGTATTATCCCTATTTTGGTTTCTTTCCAGATAGCAATGTAACCCTTGGGAGAACTCCAGAATTAGGTCAGAGACCTGGAAGGACATCAATAAGAATCTGAAGGGTTAGCAGAACTGCTTCCCTAATGAACATTTAATGACTTTGTAAAGGACTCTGAGAGCTGTCTTACTTGTTAAAGATATTCCTGCTTAACGGGAACAAAGCGAATGAGGAAAATATGTCTAGAGCCTCAGCCTGTAGCACAGCAGTGACCTCTGATCCTACAGTATAAGGTCAAGCATCCTGTGCACTGGTTGGCCGCTCCTCTATCCTTGAAAAAAACAGATTTAGAGGAGTAGGTGAGTCATATGCTGATAAGTGAGTCCCCATTGCATCCTGAACAGATGCGTGGGAAGCTACTCTAAGCAAAGATGAAAAAATCAATATTAGGTTTTTGCATAAGTGACCCTGAGTGAAGCTGAACTTATCAATGATTCACAAAAGACATTTTTTTTTTTTCTTTAAAAGCCTGAGTAGGGAAGTGCATTAACATGGCACCTCACTGCATCTCTCATTTATTTTAGTTGCCATTGGTTATCTAAACCAGCACAGTTAGTAATGGCTGAACCTTCACATCTCAGTAGGAGGGTACAGAGAACCAGCAGAGCCCTGGGCAGGGGGACGCCTGGGGACTGGGACAGAGGAAGTTGGGGTCACAGAGATGGGGAGAAGCCCATGGAGCACATAAAAGGACAATGGGATACCAGAAGCCTATTCAAGAAAACAAAAGACACTCTCTGAGGAAGAAAGAATAATTAACAAATAAACAAGGAAAAAATTAACCCCTCCACAGCTGAGTCCAACAAGCAGTACAACTGGTATGTGAGAGAAAGGGAAAGGCAGGATACAAGGGCAACGCCTGTCTCAGACTTCTGTGTGCCCGGACTCCAGTTCAGGTGGTGCCCCTACTCCCCGTCCTGTACACCCCAAACAGCAGCTCCCACAAAATGCTAGTGGGCTCATCTGGGGATGCAAGGTTGAGGCCAGCTCCTGCTTTCCTGCAGTAGAGAGAGTTAAGCTAAAGCATCAGCAGGGCAGCATCCAGGGGTGCCTTCCGCAGCAGCACACAGCCCTTACCCCAGCCCAAGCTACCTGCCAAGAGTTTTTGTAACGTGGTGACAGCAATATCGAGGGTTCAAATGTGGTGTCCAAGGAAAGGCGTTCATCTTCTGAAGGCCCACAAAGAGGAGCACACCTCAGCTTCACTGAGCTGCTAGGGGAAGCTGGACACAGGCACAACGGTGCTGTAACCAGCCTGGGACAACAAGCACAGATACAACTGCAGAATACAGCTACCTACAGCAAAATAAAATGCCAACACTGAAACAAGCCGAGCACTAAAGACTTGACATCACCAGTGAAAGTGGATGTTGAACCCGCTGATCTGTCAGCAGCAGGATGGAGAGCTCTTGCCAGGTTGAGCAACAGCTCTCGGAAGGGAAAGAACAGACTCACTAGTCCCTGCTGGAAAGGGAACGGCTCCTCTAACGGCGACGTGCGCAAAGCTGTCCTCTGCCTCCCTGCGAAGGGCTGGGGAGAGCAGCGGCACCAGGGGCTGCTTCATCTCTTGAATCTGGAGGGTAATCTGGCTGCTGCTTCCCCACACGGCTGGGATAGCATCTTTCCACATCTATTTACAAGAGATGATGGAGAGTGACTGCAAACAGGATGAGGGACTGTGTGGGAGGAGATGTGAAGGCACTAGGCAGGCACTAGCCTGAATAAGCTTTTCAGGCACCCTCTAATCCAGACCCACGTCTCATTTCACTCCTTGCCATAACGCAGTCAGTGGCTCCAGCTCCAGCTTGAATGACAGCCAGTGATTCACCCACAGGAATGATACAGGGAGCAGCACACGGAGCTCCTAATTAAACAAATACAGCTGCAGCCTTGCAATTTACCTATTAGTTAAAAGGCATTAATTCATGCATAATGCAAAGAGCAGCTCCTACAGACCCCACAGCCAACTAACAAAAAATCCAAGCGACAGGATTTGCTCGCAGAGGCAGTCAGGTAACATGCTGCTGCAAAACAGTCTCTGCCCAAACATATGTTGAGACTACGTTCAAATACCCTAAAAATAAAACACAGCCTCCTGAGCAGAAACTGGCCACAAGCAGCAGTACTGTGTGTGCACATGAGCATGGGATCTGAATCCCATGCAAGCATTTATTTTCCCAGCACTGCTTTAATAAGGCACTTTTAAAGTGAGGGAAAAACCACTTCTGAGCTTCCCATCATCCTCTTTCCTTGCAGGCAAGGGCTGCCTGGGGTGGGTGCTGCCCCGCGGAGGGGACACGACTCTCTGCCATGCAGGGCAGGCAGCTGCAGAGCAGCAGGAGAGTTTCACTTTGATTTGCTTGAATAATTCATCTCTAGCTTTCGATGGATCCAGTGGGAAGAGTGGGCAGAAGCGAGCAGCAGCCACCAGCACACGGCAGGATGATGGCACTGGAGTTATAAGGAGGCAGGCCTCTGCTTTTTACACCAAGGAAAAATGACTTTTGCCTGTAACAACCACAGTGCTGCCCTCCCTGTGGCTGGCTGACGGGCTCAGGGACATGCTCTCACATGTTGCAACACCTGATGTGAGATCCCCCAGCTTTTTTGCCCTGGCAGGAAGGTGAAGCACTGGCCTCCCTCCAGAGACAATGCCAGGAGGCAGCCAGGGGTGCAGGCAAGGAGCAATGCACAGATCACTGTAGTTCTTGTGGGGAAGTTTTCTCAGCCCTTCTTTAGACGCTGCCTGTGGTGGCTTTGAAGTTGAAAAGCCACTGTGTCCACTGGAAATCAGAGACCCCCACAGCGACCCTGGCAGCAGCACTGCGTTCCTGTCAGCTCACAGGTTGCACCACGCTGCCGACCAGCCAGTCCGCAGGCACCAGCAGTCAGCGGGCTGGGGTCATCGCTACGTAACACCCTTAGCAGCCACCAGCCAGGCTGCTAATGAAGAACTTTGGCCCAGGTTTGCACCTTGCAGGAGATTCAAACAGCTCATTGCCCAGCCTGAACCACACTGGCTTCCTCCCCCAACCCCTTCCAAAGCCAAAAGTGATGCCTCTCTCATGTCCCCCCCTAAGGGGAGCGGAGAGGCAAAGGCAGCCCAGGGCAGCAGCTGTGCACAACTGCAGGCGTGGGTACCCCCAGGGCACCTGTGAGAGAGTACAAAACCCAGGTAGAATGGGCTGGAAAAGAGACTGGACATCTTCAAGGAAGAAAAAGGCACATTAAAGACCATTAAGCACATAAAAATCCCCACTAGTGGTTTGTCAGTGCTAGCATAACTCTCCTCATGTGCTTGCCCTGCTCACATCTTCCTCCCTGTAGCAGCGGTGGTGCAGACAGACAGGCTGGGCCTTGGCCTGTCCTGCTCCTCCTGCCCACCAGCGTGGCCTCTTCCCTAAGGGGCCACGAGCTGTGGCTTTTTGTCATGAAGAACAGCTTTTGATAAATGGAAATCTTCCTGCAAAAGTCTGACCATCTCATTCACAGGTTTTCAATTTTTAAATACATTTTGAGAAAAACCCAGGGAAAAGTTCGTAAATATACAGACACACACACATATTTTCGTTCTCTTTTTAGTTTTTTGCTGAAAAACCACTTTCTGCAGCATGATACCCAGACCAGGGCTCCAAGGGAATTGGTTCAAAACTGCTCCGGCCCTGTGCTCCTGGCTGTGATAAAGCAAACGGCCTAGAAATGAGTGGGTTTCTGTTAAGAAGCAATTACCCAGAGAAGTGCATGGGCCTTGGAGACGGTGCTGGGTGCGAGAGGCGCAGCCCCGTGGGACCGGGCGTGCACAGGTGGGTGCTGCGGGGCTGCCACGGGCCCCGTCCCCCTCAGCCCGCAGAGCAAGCGCCGCCCCAGCACCCTACAGCCCTGAGCCCCCGGCTCATGATTCACAGCTGCGGCTCCGAAGCCATGAATCACCAGAGCCCATCTCCTTCCTGCGAGAGCCCTGGCTGCACACACGCCTGTAGTTAGTTATTTACAACAGGCGATGCAGAGCAGCTCTCCGGCTGCAGTGTCAGGGTGCCACGTGCCAGGGAAGCGGCTGCAGCTGAAACACCACAATTTTTCCCTGTCCTGAGCACAGGAGAGGCACTGGTGGCTCCTTGGGACCAGGAAAGGGCTGCCCTGAACGCCCGCTCCTCACGTAGAGGCGGGGAGCAGCTCCCGGTTGACCTGTTGCACCCTCCATGGACAACAGCAGGAGTGCGTAGGGGACAGGTGCCCACGTGAACTCTCTCAGGGCATACTCCTCATTGTTCTGAACTCTTACGTTAGAAGTAGTCAGGCTCCTTTTACTCTAGAGACAAGCAACTGATTTTATATCTATATGATGGCATCTATCCATATATATATGCCATCAAACTGCTAGCACAGGATCAACCTGTATATTGGTAAAACTCCTTTAAGACAAAGGATGCTGCAAACAACCTGTACCATATTATTTCGGTAGAATACCATTATACTTTAAAATATCTGGAAATGGCATTCCCTTTCCGTATTTTAGTTAAATAGCACGTTTCAAACCAATATGAACATCATCTCCCAAAGATTCATGCATTACTGACTTAAGCTCAGCCACAGAGCCTTACTCCACGTTAGGTCCAGTGGCACCATCCCGCTGATTCTCAGTGGTCTCATAGGGGCCACTGGTGCAGGGCAGTGCTGAGAGCTGGCTCTTATCCTCCTGCTCAGGAGCAACCACGTCCCCGGCTCTCCCTAATGAGCAAGAACAAGGACAAGTGCCTCTTGGAATATCCCTCAGGCTCGTCACAGCCATAACAAACACCAGTGGGAGACTCAAGTCCCATGGCCACTATGGGCACCATTTAGAGACAATCTCAGCTCCAGATGGGCGGCATTGTGAGAAGGCGTGTAACGGGTAGAACGTGAACAAGGCCAAGGTAAATATCCATCTCGTAAAACCTGCAGCAAACTGTGTACAAAGTATGTTTTGAAAGATAACACCATGGGAATCAGAGCTGTCAGGGATTCTATTAAATACTAATATTTGGACTCTTTGTTATTCACACGAGCATCTTGGGGGAACAGGTGCTGTTACAGGTCTCAGCTTCGTCACTGGAGCCCAGGTGGCACACGGCCGTGACACAGGTGCCCAGTGATCACCAGTCACGCACAGCCACAGCTGCCTTCCAGGGACACGCAATGAGCTCAGCATCACCTCTTCTTAAACCAAGCCTAGAAAGACAATTTCTGCCTCACGCCAGTCTGTAGGGGACAGCTTCTGCCCTAAGGCATTTCATTACTTCACCATATTATTGCCTTTCTAAAATAACTGTAGATCCTCTCCATGTAAGTGACAAATCCTCTTCAAAATCCGATTAAGCTTTCAAGGCCAAAGATCTCCAGCAGCAGCAATTCCTGTAACGTAGACCTGACCCTCCTCCTAAAATGGTCTCTGGGAAGATCCCAATGATCCCATACCCAACAGGGCACGAGAAGCTGCATAGGGACAGTGGGTGTCTCCAAACGCCACAGGAGGGAGGCTGAAGTCCGGGGCAAGGGGGTAGGGATTGGGATAAAGGTTGGGAGCAGCTCCCAAGGCTGCTTGGCCCCTCAGCCTCTCGGCCCCACTTTGCCTCCAGGCGAGACCATCCCTCTGTACCGCACTCCTGCAGCCCTGCGCCCCTGGCTGCTTCCCAGCCCATCTGAGGCTCCATCGCCAGCTCCCAGAGAAGCCTCCTGCTCCCTGGGGAAATGAGCAACTTGCCTGTGCTGTGATGCTGAAGCTCCAGGCTGTTTATTTACCAACCTGCTTGTTACTAAAGGGGCTGGTTGAAAAAAACACCAAGAGTTTGGCCAGGACACATCAGCAAAGCTCTCGCGGCTCTCCTGGGGCTGGCTCCTGCAGGCCCACAGCCATGGCAGCAACAGTAGTGGGAAGATGCAGCAAAGAGGCAGGGAAACAACATTTCCCTCTTGTGTTGGGAGGCTCCTGCCAGTGACCTCCCTTCAGAGACATTCCCCATTAAATGGGGTGACTTCCAGAAAGACCAGCAGAAAACCATGCTGGAAATACAACCTGGAGAGCAGCAGGAAGGGACAAGCCCTTCCCCACTTCACATGACCTTCCTGTCAAGTCTGTCTCATTTTTTGCTTGCTCTTCTGTCTTTCTTGCTCATGTACTTCCTGGCAGGTGACACCTCAATGCCTCTGCTCTTGGCCCCGGGCCAAAACAGAAATCTGGGAAATTCCCCCTGTGCTTCATCATCTCCTCCCCATGTCAGAAACTGAATTCTTTAAGTGTGCCTCTGGCATTAGCATTTCAGTATTTGAATCTCTATAGGTACCTCAAAGCCTTAACCACAAGCAACACTGCATTGGGCACTGCTCAAACCACAGCACACCAGGCAGTTCCTGCATGGTGGGGGCACTGGGCATCACACCATCCGCCAGCGCAGCCCTTTGCAGGCTGGCAGAAAGCTGGAGCTGGCCACCTGGAGCTGCGGTGGCCCTTGTACTGTCGCTGTAAGTCACAGTCTCATTCATCTATTTCAGCAGCTTGCTGGTGTCAAAACCTCAAGTGTTCACGTTAGTACTAGAATTTAAAGAAAAGCAAACATAAAAGGACACATATCAGCACGATTAAATAGTGCATCCCCTCCCTCCACCTGCTGCACCTCAGGTGAATGTCCTGGGGCCTCCTGCAGCTCCACTCACAGCAGCTGGTGCCGTGCTGGGACATCCTCACCTTTCAGTCAACATCCCATCAAACCAGCTGTGCTACCGCTGCCGGACAGCAGGCAGGCATCTCATTCCTGCCTGGTGAAAGGTGAACACAGCTACCTCCCCATGTTGCTCTTCTCCCCTCTTACTTGCCTGCCCTCCTGCTGCATTTGGAAAGCAACTTGGCCTTGCACCTCTTTAGACCTTTCTGCTTGCAAAACGTCATAGGGGTGGACACAAATTTTGCATGGTTTATGGTTTTTTTACTCTTTCTGGCACGTTTTGATACTTCCTGTACACCAAACTGAGAGCTTACACACACACACATACACACACACACACTCTCTCTTAGCACCCTGCCTGCAGCCACCAGAAGGAATAGATGCTGGTTAATAATCCCTTGTACAGACTGCTCCTGTGGTCCTCCTTGCGTGTCAGGGACAGGCACGAGGGCTGTGAGAGCTACAGGAGCCCTTGGGTCAGGCCAGCCATTACAAGAGTATTTGTGAAGCAGGTTTAGATAGCTCTCTCTGCCATTTCCCCATGGTCTGCACTGGCTGCCTCCAGGCAAGCAGCAGGCAGTGTTTGCCCAGGAGTGCTTTTGACAGAAGAAGCAAAGCACTAAAATGTGCAGGGTCAGAGGTTCAGAGCATAGAGAAAGAAGCAATGGCCAGCAAACAGTGAGGTCCAGCCACAAAAATTTAAAGTCCAGAGAGGAAAATAAAATTAAAAAGCTCCCAGGTGTGGCAGGGGTAGAGGGAGCAAAAGCACAGAGCCCAGGAGCCATGGTCTCCTCTCGGCCATTGACTGTTAATTAGAAGATGATACACACCAACCCCAGTCCACAACACGAAAAATACCCAGAAAGGCTATTTCAGGGTGTCTTCCAAAGAAGTACATCACCATTACCAAGAAAACCAGACACAGCCCTATAGCATCAAAGGAGGATGGCTTTTGCATCCTCCCAGAGCAGGAGGCACGGGGGAGAGGCAGCAGCGGCCCCAGCACCTCTCCCACACCCTCCATGACAAATACGTTAGCAGCGTGGGCCAGCGTGCACCTAGTGCCTGGGAGCTGCTCTGCAAGGATGGGAAGCCTTTTCCGTGGGCCTCCTCCACCCTCCAACATGCATTTCTGGCCAGAGCAACCCCTGTTTCAATTGCAACTCAGCTGCACTCCTCAGAGAGTCTAAAGATAGTCTTTTGAAAACGGATGTTGTGTCACCTCTGGGAACGGCTGTGGTCCTTTTAACTCCCTCAGTTAGACACCACATCCCTGTGCACACCAGGAGACAGGAAATACACGGGAGAAGTCAGTGGTTTGGAGCACTGACTCCAGAAGCGAGAACACGGAGGTCACCCTGCAGCCACCTGAGCAGTTTGCTTTGTCAGAGCATGGAAGCCCTGGGAGTACTCACCCGCACGCTGTAGGTTGTTCCTGGCTCCCCCACGCCTTCGCCGCTCTGGGTGAGGGTCCTGTCCTGCCTGCCCACAGGAGCAGCCTCCTCAGCTCCCCGCACGGTGCAGTCGCCCACCGGCTTTGGGGTTAGGGCCAGCTTGTCCAGGTCGGGCTGTGGATAAGAGGCCGAGAGGCAGCTGATCTCAGGTGAGGTTGGGCTGCTTGGGATGGTAACGCACTCCGTGAGTTTAATTCGTGGCACCTCTTTCGTTCCCAGACAGAAGCTTTTCAGCCCCGGCAGATTTGACGGGTTGGCCAGTTTAATGTTGGCCATCCGTGGGATCAGCGTGCACAGGGTGGTGCAGGTGTCCTGTGGCCCCAAGGAGACATCTTCCGTCAGTAAATTAGGTGTTGAAGAAGGGGAAGAGGAGGAAGAACCTTTGATATTTAAAGACGTATTTTGTGCACCTTCATCTAGGGATGTTATCGAATCATTCCTGAATCGGCTGTACTTAGCTCTGTGCAGCATTCCTGGATGTCTGAATAACCCTACATACAGGATGTGTCCACCGAAGCTCTGCTGGCTGCGTTCTCTCATAGCCTTGGCAGGTCTGTAACTGGATACTCTTGCATAAATTAGCTCTTGTAGATAAATTATATGGAAAGCAAACAAGTCAAACAATTTTAAAAACAGAAACCTATTGGCTATTTTTGCTGACTCCCTCTCGAGTGGTTTATTTTCCTCAATGGACCAGACTTAGAACTGGATGGATGTCTGGTATCTTGTAAGCAGTAATAAAAGCAGCATACAGGAAAGCACATCGGTGGTACGGCAGCTTAAACTGAAGAGCCGCTATCCAAACCTGCCTTCGTTCCTGTCTCAAGCCTAAATCCCACCTAGCGCTGAAGACTCACAGTTGTAGCAGCGTTAATCGCGGAGTCCTGGCCGCAGCGAAAGCTCAAGCATATTCCGCACAAAGCAAGAGAGCTACAAGCTCAAACACATTTGCAGACCGGCACGAACCCGGGAAGGTGCCCAGCGCTCTGCATTTCCATCGCCGGCTGCCCCCGAGACGAAGAGCATCCCTGCGCTGCAGCGCTCCTGCCCCGCGGGCAGGCACAAACCCAGGATTTTAAGAAAAAATACCGAACGGCGCCGGCAGCTCTCGGCGTCAGCCTCGCTACTGCTTGCCGGAACACCAGCCCCACAATCCCGAAACGACTGGACCGAACCAGCCCCCGGGCGCTGTTTCCCGCAGAGCGGCGGGGCAGGAGCGGGGCAGCGCCCGAGCCGCCCCCGCCGCAGCCCGGGCCGCCGCCGCCGCCGCCGCCGCTTTTATGAATGAAGTTTTTGTGAATGAGGCTGGCGCGTGCAGGCGGGCAGCGCCGTGAATGGCGCTCGGCGGGCGGCCGCGGCCCGGCGGCCCCCGGGGTGCCCGGCGCAGCCAATCGCCGCCCGCCGCCGGCTCACGCGCCCTCAGCGCGCGGGGAGCGGGGCGCGGCGGGGGGGGGGGCGCGCGGGGGCGGCGGGACCCTCTGGGTGGTGCCCAAAATCCCTCCAAAGCCCCTTTCTGCGGCCCGGCCCGGCCCGGCCCCCTCCTCCTTGGCCGGCGGCAGGGGCAGAGCCGAGGCTCAGCGGGGGCCGGGGCGCCCCCGGGCTGTCCCCAGCACCGAGGGAGGGGGCAGGCTGGGCCCAGCGCCCCCCGCTCTGCAGCTCAGCTCCAGCCCCCAGCCCGGCTCCAGCACCGCCCGTACCGCCGGCGGCCAGAGCAGCGAGCCGGGTCCATCTTAGGGCCTGAAAATACCTGGGCCCTCCGCGGGGAGCCCCGAGCCCTCGGGCAGCGCGGGGGGAGCAGGAGTGCAGCGCCAGGGGAGTCAGGCCGGGAGGGGAACTCCGGCCCCTCGGCCTCGGTGCCCTCCGTTGGCTGAGGGCTTTTCTCTCGCTGGATTTTCAGTCTTGAGCTCACCTTCCCTGAGCTCACAGTGATGCTGGCCTCGCTCTCTCCTCGCCTTCAGTGCTGGAAATCAGCTGCTGGTGGGTGAGGAGAGGCCGTGCTGCCCTGCCTGGGGCAGAGACAGCGCTCAAACGCAGCCATCGCATTTTTTTTCCTCTTGCACGAAAGCTGATATTAATCCTAAAAGATGCAATAGTTGCTACAATAAAGTAGGGAAAAACCCCAGCCCAGTCTCTGCTAATGAAACACGGCTCAAAGAGGAAGTGGCTGCTTTTGAATCAACCCTTTTTGGGGAGGATGGCTCAGACTGCTCACAAAACCAAACCCAAAGGCAAAACCTGGACCAGCCGCAAGTTACAAAGAGTGACTAATTTCTCATGAAGCTTTAATGATGGCTTTGAGCACAAAAGGATAGAAAATGTTCAGAAGTGATTAGCAGCACTATTGATTGTACATAAAGCACAGAAACTCTCTTAGCATGAACATTTTTCTTTCTTAACTCCTTCATTTCGACACCACCCTAGAACATGACATACACACGGCTGGAAGAAACCACCGGGATGGAGAGGGCAGGGTGCCCTCGCTGGCGAGGAGGAGGGACTGGAGGGGGGAGTGAGCTGTGCTTACCATAAAGAGGACACCAAGGACCAGCATTCAGGGAGATGCTGATGCCTCAGGCTCCTGTCTTGGGGGACCTCCCAGATTTCTCTTCTTACTACCACGAAAAACATGGAACCAGACAAACCAAATCTCTTCCTGTGAGATCATCCTTACCATCCTTCCCACCTTTTCTCTGAGCACACAGCAAGAATCTTCCTGCCTTACAGCAGCTCCTCAGCGTAGATGACAGCACCAGGAAAGGGTGGTTTGGCGACCAGGATGCTCACCCACGCCTTAGCTCAGGTAGAGACTAGTTCACGGCCGTGGGCTGCCCCTGGCCTGTGCTGGTCCTCATCCCTGAGCCCTTCTGCCAGCTGCTCCTTCCTCAGGAGGCAATTTGAGTCTTCCTTACCTGTGTGAGTGAGAAGAGGGGCAGGTGGGGGCCCTGCTGGCCCTCAGGAGATGCAATCCCCAGTGTGTCCTACTACAGCAAACAGAGCTGCCAGGTGAAAAGGGTTAACAGCATGGGCTTTAAACCTGTGTGGTGAAAGGGGACATTTTCAAGAAAAAGAAGCAATAATACACCAGCCTGTCCTTCACTAATCGCCCAGGAGCTGTCTCCAGCCCTGCGTGCAGCAGCACCTGCTGCCCCTTGGCTGAAGTGTTGTTGCCCTCCCGGGTTGCTGGGGGGGCTTCCCCAGAGAGGTAGGGGAGGCCGGTACATTAAGCAGCACTTCTCGGCTCACAGGCACAAGCAAGTGCGATTACAGTGTGGGAGGTGAAGAATAGCTGGTGCGTTACAGCAAGTTCCAGAGAAAAATGCAATTGTGACAAGCTCTGCTTTAAGCAGTGATCAAGAAATACAAGCTCAAGAGCAGAACCCAGCAAAGAGCCGCATTGTCCAAGGAATAGTAGCCATTGCAGGGAGGGGGAGGAGGGAAAAGAAAAATGCCATGCCTTTGTAAATTAAAAAGCTTTTTTCTCAAGGCTAAAAACAAGATTTCTGTTTAAGATACTGAAAAATCGGCCTCTAACCAGCACTGAGAACAAAGCTCCTTTAAGCACTGGGAAACTGAGCCTACAGCCTTGTATGCTGCCTAAAAGGAGCCTGTGTTTCTTGTTCACAGCTCGAGTTCCTGGTTGCCTGCAGTGCTCAGGGCCTGGGGAGCTGCCCCAGCTCACTCCCCACCTGCCTGCCACTGCCCCAGGAAGACACAGGGAAAAGTCATTTTGCCCCTCACACAGTTGCTGATGCTGACATGCAACAGCGCATGGTGCCGAAGGGCTGTGCCGTGAGCATTTTCTCAGGCAACGTGGGAATGCTCTTCTGATGCACAGTTAGAAGCTGAAACCTCCCTCGGTCGCTATGTTACCAGCCCCATCACACCCAAACTCTCCATCACACCCTGCTTACAACCCCAAACAGTCTCTCAGCCTCAAATATGCTGCATGAAAAACTGATGTGAGCAGCCCCCTGTCATGTGTTGTCACAGGGGACAGGACCTTCGGCAGGTGTAACCCCATTGACAGGGCACCATTACACAGGCGCAGGAGGAAGCAGTTAACCAGCTCCAGCCCCCTCTAACACCCCTCTGAAAGAGCTGCAGAGATGGAGGCGAGCTAGCAGCAGCCACTTCACCAGCATCACTGCAGGAAGCCTTTGCGGCAGGAACAGCAGTGTCAGCCCGGAACCCCAGAAGCCCCCCCCGGGGCACCCTTGGGAGTGACACCATTTCAGACTTGGGGCTGTGGGATCACAGCT
The DNA here is from genome assembly GCF_031877795.1 of Strix aluco. NCBI lineage: Eukaryota > Metazoa > Chordata > Aves > Strigiformes > Strigidae > Strix > Strix aluco. The sequence continues at coordinate 23,021,245 of NC_133942.1, read as the reverse complement.
CCTGCAGGCAGTTACCACCTCCCCACCAGCTGCCCCTTGCAGCGTGGGGGCCAGGGAAGGCGGATGCCGGGACATGTGCACATGGTGCTCACCGGTGACAGGAGAGCTCAAGGCCAACTGGGGACCAATTCAGAAGAGAGCAGCCAGCTCAGCAGTCTTGCACCGGGAGTGCGTGTGGGCAGCACAGGGAGTGAAGCTGTCGCTCACCTGAAAAGCAGTTGCACTCTTGCAGGAGCCCAGAGGAAGCTGTTACGTGCTTCTTGCAACTGGCACGACAGAGACTGGCGTTTCTGGTAGAACGTGGAGTAAACGGGGGATTTTTTTTTTTCCTGTATAAATAGCAACAGCAGAGTTAATTCATGCTAAGGTGCACCGAGCTGATCCGCCTTCCTTCCTCATTGACACGCCTGGCTGATGCTGGCAGAAATCAGCAGTGTTACAGAACACCAGGAAAACCCGTAACCGGCAAGGTGGTGGCAGGTACCTTTGGGAAGCCCTGGAGCACGCTTATTTGCACTAGCAAAAGTCACACACAGCCACTGTTTCATTTCAACTGTGAGAATTTGCCACATATTGAATCATTCTCACTATTTTATCTCCTACAGGTACCTTTCCCTTGTTCTGAATGAGTTAAAACCAGGCAAATTTGACAACTGCAGCCCACCTCCTACTTTTCAGGAGAGTCGGAAGGGGTTTGCATGGGCTAGAGCCACAGAGCTGAGAGCTAATGGGTTTGAAGAGGACAAAGGCAGGGCCCTGGCTACAAAAGCAGAGTCAGAGATTAGACTATAGCTGCTTTTCTGTTCTAGGTTGAAGAATCCAACAGTGCTAATCCCAGAAACCCTGTCCTAGGGTGATTTAGAGACAAATTGCAATTTCCCTTTTAGGCACCACGCCTTTTTTTTTGCTCAGCCCAGTTTAACCCTATATAACAAGGTTGCTTTGTCCACAACGACAGCTACAAGACAGCAGAACGGGGCTGGGATAAGACAGCAGAAGTCAGGGCTGCTCTGCCTGGGCAAAGGGCGCATCCTTACAGCTGAGCATGTGAGTGGAAGGACCCAGCATGGCACGCAACAGGGTTTAGCTGGATGTGCTTCATGCCCTTCCTTTTCACCTCCTCTTTGCCTGGTAACACCACCACGTCCTCCTTCAAACACTGCTGGGCTTTGCCTTTTCCACCAGGACTGCACCATAGCAGAGGGGAAGGGCAAAAAGCTGGAGACTCCTGTGCAAGGGCACAGAAGTTGCTCAACAGTCAGCACAAAACCAGTCCTTGCAGCTCTGAGGGAAAGCAGACATCAAAGATAAACCCCACATGCCCCAGGCTATCGCCAGCACTTGAGAAGAGGTGAGAGCTGAACACTGGAGGAGAGCACAGCTGGGGGACCCACGCCATGGCTGTCCCTTCTGCAAGGTGGATGATGCCAGCCTCTGCGTGCTCAACAAGGACGTACTGAACACATCTGAGCTTGTCAGAGCTGCTGCAAGCCATCAGAAAACAACATATTGCCCTAACCACTGCTTTCTGAAAGGACATCTGCACACCAAGAGACCAAAGATACATTCAGCAGCACTTGCTGGCCGGCCTCAGCACTACTTGCGAGGAGGCCAAGTGGCCATGGGCAAAACCCAGCATCATCTGATGTCTGTTGTACCACAAAGTGCTGAAAGCAACAGCAGATTAAGCATCTAGTGCCTGGCTCCAGCTCTGAGCGCAGCCCCGCAGCAGGAGGGATACAAAGACAAATTTCAGCCTAAGTAGCCTAAAGCTTCATCTCTGCAGAATTACCCACCACATGAAACAAGTCTCAGCAACAGCACCACAAAACTACTGTCAGCTCAAAAGGAAGTTGGAAGCAGTCACGCTTCAGTGGCATCACAGGCCTTGGTAGCCATGCAGTAGCAGGCAGGGAACATATTTTTCTGCAATTCACCTTAAAGATATATTTTTGTAGGGCAATCCTCTAACACAGACTTGAAAAGAATAAATCCCACAACACAGTTGAACTTCTCCCCAGTGTCTCCTTAGCTGTGCAGAGACCACCCAGGGAAACACTTAAGGACATACCCTCACTCAGCAGCTCCTGCTTCTGTCCTTAGGTGGTTGTCTTTAACTTGGCTGTCATAAATCAGGAAGGAAACCTTGATGTTGGGGCATTTCCAGTTGCTTTTGTTAATTTTCTCCCTTCCTCTACAGTCAACATCCCTCCATGAGGAAGAGGAGCTTCTTCCAGTTCTTGCTACCCACAGCTTCTTTGCCAAACATCCTCGCCTCTCCAGTTCTCACTTACTCCTCAAGGCAGTCGATGGCAGAAGGGGCACTTACCTTCTCAAGTGCAGCTGGTAAAGCCACAACAGTTTGGAACAATACTCTCAGGGGCAGAATGCATCTGAAAATGCCTCCTTCTCTTTCAGGAAATGCATTGTGAAGAGTTTAATGCTCTAAACTTCTGTTTAGCTTTTTTTCCCTTAAAGATGCCACCCAACAGGAGACAGATGATGTGTAACACTCCCACAAGTTTAAAATTTCAGTATTTATTGTTGCTTTATAACTCTACAAGAAATGAGTAACCTACTATATAGAGGCATAAAGCCTTATAGAAGCACAAAGTTGTTGTTAACTTTCCCAATAAATACAGGCCCAACGCCTGCGTGCGTGGTGCTACCACAGCCTCCAGAGGAACCTGCGCCCAAGCAGAGCTGCCACACAGATAACTGTGGGAACTGCAGTTTACTCTGTGCCCCCCTCCCCATCTCCCTTTCTACAAGCAAGTCTGTTATCAGTGCTACATGATTACTAAATTCCTCTTTACTCATTTAAGTACTACTCTTGGAAAACTTGGAAAACAACACTGTGATAGCTGGGCGTTTTAGATAGCGTCCAGATGGACACCCACACACATCCGCCTCACAAGAGAGCGCTCACCAAGCGTCAGTGGAAAACTCATTTAACAGCTACGAGTGTACCAGGGGCCTGTAGCTGTTGCCAAAAAGTACATTCCAGATTAGTCTTCCCTGCATTTTGCTAACTCATAAAAGACCCCAAAAGGTAAACAGTCTTCAGCTGCATCAGCTCCTTTAGGGTTTGTTGGGGTTTTTTTTAAAGCAGTATTGGACAAAAAAAAAAATTAAAAAAAAATCCCTACCTTTTATACACAGAGACCCCAAAAATCTGAAAGCAAATCCAAAAACCAATCTTTGTTGCATAAGTAGTGCAATTTATCTGACTGGGGTTTTTCCACGCATTACAGACACGCGGATTCACGAGCTTCCAGCCCTGTCCCTGTAACCCTGGTATCCGAGAGCTGAGGCTGCTCTCGGAGTGCAGGCAGGGCTAGTGCTGCTTGTAGGAACTTCAGTGCAGCAGCAAGGGAAGGAGCAATTTTTTTCTTGTGGTGGTTCTTCTTTGTGCAGCAATGCAAAGTACCATTAAAAAATTCTCAATAGAGGCAAGGAACTTTCTTCAAGGGCACTACAAAACAGCTAGTGTTTTTTTAAATGGTAAAGAAATGGAGAGAGAAGAAAATACAGTTTGTAAGGCTTTGGGGTAATTAATTTCCTTGTCATTTCCACAGCACAAGTCACATGGTGCCACCTACTATTTTGTACTTTGCAAAAATTCATATCAGGTTAAGATGACACAGGCAAAAGCCAGATGTGAGGAGTAATTCTGACAGCAAGTGATAGCACCTACAAAGTAAGGTTTATAACAAGCACCCTCAACAGAAGGCAACTGCAATAGCAGAATTGAAACATGAAGTTAATGCACATAAATAGAAAACTCAAAAGTTACAGGATGAAGCTGTATCCTTTTTGAATTGCTACAAATATTCTCACACGTGGGAGTTGCAAAACCAGTTAATGACACTGCTACTAGAGCCACGGAAGCGTGAGCAGTTACCAGTGAGTCACTGGAGAACAGGGGACAACATGCTGAGAACTTCGTGTTATTTTCCAAAGGTGACTTCATGCACTAGGATAACAATAAAGGAGGTCAACTTTAATTCTCATACATTAGCAGCATGCAAGAAATCCTAGTTTTTGAAGGTGCCTGTGGTTACTCTTACTCATTTGCTCTTAAGTAAAAAGTAATTTCCAACTCTATGTCAGACCTAGTTCAGTCCCATGGTCTCTGCAGAATGGTAGATTCTTCTAAGTAAAATTTTTCTGGTCATCATTGAGATGGTGCATGATGACAGGGATCTGGACTCCGTAATGTGAGAAATCCTCTGCTAATCCTGTTTTTCTCCTCAGGGTCTCTGCCAGTGACCATTCAGTCCAGGTGACTGGTGGGGCTCAGCTCCTGCACTGGGGCCCGGGGCACCCCCAGCCCGAGGCAAGGAGCCACCGCGTGGCTTCTGCGGCCAAGCACGGTGTAACACAGACCTTCCCCATCTCCCGTGGTGCCAGGGCAGCATTTACAGACTCAGGATAAAGCGTTTGTGAACAAACACAGCACTGTAATAAAGCCGTAAATTTCTACAATCATTTTTATTAGTTATGGAAGAATCCCCACTAGTATTTACATAGTGCAAAAAAGCTGTTATTACTCCAGAAAGTACGGTAGACAGAACAATTATCCTTCATACAGCAAAAAAGAAATGGAACAAAAACCTTCATATTGTATTTCATAATGATTTTTCTACTGCTTTAACCTAAATATTACTATAAATTTTAAGACATCAACGATTAAACAGCGTTCCTTATTAGAATCTATTTAAAAGAAATATATGAACTATTCATGAACACGTGGAAGGTGGGCTGTGCCAACAGGGTTTCTACTTTCAGTGTTACCATTAACTGGCAAGGAAGTTTCAAGTTAGACATTCTCACATTTCCTTGTGTGTGGCAGGGTGGGTAGAAACCCCACGTTACTTGTTTCTATGGCTTGGTTCTGCTGGTTTTTGTTTCGTTAACAAATCGTCATGTCTAATTTTTAAATGGCTAACATTGAAATCAACTCAATAGCTTCATTAGTTGGCACAACTTCACAGGAAATACTTGATGACAGTTTCAGCAAACAGCAGCTTTTCAAACAATAATACTTTTTTACATATGTAAAGTAACATTATTAAAATTTAAGCTTGTGTTAAAGAACTGGACAGAATCACATTGTGTAAGCTCCCACCCACCCAAATGAGCATAAAGACACCTCTTATCTTTACCAGAACACCAACAAGTGCATTACTGAACATCTTCTATAACGAATGTTTAAAACACAGGTCAATACCCTCTGTCACTGTTTAGCTACCATCCCACAAATACCTGCACACAACTTAAGCAGATAAACAGGCCACTGACTGAAGCCAGTGGAACTAATGCTCTTAAGCGTGTGTTAGCAGGATCAGGCCCTTAACCTTACCCAGGCATTGTTACATGGTCCAGTTAAGGACAAAAGTTCTTCAGAATTTTTCCCTTTTACAGATTTGTAATCCATATTTTATTATTGACAGAGATACTTAAAGTATTTATATAAATAGGTTGTATACATAGCCACCTCTATCAGTTTTAAAGATCCCTACCCCTACCACAGATAACATTGTTTTTTATTTTACCAGATAAATTAAGCGGTGAAATCATTTCTATAAAGAATGTCTTAAGAAAAGTAGATTTGTTTTCCGAATAATTATTTTCACAACAAAAATATCTATACACCTATAACTACAGAAACATCTTTTCTTGGGGACAGTAACAACCTGTATAATAAACTGCATACTTCTATACCGAAATAGAAATTCAGCTACTTTTTAAAAAAATCATGGTATTGTAAAACATTTGTATGCTTTCTTTTTAAATTCTGGTGATAACAATCAAAATTACCACAGTGAGATACTCTCCTCAAGTGCTTCAAGTGGCAAGGAACTTCCCTAATTTAGATGCAAATGGATCACTCCCAAAGGAATTGCAATTTCATTCTCACAGTTATTGCTCATTCCCAGCTTATCAAAAAGGAAGCACTAAAACCAGTTTCATTTACTCAGTTTCAGTTTGCCCCTCTAAGGGTGATCTGCCACATGTTAAAAAGAGACTAGTTCCTTATTTGCTGGCAAATTGAGAGATATTAGAAGTGCTATATCACCTTCAAGAACTCTATTAAACCTGTAGCAAAATTGCAGTTAAATAGTGGGCTGAATAGTACAAGACTTCTTTGATATAAATGTCAGAAAACTTTAAAATGACAGTCCAAGTTCAGAAAAGACATATAAAAAAGATGCGCTTTTGATGTTAATACTTCAAGATCAAAAGTTATTTGAATCACTGGCACTGAAAAAGCAAACGGAAAAATTACAAACACCTTTGTTTTTTGATGTTCTGGTGAAGTTTTGCCCTCAGTGTATACACTGATCTCAGCTGGCGTCGAGACATGTGCTTACACATCCAAGGGCAAGTTTTGCTTGTCAGCAGTTCAAACACTTATCATTTCCTAAAGCAAAAACTCTTTCAAAACATACATACAGTAAAAGGTTTAACATTCAGGAGGCATCATTCCTTAGTCTTTGTTTTCCTATAAAATGCCTGTTCTAATACCTAGGAAGATTACATTAAGGAACTAAGAACGTGACAGAACAGCCAGTTGTCCTAGCAGCTCTCTCTATACTGCTTATCTACACAGCATTTGCTATGCCTATACCTATCAAAGCATTATTTACATGGTACACACAGTTTCTATTATTCTCATTTAGCATCCAAAAAACACCCAGGGGTAGATGATTTCTAAACCTGGAGTCGTATTTTCCCAGTGCAACTTAAAATGCCAGCATCACTAGTACTATAAGCGTTGGTCCCATATCAATAAGTGTGGACTAAATACCCAACTAAGCTATCCATTTCTCGTGGTTTTCAGCCTACCCAGAGGATTGTTATGCATTTTGATATAAGTGATCAAGGAAAATTAAGTGGAATTAAAAGAAACATACGTTTGCTATAAAAGTGTTATTCACGTGAGTTATTCTTTGGCTACTCCTGTAGTGAAGCTCCTGCTGCTGGCAGTTTCAGTACATCCCTTGCCAATACAAGACAAAGATGGAAAACAGACTCCTTACGTGCAGTGTTTAGACACATACTCCATCTTCAATCTGAAATTAATTCATAATCAGTTAATAGATTTCTATCAATATTCAGAACAAAACACGAAACAATTCTCTAGCAAGATGTATGTTTCCAAGCAGGACATATTTTTGTTTTTCACCTCTGAACCACCAAAATACCTCCCCATACTATAGGGCACTTCCTCCTTTCCTGGAATAACTACTTCCTTTTCTACTCTAGAGGTCAACTCCTAAAGGTGCTACAACTGAGGACAGACAAAAAGAGGTCACATTTTGAGTGAGAATTGTTAAGATACATCCTCAACTCAACAGCAGGGTGGCCAGAATCAAAGCATGCAGATGAACTTGTAGATACACTGAGCCACCATGTCATTCACACTTGATGTTAAAGGATTATTCTTGCTTTTTGTAATGTTATGCACTTACAATATGCAAAACAGCATTCCTGAGGTAAGTGACAGGAGAAAGAGGAAGTCATCAGTTTACTAAAAGCCCTGGATAGGGATTATGGTTAATGATTCACTGCGTGTGGTTTGGCAGAGAGCAACTGTGAAGAGCATGGGGAATTTGTTTTCTTTCCTTTTTTTTATGCAGTATTTCCACCTTGTTAAAAAAAAAAAACCCAACCCCAAATATCACTTATATCCCTCTGGTTTAAAGTTTTTCTGGAATCAAAGTTGTTATAGTTTATTGTAACCATCTCAACTATCAGCAGCTTTTTAAATATGCCTTCACGAGACCAACGAAAAAGCTGCATCTATCTTAGTATAAGGATCATGCATATAGTTCTCTACTATGTACTTTTCATTCAGACTGCAAATGGGGTTTTCTAGCTTTTCTTTAAAGAGAGAAACAAAATTTTACTTTTATTTCTAGAAAGAACTAGAAAATCACGACCAAATACACTGACGTGCCTGGCATAACACCAATGTAAAGCGTTGGTAATTTAATATAGGTTATCTGTTTGAAAAATGAACTAGTCAGTCACATCTTAAAAGAATTTTGCTTAAAACTGGTCAGTTACAAGATGTTTCCTTTTACAAAAGATCAAATGAATACTTACTGACAAATTTTCCACACAGTTTCTATTCTGGGAAACAAATACTGATTAAAAGCTAAGCTAGTTTTTTAAATCAAAACAAGTAACAGCTACAAAAATATCGTTGTGAATTAAATACACATATTAAATGTTTAACAGTGCAAAATGTTGAGATGAAGCATATGAAATCATGGCTGCAACCTTTACAACAGTTAGTTTTAATAGAATTTCTAAAAAGTTCCTGAGTTGCTGCTTATTTTTACGGCATATAGATGGAATCTGTGTGTTCTTTATTCAAAGAACTGCAGATGGTAGGTTTATGTTGAGTGTTACTTGCGTGCTTATCATTTGTCCATTCCTCACCATCAGTAACCGGATCAGCCTGCTCAGAAGTCTCTACTTCTTCCTCTTCACTTTGTTCTGCATTTTCTTCTTCGGCACCACTAAGGGTCTTCCCAAGCTGAAGAGTTTCCATAGTTCTCTGGGTCTCTGAAACCCAAGATTCAATTCTGCTATTAAGCTGAACCTCTACAGAAATTGGTTCATGGGCATAGTCCTCATCATCATCTTCCTCTTCCTCCTCCTCCTCTTCTAGCATTCCTGGTACAAGAGTACTGGTGGTACTGGTCATGGAGGAATTCAAAAGATCTCGGCAGCTGCCATCCAGTGATCCTGTTTCTGTACTCTGCTGTGAGGCCCATTCCAGATTGTCATCTGGTTTCACCTCATCTTTGTCACCTGGTGTGGATTTTCCAGGATTTGTTGCTGAGGTAGTGCCAGTTGTAGCCAGAGGTGGTTGTTTATTAAGAGTGGCTTTTTCAATTTGACCATTACCAGCTTTCTCTGGTACCGCAGTCTTACATGAGGATTCTCTCTCATTTTCAGAGGTTTCTAACCCATCAGATGTTTCCACCATATTTCTCCAGTTTGTTTCTACAAGTTTCAAAAGAAGTTTAAGTAGAAACGTTAATTCTTTCTATATAAAAATACTTCTCCTGAACAGCCCAGAATTGTTTAAATAGCAACAGGAGCTAATAATTTTAATATTATTCTATGCTTGCTAGAAAAATTTCAATTAGAAAAAGGGGGAAGAAGGGAAAGGGAGAGACAACACAAAGAGCTGTGAATAACTTTTGGTTTTTCTACAGTATCCTAAACCAGACATTACAAAGTTGAAAGTTAGTGCACTTCATTTTTTTTCTGTAAACTGTGAAAGCACCAAATGTAACAGCAAATGTAGTCAAAGAAGTCACTCTCAAATATAAATTAGAAGCTGAAAATTGCCACAGGATTAAGTTGACCTGTTTAAGGATTTTTCAAAAAAATGTGTAGCAAATGGAGTAATTTTGAGACACCACTAAAGAATTAACCAAAGATAGTATTCTTTTTAATTCACCGTAACACTAAAAAAGAAGTCTTGACTTCAAACAAGCATTCTCCTTTTTACCCCGTCTGTCATCTGGGCTTAAGCAACTGGGTAAATAAACTCATGTTCTGCTCACACTAGAATCATTGCCATCTCAAGTTTCAAAATTTAAGCTACCTGTCCTATCTTCAGAGACCGCAATAATTTAATTCCTACCCTCTATCATTAGTTCTTCCTCAATCATATAATCAATTGTGTTTGGTACCAGTTCGATAAAACTGGAGAAGCCACCTCCACCGATGTTAGGTAACTGTAACACTTCTGAGGATTAGAAATTAAAATTATTTTCAATATAGCTCAGGGAAAAAGATTACTTACAAAACTACCTGAAGACTAACCAATTTTCTCTTATCCCTGAAAACTGTAGATTACTGTAAATTATGAAGAAATACTGTCTTTTTAGCTACATTTTGCAATAAGGAGCATTTGGAAAATTCCAGCTTCTAGTTACAAAAGTACGTTTTAACACACTTACCATATTCTTTCTCATTCACTTCAGATATGGGTTCAGAAATAACACTACAGAATGAGATAGCACTTGCTGCAGATGGGTTACGAGAATGACCCATATGATGGGGGGTCTTCTTTACATTCTTCAAGGCTTCTTCTGCCTGTTCCTGTTCCATTGCAGCAACCATATCTCTGTATGCTTTTCTGGCCTCTTCAGTCAGTGATACCAGCTTGTTAAATAGGTCCTAAGTATGAAGACAAGTTTTTATCATCAGTAGTTCTTACTAATAATTTCCACTTTAAACTATTCCTTTTAGTCAAAGGTATACCACACAGTGAGCCTTAACCTTTACTTCAACTAAAAATTAGTTCCTCTCTGTATTAAAGAACACCACTTCATGTTTATGCAACTTTGAGGACATGTACTTAAAGATACTGTTTTTCTTAGAGTCTTAAGCCTTCCAGAGAATTTCAGATGGCATTTAAGTCTATCCGAAAGCTACAGAGATGTTGCAACCAAAATGTTTCAACACAGTTTCTCAGTTCTGTAAATACTGAATTAAAAGAAAACCACACCGTAGTACAGATCAAGCCAGGGTCATTATCAAAGGCGTATTAGTTCGGTGTGCTCTCCGTGCCAAATCAGTTCTTACCTACAAGGAACATAATTGTTTACTCCAGCCATTTATGTGAATGGAATTACTCACCTCAGCACCTGAGTAGTTGAAGATACCCACTACACTAACAGGAACCAGCTTGTTCACACAACGGCCAAGAGCTTTACGGCCAAGAGCAAAGACAAAAGGAATTTCTTGTTCCCGTGCCATGGCTATTACGTTATATAGAGCCTCATCTAGTCCACCTTGAAGAAAGCAATTTTAAATAGACATCTGGTCAGTTAAAGTCATAGTGTGGCATGACACAACTCTATCCCACTATAATTGTAGTTAGTCAGTAAAACTTCAATACGCACAATCACCAGCTACTATGTCCTAGAGGATAACAAGCTTTACGTTTCAAGTATAGTGAGCGAGTATAGATCAAGGCGATATTCTGTATTCTCTGTCAGTCCTGCACACAACCAGAATTTTTCACAGCTCTTTTCTTGAGCAAAGCTCTTCTCACATGTCAGGAAGCCTCTGTTCATATTTCTGCTTATGGCAAAATGCATTGGGTTGGTTAACTAACCAATTCACATTCCTCTTAATGAAGCCTCCTTAAGGGCACCCAGGGCTCAAGACTCTGGGTGTATTAGACTGAATGAAATAAAACTTAAGTCTATCACATGCATTATAAAATCTATTCTTCTTTAAGCTTTTCGACCCTTGTGAACAAGTTTCTTCCAGAATGGAGTAAAAGAGAATGAAATGTGGAGTGAATTACACAACTGATCCTGGAAGTGTTACGTCATGCATAGTAACTAAAAAAATGCTTCTAATCTTGCTAATCAGCACAAGAAAACTGCAAACAGTTAAGTGCACCACTTGTTTTATCATTTATACCTTTTGACTGGATTTTTTCGCAGTTGGGAGATATGATTACACACTTGATCTTGTTTAATTTCATATGCTTAGTAACCTCACGCAACCCCATAACAAGTCTTCTCCTTGCTTTAGCTCTCATGGGATCCTTTTGATAAATCCGTTCCTGGAAGCTGACAAGCTCTTGCAATAAAAGTGTCACACACTCATCTATTTCTTTACTTAGAACTTGATTACAGTATCTGTCAATTCAAAAAAACATAAAATATTAGCATAGTACATAATCAATACTATTTCAGTGAGCCTTTTCTTTTACCAAATAACTTTACTTCCTCAGAACAGTTAGTAAAGCTTTTATTAAAAACTCTTAGTTATTAAAAGGATTTAGAAATCAGACTATACTATAACTTAAAAATACATCTTGAGAACATTTTTGTTTCCAGTAACATCCCTTATGTCAAGAAGTCAGTCAAGAAGAATATTAAAAAATACAAATAAATACTCCACTAAGTGCCACAAGCAACTTTTCTTTTCCTTAATTTGGTACTCCATACAGATACTTTAATAAAAAAAAGCAGTAATGTAATAAGACTATTAGAGTATTTTCAGCATTCGTAAGTATTCCTTCCTCTCCCATCCAAAGTATACATGCCCTCCTTTAAAAATGTTTTTTTACAGAATATTTCCACCTAGCTTGTTTGTTGCAGCAACCAAAGAAAGTCTAAAGTGCATGTGTGTACATACATATACACACACACAGAGCAATCCATCTATGGCAGACAAAAAAAACACTTGCAGAAAATTCTATTGATGAAAGGATAGCTTATGTTCACTAAGCTCCTCCTAAGCCTACTAAACCTATCCACACTTAAAAGATGACAGTGACTGAAGTGCAAGCCTGGAACTTATATTAATATTGAAAAACTCTTACTCTCTGAATCTCTTGCTGTGAATTTTGGTTATTGCAGAAGATGCCATTGGACTGCCTATTCCAGAACTAGCAGGTGACCCCTGCGACACTGGGGTCATGCAGTATGGAGAATTCTGACTTGCTGGCGAAAGTGAAGTATCACTAGGCATACTTAGTCCAGTTTCTGAAAGACAGTTTTGAAAAATGATAAAATTCAAAGACATTAACATAAAAGAAACACCATCACACTTCTTATGTATCACTCCCTTGCTTTTTCCAAATTACATTCTGAAAACACTAACCAGTATTCTTCCCTGGAGGGGTAGTTGAGAGGGGGCAAAACAAAACAAGCACATACCCAACACTCAGCATGGATTGGGTAAATAAGCAATATTTGAATATTCATTTAAAAAAAAAAATCTAGAGCTTAGTTTGGAAAATAGAACAGAAAACCTGCCTAAATGCTACAACTTCTTTCAATAATTCTTGACTATTTTTTATACATAATATTTAACTAACTTATTCCTAGAATATTTAAAGTTTTCACACTTTATCTTCAGTCAGGTCATTCAGAAGAAAGGTTCTGAAGCAGTACATCTGGAATCTTGATGGACACCTCCTCCACCCCCTCCCCCCACCCACACATCAACATTGAATTCTTTGGAGCTCCCCAGTTGCTCAGAGCTGTTGCTGCAAATTGACAGTCCTGACATTGCAGCTGATTGACAAGAGTGTTCAACAAACTGGAAAACCTTATTTACAGTTTGCAACTTCTATATCTGGAAAACTTTTAGTATGCTCATCGTTAAAAAGCACTGTGATCAACATGGCATGGTTGACAATATGTCACATTTCGTCCGCTTATCAAAAATGCTATCAACTCTGACATGTGTTGGGAACATTCACTCAAGAGAAATTAATTGAAGGGCTGTATGGAGATTACATACTTAAAACCCACACTGTCTGAGCTTTCTACAACTGAGGGACAGACAAAACCTTTTTAGAAGAGGAGGGTTACATTTTCTAGTATTTTATAATGTTAAAAACTGTTAAAGATATCAATATATTGTGTTGCATAAAAAGACAAAATATTAAAACAAGCAGATAGTACAACTTGGGGGGGGAAGAGGGACTAGCAAGATAGAGACCAACCTTCTTGAGAGGCCAGCTCCTGAGACTGATCAGCAGTCAAGTTTATATGAACCTCTTTCTGTTCATCAGATCCCAGAAGGCTATGGTCAGCTGTTAAACGGCCTTTCTTCTCTTCTCTCTCTTTCAAAATAATCTAAGAACAAAACCAATAGCTATCAGCATCTGAAAGTTAGATACCTGTAAAGAAAAATGTCCATTTGACTGAACACAAAATAAACCAAGTTGTTTTGAACCTTTCTACTCACATGCCAGTATAGAAAACCCTGAAATCATTTCAGCTTCCTCTGATTACAAAGATTTCATTCCAGCATTTTACCAATGGTATACTCAATACTCTCATACTTCTACATAAATAGTGCTTTCAACAATTTAAGTATTAAGTACTTTCACAACTTGATACATAACACATTAACAATTCCTCATCCCCACCCCTGGAAAAAAAAAAAACCAACACCTTATGCAAGAATACTAGTCATCTCTGAAGCACCACAACAGGTATAATCCTTTTTATAAAAGAAAGGAAAGTGCAAAGTTAAGTGGTCATGGATATATTGGTATTACTATGATAAATATGAACAAAGGCATTGACAACAAGGAATTTAGAAAACTTTTCTGAACAGGTAGCTGTGAATTTCTCTTAACTCAGATAGATCATAGATAAGACAGAAAAAAAGATTGCTGGGGGCAGGGGGGAAGCAACTTAACCAAAACCAACCTTTGTACAAACACAGCTTTACCAGATTTTAACTGCCCATATCAAAGTGATCTTGTCAAGAAATGTGGTGCCTGAGTACAGGCTTTTAAAAAAAAGTGTGAAAAGCTTTCACACTTTCTTTTTTAGGGCTAGTTTTTTGGTATTTTACCTCCCAATTTCTATACATACAGTATTCTCTGTGTACATACCTACTTTATGTGTGCATGTATATAGATATATACAACCAATTACTTCTAAATTTACTCAGTTAAAAATCATGGGTTTACTTCAAGTTCTATACCCACCTCTAAAAAAAAATAGTAGGAAAATTTAAGGTTAGCATACTAGACTGCACTACAAACTAGGATTCCACAACATGGAAAAACTATGCAAGCTTTCCCACATATCTTAGTGCTTGTAGTTTAAAAAAATCCTTGCAATCCGCATTGAGCTAGATCTGTATCACCTTCAACTAATTATGGGGGTATAAAAGTTATGTTACATGCCTAGATCCAAAGGACAGGACATCAGTGTAACAGGAACTAGAGGGAGAAGCTCATGGTCACTAGTCCTCAAGTAAGAAAATGTCAGGTTTTATTTTTGAAGTATGAGTGTGGGTCACAACACTCCAGGGTTGACATGTTTACCTTTTTAAGTGCTGTAGGGCGTTTCAGTTTTGCAATCTCTCTTTCTTTTCCTCTTTTCACTTTTGGGGCAGTTGAATCCAAAGGATTAAGGCAACCCATAGACGGCTGTCCCTTTGTTAAGGACTTTCTGTTGGCAGATTCTTTGGTATGAAAGGGAGCAGCACTGCCAACTAAATACAAGAAAGGTATTAGTTTCACCAAGACATGTCAGCTTTATTTCAACACTGTTTTCAGAATTTCCACTGATGAACTCTCAAAGTACATTTTCCTTCCTTGGAAAAAAGCAGCTCATAATGACAGGAAAATTACGTCATCAGATATTGTTGCTTCCAGATGGTTTTAAGCTTTCTTCAACTTAGCCTCATATTTTAGGAAGCTATGGATTCCAGGAAAGGAATTACTTTAATACTGGTAAGGGATCTCTCTCAAATGACTACATGTAGCTTTACTAGTAAAATGATAATAGTAAGATAAGTTGCAAATATTTATCCAAACATTGATTTTTCAGTTGTCAGAGACTTGATTAATTGACAGGACAAAACGGATGAGAGAGCGCAGCATGTAGTTAAGTTATCTTCTGCAAGAAAAAATAAAACGAATGTGGTCTCCAATGGAAATGCCAACTGTTCTTTGCTGAGCTTTGTTTGATATAACCTCACCAACTTTAATTAATGTTTGAACATAGCTGAAACTCAAGGTGGGTAAATGAAGCAACACACAAGAAGGAAAATGGTAACTATGTGCATAACGGTGGACTCTAGGTTACATACTACTGCTCAGGAATGAGATTCATGGGTTATAACAGATAACTACAAAAGCATAAATTCCGTATTAGCAGCAAGCACTAAAAAAGCTAGTTTAAGTGTTGATAAAGAAATAGAGGACAAAAAAAAGCATAATTAAGCCATTGCATACATTCATGATGAACTATAACAATATTCTGTGCATGTCTGATCTTCCTTATTTCCAAAAAGATACAACAGAACTACAAGAAGGTACAGAGAAAGCAATACGGATTACTGGGAAAGACACACTTCCACAGTGGAATAACTAAATAGCCTAGGACTCTTCAGACTAGAAAAGAGATGACATACCTCTAAGAATCATAGAGAAGGAGAACAGGGAATGATTGCTCAGTCTTTGTAATACAAAGGCTATGAAAGCTAACGAAATTATGAGTGGGGTACAAAATCTCCCAACCCCCATCCCAATAGAAGGAAGGAGCTTTCTCCACACAGCATGTAGTAAGGTTGTAATTCACTGCCATTGGACCTTATGGACAGTAAAAACATGTGATAGAAACGATGGATAGTTTAAGAAACAAGTTTAATTTGAGAAAGTTTTGGGTCAGGAGGCCCTAAACTATAACCAGTAGAGGTGGGACGAATATCCTGGAGAGGTATCCCTCTGTATCATAGTCACAGGCATCCTCTCTGAGCTGCTTTCACAGAGAATTCTGTCATCTCTGTAGTAGACGTGAAAAGAACTGTATTGGGTCAAGACAAACATACTAATTTCAGCACTAAATTACTCTCAAGACATGAATCCTGAGTTCTGAATAGTAGATCTTTTGTGAGAAGTTTGTCCTCAGTTCTACACAGACTTTCACCATTGCATACTGCAGCTCAGAGGCAGGCAACACAGGTGAATTTTTTGAGAAATGGATTAAGAAAGTCTTCCCAGGTTTTTATTATGTTTGTATTAAAAAAACTAAAGCTTGACAGGAAAAAAAACGTATTTAAGATGCTCAAATCAATCCCATTTATATTGTCACAAAATGCATTCAGCAACAGTCAAGCAGACTAGAAATACCGGTGTATGAGAGGGGCCTGGTGTTGGTGATCTGACGAGCTTTCATGGCTTGCTGCTGTTTTTCAAGAGCTGCTAACATGTCACCCAAATCTAACTGAACAGGGGTCTTGCTCTTCTTTCCAGCCGCTTTTGATAAAGCCTCCTACAACATGAACATCACATGCTGATAAATATAAAGAAATAGTGCCTGCAAAACATTCTTTACAAGGAGGGTTTTACTATTACAGAATAAAGATGAGCAACAGCTAACTGATACTCCTCTTTACCAACTGAGGGGGGGTGGGGTGGGGGCATGTAGCACTACACACTTGAAGTTTTTTCTGTTCCATGCTTATCTCTGAATACTCTTGAGCTGTTGCAAGTGCTGCTGCCAAGGCCTTCTTCTTCTGACTTTTTGCACGCTTTGGTACAGAGGTTGTAATGGGGATTGGAGTTTGGACTATATTGATTGGAGAATTCTCTGGCAAGTCATCCAACTAGGATTTTAAACAAAATGAAAAAAAACACAATTAAAGACCTTTCTCTCAAGACCACAGGAAAACATGGCACTCCAGAAACCAAATGAACCACTGCTTCGGTCAGCAGTATGACATCCCAATTAAGTACAGCTAGATGACACAGTAAGGTAATAAAACTAGAAACTTATATATATTTCCTTTTTGTATGGCAAAACTATTACATTTATCTCCAGTTATGCCTTCAGAAGGTTTTCTAGCCTGATTGCTAAATAAGGGAGTGTTTTTTTTCTCCTCCCTGCAAAGACTTCATGTAGAATTTTACTTTCCTGGAAAACAGCCAAATAGATTTAGTAGCCTGTATGTACGGTTCTGCGACAAAATAAATATTTAAGTAGATCAGGTATTAAAAAGAGCATCTTTCCAACAACTGTTTCTACAGCCTTAAAGGAGATAGTTTAGCTTATTTTCATTTCAAAATAAACTACACAAACTATAGTTATTTTGAAAAATCAACACCATTGCTACATAATTGCAGATTTAACAATTTTAAGAAAAGCCTGCATCAAAGCATCAGTATGAATGCAAGCCCTTTGAGTCAGAAAGGATAACAAGGATGTAATTTACATATTAAGACAAAGAAAGCTTGATAATCCTCAAAACTAATTTTAATCTCAAAAAAATTCCTGTTGTATCTACTGTTCATCCAAAATTTAGCATGCAACTTCAAAAAAGCACAACACTCATGAGAAGCCATCAGTGATGATGGAAAAACTGGGAGTTGGACTCAGTGATCCTTATGTGTCCCTTGCACCTTGGGATATTCTCTGACTTTAAGTGTCTATCATATATATCTTAGTTTCACTTGTTAATCTCCTTTGCAGACAAAAACCGGTCTTTTTGTAAAGATGGGTTCTCTGCACAACTTAACTGGCATTTCTTCAGCATCCAAAACTGGTAATGCAAATACACTTAGACCATCATCATTACCACATTATAAGTATTGTAGCAGAGATTCATAAAAAAAATACACAAATCAAGTAGTCTTAAAAAACTTAACTTAAAAATGCATTGTAAAACAAAGTAATTACGTACTACTTTGGGTGAAATCTTTTGCTGGATGTTACTACTTTTGCTGCTGCCATTGTCACTATTTAGCTCTGGAAATTCATCTTCATCCTAAACAATACACAAATTAAGAATGAAGACAATGGAACCAAAAGGCACATGAAAAGCATCAACTGAAATGGCTGAAACTAGAAGAATGAATTTAATCCTGAAGTCCCAAAATAAGCCAGAAGTGCTTAAAAGTGACACAAATAGAAAGTTAAGAAAAATTAACAAAGCATTTCTGTATCTGAACAACCTTTTTTAAAAAAAAACCAGTTTATTAATGTCTTATACAAAAGAAATCCAATTACAATTAGATGGGAGAGGGGATAGACTAGAGAACACAGTAATTCTTGTTTGCAAGTGAACAGAAAAAGTTACTTGAAAGTTGCTTATCCAATTTGTCAGTCACTGATAGTTTTAAATTCTTACGCTGTCCACAACACCCAAATACAAGTCTCTGTATGTACACAATGAAAGCATCATATAATAATTATTATCGCACTATACTATACATCTTTTGGAGTCAGATGTTTTCCAACTTCACCCTGTTGAAAACATCACTTGTTCCACACACAACGTGCATCACACAGAAACAGTTCCCATACAACACTACCTCAAAATACAGAGGTTCAGGACTCTGCTCTGTTCTGCTTGACTGGTTTGTAGTTAGAGGTTTTTCATGTCGTTTCTGCAAATTCTGCCTTCTTTCTGAAGACGTGCTGTGGTCTCTGCATCTGAAACCGGACTGAAAATAATGAACGTGATTGGCATTCTGCAATTTTTAGTTTTTCAAGATGTGTGTGCACACGTGAAGCATTCTCATGTCTGCTAGTTAGCCCCTAAGGTGGTACAAGTTTTTACAGAATTACATTTAATAAGCTGTACTTTGGTGGTTTTGGAGGGGGGGTGTCGGTTGGTTTGGCGGGGGGGTGTGTGCATTTGTTTTTTTTCTTTAAACCTGCACAAACATTCTACAAAGAGTATCAGAGTATTCCTACCTGCTCAAGCCAAATACAGTATCTCTATACATTCACCTTAAAATTTCTAATTTAAAAAAATAGGGACCTTTTGGCGAAACATGAAGAAAACCACAAGAACTGGTAGTGACTCTATGCAACTCAGACACAAATCCTGAGAAACATCTGTAACCATGATCAATAAAAATAACTTTCTGCCACTACATAATTATTCTCCATACAATTATTGCCTTTTCAACATGTGTTTTATGACATTGCACAGGCATAGAGTTCTCTAAGGACCAGAGACCTTGGTATAGTGGTATAAACATTCTTTTGTTTATTATGTGAAAGTTTGGTGGAAAGCCATGTGCAAGACTGGTTGGCTGAAAGCAAAGCATGATCTGAATCTCAAATTTTGGATCCCTCATACTAATGTATTTCTCAAGAAAATTTCTTACAGACCTGGTACAAATTTAGTTTCAAAGGAAAATAGTTTCTAGGACAATTCTGCCTTGAGGTACAGTGTATTTGGCTGGGGAAGCCTTATTTAAAACTCTTTGAGCCAGCTTTGTTTTTAAATATCTAAAATAACTGCCAGATTTAGAGTCTAAACTGTGACTGGATGAAAGGAAATCTGGTTCTTCCTACTCTCCCAATGCCATAAGACACAAATAGTGGCTTCTAAAAGCCTCCGATCTGACTACAGGTTATAAAAAGATTCAGAACTGCTACACTGCAGATATGAGCATCAATGAGCTTCTTTATATAATAAACCCATGAATAACAAACGGGAAGATTCAAGACAAATTAACAACTCCATGTAAAAAACTAAACTGGGCAAGCCAGCTCACATGTATCTGTGCATGCAGGCACATCTGTGATAAAGCTTCTACTTCAAGCTCAACTATTCTTGTCTCCAGTAACTGAATTCAAGCTAAACCTGTGTTTAAGCAAAGTCAGATGTTTCAGCCTTCTCTGTCCCTCCTCTGCACACACCACCATCACCCCCCCACCCAATAAAATTAGACTATCAAAATTAGGAAGGTCACCTTCTCACATACTAATTACAGAAATCCTGTCCCACTTGAAGGAAGTTTCACAGAAACATTCTTCAAGTTCTAGCATAAAACAACTTTAATTCATTTATTAATAATAAAAATGCTAAAAATATGGTATGCTAATATAAATCTAAAGAAAGTTTCAAAGACAACAGGAGTGAGAACACAAGATTCTAGTTCACCATCACATCAGAATCTTTCTTTAGAAAGTTTGAGAATTTTTTTTCTTCTGAAGTGTGAATGGGTCAAACACTGAACTAACTTTTCTACACCCACACTGTCTTCATTTCACAAATTACTTTATATATGCAATGTTCTTCCTAGGTGGATACATATAAAGAACAGGCCATAGGCAGAAGATTGCCAAGTACATGAAATTTTATGTATGTGTGTGTATATATATATATAAAATGATCTAGTGCTAACTCAAGAAACATACAAGGTAGAAATGTGCAACTGAACTTTTAGACTGAGTTTCTACACTTTTCATTCACTGTTTATATAATATTAACATACAAAGAATAGTTCATAATCAATTTCAAACTCTTTATTTTCATATATTACAAGAAACAGAATACTTAAATTCAGAACCATTAACAACATACCTGTGAACTATTTCTTTGCTCAGCTTGTCTTCCACCTCTAGAAAATGTCTGAGTTTTTTCAATCCAGGGTTTTTTTTGCGTTGCCTGGGAACTTACATTAGTCCAACTTATACCAGCTGAAAAAGAAACACCATCTACTAAAAAATGAATTAGTATGACAGAATATGTCATAATGATACATATGCCACCAGAGCCAGGGGCACAATTTTAACGCAAGTAAAGCTCTCTGGGAAAGTCTGATTCTCCTCTGACAATATTTACTTCTGTAACTATTTCCAGATGTTCACAGAATTGCCTTTATAGATGCGTCAGATGACAGACATTCAAACTGCCAACAACTGGTCATCAGGAAGCAGGCAGACAAAGGCAATCTCAGGTTCATATCCATGCCAGTTTTGGTCCAGTCATAAATAATAGCCACTAGCATTACCCACTACTACCAGGCTAACCAAAATATTTGTTTGTGTTACAGTATTTCTTTAAAGCTTCTAAAAAAGCATTAGTACTTCTCAAATAGAGAATGAGAACTCTTTGGCTCTATTACTACCCAGGTATGAACTGCAGTCCAACAGGGTAAGGAAGCTTGAGAATAAAATATAACAGAAGCACAGCTTTTGTCTCAATGCTTCCATTGGAATCTCTAGCTTTTTTAATCCTTTAAAGAAAGGCAGCTGTCGATAAATCATTAGTGATAGCTATTTATACACTTGTTCATTTAACAACATTTAACAGGGGTCTTGGTGGAGGTCGTGGAAATCATAATAAAGACATATCTTCAGAAGTATCTGATCAGTTAGAGTAGCATGTTGGAAGTAGATCGAGAAGCAATTCCTAGCAAAACGTAAAGCTAAAATACAAAAGTGACCCAGCCAAATTTTAAACAGCTCACCAGCTAAGACAATGCTTACTTGTATTTATTGATGGTTCGACAACCTGAAAAGGAAAAAAAGTTTTTAGTAATTTTGATTAGTCTGTAGGATACAAATATAATTAAGTTATTCAGTTATATTTACATACATTCATCGCACAAGAATCTGTATTTCTTGAAGCCATGGCTGCAGCCTGGTTATTTCCATGCTTAGGACTACAATAGCCACTGTCACTGTCAATGTCTGCCTCACTTGCGCCCTGTTCACTAGAGGACTCGGCAGCAGGGTGAGAAGCTCTTCTGCGCCTGCCTTTTGATTTCCACAGCATTGTAGAGGCACTCTCAGAAAGTGACTTATTAGCTATATCTGAAGGAAAGTCTGCAAAAAGCAATAAAAATATGATTACTTGTGCAGGAATTCTTAAAAGACATGAAAAACCTACATGTCATAATAGCATTGAATTTAAACACATTATGTCTAGGTCCAACTATTAATAATAGTCAAAGTCTGTTTTTGACAGTGGCAAAGTCTCTGCAGGAGTAACCAGTAACCATCATTGCAACGTTATAATGTAATACATTGAGTAGGTCTCTGCAACCATCAGCACCTTTTCTTCTTTATCTTTTTGATCTGCAAAGATTTATCTTTAAAGCCACATCTAAACCAGGTCCACCCTCTTTTAGGAAAGATGGCAACTGACATGTAGTTCTAGTTATTTTGCACACACAGAACACAAGAAAGAAATTACCTGTTTGCTGGGATGCATCAACCAACAAAACAATCCTTGATCTGTTCTCAGGACCTGATGAACTAGTCTCCTTTTGAGTGGCGACATTTTTCACCGGAGGACGTTTGTTTTTTACATGTGTCTGTAACTGTTGTTGCTGTTTTAAAAGATTAGCCACACATACATACAAGTCATATGATTTGACTTCACAGTTGTAATCAAAGCAATTAAAAGTTCTAATGCTCTCTACAGAAGCCACATGTTTAAAGACAAGAGATTAAGGGAACTATTCATAAGAATACTTGATTTATTAAGCTCTTTGCAGTATTTTCTGCATGAACTCTTTATTATGTGGAAGTGTCAAAAAAAGTTAAAGAAAGTATAGGTATACTTCCTTTGTTCTTTAATGAAGCAATTCTAAGCTCTCAGACCAAGCTAGCACAGAGGCAGAAGGGCGTTTCCCATGTTATACTTGCAGGCTTTATAAACTCACCAAGTATTTTAACACAAAATATCTCTATAGACAGAGTTTTGCTACCCTCTGATTAACACCTTTCCTTCCATTGATACTACTGACATACCTGTTCTTGCTCAAATGAGATGCATGCTTCCTGTATAAAGACATTTTACTTACACAGTCCTACCTACCGTATTAAAAACGGACTTACTTTTTGTATGACTGGTCCCCTGTTACTGCTTCTGCTCCGCTGACTGGACAATGGAAAGACCTGGCCTGACGGGTTGGGACGCTCAGTGCACTCTGTAGTAACTGTATTTACAGCATTTGCTGTTTGAAAGGGTGCAGAATAGGGGGTAGGGAAAGGGTGATAGAAACCCATGACCTGAGCACATGGCGCTGGCATCAGCTGATAGTATGTATATTCTGTAGAAACAGGTGGTTGTGCAGATATTATAGGATAAGCAAGGTATGGTCCTGCAGGATTTGGGTTGGGTTGCTGCCATCTGATGTCATTGTTGTATAATGGAAACTGTCTGAAAAATCAAAGGGAAAGACAACTGCTCAGTAAAGTTTCCCTTCTCAAGGAAATTCAGACCTCTACCACTCCCTTAAAATAATGCCAACAACGAACCAAATAACTACAACATTTGTTTCATGAGCTCCTAGCTTTTAATAACTGAACTTAAATTTATTAGGACTTCTTAGAGATGCCAATTAAATGATCCACAAGCTCACATTACATTCAAGTGCAAAATAAATATCTTTGTTGATCTTGCATTTGTATAAACTTATTAAATTTCTAGTATTAAGCTTACAAATAAAATGTGGCATTTCCTTTGACAAGTATTTCAGATCCATTACAATTTCATTGTTTCAGAAAACACATATAACCTAAGTAGATACCTAAGCTCACACAAGGTAAGCTAGCAGACACATGGAACAGTGACGTTCATTATCTAACTTAGGGCCAAGTACTTCACTATATTAACTTGCCAACTCACCCTTGTTCAAAATTCCTATGAAAATGCAGGCCTTAAGAAGCACCCATGAAAACAGACATTTACAAACTTACTACTGAAACCAAGTGCGGAGACTTCTTCCTGTGTTTATTTGTGATACACCATACTACAAGACCACCCCCTTGGAAACTATGAACCCAATTCTCTTTCTCTTCAAACCCCAGGAGACCATCTACACAGAAAATGCAGAGGCCCAAATATTAGAGAAATAGAATAGGAAAGGTAAACATTCAGGATGACTTTACAGATCCACAGCAGGCAGTTGCTAAAGGATTATTTCTGTTCACACCTATTCAAGTGCAGTAGCACTGAAGTGCTGTCCCAAGCAAACACTGGGTACATTTTTCAAAACCAAACAGAATTATTTATGCCTTCAATACAAAATAATCAACATTGAAGTTGTGCATTCAGTGAACAACACATTTGGGCTAGAATAAAAAGAGTTCCTAAACTCAATGTATTACAACTAATTATGCAAAGAAACCTGGATACAGCTACACTCAATACAAGCGTCAGCTGCACACTGTTTTGCCATGGCAGGATCTAAGTTGGACACCTGGAGCCTTGCTTCAGCACCAGAGATTCAGGCACAGACCTCTTGACTGCCCTGGAAGATGCAAGAGCACAGCAGGTGACTGGGAGGGATTTGTACCAGACCTCTGTAGCCAGGGAAAGAAAAGCAGCAAAAAATATGAACAGAGAAAAGTAGAGGGAAGGAAAGAAGTAAATATTGGGGACAGAGAAACTTCATCCTCACCCATGAAGGGTCAGAAGATTATATATGGTGAACAAATGAATATACAGTCAACAGTCACTGAGTCCTCTCAAGTCTACCAAAAGTTTAAACTCATTTAAAAATAGATCACCTTTCATGAAGGCCACAACCACTTATTACCTATTAGATTGGTTTTCCTGTACAAATGGATAGCAAGTGATCAGGTAGCTAGGGATAGGAGTCGGTTCCATGCCATTAATTCCTCCGCTGTCGTTAGGAAGCGCCATCGGGATCATTAGTGTTTCTGGACCCTTCTTCTGAGGAATAAATGGTTCTACTTCAGCTGACAGCTTGACATTCTTAAGAAAGAGAAAAGAAACAATGTCTTCATTAAATACAATCATAAACTGTTTGGGAAAATTTAGGTCCATGAAGTTGTATGGTAATTACCACAAAGAGCAGGCAAATGGATGACGACTATAGGATTTCTGCAGTAAACTGAAAGAGGCGGAAAACAGTTGGCAAGTGCTTGTTACATCCTTCCAATCAACACAGGGTGTAATACAGATCACCAACATTTAGCATTTGTATTAACCTTTAAATTTTCAAAGTGCAATACAAACACTAATTAATTTAAAGGGGACTGAAGTTCAGATCTTGCAGAGGATATACTAGTCTGAGCACAGAAAGAAATCAAATTAGCACTGTAGGTGGAGCACAGTTGTGTAGGCTTGCTTAAGTGAAACCAACATATGGAAGATGTAGTAATGCCTGGCCTGCTCTACAAAATTGACCATGTTCCTAGGCAATTATAAAAAAGATTTTTCAGCAGTATTACTGCTAAAATAGATGGTGTATCAGAGAAGAAACCCCCCCCATTCCATCTGCACAATTTTAACATATTTTAAAGTGTTAAGAATATGATTAAGTTTTGCCATGAAGAAGGCATTAAAGACTGCTTAGAAATAACTTTTAAACTGTGCTTTCAAAGTATCTCCCCTGATCATGAAGGTAACCTCAACAGTTTATAAGATGTTTTTACCCACACTTTTGGCCTTGTGCAGAATAGCTGGGTGTTAAAAAATGAAAAATGTTCTATTCAGTAAGACAACTGCAGATCCAAAGTACCCTTTAATTCTATATCCCATTATAAGTTATATTCAGCAGAAAAGCATCTTTTTGTACAAAGATTTCAGCTCAATTATACTTGTCTCACATTAGTATCTCATAGAATACCAATTTCTACGAAGATTCCATCTAAAGCAGGCAAGGACTCCAGAAACTTTTCTTCCCATATATCTGAGAAAGAATTCCAAAGGCAACGCATAACCTGTACAAGTACATATTCTTATTTTACAAAAAGGAGACCCTGAAGGTTTGATGTGCTGAGGACAGTTTTATACCCTTGCCACTACCTGTAGAACATCCACATGAGCAGAAACAGCCAAAGAACAGGAGCTCCGAAAATATCATGGCAAGTAGTCCCATGCCTACCACACACTGGTCAGTCCACGTTCTTGCTCTGTGTCAAACCCACAAGCCATCCAGAGGCAGCCTCACTATCCAATATCTGACTCTACAAATTTATTTTAGAAGTCCCCAAAATTTATTTTTTTAAATAAGATCGCACATTTGTTTAGCAGCATGGGGGCAGAGGAGGTGGGAGGGGCAAGTGCAAATAGATTTTGAAAATACAGTTGCCCCACTCAATAAGAAAGCCTACTTTTACTTAATGAGTAGGTACTTAAATGTATGACTGAACTAGGAAAAGTGAGGTCAAGACCCACTCATGCAGAGTATTGGATCTTTGTTTAGTCAGTCTGACACACATACAAGAAAATTTAATTACTGAGCAAGAAGTAGAATCATCATCAAGTAAATTACTAAGATCATGAGTTACACTGTAATTCAACAAACAAGTTGAAAACCAACTGGTATTTAAGTATTTTGCTGTCACGTACTCTTAGAAAGAGGAGAGGAAAAAAACACCATAGCTGAGACTGCAAAAGCTCCCTAACTTTCATCTAAGTATTACATTCACTATTAAATCATCATAACTACCAGTGACTGATGCATATTTTTATAATACAGAAGTATTTTCAATACATATTACTTATGATTGCAATATTAGAATTCCCTGCCAATTTAAAAAAATAAACCAAAAATTTTGCTCAATGCATTATTTTCAAGTTCAAATAGGGCATTCAAACTAAGTAATTGCAAAACCAGTCATTCTAGAACAGCTATTTGGGTAACTCATACATATGGAATCAAACTTTTCCTACAAAAAGTGTTATTATACAGAAAGTGTCTGTTTCTGTTTTTATTTTCACCCTTCCATTATAAAATTTGCTAATTCATACTTCTTCCATGAGATTTTATGCAGTATTAACTCAAACTTCACCATCACCCATTTCCTGTAAACATCAGTTCACCAAATAATTTCTATTTAAACATCACTTACTTTTTCCAAATACTGTGCATATCACTAAAAATGAACTTTATAAACCCAGGAAGAAGCTTTCTAAGTGAAACACTGTTTAGGATAGGAGACCATTGTCTTCAAGATGTCTGCAAGTATTAAAGTGAGATCAAAGTTACATCCTTAAGAACTTTGATGGTACGACATTCTGCAAGCCACAGTGACCAAGGGCAGAGCTTGTTTATCACTGAACTGAGAATTCAAAAAACTATACAAGGGGGGGGGGGGGGGGGGCAAAAAATCATGAAGTATAGAGTCCATGATTATTTTTAACTATTTCTTGAGAAGCTTCCCTGCCTTTGGACTTGTCAAAGTGTGTTGGGAAAGCAGAAATGTCCCTTTCAACAAAACGAGTCTCTGCTTTGATATGCTTATTTAGTAAGAACATCAGACATTTACAGATAAAATTGTAGCATCAGAGACCTGAAGTTTTAGCAGCAAAAGAGAAAAACAAAACATCTAAAAAAAATAAAGGATAAAAGTGGAACTAGAGTGGCAGGAGGAAAAAAAAGTATGTCTTAGCAAGTGAACAAGATACACTATCCTTGTCAAAAAAGTGGTTATTAACGACTGTTCTGAAAATGCCCATGGCTATAAGCACCAATACAGAAGTATCCCACCTGCTGCGCAACAAGGTCTGCGTTACAGAGGAACAATCATCTTAATATTAATTAAATGTATTTCTTGACCTTTAGGTAGTAGGAAAACATTCCTTCCTTCTACATGAACTCTTTTTCAACTCCTGAAGTTACGTTCAGAGGAAGCGCTGTGGTGCAGTTGCAGCAGCAGCACCGCACTTGTGCGACACAAACCAACCACCCTGCTCTACCCAGAGCTTCCTCTCCGAGCTCGGGCACATCCCTCACCTACCCCCCTCTGCAAAACTCCAAGGCATTCTCCTCAACACACAGCACCATGAGGATAAACACTTTTCATTTAAAAAAAAAAATTTCAATTGTCAAGTGCTTACGTACAGTGATCATGTAATAAATAACAGAAATACCGACACTGAAATCCCTCCCCGAAAACCAAGACAGTTTTTTCATGCTATTTCAAGATCGCCAGGCAAAAATATTTGCTTAAGAATAGATTCAGTTGTGGACTGGCCTACAGAACTAGATGGCATAAACATTAAAGGAACACCAAGGCTGTCTCATCCATAGAAAATTCAACAGTAAAACTAAGATGAGTGCTTTACAAATATGGTATTCTTAATGAAGCACTGAAAACTTTCAAACTACCATTCCTAATCTGCTGGTCACTATCTCCCAGCAACACGTCAAGTGAACTTTAGCCAAGATACTAATTATAAACCACTTTAGTACTAGCTCAGAAAATAGTCAAAACATTTTATTTGTGATTCAGGTTGGGACAAGATTCCCTATTTTCAAGGTCCTTCCTGTCTGGCTGTCTGCTCCTTCCCTACATTATTTTGGGAGATTGATGTGGAAATACAAAAATCATTCCTTCATGGCGAGTCACGTGCAGAATGGTCTTGTTACAACTACTTTTGTGATATTGTATTATATCATCATTCATTGTTAGTGTTATGAGAGAACAGTCTTTCGCATCATGTATTAAAAAAGGAGATATAACTGATCAAAGAAGGAGCCGAATGACTCCCATCAGCAAGGCTGCCAAAGCAAAGTATTTCTTATCAATTTGCAAAGATAATCCTCACCTTAAATTTTATCCAAAATATTTGGATGGAAAAGTATTTAAATCTTTCCAGTAAAAATAGGATTATACATCTTCTAGGTTTTGGGTTTTTTTTAATTTATTTTAAAACTCTTATGTAATTTGACAAGTTTAGGAAAATTTCATTCTAATTATTCTGCTTGATTTTGCTAGGTTCAAAATTCGGAGACGCCCAAACTAGAAGGACAACTTTAATGTTTCCTTTCCTGTTGCCCAGTCTCTTATAAAGGTAATGATTAACTATCGCTACGACAGAGCAATTGACTAAAAGATTTAAGTACCATTTTCTGTACAGCTTGTAATATATTTTGCTTACCTATAGTGGTAAAATAAAGATACAGCATATCCTGTAATCATGAACACATATGGGTGTACTTGAAAGTTAATTTTTTTTGCCTACAGAACTTTGATAGTGTCTGTTATTTAAAGGAATCGAAACTGCATTTCAGAGACCTTTTACATGCATTATACCTTACTGTTTCCTTGTGCAATCTAATCTATACCTACAGGGTTGTTTGGTTTGTGGAAGGTTTTTTAAATGCTTCCAAGAAACTTGTTTCAGCAAAAAGAAGAATTTAGGGTAAACCTGTTTCTAAATTTTGTATTTTGTTCTGTAGGCCCTATACATATATATATGTACATATAGACAAGCTAACTCACCAGAATAGCAACTGAACACTTAAAAACCGTAATACAGGTGTTTCAAACTCATTCTGCAAACATAATACAAGCAATTCTCAGCACAACAGATACATTTCATTAGACAACAAGGCCCCATTTCCACTTCAGGGTAGAAAACAGAAACACAGCTCAAGTGTATTGCCAACTAAACAAAATTAATTTCAACATACTGCTTCCTTATAGTATTTTACCAGTCTCTCTAAAATACTTAAAAGTTCCTTTTTACATAGGATGTGTCTTCAAAGGAGGGCAATAAACTGCATTAAACTTGAAACAAAAAAGGGAAACAAAACTAAGTCAGGTCAGACTGCTAACCAAACCAAAATATAAACAGACATGTGATTATGTGATTATCCAGACATTTCAATACATTTCACAGATGGCTAGTGGTTTCATTTGACATGCAAGGTAAACAAAATAGCAATGCTAATTTGCCCAAAGTTACCTAAACAGATTTTTTTAGGACTATGGTTTTCTTGGCTAGGAGGAAGGGTTGGTGAAGATAGACAGAAAAGTAACTCCTCTTTTTAATAAATGTAATTTTAGATCTCCTGGCTCCTAATATGTTGTCAGAACAACAGAAATAATATTCCCTTAAGAAGGGAAAGTGAAACAAAAAGCAAAAGAAAATAATCATCAATTTAGTAGTAAGTAAAGGTGCTGCTAATTTGTCATTGCACTGGACAAGCAAAACATAGCGAAACTTCTTCTTTGAACAGGTTGTGTCTGTGCTCCTTTGGCCAGATACAGAAATAATAATGCCAAATAAAACAGTTTGTTATTGTTTTTTAAAATACCATATTGACATGCTTGAGAATAACAACTGAAGGAAACTCCAGAGCAAGAGATGAGATCCTATTTTAAACAGCATGATGTTTCAGAAGCAAATACTAAGTGCATAAATCAAAGCGCATGCAAATACGTATGAACGCAATTCCTCAAAGACTTCATCCACACAGTACAAATGGAGTGACAAGTGCAGATGAACAGAACTAACAGGACTGATCATGCCACTGGTTTGTAACCACAAGCAAATAAAAAGAATTAGACAAGAAAGATCTGTCAAACACTAAGGAATTTGGGGGAAGGTTCCTACGCTTTTCCTAATCCTTAAAACAGAGCACTTACGATACTAATTTATGCTCTAATTGCTCACACAGTATTGAGATTTATTCTGTCCTGTATTCACTAAAAAATTAGCACTTTGCCACTGACATCAGTAAATGCAGGATCAGATCCTAAATAGTTTATATTAAGTAATATATGGTTTTGATCAGGCAATCTAAAGTCAAACATTGCAAATATTGCAAGTCCAAACTTAATTCTATTTTGGAGTGGAACTTTTTCATGTTTATTCAACCTTTCTCATCACAAAGCTAAACAAAGATTTACTGGACTTGACCTTTGATAACCAAACTCAATTCTAAATATAAATTTAAGTCATGCTGAAACACCAGATTTTCAATCAGTTGCTTATTAATGGAAGCAGACCCCTTCAGAAGAAACCAAGATTTCTACAAAATTCTCTTTTGTAGATATCCCTAGCTGCAATTTACAAAATGTTTTTCAGTAGCTCATTACATATTTCAGTCCAACAATTACAACTCTTTCAAGACAGCATATATACTGAAGCGATCCTTTGTTTCCTATATAAAAGCTACTGTAGTCACCAACAGCTGCAAAGACAGAAGATGACACAAGCAGGAACAGAATGGTAAACTTTGTCCTATAGTTACAGGACTGTATGTTTAATCTCGGAAAAGTTTTTGTTCATTGTATCTTAATGTCATTCAGCATTTTCCATTAAATAGGATCTCTGTCAGCTTGCTCTCTTACAAGAGAACACTTGGATATCAATTTTACCATTTACAGGGTGAGAAAATAGACACAGATGCCACATTTCAGAGGGCTATAATAAAATCAGCTGTTTTTACTGTCTCAAAGTCTGGCAACAAGAAGTCTCATCACAAATGTAAGATAAAAACATAGCTCAAATAACTTTTGTTTTTAGAGAAACAACCCTGCTTCTGAATTTTGGATTTCATAATTTAGAAGTAATTGTAGTAGTAAGACAGGTCACATTTAATCTATTTAAAGAGAAACTTTACAAATATGGAAGTCATTGTTTCTATAATTAGTTGCTTCTAAGTGGCAGATACTTAAGGAATGGTAAATATGCAGTCCAACTGGAAACACCAGCAGCAGGCCATTTAACAAAGCACAAAATGTAATCCTCCCTATTTAGATTAAACAGAGTAATTTCAATGCAACACTTAAAGCGAATACACTACGAAGTTAGTCTTTCCCTTTTCCCTCAGCTCTTAAGGGAACCATGCATAATTCTCTTCCCTTTCACAGAAGAAAGTGCCGTGCTCAGAATACAATGAAGCCAGCTATTAAAATTTTTACATATATGTAGAAAATGAGCAAGTGGCATGTTTAAACTCAAAACCAGAATATTCTGGAAAAAAAAGGGGGGGAATGAAATGTAATACATTTTACAAAGCTTGTCCAAAGATAAAAAGAGCTACCAATGGGATCCTCTTCACTTATCTGGTTTACAGCATTTAACAGTACAAACTTCTACACTCACACTATCAATGTGAAGTAGCAGTATTTGAGTGCTTTGTAGCCTATGTACTAGAAGTATTAATACAAACCATTCATGTAAATCAGCTTCCCCATCTCCACAAACAAGTCAATGATAAATAGATTTGTGAACAAAAGGTTATGTTCATATATCAATAACGTTTAAATTCACTGGAGAACATGTTCAACAACAACATAATACAAAACTCTTCACAAACCCCAAGGTTCAAGAGAAAGTAACATGCAAAACATATAGCACAGGAAAACTGACCTTTCCCAGTTTGCCTCAGTTGAAAATTCTGTCATGGGTAAGAAACACTGAAGGAAGTTGTATAGGATAAAGAGCAGATGACATTGATCTAGATCTACTTCTATGGCAAGCATATTATCAAGCCAACTGTTGAATGGTCAAGAATAGTAGAGGCAAGCAGAACAGGCTGTCTTTAAGCAATACTAATACAAAACACGGGTCATTGATTTTGCAACTTCACCCGATTTCTCAACTGCACTAATGGAACCAAGCGTCTTAATCACAGGGCAAGAGAAACGTATCGTGCTTAGAAAAATCAAAGCACAACCCCCTCTTTGAGAAGGGAAGTGTTTCCCTTTAGTTTTCTACCACAATCAGCTTCAATAGAAAGAGTGCCAGAGGTCATGTGCCGAGTTTTATCTCTTGAAGGAAAAATAACCTACACTTAAACTGCCAAAACCCATACGCTTTTAAATGGGAACAGTTTTTAGTTCTAGCATAGACAGAAATAGATTTCCAAACGCACTACAAAAATCGTAACATGTCCTATCATAAAATAATTATTTTTAAACAGCTTCATTATGTTTTTATCTATGTCAGCTTCCAAAATATCACTGAACGTATTATAACAAGCAAAGTCACACCAGAATTTAAGTAATAAAAACCTCAAGGGCAATCTACAAGTGACATCTTTTTGTCATTTAGGTGTCCAAATGTTCTTGGTGCATGACATCTCGTAGTGATTTATCGAGCCAACACCACAAAACTGTTCAAATACACTCCCCATCAGAAGTATTTGTAATCCTTCTTACTCTTGAAATACTATACTTTAAACATAGCACAATATTCCTACTCCTTCATATTCTAATTCCACAGTAGTTATCCCTATCAGCATGTACAGTTACCATACTGTGGCTGAGAGTGTTCTGGGACAAAGGGGAAAAGAAGTTAAGTACTGTTAACACACATCTGCATGCTTTAATATTCATTTACCAGATGCCATGCAATACGGGTGCAGAAAGGAACCCCAATCAAAGAAAAGATGGAGCAGCACGCAAACCTGATGCAACCTTACCAAACACTTACACTGGTAAAGGAGATTACATTCAATTCTTACAGCACAAAAGGTTCAAACCCAAAGCATTTAGGGCGCTCCTAATCAAGATGCTACTGTATAATGAGAAGACAAAAGCAACAAGATAGTTGAATCATTTTAGAAACTCATCAGCTATTAATTATTTGCCTGCCTAGAAGCCTTACTAGTGGATAAGGAACCCACAGGACTAAACATGCTGCAAACAGAATAAAGATGATGGTTCCTGCCTCAAAGATCTTAACTGCACCTCCAAGTTGAAATATTGTACTTAGTCAAGATAATCCCACAGACAGAGTCAATACTTCAATACTTTACACTTTAAAAAATACAATGATTCCAGTTTTCTTGAGCTATTCCAACAAATAAGAAGAGGACAGTTTGACAGGGGCATGTGTGTGATCCTCCAGTAACGAAGAGCTTAAGCACCAAGGAATAAATATTTTACAAGTGTACCGCAGTACTGATTACAGATGAACCAAAGGGGGTAAGAAAAAACCCCACACCAAACACCAAGATTTTAAAGCAAAAAGTACAACAGATTAGACAAATGTAAATTTTACCAAGTAAGATCATTTTTTTCTACATGAAGGCAAATAAGAAAGCATGCAAAAAAATGAATTTAAAATCATTATCACACCAGAAAGCCTAGTAAGAAAGACACAATGGGAGCCATACTATAGTAAGATACGCTGCCCACTAACTTCCTCAGACATATGTACAAAATGAAAAGCAATATACCTCTACATAGTTCATTATTACTCAGTATCTACTTTGCTACAGGAGTTTGTGTTATTTTATTGCTTAACCCTACTATTAGAACCCCTGGAGATGGCAAAGATGAAAACTACAGAAAAACAGTAGTAATTCAAGAATTTTTCAACACATTCTGCTGAAAGAGAAGCTTAAAAGATCAGGTTGTTATGGATTTGTAACATTCATTTCAGATATATCTTTTAGAACTCCTTCTTGATGACGAAACATTTTATTGCATATCTGTAACAAATCCTATGAACTCTTAAAGTCCCAGCTTAAGCTTCTTCATGCCTACAGTTTGACGGGTCTTAAGAATAATGCAAACTGATTACCTTCACAAAGCAAAGTTAAATATTGAAGAAAAAGAATAGCGACTTGTAGGACTAGTGAGCTATAACCAACTCTTTCCTACTCAGCTAAGCAGTTGAGACCATCAGGTATGTCCTAACACTGAAAACTTCAACCTGAAATTTACAGTATTTCAACAAGAGTGACACACCTCTCACATTGCGAAGTTCTTAAGAAGCCTGTAAAAGTCTCCTCTAGTGACCAGGCAGGTTTAAATTAAAAGTCACTAACTGCAATTATTCCCTAAGCTGAAACAAAGCCTGAAGGAACAGGAGGGAGAAGGCCAAAACGGAGCTTTGCATCCCTTTGCGCATACCAAGGGAGATGCTCGCGGCTCTCCAGTTCCCGCAGACAAGCCAAGCGCAGGCTCTGCCGGGGCTGGGGCCGGGCACGGCCCGACGCCTCTCGCAGGAGGCCGGCGCCCAGCCTCCCGCCCCGCGAGAGGGGCCGGCAGCCGCCTTACCGGCCCGGCAAAGGCGCCGAGCTCCCGCTTGCAGCCCTGAAGACACCTCGTCCAAAGCCTCGGAGGGGCCCTGCGCCGGCGGGGCGGTACGACAACCCCCCTTCACCACCAGTCCCCGTCCTCCCTCCGAGCCACCGCCGGCCTCGGCAGGCCGCGGGCCGCGCCCTGCCCCTCCGCTCGGCAGCCCGGGGCCGCTGCCTGGCGGGACGGGCCTGACAGAAACGGGTCTAACAAAGCCGGGCCGCCGCCCCGCCACCGCCGCGCCGCTCCCCTCTTCTCCCCGCCCGGCCGCTCGCCCCTCTCCCTCACCGCGGCGCCGGGGCGTCGCTGCCCCCTCCCGCCGCAGCTGTTTACGGTCTCCTCAGCGCCGAGCCCGCCCCTCGCACCTTGTCAGCTTTGTCCATGGCTCCAGCTGGGCTGGGCGGCGGCTCTAATGAGGACGGCGGAGAGTCCGAGCCGCCTCCTCCATGGCGCTCG
Source organism: Strix aluco (assembly GCF_031877795.1). Taxonomy (NCBI): domain Eukaryota; kingdom Metazoa; phylum Chordata; class Aves; order Strigiformes; family Strigidae; genus Strix; species Strix aluco. The sequence goes on along the minus strand of NC_133942.1, from coordinate 22,985,765 downwards.
CTTCCCCCACCGGGCTCCCGCACACACCCAGAGCGGCGCTGGCCCCGCTCGCAGCTATCACGGAAACCGAGCCCGGCTACGCCACGGCCGGGGGCGGGGAGGGGAGAGGAGAGGAGGGGGGACGACGGCGGCGGGGCGAGGGCGGCGGGGAGGGATCATCTGGGACGGAAGCCGGGCGGGCCCAAGCCGCGCGGAACGCCCTCGCCCAGGCGGCGCCGGGCGCTCCCCTCCCCCCGGCTGGTGGCGGTTGTGGCGGGCGTCCCCTGCCCGGTGGCTCGCCGGGCTGTGTTCTGGCCACCGGAAAACAGGCGAGGCTGTGACTTCAACATTAAAGAAATCTTAAAAAATGAGCGGACGCGGGGCCGTGCTATTCCCTCTGTCCGAGGCCGTCGCGTACGCGGCGCTTCTGCCTGCGGCAGGTGCATTGCGGGGCCCGGTCTCCTCAGAGGCGGTGTCGGGGGACGCTCAGGCAGACGATGTCCTTGAAATTATCTGGAACATCGAAACGAAAAAAAGAAACCAAACCATCTGTGATTTATTTAGAGGCAGAAATCTAAAAATGTCGCACAAGCGTCTCGAGCGCGGGGCCGGGCTGTGAAGCGGCCTGGCGCTGCCGCCCGCCCCTGGCGCTCCCGGCCCAGCCCCACAGCTGAGCCCTCAGCTCCTCTGGAGTGACCAGGTCGCTCCCGTGGCGGGAGGGAAATTTTTAAGACATGGGTTTTAGCACAGGCTGTGTGACGTCTTCTTTGTTTATGTTGCTGCCCTGGTTTTAACTTGGGTGTAATTCTTGTGAGTAATGCCAGCAAAGTCCATGAGACCATGTTCACTCCTCAGACCGCGGAGGACGGGAGACGAGCTGGCGCTGCATATGCTCCCATACACATACTCAATATGCAATGGTCCTACATTGCATTAAGCTATTATGTCTGTTGCCTTGGGTTTAATGGAAATCAAGCATGATTTATTTACAATTTGGTTGGTAATGTTTTATCAACATTCCTAAATCATGGTGAGGGAAAAAGAGAAAAAGTAGAACTAGGCTAAGTACCTTTGTAAAAGAAATATGCAAAGGATATACCGGAGCAGACTCTTGAGCACTTGCAGGTAAAATACATTTATAAAATGTATTAATACAAGAGCAGGTTTCTGCTTGATAGAGGTTCTTGTGAGGAAGAAATGGTTAAGGGAAAAAGGAAGCAAGCCTGTATCTGAATTTCACAGAGAGAAAACTTCCAAAAATGTCTCTACAGAGCTATCTTGCTAGAGCTTCCTAGATTTACCCTTTATAATTATTTGATCTTTCCATCTTATGTTCATTATGCTGTGTAGAAATTCGTTCTACTTTCTAAAAATTTTATTTCTTGGATTAATCCTTTGTATTTGCTTAAGAGTTTCTCTTCACCATTAAAACTTCGTATGTAACATATGGTATTATGAGGATGGCTATTACATTGCACAGTAAGATCTCATTTTGCAAACAGATGACATGAACAGAGAACTTGTGCAGACTTCACTGCCTTCTGGGCTATTCCATCCGCACCAGCGGCATTACCATCTAAGTGTAACTTTTGCCTAGATATCTGCAACATTACTTATGTTCTGTGACTTAAGTTTTCATGGGCTTGCAGCCAACAAAATCATAGGTCCCATGGATCATATGGGAAAGGGAGAGGGTGACGTTGTAATCGCAATTAAATTCAACTATAAGGATTTCTAGTAACTTCAGTGAGGACAGTGTTCTACTACAAATGAAGAGAACAGTAGGGCTGCTGCAGCACTGTAATTGGTACAGAAACCTCAACTGGAGAAGCTGCAGCAGTTGTACACTCTACATGCACTTCTGTATTGCAGCACTTTTCTTGATGAGATTAAATGGTCAGCAGAACTAACACAAGTGTTCATAACCCTAGGAAGCCATTTCAAGGTAGTAACACAGAGTAATTTGAGGTTATGATGTTATGTTCCCAGGGGCTTTTACACAATGACATTTGTTATTTCACCACAAGAAGTCACGAAAGTAAAACTGGGCATTAAGCTGGTTATATCAAGAGCTTTCAGCTGATGCAATGGAACAGCATTTCATTAGTCACTGATGAGCTTACATGTGAGATGTAAATCTACAGATAATCATGAAACATAAAATAAGCCACCTAAACTTAATCTCCGTAAATCAAACAACAAATCTCTACTGAGTGAAATGTATTTTATTCCCAATAGTTGAATGTGGTTTGCTTATTTTTGCAAAATTAGGTTGACTTATTTAAAACCTAGTCACTTTTCATCTCCCAAGTAATGTGGGAGAGCTTGCCCGACTGCACAGAGAACAGTGAAAAAATCCCACTGAAACAACTAGAACAATTGTCTTCTTGTATTAGCACACCAGCATTTTAGTGTGGAATGCAGCGTAATTTGTCCAGATTGGTGCTGACCACTGAATATATATTATGACATTTGCTTAAGATAGTTGCTGTATTTTTAAAAAATAATGACTCATTATGGCAAGGCTGTTCATTATGAAATCCTTCTTTTGTTCCCAAGATACATACCAACAGAAAGGTCACACTTGAAAGGGCTGTTATGCATACTTAAACAACAATAACAAGAAGTTCTAAGATCTAAATTGGGCAGTGATTAAATAGACATCAGATCTACATAAATCTATACAATATACATAATACAGAAAGTCATGCTGGGTGACCTGAGTGGCCACTCGGGTGAAAAGAACTCCAGTCTCCCATAAAATTTAACTCTGTGTTATCACCAAAAACATACCAAAGCACTTGGAACCAGTTATGTTAGATCCTCTGTCCACAGCTATCACAGCTATGCTAGGGTATCTGGTTACATCATCATCATCTTGATCGAATGTTGTGTAAGAGAATTCGACAGTGTTACAGTCCTTAAGGAAGCCATAAAAAAAATTTTAAAACCCTGGTCAATTTAAACACAATGGTAATTGCAGTAGCTGGTTTTGAATATTCAGTCCTAAGGGTCCAGTTCTCAAATCTGGCAGTTTGTAAACAATTGTTGCTACTTCTTTATTGCAACATGGAGTAAATAAATGCATAGTTGGGAAGCAAAAATTATACTTGTACCTAGCGGGTGCTGACTGCAACTTTGCTAATAAGTTGTTGGGTTTATTGCTACATCTGCTGGATAGTCGAGATGTCCTCCATAGGGTACCAGCCAAATGAAGATGAAAATCTAGGTCGACACAAAAATAAAAAATGGAGTCTAAACCAAAATATCTCAGCAGTATGGAAAGGCACTTGGTAATGACTGTGTTCAGAATTAAAAATCACAGGATTACAGGCAAATCTAACAGCATATGTGTGGCTACTCACGCTTTCCACTTACATAGGCTCTATTTACATCTAGTGGGTATAAAGTCCTACAAAACATGTAAGGATGTGATTAAGCACATCTCTCTGAAATCAAGGCAGCTTCTTAAAAGCTGAACATACGTATAAGCTTAATCGCACTGGCATGAAGTATGAAATAAGGGTTGCTCAGTAACACCCCTCTCCACCCCCGAGGTAGAAGCAGGCTGAGACTGAGCTCCACGGCAGCACTGCCTGAGCGTGGACTGCAACAGCACTAGCAGGTTTGGAGGCTGCCACAGTGAGCAAGTGGAAGAGGCAGCAGGAGTGAAGCTGACTCCAAAATGACAGTTTTACTGGACTGGGGCTAAACCTTCTGTGTAATTATTGAAGAAGACAAGTACAGAAAGCAAAGTATATCTTGGCAAATAAACATTTGTATCTGATGATACAACATGTAGCATCCTGCACAGGCAGCTAAGGGCAGACACAACAGGGAACATACTGCAACCAGAGTGGGAAGGTGAGCTGGGAACTGGTCCATGAATCTGAGAATCACGATTCTGATAGCAACATGCAATTACTACCTGGCAGCAGCCAGAGCGAGCCCAGCACTCCCACTGAGAGCAGCTGCAAAGAGGGAGTACAGCCAACCAGGCCAGATCCTGCCTTGCAACTCTTTGTAATATGGCCAGGGAGGGATTAGCCTTTACTCTTGCTGTAACACTTACAGTTATTACATCAAAAATTTAGTGCTAAATATGCAGTTATTGTAACGCAGATGCAGTTACCTTTCCACAGGTTTAGAAGCATTTCAAGTGGTGATAGTCCTTTCTGTTAGTATCTTAATTAACACTTAACTATGACTAGCTGTAATGTAGTATTTGACCTAGTTCTTTAATCTGGTTCTAAACCATATTTTTAGCACGTTGAAAATAATAAAGTAACAGCTAAACTTTTATTTTTAAAGTCAGTATTAACATCTATATATGGAAATTTAGTTCAAATAACTGCCGTGTTTTCGAGAAAGCAAGGGGTATTGTCCAGAGTGATGTCATTTTACTCTTAATCCATACATACACACAGATCCTGCTCAAATAAATTAATTCACCACCTCTCAAAAAAAAAAAGTAAATGTGAAAATACAATCTTCAAATACAGACATTATGTTTTACAGCTGACAACTTCTGAGTAATTACAAAAATCACAGTGTTTATTTACAGACTACAATTCAAATACCTTCATTATATTATTCTGCCAGGTGCATTTCAGCTGTCTGGCCTTTTTTCTGTTTTGTTTGGTTGGTTTTTTTCCCCCAATATATTTCTAAGCCTATTGAAAATGAAAATGAAATCTTCACTACATCATGGTTTCAGATCCAATCCATTAGAGAAGGACTTGGAGATAAGAATGCATTCCTCCAAAGTATGTTTGATAAATGTAATTTAAAAAAATAATTCTAAAATGCATGCAGACATAGCACCCACATCCTCCCAGATTTCATTTGCATGATGTTCTGTTTTAATGCATAAGCTGCCAGCAACTTAAAAGCAGGGTTTATATATACACAGCTTAATCACTGTTGTAGTCTTACATAAGATTACAACAGCCACGAAATGTTCTTTTGCAAACAGTGTTACTGGTACTAAGGTGCCAGTTTGTCTTGTACCAACAGCAACAAAAGGTGTATAAAAACATCTAAAAAGTTGTGAAAAGTGTGGCTCTGACAATTAATGACAATTACAGAAATTTAATGATTGGAACCAAGATTGGAGAATACAGTGAGGCTGCTTAGTGCTTCTTGGACAACCTGCAGTGCAATAATGTTTGAAAAAAGAAAATTTATTCACCCTCTTTCTTCAACTGCTTGTTCACTTTTCCTGAGGAGGTAGAAATGACACCAGAGCCAGATCTACCAGGGACTAAATGGGCTGTAGCAACTATTAGAAATTTCTGCTGCAGTTGTATGACAACACAGCTCCTCCTTCTTTCCCTGCAGAAAATTCTCATCTTCCCAGTTAAGAATTATGAGAACTCAGAAAAGGGGTAGAATCCCTTAGGGATTATATAAATCTTCATTATGTGCCTAGAGCACAGATGCTAAGGCACGGTATGCGTGAATAAGAACTAAAGTATGCCAAAACAACAATTTATTAGAGGTAGACTGATGCTTTTTTGGTCTAAAAACATACTGCTAGCCCTCACTATTCAAACTAATAGTCCTTCACTAGTTGGACTAGTCCTACTACAATTAGTCCTTCACAACAAAAAGATAAAACAAGGGAACTAGATGGATAGGACAAGATTTACTGCAGTATTCCCACTTCCTTCTTGAAAAATCCAAACATGCCTCCCCAACAGACATAGCTGAGATGGGAAAGGTAACATCAGTTAGGACAAAGACGACTTTTTTTTTTTTTTAAGCAATACTAAGCCTACACACAGTTTTTTTTCCCTCCTTTAGAAGAGAGTAGTTGTTCTTTCCCACAGCAAGGGTGGCAGGAAATGGCAGAGAAAGGAAACATGCTGAAATAGCTGTCACTGTCCCCTGTCTCCATGGGAAGGAATACCTTGAAATAGCTGTCACAGTCCCCTATTCCCATGGGAAAGAACCACCTTGCAAGATTAGCTATCCAAATGAAAGTCTCTCGATCTGTAGATAAGGGTCCCAATTACTGTGCAATATTATTAAGTTCAGTTCCACATCTTAGTGTTTACTTTGAAAAGTCCTCTATGTTAGACATCACAGCACTGTAAGGAAACAATATGAACACTGTGCTTTAGTAAATGTTGCCTACGGGTTTTATGAAGGAAAAAAACTTTGCTTAAAAACTAAGTTCAGTTTATATTCATATTTTAATATTATTTTAAGTGGATAAATTAGAAACATTTCTTTGTAAAAAATATGCATCAGTGAAGGAAAAATGCTCACCCAAGATTCAGCATCATGCTACTCATGCAGCACATTAAGTTCTACTGTGTAAACTCTAGGGAAAAAAAAAAAATCACTTGCTTTGACAAATGCAGAGCAAAATAATTTTCTAAGGGACATAACTATCCTTCAGATGAAAGTTAATTTTATCCTATTTAATTATACACTTAACTATACAAGTTAAATCCCACCCTAGAACACTGAGGTTACCACACTGTCTTGCATGTATGTGATAGACATGTGTCATTTATTAGGCTTTTTCATTATTTTTGGGGTGGTGTTACTTGTTCTACATACATATTTTTCCTCTGCTATAACAATGACTGTGTGTGGCACTGCTTTGTGCACCATTACACCGTACCCTCAGCTTTAAAATGGAGTACTTGCTGTTATGGAAGAAGTGACCCTACAAAATTTCTTCTGCATTTCTAAGACCTGAAAGAGAATTTTTCTGTCAGCTCCAGACAGGCTGCTACAGGAAGAAGAGTTGCTGTGGTCAACACTGCAGCTCTGTATTTTAAAATGGATCTGATGATCCCAAAATCTCAGGACTTGAAAGGCAGTGGCTACTATGTGGTAGGACTTCAGGATCTGAATAGCAGCTCTGAAGGGACTACAATACAATTAAACACTTGAGACAGACCAGATTCCATTATTACTGAGGTCACTGTACTTGGTCCCCACTCTATACACAGAGTGTCGTTTTATATATGCTGGTGGTCAAAAACACCACAGATTAGGCAAAGAGATAGCAATCAGGGTCTGCGTTTCTATTCCCAGGTTACTGCTTGGCAAACCTGTATTCTTGAAGTACCAAAATAAAAAATGGGCATATTCCTGAGAAAAGCCCAATATCCACCAACATCAGCTAGACAGGACTGATAATAGTTTGGTATCTTGCAAGATAGAAGTCAGTTAGCAAGAATGCTCAATGTCAGCTTTTATACTCTGTAGCATTAACTATTTCAAGGGGAAATAAAAAAAAATCAACAGCACACGTACCAAGGTTTAGACTCAAAATCTCCATATTGTCCTTCATAAGGGAGGTGAAGATGAAATAATACCTATTTTCTTTTAAAAATAACAAAAGTAAAAATTAAGTGTAATGAAAGCACATCAAGAAACAAACTGTACAATTTCTGAACTGCACTGTTTATTTTGCTGCTTGAAACCTAAGTGACAGTATGCCACTATAATTATGGGGTTTCTTCTAAACCTTTACTACACTGCAGATACAGAAATATACGGACACATTTTTGGAGAATTGACATTTTGCAAAATGCAGCAAACATTTCAATTTATACATGAGAAAAGGAAGTGTTCAAAAGGGTATGCATTTCAAGTTATTGCAGGTTATTTCTGTGAGAGAATTTCTGCAGGTAAAACATGTTTAAATTTAACCAACAGTAACGTGTCAGTGTATTTAAAATCATGACAAAAATCTTCTCTCTGGTCATTAATTGCCCTTTGACAAATTACTAGGATGTTGTATGTTTAGGGCAAGATGTCAATACAGCATAAATCCCGTGGCATTTTGGTTTTCTTCTGGAGATTAAAGCTGTTTTTTTCTTGGGATAAATGCAGCAGCAAAACACAAACCAGCTGATCAAATAAGCACTTCTGCCATAACTCCAATAATTTCAGGGCACACCAACCGACAGTAGTTTTGCCATTCCCAGTTCTTTTAAGGTTTACATCACTGCACTGTTGCCTTAAGTACGTTTGTAAAAGCTTGTTTTCTGTTAGGCCAGCTTGCTGACTACAGCCTGGTTGAGAGAATTTAGTTGGTTGGTCCATTTATCTAACGCAGTATACCGTGCACCACCTCTCTTCTGATGATCCAGTTCTAGGAGCTGGTTGACTTGATCAATTCGGCCATGTATAGTGCTAGAAGTAAATAAATAAATAACTATAAATCACTAATGCACATGGACGTAGGAGCTAACAATAAATCAGAGGTAAAATAAGAGGTCTTATACAAGAGAGACACAAAGCCCATTTCAGAATTCAGCACTTTTATAATCTATTGTCCTGGGTAGTACTGCCTATTTAGTTATCATCATGATTGGAAACCAAATGAACTAATTCATTGGGCAATGCACATTTTATCTGCCTAGCTATTACCTACATATGAAGTCTAAAGCAATACGAGGTAGACTGTTCTTGAAAGTCAAGGAATCATGAAAAAATGGAGATTTATGCAAAAAGAAATTAAAATATAAACCCACGTATGGATTATATTTTCCTAGTATATATAACAAGTTACCCTCCAAATAAAAAGATTTTACAAATTGTAGCAAGTTTTTCCAGTCAAGGAGAGCAGACTACTAATTTGTCAACTTGAAAATGTACTCAAAAATATAGAGGGGTATAAGCAGCAGTTACTAAGAATAATAATTTTCATAATTCCATAATAATTCTAGTAATTTATTAAATAATTCAAAATTAAAGTAAAAACATGCCACTCAATCTCTCTGTATAATTTTCTGGGCTCACGTCTTACAAATGTACTTTACTGCTCATAAGCCAAGCAAATCCAAACAAAGTCAACATCACCTTTTAGTTCTAGAATCAACCAGTATTGTCACAAAGAACAAAAATATTTTGTTGCTTCTTGTATACTTTGTTTTAAAGTAATCAAAGATCAGTAATTAAGAATAAAGTACATACTTATCCAATATGCACTGCACAAGCAAGCTTTCCACATCAGCTACATCTATGTTTAACTCCTAAAAGAAAAAGAAAACTCATTATGCTCCTACTCTGTTTTGCAACATTAAATCCTTCCAATCTTTATTTTCATATACAGAATTTGGTTTGATTTCTGTTTCTTACTGTTCAAAAGTATCAATTCAATCATGATCTATCAAGCAAAAGAATGTATGGCCAATGATCAAGAGATCAGTAAGCTCTCAGAAAAGGCTGAAGAGGCTAAAGCACAATTTTTGGGAGCTCCAGAAATTAGTTCCTCTGCTGACTTGTTGAAGAAAAAAACCCCCCAAAAAACCCCAAAAACCAAAAACCCAAAAAAATAAAATAAGACAATATTTATCAGAAAAGAATGAGTCTCTACTCAAAACTATTTAGAGGGCTAATTGCATTTTCTGACTCAAGCGAGTTCGACAAATGTTAAGGCTAGCTTAAAAAAAAAAAAAAGCAGCATACAGAGTTGTAGATAGAATTTAAACATAAAAATAGGCATCTTTAATACTTAATGATATATTTTGGAATGCTGTGAATTTTTGCAAGAAAAATTAGACTCATAGGAGATGGAAACAGTCATTTATTGTCACTGGTTTTTAATTTTGTTCTTTCCAGATTAGGGAATGAAATCAGTGATTCTAGTCCAATAGTTGGTTTGTTCTATTACCACAGTTTTGTAACTTGTACAACACAGACATCTGAAGATATCTTTTGAACAAAAGGAATTAAAATCTGGATTTTTATATTCATAAAATTTACATTCATAATTACATTTTGAATTATACAAATTTCACTTTTTATATTTCTCTTCAGAAAAGTGTTTTTCTACACCAAAAAAAATATGGTAATTGAATATTTTAGAAATATATTATGGTATATATTATAAAAAGCATTGGGACAACACTTGAAATTTACATTTTCGCACTGCAAAGCTGCCAGGAGTGCATCAGCACTACTTTATGGTTTAGATTATATTTTAGATGTTCTATTTCTGGAAGCACTGTATTTATTTAAGAGCTTTTATTCACAATTAATCATTTACTTAAGCAAATGCAAGGCTCCACCGACACATACCTTAGAAATAAAAGGAATATGTATTCTTGTGTAAGGCTTAATTAATTTTATAAGCACTTGTGTTCTGATGTTTCGCAAAAGCTCTGCAAGAGAAGAAAAAATAAATACTGTAAAAACAACAGTATTGAAATAAAGGTGCAATACAGCTCCATATTGAAAGATATCCTAAATACCATGATCTTTTAAGGTAGTAATTCAGTGAGGTGGGGAAACACAGCAAAACAAAGGACCCTTTTTTTCCAGGGATCCAAGCAAATATGGAATTCTGAAGATGGAGAGATAAGAGTTGAAAACTGTTTAAACATGGAGCAATGTATTCCCTGGTAAAAAATTAAATTATTCAAACTAACTGGATAAATCATACAATTATTGCATGGTATGTTTGCCCCTCTAATTTATGGCTAGAATGCTTGCCTTGTACAAAAGTGAAAAGGGGTATTCTTAAGGAAGCTTAAGTCTGCGTGCATTTAACTTCATGGAGAATATTCACATTTTAAGTTAAAAGATGAGGGCCTAATGGTATAATTATGATGAGGAACTGAAGTAGTATAAAACAGAGTCTGCACAAAGTGGCTGGTTTTGCTTAGATAAGGTAGTGCAGCCATTGTTTTAGAAATTTTTACATTGTTAAAGAAAATTTGGATAAAATGAAAGCATAAATTACAATTGTAAATTAACAGAAAAAGAGCTAGATCCATTTTTACCAAACTGGTTACACAAGGACTGTTTATATAATGAAAAATAATACTGAAGACTAGATTATGCATCTCAATAAAACTAAGGAGATCAAAAAAAATGAGGCAAGGTATGTAAACATTATAACCATGAACACATATTCTGTATCACTACAGAGTGAAAAAGATGAGAATGTCTTTGTTTCCCCCTGGATATCACCAGCAGACTATTATCGTAAGAGGTGAAACTCAAATTCTCCTCAATCCTTTGATTCAACTGTCCTTGTTCTCTTGCCTTCCAGTTCTGTCATACTTTCTTCCTTAAGCATCCATCTCTCTAATCTTAGAGAGTCTCCCCCTACAAGACTTTAAAGCTTACCAGTAGTCGACATGTAACAGCAGTAGAGGGATTATATTTAGTTTCCCCTGCTGTTTGCCATGTTCTCTTTTACAAACAAGAAGTGTAAGAAAACCAGGTCTCTGGATTTAACTCTTTTTTTCATGTAACTATCCAGCTAAATGATCTTGGAATGCCACAGTAAGCCCTACTCTTGACGAAAACAGTAGCTATCTGAAAAACTGGACACTATATTCAAGTGAAGAGACATAAATACTTAGATATGTGACAAATGCACGGGGTAACTTTATTTTATCATGTTAATAGAATGGAACGGCATGTGTTACTGTGTTCCCCCGTTTTATTAAGTGTTGGTACTATAAATCCAAACATCGTTTTCAACATATACATTCAAATTATGTATCTTGTTATGTATTTTATTACTACACATTTATTAAGGCAACCTTCATTACATTGTATACATATTTTGTCTTTAATCTAAAGCAGAAAATTAACCTTATAAACTAGCAAATACCTAACTGTTGGGATTGACACAAACAACCTTTACAAGTAAGGGTTGCCCTCATTTAATCCTTCTAATGGGAAAAAAAACCCACCCCACACTCAAAATATTCTGTGCCTAACACCACCGTAAATATTATCTTAGAATATCCACTCTTGCTAGAACGTTCTCCATCGTTCCTGCAATTCTTTGCAGTCATTCTACATGCCTGGATGCATGTTGGCCTTGTCCAACTTCTAAAGAACTTGGAAACAGTAAAGGAATAATTCACAAGTATTTACAAAGAACTCTTAATTCTGCCAAGAAGAAAAAAAACATGGGGAAATTAAAAAAAAAAGGCAGCTTACCAAGTAGTGAAAACAGAAAGGATTAAAATAGCCTGCACAAATACCTTCAATGTGCTCCCTTATGAAGGGATCGTCCATGATGTTGCTGTGATTTGTTTTTAGAATCTTCTCAAATTCAGTGATGTCGTTATTCTGATAGGCACTTCAGAACAAAAAAAGACTCTGAATTATTATTTTTAAAAGTTAAACAGACTCATAAGACTGTGCTCTACATCTTCTAAAAGAACTGTATTAAGAGTTGGTAGCAAATAATTATATTCAGAACCTTTATAAGGAAAAACTATTTCAAGATGAGATGCAACAGAAATGACCTTTCTCCTATTTCAATTTTAGTAGCATTTACAAAAGTTTAGTATGAACATTTAGTTATTCCACAAGTGCACTCTAGTTTCCAAACTTTTGTACTTTAAGAAGTTATTTAAAAAAGCCTAGGCCCTAAAAATAGACAATTTTGAAAAGTATCATTACTTGAATTTTCGCTTCATGAAGCCATACTTTATGGAAGAAGTAAGAGCTAAAAAGAGTCTAGAGGGCTGTTGCTGCTTCTGGAATGTCCATCTTAAACTGAATTCTAAAAATACTGGAAGATGGAAGAAATCCTGACTTCCGGGATTAACCATCCATTAATTCTGGCATAATATTACTTCTTAGATTCAGATTTATAGCTTATTTTTAGTCTATGTATCATTTAACTAGTGAATCTTGTTATGTGAGAAAGGATTACAAAAAAAAGGTGGGTTTAGACACCTATTGTTCAGTAGTGGCATCACAGCATCATTTAAAGGTAAGAGCTGTAACCACTGAAACAAGACCTTTTTCTTGTAATACAATGGTTTTACAATTCAAATTATCATATTTTCTTACAGGAACAGTCAGCTGTAACAGAGACTATCTATGAACTAATCAAAGTTACACAGTAATTTAGTTATATTAAGCCACAGGCTATCAATATTTACTTTGAAAAACATAGTGTTCAATACATGCTTTCAACTTCTGTTTAATACTAACATCAAACATTTCAAAAACAACATCTATTTTTCCTTCATAGTCTCTATACATTTTCAAATTGGTTTTGAACTGGTCAAAAAAAGTCATCCTTTATTATCAGTAAAATGGGCAATGAAAAGACCTGTTAAATTTAAGGTGGAACTTGAATTTATAAAATGGAGTTACATGAGTGGAATGGACTGTATCACATGAAACCGGTAAATTTTACTTCATAATTAAAAGGAATTTCAGTTAAGTATATTTTATTCTTTATTCCAGAAGTCTCTTTTTATCATATGTAAAACATTCAAGTTCCCAATGTAGAGTACAATATGAATTAAAACCATAATTGCAATCTTTGAAATTGATTTTATCGTCTGCATTTTTCTTATCTACACTGCTTTAATTGCATTATTAATTTTAAAAAATCCGTTATACTCAAATGTCGAGATAAAAGATATAAATTAGGACTATGAATAAAATCAGATTGGGTAAGGCCATCTGGAGTTCCTTCTGCCTCAAATTCACATGAAACTATGACAGTGAAGTAGAAAAGACATGTCTAAAGTGGAATTATTGGAAATAAGTCACTGCCAAATCATTTATTCATCATTATGTCAATAATGAATGAACACCCTCACTTTCAGAAATGATTTGTATGCATACAATGGTAGAGCACCATAGCAGTATCAGAGCAAGGTTTGTTCCAACATGAGATCAACTGTGTATTTCAAAATGTCAGCAGGCTTTACTTCTTACATAATGAAAAGGTGGGAAAATTTTCCTACGCATTGTTCATTTTTTTTACTTGATAAAGCAAAGGCAGGACAGAGTGGATGGAACAGGTTAGCTTCAAAGCACAGTATACAAAACCCGCCTCAGTTCAATTTATTTTGCCTGATGATCTTAATACACTAAAAGTTCTCACATCACAGTTGCCTCTAAGAGGTAATGAAGCCTTCTGCTGATTTTCACCTAAGTTTGAAGGATAGGGGAGATCGCTTGAGAGTTCAGTTTCGTATTCCTAAATTGTGAAACCCCTTTAGTAATCATGACATATCCATGCATCCAATTACTCTATTGGCTTTGGTATACGATATCAATCATCTCAGCTTCTCATCTATGATCAGCCAAACCCTAAAGACCCGTTGCAGTACAAGATGGGACAACTTTATTTAAGGGAAGAAATAAGGTTTTTGCCACTGCATAAGAAATTCAGCATAGTAGAAGATAACAGCATGTTTCTGTATCCCTAGCTCGTATAGTAAAGATACTTTGGTTTGTCATAGTAAATAAAAGTTTCTTAAGACAAACAGTCTGTAAATATTAGCCCGATATTTATGAAATAACTGTGTTAGCTGTGCAGAGAAAAGCCATGTCTAAAAATGTTCCATTTCTGGACACTAAGTATTTTGATATTTTGTTCTCTTCTTCAGAAAAATTAAAATCTTACCTTACTAAATTTGTCATTGCTAGAATCTCTGGATCATTTTTGTATGGTTTAGCCTACACAGAACAGAAAGCACAATACGCATGTTTAGATTTAAACATTTTTCTCCATTTTCATATTTTGGGTAATTCCCCTATCAATTCAGAAAAGGGGGGGGGGGGGGGGAAAGAAAAAGAAAAAAAAAAATACCTCCTGAGAGTCAAATGGATTTATTCCAGATTTCATGAGCATGTTTGCTAAGACCAAGTATTTTAAGCAAGTGGTTCTTCTGGGGCTCCCTGATTCATCATAATTCTTGAATGCTTCAAAAAAATCAGTATGTGCCTTTTCAAACTCTCCTTCTCTTAAGTGCATTTTGCCTCCACACTCTGAAAAGAAAACACAGATGAAGAGAAAAGGAACACTGCGTGCTTGTTGCTGACTACAATAATTGTACTTAGAAGTTCCATGCTATTTCTAAATAGATTACTGAAATATTTTCAGGAGTCTTTTCATTCTCTGAAATTGCTAGGAAAAAAAAGCATTAGGGCCTTCACATACTGCACTGCAATTTGAATAAACCCATTCCAAAGAAGAAAAAACAAAACCCAACCTACACCATAAATCTAAAAGAACAGTAATCCTCACAGCCAATAATTATTTAACCTTATGTTAAAATACTGTAAAACGTGAAATGAATTAATCTCCATTTCAAAGGCAACGGACTTTCTACATTTTTGGAATTTTCACTATCTTTTGAGCAAAACCACACAGAAGAATTGAGAAATACTCAATATCTCCTTTTATTTCCAAAGTACCCACTGCTGCCTGATTGTCTGTGCAAGTGCCTACACCAGAGGAAGAGGGAAGGCACAACAGTATTTTAGAGAAAGTTTTTTAAGACACACAGCATGTTTCCACTACAGTTCATCTTTACAGAGGATAAATAATGTTTTCAAACACATCTTAAAGCCTTTCAGTTCCTGATGAATTTTAGTGAGGTGAGACATCGAGCACAAATTTACAAAAGGGGATTGCAGAAATAGCAGTCCCTTCCCTTCCACTAGCAGTCCTGTCAAGCCTTTGTTTTTATCATTTGCAAATGCCTTTGCATTTATCCTTTGTTGCCTGCCATGGTGTCAAACAGCTGAAAGTCTTCCTCTTGTTATTCTGTTGCTTCCCTCCTACACTCTATGTAGACAACTGTCCTGCCCTTCTGACCAGTGCATCTGGTACTGAGGCACCAGAACAGCGGAGCTGAAGTCCTACAGGAGGCAAAGATTAAATGATGAGACTGTAGCCACTGCATTTGTAGTCCTTTATTCACACATGGTTTGTCTGCCTCTGAATCGACAGGATCCTCTGTCTTTACAGTTGGAACTGGAAAAAACATTAATTATCAGATTTTCATAAAACTAATCTATGCAACAGAAGTTAAATGAAAAATTCAAGATTAACTTGCCTCTGATAACTCCCATGATCAGTGGATGAGGAATGGCTGACTTGATGTGCAATGACTGTTCATATAGTGCTTTAAGTTTTTTGTTATTTTTCTGTGCTGTATACATTTGAATTTCCAAAGCATAGATTTCCAATAGTTGAGTACCCTTTTTTAGGTCATCTTCCCCATCATCAGTCTAGGACAGATTAAGTAATAAATACTGTGAAATTTTAAGAGAACAGCAATTTCAGTTTTATACTAGTAAAAAACTGATTACCAAATACTCTCAGTAATTTCCTGTCAGAAATAAGGATATTCCTAAAACTTTAACATTTTTATATAACTATTAACACAAAACATAATACTCAGAGAACTTATCACAGGCCAAGTTTGAGTATTTTTGTTTAATTAAATGTTTTCCTCAGAACTTTGCCTTTTATTCTTTACCACTTTCCTTAAACCACACTCTCAGTATATAAATGCAGTGACTGACACACATGCGTATGTAGAGATAATACATACAACTCTTCTGCTTCCTATAACAGAACCATTTCCCAGATATCTGTAACCCATTTTCCATGCTGGAGGAAGAAAAGGGGACACAAACAAGCACAGCAGGCTGCATGGCTATTTTTTTTTTTCCCTTCCAGATGGGAAAGTAACAGCTGTACTTTCAATTTTGAGTAAAGCTCACTTGGAATCTTCACTATATTTTAAAATAAATGTCTATGCATTATAGATTATTCATCTGTGCTTCTCATCCTTGCACCTGACTAAAACGAAACTTAATCAGCAGTTGTAAATCATTTTTTTAAAGTCATCTTTAAACAAGGAATAGAACACTTACAATTTTTTGTTCATGTTATCAAACAGGTAACAAATTAAAGCAGGCACAGTACTTCTTCCCTCTGTACTAAAGCTCAGCAACATGCCTCAAAGGCCAACAACAGATGTAAAAACAAAAAATCAGTGTTGTTTACTAAGCTACAGTGATTTAGAATATAAAGGTACCTGGCATGACTGATGCAGCTGACGCAGAATCTTTTGTAACTTTCCATATTCTTCTCGTTCTAAATATAATTTGCCAAGCTGTAATGAAAGAGAAGTTAAAGTGCTAAGGTCTATTAAGATTTCATAATTGTAAGAGTTAGCTGAAGGTTTCACAAACAAAAGCAAAAAATTGTAAGTTATATATTTTACCTTTGTGTTTGTCTTAAACCACAATCTATCATTCTTAGCATCTTTCAGAGCTTCAAGTGTTGTTTCGTAGAATTCCTGAAGCAAATCCATCTGACATAAAAAATCAGAATTCTATAATTGTAAACAGCAAATTTGTACCTGTTAATAAAGTCAATCTGAACAAACTAAAAGTGCATGCTTGAACTTCAAAATAAGAAAGGTACGTGCATCTTACTGAATGTCGGCTTTTAAATTGCAAAGAGGTTCTAAAGTAACAAAACTAAGTACACTTGCTTTTCTTATCTGAAATGGATATAATTAAAAAGTATTCACATTTTAAGATTTGCAACCATCTATCATGCTAGTGAAAAATGAAAGCCACCTTATAGAAGCCCATCTTATATAACCAAGTAATAAAATTCTTATGTTGTGTAACAAAAGGCAAACACAGGCAACATTGCTCCTACTTAAAAGAAGGAAAACAAAAATAATTTACATATCAAAAAGATAATACGATTTACAAAGAGAAATGGTCAAAGGAAAAGATGCTTTCTCCTTTCTATACTATCAGTGCTGTGTGAAAGAAAGCTCTGAGCACATCAAACCATTTCTTTGCATAGAACCCAAAAATACAACATCCAAAATGGAAATCAAAAGTGCTGAGTGTGACCTTCAACAAAGGTTCTCCAGAGAATGCATTGTTTGTGGCCGTTGTTCTTTTGGGGATAACAGATCTGTGGCTATACATCAAATTAAGATTTCTCAATTGTTCTTCCAGGTCTGGCTCCAACTGTATTTAGACCAAACACACTGACCTCTGCCAATGAGGTATAGTCTAAGACAATCCTTTAGACCTAAAGACTAAACCATCATTCAACTGTTAAACTTTCATTTCCTATGAGTGGCAATCAGGAAGGATTGTGATGATGACAGAGGAGTCATCACTAAAGACCAGTGATCCTCCATATGCAGGTGCTACTTCCAGGTAGTCAGTTAGGGGAGCGTTCTACTCTCTGTAAAGCTTCTACAACACCACAAAAGGAAAGGAGCTGGGCTGTGGATCTGTGAACATGCATATAGCTTGCACAGTACACTCAAAGACAGGCAGTATTTAACACCAACACAGCGCTGGTGTTGTCACTTCTAAGTTTTCCAAAGGTTCTCCTCTCCCCCCAAAGTAAAAAAAAGTATTGTTTAATTACAAATTATATTTGAGGAGGCACTTACAGTGTGTAGCTACTAGGCTAAAAAAAAGTATCTACTTATTAGCATAG
The DNA here is from genome assembly GCF_031877795.1 of Strix aluco. Taxonomy (NCBI): domain Eukaryota; kingdom Metazoa; phylum Chordata; class Aves; order Strigiformes; family Strigidae; genus Strix; species Strix aluco. The sequence goes on along the minus strand of NC_133942.1, from coordinate 22,967,545 downwards.
AAATCCTAGGTAAATATTGCCAAAAAGAAGACAAACTTATGAAAAGTTATCTGTGTTGATAGAATCCATTAAGTGTGGGAAATATATTTTAACATATGACAACAAATTAATACTGCAAATGTTCTCTATTAAGATCAAAAAACCCCAAACCAACAGACTACCATACACAAAAAGTCCACAGTTAAAAATGCAAAAAGGAAGACCACGAACATGAAAGAACTGATGATCTAACCTGCTTGGAAGTAGAGATATAATCAAGAATAGAATTGATGGATTTTTCAGAGTAGTTCCTTGTAACTGCACTCCGTATGTAGGTCAATAGCTGTTTATATCTGTTCATCATTTCAGGAAAGTTAGTCTAAAAGAACAACAAAATTACGTTACAATTTTTAATTATTAAAAGTATTTATCTCGACAAAGAAAACAGTTGGCTATACAACTATTTGGAATGGTTGCATATGTAGCATACAAATTTTTCACTGATTTATTCTGGTGAAGTACACACATACAGAAACATCACCAGTTTCAATGATATGATACCTCAGGATAGCAAGGACTGAGCCTCAAACTTTCAGAGAGTATCAGTTGACTACAACAGCTATTTTGCATCCATTTTGCCTTTGACTTCCAACCACCACATCATTTCCCTGCCACGTCTGCAGTAGCCATTAAAGGCCGCAAAAGACAAGTTCTGGCAGATTTAGTTGTCATAGCCATAAATCAGAATAATAACTTAAGATCTCTGGATCAAATACACATTTATGCCATTTACTCTCAAGTGATAGCTGTAATTCCTACCAATTTAAAGTTTATTTTAATCATCTGTTTCAGAGCTTTGAATCCCCATTCTCCTTTTTCACCTTCGAGCTCCAAAACCTGAAATAGAAGAATTTTTTAAACAGTATTTATAAAAGCTTTATTCAAACTTAAACTGATTTGCATCTTCTTTAAAATGTACATAGCCCATACATGTCTTTTTTCCCCCCCACTTTGTCCCTTACAAAGTAATGCTTCACTCTGTCCTGTTCTTCAATTTTACTCTTCCCTGATATTATTGAGAAAGTTACTGAGGGGTATGTATCTCATTAGTTTTCCCAACTCAGCTGATGTAGGGAGGGTGAATTGTTACTTGAAGATGTTGTTGTTGTTGTTGGTCTAACACCAAACACTAAACTTCATGCCACACCATAAATACATACACACAAAAAAGTTGTAACTACCCCCTGCAAAGCTCACTCAACCCACCCCTTGACTAAATTAGTCAAAAATTCACACTTCTGGATACTGTAGTTTCTTCACATATCAGAAAGGCTTCTAGGCTTTAATGTAACATAGCTAAGGGTATGTTTTGTAAATAAAAATTTTAGAAAGTTTTTTTAAGTCATGTATATAATACTGGTAAACATTATAAATAAGCCAAGAGATGCAAAAATCTATTTTTTCTGTAAAAAGTTGCATCTAACATATTGTTTTCTGGTGGCAGTGTGCAAACATTAAAAATTTAAAACTGACACAAAGGAAAGAAACTCTATGTCACTTAGTATTTATACATTTAAAACTTTGGAATCAGATAGCAAACCAAATATAATACATTACACATAAGACACTGGGGAAAACGCCATTTCATTTTAAAAAATGAATGGATCTGGCTTCTATAGTTGACATATGAAAACACACTTAGGACTGTTTAACTAATTTAGTAAATTCTGAAGATTAAAACTCAGTTCTGCAATAAAATAGAACTATTCTATGTCCCATTTATGCTCCCTAAGAATGATCCTGAAAGGCAGTCAGCCAGGAGTCTAAGCTGTCCAATGATAAACTTAGCACATTAGTAAGTTAAAATATAAACATTACTCTTAAAATTCCAGAAAATAACTCAAATGGTAAGCAAATACTTTAAAATGTGAATTAATATAAAAATGAGAGATAGAATATAAAGTCAGAAAACCTTCTGAAAACTGCTTAACGCCGCTTTGGGATCATCTTCCTTCAAAGCTTTGGAATTGTAGTATTGATTTTCCAGATCCACATTTGGTTCGGAATTGCTGTCCTCAGAATATTCCTACGTTTTAAGAAAAAAAGAAAAAAACAAATAAAAATCAGAGAAAATAGCTAAAGGTTCAGAACATCTAATATTCTGCTGAAAATGGATAAAATATAGCAAAACATATTGCTCAAACTGACACAGAATACTTAATGTATTAACAGAAAATGTTCAGTTTTAGAGCACATTACAGGTATGGACTCTCATGATTTCATCTCTCTCCCATTACTAGGCCAGCCTTACCATCCAACAACACTTGCCTGTCAACAGATTTCTTTCTGCACTAATGAACTCACAGCTTTATCAACTTCGCCTTTATAACAAGTACAGACTGTATTATTAAAATTCTGCCAACTTTGGTGTTTAAGGCCAGATGCCTAATAGCATGTGTCATTCCTGCACTGGGGAGAGAACATGCTGGCCACTAGTTTTCTAAAAGGTGCTCTATTATACGACCTTTGCTATCCACAGAAAAGACTCTGGCTGAGCTGCCACACAAGTAATGGTTCAGCAACAGAGGATATAAAATGCTTCCATGAATCTCTCTCTAATCTGCCTTTTTATGCCATAACGATTCATACTTGTCTAAGGAAATTAAAAAAAAGAATAATGACAATAACACCAGCTGCTTCTGTGCTGAGAAGCAGGAGATGATTGAGAAAATGCTAAAGATACTGCCAAAGAGGGTGGGGTGGGGCATAGGCACAATAATTTAATCAAATAATTACCCATCATGTACACGAGCACCAAACAAATTGAATAATTTACTTCTATGAATTATTCCTTCATAAAAAAAAAAAAAAAGTACTTCAAGGCTTTTTCTGATGAAAAAAACTAATCTTCTTTTGCTGAAGGGCAGTGTTGCACGTATGAATTGCAAAACACTAACAAAACTCTAATAATTTCATTTCAGGTTTACACAAGCCAAAAATATTTCACATCTCTGCATTTTCAAGCCAACTTCTCTCAACAGAGTGCTTAGCTATTAGGAGATAAACTGTTTAACAGAATCTGTTTCAATCTCAAAGTTACTGTCATCAGAATAACCTTCCCTTGTAACAATATGAACAATGCATGGTCAGGTGCCTTCTTTAATTTAGAATTTCTTCTTTTACTGTACTTCATCAGGCACATTTATTCTTTTGTTCATTCATATATTGCTAGTATTAATGGACTCCTTCAAAACCATGAAAAGGAATGAAAAAAAGATGAGGCAAAAGAGAAGTTTTATATTAGCTCTCTTCCCTGCAGTGCAAGCAATCTTTCAAAGTTTAAGTTTTCTGAGGTTCTAATGGAAAAATTAATTATGGGAGCTCACAGTTGGCCCAAATTTTATTAAACTTGGTCCTTGAGACATTTATCCTTCAACCTGCTAATGTTTCTATTTGTTACATGTAGAAAAGTTGCTCACATATGTATTTATTTATACTCACATCAAGTATTTGTATTTAGTGAGAACTGAATGGACTTAAAGGCCTAGAATTCTACAAACCTGTCTTCTGAATTCCCAGACAACTATAAAACTTAATACTGAAGAAAACAGCAAGCATCTTATTTCATTGGGCAGACTTTCATTTTGCTTAGCTTGTTTTCATAAATTCTTTACCCTATTGATCCAACATTGATGGAGCAGCTACAAGAACGTGCACGTGATGTCAACGGCTGTAAGCTTATCAGACACCTTATGAAAATATAGGCTGCCAAAGCTTAAACAACTTAGCATTTAAGATACACATAATCAGCTGATGTCTTGTTTACACTAAACTTGAACAATGGGGAATATTTTTGGCAGAAGTATCTATTTGTAAAGATGAAAGGAAAGCAAACTAAATTAATTCATTTTACAAAGCAATGTGCTGTTAGCCTAAAGCCAGAAACATCTGAATTTTCATCTTAGCTCTGGCAGTGATTCTGGATGCGGATTCATGCAGGAAGCCTTTTTTCAGATCATTTTTCTCAATGCTAAATATCCCATAAAGCTATTTTCATAATAATATTAGTACATAATAAAGAGTAAGTGTTAAGTCTAGAGTTCTTTTTTTTTTTCCTAACAGAAATGCTTTTAAATGCAAAGGTAGTGTTTTATGTTATATTTTATGATATATTTTTCCTTCACTTGATGCCTATTTGCCTCACATTGAATTTAGGATGTTGATACGGACTCAAAGCTCTAAGGGAGATAGGGCTTTCCTACTTCCAGGAAACGTAATGTAAGGTGCTTACTTAAAAAACATATTTAGACTTCATGGCTGTGACGAAAACTTTAAAAACATGAACTAATGGTTTAAAACCATGAACTAATGGAATCTCATGATGATGCCATGAATCTGTAGACAATCAAAAAAAAAAAGATCAGCCACATAGATACTGTATCTTAGTTCAAGCATCAGTGCTAATTATGTCAGTGCTGATCAATTCAGGAGGACCAGCACTCTATCCTTTTTTTGATGCAGAGATGGCTTAGTGCAGTATGATATGAATGTGAGAACATTTGGCTTTTGCCAAAACCAAAAGTAAAGAAGGAGGAAAGGAAAAGTGTGAAGCTGTATCCTCAAAGTTCAAACTAAGAAAAAGATGCATTTCCTTCCCAGTACTGAAAAGTTCTTTTAACAATAAATTCAGATACCAAACACCCAACCTTTCCTCACCCTCATTTTTAACACTCCTGCTTCCTGCCTGAACAACTTCCCCAACTCAATCCTTTCAGGTAGAAAGTTTGTTGTACCAAAATAGAAGTGCACAAAAACTAAACAGAGTATCAGTTTTATAAAAAGGATTTCTACATAACTGTAAAAATCTCTACTGTACCATCTAAACCTAATATTCTGCATACTGAAGAACACCCTTAATAACTTCAAGATATAAAAGCACCTGTGTGATCTACTTTAGCTCCAGCTGATGTAAAAAAAAAAAATAACAGGCCTAAGAGCTTTTTTTATTAATATCTTGGTGATATTTTTTAAATGGACATCAACACTATCAGTACAAATGAAAACAACAGAAGTCCGAGTAAACAGAACTGATCTTTGAAACCAATTTAGTTCTCCCTTGTGAGGATCAAAACAAGTGGTTTTTTTTATTATTACTCATGAAATTAGAAAGCCCTGATACAGCTTTAAAAAATGTAGTTAAAAAAAGTTAAGATATTATTTAAGCATTGTTCCATTGAAAATCTTCACATTCTAAATGTAGTCAGTTATAAACAATCCAATTACATCACATAACTTTTTAGGGGAAGAAAGAGTATCACACTCGCTCAACTGTAATGGAGATAAAACCTCTGATGTAGCTTACTCTGCCTGGAACATAGTTCGTTCAAATAATTTTAATAAAAGTTAAATTAGTACCAAGTAACCAATTTAATTTAAAATTCTTTATTACATTACGTATTAAGTTTTCACAAAATTCATTTCATCTAGTAAACAGCTTTAAAACATTAAGCCTCAGCTTCTAAAATGAACACACGCAGAAGACAATTCACCCCAGTCGGCTTTAATCGTCCTTTTTAGGCCATGGATCCATCTGCAGTTTCTCCAGCAGCAAAGGCAAATTAAGAGCATCCAGTGCCGCCCGACCCTCCCTGTTCATTCCTGGTCCTAGTACCCCCTTTCCCCTTCACTGCAGCAATTCAACGTTTTATGCTGTATGAGTCCTTGATGATCCTGCTTGGGTTGAGAGAACAGGCCCACCGGTGCTTACAAAGACACAGTCCTGAGCCTGGTGAGCTATGGCAGAGGAGCAGGGACCAGGAAGGGTAAGAAAACCAGCGCTGGTTTCAGAAAACTGCAGCAGAAGCCTTAGTCAATGTGGTCTCGAGAGGTTATATAGAGCTCCTGAAGCATAGCACCTCTCCTCACAGAGTAAGGTACATGAACTTGGAGACTGTAACACTGTATCAGTGACATTTAACAGAAGATTTGTGGTATTCTAGCAGATCAGAGTGGCACATTAACCAGATAAAGTTAAACATGTACAAAACCAAAGGTATAAGCATTTTGTGAAAACTGCTGTTGTTTAGCTACTAATTTTGTTGTCTCCTCTCTTGTCTGAAGCAGCTCCCTAACCTCTACATTGAAAGTGGAGCAGTAATCTAAAATTTTGCTTCTCTGTATATCACTCACTGGCTGTATAGGGACCAAACTCCTGCTTTGCAAACCTTTTTTAAAAAAAGGGAAAGTAGCTATACAGAGGATAACTTTCTAGACAAAGGACCCAATACAAAGACTTCTATTTCTGTAGAAATGTATCCTTCAAGGACACTGTTAACAATACTTATTACTGTCAATTTTCAATTGCTGGTAATTTTACCAAATTTCAACCATTGGGCTGACTCAAACCATTCTTCTTTTATGAAGTGCAATTGTTTCTGAGAATAAGTCTGGTACAAATTTGATTTTACTTCAGTTAACTTTGTTTCATAACCATGACATTTAGGGGGTCTGCTAACTCTAGGATTTGGAGTGAAGACCTGGTATTTTGCAAGAGCACTAGTTATGTGGGTTGGAGGGGGGCAGTTTGTTTTGTGTTTTTAAAAAAAAACAAAACAAACCAAACACAGAATGCCTAAAAGAGGCCAACTGAAAAAAAAAAAAAAAGTAACTCTTCAACATGTTAATATAACAGCTTGGCAACTAAATTCCTTCAACACTTAATCTACAGTGAATATACACTATTTTCCCACAGCTCATATGCAGTGGCTGCAAGGGACCAAGGGAACACCATCCCGGCGCTCAGTACCGCCTGCTCTGCCGTTTGCTCTTCCTGGACCACTGGCCCCCAGGCACCAGGACAAAAAGTTAACAGTTTCTACGTGCATTTGCCACTGGTATCCAGGCACATGAATATAAAGAAAGCAATCAGACTGGAATGCAAAAGAGTAAGGAGGAAAAGAACAGAAACAAACCATGAGAGTAAAAACAAGTGTGAACTGTGTAAGAAGTCTGCAAGCACTCAACCATGCGCTGGGAGGCCTGGTTTTCTTTTCCATGTTCCAGGTCTCTCTGCTTTTCTTCTCCTACTCGCTAACTCTGCAAGTCATCTACTGCCTGCTGGCTCACACCGGAGCTGACACCAGGAGTAAGAAGTCAGTGAAGCCGGCGATTTGCAATGGGGTCAGTACAGTTCCATGGAAAGAGAGTGCTCTGACTTTGTTTTATTTTTTTTTAAGCAGAAGTTGGAAGGTGCACAGAAATGAGTCAGGAGACTGCAGAAAGAAAAAACTGATATTATGACGCGTAAAGAGTATTGAAAAGAAGCACCTTTTTTTTTCCCTACCTCTATCACACAGCTCTCCTATAGTTATGTGCATTCTTTTCTAAAAGTCCAGGTTTTAGCATAACTTAGACCTAATTTACATCTGTTTAACACCCAACTGCGTATCAGCTCCTGGGGAGCTCTGTTCTGAACAGAGTGCTAAATAACTCTCTCTCAAAAAAACCCCAAAACAAACCAAAAAAACAACCAACCAAACAAAAAACAACAGAACTTATTGAACAGAACTTGTCGATGTTCAAATGGAAAGAATTTACTGATTAATTGTTCTCATGCTTTTTGCCTCAATACTTCCTTCTGAGATATTACAGTAATGAGTGAAATAAGCCCCAAATATATTAATTCTGTGTTTAAACATGAGTCCGAAAAGAATGCATAAACTACAGTATCAGGACACATGCTGAGCCCATGTAAAATACAAAACAGTAATTAATTCAGAGCAGAGTATATACTATGTCCTCTCTTAAGCTCACCATTTTTCTTAAAAAATCGTGTACTAATGTAATTAAACATAACAAAGAAACGGAAGAGGGTAAAGTGGATCTGCTCGATTTGGTATTTCCCTACCTCTGAATGCTTGTTTTTGCAGCATTATCACTTTCTTGTTTGCAATATATATATATATTTTTCAAAATTATGGCAATACTGAGAAAGAGGTGACAGTATCTGCATGAAATTTCAACTGTATCTATTTAAAATGCATCAATATAAGGTATGCAAATTTCCCTGTCTACAGATAAGATTGCTTATCAAGTTGGGTAACATATATAAATCCCTTTTGAAATGGAGTATGTTCCTCCCTGTTGGAAAGAAAGAGTGAACCAATTCACGTTTACTAAGCTGCCATTCTGATAGCTTGAAATAAAAAGTAAGACTGCCTATTTCCTAATATCAACACAGCCTGAAAAGGGAAATCCGCAGTAATCTGAAGGCATGCTCCCCATATTTGAGCCCTGTCAGTCCTCACAAACCTGTAGCCATCTCACCAGGATGCACACTGCTGGCTGTTCATTGGAATTGTATGCAGGTCTTCTACTGAAGTCACTGAAATAATACAACTCCTTAACATAAAAAGACAAGTTGCTGAGCAAACAGGTTTGTCTGTCCTTCCCCCAGATTGATTTTAGAGTTGAATTTCAGAACACAATAGACATCTCATAAAGAACACCACAGAGAAATTTCTTATTTATTTAAAACAAACAAACAAACAACATCAAGTAGATGTAGTGCAACAACTGTCAATGGTGCTGTCATTGTGCCTGGAAGAATCAATTTCTGGAGAAAGGCTGAGTTTAGTCTCAAAGTCAAATCTAAACATAGCTTTCTGTCTGAGACTGAAAATGAAAATGGAATTTACGATGGTTCTTCCCTCCTCCACTCTCAAGCTGAAACTAGTGAAAAAGAACCTGGACTGAAATCATATAGGCACCTAATAGCACCAAACTAGAAATTATAAGTGAGTGGTTTTCATAATGACCAGTAAACATTATTCTGTTCATTGAAGCATAAAGTGGAATAATCCATGTTATAATCAAGGCTGTCACTGTACATTACTAGCAAATTGTGAATCTAGGTCCATCCACCCACAAATACAAATGGAATTTTTTACCTGATATCAAGACCTCCATCCAACAGATAAAGTTAACTTTTATAGGAGTGGCTGAGGTAATTTACATGCAAAACCTTGACCAATGAAAAACTAAGCGGAAACAGTCAGGTGGGTAGTCTTCATCTGTTTAACAGTGTAGTAATTACTCTAATTATACAAAAATCCATGATGAAGCTGGGAATGAGCTGGGCCTTCAGGATATCGGTTCACATTTCAGTTCAAGTGTGAAACATTTGCATACTTAAGGAAATTTAACTGACTGGTTCTACATAATCAGCAGGCCAAGAGCACATTTAAAGAGGAAAGGCCATAATCACTTCTAATAAAAGCTGACAAAATGAAAACTTTTTGGGGAGTTGAGAAACGACATCTTCTTTTCACTACTATTTTTATGCTAGTAGCTACCCTGGGAGACCTGAATCTAGTTTCACCATACTGTATTTTGACGAAATAGCTATTTCTTCTTTCGTTAACTTTCTGTAATTACTGCCTCTCCTCCTATTCCTTAAAAAAAAAACCCACCACACATTCACCAACACTCATGTGCTTTTATTTTCAATTCTGTACTTAGATATCTGAGTATTTTGTCCTGTACTCATTTTTTTGTTTCAAACCCTTCTGCAGCAGCCTTTACACTGAACTTGAGAACCATGCATCCCCTTATAGTCTTCTCTTAATTTAACTAGATTTATATCAACATGAAAGGAAGAAATCAGGCCCTGTCTTCAGGGCCCTTAACTATTTTTCCAAACAATTTTGTGTAACACTGCAATTACAGTCTCAAGCATATCTCAAAACAACATCCAATCATGGTTTGTTAGTCCAAGAATGCTTGAACTAGTCTAGCCGGAATATTTTTATTCTCAAATTCTGGTTGGGTTTTCTTCCCATCAGTTACAAATCCAAATTAAATTTTAAAAATCTGTTTTATTTAAAGATGCAGCCAGCTTAAGTATTATTTGATGCTTTACATGGGGTTACATATCAAAAAGAAAAAATTAACATGCTCCTAATTATTGCAAGCAGTGTTTTTAAATTTTTGGAAAGGTCTGGGCTAGTGGTAATTAATTACGATGAAAAATTCACAGGAAAAGTAACTACAGTCAGGGGCTGAAATCTGCCACAAGCAAGAAGTTTCAGGAAGGTTTTTCCAATGAGGAAGAAAGTACTTCAGAAAAAAAGAAACACAGGAAAAAACATTAGACCAGCAATTATTCTTGGTGATAGCTGACATAACGCATCGTGATCTTAAAGCTACACTCTTACCCAAATTTATATGTAGACAGCTGAATTTAAAGATTGAAAAATACAATTCCAGTGGTTTCTCTATGTGTCCAGTTCTCATGTTATGGATACTCAACATGAATTCTGCTGTGTTTAGTATTCCTTTGCTTGTATCACATGGTAAAATAGTATTTTAAATCAGGACACATATTTCAGTGTTAATGAAAATGAATGGACATTGATTTTGGAACAAACTGGACCAACAAAATATTTTTAATAGTCTCAGTGTATTTCCTTCAGAAACCTTGTTTCTGAAAGTTTGTGAATTCATTCATGGACTTAAGTGGAACACTAACAGTTCCTGGAATACTGACACAAGTAGCTCATAAGGTTAAGTCGACAAACAAAAACTCTTATGTGAATTTAAAAAACTCAAAACCAAACCTAGATGCTTTTATTCTATATCCAATGTCATCCAGCCATTCTGAGCAGCCTGTAACAAAAACTGCCCAGAAGCTATTTCAAATAAAATCAGACAAGTCTTTTAAATGAATTCATATGTAGCAATGATTATCAAATAATTTGTTAGAAAGCCAATCTTCCAGAAGCAATTGTCTGGGGTTTTTCAGTGAAATTGCAGTACTGTAAATACAGGTTTAGCTGAAATGAACAAAATACAGACTCTCAAGCAAGCCTCAACCATACACATCTTTTTTAAAAAACGTCTCTGTTCTAAAAACCTATGCAAAGTGCAGAAAAGCAAAACACCAACTAACCAAACTTCAAACTTATCAGATAATGATAACAGAATTACAACTAATCAGACAGCACAGAAAACATTTTTTGCTTCAAATGTGCCAGTTATTTGGCTTACTAACCTACCCCAAAGATGGCTTTACTCATGGTAAAAGTTCTTTTTTTTTTACTAATTTATAGGAGACTTATTACATCGAAACAATCCCATTATATTCCCAATTTCCCCCCAATAAATTGGTCTGTTGCTAACTGCAAGCAGCATTTTTTTAACTGTAAAAGCTTAGGAAAAAACCTGATGTCAAAATGTAACTAGATACAACACGAAAAACCCCAAACCCTGCAATTAAAATAAAATTTTTAAAGGAAGGGCAAAAAGCTCACTAAGACTATACAAAGTTTAAAAAAGAGTACACCCTTGGGGTGTTGCCTCAGAAACCGGCTGTGGGGCCGTTTCTCCTCACTCCCCTTTCTCTTCCCCCCACTTTTCCCTCACTCTGACTCTCACGCAAACACATGAAGACATCGACCCCCACGGAGCTCTCGCAGCCGCGGGCGGGCAGCAGGGCAGACAACTTTATGACTTGACTTCGTGCCCGACACTTCGGCCAGAGGCAGGAGGAGGGAGGGAGGCAGCGCGCCCGAGCCCTCCCCTCACCCTGACCCCTGTGGGAGACAAACAGGGGCCCAGGCTCGCTGGGCCCGAGGGGGCCAGCCCGGGGCCTAGCGAACTTCCCGGGGCCGAAGTTGGCCTGTTTTTCGGCGGAGAGGTGGCGGGGCCTGCTCCGAAAGCACCACCCGCCCCTCGCAGCCGCTGCCCCCACCCCTCCTCCCCGGGAGGGAAACTCATCCTGTCAGTGCTCCCTCACGGGGCAGCCCCCGGTGGGGCTGCGGCGGCGGGCGGCGGGCGCGCCCCGCCAGCACCGGCCCGAAGCGGCGCCGCTCCCGCCAGACCCCTCGCCGCACCGCGCCGCTGACCCCACCACCGCCCCCCCCCCCCCGCCTCCCCGCGCCCTACCAGGTCGTAGTCCTCTTCATCATCGCACATGAAATCATCCTCCATGTCAGACATCTTGGCCGGAGGACGGGCGGGGGGAGGGGAAGGGGGCTGGCAGAGGGAGGAGGCAGCGGGGACGGCCCCTTCTCCCACAACCCCGCGCGGCGCTGCCCAATGTGGCTCCGCTGCGCCCGGAACCCGCTGCCGCCCGCCCCCGGCCCGGGGCACACGGAGCCCAATCCGCGCTGCACCACCGCCGGCTTCCTCTCCCTGCTAGCGACCGGCCCCTAGCAACCGCGGGCGGGGGCGGGCTGCGGCACCGCCTCGGCTCCCGGCCACGGAGGGGGCTTCCGCGGCGGCGCTGCGCCTCGGCGGGGCCCGGCCCCGGCTCTGCCGCCGCCCGCGCGGGCCGGAGCGCCGAGCGCGCCGGGGTCGGTCGCCGCGTGTGCGGGTGTGAGCGCCGCGAGCCCGGCTGCCGTACCGGAGCGGTGCGGCCCTGGCGGGCGGATTTGAAAAGCCCGGCCGCTCGCTGGTCCTGGCAACGTCGCGGAGGCGTTAGTGCAGTTCCTCTGCCGCGCGCCGTGCTGCTCGATGGTTTATACGCGCTGCACTCGCCATAAGCAAATAATACTGTAGCAGCAGTTTTTAAAGGCCTAGACGGTAAAAATACGGGCCTTGCAAAGCGCTGTGTCTCTAAAGGCTTTTACACACCAGTTACTGCTGCCACCTTTAACTGTGCGAGGTAAAACCCCCGACAAGCTCTGCCTCTCCACAACTTTCACGAGGCCTGTGGTTCTCACAGACCCCTAGGCACATTTCCAGTACTTGTTTGGTCTCCAGATTGTTCAGCTGTTGGTCATTTTATAGTTTCTGACAGTCATCTTTTTTTCTATGGCTACTGCATCTTTAAAAAAGGGTGTTTCTATTCTGCCAACCATACTAATCGGGAGAAAAAAGTTTCAGTTTTAGCTTGGAAAGACCTAAATCCACAATGAAATCTCAAGGTTACTCTGCTTCTCCCAGTCCAAGCACTTAAAGCTTCATGAGTGGAGGATTCAGGGGCTTTAAGATACCGAAACAGTAACAACGAGTAAGCTTGTAAATGCGTTTGAAAAGCTCAGTTCCTCAAATTAATGGCAACCATTAATTAATCTTGAGGGGAAGCGGAGCTACGAGAGTGCTTGTTTGAGGGAACTTGGCAGAACCACACACTCGAAAAAACAAGGGGAAAAAAGTAATACCGTAGGGGAGCGCACTGCCTGTTTGTTGTGTTCCTCACACGTGCATTTTGCCGGAAGAGTGGCACTGGCCCAACGCCCGGCGCCGAGGGCGAGCCCAAGCCCGCAGGGCCCGCGATGCGCCTGCACCCGGCTCCGCGCACCGAGCCGCGGGCAGGCTTTGGAATTTCGCTGTTTCCAGCTAAATTCCGACAGCAATGAAGGAAAAACCCCATTTCCCTCGCACGTCGCAGCAGCTTTCCTGTCCCGTCTGGACCGTGGTGGGCGAGGAGCCGAGGGCGGAGCGGCCGCAGGGGCGCGGCGGGGTGTGGGTCTGCCGGCGGGACGGGCCGCGGCGCTGAGCACCGTGGCCTCAGCGGTGCGCCGGGGCGGGGAGGAGGCCGGGCTGCCCGCTCCGCCGCCCGGAAGGCCCGTGTCCGCCTGTCCCGTGACCGCGGTCCAGCCGGAGCTGCCGCACCGCGCCGCTGCCCGCCTCAGCCAGGGGCCGGCGGGGGGAGCCGCCATGGCGGCGGACGCCCCCCGCACCCTCCCGGTTCAGCTGGTGGAGCAGCCCAGGTGGGTGGGTCGCTCCCCTCGGCCTCGGCGCAGGGCCACGTCCGCAGCCGGGAGGCGGCCGCCCGCCGCCGTCTGTCCCGGGGCGGGCGGTCTGCAGGCGCAGCGGGGAGGGGGCAGGACAGGCGGGACGGTCAGTCTTCGTGCCCCTCGTCTGAGGGCTGAGAGGGCTTCGGCTGGGGGTATTTTGATGCGTCTCAGCCCAAAGAGCGTGACACTCGCGTTTTGTGTGGCGGCGGCAGCACCCTCGCTGCAGCCGCGCTGGCCTGGGCGTCCCGCGGCTCCCCCGGCGGCAGGCGGGCCTGGGCTGGCGGGGCAGCGGCCTGCGGCCCCCCCCCTCCTGCCGGCGGGCTGCGCGCCCGTCACCGGCCCCTCCTCCGCCAGACACCGCTCCCTGCAGGCCGGGGGGCCCTGCTGCTTCGCACAGTGCCTCTGTGGCTGGAGGGGGAATAATTCGTTCATCTTTCCTGCTAACGTTCTTCCTTTTTTCATAATTGTGGGGATAGCGATTATCCTCTCGACCTTTTGGCTATAAAAGAACCGCCCGTGCGGTCCCCGGGAGGGCGGCGGCCTGGCTGTGCGCGGGCATGCCTGCGGCACACGGCAGCGCGCGGAGCTGCACCCGCTGTGTGGAAGTAGAATGCACAAGCAGTTCAAAGAAACCTTTTTACCTGTGTTAGCACTGGAGAAGGGTCCTTTTTAAACTTCTGTTACTTGCATATGATTACGCTGTGTTTCAGTGAAAGTCCTGTGCAGAGGACGAGTCCGGCATTCCCGGACTCGGATGTGTGAAGTTGTGAGGGATGCCTTTGCTTAACACTTCTGACAATGATCTTTGATGTAGGTGCTTAAAATGCAGCATGCGTGTTGCAACATCAAGGCCAAAGCCTGTAAATAGCCTTTCATCGGGCCTGCTTGTAAAACCCACATTAAAAAAAGAGATCAATCAGCACTTAGATAAACATGCCCCCATGACTGCTCTGTTTGTTCTTAGTCTCTTGGTACCAACACCACTATAAAAATCTGTGAAACAAAGAAGCATTCTAAATACTGACACAAAAAGGAATAAAGTTAACACCTAGAATTCTGCCAACAGATTCCCCTATGGACTGTAATATTATTAATGTGATCTAGGAAAGGGACTGTACAATGAAATGGCTGAAATTACTAATTGGGAGAGTGATAAACTAGTCAGTACTAGGGGAGACGATAAGAAGGGAAATCACAGAGGGACCCAATACATCTTTGTTACAGGGCACCAAGATGGAAAAGTACTGAAAGATGTGTTAAAAAAATCACAGCAAGTAATATTTTGTAGCTTTCCATCTAAAGAAATCTTATAAAACATTTGAATATATGTAGTAGGACAGTAACACAGCTTTTACAAAGAAGTATAAACTAAATAATTGTGAAATTTTGTAACATCTGTTTCTCATTGCTGTCTTCTTATTAACACTTTGCATTAACGAGGCTTCCAGTTCTAGTTTTAGACTAAATGTAGAAACCTTAGCAGGACAAAACAAAATATTAATTGGCTACATGCTTTAAAGCCAACAGGGTATGCCAGTGAAATATTCTAAGTCCCATATTTAAAGATCTATTTTTCTTGTATTCTTACTGCTTTTTCATCATTTTAGTCTGTTGCTTACATTAATGATGGTGGGTGAGTGTGCAACCTAAATTGCTTTAAGGTAGTTTTGAAGTGAATCACCATCAGATTTCTTATGCTTCACTAAGATAATGGTTTAATCTCTTCTCAGTCTTTGTTCACCCACTGTTCTTGCATGACACACTAAAGCATCCCAACTTTGCAAACACTGGGCAGAAGCTAGATACCTTTACAGTCTTAGGAAATAAAGCAATATGCCAAATTTTTCTTTGCATTGGAACTTTCAGTGGCACGTCTGGCACCTCCAAATGGAAAACCTGAAGAACTTTGTGGGAACTGGTGCTGCAAACCTGTAGAGTAAATACTAAGTCACAGGTTTAATCTGAGGTTTGGAATTTTAGTTCTCTGTGTACACATTTGTACAGAAATGCAGTAGTGTCCAATATGGAAATTGATAAAAGTCAAAACTTTGAAGAAATTTAATTTGCTCAGGCCTGCCTGATGTGGTCAGATTTGACTTTGGAGGGAGTGCCTCTGTGCGTATGTTACAAATCCCAGTGCAACACACGAGCCATTGGTTCTGCTATGGCAAACAGTTTCTCAGAGCTGTGGCATAGGAGAGGTAGGTGGAGGCCATGATATTTTGTTACCCCAGGCAACTGCCATCCCCTCTTCTGTCTAGAACCAACCTAGACAGAGGACTTAAATAAAATAAGGCCCCTTCTATCCTTTTCAAGTGAACATACACATTTCTTACTAATTAGAATAGTCTAAAGAGAGTCTTGTCTGTCACAATCAATGTTCTGTGAAGAGCAAAAATAAGCAGCTTAATGTCGTTCCTGGTGTAACAGAAAATTCCACGTACTGCAAAAAGTTGAATCGAATTTACTTCATGAAATATTGAAACTTCCTTCCTGTTATGGAAATACAGTCCTTCTAAATGTTTCTAACCTGCCTTTCAGACTGCAGAAACTGAAGGAGATGTTTATATCAAAATTTGGATCGGCTCCCAAGTTTTATGTTCGTGCACCAGGGCGAGTCAACTTAATAGGTAAAAGAAAAATTAATCTTCTGTTATTTTATCTGTCAGTTTAAACATAGAATCAAAATAATGTTAGTCTTAATTATATATTTTTCAGAGAAGCTGCTTGTGATAAATGAAAAAAAAATATAATACTTTACTAGCTTTTACTACACCTCATTATAAGCAACTTCACACTCAAATATCAGTTTTGGAAAAAAATTTATAAACGGTAGTGATGGTTTTGAAAATTGGAGTAACTTGCCAGCTTATGGCTGGATACTAGTTTTTTGAAAGGCTTTGGAAATCTAATCTAAAGTAGTTGATGCACAGTGCATCCACAAATTAAATGAGTATATTTTTTCCTACTCCATTATAAGTTACCAAATATAACCAGCCACATAGCAATGCATATGATGAAGCATGAAATGATTCTACCATCCATAGAGGTGTGTCCACAGAACTTAGAACAGTTGGTTGTGATTCACTGGCAGACTGGTGAGACACATTTATTTTGTATTTAGGACTTAGTTGTATTTCTGTGGCAGCCTTATTTTTTAGATTTCTCTATCCATGATAGTATTGTGCTCTCCCTAGAGCTCAATTTCTTGTATATTCATAAAGTAACCCCAAGCATTTAAAGACATTGTAAGTAAAAAGATCCTGCAAAACAGAGCTTTGAAAATTAATTAGTCCATTGTGCAATTAATGATGATTTTTATTATCATAATAAATTGTGTTAACATATCATATAGATTAAATAGAGTATGCTAACTGGGAATTATTCCCAAGAGAGAGGGTGTTTACTACATACATTTTCTATGTGAATGTTGCTTCATGTGTTGTATGTAACTGTATTAATGATTATTTAAATATAATCACTACTTTCTTGGAAAAACGCCCAGAAATTTTATGAAAAATAAAATATAAGATTTCCACCACAAGCCTTATCTAGTGGCTAATGAATCACCTAATGTGGCTAAGGACATCACATAATGAGGAGTCCTGTGGTGCCTTTATCTCTTCCAGTCATCAGTTAAATGGGATTGATTTAACTTATTTTTTTGTACCGTCACAACAGTGTACAAATAATGTGGCTGTTCTCATTGCTGGACAATAATCTACACAGTGTTTTTTAAATTTTGATAAGCCAATGTTAAAATATGAAGATTTATAAATGGATGGAATAGATAAAATCATTAAAGAAAGAACAAAATTTTTGCGCAGTAATATGAAATGAAGGAAATGCACCTCAAACTTTAAATAATAAGAGTTGAGACTATACGAGTTGATAATAAGAGTTGAGACTCAGAAATTGTCTTGTACAGTAAACAACACTGAACCCCTGTAGAAGCCCTGTTACTGCAATTCTAGAAAGAAATATTCCAAAATATTTTAATTGTCTGTTTCTTTGGTAGGAGAACATATAGACTACTGTGGTTACGCTGTGCTCCCTATGGCTATAGAACAAGATATACTAATTGCAGTAGAGCCTGTAAAAACTCAAGTTGTACAACTGGCAAATACCAATTCCATGTACTTGTAAGTAATTTGTTTATTCACTAAATTTTATGAACCTCTTTATGCGATTGCAATACAGGTTAACTTCTCAGAGATCTGAGAAACTTCCATTGCAATATAGAGTTTAATTGTGTAAAATGAATGATATAAGCAGATGGAATCGTGTTGACTCGATGCTGTGCATATTAGTTTAGAGCAGTGGGTTCACTGCTTCTGCCTCCCACCAATTTGTTCAGATTTCTCTTGTGAGGCCTCTGATTTTTCAATCTTTGTAAAAGCGCAGTCCTGTTTTCCCTTCTTCTAGCTCATCTTTCTTGATGTAATCCCCATGATTGGCAGCAGTTCAGTTTCTCCTGGAGAAGGGAGTGAAATGTTTTGTAATGAATTACCGCATGTGTAAGCTAACGCTCCCCTGCTCTGGAGAACCTGAGGCTGTATTTTCACAACAGAAGGGCTTTAGCAACAATCCTGGCTCAAATAATCTGTATTCCCTCTCTTCCACTTCCTCCACAGCTGCTTGTTTGCAGAATCATAGAGTAATTTAGGTTGGAAGGGACCTTTGGAGATCCCCTGTAACCGTCTTGATGGCCTCCTGCTGGACTCCCCGCGGTTTGCCAATGTCATTCTTTCATTGGGAAACCCCAAAACTGGACACAGTATTCCAGCAATGGTCTCACAAGTGCTGAACGTAGGGAAACAACCCTGCCATTCTTTCCAGCTTCAGCCACGTTCTTCTGCCTCCTTCCTTGCCACAGACTGATAGTTATGTGGTTGCATGGTGTGTTGGGTTTGTGTGTGTGTGTGGTGCCAGAAAGGACTGTTGTTGCTTGAGCCCGGCCGGCAGCCAAACACCACACAGCCACTGGCTCACCCTCCCCTGCCCAGCGATGGAGGAAGTTGGACGGGTAAAGGGAGACTCATAGGTTGAGATAAAAGCACTTTAATAATTGAAATAAAATAAAACAATAATAACAGTAACAGAAAGTACAAACAGGTGATGTACAATGTCATTGCTCACTGCCTGCTGACTGATACCCAGCCTATTCCCGGCTAGTGATCCCGAAAAAGCTAAGATCCCAAAACGGCAATCCTGGAAGTGAGAGAAAATCCCCTCCTTCCCAGCCACCCCTCCTCTATATACTGAGCATAACTTTACATGATATGGAATATTTCATTGGCCAAACTGGGTCTGGTGCTCTGGCTCTGCTCCCTCGCAGCCTCTTGTACACCTGTGCACGGGCAGGACATGGGGAGTTGGAGAGTCCTTGATCTCTTAGCAACAACTGAAAACATCAGTGTTATTATCAACATTCTTCTCATACCAAATCCCATACTGAATCCAAAGCACAGCATTATTCTGGCTACTAAGATGAAAAATTAACTCTATCTGACACGTGGCAGTGCAGATCAGGTCACTCATCCACATGAACTTTTCTGGGCATTTTGCAAAAATCAGTATCAGCACAAGCTTAGTTTAAGCTATTTTTATTAAGCCATTGGTTTAAGCCAATGGTAAATTACTCCCTGAAAGCACAGCGTATGGCAGCACAGGGACAGGAACATACTGCCAAAAGTGGGAACTATTAATCACATATTCCTGCTTAAAGCTCAGTTTGTTGTAAAGATATGTTCTGAGCTGCTGCCTGCGACTAAGGTAGTTGAGTTGAATTTTTACTTTTATAAGTACAAATACATATTTTTCACTCACTTTGTGGAATATGTTTTCACATTATAGCTGAGCTGAATTAAAAGTTTGCCACCGCCAAAAGGCGATAGCTTGCTGCTTTTACCCCCAGTCTCCCTGTACCTGCTTCTAACATCAGTTCACCCATTTGCCTGGTTAATTTTCTGTCATTTTAGTGAATTGAACTGCCATGCGCTCAGCACTAAAGCTGACTTGGGGTAAACAATGGGAACATGCAGTGTGAGCAGGGGAAAGGAAATGGAATACATGAGTGGGACTTTTCCCTTTCTTTAGTAGCAACCTCCAACACGGCATAAGCTGTATTGCAAAACCATTCTGCAAGAGGCAATAGTTCAAGAATTATAATGTCTCTGATTAGGAAAAGTTGTTATAATGGATACCAAATAAAGCAGTAAGCAAAAGGTAAACATTTTTACTTGGTCTTTAGGCTTTGGCACATTGCATCGCAGTTGAAACAACCTTCTCCTAAGGTACATACAGTTCCTACGAAATCTATAATTACAGCCTTTGAATTCAAATTGCATACACAAGCACTATATTTTTATATCTGCCCTGCTTTCAGTTGGAAATCATGTTTTAAATGAGAAACCAAGAAGAGGTCCCAGAATACAGCATTAAGCATCTCTGTTTTGTTGAGACACTGTTGCTTAAAAACAAAGCTAAAACATGCCCATAATTTCATAACAAAGAAGTATTTTTCAACACTTTGAATCTTACACCACATAACAAAACTGTTGACAGTATATCTTTTTTTCCCAGCCTGTTACACTGGTAGATTTATGCCTGTGGTGAATGCATATATATAGGCCTTCGGTGAACTAGGACTAACCATAAGCGTCTGTAGAATCACTATTTCCTATTTCATTCATGTTTTGTGAACTGGTAAAATGTGTAACAGTTCTGTAGCCCTTTCCTACCCTGATAGTTCATGTTAATTTTCAGGAAAAACAGACAGAGAACAGGTTGCAAGAGAAACTCCCTAGATGTTTTTCATCATAAATCATCTCAACTGATCAGATGCCTTTATGTTATTTGCGCTAAAACAGTATTCAAAAGTTACAGTCTTTTGAAGTTCCCTATACCTGCCCGTCACCTAACATCTTTGTAATTGAGAAGTATGTGTAGAGATAATATCTGACATGATACTTCTCAAAATGCCTTCAGGAATACTAGAGGATGATAATTATAAATCGGTTTCTATCTTGTGGCAAAATCTGAAAATATTAAAAAAACCCCAACAGATTTTTTTACAGAGGACGCAGATAAACTAACAGATTGACAAGACAATGAGGTTCTGTGAGAAAGCCAAATTGGTCTTCCAAAAATAAGGATTAATTACTATTCCAGAAGTAAAAACCACCTCAGCCACATGTTTCTTTCACACTACTCAAAAAAGTCACCTCTTCTAATTATACAGAAGAATTGGAATGCTTATATCTAGCCTTGGAGGAGGGGCATCCTTTCCCAGGAATCCTTGAAAATAGAAAGGCTGAAACAGACAATGTATGTTTTCCCCAACTTTTTATTTTATTTTATTATAAAGTTCTTATCTCAAACTGCCTACCTTCCAGAAGCCTGAAGAGGTACTGATTTAAGATAGAGCTTGGGCATTTAGGAATTGTTTTTTATAAGAAATTGAATGTGATAATAAAAAAATAGACTTAAGGATTCTGGTGATCTCGAGAGTCTCACATTCTGTGTTGGTGTGAATTATGTCCATATGAAACCTGCCAAAATCAAAGGCAATTTTTCTTTCATTTTCTATGAGAGAAGATTGAAGAAATGAGAAAAATGCATTTTAAGAAGTAATTATTTTATCTTGAGAACCAGCAAATACAATCATAGAATATCTCTTCTTGTTCACTGAAGTTTTACTTTGTCTGAGTATATAAAAAGAATTACAAAGATAAAATATTTTAGAACTCCTTTTTGAGAGAAAGAGCACTTCAAATTTGCTTTCTGTTAGTCACTTTTACGCATTGATTTCCATCAACATTGCTTTTTTACAATAATAATTTAGGATTATTGTAGAAAACTAGCATAAGCAAACACATGATTTTTTTAATCTTCGTGACTTTTGACAAGTATTTTCTATTTTACCAGTAATTGGTTTTTTTATTATATTCAAAAGCCATAAGCAAAATGATGTTGTTTTATTCTCTGGGAGATTGTTCTAAATACACGTGAATCTCAAATCGGAAGAATTTACAGCTATCGCAAACTTTCCATGTATTCTAATCTCAATACTCCCTTTCAGATCTTTTGTGTTACTCTACAAACCTCAGTAACTTCTGACACTAACTTTGTACAATTCTTTGACGCCGCATTGTTGATGAAGTCCTGTAAGTGGCACTGTTTTGAACAGTTCAGATGGAAAGACAGCAATTTATATGCTAAACTATCTGGTATTTCTGCACTGTAATGAATATTGAAAGTGAATGTATAACTGACAAAATGGTAATTCTGAGTTGATACTTAAAAGTGTAAGATCTGTCAAGTAACACTGAAATAGGAGTAGGTTGTAGACTGGTAATACAAGTGGAGTAGCTCACTACAGCATAGCTAGCATTAGACCATATGAAGAGGAAACAGGATTGTGGGTCCATTTTTACACTGGTTGTCAGGTCTGGGGGTTGTGTTACACAAAAATTGCAGCCTTTAATTGCATCAGAATAAAGTGAAGTTTTCAGCCATCCTTTGAAGGCAATTACATGATTGTAAAGATGCTTTATATTATATAACTGTTTCTTCATAGGTAACAGAATACTTTACTGAAAAAAAACACATTCACACTGGTATTCATTACAGGTATTAACTAGTAATATTATTTTGGATAAAAATAAAAACTAACCTACATCACTAATCTACATAGTTTACAGAAACAGACTGAGACTAGCATAAGAACGAAAAATTCCATCCTATTAGGAGTTGCAGACTGTCCCCTGAGGTAGAATTTCTTGAAAGTGTTTTTATTCCCGTTAAATATTTCCAGGGAATTCAGCTGCCTCTGTTCATTTGTTTGGCAGACCTTGCCTTGTAAAGCACAGTTTAGCCTGCAACTTATGAGTATTTTTTGTTAGCTTTTCTTGATGTTCTCAGTGCCTTTCCTCTTCCTGTGTTGGGCATCTGCTGTGGTGACATCAGGTAGATACAGTTATTGGGCATTCAACAGCATAGACTTCTAAACGATCTGCACTTCTTGGTGATTGCTCCTCTGAGGCCTCTGCGCATCACTCCATGCCCATTTTGACAGCACCTATCTGTAGCATTAGTTTCTTTAGGAACATTCAGGCTTACCATTTTTATTATTTTGAAATGAAGATGGGAGTAGGAGAGCCATTTTCAGAGTTATTCTGGAGGAAATACATAAACTATTTTAAACTAAATCTTGCTAATTATATCTCGTAACATACATAATGTAATTTTACAGCCTTAGGCCTGTTTTAGTGGAGTGCCATTCGTAGCAAAGATAATGAAGATGAATTCCTCATCAGGGATCACCAGAGACCCTGAAGTGTGTTTATATCTATTCTAGCTTTGACAGGTACAATTATTTAGATTTTCACTTCTCTAACAGATCAAGAGAACATACACACCTGTGACGGAAGGCGTGCTGCCTTAAGGATGCCAGAGGCAGCTTAATTTCTGAGTTTATTTAATAAACTCTATAACTTAAGCAAAAATTCTTATGCTTGCATCTAAAATATCCTTATAGAATTGATTAATAAGTAAGATCTGGGCAAAAAAATCTGAAAACCATTGCACTGAAAAAAATAAACATTGAAATGTTTTTGTTCATCAGCAGGTGGCAGTAATAAGCCATGTTTTTTTCAAACTAAATTTACTGACAAGTTAAAGCCTCAAGGTTTTTCTGTTTTTGCAGGGATTTCAGTACTAGTGTTAATAACATTCAGATTAACAAAACCAAACCTCAGTGGCATAACTACTTCCAGTGTGGACTGAAGGGTATCCAGGTAAGCTAAATCCATTTAACTTATGAAATAAATGCTGAAGTAAAATATGCCAGGTGTACCTATTCACCCTCAAAATACTTCCCTGCATTTTATAGCTCTTCTTGACATACAGGTTTTTTATGTTAAAATTTGAAGAGGAGATATGAGTGGGTTTGTTTTAAAATATTTGTAGAGTACTATTTTCATTTTTATTACATAAATTACAATAGCAAATATTTATTTAGTAAAGTCATGATCAAACTCATTATCAAGATGACATTTCTGTATTTTGAAGTTAAAAAGAATGGTTTCCAGTGAAATAATCTAATTAAAATTTGTTTCTAAAAAGTTTGGAGGCTTGTCTGTCAGGACACAAAGATCATATTTTAGTACTTTTCTTCCTATGGAGACATTTTAAAAAACATTGATTTCCATTAATGTTGGAAACCTGCAACTTGTGCACAACAGCTGAGTGAAGCTGACTCATGCAGTAGGCAAAAGAAAACGTAGAAAGTAAGTATACAGCATAGAGAAGAAATATTCCAGAACTATTATTTATCCACATTTTCAGAATTTGCATGGGATTTTCAAAATTTACTGAGTTAAAAGAATGCAGCAATGCAGGAAACAGCACACTTACAATAAAGGCAGGAGCACGGAACAGACATTTTCCTTTGTGAGCTAGCCTGTCTCCAGACTGACTTGAAGACTGAACTGCTTGTGAAACCAAGTGTTGTCCTGGGAGGTAGCCTGAACCCACAATTGAGGTTTCCTATAAATCTCACCTGCTGTTTGCAGGTGATTCATGGCCCTTTGAGGAAAAAACATGGTGACTTCTCAGCTCTATGTCAATCCAGTGATATTTCTGGAAGGGCAGATGGGATAAACAGTGATGGCTAGGTCAGGAACAGGTCACCAGGGCCAGCCCAAATTATGGGTAAATGTGCTTTTTAAAGCACATGAAGCTTGCCTCAGGATAGGCCATTTAGGTCACCCACAGAATGATCCAATAGATAAGGACTGCAGACAGCCAACAGAGCCTGCCTCAGACCTGCCACCAGAGTCTTCAAAATACAGTATTTGGAACAATCAGTGCCTGAGATCCCTTTATGACAATCCACAGTTCCTAAACAGACCCCCGTCCCTATGTTTAGACCCCAATAAATTACTTAATGTTTGCAGTAACGTGAGTACTTTCAATTTTGTATTGCTCAGTAATTCAGGCATTTAAATAGCATTGACGGTAGAGATATAGGTTAGGTTTCTGTACAATATATCCTTTCTTATATTAAGGCTAGCATGACCAATTGACTTTATTTATTTTGCAGTCTGCTACTGAGATTTGTTTCCTAAGGACAAGCTTTCATACTTGAAGGTTAATTTGCAAAGCAGGTTTGCAGACTCTAGCACTGGCAGAAAATAAGCATAAATGTTACAGACTTAAGAAACACTGAAATACAAGTACTCAGAGGGTCCAGCGGGATAATCTGTTTATATTAAGTTGAACATGCTATCCTTTTGGGACAGAACTATTGCGGAACTTGGCAAAGTCCATTTTAATTTTTGAAATTGAAGTACGTTTTCTATTTAAACATCGCGTGATAAGTTTGCAAGCCTGATTCACATTCAAGACAATCCAGAAATTGTGGATCAGTTTCTGGTTACTCAAGCATTTTCTGTTTTTGAACAAGCCTGTCTAGTGTTCTTCATGAAGAGGCATGGGCAGCAATAGTATTTTAGGTATGAATTCCTCTATATTTGTAGAAAGAGAAATTTAAAATAATTTGAAGTGATGGTGGAAGACATTAAAGGAGGCTCTTTGTGTTTGCTGATCTCTACCATTTATGGTTGAAGTTGTTTCAGGAAAAGTAGTAGAAATCTTTTGAAGGTGGGCATTTCTTTATGGAAACACTGCCATTTTTTCTGATTACTGACATTGTAATATAGTATTGACATACAAATCTGTAGCTATTCATATACCCCCCATATACATGCAATGATTTTTTAATAAGTACTGCATGTTTATTTCAAACTAACAACAGAGAGAAATTTATAGTAAAGTCATTATAAATAAAAAGACAAAGCAACTAAAGAGTAATTAAAAGAGTATGTATACGAGGATTTATGACTTCTGAATTAAATGTATTATCTGTGATACCTATCATGGATGTGAAAATATTTTGAAATTTATTCTAAAAATAGCATGAGAGAGACCATCACCGCTGGTAGGTGTATCTTTGTGCCTCCTAAAGCCACATGTCCTTCAAGTACCACTGTGGTTTTCTCAGTGTCAGTCCTGTGGGTGCTTCAAGGAGATAGGAGTATCTGGCTTTGAATACAGCTGCATGGCTACTAGTTCCCCATCAGCATGATGTGGCTCCCTAATACCACATGCCAGCATTAGAAGTGAAGCATAAAGTGGACTTTAAGCTCTTCAGGATGCCTTAAGTGAGGAGCTGTGAAGAAAAGGACAAAAGTAGGATATAAAATGATTGGTAACCTCTGGTACTGTCACCACGGCAGCTCAGAGCAGAGCCAGTTGCTGCAAAACCCACCCACGAAGCTTGGTAAATTATTGGGCGTTTAGCCCATACTGAATTCTGCTTGGGGTACAGTTCTGTCAGCTCATATATGTTTGTGTACAGGAATTGCAGACATACCTTTGGCTGAAGCCCTACCATTGGCTTTGTTCTTAAGGAATAGAATGAAAATTTGCTTTATTTTGGAGATACCAGAAGCAGGTCCTTGGTTCCAGCAACTCAACAGAAAGATTCTCTTTCTAAGTATCAGATAATTGCAAGCCTGAGCCTGTCTGTACTTGAAACTCAGATTGTTTATTTTTTCATTGTTAGGAACATTTTGGTCTTAATAACCCAACTGGAATGAATTGTCTGCTAGATGGAACCATCCCTCCAAGTTCTGGTCTCTCTAGCTCCAGTGCTTTGGTGTGCTGTGCAGGACTCGTGACACTAAGAGCTAATGGAAAAACCCTCTCTAAGGTAATTTACTGTAAAACACGAGAGTGTCAGCAGTAAAATTCTACTTAAAATTAAATATTGTTAATGCCTGTAAACATTAAAAACACGATACAATTGTTTTTGCAAAGAGTTGTTGGATATAAACTTAAGATATTGCACAATTGAGCAAACATCTTTGGCCAAATTTTGGCAGGATTTGAATTTGGCAAGAAAGCAGGCTTACATTAAAGCTGAAAAAAGGAGCATTATTGTAAGCCTGTATTTTGGCCAACCATCAGGTCCATGCCTGGACCAGATGTGCTATCTGCAGGCCAGGACTGAGGATATATGTGCTGAAGCATGTGGACCACACCCCCGAGGCCTTTACCCTCTCCCTGAATGACTTTTCATGGCTTTAACAGCAGAGCATCTGCTGGAGGCCTGTGGAACAATTTCTTGATAAATTATATAATCAGCACAAAGTAGAGGTAAAATTCTTCCATCTGACTCTGCTTATTCTCTTCACAGTTTTTTTGGAATGAACGTATTTACAATCCAAAATGTATTCCTCACTTTTTTAAACAAACATTAGTCTAAAAACAAACCCCAAGTATGTGACCTGTTAGCAGTACAACTGTTAGTAGAATTTGGCTCATGTAATACAAATTTCTGGAGGAGTCATCGTCCTTGAAGGTGCCATATGGGAATGAAGTTCTCTCCAGTAAAAATGTCTGGTTAAGTGAAACTAGGATCTTAAATTAGAACATTGTCAGGAAGAGAACAGATCTAAATGTGACTGTATGCATATTTGTGCCTATTGTCTAAGGCAGACATTCCCAAATTGTGGTTCAAAGCCAACTTAAAGTGGTACATGATGATGGTAGCTGTTAACTGTGCTTGTATACAAGCACTTATCTGAGCCATGAGGTAAACAGATCCACGCAGAAGGTTTTTGCTGATCAGTTGTGAGTTGCTTCTCTATGTAGCTGCAGCTGCAGCAATCCACTCAGCAGTAAGTGCTCCGTCCCACGTTGCACAGCTCACAGTGCTTGCTTCAGAAAGGTATCAAGCAGCGTTAGGGCAGAAAGAAGCAGGGTTGGTGAGAAAGGGTGGCTTTTTTATGTAGGAGGATGTGACTACAGTCAACGTCACCCTGTTTTACGTTGGTGTGAGGTGGGGTCAGAAGGTAAGTAAGGGATCGGACACGTAACAGAGGCTCTAGTTTGTGAGGTAAGACATGTAGTGCAGTGGTAGATGAAAATGTGGAATTGAGGATCCCACTTTGATGAACAAGACTTTGCGGTAAGAAGGTTGGAGGTGACAGATGTGCTTTTTTATACATGTGGACCTGGCCTGGCAAGAAGCTTCTGGTTTTGCATAGATGGTCAGCACCATCTCTGTTGGTGGTAACCAAATAAGCTAAGCTTGGGAACTACTGATCAAAATCACTGGAGAGCATGTGTTCAGAAATTGGCTATCTGCAAAATCCATAAAACTGACAGAGGTCAGAAAACCCAAATTTTACTAGGTAGTAGAAATCTGTATCTGGAAAACCAGAAGCCAGGTTTTCATTATTCCAAGAAATACCGCACAGCTTTCTTCAGAGAATAAATGATACAGCGTGTATCTTGAGCTGAATTTACACATGGCTTGGGAGTACTGGCCGGCGTTAAGCCAGACCTGTTCTAAAGAATGGTGCAAAACTCCTTTTGGCATTTTCATAGAAACTTGTGGAGGAACAGAAGGAAGACAGAGACTCCACTGAATGTCTTTCCTTCTCCTCATGTGTCCTGTTCAATCAACCCAAAATATCTTCTGCTTGCTGGTTGGAAAATGTGCTGAAAGTTAATCTTGTGTCTCAAATATAGTTGGACAAACGGAAGAGACACAATTGCACATTTTTGTCCGGAAATCCTGCTGTCTGCAGCCAAATATTTTGCACTTGTGATGAAAAATGAGCAATTAATGTACAGATGAGAATTCCCAATAGCCAACATAGGAGCAGTTAAGAACATACCCAAGGTTTTGTGTGCTTGCATAGACCAAGACACCTGGTTGTGGTGGTTAAGACAGAGGATGACAGGTCTGAAGACTGATTACTTTTGTCCAGGCTCTAAGTTTCGCCAAACCTTACAGGACAGTAAAAACAAGTTCAGTGTTCTTGGCTAATTTATGATTTAGCATTAGAGACCTCTTATATCTAGCTAAATCCAGATTCTCTGTTGCACTGAATTTATGCTTAGTCTTGCAGAACTGCCTTGTATAAGGCAGAGCTAGTCTGAGTATAAATTAGAGCAATCTAAGATGTGAGCCCTCAGAAGTATAAAACGTGCTCTGGCCGCTCTTTCCAGCTCCTAATGTATCCTGTGCTGGTGTCAAATGGTATCTGTGCAGGATCCAGTAATGCTGGCTGTGTATCAGCTGGGCGCTCCCCCATGGCAGGGGAATTCTTAGCTGACCAGAAATAGGGGCTTTCCAGAACCTTTCTACTAGAAAGCAAACCAGGACCTTGCGTTTTTAGGGCTCTGGATATTTATGTGTTTGTTTATTTTTAAAGAAGAAATATTGCTTTACTTCTCCTCTCTTTTTTTTTTTTTTTCCAAATGCTTAAGAGTTGTGAAAGTTGTAAATGGTAGTATTTATAAGTAACAATATTTGGTCATGGCGGTAATTTTATGAGAAAAGATTGACTTTTTGCCCCTCATTAGACTGATGGACTCTGCAAAATCTAAATACGATGGTCTGTAGCAGCAGAACATAGAAACTTTTGGCTTTGGAATCAAATTTGGCTGAACTGTAGGGCTTCTGTAGCCAAAGTTATGAAAAATTGACCTTTTACTGAATGGAACATTTATCTGTTTTGTTTCTGTGAAACTATTTTTATGAGAATATTTGAGTTATATGCTCTTTTTCTTGATAAATATGTTTAAAATAGTAGCTGTAGAGTAAAAATCGTTGTACTTCAGAGCTTTTATGAGATAACACTTCCAGTGTGAAGTTTGGCCTATGAGATTAAGAGCCAAAAAAAACCAAAAAGAAAAATATTGTAAAAGCATGGCTAGAATTTCATGGTGGCTTACTTTAAAAATAGCACTTTTTTGACGTTGAAAACAAAATCAGAAAAAAAAATATGCTCTCACTAATTATTGTGTGTAGCAGTCTGCAATAGGGCATTGTTTCAGTGTGCATACAGTATTTTTTTTAAAAACCCATCACACACATACACAATAGTTTAGGGAAAATACCAGTCCAAGACAATTCAGCCAGATGTGCAGTGCTAACCAGTTGCAGCAGTGCAATAGCATTCAAATAACAAGATGGAAAATTTAGAATGCGATCTTTAAAAAGAATCCATTTTTCGCCTCCAAACAGGATACCAGTCTAAGACTGTGTTGGCATCACTCAAAGAACAGCAATGCTCAGTATTAGCTTTTGATTTTAAAGTGATTTTTATTTTACTGTTACAAAATCAATCTTTTGTACAAGTTTTCATCAGGAGAAGATACTTTTTGTAAAGGAAATAGAATAATGCTCTAAATTGTCCCAGCTTTGTGCTTCATGGTAGCAATTAATGAGTACAGAAAATCACTTAGTACTTTTGAATAACTAGATTTACTTGAAAGATGTGATGATAGCGTTGCTGTCCAAATGTTAAATCTTGTGGTACTAAGTTCTGTTCAGCCACCCTAACATTTTTTCTGTTGCTCAAGGCTGGGCAGCTGTGCACATACTTATTGGGAAAAACAGATCAAAAGCGAAAAGGGTTCATTTAATTTGATGTGAAATGTTGAGCATAGGAAGTTGAATTATATTTGGCTCTATCTAGACTGAGAAAAATCTAAGTCGGACAGAATGATAAATAAAGGACCTAAATCTAATCTGTAATGGCACAGCGTCCATTGGCTTCAATTTTCTCAAACTATGGCTCAGATGAATTTGAGTGTGGGATTTTCAAAACGTTCAACATTGTCCTGTATTTAAACAGTTACAATACCTGGTAATGTTTGATTTCAGTGGGAGAATAGATAGACCAACTGAAATCCTTTCCACTTTGTTTCTGAAGCCCGTATATAATAAGGAAAGGGCTTTAATTTAATACGTTACCACTTCCTAGTAATTTTTCTGATGTGCAATAGGGCTCTAATATCTAGCTATGTGGCAAGAAAATCTGTGAATATTCATACTGATTGTGTGATTTTGAAATTAATAACGTGCTGATAATACTGATTAGGATTATTTTATAATATTGCGGCATCAAAAATGTTTGACAGATGCATGCTCAGGTTATTTATATGAGAAACTCAAATGGCTTACAGGAAAAATGGTACATAGATATTGTATTTTAAAGTACTGTTAATTTTAAGAAATGTTAAAATTCCTTTCTCCCTGTGGAATTAAAACCCAGGGTTCTTTAACTTGTTAAGTTTGACTGTGTGTGTTTGTAATCAAGGGGAAACAGAGTACTTTGGAGCAGTGGTAATCAAAGGCCATAATCTCTCATCAACCAAATTGATAACCTTCTATTTGAGCATGTTAGAGTGCGGATGAAGCTAAGCTAAGATTGCAGTGCTTATGAGGACATCCAGATACTATCTGACAAATATTTTTCCATTTTGCAAAAAAGTAAGCATAATTACCTTGCAGAACATATATGAAGTTTAGCTAATTGGGATTTTGTATGCAAACTGGAAGCAGATGGTAACTTTCAGCAATCTATTCCTAGTCAAGCCCAGATACTAAAAATAAGGACATTCCTGTTGGTAAAAATAACCTCAAAATTTGGGCTCCATTTTATACCTTAATAAATGAAACATAATGCCTTATATTTCAGAAGTTATTTTCATACATATATACAAAACACGCGCACAGATTGAAAAAAAAATTCACCATCTAACTAGACTTTAAATATGCCTTAAGTGATGGAGAATGGTTTCATCTTAGTGTAAAATACTCTTTATCTATAAATGCTTCTTCTCTGTTTTCAGTCCTGTGTGCTGTGAATCAAACTGTATGGAATTTAACAGAAAATCTACACTAAATTTTCTATAAAATGACCAACATTATTTGTTATAAAGGGAAGCAGCAGACCAGTTCTGACTTTTCCGATTAAACTGGCAAAATGTTAATGAATGTGCACTGAGCAACCATTACTGTATTACTGCAAAGAGATGAAGTGTAGGCACAGGACTTTTGGCTCAAGACATATTTAAATACTTCAGTTAGTTAAATTTGCATGCTTAAGAGACTTTTAGAGCCCTGAAAATGACGGTCTAAAAATAAGTCATATTAATGAATGTATTTTCTTCATGGAGCTTCCCTTCACAAACAATAAAATTTAATATAGGAAGAAAAATGGTTTTTGATTTTAAAGATTAGCTATCGCCACTCCTGCATTGTTATATATAGAAAAATCTAGCATGTTTAACTTTGGCCAAAATAAATTTATATAAAACCACTGAGGCAGATGTAATTTAATACTATCATTTTATAAAGAAGGTTGCTTTATTTTGGCTGCTGTCATTCTGGATTTGTATCTATCAAGTTTCTGGGTAATGTAGGGTGAGCTGTTCCAAAAAAATACTAAGCAACACTAATTCTGTTTTACTAACAAATACTTGCCTGTCTCCTACTCACTAATTGTCTTACTCTTTTAAGGGGTTTAATCTTACACAGGTTTACTTCTTTAAAGGTCTATGTGAGATTGAAAGGGATTGATCACTGGTATGGAACATATTGACAGTGACAGTTATATAGGGACAAATTCTGTCACAATTTACATACTGTCCAGGCCCATTGCATGACTGAAAATCAGAGCAGTTGGCCCTTGGCCTCTTTGTGAGCAAGGGGACTATTAAAGGTGAAACTCCCTTATCTGTTCTCACTCAGATAATTCTTTAGGTTTCTATTTTTAGAAATCTTTTTATAAGTAAGCAATCCTGTGTTCACTTTCCTTATTCCTTGGATACCTAAATACCTTTGTACATTTAAGCCTTCATGTTCGTGTTATTGATAAATAACATCAAACTGAAACTAACATAAATGATGGGGTAACAGAATCAAATGAGCTGTATTGGGTGGTTCATAATTTATCATGCTGCTGAAGTATCAGGGTATATGTGGCCAAATCTAACACAGTGTTGGATTGTGCTTGAAAACAGTCAGAAAAAATATTCTTTTATCAGTTCTTCAACATTTTTGAAAGACCAAAAATACTCAGTTGAAAATCAAAACCTGAATTTTAAATGTTTCATATTGAAATGTAAACAAGCAGAGAAAAATACAAACTAGTGAAAAGTATCATTTTACTGAAAACCCACTTTTTCCATTAAAAATCCCAAACAAGGTAACATGATGCAGAGCTATTGATGAGTTCTTATTACAAGAAATCTCTCCATCAAGAGTAACTACACATAAGGCAACTAATAATAAAAAATCACAAGCCTTCTTTGTCAGACTAAATTATATCTCCACTAATATGATTTCCCAGATTAGACTTTCTGCATGCTGGATAGGAAATCTTGTGGCTCAAAGATAAAACAGATTTAAGTAGTAGTAATTTCTTTCTTTGTAACCTAAGATTGACTTGCTCCTTATCAGGGAGAACCTTAAATTGTTTCAAACAAAAAGCAGAGGTAGTTAGGAGAGCTCTTAGATCAAAGGCTAGCCTAGGTCTGCACATGGGGGCCAGTTGCCTGGTAGACAAACCAGTATGCGCTGCCTTCTGCAATAGGATACACTCTGAGCAGACTTTAGAGTTAAGCCTCTGAAAAGGAACAGCCTGAAAAAAATACATTTTGTACATTGTTAGTTTTAGATGTATCCATATGCTCCAACTAAAGGTGTCTAAAACCTAAGAGTTCAGTTTTGAAATCCTTGAGAGACAGCAGCTTCCTTAAACAGATTATTACTTCACATAAATTTCTTTATGCTTATCAGGCGAGTGAATTGTATGCACTGAGATTCTACTCCTAATGATGTTGCTTTGTATTGTTTTAATTATGGATGGTCTCATGTAATGTATCTTTTTTTATTGGATAAACAACAAAAAAACCTTGCTATATCATGT
This sequence comes from Strix aluco, assembly GCF_031877795.1. Classification (NCBI taxonomy): domain Eukaryota; kingdom Metazoa; phylum Chordata; class Aves; order Strigiformes; family Strigidae; genus Strix; species Strix aluco. The sequence goes on along the minus strand of NC_133942.1, from coordinate 22,934,022 downwards.
AACTCACTGATACTAAACATCTCCCATGGAAGCACAGCCAACCTGGCATGTGTACTTGCCAACAGCTGTAAAAGTACTGTTTGCATTTGTATGTATCATATTGGGTCTGGCATTCAAAAGCTGCAATATTTAGTGTTTCTTGAGAGATCACCAGGGAGACTTGAAGGTTTAACTCACCTACCAGCTACTACTGCTGTCACGTTACGCTCATCCCTCTCCCGTATTCAGAGGCAGGACAGACCAATTGTACAAAATAGCTCAGGGTATTGCTAGACTAACGTCAGATACTTGAGTTTCCATCCCACCTTCCCTGCTTATTATTGCTCATTTTTACAGACCTCACTACAGTCAGCAGAAGGGAGCAGTTTGCTTCAACCATGTCCCTGCAAAGCAGGCTTAAACAAAGGGACTTTGCACAGGAGGGGCTGATGTGTGGTCACATAATCTTTCTTGTTGACTGTGGTGTCAGGACGGTAACCTCAGTGAAAGAGGTGGAAAGTAGTGCTGAACTGATTGAGGTTGCATTACCATATGTCTGTGTCAACACTAATTAACACACATTTTACATGGCTCATTTGCCACATAAAAATAGCAAAAAATACAGTGACATTTTCTCTAAGGTAGTCTTAAGAAAAGCTTAAAGTCTGCCTGTGTCCTTTCTTACCAACCAAGACAGACTGAAAAAGATTCAGGGAAAAGCCACATGGATGATCAAAGGTACAGAATGACCTTTGTAAAAGTAACCTGGGACTCTTTGGAAAGAGGCATTTGGAGGAAGGGACAGAGGTCCATAAAATGATGAATGTAACTGATGGAGTGGATAGGAATCAATTGTTCATTGCCCCTCACATTTATAAGAGCCAGAAGGTATTAAATGAAGCTAGTCAGGTGAATGTTAATAATCCACAAAAGGAGACCTGACAGGTTGTAAAAGTCCTTGTTACTGGATGTTCTACATGTTAAATTTTGAATGAGTTAAAAGGGAGTCTGGACAAGTTCATATGTAAGAAAGCCACTTTTGGTAACTTAAGTGTGCAGAGTTCACATTCATCTCAGGAAGCTCTTTATTAAAAAATAACGTCTGGGGAAATACCATCTATACTTGGCCTTTGGTCCATACTAAGCGCCCACTTTCAGGTACAAGATACAGAACTAGAAGTGGCATTGGTTTGACCCACAAAGGCTGCTTTTATGTTAATATATTCTAGAATTTTATTCTGAGCCAAGTCTTTTAATGAATTTTAGTTAGCTGACAGCCCCTTACTCATGGGCATTATAATGCACTTCCTTTGCTGGCTAGGGTTTTTTTGTTGGGGGGGCAAGATCAAAGGAAACATTTCCTGATGTTTGAGCTTTACTTTTTTTTAATTACTCCATTAAATATATCACTTTGCTTATTTAATAGTGTAGATGACAGTTTAGGACTTACTGTCTGCATGATAGTTATTCACAAAAGATGACCTGGTCTAGCCAGTCCTGTTGGAACAACCTCCTGGAACAATAATACAGAAATTTGGAGGGCAGTAGCATGCGTGGATCGTAGAACAGTTGGAAATTTTTGATTCATCTGATTAAGTAATTTTTTTCTAGAGTCATAACGCTACTGTTCAGACCCATTTTTAGTTTGATTATAGTATCTTTTTGTTCCACTTTTCATTACCATCATCTTAAAAGGATTTTAAACCCACCCTGCAAAGGTTTCTCTAAGACCATATTCTTTAGAGAAATAAGCCACAATACTGGAAGTAGGGAGGTTTTTGAATTCTCATTTCAGCTTTGTGACTGATTCACATGACTTTGAACAAATCATGTAAATATCTGTGCTGTCTCTAAATTGAAGATAACAGCAGCCTTATAGGAATGCTTTTAAAGTAAAGTATGTAAAATTCTGTGAAGACTTAAATTATGATTTATTAGTGTTTTTGAAATACTGCTTTAGGGATGGAAAAAACATGCTAATGAGTCTTGGGTGCGTAGAACTAGTTGTGTTTTGTGGTTGGCTCGAAGTGATCTCTTGTACGGATCAGAATACGTGGGATGGAAATGTAGTCTACGTGCGGATGGCGTTTATTCTTTCTGCATATTTCTCATGGTGCTTCACAAAGAACAAATGTTTGCTTTCACCTAGCCGTACAAGAAAGCCTGTTTAGAGCTCCTGCAGAACTCAGTAGGGGCAACACTGTTCCTTTTATATGCATAACATTTGTACTTTGAGCCCTACTAAGGAGTGGCTGGCCCCCTCTGACCTACCTGCCTGGCAGGGGATGCTGTGGTGTAGCCTGGGGTGCGGTACCCCTAAATGTGGCTGTGAGAATGCTCTGAGTTACGTCTCTGCAAGAACTGCAGTGCAGCCAGGAGGAAGAAGGTGATGCACGTGTAGGTATCGTTCAGACTTACATTTGATACGTTGCCAAACTGTGCAGTGAAATCTGGGATCGGAGTTCTGTATTTTTACAGGCGAGACATACTCTACAGAGAGATAGAAATAACAGATGATTCAAACAGCCCCTGCCCTAAAGAGCTTCTGAGCGTTGCAAGTTGAATGGAAACAAGGCATTGGCCTGAGATAGGCAAAAGTTATTTCCTTTTATTACATGGTTCTAGCAAATTTTTTCCTCAGAGAGATTTTCTGTGGAAGCCTGAAGTCAGAGAACTTGTGTAGCAAAATGTGTTTTTTTCAGTTTCTAGTAATGAAGTCAGACATATTTATAGCATTATCATCTAAGAATCCCAAGTAGCAATTACTAATTACAGAGAGGGGGAAGATACTCCTCATTTTACTGAGGAAATGGAGCCATGAGAAATTAAAGGGACTTTCCCTGAATCACAAGAATCTTAATGTGGAGCTAGAAATTGAGCCCAGACCTCCCGACATTCGGATCACTATTTCAGTCACATGATCATCCTTTTCCAAGTATCAAGTGTGTACACAAGGCTCTCCAGTTTAGTCTTCATATTAGTTTCCAGTGCTACAATTCAGTTCATCTGAACTTTGGCCTTTCACTCGTTTTAGCAAAATGGCAAACATTTGCCCATTTGTCTCAATAGTAAGTAGAAACTGTTTTCTATACAGATGATCATTTCCTCTCCATTCACATGCTTCTCATCCTAGTATTAGAAGGCCAGCCTGTGTCAGCAAGGGCCTGTTTAAATTAGAAACCAAATAATGTTTCAGGGATGCCTTGGGCTGTCTTGTGGAGAGGGCTCTTCTCAACCCTTGCCAGTTACTACTTGGTGGTCCTGCCAATCCTTGCTAAGTTTCAAAACAAAAGTTGCTCAAGCTCGAACAGCGCTGTTAGCCCAGCATACGCAGCTGGACAGCTGGTGAGCTGGGACGAAGCAAGGCCCAACGCTTAACCAGGCACAATTCACCAGACCATGTAAAGGGACAGGGGAGTGGCACTGTCCTAATTATTAACATTCCTCCTCTGCAAGACTTCTCCTGATATTTATTTAATAAGCCCAGGCTCATAAAGTCTAAACGATTTAAGCAGTCAAGTGGTAGCTGATGTGAACATGGAGATGAAATGCAACCAGCCTAAGTGAAGGGTGAAATGCTTAATTTCTGACTTTGCAAAGCTTTATCTGGCAATTGCAGGTGCAAGGCAGCTGTGCCCAAGTGGAATATACATTGTGAGTACCTCAGGAGTCACAACTCCTGTTAAAGTGTGCATGACCAGTGTGCTGACGTGGTCTTCTCAGCCAGCGTGGAGAAGTTTGTTGCTGCCAGCGAGTGATATTCATGAACTCCAGTCTGATGTCTCCTGCCAGTGGCTACGAAAATCAGGGATGTGGTATTGCTGGGTTCTCAGAGGGGCGAAAGGCAGGTTCAGCAGAACAGGCTGAAACATGCTGGCATTTCCACATCCCAGCAACAGATGTTTGTAAATAGGCACGCCTTCACATACAGAAAGGAGCAAGCATCTACTGTGTGTGGTGGTTTGTTCTTTTCTGTGGAGCTGTTGCTGAGTATTTTAGCATTAAATGGGAACAAAAAGCATCATTACATTCATGAGCATTTCATTCAGAATTATTTCCAACTTGTAGTGGAGCAGGGACACACGGTGACTGGATGTTAAACTTTCAGTGATAGGATGAAGGGGTCTAAGGTTCAAACTGGAAATGGGACTGCTTGGAGTGGACATGGGACAAGGGAGGAAAAACAAATTTTGATGAACCTGACCTTCAGCAAAAGTCAGGCACTGTGAGATGGCTTTTGTTAGAAAGAACACCAAAATGTGTGATGTTCCTATACCTTCTCAAGAAAAATAAAAGCAGCATTATCTCTATTTCAGCTCATTTTTAAAATACACAAAGTAAAGGCAGTATAGAAAAGGAGAGTATTTTTGCTGATTGTACCTTCTATGTTCTCTCATTAATGGTCTTTTTCTTGTGAGTGGTCATTTACCATATTTGATTCAAAGAGATCCAGTCTGCATAGTTTTAGAGTAACCTTGTTAATGTTCTTTCGATAACTTCTGCTTATCAGCCTAAGGCTTATTGGCCATATCTGCATTGTGAGCTGAGTAAACTGGTTGGTTGTGCATTTGCAAACAGTTCAGCCTGATTACATTGATCTAAGCACCAATTTTACAACTTTGTCTGTAGTGCCTTCCAGAAATTGAACCAGCAAGGAGGCAGGCACCCTGCACATACCTCTCTCTTAGCATGGTGATTTACTGCCTCTGCCTGCTGCCTTTTACAGCTGTGTGCTGGCTAATGTCCCTGCCTTGCTGGTTAGCTTGTTATAGTCCTGTGATGCTGCATCCTTAACGTGGAATCTGAATCTGACTTTGCCACCAGACTGAAAAACGGACTGCGGCTTTTCTAAAGTTCTTTTCTCATCTTCCCTGTGGTTACCTTGTACTTAGAAAAACAAACTGGTAGGGGTCATAGTAGGTGGACACGGATGCTTTCCTTTTGACTGACTTCTTTTTGACTAGTCTATGTTCTTTGACCACTCTCCAAGGCTTCTCTTGTGTTTTGTTTTGACTTGGCCTGATGGCTGAAAGCTTTACTGTAAATTATTATTTTTGACAGTTATGATAGTGATATTCCACCCTCCCATAGTATCCTTTGACCTGCACATATCAGAATGCACAAAGATATGCCTAAAATGTCACAAAAGAATGCAAATCACATATAGTTACAAATTAGTTCAGATAAACAATGTAAGCAGAGTACAGGCTCTCAAGGAGAAATGACAAGCACCACTGATTAGAGTATTTACAGTGAGAAAGGGTTTCGGAGTTAGATTCAATACATAATTTCTGATTATGGAGTCAGTGCATTAAAACAGTATAAAGTAACAACTTGCCATTTTTCTGTAAGCTACCAAGATGGATATACAGATGGATTCAACTAATAAATCAACAAAATACTGGCTATTGGGATGGAAGGGTGTGAAGTGAATGAGGAAGGTGAGAGGAGGACAGCGACAAGAGTTAGGCACCTAAACAAGAATACTCTGAAAAGCATCTGGCTATGGTGGGCCCAGTGGAGGCTGAATAGTTGATTCTTTTTTGCTTCAGAACAAAAGAAAAAAGGGGCCATGTGGCATCCTGGTTGACACCAACTTACACTACTTGGGGAGTCAGAGACAATGGTTTCAGAGCTCTATCATTATCTCCTTCGTTTTCTCACTAGTTCATACTCAAGCAGCTTAAAAGTATCATCTTTAATCTTAGCTGAAGGTTCACATGTTAACGTTTTTTTCAGGTGGAACTTGCAGAAATTTGCACAAAGAGCGAACGTTATATTGGCACAGAAGGTGGAGGAATGGACCAGTCAATCTCTTTTCTGGCAGAAGAAGGAACTGTATGTGGATCTTTGTAATCTAAACTAGCAATGTAATAATAATTGATGTAAACAAAAAATATCTTTTTGTGTATCTAGCAGAAAGACAAGAAACTGAAATACCTTAGTAAGTAGTATAAACACCATTGGTATGCAAATGAAACAGGAATTATATGTATAAACTTGTGTACAATCAAGCATGACAAGTGTGAAGGAATAAGATGATGAAAATGAGAAGTGGCAAGAAGGAGGAAAGAAAAGATGTGGGGAAAGATGTACTCTAGAAGAGCACCAGGTTCCACACTGTTTGGCTAATTCAGCGCTGAACTTAGAATGTTTCCCATATAATGAAATCTGAATGGTCGGTATGCCTTGTATTCAGTGCAAATGGGATAATTATTGCAAAAATGCTTTCTTGAAACTTCTTATAACCAAACAGTTCTAGGAAGTTTTGCCAGGTCCAGTTACAAAGACAATGGAGATTTTTTTCCCCAGTTTAGCTAATTCCAGACAATTCTGTGGCTGGATTCTGATGTAGAAGGCATTTAGCTGTCTTAAACGTGGTGACAGAAGGTGGACTAGCAATGATAAACAGGACCTGCCAAGTTATGCATGAGTGCTTGCAGTGGAATTTACACTGGAGTTCATCCACTGTCCCAGAGGGTGCACAGGACTGCAACTGTTCCAACCTAAAACCTGTCAAAATACTTATATTGAAATTAATGTAGTGCTTCATGACAACCCTTACTTTCCTTGTGATTGTGGTATTATATCTTTACAGCTTTTGTTCTTTACTGCTATATCTTGGATGAGCTTATACAGAAAATAAGCTATTTCCTAGAATTACACCAAATGTTTAATTCCATCATGAGACAGAAATATTTTCAATTTCGCATCACGTGTACCTACTCTACACCCTTCCTTCACACTTTAAACTGTTAGTAGTAAACACACAGCTACGTGAATGTTGAAGGAAGCAGCATATTCTCCTGGCATACACACAGATGATTATATAAGTGGAGGCTTTTCTGGTATACAGAGATGGTGATCAAAAAGGCAAAGAAAATGTTAGAAAAGAAATTGTGAACAAGCCAGAAAATATCCTTGCTTCAGTGCACTTGCAGCTGAATGCAGTTCTGGCCTCCCATCTCAAAAAAAATATACTCGAATGAGAAAAGTACTGTAAAGGACACAGAGGTTGATCAAAGCTATTTTTTTATATGAGCATTGACTGAATAATTTAAAACTTTTCAGCTTGGAAAACAAGTATCTTTGAGGGTGATATTTTGAAGCTCTGTAAAACCCCAGAATGGGTAAGAGAAGGTATATGGAGAATTCAATGTTTGTCATGACCAAAGAACTAATAGAAACACAATGACATTAGCAAGCAGCTTGTTCAAAACAAACAAGGAAGTTGGTTTTTTTTTTCCAAAACATTCATTGTTAAATTGAGAAATACCATACATTGTGGAAAGCAAAAGTTTAAAAAGGGTTCAAAAAAGACCACCTTGGACACACTGATAGAGTATTAGCCTATTTGTATCTATTAAATGTAATAGTCTGATGTTTCTTCCAGTGTAAGTATAACTGCTGTAATCTTTGTTTATGGGAAGCTGGAAAAATATACCCGAAAAAAAGATTGCTTTGTATATGTCCTATTTTTATATTCCCCCTAAATATCCATTTATGGCTACTGTCAGAAACAGGACACTGGACCAGCTTAGTGGTAAATTCTGATCTAATGTAGCAGTTCTTCAAGGGTATATTTAAATGTAAGCAAGCTTGTCTGTCTTGATAGTAATTTTGTGACGTGGTCCAGAATCTCAATGGCAGGGAGTAACACACATGCTGTACATAATGTACAAGCAGATTTGTCATTGTTTATTTAGCACTCTAGCTGCTCAAGGAACTCTCTGGGGGTGAACAATGCCAAAACCAGTAAGATGTCTCTGCTTGCAGAGTTGCAGTATATTCTAAGAAGCCAAAGCAGGGCACATGATTTACAACTTATCCCAATGAAAAAACAGATGTGAATTTAATCTCTTGATTACATTACATCCTGAATTATTTAATTAATGGATGCCTAGCTTATTCCATGAAAAGGTCACAAATGTTGGGAACATCTTACACAGCCTGTGTAAGGCATCTGTGAGGCAAGGCAGTCTCTTATGTCAGAAGGGAGGAGACAGTAACTACATTTTTATATATAGTTTTATTTCACTTCTCTGTTTGTCTGTATGCAACATGATCACTGTCTCCAGTCAGTCCTAAAATTTTGTTGCTATTCTGTACCTCAGTGAACAAATCTTGATTTAGTGGAAAATCAGAAAACTAAAGGGGAGATGGACACTGGGGAAGGGGAAGGGAATGCGAAGCCCCTTGTTTCTAGTGGCACGCACATTAGCTTCAGCCAGGCCTGGTACTTTTCTGTAGATCAAAGAAAAACTGTTGTCTTAAACAGGCAAGAAAAATAGGTTGGGTGGGGTTCTGTGAAATGCTGAAAAAACCCAAAGACTTAATGGAAACGTTTTAAAATCCAGCTACAAGGGCAAGGTTTGAAATATATGTGTAACTTGGCCAATGAGGTTAAACCTCTTTTCTCACTGTTTCATGTCAGTTTTCTTTCCTTAACTGTCCTTGGATTTTCAAGAGAAAAAACATGCAAATTTGCATTTGATTTATAGAACTAAGTGCACTGTTAGCTAGTAGTAAATTAAAACTAACCATTCATTTTTCTTTCAATAGGCCAAGTTGATAGAGTTCAGCCCTCTGAGGGCAACTGATGTTAGACTTCCAAGTGGAGCAGCGTTTGTTATTGCTAACAGTTGTGTTGAAATGAATAAAGCAGCAACTTCTCATTACAATATTAGGGTAATGGAGTGTCGTCTGGCTACAAAGGTAACGTATGGCTTATGTCAAACTCTAATGAAACCTTCATCTAAATATGTGCTGTTTTCCACTTCTGACCAACTGTGTCTTTAACACCTGGCTAGGTGCTACTTTAAGTAGCATTTTTCTTTCCAGAACCAGACACCTCCATCTCTGCAGAAACAACTCCTGCTGAGTTTAATGGAAGTGCAAGGACTGTGCCCTTATATAGCAGATTATGTGATTTAGTTCAATTTATTTTGAATTATATTTCGATGAAGGAAATAAGTCTTATTTTTCAGCAAAAAGTATTCTCAGTTAATAAGATAGACTGTTTCTAATTAAGGCTGAATAGTGACAAATAATGGAAAGCAACCAGTGTGGTCACATGTTTATATGTATATAGGGCAATAGATGTGTATTTTCTAGGATTTAGAGGACATCAAAGCCACTTATTGGAGGCCTGGAAGTAATATTGGAGATGCTGAATAGCAGCATGTATGTCAGTGTAAAGTTTAAAAACAGGCTTGAATTCAAAACCCAACATATAGGTTGTGCTGCCAGTTTACAGCTTGCAATTATCTCTAAAATGTATGGAATTTGAACATGAAAAAAAATCTAAGTTCCACTTTAATATGGGATTTTGTAGACCATACATTTACGAATATGTAAATGTAAGGTTTGATTTGAGTTTGTTATAGGAATACAGTGGATTTTTATTTGATTAGATTAAGCGAGGAGTAAGCATAAAAATTCACTGCAATTATACCCAACATAGTGTGCTGTGTGAAAGAACAGAATTTGGGTCACAAAGTCTAGATGAGAGTTTTAAAAACTGCAGCATCTGACTACTTGCCACAAAACATTTGGCCAAAATCTGAGCAATACTCGAAAGTGCTTTGCGCATCTGCATCATAATTCTATGAAAAATTACCGTAACTAATGCTAAAAAAAAAAGAGTTTAAGAGATGGTCAGATGCTGATAAAATATAATATAAAATACTGTGTTGAGATACTTTTTGAGGAGGGAAGCTAAACTTCAAATGACTTTTTAAATGGGCTTTAAACTTAAGTATAAAGAACAGAGCTTCATTTAAGGTGTATATAAGATACAGTAAAAATAATAGCACCAATGACCATAATTAAAGCTGTTGTCACTGCAGTCAAAAAGATTCTTATGCCATTGAGTAAATCAAGATAAGGACCTGTCTGTGTTGGTTCTGGTATAACTGATAAACGTCCAATTCAGGATAGTTAATTGACTAAGTATGTATTTTAGGAAGAGCTTCTTTTGGAAAGTGTTTTTGCATGAGAAACAAGAGAGCCTTCACAGATGATCTGTTCTAAAAGGCAAACTACAACGGGTATGTTAAGTTGTAAGACCTTTTGAAGCATTGTTCCATGTACCAGATTTTCTGAATTGAATCACAGTTTTCTAAATTGCTTTCTAAATTGGTCCTGTGCAGTAAAATGAAAAGGTGGTAAGAAAAGATTATTTGTTAGCTATGATGCAATCTCTAAAAAGGTACCTTTAGCAGATGCTTGATTTTAAGGAGTCTAACAACATACACCTGTCTATTTTTAAACATATGCTACCCAGATGGAAAGTTGCACACACTATAAAAATACGTCGAGCCAGGAAAAGACTGTCTTTAGGAACAGGTCACAGTGGGGTGAAGGAGGGCAGGTATCTAAGTGGAAGCAGGGAAGTCTTTTAAGCACCATTAAGCTAATGGAACTATGAAATAACATGCTGGGCCTCTCAATAATGCGTTAAAATAAATTCTTGTTGGTAAATGCCTTAGGATAGGCTTTCCCCCCCTCCCCCTTCTGCTTTAGGTCATTCTAGAATTTCATACTGTTTGCAGAAAGCTCCACAATGTACCTGTGCTGGCATTAGTGTAGAACATTTTGATGTCAGTCTGTCCTACAGCAAGTGAGCTCCTGACCATCCGCACAAAATTATCTTTCTCAGGTTCTGTTCCTTTCCCTTCCCTTCTGGACAGTCATTCGTTTGCTTGTTATTTTTTTTCTTTCTCTATTCTTGTTGTAGCCTCTGATTGCTTTCCTGTACTCTATTAAACAGTATGATTAAAGACTCTCATGTTCTGCAGAACGCTCGCAATTCCGAAGGAAATTGACTTGTACTTTATACTTCAGAAAAATCACACAGTAGGTGCTGCAGGATGAATATGCACATTAGTGAATGCTGTGCTCTCCCCTGCTTCACCGTGTGTGGTTCGCTTCACTGTCAGCTATAGAGTAGTGCCAAGAATGTCTGCAACTGGAATGCCATATAGTTAATCAACTAATGTTTGTTAAATGTTGAAAGATGCTCAGATGACATTATAAAAATGTAAAGTGTAAGAAAGTGACATTGCTATGTAAAGGCTAAGTATTCCTATACTTACTCCTAGTCAGACTTTCTTTTATTTATATTTGTCCCATCATTTACTAAGTATGTTTTCCTCTCAGTTACTTTCAGTTCTCCAGAGTGCCTGTGTTGAACAATAAGGGACAATAAAGCCTACAGATGCTATATCCTGGCAGTTAAGAGCCAGCTGCATGATGTCTACATCTTTAATCCATCTAGTCAGAGATCATCAAGAAAATATCCAACTGTGGGATCAGTATTGGGATTACTTTTGTACATTAAATAGATGGGATTTTTTCCCATTTCTGTTCTGTGTCCATTACAATTTGAGCTGCTGCGGCTAGACTGTTTTCAAAAACCATTTCTGTTTGCCCATAACATTTTTCCCAGTGCTGTTAGAATTGAAACTTTGCTATAAGCAGTATAGACCTTTCCAACAAAGCCCTGCCTGCTGGCCTGGTGGGGTCAGTTTCCATTTGGAACATTTGACCTGTAAAACCCCAGCGTAGTTAGCTCATCTAAAATACAGCGTCTAGAAATGGGAACAGATGTGACAATACACATGACATATTTCTACAGGGGATTATTTATTTAAAAAGGGAGTAGAAAATTTGTTGTTGTCTTATAGAACATTTCTTTCGGTAAATTCTTAGTTCTGTTTAACTTCTGGTAATAAAGTCTAGGGGATGCTGAACATTAGGATTAATATATGAGGAGAAACATTTCCATTCATTGAAGCAGATTCAAGAACACGTCACAAACATGCACCAACATAAGAGATATTGAGTATTTAAGTATAAAAATGAAGCAATAATTGTTATTCTAACTTATCAATAAGATAAAACACAATTAGATAAAGGCTGTGGGGTTCTAGGTACTCAAAGCCTTTGAAAAGCAGGCCAGAAATGACTTAATCGGTCTTTTATAAGAAAATTTTCTCACCCTTGTTTCTGCATTAGCCACTAGACAGTGCTGCTTCTTTCTCTACCACTGAACATTCAAAACTGTGTTTTAGATGGCGACAGTCGTATGATTAGGATTTTGATTAGATTTTGTTTGTTCTGCTCTACTAAGCCTCACATAAATCTTAGCAAGTCACTAGATGGCACCAAAAGTAGTTAATTTTTATATACTGTACTAAAGCAAAACTGCAAGAGCCCCTGCAAAAGCACTGTTGGAGGAGAGCAGGAGGGTGAGATCTATAGCAGATAGTTGGGCAGGAGATCTTCTGCTTAAATTCATGCTGTAACTTTGCACAAAGCAACGACAATACTTTTCAGACATGTGTGTAAATCCCTTGATTTTTTTTAACCCAGGAAGTTAAATGGCTTTGCTGAATTGAGACATAAATGATTTCAAACCAATCTCACGCAAAACCAGTGTTTATTGAAAAGAATAACAAAACACAGTGGTTGAAATCTTGGCCCTGTTGATGAGAGGTTTTAATGCCGATTTGAATAGGGAAAGGATTTCATTCCCTGGTCTTGCTGCACTGGTTTAAACTCTCTGCAAACATACAGCCTGATCTGGCATACTTGGAAGCTTTTATCTCAATTTAAATGGTGCAGAAGTGGAGGTATGTCATGTGCTTATGAACACTATAAAACAACATTGGCATGTACCTGCTAATCTGTGTTTTACTCTGTAGTAATCTGTTGAAATTAAAAATGGTATGTCGGTAGGATCCCACAGGGGCTACTTAATATTATTCTATAAAGCATAACATAAAAATATTCAACCTTATGAGGAAAGCTGCTTTACTCAACCATTTTCATTAGGCACATGAGAGCATCAAGACATGTAGCAACCTTGCAGAGAAAAGCCTCTTTGACATATTTCCTTTCAGCATTCTGGTGTGTTGAAGTAACTACTGTCAGTTGCCAAAACATCACAAAGATAAACAAAGAATGACATAATTGTCTGGAATGGGAAAAACAGATACGTCTATAACTAATTAGCATCATAGCAATCATGTAGGAATGGAGCAGATTCTGACTAACACATCATAACCTTCCTGTAAGGCTTGAAACTTCCTTTAAATTGGATGTTAAAAGAATGTACTTAAAATTTACTTTAAACTCTAGAGATTGAGAAAGGTTACGGTTAATTCTCCCACACAAATCCTATGCCCACTTTCATATTTTTAAGACTATTATGAGAGAGGGTTTTAATGACAACCTCAAATGTTCATCAGAAAACTCCAGGAGCGTATTGGAAAGGTCAAATTGAGTTTTAAATGTTAGAGCAAATTGTAACAGTACAGAAACAGACTTCTTAGGGACTTCTAGTGTTACAATATCATAGCATTTGTATATGCAATTGTCTGAATGTGATTGTAAAAGGTTAATAAGGGCTTGAAGAAACAACATCCAATCTGATTTGAGGGAAGAATATCTGTCATTCACAGACCTTTTATAAATAAATATAATTATTATCTGCTGTCTGCTGATAGAAAATAGCTTCTGATGGTTCCCAGTTAAGAAGTGAAAAGAGCAAATAGGTCTTAAAGGTGCTTATGGACAATTAAATAGTTTTAAACAGGAAGGCACAATTTTTTTTTTTTTTTTTAATTTTAGCTTCTCTCAAAGTCAAAAGGCTTGGACTGGAAAAAAATGGTGAGACTCCATGATGTGCAAACCGAGCTAGGAGTTAGCCTAGAGGAAATGCTGACCATTGTCAAGGAGGTATTACATCCTGAGCCTTACAGCACAGAGGAAATTTGTAAATGCCTGGGAATTAGCCTGGAGGAGCTCCGCTCTCAGATCCTTAGTCAAAACACGCAAGATGGTAAGCATATATGAAATGGTGGGGTTTAGTGTACAATGTTTGTATTATATAAAAAGTTTATGTATTAATAAGTAGTGCAAGTGGAATTCTTGCCAGAATACTTCTCCATAATCTTGGGTGACAAGTGAGAGAAGTGATATAACGATTTTCATTCTAACTTTTATCTTAAAATAGAGCAAAACTTTGATTTTGATCAAACTGGTTCTAAAATGGTAGAAGTAGCAGATCACTTACTGTTTTAGATTAGCCTGTACTGTTTGAGAGTCAACTCCAAATAACCCAGGTTTTATTCGAGGGAAAAGACTAAACTAGGCTTCCTTTTTAGGCAATAGCTCTAACAAAACCAAACATTTTGGACGGTTACAACATCATTAAAATGAATCCTGTTTGCTGTCCCTTAACTGGTGTTAAACACCAGCACAGATGGGCTTGTGTTTCTGTTTTTGAATTGATAAATACATGATCACTTCATTAAAACATGTACTGGGCAGCAAGTCATCTAGGTCTCTCATGAGAAAGAAGTTTCTGTCACTATCAGGTTTTTTTTCTTTTAGGAAAATGTTGGTGGAGGTGAAGAATTTACTGTTTAAAGTATCTCTCATGTATTATTGCTTATGCTTATACCATGCAGTCATAAGCATTGGCACACATGGAATGGATCTCGGATGCATATAGTAGGGTTGCTAGTAATGCTGAATAATAGAGCATTTATGAAATAATTTGTTTGCATTCATAACAGGTTTCCAATTGAGATCAGAATCCTTCTTTGAGAACTTAAAATAATCCTTACATCCTTGTGTCCATTCTGTAGCCGTAATACCTCCACTGTTTCGTAGCTGAATTATATCCTTGCCAGTCCTTCCCAAGACTGCTTTCAGGGACATATATATTTGATGTATATAAATCAGTAACATATCTATCTGTACTGATGTTTATATTTAAATAAACTGTATGTCTGGAATGATTGTAAACTTTATACATTGACCAAGGACCAGGTCCTGAATCTATAACCTGTTTTGCACCCCAGTGGTATCAGAGAATATGAAACTATCTTATTGTCTAATTACCTGTAGAGGGTATCAGAATGGAATATGATATGTTAATCCAGCTCTTTACCTCCATAGAAAGAGTTATGATAACTCTGTGCTGTATATACATGAGGAATATACTGAACCATGTACCTGCACTCTGCAACATTTTCATGGAAAATTACAAGATTGTAAATGTTTTACGCTGTCCCCTTACCCTACCCTCATGAAGCAATACAAGACTATTAACTTACACATGTTTATACTCCTTATACCTGGTTTATAAAACAAAATTCTACAGTTCTATAGAATTGAATTGTTTATACAGGTTATTTTGATTTTTTTCAAAAATCAAAGTCTGGATAAAAAATTTAAACATAAAAGCTATAGAAGAAACTCAAAGGAAATTTTATACCATGGCTCTGAATAGCATTTGCAGATGTTTGCTGAACAGAATCTCTCAAACTTGCATGACCATGATTTCATTTGATAAGGCCAATTAAAATGGGTTATGCTGAAAGCCTCTTTGCACGTACAATATAAAATTAAATAACAGATTTCTGTAAAACTATATGCAAAGAAGAAACAAGACAGACACAGAAAGAAGGAATCTAAATCCACTGTTTGTTTTTGTTACACACTAAACAAATTACATTTTATGTTGGCTTTGGAAAACCAGAGGCTCTTTGACAAAAATATTTTTCTTATTTCCCCTCTACTTTCCCACTATATTTTAATGACAATGCCTGGTTTCTTCATCCGAGAGAAAACATACCGACAAATAAGCAACCTCTGCGGAGAATTTCAGAACGTTGTTGAACTTCTTTGTTCAACATGAAGAAAGAACCATAACATTTAGAGTATCTTTCTTCCTTTGTACACGTTTTATCAACTTATCTGATAAAATATTCTAATGTTAAAGGTAAATTATTTGCATGAGAATTACTATTTAGATAATTTACTGGATTCTGACTTTTCTCTGTGGCTGAATATAAACTGTCAGTAGTTTTAATTTTTGGTATTATTCAAAGCCAAGTGATAGTTACAAATAATGTTTTGTGCTGGTGCTGTATTCCATGTTTAAGGATCTGAAAGTGCTATGTAAATATTATTTTAGCCTTAAGTCTAGCTTCTCCTCCTCTACTTACCGAGTGAGCACACAGCAACTTTGCCTCTCTTTTATAGGCAGGTACTCAAGGATTTCTGCAGTTCCCCACTGTACAGCCCACTTGTTCCCCAGGTTTGGATAAGTACAAATGGTGCATAAAGCCTCTCTAAACTTCTTGCAGTTGTTCTTTGGCCAACTCAAAATCCTGAGTTTAAATCTCCCTTGCAAATGTTTACACATGGATTGCACTTGTGGCTTCTGAACATCTCTAGAAAAATAATATTTATTACTTTCTAAGGTGCACTACGCCATAATTTTGGCTTGGACTTCAGTGCTTCACAGAACATTTAGTGTGTGGTGATTGTGGGACATTAGGTATTTATAAGCTTCACCACAAAATGATATTTTCCTGTAAAACAGTGTATTCCTTTAACCATGAAATGTTTTTTTTCCTTCTTAAATGAGGTATTTTTAAACCCATTTTTCCTTTTCATGTATAAAATCGTAATCTAATTTTGACATTTAAACCTGGGAATGAAATCGCCATGGGAGGAGCAGGCATCCATTTGCTGTGTGGTTCTGGCTGTTTAACTGCCCTCCTATTTTTCCCCTGGAAAGAGAATTCTAAATCTGTGCTGGTAGCTTCAACGGGTGATGCTTGAATAGCCTTTCTTTCCCACTGCCAAGTAATTTGTATTAACGGTGATCTCAGTGCAAGAACAGTTTCAACTTGATTTGCACAGACAAGTGTACATGAAGGTGGACTCTCAGATGTTCTGTCAGGCTGCTCTGGGACACATAAAGCTTTGTTGTGCGCACTAGTAGAGCGCTTTGTCTTGCATGAACAGAGGTTACCTCCAAACTGGCAGACCTAAGAGCACTTCCCAGCCTGAGGGTCCATGTGCCTACTCCAGCCTCAGCCTGATCCATGTCATGGAGAAAATTGAGAATATACCATCCCCTTCCACAAAAACATGGTTTACTTGGGATGAACCCCAGAGAGGGGGCTGCTCCAGGCAGATCCCAAACAGCTACCTGGAGGATGCAGGCCTTTGGGGTGTGCCACAGGTTAGGCACAGGCACTGAATGGTCTAGGTTAGTTGCAAAAGCCTTGTTAAAGCTAGCATTCCTCTGGAGGAAAAAGTCACTTCAAACCAGTAGTTATCATAATCTCTAAGCAGGTGTCTGCTAAATGGGTCACTGAATCCAGCAATGACTCGTCCCCTGGTTTATTTTCAGAAAGCCAGATTGCAAACAGTTACTTGAGCAGTCCCAGTAGAGTAACTGTTCCCCACTTCGAGTAGGGGGTTCACAATCTGGCTCAAATTAAAGCCATCTGGCAGCATTTTCTTATATACATTATGAGCCAGAAACCTTCACCCTCATCATGTTCAATCAGCAGGATGCCTAACAGAGAAGGGTACTATTCCACATGAGTAATGGTGGTAGAAACTGTCCCCTACATGATTTTGCATCGGTGAGTTTTTCCTGTTGTAAATTTCTAACAGTCTCATCAGCCATGTGTAGCTCATTAATCTACAGTGAAACATATCTTAAGAAGCTGCCAAAGCAACTAGAAAAAAAATATATAGCCTGAAGAGGTTGGTCTCTAGCTAAAGGTCAGATAGAATTGTACAGGAAGCCTCTAAAGAAAGGAATCTGCTGAAGTTGAAGTTGTAGCACATAATATGAGTTGCTGAGAAGCCACAATGTTTAATTATAAAGAAAAAAATCCCTGTAAATGGAGTGGACAGGTTTGCACAATTTTTGTAAAGCTAAAATTAAAAATATGACCATACAGTAGAAAACCCACAGCAAACTTTTCTGTTATATTTAATTAACCCACAGTTATTTGGGACTAATAGCCCAGGATTTTTGTTTGTTTTTAAGAGATTTTATATGGATTTTGGACAAACTTTCATTAATGTTAGTCTGCTGTGTCTTAACAAATTGGAAGGTTCTTGCCGCAGTGCGAGCTATTAGTGCACTGGAAAATGTCACCATTTCTTTCAAGGGCATTTGGTGGTCTGTAAGTGAATTGAAGCTACCTGTTCATGGATGACATTACAGAAACCCTCTGCAGAGGAGCAAAGCTAGGGTGCAGAGAACTCACAAAGGGGCAACGAGAGTTGCTGATATTTTCTGAAAAATAGATAAGGACTGGTAATACAAAGCGGTTAACAGTAGAGGAGATTCCTGGTAGAAGATTCACTGTGTCCTCTTTGAAACTCCAGAAACACAGTTAGTGAGGCTATGACCTGGAAGGTGGATTAGCTGCTCCAGTAACAGGCTGAATACAGGTGAAATGTGTTAAAAACTTAGTGACAAAATGTCACTAAGAGCAGACCTGGGTATAGGATTCCTTGTCCTTCTTAAAGTTTTCTTTGGTCTCATTTTGACTTTTCAGGTTTAACGTCTTCTGCTCCATATCTGTTTCAATCCATAAAAAGTATCGTTCACCCTCACTTGAGTCCACAAGAAACTTTTTCGGTGTGCAGCTGATACCATACAGAATAAATCACAATCTCCATACTATCTTTTCAGAAAGAGACAAAAGAGACCCTGAGATTCTGATTGTGGTCTAAAATCAAACAGTTCATTTCTGCATGGCAGTGAGCAATGCAGAATGGGGCAGAGAGGAAATGTGTAGCGATTCTCAAAGAACAGTTTTTGAGAGCACGATTCTGGTCAGACACCAGATCCTCAGCTGATATATCAGTCTGAATGGTGCTATGTCATTTTAAACAAGCAGAGCACCTCAACTGGATATTGCACAGATCCCCTTACGGAAGAAACATTACTTTAGACATGCCCTAGACAATTACATCAGCGTGGCAGCCAGCTAGTTTCATTGCACCAGAGGTTTTAGGTTCCTCTCTAATCGCCAGAGAAATGGGTACCACAGGGCAATCCGCCTCTCGGGTGCGATAAACAGTTCCCTAACCTGTCATTTTCACTGACAGAAGATGGAGCTGAGGGTACCTGTACCCCTAATCTGGAAATAAATTTAAGCGGGAGAAACCAGGCCTTTATAGTCTACTGGATTAGGAAAGTTTATTTACATTTTCAGTCAGATTAAGTACCTAATTCTCGTACACTATAATAGATTTAAGGATCCACATGCTTTTAAGAATCTGGCATTAGTTCCCTAAACCCTACTTTTTTTTTCTCTCCTTTGAGCACCACAGAGGCTGAGACCATATAACCCAGTCCTGTGCAACACTGGAAGGTTGTGCGCACTTTGGTTTTGTTCCTTTTAACTGTGACACAGTATGGCTTGGGAAATCATCCCTTTTTAATTGTAAAAAATGTGGTCGCATGAAGCATGCAGATTTTGATCAGTTTCTGTACTCTTCTAAAACCACAGCCTCCATAGCTCTTTGGCATGTCCTGTTAATTCAGATTTTATTTATGTGGAGCTAATATACAGGCTGTGATGTAGCAAGGACATTCCAATATAGATGTAATTTTTTGAAATACCATATGTGCTCTGCTATCTTTTATTATATGGAGATGGTTAGTTGGACTACCCATCCAAACAGAAGAGATACAAAGAGGGTTTCTCTTTTACCAGAGGCATTTGGTGTTGAAAGATGAAAATATGTGAATCATTTCATTATTTTAGAATAGGGTTTACAGTCTACAGAGGTGTTTGCTGTCCTGAAGATAATTTTACCTGAACAGTGCACTGCCAGAGAGGAAAAACAAACTATAAAAGAAATTTTTTAAACACAAACAAAATTTTCTGAAATAAAGGGCTGCCTGTAACCAGCCAATAGCTAACATAATGATACCAGCCGATACTAATTCGGTAAATGTCCACCGAGGAGTCCGAAAATAACATACAGCCACTGTTTCTCACTTAAGAACTGCCTGAAAGGATTGCTTTTGCATCAGGAGAAAGCCAGTGTCAAGGTAGCAAATTCTCTCCTACAGAGAGGGGCTCTCTGGGGAGTGAATGCTGTCAAGGACACAGCTCAGATCTTCTGGCTGGCAGCCAGTAGCTGGAGCGCCCATTCGGGTTGCCAGTTCATAACATGACGAGCACAACACAACCCCGGAGATTTTTAAGGTAATCTGGCCAGTAGAGCATTGCTCTACCAAAGGGTGGTCTCCGAATCAATCACAGCCTTTGGCAAGTCTGTTGCCTTACAATTGAAACCAGACATGTTTTCAGTTCATTCTTTGGGTTACTACTGTTCAATGGTGATTTACAAGAGAGTGTGAGCTATGGCAATCTCTCACGCAACTTTAGATATTCCCTAAACGAATGCACATTTAGAAATCTCCTTGCTCTAAAACAATGGCTTATAAGAAGAGAGTATTTAAAGAGAAACCATCCTTTAAAATAGGCCAAGCTGCCTTTCCTCACCATTTAAAAATACTGAGGCATTGCTCTGCAAAACACAGTGCAAGTAACTCCAGCAGCAACAAAATCCAGTGGGGTAAAACACACCTCTAAATAGGAAACCAAAATATGCTCTTCCTGTGTGATAATCTCAAGATGATGTTTCTGGGGGGCACTCAATTTTCTCATTTCTGTCCTAGTTTGAAATGCATTCAGAAGGCCTGTTCAAAAGACAGCAACACAGGATTTCTCAGTAGCAGGCTGTATTGAATTACAAAATAAATATCACCAGAAGCAACATCACCAGTAGCAGAACACTGCTATGTTCAATGTTCCTCTATCATTTTAGACTACTTGTGTGTGTCTCAGCACTGTATTTTCAGCATTTACAGTTGTGGTTTACACTTACTCTGGAGAAATAAAGAGGGATTATACAGGTGCTGATGAAGCTTTCATCTGGAAGGATTGCAATCTGGAGCATATGAGAGACTTAATACTGGACACAATTTTATTTCCAGTCTTTCAAGGAAGATTTCTGCATATACTTGCAAATGTAGTCTGCTGAAATCATCAGAAGTGGTTCCAGAACTGGGCTGTCTCCACAGAACAGCCACATAGGAACTCCACGTGTCTGGGTCAGATAGTGAGTTCTGTTTTGAATACAGGGCTTGTCTCTCTTCTCCTTTTACCTCTATTTGAGTGTTTCATCAGCCATTTTAGAAAGCAAGAGAGAAAGAAGCTGAAATGAGGAGAAAGACCTTGATCTAAAGGAGAATTTACACGTAGAAAGAAAACGAGGATGTTCTGCAGTGCTCTAACAAGAGTGTGCTTGAGTTGCGATGAAATAAGGAAACATACTGCAGTAGGTGCTCACATAAAGAATAAAGTCCACTTATCTAATATTTAGCACCCAAACAGCTCAAGTAAACCAATTTAATAATAATTTATGTCACGCATGCTTCTGGTAAACAATACTTCCTCAATAGCAGCCTCAGTATTAAAGCAAACAGAACTATATTGGGAGAGTAAAACAATGAACTACAATAGCTTGGGAAAGGCAGATCAATTCTTGGATATTAGTTGCAAACCAAACCCTCCTGTAAGTAGTAGTAGCTTGAGGAGCCTTTATCCACAGCCATCCCCTCCTTTCTTTTTATGCCCCACTGTTCAGGCTTGGTGGAGGTTTCTACCCCAGCAGCCATGCAGGTTTGGGCACACCCCCCTGCCTTCCCAGAGGAACTGCTTTTTCATGGCACAATAGAAACATTTCAGCCCAAATCCTTGCACTAGCCCTTGATCTTAGTAGGTCAATACTAAGCAGTACCTATCTAGGCTTGGTATCTCTTCACATCCACACAGGCAGCACTAACACTCTGGCTGGTAACACACACCAAAAATAAACCCTGAAGACCAAACTGAAAGCACCTGTGCTCTTCACTGTACCTTTAATCTAGTATTTATAGTCAGAGTGAGCTGCATCATTGTGAAAATATTTGAGAGCACTTCTTTACCTATGCACCAGGAAATATGGATACTACATTTTTGTTAATCTCAGTTTTTTTTTTTTAAAAAAAAGTTTTTTTGTGGTTTGATGCTTATTTTTTTTCAAGAAAAGGTCCATCTGCACAGCTGATGCAGATTTGGCCTGGAGCAGTCACACACAGCACCCTGGGCCAGCAGGTGCTGGCTGACAGCTGCCTGCAGGGCACAGGGCACCTTCCTGGTGCTCTCATGACTCAGTTTTGCTTGTATTTGAAAACGTGAAACCTTTAGATTAATGCCCTGATGCATGTCACTGCTAACATTCGAACTTGTGGTTTTCTTCTGCAAAGTAAAAGGAGAGAGACTGGGTCTGTTCAGTGACACAGCAAATAACCAGAGCATGTGCATGAAGTTATCAACATGAAAAAAATAAGTACATTGTCTTTTGATGAACTCTAAATACTATTTTATTAGGGCTTTTAAAGAAGATGTAGGTGAGCTTTTGCAGAAGACTTTTAGCCTATGGAGTTCTAATAGAAAATACAAATGACTAAAAAAAAAAATAATTCTACCGTGGTTTTGTATGTTCCTTTTGTAGTGAATATTAATGGATAACTGTAGTACCTAATATTTTCATTTTGTTTAGTTTCCACCTTTAAGTTATACCAGCGTGCAACGCATGTGTATAGTGAAGCTGCCAGAGTGCTGGAATTTAAGAAGATATGCAATGAAGCACCTGCCAATGCAATCCAGCTGCTGGGAGAATTAATGAACCAGAGCTATATCAGCTGCAGGGAAATGTATGAATGCAGCTGTCCTGAACTGGATCGGCTGGTAGACATCTGCCTGTAAGTTTTGACCACAAAGAAGAGTAATCGCCTGTTGAGAATATTGTTTGAATTGATGAGAAAATATGACATCGTTGGCTATTGCAATTTTAAAATGAAAGTATTCTTGTCTCTTATTACAAAATTAATCTCCTGCAGGGACATTACATGGTCAATTGTTTCCCTACTGACATCTGTGTAATACTTTCAGATGAAAGCTGCAGTTTATGGCTTTATTACAGACTTTGCTTTTGTACTGACTCATCGTCACAAGTGTTACGTTAGACTGTTGGCTATTCTTTTTTTAAGTTGTAGAAGTCATAAGTGTTTTTCTTAAAACATCATCTTAGTTGTTCTATTTGAATTCTGTTACTTTTTGTGCATTTCTTAACCATTTCAGAACTGTTGCCATGGGAATTCCAGGGCATAGGCAAGCTATTCTTAGGTTGCCTTGGAATCATAATGGCATATTATGAAATGCTATTGCATTTTTTTTCAATTCAAAAAATATGTTGTCTAGGGTATCAGATAGGTTGGACAGCATTTCACCATTTAAAAGATGAGTGTGTTAACTGTTACAATGACTAACACTCTGCTTCTCTCTGCACTGTGTGTCTGAGCTTACCCCACATTATTTAGCGTCCATTGCCACCCCAGCCTCATTCTTTTAGCTAGGTTCCCTCACTCAGTTTGGCTGCGATAAAACCAGCGCTCACAGCTACAAAACGGATTGCCCCAGTGTCATTTTGTCCCTTCTCTTCTCCCTTAATTCCTCCCCAGTTTCATATCTTCTAGCCAGAAGAAACCAAGTTTGAGAAATGGCTTGAAGTGAGCTGGAAATCACAGGTTGTTGTGTGTAGCAGGCTGTTATTTTCATTACTCTGCTACAGTGGATGATGAGATCTGGTGTAACCATATGCTAATACAGAAAGTAAAAACAAATACTTGTTATTCACATTCTACATAGTATTTCATCCATATCACAGGACCAGCATGAAAGGATGTGCACATTTCAGGCCCTCTTTATTTCCATTTTTCTGGTACATTTAATCATGGGACAGACATCTTATGCTAACTTTAATCTAAATTCAGTGCCTATAGAAGGAATTCATTGCCTATAGAAGGAGTTCAGTGGTTGGTGATCATTTTAACAGTGGCTTGGGGGAATAAACAGCTGCCCACCTGAGCTTTCGCACCACTACTCCGTCTCTGCCTGTGCCCCAGCCACCTTCTCCCAGCTGCTTCCCCCATTCACTTCATCATGGCTCCTCAGAATGCCACCTTCATATTTCTGCTCGTTTGTTATGGTCCCTGCTTCTCCTTGGAGAAGGGTGTGTTTAGTTTGGGAAGTTCTGCCCTAAGCCATGAAATGTCGTTTCACTGTCTTTTAGAAGCAAATACTCTATAAAAGTATCCCATCCTTTCTATATATCTTTCAGTCTTAAAGAAAACAGAAACTGTTTCAACTTGAAGCTAAAAAAAAAAAAAAAAGAATACCTTATCACCTAAAGATCACCAGAAAGATACAAAAATATTTCACAACTGCCTTTGTTTTTAAAAAAAATTTAAATTAGTCTGGCTTGTAATGAAAAGACGAATTTTACAAACATGCAATTTGCCATATGCTTTCTTACTTCTGTACTTATGCAGATTTTGTAAGTTGTAATACCCACTTACCAGGTTTGATAGAGTATGATACAGATGATTATTTAGGTTAGTCTGATTTCTTTTGCAGACAAGATGGAATGGCCTCTGAGCCAGAAAACTGCAAAACTTAAAAACTGAACAGAAAACTTTTGGACATTCACAGATTATTTTGCATATGGGATACACATGCTGTTGTGTGATAAAAAAACAAAGAAGCCATGATAGCCATTGGACGGGCTGATAGCAATTTAGCAATACAATTTTTGTTTCTTCTCTTGGGAGTCAATCCAGTACATAATTCACAGGCTATGTTCAGTTTATTGTATCACATAATGATCACATAATAGAATAAGCTACGACAGTCACTCAGCAGGGCAATTCCTCCATGGTTATCCCAGCTACTCAAAGGGAATTGCTGATCTGTGTGTGAGAAGGGAGAACTGTCTCCAGCGTTAGCTGAAGACAGAAGATATGCTCTACTGAATTATCAAAAATCTTAGGCTACAAAGTCTTGATCCAGTATCAGCACTGCCTGTTCTGTGACAGCACTGACAGAGGAAAAGCCTTAAAACTTAACATCTGCATTATTTTTAGGTATATTAACTACGCAGTGTTGATGCCTCAGTCAATAGCATCTGATGACTGAACTGGCAAAAGTGACTAGCCATTTTAAGTGTCTTCACTTAGGGTATCCAGCTTGAGTCAACTGACAGGGCCTGTTGTCAGAAATGTGGGGAGAAAACTATCCTGTTTCAAAGTAGGGGAAAACAGGTATAAACTGATAAGATCTGCATTACATCATGGAGTTATCTGTGCTACATTTAAATAAGCTAGCATGGATGCTAGTGACAGTCTATTGCAGCATGAAGCTCAGCATGGGGATGGAAATTCTCTGTTTCTCATTTATGCTGAGCTCTGTGCTTTCACGACTAGACAGCTGCTGTTGTCTGAGCTAGCTTGGGTATCGTGACACTAACTTGCAGGCAGTGGCATGGACACAGCCACAGAACCCAAAGGAAAGGAGTACGCCGTTAGGATTTTACTAAATTAAATTAATCAGAGCATTTCAGTTCCAGGGACCCAAATATAAATAGCAAAGAGTAATGTGTGTGCCCACGTCACATCAGATTTCTAACTTACCAGCAGAAGAGCCCACAGCTAATATGATGAGCATAGCTGAGCACCACAGTGGAGCGTCATTCATGTGAAACGATTTCTAATTGGTGTATTAAAATTATTTAATCTGGGGTTTTTTTATTACATTCATTGCACAGAAACAAGTACATTATTTATTATTCTTTACAGTCTTGTCTCATCAAGAGTATTTCCTAAGAAATGTATCTTTCTTCTTTAGAAGTTTGATATTCTTTAATGTTTTTCTGAATCTGTGGTTAGATTTCTAAAAGTCTATAGCTGTTCTAGATGGATGCAGCTTAAGCCAGCATCTAAATTTTGGAAACTATTGGAAAAAAAGTCTTTAACTTTTCTCAAGTTGTACATTAAAAAACTAAGGGACATAAAATCACTAGTCACTCTAGGAAAGCTTGGCTGATGTGATTATAGAAATGGCCAGGAACTACATAAATTACATTCTTTACTTACAATGATATACAGCTGCCCTGTAACTTTAAAAAGCCTTTCCAAAAATACATTCCGCAGAATTGCCCGAGTCTACTGCTGCTCTCTCCTTACAAGGTTTAAACTGTGAAGAATAATCTGCATATCCAGATGTTTTCTGTTTTGCCTAGATCTTTATGTTTTACTGTACAGCCTCTGCCAAGACAGAAAGGGATCCATACTTGCTGTGGTTTGTAGTGCTGAAAACTGTAACCGCTAGTTGGTCAGTTGTGTTTTTTCTGGTTTTGCAAAGACAGAAGACTCATACTTTCTCTAACCTACCTCATGCCGTTAATAGCTGTTTTACCTGTTAGTCTTTTAAAGTAAGTAACACAGAAGATTTACTAAACAATTAAGGAACAAAAAATTGGATCTGAGCTCCTGAATTCATTGGGTACTTTTAAAAATCTCTCAGAATCCTTGAGTGTTACAAATAACTTTCATTCCCTTACTCTCCATATTTCGGTGGTGTAAGTCCTGATAATTTTTGTGTTACCAGCCATGCCCCTTACAGTTGAAGATAGCTGAATCCTCTCTGATCACTTTTAAAAGATACAGTTTTTATATTGCATCCAGGTGCATTATGGTAGCCAAGTCAACTCTGCATTTTATCAAGACTCTTATCACTGATGATTTTCTTAAAGCTGCAAAGCCTGGAGTCATGGCACAAGTTGAAAATTCAACAAAGCAAACAAAAAACACCCTACAAAAAGAAGTTTGCAGCTCTTTCAGAGCCAAAAAGGCTTAAAGATGTTATTCAAATGCACACTAAGCTACAAAAGAATTCGCCCCCCCAATTTATATATTTAAATCTCATCGTGTTAACTCCATGCTTTCTGAATAGCTGGTTCATAATTTTGAGTATTTAGAATTAACAATATTGCTCTGATATTTTCACCTTTTACAGCACAATTATTTTTAAAACTAGGTACTGCAATGTCCTACCTATTGCTTCTATACACCAAACTATGGGACTTGCATTTCTATTCTTCTTTCCTTTGCTGTAGTACTCGTGTTTTTACTCTCATTTACACATACACACACCCCCTTTCTCATAAGATAATTCTCTTATCCAGTGAATACTGGAACAAGATATATAATCTCTTCAAGAAGCAAAGGCCAGAACCCAGGACTGGGAGCCAAGTGCCCCCAACACTAGACTACAGATGCATTCTCTTTCTTGTGTGCCACCATCTCTCCCCTATTACTTGTCCTCACAGCTACAGCACAGCCCAGGCAGTGCATAGGGTACTTTCCCACATGTAAAATCCACGTCGCCCACCATGTGGGTGAGCACTTCATCCACAACCTTATTGTCTGCTCATACTGCTCTTCATAAATGCATGATTTAGATGGCAGTGCACAAGAAGAGTGTCTGGCTATGAATCCCACTTTACCAGAGGAGTCTGGCTTAGGACTGAACTGATTAAGACTTGAAAAAGACAGTTGCAGACCTGTTCCAAAGTTAACTTTCTTGTGTTCGATCTGGATACCTCCCATGCACTGCATCTCCAGTAGATGTGGAATTAGGTGCTCACTTCTGAATTCATGTAATACCAGGTACCTAGTTTTCAGGTGTACAGCACTGCCCTCAAAATGCCAAGTTCCTCAGCATTAAGCCCCAAGTGTCTAATCATATCACCACATTTGAAACTGTTAGCCACAGTATTTTGAAACACAGTGACTTCAGCTCTGAAACAGGCATCTTTTCTGTCTACATTATGCTTTATTTCAACTAAGTATTTTAAAATGACTCAGTAAAAATGAGGCATGAGCATGACCACAGGGAATTATGAAATCAATAAAAGGTTCAGAACAATTCTGAAGGGATTTCAGTTGTCTACCAGAATAAAAGCCAGACACCATCCGAAATAAGAAGTTCTGACTGAGGTAACACACCAAATGAGTACAGACAGTTGATTTAGCAGACTCTGAAAAGTGGATTGGGCCTTACGAAGTCGATGGGAAGTTTCTTATTGATTGCAATTGAGACTGGATTGGATCCTGTTTATTTTAGGAGGTTGCTCCATGGATCAGAAATTGCATCAGAGAATGAGTGGTTTACAGGAATAATAATAATAAGTAAAACACCAACAGGAAATAAAGAATGAACATAAAATGGAGTCAATATGAAGGGTGGCACCACACAGACACACTGAAGAAAGTGTTTCTGTTCAAGAAGAGATGTAAGCATGTTTAGAATCAAACACATATGTAAGTACTTGCTTGAAATATGACCTAAACCTCTGCTAACCCAGCAGTATACCAGATTCATTTAACATAAAATGCACATATGAAAAATTACCACAGCCTACTCAGAATGAGCTGTCGTTTTCCAGTGTTGCTCACATGATGCTGTCTCTCCCTCAAACACATTCTAGGGCTCGTAAATCTCTCCATGCATGGCTATTGGAAACATATCAAAAGTATTTGTTTGCAAATCAGATTAGATCTCTCATGAGAATAAGATTTCAAATGAGTTTTCTAAATCATCCTGTTCTGACTAGGTTAGAAAAGCCCCCAAAAATTTATTACGTGGTATTTTCCTACTTTTTCTGAATCTAAGTAAAGATCAGGAACACAGGTAAGTAAACAAATGAAAATAATACTAGTAAATTCTAATGAGATGGCATCTGAATCTTGCAGAGTAATGGCATGGGATTTGCTGTAGGACATTTCTAGCAGGCTAGTATCTTGAGGCTGGGAATGGTTTATATTTTGGATGTCATTTATTTGTCATTGTTCTTTCTATTCACCCTCCTTATTAAGAGCATTTTTTTCTTTTGGGACTAAATTCTTATTTTACCTCTACTGCTGTAAATCTGTTAAGTTCATGAGGTTCCTCTAAAGAGATACCCAACTCTGTCCATTCAGCATAAACAGATGTTTGAGTGCAATGACTGTATGACTTCTTAAGGGTTTCTGAACTCTCCTTTTCTTGACAGGCACGCTCAGCAGTCCTGCAGAAGCCTGTGAATCTTCAGCATGTTTTAGATCTGTCCTGGAAGAATAGAGCTATTTGTCTTTGCCACATTAGAAAATGGCTTGCATGCCTACATCCTGTGCAATTAGTTTATGAACCCTCTTTTGTTATTTTTGTCATGTATTTCTGTTTTCACTTCTGATGTCTTATGAATGTTGCTAACACAATTCCTTTCTTCTCCTGCTTTCTTCATCTCAGCTGTGCTGTGATCCTTGAAACGACTGATGCTGAAGCATTATAAAAGAGGGTGACTTTTGGAATTGACAGAAATGACTATATTGCAGTTTAAAGCGTCAGCATATTTTTTTTGGTCCAAAATGGTAACTGCAAATTGCTGTAATGTTGCATATAACCAAGTGAACTTCAGAAAAATCAGATGACATAGATGGTTTTGAGTAAAGTATTCATGAGTTTTCTATAGGAATTTTATATATGACAAATTACCCCTTTTTGGTTTATTTACATGATTTTTTTCCGTTATTTTGTTTTAGGCAGTTTGGGGCCATCGGGTCACGTCTGACTGGAGCTGGATGGGGTGGCTGCACTGTGTCAATGGTGCCTACTGACAAGCTGAACACTTTCCTAAAAAATGTAAAAAAAGCTTATTACCAAACTGATGTCCAAAGGCTAGCACTGGAGAATAATAGTCTGTTTGCTACCAAACCTGGAAGAGGAGCTTTGGTTTTTGTTGAGGCCTAAAGAACGTAAAAATTTTAAAGAAACTATGTAGGGCATTTAGAACTGGCAGTACTTCCCATGCCACAGTAAACGAATGCCTTTTCTGTTTTTTTACTGTAATGAGCAGTGGCTATTATCAAAATATATTTCCTGAAGAAGCAATTAAAAGAAAACTCTTTGATTGTAAAGTCTTCTTTTTTCCATACTAAAAATATATTTGAGTATAAACACTGATTTACAAAAACCTATTGACAAGGAAAACTGAAACTGAAATAAAGATGATACTTTGTGACAGTGGATCTCTCTTCTTTTCCATTTACTGTCATAAAAGTAAGACCAGGTGGAGCAATGAGTATTTCATTGTAGGGTAGGAACCTTGCAATGTTTGCAGGGCTGTTCAGTGCTAATTGTTTTTGAGGGCTGATACTCTTTTGTTTAGACTGTCCTGTAAAAATGGAAGATTAAACTGAAGCATTCAAAAAATTGGAAGGATCTTGCTCAATGTTAGAAGCTTTATACTCTCCTTAGATAGGATTGTTACTGCTGTTAGTATTAGAGAAGCACCTGCAGCCGAGTAAAACATTAGAAATATATTACGTTAAGCAGGAAAACTTTCCTTCTAGCCACATCTCTTAGGCATCTTTGTGCAAGTGTGACTTGTTAGGAAAGTTTCGACAAAAATGAATGCTCTCTGTGAGCTGTACAATATGACAACCCACTCCCCTAAGTGAGTGAACAAGTAACGAAGCAAAGTTTGGTTCTGAGTTACACAAACACCATATTCTAATTGTTGAATCCTAGCTGTGCTTCTATAAGGTAGAACATTTGCATCTTTATGCAAAATTATTAAAAAGGATTACATATAATCAACTGACCATGTAAAAAAGCAATTAAGATCTATAAGGAATCATTAAGAAGATAATTCACTCAGTTGTACTAAGCAAAAGTAAATAGGCAAGACCAAGAGTAGATGTCATTAATGTATTATTGACGAACTCCAATCTCACTCCCACTTCACACTCCTGACAATCTCAAGGTTGTAACTGCAATGCACTGGAAGTACAGCACCCGCAATTCATTACCCATCTCCTCAGTAGGAGAAATGACTGTGATGGCAGAACGGTGACTGTACATCAAGATACCCCAAAGATGCCCTAACCCTGCTTCCAAGTGGAAAATTGGGTTCCTGTGCCCTCCCTCTCACAGCACAAAAACTTCCACCTCTCTGATATCTACAATGAAAACTCAAGGGAAGTTTTGCTAGTGTCATAACCCTCGCAGCCATAAAAGACAGAGCAAGATTTGTCCCTCTGCACATTTTTGTGATGCTAAGTACAAGTTCACATCCAGAAGTCTGCGTCAAATTAGAGATTGCTCAGAAGAGATCCTCTGTACATTACCCATGCTAATTCAGGCCAAAACCAAATTCTTAGAGGCTACTAATTCTGTGAGAGGACTCTGCCAAATTTGAACACAGCAGATGAACAACAGCCAATGCAAACTGCCAGATCTTTTCAGGAACCTCAGAGGGGACATATAATGGTAATACTATCACTAGAGAAGATTTCTGTTTTCTGACAACCAGGAAAAGTGGAACAGAGAGTGCTGTAGATCAAGCAAATCAAGTACTCAAGAGGAAAATGATAGGGTCTGGGCATGATGGGGAGAGATTAAAAGACAGGATTTGGAGGGAGGACAGTTAAAACAATGCATTTGAGAAGGGGAAAGCAAGGGACCAGGGAGACAGTTAAGAACAAGAGGCAGAATTATGGAAAGGTTTAGTCTCAAAACATTCACTATTACTATCTAAACTGAATATGTTGTAAGCCATTTGTAACGTACAGCAGATATGCTGTACATTCAACTAAACCTGTAAACACAGGACTCCAAAAATCAAACAACAGTAGGTAAACATCTTCAAGAATTTCCAAGATAATCTTAGAGATTTAAAAGGAAATAATTCCATGGCTTTGTTACCAACTGCCTTATTAAATATAATCCTCAGTTTAATTCAGCAAGTTCCTGTTTCTTATACTGTCATAAAAATGAAGTACAACACAGTACGTAACAATCCTTTCATTAATATGTTTGCATTGAACTTTAGTTCAGCTGGATTCATGGAAGCACTAATTAGTGTATGAGCAGAATAAAGATATATTAGGGGTTTTTTTCCCCTCCTTTTTAAGTTGAGCATGACACACAAAGTCATGGAATTGCACCAAAAACATGCAGGCAAGTTTTTGGGCTGCAGTACATTTCAAAAGTTTTCTGTCAATGAATCTTATAAATTATATTCTCATAAACAAAGAAAAGGAAAACAGAAAACTGGCACAGTATAAAAGAATAAAACCAAACGTTCTAAACTTCTGATTAATTTATTTCCTTTTTTGTTGCTTCAATGTCTTTCCCATACTTTTGCTGAAATCCGCAAATAAAGTTGGGACATAACTTCCATTGAAAGACCTACAGTATTCAAACTATATACATAAAAATGGCACTCAGACATTTTTATTTACTGACTATCAATAGGAAGTAAATGTTTCTTTTTAAGCAACAACAACAACAAAAATATCTGTGTTTTGGGATTTTTTTTGTTTGCTTTTTAAGCCTTTGAAAACATTTTTCTACATTATGGTAAAAAGCCCAATAATCAGAGCATGAGTATGATATACCAACAATATGTAAGGTAAGCAGCAAGGGTATTAGTAGTATTCCTAAGAATAAAGCAAGAAGATTTGGTTTGGATGAAAATTTCTGTGTATAAAGCAACAACTCCTAAGCATATTTCTTAAGAAAGGCTTTCCAGATCTGTATTTTTAACAGCTTCTTCTGACTATCTTTTCAAAATCTCTTCTGTACCTAAAAGAATGCTAATCAGTATATATATACACACATCCCCACAGATAGGTGTGTATATATATATATTTGGAAAACTAACAAAATTAAATGTCAGAATATATGCAGAGGTGATGCGTCCTGTTAACACAAGCTATGCTTATCAATGGAGTATGATTTTATGTTATTATAATGTCAGACTGTAATTCAGTCAATCATGAGTTTAACCTTACTGTGCAGTAAATGGGTTCTAAACCTTTCCAAAAAGGGTTTGGAATGGAGACGCTGTTAGATGTCGAAGCGCAGCAGCATTGCCTGGTGCCATATTAATGCTCTGTATTATCTTAATCCCATTGACAGGTACGTCTTCATCACTATTTGCTGACTGTGTATCTTGTATAGGAGCATGTTCACACTCCGAAATAGAACGAGAGTAATTTTACCACTCACTTGATGAGAGGGGATCATGACTGTATATTTGACATTTGCTCTCTTGGACACAGCAGACACACAGAGACACACAGACACATACATATGGCAACGTAACGTATAGCAATTACTTACATAACATCTTCAGGAATATTGGTTTCTAGTTAATATGATCCGAATGCCAACTTTTATTTTAGTAACTGCTGGGTACTTACTCAGTATAATCCTTCTGAAATTCCTCCCTGAGTCCATGTGTCTCTTTAGTAACATCTTGATATGTTGGAGCAACTGCTGCGCTACAGTTTCAGTCAAGTGAAAGATTTGTATTTTCAGCTA
Source organism: Strix aluco (assembly GCF_031877795.1). Taxonomy (NCBI): domain Eukaryota; kingdom Metazoa; phylum Chordata; class Aves; order Strigiformes; family Strigidae; genus Strix; species Strix aluco. The sequence continues at coordinate 22,900,879 of NC_133942.1, read as the reverse complement.
ACTACGAAGTTTATTTGTGTGCTAAATCCCAATCAGACTTAGTTCAACAAAGATACACCCAGAACAACATTCACAAGAGCTATCTTGTTCTAAAAAAAGATACTTTGCAAATCATAGCTGTTAAGGACAGGATTGAAGTAGTGCTTTCTGATTCTCTTAATTATATGCTTCATCAAGAAAAATGAACTCTATGAAAGGATTTATACTGTAAAGTAACAATAGCATGAAAACCAGACTGGTAAGGCTTAATGTCATGAAACCTGTGAATCATGCAGCATATTATATTTTAGATGCTAATTTTGAGATGGAAGGCTAGGTATTGATAAGAGACTAGTTCACAATGCAGAAAAGAGTACAATGGGGAATGTAAAACTGTAACTGAAAGTTGCTCCCTGCGCTACAGCCTTGTTTGACAGATTTTCGCAGCACATACAGGATTGGCAGAGAAAGCGCTGCCAAGCAATATAGCTGTCACATCTGTCCTACCTCAGCTCTTCACTTTAGCCAGCTTTTTCACTGAACGCTCTTCTGAGATTCAATATCCCATAAAATAGAGACAAAAAATTAATTCCGCTCTTGATCTTCTCTCTTTTACTCTGCCCTCTGCTTTTGGACTTGCGTCAAAAGTAATTAACTACAAGATTCTGCAAGATACCACATCACAGCCTCTGATAACAGCACCGTATTTACTAGGGGACAGAATCTGCCACGGTGCTGACAGTGGGCAATACTAACCTCCTCTGTAATGTCTCATACTTCAGTGGGACTGCAGTACTCAGTCTAAGGTAGTAGGACCAAGCTGTAATTGATATATTGGGAACTGCTGTTTCCTGGGCAGATTTTTTTTTTTTTTTCTCCTCAGGTCAGCTACGATTGTTTTACCAGTAAAATCTCTGGATGAACATTTTCTGGAGCCCCTGAAGACCGCAGATTTGGTCACTGAGTTCAGCAGAATGAGGATTTGCCCCAGCCCATACTCCCTAGCAAGCAGTTCACCCAGTAGGATAACATGTAGTGAGACTTTGCACATAAAACTGACGTGCCCAAAATCTCACATGTAGTTAAGGCACTCATGCCAAATTCATCATATGTGTAAGACTTACTAATGGAAAAATCTGCAGAGGAGTAAAAGATGTTGAAGCTAATCAGATGAGAGAACATTAAGGAGCTTTCAGAATTAATTGACCAATAAAACATTTGAGATTGATTTCCAACAGCAGTGGTTCCTGCAGAAGTAACCAACTGGATGAGGATTTATACAAAAGCATTTGGTGCATTTACTAGATTTTAAGTCTAATGCATTTAGAGAATTGCTATTGTCTCCTAAGCACCACTTTGTTGGCCAAAATTACACATTAATATTAAAAGAAAAAAAAAATCCTCTCCCCACAAAAGCATGCCTTTCTGCACTTGGCACATGAGGCTCAAATAACTCAATAAAGATTAGATGTACTTCGAACTGAAACACACTGGTGCCCAAGCAGCTGTCTTCTTTCCAGACAAGCTGTGTGTGATTTGGTGTGGGAATAAAAATATGTTCTATTAGCCAGTGATCAGGCCAGATGTGGGGGTTGGTTGGGGTTTTTTTTAAATCCCAATTAATTTTTCAAGGGACACTGAAGCAGGTTTGTATGAAACTCTTAGAGCAGTTCCTGAGGGTTACTATTAAAGGCCTTATTTTTTTGCCAGATTTCATATAATGGAGGGTTTTATTCATGTTGGTCTACATTTTCTAGTTTCTTGTCTGTCCCTCACATGACAAATATATATATTTATTTTTGTTGGCTAAGCTATTCTGACTTTGAGCAGGATTTTAAAATTGTGTTTCTATTGATCAATTACCAACAGAATTAAATTGTTCTGATTAAATGCTGAAGAGTTTTCTATTGGCTTTCTCCCAGTGAACATCCTTTCTTGTAACTGTTTCCTTCCTGTCCAGGCTTCTGTCTAGAGAAGAATTAAGACTACAGTTTTACCAGAAGACCCGATCCTTGAGGAAGAATTCAGTGAGCCACTTTTCAAGCAGCAATAGCGGCTGCACGAATAATAATTTTTTTATGAACGTCTGAACCTAATTTTATGTCAGAAACATAAAGCTCTAACTTTCATAGCTGAATTAAAAAGTCTAACAGAAAACAGAAGCTAAAATCAGAACCAAAAGAGTCTAGCAAGGATTTACAGACCTTCTATGAGATAAAGCTCCACAGTTGAATCATAAACTTAGTCAGAGACAAATACTCACTATGAATGGCAACATTTGGAGACAAAGGGTTAAAAATCAAGGAAAAATACCTGTTGTGCCATTTTTAGAGTTAGTTATGGTCAGGCTTTGACCTTAAGAATATATCCAGTTAAATTCCTGTGCAATTCTTTCTACAGCAAAACCAACTATATCAGCAGCAGAACAGATGATGAGTTTTCAAAAGCCTGGAGATGTTTTTGTGTTGTTGGTTTTTTTTTTTTTTTTTCCTTTTCAGAAGACCATTTGAGAGAGTGAGAGGAGGCCTGGGCAGCTTTTGTTTCTGAAGATCTATAACCTGATGATGGCCAGTGGGGAGAGAGGGGGGCACTGTTGCAAATGATTTTCAATACTTCCTCTAGAGGGAATAGCATGGCTAGTATAAGCTGCTTCAAGAGACAGACTTACAGGCCTCTCGCTATTGTTGTTGAAAAACTCCAAAATTTATTGTCTTGTCTGAAATTCATAAAAATATTTAACTTTCTTGATTATGAGATTTCAGGGTTTTGCCTTCACAAAGCTTTTTTGGTAAAACAAATGGTTAAACAAATAAGATTTTACTGACAGAAAGATGTAAGGATTTATGGGATTTTTTAGTATTATACTGAACTAGCAGCCTCTTGTATGCAACCTGCTCTTGGTGACCTTCTTTCCCCCGTCTTAGCTGTGCTCATTCAGCAAGAAAAATCTGGTCGGGTCCTCTGAAAGAGAGGGCACAACTATGCCAAGAAATGCACGTAGCTACTGCAGCACACTTGAGTTAGAGGCCTTGAGATTTTGGTGCACATTTTATACTTCTGTTCCATCACTAAGAAGATGGCAGTGACTTTGTAAGCTCTTTCAGGCAAGCCTAAGGGGCTGGGTTAACAGAGTCTGAATCTCAACTATCTGCTTTAGCTCCACTAATGAGATTTATTTTATTTCTATGTAGGTGGTCTCTTATTTCTTAAATGCAATTAGCATACAGTTGTTGCCTGATGGTTTTATTTATTCTTGAAAGTGCCGACTACTGGACTTGCTTTCATAGTTCTAGAGTTTCCAGAACTGACTTTTGTGCTCCACAAGCCTGTTTTCAGGAAATATTTTGTAAGAGGGATGATATTTTGAACTCTGCTTTTATGGCTGCAAAGGCTTCTACTTTTTTACTCCCTTTGTCTGTTCATTAGGGGCCATCTTTAATTCCTGGATGTGTTTTTTGGAGATAAGTTCCCCTCCTTTGAAATACATACCACTAAAAAAACCCATTAAAAATACTTTAAGTCTTTAGACAAAGTTATGTGTTTACTTTATGAGATTCTATGATGTGGAAAGTTGTGAGCGGTGCACTGAAATTTAGTTATTTGCCCATTTTTAGGTTTTCTCTAGACATTTTCTGATGTGTTCATTAGCTGCCTTTTGCTCACTACATAAATGCGTGAAAAAACATCTGTCTTGCTCTGTTTTAGCTGTAAAATTAATAGAAGGTCTTAGGCTTTTAATCAAACTATGAAAAATTTCAAAATCCTGGTTTTTTGAGGATGACATAGACGAGTGCTACGTAGTGTTTCCAACTTTTATTAGAGTCTTGCTTTCTGTGATTCATGAATTTATAATTCATACTCTCAAAAAAGAAAACGGAACATTTTTGAAAATCAACATCATGCATATTGCAAATTACAATAAACATGTCAGCAAAAGTGGATATACTAACAGTTTATGGTGGCTAATTTGCTAATTTATTCTTTTTACATAAATGGACAAATTAAACTGCCCATTGTGGTCACATTAAAGGGAGAATGGTGTGGAAATTTCTGTTCTCAATAAACCCATAAAGAAGTGGACACAACTTATTTTTAGACAGAATTCTGCTCATAATGTGAACAGTCACCTAAAATCTGCTGAGAAAAACATAATCGGTTTCACATGAAGTCTAAAATTTTCTTTTTATCCCATTAGTCAGCCTAATAACCAGTTTTACAATTTTTCCTTGTAAAGTTCATAAAAACAATATGACAAATATAAAAATACCACACTGAAAGTTGGGGGGAAAAAAAGGGAGTTTTCCATTCTTCTATATGATGTTGCGAAATTTGTTGAAGCCAGTGAAGTTAAACTGCTATAACACAGGATCTGACACCTAAATACACTGCATAAGAGTTGCCCTGTTGTAACAAAAGCTGCTAGGATTTGACAAGTTCTTTATAAGCAAGCTGTGACTTCTTTATGCTGAATACACTGTAGTTTACACTATATTTAGAATACACTAGTTTGCAGCGGCACACTAGTTTTTCTTTAATGTGTTGTGTGCGAATACTTCAATATACAGAAGATTGAAATTCTAATAATTCCCATTAGAAAATGTTTCAGGGGAACTCAAGTAATTCTTCATTAAGAAACAGTCTAGTTAGAACCATTTTATATACATCAGGAAAAGAACAGAATTAATTAGGAAATCTTTGCTTCTGAAACCCCTTAGTTCAAGGCATAAACACAAAGGGCTCTGAGGATCTGTACTACACAGTTGGAAAGATACACGCCAGACAGAAACATGTCCAAATTCAGAAAGACTCTAAACTTCCTCAAGATTTATATATGTTTGGATCTAAAGAGTATAGTTCAGAGCAGTAATAGAACCAAGTCAATAAATAAAGCTAGAATCCAGATACAATAGGAGTTTCATTACATTTGAGGTTTGATTTACATTTCTCATTCAGCCTTATGCTCCCAAAACCTAACAGAAATAAAATAAAGTAACCAAGCTGAAATGCAGTCTCATTTAAGACATTTGAAATCATATGTTAGGTTAAAGGATAACAAGATGAAGGACCAATCAAATCTTTTTTCTGTATTTCTAAGTTTCTCTCTTTTAGGCAAACCACTTGCTGAGATTGTCTGCATTACTGTGGTCTGTCTCAGTCTAGAAAAGAGAAAAGTGTCCCAGCTATTGTGGATCACAGCAGAAAAAGGAAACAAAATAAATGGGTGAGAATTTAGTAATGCATTCTTCTCCTCCCTGCCCCAGCTGGTTTAAACCATCTTGGCAAAAAGTTTTGAGGAAAGGTTTTGAAACACAATACAGGTTGGGAGTCAAAAAGGATACGGCTGGTTGTAAACTTCAGTACAATTAGTCCTGGAAGTCAAGGAATATGACACAGCATTAGCTATTTCATGTGTCTTAAAACAGTAGGAGACCAAAGGACTTCGGCCACCAAAGTCTGAAGAGCACATGCTTGCATTCTGGATCTGAACTGATACAAGGGGACTGTAAAAATGGGAGAAATGTCAGGAAAGGATATTACCAAACTAACTGTCTGAAAATAGTAACAGAACAGACTAGGAACTTCAACATCCATATTAAAAATATTTATGCTGAGAATGTTTTGGTGAAAAAAATCTTACTTAAAAACCCACAACATAGTATATTACATGATGGTGATAGCAGCATAAGAAGGGATCAGAATATCTGACAAAGACTGATGGCAATGATCTAATGTTATGGGAGATAGTTCTCCATTTCAAGCAGGAAAACTGCAGACTACAATAGGCATAAAAGTCTTTGGCATGGATTATGAACACCTGCAAGTAAGCCCGAGTTATTTTAAAGTCAATGCAGTATTTTATGCACAGTAATTTAAAAAAAAAAAAAAAAGAAAAGAAAAAAAATTCAAAGTGTGTGATAAATTAGTTTTATCAAGACAGAATCTAGTGAATCCCATTTTAAACTGCAGTTTACTACTATGAGGCTCTCACCTTAATCTAATTAATTCTTATCTAAGGCAAAAGTGGTTTCCCTTTGTGAACATTGAAAGCATTAAAATGTGGTAGAAAGGAAAGTTGAAAAAAAAAAAAATCATATAAAACATGTAAAAACATCCCAGCACAAATACAGGTTGTAAAAGGAAAAGTCCAACAAATGCAGCACTATTCAAAACCACTGACAGTATAATATATACAACAAAGATTACATTTATGCCTGATTTTTATCTATTTTTTTTTTTAAAAAAATCACACTTAAAATTACTGCAACTGCAAATCAGTAGAGAGAAATCCCCTTGTTTTTCTGTTTATTTTCTTCAGTTACATGTACTGTTGCTTTTCTCTCCATAATACTCTATATTCTGATATTGTCTACATAGATATAGATGTAGACAACTTTGCTCTGTAGAGTATTTTAGTAGCACAGTTTATAGATATTAACAGAAACATGGCTATTGTTAGTGAGCTACCCATAGTCTGCTCCTTTTAATATCAGAAGTATGTAAGGCAAACCTCTGTTATGGTTTTGGATTCCTTCGGCATATCACTTATATGTTCACAATCTTCGCTTATTTCTTCAACTGCCATATATTTCCTATCTTCAAGTAGATCTTTGCAAATTACGTCCTCTGCTAACAAAAATATAAAGATTGTACAGCTTCACTTACTAGCAATACATAAACATTGCTGTCTTCCAATTTTTCTGACATCCCTTTTCATCATGTAGAGTGTTCTTGGTACTGTGGGATACACATCACACTTTCAGTGAAACGTTAATAAACCAAATTTCTCCTTAGTACATTTTCCACAAGTTTTTCCAGACAAAAATGCTATGCAAAAAGATTTCACTACAGATAATGAATCAATTAATGAAAAATGGTGCTAAGAAGGTTATTTAATCCACTTTCTGTACCTTAAAAGATTAACCTACATTATTAGGAACATACTGATCTGTCCATTCATTGGAAACTAGACAACATCTTACTAATACTAGTGATAAACCACAGATCCTTAGCTCTGCCTATCTCAGATTTTTTTAAAAGGCTACTATTAATAATCCTAGATTCCTAGGGTGGTAGAAAGTAGAAAGTAACTATCCAGTCTCACAAGACTGACGTTCTTCAGCCTGCCTGTCCCCACCCCGCCTGCCTACTGAAGTGAAAAATAAACTGTAAAACACAGGCATGTGAGCATTGGACTTCGTGCAGTTTGAACAGGAAGCAGGCTGATGGGATTTTGCCTGTGCCCCACACAGAAACATTACACTTCATGCAGTGCACACATATGCACACACGTTGTCCAAGTGCAAGCCTTATGTTCTACAAAGCTCCTCCTGTAATTTTTTGTTACAGCAACAAATGAGTAAAACAATTACCAAACAAATGGAGTACGTAAGCATGACAAACTGAATTTTTTAGATAGATCTTCAGCACCCTCATGTCCATTCAGAAAAGCTGTTTAATAAAGCTGTTCACTTCTTGAAGGTCTTGAAACAAAAAAGTAAGAGAGTTCTAATTTGCAGTTTTACAGTAAACTGTCAGGCATCCATAAAGACAAAGCCAGATCTTAACTGGGCAAGTACATCTTAGCCACAGGTTATAAAGCAGACACAGATGTACAAAACTATCAAGACAGAAAAACAAAAGTTTGGAAGAACAGCGAGAAAAGCTTTACATTTCTGCATAACAGGAAATCCACTGAACAAAAAAGAATTACAAATAACCACTAACATGCCTAATTTGCCTTAAAGAAATACAAAAGCTCCTAAAATGAGAAATAACATCATCGAGTAAGAACCACAAAGTGAAGAATTTTATTTCTAAAAAATGTCTTTGAACACAGCAGCTCAGTGCACAGAGAAGATGATGGAGTTGAAGACAAAGAACTGCTAAAATAGAACTGAAATGAAAGCCAAGATGAAATAACCTCCTCAAGTTCTGATGCTGGCAGACAAACACCACTCAAAAGAAGTTTTCCAGCAATGACAATTAGCCCATAGAGCTTCAGAACAATTTATATATTCACAAGAAGAATACGTGTGAGAATAATGTTCCAGACTGTTGAAAATTAGCAAAAGGGGAAGGAGGTACCATGCACTTTCAGATCAGTTAATCTGAATTCTTAGAAAGATGTCAGAATACAAATGGGAAGAAAGGTCACTTCATACTGAGATATGCTGGTTCATGGGCAAACATCTACTCCAGCAGCCTGCATCTCACCACTTTCCTTTTTGCCTTAGCAGTGCACACAGATAATGGAGAGTCACCCACCTTTTTCAAGCCCTGCACAGTCATAGGGATACTCAGTTCTTCATAGTTTCAGAAGCATTAAAAGAGACTTGCAGAAAAAGACAGAAAGATCTGTGACAGTGATCGTGTATTTAGACCACACAAAATCTGTAGTTACTGGAAAGTACTCTTCCCTTTTTTTTACTTGTCCTTTTCTACACTGTAACTGAGGAGGCAATACTCCCCTCAAGAAGCTCAACAATAATTTCAAAGTGTGTCCGAGAGTTCTCTCAGCAAAGCAATGATTCAGGGAGTGTGAATGAGGCATTGTATTCAAACACAGAGATTCAGAAAAGCATGAATGCAGCTCCAGGTAGCAGAGATGTGAGGTAGAACAATTCTTTGGCCACATCCTTGTTGTAGTAAACTCTTCCTGGAGCAGGTCTAATCACCAACGAAGAAAACAATTCTGATTGCCTCATAGCAATTATTTCCACGGCACATCATTTAAGTGGTCGTTCCCTCTGCAGAGGTGTGTGTAGTTGCATGTCTCAGCAATAAGACCAAATGAAGGCATCATTGAAAAGGCTTGGTTTTTCAGACATAGTTCAGGACTTTCTGAAACCACTGAGCATAGAAACACTTTAGCCCTAAGATGTGAATTTAGGAAAGAAAATGGATAAAGTAACGTCCTGACTCAAACTGAATTAAAATCTAACCTTTTCCACAACATTGTTTTCAGAGACATGCTATCTGGGAATAACATCTGTGCACTGTACAAAAATCTCCCACTGCACGCAGAAGTGACAGACACAAAAACATACTTCCATGGAAAGACGCAGCAGCAAGCAGGCAGACAAGGGCCTGAAAGGCTGATCAATAGAAGTAACCAATTTAGATGTCACTGGTGCAGGGTACCTCTGAGGAGGAAATACCCTTACACCAGGAATAGAGAGAATGGAGAGGTCCTCTGATGCAGTACTGAGGACAGAAGTTATATTGCTTATTAAAACCAGGAGGGATCTCAAATCCTTGTGGCACTCTCCTGTCACTCAATAGTGTTCTCCCTGGAAAGAATAAAGTGGACAGAGTGGAACAGGATTGGTAACTAACAAGATGCGGCTAAAGAAAAGCTACTGTCAAAGACAATGCTAGATGATCAGAAAGAAGAAAAAGGATGCCAAAGAACATGAATGCTTTCTCCTCCTACCTTGATCCCCAAAGGATCCCAAAGTCTGAGGCTGAGCGAGACAAGGAGAGGAAACCAGCCCAGTTTGCCAGCCTAGTGAGAACAGCAGTGGAGAAGTCATGTCTCAGAACATGGCTGAGCCCTGCAGCCCGTCAAGTCAGTAATGAGGTCTTTGTTGACAAGATTTGAGTACAACTTGAATCACTGAATATGTCAGAAAGAGGAAGGAGTGCAGGGTTACCACTCTTTTCCCTTTGCTGTAACCACCAAGCTCAGTGGCACTGCCATAAAAGCACTGTCAGAGACCACACTTAAATGCATTTCAACATTTCCTGAATCGCTGGCTCTGTCTCTTATAACATTTTGATTACAACTAGATCTAAAGAAGGACCTGCATGTCTGAAAGCTGATGTTTTCCAAATTACATTGTTTGGTTCAGTTAAAATACTGCTTCTCCCCACAAACTTTTCTCATTTGTGTTACACATGAACACTAGATGCTCGAATCCTTGAGAAATTTAAACTTGACAAGATGGTTAGTATGTCAACAAGACCTCTTTTATGACTCCTATGACCTTACCCATCAATTCTTATCAGGAATGTACAAATAATAGCTCTGAGGTTTATTCTTCTTCCTTTTACATTCTTCCACAGTAGATAAGTCCAGAAACCATTTAAATAGATGTGTTTAAAAAGAATTAATAAGAATTAGTTAAGGAAGAGTTAATCAGGCATAACCAGGACTAGACAAATCCTGATTTTGACAAGCTTCTCATCAACAGGATTAACATTCATTTACAGTCCACTGATGGACAGTTTCACTAAAGGCACAATATACCCCAAAGAACCTTTTTATTGCTGACAGTAATACTTGGGTTAGAATTAGCACAGCTTGATTTTTAAATCCCAAATTGAGTCTGCAGAGAAGGCAGTTAAAAAAGGCTTGGTTTTTTTACTTGCAAACTGAGCAAACTTGATCTGGAAGTCATTAACAGATAATAAACATAACCTTCCCCCACTCACTCCCAAGATGCCATCTTTACAGTCACTTTTCAGAATACAGTTGTATTTTTCCAACATGTCATCCTACGGAGAAGAGCTTCACAGGCTTTCATTTTATCTGATTTCTCCCTTACTGCTGAGGAATTAGTGCCTTCTCTTCAACAAGACTCAGTTCCTAACAAGGAGAAAGAAGTGGAGTGAAAGGAGAAGGAAAAGTTGGTTTGCTTAGTGAAACATGTTACTAAATTCTCTTTAGGATGACAAAGGCCATTCTGAAAAGAAAGCAAAAAATTACAGCAGGTCAACTTTAAATTGTGCTGCAACAATCAGCCTCAAACAGAAACCTAATATAGCTAGTCCATTATCTAACAGACTCGGCAATAAGCAAAGAGACCAGCCACAACTTCTCACGAGATCATTTCTTAACGAAATCTTTAAAAGTAGCTGTGGAGATTTTAAACTATTCTTGTCACATGAAGTATTTGCATCCTTTTAGTGTTCAAAAGCAAATGGCTTATTTTGCATGACAGCCTTGTAAACTAAGTTGTAATCTGTTTTTCTGGATCATGACTGGCAACAGATTTTGTGAGCCACACACTACTATCATCAGTGCTTGGAGATGCACCTTTTTTTACTCCTTGCTTTCCAAATATAAACAAATAATTTGAAAACAGTAGCATTAGTGGGCTACTTAAACATATTATATAAATACAATTAAAATTTAAAAATATATAATTAAAAATAATTCTTTCTGGAAGAAATCTGATTTAGTGTCTCAGATTTGTGCAAGTTCTTTATAGCTATGGCAACATGGGAAAAACTAGACCAACCTTTGTCATTAAAATGAGAAACACTGACTCTGATTATCTGAAAAGAGAACAGTATTTTTGTATTATGTGCTGTAACTGTCTTTTCCAGATATACAAGAATTATGAAAATGCTTTTAAAAATATGACTCCAGTTGAAAAAGAAACAAACAGGAGATCTTTATAGGAGTAGTGCTATTGCCATCCTGGTGCAGAGATGTGAGGTAAGATTTCTAACAGAGGAGAACCTGTTTCATAAGATCCATGAGCTTTTATGTTGTCATCGAAGAGAGACGAACAGATTACCCTCTTTCCTCACTGTGTAAGGGACTCAGAATTAGACATGGTGCAAACATCATGTCACCTGCTTCTCCAATTTGAAATTATCTACATTAGTGATCCTATGAGCCTCAGAGAAAAATGGATTTGTTGAAGGAAGGAAGGATTGGTGACCCAAGGAAGATTAAAGGGAAAGAAATACTGAAGAGACTAAGTGCAGGATAAGTAAACCACAAAACAAGATGTTAGACAGAGGCTGGCATTCGAAATTGTATGTTCATGAAGAGGTCAACAATAGAAGGATATTCCAAAACGTGACTAATTCATCATTCTAACACCAGTGCAAAAGAACAACTTCGACAACCATCAGATACCGCTTAATTCCTCTGAATCTTCTCAAAATCTTGAAGAAAAAAAATGAGAAAAAGATGGCTTCCTAAGCAAGCCTCTGGAGCTAAGGTGTGCAGGCTCTGAGTAAGAGTAGAATTAGATAATTTAAAAATCAAGATTTGCTATTAGTTCCTTCTTATTTAAATATAGAATCTATAGGTTAGGTTTTCTGCTCATCACTGGATGAGAAAATTTTACAAATCAAAATGAACACATTGAGAGCTTGTATGACTAAAAGTCACCAGAGTGCTAAATGCTGCATCTGCTTTGTTATATGAAAATCTGACTTCTCCCAGTAGTAACAAATAAGACATATCTGGATTGTTTCCTGTTATAACAGAAGAACACAAGAATAGCTGTACTCAGTCAAACCAAAGGTACATAGAGCACAGTATCCAACTTCCAGCTCTGACCAACTTCAGATGCCTAAGGAAGACTAAGAACGTAGCAAGCAAATAGTGGTATTTCCACAGAAATCTCTCTTGGCCACAAACATTTTGTGGCTCAGGAACCAGAGGTAGTCACTCTATTTAATAGCTCTGTACGAGTTTTTTCTAACTAGTTCAGTAATCTTTGAAACTTTTTAAAATTTAGTACCTACCATGTCCTTTGGTGCTTAACAATATTGTATGAAGAGCTATTTCTATTTTACTTAGTTTAATCTGATATTCTGCTAGTCTCATTTAATCAGAGAACTTCTTGTAACATATAAAATGTTGTAATAGCTGAAGACTTATATAGTAAGACATCTTGCAAACAGAAAGCTCTTCTCCCAAAATGTTCTCTGGCAGAAGGAACTGAGGTTCCTTTTCCTGATTCTGCTCATTTAATATTCCCAAACCACTGGATAAGAATTTCTATTTTCTGGATTCAGTATTTTCAAGTTCTTATACTATAACCAAGACTTTTAATAGCAGTTTTGTCAAATATTTTAACATTAGACTATATTTTTCTGAGAGATGATTTTACAACACTAATTAGTCAGATGAAGATCAGCTGTTCGTCCTTTTTTCTAAATCACTGTAACAACGAGCTTGTCTGCAGACCAAGATATCAAGATGCACAACTGTTCAAGTGCACCTCACTTATCTCAGTCCTTAAATAAAGCAATCACACCTCACTCACTTCACTCAGTCCTTAAGCAAAACAAATAGCTTAGAGGTTAAAGTAAACAGCTTTTCTCAGTAGCTATTCATTCTGAGGCACTGGCAGTATACAGCAATTTAAATTCTACTCTTCTCAGAAACGCTAGTGGAAGGAAAAGAGGCAGAAAGAGCAAATAAACTGGATCGGAAAAGCAAAGCAGCTCTGATCCACAACCATTTTTCAGGATTCACCTAGATCTGGTTCCTAGCAGAACTATTCATTTATTAAGATTGTTAGCTTTATGCAGACATTCTTTCAACAAAACATTGGACATTCACAATTCTGTCTAGGAAAACTAGAGAATAAATTATACAGACATGCATCATCCTGAAAACAAAGGACACTTAGTGCAGCGACAAACTGGTCTGTTGCCCAAGGTGTCCAGCCATGATCAATGTGTTACCTGGCATGCAGGTAGGATCAATCAACTAGTAACAAAATAACATTAGAATGTTTGGGTGCAAGCCAACTACCACAATATAGTATCTTCCTGCTGCTAGCACTGCTGCCCAGACTTCTGCTTCTACAGAAGCAATATTGTTGCTGTCAATAGAAGGATTTATTCCCTTTTTCATTTTTTTTTCCTTTTTCCTTGATTACTTTGTTTATTGGAAGCCAAATTTTACTGTACAAGACATATTGAATTCATAAAAACTACTTGAAGTTAAGTGATCACCTTGATCCTTGAAAAAAATTCTGCCTCCCAGCAAGTATGGGAAATCTTTCACAGTAGGTTATTATAGATATGGCACATCTTAGTGGCACAACTACTGCACTACTCCCAAGTGGAGAGTGGTTTGTGGAACAGGGTTCTCTAAGTCTAAAGTCTTCAGAGGCCACTGCAAATTATATGCTGCATATGAGCAAATTATATCACATGAGCAATATATATTCCTTACCTCATTAATGAATGTCTTAAGTAGCCACATATTAGTGGCTGTCGATCCTTTCATCACACCAGAAATATCAGCAATAACTAGAAGTGCATATGGAGTTTGTAGTTAGCACCCAGTACTTTGAATCAGCTGCTTCTGGGGAACAACCAGTTGGGAGTTCATGTGCTTTCAATATTATTACTTTTGTATCACCTCCAGTGTTATCTCTGGTACACAATTAGGAAATAGTATGGAAACTTGCTAAACAGCTATATTATGCCCTAACAAAATATGACAGTAACAAATCTGATTCTATTAGCTTAGATACTGTCTTTCTTGATATCTCGCCCACATCTTATCTCACCAATATCTTAATATGCAGCAGGAAGCAATGAAATGCTGTGTTGCTAGTTGAATGACCTGAAAGTGTCTTGAGTAATATTCAGAATAGATCCGTTGAAGAGAAGACAAGCAGGCCACCCAGAAAGACCAAATGTCATGACTGGCCTCCAGACTATTTTTCCTCTTTGCAGTGCGAGGTAATAACTGGATCAGAGTTTGGCTTTAACATCTGCTGCTGGTTGAGATCTCTGACTGGCTTTTCCAGCTTCAATCTGAGACACATTTTGAACATTATTAATTCCCATGACCTAGTGTCAAAGTCTGATAGAGAAAGTGATCTGGTTGCATTATCTTCCAGTATTTAATATCAGTTCTGGGTAGAAACAGCTGGAAACACCATCACATTTGCTACAATAAATTTTCAGAGGAATTTGTTGAAAATATATCTACAGAAAGCTGATTTAGAAAATAGACTAGACTTATAAATTGAAGGTGTGTAGAGAAAAAGCCACATGAGCAAACTGCTCAAGATAAGTACCTGATCAGGTCATACAGGACATGTTCAGAAGTAAATTGACACCTTACAAACTCATACAGAAGTCTAGGCACAATTTTATCCCAAACTCTGAATCCAAATTTTCTCAATTAAAATGAAGTAGAGTCAGATTATCTCATATTTACTGTTTAGTAATCATTAAGCTGTGAATGGGTTCTGCAATACCTCTTCATGTGCGGCTGCCATTGATTTCAGTAGACACTTAGCATGCAGAAACTTAGAATGAACTCTGAGCCTGCTCTAGTATCATGCACAAGTTGTACTATATAAGCTTTTACTCTGCTGGGGCTTTTTTCCAGATTAAATGAAAGCATTTAACTCTTAAAAATGTTTTTTATTATTTTGATTTAAGAACCAGATTATCTAGACTGTCAGTAGTTATTGTAGCATGCCACGAAATACCCACAAATGAAAGTAAGAAATGAAGAATTATTATCAACTGAAAGTCAGGCTTTATTTATAATTACCTAGTCAAAAAAGTATGACACAATTTTGATGGGTCCCATCCACCCCCCCTTTTATGAGATGAGGCAAATGACTGTTGTACACATATCTAGGAAATTCCATTAGTAGTGTGTGCACTGTCAGAGAGATTACACGGTGGATGAATGCTTCCAGAACCTTTCTGAGCAGTATTTGCACGCTGGAAGAAAAAAAAAAAAAATCTCTCTTTATTTTCAGCTAGGGAGATACTAGAAAAATATTTCAACAACCTAGAGCAGCAGATTTTAGGGCATAGAAGTGAACTCAGTCCACAATGAAAATAAATTTGCTCTCTTTTTTTATTAGCCACCAAACAGGCTATATAAAGTGCTTTTGCATATTTTTGCATGGTAGAAGAGGAGTAGAAAATATGTATATTGTTTATTTCTGATTAAATACTGTATATAACCCTGTGACTAACAGCAGGAACAGTATTGGCAAGAAAAAGCTGATGCATTTTTGACATAGTGGCACAGTTTTTTATACATGAGTCTTGAAAAATGGTTAGTGATATCTTGGTCATTCAAATATGCATGCATGCAAAAACACCACCCCAAGAAACAGGTACAGAAATTCTGTTCCCCATTACTGCCAAAGAGCAACTTCCAAGAGGCTTTAGGAATTCAGCTTTCTTCCATTTTTTCAATAAATGATTAAACACTCCAAGGCCTTTCTATTCTCTGAGACTATTTGAGACTTAGAAAAAGGAAGAAGCTCAGATTCTGGTTCTAATTCTAATTTTGAATGAACAAATATCAGGTGATGAGGTCTTGGTAGCACTTTAATACGTTCCTGGATTTTTAAAGATGGAAGCAGAAAAGAACTGGTGCTGTAGGTGGAACTCACATCTTTCTGAGGTCTATTTTCCTCAGTCAGTGTAAATACCTAGAACTACCTAAAACAGTTTCTTTCCTGAAGGTGTTTATATAAGTCTGGAAAATTTGGTCTCATATATCATTTCCATTCACAGTAATGGAAAACCTGGGGGTTTTTGTTTGCCTGGTTGAATACCAGGTTTTTTTCCTTGCCTGCTTGAATACCAGAAAATAGCTTATAATTCCTAATCCTTCATTAATTAATTATTGCCACTTATACAGCAATCTGAGTGCTTTTAGAAGATGACTATCAGAGGAAGAGTTTATTAAAAATATGCATTCTTAGGATGCATCCAAGTTGAACACTACAAATTTATTCATATTATTTTGAGGGTCTGACACTTCAGTTCATATGTAATTAATTTTTGAACACAGACATCAACATTTGAGAGAAAATAACATGTACTTCTGTATTTTTGTTACTGGGTTTCATGCTTGAAAATAGCACTAGGTGTTAAATAAAATGTTGATTGTATTTGTCTTCAAAGTAAAGGATCACTTAGTAATAAATGAAGTAAAGCTTCATTAGTGCAGTTACGCAGTTATTGCTGCTTCTAAATTGAATAGTTAGAACTGCAATCCTTCCAAAAATGGACAGTAAACCCTTTTTTTCCATGAAAACTGCATCTTGCTTTTAATCACCTAAAATAAGACAGCTAGTTTTGGTTAATAAAAATTAATGTCTAAAGCGAGGGTTATGAATGGGAAATCATTTGAGCTTTGCTCCTTATCTCTAGTACTGCTAACTAAACTGTCCCATCAATTTATAGATTAGAGCATCTGAATTCCCCAAACCTTTTAGTGTAAAATTGCAGTAACAGCAGCAAAGGAAAGAATGCTTGACTACTTTTTTTTTTTTTTTTCCCCCCCAATGTAATAATTTAATTGTGACTGGGAAAGCACCATGCTATCTGAGTCTCTGAATACACTGGTTACTGTTGCCCAGAAGGCACTAGAAACGCATCTCCATTTAAAAAGCAGACTAGTTGCTACACACACACAAATGTGTTCTCAGAATAGCAAAAGGCTTGAACAGGTGCAGTGGGGCAGGGAAGCAGGCATGCTGCAGAGGATCTAGCAGGAGTCCAGCTCTATGACATCAGGCACTCTCCTACAATTTGAAACTTCATCTCCAAACATTTAATTTACACATTTATCTGTTTATAAGTAAAAAAAGAGGAGACTAGGTCAAACTCCCAAACTGACTCATCTCTTCAAGAAGGTGCCTGAATAATTTATCCTGGCAAGCAATACAACTGACTGAATCCATACCAGCCCTAATTCATTTGTCACTCTTACAAATAGATTAAAACAATCAGAAAAATTAAACAGAAAAGCTGCATTACATAGTCTTTAAACTGCGAGCAAAGACAAAAGTAGGTTACAAAAGATTTCCCATATTATGAAATATGGTAAGAAATATACAACAAATTCTGAATTAACTTGAATTTCCTTGAACTAAGCATGAAAACAATATATTGATTTTAGAAACTAATTCTGTGATAGTGTTTAATTTTAAAACAAATCTGGCCTACTCCAAGAGTAGTAAATCAAAAGGGATTGATTCCTGACAGCTGTTATTGTTTGAAAATTTAATATCTAGGAATTTTGTATTGGTTTGAAAAGGCATCTGTTTCTAGAATGTGTAAAGCTTTGATAAAGCAGAGATAATTTATCTGCTTTCATTTTGTACAATAAAGCTGCTCTTAATATTCTTATCTTATAATATTGGATGTTAAATAGAGTGACTTTATCATGCCATCAGTTTTTAAGCAAAATCATTGAATTCAGGTGGGTTTTCTGTTCCAGAACAGAGGAATGATATGATCCGGTATCATCTTACTTATAGTGAGAAAGTGAAAGAAAACTAATGATGTCTAACTGTACAAAAATAAAAAGAAAAGGCTGTATTATCCCACTGATTTATAAACAGTTTGCCCATTGAAAAAATTATAATTTTTACTTTATAGACTATACCTAAATTTGTATTGCATTTTATCATAGAGTTATTAAAATTTATTAACTTGCTTGACTAACTACTTGGAGAAAGTGAGTTCACGCCAAATATTTCTTTCAGCCTCTCTCCTACACACCCTGCATCTTATTTACTCAGCAAAATTCTAAATTGGCACTATGCATACTGAAAGAACAACTTCAGCAAACCAGCCATTTCTCGAACCAAAGGAAAAACTGAACTGGCTTCCATAAACAAGACAGTAGCATCTTCCAAAGTACAAGATGGAGCTAATGATTTTTAGTGGGGAGAGAGGGAGGAGATGTGTTCTGATAAAACGTGGCAAAAAGAGCATCTATTCTGGTACTGAGGTCAAGGAGAGATTTGTGAAAAACTACATGTTTGAGCTGCAACTAGGTGAGCAATATGTTGGAGTGGGGTGGAAAAGTAGTTCTCAAAAGTCACAGAAGTTCCATGACTTCTTATAATTTACTGAGCCTTTATCCCATTTTGAGAATGTGTTTCATTTGACAACATACATACTGTTCCTAAATAAATGTACATAGAAAACTGTGAACAGGTATGTACTTTTGTAAATAGTACAAAAAAAGGAAAAATATGATGACAAGAGGGGAAAACTAGAAAGTGAAACACGCACTCCAAGGTACAGCCTAAGTGGTTGCTCTCATTCTGAAAGCATCTCCTCCAGTGAGGACACCTGAACTTGACTCCAAGGTCTGTGGCTACCTCATTTCATAGCCTTGGAAAATGTACTTGTCTTCTTTATACCTCACTTTACCCAGCTATGATCCCAAGTTACAATGACTTTCTCTGTTATTTCTTCAGAATGACTGCTGCTTGCATATGCCTCTTGGTATGGAGTTCATAAATTTATTTTCTGAAGAAAACTGTCAGGTTTCAGAAACCATTAATTTACATATTGGGAAGGGTTTTCTTCCTCTTTATTATTTACACAGTTATGCCCAAGTATCCTGAAAACATTTATGCAACTCATGTAGAAGTTAAATTGTGATACACATGAGAAAAATACTAGAGGATGGCACTTGATATTAGACCACAAGGATATAGAAATTAAACCAAGGATCTGAAAAAACAATTTTTGTTTGTATTCACGGTATAATTTCAACACCACAAACATTAGCCAATGTACACCATTTATGACTTGAAAAGCATCCCAGGTTGGAAACTTATTTCAGTACCTACAGCTCGAAACTGTTTACTAGGGAAATCTAAAAGTGCCAAACAGACAGCAGAGTGATTCTCCACCCCCTTCTTTGGTAGAAACAAAAATATTTTTTGACTCATGAAAGTCCTTTCAAAATGGAACATTTTAAGATGAGAACAGTTTATAAAATACAGCTGAAATTATACAGTGTCAAAATAGGAATAAAAAGTCAAACAAATAATAAAATCCAGTTCCCCAAAGTAACATTTAAGAGAATCTTCCATTTTTCTATTCTTTTCAGTTCTATAATTCCTCCCTACGCAAAGTATTTCTTAAACTTTTTAATAACATCTGGCAGAGAAATATAATAGCGCCACAATATGATGAGGTTTCCAAAGTACTTTTGCAAGTAGTAGGTAGTAATATTTCCATTTATCTACCACTGAAATGCATCCATGTCCACCAAGAATGCAGCATCAGTTCAAGTGAGAGCAATGAATAGCACTTGACAATTGTATAGAGATTCTCTCTTGTAAATGGGTAGTTGAAAATATAGCATTTCAACAGCTAAACTAACTCCATGTTTCAAGATGATGGAACAAAGCTATTCAAGACATTTCCTCTGCCAACACAGGGCTGTGACACTATATATACCCTGCACTTGTTCCTAGTTTATTTAAAAATGCAAACCAAAAACCAGTGATGAGAGATACTGTGGTTCCCCTGCTTTAATGTGTAGTCATTGGATATCCCTGACCTGATATTCTGACCTCAATCACAGATTATTTACAGAAGTTCAAACACAGCATTTCAAAAGCTTAGCTCCTCTAAAATTTGGATTGCTTTGCTCTGACTTTGTATATAATTTGCTCTTTTAGAACTGTGAGAAAAATAGCTTATTTTGCTCCAAAGAATGAAATCATGGAAGTGCTAAGATATTATTCCATTAATCAGTTGTCTCAAGATAGGAAAGTGAACTGCTAAAACAAATTAAGAGCAGTGCTTCTAAGAGAAGAGAAACCTACTGCTGAGTTTCATTTCTATACCTTCTTTATGCTCTCCTACCAAGAACACAGACCTTTAGAAGAATTCCACTGATGGTGACTGCAGTTATAGTGCTCTAAAACATAACCATTCCTGTTCTAAAAACTGAATTTGAAAAATATTAATTTTTCTTTTTATTTCAGGATTTAGCTTTTCCTAAAACCAGGTTAGAGCTGAAAGAAGTAGAGGTCATGAACTCCAACTTTCACTTGGAAGTTTAGTCTCTAAAATAATTAATGTGTAACACTGTCATCCTGCCAAGAATGTCGCTCCTGATTTGATCATACCAGTATTAAGTTTGACCTTCCCATTTAAAATATGCTACATTCAGCTTCACTGGGAAACTTCGCTGAACTAGAGTCAAGGGAGAAGCAGGTATATATTAAAGTGACAATTCCAAGAAATAATTTGAAGGCTGAATGAAAGGCTTAGCTAGAGTACTCTGTTATCAGAGGTTTCTTAATAAATAAAAGAATGTTCTCTCCACCTCTCAAAAGTTATTTCCAAAGGGAAGCTTCTCCAGGTTATTCTGCAATATTGTGGAAGCCTAGTCTGGAGACGGTATCAGAATGGACATACATTAATGTAAGTGGCAAGGCAAATATGAATGTAACTGAGATAGGTCCACACTTCAACAAAGCCTTGCCTTGTCACATAAGGTATTGCTGTCTGCTGCTTTGCCAGACTATTGCAAACTCATGTGAAAACTGCAGAGATATCATGTTTCAGTTTTACGTAATTGCTAAAGTACGTATGTATGCATTAGTCAGAGAAATGATAGCAGTCTCTCCTCTTTGTTGCTGGCTCATATCAAAATGAGAAATATAGAAAACAAGTTCTACCACTTGAAGGTTGTTTGGCGACCTATTTGAAACGGCAGGTCTCAGTTTAGCTGCTAGCACATAGTTTTGTAATAAAATAACCCCTGTCGCTTCCTGGCGGTCTTACCATATATGCCAAATACTAAATCAGCTAACAAAGTAAAGAAAAACAAGACAAAGACCTCCAACCCTATCACCTCTAGACACAGAACTGCATCAAATAAAAGGCAGAATGAGTTTACACATAAACTAGCACTGGGGCTGCTTTCCCCAATCTCTTTGTCAACTGATTGCTTTAGTTTTCACAACTGTCAGTTTTGCACTTTCCATAAGTACTAAAATGCTCAGACACTTCAGAAGAAACAGGAATTCCTGACAGTTTGAAGGGTTTGCCTGTGTGGATGTCAGATATTTCTCTGTTATTAGGACCCAGGGTGAGTTTAATCTACAAAGAGATCAGTTGGCCTACATCATTAACACACTTCTATGAACAGTGGATAAAAGTTTTAAATTACCAGAAGTTGCATCATTATGGATTATTATTTTAGCATTGTTAGCCTTCTATAATATGATGTTGCTCCCACGGGAATACTGATTAAAATAGGAACCAGATGTGCTTTTCATGACCAGATTGAAAAAGATAAACAACCAGAAAATCAATTCAAATAAAAAGGATGCCCTGGGGGTGTTTCTCAAAACTGAAGAGGGAGACCGTATGTATCTTTTAGAAGGGTGGGGTAGGAACTGAAAAACACTCAAAACCAGAACTCTCCTCTTTCACAAAATAATCCCTAAGAAACATGAAACAATCTAGTTCTTCAGACACCTATTTTGATTATACTCCAATGCACCATTATCTCAAAATCGGGTGCACCAGCCAACACTAAAACAAAAGAAAAACTAGTATTTTCAGTTTTTCTCATAAATCCACAAGAAAGAAAGCTCATAGGAAATAAAAAAGACTAATTTACATTTAGACCTCAGCATTTTACAGGAATACCACTCCAGTTTACTGGTCTGTAAGTATGACACCAAGGTTCCAAAAAAATTATCTATCTTCAACTCCAGAGAGCCACTAAATGGAAGTCTTATCTTCCTGCCAATCCTGATGGGAGCTCTTTTTGTGCTAAATGCAGGCCAGTATCTGCAATCTTGAAGACCGAGTATGACTTAATGGTACTGTTTTGCAGAGTAGACTAGCTGTTTCTTCACATGCATTAGAAAAGAGCAACATTTCCATTCACAAAGGAACAGGAATCACAAATCACAAATTTGAAATTACACAAATTTGAAATCACAGGACCAATCTTCAACACAACAGCTTCTACTGCAGATACCAGTGTGACCCTACTGAAGCCATATTTTTTCCCCTGCATCTTTATATCTAGTCCAGGAACCAGAGACCACTGAAGATGGCGGCACTCTCCTTTGCAAACATGTAGAAGAATTGATTTCTTCACTTGGGTAGGAAAAAAAAAAAAAAAAAAAAAAGAATGTGTCTCCCTTACCTACCTTAATTTCAGAAGAACTAGAAGAGAGACCGGGTTGGCCCTGCTCAGCACCAACCATAATGACTACCATCCCAGCCACACCAGCTCATTTTGCTGCAGCTGAGAGTCACTTCTAGCAGGAAAAGCATGGGCCACACAATCAGGCCTGCAAAACTTGGCTTGAAATAGCACACCATATAAAAGCAGAAGAGATAACTTATTTCTAGTTTTCATCAACACTTTCGGATATCAGTATCTTATTTTTTGTGTGAACAAAGCTTTGTCACCATGTGGTACAGTAACTACTCCATGACTAGAAGTCCTTCACTGCAGATTACCAAAGCCAAAATACATTGAGTATTAAATATACAGAACTTAGAAATGAAAGATTCCATGCAGTACAGCCTAATACACATTTGATCTGCCAAATGATATTATTTCTCTTAGATATGTTTTGAAAACACAGACAGAAGAAAAGAGGATTTATATGAGAAATTCATTGATCTCTCCCTGCGCCTTCTTAAAATGACCCAAGGATACTGGAGTTTACCTCCGGGGGTCTCCTATTTTCTAGCTCCTATTTCTTCTGACATACTGCATACATTAAGACCTCATTACTTTCCTCTGTTCCTCCCCAGGTCTCACATCTCTCTCCCTGTTTCTGGGAGTTCCCCATTTTTTTTCCAATTATTTCTTCTCTTCCACTGTTTTTAATGCTCCTCATTTCCCTCTTCCCATAGCTAGTTCTCCATTCTCCTCCACATGCCAACACCTGCTTGTACATTAACAGGCCCCTTGGGATACTTGAGGACATCCATCACTGCCTTCACGCAAAAGTTTACTGAGCTTGCACACTCAGACAGTAACCTGCATGAGAAGCAGTATTTTTTGAATGTTGAAAGACTGGTATTGGATCAAAGTTCCATTCTTTGAGACACACTATGTTTGAGATACTGGTGCCTATAACTATTACAGAGATGGTTAGAAGAGTATTAAGGAAAATTCTTTGCCCCTTGCATTCAAGAAAGAGGCAGAAGTACCTTGACTTGACATTGCAAACACCCCTCTGGAGGCATAAGAAACAATAGAACATAAGAAACATAAGAAACAGAGCAAAATATTTGTAATGGAATAAATGGCAGCTTTGGGGTTTTAGTAAGTTTTGTGATCCTGCACTTCCTCCTCCCCACACTACAAACTGTGTAAATCAGCAATTATAACTATCAACTACACCAACATCAAAAGAAAATTAAGATTGCAAAGTCAAGCACTCTGAATTCAGGAAATACCAAAATTAACATTGTTCATGTAAACTTACTTCAACTTTTCTGTGTACAAAGGTGATCTTTCTTTGCATTATCACTTTTTTTTTTTTCCACAGCTGTACAAGTAGAGACTCCTATAAAAGATACCTTCATATTGCTGTTCAATTAATGGCTATCAAAATCATGGTGGTATTGGGGATTACTAATAAACCTCACAATCCTCATAGAGGAATCTAATAATTGTAACAAGCCCCCAGATTTTAGGAAAGCTGTCTTTTCTTCCACAAGCTTCTCAATCAAGAAAAGATACAAGAAGTTTTAGTCACCAGCAGGAACCATCAGGAAGGGCACAGACCATTTACTCAAGCAGAGAAACTAATCTGTAACTCAAGATTATAGAATACATGTTAAATTTGATAAACTATTCACCAGAGACTTTTTAGAGACCAAGAATTCATACCAGGCACTGCCAACGTATTGTTCATGTCTAACAATGCTATGCAACAAAAAAATAAACAATGGCATGATCTTCAGAGAGGAATTTTATTGAAGTGTGGTTAAGTAGCAAAAAACTGCTTGTCAAAATTCTTTAAAAAGGGCTTTTCAGTAACTTTCTTAAATATTTATATGTTCTTATTCTGTGGTTTTCAGTCAAATGGATTAAAATAAAACCAAACTTGTTCAGTTGACTGCCATGTCAAGGGACTGCCATTTTCTGTACCTCAGCATGATGTAGTTCAGCATAGGAACTTCAGCACTGAAGCCCATACACCTACTCACTGTGAAAAAAGCTTTCACAAAACCTTTTGTTTCTGGAAGAAAAAGGGGTTGGGGTGGTGGTGTTTGTTGGTTTTTTTGGTTTTTTTTTTTTTATAATTAAAAAGTATCTGGAAAAAACCTAGTGTATGTATATTTATGGAATAGATATGAAAAGAAATTTTCACGGTATTGGTTATTTATGATTTGTTTTATGAACTTACTATTTGTGGTCAATAGCCTCCAAAATCACATTATTTCTACCGCCTAAGTGAATATCTAGCATTCTTAGGAACAGTTACCCCTCAAACTTGTTTTTCACACATATGCCAGTTTTTCACCCATGACATACAGGACAAGGCAATCCATACCGTTTAAATCCTTGAAGCAAAAGGGATGTATTCACGCAGTTTGCTGTCATAGTCAGGTCAAGAAGTTTACTACAGAAAAGGTCTCTGTTGCAGTAACACACTGTCAAGTACGGCTCAGCCAACAGAGATGCAAGAGGTACAAACTGGACAGATGCTGCAGATATACTCAGCCCAATAACATAAACAGCTGATAAGAAGTTACCACTACACTAGACAAACTCCTATCAGGGAATCAAGTTTTCCCTACTCTTTTATAGGATTAAAAAGTTGTCTGCCGTAGGGGAGAAAGGAATACACAGATCCCTTAGTCCTAGCTTTTTTCCGCCTCTCTTTCTCTCGATCACCTCCTAAATGTTCTGCATTCCAGCTTCACATAACAGTAATATTTAGGTTTGGATGGAGAGTATTTTAGTTGCAATGGACAGTCTTTGTCAAAAGTAAGTGTGAAAAACTAGCAGCTGGAATTAATGTTAAAAGGGTAGAAATTATTTTAGTAATGTGATAGTTATGATAAGCAAAGTATGGCAGGAATAAAGAGGCCGATCAGAACAACATCAATTCTGATTAAGATCTGTTTCAAAGCCTGACCTTCATCAGTTGCTGACAAAATTCAATCCTTGCTGATACCACAAGACAGGCAAATAGCCATCCAACAGAGCAACAGCTGCAGCGGGAGACATTTGAACTCTTGGAAGTACAGCTGTTCACAAATAGAAGGGATCACTCCTTCAATCTACAGAACTACATGCACAGAGGAGCAGGATGGTGCTATTTACTTGCAATATAAACTATCTGATAATCCTGAGTCTAGGCATCTTTAAAATACAGTCAGTTTGAAATCAAGTGTCCCATCTTGCCTAACTCTCTTGTGGGAGCTCTGAAAGAAACTGCAGTTTTGACAGAGTCTCAATTTGCCCTACTACTCTGAATGCAAAGGTATTTTGACACTTTCTTTTCTTCTTTTTATAATTAGAAAAACTGGCCCACACCAGATGCCTCAGAAAGGATGCCAACATGCTTGTTCTAACCCTGTACTTGATATGGTGAACTGCACTCAGATCCCTAGCACTTTATATCCTTTCACACCCTTACTAGATTATCAAATGACTGTTCTGGCCTGAATTTATATAGATTTAGTAGATATCATGGACTTCATTATCAGTAAGTGAGGGAATGGAAAAAGTGAGGAAATCTGGTGGAGCTCACTCTGTAAACCAATTACACAGATTCTCTAGTAAAGACACCCTTTTATTAGATTCCCTGTTTAGCAAATGCTTATCTACCATTCAGATGGTAAACAGCTGGAAAACCTTACATCTTTGTGACTAAGTAATGTCCCTGTCTCTGACAGGTGGGTAATAAATAATGCAATTACTCTTCTGAATCTGTTGGTGAATTCTTAACTCTCTGCAAACAGCACAGCTTTGCATGGGAACAGGGCGCTTTTTCCCTACATTATTTTGGTTTTAGAACATGTGTAGTAATAGGCCATATAATTAGCTGAAGGTTAGGAAAGGTCTTACTCCAGCTGTTTCCTAAGATCAAATATTAAATACACAGTAGTAATCCAGCAGCATTTTTGCCATATACAATCTCATGTTTTGTTATTTTGCATTTGTTCGCACTGATTATATCAACCTGCTTTATTGCCTACTTTGTATAGAAAAGAGCAAGCCACTGAAAAAATGTCTAGTCAAATCTCAAGGCTTAAGACACTTGCAAACAACACAGAATCATAGCATCACGAAGAAGGAATCCATGTTAAACCTCAGGTGAAATCCTGGACTTGCTGAAGTATATGGAGATGCCAAGAGCTTACTTTGATAACATCGATTTAGTTGTGTTTGTATGTTCTATGATACAAACTTTAATTTTCATCATCATTCTTTTCTTCACAAGTTCCCTCCCTGATTTAATGTACGAGATGGATAACTAGAATTTTATGCCTTTTGAGTATTTTACTTCACAGCATTAATAATGTTTCATTGTAGAGTGTGAGCCTAGGTTTTTAAAGTTCCATCACAGGAGCATTTTTACACCTACAGAATGCAATAAGGGCAGTACATATTGGATCTATCATGACTATTTAATTGGAGAAACTCAGAGCTGTAGAAGGTGGCTGTAAGCACACAGAGGCACATAATATTTTGGGCCATGCCAAAAGATTTGCAATGTAGGCCTGTGGGCAGCTGAAGAAATTGCTTCTCTGTAAAGCTTCATTTCACTTTATGATTTTAGAAACATTCTTGTTTTATTTTCCTTGTCTACTGACTCACAACCTCCGTACTTAGGTCCCTGTCCCTTCCTCAAATTTCCCATTCCCCTTCTGAACTTTCTCTCTTCAGTGCTGGCTTCTCTCTTCTTCTGCACATTCCTGGGAGCGCCCAATCCCAATCTCCTAATTAAATGCTAGTGTTGCTCTCCCACCCAAAGCATGTTTTCCCAAATTCTGAGCAATCGCCCTCTCTTCTTTTTGCACAGCCAGCTCACTGTCAGATGAATTATAGACTGCCTTACACATATACATGTAAGGTTATCTACTACTAACTGACATTGCAACTCCTTTCATTATTACATATAATCTACGTAAGATGTTGTCATGTGCCATTATACTTGCTGTACATTTCTACTAATCCTTTTAACAGGCTTTTCTTTCTGACTTTAACTGGTAGCACCTTTACAACAGAAAATGCAGTGCTTAGTGCACTGCCATCTAACTAGATGCAAACAGGTAGTTACTGGAAGTCTACTAATAATTGCAGCTCTACTGTAGTTTAATCAAGGAGTGCAACTTGTGATGCAAATCAAAGAGAGGACCATATAATTTGCACAATCTAGTTCTTTTCCATGACTAAATTTTAATTAGACATATAAAGAAATAATAAAACGATAATTTTCCATTCTCATTCTCAATCAACCTTTGTTGAGGTATATAGGTAGTATTAGCAGGTCAATGAAGCCACAGATTCAAAACTATTAAAAAAAAGTCTGAAAACTGTCCTCCAAAATCTGCCTTCAGGTGGGCTCCAATTAGAAGCAACTAAAATTGTTTTCTAAGATTAAAAGAGCAGCAGATAGACAGGGTGATAATGGATATATATTATCATGGCAACAAAACTTTAGTCTTGCTTTAGATGTTATTCATAAATTTTTTTTATATGATCCATAAAACGTTTAACCATCAAGTAAATTACAATAGTATGGACCTATGTGGAGGGTTAAAAATGGCTAGCTTGTTTGACCATTTAAAAAGAACAGAAAAAAATACAGAAGTAATTTGCATAATCCAATTATATGCAATATTCATACCTATGTACACAACCTGAGTTAACAGCTAAACATGAACACCTTATTTTATATTTATTGCTCTGAATGTAAAATTTAATGACTACATGTAAAGTCATAGGAACAATAGTTAATTGCAAGTTTTTAAGAAGGTAGTTCAGCAAAGTTCCACAAATCTAGGTCTTAAAGCTAATTCTTACCCAGCCATCTGTGTATCTAAAAAGATGCTACACATTTTTTAAACTTTTTTTTAAAGAATATATTTAAAATCAGGCAGTAGAAATCACTACATGGTAAGTATTCTGGTAAAAGTAATATTTGAATACAAACGTATACCTATTAATAAATAAGATAAACCAAATGGTTCTCCTCAGTATTTTCTCATATCAGTTCTATATTTTTTGTATCTCCGCCAAAAACATACGGTTGCAATTCAATTCTACGACAACATCTTAGGTTATGATAATCACAGTCTGAGCGTCCTGATGTCAGCACAAGTAGGATTCGCTGAAGTTAAGGGTTATCAGGCTATGAATAACAAGGAGACCTATCATAAGCATATACTGTGCAAACTCCATTCAGAAAGGAAGGATTAACCTGACTGAAATTGCCTTCTTTTTTTATTCTATCTCCTTCAGAAGTCAGTACCACGATACTCCATTGTCCTGGTGAAAAAAGCCTGGATAGCTTTACCTTTTAAATATTATTTAATAAATATAGTAATATATAAATATAATAAACTTTTAAATAAATATTTAATAGTTTATTACTGATTGAGCTAAGGTATTCCCAGCCTTTGTTTTCCCTAAAATAAGCTATACAGAAAATATTTGCCATAGCTAACTAACAAAAAAGGAAGTTGTTATACAGCTGTCAACTACTTGATAGTTTGGTTTGGTTTTGCGCTTTTTTTTTTTTACACTATCTACTGCATCCCATTCCAATTTTCCTGTAGGTTTAAATCAGCTCAATATGATCTGGATGAATAGAAGAAAACAAAGAAATTAATTATGTTTAAGGGAACCACTTTGAAAATTGCTTGGAAAAATTTATTGTTTTCTCTTCAATATGATTTTAATAGCTCATACCAGTTACCAAAACCAAAAAGACATTCTTATATTCAGGCAGAAAAAGGATTCATAATTATGGTTTTTAATCTTAAATTTACACTTAAGTTTACAACCTGAAAAGATAAATGCAAATAAGTGCCATATTCCTCATCTCTCTTGTTTTTACTGCCTTGTTAAAAGAGTTTATTTTGCATGCATGTTGCAGTGTTTTTCAGATATCAATGCTGATGGAAGATTTGCACAAACAGTAGCACTTTTCTTGTATCTTTTGCATGTAGCAAAAGTCAACCTTGATCTAATCCTGATTTCTTAAATTAGGGAACTAAGCATAAGGATTTAACCATGAGAACATTTAGCACCTTCACATCTGAGGAATTTTTTCCGTAGGACCTTCCAATCCCATTTTAGCTATTGCTGCAGGGCAACATTTTAGGTTTAAAGTCTGATACAGAGATTTTTATCTTCCTACTGTCTTAAATTCTGAAAGTTCTGGAAGATGTTCTAAAGCAAATTTGAAATGCATTGGGGAACAAGGAACAGCAGAATGATAGTTTCTTAGCAGGTATGTGTTGCCCTGAGGACAAACTGGACAAAATGGAAGTTTTTTATAAAAGTCACATTCATGACACAATGCCAAACCTGGGTGGTACATATTACAACAGGCTGGCCTAGAGATGAGGAAAGCATGGATCCCTATAGTCATGTTTTCATCTAAAAGGACAAAAAGTCATTTCCTATGTGAGGGAAAAGGGAATAGACTTTATTAAACTGTTTCTATTTGAACTGGAAGCCTACGCACAGCCTTCATAATTGGAAGCACAGTGCTTGCAATTCATTTCCACTTTTTTCTTTTCAGCATGTGCACTGTAGCAATGCTGTGGAAAACTGTCTATGAACTAGGAAGCAGGAACCAATGCATGGATTAACGTAAAGAAGGCAGATTTAAAGGATGGCTTGCAGCACGTGTATTTTGCACATTTTCATGTTTCATGTGGTCCTGGTACCTTAACACATTTCTTCAAATACAATCATCCCAAAGAAGTGCAAAATCACTAGCATTTTAGGTGGACAATTTCTGTATATCATTAAGGACTTGCTTGGGACTGGATTTGCAAAGCCCTGAGCATGCATATTCGTAAGAAGGTAAGAGGAAGAAGTTCGCGTCAAGCTAAATCTGCCATAAAACTAAACCAGTTCAATTTGAGAGAGATATTAGTTATGCTTGGTTTAAACAGAAGTGGGTTGGATCATTCAAGGCATCAGAGATTTATGCAAAGAATCCTGATTTGCACATGCAGATCAAGATGGCATCCTTTCATTAAAAAATATGCAGTTGTACAGCAAGACATAAAACTGTGTGATTAACTAAAACTGCAGTTAAAGCATTGTGGAAAAAAGTTATTCTATAAATAGAAAATGTGAGGACATGAATGTTATCAGCAGTAATTAAAGATTAACTGCATTGTTCACTGACCAACCTTAGAGCTAGTGCCTTATTTAAACTGCTTTTCATTTATTATAAATACAAAACTTCATAAAGATCTGAACTGAAGCACCACTTAAAAAGCACACTAACAGCAAGTGATTTATTTTTTCAGAGCCAAGAGAAATACATGCCTATGCCTGGACCATGAGTAGCTCCAGCTTTCTGGAACTGAAACCTCAGGTATGTATTTTTTTTTCCTCCTTTTTTCTGTCAGAAGCAATAAGTTAGCAAGGAAAAAGAAAAATTATAAACAGTATGGATTTGAAAGTGAAAGTTGGTATTGCACATAAAAGACCCAGAATATTTACAGAAGCATTTCTACTTGCATCCTACTTTGCCGAGTAAAACACAGATTACCTTTTATCCTTGATTGCTTTCTTTATAATACACAACAGATAAGCCTTTTGAATACCACAAATTTTTTTCATTGCTATCATTCTGAATTCAGACTGTGGAATGGATCAGAGAACATACTGATATAAATCCAGCAAACGTACTGGCAAAAACCTCAACTGGGATAAATCACTTCAGTCCCCACTTCTTGACATGTGGGGTGGTCATGGGTTGACAAGATACAAGTCAAACTAGAAATAGCTGTAATCACGGTTTACAAGGGTTAATTTAATGAAAGTCATGTCTTTGTGTATCTACTGCAGGCATCCAGCCTTTGAAAGCCCTAAGTGCCATACCTGTCATATTGTAAAGGTGCATATACTGATCCTTTTGCTGAATTAGGAGAATGAGCTGAGCCACAGAATGTGGGGAACAGCCCAATTATGCTGAAATGGAGATAACGACAAGAAAAGTTGATCAACTTTGGACTTTGGTGAAAATTACTAAAAAATGAATGCAAAGCAAGTGACAAATGGAATTAATCCGAGTGAGTGCTGAGAAGGAAGTTGAGGCTGTTAAGGAAGGAAATGACTCATTCTCTGTGTTTGTGTGTAGGAAAGGCTGAGCAATACAAGGTTCCCTGATGCCATACACCTTTATGCTCATTTTGGGTCACTCCAGGGAAAAACCCCAATTTACTTATGTTCCCCTCACCACAAGGTGGCACATATGTACGCCCTATGATTTTTAACTTTCTCTACAGTTTACTTCATTTTTAAGAACTGTTATGCATTTCTATAGAAAGGAAGGAGTGGGCGTGGGATAAAAGCAGGGAATGATAAACTGCATTATATTATCAAGTATAGACAACTAAAGGTAAGTAAACAGTTCTTAATATGTGGATTCATTCCAAACTGTCTTTGTTACAATTCTTTACTAAAGGGTCGGAGGTGTATTCACATCAACAGTGTGGAAATTAAACAGGATAAGAAGCTGTTGAAAGCTTAACTTCAGTATGTTTTACAAATACATTCCCCAGAAACTCAGCAGAATTTAAGGGTGAAATGAAACATGGACTTTGGATAGCAGACTGTGCCAAAGATGGAAATAAACATACAGAAGCAGAAAACCAGGCATATCTACCCAGTTCTTTTGATTCTCTGTATTTTAAGCCTGCTGGTCACCTGTCTGTTGGCACACAGTATAAGGGTTTTACTTGCATTGTGGCCACTTTCATTCTCGTGTTGTGAGTTTCAAGAACTAATAACTACGTATGCTAAGAAGGCTGTTCCCTGGTAGTAAATTTTCCTTTGTGCTGATAAAGATTGTGTTTGAATGTCAGACTTTGAAACATCCAAATATATATTCTCATTTTCACCTAGTGGCTGATCAAATAAAAATCTCAGTGCAGTTGTTCCTCTTTTCAAGTCCATGATATAAAAATATACTGCATGATCTATAATGGCCACAGCACACCCTTCTCCACAGTACATAATGGACCCACATGTTTTATATATTCATCAGAAAGGCAGACTGTGAATTCACCAAACTGCAGAAGAGATTTGAAAGCAAACTGAGATAAGCATGTGAGTACAAAAGAGAGGAGGAGGCATTTTTTAAGGACAGAAAAACACTGACCTAAATCAAAACAGAGAAACACTAGCTAGCATGCAAAACAATTCTGTCCACACATCACGGAGTATATGTTTTTAGAAAGTAGATTCTTGGAGATTTAAAGTATAAACTATGTACATAGCTCCCTCTGATGACCATTGGACACGATACAATGCAAGTCTCCTTTTATTTTTGTTCGTGCATTCAACTGACAGCTGACTGGTTAAATTCTAATTGCTTCCAAGTGAGGTCAGCAAAGGTATTTATCGAAAAGGACTGAACAACAGGCTCAACACACACATGCACGCGCACGCATAAGCACATACACACCATCTCTCCAGCGTGTTGATTTATGGAAACAATTATAATTCTGGTGGAGTCTTTCTGAGCTGAGAAAGTTTGTAGCTACAGTAGAGTGTCTCATGTTGCAAAAACCAGACAACAGAAATGGAGTACTTGGGTATCCAGCTCTTATCAACAGGAACAAGTAAGTTATCTGTCCTTTAGAAGAACATTCAACAGTTTCTAACAGCTAATTACTTTTATCTTCATTTCTATATGCTAGATGCTAAAAAAGCAATAAGAAAACTATTAATAAACTGAAAAGGGTAGGAATAAAAACACAGGGCTAAGACTATGAGGTCTGTTTTGAACTAGAGAAAAGTTATCTGATAGATTGTGTTAATAGTGAATATATAGGTATGAAGTAATCAGCAGAATTTTACAATGCATGAGAAAATAGTTCAACTGAATCAATAGGGGATTTTTGGAAGGACTTAAAACTGAAGACAGAACTATGTTTATAATCAGTTTAAATGTCTGTTTATGTAAAAAGTTGTGAGAGATATCTATTGTATATACATTTGCATATTTTTAAAAATCAGCTTAGTATGCGATACATTTATGTATAGTGCTTTTCTGTAGCATAATGTATCATTGCACGTTTAACAACTGAGCATAAAGACTTATACATGCACCTTTTCTCACAGATCTTTTACTTCCAGTGCAAGCAGCAAATTCAAGTAGTACAGAAGGTCACGACAACAAAGGTTTTTATAACTTGTGTCTTTAAAGGATATTCTGACTGAAGAGATATTAAGAAGCTCTTCTGTTTCGTCATTAACTATTAAGGAATAACGATCAGAATTCTAGAAGAGGGAACAATCTCATTTAAATGAATCTGTAACTCGTAAAGACAGAAGGCAGGTCGGTGACCTAAGAGCAACAGTCTACTTGAGATTTAATTTTCATTATGTTGTTCATGAACACCCAGAACACTGCACTATAATGCACAAATGGATACTGACATGGATCCTGCCAATTTTGCTCTACAGATCATACTTTTACATTATCTTTCTAATGGGCACTATATCTTTAGCTTGCAATGACATGACTCCAGAGCAAATGGCTACAAATGTGAACTGTTCCAGCCCTGAGCGACATACCAGAAGCTATGATTATATGGAAGGGGGGGATGTAAGAGTGAGAAGACTTTTCTGTCGAACTCAGTGGTATATGAGGATTGATAAGCGAGGCAAAGTAAAAGGGACAAGAGAAGCAAACAACAACTACAGTAAGTAATTTTGCTTTTCCTATTTTTAAGTTTTTAGAAATTTACACATCACTGTTTCCTATTCCTTGATCTATCGTAATTTCAAAAGAATTTTGTATAGTGTACTGACCATTGTATAAGACAAGTTTTCCAATTAATCCTACAGCAGGACATTTGCTATTGATTTTGAAATGCGTCATTTTAAATACTACATTGTAGATCTGCTAATGTATTAGTTACAGCTGGTAACTATTAGCAAACAGAGAGCCTATTTTAACAAGTGAATTAAGGTTGTAAGTATGAAAATGTATAACCA
This sequence comes from Strix aluco, assembly GCF_031877795.1. Classification (NCBI taxonomy): domain Eukaryota; kingdom Metazoa; phylum Chordata; class Aves; order Strigiformes; family Strigidae; genus Strix; species Strix aluco. The sequence continues at coordinate 22,866,192 of NC_133942.1, read as the reverse complement.
CAAACTCTGCTCATAAAATACTTATGAAACATTAAACCACATTTATATAGTCCACAAACTACCTCAAAGTTTGGTGTGTTTGAGTTAACAATTGAAACATATGCAATACTAGAAAGTTCAATGGAAAGAATTATGTAAACTCTCTTGCAAAATCTTTTAGATAGTTTGCCAAGCCAGGAACAAAATCTATTATAGTTTCTGCAGTTCATTATTACAATGATCATGATGCTGAAAAAATATTCTCTCCCCTTTCTTCCAAAAGCATGACTCATCTAGAGAGAATGGACATATAATATTTTGCAAAGCTGTACCAAATACGGTTTTTGAAATGGAAAAAGAATTGTACTAATCTGTATTTTTCACACAAATACATATATATATGTCCTCCATTTACACTTGAAGGCATTAATTTTACAGTCACTATTTTTGCCACTCTGTCTTTCACGTTATTAAAAATATATTGTTTATTTAGAGAAACATGACATCTACTTGAAAAGACATTACTTTATTAAGATACAACAAGGAAACACAGAGGATTATATTGCATATTTCAAAACGAAGTTATAAGGAAAAGGGGCCAGAGACATGCTGGTCTAGTGTTTATAGTCAACTGAAAGGACAAATATATATCCAAGGATGCTACTAAATACAGTTTTAATGTATGTTGTACGTACTATTGTGCTTTTTTATAACAGCAGCAGCAAAATAAATCAATAAATCAAATTTCAAGAACTCTTAGTGTGATTCAGCTTTCAGCTGAAGTTGACTGCTTATTTTCTATAAGAACAGCACTTTTGCATGCTAAGTGCCTGGATAGTGGGCTTTATATTTTATTTCTTTACTTCATGACTACATTAAGTGCTTGGCAACTTGCGTGGCTACAACTTCACTGACTAATGTTACTGTTTCTTTTAAAATTTGCTTCCATATGTCTCCTTTCTTCCTACACTATTACGTAGTGAATAACAATATTCCTCTGAAAGACGACACATGGCCAGCAGCCAAATAAATTATTTGGTCCATATTCAAGACGACTCCCATTGAGTTTCAGGAAGATATTACTACAATAGAGATCCATAGGGCTAGTTTTGAAGTGAAATGTTGCTCCCATAAGAATCACTGGAAAAAAAACTGTTACTGACTGTTGAAATAGTTTCTTCTAAGTTTTTGCAGATAAGTGAGTATCCACAGTACCCAATTTGTTCTGTTATTATTTACAAACACTTTAAAGAGATTATGACAGCATATAGAGCTGAATAATTACATAAATTTGCTTTTTTTCAGTTCCATGATGCTTAAGTAAAAACTTTGTTAGTAATTTAGCATTATTTCAAATTCAACTAAAGTTTCTCAATTCCCTGCAGGATGCCATGCTGCTGAAGCACACTAATGACACCCTGAAACAGTCTGTAGTGAAACCATTAGAGAATATCAGATCATCCTGAGCTAAAGGCAATCCATTTTCTTGTAGTTTTCTGAACACTTTATGAATATTTAGTGATGGTAACTATTAGAAATTACAGAAAGGCAACCTTCAGTCATTAAACCCTTACATTTATATTGCAGTGAAAAAAATATTGAATTCTTTCTCTGGTAAATGCAGTGAGTATCAGAAGAAAAAACAATCAATACTCTTGAATGGTTTATCTGGTAACTGATGTGCACTATGATGAACTGTCTCCACTACATTTAACTAATGTATGTAGGAAGTCTCCCACCATCTTAAATTTAAGTGTTTTGCTGTAATTTATCTATTGTATACGAGGAAATAATATTGAAATGCTTTTGTTGCACAAGTAGAATAGGGAAATATAGACAAAGAGAACTGGAAAAATGTGAACACTGATAACTTGGATTTTCTGAGAAACTAAAAAAAAATCAGCATTGTGAAAAACTTTGGTTTTGTGATAGCCTGTTTTTGAAGATGTGTTTATGGCTCTCTACTAAAATACCCATAAAGAAAATATGATATGAGGGGTAAAAAACAAAGCAAAAAAATCAAAAAGAAACCCCACCTGAACTAATACACTCTCCCTAAGCAAAATTTTTCACATTAGAAGGCTAAACAATCTGTTTTTATCCAGGATTTCTGAAAAGCACCCTTTTAAAATCATACCCGTTACAAAGATGTATTAACCTGGGTGTTTAAATATTCTTGTTCCATGATTTCCAGTTCTGAAAGTTAGTAAATCAGACCTGTTTCTCAGGATGGAATCCCAGAACAGCTGCGGTCAAATTAATCAATGGGTACAAAAAGTGTTGCTCCGAGAAGTATCACCTTATTTTATCCTAATTTTCCACTTACATAATAAATAAAAGGAATCCTTTTCCCTTTTGAATCACTAACACGTGCTACTAAAATGAAAACAAGAAAAAATCCATATTTTTAACTATCATAACTTAGCTTTGTAAAGGAAGCTGCATTGACAATTTTGCAGACAGAGTCAACTACTTGTTTTCAGCCCATGAATTGTGAAGCATGAATAATGTGAAGAGCAATCTTCACATTGAGAAATGTCTGTAGAATAACAACTTCATCATAACTTTGGCAAGTGCCAAAATTCACAGAGCTTCTCTCATCAGTTGAGACTATAAATGTAAGAATGCCAAGACGGTGAGGAATTAGCATCTTCGTATTTCAAACTTCTCTAGTAAGTTACAGAATAAAATTTATAGACACATCCTATGAAAGTAACAGCTAAAATAAAGTGTTAAAATTTACTAAGATTTTAATTCAAAAGCCACTGTATTAAATGTATGAGGATTGAAATTCCATGACAAAATTAAATACTGAACCAAATCCTCACTCACCAATTATAAATAAAGATTATTTACCATTCACTTGTTTCAAAAGGCATTAGAAGTTAACTGCTTAGTCCAAGAAATCTGTGTGTAGTGTTTCAGTGAAAGCAAATTGTTGAATCCTGTTTACAACAGTGATGACCTTGCTAGGTACCCGAAGAATATTATTCTGTGCACATTTCAGAAAGCAGTAGAGCCTTCTGGTGGACATAAAGGTGATAACTCAAGAGCAAACTAAGCATATCAGAGGACAGTGATCTCCACTAAGCAGAGGAAATCACTTTGCACCTGACAGCTTTGCTTTCATTCTGAAAACTAAAAGGCAGACTGAGAACTGAGAGTCACATACTGAAAAACTAAAGCAAGAATTAGGAAGCAGCCAAGAGATGAGGTCACCCAGAAAAATCTGTCATTATTCATAAAAAATTTTCTCTTTGACAAACACTTATTATAGCTTGTCCAAGCCTAAACTATATGCTTTTTATTAAAAAATAAATGTTGTATCTTGTTTGTGTAAAATAATCTAAGTGGGCACACTAAACAGACTTTTTGAATTCACAATTGTAAAAAGTGAGAGTGAACTGAACAAATCTTGGAGATAATATGGCAATTTGTTAACTCTTTATCTTTGATAGAAAATAAATCTCTCCTTATTACCACTTACTCCTTTCATTTAAGTTTGTGTTTATGAATTTTGCAGATTTTATTTGATGTTATTCAGGAAAAACTGCAGCAAAAATCAGAGTTTATTTTGACTCTATCCAAGAGGATTTACAACTATGACTGGATGATGCTTTAGGACTTTCCACGCTCTGTTGCCTTTGGAATCTCATTTTAAAGACTTCAAAGGGTCTCTTAGTTACTAGAAAAGCCTTCCCGGAACCTGAATCCTAAGATGTCTGATCCTATCATATTCCATGTGTGCTCTAAACCCAGAAAATGCCTATTTCCTCTTCTTTTCAGTGGATAAAACCAACCAAAAAAACTAAAAAAAAAAAAAAAAAAAAAAAGGAGAAAAGATAGTCTAGTGAGATTTTGGCACAAAATGGCTGAAAACTTGATTAAAATTTTTATCTTGGAAAACTACTTCTATTTTGATCAAAATCCAACAAGTCATAGTTTTCAGCAATATTAAATGAACTCTAACTCAGTTTTGTTCAAACCTAAACCATAACTGATGACAAAATACACTTTATATGCATCTTACTGGTTAAATAATCAAATTTGCTTAGAAATCAGAATTATTTCCAATATATTTTATATAGGCTTCTTAGGGTAAAAAAATATGTTGGACTATGTATGCTATGCCCTGTATAAACTTTATTTCTGTTGCTTAAATACATATTACATGGTATCTGAAAATCATATATTTCAAGGCAGGTATTGATGTATCAGGTTCAGTTAAGGGTTATGTGTGTTCCAATCAAACAGAAAATCTGTCTTTGCAACTGCATTCTTGATTTTTCAAGAGGTGGTTGGTTCAACCAATACACTGGCATCAGGTGAAGACAAACCTTCACTAATATGAAAATGCTTTTGCTTCACATTAGTACTCTGTTACTCTCTTAAATTCTAACAGCAAGAGATTTAATTCAAATGGAAATATATGTGTATCCTCTCAAAACTTAGCCTACAGTGCCAAGGATGACTTTCTCTTACAGCGATTAATCAGATCTAAATATAATAGATTTCCCTGCTCCCTCTCTAGCTCTTTGCCTAGCACTGGCGGTAGATACCACCCCTCAAGTTTCAACCAGCAGAAGAGGCTCTATGACTATACCTTAGCCTATACCTGATCACAAATCCCAGCTTTTCACCATCAACTGCTGATGAAGATGGGTTTTAGCAAAGATGCAGATAACAGGAGCAGCTGAGTTATGCCTGTCTTACAGTTTCTATTGACTTTTTTGATAAGAGTACCCTTTGGGGGAAGTGAGAAGGAAGGAGGGAGTAAAGTCTTGAACCACTGCAGCAAGATTCTTCAGATCTTGTATCAATGTCCAGATCAGTGCTCAACTGACAGTACGACAGGGGTGTCACAAAACACAATTAAAACTATTCATCACCTCTGAATTTACCTCCTGAATCTACATCACCTTGTCTATTCTGTGGTATTTACCAGCTTAAAAATACATGTAAAGTCAGAACACAGGCAGTTTATACCCACTGTCTTCTCACTCTGAACACAAAATGATCGCAATAAGCTCTGTGAGGGGAGAAATCAAACCTCTGGGCTCAGGCACAGGCAGCAGATTCACAAGATAACACCAACAGGGCTATGTCTGCCTGTGTGTGCTTCAAAACTCGGGTATGAGCAGTGAAAAACATCTAAGCTGAATCTATACACATCGTGCTTAAACTGATTCATTTGATCTTGATACACCTTTGTAATTCAGCTGCAACTTGGCAGTTTTTCTGAGTCTCTCAATATTGAGATTTACGGGAAATGAGAAAAGTTACATTTTTATGAAAACATCAACCCAGTTTAGCAGCCAACTGCAAAAGCAGTTACAGGATACACTTAAAAAGATAAATTGCAGCCCCTTCTCCCCCACAGCTTTTATTCCCCCACTGTTTACAATTTCTGAATGTACAAAAAATTCAGTATTGTATCATTAAGCATGTTATTGCTCCATCCTGAAGAAAATGTGCTGAAGTGGCCCTGACCTGAGACTCAAGAGACTTGAGGCTAATCTAAACTTTTAAGCAATTTACTTACAGACTTGGGGAAAATTCCTCAAACTCTCTGTGCCTCTATGAAAAAGAATTATTCACCTCTGTGTAAAAAGCTTTAAAAATTATTAGTTCAAAAAACTTCCAAACCTACAAAGAATTGTGTGTTAATGTTCAAGATATTAAATACTTTTATTATAGAATATTAATTGACTAATAGAATATTAACTAAAATAACTGAATTCAGTAGCTAGACAGAAAAACACAGAGCTCAGATTAATCTTAAGGAAGCAATTTTCCATACAGGCAAATAGAATTTAGTAGAAAATTTAATTCCTTATACAGTCAGTTTTGCAAAACAAAACCAAAATCCAGATATCTCCCTTCACAGCTTCCAGCTTTCTGTACTGTTAAAGAGTATCTGAAAGTGATTTTTTTAGATTTCTAGGATCCCGGAGTACAGAGCAAAGCTGGTTTTCCCCTCCACCTTTCTTAAAGCTCAGGAAGACCAAGACATCCTAAAGCATATAATTATACTGTTCCACACTACAAGATGCATCAACTAGTAGTATATTTTGGAACACTTTCCTCATCAAAACAGAATAAGTTTAGGCAAATGAAGGCTGTTACTCTTCTTGGGTGGCACACTGCTTTCATTGCATAATTGACTGTCTATGACTATATTTGGCAACTGTATCTCAATTGTCTTTTTTGACCTTTGACTTTATTTTTAATTTTTAATTCTGGATATGAGCTGATGGAAAGGTCAAGTTAGCCTTCTGGTGTATGTAATTTATAAACATTATTAAGAAAAAGTTAACAGTGAAAATTCCTATGGCAATAACAATAGAGTAGAGGTTAACAATCATAGCACTGAACTGTCACACTTTAAAACTTTTATAACACATGACATCATTTATACAAATGGAAAAAATTCTTTGTAACAATTGGTGCTGAAAAGTTGGAAGTGGATATTCACAGATGTGGCCCACAACTACATGAAAACACACCAAAAAAGCAATAAAAATACCAATGCAATCAATATACTCTCCTGACTATTATTTAGCTTTTGAAACAAAGAACAAAATGAAGATTAAATTGTAAAGGGATTTTTTTTTTTTACACTATTCACACTGCCTATAACATGAATCTAGTACCTGCACAGTTTATCAACAGAAGACCCCAATATTATAAACAGGTTGAATCAGATGATCAGACAGGTAAATCCCAGTTAACATCAGCAAAGCTATGCAAATTTACTCCAACTGAGCATTTGCTCTGTTTTAAAGTTATAGCAGGAATCTGAAAATTCAAAACCAGGATGAATGGATTAAAAAAATCTAGATATTCTGTTAAATTTTCCTTCAGTATGCAATATTTCAAAGTTAAGCACAGTTGGAATGTTGATAGATCCATGCAAAACTATAAATGAAAACACAGAAAACATGACCATTTTGACTTGTGGAGAGCTACATCTAACTACAATTGTTTACATTCCCTGTCTCAATTTCATAGAATTTATAACCACAATAACTTCAATAAGGAGTAACAAACACCACTCATTACCACCACTTTGATCAAAACATTTTTTGAATACCCCATCACCTGTGGGTTTTCTGAAGGAGTTTCCTAGTGTTAGTAAGGCATGTATGCTATTAAAGGTTGAAGTACCTTACTCCCATTTTTGGTAAGCTGGCTTGCTTTCTTTGAAACGTGTTAATAGACACTGGGAGGTGCTACAGACTATGAAAAGAAGCTGCTCAGACTTGTCCTTGGCCATTTTGATACCTCGGAATTTTGATATTTTTCTAACTAGAAGGTGACGTACTTCAAAACAGAAAAAAACCCCACCTGCTAAGAAGTAGCATATTTTCATTAATAACCCATGCAAATTTTATAAGTTTTTATTATGACTTTAAATGTCAAGTGGGATTTGATATTTCAATCAGAAGTAACTGTTTACAGAAAAAAAAGTAAATAGACAACTTTATAATTGTTAAAGACAGGAATTATTATAGATGAACATACATATTATCTAGAGCTGAAGATATTAGGGGGGAAAAAAATAACCACAGTCAACATCAAATTTTGAAAAGGTTGCATGTGAATCTGTGCTGAAGTCCCAGAGCTGCTCAGGTGAACTGGTGCCATAGTTGTGTGGGCTGTTTCTGCACAGCTGTAAGCAATGTAGTGGCAAACGTGAAGTTTTAGATGCTTGTCAGGTGTGTGGAAATGCTCAGTAGAAGAGCTTTCTGGCTTCTTGCATAACACGCACACAAGACTGCATTATGATAATAGATTTGCCCTTTGAGTGGTCTGTCTGAACTCTAAGGGCTCTCTAGCTAGCCACTAAGCAGATGGATTTGGGACAAAATATGGCTCTAGCTAAGTCAAGGGAAGAAGGCAGCACAGAGTGGGGAATGGCCTAGTTCCATCCAGTGCTTGTGTAGCTTCTGCAGCAAAGCCCTTGTGAAAACAGGAATTGTACTCCCTGACAGAAACCCTGAAGTAAAATAGAAAGGATAACTGAATCCTAAAGAGTGCAGCCAGTACTGGTACAATTGGAAAGTGCAACCTTCACCAGCAAAAGCAACTTCAATTCCACCATGCTAATTTATTTCCTTTGGAATAGCCTACGTAGCTTAGGGACTGCACGTAACGTGCAAGATGAGACAAAGAAATCCAAGCAGTTGTTGAGTGCTTTTTGGTGAGATTTTACATGGATTTAGGGAACTAGCTATGTAAATCCAGCACATAATGATTCAAATAACTAGACTTGCTTGTTAGGGCCACCTTGCAACAAGAGACAGATTTATGCTGTGGGAAAGGCAGGTACAAGATCTTCCTCAGCAATAGTCCTTTATGTTTGCTTATGTGGGGAAACTGCACTTGAGAAGCCATGAAGTTATCCCAGCCATATCACATTCCAATGGTACAGCAAAAAATTGTAATACTACCTTTACATAAGGACAAGGACAAATACCTGTGCCCAAAGTGAGATTCACCCCAGTTGAATTCCCCACCCAGTGCTGTTACTTGTATTAGTTTAGCACCATCTTACCAATACCATGCTATAACATCATACAAAAAGATATCTGCCATGTACTAAGCACAGCTCTGACAACATAGAAGCTGCAAGCGTGACAAATACTCAAATAGTACTCTGCCTGTAAATGTTGTTACTAATCAAAACCTAAATTACATACAATTTCAAGAGGCTATTTTCAAACTAACTGGAGACAAAAAGCCATTCTTCCAATTAAAGTAAGCTCCATTCTTCCAACTGAAATTTTTACATTTTTTACTGAGCGTGGAGATCATGGTCAATATTTCCAAAACTGAAAACCAAAACCAAATAAAAAGGTACATAACCTCCAGGGTAAGCAAATTCCTGTTTAGAGCACTCTGAACCACTGTATACAAGTCAGAAAAAAGAAACTTACACCTTACATCCAAATTATGATTCAAAAAAAACCCATTCATCCACTCAGGAAACAAATACTACCACCTACCTAGTCAGGTAAGAGACAACATAAGAAACATGGAGAGCCTCTTCCCTCTAAGGAACCCTCTTTTCTCACTGCCGGCCAGCTACAGGGGGCTGGCTGTGCCCTCCTTCCTCTCACTTACTAATGTAATCAACTACACAGGTGTTTTAAGCCTCTTGCTCTCTTTTACATCCCGCCACCCCTACAGTACTGGTACTATGTTTTAGACTGCTGAGCATCCTGTCTGAGCATCTGTTTCAGCAGTCAGCAAGGAAGGAAGTTTTCTTATTGAGGCTGTAAAAGACAAACAGTCTAGCATGTTTTCCTACCTTACTAACAGTGTAACAGCCATATCTTTGGGTGAATTGGTATTGGAGTCTGTAGTTAATATTTATTAGTTCAAAGGAAACCAAATGTTACATTAATTTTGAGTAGCCTTAGGAGAGTCTGCTCAACTTATAAAGTAAATGGCAACAGTCCTAGGCCACTTTGTCCTTTTAAATGCCTCTTAAGCTGAGCAATGAAAATAATAAAGCTATTAATAAAACTGTTCTTTTAAATTAATGCACCAATTTCAATCAGAATGTTCAAATTAGCAAGCTGGTGCTTGGGCTACTTGATTATAAATACTAAACTAAAATTAAAATGCCTTCATTTCTGACCGCATCTTTGTGTGACTTGGGAAATTCAGTCTATATTACTGAACAGAACTGTCATGCAACAAAATTAAAGGAAAAAAAAGATTACTACATCTTTCTAGGAAACTATTACCACATCTTTCAAGAAAATCATGGTCTGTTAATTTTTTTAGCAAAGTAATCCAGTGTTTTTAATTTGAATTCATCTATTTTAATCTTATCCAGCCAGATTATTTAAGAGGATGTGATGAGTTCCAATGGCTATATCATTTAAGCAGAAAGTGATCTAGTGATAGAAGGTTTATTTATCATTATTATTGTGAGAAATTATTGGAGAAATTATTCAGAACTGTTTAACATTTGGAATGTAATAAACACCTATCTTTGCCAGAATGAGACTAAATACTGATCCCACTTTTTCTTCTTATATAACAAAATATTTCATAAACATGAGTAGGTATTCTGTACATTGTCCTTTTCAGATAGGATCTGTAGACATCCCAGAGACAATTTTCTGAAAGTGCTAATGAGCACTCAAGGGACATTTCAAATTACATTTCAAAAAGCAATACTTAAGCCTAAACCCCATAGCATATATATGGTACTTACATTTCTAAATCTCTTCAGATGATATTTTAAAAAATGTGTAAGTAGCCACTGTTATGCAACTGTGTGAGACAAAATAAATAATAGAACCCATATTTCCTGACTTTCTCCTAACAACTTGCAAGTGATCATCTTGTATCCATAAGATACACAATTTTTTTTCCTGCTAGGGCTAAATTAAAATGTATGACTGCCATTACAAAAATCTCTTTTCCCTTTCTCCCTCTTCACATTACCTGTTCACCTTTTTCTCTCTGTGATACCATTTTGTTTGGAGTATCCTTATCAATACATGACAAAATTTAACAAACATTAGTTTTATACAAATTGTACATGAAAGTAATCATGCTTCTTTCCCCAAACAATTAACTATGTGAATTCCAAAACTAGAATGTAGGTGATCACCCCTTTGAGGTGATGCAGAAAAATGCAGGATATTTCTGCCTGTATACAGCACTGAAAATACTGAAGATTTTGGATTGCAACTTATTATATTGTCTTCTCGTTCATAGTTCAACAATGCAGTAATGGGTACTTTCAGTTGAACTCAGCAAAGTAGAATTGCTAGTTGCAGCTCCCGTTCCATGAGTTCACCCTTTTCTGACTCCAGACCCAACACAGTGGGATGTTTTTTTTCTTTGTTTTCCTCTTAACAGCTATCTGGCAGCTACATCCCAAACTAGCCTCTGTTAGTGGATCCCCAAAGAATTACATATACTTCATCTATTGTAATCACACGTGCTGCAATTTACCTCACAGGTGGTATTGTACAAAAAAGTCCGATTTGCACCCTGTCAGACTATGCCATATTTATTTCATTAACATAGATTTCTACATGAAAAAGAGTATTTCCTTCTCTATGTGCATGGTATTTGATTGAAATGCATTCTCAACCTCACAGAGATGTAATCAACATGAGAAAGTAATTGTTGAGAAGTACAGCATTATCTCTCTTTTCAACATACAGTCAAAATATGGCTGTTCTACTCATATTGACTTATTGATGAACTATAGAAAACTATCATTAATAGTCTAAATAGTTGCTGTTGAAAGTAAAAAATATTGCACAGCTGTGGAGGAGTTAAGTTACTGACTAGTGGAAAAGCTATCTAACCCTGTGATTCATTAGGAAAAGTTTGCTCAAGAGTTGAAAGACCCATATTAGGAAAGAGACAAATATATGCCACTTGTAAAAGCCTGGCTCTACTGAAATCAGTAAGAGTTTTGTTACGGATACCTATCAGTGGCTTAAGGAGTTAATTAAAAAAGATGCCAAATAATAACTACTGCTTCTGCAAATCCATGTGCTTTTACTTTAAGATACGGTTTCATAACATTGGTAATACAGACTAGACATAAAGAAAAATGAAACTCCCGTTCCACCATTAATCTCTTCCTGACTTTCAAGTCAGGATGACTTATCTACACCTTACCAACATCTACCTAGGAGTAATGTTGCTATCTCTATTTATTCTATTCAAGACATGAGCTTAAGAGTACAATACACCAGAATATACCGAATTTAGGATATTTAACTTGAAAAATAGTTAACTATTACTTTTCAAATATATGTGCAAATTTATATTTCTGTATGAAAGATATAAATGGAAGTTTATTCTAAGTTTTTTGGAGCTCTGTTAAAACCACAGTCAGAGCAAAAAGCATAGCTAATTCTTTACCAAGAACAGGGGTTTCTTATATATTTTAGAACATACCACTACAGGTACAGCCAAGTTCTCTGCTGTTGTAACTTCATGGTCTTCAAGGCAGTTCTAAAATTTCCTGCTGAGTTCAGTGTTACACAGTAACTTTTCTCTAATGTCACAAACACCAGGAGAGAACACTACCATAAGGAGCAGAAATGATCATAAATACAATGCAGAATCAAAAAAGGCCTGCAAACCGATTCTGCCAATCACAAAATTATACAAGCTTAATGCAAATCCCCCACAAAATAAAAATGTAAGGACTGCAAACGCTTTATTTGCACATGCAGCTTCTGCTACCCAGCCCATAGTCTAATATTAAAAAACCACTAAACTTTATCTAGTCCTCTAGTTCTATGAACGTATGAAAGAAATCTCTACCATGTTACTCTGCTTTCTTACAGAGGACAAATGTTCTCTTCCCTTCTTGATCAAGGTCCTTGTTTAAGTCCATTAGCTGAAATGCATGTTTTCAAACATCTACAAATCACAGATGAGCTGTTTTCCAGGTTTTTAAGGGGTTCGTATATTTTGCTACAGATTGCTTATGTATTACTTCTGTGGAGCTCATCAAAACTTCATGACACCAATACATATAAAAGCAAAACAAGAATTAGGTGAATTGTAGCAGAAAAACTGAAAAATGAAGCATTCCCAAAGGCCCCTGTCTGAAGCTGTTATCAAATGCTTCAGTGGTATGAAATCTTCCATTTGTCTCAAGATCAAGAAGAAAGGATGTCTTTATACTTATGTCAGTGCACTGCACTGTACTCTATCAAACAGGTTGTTCGATTATTGTCAGAGATGGAAATCTGGAATTCTGCCAATACAATGATATGGCTGCCAGGATGGATCTGAATTTAAGATATTAAATCCTTTAACAGACTGGTCACAGATAACTTTGTAATAAACAGTCACCATATAGTGATATAGTAGTACCTGTGTGCTCTGAGAGCCAAGAAAACTAACTACTGCAATTTACAGGCACAGGAGAGCTTGCATCCTTCCCTATGCAGTTCAGGACCACAAGAAACTTCCCTTAGTTGGTAAAGAAAGTGAAGTAGTTTCTATCACATTTTAAATACTTTCCCCTGGTTAACTGAGAGACGACTGTTATGGCATACTGGTTTTACTAATGTTTTTTAATTTAATTTAATTTTTTAAGGGAATTTCTGTCAAAATGTTTGAAGAATCTTTTAAGAGAGTTGATCTAAGTCACTAAGGGCTAGTTTTTTAAGAACGTTTCAGTAACTAAAGGTGGAGTTAAGCAACATTAGAAAATCTTTCTTTTAAACTAGCCTGTAAGTGGGGTTATTGGTGATACTGCAAAGAAACAGCAGCTAACAACCCAAGGCAGCTTTCTAACTTCATAGTTTTCCCTTTTATATGTCCCCTTTATATATCTTTAGCTGATCTAAACAATGATAATTTAATTGAAATAAACATAACTGCACTGATTTACACACGGAGATATAAAAATTAGAACAAAAGCAATGGCAAACTGGGTTGTGTACAAACCAGTAACATAACAAAAATGTGTTAAATAAAAGTTTAAATAAACTTTTCATATAATTTGGCTAATCCTATGCCCTGTTAACTGTTCAGTACTGTTATCTATATTCCATGACTTTTTACATCTTAGCTATGACTGCTAACTTCTCTTCAGAAGATAACATCATACTATTCTATCACAAAACACTGGAATGTGTGCAGCCCTTAGTTCTAGAGTCCTTCTTTCTGCTTTTAGGGTACAAGTAGCTTTCACTAAAAAGCCACAACACTATTTCTATGTAACACTTAAGAAAAGCAAAGCACAGAAAGGCTGTGGACTCTAGAAAATATTTACATGGCACTAGTTGCAACAGTTTTTTCACTGACTTCCTGATATTATGAACATGGGCAAAACTAAGTGTGTGCATGGATATTTGTATCATCAAACTCAAAATCATTAACACCTGATTTCCTCTACATCCTAGCATTTGAAGTCAAAACTGACACCCTACCCCCGATTTTCAAACTGGATAATTCAGCAGAATTAAAAAAGGCAGATTAAAAATCACACAAATAAACACAAAGTAAAAGAGAAATTTGGCTACAGCTTCCATAGTATATTTGTTCTGGTTATTACCAACTGGTTCTGAATCAGAGGAATAATTTTCTCCACTGCTGCTGTTTTTCCTCAGTTTTGATATGGAATTGTAAAGCTAGAAGACAACTAAAGATTAACTGGATGACTGTAACACATTTATAAATATTTGATCACGTAAATGAAGAGAGAGGTTTCAAAGTGCTACCGGTGTATAACGGCAAATATTCTGTTGATTTCCCTAAAGTCAGGCTTTCATCTTAGACAAAATTTTTAGACTGGTAAAACCAGTGTGTAACTAGAAGTAAATTAATGACACTAGGCAAAATTAAGACAAGGAATTATTAAACTATTTGGGGGAAAAAAAAAAGATTGTTGGACAACTGACACATTTTGATCAATTTTTGATCCTGAGCAAGACAGGAGCAACATCAGGTACAAAAATCCTAATTTATTTATCAGAATTGGATGAAATTATTAGATTGGTTTTGAATTTCAGGGTTTTTAAATTTTCTCCTTCTATTAGTGTATTTTTCAGTGTTTGGTCTAATAGAGATTTTGAAAGGTCAACTAAATCTAAATTATTTGTCAGTAGGAAACCAGAACAATTTAAGAGACCATATCATAAATATATGTCCAATAGTGTTTTGAAGGCAGAAAGAGTGAGCCAGATGGTTTCTATCAATTCCCACTCTGTTGTGCAGCAAGGGGTTAGTATGATTTTCTTAACAGCTTCTTGCATTTTGTACCTTGAAAGGAATTACGTACTGCCTGCTTGTGTTCTTATAGACATTGTAATTGATATATTTAGATGGTGCAGGAACAGCTGAAACCAGACAAGTGGCAGATCTGATCTGGAAATCGAACTAAAATGTATTCAAGTTGGGTAGTGCTTGCCCTACATTTTACATAACTACTTAGAGTGGGAAAAGATGTCTATCTCTTGTAATAGGGATTGCAGTGTTTATGAATGAAATGCTCTGTGTAAAACAAAATTTTACTGTCCAAAATTTCAAACCATTTAAAACTATTTGCTCTTATGCCAGAGGCCCCTAAGTATACATTCAAGCTCTGGAATACTGCAGCCACCTTCTTTCTTATGCATCCACTTTTGAATTTTACTTATTTTACATAATTCAATTAGCTACATCTGGGAATACTGTCACTATTAAAAACACATTTTACTTTATATATAAACTGATAATACAGTTTTCAGCACCTAGAGTGTCATTAGGATCATTCTGTGAGCATTCAATAATAGCTTTTAGTAATGTTTGTCAACGATATATGATTGTAAATTATCCTGAAAGAACAAGAAGTCAGTTCTTAGACTCAGTTTGTCCCCAGAATATGGCTCTGCTATTCCTTCTGTCAAGCTTGTTTCTGGGACCAGAAAAGCTGCCACAGGAACAGCTGGAGACAGTAAAATATGCAGAACAAACCAGCTAGACCTTGAGGGTGAGGAAATACTTCGTACGAAAAAGAACAGGTTCTGTCTTAGATGTATTTTTGCCCCCTTTAACTGAGTAAGTCCAGCACACAGTGCCATGTTATATTTATACCATCTTCACAACTGCCTGCAGCCAGCTTATACAGGTGATAACCCATAATAGCACATGAAATGCACCTGGAATTGAAGTTCTTCAGAACATGATTCAGACAATGAATCATTTGATTTTTTTATACACAGAAAAGGTTTGTGAATATGCACTCCTGTCTTCCTTAGAAAAACAGAAGAAAAAGTCTTCCATAGAACTGACATGACTAATTTTATGTCAACTATGATCACTAATCCTGCCTAGGAAAGGGGGAAGAAAATTTAATCAGCAATGGTGCTGGGGCAAGACATCAAAACACCAGCTCTTTACTAGATGAAAACACAAAATAGCATAGTAACAAATATCAAAAAACAAATTAATGTATTTATAGACTTTTGCATTACAGAAGAATTTGGAGAGACAGGAGGCTCTGGTCCTATGTAGAATCTTCCAAGTTTCAGATAATCAAAATAGCTATAGGCACTGAAACTCTAAATTTGGGAATTTTTGCACCACTAAATGGATGTTTCTCATTTTGCTGTGAAAAGGTTAATTAGCAGCATTTTACACTAGATTCTAAAAGCTCACAAAGCTTGAAAAGATCATTTATTCTGGTGAAACTGGCACAAAAGATTTAAATACTAGAAATATGCTTCATCTGAGCTGTAGAGAAAGTATTTGTTGTACAAGTTTAGCTCTAAATCATTAATTTTCTTACTGCTTGGAAACAATTTTGTAATCAGTCATTCTACCCTTTTTTTCCCCCATTTTTAATACCAGTAAAGTATTAATGCTGTAATAGTAGAGTACTTTTTCAGACTGAGGATTAAGACTTGGATTTTACATGACACTATTAATTCTAAAAACTAATATTATTTTTCATTATAAACATATGTTTAGCTCCAAGGTAATTTTTATTGGAGGGAAATGTAGTTTCCTGCAAAAATGAGAAATGACTATGTGCCGTATAAGAGGCTGATCAAGAAAATATTTATATGAAATGCACAGTGCAGATCAGCAAAGTGAAGGGTTCTAATAAGTTTAATGAGAAAGTCACAAGTGAATGACTGCCTGGGGCAGCATGTTATTCAGTCATTACTATATACTGGTATTCACAAGTCAGAGCTCTAAATTGAAAAGTTCCATAGTTTTACAGTCTACTTCAGTGAAAAATGTCACACCCTTTTGGTTTTGAAGACCAAATCAAGAGAAATATTGGAAAGTTAGTGGTTCAAAGTGCTAATGTTCTAGAGATACAGACAGAAGGAGAGAAGGCAATCTAGATTCAGAATATCACAGACCAATTCTTATTACGCTACCATTTTCAATGAAGAATGAAGCATTCGATCTACAAACCTAACTCACCAACATTAGCAGAGTTAATACAAAACTGAGGCCAAACAGGTTGTACAATAAGGAAAAATACTCAGAAATTCTAAGCTATTTCTCTTCAGCAATAATTCATTGTAATATGGTCACTGAAATCCTCGCTACAGTAATTAGTGGAGGTAAGCTTTACTGACCGTTGTAAACCGATGAGCACTGCTTTACACTTATTCACTTTGAAAAACAACTAGAAAAGGTATTATGGCTTTTCATATTTCCCACTGCAGATGTAATATGGTAAGTTTGTAAGTAAAAAGGAAGGTGTATTTCTTAAACATCAATTTGGAAGTTCAAACCAGACTCTTCTTTTCATGGTGTGGTACCAGTAATACACATTCAGAAGGCCAGATTATACATTTGATGATGCACATGAAACTATAAATACTTGGAACAATGCAGACTTAAGAGTGGAACTCCACTTACTCCTTCCTTTTCTGTCATAAACACTCACAAGTCCATGTACACATGCAAGGAACAGATCTTGTAAGTAAAATAACAGCATTTCTAAATAGCCATTTTAGTTCCCTGTTGTATTGTCTCACTTCCGTTTGGTTCTCATCTTGCTTTTTTCATACTATCTTCATAGAGTTATCAAGTTAGCAGTTTCTTCCAGAAACCTTGACATGGCTCAGATTCCATAACTAACATATCTGCCAACTGAATACCATGAAAACAATGGTTTATGATAAAGTTGTTCTATCTAGCAGCAATGCATGTATTAATCGGTTTGTAGGATTGGCAAACAGTGGAGAAATTTATGGACAATGTAATGTCAAGTAAGGAATCTTTAAAATGACCAATAAATGAAAATCCACCAAAGTACAAAAAATACTTTGATGGATTTCTGTTAACAATTAGTTGATTTTTTTTTTAATACAGTATGCCTGCTGGTTTTGTGCCAAATGAATTGCAAAAAGGTCATTAAATATCAGCTACTTATGCTTAATCAAACAGATTCTGTACACAGACTAAGCCTTATATGCAAATTCTACTACTTGAAGATGCTTGAAGAATAATATACTGCATCAAGTCCTCAAGGAATATCTCTCTATTGTTAATCATGTTTCCTCAGACAACTAAAATTCCTCCTGCTTCGAACTTACACATGGGACAAAACCAGGAGTTTTGAGTGCTTTGAATATTTGTCCATAATATCCAGATGTCTGGCACCTCACTGAAGAAGTAGCTTCAAATGTTCTACTGAAAATCCTTGACAGATCCATTGTTTATGTGCAGATCATTTTTTACAGTCATATCTAGAGTGCTTCAGATAGTTTACACACACACAGCAAATGCATGCATGGATACCACACAAAGCCTCTAAATAAAAGCTTTTTTAGCCTTCTGTATTGGACCATGCCGCAAATAACATATTTATATGTGTTTATGCCATAAATCCAAATTCTGAGTATCACAAGGAGAAGCAAATATATGACAGTTAAAGAAAGAAAGTGATAGTGAATGTATGTACCAGCTTGTTTTCTGTTACCTTAATTAATTATTAAATTCATATCCATAGACAGAAAATTCTTGGGGTGTAGACAATCTCATCTCTGCTTTGAAAACAATTATAACATATACTGTATATCTCTTTCTACTTACAAAGCTTATGAACATAAGTTCTATGAAGTACCATCTGGGAAACTCACTCTCTTACTAAGGAAAAGTACAAAATACAAATGCAAATTCTACTTTCTATCAATTGTAATTTAATAACAGGAAGGGTAAAAAAAAGAATTAAATCATATTACAATGTCTCTTAAATACCTTTATTTGCAGTAAATTTTTTACCATTGGATTTTATATTTGAAAGAGAATGAGCACACAAATTGCTCTACCGAAAAATGAACTTTAAGATGCATCAATTTAAAAATATTATTAAGAATCAAAATAACTTAAGCACAAATTCACAATATACACACTATTTTTAAAAAAGAGATAGAAAGGGGTAATGTTTCCTGAAACCAGTCACTTTCAAAACCATTCAATGAAAGTATTAATTTACTTTCAGAAAACAAATACTGATAGACTCCTCTGGAAAAACACTTCAAGTGCAAAAAGCCAGCTAATGAATGTATTGACTGTGCTGGCTCACCAAATGCACACATGCACTGACACCACCATGAAAGTTTTCCAAAATACTGTATGATTGACCACTGTGATTTATATTTTCTTGCTTTAAGAGGCACAAATATTAACTTATTAAAATCCAGAACAAAAGAACAAATTACATTAAATACCATTAAACACTGTCTTGTAAGCAATGACGAGAGCATTTTTCTTGGCTTTGAATCATCTGCAAAGGTCACTTGAATTCATAAATATGTGCTCCAAATTTAATTAATTAGAAACACAAGTCAGTGAAATTTAGAGCTTTTTTTTTTTTTTGACTTATTCTCCATCCAAGTCTTTTCTGCCCCCTCTTTCCCTGTTTGAGTTTCCACATACTTTACCTTCAGACAATTCTGCCTAGGAAAGGGTGTTTCACAAACACATTCCTCAGAAGTGCTTAACTGTCAGTGCCAGCCTCCTTACCCCTAAAAATCAGCAACAGACTGGTTTTTTCAATTTCAGTGCACAGAGAGGCCACAAGAAATAAAGTGCCGTAAATACCACACAAAATTTGGTATTGTAAAGCATTTAGAATATTTTAAAAATCAGCATTAGATGTGTTATCTGTTAGCTATTTTCTTAAAAAGAAATAAGAATGTAAAATAACAAACTAACTTGTGGACATCTGCTTTTGCTTTTCTTTCCTTAAAAACCATATTTTTCTTCTTCTTCCCTTCTTTCCAGCATTGAGAAGACTACAGACGTCTTCTTAGGAGTTTCCTTCTTACCCTTAAACATTTTCTCATAACATATATACCTGACAGAAAAATACTGGGATGAAATTGCTGTCAGCCTTGCTGAGAAATGTAAAGGATACCAAAATTTCTCTTTGAATTAATGTCTACAGAAACACGGATACTAAAAAATTGAGGAGCAGTGACTGGAAACTTTATGTAATAGAAATTGAGGGGATATCAGCAACATGTGAAACATTTGGAAAAAGAGCCAGCTGATGAGGGACTGAACACAACATGTACTTTAAAACCTCTTCCAAAATCTCCCCGCACAATCTTATCACCCAACGCACTGGGGTAGTTGTCTAGTGTGTGAGAAGATATTTAGCTTGGTGGTTTTGGTCTCTTCTCTTCCAAAGACTCATTGGACAGGTTGTTACCACCTGCTGGACCTGCAGTAATGGGCTGCACTTTTTGGTTTCCTTATAGTTCTCAGAAGGAAGAATTGCAATTGCTCTTTCAGCCTCTTGGCTGCAAAATGATTAAAGACAAATGCTCCAATTTTGCTAAACCACAAGGCTCTCACTACTTCGTTATAGATTGGATACTGTTGTTTGAGGATACTATGGACAAACTCAAAGAAACTCTGCCTATTCAGCTATGGCTGCATACAGTTAGAAATTAGTTTAATATAATAGATTGTGTAGCAATAAAAGCAAAGATTTGTTAAATAAAATGTCACAGTATTATTATGTTGTAAAAGCAAAAAAAGTTTAACAAATAAAAAGAAGATGAAAATGTTAGTGTGAAAATATTAATTAAATCAGAAAAAGATACTTAATATCAAGTGATTAAAAACACAATTCTCAAACACCACTTGCCAGGAAAGAATTATCTCACAAAAGAATGCTCAATTTTGTATCAATGACGTAGCTAAATACCAATTTTTCTACATAAATTTCCAGCCTGAGGTACTGTCCTGTCTTCCAGGCCACAGTCATGGAATAAGTCCAGACAAAGAAGTGTCTACTTGTAAAGTACTGAGCAACTGTCATTCTAGACCAGAATGGCAGGAAACTCACCTCATTTATTATGCAAATTGTCTCAAAAAAAGGATATATATTTCATGCACTAAAACTGTTGTGTCAACCTCAAAGGTTGTTTTGTTTTATTGGGTTTTTTTCTACTGGATTTTATTGAATTTGCACCAAGTGGTTAAAAAAACCTGCTGCCAGCATCCACAGTCATCTTCTTCTAAAGAGAAACTATAGCCCATCTCAGTTGAGTGTCTTTTACGTACATCAGACAGAATTTCAGCTCTGTAGTAACTTCTTTCACTACAGGAATTATAAGCTACATTTGATACACTGACCATGGAACCATATAAAATTGTTTGGAATTTCATGCTGATTTTATAGAAATTACAGTTGTTTTCAATTTCGTATGCCCATTTTCAGGTTTTTTTTTCCTCTTTCTGGCTTTAATCGGATTTCTTTCCTGGTTACTTTGTGGTACAGTCCAGACTTCTCTATAACCTGTTCTGAACTTTTACGTGGATGCTTTAGATGAAGTAACTGAAAAACATAGTTTAATTTTCACTTTTAAACCGAGGATATTCAAGACCTTGCTGAAGCTTGGCCTTCTGAACTTATCATCAGCATCTTATCAATTTAAGCATGTCTTTAAAGTCATTTTGGTTATTAGAGTATTAAAAGAGTATTTCAATGAAACAATCTACATATAAGAAATTTCTCTTTCCCATCCTAGCTTGGTGACTTTTTCCTTTTCATGAATAGCAATTGAAAGTATTAGAACTTTCTACTTCAAAACAAAGCACGTAAGAATGAATTTGCTAACATAAGACAAAGAATGATATACTATTAGACTGGGGAGAAGAGGTTCTCCTTAGTAGAATTTCTGACTGTAGATTTTAGTTCTTTATAATTTATACCTGAAGTATCTGGTGCTACATAAACTAACACTTAGAAACCAGCACAGACAAATCTCACATGTGTGCCTGTTCAGCATTTTTCTCTCTTTCTTTGTGTTTTTTTTTCTGAAAATATTTTTGCTTACTGTACGTCTCCTGCCTCACTGAAGGAACTACCTTAGGGATAAAATCCTGGCTCTACTGAGTTAGCTGAAATCTTACTATTCACTTTAATGAGGACAGCATTTTTGCCTTTATGTATAAAATGGCCTACAAACATAACAAAACATATTAGGTTTACTTTTATTAGCATTTTTCTATGGATATAGAGATTTACCTGCTTCCAGTGAATCAGCTAACAAGACTGAGCATGAACACTGAAGCTCAGCTACACTTAGGTTCACAGTAGAAGAGGTATGAAACTAACACATTTTCATTCAGTTCATCTCTTAAAGGCAGTCAAAAATGATATGCTAGAAAAGACACTCTTTAGCTTTGGTGAGTTTTGCTTAACTCAGTTTACCATCCTCGTAAAGCTTATCTCGTAAAGCCAATCTTTAGAGTATATTACTGTTTTGTTGTTGATTTTAATACCATCAATTACTCAGAATCAAAGCTCTTCCTACATTTATAGAAAAACTAGATTATTGGGTTACTTTTCAATACACCAAATGTTGTTCCTGGCTAGTCTTATTAAATACATTGCAATGATGCAGAATTTGAAAACGAAAGAGAAGAGAAAAAAGAAGAGTTTTTTTTTTAAAAAAAACCCAAGATAACTAAAAAAATCACATTCACAGACTTGGCTGAATGTAACAGTAACAACTGTGTAACAGACCATATACACCAAGAGCACAAAGATAACCATATCATCTGAGATCCAAATTTAATTTAGCCCTACATCCTGTCAGCAAGAGTTGCCAGTACCAGATGATTACAGAAAGTATAGAAGAAACAGGAAATATATTCAGTTGGCAAAAATTCTGGTTGAAGCTTTATCATCTCTCGACAACTACTGATGGATTAGGTTCCTATCTGCAGCAACACATCCTTGTGTCTATTTACCATTATGTAATTTCTCTTAGAGTGACTGAGTACCAGAAACACACACAAAATAAAGACAGACCAATATGACTATAATGTCATGTAGTGTAATATAATGTGGTATCCTGACTTAATAGAGATACTGGAAGGAAATGAAACAGAGGGAAAAATACAACTTACTTTCTCTATTTTATGGATTTAATATTTTATTCCTTGGTATATCCTTTAGGAATTTCCTGCTTTGGTGCTATAATTATGATATAATATAAAATCTCATTTTTATATTTTAAATATGTTATAAAATTATAATTGGAAGAGAAAGTGATTTTCATTGTCCACGTCTCTAACTTCAAAGTGTTGAAGTGTGTTGAGTGTTTATATATCAAGATGATTATTAAAAAAAATAGAAAAGTAGTTTAGATGTTTTCACAGTGAGATTTTATTATTTATAAGTATTAAAGATTTCATTAACTAGTTAATCAAAGAACTTGTGCTTTGAGAATTATGCAGCGCATAACAGGTGTGCAGAAAAAAAGCTGGTCACCTTACAAATCTTGTATGTTCAGAAGCACCTTGTAAAACAGTTAAAGTACTGAAATCTCTGTCTGCATTAAATTGAATATTACTCAAAAATAATTCTTCCTGGTGTGAGAGAGACCTCTGATACTGGATACTAAATTTAAGCATGTGATACACTGCAATGCTGACACTGATAAACAGATAAACTTTCAGTGTATGACTTCTCAACCTTCATAGTCTCTTTCCATAGTTTCTGTACATAAAGGAAGAAATTTTAACTTCATGCATGCACATGACATTTTGTAATTAACAAAACAAGTGAGGTCTATACAAAAGACTATATACACTGAAAGATCGTAAATTAAATTCTCAGTTAAAATCAACTATCACTGTTCTAACTACACAGTAAATTCTTACTTTTCCCAGTTTGCTAGAAATCATGTTTCCATTTCCTATATAATCTATGTAAAGAAAAAATATGCAATTAATTGTAGCAATACTACATTTCTGAAATTAACAGAATTACTGAGGCACAGCTTCTAGAAAAAGAAAAGGGAGCTTACAGTATGCTGTCTTATTGCTTAAGGAACATGTGTCATACACCTTAAAATGAAGGGAGAAGCTCGGTGATGAATCACTTGCACATCAAATAGAAAACTGCATGTGAACTGCTGCGTCAGAGACCTAAATCACATAGATGCTTTGCTGATAAGGGAAAAATTCATGCTTTGACCTCCTTCAGGGCTACATAAAGACACATCAGAACAGACAAGACATGATCTAGAACAGGGAACTGAAAAATGAGCACGTGCGGTTTAAGATAGGCCATTTAATTCTGAGATAGACATGTTCTGAACAAAGAATCGAGAATATACAAGCTCTATTTCCACTGAATTCTCTATGGTCTTTTTTCTTTCTCTTTAACATTGTTAGTATTACATTTTTAATGCGACATAATTATTGGAGGGTTCATGTGGTGTTCCCTCACTAAACTTTATGGAGGGATGCACAGACACAGTATCTTTAGAAAAGTGCCATTCAAAGACCTAAAACATTCTTTGGATTTTATATCACCTCTGAGTCAGGGTGTCAAATTTTATTTATGAGAGAACTAGCCCTAATTCTGGGGGTACATAATGCCTTAAAATTGTGAAAAGTACAAAATATAGCAACTAGTACTGAATATGCATAACAATTTGTGAATCTCAAATTATCTGTCTTTAATTAAAATGCATTGCTTTTTACACACAATGGGATTTTAACAAATAAGAGGAAAAGCCATGTAAAGATCTGAACACAATAAATCTATCACATGTAGTGCCTTTGTAAATTATAAGCAGACTATAACTTTGACAGATAACATTTTATTTTGCCATTCAGATTTGCTATACAGGAGGCTTATAAAATGTTTTTACACCCCCAATTTCTATCCTATACCAAATTCTATGAGGGTAAAGTTTCCACATGAAAGACATTTATGTCTTAACTGAGAATAAAGCAGAAAAACAAGTACCCAAAACCAAAATAAAATAATTCCTACAAGTTAGTATGAATGCCACCATCTACTCCAGAAAAAAAAAAAAAAAAAAAACAGGCTAGAAAATAATGTAAAAATTCTATTAATAATATTGCCTTGGACAAAAGCTTTTGGCATTTCCTTTTTAAAAGTAGTAGTATTTCTTACTACTGTAACTTCAGCCAACATCAGCTTACTCAAGGAAATCTCAATTCCTACTAGCATGATTTGTTTTAAAAAGTCATTTTGAATCTCACATTTTTTAAATTCTGTATAAATAGAAAACTCAAACATAGATTTTTTAAAAAAACCCTTTCCTTAAGTTAATGGCCAGCACAGGCAAAAGAACAAATGGATATAAGCTGTCACTGAAAAAATGCAGATTGCAAATTACTACAGAGACTCTAGCCATTAAAATAAATCAAACTCTGGAACAGCCTTCGGCAGAAACACTGGGGGCAAAGAAATAACAACTCTAATTTAGTATTGGCAAAGTTTATGAAAAGAGAATTATCTGATGCAATTCCCAGGCTAGCAGAGCACTGGACTTGATGACCCAGAGATCCCTTCCACTGCTATGTTCTTTGTTTGGCGAGATGCAGATGTTCATCTGTTTTTCAGCCTCACTGTGGTTTTTCTAAAGTGAAATTTAAATGAAAGTTAATATAATTTTTGTAAGTTAGAAACTACCCTTTGTAAGAATTGTTACTAGGCCTGCAGCAGTGGAACTTGTCAAAGAATTCTAAAAGCTTTACCAAAAGTTGGCTTAGCATTATAGAGAAATACAGAAATATGTGTGCAGAGATGAACACCCAGCAGGGCACACACCATGAGAAGAGGTAACTGGTAGGGAAAATAGGAAGAAAAAAGTAAGCATTGCAGACTAGGACTGATGTATCAGTAATATCAAGGAAGAAAGCAAAACAGAAGAGTAAAGAAAGCAAAGGACATCAGGATAGAAAAAAAGGGTAGGGGAGGAGAAATATAATAGATATTTAATGCCTTTCTAAACTAATTAATGAAAAATTATTATCATGTGTGGTGGATGTGAAGAGTCAATACAAACTTGAAAGAGAAAAAAAGGAAATATTTTGTTCAAGAGGAAGGTCATCTTTCAGGTGACATATAACACAAGCCTCTCTCCCCCCCCCCCACTTGTCTCCCCCATGCTTAGCTATTGGAATTTGCCTAGAGTTGGCTGGCCTTGAAAGACCCCCGTTTTGGAGAATGAGTCACAGTACAGAAGCTACTGCACACAGTCTGTAGAATGTCTATGGCAGAAAACGGCTCAGACTCAGAAGTATAACTCTAACCTATTACTTAAAACAACAATAATAATAATATTTAAGCTTGAACCTGGTGTTCTGAACTTGCACCGTCTTCCTGCCTTTGCTCAGTTGTGGTTTTTTTAGTTAACATAAGAATATTTTTTATGTTGCAGGTAACTTAGATGTATCATAGTGACTACAGAAAGCTATTGCAAATACACATCAGCGAGATGAAAATGAAGTAATTTATAGAAGACAACTCTAAATGTTTTCTGGTTTTGAATAAATAAGTTCTCAGAGCAGCTTTTAATGATTTTCAAATACACATATCTTTACAGCTCTGATCAGTCATAAAAGCATACAAAGGTCAAGCAAATACTTCATCTTCTTTAAGACACTATGGTCTGTTTTCTATCACTTGCAAGTTCTAAGGTTTACACTCTTTCAAGGAGATGATACTGCTACACAAGTCTTCAAAATAAAGGCTTTGCACAAATTCTGTGAACCTTGATGGCTGTGTATATAATTCTTCCAAATGAAACTCTGAGCCTGATAAATTCTAAGATAGGCTGATTCTTTGAAAATAGAAGAATTACTTATACTAACCGCAACCTCGGTATGTGCTTCAAAATTATCACCATACAATTTTTTAAGTGGTTTTGTGCAGACATGATCACATACAGACAATTTTTGAAGTCTAGCCCTTTCCTCATGTGAATACATATTTTTTCTGTTTTCCAAGAATGATTGTTGCAGGTTTTCAATAAACACAGAAGTATTATAGAATATTAGTTCAACTAAACCTTCTAAGTCGACTGGAGAACAAACAACCATTTTACAGCCCTTACTCTGTGCATTTGCAGGTATTCTAGAAATCCGAACAGTGGCAGTTGGAATAGTGGCAATCAAAGGAGTGGAAAGTGAATACTTTCTGGCAATGAACAAATCAGGAAGACTCTATGGAAAGGTATGGATGCAAACTTTTCTTGTGTGTACAATCATTACATACAATCTTAAAAATAAAGGTTATTTTTAGATGTAGCGTCTGTATCATTTGTATAAAATAGATTCCTAAAAAATTCAGATGTATCCTGTACTTATCCCTTACATCACATATTAGATTTTTATGTCCATTTAATAAATTCAGTGATTAGAGCTTATATAAGTTTTAAAAAGTGGAATAATAATAAGGGGGAATAGACAAAACAAAAAATTCAATACTCAGATTTCAGAAGTCAAATTTATTAAAAATGTTAATAACATGTAGGGTTTATAATGCATATTCTTCTCTCACCTTCCCTAATCTAAGTATTTAAAAAAAGACTCGTACTTATTTTACTCTATTTTATTATTTACTCTCAACAGAAAGTATGCAATGAGGACTGCAACTTCATAGAACTTATTGAAGAAAACCATTATAATACATACGCTTCTGCAAAATGGACACACAAAGGAAAGGAGATGTTTGTTACATTAAACCACAAAGGGGTTCCCATGAAAGGTAAAAAAACAAAGAAAGAACATAGAGCATCCCACTTTCTTCCCCTGGCAATATCCTAATCACAAATGATCTATAAAGAACTAGTTCCAGCAGGAAGATTATTTTTAAGACGACTTTTTGACAAGGTATCAAGAGAGGCTGGAATACTACTGAGAAACTGAACAAGCTGGACTTGCGCATTTATGTTTATTTTTAAGAGACTACATGAAAAAGATTTGAAAATATACACAAAACCAGATTTACTAACTAAAAGTTGTAAAAAATTCTAAAGAGTTGTACAATCATTATCTTAGTCATTGTAACTGGGTAGTTTCTTAAATTAATTTACCCTGAAGAATAAGTCATTACTTGATTATCTGATAATATTTTATTTAAAAAAACCTATCTGCTTTTTAAATATGGCTGCTATAATAATAATAAGCAGATGATAATGTTGTGTAAAATATGTCAGACTTTAAGGCTGCTGGAATGAGTTGTCAGATTATCAAGTCAATAGTAAATGTGGAGGCTGAGCAGTATTTTAAATACTTCCCCCAAGAAACTGGTATCCTATACATAAACTATATGATCAGAAAAAAAAATATAATCTTGTAAATGTTTATTGTTGTATTCAGATAAAAGAGTTAGTTTGGAAAAATTAAGTTTACTCTACTACAAAATGTTCCTATCTATTAATGAAACAAATACCTAATGCTGCTCTAAAAGATGTTTCAAATAGTGTATGTAAAATAAGAATAGGAATAATGTACTTCATCTCACTTTTCACAAATTAACATTTTATATAACGATGAAGCAAAAGTTCAGACATATTAAGGTTTTTTATGTAACATATCCTATCTTTTGTATAATTCCTGTTAGGGCATACAGCTTTCAATATTGTTTTTCCATCCTTATACATGCTTTTTCTGTTGTTACAGCATTAAACTTTATTTTAAGTTGTATTTGAACTTTATTGTTCTAAGTTATTTAAATGTTATTTATAAAAAAAAAAAAACTTATTAAGCTGCATCTGTTTCATATGCTTTTAATTCTAAAGGAATAACAACATGGTCTGGCTGAGATGCATGAATTTTTTTCTGTGACCAGACACAAAGACTAGTACACAACCCTCTTGCCAACATACATTGGATGGCAGACAAAAATGACAGCCTGCAGCAAATCGCACAATGGACATCGCAAAAGAAACAATGCAAAAATGTAAAAAATCTTTGCCACATACTCTTGCTTATTGAATTACTAACATGCTCAGAGTTACACCAGGTGAAAGAAGGTTACAGTTCCAGCAGGTGCTGGAACTAGTCCTCAGATGGTAGAACCTATACTCACAGATTCAGAAATATGTAAGAGCCTACATGACTAGTTTGAACCTTCAGCTAAAAATCAATGTGACCTGATGAAGAAAAGACATCTTCATTCTCTAGCTATTAAAGTGTTCAACTAAGCCCTACATGACTAATGTATTATATCATTTAATTCTGTTCAGTTTGCCTACAGGTTTTCTCAGTATTGTGATAACAGCTTAGATGAAGATCAACAAAAAGTTAGCTAAAACGGCTGCTAGATGACTGGGATGGAGTCAAGTTAGCTAGTAATGGTCTTAAATGCTCTACTTTTCATTACAAGTATCCAGACTCAACCATTTTTTCCTACGTGAGACACTTTATAACAGCACTCACTGAAAACAGCAACAAATCTCTTCAACAAATACTTTTCAAAAAAATTTGTTTGGCAAATACTATAATTTCTAAATCATTTATGATTTTTGACTTGTTAATATCAAACATCACGTGTAGATATAAATGGGTCTATGCAGAAAAATTTGTCAATACAGCTGTATCAGTAAACCTCCACTGTGCTTTTGTTAGTTTATCTATTATTTGTTCACTGAACACAACAGACTATACTACCAAAGAAACTTTTTTTGCTGATAACTACCTGCACTACTTTCTGTGAATATATAAACACTGAAACAAAGTTCACACTCATGATCAACATTTACATACTAGCAAAAGTTTCTAGATCTAAACTAGGTTAGTTGAAGCTTTGAAATAAAAATTAAAAGAACAAAATCTCATTATGCTTAGAAGCTTTACTGTAGTTTGAATTCAGATATGAATATGCACATTAATATATGAATATATATGCAAAAAAAGCTTAAAATTAAATCCAGATACAGACAAGCTCTTGTAAAGATCTTTTGATTATGTAATTCAAGAATATAGGAATACAAAGAATTCCTGAACCGCAGCGGTAATCAGCCCTTACTACTATATGTTCTATCTAATGCACCACTATATTACCATCATTATCAGGTAAGCCAAAGCTGCTTTACATTTTACAGCTGCCCTATCGGAAATGCATCGCGTGGGTGACGGGTTCACAAAAAGACACCTGACTGCAACCGATACAATCCTTCCTCTGACTGAAGCACAGTCATGTGGCCTTACATGTTGCAATACTCTCCTTACGTTGACCTAGCACAGGACAGGCTGTATTTGAGAAAAATCAGAATTTTGCCTTTCTTTTATGCTTTCTCTTTCATTTCTTCTGGCATTTCAATAGTCAGACTTGGAAGTTAGAACATATCCTGGGTTGTTCTATTGCAGTACATAATGGAAAAAAGGTGAACAGAAAAGCAAGATCAGATCAATCCAGTTGAGCAATTTTCAATGCATCTTTAACTTAGAAAGTTTCTCCGGAAATAAAATATATTGCTTTTCAGCTGTCTCCAAAAAAAATCATTTTAGTGCTAGAAACCAGAAAATAACAATGAGAAAATTTATAGTGATGATCTACAGTAGCAAACTATTAAAAGATAAGGATAAAAAAAGAGAATCTATTAGATTTTAAGAGGTATTATTCAAATAGATGTCAGAAATCCTCACAAAAGCCTTTTACATCAATTATATCACAATCCAATCTTAACATCAATCATGCAATACATCATGTGGGAGGAAAACGTGTTTGTATAAAAAGAAACACATATACCCGTTTGGACATGGCTCATTACTAACCTTCATAATACTAAGGGTTCAAGAAAACCCAAAGTGGGCTATAAAAGCTACTCTCAATTTTAATTCCCTTGTTTTTCCTTCAGATGCGTTGGCTTTCATCTAGCTTTCTTCTTTGTTCACCACAGATACTACAAAGTGTAAATAGACTGTGGTTTAGAACTGAAATATAAGTTCCTGTGGCTTAAAAAGCCATTCTATTTAGCCACCTTCAATAACCATTCACATTTCCCAGAAACTGCTCCATTACACAGGCTCTAAAATTTAATTAACAAAGTTCTACAGACTTATCTTTTGTACTAGTGTTGATAAATACTCTGTGACACAGAAATGAGCTAGTCTCATCTGGGGAATCTCATAGAAGACTGCAGAATCTCCATTCTCAGAGGTTTTTAAGACCTGGCTGGAAAACACCAGAAGCAAATCAGTCTAAAATCAGTGTGGGCCCTACTTTGAGCGGGAGATACAACAAGAGGCCTGCAGCACCCTTCCAGCCCAAACGAGACTATGATTCCATATGAAAGCTATTTTTTCTTCAAACAACCACTTAGAATGCAGTTCAACCTCTTTGAACAACTACACAAAACACATTTTCCATTTTAGGGGGATAATTACATGTTTCCCTCATAGTTTATCTATAATAACTTGTATGTCATTAAAAGTGTGCAAAATGGTGTAATTATATTCCATAAAACAATAAAAAATGACAATTGGGCAATTTCCATGACCTTTAAAAGACATGGTATGGTACAATACGGTCTCACTTTTAGTTCTGTTGCAAGTACTTTAAAACACCACTGTGCATAGCATCTTTAATAATCAGATTATTAAATGATTAATCGAGTAATTATTAAAATACACTTGTCTGTTTTAAATTATTTTTTGAAAAGATGTATATACTTTTTGAATGAGCTGAAGCAAAATGTAAGTTAACGTTAAATCAATAAAATAATAAGAGAACAGCAGTATTTCACTGCACTCAACGACCAGTGTCAGAGTAATCTAAATACTTCATAAAACTATGCAATCTAACTCCTCAATACTAACTTTTTAAAAAACATAATAATTTCATAACATTTAACATATGTAGAAAATGAAAGTGACAGGTTAGATGATTTTCCCCAAATCAGGGAAACGGTCATCATCAGAGTTGAGATCCATATTTAGAACTGATATTATACTTTATTTTAACTAATATTTATTAACAACAAAAAAAGAAATTCAACTGTTTACATCACTGGATGAGTTTTAAAAGGTAACAGTTATTTAAATCATGTTTACTTAAAACAGGGGAGAAAGTGAATTTATTAGCAGAAAAAAAGCTAACTTTTCTGTGCTGTTAATAGAATAATTTTGAAGATTAGGTCTGTCTTTGAAGCAGAAACTCAGATGGGAAAATGTTCAAGGAGTTGCATGAGGTTTTCAACATGACATTTATATTAATTTCAATAATTTCTAAATTTCTAAACAAGCTTTTTAACACCATACATTTAAACTCATAGTCTTACATAAAACACAACTGCAGAATTTCATTATAAATATTTGCAAAAAAGAAAAAATTCATGTACTATTAAAACTACCAAGTGTTAAAACTTGAGCTCTGTAAATAACTTCACAATACCTGGCTGAGAAAAGCTTGCTTGTAAATCTCAAGCATTCCAGACACGGAAATTCTATAACTGCTTACATTCCAGACCTAAAAAGGGAGATTTCCTTCAATTCTGTTTGGAAAGCTCACCGAGATTGGTTGTTTCATTAAGAAAACTCTTTTATTTAGAGGCCTGGCACTTGAAAAGATTAACTCTTAACACAGGGGAAAAAGAAGTCAATTCAGAGGAAATTACTTCCTCATGAGAATGAACTATTTTCCTTCAGTGCTAACCAGAAAAGCAGAGGAATTAGAATGAAGATGCATAAACTGGTCACATAAAGGTTACAGTGTTTTCAGACTGAAGTTCAATATCAAATAAGAATCCTTACTTTTAAGATCATTTCTAAAATAGTGTCATAGCAAAGTCGGTTAAAGATCTGAGCACTGAGCATTCTCCAATGAAGTATAGATCTTAAACAATACCAGGTACCTAAAAGGTGGATATTGGTACCTAGAGAGAACTTGAAGGTGTCAGGTTAAGTAGGCTGCCAAAGTTGAATGGATTTCAATAGGAAGTAGATATCTGGTGTGCTCACCTCCATAAGGAAAGTGGGTATCTGCCTCACCTAGTATCCAGATAGCTTTGTGAAACTCATTACAAGTTCACTTTACATATATCAACAGTGTCCCCATCTTTGAGGAGTTACGCTGGTTAATTTTAAGGGCTAAGTCCTCTGAAGACTAAGCTCTTTCTGGAGCTAACGGAGTCTGTGAAATTAGGAAGCATTTGTGTCACTTGCATGTTCAGAATTCTGTAAGACTAAAACACCAAAAAAAATTGGGTTTTGGCTTTGCAAGATAAAATCTGAAACCAGCTCATTCTACAGACCAGTCTTCATTGGTTTGTACCTCTGTTTTCTGACCGTGTGCCAACAATGGACTGACATACCTATGGTGTGGTGTTAACTGAACTTATGCAAATCCTTATGTAATGTCTTATTACTATATTTTGGTTTTTATACAGCAGCAAAGGTGCTACTTCTAGCCTATATCCCTCTTCCTGAAGGGAAGAGCCCAAACGAGATGTTTCATTGTCCAACTTTTATTTAAAAGAATCTCTGTCTCACTTCATTCACAGGATGGTTGAGGTTGGAAGGGACCTCTGGAGGTCATCTGGTCCACACCCCTGCTCAAGCAGGGCCACCTGGAGCCAGTTGCCCAAGACCATGTCCAGATGTTCTTTTAATATCTCCAAGGAAGGAGATTCCGCAACCTTTCTGTGCAACCTGTGCCAGGGCTTGGTTGCCCTCACAGTAAAATGTATTTCCTGATGTTCAGAGGGAACTTCCTGTCTTCCAGCTGGTGCCCATTGCCTCTTGTCCTGTTACTGGGCACCCACTGGAAAAAGCCTGGCTCGGTCCTCTTTGCACCCTCCCTTCAGGTATTTATATACATTGATAAGATCCCCCCCTGCGCCTTCTCTTCTCCAGGCTAAACAGTCCTGACTCTCTCAGCTCTTCCTCACGGGAGAGATGCACCAGTCCTTTCATCATCTTCGTGGCTCTTCATTGAACTCTCTCCAGTATGTCCATGTCTCTCTTGTACTAAGGAGCCCAGAACTGAACACAGTACTCCAGGTGTGGTGTCACCAGTGCTGACTAGAGGGGAAGAATCACCCCTCTCTACTCTTCCAACTAATTCAGTAATATCTTTATTACCACTAGAAATGTTTTCATACTAATAATATTATGTGGTATAATTTTAATCAGAATTCAGGACTGACTCCCTTTACAATTACAACTGGCTCTCTAAGCATAAACACAATTTACTATTACCTTGGACAGCACCAGTTTTGATGGACGAGAATCAAGTCATTGGCTAGTGACTACTGAGTTTTCATGGTTCATCTACTGGCCTTTGAAACCTGGTTCTGCTACAGATTTCTCACATAACTTTAAGCAAGCCACTTTCAATGTCCTATTTGATAAGTAAGAAAAGGAAGTTTGAGTCTGGTACATGCTGCTAAAACATTAAACATATACCCACACTAGCTTGAAATTGCCAGATATCACAACAGGGCACAGGTCAGCAGAGGACATGGAGCTGTTTCTATCCACACTCATAGCAACTTCTGTTGCTACACAGGACCCCACACTGTCACAGTTAGATTGTTACCTCTGTTCAAGCTAGCTAGCAAGGTTAGCTTGTTTATGTCTATATGAGTTGCTGTGATACTATGGCACAGTACAGGAATACCAGATGAGACCTTTAGAGGAAAGGGAACATTTGGAAGCCACGGACACTCAATTCCAGTGTAAGACACAACACATTAATATGACAGCTAACTTGCCTATACACCCCATTACTATCGATTTCACCAAAAATTAGGCACCAAGGTGAATCTGACTTCTCAGTGATCATAAAAGAGAGCAAGTGATTATTGAACAAAACTGTGAGCATCCTGCAAGCCTAAAGCAATCAGGCAGATCACAAAATAGGATATTATCAGGAAGAGCTAAAATAGTAAGGCTTCTCCCTTTTATTTTATGGTCATAGGAAAAAACAAGTCATTGTATCTTGGAAAGAAACATCAAGATAACAATAGCTTTAGTGACTTCAGAAATTGCTGTCACTAGAACAGACTACCTTCGGTACAAAGTGTTATTATAATCAACAGCTGAGGTGATTTACTGAACTTGCTTCACAAATAATCACTTTCTACTCGGTTTCATGTTCTTGTTTTCATATACTAGTAAAGTACTACAATGACCAAGATCCAAAAGGAAATATCATTATATCAGAACAAAGCCATTGGAATTTATAAAAAACATGCAAATGTTTCCACTGGTTTTAGGTTTTGTAAAGTATATTATTTTTCAAACCCAAATGTTCCTGTGTTCAAAAACATAGATACATTTCTGCTTCTAAAAACGGTACTGCAAACAGAGCAACACACAAAAAATGGATTCTGTAAACAAGAGTTTCCTTTCAAGACTGTAACTTGATGAGAGTAACACTGACTTTCAACTTTAAAGAAACCACATTTCATTTTTTTAATTGTACTTGGAAAGAAATACTAAAGTAAAAAAAGAAAATTATTCAGGAAAGCTTACAGGCAATACATAAGGACAGTAAGATAGTTCACTTCATTAAGCCACAGATGTGCAAAGCCAATCCATACAAAGATTCTACAAAGCTGTATTCATTTGTAGAGACCAAATCCTTCAGCTAGGTCTCAACAGCAACTCCCCTCTTTGCTTAGATAGCCTGTTCCACTGGGAAAAACCCACGCAGTTCTCTTACATCTACGTTACAAGAGAAAGCTTTGTAGGAATCATGGCACATGCCAGAACACTTCCCTTCCTCTGACATGTCTGCAGTACTTCACTAATTCAGGATTTCCTGAGTACAGCACGTTCCAAACTTTCTCTCCTTAACATTAAAAGATACAGGAGACAACCCTCTATCTTTTCCTAGGCATTTAACATAGCTGTAGAGAAAATGTGTCAGAGTGGTATCACTGAAAATGGTAGGGGCTGGGGAGTGGGAAGACTTGTCAACAGAGCAGGGTGAGTAGCCTTGAAAATTTGCAGAGAGATATCTTTCCCATTCAGGTAGATTCCATCACTAAAGAATTTGTAAAATAATTCTTCTGCTTATCTTTAAGACTGACAGTGAATATCCCTATTTTATACACTAGGAAAATGGAAAAATCAAAGAATCACAGACTTCACTGCCTTACATGACACCTATGATGCAAATTTATGAGTTTTCTCCCAGATACTTTCCTCTGAATTATTCTGCAACAAAATTAATGCTTGCCTACCTTGGTGACTAAGGAATGATCTAAATCCAGAAAAAGCATATGAGCCCATGGAAAAAAGGATGGGGAAAAAAAGGTAAGGATGGGAAAAGTTTTTTTGTTATGGTGGGGGCAGAAGGAAGATAAAAAGGAGTAAGAGAAGACTGGTGGCATAAAGTGATGGCTGTAGTTAGAAGGAAAACAGTAACTTCAGGCAGAAGGAAAAGAGAAGAAGCTGGCTAGCTTGAAGAAACAAAATGCTGGATAACATTCATAAAGGGAGCAAGCTAGAAGCAAATCAGCACAAAAAGCTTGGAAAAAAAGGTGTTAAAATAGTGGCAATGAGAAAGAACACCAGGCTAGCATGAAAGAATAAAAGTCAAGATCTGATCCATCATGACAGTGAAGACAAAGGGCTATAAGTTAGAGGCCAGAATGCAAGACATACTGAAAATGCGAGCCAGGTGCCAGAGAGGAGTAGAAAAAAGAGTAGCTGTCATGTCAGTTCCTCTAATACCAGTATCAAAACCATCAGATTTTACTAGATAGAGTATCATCAGCTTCTTTAATTACCTTGTAATATTGTTTACAGCTTAATCAAATGGAAATATAAATATATCGGAGGATATATGTTTAGAGTCGATCAAAATCCACAATTCATTTTTAATTGCTACATTTTGATTTTGTGCAAAACAAACTGAAAATATTACTAATTATTTATGTGGACAACTAGATTTCACAATGTACTGTAAATTTCATTCCAAAATGCATAAAATAATGTGCATTATGTGTTTAGAAATATTTACAAGACTTACTGGCTGCTGTAGAACTAGCAGATGCACTAGCTTGTATGTTTGCACTAGCATCTTTACTAGTATGATTTACTGTGGCAGCCTTAAAGATTTTGAGATTCCATTTCTTCCATACACATTTCCTTGGTTTTAGACCTGAAAATGAAAAATTTACTTTATAAAAATGTTTACGTTAATTTTGAAAATCACCCAATGAATATTCCCAAATGAAATTAAAATTGCTTTATTTCCTGTCCCCAACGGGCAGATTTTTATTCCCATGGTCAACTTCAGGCTTGGTATTCAAGCCTGTTAATGAAAATAGTTATATTCATATACTTAAAGTCAACCAGGGCACTTTTTGTTATCTCCCTTCTGCTTGGTTTTGCAGATAGGTGACTATCCTTACTTTGTGGTTGTTCCAATTCTGGTAATTTAATACATTTGCATATGTTCTGTTGAGGTTGTGAATTATTCTGGCAGCAATACATAATTTACTTTATTCAGTGGTTTTCAATAGTCATCCCAGTAGAATTTTGCACAGCTCCCACACTGTAAGTTTCATGCAGATGCAGAATCTATGCCATAGCAGTGGTCTCCTAGTTTCCTGGAATATTTTTCTGGTCTGACTAAATTTCAGTTAATTCTATCCATTATCTATTTATAGTGGTTACACATTACAGAGTATACTGTGGGTTTACCCAGCTCTTCCAAGTTAAAGGCCCATTTGGAGTTTGGTGCATATATAACTTTGAAGTATGCAAACCTTCTCTAAATTAAATTTTTCAGGGTGATCTTTTTCTACATACAATTTTCTCCGTCTGTAACTAAAAAGAAAATTCTGCCCAACAAACAGTGACTGACACAGAAAAAGGTTTTTCAGAAAATATTTCTGTATTTTATATCTACTTCAAAAACATATTTCTATTGCTTTTGTCAATCGGCTTCAACATACAAGATAATGAAATCCACATTGTCATGAACTCTAAATAAATGAGCACTAAATCTGCTCTAAATCTAAGTTTTGGAATGGATATTAAATGACTTATACAATCTAAAAATCATAAACTGTTACTGTTAAAACATGCAGA
Source organism: Strix aluco (assembly GCF_031877795.1). Taxonomy (NCBI): domain Eukaryota; kingdom Metazoa; phylum Chordata; class Aves; order Strigiformes; family Strigidae; genus Strix; species Strix aluco. The sequence continues at coordinate 22,828,419 of NC_133942.1, read as the reverse complement.
TATTTAATGGTAATATAATACTGCTTCCAATAGAAACTTCTAGGACAGGTAGGCTCTGAACCCTGTAAGAATATTTATACAAAGTGACCATTTTTTATAGAGAGATACCTTCAAGGCCACCTACAGATAGTCACCGGGGAAGATCTCCTAGTCTTCTGTTTTAACCAAAAAAAAAAAAACCCTCATCATGTTCAGCAGCTTTTCCAGGAATTAGTACAGTTTTGCTAAGGAACTGAATTTTAAAGCTTCCTTCCTGACTGCATTTATGTGCTTACCATAGATTCTTCTAGAATACTTCTACACAGTAGCACAAAGAAAGCAGTAAAATGAAATCTGCATTCATCAGTTCAATTATAAGTTATGTCTCTGGATATGATTATATCCTTAGTACTAATTCTGCAATAGTTCAGTACTTTTACAGCTAAAAGAGCTACTACAGAACAGAGTCACTGCAATAGGGCAATGATTGGACTGGATTAGCACCTACATATAACCTTAAAAATACGGTACTTTCTTTTCAGTATCATCCTGAAACCAACACTAAAGAGATTATCAGTTCCCATCCACTCAAAGCCTGAGGCATATAAGTTTTTAAATAGAGCGACATCAGAGCTTAATTTAATAGGGAAAAATATTTAATTAAATTCAGCTGAAAAATGCCAATCTAGCTTCATCCTCAGTCACCTTACACAGAACAATTCCAAAACTGGATCTAATATGTATCATGATAGAAAGATAGAAACACAAGCAAGTTGTCAGAAATGTCTCATATTTGCTGTAAGACTTTATCATTACTGAACACTGGGAGGTCCAGTCCAGCTAATCTTGCTACACAAATAATTAGAATGCAGTACCCTTCCACTGTGTCAGCTGTGGGATACTAAACAGGTCTCTCAGGACAGATTTACACAGCATAGTTTAACAACTAAAGCAGGTTACATACTTTGCTTGACATGCTTTTCTCACTGCAGCCAAGGCTGCCCTTGAGCTTCACACTCCCCATCAGCCCCTCCCTGTTGGTGAGAACAAGGTCCAGCACAGCACCTCTCCTTGTCGGCTCTTCTATCACTTGAAGGAAGAAGTTATCAACTACGCATTCCAGGAACCTCCTGGATCGCTTATGCCCTGCTGTGCTGTCCCTCCAGCGGACACCAGGGTGGTTGAAGTCCCCCAAGAGGACCAGGGCTTGTGAACATGAGGCTGCTCCTAACTGTCTACAGAGCACCTCATCTGCTCAGTCTTCCTGTTTGTGTGGCCTGTCGCAGACCCCCACTCTAACGTCTCCTGTCCCTGCCTTCCCTTTAATCCTGACCCATAAGCTCTCAGCCGGTTCCTCACCCACCCCCAGGCAGAGCTCCTGACATAGAGGGTGACCTCCCCATTCTCATCTCCCCTGCCTGTCCTTCCTAAGGAGCCTGTACCCTTCCATTCCAACACTCCCATCATAGGAGCCATCCCACCATGTCTCTGATGCCAATAAGATCATAGCCCAGCAGGTGTGTGCTGCCCCTCTTGTTTATTCCCCAGGCTACGTGTGTTTGCATAGAGGTGCTTATTATACCTTTTATTATTTATGTGAAACATTAGGCAACTGTATCAACAATAGGGGAATTCACTCCGCAAAAATTTGCTTAATCAATGTATAAATCAAAGTTCCCAGTTAAACTTGAATTGGAGGATACCAATTTCAACAAATTACATACTTTGAACAAGTCACTTGGGTTAAAATTAGGATGCAGAATAAAGTATTATTTGTTAATATTTAACTAATCATCATACTTAATGAAAACCAAGATTTTTAAAAAAAAATCACATCTTTTAATGTTCTCATTAAATTTTACTATTCACACATTATATGAGCCAAAAAAAATTTACTTTTGATTGCCCATGATAATTTCTAGCTTTTCCTCACCATTTGTGATTGGTCTCTCTCTGGCACTTACACGCATGTGCTTCCAGCTCTCTTTTGGAGCCAAATGCTGCCAATCTGGATACATGTAAATTAGTTTATGTGACATGTTAATACTTTTATAAGCTGAAATACAGCATCTACCCACACATATATTACTGAAAACGCTAATTGTACTGTTACCTCAAAAAAAGCATCTTTAGCATCCCTGGGAACAAGAAGAAAATGTGCCACAGAATCTGCAATTCTGTCAAACAAGTGGTCTTGATCTGCTTGGTTAGGCTTCAAGGGGAAAAAAAATCAGGAAACAGGTATCAGCATAAATTCAAATATAGCTGTGTGCTAATATACTGATGCATGACATTTTTAAAGCTCATGTTTATCTACCCTATGATGTGAGGCACTGACAACACAAAGGAATACCACTGAAACACATATTCTTAAATTAGTTCCACCTCTTACTCCAATATGGTAGTTCTCCTAAATGTATTAACAGATTTTTTTTTCCAGTATATTGCAGTAGTTTCTGATTCAGAATAGCACTTAAGAACATGGATTATTTGAAGCATATGTTAAGTCTATCAGCCAACAATTAAGATGGAATCTAAGTGCTGTACTGAATCAAAGCCAGTGTACATAATCACAATCTCCTGCCACGTGTATATTTTCCTTTTCTTCTTAATAAAGAACACAGTGATCACCTGAGGTAACAGAATCCATATACTTTTGATTTATGTTCTTAACCTAAATATTCCAAACTCATACCTTTTAGAAATCCTAGAACCATTACACAAAGTAAGCAAAGGAAAATTGCCAATTTGATCTAAAGGGGTTTTTTAAGCTTCATGGTATAAACCTGCTAAATTAGTTCTTCATATGTTCAACTACTGCTGCTTTAAAAGTTAGTCTTGGGCCTACACTTGAGTGTAGTTGAGCTTAATCCGTAAAACACCTGCATTTTTGTGCTTGCAGAATATGCAGCTTGTTTGCTTGATAATAACAGATCTAAGAATGCTTGAAATTAATTTATACATTAAACATCTGGAGAAACCACCACCAAAAAGAATCCTGAAACACTGCAATAGAAGATTTTGAGAGAAACAAACTTCTCCAAACTTTGAGAACATTTTTGTGTCAAAACAGCAATAAAATATTTATTACACTGAATGCAGAGATTTAAAAAATGCTAAAACCACAACACAAACCGAAACTAGCCAAAGGTAAAAAGTACAAGGTTTTTCATTTGGAACACAATCCACAAGTAAATAGGAACTTCTTTCAGTTTGCAGAAATACTGAAGAGAAAAAAACTTGAAGGGGAAACGCTTAGCTTTTACTGAGAAGAACAAAAGCAGCTTCTTTGGGTATTTCAACATCAGGTTATCAAAAAGTAGGGACAGATCTGCATTTGCTGGCTACCTGCAACTCTCTCAACTTTTTACTGTTTTTTTTGTTATTCTTTTTCATAAATCTAAAAGTCTAAATATCTGAAGTTTAAAATACAAAAATGAAGGTATACAAAATTTGTAAGACAGCAAGTCACACTTGTTGCATTAAATTTATTAAATAATTAAAAAACATGTAAGGACAGAAATATTGTAAATAACCACAACAAAGCAGATGAAGACACTGCGCTAATTTATTTCCTTTCATATTAGGAGGCAAGCATTGATTCTAAACTGTGCAAGAACTGTCTGCAGAAGTGCTAGTAGGATTTCCATATTCCTTGCTTACCTGGGTACATTTGCATATATTTAAGCACAAATAAACAGAATTTAAAAATCAGGCCTCCAAAGGTTTTTTTTAAAAACACAGATGTAGCATTTCAGAAACACTGCCAGAACCTGGTGTAGCTATTACAAAAGCCTCTAATAGGAATAGCTGTAGATTATAAACTCACATGAATTTTCATCCAGTGGAAGTAGTAAGATCTACAGCCATTCTTCAAGGGCCAAGACATTAGGTTTTATGCAAAAAAATTATGACATGTTTTGTAGGACTAGCGATTACTTCTGTATATTGATATTTCACTGTCAACTTCACCCAGCACGTTTCTGTTTGTATTTAAACACTTCTCAAAAATGTTACATTCGTGCACATGTGTTTTCCAGCAAATACTATCAACAGGTCACTATTTAGCCATAGTTTATCAAGGCTGCTCAAGAATTTGAATTTTAAATCTATCCTTCACTCTGCACAACTTGTTTTTATCAGCTTGACAGTATTTGGACTTGGACAAATGACAGGAATTAACAGTTTCCTTCCTTTATAAATCTGAAGCACTCAAAATTCATTCAGAAAAATGCAGTACGTGACATAACATTTACAATATTCTTCAGTCTTACCAGTTAGTAACTGTTTTAACATAGATTGTGAAATTCAGTCTGTGTAATACTATTTAATGATAGGTTCATTTGAAAAAAAGTCATTAAAATAGATTTTATTTTGATAATAACAATGTAATATGCAAAATGGATCAAAAGTCAGGATTTCAAAGTATCTGATACCAGTAACAAATTAGTGATTACTTTATGTTGGTGACAACTATGACCACATTACTGTTAGGAATCTGTTCCTCTTGTTTATATATATTTCTGTACCAATGCAATCCTACTGATCCTACAGCACAAAGTAAGTAATTTTGGATAGATACTTAGCAAATTTTAAAAATGTTTCTATAGTGAGAATTCAAATTTGTTCATAAAATAAATCACTGTTTTCCTTATGGTCTAATTTATACTCTAAGTATGTATACTTATCTATCTGTATCTTATTACATTAAACATTTACATTTTTACAGGTAAGTATTAATGAAAGCTTACACATTTCCACTTCAATCGGAAGTTATAAAAAGACTCTAATGTACTGTATCTTGCCCTTTCACAGTGTCATGAATCCTGACTCTGACCCAAACTGACTTTCCCAAGGAGAAAGCTACCCTGACCTACCTGTCAACTTAGGAGCCACAGGAATGGGGATCACTGCCCGAAGCAGATTACAAAGACAGGAGAGACATAGCTCTACATCAGTTTTTCCAACTGCTACTTAAAATACTGAATTCACATGGAAAGACTATGACTTCTGGTTTGTCTGCTAGTGAAGTAATGAAAGTATTTAAAGCCATAGCTAATTCCCACTGAGGTGAGTAAAAAGATCAAAACAGAAAGCTTAGGGTTGCCATCATACTCTAAACTGTCATTTACAATTTTTGTGGCTAATTAAGTCAAGGGCAGGTGCAAAAGCGTTATCTTTACATATAAGTAGTACCCCACATTAGTCATGTAAAAGATGGGTGCATGCACACTGAGGGAATTAGCACATCATCAAATAAAAATCTTGCCTTGACTGACAAAAAAGAGCTGTTAACTGGCATTAATTACTAGCGCACCTAGAAGTAGCTGAGAATGCAAGGGCTTCATTTTGCTGCTGTTGGTCATATGAAAGAAATAACGAATGTCTTCACTTTTTACGCCCTCAGGTGAGAGGCATGAGTATGTACTGGAGTATGTACATACCACTGCTGACATTGCTGCTGCAATTTCAGTTTCACAGCCTTGAGGTTCATGCTTACTTACACTAGAGTAAAAATGAATCATCACCCACAGAAGAAATTAATTTGAAATTAATTTGCATAATAGCATTCAAGTGTTTTACATACTTGCTGCAATCTGTGACTCTACTGATCCTACAATTCCTGCAGCAAATCAGATACAGCTGTTACAAACAATCATCTCACTGTATAATCTTAAATCACTCCCTCAGCGATGTCAGGTTTGTCTACTCAATGATACATTAAAAAAACCTGATCATGTAATTTAAGATGATGTGTAACATATATGCCAAAGGGGACTGCAATAAAACTACATATTCTACATTCTAATTCTGGGTTTACCTTATTTTTAAAATTCTTTCCAAGTTTAATACTAGTTTAACATTATTTATTTCAGTACTTTAACCATTGGTCAACTCTGGGCCATAAGGACAGGGCAGCAAGAAGAATCCTTCAACAATAATGGCTCCTAACAATAAATGACTGCTAGATTTCTCAATTTAGTAGCTTCAAGGAATGCTAATAGTGATACTAAAAAGAGTATGAAAACAGAACATAAAGATGAATGTGTCAAAATATTAGCAATACCTTGTACCAGCAGCTTCAGTTTAGGATACCGGAAGAGAGTATGTACTTGGAAATGCTGAGCTTTTACAACTAAGTCCCAAAATTTTGGAGCTTCCAAATGTCTTGGTAATTCTGAAAGTTGTTTTACCTTGAAACCAGGGTAGTTATAGCTCTAAAAGGAAAATAAAACCATTTAGCAAGTAAAGCTAATTATTACGTTCCCTTTGTGTTAAACAACTGCTCCAGTGAGAAAATACTGTATCAAACATACAACCAATTTTTTTTATAAAGCAAAATTTTAAAAATATTCTACAATAGATGTGTTCACTTCCCAGTAACACCATTTTACAAAAATTCTTTCTTTAGCAGTTGCTTTCTTTTATTACCCTAAGAGTCTGTCAAAGTACATGAAATGACAATTCAATCTTTGACGTTTGTTTTTTCTGTTTCTACTTTCTCAAAAAATTCCGAGATGTCATGTCAAATTTCCAAGATGTCTCAGAAGAATCTAACAAAGGTTTTCTTATTTTTGCATATCTCAATATTTTCTTCAACAGAAACTTTAATTGACCTTTAATAAGCCACATTAAAAATACAACATAGCCTTATGTTAAAATTTTTGAATCACTTAACATATTAACTCAATGGCTTATTAATAATTTAGGACCCAGTTTTGTCAGTATTCACATTAATATTTCAAATAAAGAACCTGTTCATGCCTGGTTATGCCTGGTCTAACCAACATCCAAGAAATACCAGGATTGAGACATTCCAAACTACCAGAGACACATTTGTTCTCCTTCAAGTCCTTCATCTAGCACATCCGAAAATCCCAGACACTAGGCTCCAAATATTTGACCATAATACACCAGATAAATAAAATTAATCATCATATTTACACTGTATTTGGGATTTCCATTACCCAATATATCTATCATGTAGTCTTAGAAAAATTGACTGGCTCTTGAATGAATGAATCTCAAAACTTTTCCTTCCCTTGGTCTGGTATCAGGGGTAATTATTTGACTTATAATTCAAAGCATATTCATAAGATAGAATGCTGTGTGCTTTCTTACATATAACATAAATAAGATCATATCTACATTTCTACCCTTTGACTGCGCAACAATGTATTTGGCAACCTGAAAAATGTTTAAATACAATTCATAATTAATGCTAGTTCACACAATGATATAAACAATATTTTCAGCTAAGACAATTCATACCATGAATTGTCTGTAAATATACTTCAGATAAAGAGCAAGGTCCAAAATTGAGATGTTAGGTGACTACAAAATACCTCTGGCGATACAAAGAAAACAAAGTACTTTTTCAAGGTTGTTTTTTTTTTTCCCCCAAACAAACATACAGATATAGGTGCAATCCCACTTCTGGATCCAAGGAAAAAACTTGCAAATCTGGTCTTTCTGGTCTAATCCATAAGAAGAATTAGAAATATGTAACATACTTTTGTCTTCCCCATCTCACTTGTCCAAGTCAGAACTTCCTCTGCAACAATTTTCTCAGTAGAAGTGTCTTTAAAAAAATTAGCAAGGTTTAACTACAAACAGAGGCTGGATTGATGGTTTCATTGATTAAGAGCTCTAATTGGGTAAAGACTTCTTCTATAGCTAGATCTACATCTAAATGTGTATGTACACGGGAACTTAACACTGTACAGTCCTACTGCATCACTGGAAAGATTGGAAGGCTTAAAAACCACCATTTTGGTCTTTTTATATGTCTCATTTTTTCTTTTATAATACCAAACTCTGTGGAGAACAACATGTTTTTGTAGACTTTTGCCTGCGCTTTGTTTAGGCCTGAAACAAAATGTTCCTAAAGCCCAGGCAGAACTGGAAGTTTAGCTTATTAGCTTATTAGAATCTTTTAAATTATAAACTTGACACTTCACAATTGCAAACTGAGGAAAAGTTGTAAACACTTATCTGGGCCAATGTCTGTCAGTTACTCTGTTCAAGGGCAGTAAGATGTTCCTCCAGATACGCTGGTCCACAGTGTAATGAAAATATTTTTTCAGCATGTTTCTCTAGTTCAATGATATCATACGTGCTTATTCTCTCCTGCAAATCTGAGAGTGGACTGTCATTCAATGGAACGTTTGTTCAGATATTTACATATAGCATTGAAGGAATAATCTTTTTTGTAACTTATCTACCAAAGAATAAGGCTCATCAAGAGAGATACAACTTGGCCACTCCTTCTGCAATCAGTACATGGTAAAAATAGTTATTTCTGAAAATGATACAAATGCAAAGATTAAATTAGCTAATCTGTGAACTTTATTTTGCATAAAGATTTGTAATACCAGTATAAATGCATTTTACATATACCTTCTAAGAATCTCTAATTTTGGCAACGTTGTTAAACGTAGACTGCAATTTCCTCCTCTCCCATGTACTGCATTCAGAGATGATTACATCATGTCAAAAAGACAGAAAAACAAAAATAGGCCAGGGAGGCCCATTACAGCATACACAGAGTAATTAAAAAGACTATAACTTTTTAGTTAGAGAAGGAGATAACTCAAGAAAAAAAAGGGTTATTATGTTTCTAAAGAGACAATTAAAATCATGTGCAATTTAAGTTCTCAGAAAGGACAGTAACATCTTCCATCTGTTGAGAACAGCCTTGGAAGCGTAGGAGGAAACTCTGTTCCTTGATCTAGCAAAGAATTTAAACTAGTAGCTTAAATATTTGAGAAAGTTGTTGAAACCAATGGTAGTCATTTGAAGTTAATCATCAAATTGCTCACTTTCCTGAAATAAGTTAGTAAGTATTAATACAGAGTAATGTGTTTTTAAACCCTCTAGTATAACTGAAAGACCATGACATGTTCTATCTTAATAGCAGGACAGCAAGATAAATTATTTCTTTTTTAAAAAAACCAAATTAAATGCAAACTATCAAAGCACATACGTTTACTTTAGGATAAACAGGGAAAAGGTGAGTAAAACCAAGTAGAAAAATAAAACATATTAATATTTTGGTTTGACATTATTCCAAATTAAAATGTTTGCATTTTTATGTCTGCTCCTCTTAAAAATATACCTTTTAAAGAAAAAATTAAATTTTATAATGAAGAGTTCCACCCATCAAAACACTTTTAAACACTTTTTGTTTCTTTGTTGCTGTGAGAGAAAAAGTTCTGGTTCAAAGCAAAAGAGCAATTTTTCTTACAGCTCTGTAGTTAAAGGCTTTGAGTGAATCAGTACTTGCAAATAATGTAGGCAGGTCAAAAAGAATGTTCCGTTTCCTCCAAAAATAATGTAATTTTGACAAATGACTGGTAACCCCATTCTATTAGATTCTTTAACAAAATACAAAGGTATATGCAGAGATTTTCCTGGCAGGTATATTCAAAGATTTTCGTACCAGTCTTATCAGTATAAGAAAAGAAAGCAAGCTTATTAAAAGGCAAAACTAGCTATTCCCCTTCTCATACTCATCACAACTTTTTGCCTCTGGGTTCAGGACCTTCTGTTATGTCAGTAATGCCATGGACCGATCAAGTATTTTAAACAAAGCTTGATTCAATGTCATCACTCAAGCATGCTTCCAACAATAGAAAACTGCTCTACGGCGGACAAAGTTTCCTCCACGGTTTAGCATTGAGAAAAAGGGAAGTTAGCAATAGAGGCTGCTCTCTTAAAGGTTTGCCATTTCTACAAACCTCTTAGCTTCTAGTGCCTGAGGGTCTTGGAAATACAATCTATGGCCAAACTCAATTTTCAATATTTACACTCACATGGCTTCGCTCAGCATCTGACTCCTGCATGCTCACTTCACCATACACATGGGTAGTTAAAATAATAAGCAGACTCACCAAATCTTGAGCCTGTAAGAATTCTTCAAAATCAAAAGGAGGCTTTTACATTTTCTGCTGACATACAGTAATAATTGTTCTCACCAGAATGTCTTAAAAAAACCCCTAAGATAACATATATTAGCAAACACTTAAACTGTAGATAACGAAAACTGACAAAGCTATCAATAGAGCATATATAGAGCATCTTCACTGTAATTTCTTCCAATAAACGGAAGAATACTACACATTCTTATATGTCGAAAAACATGCTAAAAATGTGAAAAATATGTAAGGACACTTAATCATAAAGTCAGAACTTGCATTTTCTTCTCAGTACCTCCATACAAAATATTTATACTATTATTTATGTGCTTCTAAAATACATACTGAAGAAAAAGTGAGTGTCCAATCACCTAGCAAATCTGCTCTGTTCTTACATATTCAGAGGTTTTTTAGAAGTTGGAAGAAATGTGAGGGCTGCAGATTAGCAAAAGTCTTACTGAAATCAATCAACTGCTATCTTCTGAGTCCAGTGTAATTAAAAAAACTTCACACTGTTACATATGAGCAGAAACAAAGTGTGAGAAATACTGGTTAGAAAAAAATTCTCTTTTTAGCAAATTGTGAAATTAAGAACCCCAAACAAAAATTATATAGCAACCATTCCTAAAAATGGTTTTGTTAATATCACAGCTTTTGTACAAATAACTCTATGGGATAAAAGCATACAAAGAAGTAATGCAGATTTCAGAGCCTGATTTTAAATAACGAGCAGGCTCTGTTTGTTCCCAAACAACAAACTCTGGATTAAGCACCAAGAATTCACTCAAACAAAGTAAGAGATAGTACACTTAATAAAACCTACTATAATTAAGTTTGGCAAGAATTTTAGAAGCTATTATAAAAGTCTTCTTTGTGTCCAATAAACATTTCGTTATTTCGACACAACCACTGCGCATCAAGAAGTACTGTCACAGCGTAAGGAGACAAGAAAATACAGACGGTGAAATGTAGCCATTTTTTCCTACTACTGCAATATATTACATACTGCTAGCATGAAAAATAGATCAAGTGAAAACAAACCCAGCAACAACAGAATAGTGGTAGAAATCCTCTGCCACTGAATGTAATACCACTGAAGTCAGTGAGGTTTTTGGGACGTAACTGAGATCAAAGTTTGGCATAAAATCTGCCTACAATGTCAACTTTTCCCCCTAAGGCTATTACAACTAATATATCACAGACTTTTTTTCACCAAGTCGAGAGAAATATTCTCTATACCAAAATTACTGGTTTAGTTTAGTCACTTCAACCTAAAAACGCAGTTACTGAACGCTGGATATTGGGTAAATACTACTGTAGAGCAGTATCAACCAGACCAAGGAATTCCACAGAAAAGATCCAGTGTCCTATAAAGAGAAATACAAAACAAGAAGGAAGGAATACAGCAGCATAATTCTTCCAGCCCTTGGTGTCAACTGTAAGTGTGCAGTATACTACTAGGTGGGGAAAAACAAACAAACAAACAAACAAACAAACAAACCCAAAAAACCCAGGTAAAGTATTCTGACCTAGCTTTGCTGAAGTTAACGAGGGAGTGAAACAAAACCTTCAGTCTCCCATCGCCCTGGTTTCCAGGTACTTCCACCGGGCAGACAGACCCCGCAGGGCCGTACCCCCCTCCCGTGGGGGCAGCGCCTCAACCAGAGCGAAGCGCTGGGGACATTTCACACGGGCTGGGAAAACCTGGAGCGGAGACCAGCTGGAAAGGGCGGGCTTCTCCCCTGCAGGTACCAGGATGTGGTTTCCGCTCAGGTTTTTGTGACAGAAAACGCGTAAAAGCCGGTTCGGGGCGGGAAGCCCTCAAACAAACACAAAAATCCAATGTTAGGAAGCACTCTCTGCCTCGGGCTGCTCCGAGCCGTCCTCCTCTCCCGGGGGTAGCCCCGAGCCGTGGCCAGCCCTCAGGGCCTGCCCTCCGCCCGCCCGCCCGCCTCGCGCGGGGCTGTCACGCGCTGCCTGCGGGCCCGCGCGCGCCGTTACTAAGGGCCCCTGGCAACCGCTCCCCGCCGAGCCGCGCTCTCCTGGGCGCGCTCTTCCGGCCCCCTCCTCCCCCGCCCCGCCGAGCCCGACACACGCGTTCCGGGGCCGGGGAGGGCCGCAGGAGAGCCCAGCGGCCTTCTGCGGCGAGCGCCGGCCCGCCGAGGGGCTGGAGCCGGGGGAGCGGGTGAGGAGTGGGGCCTGCGCGGGTGAGGAATAGAACGGAGCGGAGCGGAGCTCCCCGCCGCGACGGCGTCGAGGCCACGGGGGTTGGGGCGGGGGGGTGGGAAGGAGAGAAGAGGGAGCAGGGCGTGGAGCCAACGCTTCTCTGGCAGTCCCGCGGCCCGTGAGGGGCAGGCGGCGGGGCCTCGGGGCCGTGTGCGGGGCGGCCTGGCCACTGTCTCCGCGGTGGCTGCCGGCTAGGCCGGCCCGCGGTAGGGCGGCTTTTCGCCCGCAGAGGCCTCGGTCTCCCTGCGGTGTCAGGGGCCATTCAGTCACGCCTAGGCAGGAGAACTGCTTTGTTATTTTCCGTGAGACATCACAACATCAAAGGTCTGTGCCCCTCAGAGTTACGCCGCGTTTCCTGCAGCCTGCTGTATGCTTCCCTGGGGCTTTCTTGCCGCAGGAAGGCCCAGTCCTGCAGATGGCCAGGCCGCGCACTCCCTCTCTCGCTGTTGATGGTCTCGGCTGCCTCCTCAGACGCTGTTACCGCTGAGGCTGAGCCCTAACCGTCTTCCTTCCACATCGCTCAGTGAGCGGAGGTACGTGAGCACATGGCAGTAACTGACACCAGCGTGCTTCCTGACACCTCGTGAACTTTACACAAACCCCCTATGTCCTGACTGAGGCTGTAAGCTGTTTTAGAATTGCCGTTGGCATGTGGAGGGTACCCTCCAGCGGCAGTGATTCTTCTGGGTTTTGGAGGTTAGGTGTAGGTGGAGTTGTTACTTACAGTCCTAAAATTTTATGTCTGAATCGAGATTTGGATCTTAAAGTTGTGTAAACTCACTGTTTTTACTTTGAAACGTATACTGCACGTATACTGCTGTAACTTTGGGAACAGCTATTATTTTGATACCGTGAAGGTTCTCCTGTGCCCTTAGAGCAGCGTATCTCTTGTCAGTATCAATAATGAAAGTGCTGCAGGGTGTCTTATTTGAACACCACGGTGCCATAAGATATTATACTGAAAAGAATCAGTTTGTAGGCTGGGAATGCATGTCAAATTACAGGGCCTCTCACCCTCCTTGCTTCTTGAGGAAACTTGATAATAGTACGGGTTAGTCTGAGATGAAGGGTGTATTTGCTTTCTCTCAGAGCTATGTAAAAGCAAATTGCACTATAAAATTTGTGTGCTTACTAGATTTTGTTTATTGGAGTGGACGTCCCTGACCTTTCAAAAGTTAGAGCTTGTTGGTGGGGGAGGGGAATGTATCATAACATGCATGAGTATTTAGTTTTACCAGAAAATAACAACTAATTTTTCTGGGATTAATTTTAAATTTTTATTGGACAGTTAGCAGAGTGTTTTGTTTTTGTTATTTCCCAATTAAATTACACTTGGTTTTATTTAAACACTTAACTTTGGACCACATCTCAAGAATTACTGTTTGTTTGTTTTTGTTAAACGTGGCTGTTCTGTTACATCATTTCACAAGTGTGATCCCTGACATGGAAAAGTAAATGTAAATTAGCTGAAAGTAAATACTGAGAATGACTTTGTTCACTTTAAGCGATGCAGCACAGAGTGCAAAAGGCAGTTTATAACTACTACGGGCTGTGCAGGCTCCAGCCTGTGGGTTGCTTTGAAGACCAGAGAGGACCCTGTGTGACCTAGTCAGAAGGGTTTCACTAAAACCATGACTATGAACCTCTGCACACAACAAACTAATTCTGTCTGGATCGTGTGTGGGCCTGATACATTACTTAGAGTCCACAGTGAAAATTTCATGCCAGCTGCAGAGGGTGAGACAACATCTGTCCTGAAGAAAGCCTGAAAAAAAATCCATCAATGTTACTAAATAAATACAAACTTGCAGGATGAGTCTAGACTGGGTCAGGCCTTGCTATCTGGTATATGGAGCACCAAAACAGTTTTAGCTCTTGAAACTAAATTTTCAGCCTCAAGCTTTGCTCTTGGAAGATTTCTTCTATCACAAAGTTCTGTCAACAGGGATTTCATTCAGGTAGTTTGGTTTGCCCATACACAATAATTTCAGGGCAGAGATCTAAATCTGTAACAATTAACTTTTCTCTTAGGGATTTCTGTCCTGTAGACATTTAATTCATTGTCAATAGTTACGTTGAAGAATAATGGGACTGGTCGTCCAGGTAAATAGCATCTACCAGTGTTTTCACAAGCTTTTAGACACTGATCCTATGAATAGAAAAAAATACAATTCTGCACAAGTTAAGTGAGTGGGATAACTCACGTTAGTAAAATGATGAATGTGCCTTAAGGATACAGAGCTCAAGTTCTTTCTAGCTGTTTATCTCATGGTCTCCTGAAATCTGTTTGTAGTTCTTTGTGCTATAACAACTAAATCAGATTATTTTATTATTCTTTCGGTTATAGGAAGTACCTTCTTCGATGAGTATTTTTTTGCTAAATAGGATCATACAGAATCATTTCCAGTAAATTAGTTTGTCATATATTGGATTGTATTTAACAGCTACAACATATTGTCTGTTTCAGTTAACCATGTCTTCAAATTCATCTACACTTTTAAATGAAGAAAACTCTCAAGGACCAAAAAGAAATACCGAGTGTTTGGAAAGTCTGGAATTGCAGACTCCGTCATCGTTTCAAGATAACCCACTTCAACAATTACAGCTAGCATCGCAGGAAGTACTTGAAAAGGCAAAAAAGAGTGGGAGATCAAAATGCCCCCGATGCAGTAGTTCAAGGATGTTTTATTGTTATACATGCTTTGTTCCTGTTGAAACTGTCCCTACCAAAGAAATTCCGACTGTGAAGGTTAATATTTCTTATGGATTTTTTATAATGTTCTTGCGCTTTTTACTTACTGGGGACAGAGAACAGACAGTCCGTCCGTGACCATTTCTTTTCTGATTCATTCTTTTTGGACCGTCATCTTTAACACAGCTATAAGTATGAAAAAACTACAGTTAGACAAAATTATTGTTCTTGTTTGAGGAATTACATGTACAAACACTGACAACGTTCTAGTCCTCACATAAACATTTATGTATCTACTAGATGAGAAGATGAGCTGAAGTCACTCAGCTTCTCATGCAAATTACTGTTTTCACTTAGTTCTTAAAAGCTTCTTTACAGTGCTCTTGCCTTCATTCTTCAGCTTCTAAGAACTCTGGCCAGAACAGAGTATATTGTGAACAAAAAATACGATTTGTTCATAACCAAGAGTGAATTTTACATAAAACGTGAGCTAAAACGCATTCCTAAATGTCATGGTTGTATAATTCAGATAACTACTCTTAAAACATAAATAAAGAACAAAAAGCATAATGCCTTTCAGCCAAAATACTTGGAGAAACCATCAAAGAGAACTGAGACATTTTGCAAAATCACCTAGGAACTAAAAGGCATTTTGAAGACGCTCTGTAATTTGAAAGCATCTTGAAAATACTTTAGAAGTACTTTGGAAATTTGATCTAGGTGTATTTTCATTGAAATGGCCATTTTTGCAATAGGGTGAATACCTAATACAGATAAGTATTCATATCTGGGACTGTTATATTGCTCAAATTAAGACCACATCTTATTTACCTTCTTGATAGGATTTCTAGAGGTTTTACCACACTAGTACCGCAGCATTCCAAATTGCATTCATTGCATACTTCAGTATTTACATGAACTGAGAGAATGTAACAGGTGCTTCTTGTCACTTGTCTCTCCTTTAGTTCTAAACCTATTAAAACAAAAACATTGTCAAAAATTGTCAAATATGTCTTAATTACATGCCCATAGGGATTTCTCCTAGCTTTTGCATAAATATTTGTACCTGCATATATGATCACAACTATTGCTTATTTCTTTTTCTTTCTTTCTTACTGTAGTTACCTTTGAAGATTGACATTATTAAACACCCAAATGAAACAGATGGCAAAAGCACTGCCGTGCATGCTAAGCTCCTGGCACCTGATGATGTTACAATTTATAAATACCCCTGCATTCCAGAATATGAAGAAAAAAGACATGAAGTAAGAAACTCTATATAGATAGCTGGGCTTTGTGCTGGGGAGATGCAGAGGTATCTTCTGTACTTCTGCAGTGGTACTGCACTCTGCTGGGAGGGAGCAGGGGGAAAACACTAGTCTGTTAATCCAGTCCACTCAATCTTGTGCTCTCGCAAAGCTTGGGCCTGCACACATACAGTGGTTATGGACTGTCCTCCAAAGCTTAGAAAAGCCTGTAGCACTATTTAACCACCTTGAATTTCCTATGTTCACCACCTGAGATAATGGATAATTTGATTCATTGTGTACCATAAGAAATATTTTGCCCAAACATATGAAAGTATCTGACTTACAGCAAGTTAAACAGCAGTTTGGTGGTGTGCTCATCATATTAAGTAGCTGCAATATTTAAACTTCCTTAGAATTTTCAACATTTGTTATTACAGAGAAAACCTACTAAAATTCAACTGTTGTCTATCACAGTCAGCACAGAGCCTGAAAAAAGTGAGCGATGAACTTGGAGTCACATGTGCATTTAAATGGTGTGATTAATCTGAAATCTAATATTTACACATTGGATGTCATAATTAACACTTTCATTATCGTATGACTACCTGAAGAAGAGGGTAATACACATATCTCATAGAAACGTTATTTTCTTCAGGGAACGAACAATCAAGGAAAGCAAGATGGCAAAGAGTCAGAAAGCTGAAAAAAAGCAGAAAGAGCATTGGGGAAGGCAGGCAAAAGTCAGAAGAGAGTGCAGTGACACTGTATTGTCCAGGCTTTCCAAGTCACAGATTCTGAATGCTGCAATAAGCAACTGAAAAACTACTAAATAAGGCCATCACTGGTCTTTTTCATGCAAGGTATTTGTGGGACCCGCAATAGACACAAGGGCAGAAGAGATTATTTCTTCTGATCTAAAATTTGTAAATGAAATCAGAAACTATTCTTTATGGCCTTCCTGCCCCATATACTGCAATGTCAAGTGAAATTTGAACTTCCTCAGGGCTGATGCCATTCTCTTGGCTGAAAAAGCTTTTTTTACAAAACTGTTAGAGTTGCATGGAGGCATGGAGGTGACATTAAATTAAATATTTCAAATATCTTTATTCACTAGTTTAACATAGTATTTTATCCCTTTAGATAGTAGAATGGTTTTTAAGAGATAATTTTTTGTCTTGTCCTGACTTAAATGTTTGTGGGTGGGGATAGAAAATTTCTGTTCTTTAATGAACCAGTTCCTGGTGTTTTATTAGATTTTGTTGACACTCACATTTCTTTCTTTGCTTCATTTAGATAGCGCTTATATTTCCTGGCCCCAATTCAGTTTCAGTAAAAGATATTGCTTCCCATCTCCAAAAGCACACTGAGAAAAGTGGTTGTGATAATGACGATGACTGTTCCAGAGAGCCGTTTGTTAAGCAAGCAAAAATAGAACCTAGAGAAGAAGAAAAAAATGTAAATAAACGCATCTCAAGCAACAAGAGTGAAGGCACTAGACTGAAGAAAATAATATTTATTGACAGTACCTGGAATCAAACTAACAAAATAATAACTGATGAACGACTTCAAGGTAAAAAAAAAAAAGTTGATCTTGAGATGTTATTGCTACAGAAATGATTAAGGGAAACATATGTCTATATAACAGACCTGAGTGTGATACAAGTGTATAACTAACCCTATAACTGAGTATACAGGAAAGATTCAGCAGCCTGTTTCAGTGCTGTAGAAGCCTTCCTGAGCCAAAGACTCCATTACTTTTCATGTCATATAATTTGTTTTGCAAAATAATAACCCTGATATTAAGAAAGCATTTACATTTATTTCTCCCACTTCTCTATTGGAGCAAATTTCCTCAGTCTCACAGAATGGAAGCTGTCATGTTAGACAGTAGAACAGTAGTTTGAATGACCTCTGAAGGAAGCTAGAAAGATTTCCACTGCAGGTGGCTGGCTGCTTTTTCAGGAGACCCAGGGAAGCATTTTTGTACATGATAGTGGCAGGCAGGCCACTAGAAGGGAAATGAGGGATCTAGGAGATACAGCACACATATGTCATGGCTTGGTTTCTTTTCTAGTAAAGGTCTTTGTTTCATGGTCATTTCAATGACCTCTCACTACTTTTCAGACAAAAGGGGAATGCCTGCTTGCCCTCTGCACCCTCTCATCTCTGAAAGCAAAAACTTGCTATTATGAAAAGTTTTTTTTGTCTTAGGTTCATTACAAGACGTTTACATTTAAGTATTCTAAAAAAAACCCATGAAAGATAAACCAGTTCAGCAATAGCATTCCATTTCCTTGGAGATAAATAGGAGTTTGAAAATACTTTCATTAGTTAAAAAAGGGCACTTAGCTGGGAGGCAGGCTATCAAGTTTATATGTAATTTATATAATTGTTTACTAGTGCCTGCTTTGCACTGGGCCCTACAAGGAGTTTCACAGACTTCTTACATGCAAGATGAATGTTGCCTTTTTGTCAGATTATTAAAGAATCCCACATGTTAGTATAATCTATTGGCTAATTAAAATCTGTTACTAAGTATTTAGTTTAACACAAAACATACTCTATCAAATAAAGATTAGAGTAATTGCATGTTGCAAGTTACTGTAAAGGATTTGGAACTTATTTTAAAAGGATGAATTTAAGAAAAGTAGCAGGCAGCCAGGGGAACTGAAGATTTCTGTGGAAGCTTATGTAGTATATTAGTCAAAAATCACGATTGGTGTTACTGTGGAGGTCTTAAAGAACGTTTTCCAGTTACCCCATGTGAATGCTGATCTGGTTGACTCTTCTGTCCTCTCTAGAACTTCATCTCTGTTCCAGCTATATTCCAGTCCTCTTGTTTCCCTGAGCACCTTTCAGGATTGCTGTAAGGTGTGACTAGTGTCAGTCTCTTACCCACACCCAGGAGAGATTTTTACCCTCCCTACAGCAGGCATAACAGTGTGCACAGCCCCTAGATTCATTGCTTTTCTTGGTGCCTGTCATAAAGGTCCCAAGTTGCATTAATATTCCTTTTAGAGATTGCAATTTTGACTTCCAAGATGAATGGGGCAGTTTACTTAGGCAAAAAATGATGACATTTTTATGTTGTACACACATGAAAAACAGAGAACTGTTGTCATTTTTCAGTTCAACTGCAAAGGAAGTAATCCAACAAAATATTACTCATATATTAAAGTTCAAAAAGGAGCGTTCATAATTCCAAATAAAAAGTAATTGCCATACTTATTCAGAAAGATTAAGTTACAAGAAATACTGGATGGAAACATTAATGAAGCCAAGAAAATGTAGAGAAAAGCCTTGTGTTTTGTAAGCCTACATTTATATAGAGGGTAAATGTAACTAATTGTACTGCAAGAGAAAGCAAATGAGGTACATCAGTCTTTAAAAACAAAAGTCTAGAAAACTTGGAAAAAAAATACTTCTATATCTTCTTGCAAAAGTAGCGTAATATATCTTTAGAAAGCAAAACTAAAACAGTTGTATTGAAGACAGGAAATATTTTAAAGTTGGCAATGTCTAGGATTGATAACATTAAAAGTGATCACTAGATCAGAAAGGTTGCATCTAGTGTTAATGATTACTTTCTCATATGAGTGATGCAGCTTATTGGCAACATCAACATGGTTGTTAAACAGATTGCTTTGGTTTTTTTTTCCTGTAAGTTTGATCCACTTTGTATTAGCCAAATGGCTTCTTTTATTAGCTTACACATTCTCTTGTACAAGGCTGAATCATACATCTGCTCTAGTCGGGATTTTTTTGGTTGGTTGGTTGTGGGTTTTTTTAGTTTCTGTGCTTCCTTTCATTTCCACAAGAAACCAGTAGCCTTTGCCTATGCACAGTTGGGGTATTTGAGAGCAGTAAGTTGATGTTCTCTGAGGCAAACTCCCCTGATCCTCTTTTTCTGACAAATCTTTTGTCATCTTCTCATATTTTCATCTTTCTTCTTCCCACAAAATCACATGGAGTTATAATGCAAAGCAAAAGTAGGAGATCTGTCATGAGTTTCCACATTCTTTCTAAAATAATATATGCTGACATCATTCAGGGGGCCATAGCAGAGGCAAGGTGAATCCAAGGTATGTAAACCCCTTCTTCCTCAGCCTAAATCCTTAAATTACTCCTAAACATTGGGAATCTAAAAGATTAGGAAAGGAGCAGAATGCCTGCCTGAAATAGCATTTTCAAGCTGCTACCTCTTTAGGAAATTAACAGTATAATTAAGATAACAATAGGCTCTTAGCAGAACTTAGACTCTTAATAGCTACCATAGGTGCAAAACCATAATTACTCATTACTTAAAATTTTCAGCACTAGTATTTCTTGAAGTGGTGGATCTCCCAGTTCACTATACAAACTATAGGTACGAAGAGGTGATGGAAGGCTCAGAGTAAGCAACAGGCTTCAGCATGTGCATAAACTTTACAACTTATGTCTTCTTGATATAAGAACTGTGAATCTTTCTTAGATGTAACATCAGTGACCAAACATGATTAATATAGAATCCTACATGTTTGAGCATTCGATTATTATAGTGGAGGGAACACAGGGACTGTGCTGTAATAATAGGATGTAGCATATGAGGACAAAAAAGGAGGTTTAAGGAAAGGTGGGAGATCTCTGAAAGGCACCATAAGATACATATACAGGAGAATAACTTTTGTAGGGGAAATTGGGTTACCTTAGCAGATTTAAAGGTAGCTGTATTTCGATTGTGCTTGATCCCAGATTCATAGAAATGTTTCTTTCTAATGATCTCAGAAGTATGTGGATGCTAAGAAAACCAAACCCAACATGTTGATTTCCTTAGTACTGTAAGCTTTCGCGTGAACAATCAGTATTTGTAATAAAACCCTGCGTTTGGCTGTATAGATACAGATACATTACAGATGATAAAAACATGCTTGGTAAACTGTAACCCTTAACCTCCTCTAAGCTTTTTTTGTGAAGAAACTCCTAGAATTCTGTGTTTGAAATTAAACATTCCTGCATTTGTGGTAAGCTCAGCAGTGTCAGTGGTCTTGCCTTCAGTGAACTTTTGTTTGTATTCAGACCACAAATAGGTGGGAGTTTACATTGCAGGAATTGTCCCTTAAACTTAGTTCACCACTGTTAAGGTGGAAACATCGCTGAATTCGATGAAAGTTTTCACTTTGGTTTGGGCTGAGTATTCAAGTATTAAAACCTCTTGAGAGAAGCAAGATTAATGCATTTTCCTATTACTATTTTGAATAGACATGTATAGGATTATTAGAGATACTGATTATGTTATTTTGAATTTTTCTGAAATGCCAACAATAACATTTAAATTCAGTGATGGAATCTCCTGTTCAGTTTTTTTAAACCCTCGCTGTAGGAGAGATTTCTTTTACTATGTGAGATATCATACATTACTAACTGCAAAGTAAACAACTAAATCCATCTTGCAATTACACTAGAAAGAATTAAATGTAGTTTGAAGGTAAAAAGTACAGAATTACAAGTGCTGGGCTATAGGCCAGCTTCTCTGTCCATAACTTCCAAGCAATTCTTAAACCATATTGTTATTTATACTATCACTTGTACTAAACTATCCCATGACACGCATGTAGTATCTGATTTTAGCTTTTAGAAAAATATAATTTTACAACCTGATCTTGATGTTATTGACAGGTATATACGCTATTATTTATAATCCAACTGCCTATCCTGTTTACAAAGTGCTTATGCATAAAAGGCTTTAATTTCAAGTAGTTTGTGCATTTTAAGGAACATAAAAACCAAGATACATGTTTAAAATTCATCTGAATAATAAAATAGTTACAGAGACTATAGTAGATAAAAGATTTTCATGTGCCATAGAGAGACCAAATTTCTTTCTTTCCTCTCAAGTGGGAATGCTTTTAGTTTCTAATAAAATTAATGACCAGCTTCTCTCATACTTATTCCTGAGTAATCCCAGTGAGATTTCAGTTACTTAACAAACATAAATGAAAAGTGTCTGGCTCTTAGCAAATATTCCTCGGTTCAGGAAAATTAACAGTGTGAGGGATTCTGGTTTACACTTGAAAGGTATTAGCTTTGCAAAAGGTGAAATTTATTAATCATTTTATGAACATTGAGGAGTCTTTGCAGGTGTGGGTTTCACTCTTCCCATCTGAAGAGACCCTGCAGTTTACTGAGGGCTATGAGTCTGTATGAATGAAAAGATAACTTACAAGTTTTAATTGCAATTAAGAGGATTGTAACCTAGAACTTCCACCACTTTCCCATGAAATTTCAAAGTGGTCCACAAAGGAGGATAAAATTCTTGCCTCCAATTTACAGATGAAAAATGGATGTACAGGAAGAGAAATGCAGGCATCTAGTAGGCTAGCAGCAAAGTCAGAAAGAGCTAAAGACTTGTTTGGCATCTGTAGTGCTAGGGCCTGAATAATAGGCCCTGAAACAAAGTTAACCTCTAGATGAACCTCACAACCAAACATTATCCATTATTAGTATCTGTTAATTAGTAAAATCTGTATTGCCATTAGCGTTAATTATTAGTATCTGATCATTAATGAAATATGTATGCTCACTAGTGAATAGATGTAGTTTAGACAGAATATAATCAGGAGTGAGGATGAAATGCTGTGAGAATGTATCCAACTTCTTGTTCAGCCTTGTTCAAGGCTGAGAACCCAAGTGTTTGGCCTTGTTAGAAACTCCCTTGGTTCTCCCCCCCGAGCCCTGGCCAGGCTTTGGGTGGAATCCAACAGGAAGATGAAACCAGATGTTTCTGCTCAAAACAAAGGTGCAAGCTATTCTGGCTTGCTGATTTTTGGTATATAAGGCTGGACCCGCTTGCCACGACTCTGGATGCCTCACCTAGGGATGGACACACCATGTAGGACTTCCCACTTGCAGGGAGAGGTACTCCAAATCCTCACTGCAGCCAGGGCTCCCCAGCGACTGCGAAGCTCGATGTTGGTAACGTATGCAGGTGGTGAGGGATCTTTCTTGATCGCTGTTCTCCCCATTGTGTAGTAATGATTAGGTGCGTTGCCTTGCTTAACTGTATGTAGTAAAGTGTACTGTTCTGTGTTTTTCTTACTGCTTATTTTCTGTATTACTTAGTTATATCCTTTGATTATTAACAGTAAAATCAGCCTACTCTTTCCACTCTGGTGTCTGAGTTTAATTGGCATCCTCCATCAGCAGAACAGCATCCCATCCACCAACCCACATTGTCTAATCTATGTTACCTTTTTTTCTTGACAGGGCTGCTGCAAATTGAGTTGAAGACAAGGAAAACTTGCTTTTGGCGTCATCAGAAGGGAAAGCCAGATACATACCTTTCCACAATAGAAGCAATTTATTATTTCCTTGTGGACTATCATCAGGAGATTTTGAAAGAGAACTACAAAGGACAATATGATAATCTGCTTTTTTTCTTTTCATTTATGTACACATTGATTAAAAATGCCAAGTGTTGTGCAGGTAAAGAGTAAGATGTCTGCTTCTAGGTAAGTAACTGCATTTTATTTTGTTTCTTTGTAATGATGAACTGCACAAGCGTAACTTTTTTTCTAACTGAAATCTGGGAATAGATTGTACTCTTGATAATGGTCACAGTGTTTGTCCAAAAGGAAGTCACAGACCTCATGTCCTGCACACTTGATGTTGTAGAACTACTCAGATGAACAGTCTGAGTAGAATTGCTTATTTGGAAACAGTTGTGCTTTGCTAAATCCTGCTGTGTTTGAACCTACAGACCCGATATGCTCATCACAGTGAGATTATTTCCTGAGGTGGGGATAGGAGGACTTGGCCCCTCTTGTCATGGATCTCTCTAACTGTAACAAGAAATTAGCATGATAGCTTTTTATTATTGTTAATGCTTTGTTTCAGGTGTTTTCTTTGTGTTTTACCCAGTAATACTGATTTCACTTTCATGACATCAAAAGCTTACTGAAATTATTAGGATGGAATTTAACGGTGGGCAGCAGTACAAAATGAAAGACCACATTAATTAAGTGAACAAAATATAAATTTTGTACTTTCAAGATAAATTCTGGAAAATTGTCCTAGTAATAGAGTGATCTGTTTAAACATCATTATACAGTGCATGATTTCTATAGCACCATTCACACAGTGTTACATTGATTATTCTCAACTTCTTCGATAATTTTAGACTCCTTCAAACTAATTTAGTTAAGTGTTTATTATCATTCTATAATATTATTTTGGTGAACACTAACTTAACAGATGTCACTATGGCATATCATAGTAAAATTTTGTAGATGCCACATGTATTCTAAACAGCAGCAGGGGCTCATCACACTGTAGGAGTTGTCTGAAAACGTACATCTTTTTGCAGGACCTAAGACAAAGTAATTTGCAGAGACAAGAAAGAGGGAAGATGGTGGTTTCCACAACATTTCCCACAAGACTTCCTTAAATTAGGCATACTGTGAATCTGCTGTGTTTTTTCTTTTCCAATAATAGTGCAAATTTGAGCAACATAAATAAGACTTTGCCTATGCTGATGAAATTTTTGCTGTATGTGTAGCACTGCTGGCAGAGGCATCACATGTGAATGTAATTATACAAATGTGACTTTGCCAAGCTGTACCAGTACAGCTAATGCTGGCAGAGGTAATAGACCTAAGCTGTAACTCTTACACAGTTATATGGACTTATAACTCTTATACAAGAGTTATATGAATATATTTTTATCATACGACAATGTTCTGCCAGAAAAATTCACGTTGGTAAAAATTATAGTCTTAATGTTTCATTAGAAGTACAGTATAAGATAGAGAAATATTTCTGAATATTCTCAGAAGCGTGTGACTTCAAATCTTGTCAAAGTGACACAAATTGAAAAATTATAATAGATTATTTAAACAAAAGTTCCAAAATTTTTGTGGTAGCTTTTCCTCAAAAAATCTGCCTAAATTATCACCTGTAGCATACTCTCCAGGAAGGCACACTCACACCCTGGTGAACATAGAAAGAGTGCCTACTTCAAGAAAATATTTTTACACTTACACAGCAGTCCCTACAGGCTCAAATAACTGATTTGTACTAAGTTTTTAAATGCTTCAAGATACTGAAATCAAAGTTAATGTTGCTTAAAACACAAGATACAAATACACTCTCTCTGCAAGTCATACTTATCTTCAGATTTGTATGCTTATCTGCACAAGGGAATGATATAAGAATGCATTTCAGTAGACAACCAAACCATGTCTCCTCCATTTGCAGAAAGAAGTGCTGGTTAAGTTACATGAGTGCACATAAAGTGTGCATGAACTATAACAGCACCACGAGAAACACAGGCTTGAAGTCAGAATGAGAAAGATTGTTTTTAAATATACATATATATTGAGTTCAGGTGCCAGGCAATGAGAAAAATCATCAGTCATGTCTTGATGCTATTGAAACAACACATTTCTTACTCATTTGGTTCTTACTGCTATTGAGAGGTTATTTTGGCTTTTTACAATGATTAATGCTATTTCCTTTGGTATGGATTTTGATAGTCTTTTGACATTTCCATCTGTTCTTGTATTTCTTAAACAAAGATTGTTGTAATATTTTTTAAAAATCACACAAGTATAATAGCTTGAGAAGGAAACTTTCACCCACTTTAAACAAACAAAAATAAAATGAACCACTGACCTAATGTTTTACAAGAACCAGAGAGAAAAATCTGGGGGGGAAGGGGGAGTTACTTCCAAGACACATTTCCCTGAAAACATGTTTTTTTATTTAAGAAGCAGAGGTCAGATAAAAGCTTATATAAGCTGTTCTTTGTTACTTTTGGAAAATAGTTTCATAAGGTTAAAAATGGTTTCCAAATTTAAGTTTTCTGTACCTCACTTTATTTGAACAATGGGAATTAAGAATCTATTCCAAAAGTAAATTAATTTTAATTCTCAGGTGAAATCAATGTACAGAAAAGACTTTAAATCTGGAACACTGTGTCCAGGAATTGGGTTCACATACTTTTTCTTCCAGTGCAACCTCAGTGTAATGCAAAAGTCATTATTATACCAAGTGACAGAGGCACATCTAATATCTGTAATTAATTATGGTCTGTTGATATTCCTATGATAACCTTTTGTGAGGGCAGGAAGGAGGTTATTGTCACTTCTGCTGTAGTCTGAGCAGCAGATTTAGTTCCCCCTCCTCTCCCATCTTCTGCTCTCCCCTCTGTAAAAATATGTAAATCCTCTATTTAATTTCAGTACTGGTATAAGAAGCCAAGAAGTCATATAAAAAGTCATCCACCTCACACTGAAAATGTCTCAATACCACTGATACATCTTTCCAGCTTTGAGAATAAACAATAATTTTGTTCCACCAAATGAAAGCGATCAAGTGGTTAATCCTTTCAAGTGCAATTAGCAGCACTGACCTCCCTGTTCTTTAAAATGAGGGTCATGGGGAGGTAAAGGCCAGTTCTGGGCCTTTTCTTTCATATCAGAATACCCCTTCACTAACTATCTCATTTCCAAAAACATCAGAGCAAGGGGAAAAACAGGCTTCCACTTCCATTAGCTGTAACTTAAACAGCCATAAGTTAAAGGGGGAGGAAAAGGAAGAGCATCTCTGTCTATCTCCTTTCACAACAGAAGACATCTGGCCTCCTGTGGGGAGGCCCCAGATAACAAAGAACCTGTCATTACAAACCTCCACGATGTGTTCAGAGAACCGTTTTACCTGCAGTCTGGCTCATTCATTTCCTGCCACTGAAGCCATCTGCTTTTGCTTATTGTGGGTATTTTTGTTCTTTGTTTGGCCAGGAGCATGAAGTGGCTTCACTTTAGCATGTCTGTATGCTTGGTCAGAGGGAGTGTTTAATCCTCTTCTCAAAATGAGTAAGAGAGGGAGCTGTAAAAAACAATTCCTTTCCTGGAAGACAGGACAAGTGTCATCCAAGCCTAGGTTGAACAAAGGGTCATGTCAGTACATTGGGTAAAGATACATGGAGATTGAAAACCATTGAGATGGCAACTTGGAATCTACAGCAGAACTTTCCAAAGCACTTGTAATCTCACCTGATTTAAATCCTTTGCCACTGCTTCTTGCACTTTTTTTTCAGTTTGAGTCCATCTGGTTTTCCACATAGGTTTCTTTCAAGCCCAGTTGCAGAGTATTGTAGTGATCTCTTCTTGCTTTTTTCTTGCACTGAGTTTCAGTATTTTGCCTGAATGCTTTAAAAATCAGTCTGTCTTCATAAATGATGGTTCCAGCATACTTATATAAAATGTCATGTGATGTGAAAATCCATACCACCTAGCCCTATCCTTGAAAATACCAAAATAAGGAGAGGGGAAAACTTCATATTACTTTACCATCATTTACTATAATGCAGTTAATACACTCCCAGGTACCATTAGCTTGTGTCTCAAAGCATGCCAGAAAGCTGCACATAGGCTGAATTCAATCTTGTTTCATGACACAAGACTTAATGGTGACTGCAGCAATGTTAAGAACAGGAAAGCTTTCCCACTAGGATGAAAAGATCTTGTGGCAGTAAGACACAGATCTATTGATACCAGAATATGTGGTCACCCATTAAGGTACTGAACAACTCAGCATTAATTCCTGACCTGTTGTCCTTTGTCTTGGGACATTATTTTAGTAAAATTCCTATGCTGTCATTAGTAAAAATGCAAATTTTGACTGGTGACATTTAGTAATACCACCATTCAAAGTGTTTATATGAAAAATTTACAGCGTTCTTCCTGTTCACTTGTTGGGAAAGATAATACATTGCTGCCATTTTATGGAAGAGAAATCAGATGCTGTAGAGTTTTTAAAGTAGTGTGTCACATTAAACTTTAAAAACACGCAGTAGTGGTGTGGTTTCTTCACTATTACCTGCCAGAAAAAAATTCAGATAGTTCTTGAGTCCCACAGCCAGAGGTGGGAACTACTTCTCTAATGCAAAACAGACTTCATATTTTCACCCCACTGAAAATGGAAATTTTTGTCTAACTTTAGCAATACTGGTGCTGTTACAACATTCAAATCAACTATGATTTTACTGTTGACTTTTCAGACCACTGGTGTTGCAATAGGATGTTTAGAAACATACCACAGAAGAGTGAGCAGAAGAGAATGCTCCACACCAGTATACTCAAGATTGAGTCCTACTCGACCTACTATCCTGTGCATTTCACTTCCCTTACCTGTAAAGTTAACTTCTGCCCCTGAATAACATGTCTCTACATATGAAACTGGGCCCATAAGCCAGTTGAACTCAGCATGAAATCCAAAGGCTGAGTATTATTACTTCAAAGGTTCTGGTGGTAAAATTTTCCAGCAACAGGGATAGAAGAGCTACACAGAAGTATGTGTACATGTGTAAATATCAATAAATGTGTACCTCCCTCCTAGTGATAAAGGCATTAGGACACAAGCCAAAGATTTCTTTTATGCTGTTTCTGTCTTAGAGAACATAAAGACAAATAAAATCTAAGTGTGGTATCAGAGTTTACAAAATTAAAGAATAAACTGTTATATGTACAGAGCAAATATATACTTTAATCAGATACAGACATATAGCTGATCCTGTTAATGTACACAGATAAATAGTTTGACTGGGAATTCATTTGTTAGGTTTGGATGCACTATCCAGCACAAGTGCTGCATTATCCCTCCAAACAATACATTGGAAAAACAATATTTCGTACCTTTTCACCATTCTGAATATCGCTGCTAATGAGTCTAGTGTAGTTCCTACTTGTCTCCAAGTACCATGTTTTCTTTGCATCTCCAAGAAGCAGCGAAGTATTAGATTTGTTAAAAAAAGAAAATTAAGCACATCCATCCAGGCTTAACAGGGCGTGCTGAGAGAGGCCAAAGGGGTAAACAGGTTATTCTAAAACAATTAAAAATGTAAAACTACAAAGAAAAATTTAGGGCGTTGAACTACACAGAAACTGACTCACCTGCACAGAGGAAATGCCATGGATCCTGCTCCGCCATTTGTTCAGCAGGGGAGGAAGGAGCAGGAGCACACCCACCCGTACTAAGGAAAGTGCGTGCGTGGACGCCTGTGCTGAACACGCACGTGTATGAGCTTTGATGGAAAACTCGTATGATAGATCATACAACATGATGTTTTCTTTGCTGTCTTTCAATTACTTACTGGAGAATGAAATAATCAAACCAGAGTCAGTGTTTCTCGTGTTTTGGCTTTTTATTAATAATATGCAATTAGTTTATGAATTCCTCGGTTTATGCTAGTATATATTTTCATATAATTTTATTACAAACAACAGCATGTAAACCTATTAATGTAACTGTAAATTTTATAATATATCTTCTGTCCTACCAAAGTGAGATAAGACCTGGCCTTTACTCTGTGAGAATACATTTTTGTGCATATGATCTGGAATAATATGTAACTTTAATAAAACAAGTTTTCTGTGAGGTAAATAACATGGACTCTTCATTTTTTGGTGGCATTTTGTGTCTCAGTATCATCTTCAATAGACATGCTATCAACAATGATACAAACTCTAGTCATATTAATGTCTATATCTGTTAATGTTTACGAGTCCTGCTTTTAAACATACTTTAGGACTTTTTAGGCTGGTTTTCATAGGGAAAGCCGTACCTCTACTCAATTAAAAATTGAGGTATAAAAAACATTGCTGGGATGCACTCCATTTTGAAGTGCCTCATATAATTGTGAGTCTTTTTTTTTAAACCATACTTCAGTAAATGCCACCCTCACAGCTTAAAAGATCTGCTTTAGTACAATTTCTGAAGCTATTTGCTTTGGAGACGGATGTTAATGAATTGAGCAGAATCAGACTCTTTGCAAGTCTAAAAGAAGCATTCTTAGTGTCTGTTCTACAGAACAATACTTTGGGTTCCAGCAAAAAAGTTTACTCAAGTTGAAACTACAGATTTAATTTCAAATGTTGCTGCTAATACTAAATAAACATTCTGTATTTCAAGAACATCATAAATACTTTATTTCTTTCAAAAATTATTTTTGGAGCTTCAGTGTCATGACTAAATTGTTCGTCAAATGCAGCATGAATTCCAGCTGACCTGAACCTGCATTTTCTAGTGATTAGTCTGTGCAGCTGAAACATTCTATCTTTCTCTGTTCGTAGGCTTCCTTTGGGCCGAATCAATCTGCAGAGTCAATTTTTTTCATATTTACAGCAGACAAGGAAGCAACCTGATACAGCTTCAATTTTCAGAAACATGTAAAGCACCTCAGTCTACTTGAAGCAGTTGGATCACGCTACTTCCCCTTTTAACCTCGCACATGTCTAAGTGTGTTTAGAATATTGGTTTCAATCTGCATACCTATGTCAGTTAAGGGTACAAAAATGCTTGCATTCTTTTCTATCATGACTGCGTTGGCAAAAAATATAACGTAGAAACCTTTACATTGCCAAAAGCTTCCTCATTTCCTTGAGTATGGCTTATTTTATCTGGGGAACTGGTTTAAAATCAACGCCTGAAGCAGCTGCCAGGGAATTTGCCAACAAAACTATACTACCGAACTCTTAAATGCAGAATAATCTCTAACATAGGCGTAGCCTAACTGATTTTGCTCATTTTAGAAGGAGGATTCATTGAAAACATATAATGGGGTAAGAAACAAGCAATCTTGAATCTTTTGAAATCCACGAAAACTAACACAGTAAATTCAAGCAAGCAAGGTTCCAGCATATGAATAGTCCTATGGAAATGGCCAGGATTTCTTTTTCTAGGCCCCTGCAAAGTTCTGCCCTCTCCATATAGGCAGTAGCCATTTTCAGTTAAACATGCGCCTACGTACATTCATCTCGCGAGGCATCAATTTAGAAAAGACGTTTCCTCTCTATCTGTTGGCACTTTTCTTGTGAGAAATTAACCTACCATAATTAACACTGTTGAACTCTGTCATTGCTTTTTAGTACCTTTTTTTGCTTTCCAGAGTTCCAGTGGTGACATGCCAGTGATAATAGAATTGGGATCTTCCTGGGCTGCTGAGTTTACTGTGTCATTTGCACCAACAGCCAGAGCCAAGTCTGTATCTGAGACAAAAAGGAACTATATTACAAAATGTGTTATTATGAAAGGAAAAGCCACTGCTTTAAGTTATCAAGACAACACCAAAGCACATTAATCAAGCATACAATAAACGATGACAGTTTGTTGCTTCATCTGAATGAAAAAATTAAGTCCATCTGTTGGTGTTCAAACCTAGAATCGAATCTTGGCAGTTACATGTGCTAATGAAAACTATTAAAAAAATTTTGTGCATTCTCTGTGTAAGATATCATAAAAATAAATACTCCTAAGATTTAAGAGGCAGTCTTACACAAGGCCCTTGTGAGGTTGCTAAATAGAGCGCATATGTGGAAACTGAGGATGACGTCCATTATGTTATACCATATAGTTTATTTCAACACTACTCACAGTCCAAATCTAAAATCTCTGTTCTGTTCAGTTCCTCAGTTCCATGGCTCTGCATTCAAGAAGCACTCCATTTATGCACAATCCATTGTAGGTCCAGGAATTAACATTTTAGTAGTCCAAGAAATTCCACAACTTGGGGTTAAGATGGTAGAACACAGCTCTAAAAATTGATAATTCCTAAAACCTCTAGTCACAGTGCTCCCAAATGGTGTATTTCTAGAGTAACTCTACTGATAAAGAAATGGGGCTTAGTTTAGAGCTGTAGCAGCAGCAGTATCAACTAGATGACCCTACTCTCATGCTTACTGAATCCTTCAAGGAACTCTTAACGAGTTTGTGAAATGTGACATCTGCAAGAGCAGCAGTGATTCCTCTGCCAAACATACTTACCCATGTGCCTACCAATTATTTTCTTTTTTAAAAAAGTTGTTCACAGTTTGCCCAGTAAAGTCAAGCTTAATGGTCTGTACATCTGTTTAGTCTCTTAGAGTCCTTATTAAAATCAGCATCACATTCCAGCTTCCATTCCTCTTAACCTTTTTAACCACAGGGCTGGCTATGCCTCCCAGGAGCCTGGCAACCAGAGGAGGCAACGATGTTCTGGCTGTACCATTTTTATATCTTCTGCAATAGCCCTCCAAGTGACAGATGCACGAGCCAAAGAAATGTAGTGTACTGTTACACAGAGAACAGCCTCCAGGTGTAAGACAACTATAGGTCTACTTTGAGCAAAGAAGGGAATAAAAAGCAGTCTGATACAGAAATGTCTGTTGTCCCTGCTGTTTCTAAGTTCCTAAAATGCATGCAAATATAATGTCAACAAACTTACATCATCATATACAACAATCCAAGCAGATTAGCCTCATTAACAGCAATGAAGCTACACCTATTTCAGACATTTCTGAGAAGTAGATATATCATTTTGCTTCTCCAGACTGAGTTTATAGGATGGACAGCGAGTCAGAAACCTTTTAAGATTGTCAGCTGAAAAGATTTGACATGGAGTCTTCTCAGAGGCAGTAAATTCAAGATCCAATAGTACTAAATTTAGCTTGTAAACCTTCCTTTATGAGCTATCACCTGCATATTTGCTTGGAACAAAATGATATAGTTGACTCCCATCCATTAAGCTGGGTTCAGTGATGCAAAGCAGCTCTAAAACAGATTAAGCAGTGAAAAATTCTTATGTGAAGGAAATACGGCCAGTGCAAGGTGATACAAAGATCTGAAAAGGTGTTGTTGAAATTACGTAGGCCACTGACAGTTGGGGATCTGGTAGTCTCTGGTTTAATAGTTGGCAGCCTGAGAAGGAGGGGAAAGGCCTAGAGGCAGTGTAGAGCCATTTTTGCCTTTCTTCCTGATGCTACAGATCATATGCATCTCTTAGAGAAATTATCACAGCTGTTACGGCCTTCCTTACTTACACAGTGGGGAATATATTAGGAAAGATTTGCCATCCTCACAAACTTAGCACTTATACAGAAAAAAAATCCAAAAGAGACAATTAAGTGAGTGAAAATTAAAACCACAAATCATTAACACCCTTAACGTTGATTGTGAGTGTGTGTGTTTTTAACACTGCAGCGTTCTATTTGGAATCCACTATTTTATTGCAACTAAAGCCTTTGACCCTTTTAAAAATAATTTCTTTAATCTTCAGGGGAAGAGTACATAAACTTCTCGACTAATACAAATTTCTAGGACTTTGAGTGTTTTCTGTTGGATTTTTTAATGTGACTATACAAAAACAACAGCACTTAACAATACAGCAGCCTGCTTTGCTGGGGGAGGCACTTTGGCAGTTCTCTTCCTTTTTTTCCATATCCCTCTCCTTTCAGAGGCCCCTCATCATGATGACCCATCCATTTGGCTAAGGGCTGCATGCAGCTGCATCTGAAAGAAGCCAACTGTATTCTTGGGTCAGCTGGAGAAATCTGCTTGATTACAACTGTAGGTATATACAGTGTTTCTAACGCCCGTAATGTAGGGGAGAGAAGACTTTGGCCTCACCTCAGCTTTCAGTAGAGGTGAAAAACAGATCAACTGGTTATGTAGCAAGTGCTTCATAGCTTCAGGCAGTCCAGTGCATAAAAACTGTTGTATTTAAGGATTTTCTCCTACATATTTGGAACCATAGTCTTTTGTTCACATGCATTCATAAAATACTATAATTTTTTGCAATTTGTTATAATGAAGAAAGAATGATTAGCTGACACATTTCAACTCAGTGGCTATGCTGTCCCATAGATGGGATGTGTGAAAACTGAATGTTTCCTGATCTCTGTTAATATTTTCCATGTATAGCTATCCTACAGAAATTAAACTCCTAAAATACCATGACACAAACTTTGTTATTGTTGCAAATTGAAAATGAATGTTGGCCAAAGTTTGCCATTCTTAGAGAAATCTCAGAGTGAATAGCTGATTACCCTGCATAAATCTTGGCAGTGGTGGGTTACCCATTTTTAGGAAAAACAAGAAATTTATTATTTTATGAGAATTAACACAAAGAGGGAGGCCCAGTGAAATAACTTCAGTGACTTCATCTCATATTTCTCTGCTATAAACCAGTACCATTCAAAGGGTAAAAAAAAGAAATTCCGTTTAAGGTTCATGCCCAAATTCTTTGTATTTCCACTACCCCAGCTCTGTTCTAGAGGCCTTCATTATTTTTTAAGATGAGAAAAAACCTCAGCAGAGTTCACAGGTACAGAAAGTGAGGCATTGTTCATTCAGGTCTAATCATAAAGGACAGGTCTGACTTACATCATAGCTGGAATATACATCAATAGTAAAACCTCAGAAGTCCAGGATATGACAAACAGTGTAAACCCGATGAAATTAAGATTAGTGTAATCTTAGGTCTAGGGCCTTGATGAACCTTTTGCCCTGTGCTGTATCATTACAAAATGATGAGGACTGTAGTACTGCCAAGATGTATGCTGTGTTATCAAGTGGGATACTTTTAGCTAATCAATGTTTTTCATTAGAACTATAACATTAATTATAATTGTAATTCACTACATCAGGAAGCATTCAGCTTTCACTAATGTCGCATACATCCAGGACACTGTATCAGATGGGTTTCCTGGTGACAAGTAGGCAACGACTCCCAGAAATGTACTTTTTAAATACATTGGAACAAAAGGTTTCACTGCAAACATAGGAAAGAAGAAATACAGCCTTATATTTTGTGACCAAACATTTGTTATAACCTCCTTCCTAGCTTATATTGGTTTTTTAATGTCTGTAACGCAAATTTTCAAGTCTCTTGCATATTTGTACATCACTAAACTAACAGTTAATACTTAGCACTAGTCTGCAACACACAAGAAAGCAAAAATCTGTGTCCTGAAACACTTAAAATCAAGGATAAAAGCAAAGACTGAAGAGTAGACTTGTCAAGGTGAAGCTGGGCAGTGCTTTAATAGTGTGCACTCAAGTAGTCTGCAAGTAAATGACTTGGCAGGCTTAGGCTTTTAGAGCAGATTTCAAGGTCAAGAAAAATGGTACTCTGCTGGAAATCTCAGGACACTCCAGCTTCCAAGGAAGCACAGCACATACATAGGAACGGAGATGATTAGGCATGAAGTTGACTAATGACTGTAGAGGTCTGCTTTTATGGGCAAAGCCTGGGCAGGAATAGCTGCTAACATCAGATGAGACACAGGTGGCATATAAGGAGAGAAGAGGTATTTAACAGTTTTAATATTTGGATAACAAGCATGAATTGGATAGATTCAAAGGAAGTGCAACCCAGAGTCTGACATGATTAAAGTGACAGTGAACAATGAAATACACAGAATGTTATGCAAGACCTGAGGTAGCTTGAAAAGCCTACTATTGAGTAATTGAACAACAAACATCTGAACTCTGACTATGGGTAATGATAGAATTAGACTCTGTTATTGCAATAACTTGGTCTAATCCAGCTCCAGTACAAGTTCCAACAATTTCCATAGGTTTCCTTCCTGCTGTAGATGCTGTGCCATATCCACCCAAAAATGACATTTGGCAAAGATCTGATCATGGCCTAAATGTGAACATATTAAATGAGCATATTGGTCAAAACAACAGTTCCAAGTCCATTAAAAGAGTCCCAAAATAAATAGTTCATTTGCTGTAAATTCCCATGTAGTTTGTTTGGGAATGCAGACTACATTATTCTTCAGCTCATTAAAGTTTACTTTAACAAGCTGTGAAGCTGATACAGCAATGGTTCAACAGTTCAGTATTGCATTTTTTTTTTTTTGAGAGCGCTTCAGCATCCCACTTGGCATAAAAATCACACATTTCAAACAGATTTTCAGATATGCCGTTGAGAAAACCTTGTTTTTCAGCCATTTTTAAACAATTTTTCTTCTCCTTCCTAAACTACCTTCACATTTTTCCCTAGCAAAACAAAGATGTTCTTTGTTTAAATAACATCTCCCATCTTGCTTGTTATGAAACAGCACATTTCCTATTTCCTTAAAATTAGTTGCTGGGTGAGATCCTTCAGTGAAGGCCATTCAGTGTTTTATAAAATATTAACTTACATTGTTGGCTTGAGAGTAAATCACATTGCTGTTATTACTTTTCCTAGTTGTTTTTAAAGTTCAGTTGCCAGATTTAGTGTACTAGGAACTGTTCACATGCAGAAAGGCTAGAACCCGGGCAAAGCTATGCAAGTTCTCTTACATCTTAAGACCACCACTCTGATCTGAAGGAATCAACTGTCTCAAGGCCAGTAGTTTAACCTCCACGCCAGTCAGTGCCCACCCCACCATGCCTGTGACCACCCGGAACTGAATTGTTAGCATATTTACACTGTTCAGTGTGGTGCCATGTGGAAGCACTTGAGCTATGGGTAAAGGAACTACTGAAAAGCAGGGTAAAAATGAGGAAGGGTTCTCCTAGTACATATATACTGCTTGCAATCCTTGAGCTGGCTGGATATCTCTATATAGCTCCGCATCATGCAACCCAGACATATTCTGATTTCTTTGCTGTCCTTGGCATCTAAGGAGCTCATTTGCCATATCCAAATTCTAGAAAACCCACCAGACATTTATCCGGTTGTCATAACCTTTCATTACTTACTACCATTATGAGCAAAATTCTGTCAGGAAGCCAGTCCAGTCACCCAATCTCCTGCAACATCTTATTTCTAAAAGTTTCCAAAGTAGATGCCCTAGTCTTATTTCACAGAGAAAAGGGGACAAACTAGTGGTATTTCCTTACTGCACACACAACACGTGACAGGATAGCTCCATCCAGAGGAACCAACCAATGCACCCACAATTGCCAAGGCTGTTGTCAAGAAGAAATGCTCCTGCACACAAGGCTCAGCCAGAGTAACTCTTTGGTATGTTAGTAACAGGGATATCTGCCCCACCTACAGCTGTCAGCATCAGTGCCTGCAATTTAGTAAACACCACATAAGGGAAAGAAAAAGTAAATTGACATTTCATGAAATTATATCATTCCTAAAATATTAAATAAGCGAAACAAAGGCAAATAAAAGTTCATTCAAGCATCTAGTTAGCACAAGATTGTTACCTATGATTATTGGGTTTGGTCACGTAAGCAGATATGCCTTTAGAATTTTTGCTGCAGGATTACACAGGCATAATAGGAGCTGAAATAATTTGTTATTTTGCAGGACAAGACCCTTACTCTCTATTTTCTTTCCAAAACTACTCCACAGTTACAGCAATGGTTAGGATTACATATACATCTGACTGGATAAACATCCACAACTTATTTTACAGCACTGCTGCTGGCTAAAAGGTTTTGGATCTCTTGCAGTGTGGTTTGTGGGATCCTGCAGGGTCTTGCAGACTTGTTGTGGAATTTCTATAGGGCTAGATAAACATTTTACAGAGTGCTTTGTTGATTCCTCATAATTTATGCCAAATTTTTCAGCTAATATGCAAGACTAAGTTGTGGCTAGCATTCAGCAAGTGCTGGATGTGCGTGCAAAAACCTTACATTTATTTGCAGTGAAGAGGTTCAAGAATTGCTCTCTTGATACTATTAACATAACTGAGTAAAGTCCTGCAACACCAAGACTGCACACTAATCCAGGGTTGTAGCTTGGATCCAATGTAAAAACTATCATACTAGCCATGGATGCTGTCAGCAAGCCAGGATTCAACTAGTGGTGCCCAATTAGAAATGGTGCTGAGTTCAGCAAACCTGGAAGCAAACATGGCTGCTCTAACACTGTATTGACTTTAACACTAAAACATTTTTAATGCTAAAGCACTAGAAATTAAGACAGGCTACAGATACAGAATAAAAATACCAAAGACACTGGTCTCCTTGGAAATTAGTTTAGCTGGGAGAAGGATCCACCTGTTGAAGATATAAAAGAAAAACTTAGGAATACCTTAGGAGGGAAATCTCAGAAATGGACATGCTTCAGCTCCTGACATACACTGTGAGTCCTATTTCAGCCCAATTAATTATGGGAAAACAAAAGCAGTTCAATATATGATTGCTTTGTAGTAGCAAATAGGACACAGTAATTATTCAAAACACAAAGCTTCAATAGCTGTATATCATTGCAGTAGGAGATAATTGACATGTAGGGACCTAAAAGATCACTTACTACAGTTCCTCTAGCCACTAGTTGTTCATATCAGAATCTTAGGAACAAAGGTCTATGGAATCCAAGTCAGACTCTTAGTTAAACACTCTCTAGCAAATCCAGCAAAAGAAATCCTTGAGACCAACATCAACATCTCTCCTAATCAAGACAAAAGCCAAAGTCACTAACCTCTTCCTCCTTGTGTTCCAGTCCTACCAAATTTGTTAAGCTAAATTGTATAAGGCTACTTCCCTCCCCTCACAAAGGACTTAAGAGAATTAGCCCCAGATTCCTCCTAGGATTCCACTGTATTTTGAGGAAAACAAGAAAGGGCTTCTAGTGAACTTCATCCTAAATTTCATATGACAGACTAAAGAGTACCCAGCAGTTTTCTCTAAGTCGCTAGAGAAGCACTGAAAGCTATATCCCAATATAGTGCCCAGATACGGCACAGGTTTGAGAACCTTGGCAGAAGGGTGAACATCAAGGTGTGGATATTCAGTTATGTACTTGGGGATACATGTAAGAGCTGCTGCTGCCAACCCAACTAGACTGTGAAATGCAGCTACAAGCTGAGGAAGGTCAGAGATTTCAATTCATTTTGCAATGGTAGGACCTTATTATTTAAATTAAATTATTTAGATCCAAAATAAAATATTACATTGTGTTTCATACTGAAAGCATAAACAGACCATTGAGCAAGAAAGGACTGTTTATTTTTTAATGTTGTTTTCCTTTTCGTACAATGAAATAGAAATATAATAGTTATAGGAAATTTTAACCTAATTTAAGTCTTTTCCAAAAATACAGAGCTAGAACATTTTGGGATGACAACTTGTAAGAAACAGAGCCAGAACAGCTCTTTTGAAGCCACTGTTTCTTATGTATGGGAGAGTGTAGTGTGGATGCACCCGCCAGAGTTTTCAGAGAATTAAGGCAGGCAAAATGGCTCTGGACGCATTAGAAGACTGGCACAATCTAAGTGACAAACTGGCAAAGAAGTCGTACCTTCCCCTCTTCTCTCTTACCAAGTTTCAACCTCAACCTTTGAGAGTTTCTATTGACCTCCACAGTATCAGATACAAAATCCTCCTTAGAGAATCAGCATTAAAACTAGATTAAATTTTTCAAATATTTCTTTTCCTGCAAATTAATAAATTCTACTTCAGATCAACTGAGACATTTGGTAGATTTATATCAAGAAGATTGTTTCAGTTGAGAAAATAAATGGGAAGTTCAAAAAAGTCTAAGAATTTCAGTGCTTTCTGAAATATCAATTTTTCATTTCAGAACATTCAACTTCAACAAAACTTAAGCTTTTTATCAGCAGTTAAGATCTTTCACCCCAACTTACACTCCCACCTTAGTTAAGAGTGCCACCCTTAGGAATTCATATACTTTCATAATATATTTTCCTATCCTCTCAAAGAATAGTAAATTAATTCATAACACTTAACAGGGATGCTGTGAATTGAGCACATATAACATACAAGGAGTGTACATACCCACTGTGCTACCCAGAGCCATGGCCATAGGCATCTGTACAAGCCCTTCCGGTGAGAATTTCAGTGCTCCTAAACCTCTGACACCCCAATCACACCAAGGGCATTCCCGAATCCAGAAGTGTTCTGACTAGACAACCCTGCCAGCACACAACTGAGCCGAAATACATCATCTGAAAAACAAAGAAAAAAATTAACATGTAGCATTGCTGTACTTCAAGCTTTACTCTTTGTAAAGGAATAGGCAGGAGGAAAGGAAAAAAATTTAAAAATCGGCAGGAGGACTGAGAACCAATAGTTTAAAGATAAACAAAGAAGAAATCTTTCTCAATAATGCAAATGAATATCCATTTCTGATTATAAGACTTCTGCACATTTCTGCCTTCACATTTTCTGGTTTCTGTATTTCTTTATGACACCAATCCACCACGCAACCATGAAACTAATTAGCATCCCAGCAACTCAGTTCCAGGATCCATTGACATATTTGAGTACATGTTTTTAATTACCATCAACACTGACATTGTTTTCTAATATTAGTCTACAATGCCTCAATTACTGCCTTATTCTTTATTGTTTTCAGGCTTACTTCTTAATACTCCATCCTAAGAGAAAAATACTTATCGCATTAGTTCAAGCTGAAAGATATTATACCTTTGCTAGATTTGCCCTGCCCTGGACAAATTTAAAACTGTTTTACCCATTATATTTATTTATGGGTAAAAGTAGTATATTTTATCGAGTTAAATATGAAGTTCTGATTCTCTCATATTTTGATTTTAGATGTTTTGATATAAAAAATGCTCTGAAATTCCTACATGACCTCATTTAGTAAACATGTGGTCTTCCTTCTGATATTTAAAGAGCACATGGTGACTTAATTTTAAGTAATAAATTGTCTTTTAACCTGGATCACTGAATGAGTTGAAAGTGTGATCCAAACTAATATAGTCAGAAAAATCAGTTATGCTCAGATCATAACTAACAGATAAATATAGCTATTCAACAACATTCTTAGAACATTCAGAAAGGCCAAAGACCATGTGTTGGCTTCAAGAAATATTTATAGGCTTCTCAGAAGTCTAAGCCCAAAGACTTAAAGTCTCACAGAAGGGAAACTGTCATATAAGGATATTATCAGTGCTGAGATGGAGCAAGTTTATAGATACTGTATCCTGAGGAGATTTGGGGTTAAACAGGACAGCTCTATGACTATTGATGTGCCTTGTACTATGGCCTGTGGAAAAGATGCAACATAACAAACTTACCAGAACGTATCTCAAGTACTCAGGTAGTCCTTTGTAAGACAACAGGAAGAAAATACTAGCTTCAGTGATTTTACACCTTATATTTAAGAAGCAACAACGCAGCATATAATTTTGATCCCATGTTTATCTAATTATTAACCTGGTCCTAACAATGAATCAGGTCAAAATTAAAGTGTAAGAATTAGAGTCTTCTTCATTTGTATGCAGAATATAAACTGAAAATATCTGCTACTGCTTCCAGTTCAGTCTGAGCTCTCTCAGTCTTTGAAACATTTATTACTTTTAAGATTTTGTTGATCCATTCCTTCTGTGTATTATAGCACAGAGGGAAATGTTTTACTTTATTTTTTTAATATGCATATGAGCTATTCTAGTATGGTAATACAATATAATTTCAAAGAATGGGTTTCTAATGTAAAACTAACTGTGAAACAAGCATTTGGAAAATAAGCTTTGTTACTATGTATATTGACTGCTATGTAACCTTCTGATAAGTTCCAGGACATCAATCAAATTTCTCTCCAGTAATGGTATTATTTGAAAAACTTTAAAGAATTAATGAAATCCGACACCTCATTTCTTCCAGATTTAGTGCTGAGCACTTTTCGAGGATGCAGGAAGCCTTAAGGGCAGGTAAGAGAACCAGTTCAGGTCTGATTACTATCATACTGTTTTTTTCCCAGAATACTTCCTTTCTCTGTCTTTAAAGATAATTGCTAATTAGATTCTACCTCTAATAAGAAATAGCTCAGTTTTAATAAGTTTTGAACACTATATGCATCTGAAGGTGGATAAAAAATAACAAATAAAAGTAAATATGGCCTCTCTCTTGATGTACTTGCACTCTAAACTGGATACAGTACTTTTGCAAATGAATTAAGTTCTTTGATGAATATGTTGTTGCTTTGTAGCTGACTGAACATTATGGAACTGGAAATGCAAAGCTGTTTTCTTTTGAATGAAACACAGCACAGTCAAAGGAATATGCACAAATAAGGACAGTAGAAAACAAAGAGGCTGTAAAATTGTTTCCCTGGCCCTAGGGATAACAGACTCCATGATCTAATGAAGAGGGATGGCAAATATTTGCCCATATAAGTGAATGGTTTTCCTGGAGGGCCTGATTCTGCACATACTCCTCGTTCCTCTCTGCTTGTAACATTAATATTTCAGGCAGAATCAGGCTCTTCGCTTGCTCGTATGACTAGCTTTTCTAGCCAAGACCACCCTCCTAGTTCTGTATTACTTAACTCTTGAACAGAAGAAAACTAAATGTTAGGTAACCTGTTCAATGTTATGTCCAATGACACAGAAAGGTACCACATCCTCCTATAAACACTGCTTTATGGAGAAGGCAGAGATAAGAGAAAGCCAGACATATTCTGGAGTAGGTCATTTGAACATATTCAGCATTCTGTGAAATTAAGAAGCCATCTGTTCAGAAATAGAAATTTTACCTGTAAGAATTAGCAAGTAAAAACTCTCGGGGGATACTTTCTTTCTGTGCACATCCCTTTACGTTAAAACTAGTTTAACTGCCATTTTGTATTATGCAGCTTATTCCAGTTGCAAATTTAGTTTCCATGTAGCATCAGACTTTACCTTGTTTTCCTTTTAGAAGGAGCATTTTGAATTTTACTATTTGTGCTCTTTTAAAATGGATTCCTTATTCTCTCTTAAAGTCAGCCTTCCTTATCCATCTTATTTCCTAAACTCCTAGCATGGCAACGGTTCTATATAGGGTATGTCTGCTTAGTTTTTTAATTTTCTACCTAGAAGGGACTTTGTTGGCTGTTTACACTATTTTTTAAAATTAATTTTATCAAATTCTACCTTGTTTTTCCTTGAGAGTTACAGAACTTCATTCTAGACTGTGTTATCTAATTTATCTGCTTTTCTCAGTCTTGTGTTTTAAACTACTCTATAATCTTTTTTTAAAAGTGCCAATAGCCTTTCATCTTTCATTAGATGAAAGATTAGAACCCATCCTTCTGTTGCAAGCTCTATCTATTTCACAGATTTCCCAGTTCCAAAAAAAAAAAAATCTAAACACATCTTTCTTCCTTATCAGTGCAGACTTTGTCTCTATACGTGGGTTTGGGAAGTATTTTAGAGAAATGTTAGCATGAAGGTTCTTGTCTGTAATCACTGAAAAAATTGAATTGTGAAGCTAGTGTCTGTTTTCCAGCTTTAGCACATCACTGGTTGACCACAGATTACTACTCCAAAACTGGCTAGATAGCTTATGAGATCTGCTACATCTGCACCCACAAATTACTATGAAGTCCTAATCAGCATGACAAACCCATTGATTGAAGTATCTGATAAACAAATGCCCCAGCACAAGGTCCTGCACCTGGGTCGGGGCAACCCCCTGGTATCAATACAGGCTGGGGGATGAAGGGATTGAGAGCAGCCCTGCTGAGAAAGCCTTAGGGGTACTGGTGGATCAAAAACTGGACATGAGCCAGCAATGTGTGCTTACAGTCCAGAAAGCCAACCATATCCTGGGCTGTATCAAAAGAAGCATGGCCAGCAGGTTGAGGGAGGTGATTTTGCCTCTTTTCTCTGGTGAGACCCCACCTGAAACACTGTGTCCAGCCCCAGAGTCTTCAGCACAGGAAGGACATGGACCTGTTCAAGCATGTCCAGAGGAGGGTTACAAAAAAGATCAGAGGATGGAACCCTTCTCCTGTGAGGACAGGCTGAGAGAGTTGAGGTTGTTCAGCCTGAAGAAGAGAAGGCTCTAGGGAGACCTGATAGTGGCCTTCCAGAACTTAAAGAGGTCTTATAATAAAAACAGGGACAGACGTTTTAGTAGGGCCTGTAGTGATAGGACAAGGGGTAATGGTTTTAAACTAAAAGAATGTAGATTCAGACTAGATACAAGGAAGAAATTTTTTTACAATGAGGGTGGTGAAACACTCAAACAGGTTACCCAGAGAGGTGGTAGATGCCCCATCCCTGGAAACATTCAAGGTCAGGCTGGATGGGGCTTTGGGCAACCTGATCTAGTTGAAGATGTCCCTGCTCTTTGCAGGGAAGTTGGACTAGATCACCTTTAAAGGTCCCTTCCAACCTGCACCAGTCTAGGATTCTAAGGGAGGTTTCCAGCAGAAAACCTGTCTGTGGAGGGGTATTCTCAGTGCTGCTGTGATCAAACTAAAATATGAAAGTATGTTTTGATTGTGACTATTTACAATGAGTCCTTTGAATCAATTTATCTTAACAATCTATCCCTCTCCACTGCGCGCATCTGTGCAAACATTTTTATTACGGGTTTGCTTCTGGACAATAAGTTGCTGACACATACTTTTGTAATCTGAAGTTT
Source organism: Strix aluco (assembly GCF_031877795.1). NCBI lineage: Eukaryota > Metazoa > Chordata > Aves > Strigiformes > Strigidae > Strix > Strix aluco. The sequence goes on along the minus strand of NC_133942.1, from coordinate 22,784,272 downwards.
CCCACACCTGATTACTCAGTCTCATGGACCAAAAGTCCACAATTATTTTCACCTCCTTCACAGAACTGGTCAGCACAAAGAGATTTCAGGGGCTGTCCTAGCAGTTTAATACTTTAAAAAGCCAGGTTACTGATTTTGACACCTGATTAGTAACATAGAAACCTAACATTAGACATACTGAACATCAGAGATAGGTATGATACATGGAAAAAATAAGTTAATTATCCTAGAAAATGCTTTTTCAGACCAGATACCTTGAATAGCAACAACTGACTTCTACCACCAAAACAATTAGATTACTCACATAAAACTGTACATAAGCAGTTCTATTAAAAGAGCAGGTTCTTCTGTCTAAAGTTTTATAAAAAAATTAAATTAGAATGAAAACGCTTTGAAAGCCAAACTGAGGTCCACTTGCATTCAGCTTTTCTGAGAAGAGAATACTTTTTTCCATCATTAATGGAAATTTTAAGTTGAAAACATCAGAAGTCTGCTCTGTGAAATGCTCTACTCCAAGAAAGTGACAGTAAGGATGCTGCTCAGATTGTAAATTCCCACTTGCAGCTTTGTACTCCTACGTCATGGCAAATGCATGTAGTATCTCAATTAGACAAAGTAACCTAGCTACTTATGTTTCAATGATCTTTGGAAAATTTAACCTAGCAGTTTCATCAACTGAAGAAATATTCTCCTTTTTTGTAGACATCTTCCTTTTTGGACAAGACCATGCAGAAAGCTGGTCCTATGCAGATAAAAAAAATAATCAAAGGATATAGACATACATACCTGAGGTGACATCAAAGTTTCCTCATCACATCTTCTCACTATTAGTTCTGTTAAACATTTTGTTCTTTGGTCATCATATCACTCACAGAAACATGTATATTCACTGTAGAAACAACTGGTATAAATAGCATACCAATGCTTATGTTGGCATTCCTATGGTTACAAGCAATGATGATTTCTACAATCCTTCGGTTGCCAGTAAAATTTCTGTGCGTGAATATGCATCATGGATCTAAGTTAAGATGAAAATGATATTGTTTAGTGCCTGGAGTAAAAGTGTTGAGGTAGAAACTCATAAATTCTAATCTCAATTGTAATTCACTTTGGGTAAGTCATTAACCTTGTTTTGACTTCCTGTAGATCCCTCCTAATGAAATTGAACTCAAAACTGTGATAATGAAGCATACAAGAGAATAAAGAAGCAGACGGTACATTTAGCAATAATAAATACAATTTCTGGTATGAGAGGCAAATGGAGACCAGGTGTGACTCCCTGGGTAGTGTGATAACCACTATTCCAAGCAAGAACAAATCTGGTCACTATTTGAATAAAAGAAGGATTAGGAAAAAGGAACATCAGTCCTAAAATACCTGCCAAACCTATAAAGAAAAAAGTACTCACTCAGAAGAATAAAAATTACTTTTCTTTATTAATCATAAAATAAAAACAGACGTAGAACCCAAACTCTATTTCCACTGCAGTTGTGTCACTGACATCCATGGCAGTGGAAGGCATTTCCTGCACATTATTTTACATGCATAACTTGTATACATTGTTTTTGCCAGAAAACTAACTTTGGAATAATAGAATCTTTGTCAACCTGAGGATGAAGTGGGGACCCCAGGATCCGGCAGATTCATATGGGATGCCAAAATAAATTTCTTGAATAAAAAATATTCCACTTGGGCAAATATGGAGAAATAGTTCATTAAAAAAACCCCCAAAATTAAATATGTCATAAATTTCCCAGTGACTTTTCACAACCTTTACTGCTTTAGTAGGAATACAGACCACAGTGTAGCATCTGAACATTGTTAAAAGATGCAGACCACACAAGGAGTTCAACAATACTTCCTTGGGAGAAAATATTATTGCTCCCAGTACTAGTCTCTTTGACCATATGTGTTGGTGGTTTAAGGAAATGTTTTTCCCTCTTTAGGAAAAGTCTAGATCATTTCATTAATCCAAGATAATATGATATTTTACTTGGAGACATATTTTGTCATCACTTGCACAATGTTTTGTTAAATATACCCAAGTAAGCTCTGAGCAAATCAATGTGCAGTATGAATTTCTCCGATCAAGACAAAACCCAGTGTAGAAAGATATTACGATCTCACTCTTAGAGATCACAGGAGTTTAATTTTCAGTTGGATTATCATTTTAGGAAGTTTTTAATAAAAAACTTAAAAGATTATATACAGATTGTCCAACATTAATCAAAGAAAATAGATCTTCAAACGAGGATAATACTTTGGACAAAACATTTTAAGTCAGTAACCCTGGGAGGAGGCATTAAGGAAGGTCTTTCAGATGCTGTACAAAGCTTGGTTATGGAACAGTTTGCTAAGTAAAACAGACTTCCTTCTCTTTTTTCTTCCTTTAAAATCAACTTTCTGACCACTAAAAATTGCTTTCCTTGAACTAATAGATATTTCTACTGTCACTAATTCACCTTGAAAAGGAGTTTTGAAGGCAGTGAACCCTTGAAAAGGTGTGGTCTATGTATCCTTTTCTGTTATCATTTGCATTATTCTTTTTTCATTCTATCATTATTTTTAAAGGTAGTTAATGCAAAGAGCTTAATGATCTTGTTTATGAGGAAAATATTATTCAATATAATCAAAACCTTGCTACATGATTCATTTTCCATTTCATACATATATTTCACCACAGATAATGACATCTGGAGTTATGCAGTATATACAGGCCCCGATCCAAAAGCTTTTGAGAACAGTCTGTGTTAATTTCAATTGGCCCTGGATTGGGTCCCTAACCTATACCATATTGGCTCTTTATTTCATACATAATTAATATCAGAAGAAGTTTCTTGGTAACAAAATATATAGTGATTCACCAAGGATCCTGAAAAGTTGAATTTTTAGCCTTTCATTGGAAAGCAACACAATATGTTAGCAAGCCTGACTTACCACTGCCTGCTGCTTTTCAATGTTAATCCACACTACCTTCCAGGACCTCATTTTATTTTTACATAATTATTCTTAGCATGACTCATCATTTAAATGCCAAACTGGCAATAAGAAATACAGGTAAATTAATTCACTTGTACCTTTTATATAAATTCCAGCCGAGGTCATCATTTTCCTATATTGTAAGAGTATGGGTCTTCCTATTGTGTTTTTTAATTTTTTTTTTAATGGAAAGGTGTGCTGTTCTTGAGAAACATTATTGAAATAACACTTTACACCTTCCTGTTGCAGAACAAAACAACCATTATGATAGATTCCTATTGGATCTTGTCTTTCACTATATTATGGACTGACCCTTCAGGCAAAGTTCTGTCATGGTTACTCATGGTTTTCCTTCTGAAATTAGTGGAATTACTCACATGAGTAAATACAATGGTTTGTGGCCTAGCAGTGACCATCAGTCAGTTGTAAAAGCCATCTTTGTGTTCTTACTGCACCAAATTTGGCCTGATATATTTCAGATGCAATACACTTGACACTGGAAAGGAAAAAAAACAAAGGCAAAAAACTCAAAAAAACCCGCACCAAAAAAAAGCCCAGAAAACGAACATTAAACAAGAAAACCTACCTAAATCCTAGACTACATTCATTAAAAGCTGAACATGAATATATGCTTCTCTTTACAAACACTTTCTTAGCCAAATAGTAATTCATATAATGCCAATATTTAAATGTTTAGCACGACTGTACTTTGGTTTAATACTACCTGCAGACAAATATGGATTCCTGTCAATCTTCAACTCACCATGACCACAAAAAATAAGCCTTCCTCTTTACTACAACCAAAATAAACTTAACTGAAAAAGAATCAGTCTATCTCAAGAAACATCTTGCATACAGAATATTGCAGCCAACATAGAAGTAACATCAGTTTTCACAGATCTTAAGGCTGCCTCCTGATTTAACTGTATATCTAGTTCCTTTTCTCCTCCAAGAATAAGGGGTCAAAGGATGTGGGAAGATATGAGGACTACTGCTATTACAACAGAGACTACACAGGATATAGCCCAAAGATGCCATATCAGGGAAATACATTTCATATTCTGAGGGTAACCCCCTTCTTGTTTCAGTAGAAAACCAATGTATGTTCTACTTTTCATGACCTTGGCACAAAGATGTAGTAAGTGTCATCAAATCATTGGCCTTTGAAGTACTTGCACCACTTGAAGTCCTTCTGAGTACCACACACAGCTCACCTATTCCTACTTGGCAGCACCTTTGTTCAATACATACTGATTTGAGTCCATAAACTATCTAGCACTTGAAGTCATATTACTTAAGGCACAGTTCAGTACCTCAGGAGATGGGCTGATCCTCCGTAGCACATTATTTAAAAACACAAGTTTAAAGTACAACAGTAATTTTACAGTATCAAAATTTTTATAAATCTTTGTCCCACATTTTAGTGCTTGAACATGAAAGATATTCCCTTCACCACATTATTATGTAGACATTGAATGATAACGTTTCCTTGGAATGACTAAACTCACTAACAAAATCACTGCTTTTATACAACACGTTTTACGTTTTTATCAAAAATGTTTAAGTGGTGTTGAAACTCACCTTCATTACCAAAATTCCTCTAATGACACGATCAATAGCCCCATAATCTAAATCATCCTTTTGTTCGAAGCAAAAATATTCTCTCAGGAGAAACAGCTTTAATAATTTCAAGATGTTATTGGAATAAAGGCTACTGGCTTGAGTAGCCATTCCACTTGGCAAGTCCTTGTAACCAGTGTTCACCACACCCTGATGAGAAAGGAAAATAAATAGATGTCAAAGCTTTCATGTATTGGAAACTTTTCACATGTTCTCCACAGATCTGATGCCTGTTTTATACATGCTAGTAAATCAAATTTGCATATTACTGCAGACATAAGTTACTAAAACTTTCTTTTACAAGTTAAGGATTTTGTTTAAAACTAATAGCTTACTCTGATGCATGACCAAAGAAAGTCAGCAATTTTGTCAGGAAGCCAGAGACTAAATATGCTGGGAGGCCAGTCAGGGAACTGGTTACAAAACCATATGGTGCTTATTTTTGAGAATAAGAAATCAACTACTTCTTCAAATTCGAAAACACCTCATGATTGTCTGATAAGAATCACATTGCACAATGTGTTTCACAGATTAATTGCACCCCAGTCAATCCCAAGGAAGAAGATAGAGATACCTTCAAAACTTAAATTCTTTGCAAATACATCTGGATTAAGATCACGTTTCTTTAACATCCCTTCATATTATTATGAATGCAGAACATCAAAAAACCACAAAAAAATTCTAATGCCACACTTTGAAAAAAAACTTATATTGAATTCTGATCTTGAACACTGTACCCTAAATTATTGTTTCTTTCTTTCATTGCATCATTCCAGGATAGCCATCTGGACATTGCAGTTGCCAGTTCATCCCATATGCAGCTACACATGTTGGCTTCAATACACATCCTGGAGTAAGTCATGACATGATAGTCAAGTATGGCAGCCACAAAAGAAGTCAGTACAAGCTAAAACTAAATACTTTTAGCTGAACTGTTCTTTTCACTTAGCTTTCCAGAACAGGTGAATGCACGTATCTACTACATGGAGTACGGGTGAAAGCTGCAAGTATTCTGCTATTGCTTCCCCAGTTTGCTCCTGATGAGAGAATTTTCTTCCTCAGATAAATTCCCTGATACTGAAATGATGGCATTTTTAGTTGCTTCAAATAACGGGTATTTACCAAGGAAAACAAATGACACGGTACTAGGAAGAGAGGGGAAAATGCAACATTATAGTTATTACCGAAGAGAGTAAGGTAGCGAATAGCAGGTGCATAGAGGATTCTTCTCATACACAATAGTATTTGAAGTGGTTTTGCACTACAGGACTGTGCCTAAAGCCCACCACTACAGCAACACAAACATAGTGCAACATGGGACATGCAGTCTAGGCAGCACATGTGGGGAGGAGAGGCAACCAATATCCAAACTATTGATTATATGTGACACTAGATCAGTTCAGGCACATACAACCTGACCCAGAACAAAATAGTTGGAAATGGTTCAATAAGGGTAGTATTTATATTTGCAAGATCTACATAAAATCTAAGTATTTCAGTTCAACTTTTCAACAGGAAGTTAGCAGAAATATTTCTTCCCTGAGAGAAAAAGGCATAACTAGACTTTTCCCACTAAGGGAAGATGGTGATAGCAAATTTATTCTCAGCTTTGCTAAACAGAGTTGAGAATTATGCAGACTTGACTATCTTTAACCAGGTTCCAACATTACAAATTTAATAGTTTAGACAACCAATTTAGCACACAGCTAGAGATGCAAAAATCAAGGGACAAAGGTAAGCCCTCATAGAAGAATACCAGTGTAGGCTAGTAAATCTACAAACACTTGATATCATTAGTTTTGTGATGTCTATCACTGAGTTTTAGCTGCTGGAACCAGTTCGCTACACAAAAATAATCTTCCATTAAAGAAGAAAACCATCCTTGTAACTAAAGAAATAAGTCGGAAGTGTGACCCCGAAGAGATAATGAAAGAGAAAATTTAAGATTGATTACATCTTCACACATTTTGAAAATTTTTTCCCATCTTCTTAGATATATCGCCACTTAGGACTGCACTGTTCTGGAAAAAAAAAAAAAACCAAACAAAAACAAAACCCAGGCTCTCCAGTAGTTATAAGCAGTATCTTACCTGGAAAAAGAGCTGTACTAATATCAATATCCACTTCTTTACACTGTTTGGCAAATAATACTGGGTTTGCTTCAGTATATTAATTTCTTTTGTATAGCCTCCAACACCCTTTCCTGTTTCAGCAGTAATATCCTTCTAGAGGTTCTGCTCCAGGGAATTTAAGCTGTTCCAGTGCTGGAGACTCAAGCACAAATAATGGAGATGACAGATACAGGATTATGGTTTTTTCTATTTTTATAAAAACAACCACTGCAATGTTAACAGAGGCAAGACAACAGTAGTTAACAGACTCTCTCATCATAACTAGATCTGTTAAAATAAAGTTCATAAGCACTAGGCAAATCAGGCTGTGCCAACTTATTTATCAGCTTTACCTCTGCAGCTTCTAAACTTTTTATTTCAAACAAAAATTTCAAAAATAAATCACTTTAATTACACATGTGAAAATACTTACCTGGGTGTTTATTTTACTAAAGAAAAAGTGAAGTTAGCTTGTCTAAACTAGAAAAAGGCTAGTTTTGCTAAGTAGTCACTGTTCAAAGAGTCTGTCCCTAATGTGTCTAAGCATACAATCTAATAACTTCATGGGAAAAACCTACCTGCCTTCTTAAGTAATGAGAGTTGCTGTTCCCTTAGATAAACCACTTATCAAATTCTGCAACAATTAAATGGCACGTTTTCTGTGTTGTGTGTTAAAGTATATTATAACCTACATGGATTACTAAAGAGTTTTTGTAGTGCTTCCATTTTTTGCTGTAGATACTGCAGTAGTTAGTCCATAATTTTATTATATTCATTAACAACGTATGTTCAGGGTTGCAGTACTACTCATCACCACTACAGTACCAAGGTCCCAACTCAATCTCATACCTGCAGAGGAACAGCTGTACTTGTGCTGATTCCTGTTTTGATGGGCGCCACGTGAACTGTCCCCAGACTTGAATACAGAATCGGAGCCCAATCACATCTACATAGCTGTCTGAATAAAATGGGGAAAAAAAAAGGCATTTCCTGACTACAAGTATGTAGATTCCCAAAGGATGTGAGGGGAACCACAGAAATTCAGTTGCTTGGGACACAAATTTGACTAGTCAAACAAAAAGGGACTGTAGTTAATGGATTACACTGACAGAGGAATGGACTGGATGACATAACAGGGTTTTCTATCCAAAATTATTATGATTTGTTTTCCAGCTTTTGAAAGTTTGAATATGAAGCAATTTGACTGACGGGAATACAGGATCTATAGCAGAATGCCAGCTGGAAGTCTGCTTACCAGTACCTCCTTACTTGCAACTGGGGAGGAATAACACCATGTACCAGTACAGGCTTAGGACCAATGACTGGAAAAGAGCTTTTAGAAGTCTTTGTGCACACCACATTGACCATGAACCATGGCCCTCGTCAAAGAAGGGCCAGCATCCTGGACAAACTGCAGTGTTAACACATGAGCACACAATTAACTTACCCGTGAACATCCAATTAATCCATGCATGAATGCCTAATCAGTTGATGTGTGACTGCTGTAGGGGGCATAGATTGCAAGGTTTGGTGACAGGGGCTGTAGAGGTGACCTGAGCAGAAGGCAGCCGTGAGCTGCCCTGTGCTATCCAGTTCCAGCTGGCTCTGAAACCCACGTAAACCCTCTCACTCACCAGAAGCTGCCAGAGCAGCACATGGCACCCCTGCTCACACATGTGAGCAGTAGCTGCTACGGTAGGAGATGTGAAGAGGTATATACAGACACCCATGGAGTGCTGAGGGGACAGGAACCTGGTGAGACCCTCTTGGAAGCAGGCATTCCATACCAAAGGGAATTCTGTATCAGAGGGACCCAGGGATGACCCATGATGGGGTAGGGGCAGCCGTGAGGAGTGGATCAGAAACAGCTGCACACAACTCCACACTCAAAGAAATTGGGATGGACTGAGTGCAAGGAAAATGAGGAAAGCTGAGACTAGGAAGGGAAGAGGAAGATGATGATGTTTGAATTAAGTTGGGCCTGGGAAGTAGGGAAGAAGCATATTTAAGTGTTTTTTTTTACATTATATTCTCTTTTTCTGAATACTCAGATCAGTAATTTCAAGTTTGTGTTAATTAACAATAAATTAAGTAAAAATTCTGCAAGATAAGACTTTCTCCTGTGACACAAAGAAACTTGGTGGATTGTTTTTGAAGGACATCCTTCAGTGCAAAACAGAGCAGAACTTAGACCAGAATATCTTGTAAAGTGTTAAGCAGTGTTATAGATTCTAAGCCATGTTTTCTTACTCTACCTGGTATCAAATCCCCTGACAGTAACTCCCATTGCTTTGGCAGCTCCTGCTGCAGCCAGCCCAGCAATGCCACCACCAATTATCAGCATCTAGAGAGATCAAACAGATAGTAAAGTGCATTTTACATTCGCTTATTTCATCACATGCTGTGTCTGCAATATGCCTTATCTTCAAAAGCACTTGAACTTTATAGAGCATCAGAGGCTACGAACTAGAAGTATTTCAGGGAAGTAAAAAAAAAATTTATCTCAACAATGCAACATAGTTAAAGTGCTGGTTTAGGCTACAAGAGCAGGTGGTCATCTGTACAAAAGGTGCTATATGTGGAAAATAAGATAGAAACAAGTTAGAAAAAATTAAGTTAAACAAAACATGACTAGAGCCACTTTTTCTGTTCCACAGAACGCAGACCTTAACTCAAACTTTGATAAGAAAGGATGCTAACCCTATTTGTCCAGCTATGTTTTCCTTTACTATAGCTCTTCTCAGATATGAATTGTGAAAGGTACACTGAAATGGATGTCAGAAGACAGTTCAGTCTCAGAATGAAAAAATAGACTGTTTTAGATCCTTAAAAATATAGTGAGTGTCATTCTGAGGTATGATGTGATTTAATGTATTTTTTTACAGTTAAAATAATTGCAGTCGATCAAGCATTTGCCAAAAATAAATGAAAAACCCAAGGCAGCGCTAAAACGTGCATAGTACATTCACCTACAAACTTCAACTTCCTTCGGCTGCACTGCATTAAAGCAGGTGAGAACAGACAGGAGTCCTTGATGTTGTCCTGCCTAGCAGAAGCAGATCTTGTACAACATCCTTTTCGGGACCATCCTGTGAACAATCCTGACCCATTGGGGAAGTCTTAAAATGTTCTATTCAAGAAAATTCTGCATTCAGAAATGCTCAGATGCAGTTAAATCAACTTTTACAGGATGACTCAAATGGCTAAAGCTGGTACAATCCAGCAAACCCAAATAAAATCACAAGGAATCAAACACTGTTAGTTATCTCTTAGAATGGTCACGTGGGAGAGCTGAACTGCCTTCTTACACTAGTAGTCCAGCTTTCCAGTACAGAATTTTACTCTGTAAATACCAGCTGTAGCAACTATACCTTCACAGAAGAAACTTGTCCTGCTGCTGTTATCTGACAAGTAAAATCCCTGCCAAAATGATTAGATGCCAGCACTACTGATTTGTACCTATAACATGTGAACAGATAACATTGTAAATAGGTAGTGACCCCTTAGATGAGAAAACGTTCGAGTATTCATGCCGAAAGCATGACATGAAGTATCACACTCCCTAGAGTTCAGATGTCAGTATACGAATTACAGAAGCAGAGCCAAAACCTCTTGAGACAAATACATAAATCAAATCAATTAGATAATTAATAGAAGCCTCATAACAATAGCATAATGGACATCCTAAAGCAATAAATTTTGAAACAATACATTCAAATGTCATTCCAATTTATACCAGTGGCTTGAAAATTAAATGTTTGATGGAGGACAAATGCTGGGAAAAGAATGCATACCAAAGGTGGTGACTCACAGCATAAAGTGCTTCTTGCAAATGGAATATTTGAATTATTCATTTTTAATTCTGTGGATCAGCTGACATGCCTATAACTGGACTGTCATCTCACTTGCATAGAATGTGGACAGTGCACAGGACTGCTCATAGCCATTCCAGGAATTTACAGCACAGATTTCCTTGCTAAAATAATGAGTTGATTATTATATAAACTTTACATGAACTGGAAAATAGGGTAAATCTTTCAGTTACCTTCAAAAGGAAGTATGTTTGAAACATATAAGCTGCATTCATATTTACATACTGCTTAAGCATTCCTGTACAAGTTCTCTCCCAATAAGCTATTGTTCAAAAACCTTTCCAATTTATTGATTTTTGTTCAGAGAACAGGAGGTGGCCCAAAAAAATATTCACTAAAATGCTATCTTGTGTCAACGTTTTATAGCTATATGGACTATGCTAGAATATATCTTTGTTACAGCAGGCTTTTTAGCAACATCTAATACTTGCTGCTTTTTTTTTTTTTTTTGGTGGGTGGTTTGGTTTTTTGGTTTGGCTTTGTTTCCTTTTGTTTTTTTACTTACTGGGGAATTAAGGAAAGAATTACTGATTTCTTCAAAAGTGTTGCAGGTAGGCAGTAATTTGAAGGGGGCGCGTTGCTGTTGGTTTGGGCTTGTTTTGTTAAAGAAATATTTTTATGACAATTAACTATAGGTTTCTCAGTGCTTTACAGTATTTGGCCAAAAGGCCAAGCAACTTCAAGACTTTGCTTAGCAAAACTGAACGATTGGAAAACTTTTCCATCTTTACTGTTTTCTTACTTAAAACCTTTTTCTCTTTCTTTCAAAGCTTAATATAAAACTAAGCTGGGCATGGGAATAAAATCCTGAAGGAGTAACAGATATAAAACCAACTTGATCTAAATGCTGAAACAGGGTGCATCCAGTGAAACTCTCCTGATTCCTTGGATACAGATGGCAGGGAAATTGGTCCATTCTCAGTACTGCAGGGTAAGATAGGCAGTCATGCTGGGAATACCTACACAACTCTACAAAATTAGTATTTTGTAGCTAGCAGTGAGTGACAATTTTTCCCGACTGAAGTTAATGGCAAAATTTCTACTGGCTTCACTGAAGTGAAATTTCACCCAGTGGAAGGAAATAAAAGACTGGCAAAAATGAGAATTGCTAATACCCAAGTTGAGTCAGGGCAAGACAGTCAGTGTGTACACATGCTTTCTGTATTAGTCAAAAAACTGTTTTTCTTCTGTGGATACCATTGGCTTCAGTGTCATAGCCATACAATCCTGAGGTAATAATTTATTTTGGTATACAAGCAAATAAAAGGATAAATGTTAAAAACCCGTACTTTAAGAGAAGTTGGTGTAAAAAAAACCATCAACATTGTTTAGGGCCCTGTGTTAGAACACTGGAGGGAAATCAGAGAGTTTGACACTAGGTTAATTAGATTTAAATAGCTTTAGAGAGAGAAAAAATGTGCAACAGGAAAATACCATTCATCTTTGTAGCCAGATTGCTTAAATTTACCAGAGCTGTCATCAAGGCCTTTTAGAGACTAGTTTCATGATTTTGTTTATGGTTCTGTAAAAAGAAACAATATTGACTGCTGACATTATCATGGCTTGTAATTTTTTCCCCCTTAACTTCACTGTGGCTGACTACATGAAAAGTGATTTGTTTAGCTTCATCTCCAACAAAACAGAAGGATACCCCTTTTAATAAAATAAGAAGATGCAACTGAAGGGCCCAATCTAAGTCATGAGGCCCAGTCTCCTTCAACTGCAACCACACATAATCCCCATCATAAACATAATTTGGCTTTGGAAAAGTTAAGTAGGAAATGTTTCCTCTTAAAGATAATTTGAAGTGTGAGGTCATAGTCAGAATTTCCTTACAGAGATACAAACGAAGGAGCAAATCTACTGAACCAAACTGTTGTGCTGTGAATGAAGGCCTTTCTTCACATCTAATCCAATTCAAACTTCACTGAAGCCAGATGAAAAACTGCACCAAGTCAGAAAGAAAAGCAAACCTCTTTTTTTTTCCACAGGTACAGGACAAGGTCTTGTTCTGTGTCCCTAGATATGTGGGAAGGTTATATGTATTCATCACAAGAAAGCTTGTAATTTAGGTTGTTTGCATAGAGAAGCATCAGACATCTATTAGTTCTCCAGAAGTTTTACTTTGTTCTTCAGTCCAGATGCAATACAGTTAAAGGAGTCTTCTAGCTCTCCGATACTGTTACTCCTGATTGCACTGAACTAACATAGCTTTCCTCTGGGGAAAAAAAAAAAAAAATTGCTAATCCCCACCTGCTGTCATCTAACTCCCAGCTTGTCTTCATCAATACATTTTACTGCTCACCAACTTAACTCACCTCACTTCTTTCATTCTCAAATACAGATAGAAAGTGAAAAGATAATTTCTGACTTACATAATATGCTTCAGTTTAGTCTGACTACAAAAGTCTGTTTTGAAAACACCAGGGAATGAAAATGCCACATCAAAACTCTCCAGACACCAGCATATATGAGTTTTTAGTTCCCTCTTCCTTCTTTAGTAATCATTATTGAATCCTATTCTGTGGATTCTCTGTTATTGAGGGAACAAGAGGGCCATAAACTTACTCTTCTCCTATGTTATAAGGCTTGTTAATGGGTAGTTTACTCATCTCCAACTATCTCAGTTTAGTAACCAGTCACTAATTCAGATGATACTGAAATTAACTGCTTACTTCCACAGAGTTCTGTTCATTAGCCACTTTTGTGCTTTCTCTCAAAGATATAAAAGACCCTGATAATTTGTATTTTGCAAGTAAGAATAATAAAAGAGTTTTAGTCTAAGGGGTCTGGAGGAACTTTTTTTTTTAAACATCAGAAACAGGGGTTTCTCACTTATTTAGCTTTCACTTGCTCCCACCATCAGTTAGCTCACCCTAGACATGCTCACTGCCAGATGGGAAGACATGGAGAAATTTGAACATTAGTATTTTATAAGATATTTAATACACGTATTAAAAGTTCCATAGACTGTATGGATTCAGAAGGTAAAGAAATAAGAAATACTAGGAGATGGGACCTCTCTACTAGGTCAATTTTATTCCACAAGGGAAAAACTATTGGTAGATGATTTCCTATGATTTCCTGAAAATGTGGAGGGCCAAAACAGGTACAATATATAATAAAGCAGCCTCTTTCCAGCTCCTTCAGTGTAGGATGTGAGGCTGAGGTTTGAGAGAAACGCTGGCAACTGAACTTCATTGGAAACCAGTGGTGACAGCACTGTGACAGTAAAGTAGGAAATACGAAAATATGGTGGAGAGGACTGAATTTCTCTTACCTCCTTCCTCGGCAAATCTAAGCCTGCATATACATGGCACAGAGCATAAATGTGCATATGATGACACAGAGTTATAATGGAATTGAGGCAGCATTTCGGTGAAAGCTGATGTGACCTCAAGCACTTACAGGGCACTCCAAGGAGTAACAGCATGAGAATACAAGTATCAGAGCAAATCCCTTCAATAGCAGCTAGTGTTCACCTCTAGTGGGGAAAAGAAGGGAGGACAAATTGCTGCTCTGCAGGCTGCAGTAAGTACCAAGTCTTTTTGCTAAATGGTCTCCTGTAAAGCAACATGAGATCTTGGTTTGAATTGTCGTTCAGATTCAATGAAAGTAAACTACTTATGGTTTGATTAAGCTTAACTCCCTACACGTCCCATCGCTCTTTGTTTGACATACTACGATAAAGGCATTAGCCTCTGAGTACATCAGGCCAGCTGTACCTTATCCTTAAAATTAGTCAAGATTTAAAGAAAGTCTTACATAAAAGTATAGATTTTGTACACTTTAACACTAAAAGTTAACTTTATTGTTTATTGATTCTCAAGACACTTAGATATCCGAGTTCTGGACAGGTTCTGCAGAAATAAAAATCCCAGGAAAGCGTTGTTTCTCTCTTGCATATAGGATGTTAACATCTAAGTAGGAGTGGCCCAAGGATGGGTCCAAACATGCTTTTTGCTATGAAAGAGAACTTAACTTTTTTGGATATTCAGAGAGCAGAGAAGAAATGCATAAAATTATTTTGCTACAGTGTGTTATGCATGATGTGGAAAACAGAGGACTGCATTCACTCTGTACCTCCACAGTGGAATGCTATGATATCATACGCAGTGATATGAAAAACTGTTTTCAGATGATTTCTGAATAAAACATCAGTGGCAAGGCAGCAAGTGGCAGGGAAAAATGCCTTGTTCAATGAAGCACTTATATGTGTTTGATATCTTTACCAAATTGATTCTGCTTGAGATGAACTGGTTCAAGTTTTAAACCATTTCAATATGTAGCCTATGTACATAAATAATTGGTTCAGCATTTAAACTAGTTGTTTGTGGGTTGTTTTTTTTTTTTCTTAATGAATTCCTTATAGAAATCTAAATGGCTTTGAAATCAGTTCCAAATCTGAATTGTTTCAAAATGTGTCTTATACTGAATGACAACTAGTCTTGACTGTTTGGCCACTAATGCAATGTGATACTACGTGGGGAGCCAGAGTTCAAAACTAGCAGGGAGAATTTTGCACCTTTAGTTGTCAGAGGCTGCAAGTTTAGGAAGGGTAACAGATTCTTTTACCCAGTTCGTACTGTCCCCAGGCCTCAAAATAAACACAGCAGCTTCAAAGACAGTATCATAGGTACTACTCCAAGCTGAAGACAATCCTGTTTGCCTGTTGTGATCAGTTCACACTTTCCTTTGCAAACAATCTTATATTACACTCCTACTTATGTGAGAGATTATCATGGAAAAATAATAAAAGTGGTATGTTAAAGCTATGCCAAATATAAGACACATTTATCATGCTGTCAATGGAATTTCTTACCATATGTCTCAATGGGTTTACTCAAATTAGTTTTGTTTTATACCTATAATAGCTATCATTCTTAGAAAAGCCATGTATAGTGCATTTTACAAAAAGAAAGAGTGATGCTTAAGCAGCAGGAAAAAAACCCGTGATACAGGAGCCCAAAAAAAAGTTCAACCTCTTGGTAAAGCAGTCAAAACCATTCCTTTAGGACTGCTTGTGTAAAGCAGAAGCCAGAAAACAGGGGAGTATTCCTAAAATTCAAATTGCTCTAATTTCTAAATTGACAATTACATTTAGCTGACACCGATTAGGTTAACTGAGTTCTTTTTTCACTCCCTCCTTTGGGTTGTGCTGGGTACCCCGACTGGTGAAGAAAACCATCCTTTGCTAGCTCTGCTTTTGCTTCATGTAGACAATATTTCAGCTGGCTCCTCCTCTTCCAGTACCTATCTAGAAAGCAGGCTCTAGAAACTGCCAGCATTACTTCTAGTCTCCCTTCCAAGATAATTCTACCTGTGTGGGAAAGCCCACAGCAGGACAAACAATAATCCAATATGATCTGGCATGCAAGAATAACAGTAGTGCACTAATGTTATGGTTTGGTAGTACTCTGCAGATGGTGGCCATCATGCCATCCTTGAGCAACTTAGTCCATTGCTAGAACTGCAGCTTTGCATTCAGCAAGGTTGTTGGGAGGACTGGGTTCTGGATAGATAAGGCTGCATTTTTCTTGAGCAAAGTTGCTTCATGCACTCCTAGATCCTCATTTAAGCTTGGACACAAAACATCATGCTTCTCTAGTTAAAATACTAATAATAATAATTTAAGCTAGCATTAAGTCTAATTTAAGATTCAGCTTTAAATAATCATATGTAATCTCTTCCCTTATCCAGCCCTCTACTGTGTTCTCAATACGTTCCCTATACTAAGAGTGACAGATCCTGGCACAGGATTGAAGCTCTAGAACCAGTGATAGTAAACAGAAGTAGACTAAATTCATTTGCATTAAGTGAACAGAACTCCACCAGTCAGGCAAGTGACTTGTCTGTCTAAAGGTTACACAAGCTAAGAGATCACTAATAGACTGGTCTGGGACATACCTAAAACAAGATCTCCAGTGGGAAAGAAATTTAATAGAGTCTATGGTGTTGGCACACAAAATATCCATTCCTTTACTGCAAATATATGAAGCTACATCTGCTTGCTGAATTCTTTCATCCTATAGGCAAATTGGTACAAACATGAAAAGAAACTTCAGGTCTTCAGAATAAATATGGTTACGTTATTCATATCAGATGACAAACTTACCTTTAAAACAATATCTGAACCAAACATCAATTACTGCTCCAGCTTGTTTGTACTGCTCAGCATAGAACTTTGCTTTTTGTCAGCTTTATGTTCCACTTGCACTATTAATCCTTGTTTTACCAAGGACTGCACACCAGTAAGGGAGTCTCCAACCCACTTCTCACCTTTACGTTTCTTTGGTAACTCCCACAACCAGGTCCTTATAGTGAACACCTATAAAATAAAAGATACAGCTAAATACAAAGACTTTCAACTTAGGGTTTTGTTGTTTTTTTTTTTAATTCCAAAGGCACAGATCGCATTTCAACATCTAACGGATGTCAGCAGACATGGTTTATCTAATTCCCTTATGAAGTCTGAAAATTCGATCCATGTATCAAATCCAGTAAAGTTTTATGCGCATAAGTCATCCTTAAAGAAGTATAATCACTGGCTGACCTTAGTGGGATGGTTAGCGTGAGAGAAGGTGGCAGGATTGGGCCCCAAGTTTTCATAAATAACAGAACATGTCCAGATGAACATTCCACTGTTAGTTTTTATAGTGTCTTCCACAGCCAGCCCACATGGTCTCTCACACACATTCATAGATGCCAAAACAATAACAAATTAAAGTTTGGTTTACAAAAGGGCCTTGGCTCAGACGCTGCTTATACAAGTTCGCATGCTGTTTATCCTGAAAAAGGTGTGGAACTGACCACAATGAGGTGACAACCTCAATTCCACTCACACATGAGGTGGGAAAACCAATAACAAAACTGCAGGATTAGGAAAGGACACTTTATTTTTCCTGGCTTGTGTGTGAATAAACTGTTTTGTTAATAAAGAAATGAAGTCATTTTGTGAAGCAGAGGAAGGAACATCTCTCTTCTCCCTTAGCACATATATGCATATAAACATTTTTTTAATATATAAAAAGAAATATGTAAAAATATATATGCCTGATTGTACACACATATCCATGCTAAATATGATGATCTACAGAAGGATGAAGTCCTAGATTATTATACTCCTAGCTCACTGTTCCTTGCAGGCTGTGGAGGATTTTCATTGACTTCAGGGAAACTGGATTTCTAAGCATTACACTCCCCTTGTGCTGAGCACTGGTTCAAGGAATGCATTATCACCCAAATCCTGCCTGTGCTTTCAAAACAGAGTTTGATACTGCTTCCCTGAACTATTTAGATTTACCTTTATGGCTTGATCCTCCAGAATACTGTCAAAACCCAATGCTGTCTGTTAAAGTAGCATGCACACAGAAACAGGGAGATACCTTGAAAGATGAATCAGTTTCACCCACCTGCTCTTCCTGTCCAACTCAACAGGAATACTCACAACCATCAGGTAGACCTGATATTTAGCCCCAAAATAGACCAATTAAAAAAGGGAATCAAATGTTTCACTACACCCATACCCACATAATTTCACAAAAGTTTTTCTGCAAATAACATTTTTCTTAAATATTATACACAATGAAATGCCCGACTGCATACATCTCTTTAAAACTCGGTTGTCCCCATAATTAACTGGGGATACCCCAAGCTATACATTAATTACTAGCAGAGATGCCAAAACTCAAGCATGCTTGCTTAAGCATACACTGTCAGTTCAATGCCAGAAAACATTCTAGAAGAGATTACACAGACCAAGCAGATACATGTGGCAGGGACATTTCTATTAGAAACACTCTAAACAAAGATATTTAGTACAGAGCACATTTTGCTTAAAAGATATACACATGGCATTAGAGTAAAGCTGGGAACAACTATAAGAACTTTAACTAAGGAAATAACTGCCAGTATTTATAATTCTACAAAGAAAAGTGTCATAACGAGTTCACTGGAAAAAACTCTGTTCCATCCTGCACATGTGTGCATGATATTTTCAGGCCACTAAGATAACAAAAACTAAAAGAAAATACTTTTTTTTTTAACTAAAAAGGAAAACCTTTATATGTAAAGTGCTACAGAAAACAGAAACTTTTTGTTACAATCCTGGGAAGATACACAACCAACTGTTAAAGAAAGAAAATATGTTTCAGATACACTCCTCAAATTAATAGCTCTTCCCTGTCCTTCAGGAGGAAGGCAGTAATACATCGCTATCAGCAATTACTATACACAATGCACTTGCAGGATCTCAGCTGCTTGGTTAATGAGTAGCAGGTAAATCCAAGCAAAGTCTCCCTCTAATCCCTGCCCATTTACTCTGGGAAGGAAGGAAATAAGCACAGAATACCTCTGATACAAGATCTAAGTAATCCAAAGGAGAAGCAAAGTAGGTTCTGGAAATGCTTAACCTATATCCTGTTCTACTCCATATGGCTAATGGAATTATACAAATATAAGAAACAAAAGATTTAACCCACAGTAATTTCTGTAGCCTATATTCTTCTACGGTCAAACAGAAAAACACCATTCTCAATTTTTTTTTAATCCATAAGAACATTCTAATACTTTGTAAACTGGTTGCACAATATAGGAAGAATTGGTTTTCAGTGCTAGCCTTCAATCTGTAGTCAATTCTCTAAGTCATCTATATCAACTTCCATTCTTTGATGTTATGACAGCACTACAGACCAGCATCTGGTCTTCGAGATTTAGATTCAAGTTTTATATTGGAAATGGTATTTTCATTTATATACCAAATTTGAAAAGGCTGAATCCTCAAATCTCTTGCATGACCTATCACTGCTTCAGTGTCATGCAAGCATCTATGAGTATTACCTTAAAGTGAAATATTATTCTAAAAGTTTGTGCAGTATAGAAAAGCATTCTAAACCTGCTATTTCTGTTAATACAATTCTTCCCATAGGCACTTTTGGGGGAAAGAAAAAAAATCATCTTTTATTATCTCTCTATATGCAAAAGCAGTAAAAGTTCTGGCAACCCTAGAATCAACAGGATCCAAATCTCCATAAGATTTTTCTGAAAATTGGCTGAGTTTAGCTTGAGAGCAAGCCTGTCAAGCAGATACATTCAGACTCATACTTCTCTGGTAAACTGGTCATTGGAACACCTGTATTCTCAGTCTAAACTTTTACACATTTCAATTCTTAATACTGTAACTGTCCCTCAAATGGGAAAAAAAAAAAATCATTCTTCAGCATCGTAAACCAAAAACAAAAAACCAAACAGTGTAGTTCTAATCCTAAAGACAGGCTGTAATCAAGATAGAACGGGATCTGGAGCTGAGTGTTATTCCTTTCTCTCATACACCTCTTCATTTCATTTGCCAACTGGTGATTAATTTCAAATTTGTGCTAATGAAACACAGCACTGTCATAAATCTGGAGCTGCAGGAGCTCCCACGAGTAATGTCTTCACTTGCAAACCATACCTATTTCAGGCCTGACTCTCTGGTGAGCACATTTTATCAAATGGTCGAAGGTACACTCTGTATTAACTATGTGTAATACAATAGATTACAGACAGTAAATCAGCTTATAGAAAATAACACTTGAATTTAGAATATTTGACTAAGATAATTAATGTTACCATAGGATAAATTTAGGTCCTCCATTTCTACAACAGAAAGAATAATTACAGGAAACTTTACTACTGCATTTGAAGAATTCAGCTAATTTCCTTTATTTTATGGTTTTATGTAAGATGCATATGAAGTAGGTTAATTTATTAAATTTTTTAGGTGCCATGAGCAAAACTACAGGAGTATTGCTGAATTTCATGCTCCTGGGATCTTCTAGTAATGTAAATAGTTTTGAATAATCATGCATCATGTCCTAAAGCAAATTTACAACCTCATTAAGACTATTAGCCAGTGTACATGTACAAGATTAGTTACAATCATGCTCCTTTCTGCAGGTCAGTAAATTTATTAGTTACATATCTTTGCTGTACGCACAAGTGTTATGTCCTTCCATCGGGAAAGAAAAGACACATAATTGTAAATTACTGAAAATCATTGGTACTATTCTTTTGTTTTAAAATCTCCTTTGGCTGTCTCTTACAGGCCTCCCATGTAATTCAATATATTGTTGAACTCGGACATTTGTTTTCAGTAGATTTTGCTTTCTACATTTCTACATTTACATTCATTCTTCTAGTAGTAACATCACTAGTTTTATTATTTCATTCCACACAGATTGTAGATCATGCATTCAATCCAATCATTTATAGTTCTTCCTTTCTGACATAATTCATCCATCAGACACTTAAAGGTTTAAAATCCCTTTACAACAAGCATTTGGTGCATCCAAGTCAAACCTCCTCCAGAAAATTAAAATTTTCCACAGCTCTTCTCAGTCTGGATATAGTTGGCAGCAAGCTAAACCGCACCCTTATGTCTTCTTACATTCTAAAGGAACTCCCAACAGCTTAGTTTAGGACAAAAAGAAAGATTATATAATACACACATACCCAACTCCCGGCCCAAGCTCATTGGGTAAAGCAATATTTTTTGCTATATGTCTTAAGATCTATTAGAAAATAGTGGCTATTCAGGGTTAGCCACTTACTGTGTTATTTGTCCATAACTGTTCACAGAACGTACTAACAGTTTTCCAGGAATTCAGGAAAAGATAGTCCTTCATTTAAAAGTTTAGTCAAAAAAACAGGAAAGACAGTTAAAAATTTGCGAAGAAAAGAAAAAAAGGCATTTTTAAAGCCCATTTTCATTCTAGCTGAACAGTGACACTCAACAGTTTACCAAGATAGCCTTTGGGGTTTTGCCATTGCTTTCAGTGGGAAGGCAAATATATCTGAGGTATATGTAGTGAGGCAGAGAACATTTATAACTGATTTACATACAGGTAGAGTATCCAGCAAGAGAAAGCACCATCTTTTCAACTATGACAATCTATGAAGTCTGTTCTTTAGAAGCATTAATAGTATGAAATGCTTTTTGCACTCTGCTTTAGAGAAGGGTTAGCATATCTCTTGCTGCTGTTTTGTTTTTTGTTTTTTTTTTTTTTTTTCACTTGGTTAGGGGGTCATTTTTATGGTGAGAGATTTAAATGCCTCATTTAGGAACAGAAATTAATGTGATAGACATTATGAAGAATGTTTAGAAATCATGTTTCAGCTACTCACACAAAGAGCTTTAAAGTGGCTAGCTCAAGATCAGCTAATAGCATGCAGCAGTGAGCATTATTGCAGACTTATTGTTTGTCTGTTTACTCTGACTTCCAGAAGTCTAACACTGATTACAGTAAAAAAATGTTGCTGTTGCACTGTGCAGTATATTTGCTAGGTTAATCTAGTTTAACCATGTCTACAGTAGACTGAATAAAAAAGTTGCACACACACACATGTATGTGTACACAAAAGCACACACCCTTAATACCACAACTCTGTAAAGGTCTAGCTCATTTGATTTTTAAGAACAGGAACTGCACTTGAGCAATATTCCTCACATGATTCATTACACTTTTTGCTTTAAAGGCTTCCTGCCATAGGAAATGTTTTATTTTTTACATTTTATTTAATTCTTTAACATCCTCTAAGCATTTTGAATGAAACTGTTCAATACACCTTTATGGCAACATGGTTACCATATTCTATTGATTTCTCTTCATGTTTTCTCAACTTTATTGAAATGTTCAAAGGATGTCTCCAAGGAAGCAATGGCATATTAATTATTGTTTGATTTATTTTTACAAGAACAGTAATTGAGATTATTTTATTATGATCCAGACAAGGATTGCCTAAGCAGATAATGTAAGCAAAGTAAAGTAAACTGGAAACAGAGTTTAATTACAAAAATCATTGCTTGAAACTTTGTAGCAACACATTTGTAGTTGAGAAATACCCAGTAATTCAGTTCACAGTGCAGGGATGATTATCGCAATGTCACAGTGATAACCAAGTAACACAGAAAAAAGCTTTAGCCAAGGAGTTAAGAACGCAATTGAAGAAAGGATGTAAAGAGGTAGTATAACATCACTGTAGACAACTCCTAATCTTGGTCTTATTATGCACAAGATTGGGTCCCAGATATAACTACTACAGTGGCCAAATGGCTGTTTTAACTTATACCAGATACATTATTCCTCAGGAGGTAGGGTAACATTTGGGAAAGACAGACATGCATGCTCTTATCCTCTCCTTATTGGCATCACAGCAATAAAGTGGTGTCAGAATCATTATTTCAGCCCAACATAACTTAAGATGATCTTCTGAACCACATACACAAGTCTTAAAGGTAGTCTGCATCACTATTAGTGTACAAAGTAGGCTCTAGTCACTTTAGAGTTCAGAGCCCTATGTTCATCGAATTAGATACAGATAAATCAGTCTCAGATCACTGGGAAAAATACAGCCTGGTAGCTATAAATTGTTCAGCATCACATACAGTAAATCCTTACTATTACAGGTAATCTGGGGGAGAGATTGTGGGGGTTTTATTTACTTTAAAAATTTCAAGACCAACACTTCTATTCACATTCCTATTTATAGATACTGAAAGACTCCACATGAAATCAAAAGGAAGGCAAGAAGACGGGACTGATGAAGACAGACTGACAAGGGATATCCTCTAAAATTTTTGTTTTATATACAGCTGCATGAATGACCACGCATACCAATTCATTCAATTGACAGTTTCATTACGTAAACAAGTCTATCAGATGAGATGCATCCCAGGGTCCTGAGGGCATTGGCTAATGTAGTCTAGTGTAACCTGGTTTAGTGGAAGATGTCCCTGCCCATGGCAGGGCGGTTGGAACTAGATGATCTTTAAAGAATTCTTCCAATCCAAACCATTCTAGGATTCATTAGCCAAGAAAAAAGCTCTATAGATCAGCAGTGTTCCTCAAAACATATGTATATATTCATGTTTATCAGGGAGATTCATGACCTCATCTTGCCCTCATTAGGAATTTAGATACAATAAGCATCCAATCCAACTGGGCTTTAAGTAAAAAAACAAGTTCTTATAAATGCTTACAGAATAGCACACTTAGTGTATTCATCTTATGTTTGTCACAAAATACTGACTCCACTGTGACAACCAGTTCCTACAACTCTGCCTGTCTACATTTCCCTGGAGCTTTAGCAGAACTTATTTACTCTGAAATTTCATTTTTTTGTTCCTTCAGGTACTTTCCTTAACTACCATCAGTATATTAAATGATAGTGGAAAAAATTGAGCACAAATTTCCTATACTCTTATTAATTTTTCCTTTGATGTCAGTTTTGCAATTTATTTCACATGTCCATTGCACACCATGCCATCCAAATGAGCTTCAGGGCTGACAATCTACAGAAATCATAAGAGTGGTCTCTGTTAAAAATACAGCTAATCATTTTCTTTTCCTTTGGATTGAGCTCCCTAATACTAAAAGCCTTTCTCTGAATGCACAGTTCTATTGTATTTTTAAATAAGCTTACATAACCCTGTTTTTTTGAAAACTGATCATGTTATCAGCCAAGGTCTCTCCTAACTGGTCTAGTGAAACCAGCAGCAGCTTTCATCTAAACCCTACCCACATTTTTCTTCTGAAGAGACACACAAATAGCCTGAGTTCTTTCAGCTCACCGGTGAATTTGCTTTGTATCACAGGCAAACACTATCACATTTTTCTATAGGCATCATCCTTCAAAGTTAAAGAGCAAAGGCCTTTACAGGCTGATAACAAAACCTGTAAAACTGATTTTCTCCTTCAGTGTAAAACATTCAGATTTTAGGCAACAGATAAGACAACCTAGGCAAACAAACTTCAGCCAGTATCATGAATGACTTACCCCAAGACTTTGTTGAGTCCTTATACTAGAAGAATTATTTTTACACTATTATTCTAAGTTACATGAATGTTACAGACAAAGTTAAGCAAAGAAAGTGAACTTTTCTGCACTGCTGGTACTATTTCCTTTCTAACATTGGTGCTATCATTGCCTTTTCACATACACTCTGAGTGTCCTATTGCTGGGTAGGAGTGTCCTGTCAAATTGCCTTACCATCATGTTGTTACTACTGCTGTGGCTCTCAGGCCAGTTTAAGTCTGTATTATTAGTAAGAAGGTAAATTGTCTCTCCATTTTATTAATATTTAATTGTTTATTTACATTAAAGACTGTAAAGAATTACCTTCTCACAGTGTATCAGTTTCTCTTTTTCTAGGTGCCCAGCCTGCAGCACACATGAGTGGGATTCATTTTAACTAATTCTAGACATCTAACTTTTAGATGCGTAGCCTGAACTAGTTCAATTAGTTTCCTCAGAGTCAGACAGAAAAACCTTTTCACAAGGTGTTTCAGCTGCCCCATCTCAGACTTTTTTTTTTTTAGTGAGACCAACTATCATCTGGAGGGACACTGTGAGGATAAAAGTCTCCAAAAAGGGGAACTGCACACTGAACAGTAACAGGAGAAAAAACAGTACTCTGAGCATTGTTCATTTGAAAGAACACGTAATATGCAAATACAAGACTGTTACAATACGAATGTCCAGACATTAAAGATGTCATATCATAATATTCTGAAATGTTAACATGGCATCCTTAATGCACCCTTGCTTCCCACCCTCCAAAAAAAAAAAATCTATGACCACATCAACAGTATTGTAAAAGCAATTTCTTTAGAGAACAATATCTCTTCATAAGGACTACCAAAAACACATGAACAGAATGATTCCAAGGGGAAATTCTTAAGCATTTGTCTTTACAAACCATCACTCCCCCACTTAAAAATGAAAATTACTGAAATCCATCTGCTATGCAGCAAAAAATAGAACTCTCGACCTATGAAGTAAAAGGCAGTTGTGTTGTGGGTTTGCGTTTTTTTGGTTCTTTGGCGTTGGGTTTTTTTTTTTAAATTGAGTAAGACTTGTTCTTAAACTTTCTCAAGACAAATGAATAATACTTTATTACAACATCACCACATCCTGTATATTATTGTAATATCTAACTTCTGAGTTGTCATTGATGTATTTCATTAAAACTAGCTGTAGAAAGTTAATTTTTTGTTTAATTCACAAGTAATTTAGCCTTTGAAAATATTCTAAGTATACAGATTACATACACAAAATCAAGTATACAAATTTCATAGCAAATGGTAAAGTTAGTGTCACCTTTCCTGTCGGTATCGGAATGAAACAGCTATGCTAAAACCAAAAATATTAGCTTGCTTTCTTACCCATTACAAATTCAATGGACAATTTTAGTATAAATCAAACTGACAAAACAGTGCATGGCATTAATTACCTTCCAATACATTATTTTATCCAGTGTGCAGATGACACAGATTACATAATTATCTTTAAAGTAATTTACCCTGATTTATAAAGAGCTTTTGGCTAAAGGTGTTATCTTGACACCCAGAAGCAGTTTGAGATATAACAAGATTACAGAATTATTAATGATAACACATCAAGAAGCTCTACTTCCTCTCCATATTTCTATAAATAACATCATTTTTTCCTCATTCTCAGTTTATTTGCACTACTTCCATCTTTTGATGTAAGTATTTTACTATCTGGAAGTAGTGAACAGCATGACAGTTCATCTTTAATTTTAGCAGGCACCCCAGATCTCATCCAGGTGTATACTGATGCATCATATAGCTATGTATGTATGTATACCACTCCAATTTAAATGTACTTTCACTGACCTGGTGAGTTAAGTTGCTTATAAATCTTCATCACTATAGGTGTTTCTTGCCCCAAGATATGCAAGACTCGAACATTTCCATATGAAACAGCTTTTCTGACAAAATTACACTCAAGATTGAAACCAAATGTTAACCAATAAAATCAGTAAGTAAATAAATAAGACTGTGTGCATGGAATCTTAGGACTTGAAAGGACTCAAGACATGATCACCTTCTGCCCCAAAATAGTATGAAGTCTACCTAAGAAGTTGCTGGTAATGTCAACAATTATGGATATTCCACCATCTCAGGAAATGTATTCTGTTCCCCTCTATCTTAATTTACCAAGTATCTAATTTAATTTAGCTGTATTTATACATCTTATTCACAAGAGACATAAATCAATTTTGGTTTTGCAACAGCCTTTTACATATTGAAGGACTGATATAAAAGTTTCCCTAAGTGAAGAAAGTCCAATTCCTCTTGTCTTTCCTCATAAGTCATGTTTCCTAAACACTTATTCATTCTTATTCTTCACCTTAGTGAAGAATTCTCTTCAACTGGTCCACACCTTCCCTTAAATGTGACAACCAAAACCGATCATACTGAAGTTGAGGCCATACCCATCCCAAACAGACCAGACTGATTACTTCACATGTCATGCAGGCTGTCATCATCATTATGCAACCTGTAAGATAGCTCCCTTTCTTCTAACTTTGTAGCGCTGTCAACTCACATTGAATCTTAGCACACTATAACACCAGGATCTTTTTCTACAGAACTGTTACTTATTCAGTCGTTGCCATCATAGTATTTAGGCAGCAGATCTCTCCTAAATTCTAACTGTGGGAGCTTGCTGTCATCCTTGTTACTTGTATTCTACTTTTTTTTTCTCAGAGTACCTCCCAGCTTGCAAAGATAATTATCAATTTAAATCCTGTCCTAGAATAAAAGCTCAGTGCCCTCCAGCTTTGTCCCAAATGCAAATTCAATGAGTAAGTCTTCTATTCAATCATCCAGATCATTAAGTAGCACCTGACCCAAGACTGATTCCTGTTGAACCCTACTCAATATTTAACTTTCGTTTTTGAGAGAAAAGCATTGATACGTAATTCCAAATACTTCTACAAGACAGATGGGTACCCACCTTACAGTAGATGCATCAAGACTAAATTTTATCTGCTTGCTTATAAGAATGCAACAAGAACCTCAAAGGCAAGATATATGTCAAACTGCTTTTCCTCTAGCCACAAGGCCTGCTAACACACTGGCAGACAGAAATTAAACTAGTTTGGTACAATTTCCCCATGACAAATTTGTTCTGGCTGTTAATCATCTTGTTTTTCAGTTTTTCACGAATACTTTGGCCATTTGTGATAACATTTCTTTTTATGGGAACTGAACCAAAGATGACTTGTCTATATTATTGTACCTGCTTTCTCTCCCTTTTCAGACAGGCACTGATTTTTTCCTTCCTCCATTCTTTCATGCCTTAACTAGACTTCCAAAAAATTCCAATGGGTAATGTGGATGTCCTGAATAATTCATTAACAAACAGTAATATAAAACCTCAATACAGATACATTAGGTGTGTTATTTTGCTGTCAGATGGATTGCTTGCATGTCTCTTGCATATGGCAGCCTAGAGTAAGAAAAATAAATTGACTCTCAATGAGCCAGATGTCAGGAAAAGGTGCTCAGCATATAATGCAGGTATGATCAATTCTTGCTATTGCAATCAATTGCAAGTAATTCCTATTTGGCTAATGTTAATGGGTAATTAAGATATATTTTAAAAAAAGAAGCCACTAGTACAGTAAGCTGTAAAAGAAGCCACAGTACAGTATTAACGTCATTGGTCATCTTTACCTAACCTGACAGAGCTGTTACCATCACTTGCGAAAGATTTCTGTTGTAAAAACAAAGAGCTCACTGACATTTGAAGTTGAGCTTTACTCATCTATCCTTTTCCTGGAGCCTGAAACGTTGACATGACATTAATCCTGCGCAGCTGCTTTATACAGCAAAAGGAATTTGTTATGTAAAGCTATTTTTAAAGTGCAAGTACTCAATTAATAAGCAATTGTATAATTAAACAAAAACTATACCAAATGCTGGAACTCTTTCTTGATATAATCACATTGATTTTGATTAAAGTTTTAAACTGCAGCAAGGGCCAAATTACTTATCTGACTTAATTTCTCATGAAACATGGACAACTGAAGCTGTACAGCATGAAGCCTAACAAGGCTTCAAAAAGTGCAGGAGGAACCTAAATTGTGAGCTATACAGGATAAAGCTATTAATACATAATTATGTCAGCTATGGAACATAGCTGTATCCTCCATATAATCCTATTAAGGAATTATTAGCCATTGTTTAATCTTGGAAAGGCATTGAAATTTTGATTTTATTAGAAAGCATGTTCAGAAAATATGCTAAACAAAGGAGTAGGACATTCAACTTAGAATTTTAGGGAAAGTTCTAAAACCACTAAAAGGCAGCTTCTAGATGAAGCAATATATTTTGTTCAGCACAGAGTGATTACATTGGATGTATTAATCCTTACCATGAAAGAAAATGCAATATTACATTTTATAAATAACGTCCTGAAACTGAGCTGCAAAGCTTAAAGTTGTGGATTTAGAAACTTCCAAATAGCATCTCGGCAGAAAAGGTTCTGCATGAGATGTTGTTTATGTAAGTCTCATATTCCAAATATCAATAGTATTGCAATGCAATAATTCAAAAAACAGATTAATAGATCCAAAAGAGATTAATACAGTATTTGAATAAATTAAGTGATTTCAGACACGTGACTGTCTCTTCCTAAAGGCCACTATTTAAGTCAGTTCATTAGAAAACAAACTCATGTGAATGAAGCAAATATAAACAGCCTTTGAGGGCTATGAGAAAGTGAACTGCAAAGGCACAACGGCACACATCCGTGGAACAGAACGGGAAAAATTTCTCAGAGGCCCAACTGAACAGTATCAAGGGCACCTTTTGGTTTCCCTTAAATGAAAACATCTCTGTCAATAATCAAGAAACAGGAACTTATTAGATCAAAAGAATAAATGTCATAAAAAGGATATTGATGAATGTTCTTCAGTGAAAAAAACTTGACACTCAGATGTTTGGTTCAGAAGCATCTCACAAGATAAAATTGCAGCATGCCCTGCAAAACTATTGGTACATACTTACATTGCAGCTTGGATTGCTTCTTTCTCTCCAACACACCTCAGCTTTGAAAAAATATTTTAAAAGTCTAAATGAGAACTCGGGTACAAGAGCTCAACTTTATAGGAATATTATGTTCTTATTCGTGTCTATTTAACATAGAAAAGCACTTTAGATGAGCCATTGATAATAGACAGTTACTAATTACATGCAGAGATTATCTGATATAGTTTTGGGAGGAAAATAACCTTTCAGAATGCAAACTCAAATCCTGAGAGGGGGTTTGTACACCCTAAAATTCACTATACAGATACAGTATTCTATTTAACAAAAGATATCATGAGTATCTATAAATTTTGACCTTAAAAAGGCAGTACCTTTTAAAAACAGTTGACTTTAAAATTGGAAAACTGTTGAAATCTTTTTAATCCATGTATGCATTTTCTAATAATGCAAAATAATAATTGAATTTCAATTCGTCCTAACAATGCATTTAAACGTAAATGAATAACGTCTCTATTGAATATAAGTATATACAGAATTATATAAAGGTCTCAGGTTAGATATCTAAGAAAATATATATGAATAGTGTATTCATCTTTTGATATGGAAAATTACCCATCCAATGCTTTACCTCTTCAATGAGCAATATATGGTATTTTGCTAAGGTAAATTATTTTCAGAAAAATAAGTGATAAAAAAGGAATCACCTCTGGAATAACCTTCATGTTCACAGTACTCCTGAACATGCCCCAGAAATGCAGCTTGTTAGTCACCTAATCTCAGTCTTTTGCAAACAGTACTGCTGAGCTCGGCAGTGTTAAAATAGCAAACAGTGTGAAGATACAGCAATAACGTGAGAAAAATCAATAGCTGAAACTTAGAAAAAAATTGTTTTTCCTGTTAGACTCAAGTCTAAGATTCCTGTCACTACTAAATCTACTCACTGTCTCTGTTGCCCCCTTAAGTAAATTATAAATCCACTGGTGGTGTTCTGCACAGTCCTCAGTAACCCCAATGACAAATGTGAATTACTGATGTACATATTCCTTCCAGATGTTATGTTGCCCACAGCCTTCTTGCTAAGAGAAAGCATAAGCAGATCTTATCAAGCTTGATATTATTAGTCTATGTCTTTAAGTATGAGCAAAGAGAAAATATCCTTAACTACTATGTCTTCTTTGCACTTGATTGTGTTTAGCAGTAACAGATGAGATGGTCTTTCACCTCATACACATTGTTCTGCCAAAAAAAATCTCCAGTAATTTCTGCACTACATCCACTCATCACTTCCTCGGGGTAGGAGGAACCAGGGCAAGAAAGCTGTGTTGTCAGCAAAACACATTATACATAAATCCCCAGCTCCTAAATAATTCATTGCTTACGCTACAGCTAGTACAGTCAAAGCAATCAAAAAAATAGGAATTCTTGAGTAGCTTCTTCAAAGACTTGTCACCTGATGCTGGGACCACTTTAGCAGTTATCACAATGTTGCTATTGTCTAATTACTACTTTTATTTTAAACACCAAATAGAAGTCTACCTGGTCAAATAACTCCACATCTAGTACAGGCAGCAAAGTATAGACAATACTGAAGACGGTGATAAATTGTGGACCATAAACAGCCTGAAAGGATGACAGCTTATGCAAAAAAATACTATCAACAAAACCATTTTAAAGATTTCCACAGTTTCTTGGAAAAAGAGAAGAGAATATCCTCTAACACAATATATGACATTCCATAACAAACAGTAAAAGATACCTAAAGATTTAACGGTTTATCATCATACAGTACTGGTAACATAAAATGTAATAATTAGTACAAGTAAAATATTCAATAAGCATTTCTCTATACAAGAAAAAGGCTTTCAGTATATATGCAATCTGAAAATGACAGTGACAAAAGAGAAAATTATTTACTAAGCATGTTACTGTCCCAGAGAGTTGTGTTGCTTGTCAGGGTTCAGGTATGCGATATAGCCACGCCCCAGTCAAGTCATTCTCTTACAACCATTGGGCAAACCGACTACATCTTAAGCTATGAAAAAGAAGGATACCTGGATCCACTAGAGAAAAATTGGCCACAATGACATTAAGTGTAAAAGTAAGAAGATCCTCAACAGGCAGAAATCTCACCTTTTGCCCAGACCTTCAGAGTAATTTGAAGCTACAATCATTTCCTAGCAACACAACTTACAAAATTCTCAGTGTATTCAATGACACCATTTCAGTAGTCATCCATGGAGGCCTCCCTCTCTCACTCCACTGGATATTGAGGAGCCTTGTCTGGACAATTATCTGTAAGTCTCCAAAATGAGTCTTAGCCCAGGCTAGCTGTGTGATGTGAAACAGTCTGAATCCAAGATATAAAACTAATCCCCCAAGTCCCCAAAGCTGATACAGCAACATATCTGCTGGCCTCAAATACTCAGAACATACAAGCATAAATTGCAGGTTGCATGGATTCAAAGTCCAAAAATGTTTTAATGTGCAAGTTTCTCAAAGTTTGAGCCTGCCTTTTGTAGGAATTCCAGAAACTTATCCTAGTTTCTGTTCTTGTAATGCATGAAAGCTAATACACACCTGCTCACAAACCAAGCTGAAATGTTTTGTAAATAATGCCTACTTTTGCAGAGGTTGCAGGCAGGCTGTTTTTTCAAAACAGGCAGATCAGAGCAGAGGAAAGAAGATTGCACTGCACTATTCCTGTATGCAAGACATACACAGAGATTTTATATTTACTATACAAATTATTCTTACTATACTTAGTATTAAAGAAGTTATACTTATTATATAGGAGAATTTATACTACATACTCTTAAAACAGGCACTAAAATACTCACATTTGAAATTAGACCAGGCAAAAAAGCATAAGGAATATTCCATCAGTGGATGCCAGATAAATGACACCACTGTACTATTAGCCTCAGGTGCCTCATCATCAGTATTTAGTATCACACAACCACCCAAGAGAACAGTTTCCAGATGCACGTATCACCAGAAGATTACATTTCAGAAAATTTTCAGAAAATATCATCTGGTATGTACAGCCCACCTAACAAGGAATTTTGACTGGGACAGAATGAAGCACATAAGAGACCAACGGTAATCAAAGTCTACTGTGCCAACAACAGGAGGTAGTGTAAAGTAGCAATTACCTGAGCATGACACATACATGTCAGCTTCCTGAAAATAAAACCTTAAGTGACAGATTTTTTTTGTAACAAGACTGAAGGATATTTAGTACACTGGCAGTTAATTTGATTATATGGTAAACATTTTCTTTAATTTTATTCTACAGACTTCCATTTTCTGAATGAGCACATAAGGAAATACCCATTGCACTTCTAAAGTCTGTATCTAAATTGGTATCTTTAGCCTAAAATCAAAGCCTGTTTGTTTTCAACAAACACTATGTCTTTTTTATATCACACTAAACACAGCTCATTGATAAGAATATGAAATATTAATAAAAAAGGCTAAACAATTTTAAAAATCTAAAGTCTGAAAATCTCTCCAAATTTGAATCAAACCAAAACTCTGGAAAAAAGCACTAACAATAAATCTTACAGATACAAAATTTAAGTGTGGTGGTTGGGGTTTTTTAACCCTTCTGTGAAAAAAAAAAAACAAACAAGCAAAAAAATCCCAAACAATAAGAACTTGTGTACTACATTTACTAAGGTGAGCCAAAACAGCAAAAATACTCATGTAAAGCATACTGGTTGGTCTAGTGTTCACTAAAAGCTTTGGAATACCATGTAATTCTAGAAATTGTAATCAAATGTTTAATTGCAGCAATTGTTGAAAAACATCCCCTTCTTACAGATGTAGAAAGGTTATTTCCCAAGGCTCAGAACACCAACATATTTTCACAATTATTCATGCTTTCACACAATCTGTGGTTCTCTCTTTTCTGGAACCATGCCAGTAGCATTAGGAGTCGTTTCCTCTTCTAAAGTTACCTCTGTATAACTTCTGGAACATGCATTGCAGCTGCAGTTCAGAATTTTTCCTCAAATCTTCTATCTGGTTTCAAGAGTTACACATGGACAGAAAAAAACCCAACCTATGCTTCAAGGTATTCAAGGACTTACTTCTTTTATCATTCTTTTGCCCTGCTAGATCAACCCAACTTAATAACCAAAGCTACCTACTCATTTCCTAATTACTTTTCAGTATCTCACTAGAGGATATTCCAAACATCATTTGATTTATCAGACACTAAATAAGCAGACTGCGACTTTTCATCAGGAAAAGAGGTGAGCAAGTATAGAAGAAAGAAGTCTATAAAATCATGATGAATTCAGTGGCAAGGAGTAAGGGGCATTAAAGAGGTGGACAGCAGGTACAACAGGGGAAGGAACCTTAAGTTGTAGAACTTACTGCTATATGCAGTAAATGTTCAAAGACAAAACCTTTGATATTTATTAAACAAAGCACCACCTTTGGTTCAGAAAGTCCTCCAGCTGCGGATTGTTGGAAGCTAGGAAATTAACATGAGAAAATATTATTACCTATTTGCCCCAGTTTAATCATATTTAGTTGTTTGCTTTTGGACACTTGAAAATAGGCTTCTGACAAGACAAGATGGTCATTGGTCTGACTAGTAGGGCCATTTTTAAGGTGTAGTAAAAGCTCCTAAACGGAGATGGAAGATTCTGACCAGCAAAGAATTTACAAGAGACATATCAAAACTCCTGTTTGCTTAGAGTCTATAGAATCTAGCATACACTTCCTTTAAATAGTTTTTTTTCTTAATCTATTAAATATTAATTTTAAACTTTTTTTCTTTTGGATATATGTCACTGAGTGAAGAAATTTGGAAATAGGGAGGTTAAGTCTTCATTCTCATAAAACATATTTGAAATGCTCAAGAGACAAAATTTAGGACTGATTAAACATCTCTAAATATAATCTCCCATAAAACTCTCTCAGTCCAACATATTAATAATTTTTAAAAGATAATGTTTAGTTTGCAAGGACTCCACTCTTGTTCTCCTTCAATATTTCTAAAATCACTAACTTATGAAGAAAAATGCTCAAAGAGCAAGCATGGGGGGGGGGGGGGGGGAGAGGGAAGAGGTAAGAAGTCTACGTTGTGTCTAAAAAACCATGAAATTCCAAGACAGCTCTTTACCTTAGTATAATTGCTTAGTGGACATCTTTTGTAGTGGATGTAGTTTAGTTAGGGGCAGTCATTTCATCATGGCTTATCTACACACTCCTTACAACCACACAGACAAGCCCTGGGATTTACCATTAAAGCGGAACATATGGTTCTCTTTTCCTTCTAAGTATAAGGCAGAAGTGTGTAACATATGAAAACAGGATGTCTTAACAAACTTGGAAAATGAAGGGGATCATTAAGTGTAGTAACTGCAGTCAAATACATTTATGTTTTCAAAACAGAAAAAGAAACAATAATTTTATTTAACTTACAAAACAATAGTACTCAAATATTTAGATTGCTTAACTCATTCTTCTGACTTCCCATACTTCTAGGTATCTAAAGAGTACAAGACACTGTTTTGTTCATTTATAAACTTAGAAAACAGAAATAACCCTGATTAGAGAAGCCACAGAAGACAAACCAGAAATGCAGCAGTGTGAAAGCAAAGTTTTGGTAGAAGTAGTAACAAAAGAACTTGCACATTCTCAAACAAGAATGCCTGCTATGAACCTGCAAGAGCCTCTAAGGGTATTTGAACTGGGCAGTCACTGACCAAGACAGCTTCCATTCCTTCCAGGTTACTGGTGCCAACTTGTGTGCACCTGCAGGCAAAGAGGGGAAACTTACTTCTACTGAGCAACTGAAAAATAGGTGTCAGCTTATTACGCTACCACATAGTCAGGTTCAGAAGCTAGATATAATTACTGACAGTGAAAAACATTATCCTAGACTACAGGAAATTTGAAGTAAGAGCCAAAGGTGTTTATCGAAGAACGAATGGTCTCACACCAACACTTGCTTTCAGGACTCACTTATGCAGTCCCTCCCGTCCCAGGAGGCAAACTCTCATCCCTGTACAAACTAATTTTCTGTTATGATTATTTTTTTATCTAATCCACAGTTTCTTGTCCTCCTCTTTGCACATTCTCTTTAATTCTTCCCCTTTCCATTGTTGCCTCTGGAAGACCCCTTCCCAATTCTTCACACCAAAACAGATGAACAAATGCAACTTAACTTTATACTAACCACAAACTTTTCCAGGTTTAGATGGCAACAGCAAAACTTCAAAAACAAAACTGTTACAGAACAATCCGTTTTGTGAATATTTTGTGCAGTCCTATTCTGCTATTTTTCCCGCTTCAACAATATGTCATTGGAATTTGAGGTTCTGACAAATTTACAGGGCAAGGCTAGTAGGAGCAAGATGAAACAATGTCAGCAACTCAGGCCATGGTTCATCATGAAGTCATCTTAGATCGTTTTAAGACTGCCCACCAATTAATTAGAAAGTTATATACTTACTGTATAGTCTCACATAGCTGTTGTACTGTAAAAAGGAACTTCCAATTATCTGATAGTAAAATAAACAAGGCAGTTACTAATATTAACCTAAATATAAGGCATTTCTATGCTTAATAGCATCTGATGTTCTAATCCTGTCATGCTGCCTTCTTAATAGGAACATCAGTCAGTTAGGAAATTTTACAGGCTATCAAAACATAATGTTTAATACAATAGTTTTGTACTTTCTAGAAACATTCTGAGATGCCTGCATGCAATTAAATGAGACCCAAATACAGATATCCTCTACTGCATTCTGAGGCTCATGGTGCCTCTGAACAGTAATACAGTAGGAGTTCTATCAGGTCAGCATTCGGTAGTTCAGCTCAGAGTGGGCAAAATAATCACATTTTTGAGCAACAAACTTGGATTATTTTTATTTCAAAAACCCAGCTATGACCAAAATCAAACAATGAAAGAAATATTTTAGCTAACAGCAGAAGATGTACCATTTTTTATTCAAAAATTGTCCTTAAAGCAGAACAAGAGATGAGCTTTCAGGATGGCAGTTAGGAGTATTCAATGAAGTATTTAGTAAATGCCTGAATGAAAAGTCCATGATGGCAGGCAGAGAATAAAAACTCTATTTATACTCAGTTGCTACATGGGCTGTATTCTATACCTAACCAATAAGTCATGAAAAAAAATGGACAACAGGAACAACTATCACTCTCCCTGTTTGAGAAATAGTCAACTTGTTAAAGGCCTTCATTCACATTCCATTACCTATGTTTAATGTAAACATTTGTAACTAACAGTAACCTTGCATTTTAGGAAATTAATAGTTTGGAGGGTATTGTGGAAGCTGTAATTTCCCACATATTTAAAAGGTGAACAAAGTTATAGGACAAAAACCCATCAAGAACTATTAAACACAAAGAAAACACACATCTCTGAGATGCAAAGAGTGAAGGAAGATGTACAAGCAGCTTTGAACAGTTGCCCCGTTCTTTTCCTCTTTCCTAGGTGTCTGCTCTTGGGCACTGCTGAAGATAGGACCCAGGATTAGGCAGATATTTGGTCTGACTCAGTTTAAGTTCACCCCACGCAAACTAGTTTATTTCTTTATCATAGTTCCTTTCAAGTGCAAAATAATGGTATAAAGGTTGATCTGAGTTGGTTTTATTTTTTCCATAAAAGGAAAAGCAATTCTTCAAGTAAAAAATGTCTAAGTAATGGGCTAGTTATAAATACAAATTCATTAATAAACCATCATTTTTATTAACATTAAATTCTAAATTTCCCCTTACTTTTTATCATGTCGATGTCATTAGCTCCAACTGTTACTGCCAATGTGACTGCCTTCCCATGTTTCCTAATCAGCTCTGAAACTCATGCTTTTTGTAAAGGAGTGACTCAACAGCAAGTCAGTTTTACACATACAGTCAAGTTCCAAGAATTTTCTCCAAATCAGCCTCAACAGCAAGAGCCTGAAAACTTCTGGTAAGTCAGCTGGTTTCGTAACTATTATAAGACAACATGATGTTGGTCATTCCTTGCATTTAATGAGTAGGGTATCTTCTTTTGTAGCAAAGTCAAAGGAATTTTAAGCAACTGAAGCATTTAGCAGAAAACCTCATTTCTATTCAGCATCCTGAACATCCTGTAATGTGTATATAAACACATATATAGCATATATAATCTCAACACACACAATAAGATTACAAAACACATTTTCTTGCAAAACTATTTGATTTCACTTTTACCTACTCAATGCTGAAAAGAAAACAACTCTCTAAAACTAGCTACTTGAAAAAAACATTCAGTTTTCCAGCTGACACTGTGAGGATTAGAGAGTAAACAAAAAGACTTACTAAACTGAACTATCAACTCAATAGGCATGTAGTTCAGGAATGTGTGTTTCTCTGATTCAGTACTTGGAAGAAC
Source organism: Strix aluco (assembly GCF_031877795.1). NCBI lineage: Eukaryota > Metazoa > Chordata > Aves > Strigiformes > Strigidae > Strix > Strix aluco. The sequence continues at coordinate 22,746,453 of NC_133942.1, read as the reverse complement.
GTTCCGTTGTTAACTTTTGCAATTATCATTACATAGTGTTCAGCTGTACCCTCAGACAGTTCTCTTCTGGATTTATGTTTAATACTACAGCTAACCACATAGGAAATGTGGCCATGAACACAATTTCTGTAGCATCTGCATATATATCATAGAATTCTATTTATTATAAAAATATAATGCAAGGAGAAATCTTTCTTAAAGGAAAAAGTAGGAATCTCAGAAGTTTGAGTGCTGTAAATCACAGGATATGGCAGTGAAATATGAGGAAAAAAGTCACAGAAACGAGAAAAGTATGCATTGCACACTCAAGAAGTCAGAACAGGTGGAGACTAGAACCCCTAACGTGTATCTTCTAATGCAGCTACATTCTCATGAATGAAGCCTGAAGCTCTATTAGTAAATAAAAAACCTTTAATTTTTGTTCAAGAGTTCTAACCTAAGTACATGAAAGGAACACAAGCTTGTTATGACAGGAACCAGATTTTCTAATCAAAGCAAATTGTTTTGGCATTTCCATAAAATGCTGTTATTTAGAAAATCCACTGGAGGTAACTTAATGACATTAATTTGATGTAGTAATGATTTTAAGGTCAAGTTGTGCTCTTAAGCAAACTGAGGAAAAAATAGTTGCACTACATCTGCCTACTTGCATTTCAGTTAATTGGCATTGGTCCTGTGCTGCTACTCCCACACAAGCACTTAATAGCAGCAATGGTATATTTTAATTAAGAATGGATAAGATTGTGTGAAACATTTTTGACCAGAAGACCCTCTTTAGTAAAATTTATTTTAAAAAGCTTCACAGAATAGTAATTTTGTTTCTTTTCCAAACAATCTAAAAACTTTAAGATTGGAGAAGTTCTGGAGGAAAAAAAAATGGCTTTCCTGGAACAGAACACATACAATTGGAGTGGGAATGAAAGAACAAAACATGATAAACCTACCTACCAGGCCACAACCAGTAACTACTAAAGTGTTAATTAATTAACTACCAATGACAGACTTGTACCAAAATGAGCCATGGTTTGACTTTTGCATTTTTTCCACAGAGTAGCTGAGAATCATAAAGTTCTTAATTTCGTCTACATAGGTATTCTTTTGCTGCCTTTAAAGAAAGAAATAGGGTAGGAAAGGAACATGGCCACCTGACAATAACTTCGAGGTGTCACCAGAGAGTCTGTCTACAGATCTGGCTCACCTTTAACTTCAAAGTTATTTTTTATTTTAGTATTAGAATTATTTTTTGGCTTGGAATCTCTTTATTGGTTTTGCTCTAAATGTTTTGTGGGAGTTTAAATATGTGGCTGAGATAATGCTGTTCAGTAAAAATTTGCTAAAACTGAATGTTAATCTCATTGCCAGGATGTTTTTTGTATAAATATATCATAGTGCTCTATAAGTAGAAAAGGAATATGAAAGGAGAAAATTTTAATTTGAAATAAGGGCAACAGAACAAGCACTGGCTTACATGAGCTTACTTGACATTCTCCCAAGCCTACTGGATTGCTTTTTCCCAAAAGAAGTTTTCTTTCTCTCAACAGCAAGGAAACACCTATTGGTAAGTTGTTCTACAAAATCACACTGATACATCTGCAAATTAAAGTGTTACTTAGAAGCCCTCCATGGGTGGGACACTGTTACAGACGGAACATGCATAGGGAGTCGGTTTGTAAGTATTTTCTGAATGTCTTATTCCAATGTCAAGACACTTACTTAATGTTTTGTCACAATACGTGCTAGCTGACCTACTATATAGACAATTAGTTGGCAGAATATTATAGCAGTAGGGCACATCTGAGAGTGCTCATACCTCATGAAGGGACATCTTTAGTAAATTGGTATCTTATTTTCCCTTTTTTGTGCTTTTAGTAACTGTTTGTAACAACATATTATTTTAATACTGATATCTATTATTTAAGTTTAGTTATTTTATTTTAGAAATTACTCAGCTTTCTTAAATTTTAATATAGACTCAAAAGAAACTAGTCTTAGCATATCCAAATTCTAAAAACGGCCACCACACAACATAGATCCAGTCTTCCTAGATCATGTCTCGATGCTTTATCTGAAAAATTTAGGTATTTTTCTCAAAAGCCTGCCCAGTTACCAATTCAAAGCAGCAGCTTGTACAAAGTAGGCAGCATCAGCAGTGACAGCAGCAGTCGAGAGCAACAGCAGTACCGACAGTAGCAATAGTCAAGGAGCTAAAATAAACGTTGGTGAGCAGAGGTGAGGTTTTCCTTTCCCCCCCATACGCAGTTTTTGCAGGAACTTAACCCCTCCGCTGACAGCCGCTCGCGGCTCCGCAGGGCACGATGACGCCACGCGGCCCTTCGCACCGCGGGCCCGCGGCGGGAGGCGCCACCTGGCGGCCGGATGGGGACTGCAGTGAGGGGGGAACGGGACACACGGACGGGGAGAGAAGGGGGACAAGCGCTGAGCCTGGGGGTCAACGTCAGCGGCTGGGCACGCCCTGAGACACTGAGGTGGCACCAACATCATGAGCTAAAGGAGGAAACCGCTTTTAAAACCTGTCACATATGTCCACAGTCTTGAGTAAGAAAGAATATTGTAGTGAAAGTTAATTTATTAAGTAATTTCACATCCAAGGACGATGTACATTCAGTAATAACAAGTTTGAGATGGATGTTTCAGTGTGTAAAACCAGTCTTTATGGCAACTCCAACAGTGGAGATTACTATGGGATTACAAAGACATGATTAAAAGCTTCACAGGGAATGAGTTAGGGAAGGGAATTGGTAAAACCCAAGTCAGAAGTCATTTGTCCACTTATTCACCAGAAAGTCTCTCCATCCTCAATGATTCTAAACACTTACTTTAAATTTCAGTAATACAAAAATTGTCTAAATTATTCCTCAGAAATAACTAGGATGAATTCTGGGTTTCTTATTTAATTCAGATCTTAGGTTTAGTGCAGATTAATCTTTCTTGCTTTCTTTTTTCTTTTTCATTTTTTTGGAAAGTTGTTCATTCCAAAGAGGGGTGAAATGCAAATCAGGCTCACTTGTACATTTACAGATGACTTCAGAGGAGTGGCACAAAATTCAAGTGGATTAAAATACCTGATGGTAGCATTGACCACTGATAATTTTAAATTTTTGTATGTATCATTTGTCAAACTGCATCATGTTACTTTATTATTTAAAATAATATAAGTCACTATCATTCTATATTCTATAGAGAAAAAGACTGTGATAATACATATCATACCTCCATTAATTTACTTATACTAACATATTTCCAAGAGAAAAATAATCATTATGCTTACTTTATGCTGTTCTTATCTCATTATCCTCCATGATCAGTATTCATGCTTTTACTCCTGTATTTTGTGTCTACTTGTCCAAGTATTTCAAATAAATTATGAAACAAGAAAATTGGTTTAGCAAAACTGATTTTTACAGTCTAAATTAGATGTTTTGATATAACATATAATGTTGTCAATACCACATATACAAGCAAAAGCAAGAGTAACTCTTTCAAGTATATATGTTCCGTTTTCAGATTTATAGTATGTTAACTATAAAACTAAGCCTGAAATGCCTATAATACCTAGTTCAGTTAGAACCCTTCAGAAAAATCACATGCTGATAAGAGATTGATTATGCTCTGAGGGTTACAAAATCTGAAGATTCTACTCTGAGTATACCTGAGCCTTTAGCTCCAAGAACCAGCTATTCAAAGGCACCTGAGTACTCCTCAGGAATCTATTATCAATAAACACCTGTAGAAGTACAAAGGTTCTTTGTGCACACATGGGTGGGCTAAGAGGCTGCTGGACCAGTAGACACAGCAAAGCTGAATATTACAGTGCCTAGGAAACTCTGTCGTTTGTGGCGCTCGTCACTTTTCAGATGATGAGAACACTTGCACACCACCTCCAAAGAACAAATGAGCACACTGTCCTTTTAAAACATTTTAAAACAGTTAGGAAGTGGCCTCAGCAGTCAACTGCAAGTGCACACTATGTCCGACATGCACAACAGCATCTACTGTACCCATGCTGCATGACCGCTGCCTCCCTGCGCATCCCATCAGCCTAGCTAGTGGTACCCAGGCTCCAGAGCATGACTGCTCAGCAGCTATAGCAACCACACAGGGGGCTTCTTGAGCTCCAGTCAAGGAAGAGCTACACTTTTCCTGAAATATTCTTTTCCTCAGAGCTGAGGTGTACCCAAACAGACTGAAAAGGGACAGTCTTAGTTTTACTGCCTGTCAGCAACCCATGTCCTTTCTGATGTTCAAGAGAAAGCCAGCTGACCAAAATGCAAAAATAAGAACCCCACCTACATCACTGTAGAGTGGCAAATGTCAACAGATGCAGACACTGAAGCAGTTAATATGCAAGTAAAATCACTGATCAAATTATTCTGAAAACAGCATGCTCTGTTTTCTTTTTTAAAGCTTTCTATCATTTATCACTACAGTATCTCAGCACCAGTTATATTAAGGAAGTTATAGTCACACTAATCCCCAAAAAAAGGCTTAACCACTCCTTACATTTCTTTCTTCTTTTGCAATAAGTGAGGTACACCGCTGGAGATAAAAAAAATATATGTAAAAGCCACAATTCACTTGTGGAACTGTCCTATCCTTCAAAATTAACAATTCAAGCATCTTACAAGCAAAAGTTGTAGGTGAGTAATTAAAGATTGCATTCAGAAAGAAATAGAACTCAAACTTTGTTCAGGCAACAACAAAGGCTGACAATTCTTGAAGCTGTCTTTGCATCATTAATATCACCCTTTTAATGTAGTTTTTGTGTGTACTTCTAAGTTGACTGGCAAATAACCAAACCCTGGACCATCTGAGCCTCAAAACATTTCAATACACATGCAATTTTTTTCATATATTTAAAACAGTGGAAAAGAAAATTTTCTCTACAAAGCAAAATAAGACAAACCAAGTCTACGTAGTTCTAGTTCAACTGACAAAACTAACAGACTCTCACTGAAAGGAATTTTTTTTGCTCTAAATGAAAGGAATTCATTTGGAATATTTGGTCTGGAAGGACAGAAAAATTGTTGCTCTCATATTTACCAGAGTAATTCATGTACTTCATCACTGTGTGACCAGTCATTATGAAAGTCTCCTTCATCGTACCTGTCAGCACATGATGGGAGTAACTGACATTCATGCCATTTGAGAGATATTAATGCCAGTTTAATGAGATGCCAATTCAAGTGACTTAATTTCACTGGTAGTTTATCATGACAATATTTCATTATCATAACACTATAAGTTGCCCAATATAGTTACACCATTTTTTATACTTATTTTAGGACTTATTTAGGATGCCCTTTCACCTGAATTACAATTATTTGCAGTACAGCATTGAAAGTATGCCATTAAAATTAGACTCCTATTATGATACTGACTGTACCAATATATTTGCAAAAGTTTAAGGAATTTTCAGTCTAAATACACAAATCAGCAAAGTACAGAAGCAGCAAGAAAGGCATTGAGGAGAAAATGGAAATTAAAGGAATAACTGAGATTAAAACCCAGGTATCCTTTTAGTTCTATTTGGAGACACCACAAGCTCCATTCCTTATCACAGAACACACTGTCTTGTCACGGAGTGTTACTCAGAATCACAAAATCTGACTGTGGAATCAGTCTTACAATAAATTGCATTCTTCTCTAAGTTTCGAGATTTAAAGCTTGTTATTAAGGATCAATATTCAATGTAGAATGAGTTCCAAGAGCTTTCATCGTAAACCATATCAACATAATATCCAGAGAATATAAAACACAAAATTTGTAGCAATATTCAAAGACACTAAATAAATGTACTGTCCCATTAAGTCTCACCTTATATTATCATATATATTGTCTAAAGATATATTCCAATCATAATCAAAGAACTCAACCTCCCAAAGCACAGATGAGTAGCCTCTGCAATTATTATACATGCCCATCAGTAGAACCATTTACACTGTTACCTTTCTCCAAAGACACCTACATAAAGCACAATATAGCCAGTGTTCTGTATAATATACTTCAGAGTTATGCTTTAATCAAACTATGCTACAATAATAGCAGTTACTATAAAATATTCAAGGAATACAGTTTCTATTCACTTGATGTGTATCACAGCCACTACATAGGAGGAATATTAACTTTGAAAATCAGGAAATTGGTGCTAGAATATAAGCAAAAAAGAGGAGCTTCAATCTAGATATCATAATCAAGCCATCAAAATAAGTCTGATCCTCAAATTCATAAGTATTAGAACTGCAAGAAATTATATTGTTTGGAAAAGACAGAAAAATCTGCAATTAAAACATTTCCATTTTGCTGTTTCACAGCCAAGTGAATTATGTTTTCCTTGCAGTAAGCCCTGACATAATTTTGAGCTTTAGTTAACACCTAGGAAAATAAGGATATAATTAGGTAAATATTGGCCAGTACACATAGATACGTAAACCTTACTGCTAAATTGCAAGGCTTCCAAACTTATTAAGAAACCGATGTGATTATGATTTTTATCTTTCATATTGATATTCTAAAGACCCATGCCTATTACAACTGCACTGGGGAGACTCCTAAGACTGACCACTGGACTCAGAATTCCACAGATAACTTATTTCTTGAATATCAATATTACTATGCATGTGCTGCGATTCAAAACTTGTACTTCTGCTGTACTCTTCTGCACTAGAGGCATTTTTATTAAGGAAAATATACTGCATTATTTATAACAATTTCAGTGAGTCGATGTCTTTGAAGTGCAAAGATCATGAGCAGTTTTCATTGTTAAAAGGCAAGAGTATATCAGGATATGTTTTTCACCTTAAATAACGTCAAAAAAACAAGCTGCCTATGCTTTACAGCTAACAATCTAGCTTGATTATTCCCTATATTCTGATATAAATTATTACAACAAAAAACCGAAGAGGAACATTAAATATCAAAAATTGATGGATTACAAAGTAAGAAAGTTTTGTAACTGAATAAATGAAATAACAGGGGAAAAGCCTGCTTGTTTGGGAAAAAAAAGCAGAAGTGTGTGGGAGAGATAGTGGAAGGAAGGAAGAGGGGAAGAGACAGAAAAGGAAAGGAGAGAGACTGACTATGAAGACACAGGTGCAAGCTGAGAGAAAGAGGTTAAAGGAGCAAGTCTTGCCAGCCATCATCATCTAATTCAGTGTGCGCATGCTGTACAGTACACCGTGACTTCAGCCATACCACTGTGCTGTTCCCTTATCCAGATGGCAGCTGTACTCTGGCCACACACACAAACATACTCTTAACCTTACAGAGTAAGTATGGAAACTCAAGGTTTCAGAATCTAAGGGAACTGTAAAAAAAGATCAGATGCTTATGATTCCAGCTTTGCTTTCATATAAAACATGTTGGCCTTCTGGAAAACATTAAAAGAAAGCCAAGAAAGCTCTATTACAGAGGAAAGCAATAGTTATGTTTGTAACCCATATTAATGTGTGTTATGATGGTTTAGTAATGTCACAGACATACTTTAAAAATCATGGAATGGTTTGTATTAAGCATGGACACTTACAGAGAACATGAATTCTTAAAGAAAGGAGAATTTTATCCAGTTTTCCTTTAAGTTCACATTAGGGAAGACCCCTGAAAACGAGCAGAGAGCACACTTTTTAAAATAATATCAAACTGCATAATGTGTATTCACATTCATAGACTTGCACTGATTTCAAGCTAGGAGTTCCTAGATATGGATTACTTGCACAATGTAAATATTCTAAGTGTTTTAAATATTAGCATAAAACCTCAGAACCCATATCATTTAAGTAGATTTAGTTCTCTAATCATCTCTGGGAACACAAAATACTTAGAACATTTGGCTAACTTCACAGCAAGAAAAAACATTCTAGTCCTGATTCAATAAGTCCTCCTGCATTTACATGCATGTTTACACTAAGAAGAATATTCTAACCATGTAATTTTAAGCCTCCAGTTTAAGTTGAATATGTTGACTATTTAAGGGGGTTTCTGAATTAATATCTCAAGTAGAAGCACTTACACCAAGACAGTTGATGTCAAAGACATTAATACTCCATTGGATGGATGAAGCTGTTCAAATACAATGACATCTGTCCCTTTACAATAAAGCTTTAATGCATCATCTGGATTTCTAACTGAAAAATACTACAAGAATTTTAAAAAAATGTAAACATTTTTGTTGGGGGGTTTGTGCGGGGTTTTTTTTAAAGGGTTGTTTGATCTCCCAGGTCTAATTACAGTTTTATTGTACATACCAATAAAAAAATAGCCATTACACAGAAATAGTCCAAGTGTATTTAAAAGGAACAGAAGATATGATTATGAAAAACATTATTTCAGTTTCAGAAAGGATGTGTGACATGGAGTGAAACTTCCAGTCTAGTTTCACTTACAGATCCAGTTTTCCACATCCATACCATTTGTTTCAAAGTTTCATAAGTAGTATATAGTCTCACAAAGTTATCAATATTTTGGGTTATAACTTCCACAAGTTGCAAATCGTAGCTAATCTTTGCGTGACCCTGGGCCTTTTTTTAAATCTCAAGTCCAAGAACTTAACTTTAGCTTAAGCATACTTCAATTTCAAATCAACTAACGAGGCTCAGATCATCTTAATTTCTCTAAAAACCTTGCTTTCAAAAGTCTTATTTCCTTTCTTAAGTATTTCCTCCCTACTTTTCCTATATTCAACTTTCCGTTCTCTTCTTTCCCATTGACAGAGATTAGACAGTTTTTCTCGAATCAGTCATTTGTTACCTTGGAATAGTCTTTTGCTCTGAAACTCAAAATCAGAGGGAGAAACTAAGACAGCAAAAGCTCTAGAAAGACAGACTGAAGTGGCAAGTGATTAAAAATCTTTATATGTTAATGAATATGTATTAAACAGATATTGTTATGACACTTATTTTTCCATAATAGATTCATACAATAGAAAGGATTTTTTTAAAAAAAAACATGTTTATATATAGGAATTTTGAATAAAAGTTAGAATCTTACCTATGACAACTTTTTTCAAAATACCTCTGAAATCAGCGGTAATTAAAGTTCAAAAGGGAACCACTTCATTATCACTGTAGTCTTTATTTCATCCTTCCACAAATGCTGTTATAATACAGATACTTTTTTTTAATTTGTAATTAAATCAAGCTGGATGAATAAAGGAACTAAAATGCCCCATGATGCAAATGAAGCGAATTGAGATTATATAATCAAACATAAAAATGCAGATTCTGAAATGCCAATTATTTCAGTACTGTGATCGAAGGGGTAACATGACCTTCTGGAGTTCATTACCTCTGATTATTCATAGGATTCTACCCACTGATTTAACTCTGTGTAGGAGCCTGATTTCTCAGAAGGTCTACCTTCAAAAATTCATGCATATGTGCTAAGCTAGGTACCTGCACTGCTAATATCACCTATCCTCTGCTCAGAGGCACAGAACTGGCGACACACGGCTGTTACACAAAATACAAAATGTGCATAAGTAAGAAGTTAAAGTATTGATAAGAAATCAAAGTGGGTTGGAGGGGTGGGTGTTCCCCTCAATATGTAAAAACAACTATCCCAGAACACCAGTGTTTCTCAACACACAACCTTGAAATTACATATTTTCATTATTCAGGAAGTACTTGCTAACTTCCCAAAGGAGAACTATGAATTTACCTAACTTGTTTTTAGGAGCTTCACTAGCAACTTCCCCTGAAAAATAACAACAGAGGGAGAAAAAATTCTCAAGACTAACATCCAATAATGACCGAGTGTAATTTTTTTTTTTACACTGTATCACTCGATTAACATTTTTCCCTCCAAGCAGAAAACAAGCAATTCTTTCGATATCATAAGAATCAAGTTTGACTAAAACTTTTAAAGTAGTATTCCGCAGATACAAATATAATTATTAAATTTATTTTCATAGTGGTGGTGCTTGTGAAAAATTCAGCAGTGCAAATAAACAAGGAAGAGATGAAGCAGGTAAACAAAAGGTAAAAGGTAGAAGTTGGTGCTGATGTCACACAAGCACTGCCAAGACGAGCTACATCAAAATTTTTTCAACTGCCTGTCATGAATGAAGGAAGCAATATTGACATTAATCTTACAACACGTAGTAGTTATCTTACTGTCTTGTGGCAGGACTGATGCGGCAGTCACTTCACCGTATCAGCTGTTGGGGGCTCAAACATGTGAGTGTCTATGAATGAGAGAAAAAGCGATATTCATAATAACTTTAGGCACCTGAATTTGTCAGGCAGTTTCTCCAAGGTCCAATTACAGCCATTAAGGAGAAGCCAGTAGACATGTGAGACTTCTCTGAATCATTTGTTAAAAGATATTAAAATTTATCTCCACTGACCTCAGGGGGAAACAGAGGAGACTTCCTAGCTTCATTTTAGCTGATTACATCCGGTGTCAACTTTGACTTGTGAATATCTCCTAGGCTCCTTGCATTGGTTGGCTCAGAGAGGTAAGACAGCCTTATGCACTAGAAATAAGGAATTCTAAATCCACAGATAATAAAAAAGACTAATAAACAGGAAACTGCCTGACAAGATCCATATCTTTGGTTTTAAACGAAGATTACGCATAGCAAAGAACATGTCTCATTACTCTTTAGAGCTCAGGTTCCAGATTCACCTGGTAATTGTTTTTCTCCTATAGAAAAACGTAATTGTTAAGCTATCACAATAAAACAGACCTGCTTTTGGGATCAAATGGATAGCATTAAGAGTGAAATGATTCACCTGTCCTTTGAAACATCCACCTATCAAGCATTTCTCTATAGATTTTTCACAGCAAAATAGTCAGATTTTCAAGAAAATAGGAGCAAAGGAGTGAAAAATTCACATTTCTAGTATTCTGCTTGTGACTGAGCTCCTAATTCTGTTGTGTTATAAAGCCAGGCTGCATTCAGTGGCATTATGATAGAACACTACTTCTCTAAGTGTTTTGACAAAAATAGAAATGATCCTCTGGCCAAATGCTGTATACCACAGACAGAAACTGAGGCTTAGGACAAGTACAGGGCATGTTTAACCATGGAACACAGCTTGTGTTTATTTAAAAAGTGTATTGGAATACCAGTGATTCTTTTCAGCTGTCCCATTACTTGTTCCCCCCTCAACTTTTGTTTAATTTTTTTCCATGGTCCTAATTAGGCAATTCTCAAATTTGGAAAAATCAGCAAACATGCAGCACTGTGCAGCAGATGGCAAGATATTCTAAAGAGATTCCATTAACAGCATCTTGAACATCATGTGATGCAAGACAAAAGCAAACACTTGTAGCAGCCAACTGGAATCAATTCTTCTACAGTGACAACAGAAATGGCAACTTACAGCTTACAGGAACAGAAAGCTGAGAGTGAAATCACAGGCCACCCACGTATATTGAGGTGATGTAAATGAAGTACCCCAAGTTTGGTCATTGGTTCTAAATTAACAAAGCATTTGTCCCTAATTCACATACTCTGAAGGTTAAGAGTGAAGTGTAAATATAAAATGTCAAAACTGAACTACACTGGTTAACATAAGATTGCTAAACTCTATAGCTCAGTGCAATGTGCAATAACTGCCTGTTACACAATCTAAAGCACATTTCACACCCCCCCAAAAAAAGTATGGATTTATTTTGATAGAAATATGTTCTTCCATATCAAAATTGTTACTAGAGATGTCATCTAAGATCTCCCATCAAACTGCAATATATCACACAAATATTTATTTTCCTGGCAGATTTTGTTTTCACTTAGACAGAAATCCTCAATCATGAGCTACACATTTCGTGTTTTGTGTACACCACTGGTTACTTATTTTCATTACTACTTTCAATGTTTTAAAGCTGATCATAAACATTTTCCTCTAGGCTGATACTTAGAATAATATATACATAATTCCCATGAAACAACTCTTTAATAAGTAAATATTTTAGAAAAATGAGCAAGAACTTTTAACAGCATGATCTGATTGATTTTTATGTAAGTTTAATTCATTATTTAGGCTATTTGATTGATAGAGTCTATGTATCCCACACTTATCACAGTCAAATCTGAATATAAAGCCCAAGCTTCAGAGCTTTAGTTTTAGGCTCTCTGCCACACCATTCAGTTTTAGACATCTGCATTAGCTGGATAAATTGGCCTGTAAAATCCCTATCTTTACAATCTTCATCTCTTCACAATCAACGAAATACCTCTGGAGAACTACATTCAGGGATGGTGCTTAACCTGTGTACACTGAATAGTCCTTTGGAGGAATCTCTTTTGATTTTTTGACCATAGAAGTAATCAATGGAGACAAACTGGAGCTAAGCAAGATGAACATACTTCTTTGATCTACTTGCTTTGGCTATTATAGAGTCATAGAATGGTTTGGGTTGGAAGGGACCTTAAAGGTCATCTACTTCCAACCCCCCTGCTGTGGGCAGGGACACCATTTGCCTATTTGCCTGTGTTAGTCAACCTGTTAACATACCACTGTATTTCTCTCACATATTTCAATTTACACTGGCTAATTACAGTAAAAAACAAAACCAAAATGTCTTTAAAGATTTCATGGAGCTGTTGCTGGATAAGACCAAGCACCTGACTCCTCAGCAGTGTGAATTTTGGTAGTCTGTTTTGTCGCAGTAAAAAAAAAGAACCTTAAGAGTAAGTAACTGCCATCTGGTACACAGAAATAAGTCTCAGTTATTTGGTGGTTGTTTTTACACCAGCGTTATGTGAAAACAAGTAATTTAAGATCTCAACACTAGAAGATTCTATCGTATAGTAGAATAAATGTAATGGGGTCTGTTCACAGATACCTCAGGCTGACTGCAAGGTCGAATTCCTGAATTACATCCCCGTTCCTCTTAAGTGTTATATGACTACCTTACCTTTTTTTTATTATAGATTATTCACTTGTAAAATGGCTTTACTGATTTATAGCTAAAAAAACATGACACATAAGTTAAATCTTTTACCACAGGAAAGCAAAGAATTAGCAATGGTTAGAGAATGCAACATTAACATGTAGTTTGCTAAGTCTCACTCATGTCTCTTAAAAGAGCACAAAATACCACGGTGACTGATGAAATAGGGCTGGGATGACTACAGGGTAGTGGGATTTACAACTAATTCCTTGCTAAATTCACACTTCAGTTTTGCTACACTATGGTTTCATTTTTAAAAATAAGGATTTGTGTCTGAAGCCTTTGATTTCAGTTGTTCATTTTGTGAACTGTTTTAAATTAAAATAAACATAAATACACTTCTAGTCCTGTATGCTATCAGGAGAATTAAGTACTAAAACATGGATTTTGCTAAACAGATATTTTCTTTTTCTGCTTTTCCATTTCATGATATGTTGTCAAAATGACCACATGGTACTGGATATTTCCTTGTGAAGGACTCCTAAACCTTTTGCTAGTATAGAATTTAGTACTAACAGTCATGAAAATATGTAAACTTGCCGTAAGTTACATAAACCAGATCACAAGAGCAGTCAAAAATCAGATTGTACTAAATGCAAAATGGCATATACTGTACTTCCATCCAGAACTAAGACCAAAGTATATGCAGCTTTTGATATTTTCAGATTATACTTACTTGGAAAAATTGTAATGCCTATAAAATTCTAAGAAACTATAGAAATGACCCAAGTTCAGTATAAATATTTGTTCCAGTGTTAAAAGTATTTGCACAAGTTTAGCAACTGTATAAATTATTTAGGCAAAACTACCCTTTGTTTTGTAGACCAAAGATTATCAAGCTTGTATTTTCATTGTTATTAAAAGCTTGTAAATATACCATTACAAAAAGATCTTTTTTACTGTTCAGCATAGCCTCTGTCCTTAGTACATCCTGAAAACAAAGCTTAAAGTTCTGGGGACTAATAAATTAATATTATTCCCACAAAACTTGTTTGTGAAGTCGTGCATGAGTTTAGAAATAAGTGCCATGTAATGTATAAACAGAGCCTTGAGAAACCCTTTTCTATATTCCAAGAAAGGACATAATATTCCCTGAAATTCATCCTAGTTAATATCAAACAACTTTGACTAAAACACAGGAAAACAATGTTTCATTCAAGCTAGAAGCATCCCCAACACAATAGAACAAAAGCAATTAGAAAGTTCATATTTGCTACCATGTGTTTATGGTAATGTAAAAGAACTTTTTGAAACTCATAGATGAGGTATACCATAGATGAGGTATATAAGGTATATATACACTCTGGAGGGAAGGGATGTGATCCAGAGGGACCTGGACAGGCTGGAGAGGTGGGCTTGTGCAAGCCTCATAACGTTCAACAAGGCCAAGTGCAAGGTCCTGCCCATGGGTCAGGGCAATCCCAAGCACAAATACAGGCTGGGTGATGAGTGGATTGAGAGCAGCCCTGAGAAGGACTTTGGGATGTTGGATGGAAAACTGACTGTGAGCCAGCAATGTGTGCTCACAGCCCAGAAAGCCAACGGTATCTGGGCTGCATCAGGAGAAGTGTGGCCAGCAGGTCGAGGGAGGGGATTCTCCCCCTCTACTCTGCTCTCATGAGACCCCCCCCTGCAGTGCTCTGTCCAGCTCTGGGGCCCCCAACATCAGAAGGACATAGACCTGCTTAAGTGCATCCAGAGAATGCCACGAAGATCATCAGGGGGCTGAATGAGGACCCCCCTTACGAGGACAGGCTGAGAGAGTTGGCTTTGTTCAGCCTGGAGAAGAGAAGGCTCCAGGGAGACCTTATAGCAGCCTTCTAGTACTTACAAGGACTACAGAAAAGGTGGGGAGGGACTCATTATCAGGGAGTGTAGGGATAGGTTGAGGGGTAACAGTTTTAAACTGAAAGAGGGTGAATTTAGATATTGGGAAGAAATTCTTTACTGTGAGGGTGGTGAAACACTCGCACAGGTTGCCCAGAGAAGCTGTGGCTGCCCCCTCCCTGGCAGGGTTCAAGGCCAGGTTGGACGGGGCTTTGAGCAACCTGGGCTAGTGGAAGGTGTCCCTGCCCATGGCAGGGGGGTTGGTACTCGATGATCTTTAAGGTCCCTCCCAATCTAAACCATTCTATCATATAGTTCTATGATACATTCAGAAAAGTGATAGAATTATTTTTATGTTATGGTATTCAAGAAATAACCAAGGGTTTAGCTATCATGGATCCATTTAATTTTGTATAACTTTGTCTGTTTAAAGTATATTTCATAAAGAATTTTCAGTGTAAATGAACAAACAGGAAACGTAACAGGAATACTAGAAATGGACTCCAAGAAAATTACCAATCAACAAAATTATCATTTAAGTCTACCTTTTGCATTTCACAGTTAAAAGCAGACACATTTTGGAAAATGGTTGTAGGAGGGCCTTGCAAATACTTTCCATGGTCAGAGTAGTGCTGCAAAAGCTATAAATGGAACTAGGAACATTTTAGTTAGAACTGAACAATAGGAGTTATATCATGTTTTTTTCTGGCCTCAGAAAATAAAATTTCAAACTATTCAAGAAATTTAGCAAACATCAATATCCCACAGAGCAATGCATTGTAGACCTCTGTAAAAGGGTCTGAATATTGAAACAGCCATTCTTTACTCAAGTAATATAACCTTGCTTTTCATTACAACTAAGTACATAAAGTTCTGTACCAACTCAGCTAGACTGGTTTTAATTTGTTAAGGGTTAATTGAGGTATATGTTCACTGCATATATGCATGTATAACGTGTAAATTCATGGCATCATGAATTTGTGTAACAGACCAGCATGAGAAACCAATAGTTCTTTCCGTCAAAGTGTAATCTCCTTACCAAGAATTTTGATCCTTCCTGAAAATACATACATATGTTTTACAGATAAGGTAAATAAAATATTTCTTGTGGAAGACAAGTGATGTAATTTTACAGTTACACTACAGAGGGCTGTGGTCTAACTGTACTCCAATATAATGTATTCCATGTATATAAAATCAGCTTTAATTTAAAATTAGTACTTTGTTGTCTGAAAAATGCTAAGTGTCACATCTTCCATGGAAAAAAATGAAAATATCAGTTGGCTCAGTCATAAAACTGATGGCTACTACTCTGACCTAAGCAATTGGTTCTCTTTAGAGTTAAAAACAAACATTCCAAGTTTGAGTAATAAATATTACTTGTGTTAAATATTGTTATAGTGAAAGGTCACCAAAGATTCCAGAAAGCAGTTTCAAGAAGACATACAATGTATAACAAACATAAGATTATAACCCACACTTCTAAGACATTCCAAAACTTTAAACTTAACTGCAAATTAAAGATTTCTTGTTTGTACTGTTTCTCTACAAAACGCTAGGAGATAATATAAAAGAGCACAAAGGATTAACTGAGCCAGCAATGTTTGAAGAATAACAAAATCCTGTGTGTTGACAGAACAATAGGTCATATTTCAAAATGCACTTATAATGCTAAGGAACTCTTCAGAACAGTGAAAGCTGATGGGTTTGTTTCCGATTTCTTTTTAGGGCCAGACAGTTATAAGCTCAAGAGTGTTTTAAGGATCTGCACTTCAGTCAAGGGAAGGGTGCTTCAGATTATTAATGAAAAACAAATGGGGAAATTAAGGCTGAAGACAATGGGAAGGAACAGAATGTGCGAGAACTCGATTTTATTATCCTCTAGTGTTGATGTAGAAAAAAAATCCCTTCATCTGGTCAGTTTAGTTGACTTAACTGGCCTATAGGCTACAGTACTGTCATTTCCAAAAGCTTACTAGGTTTTTAAAATGTAGTTTGATATTTTAGCACAATATTTAAAAAATAATAAAACCAAATACAATACTCTAGGATGTGAGAATATTAGTTCTTAAGCAGTCTTCTCCAGTAATAATTCTTAAGCTTCACAATAAGTGGCTTTTAATACCTAGAATCATTCATCCCTTCAGTCTGAGTTACAAAATGAAAACAAAGCAGAAGGAAAACAAAAAGGAAAGAAAAATAACATGAAAATTCTGACAATAAACAAATACATGCCTAGTGTAAATATGTGGCCAAAAATTAGTGAATTGGTATCACTGATGCTTAGACACCCTGATTTTGTGATGTGCATAATAGAGGTGTTATACTAATAAATATGATTGCTTTAACACAGAGCTATGTTTCTGAGGAGACCTGCAGTCTTTTTAATCTAAGGTAGAGCTGAAAAATATTAACAAGTTTTCCATATGTGCATGTAGCACTTTAAACTGTAGGACCTTAAATTTTATCCCGATCATATTGGTCTTTGACTACAGTATCTTTTTTGCCACAAGCACTACAAAAAATATATATATTGAAGTTTAATGATGTCACTCACTCTTACATTCATCCATTTTTATTCTGTAATCTATATAAAAGAAAACGACTAATAATGTTTTAAGTTACAGATGATTTAAACTTATAGTGGTATAAAAACTCTAGCATTAAAATACAAAATGGAGGCTTAAGATCATCTACTGAAGGTGACTGTGCTCATTTATTAACAAGCCTTCTTTAAAAGAAGGTATGAAATGTCATTTTTTTTTATTGGTGACAGAAGTATTTAACTTCTTCCACAAAATTCCTCACTGATTCATATAGACTAAAACAGTCTTTGACAAACCACTGCATGCACAGAGCATGTACAGAGCAAAAATAGTGGTTGACAGAAAGGAAATGAAAACACACAAAGCAATGTGAAAGATGTAGATAAATGAAATGAAAGCAGAAAAGAGACAATAGGCTCTTTTTCACTTCCTTGAAAAATATTTCCTGTTGCCAGCATTTGCAAACACCTTCTATACTGGCATTCATTGTAATGGAGGAAAAAGACATGTTAATTGATAAGTACACTTTAACTTGAAGAACTGAAAAAAAGTGGAAGACTATTGACATTTTTACCTAAAGGCACAGTGGGTGTAACAAAGCAGCTCTGAGGGGTTCTTTAATGTCAAATAGAGGTGCATGTCACATATCTTGTTTCCTGGACTCAATAAGAGCTAATAGAGTGTTTCTCTTTAACAGCAACATAGCAGTACTGAGCTACTGGAGTCAATTTCAGAGCAAAAATACTTAAAGCAGACAGGTTTGCTTTGCTTTTAGCTTAAATTCTAATTTACTTGTTTTATGGACAAAAAAACAGTTTAGGTATTTGTATAACTGTGAAATATACTCTGCACTATCAGTGTACTAGGTCATTTGGCTTAGACATGCACAATACTTCCCTTTAATACTGATCCAAGTACATGTTGTTCTGGAAAGAGTTCAATAGCAGCATTTTCATCTAGAGCCAGAATGCACTAGTTTTCCATTTCTATTGTCTTCTGTACTTTATCTTAAGTGGGGAAATGTATATTAGTTGCAGCATATTTAACTTAATTTTATTTAGTTTTACAGGTGCACTAATGCATTTGGATAATCTTTAAAGAAAACAGTTGTAGGAAATGTAATTATCTTCAGTATTATTTCTCCAGATAATTTGTAGAACAAAGCTTCGGTCAAGATAGAAGTTGATCAAGATGGAAGTTTTAATCTTTACTAGCAATCTAAATGGAATCTTAAATCCACAGTCTTGAGTTTTATATCCCAAACAAATGTTGTATATCATAGTTCACTCATATCTAAATGACACTGCCTAGACAATCTACTGTTCATCTATTAAGTATGAAATCAATGATTAAAAAGAGTACTAATCCCAACAAATTAAGCACAATCCTGTTCCAGTTAATCACTATGAAGACATACTGAATTGTAGACTGCCTTCCTTGGAAGTAATAAGTCACCATGAAACCTGACAGGCAACATTCAAAAGGAACCAATAAACACTATTCAAAACCCCCGCTACTTGCTAGCAACAGGTATCTGTGACATCGTGTGAAACATAGGTCAAAGCTGCGGTTCCATATTTGGTACTGAAATTATTTTCTTATGGATGGAAGAGAGATCGCTCTTAAAGAAACTGTGTTTGGCTTCACATGAATATGACTTGTAAACAGTAACACATCATTGTGATATACAAAACCTTGCTTTTGATTTCTAAAGAATCTAGCCTGAGGAAGATTTTAAAAAATTTTAAGGTACTAGTAAAACAGTCTGACCCTTCTGTAAATAAACACAGTGCTAAAACTTTTTAATGTGACTTTCCATCTATGAAAGAGAGCTTTCTCTTTCAAGGCCTTTTAAACTAATGACTGTAGAAGGAATCAACATAAAGCCTTTACATCCACAAATTTGGTGTTACAACTGTAAGAGGCAAACCTGTAACAGGCAAGCAATGATCATGCTCACTCAAGAAGCAAGTAAACTCTCATGATGTGGAAATGATGCCCTTTGAATACACAAGTTTCAAAGTATAAAACTCACATAAAACAAACATGGTTTTATATGTGCAAGTATTTTATGTGGCAATGCCACATTCCTTAAGTTTACATTAAAAAGTATGTGCTCCTGTACATGTGTTTGGGTGCTCATACATTCATCTTAGTCATATAAAATTAAGAAATGTTAACTACAGTGGCTTTATCTAGGAAATATTAATTTAACTTGTGTATCAATTTTTAAATAAATTTACATATCAAAACATATCTAAATCCAACATTAAGTTGTAACAATATGCTTATATACAGTATTTTAGAGGACTTTATAGGAACATATTTCAGTCTCTCTAGCTGACAAAGCTGTGTCTAGCATTATTGGAAGTCTTTTCTTTTTTTGAAACTGTAAATACTCATTTGTAGATGAACAAGCCCAGACTTGGGCACATTCTGCATAAACAGTTGCCTGAACCACTACTTTTGTGCTCTTTCCCATCTACACACACTTTTGTCAGAAGTCACATAACTAATATTTTCAGCGAGCTTGGCAGGGATGAGAGAATTGCAAGATAAGCACCAAGCAGGCATTCATACATTAAATTTTTGTTAATAAGGAAACTGCAAATACGTGGCTTCAACATAAAAAGTCTAAGTCCGAAGTTTATTATGACATTTCATAACATCTTATTTTCCCTTTATAACATAAAATTCCACAGAATAGTCTTCCTGGAAAGCACTGCATCACTAAAGCATCCACTGAAAATAGAGTCAGCCACAGCAGCTTAAGTAAAGAGAAAAATCAGTATTCATACATGTGAAATACCAAACACTTTGAGTTTTTCCACACAAATTAATAGGATCTTGAGTAAGACATTCATAGCTCAACACAAGCCATCCATTACTTTTGGTAAGGGACAGCACAATACAGTGCCAAGTACAGATATCTTTATTAACTGCTAATGTGCTGACCCATAGTTAGAAGCAGTAAAGCTAAATTAGTGGAATGACCTGCACAAGCTGGTTAGCCTATCCACACTGTGCTGTGTACAGATACCCTTCATCACAGCATCTGAACTTTAATTTCCCTCATCTGGCATGACTTTCAAAGCTTCAAAAGCTTCTTTACACCACCTGACACTGAAAATTCTTTCTAAGCAAGTTGATTTTCAGTAAACATTGTTTTAAACTCTGTTCCTTTAAGTCACTAAGAAATACATATCTGTGTGCACTGGGCAGAAAGAGGAATTCTAAATAAGCCTTTAGAAATCTACCTAAACACTGGGACCTCTGATTATTAAATACTTTTGTTCATAGTAAAATAATTTTTACTTGATTAGTTTGGCAAACTTATTGATAACCTTTAGCACCATCTAAGGCTTTGACTGCTTTTGACTACTTATAATCCTGGGGCAGTAACTATATCTAAAAGATTGTCATTCTGCTCCATTCCTAAATGGAATGGAATCACAACTGACTATAAGTACTTCCCTGTCCACAGGGCTTATAGAATATGTTCAAATAAATTAAACTTGAAAGTTCTATAGCAAACACCTGATGCATTCCAATAGTTTTATAGCTTTTACCTAGCTGCATGTATGTTAAACATATGCAGCAGAACAAGTCTTAAATCTTTCATCTGTTTATAGCCCAAATGACACTAATATTTATTCCGGCCAAGATTCTACTAAAAAGTAGCAATAAGCAAAATAAAACTTCATGAATGCTTATAAAATTACAATATTCCAGTTTCTAAAGAGTCAGAAAATTAAGAGGATGCAGAATGATTCCTTTTCTGGTAAAAAATAAAAAAGCTTCATGCACTGTATATGGGTCTATTTTCATTCACATTATGAATACAATTCCTCCTATTGCTTTAACAAACCTGCTCTAATACAGCAAGAGAGTAAGATCAAAATTTACAAGAGAAAGTGTCACTTTCATAAGATAAAACAGTTTTCTCCTAAGTTTCCAAGACAGCCTATACTTTCTGTTTTATTATTAATTCCCCAAAGATATCTGGGGCCCATCAACCTCCTACAAACCATTAAAATAGGTCCTCCATTCCAAAAGAAACAGGAAAAGCAGTAGGAGACAGTACCAGTGATATTCTCTCCATAATAAAGCTGTTCTTTTCATTCCTCCTATAGCATGACCAGACAGTCTAAAACTGTCAGGGAGTTGGAGTGAAAACACAACAGTTGATGTGAAAATGAAAAATAAGTGTTGATGTCTCATGAGCTAAGAATTTGGATCAAAGAGAACCCAAAAGTATCAGCAAAGTTGTCTGTATATCATCAAGATTCCTATGAGCAGATCCTCAGCTGGAAGTCTGCCCCCTACACTTCATCCTGTGTCACAAGCAGATTTGTACAATGATTCTGTCTTTCCCCAGAACACTATCTTCCCTACACTCATATAGGGGAAAAAATGGCAATAAACTCTAACCTATGCAAAAAAAAACTTAAGCCAAATCAAATGCCTTGCTATATGAATGCCAGTCAGAACTGGACTGGTGTTACCAGGCATCCAGCTCCCAGTGATACAAGCACAAGGAATTTAATGTTTTTTGCAGAACAGGAATACTTAGAGGTGGCTGAACAACTAGGACCTTTTGGTTTGAAAGGGGACAAATCGGGAAAGTATTGGCATCTGGTATTAGTACAGGAGAACCTACTCTGCATGCACTAAGTGCCAAAGAGTGAAACACTCAAAATGTCTACAAATGGTCATTTTGGAGACATGAAAAAAATCTAGAGGAATTACAAAATAGCAGTGGAATAATATACTTCAAAACACAATTTAAGTTTTGCCAGTTCAGTAATTAATTCCAGACTGAATCCTCTCACCTTTCCTCATTTCTATTTAACGCCAGATGCCCTTTAACAGACCTTCTACAAGGTCTCTGGTTTTGAGATCAACAGGACATGACTTCAGCCTCCCTTTTTTGAGCATACTTTTATAGTCAGAAAAGTGTGAGCTACATATATTGAATATTTGTGTTTTAAGACAAAGTAACTAAAATTACATTACTCATAGCATGTCAAAAAAGCTATGGGAGAAAGTTACAGAAATATACTCAAAATTATCAATAAAACTTACCTTTTGGAGAAAGCTTTTAATCCAAATACAAAGTGATAAAGGGTAACAATTTTCAGATATGCTGTGGTTGCAAAAAAAAAAGTAATTTTAACAAGAACAAAAAAATTATTTTAAATGGTAGCAAACGTATTCACAAATTGAAATGTAATCACACCCTTCCGTATTTTAGTGTTCTTAAACAATTGAGAGAAAGCCATGACAAAAAAATCCTAAAGGTATTTAAATGGGGTTTTTTTTAAATACTTGTAGTTAAATTCAAAGTTTTTTTAAAGACCAGAAACATTCAGGGAAACCAATATGAATAACCATTCATTCAACACATGCCCTCAGTATGAAGATTGTTATGCAAACCCAAAGGAAGCTACTGTGAACACTGAAAAGAAGTCAAGAAACTCACAACCCTTTAAAATTACTTTATTAGGTTTCTTGTGAGTCTGGGGAAAGATGTTTGTAAGGAAAAGAACCACAGGTACTATTAGGCTACTGTATATTCCATTGTGAGCAGCATACTAGGGAAAATAAATCAGCAGGAAGTTAACTGTGCAGTACAGAGATCATCCTCTTATCCCTGAAGTATGGCAATGATGCCAGACATTGCCAATATGCACCACAAATGACATCTAATATTGCAAAATTGCTCAGTCAATAAGCATTTGCTACTCTATCTGTGTATCTAAACTACATTAACCCTCAATAAGTACTAAATTTTGAACACAAAAGTGGCAGCAAATTTTTCCATTGCCTTCCTTTTGAATATACTTTTGGCATGATACCTTTTTCGTAGGATCTAGCTCTGCCCTTTATATATAATATTTATTGTGAAAAAATACGCAAAATATACTACTGTTCTGACAACTGTGATAATATATTTCTCTTGTTTAATTTTCTAGCCTGTTATGAACTCCAACAAAAAACATGTAAACATTACTTCCATACTAAATTATGTGCTTATTTTTAAATGTTTCCCAAACTACATATTAAAAAGAAACAAAAATACAGACCAAGAACACCAAAACCCCTACAATTTACTCTATCAACAGAAAAACTTTGGTCATGAAAAGAGAACCACTCACCCCAGTCGAGGTTTCTCAGAAACACACTATGCCCAGTTCCTCGGGTAAATTCTTTCCCCATGTTGAGCATATTAGGGTGAAGTGAACCAGGCACTGCCTCAGGTCTCTCTCCAAAGCAAAATTTGCAAACAAAAAGATCTGAGGAAGGTTCTGAAAGACTCTGAAGGACAAAGTGGAGCATACATATGTAGAACATCTTGAAGGATTCCTGTAACTGGTAATTTTTTTTTTTTTATCTTTAAGTGGTTGTACACATGGACTCTGACTGACATCCAAGAAATAACCCCCACATTGGCAAAATTATTTAGATGGTATTGAGTTCTCCATGTGAACAGAAACTGCTGAACCACTTTTCCAAGTACAAAACTGTTTCTGTGAATCACTGCCATTATGATGCCTTATGAAAACGTGCATGAGCTCCAGCAGGCTCTTCTTCAGATGCAAAGAACACATATGCATTTTATTTGGTATTGTCAGTGACGTAGTTTTATTTATTTGATTACATTCTGACTATAGAGGATCTCATGGTCTTATGACAGATTTTGATTCAATCACTAAATGAAACAAAGACTGAGACCATCAGTGCTTAGGGTGCCTGATTGTCTGAACACAATTGTGCAGCAGGACTATCTCCTACTATTTCTAGATGTTTCATGGGAAAATTAACGTCCAAATGAACTGAACTCAGTAACTTCACAAACTATCTTGGTTCTCCAAGTACTTTGTTCTGATAATGTTTCTAGGCCATTGTAAAACTAAAATTTCTCTGAGATATCTTGAGATAAACCAAAGACGACCTAGAAACAGGAATCCTGAGAAATCAAGAACTATAAATCCATTCCCTTTCTGTGAAACCAGAAGTCATCATTTTGAACTTTAATTGTGCAAATTGAGACACTATTCCTGTAAGTCCATGACCGATCACCTTCTTGGCATTACATAAAATATCTGCTGAGAGACTGGAGAACCAGCCACGTAAAACATCAGCAATTCTGCTTTGGTTCTACCTTTCTGAATCAAATAGAGACACTTTCACAGTAAGGCACTAAAACCACACTGCCAAGTATAAACTGGTGCAAACCCTGTGAAAGTATACAGAGGAAAACGACAACATAGCAAGAGGTCCTGTAAGAATCTCTGGTCATTTTAACAGCCAAGCATCAGTTCAGCTTTCAAACATACATATATGGTAACCCACCTCATTCCTCACAAGAGGAGAAAGACAGACTAGAAAGGGAGCCTCAATCTCAGATTATCATGTATCTATCATAACCCCGGGATAGACACAAAACTGATTATGACAACCTAAATTAATCCATGTGTGATCATAAGTTTATATCCATATCAAATAGATGCCCATTGCCAGTAATGAATATAGATAGAATAAAATCTGCTCACATTGAAAATGGAAGAGATGTACACCTGCACTTAGCACACTTCCATCAGCAATGACTGGGTGCCATTCAGAGGGAGAAATCCAAAGAAATTGATTATCATCTTCTCTCACTGAGAATATCCTTACTATAGAGGAAGTCCCTCAAACAAATGAGCACAGAGTCATCTCAAACTACTGAGCATCAAATCCACGATGCTCACTATTAAAGGAGGTTTTCATGTCCTGATGGGTAAAATAAGAGTAAGGAGCCAATGTAAACTGAACCTTTTGTCATAAATTGTAATCACTTTAACAGCTGAAGACAACTGCTGCAGATAACTGATAAGGTTAGGGTAGAAGTTAAGGTCTTACTTTCTCAATAGTAACAGCTAGTTGGTCTGTACAGTGACTCTGTTGCTTATTTCCAGAAAGTTTCAGGGCCCTAAATTACATCATCTTTGCTGGATATGAAGCCCCCCAAGTAGCATCCCTCTGTTACGTGGCCATTTTCCATTACAAAACACTCACCTCTCCCAGTTTTCCAGAAGTTAAATACAAACGATAGTACTTCTTACAAGACATGAAATAAATCAAATCATGAAGTTCTGGTTTTGTCTACATAGCAACTGTATTAAATATTAGAATTAAGACAAAACCTAAAATATACAACATTTTAACTGTCTTCAGAAGTGGAAAAGTACCTCATTCCAGAGATCACCTGAGTATCTTATAAATTACAGACTGACTGAAGACCCAACAGCTCCTTAACACCATACTTCTGTGTTTGGAAGGAAAAAATAATCAGTAAAGTCCCAGCCAAGGAGAATCACCCTGGCATCAGGCATATATGCTCAGTCATAACAGGAATGGGAAAAGAGAACTCCACCAAATGCATGAGATCACTCAGACATTTACATAATCTTACTGAGCTTGCATGCCTAAAATATGAAAGGAAAAGATATATTTGGTAAAAAATTTGAACAATGGAATAATCTGTCTGTACTGGACAGTAGAAATAGAAGGAGATAGTACCACTATCTTCATGCATTGAATGAGCAGGAAGAGAGTTATAAAGGAAAGAAATGCTGTTTTGAATGCCTGGGCAGATGCACTTACAGCATAAATGTATATGGACAGATATTCAAATACATTTAAATATAGAACTGCTTTTGAAGATTCAGAACTACCCACATCATTTACTATATAAGGACAGTGGATCTAAGCTCTGTATTACTCAATTTCTAAACTATTTAATAACAGAATCTGTTGCTAATGAAAAAGTGAATGCGTTGCCATTTTTGTCAAATCTGTTAAAAGAGATGCTTGAGGAACACTCAAAAAGAAAGAAAAGTACAAGAATAGAAACTGCCTATAATATTCTTCTCAGTAAGGATCCTATTTATTCAAATTTCACTTGTATGATGCAAAGGATATAACTGTAATTATGACAGCATACAAAATTCAAAAGTGACTGGACTGCTTTTCATTACTGCTCTGTGTGTGCCTTACATGTGTCAATAATAACAGCAGCATGATTTTAATATGGTGTGCTACGCAAAGACGTTTTAAGAGATTTGAATGAGAACTGCTAGCATCTGTTTGTAAGCAAAAATTCTGCAAACAGAGTAGAGCTGAAGTCAGGAATTTTGATCTCACTTATCTGGTTATGACTAACTGCATTGATGGATGCTTTGTCTGGTGCATGTGGTGTACAAGTGGTGAAAGATTAAGGGCAAGACATCAGAGAGGACAAGGAAAAAAAAATGTTGAGCATCAAGCAGTCCATCTGCTTTGGCCATACAACAGATACTATCAAGTAACTAAAGGGCCAAATTTTAGTCTGCTTCAGCAACTGGGTCATCTAAAAAGCAGTTTCAGATTCTACTCACTAACACATTTAAGACTTCTGTGAATTCTCTTTGGATACACTGTTTGACTTAAAACAGCAAGACAAAAGCAAGAGTTTTGGTTTATGTTTAAGCACAGGCTTCTTAAGTATCACTTAAGATGGGGTGTGTTTTATTTTTATATCTGACTTAAGGAATAAAAGTAAATATTTTGCTGACTATGAATTTAATACTGCATAATGAAGGCTGTAATCCTGTGAGTTTTAATCTCCTTTTTTTTAAAAAAGTGTATATAAACACACAAATACGACTTCTAATATCAATGATTTCATTTACTAGATCATTCAGAGAGCACTAACACTCATTATTACACACATAAGTCACTAAAAATCAAGGACAGCTGAAAAAGGACTGGTGATATGATCTCTTTCCAGTTTGCCGCCCAGCTTCTGAGTTCCCCCTCTCGAGCACACTGAAACACACCTGAGTTTAAGAACCTCTACTGAGATTTCTACGTATGACAAGATATGAAATGTCATAATCAAGAAGATTAGCAATAGCCCATGAATAAAAAAAAGCAGATACAAACAGCTTGGGATAATATTTTCTTTTCTCTATATAGTACTATGCAAGAAAAGCTATAAGTTCTTAAGCTTAGCAGCAGCTATCTTGTTATTTTTAAGTGGAACACAGTTTTCTCCTGTAAAAGTTACACATTTCTAGAACAATTTCCAGGCATTTTTACCCAGAAACAAAAAAACCCAGGAAATTAACCAGATAATTGACTTTTAACAAAAAAATGTATTCTGTATGCATTCCAAAAATCTCAGACCTTTAATTTGGATTTAAAGATTGTCAATACAGTGATTGGAAACAAAATAAATTAATTAGTTTCAATTCACAATTCCAGTTATCTTTGTGTAAAATTCCATGTAGTATTTTATTCAGAACAATCTGTGTTATTTTTATATAATATCTATTAATATCACTTATCAACTTGCTCAGACATTGTGAAAAATCTGTAGCAGAACAGGCAACTGAACCAGGCCTTACGACTTCCAGGTTACAGTACTAATCATTGGACAGTTTGTCACCCTTCCTATAAAATTCCCAGACAGATACACATATAAAATGCTTTGTTAGATGAGGATGACCACGTAAACAGCAAGATAAGAATTCAAATCTCCCCAAACGCAATCTTATTGCTTTGTTTTTACCGCTACCACTTGCTAAAGTGGGCATTGTATCACACACACCCATGTTCGCAATTCTCATTTTTGTAGGAATTCGTTAATTGCCTAATAAAATTATATTAAAGGAGCATTAAACTTGGAAAACCAAGCACTAACAGCTATGTTGCTATATATACCGAACAAAATCAGGATTATTTTAGCTTTTAGAAGAGAATAAGGTAGGGCAATACAAACAGCACAGTAAAATACAGTAGCTCCCCAGGACCACACCAGTACACAATGTTACTGAGTGTTGCCTTAACCAATCTGTTCAAGAGTAGTACTGTCATATGGAAAAGGCTAAACCAAAAAGCTCTTGAATTGTAATCATATCAAGCTAGCTCTCAGCACAATTTTTTTCTAAACTTGTTAAAAAGTAAAACTGGGAACATACCACTTGGCCTTTTAAATTTATAATTCAACAGTATAAAATGCAAATAAACAGTTATTAGACTTTGGTAAAATAATCTCATAGTTAAAAATTAAGTCATTGACTGCAACATTGTTTTCTTACTTGTCACCAGCTAACACTTCAGATTGTCAGTTGTTCACCTGGTTATCACTTTTATGACAAAACTGCAACATTAAACATGAAGATAACTGAGCATCAGCAAAACATTTAAGGAATATATAGCACTTTCATTACAGAAACTGTCTTTCCACAAAATCCCATCCTTTGAAATGAAAATAGTTCATTCTGAATGTAAACCTAATGGCATTAAATATTCTACAAAATTATTTAGTATTTTTCAGATCATTAAAAAGCATATCTGGTTTGAATTAACACACGAACAACTCCAAGCTATTGTTCAAAGTATTTAAGTCTGCCGCCAGTCTCAAAAATGCTGCTGCAGATTCCACGAATTCAATGTATGTCCAGTTAGGGTTAATAAGTTGTTTGCAGTCCTTCACATCTAGTTTCCAACTAAAAAAATGTTAATTATCTGTGTAAGTCAATTGTCTATACTTTCTTCAATGTTTATAATATTCTCAATTATGATCCCAATTTACAAAGTATTTGGAACACACCTTAAATTTTCTATGAAAAATATACCTATTTTATATATTTTTCCAAACTACAGTTTACCACTATTACTTAAAACCCTCTTAACATTTCTCAGAACTAGTTTTCCACTGATCAAGCAGCTCAGTTACAGGTTAAAGGGCTAAATCCTGTAATTATTCAGGCTATAAGCCTATTTTCTGAACAAATATACTGCTCTATGGAAGTTTGAAGAACCTTGTCCAGCATTCTTGGGTTTGAACTCTTTGGCTACAATAAACTCTTTCCACTTCTAACACACATATGGTCAATACTTATTTTATTAAAAATAAATAAATCATTCTCAGCCCAACATCCAATAACCATTACATTTTTATGACTTTCTTTGAAGCTGGTACATGTAAAATAACTTATTTTTGAGAAACCATTTGCTCAAACAACTTTTTCCCCCCATCCAAAGTGATCTACTACTGTCAATCTTTCTATATAACTGTTACACATTAACAAAATGGAAACAACCCTGCTTTTCAGCTCAGATATCTTCTTTTAAATAAACCATACAAAGAAAATGGCTTCCTTGAATTTATTGCTTTCTCATTTAAATGTCTGCCTTCAAAATCAATAGCTCAAATTCCCCATGAATACTTCATATTGTTACTTCATAACATTATTGAAAATACTTACTTTATTATCTTCCGTAATACTCCTCCTTTAAAGTATTCTTTTTAAATATTTATAATACCACTCTCATTTCAACACATTACTTGAGGACAGGCACCACTCAACTTCTTGTCCTGTCTCCATCCCCACACTGCCTGAATACTAAACATAGCATTTTTCACTTCTGAAATTATTCTAAAAGAAAATGCAGTTTCTCCTCTACATCACTTACGTTTTTACTTACTGCTCAAATCTTTCCAGTATTAACTTGGCACAAGTACCACCACATACCAGAAAGACTCACCACGTATTCAGTCATCTATAAACTAGCATTGAATGTCTATATATCCTGAACACAAATATATTTCTCTTCATTTAAAGCTGTTGCATTAACTGACATAGATATAAAACACAGATCACAATTTGGTCAGAAAGAAAAGTATTATCAAAATACATTTTAGAAAAAATTGAGTTATATATCACCTGTCAAATTGGAAGAAAAATAAATATACCTTTATTTGGAATGTACATCTGTATAGCAGTTAAAATATTTTAAGTCATAAGTTTAGCATTATGGCTATTTTTAATTATTCCTTAATATGTCAACAATATATATGGCTATACCTAAGAAAAAACCAACTGCAATTCTAACTGATTTGAGTTTCATTTAAAAATATTAGTATTGTAGTGCTCCATATTACATACACCTTATCAGCACCAGATTTTTGCACAGGGAAATACACACATGCTTGGAAAAAGGATACTTACACTCTTTAAGATCAATTCTCTTTCATTCCAAACTTGTAATTACAATAAAAACTTCCTGCTTTTCCCAGCAGATGTCACTGCAAGGCAGGTACAGAGATGCCACATATGTTGAAAGAATTGTGAAGTGCAGCACAACCGCACAGGTTCACACCCATACAAAAAGGCACTTTGTGGATCACTGAAATTCAGTACAACTTTTGACAAGCTAACTTTAGTGTCACTGCTACAACAGCTATAAATCTAATCTGTAATAAAATAAAACTTATTATTAAATAATACTTACTAGGCCATCTAAGGAACCTTAAGGTCCACAAGTGCATGGGACCTGATGAGATGCATCCATGGGTCCCGAGGGAACTGGCAGATGAAATGTCTAAGCCACTGTCCATCATATTTGAGAAATCATGGCAGTCCAGTGAAGGTCCTGCTGACTGCAAAAGGGGAAACATAACCTCCATTTTTAAGAAGGGAAAGAAAGAGGACCCAGGGGACTACAGGCCAGTCAGTCTCACCTCTGTGCCCAGTAAAATCATGGAGCAAGTCCTCCTGGAAACTGTGCTAGGGCACATGGAAAATAAGGAGGTGATTGGTGAAAGCCAACATGGCTTCAATAAGGGCAAATTGTGCCTGACAGCTTTGGTGACCTTCTATGATGGGGTTACAGTGTTGGTGGATAAGGGAAGAGCAACTGACGTCATCTACCTGGACTTGTGCAAAGCATTTGACACTGTCCCACACAACATCCTTGTCTCTGAACTGGAGAGACATGGATTTGATGGATGGACCACTCGGTGGAGAAGGAATTGGCTGGAGGAAGCGGCGTTCCTCAGGAGTCGGTGTTGGCACCAGCACTGTTTAACATCTTTGTTAGCAACACGGACAGCGGCATCAAGTACACCCTCAGCAAGTTTGCCAACGACACCAAGCTGTGTGGTGGGGTCGACACGCTGGAGGGAAGGGATGGGCCATCCAGAGGGACCTGGACAGGCTGGAGAGGTGGGCCTGTGCAATCCTCATGAAGTTCAACAAGGCCAAGTGCAAGGTCCTGCCCATGGGTCAGTGCAATCCCAAGCACAAATACAGGCTGGGTGGTGAGTGGATTGAGAGCAGCCCTGAGGAGAAGGACTTGGGGGTATTAGTGGATGGAAAACTGACTGTGAGCCAGCAATGTGCACTCACAGCCCAGAAAGCCAACGGTATCCTGGGCTGCATCAAGAGAAGTGTGGCCAGCAGGTCGAGGGAGAGGATTCTCCCCCTCTACTCTGCTCTCCTAAGACCCCCCTGCAGTGCTGTGTCCAGCTCTGGGGGCACCAAGATCAGAAGGATATGGACCTGCTTGAGTGGGTCCAGAGGAGGCCACGGAGATGCTCAGGGGGCTGGAGCACCTCCCCTGTGAGGACAGGCTGAGAGAGTTGGGGGTGTTCAGCCTGGAGAAGAGAAGACTCCAGGGAGACCTTATAGCAGCCTTCCAGTACTTAAAGGGGGCTACAGGAAAGATGGGGAGGGATGTTTTACAAGGGCATGTAGTGATAGGACAAGGGGTAATGGCTGTAAACTGAAAGAGGGTAGATTTAGGTTAGATACAAGGAAGAAATTCTTCACAGTGAGGGTGTGAGGCACTGGCACAGGTTGCTCAGCAAGGTTGTGGCTGCCCCCTCGCCTGGCAGTGTTCAAGGACAGGGCTTTGAGCAACCTGGTATAGTGGAAGATGTCCCTGACCATGGCAGGGGAGTTGGAACTAGGTGATCTTTAAGGTCCCTTCCAACCCAAACCATTCTATGATTCTATGAAAATTATTTATCTGCAACATTATTCCAGCTGGTCATTACAGCTAACAATACAGGTGAACAAACACTTTGATCAAATGTGCAGAGGTACTGGCCCCACAAAAAAAAACCTCGAGAAACTATATGATCAGAGAAGAAAAAGCTTCCTTACAGGGATACAGAAGATAAAATATCTGATGAGAGTGTAATTTATCCAAAGAGTTGCTGAAAGTCAGAACATGGGTGAAATATTCTGTGATGTCTAAAACTTAGGAGTACACCCATTGGAGATATTTATTTCTAGAAGTCAACTACACTTGGCATTTTTAATAGTGCTTTTTAATCTCCATTTTAGGTTATTTTTATAGAAAATGACTCTAGTAAAGATCTCTTTTAAATTAGCCTCAGATAATGCAATGCGTAATACAAAGCAGCAAAGAAGTGTCTAAATTACTCTGAAATATCTTATTTTACTTGCAGAGGTGTATTTTTCAATCAACCATTAAGAGATATAGGGCAATCTGAAGCTGGGAGACTCTGTATCCACTCACTCTGTAGCAAACCTGGGATGTTGTGAAAACATAGACATACATTCTGGGTAGGCACTCTTGCAATAGGTTTGTACCAGCCAGATATTCACTCCCCATCTCCTCTATTCAATGCCATTCTAATAGATAGATACACACAATTAATGGAGCAGGTCCTTAGCTCTTTAAAAATAACTATATGAAAGCATTTTAATCACTTATATCTCCCTGTTGTCACTTTTTTCCAATACTATTTCCTTTTGTAAATACAAAGACAATAATTCAGGCGAAAAATTAAACCAACAAGTGGAGGACAACACATTGATAGGATTCAAAAGTAAAACTCTGACTACTAGTGACTTCACAAGCTGGAAGTATTCTAGCTTTCAAATCTCAAAGTCTAGAACAGAGCCTTTAGCAGGGCAAATAGTAAAAAAATGCATTCTTAATGTGAAGACTAATTTGCTCAGCAGATATCAATTTAAGAAACAAACGCATACAGCAATTTTTCCACAGTGGGACTCCACAAGCTTCATGCAAATATGCTTTGAATGGTTACATTCTGTTCTGTACAAAATAGGCATTTTTCCTAGATTGGCTGCCAGGGCTCTGTCCAACTCCCACTGAAGTTAGCAGGATTTTTTCAAATTAATTCTCTGGGAGATATCTGGTCCCCTACTGAGCAGCTGCTTCTACTGTAAAAAAAAGTTGTCTAAGTAATGGAGCAAATAGAATTCTACAAATTTGGACCTTAACTCTCGGCCTTTTTCTGGGTATGGTAAAAGTAATATAGCCAATGGTTAGTTTGGATCCACATGCAAGCTATTACTCAGCCTCTTATTTTAATTAAACTTGTTGGAAGCAACCACAGCTTATCCAGCTTTGGAGTTCATTGAAGTGAATTTAGAACTTGGAAGGGGCATGGCAGAGTCTAATCCCTAGTTTTCTTAAGTGAAAATGAATATCATAACAAGAATAGCACAACCTCTTACAGCTTTGAAAGAGACTGACAAAATAAAGCCAAAAAAGTGAAGCAAAGCATTAAGTGGGTAAAACACATACGCTACACATATTAAGGAAAAGTTTCTACTGAGATCTTTCATTTCATAAAAGATTGGAAAAATAACAGAATCTTTAGTTTCATGGAAGCATTTGTTCAAGAACCAGATCTACTTAGAACATTGAGTAAAAGAATTTCTCTTCAGATAGAACAATCTTCAGATCTATTTAATCAATGGGCACTTTCAGTCTTTTTGATCTGTGGGAGAAAACTACCACCTATGTCTCATGACTAACTCCCTAGTCATGATTTACATGAACTAACATGCTTTAAGGACTGTTGCTAGATATTTTCACTAAAAATTAACAGTGTATTCAGTCATGTGTGATTATACCAACTTGTTTCACCAGATTACCACTCTGCACTCTAAACTGTGGTTCACATGAAAGCTACGTTTAATTTAGATGTTATTTACCTCATAAGTTCTGATTTTGTAGAGCTCCTTGAGGGAAAAAATTAGTTTCCTTTGAGATTAATTTAGATCTTTATGGTTACTTTCTTTAAAAGACAGAGACTGCAAAGAATTTCCTAGCTAAAGAACCTGTCTTATTCAAGAGAACAGAGATGGATAGCAAAGACAATAAGCTTTTATTAATGCATTGACAATTTTAATAGTTCTACTTTTAATGCCACACCTTTATGAAATAAAGAACAGTTTTAACTAACCGCATTTTAGAAAGGAATATATTCATACTCTGCTAACCAAATACAACAAGGACATTTGAACTCATAATTGGATCTGCTGTGACTGGATGCAGCTCCACCAACCTCAATAGGTTAATTATTTCACTGATGTTGCTTCAGAGGCCATAGATCACCACAATAACAAACAGCTGTTTACTATTAGCAAGACTCTATTTGACAAGTGGCTTTATTACTTTATAATTATGCACTTTAATCTTTCAAACTTTAATCATAATTCTCAATTATCATTGAAACTATACTTGACAGGAACCTCCTTTGGGAGAGATTCTGGAAATATATTTCCTTCGGGCAGTTCATGATGCTTTTCAAGTTGCAACAGCAATTTGGGTGATGTAATAAACTACGCCTAAGTTCATGTTATCTTGATAGGGTGAAACAAAAATCAGTCCCCCTTCTCTGCTGTTTTTGTTTTCTTTGGGGTACTAACCAAAGAACAAGTAATACATATTATTTTCACTGCCAATGACTTCTGTAGTATGCATCCATGTAAAATGAATTTGGAAAAGTGTTCTTATGCTTCTGACCTTCTACTTCAATGGAATCATTCATTGCACAAGAAGTTAGAGAGGCCTAAACCTTTGAAGAAAGAGGTATATCTATTGCAAATACTTCTAAGCCTTTCCCTATTTCAGTTCTGCTAACTCTATTCCTACTTGAATACATAGTTAGGCTGGAGTTTCAAAACAACAAAGTAGGTATCTGAATCAAATAATCTTCTGTAGAGGTTTAGTTAGCTAACTCCCTAAAGCACCTTTAAAGCACAAGGTAAGATCTCAAAACAGATGCTATCAGTAGAATGTTGCCTAGTTACTTCAATGAAAAAGCTCTTTAACTTAAGATCAAAGCCTAATTATGACATCTGCATCATACCACTAAGTTGATCTCATTATAGACAAGATGAATTCGTAATTCTTCCATCAGGAAAAGTTATCAAAGAAAAACTACACTCCTTTATTAGGAAAAAGAGATCCTGGCAGCAATTTTTCAAAAGACAACACAGCTACAGTACTTTCAGAAGAACAGGGGTGGCCTTGGTAACACCTGAAAGCTGACATAAATTCGAGGTAATGGCATACTTGATCCCTTACAGTCATCAACATCTCTAAATTATTACTGCAGGCAATAGCTCCTTTATTCCTGGAAGTGTCTCTCCAAGTTCAGATTTGCTCTTTCAAAGGCTGGAGAAGTATACACACAGATTTCAGGTTATTCCCAGGGACTTCAATATTTTTTTATATCTAGTGATGATGTTGATTTACAAACCTAAACACCTGTTTCCAATTATTTGGCAGCCAAGAAATTCAATTCAGCTTCCACAGCACTAAAGGAGCAGGGAACATAGAAACATACCCAAGTACTGAGGACCTGGCAGACCTGAAGTTCTTCTAAAGGGTATCAGCCACTGCTAAATTAGGCACTTAAGTATCTGGTTACATCTATTACTGATGCAATAGCTAGAAATTCAATTATAACCAAGAACATTACAACAGATGATATAATATTTATTATATGTAATGCCATTATTTTAGGTTTGAAAAGGTCTGTTTTATGCAATATTGTTTCAAAGGAACACTTTGAGTGACCACCTTAAGGCAACATCATGTGAATAAACAAGATGTTCTCTTTAAATGTGCTGTACACTGTACTGTATAACCTGCATCTGACAGAACTAGAGCACTATGGATGCAGAGAATTGCCATCTTAGAAAAAGATGTCATTTTTTCACAATACCATGGTGACATTAACTCTCTGGGAAAGTTAATGAAAAGTTATGCTGAACCTAGATTAAACTGGACTAGGTTTGGCCAAGGGCCATCCACTGCTACCTTTCAGTTAAGGTTACAGTAAGACACTAAAGTATCTGTCCCTACCCTAAAAATCAAGGCAAGAGTAGGCTGCTCATGAAATCAAATGATTGCTATTAGACAGGGTTTACAAGGTTTCTTGGGGAGTATCACTAAGTAGTGAGAATTCATTGTGTGGCCTCAATAAAATCCAGGTCTGTCACTTATGTACTAATTGTAGGTGCTATGAACATCATCTCTAAATGCTAGACTCCTCCTGCATTCAGAAAAATAACTATTTGTTCTTTGTAAGTAAACAAAAGTACACCTAAGCAACACCAATTCTAACCAAAAGTAATGTAGAAGTCTAGCTAACAGCTGTATTTTGAAAAACATACCAGTGCATCTGGACTTTTTATTCCTAAAAGTGTTTAAGTTGTCCTGTCATCAACAAGCTTTTGCCTAGCTCTCTCAGTTTCCACCGGGAAATTTTAACAAAGGAAATTGCTACAGATTTTGGAACTTTATGTCTCCTGGTACTACCGCTTCACCCTTTAAATACAGTTCCATCCTTTTTCCAAATCAATACTGATACCAGGCTGCTTCTAAGCAACCAAGTTTGTATATACTAGTTGACTTTTGCTACATATAACAGCATTTGAAAAAACTGTTGTCACATCCCCAAAGATGATGAAGGAGGAAACAGAGTACAGCAAGCAACAGATGCTTTCATCAAAACAGAAGAATATTTAAGACAAACATAGTACACAGCCTGAGAAACCAAACATGACCAGTTCTCATTAAGATTGACAATTTAAAGCAATTTTTAAGAAGTGCAGCATTCAGACATTACTTATCTCACCTGATTCATCATTTTTCTGCAGTGCTCTTTGAACAAGTCATAAAACATTAACATTTCATAAAAGAATGTTTCTGAAGTATCATAGAGTATAACTGTTTGAACATGCTGCATCATGTCCCCAGAGTGGTATGTTAAACAGTAGAAAGTTGTAAAGCTTTATTTTCAATTTTCAGTTTAAATTATTTCGTAGATAATATCCCAGCCAGAGATTCAGTCTCTTGAAGCCCATACAAAGGATTTTTAAAACAAGAAAAACCATACCAAGTTTATAACTATTGAGACTGTTGGTTTATTTTTCAGTAGGAAGAATTCTATTAGACAAGACAACAATGTTATGACTTCATAAGCGTATTCAAATCCTAGCTTTGGACATCTTAAGATCTGATGCTGAATTTTTCAAGTGATCTCTTGTTTTGGATCAGATCAAAACTACAAAGAGAATATCCTGAGGTTTGGATCATTTAGTTTCGTATCTTAGACTTAAAACCATTTCTGCTATTTGGACAGTAATGGACCTGTGCATCTGAATACCTCAGAATCACTATAATGAACCACTTTGTATAGTTCACAACAGCTGAATTAAGTCAAATGGATTATTTCAGCATCTGCTAGTACTCATGCTTTAAAGCTTTTACCAGCAAGTATATTTTGCAATGTAACAGCAATAATGTCTGTATGAAACACTAAGGAAACATAGCCAGCACAGATTACACCAACTTCAGTAAGAAAAGTAAATGGCAAAGATTCAAATTGCTGCTACTTGGTATTTGACTTTGAAGTGAAAAAGCAATACTTCTCATCAAGGAAAATATCAGTATATATCCATCCACCTACACAGCTGGAAACACAAATGGAAACAAAGACATTAAAGATAGAGCAGCATAAGCAATAATTTAATCGCTTTCCATCCAGGCCCAGTCTACTGAACTTCACAGCACATCTAGAAATATGACATAGTCATCATTTGTGTGATTCTTCAACCTCATCTTGTTAAAAAGAAAACTAGATCTCCCAACTTCCAGAGTCAGACCTAGCAGAAGCTAAGGAAGTCAGCCACTCAAAATTCTTGCTACAGTCTTCTTTCATTACTGTTTATTACAGCACTTAAATGACATTACTTAACTGCCAGCATTTGAAAGTCAGTATGTTTTAAAAGAACACTCCATTCTCTGAAATATTTTGTATTGTAATATTTTCTGAGGAAAATGGAGAGAATGGAACTCTTCTAACAGTGTTGAAATCATTCCCACTTCCACTGTAAGTCATAACAGTCTCACATCAGTAAGCTCAAAGGTTGAGGTGAGAAGTAGAAGAGATGACTCATTCCAAAAGCATTAAAATTTTTAAAACAGCAGTAAGAGAAGACAACACGTCTTGAAAACAGAAAGGTAAAAACACAGACACAGAAGTGAAAATTCATACAAGCCTAGAATAATTAATTTTAAGAGATGATGACAAGGGAAAAAAGGCTGATATTTGGGCATGACTATATTCCAAGATCTTTGTTTTAGAAAAAAGGAATACTGAAAGCATAACACTCCTTCCAAAGGCAGAGGGTAAAACTATTCTACTACTCAAAGATGATTGCTCCTACCAGCAGTTGAATTGACTGTCTCTCCAAAGTGTGTCAAAAATTTCTCTTCAGCTAAAGCACAAGAGATGTGCATAAAAGTGGATAAAACATACAGAGCTATTCTGGTACATAACAACCTGATAATATCTGTAGAATCATTCACACTCATAAATAATACACACATCACTGTGAGGACAGAAAAGTTGCAGTTTTTTGTTTGAAGAATTCCTGCTTCCCCCTTTATATTGTCTTTTCTACTTTATACTATCCTTAGGAAACTTATTCCACGATTCTTGACCTTTCTTTGCTGTCTTGGTCCCTTTCTACTTTGACTGTTATTTGTTCTTTTTTAAAGAGCACAGATGACTTCTATTAATACTGTAATGTATTTGATGCCTGAAATACAATTGGTATAGCAGAAAAAAACAAATACATTGTACTCAGTTCAGAACGATAGTATAACTAACAGAATTCAAGATTTACCACTGCATGTGGTATATCTGTATCAAATTACTGGTACTAAGATGAAGTCCGATTTTCCAACATAATCAGCATTTCTTCGGTAATGCCAAGACCTCGGTTGTCTCAGGAGGTTGAAGGTGCTCATGCACCTCCCACAGTTACATTGCTTGGGGGGTTTTTACGTATTTCTTTCTAAACAGCATGCTTAATTCTCTTCCTGCAGTGAGCAACTGTGGCCTCGTTTCTGTAAGTATGCACAGCAGCAATGCCAGCTTAATAAATTCTCATTTCTAACTCTTTTGATAATAGGCTACTGCAATCTGTGAATTAATATAACTACCTTTAATCTGCTGTGGTTGTGACCAAGTATACTTAATACAAAAATAAACACTTATAAAACTAAATCATAGTATTACTCCCCTAGAAATCTCATCCTTCTTCTACAAGAAAGAAGTAGAAAGCATATGAAGAAAGTTAAGTTTAATCTTACTCAGTTTAGAACCATTCTAACAGATGTTTTAATACGTTCCTGTATGAACCACTAAAACAAGAATGAGGAAAGCAATTTGTAACTGAATTTCCAGGCAATGACAGAATAAATATTTTTCCTAGCAGTGCATTTCTGTGATATTGTGATCCTTAAACTGATCAGAATCTACATTAGCATTGTCAGACAGCATACTGTTTTATAAAAGAAACCAGCTTACCCATTTTTAATGCAAATATATACCAGCAATAAGATTAACTGCTTACCATCTAGTAACTGAAACTGGAGACACAGTATTTGTTTACCCTATAGAGAAATCACTTATGGGAAAGAAGCTCCCTAGAAATTTCTTCTCTACAAGGCATTACTGTATCAAGTTAATTTTCACAGAAGCAGACTGACAATCTGCATAAGTGAAAAATAAAGGCCTTAGAAAATTTTCCATGTAATGGATTATAGCACCATTTTTCTGTTTCAGAATTTCAGACAATGAAAGATATTCTTAATAACACTTCAAACATTAGAAACTATAAATTCAACTGACCTATGGTGTTTGGACATATAATCATCATTTTAATACTATTAAATTTATGTTTTACCCTTGCTAAAATTTATTACAAATTAATTACTTGGCTCAAATAACTTTTAAGAGTAACAAAAACAGTTTTGTAGAACTTCACATGCAGTCAAATTCAAAAAGTAAAATCTGTTACACATATGAGCACAGAACTTGCCCATGTTCCAGAACCTATAGAGGCCAGAAGTATAATAAAGCAGTTCAAAGAGAGAATTGGCTGATTTGTGAAGGGTAGTTCCATCCAGGGTTTAACCAAAACTATGATCTAGATGCAACTTCTGATAATGCCCATTACACAATAACACTCCCTTCCAAGAGAGAAAGTATTTTTTTAATGCTTTGTTTCTTGAACTTTTCCTAAACATCTGTAAAAAAGCATAAATAAAACACTATAGGACTGATATGACGATATTATCATGCTTTGTAAGGACACTGCACATTAAGGAAATCACACAAGTTTCAGTGCATCTCCAAAACAAGTAATAACCTTTAATCATAGGTAGTGTTTAGAGTGCGTTTGCTTCCTTACTTTAAAAATGTAATAAAATATCCTGCATTCCGTTCAGTGATATAATCAATTACTTTCAAGCAGAAACTACTACCCCCTTGCTGTCTGAAGCTGTTTCTCTGACAAGCACTACAGAAATAATAAGTAGTATTGGAGAGACCACCTTTCCCAAGTATGCAATGAAAATGTGGTAACAAGACTCACTATTAATATTACAGTTTAAACAAATACATTCACCCATTAAACAAATGTTCAAAATAAAACCTCAGATTAAAAAAAACTTCTTCTATATAAACCATCTATAGAGCTGGTCAGACATTGCTACAAAAATATACTTACTGAATGGAAAGTATTCCATAAAAAATCATGATTTTCACAAAACTTCAGCCTCAGACAACAAGGACCATAACTAAACCACAACTACCTCCCAAACCAGGCACATCTACAATATAGCTCAAGCCAACACAGAGCAAAGGTCCAAGCCTGGGCTTAAATAGAGCTCTGGGTTCATGGGCAGAAGTGGGGGTGGAGGCCCCAGGTGAGACTGGTCAGGGTAATTAAGCCCTGACAGGTTTTAGGAACAAAAACAAAGGAAACAAAAGGAAACCCACAGAAGGCTTTCTAACATAATTAACCACTAAGCTTCCCTTCCTAAAAGCAGTTTCCCATGCTAACACAACTGGATTCATTGCTAATGCATTTATCTAATTCTACTGTCTCCAAAGAAAATGGATTTCAAATTTCATAAAAATACTTCAAATAAGGACAAGAGATTGTTTTCCTTACAGCACTGAACCCAAATATAAAAAACGATTATCAGGAGCCAAAGGTATACTGACTAGTGGATTAAGCAAAGCAAATACCTGAAAAAAATGACAACCTGAGTGCAGGTGATTCCAGTTAGGGTAATACAGGTGTTTCACATACAACTCATTCTTAATTACTCTAATTACTTTCTGATTCAGTACTTTTTCTTTGTGCTATCACTATATTACAAATATTTGTTTGCAGATCAATGTATTTTACAGATCTACTATCAACAAAAATCGTAAATTACATGATCTTACCTGAAGTTTTCAAGTTAAGACTCAATCATATATATAGTCCTGCTCTAAAAATCAGTCTGAATGAGAGTCTGACATGAATACTCTATAGATGAGTGAAGAAGTGATACAATTGTTCTGAAGAAAGCAATATGACCTATCATAAAACCTGAAAAAGGAAAAAAAGAAAATCTATCTATCTGAACCAGAGGAAAGAAAAGAGAGAAAAAAGTACAATACATAGCTGTGGCATGGAGGAAGGAAAGTTTAAAAAAAGTGTTAAACATTTTTCAAGCTAAGTTCTGTGTGGGAAAACATCTACTTAACAACTAGCTTCATACACAAGTACTTAAAGTTTTGCTCTTGCTCAACCAGCTCTTCAAAGCAGGCATGGCAAGGATTCCTAGACAGCTTGGGGAGAATCCTTAGATGGTTCTGGGTACATTCATGGAATGTAGGAATGTTCTTACAAGGTACAGAGACAATTCCCAGGAATTCTTCTAGAAAGCACAGGGGGGATTCCTGGATGCACCTGGAACATTCCTAGAAAGTATAAGCAACATGCCGGATCACCAGACAGATTCCTAGGATACACTCAGGAAATCCCTAGAAAGCAGAAGAAAAAATAGAATATTCCTTGAAAGCACTGGCAGAAATCCCTACAAAGCAAGGAGGGGAAACTTCCAGAAAGCACCAAGAAAATTCCTATCAAGCCGAAGGAGAATTCCTGAAAATTGTTTAAAAGCACAAGGGAAATTCCTGAAATTCTTAGAAACCACAGTGGGAACTCCTTGAAAGTGTTGGGGAAAATTCCTAGAAAACAGCAAGACAATTCTATATAAACTGTACATTGATCTGTATAACTGCGATGTGAGATTTCCTAAGAGGGAAAATGCTAACACAAAACACGTACCTAAAATCTTGTATGCCTGAAACCAATTCTTTGTATATAATTCTTTGCATAATTTAAGAAACAAGCATGTGATGCTTTAAGAATGTGTCTTTAAAAAGAGAAAACTGAGAACGGTGGTCAGAACTAGGCAGTCAGAATAAGTATGCATGAACACTTCCTCTCTCATACACTCCCAGTTTCCAACAATTTCAGCTTGCAGAAGTTTCTGACACCAATGGGAGTGTGGCTGTTCAGCAATCCCCTACGAGCTCTCTTCTCACACAAATGTCCTCAACCCTGAGAACTCTCATGAACAGCAGCATCCTTTTGTAAGTACTTGTCCAGTCTCCCCTTGCACCTACATACAATTTTGCATCCAATACATCCTTCAGTGCAGTTCTACAGATCTACTACCCATCATATGATTGATTACCTCTTTTTCTTTGTTTTGGACACAAGTCTGAGTATCATCAGTTGTTCTGGCATTGGAAGAGACCCTTAAAACAGGCATTTCCTGTTCAAATTACTATTTTGCAAATCTCTTGCATAGCCACCTCAAAGTTTTCTTTCTGTGTTGAGGGGGCACAGCCTACTTGTAATCATTCCTTGCACTGAAGCCATTCCATTCTTGCTGACATCTCTGAACCTTTACCAGTTCTGATACAGATTTCTGGGGAGAGGAGATAAAAAGTACACACAATATCTAATGTACAGGTGAACCACAAACTTACACAGTGGGACTGAGATAGTTTTTGTTCTGTTCACTGTTCCTTTTTCTCTTAATGCTAACATTTGATTTGCTTTTTGCACATCAAGCACTGAGCTGACATTTTCATGGAATCATCTATCCTGCTGCTGTAAAAGTGACCCTTCCCTTTGTGCATCAGTTCACATTTATGTATACTGAATTTCTTCTGCCATTTTACTGCTAAGTCCCTCAGTCTTGTAAAGTCCTTCTGTAATCCCACAGTCTGCTCTCATTCCTATATTGAATACCACACAAGGACCTCACTATTCCCTATCCAAAATAAGATCTAGTGAACCGCTTCATTATATGTTATGCTGAAACAGATAACTAAGCATCTCTAAGCAGTAATCAAAAGATGCTAAAGACAAATATCGACAAATTGATAAATGTGTCTTGCTGAAGTATCTGCTGCTGTGCATTTTACCCCTCTTGGACAGGCTATCACCCCAAAGAAGTGTCAAGACAATGCACTGTGCCTCAAGTCACTCCCAAGAAAATGTAGTGTCTTAGCATAAAATAATTTCCATGGCAACATAATCTAAGACAACTGAGTTTCCACTGGAAGACTTCAGGTGCAGGCACACATTTTTTTCTGATGCATCTACAGTGACGGCAGTAACTTTCAGCTG
The DNA here is from genome assembly GCF_031877795.1 of Strix aluco. Lineage (NCBI taxonomy): Eukaryota > Metazoa > Chordata > Aves > Strigiformes > Strigidae > Strix > Strix aluco. The sequence goes on along the minus strand of NC_133942.1, from coordinate 22,702,499 downwards.
AGATGCAGCATGAATGTTATCTAAGGTGCAGTAATTTCACCATAGCTTTCTGGTAGCAGGCAGAGATTTTCCACACTCTTCCTTGAGAAATGTAGGGCCTAACCTCACATGCCTTGCACATCCAAAATCCTACTAACTGCAGTGGGAACTATTTCCCTGTAAAGATACAAGACTGGATGTTCATTAGAAAATTAAGTAAACACATTGAGGGTGGCCCTCCCACGAAGACATAGAAAAGCTCTTTCCACTCCTTTTCTAAGCATGTCTTTACAATTTATCTATGAAGTTTTGTTATAACAGATCCTGGTGTTTGAAATGTGCAATATCTAGCATAATACAGCATTTATAGTCACAGAACCTCCACAAATACTAAAATCCTGCTCTAAAGTATATACATGCCATCTACCCACTTTGAGCTATCTTTACTTGATTAATAGACACATTATCAAATCCATTTACTATTAAAAAAAACCTATGTTAAAGACACTGTTAATTTTACTGTTTTAAATAAAAATTTCACTTCTGATACTAGATATAGTCAAACTTACCAGCAATATAATCAGCTTAATATCTTCTTTATTTTGTAAGCAGGGAATTATTGTAACAAGACACAGTTATTTTTATTTTGTGAGTTATAATAAATGGGAATTTTGAACATATTCTGCCAAAACTCAATACGTACTTACAAAAGAAAAACAGAAATATTATTCTTTCTTTTTAGAGTATTATTAGAGTATTATACATTCGCCTTAGAAGAAGTTAATCTGGCCCACTAAATATGAAAGCAAAGAATAAAAGAACATTCTTCCTCAGAAATAAAGAGCAACAAACCCAACATGAAAAAAACTGAAACAGTAATGAACCTGAAAATTATCTGAACACTCACTGTGCTGGTTTTTCAGTTTCATGTTAGAAACAGAGTGAAGATAATGCTGGACAATATTTGATTTCTCCAAAAACTGATGACTACTCCCTTCAAATTATCAGATCTGAAAGGAGAAATACAGCCATTCTTGAAGATCAGCTGCCACCTAGTGAATGGTAAGAAAACTGTTTAAAACACTATTTTTATTTTTTTGACAGTTTAAACTAGAATAACTAGAACAGCAATAAGGAATACCTTATTGCTGTTTTGTCACTGTTAATTTTGGGGTCTGTAAATTATTGAGGAGCATGACTATTAAAAGGTATGCATTCCAAAGCAGATCAATGTCCCTCAAAGATGTTTTTATTAAAATATATATATAAGGTTTGATCACACACTTTTCTCAAAAAAAGCCAATCCTACACATTTGCCAAAAGTCATGTTAGTGTTTTTTGGGCACCACTTTATTATACTGAAAAGAACTGAACTATCAATGTCTTATGTAAAATATTCAGTATTACAACAATATACCAGAGTTAAAAATCAAAGAAGTTTAAGTTAAAATTCACTGAGATGTGCTCATCAAGCAACATTATGTTCAACACCAAGCGTGTTATTGTTATATTGTATATTTTACACTAACTAATTTACAGATAAGTAGAATAAAACCAAAAATGTTAGCAGTGTGGAACAACACTGTCAAATTAACTATTCTTATGTAAGACTACTGTGTTTCATGAATTAGTACTTCATTCCCGTTTCACATTTTCGTGAAACAAGAAGTATTCCATTCATATTTCAGAAATTATTATTGGTAGATACCTGCCAAGCAGGCTGGTGGCTTTGTCTTATTTTTCCCCTAAACCATCACCTGCATTTCTACAATCAATGTGATGACACAAGCTGGAATGGCCACCAAAAGAGGTCACAGCCCTCCCTCCTATTCCAGCTGCCCGTTTCAAGCCATTCTTTGCACTGACATAAACATTTGCATGGCAGTGCAATGAACAAAATCAAACTTTAGTGCCAGTTAACTAACTCACCAAGAAAAAAAAATAGTACTACACCAAACAGCTCATCATCTTTGCCATACTGATGCTTTTCTTATTAAAAGGAAAGACAGAAATTGCATGGTGCAGCTGACAAAGGGTGGAACCCCCTCTTTTACTGTCTAAACTGATCTGGGAACTATGATAAACAGAAGGCAGGAAGGAAAAGAGAGTGTTGCTGTGCTATTTATCCCATTATATTTATGCAAATCTGTATCAAAGAAAATTTAAAATTGGAAAAATAGATGGATTACTGCAAAGCACCTCTTCCATGCATTTGTCATTAAAAACATCAGCAAGACCTAAACTTGCCCTCACTAAAGCCAACAGAAGCTCGAATCAATAATTCTAACAATGATTATTTGGAATTCTTTGTCACTCAAGATTAGATTTGCAGGTGTTTTCCTTCTCATAAGAAATCAGGTTTTCCAGATGTTACAATAAGTCTGTTACAAAGAACAACTATATATGAATATAAACCACAGAGCTTGTTTCAAATATGTACTTTTCCATACTTTTCTTTCCTAAACACGACTTTTTAAAACCAAGCAGAGGGTCTACCACTTAGTTTGGAACTCTGAAACACAAATCTGTCATTTTAAACACTGTATGTTTTTTGTTTAATCGAGTACATACTCGAGGGCACTCATGTTTATGAGAACCTTTGACGGAAAGAAATAAAACAAGAGAATGTGTTTATAAGACATTGGCTTGAAAATACATTCTCCTTCTTGGAATGAAAGTTCCTTATAATCTTTTGTCTGTACATTCTCTGGGCAGACATTAGTCTGTCCCACACTAAATACCTAATAAATCTGCATATTCCATATAAGCATATTCTATAAAAGCATTTGCATACATGTGCAGTACAAAAACGTGCTATGAAAAGAAACATTAAGTAGATATCCAGGAGAAAAGAAACAGAAAATAAACACTGAAAGGAGAAAATGTGGTCATGAATAGAAAGGAAATAGAACATAGGCTCTTTTGCACATAATTAGGCATAAAGAGAAGGCTTGCTGGTTTTCAGCACTACACCTTCTGAGTTCCTACTCAGCATTTAAAATCAGCTGAACTGGCTCTGTTAACACTGCGTGCTTTTGTTCATATGGCTTACTAAAATTTTTTGTGTACAGCCCTCAGTAAGCAATGTGATTAAGCGGGACACCATTAAAAGATTTCCTTATGCTTCCCCTCCAGAGGCCTTCAAAATGCAGGCTGGACAGTTCGTAGTCATGCTCTAAAACACCCTCTCTGTGTTTGCTGTGAACATAACTACGACTGACTGGTGCCCTGTATTTGAGATCCCAATTCTTGTATGTATGTGGCCTCAAATGAAGTCTGTATGCATTCAGTACCTGTGTAATTTTACTTACAATGAAGCTACTCAGAAGAATAAAATTATGCACGTACTATATTTTGTCGATCATGATTTTATCTTGTTTCCCACAATGCTGACAGATCTCCTGAGAGGTTTTCTAAAAGTACTGCATAATTCACAGCACAATTTAAGAAGGTGGTAGACCAAAAAATTATACAAGTAATTTTTTTTAAACGCTGAGCATTTGTCAAACCAACATAGTACTACAGTTTTACCAACTGTTGAATAAATATCTGTGTCCTAATTACTTGTATCAGCAGCTTCTCAAGTCAACTGTGTGGCTCCTCACTTGTTTTTCTTAACCAGCACCTTAAGTTGACTCAACCCCAACCAGCTGGTGGAAAAGGTGCTACCCTGAGTCAAGGGAAGCACTGACAGGGGACACGGGAAAGAGGAAGCCCAACTCCTAGGAACATGTTTAAGAAACATTAACCCGACAACTGGGAGGTGCTGAGAAGACGAAGCGAGGGAGACGAAGCGAGGGAGACGAAGCGAGGGAGACGAAGCGAGGGAGACGAAGCGAGGGAGACGAAGCGAGGGAGACGAAGCGAGGGAGACGAAGCGAGGGAGACGAAGCGAGGGAGACGAAGCGAGGGAGACGAAGCGAGCCCCGCCAAGACAGCTTTGTGGAAAACAAGCCGAGTGGCAGTGAGAAGGGAGATCAATCCACTTAGTCTGTGGGAAGAGGGTATCAGAGGTCGAGAGAGCGCTCGCAGCGGGGCAGCCCGTCCCTAGCAGCCAGCCTTTACCTCACGGGCAGCCTTTGCCAGCCCTCCCAAATGCAGCGCCCTCCGCGGCGGCGGAGGCGGGCACATGAGGGAGGGCGGTGCCGTGCCCCGCCCCGCCCCGCCCCGCCCCGCGCGCTGCCTCCCACTGCGCGTGCTCGGCGGTGGCGCGTGCTCGGCGGTGGCGCCTGCGCGGCGGGGCCGTATGGCGGGAGCTGCCCCGCGCGGTTAGCGGTGGGGGCTGGCGGCGCGGGCGGCCTGCGGGAGGGCGAGGCGGGGTGAGTAAGGGGCTGGACGGGGCCGCGCAGAGGAGGGGGGTTGTTGCTCTCCCCCGCGGAGGAAGCGCCGCGCAAGACCGCGATGGAGGCGGCAGCCTTAAAGCTGCTCCCCCTGGACCCGGGAGATGAGGGCACCCAGAGGTGCAGGATAGGGCCTGCCGCCCTGTCCTTCCTGGGGGCCAGGATCGGCGCCCCGCTGAGGATCTCGCTGCCTACCGGCTGCTGCTTATGCACGGCGTGGCCCAGGCACGATTTGGCGGACGGGTACCTGCAGGTGGATCTGACCTGCAGAACCGCGGGGGTGACTGCGAGGGACCTGGCGGGCCTCACGCTGAATGTCGGCCAGCTGGAGCTTCTGGCGTATCGCCAGTTAAAAAAGGCGACTGTGAAAGTGGTCCTTAAGAGCTCTGCACTGAAAAGGTCAACTTCCAGAGCAGTGTTGCAGGAGACAATCAGAGAACTGCTAAGGAATGTTTATGTTTCACTTCATTACATTGTTACTGTTGCCCCAAATCTCGAAAATCCCGTGGTGCATGTTGAAATACTGTCTGTAGACCCTTCGGTGGATGAAGCTGGACTGATAACCCCACAAACAAGCATAAAAATTAAGGAGGTGGTCACTTTTGAATGGTACAGACATTTATCTGAAGACACTGCAAAAACTTCAATTGCAGGACTAGATGATGTGGGAAAGTCTTTGAAAGAAATTATTGATCTGCCTTTCCGCTTTCCAAAAACTTTTAAGAAGCTAGGGCTTTCTGTCCCTAACGGAGTGCTATTAATAGGGCCCCCAGGTGTAGGGAAAACTCTTCTTGTAAAGGCAGTAGCAAAAGAAGTGGGTGCGTATCTGCTTTGCATCAGTGGCCCAGCCCTCTATGGTTCAAGACCAGGAGAAGGTGAAGAGAATTTGCGAAGAGTCTTTGAAAAGGGCAGAGAGATGTCATATGAAGGCCCAACCATTCTATTTATTGATGAAGTTGACTCTTTATGTCCAAAGCGAGGAAGTTCAAACAATGCTCCTGAAGATCGTATTGTTGCTCAGTTGCTAACACTTCTGGACGGTGTAGGTAGTGAGGGTAAGATGGTCATTATAGCAGCAACAAACAGGCCTGATGCCTTAGACCCCGCACTGAGAAGACCTGGCAGATTTGACAGAGAGGTAAGCAAACCCGTTATTCATACACTCTCTTTTTTTCTTTCCTTTTTGAGGTGGAGCAGGGGGCAGTTAATAAAGTTGGGTTTGGGTTTTTTTTAATGTCTACTAGTCATGTTTCGTAGTGGGATTCTACAGGCTTGAGACATGTCCTGTTTCTTTAGCTTGCTGCAGCTTGGGTAAGGTAGGGAGCACATTTTACTCAGGATACCAAGAGCTCCAAATATTTGAAAACAGACAAGGGGACTCTTTATCCTTCTTTATAATAAAGACATGGACCCGTTCTTGAGGGTGTTCTTTTGCTTACAGATGCTTAGCATTACAGACACAGATTTTCCTCATTTAAAATCCAGGTTGAAGATTAAAAGTTTGTTGTGACAGAGAACTAGTAACCTGTTGTATCAAAAATTCTATTCAGATTTCAGTAACAGAGGCTAGGTCTACTCTGGAAAACTTCTGCTAGCCTAATGGTCAAAAGAGTTATGCAACACACAATGCTTTTGGTTGTATTGTTTATTTTGCTGGCTAAATGCACTCCTGGGTCATCCAGTTTAGTCAAGTTCTTTAATACTTTCACAATTATAATTTTAATTGTTTTACAGGATTTATAGATTGTTGAAATGCATTTTATGGTGGCATTTTACCAGGGTTTTAATAATATATGAATGTTTATCTAACTGATTTTTTTCTTTTGGATTAATCTAATTCAGTCCTTGTGATGCAAGGAAATTATTATTTCAGTGTTGTGTCTTATGTTGAAATGACCTTAAGATAGGACTTGATGGACGCTAGCTGACAGTGTCTTATGAACAACTGTTTATACAAACACTCTTTGCTTAGAAAGTAAGTATAAATGTCTTTAAAATACATTTAAATATTTGTCATTTGTATAGTGCTGCTAATAAATTTCTTGTAAAATTCTTTAGTTGCAGTAAAAGTATGTATCAATCTTCAGTAAACAGTATAAAGCAGAGACAAAGTTGCTTGCCTACGTCTATAAAATAAGAGGAATATAGAAAAATATCTACTTACCATTTGTTTATTGTATTTGGTTTAGGTTATTATTGGGACCCCAACACTTACACAGAGAAGATCCATCCTGCAGTTGCTTACATCTAGTATGCCGATTTCTACAGACGTTGATTTGGTTAAACTGGCAGAAATGACAACTGGGTATGTTGGAGCTGACCTTACAGCACTCTGCAGAGAAGCTGCTATGCAGGCTGTGTTCCGCAGCTCTTTGGTATGATTGCAAATTAGTCAAGAAGAAATTAATGTATGTACCGCCCTTTCCCCATTAATACTCGGCTTTACTTGAAAAGCTCAACAAGTTGAAGAACTCACAAATTAAAATACTGAAAAATATCAAGTGTTTTATAAACATAAATATGCCATTTCACTAGTCCTTTCAGTTTTCACCTGAAAAGATTATTTTCTCCTTTCTGGGTGAAAAGCTTTGCCAAAAGTTTTTATCCTCATCCTTATCATCCTTATCTTTTTAGGATTGTGCAAAGCAGAGATTTTAGTCTTTTTTGGCAAACTAAACTATAAAGTCCACCAAAGCTCTCTGAAGCTATCAGCAATTTAGAATTCTACTTCTTAATAATAACTGCAAATTAAAGTTTAGGTTGATACATAAATATGTAAATGCTAGTGATAATATCTATTATCATTTGGGTTGTATGGCTGGATATAATGTTGTAGACACAACATATACAACTCCCCAGTGTGCAGAAATTTAACTTCTTAGCAATTCTCTAATTCCATATCTACAATAACTATTTCTTAATCTTCTTTATTCTGACTTTTACAAAAACTGGGAGATATATGTTTGCTGTGGTTTTTCATCTGGAATGGCTGAGCGGAAATTTAAAGCCATATTTGCAAAATTTCCAGAGTCAGAGCATCTACAGAGAATGGTAGAACCCTCTGTCTTCACTCAGGGGTAGGAAAAAAAGAGAGCATCATATTTCTAGAACTTCCATCCCCTCCAGATACCTTACAAATATTGAAAATAATAAAATAATTATAGCCTGGTAACCCAGAAAAAAATAGATGGACAAATTAAATTAATTAATAAGTAGATGGCCTGCTTGTCTTGAAAACTGCAAACAGCTTTGTAAAATACCTCTTAGTTTTGTTACTGCATCTGTAGTTTAATAATGGTATTTTATAGCCTGTTTGAGATAAAGTGCCTTACTTTCTCCAGTATGTTGTGAAAATGGATGTTAGAATATTTTTATTTGTATTCAAGAGATTCTAGGATTTGGTGTGTAGTAACCCTGAAACTAGCAAACATTTGATTTAGCAGATCACAGTGTAATGGAGCTATAATTTAGGGAAAAGAAACAGTTCTCTCTAAAACATTAATTTCTGTTAAAACTGTTTTTTCCTGTGTAAAAAACTTGCCATTAAAGAGAGTACATTCTACTTTGTGTTACGTCTTTGTGTCTGAAGTGCTTAAGCTTGTTAGGGCAAGAATTTACTTCTTTATCAGTTGCATTTGGCCTGAAATGTGCATAATAATGAAGCATTATAAGTTATTATGTTAAAATATTGTTAATATGCTTTATCTGGGTTTCTTCAGGATTCAGCGGAAACGGTGATTAACATGGCACACTTCCAAGAAGCTTTTAAAAAAATTCAACCATCCTCTTTTCGAAGTGCAATTGGACTAACAGAGTGTAAACCTGTCACTTGGGAGCAAATTGGTGGTCTTGAAGATGTGAAATTAAAGTTAAAACAGGTAGCGTATAAAACAAATTTAGATAAACAGCTGGTTTGTAATACCCACATCCTCCAAGGTGTTCTGTATGCTGCATTATGGAAATGAATTATTTTGCAAATTACCTGATTATAAATTATATTTTAAACATTTGCTATACTACATTATTACAATGTTTGTGAGTTAGAAATGTTCCAGTCACAAGATATCACCATCAAGCATAGTATCATGGAAAAATAAGCATGTTTTGTGATAGCTGAAAAACACTTAACTTGTAGCCAGATAATTTGTGCATTCCTCAGTTTGTAGCCAGAGATGGCTCTTGCGTATCATCTCTTGAGGATTGCCTTTTGTTCTGTTTGAGACAGAGAGGAAACTTTAAGAAGGGGAGCATCATATGAAGTAAGACAATATTCTGTGATTTCAAATTAATGTTTGTACCAAGGAGAGGAAATAATGTGCTCAGCAATTTTATTGATTGCCTGTGAACTCTGCTTTTGTTACTAAGAATTTCATCCCTTTTTGATGTATTGACAGAGTATTGAGTGGCCTATGAAATTTCCTCAGGCGTTTGCTAGGATGGGCCTGTCTCATCCGAAGGGTATTCTTCTCTACGGGCCATCAGGGTGTGCCAAAACCACACTGGTGAGGGCTGTGGCCACAAGTTCTCATTGTTCCTTTCTGTCTGTAAGTGGTGCTGACCTTTTCTCACCTTACGTTGGAGATTCAGAGAAAATTTTGTCTCAGGTACAGTTTTTAATTTGTATAAGGTCTCTATTTTTGCTTGATTTTTGTAAAGTACTAGTTAGGCCTAAATTTTGTTATTGAAAAGATTATAGTCAAAGCTCTCATCTGATTGTTAAATAGAAATGGTTTACAGATTCACATTTCTATAAACTGAGAATCTAGCCCTAAAATTATACCAGTTTTAAACTTTGAAAGTATTTCTATCCTTTTGTTTTCAGTTCACTTAAGAATTTAAATAAGAAGCAGAATGTAATAGTAAACATAAGCCAGAACAGCTCTTGTGAATCTTTATGAAGGTATCTTTAAAGTTAAGTAATTAAAATACAGAGTATATGTAAATAGGAGTTTTCACCTTATGTGATGGCATGTATGCAATGATGTTTTACTTTATTAATATTTTAAAAGGTTTTTCGCCAAGCAAGAGCAAATACTCCAGCAATAATATTCCTGGATGAGATTGATTCTATCTTGGGATCTCGATCACAGGGCCGAAGTGGCCATGGTGTCTCAGAGCGGGTTCTTTCTGTTCTTCTCAATGAGTTGGATGGGATTGGGCTGAAAGTCACAGAAAGAAGAGGAAGCAAACTACAGCTTGAGGGTCAATGTCAAGAACAAAGTGATGAGGAAAGAAAGGTATTTATGTTCCTTTTTCCATATAGGAAGAATGATAAATGCTGTACAGTTGTTCCAGAAATTTTAGTTGTTGGCATTCACACTTTTTAAACTTAAAATCCTCAAGCTTAAAAATATGCAAGATGCTTTTCTACTCTGTCATAATTTCTAGTTTTTAGAAAATACCATATATAGGCTGCTAACTGTTTTTACATACACCGTTCCTCAATGAGACTTTGTTTTTTGAACAAAATACCTACACTGGCTAATGAGCATTACTAGTTGGTGTTTATCTTTGGTCACAAAAATCCTCTTGCTTGACACTAAGGTAATTTTTTAGACTTTGTGCTCTTTTTACTATTATACAGTTCCTTCCTGAACTTACTTTTTATAAGCATTTCCCATACTTTATTTCCAGTGCTTTGTCATACGTACTTGCTACAAAACCAGTACAGTTATGATCAGTTACTTACTTAAATGAAAACTTGCATCTGGACTTTTCAGTGAATTGTTTACAATATTTAATATTTAGATTTTCTGCAGTTAAATGTCAGTCTTCGTATTATGATACTCTCTGGGGGAAAATTGAGGAAAACACTTTCAGAATTGTAGAATACTGAATTTTTGCTTATAAATTTGTTACAAATTGGCCAAATAAAAGTCTGTACTTATTTTCAAGGCAGATACTAACTATATTTCTTCCTTGTCATCTGATCTGACCTGCACCGAGGCATTTTTTACCTCAAGATCAAAAGAAATATTAGTATTGAAAATAACTACATGTAAAGATACATCACCTTTTCACCCTTCCCCTTTTCTCATTAGTAGTTAACTCATATCTTTAGATAATACCTATCAACTGTGTTGCACTAATTTATTGATATCATCTCTTACTCAGCTAGAGTTTCAGGAAACTTTGAACAAAGATTTCATGGTAGTTGCTGCAACAAATAGACCAGATATGTTGGATGATGCCTTATTGCGTCCTGGAAGGCTTGACAAGGTGATCTATATTCCACCTCCAGATCTGAAGGTGATGTATTACAAATTCATATGTGGCTGTAAATGGAGAGATATTAATTGCCAGCATACTTTAAGAGCAAAGGGGGCATATTCCTGTAATATATTTAACAACTGATGGATGATTCACTGAAGATCAGTCACCAAACTCAATGAAGAAGCTTAAACAGGAGTAACTGCATTTGTTATTTAAACAGCAGTAACATTTAACCAGGGTATGTAGTTACACTATTGCATATAGAAAATTGACAATATCTGTAATAATTCTGTATTTACAAAATCAAGGTGCAATTTAGGAAGTACCATAACAAGTTGTCTGTCCTTGCTTCAAATCATTCTTGTGCCCTGTTCCTAAGGGTAATGTAGCTGCTTGTCCTGAGCTTCCCAAAAAAAAAGATTTGACCCAAAGCAGGCTAAATATGAACTCTTCAGTCTAAAATACTGTGTTTATATTGGGTAATGAGTAACTGTGAATAGCAGAGTTTTAATATATGAGATAACCATAAGAGTAAGTATTATCTCCATTAGTAGCACTTTATTCATGCTTCCACCAAAAATATGTGGTTTTGGTACTCTTTGGGATTTTCCTTAGTTCTAATTTCAAATTCGGTACTGCTTTGGAGAGGGATTAATTATTGGCTTGTTTGTTTTCTTGTATAATATGCACCAATTTACAGGGAAGGCTTTCCATTTTGAAAATCTGCACAGAAAAAATTCCATTAGATACTGATGTATCATTACAAGATGTGGCAGTCCTAACAGACCTCTTCTCTGGAGCTGATATTGAAAATCTGTGCAAGGAGGTAAGAAATATTCATGGTTAATCTGTGAAGTAAACAGTAAATGAAACCTTTCAGTGAAAAGAGACCTAACTCATAGATGTTGCCAAGCCATCTGTACTATGGATTCTTTCACAGTTTGTGATAGAAATAGAAAGAGAATGGGTAAAACTGAAGAACTGAACAAGGGTTAATTCTTTAACCCTTTATTCTCATTTGGTTTTTTTTCTGTGATAATTTACTAGAAATTAAGGACCTGTACTACCCTTTGCTTCACATGGCCCTTTCTAATCCAAGCTCCCATCTAGATGAATTGTATTCTGTGTACTGCAAGCAACTGCAGCATTTTTAGCTGAAATTAGGATGTACTGTCAAGACTAGAGAGAAAAAAAATTGAGAGGGGAAATCTGTAAGTGTTTGAGATAAGTTGTATAAAAGAGAGAAGACTAGGAAGAAAATCCAAATAGAGAAGTGATCAAGGATCTGTTGTCTAATCCAGACAAAAAAGTGAATGAAAAAAGTTACAGTAATCTTATTGGATGTTTATTGTTAAATAACCATAAATTATATAATGCTGTTTTCAGATGCTTTACTTAAAATTCTGTTTCATGTAAAATATTTTAGAATACTTGCAATAACTTCTTTGCAACTTAAAACCATAAGCACTTCAAGTTGTTTCTTTTTTTTTCTTTTAAAGGCTGCTTTGTTGGCACTGCAAGAGAATGGACTTGAAGCAACTGCTGTAAAACACGAGCATTTTGTAAAATCGTTGAAGACTGTAAAACCATCCTTAAACATAAAAGACTTGGAGTTTTATGAAAAATTTTATAATCAAGAATTATCCTCTTGAATCAAAAAGGAGTGATGTAGCATAGGTATTTTTAAATATATTACAAAGATTTTGCAATGGCTTACATCTTTCCTGCTTCTTAATACTGTACTTACTGTAGTTTTCAGTGTGTATGAAACACAGTAAAATTTCACTTGTGAAAAATCTGTGATTTCAGTAATGGAGAATAAAATCTTTTTTTGCTTTGTCTAGGTTTCCATCTGAGGAAACGAGTCATTGAGATACTTAGATAAAGCACTGTGGAACAGCTTAGTGTTACTGTAGATTTCCTACTTTTCAGTACAAACACTGGCACAATAAGAATATTTAATTTAAAATGTGTTGTGAAGTCTCCAAAGGATAGTGAATACTTGAAAAATAGAAAAGCTTTCAGAATGTTAAATAGGAGGAAGTAAGTCCCACATCATATGAAAATATGAAACGTTAAGGTGTTTTATATATGCATTATCTACAGACTTGCTTTCTTACAAGCAGATTACAGAATATAGTGGCAGTGAAAAGTTTGTCAGTGTTTAATACCCTCTTGTAAATTTGGGAGCCTGGGTTCTTTGGCATAATTTTAGATCAGTTATTGCTTACTGTACAAACATTTGGATTGAGTAAGCAGATACTAATCGTCTGTAATTGATTCAAACTATAATAATTTCTTCTTTAGGGAAGGGAGTTTGCTTTATAACCATTTCTGCAGAATTCTTTTCCCCACCCAACCATTCTTTGTCAATGTATTTTGGTAGGTTGTCTTCTATAATACATAGATATGTCAAAGGAAACTGTTACTACATGTATGTAAGCGTGCATTTTAACTCACCAGGGTAGGAAGTTTTTAATTATTTTTTCCTTTTCCCCATGAAAATGCTTGTAAACAAAATACTCCACTGTCAAAAATAGTTTCTTATTTCAGCTGAGGTTCTTAAGTTATAAACCCATTAACAAATATTTCTTTCCCATAACAGGGACCCTAGGGACCGCACTGCAGTGTGGTTTACAGTGAGATGGATCGTGAAAGGAAGTTCCAAGGCAGTTGGTGACTGCGGAGGGCAAAGGGGAGTAGTAGAAGCTGTTGTAACTTAGGAAAGGGTTCAGATATAAACGACTGTCCTACAGCTTGGTGGCTCTCATCACCATTTCCTAAGGAAGGACCATCCTGCTGCTTTATTGCTGGCAACAAGTAGGCCAGTGCCAGTGAACTTCCTAAAGTTTTCTGAGCAGCAGTGCTGGAGATAAAAGTATGAAAACCTTGAAGGTAACTCTCTGTTTTGCTTTCCAGTGTTTGAGAGTGTTGCCTTGGAATTGCCAGATCTGAAAGCTGTTAGGACAGCAAAATGCTGTAGGCTCCTTTGTTTCAAAGATGATGGTGCTTAACTTCTGTACTTGTTCCCTAGAAGGACCATCAGAGCTAATCGTGCCCTGTCATGTCCCCTTCTTGCTCAGGGAGCCAGCAGAGCGTGCAGTAAAGGCAACCTCCTCTTACTGCATTCCTGTGGACAAGAGGGGAAGGGAGAAACAGATTTACAGGGAGGCATCTGCTGGCACCATGCACCTCCAGCCTGCCCCTGGTAGTTTTTCTCAGATGGGGGTGTTGGGAAGTGATGGGAGCTGCCTAACAACAGCAGAGTGATGGGAACGTGGGCGTTAAGCTTCGGTTACAACAAAAGGGGACACGGTGACATCGGGCACCAGTTTTGGTCACTACATGCACCTTGCCGAGCGCTGACAAGAGGCAGGGCAAGGCCTTGTGTGTGTGCCTGGCTACGCTGGTCTTTAGGCAACTGCCTGGCGAAGGGGGCAAACGAGGAGACAAAGGAGAAGTGGACAAGCAAGGTCTGAGTAATGCAGTACAAGAGCGAAGGAGCTGCGGGAAGGGCACCGCCCGCACCGCGGCCTCCTGCCGCCTGCGCCTGCCCAACGCGCGCCGCAAGGGGGCGCTGCTCGTCCGCGGGCCGCTTCCCGCGGCGGCCGCTGGGGGGCGCCCTGCCCGCCCGGCTGCCCGCGCGGGGGGCGGGATGTGGGGTGCAGGCAGCGTTTACGGCCGTTGCTGGGCGTATATAATGCGGAGGACACGGTCCCCCGGCGCTGGTGCCCGTCGGCAGCGCTGCCGGTCCTTCTCCGCTCTGCCAGGTAACGGAGCCGTCGTGCCCTCTGCCCCGGGGCCGGCGGTCGAGCCCGGGTCCCGCAGGCCGGGGGGTCCCGACTCGGGGTGCGGTAACCGGGAACGGTTTGTTCCAGGTCCGGAGCCGTAGCGAGGATGAACACGAACTTCTTCCAGATACTAAAAGCAAAAAAAGAAGTAAGTTTGTCCGAGACGTCGGTTCTGTGATAACCCCCCGGCGAGGGGATGCCGGTGGGCTCCAGCAGGTGCGCAGGGGTTCCCATTTACTAACGAGCACCTGACGGGAAATCGTGATAGCGAGCGACATGTGTAAGTTGAAATTCATGCAAAGTGAGATGGTGTGAATAGTAATACAGAGGTAATATACCTTAACAGGTATATAACTTTAGTTCCTTGTTCCTTGGAACCCTCGCTCTCCCTATTCATGGCTCTGTAGCCACGACACTCGTTCTTCAAGTCTTTTCTCCTTTTTATGTCTTTCAGCTTATTCCCCTGGTTGGAATAGTGTCCTCTGCAGCAGTTGGGGCACTCTTTTTTTCTGCCTATTCCCTATTCAGCAAATCCGATGTGATGTAAGCAAAATACTTATTGCTTGGTATTTACCCTAACTTTTTGTGTTCAGCAGAGGTATTTGACCATCATGTTTTGCAACAACAACAAAATCTATGTGGATTTTCCAGACTACTAGTAACAACTAAGATATCTGCAGACTGTAAATACTGAAGAAATTAATTAATTTGGAACATAGACCAAATTATTTCTTAACTTTTGATTTAATAATTATGTTTTTTCTTTGCCTCAGGTGTAATAGGTTTTAAATGTTCTTACAAAGAATTTTAAATAACCAGATACGTAGATGACATGCAGATATGTTGCAACCAGGCTATTTACTTATATACAAAGAACAGCATTTGATAAAATGAACTTACAATAAGTTAATGTTTTAATGACTTGGCTAATAATTGGAACTAAGTCCTATACTTTTTAAGCTTTGGGGAATTTTTATATTTAAAGTGATTGGAATAGGCACTTTAGCTGTCAGGGTAAGAATCCCCTTTTTCTGTGTCTTTATTCAGTTTTGATTTTTTAGCTTGCTTCTCTTATGATAACATGTTATACTTGAACAACATTGGCCTGTTTGATACTTTAGAAGCTGCAAATAAAGCAAGCCATCATTGATTCCTACCCAGAATTTAAAACAAAAATGTCCAAACCTGTAAACTTGCATTTCAGGGAGCTACTTACTTGCATGAATAGTTCTACTGACAATAGACTGCTCATATAAGAAAAATGTATGCAAGATCACACCCTAAAACATAGTACCTGTTTTGTTTTATCTTCTCTTAAAGCATTAACAAGAGTGGCAATCCAGAACCGTGGGAAACTGTTGATCCTAACAAGCCTCAGAAGGTAATTTGTACAAGTAATACAGGCAGTGCAAATAACGTATAGTTCCAACACAATTAATAACTTCAGCTAAATGTGTAAGAACTAGCAAAATATTAATGAGGAAACAAATGTAAAGCTGACACATCTAGGTAAAAGTGGAACGAATTGCTTAACTCATTACTTTATGTCACGTATCTTCCCTGTATTACTTAATGATAGGGATTCAGCTATTACATTCTAGGTCTGATCCTGAATTTATGGTGTACTTCTGGCTGGTGCTCCCCACCCCCCAACATCCATTTACTCAATTCTATTGATAACAGTGGAAATTTGGAGTATAGAGGAACTGCTGTTTACCCTTGCCTTGTTCCTGAATTACAAAATTGACTAAGAATGTTTCTGAGTACTGCAGCCTGAAGGAAGAAAATCTTAGTTTAGTAGAGCATCTAAGATAAGAAAAAATAAAATTATTTGCATTATTATTTATTTAATAGACAAGTAATTTTGTTCAACACATTATTAAATATGTCATTGGTTGCTATTTTTGCTTATTTCTGAAAGGAAAATATAAAGCTACTCGAAACCCTTCTTCACCAATAAGCTGATGTGTGATGTTGGGGGTGGGAGTGGAGTAAATGCTAACTGGGATTTTGCTAATTTCTTTCATATTTTCCTTTGAATTTCTTTCAGCTATTAACAATCCATCAGAAATGGAAACCCATAGAAGAGCTGGAAAATGTCAGAAAGCTTACGAAGTGACAAGTTTCTGTTGCCTCAAAAAGGTACCCTATGAATCTAGTGGAATCACTTCTGCACAAACTTGACTACTGAAATCAGTGTGCGGAAATGCTTCTGCTACATTTTTAGGGTCTCCCTACATTTTTTGGACTCTGGATGAGGAGTTTCATGTTGCTTTAGAAGTTGGCATACAACATCCCCATAGTCCAAAAATCTGTCTCAAATATTCAGCAGGCATTTGATGTCAAATGTTGAATATTCAGATGGTAATTATAGATGGAAAAAGCCTTCACACTTTTTGTAGAATTTTGGTTTTATCAGAATACATTAATTTTGTAATTTTATATAGGTTTTAAATTTTTAGAACATTCCATGTAAATTCCATAAATGGAGATTACCCAAAAGCCCTTATAAATTGGGATTCCTTGTCTCTGTACTGTATTTCAATGCTGTATACAGACCAAATAGTGATCATAGCCAGAGGATGTCTTTGTATGGCAACATATGTGTTCATAAAGTATACTTGCATTTGTTTTCCACTTTAGATGTGATGACAGTTTACATCAAAACTAATGTCCTCCTGCTGATACTAAAACTTACACATGCGCTTACCTTAACCCACGGAGGAGTTTGACAGGTTATTTAAGGCTATATTTGAGACTGCAGAATTAGAACGTAAGAATTAATCATGTCTAAAAGGGAATCGGAAATTAGATCATTTCTATAGTATTTAAGTATTGTTCATGTTTAAATTTAGAAAAAGTTACTACAATTAAGAAACTTGAGTTATCCAAAACTGATTACATAGTGTTAATTTTTTTTTGCCAAGGTAGTTCATGTGCAAGCTCAAACGTACTGTGCATTTAATATTTTTAAACATTTCTGTATACGTGCTGTTAGGGACATCTGCTTTAACAAAGAGAAAATAACAGATTAAGATTAGGAATGATCCTGTGAAGAGACAGTTCCTCTTTAAGTATCTGTGTGTTTTCTTATGAATTGGCCAAGGAAAGAGTGTAATGGGCAGACCCCCAGTAAATTAATGAGGCAATATATGCATCCAATGGTAGAACAGTCCTTTTATGGATATTTTCTGTATGTGTCCCCTTCCAAGCAGTTTCACAATATATTATACAGTTTCTTTTAGAATGGATGTTCTGAATGCATATGACTTTCTGTGAGGAGGAAAGCAAAAGTGAAACAACTGCTAACTGGAAAAAGTCCCCTTAAGTGAGTAATAGCGAAGTGCTTTAGGTAACTCTGCTGCAGCAAAGACAAAGCTTTACTAAAGGTGTCTCTCGAATTTTAAGGGAGCTTGGCTTCAGAAGCTTTATGTTTTCTTCAGATTTATTGATGCTGAGAAAAAAAAGTCAAAATGTTATTTTATCCCATACTTGTGCACAGATGCAACATAAATATTTGTTTATCAAGTAAGGATGACTCAGCAACATTTATGTTTAAGAGTGAGAGGAACTACAAGTCTTCAGAATATGTTCTTAGCTTTCATTTTAAGAAATTACATTACAAGATGATTGGATAGCACACAACCACAAAAATCCAGTGCTCTGAGGAATACAAGTTTTGGGTATTTTACTAGAGAAATATTTTAAAATATTTTCTGTAAGTTATTCTGTATTTCCATATTTTTACTGGACTTTTACTGGACACAAAACAAAAAGTGCTGTGCTCTGACTTGATGCATGAAATAAATGAGTTTTTCTTCAGTAAATCACTTGTATGGTCTATAAATACTATGACCCAAGTATCTGTCAACATTAGGAGAATAAGTGTAAGTAATTTTTACATAATTTTTGTACTTAACGACTGGTGGTGGTGTCTTCCAGTAGCTCATTAAGCAGTGTGACTGCCATCAGTCACAGGCTGTTGGCTTCTCTCATCCTGTCCTGAAGCATAATAGCTAAGATAATAGGATGTTTTGCTTTGTTAGCCGCTCTTTTTTTTTTTAAATATAGATTTGTGGGGAGGGTTTTCACATAATGTGAGAAATCAAAATATTTTTCTGCACTTCAGAAAGATTATGAGTATTGTTGAAGTTCTTGGGACAATTTTGTGTGTGCTCAGACTGTCCCTAAAAATATTCTCTATTCTGTGTAGATGAGGGTTTTTTTCTTCTAAGTAGAGCACACCAAGAGCAATTACTGTATCTCCCCTTGCAACTACTCCACATAAATCTATAAAGAATATACAAATTATTTCATTGTTCGACAGACATCAGAGTTAAGACAGTAGAGGTTTAATTGGCTAAATTTTATGAGCTGACTTTTATGAGAACAATAAGACTTCCACGTCCTGTGTTATGCAAGCCCCATGACTTGTTATTCAATGGACAATTTAGAGGCCATCGAAATAATTTAACAACTTTTCTCCTTCTCTCTATTTTGTCTCCTACTCCATTCTGTCTTGGTTTTAGTTTTGGTTTGGTTGTTTGGGTTTTTTTTAAAAACCAATCACCATCTTTGCTCACCCTGTCTGGTACCTTTCCATTGAACTATATCACTTCCAACTTTCATATTAATTACAAAGTTTTATTAAAATGCCCACCAGCTTGTTAGATTTTTAAGTATAGATTAGAAACCATTACAACTGGTTTTTAATGGCTCTAATCACCATTAGAAATTCATCATTAAAATCTATGGTTATGTTTTTCTAACTGCAGGTGACAAGTGGTCTATTTCTAAACAACTTTCTGGAAGAAGATTGCTTTCTGCAGTATATATACAATAATTTATTACTAATTTTTGTTATTACAATAGTACTTACAGGCCTTAACCACAGATCTTGTATCATTGTGGTTACCCAAAAGCAGTGTGGTGTTTTTCATTTGGTTGTCTTTGCATATGATAGCCCCGGTGACAGCATTTCTCTATGTGATGTCCCCTACCCCTGTATTTCTCTACTGCAAGATGCTACTAGTATAGTACTGTACTATCTAGTTACTTCATTGGTGCGTGTGGTTTCTGTAGAAAATAGTAACTTACAGAGGAGCTTGATGCAATCATTGGAGGAAATTGTTCATCCTGTGGTTGTCATCTGTCTCAGTGCGGAGGGTTGTTGTCCCTAGGACTAGCTGTAGAAAACAAACGAGAGTAATGGGAATGATTCACTGGATCTGGCCAATATTTGGTGTTGGACATTTCCCAAAAAAGCTTTCAGATTAAACAAACATGACCATGCTACTCAGCACAGTTTTAATTCACTGTCTGGAGTCATTGCTGTACTGCACATCCCTGCCATACGGGGAGCTCACAAGATAACGAGATCACCTAAGAGTGTAACGAATGGAAATAAAAAAGTGTTACCGAGGAGGTGGACTGGGGCACTGCAGTTGTACTAAGTAACTATTCACCTTCAGGTGCTGATGTGAATAGAGAGCAGGTAGGCTGTTTGCTGAAAGCTATCTCCCATCATAAAACAGCCATCACAGCTAATGGCACCCTTCAAAGGAAGTCCAGAGTGAGCACAAGAGACACCCAGTCCAAAGAGCCGTTCTCCTGCAGTGCCTCACCCCGGTCAAAGATCACACACCTTTACAGTGCGCTTCATGGAGGCGGTGCCAACCCTATTTGTGCTGTACCTTGACCTGACAATCAGAGGATTTGGGTTTAATTAGCTTTTACTTTTAGATAACCTTGTTACATGCATGCTCCAGCCAGAGCTGTTGATGGGGATGCAGTATCCTTCTGCAGGCCTCGCAAGGGCTGTGCGGCCCCTCTAGGGGCCCCTCATGCAACATGGTGAGTCTGCAGCCTGTGACAAGCCATTATGAGTGAAAAGCTGTCCTGCAGCCGTTACCCACCGCACCTGCTGCCCTCTGGTGTCCGCGCCTGCTCCCCACCACCGCCCATGGCCCTGTGGCTGTGGGGAAGCCTGAGGCTGCCACCGTCCTGCTTTTCCACCCTTGCCATCTCCCTCCACGGCCTCTTACCAGAGGGGTCACTGGGCCACCCGCGGGGGTGTGGGGCTTTTCGTAGCGCCTCACCTCCATTGTCCCACAACCGACAGAGAAGCACGGTGGAGGCGGCTCCCTTGTGTCCCAGGTGCCTCGCAGGGTGAGCCTCGCCGGGCATCGCTGCAAGGTCACCGGTGGGACCACCTAAAGCCTGTGAGCCTTCAGCAGCGCTGGTTATTGCAGCAGGGAGAAGGGCACTCTCTTGCCAAAACACCAGGTACAAACAAAGGAAACCTCCCGCCCCGGGTTTTGTGTCAGTGTCCAGTTTCCAGGTGTGCGTTTGGAGGAGCTGAGCTCCCTTTCTGTGGTAGTGTGCTGCCTAGATATTCAGCAGCATGCAAGGTAAGGGATTTGTCTGTGTGGCAAATGAGGGAGTTGTAAGAAAACTGTAACTCCAGTGTTAGGGGATGGCAGAACTTTAATTAGAATGGAGCTGTGTTAGCAAGCCAGAGTCCTAGAAATGATTTGGACTTCAGGATATGGGCCACATACTGGCTGATGCTTGTAGAAAATTAATTTTAAAAAACCCTCATCTATTAGCAAGGAGGGCATGCACAAAAGGTTTGGTTTGGTTTTGGTTTTCTCTTCATTTACGACTTCTG
The DNA here is from genome assembly GCF_031877795.1 of Strix aluco. NCBI lineage: Eukaryota > Metazoa > Chordata > Aves > Strigiformes > Strigidae > Strix > Strix aluco. The sequence continues at coordinate 22,681,506 of NC_133942.1, read as the reverse complement.
AGGTTTAGCCCAATGCGTCACACAGGTGCGGTGGGCTGTGGCCCTGGCCCTCCCCTTCCGGTGGTGCTGAGCCCTCCCTCGCTCAGAGCAGGCCCCTGCTCCTCAGGCTGCCTGGCTGTGGTCTCTGGGATGCGTCAGTTGGGTGGCCTGGCTCATGCGTGTAGGGGTCATGGCTCCCGATGAACTGGCCAGGTTGTGGAGCAGCCGGTGACAGTGAGGGCCCGAGTCAGGCCCTGTGTGGTTCTGGGCCTCCCGCCACAGCTGGGCCTTGACGCTGGGCTTGCCCTGTCCTGGGTGATGATGCTGTTTCTGCTGCTCTTGGCCAAGATTTGACCATGTGTAACATCCCTAAAAACTGTCTTGTATAAATAATTTAGGCTTCATGATGCAGTATTTTTAAGATAAAGCTAGTCATCTTTGTGACCTTGTTGCTATAAGATTTAAAAAGTGCTTGTGCACATCTGTTAAAATTCAGATAAATGTTCTTCCAGTTTTACCAGCTGTCAAGCAGTAGAAAAATCAGTCTCTTCAACCTGAAACATTTGATCTGGACTATACTAGACTGGTATTGCTCACTTTCTGTTTCTCAAATCCTCCTCCCTATTTTCTACTGAGACTTCTTCCTTCTTTCCCTTGGTGACACATCTTTCCTTCTTGCCAAATCTCTTTCTGTCTCACCCACCAAAACAAACACATCAGAAAAACTTAAAATTATCTTGGCCTAATTTATTTGTACTGTTACTGCTATTTATCAGTACGCCTACCTATACTGTGTTCTAGAAAGTTACACATGTAAAATGAGTAGATCAGGACATAATTAGGCTGGTGGTTTAAACTCAGAAATTAAGCAAAAAAGGCCCTGCTTGTAATGTTTGTCTTCCTTCTCCCTCTCCGCTGTTCTGCTTTGCTTTATTTATGTTGGTGGTATTGTCATAAATGCACTATAGGGATGATTTTAAAAAGAGGAGCCTTGTTTATAACAGTAGGGATGCATAGTCTGTAAATTCTTCAAGCAGAAATCTATAGATTTTAAATATATGCATAAATAACAGTAAATACTTAAGAATTGTCTTTCCATTTTGAAATAAATAGAAATTTGGGTCATATACATAAGTATGCATTGTCTTTCAATAGATTCACATAAAAACATTTGCAGTTTTTCTTTACATTTGTTAACATATTAACATTATGGTGGTATGTAGGGTCCATTCCACTGAAAATTATCTCTTAATTATGCTACTGCAAAAAATTAAAGGCCATGTCTGCTAATAATTTTATGGGATACTGTCTGTTTCTTACCCACTTCTATCAAAATATCTCTTGCTTGGAGTAAGGGCTGTTCTGTTACTGAAATTTTTTTCATCTAGTTGTTTCCTTACAAGAAAATGACAAAATAACTTGTTCATGTTCTGTAACTCCAAATTTAAAATGGTCTGGCAGTTTTTAATCCTTAGCACTATAAATTATCGGGATTTCTGTAGCCTTGCAGACGGTGATAGTGGCACTTCAGGCAACAGCAGTGAAAGGGCTTTTTTATTTGTGTGTTTTCTTTTTCTTTTTGAGACTTGCTGACTTCGCTGACCCCAAGTGTTGCTGAAGCAGGGGCAGGAGGTGATAGACCTTGAACTTTGGACTTTATCACAGAAATTAATTTTAAAAGCAGAATTCCCTGCTGAAGTGAGTGGGAATTCTGCACAGACAGTGTTGTTACCAGATGGTGGCAAACAGACTCGGGAGGAAAAGTCAATAGGATACAGCACCAAAAATAGACTGTGGGGACCAGAGCTCTGCAGCAGTCCAGTCAGCATTGCCTAAAGGAACATACATTAAATGATGCAGTCACAAGGCAGAGCTGCCTGCCATCCCAATAACCAATTTATGGTTACAGCTGTTCTCTAGAACTCTGGTTTTCAAGCCACTTTCTATAATTTTACTCTTTTGTATGGTATTTGTATGGTATTTGGCATGAGACCAACCTGTTCTGATAGACCAGAGGTGGACTGCTAGTGACTGGGGACTTGAGTGCTTCATTGGCCCTTTACACAGAACTATATTTCATCTTCGAAAGGACTGATGCATATTGCGAGGTGTAAGCAAGGAATGCCCACCTTATCACCCTGCAAGATTGTTACATGGATTGTTAACAGCACAGTGTTTGTGAAAAACTAGGGTTCTTTGTCTTTCTGTTTCAGTAGGGTAGATCGTGTGGATTTTTAATTGCAAAATTCATGCAGGGTCAACATGATGCATTAACAGATGCAGTTTATTTCAACACAATATTACATTGTATAATGTATAGAGGGCAACTGGGGTTAGCTGTGAATGCAAACCAATTAGGTCAGAAAGCCAGACAAGTTTGAAAAACTCCATATGCGTAAATACATGTGTTTAAGCTTTCAACTTTAGCAAAACTTTCTCATTCTTGACTTCCCGTTTTGTGTCATTTCTTCAATTGAAGTAAATGTATTTGCAGTAGGCAGGTAACTCATAAACACCATCCTTTACCAGACTTGGTGCTGCTGCTGCACAAACAAGGAAGTAAATGCAGAAAATCCAGATTAGTTGTAATCCCTGGTAGTAACAGGAAAATCTTATCAGTTTGCCAAAGAAAAGCAAAGTCATCTACTTGCAATAAATCACCGATTCACTACATCAAAACAAAGGGAAAGCCGTTTTTCTAGTAAAGCTGTTAAGAATGTTTCATTTAATGATGCATCCCTCCCTCCTGCTGTATGATTTATAATTCAGTGAAGCCTGAATATTTTTTTTAGTGACTGTTAGCGTTATGCTGCCAATGCTGCTAAGATTATTAAATGATAGGTTAGCATTATGCTGCCTTTACTGTGTTTATTTTTCCTCCTGTGAAGTACTTTGAATGAAACATGCTGTGATCAGAAAACCGTCTGGCTTAAAGACTGCAGTATCCACCTTACTCCCAAAAGCAGAAATACACAGCAAAATCTTAGTCATAATGACTTGCAGTTCTGTTCATTGCCTCATTGCCAAACTCTTAGCCATAATTTTAATACTAGAGTACCATGTTGTAAAAAGTAGATGTAAAAGAAAATTAGTTGGATGTTATGGGAATGTTTTTATACTGATTTCAGGGAGGGATGGAGTTAATATAAACCTTGTAGCAGTTGTGTATATGTACTAGCATGATTTTTTTAAAATTCTCTCTTTATTTCCTAAGAGAAATAAAAACATTTAAGAATCAGGCATGTCTTTGCTCAAGTTCCTGTATGTGTATTAGTTCAAAGAGGAAGCTTTTGTAGTACACAAAGCAGGATGATACATGGAAGTTTCTGTTTGAGGTATGTGCTGAGCCTATCGCTTCTTGCTAGGTGTAAAGGACAAAGGTTTACACCCTCTGTGGGTGAGTGCTTTAAAGAAACAAAATTACCACCAAAGTCATAGATAGAACCAAACTGTTTACCTTCCTGTCTGTTTTTAGAAATCCTCACAGTTGTCTGTTTGGCTGTACCACAGATGTAACGTACATGCCCCAATAAGCAATATTGAAATGCAAAGGTGTTACTGTATGTAGAAATGAGCATTTATTGAAGCAATGTGTAATCAGTTACCAACATCAAAAGCTAAGAGAACTCCTTTACCTATTGGACTTTTTTCTTCCGCACTAAACAGATAAAAGAAAATATGGCAACTCAACAAAGAAGGGAGATGAGGGCAACACTCCAATTTTTTTATTTATTTATTTTTAATGTTTTAACATCAGTAATGAATGTGTGTGGTGTGGGCTAGATGGGTAAAACATAGCTTGCTTAAGAGAATATTTACTGTAAAACCAGTCATCAGACATCCTAGCTGAACTGCACAACAGATCAACTAATGCTGCAATCTAAATGAAATTGGTATTGACTTTATTTGTGACCACCACAATTTGATTCAGAAATATTAGTATGCTCCATAGTTGGCTGAATGGTAATGTAATGGGGTCTAATGTTTTTCAGTTGCTATCATGCATTCACATGATCTGGCTTTATCTGTTTTCTTCCCTCCTTCCTTTTGTACACAAACACACCTTGTATCATCAACAAAGTATGAACTCTTAAAAAAACCCCTGCAGTATGAACACACTTACTTAGCCATAGCAGTTGGTGGGCCTATTAGTAGGATTTAGTTTTGTTATTAATCCTGCTCTGTGAGTTGCTTCTTTCTAGCTCTGACAGCTAAAATTAGGGACTACATCTTCCCTTGATTCTTCCTCCAGAGCAGCTTCAAATGTAGTAAGTCTGGGTGTGGAAGAATAATATTCTGCTTCCATTGCTTTTTTACAAAGACAGTTAATAGATCTAACATCATGTGATATCCTGCAAAGCTATCCACAAATGAATGTATCTAAAATGTATCTTCATTTACAGCTTACTGGACATGGCCCTTTAATTTTTGTTATGCAAACAGTTACTTTCTTTTAAATTTTCTATGATACAACTTGACCTTTGCTCCGTGACAAGTCCAAGCAGTTAGGTTGCCTGAGAGCCATCGTAATTTGTTCCATCTAGGTTATATTTAAAGCAAATATCTAAGCAGAAAGAAACCAGTGTGTGTAACTGGTTGGGCAATTTCTGTTTCCAGTTGAAGGTGTGCGTCTGCTGCAGAAGCTTAGAAAGTACAGAATTGCTTAATAGCTAGAAGAAATGAAAGAAGACTTTACTGGAAGGAAGTTGTGGTTCTGAGTTCTTCAGCCTCTGTCATCTGTATTTTCTCTGTGAAGCCTGTTCAACTAGATCAAAAAACAACATTATACTAGCAATTGCAGCAAACACAATGTTATTCTACATTTATAATTGTATCTGAATATTTTGTAACAAAATTGCTTTGCTCGGTGTATATTTTTGATTGAAATTGTCATCAGATCCTTTATAAAAAAGCAGACAGTCAAGGATGTTTCAGATGGAAGTTTATGTTGTGCTGGAAACATGAATTCAGCACACCAAAGAAGCAATACTTATTTTCACAGAAACAAAGGACTTGCATGATAAATTATATTGTTTACATTAATGAATATAATTTGTTCTAATTGCATTTCAGATATCAATAGCTGCAACTAATTTCCACTCCTATATTTTTTTATTACATACTTGGAACTGGAGGGAGGCATTTGAGCATTGTATTCCATGACATTTACATGTATATGCCTTTAAGAAGTATCTTAAGACCTTCCCAGTAACTGATCAGCATACCTGTGCTAGGTTTGTGCTTTGCCTTGCTGCATTCGTGGTAAAGGTAAATCCCCTCTGTTATCCTTAGGAAAAATTAAGACTTTTTTTTTTTTAACGTACTAATAAGACCTTTTAAAAATTTGCGACAAAGTATATTCCGTTGACATGCAGAATTCTCAGTAGTTAGACTCAGTACACAACTCTTTATTAAAGGTGGGACTAGTGCACCATCTTCTGGTAAACTCGAGAAAGGCCTGGAAGGTAACAGTTCGGAGGGGAGAGTATTTGTCCAGTTTTGTGTCATACTTGTTCTTACAGTGGGCTTGGAAAAAGGAACAAATGAAATCTATAAAAAAATCAATAGTAGTTTTACACAAGGTTCAAATACGTAGCATCATCTTAACAATGAAAATGTTTGTTTATAGTGGTTTTCTCAAAAATTCTATTTGAATTTTAAAAGCCAGTTACTAGAATTAAATAGTTATTTTTATACATTTACATCTAATCAATTTATTTAGGGATTTATAAGATAATTTGTGTGTGTGTGTTTTGGAAAAAAGAAATAGGAAGAGGGCAGGGACTTGGGTGCTCTTAATGCACCTGAGACAAAAGCAAATTTTTTGTTTGCTTGCCATCTGGCTGCTTTTATGTATTATTCATCAACTGAATAAAAAATCCCTGTATATATCAGTACTGAGTTTAATGTGAAACAGTCTGGACAGACGGCATTAACTAGTTTCATGTACCCTCATGTACTGACTGGAAAAACAACTTATCTTTTCACTAGGTATAGTAGTAAGGAAATCATAAAGCAGTCAAATGGATAAAATTATGCTTGTGTTTATGAAATTGCTTTTTTTTTCCCCTCCAGAAATTGGTGTCATAAAAGGTGTAGATGCTTCATAACTGTAATAAAAGCATTAAGTTATTTTGTGCTGTACATTTAGCACTGGTCTTTTTCAAACTGTGTGATACTAAGAGAAAAAAGCAGAACACAATGGAGAAAAGGAAAATAGAGATAAAAGAGCAAAAATATTGATTTGGATGTCACTGTTTTACAGCTGCAAACACAAAAGGCCGGTACGCATATATTGTAAGAGCAGATTGCTGTGGTAGCTGGATAGCAGCAAATGGAAAGGATCAGTATTTATTCTAGCAGCTTCCAAAGTTGTGTCAGGTATTTCACAAAATGAAAGACCATGTATGGTCCTTCCCAGAGCATTTAGCCACGGAATGAGAAGAGTAGAACAGAAGGGGATTTGCCAGCTTCAGAGCACAGTGTCAGCTAGTGCCAGAGGGGGAGGATGAGCTGAAGCTGGAAAGGGGATCAAGGGTGGGGAATGTGGAGGACGTTTGTTTTATTTTTATTAAGGTAGAAAGATAATCTAAAGGCTTTCAGATTAGGTCTTCCTTCTGAGTTAGCAACCTGATAGCTAGAAGATTTTTTTCATCTAGATTTCAAAGAGAAAATGGACTTTGGGTAAGCATGTCTTTGAGTAGAACAGGCCTTGCAAGTTGTTTGAGGGTGTTTCACACCCCGTGCTGCATGAGAAGCTCCTAGTGACCACGTAAGCAGCAGGTGCCCAGGGTGCAAGCTGGACATTATTAGTGAAACTGTGGAGTGGGTAAAGTATTGCAGGAAAACGAAGTGAGAGAAGCAGAGCGCAGTGGCATAATGCAGAGCGCTGATGAAACATGACATTTGAGCTAGGTCTGCTAACTTCTGGAACAACCGAGTGTGCACGGAACAGCCAGCAAGAAAAAAGATCTTGGCGATGCCATTTTGGATGGATAGACGGAAATGAGCTGGGTATTTACAATGGATTACAGTCCCCTCCTCTTGAGATCTCAAGGGAACCTCTTCTCTGGCCATAGGAAACTGCTGCAGTATGTATCATGTCTAATTACCCAACAACATATCTTAATTTATGATATTCTTGTAGTATCTGTAGAGAGAAATAATACTTAACAGTCCTGCTCTATGCAGAGTTCTCATGAGATTCTGCCAAAATACCTGAAAAAAAGACTTACCACTCATTAGTTGGTAGGTGTCTTTTGGCTTTTTTTGTTTTATGTCAGAAAACTACTTCTAAATGCCAGCCTACTGCTTTTCTTAGTCATTCTGCCAGTTGGGAGTGATTCTGCAAGAAATAGCAGATATGTACAGTAGTAAAATAATTGAAGACCAGATTCAGGTATGACATTTTAAATGGTAATTCTGCTGGTGTGGAAAGAAAAGACTAAATGTCAACACAATTAAAAAAAAAAAAATCCTACAGAATTAAGCAAGGAAACAAAATAGGTTTCTGTTAGTTTTCTTTTAGGATAAGAACATTTCAGAATAAAAAAGTGGGATGTGAGGGCTTGCAGTCTACTCAATATGAAAATGCTTTCTTGACTCATATGAGTAGGTTGTCATCAAAGCTGTATCCATGCTTCAGAAAAGGATGGGTGACAATCACAGAATAAGAAAGGAAAAATCTTTTCGCAATGTAGACTGTTAGAGGGGGCAGAATTTTCACAGGATTTCAGCTGTTCAGTCAGCAAGAGCATTGCAGCACAGCTCTGGAAAGCAGGGATACTAGTTGTGGAAACCTGCTTGAATCTTATTAGTCTCTTGGTTAGAGAGAAATCCCATTAAGTAAATGCATTTTCATTTCAAGCAGAGGATTTTGTAGGAGGAAAAGAATAGTGTAAGAGTGTGTAGATGATCTTAGCCACATGATATAAGCTGGATGTGCTGGGGAGCTGCTTGGAAAGACATTAGACCATATTCTTATTTATACTAAAGGCCTCTTTTCATTAAGCTGATACTGAAAATGACCTTGCAATGTCTGTAAAAATAACTTGTCTTCTTTTATAGGCACTTACACTTCCAGAGTGCTGTTATTATGTATTAGATCATAAATTCCTGGTAGTTTGTTTGCAAATCAATGTTATTTTCTGAGTATTTCTTTATCCTTATAATAAGTAAGTGTACTAATTATTTTTACATGGTTATTTTTATAGTTTTGTTATGCTCATTTATTCCATCACTTGGAGTATTATAAATGGTAATACACGTATTCCTTTTGATGTTGATTAATAGCAGATTCAGAAGAATACTGGATTCTTACATTAAACATAGCAGTGCCTAACAACCTGTTCCGTGAATAATTCATAAAGAGTAAGAAAAGGATTAGAGGTAGGTCACACAGATAAAAATTTCCATGTGAGTTTAGTTAGACCTTAAAACAGGGAATGTATGCTCCATTCTCCCTGAGCATTGATTCTTTTATTCTTTATTCTCATCTCATCTGATTCTTTTATTCTTTATTCTCATTTCATCTTCTGTTGCTTTTTCTCCGAACTCCTTCCAGTCTATAGACCTTGATAACAAGGGCCCCTCAAGGGTGAATGCAGGGTTTCAAGAATTTTTGCCAGTTGCTTAATGGCTGATCTTTCACCATACTTTGTCAGCTTATATTTTCTAAAGTGCAACTATTGCATGGGAGATAATGAGACTTAAATGGTTCTGACTAAAGAGGGAGACATAATTCGTTCTATATATAGCATCTCCAAACTGAGTTAAGCTTGAGTGTTCAGACATTTCAAAAAACTGCTGTAAGAATCACAGATGATGACAAGAGACAGCAATACAAATAAATATTTTATAAGACAACAATGTGAAGTTTAATAATTGATTTAATAAAACCCACAATAAAGCAACACACTTTTTTCTTCAATTAAACAAATGTGTAGTAAATTATTTAAAAACTCCAAATACAATACATATCTACTGTACTTCAACTTCTAATTACATCAACTGTAAACCCCAATTTAATTAAAACTTATTTCAGTATTAGTATGTGCAAAATACCTGTTGTTTGTTTGTGGTATTTTTTTTTCCAGTAAGTTTGTAAGGATGGATGCACATTTTTCATGAACTGTGATATGGCTTAATTAATGATAGTGTTTGTATTGAAGCATTAACTTCCCAACTACAGTGCTACCTCGCCTCCGAGCTGTATGTGCTCCCATGCTGTACTCAAGTGTTCCCATTTTTTGCCAGAACAAATATAATCCAGTGTTATGTGCACTTTGACCAAATACTGTGCTGTCGTTTTCACCAATAAAAATTCATCATGGGACCCCTACCTCAAAAAAAGGGAAGAAGCCAAGGTTGTTACCACCAATTGCAGGTATAAATCAGCCTGATGAATATGTCAAACCCTAGCAAGTTTCAAAACAGACCATAGCTTAAGTATTCACAGCTGAATATCGCAATATCCATTATTGGGCAAAAATTTTCTTTTCTGATCCACACAGAGAACTACTTTTGATGCCAGTGGAAGTTCTGCATAAAGATCAAAGTACAGAATAAGCAAAAAATATTTGAAGCCAAGTTCTTCCATCTTCTGAACTTTGCAGGTCATATTCTTGTTGTCCTTAGCTTCTTCAATGCAAATGACTTCAGAAGCAGACGTAAATCTGAGCTTGGAAGTGTATGATAGCTTAGTGGCAGGTTTTATTATCCTGTGTACATTCAAAGTACAGGGATTCATTCCACCATGAGGCTAAGCAATTCAGTTTTGTGGACTTTGAGGTGTCCGGATGAATAAATAGTCTTTCCAAATTGCCTCATCCCTTTCTAAATAAGAAAAGGCCTTTCTACCTCTGCAGGTTGTTATGATATTGTTGTCCAACACAAGATTATGATACTGCTGTTCAGCACCACTAGGTTACTGAGCTTGCTTGGATTTTGCTTTATGAATAAAGCTAAGTAGTGGGGACTCCTATTGCAGTGGCGTTCCTGTCAGCCATACTGTGCTCAAAGCAAAGACCAAAAGGTTAGAGATCTGTGTCGGAGGGAGTAGTACCTATCTAAAACTTTCCTGATAGATGCATGTATTTTGCATGTCTGTAGATTGTGTTTGAGAGTATCTCCACATCAAGCATAGTTTCTATCATTTGACTTTTCAAACAAAACAATTATGGAAAAACAATCAATTACAGGACATTTATTAATTATAATTAGAATGCATGCTAATCAACTGGCCTTTTAATGTCAATCAAATGTTGGTTTAGACATTCAAGATTATTAATAATAAATTCATTTTACAAGTCAAAAGTTTGTAAAATAAATAACCTGTTTCTAATGTATAAACCCTATTCTAAAATACATTAAAGATAATTGATCACTTAAACCACTTTGGGTTCAGTGTTGGGTCTCTAGTTAAATACCAGAAGTCTGGGCAAGGATCTTCCTGTCTGGATCTCTGAATGCCCAGATTAAAGCTAACTTTCTGGTCTGGGTACAGTAAATTGTGTATTTTGCAGTGTCTCCAAAGAGACAGTTTCCAAAAGAATTCAACTAGCACTGTATGCATTATGGTTTAAGATACTGCATGAAAATTACTATTGCGAAAATACTGTATAATGAATTCAGGGATTGTGACTATTATGGAACCCTGGCATGGTCAGCATTAGAGACTTGAATTGAAACACTGAATACTTGATGCTCCATTTGGAGTGCAGGTACTTTGTGGTACGTAGTTATTAAAGGACAATATTGGACTGTAATTTGTGAGGTATCTGCAGAGCCACGTTGCAGTTTGTAAACAATAATCTGAAAACAGCTTTGTCTCAAAATCATAATAAATTGAATAAACCAGTACAAGGGAGAGAGAGAAATACATGTTCTGTAGGGCAACCACTGCACTTTTTGCAGCACCAGTTCTCCCTGCTGCTTGTTACATGGTACAAATCCACATATTAATGCTTTCTATTCGATCATTTTCATTTTGCATTTATTGCTCTCAGTCTTTTGACTACAAGATAAAGAATAAGGCAGCAGTTCCCAAAACATATGAAATTAGGCACTGGAACTCTGACAACTTGCGCAGGTTTTGCTTATTTCCTGTTTGTAACTCTGAAGCTGGACAGAGCACTTATACATTCCAAATGTGTTCAGCAGCAGTTGTCGGGCCTTGGACTGAACTTCCTCCCATTTAGATGAACTACCAGGAACTGGAAAATCAAAAAAATAATGAACAGAATTCACTCCTCAAGAAACCTGGTCAATCCAGCTGTTTTCAAATTTATCAGTGTTAACAACTAGAATAATCTTTGTTCACACTCATTTATTAATTAAATATTGTTCTGTGGTCACTCTGTACTCTCTATATATTACTTTATACCTTTAGGTCTATATCCTCTAACTAGAATCACATCTTGATAAAAATGTGTGTTAGACACATCCCCCACCCACAACCCCCCAAAAAATTGAGCTTTCTTACTAAGAACTAATATTCATGGTACTGTTAGATGTCTAAATCAGCACATGTTTTGGCAAAACATATCTATTTTTCATATGTCAGATTGTTCCACATTAGAACTTCACCCTCTCTTTCCTGGGACAAAGTAAGGGAATTGCTGTGAAGAATTTTTTTTTTTTTCCTTCTATCCAAATAATCTGTATTAGATGTTTCAGTATGAATATATTTTCTTTGCACAATTTTCATTTACCACGTCTTTGGCCATGTACTTCTGGGCCAATGAGTTCTATACCTCACTGTACAAAACCGTATTAGTAGATTTTTTTTTCCCAGAATATTTCTTGGTTAAATAACAATATCAAGAAAAAGTGGGGGTTTTTTCCTACACTTAGATTTGATTTAGAATTATGCTACACAGCAGCCTACCTAGTTGCAAGTGAACTATGGCAGTTGTTTTTCCTGCAGTGAGAGACCAAACATTTAAATCTTCTATAGAATAAACATCTTCAATTTTCATCAAGTCTTCCTTAATGCGATCCACGTTTAAATGCCTTGGAACTCCTGTGATAACAAATACAAGATAAAATTAATTCTGTCTTCTGCAAACTCTCAGTGGCCTTTAAAATGTCATGACAGATCTCAGTCTCAAAAGAATTTATAATTTGTGCTGTTGGAAGTGATTAGTAACTTCCGAATTATCAACAGAGAAAAACATGCAAATTGGCATATTAAGTCCAGTACGGATACAGACTGCAGTGTGGTCTAAAACGTAATTTGTCCTGTCCAGAATCTGCTCTCTGGCAACAGCCAGCATTAGATCCTTTGGAGAGATGTACTTGTGCAGACAACTTTACCGCAGCCTCTAACCCCTAGTAGCTGCTTAGAACAGACTCTTAAGGTCAGAATCTGAAAAAAACAAATGCTAGGGCCTGTCTCCTGCTGTCTCCTGAAACTTCTCTCTTCAGGTAACTGGTATCATTTTCAGATGCTCATAGTAATTCATGGGCAGTGGTTAACACATATGACTTTTGTCTTACAGTGTGGCATCTTTGCAAATCAATGATTATACTGACCAGGACCTTCTGGATATAGTGTTTTCAGCAGCTACAGCACTTCCATAGCTTCCCTACTCCACCCTTTAGCTGTAAAAAGGGCAGAATCAAAATTTTAGATTATCAACATGGGTCAAAAACTAGTACAAAAGTACTGAATAAACTCTGTTTCTGAATAGTTTTGTTTCCATCATAGCTTTTTACTGCTTATCTTCCAGTTTTATGGAGTTTGATTATATATACTACGAGGAGTTCAGACACTCTCTTCTCAAATTTCTTCAGAATTTTTGGATGACTCCCCTCTGAACCTGATGCTTTATTGTCTTTTAAACTATATTAGTTCCAGTGCCATGTCTTTTGAAAGTTTAGTGTCTAGGATTGTCTCATTAAACAAAATTTTCCTTCTAGTGAAGACCATCGAAAATTATTTAGCTGATAAAAAACTAGCTAACTGCCTGGTATTATTTCTACAGCTTTTGTTTTTCCCAGGAAACCTGGACTTAAGTTTCGATATCTCACATCCATGCTGCCTGATAAATCTATATTAAAAGCTAGAATCTATTGCTTCCATTTGATAATCATTTACATTTTTAATTTACATTCCTAGTATAATGATGAAACTTAAGTTTAAATTAATACTGAACACTGATACAAATCCAAGGACCTTGATGTTGTAGAAGTAGTCTCCAATATAAATGCAAGTCCATTCTCTGAAGATCCTGAATTTGAGTTGGAAAAATTCCCTAGCATACATAAAGCCGTATCATCACTTTTAATGGCATTATTAATTCAGAGATTTTTATGACAACTGGGATATCTATGCAAACAGCTACAACTCAAAATATCAGGAATCTGATACACCATTAGTTTGTCTTATCTCTTCAGCTAAATCTTGGCTATTGACTTGGAGCTAATTGAAGTTTCTTAATCAAATTTCATCATTTTTGTCTTGGTGAACTTCCATTTTGTTAGATTTTTTTTTTCCTCGTAAATGACAGCAAAAGCACTTGACACTGAAGATTTTCAGGTTCTTGATTTAACCTCGTAACACAATAAAAGCAAAGTCAATAATAACTCACATGAGACAGCTAGGAAGGTGCAGCTAAAACCTGAGATTTTCCTCCCATCCCTAACATCTTCACTTTCATAGGGTAAAAGTACTAGATCAAGCAGTAGTAGTTGGCATGTTAGCCATGATAATGCAAAGAATGTTGCTGGCATCTTTCCCTCTAAGTAACCACATGAAATAAGATTCTTCAGCTTTTTCTTTCCTTTTTGTTTCCTTCCTCCTTTTGACACCACTCTACTTGTAGCTTCCCCTGTGATAACAGTAGAAGCACGCAAGCAGTACAACAGCACTTGTGGAAAAGGGGAAGACGGGACAGGCACGAACCACCTGACCAGTCACTTGGCCAAAGCTTGCTTCCTCCTTTTACATGCAAACAAATTCACTTTAACTTTACAAGTAATTAAAGTGAAAGTGTGGAACTGAGTCTGGGCAAGTGTTCACTTACTTTAGCTGATAGCCACTGCAGACACACAAGAAATTTCTGTACATTTCACTTTACCATCTCCTGACGATAAACTGTGAGCAGAGCTAGGACTTGCGTCATTCTGGCAGAGGTCAGACACCTAAAGGCTGCTGCAACTGAGATGAGCCACCTAGAACCAACAGACTAAAGCAGCAGCAGGATAAAAAGGTCTCCAGACACAATCCACTTTGTCAAAGATGGTGATCATGATGTCAAAAAAGCGCCAATGCTCACTGATATTTGACATGTAAAGTACTGCAGACTGTGCACAGACCTTACCTTCCAGAATAATAACCCCTGTGTCACAGAGAATTCGAACTGTTGTCAAAATCACCAGTATGGAGAATACATATGTACATATAGGATCAGCGATCTTGTATTCTGGCTGCAAGGGAAGTTCCAAAGTGTTAAAGGACGTATGACAATAAGCTCACTTATAAAAATGTGACTTAGAAAATGCAGTTGTAGCTCCAACTTTCATGAGTATTTCTTTCTGTTTGAATAGTTACAAAATACATCTTGGAGATAGTTTTTGCTTATTTTGCATGAATGTATGAAGCTTGTAATAGAATATCACAAAGTATTTTTTTTAATAATTTACAAAAACAAGCCCCTTTTTAATTTAATCACCAGAGTTTAAATTAGAAAAATTCCACCCTGCCTCAAAAACTAGCCATTCCTTACCTTAAAGCGTATGATATATGCAGCTACGAGCACACCAATACTTTGTACCAGGTCCCCAAGGGCATGTACAAATGCTGCTCTCACGGCAAGGCTGCTGTGTCCATGGCTACTGCTGTGGGCTGTGTTAGGAGAGTTCGACTGAGGTATGTGAGAGTGACGGTGGGAATGGGAGTGGGAGTGAAGGTGGCCAGATTGATTCAGCAAAAAACCCATTCTGAAAGAAGAAAAACAGGCTTTAGGCTTTAGGGTTTGGTGGGTGGGGTTTTTGTTGCTTTTTTTCTTTTTCTTTCCTTTCAATCAAAGAACTGAAAAAGTAATACTCAGTATCACTTCTTGTGTTACTTATCAAAATGAAGAGGCCCAGCAAGATTACAGCCCATGAGAAAGTTACAGGCCATGAATGAATTAGCGGCTTATTCAGAAATACATTTGTAAGTGTTAATGGAGAGAAAGGGAGATCTTACATTAAGTTAACTGCAACACCAACTGCTGCTGTAATCAGCATGATATCGCCATTTATTTCATAGTCCATATGGATAGTTCTTTGAACAGCTTCATACAAGAGGAATGCCATAAGGATATAGACCAGCAATACACTAATGATGGCTGACAATACTTCTGCAAACAGAAAGGAAACAACATTACAAAAGTGAGTCTCAGATCTATTTCTATTTCCAAATTAGAATGTGTACAGAGCCTTAATTATTTTAACTCTTTTATGTGTATCATAACCCTAATGCACAACTGTTGTGCAGTAAATAAAACTCATAGAATAGGATTAACAGATGGAGTTAACACCTTCACACTTCCCTGTCAGTATATCCCTCAAATTATGTTTTCTGTGAAAACTTCTGCACGGGTGATGACTGTGACTTCTTCAGACAACCCAAAACTTTTGCCTGAGAAGTCACAGACAAAGGCCCTGTTCAGAGGAGAGGAAGACAGGTGATCTCAGACATCACCAGCCCACGTACAAATAAGAGAAAGCTTGATTTCAAGGGTCCACAGTATTAAGCTGGATTTAGAAATTACTTTTATATATCCTTTTGTATTTAGGATGGAGAAAAAATTATAAAAATAGTAAGAAACTGAACAGTACAAACTTGTCATGCATATTACTCCTAAGCTTCTTGACATATGTGTACATACACATTATTTATCACAGTTTTCAGCTATGGATTGCTTAACGTAAGCTTCTGTATTGCTGTAACATGCTGTTTTAACATTATCTAATGTTTACCAAATACTCATCTTTCACAAAAGAGTGTTATGACCAACATTTTGGTGTAGGAATTTTATCTGATCAGCAGGGACTTTCGAAAGGGCACATACATATAAATAAAGAGAAAATTAGAAAGTTAATAAAACTCCTAGTACTGCGTTGTCCTGCACCTTACACTGCCATTTATATCTGTGGAAAGTGGTTACAGCTCTCTACAAGGTTCCTGCTGTTCTGATGTGAGGTAAATAGGCCTGAATATTTTATGGGTCGGGACCTTAGTGCTGTCTGCCTCAGTACCCAAGCCATGAAATTGGGCTGGTAATAGCATACATAAACCTGAGGAGAATGGGACCACACTACAGTTTTAAGGTCCCACTATAAAGAATATAGGTATTTCCAATTGGATCACCAGATTCCTTTCAACATAAACATACTTTTACCCCCTAGCTTCATATTCTGAAAACAATTGCCCTGTTGCAGCTGAAACTAATAAAAAAAATAAATAAAAAAAAAAGGGCAAGATACCTGACAGAGAAAATACTAGCCCAGTTAAAAGACTGTCTCAGTTATAATCAAATTAATACAGGGCTTTACAGAAAGCACTGGGAAAACCTTAATGCTAACTCCATTGTATTGCATGTAAATCCACAGCCATGCCTGAGTAATCTGTAATCATTATGCATAACGCTCATTACTGGCACTTGCCAGATGGATCACTGGGATCTTAGCCCTCCTGTGTGAATTCAAAGATCAGAGTTGGAATTAATTTACTGGAAATTGTAGCGGTTGTTTTTCCCCCTTGTTCCACACATGTTGCCCTGATTTACTCCCCAGTAAGGGCAAAATTCTGCTCTTGACTATACCACAGCTCCAATACTGATCTGAGAATTGCCTCCCTTCTCCCTCTGCTTTGAATCTGTCAGTGGTAGTACAACTTTGGTTACTGCAGAAACTGTAATTTCTAACAAAGAACTGCCTTAATTTTATTTATTGAATATTACAGTAAAAACCATTCAGCTATATAAGCATTTCAATATCACCAAAATCACTTGATCCGTACAGTGAATTTTTAACATCATTATGGAAGAAGAAACACCAACGCATTCAGCTGTTCGGTAGCGTGTCAATGCCTGGACGAGTACCAGCATTACCAGGCAGTAACAAGGCTCTGAAAGGCAACTGTCACAATCTCAGATGATATCAGAGGAACATGAAAATCCTGGAAATATCCATGCAAGTGGTAGTGTTCTTTACAAAGCAGGCAGATTATTCAGGGCAACAGCCTTAAAAAAAACCAATATGTTGCTTAGAAGGTTTTTCAGAATGCTTTTTAAAAAATTTGTGAAGCCATAGTACATTAGTATTTACCAGAGGAATAACGTATTGTGGCTTTACAATCTAAAACCATGTTTTCTGCAACGGAAACCAGTGTTTTCCTTGCAGTTTCTTTCACAGTCACTGTCATGTCAGCATTGTAGATTTGTGCTGAGATCTTTCACTTCTTGTGAAATGAACTATGCACTGTCTCAGTGGACTGACTGATTCTGTCATTACTAACATTGTCTCTGCAGCAATGGAAAAATGCCAGGTTCCATATCTATGCTTAAATCTGCTCAGTGTCTTGCTGAGAAGGAGGTATCTCCACTTGGTGGTGAAACAGAACTATTTTTGGCTTCAAGAATATAATCCTTTTTAGACATGACTGTAATTTCCATTATTTTGTCTTCACTCTTCTAACCCATTCCTGAATCTGTCAGCTTCCTTTTCACCACTGAAAATGGAATAAAACTGAAGATGGAGCATACATACTGTGCGCATTCAAAGAGAATTCAAATAAATGAAAACTAGTGCTAAATCCCTTCTGAAATTTGACTAGACAACTAATAGGTCTGTTGCCTTTACCATGCAATGTTTATAGGAATGAGTTTGAAAATTCATCGTTCCGCAAACAAAAGTGATAATGAGCACCAGAAACATTGTTCATTAGAATGTTTTTGTGCTTACTGTTATGTATAGATGATCTTAAAACTTAATGCAAAGCAGATCAGCAATGAGATAGTTCTTGCACATATTTCCAGCTTTAAACAAATGCTCCACATTTTTTCTGTGACAGATGCTCAATCTGTACCCTATTTTTAACATTCTGTCATGTTTTAACATCTCTCTCATGAAATTCAAGCTATTGTTGAGCTCTTATTATTTGCTGACAAGCTTCTTACATATAGGTTATGTGCAAAAATGTGTTACAGCTAGGATGTACTCTAGAAGCAGCTTTGTTCCACTGCCAGCATTCACTGATGTGTGAAACTGGGCCCTGAGGCCACGGCATTCAGACCCGGTGCCTAAAAACAGGCAAATAAATTTCACAAATGTGACTTTAAAAAAAAATGGGTATGGTAATTTTGAACTATCCCATCTTCTGTACTTGCAGAGCCTAGGTCAAGGTTTGGGGGGCGTCTCTTGCAGGGGCCTTTACCCAACTCCCCTTCCTCACTGCAGCCACAGAAACTCTTCCCCCCACCCCCAGGCTCTAGTCCTCCTCCAGCAGAGTGACCTGCACTGCTGCCACTCGCACAGAATGGCTGAGGTAGAAAAGGAACCCCTGGAAACTCTGCAGTCCTGCTCAAAGCAGGGTCAACTAGGCAGGTTGCTCAGGGCTGTGTCCAGTTGGGTTCTGAGTACTTCCAGTTGTGGAGACTCTGAAACCTGTTCTAGTGTTTGACCACCTACTGGCACTAGGCAGCAGAAAAGAAGGAGTAATTGTTGCAGAATTGAGAAGCTGCTCCCCGTAGCTTCTCCCAGGCAGAAGATGGTGGGCGATACGAACTACTTTTGTGGGCCAGATCCAGCCCATGGGCCACCACTAGATCAGTCTGGCCAGTATTTTTCTTGGCAGTAAAATGGAAAAAAAAAAGAAACATAAAGTGAGGTGGCAAGAATCCTCAGGCATTTGTGTTTGCAAAGTGCTATGGAGCCCTCAAATTAACTGAAAAGTCAGTGAAAATTTACAGAACTGATTAAGATTTTAATAGTTAAGTAAGTTTCTTTTATTTTTCTTAAGATTAACTCCTGTTTTAAGCTAGGCCATGGCATGTTCAATGTATGTACTATTTGGTTTTAGAAAAGTTACAAGATACACATATAAACTACTTAAATTAGTTTTAAATAGGGTTAAAGTATGTATAAATGCTAGCAAACATCCTTCTGGAGAGTACGAGCAAATGCCAGGGGCATACGTGCAAGGTCAGGTTTCAGTATTAGGGGAGCTCCTATCGCAAAATTAAAACTTCTTGAAAGAAAACTTTGTAATGGGAAATGCTGGCATTGTTAACGCTTTCTTGCTAAAGCCCCAAAGATCTCTGCTGGTGTACAGAGTTATGCATTCATGCATTAGTGACTAACTGATGACAAATGACTAGGAGTGATGGAGTTGTTGAATTCTACTGCTGTTCTAGCAGCCAAAATAAGAATTGCAAATAATGACTACACTAGACTTTGAAATTCCTTGAAAAATATATGCTATGGAATGTATAGAGCAGAGGTAGCAAACTGTGACACCAGGAATTATCTATTTCATGAAAAATAAAGGTTGAAGCTTTTGGTAAAATGTCTACAAGACCCGCAGCTGTGTATTACGAGTTATTATATCCAGTTAGCAACCACATGAAAACACCCTTTATCATCGTTACATTTCCAAACATGAAGCAATGAATCCTGAAAATGCCTTTCCAAGGTTTAGTGCATAATACCGTTTATACTTCTTCTTACAGACACCTAAAACGGGCAGAGGTTAAGTAACTTACTGTATTGCAAACCATGGGACATTTTGACCTCTGCTTACTGCAGTTTGGGGAGTGCAAGAGGAAAACTGATTTATGCGGCTTCTTGGCAGGGCAGAGCTCTCTGATACGCTCTGCAGAACTTTTTTGTTATGGATTAAGATGTCGCTTTTCATGTTGAATAGGACCTTTTTCCAGTGTCATAATTCTACTGAAGTCAATGGGACTTCGTAAATCCTGGGCAGTGGCAATAATCTCTTGTGAACAACTGACTGACATGTACAGCTCCTGCACCAACAAGCTCCTCAGTGTGTCACACAAGCAGTAACATGGTACAGCAGTGAGTGACCAAAGAATGTGTCCCTCTTTTGCTCAACAGCCTCAATTCCAAAGCACAAAGGTGCACAGGGGCCTGACCTAATGCTCAGTAACGATGGATGGGCTGTGAAACACGTATCCACCCTTGTTCCTGCTGGGGGACAGCTTTCGTCCTCTGAACCCTTTTTAAACTTTTTAGGCCATGGTTCATTTGTAGGAAGTCATACTTACAATGTCATAGTGTATCCAATACCCCAACCTTCATGTTTAAGATGGAAGATGAATCCAGCATTCAGAATTTAACCCTGAATGCACTAAGTCCTAGTTCCACAGAGATGGAAAGACTCATCCTGCTCCCAGTGGGTGAAACTCTGCCTCAAACTTCACTTTTGGCTGAGATTTAAAATTTTTAAAAAATTTTTTTTTATTACATGTTCCCTTGTGACAATGCAACCTATGTAGTGGACAGCCAGTGAAAGGACATTAGAGTCATGGTGTTAACATAAAGCAACTTCTAGGTTTGTTGCTACTTTCTGTCTAGTTACCTATTCTAGAATTAGGTGATCTTTACAGTTGTTGCTTAAAATACTCTGATAATAGCAAAAGCTGATATCTACATACCTAAGCGATGAAATCCGAAAGTGAACCTCTTTGTGGGAGATTTTGCAGACAGCCAGAGAGCAAGCAGGGTCAAAATAATACCGCTAAGGTCAGTTAACATATGAAGTGCATCTGTCATAATTGCTAGACTGTTAGCAACATATCCACCTGAAAACAAAGTTGGAAAAGTCAGGATGTGTGACATTAATGATTCTAGATAATATCCTCTTGGCACAGCTTACAGTTTGGTTGGTTTTTTTCCAGAACAGTGCATTAAGTGCATGGGAGCCCTTCTTATAGTCACTAAACAGGTTTTCTTTGCCATTACAATCAAAATGTCATGCTATAATTTAAAGCTACCATAGCCAGAAGTGCAGTGAAGTGCGCTTTCTATTAAGAGTAACATAGGAAGGATTCACTCCTGGTATTCTCACAGAGACTACTTGCATCATAACGTTTGCAAGATCAGGCCCAAAGCAGTTTTGTATCTGTTCTCTATATATTATTGAATACGCGTTTAATCAGCTGGTCCTTTTACTAAACTACATCTGTTAAATATTTTGACATTACAGAACAGGGACAGAAATCCAATGACTCAATGGCAAGGAAATTTGCCCTGCCCCCTTCTTATTACATTATCTTTTAACCTTCACTATTCCCTGACCTGGCAGGGGTGTGTAAGTTCTGCCAATATATGCTGCAGATAATGACTTTCACTTGCACAGTTTTTCTTTGTTATTTATTACCATAATTTTTTCTTGTAATTATGAACTGCATTGAGACAAATAACCTCAGATCAAAGGTTAGTATCTTTGTTCCAATTCAATTGCTAATGCTACTACTGGATGGGTGAGCAATTTAAACAACCGCCTCTCTCTTAAGCATCTCTTATCCAAAGTGGAATCAAGGACAGGCTGTGTTGTCTTTCATACGCATGAAGGTAAGCCCATTTTCTCAGAAAAGATCACATCTTCGGTGTCAGCTCAGCTATTATTTAGCTTCTCTTTTTACCTTGAGATTGCCATTCAGCCTGTAAATTCTACTGAGCAAAGCATGCAGCTGGCGTGCCATTTGGCAGGCTCGAGGCTCCAACTAACATTTCACGTAAAGGTATCTTCATATACAGTTAAAACTGTCTCAGTGAAGAGGCTGACCATGCGGAGATAGCAAAGGGAAATTCACAACTGGCTGATTGCTTTCAAGGCCAGTCATAAAAGGGGGGGGGGGTGTATGGCTGTGGGTGTTTGTACATATACACCTGCAGACAGAGCTACGCTCTCCTCCCCAGCCAAACACAAGCAGCGTGGCTGATACTGTAGTATGGCCTGTACTGTGGGTGACTACCAAATACACCACATTTCAGCCAGTTCCTTTCCTCCATCCCCCCTTCTTCAGCTATTCATAGGTTTTTAAGTCAAATTCTTCTGAGGCTGAAATTTTCCAAAGGCCATCACAACTCAAAAATAATGAGGTTTTAAGATTTAACAATTCAGTAGCTTTTTGAGTAAAATTAGTTATGTCTTTACTTTCTGAATTAATTTGTGTTATCCCATAATTTTTTTAAAATATGACTTAGAAATGTGCAACTTGGCCTCTTTTATAGTCAACACAGAAGAAACAATAATTCATATCGAAGAACATTCGATTCAGTACTTTACATGTATGATCATTTAAAGTATGTTTGTTAACTCACATGTATTAATTTTGAGAATCACTTCAGTCCAAGATGAGTCAGTTCTATTTCAGCTAGCCTCTCACTTTTAAAGACTTTAAAAATAAAATTATAAAGAAGGAATTCAGGTACTGAAGCTAATCGTAATGCAGCATGTGGATTAAGAAAACATAATTGAGATTTATGACACTCTGAAATCAAAGGTTCTCTGTTTCCAAATGTATTGGTTCATTGCTCGGTTAAAGGTACTGCCTAAGGGCTCTTTAAACACCATTGGCAACTTGGAAAAAAAAGACATCTCTAACCTTTACAAATAGACAGCTTGATGGCTCACCACTGTTTTCAGTGACCCGTGAAGGACAGCAGTCCTCCTCCTGGATGATCAATTAGAAGTCTCTAAACATAGCTGAAAACATCAAAATCCTGTCAGAAAAGCTAACTAGGACTTACAATATGTTTTTCATTTCTTGATGCAAAATGGTTCCCCCAAAGTGTAAGTTGTTATCTGACTTTCACAATGACTGTTCATCAAATTAAACAACAAACACTGAGGTGGGCTGGGGTAATGAGCTTGGCTATACTTTGGAAAAAAATATGCCAATCAAGATTTTACCAAAAAAGCTGCTGAAACAAGATTTCCTTCATCTTGACATCGGTAACAGGCAGCAGAAAGATTTTTACTGAACAAATTAATTGTCTGATAGGGTCTTTGCCTTTTTCCCAGAAACTCAAATCTGTCAAAGATCACAAAGAAGTCAGTTAAAATGTCCTATATGATCAAAGTTTCCCAAATACCTGAGCTACAGGTCAATTCAAAAAGTTCCAAAACTTGAAACCAACCCAACAGAACACAATGAAGGGCTGGAGTGAAATAAAATTAAACATGTAGGGCACTGACCCAGGACTTGAGGACTTCACCTTTAATTACTTGTTCTGCTGCTGCTTACTTGCCCTATGACAAGTCGTTCAGGTCAAGATCCACAAAAATACAGATACCCAAGTCCTCAATTTATGCTCTGTGGAAGTGGGACGCCTGAATATTTTATGGATCTGGCCCTTAGTGCTGTCTGCCCCAGTGCCCAAATAATGAAATAAACCTGAGGAGGATGAGCCCACACTACAGTACCATCGCTTTGTACAGAAAAATCCGCCACCCTGAGCTGAGCCTGCAGAAGTCCTCGCTGTAACGGCGAAACAACAGATGATGTGACAGTGATGAGAGAGTATTTTTACTCTCAACACCTATTATTTCTAGAGCTCTCCCTGCACTAGATGTGAAGAGGTTACAGTAGCATGAATCGGATCTGAAGGCCTTAACAGATACACTCTTAGTGACTTCCGCATCAAGCTGCCAACAGCCCAGATATATTATTCAGTAGGGGCCCTTCAGATGAACTAAATTCAGCATATATCAGAACTTGGATATTAATACAATCAAATAAAATCACTCTCATGTTAAAGGATGTCAACATCTGAGATATATATAACACTATGTTGCTTATCGAATTTACCTGAGTTCATGCTGAACCAAAATCTCAGCCAGAGAAAAAAATGGAGCTGGGGGCAAATGCAGGCATTCAACCAGATCCCTGCAACAGGTTTGATGTGAAGTGTCTTATCCATAATAAACTGATGTATTGTGGCAGTATTATTAATGACTAACCACATACTGAGAGATGTTAAAGGACAAAACCACTTTTTCTCTATTAACCCACGTTCCTGAAATAAGGCCACAAATAAAACTGGTGCAGATACAGTCAATATTGTGGTCTCTCTCTGAAAAACAGACCATTTCTCCTAGGGATTTCTTCTACATATGTGGGACAAACTGTATTATTTATACTCAAGCAATGATTTTGCTCCCTACCCATCTTGTAGAAGTTTCTGTCTTAAAGATACAATTCACCACTGTCCTAGGGCAAGTGATCCAAAAGCATGAGCTCACTTCACACAAGCAAATGTCAGATCTTCAGTCATTACTGACCCAGCTGGCATAGGTGAGGAGGAGGATGTAGGTCCCATGTCACTATACCTGAGGCATCTCTGTTCTTTACTTCCAGAAAGTTTTGGTGACTTTTTTTTTTTTCCTGGTGAATTATGGCAAACAATTCATCTGATTAGCTCTGATTTAGACTTGTACGATAAAATGAAAGCAATTTAAAAGCAACTAATTGTTATAGTTGTTAAGACAGACCTGGCTCAACATACCCATCAATGTACCGGCGCTGTGCAATGCTCCCCACTGCTTCAAATCGGGGGAAAGTGGATGAGAGAGTTTATTCTTCAGGAGGCTGAGCAGCACCAAGCGGACACTTGCACTGAATGGCATGGACTTATCCAAAAGACAGATGGTAACAGGACACCGATATTGATAAGTGAACAGGGATTAAAAGATAAATACTGTCCTTTGTAAAAATGATTAGATAATGGCAAAGGCATAACACTTAATAATCTATGCATCTAGGGGACCTTCAAATTTAATTTTATTTCAAACCTATGTGGCTATAGCCTATGAAATAAAGCAGTTGCTTTGTACAGACTGCTGTGTAAAGAAAGCACAGGTTCTCTTCAGCCTGAACAGCAAATGATACCATGCCTTTAGGAGGGAGCAACAAAAGCTGAACGTGAGCACCACGTTCATTCTTCTGACCAACACCAACCAGATGCTGACACAGGAGCACATTTCCAGGTAAAAGCCCACCATACTTCTGCCAAGTACTAACAAACAAACACCACAAAGAACCTAATCAAACTACTTGGTATTCTTATGTGTTGTAATGGGAGGTGTTAAAATACCTATTACTTTAATTGACTTTGCCCATACAAGCAAATATGCTCATGTCTGGATGGAGCCACGCTAGTCCAGAGCACAGCAGGACATCGGGAAGTTGTCAAGAGAGTGGCTTCTTCACCGGATTGTTATTGATAGCTCCGGATTTGTCTTGTCAGCTCTAAGTAACAGAGTGTATTGCTGTATCTGGTGAATAAGGTCAAATCCGCCCCAATATTCGTTTCATTATTTCCCTCCTCTTCTTGCAAACACAGCAAGATTTTATGGCAGTAATTAAAAAATACCGAGGATGAAATTGTTCATCTTCTTTTATTCGTGTCTGTAGTAAAACGCTGCTTCTCCCTTGCTAAAAACACCTTACAAACTTGTAAGAGACACTTACAAGGAAAAACAAAAAGCCATCAGACGTACAAAAACCCGCGCGTTTTATGCCCTTTGGGGGGACTGATGAGATTCAGGTAAGGGAAGTTGCAAATTCCTCCTTCTTTCCTTGCACGGAAAATACAGGTGGACTTCGCTCCTACCCACCCTCTGAACTTGCAGCTAATCTCTCTAACTGACAGATGGTTTCTCTCGGTAAATATTTAAGACCGAGGCCGGCGCAGGCCAACAGGCCGGGAGGCACCCGGGCCGCAGAGACGGCACAAAAAGCCCCCGACTCACCTATGAGCTCCCCCGTCATGAAGAGGAGGTAGAGGAGGGCGGCGAGAGTCAGCCGCTTCTTCACCTTCCTCTGCTTGGAGCGCTCCCGCCGGCTGCTGCAGCCGCTGCAGGGGCCCGCCCGCCCGGCCCGGCCGCCGCGCGGGGCCCCCTCCCGCTCCAGCAACGACTCGTCGTCCGAGGGCAGGCCCAGGGGCGCCCCGTTCACCGGCGTCTCCGGGGCCGCCTCCGAGGCGTCGTCCGACACCACCACTCGCAGCTTGTTAAACCGGGGGAAGTCCTCGTCCCCCACCTCGTCCGAGAAGTCAAAGGCACTGGAGTCGTTCAGGAACAAGGGGTCCTCGCTCCTCCGCAGCAGGGACCTGATGCTCGTCCACAGCCCGGGCCCGGCCATAGCGGCGGCGGCGCCCGGGGGGAAGCGGGAGGAGGAGGGGGGCTCGCCGGGCTGCGGCCGATCCGCCGGGCGCGGCTCCCGCTGGCGCAGCTCCCCCGCGCAGGCGGCGCCCGTCCGTTCGCCGTCCCGTCAGGGCATGTCCCGCACCTCGCCCGGCCGGGCCCCGCGCAGACCGGCCGCCGCGCACCGCGGGGGCTCCGCCGCCGAGCGCCCCGGCGCTAACCGATCCGCACCGCGGGCGGCTGTCAGCGCCGGCGCCCCGCGCCACCCCGCCGAGCGAGCCCGTCCCCCCGCCGGCGCAGCGCCGGTCACGGCGCGGCCGGGCAGGCGGCGCCGGGCGCAGGGCCGCCTCCCCGCCGGCGCAGGGGGAGCGGCGCCGCCGCCGCGCGCGTCACATCCATCCGCGCCTCGCTCCCAGCGCCGCCGCGGGCGGGGGCCGCGCCTCAGCCGAAACCCCTGCGCGCTCCCGCGCCCGGCGCTGCGCCCGGGCCGGCCCCGCGGAGGGCGGCAGCAGTGGGCGCGGAGCGGGGGGGGCGGGCCGGGCCGGCAGCCGGCATCCCCTGCGCGCCCGCGCAGCGCCGCGGCCCCCGCCGGCACTGCGCCTGCGCCGCCCGCACGGGACGACGGCGGGTTCGAGCCCGGGTGCCGTCGTCTCGCCGCGCCCTACGCTGCCCGCCGAGGTGGTGGGGCCGCGGTGCGCGGGGCCGGGCGCGGCCGCGGAGCTCGGAGGGCGGCGGGGGGTCGCCCGGTGGCGGTCAGCAGCGCCCGGCCGTGCAGCAGCCGCGCTTCCCCCGCGGTGGCCCGGCGGGCTCTTCCCGTCCTACGGGCGTTTGTGTGCGGTGGATAAATGTCATGCGGAAAAGCCGCAAAACCCAAATATGATCTGTTGGTAGACAAGCAGCTGTTTCCCTGAACACTGGAAGCCTGAATTGCATAGTTCTGTGCTCTGACTTCAAATTTTAAATGTCCCAAGTTTGCATTGTGTAGCCCCAGCCACAGACACGGTTCTTCACACCGTTTCCAGTAACTCCCGTTAGGGCAGTGTCCTGTTGTGGGCAGTCACATGCACCTTTCTGAACATTCCTTAAAGGATGTAGGCAGAAACAAACCTCAGAGGCCCTGCTGTTGTATAATTCCTTTCATAACTGTGCTCTAACTTAAAAGTAATTAGATTTTTTTCCTTTATTAATTCTGTTGAGAGGTTATTTGCCCTCCTCACTGGTCTGAGTACCAGCAATTTTCTAATTTCCAGACTACAGATACACAGGGCCAGTTTGTACCCGTGGCCAAATTTTGCTACTGCATCAGTCAGTTCCCTAACTCATAAACGTTTCTGGAAAAATACGCCTGCCTGAGGGCAAGTACATATCCTGTTTTTTGACATGCTTGAAGGAAATTACCAAATAAAGACTGGAGAGTTATATAGAACTGCAAGGTTTTGGAGAAAGGCACTCCCTTTCTGGCCAAGGGCTGATAGCAGATTCTGGCACACATGGGGTGGTGCCACGGGAGGTGGAGCGAGCCCCTTCTTGGAACTGACCCTGCAGGAGTTGTGCGTGGTAAACTGGCCTTGGGTGAAGATTGCTTATTGTTGTTCTCCGTAACTATGCCCAGAAATAAACAGTATTAATCTTTGTCTAAGCTCCCTTGCCACTTTACAATGTGGCCGTTTTCTGAGCAAGTAATCTCAAATTATTCTTCCCCAGGTGGCTAAAGAGGTGACATCCCTGACCCTCTCACCCACCTCATAATTCCCCCCGGCAGGTTTACCAGCACAATTGTTTTGAGGACAAATGATGAACTGGGTCCCTGAAATGGGTCAGAATTAAAAAAATACATATTGGAGGGGCTTGGGTAGGTGTAACTGAGACTGCTTTCGTGATCACAGCTTGCATAAATATCCATATGCCAACTGAGGGGGCAGCGAACAGTGTGGGCATCAGAATGAGCAGTGGAGGCTGGGAACCTGTTAAGCCAGCCTTGCTGCCTAGGGAAGTGCTCCCAGCTGTGTTCCAGTTCAGCCATTCTTATTGTTTTTGTTCTCCTCTCTGCATGATTTAACTCTGTGTTTCAACAGTTTCACCACTTGTACCAGCACAAGTGAGCGAGCACACACAGGCACGAATGACTAGCCAGGAATGAGCCACCAAAACAACTGCTTGTAAAACTGTCTTAAATTGTTGGGCTTTGCATTGGGGGACTGAGGAATAGGCTCATGCTCCATTCTGCTGCCCCTTCTACAGGAACAGAAACTTCTAGTATTGAGGAAGGGTAGTAATTCTGGGGGACTTAACACCCTAAACCAGTGAACCAAGGTTTGCCAGCTTGCCTTTTACTGAGTAACTAAGACCAGGTTTTTCTGAAGTGTTGTCAAGAACCAAGTCATACATCGTCAAGATGAACTTCTACTGAACAGAGCCTATTACACTCCATTTCTTTATTGTGACAGCCAAGGCTGTACTCTCTCTGTAGTCTTCTTTACTTAATAAGGACAAAAAGTCTTTAAGAAGTTACCTATTAATGTGAAGTATTTCATTCTCATACTGTCATCCCTGAAGTCATACAGCACTTTCAGAGCCGATGGTTTAAAACATATTATTTGTTACACAGTTCAAGCTAACTTACTCCATTGTTACTCAGATTGGGGAGAGGGTACTATATATGTGCTATCGGTTACAATAAAATCCAGAATGTGTAGGTGACAGTGTTGCATTAAAAGTTTCTGAACACAGCTGCCACAATATAAAATGGAAAGGAAACATGATTATTCGCTGTTACGGTATCACATACATAGGCATGTGTCTTGCCAGGAGTTTGAAGTTTAACAACTTTCCAGCCTATGAGCCTGCAACCTTGCTGGGAGTGCAGCACCTTAGCAAGAAGGCTAGAAAGTTGTGTAGAAACTTCCGACAAGCATCTGCAGATGGGAAGTTAAGTGCTGAATTGCTGTAGGATTAGGAGTTGCACATAGGTGCAGGAATACAGCAGAGGACTGTAGAACAGGGGAGAAAGAAAGGGTGTATGAGGATATTAAACACAGACTCACAAACACCGCTGCCCATGGATGTGTAGAAGAGCCGTCAGCTCAAGAGTCTGGGTCTTCAGTCTCCTTTGGGTAGTTCTGTTGCTGTGTAGAGACTATAAATCCAATTCAGCTAATTATAGAGAGATGTCCTCAGCATGATTTTCATTCTGATTAATTAGAGCTGTTCATTGTATGGCTCTATGGGTTATGGAGTTGTTGCATGCTATCTTATTTTTAGATAACAATGCTAATGTTAGTACTAATTTTGCACAACTCCTTTAAATTAAATATTTAGATCAGGAGGTAACTGTGCTTTTTGTTAATTTAACCAAATGTTTATGTTCCTTATTACAGGGTTCACTTAACTTCCTTTTCAAACATATTTTTCTCTTAGAATAAAACCTTACCTAATCCTTCTTGGGAAGTAGTTACTCTGAAACAGAGAACATTTTGTAGAGGAAAAGGAACAAGAAAGGCTTTCTATCAATCTCTTTTGGAGCATTTAGGTTGATAAATAGTTAAATTTTAACTTGTCTAGAAAAACAGATACCAATTTATATTCCAATCCTTAGCCTATTTCTGCAAGATGTGGGAGGGCCTGGAACAGGCAAAGCAGGAGCTCAAATCTGAAACTCCCACACCTCAAGTGAGACTAGTTCAGAGTGATTACCTCACTTGTTCTTACTAGAAATTCCATCTGGAAGCTGAGAAGTCTTTCCCAGTGAAACTTTCAAACAAGAAGTTTCATTTTTTCCCACCGAAAGGAACTTTAAGTAAAATTGCTAACCAGTTGTTGCGAGTTTGATTTGAGTCTCTTTAATTGACAAGTTCCTGTTGTTGCAGTCCAGCTTTGGACAAGGCCTTTGATGCTTCTTTTTTAAAGCAAAAGCAGAAAACCAGGTAAATTTCTAATTTGATGACAGAATACTGGCACGATTGTGGTTCATAGTTAATTAGAATATGCATATAAAGAAAAATACATTTTGCAACAATCTTGTCATTAAAAATGTCAATTTCAAGGATGACAGATTGTCTTAAAAGTCCATTTTTTGCCTCAGTCTATCTCTAAAAAGCATTAGTGGGACTACATGAATTTAATTGAATCTTGAAGATTGGGGTTTTATAGAAATGCTGCATTCAAACACTGAGTGGTTCCTTCATCGGTTTCTTTCCATGGTTGTGCCTGCCTTTCCTGAAAAAACCTTTATAAATAAGAGAAAAAAATATAAATCCTACCATACCATATAACAGTGTTTTTTCATTAAAAAAATTTAGAAATTATGTACTTGCAAGGTATTATTATTCTTACAGACCGTTGGGGGGGGATGCAGAGACAGATGCATACACAAAAAGTAGCTCTCAATTTAATTTCCGAAGGAATAAAAGGTAAAAGTGGTGAATAATCTGCATGGTTTCTGAAGAGTAACATACAGATTTATTCAATACAGGAGAAAGTGTGTCCCTAAAAAAGACCAGTGATTTTAGCCGGTTTTCCCCTTGGAAACAGAGCGCGCTGAATTGTCTGTGCGTCCTTCTGCCTGCGAGCAACCCCGCAGTAACGTTGGCCACCGCTGAGCCAAGTGCTCCCGGCCACCCCCCCCTCCCGCTCTGCCGGGCCCACCGCACCAAGGCAGGCTGGGGACCGTCTTTGCGGACAGCTAAACACCACGGCTGCCCGCTCGCTCCTTCGGCGCCTTCCCGCGCCGTGACACCCGGCGGTGCACAGCGCTGCAGCCGGCCATCCTGCGGGGACTCCGGCCGCTGCCGCGGGCCGCCGGCCCGCGCTGGCAGACCAAAGGGTCCCGCAGAGCGGCGCGGACCCGCAGCAGCACGCTGCGGGGAGCCCCAAGCCCGCCATGATGCCCAATCTCACTTCGCCTCCGCGGGTGAATCCCGCGCCCCCTGCGCCCCCGCTCGCTCCCGGTCCATCGGATGCGTAACACAAGCCCCAGCCCGTGCTTCTGGGCCGCACCGGCGGCTCCCTCCGGGCCCCCCGCACCGCCCTCGGCAGCTCCAGGCCGCCCTCAGCCCGCCGGCGGCGGGAAGCGGCGCCCTGAGGCGGCCCCACGACATGGCCCCGCCCCGAGCGGCCGCGGTGCTGAACGTCACTCGTACGTCAGTTCCGTGTCCGGAGCGGCGGCCGTTCTAGGCAGGCTGGCTCTGAGGAGACTCTATGGTGAGGCGCCGGGCCGTGGGGCAGGCGGTGCCGGGCCGCCCCGCTCGGTGAGGGCGGCTGGATCCCCGCCGCCCGGCTGGGCCCTGCGCCCCCGCCTCCTTCCGCCGCAGTCTCGGCCTCAGCTCGGGCGGCCGCCTGCCCCACGAGAGGGGCGTCGCGGGGAGCGGCAGCCATGAGTGTGGCGGAGCGGCCTGAGGAGGAGAAGGAGGAGGCAGCGGCGGCGACGGCCGCGGCCAGTCCCGGGCTCTCGCTGGGTACGTGAGGGGCGGCCGGGCTGGGCGGCCGGCGGGCTCAGGGAGGTCCGAGGACGGGGCTGGGTCCCGGCACCGCCCCGAGCTGAGGGCCCGCGGGGAGCGGGGCACGCCGCCGTGAGGCTGGGCTTTGGCTCCGCCGCCTGCCCCCGGGGCGGGTGGTCGAAGGTCTTGCGGCTGGGTTCACTCGGAGACGAAACGCATCTCTCTGTCGTCGTTTTCTCCCATGCGGTGCTGCCTGTAGATTAAAGGGTTTTGCCTTCCAAGAGCTCTGCTCACAATAACTAAGTCATAGCTTGCCCGTACGAAACTTACAGTGACTGTTAGCTAACTCTTGGAAACTTTTGGAGTTCAGCCTGTGGTGTTATAATGAGGTTTTTGTATGTTTTGAGTGACAGACTAAGACATTTATTTGGTAGGCCCAGGTTTACTCTCTAACTTTGAAAGCAAAGGGTGGGTGTGTGTTATGTATTCTTGATGTATAGCCAGAACAATTGATATTGACTGTTTTTTTCCCCAGTAGACTGGAGTAGTTGGAATTTTTTTAGTGGTTTTGGAATACTCTTTTCTGGTCTGCTGGTGTTCAGATAAAACTGTTCACCAGGAAGCCCATAATATAGGACTGGGAATAAGGGAGGGACAAAGAGGGGGAAGAAAAAGGAAGCTCAGTTTAGTTGATGAAGTGCAAAGAATTACAACCTCAGTGTTGAAATGCTTTTAATTTTTAAACAGGAAAAATATAGTTGCTCAAGGTGAAACTTGAAGTGCATGCTGACCTGTCACATTCAAGCTTGCTGTTCTTTGGTGTAGGTCCTAGTGTTGCATCTCCAGATGAAGGAGTAGTAGAAGATCTGCCTTTAATAGATGAGAAAGCTGTGGAGCAGCTAACTGAAGGATTGATTTCTCATTATCTGCCTGATCTTCAGCGATCAAAATCAGCACTACAGGAACTTACGTAAGCAAATTTTTAAAACCAGCTTCTTATATGTGCATACCTTATTTGTTGCTTTTTTTAGTATAATATTCTAGCTACCCTTAACTAGAATATAGTTTATTGCAGCATTTCTGTGTTCTGACTATAGCATCCCGAGTAGTTAAGTGATTTGCTGGAGTAGTGGGGGGTGTATAAGCTGCAGCGTAGCCTATCAGAACTTTGACTGAAGAATGTATAATGCTAGAACACTAAAATCCCCTAAGCCAGGTATAGCAGAAGACATGTTAGATTTCTTAAATACTTGTTCACTTCTGTAGTGGAAAGTCTGCCAAAAGCTGAATTTATTTTGCTTGCAGAGATGCAGTTCATATTCAGGGCAGCTTGTAGTGCAGTATATTGTTTGTTGTCCAGTCTCTAAACTGTGTTGCAAAATATACACTTGGAAAATATAATTAAGGAGCTAACCAGATAAGGATTCTTTGTACATTGGCATCTCACTGATAGCCGAGAATAGTTTATTTCAAACTCAGGCTGGGTCTGCCATGGATGCAGAGGTATTGGAAAGGGCTTTACACAGATCCATCTCGGGTTTTGCAGGGTACGGTGGTTTGGGTTTCAGGATGCATGATGTGTTTATGCTGCTGCCAAGGACAGCCTGTGTCTGGAAAGACTTTAGCTGATTTATGTGGGATGGAGGATCCTTAATAAGCACCAAGGATCCACGCAAGTTCTATACAGAAATAACTTAGTCCCACACCATGATGCAGAGGCACCCAAGGAGAAAGTCAAGAGCTAATTGTTTTTTCCTTCATTCAGTCTGCAGAGTGCCTGTTTGGCAGGCATGGATATTAATCCTGGATATCCATGCTGTATGATGCCAGCTGAGTTTGTGTGTAGTCAGCTGGGATTTCTCTATAGCTATTTACTCGTGTCTTTATTGAAATCACCTAGCAATGCATAAGAGGAATCTGATATTGGGAAGCATGTATTTATATTGTTACGATCAAAAGTAATATTTATTTAAAGGGCTGGTTAAAAAGCATGTATGCAGCTTTACCTTGGTTTTATGCATCATTTTTGTTTCAGACAGAACCAAGTGGTATTACTAGAAACATTAGAACAAGAAATTTCAAAATTCAAAGAGTGTAACTCCATTCTTGATATCGATGCTTTGGTAAGTACTATTAATGCTTTCTTAAATCTCTATTAGCATAGATTTTCTTGCTGAAGCATTAGTATCAACTTGTGTATTTTCCTTGTTCTTAATGACTTACAGGAACAGAACCAACCAGTTCAGATATTCGGGACAAATTATTGCTGGAGAGGGTGTGGAACCAGCATATTTCCCTTAGATTGGAAGGGCACTGGGAAGAAAAGCAGGCTCAGTCAGCTAGTGGTAGTAAGCCTAGTTGTTAAAGACCAGTAGCCGAAGCGAAGATATGCCGTTTTTCAGTTGGACTGAGGCTCCAACGTGAGCTCTGTGAACCTCTCCAGACTAGTAGGAAGGGTGTGTGAAACACTGATATACGGTGCATAAAATGGTAATATTTTTATTCTGTTTAATGAATCTTCGTTCAGTAGATTACTGGGTGTACCTGTTGACATATGGAAGTTTTCTGTATTAATATATGCAGTATGTGAACTTTATATATAAACTTGAACATGTTTAATCCATTATCAGGCTGTTCTGGTAATCACTATGTTTTTGATTGCTGTTTTGCTGTGTAACTTTATAGAACAACTATTCCAACTTGACAGTCACTGCTTTAACAGTTGTGTTTTTCAAGTTTTCAGAAGCTAAACACTATCACAACAAGTTAGTGAATATTAGAAACGAAATGATGATGCTCCATGAGAAGACATCAAAGTTAAAAGTGAGTGGGATAAATATCTTTACTTTCCAACATAAATATTTAATTATGTATTACTGACTTTCAGCTTCTATTTTGGATGCATGCTGAAAGTTCTGTTTAAAATACAATTTTCAATCCTTATCTTAAATGGATGGTTTCAGTAGTGCCAAGCCATGTATGTTTTTAAACTTTCACTTACTCTTAGGTGTGCTCAAGGAACTTACGCACCTGAACTACTAGTAAGTCTCTGTTGTTGTTATGTTTAGGTGGTGTAAGAATTATGCTTTGTTCTGTCGCTTAATCCACTCCATTCCAACTAGTTCTCTGTTGTTTCAGTTTCTGTGCCTTTTTAATGAAAACTAGATTGTCGCAAATGTAAGAATTTCTCCTTCTATTTCATGTAATATTAACAGTGGCATAAGTTCACTGACTTCATGCTATATGGGCAGTCTCTGGTTATATTCTGGCAAGATTAGTCCTTGAGTATGTTCAACAAAAGGATTTTTTTCTTGGAGGCAATAATTTGCACAGTACGCACCTTGCCTGGTATACATGAAGGATGACTCTGAGTGAGACTGAAGGGAGTCTGGTCTGTATTTTCCCTGTGTAGATCACAGACTTGCTGCTTCTTAACAGTAGGATGGAAGCGGGAGGGAGGAAGAAAAAACAAACGGTTTATGCAACATTCAGTCATAAGCAGTGTGGACTGGAGAATATAGTGTTAAGAGAATGGGAGGGATTTTGTTTGTAGCTCCAACTTAAATACAGCTATAAAACTTACAATTATTTTCTGGTCTTTTCTGTTTAGAAAAGAGCACTTAAACTGCAACAAAAGAGGCAGAAAGAAGAATTAGAACGAGAACAGCAACGTGAGAAGGAACTCGAAAGAGAGAAGCAGTTAACAGCAAAACCTGCTAGGAGGACATGAAAGCAGAGCATGCAACAACTTGTCTGAATTAATCATTTCTGCATTCTCTGGAATTAAGGCAGACTTTGCTTAAACTGGGTTATAGCTGTTACTAGCAACAGTCCGTGATATTATAAATTCCAGAATGGTAATAATAGGGTTGGTAACATTCAAATTTTTTAATTTCAGCCATTCAAGTTGCCTTCTTTTGTAATGCTATGCAGTTTGATATTATTATAATGTAAGTTAATTTTTTTTTTTTGTGTATATATATATAGGAGATCTTAGGCATCACAGTTTTAAATACCTATCCATTTTTCCATCTGTTCTTCTGGTGTTTAGATTTCTGAGAGATATTTGGTGACTGGTATACATGTTTTTTAGACAAAATACAGAATACTAGTTAAAGTTCAGTTCTCATCATCAGACTTCAGTGGCCACCTATTTCACCAAAACTGCTTTGATTCAGGCAGTTGGGATCTTTTTTTGATGCCCTGGTTCATAAATACTGACTTTGTGCAGCTTTAGTTTGGTCTGTCTCCAATGAACTGAAGAAACTTCCAACGTATTTGCCTGAAAGCTCACTTTATTGCAGCAGTCTTACTTTTTTTGTCATCAAGTACTTAAGAACAGCTTTAAACTAACTTCTGATTAAGTTCCCAGCTGGATTGTTGGGGGGGGGAAGCAGAACACTAAAGATTCTCAAAACTGATGTGTGCACAATACAAAGATTAATGAGTCTGTGCCTCCACAAACATTTGAGTTGAACCAGGGAACTGTTGCTTCTGTTGTGGTTTGAACAGGAAGACTGTGTGGTCTAAGCAGATTTCTGTGGGATTAGAAGTTGTACTTTCTTCATTTTGTGTGACAAAACACAACCTAAACTAAACAATTTCTACTTCATGTGAAATTCAGTTACCTGTAGGAAAAACTACTGCATTTAATTTTTTTCCTTAATAAATTATTCATTTGCATTTCAGGGCTATGTAAGAGAATTTCTGTTATGCTGTCCTCAGCCAAACTGATGAGTGTTAGTGTATATGATGGTAAATGTGGAATGGAGGTTGATATCCATTTCTGTGAATGTAATTGCTTTCTTGCAGCACTTGATGTGAACTCTCATTCAAATGAATGTACGTGTTGTCTAGACTGGTAAAAGAGCTTTAAACTGTTTGTTCTTACAGTCTAACAAGCTAGTTATTTTATATCTGTGTTATTTTTAAAGTAGTAATGCAAGTGGTGTGTTTTGAAGTAAGATAAAGGGTAAGCTCTGTAAAGTTTTCCATAAAATATGTATGGAATGGTATTGGAGTCAATTTTACTTTTTCTTCTGTTTTAGATGGTTTACACAGTATATACCTGCCTGGACTCTTCTGTATTGTAATTTTCTGAACTAATTTCCTGTCCTTAATATGTCATCTTTTCCTGTGAAAGACGTACTCTGACGAGTAATCATCCAACATGCAAAGTAAACTGGGGAAGGAGAACAAACTACTTAAAAGTCTGAAGAGACACTGAAATGCTGGTACTGAAGCAGTAATAGATTAAAACTTTCCACAGGTATTTTTCCTTTAAGTTGACTTGTGTCTGTTACTTGCCAGTGGATTGTTGACCTGTGCTGTGGTTTGTATGTATTTCTAAGAGAAATGTAAAGAATTTCCACAGTCCATATTTGGAGCAGAATGTACATAACTAAATATTGTTTAAATATTTTATTTTGTAATGTAATTTCAAAATTTGTTTCTGGGAATTTAAACAATTCTTATTAAAGTATAACATTAAACTAAATGCCTCAGTATCCAGATCAGGATTAAATTCCTGCGGTGTTCCTTGATTTATGTTCCCTCATCTAGAATCCAGGTTAGTGTTTCAAGTTGTGGTCTTTTTCTGTCAAGAACTGTGGGGTTTTGTGGGGTTTTTTTGGTTTTTTGTTTTTTTTTTCAAAAATCATGACTACTTTTATTGAAACTACAAAATTCTAAGGATCGAAATCGATGCTTTTGCAATTGCATACTTCAGTGTTTCTTTGGAATAATTTCTGATCAAAGGAATAAAAGCTTGCAGTGCTTTCCTGAGGAATCACATACACAGATGTAAAAATGTAATTGGTAACTTTTCCCATAAAATTGTGGTAAAATCTGGGTTTTGTACAAATAAGGAACTAATTTTACTAAATGACCTATCTGTAATAAAGGGGGGAAAAATTAACGTATATAGGGAGAAGTTTAGTCAGTTTACATAACTTTTTTATTAATGAGCTCCTAAATTATTTCAGCCAAAATGGCAATTAATTATCTCCATAGGATGTTTTTCTTCCAAATACTCCTCTTGTGACTGAATGCATAAAAAGTAAATGGTGCTTTGGATTAATTTAACGATACTGGCATCTAAAATTGTATGCTTGCATTAATATGCACAGCTAGAATGAGTAATTCTATTACTGTATGCATTTAGTCTTGCTTGATTTTATAAAAAATTACCAAGTAGATAAATTTGGTAGTGTTAGATGTTTTCTTACTGACTTTTTATTCCATCTACATGAGGAGGTGCACTCTTTTTGAGAAACAGATAAAATGACAGCTTTAAACCACTTTTTTTTTTACTAGTTTCATACTCTGTGTACTCACCTGTTTTTATCAAGTCATAGCAACAGAAGACAACTGTGCAGTAACTCTTGGAATTTTTATTTTGTAGGATTCAAATTTAGGAGTTACTGTTGGTAACTGAAGAATCTTGGTTTCCCATGCTTTTATCTTTGCTATTGTTAACCTTGATGCTTCATTTGGGTCCCCCCACCTATAGCTGTACAGCTTTACGTGAGCCAAATTTTAATCCAGATAAAATATTTTTCACTAATAGTGGTAGCTTTGCCATGGTCATAAGACAAATATTTGTTTCTTTTTGGAAAGTGGCTACAGAATATTTTATCTTGTTTTATTCAGCGTGCTGTGACCTAAGTGGTAATAGCATAAATAATAATATAAAGGTTGTTTCTGTAGCTGTTCTGCTGGGATTCTAGCAGCTGAGAGAGTTCTCTGGCCGATTTACTCTGAATTAGGCTTCAGCAAACACGTTCTGCCACCTCCTGCTTGCTTTGTAACACTGCTGGCTGCTCTCCGCTGTCATTCTGAACTTGGAGCTTTAATGCCTCATCTTGCGGGGGTCATTTTTTTTTTTTTTAAAAAACCTCATTAAATCTGATTGGTTATTTGATCTTTGTTGGATAAGTTGTGTGAATATAACTACTGCTAAAAACTTTGCAGGACTTGGTGATGTTAATCTGTAAGAATACAAATTATAGCAGCATAAATACTAATATGGCTATTTGTGCTAGGCAAAACACAGCATGCATGAAGTTTCTTAGTAAGGCTGTATGTAAAGGTAGCAAAGATGATTTGATTTATTTATTCATTTATTTATTTTTAAATCAAAGTGTAAGCTTAAGTTGAAGCAAAGGGTTGGTTTTGGCACAAATATAACTCCTTTCCAGTAATTTGAAGTACACTTGTACTTTACTTTTCTCAGTCCTTGGCAAAGTGATTTGTGGAAAAACAGGCACCAAAACCAGACAGTCACATCCCCACCAGCACCACCGTATGTCTTCAAACCAGCCCTTTGTGATACCAGCTCTTATCATGTCACAGATTTGGGTTCCTTAAATGTTCTCTATGTAGGTGATTGAACTAAAACTGAGGGGAAGACCAGTACTGCTGGTTTTAACATAATAACAATAAAGTTAATGGTTTTAACTGTTTTCCCTCCAGGCAGTAACTGTTGGCATCTACGATCTGTGAGGTTATGACTAACTCCAGTCCATCATCTAAGTGGTGTTCATGAAGTGTTGTGTAGCTTTAAAGCACAGCTGTTGGCTGTACCTGGTAACTCAGTATTTCCTGCTTGGGTTTGCTCCTATCTATCCACGTACCTCCACCATATCAAGCCATGGTGTTTAAGAAAGGAAATAGAATACCCTGCTTGGCAGTCGGAAAAGTCACAACAAATGTATTCAGCTGTCACAAACTTGCAACTTAATGAAGCAAATCATTTCAAGCTTGATAAAGAATAATTCTGAAAGTTGTACACATGGAAAGACAATAGTCTAGGGCAGTAATTCATGCAAGTAATTAATTTTGCACTGTCAGTCACACTGAGAGGTAAGACAAAAGATAAGGCTGATCTATTTTGTTTCATGTGTTGCAATGAAAATGCATCCTGGCACTGCTGTGAAAACAAGACCATCTGTGCATGCACTGGTCAGCAAAACACTATCTGTAAATTAGCAATATAGTTTATTGCCTTGATGAGCAAGACTTCTATCACCTGGGACTCAGGTAAAGAGTAATATCCTCCTGTGTCAATACAGCCTGCTAGAGTAATAATAAACAGTTAATAAGAACTCTTTGGCACCCCACTACCTAAAATCAAAGTTTCACCCCTTCAGCACTCAAATGAAATTGCTAATTTTCCAGTATTTAAAATTGGGTAGAAGTCGTGTTGGCAAACTATGTATGAGAATGTGTTTCTTACTCTGTTTTGCTTCTGCTTCTACTTTTTTTTTTTTGCTTGTATTACTGTTTCTTTTTTGTTAGCCTTACAGATGCTATGATTTAGAGGTATGCCAGAAGAAGAGTATCTCCAAGAAAAAATAGCAAAGATGATGTGAGGAAATTACTGCTTTTCTTCTACATCACCCAGTGTTACTAGAATTCATTTGAGATTGTGCTCACCATCAGGTAGGCACTTTCCACAGAAGAATCATCCCCATGCTGGAGAGCTCACAGTCTAAGCCTAGACAGACATGCAGATGTTGTCCCACAGCGGGGTCAGTACAATTAACAGGCCAGGAGGTGCATGTTCCGGGCTTCCCAGGAAAGCCCAGTTGCCTGGTGAGTGTTACCCATCGCTCCCGCAGCCCCCCCGGGTGCCAGTGGCCCTGAGGAGGTGTGTACCCAGCAGCGTGTGCCCAGCCCTCGCATAGCAGCGTCCACCCCCTCACCCTGCCTGGACTTTGCTGTTGTGGGAGGGATAGGCAGCACTCCCTGCAGCTGCAGGAGGGCTCTGGGCTACAGGTGAGTAGTTTCTTCATGTTTGGTTTATGTGTTCTGAGTTAAGGGTAGTCATTTAAGTAATTTCGTTATTAAAATTGCAGACCATCTCTGTGAGAAGTCTGTGGGGAAATACACATGAGAGCATAAAGAAGATATTTTAACATTTAAAGACAATCCTAAAAATAGATTTTTAAAAAAAAGAAAACCAAAACAACTTTCTTTTCTCATGGACAGAAGGGAGGATCAACCTCTTAGAACAAAAAATGTGGAAAAAAGGCTGTGCTCTGACTGTACCAGGACAGCTGGGAATGGGAAGTCAGGAAGCTCTTCAAAATTATAAAAATGGGCAGTTTGGTTATTATAAAAGATGTGACTGTAAACCATGGGTTTTTTCTCTTCAGAAAAGTCACTTCTGTTAAGAAGATGTCTAATCTCCATGTTATATTTTTAAAGCTACTGATTGTGTCTTCTCCCAGTACATTTTCTGTCCAGTAAAATCCATGAAAGTGTAGGTGTTCAGCAGCTTTGAAAAATGAGCCTTTGCCTCTACATGGGAACACACTGTCATCAGAGGTCATTTATTAATTATTGATCTAGTAAGTGGGGGTTTTTTTTATTCAAATGTAATTCTTCTGCTATTTTTCTGTCTATAGAAAAGGACTGCTAGATTAAGGTTTAGGGTTGCTGCTTACAGGTAACCTGATCAAGTTCAGATACTGAAGTATCAGTGGTCACTAGGTTACAGCTGGTGTAGTGGTCATGATTTTGGTTTAGGTCAGCCT
Source organism: Strix aluco (assembly GCF_031877795.1). Lineage (NCBI taxonomy): Eukaryota > Metazoa > Chordata > Aves > Strigiformes > Strigidae > Strix > Strix aluco. The sequence continues at coordinate 22,640,386 of NC_133942.1, read as the reverse complement.
GAAGTGAGTGATCTATGTTAAGTGATCTAGGTGGGACTTCTAGACTGGTGCTAGCCAAATGTGCAGCTGGGTTTAGGTCAGGGTTTGGCAGGGGTCTGAATTTAGGATTGGAGTTACAGAAGCACATGTATTAGGGTTTTGTTTTCAGATGCACTCAGAAGTTAGAAAAGGAAAGGCAATTGGGAGGGTTTATTTATTTGACAGTGCTTTCATGTAGAATAATGTTGTGCAGATCTTCTGTGGAACTAGTATTACATGTGCCAAGTCTTGTACAAGTGACAGGAAGAAAAATGGTTTGTTTCGGAGGCCTTTTGACTTTGGACTTTCTTACTTTTATTATGTTTACGCATTTTAGCCTGGTGTTGCTGGTATTATGTAGCTGTAGAGAACATTACAGAAACCTCACATACATGTATGGAAGGACTAAATACTGAGAAGTTCCTCTGAAAGGGTAACTTGTATCCTGTCAAAATTAATATCTTTTGGCTAAACCCACTTCTTGGACTTACTTTGTGTATATTTGGGAGGTCACTGTTTACAAGTAGGCAAAATGAGTCGTTCTAATTCAGATCTTATGTGCTGTGGCCTCATCTCCAACAACCTCTGTACCTAGCAGGGAATGTCTGTGAGAACAGAGGGAAATTGTCAGGCTTGACGTTATGATTGTTGGCCTTCAGCCGTAAGTTGAGAAAAGCAACTGAAGCTTCTTTTCTACAAATAGAAGCTCAAAGTAACATAAAGCATAAGACAAGTGGCACAAGCAAGCTAAGAGCATTAGCCAGTTTGCCAGTGGCTGGCCATGAGCAGTGTCAGTGCCTTTGTGCTGAACAAATGACAACTCTGGAGCTGGGACAGAGAAACTGTTCTTGTTCAGAAGCGCAGGATGTGATTGCAATGTGTGAGCCTGGATGCGCCTGGGGACTGACGTGTACTCCTTTTCAAATGGGCACCCTGCAGCACTCCCTTCTGCTTCTCAGTTTCATGCAGACAGTGGAGCAGCCTCGTGGCATCTTCCCATTTAACTCCTCAACACCTTTCCTCCATTCTTTATAGCTTCCCACAACTGGCTGTGTATCAGCTGAGCAGTTTTACCTGTGCAGAAACTTTGTGCCACGAGGGGAAGGTTGAGCCTAGAAGGAAATGACCCAACACACACTTTGGATCTGTCGGTTGCTTGATGCATATGAGCTGGCACAAGTAATTTTGTCTGTGTGTGTTACTCTCAGCACTAATCTTCACGTGACCTTTTCTTTTGGCTTGACAAACCTGACTTAGTGGATTAACAGCTGTTATTACTTCATGCTGTCACCATGCCATAAATCAAAGGCCCTAGAAAGTATTTGGGGAAAACATCTTAAAGCTTGGCTCAGCAGTGGGCTGAACAGAAACAAGAGATAGCAGCCCTGCTCTGCTTGTGCGACGGAGAAGATCTTCTTTCTCCGTGCATCCAAGTGAGTTACACTCCGATTTCAGCTTGGGACTCTAATAATTAGTTTGACTTATCTTTTTCTTTTAATATTTCCTGTATTTTTTTAACACGGTGGGATTCCAGGCTTAAGTCTGATGGTTGAGATGGCAAGCTGGAAGAGCAGTTGGTTTGAAGACCGAAGGACATTTAGGAAAAAGATTAAGACAAACCCGCAGGCAAAGCTGCTGCGATGCTGAAGTCTGTTCAGCTTTCCTCGGAGTGCCGGCAGCGGGGTTGGGACCTTTAGGCGAGGTCGGCGATCTAACGGAAAGGGAGCGGCCGGGCTGGCCGGCTGGCAGAGCCCCCGCGGGGGAGCGGCGCCCAGCGAGCTGCACGACCCCCGGCTGCCGCACAGGCACCGCCCGGCCCGGCTCGGCCCGCCTGGCCTGGCTTGGCCTCCGGGCCGGGCCCCGGCCTTTGCCCGCCGGGCAGCACCTGGCGCCGCCGAGCTCCGCCCCACCGCACCGCGCCCGCTGTCGGGACCCGCCGCTTATCGCGCCGGGGCGGCGGCGCGGTCCTGCCCCAGCCCTTCCCCTCGGCGCAACAGGCAAGTGAGGGGCACCGCGGCCGCACCGCGGGAGCGGGCAGGGTGGGGACCCCCCCTGGCGAGCGGGGCCGGGGGGGGGGGGGTCAGCCCTGCCGGGAGCGAGAGCAGCTCCCGGGCGGACGGGCCGAAGAGGGCGGCGGCCCTCGGCCCCGGGGCGGGGGGGTCCGTGCCCGGCGGGGCAGCCTGCGGGCCTCGGGCTCCGCGCCGGGAGCTGAGCGCGGCCGGGGCAGCGCCCTGCCCGGGGGGGGCTCCCGCGGGGCCCGGGGAGCGCCCTGCCCGCTCTCGGGGCCGGGCGAGGGGAGGCGGGGCGGCAGCAGGGCCCTGGCGCGCCCGTTGCGGCTCCACAGCCGCAGGCGCGGGGCCGGGTTCGCCGCGGGCAGCACCTGCCGGGGCGGCGGCTCGCGGTGTGGGCTCGGGGACAGCCGCCGCGGGCGGGGAGCTGCGCGTGGGCCCGGCGGTGCCTGCGGGACCGGTAACGGCTTCGTGGCGGCACCTGAGCCTGAGGGCGGGCGGGCAGCTGCTGCCTGCCGGGCTGGCGCGCTGGAGCTGCCGAGTGCGTGTGCACGGGTGGAGTGTTTGAACTGTTAATCTGTGGCCAACTGTTTAGAGAATAGTTGCAATGAACTTTACTCTTGCTAGTAAGACTTTCCTAACTTCCTTTCTTCTAACTCTCTGCAGTAGATTGTTCCCGAACTGGCTCCGCTGGAGTAGTCAGCTAAGCTTAGGAGAGAGACCCAGAGCGGGAGGAACTGTAGTTGTCCTGTGTCGTGCTTCAGTTAAACGTGTGTTCCACGCGCTAGTTGTGTCTCTCGAGGCTTATTTACTGGATATGAATCTGCAGACCCGACGAGAATGGCCTGTTGGGTCTGAGGATGTACCTGTGCTGGGACACACCTCCCCCGCGTAGGTGATACAACAAAATTAATTGTGACGAGGTGCCTCCGGTGTTAGATCAGTAAGCGCACCTAGTAAGTGCCTGTGAGAACAGGTTGCGTTTTAGTGCTTGGAATTAACCGCTTGTGATTTGCCAGCACTGTGTTTCTGACTTGCTGTTCATGTCTTTAGTGCACAGAGAGAGATTTTATTTACTTGTGGCCATTAATACGTGGAGAACTGTAGCCAAAGATAACTTTTACACTTTGAGTTTGTTTATAGGCTGGACAGTGGGTTGTAGCAAGAAGTGTAATGAATGCAGTTAGGTGGGTTTTAGCTGCTGTGGTTTGGGTTCCACGCAGAATTGGCTGAGGAACACCTGTTGAATCTGCTATTTTCTTGTATAGAGTTTGGAATTGGTTCAAATACACAAAAATATTAAATTGTATGCATTTCCTAATAAACCTATTTTCAGCAAGGTTCTTCTTCAAAGAAAAGTTTTAAAAAAAAGTTGGTAACCATTTCCTCCCTCATGCCTGTGGAAAGGCCATTAATTTGTTTTTTAAGAACAACTTAATGAAGATAGTTCCTTATGGTTTGTTTATTGGGCTCTTAAAGGGGTATAAACCACTACCTCTGGAAAACAGTGTTTTCTATTTCCTTTTTTTTAAAAAAACCTGAAAAGTCACTATTTTTATGTTTGTACTACCTTAACCTGCTTACTGGCATTCAAGCACTAAATAATGCTGAGCTCTCCTGACCAGTTTACCTGTAATTTTTTTTCAAGTGCATTTTTTTCAGTATTAGACTATTTTAAAAGCATGCAAAAGAATAGCCTTACAGTAAAAGGGAAAAGAGATTTATGAATGGAGGTGAGACAGTCACTGACTATCTCCAAGGTAAGTGTGTTTGAAAAAAAAGTCTGTTTTTAAAAAAAGGAGGAGAAGCAAAAATGCTTTGAAATGTTAATTCTTGTGGTAGAAATGACATTTTTGTGGATTTATTGTGAGTCACATCACCCTGATTTTTATGTGGTGCTAGGTGAGTTGTGCTGCAGTAGGGTTACACAAGCTGCCGACGCTGTAACAAGCTACTGTCTTGAAAGCATTTGTAGAACAGACTTGTCTCTCCTGGTGACAGAACTAGTTTGAAACAGCACAACTGTCTCAGGCTAAGCAGAGCCCTCGCTAAGGCAGAGAATGTATTGTAGGCTTTACCTTTCTTGGCAGTGCTCTAAGACTTGTATGTGGATCTTCATTAGGAACGTGATTTCATGCTGTATAAGGCTAATACCAACTGTCACATTTTGTGGTGCAAAGTTTAAAGGGTGATGGATAAATGTGCTGTGTATTTAAAATGGTCTTGTAAAAGCTTATAAATTTCACCTCAGTTCAGTGGGCTAACTACAAATTTTCCCCTTTGCCTTCATTTTTGTCTTGTAATTCCCCTGTTCCTTTATCTCCAGTGTCCAAAGCAGAGGGTTGATGTGTTTTAACTGACTCAGTTGTACAACTGCTGTCTAATTGGGAGTTTACTAGGAAGGATTTTGCTGCTCTTTTTAAAACAGCTGTCTACAAATGACACTTCAGGTTGATTGTTTCTGTATACTCTGAAACAACTTAGAAGCAACGTAACACTGCATTCTCATCAATTAGACTGGTGTTTAGTTAAGGTTCATCTTGTGTATTCTTATAGCATGCTTACTTCAAAATCTGTTTGGTCAGAGAGGATAATTATGCCTTAGTTAGCATTACAAAAATGAAGTCTCTGTCTCTTGGTCTGGACGTGCTGTGTGTTGTCAGCCAGCAGGCCGCTGTGCCTGTTCTGTGTGTTTAACAAAACCCAAAGCAAAACCCTGTGTTCATGAGCTTCCGGAAACAGGACGTCCCTCTTGAAACTGTCTCACAAACGGAAGTTGCAAAACTTACTCTTCACAATTCACTGCTCTCTGACTTGAAGAAAGCAGGACATCTCTCCATCAGGTAACATCTATTTCTAGGGCTAGAACAGCTTCCTCCCCTTGCTTGAGCAGTCTGTCCACATCTTTAAATAACTGCCTGCACTAGATAGTTTCACTTTAGAAGGTTGTTTATCATCTAACTTATTCTAGAGCTGTTTTTTTAATGTTGAATGGGGAGGGGAAGATGTTTGCCTCTTGGAAACTTCCTGTTAAAACAAAATGATTAAAACTGTTTTTACAGTGAACACCTCTGAGACTTTCCTTCTTTGTCCTAAATTAATTGTACTGTAGGGTTTAATAATGGCACTTCATAAAGAATTTGGGGTACGTGGACATGAGGGATGTTAAGATAGCACATGAAGGTGCAGAATGAATTGCTCAACTACATCTAGTGTAGTGGAGTATTTTTGAAGCTGACCTTGGAAGACTTTCTTTAAAATATTTGAGGTTTCTAGTTTATTTTTCAATTCCTGTTTCTAAGTACCATAAATCAGTTCTACCCTTTTAAAGTGAAAAACTGGAATTCCTACCTGATGACTCAAGGAATTAAACAAAGGGGAGCAGGTATAGAACACAGGAAAGTCTTGTCACAAGTTGCTTTTCACAGGTTATAATGCTTACTCATTCTTTATTGGCAATGCGGCAATAAGGAACTGAATTAAAATGCGGTTATACCTGTTTTATCACTGAAAAGCTAAAAACTGATATTCAGCATGTGCAAACAATGGATTTAGAACAGGAACAGCTCTTGTCTGCTGTAACAGAAGGAGGGAAACGTGGTTAACCTTGACTGTTCTGGATAACGCAATTGCATATCCAGTGCTACAGTTGTCAAGATATAGCATGCTTTAAGGGTCTGGCTCTTGCTTGTGAGGTGACAGGGTGCAGCTGTAGCAAGGATAAGTATGGGTTTCTGACCTTTGTTTCCAGCTAATTTGCTGATGTAAAAGCTAAGAGGTGACCACGGATAGAGAACTAAGTATTTTGGGTATACTCAAAGATCCCAGATCTAGGAAGATGTGAGCTCTTGTTTCATTGAACTTTGTTTTCCTATCAAGCTTAGGGTTCGCTGCTTCTCCTGCAAGAACAGATGAATACACATGCCCTTGCTCAAAGTTCTGCAGAATATGGCATGGTTACTCTAAAGGCTTGCACGCCTAAGAGGCAGCAAGGAGGGCTGTTTCTGATGTGTGCATATGCTGGTACATCCTAACATTAAAATACAAATGTAATGGTGTGTTTGGCTGACACGTTACAGTTAGTGGAATGGCACTCAGTGTGTTCGCACCACTACCTTGTTTGGTATTTCACTGATCTACAACACCTAGCAAATTCTTGTTCCTTTTTGTGGCACTCATCTCTTCAGGATTGTAATACTGCAGCTGGAGTTACAGCATATGCGTCGCCTGTGCTACAGGATCAGATACACTTTCTTGCCACGATAACCAGAAAATGTTCTTATGCTTTGTTAGAATTCATTTGCTTGTGTGAAATTTCAGTTTCCTGGCAGAGGCCACGATTGACTTACTTTGTTTTTTTCTTTTTTCTTCCACAAACTGATTACAGTCCACTAGCAAATTAGTGGTTTAGCTGCAACAAAGGTTTAGTATTATAGTTCTTGCCTTGAAGACTCATCCAAGCATATAAATAAATATAAATTCTACCTTCTGTAACTGTTACTGGTGCCTTTCTTTATCTTGTAGCTTCCCGCTAACTGAAAGATGTCAGCAGCTGGAGTAGTGTCCTCCTGTTCCTGTCTCCGTCCTGGAGTATGGCTGCTGAAACCAGGAATGCAGGAGATGAGCTCCTTCGGCTTCCATACAGCAGCCAGGTGTGCTGCCAAGGATTATTATGAAGTACTTGTGTTGGGTGGAGGCACTGGTGGAATCACCATGAGTGCTCGGATGAAGAGGAGAGTGGGGGCAGGAAATGTGGCTGTTGTTGAGCCAAGTAAGGTAAGTCTTTCTCGGCTGTAAAGCATTGAAAAGAATAAGTGTTTTGTATATGTGACCAGAATGGTCTGCGTCTCATCCCTCTCCAACCCCACATGTTTTTATCTGTGGAGAGGAAGCCCACTAGCCATCTTTTAGAAGGCTTTGCATGAAGTTTGTTGCTCCGTGATAGAGATGCATGCGCCCCTCCAGCTTTGTCATGCAAAACTCTTGGTTATTTATACAGCTTCTTTTGCTAAGAATAATACAGTGTTAAGAGCACATTGCTTCCTATTTGGAGTGATGTGCCTTCATCTTAAAGTCCCTTTAAAACAGTTCTTAAATGTCCATTTGAACATTTCTTTCAGACTCATTACTATCAGCCACTGTGGACCCTGGTTGGCGGTGGTGCAAAGCAGCTGGCAACTTCTGCCCGTCCAACAGAAAGTGTCATGCCTAAAGGTGTTGAGTGGATCAAATCTCGAGTTACAGCACTGGATCCAGATAAAAACTGTGTCTGGCTGGAGAATGATATCAAGGTAATAATGTTACAAAAAAAAAAAAAAGTTAGTCTCCTATGTCATGAGTTGTCTGTCCACCTCCTGCAGATCCCCTTGGAACTGCCTATCAAGCAGGACCTTTCTCCAGCATCTAGGAGGCCAGGCAATTCCACTTAGTCTTAAGAGAAGTACTTGATCCTAAAATCTGTTTCTAATAAAAATTGTTGTAGATAACTAAGTTAGAATAATATCAACTTAAAATATCATTATCATAAGTCTTTTCCCTGTTTACAGTGAACTGAGCACAAAAGATAGAATTTTTTGCACCCAACACTTGGCTTTGTGTATAGCAAAGGCTGTGTGTATAACTCACAATGCAGTTAGCATTTTAACTATAAATTATTCTTAGAGCTTAACATTTACGTTACTAATGCTCACTGTATCTCCTTCCCTTATGACTCTGTTGCTGTCTGATAACTTAAATTTACTTTGAGGTTTTGTCTAAAATACTTTTTTTTCCCTTACACAACAGATATCTTACAAGTATCTGATAATTGCCCTTGGGATTAGTCTGCATTATGAAAAGGTATTTGTTTTACAGTAATCATGTTTTTATTAGTTTTAATGGCATCATGTACCCTTATGATTCACTAAAGTAAATGACTTTTCAGTACACTTTTTTTACTGCAAGATATTGAATGCTAATACAAATTAAAGAGCCAGAAGACAGCGTAATGACTTTACTCTTTCCACAGATCTCTGTAATAACTCAAATTACCCTTGGGAAGGTCTTTTAAGACAGCTTTGTTGCATCTCTGAGAATATCAGCAGATGGGGCAGCAAGTTAAATCTAGAACTTAGAGGCAGTCTGTAATAATGAGATAATAAGGTATGCTGACCGTAGTCCAAAGCATCTCTAATGTTGACAGAAGTGAGGAACACACAGCAGTCAATAAATTCTGTCCTGCAGAATTAATATGACCCACCCTCACCTTTCTTAAAGGGTGCACTTCAGAAGGAACCAGCTGAGTCACCGCACTTGTGGTAACTGGGGGGTCCCACCTGGGGCCCTTCCAGTCTATTAGGTTTTCTGTACACTTTATGCAGTGGCACTCAGAGGAAAATGTTAATACTGTTGTGTGGCACAAGAATGACCGTAGCAATATGGAGGAGGAAAACACAAAGGCAAGACGTTTGAGTGACTGAGTCTTGTGGTTTGAACCTGACGTAAATATGATGTAGTACCTGATAATATATTTGAGTATCTCTTTGAAAAGCTCCCAAGGCATCTGTAAAGCAAGAACTAGTCTTAGTTAACTGTAGTCACACCAGATAAATTCTGGTGCTTAGATCAGTGGAATGAGGAGAGTGTTCAGTGACCCTCTAAGTCTTCATATATATCTCTTCAGTACAACCTGATGAAACTAAATTCAGTAGTAGAAGCCATGTAATACAGTTCATCACTATTACTCTGTAGTGAATAAAATTCATATAACAGATGTATATGGCTTTAGAACAAAAGTGGCCAGTTTAAAAAGAGGGTTGGTTTCTCTTGTTTGTCTTCACCAACAGCATGCTTTCTGGTGTAGACTGTAACATCCCAAACGCATGCAGTGCATGTAACATGACTCCGTTTTCTCACAGAATTTCTGCAAACCATTAGTTTGAAATGTGGACAACTCCCTTTCTCACAAGCAGATGCTCAGGCATAGTAGGGGAATAATTATTGGAGATGGTTGAGTTAAAACAAAATAACCCTAGGAAAGGCAGGTATCTGCAACTGACTACTGAAGAGTTTCATTCAGTGTTTAAATTTTCATAATGCCTCTTTTTTGTTTTTTTACATGATTTTTGCTTACAATGATGTGGCACTGAATTTATGTATTCTTACTCTGAATTTCATGCACTAGTCTACAAAAACCTGGGTCTGAGTCTGCACCGGAGACTTATGCTACAGATGTTGCAGACCAGAGTAATTTCAGTAAATGTTAAATTGTCTACTAAATTCTAATGGAAATACCTGTTTGATTGCGAGGCTTATTTTCAAAAATGCCAACTAGCAAGTATGTATGGGCTTTCTTTTTGCTAGAGGCTTCTTAAATACCTATTTTTCAAGTCTGCATTTAATACTTGATGATGATGACAAAATTTTTGCCATCTGTACTTTAAACTTTAATTTCATTTTCTTAGATCAAAGGCTTGCCTGAGGGTTTTCATCACCCTAAAATAGGTTCCAATTATTCAGTTCATACGGTAGAGAAAACATGGAAAGCTTTACAAGATTTCAAGGAAGGAAACGCTATCTTCACTTTTCCAAATACTCCAGTCAAGTGTGCAGGGGCTCCTCAGAAGATCATGTATTTATCAGAAGCCTACTGGAGGAAAGTAAGTATTTTACTCTCTGTGCCAGTGCTTGTTCCCACAGTTGGAAGGAAGGCTTGTTCTAAGGGGTTCATATTATCTTTAAAACAAATAAAAACCACACGAGAGGAATGTGACTCAGGATTATTAAATTAAAGTGGCTGCGTTGCTTTCTCTATTATTATTATTGTATAATAAATGAAGCTAACTGAATTGTACATAAATATTTAGCATGTATTTAATACTGGAGAAACTTGTAGAATTCAGCAACCATAAGGAAAGAACTGCTTATCCTGCTTCTGGTGAGCTACAGATACAACTGTTCTCAGCCTAATTTATAACTGCAGGCAGTGCACTAAAATAATGCTGGCTGGAATTAAGTAATTCTTGTTACTTCAGGTACTTAATACCTTTTGTCTTTCTGCTAGTCTGAAAAGTGGTTATGCTTCCTCCTTGTGGCGCACTGTCCCAGCATCGGGAGGAATCTTAGCCAGGCTGTTAAAGCAAGCTTGGCGTAAACAAAAGACAGCTTCAAGTGGAAGTGTCAGGCTTCATATGTGTTTAAGTTTCATGAGCTATCCACTGGGCGAGTATCTGAATAATGCATAGAAGTGAAGGTTTGAGAAAGCTATGTGATACTAAGCTGCTACGGGTGCTTAACCTGCATACAGCAGTTCCTCAGTGGACTGCAGCCACCTCTTCCCAACTAGCAATTTGTGTGGGGTGTCTTCAGTACCTCACTCAGAAAGGGCAAAGATTATCTTGTCTAGCTTCTAACATGGTGCGAAATAGCTGTGTCTTGGGAATTCTAATGTTAATACTTCACTAGCAATTGAATGGCATTAATAGCTCTATCAACTCTTCAGCAGTGCAGCACAGTTCTTCTGTCTCAGCTAGCTTGTCACAGTTGTTTAATAGGAAAGGCTAATTTGATCTCTCTGTACAGACAGGAAGACGTTCCAAAGCAAACATAATGTTCAACACTTCACTTGGTGTCATTTTTGGTGTTAAGAAGTATGCTGATGCATTGCTTGAAATAATAAAGGAGAGGAATATTGCTGTTAACTATAAGCGCAACCTTGTAGAAGTTCGAGCAGACAAGCAGGAAGCTGTGTTTGAGAACTTGGACAAACCTGGAGTGACTGAAGTTCATCAGGTCAGAAGCTTTCAGACCTCTAGTTTGGTCCTGTTTTTTTTTCCTTGTATACTGTAATATAACTGCCACGCTATAATAACATAATGTCTGCTTTGTTGTATACTGCCCTTTCCTCCTGAGAGTACCATCTCTAACTTTAGCAGAAGATTAAAAGTTTGAAACTAAGGTGGGGAGAAGAAAAAAATATTTCATAAACCATACCTGGAGTCCTGCATGCCTTGTTAGTATAACTTGGAAATGTCTCGGATGTATATGGCAGAAGGCAAATTGCTGTTATGCCAGTCGAAATGGAGTTGTCTGGTAAGGTTCATGTTAATAAAAGGATGCACTTCAAATTTGAGAGAAATTTTCATTCTACATACTTATATTTTTGAAAAACAAACCAACCAAGAAAACCCCTCTCCATTGATTGCCTTCTATCAACACAGGTATGATTTGCTCTGATAAACTAGCTGTTGAGTGCCTTTTCTTTCTGTCTAGTATGAAATGCTTCATGTCACACCCCCAATGGGGCCACCTGATGTACTCATCAACAGTCCCGTCTCGGATGCAGTTGGCTGGGTGGATGTAGATAAGGAAACCCTACAACACAAAAAGTATCCTAATGTATTTGGTATTGGAGACTGCACCAACCTTCCAACATCAAAAACTGCTGCAGCTGTAGGTAAAGTTGCGTGTGTGTGTGTAATGAAAAGTGTGGGAGTGACAGTAAGCTTTTTGTTTAGTTTGTTACTCCTGAGGTCTTGACTTCAATTATTTCCAGCTTTCAAAAAGACCCCAGTTCCTGGGCTAATTAACTACAGACCATGCTGATGCCGTTAACCCACAGTTCTCTTGTTCCAAATGCCTCACAGATGAACTAATTCTATTTTCTGTATTCACAGAATGACATAAAATGAGTGTACTACTCTTGCATTCATTCCGTCACCATTCAGTAACAAAACTTTCTGCTCTATCTTAGCGGCTCATGCGTATGTGTCAGCTAACTGATAAGTCACTGTTGAAGAACCACATCTTCTGTACTTGTAGCTACAGGGTCCAATATAAAAACACTTCAGGCATATGGTTTCACAACTGAAAAAAAGAAGGCAAATAGGAGGGTGGAAAAAAAGAAAGGCTGTACAGTATGTTATTGGTGTGGGGAAAAAGGCTATACAGTATGTTATTGGTGTAACTCAGAGAACAGTATAGTCAGCTGCTCCAGCAAACACTTTCCTTACAGCACTTGAAACAAAACTTCACTGTGCCGGAATCTTAGTGTTTGGGAAGACTGAGCAAATATAATTTGGCATAGGAGAATGGGCAGAGGCTAAAAACATACAGCTCAAGTTGCATTAAGCTTTAGCATGTTGCAAACGGTGAGGGCAAAGCATTATTCCAAATTTTTTTCTTGCCTGGAACTGTAAACTTCCCAAACTGATTTGACATGTAAGTTCAATTACTGCTGAATTGTCTGATAAAATGCCTGGCTACTAGTGTTTGCTCTTGTAATGACGATAATTGCTGCCTTAAACAAAGCCTTAATACACCCCCTTTTTTTCTTTCTTATATAGCTGCCCAGTCTGGAGTACTTGATAAAACTATTTCCCTGATAATGAAGAACCAGCTGCCAACTAAAAAGGTACCTACAGATCTTGTCTTGGGAGAAGCAATCCTGAATGTTTTCTCTATTCTTATGCAGGAAGTCTTGCAAGCAGCTAAACTGTGTGAACCGGAAGGCAGGAAGGGCTTTGCATCAACAGTTGGGGTGCTAAATGGCAAAATACTGTATGTCATCTAGTTGCACAATTCATCTTCTTGATACAGTGGTTAAAAATAGTATGTATTTAATTCTCTGACTTTTGAGTTGAAAGGATTTTAAAGGCTGATTAGTTTGGGTTCTTCACCAGTGCAGGTGACTTTAATTTAGAGTAAAACTGTTGACTAGTATAATCCTTACTCCAGGAAAACCCTTGCACAATGTTAAACTTGCTTCCCCTCTACAGAACATGATCTTTTAAGGAGTTAAACTGGAAGGTTTTGTACTGCAGATGTTAAGCCTATAACTAGGTTCAAATTTCTCTTTGAGACTTGGCTTTCATTCTACATATGACTTATGAATTAATATTCTTTGGGGTTCTAACCTGAGTATCATCATCCATACTCCTGCAATCCTCTGGAAATTCTTGCAGCTAGATTCTACTGCTTATATACTGTCTCTTAAAGCCCATACCAGCTCTTATCCTAATCTACTGGTCACCTATTCTGCTGGTTACAATAATAACCAGCAATTAATGTCACAAAGCCCTATTGTTCTAGGTTAGTTCTAATTTAAACAATGTTGTTAAGCAAGTCTACAATCTGTTTGAAATAAAATGGCTTAGTATTAGCCATTAGCCAACCAATATTGGCTTAGCAACCTTCTAAACTTGCTGGTATTAGCACTATAAAAGCAGAAACCTCATAGCAATTTATTTTGAAATAATGAATGTTAACCATCTGGCTTGTAATACCTCAGCATTCTGGCTTTACTCAGATTAATGAAAGGGGCTATTCTTTATTGCAGTATGATGGATATACTTCCTGCCCACTCGTAACAGGCTACAACAAGGTGATTCTAGCAGAATTTGACTATGATGCTCAGCCTTTGGAGACTTTTCCCATTGACCAGAGCAAGGAGAGAGTAACCATGTACCATATGAAAGCTGATATGATGCCTTTTCTCTATTGGAATGCACTACTTAAGTAAGTATTTCAGTTCTGAGCAGGCAGAGCTGCTGTGATCATTCAGAAAAAAGCCCAGTACAGCTACCAGTTCTGGCTTAGTTCCTTAAAATAGAAGCAAATGAACTGCATCCTTAGTCATGGCTAAGATCTTGACTTTCTGAGGAGTTAGGGCATTCTGCTATTAACAGGGGGTTGTTCAAGCAGAACAGGGTTGAATTGTGCAGAAGGGAAACCTGAAGCAAAGGTGTTTCTCCAAAAAACGCTCACCTCTTGCAACTATGGTATCTTATGGGAGTAAAACAAAAACATTCCTCACCCCCTACTTTGATAGTACATATATAAAACTTGATGAAACATCTTTCTGTTTCTAGGGGATACTGGGGAGGACCAGCTCCTGTCAGGAAGCTAATGCATCTGGGCTTGAAGTAACTGCTGCTTCTCTGTGTTGGACAAACCTTTTTGAAGAGAAAGGACTGGCTGCAGAATGGATCAATACATCCTATCCACTTTTTTGTAAAATCAAGCTTTTGTCCTAAATTCACTTTTCCTCCTACTAGGAATTAAGCCTTTGTAGGCTCTTTCACTGCTCTATGTAAACTAACGCCTTAAACTACTTCTGTCCATCCACAGGAGTTTGAATTTGCATTAAGCTACAGAACACTACTGCAGTCTTCTAGAGCAATCGATTTTAAAGCTGTTGTATATGTAAAATTTTCTCCTTGACTAAACTGAATTATCTGCCTCTGAAATCAATGTAAACTGAATTATCTACATCTGAGATCAGTGTGTGCAGTGGATTTAACAGAATGCCATGCTAGTAAAATAGCCTGAAAAGCCCCTGTTGTTCTCTCCTTTTTGAAGAGCAAGATCAATTCTAATTTCCTCATCAAGCAGCATCTTGCTGCCTAATTAGATGGACTATAGAAACTGATGGTCAGTGAAAGAACTCAAAGCAGTACATGTGTATGTATACACATACACACCCTCTCCTAGGAGAGTTGTGCCACTTCACATCAGTTCTGCTATCATTTTGTGCTCACAGGTTAAGAGCACAGTGAAAAGAATTCCTAATAGAGACTGGGAGAAGACTGAGATCGTCTGAGGCCACATACTAGCCTGAAGCACAAATTAAGATGACAGACAAGGGGGAAGTGCTTTTTAATTATGACCATATGAACAAAGTCAAATTTAAGAGTTGAGAGTCTTCACAGAAGCTGGAACTTTAGTGGCAGTCAGGCAGACAGCATGGAACAAACAGGAATCGTCTTCAGTCACAAGAATCAACAGCAGCAGCTTATTTCTAAACAGAAAGATACACATGAACACATTTCAAGTTAGTTTCATGCTTTTTCAACATTGCAACTCAAAGGCAACCCTTTTAATGGCTATAAGCATGAACATGTACCTGCATGTTAAGTAACTCTTCAATCTTATTCTGGATCTGTCCATACACATCATTAAACAGCTCCTCCTTTGATTTCGTTCCATTCAAATGCACTTAAAGTAAGAAAGTGAAATACGAGCTATAACTGAATGTTTGTGTAAGCCTGACAGATCCTAATTTAAAGGGCATGCACTTGACTGGTATCAAAGAAATACACTCCATCCACCTGCTTCAACTCCTCTCATGCACTTAACCAGTATGTATATCCCAGGTTTGAAAAGCACTCATCAAACAATCTTTCAGAAGTGCTTTTGTCATTAAAGACTTACCCACATCAACTCCAAGGTCTTCCATTATCTTCCTGTGCTTTACATACATAGGCCAAACGTGGCCATCAAACAATCCAGGTGGATCTGGTACAGTGTAATTTCTTGAACTATAAATTAAGACATTGTTATTCAAGAGTAGCCTAATTACAGTTTAGGGAAATGACAAATAATTCATGCCATTTTTCTACACACTAGCCTGAGCCTGTTGCCTCCAGTGCAGTTTCTGAGCTTATCAGAAGTCAGTATTTAGTATAAGCTGCAAGCATAAAGATACCCAAAAAAGTTGGAATTTGATGTGCAGGTCTAAAGTGCCCAAGATGCAAAAAGAATTCCCACAACAGACTGATCTTAACATTGATGAACAGCCTTCTCTTAGAGCTTCAGCAGAACTTGGGTAAAATGGCTGTCTGCTTCTCCCTCTGAAACATAACTTTTAACATTTCATTTACATTAAGAGCAGTGTACGTGTACAACACCACAGCCAAATATAAAACTCCAGGATAGTTCAAAACCTGGGAACCATATTACTGTAAAACAAGAAGGGGAGAAAGCCTCTTCAAAGATCTGTGCTGAAACTGAGCATTAGTATCACATACACCAGTTTCAGTAGGAAGCTTTTGGGTTGGTTTGGGAAAGGAAGCTACAGGCCTCTACCACAACAGCTAGATTAGTGTTTATCCCTTCTTATCTAAAAGCTTTAGACAAACAACATCTTGAATGGAGTAAGATGTTATTGGGCTAGCAAAGGAACTTGGAAAGATGGACTTGCCTCCTTCTCCTTTTACACTCTTCATATGGGATGGAAAGAAAGTATCGATGGTGGAATACATCAATCAGTGGCCTGAAAAAGATACATGTTTGGTTACAGCTAGACTGATTAATAGCAAGAAATGGAAAGGTAAAATATCCATTTCCTGTATCTGGAGCTATCTTCAGACTTGGGACACTTAAGCTCACCAGCAGTCAGTACTAGCTGCTGACTCCTGGTTTAGAACAGGTCTTTTTAGTCCCTTGGAGGTTTGCCTGTCATGTAAAATCATGTAAAAATCAGAACAGATGGAAGTCACACTTGTTTACCTGTAGGTGTAAAGTAGGAAGCCTTCAACAATAAGAATGTGGATTGTTTCATCTTCTCCCTCCTTATCTTGTAAGATTTGGGCATCCAGTGTGTTGTTGATCCCATGGGAACGTTCAAACTTGACTGGGTTTTTTATCCAAGCGTTTATGGTACTCATCATAGCTTCCATATCTAATGCACTAATCACTAAGACAAAACAGACAGCTATCATTAAGCAGTAATTAAGTATCATCTAGTAATAGAGTCAGTACAAAAAAGTGCACAGAAAGGATCAAAATAATTCAAGTTTTTGAGTTACACTTTGACAACACTGTAGCAAAGCCTTACCATCATACTGTTTAAACCCATCTTCAACTTCTATTTCATCTTGGGGCTGAAACAGTGATAAGAAAAAAACTGCTTGGTCAGCACAGCTACTGGGAACCTTGATACCCCTTTCAAAGCAAGATCCAAGATTCAAACCCTGAAGCTACAAAGAGGAATCTTAACCCTCCACCAGGTTTCTTTTCATGCAGATAAAAAGCGGTAGTAACAAGACTAAGATAACACAGCCTGCTCCTCTATCTTCCCACCAACACAAACACACCACATAGCACTCCAGGAAAAATGGAAAGGCATCGGGACATGTTACAGCGTAGGCTTATCCCCCAGCCGCACAGTCAACCCAGCTAAGCAGCGCGGAGGAGCCGCCGCAGACTGTACGGGGAAGCCTATGGGAGCTGGGGAAGCGCGGGCGGGGCGTCAGCGGCGGAAGCACGCGGGGGTCACCCCTCGCCCCCCTCCCCCCCCCCCGGCCTGCAGAGGGGCGGCCGGGCTGGCAGGCGCCCGCCTCACCTTGAAGAAGTCATCCTGGTGCACCACGCTGCAGTTGGGCAGGGCCTGCATCAGCTTGCGGGTAAGGGTGGTCTTGCCGCCGTTGGTGACCCTGCGGCGAGAGAGCCCCCAGCCGTCGGGAAGCGCCGCGCGGCACGGGCGCGCGCGGCGCCGGGTCCCGCCCCGCCTTTCGCCCCCCCCCCCCCCGCCCCGCGTCCGCCGCGCTCGCGCCACTGCGGCAGCGGCACGAGGAGGGCCGGGTGGGGGCAGGATGCGCGCCCGGGCCGCGCCTCGGTCCGGCCCGGTACCCCAGCGGCCGCCTTCTCCCCCCGGCCCGGCCCGCGGCTCTCACCCGCCGATGCCGATGATGATGTTCATGGCGCGTCCGGCAGCCGCCCGGCCCGGCTCCTACAGCCTGTTCCTGAGGGTGCGGGGGGTGGGGACGGGGACCCGGTGTCTCCGGTACCGGCCGCCTACGTGCCTGAGCCGGGACCCGGGAAAGGGGGGAAGAGAGGGACCGGAGAAAGAGGAGAAGGTAGAAGGGGGAGAGACCTAACGTCAACTGCCGGGCAACGCCATGGTCGGAGAAGGAGGGAGCAGCAGCAGAGCTGGTCCGCGCCGCACCAGAGCGCTCCGCAAAGGGAGGCCGACACCCCCTGCATCGGGCTTCCCCTCACGCTCCTGCGCGCCCATTGGGCGGCTGCTACGGCCGCCGCAGCCAATGGAGAGCGCGCAACGCGGACGCCTCGCGGCTATTGGGTGAAGCGCGTTCACTCACGCCCGGTAGGGTTACGGCGCGGCCATCCGGCGGCGCTGATTGGCCGTCGCGCTGGGGGAGGGCAGTGCGCCAATAGCAGCAGCGTCACGCCCCGGGGCGGGGCCTGGTGACGGCAGCGCGGTGTGGGCGCGCTGCGGCCCGCGCGCACCCCTCAGGCCTTGTGAGGGTGGGCCCCGCCGCCGTGGGGGGCTCGGAGCCGCCGGGCTCCTGCGCGACGGTAGCGCGGGGCCGCTGAGCGGGGGTGCGCCGGGGGAGGGCGGAGCAGGTGTCGGTGGTGCTGCCGGCTCCGCCCAGGGGCCATTCTCACGGCTCCGGCGGCAGGGACCGCTCGGGGCGGGGTGCGGCGCCTGGCGGCGGGCAGCCCCCGCCGGACTGTGCTCTGAGCCCCGTTACGGTGAGGCCGTTGGTCACCGTACTGAGCCGTTAATGCGACCATCCGAAAGGCCCCAGGGGGCTCTTAGCACCCCGCTCCAGATACCGGCCCGGTTTTCGGTACTGAGACGCTGCGATCGCTCCCAGCGCCTCGCCCCGCTGGCGGCGGGCGGCCGGGCGAACGCCGCCGTCCTGCTGCGGCTGCCCTCAGGGCCACGGCGGAGCGGGAATAGGCCCCGGGCCGCGCCATCCGGGCATCGCCTCCCCTGTGGCGTGACTCGGTGAGGCAGGGCTGCTCAGAGTGGGAAGAGTTGGGGGAATCCTGCGAGCGATGAGGTTCGCTCAGTGGCAGGGTGACCCCTGCAGTTTTCCGGAGTAAAATGCGCCAGCAGTCGCGCAAGCATCTTCTGCGTTCAAGGTCAAAATGTGTCCTTAGGCCATGAAATTAGGGGGCTTTAACAGGCATATACAAATTTGTCTGGGAAACTTAGTATGGAGGGTTTGTCTTTAGAATCCCCCAGGTCTCAAAAGGGCGCTGCCCTGCCCCTTTCACAGGAGGAGCACACACATCTCCTCGGCGGTTGTGTTTGTCCCTTGGCTGTGGCCTGACAGTGCTTGGACTCCGTGGGACTGGGAACTGCTGTGCCTGAGGGACTTTACCTCTTCTTGTTAAGGCTTTTTCCCTTCTATGAAGAAATAAAATTTACAATCACTGCCTTCTTTTTTTAATTTAATCTGAGTTTATTTTTAGTAACATTAAATTCCATAATTTACAAGCTAGTAACTCAGTTCAGCATGTTTACAATAGCAGTGGTTGGTGCGTTGCCAACTATTCAGCTTGCTTCTCATCTTTCCGTGATTTTTACTAATTTTCTTCTGGTAAGACTTCAGGCAAATCTCAGTTGATTTCTCTCACAGTTACTTTTAAGCTTCCAAACAGAACACATAATTTGCTCTCTTGACTTTTCTTCTTTTTTGAGGGGAAACAGTTTGTTAAAAATGCATTTATTTCATTTTGTGACTAAACTCATTTCCACTTTGAAATAGAGGAGCTGTCTTGGGGGTTTTTTTTGGGTTTGGTTTGTTTTCTTTTTTTAAATGTGTGTCTACGCTTTTAAAAGGAGAAGTTTAAAATCTCAGAGACTACACCCAAATTCCTTAGATAACACTACAACAATACCAACACACCTAGATTAATGGAGGTCTCAGGTTAAACCCTATTGTCAGCTTTCTGTGAAGCTTCAAGATGGCAGAATGCCCATCTATAATCATACTACAAAATAATTTTATTATGTAGTTTGAGGACTACATCTCAAACTAAATTTGTGATCTGTACACATACTAGTAAAATCAGGATGCTACTTCTAAGCAGTTGAGCTCGCTCTACAGCAGGATTTCAGCTGTTCGACTCCAAGGTTCTTCCAAAGTCTTGGTAATTCACTGGTTTTTACTCTTCACCTTTCACCAAGCAAGATGCACTCTTCAGGTTTCATGCTCAAAACTAGTTTTTGATCTACAAATACTGTATTTTACCATAGCTTGCCATTCCAATATGTAAACATACAACTGTTTGGATTTTAACACGATGTAAATATCAAATGAGCAAAGTAAGGATAATGAACAGACTAGAAGCACAGTGGTTTTTAGAAGGGCAATTAGGCTGAAATATGCTTCTCTCACCAGTTCAGTACTGACAGAGCTGGAGTGAAAATAATGACAACTGGACTCAGAAGTTATCACAATTTAACAACTTGGTTGAGGCAGGATGATGGTAGCCTATGTCTGATGTGTGATAGATAATATGTGCTAACTTTACACTCGTTGTCTTTCACTAACAGCTCGGGGTCAAGGATTTGTCACGGTCAGACCTCGAGTCTCAAGGCCAATTGTGAGGAATAGATATGTTTAGTGATGTTATTTATCAGGATTACCATGTATCTCTCATGTCTATGGGAAGGGAGACTTCTTTTATTTTGATTCAGGCAAACGTTTTCCACTTTACATAGAACTGATATTTTGTAAGTAAAACACAAGAATATTTTGAATACTTTTTAATATGCAGTAATGGTAGAACAAATTGAATGTTATGCTCAGTAAAGTGTATCCAAACATTCATAAAGCTCTTGGGCACTTTAAGGCTACGGGCTCCAGAATGGCTGTGCATCCTGCCCCTCGCATTCAACATCTGTGTCTGCGCGTGCTAGCCATTTCCCTGGCCCTTTGTCTCTCTCTCTCCTTGATGATACTGCTGCTGTGGTGAAAAATAGAGAGAAAGAACAACAGGATATTGTCCAATTCTGGTCTGTGTGCCAACAGTGACAAAATGTTGTTTTCTCCTCAGTTTGGGGATTCTTATTGGCTTTTATTAGTCCTGGGTGAGCCTGAACACATTAAGATGTTTTTAAAATTCTCCCAGTTAGTGTGGAAACCTTGAGTCTGTGGGAGGAAGGTGGTGTCCCATGCCCCAGCACAGACATTCCTGTCCTGGAGGATGATACTCTGACTCATGCAGAGGAAAAGAAGAGTTCTGTTGTAAAACACAACAGGAAGACATCCAGTGCTGCTGTGTGCCAGGAGGACACCTGCAGAGCTGCCGCAGGGGTGGAAGTGAGCCACAGGCTGTATGGATAGTGCTGAGAAAACTGCACGGCTGCATAAATCTGACGCCAAACTAGGCTGCTATTTTTGGTTTCTGTTCTGCTTTTCTGACACCTGTAGGTAAGCGTGAAGTGTACAACAGACGTCTGCAGCACTTCACAGAGCGAAGGAACCGTCGCAGGGTATGGGATCACAGTGAAGCATTCTTGTTTAGCAATCAGGATTAATTATAACCCAGGAATATGAACTGTAAACACGCCGGAGTTGCCAAGACAGGAGCTGGCTGTGTGCCAGTGCTTGAATGAGGACGTACCATTGCGCTGGGACTCCCCAGGAGCAGCAGGTAACACCCAGGTACACAAGGAGCCCCACGGAAGTAGGTGGTCAAATTCTGGGGGGTACAGCAGGAGGGAGGAGAGCAGGCGTTCAGCCGTTATTTTGGGGTGGGGATGTTTATCTAATTTGATGCTCGTCTCAGTCTGCTGTCAAAATAGGTATTAGTGTACAGTGACACACTTTATGATTTTGAAGAAAATCTTAGCTTTGATACAGTCTCCTTAACATGAAATAAACTCCAAAAATTTGCAACTAATGTGTAGGCAAAAGCTTTGGCTTCTGCTTGTGGGCCACTGTCCCTTCTTTGCTCTAACCAAACAAGGCATTAGTGGTGATAAAGACTGTTAACAGTGTGAAGTGAAAAATGATAATTGAGCCAGATAATGAGTTGTATTAAAACCACCCAGGATAAAATGGAATAATATGTGACACATTCTGCAATAATGTATCATATAGGCCACCTAAAGCTAAGAGACAAACATCACAAACACTTTGAAAGATAAATGGCAGAAATTTAAAAAAATCTGCTTGAAGTGTAAGAAGTGATGAAGTGTAAGAAAACCACAAAGGTGAAGGGAATAGATGTGCTAATTACATAATTGTGGGACTATGTAAGAAATGCCTGTGAAGGGGTTGGCTTATGCTGTTTGGTTGTAAAGACTTCAGTGGGGCTTCAGAAAGATAGAATTAATGAAGCTGTAACTTCTGTTAAACTGTAAGCTTTTTTTTAAAAAACCCAACCTTTTTATAAATTAACATGTTACAATATTGTTTTAATGATCTGGCGTATTAAAAAGTTTATGGGAAAGATTACTCTATAACCCTGGGTTTGATTTGAAGGAAGATATTTTTAAAAAAAGTCGGTAACCAATAAAAACTTGGTTTTTATTGTAGCTTCAGGGCACTTAAAGTCAGTGAGTTTCCTGATTGTGTCTCCAGTTCAGGGGTGCTGTGTTAATAGTTTTACATTCTGTGAAGCTCTCTGATGAACAGTTTCTGTTGCTGTTATACACAGCTCTTTTTTTCTCTTTTAAGGGCTTTTTGGAGTTGTAGAATATTCTACGGTGAGCTTTTTCTATGTCTGAGAAGAGTAACTATATCAGATGTAAGAAGGAATCTTTATTTTGCATCAGTTTGTGAATGTTAAGCATTTAATCTGTTGTGCTTCAAAGCTACTTTCTTACAAAATACTAAATAGTTCGTAAGTATTGGCTAGCTCTGCTTACAACCAGATCACAGACTGTTAAACAGGACCTGAATTAATTCTAGCATTGCTTTTATTATGTTTCTGTAAAGAAACCGAAACTTAGACTACTATCTGTGAGTAAATGTGCAGAGTTCTTAACCCCAATTTCAGATGTGAACATACTAATTTTAAATTGATGCTACTTTTCTGTCCAAGTATGTTTTAAGAATTTTACAGTCTTGTTTTAGTCCTCTGAAGTGTCTATTTCTCATTAACTGTTATAAGACTTTGATACATTTTAGTATAAATTTAAGTAGTAATCTCTTTGCAGGTGTACTCATCAGATGCTTTCTGTGATCTTTACCAGTGACTCTGCACAAGCGCTTCCTTCCTAAACTCACTTTAGGAGCTGCATATTGGTCTTCATCGCACTTAAGACCTTATTACCTACTGAAAAATATAATGACTGAATTCCTGGTTTGTTTTAATTGGTGCAATGGTGAACAGCCCCAGCCGGTAGGTAGATGCACAACTGCCATCCTTTATCAGATCTGAAATTTTGTCTTTCAGTTATGTGGAAAATGCTTCCATTGTCATGTTGTTTTGATTACTTTGGGCTAAGTAATGCAAAAGCTAAAACCAGACCTGTTAAACTGTGTTTAAATTATGTGTGTTTTGCTAGAAACTTTGGTCATATGACTGCAGTTCTCAGGCCCTGACTTTCCAACATTAAAGTTTTTGCTAAAATTCAATTAGCGGTAATAAAAGTGGCTTTGACCCTCTCTTACTGCAAACAGTCTTGAAACTTCAGCCTGGTTGCCATGAGGTGTCATTAGGGGTCAGTACTGACTGTCTTTTTTTTATTTCAGCTGCTTGTTTCTGTCTGAAAGCTGCTCATGTTTTCTGACTAGAGACTTAAGATACCTTCTTTCTTGTAGAAGAGGCGTCGGAGACTGGACCGCAATATGATAGGAGAACCAATGAACTTTGTACACACTGCGCACATTGGGGCAAGAGAGATGAGTAGTGACTATTCATCAGTAAGTGTGCAACTCTTGGATAAGCAGAAATCTCTACTCGGTAACCTGTAGAGCAGGTAGCTAATAAAATACTAGATAATTGTAAAAGAGAGAAAAATCTGACTTTTTTTTTTTTTTTTTCATCGGTAGAATATCATCAGAACAGAACTATCCTTTAGTTTGTAAACATAAGATACTGTGGAAGATACATCCAACAAGAAGTGCTCATTTTCCCAGTATCTTACATATGATAAGAACCTTTTGGATAAGGATTCTGTGGATGCACTTGATACTAGGTCCAGGTAACACATCAGCTTGAAGTCAAAGCTGTGCCAGGGTGAGGGATGTAACAATAAGTGGATCTTGCATAGCAAGACTCATCTCATGCACTGACTTAAAATAGTCTTTAATGATCCTGGGTTCAGTTGTTATTTCTCCTTACTAGTGTTGGGACCCAGCACTGTAAACGTATGGCTCACCTGCCTCTTCAAATCGATGCTTTTAGTAATTGCTCTGCCAACCGGACTTTGAGATGTGTGTTCTAATAAACTTTTTTCCTAGGCTGTATCAATTCAGGACCACATGAAGTCTAAAGGTGGCTACACAAATGGCACTTCTGCAACTGTTGAGATATAGGAAACTGAGAGGAGGCTGACGTCTGCTCTGTCTCATGAGGACCCCCTGGACTGTGCTTTCATATTCTCTAAAACGTCTTTATCATGGAGTAGAGAGACCACTTGAATTATAAATAGGTCAGTGCAAGTGTTGGTGTTCTTAGCACAATAGCTTCTGAAGGAGTTATTGTAAATTATCCTTAAAATGGTCTGTCACGGCAGTGTTTTAGTAGCAACTGTAATTTGTCACTGTGGATAATCTCCTAGCTGTGTCCCAAAAACCTCACAAAGTTGACTTGTAGGATGAGACTGGAAGTCAGTATGAAGTGTCTGGGGTTTTAAGCTCTGTCTTTTTCTCCTCTCAAGAAATGCAGAAGTTGATTTAATTGGAAGATATCACATGTTTGCATTTCTTACATGGGCTAAACTGAATTGCTAAGTAGGATTTTGTAGCCTGTAATAAAACTTCGGACCTGTTTTTTAGATGGCTTACAACCTAATGCATAACTCTACTAAGCTGTACTTCGGGTTTTTTTAATGTCTTTTGATGATTGAACTCTAACATGATATAGTTAGCTGAGTCTGCAAAACCTAGTGAAACTTCTGCATTGCTGTGATAACGCTTTCGTAGCTAAAACTGGAGGTTTTGCAAACATACCCACTCTTGAATGAAGCTTAGAAAAAGACATTTCTCGCAATTACTGGGCTGCCTCCTTTCCATACGTGCACTAGTGGGACTGACAGGTATTACCACAACAGAGCTAATAATATGTACCAGTTAATTTCAAGTGGTGCTACAATATGCTCAGAACTGTGTGTTAATTTTGCATGACTACTATTGAGTTTTAAACTAAATGTATTTAAGATCGCTCTCTCTATTACCTGTCTGTAGCAGTAGCTACACAGGACTTCAAGGGATATCTTGCTTGTCTTTCTGGCTTCCTAATTTTGAGACTTTTTTTTTTTAAGATTAACTGATTTTTTTCTTGCATATGGCTTAAATAAAAGTATGGTTTCAGTGATATAGCCATGTGAAGGACAGAAATTTAAAGAATATAGTGAAAACTTGCAGGAGAATATTAAATGGAAACAGTGTCTTGCAGAGTTCCAGCACTTCATAAATATTTAAAGAAATAGCCATAAATATTTAGCCATACCCAAACTACATTTTATTACTTAGTTCTTATTCATCTTTCTATTGAGTGATATGACAAAACTGCTGAGGTAGAGCTAGGTTTTTCTTTTATTCAATCACTGACTCAAAATTCTGAAGGACTACCAGTGCAGAAATTTAGGAAATCTACTTGCTGTCATGGGATTAACTAAATACAAGCATGGAAATTGCTGCTGTATCAGCACTGGTTATGCTGGAAGTCAGTGGAACTCTCTCCTTGCTCTAGGCATAAGATCAGTTATGAACTTTTTTCCACTTAAAAGAAACATCTAGCTGGCAAATCTTCTAACTTGTACAATTCTGTGGCTTGTGATACTTGTGATACTTCTTAAATCTAGACTGCTGGCTCTGCTGAATTGTTAGGCTGCCTTTTCTGAGTATACTAGGGAGCTTAAAACATGAAACGTAGCTCTGTGTTTCTGTATGTGTTCAAAAAAACCTCCCCCCCCCTTTCATCTTTAAGGGCCAAAGAGGAAGAGAGACTGTTACTTTCTGTAGCAGTCAACAGCTGATCACAGCATTCTGCAACCACATAGGAGAAATCTAATTTCCATGTCTTGCTAGATCCTTACTCTTGAATTAGAATGCACGCCAAATTTTAATATATTTTAAAATTAGCATGAGTTAGCTATACATTTAGCTTTTTAAAGTCTTTCATATTTCTGTCTTCTAACTTCAGATTTATTCTAACAGCCTCATTAAGATACAGAGTTCAAAGAAGCTAAATCCTGTTGAGGAAGCATAAATTGGCCAAGTTGTTTTAAAGAATGGATTCTAATTCATCTGCTATTAAATTGAGTTTGTGCATTCATTGGTCCATACCTGCCCATAAAAAATAGTGGTAGGCAGCTGTCGTGAAGAAAATGGGTTGTATTTTAACACTGTAAGAAAACAAATTGAACAGGAGTTTAGTATTTCCTGAAGACCCATTCAGTATGTTTAAGGTTAGTGTTGTATGCACAACTGGAAGTAAAGGAATTGGTGGTCATGTCAGTTCTTCTCTCTAAAAATATATCAACAGAGGATTTTGTTATTAAATCCCTATTTATAGAAAAATCCTAATTTTCATTGTGTAAACCAAGTAGCACTATCTGGTGTAAAACTAACCTATTTTCATCAGACTATATAGTATATATAGGACCATATTAAAGTCTCACATCATTAAAAGGAAATGTTTTGCTATTGCATTAAGGGTGCAATTACTTTTAAATTCTAAACAAACGTAAAAGCATGTCTTAGGTATTTTTTTGTTGTCTGTTTAACCACCTTATCTAGCTGTAATCTGTCATGTAACTCAGTATAAGCCCATCTTGGTTATAATAAATCTGTTGAACAAGGCACGTGCACTCTTTTCATATTGTGGAAAATCTTGATATTTTCTCTGCACTGAAAACCTGTTGGGCAAGTGGATGGATCAGCATGGTCTGAACTTTTATTGCACAAAATCGAATTTCTCCACTAGAGAGCACAATTTTACATCAAGTCTTTTCTGTCTGCTCTGTGCAAGCTATTACTGCATTGTGGGGTTGGCTGGTTTGTTTGATATTTTTTGAGCTCGACTGAAATAAAATACAGCAAGACCAAAGGATCAAGCTTTTTAATCTATGTTGTAGGCTGTGAAGACCTTATATCAACACAATGTGGCAATGAAACATTACTGTTCTGACTTGATGGCATTTTATGGTTTCTTTTTGTAGTCGGAAGTAAAATAACTTGCAAGCTGAGCAGGATCAACTCTTTTATATGTAGTCCAGCAGAGTCTCAGCACTGCATGTTTGCTTCCTTAAAAAAAAAAAAAAAAAAAGGCAGGGGTGGGGGGGAGTAACTGTTATTTTAAATACTGTCTGTCTTATCCTCTGATGTCCATGCTAGGCTTTACTGACTATCTCATAATGCTGCATAAATGCAGTTGTTTAAGGCACTGTGCTATGAAACTATTGAGGTAAAGTTTAGCCATCATGGAATAGGAGGTAGAAACTAGATCTTCCTTCCTAGCTAGCTGTACTTGCAGTACTCTGGTATACTAGGTTATGCTTCTAGTTTATGGCTCCTAAATGTAGACTTGTAATTCTAAAATCTATAAGATGGGTAAATCACACACTAAGGGTTAGTGTCAAAGGTGTGGAGTCCTGAAATAAAAATTTTTCTGGTTCATTAGACTGTAGCTTGGCTTTGGGGCAGAAAACAAAGAGTAACCATAAATAGAATTTTTTTCTAAAAAAAAAAAAAAAAAAGGCTGCTTGGAATAAATCTTTCTTATTTATTTTTAAAAAGTGGAGACTTGCATTTTTATCTCATTGCAATTGTAGTACCACTCTTTCTATGTACTCTTCTGTCTTAATACAGGGGCTGGGTCAACAGAGTTTAGACCCAAAGTAGCAGTTAATGCTTGAAATGCAAAATTTTAGATGCTCGCCTCTGCAGCTGAAGTCCCCGTGTGCCTAGGGAGACGCTCTAAGTGGTTGGTGCTTGGGCTTCTGGCAGACCAACTGCCCTTTCTTCATACACAGTAATTTGTCTGTCACACAAGGCCCAAGTTACTTACATGGGTAGTTTTCCTGTTGATATTCATGTGGTTACAGTGTATATGTAAAAGATTTCCTAGTCCTGTACAGAATAGTTCTCTCTAGGAACCGGCCTGTTGGACAGTTATTTCCTCAACAGAGCCTTAAGCTGTGGAGTTACTTAAATTTATCGCCACATGCACCAATGAGTCAGTTTTGTACTTTGCTACGTAAAAGCATAAAGTCTCCTTGTTATTGCTTAATCCTTCATACTTGCGGAAAGGTGGTCAGAGAGGCTAACGGGTCGATCAGGAACTACAGAAAAATGAGATAGGCAAGTGAGGCAGGTTTAAAAGCCATGGAGAGGCAATGTGGTGTACATTTATGAGGAACAAGCAGGGAGCAGAACATGTGCATGTTAATGTTTGTTATCTGCAATGCACAGGACAGCTTTGTTGATACCAGTTGGAAAATACTCATAATGAGTGCATAATTGGTATATGGAGGCAACTGGGCACTTAAATGCATGACTAAGCTGGGACTTTGAGACATAGATTGCCAATGTAACTTTAATGGATGGTAGCATACTTTTCCTGCATTGGCTTACAAAGCTGTTTTCGGAAAATATGGAGCCGCCCAGACAGCTAGCTTTGGTTTCAGCAGTTGCAGACTGATGGCACATATATGTTAGAAAGATGAGACAGCGCTTTTTTTTTTTTTTTCTGATGAATGTGAAGTTGCAGATGTTCTAAATGTTGAGGCCTGCTGCACTCAACACTACCTCTATGGAACACAAAGCTAATAAAACTTAAGAGTTAATACAAAATAGCAGTAGTAAAAGGGTATTTGCCTTCAGTCCACCATGCTGCCAAATCTTCAGGGAAATGACCTACCTCTGATATTCAACTTGCAGGTGTTGGGAGAGTATGGACAGGTTGGAGCTGAAAGGTCGTGAAGAATTCCTTGTGCCTGAGGAGGTTTGAGTAATGTTCTCTTGGACTCTCTGCAGGCTGAGATGTGAGGAGGTCACTATGGCTACACCAGATTTCCATTACCCTTTCTCCCGATGCTATGTAGACAAAGGAAACATGAAAGAAAATAGTGAAAGCACTTTGAGTAGACAGGGACACTACTAGTATGTGTTCTTGTGCCAAAAAAGCTCCCAGCTTGAGGTGCTTGATACTGAGCTAGGACTGCTGTCTTCCCCTGGGAACTTATAAATGAACAAACTCATGTTATAATAAAAAACTGCGCCCTTTCAGGGAGAGCGGGGTGTACAAGGGCACCCATGGCATGGTAT
Organism: Strix aluco; assembly: GCF_031877795.1. Taxonomy (NCBI): domain Eukaryota; kingdom Metazoa; phylum Chordata; class Aves; order Strigiformes; family Strigidae; genus Strix; species Strix aluco. The sequence continues at coordinate 22,611,399 of NC_133942.1, read as the reverse complement.
ACTTTGGCCTCTGCATCACCTAAACCCAGCCCCAACTGGCTTATCAAGCGTTGCAGTATGGCTACTGAACACCTTGTGGTTGTCACTTGTTCCATACATCTTGTTCCTGTGCATCCCATTAGCATGACCAAAACCCTAAAATGTTACCCAAAAATGTAGTTCAAATGGGAGGAGCTTCTCTTAACCTAGTTATAATCCTGTTTAGAAGAGAGTAGTAACAGATGGACAAGAACAACAACTCTGAGGTGTCTGTTGAGACCTCTACAGTAAGTTAGTCATGAAACCAAGGTCACAAAGCTGTATTGAAACTACTTTACTCAGTCAACCTTTTATTTTTTTTTTTTTTTGTTATTGAAACAATGTAAATGGGAAGAATATGCTAAGAAATGTTAAGTTGCCTCTGATACTTGCATATAAATCCAAACTGAACAAAATCAAGGTTATTATTACTAAGGGCCCACCCTAATTCAGGGGCAAAAAAAAGTTGAATGATGTCTTTTACTATTTTAATATATATGCTTTAATATATATGTATATATTTAGACCTTCATCTTAAGCAATGTGGAAGGAAATAATCCATTCTTTTAAACTGAAATTAGTATGATTGCTCTGGCTTACTGGAAGTTTAAAAAATGGACTTAAAATCTACATTTAAACTACTGAGAGAGAATTTGGTGTGCTTTTAAAGCTGTCATTGTCCCGTACAAGTGGATGACTAACTAATTTCAGATTCTTCATCAAAGAGCTAGAAAAAGTGTTTGGTTACAGGATTTTATATATATATATATATATATACATAAAATAGTGTATTTACATGCATCTGATCTTGCTAGTGCTTAAGAAAAACATGTACATTTTACATAACTTACCTGAGCTGAGTCTAAAGGTGAATGAAGACTATACTGATAACTAGTAATTAATCTCTTTACAGTGAGCTGTCTGAAATTAAGCATCTGTAGATCAGGCAAAACAGCAGCACTTATTCTAGACAGAAATCTATTTTTAAAAAATTGATCTAACATATGTAGGTTAGAAAGTCCAGTCTCAACATGAGCTGAAGCTGCATATTAATGGTGAAAGTAATATGCTTCTAAATGCTGTTACTCACATTTACCTTTGCTGTCTCTACCACCAGGAAATATTAAAACCTGACTCAATACCTTTAAGGGTGTGATATAAGCTTGAAAATATAATTCAAAAGTAAGGTTTACAGTCCTTCATTAATGCATGCTAATGTGACCTTGCTGTATAATGAGGAAGGCTTTCACTAGTTTCTTTCAACTACTTTGAACATCACCTTTGAAAATGCATTTGAATTGTTTATCTTCTCCGCTGCGTAATATCCAGGGAATAAGGGTATCTCTAGCTTGCATAGATTGATATTTACTGGTGTTCAGATAAGACTGTTAGTACATGGGGAAAAGCTGCTAGATGTGTGTTGATACTAACAAATAATTCTTAAATACCAGCCTTTCTATTTTTTGGATCATTTTCTTGCCAGGAGAGAGGAGGTCCCATCAGGCTGTTGCACGTGTCCTCATCTTTGCCATGTGTGTATGTCTCGCAGAGAGGGCAGGTTTCAGTAACAGTGTTCCCCGTGTCACTTTAATCAAGAGGTTTCACAGCATTATCTTGCTGTCTTGGTTCAGACTCCAGCCAAAAAGCTGTGAAAATATGAAGCACTGAAAGAGTTTATAGGACAGGGTAAAATTTTCTTTGTTAAACCACTTCCTTTTCCTTATTATCTGCTTTATTCTGCCCTATTGCTCCGCTTCCCACTAAATTTCTTAAAAATATATTTACATTCAGTATTTGGGTCAGTGTTCTCAGTTCTTAGAAATTAATACAACATATTAAAAATTCCTTCATGCCTTTGAAGCTTGTGTATTGATTAATTAACCCAAAATCCCCTCTTTACTGATTTTTGCAGGACATAACTGTTTAGTGAGCAGTCTTTTTTACCCTTTTACCATCTTAGTCCTTTAAAAATTATGCAATGTTTTCTCTTAAATACCTAATGCTGATAGCCACCCTTCCAAGTCTGCTTACCTAACAAGGCAACTATTTTCTGTTTATGGTATTTTATGCAAAATTAACAGAATGATACAGTCATTCAAACTTAAGCTAATGGAAGAACAAATTTAATTGCATAAGGAGATATAGGGAAAGGGACAGAAAAACGCAGACTGGGATAGGTTTACTCAAAAGCTGAGAGGCTGGTTGTCACATCCTTCTCAGACAAGGGAGACAAGTGACTTAGATTCGTACATCCCCAACGGAGTGGACAACACTGAGACAAGTCTCAAAGTACAGACATTTATTAACTTCCCACAATGTACTAATTGGATACATGGTAATTGGCTAAGTATTTAATGAGTTATGGCAAGCAATGTAGTATGCCTTGCATTACTTAATGGTAATGAGGGAAAAGGGGAAAAAGAAAAGGAGGGAGATAGAGAGAATAGAGAAATAGAGATCAATGGTCTGGGTTCATCAGGGATGCATCCGTCTTCTTCACTTCATGTCTTCTCTTTTCTGTCCTCATTTCACTCCTTGCACCCCCTCAATTTATACACACTTTTCTTGGGTCCGTCCCCTACGTTGACCCACGTACCTACATATCCCATGTATGGGGAGGGGTAAGGTGCTTCATGGGATGATGGAATTAGCATGATCTTGTTAATCTTTATTAGCATATTCAGAGGTATCAACTTTAATATGCATTTTGTGGATTGTGGGGACTCAGAAGGAGTCCCTGCAAGAAAATGGACGTGTGAGCAATCCTGTGTATGAGCGAGGATGTGACGAGGGACTGACCCTGGAAGAATGAGGAAGAACCCAGGAAGGTAAACAGCTTCAGGGTGATGGCCTGGGCCGAGAAGAAGTTTGTACAATGTCGATGTGACAGTTTTCATCCAACCAGAAGAGAGCCTAAGGAGCATGTGCAAAGCTACCTGTCAAATCAGAAAGAATTGTACCATGTGATTGTATCTCGTGATTCTCACCTTCAGGATAAAAGGCTTGTCCACCATATTAAAGAGGCATTGCTTAATCACTGTGTGATGGTTTGCATGCGTTTAACTCCCGCATCAATCTTCTGCAGTGGATAATGAAGCAAAGGCCATTCACTGGACAGATGGCCCTTGAAACTTTACAAGATGCCCCAGAGCAGAACCCTCCTGCCTTCACAGGGCTCCCTCCTCCAGCTGCATCCTGTGCTGTCCAAGCAGCCTTATCAGCTCCCAACTCCACACTGTCCACGCTGTGACTATAGTTTTGCAACTTGCGAGTGTTTGAGACGTTCCTCAGCTCGAAGGGCCTCTGCTCCCCCCAATCCCTTATCTCTCTCAGGCTGTTTTTTCTCACGGGCCTGTTTCTCTCAGGCCCTGTTTTTAGGGAGTTACAAGTCATCTCTCACACTGATAAATATGAAGAAAACATAAAGTGGCATTTAATGCAATGGGAGATTCAGGAGAACGGCCTTGGAATGGGAGATGTTTTGGCTGTCTTTTAAGTCCAATCATTTGTGTTTAGAAGTGTGCATATGTGGTGGAAAACAGGCAGGGGGAAGTAAAGGATAATTTCATTATCCCTTTGAAAAGGATTTCAATATATGTATAGTATTCAAGCTGTTTATTTTTTGTGCTAATGGTTATTTAGCTTCAGTTTCCACTTTCTAACTAATGTGCTCACAGCTTCCATTAAACATCTCTGTTCTCTGACACTTTAGGAATGCCTGAGCTGAGTTACAGATTTTATTTCATGTTGACGTTTCGGCTGGGAAAGGGATGTTTCTGAGGGTGTTGTTGCTCTTCTTTTCTCTGATGGAAATAATTATGGTGGCATAGAAAGGATGCAATTCTTGGTGTAGATTTTTAGTATCTTACACTGATTATAGGTAGAGACAATATTGTTCATTCCAAATAAGGAATTTCAGGTTTAAAACTGAAAAAAAAAAAAAAAGGAGGATCTTTTAAAGTCATTCTTCAGGCTCTGAATGTCTTTATAACCTATCTTTCTTCTGCCTGGGATTGGAAATGGAAATATATGAATAACATCTAGTTTTTCTCATAGTGTTGAAATTTGAGACTAGGTCATCTGGTTTTAGTTTTGGTTACACATTAAAGCTAATGGTAAAAATTAGGGACTACTTAAATTGCCAGTAAAGATTACCTAAGAATTATTGATGTCCTGAATGTGAGCTGCCCATGTTCTGAGCTAACATTAGGGCTCTTCAGTGCAGGTATTTCTAACCTGCGCAGTCCTGCTGGACTGCAGGGAATGTGTTCGATGTAACAGATGTCTACACAGTACCTTTAAACACGCATCAAGGCAGGGGAGATCAAACCGAACGTACACTTTTTGGAGAGCAGTTTCCTTTATTTAAAGGAAATTGTACTCCAGCAGTTCTGCTTGGCCCATTTTTTTTTCAGCTGCAGACAGAATAAAAACTGCTGTGCTTTCCTGGGGAAGGCAAGGAGAGGGATTATTATTGGGTAGGGCAGGACACACCATGGAATCTGATCCTGTGAGCAGCTATGCACTTACAATTCAAATTAAATGCTTCTTCCATGCCCGAAATACACTGTCATGTACATACCCCTAGCTCTTTACGTATCACAGAACTGATAGATTTATTGAAGCAATGTGTATTTATCTGTCATCCTGATCTTGTTAGACTTGGAAGAAGAGATAGTAGTTGGTGTAAAGTGTCATGGTTACTCCGACAACAGCACCAAAATAGAAACACACAGATGGACAATGTACTAGCCGTTTTTTTTAAATACCAGTTCTGCAGGGAATATGAATTAGTAGCTGTGTCATGGTGTGCTTTATCTTTCACTACTTAAGCATATTAAATTGTTAGACACACTTTTGCAGCCTAGCAAATCTACAGGATGCGTAAGCCTGTTGCTGATATAAAGATGGACTGGAGATTGGCCCTGGGGAAAAAAAAAGCTTGCTTGTTATCATCAAAATATCTGTATTGATTAAAACACTACTTATTTACAGGTATGTAAATGTTATTCAGATTTTTATAGCAACAGAACAGTTTACTGAAAATTTGCCATAATGGAGTGGAGAATGTTCCCTGTAGATATTTTACATGGTTTTATCCTTAAATTCACACAGAGGGAAAATTGTGTGCAGGAACCTCCTTCCTCAGCACTAATAACTAATAACCACTTAGTTCGTGAGCAACTCAAGCAAGCGGGTCACCCACTTAAGGCTTCGATTTACTAATGCTGGGCAGCAGCTCATCCTCTCCCTTCTCCCTCACGCCTCCTGGCCACATCCCCTTCCTCCAGCAATCTTTCTCATCCTCGCCTCTTCCCTGTGCGCCGGCCCCGAGGCTGACCCCGAGGGGTAGGAGGGCACAGCCCTAACCAGTGCTTGAAAACCTCCAGCGAAAGATGTTGCACAACTTCCTCAGCGGGTAAATCACGGAGCTGTTTCAGTCTACCTCCTTCCTGCAAGTCATTGCTGGCTCTTACATCTGGTGCATCACAGCCCATTTAATGCTTTCAAAGCCTGGAAGACAGCTCTGAAATGCTTTTTTTTTTTTTTTTTTTTTTTTTTTTTTTTAGCACAAACAATGCAACTCCCGCAGCCTTTAGTTACAGGTCACGTTTTGCTGTTCTTGTACTTCTTGCTCTGGCTTAAGATGTACCACTACCCACCGCCGTAGCTCTCTCCCATGGCCTTGTGTCCGTGCCTGACCACCCAGAAAGATGGAGCGAGGTCAAACACTCAGATTTCTTTGTCTCGGGAGACGCGGAGCAAACCCGACTGCTTCCTTTTATTTGTAGCGGCTGTGAAGAGTTTCGGGCAGCATTAAGTACCTAAAACCCGCGCACCTTGGAGCTGCCAGGTGGAAAGCCCGACAAGCTGACACCCACCCAGAAACCCGCAGCGAAAAAACCAAGGCAAATACAAACGGGCGGGGGAAGGGGGGCGGCAAGGGACAGCCCCAGCGTCAGCCCGGACACGCATGGCCCGTCCGATAGCCGGTCGCCTCCCTGGCTGGGCCCGGCCGCAGGACGGGGCACCCCTCGCCGGGACCGCGGCCCTACGGCCGGGACCGGGCGTCCCCGCGGCGGGGGCGAAAGGAGGGGTCTCGGTGTCCGCGGCAGCAGGAGCAGGAGCAGGAGCAGCCGCCCCCCTCGCCGCGGCGGACGGAAGAGGAAGTGGCGCCTCTCCGGGAGCCGGCGGCGGTGAAAGGCGCCGCGGCGGGCGTGGGGAGCCCGAGCCCGGCCGAGGCCGTTCCCCGAGCAGGTGGCGGCGGCTGAGGAAGATGAGGGCCGCCGGGCTGCTGTGGGCCGCGCTGTGGGGCCTGCTGCTCCCGCCGGTAAGGGGCTGCGCTGCCCTCGCCGCGGGAGGCGCCGGGGCCCGGCTCCGGGGGCTCGGCCTGGGCCGCGCCGCTTGCGGCGGCCCGGCCGAGTGCGGGGTGGCGGCGGGGCCGACCGGGCCGCCATTCGCTGCCCCTTCCTCCGCCGGCCGAGGGGCTTCCTCTGTCCGCCTTATCCCCTTGGAGCCGTTCCCCGCAGGGCCCCGACCGCCGCGGGCACGGCCCGCGTAGCTCTCGTCCGGCCGGGCTGGTGTGTGTGTGCCCCCGCCTCCAAGCGCCTCAGCGGCCGTTTGGCTCTGAAGTGTGTCCCGGGGTGGTTTCGGGACTCCCGGGCAAGGCCCCTCGGTTCCCCCCCACCTCCCCCGAGCCCCTGCCCTCTCCCCTGTGCCCGGGGAGAGAAACGCGTTGGTGGGTCAGTGTAAGACATCTCCCGGGTGCCTGTGTAGAGAAACGCTGGGGTGTTTCTAGAGATATTTAAATGAGGGTGCTGGGGAAGCTCGTGGTGTGTGTATGTGTCCCGGCTGTTGGCTTGTTCATCAAGTGCTGTTTTGGTTCCTCTCTGGGACATCTTTGCAGCTTCTGTCTGCACACAGGTGTATATTGCTATGGAAATCTGGCAGGTTGCTTTCTGCCTCGTGGGGTAGGGAAATGGGGAAGCCAGAAAGCTCTGTAATCCACTTACGCAGCACGAAGCGCCTATGTGCATTAAATGGTGCTCTTTTGGTGTTGGGGTTTGTTTGTTTGCTTGCTTGTTCTTAGCATAATTTTTATCTTGTTTTGGTAAGGCAGGATGTAGAATACGTTCCTGTGCAGGAAGTCACCACTGGATATGCTCAAGAGTATATGCACAGCACAGTTTGTTAATGCCTTGGGAATGCCTTCGGGTGAAGTAGCTTGTGTCTCTACGAAGTGCTCCTTTGCTGGCTGTCGTTGGTTGTGTTGGGGTTTTCTAAAGAGTGGCTTTGCTCCTTAACCCAGTGGTTTGCTGCTGATGACAAGGGAAGGGGCTTCTCCTGCCCTCGCGTAAGACTCCAGGCTCTGCGTCCTGCCTCTTCCTTTGCTCTGCAAATGCAGTTGTAGCAGTGGTGAGCATTAGACCGGGTCATTCAGCCTCAAGAACAGCACCCTGAGACTATCAGCATGGGGAGTCAGTGCTCGCGAAGGACCACTGCTGCTCCCTGAGCATGCCCCGAGGGAGGGAAGGAGGGACAGTTTGTGTGTGTCACAGGGCTGCTGGCAGAACTGTGAAGTGATGCTTGTTCTGTTCATGGCTAGTTTTTTCCTACCTTTTCACATTTCTGTGAGGTTAATGCTGTTACTTGCTACATACAAAATACCTTCTCCTTCTCCCAGTTCTGTACCTTTGAGTTTCTTGTACATCTTGCCTAGTCACTAACTGTGATGGATATTGTAAATATAGGCTTGGTTTGGTCTCGGTGTCCACTGGTTCATATAACTTCCAGTATTCTACATGGTGGGGTTACCAATGCACTCCAAAGCTCAACAGTTGGCCCAAGTTTATATCCCTGCAGTGACAGGGACAAGTTAGGAAAAATTAAGAGACAGTATGAGACTTCTCTACCAAAGATAAGGAATTACACAAGAAAAGTTTAAAGGTAGTAAAGGAAGGAAATATGAAGAGGGAACCACTTGTCAAAAATAGGAATAAATTTGCTTGAAGGCGAGGAATTGAAGGTGAGGTTGGGAATTGTGTGAACCTGAAGTGAAAGATGATGATGCCCCTTTAGGTAAGGACAGCTGTCACAGCTTTGCTCCTCGTGGGAACATTTTTATGTTGGAGTAAGTCAGCCTGTGGAAGCAGGTTAATCTTTTCAGGAGCAGTTTTGTGGACACACTCTTGGCCTTCTGCTTAAGTAACAAGACTGAAAATGTGCTCAGTAACAGATTTTTACTTTGCATGTATGCTGAGAGTAAGATTTGTTTTGTACTATTCAGCAGCACAACTGACTGCAAGGCCACGTACCCAAACTAGTAGGCCTTGTCTGCTGTGAAAGAAAGATACTGAAGTAATTAGAAAACAATAAAAGTTCAGCTGGATGGAACATCCCCACTGAAATCCTGTTGCAAGTGAGGTGTAGTACGTAGTGTTTCTTTGCATTTTGAACTTCTAAATGCTGGCTTTAGAGCTCAGCAATGAATATGTGAGGGTACATGTCATGCTCTGGTCCTCCCTCTCTCTCCCCCTCGCCTCGTGAGCAAGAATTGTGTTCCCTGATTCATCACCAGAGAAAGGAAGCTGGCCAACAAAACATGTGTGTCAAATAAGCAAGTAATCACTCCTTCTAGGTAGACTTATGCTTGTGTAGCATTAACACTTGGTTTCCTCGAACCCAGAAAACACTTAGTATTCTGCTTTGTGAAGCAGAAAGAGCTTTTAATGGATGAAGACATCTGGGGTTTGCACCTGCTGGAAGTCTTTATTGCTTTTAATTTGCCATTAGTTTGTACTTTTAGGTGACTGCACTTAAGAGGGAAGCTTCATAATTTTTGTGCTGATCATAAATCATGGAACAACTTATTTAGCTGACAGCTGAAGAACTGTTCCATGTTAAACAGTTAATGTGCTCAGGCCCTTTGACACAGTTCTCCCAGCAGATGTTCATTCGCTATGGCCAATATAATGGATTCTTCTGAAGAAGGTTTTTTGCTATTCAAACCAGGCAGACATAAACCTCTGAAACAATATCGTCACATGCTTTTCTTTTCTCTCTAGTTCTCACTTGCCACAAAATACTGGTACACCAGTCTGAGGAGAAATGCCTGTATAGCACTGTTAATGATTAGCATTGTATATCTGACAAATATTTGGGCTTTCTCCCCTTACCAGTGCCTACTTCTAGCTTAATATCTCGGTGTTCTTTCAAACAAACCTGGACTTTACAATAGGACTTAATTTTTAAAAAAAAAAAATCTATTGATACTTCCTGATATTGAGGTCAGTTTCTCTCTCAAGAAAACCAGTTGAAATGAGATCATCTTCCAGTTTTCTTAAGGTGATGCTTCTTTGAGATACAAATGATGCTTATTTGTTTTCACTACTTTGCAGCTGTAGCTACATCTCATCCTTAGTCTGTTCATTTATCCACTTAGATGCCTGACCTTTACTAGTATATTAATGCTTGAGGAGAAGTATGTATCCCTAAAATTATCAGAAGTTTTAAAATTCATATGTGTTAGTAAATAACAGAAATCATCTGAGGGACTCAGAATAATCTTAAGAGACACCAATATTTCTTCTTAAAGTACACTGGTTGATCTCTTTGTGTTTACAATTGTTTGATAAAAAATATCACAGAATCATTCAGGTTGGAAAAGACCCTTGGGATCATCGAGTCCAACCACCAGCCCTACTCTACAAAGTTCTCCCCTGCACCGTATCCCCCAACATCTCATCCAAATGATGTTAAACACACCCAGGGATGGTGACTCCACCCCCTCCCTGGGCAGCCTATTCCACTGTCTGACCTCCCTTTCTGTGAAAATTTTTTTCCTAATGTCCAGTCTGAAGCTCCCCTGTTGCAGTTTAAAGCCATTCCCTCTTGTTCTATTGCTAATTACCTGTGAGATCAGCACCAACCTCTCTACAATGGCCTTTCAGGACATTGAGGTCTCCCCTCAGCCTTCTCTTCCTCAAACTAAACAGTCCCAGCTCCTTCAATTGCTCCTCATGGGATTTTTTTCTCCAGGCCCTTCACCAGCTTCATTGCCTTCCTCTGCACTTGCTCCAGCACCTCGAGATCTCTCGGAATTGCCATATAATACCTTTATTAGCAGGGGAAATTCTAGAGTCTGCAAGGAGAGAAAGACTTTAATCCACTTTTCTGTACTTTTAAAATGTCTTTCTATGTAAAATTTTACACTTTTTGGGAAGTACAGAATACAGAATCTGAAATAATTTGTCTGGGTTTCTTAATGGTATTCTGTTTGGTGACATGAACTGTACATGTAACAAATCCATTGTATTTGAAATGAGGATAAGCAGCATTATATGGTGACTAGATTGTTACTAGTTTTCTATCCTTCTCTCAAGCTACCTCTAATGGAATCAATCATTATATAAAATAATTAGTTGAATATATTCCTTTTCTTCTAACAGCTTTTTTTCTTCCTAACAGCTTTTTAGAAGAATGTCTGTATACTGATACTCTGAACTTTAATTCAGAATACCCTGGTTTGTTGCAGGTAACCGCGGATGAGGGGATCCTGCACGCTTCTGGAAGTGGTATACCTCCAGTAACAAAGGATTACTGCATCATTTACAATTCTAGTTGGATATCTCTTCCAAAGAGCCTGGACAATGCTGTAAGTAGTTTATAATCATAGTCCCTAAGAAAACTAGAATGCAGTATGAATTTGGGTCAGCTATGAATGGTCTTCAAAATTTTGAATTAAATAGACACTACATTGAATATTTACCTTTTTGGGTCATGAAATAGGGGTAGAATTATTTTTTTTTTAAAAAATTCTTTTGTAATAAGTAATATGTTATCAGGCTTGCCAGTTGTTTTATACTTCAGAACTCTGGTTATGTTGTATGTGTTAGTCCTCTGTTGGAATTTGAAGCCTGGAAATACCACAGGTTGTGCACTGGATTCCCCAGCATTACAAGCAGTGATTTTTCCTATATAATGAGTTTCTTATGTTTAAATTAGAGCAATAACTGCTGTGAAATTGCGTTTAGAAACAGACAGATATTTCAGCTATACGCTGCTCAAATGTCCCTCAGTATTGCAGGCTGCAGAAACTGCTGCTCTGATTTTATATTCCTGAATTATTAATTCCTTTCTGTTACACCTCTTTCTGGCAAACCTCAAATTAGGGAGCACAGTAATGCAGTCTTCTAGATTAGTTTGCTGTATGAAATTTCCTACTTTCATCATGTTCCTTTTTCCCTCTTCTGTCTGCAGACTTTCAGGACTCTGGAAAACCTGACTTCTACGGTACTCTGCAGTTCTTCTGAAGTTCCTTCTGACGTAATGAAGGACAAAGCAGTCGCAGTGATGGGAGGAAACTGCACTTTTTTGGAGAAAGCAAGAATTGCACAAAGTTTGGGTGCTAAAATGCTGTTGATTGCCAGTAAATCTAGGCTGGTAAGTTACAAAATACAGTTTTCTTCGGTAGTGAAATAGTGTCTTATCTGTTTGGTCTGCAGTGTTGTGTAGGGTGAGCAGAGAGAAACCCCAACAGCAGAGGACCCTGGCAACGTGTGGGATTCCAGCATGATTCCCCACAGAGAGTTCTGCTGGCGCTACTGCTGTTCCTGAGACTGAGAGGGTCATCCCAAGTTAGCTCTGTGCCACACTTTGTTATATCATCTAAAAATATCATCAGCTGAATTGTATTTTTAATCTGTTCCTGGTATCTTTAATCATGTTTCTGAATGCAAATACTTGTCTTTATCATTCCCCAATTTTAGTGTTCTCTGAACTCCCTGTAATCTTAGACAATATTGTTTTGGATACATATGACAAAAATAAGCTAGGAAGATGTAATCCAAAATTCGAAATAAAAAAAGATGTTTTGAGGTATCTTTACAGATATATCTGCTTTTTTGTTCTCTGTTGCAGCTTCAACGCGTGTACAAATATTTCCAATTTATTAATTTGTGTGATTATAATGAAAGTTAATCTTGTTTTAAAAGCATAGAGAATAAAAATGAGTTTTGATTATCCATTGTAATACTATAAAAGCACAAGAACTTTGTGAATCCAGATGTGTTGGTAGTATCACCTGTTTTGATTTAAGTACATCTGTCTTCATTAACCTTTTGTAAAAGGTGATGAACAAGTGCTGGTTTTTGTTGTGGTTTTTTTTTTTTATTTTTTCCCCCCCTACGAATACACTGACACTTAAAGGATAATGTGCTTTTAGGGATCTAACCTGCTTTGGAAATAGACTCAACATACTTATCACTGACACTTTCTCTTTTAGCCTACTCTTTCAGATAACAAGACTGATTTTGAAGATGTGACTCTTCCAGTTGCTCTTATAAGATATAATGACATAGTAGATATGCAGCTGGTAAGTAATATAACTTCAGCATGTTATAGTTTGCATAAACTTAGGGTTTTGAACAAATAAAATAATTTTAGGTCAGATATGGATGTCTACCTGATTTGAATGTGCATAGATACTGCTTTCAGTTTCACTGAAGAGGATGGATATTAAGTCGTGGAAGTGCTAGTCTTCCTAATTCAGGTTAATTTGAGAGAATGATTAATTAGAACATTAAGGATGGGAAACATAATGCCTACCTGGAGGGAGAGTAGTCTTGGAAGTCTTCCTGCTGAACAAGATAAGCAGCCTTCCAGTAGACTTGTATATAGTTGCGGATGTCTGACATACGTCAAGAACTACAGCCCGGGAGGGCTGTTCCTTTAGCACAGAAGCTAGAACAGTTGAGCTTGTATCTACTGGCGTGATATCCTTCAGGCGAGCAGTACATTAGGTTGGACCTTGAGGAAGATGTGAGGGGTTTTTTGTCCTTGCCAGATGATGAACGCTCTCTTTATATAGCATGACAGCATCTGTTACAGAGCAGTTGGGTAGTATAGTTTGAGTTTCTGCTGCTGAGTTCATAGTGAGATGCCAAGTGTGTGTCATTAAAATGTGGCAGTTGTGGTAATCTCCTACACGTTAAGAAGGGGAGTTTTGTTTTGGGGGTATTTGGAGTTTGTTTTCCTTCATTAGGATACAGAATATTGCAGAGGGTTTTAAAGAAAACAGTATCTTTTCTTTGGTGTTGCTTTTTCTGTTGTTGTTTTGTTGTTGTTTTGGGTTTTTTTATTTAGTGTTAAATAGCTTTGCTAGGCAGGAGTTGCACTGCACATGTTTTTCTGTGAATAGCAGAGGCTAGCGCTAACCTGCGTAGTCTTAGCTTCTTGGATTGAATTTGCAAGCTCACTTCACCATTTCTGCTCTTAATCTTCAGAGCTGCCATGGGAGGTTGTCTTAGGTAAGTATGCAAACTGAAACCATGCCTAGATGTATAGGACTTTGGTTGTTTACTGTCTGTTCCCATTAAAGATTGGTTCTTGCCGAGTATTGACATGACTGAAGGTTTGTGGTGACTGTCCTCAGTCTGCCATAGTCTTGATGAATACTGTGTTTTGATTTGGGTTGTCCTCTGTCTTCAAATTTGTTCGCCCAAGTAAGACAAGTGTTGTTGGCTTAGATGAGTGGTTTTAAGGTGTGCCCTACTAACAGGAAAGGGAATTAGGGTAAGGCTAGATCCTAATTTGTTCTGAATCTTTCTCTGCACCACTATATCACCTAGTGCTGCTTGAGGTGGTGTCATGTAGAATCCCTTCTGTATAGCTTTAGTAATTCACCAACGTATCTTTGCTAGTGTATTAGTGTGACAGATGATGTCTCATACTGCTGTTGAATCAAAGAATTTGGTTTTGTCGTATAATGTGGCTGCCCTCATAAAAGTAGTGAGGTTCACAACCTAAACTACAAGTGATCCTTTCCTAGTTCTGATGTAGTTTTTGCCAAAGCCTTCTGTCATGTCGCTGGCAGCTGTTGTTTTGAATGATATGTGCTGCTTAGAAGCTGGCAGCCATTGTACTCTTCCTATTACAGTTGTATTTCTGTTTTAAGTCTTTTCAAGGCTTCCAACTTTCTCCTTTTATTTAGAAGAGAGAGACGGCACCAGTCTGAGGGTAGCTAGTTTGTATAACCATTCTTTCTACTTAAAAGACTTAATCTCTGTTAGCTTTCACCATGCGAGTCAGATACAGTATGAGTCTTGATAGCAATATCAGAGCATTACAAACCTTTTAGTAAGTGGACAGCTCTCTTGCAGGGGAGTTATCTGATGCCATGTGTTTGATTCTAGTGCTCCCTGTGGTGGAAGCTGAGACTTTGCAAGATTTTAGTGAAGACCAGAACAAAAGGAAGCAATCAGTCTAGATACTAATGTGCATTATACTTTTATAAGATTTATGAAACTTAAAGGAAAAACTGGATCAAGACATGTTGGAATCGAATATGAAAAATGTATAAGCCTTTAGGTTTCTTGGGCTTTTTTGGCACTTTTTTGTGTCTGTTTTGCTTTACTTGGGTTTTTTTTACATACAGGATGCTGTAATTTGAGTAGGGTTTTTTGCTTTTATCTAATGTTATGTTCCACTTTGTAGAACTGCAGTGTTTCACTAGGATTAAATTTTCTTTCTTGTTTTCTGAACTTCCATAACTTCAGGGAAAGGAATGATTCTGACTTCCTTAGCCTGCAGTAAGGTTAATAACTGTAATTAGATAATTCAGATGCTGAAATGAATCAGCTTTCTTCACATATGGCCAGTGTATTTCACTACACTACTCAGCTTCCCATTCTGCACTGCCAGTTTGATCTTCCTGTAGCCAAACCTGCCTGGCGCGTTCATCTCCTCTCCTGCTTTTATCCCACATGCAGGCTGTTAACAAATCTGTTTTTCTGCTGCATTTCTGAAGTATATTTTCACTGCAGGATTCCTTTAGATGCCTTGGCTTACTTTGACTACAACAGCAAACCTTTCTTCCCTACCACCTTCCATTTCCTGTCAAATTATCATGCTTTCCTTGTTTCTGAAGTCTCACCTTTCAGTCAAATGGAAGCATCTTGGTTTTGCTTTCAAGATTTTTGTATAATTCTGTATCCGTTATGTCTGCATTCCCTCCCATCTTCTTCAGTGTCCTTCAGCTGATTTTTTTTTTTTTTTTTACTTTGGTCTTAACTTTTTTAAGTGGTGTGAAATTGCTTTCTTTTGAATTAATCTCAAGTCATGTTTGTGTAAAGCTGTTGGTAAATAACTTTCTGCCACCTTGAGTTTTTACTGTGTCCTGTCTGAAGCATTGTGCCTGCATCTGAACTGTGAGTTTTGTGGTTTCAAGAGCTAGAGGTAGACCTCTGCTGATATCTCAGTGGACCTGTGAGTTTGTATTTCAAGTTGATTGACTCGGATGTGCTTTCCTAAGAGCAGATGTCTTTGATAGTACTTGGTGTATTTGGGGGATGAAAAGCATTTGGGCTAGAGGCACAACTTCTCAGAAGTGTTGAAAGAAAGCAAAGTTGTACCTTTTTGTCTTGTGGTATCCGTATGTTTCCACAGCAGTAGTAATATGGTTGTTTTCAAACCTGACCATCCTGAAAAGTAGCATAGAAAGCATTGCTTCTTTACAATGACCAAGGCAAATATATGGGATGTCTTGTGCAGCAAGTTGAAAACTTTCTCTCAGCACTGTGTAGGTTAAGAGCAGGAAATCATGATGTGTATCTTGCTGGAAAATAAGCAATATAATTTGTTGTCCTTATGAACAAACTTTGTGTGTTATTTTTCAGACACTTGGAAATGAAGTTAATGTGACTCTGTATTCACCACCTTTGCCAGTGTTTGATTGCAGTATGGTTGTCATCTTCCTAATTGCTGTGTTTACAGTGGCACTAGGAGGCTACTGGAGCGGAGTAGCAGAACTGTAAGTTTGATAAACGGAACTGCTTAAATTACATGGACTATAAATTTTGTGAAAATTGTCACTGATCAGTGAGAAATTATGTTCTCTTAGGTTGATAGTTGAAAAATTAGAAGATCTAGGTGCAATTAGCAGCTTTTCCATTAAATGCTTGAGCACTGCAACCTTTGAAAAATCACCGTAGGTCTTTGAGGAACCTTGATTCTAAAAGTCCCTGAGGGATCATGCAGCTCTTGGGAGAAGGAATGAGTTAACGTTTTGACAAATTACCAATTACTCTGTAACTAGGGTACCTTATACTCCAGTATCCATGATAGAAAGTAGATATTTTAACAACACCTTTAAAATCAGTGATCCAAGAGGTACATATGTAGTTGTATGTAGTGTCTGCATTGACGGGGATCAGTACAACTGCTTGATCCCAGCTGGCTGTGCAGCACCTCTGGGATGTCTCTGCACCGCACTTGTCACTAGGAGCACTGGGGAATGCAGTTCAGTTGTGTCTGGGTGGCTCCAGACAGTAAGTCTGACCAGGCTTCAGCTTTGTGTGTTATCTGGTGGAGCAACAGAGCTGGGGCGACAGCAGCTCTAGGGCTAGGCAGGGGCAAGGAGGCAGCAGCAGTCCCTGTTCAGTGAAGGGGAGGAAGTGTAGAATGTGGCAAATACAGGGAAGCAAGGGGTTGTAGGGTTTCTACACTGTGCTTGAGGGGTGTGCGGCTTTGGGTAGTGAAGTGAAGCGTGCTTGATGCACCAAACTGTTTTTAGTCTGGGATTAAGCTGGATATAACTGGCCTTTCAGAGCATGGTGTTATTCTGCAGTATTTCTTAGATGTCTACATATGCTGAATGGGCCAGTGTGCGTTGCTACCTAGGGCATCCCATTCTCAGTGGTGGCCTAGTGTTTTGCTCCCCAGAACAACAGGGAGTGGATTGTATGTGATGATAACAGCTTCCTCTTTCCCACTAGTTATGCAAATCTAGTGACTTTAAAGAGATGAAAGAAGTAAGAGGGGGGGGCTGTGTGTTTCTTTTTTTAAAGGTTGGATCTCATTATGCTTCTTCACCCTGCAGTGCTATAGGGTGTGGTGGCTGCACTGAATGCTAAAATAACAAAGTGTGATGCTGTCTCCCATGTTGAAAAATACCTAGATGTAATTACACTAAACTCGTTAAATGCACTTTCATAAATCTAGGGTGAGCTTTTTTTTTAAAAGCTGCTTATTCAAAGCATGTCCTCTGAGAAGGTGATTCATCTAACAAAGTGCCTTACTCTTGTGGGTTTTTCTCTTTTGAAGGTAGCTGTTTCAGTGCTGAATTCAGCATTTTGTAGGTAGGTCCTGGGATTCGTCAGGAACATGCTATCTGATGGGCAAGTCACACTAGCGTCTGTAGTAAAGAGTGGTAGGGCTATCTGCTCAAAGAACAAACACAACAATTTAAGTCTCCTTATTTTGCATGGTGAGGTATAAATATGGAGTATGTATGCACAGAAATCTTACTCCCAGTGAAAATCCCCAATTACACCCCCTCTCCTTCACTTACTCTCTAATTAGGAGGTGTAAGGGTAAAAGAACTAGTACTTAGCTAGCTTCATTCTAACATGAATGGGTTTTGCAGACACTTAATGTCTGTAGTTGAGGTTTTAAAACAGTGTGTAATACCCATGATTTTGATTTATCATATTTATCAGATTGACTACACTTAGCCCGAGAAATTTTGTAGTCGGAAGTGATGTGCTAATAGAGTTGAGTGCGTGCATCCTGAAAAGGAGTTTTAAGAGCTTTGATATCAGACTACTTTTCCTCACATGGATCAGGGTTTTGGTTGGGGATACTCCTTAAAGTTGGCAATCACCACACAACTGGAGAGGAGGGCAGTTAAGAATCTTTTCCTCATGATCTATGCTAGGTTAGAAGTGTATGTCTCCACTAAAAAATGGAGAGAAACTCAAACAATAAACTTACCATTTTTCTGTATTTTTAAGTCTAATAATGATATGAAGTATTAGACTGAAATGCTGTCAGTTTAAATGTTTTATAACCAACAGTTCTGGTCATAGTAAAATGTTTTCATAATCTCTCATCTGAGGTAAATGTATTTGTCATTTTCTTAAAACAGTGAGAATTTGAAAGCAATAGCAAGTCCTGGGGAGAGAGAAACAAGACGGAAGAAGGAAGAAAACGTTACTTTCACCCCTGTAACAGTTATCTTGTTCGTTGTCATCTGTTGTGTCATGCTGGTCTTACTTTATTTCTTCTACAAATGGTTAGGTAAGAAACAATGGATAATCTCATTTGACTTACTTTTCATCATGATCTTATTAGCTGTCTTAAGTCTGAAAAGCTAGATTTCTAAAAGAAGTTAATGTAATTTTTTTGATTGTCTCCCTATGTACGAGTTGAGGGTTGAAAAGATGTAGCTGCTACTTAGAGAGAAGCTTTCTTCTCTCTTACAAAGGCTGCCTTGACAGTGCTTATTCTGCATGAAGTAACATAGAGGAGAGGTGACTAGCAACTAGTAAAAAAAGTATATGATGTATGTCGATGTTCTTGGGAGGATGGCAGTGACAACTTAGTAGTGTTTAGAGTGAAAGCTTTTTGTATTTGTATTGCTACGTTGACATTGAGTTTGTTGTTGCAGTGCCCTAATTAAAAGTACCAGGTGAAATGGTATTACCATAATGAAATAAACTCAAGCATACTAGCAATAACGAAGTTCTCAAATTATGCAATTCCACTAAAATATAGTTTCCAAACTTTTCGTTGACTTTTTTTTTCCCCTGCCCTCAAACCATGCAACCAGAAAATGTACGCTGTTTTAAATGACACCTTTTAGTACGAACAATGTAACTTTCATTCTGAAAGCCTCCTAAATTCACTCCTTCCCAGAATTTGTTATGTTAACCTCCTGCTTCTGCAAAATAAACTGCACTATCCTGACTTCTGATTTTGTTTAGGTTTTGGTATCTTGACTATGGGCAATGCTACCTCTGCTGAACTTGACCCACTAAAAGACTGATGAACTTTTTAATGTGATGAAAAGGTTTAGGTTAAAAATGTCCAGTTTACTCCGAGATATTTCAGATGAGATTTAGAAATCACAGTGTCATCTGTGTTTGGATGGCCGGGCCCAAAGAGTTGTGGTGAACGGAGTTAAATCTGGTTGGCGGCTGGTCATGAGTGGTGTCCCCCAGGGCTGGGTTTTGGAGCCACTCCTGTTTAACATCTTTATTGATGATCTGGACGAGGGGATCGAGTGCACCCTCAGTAAGTTTGCAGATGACACCAAGTTGGGTGGGAGTGTTGATCTGCTCGAGGGTAGGGAGGCTCTGCATTGAATTGCTTGAGCGTGTCCAGAGAAGGGCAACAAAGCTGGTGCAAGGTCTGGAGCACATGTCGTACGAGGAGTGGCTGAGGGAACTGGGGGTGTTTAGTCTGGAGAAGAGGAGGCTGAGGGGAGACCTCATCGCCCTCTACAACTACCTGAAAGGAGGGTGCAGAGAGCTGGGGATGAGTCTCTTTAGTGAAGTCACAAGCGACAGGACAAGAGGGAATGGCCTCAAGCTGCACCAGGGAAGGTTTAGACTGGATATTAGGAAGCATTTCTTTCCAGAAGGGGTTGTTGGGCGTTGGAATGGGCTGCCCAGGGCAGTGGTGGAGTCCCCATCCCTGGAGGTGTTTAAGAGTCGGTTTGACATAGTGCTGAGGGATCTGGTGTAGCTGGGAACTGTCAGTGTGAGGTTAATGGTTGGACTAGATGATCTTCAAGGTCTTTTCCAACCTAGATGATTCTGTGACATAATTTAGAGACTGATAGATGTTCAGACTGACCTCTTCAAGTCAGGGTGAAGGTGCTTCAAAACCCAGTTACATGGTGCTGGGAGAATGCATGAATTACAAACAATCAGGAGTCTCATATGAAATTTCTTGAAGGTAAAGAAGCTGTTATCGTGGTATGACATGCTGTCTCAGGGAAAAATATATTTAATTAAAAACAAGCAGTCAGCACAAAGCCAGTTGCAAAGCTGGGCTCTGTGATGGAGTTCTCTGTACCTCTTTTTGTAAGTATTCAGGCATTATTTGTTCTGCATTGTTGCCTCAAAATTTGAGATTCCCTAAGCAGCTGATTTCTTACTGACTTCAGAGGAACCTGTTGTGCAAAACTTCTTGTTTTGCCTGTTGGGGGCTTAACGGATCATAATGGCGCATGTTCTTGGTTACAACTATAAAATCCACCTTTCTTGCCTGGTTTTTTTTGATAATTTCCTTATAGGTATCAGAATTGCTTTCTAGCCAGACCTTCACTACCGAAAAAAACCCAAACCAAACCCCAACTAGCAAACAACTAGTTTTATTGTTTGTCCACATTTCAGGGTGTTTATGATAACTTAGAATACACAATATACTATAAGTTAGAACATGGAATACAGGGTTTTTTCTAACCAGGTGGTTCCTGACTACATAGAAATTTTTGGAAGGGGTGGGATATTTAGTATCTTAAAATGCCACCTAAATCATCAGTCAGATCTTGGGGATGCTGAAATTTTTATGCATAAGCAAAGTGATTAAAGGGAAAATTTGAAGTGAGGAGTATTAGAAATTAAGAAGGCTGATAGTTGTAAAATAGCACTTTGGTTTTAGTCATAACCAAATAAAAGTATGTGAAAGCAGTAACATATGACATGTTTCTTCTTAAAGGGAGGAAAAATTTAAATGTAAAATAACAAAAAGCTTTTGAATTCAAAAATTTCACAACTTAGGTCTTTGCTTGATGAGAACTCTTGCCATGGCAGAGACACTCAGAATTCACCACTTTCTGTAATCAGCTGACTATAGTCTCCAGAGACTGTATTGAGCAGTCCTATAACTGTTAACAGTTTATATCAGATGTGTATTGTTGTGTTTGATTCCTGCTTCCTGTTTTTTTTTCTATTGTATTTTGTCACTGATTCTCATCTTCTTTCTATTCAGTGTATGTTATAATATCAGTCTTCTGCTTGGCATCTGCGATGAGTCTATACAACTGTCTTGCAGCTTTAATAGGAGAAATACCATTTGGGCAGTGCAGGTATTGTACACCTTTTCAATTATTAATAAATGTAAGGTTTCTTTTGGTTATTTTCTGGTTGCCACTCAATGTAGTGTCAAAATATGAGAACAGTTTGACAAATTGTTTCCTGTTTGGGTTAGTGTGTGGGATTGTTAAAAAAGAAAATTATAAGCTCCTTTAATAAAGGTATCCATAGCATAATCAACAGTTAAAATAGTTTTGTGGGAGATCTGCTGCATTACCTGTGATTATAGCAACACTTTCAAATAAACTTGAAAGGCTCTGCTTGGCCCTCTGAGCTCAGTTTTATGAAATTGTGATTGCCTGTAGGGTATGCTCACTTTGTTCATCAAGGGACTCTGTAAGGGGGGAATCCTGCACATTTGATCCCGTTTTGAGCAAGTACTATGCTATTAGCAACCTGTGACAGACCAAGTTTTAACTTTTTCTTGCAAAGGCAACACCTTGCTTGTGTCTTCTGTGGTAGAAGTTAGTGGTTACAGTCCTAACTCGGGTAGTGTGTTATCAGTGTAGAGATAGTCTCTTCTTACTACTCTGAGTTAAATATCCTGGAGGTAGTGAGTATGGGAATGTCTCTGTTTATCTCCCCTGTATTTTCACTTTTAGAAAAACCCCTAATATTTAATGCAACAAACGGTTCTTTTCCCCATAAGAACAATGCTTATAAGCTCGGAAGCCTAAGATTATGTTTGCATGTTACTTAGTACATGACATTAGTGCCAGGTGATCCAGTAGCCCATCAAAGGTAGAGATCAGGTAGAAAAGACAACAGGTTTTGTGTAAGCTGCAGGACAGGCATTAGTTCTGTCAGTTAATATCAGTTCAAGAACTGTCCCAGAAAATTGAGCAGGCAGTGGAAACAGATATTGGCTCACAATTTTGCAGTACACAGTTATTCCATTTTTAATCTTGTATTGCGTGTCCTAAAATTGATTCTTCCCCAACACCACCCCTTTCTGGAATTATTACATCACTGTCCCTTGCTGACATAATTCCATTGGCATAATTGTTACATGACAGAAATGGATTAAATAAATTTCTCTGCTCGATGCCTTCCCTGGATGTGTTTGCTAAAATGAGGACTGGCCATCAAAACCCAACTTGGCTTGCTGTCTGTGGGTATATTTTAATGCAGCCCAGAGAAAGACTGGTACTGCAGTTGCAAGAATAATGCCACTTGAGTCTGGACAGAACAAATGGGCAAAGGAGAAGCTCTCAGGATGAGAACTCCTTGTCATCTTAAGGACCCATGATAGCACAGGCATGTGTTTTGGCTGTTGCAGGCTTACTTTTAAAATTTAATTATTTTCTTTTAGGATTGCATGTTGCAACAAAAACATTGAAGTGAGGCTTATTTTTCTTGCTGTATTCTGCATAGCAGCAGCTGTTGTCTGGGCAGTGTTTCGAAATGAAGATAGGTAAGTGATGCATTCTGACTTAAAAGAGTAATATGAATAAATGTCACTAATGAACTTCCCATCATATTAACTAATCCTGGAGCATAGCATCCTTCTAAACTCCAGTGCTGATTTAAAATAAGTCATGAAAGTATTTATGAAGCTTAACAAGCATGGGAATAATGGAGAACAAAGCTATACAAATGAACTGTGTGGTAATTTGAAGTTAGAAAAAAATATGAAGAAGAGGAAGAACTAGCTTGATTTGCTAATGATTGCCACAGTAGGAAAAAAAAAAAAAAAGTGCAAGAATAGCATAGGGACCATAGGACCTATGCTTCCTGTGGTCCAGTGGAAGCACAGGACCACAAATACACAAATGTTATAGTACAATCCTCAGTAACATCTGGCTCCAGATGTTAGGTAGGGCTTCCTATCAAGCGAGCAGTCATACAAGTGAACACCAAGGCCCTGTTACGGGCTCTGTTCAATTCATCTCTCTAGTACGCTTACAAAGAACAGTTACCCAGTTATGTTCAGAGGCTAGTGTAAATTGACCATCTTGAAACTAGTAGTTTTGTGATTTTGGTAGGAATACTGTCTAAAAACTAATTTCTTGTTTCCCAATTCATTTTGCAATCTTGCTATTTCCAGCAAAATCTAAAATCATTATTGAACTTAGATTCCAGCAGTAGTTTGAACATAGTGTAAAAATGTGTTTTTATTTTTAGGTGGGCTTGGATTTTGCAAGATATTTTGGGAGTTGCTTTCTGCCTAAACTTTATTAAAACACTGAAAATGCCCAACTTTAAGGTACTGTGAGTTGCTTACCTTAAGAAAGTATCCTGATGCCATGAATCTGTAAGTTTAGTGTCAGGAAGTAGGTTTTCAACACTCAAATATATATTAAAAAAAATCTTTACCATTTTTAATAATTATTGCAAGAAATTAATCCTGTTCTAAATGTTATGCCAGAATAAAAACATGGGGGGTGGGAGTTCTTGTTTTGGTGTGTGGCTTTTTGTTTTTTTTTTTTTTTTTAAAAAAACCCCACGGTGGTACAGTAATGGTACCAGAATCTAGCTATGCAGTCCTTGAAAACCTACAGTAATATTTTCTTCTTTTTTTGCCAGTCCTGTGTGATACTTCTAGGCCTTCTCCTTCTATATGATGTGTTTTTTGTCTTCATAACACCATTTATCACAAAGGTATGTCTGTGAATTTACCTTTAAAGTAAAAACAAAAATGTTGTTTGGTCATTGGGGCAGTATTTTTGTCAAACAGATTAGTGTTGTCAGTATTCTTGATTCAGAAATGCTGACTTGCTTTTTCTTTTTCCTCATTTAAGACATCAGTGGCCTGAATTTTCATCTTGTATAGGCCATGGAGCATAATGCTTGTGTAGGTGCCATAAATGTTGTTAAATGGCTGAGTTTTCAGCAATCACGTGGCCAAAAGTAAGCTGTCCCCAATTGTGTGACAGCGTGATGATGAGAAATTACTGTCCTCCAGTTTTCTTCCTTTTGCTTTTAACACCTGTGTATTGGAACATGCTCTAGTACTTTCTGCGGTGCTCATTTGCAGTTTAATATGACCTGTATGCAAGCGTACCTTCTTTTATTTTGAAGCAGAAAGCTCGTGGCAGAAACAGCTGACACGTTTTTATCTAAACTTCCGGCTACATCTAGTGGATTTGTTGTTTGGGGTTTTTTTAAGTAGTTATTTTAGGCTGGACTACATGTTTTTAATGCAAAACAATACTGTATAATACTGTATGATACTAGAGCATTCTTTTTGATACTGAATTGTAAGATAAGGTACAAGCAGTTTTTGTAAATGTATGAATGTTTTGGTATATTAAACCACTAACTTTTGAAAAATAACCTTAATTTCAGAATGGGGCAAGTATAATGGTTGAAGTTGCAGCTGGTCCTTTTGGAAACAGTGAAAAGGTATGAACAGTTGTTTTAATATGTGCAACATAAAAATACTGACACTGCGTAGCTAATTCATAGTGTGCTTTTCGGCATAACTTTCTCACAAAATATAGCCAGCTTCTGCTATTTTCTTTTAAGTATTAAATACCTGTTGACTTGGGTTTGATCCTAGAATGATGGAAACTTGGTGGAAGTCCCTACTGAACGCTCAGCTCCCCATGAGAAAGTAAGGATTGTATTTCAGATACTGGATTTTTAAATGATTCCCTCTGAAAAGACTATTCTTTTGGGGAAAACCTGACTGTCCAAATTTCTCTTCAGGGCCTGGATATCATTGATCAATATTCTAGAGTTAGGTTAATAATCCAGACTTGTTATTCCCATTGTACGGTTAAATGTTGTTTTAACTTTTTTTTTTGGTGTGTGTATATTATTTGTAAATCTGAAATTCCATCTTACCTGTTGCCTTAAGCTTTATCCACTCTGTGTATTGGTTTCTGGTTTTTACTTTAGGTTCTACCTATTTTGAAGTTCTGCATTAACAATAAATTAATATAAAACTGTTTATTAATTTAAGCAAACAAAAAAAATCCAAAACACCAGGATGCTTTAGATTAGATTTATGTGGGCTTCTGAAATACTGTTTTACAGTTACCTGTGGTTATTAGAGTGCCTAGACTTGAATACTCTGCATCGACACTGTGTGACATGCCATTTTCATTGTTGGGTTTTGGAGACATTATTGTCCCAGGTGAGCAAATGTTTTTGGCAATTTTAACTTATGATTAAATATTTTTGGGTTTGATTCTCAGCTGACTTATATTAGAGTTTATTCTACAAAGTTAACTACTAAATCACATGCAGCAGTTTGCCTTGATCTGTCAGTGCAGAATACAACAAAAGCCACAATATAAGAAAGCTTAGTATATTACAGAACACTTAAATAGTGAAGGCTTTTTGCTTTTGTATTGCACTGTATTGTGTAAATACGAGTCCCACAGATAAATCTAGTTGTCAGTATTAATTAAATCTCATTGAGATCTCACAGAAAGCAAGTATTCTGTGACTTCACTGTATTTTTATATCCTAGACTACCTAATTAGAGGTGAGGTAACGGAAAATGTATTATCAAGTTTTTCCATCTTTCTCAGAGAGCTGAATTTTGCCGTGGTTGGAGTCTTGAGCAAATTAATTAAGTCAGGCACAAAGTACCATCTCGTGAACCGCGTGCAGGCAAAACTGTTGATTGTTAAGAGCGAGCATTAAAATCCTATTGAAGAAAAGTTTTAAAACTACGTTGTTACTATTCTGTATTAGAAAATGGAAAATAGCATAATGTAATCAGCTTGCTTAAAAAACCAAAACCTTTAATACCATTCTCACTTGGCTCATATTTCCATTATGGTTTTGATTTTCAAGACTTACTGTAGGGTTTCTTAAACTGGTTCTTAGCTTCCATAAAAGAGAGAAAGATAACATACAGTAATGGGAAGTCTTACTATAAATTCTTTCTATGCTGCTTTGATTTGGAGGATTGGGGAGAAAAAAAAAAATGGCTAAATATTAATCTCTTTTTTTTTTTTTTCTTCAAGGGCTTCTGGTTGCCTATTGTCGAAGATTTGATGTTCAAACAAGTTCCTCTTCTGTATACTACATTTCCTGTACAATAGGTAAATCGTGATATTTCAGAAATATTAATCTTCATGCAAGCTTTTTTTAAATGACAGAACTAGATGGTTTTCTTCAGGTAAAGGTTCAATGTTGTCAAGATGCTCTTTATAATCTCTTTTTAATGTGCCTGGCCATATTTAAGGTGAGTATTCTTTATGGTAGTCAGTTGCTTTGAGAAAGACTGCAAATACAGAGCAACCTAATGTTCCTCTTCAGTTATATGAACAAGGAAGATATTACTTTAAAAAAAAAAAAGGCTTACTAAATGAGTGACTTAATTTAAAAATTCACCTGTTCTTGATTGTGCATGTATAAATATCTTTTTATAGCTTATGCCATTGGTATGGTGCTGACTTTCATTGTTTTGGCATTAATGAAGATGGGACAACCTGCGCTTCTCTATCTTGTACCATGTACACTCATTACTAGCTCGCTTGTCGCTTGGAGGCGCAAAGAGATGAAGAAGTTTTGGAAAGGAAGCAGTTACCAGGTAGGCTGGATGCCTTGAGTATTTTGTTGTTAATTCCTTTGAGTATATGCTTCTCTCTAAGTACTTGGTAATATATCGCCCACAATCCAGTTTTCGCTAGTCTTCATGTTATCTTCTGGAACTAATAAGGAAAAATAGTCTTTACTCTTAGAATATCTTAGTCTAGTAGTTGACATGGCAGAACAAATCTTAAAGGAGATGAAATAGCTGGTTCAGTGCTCGTGGAAAAAAGTAATTTGTTCTCTTTTATTTTCTTTGAAATGTTTTTTAATGTTTTAACATTCCTCAGCTATCCCTTGATGTGGTATAACGTGAGTCACTGAACTAAGCATGCAGATTCCAATCTGCACTAGTCCTGTATTAAGAGACAGTTCAAAAAAGTTGGTGATCAACTAGAATTTTAGAAATTTTTCCATGCATCACTGGTGTCCTGTGTCATCAGGATTACATGGAGCATTCAGCAACAAAATAGCTGGGTGTTTATGTAACTTGTCTCTCACAGCACACACTGTGTGCACACTGCCTTGGGTATTCTGCATTTCCCCTTTGGTTATCTCTAGCACTATCCAGGAATTGCTGTCCTTAAAATCCCACCAGCTGTCTGCCTCTGCCTGTTGACGTGTGTGTTCCCCCTGGTTTGACTTGCTGCAGTAACCGACTGTGCCAGTAGCCCTTGTGAGCTGGCATTTATCATAAGATAGACCAGTCTTAAGATTATGCTAAACTTTAAGACCTAAAGTCCAGTATTGTTTGAATTCAGAAACTATGACGTGTATCTAGACTGTGTTGAACTCAGCTCAGAGAACGGATAGTCTGTTGCAGTGGGAGGTGGGTAACATGAAGTTGATGGTGGAAAGGAGGCAAGGTTTAAGGGGAACAATGGAAGTCGAGGTGGTGGTAATTCTTGTAAACGTAAAACTGCACAGACGCAGCTCCTACAGTGTTATCAGCTAAATGCTACCTTTTATTGATCTAACTAATACTCTACACCTGCTTCAGCTGGAGGCTGGCTAGGTATGAAATTACTCAGGACATCTTCAGCTATAACTAGCTATCCTGTCTTTTTGTCTACAAAAACAACTCTTCTTCTTTCACAGGTCCAGTGAATAGAAATGTTTCCCTGTAAGTCAGAATGAATTTGGCTTACTGTGCATTTGTATATAAATTGGTGACTGCTATTCTAACATAGGCAGTGTCGCATATATGAAGCCCAGTAACTGGGTCTGTTGGGGGGAAGAAGCTTTGCAATTTATTTTCCTCACTTGAGTCCTGAGTAAGATTGGCCTAAGTAAATCTGGCAACTCTCTTTTAGTGACAAAAATTTCTTGTGCTTCTCATAGCAAAACTCATACTTGGAAGAATTATGTTGCCATAGTAGTTATTTCATGTCCTTTCAACTGGTTTCTTGAAGGATTAAAACTGCTCTGAACTTCAGCTTGTTTTGAGGTCAGATGACTTCATTTCTGGCACAATTTAAAATGTTGATTTCCACCCCCACTCCACCACCCTTGAGTTAGACTTGTCTGTGATTGAACACCTCTGTGTAACTTTACTAACTCCTATTTTTCTATAACTTTCTGAAGAACTTTTTCTATATTAATTTTTTCCCGGCGGGTGTTATGCAGGTTGCTCTCTCAGAATGCTGCAGTGTTGATCTTTCTCATATGTTGTCCTCCTCACATAAAGCTGTATTTTGAACTGTCCTTACTGAACTTACAAACAATCAAACCCTCATGACCCCAGGGCTGAAATCTCCAGCTTCCAGTGCTCATTCTGAGGAAGAAAGATACAGAAAGTTAACAGAAGACTATTTTTTGCTACAACAATGGTAACTTGGACTGGAGCAGAGCTACCCCATTGACAAGGGTGACCAGACTTCTGTAGAGCTTTGCTTTGTCTTCATGGGAACAGAGAAATCTTACAGACTTGTCAGAGCAAAGCATCTTAAGAATAGGGGTACAAGAGCATGTACAGTCTATAAGGTGACTAAACTTCATGAATGCTGCTGTTTGTTTATAGTCCATTAGTTAGCTTTTTTGAGTTTTGGGTTTTTCTGATTTTTGTTGTATATGATTTTAATAATGAAATGAATTTTATTTAGGTATCGGACTCCTCCAGGACGCCTTTGCTACAAGGTGTGATTATGGCCTTCTTTTAATGCAACTTTATTAATTATCTTATCGTTTCTTTTTTCTTTTTTCCCCTCTGCTGCTTCTTTTTGTTCTTTTTTCCGTCTATCTTCTTTTTAATTTTTCTGAGTAATTCAGTGGAAGAGGGTAGAAGTGAAGACAAGCTATAAAGCTATTTTTATGCTTAGGGGGATTTTTTTCTTTCTTTAAAGGAATACAGGAAAACTTAAGTACCAATAGATCTATGATTCCTAAGCCTGAAGGCAGGCTTTGTATGGCTCTCTATAATCTCCCAAATCCCTGGGAGTTTCCTCAAATATTTAGAACTGGTGTTAGTTCCTCTACTGTTCCCTATATGGAAGTCCTTCACCTAATTTTTCTGTGCCACTGCATTGACATGAAAACCTGGTTAGTGCTAAACAACAATTTTTATGGTCTCTGTTTAATGTTCAGCATTATAATTTGCCTTTAATAATCATGTCTACAGTCCCTCTATCATCTTACTACTCAACAGTGTATTTTATCCCGTACTATCTGCAGTGCTTGCAGTGGGATAGGGAGCAAGGATTCAGACCAGCTTTTGTGGACTTGCTGCTATACAGCTTCTAGACTGCAGAGATGAGGGTATAGCTCATGACTGCTAACACTGATAGTATTTCAGCTGTCTGCTGTCTCAAGCACAGCATGGAGAGAGCAGTGCAAGCTTTCAAATTTCAACTCCTCGCAGAATTTAAGCATTTAAATACAGTCTTGAATTATAGTTGGCAGTCTAGCATTATACATCTATTTATAAAGCGTAGCTTGTCTGCCCTATACACTGAAGACAATTGGGATGGTGAACTCTGCCTGAATGTGTCTTAAATTCTGAACTAAAAAGTACTTTTCTCATTAGCTAATTTCTACTAATAAATAGTACTTTAACAATTTAAGTCTTATTAAAAAGCCTTAATAATAAATTAGCTACAAACCCAAGAAGAGGTTAGGAAGTGGGAGGACTTGAGTGCAAATTAAAATC
The DNA here is from genome assembly GCF_031877795.1 of Strix aluco. Classification (NCBI taxonomy): domain Eukaryota; kingdom Metazoa; phylum Chordata; class Aves; order Strigiformes; family Strigidae; genus Strix; species Strix aluco. The sequence continues at coordinate 22,581,867 of NC_133942.1, read as the reverse complement.
AGATGGCCAGACTGTATTTTTATAACTTAAAATTCTTCTGTTCTGCTGTGTGCACTCAAGTTCTTGGACAGGATTGTTAAAATCAATTTTTCAGTTTCTTCTTTATACATATGGGAAATACTTGACTCCCTAAGATAGCTCTGAGGTCCCATGATTCATAGCTGCAAGCATTTCTGTTTCTGCATAATGATGCAGGCTTAAATTCTAGTTATGCTGTGTGTGGCTTTTTTTATGGAGTAGTCTTGAGCTGTAATGAATTGCTGCACAGAAAAACATTTTAACTATTCACTGAAGCACAGGGATTTCTTGGGAGAGTCATGTACCTACTTTCCTACCACCAGATGGGCAGTATTGCTGCTGTGAAGTGTGTAATAAAAGTTTTTCTAGGTTTCCTGGATTGCTTCTATTCCTCATGTATGCCTGCATGATAAACTAATTTGATACTTACTTCCCAGTTATTGATTTAATTTAAAAATGCTATTTGCTTTTTGTATCAGTACAATCTATGAGATCATTTTAGTAACATCACGAAAACTCTAGTGGACTAATGCAACTTTGAAGTCTTCTAGACAGAATAGTCTTGCAATTTTTTAGACCTTGTCAACTTGAAGTGTTTAGCAAGCTTTCTTATCTCTCTTCGAAATAATAAATCAACAGATTTGTCATTGGCATATTACACAGCAGGCACCTGCTGTTTAGTACTGTAATTTAAAACATTTTTAGATACTTGCAAATTCATGATAGCAGTAAATTAAGAAGTTATGTGAATGCAACATCATCAGAGTGATGATGTTGAAGAAGTGACTCTTGCAGGCAAGTGTGTGCACAGGTACTATGTCCTCTTTTACAGGCAGGAGTTTATTGCCATTTCTAGTTTGGCTCTGTGTGTGGTTTTTTTGGGGGGTTGGTTGGTTTTTTTTGGTTTTTAATAGTTCACCATGTTAGGAGATAGCTTTGTAACTAAAATATGTTTATGTTTAACTGATCTTGACACACCCCCCCTCTTAAAAACTGTCTGGAATTCATATGTGGAAGAAAAGCTTCTGAATCTCTTCCATTTTAAAAATGTTCCTCAGATCTCCACAATGTACGATCTGATTGCTTTGGCTCTTTTGAAGCTTGAAACAACTTTGTCCAGGATTTTAGCATGGTGCCTTCATCTTGCTGCTGGTGGTTGTAAAGATTCCTGCAGCTTCTGCTGAGGCTTTGAGGAAGGGGTTGTCCTGAGAGAACCTACAACTGGGATGCATTTGTGGAAGAAGCTGCTTAATGCAATCAGACTTTTAGAAAGGCATCTGTTGTCCCTGACTTCAAGTTGTGGGCTATCCTTCTTCAATATGGTGGAGAGATTAGAAATGGGGTGGCTGGGGTTTTTTTTGGGGGGTAGCCTTGTAACATCTGTGTATGTCAAAAAAACCCAAACACCTTTTATGCTCTACTAACCATTGTGGTTTTAAAGTTAACTTAAAAATCTGATATATTAAGCAGAGACTCTAAAATTTAAATACAGGTGGTATCTCCAGCATAAGTGCATTTTGTGCTACTTACCTTGTCATAGGTACTTACCTTACCTTTGACTGGGATACACTGAATTGTTGCCAATAGTGTTTGTTAACTCTTCCTTCTGGAAGCATCTTGTCAATTTAATAGGGAAGCATTTTATGAAAATGCTTACCAGAACTACCTTCTCTATGCCAGCTGTTAGATGATCCTCCCTAGGGTGAAGGAAGATACATGGCATTACTTGATGTAATGTGGTACTGTGGGGGCTTTATTGTTGTTTTTTCCTGGAAACAAATCCTTCAATCCTCATTCACAATGACAGTCTGACTTCTGTAATTGTAGGGAGTGTTTTGCTTTGGGTGACTTTTGATGTGGGTTTTTTGGTCACAGTGCCAGGGGAAAGTTCTAGATACACTGAAGTGAATGCAAGGTTGTCATTAGCACAGGAGCTTGGTATTCACTGCTGGACTGTGTGTGCTACTGCTATAACTCAGTTCTTAGGTGCACTGCCAAGACTAGTGCCTGCCTTAATTCTGACACAAGAAGGGAGGGATGTGAAAGACCTTTTCTGGTTTTAGTCAGATTGATACTGTGGCCACTAGGCTCTCCTAAGCCTTACCTAAGTCCCAGTGACTTCTCTCTGCCTTAGAACTGTCATTTCAATTTACTGCTCAGGATGTTGGTGCATCTGGATTGGGAAACAGCTTGTTTAAGCAAACTGGCTTTTCATAAGGTATGTTTGCATACCTTGCAATGAAACAATTGTGTTGGCATCAAAGAAGGTATGGCACAGAGGTGGGTCATGGCTAGAGAAGAAGAGAGAAGTCAGTGGAGCTACTCTCTTTGCCCTATATATAGAGTTAGACCACACTAAAGTGCATATGACACAACAGTGTCAGAGCCTGGCTTTGTCTTGCCAAGGATCCTCCAGTGGGTGGTAGTAAGACAAGAAAGCAATCGTGTCCTCATCCCATGCAAATCTGCTCAGTTTAGAACCCATGTGGTGAGCAGCTGTTTTACAGAAAGACAAGGAGCCTTTTACTACTAGGCAGGATATGCCACCATGGAAGAACGTATGTAGGGTTTTCTACCTTTTGGTGCTGAAAGCGTTATGCCCTTGTCCTAATAATCCTGTCATGCTGGGCATATGAATTCCTTGACACATTCTGTTTTTCAGCATTAGTTCTGCTACTTCTGCATCTCTGTCTCTGGTGGTCAGCTATCAGAACTGCCCAATCCTTGGCCGGTTAATTACGCTTAATTCTGAACCCCTCAAACGGATGGGTCTCAGTTTGTCATGCTAACAAATGTGTGTATCACCTCTGTAATATATTCCATGCCTTGTCCCAGGGAGGAAACCAAAGCCTTCATTGCCCTCTAGCAATACAGCGGTGGATAGGGAAACAGGCTGCTTTTTAGTCAGGAAAAGTACAACGCTTGTTGTCTTGTGTTATCAGATGAACTAATCAGTTACATTAATTGCAAAGTATAATCAGTCTATATAACAATCTGGTTTAGGTTCTCTTCTGTTGCAGGACTTTGCAATTCCATTTCCTTTATCCTTTTAAAATAAAAGGAAAATTTACAAAGAAACGTTGCCATGTAGTAGTTTTTACGAACTGTAATATAGCTAGTCTTTACAATCGTGAAAAGAGAAAGCTAGTCTTTTCTGTTCAAGCTATTGCTTGCTACCTGTAAATGTTAAGTAGGATCCTAGGGTCTATTTCCAGTTCTGCAAACCATGTCTTTGAAAAATTTGCTTAACCCCAGTTGTTTTATTTTGTTCTTTGTATTTCATAATTGAGACACTTTTGACTCATCAGTTTAATTTCTTGTAGAGGACCTGGATCGTTGGTCGGAGAATGTTTTGGTAGTGGAAAGCATTAGCTGAGAGAGCTCTGACTATTTGGCTTGAATACTTTTCTGATCTGTAGAGGACTTACTATCTGTATGCTGCTAAAATGCACTCTAACACATGTTTAATTATATTTCTCTTAGCTAACAAATGCTTTGGACCAATGGGGGGAACACAGTATTTCTTTATAAAGAGACATCTCTTCTTTTTTTTCTTTTTACGTTTAGATGATGGAACACCTAGATTATACAGGAAATGAAGAAAGCACAGCAACAGCCAGTGAACAGCCTGGAGGACAATAACATGTAGGATCCTGATTTAAAATAGTATTCAAATTTTCTACAAATGAATTACAGTAAATTTGGTGAACATTTACAGTAGAGTATTTCCTACTCTGTGTAAAAGGGTTTTTTACTCCCGCACCTATATTTTTATGGAAAATATTGTTAATAACATAAAAGTAATCAAAATAGACTTGCATTTTTACAGCCAAACCCTAGCTAGTAAAACCGTGCCTTATTTCAATTTAAATAAAAGGATGTTTTCTATGCAATTTTCCAAATGTGTTTCTATACAGTATATTTTTATAAAAGTTGCTTGCCCATATCAGTTTGCATGAAATGTTTTCTTAATTTTGATTAAGACTACTGAAGTTTCATTTAAAAAAAGAAATATAGTACCCTCCATAGGATTTCTTTCAGGATTTCAAATGCAAAGATTGATAGTAATGTAACTATAGCAACTAAAAAATTGAACTATAGTTCCATTACTACAAGTAATTGAATAAGCAGTGTGTACATTAGTCTATGTACATTGTAAGCCATAAAGTAGATACAGGGCAAATTTAGCTTGGGGTTGTGAGCTCTTCCCCCCCACCCCGTGGTATCAGTGGCTTATGCCTTAATTTTAGAAATTAAGCTTTGATGCAAGTCTTTGGATTATATACATCGCCAACCATTTCCAAAAAAATAAAAGGGAGTAGGTACTTACACAGTGGTCCTGGAAACTTAGGTGCAGCTCCTGGAATAGTTGACAAACAAGACGGTGCAAAAGGGGTTTTGCTCAAGAAGTGCTGTTTGGGGAGGGGGGGTGTGTGTGTGAAATGTTAACTCTGGCCTGGTTCTTCTCCTACCCATTGAGACTAGGCCTATATTTGTGATCTTCCTTTGACTGGATCAGTTCAAAGGGATAGGGCAAGACAGGAAAGATACTTTTTTAAAATTTTTTTTTCTTTTTAGCTTTTGCATCTACACTTTTTTTTGTGAAACTATTTTTGAAAATTCTTTGCAATTGATAGACAAAACAACAGGTTTGAATAGTGCTAGTAGGGCCTGTGTTAGTTAAGGCCAATGCATGTGTTTAACTTGTTTAATCTTAATTTGTTTTAGCTTTTAAAGACTTGGAAAAGAAAAAATAGTTTAAATCATTAGTTTGCATTTAGAAGAGTTTGAGTTTGTTTGACACTTTCTTTTTTCAGGAAACTGCAAATTGAGGGGGATTAGGCATAGAAAATTTGTATAGCTGTAATGCTAACACTTTACACCAAAGAAAATTGGAGAAGGCAACAACAGGAAACCACTGAGTTCACTTAGTGCTAATGTCAGGTAGTCATTAAAACATTTTTCCTATTCTTTAAATGAATGTCATTCCTATAGTCAGTACAAGTTCAAGAACCCTGGAGAAAACAACCGAGTAAGCACATGCTGGGCAATGGCAATGCAGCCTTCCCTGCGGTGCCTCACGGAAGTGCCTCAGTGTTCGTCTGAAGGTCACCTCTAGACATTTATAGTTAGTTTGGGGCATGTCAGCTCAGGAAAATTTACCCAGATTAAATCTAGTTTAGCTAGATTTACTTTGGAAGTATGCTAATTAAGACAACTGTAAATCTATATTGGCAGTTAACAAAGGCTTACTGCAAATTTGCCATTTTACGTAATTTATATCAAGTTTAAACTTTTGTTCTCAAGAGTCAGAAGCAGACAGACTTACAGCCTGGGTATCAATTGTTGCCATTCACACAGATTGACTGTGGTGCCAGGTGATACGGGTAAGATAACCACCTTGTTTGCAGCTTCCCTAAGAAAACAGAAATTACAAACAGTTCTCATATGTTAATAGTTGCCCCTCTTGACTTTCTTGACCTAAGCTTGAACTGACAGCCTCAGAATACAGTGATCTTGCTCACCATCTTCAATTTTTATTTGACTGGCACTTAATAATAAATTACAGCATACCTCAGTGTTCCAACAGCAGACTGAAAACTTGTCTTCTGATGTGTTGTCATGCTCTTTCACAAGCCCAATATCTGCCAAAGTTAAATGGTTATGAAGAAGTTTCTGAAAATTCCTGAAAGAGCTAAAGAAGTCATAACTCATTCAAAGTCAGGCACTACTCAAAGCCCTCTGTGTAATATGACTCCTTTTTCTCTTTGAAATCTTCTGCATGGAGGATTTATTAAATTCTTAGCTATAAATGATAATGGAATTAGTATAAATAAAGAAGACCTTTGGCAACGTAAGTGTATTCAGCAGCTGGCTGTGGAAACTCTGTCTTGTTCTGTGCCTAATTGTGCTCCATGCCTGATCATGCCTGAGGTTTCACACACATGTGCTGCAGTTTAATGGGATGTAAACTAACTATTTTCTTTCAAATGCTTAGGTGCTTTGTTTACAAAAATTAAGAATGGAGTTTAAAATTTTATATAAATAATAGGATAGTATTGACTACTGAAATGAGTTTTTTATAAGTTCAATAGAACTGATTGCAACACTTTTAGCAATTTTGAATGTTTTTAATAATAAATTTGGTTGGGCTAAACACTATGTTAAAAGCCTTCTTAGTCATACTTTAATATAAAAATCTTACTACCTTTTCATTGTATGTTTACTGACAACAGCCCCCTTCCTTATGACTCTTAAGTTATCACTTTAAGAATGTTATTAATAAATGTTACTTGGAAAAAAATAGTTGAGTAATTGCTTTGTTCTGACTCATCTTTTTCTTACTGTGAACGTTCATGGCAAAACAGTTAACACTTCATATTACCAAGTAAATTAAAAATTAATGATACACCTCCATAAATATGTAGTTGCAGTTTTTATCCATCCTGCCTGATGTATCAAAATTATGATTCTGTTTGTAAATAACCTATGTGGTGCTTTTGGTGGCTTGCCTTTTTTTTTTTTTTTTTTTTTTTTGTAGAGGTGGGGGAGAACTGAAATCTGTGAATTGAGGTACATCAGTTTTACTGGTTTAACACAGCAAGTGGTTGTTGCACAGCTGTTAGTCATGGGACTCTGTGAAAGTATACCCGGCAAACACTGAGATAGAAATCTAACACATGCAAACTTCTTGATGGTAACAAGCTTACTTGCATTCAGCCTAGAAAATAGTGCTGTAGAAGCATTGTTCAATTGAACGTACTTAGCCTTAGACATGAAGGGCAAGAAAAAGCCAAACTTCAGTCTTGAAACCCAGGCCGGGTTGGAAATGTTGGCAGGGGGAAAAAAAATCACTGCACCTGAATGACTTGGTATGTGATGTGTGAGACATCCCTAGAACCCTGTGATAATGTATTTGTATTTAACATGTTTTTAAGTATTTTAAGCCTCTTCTGCTCGGACACCGCAGGTTCCAGTAGCCTTGAGTCACAGTAACTGAGTACTGCTGTTTGAATTTACTTATTTTTAAAAGTAGGGAAATTAGGAATAACAGACACAACTGCAATCAGCGAACTTGTTTTTCACTGTCTGTTCCCCATGCATTCCATTGTTAGGGCTGGTACACTTGACACTAGCAAAACTACAAATCTCAGAGGCTTCAAAATTGCAAGTAGAAGAGAGGCATTTTCTTCTAAGGAAGAGGGTTACCATTATTAGTTAACAAGCGCTTGCCTGTTTAGATTGGTCCAATCTTTACAATTCCATGTAGATGTCAGAAAAAGCTTTTCACTGTGAGTGTGGTCAAACACTGGAGCAGGTTACCAGAGAGGTTCTGGAGTCTCCATCCTTGGAGATACTCAAAATACAAGTGCACACAGGTGTGACAGCCTGCTCTGAGCAGGAGGGTTGGACTAGGCAATCTACAGAGGAGCATTCCAACTCTACTGCTCTGATTATTAAGGCATTTTTCTGCTTGCTTTCCAGTTTGAATAATCTGCAATATTTTTTTTCTTCATAGAAAAACTCAAATTTTATCATTATAACGTGGGTTTGATTTTTCACTTGGAATGATCTACTAAACTGATTTAAACATATTTAAAAGTTGTCTTTTGATTTGTAATGCTTTCAGAAGCTAAAGCATGTTTTATTTTCAAGTAGCCTATATAGCACATTTTACTGTGTGAATGATTTATCTTGCTAATTTGGGGGGAAAGGAGGAGAGCAACTCAGACTGTTATCCCTTTTGTCAGAAATGAGTGATCAAAGTGCAGGGTTTTGTGTTCTTGAGAATGGCTGATGATGGAGGCTCAAGTATCTCTGGAATCCCTCTTATTTATAAAGAATGTGCAAGATCCTGTTTCCCTGAACACGGCATCAAATAGCTGAGAATAGTTACTTTGCTTGCAGCTCAAAGACCTTTTAACCAAGAAAGTGTTCAGATCAAAGAGCTCCTTTTCAGCTTTTAGTAGTGTGCTCACGGGTATTCTGCCGTCTGGTTTTCTGTTCCCTCTCTTTGCTCATGCACATACTCGCCTCCTTTTTTTTTTTTTTTTCCTCCTTTTTTCTATGTGGGGCAATACCTGCATGTTTTGAAGTGTCTTTGCACGTTACTTTGTCTTGGACAATAGTATGTTCCTCTGTTGCAGTATGAACACCAGCATTTACGAGGAGGTTTAGTCTTTTGGATTCTCTTGAAACAAGTGCAGCAGTCGTGCCTACCAATAACAGTAATTTAAAACAACAGCTTGTCTTATCTGTGTTATGGTCCTATGGACTTTCTGGGGTTGCATTAATGTTGGTGCAACAGCCTTGCTTAGATTTCAAAAACAAACAAAAAAGCAAGTTTTTAACAGTTTTATTAAAGGTTGAAATGCACTTGTGCTGCTTCTCTTTTTGAAGAAGGGCTTCCAGAATGTATGTTTGGGAGTACAAAGCAATACAACAGGTATCGATACATTTAAAAGTTCAACAATAACTGAGTTACTTTAATTTCAAGCTTTGTTGTGATGTGTCCCTATCAAAGCTACAAGAAAAGTGGGGTCTTTTTAATGGATTTTGCTTTCAAAAGGTAGCAGAGACAATGCTGGGAAATTGATCCATTCTCGTGGATTTAAGGCAACTGGCTGCAGAAAATTAGCAAACAGGTATTTCTCTGGTAGGTGAGTATTTCTCTGGTAGCTGATTTCAAGAATAAATTTTTAAAGTAAAAATACATTATAGGAACAATGGAAAAAAGAGCAAATGTATGCCCATTGGTACCTTTTTCTGTGACACTTTTGTCAGGATCACTGTCAAATAAGAATTCCAAGTTGGACAATTAAGACCCTTCCTCTCTAGGCTCACCTAAAATTTTACCTTTTGCTTATGAAGTACCTATCCCTGGATTGAAAAAAAAAAATAAACAGAGCTCTGTAAGAATACCTGTGAACTTGTCTCTGATTCCTAAAATTCAGGCAGCAGTTGGTTTGACCTGCTGCCCTGTTCTTGCAAAGCTAAGTTGTTGAGACTGTCGCGTCTCGCTGGCGTTGCCTGCTGCTGCCTGGCAGAGGAGAAGCAGCACCTCTGGCCCCTGCTGCTTTCCCACGCTGGCTGGGGCAGCGCAGGCAGGGCAGGAGATGCTGCACCTCTGCTTCTTGCAGATGGAGCATCTCTGTGCAAAGGCCACCTCGCTGCCTGTGCACCATGCGCCAGCTCAGCTGCTAACAAGCAAAAACTCAAACCCAAGAATTGGTGAGCCCAAAGATTGCAGTGGGAACAATTTTCACAGGGAAGCTTTAAAATCCTATAAAAGTTATGGGGGGAGAAAGTTCAGAAGAAACAAAACTGACATAAAGTCGTTTTAGTTAATTTTTAAAGGCAGGCACTGATAAAATCTTGCAAAGGGTCACCATTATGGTGTAAATGTCGCCATACTGTTCCTGGTAGCTACTGGTTTTACACATGTAAATAGAGACATGTGGAGACACACCCTTGGCAGTTTTCTGCCAGACTTCGGCCAACATTGGTTAAGCTCTCAAACAGAGTTTTCTGGGCAGTAAGGTATCATATTCCCAAATACAGGATATGCTTACATTATACTTTAGATGATGGGTTGGGTAATGTATCTTTTTTTTGTACACTTAGCGAGCATGTCAAAAGAAAAATCGCGCATGCAGAACTACGGTGTGTGCTCAACCAAATTAGCTCATTAACTTGAATATGCTTGCCTATTAATATGGAATATCTTTAATGCAGATTTTAAAACTGGAAAACCCACTCTTATTTGCCTGAGTTGGATGTGACAAGCCATACCACAAAGCCGGACTCGAGTTACTGGTTTTGCACTCTGAGCTTGGTGTCATCGGGCCCTTTGCGCTGCCATCAGAAAGCCACTCGATGGTGCTTTCCTGGTGGTGGTGGCAATTTGCCAGTCCCAGAAAAATGGGGAAGCGCTGAAAAACTAAGAAGCCTCATGTGGTTTTCCCTGCATCTGCACGGCTGACTTGGTATAATGCTCTAGCCCGAAGTTAACACCTAAATGCAGTGAGAACACGGTGCTGCTGTTGTGCTGGGTCTCACGGATAGAGGGGAGCAGAACTGCACTGGTGATACCAAATCAGCTCTCTTATCTCTAAAGGCATGCTACCTCTGTGCTCCCTTCTTGTAATTACTTTGTACAGTAAGATGTCAATGCTATTTTAACAATTTTAACACATGAGCAGTTCTGTTACTTTAATTTAAATGCATACATTGCTTGTGAGATTGGAGTCTAAATCAGTTACAGGGGATAATTTATGACTGTTAAATATGCAAAATTAATATTTTGTACGTTACCTTTCTGCTGCTATATCTTGAATTTACCCTAGATTTTATGACCTATTTCTTGACTGTACAGCTAAGGCACTTGTTTCCTTTAAGGGAATACATCTTCTCATCTGTTAAAGCTAACACATTGCTCAGACTAACTACTTTTTGGTTTTGAAGAACCTTGCTATAGTGCAAAAATATTACTAAACCTTTAGGACCTCTTCAGAAGAAGATATGTAACTCTGGAGTGTACCACATACCAGCAAAGTAACCAAAATTTTTAAACAATTTAAAAACTGTGAAGTCATAACACTTTTTGAGTTTTATTTTCCCTGGCTTCAATGGAAACAAGGCTCCTTTTAGGTTGTATTTCCTAAGGGTTGTGATTAACAACAGTAAGCTGTTTCTACTTCATCCCATTTTGAAATAGCATATTTTGAATTGATGAAAAGCTGTGTGTTTGTAATGTTATTTGGTGTATTATCCAAGAGGTATTGGGCAAAATATTTTCACAAAAAACTTGGTAACTCCAGCACTATAAAAACCCGTTACAAATAACAGAGGGGACTTACATATCCCATTAACCTGTGTCCTCTATGTTTTTTTACCTGACTTGACAAATTTTGAACTTTCATGTTGAAAAAATAAGTATCTTCAGTGTTTGGGAGTAGCAGTCAGAATGTAAACTGGTGAGTTGCCACTTGAGCTATAGCTAGACAGCTGATTTACCTAGATAGATCAGAAATGGACAAACCTGTGGCCAAAAAAAAGAAAAAAAGGTTTTGGGAGAATTCACCATTGTTAAAAGAATAAGAAAAGCGAGGCAGTAATACCTCTTTTCTGCCACAGATGACTTTTAGTAAGGGACAAAAATGGTTTCTACACAGAATCTCTTTGACCTTGAGTAGGGCATTAACTAGATCTCCTTATCAGTTAGCATTTGCATCTGATTTAACTACCTGAACTCCAGCACATATTTTGAACAACTTTTAAAAAACAGCTGCAGAATAACAGAGCGTGTCTCTGGTAGAACTTTTTATGGAGTCAAACAAACAAAAAAACATCAAAACCAGATAATTTTTATTTAATAACTCACTTCTCTTAAAGGGGAATGCTGTATTTTAATTTTTTTCTGCGCATGAGTCAGTATTTCATCTCCGTGAGGGTGAGTGAGCAATCAACCAGCCTCATCCTAGCTGCTGGATATTGCAATATTGAGATAAGGGCTTCCTTAGAGAGGTTTCTTATAATCCTTAAGCACTTATTGCAGTGAGATCAAGTTACAGCTGGTTTAATGCGATGTAAAACCTATGAAGGTTGACATCACAAATTTTACTAGTTCTGGTGATGATAACATCACAAACTCAACATAAAGTGCCAGTGACAGACTGATAGTTTAGTTTGAGATAGAAAAATGAGATACAGGAACCACATAGCAAAAGGAATTTTTTTTAAACCAGTTATGTTCCATTTTAGATAACAGAAGCTTACTTCAGGTTAAAGGTCCTTAAATGCAATAAGGTACAAAATAATGCTTCATTATTTCCTTCTAATTCACAGCTGACAGTTGTTGATTTCGAAGGAGATATCAGAGGAGTTTTGAGGTGACTATTGGTGTGGTTGGAAGGTAACACTTAGAGTGACAAGTAGTAATATTTATCCTACTGCTTAGCCCTCTAAGGTTGAGGTACAGTGATGAAAACAAGATTTAACATCAGAGTGAACAAGAATTCACTCTTTTTGGATGACTAATGCTGCTAGCTTAGGGTCTAATCACGTCATGTTCTGTATGGCAGATCAACGTAATAAAAGGATATAAGGTGACTTCCTTGTGCCATGTGCCATCACTCCCAGGTCACAGGGATGTGTTTCGCTGTGGTGCTATGTCCTGCCCCCCCTTCACAACACTCTGGAGGCTGACGCTCTCCCAGACAGAGTGAGGCAGAGAGGATGTCGATGACTCATTTTCCCTTCATTTTCTTCACAAGCTGTTCCAGTGAAACAATGTGCTGTCTCTCCATCTAAGCTTATCACAAACAGTTTAACTCTCAAACAATTTGATGTCAATCTCTTTACAGTTTTGCAGGATCAACAGGAAAAAAGGCATGGAAAATTCCTCACCTCAAGCATGTTCTCCTAAAACAATAGCTTGTACCAGAGAAGTCTCATGCCCAGGCTGGCCTCCAGCTACTTTTTCCCAGTTCACTTGCTCCTTCTAGCTCTTGAATTTACAAATATTAAACTTAGAGGCCAACATGATAACCATGAGAATCAAGTCATTATAGCCCAAATATTGTTGTGAGATGAGATGAGGGACCTAGTCATAGAAGAACTTGCTCATTAACTTCATGTGGGATGTGAGGAGGTGAAGTCTAAATAATTAACTAGAAGTGGGAAAAAGAGAGGAAGCAGGAATGAGGTAGTTTGTCAGAAATGCTTTATAGTGTTAGCTGAAGAATTCAGAAATCCCCCATTTTCTCTGCTTTCCTTTGGAAAGTTCTTGAACCAACTCCAGAAAATTTTACCGGGCTTCCACTGCTCCTTCTGTTCCTGCGCTGTAAGCCAAGAACTAGCACTAGCACATGGGAATGCGGGTGGGAACAAGTAGCTGCGGATCAGCAGGCTTGGGATTTCTGCGGCAGTAAGAGAGTGAATTTAGCCTGTTAGTTGTGAGATCTTGTACTCAGAACTAATTTAAGTTTTCCCTGGAAACGCCCGATTTTCCTATTCTATGGAAATCAAGAGTCCTAGGAGCCTAATTTTCATTCCTCTGTAAGATAGCACAAATTCTTCTGACGTTAACTAAAAGCAAGCATTAAGAGTTCCCCTGCAGCAACACCCTAATGTGGAGTTGAATGCTCGCAGTTGCTTGGGTCTTCTCAAATTTGCACCTATTGTTTGCAGCAAACGGTTCTGCTACCAGAATTCACAACTGCGCTGCTCTGCTAACTGGCTGTTAACGCGAGGACGTTTTGTTTCTTGTTATCTACAGCTCAGTTTAAACTAGCAGCTGCCAAGTCTGCTGCTTTGTTTTTAATGCTTGGTTTGATTTTTGATCATCCTTTTCTAATCATTGCGGTGGGTCTAGTAAATGCGGTAGTGTACCGAGCCTCCGACTCCTAAGAGGCCGTTTGTGTCCTGCCGAGGCTCGGCAGTTTCGGATTGTGTGTGCAGAGCTGGGTTATCCTGCGAGGCACAAACCGATGGCTCAGGTCTGAGCACACACTCCTCTCAGCTTAGCCCAGCACTCTGCGGAGTTAATGTTGGCTTTTTGCAGCAAGGGGAGACCTGGTTCAACATCATGTCACAACAGCGCAAATGATAAGGCTTGACAATGAAAGTTTTGAAATGAATTTGAATGTTCTCAGTTTATACAAAATTACTGCTTTTGGTAGCTCACGGCTATGGCATTTTAGAAATGGTACCAGGCCCTTTGAGCCTGATTTAACTCACTTTTGAACCGTATTTCCATTGCAAAGGAAACACTGAGCTAACTGTCTATGTCTTAAATAAAAATTAATACTATAACTCTACATACATTTCAGATGATTTTTCTAGGAAGTTGTTATTTTTCATATTTAGGGAATAGAAATAATTTGAGCCAAACTTAATCTTTTTTTTTTTTTCCCTTACAGACGCTGTCTGTGCTAGTATACAGTTTGTTGCAAAAGATACAAAAAGAAACATGCAGTGGAAATTATTGCACGAGGCCTTTTATTTGTGATACTGATTCTCAAAGTTCAACGACTGCATATGGAGACAACAGACCAGGTTCCTGCCCTGGGCAGTTCCTGATCTGATTGAAGTGGAAGAAATGCGTCCTCCTCTTTCCCTCCAGAATGAACTTTCCTCTAATCTTGCTCAGCCCGAGTTACAAAATCTGTTTGACACAATGCTAATGGCGGCACTTCCACGCGTAACCACGACTGGCGAGAAACGCTCAAACGAATCTGAACTAATGCTGTTAGGTAGCTGAAGTGACGAGTGAGGCCGGGTGACCCTCCCGAGGCACCAGCTACCCGGGATTTACCCGCGCGCGGTCCGCTCCGGGGTGACATTCGCGGCCCGGGGCGCGGAGCCCAAGCCCCGGCCCCCACGCGTGTCCCGACGCCGTGAAGCCCGATGCTCCGGCCCACGTAGGTGCGGGCAGACGGGGCTGTCGGGAGCAGAGCATCCCGCTTCGCGCCACGCGGTTCCCGCCAGCCTGGTTCCAGTCCCGGGAGCTCCGCTTTCACCGTCCTCCGGCCTTTGCCTCGCCACCAGCGCGCGGGGGGCACGGCCGCCCGCCCTCTGGCAGCCATTTTCGGGGTATTTCGGGAGGCGGCTCAGGGCCCCCGCTCTCCCCCTCCCGTGGGGAGAGGCCAAGGCCGGCGCGCTCCCCTCCCCTTCCCTTCCCTCCCCTCCCCTCCCCGCCGCCCTGAGGGGGGCCGCGGCGCGGCGGGCGGGCAGGGGCGGCCCCCTCCTCCCGGGGGCGGTGCGCGCTGACGCGGCAGCGCCGCTGCTCTCCGCCGGCCGAGTCGCACAATTATGAGAAAGAGCCGCCGGGCCGAGGCCGCCGCTAGCGCTGGGTCCCGGTGCGGAGTCGAGCCAGCGCCGTCCTCCTCGCCCCGCGCTTCCCTTCGCCCCCGGAGCGCTGTCCTCGCCCGGCTCCTCCCCACCCGGCCCTCCGCTGCCGCCGAGCTCAGCCCCGATAGATGGAGACAGGCCCCGCCACCGCCGACGCCGAACCACGAGCAGGAGCTGCCCGGCGCGAGGAGAGCCAGAGTCGGCGCCGAGACCCAGCCCGGCCCTGAGGAGAATGGTGAGGGCGGCGGCGGGCGGGGGGAAGGGACGGGCCGGGGGCGCCGGCCGCCGGGCCAGACCTGTCCCAGCCGGCTGCTCCGGGTCGCCGGCTGCCGCGGCCGTCCCGATCCGGCGCGGCCGCCCTCGCCCCCGGGCTCGCCTCCCGCCGCGGCGGCCGTTCCGCTGCCCGCCCCCTCCGGGGTGCCGCGGCGGAGGGACCCCGCCGGGTGTCACCTCCGGCCCGGAAGGGGAGGCGCGGGCTCGGGCGCCTCGGGCCCGTCCGCGCGCGGAGCCTCGGCCCCCGAGGGCCGGCGGGGCGCCCCGGCGTCACCCCCCTCTGTGCCCGGCGGGCCCGGAGCCTCCCGGAGCCTCCGGCCGGCGCTTACCCCAGCCGCCGGGGCGAGGCTCCCGCCGCCGCCCGGCATTTCTAGAGCCGCCTCGCGTAGTGCCCGTGGGGCCAAGCCAACGCCGCCCTGCTGCTGCCGCCGGCCCGGCGGAGGGGGGGCCGCTGCCCTCCGCCCCCCTCCGCCCCTCAGGGCAGCGCCCCGGGCAGCCGGGCCGGCGGCGGCGGGGACTCGGCTGCTGAGGATCGTGCCCCCTCGCTCAGTGCTCTCTGGGCGCTGCCCTAAGCCTGCGCTGTGGTTTTGTCCCAGTACCAGAATTCACGCGGTGGGCTGTGTCGGTCTGGGGGATGCAGCTGTTCTTCCCTTCTCATCTTTCTACCTGCTTAATTTTTACAGTTTCTACGCGTCGCCATATACAAGGGAGTGCATAAGCCCTCACAAAGAGGTGTATGAGCTTCTACAAAGAAAACACAGTTTTAATTCCAGCTCTTTCTGGCTGCTAATCGGTTCTTTATCCCTATAACTTTTTTTCCTTAATTGATATTTAGCCGCCATATCAAATGCTTTTAAATAATTTTGAAAATCTTAAGTGTGGAGTGTAAATCCGTGGATTTCAGCAGTCTGCTTGAACTTCTAGTCAAATGCTTTATTTCATTTTGAATAAAGCTGTTTCATTTCACAGTATACTATTCAAAGCCACAGGGGTTCATACCCATGAATCTTCCCTTTCTGACTGTATCTGTGAGCTGTGTAGAAATGTGGGTTGTCTTTTTCTAGAATCTGCAAATCCAGCACTCTTCTAGGAAGAAGCTGAAAGTGCAACCTTCCGTTCTGACTTGAAAGAGTACTTGGCATCTCCCACTCGTGTGGTACTTGCTCTTTCTCAACTCAAGTGTTTTTCTTTAGTTTGGGGGGTGTGTGTGTGGGGGGTGGCTGTTTTTTTTTTTTTAGTTTAGTTCTGGTGTTTTGTGGGTGCTGACATAGCCTAGGAATGTACAGATCGGTTTTAACCATTATGGATTTGTAAATTGACCATAGCTTTGCAGTTTTTCTGGCAATGTAATGTGTTATACTTACCACGTGTTTATCAAGTATTTTGAAACCACTGTTTAACAGGTGTTTTGTCTGAGCTGAATATAGGGCATTTTATGCAAGTTCATTTTGTTAAATATTTCCCCGCTGTTCCATGATTATTTAGCAATTTGGAATAATTGCTGGACAGTGTCCAACATTAAATCAGGAATTATTCTAAAGAGTGAGTTGTTCAGTGTGGCAATTCCGGGAGTTCAGTCTTTTTTTTAATGTGTCTGTGTGGGTGAGATAAGTGTCTGCTAGATCATCCTTCATACCTTCTGGTATGAGGCCATTCTTGACTTTGCTATTTAAAGTGGCGAAAAAAACCTTTGTGCATGTGGAACTGTTTAGGCTGGTTTTGGACTGTTTGTACCTTAGTTTCCTGATGTTTTACTTTGATTTTTTTTTTTTTTTTTTTTTTTGCGCTTGCTTGAGCTCAGGAATGGAAGGGTAATTTTCACTTGTCATACAAAGGCACCTTGAAACATCACCTTGCATTTAACAGTTATCTTGCTTATATTTAAAGATACTCTATCAGATTGTCTACCTCCCTACGTGGATTATCTTGGAGAGAGGTACTCCATTGTGTTTTAAACTTTCATTTATTTTCTTGTCCCTTGAGGCTCTGTGTAACTCTAGGCTTGCTGCCTTACCTTTTTGTCTTATCACATCAGCCCTGCTTTCTCTGCTCTGCTGGTGATAGACTGCAGCATCCAAACTCCTCTCATTTTCTCATAGTTATCTTTACCACTTGCTGTGCTTCCCTTTCCTGGAAGCTTTGCACCAACACCCAAACTTTTCCTGCTTCTCTTTCATGTCCCTTCATGAGGTGCATTTCTATTAACTGTTCACTCCTTGTGGATGGTCATGAGAGATGAGTGTATTCTAAACAAACCAATGTTGTTTAGAACTTAAATAATTGATGGTGACACAATAGGGTTTGGCCATATTGGTTTGTCGATTTTACGCCAGTAATGTTGGAAATAATTCTTTAAGAGGACTTGTCAAAAAGTGTGTGTGAAGGGAGGGAGATGCTTTTATAGTCTAATTCTCTTTCCCAGAAAGACCTTGATTAGGAGTACAATACATAGCTATACTAGCAGTGACACTTTTACTAAACTTCTGATGCTGTCAGCATGTTGTCTGAAACAAGCCCAAATTTGAAGTTCTAGTCTTTAAAGACTTGAGGTTGGATTTTGAAATTGTGGCTTCTGCTTTCAAAAATCAAGGCAACAAAATGATACTTGTCATGCTAATATACTTAACCTGAAAAATGTATCTTTTTGAGTCTTTTTTTTTTTTTCTTTAACAGATATTTATTTCTTTTGGAATCCCTCATTTCCTTTAACTCTGTCTACTTTGGCTGCAATATTTGCATGCCACATTAATTTGCTGAAACAAGTAACGTTAGTTCTGTTCTTTTGTCCTACTTTTTTAAAGGCAAACTGACAGTAAAATCAATGTGTGTGTTTTCCAGAACTGAAGTTTTGACTTTGAGGTAATGTTTCTTGTTTCTAATGTGAATAATTCTGTCTTAGTGCATTTTAGCTTCACTGGTTGAAATTCCAGCAGCTGGCTTTGCAGCAGAGAAGTTTCGGAATAATCTCACTCTGTGTGTATTTGGATAAGATACATACATGATTATTAAAAATAATGCCACTTCTTGCCTCTGATACTGACAAGTAGTGGTGGCCTCTGACAAATGGGTCTATATGCTTCGTTATTTCTACAAAAAATAGCGATACTGACCTGACCTGTGGTAAAACTTGAACAAAGTTTGTGGCATGCTTTCTTCATATTCCCTGGCTTGAAACCTTCTTTCTCCTCTCTTGTATTTTCTGCAATCTTGTTATTGTCTTTTATTTGATTTAATCGCATCTCTTTTGCTCACATAATGGGAATGTGCGGGTAATGGTATCATGTTAATATATCGTGATACAATCTGTACCGAAAATGATCTACCTAATCCTTGGTTTCTGTTATTTTTATTACTTTAAACTTAGCTTTTCTTTTACTTGAATTGTATATGTTTTTGTATTTCAAGTAATAGCAAGCTAATCTAACAAAAGAACAGAAAAAGTAAACCCCCAAAACCTTTTTATTGGCAAGCTTTGCTTCCTGACCTGGCTTGGCACAGGATTAGCTGAGCATCAGTGCTGCTGCACAAGAGGGGAGGTAGAATGTGCAGGAGGTGACTTGTCTTTTTGGTAGCCGCTAGTCATTAAACCAGCATCGCCTGGCACGCTGAAGGGTTGCATCTGACTGGATGGGACCGCAGACCCGAGCAGCAGTGTTTGGGAGACCAGTCTCATTCACAGCTGTTGCACTGATGGAGGGAATGTTATTTTTTTGAGGAGTGGTGAGGTTTGTTCAGCCTTTTTTATACCTATATTTTGCTTAGCATGTGAAGTGGATGTGAGCCCTTTTAAAGCAGGGCGTGAGCCACTTTCTTTAACTACTGGGTTTGCTGGAACCACAGTACAGCTCGAGTTTGTTTTTCTCCCCAGCTGCTATAATTCTTGCACAGAAGTAGGGACCACGCAGGTTGTCTAATTGCTGTTAGGCCAGCAGAGGAAATTTCTTACCTCTCGTTTCTTTCCAAGAAGGAAAGGCCAGTGAACTTCTGATGGGGTAATGAAATAAAAAACAAGAGAGAAACTCAGATAAATAGCATTGCTATACTTAACTGTATAATTTTTTTTTCCTTCCCAAGGATTGGGTGAAAAATGTTCTAAACATACGGGAAATACAGGGGGAAAAATAACTGTGTTGCTGATTGTGGTGCTGATAGTTCCGAAAAGCTGCCTTATGAAAGGACTAGGATATTTAACTGTGGAAAATGCTTTGACGACATATGCTATGAGGATGTTGCAGGATAATAATATAGTGGTGGTTGATTGCCAAGGAGAGTTTAAAGTATGGTAACAAACTGACAGCACGTTAGAGCGAATTGAGCTTGGTTTATAAATTAGGCATTTTTTTCCCTTAACTAAAGCAAAGTTCATATATTACTGAGGTGGTAGACAGAGTACCATGGGATAAAGCCCCGGAGTGAAGAGGGACCTGGAAATCTGGCTGATATTCAAGGATTGCCTCCTCCAAGCTCAGGAGTGATGCATCCCAACAAAGAGGAGGTCAGGTAAGGACACCAGGAGGCCTGCATGGATGGGCAAGGAGCTCCTGGACAAGCTCAGACAGAACAAGAAAGACTACAGAGAGTGGAAGCAAGGACAGGCAGCCTGGGAGGAACACAGAGAAACTCTGAGCAGCCTGGGATCAGGTTAGGAGGGCCAAAGCCCTGATAGAATTAAATCTGGCCAGGGATGTCAAGGACCACAAGAAGAGCTTCTGTAGGTACCTTGGTGATAAAAGGAGGACTAGGGAAAATGTGGGCCACCTTCGGAAGGAAAAGGGAGACTTGGTCACCTGGGGTATGGAGAAAGCTGGGGTACTCAACAACATTTTGCCTCAGTCTTCACCAGCAAGGGCTCCAGCCACACCACCCAAGATGCAGAAGGCAAAGGCAGAGACTGGGAGAATGAAGAACCATCCGCTGTAGGAGAAGATCAGGTTTGAGACCATCCAAAGAACCTGAAGGTGCACAAGTCCATGGGACCTGATGAGATGCATCCACGAGTCCTGAGGGAACTGGCGGATGAAGTGACTAAGCCACTATCCATCGTATTTGAGAAATCCTGGCAGTCCAGTGAAGTTCCTGCTGACTGGAAAAGGAGAAACATAACCTCCATTTTTAAAAAGGGAAAGAAATTGGACCCAGGGAACTACAGGGCAGTCAGTCTCGCCTCTGTGCCCGACAAGATCAAGGAGCAGATCCTCCTGGAAACTCTGCTAGAGCATATGGAAAATAAGGAGGCAAGTGGTGACAGCCAACATGGCTTTAATAAGGGCAAATCATGCCTAACAGCTTTGGTGACCTTCTGTGATGGGGTTACAGTTTTGATGGATAAGGGAAGAGCAACTGATATCATCTACCTGGACTTGAGCAAAGCATTTGACACTGTCCCACACAACATCCTTGTCTCTAAACTGGAGAGACATGGATTTGACAGATGGACCACTCGGTGGAGAAGGAATTGGCTGGATGGTCGCGCTCAAAGAGTTGTAGTCAACGGCTCGACGTCCAAGTGGAGAGCGGTGACGAGTGGCGTCCTCAGGGGTCGGTGTTGGGACCGGTGCTGTTTAACATCTTTGTTGGTGACACGGACAGTGGGATCGAGTGCACCCTCAGCAAGTTTGCCAACGACACCAAGCTGTGTGGTGGGGTCGACACGCTGGAGGGAAGGGATGGGCCATCCAGAGGGACCTGGACAGGCTGGAGAGGTGGGTCTGTGCAATCCTTATGAAGTTCAACAAGGCCAAGTGCAAGGTCCTGCCCATGGGTCAGGGCAATCCCAAGCACAAATACAGGCTGGGTGATGAGTGGATTGAGAGCAGCGCTGAGGAGAAGGACTTGGGGGTATTGGTGGATGGAAAACTGACTGTGAGCCAGCAATGTGCACTCACAGCCCAGAAAGCCACGGGTATCCTGGACTGCATCAAGAGAAGCGTGGCCAGCAGGTCAAGGGAGGGGATTCTCCCCCTCTACTGTGCTCTCCTGAGACCCCCCTGCAGTGCTGTGTCCAGCTCTGGGGGCACCAAGATCAGAAGGACATGGACCTGCTTGAGTGGGTCCAGAGGAGGCCAAGGAGATGCTCAGGGGGCTGGAGCACCTCCCCTGTGAGGACAGGCTGAGAGAGTTGGGGGTGTTCAGCCTGGAGAAGAGAAGACTCCAGGGAGACCTTCTAGTGGCCTTCCAGTACTTAAAGGGGGCTACAGGAAAGATGGGGAGGGATGTTTTACAAGGGCATGTAGTGATAGGACAAGGGGTAATGGCTGTAAACTGAAAGAGGGTAGATTTAGGTTAGATACAAGGAAGAAATTCTTCACAGTGAGGGTGGTGAGACACTGGCACAGGTTGCTCAGCAAGGTTGTGGCTGCCCCCTCCCTGGCAGTGTTCAAGGCCAGGTTGGACGGGGCTTTGAGCAACCTGGGCTAGTGGAAGGTGTCCATGCCTGTAGCAGGGGGGAACTAGATGGCCTTTTAAGGTCCTTTCCAACCCAAACCATTCTATGATTAAACCTTATTTCTGGGAATTTCTCCGTGTTGTTTTTGTTGTTTGTTTTTTTGTTAAATGCTAGCAGTCACATCAAAGTTACAGATTGTTTTAATATTTATGTTAAGAGCAATATAATTTTTTCCTAAAGACTCTTACAAACTCATTCTAACTCAAGCTGTCTCACGCGTTTTCTATTGTCAGATTTTCTGGAATGTTTGAACTGTCTGTGTGTATGGCAAATATGCAGTTGCTGAGTTACTGTATCCCAACCCATCTTTATTTCATTTGATTTCAGCTGAAGGAGGATGGCATGTGATACATGTGCTAGCATACCTGTTGATTTTCTACAGCTGCAAAATTTGAATTTTACAGGCTGATTCAGTAATAAAGTTGGTACTCTGTTGTGTGTAGTTTAACAACTAATGTTTTAACAAGATCATCCAACTTCAGGAACAGCTATTTTAAATCCTCTGTGAAGCTTTGTTGCTGCTTTATCTTCAACCTGTCCCTGGAGATAAGTTCACATAGTTCACATTCACATACAGTCTGACATGAAGTGCTTAGTTTGTTTAAATGCACATCATGTGTTTTGCAAAGAGCATGCAACTGGCTAATACAGTTTCAAAGAGCATAGGTAGATGTGTGCATATAGTTGTCTACATTGAAAATTATGCACGTGTGAATCTTACCAGTGTCTAGACTTACTGCTAGTAATTGTAATAGCAACAATTTGGGAGGCCTCTTGTCGCGTGGGAGAGCTTTGGAGATATTTCAAGGTCTGTGGCAGCCTGGTGTCAGGGTTGGAGCCCAGAGGGCAACTGAGCACCATGCAGCCGCTCACTCCTCCACCCCAGGAATGGGAAGGAGAAAATAAAAACAAAAGGCTCAGGAATGGGGATAAGAACGTGAAGGGATGACTCGCCTCTTATGGTCATGGGCAAAAGACAGACTCGTTAGGGGAAGAAAAAGAACATCAATTTAATTCAAACACCACCAACAACACTTAAACAGAGTAGGACAGTAAGAAGTATTACCACATCTTAAAAACACCTTTCCCCTCCACACCCCTCCCTTCCTGAGCTCAGCTTTGCTCCCGATTTCTCTACTTCCTCCCCCCTCCAGCAGCGCTGGGGAATGGGGGTTGCTGTCAGTTCATCACACATTGTTTCTGCTGCTCCTTCCTCCTCAGGGGAAAGACTCCTCACACTTTTCACCTGCTCCAGTGTCTCCTATGGGAGACAGTCCTCCACAAACTTTCTCTAACATGAGTCCTTTCCACAGGTTGCAGCTCTTCGTGAACTGCTCCAGTGTGGGTCCCTCGGATGGGGCACAGCTCTTCACACACAAATCCAACACACCTGGTCACACTTTTTGCTTCCTAGTCATGGATCCCAAAGCCTGGTGTGGATGACTTCCAGTGCTATTGGATTCTGCCTTTAGTTATTTAATACTAATCAAATGAGATTTAAAAAAACCCAACCTGCAAGTTCTGAGAATTGGCATATTTCTATTAAGTTCTGGTTTGCTGATTTTTATTTTTTGTTTTTATTTTTTACTGACAACCTGATTACCGCAGTTTATTTTTGCTGTCATACACTACTGCGTTCCTGCTTGAGAATACTTTCTCAGTTACAGCTCTAAATTAACTTAATCTAGGTGTTCAGTCTTTCACCATAATATAACTCTGTAATCTTCAAAGCCTGGGAAAGTGTCTGTTACAGTTTAGTCAGTCTTCAATCAATGGTTATTGCAATTGAATACCAGCCTTTGTTCCATGGGTTGTTCCCTCTTACCTCTACCCAAAGAGGTACTTATTTTCTTAATCTTATCTACTTGATTCTTGTCACCTTTGCTAAAAGACAAACAGAAAGGATGTTTTCACTTTGTTAGTCCCCTGACTTGTGCTGGGTGGAATTTTGCAAATGTCCCTGGCTGACAGCTCTTATCCTAATACCTGCTAAGATTTTCTAATCCTAATACTGCAAAGTGATAATCGGTTTTTGTGAAATGTGGACTTGACAAACTTGTCTTTTAAAATTTAAATGTAATAAATAAATTTAAATTTATGCTTTCTGCAAATGAATTTCTAGTTGTTCTGTTAGGAATACTGTGTTTCCCACTTATTGCCTAAAAATTTCTAGACTCAAGGCACTTTTAGAGCGAGTATAATTTAGCAGTCCAGGTCTTCCCACTATTACTCACTTCATTGACAATATAATTCCCAAGACTGACCTGGAGTGCTTGAGGCGTGGATGTGTGTGAGTTGCAGGGTAATAATCTCAGATACAGGGCAGTGTTGATGTTCACGTCCATAGCATCTTTACTAGCCACTCCCAAATCTGCCAGAAGTCTTCTTAAAGGTGTGGTTGTAATCCAGTCTAAACTTATTTAAGACCTGGCTATCACCCTTCCACTGTCCCTTTGAGCTTCCCTCTGTGCTCAGTCACTGTTTTGGGGATCTGAATTGGATAAACATCTAATCACATTTTTTTTTTTTTGAGGATTATTTTGTTGGTCATTTCCCTGAACTGGCTCTCCATGTGACTGCATAAATGCTGGTGCTGGTATGAGATAGGGTGGGATCACGTGCAGAGGCTTAGGAAAATGAGTTTGTGGCACCCCTGACTTCACATGAGCTGTGAAGCTGGTTTGGAAGCTTGCTCTGAGGTGCTTAAGAGTTGACTCGTGTCATCATATTAGTAAGTGTTTGGTTACTCAGTGTATCACCCACTCGAGTGTTTTCGAAGTCTTAGAGCCTTGTGTGCAGGCATGGGCGGAGCTGTGCCATCACAAGTCAGGTTCTGTAGCCTCTTCAAAGTGTAAACTGGATTGCGTTGCAGACCTTGTCTAATTGTACTGCAGGCATGTAGTAGCTATGCTTGAATACTTGTGTATCTAAATTCTTCTTTACAGAGGATGTTTTTGTTGACCTTTTTTTCTGAATGTGTGCTACCAGATGTAAGATAACTTTTTTACCAGATATGCTGTGCTGTAGTCTGTGAACTGAGCTGCATCACGATGAGTTTGACCCCTCCCATCAAGTTATTTCTGTTGGCAAATGATCCACTGCTGGTAACTTGTCTTGCATAACAAAATATTGCTAGATTTTTTTTCTCTACGTTCTTAACATGCTGCTTATTTTCTTTTTAGTGCTATTCCCGTTCCTGTTTAACTTTCTCAAGAAGCTGAACCTATTCCTTTGGGGTAGGAGAGAGAGAAGCTGTATTCTACTAATGTATCAGATAGAGCTCAGCACAGCAGCCATGTGGCCAGGTTCAAAGACAGTCATGCTGATGTATGACATGGTTAAAATCGCATGTATATTGGCTTTGTGTAGTAAACTCAATCTGGTATACTAGTTTGTAGCTAGAGCCAGTCTGAAAAAGCTCAGTTTCCTTTCAAAGCCTGTCCCTGTGGCTGCTGCAGTCGTGCAGGTATTTACTCAGGAATAACTAAAGTCACCTGAGTAGTTAAATTATGTATGGGCTTAAATGACATGATTGGAGCCTAAAAATACCAGTTGTGTAATTACAGAACTGTGAATCAACTTTCTCTTCAATTATAAAAATCAGTTAATCTACAAGAGTAGGTGCAGTTAATGATGTTTTAAATGTCAAAGTCTTATCAGTTTCTCCCGTGTTCCCTGGCTGTGGTATTGTCTGAACTGTAGTTTGTAGGATTCTGTTAAACAGCAAATTTAGTAAAACTTCAGCTGAAGGCAGTAGAAGAGTGCATGGCTGAGGGTGATCTTCTGGCCAAAAAGTTTCAGAGTGATTGATCTTGAAGGAATTCCTGCTCACGATAGTAATCTCACACTAGGGAAAGAGTAATGAATCACTGATACCATAGCTGACAAACATCCCAGACAACTTTCTAGGAATTTAGCATCGTCTGATGTTGCAATGCCTTTGGATGCAGAACTAGTTGGAAGAGGCTCGCTCACTCCTGATTTCACAAGCTGTAGTTTACTGACTTCTTAATCATGCTGCTGAAAATGTTCTCGGGGTTATGCTGCAGATGAGCCCGTGGGACAGCCCTGCGAGCACTTGCTTTGGCCTGTGTGAGGGGCACTAAGCAAAGATGTGGAGGTTGGGATGGACATTAATCTTTTAAACTGGCATTAACTGGCCTTGCGGTCAGAGGCATTGAAAAGCAGAAATATCCCCTTAACTAACCTTTGTCCTTTTATTCAGAAATGCTCTTGATGAAGATTCATGCCTTTGCCTCATTAAGCAATTGGTCTGTCTTATTCTTGGGGTTTTTTATAAAAATCTTATACAGAAAAATCCTTTTTAAGTTTTCAGCTGTAGAAAAAACATAGTTTGTATGCATGCAGTTAGTTTTCCATATAAATCCTATCTCTGTATGTAGAACTTGGGGACTCTTCACTCTTAAATTCTCTAATTGTTTCAAATGCATTAGTGAAGCAATGTGGTCTTTTTATGTTGCTTATATAGGGAAAGATGGCAGAAAACACTCATCCTTGTCATGGTTTGGGCTGCCAGCTAGTGTTACAGGTGAACATTCTGCAGTGATGAAGGCTGCTAACAAACGAGTCATTGTTTGAATGCATCATCTTGTGTTTGGTGTTTTGTAGCCCGTGAGAGAAATATTTGGTACTAAGTATAATCATAGTACTTTGCTGGACAACGTGATACAGTAAACTTCGGGCTGCACTTTCTCCCTGGTATAGCAAATGAGCAAGACTGAGACTTGTTCTGCCTTCAGAAAAATCCTGTTTTCAGGTTGTAGAAAAATGTTTTCTGGTCACATGCATATAGACCATCTGCAGAATACAGGTAGACTTTGCAGAGAGGGGGCGGATTATTCTCAAAAGCTAATGAGGCAGTGAGTCCCTAGGCTTGCTCAGTTGAAGACTGAGGGGGATTCAGAGCAGCTCTCTTCTCTCCGCAGAGAGGATGCAGAAAATTAGCACTGCTAAGATAAGGTTAGTCTTTTTGACTATCCTCTTGGGTGTCGTTACTGGATTTTTCAGGGTTTTTCTGAGAAATGTAAAGATCTTGCAGGTAGGACAAGAAAAATCTTTTGTAATTAATGTTGGGTTTTAATTATACCATGAATTAGGAAAAAGCATCTTCTGTGCCAGATGAGAATGGATGCTATTCTCAAACCCAGGGTATCTGCCCACCTAAAATGTGACCTTAGGCAATAGGTTCTTACTTCATTGGCAGCTCTCCAAGAAATAAAGAAGTACTGTCTTATCTTCCTTTCCTTCCTGAACATCAGGATACAGGTGCTTAAAAAGAATGCCTTTTTGTGTGACAGATCTGTAGTCTTCCTGGATGCCTAGAGTAAGTGTGCTCTCGGGGATTATTTTGATGGACCTTGACAGTATGCTTAGACCAGCGCAGCTGTTTTGCTAATCCAGTATTTTACTGCTGCCTAAGGGGATGTCCTATTTCCCTTGTTCCCACCCTGATCATGGCCATGTGGTCCTTTCATGTGCCTTAGGTTTCTGGCCAGTTTGCATCTGAATCAGTTTATTCTGATATCACAGCTACTCTTCTTTTTTTTTTCCTGGAAATAATGTGCTGATTTAGGGAGCTCAATCACTCACCAAAGGGCTAGTGTGCAACTGCTGGTGGGAGGGAAGTAGCAGGAGAACAGGTGGGAGGGCAGAGTAATAACTTGCTCAGCTTGTCTTCTCTAACTGCACCCTCACTGTATAATTTGAAGAACTTCATCTGTTAAAGCAAATATTTCCCCTATGTATCTTGGCTTTGCTGTAGCCAGGACCTCCACCTCCTTACTGTTGTCTTTTGTTTCTCTAGAATGAGAGTCTTCACTCCTTTTCCCCAGTAGGACAGAGAGGAGCCTGAGGTAAAAGTCCAGTACAGCTTAGGCAGGCCTTTGTGCCACATACTGCTCAGCATCGGTGAGTTTTACTGGAAGTGAGTATGCTGGAAGAAATGATAATAAACAGAAAATGCAAGTGGTGTCGTGATCTCCCAATACAATTTAATTAGTTGTTCCTCTCGACCCCATAAAACCAAATTAAAAAAGGTTACTTTATTTCTAAAAATTATATATTTAATTTCTGAGTGATTACTTTGGCTTTCTGGTATTTAACACAGGTGTGTTGCAGGTAGTTCAGTTCTGTGTGTAACCTGCAATTCTGCATCAACATTTGGTGGAAGAGCTGAAAAAGTAGTTTCTTTGATCTGCTTAAGTAGAGGATACCTATGTCACTGTGCAATAAACACAAATTAAGAGATAAGATTGAGACAATAAATTGTACATACTAGGGAACTACCTGCATTGCTTCATTGTATTTTCAATTAGTGAACAGTCATTTTGAATGGATCTCTTTTTTATGCTTCAGATTTTTTTTTCTTGATCTTCCTTTTATCAAATATATTTAGTTTTCCCTGCTAGAGCAAAAAGGGAGTTTTTGTCCCCACAGATGATTACGCTTTTTCATTGATATTGTCCAGCTTGATGAATCAGAGTATCTCAAGTCTATACAAGTGTTTGATAAGAGTTTTGTGCTTTTGATTTGAGATCTGAATACTCAGCTTGGGGATGCAAGCTTGCTGAGGCCACCCTGTAAGACAGGGAGAAAGGAGAAGCACCAAAAGACATTCTTCTGTTTCCCTCTCCATTGAGCTAGCCAGACCTAGGTTTAAATCAGTAGTTAGGCATTAGGATGTCTGTGCTTGTATCTTAATTAGCAATGCTGTGTGCATGTGAAGGATAGTATGATAGCAAGCTTTGTAGTGCTTTTGGTAAATGGTGCAGTAAAGTGGTACATTTTAGCGGCCGGAACATTGACTTGGAGATAAAATGAATGACTTTTATGTTCTCTCACAATACATTGCATTGTGTAGGTTTTACAGCTCTGGCTATAATATTTAAAATAAATATTCATGAAGAGGAATGTAACAGTGTAGTTGAGACTTTCAAAACATGCTAAGTAATAAAATGGTTGAATGCTAATGGGAAAATCACTGTAAAGAAGTTTCAGCAGTCAGTATGAGGTTGTGATGGAAAGCTCTGTTTTTGTGTAAGACTAGCCTCATGAGAGATCAACAAAATAAGACACAGTAGCTCAAACAACTGTTTGTTTCTGTGAAATTTTTTTAAAGTGCTTAAATAAGCATTATATATTATTTCAGACAGTAATTACCTGCTTTCACATTTGCTTAAATAAACTCAGTTAAGTTTCTTCTTTGCACTTTTCTAGAGTAAACAGAAACTAATTAAATAGTTTTGGTGGGGAAATCTATCTTCTGGTGAGAGTTTAGGTACACGGATGTCTCTAGAATGCTGTCAGGCTGCTTATGCTCCACGATGAGGGCTGTAGTCAAGGTGCACTCTTCAGCAGCTGTGGATCTGGCTGGCTCTGTTAGGAGAGCTGGTTCTCTGTCTTGACGGGCAATGAAAGCGTAACTGAATCCAGTAGCTCTTTGTTAGTGAGCTGAATGCTTAAGTCTTTGTAATTCTACATTAGGTGAACTATACTATAGTAAGTTCTTATTTTGGCTTGTTTTTCTCCCAGCTCATCCTACTTTCTGCATCCTATTCTAATCTCCCAAGAACTCTGGTCACTGTAGAGAGTTGACCAAAATCTTTGCTTCCCCTACTGTAGCTAGCAAATACTGGCACATTGGTGTGCACATGTGTACAGGCAGGGAGAACATAGAGAATAGGAGTTAGGAAAATGTACCCCATCACACCTCCACGATCCTGTCTGTGAGTAATGTGCATATTTCCCTTACCAAGGAAGTAAAGGAAGTTCAGGGGTTGTATGACTAACTTCTTTCTCCGTCAGACATCAAGTCCAATGCTGATATTTTAATACTAGCCTGGAACCAGCCTAATATTAATTTTCTGCTCTGAGATGACTTATGTAACTTATACAAAGTGATTTTTTTTTTTTTTATGGTACTCGCTGTTAAAGTGAACAAAATTCCAAATCTGTTTCACGTGGTTCTTTGATTGCGTGTTTGCTGATGGGCCTCTTTCCTAATGTTAGTAGTTTTGATTATAAAAATAACTTGGTTTTCCCTGATACTGTGTCTAAAGATAAGTTATGTGAAATTTCATCATACTTTGCAGTGCTCTGGTGCTGTCACCTATTTCACATGCACACTAGTATGTTCTCTTGCTCTTCCCTCTCACCAAAGAAGTGTTATTGATCTGTAATAATGTAAATGCAGGCATAAGGCTTCCTGATTTTGGTTGTTTTTTTAGATATTCAAAGGGTTGTCTGAGGCTAGCTATGTCAAAAATCCCTTAGTGATAGCAAGTTTCCATTGCTCTAGTGGGTTAATAATAGGCTACTTAGCAGACACCAAAATCTTCGCTGTGATGACAGAGAAGTACCTTTCTTTGTACAACATTAAAAATAAGTCAGATCTGTAAATGGAACAGGCTAAGAAAGTGGTAGAGCAAGACCAACAACATCCACCCTTCCAGCTTGCTTCTGTAGTTGTAATGTGCTTCAGCACATAGTGCATTAATCAGATGTTCATGCACTTCATGAACCAGAAAGGGAGGACCTTCTTTAAATCTGGGCTCAAATGAAGCTGAAATACATCCTTTGCACTAGGTGAAGTGAACTTGCAGCCTGTATGCTGTCTATGAATAGCGGCTGCCAGAGCTGAGCTTTTTTCATCTGGGAACAAATTGGAAGCAAATTGAGGGTAGGATTAATTATTTGGCTGGTCAGAGGACCTTTTTCCTACTGCTGTATTTCCAGAGGTGGCCACCACTAAGTCCTTTCTTGCATCTGTGGTTTGTATTCCTTGTGTGATGGGGAAGGGACTGCAAGTTGCTTGGGGAAGACAGCCAACAGATTCAGGCCGTGTGAATTGTTTCACCCATGACAGTATGCTCCAAGCCTCATTCCTTTTGAAAATAAATCCAGAGTTTATAGGATTGTCTGTTCATACACTTTGTGTGGCACGTGCAAGGTAAGCCCAGCACTTGCCAGAAATGTAGGGTATGAACCAAACTAAATCATTCATGTGGAGTATAATCTGGTGAGTCAGGAATTGCAGAGGTTTTCGCAGCCATTCATGGTGTGTCCCATCTGCCCTTGTGGACAGGACCGGGGAGAGTGGCCGTCCTTGATACCCACAGAAATTATTTGACTGACTTAAAAAGGCTTGGCATAATTTCTGTTGTGTGTTGGTGAGTAGGTATGCTGACTCTACTTCCTGCTGGTCTTATTTCAGAGAGTGTGTAGGCTTGCAATCTGCATCAGTGGTAAGATTAGAACGACTTTCAGACTGCAGCTAAATCATTGATGTTGAGAGAGGTGAAGAGGATGCAGATTATACAATTGTATCACTGTAGATAGGGAAGGAGAAGTAGGCTGTGTGTTTAAAAATATAAGAGATTTGGGATTAGTTTATATGGGTGACTCAATATAATTCAAAATGGGTTTTGAACAAGGGGACCGTATCAGAAAGAAGCAGGCACTGTATGACGAGTTTGAAAACATTCCTATGTGCTTTTACCGTGTATTTTTTTGGAATCTCTCATTTGAACAAAGTGGGTATTAGAGTTAAAAATGCTGGCTGAAAAGCTGTAGCTATATTTTCCTTGCAGTAACTACCACATGCTCCCTCTCTATCCTTTTCTTTCAGTCATGGTTGTAAATTTTAGGGGGTAAAGAATTATTTTCATCTCCTTTGAAAAGTGGTTTGTTGCTTCTAGATCATAGCTTTGGTATATGTTTTGAAATACTTTATGGAATGTGTGGAAATGTGATTGGTCTGGGAACTCATAGGAAGTCATAGGTTCTTTAGAAGGGCTAAAATTTTTTAGCTTGTTATTTCATTAGTTAGGAGGATTGCAAATGAAAACTATTTTGAAATCAATTTACTTACTCCAGTTTACAGCAGTGAAACAGGTTTACCTTCTGCTGTGTTTTTTCTTTTCCTACCAAAATTCCAAATTCTGTTGATGAAAATTGGGAAATAAAAATCAAAATAAATCTTTATAAATTTCTCCCCCTACCCTGATACTCTGCTTTTCTGAAGGCATGTTCAGGAACAGCGTGCCACCTGCTGTGCTGACGCAGTCTTAGAGACTCTCTGGTTTGGGCAATTTTATTTAATTACTGTATCTGTTATAATTGGCTATTTAACTCCGAAGGTGTTTATTATTATTATCTCAGCTGAGAGAAAGCCATTTTGGAATTGCACCAGTGTGTGTGTGTCTTCTGAAATCAACTGATGGTCTTCCATTGTAACCTAAGATACCTCATTCTGTAGAATCAGTTGTGAAATATTTTCTAAGTATGTTTTAATATTTTTTTAATGCCTTGTATGGATGGTATATGCATTTTAAGATTTAATACTTTCTAAAAAGGAGGAGTAATTTTATGAGTGATCTAACTGCAGAAGAGCATGTACGTTCACATGGGTGCCTAACCAGAAATTTTAAAAAAAAGTTGTTTAAAAATATGCTGGACTTGCTCTGAATTCCCACTGAACGACTGTATTGCAGTTAGGAGATAACTTTCCCAATAATGTGGGTAAAGTAGATTGAGTTTGAATGTAATAAAAGTGTCCCAAAAATACTAGGTCTGTGGGTTTTATTCTGGTGCATCAGGATTAAAAATAGCTACTTCAGAATGTTAAATCTGTATATGAATTTATGATCTTCTGAATCAAATGAGTCAACAAAAAAAATAATCCTCAAACAACTTAATTTTGTGGTTTGTGATTGTATGGTGAAAAAATTCTCACAGAAGGAGCCTGTTCTCCAAATAGCACATTGGAATAATTTTTGTCAAATTTGAGAGCGCCGTAAAAATCCCTTTTGACAAGTCCCGAGTATTCCTTGCATCCAAAACTGCATGTGGATTTGGTGAGTTCAGTGGTGACTGCGTTATGTCAGAGAAGAACTGTTGATGAAACAATAGCTACTCTGTTAGAGACCTGGATTGCTGTGAAAACTGTTCAGAGCAAATCTCCTGAACTGTTTAATAAAGAATAGGATTGTTGAAGGTTTGTTTTCGGCACTAAGGGAGCCATTGATATGAAGATTCATATCTTTGCTCGCTGGCTCATTTGAGGTCTGCTTCTGAATACAGTGTGCAGGAGAATTGACAGAAGACTTTCTTCTGACTGCTCTTTTCCCTTCCCTGCTTCCTCAACAGTTTTTATTTAAAATAAAACCAGTATTTTTTTTTTTTTCTGTTGAACCATGTATTTTCAGGATTGTAGCAGTATTTTCAGTAGAGAAGTCTTTCGACCCAGAAAGCTAGGGCTGTTTGGTTTCTTATGAGTGAAGTGAAGCTAGGTGAACGTTCTGCTCAGAACAGGATCTTCAACATAGCAGGGACACCTTTTGTGCACAATGGGTCTGTCTGTGACTGAGCTGGTCAGGTTCAGTGACAAAGAGGTGCCCCAATGGGTTTGGGAAAAAATAAATTAAACAACTTTTTCTTGTAGATGAGTCTGGTAGTTGTTTCAGAATAATAATGAAATAATCCTGATGTGAACAGCAGGTAAAATATCTTTGCAAAAGTTTTCATTTATAGTGGATTAAACAGCTGTTTAAGATTAATGCACAATCCTTCTCATTTAGTGACATACTTCACAGGGATTCATTAAAGCAATCTGTATAAATATAGTTCGGCACTGTGATAATATTTGGGCCTTTTTGTCTTTCTAGTATTGCATGTATCCATACTTCCTATAGAAGTTACTTCAAAAATTGGTAAGGTTGACTGGTATTCTAATTATTGATTCAGGAACAAATTTTGTAGGCTTTTTGTGTGTGTTATGTATTCTCTGGACAGACAGCACTGTTATTCTTCAGCAGAGAGTCTTTTAAATATAGTTCGTAATACTAGCTGGCTAAATGCTTTGTTTTCTTCCCCCCTTCCTTTAAAAAACCAAAACAACCCCAAACAGTAATTATAGAGGTATGTAATTTTAAATTGCAAGGAAAGCAAGTAAATTAAATGTCTGGGGTTTGCTGGAGCCAAGAGTTTAAAACAAATGTTAGCAAATATATGTCATCAAACTGCCTACCTTCTTCTTTTTTTCTACCATCTGCATATTTACCTAACGTTAGCTGAAGTTCTGAAGACTTTCCTCAAATGATAAATGTTTCCTTGAGGAACTGAGTTGTGCTCTGCCAGAATTTTTAATACAAAATTTTAGGTATTTTATTTGGGAAATGTAGGCATAACTGTCTTTTGGGTAACTCTCCACCCCATACACAGTGGCTTATTTACTTAGCTCATCCTGGGATGCACTTTTTCAGTATCATTCAGTTAATTTGTACGAAGAACAAGTCCGGGTACTTTGCCTGGAGCAGGGTTCTTCCTGCTTTATGGGTTTGAAGCCCCTGCTGGAAATCTTTGCAGTGAGAGCTAGCATGCATTTTATTTGTGGCACCTCTTCCCCCAAGAAGTTTTATGAATTCTAAACTACTTGATACACATTAACTTAATCAGATATATTCATCCTGGTGGTTTGGCTTTATTTGGTTTTATTAGATGTATTGAGTATAAAAGCAATAAGATAAAGGCTTGTTTGGAATTTCTGCCTTTCAGCTATAGCTGCAGGAGCCCAGTGCTCGGTTAGGGGTTAGCTGTCTGGGCAGGGATCACAGTTCAGTCCCATGGTATAGCACGTGTTTGGCTAATGGAGTTGGGTTTCTTAGATAAGAGATCCTCTTGTAAATCACGAAGAGTGTGCGCAGTATGTATAGTTATATAAAAAGCAGTAACTTGTCAGTGGACATTTCCTTGAATAGACAAGCTAAAGGACGTTCGTAGTACAGAACGTCTTTTAGAAATGTTTTGAAATTTATCTTGTTGGTTGTAAGTGACCTAGGCAGATAGGACTGCTCTGCAGCAGTGCTAGCTTGAGTATTCCTGCTGCAAACAGTTTCCACTGTATCTTCTTGTTTTCAGGCTTGCTGAAACTTTCCATGTATTTTCTTTTACCTAAATGGAAACTTAAGCTTTTTGGAAAACTGGAGACGGTGGGGAAATAATATAGAGTCTAATTATTTTTAAATAAAGGACAAATAAAATTGGAAGATCTTTTCCTTTAAAAACTGTGGCATATATTGAACTGCCATATGGTGTAAGCAAAGATTTTGAAAGATGAAATATGAGATGCTGTAGAAAGTGATACGACTTCTAAATTTGAAAATGAGGTCTATGCAATCAGTAATTGAAATCTTTATTATCAGCCTTCCACAGAAGTCACAGTTTGGAATATTGTTTTTTAATCCAGGTCAGTTTCCTGATCCAGTGCGTCGGCTTTATAGAAAAATCATCAGCAGAACTGCTGGGTTGGTATGCAGTGTTGCAGGTCCAAGAGGGATATAGTTGGGATGAGTTAAATTTTAGTTTTGTAACAAATACTCTATAATTTATGAACCTCCAGCAGTATACAGTATCACAAATGAGTAGAAAGAATAAACTGGGATCCTTTTGTATATGAACAAGTTCATAATTGTCAGCTATACAGTATATTTATACCTGCCATATTTGTGTTCATTGAAAGTCATGCAAGTTATTTTGAGATCTTGCCAAACAGGAAGGCTTACTTACTGTACAGAAAATAATTCAGACCAAACTTGTTGAGTAAACTTGGAGAATTTCACAATAGTTTGATCAGGCTTTGCCATAATGCTGTGTATCAGTTGCTGTCCTGCTAGAACTCAGTCATCTTATTATTTTAATATGTTGAATAAGAGGCTTTTATAAACACTTAGGTGAGTTGAAGTGGGGGGTGATAGGTGGTTGGGGTTTTTTTGAGACCTGATCTCATACTGTACTTTGACTACTTCTTTTAATTTGTAACTTGCTATATACAAAACCTTAAATTATAGTTAACTTTGTGTTAAAAGTTTCATTCTACGAGGAGACTTGCTAAAAATACCCATCATGAATTTCAGTAAAAACAACGTAAGGAATTTCTTGCATCTTGAACAGGTACACTTCAATAATTTCTGTTATTGGTTCTTTGGAGTGCTAATGCTATTACTGAATCAAAAATAGCTAATACTAAAATGGCTGTGGTAAAACTTCCACCTGTTGTAAGAGGCTGTGGAATTATTTTGGCATTTAGATACTTCCAGAAGTTGGAAATACTGTGGTCGGGCACATTCTCTTGAGTTTCTAGTTCAGCAAATACTTGTGGAAGTTTTGTTTCAAATAGCAATTATAATTATTCCAGCACTGGTGAAACTGTTATGAAAGGACTTACTTATTGGAAATAGTTTAAAGTATTTCGTTTAATCATGATCCCAGAATGAGTATATCTCTTTTAGCTTATTGAATCAAATCTATGTGCTTTTTGTTTCTTGAAGTTCTTTCAGAAGTACTGAACAACACAGTGAACTTTGTCTGCTCAGAAATCAGTACAACCAGAATGAGGTATCTTGCATAACCCTCTACAGCTTAAAGACTGAGCAAAAACCTTGTTGGCCACTTCAGGACTAGCACTTAGTAGTTACTGTAGTACATCTTCCAAAAAGTAGAATTAAGGGTATTTTGGTGTACAGACAAGATCCTGCCAACATTGACTGCTAAGAGGGCTTAATGTGGTGAAATTTTCATAGATAACTCACCTGTAGGAAAAAGATAGTGAAGGTAGTTCTGGAGTAATATGAATTGTATTGACAGTTTTCCTGTAAATCTTAAATTTTACTTAGCTTAAGAGATTTGAAATGCATGTGAGAGAATCTGGAAGGCTAAGGTTTTTTTCCTCAAGATGCAAGTTTGAAAGGAAAGAAAGTAAATAGCTGAAAAGTAGCTCATTATATGTTGATACTACTTGTGCTTTTTGCTAAAATCTGTCCATCTGCTTCTGGGGGAGGGTTCATAGTTCCTCCCCCCACCCACTTTCCTTTTTCTTTGAATAGCAGCACTACAGAGCTCACTGTAGAGAGCTCCTGACCCATGTTGCCTGTAACCATCGTGTAAGGTACACCTTCTAAAATACACGGGCAAAGCAGATCACTCCAATCAGCAGAAGTTGCCCCGTTACTGAAAGCAGAGTTTAAGAGGTCTAGTTTTGTATGCTGTAGAGATGATTAAAAACTTTTGATAAGAGTAGGCAATTTGTCTGAAACAGTCTGATAACTTGCATATCGATTTTTGACTACTGACTTGATCTCTTATTTTAACTTAATCTTTAGCCAATAAGGAAGTATTTTTTAGAGGTAATTGCTGCAACTAATTTATCTTAACAGTGTCCTCACATCATCTTCCTTTTTCTGGTCATCACAGGAACATTATGTAGTAATAGTTCTTACAAGGAAGGCAATACTGTGTGTCAGTTGCTCCTACATTTTTAGTGTGATCTTTACGTGTTTATGGGAAATATCTCTCAGTTACTCTGTTCTTTTCTTGGTTTGCCTTTTTTCTCTTTTTTTTTTTTTTCCTTTCTTGTTATTTTCCTCTCTCCTCACCTTGAAAACAAGACTCTCTAGTTAGCAAGTTCTGTATAAAATATGTTGCGATAAAGGTTAATTAGTGTACATGAGTGCTTCTGGAGACAGTCTAATTTTACCAAATGAAAAGTTCCAAGTATGTTTTTATAACATTATAGAGCCTCCTCCATGAAAATAGCATAGATGTACCCATGCTTTACTGAAAATACTTTCACTACTGAAGAATACAGAGAAATCCTTGATGAGTGGTTAAAACTTTACATTCTTTAAGATAAAAATTAATCAGTGGTTGGTTGGGGTGTTTTTTGATTTGTGTAGGTTTTTTTTTGTTTGGGGCTTTCTGTTGGTGGTTTTTTTTTTTTTTTTTTAGAACCCTTTATTATGTAAAGTGGTGTTGCACATTGTGAGCCAGTGTTCCTTGTCCCCAGCTTTGATCACCACTTAATAATAAAATAATACTGCATGGAGCAATTGACGCAATTACTTGTGGTTTATATACTTTGGATTTCAGTATCTAGCGTGCTATGCCTGTGATAACTTGCTTCAAGGTGTGGTTTTAGCCAGCTGGCTAAAACATTTAAATACGAAATTACTCTTCGTTATTTTTTTATATTCTAGAGGATCTGCAGAGTTCATATTGAAGCTTAAACTACTGCAATGTTAAAATAATGGTCTATACAAGACCTCAGTTTAAAGAAATGAAGTACAAAAATACATACCCATGTAAACAGTGGGGACTCTCAGCTAAGGAGAAAACAGCTTCCAGAATTGGGATTCATATCACAAAGGCTAAGACTTAATGGTATTAAAAAAAATGCTATGAGAGAAGGAAGCTAAAAATTTGGACTACCTACTATATGTGTATTTTTTACATATATAAATGTACATATACACATATATAAAATTTATTTTTATAACACTTCTGATAAAGGTAGAGAAGAGATAAAGGTGTTTTGAGCCCAGCTCATATAAGGCACAGGTGTCCTGGGAAATACACAGCTTCTTTATGGAAAGTAATGTGCTTCTCTTATCCAAGAACTGAGGAGAATGCTACTGAAAGATTAGAGATGAATTTTGAGGACAGCAGAGGAAGACATTTTCTCTTTCACAAGTCTGTTAAGAGTCAGTCACTTCGATCTTCTGTTCCAAAGGAGAAGGAGGGGGGGGGGGGGGGAAGAGGGAAAAGCACCATCAATGTAATAGAATCCTTCGTAACACCAAGTTTGCATATAATGTCTGATATCCTGCTTTTCCCTTGCTAGACCTTACTTTTTTCTCCTTTGCACAGTATTCTTTTCTATGTATAGGGAAAGGAGATGGGACAGTGGCAAATAATGGCTTTGACTATTTATTCCAGGCATTTAAAATATTAACTTAAATGTAAAATATATGGTGTGAGTGCTCATTCTGTTGTTTACAGCTCCCCTTCCCTGCCATGATTCTTCCCTGTGGATTGTGCATCTACCTTTCTCTTACCCTTCTTTCTCTCTCGGGAAGTGCCTGTACCCTGCAACTTTCCATCCTCCTTGGAAGAGACTGGTGGCCCTCTTAATGTGAAGACAGAAACTGGAGCAGCAGTTTGTTGACATCTTGACAGATTAATATTCAAAGTTCACTAAAACAAAATACTGGAAGGAGATAATGATGAATAATGTGGGAAAGGCCTGCAGAGTCTGGGAAATGTTTTGAAAGAAGGTGGGCAGTTGAGGAGCAGTTTTCCAGGGGCCTGTATTAAAACTAGCTGCTAATTACAATTCTTACTTGTAATAATTTCTCTGTATTATCTTAAACTGATCTTGAAATTACGGTGAGTGAAAAACCATCTGTCTTTACTGAATGTTATGTTATAATAGATCTGAAAAAAAAATTTTAAATTTCTTCATACCTTCCACAGACCTCTATTTAGATACCTATGAATAATACACATTGGTCTTTTTTCCCCTCGTAAAACAGAACAGGTATGAAATTTCTGAAATTTTTCTAAAAGTGAAATGTGAGTGTAGAACAGGGCATGCTGTTGGCAATGAAGAAATTGTAATGTAATCTTAATAAGGATTTAAAGCAATATTGTGTAAGGTTCAAATTGGCATCCCAAGTTTTCTTCTTGTTTTTAATTACTAAAAGTCATGTCTGAGTTCCTTTCCCAATGTATTGCTGAAACGTGACGTAGACATTGGGCATTATGCATATTGTTTAGCATGTAGTGCTGAGATTATCATGTAAGATAATGTTACACGGTTGTTTAAAGCAACTGAAGTGAAATTATGTCCAGCTGTTAGAATAGGTAAGCATTTGAGGAAGTATACATCCTTAATTTCATGTTTCGGAACATGTTTCAAGTTTAAGCTTAAAACACAGTTTAGAGATGCTAATTAAATTTGTTTATTGAAATGAAAAGTTTCTTGATGAAGAACAAAGGTTATGACCTATTTATTACTACTAGAAAAGATTTGCCAATATTGTTAGAAAACTTCCTTACCCACGATTTCAAGATGAAAATTTTACTTTATTAAAGAGGTAGGTAGATGAAATTACTGTTATCTCAGTGTAGTGCAGTTAATTTTAAAAAAAATTAACTAATTTCTTTTTTCTTAGCAAGCTAGGTAAACAGTCTGTTTTGAAATTGTTGGGTTGTTTTGGTACATCTTTATTTGCATATTGCAAATTTTTGCTATTTAAATGTTAGCTTTGAAAAAATACTTCTTTGGATTTTAAGGGATTCGTGTATAAAACAAGTTACGTAATGATTCTGGTTATGTCAGCTTTTAGGCAGTGAGAGATGCTTTTATAGGGTCATATGTGGTTTTGGTAGTTTTTGAGAGTCAGGAAAACATTAAATGACAATTGAACTTCTTTGTTAGATGCTACCTGCCTTCGTCTTTAAATAAAAAAAACCCTTCATACTCTAATTCTTGTTTCCTTAAAAAGCATTTTCCATTGCAAAGTTATATGATTTGTGTTTTGTAATACTGTTACACTTTTTATTTTTCAGTCCCAGAAATCCTGGATAGAAAATACTTTCACGAAGAGGGAGTGTGTGTATATTATACCAAGTTCAAAAGACCCCCACAGGTAAACGAGAAATGATGCAGTAACTCATTGCTGCTCTTTAAAATTCAAAAAAGTCAGTACTGTAAAGAGAATGTATAATAGATCTTTGGACTAACTACTTCATCTGTCTAAAATACTGTCTTCAGTTCACTCTTTCATGACTGGAGTTCTGAAGTCAGAAAGTCTCGTAGAGATACCTTCTACTGGAATTTAAAGAACAGCAGTGTGAGTGTAGGGTTAAGTGTAAAAATAAACCTGACAGTACAGGAAAAAGGGATGAAGAATTTATGGAAGAATAAAGAAAAACAAGAATTGTGGTGGGAAAAAAATAACAAAACAAAGGCTGAAGAAATACTTGCTTCCAGGGAGGATAGATAAAATAAGAGCAGCTCGGCTATCAAAAGGTTTCAAGTGGTATCTAGTAATTTTTCATCCTTAAGTTCTGTAAGGAAAAAAATGAGGCTGAAAAATAGGGAAATACGTTTCTAGAGGGAAGGCTGAGACTAATGAAGAATATTTGGGCATATCTCATGGGCTGCTTTTACCTTATGCTAAATTAGAGATGTGAAATCAAGCAAGTTAGTGATACCTCTAACATATCTAATTGGTAGTTTACCTTCGCTAAATGTTAGGTATAGTTTAAGAGTTCCTACAATGATTGAATTCAATGTGCTTAGTCACGACATCAGTGTCACAGATCAAATAAAGTCAAATTGAAAATAGTTTCAAAATTGTATTTTAAGGCAGTTTTGTTTCCCAAAAATGTTTACTATTGTCATTATGGATTTCAGATTTTTTTTTTTTA
Organism: Strix aluco; assembly: GCF_031877795.1. Taxonomy (NCBI): domain Eukaryota; kingdom Metazoa; phylum Chordata; class Aves; order Strigiformes; family Strigidae; genus Strix; species Strix aluco. The sequence goes on along the minus strand of NC_133942.1, from coordinate 22,540,991 downwards.
CCCTCATATATTTGAGAGCAACTGAGAAACCTTTTCTTCTGAACTTCAGAAAACTTCTATTTCAGTCTTTTCTGTTTAAAAAGTTACAAATATCTTCTGTTCTGCTGAGGCAGAGTATTATTTTTCTTTTAAGAACATTGTTTTTAGGCAGAAAGAGAACAAAGTAAATGCTTTAGAATTTTTAAGTTATTGTAAATAATTCACCACGTTCCTTGAAACCATGTGACATGAGAAGCTTTTAGAATTTATACCCATGATTGTAGCACATGGAAAATTTGCAAATGCAAACAAAGCAATTAGGAAGCTGTTAAAATTTCCAGGGCACTTCACAAGGAACAAAATGGTCTTTAACAATTGTACTTTTATTTTAACCCATTTGTAGCATAAAAAGGACTTTACAACTTTCTCATCAGATTTTGTCATTAAGTTTCTAAGAATTGCTTACTGTTGTTTGTGAATTATACATAAATTAATCAAATATAGACAGGAGTATTTGGTATGTTTTGTTGTTCTGTATCTTTTAGTATAGATAATTATAATTAACTGTTAAGATCTAAAGCTCTAGTTCAGTATTAAAAACACAGATGATAAATAGCAGGGTAACTTCTATACAGTACAAAATTAAAAAATGGTTTATGCTCAAAGTCTGAAAATAGTGTAAGACTGCTGTATTAACGCCTGTATTTGTAGGCTTTTGCATACTAGCTCTTAACCATAATTGATTCACAGCTGCTTATGAAAATGATGGAAAAGAGTTGTATAAATTTATGCTAATTTTAAATGTTAAGAAAGCTGTTAGCAAGAAAACATGGAAAATGTTTAAGGTAGAAGAGGGTAGAAATTACATAATAAACTTTACGTAAAGAGACTACTGTATAAGGTTTCTTCAAATCTATGTTTTTCTGTACATGCAACTCAGAAATGATCAAATAACCTTCCCACACAGGCAGTTCAACTTGGATGTTTATTAGAAGGATGAATTTGTAGAACAGATGCAACAATGTATAGTTAGAATGAATCCAAGAAAACACGGGTCTGTAAGTAACTTCTCAGCATCTAACAAAATGTTTCAGTTTGACTACTGCAGATAATCCAATCTGAAATATTCCTGGGCTTCAGATATTGATCATTCAAAGCCTGAAAACTCTTCTGAAGTCTCAGGACTGAAGCTTTTGCCTTTCTATGCGCTTTTATTTGCCAGGTATACTACAGTCATGTAAAATAAGACAGACAAATTAACATGTTCAAAACAGGCAAACTTGAGCAGCGTGTTTTCCATTTACTGGCATTCTCTTTTGTTCAGTAATCTTTCTGCAAGCACATGAAGTGGTGTGAAGTGTTCTGTTGTGTCTCCCCCCACCTTAAAATTGAAGCTGAAGTTTGCTTATATCTTTAAATATTTCTTATAGATGCCTTCCAGGATGTCAGATTTGTCAGCAGCTTGTCAGGTAAGAGTTCTTTGTAATTACAATATTTATGATTTTTTTTTTCCATTAAATAAGCACTTTCATTGTAGGATTTTAAAGTTTTGATCAATATTGCAAATGACAAGTTGGTGAAAAGTTAGGTATAAAACAAATATAGATAATTAATAAAGAACTGTCTGCAATATGTAGATCACAGATTGGCTTCAGAGAATCAGTTTCTTCTGGCCTCCAGCTTGCTATCTCAGTGAGCTTCAATATTTTGCATAATAATTATGTATTGTAACTAATTCTTGCTATAAATATTTATGACAACAAGGCTTGCTCTGGAAAAGAGGTTTGTATAACATTTAGAATCTGCTTTCTAAATCAGATGTATCTTTGTTATAGATAAAAAAGAAATTCTTCCCTCTTGTTTTCTAATAATAGTATTGACTCAAGTATTCTGAATTATATGGTTGGGTGCAGGTGCTGTTGTGGCCGCTTGGTCAGACAACATGCTTGTTTTACTGCAAGTCTTGCTATGAAATACTCCGATGTGAAGCTGGGTGAAAACTATAATCAGGAAATAGAAGAATGGTCAGTGGAAAAACATACAGAACAGACCTCTACTGATGCTTACGGTGTCATCAACTTTCAAGGTGGCTCTCATTCTTACAGAGCTAAGGCATGTATGGTGTTTTCTTTTTTTTTCTTACTCTAAACATGGTGATAGAGATTTAACTTTTGAAATTAAAGGCTGAAAACAATGTTGCCCATTTTGTGACAAACCAGTGCCCAATACTATTCTAGTATTTTTTTTTATTGTGATCTGAATTCTTTCTAATCTCCATTTTTAAAATTTATTTTTTTTAACAAAAGTTGCTCAGATCTATCAGAATTAGTTGGATTCATGTACAGGCTTACCTTCAAATTGCAAATGGTGATAAGAATTCATAACCACGTCACCAAAACATTACATTAAGAATTCAGTGTCACTGTTTCAGACTTTGTGAAAATATAGCATCTGTGCTGCTTGCTTACTCACTACTGTTAAATTTTTATAGGGCCTGTTAAGTAACATCTGCTATCTTACTTAACCCTCTATTCATAATTTTCAAACCTTGAAAAAGAATTTAAAGTTCTTGACAGATGTGGAATATGCTTCTTTAGTAGATTTGTTCAAAATTATTAAAGCATAATTGTACTGATCAGAATAACTTTTTTTTGGGACTTAGTTAAAAACAAGCATAGCAATAAATCAAAATTTTGGAAACCAACTCTGTATTCACAAGTACATGTGTAATGGAGGGGCTAGAAAACGGGAAATTCTGACATACTCTCCACAACCGTTTTGTAAAAGATTTCTAGTTGTGGTAGAAGTGATTTAATGCTCATGCAGTTATAAGCTGCAAGGAGTTCTGATAGTGTGGCTCCTACGGCTGAACTGAAGTGCTCGAATGAGGGAGCTGTGTTCTTCAGGCAGCTGGCAGAGCCCCGAAGGAGAGTCCAGTGCTCTAGGGTCAGATCATCTCCGTGGAGGGCTCTTAGCAGAATTCTTTCATGTTTGTAATAGCAGTGTATGTGTTCCTTTGTATGCTTAGTATAGCTTAAAATTGCTGCAAATCCTTTTCTAGGAGTACAGAAATAGCAAGCTGCCTATACTCATTTCTGTGCTTACTTCTGCAGAGTGCTAGTGGAGTTGCTAAAATCAATTTATTGGAGTAGTGATGGTGTTTTAGTTAGAACTTGACTCAAGTAGGGCTTAGTTTCTGCATAATGTCCCTGCCTCTACTGAATAACCTGTGTGCAGCAGTATTTTTAACTGATCAACCATTTACTTAATCTTATGCTGTTAAACATAGCTAGTTTTGACGTTTTCTATTAAAGAAGATGGCTTTCCTTCCTACCAGGAATAGGGAAGGAAAAGCAAGCAACTGTCTTTCTGTAAAACTTTTCACAGGGGACATGCAAGCCCCTCCCCAGTAGATGGCAGAACTTTTATAAATATTTCTGATTTTCATCTAGTTTAGAAATCATCCAGTGCTTTCATAAACACTCATTTTTCTAGGTCACTGTGCCAGTAGGGTAGAATAACATAATCTTGCTATAGTCGTTCCCTTTCCAAAACTTGCTTTCAAAACTGTTAACTGCCTTGTCCCTAATTCTGGAGGACATAAAGTAAGCTTGTTCATTTATTGCATCTGCCGTGTTTTGAGAAAGTGAATTACGTTCTTCATAACCAGGAATAGGATAATATATCCTGAAATAGATACTGGTTCTTCCTTTTATACATTGATTCTGTGATGATTTAAGAACCTTTTAACTCTCTCCTTGTGCTTGCAGTATGTGCGATTGTCATATGACACTAAGCCTGAAGCTATTCTGCAACTTATGCTTAAAGAATGGCAGATGGAGTTGCCAAAGCTTGTTATATCTGTACATGGGGGCATGCAGAAATTTGAACTTCACCCACGCATCAAACAGTTGCTTGGCAAAGGTCTTATTAAAGCAGCAGTAACAACAGGAGCCTGGATTATAACTGGAGGAGTGAACACAGGTAAAGAAGTATCAATGAATGTGCACAGTTAACTGGATTACAGTTTGTAAGAGCCAAAGGATTTAATGGATTCATAGCCTCATCTTAAAGTAAATGCGAATGTTTGGTCAAGTGAAATTAAAAAATACATTTTGAACAAAGTGGGCTGGTGTTTTGTCTTGCAAAGATAAACAACACAAAGGTGGGGGGGTTTGGTTTTTTTGGGCTTGTTTGGTTTGAGTTTTTTCTTTTGTTTTTTGAAACTGCAAGAGGAAAAAATGTGATTAAAACAAGTACAGTAATGTACTGGAAACTCTTTAGTTCTTACTAGGCTAATATTTATTTTGTTGGATTACTGATACATAGTACTTTGTTTCCTTCTAATATATGTAGTATGGTGCTTTTTCTTTGGTGTTGTGTCAAATAAGTTCTCAGACCCTTAAAGGCCCAGTTAACTAATAAAACAGTTGTATTTATTAATAAGATGCAGCATTCAATACATTGAAATATTTTTGTGCACAACAGGTGTTGCAAAACATGTTGGTGATGCTCTAAGAGAACATGCTTCCAGATCATCTCGAAAGATTTGCACTATTGGGATTGCTCCGTGGGGAGTGATTGAAAACAGAAATGACCTTGTTGGAAGAGATGTAAGGATAAATTACCTAATTGAAATAGTGATTTACCTGACTTATTCTTTGACAAATCTGCCCAAGCGTGTTTTTTCGCTCGCTTTGCATCATTGGAATACTTGCTTTACTATGAAGATACATTGACATCTGTGACTTAGGCAAGATCGTTAGTGTAAACAAGTTGCAAAATGAGAAGTCTCTAGAGGAGGAGCTTGTTCTCAAGTACTTAATCTTTTTTTCTTTCCTACTGATATTACTGAATCAAATAACAAAAACTCTATAAAGTATTACAGAGAATTCACATTTACAAAGGATGATAAGTTGAAAAATTTTGATGTGGAGTCTTCAATGCTGTTTGCCAAAGCAGTCACAAGTTTTCCCCAAAGAAACCTTTTCAAAGGATCTTTTCTCTGTTATCCTTCAGAGCAGAATCCTTTTGAGACATAGTTGTCTGCTTTCCTGCACAAAGAGTTACAGCTGTTGGTGTATCCTGACCCACGGCATGCTTGTATGTGTCAGTGCTTCTTGTTGAACCACCAGTTCTTGTGTCTAGACAAAAAGTTTCACAGAAACAAATGGGAATCTTTACGAGTAAAAGACATTGTTGTGTGCTTATACTTAGGTGGTTGCTCCATATCAAACCTTGTTAAACCCATTAAGTAAACTAAACGTCCTAAATAACCTCCATTCCCATTTCATTCTGGTGGATGATGGAACAGTTGGAAAGTATGGAGCAGAAGTTAAATTGCGGAGAGAACTGGAAAAAACTATTAATTTGCAACGGATCCATGCAAGTAAGTAATTCTGATGCCTGAGGGTTCAGTGTTACTATGCTTTAATGAAAAAGGTACTTGCACTAAACAGCTGAATGAGGAAATTGAAAAATTAGTCTTTTGTTTATGTTTCAAGTCTGAATGATTATTTTGCAAATTTCAGCTGCTGCTTTGGACCCTAAATATTGCTGGTAGATTTAGGATTTCTCTGGGAATAGGGAGGAGGGTTCTTTTGAATAAAGTTGTCAGTTTTTCTCTGATAAAGCTTATGTATGTCACTTTAGTTACTACTGGTCTGATTCATTAATGGTTTTGACACTGATCACTTGTAATTTCACAATAGGGCAATTTAGTTTGTAAAACATCATCCGTGTTTGTGCAAAGAAGCCATGACTTCTTTCGGTGTTTTCGCAATTATGGAGCAACATGTGTGTGCTTTTTCTCTTCTAGGAATGTTTTTGCAATACTCCTGTCAGGAGAGGGTTTCCATGTAACTATGTTCAAATTGTATATGTGTTGTCATCTTTGGAAACTGCTTGGGGGGGAAGGTAGAAGGGGAGCTCCCTAAAGAAAAAATGTTCATTTTTCTGCATTAGTTTATGAATATTTCTGAGAAGAATCTCTTCTGTTTTGTAGACTGTATTCCACTGTATTTATCAGCTTCTTTGCAGTGCTTTCCCCCCAGCCCAAATATAAACAGTGCTTGAAACTGTGCATTAGCAATGGTTAAAACGTCTGGCAGGCAGCATTTAAATTTTTATTCAATAGAAGGGACATACTTGATTTATTAAATATGTAAAATCAATCTTAGCATTCCCTATACACTTATAACATTGTCTGGTTTATATTATTTATTTGCAACTTTATAGGAATTGGCCAAGGTGTGCCTGTGGTGGCACTTGTATTCGAAGGTGGCCCCAACGTCATACTCACAGTTTTAGACTTCCTTCACGAAAGTCCTCCTGTGCCGGTGGTAGTATGTGAAGGAACTGGTAGAGCTGCAGATATACTGGCGTATGTTCACAAGCAAACAGAGGAGGGAGGGTAAGTCCTAGCACTGCTAGCCAAACTTATCAGTTGTACATAGATGGGTTTGGAGACCATTCCTTAATGAATTTGTACAAGAGCTTTTTCTGTGGAAAGACAAAGGCTAAAAGCAAAGAGTGTAATCTTGCCTGTGATGCAGCTTTCCAGGTTTGCTGCAATAATAGCTCTGGTTAAAGACCAAAACTTCTTTTCTAGTTTTAGGTCCCTCTCACATGCCTTGTACCAGTTGCACCAATTTCTGTAGCATATGCTCGCTTTAGCAATACTTACAAAAACAATAGTAAAAGTGCACACACCTGTATGCTAAATTGGGGCAACATCTCGTGTGTAACTTAAGTTATGTGCAGTAATTTTGTTACACTACTGTAACTAGAGGACCCAACTCTCAATTTAAATGCTCTGTCTGCATCAAGTTCAAATTTTAACTAAGCCAAAGTAACTACGTGATTAATGTGACTGTTTTTAAGTGTGCACAACAGAGTTTTCCTCAACAGAAGTCAGAACTGATCAGACCTTCCAGAGATGCAAGAATAACATAGACAGTAGTATGTTACCAAACTGCTTGAAAATATCACTTGACTACATTGAATGGAAATATTTCCATGTTTTAGTTGAGTTTCTCAGAACTGGCTATGGGAAGGAAAGGGAGAGGAGCTGAGTTACTTTTATGAGGCAGTAGTAGAAAGTTGTAGATTAAGCAACCTAACTTCATTCTAAAGGTTACCCAAGATTTTGCCACTGAAACAGTAATAAGCATAATATAGATAGCAGGACTTTGAATGGACATGTTGAAACTAATTAAATGCGTTGTTGTTGTTACTGTTCACGTATAACAATGTGTTTTCCTGTTTGTTTGTTTGTTTCAATCTCAGGAATGTTCCTGAGGGTGCTGAGCCTGAAATAATTTCAACCATCAAAAAGACATTTAACTTTGGTCAAAGTGAAGCAGTTCATTTGTTTCAGACACTGCTGGAATGCATGAAAAAAAAAGAACTTGTAAGTAGATCTTGCCATAAAAAATTTTTATGCAAGGTGCATGCATTCGTGGATATAATATTACATTGTATCTCGGTGTTGTATATGATCAAGAGTCATTCAGAAATCTTTTCTGGACGTAGTGGATCTTCCAGTTATAGAAGAGAGTCAAATACAGTTTTCATGTATACTTTATCTCATGGCCAAGAGAGACTTAATTCTTGGGATTATTTCTGGTAATCTGATTTGTTAGTGTTTCCAAGGATGTTTGTTTTTAGGTGACAGGGTTCTGATTTGTTTACAGTGTGTATGTATTTTGGATTTGTATTGCTGTCCTTTTGTCTTGCTTTGATTTTTGAAAACCTTGGGACATTTTTTTACTTTTTTTTTGATCTTTTAATTATGACTGTACTAACAAAGGTCTACTATCACTGCATGCTTAAAGCAAAAGCACTTTAGAGCTTTATATGTAGCCTGAGTTCAGGTCTTGGTGTCTCATTTGGACATCATATTGTGCTGTTCTGAGGTTTAAAATAGTCATAATTTGGGTAAACGTGTTTGCCAGCAAGAGGGCTAAACAGAATACTGTGGGGTGTTTATAGACAATAGAGAATTGTAGTCATAGCGGGGAAAAGAAATTCAAATTAATTGAAGAGTGTAAAGGGTTTCTGCTATGCTTTTTCTCATAAATAATTATCTTGTGCGGCACCCAGTTAGGAAGACAAAACGAGTGCACACTAAAGGTAAGTTTAAATTGAGCATAGGCTTAAATTGCATCAAAGATAAGATGGCTTTTTAATGTATTTCAATTCCTGACATAAAAGACTGGAGCTAATCACCCTTGCCTGAAAAAAACTTTAAAATATGTTTTCCCCATTTTACCCTTTTGGACAGATCACGGTTTTTCATATTGGGTCAGACGAGCATCAGGACATTGATGTTGCAATACTTACGGCATTGTTAAAAGGTGAGACTTTTCATTTTAAGAGCATTTGAAATCCCCACCCATTGTTGTTTAGTGTTTATATGATGGATTATTTATAAAATACTATAGTCTGGAGGAATCTTTAGTTTTTAAGCAAATAATTATCGACTATGTTTTCTCATTGTATAATACCATAATTTGTCATAAATGACGAAATATATTATATAACTTTGTGGTGGATTGCTTGATTTGGCCCTTTTAGGAAGCAGGAATGTTTATTATCTTCTATTTTAATTAATTTTAAATTTTTTTTCATTGTTTTTGCTTCTTAAGGCACGAATGCATCTGCATTTGACCAGCTTGTTCTTACACTTGCGTGGGATAGAGTTGACATAGCCAAAAATCATGTTTTTGTTTATGGGCAACAATGGCTGGTATGTAATGGTCTGGATTAAGTGGAATGATATTTTCTAAAAGAAGAGAAACTCAACTTACTGTAAAGAATGAATCTTTTGACTTTTGTAAAGAGAGACTATAGAATACTGACACATTTATTTTGAGGACAGTTATTTTTGCTACTGCATAGTCTTATAGCTGTTTTGTTAATGTGTAGTCGAAAATAGTCCAAAAATTTTAGAAATGTGCTAAGTATTCTGAATAACTAGGGGAGAAGAGACGTTGTGAAAGGTGGAAGCTGAACATGTTAGTCAGATGCTCATTCTTCCTTACAGTTGTATGGTCATAGGAAGTTCTTAAGAAGCATCTAGTAAAATGCACTGTTGGCAGCACTGCAGTGTCTTTTGAGGGGGAGGACAAAATGTCTGTTTCTTGTAGTCTGCAAATTAGTTTGAAAACTACATTGTGGATCTTGCCTTTTTCCCATGTTACTCTAAAAATAAAACACAATCTTACATGAGTGTGCAGTCAAAAGTACATACATTGTTGATAGCAATGATGGTTCTGGGCATTTGTCTTTAAAGCAAATTGTGCTTTAAATGTTTCAAGTCTTTGTGTTTTATCCAGTGTCAGTCTATGAGAACAGCTTAACTATGTTTTACCAAATGTCTACTTAGTCCCATGTACCGTATCAGTAGGAGATACCTATGGAAGAGTATAAGACTTGCTGATTGTGTCATCAGAATATTCTCTCATCCTGTAATTGCATGAAGTTCGGGGGGGTTTCTGAACCAAAGATGACATCTTTGTATCTGTAGACATATAAGGTTTCCCCAGCCCTGTAAATGAATGAGGTCGATACATGATCTAAATACACCTACTTTTGTGATGCCCTGTTTTACTGGTTTTCTCTGGGCTCTACCTTGTTACTTATTTGTTGTAGGTTGGCTCTCTGGAACAGGTTATGTTAGATGCCCTTGTGATGGATAGAGTTGCATTTGTGAAACTTCTGATTGAAAATGGCGTAAGCATGCACAAATTTCTTACAATTCCCAGGCTGGAAGAACTTTATAACACAGTAAGTGAACGGTTGCTTTTTAAGCTACTTTTAGAACAGCTTTTTAGTTGCTCAGCATGTTGTATACTGGGTCATGTGCCCCAGTCTGAAGGCCATGGGATGTTGGTAGGGAAGGCTCCCTTGCAGAGGTTAGAGTTGAGAAGTGCATGCTGTCTGGCTGCTTTGTAGTGTCACAGCTGCTTTCTGGCTCTCCAGAAATGATACCAGAAATAGTTTGTCAGCAGGATGTTCATCTGTGTCTGATGTTGGGGATAGATACTAAAGGGAGAATTGCAGCCTTGTTGTGGAACATATGAAATGTGTAGACTACAGTGGGGAAGAGAACAAGAGAAAGTCAGACAGGTGAAACTTGAGCACAAAATATGAGGTCTATAGATAGTACTGTTAGGGCTTCACAAGATGAATTCTGTCTATAGCAGCCAATGTTACCATAATAGTTGTAAAAATAATATTTTTACATAATATACATAATATATATAATATAATATATATATATAACATAAAATAATAATATTTTGTGAACCTGCATAGTTATAAAATATTACTTAGAAAAATGTTGCTGTAGGTGTTGAGACAAAAAACCTTCCACCAAAAGGTAGCTAATGTGAATAGTACAAAAATATGACTTAGGCTTACATTAACCTTCTCATTATCTGCTTTTGACCAAAAAAAAGAGAGAGAGAAAAAAGGAATTCTTTAACTAATGCAGCTCTGTAAAGGAGTCCACATGATCAGGTTTTATGTTTTTTTGTTGGTTTATTTTCTTTAATCTTGTATTATGTTGCTGTTGCACACTTGATGTGCTTTTGATTGAGTTCTGTATGGGAGCTAGGGTAACCATATATCTAAAAGTGTAACAGTTCGTGCACTTGTAGGAAATCAGAGAAGGAAGAAAAATACACTTTGGTAAAGAGGAAATGTTTAGACTAAAAATTCAAAAAGTAAGGGAGCTTTTATTATGCATCCTGCAATACTGTAAACATGAATATCAGTCTGTGTGTATTCCTGTAAATTAAATAATTTTAATAATATAAAAACCCCATAATGGTGCTGTTTGCATTCTTTTTTTTTTTTTTTTCCTTTTTGGACAAACTATGAGTGTATTAATTATGTCCCAGAAAATAAAATAGTCTGTAGCTAATATGGTAGTTTGAAATATTTGCATTTATTTGATGACTGTTTGTTCAAAAACTCTGGAATTATTTGTTTTTAGTTAACATGCAAAAGTACTTGGCTTCTGCTGTAATCTTCTCATATTGTCATTGCACTCTTAATTTCTCATTCCAAATTTCCCCCCCCTTCTTTTTTATAAAGAAACAAGGCCCAACTAACCCAACACTCTTTCATCTTGTTCGGGATGTCAAACAGGTATGCTGTAAATGTAGAAATCTGTCAAACTAGTGATGTTAGTTTTTTTGATGATTTCTTAGGTTTGTCTGTCAATTTAATCTTAGGTTTATTAATTAGCTTTTATTGTAAATAATAAGCTACTTCTGCAGACATTCTGTTGTTTCAAATACTTGCTGTTTTATGCTTAGTGCCCTGCTGCCAGAAAGATGTTAAACCCGATGAGTGTTGTCTTTTTCATCTTACTTGTGATTGTTTTCCTTCTTGGGGAACTGAAGCTGATATTCCCAGCTAGGAGTAATTTTGGCTGTTAAGAGACAAAACAGTGTCCCCCATCCCCTGCCACCCCCAACAGAATGAACATCTACCCTGCTAGGGGAGATCATACAGAAAAGAAGCTATAACTTTGTATTTTTCAAAACTGATAAATTTTGAGCCATGTAGATGTTGGGTTTTTTAATCATGAAAGGTTTAATTGTTTTTTTATTTAGAGCTGTGATGTAACATGTAGAAATACTCTAAGCAAGTTTAAGATTATAATCTGAAAAACTAAAAATACTTTTTGTATTCCTAGGGAAATCTTCCTCCAGGATATAAAATCAACCTGATTGATGTGGGGCTTGTTATTGAATATCTGATGGGAGGAACCTATAGATGCACCTATACAAGAAAACGCTTTAGAGCTATATACAATAGTCTCAGCGGGAATAATCGGGTATGTTGCAGCTGGATAACAGGACATGCTGATTCATATGTTCTCAATTAAAAAAACCTACGTATTTTGGAGAAAAATTGGATCAATATTGTTTTGTTGTTCTTGTCAATGGACTGGTTCTTTTAAAGGCAATAGTAAGGCCTGTGAGGGAAGCTGTTAGCTGTTCTGGGTTTGAGAACAAACAACAGGTTTTGTTCTCCGTCTCCTTATTCTACCACATCTGAATTCCTTCTCTGTTATTCTGTCTTTTCCTACTCCCAGGTGAAGAATGGGCACTAAATATGCAGATTCACCAGGGCTTGAGGTGCAGATATCTTAGCTTCTTGTAAAACGAGTGTAACTGCCTAATTTGTGCCTTCTAAAAAAAACCCAAAACAAACCAGAAAACTTGTTAAATATCCTGTGAAATTTCTGGTTGTTGCTGTTATACAAGTTCATCACTGTTTCAGTAGCAAACTAACTGTTAAATTGCTCAACTAAGTATCTAGCTATAAACAGATGATTTTATAATGCCGAGTAGTAAGAGTTAAAGAAACCAAATCAAGCCCCTTCCCCTTATTCTTGTTACAGCGATCTGGGCGAAATCCTTCAAATACTACTCCTCAGATATGTAAAAGCCATGAGTCTTTTGGTAACCGTGCAGACAAGAAAGAAAAAATGCGCCATAATCACTTCATCAAAACAGCGCAGCCATACAAACCAAAGGTAGGGATGTGTGAGGGGAACATGGTGGGGTTTATTTTAAGTAGTTAAGAGCAGAGAACCTGGTTGAAATCCGAGTGCCACTGAAGTGTGAGTAGCAGCAGTTTTACTGACTTTGGTAAAGCTGGAATTTCAGCCTGGCTTTTGTGCTTGTTTTATAAACTGTCTAGCATGCTTACAGGATTCTGTAAAGAGTGTTTATCTTTCTGTATAGTAGTCTTCTGGATAAACTTTGATATGGTAGGGAGCAGAAAGCTTATTTTTGGCACAGTTCTAGCAATGCGGCAGGGACTTGCACGGCTTTGTAGACAGAGCAAGATTTGGCCATGTGTTACTCTAAGCAGTCTCCATGAGTTTCCTCATTTGTATGTAGGTATATTAGTTAAATGCTTTTCTTTTGATCTATAAATCAAAATAATTCAGTCTCCCTGCTATTAAAGTGAATTGGACTCAACTGAAGTTTTTGGAAAAATGTTCCAGCTGCTTTTCAAGTCTTCAGAAATTTTTTTTCTTTTTATAATTATATATAATTTGATATTGGATCACTCTGAATTTTATTTCAGGTTATGTAATGACCAAGTTTAGAGATTTAAATGTAACTTTCTGATATTATTTTAAAGATTGACACTGGTGCAGAAGAGGGAAAAAAGAAAAGAACCAAAGATGAAATAGTAGACATAGATGATCCTGAAACAAGACGTTTTGCTTACCCTCTCAACGAGCTGTTACTTTGGGCGGTGCTAATGAAGAGGCAGAAGATGGCCCTCTTCTTCTGGCAGCATGGGGAGGAGTCCATGGCGAAAGCCTTGGTTGCTTGTAAAGTGTATCGTTCAATGGCATATGAAGCAAAACAAAGTGACCTTGTTGATGATACTTCAGAAGAGCTGAAACAGTATTCCAAGTAAATTACATTTATATCATTAAAGATCTTTTCTTGAAATTTACTATAAAAGTAGTGGGCTGTATGTGAACAAACCCCAAACTGTTCTCTTGCCACACTTGAAGACAATTCCTTCTTGCAAAAAGAATTAAGCAGCACTCTAGTAGAAGTTATATATTAGATATTGCTCTCTCTTGAGAACTGTAAAAGTCATGATTTATAGTTATGATGACACTGAATGTGCCATTTACTTAACAGGTAATTTCCTTGCATGTTTTAACAGCTGTTTGTAGCCTGCATGTGTTTTTAATAGAAGTCACGGATTCACATGTTGTAGTTACAAATTACTGTACAGTGTATCTGTACAGAATGGACAAGCAGTAGTCCCTTCAAGTTGTGCTACTGGGAATTTGATTGTACGAGAAAATTCAGTGTAAGCTCAAGGTCATTTCTGTAGATACTAAATTTTGTTTTGTTGATTTTTCTTCATTCTAGTGAGTTTGGTCAACTGGCAGTTGAACTCTTAGAACAGTCCTTCCGACAAGATGAAACTATGGCAATGAAATTACTAACCTATGAGCTTAAAAATTGGAGCAACTCAACTTGTCTGAAGCTAGCAGTATCATCAAGACTTCGTCCATTTGTAGCACATACTTGTACACAGATGTTGTTATCAGATATGTGGATGGGAAGGCTGAACATGAGGAAGAATTCATGGTACAAAGTAAGCATTGTTGCAGTTCATTGGTGTAAAAAAGGATCAACGGAATTTATGTTTAAATAGAAGGAAAGCATGTGTTTAAATGCTATTAGTGTAAAGCTTTCACAGCCATAGCTTGTGTTAATAAATCCTGTAAAAACAGTCTCCTATAACATAATCAAAACTGGAATAATTTATTGTAAACTCTTCTTTTGACACTCTATTATCTTTTCAAATAAGGTACAGAAATATAGAAGGCAAAAATCAGGCAAGTAGCCTTTAATCAGAGGCTTAAAGAGATTATGTGAATACTAATCCACTACTAAAAACATAGTGGTAAAAACCTTAACAGACAGAAAACCTGCTGTAAGAATATAGTTACATGCATTTTGGCTTTTTTCAGGCAGCTCATAAGACTTGATGTAGAAAAGCTTTGTGTATATCCTATTTTGGAGGAAGAAACTGAGCAAAAGCAAGGCACAGAATGAAACAAGGGTAGGCAAATTGGGGATAGGTTTCCCAAAGGTGCCCTTTGTGATACAGAGCAATTGAACCAAAATGGGAGTTGCATATTTCTTTGAGATGATATACCAAAACATATTGTTGCTAGGAATACAAAGAAATAAAACTTTCCTACAAAGTATCTACAAGCATCATTTAACTTGTGATCTACTAAAATCCTCTTTGATAACTGATTAACCATTTTCTTGCTTGCTTTCTAACAGGCTAATAACAATAAATAGCTTTCGCTTATTCTCTTCATCCATACCTTAGCTTGTTTTTCTACCATAAGTTGAAAAAAAAACCCCAAAACAAACAAAACAACACCCCTCCTACCCCCAACAAAACCACAACCTCCACTCGTATATGCTTCTTAAATATACCTTGATAGTACACGATTCCAGAGTTTCTGGGAGTGGATTAAAGAACAGTGTAAACAGTACATCTCTGGATCTTCAAGCTTGGAGTGCATTCTTTCTAGTGGCTTTTAGTTTTGGAATTTGTTGATTCTTCCCCTTTCCTGTATCTTCAAGTCAAGGAATGCTCTGTATATGTGATCTTAGTCTCTTAAGTGTATGTATTAAGTAATAACAACTAATTATTTTCTACAATTTTTTTTTCCTCAATAACAAGCAAGTGCAATTTGGATAATATGTTTTCAGAGGATATTCTGTGTGTTGGTGTATTCTGATATTTTAATGTAGCTGTGAACTATTTGTACTTAGTCTTCATCTTTTCCAGGTGATACTGAGTATTTTACTCCCTCCTGCTATACTGCTGTTGGAATATAAGACCAAGGCTGAAATGTCACATATTCCTCAATCTCAAGATGCACATCAAATGGCAATGGATGACAGTGAAAACAACTTCCAGAACGCAGCAGATGAAATACCTATGGTAATGTGGGGCAGGGGGAGATAGTAAAACCAGTGTTTTGAACTTAAATAATCACATTTTTAAATCAAAGCAAGAGTTAAAATGAGTGTCCAAAAGCATGTAGTTCTGCCTGTGAAAGTAACAGTCCTTTCATTTTAGGAGGTGTTTAAAGAAGTAAGGATCTTGGATAGTACTTTAGAAAAGCATGATATGGAGACTCCAGCAAAACCCAAAAGACTTCCAATTACACAGAAATTTTATGCATTTTATCATGCACCAATTGTGAAGTTTTGGTTTAATACGGTGAGTTTTCTTCAGTGTAATGTGTATTTTATTTGGAAATCTAGTGCAGATTTTTGGGTTCTTTTCTCAACATGTAATGATGTGACCTGAATCAAACTTTAAGCACTGTTTTAAAAGACAAACAAAAAACCCCTTACCTTGCTAAGCTGGAAATGAGAAGTACTTCATTTTGAAAAAATGCATATGCAGTGCTCCATGGTTTGGGGTTTTTTAAAGTTCATGATGTTAGCTTTGAATTTTTTTTTTCTCTAAAGCTAAGAGAGTAGTTAGCATGAGCATTTTTATTCTGGCCTGAGTAATTAATTTCATCAGTTGCTAGCAGGAATTCTATGATAATTTATTAGGCTAAAGTATTCATGCACAGCTTTGTTTAAATTACTGTAATAGAAACTAAAATTTGGATTAATGGAGAAATAGCTGTAATAAGAACAAAGCTTTGCTAACAATAAATAGCTTATTACAGCTATTTTTCTTCTAAGAAGAAGAAAATGTTTGGATCCCCCTATAAATAATAACTTGTCTGCTTAAAGGGGTAAATATAGTACTGTAATCATACTTGAAGCTTTTATTGTATACCACATCAAAGGATTCCATGCACATCTATAAATAAGCCTTCAGTAATTATATGTATAATTTTCATTGCTTTTTTTAGTTGGCATACTTAGGATTCCTCATGCTCTACACATTTGTGGTTCTTGTAAAAATGGAAGAATTACCGTCTGTTCAAGAGTGGATTGTTATTGCTTACATTTTCACATCAGCAATTGAGAAAATTCGTGAGGTATGCCTGTAACAATCTGGGATTTTAGTTTTCTTTGTCAATTAAAACAGTATACTTTAAACTCTGTTTATAAACAAGAGAACTGAAGAAACTTCAAGCATCAGAGTACATGATGTAATACCTTTATCTTAAACTTTGGTATAGGCTGCTAGTTTCAATACCAGTGTTTCTTGGCCTACTGCTTGGACTTAGCTTGCTTTTCTTCTGTGTCCAATGGGGAGGAGCTAGAGATCTATTAAAACAAGGTGGGTTTTTTCCTCCTAAATTTCAAGGAACTGGCAATGACATCCTGGTCTAATTTTTTTTTTTTTTTCCCCTTTTTGGTTAAAATCCTGCCCCCCCCCCCCCCCCCAGTTGTAATGAAATAAACAACCTTGCTTTCCTGAGGGGTGAAATGTGTATTTATCTATTAGTGTCAGACAAACTCTACTATGCCATGACCAAGACAGCAAAACATAAAAGGTTTGTCAAGGTAGGATAGCTATCACAACTACAGTGTTTCTGGTCAGCAAGAGACTTTTGAGACGTTCTATAAGAATTTTTAAGTGAGAGAGGAAGTTAGTTCATTAGGCAGGTACCTCAGGCCCAGCTGAAGGTGCAGAAAGCAGGGCTTATTTTTGTAACAGTAACTGCCTAAAAATAAAAAAAAAACACCCACCAAAAAAACTTAAACCCAAAATTC
This sequence comes from Strix aluco, assembly GCF_031877795.1. Classification (NCBI taxonomy): domain Eukaryota; kingdom Metazoa; phylum Chordata; class Aves; order Strigiformes; family Strigidae; genus Strix; species Strix aluco. Next base: position 22,523,736 of record NC_133942.1, on the reverse strand, counting down.
TTTCATATTGTTCAGACAGAAGGAAACATACATGCTCCTTGTGCTTGTTGGGAGGCCGACACAGTTAAATGCTGGTTTTGATTCCACAGTATAAAACAGTTATCCATTTGAATAGATATTTTATTTTTGCAAGTATAAAAATATTAGTGATTCATATATTTCAGTGTTAGTCCATGTGCAATAAATGTGAGCAGACCTGACTTATTTTTATTGCAGATTTTTATGTCAGAAGCTGGGAAGATTAATCAGAAGATTAAAGTGTGGTTCAGTGATTACTTCAATATCAGTGACACAGTTGCCATTGTCACTTTCTTCATTGGGTTTGCATTAAGATTTGGAGCAAAGGGGAATTTTGGTGAAAACACTTACAGAGAAAATTATGTCTTTGTTGCTGGAAGAATAACATACTGTCTCAATATAATTTTTTGGTATGTGCGATTACTGGATTTTCTAGCTGTAAATCAACAGGCTGGCCCTTACGTTATGATGATTGGGAAAATGGTAAGTACTACTTTTGTTACTGGGTTTTTTCCCCAACTGAACTACATTTTTCTTGCTGCATCCATTTACAAGTTTTGTCAGAGTTTTATTTAGAAAGAGGTTGCTTATCCTGGTGTTATATGTCAACAGCTCAGTGTGCAGAATTAGCTAGCTGGAATATAACTTACTATGTTGCAAAACAAACACTGATTAGAAGGCTTCCTTTATTATGAAGCTTTCTCTGTTACATATCTGTAAAAAACTGGCAAATCTTCCTTCTCTGGTCTGTTTTGTTCTTAGATGTCAGAGACTTGACTATGATGATGCCTTTTTCTTGATTCATCTAACATTGCTTCCTTTCTGAGTCTGAGACTTATTTATAGTCTTGGTTTTCTTGCCTTTCTTCTCTCTAGTGCAAGTGTTTTGTGCTGTGGAAGACTGGGACTAAATTGTGGCTCTGTTCTTGTCTTTCCTCACACAAAAAATATTCAAATTGTTTAAATTTAAAAATACATAGCTTTATTGTCACTGAGCTATTCTAACTGTTAAAGATGTTAAGGTTTGAGAACTGTATATACAAAGGTGGAAGGGGGTGTTTGTTTTTCTTCCCCCTATAAAATGGTTCCTACAAAGTTGAACCCTGTCATTCTGTAAAAATGAGGTCATCAAATTGCTCATTTCTCACTTGGTTTCTTACAAGAGGCATAAGTTCTGTGTTTTGGCCCTTGGAAAACTACCTCTGCCCTCTGCATTTTGTGCAGCTATTGAGTGCATGTAGAAAGGAATGTTTCTCTTTATCAGCTGCTACTCATCCACATAATAGGTATTTGAGTTACAAAGGAAATCCTTTCAGTTGCCTTTTGCTGAGGATACTAAATATGCTATAAGAAAGTACAGGAAGAAAACAAAATTTTTTACAGGGTTTGTTATTTAACAAAAATTTCTGACTGAAATCTAAGTGTCCTAGACTGTTTTCCTTATATAATACATAGAATTCATAAAGCGTACACAGTCACTGTAAAAGTGTTTAAAGTTGTGAAATCATAATTATGACCTTGTGGTTTAACTGACTTTTTTGTGTTAATAGGTGGCCAACATGTTTTACATTGTGGTGATTATGGCACTTGTACTACTTAGTTTTGGTGTTCCCAGGAAGGCAATATTGTATCCTGATGAGGCACCCTCTTGGACTCTTGCTAGAGATATTGTGTTTCATCCATACTGGATGATTTTTGGTGAAGTGTATGCCTATGAAATTGATGGTAAGACACTACAGTTTTGAAGCAAGGAAGGAGAAAACTTACTCTGATAAGATCTTCTCAAGGTCTTATGAAATTCTAGTTTTAAGAAATGAACTGCCCAGTATTGTTGACATTGATTCTGTAATTTGATTATCTCTTCTTTGTGGGTTGCAGCTGTATAATTTCTTTACTACTTAATTATCTTTTATAAAGCTTGAATGGCTTAGAATGAAACCTCTAATTAATCACAACTTCTCACAAGGCTATTTCTAGCAAAATTTTGGAATTTCCCCCACAGCTGTCACGCCAAAATTTTGACTGTGGTGGTGTATTATGCTTTTTAAAATCTGATAATACGATTATACCGTAGTATTAACCAGAAACTGTGTCTCCTGTATTGTTCTACCATATCCCTAAATGCATGGAGACATTTTGAATTGCAGAACCAGTGGATGATAGTTGATTGTTGCAGTCTTTATATTTCCCTCTGTACTTGCTGGACGTTCTAAAAGTTGTACATATTTTCTCTGTATCTTTTTTTTCCCCAACACAGTATGTGCAAATAATTCTGATGAAAAGGTTGCTCATCTCTGTGGCCCAGGAACATGGCTGACCCCATTTCTTCAAGCTGTCTACCTCTTTGTACAGTACATAATTATGGTTAATCTCCTTATTGCATTTTTCAAGTGAGTATATGGATAATTGTTAATTTTTGCTAATCCTTTGATAAGCTTCTATTTCACTGCAATAAGATGACAAGATTAGAAGAACTGATGCCAGTTCAAAGCAATCCCATTTGCTGGAAGTATTTTCAGGTTCTAAAGCTGATCTTCATCTCCTCTTCACTGCAAACCAGTGACTAAGTAGGGAAGTGTGTGATGTGACTGGTATGGGTCAAATCTATGAAGCCAGGGGAATTGCAAGTTGTAGAGAATTTGAAAGCATTTTATAATTTCTCTTTGTCAGAAAACAAACAAAATTGTTTCTTCATCTGTGTATTGACTGGTGTTCCTAAATTCATTGAACATTCTGTAGTTGGTTGAATTGAATTGTAGTAGAGAAAATTGTCTCTTATCGTTCTCTGCAAGTGTTTGACTTATGGGAATAAGCAGCTCACTAACCCTGAAGAATGGCAGACTGTAGAATTAACGTGGTCTGATACAAAAATCCAGGTTTAGTTAGAAATATTTTTTTGTTTGTTTGGCAAACTTGAAATTTGATCTCAGTGTAATTTATTTCTGAGGAAAGGTGCTGAGATGTTACCAGATGAGATTTTTTTAACCCTCTCCTTGCTTTGGATCATGATGTTTTCTTGAATGTGTTTCCAACTTCCACAGAAATAATTTTGCAGTAAAAACCAAATATGTGTCTCTTACTTAACTAGCTTCAGAATTCAAGGTTTTATCAAAGTGTTAAAAAAACCCAAGCATCAACCTCCTCCACACAGACCCTCTGACGACCCCAAAAACCACCTTTTTGTGTTAATACTTTTCTGTTCCCTTTCAGCAACGTGTATTTACAAGTCAAGGCAATTTCAAACATTGTGTGGAAGTATCAACGCTATCATTTCATTATGGCCTACCATGAAAAACCTGTTCTGCCTCCACCACTTATTATTCTTAGCCACATGGCTTCCCTGTTCTGTTGTATATGTAAAAGAAGAAAGACAGACAAGACTTCAGATGGGCCAAGTATGAACAGCTATTATCCAAAAAATTGCAGTAACTTTTTTGATGTGATTAAAGCAAACTGTCAGAAAAGTGCCGTGTTCTTGATTGTAATGTATATTCTCAAGAAAATTGAAGTAGGTCTTCATTTTCCATGTTTTAAATATTAAGACTCTTAATTCTGTTCAAAGTCCCAGTGTTTTTATGAAGGGTATAGTGTACAGACCCTAGAAATCTCCACTCTAACTAACTTCAGACAAACAAAAAAACAAGATTAGATTTCCTGTTAGTTTAATGGGGAAAGAATTTTTTTTATTCTGGAAAACTTCTGTTGTTGCTGGAAACCCTTTGAAAATTTAAAAAGAAAAAAAATATGTTCCACAGGTGATAAAATCCAGCTAAGGAATCTAGCTTCTGCCTCAAATTAAAAGGCATTGGAGGGTAGGAACATAAGGAATGATAATATTATGTGCAGATCCTCTCAGAATTACTATTTTTATTTTTATTTAGTGGAAATTTTGACTTTGAACTTTTTTCTAGCAAGGTGAGAGGAAGGGTCTTGGGTGTCACTGTGGTTTTTTGTTGGTTTTGGTTTGTTTTTTATTTTTAACACCCTTTGTAAAGTTGTGACTATTGGTTTCCAGCATCTGTACTACTTCACTACATATGCATCATCTTAACTGTGTAATCTCTCTTTAGAACTCTTCCTGACAGAAGAAGATCAAAAGAAACTTCATGATTTTGAAGAGCTGTGTGTTGAGATGTATTTCAATGAAAAGGATGATAAATTTCATTCTGGAAGTGAGGAGAGGATTCGAGTCACATTTGAACGGTAGAATATTTACAAATAAAATTTCTGAATAGAGAAGCTTAGAACTTTTGCAGGTTTTTGTGCTTTAAGGGGGGTAAAATGCAGTTCAAGAACATAAGTATTTATGCAAACTTTAGATGATGTTTTCCTATTGCTGTGCAGAAACCAGTAATGTGGTTGATGCTTTGTGATCTGTAGCAGCACTCAGTAAGCTGAGGCAATTGTATTATTTAGTTTCTCATGATGTTTTAGTAAACTGATAAATTTGAAAAAGTACTGTAGGCCCTCTATTGATGTGTATGTTAAATTCTGTGATTCAGAAGTATGTACAAATGTTGTATTACAAAACAGTCCAATACTATAGTGTATACCATCCTGAAATTTCTTAGGTTTTTCCTCATTAAATGGGCAGAAAGGGTTACAAAGATGTTTCTTTTGCATATTGAGAAAAATGCTTTTCATAGCTGCTTCATAATTTGATTTTTCTTAGGGTGGAACAAATGTGCATTCAGATAAAGGAAGTTGGTGATCGTGTCAACTACATAAAACGGTCATTACAGTCTTTAGATTCACAGATTGGCCACCTACAGGATCTCTCTGCTCTAACTGTGGATACTCTGAAAACACTGACTGCACAGAAAGCTTCAGAAGCTAGCAAGGTTCATAATGAAATCACTCGGGAATTGAGCATTTCAAAACATTTGGCACAAAACCTCATTGAGGATGGGTCTCTAAGATCTTCTGTGTGGAAGAAGCACAGCATTGGAAATGTCTTCGGTTCTTTTCCGCAAGGAGGCCTTGAAAGTAATAATGCTTTACTCTGTAACATTTCTATACGTGATGAAAAAGAAGCGCAACATAAGACAATTGGTCAGGAGTTAGCTCCAGTTCCCCGAAGAGAAGAAATAAACTTTCAAGAGGCAGGTTCCTCAGGCAGTGCCTTATTTTCAAATGCTGTTTCCCCTCCAGAACTTCGCCAACGAATACAGGCTGCAGAGATCTCAAAATCCATTGGTAAAAGTAAAAAATTAGGCAATTCATCCAACAGCATGCCACACGTAACGTCCCCAACAGCTAAATTTTTTGTTAGCACTCCATCTCGGCCCAGTTGCAAAAGTCAGCTGGATTCTTCAGCAAGGCATGAAGAGACTGTTTTCTCTAAGGCTACAGAAGGAGATAATAATGTAGAATTTGGTGCATTTGTGGGTAAGTATAACAAAGTAGATTCTGAATGTCCTGAAGTCATTATTAGCTGCTCTTATCCTCTTGCTTCTGGCTCTGCTTGCCTTGCTTTCACCCAACCTTGTGTTGAAAATGGAGGATACGTTAATTGTGGTTTTATTCATGATGAGAGTGACACTAATGATAACTACAGCTGCAGAGTTGACAGATGTGATCACCAGTCCTCTGTCAACTTATTGAAGAACAACTCCCAAATGAAGTTCTCTTTGTCAACTGGCGACTTGATGTCAACAGTCAACTGTGGCGGCTCACGTGGAAAATTGAATATTAAAGATGAACTTTCCAAAAGTCAGCATGTCCATGCAATGGAACTACAAACCCAAGATTTATGTTCTAACATCCTTATGGGACTACTTCATAAACTGTGGACCAAATCTAAGCCACAAGGTTTGACTTACCAAGAATTGTATAGTATTTTGGGTGTATTCCGGTTGCAGGTGACTTTATTCTACCATTTTGCTCTGCTTTTTCATGCTTTTAACATCTCTAATTTCCCTATGTGGCTTGATTTATTTTTTTTTTTTACTTAAATTATCATTTCTTTATAATTCTGTCACATAGACAATATTTTTCTGAAAAACATTAGCCAGTTGTTGAGTATAGCAGTTTTGTGCAATTAGCAGCTCTACAACTTGGTACGGACATTGTAGACAAACTTTTTGTGACTCGTTATAAGGCTCCTACCTTCTCATTGCATAAATCAAAAATATTGTCTATTTCTTGACGTAATTACAGAAGACTTAGGCTGATGGAATCCTGGACAAATATCTTTGTGGTATCTGTGTCAAGCTGAGGGATCCTCCTATACTATGTTTCTAAACACTGTTGTAACTGGGATCTTCCACTGTTGCCTAGGCTAATGTATCTTTTGGCAGTTGTTTTGGAAGTTTCCAAAGTCCTTCTATTAAATACAGCATTATGCCTTCCCTCAAGTTTTGCTTAACAGTAAAAAGGTGCACGTTTTTGGTTAGCGTTACCTACATATTTGAATGGTAAAACAGTGGCAGATTCATTGCAAAACACAGGTGTGGGTTTACTAACTGGTTTCTGTCAAGTAGATAATGCTTTAAGAACACTTAGTGTGTAGCAGAAGATCACAATCTGGAGCTGTCAGGTTACCTGCAGAGGTGTTGTCTTGCCCCAGTTGTTCAGGGATGTCTCAGTGTTTTCCAAAGGCTTGTTGAGGATGTAAAAAATTAAATATTTAGACAAGAGTTTATTCTACTGTTGTGAAACTTGGAGTTCTGAGAAGTTACCTACATGCACTAGCATTTTTCGATTTATGTATGTGTAGGAAGAGTAGCTACACATTTGTACACTCACTAGCTATTTGTTTATAATTTCCTCACGGTTTAAAAAACATTTTTTTAAATTCAGAAAGCAAGACTAAACAGAAATAATGGACAGTAATTGTATAATTCTTATCTAATCTTTAAATGTACTTTACCACTAATAACTTTGAATACTAACTATACTTACTTTACTGGAGCCAAATTTTTAGTGTATGGTCCTCTTGACATCACTAGCATTTAGAACATACTCTTCATTCTTACAGTCCATGTTTTATAAAACTTGTGAAAAGGTGCAGCTTTCCATTGTGAAGCCAAGTAGATTTTCATTCATTATGTAGCCACATGCTTGGTAAAATTCACAAAAGTATTTCTTGCAGCTGGAAGCATGAAGGGTATATTGTAAAAGCTACCTCGAGAAAACTGTCTGCTTTTCCTTCATTTGTCATACATAAAAATACTGTAACTCAGACTGCCCTGTTCCTTTCATGTGAGGAGCATACACTTGAGTAAAAATTTAGATTTTTAGTTTTGCTTTTTGAATTGTGGTAATCGATGCCTTAATGTGGGAAAAGCAATAGTTTCATATTACTATTTTGTTACACTGATTTTTACTTTAGTGTGTTTGGAAGTCTTGTCTAGTGCTAACAGGCACACGTGACTTAGATGGTTTGTAACCCTTTGATGTGGTGATGCACACTATTGGCATGGTCAGACCATTGGAGGTTGCCTTTGATTTTGAATACTCTTTTTGAATTCACTGTGTCAAAGGTCACAGAGACAGCATGGAGTTACAGCGGTTTAAAGAGGCAGCAAGCAAAATTAAAGAAAGGAGTTCTGATATTGAGGTAAGCAGGGAAGACTTTGTCAAACGTGTTAATGGGGATCATCTTTTTTGAACTGTAACTTCACAATATGTTTTGAAAAGGTGTAAGGGCAAATACAAAGAACTTGCAAAATGCAGCCCGGAAGGAATGTGTATCTGTTTTATGACTTAAATAACAAAAAATCTAGTGAAAAGTCATGCAACCTTAACCACACATCAAGTACTGTTGCTTCATGATATGATACTAATGAAATATTGAACAAGATCTGAGGTTATGAAAGCTGAGATGACTATAACTGTGAATTAAGATAAAATTATGTATCCATAATTAGTGTTTAATGAAGCATTTCACACTCATAAATTTCAAGATCAGCATTTAGGAAGATTTCAGTGATTTACATGATATTTTATAGAGCAAGATGATAGTGTATATGATTTTTAAAAGTGACAAAAATTGTTCATTATGTTTCAAGAAAAGGCCTTTCTAGTAAATTTGTCAAACTAAAATTATTAATCATAACAAACCTGTCCTCCAAGTGCTACAGTATATACAAAAAAGCTAGTTTTCTCACTGTAGCTGTTAAGATAAATTAATAAATACAAGTTACCATTTGCAGTTACCCCTCATTCAGGGGAGAATCTGACTTGAGAATTGGCTTTGACCATTTGCAATGTCAGTGCTCTGCTGAGTTGCTCCTTCTGGACCTTCTGATAAGTATAATGTGTGACCAAAAAGGTTTTTGTACATGTGTATTTTTGGTATGCTTTTTTTGGTAATAATATTTACAATTTGCTTGGGTTTCTTTTTTTTTTTTTTTTTAAATAGGAGCAACAGGAAGACTTCAAAAAAGCTATATTGGAAGGCATAGAGACAACCAGACTTCAAGTAAGTAAAGAAGATTTCCATTTATTTAGAGACATTATTTTCACCAGATGCAAAATGTATTCTTACAGTGAAGACAGGGAACTCTGTTTTCTTATATCGTTATCTATAAGTAAACCCTGCTTATGACTTTTTTTTTAAAAAAATATATATAAACCCTGGTCATGATTTAAAAAAAGAAAAAAAATATAAATTTGTACAGCTGAACTTTTGTACAAATACAGCTGGATGTCTCCTTGATGTAGGTCTAAATAGCTCCAGTGTTTGGTACTGTTGGGATGCAGACTCCAGTAGCATTTCCGGACAGTATTGCTGTTCTTAGACACTTAGTAATAGAGTTGTCCCATCTTAACTGGTGGGACTGGTTTGATTCTTACCTTTCATTTAGGCACTACAGTCATTGATGGTAAGATGCTGAAGATGTATGCTGAACACTGAAATGCATATAGACCTAAAAATGGGTCTTCAGAAGACACTTTCAGCAGGTGCATTCTCTGTGTTGCGTTCCAGTGAAGTATTTATGTTTGGGGATGTAAAGAAAGTCTTTCTTGCGTATATATACGCACACACACTCTCTTAAACACACACACAGATGTATACATGTGCCTGTGTGTATGCATTTAGGTGTGTGTGGATGTATTCCTTAAGAGGGAAGGGTAAAAAAGGGTGGTAACAATTTCCTAACTGTTGTAAATCTTGGAATCAAAAGCAGGGCATAGCATTCAAAGTTCCAGTTTTGTATTCTTCAGAATCTTGAATTTTTACATTTTATTCAGGTAACCATTGGAATTAATAGGCTGGTTGTGAGGAATGTTCCAGCCCTATGCCTGTCTACGTGTAGTTCTAGTTTGTCATGAAACTGCCTTTCTTCTTTTTTGCAGAAGAAATACTTTGTTGTCAAAAGCTGACCATCTCAGTAGATATTTGGAAAATATGTAAATATTATTGAGGAATACGTCCATAAGGAAATGTAATTCATAAACTGTAGGTTTTTATGTGGCAAGGCTTCTCTAGATTTTGTTCCTATTTTCAATGGGTTCAAACTGAACTTTGGTTTCTGCCAGAGCCATGTTCTTAAATGGGAATTGGTAGCTAACAAAGGCACGTGACAGAATAGCTGAACTTAGTGCTTGTAGAGATCCAGTGTAATGTATGTTTATGTAGTTGTATCCTATTGTAATGTTCTCTTTAAAAGAACTCTTTCAGTATGGGTCAGTAGTCTTAATGTGTGCCTGAAAATATTAGAGCTGATGGTTACTGTGAAGAGCGTTTTAACTGAATTATGCGCTCAACTTGTACATTTTTGTGCAGCAAGGTATTTGAGGTACATCCAGAAGTTTTTAAAAAAAAAAAAAAAAAAAAATCCTAGGTAGTTCTAGAAAAGAAAACTGTGCAGATTGTGTGCCAGAAGAGCAGTATTTGAAAACAATGATAATGATGACTAATGATTTTTTTTTTTTTTTTTTGGTAGGGTCTTCAAACTGACTGTGGTCTAAGACAATCTAGTTCTTGTGGTGGGTTTACTGACCCTCTGACAGCCCATTCAGAGCAACGTAAGTGCATTGTCTTTTCAAGTCACCTGATTTTATCTTTAAATTGTGTTGATAATTCATATTTAAGAAGATAAAAAGGAAAAACAAAAAGTTAAAACATCTTGAAATATTTTAATGGTTGGTGCTACTTGAATCTGCTCCTGTGTTTCACTGTGGTTTTCCTAGTCAGGCCAGCTTAATTCTGTTACCTTGTATTTGCCACAGATAGCGAGTCATGAAAAGCTAAGTGATCTAGTTCAGGCCTGTGCTGGAAACTTTTAAAAATAAGATAGTTATGGACCAAGCTTATTTTGAGAGCCACATTAAGCTGCTGAGTTGCTCACTCTGTTGGGAAATAGGTAAGTAACAATGAGACATGCTGTTCTGTGTCCAATTCCGAATCTCTTCCATTCGTAGTGTACAGCAAGAGCAGAAGAGCATCGAGTGAAGACACTCAGCAAGTGGACTCTAAAGCAGCCTTACTGACGGTTTGTATCTGCCTTTTTTGTTGATGTTAAGCACAACTAGAAACTGAATAAATAAAGGAGAAGAAACAGATTGTATAAAGAATAATACTGATTTGTGGTCTCATTTGTTCAAGGAGGCAACAGAAGGGAACCTGTTTTGGCTGAGGGAAAAAGTTGTGCATGTTTTCTACTACATACCGTGCATATCTCATTGTGAAAACATGCTGCTTCCAGTTTATGGAAAAAAACACAACTTTTTAAAGAAAATAATTATTGATGTAATCCATAGAACAGTAGTGAATATATAGCCTTACCTATTCTTTTAATTGTAATTACTATTCCTCAGTTATATTGGAGTCTTCCCGTTCAATTACAGTTCAGTACAGCCTGGTGAAGTATTTCCGATAAACAGGCTGTACTGTAAGATCTTAAAACACATTACCACCCCACCTCCAATTAAATATACTGTTTTTCATACAAAACTGAAACCTTTGTTTTTCCTCTCCTTTGTTTTAAAGGATTGGTTACAAGGTAGACCTTCAAATAGCAGTCAGATGTAAGTAAGCTTTCTACTAATGGAGCAATTTTATTACTCTGGTTTTTGATTTGTTTTTGATTGTTGTCTTTGGCTATAGTAGTATTCAGGTGCATTTAATGAAAAAACAAGGTTTAAGGGTTTTTTTCTAATAAATAACTGAATGTGTTCACTGGAATGCTTTGACAGGTTCTATTTAGATTAATGGGGTCACATGTCAGAGGGCAAAACATGCCCTTAAATGAAAATGACTGTGTTGACACTTATTAAGGAGCTAGCTTCCTGGTAAAGGTCTTTACCCAACCTTTCAAACTGCAAGCCTTCTCTGAAACTGTGCAGACATTGCTCTTGTTAACAATTATCCCCTGAGTTAACTGTTAAAGCCATTACCTTATTAATCTGATAACAGAAGGGTAAGCTGTTGTGAACAAGTTTTAATTAAAGCACCTCTGTGGGAATGAGCTCTTGTGATGCAAACTTTACATAATGTTGTGCGTGACTTGGTGGTATTTAAAGTGTAGCTCTAAAAACATGAGATTGCTTAACAGCCTTCCATTACTATTTTGTAATTAAGAAACCTGTACTGCCCTTGAAAAATAGGATAAAAGCAGTACTGTGAGGCTAACAAGGTGACCTAGGAGGATGTGTCAAAATCGGTGAATACAATGTAAGTTTTTAAGAAGTAATGACTGTTGGTTTTGTGGCATTTCACAGGCCATCTGAAGACGATGCATTGAATGGTAAGTTTGTTTCTGCTGTAAACAAGCTGGGAGCTTTTCATATAAGCAACTGTTTGGGTCTTGTATGAGAATGTGTTTAACTACTGATAATTTGTAATTTAATAGACACATAATAGTGTGATTTAAAAAAAAAAAAAAAGCCTACCATTGAGCACTACAATTTTTAAATCCTCCCCCGAGGTACTGAAGAGCTAAGCATAATACTTAATTTTCTGCACAGCAAACCTTTTTCTTGGTTTACACTTACTTGGCAAATGTTCTTTGCATGTGGTAATTTTAATACACAATACAGGCAGCAAGCAGTATCTCCTTTTTTTTTTTCTTTTTTTCAAATCTCTTTCAGGCATTGCTTCTCCTTTCAAGCCTATCATGGATATCAATTACTATTACTCAGGTCAGTCCCTCTTCTGAACTAATGTTCATATTTTTAATGACACTTGTTAGAGACTTAAACTTTAATAAATGCTGTGATTTTCCTCTAGCCGTAGAAAGAAATAACCTGATGAGATTATCGCAGAGCATTCCATTCACTCCTGTGCCTCCAAGAGGTAAGAATTGTACTTCTTGTAGCTAGTTGGGGAAGAAAACAAAACAAAACTAAACCCTGTACAGATTCCTTCTAATATAGAATGATCAAGCCAACTAAAGTTGTAGTGAACTAAAAGAAGCCTAGTGTCTGTCTTGCAACACTCAGAAATATAAATGAATATGACACCTTTCCTAGGGCAGCTCACTTGATTATGAAATCTAGATTTAATTGTAGTTGTCCTCAGAAATGATGATACAGTGATGATAGTATTGTACTAACAGATTTTATAACAAACTATTCCGGAAGGATTCCTTTAAGTTGTCTTGACTCATAAAAAGTATAAAGAAATATTTATTCAGTGTTCTTAATGCTGTTTGAACAGTGTCATTAATAGTTCTAATTAAGAGGACAAAACTGCTGTACTACTTTGCTGCTGTATGAAAGAAGTTGGAGAGGTGTCTTCCACTGGGTAGTTTAACTATTTTGTGAATTCAGGATGTGAGTAACAACTTAATACTGCAGCATGTTGAAATCTAAGAAACTGTGTTTTCAGTGCTTTTAATTTTAAACTTGGAAAATTAAATGCAGTAATTGCTTTCTGTTATTATAGGTGAACCAGTCACTGTGTATCGCCTTGAAGAAAGTTCTCCCAGCATCTTGAACAACAGCATGTCTTCCTGGTCACAACTAGGACTCTGTGCTAAAATTGAATTTTTAAGTAAAGAGGAGATGGGAGGAGGTTTACGTCGAGCTCTTAAAGTAGTATGCACATGGTCAGAATATGATATCCTGAAATCAGGACATCTTTATATCATCAAGTCTTTTCTTCCTGAAGTTGTGAATACTTGGTCAAGTATTTATAAGGAGGACACTGTGTTACACTTGTGCTTGAGAGTAAGTTTTATCCTTGTCAATTATGAAACATAGACAGGCATTATATTTTAAACAGGAATTCTTCTCCTCTCCCCCTGCCTCCCCCCCAGTATATACTTATTAAAGAAAGAAAAAAAAATTAGTCTGGGGTTTGGTACGAGCTAAAGGGTTAAAAACTCTGCTCCAGTATGGTTTACTTTAATTAAAGACCTCCAACTGTTATGATGTAGATTTAATTTAAAAACCAAGTAATTTGTTACGCTGTCTTGGGGGAATAGACATTACTGTTCCTGCTGCCTTTTTGGGTCCTTAATGTTCCCTGACGCATAATGCAGCTAATGAAATATGGGCTTTGAATTGTAGGAAATCCAGCAGCAGAGAGCAGCACAGAAGCTCACCTTCGCTTTCAATCAAATGAAGCCCAAATCCATTCCATACTCTCCAAGGTGAGTGTATTTTAAACTTCCATTCTGTTGCACACTTTTTGACACAGAAGCGTGCCTACAGGGTTGTTAACAGATGGATCAAATATATTAAGGTACTGATATGTGGATATATGTTTCAGAACATTACTATGAATGTGTCAAGCAGAATTATTGTTGGCAGTATTTTTTATTGATACTTTTTGCACTGATTCTACCCTAGCATGATAATATGAAAGACTTTGTATGATAGTTTCAAAGTATTTAAAGTATTAGTAAATCAAATAAAAATCTAGTGGTAATGATATATTTGCCATTTATTTTGGAAATATATTCATTAAGCATGCTTTTTACTAGGTTCCTGGAAGTTTTCCTGTTATATTGCCACTCTGCTGGCCAGTGGTTTGCAGTTGAAGAGTGCATGACTGGAGAGTTTAGAAAATATAACAACAATAACGGTGATGAAATAATTCCCACTAACATGCTAGAGGAGGTTATGCTAGCTTTCAGCCATTGGACATATGAGTATACAAGAGGAGAATTGCTGGTACTAGATCTGCAAGGTAATGTCTTTATTCTGAAACTGGGATTGGGGCCAAGGTAGATGTTATGTGAGTTTTTCTCTTGTGATAGCATTTTATTAAGAATTTGTATGCCTATAATACAAATAACAAGCGTTATTTAGTGCATCTTGGTCTAATCTGAATCTATGGTTGTCTTATTTAATCATAGAATCATTTAGATTGGAAAGGACCTTTCAAGTCCAACTGTTAAGCTAGCACTGCCAAGTCCACCACGAAACCATGTCCCTAAGCACCACGTCTTTTAAATACCTCCAGGGATGGTGACTCAACCACTTCCCTGGGCAGCCTGTTCCAATGCTTGACAACCCTTTTGGTGAAGACATTTTTCCTAATAGCCAATCTAAACCTTCCCTGGTGCAATTTGAGGCCATTTCCTCTTGTCCTATTGCTTCTTACTTGGGAGAAGAGACCCAATACTCACCTCGCTACAACTTTTCAGGTAGTTGTAGAGAGCAAGAAGGTCTTCCCTGAGCCTCCTTTTCTCCAGGCTAAACAACCCCAGTTCCCTCAACCGCTCCTCATAAAACTTGTGCTCTAGACTCTTCACCAGCTTAATTGCTCGACTATGGCATTAAATCTTACAGCAACACAGGGAATATATACACCTTTTCCTAGTGATATGAACCATAAGAAATTTTAATTTTTTGGCACATTTGTGTAGTGCCAATATGGTAAACTGTATTTATCCTGAAATGTGTGTTGGATATTCTGGCTGTGAGAACTTTATAGGAAAGTTCTTTCTCCTGGGTGAAAATTAAAATTAGGAATTGCAGGCAAATGTAAAAATAGATGGAAGACATCTGAGAAGTACACAGTGCTTGTTTAGGAGCAATTTTTATAAGGGTAGAGTATCTCACATATCATTTGGGTTGGGTTTCTTTTTTCTTTTCTGCTTTCATTCTTGGGGAAACTGAGAACTCTTAGTGAAGAATGCCAAGGCTTTTCAATATTAATGCATTTATGTAATGTATCAGATTTAACTTTTTCTTCACGTGCTGTCTAAAGGTGTTGGTGAAAATTTGACAGATCCCTCTGTGATAAAAGCTGGAGAAAAAAGGTAAGGTTAAAAAGGATTTAAAGAGAAGTATTATAAAATTTTCACCAGAGAACATCTGCAACCCATGTTTATGTGCACTTTATTTCTAAGGTCATATGATATGGTGTTCGGTCCGGCCAATTTGGGAGAGGATGCAATAAAAAACTTCAGAGCGAAGCATCACTGTAATTCCTGCTGCAGGAAACTTAAACTTCCTGGTAAGAATTGCTGTATTTCTTCTTCTGAGACACTCATGCCATGTAATGTTGTATGACATATAATGAAATAGTTATGTCAAGCTGTGAAAGTGGAATAAGTAATAAACAGCAGTTTTGTAATTTTACTTTTAAAAAATATGCCATTTGATAAAGGTTCCTAGGAAAAATAGGAAAGATAGGTCCAGATGATTGCAAACCTTCAAGTTTTTTAAACAAAATGGTGTTTGTGTTTGTTTTGAGGTTTTTTGTTGTGGCTTTTTGTTTTTGTTGTTGTTGTTTGGGTTGGTTTGTTTTTAAAAACATGTCTAGGTTTGCAGGAATTCAGTCTGTTAAAACTTTTCAATTCCAGATATTTTTGCTGCATGGACTACACTACTCTCATCTCAAACCTTGAAATTGTTTCTCTGTATCAGACTTTTAGACTCCAGCAGAACAACATAAGCAACTTGCGTGATTCCTGCCTGTTTCGCGCTTCTCTTCCAGGTTGTTTCTCACATGGAGAGGTCATTTATTTTAAATTTGAGTTGTAAATGCTGGTAATGTCAACACAGATCATGGAAGAATCCAGTTTCCATGGAAGGTTGACTCAGTACTGGCTATAATATCTATAAATAAAATAAATCTGAGGTTTCCATCACTTTATAAAGCAAAGCTTTAGGCTTCCGATTACATGTGTGATGAAAACACCCTTCTCTGTCACAGTGCATATTGAGGAACTCTTCTTTATAAGTACATATGCATACCCAATTCTTGGAAAGACTTTTATGCCCCACTGATTCTACTAGCTCAAGAAATAGTAATCAATATGACTTCATTTTGTTTGTACAGATCTGAAGAGGAATGATTACACACCTGACAAGATCATATTTCCTCAGGATGATTCCCCTGAATTGACAATTCAGCCTGGAAGCTGCACCAAAGAATCCGATTCAGCTAATTCTATTCGTCTGATGCTCTAATGATGTGACCAAATCAGTGGCTTCATCCAAACTTCATGGAATGTCACAAAGTTGTCACTTATCTTTCCTTCACTATAATTAAAAGAACGATATGTCAAAACAAGGATTGCTGTCTTAAAAGTGGAAATTTGGCTGGTCCGCAATCTAAGGACCCAACAACTTGTGATAACCAAGTACAGCGAACAGCTTGGCGGCTGATCATTTTAAAGGTGGAATGATGACAAGTATTCAAGATATGTTTTTAAAGGGGCTTTTTGGTAGAAGGTTTATTTTTTATTTTGTTTTGGTTTAGTGGAGAATTTTCTCTCTGTAGTCCTGTGGTGTGCAATATACCTTCAACCAAAAGGATTTTGGTAGTTGATGTTGTAAGGTAAAGCATTTGTCAGTTTGGCAGCAGTCTTACTGTCAATCAGCAAAAGACAGGAGAAAGCACCTACCTCTGTAACGCCAGAGTATTCTTTGGGCGTTTTTGGAAGTGTTCCACTAATGTTTTCTCACCAGATGTCTTTTAATCTGGCCTTTTGAAGAGGACAGAGACAAATGAGGTTGTATATATGATGCCAGTAGGCTGAGGTTGAAGGTAGGAACTTGATCTGTTCCAATAGAGAGAGAGAGTGTCTCCTGAATCAGCATTCAGCTTCATGGCTGTAAAGCTGGGTGTTTTTTTGTGGAATAGGGCCCTAATTGTGCATAATGAAATTTCTTGTTTTATACATTTCAATTTTATCAAGTCACTGTCAAATAGTAACAAAGCCATGATAGACTGGTATAATCATATTTAATAGAAGAAATAGTATGTACTGGTCCAAATAAGTTGCCTTGTAAGAACACAAGTTGGAAGTGCTTTTCCTCGTATGTAGTGTCTGCTTCAGAAGTTATGCCTTCCAAAGATCTCGTAAAACCAGTATATCAAAACAGAATGTACACATAACTTTTAAATGTATTTAAAATTGTGTAGAAAACATCTTTAATGTTATGTTATTTGTGGTACTTATTTAAGAGAGACTAGGGTTGGATTAGCATTATGTAAAGTACGGGAGATTGCAATGCACCCTCATGCCAATAAAATGTAATTTAACTGTCCCAAATATTGTTGAGCATTCAGCAAGAAAAAACTGTTGTCCAACTGAAGTTTCATGCTGCGATTTTTTTTGTTACATAGGTACTAATTTGTAATTTTTAATTAAAAGGGCAGTATATAGCTCTATAATTTTTTTATTCAGTAGTGTATCTTATAGATACAGACCTAAGGCACGAACACAATAGCTGTTTAAATGGTGTTTTATGTTTGACGGGGAAAGGTAAAATGTTATAAGGATATATAATACTGTATACATTTTGTATATCATTAAATCTTTAAAGAATCTAAAATAAATTTATTCTTGTTTACAGACTTCTGCTGTCCGTTTTAGTCTGAAAGGTTATTTGGGTGAATTAAAGTAACTTTTTGTGTGGAAAAAGTAGAATTTGCCATGCTGGATCAAAGCAGTTGTCTGCCTTTGAGGTATCTCAGCTTTGGCTAACACCAGAAACTTGGTGGGAAACAAAAGCGAAAACTCTCAGAGTAGACAAACATGTGATGGGGTTAATGACTAAATGAGACAAAATATCTTAAAGCTCTTTACGATGTTTGTTTTGAATTAGGAGCTGCTTCTTGGATGCCTGACTGCATCCCCTTCTGTTGCTGTGAAGTAATGGGCAGTTATTCAAGATGTACGTACACCTTTTTAATGCTATATTCTTAGCCAAGTAACAGCAACAGCTAATCTGTAAGTAAGGCTGGCTCCTCTAGAAATCCTTCTCAATTTGAGGAGCCTCAGGTGTTGTGAAAATGTGACCAAATTCAGTGCATGTAATAGGAAAACTGTTTGGAGAAAACTGTAAGTAAAAGGTAGGAAACTTTTTGTTTCCTGGCAAATACTTAAAAACACAGTTAATTTTTACAACCATGATACTTGTGTGACTCATTTCTTAACAAAATAAACAGATGTGACTTCTGTGTGATGGGTGTGTGTGATAGGGGGAGTGTTTCCTCTGCTCAGTGTTGCACTGACTAGGGCCTGAAGCCCTTCTAAGCCCAAAAGGGACAAATAGGGTTGGGGGATGTATGTAAGGCTTGGAGTAGTTAATTTAACACTGTATGTATTTCTGTACATCTTCCTGGCATGAGTACTACTTACTCTGTGAGACTTGCAGCTAGAATTCTGTGAGAAGCCTGTCTAAAAATTACAACTTTCACGAATTACCTTCTTCACACTAGCAGAAAAAAAATCATAAATGTAAGTGTCCTTCAGGGAAAGCATTGGAAAAGTGTGGTGGCAAAGCAAGAAACCCAAGTTGGTTTCAAGAAGTGGCCTGACCATGTCAGGCTGTAGGAACATGAAGATTATCCCATGCAATATAATTTGGCTGAGAACATCAAATGTCACTCCTCTGCTGAAACCTCATCACTCTCTAAGCGTTCTACGACTAGAGAAGTGTTGTGATGTTTTAAGCTTTTAAATTTCCTTTAGATTACTGAAGAGGAGGAAAGTAGAAGCATCACTGGAACTTCTGTTAACTATCCAAAACCAAACTATCAGCATATCTTGTTAGAACCTAGTTTTTAAATACAAGAATATAATTCAAACCTTCTTTAATTATTGCCAGTGAAAATCTGAAATGCTTCAGTGACTTTCCTACTGATAAGGTATTTAAAGAATATCTCTCCTATAGAGAAATGGGTAAGCTACGTTATTTTCCTTGACAGTCAGTTTTGATTCCCTACCACCATCCTCAGGATATTTTCACTAGAAGAAAAACCGTTGAATAACAGATTAAACTGAATTTTATATACTTGTAGGCTAGTGTTGGTTGCTTACGTAACTTCTGTTTTAAAATGCACTTTAATTTCTTCCAGCAACAATATTTCTTTATGCACAAACCTCAAATATACGAGTGTGCTAACCTAATCTTTTAACTGATCCAGCACATTCAGCACTGTTGACTGCTCTCTTGCAGTATCTAGACGCTGAAACATTTCAGAGAAAAGTGATCCCAAATACATTGTGGCAGAATACGTGAAGGTGAGTCTCCTGGGGAGCTGGTTTTCTAGCGTGCTGCTCAGCAGCCATGTGATTCAGAAAAGGAGGGATTTGGGTTTTAAGCCTGCAGCAGTGATTTCCTACACTTTTAATTCTTTGTGGTTGCATCTCACTTAATGCCACAAGACACTACAGGAATTTGGAGAGGGGGAAAAGACTACAACTGAAAACTTGAGAGTAACAGTTCGTGTTGAAAGTTCCTTGCTTCTGAAAAGACTTCTGATGATTTAATCTTTCTTTTTCCAATTAATACTTCCTTGCATTTTGTGGTGAGAGTAATGGTAAGTTAATTCTCAGCCACTGAGCTTGCAGTAGATAGCACTGGTGTGGATTTGTTTTATCCTGTTACGGTAAAATAGTAAATCAAGGTCGTGATTTGGATGCCACAAAAATTAGGGATAAGCATATGCTTTTGCCTTCTCAAATGATGAATATTAGCATTGCTGATTTTAGTACCAAGAGTAAAATTCAGCTATGTGGATTTATAGTCTTTAAAAATGCTGACAATACATTTAATAATTTCAGTGATCTGTAGTTTTCAACACAAATTTTGTTCTACCTGCATGACAGCTATTGTAGGTTGAATTTAACTTATTGTTTCCCAATAGTGGTTTCAAAAAGTGCTTTTTAATGCTGCCATCAGCCTGTATATGACCATAGTACTTGCTTTTCAATATGTTTCTTCAAGTTATCTTTCTTCTTTAATGTGTTCCAGGACTCTTACTTTTGGTAAGAACATTTTTAAGTATTAGTAGAAGTTGAAACAGCCCTTGTTAATGCTGCCAACTGCTAAATAGTTTGCAGTGCCACTGTTCCCTGTCCTGTATAAGAAAAACACATTACTTGGTACCTTCCTTCTGTCTACTGTTCTCAGTGTATTTTCCAACATATCTTATTTGGTGCTCTTGCTCTAAATAAATTGTTGGCTGTGCTCATACTTGTCATTATTGGAGTGAAATCAAGATACAATTCCTTCATATCAGCTACGGTGGGGCCAGAATGTAAGTGTATGAAATTACTCTAGAAAATACTGTTGTTGTGTGCACTAGTGCATCGCTGTGAACATAAAGCTTCTGAACAATTTATAGCTACTAAGCCTTTGAGGGTTCTAATTTATTTTTGTGTATTTGCTTTTTTAGAGCAGATGATGAGAATATTTAGTCCAGAACAGGAGCTTGCCAAGAAAATCAGGAAGCAAGTTCCTGACATGGAGATCCCAGATGAAGTGGGCAAGAAAGGTAGTATATGCTGGGGATATTGGTAATAATGAAATATATCTCAGTACTGTTTAACCATGTAGAAGAGTGACGATATGTCAGCACATGTTGTTGCACTACACCAGAAGCTGATTGAAAAGAAAAAAAAAAAAAAATTCCAGGCAGTGGTTTTCCATGTGCCATGCTGCCATGGTGCTATACTGTTGGTTTTGTGCTAAGTATGAGATACAAATGGTGATATTAGTAGTAGTAGAAGTAGAAACTAGGCCCCAACAATTGCTGAGGGGTGTTGCAGAGCAGGAAGAGGAGGATTAGGACAAATTGCTTTTTGAACAGTACCTGAAAAACTCTTTCTTGAAGGGAGCTTTGAAGTCAAGAAAAATGTCAAGCTGATTATTTTCTGAGACTGAAACTTTAGGCTTTCCCTTTTTGGAAGATGTGAGTAATGACCATTGCAACCAGTGGCAACCTTCTCTCATCTTTTCACAAAAACATAATTAACTATGAACAAAAACTGCCGTTGGAAGTTGATGCTAGGCAGGAGGAAGCTTCCTCGTCCCTCACACCCTTGCTGCAACCGAACAAATCTGTTGTAGAAATTTGATAGAATTTTGTTTCTTCAAGTCAGATATTTGTGGTCATTCCTCAGCCTCTGCCGTGGCCTTAGCTCAGTCTTTCCCTAAGTTTGCATGAAACATCTGACTCCTCCATCCCACGTAAGTATCAGTCAGTATGCCCTTCTATTAAGTCCATGGTAGAAAATACGGTATTTGTTCTAAGTAACACTTGATAAGTATTATCGTCTGGCTCCTGTTCCACTCATGTGGAGACTGGGGAGGGACATCCCCTGAGCCCCAACAGGTGGTGGGAAGGGAGCAGCAGTGTAGAGCAGGAACCGGGATGTGGCTGTGTGAATCAAATCTGCCAGGCGTAGGAAAGACGTGCCATGAGCAGCTGGGAACGTGGGTAGATGAATACTGGAAACACCCATGTCACTCGCCAGTGACAAAAATGGTTCATGGGAAGACAGAAAAATAAAACCAATTTATGTTACAGGTTATCTTTGAAGGTAAGCTGGTGACCCAAAGCCGGAAAGCCTTGTTAGCCCTTTCTTACCTTAACAAAATATGAAGCTATACATCCCATCATCAAAATATTACAGTGAGACTAATAGCAGTGACAGCAGATAAGCTGTCCAAAGAGAGCTAGGAGACAGCCTTTGCTTGAAGCTTAACAAGTAAGAAAATCAGGGGGTTTTTTTAATGGCTTCCTGTGCCTCTTCTGTGGATACTTGTTACGTCCCAAATTGTATGTTAAATAGGGAAAACCTGCTGCTCTTCAGTGGTATATGAAATTCAGAGATCAACTACACTGTCTCATCAGCTAATTAAAAGACACTTCTCTGCCACTATTTTTTTTTTCCTGGGAAAATTTTCTAAATACCAGTAAACTAATTCAATGTGATGTTTTGAAGTAGTTCCATCTTTTTATGGTCAACACCCTCAGTCATCACTGCCCTTCTGTCAGAGCATGGCAATAATAAATGCTAATAATACAAGTGTGAGCAAACATGAATAAACATGGATCAGGCTGAAACTCTCTGCTCGGTGAAATGGGTGGCTGCCATCTCTTCCCAAGGTTGTTTCGGGTGGCATGTAGGAAGGAGATGGCAGCAGGTTGGGCCACGCGCGTTCCCCTGGATGAGAACCGACGGAACACAACGGCATCACAAAGCGATGGGGCGAGGGTAGCCCGGGGGACAGGACACACGGGACCATGCCAGTCATACCATGAAACTGGATGGGAGAGGTGAGGTATGAAGAAAAGAGGGGAAGAGGCAGCCCCCCTGTGCTGGGGCAAGCACAGGCTCCCCGTGAGGCTGCCAGTGGCTTCCCAGCCATCTTCCCTACCCAATGGTCCCAATGCGTTTTCTTCTCTGAGTTGCTGTTTCTCGGAGATGGCTATAAAAGAGAGAATTAAGTGTTTTCATAGGAGACTGGTCTATAGGTAGAGCTGCTTGGAAATGTCGGCCCTGCTGTTACTGAAATTTAAAAGGAAACTGGTTTATAGTTGTTTTGTAGCTATTAGATGATAGACAATGGCTGTGGCCCTGGGGGATTTCCAGAAATGGAAACCTGGGCACATGTTGTTCAGCTGAAGGGCAAGAAATGGCTTTTCTTGTTCTACAAAGATTGTTGAGGTTTCAGAATTTTCCCTCCTTTTGCATCAGAACAAAATAGCAGCCTTTAAAAATTCAAGGATGGCAACATCGGTGATCAGATCTGGGTTGTGCAGGGTCTGTGTTCAGAAGTGTCTTCTGCCTAGTTGGGGATAGGGACAGTTTGGTCCAGGACAGACTTGTGCAGCAAGAAAACAAGCCTGTTAAAATTTTCTTGAAGTGAATTAAATAACATTTTCTGGCAAAAGTCTAAAACACAACCTGTTTATAATAGCATCTGGACTGCAAGCTATGGTTTTGGAAAATATATAAGTACCAGACCACTGAGAAAATGAAATATGCATTCTGTAGGGAGGAATGTTTAAGATACCTATTTACAGCTGGTTATAGTCTTTGAGTAATTGTGTATGGAGTCAAAGACTGTGTGAAATTTTAAGAGTAACTCTAAAATGTCAAGTATTTAAATAATAACTGTTAATGATGTATCTTACCATATTGGGAAGAGCTTAGTGTGGGAGATGACAATCTTTACCACTGTATGAGCTTGATGAAAGTAAATGTGAATGTAACTTAGAAAGAAGATCCTGGAATAGCAGGAAACCTCCACATGACAGTGTTGTTTTCTAAAAAAAACCAATACAAAAAGCACTGTAGCGTTTTAGGTTTCCACTGTTGTGGGTTTTTTCCTAGTAGATGAAAGCATGACTCCATTTACTTGAAAAGTGTGAAGTATTTCTGCAAGGAACCGATGGAGGAGATGAACAGCCAGTACCCAGGGCTCACTGGCCTGAGGAATCTGGGCAACACATGCTACATGAACGCAATTTTGCAGTGCCTCTGCAGTGTGCCGCCACTTGTGGAGTATTTTCTCTCAGGAGAGTACCAAGCAGCCAAGTAAGTTGATTTTTTCACACTACTTATATTTTTCTGCTTAGCACTTTTCCTTCCAAAGGATACGTGTTGCCATGAGAATGTCCAAGGCAACCACCTACCAGCTCCCCACCAGGCAGTTACAGTCAAATTGGCCACAGGCTGGTTTCCTCCTTCTTCCTCAAAGACCCTGAGTGGTTTCCTTGCTGGGTAACTGAAGCATTATACTTTCTTTTTTGTCATTTTGATGGTAATACCAGTTACTGTCTGTGGTGGTTTAGCCCCTGCCGGGGTCTGAGACCACGCGGCCGCTCCCCCACAAAGGGAGTGAAATACAAAGCCCCAAGACTGAAATAAGGAAAGGTTTAATACAACAGTGCAATAGCAACACAACAAGCAACAGCAATAACACTAACAGTAATAGTGATAGCAATGAACAGAGCAAAATAGCTACCAAATACAGCAGTGAGAAGCACGATGTACAAAACCACGAGTGCACCGCGCTCCCGCGCCAGGAAAAATGTGACCTGCCAGGATGTGACATCTGCATGGTATCTGAATAACCCGGCTAGAGCTCCCCCCCTCTGCTGGGGAAACTTAACCCTACCCTGGTTAAACCAGGACACTGTCACTGCTGTCTCGATGGTGATTCCTACTCCTTTCTAGAACCTGCAGAGTCCCTCAAACCAAATGACAGAGCTGTAGCGTATCTGTGTGTATTTTCTAAGTTTATATATTATGCTCCCATTTGAAGGTAGAGCCACCATCTTTTCATGCTTTACCTGAAACTTCTGTTTATTTTTTCCAAGTGAGAATGGTGAGTCTGCAGCTGCCTTTGGCTGTTTGATGTCCGATATGTGGTGTGGAGAGTTTGACTCTGTTTCCCCAGAGGTTTTTTATTCAGTCCTTGGGAAGCAGTACCCCACTTTTAGCAAGAGGACTCAGGAGGATGCACAGGAGTTTCTGATCTGTGTGCTGAATGAGCTTCACCAGGCTCTCAAGAAGGTAAGAGCCCAGCTGTGGTGTTTTGGGGACTGTAGCTGTTTCCTCTTTGCATTCTGTGATTTAGCATTCCATGTAATAATTGCCTATCCACCTCTGCTGAACTATGTGATATAACTGTCAAAAATTGTAATTTTCTTCCTTTGTTTCATACCCATGTACACACAGCAATTCATTTGCTTCTTGTCTAATGCTACATCAAATTGCAGGCCCCATGTAAATGATAATGCTGCCTGCAGCTTCATTATCCTCACCTCTCCCTCTCTTTGCTCCTTCCATGCTTTACATTCTTCCCTTCTTTCATCTGCCTGAAATATTCATGTCTGCCATGTCCCCTTGTCTGCCTTTCTCTTCTCCAGATCCACTGATAAAGAGTTTGTCTAGCAATTAAATCACTCCCACTTCTGAAACAATTGGTTAACTACATGTTGTTAACTTTTTTTTCTTCTTCTGTATAGCCAAGCAAAAGAAGATGCATAATCGATGCAAAAGCAAGCGGAGGGAGTGTCAGTGAAACATCTATTATCACACAGTTATTTGAGGGACAACTCAGTTATGAGATCACATGTCTGGGATGCAAGACCACCACTGATAGACCCGAGAGCTTCACCGTTCTTTCCCTGCCCATCCCTTCCAAGAGTGCGTGCTCTCTGCAGGTACGACTTCTAATACATTCCTGGTGGTTTCTGCTTCATGTGGGAATAGGTGTAGAATAGACTAATATGTGTTATTAAAGATGCAGGATTTTAGTTACTTTGGTTTCCTGGGCACTAATGAATAGTCTTTGAACTGGTCCTAGGAGCAGTGGGGTTTCTGTACTGGTCTCTGGACCAGAGAGGCTGGTAAGGTTATGGGAGCAACACTCCTGAGTTGCCATGGGATGAGGGTTATTAAGATTGTTCAATAGCAACTGTGAGGGTTTCTTTCACTCATCCAAGTATTCCCTCATTTGAGGGGGAAAAAGGAAGCCAATGTTGGCTGCTTTGTATTCCAAGCATATTTGTAATGTCAGCCTTGCTATGTCATGCTTTGATTAGGAAGAGAGCTCCAAAATACGGCAAACCCTTCTCTTACCTTGCTTAGGATCTTTAGGGTGGAGATCTGTTTGATCAAATGATTTTTTTTATTCCTTTGACAGGACTGTCTCGAATGTTTCTTTCAGCAAGACACACTGACTTGGAACAACCAAATCTACTGTTCCTGGTGTGGAACAAAACAAGATGCTGCAGTAAAGGCCACCATAACTAAGGCACCGCAGATCATTATTTTTCACCTAAAGAGGTACAGTCTACATAGGGTAGGACATGGCTATTACCTGGGATTTGTGAGACTAGAAGGACAATCACTTGCATTTGCATAAAACAAAAAAAAATTGCTGCAAATGAGTAGATTTAGTACTTCTGACACCTGGAAGCTAACTGAGCAGTTACAGAAATATACCTGTCAAACATGCAAGTTGCATTCCTGAAATCTCTGACAAGGTGTTCTGCCTTACTCTGCACTGCAGCCCACCAAATATCACTTACTGCATTTGGGATCTCTTCTCCAAAGGGAAGAAAAACTCCACCGAGGAGTGACTGACTACAGATTAGTACAGTGGTTCATATGGTCAGACATCCTTGCGAATACGAGTTCCTCTGGCAAGTGGGATTGGGATTTGAGTTCTACGTGCAGGACTGAAACAGGGCACTTTGCTTGTCATTATTGCAGCTGAAACACTGTATTTTTGTTTATGCCTTAACTACATCAGGTCTAATCAACTGGGTCTACGACATGGAGAAGTGCATCGATGTAAGAGCTCCTGATTAGCAGACTTCACCAGCCACATGTGGCCAGATGCCAAATTTATTCTCAAGAATTTATTCTTACCAACTTCCTACCTATAAAGAAAATTACTCTGGGATAACTTAGTTTCCCTAAACTGTGTTATGTAAAGTTATTATTTAATTTCCCATTTAGAATCTGCTTTCCTTGACATGCTCAGAGGAACTTGTGATCCCCAGCTGCAGCCCTTGGCCACATTATAAATGTTTAGAAGTAGAGTGTTGTACCAAAAGTTACAGAGGAAAGAGGGAGGGAGCCTGGCACAAAAGAAGAGCTGACAACGGCAGTGCAGTCCAAAATATTTAGGACACAGTGACAGTGATGCAGAGATTTGAATTCTGGCTGCTCTTGGCACCTGTGTCCATTTCTAATAGACAGAAGGATCAGGAAGCAAGAGCTTTTCTTTTCTTTCTGGACATCTCTTGTGAGTTTAGTGCATTTTCTGTCAGTTTGCTGTAGTACTCAACATTAATACAAATCTTTCTCTTTCAAAATGCTCGGTAGTCAGTTGAGCAACCACCACAATGCAAGAAAGAAGCTGAGTTATTTGAAGTAGTTAAAAATTTTATTTCAGGTTTGAATGGCAAGGCTGGGGCAAAAGGAAACTCTCAACTGACATCTGCTATCCGCTCAGCAATCTGGACCTCTCTCCCTACAGTTCCCCGCTTTTCTACAAGAATGCAGAATACAGCTTGTGTGCTGTAGTGGTGAGCTTTGCCTTTCTTGCTTTTATTTGTAATGCCCTGCTTCATGGAGCAGATGAAGCCTGTGTTAGTTTGGACTTTATATATATGATTTATATTTTTTCATATATATATAGATGCTTTTCATACAGTTTTTTTTTTTACCTGTCGTGAACATACGTTACATACGTAACAGTATGTAACCAAACAAGAGAGGAGAAGTTACCACTCCTCTCTCCTTCCTCCCCCCATCCCAATTTTAAAAAGCATTCACTCCAGGCATGTAACGCCCGGTTGGAGCCTCCCCAGTCTTTTCAGCATAAACTCACAAGCTGATCCTGCACGGAAACTGTTTATAAATAAGGACTAAATGGTCTCTTTTTCCATCGCTCACTGCTAGTGGGGCCTGCTTATAGTGACCCGTATTGCTGGGTTGCAAACTTAATATTGTAATAGAGAAGCATAATCATCATCTGTTTAAAATGGCTCCGTTCTAAAGCATTTATTTGAGGTATTATCATTCCTCGCTGTAGGCCAAAGTAGGCTAGAATCTTTTCTCCCATCATTTCCAAGTGCAAACAAAAAATGATTGCCAGTTCTGAGCTTTGCCTGTAAGGAGAAAGAGCGATACTTCAACAGAAGTTAAAAAAATGTTTTTGTTTGTTACAGAATCACTCTGGTTTTCTGAATAAAGGCCACTACACGGCGTTCTGCAAGCACTCAGTCACCAAAAACTGGTACAGCTTTGATGATGCACAGATCACCAAGATCCCAAATTCCTCAGTGCAGACTGACACAGCCTATCTCCTGTTCTACACCTGTCAAGGCCTTCTCTGCACCCACTAAAAATCTGCTACCCATGGAAAATGAAGAATGAGTAGGCCAGCAATTAGAATTCAGTGGCAGCATTAGCCAAGTCTTGTTTCATCAATAAACTAGAGCATTTGTATTACTGATTATCTGTTGGGGTCTTTCAGGAAGTAATTTTGAGAGAGGAGTTACAGCTTCCAAGCCTGTTAAGGAACATACATCCACTCCATTTGTACAAGGTCTAATGTTTTTTTTCTGTGAGAAACCTCATGCATCCCTCAAAAGAACACAAATGCTGAGCATATAGATGTACTTACCTGAAAATTTCTGTTTCTCTGTTAAGTGTATTATGTTGTTGTATTGGGTTTGCATGGCAAGGTTTTGGTAGTGGGGGGGGGCCACAGGGGTGGCTCCTATGAGAAGCTGCCAGAAGCTTCCCCCGTGTCTGATAGAGCCAATGCCAGGTGGCTGCAACATGGGCCCACTGCTGGCCAGGGCCGAGCCCATCAGCAATGGTGGTAGCATCTCTGGGATAACATATTTAAGAAGGGGGAAAAAAACCTGCCCAATAGTAATTACAGCTGAAGAGAGGAGTGAGAATATCTGAAACAACTCTGCAGACCCCAGGGTGAGTGAAGCAGGAGGGGGAGGAGGTGCCCCAGGCACCAGAGCAGAGATTCCCCTGCAGCCCGTGGTGCAGCCCATGGTGAGGCAGCTGTGCCCTGCACCCATGGGGGTCCACGGTGGAGCAGAGACCCCCCCGCAGCCTGGGGGGGGTCCCCACACCGGAGCAGGTGGGTGCCCGAAGGAGGCTGTGACCCCATGGGATGCCCACGCTGGAGCAGGCTCCTGGCAGGACCTGTGGCCCCATGGAGAGAGGAGCCCACGCTGGAGCAGATTTGCTGTCAGGATTTGTGACCCTGTGAAAGGGACCCACACTGGAGCAGGGGAAGAGTGTGAGGAGTCTTCCCCCTGAGGAGGAAGGAATGGCAGAAATGATGGGTGAGGACTGACCACAACTCCCCTTCCCTCTCCCCCTGCACCACTCAGGGAAAGGAGTAAATCAGGAGTAAAGTTAAGCCTGGGAAGAAGGGAGGGGTGGGGGGAAGGTGTTTTAAGATTTATTTCTCCTTACCCTACTCCAATTTGGTTTGCAACACATTACTTTTCCCAAGGTGAGTCTGTTTTGCCCATGATGGTAAGTGGTGAGTGATCTCCTGGTCCTTATCTCCACCCACGAGCCTTTGGTTACATTCTCTCTCCCCTGCCCAGGTGAGGAGGGGAGCGACAGAGCAGCTTTGGGGGGCACCTGGCGTCCAGCCAGGACACCGAGGTGAGAGCACAGGACCAGACCCCTGCGGGCATGTGTTCCAGAAGAGAGGAGGACATGAAGTGACCATTAATAAAAGAGAAAGAAAAAGGCATTATTCTAGTACTGCCATTTTTGCCCCTCTAGCACTGCAAACTTGTTTGCGGCTTGTAAGATACCAGGAAACAACCAATCCTGATCTTAATTCTACTGGCAAGACACGTGCACGTAGACAGGTAAGAGCTCAGAATCTAAGATTTAAGATTTTTGAAGAGGGAAAACTAACCCAAATCCAGAGCAGGGAAATGCACAAGATGCACCTAAAATAGTTCGTAAACTAATCAGTTCTACACAAAGTAGTATTTTTTTCATCTGAAGAACCTTTAAACTGTGAATATGCTTCAGGGACTGTCATCATGTAGAGCCCTGACCCTTACACAAGCTACTTGAGAATGAAAACACCAAACCCAAACATACATTTAACAGGATATATTTTTAAATAATTTCTTCATTAAGGTTTTTAATGCATGTGTACATGAAAATTTATATTAAAAAATTAAAAAGGAAAATCTTGTTTGTTTAGAATAACTCTGAGGTGCACAAATATTGACAAAAGCCAACAGAAAAAAAAAAATACAGCTCTGCTTTTTTATTAAGTAGTGTTGCAATTACTCAGAGCTGGCAAATAAACGCAATCCTCTGAGTTTTAGAGATTCTCACAAAAAGGACAACTGTTTATTATATACATAGTTCTGATGTGCAAGTATGCAATCAATATGTACACTTACATTCCTAACTGTTTACATCATTCTAGAGTATTCACAGTAGAATCAAGCTTAAGGTTAGAAATGTGAAAAGGCCATAACAGTGACAGGAAAAAAAAAAAAAAAAATCAAGATATGCCTTGGGATTTTAAGACATTTTAAACTACTTGTTAATAGATTTCAGATGACTAAGCTAGAATTTAATTTTGGAGCAGACTAAAAATATAGTTGTTTTTTAAATAAATGGTAATGCAAGTATGCTTTTTAAATGGTTTCACAGATGGCAGTATTACCACAAGCATTATTAATCAGTCTTCTGATTTTTAAGCACTAGTACTGACCAGAAAGCGCTTGCCTGCAGAAAAGCTGCTGCAACCATCCCTGTATCTGTGACTATATTTGTCCTAGTTTTGCATATTTAAATGCATTCCCATACCTACTTTGCTCTTGTAACCAGTCTTCTTAACCCACACTACTTTATGTGGCTATATCCACTGCTCGCTGCTCATAAGAAGTGTAAAAGAGAATATACGCAGCTGAGGATTTCACAGATGATGCTGAGATCTCAGATACTTCATGGTCATCAAACTTAAACCAGCGTTGTTTTGAAGCATTTTTGCAGTAGGCTGTATAGTGCCCTCCATCCAACCCGCCATAATGATTCTGTAAACATAAGAAGAAAAGAATTAATGGCCTTGAAAGGTGCCATTTCTTCTCTGGTTAGGGAAATAAACTAGAATGTGAGATTTTTACTAAATACCAGTAACTTTTTTTAGAATACAACTCAATCTGCAACCAGGTAGGCACCCTTGAAACCTAGATGAATCACACAGGCTAACTCAAGCCTTGGCATAAAGACCAGCTAAACTCTGAAACCTGACATGGTTACTTACTGAGACTGAAAACAGATTGTATCTCTTCAAGTTATTCTTTGGACCAATAACATACTGTGAAAGGTCAAGAGTTTCCAATGGGAAATCTACAGAAGTTTGAAGCTTTTGTTTCCATCTTCCATCATAGGAAAATCTAGAGAATTAAAGAGCATAATTAAAAGTTACAGGTTGTTCACAAGCTATCTAAGAATATTAAGCGTGTTTCTCTTCACTGTTTTTGTCCAGGACATAACCTCAACTAAAGCATTTGGCCCCCAATTTTGTTAATGCTTGCACATATGTTCCTTAGCACAAATGAAAAGAGATTACTTCTAAAAGGGCTTTGAGAACTACAGCCTAATAAAAGAGGCATCAGATGAAAATAAATTCTCGCACCAGTACAACTGGAAATACATCTGGCACTTTCTCTAATTAAAAATGGCTAGCTATTGCACACTAATCAATCTCCATCAAAGAAAGCCCTGTCACTTCAACCTAATTAATTTTTACCAATCACTGTTTCTCTTACCGTTTCAAGTGCACAAGAAGAACAGGTGGTAATTTCCAAATTTCTATTTTTTTCAAAGAATCCCTTCGAGTTTTGCAATGGCTACAGTAAACCCTATTGTTATCAGTGAGCTTCTCCTCTTTGGAGAACAACCTAAGGCATTCCTAAAACAAAATACAAAACACAGATTGTGAAGAGCAGGTGTTTAAGAAAGTGTAGCAAAAATTGTTTCCTATTTGGTTATCAACCTGCATCAATTATCTCTATGCTATGTTTCACAAAAATGAGGAAAAGTGAGTTAAATCCATGTGTGGAAGTAAATTTTACTGCATATATTAATTAGCTGCAAGTCCTTCAAAATGTACCTACAATACTTCATTTAAAAACACAAAATATTTATACTACAACCTACAAAAGCAAATACTATACATGTCTTTTCTGATACTGTGGCTTCACTATTTCCATCCTGCTTGTATTTTAAAACTTTTAAGGAATGACCTATTTTTTAAAACTTTAGAAGAATTTAAAAGAATAGCGAAGAGTCAGATCTGTTCATGTTTCAGGTTAGTGTAAATAAGCTGGAATATTGACCAACCCCTTCAACAAGAGGCTTAGCAGAACCAACATCATAATGTGTCACAGAGAAATGGTTTTTTACTTCAACAACTGTTTCTTTCTAGTTCCACCATACCTGCAGTGTACATTTACTAGTGGATGCAAGTGGTAACGACAAATACATGAAAGCCTCAAAGGTTCGGGACTTCTTGTGACACGTAAGACACTGCACTGTGGATTTGAACTGGCCTTGAAAGAGTGCCACAATAATGGATTCGTTGAGCTGTTTGTGTTTGTGCCAGGCTAGTTCTGCTGCTCTGAAGTCATCAAGATGATCATTGTTTTCTTCCTTGTATCTTTTCCTGTTGTCAGCCTGGATAACAGAAGTTTAAATACCATAGCCATATATTAATATATATAAAAATAGGAAGTCTCCTCTATAGGCAAACACACTATTGAATACTTGTAGGGATATTTAAACGTCAGTGCAGTCATCCATTTCTTACTTAGTTAGCCTTCTTCCATTACTCCCTTCAGCACCTTATACTGTTTCAAACTAAATTCGTACTTTAATTCTGAATACTCTTCTACACAAGGTTCCAGTAACACACTCTTCTTAGGAAATAAGAGGGTATTTTAAAAATTTATTTCTCTTGATCATCTGACAGATGTATAATTTGTTACAAGTGTATTGCTCACCTTATTTAGGTCTTCATGCAAGCCATCCATTAGAAAGAGAAGCAACTCTTGGGAGTCCTGTTGGCTATATCCTGCAAATTGGTCATTAATCTTCCCAATTGTAATTTTAAAGTCTTTTGGACTGATATATTTATACTGTCCTGTCCATAAAGCTTTCATTATTACACCAAACTCTTCAGCCACTTCACCTTTATGTCCCAGGAAATTTGACCTATAAAATTAAACAGACCACAAAAAAAAAAAAATAGTGAGCCCTTCAAATAACTTTTTAAAAAAAGATATTATTATTATTAATTCAAGATGTTATCCCCATCTCAAAGTAATTTCTTTAGACGAATCAAAACTGGCTGTTAGATTGAGTTAGAATTTTTTTGTCTACTTTGGCACTGTAATTTGGTTCCACATTTGAGACTGGGCTGATGAAAAGTACAACTGTTTCCAGCTTGTTTTGTAAACTGCTATTTAAATATTCTGTTGGGTTTTAGGAGACTCTAGTACACTTATATTTATGAATGTGGCAAGCACAATTTAATTAAGACCATCCAGTAAAACCTATTTCTTCACACACATGAACTTTGAAAATGTCAAGACTCTTACAAGTTAGCATTTGTCTCCTACTTAAAAAAACAAACCGCCCCCCTTTAACCCCACTAACAGAATTTTTTGCATTAACAATTGCAAAGGCTTGTCCTTCAATTATAAGTTAAAGGATGACAATAAGAGATTGTTACCTGTTAATATCATCTTGATAGAAGTTTCTGTTAAAATAATCAGCCAGGTGAGGCGCATTGCACAGACACTGTAATATGGAATTCATATAGCAAGTGTTCCCTAGATTACGAAGTCCTGTAAGAGCTGGTCCCGATCCCCCAAACACAGGATTAAGATTCCGAATTTGTGATGCAGAGAGTCTTGAAATTTCTGCTTTAGTGTAACAGACTGGTCTGTAAGGAAGAAATTATTTTTTAGGAGTCTCAGGCTTGACGAGGCTGTGCACGTAAACCAAGAGAACCACTCTCCCTCACAGGGAATGAAATATCCTGGCACAAGATGTCACCAGATGCCATCATTTAAGGTATTCAAAACCAGTTAATGCAATAGTGAGAAATCCATATACACTGGCCTATAATGAGGCTGAGTTGTAGGCTCCATCAGTGTTTTTGTTTTGCTTTTTTTAAATTCACAGATGAAGAATTAGCTGTTGATTTAACCCAGTTTAAAAAGTGAAAACTCTGCATTTCACAAGCTATCAGAAGACTGGCATTTAATATGTTAACACAAATTCCACAACTTAAAAAGCAACTATTAACCAGTTAGACTAAATTCTTGTTAATACATAACAATTACATTAATTCTCAAAAGATAACTGCTCTATACATTGAACTTTTAGCAATGAAATTTAAGTCTATCACTCCTGCATCCTTTCAAATCTACTTAGAAATTATTAATGAATTTCAGTTGGTTTATTTAACACAAAGAAAGTCCTATATGCTATCATATTGCATGAGTTGTGGTATAACTTATGGAACATACTTATTGTCACGATTGACTGCAGGAGTTACAGGAATTCTCTTCTTCTCTTCCTCCTGAATGGCTTGGGTTATATCTGGGGAAGAGTAGGAGCGCTTCAGTTTGGAGTGTTCTCTTTCCCGTTCAACAGACACCTGTGGCTTGGGTTTATGAGTTGGAGGGGTTGATGGAGGAGTGGATGAAGGAGCCATTTCTGGTGGATACATATGAACAGTATTTGTTGGCGAGTGATAGTAACGAAAGGTTCCAGTGATTGGATCCAGAAACTTGGGGAAAAAAAACAAATTGTTTCAAAAACAAGTAAAAATCCATCATTAACTTACTTACCTATTTTTGAACTACGGTAAGAACAGTGCATGAGTTTTTCAAACACTGAGATGTTAACAGTCATGACTGGCCTCAATACTTAATCGATTAGATTTACTGGAAGGCATCACTTTCACTAAAATGCATATTAAACAGCAACTGCTTAGTACCAGAAACAGCAGATGAGCTCTCCTAGTTTCGTTATAAATCATGTTAAAATTCAGAAAATAACCATGTGAAAGTGGAAGGAGAAAAAATAATTAAAACCAAAATTTTTAAAAAAATCAAACAAGATCTAACTTAGAAATAAGACACAGCTGAAATGCATTACAAAACTGCACAAGGCAACTTGATTGTTACATCAGAATAGAAAGTTACCTTTGCCCAACCTTCAGGCAATCCTGGTATTATCCTTCCCATTTCTTCACTTCGTGCTCTCATTAATGGCTCCCGCTGAGACTAATAAATAAACAGAAATGTAAGGTACATACAGTTACTTACACAGAGCAGCAAGCTGCCTGTGACTTCCCTATATAGTTACATGATTCAATGCAAAACAGTTCAATAAGAAATCCTTGATTATAGCTGGAAATACAAGTTATTGTAATGGTAATATAGTACTATTATTTTCTATCACTCAATCTAAACAAAACTCATTTGTTGACATGCTCCAGAAAAAAAGGACAGTTCAGTCTCACAGAAGTCTGAATACTCAATTTCTTCCCTAAAGAAGCTACTTTATTAGGAATACATGCTTCTGTTAAACACACAGGGATGATCTTTTCTCCCTTTCAAAGCGGTATGTGAAGGAGTATGCATGAGATGACAAATGAGTGTGGAATGCTTGTTAATGTCATCAGAAACATATGAAGACTTCTAGTGAAAGCTTCAAATATTTTTTCAGATGAATATGACAAATGAAAATAAGCAAAGAAACAGCTGTAAACATGGCATAGTCTTTTCTTAAGATGATGTCTTTAAAAACTGGAATGAGGTGGAATTTAACATAATATAATAATCATAAAGCATCTGTGCTTGATTTGTTTTGGCTACATACAACACATTGTATTTACTTTAAGTCTTTCAGTATCTTGTTCAGAATCCTCTCTAAGGGGTCCTGGCTTTTGAGCTCCACTGTCTGGTTGTCCTTTAACCCCAGTCTGCTGTAAAAGATTTTGAGAGAAGGCTTTCAATTTTCATCTGGAATGTCAGTAAAGAATGCTGATAAAGCAAAATAGGGAAAAAGCAGAGTTATATTTTCTTTTTTGGTTGTGAAATGCATGGGCCACAAAGAAGTGGTTAGAGCAGGTATCTACACATCATTTTTATTTTTCCTAGTCTATACTATAGGCAATTTGCTAGCTAAATTTTATAGCCTTTGTAGCTAAATGTTGTATGATATAAGACAGTCTGTTATGTAGTTTCAAGGGCTCAGAAATAATATGCAGAAGTTCTGCCTACACTACTTTCCCTCCTAAAGGCTGTTTTACAACTTGTTTTTAAATGAAAGATTTTTTCCCCTTTTACTTCTCACTGTGACAAAGCCCCTCTATGAAAAAAGGCAAACTGTGAAGCCAACATCATGAATTTATTTTATAATAAATCATTTTGGCATTATGTGAAGCTGCTCTGTCAGTCAAAAGCTCACGAATGACCATGCTAAGTTTGGCCAGGAAGATTTATTTTGGCTTCCTTGTGCATTTGCATTACACAAGCATCAAAGTTTGGTGAAAAACTGCAATTGCAGTTTTATCCTAATGCATGTTCTTGAGAAATGGTTTTTGAGACAATTCTTCCGTTATTAACTCAGCTTCACAAATGGCTCCTGTTTCATGATCAAATGACTTTTACATTCTCAGAAATTTTGCCTTTTTTTTTTTTTTAAGAATCTGAGGAAAGAGGGAACTGTGATCCCCCTGCCCCCAAAGAGTTGGAACTAGACTGTTCTCAGCAAAAATACTAGATTAGGTCATTGCTTTGCTTCCTGTGCTAGTCAACAAAATCCTGTTATATCAGCATTTATGCAGCTGGGGGCACTAACGAGTTTGTTATAATAATGTAATTCTGTCTCCAGCATGTGTTACAACAGTATAATACACAGTACTAGGCTAGTACAAGAGATAAAATGTCCCCATGCCTCTATTTTTGAAACAGAGGATTGTAGTCTACGAACCATCCCTTCTAGCTCCATGTCAGTGGGAAGTTTTCTTATTCTATGGGGATTCCATGCTGCCCACCTACAAGCAAGAATCTTGCAAAAAAAATCTAACTATTTGTGTCTTAACTTTCTCCTCTACATTTATGTAAAAATGGCCTAAATAAAAATCCAGGGATGTATTTAAACTTTGATACTAAACCCTCACAAATAATTCTCAATAATTACTCCACATTTGCTGATGTTTTTCTCTTTTTTACTAACCTTGCCTGAAACAGTCACAAAGGTCTGAGATGCATCACCCAGTGCCCGTCTCTGCATTTCTGGCGTTCGAGTTCCCTTTTCTCTTTCCTCTATAGATATTTTGTCAATCTCAATCCTTTTTGCACCAATGCTTTCTAGTTCATTTTTATTCTTTTTTGCTTCCATTGCTTCTTTGCGTGCTCTTTCTTGTTCCTTTTCCTCCTGTTCTCTTTTTATTTGCTCATCCCTTTCTTTCTGTTCTCTGTCTTCTTTGGATTGCTGTAGCTTTTCTTTGTGTTCCTTTTCTTTCTGTTCTTCTTTCGCTTTTTGTTCTTGTTCTTCTTTTTCTCGCTTGAGCCTCTCTTTCTGTTCTTCTTGTTGCTTCTCCCGAAGTTCTTTTTCCCGTCTGTTTTTCTCTAACAGAGCAGCAGTTTCTGCATGTACACGACTTTTTTCTTCTTCTGTCAGAATGCTCTTTGCATCACGTAATGGCTTTGTGGACCGGTCTGGAACTATTCGTCCATTTTCAACAGGCTGGCTGTCACTGACTGTACTTTGAGATTTTGGTCTGTTATCATCAGGGATTTTTAGCAAAGGTTTTTTAGTACGATCAACCTATAACACAAAGAACAGAACAATAATTCACTACAACTATTACTGCTCTGTTAGCTAGGCTTTTAAGTGAGATTTATAAGAGAATAAAGATGATATAAAGTTGACTTCTGCCAGAGAGACAGTGAACTTTCAATGTCATTAAATCTGGTAATTTAAATTGCTTGTTAGTAGAATTAGGTATTCACTTAACTTTCAGATGTGAGATAAGAATCAACAAGCCTTATAGAACCATAAGGACAGCATTAAGCACTGATTACTACAAGTCTTATTTGCAGGTTTTCAAAGGTGAACATTTTAGAGCAATCAGGCAGCTAATCTGGGCTTGGCTCTCTCAGTCATGTGCCAGAACATGTGATTAAGGCAGATCTGCTTGATGGGAAGAGGTATTTAAGAATGGCTTATGCTCAGACCTAGGAGAACAACTTGGTTTTGATACTGAAGTAGAAGTTCTGAAGAAATAATTATCTGGTTCAGAGAATAACAGAAATAACATCTTTAAATTTTACAGTTTAGGGTCCCTTGCCTGAAAGCTGTATTAAAGGCAGTATCTAGAAAGGTGAAAGTGAAGAGTTTGACTTTAGCCTTGTCTCTTAAGGAAAACACTATTTTATTGCAAGGACTCTACAAAGATGTCTTTAGAAAGTTTTATCCCCATGAAAGGAAAAAATAAATCCCTATACTTTCACTACTGGGCCAAGAGTGACAAACCACCTAAATGTTTTATTATTTGAAGAAAGATACAGCGGCTGGAAAGCAGACCTTTGGAATTGCCAAGGTAAGCCATGACCTAACTGCCCTTCCTGTATTTCACCATGAATGTTTTGAGTAGAAAAGTTTGCTTACAAACTTTCTGAATTAATGATCAATTGCTGATCTTCAATTTCTCCTGTGCTTGTATAAAAATATTCATTAAAAGCTCTGCAATTATGTTAAGTATATTTAGTTTCATAAAGTTCTGCAGATGCGTTAGCATAGCTTCACAGACCACCAATAGTCTCTGTACCAATATACTTGCGTACAAGGCTTAAACAAATACTGACTATGTTTTCTTGTGGATTTAAACTTCTATATGTGGTGGGTCTCTAACAGATTAACTATATACTAACTCTGAAAAAAAGAAACACATTTTACCTGAGGGATACTTCTTGTAATTGATACAGGATTAACTACAAATGAACTGTCAGATTTTGGAACAGCAGCATCCTGTACATTTGGTCTGTTAAGTGATTTTAGTCTCTCTTCCAAATCATCTCCTGTTTCTTCATTTTCAATCACTTCTGTGGGAGATGGCTTTATAGCAGGAGCAGGTGGAACAGGAGCTGGCTCTTCCAAAGATGGATACGTAAAATCCACTTTAGGAGGGGGGAGAGGAGGGAAGCATGAGAGAGCTCTTAAAACAAAATCACAAAAGCAAAATAACCCCCACGTTCCACCCCAAAACTTAGATTTAGCCAGAATAAGGCTATCCCGCACATATTTGAATGAATTAAAGATACATCCAGTAATTATAAACACTTGGGGAGGGAGGGGGGGTGTCATCCTTTATACTTACAAGAAACAGTCACTGCTTCACTCCTGCTATGCTGGGGTGGAGTTACTTTAGCATTTGTTGTGTACTGGGGAAAACAAAGGAGCCAGTTTTCATAACCTCCTTCTAGAATTAAAGGTTCATTCCGCAGTATAGTTTTGCTTTCCCACTGTAAGGAAAAAAAGTTTGGAATTAAATAACTTAAAAACAGAAAAGAAATTTTTATATCTTAACAGTGGTTTTTAAACTTCTGTGTCTAGTCATCACACAGAGACAGGTTATTTTTGAGATTTTAAAATAAGAATTAAACAAGCAGCAAAAACCCTTTGGGTAACAGGGATCCTCTTTGTGTTTGGAGAATGCCCAACACAGTTTGGTTCCTGGCTCTACCTCCAACAGGGTCTGAATATTTCCAGTACAGGAAGAACCACTTACTACTACTTCAGGCAATGATCCTCCATGCAGAAAAATATTTTTATTATAATATTTGCTTTAGTTTCTTATCTGATAAGTTTGTTGAGTGATTAAGGGCACTGGCTTTAGAAAGCGTCACGTTAACTTTCTGAAAAGCCTTTGAGAGTTCAGGCTCCAGACTACCTTCCTCCTGAGGTTGTCAGTATTAGAACACGAACAAGGCACAGAGGCTCAGAGAATATTCTGTAAAGCAATGAATAGGGAGAACTGCCTGAAGTATCTCTGAAGCCCAGTCATGAATATTTAAGCAACAGAAAGATGTGCAGTCTTTCACAAGAACCACCTATATAAAGAGCAGGGACAACACAGCCATAGCCAGAATTCTGACTTGAAAATGTTGAGCATCTGCTTAATATTGAATCTATAAGCTCCCTGCACTGATAAAGTTCAAATTTAAATTTATGTTTCTCTATAAGTTATATTCAATAATGCAGAAAAGTTAACCATGCTCAAAACTAGGGTCTCATTTACTGAAACCCCTCCATTCTAGGAAGTGCGTGATAGGACTGCAAAGAAACTACCTGCCTTCAGCCTGCCTGTGCAGGTGGCCAGCCATCTCCCATGAATAAGGAATTACAGTTGCTAATACAGGAGGGTGACAATGTTTCTGGCAAACAGTACTAAGTAGTTTCCCAAATAACTCTGTTGGCCAAGAACTCTTAAGTTTATGAGCTAGTTGTTGAGGAGGGGAGTTGAATCGCTCTGTTATTTAATAAATTATACTGTCCTCTACTGGAGCACAAGCATGGGAATGTGAAACTTCAGACTACGCTTCTGCTATCAAAATAAGCAGTCTTTGAAAACTGAACCAAGCTGTTTGCCTAAGGTGTTTTAAGTCTTCCATACACTTTGTAATTATAGTACTTTAAGACGTTCTTATTCGTTGAGATAAATTAATATAAAACGTGAAACTTGCCAACCTTAAAAAGTGCATCTTTCAGGCTCTGAAGAGTTGTTCCTAGCTTTAAGTCTTCAGCAGAACTAAACCAGTCTAACAGTATAACATAATCAAAGTGTCCTCTCCTCTTCCATGGATCTCTAGAATCCTCTGGGAGTCTAGCTTCAATCCAATTAGCAGTAACTCTGAAATGTATTAACATGCATTTAAAGACAAATGTACAAGTAAGATTTTGTCCAACAATATATAATCCGTATATGTTTATGTGCTTGGATAAAATAAATATGCTCTGTCTTCAAGTCAGTACGTGCAAGAACAGAGCTGTCCAGATACACCTCACCCACTGGTATATATCAGGGACTCTGAAACTAAGTGTACAATCTTTAAAAGCATATAATTTATTTCAGTCAATTTATAAAACTACCATTGAACATTATTTCATACCCAGGACTGATAGCTTCTTCTGGGACACTGATAGATCTTGGAATACAGGATTCCTGATAATCCTTCAATCTTCGAGCATCCATTATAATCACTTCAATATTTTTGTCCGACATCATTGCAAACAGCTTCTCAGCTGTGACTGCTCCTTGAAATAGAGAAGTTATTAGGTGTAAAAAGCTACATTATAAATGGAGATAGCTATGACCACATCTGATTGGTGCAATCAAGACTGCAAACAGATGAAACAGAACAGAGAAGTCCCATAAAGTCATGGAGGTGAGACACCACAGAATAAACATATGGGACCTTTTGCTCCCACTACTGTAGTGATCAGCGTCAATACCTAACACTTCAGTGATAAACTATTTAACTTTCTGTGGTCTCATTTAAATCAAGCTATAGAGGCAAGCACTTGTAAACTACATGCTGC
Source organism: Strix aluco (assembly GCF_031877795.1). Taxonomy (NCBI): domain Eukaryota; kingdom Metazoa; phylum Chordata; class Aves; order Strigiformes; family Strigidae; genus Strix; species Strix aluco. The sequence goes on along the minus strand of NC_133942.1, from coordinate 22,482,404 downwards.
AGATGTTCTTCTTCAGTTAAGAACTCTAGAGAAGGTTTTCACGTATTTGTTACAGGAACAAAAACCAGAAGGTTGTGAGGGGAAAGGAAAAAGTTCTTCTTTAACCAAGAAAGCTGACACATTTCAGCCTTGCTTGTATTTTTTCTTGTCAGTTGAGGAGACATTTATCTTTCTAATTTGACAACTTTAGGGCTAGTTCAGCTTTAGTTATTAAACTCTTGAAAAACTAAGTACAGCTTTCTAAGTTCAAGAGAACTGATGAAGACTGCAATACAGAACTTAATTACTAAGTCACTGCTACTGAAATGCAGGATACTAGTATTTCATCAAAATACTTTGACTGTGAAATAACTCCTTAAAAGAATTGCAACTGCTTAGGTGATAAGTGCATAGTCATACAGAGACCTTTTTCACATCTGTGTGAACACTGCATCTCTTACCACACAGATTGTCAGACTGATCCTTTCTTTCCAGTGAATGCTTCCTCTCACCATTAATCTGTGTTGTAAGGAAAAAAAAAAAAGTTAGTTTAATACTCAGAATCAAGGTGGCCAACAGACACTGACTCTCATAGAGCTTGAACGAAACTGGCCACAGGAAGAAACCCAGAAAAAGAAATTTTCCTCTAAAGATGTGCTGACAAATGTACTAAAAAGATACCAAAGTTGCTGCCCTACCTAGACAGAAACCAGTTAAAAAGGCAATGCAACCTAGGACAGCATCATCTCCTAGATGAAATTCATAAAGTATTTGCAGAGAAATTAGTTTCTTTCCACACTATTGCTGAAAAGTCATCTCTCTCCTAAAGAGGAGACATATTATCCACAAAATCAGCTTATTACCATTATCTTGGGTTTCTTACACTAGCTAGTTCTCTTATAAAATAGAATTTGACTTTACAAAAAAACCCTAGTCTATCTTGTGCAAGACTTGGAGGTTGGTAGACTCAACATCTTCCAAAAAAAGTCAAAGAAGGGTTATGGGGACTGTAAGTTAATTTTAAAAAAACATATTCTGAACTGGAAATAGCTATTAGTAGAGATCAAATGTTACATTAAAACTATACATTTAGACTGAATTAGAGAGTTTGTAAACATCTTCAGATACCCTTTGGCTTTTTCCTTTGGAATCCACAGCACCTTCTGAGGAGTTTTTGGTTGAACTCTTTCCATCATCTTTTGGTTCTTGCTTTTTCTGCAGCTCTTGTCTGTCCCTCTCTTCAAGTTTTTTCCGAACTTCAGCTTCCTCGTATCTATTGGAAAAAAAAAAAACGCCTTTTTTTCCAGTATTGCTTTATTGGCTACCTTGGATAATTAACATCAGAACCATCAAGTCTTCAGGAGGGAAATAAGAGAGTATTTAAAGTTAAAAAAAAAAAAGAGCATTGTCAGTTTTTGTATTTCCAAACAAACCCCATTCTTTTCCATGACTGCATGATATTATTTCTCCCACTCTTGGGTTGGTTTTCTTATTCTTAAATCCTGGTCTGGATCCTATTTCATAGCCAATGCTCTTAAGGCTAATTTTTTTCTCTAAACCTGGGGTCATGCTTAGCTATGGTGTCACTAAATGCAATAGGTTTTTCATTTCATAGAGGAAAGGGTAAGTATTGGTGACTTATAGGTAAACTTCAATATATTGTGACAATCATCCCATGTATTTTATTTGGTTTTGCAACAAAGCTAACAATAACAGTTAGCAGTAAGTTAGCTCCATTATCTAAATTTCCTTTTTCTGAAAAGTCATATCATAATTACTTATATGGTAAGTCACCTTCAGAATGTAAATTGACTTTATAATACTGTTATGTCTTCACTTGTGTCCCTGCTGTTTGTTTCAAACACTGGGGCTAAGTGAAGTCAATGCAAGAATCATGTATACTCAAGAGTTTTGGTGGACCTACGTCTTGCATACAGCTGTCCTTTTCATAAAGCCTTAGACTTGAAACATAACCTCCCAGCCCTCTGCCACTGTAAGGACAGTAACAATATGGTAAAGCAGTGACCTCTAAACTACAGCTTTTAGATCACCAACTGCAGGTTTGTATAGTCACATCACTGCTAAATAGGATTCCATTATATATAATATAACTGAGAAGCTTAAGGGTCACTGGTGACCCATAAAACAAAAAAGAATGTTTTGAACTAACAATTTTGATGATTGAACCAAGCAGTGAAACATGACCACTGAACCATATTAGTAATTGCTTATTTTAATCAGATGTTGCCTCATCAGGATTAAAATTACGATGACAATATAGCTGTATTTCATATCAAAAGTACTGTGTTAATAAACTAGATCACTAAATCAAAGTCTGCGTCCAAGTCTGCTCCACTAATTGGCTGCTAATAGGAAGGAGGCTGAAAGTCTGTAATTCTATTTTTTAAACAGGCTTCTTGATTTGGCAAAGGCATCATAAATTAGAACAGAGCATTTTGTTCTCGTTTGGAGTTAATGGCACTAAAGCATACTTCATATTTTAGTTTAATTCAGTCAATATGGAATATTTACACATCAATTTCCCATTTACACCTTTGAAGCACATAGTAGGTCATTCATGTAGGTATTCCTGCTTCTAGACAAATGATGTTTCAGCAGCTCCACTTTTAGTTAACAATTAACATTCAAACTATTTGCTGGCCTACTGCCTGGAGAAGAAATTATACAAATAATTTCTCTGAAACCACTACTGCAGTTACACAGGAGTCATATTTCATTTGTATTCCCTTGAAATATATATACATTTTGCCCAGAGTAGTTGGAAGTTATTAATTGTATCAACTTTCAAGACTGTTCCTTTCATAAAAAGCCACAAGTCTCTAAATTTTGTTTTTTTATAGTTCTGTCGCTGTTTACTCTTACAGTGAATTTGTAGCTCTTGAACTGTAGGACTTAACTAAAAATAAGGTAAACCTGAAGATTGTTTCATGCATAGCATCATGAGACATCTTTGGAAAGTCTCTTTTCATGTATGTGTCTGAACTCTTATTTCCTTGTTCACCTAAATTAGTTTTATGAATTAAGCACTGTGAAGGGCATAGAATATGTTTTCACAATAATACTTGGGTGGGGTGTGCATGGGAAATGTGCCTAGCTGAAGGAAAGAGTTAAAAGGATGGTAGTTGCTAAGGATGCAAGAAGCAGATAAGGTTGGAAGCAAGACATACAGCACTAAATATCACCTAAAGATACGACTCTACCTTACAGCTTCTTAACAACACAATTTCATGGCTTATGGCACAAAGATATGTAACTTGACAGTTGTAAATGAGCTACCCAAAAGCCTGTTAGCATTAGTTCAGTTACATACTGGCAAAACTGTGCACTTCCATATACGTGTCTGCATGTGTCAGAGGTTGAGAAAAGGCGTAGCAGCTAGCTAAAGAATCAAAAAAAAGTGTTTTGTTAGTGTAAACTAAATCCACACTAGGAGGACTTTTTAACATATGTAAATATTAGGAACATTCATTAGTATATTTGGTTTCAGATGACCTTATGATGGAAAGGGTAAGGAGGAAATGGCTCTTGATCATCTCTTGTGTACATATAGTTTATATTTTGTGGTTTCTTTTTATTAGTCATTAAACAAAAATAAGAGATAGGATCAACAAATCATAGTTACCAAGGATTAAGAGACACTGTATACAGTGGCAAGTTATTGGAGTATGTGATGATGAAAATTATCTCTAGTAACAGACTTTTGTGGATAAACTATACAAGCTCTCAAGAGTTTTGTGTATCTAAGGTCTACTCAAGTGCAATACCTTACTACTAAATAGCATGAAAACTGCAATTGCACACATGCAGGCTTCAGGTATAATGAACAATATCTCATTAACTGTATTCACGTACCTGAGTTTAAGGCTGTCTGACAGTCTTTCAGCTTCTTCGATAGCTTTTTTTAAATTTGTAGGTCCGAGAATTGAATGAAAATAATCCTAAAATTACAAGCATTACCCCACATATTAATAGTACAGCTTAATAATGCCTACTTCTGTGCATATTAACAGCCGCTAATGTACAGAGAATCGGCATTATAATGATATTAATGCCAACAAAAGGAGCTGTTTTGAATCAATATCTTCCTCTCAACCATCAGTTTGTAAGTAAAACTGTTCTATAGCACTAATGAAGGCAAGGCAGGCAACTGCACCAAAAAAAGTTTGAATAAGAAAGATGACAGGAATATTTTTCCCTGAAAAAAAATATTCACATATCTGACAATTTATATACCTTATGTGTAGTAAAAGCAAACTGTAGAAGCAATTAACAATAGACATCTCAAAACTAGGAAGGAAAAAATATCATCATAATTGAGACAGTTTACTTAATACCAGTGTAATCCTTTGAATGTGCATTAGTGTAATTCTCTGTACTTCTAATAATTCTATCAGTGCAGAATAGGTCAGTCAGAAAGCTTTTATACCTGTTGCTGCTTAAAATCGGGTCTCTTTTTAATAAAATTGTAAACAGTCACATATTTCATATATAGGATGTAAGCTTTTTCTTCATCTCGGTCCAATCTGCTTTCCTCTGCTGCCTTGAAAATCTTAAGGGCGCTCTGCACATAACTGAAATCAAAGAGGAGTAAAGAACGTGACTGTTTGTTTGCCCCCAAACACCTTTTTATTACGAGATGCCATTTTAAGCGTTCACAGCCTCTGCCCATATATTAAGTGCTTAATTTTACAATTTTAATATAAGGATTTCCTTAACTATAAATACAATCATGCTCCTCCAAATAATGTTTCTCTTTGCTAGTTTGTTTACTGGACTTATTTAAAATCTTCCGTAATTAAACAGCATACTGAGATATGGAAAAAAGTACTTTTTACTTCTAAAACCAACTTTTTTTGAGAAAAAACTGATTCATAGTAAGACAAAATGAAATTGTTGATTGTCTAAAAATGCTAGAGGCAAAATATTTTCTGCTCACACATTTGCTAAACTTTTTATCATTTTTAAGAATTTGCACTTATGTAGCCTTTTCTCAAAGTATGCAAATTTTCATGGGCATCGTGGTCTGACCAAGTCACGTTTCAGCAGTATTGTTGTTACCTTTAAGTTACCTTTTGCAGGCAGTAAGCCTATCCAATGTGATAGCTGAGAGATCTATACATAAGGTCATCAAAGATTTTGTATCTAACAGAAATAACTGATGAAATTTAGATCCATAGTTGTTCTGGAACCTGCTCAGTAGAGTAGCACTAATACTTCTAATATTAATCCAAAATCAATTAAAATATATACCTCTTTGTACTCGTCTTTTCAGGTTTTATTTCTGTCTTCTTGTTGAGATCTTTCAATGAAGTACAGAGATATAGCTCCTTAGGTACAGATGCCACAGCAGGCATGATAATGTTGTTACTTATGTCCCTTCTAGGATGGTACAGCTTCTTAGAAGTCTCTATCAGTAGTTTTCTGGGGGGACAAAAAAAAAAAAAGGGAGGGCCCAACTATATTCCAATGACTTTTAATACAGTTAGTTATCTGTAAGGAGTTATTACCTAATCTATCTCACCTAGTGAGCTAGCATGAGATGCAAACAGAGTGGCTAAATAGTTAACAGTATAAATTAACCCTCCCAAAGTGACAGAATTATTTGAAACCACTCTAGGTAATTTATCAGGAACATTAGCAATATGTTGCTAACAAAAGAACAAGAAAATAATAAGAAAATAAATTAGGACTTAATGTTCAAACTCACCATATCCATCAAATGTATTCCACTGGAACACCAGTAAGTATATTAGAAAAAAATTAGCTGATTTCTCTGTACTCTGAAATTTGTAATGGATAATTATTTTATCACTAACTTAGCACAAACCTCTGCAAATACAAACTACACCCTTGAAAAGGTGACTTGTAATGTCTCGGTAAGAGACAGGCCGAGAAAAGCAAGTTAAAGTCAACTTTAAATTTCCTGGACATGCTGTAGGTAAGTCTTAAACTCGTAGGTACTGTTGCCTTTCTGCTTTCATTTGGAAGTGCTCTCCAGGTAGCCATGAAATAGTTAAGCAGACTTTGGCCAGGAGGGACTATTACATCATCTTATCTCACATTCTGCATAGAGCAGTCCATTAAGTCTCATACAGATAGTCCAACAAAAATCTAATACACAGTAAGCTATTTTAGCCCTTGGGGGTGGCAGGGGAGGAACTGAGCTCCCTCTCAAGTGGTGAGACATTAAGGTGCTAGCAATGAAGAAATTAAGGGGAACTAATTAGAAGAAACATGTTTAAATGGTTCCAACAAATAAATTATTTCCTTGTAGTGAAAACCCACATGGCCTTTGACAAGATGAAGGTAGAGCATTTCCCTTCCACCCTCAAGGTGGTGATCAGCATGACAAGTGTGACCAAAAAAACCATCAGCCAGTGACCTCAGAGTGACATTTCACCCAACTGAATCGATCTGTAGCTGACTGCCACCAAATGAAGTGGTCCTGATTTCCCTCCCTCTTTCTCATGCTGGTCTGGTACTTGTCCAACCACTTATTGAGCCAATTCAGCTTGCTGAAAGAAAGGCTCCACAGCTTGTGCAAGGAGAACAGTGGGTGTGTGGAACCAAGAATCAGAAGCCGAGATGGGAACGTGATCTCTTCCCATGGTACATCACTGTTACAGTCTTTTAAGTATCACTGCATATAGTATCACTAGGTTTTGACTGGTTTGGGTCTAGGAACTGGTTATCAAATACAGATGCAAGTTAACCCAACCTCTGATAAGTCTATCTTGGAAATAAATGCAAAAATAAGATACATGTCTAATGATTCTTTGGTTTCAAGTCTGGCATGCCAAGGTCAAACTAAACAATATCTAGCTACATAACTTACTGCTTGAACACAGATGCTGTACTTGCTAATTTCCAACTACATGGCAACTTTTCAAAGTTGATAAACTTGTCAAAAATCCTTCCTTAGGAGACTGATTTTCTAGATAATTCTAGAAAGTCCTCAAATATTAATTTTAACACTGAAAATTAAAAATATATCCCATATCCCACCCATCTTAAAACACTGTCTGCCCTATATAAGATGTCTTATGTTTAACTTTAACTTTCAGGGAGATATCTGGCTGCTGAAAACAAGGCAGAAAATTCATTACAAGAACTGCATTCAAGAGAAACATAACACAGATACACCCCCTGCCCCCAAGTGAAGGACCTTTCCAATCTGAAAGCCTTTTTCCCTGAAACAAAGACATACTTTTTAAAACCTCATAGAATTACAAAGAGAAGTTTCACTTTCTTTGTGAAATTGCTTTTCTAATCCTACCTTCAGAGCATGTCTTCACCTGGCTTTTTTTTCCCCCCTTAGAACTGTAAATAGACTTTTTCTTTGAAGCTTTAAGTCCTTTCTAAATATATCTTCAATGTTTGCTTTGTTATGTAACCAGTATTTTCTTAATCTTAAGTGGCAGCATTTGGTTGTGTTCTGACAGAATACTGTAACTAAATATGTGGTCCAAAAAAGAGATAACATTACTGTGTCTGCATATGAGGAAAAAAAACAAGATTATGTGAAAGATGAACCATTTAATGGAAGGCAAAAGATGCTAATAAATTCTCAAGTGTTGCTGACACCTTGATATGGGCAGCTCTTCTGGAACCTCATCTACACACATGTAGAACTAGTGGATAAAAGCCAAATCTGAGTTTTGGCCCAGAACAAAAATTGGTTTTGCATGTTTTCCTGCTATGGTTACTAAGGTATAACTGCAGGTCTTTAAATTGCCAGACAAGTTCAATGCTGAACTTTTATTTCCTGATCTGAAGAAAATTCTATACCTTTTTTCAAAACATAAGCTACTATCCACAGTATCTGATGAATGAGGTACAGCACCATTATTCATAGAATGTGCTGCAGTAAAATGAGTAAGAATGGATTAGGAATAACTTTTTCTATTTTTTTTTTAAATCAAATTCTCAGCAGCCTACTCGATGGAATTAGAGCATATGCTCTAGGAGATTTCAGCTGCAGTTTCTAATTCATTCTTCTATACTATGGTACTATAACTAGCATTTCCAGTTTTATGCACCAAAAATCCCCTAACTGGATTTTAGTCGGTAGTGGCCTATAGACTGACCACTAGTTGGCAGTTAACTGCTCAGTCTCAGCTCATAAAGATCCCTAAAACTCCTTAAGCTTCTACTAAATTTTAAGATGTGCTTGTACCTTGATTTTTCCCTTATACTCAAATAAACAAGGTGGGTTTTTTCTTCTTTGGGAAGACTATTATTTCAGAATCCAAATCAGCTCTTCATATATAAATATAACCAGCTGATCTTGAACACCAGTTTTTCCAGATACCGATTCTTAACTAGCCTGGTCTCAATGGAGGAATCCAGCAAAATAAGTTGCACAAAGAAAGATGTTCAGGAGTAGTTAACATACAGCAATGAAATGCATGGAGATAGACCAGCTACTGCAACTTCTGTACATGGTCTGTATCTGTTTCCACTAGAGCTGCAATGAACTGTGCTTTCTTAACAGAATCATATCCATTTTATCAGGATAAACTTTTGCTGCTCCAGGCTGTATTGACTAGATTATGCTCACTTTTGCCAAACGTTCCATTTCCCTTCACACTTATAATCACCATATCAATACAATGGCAACACAGAGGCCTCGATGAACCCTTCCAATTACATGCGTGGATATTTCATACATCTCTAAGGAAGAGATATCTTCTTTCCCAGCAAGAAAAAAGAACTGGATCATAAAACCATGAACACAAGGGACTGAAGACGTAAGAGCAAAATCCCTATCAGTCAACCCTGTGAGGGAGAGGAAACAACCTATTCCAGGTTTGTCAATTTTTTTCTTAAAAACTAAGATCAAACTCAAATCTGTGGATCTCTTCCATCCCCAGCTGAAGTATTATCTTGGGCTCCTTTTTCATACTTACGAGTGCTGACAATATCCCCAAAAAACAAGGGGAAGTCATGCCTGGATATTTATGGGCATTTAAAATACTTAGAATGGATGTTTTACACTGACAGGGAAACATACCTGTTGGTAACAGGTTTTTCAACATCTAATTACCATGCCTGTTTTACTAAGGATATGAGTAAGCTTTAAGTGGAATGACCATAGCAAGAACAATGCACAGAAGCAGTTATATTGAAAGCAGCATACACTAACACAGTCTGAAATAACCTGACATGCTAAGTACTCTGCATCACCAATTCAGGTACGTAATAAAGTATTATTCACGTCTGTCTCTAAGACTTGAGCAAATGAGAAGTGGGTTTCTCGTGCGCATTAAGTTCCTCAATCCTCTTGGAATTAAGTTTTACTGTCAGTACTCTGTACACAAGAGTTGGTTTTGTTACGGTTATCAGTATTAATCTAGAGATACAGTATTTTAACATGACTGAACTATACAATCAGTCACCATATTTATCTCTGACCCCTCTAAGCTTCTTCAGGCTCTGGTACTGTTTATACTACAGCCCTTGGTACTGTAACTTACTGTGCATAGGCTGAGTATAACCATTGGGGCTTCTTATAGTAGCACCATTATGCTCACACAGAGTACCCAAACTTTCATCATTTTGCTGGGTACCACCAGTCAGCATGGCAGTTACACACTGTGGGTCTGTCTTTGGCCATGTTGAAACTAACCTGCACTGCCAAGCTTGGGAACCACTCTTCTAGCACAGTGAGAAAATCCTTTCTGACAGTTTGCTCATCCAACAGTTTAACTGATACTGAGGGGAAGACCCTACAAAGTTAAGCTGCTTAAAAAAAAGAAAAAAAAAAAAAAGTTGGATTTTATAGAGGAAGTTTGAAAGTTACTCAATCTAAGTAAGAATACAAATAGCTTCACTTCTTATTTAGTTAAAGTAAAATGTGCAAAGTGTATGCAAATAGTATCGGTGATAAGAAGCCGGGAAGGCGACAGAGAGGCTGAAAACTCCTCCAAGTTTGTACCTGGGCAGTTATAGCCCTGCGGCGCCGGGGTGCGGGCCCGGGCCCCCGCCGCGGCGGGCAGGGCCAGTGCTGTGGGAGTCTCCATGACACCGCAGCTCGCCGCCTCGCCCGCTCCGGCCGGAGGCAGGGCTGCACTCTGGGAGGCGCTGCTTCCGTGCCGTCTTCCTCCGGCCGCTCTCGGGCCCCGGGGCCGCTTCCCCCGACCCCGCTCACGCGTCAGCCCGGCCGGGCTGCGGCTGGGGGGGAGCACTGCGGGCTGCCCAAGGTCACACCGCCGGCACCGAGCCGGAGGGCCGCCGGCTCCGCACCGGGCCGGGCCAGGCCCGATCCCCTCCCCGCACAGCCCAGCCCAGCTTCCCCCCGCTCTCCGCAGTCCCTTAAGGGCCGCCGCCCCCCCCCCCCCCAACCCGCCCGCACGGCGGGGCCGGGCCCGGGTCTCCCGTCCAAGGGCGCCCGCCCCCTCCCGCCGCGGCCGGAGGAGGGCGTGAGGCGAGCCCGCTTGCCCTGCAGGCCTCGCTCCCCCGGCGGCCCGGGCGCCGCCTCCGGCCAGCACGGCAGGCCCGGCTGCGTACTCACCGCCGCGGGGACTCGCTGCCTCAGCCCGCCGGCCCGGGGCAGGCCCATGTCCGAGCGCGGTGCCGAGGAGACGCTACGCGGCCATAGCTGCTGCGGCGGACCTCGGCGGTGGCGGCGTCCCTCCCTCCCTCCCGGGCCTCCGCTCCCCCGCGGGGGCGGGGACTCTCCGCGGCCCTATCCGCTCCGCGGGGCCGGGCTCGGGCCGCCGGGAGGACGCGGCGGGTGCCTGGCGCCCAGCCGCTGTCCTGCGGGACCTGTGGGGTGCGGCGGGGCCGGGCCGGGTCGGGCCGCGCTCCCCCCGCGGAGCTCCCTCGGAGCCGGGGGTGGCACTGGGGGCGGTGTGAGAGGAGAAGGGAGAGGCAGGTCACCTCCGATCAACGGCACCCGGGCTGGCTCCGCCGGGTCAGCCCGGGGGAGAGCTCACAGGGAGCGGGGGGTTGGAACCCCGTACCGCCGCGGCTGCCACACGGGCGCTCCGCAGGGCCGAGGCCGCCCTGCCGTGCCGTGCCGTGCCGGCCCCCCGAGGGCCTGGCGCCCCGCCTGCCCTGACTTCTCATTTCGTTTCCGGGCGCTTTGTTACCGAGGCCAGGCCACTCAAAGCGGGCTCCGAGGTCTGTCACATTTTGTGGGACATCCAGCGTTTGTATGGGGTGTTAAACTGCCGCACTGTGAGATCTGGTGTGGGAAGGCGAGACGCCTCCCCTTATGAAAACACTTTTTTTTTTTTTTCCCTAAAGAAAACTGCATTGATCGGGGACATTGTAAGTTGAGACCTCATTTACTCTTGATAGCTGAGTTTTCCGTGCAGCTTGTGGTGTTACTAAAAGCATTGTACCTCGGGGATGGCAGGTACGTGCTGACATGCTGGTATAGTCATGCTGGGATTTAAAACCGTGGAAGAAGGGAGGGGAGAGGGTAGTGCTCAGCCTGTTTCCAGTCGGCCGGTGAGGCAGGTTGTGCCATAGAAATCTTACACAAGCAAAAAGATGGTCTGTCCTGCCATAGTCCCACTCTGTCCCCTAACTGTGTCAAGGGGGAGGATTCAGTTAAAGAACTTTAACCTACTGCTCCATTTTGCCAGCGTCTGGTGAACTGGAGCAGTTTCCCTTGGCCAGTCTGGGAAACAGGAAGGTCATGAAGCCAAAATGAGAAAGATGCCAGTCTTCATATAGCCTTGCCAAATCCTACTGATTCATTGCCCTGAAAGCTTAATTGTATCACAGTACTTAGTGGTACAGTAACGTTGGTAGGTATTGAGTACATGAAAGGCTCAAACAATGTCCTCCATCTCTAATTTGCAGTGCATATAAGTGATCAGACATGTAAAAGGTTCTGGGAGGAATGAGTACAGCTCTGTGTCTTCTATATTGTGCCATCAGAGAGGTTAATACCAAAGTAAGCTGATATACTCCAACTGACATTAAACTGAACTGAACAATATTAGTAAAACGGTGCTCTTCTAAGAGCCTTTTTCAGAACTGCTCCATTTGTTTTAGTCCAGATGGGTCAAGCCAGAAAGTTATGACGATGAAAGGAGTAAGTCCACTGATGTCAAAGCTTGCGATCTAAGTGTGCAAATTAATGTTGAGTATCATACTTGCTGCTCTCCAAACTGGACTCAGAGCATGTCCCTTTTATTGTTTCGCTTATATGAAGAAATTGTGTCATAAAATCTTTTGGTCTTACTTGTATGGGCAAACCCCAACTATACATAGAAAGGTGTTTGGGAGACCTGGCTGTACAATTAGCTTTACCATATTCAAGAACTTGTTAAAACATGCTAATATGTTGACTGTGTTACAACATGCTGTGGTGTTGCCTTAGGTTAAAACACATTTTCCTATCAGCACATATGTTACTGTGTAGCAGTATTAGGTAAATAAAGAAACAATTTTTAACAGTAGAAATCAGTGTGCTTTTTAATAGAATATATTCGATTATTTAGTTAGCAAAATCTATAAATTACTATCTTATAAAGTGGGGTAAAATAAAGGAAAAGAAACCAGGTACTTTACAAGTGTGAAATGTGTTTTGACTTGCCTACATAAGACATCAAATGTCTCTCTTAAATGTACTTTTGGTGAATTCTGTGAAAAACTCCAACATTAGACATGATTATTTTAAAGATGGAAGTTGTAATCATAATAATGAAAACTCATATACAGTGCTAATGGACTACATGCATACTGCATTTTTCACGTCTATAAAAAGATTTTCAATAACACAATGTTTTGCTTTTCCATAGCACTGCAGCTAACACCACGAGGCATTCCTGCCTGTTGGCACACGCCTGTGATACCATCATAACGTTTTTCTGTATCTACTGCTACTATGTAAACGAAAACCCACAATATGGCAAGCTAAATACTTGTTGAGAGACACACTTACCACCAGTATAAAAGAGATGTGATGAAGGCTGGATTTAAGGTTTCCATACCCTGGTGACAAGTGACAGCCCCGAGGAGGTGTCCAGACTTGTTCTCTAGTGCTGCCTTCTGGCTGATCACTCCTAGAAAAATAAGTCAACAGATCCCTGAGCTAGGTGACAACATATAAAGGATTAACTGGCTTTCCAAAAAGTGGAGAATTCCTCCTGTAGCCTGACTCAGATCAAAAATACTGTGAGAAATGGAGAGGGTCCTGTCACCCCAGGTGGTGTAAGCCCCTCCATCACGCTCAGCCAGGAGGGCCGTTCTGCTGCGGTGCATGGGAAATGGTTTTCTGTCCCGAATGGGTCTATTTAAGCAGTGACTCGAGGATTCATTTCTGTGGTATTTGTGAGGTGGTGTTCGCTCTGTGGAATATGGTTATTTGTATTTTGTCCAAAGCGGCGTTAGGTAAGTCAAGGGCAAGAGATAATGGGTCTGTAAACAATGTTGTTACAAGTATTCCTCTGATAGAGTATCTAGTAGGTATTACGATCTCCAAAATAACAAGAGTGGAATTTTGTGATTGATACCTTTTTCTGAAGGATGTACGTTATGGAATCTACACTTTATGGAAGACTGGCGGCTTGGAATAGCTTTGGGGGTAACATGAGTGTGACCATTCTGCATAGCTGAAACAAAACCAGGAGACACATTTCAGGGGCTGGGATGTCCGGTCCAATGCCAGCTTGGGACTAAAGGCCAGAGCTCTCTCACGGAGCAGCAAGGGTTTACGATCATTTTGGAGTTGGCATCCATAGCAAATCCTATGTCTATAATCCCAAAGCGTAGCTAAAGCCCTACCTAGGGAAGGCAAGGCAACAAAGTCTTTGCCTTAGACAGGGCACCATCACCCGGGAGCACAATCGGAGCCCGAGCACCCATGAGGCAGGAAGACCAACCCCCGCCGCCCTACGGCAAAAAGGAGCCCCAAAAAGGCCGGCGTACAGGACGGCGACCCCCCCTTCTCATTTCCTGAGCTGCTTCTCGAGAGGCCGCTCTGCACCCGCCGAGCGTGGCGGGCAGGCAGCGCCCTGCCCCCCGCCGGGCGGGAAGCGGGACGGAACATGGCGGGCCCCTCCAGTCCCCGCTTCCCCGCCTTTCCCCGCGCCGCCGCGCATGCGCGGCAGGCGGCACAGAGGCCGTATCCCTCCGCCGAGCCCCTTTTGTCGGGGATATTTGTGTAATAAGATAATTCCTGCACCCCATGGTAAGTGCCGGGCGCCCCTCGAACCGCTGCCCGCGGGCGGCCCGCGCCGCTCCGCGCCCGGGCGCGCGCTGGCGGCGGGGCAGCGCGGCGCGGCACGGCGCCCCTCCCCTCCGCTCGCCGTGTCCCTCCGCCAGGCGCAGCGGGGACTTTTGTGTGGGGCTTTTGGGCGCCGATGAGCGGCGGCCTCCGGCGCCCCTGGTTGTTGTTGCGGCGGCGGCGGCCGGGCTGGCAGCACGGTAAGGCCCCATCCCCGCGCCCCGTCTCTCCCTCACCCCCCCGGGCCGGCCAAGCTTTTCCAGGTCAGTCTGCGCCTTTGTATAGGGCCCTGTTACCGGATGTGGAAGTTGATCTCTTCGCTGGTAAAAAATAATTCCACTTCCCCCGGAACCCGGCGCCGCGGCTCCCTCCGCAGCGCCCAGCCCAGCCAGGATTTCCTGTTGGGGAGAGCGGGCGCGCTGGCCGGCCTTCCGGGGACCCCGCCGCGCGGGGGGCGCGGGCAGCGCTGGCGGCGGCCTGGGCCGCGGTGGCGGCCTGGGCGGCCCGCGGGGCGCCGGGCGCGGCCTGTGGGGCAGGGGCTGCGCCGGGGTCGGGGGCCGCCGCGCAGCCGGCGAGGCGGGGTGGGGGGGACGGGTCGCCTCGGGGCCCAGGTGCCCGCGCCCTCCCGCGGCAGGCGCCTCTCCGGCGGCCGCGGCTGCCGCATGGGCCCAGGCGAGCGCGACGCGCCCGGCGAGGGGCCCAGGCTCTGAGGGGCAGAGCGAGGCCCGGCTCGTCCCGCGTCTTTCCCCGCCGGGCGGTCCGGTCTGGGCCGCGTGGGGACGGTCTCGGGCCTCGCGTGGGGCGGGGTGGCCGGTTCCTGTCACGGCCTGGCGCCCCGGGGGCGGCCGAGCTGCGTGCCGGAGCTTGGCGCCAAAGGTGCCCTGAGGAGAGAGGCAGCCTCGGGGGGGCGGGGAGCGCTTCCCTCCTCTGCAGTGACTCTCACCCGAAATCTGTAACTCTCGCTTGGAACTCTTAATAAAGCGTACGATGGGAGCGTAAACGTGGGATAAGATGCGTTAGTTCGGACTGTTGTTTTTCTTTTCTTTCCTAGTAGTCAAAGTAGTTTGTGTTGGTGTCTCATAGCACATCGGTGAAATGTGTAGGAAGTCTTCTGTGCTTAGTTTTTAACCTAAAGCAGTTGAATGTTGTCCTTTAACCTGCTTACTAAAGTAGCTTTTATTTAATGGCAGATGCTGCATATTAAGAATTAAATGTGCTAAAAGTTGTGAATGCACACCTTGGGGTACTTTAATTTTTTTTTAATTAGTGATGACTTATGAAGTATTAGTAAGACTAAGCAGTTTAGTTGAAGTGTGTGTGCACAGAGAAATATTTGTAAGGGTACATAAATCTGCTGTGTGAATAAGGTTAAGAGCGTATGCAGCAGATCAGCATATGCTAGGTGTAGATTCTTGTTCGTGACCCACTTTCTTAGCTGAAAACAGCTTGTTTTCTAGTTTTTTTTAGGCCTAGGTGCTAGACAGAAACTGTTGAGGAAGATTCCTCATAATAAAATGGATGCTTTAATTAGGCTGGTGATTTTTATTTGAGGATATTTTCAAGTTTCAGTTAATCTGAGAAATACTCTTAAGGCTGTAGTACAGTTCAGAGGATACATCACAAGCCCTTAGATTCTTCACATCAATCATAGCTGCCATAACGTAACCTTTTTGATATCTAGTGCCAAACTTACCTATGAAAGTTTTGTAGCTTGTTGGCAGTGCCAGCCCAAATCTTAGTTGGTGCCAGTGGTTCACCCCTGTTGCTAATAATATTTTTTTAGACGTTGCATTTTGTTGCAGATAACGGCCAAGTCTGTGCTCTCCTTTTTAAGGACAAGACTTTTCTACCATCTGTGTTTTTTGTTTGAGTTACGCTGATGATTGGTGCTAATTTAAATTAATGTCCTCCACAAACCTAAGTGGAGGACAGACCTGCATAAATCCAGGCTTGACTATTTTAACCACTAAGCTATTCAACAATATGTTTGCTTTTCTGATCTCTTTGCTCAGATCAGGTATTTTTCATCTGATGCATACATAGTCCAACATGAAGGTCATGTTGCTGTTTAAACAAACTAGAGAGAATTTAGTTACAAACAACACAATCATAGAGGAAAGCTGAAAGCACTGGAATTAAAGCTGACTGCTGTTAATGTAATTTTTATTATCATAGTAGAAGTGTGCATAGTCTAGGCCTATGATATTTATTTTAAGATTTGAACTATGACATGTGAAATCACTGTGACAATACATTTGGAAAGGTATGATTCCCTTAGGAAACAATATAGGAACTTTTTGAGTTTACTCCATGTAAGTCCCTGTAATCGCTATTAAATGATATATACAGTAAAATCATACCAAAGGTTTTAAGATATGCTAGCACATGGAAATACACCTAGGTTTAATGCAGACCCTCCAGTTCATTTAAAAGTTACAAAACTGTAATTGAAATAAAAAGCTTTTTGAAGAGTTGTTCTGAGTTGAGGTATTGCTCTGTTACATCAGGATGTAAAAAAAAAAAAAGTTGATCCTGTTATTTCAATTCTAATAACGATCAAAACTGCTTGATTAAATATTTAAATAGTGCTAAGTATTTGTACTTCAACATATTTTTGACCTTGGTATGGATAGGCATATAAAATTAGTTTGAAATTGCTATTCTGAGTTTCTAGCGGTACTGTGCAATGTTGAAATCAGTACGATGACAGCATTTCTGAAGATCAGGTCTGGGGAAGCATGTGGATTTTTTAAAAATGGTGGAAGGAAAAAGACATTCTGAAAAGAGCATTCTTTTTCCGGATGTAATGGTGTGAGAGATGATGGGTCTCAAGCTATGTTCCAAGTGCAGTTCTGCGTGTCACTTGAGTAGGGAAACCTGTTTAATTAGCATTTCATGGAACTTTGTCCTGGGTTTTTTAGGAATGATCACAAATCCTTATAGATGCAGTGTATATTGATTCAGTTTACCTTCCAATAAATTGCACTGCTTCAGTCCATGCCTTTCTAGTGTAAGTGTGTCTCTTTTAGGAGCGTGCCTTGGTGGAAGTATGCTGGCGGCTGCAAGATCTCATGTTAGCGGATGTCCTGCAACAACTGTTTGGTGCTTGTTGATTTGGACCATCTGATGTTCACCAGTGCAGTGGTAGAAGGGGGATAAGGCTGGGTCCAGGATCCCTGGAGCAGGACACCAATCTGAAAGGTGCTGCAATATTTTAAGCCAAACAATCTTCTTCCTTTGGGCTGCAGACTCTGCTGTTCTGTTGTCCGTAGGCTGCGGTGTGGTACCCCAGGCTTCCCAAGCTGCATGTTTTTCAGCTCACTTCCCTCCCCACAGAGCCCATTTTGCACAGTTCCACCTAGACTCCAGTCAGGTGCTGTTATATACCCCTCGGGTAACAGCATGATGTTCAGAGTTTTATAGAAGGTAAAAAAAATTAAGATGCATACAAAAAAGCGCTATGATTTCCTATTGAACAGAAGTAAAATAGCAAGAATAATTTGATGTAAGTTTTAATTACTAGTTAATTGTGGTATGTGGCTAATGATACTGTACAGAATGCATTGCAGTAATGAAATGTGGAAGTTCCGGAGGTGGTTAATGCAAAGAAGTCCAAACCCAGCAGAAACTCTTCCCTATTTATTCAATTATAGACAAAACCCTCTGTTCACACAGTTGTGTAGGAGCTCTTAGAAGTCTGAAAACATACTCAGGTTACCATAAGAATAACTATAACAGTCTGAAGACTTTATTTCAGAGCCAGTGATGTTTTATTGTCTGAAAGAATCCTGTTATAAAGCATTACCCAGCTGTTGTGCTAGCCAAGCTTGATGGAAATGGCAGTTACTGGAGAGTACTCTCTAACACAGTTCAGTAGAGTTGATTTGTAACACTCAATGGAGTAGCAGCAGTACTTAAGAGTGCTGCTTTGAAATGGAAAGCTCATTTCAATTTTAAATATATTTTATTGTACTATATATAGAACTTCGCTTGTGATAGTATCACTGTAGTTATTGTAGTGTTACTAAATGATCTCAAGAGAGCAGCTGAAGAATTTTTCTGGAAAGGGAAGAAAGGGAAATGCCAACTCTGCAGAACCTTCTTGGTACGCCCCAGTACTGGCAGTGGAAGAGTATGGGGGGAAGTGTGGGGCATGGTATTACGCAAGGGTTTCCTGACCTTACAATGCTGGACCTTGGAATGGTCTGTCAAGTAGAAATCAGCTTTGGGTTGACTATTCTTGAGAAATTTTGTGAATGCTGGTATCCATTAAAAGTGCATGAGTTTTGTTGGAAAGGCCTCTTCAGTTGCTGTTGTTAGTGCATTAGGAACATGATTTTTGAGTTCAACAGTGTAATTTTTCTAGGTTTTTAACTTTCTTCCACTAGATGGCCCATGCATGCCTTCAAGTACCCTATGAGAACCAAAACTTCTACTTCATTTCTAAAATAAATTCATGTCATTTTAACTGAAGTTAAAATTCTACATCATGAAACTTAAGTAAACTTTGTGATGCTTTGTGCTTGTTTAAAATACAAACACTTTTTCTCAACCAAGAGAGTGTTGGTTAATGTAAGTAATACATGGTGATGAAAGTTACATCATGTGTGATCTTGCATGTCCCTCTTTTTCCTTGATTAGAATATCTCTTGGTGAGTGTAGTACAAAGCTGTTTAGTTTTGCATTGAGATGAGAACTGATGTACTGTCATTCTGACAGTGTGTTCAACAGTAGTGGTTCAGAGAGACTCTGAAAAGGTGTTGATCTCAGGCTGAAGTTTGTTCTTAACATCTCCTGGGAGTGAGACTTGTATTTTGCAGGCCACCATAATTGGTTTTTTATTTTGCTGCATAGGGTTTTGGTAACAACTTTGCAGCATATTTCACCAGTATAGATGTGGTCATTTAAATACTACGCTATAGGTGTAGTATTTAAATGTACAGACTGTAACTTAATTCACCTATTTTTGTTGTCTAACAGACATCAAGTATAAGCTTGTTATCAAGGCTGTCTTTTTGGTTAGTGGAGAAAGACAAGTATACACAGAAGGCTGAGTGTGGTTGGACACTGGAACGAGGCTGAAGACGTGGTGGGATGTTCATCTACAGAGACATTCAGACCTCAACAGGACAGAGCCCTGTGCAGCCTGAGCCTGTTGGGCCAGTTCTGACTGGGAGATTGAACTAGGTGACCTTGAGAGGTCCCCTCCAGCCTCAATTATTCTATAATTCCAAAAGGAGACTTGATTAGTTCCTTTTCTCTACCGGTGTTTAAAGCAAAAATAAAGGAAAATGAATTGTCTTTCTGAATTAGTTCCTAACTTCAGTATTTTGCATTAAGTTCCAGCTTTCCTTTTGCTTCTGAGGACCTTGACGTGGTGGTATTAGATCACCAGAAAAAGTGTGTGTCTGTATGTGCTCTTTTCCTTCTTAAATTGCACGCCCCTGAAAAAAAAAAAAAAAAGGGGTCTCATATAAAGGGTACTATATTCCTTCATTTCATTGTTGCACTTGCCAGATGCCCTCCCTGTCCTATACTGTTTTATATCATTACTCCTAGTGTCTCCCTTTAACAAGATAGTAGATTTTCTCTTATTCCTGTTTCTTGTTTGCTTTTTCTCTTTATGGAAGAGGGTCAGCTGTTGTCCCTTCCTCTGCATCTGACTCTGTGCTCCTTTTTTCCTTCCTTTTTCCATTGTCAGTATTTGTCCTGTACAGCCACTTTCTTGCTCCTCTTCCCTTTTCTGGCTGGAGGCAAATCAACATGTCCATGTGTATTAGAAGGATGGACATAAATAGAGTATTATTTTGGTGAAGGGGATATTTCTGTCTGCAATAAATTCTGTAGACAAAGAGGTAATCTGCTCCAGTTCATGGCTCTACTGATACGTGTTGGAGTTCTGCATTTGCAGTATTTCTGTGTTCCTTTCTAATTTCTTCCAAAGTCAATAGTTTTCAGCTTATTGAGCAATATACCACACAAATTTTGCCAGTTGAGCCAGGTGCAGAGAACTTTCTAAATATGTTTGTTTTGTGATCGAAGTGTATGTTTAATGGGATTTCTTTCTGAGCTGATAGACCATAATTTTGTGTAGGAAATTGACTGCATGGCCTTGCAATCGCTGTTATTAGTAATACAGGTTTAACTTTGCTTTTGACTGGAAACAAAACTGATGGAAGTAATTCCGTTCTTAGCATCCTGGTAGTGGAAAACATAGGTACAGGACTAAAATGTTACTGATATGTTTTGAATACTAGTGTGAGTTGTGGTTTAGTTCTAAATTTTCTCTTTACCAAACAAATTTAATAGGAAGGTTGACATAGAGTGGATTTAAAAAGATGTTATACAAGGAAGTCTTTGATGCAACAGAAGATAGATAGGTGTCATTTGTCTACCTATTGTTTTGCATGCTCTGTGTTACATGGAGCTTTGAGTGTGGTAAAACGGAGTATCTAAAGATGATGTGAAAGTTTTTCAGCTGGTATCTTGGTCGTGTCTCAAAATTTTGCACTTAACGTTTTAGAAACTGTAGGCAGTTGAAGCGGGTAATGTTTGTTTTCAGGCAGATATTTTAGTTCATATATCTGATGCGTGTAATACAATAATATGCTTTATTGTGTCATTCTGTAGCTAGGAATACAGGAATTATATTTTTGAGTGACCAAAATGAAGTGATAGTGATGGACAAGATGTCAGAAAAGTGCTGTGTTTCATATCTTTCTAAATGCATTTACACAGTGGTATCGGTTAAATACATGTAACTTTGGATAAGTGAAGGTAGTGCCTTTAGGCGTGTGACATAGCCATGGTGTAGTACCATTTGAAAGCTGGACAAAGCTGCAGAACATTGCAGTATCAGGTGAGAGCTTCTAAACCACTTTCTGCTATAAGAAATGTGCATCCAATTCAGTTTAAATTTAGTTTGATATAACTTTGCAGCTGCTACGCTTACAGCATTGCAGTATTGAACTCTTCACCCCAGTGTCAGTTCTGTTTGGCTGACAAAAGGAATTCTAAAATCAAGCTGCTTATTGCAATCAGTAAAGCTTGTTCTCATGGCTAAAGCACCAACTCCAGTTTTTGAACTTTTCAGAGTAGTTCAGAAATAATAATTTTTTAAAAGTGGCATTTGTGTACTTAATATAGTATTAATGTTATTTTTTCTTTGTATTCCTTTATGACCTTCACTAGATGTCACTAGTAGATTTGGGAAAGAAACTTTTAGAAGCTGCACGAGCAGGTCAAGATGACGAAGTTCGCATTTTGATGGCAAATGGAGCACCTTTTACCACAGATTGGGTAATGAAAACTTTTGCAGTGTTCAGTAAATCCTTTTACTTTTCTCACCTGAAGAAGAAAGTAGGATTATTACAATTAAGTATTTATATTGCAAGCCTTGAGAGTTTCTTCTTGGAATTCTGCAGTCACATCATGTCTAATTCAAAACTAAAATTGTCTGTTTTTTCATATGACCTCTTACTGATTTCAGTAACAGACTGTGAATGAACTCGTTCTGGTGGCTTTTAAGATGAACTTTGGAATCGTTAATGAGAGAAAGCAGCAATTATCTTCTTAGATACTGTGTTTACGCATTTAGTATAGCAAGAGGTGTGAATTAAGAAAGCAGAGTCAACTGCCGAATATGTGCAGCTGAGAGTTCCCTGGTGTGGATGCTCTGAGTTGTCTTCTGGAGGCGACTATTTCTGAATAGATTGTGTAGGGAGGTCAGGTGCCTAAAATTCCAGGGTAGTTAACAAGCCCTTAAAAGCCTTAATCTACTTAGTGACCCGACTTTCAAGTTGACCCCATTTTGAGCGGGAGATCGGACTTAAGTGACTTCCAGAAGTCTCTTCCGATGTTGGTATGGTGTGTTGACCAACACTGAAAATGAGGTCAGGGCCCTTGAAACATCACACCTCAAAAGACAGAAAAAACAGCACAGACCTCAAAGTTGCTTCCAGTAAACTGTTTTTAGTGTATTGTGATTATTGGGGGGGCGGAAATTAAAGGTGTGGGGTTTTTTTCCCTCTTCATACTCTGTAAAAGCTCAAAGCCCTGATAGCTTCTTTCGAGACTGCAAGGGAAAATGATTTTGAAGTGGTGACCTGACACCTGAGTTTGATAGCTGCAGAATAAGAACAAATACTTCATACTGACATCTGTTAAAACTCCACTTTTTCCATTACATTACAGTTGGGAACATCTCCACTTCATCTAGCAGCACAGTATGGACACTACTCAACAACGGAAGTGTTGCTGCGAGCAGGTGTAAGTCGGGATGCCAGAACCAAAGTGGACAGAACTCCATTACATATGGCAGCATCAGAAGGCCATGCCAGCATAGTAGAAGTCTTACTTAAGGTAAAGACTGCTGAAGCAAGGTCTGAGGTGGGGATATTACAATGGCTTATGGTCAAATATTTGCAATTTCCTTTTAGTCATGAAACCAACATTGAAATTATGTGAATATTTATACTGTGTGCATTGGGTGCTTTGTTTTTCCTGTTAAACTGCAATTTATTTTAGCGTTAAAATCAGCATGATTTTAGGGAATTAGTTGTTACTGTTTCAAAATAAGACTGATTCCTAATTTGACATTGTGTGAGTAACAACTTTTGGAACCAAGACATGTTTTGTTTTAGGGACTCTTTAATCCTTTGAGGTAAATAATTTATTTGGTAGTTGGATTGAAGTACTTTTAATAAATCTGTAAATGTAACATAACAGGACGTTACTAATGGGGAAGGACACTTTTGGGCTTCGTTCTGTGACCAGCATTACTTAATTCAGATACTTCTAATGACGTAGTTTATGCAATGATCTTGTTTGTAGCATGGTGCTGATGTCAATGCGAAGGACATGCTCAAAATGACTGCACTTCACTGGGCTACTGAACATAACCACCAAGAAGTTGTAGAACTCTTAATAAAGTATGGAGCAGATGTTCATGCTCAGAGTAAATTTTGCAAAACAGCATTAGATATTGCGATAGACAATGGAAATGAAGACCTTGCAGAAATATTACAGGTAACTTTTGATTCATGATGTTAAGGGAACGTGCAACAAAGTACTTGTTTACACATGTGATAAACTAAGTTTTTAATGTAGCAGCAGTGAGACCATGTATTGACTGATAATGCTAAACTCCAGTCCAGTTCATGACACAGAAATGAGATTAATGTTAGTAAACATTAATTGGCCGAAGAACATTTTCACCACCTACAAAATCAAGGAGAGGTATCCTTTATTTTCTTAAATTTGAGTGTTGTAGTGCACCGAACTAGGTGGAGTCTTTACAAGCAAGGTGTCGAACTTTAACTCCCTACTCTGCCAGTATGTTTTGACTATACCCTAGTGTTCTGTGAGCCTCATATATGGGTACTAATTTCCTAACAATTTGAGATCAGGAGGGGAGAGAAGAGATGGCAATTTTTCCTGAATTAGAAAAACTAGGATTGAATTGTTGAAGTGATTGGGATCAGGATTATAATAGACACGTCCGTGGAAATGTGTGCTCACTGTTCAACAGTGTTCTTAAAGGCAAATTAAGTGCTAAGCATTATTGAGAAAACAGTAGAAAGCAAATGAAAAATACCATTATGCCACTGTATAAATCTGTTGTTCCTCTACGTCTTGAACTGTACGAACTTCTGTTCTCTTCCTTTAGCCTTCTCTTCATTGCAGAAAGGATATAGTAAAGAAAAGTCAATAATTCAAAGAAAGACAAAAAGAAGACTGCTATCTAAAATTCATGGCAATTACTAAGCTGTCAGAGCTGATTTTCATGGCATGTAGCTGCCACAGCAGTCTTGGTTATTCAGACCTCTATTTTAGACAGGTGTGCTTGCATATCTACAAAAGGGCCTTGTCTTTATATGGTCCTCTTTGTTTACAATAAATGATAAGGAGTAGTAGCAGTATGTCATTATTCTCTTTCACTTCAGCAGACTTTTGTCTTTAGATTTCAGCCCCCCAAAAATGTATCTTGTGTACTTAAACAGAACACAAGATGTGACACGATGTATGTATATTGCATGAGTATGATGAGGGAGATCCTGTTTGAGTGGAATGTGCAATAATTCTAGTTCTTACAAGATAAATAACTTTTATACCTACAGTTGGAATGATACTATTACCTCTGTCTCCTAGATTGCAATGCAGAACCAAATCAATACGAATCCAGAGAGTCCGGACACTGTGACGATACATGCAGCAACACCGCAGTTCATCATTGGACCTGGAGGGGTGGTGAACCTAACAGGTCTGGTATCTTCTGCAAATACATCAAATGGAACAGGTATTTAGATGCCTATAGGATAGCTACTGGGATTTTCTATGTGAATTTCACTATATTCTAGTGAAAAGACTTGAGGAAAACCAGTGGTAAGAGTAGAATAGTTACCATGTTCCTCTTCAGTGTTTTTTGTGTTGTAAATATCTAGGTTCTTAAAACAACAGTCTTCACAGAGATAAATTATCAGAACCTGTATTTGCTTAACAAACTTGCCTTCAGAATAGCACCTTGGTTCAGCAGAATGTTGCTGAGAACAGCATGTGTTAGAAGCTTCAGTGCAATAGTAATAAAAAAAGGCACTTTACTGGTTTTAAATTTATCAGATAATTTTTTTTTCTTTCATCCCTCTAGATGAAACAGGAGTGTCTGCTGTACAGTTTGGAAATTCATCGACGTCAGTATTAGCCACATTGGCAGCTTTAGCAGAAGCATCAGCTCCACTGTCTAATTCTTCAGAAACACCAGGTTAGAAACCTAAGTCATTTAACCTCATTTAATAAACCTGAAGTACAGAACTGGCATTTTTGGAGATACAGTTCATACAGAAATGAGATGACAGTCTTCTTTCCTTTTTTCAGCATGAACAAAATTTTTCCTTTACTTTCACCTGGAAGGTTGCCAGATTCATATGTATAATTATATCTTAGTAAGATTTCTGACCACAACCGGTATTTCTGGGCCTAATGTGAGTAACGTTCATCTTGCTGAAAGCAAGCATAATTCAGGATATTGAATTTACATCTTTGCCTACATACAGTTTAGTTGCATTTGGTGGGAGAATGTTTTCTTTGAATGCTTCTTTCTGTTAAATATTGGGAAATGGCCCCCATGTTGTTTGCATATACTCTGTCAGCAGTTTTCTTAATCTTTCACCCAAAAGGCACAAAATATTTGGTGATCTTAATGCGCAGTTTGCCCATTAGAATGTCTGTGGGTCTTCTTTTCAACATTGAGATATTCTACTTGTGTTTATAATAATATGTAGTGATTAGTATGTCACACTTGAGGCTGGTATGCTGTCATGGCACTTCAGGTATATGTAAGCCTAGCAGTACATTATTGTTCTCCTAGGAAGAAGCAGCCTGCATCTCTTGCTGCAGCTGTATGCACACTCTCTTACTGCATAAGGTGTGACAAGAAACCAGAAAGGCACAAAGAATTCCACTGCCCCTAGTTCCCAAGTTTTGCATCTCTCTTTCTTAACACAAAACCCCTTCACCCCTGCCCCATGGATCTTTGACAGTTACTGCTTTGTCTGGAAAAAAAACCTTTGGTCAGGGTTTCACACTCTGCAAGTTGCCCTGGATATCTTTCTCCATTCTTTCTGAATAGTGTGTTGCTTACTTTGTGTACTCTTCCACTTTTGTTCATTGCAACAAACAAAGTGAAGAAAGAAATGGCAGTCATGAGTCTTACAGCATCAAAGTGGATTATAATGACTAGTCATTACCACTAACAGGTTTGAGAGAGAGAGATGTAAGCCAGGAAAATACCTCCTTTTATAATTTAAGCAAGTTGTAATACATCTACAATAAACTTAAAATGTGATCAAAAGCTTCTGAACTGTTGCAAGTTAGTTTATAAGAGGATGCCACTAAACTTCTGTTCCAGACCATATT
Organism: Strix aluco; assembly: GCF_031877795.1. NCBI lineage: Eukaryota > Metazoa > Chordata > Aves > Strigiformes > Strigidae > Strix > Strix aluco. The sequence continues at coordinate 22,456,306 of NC_133942.1, read as the reverse complement.
TTCCAGTTATGGTGTATGTTAATATCTTGCCATTACACAAAAAAATCAGGTAGAACTAGCACTTAGGAGGTTGAGTGCTAAGTTAATTCTTTGTTAGCTAGCTTTGGCACACAGAAATCCCTAGGTTTTGTCTCTGAAGCAGACTATGTACTTGAATAAAAACATCTGTTATTCTGTGAGTCCCCAAAGCTGTTTTGGTGGATACCTGGCTTTCTAAAGAAAGCTGTGAAGTATTTCATGCATACTTTAATTCCTCAGTGCTGTTTTGCATACATTGCTCTCCAGTTTTCTTGAGCAGCATGGTATGTCTGTAGCTACTGGAGTTTTATGGTAGGCCTGATTGCTTTTTTGTTTATTTAATATTTGTTATACTGACATGTAACACTATTAGCCTTATTTCCAAGTTAGCTTGGGATTTTGAGCACTGATTAGTGATGCCATATGTAGTAAGATGAACCTAACTGTAAAGCTGATGAATGGAGATCACTATGGAGAGCAACAACCCTCTGATCAAAGATTTATGATGGTACCCTGATTTTTTTCTAAACATGCTTCTAAAGAAATGCATTTATTTTGCTTTTTTGTTGGTGATGGTCAGTATGATAAATTTTACAGAACTGAGATACTTTGAGTGGCCAAAGTCTTTGGTACTTAAAAATTCGCCAGAATTCAGCTCCGCAGATGACATTCTTATGAACAGTTTTCACTGAAAATATAGAAGAGATCTGTACTCTCAGACTTGCTGGTATGACAGCTACATTCCAACATATACCAGAGTTTTCATCTCTAAGTATTTTGAAGTCCTGCAGGACTACTTAATACATCTCTTTTCTTCTACTGCTTCTCAAAGCAGTACCTAAGCACAGCCGTACTGTTTTATGACATTTAAATATTGCAAGCAAAGTGAATGATTCAAAACCAGAACGCGCTGCCTTTCGTTACAGAATAAGCTGCTGATATGTTCAATCAATTAATACATTTCAGTGAAATTCAGATCTAATTGCAGGGGAAAGAAACTTGAGAAGGGATTGCATGGGATTACAGAGCATTAAATGTGTATCCAGGACTCAGTAGTAGACTTTGGTAACTAACTGTTCTCATGTTTCATGACCCTAGCCTTGCAGTGGTGCAGTGTAACCTTTGTTACGTGTCACTAAACCACTGAAGATAAAAATTTTTAGAGTGGAGGCGTGAGACGACAGGCAGGAATATGCTTGAAGTCTTGATGCAGTAGCTTCCCACCTTCAGTAATGCAGTGTGCATCATAACTAACCCTCCTGTTTATTTCAGTAGTTCTGCTTTGATTTTTATGCAGATGTGTGGGGAATCTTGCAGCATCTTACTGTCTGCAAATTATTTCCTGGATGTTTACTCCTTTAATAGTTTATAAAATGTAAAGAATACAAAAGCAGCTTTTTGTCATCTGTGCATCAGTAGTAAGTATATTCAAGAAAAAAGAGGAAAAAAAGAAAAACACAACAAAACCCCCCCTTCTCTTTGTGCTCATCTTGTAAAAGATCCATTTATAAATACTCTCAAAAACTGTAGGATTGAGAATTCTGGTTTTGGCTCTTATTCTGTATTTAGTCTCCTGTATTTAAGACTGTATAAACTTGGGCAAAGCAGTTAGGTTCTGCCTCTTATGTTGTTTCTGTCAACTTCAAAAGAAGAGAAAAATGTAAACTTTACCCTGATCTCCTCCTCCTAGTTCCTCATGTCTTACAGTTAAAAACACATCAATTTTGTAAAACCAAAGAAAAAAAGGTACTTCTCACTGGAGCTGAATTGAATCATGCTTTTTTTTAATTGTCACTCAGATGAAGTATATATGAGAACATGGACATTACGTACAAACGTGGTGCATAATGTATGTGTGGAACTTGGATTAGAGAAAAATCTGATTTAAGATACATATTTGGAATACAGTATTTGGTGTGCTTATGTTGGAGTTAGGGATATGTCTTACTGCATGTGCAGGTGTTCTCCCCCCTGCACACGCAGCAGAAAAAAATGCACATTAATACAGAGATTCTTGACAATAATGCTGCTGTTTTAAATGACTTCAGCTTTCCTTCAGCATATGAAGTAGTGTAGTAACTAGTGATTATATGGATATAGAAACAGAGAGAGCAATGAAGGAATAAGAACAGTATTTATGGGGGTATTTTATATGGAATAACTTCTTTTTAGACAAAATATCCATTTTTCTTTCAGTGTCTGAAGAAGTCCTAATAATGTTTCCTTCCAGAACTTAAAGCCCAATGCTGAGTTTGAAACTGAAAGATCAGAGGTGTTTGCCACAGCAGTTAATATGGGCACTTGCAACTTGGAATTTTTGTGATGATGGTCTTTCTTGCTTTACTTGGAAGCTGAATCAAGTTCAATACAACACCACTTACTCATGTAGGACTTACTGTTTTGGTTTACTGAATAAACACTCTGTGAATACTTAAGCAGTGCTATAGGACAGTAATCTCTGAACATAAAGATCTTCAGAAGACAATGACTGCAGTCATTATTTGAACAACAGAGTGATTTTTGTGTATGTGTTCTATTGTAATTAAAAGATGAAAGCTTCAGGGTTCTATCTATGTTCTCTCATCTGGAGCATCACAACACACTCTATAGGGTTTTAATTTCATCCCTCTAGATAGAAAGCACTCTAATGTCTGTTATTTAAATCAAAGGCTTTGCTTTTACCCAGACAAATTGAAAAGAAGATACAGAGTTAGTGTGCTTGAAATTCTTTGATTGTGCTACTAGTGATCTTGCTCTTTGTCTCAGTATCTTGTTTTAAAAAATAAGGGTTGTAGTGCGAGACCCCAGTTGCAATGTATAGTTCAAGCTGTGGTATGTGTTGTAGTTCTGAATGCAGTCTTTCCCTTATCTTACCTTGATTTATGTGTACTCATTATCGAATAATGAATTTGAAATATTTAGTTGAGCTGGGATATTTTATTTTTACTTTCACCTATAAAATTATATACATACAATATTTATTTTACTTTTTAAGCTTTATCATTCTCCTTCAAAGGTGTAAAAATGTCAACTCTGCAGAACTTTTCCTTTAGTCCTGTTTCATACTTTGTATAATAAATAAATTTGTGTTTGAAGTACCCATGTAGTACAGACAAAACTTTAAGATTCTCTAGAGGTCCTTCAGTCTGTTGTTATCTTGAAGACCACTATGGTAAGCAGAGAAATTGGGGCTGGGTCCAGAGGTACACCTGGCAAGGCACTGGTTGAGGAGTAGTTTCAAGCTAGTATTTCAAGTTTGGGTTTTGTTTTGTTTGTTTGTTTTTTTTTAATTCTGCTGTTAGTGTAACTTAGTCCAGCTTGTGTACAATGCAGGTTATTTGTGTTCTTAAAAACAACTCTTGTTCTTGCTGCTATGTTATCACTGAACCCAAAGTGTCAGTGTTGAGTGGAATGTATCTGTTAGGAAACATGCTACATAAAAAAAGTATTATATGGAGCAAGATAAACAGGATGGAGTTACATGTGATCTTGAGAATGTTAGTGCTTTATGTTGGCCTGGTGAAAGATTTCTATTAACAATATAATACCTAGTAATGCATTAATTGGAGGGTGGCGGGGATCAAATTTTGAAAGACATGGAAGAAATCTTTCTCAGCAGTATCAAAATGCATTTGAAATCACAAAGCTTAATTTATAAATTGGCTTAAACCCTTTACTAATCTGTTGACAGTTGTGGCCACAGAAGAAGTTGTGACTGCAGAATCTGTGGATGGTGCTATTCAGCAAGTTGTCAGTTCTGGAGGTCAGCAAGTTATTACTATAGTTACAGACGGCATTCAGCTTGGGAATCTTCATTCGATTCCAACCAGTGGAATAGGGCAACCAATCATTGTGACCATGCCAGATGGACAGCAAGGTGAGTGGAAACTTGTACTGTTCAAGCTAGAGGAACTATCTTAGTTACAGTAATAATAATAAATGGTTAGGTGCAAATAGCTTGGACAATTTTGCGTAATTATCAATTTAAATACATCTTTGAATTCGTAGACTGTAAAAGGCTCAGACACATGAGCTACCACATGTACTGGTAGTGAGTTACCACATGTCAGCTGAGTCTTTGCATTAGGACAAAGAATGGAAGAATTACTAAACTGTGTGGAAGAGAAATGGGACGTTTAAGGAAAGAGTGATAACTACTTGCTTTGACTTCAGTAAGTTTGAATCTTGCAAATTTATTATGAAAACGAGAAGATGGAGTAAAACGAAAGCCTTCTTCCAGTAATTAGCTGTTGCCTGACTGGAAATACTGTGGGAGGTGAGGCTTGGATTTAGAAATCTGATGCATGAAGCAAGCTGTGCAAGTCCCATGGAGTGTGTTCTTAACAGAACAAAAGCCAAGTCTTGCATGCTTGAGGTTTTTAGAGGAACAGTGGCAGAACCAGTGGAGCCAGGGTGACACAAATTGCCCTGTTGGGCCATATATACTTTGTGGAAACTGCTAGTATAATAAGTGCTGTTTTGTGACATGCACGTGTTTTGGGTGGTTTCTTTTAAAGATGCTCTGCCACTACTGTTTAGACAAAAATTATTCCTTCTCTGGTTTCTTCATGAGGACTCTCAGTGTGGAGCTTGAAGAGTTGTACACTGGAGACAAATTATTTGTTTCATAGTCTGTCTGAACAAGTACAGCTAGTTATCAGAAAGCATGAATGGGAGTAGGTAGTAATTGAAGTAACAGTTATGACATTTATTTACCAGATGGTTGCATGAGAAAATTAGAGTATTAATTTCTTTAGATCCCTATTTTTTTTTTCCTTCAAGGTTAATAATTACTGGATTTTCAGATTATCTAAGGTGTTCTAATTAATCAAAATCAAAAGCCAGTTTTGTATTTAGTATTTGCTTAAGAAACGTTACAAAGGTGGTCTGCTACATAAGTTACAGAATTGACAGACTGGTAACTGCTGTAATTCACTTTCATGTCTGTTTACTCTCTGAAAAACGGCAGTGTCCAGACTGACAACTAACTATTGTAGACCTCAGTAACAAAGAATTTTAAAATCCTTTAGGAGCATGCAAGCAGCAAAATTTTCCCCATGCTGACTTTATAGTGCACTTCATTATATAGCTGTGTTTTCATAAGGGAAAGTCTTTGCATTTTATTGCTGTTAATAAAATCACTTGTATGAATTTTATATAGTGCAAATATTGCTTGAAATAAACATATTTATGTGTATAAATATGTTTTCAGTATTAACAGTTCCAGCCACAGACATTGCTGAAGAAACTGTGATAAGCGAAGAACCGCCAGTGAAGAGACAGTGCATTGAGATTGTTGAAAATCGTGTGGAGTCTGCAGAAATAGAAGTAAGGAGTATATTACGTGATATGTGTTAACCAGAGTGTTCAGCACTGAGCATCTGGCTGTGGTTTTTTGTGTTCTAGAGTTTAATTTCTGTGTTACGACAGAATGAAGTGTGTGAAACAATAACTTGTTCTGTCTCCCCTGTTACTGGAATTCATCTTTTACAAAGTTGTTGTAAAAAGAATATAGGAGGGATGTTTGCTTCATCCTCTTGTTGTGCACATAAAAGTGGCACTTGTTTAAGTATATGATAACTTCTTTTTTTTTTTCCCTTCAAGATCACTATCTAGTTTTTAAAACTAGGTACCGATGTATTATCGAGTAACTTGACTCTTTCTGCTAGCAGTCAATGAGAGTACTGTACCCTCATCTTTCTGTTAGGACCACATGCTTGTCCTGATTGTGAGATCATATTTTTAGCAATGTTTCCTTTCCATTCATGATATCTAGATAACTGCTAATGGAAGTGTGAAACAGTAAGATTCTGTGTTTGTCAATTTTTATCTTTTTTTTCTTTTTTCTTTTTTTTTTTAATTCTGGAGCAGTTTACTGTTAAATGTCTTTGCACCGTCTTGTTTTTTTTTAAATTATAGTGCGGAAGACCTAACAACAGAGAGCTTTTCATTTTATATATGACAAATAGATGTAGCTGTTCAAGTTAAACTTGTAGGTTTTTTTATATTAGCCCCAATAGGTCGACCATCTCATTTCTCCTTCTGTTACTTCTAACTGTGCTGAACAGTTTGGGTCAAAAGTTTATGAAAATTGCTGTCTGCCTTGACTAGGCTGTAAATTCTCATTTTGTCAACTCCATGATATTTCATTTATTCAAGGTTGTATTCTCCAGCTTCTGTCCATATTATCGAATTGTGCCTAATTGAATACTTTTTATTGTACAGTATGTGCTATGTTATCCATGTTTAATAACAACTACCACCTTTCATCACTTGCTTTCCCTGTCCCTAAGTTGTCACATCAAATACTTTCGGCCTTCGCAGCTTTGTGGTCATTACAGATTATCATGACAGTTGAAATTTTCTTGCTGCATTTTTTTAAAATGTATGACTGTTACAATAAAAGCATTTATTTTGTTCACACTTTTAAACATCTGCCTGAATTATTCGTAAAGGAAATTATGTTTCCTTAAGTATTGTAATAATTCTGTTAGATGAAGGAAAAAAAATCTAGATTGGTTAAGGAATAAATTGACCTATTCCTAATTACAGATAGTTGGTATAACAGTACAAATAATTATTTTAAGGGGATTACCAGTTTCAAATATATATTTTAAACACATTTCTCAAATATCAAAAGAAGTTGGTTTAAATGAGTTACTTTGTCAGTTAACTTTTAAGTGCAAGTTTTGATGACTGTCCCTGTCTGTACAACTGGAGATGCACATGCAGACCTCTGCCTCTGTGTGGAGGCCAGTTGACTTCAGGAACCCTACTATGGTTCACAGGGTTATGGTGCTACCTCATTTTGGTAACAAGGACGTTAAAGAAGTGCACATAAAGTCGGTTCACTTCAAACTTCATCATCATAGAAGGTGGTAGATACTTGAATTTGGAGGGAGTGGGACCCCTCCCCTCATTAAAATATTTTTTAGATGTAGACAACTTTTATTGTTTGGTTTCTTCGCCTCACTTGTGATTTATTCCTTTATTTCTTTATAAAGAGTTGATTCAAGGTGAAGAGTGCTTTCTTCAGCTGTTTTAAATACATAGTGTATGAACAGTTAACTGTAGTTTGAAAGTCTTAAAGTGGAACATCCTACTATTCATGTGAGGTGACAAACCTTCCTGTGGAAGTATTGTAAATAACTAAAGCTGTGGTGGTGGTTTTTGGTTTTTCTCTTTTGGGTTATTAAGTTCAAACATTTCAGCTCATTTTGAACAGTGATAGCAGTTTTCCTAAACAGTTTGATATTTTAAACATAGGATGGCAGCAAAAAAACCCCTGTCACACAGATACTTTGTTTTTCATTTTCATGCATAATTCATTAACATACAGTGATTTTTATTTTTATTCTCATATCTGACTGTTTTTCCCCATGTTGCATGTTTGAAAGGTGAGACACATTAGAACCAGGACATTCATTTCATTAGACTAAAAAAATTATTATAATTGTAAATTATATTAGTGAATTCATATCCCTGTTTTTTCTGTTAAAAAGAATGCTTGGTTTGGTTATTTTAGTTATGGGTGTCCCTATTGTCAATATATAGACTGTTAAGAAAAGTTCCATGTAATGAAGAAAATTTCCTGATAAAACAGAAGATTTCTTAACAGCACTCAGTATCCTCTAATACGATTTTTGCCTGGATAGGTTTTTATACTGATACAAAGGACTTCAGATAATTAGAACACTTTCAGTTGTGTTCTAAAGAATGCCCTAGGAACGCTTTCTGGATTTGATTAAATTAATAGATCAGATATAGTCCTTCCTATTCTAGATGTAAAAGTTAAGGAACCAATTTTCAGTGTTCAGTCTGCTGTAGATCTGCACTGCTCCTCCAGAAGCATTGGCTTCTTTCCACTGCCTAGTTAGACAGTATACTTGGCCTCAGTTCCTTAACTCATCCTGTTTACGTTAGGACTATAACTGTCTAAAAACTACACCTGTTAGTTGCTGGACTAATCTACATGGTTTGAATTGCTAGTCTGTCTGGTATACTCCTTACGGGTACACGGCTCTATTTCTGTCATCTCTGGGAAATACTCCTAAGATGTGATCCGAGAACCTCTTCACTCCCAAGTGTTTGCAGTCTGCACACACTCCATAATAGTGGTAGTGCCTTGCTTTTTGTAATGCGCTGCAGAACCACTGGCCAGTGAGCCACTGGTGGTTCCCATTCTTCTGCAGCCCAGTGGATAGAGCAGCTTTGCTTCTTGCTAGTGTTAGATTTCGACGTTTCTTTTGTGACATATTCATGAGGTAAATAATGCCCAGCTCAGTATATCCCAGAGCTCAGCGCCCTCGAGGGAAAGTTTGCTTTCCACATGTAGCAGGATCAACTGTTTTGACTGCTTCCCTGAGAATTGTCTTGTAGCTCTTTTCACCAACTTTCTGTTCCACAAGGCTGTTTTATGTAAGCTGTTAGCTCCCCTTATACTACATAGATCCCTCACAGAAATAACAGCATGTTTTGGTGGGACTGGTGCTGGAACATCTTTGGTGTATTTCAGATCCTTTGAGATGTAGGTTCTGCCATTCATTTGGCATTCATCAGTCCAGTTGCTATATGGGTCGGCCACTTGTAAAGTTGCTTAAAAAGCAGAATCCAAATTTCCAGAGGTGGAAGCTGAACCTCCTTTTCAAATAAGTAAGCAAGATCAGATGAGCTCTCATTCTATTAGCATATGCTTCAAATGAAGCAAACCCTAGCCAGCTTCCTTCAGCTCTTAAGGCCCTGTGTAAAATCAAGTTGCGCTTAATGGAGTTTGCTCTGTTCCGTATTATAGCTAGTCTTTATAACGTGTTAATAACATCTCTCCTTCCCTTGTTGTGTTTTTACTATACAGATGCTGCTGTTAGCAATGATCTGATCACCTCTGTCATTATATTCCAGCACATTCAGCACAGCATGTGACTGCTAAATGTGACTGTGACAAGTACTGAGAACAGTAGCAAGTAGGAGGGAGGCAGAGTATTTTGTATTTTCAGGCTCTGACTGTGAAAATACGTGAGTGCATCAAAGAGGTGAAGAATAGGGATGTTCTTATGGGGGTGTGGGGGGAGCAACTTCTAACAACTGTTTGAGGTATTAGATGTGAATGTGATACTGAACTGCTGAGACGGGAATAAGGTGAAAAGGCAACTTATTTTCACTGGTCCTCAGTTTTTGATAAGTTTTGTTTTTCTGGGAGATAGCTCGCTTCTCTGACAACCTCCCTCCTGTGGCTACTTAACAACTACAGTGGAAAGAATGATTTGAAATCAAATACTACCTTACTCATAAAAGTATGATGCACTTCAATGAAATGGTATTTGGTGGAAGATCAAAACAAAACTACTTTCCAAGCAAATTGCTTTTTCAATTGGTCTCAGTGCAGCATCAAACTAAATCACAGTACTGACGTCACTGGAGACAGAAATACAATTCTCCTTAATTCCTAAGGCAGCTTCATAGGAAGTGGCATCTCCCGTATTATTTTGCTTGGAAACCATTTTATAACCATCCCCAACAAACTTGTATGCAGGATGGAGTCTTAAGTTACTCCTTTTGAATTGGAAAAGCTTACCTAGCTAAATGCCTGTTAATTCATAAAAATGTGGTGTCCTTGGGGATGTAATTACACCTGGATTGCACAGTATTAATCACTTCAGATATCTTCATTTAGTAACCAGTTAATATGTATGTTTTGGTTAGTGGGCAGCTGTCACTTTCCAGTGCAAGCTGCTGTTAGGTAACAGTTTTTCATTATACTGTCTGATTAGAAGTACAGCAGAAATGAACAATCCTGTTAGATTGGAATCCAATTTTAAAAAGAAAGGGAATTGAATTGTTGAAGAAATGTTAATATAGTACGTTAGTATTTGATCACCATGCTTCCACTTTTTTATTTCCCTCTTTTTCCATGAAGGCTTGCTTGGTATCTTTGCAGCTAAAGAAACTTGGGTTTAGTATGTTTGCACTTCAAGCCTTATTGTGGGGACTAGTCTGGTGTGATAGTTCATGTCTGATTTACACAGCAGCATTTGTATAGGTTTGCCTGAGTAAGAACTGAACAGTTTCTACATGATACCGTAACACTTGAGCTGCATGTAAAGGAAAAGTATTTGCCATTTTAACTTGCATTTGATACATATTTGACAAAATATTGCTGGTTCTGTTTCTAATAGGAAAGAGAAACTCTTCAGAAACAGCTGGATGAGGCAAACAGAGAAGCACAAAAATACCGTCAGCAGCTTCTAAAGAAAGAACAAGAAGCAGAGGCCTATCGGCAGAAGTTAGAGGCAATGAACCGCCTCCAGACTAATAAAGAAGCTGTTTAATAAAAAATGAACATACTGCAAAGCCTGTTACTTTCAAAAACCTGCAGTACAATCTTGAACTGTACACTATATAGGTACAGACACAGGATTACATGATAGAGAAGATGATACAAGTTGATAACTGGACTTAAGCCGTGAGCTCTGATGAATTTCTTGTAACATAAAAACTCTGAATTTAGAAATTGTGAAAAGTATTTAAAATGAAATACTGTAAATAGTTGTTTTTTTTACAGTTTCAAAATGAGTTGATAAATCTTTTTGAAGGGATCCAGAAACACGAGAAGCCAATGTTTTTGTGAAATTTTTGATTTTAGTATGAATCTAACTTCTGAAAAACAGAACAGTTTTAAGGGTGATGTTGTTGATTTAAGCTGACAACTTAAAAATTAATTATGTGACAAAATTAATTAACAGTTATTTCTACATGGTAACAACTTAAACTTCTCTGAATAAGACATTTCCAGGTGGAAATCTTTGTACAGCTTTAAGTAGTTGTCTCAGATTCTCTGAAAACCATTTTTGGTTTTTTTTATTTTAGGTGGTGAAATTTTTATATTTAATTTCAGATATATCCAAGTAGATTTACATGTATATGAAGCTAATATTTTTTAAACTTTTCAGTTTGTACATATGCTGCATGTTTTTATAATTTCTACACATACATCTTGCATAGGTATTTTTCAGCAAAGATGAGAAAAATTATGAGAAAAAATGTTTAGCCTATAGGTCCTTTGAAGTAATCTAGCAGCCAGTTTTATTGTGGATGGTATATTTCTTGGAAGAATGTAATTTGTAATTGAACAAAAAAAATCTTAATTTACACATTAGGGGCAATTTAAAATTTGGTAATGGAGGCATTAAAACTTCACTTTGTGTGTCTTATAATTTTCCTGTACAAACATTTTAAAGTTCAGTAATTAAGAAAATAATGTCTCCACTGGAACACAAACAGTAGTTCTTTTAGAATATTCCTATTGATCTTTTCCCCAATAGCCTTGAAATTATTTCAGTGATTCATTTTTTCTAAATGGACGTTTGCATTTTAATTATGCAATTGGACAGGTAATTTTTTTTTATGTTGTAGTGATGCTCTTCTTACCTAGCATCATTGTTATTCACTGTGATACTGTGTTTGTGTGTGTCTGTGCAGTGATCTATTATGCTTAGGATTTATATAGCACGTTTCATCTTCAGAGCATTGTAAAATCTTTTAAAGAACACTTACTACACTGCCTGAGGCAGGTAAGTGAGTGTTATTGTCTCAATTTTATAACTGGTATAAGTGCAACACAGGGAGTGTTAAAACGACTGGCCCAAGACCACATGAATCTGTGGTAGACCTGGGAATAGTTCTCAGGAGTTCCTGGCTTCTAGTCCTGTGCTTAGACTGAGCTGCCTTAAGATTGTTCAGTGCTGTGTTACATTAAATTTTGAACTACTGTGCAGATTCCTTTTTTGTAAGATAAAACTCTTTGTGCTTTGCTTTGTTGTTCCATGTTTCACTGCTTTTATGGAATTGTTTATATAAACTTAAGCAAAAAGTCTAGTTTACCTATACTGTACACAGAAGAATTACCCTTAAAACTGTACTCTGGCCTACTTTTTCTATTTTACAATTAAATATCTTTTCCACATATATATAGTGTAGAATCAATTCCATTTCAATAGTTTTGTATGTGCATTAGAAGGTCAAAGCTGTGCTGTGTTAGGCATTCAGACAAGTATGAAAAAACAGTTTTGGCTTAGAATGGGCTTCAAAGGTAGGAGGGAGGAGTGGGGAAAGAATTGTGTTATACAATACAATGTAAAGTCTTCTTCAAACTTTGATCTGAGTTTATAGAATTGGCAGTTAGGAAAAAATCCTAAATATCCAATTATTGGTATAAATTTGGCAAATTTGATCCCAGTTGGCAAATTGACACCAAAATAATCAAAATATAATAAAAAATGGAAAATTATGTGGTGGTGGTTTTTAGAAGAATTATTTTCAAGAATATAATTGTGCTCAGCTGGTACTAGGACTTGAAGCAAGCCTTGTGCAGTGACTGGAAATTGCTCTATTTTAGGTTTTTTTCAGAAACTATCCATTATGTGACTAGTGAATGCAGGAACCAGTGAGTCAAGTTAAATGTTAGGCATTGCTCCAATTGAATTATTCTGTGATCAAAATAACGTTTGCGTCCTCACATCCCACAAACTTAACTGCAGTTTAATCTCTGTGAACTCTTAATAATGATAAGAATTTCAGCGCTAGTCTGAGTAGTGATAGTGGTAATGTTCGTGTCCAAATGGAGAATTTCCCACGGTTTTGACGGCACAGACCTTTGTAACAAACAATGAAAAGAACCTTTTCTATTCATTCTGCTTCCTGTGAGCAAATACTCTATTCCTCGTTGTCTGTAACAAAATCAGTCCAAATGCAAGGTAGCTATAACAAAAATTTATTCATCACCAGCAATATTTACCCTACCTGTAATTCATTATCACCTATTTTATTCTAGTTCCGAACAGGACCTGCTGTTTGTTCTCTTCTGCACAGGATGAGAAACCAACCTGATGAAACTACCACCTTTGAGCAAAGGCGTAGGGTATATGTCACATGAAATATTTATTGTGTAGTTTAGCTCTGAAAGCATTGTTAAAAGTATTGCTCCTTATTTGCTGTTCCAAATTGAAATCATAAATGTAATTAGCTACCAGCTTTCTTTGAACAGACATCCATATATTAATGTATTAGTTACTTGTAATGAGCTGGAATTACAGTTTTTGAGAACTCTGAGCTTTCTGAGTTGCTCCTGTGCTTGATGCCAGTCCCTTCTCACCTTCTTCGTTCCCCTTTATGGTAGCATTTACAGTAAAGCCAAGAGAGGTTCATAAATTGTTATTAAGTGTGTGGGCAGCTTGTTATTTTTCTCCTAATGTTTCCAGAGAAATGTGAGGTGAAACAGATGATGAATATGCATATAGTATGGTTCTTCTGCACTTCTTGCACTTCTTTCAATGCCTTTTTAATGTTTTTTTAAATTTCGGTATATTAATCTGATATGCGTGTATCAGGGCATCTTTGTCATATCAATGAAACAGTTCTTTCTCAAATATCTAATTGCAGCAGAAACCAGGAAAGGTTTTCACGCTGTTCTGTAGAAAGTACGCTGTGGAGAAAGATGTACCAAATTTCTAGAATAATGAAAGCATATAGGCTGCATTATAGTACATGAGGCAGAACAAAGCTGCTCTGACAGCCAGTTCTCTTCTGTATGGTGAGCTGTCATGTGTCAGATGAAGGATCTGCCTAGCCTGGTACCCGCTCTCCCAACAGGGCCAGCCCTAAGCAGGAGCCTAGGGTATAGCAAAAATAGGGCAAGCATATACTGTACTATGTAATAATTTCTCTTTCTGGTGCTTAGCCAATAAGTCTTACTTCTCTCTTTTCCCAGGGCTGCCTGGTATCAGCGTAGAGCAAGTGAGTTCCTTCTGGCGAAGTTGATAAGCACTCAACATTGAGTACGGTGTCAAAGGTCATGCTGCCAAAGATAGGTCAGGATGTGTTTACAGGTCCTAAAACTGGAACAAGGGGGAATCTACATGGCTGTTCTTCCAAACTGAGAACACTTCAGGTGGAGGACTTGGAGGAATTCTGGAGATACAAGGCCAAATTCCAGTGTTTATGCATATCATATGTGAGAAAAGGAAGCCATAGTGGTGGTGGGGGAAAGGTCCCAGCTCAGCAATCGAGGGTGATATCAGTGGAGGAACATCACCCTGCAGTGTAACCTGGTCTGATCTGGAGGGGCAGGAAATCCACAGAGAGGATCATTGCTGCTTTGTATTGCAGTTCTGGAACTGGCAATAATTGTAGTGCCTTTCCTTCTAGCAGCAAGGGATTGACAGCATAGGGACTGAAAACTTGGGGGAATGCAGGTATACTCTCTTCTTAGGAAAACACAGTTCTTTAAAAAAGAAAAAAAGTCCCCACCTGCACTGTCAAATTTGTTAATGTGCTGGTGCCTTGTTCTAGTAACTACTGCTAGCACAGTAGTTCAGTGTGCTAGAGTAACATGGCTGCTTTTATTTGGTTTTGGAAGCTCTTGAGCTTTTTCTCTCCAAGTCTGATGTTAATGTGTCTTATATTCATGACATGGATTACTGTGAGACTTCTGAAACATTGTTTGAAAATGTGAAAGGGTTAGTGCAGAGGCAGCTCCTCTTAGAGATACACTATCTTACACATCAAAAGAACACAGATGAGAACATAGTAGAGACTGTAAAATCTCTCAGTTGGGAGGAGTTAGATAAACACTCGCCAATAACCTGCCTACGTTAAACCTTTTCCAGAATGCATGAGTCTGAGAGATAAAGGGAGCTATAAAGGGTGAAGCAGCTAGCAGGGCACCAGACCAGACTGCCCACAGCTCCTGAAGGGTCGTGGCCCAAGTTTGAAGAGGTGCTTTTAGAAGGAATCAGTATGGAGCCTGAAGAGTACAGACGGAGAGGTGAGTGATCCTCTGCTCTTGGAAATAGGTAGCATTTGCACAGAGATTAACTGTTGTAGGGCTGGGAATGGTATCCAAAATTAGGATGGGTTTATATACTCTTTATTTGCACACATGTCCTTGAGACTTAAATCTGCTGAGGCTGAGACAAAAAAAAGTATCCCAAGGTTGTGTTTAAATTAATGGATTTAGAGTCAGTGGATGACTTAAGCCTTTTTGTCTTACGTTTAAAATACTGTGGGAAAGCTGCAAAACTGTAGTTCTGTGCAGTGGCTCTTCCCTGGCTGACACCATGAAACTTCAGTGATAGTGGCACAGTTCTGGAGATGGGGAGCAAACTTTGGTCCCAGGGCTGGAGGAGATTGCCTAAAAAGTGGAGAAAAGTTGTGGAGCTGTGCAGTTGTTTTCAGAGGATGCAAAAGTGGGTCTGCTATAATGACAGGGAAGCATGGGGCATTATGAAAACTTAATTTCTGTGAAACGCAGTTTCAGTTAATCTGTAGGCAAGAAAATCTGTCTGTCCTCTCAGTAATCAAACTGTACTTGAACCATGATTGCATTTTAAAGGTACATTTGAACTATTCAGTGACAACATTGAAATAACCCTGTGAATCTCTTCTGTCCCCATGAAGCCTGTTCTGGAAGCTGTGTCCCTACATTATTAGATGGGACAAGTAGGGTGTAGGAGGAAGGTTAGTTGCTGTGGCTATCTCGGGAGCTGTGTTCCAAGCCCTGTCCAATGCTAATGACTCATACCTCTAGTGTGAAGTGCTAATAGTACAAGTTAGTTTTTGTGCAGTCAAAACTCAAAGCACTGGTTTGCCTCTTCCAGGGAAAGAGATGGTGGATTACATTTGCCAGTACCTGAGCAATGTGAGAGAGAGACGGGTGACTCCTGATGTACAGCCAGGTTACATGAGAGCCCACTTGCCGGATTCTGCCCCAGTGGACCCAGACAGCTGGGACAACGTCTTTGGAGATATAGAGAAGATTATTATGCCTGGGGTAAGAAATAAAGTATAATCATGACAGAAAAAAGCCATTACTACCTGGGGTGAACACCAAATCCTAGGAATGCAGAGGTTCTGCAGAACATTTATCTAAATAAGCACCCGGAATGTAAAATAAGTCAGTCTTGTAGATGTTATGTCCACAGAAGGATTCTGGAGATTACTGTTGTGTTTCTAACTACAATTACAGGGGGCAGACTGAATGTATTTTTACAGTATTTTATACATTAAGAATAACTTGTGTTTGCTTAGAGGGGAAACAGTGATTTTTCTGACACTGGTGAATTTAGCTTCACAAGGCCTCTACCAGCTGAACTGCCCTCAATTTCTGAGATGTGGCAACTCAGGCACAGCAAGGTGAAACATCTCTTGCCCGGGGTCACGTACATATCTTGTCTCCTGCTGTTTCAGTGTAAAGGTCTCCTTCCTGTTGTACATAAATACTGCAGATTCTGCTAAAGGAGTTCATATTACCTAATTAAAATTTATGTAAGAAGCTGTTTCAAAGTCTATTTTAAAATTTTTGTTATAGATGTTTGCAGAAACTTGGTCTGATGTAGCAGAGGTATTCACATTAAGCATGCTTATGCTGCTGTCCCACATACAAGCTCCTTCAGGTCTATAGAGGGGAGCTATGTAACTGTAAACTGCTGTGTGTAACTAAAGGCAAGCTGTTGTTTGACAAAATGAGCAAGAGCAACTTTCTTGCAAGGATTCCCCTTATAAGTATTTCAAGAAATATTTCTGACTCTGTTCTGTAGCATTCAAAACACCATTCTTTCCTGTTCAGAATCTTTGTCTGCCTGTTTAATTCAGATAAATGCTTTTGCTATAATTTGGAATTTATCTAATAACGACACAGTGTTATCATCTGCTAGTGCTGCACTTCTGTTGATATTATCTCTGTAGCTTTCTACTTTCAGATCTATAATTGCACATAATACGTTGGTGTGATCCTTTTCCATCACTTTAAACAGATGCTAATCACTACATCTCATGCAGAATTTTGTGACATTTTCAGACTTAACTTCTAGATAATTTTGTTCTAGGTAGTCCATTGGCAAAGTCCACACATGCATGCCTACTTTCCAGCTCTTACTTCCTGGCCTTCACTCCTTGGAGATATGTTGGCTGATGCAATTAACTGTTTGGGATTCACATGGGTAATTAATTTTTTTTCTTTTTCTTTTGTTATTTTAGGTATTCATTTCCTGTGTGTATTGTGCAGGAGCAGGTCATAGTAATTCTTTCTTGTTCTGTGAGTCAGTATAATTATTTACTTTAACCAGTTGTATGTCATTTGCATAAATGAAAAATGTCACTTGAAAACGTAAATAAATAAATACAATATATAAAAGCAAGCATTACCCAGTAGTAAGAGGTGAAGGAAGAAAATGTATCACTAGAAATGTCTGTTCTAATTCTATGGATATCCCACTGTGAGCATTGTTCCTTGTCATCTAGTCTGAGTGCCAAGACTGTTAAACAAGCACTGCAGGCAATAGAGCAGCCACCATCCATGACTGCAGGCTAGTTTGGGCTCCATTCCAGTTCTCCTGCTCCTTTGAGAGAATACATTTCCTATTTTTCCTCTTCTGAAAAGAATTGTTTGGTGGCCTGTCCCAGAACAACTGTATCCTCCTGAAGCAGCTATACAGTGCTACTTGGTTATGACTCTACATACCTCAGTAGCGTTCTGAAGCCAGCCTTCTCCCCAGTGGTGAAGTTGCCAAGATTTTTAGATGCATGTCTCCATGCAAGAAAGCAGTGGAAGCTCATAAACCTATAAAAAATGGACGGTTATGGTCCCCATGCAGTTGTATCAGATTAGCTCATTGCATACACAGAAACATCCATTTCCGTGCCCTCAGTCTCGTTTTGACAGATTTCTGTTAAGTTTGCAATGCAAACTGATTCTTTTGTAAGTGGAAAGCTGGACACTGCAGAACAGCTTTCATCTTTCTTTTGCTGCTCTTCAAAAAGTCTCCCTTTCTCTTTAGGGACCAAGAGCATGTATTTGTGTGGTGCATTGCAATTCCATGATTTTGTCTCAAATGGCTCATTGTCATTAATTTTTTTTTAATGACTCTCAAATTATTGATAGTTTAGAAGGTCAGCACTGAGGTGATGCAGGTAATCTGGAGAGAGCATTTTAAGAGGTTTGTGAGAGTTTCTGTGAAAAAAAGCAACTGGTAATGAGCAATGTACCTCGAGCTCACCCTCAACTGCTACCTTGACATAGAAGTCTGTATTACAGAACTCACCAAACAACATAATTTTTATTAGAATGGCATTGTGTTCTGGTAGGTATGGGCCATAGTATTATACAGTTAGCTGCTTATATATCCCGTGCTACAAAGCTTGTTATCTGCCTTTGTTGTGTCTAGGTGAGATTTCTCTCAAGGCAATTAAAAAGTGTTAATAACTATTAATTAAAATGTGATATGTGGTTTACTCTAAGGGTTATGCTCCTACTGTGTTTGCAGTGAATTACAGTCTGATTCTCTTTTTTGATTTTTCTAGGCCTCCAGTCCAGCCTGTACAGAACTGGAAATGAATGTGATGGATTGGTTGGCTAAAATGCTGGGCCTTCCAGATAAATTCCTGCACCACCATCCTGACAGTGTGGGCGGAGGAGTATTACAGGTAGGGGAGATCAGAGATGGCCTCATCAACATTTTGTTTTCACTCAAGTGAATTTCCCTCTGGGTGATAGTTTTTATGGAGGCAAAACCAAGATCTGCTCTGTGGCTCTGAATAGAGACAAATCCCAATTTGACATTACTTTCCCAAATTTTAGTATTAAATATAGAAGGTTATAGAATACAAATTGCTATTGCTTTTAGTCCTAATTGTGTTTGGACAAGGAGCAGGTATTCTTGTGCCCTTACTAAGGATAAATGAGAGTCAGATTTGGTTTCTTCAGTCTGTTTCACATCATCAAAGTATTCACTAAAGTGATTCTTTAGTGCATAAGAAGGAATCCTTGTCACTGTCCTTCTGCCAGCAGTCCTTAGCCACGCAAGAAATTATTTTTCCTTTTTCTTATGCCTACTTTGTGTCTCTGAGAATTGCCAAGATCAAGGCTTGAACCTTTGCCTCCTTTCATAAGGCCTAAGCAAGTATCCTCTGGAATCCGTGCTGAGGCTCTGTGTTGTTATAAGGAGCTTTGCTCAGGTCTGTAACTTTTATGGGAGATACTACATTTTAGCTGTAGAAGAACAAAAGGAAAATGTGATTTATTTACTCCCCCCAACTTGGTTCTGCCTGTTAAAAATATACAGCGGTTAAAAAGCTTTGTTTTGTGTTGCTGGCCCAGAGGGCTGCTCATCAGCTAGTGACTTTCCACTCCATCCCAGCAAAACAGTAGTAGAGATAAGAGGGGGTGGGCATCAGAGCACTTCAATGACTTCAGTAAATCCCTGACAAAATAGCAATGGAGTAGCAATATGTTGCAGTAAATGAGCAATGTCTTTGTAGAGCACTGTGAGTGAATCAACCTTGGTTGCACTGCTAGCAGCAAGAAAAAACAAAATTCTGGAGATGAAGCTTTCTGAACCAGACACTGATGAGTCCTCACTCAATTCTCGCCTCATCGCTTATGCATCTGATCAAGTAGGTCCTTACGGTTACAAAGAAAACAAATTTGCTTCTGCTGTCTCACCCAGACCATACAATGTGAACTCGCATTTCCGTACCAACAGACAAACACGAACATGAATGCCTCACAAACATGAACAAATCCCTCTAATGTTGCTTTCTGCAGATGGGGAAACAAAATCAGTGTGAGATGAGGTTTTGTGGGGTGCCGGCAGTCCTCAAGAGAAGTGTTTTGCATGAGTCAATTCTGCACTTCCTTCCTGTTTTCCACAAAGGCTAACTCCAGTAACTAGGTGCTGATCTCATGCTGCTTCAGCTCGTTTCTTCACAGCCTCTTTCCACTTGGAGACAGGCATGCTCAGGGTGTTACCTCAGAGCTGCTCCTGGTTGTGGTCTTCACTCTAGACCTCTGTGCTTGTTCTTGGAGGAAACAGCTACACAGTACTGTGCCTCTGCCTGCACACCTGAACTGAACAATCATGTTCCACTGTGAAAACTGCAACATGAGAGACACTCATGCTGGTTCTCTCTTAGTATAATGAAAAGGGCTTTTTCTTGTGAGGAGTTTTGGCTGACCCAGAAGTAGGCATACTTCAGGGGGTTTTATCTTCTTACGGCAGGGAGAAGGCCAACTGAAGTTGATCCATTTCTAGAGGCTCCTTTAAGATCCGAGTTTTGATAAATGTCCCTCCAAACACAAGATGAGGATGCCTATTATTACATTTTAGAGACCAGTACCCAAATAAATGGAGCACATGTATTCCTTGGAATTACAGTGTATTGTTTCTTTTAGTTGCTCACAAAGAAGAAACTTTCAGACTTGTGTTAATACATGGATTACAATAAGGACCTTATCTCTGCTTTACTTGCAACCACTGTCTTTTATAAGGCCATAACTTATCACAGCTGTTCAGCCTCAGAGCTTGCTTTCTTACTGTTTTTCTTTTTTAAAAGGCACATTCTTCTGTAGAAAAGGCTGGCTTGATTTCTCTTGTGAAGATTAAATTTCTGCCTGTGGATGAGAACTTTTCCCTCAGAGGCGAAACTCTGAAGAAAGCCATTGCAGAAGACAGAAAGAAAGGCCTAGTGCCAGTCTTTGTACGTTCAACTTTATGGCTGGGGGTATTGACATGGTGTTGTATTCTTAATGTCAGCATAAAATAACATGTGAAACATTTCTTATTGTGTTAACACACATTACCTGAAGGTTAACAAGAATGTCTATTTTATTAAACAAAAGAATTTGAATATCATTTCAACTGTCTGTGATAGCGTCTCTACTTTTAAAGTGCTGCATCCATTTATTAAAAAAATGGTCTGCTTTATTCTAGGTTTGTGCAACTTTGGGTACAACTGGTGTCTGTGCTTTTGACAATCTCTCAGAACTGGGTCCAATTTGTAAGTGTCTTTTTTTTTCTCATTTTAAACTATGAAAGCTCAGAAAAGAGAGTATGAGAATCTTTCATGCCCAAACCAAGGAGAGTAGAAACTAATCAGCTGAGTTTTTCAGATGTGTCTCAAAGATCAGTGGAGTCAGCGCAAGACTTTGCAGTGATTTCTGTAAGATTTAGATTAGAATGCTAAAATACATTCTATTTAAAATGGATGAAATTTGCCAACTGATGAATCTTCAGTGTGGTTATTCAGGGAACACAGACTGTACAGTACAGAGTGCAGTACTGTTGTGGAACGGATACATAAATATTTAACCTAGCAAAGGAGTTTTGAAGGTAGTGTTTGGTAGGACAACCTTTGGAGCCATCAGCTCAATAGGTAAATTTGACATGGTTGCAGATTCTGTTCCAGCATAAATTCTGACAAGTAGCTGCTGAAGACCTGCGGCACCTTCTCTTACGGGTCAGAGTGTGGCTTCTATCTCTGGGTCCTTTTTGCTTGCCACCATGCCTTTATTCTGTGCAACTGAATTTTATCGGGGAATTTCACTTAGTAAAAAGGCAGATGAAGAAATCAAACATTGAAAAGCCTCACTCGTATGAAATATGGAATAGTGAATTTTGCCCATCTGATTTCAGCATTATGCTATATTTTGGGACTCTGGATCTACAGCTTTAGAATAAAACTGGACTGTCAATTGTTTGTCTTGCTTGCTATTTTGTTGTTAGCCTGTCCACCTCCTGCAAAAACGTGCACCTAGTTTTCAGAGAGGAGAGATTAAGCATGTACTTTGATTCCTTATGTCCCTTACATAACAGTTTAAACTCCAACAGGTGATGCTGAGGGACTCTGGCTTCATATTGATGCTGCATATGCAGGAACAGCATTTGTATGTCCTGAATTTCGATTGTTCTTGGATGGAATTGAATATGCAGATTCCTTTACTTTTAACCCTTCTAAATGGATGATGGTTCATTTTGACTGCACTGGATTTTGGTGAGTAAAGGCAAAACACAGCACCAAAAGAATACCATGCAAATTGCAAAGTCTTTCTCTGCACGGTTTGGTGTTTGTTTTTTTTTTTTTGCTAAATACTGTTCATTCTACAATTGATAGGGTTAAGGATAAACACAAGTTACATCAAACCTTCAGTGTTAACCCTGTCTACCTCAGACATCCCAACTCAGGAGCTGCTGTTGATTTCATGGTAAGTTATTTGAGTTGATATTTTAAATTACATATAAAATATTCAACAGACTGAAATTCCTCACACTCTGGAGCGTGTTTATCTTATAGCTTATGCTTTTATGAAATAAGACCAAAGCATAAAACCAATTAGAATGAGATCCTAGTGCAGATTAAATAATAAAACTTTGAAGCCAGCCCTGGTTATGAAAATTAATTATAAAATTTCTTTCAGATATGGGAATTGAAGTACTTAAGATTTTTACACAGATGGGGATCCAGCCTTGCCTTTTTAGTAATAGAAGGTTCATTTCTGGGCATTGTGTCACTGAAGTAATTCCTACTGATGGCATTTTGGCTGGTTTTCTTGTATCTCTGATATGTAATTAAAGAGAGAAAGGAGTACACAATGGAAACACCATGCTCTGAAACAGAAGTTGAGTGAATTGCGTTTTTCTTCAGATTAAGGTATTTATAGGAGAGATAAGAGGCATTTCACTTTAGATCCATCTTACAGCACATTTCAGTACAGTAAAACAAAAGAATATTCACTGCCAATTGTTTCTGCTATGATCTCACTGTAGTCCTGAAAAGATAATTGTTTTCTTGGAATCAATAGTGCTTTTGACTGGAGAGTGAGTGTAGAGGGGTGGAAAAAAATACATCAATGCGTCCCTCTTGTGGTTAAATAGGACCCTGCAAGTAATTGTGTAGCTCCCTAGAAGTACTCCTTTACATGTTTTGTCACTCTTTTCCTTGCAGTAGGCGTTACTTCCTCTGGAAAGGTCTACCCCCATATCAACTCTCGGTGTTTTGGGAAAACGTTCAGGATGGCACTTAAATATGCAAATTACAGGAACTGAAGTGAGCACTCAGTCCTAAAGTGTAAATGGACACAAACTGATAAAGCTCTTTAAATGCAAACCAGTGTTGTTATTAGCTGGTAATTAACTAAAAATTCTAAGCACATCTAGGCCATAGATTAAGGGGAATAGCCAAAATCTTATTTTTGCAAATAATTGAAAAATATGTAGACACAGTGCTGCTTTGATGGGTATTTCCTAGGCTTAGCAGATTTTCCATAATATGAAATTATTTGTGTCAACAGAGATTTCAGACCCAAGTCTGAAGCAACAGATGTCGTGGTGTAAGGGGACACTCCTTCTGTTGTTTTTGCACTCATTGATAGACTGTTGTGTTTTCACAGCACTGGCAAATTCCACTGAGTCGTCGATTTCGTTCTTTGAAGCTGTGGTTTGTGATTCGTTCATTTGGGGTGAAAAAGCTTCAAGCTCATGTCCGACATGTATGTGAATTAACAATGCAAGCATAAATGTATTATGTTCATTTATTGGTAGCCAAGTTTAATGAATTCAGTGATGCAGTGATGAGTAGCAGAAATCCTCTCACACACGAAGCTTATATATGAACACTAAATGCTGCTGATTTTACTCTTAAGTAATCTGTAAAGATTGTGTAGACAAAACATTTCCTGTACGCTTCTTGGAAGCAAGAGGCAGTGGAAGGCGACTGGATAAGTCAATGCCTTCTGCACATTACTGAGTACTAATCTGTAGAAGCTTTCTTTGAGGCAAAGTGGCAGCTGTTTGGGAGGCAGGCAGTGATGGATGGCTGAACCCTTTGCTATGAAAATTTACAGGCTTAAGTCCTTGATGGAATGTAAATACAAGGGATCATATTGTGGATCAACGGTTGCTGCACAAGAACGCTAATCTGAGAAGGCACATTCTGTTTTCAAACCACCTAGAAAATTCCAATGTAGTCCAGTTACTCTTGATCATTGTCGAGGATTTGGGCAACGAGAGATGGACTTTAAAATTCTCAGCTTTGTTGTCATTCTTCTGTTTGCTACCATTCATGCACTGGAATGATGTGTTTTAGTAAGGGAAGGAATTATTTTTAACTACTTAATTTGGTGTTTTACAGTGGGTTTGTGACAAACCAATACATTACTACTTTTTTTCCTTAATTATAGGGTACTGAAACAGCCAAATTCTTTGAATCCTTGGTTAAAAGCGATCCACTCTTTGAAATCCCTGCCAAGAGACATCTTGGACTGGTTGTATTTCGTCTAAAGGTAAATATTGGGCCTTTTGCATGTCTCCCTGGAATGAATTGACCACAGCTGATCTCTCCCCAGATGTTAAGAACTGTGAATAAACTTTCATGTAAGAATTTGTAATGCTGGAATTCTTACGAAGATGTTTGGATGTCACTGGAAATTCTAACTATATTTTTCTAACTATATTATTCTAACTATAGTATTTTTTTTCTTATTTGTATTTAAAACAGGGTCCCAACTGGCTGACAGAAAAACTCCTGAAAGAACTAAGCAGTTCTGGCAGGCTCTTTCTTATTCCAGCAACCATTCATGACAAATTCATAATTCGCTTTACTGTAACATCTCAGTTCACAACCAGGGAAGATATTCTGCAAGACTGGAACATCATTCAACACACTGCAGCCCAGATCGTTAGCCAGAATTATGGGTTACACTGCATCAATTCTGGTGATGGGGCAACAATCCCTAATATGATGGTT
This sequence comes from Strix aluco, assembly GCF_031877795.1. NCBI lineage: Eukaryota > Metazoa > Chordata > Aves > Strigiformes > Strigidae > Strix > Strix aluco. Next base: position 22,431,718 of record NC_133942.1, on the reverse strand, counting down.
AAGCCTAGTTCTGATGCCATTAATAATGCTTCTCACCTTTATCTAGATGGAGGAAAATACAAAACACCTTCCAGAAAAATAGTAGTTCAGCCTAAGAAGTTAGCAGCGAGTCCCAGTACATGTGTGATTAGTCAACAAGTGAAAGGTCAAGGGGATCCTCTAGATCTCTGTTTTCCAGAAGGTGTCCAAGATGTTACCAAACATAAGTTAACCTCTTTTTTATTCAGTTATTTATCTGTTCAAGGCAATAAAAAGACAGCACGTTCCCTCAGCTGCAACAGCGTGCCAATGACTGGTAGTCTTGAGCAATGTAACCCCAAAGCAGCAGCCACTGACAAGAAGGAGTCTCATGCAAATGCCAGAATTCTTTCCCGGCTGCCTGAGGAGGTGATGATGTTCAAAAAAAGTGCCTTCAAAAAACTAATTAAGTTCTACAGTGTCCCAAGCTTTCCAGAGTGTAGCATTCAGTGTGGCCTTCAGCTCCCCTGTTGTCCTCTGCAAGCCATTGTTTAACAAGTAAAAGAGATTGGTGCTTAAGACCTCTCCAGGTAGAAAGAGAACCAAAGTTTGCTTATTCATATGCAATACTACATGTTATTTTGTTCAGTATGTAAGCAGTGGCAATGACCATTGAGAAAATTCCTGTGCTTTTACTGGTGGAAACCTTGTGTATTTATAGATTAAAATGTCAAATAAATCTTGTAGGCATTTAACATGAAACTAGACTGCTGTGAGGATCTGTGCGTGCAGACAATGCCAACATCAGTTCTGAACCGTGCAAAAAGAAGGGTGTAACCTCTCTAAGAGGTTTTGCTGTATTGCCCAAGTTTAAAACGGCAGCCCTGCCATTCTATCTGTGCTAGATGCTTGCTGCCTTCTTTATAGGTGTTTCCAGACACCTACAATCACCCCATCTTGAAGGCAGCATACTCAGCCAGATGGATCTTCAGTCTGACCCAGCACAACTATTCTCGAGTTACATAAAAATGAGTCTGGTTAATTAGAATAATTTCCATACCTTTATACAACATCAACTAAACTCACAGTGGGGTGTACTGAGGCGTGTGTTACAAGGAGCAGTAAAATTTGGCCTGCCTTCCCTTCCTAGTAAGAACAGAATTATTTTATTTCATTCTGTGATATTATTTGCCTTTTTTTAAATCTTAGGGAAATCTGAGCCACACTTTATGAAGTATCTGGCCAGCCATTGCTCTATTTGCACCTAAGAGAAAAGATGGCTTAATTCTTATAAGTTGTTCTCATTCTGTGTATGTATTATTTGGTGCATAACAAATAAGAGGGCATCTCTGCTGCAATGGATCAAAGTTAATGTAAGCCTCTAATATAGACTTTTTGATTAGTTAATCTGAGACAACTGTAAGCTTCATTACTGGTCTTTTTTAATGAGTTTTGTGTTTTGACTTAGGGATGAAATTTTTACTAATGCGGTGGATCACCCTTTAATATGAATATAAATGTATTTGCATGAAGATGTCTTACATTGTATTGTACCCACTTTCACATGCTTAGGTGCACAGTATTAACATTCACAGCATTACCAATACATCCATACCCAGTAGGAAGGTAGGTAAGATTCAAAGTATGAAGAAGCCAGGCTAAAATACAAGTAGAGTTGGAGAAGTTCTGCTTTATTAAAACAATCACACTTTCACACTTTTTATTTCAGATACTGATATTTGCTAATATTAATAAATAGGATTTCTTGGTAAGGTTAGAATAACAGATGCTTTAAAAACTGAATATTATAAAACACAGATTTTTGGACATGCTCACAATTTGAAGTCATGTTTTTTTACTGAGTTATAAATGTCCTGTGTCATTTGGACATACAGCTTTTCTTTGTCATCCAGGAAATACAGGCAATCTTTGCCTGCTGGGTTGAAACCCTCCTCCACTAGTTGCACTTTATGGTACTTAAAAGTTGCTGTAACTTCAATGGCACTCTGCAAAACAGAATTACCTCTCTACTTATCAATGTCAGCATATAATGGTGGGAATTAGATTAGATTTCCTAAATTTAAGGGGAATCCTATTTAAAGAAAATCCATACAGCACAGAAGTCGAAGCCTTACTAATAGAGGTCTAAGTTGTCTGATTCATCAGATAACAACTGAACTGTGGAATACGTGGGCCAGTAATTACTCTGAATGTAAGAAGTGCTGAGGCCACAGAAACATTTTTGAAAAGCTTACCTTACTATTCTATTTAAATAAGGTAGGAAAACACTAGTTTTCAGCTGTTAGTCAGAAAGAATCAAGGATTTTATCCAGAAAATTATTTAGTTATGTTCATGGATGAAAAAAACAACAGAATTTTCCTCAGAAAAGAGCAGCAAAGCAAATGGCAGTTGGAGACTGGGCAAGGCTCACTGTACCTTACAGGGTATGGCAAGACAAACCACTGCCTTGACTGTTGTTTTGTTTGTATAACTCAAAAGTTTAAAGATTGATTAAATAATTAGGCATGGTAGTATCTCTGTGTTAGTCCTCTTGAATCATCTCAGTGAATACGCAACCCTTCTCAAAGGAGCAATGTTTATTTTAAATAAATGACTTGGGAAGTACAGTGAGAGTGTCATTCTTGCAGCATTTTTTCCTAATTTAAGTTAAACTTCAGCTTAGAATTTGGCTATTTATTCACTGGTAGGATAAAAATCTAAGGCCTCTCTTGCAAAAGACAGCTCTCTTGCAAGCTTTTGTTTGTGTGGGGATCTGTATTTTGCACAAAACAGTCTGTAGAGAGAGGACACAGCTGTGTTACTGTGCTGAAGGAATCCAACAGGAAATGTATTTTCCACTATGAGATCTTCCTAATTTTATATGTTAAAATATGCCAGGTATCCTGTGGCTGCTCTTGCAAGTTGTTCCATAGGTAGTAGAAAAAAGGCAGTAAACATGTCAGAACTTCTCGCATTCCTTCAGATTGCTGAAGAAAGGTGAAAAAGGGAGGAATCAATTTTTTAAGTGACGTTCTTGCTCTTCTAGAAATTCAAGTCTATTTTGTTTGTCTCACTCTACAGCAATTGCAGAGCTATATTCCTGTAAAAGATACAACAATCTTTATATCCAAGATACTTAATCTCAAATGTGTCTCCATTCTCCTGTTAGTATTCTTGTCATACTACATTAATATGAGCTTTGGCTGTTTTTTTAGCTAATTAATATTGCATACATTTAAATGATGGAACCTAGCAAATGTAGTTTCCGAAAAATAACCTGAAGTAGGGCTAGCTGTACTCTGCAATTGGATAGCCTCCAAATGTGAAACAAACTACACTTCTTCAGTTCCTGTTATTTTCTCTATCATTTACCAAGCCCTAGCTACATATGTCTATAGTGTTTCTTCTGATACTTTTGATTTAGCACTAAGTTTTGTTTTGTTCTCCAATGCAAAGCAAAGCCCTGTTAGGAATTAGTCTGTGCTGTGCACTGGGACAATCTGTTTTTCTTCAGTAATCCCAGGGGCTGAAGGTGTGTTAGTCCACTGGTAGATAGAGTTTTGTTTGTTCAAGTATTTCTCATTACTATAGCAGTTTTAATAGGTAATTAACTGCTAATTCATATGTTGTTTAATATATCGTGAAATGTGTCACATATGATGTGGCATGACTGAAGTGGCTGGTGCTTTTCTGGTTTTTACATTATTTTTGTGAGGGAATTACTAATCTAGGCAGGTTATTTTGTGCTTGACTAATCTTATGGACTGCCATAGTGTATGTTATTAGTTTTGCTCAAACAGCTGTCACTTTGGCAATAAATTGCAGTATGTAAGCTTCGGTATTTTTGCTGAACCAAGTATCAATTTAAATATTGTTAGCCTAGGGACAAGGAGTGCTTTTTTATTGACTTAATTGTTTGCTAGTTTTTATAGTTCAGTAAACCCTATTTAATAGCTTATCTTCCCTCTTTTTTTTTTTTTTCCCGATTAGCTACTCTAATGCAGATTATTTTGGGAGAGCTGATGGAGCTTCCTATGACACTTGTTTAGTGTTACAAGAGGCACGCGTGCTTGAGCCTGTGCTGGAAACTGGTCAAGGGCTTGGCCCACCATGAGCAGTCGGCAGTGCTGCCCTGTGCTGGATGTTGCCCATGGGACCTGGCTCTGCAGGAGGCCTTTTGCCAATGCTTGGTGCTGCCCAAGTGCCCCTTCAGAGCCTGCACAGTCGTAGGCTGTGTGGCAAAAAGATGCTGCTCGTGGCTGCTCACTGTGGTTTCAGTGGGTGCTCAGTTAATGAATTAATAACTTCCAATGTATGCTCCATATCTGTAGTCTCCTCATTTCCAGCTTTAAGTCTCCTAATGCTTTGTGGAAGTACTTGAAAACCAGATACCTGTCTACTATAGCTCCATGGTAGCTGACATTTGTGGAACTCTTTCTTTTCTCCACATCAATATTTTCCATGGGGGATGGATGGAATTTCAAGATGCCTGCAGAGGTCACAAGGGACTGTATTCCTTGTTATGTAGAAGTGATTTTTTTCCTGTACTACGAGGCTATAATTTAAGCTTATATAATTAACTTCTGTAATAAACATATAAATTTAACTTATATAATGGATGCCTAGGTATTTTGAAATGGATGCTCCAAAATTAACCACCCAAAATCAATATTTTTAGCAAAGTATTACTAACTTTTCCTTTTTTTACTGTCACAATTTGAATCTGAGCTGAGCCTTTAGTTCCATCCCCTGTGAATGATGCACAGGCACACTGGAAGGGGTAGTTGCTTAATATTTGCAGGATACAATGAGCTATGATTATGTGGTGCTGATTATTTGCTTGCTCCTGCCGCTGTGGCAAGCAGTGCATAGGTTCCCCTTGACTTCAGCCACTAAACCCTAATTGCTCAACACTTGCTTTACTCAGCTTTAGACACTTGAATCTATTTTATTAACAGAAAATATAGTTAATAAAATTTATTCACTACTCCCCTCTTTTCTCGGTTTCTGTGCTCTACTCTCTCATTTGCTTTTTTCCTGCTTACCTCTGTTTTCAATTCTTTGTAAGGGGCTTGTTGTTAAAGTTCTCATTTGCACTATCCACAGAGCAGGAAAGGAAGGAAAAAATAAAAAGCTAAACCTTGTCGGATGCTCCTTAGACTCGGGGAAGAGACTTCCACTCCGAAGGTGCAGACACTCGAGGCTTTGCAGGGTTTGCCAGCAGGCAAGGATATCTTGCTTTGATCCACGAGATGTCACCAGAGGGTAACAAGAAACTGGAAGTTTGTATTAAATTGGCATTCAAGCTCACGGTACTGTTAGTTAAGGGGAAGGTATGTGGACGCAGAGCATGGGAAAGCCCAGCACTCCTTATGCTGGTTAACCATAGGATGCTCCAGGCTGCAGCATTTTCTGTGTAGACAGCCTCATCTCTTTTTCTTCTGTTTTCTATTTTTTTTTATGGTTTGATGGGAGACCTCACTGTAATGGCACAAGACAACATGCTCCATTCTGGCTAGCTCAAGTGGCAATAATCACACACTAATAACACTTATCTAATTACTGATGGATGGCGGAGAGATGGGATTCAGAGTAGATGACTTATGGCTTCAGTGAACCTGTGTAACAGGTCAGCTGGGTTTGTTCTCTTCTTACCTGTTTCACCTGAGCCTTCCCACTGAAAGTGGGTGTTTTTCAGGATTGCTAAACTCAAGTCTTTAATCTTCAGTTTCCAGTTTCAAATGCCTTTCTGTCCCATTTTCAAATTCACAGCTACTACAGTTGCTATTAAAGGTTTATTTGCAGTATTATCACAGTCAGGTTGTAATCAGATGAGACAGGTTGACCTGATCTAATTAGTTGGTGCTGCCAAAAGGGATGACTGTGTTTCCCTCTCCTCCTTATGTGGCCTTCTAGCTCCACTGCCTCCCTTGCTCCAGTTCTGGTGCTCTTCTGACACTTCTGTGTCACTAAGCTCACTAAGCCAGCAGAAAACTGCGTTTTGCTGGGTGAGTTCTCTGCTGACTCACTGAGCAGAACTGGCTCATCAAGAAGTCATATGAGTACCAATATTAGGACTAATGCAAAGGAAGGAGTGAGAAGATAATAAGCAACAGCTTGATCTCCCTTCACTACATGCTACATCTCAAATTCTTCTTCTGTTCCCTTCCCACTCGGGAAGGGGTGCAAGGTGTCTATTAACCAGGCAATATACTTTTTGTAAATGTAAGAACCAAGTTCATAGTCTATGGAGAGATAGATCACTGAACCTACTCATGGCAGAGTTCAAGCCATTCCATTTTTGTCCTCCCTGTCTGGCAGAGGTTCAGGAGATGAAGGTCAGTGAAATACATGCTCTGGCACCACTTAAACTGTGCTAGCATCAGCAGTTTATTGGTATGTTTCCAGATCTCTCCCCACTTCCGAGGGATGATGTGTACAAATTTGTAATGCATCAGGATTTCTAGTAGGTCAGCTAGGTGAGCTGACTTGCTGAACCAATCTGCAGCTGATTTGACACCTCTGCTCACCGAAATATTTTGCAATCACCAACCTCCAAAAAAAGTCTCACGCAGAGTGAGTGAACCGCTCCTGTGACCCTGGAATTTCCAGTAAAGTTTTGTCTAATGGATTACCCAGGTCCCTCCAAAAAGCAAGAAATCTAGATGTTAGAGGGTGCCTTTACTTCGTTGCACTCTATCACAAGCTCTTTTACATTGCTTTATATTAATGCTATCGCTTTTAAAAGATAAAAAAGGTGCAATCTGGCTGTGAAAAAACATGCCATGACTCGTTAGATAAAACCATATAGATAGTCCAGATTTGTATGCTGCCCATATAGATATCTAATACTGTAGCCATACAGGAGATCTGCTACAGTCCACAGAAGATGAGAGGTGTGTTAGTAGGGTAGGATGAAATGACAATACTATTACTATGTATGCAGTTAATAACTATGGATCTTAGCTACTCCAGCCTGCGTATCATGACTTAGTACTTTAGCCCACTGGTTAGAAGCATATATGGTACCTTGAGAGGGGACCTGGTCTTCAAAAGCCTCTGGTAGCACTAGCTGGAGATTTAACTGTTTTGGTGCAAAGCCATAAGGCTTGTAGTGGACATTTAGCACTCACAGCAGACTGAGCGTCTGTCTTCCCAGCAGCACGTGTGGAAAACTGGAGCAGAAAGTGGAAGAAGGAAAGGGAACCTTTCATCTGTTCTACCTCTGTTTATTGGATCTAAAACCTCTTAGTGAAACATTTCAAGAAATTGGCATTTTGCAACGAATAACTTGTTTTGCTAGAAAACTGCACACCAAATCTCCTTAGAATACCGTGTTTGTTTCTAAGTTATTGAAGTTAAAAATCTTAAACTACTTTGTACTGAGTGGTGAACTTAGACTTATCTCTCTGCTTATTTATGACTGGCTAAAGAAATACTAGGTGAAGCTGTCTGAATTGTAGTGAGACTCATCTTTCTGTTGCAGAGATGTTAGAAGCAACTGGAATGAAATTCTAGGAACAAAATTGTAATATTCTACAGCAACATGTGAGAGATTCCTGGTGTTGGATGGTAACTAGATTCTTGGCACGGAGCCCATCCTCATCTTCCCTGGATGGACATGGTTGGGATTCATCAGAACAGATGTGCTCTTCAAGATCAGGGAAGGGAGCTGTCAAAGCTCAGGACTTATTCCATCTCCTAATACAGAAACTCTGAAGGGAGCCTGGCTCAATTCTCTTTCACAGGGTTGAGAAAATGTTTCCATCCCATAAATAGATTTTGAATTCTGTTAGTTCCTTACAGATACACAGCCAAACTCATTCCAGAGCTATGCCAGCAGAAGTTAGTTCAGAGTTCAGATAGTTAGGTTAGTACAGGTATCCCAGTCATTGCAAGCAAGCTACTTGCTCTCTCCTCTCTGCTGAGGGCTTGTTATCTGTCAAGAACTGAAGTGGCCAAGGGGAGATGAAAGGGTAAGGATTAAGCAGAAAGTTTAGCTGAGCCTTGACCTCAGGAGAGTTTAAAATTACTCCTTTTCACCAAATTTTGACTTGGCCATTTTTTTTCATTTGTGATGGAAGAGTAGATTACATCCATGTGTCCAAAGCCAGTGTTGGTTTTTAACCACTAGCTTTAGGCTTGAATCAGATTCAGCACAAAACTTGCAATGAATTTATGAAATCCTCTGATGGAGCCACTCAAATCAAACCCTACTTGTATAATTTGTTACTATTCTACCATCAAGGCAGGCCATCAAAATTTTCAGAGGCGTTACAGTATGAGCAACATTCAGAGATGCTGCCAACAAGAGCATCAAGTGATGGAATATGCTTATCAAAGAACTGTGTTTTCTTAGAAAAAGGGAGGGGGGAAAAGAGAGGCTTTGTCCTCACAGCCTTATTTACTGAGCAGTAGCAAACTGAACAGACAAGATCTGCCATCTAGTTTAGTTTAAGGGTACTCCAACCTCTTTCACACGAATAAACCATGCATATGCTAGAAAATAGTAACTGAGTAATTGCTTGTCTGTCAAAGGGAATATTCAAAAGCTCAAGAAACTGCGCAGAGTGACTGAGGTTCTGTAGCTTATTCCTGTTGTCAGGGAGTCTCTTCAAGGCATTCTGTGATTCGGTGTAGAAAGGAGAAACAGAGGAAAGCTGGTTTTTGTAGTGTTCTCCCTAAAGTAAATAGAGGTCTAATAACTTTGGTGCATTGGGCCATCCTCTCCTGGAAGCTTGGGATGGATAAGAGGTTGTTGGAGAGCCAAGGCTTCCTGTCTCTTCCAAGAAAGAAAACAAGTGGAACAAATGCTAAGTATTGCCACAGAAATCACGCAAACCCCCTTCACGTTAGGAGGCCAGTAGATTACTTCCAGTTATCACTCACATAATGGTTAAAGGAACCTGAATTTTTGAAACTGTTGTGCAGATGTATAATGTGATACGACTGCAATTTTAACTCCAGTGGGAGTGAGAAGAGAAACTGGTTGCAGTTGTTACTTCAGAGGCACAGCAAAGTTATATTAATATTTTCTATAAACATTCTTCAAGAAAGATGTGGAGCAGTTTTCAAATTTTAAGCGCTAATATACAACAGGCTATGTTGCAAGACCATGTATTTGAGATTCAAGAGATTTCAAATGTCCTAGAGCCATGAAGTTCACTTGGCAGCCCTCAGAGAAAGTATTGTCACAGTACTGACCCTAGAAAATGTTGGCAGATCATGTTACTGTATACATGGAAATAGTGGTCTGAATGAAATCTATCCCACCAAGTGATGTGCCTTTTGCTGCATGAACCTCCTGTGTTTTTCAGTAGTCAGCACTGCACTGCCTCTGGAAATGACAGAGTGTAAAATGTCATGGATTACGATCACCAAATCCTTTGCCTTCATAGAACTTTCTTCAGCTCTGTCACCTTTCTATAATAGAAACATGACATCTAAAATTAAAACAGATATTTATATGCATGTTGGTACTCATGTTCACGTGCACATACAGTGTAGCTGGTCAGAATGTGGATTTCTGCAAGCTCTGTTAGGAAAAGGAACTCATTATTAAATCAGTCATTTCTGTGATGTAACATGATTTGCAAGTAGCCAGAACAGTGGAAAGTCCTGTCTTCCTGAAACCAGGTGGATTCGGTCAACAAGAACTATTTTATTTGCTGAAAGTTCCAAACTTTTTTTTTGACTACTTAAGCCAAAAGCTTTGTCTTATGATATCTCACCAGAGCTCTGGCATTGTGTTTGCTGTTTCAGTTGCAGCTTCTATCTCCTTGCCAGCCAGCGTCCTGCCCTTACACTACCTGTACTGTTTCCTTTGCTCAATTACTGAGCCTTGTTTTGGGTAGGGATACACAACTGTCTTTCTCTACATCCTTCTAGTATTCCAGTTACCTGGTTCCCAAAAAAGGAGTTAAATTATCAGAAATACTTGAAATTTAGTGCAATACGTATTAATATTGATATGTTCTTTTGAATTACATTATGTTGAAATACATTTTGATTGTATATGTGATTTGATTGCATTTTGCAATGAAATTTTAAAGACGTTTTAACAGAAAGATATGAAAAGCAATGTTTGCATAAATAAAATAATACACTAAGAATTTAATCATACCAGTGTGCTAACAAAATTTTGATCTATTGCTACCTAAGTTTCATATAGAAAATATCTACATAAGTAATCTGCTTTCAAACAGGAGAATTTTTTTCATCTTTTGATTTCTTAAAGACAAGGAAGGTTTTAGTCTTGCTTATTCCTAAGAACATAAGGTTATATGACTGTGGGTTGTGTATGTGCATATACGTCTGTCTGTTCTCTCCTTCCCCGCCCTGAAATTTGAACCTGTTGGCTGCTTTCAGACAAATTTGAGAAAGGGTCATAGGTCTCAATGGTATTAAGTTCCTACAAGTTTTGTGATAATAGCTAGCTGGATAGGAATAAAAAGACCCCTTAAGTGCCCCAACTAGCAGAAGGTTGCAGAGCTGTTAGGTGTCAGTGTATGCACAAAGTGAAGATTCCTTTTAAATTCTGGTCTTTGATTATGGTAAATACCATCCAGTTTATGATTATGATTTATCATTTACCATATGAATTACACAAAAAGGAAATCAGTTTTACTTAGTTCTTGTACTCATAGGAGTAAATGTTTCATTCTGTAGTCAAAACTCTGATGTAACGGATTGCATTCAGTCTGATGGAGAATTTGGCACTTCAGCATGCCACACAGTGAAGATGTCCTGCCAAGGAAGAACAGAAAATCTTCCAAGAAGTACCCAGAATTGGCATTTGGGGAAAACTACAGGATTTGTCCTTCAATAACGATAAAAAATAAAAATAGGCAGAAGCCACGTAGAGTTTGTCAGCAGGTTTAAAGATTAAATCGGGTTTGGTGAAGCTGGCATTAGGGAGGAAAAACTTCCTGCCGTTTTACATCTGTAGCTTGTTTGGTTGGATAAGGGGTTAAATCTAATTATATCTTTCTTTTGAATGTCAAGATTTAAGCAAGATTTATATTATTTAATTAAAATTGAAGTATCTTTCAGAGGACTTTGAAAATAATACATTGATTTTCGGCTCTTATTATAGGTCACAAGTTAAAGTTAAATACTTTAAAGAAATTGTTTTCATTATGTGCAACAACATACTTTGACAGATTTTAGAGTTCAGAGTTGGCTACAAAATTATGAACTTAAAGGAGAAAAAAGAAGTCATCTTAATATCTTGAGGTGCATTTATTTTTCCCAACTGGAACAGTCCAGACTTCTGAACTTCAGGAAGTTTGAAACTTGCTTTCTAAGAAGCATACTGGATTCCTCTATGTTGTTCCTGATAGCTAACAGATAAGATTTGCTGTGCCAAATTCTCTTCTTGTGGGTGTAGTCTGTTGGAATTTAGCAAGCAGTATCCTTGACAAAGCACTAGAAGGAACTGAAGTCTCTCACATTTGTATTGTTGAACAGAGTAAGTTTCTGTGAGTAAAGTAGAAGTAAAGTTAAAAACTTATCGTTAAAACTGTTGAATATGTGTAAATGTTAAGACCAGCTCACACCAGGTATCTTACACCAAATTGTTTTAATCAGTAATACAGCAGAAATACTGGTAAGAAAAGGTAAGCTGTTCCTTAACCTTAAACATCATGTCCCTCTAGTGCTTCAGGCATGTTGCTGTACCACATTACAAATCTAAACATGTATGCTCTGAAAGGCAGGACCTCAATTCCTGGACAGATGGAAATGCACATTTAAACAGTAGTATAATCCCTTGAGACTTCTGTTTCTCTAATAGATGTGTTAGAGAAAAAGATATGCGAGGCTGAGACTAAATACTGTCCTAAAACATAGCTGAGTTTATATTTTGATCTTCACTAACACTGGTCTTGTTGCCAAGGATAACTTCTCTCTACTGCGTATCTCCTGTTGCTTTTTCTAATTCTGTGGTTTTAAACTATAATTTTACTTCTTGATGTCTTATTCTCTAATGCCGCTGGGCCAAAACATTGTTCTTTGTTAACTGGAATTACATTGCTTTAAATGGATTACCTAATTATCAGAACCAGATGGTTTTATGTAGGCCTGCAAGGCACCTTACAGCATTCAAAAATAATGGATAGAATATTACAAAAAAATGCATAGAGCCCCATTTAAAAAAAAAAAAGAACAATTTGCTAGTTTATAGGCCAGATCTCAGCAATAGCAATGTGAAGCTTCTGTTCCTGTTTCAAGTTAAAATTCCATACTGAGGTGAGGTTTGCAGTGTAAGAAAATACCTTTAACAGATCAGCACATCATTTTGAAAATAATTGGCATGCTTTTGGGTAGTGACCTGAGCTTTCAAGGTGCAGTTGTGTGCAATAACATTAGTGACGTATTCTTTACAATAAGATTTTTGATCCAAAAAGCTCAGCACCTGCTTAGTCAACCATGTTTAAGTAACTTTCTTGTATTTGAATGAATGAACCTGGCTTTATTTACATTTGCATAATCATTACTGGTGGTGTGCTCCGTGATTTATGTCAGTGTTGAAACGTACATTGGTAGATCAAACCCTTCTTGTAGAAGAGGAAGAAGAAGATAAAAGAGCTATGTAGTACACAAAAAGCAAGAGAACTGTCATTTTGATGCCAAAGAAAGAACTGTGAGGAATGACAGACACTTCCATACACCATAAATGTGAACTATATGAAGTCTGTATTGGGTGTTAAGGAATAAAAAGATGTAAGCAGAGAAATATAAGCAAGTGACTGCTTTAAGGAGACAAATGAGTTTTTTTTCAAGTGACCCAGAAGATGGTCAAGTGGTGAAAGAGGTGTAGGGATCCCACAAGAGTGCATTTTACATGGGCAGTGCACTGATAGCATTGCAGGTATCAAGGCCCACGTGAGGGCAGTCTGGGAGTCAAATGACTGGTACTCAGTGAGGGCTGGGAGAAAAATGCTATTTACTATGAGTAAAGGTTTCAAGGTCAGACCATAAATGTGCCAGTTAGGAAAAGGAAAGAATTTCTGCTTCGGTTGTACTTAAATGAAGATTGGCTTATGTCCAGGAGGAACTACCCCTAAGAAAAGAAGAAACAGACCTTTGAGATATGGGAAAGAATGTTTTCACTGAAAAAAATGTGAGCAGGAATAACGCTGTCCAGCAGAAAAATAAAAAAGAAATGGTAGAGCATTCAGCACAAAGCTCATTGCAGTGATGGCGTGGACACTTTTAGGGACCCTATAAAGCATCAAACTCAGGTAGTAAGTAGGAAAAGAAGTATTGTGCAGAGTCAGAAAAACTATGTAAACTGAGTTGATAAAGAGTGATCCAAAGGTCCAAAACTAGCTGATAAGTCAGAAAGGACAGAAAAAGAAGCAAGACCTTTGGATTTAGCCACAAGCCAATCATTAATTTTTTTAGAAGGTCAATGTGAGTAGAGTGACCTTAGCAAAATTGACTGAATCAAATAACAAGCATTTGAGCAGAACTAGCATAAATTTAGGGTTTTTTTAAATTAAATAGATTACAAAAATTGGTAACTAGGAATTAAGTAGCATCAAGAAAATTCCTTTTTGAAGCTAGAAAAATATCCTTGTATCCTGTTTGATACAAAAATAGTGTTTGAGGCAATTATGTTACAAATGAGTCCTAACAAACTAAGAGTTATATCTGCAGTCATATTTAATAGGGCAAAGCATGCTTGATATCATACCAACTAAAATAATTAACTTTTCTCTGAGAAGTATGTAAATTTGTGAAGAGAGAACTCGCACTGTCCTGTTTCTCCTAGGAAGGTGTAGTGTTTACCTGTGCCAAAAAGGCAAACTGCTGAATGATTAATTACCCAGTAGAATAAAACTTGCTTACTCATATATCTAAGGCGTGTTAGAACTGTGGCTGATTTGCTGTATTCTAAGACCATAGCTTATGTTTTAGTATATATACTAGTGATGTTTCCCTTCTTCCTGCTATAGATATGTCTGCTGGGTTCACTAGCACTACCCACACTCTTAGGTCTAGGAGCAATGTTAAGTGTCCTGTCTGTTCACAGCCATGCCCCACCAGCAGAGGCTGAAGGACTACTGAACAAGGCTGCAGAAATGCTAGGCACTGCGCGGGTGATAAGGGCAGAACCAAAAATGTAATGGTTGAAAGAAAGGTGCTGGTTTTTACAACTTTAAACAGAATAACTCAGGGAAAACTAATTTTTGCTGTATCTGCTTTTTACTTTTGTAGAGCAAAATCGAATGATTTATCACTGAACTTGTATGCAAAGTTGAGAAAATGCAGAATAATGTGTCAGGCTAAGGGGGATATACTAAATATGAGTAGAACCGGTAGCAAACACATTTCTTGTTGTGGGCTGCAGTTCTGTTGAGATAGAACAGTTCTGTTGAAGGTACTTTTGTTGATTTTATCATGGAGAGATTTTGCAGGGGAAAGTAAGTATAGATCTACTAGGAGCTAAGCATTGTAGGTTTTCGTTTTAAAATGACTTTTCATCATATCACAATATGCATTTCGAGAAGCCAGAATTTGAAATTGTTTGGGATATTCTTGAAACACCCCTTAAGTAATTAAAGAGTTACAGTATTTTTAGGTGAATCACAAAGTCTTTGGGTTGTAGTCTAAAAATCTGAATTCTTAACATATGAGTTATTGGAACTTTTGGTAAAATATTTTTTTAATGAAATATTATGAAAACATATTTTGTTTAATGAAGGTTTAATGAAGAACATGCGTATTTGAGGACTAAAAAGAACTGAATGATGCACTTCAGTACACTTGTTAGAGAAGAATTTTACGCCTGACTGGAAATCTTCGAATTGCTGCTAAAGAGCCATTTGTGGAAAAGAAATCCAGGTGTGTTGAGAGAAGCCGTCTGTCAGTTTTGGAGATTGGCTCATCCAGCCGGACCGCGCCTGCCTGGGCCTGGGCCTGGGCCTGGGCCTGGGCGCGATCGCTCCAGCTGTTCGTTCCTCCCGACTAGCGGGCGGCGCCGAGCCAACCCTGGCCCGTCTGCGCGGGGCTTCCGCGCCACCGGGCGGGCCCCCGCCGCCGGGGCAGCGCACGGGCTCCGCGCCCCTCCGCGCCCCGCCGAGGCCAATGGGCGGCGGGAGGGCGTGGCGGCCGCTATAAAGGCGGCGGGCGGGGGCCCGGGCGCGGTGTCGCTGCCGGTGGTGGCGGAGCGGCGCGGAGCTGTCCTGCCGTGCGCTGTCCTGCCAGCAGAGATGCTGCGAGTGCGGTGCTTACGCGGGGGGAGCCGGGGAGCCGAAGCGGCGCATTTCATCGGCTCGCGGGTTGGTGCCGCGCAGATCCGGCCGGGGGGCTGGGGTTGAGGATGCTCTGTCAGGAGGAGGCGCCGCGCGGCCCCTCCGCGGCCCCTCCGCGCCGGCGGGTGCGGGGGGTGCTGCGCGCGGGCGCGGGACGGCTGCCGGCTGCTCCGAGCGAGGCCGGCCCGCGCATCTCCCAGCTCAGCGGCGCAGAGCTCGGGAACTGCAGCCGCCCCCCTCAGTGCCGTGGTCCTGTGTCGCTTCCCTGCCGCACTGCGGGCGGTTTGAAAGGCGGATTGTCCTTTAAGTGTCTGAAGTAGGCTGTGAATAAATTAGAATGGCTGTAACAAACAGTGTGTTTCTGTTAATGCTTTGGGATTACGGTGTAGGGCGCTTGTGGACTGAACCATTGCTTCCTGCCTTTTGTAAGGGAAACATAATTTTCATTCTTATTTTTATTTTAAGCTTGGAAGAGGCTTTACAGGATGGGTGCAGCGATCTTTCCAGAGCACCCAGGCAGCTACAGCCTCCCAGAACACCTGTGCTGCTGTTGACAACAAGGCTACTAGCCCTGTGCCTAAGGACTGTCCTGTTTGCTCATACAATGAATGGGACCCACTGGAAGAGGTCATTGTGGGAAGAGCTGAAAATGCTTGTGTCCCGCCTTTTTCTGTGGAGGTTAAGGTAAACAATAAAAAAAACCAACCTTAAATAGGAAATAAGGCGGTTTTCGTATATACAATTTGCTTAAGCTTTACAGTGCACAAGGTGTGGTGTTTACTCTTGAGGTATCTTCATTCAAAGTAGTTGTTTACATCTGTTAAACTTTACAGTATAGCCATGTTGATGGGGGATATGCTTTTTCTTTCCACTTTCAACTGAATTAGCTGTTTTAACGGAAGTCAGTAGTAGAGAGAATCTCCAAGAAGTGCAATCTGCTCTAGTAATATAGCCCTGATGCTGTCAAAGTGCACATTGTAGCTTTTGAGAGAGTTGGTAGGACTGATGAAAAGTTTATTTGGGCTCAAAACTAAGTAGGGTTAGCACTTGAAAAAAAGTGTAGTTTTCTACTTAATAGTCTGAGAAAGATTGAGTTCTATAGCTGTAGACTAGCAGGACCATTCTGTTTAAATAGCTCTTAAATAGCTCACCACAACTCTTATGTGCTACGGTAAGTATTGTATGGAAATACATACTCCTCTGTTTTTCAGGGTTTTTCTGTGTCTAAAACTACCCCAGCAACCTAAATAAATCCACGTTTCTTTCTTCTCTGAAATGCTGTATTTTAGAACAGGAGCACTCAAACAATGGGCTTGCTGCAGATTATTATTGTGTACTTTACCCGGACTTTAAAGTTATCAAGTATGTGTTGTTACCTGCATTCGTGGGGATGATCTTGTTCGCTCCTAGTGTCACAGGACAGTACTACCTCCAAGGCAGCACATAATCCATGGCTAGCACAGCAAAATGAGGTGGAATACTACTTCTTCTGAAGAGACTTTAGTAAAATAGTAAAATCTTGATAAAGTTGACCAGAAGACCTCGATTAAAAAAACAAAGGGAATTCTGATCTGAGGTTGAAGGAATGGTAAACAAAGATACTGAAAATATGTTTAAACTGCTGGAAATGGTAGTTTAGAGGAAGTTTGGGATGTTGCTTATGGAGAAGACTTCTCTTCCCCTAGCTCCTTTTATGTTTGTATATTTTTCTTTAGAATCTGGGCTATGAGTTTGGGCAAAAGAGGTTGAAGGAGTGTGACTGAATTACTGCAGTTTGGTAGTTCTAATCCCCAGATAGAAGAGTCATCATTTGACTTACATTGGGACATTTGAGATGATATCTTGGCCCCAGTGAGTGCAATGAAAACTTTACCACTGACTTAATTATGACTTGTATTTACTCCTTGAAAGCTGAAGCTCAGTTACCGACCTCTGGAATCCTGTTTCAGACAATCCAAAGATATTCTAGCAGCTTCAGAAAAAGAAGCAAATGAGGATTGGCATTTCTAATATACAAGTGTATGTATGTGCATTTATGTACTTAAAACTGCTGTAATGAATGTACAGAAAGAGTAAGGAAAAAACACATGTCTAACTCTCACATTCTAACGTTAAATGAAGCAAAGTTCTATTCTGAAGTAGTGGCCAAGGGCTTGCTTTAATGTCAGAAAAAATACTCTTTTCAAATGTCTTAACTTGCTGAAGTGTGACATGCTATACAGCTAGCCTGGTTCTATTAAGATATGCCTATTAAGCCATAACTTACCAAACAGGGTTGGAACTTCACCTTCTGTTACATGCAATATCAAAAACTCAATGAGGAATGTCAAAGTATAGGATTATCTCTGCAATTCAAATACCTACAACTTGGGGTTAAAGCGAGCTTTAGCTTTGCTTTATGTAAAAGTCTAAAAGATACATTGGCCACAACCGGTAATAGTAATAGAGTGTGCCAGCTGAGATGTGGTTTCCTCTGGTTTTCTCTGCTTCTGTCTTAAATTTGGCTGTAGGAACTTCAACAGTAACTTTACCTGGGGGTGTTGCTGAAGAATTCAAACAATAGTCCAAATCCTACCTTGCCAATACTGAGCGATACTAATAGATTCAGTTATTGTTCAAATCTCCATGTGGCTGAAGGGTAAGGCATGTATGTGTGTGGTGCTCCAGTGTAATAGAATAGCCAGAAATCCCTGTTACTGTCCCTGTAAGTAGCAATACTAGGGTTAATGTGTATCACATAACTTCTGACAAGTATGAATGAGGGTCGCAGGTTTTAAAACCTGAAGTTTTAAACTAGCAAATTTGAGTTGTATAAGGAAAAATTGAGGCTTTGGACCTGAGACGCTTTTAAAAACACGTCACAAATTATAACAGTTTGGCAAATACTTGCTTTGAGATAGTTCTAGGTTGTGTTTTAAGATTTTATGCATATTTGCAAAATATTTAAGTGTGGGAAGTATGGCTGCATTCAGCACTCTTTTGTACTTTGAGATGTGATTTTGGTATACACAAGTCTTTTTGCCGTGATGTGGGAATGATGTGCTTGGCATAAGAAGGAGGAAGGAATGAACTGAATAGGGAGTCCTACATATCCGATGAATATTAATGAGCTGTCACTTTATTGCATATCCTTTTGGGAACTTGAAATGGGCTGTGTAGGTTATATAGAGGTAAATACACTACCGGGAAAAATGGGAAATCTTAACTAAGAGCTTAACAACTACATTAATTAGGAAGATGCCCTTTTTTGAGTTAGCACTTTGATCGAAAATATCACACTTCAGATGTATTCTTCTGAAGCAGTTGACAGCCAAACAGTTGAGCTTTATAGCTTTGTAGTGCTGCATTTTTTATCAGTATATTTTGTGAATAATAATGCATTTTTGGTGAAGAGGTGTTATTACCACAGATCATTATATCTTGAGTGAGAAGCTGGGGGAGGGGTGTTTACTACTGAATTAGGCAAAAAGCATTTTAATCTGAATTTCTGTTTCAGTGTACTAAATTTAATAACTGTCATTACTAGCTTTAAGGAACATCTTGAGAGTGTTAGCATTGATCATGTTAATTATTTTCCACAACAAATGTTTGAAGTATATAGCAACTACAGGGAGTAATTCTGCTGTTTCTTAAAGACAATCTTTTCCTTAAAGCGCACTCTTAAATTTCTTTCTGAAAAGAAAGAGTTCTTCTTAAATGCTGCTACAGTTTCTCAGGTACTCTCAGACAGGAGGTTATAAGGTGTGTTGATGAGACTATTTACAGCTCTTTCCTGTGTCCTGGACATGGTACTTTTTGAACAGTCTGAAATGAGTTGTATGTATATGATCAAAGGGGCCTGAAATCTCAACTCTGAATTGGTATGAAATGAATGTCCCGGTCATATACCCTTTTCCCAGTTATTCAGAAGGCGGGGGGTATGAATGGTGTTATGGTATTAACCCTTACTGTGTCATAACTTTAAGATTATGCCATCATATTAGTGCAGCACAAGTGTCATTTCACAGGTTTGAAAAAGAGCAGTACTAGAGGACACCTAGTGAAGAGGGGAGCTGCACCTCCTAGCAATTAATGATATTCAAATACATCATGGGTGGCTCTGAAAATAACCAGCTTTACTCCTTAGGACGAATTTGTCTCATTAGCAGAACAGGTTTCCATAGGAATGTTAGGCACTTCATGTGATCTGCATGTGACTTCTGAACAGCTGGCGAGTCTGAGGTGATCAAATTACCCAAGACCTCACTTAGAGAAAAAGAATAAATTCCTTCATGAAGGATGGGAGAGAAGCTTCAGTACTGGAGGAGCACGGTGGCCATGTTGAGACCTTTGCCTGGGTTCTCTATGTAAATGTTAAGGATGTCTAAAAGGTTGAATTTTCTCTTCCTTCTGGCTTACCTCTCTAGGACGAGGGCAAATATTCAGAAATAGAATAGAGTGGATAGCCTGGATTGTTAAAGGAGATCAGGCATGCCTTCAGATGAATGGCCTTGCCTGCTCAGGGCTCACTGACTGTACTAGTACAAAAGAAACATGACTGCATTACTTCTGTCCAGAACATTGCTTACCGGAACGTGGTCAGGACTGCAGTGTCAGGGGATAACCTCCTGTTTGGAAGGGCAGGTTCTCCTGCATCCCACTGCTGTCGCTCATGCTGCCTGAATGAGCGAGGCTCTGTTTGGTACAAGGAAGGCCTGTCCACTTGCTCACCTGTTCCTGACCCCTTCTGCTGGCATTCCAGAAGGGCTCCATATGCACTTGTTCCTCTGTCATGTTAGTGTTAGAAATCTGAGTGAAGACTCAAAGGTACACTGAACTGCAGCAGCATTGCTTGTTTTAGTTTTATGTCTGCATTTTCTTAATCATGAGAGCTAGGACATTATGTTGAATTAGTTTTTGATTTGAGAAGACTATCACAGGATTTCAGGAGCAGAGGATTTAGCCTGTAAGTGTTGTACTTGCTTTATTCCAACCATGACAGATGAATTTAGTGTCTCTTGCATTTTCTAGACTGCTGCTGTACCTGAAGTATGGCCCCTTCTAGCCAACAAGGCATATCGCCTGTACTTGGGATGGCTTTAGAATTCCTGATGTCACCACTGTGACAGTACCAAAGTGAGGTTTTAACAAGGTGACTACAGATGTATGCATTTTGGAGATGAGCGCAAGGTTGTTTTCATTTAAAAACATGTGTGCTAGCCTTATTAAATAGCAGAGCCTATTGCTGTGTTTGTACAGGTCTAGTGTAACAAGGACTGAATCTTTCATGGCCGCTTGACACTACTAGCCACTAAATACTAACTGAAGTGTAATGTAGTCTCTTGGTTTTTATCTGTGATTTGATAAATAATGAGACTTTCTGTAGGGCTATGGCTGAAGAGACTTCTAGAAATATTTATTACTTTATTTATAATAGTATTTCCATCAGTAGAAACAAGTAATATAAGCTAATGATACATCTATATCCAAAAATATGAGGAAATGAAATATCCTGAAAATCCCTTCTAAAAGTCAAACTAAACTTGCAAGTGGGAATGAAATGTGTACTTACCTCTCCACATTCCAGCATGGCTTTCTCTTTTTAATGCTGTTCCTCAGAGGATTTTTTTTCTTTGGCATCATGCCACATGTAGAGCCTGTTAGCAGTACTGAAGCTATCTGCTAGTCCAATGAGCCTGCTTAGCACATACAGCTGAAACATAGTTTTATTACTGTATGTAAGCATTTGTGAAGACATCAGTTATTCACAACTAGTCTAACACCTGCACTTACAGAAGTTTAATGACTGGACACATGCATGTGAAACATCTGAGTGAAACCTTGGTGCGTATAAATAGAAGTAGTAAAGACAAAAAATAAAGACAGCAGAGTGATAGCAGGATAGGGATTCTCAAGCAGGAATAATTGAGTATTTATCTGAAGCATTGATGCTTCTTCCTTCCTTTTGTGTTTTTCCTCCTCTCCTGCCCCTTTATTTTAGAAGAATCAGCAGAACATTAACAATTCTTAGCAACTCTTCAAAATATAAGGCACGCTATGACGTGTCAGGGTCATAACACATATAAAACAATGGGAAATCAGTGAAAGAAGAACAAGAAACTTTGAACATTAAGAATTGTGTCTTATGCATCTATTTCACTCTGTCAAAATAACTGATGCTTATTCTTTGTCACTTACCTGTCCTTCCGTTTTAGGCCAACACATATGAAAAGTATTGGGGATTTTATCAGAAATTTGGAGGCCAGAGCTTCCCCAAAGACCATTTAAAAAAAGCTATTGCTGAAATTGAAGAGATGTGCAATATTTTGAAAAGAGAAGGTATAATTGTCAAGAGGCCTGATCCAATTGACTGCTCTGTGAAATATAAAACACCTGATTTTGAGTCTACAGGTAAATGTTCTTCAGTTGTTGAAGGCTTTGTCTGTTTAGCTCGCCCGAGACATTTTGGATGTCATCTAGTCTACCTTCTTGCTTGGAGCAGGATTATTGCCAGTCCTAGATGAGATCAGTGATGGCTTTGTGTAGCTATGACTTGGAAAAAATCTCCAGGGATGGAGATTCTGCCACCTGATTTGCTGACCTGCTTCAGTGCTACATGAATTTCCTGATGAAAGACGTTTTCCTGATACCTAACCTGAACTTCCCACACCACCACCTGTTGCCAGATTCCCTTGCTGTGTTGTCACTGCCACTGCCAAGAAGTGTTCATCTGTCATATTTAATGGCCCTGAAAGTAGCTATAGGCTGTTACTGCTTTGTCCCCTGCTTGCCACATGAAATAAGCTGAGGTCCCTTCACTTCTCCCAGGTCATGTGCTATAAGGCCCCTCTGACTGTCTTGATAGCCCTTTGTTGGATCCTAGAGTTGGATCCATCGTAAACTATGGAGACGAAAACTGGAAACAGTTTTCCAGGAGGATTTTCACTAGTGTCAGGGAAATTTGAATGTCTCTCTACCTACTGACCACATTCCTCCTTGTATGGCACCATATGGCTTTAGCTATTTGCAGTGATAGCCCACTGGCTCATAAGCAGCTTTGCATCAAGCGTAGTGTCCAGACTCCTTTCATGTCAAATGTGTTCTTAAGTTGTTCTAGTGGAACTCAAATTCATTAGGGAACAGACGATGTTAATGAGAAGTCTAATGGGACTGCTTCCCGCACTAGTTTTGTGTTCCATAAAATTCCTCTTCTCTGCTATTAGTTTTCAAAAGGATAGCATATAAAGAAATGAGGTCCTCTTGGAAAACTTGCTAGCCACCACCATCTTTTAAAGATGTCTGAGTAATTAGTAAACATTTTTCTAGTTAATTTCCATTAACCAAATTATGAAGTGAAGGCTTGTAGATTGTGGATGGCTTTCATCTAGCCGTGAACTTGTTATGAGTGAGGCTTTGTAGCAAAACTTGCATGTATTTTGAACAAAAAATGTAACTTTGAAAACTTAAGAATGTAAGGGCCTCAAATTATGCACTGGTTTCCTGACTCTGCTAAAGATGCTTTTTGCCATTCTTTTTGATAGAAGTAATGGTAAAAAAGATGGTGACAAATGAATAAGTTGAAAGAGCTGAGAAAAGCATATTTGCCTCATAGATTAATGGCCTTTTTCCTTTCAGGTATGTATGCTGCCATGCCAAGAGACATCCTGTTGGTGGTGGGAAATGAAATTATTGAAGCGCCTATGGCTTGGCGTGCTCGATTCTTTGAGTACAGAGCATATAGACGAATAATTAAAGATTATTTCAACTGTGGTGCTAAGTGGACAACTGCCCCCAAACCCACAATGGCTGATGAACTCTATGATCAGGTATTGTTCTCATTTTGCTTCAGAACTTCAGTTCCAGTTATACAGAATTTTGTTGATAGTTTCAACCTGATTAGGTTTCACAAAACTGGGGTGGGGACAACAAAACAACTCTGGAAATTTGTGTTTTTTTCTAGTGCATGCAAATATTCTGTAGCCTTTGTAGCTGTAACTGAGTGTGTGAATTAGGGAATAAGGAACAGGAAGTTGTGTCTGTTGAATTGAAGTCTGTTTTGAATTGTTTTGATTACTGGCTGTAATTTAGCATTACTAAAGAGGAAGGAATGCTAGAAAGACATCACAAAGACTACTTTAAAGAATTAAGATTCCCTGAAAATGTAAGAGCATCTACAATAAGTACAGTAAAACTGCTTGTGGAATGATTATAACTTTCTGGGAACAGTGACATCATTAATAGGATGCAAAGAAGTCTTTGTTAAACAAAATTACCTTAGAGTAATCTTTCAGTATTAGAAAATTTCCAGAGCCTGTTCTAAAGCATAGAAACTACTTATCCGGTAGTTTTTGTTTGTGCTGGTTTTTTTTATGCCTCACTTGTTCTTAATTGCATTGTTTCATTCTAAAATCTATTTAAATTCCTGAAGATCTACCTTGTAATTTGCAGGTACTTCTCCATTCTAAAATGTAGAAAAAGTAGGGAGTCCACCTTTGTTAGGAAGTAGCTTGCATACCAGTATTTCTGTCACTATGCAGTGATTTGTTGGAGTGGTAGTTAAACTCCACTGGTGATACATACTTTTGATCCAGAAGCCAGAATATTATAGGGAAAGTGGCTCTGAAGAGCAATTAACTTCTTGGTATATAGCTGTTCTCTCTTATCACCTATTCTTGAATGTACTTAAAACCTTTTACTTCCACGTTTATGCTTTCTTTTTTTATTCTAGTAACAAGTAAACCAAACCACCTCCAAGGAACATACTATCAATATAAACATATTTTCTTAATTCCAAAACACTCGTCATTAGCAAATTTGAAAACTTTCCTTTACCATCTCCAACCTAAAGTTGTTACTTCTTTTTTTTCCATAACTAGGATTATCCAATCCGTTCTGTTGAAGACAGGCATAAACTGGCTGCTCAGGGAAAATTTGTAACTACTGAATTTGAACCATGTTTTGATGCTGCTGACTTCATTAGAGCTGGAAGAGATATCTTCGTACAAAGGAGCCAGGTAAACAAAGGTTTTTTTCCAACAGTTTTGGTATCTCTCTTAATGATTGGTACTTGCATTTATGTCTTTTTAAATTCCTGAACAGCATCAAGATAAGAGTGTTGACAAAAGAAGTTGCTATTTGTAGAGTGTCTGATAGACAGGATGAGACTCTCTTGCGGCTAAGGGGTTAGCTAAAGGCACCAACTTCTATTATTTTGGCTTTAAATATTTATTTAAATAAAACTTTAGACAAACTAAACTTGAATGCGGTGTATATTCTAGCCTAGTGAAACTTAACTTTGTCCTGTTTTCAGGTGACAAATTACATGGGCATTGAATGGATGAGGCGACATCTTGCACCAGACTATAGAGTGCATATAATATCTTTTAAGGATCCTAACCCTATGCACATTGATGCTACTTTTAATATCATTGGACCTGGTCTTGTGCTCTCTAACCCAGACCGTCCCTGCTATCAGGTAAGAGTGTAGCAGAGGGGAAAGTGTTTTGTATTTAAAAAACCTCAACTGGATTAGGTCCCTACTGGATAATCACTAATCCACAAGTTTTTGTATACACTTGAATAATATTAAATTATTGAATTTAAGTATCACTCACACAGTTTTTCTGGAACTTACAGATGTATTTGCATCTTGACTCTAGAACTTTCGCAGCAGTGGAATGACCATTGGTCTCCCCCAGTTTTCTGCTACTGCTCTTTGTGCTTTCTTATTGTAAGGCTGGACGTGTTGTGTGTTTCTTCCTGTGTATATGGTTTAAATATGATGAAAGCGATCTATTTGGTAATAATGTAATATCAAAGCAAGTACATAGGATATACTACTTCTCTGAACACGTCTACTTAAATATATTAATTGTATCCAAGGAGATATTGAGGGTTTTCTGCTGCTCAGATGAGTAATCCCCCTTTTTATTCCTATTTTGGAAGCCTCTCCTTCAGCATTGCTAACTGTACCAATGACAGGAAGCTGGTAATTGCTCAGGCATTCAGCTTTGAATAACTAAGAAATACTTTTTGAAGAGAAGAGACATGGTTCAGTATGTAAAACCTACTACTTCACTCTAAGAAAAAGCTAGTATTGCTAAACAGTGCAATCAGATCAGAAAGCCTTCCAGAGAGTACGGGCTCATCTCTGTACTGTCAGTGCTTGAGGGTTTTTGTGACCATGCCCTTGATTTCAGAAGCTGTACAACCACCTGGGAGTCAGTGGGATAGAGCTGTGTGGAGCAGAGGTTATGGAACCATGTGTACAGCATCTTAAAAGCAGTATTAGCCTATTCTCAGCAAGTGGCTTCAATGCAAACGGTCCCATTGAGTTACTGCCTCTTGTAATATCCATTATGAGAATATAATTTTTAAAACAATCATAGTCTTTTCTTCCCCTTTTCCCTTCCCCTGTTTTTCATCATCCTACTTGCAAGAGGAGGCTCTTGGTCTTCTTGTGTTAAACCCATGTGCTGGGACTTTTTTCATGGAAAACTGTAGATAGAGAAGATAGGTGCAGCTTTCTGTAATAAAAACGGATTTGGCAGTTCTGGATGACCGGGAAATGGGTGGTGGGAGGAGGGAGGTGCGGGTAAAACGGGGCTTTTCTTTAAAATCCTGGCAGGCCGGGCTGGTTACCGAGTTTTCAGAGTGGGAGCTCCACCTCGTGGTAACACTTAAATAAAGAGCTCTTCCAAGTATTTGTACCATGAAGTTGAAAAATCAGTTCTCCTTAGGCAATTTATCCTCTTACTTTTAATTTAATTGTTTAATTTTTAGAGACACAGATTATTCCCTAGGATGCCTTTATTTTTTTCCCTTTGTTAAATAAACTGCATATTAAGTTGCTTATGAAGCCTGATGCAAACATAATTTTATGAGGTATTTTTGTTTCTATAAATGGCAGTGTAATTCATATCAATGGCTTTTACAGTCATATGGGAATAAATAATACCAAAAATAAATAATTTAACACTTTTGTGCCATTACTAACATCTTTACTTCACAGGCTCCAAACTGCATGTGTTACCCTTTGTCTTTAACATACCTTAGGATACCTAGCATGTATAAAACCAGTAGAAACAAATGCTAGTAGTATGCAGAGTTTGAAAAGGCTTTCAAAAAATGCTTGTATGAAAACTGTGTTTGTAGATTGAACTTGAGTGAGAGTAGCACACAGAGGGAAGGGGATGTCATGTATATTGAAGTAGCCTAAGAAAATGTAGCATAGGTTGAAGAACATAATGCAATACATTAAGAACCCTGTTTAGAATCTAATTAAATTGCTCTTTCAGATTGAGCTTTTCAAGAAAGCAGGCTGGACCGTGATTCGCCCCCCAGTGCCGCTCATCCCAGACGGTATATTCACTCTTTCTTTTCTAAGAATTCCAAGAGTATTCTGAAGAGTATTAATATGGGGCAACACTGGTACAGTAGAAGGTTCATTCTCCTGTGTTTAGATCACCCACTTTGGATGTCTTCTAAATGGCTCTCCATGAATGTCCTAATGCTGGATGAGAAACGTGTGATGGTGGATGCCAATGAGACATCAATTCAGAAGATGTTTGAAAATCTGGGTATGTCATAACATATTTCAACATATACTTAAAATGAAATGATCACAATACCAGCTATGCATATCAGGATGAATGGAGGTTTTGCTTAAAGTGGAGAATCTTGTGGAGAATCTCAGCTCTGTGAGATGTAACCTCATGACAGGGTGGATTTCCTTTAGATATGCAGTGGCAGGAGAACTGTAATTGAATATAAAATCTGAAAGTCTTATGCACCGCTCACTGCAAAGATAAATAATATAGACTTATAAATCTGAACTCATGCAGTTAATCCAGCTGCTTCCATCATGCTGGGAGGGAAAGGTACAGGTGGCTCATAGTTGGTTAGTAGGAGGGTGGCCAGGTTGCTTGGTGCTACAGCCAGCTGACTATTGCTGCAGGATAAGTACACGGTGATGCAAATGTTGTCAGGGTAGAAGGAAGACTGGTGGGTAGATAAGGAGCCAAGAGAAGTGAGGGGTCATTGTATTGTAGAGTAAAAGATAACACTCCCCAGTAGCAGAAGACTCCTTTAAAGGGAAAAAAATGATGGCAAGGAGAGACTGATCCAAAGGTGGAAGACAGCAGCTGTGAACCTAGAAGAAGGGTTGGTGCCATGGATGTGAGCACTTATTGAAGCTTCCCTCAAATCTGAGATGATTGCAGGTGAGAACCGTGCAATCGAATGCTTTAATCTGCTTTTAGAGACTGGCTATACAACCTTAGCTTTTCAGTCTTGGGTTCTTTAAATTCTCTGCATGACCAGGGAACTGAGGATTTATAAATGCTTGAAAGTACTTAAAAAGAGGCTATGAATGCTAATCATGACATATCTTTTACACTTGAACTTCAGTCTCTGTGATTTCTAAATAAACTCATGAAGTCAGTAAGTTCCTAGGACTGAGATGGGTCTACTGGGAACAAAACTTTTGCTGACGGATGGTGATGGATTCTACTGAGCTGCTCCTGAGCTCCTGAAAGTACGAAGAAGCAAAAAGGCAAATTTCATAACAGAAAAGTCTTCTGATCCTAGTCCATCTATCAGGACTTTGTATAAGCTGAGCCACAGCTGAAACATCAGAGCTGAAAAAAAGTGTGAGGAAGCTTAACCTAGGTAGTAGTGTAACAACCTCTTTCCCCTTTCAGAGAAAGAGGGACTCAGAGCTCTGAACTTTGAATGCTTCTTTTCTTGAAAGGCACTTGAAAGAGCACATTCAGTGTCTGAACCATAAATGCTCACACAGATTTATGTAAATGTGCCCTGGTCATATATTGTAGCAGAATTTCAGCTAATTCTTCACATACCGCAAAAACTGAATTTTTCTTTTTATTACTGGCACATCATAACACATCAAACACAGGCTGTGCTCCAGGCACTGTATATTCCTGAGGGTATCGCTGGAATAAACAAGCCAGTTATGTTCCTAGCTTGTTCTCTGCCTAGAATTTGGGAAAATAAATTCTTAACAAATGAGTAGGAAATACTTTCCGTACTTGCATCTAGCCATATGATCAGATAAAGCATTATCTAATGGTCTGATCAAAGCTTACCATGTGGATTTGAGATTTTTAATTTTAAAGTATGCAATGTATGTTTCTTGCAGGCATTTCTACAATTAAAGTGAATATTCGCCATGCCAATTCATTGGGAGGTGGTTTCCATTGCTGGACATGTGATATCCGCCGCCGTGGTACCCTGCAATCTTATTTTGACTAGTTATGAGCCAGATAGGTCGCAGTGGTTCAGCTTCTAAAATAAACATAGGAAATGAACAAATTAATTTCATTTTTAAAATGACTGCATGAGCTCTAGTGCTTGATCAGTGGTGTCCTTACAGTAGTCTGGTAAATGATTTATTCTTACTTTTCACTTTCAGCAGTATTATTGAAACTACTTCCATCAGCAGTACAGGTTTTCTGGCTGGCTTTTTGAAAGGCATCCTTCATCTATGGAGCCTTTTCACATTGGCTTTGAATGTAAAAACTTGACAAGATAGCTAAAAGGTCTTGCTAGAATAGCTTGACCACTAATATGGGACATCTACCTCTGTCTAGTTACTCTATCAAATAGGCAGCTTGAAATGTTAAACTTGAGTAAACTTTTTTTATTCCTTTTAATCAGTCTATTGTTCTAATATATGTGTGTTTAATGAAGTTAAAATAGCTACAACTGTACAGATCTCTTATGGAACCAAGTAATTTTATAATGGTTTTCATGTTGAACCATACAGGTATTTACAGAGAATTTCCAGTATGATCTAACTTTTCAGACATGTTCACTTGTCATGTCCTTCTACATTTTCTTCTGATGCATGTCATGCAACTGAATACTTTTTTATATTGCTTTTTGTATTGCTGAAATTGGTTTTTATTTAAATTTTAAGTGTACAAATGATAGCTAATATTCTGCTTGTACAGGTTTCACTCTGAACTGTTTACATAACTTTAAAAAAAAGCACAAAACAAAAAAACCCAACAACATCCCTCCTCTATCCCTAAACTGTGACACCTTACAACCCCTTCTTCCTCTGACTGTAGCAGATACATCCTCCTGCATCAAATGTGCCAGATGCTGTGAAGGAATTTGAATATTGATTACTGAATATGTACTTTTTATGCTAATAAAGTGGTTTTTTTGCATTCTCAATTTGTTGCCTTTCTGAAAATGAGAAAGTGTGAAATGTCTGGATGGGTACATGTGTAAAATACAGATGGAAATACAAAATACACATGGATTATTTTTTTTTTTCCCTCTGTAAAATGTGTAACATCTTAGGGACTTGTATAATGCAGAAAACCCTGGTACTATATTGTTCATATAGTATGTGTCTGCTGTTTTGCACAGAACGGACTGGTGGAGGAAAGTAACACTAATAGATGTTTTTTAACAGTGTGTGGAAGAATCTACTTGGTCAGACAATTCAGTGCACCTTGACAGAAAATATGTCAGGCATAACATGCTCACATATAAGCCATATGGCCATATCTTTACCCAGGTTATATGTCAGCAGTCTGCAATGCAACAGCTGCCACCTGTCAGCATTTTATCATGTAAGAGATGGTTCCTCTTTTCACTTTAAAATCAAGGCTATTCAGACAATGGAAATTCATCTGAGGCTTCCTGTAACCAGTCCTTGCTTTCCAGTATTGACAATGGAGCTGGACAGCAGGTCCTCTTTCCTGTTGTTCTGTGTGTTGTAGTGCTGAAATGATGTCTGTGTGTTGGTGCTTGGCGTAAGATATCACCAAGTACAGCTGAAACCATTGAAAACTGGCAAAATGTGGATTAGTAGCGGAACACATGCACCCCTGCTACCTGTAGGATTAAGGAGACTAGATTTTTGGTGTCATGTTATACATGACTCCTACTTGACAGGGCAGTGGTGCTTTATATGAACATTACAAATGCTCTGACTTCCTCTCAGTGTACTCTTCTGAAGCAATTGTGGTATAAGACCATCACAATTTCTTTTTTTTTTCCCCCTAAATGATTGACCCCCAGTGAGGAAAGTGCTGCATGTGCCATGACCTTAATGTTCCCTTTCTCTGGAAAACACGCAGTCTGCTCTGATGTGATCGGTCATTTCTTGCTTGTTCTTCAGAGCAATAGGAGAGGAAGGATGGGGGGGGACGTCTGCCTGTTTATTGTGATAAGGTGTAGATCCTTCAAAAATAGCACAGACTGGAGATTTTGACATCACAGGGAAACACTCAAGACACGTTTAGCTTCAGCATTAGACTAATACCTTAAGTTTCGTTCCCAACAGATGCTTGAATTCTAAAGTTTCCAGTTACCACCATTGATATGTTATTCTGATTTGTAGTGTTGAATCACAGAAATACAGAAATGCACTGGTATGAGGAAGCATTACTACCATCATTTTGGGATAGAGGATCTGGTGGTGTGAATATTTTTGAGACCTTCTCAGACCTGACTCCTTCACTGACCTTAAATTGGTCAGTTAGCCAATCTGTTTCCATGTAAGTTAAAAGGGAACCACGCTTAGGTAGTCCATGAGGCATAGTGATGGTTAAACAATAAGTTCCTGGAAACTGTTCCAGTCCACAAAAGTGATGAAGACTACTTGGGAACCCTGTGGGATCCTGTGTAAGTCTCCTGCAGCACAAGACCAGGGAGGATGAAGTTTCTGTCTCTCCCAGAACTGCAGTATTTCTCCACCAGTGCAGGGAGTATGAGAATTTATTCACAGATAACGTTTACAAATGTCCCTGGGGTGGCTATGCATAGCTGCATTACCAAATGTAAAATTACCGTGCCTCACAATTTCTTCTATCAGTGTTGTTTGGAGATAAGATTGTGCCACTATAGGACAATGAAGGGGACAATGCAATGCTAAAAATGTTCAAAGGTAAATTCTAAAGCTCTAGTGGGCTTTATTTATAGTGGAAGAACTTGAAATATACTGTTGAGAAGCAACATCTTTCCCAGTAACCCATTCAAGAGGGAATGATACAGAGACAGTGAAAACTTTAGAGGAATGATGAAGGGAACATGATATATAATATTGTTATGGTGGATGCCACCACATAATACTGTTACATATAATCTTGTGAGTTATTTTTATTCTTGCAGAGAGGGAGGTCAACCCGTGTCACAGTTGGTTTTAGTTAGACGAGACCCTGAAAATGGGAATGTACAGTGAGAAACAGAAGGGCTTGGTTTTTGCTTTGATACCTAATTACAAGCAATTCTTTGCAGCCAAAGTACATGTGGGCAACAGGATACTATTTGCTGGAAGAAGCAAGCACGATGGTGTCTGACCACCTCTGTTCCAGGCTGCAGTTTATATGCAAATAAAGCAAATTAAATGTGGGCTGGACTTGAATTCTCTGTAATTTGTTTTTCACTGCCTGAGAAGGCCTTAAATACTTACTATTACTTGGCAGAAGATCAGCTTCAGCTTTCAAAATAGCACCATCAAAAGAAGCAACAGAAACACAGACCTGACTGAGGCCTAAACCACTGCACCAGTCAGAGCCATCAGAAAAGGGGATAAATCAGTTCCCTAATCTACAGAGTTTTTCAGGGCAGGGTCAGCTCAGCTGCAGGGAATTAGCTAACTACTCCCTGGGCAGGACCCCTGGGGAGCTAGGATTTTCCTTTCATGTTCTTCCTGAAACTCGGCTGTAGTAAGCTCACAGGTTATGAGAAGGCACGTGTATTTGCACAGATGCCTGTAATAAAGATTCTTCATGTCTGTTTTTTAGATAAGGTATAATTCTTAAAGTACCAGCACCAAATCAGAGAGGATGTGGAAAGGAGGTGAAGTCCTTGCAGCAGGGATAGCCTCCTGCTGTGTATCTGTAGTTCAAGTGTTGGGAACGCCAAGTACTGATGCCATAAAAAGTTGGGGAAGGAGGGGGCGTTTTTTGCCCTACTTACTGGGCAGAAGGGAAAGAATGGTTTTCTCCAGTCAGTTGCTTTGGGCTGTGTCTGTGCTCACAGAAAATGGTTGTTTCTTGTTTTAGTATCTCCTGAATGTTTCTGCTGTCTAGCTTAAAATACTCTCTTTTGGCTCCATTTTTTGGCATCCATATGATTAATAACCCAGACTGCAAAGCTTGGTGCACAGTTCTGCAACTGCTATGTGAATGCTTAAGAAGGGTAGGCTGATGTCTACATGCCTCCATATAAAATTAGTCTTGGTTTTTAGATCAAAAGCTAGGCCCTCTGCGGAAAATAATTTTTTCTCCGATCTTATCCAGTGCTGGTGGAAATTAGATTGTTGGATCCACAGATATTTCTGCTAGTCAAAGATGGTGCTAGAGTTGAATTCCCTGTTCCAGCCTTCCAGACTGGCCAAGGCTCTTTATTCCTGCTAGGGAGAGAACCCAGTGTGTTTCGCTGTGCTGAAACTGTCACAATGCCCCTCAGCCTCTGGCATTTATCATTTCCCAAGAGGGTCTGCTTCTGCTTTCCTTCTGCTAGAGCCATCTCAGAGCTTAATTAAGCAGGCAGGAAATAGCTTTATGATAATAAATTGTGTCCCAAGTTAGGGGTTCATTCATTAGTTTGTAGCAAATTGTCACGATTGATGAGTTAATGAATTCAGATGTATGAATGAGGAACAGAATCTTCCAAACAGTTTCTTACTGCTATGGTATTTCCATAAGCTTGGTAGTGTGATGAATTGGGCAGGCCCACAAAAAAAAAAAAAAAAAAAAAGGACTAGCAAATCCACTGCATGCTCTGTAACAGTTTAAACCATCTCCCTGCTCCCTCATGTCTTGAAGGACAAGAATGAGGGGGAAGCTATTCGGCCAAGACCCAGACAGGATAACATGAAGGTGATTCTAGCTGGCAGGGATAAACAGGAGGAGGAACTGACAGAGACTAAGGTACAATGATCTACATGTTACCTACAAGGATGAGAGTTTGGGGATCTGATAGACACTTCTGCAGCTTCCCATGTAGAAAAAAGTGTAGAAAACTATTTTGTGTTTCAATGTTATCATCTCATTGGTGGTGTTTCCTGATGAGTAATATACCTGTCCAGCTGCCTTAGAGCAGAGCTATGGTGAAGTAGGAATTGTGGGGTTTTTTCTGTGTTCCAGTGCTTGTCTTTAGGGAGTTCTGGATCTTTGTCTCATCTGGTTGGGGTGTCAGATGCTAAAGTGCCAAACTCAGTGTGACTATAACTGTGGCCTTGCCACATTTGAGACCCTCGGATAAAGGCAGATTCTGAGAACTGCATGGGAGGCACTCAGAATTATTAAAGCCAAATAATAAAAGGTAGGTCTGTACTTAAAGATAGACAGAAGCACCATATAGGACTTTTATGCACCCACACAGCAGAAACAGTATAACGGACATGATGATCTCTTGCCCTACTCCTGCTACAGCTCTGGCCATAAGATCTAGTTGGCTCTGAGCATGGCTGGCCTCAGGTGCAGACGTTTCACCATTACCTGGTACTTCCTTCTATCTGATTTAGTAGGATCTTGTATCAGTGCTTCCCAGGCACGAAGGATAACACATGGCAGTGTGAGGGGATGAAGGCTGAGTTGTTAATGGCTTTGGATGGGTGTGTCTGTATAGCACTTGAGGCAACATTAATGCCTCCTGGGCTTTCCCAGTGAGGTGAAGAAAGGAAGGTCATTGTGACTTGGCTGCCCATGACTTCAGGAGAGCAGTAAGTGTTTTTTTTAAAGTCATACCTAACTTTCCCCCTCTAAAGTGTGGTATCTCACCCACCCTGTTTTACGTGCTCAGTCTTGCCTCCATCTTTTTATTTTATGCTCAGTGCTGTGGCAGAGGAATTTTTAGCTGGTTTATGGATCTGAACTTACACACCTGTTTTTTGTTGTGATGGACAGTACTTACTTTTGGCGTTGCACCTCTATGTTATGTGAAATCTGTGAGAGTAGTCTAATTTCTTTTCACTGAACAATGAAAAAATAATCTCTGCCTTTGCACTGCTCTTTATTCCCTTCATTTGGGAGATATTGTGCTGTGCTGTAGGTGCTATTAACACAGTACAAGGATCCTAAGTAATTGCAGCTCTTTATTCAAACATTTGTTAGTACTGATTGATTTGTCTCCTTAGTTATCTGTGTCTCATTTTGTGCACAAGACGGTGTTGATATTCTGCCCTTATGGTGAGCTGTGTCAATGAAACCTTCACTGAGGCATGTACCCTAAAAAGAGCTCACCATTAGATAACCTTTAGCACCACCTGGGTAAGACCCTTGAAGGCTAGGCAATCATTTACATACATCCCCATGAAGTAAGGGAGGTGTAGGAAAGGGAACATGTTGTTGAAACCCCTTCCCAAACCCCACAGTCCTGCAATGAGTTTGAAAACTCATTTGATGGTTTGCACAGAGTAACGGGGACTAATGTTCACTCGTTGGTCTCTGGTGGCTTCCACCCACACCAGGGCCTGTGGTATGTGATGAGCACAGGGCTCTCTGCAGTCTGAGCCTTGGATGCCAGATTTTGGCCAGTGTGGAGACCTCAGGGTCCATCCACTCTAGGACAAGTGAAGTTGCATCCCGACGCAAAATGCCAAATTCTATCTAGGAAGTGCTGGCAAATCCCTATGAC
Source organism: Strix aluco (assembly GCF_031877795.1). Lineage (NCBI taxonomy): Eukaryota > Metazoa > Chordata > Aves > Strigiformes > Strigidae > Strix > Strix aluco. The sequence continues at coordinate 22,396,897 of NC_133942.1, read as the reverse complement.
AGCATCACTAGAGGGTGCTGCTGTGATGGCAGTAGCTTTCCTCCAGTCTACCCTAAGGGATGTTTTAGAACAATTTTTGTTTATTCATCTTGTTCCTGTTGATGTTTTGATCAAAGTCAGTGAAAACACCTCAAAATGTTTTTAACCTGTGGGTATAATTTCTTTGATCATACATAAAGCACTATTTCTCAGCATCAAAAACTACATATCTATATATGTGAAAGCAATTGCTGTGGAGTGCAAGGATACAGTCAGACATTTCCTATGCAAGCCTAAGGATGTTAAAAATTACATTAGGGCCAAATGAGGATTGATCTCTGCCGTTTGAAACCTCCCTCACATTGGCTGAGCACCACAAAAAATGGATTGACATAACCATTACTTTAAAAACTATGGCCCCCAAACCATACATTTATGGGGTCATTCCCCATTCTTTTAGATCCCTCCTTTGGGTTCAGTTATGCCTCCCTCTCTACAGGAAATTAAGACCAAATGTTGGTATTTTTTGAGCTGCAATGCAGGTGAGATTTCTGTGAGTGATGTGGTTCCTGTTCCCTCAGATTACTGTTCAGAATATTTCCTTCTGTTAATGAAAAATATACTGCTTGCTCTTAGAAATATAAAATGTATTTGGAAGGACCAGGAGTTAAGATGAACTGGAAGTTATTCACATTACCCTTAAGAAATTCCGAGTCATTAGGACAAAATACAATTCAAGTTTCTACAGGAGCAGCAATTGCTTGTGAATTGCACATTATTTCTTCTGCAAATTGAAATCTCATCTTGGTAGAACATCAGTGATGTGCTTTTGAACAGCAAATTTAAATTCAAACACAATCTCTCCCGTTTACTCTTTTCTTTATATTACTTCTGAGTCAGCAAGGCACTGAAATAACTGTTAGGTGATCTGCTTGATGTTTATAGGGATGTTGAGTAGAGTTTGGTCCTAGCCAGCTGTGATACTGAACTGTGTTCGAGGGACAGCTCATGTAAAAATTACACCAGAACTGTTAGCTTTCTCTGCAGTTGAATAGTAAGCAATATGACCACCACCGAGTGTGTTACATCCATGAAGAATAGGAAGTAATAACACTTTTTTTTAATACCATTAAAAGTACCATTACTTAACATGATGTCTGTATTTATTTAATACTTAATGCATACAAGTATTTGGTTTACCACAGGTTTTCCTCTCATGGGGGAAAAAATGGTCAATGGTAGTGGCAACAGTGAGTTTTTCTGAGTGTGGGGACTTGCTGTTCCCAAGAGTCATGAATTTTGAAGACTGAGGAACTGTATACATTCATCCTTCCTTTTTGGGCAAGAAAGTCTGAACCAAATTTCTTTGGTCTTGTGGTGGGCTAGACTTTTCTTGGGGTAGCTGACATCAGGAGCTGGCATCTAATATTGCAAGGTGCCATTTGTGGTGCCATAGAGAGTTCCTGAAAAGAAGGGTGAAATGGGGGTGGCTGTCTTGATTTGAAACAAAGCAAGGAGAAACCTCATTATTCTGCAAAGCAAAGGCCTGCTAAAAGAGTCTCCTGCATCACCTTTTTCAATGTACCTAACATGGCTTTCTTTTGAAGGGATAGGTCTCTGCAGCTCTTTCTTCCCAAACCTATTTACAAAGCCCTGTTCATTGGGAGAACTCAAGGGCTGTCAGAAGGATGGTAAATATAGTCATGAAAGGAGGAAAAAAAAGAATTGAAAAGACTGAGTTAATTTGCCATGGTGAAAGAGGAAATCAGACAAGACATACAGATAAATAATCTATGTCTTCTATGTGTACTTGTACTTTAACCACATTGCTATTCCCTTTTATATATATCCAGTAATGTTTGGTACATGGGACACTGGCCAAGAAGAGACAGGGAAGAGGATTGCAGTGGTTGTCCTTATCAATTGTTAGGCAATGATTTCACAATTGTAGCTCATTTTCCTCATTGTGAAGCTAAGAGACGGGCTGTACTGCACCATTGCTGTCTGCAAACACCAGCATATTCAGATCCTGCCCCCGCTCTTGCTAAAAGATAAGGACAGTATGATGCAAAATGAGATTTCTTTCCCAAACAAGAAGAGATTTATAATGGCCAAACACTCCAAGGTATGCCTAGCAAATACCAAAAACTAAACCCTTTGCAATGGTCTTCAAGATGCAGTCATTTCTGTGATAACTTGGCCCCCAAGTTCAGCTCACAAACCTTTTCTAACTGGAACAAACAGGTTTATTTCACTATACCAAGGGTCCGTGTTTTCTCACAGCAGCCCTGATCCCTGCCTTGCAGCTTATCTCAGAAAGGAAAAAAAAATAAACATCTGTTTAGTGTTGACTAATAGTGTTAAAGTTACAGTGGGATGTTGATTAACCTGTTCTGACACGTTTGCTTGTGGCAGCAGCTTGTTGCTGGCTGGGCAGCCCCTGTAACAGGTAGCTTTATCAGGGCTCAGGTCAAAGCCCTGTAGGATTTGAGGTCTGAATTTTATGCTTGCGCCCGCCGTGTGTTCAGCTGAACATCCAGCTGGGTGAGGTATGAACAGTGTCGGGGTGTCACTAACGGCCCAGCATTGCCAAGTTTGGGGCAGCTTGGAATAAACCCACCCCCAGCCTGGAGTCAGCCGCACCATCTCTGTAGCGCTGGCAGCTTCCCTTTGGTGTGCCTTCTCACGTGGGTCTCCTTGCTGGCATGAGCTTGGCTGGGAGCCTTTTGTCTGTGGGGTATCTGCTGAACCTCTTCCTTCTGCCGGACTGCCTATTTTCATGAACCTGTTATCTCCTCTTGATTGAGTTTGTTTGAAGCTGGCTGTATGGCAAGGAACTCAGGCAGAGCCCACAAGTAATACAGTGCAATTTCCTTAGGAAACAAAATGAGAAATAGTTTTTAGCTTTTTCTGCTGGTCCCAAAGAAATAACAGTCATTTCAGACGCGTTCATGATGCTTTCTACTTGCCTCTGCGTTAGAAATGCAGGGGGTTGTTTTGTCTCTATGGCCCCTTCCATGTAACAGCTCCTCTGTTCTCCTGCAGAGGTGAGTGTTGTTCCTGCCTGCTTTCTGAGGGAGAGAGAGAAACTGCACCATGCTGTGGGCTCTCCTGAAATAAAAAAGGAAACTGATACCCAGCTGCAATTACAGCTCTTACTTCCTGATCTCCGCTCCTGGGCTGTACTTCAAAACCATCTTTAGACCCATCTGCACTTTCTCTTTTCTTTTTCCTCTTCTTTCCTTTCCTGGCGGCCTTTGACATCAGGACTGCAGAGGTACAAATGGGCTGAAAAGTTTAGTTTCTGGCTTGGTATCGGGGCTAGATCCTCCAGCTGCAAGTCACCTTCTGACGTGGGGAAGAGCCGTCACCCTTGTTTTACAGGGGAAAACCGCTGAGCTGCAGAGACAAATGTGTCTGGCCTGTCATTGCCCAAGATGTTAGTGACTAATCCATGGGGAGAGTCCTGATTTCCTAAATTAGTCTGGAATAAACCAAGCTGTGGGCTATCCTTCCTGTGATCTGACACAACTCGGAACAGATGTCTGGTTTACACTAAAGGCTGAAGCTGAAAACCTTGTGAGTTTGCTTCTCCACAGCAACCATAGGAAAGTTTATCTTATGTTATGCTGCGTATGGGGAAAGTGTTTCCTTTGATTGGTCTGTTTTAAATTAGGAAATGGCCAGTTCAAAACCAAAAAAACTGTGAAAATTACTGCCACAGAATGTCATCAAAGCAGAAGACGTAGCATGGACACCTACATGGATAATGAGATACAGCACTTTTCCTTGCTATTTAATGCAAGCAAACTTCAGAAGGCTAGTTTTGCCTGCTCTGGGAAATAACTAATATGTCACTAAATGGGTGACCTATAAAGAGAAACCAGAGAAAAAACAAAATGCAAAGCAATTTGATATTTCAGGCAGGCCCCTTGCCTGCTCTCTTAAAATTCAGCAGGCAATTAGTGATCAGAGATTTTTGCCCAAGAGAGTAAAAGGAATGGTGGAAAATAGAGTCCTTGAAGCTGCTGTAATAAACAGCCCTTGTGAACAATTGGGGCAAAGATTGGTACAGTTCCCCCACCCTGTTCCTGGTCTTACGCCCTGCCTGAGGTTGAGCTGACTCCCAGCTGGGCAGGGAGGGCTGGCCCCAGGTGTCCCGTGGAGCTCCCGCAGTGCTGTGAGGGCTGCAGCCAGGATCGCCTCTGGTTCTGCTCCGTGAAAGCTCTTTGGTTCTCAGAAAATGACCTGGGCATATGAAATCACAGAAAGTGAGATTTAGACATGGTGAATATTTGTAACAGCAGTCTGTAACAGAATCTTCCAGCTGGGAAGGGAGTACCTTGGCTGGTTATCCACTGGTTTGGATAGTGAGTTCATGTGAGCCTCCAATTATTTCAAAATAGGCAAATCTTGTTCAACTACGCTGCCGCAGTGGCATGAGCGTGTGCCCGGGACCTCAAGGATTGTAGGCTGGTGTTGGCCACTGGGACAAGGCTGGGATGGTGTTACACTTGTGCCCATGCCCTGTGGGGATAAGCCAGCTTTGCTTTTCCTTGGGCTCGTGTGGTCAAATGATAGAAGGAGTCTATGTGTCAGTGGACAGAGTTGTAAGTTTGATGAAGACGCTGGATATCTTCAGTGCACAGCCAGCTGTTCCTGTGAGATAGTAGCTCTGCGTATTGTTAGTCTCGCAGCACAGGTGGGGAAAACTGAGGCACAGAGCTTTTGATTTACCTCTCAAAATCACAGAATCAATGGCAAAGACAAAGTTGTTAGCTTCCAAATCCACATGCTTATCCTTTGCCTTGCTGTCTCTCCATAAAGAGACATCTATGCCCTTATACTTCTTGCTTATTTTGTCACGTTTGACATCACTTATTTGAAATAAATACGTAATCAACAACGCGTACACCTGGCTCACGGTTAGACACACCACTTAATGTTTGAAGGCCTGTAACTATTCATGTCATAGCCTAGATAGACACTTCTAGTTACTGATGATTTTGTAAAATGTTATCTCAAACTCCTTAAAGACCAATTTTAATTAAACTGCTGAGAAGTATCTCATGAAATCCAATTTGATTAATGAAAAGATGAGTATATAATCGAGCATGTGATCTTAGGCAAAGCACTTGCGCACTTTGTGCTTCAGTGGCAGAAAGAGGTCTAAAAATCAGATCTCTCTACTGCTAATTTTTAATGATGCTGCCAATATGAACGTTTGATTAAAATATTTTGTGTTTTGACAGAATTAATTTAAATCTTTCTGCACAGTTGCCACCAAAAAAAATAAAGTGGTCTCCTGCCCTATAGATGTTTATGAAGGATTGCTCAGCAAGAAAGGTTGCATATTAGAGAGAGGAAAAAGTGGCTTTACTTTTCCAGAGTAGCCAGTGACCCTGGACTCCTCTGTTTTGGGGATTGTTAGAGAGGCCTTTCCCAAGCAGGCCAAGCGGCTGCACTGAGAATGAAGCCATGTGTGTCTTTAAATAGATGCCAGAGATCACAGTTAGTTTCGAAATTTTAGGGCACCAGCTATCTGCAGTGACACTGCCTGTTACACAGTGTAAACAGAACAAAGAGGATAGATCTTTTGTTACCTGCTTTTATTTTTATTTATTGTAGCCCTTCTCTATAACATGAACAGTGTGTTTGGAGAGAAATGTCACTTACTAAATTCAGCGTGCTCCTTTAACTACGTGGTTACTCCACACCCTGAGAAAAATAATCCATTTGCTTGAGAAAGCTCCTTTAAGCAGCCTTATGGTATAGCCTGATTTTTACGGACTCTGGCAGGGAACTGAGGGCTGTTTTGTAAATTTGTCCCTGTTTTATGTAGACTTTTGAGCGTAGAACTTTTTTAAGCTGAGCTTGTGGCAGATGGCAGTCTTGCCGGCACCTGGATAGAAGCTCGTGGTCTCTGCTGCAGGGGACCCTGCAGGGGTTACCCACTCAGTGTGCTGGGGCACACAGGTCTGCTCATCCTCAAGGAGACATACTGAGGGGTTTGTCCCCAACAGGATTTGCAGACAGAGCTTTGTGGTTTTTGTATGTGGCCCACGCATGTCTGCTGAGAGCTTTGCATCGATCAAAATGAATGTATCTCAGCTCAGAACAGTCAGCCCCCTGCCATCTTCTCTGGGTTTCTTTCATCTAATAAAAATATTTATCTGCCCGAGCAATAAGTTGAATGTAAGTTGGCTTTATTGCTGTAGTGATGTGGAATGATTGGTTGCTGGGTGACCTTGCTTCTGATTTTATGGTGTAGGCCAGCTCTGGCAGCAGAGAGGTGTGGCCACGTATTGCACTCCGTTGTCAGGCTTCTCCTGAGATGATCGGAGGGAGGTTCAGTGTCCGTTCTCCGGCAGTGCCCGGGAAGCCGTAAACGTTTGCCATTTGTTATGTGAAAACCTGGATCTGCAAGGAAGGTCTGAGAGAGATAAATGCCTGACAAGAGGAGCTATCAAGGCTTAAAGGAAAGGCCAAGCTTTGTGAAATCCAGCGAGGAACTGGGATCATCAACGTTGGATTAGACCAGTGACCATAAAACTGATGTGTGACTGGGATACTAGAGCCTGCATCGTTTGGTTTGGTTTTGTCTGGAGGGTGCTTTAATGTTTTTCATTGGAAACCAAAGCTTCGCGACTGATCAGACATGGAAGAAAATGAAGGAGCAGATATTTTGGAAACCAGCCCTGTCTCTAATGGTCCTTGGTGCAAGGTGAGGACATCCCCCCACCCCACCCCCCAATTACAGAAAATATTATCTCTTTCTGCTGTTTACAAAGGACTTCAGTAAACCATTGCCCTTGGACCAGACTGAACACAACCTCAGCAGCAGCCTTTGTAAACAACTTCAGAAATTCCTTGGAGCAAGGTTGTGCTAAACATTAGAAATAGAAATGAAATGGTAATGTGTGTGGTTAAGCGACTGTCATCCACCTCACTGGAAGTTTCAAATATCTGAGTAACTACAGGTTTCTGTGCTGTGGAAACTACCAAAATAGTTTTCTTAGGTGCTTGGAAAATCCAGAAACTTCTTATAATTTTAGCAAAGCCACTGCTTTAAGATTTGCAGGTCAAACGTGTTTAGTAAAACCGCAGCAAGCATAGGGTAAGATAAGCATTAACTTGGGCAAACAAATTGACGATGTAACTGCACAGAACTCTCTGTCCAGCAGCAAACTCCTCATATTCTCCCAGAGCTCGCTTGAGAGCGTTTAACCTCCCTAATGGGTCAGCTGTGCTTCTTGTCAAATCCTGAGCAGTGACGTTCAGAGATTGTTTTCTGTTTGCTTGTGTTTGTAATTTGATCTCATGTAACAACATTGTCCTCAGCTCACATATAACCACAGGGGTAACTCTGACATCCTGTCTGAAAAAAACCTTGTTGTTTCCTGTGCTTGAAATTTGAAAGATTTCCAATTTGGACAGGTTAGCATGTTTATATTAATCTCATCCTGTTACATGAAATTAAACGACTAGTATTTTGGGAGCCGGGCATTCTACCTCCATTTTGGTTTCCCAAAAAATACTGGGGTTTTTTGTCTTCACAAATTTTGGAGGGGACTAGTGGAAGTTTTGCTGTTGCCTGTGCTGAGGCCAGGATTTCAGTCCAGACATTCGTGCTTTGGAGAAAGAGTCTCTGGGAAATCATGTCAGGAATGTGCCAGTTTAGATTTTAGCTCAGAATTGCCTTTTCTTGATAGGAGTTACTGGAAATTAGGACAGAGAATTTAGGTAACTGGCAATCTGCAAAATATCTGAGTGTTTGCTATTCATTAAAAAATATCCTTAGTGAATACATAAATGTGTGTATCTAAAGAAAATATGGTTTCAAGAGCTGGTCAAGCAACAGAAACACAATCACCTTGTCCTGTAGGAACATCTGCTCAGCATTGATCACTCGGTGCATCTCCCACGGTACTGACCAGACATTCATCCTCATTAGTGTTTATGGCCCTTCACTTGAGTATCTCCAACAAAAATATGCATTGCTGTTGCATTTGCTGTTTGCTATTTTTGTTTTCTTGTTTACAAAGTTGGATATCCAGTTAAAAAGCAGAAGCAAGCAATACTCAAAAAAAAAAAAAAAAAAAAGGGGGGGGGGGAAGAGATGAAACAATGAGACCAGTTTGTAAACACTGAAGCTGAGAATTATTCACCCCAAATACTTGGCAAGTGGGCAACAATAACAAAATATGTTCACAGAACTCTAGACCACTTTGCAATCAAAATGTCTGTGTTTTCGTAGTATATATTATTCATCTTGGATCCTGATTTTTGTGGAGGCAGAGAGTTAGAAACTGATTTCTGGAAGCAGCGTGCAGCTGTACCCCTTGCTCAGTCAAATTTTTCTGCATATGCAAATGTGCCTTATTTCAAGAATATTGTCACTTTTTCAGACACTGAGATTTGAGTTCATGGGAGCCTGGGCAGGATGCATGGCTGTGGCAGGAGAGAATATATTGAATAATAATATAAACTCTCTCATGGCCTAAAAGTTCACAGAATAGGTGAAGTTTTACATAATACTGTTTCATGGCTCAGAATATGATTTTTGTTCTGTAAACCTGAGGTTTTCTAGTTTTTTTTCTTTAAAAACTGGAAAAAACTTTTTTCCCCTGGGAAAAACCTAGAGGATTTTTTCAACCATGTTTTAGTTATACTGATTACAGTCTTAAAAATTTTACTTCAATGTGATAGCACATTTTTCTCAGTGAGTATTGAGAAATAATATTGAGAATAGCTCGTTAACCAGCCGTTCAGCAACTGCCTTCGCATTTTTTCAAGTGCAAATTTGTGTTTGCAAATAACTTTGTCTGCATCTTATTGTGGGTACAAATGTTACTCATTAGAGCCTCTTTGTCAGCATCCCAAAATGTGGCAATTGAAGATCCAGCTACAAATGTTTGTGTTTGTGTTCCCTATCTTAGTGTTTAGTTTAAGAGGGTTCAATCTTGTTTCAAGATGCAAGCGAAAGTGTGTTGATGTTCTTTTATTTACGTTTATTATAAAATCATAAAATATTGTCATTTGCTGTAATTAGGCTGGGGAGCGCCTGAGCTGTGACTCAGCATGGAGACGCGCACGCGGACTGGCTCGCACCGGTGGCAGCAGGGCCTTGCTTTCATAGAATTTTAAATGCACTTGTAGGCTTTTAAATAAAAAGAAGCTGGTTAGTTATTAACTTGCAGAAATATCTGATTTTAGAGAACAGAAGATTACAAAACAAACTGGATTTTTACCAGCTCTTGAAGGGCAAACAGTACACTGCGTCTGGCCGGAGAGAGAATTTGCTCCTTGCATTTCCCTGCAGTATGTTTGTGTTGAAGCTTTTTCACTCTCATAGTACTTGATGTTAATGTTAATTAGCACTCCAGGGAAAATGTGTTAACAAATGTACCTTTGACACAGGTCCACAGCTATGCCTAGCTCTGCTAGCTGCAGGCTGGAAAGATTAGCTGGCAAAATAACTTGTGCTGCTTTTGAGGAAACTCTTCAAACACGAGTTCAGCAGCACTTGCTGAATACTTTGACTTTGCTGCTCTACAGAAGAGGTGCCAGGTAAAATGTGAGCCCTTGTAAGAAATAAGAGCAACCTCCTAGAAAAGGGATAATTCTAGCCATTAACAGGCTGCAAAGAAGTCTGCCTGGGCTATGGCCTTCTTGTGATGAGGAAAAAAAAATGTCTTGTCTTAGCATAAACTTTGTGGGAGAAATTATTCCTCTTCCTCCTCCAGTGCTGATCTTGATTAGCAATAAATATGGGTGGTAAAGTCATTACCGTAAGCCGCTAGAGTAGAAAGGTAACAGTAATGGATTCATAAACACATTGACCTCATCACTGCACTTCTTTCCATAAACAGCAGGTCAGAGATGGAAATCATTTGGAGGATGTTTTTTTTTTCAGCAGTGTTCAAACCTGCCTTAACTCAGGTTAACATAGATATTGTGGTGGTGTCTGGCCAGATTAATTCCTGAATCTGCTATGAATTTTGTGAAAACATACACAGAGCCATTTTTCAAGATTTGGCTTGTTCAGCTGTTCATTGCTGTGCAGTATCAAATCCTGATTTCTCCCTGATGAGGAATAGCTCGTATCTAAGATGCTTACAGTTAGAAGACTCCAAGGTTACTAACAGCTCTCTGAAAATGAGGTCAGTAATTTCAGCCCAACCCTCATGAGCCTGGTCTGGGGTTTGTACTAATGATGGCAAACCCTGCCAGAGGAGAGTGCCTGTGTCTCCAGGGACACAGAGCAGTACTGCTGTGGGGAGTCCCCTTCCCTGGAGCAGGATGTCGCGTGAAGGATGCTTGGTGTTACAACATGGCTCTTAATCAACTGGTCTGATTCTGGCACCCCTCTTGTGTTGCCTGCGGTGGGTATTTGCAAGAAGCCTACCTTATACTTTTTTCCTTCATGTAAAATTATTTCTTTCTGTTTTTCATGGTCCTGTGGGGAGTTTCAAGCCTGTGAGCTGACTGTTGCTGGTGAGGGGCCATCAGCCTCTGTTTTGGAGCTGATTTAGAGGTTTTCAGAGACTTCATCAAGGAGGAGGAGGGTAGGCAGAATGTGGGCTAGCACGTGTCTGAGTGCTGGGTGGCCCACAGAGCATGGTGCAGGCCCCCGGGCAAGCCTGACCTCTAAGTCAGCCGTGGAGAGGCACCACTGCTTTCTGCTCACCACATCTCCAGGTTACAGGTGTGAACCAGGCTGAGCAGAGTGTACTCAGGCTGCATGTCTCAGCTGTGCCTTCAGCTTGGCTTTGTCCATCACCTGTGGTCTGGGACAGCCTAGGGACGGTTTTCTGGCAGAGAGAGTTCATGTGAGCACTCTTATTTTGAAGGGCAGGTGAAAGAAACACCAATATTCTCCGCAGTGGGAGATCTCCTTGCTTTGAATTGCTGCTAGATAAATGTGGCCTTGACTCAGTAAAATATGTCCAAAACTACTGGATGGAAGCCCTCTGGCACAGTACTGCATGAGGACGCTGCTGCTCAGGAGGAGAGTTTTATTGTATTTCATACTGTTCCCCTCCTTGCCTGTGCAGGGAGCCCCACGTGAGCAAACAGACCTCCACCCGCGGTCACAGAGAGCTGCTGAGACCTACCGTGCGATGAGGCACCGAGCGGGGATGGGGAACCTGCCGAGGCACCCACCACCCCACAGCACGCAGGTGTCTGAGCCTGCCCTGGAGCGTGCTGCTGCTCCATGGACTCCCTCAGCCCCTCCGTGTGCAGGGCTGGATTTTGGCCTGTGAAGTGGGGACAGAGGTCAGATGTGAGCTATGCTGGTTGGTGCTGTGGATGTGTTAAATCACTTTATTAAGAGCGATGGGCTGGGTTAGAATCTGGCCCTGCTCCTGCTGAAAAATTCGATGTGGGGGATGATGGGTGCTGGGTTTGGCTGCCTGTCAGCACTGGTACCTGGCATACTGCCTCTGAAACAAGTTTTTCCTAAGGCACGAGGGCCTGAGATCCCTGCTCAGGCCCATTTCTGCCTAAAGGCAAGTGTTTTCACCCAGGGAAGGTGTGCAGCAGGGCTGTGCTGGGGAACAGTGAAGCCCCAGCAGAGAGACACCTCCTTCCCTTGCAGGCTGTGGCTCAGGGGTCTCTGCCCCTCCTCAACCTGCCTCTGGCCCTGGGAGGAGATAGCATGTGGCACCTCCAAAGTCAGGCTAGGGGAGGTCATAACCAAGCAGACTGCCTGCTTCTGTGTCCCACGGCCATGACAAAAGACAGAAGTAATTTTTATTAAACCAATTCTTCTTTAAATAGCTCCCCCCCATTGCAATTAGTCTTCTCAGCTGTTGGTTTCTATATTCATAAATTCTTGTCTGCCAGATTTTAGCAAAAATAGATATACCAGTCAGCAGTCTGACTAAGTATATCTATACATGTCCAAGACCATGTAAAAATTGAAACTAAGGACAACAGTTCCATCCACAGGGTTACTGTCTATCTCACTGGCTTTGGTTTTGGCTCTTTCTGTAAGTAATCTGACTCCTCAGCTGGGTTAAAATTCAGCTCAAGACAAGCACAAAACTCTCTCAGGTTTTGATAACTCGTTTGTTGTCTAACTCGGCAATAATCTGGTTCTCACATTTGAATAAACTGATCACCCAGCAGGAATTGGACTTCTGCCTTGTTGAACAATGAATGTTGCTTTAGTTGCTTAAAAGGAAAACATACAAGAAATGCAGAATTCTTGTTGACCCAACAACTGAAAGAAACATCACAACATTCCCTAAATCAACAGATGGCAATTTTCAAAACAAAATCTGAACAGCAGCCAGAAGCTTATAAGGCAAGACATGATACTACAGCCAAAGAGAGACCCTGAATCTTCCCTGCCTAAAGTGTGGGGATGAGCTGGGAGCTCAGTCTGGTGACATTAGCTTGTGTCTCAAAAGAGCTGCTTGTGCATGAACCTACCTGCTTTGCAGTCAGGAAATTTAATTATTGCTTCCACAGTAGCCCTCGCAGTGTACCCTGTGCATGAAATATGCATTCATACGTGATATGTCCCATAATTTTTGTCTGTTTCCGCATATAGAGTTAAGGTTAATGTTCCATACACTGTAGACAAATAGTAGTTGCCATGGGTACCACAGCCTTGAATTTCCCGTCTCCTGAGTGATTAAATTCCCCACCTTAATTTTACTTTATTGGTTTATTTCTGTAACTCCTTATTTCCTTGATTTGCCCTCCTTCAGAGAGCAAATCAGGACATTTCATGGCTACTTGTGTCTTCTCAGGCTTTTGCATTTTGCACACCAGTTTCAGGGAAAATTAAGGGCATTTTTTCACAATGCGTATCAAACAGCAGGAAATACACTGGCGTGACCCCCAGCACCCCAGAGGCTACGTGAGCCCTGGGCTCTGCAGTGGATACCCTGGCTTCTTAAAGCCTCTGCTACTGGAGACCCTGCAGCCTCCCTGGTCAGCCTGCTCCAGTGCTTTTAGAGCTTTAGCGTTGGAGAGTTTCTTCCTACCGTGCTGTCTCCATGCTGTGTGAGCCCACCTCCTCTTGTCCTGCCTGCAGGAGATATGGAGAACAACTTTACCTGTTCTCCCCCACAGGAGCCTGATGCTGGTAACAGCCAGAGCAAGTGGTCAACTTGCCTGCTGGGATTCACATGGAGAATCTCAGGAGGAATATGATGGGGTTTGAGTTTTTATCTCTGGTCCTACGATAACAAAGGGGCTACATTTGTCTGATGGGATTTGGGGGCCTTTGCAACACTGCTAGCTGCTCTCCCAGTGCCTTACAAACTGTCCAGGTGTTTAGGTTTATTCCATAATCCTAGCCCTCCAGAAAATGGCATAAAATAATATTGAAATGGGAACCACAAGCTATAAAAACATAGCCCTAGTTGGTAAGTAAAATGAATAAGTAGCTGTTAAATGCAAAATGAAAAGGCATAAAAGGACAGTGGGAGCTTTTGCTGTTTAATCTGAAGTGTTCTATAAATAAAGCTAGGTTGCTACATATTGACAAAATTGGTCACCCCTAATTTAAGGCATGTCATAGGCAGTGGAAAAAGTGTCCCATAGACCTGACTAATGTGGATAGAAATAGAGAGCAATTTGGAAAAGTAATGATATAATGCCAGCCTTGTAACTGCAGACCCTGCAAGCTGGGTCAGTACCGTCAGCTGAATCGTGCTTTCCTCCAACCATTTATGGTGTCTGAAGTTGATTAACTGACACTGTTTACTTTGAAGTCATGATAATGAAAGCTAGAGTGTCATCTGCATTGTAATTAACATGCTCCTCTGCACCTAACTCATTCTGACAGTATAGATTAATGATGGTAAATGACAAACAAGGATTTATCATGAAATGATTCTTCGTTCTACAGGCTGCCTCAGACAATTGCAGGAAGTGATTGTTAAGTTTAGGCTATTGTCCTGGTGTAATCGTGCATGTTCATTCTTAGCTTTGTTTTGCAGCAAAACCCATCCAAGGGCTTCATAAAGACTCAGTTATGGTCCCTAAGAGGCTGAGCCACACTCATAAATGGGGGAGAGGGAGGCATGGGCTGGTGATACCGCTCTGATTTTTCAGTATCCCAGTGCTTGTAGTCCCTGCTGATATCAGCAGGAGCTGGGACTGATTGGTATTTCTGCAAATTAGATGCTGTTGTAATTCTGTAATTAGATGCAAATGTAATTCTGTTGGGAGGTTGGGCAGCGGGGTCAGCTGTGCAGTGAGGTGCCTATATGGGGCTGGACAGCCTTATTGGGTACCAGTGCTCTTCTTCCATGGCAGTGCTGGGGTCTTCTCCTCTGGTGCCTTGGGGAGGCAGGACCTTTTTCTCTGAAACATGCTACAGGGCCACAGTAACTCAGCAGTCCTGTCTGCCAAGAACTGCTGTGCATCTAAGCAATAGCCTCAAGAGTGGTCAGTATTTTGGATGACCAAAACACACTATATAAAGGAGATGCCCCCTTGAAATGAAGGTACTGAGTTCCCTGTAAGCTCAGAGCCTCAGGGGGTTTCACTAGTCCAGCTTGCAAAATCTTGACTTTCAAGCCAAACCGGTCATGGCTGGCAGCACAACACCATGTCATGCTAAGCAGAAAGTAATGAAAAATGATATAAATGAAGTGAAATTTTCCAAAGCATATAAGGCACTCAATCTCTGGTTACTTCTTGCAAAAAGTAGTTTCATCATTGCCTTTTCTTATAATAGCTTCCTTGTGTACACAAGGACTTAACCTGGCTTATTTAAACTGCATCACGTATTGCTGCAAGAATACCTGATTAACAAGATGATCAAAGTGTGCTGTTCCACGTGTCAATCAATAGGAATTAATACACAGGAGCCTAGTCCAAAAACGTGAGATTATAATGGAGATTTAGTTTTCTTTGCACTGAAGTGTTGTGTGAGCGAACAAGTGCTGATATGATGAGCTGAGCTTCACTGCCTTCCCGCCCTAAGGCTGGCATTTTTTTCACTCCTTGTCTGTTCCCCCATTTGTACCAATCCTGACCTCCCTCCTAGGTGTGGTGAAGCTCCTTCATGTTTGCAGCAGAGGTCTGAGATTTTATTTTTTTTTTTATAAAAGAGGTGAAACAGCAGTATTGCGCAAATGGACAGCAGTGGTATTTTACCAGCAGCAGGTATCTGATGGAGGTTTGGCATTTTCCCCTGATGCATGCACAAGCCCTATCCTGAGAATTTGGCTGCAAATCAACTCCCATAGCTTGTAGCAGGTACTGATGCTAACCCGTTTATTCCTTAAAATAAATAGGGCACACGGAGGATTTGAATTGACAACGTTGTCAGATGAAAGCAGTTCTCCAGATACCTCTTCTCAGGATACACAGCCAGACCCTGGCTTGCTTGTCTTTGTAGATTAGATGGGCCAGAAGGAAACTAGTGATCATAGTCTCAGAGTTGAATGGGCTAATTCCTAAATGACTACAGTAAGGACCTTTGGCAGAATGCACAGCAGAACAGCTTCTCACAGTGGCACAGTAATGTGCTGCAGTGCCAGGAACAGATTGTTTTGGGTACAGAAGGTGACTTTGTGGGGTCTGCTGCCCCCTCTGCACACTTGCTTTTCCTTTTTGTTCCTGACAGTAGCAAAGGGCAGGTGAGGAGAGTGGGATGATGGAGCTAAGAAAACAACTCACAACCAACCAAAAATAAAAAAGAATTTGGGATTTTGAAATGTACTTTTTTTAGTTGGTAAGATGGCTATTTTCTTAATAAAAGTAATAAAAGCCTTAATTTTTCGTCAGAAAATGTTTGCTGGATGGAAACATTTTGACCAGCTCTATCAGAGACTGAAATACTAAGAGAAGCCAGAGGTTTAGCTGATAACTCAAAGACTCTTAGTATTAAAACAGGTAGATGGTCCTCTGGGCCCTGCCTACTATGGCAGGAGCTGTTTTATAGTGGAGCAGGTCTACTGTACATTGCGGGGTCACCCTGCTGGGGTCCCAGGCACAATTAGGAGGATGCGTGCTAGTGAACGTGCCTGGCATGTAGATGGGCACACGGCATGGAGAGGGCGCCTGGCTGCCACGAAGCCTACAGGCACTTAGACCCTGCTTCCCTCTGCCCCTAGGACGTTCCTGGGGGTGCCCCTGCAACCTCCTCTCAGTCCCACCAACCTCTGCAGCACCTTTTGCAGTGCTGGCCATAAGCATGAGGTCAGCCGACGCTGTCATCGACCCCAAATGGGCTCGAGTCAGTCTCTGGTGTAGTTGATCTGCTGGTGTCATGTACTCCAACGCCAGCCCAAGCTTATCTGTGAGCATTTTTAGTGTTTATAGGAAAATATTGCTCTGCTTTGCTCGTATAGCCCCGGGGACACTAGCCTGATCCTGGTGGCTGCTGGTTGTGCAACGGTGTTCCCTGTGCTACTTCTCCCCACTCTCTAATCAAATAGCTTCTCTTCCACCAGTAACCACACAGCATGGGTAAATAGACCTGGGGAAACGAGAAAGGTGGGGAAAGAATGAAAGAGCAGAAACACCCTTTTTTATTTTTCTTTTGCTCTCTCCCCCGCTCCTTCCCCCTTGGAACAAAATCTATCGGGAAATGGATGTATCTGAATTGTCTCTCCTCCAACCTCAGAGAGACGGTGGCAAGGTGGCTTTGGACAGGGGAGGAGCATGTGATGAAAGAGGAGGTCTCTGGGGCACCATGGCCATGGAAACGCACAGAGTTGGTGTTAGTGTTTGTTATTGTTGGCTGCAGAGATGCCTGCTCTGCACCTTCAGCCCTGAAGAAACTGGGGTACCTCTGAAAGGGTTTATCATCTTTGCAGTTTTTCCCCTGCACATAAGAAAACAGGGGTTGGGAGCAGAGCTGGATGAATGGTGAGTTTTTTGGTATGCTCTCTGACCCCTCCCCCTCAGATATGAAAAATAAATGTAGGTCTAATGAAACTAAAAGCAGAGGTTCCTTTGGAGAAAACTGAGGGGGTTTAGGAGGAAAATTCTTAAATTTTGCAAAATGTTTTTATTCAATCCCAAACAGAATGCCTGGTGTTGCTTTAAAAGCTGTTTATTTTTGTCCCCTTTCATTTTGGAAAAGTAAAAATCAAACCCAAACCATTTCATTTAGAAAATACCAAAGCAAAACATTTCACAGAATCATAGAATAGTTGAGGTTGAAAGGGACCTCTGGAGATCATCTAGTCCAACCCATCTGCTGAAAGCATATTTGAATATGCTATACATTTCTGGTTTGAATTTTTGTCTGTGTTTACAATAATTTCCCAAATTTGGCTTGAATTTCTAAACAGATCTGGTCCCCCACAAATTGTATTTTGAGGGTCAACTTAATACTTCCTGATTTTCTCTTTTCTTAGGCTTCAGTTTAGGATATCTGTCCTCTTTGCCAGGCTGGCAATGTACACTGTCTTCAGACTCCATATACAAAGTTTCCTACATGTCATGGATTTCACCAAGCTCCTCTTTTCTTCTTCTGTATAGCTTTATATAGCCACAAGTGTCTGAATTTATATTTGCTTATTACAGCACACTTATTACGTGTGACTTAAAATGATGTGGACACTCATGGAAGCAAAACATCCGTACTTGTTATGAAAAGGAGTAATATACTGCCTGGCTGGCTTCCTACCTATGTCCATACATCTCAAAATGTTGATCCATGTCTGCCAGTGATTTACTAAAGGGACAAAGTAGTATCTGTCATTTATCCACTAACTTTTTTGGCTAGGTTTAAAAAAAAAAAAAAGAGAAAGGGGGGAAAAAAAAGAAAGGGGGGGAATGATGATAGCACATAAAGAGCAGCTGATGACCCAGAAACATGAATGGCTGGGATGCCTCAGACTTGGATGTGCCCCAAAATTTACACAAAGCCTAAAAAAAGGTTTCATTGGGAAAGTAACCTGTTGGTGCCCAACCCCACCTGTGTGCCCTGTGGGGTTTGACACCTGAATTCCTACTAGTTGGGGGTGCCTGCACTGTCTGAGCTGCCATTTTGGCAGAGATTTTTAATGGTGATTGGTGTGATTTGGACACTGGCTGGAGCAATGAAATTGATTTTGTCACATTTGTAGTCATGAGGTGCTGTGGGCAGGACTGAGGATCTGTACGCTAAATGCACTAACGTAAAGCTCAGCTAAAGGAAATTCTGATGCTTGCTTCCAGTACAGCATGAAACTTGTGAACTCCTTGTGAAATGGAAAGACAATAATGGCTCTGTCACAAAATACAACTCAGGCCGTCTATGTTTTTTTTTCTTCTATCAAGGATTTTAGTTTCCTTTTCTGCCTTTTTAATGATATTTGCAAATCATAAAACCAGGCTAAAACTCAAGGGTTCCTTTGCAAAACTATTCCCTCATGCTTTCAGCTGGAGCAATTTTCCAACATTGACATGAGCTCACAAAATGTTAGTCTGACTCTAAATAAGATTTTTCCAGAGTTGGCTGAAGGTTTTGGCTTAGTTCTAGAATAAACTGTTTCGGAAACCCTTCTGGAGTGGATTCTGGATAACCTGGCACCATTTAAAGGATTAAAAAGTCATGCATAACTTGCCCTTTCAAAATAGTCAAGGCTTTTAAATTTCTCACCCCAGAAAATATCTTTCTTTTCATCAAACATCAGCTGTTTCCAATTGCTTCATTCTATTTTGGTCACCTATTCTCTTTCTTCCTTCCCATGCATGACTAAATATCTCCTTTAAATCAACTCGAAGCAATTCGTTTTTCCATTCATCCATTTGGTTGTGCTGGTTTCTTTCACCGTTGGAATGCTACATGAATGTCATACATTGAAGGAGCAATATCATCTGTGCAGTCCTGAGTGCGGGAGTACTTGGCACCAGTTCTGCAGCTTAATACATGAAAAACATGAAGACAGCTGCCAGTTTCTGCATGTTTTAACTGGTTTATTTTCTGCAGTTCTGAGCAGAAATGCTGAGGCCATGGCAGCCCCACACAACAGCATGATGCCCAGGTGTGTCGTCGCATGGTGAGCATGGCAGCTCTTGAACCGGTGGGACTAATTCTGTCTCAGCTTAGCACTGAGCTCAAGAAAACTGATTCTTTTGAGAGTCAGGCATACTGAGCCTAGGAGCCAGGCCACATTGCTCCAGCTGTGCTGCTTGTGAGTTATTCCTGAGCCATCTCTGTGCAGCAGCTTGGCTACCAGTTTGGATGTGCTGGCTTGCTCAAAGCAATGGCACAGGCTCTGCACTGTGCTCTCTCGCCGGGTGTGGATGTGGCATAAGAAATGGGTTACATTACGTATAGGCAACTAGATCCCTTGTTAGAAGTGCAGTGAGGTGCAGGTGCCAGCCCTTCCTACAAGATGTGTACATGCAAGTCCTTCAGTGACCAAAGAAGTGTTGCTGCTTCTCAGTTCTGTAGCACCTAAATGCAATCTTGCGTTTGCCTTGTATAGCTGACGAGCACACATGCTCGTCGTAACCTTGGTTTGTTGCCCTCAAATTAGAATGAAATTTCTCCAACCTTTGATCCTTGTATAATATACAAACACCCACCAGATTTCTGATCAATATGTATGTGACACATTCATTTTCCTTTCAGCTGACAAACACAGAAGCTGAAATTATCCAGAAAAAATAAAGCATAGGGAAGGGTTTGTTTTGTTTTGGATTTCTTTTTTTGGTGAAGAAAAGAATATGCTGGAGACAGATTTGACAAAGTTCGAATGATCCAGGTTTTGGTGGCAATTGCATCCCAGCTCTAGCTGTCGTAGTCACGGCTGATCTAAGCTATGCTGCGCACTGCAAGGGAAGGAGTCGGGTTCAGGCCTGCCAGAAGGCCTGAAGCACTAAACCTTTCTGTCCAGAGTGGGATATGTAAAGCTACATTTCCCCAGGATTGCTGCCAAATGACTAATCTTGGACACTTTCAGGCATTCCAGCATGTCTGGTTAGTGGTTACTCTAGCCATCCTATCGTGTTTTTGGGAACCGAATGTTTTGCATGCTGAAGCAAGGTGCATATTATACAAAGGGTGCCTATAATGAATTTAGGTAGAGTTAGTAGCCAGCATACAGTGGCTTTACATCAAAGATAACTGTATGAAGAGGGAGCACTGTGTATATCCTCAAAGTCAGAGACGCAGGGGAATCAGACCCCTTTCTACATTGTTTACTTAGGAGTCATGGGCAGGGGGGATAGGAAGGAAGGATTTTTAAACACTGAGTGAATTAATTAGTTCATTAACTTCTGTTTTCATTTCCATGCAAGTGACAACTGCCTGTTATGCCCAGAGGTGAGCTAATGAGACAGTGCTCTGCGGTAAGCTACTGCTCAGACAAGCATTGCAATATTGACAGTAAAAAAGAGCTCATGTTTTCTACGAAGAGATCCCAAGCTCCTAGACTATTCTGTTCCATAACCTTGCTTGTTCCAACTTACTAATGGACTCCCTAAAACTGGACTAACTGTGGTGATTCCTTCATTGCATGGTTCACAGAGCTGTCTCAGGGCATACTCCAATGGGCATTGAAGTATCATCTCACAGTATTCTCCTTTTTGTTTAAGGTACAACATATATTTCAAAAACCAATAATATGTGCAGACGGTGATCATCTACTTACATAGCTTGAATGCTTTCCTGCAGCCAGTACATCTGCCAGAGGCTACTCCTGGTTCATGTGAATGCTCTTGGGGGTTCACTGTACTTCAATGATAAATTATTGTGGTTTCCAAAGGTTATTCATAAGAAGATATATCCTGTCCAGATAGTATGGTTTCCTTTTAATTGTCTTTTTGGATCTAGCTTTGTTCTTATACTATGGGATAACAGGCCAAAGGCAGCACTGTGCAGGCTGTGTTGATGAGAGTTGAATTGCGCTACAAAATTTTCCTTTTGATCCTTCTTTTTCTTCTAAACTCTCCTGACTCCTTTCTCCCCTTATATGGAAGCCCTTTGCCTTGTATCTCCTGTTTGGCATCAGCGCTTGATTGGCTGGATCAGGTCACAGTACTCGCTTGTCTGACTGAGACAGCATAGACGTCCGAGAGGATGAGCTGACCTCCACTGCAGCCGGTTGGTTATGTGAGGAGGCAGCCATGCACGGGGCGAACTGGGTTCCCAGCCACAGCTAATACACAACATTGTCTTGTCTTTGTAGGCAACACTAAATCTTCTTATAACCAGGTTCCCAGCCCCAGCTAATACACAGCGTTGTCTTGTCTTTGTAGGTAACACTAAATCTTCTTATAAACGTGTTAAATTTTGTGGTTACATGAATCTATTGTCTTTGTGGAGAATTCCAGTCAGTAACCTGTTGTACTAGTGCAAGGAGCTATTGTCATGTTCTAACATGTTGCCCTAAAATACCAGATGTTTACACAGAGGAGGCTTAAAAGCTCTTTGTCAGGGTCCATCCACCCTGGCTAGCTAAGACCGGTTTTAAACTCATACAACTCAATAGTCAGGAAACACACTTTAAAAGAGGACTAAATAGCTGCTTCACGGGAAGAATTAAGGGAGGTTGATGGGTGTGGATGCCACCACCAGTTCCCTGACTGGCTGGCTGGGATGTGGAAGAGTTGGAGATTGTCTCCCTGAACACTGTCTCCAGGGCGAGCCATCCCATGGGAGAGTCCTGCTCGACCCTCCCGGCTCCACTCCGCAGCAGGAAGGGGAGGGAGTGCTCCAGCTGCATCCGTCCCGTCTGTCTGGCCACAGGAGGCCCTTGAAGTACAGAACAAAATAAATTCTCTCAACCCTAGCAATTTTCTCCAAAGCAGATCAGCAGGCGGCAGGCCTATGTTCTGTGGCTTGCAGCGGGCATTCACAAGTGTCCCAAGATGCCTGCGTTTTGATGACTATATCCCAAAGACATGCCTCTGGTGTTTTTCTGTGCCCACAAACAACATCTGAAAGACATCACATAGAGGACCAAAATCATCTCCAATGGCTTCAGTTGCTTCTGATCCTAGAGCTCCTGGTCTGGATGACAAGCGCTCCAGGCAATTTGGCTGCAGAGAGCTGTAAGCAGCTGGGGGAGAGCACGCCAGCACACCTCTGTGCCTACTGCTCATCTCGACAGAAGTGCTGCTCTCAAAGTTCCTCTTGAACAGGAATCGAGCTGTTACGCAGAAAATGCCAGTAGGTCCATGCTCCAACAAGAGTTAGGATGTCTTTTAAACCAGCAGAGTTAAGAAAATAGATGGAGATGAGAACTGTTTCCTTGTACAGTCGCAGAGAGGTTCTTTGCGGGTTTCTGAGCTTCCTCAAAATTGCCATGTTATTCCCCATATACAAGTCGGAAGCTGAGTAAACCCACTGTCTCCCCAGTGTACCAGGTCCTTTTTCTGCAGCAGTTCCCATTCATAAGAAAGCTGGGAGATATTCCTTTCTAGGGGCAAGCCTGCTACGCTAAATCCCATCTCACTTCATTGACTATGACTAGTATTTTCATGACATATTGACCTTCAGAGAAGTGCAATCTTAAATAAGTGTCAGAAAGTTGTTGTGTTTAAAGCCTTTTAGATGATCGTTAGACAGTTCAAGCCCACGGTTGACACCAAGTGGTTTTTCACTGGTGCTAAGATGTGCTAACTCTAGGTGAGGCAGAGCTTTACTGCAGAATTGTAGGTTATGTTAGAAGTACTTCAAAAATATGGAATTTTACATGGCTATATTAACTATCTTAAATATATGATTTCCCAGAAACCACTGAAGTTTCAGAAAGTGAATACCGTGACGAAGAGGGTCAGATTAGAGCCTTGCTTCCAGGCAATGACAAATACTACCTAGGTGACTTAGGGCAAGTCACTCAATTTATGTTTTACCATCTGTAAGGAATTAGAGTCTTAATCAACCAGTATTTATGATGTGTTCCAGTATGTCTGTGATAAGGCCATATAACTTTAGATAAGTGAAAGTTTACTTTTATTTGCTGCTCAAGAGATAAAAGAAAACAGTGTAGCAACTGCTCTAGAAGAAACCCAAGGTTTCTGTAATCTCTTCTGAAGTTCTTTATTCACTGAAGTGGTTAACAAATCTTGAATGTAGTGTATTCTAATGTGCATAATTTAGTTGAACACTTTAAATTCTTTTAGTTGTATGGCTCCCCTCTGCCTGTTTTTGTTTTACTTTTTTTTTTTTTTTCCACTGCTGAGCTCCATAATTGTTCCTTTTAGCCACAGTCACCTAAGGTCAGGCTGTACCTTGCTAAGGAGTTGAACTGCAAACAAGGCTAGCTAAATCACGTGTCTCCTGTCTGTTCCTGTTATTAATCCTCCCAAGTTCTGGGCCTAGCACTTGGCAGAGCAATAAAAGTAAACTTTTTATCAGAAGTTCACATTCTCCTCAAGTGGAGGATGAGCTGGATAATTCCTGCCTCTTTTTAAGGATGTAATATGGGAGCAACCTCAGATTTGTTCCTATAATGCAGGGGGCATAGACAACTGTATTTAAAGACCAGTGTTTATGCAATGTGAATTTAGTCTGATAAAATTCTGGTTTGGTTCCCAAAATGTCTTTCAGAGTGCTCTCATTAGTAAATACGCTGTTATTGTAACAAATATGATGCTGGCTTTAAACTGATGAGAAAATGGCCAAAGTACATGCAGTTTATACTCCGACAGGAAGCTGGTCTGGGTATTTAGATTTTGTCTGAAATCTACAGCACTACAAAGAATTTTTATTCCTGCTTCAGTCTCTGTCTGGCAAGGTCCCTGCTTAATTTACTTTCTACTCCTCTTCAAATTTTCAGTCTTCTGCTTCAGTTCTTTGTCTGTTAAGTTCATTGCGTGGGAGCAGGCACAGCAAATTCAGAAAATCCAATTGGAAATGTTGATATACTTTGTCCCCAGAGCCTCTGGGCAGCCTGGGAGTGCCCAGGCACTGCCAGCACAACCCTGTGTGAATACAAGGATCTAACACAGAACGCTATGCTGGGATAAATGTGGGATCTATCTGCCTTAAGTAGGACAGCTCTAATAGCAGCATCAGAGAAGTGCCTCAGATAGGAAAGTATAATTGTAATTCTTAATGTGTTGTTGTTATCAATAGGTTACTATATTAAGATAATAAAAAATGTTGTCATGTGGCAAAATGGTGAGAAAAGTAAAAAAAAAAAACAAAACCAGACAAGATAAAAATTGAAATCCTAAAAAGGGAGAAAACCAGCAGCCTTACTGTTGAGTGTTTATGTATTCCCCATATAGGTCAATATTTAGGTACATGTGGGAAAGTGCTTACAAAATACTTTTGATAAATAGCCTAATACTTCTGAGACACAAGGCGAGGAGTTACTTGGCATGCTGTGGGATGGCTTGGTGTGTTCAGGCATCCCCAGGAGTCACTGTGAGAGCATGCAATCTATACTGCTTGGTACTGGAGCAGTACAGCCGTGCAGCCCAGCTGAGTCTTGCTGTAATCAATTGTTGAATATAGTGACACCCACAAAAAGTCTAATATAAAGCAGAATTTATTTGTGTTTGACAGAGAGGAAGGGGAATTCAAAGAATGCTTCTTCTGTGGACTGGAGATGATGACCACACACCTAAAGAGCAACATCTAAAGGCAGCCTGGTTGCTTAGAAATAGCTAAACTACATTATCACCTGACATTGAAGTATAATTTCCAAGATTGTAATCCCTAGCAGATTATCCTGAACAGTTCTGGGACATTTAGCAGGTCCATCTCTTCCTCTAATGGGCAAATTTTTTAGGACTAACATGAAACTTTTAAAGATGTGGCTAATGCTGTGTTGAGTGTTGCTGAATTGTGCTGATGTACAACAAACTGAAACTAAAGGCAGTGAACAAAAGTGAAGGTGGCAGATCTAATGGAGTTCTCTGTACTAATGAAAATGTAACACTACAATAAACAGCCAAATAAAGAAAAGCAAATGTGATTTAAAATTATCTCAGTTTGCCTGAGTGCCATGTCATGACCACAAAGGAGACCTTTAAGAGGGATTCTGGGTACTAACCTCACTGCATTGGAGATATGAAATCAGCAGGTATGAAAAAGTCTGGGTTTTCTTGGAAAACATCTTGTGGTGAAAAAATGCCTCCTTCTGTTTGACCAGCACTAAAAGCCTGTGACTGAGGCTTGAATCGACAAGTTATTAAGAGCTGCAGTGAAGTGATGCCATTGTGCTGCTATGACAAGGAGCTGTGAGCTCCCTCGGCGTAGCTGCCCACCCTGCCCAGCGCCCCTCTCCCAGGGTCCTCTCTATCCCAGAGAGTCACCTTTTGGTGATACTTCATTTCTCTCTTCCAGATTTTAAGGACAGCTAACACAGCTAGGCAGCAAAGGAACAAAGCAATGTGTACAATCAAAGGATCTGCTCCCTCTTATCTACACCTGTATGTCAGTGATTTCTGAGTGTCTAATGTTGCAGGTAATTTGTACAGTGATCGATATCTCTAACTATTACTATAGATGAGTGCCTTTTTTCCATTCTTAAATGTGCAACAACTTGTGCTGCCAGTCAGGCAAAGTTTGTGTTTCTCTGGTTTGTTTTGTGAAAACAGCATCTGAATGAAAGAAATTAATGTGTTATGCTTAATGTGTACGCCTACAGTCTTTCTAACAAGCACAGCACTTCCAAACAGCCCTTGTACACTAACTTTTTCCTGTTATTTAGCTTATAATATTAATAAAAACTTGAACGGAAAGGCTATGAGGGATGGAACTTGCTATATTGCTTCTTTCTTCTTTAATTTGTTTTTCTTTTTTATCATCTGTTATATAATCAGTGAAATACCTCACAGCTGGATGCATAGTTTCAGCTGTGAGATGCCTCCATCTTTTTCTGGTAAATGAGCAAGTGGTTTAAAGATCAAAAGTGAAACACTCTTTGGGAATGGGGCCTGGTCCTTGCTGGTGATCCAAGGTAGGAGGAAAATTGGGCCTGGGCTCCTGCCTAGATGCTAAATTAATTGCGGGTTTAAGAGACCTGTTATGTCTTTCCTCTCCCCATTTCCATAGGGTGGTTGGTAGAGAGTTGAATGATGCCTTGCTTAGTCAGTGGTGGGTATGAGTTCAGGCTAATCTGCTGCTGGTTTTTGGGGATGCCTGCAGGAGAAGGCAAGTGTTTCCCAACATCCCTCTCCCAGAGCTTCCTAGAAATCCCCCCTGAATAGGGGAGAGTGAGCTGGGGCAGCGGCCCCAGCAAGGTTTGCTCACCTGTGCATGGTGTATGGGCTAGTCAGAGCACCAAGTGAAAAGTGAACAGGTACGATAGCAACTCTGGGTGCACTAAGTGGGGAATAACACCCCACACTAACCATAAACGAGTCTCTGGATAACCAGCAACAGCCGAGTTGCTGAGTACCACACAGCTGCAATTGCCTGCCTCTGGGCAGCACACGTCTGCGTGCACTCTCAACCTGCTGAGAGTAAGCTGAATTTAGACTCTTATCTCTTGTAGTATTTTTCTTGAATACCTGTGTTTCTCCCCAGTGGAAAACTGATTTTGCTGGGATTTGCTGTTCCTGCTGAAAACAAGAATGGCTGTGTTTGGAGAAAGCTTTTGTAGTAAGGTTATTTCAAGCATTTTAGTAAGCATCTTATGTAGTTGACATACTTTATTTTTCCTTCTCGCTTTTTCCCCTTTCTCATGTGAGTCTGTGCAATGGACAGTTACTAACTGAGTTTCCTTTTAAAAGGATAATTGCTTCAGGTCAGATTTTGAAGCCCTCAGAACCTGGAGCTTTTGTTGAAAAAGTGCTTATTTCTTTTGGTGCTGACTCGTTCAAGGTGACTGTCAAAAGGAAGATGTGATTTTTAGGTGTTTATACCGACGGAGCAAGAGGGAAGCAGTTTGCATGGGGACCTGGAAAGATGTCATGTGTATGGGATAACCCTGACCTTCTCAAATGACTCTGATGTTTTTCAAACAGACTTCTGATAGTGTAAGGAGATTAACAAATCTTTAATTGTCTTGTCCAGTTTTGTATACTTGGGGCAGTGAATTTAAGAGTGATCATTCTGGCTTGGTTATTTTAATACTTGTAAAGCTCATGTGTGCACTGGTTTCCTCTGAAACTCCCCAAAACCAGAAGTGTAAACCAGATTAGGGCTGGTAAAAAGTGTTTACTGTGGTAAAAGTGTCTCACCAATTGAGGCAGGTGAGAGATAAGGGGAGGAGTGGCATTGCTTTTGTTTATCTGCCGCCACCAAAGTGTGAGGTCTCATTTCTGCAAAGGGATGGGAAGTAGAGAACTGTGCCCTAGAGGTATATCTGGGAGACAAAGAGATGGCACTGCAGCTTATTTCAAGTGAGAGGAGATTAAAAGGTCTCCGGACTGAGCATGAGGAACCCACCAGCATGGGCACAGTAAGTGCAGACCCAGGAGGTGTTGCCAAGGTGGATATAAACCATGACATCAGCTCCCCCAGTTCGTCTGATCACCCCCTGCCCCATCTGTTTGGAAGTCTCTCAGGAGTTTAAAGGGCATGTTTTAAAACTATTTTTCAGCTCCATTCCCAAACCATTTTGATGAAAATTTTTCTACAGCTCTTGCTATTGTGACTGTGTTACAGAGCCTGTCAACCCCTGCAGCACCCAGCTGTGCTGGCTGTAACCATAATTCACAGAAACTGCCAAGTCTTGTTCTGCTTAATATGACAGATCCTTCCGTGATAGCTGCGCTACAGGCAGCCCTGGTGAGAGTGTTGGGAAGGATGGTGCCCATGTGGGTAAGATTTATGTTTGTTAGGGCTGTGGTGAGTGAGCCTGCAAGGGCTGCCTTCCCCTTTTCAAAAACTCAGAAGATTTATCTCCCCGATACATCCTGAGTGTCTCTTTTTTTTTTTTTTTAATAGCTATCCCCAGAAAACTTACATGGTCTGGTTTCTCCACCTGCCCTCAGTGTGGTTTCTCCTTATCTCTTTCCCAAGTTGTCATGTCCTCTTGCAATTCCTGTGGTGTTGCTCTTCCCGCTGCTCAGCTGCATGTGCAGACAGCTGTAAAATGGAGTTTACAAGACTCATGATCTACGAGCGCTGTGCCATGGCACCGCAGAGGTCGGATTCTTGTACATTCCTCCTTACAGCTGTCTGCACGCAGAGCTGCATGCAGGCAAGTGGCAGGGAACGCAACTTCCCTGATGGGAGCTTACAGAAACAAGAACACATTTGGAAAAATAGTGTGAATCGTGAATGAAACATTGCTCACAGAGCCCGATTGCATTCCTGGAAAAAGGGGTACATTTGGAGAGTAATAAATTGCACATCCATCTCTGGGTTATCTGTTTGATGGCAGGGTGTGCTTCTCTTGGTTACTTAAGGGTTCAGCTTCTTGCATATGTGAGGATATTGCCTTGCTCCACAGAAAGACCTAGTTTCGGGGAAGGATTGTACATAGTTGAATGTGTCTGCGCGTATTTAAAGGTATTGGTCTGTCCCAAGGAAAGGAAATGTGCTTGAGAATACAGTTAACAGTTGTTAAGTATTCAGACAAGGTCCAGATCCCTGTCTTATATTCAGACATGTTTGTAGGATTAATTTTTCAGATGTTTGAGTGATCTAGGAACATAAATCTCACAGCCAGAACGTGGGATTTTTTGCTATTGTGAATATATAATAAATAACTGCTCAGTACGACCATGGATGATGGATCTGTTCCTTAAATAATAAATTCAGCAACCATGAAAGCCGTCTGTTTTGCAGGTGTACAGTCTGTCTTAAAGAGTAATTGTAGAGAGATTTTCAGCTCCTGCTGCTGCCATACTGCAGGGATGAGTTTGTAGCTCTGTATTTTGTTGTTCTCTTTGCTACTCTTACTTGGTCTGACTCTGGGAAGGGTTAAAGATGCTGGTCCAGGAATGAGGGCTGCTGGCCACTAGGAACCAGGAGTAAGTAAGAAAGCGGCTGCTTTGAGGAGGCAGTGGGGGTCTGGGAGAGGAGAGATGGGGAGAGAGTCAGGGAGAGAAAGTCTGGTTTTGCAAGCCTATCTTGTTTGGAGTGAGCCTTCCCTCATTAGTCTGAACTGGTCCTTTAGCTGCTGGGGTAGGCTGACAAAGACTAAGAGCTTGTCCTTCTAGCTTTGATGACCAAAGAAAACCGACCTACTGATGGAGGAGCCAGGTTGCTTATTTCTTTCAGTTGCTTTCTCTTACTGGATCCAGGCAGACCATAATGTGATCCTGGACTTACAGCATCAGGAACCAATTTATGAGTCTGAAGGGTCCTGAGGTTGAGGATACTCTTGGACTGGGCCAGAAGGTGGATAGCTAAGAGGGGAGATCCAATACCCTTGGGAAGCAGAGGGACAACAGGCAGCAAGGCCTGTAGGGTGTAAGAATTGGGTATACCACTCCACCTAAGTAGGATCTGTTTTGTAGCAGAAGAACCAGTTCTCATCTTTGGTTTCGTAAATCACAAACTTGAAAAGGTTGTATACTAAATGAATATAAGTTAGCTTAAAAATACTTAGGAAGAGAGAAGGGAAAATCCTCCAAGAGGGGAACAGCTAATTCTCTATGGTCACAGCTGGCTGCATGGCACTGTGTATCCAGATAGATAATCCTGCTTGTGAAGCACAGGATAATTATAGGGGAGTGGGTGGGGACAACAGTGCTTTGTTCCTCCCTTCCCCACAATTTTTTGGCTGACTGGAGGCGAGGCCAGGAGGTGGGAGCTGTTGGAGGCTGCTTTGGCAGCAGCAGCTCACAGAGCACTCCTCGCTGAGCTCTGGGGTTGGCACTGCTGGAGCAGCTTGGTGTTACAGTGCAGCCTCCTGCATCCTGTGGGTGCTGTATTCCCCAGGCTGTGGAGGGCTCCCAGGCTCAGGGATTGGAAAGACAAAGCTTAGGTTGTGAGACTTTCAGATAGTGGTAAAGGTGCTGTAGTCTGCTCTGGCCCCAGATCAGTCCAAGGATCTGTACCCACAGTGCCTAGAGAGACCAGCAATGCTGTGGGTGTCAGTCTCAGCTGCCTCCAGATCCAGAGTCAGCTTTATTTGGGGCAGAGGCGATTCAGGGAGACCGTGCTCTCACCCCTTTTCCCTGCATATGCCTTGATCCACTGAAGTCAGGCTTCAGCTAAGCCTGCTGTAAGCCAGCAGCATCAGAAGCCCCATGCCCAGTCACTAAAGTTGGGTGTCAGAGAGAGCTGGTCACCTTTGCTCTGCATGTGCTATGCAAGCAGGTGCTGCTCTTGGGTGATTTGGGGAGACCCTATAAAAAACAAAGTAGAGATAATGCTGGAGGTTACTTGAGAAGTACTGGACAGATGGACAGTTGTGAAACCAGAAAAAATGGGGGTTTTTTGTGGAAGATTTAAGGGGGCTGACTGAACTTTTGGGAGATCATAGAGGCAAGAATTGCTTTGGGGCTGGGCAAAGGATTTTGATCTGATGGGGGAAGTGGCAAGAGAAAGCAGACGACAAAAGGGGTACTTAGAGGAGGAAACAAAAGGATCTGAGGGAAAGAAAGAAGCAGGAGAGACTAAGAAATACAAGAAAGGGAGACAAATCTTTAGGATAGGATGGGGCTAGGAAAGTGACTTCCACATTGTGGGACAGCAAAGAGGGTAATCAAAGTGGAAAGGAGGTACAGTGGAGAAGGGGGGTACATTTTTCTCCCAGAAATAGTGTGTCTATCCTGCTGATCACTGAGCAGCAGTGAGTGTGATGTGTAAACTACAGCTGTAAAAGCCATTCTGACACCAGTTATGATGATGAAGCTTGTACATACATGAAGTGTCTGAGCTTTAGACTCGGATGTCTTTGGTGCTAGGGTTGAAAAAGTTGCTGACTTAGACTGTCTTGAAGGCCCTTGTTTCCAAGTGGTACAGACAAGTGTCTGTGTTCTGCAATTGCAATTATGCAACAACAGCAAGCCAGACAGCCTGCCAGGCTTTCAGAGCGGCGCTTCTGTCAATTGCTTTGGGGTTTTTCAGGACATCGGGAAAGTGATGCAGAAAACAAACCCATGGTACTTCTGTACATTCCAGGAACTGGGGATGATCTATCATCTCAGGACAAATATACACTTTCTCATGTCACCTGAAAATGTCCTGTTCCAGGATACGTGTCTCTTATACACGAACAAGTAGGTGTACCCTGGTCTGCTCATGGGGTGTAATGCTGATACTAACTTGTGGCTAGGGCAGAATATGGTCTCTGTTTTCTCTTCTAGAATATCTTGGGGCTGGAGAGACAAGCTCTGTCACAGCTTGCATGTGTCAGTAGTTAGCAGTGTAGAGTCCATTCAGCTGTTTGTGCGCTGGCACATTTTCCACAGTTCCACCTCCTCCTCCTCCCCACTGCCTCCTTCGCTGGCCTGCAGACCAGCAGGATTGCCTAACTTTTCAGAAGGCCAGAAGACACAGTTGGAACATACAGATGACTTGGAGGGGGGGCGAAGCAATTAAAACCACATAGAGTAATCTCATATCAATCTTGCTGCCTTGTGCTTACAGGACTGTAGGCACGCTCGCTGTGCCATTCCTGAACAAACATTTTTTCAAAGCACACTGATATTTGGTGTTCATACAGGTGTTAGTCCATTACTTCTCCTGCAAAATTCTACCTGTCAGTGTCTCGGGCACTGAAATAGTATCAGAATTGAATTTTGGCACCAAATTTTTTCTCTGTCCCTTCACACGCATTTTTGTGTAACTGGACAGGAGTGAATTGTCCCAGTGCTCACGCATGAACTCTTATAGTGTGCAAAGGGAAATGGTCAAGAGCTGTGTGAAATGGGTGCATACTGCTGATACATCAAGGGGAAGTGCTTCTGCTTATGGAAGTTTGGGGAGAGACAGCAGACATGGGGAGCAGTGGGGGAGTCAGTGTGCCGTTCAGTCTTTTGTCAAAAAATGCAGGATCCAATGTAATTTGTCTATGAGATGGATGGGGAAGCGGCTGAATACTGTAATTTTTAATCCTTTTAAAATGTTAAGCTTATGTATTTGTTCTCTAAATACTTTGATCTTTCACAGCACCCCCTTGTCTACAGACCAAGCTGATAACAATCATTCCAAGCTCTTTCCTAGCCTTCTTTCTTATTCTGCTGTCCTGAATGAAATTCAACCTTATTCTCCATAAATAACCTTTCTCATTCCCCAGCTGTCTCCTAGAGCTAGTTCTTTTCTGACCTCTCACTCACTGACTCTGTACTGACCTTGCACTTCCCCCACAGCCCTAATCTGTCAGTGTCTACACTCCTATTCTTCCTCTGCTCTTTTGCACTATTTCATTTTTTTTGAATAATAGGGCCCACCATTTCCTGAGCTGCACTTCAGCAAATAAGCTTGAACAAGCCCCTTTATCCGCAGAGTTCATATAGCATAGTGACAAATGACTACCATTGGCAATGATTTGATGTTTTCACCCCTTCTCTCTGCTTTTAGGCTGTGGGTAAATCTATACAACTGTATTTTTCTATTGGCAATAAAAACCAGCACCACTGTTTTCAAATTGAAGAGAAACAAGCCAATGTTTCACTGTGCCAGTGTCCTGTTCAAAGAGAAATTTTTGCCTTTAGTTGGATTTTCATCAGTGTAGCAACAACTCTAGTGATTTCTCAGTAGCTTTTATTAAACTACTAAGGGATCATTCAGGCATTTTATGATCGCCTCATCCTCCCATTCAAGGCTGTGTGAATTCTTATCTGAAAAACTTGCAGATGAAGGGTTTTTTGGGTTTTGTTTGAAGTTAGGCTCTAGATTGAAATAAACAGAAATAATCTGCCTAGGATTAGGGTGAAAAAATTCTTGGAAAAGGGCAGAGGTCATGCACGTCATATCTGCATGTACACTTTGTTGTTTTGTCATGCTATTATTATATAACATGGAACGAAGCATTTCTCCCTGCACAGTAACTGTTTGTCCGTCGTTTGGTTAAACTGAATTATTTGTTGAATGAGAATTTACTCCAAAATGGAAAGAAGTGTTTCTAATACTGGTGTTTTTTGAAATGACACTGTGAAATGTACATCTCATCTTTGTGTAGTTGCAAACCATTTATTTTACAAAGTAGAAAGCTTAACTCTAGGTGTCAGCACTGCAAACTGAATGTGAAGCTCTGAAAATAAAGTTTTGCTGCCTCTGAGTCCTTCAGTGCCACCAGAAATAAAGTGCTGTCAGCAGTTTTGCTGACATAAAGGCTGAAGAAGAGGAGAGCCCACACTTGCGGTTAATGGCACAAGTAGGAATTGCAGCATTCTCTTCTCACACAGCCTCTTTCTAGCTGCGCTTAAGTTCTTATTAATGGGGTCTACTACATAATGTTTAACGTAAAGGAGAGAATGAGGAAAATATCCCTCTCCAAATAGTACCCACTGTTTAAAGCAGGTATGTTAAGCCTTTCCCTTCATTTATTGTGAAGTGGTTATTTTAGTGGGCATCCAAAGCGATGAGAGAGCACGGGAAGCCAGTGTCTTCTTCTGGTTCTAACAGGCTATATAGATCAGCTGAATTAATGGGGTGGATGAAGTTTATGTGACTGTTGCTTATACTTGAAACTGCACAGTAGCAGAGAGATCGGGGAAGGAAAGACTTTATTTTCCAGCCTTTAACGCTCGCAATTCCGAGAATAAAAGCATTTTGACAGTGCAAGTACTGTGGTTATCTTGAAAAAACACATTTCTCAAAAGCACTGACTTCTGGCTTTGCATCTCCTAACCTTATAAGGTGCTCTCATCTGCATCAAGTGGTGCTGTTACGTATATGAATGAAGAGCTGTTTTTTGACATTCTTGCTGTCGTAATCATCACTTACCTGCACATTTTGCTTTTAATTATGACCTGATAGCATTTGTCATGTAGTTAAGGTACTGTTCAAAGGCTGACTGCTCTGAACGAACAGAAGTGCTTATGCTGAATTGGCTGCTTCTGAAACAGTGTGGTTCTGACAGGGGAGCACAAAAGCATTCGTTATATTCATGATACAAATTTGGAGTAATTTAAATAGTTTCCACCTGTGATACATCATTTTCCCTCCTCAGATGGTGGAGCTTACTGACAAAAGTTATATCTCTGACACTTGTTTTTTTCCATGCTCCTAAATCTAACATTTGGTCTGGCCTTCCCTAAACTGCTGTCGCCTCTGAGCTGTTCCTGAGGTAGTGAAAACAGGCAGTACCTTGGAGAAGCACCTCTGTGAGCCATTGAGAGTAAAGGTTGGCAGAGCTACAAGTGACATAGTGAGGACAATGAAAGGCACCTGTGGAACATGAACAGGAGCCCATTGGGTTGTGTGTGGTCTGTGGTCTTGTGTGAGGTGTGGTACGTCTGTTGTTGAACCTGAGCTGTGCTTGAACTGGTACTTCTGAAACATGTATTACCGATAGCAATAACTTGTCTTGTGCCGGGCGTGGCATTTTAAAGGGCTTTAGATACTCCTTCTCTCTTGAAGTACGTACAGACATCCAGTCTCGCAACACATCTATATGGTATGGAAGCGTAGTTACTTCCACAGGATATATGGATATATGTGTCTTATGAGGACCGGCTGAGGGAACTGGGGGTATTTACTCTGGAGAAGAGGAGGCTGAGGGGAGACCTCATCGCCCTCTACAACTACCTGAAAGGAGGGTGCAGAGAGCTGGGGATGAGTCTCTTTAATGAAGTAACAAGCGACAGGACAAGAGGGAATGGCCTCAAGTTGCACCAGGGAAGGTTTAGACTGGATATTAGGAAGTATTTCTTTCCAGAACAGGTTGTTGGGTGTTGGAATGGGCTGCGCAGGGCAGTGGTGGAGTCCCCATCCCTGGAGGGGTTTAAGAGTCGGGTTGACACAGCGCTGAGGGATATGGTGTAGTTGGGAACTGTCAGTGTGAGGTTAATGGTTGGACTGGGTGATCTTCAAGGTCTTTTCCAACCCAGATGAAACAGAAAAAGGTTATTTTACATACATTTTGCAGGAAAAGTCTGTCTGCAGTTCATTTTCCAAGCCCTAGCGTCTGGCTCTGCCCCTAGAGCACCATCCCCTCTTTTCACAGCCTCTGCTTTCAAAAATATTTTCAAAGAAATTGGCATGGCCAGAGCTGGACAGGAAGATGATGGGAAACAACAACCGAGCCCGGGCTCTGGCTGTGTTCCGGTTCTTGAAGACCGGGACCCAGCGTCCCCGCAGGGGAGGGAGGGAGGGTGGGGCTGGCTTTCCTAGGCAGGCTACCGGGACTGCCCTTCCCACTGAGCGTCTGCGGGGCAGCCGTGCTCCTGGTCCCGACAAGTGACGCTTGCACTAGGGGTTCCCCGGGTGGATTTTACTGTTGGTTTGTTGTGTTTGGGGTTGTGGGGGTTTTGTGTGGTTTTTGGTTTTTTTTTTTAATCGAGAGAAAGGATCTAACTGGACCTGAAAGGCTTGAGGCCGTGTAGAAGTGTCCCCGGCTCCTTGGGCAGCACCGGGGGCCGCGGGGGTGAGGGGGGAACAGGGGACGCCCCGGGAGGAGCTTCCGGTCAACGGCGGCCGCGCGCGCGACACCCGCGGCCCCGGGCGCACGCGGAGCGGCGGTTTAAAGTTCGCTCGCCCGGGCGGCGCGGCGGCGCGGCGCGTCATTGGCCCTCGGCGCCTCATTTGCATTGACGTCATCGCAGGCCGGAGGTCAGCGCCGGCGGCGGCTTTTATTGGCTCCGCCGCTGTCAAGCGCCGGGGCAGCGCGGGCGGGGCGGGGTGGGGCGGGGCGGGCGCCGCTGCTGAGGAACATCAATAATAACAAGGTGAGCGCAGAGCGAGGGAAGGCGCTGCGAGGAGAGAGGCATTTCCCCGCTGCAAGGGACGCGGACGCCACGGCCCTGGGAATGAGAGCTCTCGCCGCTGCAACCCTTTCCGCCGGGATGGGACGCTAGGATCGTTTTCCTTCTACTTCTCGCTCTTTTTAATTTTTCTTCTTTTTAATTTTTTTTTTTTTATTTATTCCGCCCCTCGCTGTTTCGCATCATTTCTCTGACCAAAAATATCCCCCCCAACATGGAGGCCCTTTGATGCCTCCGCCAGCGGAGCCGGCTCCTCCCGCGGCTCTGGGAAGCCCTCCGGACCCTGCCCTGATTTTCCGCGGGCCGCCCCCGGCGCTCGGCCCAGGCGCTGTGGGGGGCTCCCCGCGGCCCGGCCCGCTCCGCTCCGGTCCCGCGGCGCTGAGCCGGGAGCGATGCCGCTGCGGCGGGCAGAAAGCCCCGCAGCCGCCTGACCGGGGGCTCTTCCTTCCGACGACGGGAACCTGAATGTCACCC
This sequence comes from Strix aluco, assembly GCF_031877795.1. NCBI lineage: Eukaryota > Metazoa > Chordata > Aves > Strigiformes > Strigidae > Strix > Strix aluco. The sequence goes on along the minus strand of NC_133942.1, from coordinate 22,360,798 downwards.
CCGCGGCGACCGCCCGCGACCGAGGCGGCGCGGGACATGCCCAGCGCGGCGTGAGGGGCGCAGCCGGCTCCCCGGGGCGACGGGGCATTTTTCGATATATATATATTTTTTAATTTATTTATTTCGCCCCCCCCCCCCCGCACCAGCTCAGCCCCAGAGCACACCCCAAGGCGCACGCCCGGCACAGCGCAGCGCCGAGCGGGACCGCGAAGAGTGAGCGCTGCTTGGCGGGGAGCGCGGAAGACGAGGTGGGGAGCGGCCCCCCGGCCCGTACCCGGGTTAATCGGTAACGCTGTGCAAACCCAGGTGGAAAATGCGCCGTGCTCCGGACTAGGAGGGAGGAGATGGTGCAGTGCCCCCGGCCGCTCTGAGCGCCTAGCCGACAAGACGCTGGGGTGTGTGTGCGTGTGGTTTGGGGCTTGGGGTTTTTTTGTTATTTTTGCTTTTGCTTCCACCTCCTTTTTCCTTTTTTTTTTTTTTTTTCCCCCCAGAAGGAAAGAAAACCCTGCCAAGATTCTCAGATGGCTTAGAAAAATTAATAATAATCTGTGAAAATATGAAGTCGACCAGTTCTTGATTTCCCCCCTTCCCTCCCCTCCAGCTCCCCAGCCCACTGCTGAGATTGAGATAAAAGGACCCGTTTCCTGGAGGACGAGGAGAACAGACACGTTTCTGGTGGTGTAGAAAGGACCGATGGCAATGCTTCAGAGTGTAGCGGAGACGCAGGAAAGAGATTCAACCTGTTAACAAAAAATTAAGCAGGGGGAAAATACCAACGGGAAGGAAAGAGATATATATATATATATACACATATATATATACAATTTAGAAGTATTCCCCAGGTGGCCACAAAGCATGGGCTGTGCTCCAAGCATCCACATCTCTGACAGCAGAGTGGTCTATCACAGTAGCAAAGAGTCTGAGGAGTGCAATTCCCCTCACCAGACCAACACAACCATGTCTCAACAGCAGCAAGGCAACCCCGTCCCAGGATTATTCATTAAATCCTCCAACACATCCACTTATAAGGTGAGGACTAATTCCTCTAAGAAAGACAAGAGGGAGAACAGCCAGAGCATGGAGGCAGAGACCCAGACCAGCAGATCCAGTGTTAAGGTAAAAAGGGTGCTAAACATAAGCACTGTTTCTCTCAGAACAGGAGTTGGCTGTAGCGGTTTAACCCAAGGAGTGTCCCTGCCGAAGCGATGTGTTGTGGGGGAGCTTTTCCTGGCTTGGACTATTGCTTTCGTTTATGAACTAATCGGTCTCACGAAACGACTTTATACATGTACCCAAACCTCTTTTTTCATTCCACAAAAGGAGTTTTCCTAATGCCGGGAAGGAGAGTGGTGTAATTGTCCTCATCAATCATTAGAGCCAGGGGCATGGGTCTTCTGAACGTGGAGGGCCTGTCCGTCTGTCCGTGGTGAGACTCTGCTGTGTGTGGGAGCTGCACTGCCACTAACTCCTGTGTTTTACATATTTGTTTGTGCTGGGTCGTCCACTGTTGCTGCTTGTGCTTGTCTTGTTTGGAAGCAGAGGCAAATCGCAGTCTGAAGTGATCTGCTAGCTAGGCTGATCAATTTGCATACCTCTTCCATTCAGAAAGTTGAAAGGAGAGTGACAGCGGTTTTTGCTCTGGGTGCTGATTTATATTAACTTGTTGACCTTGTCTGTTGCTGCAAATAGGGTATTACTTGGAGGTTTTTTACATGTGTGTTAGCATGCACACTTTTGTGTAGAGATACGACACAAGGTCGACAGACACGTACTGAAAAAATCAGTAATTTCTGATTTTTTCTTTTAAGTGAGAAAGTTAGTGGTGTGGAATGCTTCCTCATCTGTTTACTTTCTACTGATGGCCTGTTTGTTTATGGGTTGTACTTTAGTTCCTAATGCTATAGGTTTTGATTATGCCATATCTTTGCTTTTTTGGGGGAACTATAGTTTGTAAAAAATAAGTATTTGCAAATATTAAAAATATAAATAAATTGTAGTAGCGCAGGGGATATTATGTAACATGGCTGATCTGCTCTGGGTTACCATGATAAGAACTGAGACACACATGCTGTAAATATAAGATACAGGCATGAGATGCAGGCAAGAACTAGCTAAATGTCAAGCGTTTTGCAGACTCGCAGAAACTCTAATGATTTGTAGTTTTCTTAGGATTTTTACATGCTTATTAAGACCGGCTTCTAGAGTATTGACCAGGAATAATTTTTTTCAGTACTGTGGGTGGTTTTCTTCAATTGTTTTCCTCCAGATTTAGTAATCTCAGTTCAGAGGAGTTTGAAAAAAGTCTAGAAGATAAGAAGACACTTTGTAAGTAGTGAGTTGGAGCAGGAATTAACAATACTTAAGGCAGAACATGAAGTGTTGTACTAAACTAAATTTTTCTGTTAATAACACTGTACAGGAAACTGAACTTTACGGCCCTGTTCACACACGATAGACATGCTTAAGGCATATTTAACACGGTAACTATAGTAAGGAAACTTGAGTTGTCATCGCACTCCTGACAGTTGTTTTGCTAGCTGAATTTTTGTGATTATAATTGCACATTATAAAATCTAAACCAAAAATATTCTTAAAGTTTGTATTCCTTTGTCTTCTGTGTGGTTTGCTTATGGGGGAAAAAATCAACTCCAAAATATGCATGGGAAGCAGGCTTAGTTTTGTAAAATTTTGTTGTTTGATTTCAAGAACTTTGTAAAAATTCTTGTTACAAGGTTTGGATAATTCAGCCAGATGCTATACGGTTTATGTTGGTTCATATGCATACTGTAATCTCATTGGCAGTCATTCTGATTTTTATCACTCGGTCATATTTACTGCCCTTGTCATCACTCTAAGCACATTGCTGTGAAACGATGGGTTTTGAGAAATGAGAATGGAATTCTGTCTGTGATCAGCTGAATACAAAAATCTGTTGGACACATCACATCTGCATGATTTTCACGTGCAAAGTCGTAAATACTCTTGAGAACTCTAAAGCAGCATGGTATTTCATTGTCTGCTTCTGTCATTAGTGTGTATAGTATGATCAGATTCACTATTCTTAGTGTGCTAGATAATTGCACTGTCTCAGAGATTGTGCTGGAGAGAGGGCTATGCTATCACTGGAGAGGGTTTTCACAGTACAGTGAAGTTGTTTGGAAAGAAACAAAGTGTGAGAACATTGAAGCTGAGGGACAGGAGCCTGAAATCCCTGAAGCCAAAAGGAGCATTGGACAGGGCGTTGTGCTGTTTTGGAGTTAAAAGGATTTTTGATTTGAGGAAGAACTGTAAGAACGAGGGTGCTACTAGGAACTACTGCTATTCTTCAGAGTGCATTGTACACCCTTTATGGCCCCTGGGGTACCCTCACATTAACAGAAGATGCTACAAACCTTTTATGTTTTGGCCAATGGTGGTATCATCATAATTTGTGTGAACAGCCAGTAATCTGCCTGAACGGCATTTTCACTTGGTTTCAGGGTACTTTAATTGAAATTCATTCACTTTCTTTTGTTGTATATGCACAGCTTAAAGCCAAGAAGGTCCTGTGTGAGAGCTAAGAACAAAACTGGGCCCATGTGTAAATCTCACTTTTTTACTTCAGCTGGCATTAGCCTTAAGTTTATTAAAATATGTATAACAAGTAGCACAATAACTTTTATTGAATCAGTTTGTTAGCTACAGTGCACCTTTTTCAAGTCAGAAAGTGTCATTAAAAGAAATAACCCATGCTAACTGTAAAATGGCATTATATACATTCCTAATTAGCCTCCAGACTTATTCTGGCTTTCTGTTTATGTCTTATTATATCCTTCTTCTGGTCAAATAGCAGAGGATCATTTTTTGGATGTGCAGTGTGAGCATACTATATTTTGTAATTTGCATCAATTTACAAACTGTAGCTTAAAAAGTTACCTGTTCTTTCCTAATATGGAAAAATGTAAGTTTATCCATAGCAAATTTGCAGAGCAGTCTTGAAGGGGTGTGTGTGCACAGACAAGTGCCATAATACCTATTTCTGGTATGTATGAGTGTGGTGATGGTATGAGAAATGGAGGAGCCCTTTTAATAAAATATATTTGGTCATGTACCAGTATCTCCCCCCTTAATTAGTAATTTCATATATGGCTTTCATTTGAAAATTTAAGTGGAATAAGTGCCATATCTAAAAAGTGAACCAGCCATGAAAACTTCCCTTAATTTTTGGTCTGTCAACTTCACAGCTTAAACTCTATACTTTTCCCAGTGAAAGACCCGCAAGACTCAGATGCACTAACAGTGACTGAAGTTTGATTATCCAGTGCTACATTAAGAATATCGAATGACACTCCACTCGGTACTGTTGCAAAGGAGAATTTGCCTGTTTTTTTGTAGATCTAAAAATCTCAAGAAAGTGGACTCTCAATCATGACAGTTTGTCTTTTTCGTATATATTAGTTATGATTTTCTTCTTTGAACATTTGTGGTGTTGAATTTGTGGTAAAGGTACTTGGCTTTATAGAAACCTGCTTAAACACCTTTAGAATAATACCTCTGTTTAATCTATAGCGTAAGCAGAGTAAAGGCTTGGAATGGTATAAGGACTTCATGGGTGTTTATTTAAAATTTACTTGGGTATTCATAAGCATTCATGTCCCAACATCACATGTGTGTGTGTCACTCTTCTGTAGCGCACTAAAATATATTGTAGCACATACATTGCACATTTATTTTGCCCTGTCATTCTTTTACATATGTGAGATTTCCTGCCTCTTGACTTTCCCTGTCATGTGTATCTAACACAGAAATATGTGCATTTGGGTGCAAGGGGATCAGAGAGTAAAGCCAAGCTTCCTTTATTTTAAATTGAAAGTAGTCCTAAACCAGCAGGGCTAAATGTGAAATAGCCTTTTGATTTATCAGCTAATATGGAACAGCCAGTTTAAATCTATGGCCCTACAGCCAGTAAGTCTTCTTCACTAAAACCCTGTGAAATTGCCTGAGAATTTTACAGTCACCGCAAACCATTGGTTGCATAATTCTGCATATAGGAGGCTGTATGCTAAACTTGTACCTGCAGTGCTGAAGTGGATCTCGTTTCAGCATTTAACAGCATATTATTTAGTCGCTTAAGCTGTCTGCTCTTTTCCTGTCTGTCTGGTAATTCCTTCCCCTTGGAACACACTCGCTCTCACTCCCTTTGAAACTCCCACATGTACTGTCCATGCTTCCACTGAGGCCATCCACCCTGTCTTGATTCCTCCCTGTTCCCACTGAAACTGTCCTCAATCATTTTCCTGACAAGCCTCCCATCACCATTTCCCTCCCACTTCCACTGACGTCAGCCCTCCTGTACAGAGATCCTTGCTCCCACTGAGAGACGATCCTTCCCACGCTGAGATACACAAACTTTTCTCAATCTTGACGGCTGATGTTTTTTATGCTGTTGTTGCAAGGCATGAACACTTTTTCTCCAGGGGATGGGAGTCTAATTTTTAAATGGTATGAAGCGAACTGGTGTAGTAACATGTGAACTGGGTTCATATTTAAGTCTATTTTTTATCTTTACCTTTTAATTTCATGTTGTTTGTAATGTAAACTGGAAAAAAATTAACTGTAAGTCACTCACAGCATATAGATTGCTACACTACTAAGATAGCATAAGCTGCTTTCTCAATTTTTAAAGCATTATTATTGGTACCTCTCCTGGTCATGCAAACCAACTCATGCAAAATGTGTCGCTGCATCTGAGTGCAATTCCTTGTGTGAGTTGAGCAAGGTTAGACCCTGAATTTTTGGAGTATTTACTGTTGGTAAAAACTTCACCGAATCTCCTTTCAGCTGTAAAGTCATCTACGCTGACTTCTCTCTGCCCTTTGCATTGTTCTTCACTGCCCCTGGTCTGAACTTGCTTTGTGTCTCTTGCTTGGCCATTTTAGGTAGTTCATTTCTAAGCTTTTCCTTTTCTGCCACCTGAATATGTCAATAGAGGAAGTATTAAAAACAAGCCTTTATTTCTACAGTTCTAGGTATTTATTTTAGTGTGTTGTACCCTTTGTATTCTTAATTGTATGGCTTAGATTGAAGTGTAAGTACATCCACAGTGAGAAATTTTCTAGTTGTAGTTACAAGCCAGGCAGAAGAATGGGAGGCAATAGGCTTATTAGTTCTCTCTCCCTTTCTACCATTCCCAATATTACATGTGGTGTGAAATTCCAGTGCAAGGTACCAGCATTGCCTTGCTATTTAAGGTACCAGCAATTCAGATTTCACATCCAAAATGCTAAGTCTAAATATGATTTAAAGATATGAAATGGTGAAGTGGTTACATTCACTTGCAGATACTTCACAGTCAATGAATTTTAGATTAGAAGATGCTTACAATCTATGTGAATATGAAGAATGTCTCATTAAGAAAGGTGCTCATGGTTCATTTGAAACGTAGAAAAAATACAGTTTGGAAACTGTTTTGCTTCCCTTACTACATGCTTTAATATCTTTTCCTCATATTCAAGTAAATGTCAAGAAAACGAGAGGTATTTGAGAATTATTTTTAACATGCATTGAAACTGTTATACCTAGCAGTTGCCACTACCAACAGTGATAAACTGCTGTTTTACTTTAGTTATTATATGAACTTTTGTTCATCTCTCTTGGCCATCACCTTGAGAAGGGTCTCCAGAATTGGGTTTCTTAAGCAATAGTAACAATACACTGAAAATATTCCACTTTTTGGGCAATTGCAATGCCAACTGACTTTCAAATGAGTCCTTGAAGGGGAAATTAATTTAGAGATATGGACAGCTAAAGCTCTTACTAGCTCTCAGCAAAAAGTGAAAGAAACCTAAAGCCAATATGGTAATGAGCAGATTGGCCCCAAGGTGAAATTGTTTCAGTACAAGCTTTACGCAAGTTGTCATTTTGTCAGGGGACCACAGAAGCACCTGCACACATAGGAGAACAATTTAGCATTGTGTTCTATTTTGGTGGTGTGTGTATGTATGTAATATGCCCACATTGTAAACTGCTTTACCAGCTATGGATGGAATTAAAACATTGTCAGCAGTGTTTCCGAGATTGCATGTAGAGTGTGATTTCACGCCCAAAGTGCAGTTTTCCGTGTGAATTGCACTTTTGTATGTCAGACCCATTCATCCAGCAGAGGTTCACTAGGAATTTGCTTGGCCCTGTGACGTTCTAAGCATCTCTGTCCATCCATTGGGTAAAATAATTAGGTATCTTCATTTAACAATAATTTAAATTGACACAGGATGATAAGGTGCAAATTGAATAGCTTTAATGTGCATGACATACTAAATGGTTTTATTGTCCAGAGTCATATTTTTAAGTTTTCAAAGGCATCAAGTAAGTGATGTTGTTAAAGCCCTCTGCTTTTCAAAAAATCTTCAGCATCCAGCTCCTTTTCTTAAAATCCCTGTTAAGGCCAAAATGTGATAAATTATGTTGGTATACATGCTGTGAAATTAAATAGTGGAGTCTCTAATTTGTGCATTCTTCCAAACCATCCCCTTTTACTATGGGTTGAACTGTTGGCCTCAAATCAAACTCACAGGTCCTTTTCTCCTCTTGCTTGTAAAATCTGTAAGTCTGTCACTGCACATAAAGTTAAAAGCTTAGCATTCTGTAAACCAGGTCCCACATATGGCTTTGTTTCAGGAGTAAGGATGAGGGCTTTTGATGTGAAAATGCATTGACATGAATTATCTATTTTGAATGTGATCGACAAGGTAATTTGAGATGGTTTTTGATAGTGTTTTAAATGTTTAAAGGTAGTCTGCATATGTATGTAGAGAATTAATGTCCTTGCAAAGCAAAAGAACTTGGAATAAAAAAGGAATATTCAAGATTTTAAAAAGATTTTGGGAATAAAATACTGTTTCTAATGAAAAAGTCTCTGATTCCGATATGAGGGACTCAAATTAGGATTCCTATCTTTACTTGGAGAAGGAGGAAATACTGCTTTAGATTTTGCTACTTTATTGCATGATAGACAATTTTTGATCACTAGATCCCTAGAAATTAGGATGAGATACTTTTGTTGGTGTAAAGACGATCTCTTTGTCGGCCAGATATGTCTTTTATTCCTGAGTGAACTAAATAGATACTATTTCAAGGAAAATGTGGGGGACTTTGGTTTTAATTTTTTTTTATTGATCAGGATTGAAATTACTCTGTTAAATAACAGTTTTTAAAATTTTAAGTTGTGCCTGGTTCTTTATTGGAAATGAGAATTCACTCTTCTTGCAAAGCAGAATTCTTTTGCACATTAATTTGAAAGTTGCCCAGGAAACTTCAAACATTTTATATGCCTGAAAAGATCAAACCTTTTCAAGTAAGAGGTATTTTCCTTTATAAATCAAACATTTTACATAGCGACATGCACAGATTTCTGATACTCTTAAGGGAAAAATAGTAACCTTGAAATCTTTTCATTGTTTTTTAGATTTCCCAGTTTCCTAAGTAAATCCATACAAAGAAAACACAGAATCAGTGGGCAAATATGAAAGAATGACATCCTCTACTTCCCATTGTTTTTAACTTTGAGTTAGCAATGACCTTTAGCTCCCTACTGGGATGCAGTGGAAACTTTGAGGCCCCATCTTACTTGCCACTAAAAGACAATGTATTTTTAAAGTTACACATTTACCATCGCTTTCTGTCTTTCAGTTTGAGGTTCTGTTATCTCTAATAAAATTTAATCAGACAAATAACCTCAGTAACTGATCAGCAAAGTAAACCTTCTTTATAAGGATCTTGTTTGAAAAAAAAAATGCTAATGTTTTAATTAAAACACAAAAGAACCTCGACCTGCATTGAATGCAATCTTCCTGTATTTAGGAGTATCTACACTTCTGCATCATAGGCTAGATGATCCTAATTCATACTGAATTATCGGGATTGCATCTCTTCTGACACTGAAGTGTAGAACTGTATTTTAGAACAGGGGTTTTAATTATGAGTTTTTAAATGCACAGACGTATCTGTGTGATGGGTAGATAGGTCAAGATCAGCGTTCAGCCATGACAACTGAGCTTGAAGATGCATATTTCTTCTTTTTGGAATACTGTCTGCTGTTTCTTTCAATTTTTAAGGGTGGGTTTTGGGTTTTTTTTCTTAAAAGTTTGGTGAGAAATTCCACAAATAGTTGAGGACAACCACACCTACTACTTTGGTAACTTGAAGCAAAAGTGACTTGCTCTGCAAACTGCTGCAGTTTAACTGCCTGGTGAAATTGCACTTTTCCGTGACTCAGTGATAAATATCTCAGCATAGAACGAATATCAGGATGTAAGTCTACAAGTACTGGAATCCAGAGCTCTGCCACATACTGAAATGTGAATGGCACTGGGCTTGCTGGCAAGATATCTGCATTTTATTTTTCAAAACAAAGCAAAGAATGATTTTCAAATACTGAAGAGATTTACTGATGGGCCAGATTCTGACTAAAATGACAGTCCTTCAGACCCATTAAAATCTGTGGGCTCGAGGGCTATATTTGAGGCAGAACTTGGGCTGCTGTGTTTACCTCTTACTGTGGTAGAAAATAGCTCCCTGTTGGGTACGTGATTTGAAAATAAAAATAGTGGTAATAATTTTTGTATTAAGGGCTGTTATTTTCTATCATTTCCGAAAGATGTAAGTATAGCTCTGGTGGGCAAGTTCCTGGCTGTACTGAAACTAGTGGCAAAGTCCTTAAAATTTTCAGAACAGCCAGAATTTGATCTCTGGTCTGTAAGCAAAACCTACCTGGCTTCTCTGAAGTGCAAGTAGGGTATCAGCCCTTATGGTTGGGTCCTGTGTTTTAGGATTGTTTAATCCATAAGTAATGCAAAAACCTACCAATAACTGATCTGATTAACTGTCTAATGATAGGAGTAATGGGATAGCAAATAGTTTTGTTTGTGTTTCCCTTGGCTTCATGTAGCAGTGGGGGCTGTTCTCAAGCAATAGCTGCATGAATAATATACATTGCCATGGCTTCAGGTCATAAATGAAATCTGAGTCTGTTGCTGTTCTTGAGTGGTGACTCAAAATTAAAACTTTTAATTTCTAGGCATTTGAAAGGATTTTTTTGTATGAACCTGTGTAGTTCTCCACTTGCATCTGAGGTGTGTTGGGATGTGTTACGTTGCCTGGTGCTTTGTGGTTGCAGGTGATCAGTCTGTATGTAATGATGCAGTGGTGTGGCCAAGGCTAGAGATACTGAACTGAAATCAGAAGAACCAGACTGCCACTGGTTAGTGTGTGGCTCTTCGGCCAACTTGCTGTGTGTTTCTACTTGCATCCTTGATCATCATTACGTGTCGTGCAGGATCAGGGCCATCATATACTGAGGAACATAGGAGCTGCTCTCAGATGGAACTGTGTCCATGTAATGCAGTGCTTTGTGTCTAACAGCAGTCAGCAGTGTGCTTTGGAGAAAGATGCAAGAAATCTAAAGGTACAAAAATGAGAAGAGTTTTTCATGTTCCTCTTCTGGCTTTAGTCTGGACATACTGATTTACTTATAATTTTTCACAATTTTGACATGTATTATGGTAATCATGTTTTAATTTTATCTCCTTAAAACTTGGTTGCTAAGCTGACAAATGCAATTTAAAAAAAATTGCACTCTTGAGCAGAATTTTTGAATGAAGGATTAATTTCCAAACCAGTGTTAGCACATACTTAGCACTTAAACACCATCAATGTGGATCATTTATGTATTTGTTTCCGCAAATACTGTTGCGGGCACCAAGTGTTTAGAAGAAAGCAAGAGGGATGAATTGTAACCAAATATGGGTTTGCATTTTGAAGAGAACTTCATGACCAGAGAAGCTAGTGCTTTTTTTCATAAGAAAGCACAGTATCCTGCAGATGAAAAAAAGCTGAGCGTAACATTGATATTTTAGAGGAATGAAATATTTCAAAGCCAGACAGAGAGTTTTGCAAACTGAAACAGCTTTTTTTTGATAACAACTGCACTGAGAGGAAGACTAAGCCCTGTGAGCTCAGACACTGCTTCATGCTTCCATTGATTCTGCTGTAACTTCTCATTTACTTAGTATTTGTTTTCTTCTTGTCTTTTTGTCATGGAAGTGATCTGCTTTCTGCAGAATTTCAGATGAAAGGACTGTTCTGCTTATACTGTCAGTTAGTTAAGTTATCGTATGTCTTCAGTTCTGGAAAAGATGGGTTTTGTTCCTTGTTATTAATGCCATGGAGCTGAGATCTGTCAGAGCAGTCAGGTTGAATTCAGTGGTAGTGCTGTCACAGCCCCTAAGCCTAGCAATGATACTTTTTCCCTCAGTCAATAATCTAACATTTTACCTTTACCAAAGTATGCAATCTTTTACTTTGGGGCAGCTACTTACTTTTTAGGAAGGGTTTATGTTTTCTGAAATATTATACAAGTTACAGCTCTTTAAAATGAATGTGTTAGAGCAGTAGCCCGTTGGGAACCAAGTTTTCTCTAAAAAGCAGCTTGCATAGCCTTTTCACAGTGTTCCCCCTCTGGCAGCGGTACCAAGTAGCAAGAACCAGCTTTTTTGGAGGTAAGAGAGTTGGCTTTTATGATCCTTGCTAATAATAATAAAAACTCATGAAACTGCTCAGTGAGGAAGCTGATCTCTCCCTCTCACCGCTGGCTTTGGTGAGAAGGGCAAAGATGGTATTGGTCCCTGAATGACAGGCAGTAGAATCAGCTTGCTGTCTTGGTAGCAAATATTAGAAAAGGGAATTTTGGTGGGCATTCTTTACTGTTCATTCCTAGAGCTAAATATCGATGTATCAGCTTATGATATTTTACCAAAAAACGCAATTCTTCTGTCACTGTTTATACAGTTACAATATTTGGAATAACTTTTTTTTTTTTTAATCCATGTAAAGCCCTTGAAGTTAGAGTGGGAGTGGGGCAGAGGGAGCAAGCCCTGCTAGTGGTTGGCGGGAGGTATGGGAAGTCTAATGGCTTGTCTAATCCCCAGACTTAGACCCTAGTCACAGTGTGACCGTGGGAAAATTGCCAGGCACCAAATTGTCAGAGGAGCGCAACTGAAGTTCAGATTTTATGAAAAACTAAGCTCTCTTGTAAATTGCTTACGCTGAGGTTCATAGCTGGACTGTCAAAAAAGTGAGCTGAAATTACCATCTCTTATTTTGCCAATTAAACGAAAAAGGATGTCTTTTTGGAAGTTATGTAGCTCTGAAGTTTTTTCCTGACTTTATCTTGGCTGTTCTGATCTCTAAGAGCTCTTACAAGACTCTCTTGTAAGGGCAATATAAGCTCTCTTCTGCTGTGCTCTAAGGTTGTGGGACACTGTTCATGGGGTAAATTTTGCTTTGTGGGGTAAATTGGCTTTGTTGGTATACAAAGTCTAAGCAAACCTGAGAATTTTAAGGACTCGGGGAGTGAAATACACCTGGTGCAGGTTCAGGAAATGGAAATCTTTTCCTCTGTTTCTTCTGTGAGCCTTTGAGCTGTGCTAGGAAGTGCAGGCTATGGGTGTTAAGAGGTAGCTGTGATGTTCAACCCTTTATTCTATGGACAAGGAGTTATGTGGGTTAGGAAGTGCCTCCCTGATATGTTGCACTGCTCTGTCATTGCCTCCTAAATTTAATCATGAGGTCAAGAACAGAGGCCAGTGTAGAATGTTAAGTGGTGGGGTCCAGTGTTTGACTCTCAGGTCACTGCGAGGAATGGTTTTACTTTTAGGTTGCAGAAGTCTCAGTTGTCTCCACAGGGATCTTTACCTACTTATGGAAGAGTGGTTTGTCCTAAAAGGTTGAGAAACCTCCTAAATTTTTCCATCATCAGTTGGAGCAAGGACACAGTCTCCCTCAGTTGTTTCCTGAAGTGTGTGTTTAGCAATGAGGCCATGTGGTCTCTTGCCCTTTCTCCACAGATGACCTGCAAAGAAGAACTATCACCCCCCCTCAGGAAACATGATACTTTTGGTCAATGGCCCCTTACATTTTTTTCCCCAGCTGACTGGCATTCCAGCTGACTGATCAGAGAAGTACCCAGTTGCATCCACTTGTTAGGATTTGCTGTGCCAGTGCTATTCCATTTCAGGATAAAGGTACCAAGGAAGTGCTTTCTATTGAGCATGTCTGAAATCAGAGCTGCACTTCCCTAGCTGTGGTCAATCACTTTGACTACTTTAGGATCTAGTTTCCTCTTACCGCTGTAACAATACACTCAGTAACAGTAAATACACATGTGAAATACTACCTGGGAATCTTTAAATGCTTGACTACTATTAGCTTCATGCCACATTGTCAGAGTTACAGGGACCTGTAAAGTACCTCGTTTCCTCTTTTTTTTTTTTTTCTTCCCCTCCATTTTGCAGACAGGTGGGTGTGGGTGAAGGGCTTGGAGTTTTTTTCATCACCTTTCCCAACAAGCCAGCAGGTAGAATTTCTAGAAGCTCCTCCTAAAGGGGGGGTCTCCACAGCCCATTCCAAAATAGTTTAATGATTTTTTTTAAGGTAAATCAACAAAATATTTCATGTAGAGGGAAAAGCATGACAGAAGATTGCCAGGGTGAAGGGATTATGGCTAACAGCACTGCACCTCTGCTGTTGCTTGGTGCTGCAAGAGGCTTTATATCCTTAAGGGTCTGAGTTAGGTTTGGGAAACCTTGATCTCTGTACTGAGGAATGAACTGAGGCCAGTGGTAATGGTTTGTTTAAACACAAATTCTTAAACCCAGATTAATTGATTGCTATAACTCAGTTTGGTTGCTACAGATATTTTTGTCCTAGAACAGGCATGAGCAGACTGTCCAGAGGAATATGTACGTACAATTAGCTTGCAGTTAGTTTAAATAGAATACAGACCCCTGACTTGGTATACCCGAACATCTTACTTTTTAATCTAGTTTGGACAGGGTCTTTAACATGTGCTAACCTGGTACAGGAAAGACAGTGGTACATGTTGAAGTGCTTTATTCAAAGCCATGAACAACAGGTATGAAAATACATTTAGGGAGTATAGAGCAGCTTGATCTTTCTGGTGCTCACTGAAGTAGTCTGCCTTCATCTGAGTAGGACACACCTCTCAGATCCTGGCTGCCATGTCAATGCACCCATCAGCAGAATTCAGTACTGCGTGCTGAGAGCTTGGACCTTCACAAGAAGGTTTCTTCAGGAGGTTCTCCTTCCTCTCTGCAAGTCATACATGTCTTTCTAGAGGTCAGGCTATCTTAAGAAACCATCTCTGACTATTCTCAAGTGCTTATGCTCCTTAACTCTCTAAATATAGAAAAAAATTATGAAGCTCCCTGACATGCTGGGACAGCCAGGGGGCTTTCTTTCAACACTTCGTAAAATAGCACTGTCTCTTATCACATGAGCTCTTAATTTCTCAGTTCAGAAGAGTACACAGCACTTTCCTACAGTGTATAGCTGGGCACTTTCAGAGCCTGCTTCTTCACACAAAATTTTTGAAAGATGAATGTTAACTAAACTCAGCTTAATTAAGTTGACAATTTCACAGCTACTTTGAACAGCTCATTAACTGCAAGCTACAGCTTCTTTGCAGCCAAAGCTCTACAATACATCATACAGTGAACCTGCTGACAGGAGGGTAAAACTTCCAACTCATGCTTCAAGAGATCAGATTTATTACTGCAGTCCTGCTTCTTCTAAAACCAATTAAGGCCTCCTTTAACAGATACTGAAAATACTTTGATCTGTAGTATAGTCCTACATAGCACTGCCTAGTGCAGATACCACTTTGCATGTTAAAGCCAGTGCTGTTTTACATGTCTGCCAAGCTGATAGTGGTGTTGGGGTGAGGGCAAGTGGCTGTGGCTTAGTTGTGTGGATTGCAGCTCCTGTATGATACTGATTGCAGATTTACAGTATTTTTTTCATTTCTAAAAAAAATTATACATATGCAATTCCTTGTTGCTCAGCTCGCTTAAAAATAGAGAATGGTTCATTGTTATCTGTTTCTTTATAAACTGGTTTATTTTTGTGCTTTGTCCTTCTTCCGTTTCTCCCCTGATCATGTAGAAAATTCAGACTCTCGGAGCTGTTAATACACCTGCTGAAGGCAACGGAGACTGGGCTTGCTGACTGCGGTCTAGCCAGCTGGGTTTCTTCAACTTGGCCTTGGCGAAAGAGTAAATACTGTTTCAAGGAAGTTTGCAAACCTCTGCTGCCCATGACCCTGAAAGATCCCATCATATGTTACAGAAACAAGTGTCTAGGGTCTTAGGCATCGTCCTCTCACCTTCTATGTTAATAACTGCAGTAGTCTGTTCTTTAAGCTGGTGATTTCCTACTGATGTGACTAGGGTAAAGCCCTCCTCTAACTGCAGCAGTTCTGATACTACTGTGCTTGTGACAGCGTAGTTTATGCCATTTGAGAGTACAAATACAGTAGTGCAACTTCTTCCCCAATAGAAAGCTTTCCTGTATTTCTTGACTTTTGGAACTATACTTAGGACACACTTCTAATTTAGGCAAACTCTTAATACAGTCAAGGACAGGACCATATGAGGAATGTTACCTAGCCTAGAAATGTCAGTGAGTGATTTGGATTTTTAATATTTTATACTGGAAAAATCTCTATTATGGATATAGTGATAGTGGATGGCGGCGGGGGGGGGAGAAAACATGCTTTTGTTAGAATAGCTTGTTTCATTTGAGGAAGTGGTATGAAGTATACCAGCAAAACCAGTTTTGCTAATGTTAGCTCCATTTAAAATGAGAACGCTTTCCAGGACACTTGTGTTATACCTATGCCAGGATTTAAGGACTGTGGAAGTGAAATTGAAGCGGAACCTGGTACAGAGTCAGCACACGGAGCCCTTTTCCTTCTTGTTGATGAGCCTTTGGACTGTGATAGTTTCTGGCAGCTGATGATGCCTTTGCAGCAAGAATTTGTAGCAGTGAGAGCTGTGAGGAGCTCTGCTAGCACTCTGAATGCTGCCACAACACTGGCGTGGTTTGTTTTGTTTTTTTAATTTTTCCTCTTTTGGACAGGTAGATTTAACAGGAAATAGTTTAGCTGAGGTATGAAATCATAATGTGGGTATTTGCAAACCTTAGGTAAGAAAAGGCATTTTTTTTTTTTGTCAGCAAGGCTTTGTGGGCTAGACCAGGCAGTAGAACAGAGGGAAACAGTCCTTGAATTAGGACAAGTAAGTGATTGTTAATGGCCTTTGTCCTCTGTTGCTGTTTGTGTGCCTTTTACTGTAGGACACTGCTCTTCAGAACGGGCTGTAAGTATGTGGCTCTGCATTCTGCAACTTACGGTTATTAAGGAAATGTTGAATTATCAGTTAATTAATTGCATTGTTTAGAACTGATTTAATGTTAATGATTATCTCATTAAGCTATTCTAGGTTTATGTTTGAGTATGGGATGAATGATTATTGTATGGAAGATACTGAATTACCAGGTGTGATTTGGTGACAATTTGATGGTAATGCAAAAAGGCAACTTGTGATCGAATGTTGTCACACCACAGCTGCTTCTGCAGCAGAACCACCATTTTACGGCCTGTTTCTGCTTGACCTTGTTACTTTGGCATCCATGGTGGTCTGTGGTTTTTCTTTAACTTCTTCAGTTATACGTAGCGGAGGTTCCTTCTTGCAGCCCCTTTTCTTCCTTTTGCCATTGTGTTCTACCTTTGACTGCATTTTCATGCTTGTAATGCTCATATATGCATGTATCTATATTTTTTTTTTTTTGGTCACAAATAGTATATATCCTCTCACTGATGAAACTTGCATCAGCTCCTCTCACTTAGAGTTTTAGGTTTTTTTTTTTTTTAAGTGAAGTGCTTTTGTTGGGTGAAGGTCTTTGAGGAAGGTCTAGCTTCTTCCCACCCACTGGTATACAACACTATCCTAGAAATGATAGAATCTCTCCCTGAAAGTCTTTATTTAGTACACACAGTGTACTCTTAAGCATTTTCGCCAAGGTCAGTAGCCCATAAAATGCCATTATTATAAATCAATCTGATATTAGAGGAGTATTTTCAAAGATGTGTACACAAACTCAAACCAAAAAATCATTTTTTCTCTAACTTCAGCTAAAATGCAGTAAACTTATTTCTAATCTGCCATATTAGAAAAATGTTTTTCATCATCTTTCAAAATTACAATTCTGTTCTATGCTTAAAATGTTTTCTTCACTGACAAATTATAGGTATGTTCTTGTGTTGCTTAACCAAAAGTAACATTATGGGGAAAAAAATAGTTTTGTTTTTCACAGCACAAAACATAATTTGTTGTAAATTACTTAATTATACTTTGTGGATATGAATTTTAGTTATTTAAATATGAATAGAGACTGCCATAAATGACATTAAGTATGGACTCCTAGTCTTGTATGATTCAGCTGGTGCTGACACAGTTTCATAATAAACATTAGACATTTTTAATCTATTTTTGTAACCATGTCAGTTCAGCTCTTTGCTGTAAAAAGGGAATACCTGCATGAATAGTTGTGATTGAACTGAACTTTGATCTGAAATGGAAATTGATTTTTTTCCCCTTACTAGGGATCTTGAAATGGCTTTCCAAAGTATTGAAGCTCGAGCTAGTTTTTGACTTTGACAAGGACTGAGTGGAAGAAATTGTTACTTTTCCTCCAGATACACTCCCAACAACTGCCATAATTTCATTTTTTTTTCGAAGGGTCATGTTCGTTATGTCTCTGATGTAATTAACTGCTATTTTACATCTTTCAATAACCTTCAGAGCTTCCCATTCTCTTTTGCACTTGCAGAGTTGGTGACCACCATAGAGATGACTGAAGAGTGGTCCATGAGTGCCACCTCACATACGGAGCTGCATCCAGTAACTCCCTACTCTGCAGTCTGGTTTTGGGCCGCCAACCATTCCTCTTTGGTTTCTTAAGAGTAGGGTGAATAGACTGAGAGAGGCCTGACTCTCATCTTGATTGCATTGAGGCTGGGGCAAAATTTCATTTAAGTGGTATTACGCAGGTACTGAGAGGAAGACTCTTGCTTCTGTCTTTGTACCCACTTTCTGAGCCAAGCTGATGCTTCAAGCCCATAGAGTTAATAGAAAGGCTGGTTTTCTTAGAGCTGTTATTAGCTGGTTTTGGCTACTCTTTTTTCCCATCTGATACATCACTGCCAAAAACTGGAGGGTGGTCCATACTGGTTTTGCCTACTGAGGTCTGTTGTGCCATGTTAGAGCTCCAGTGTGCACACGTGGCACAGAACAGTTGAGTGAACCTTGCTGACTTGGAGAACTCGGTGCTGAACAAAACTTTCTAGCCTGTTTGAAGTCAACTATGTGTCAGTGGCTGGACTGGTAATGGTCATCGCTAATATGCCAGTCAAGTGCAGAAATGACAAAAGATATATAATAAAATTAAGTAATTTATATAAATATGTAATGTTGCTGTAATGAAGTCTGTAGAGTTAGGCTTAGCACAGAAATACGCTAGTGCATATTGGTAGTATCTTTATCTAGGCTGGAGATAGGTTTGAATGTTGTGGGGAAGCTCTTTATTGAATCTCAGCTTATTATTGAATCTCAGCAGTCATATCTTTTACACTTTATGATCTTCCAGTTCAGTCCGTGGAAAATAAACCTAAAATCTAATTATTGTGCATATTTTAATTCTTGTTCTTTAATTTTTTTTTTCCGTTTTTATAGCATCTTTCTAAGATGCCTTGCCCTCTATAATCATCAGGCTATTAAATTTTTGAAGCTCATGACAGTGTTGTTCCACAGATTGCACATTTGCTGGCTTTTGCAGGGTAAACACCCTCCAACCAGAAACTAAGCAATCTGTCTCTGTGGTATGCTCAGTCCTCATGTGCCCTGAGATCAGGAGTCCCCAGCCTGTTTTCATGTCACTCACATGATGTTGTTTCATACTTGGAGTACATCTTTGGGTCAGCACTTCCTTGCTTTTTCAAAATGCTTCTCTTTTTAGAGGAAGCAATTGCTTGATTCTCACCACTCTTAGTAAAACAGCAGCTTTTTAGGGCTAATAAGTAGGTATTTCTAAGCGAATTAGAAATTATCCAAAAGAAACTTAGAGAGCAACAGCAAATATAGCACAGATAAACTAAGAGAGTTGCCTGGGAAAGGCCCTCAGTATTTTCAGCAATCATTTTACAACCACCAGATTCCTCTTTTAAAAAAATCCTTGAGATTGATCACATTGTGCCTTGGCAAAGACTTCTGGGATATAGAATATATTTTACTTAGTGACTTGTGGGTTTCATTGCTCAGGCGGGAAGATAAGATGGTCAAATAGAAAAATGTTAACTTTGAATGATGTATAATGGTCAGTCAAGGCCATTGTGTAGCTTGTCTGCTTTGTGACAGATAAGCAACTGGGGTACAAGGACTATGCATGTTGTTGGTTTAAAAATTCTCATTTAGCTTTATCTAAATTATAGGAGCTTTTTTCTGTGACTGGTGCTGTGATTTATTTTTCTGTGTGGTTTTTTTTTTTTTCTGGATACAAATGATACCTAATTTTGCTGAAGCAACGTGTTAATCAAAGGCTTAATCAATGTGATACTTGAAAAAAAAAAAGTGGAAATATATATAAAATATCTGACAAATGTTTCTCGTTCTAATAGCTTGAGGATTTCAGATGTCACTGCTAATGTTCAGGAATGACTGGCTGTACTTGTGAGTTCAGTGTATTTGGCTCAGCCGGGTAACTTTTGTTATTGTGACTGTGTTGTTGGGGAGGGCAGAGAGGAGAGGGTCATGCTGCATTGAGGAAAACAGATTTAGGAAGAAAACCAAGTAATGATACCGTCTAAGTGCCATCTTATTTGTGTTAGCGGGCAGTAGCACACATAGTTTGTACAGGTCTTTGTTTTTGATAATCAGTTTGAAAAAGTAGAAAGAGTTAGCGGTAACAAGAAATCCCATCTTAGAATGTAAACTCACTGGAACAAGGACCATATTTTCCTGTGTTTATAGGTGTGTTGCACACTTCAGTGCTTACATCGTACAAATGTAAAAACCAGTGATGAAGTTAAGAAGTGAACTCTCTGTTAATTCACTTTCTATAATGACATACACTTTTTAAAAATACACAAAATCATTCTTGTTTATGCATAAGAGTGCAAGAGTTGCATGTGCAATTAGAAGTAATTTAGTTCAATAATAGTTGACTTATTCAACTGCTGGCATAATTAATGATAGCACTTGTATCCAGTGTCCCAGTTATTTACAGTAAAATAAAGAAAATTAACATTAAAGCTATCAGACTGAAGTTACCAACTTGGAGGGAAAAAATTAATCTTATATCAAAAGAATATATTGTACATTTCCATATATTTGCATGGCTATGTTTTTCTAATTAAATGTATTTGGAATGAATTTTAATCCCTGATGTCTTAAAGTAAAAAGAGAGATGAAAGCATCAAGACAAACCAAGCTTGCTGTGTCGAGTTGTATTCTGTGTCTGATTTTGCAGTCTTTGGTAAACTGTAGTCTTTGGTTCTGCCTGCGGTTGCCCTGCCTGACATCAGCGATGCTGTTGCAGATGGGGAGAACAGAGGTGGAGCCCTCCCCTGGAAGGACATGAGGTTCCATGGGTAGCTGAAAGCTACCCAGGCATATTAATGTATCTCTTCATAGAAAGTGATTTTCTTAAACTGTTGCATTAAGCCTGAGGGAAATTGAACAAGTCTATCAGAATAAAATGTATTCTGACATTTTAAACCATTTTGGTGATTGCTGAACTGGGTCTCTTGGGAATGTTCTAAACCAGAACTAGATAAAAACCACTGGCTGATATTCCTTCAGAAACATAACCAGGGTACCAGCTAATCACAGCATTTCCAGTGCTCCTGTCTGATGTTGGCTGGAGCAATCTGCTCTGCTTCTTTCCTCTCTGCCTCTACCCTTCTCCTTGGGGCTCTGCTGGCCAGTGTATGTGGGACACGAGCCCTGGCATGGCAGCTTCCCAGGGTAGCCTCAGTACTAGAAGTTAGAAAATAATTAAAGTACTTGCTTTTTGGGTTTTTTTAAGATCTTGGACCCTAAGTGAGGTGATGGAATCACCTGAAATAGATCTTGATAGTAAGATGTCCAAAACTATGGTCTCATGATGCGGTTTAAGTTGGGACTTTAGACTCTTGTAACCATGTTTTCTTTCCTGCCTGAATGGCCAATGTCAATGTATGTTCTGAGAAAGCAGTCCCCAAAGGATGGGTACGGTGGCTGGCAGCTCCTTCTGGAATGGAGTGCTGACTGTAGAATGGCCTAATGCCCTGGGAAAAAATGTTATTTATTTAGGTTTTAAATTATTAAATTGGGATTAAGTCAGATATGTAAAAGACTGTAATGTAATTCATGTTCTTGACTCAGTCTGATGCTACACAGAGATTCAATAACTATTTCCCGGGATGTAGAAAGAAGTCTTAATATGGGCCAAGCGACAGTATTCTTTTGTTTGCAGGGAGGCAGGAGAGACTTGTGTCTCACATCCAGGTGTAGAGGATCTTATTTGTGGGATCTGCTTTCTCCAATTCGATCCTTCCTTATCTGAACCAGTAAAGAAATATCTCGGTGTATCTAAAGGGCAGAGGTAGAGTAATAATACATAGAGGAATGTGAAAGTTTTGAATGGCCAGGCCAGCTGGGGTAGCAGCAGTAGGAGAGCTGTGTAAACATCAGGACTGATGTGTGCAGATTACTGTGGTGAAACAGCTATAGTGTTGCCAGTCCCTGAGCAAACTAAGTCAGAGCTAGCTTTGATACTCACCACCCTGCATCCTGCTGTGTAGATCCCCTCACAAAAAGTGGAGGAGATCAAGCCTTTAATGAGATGGGGGAAGGAGCCCAGAGTCACCCTTTTTGTTCAGCAGAGCCTGGCCAAGGATTCTGTGGCTGTGGCAGAACATGGGATTCTGGACAAGTGGGACAGCAGGTCCCCAGCAGTACAGTAGGGACTGCCTGTACAGTTCCTGCTGGGAGCAGACTAAATCCCAAGGGTTAAGGAGTCCAGTGTTTAGGAATCCTATAGGGAGGTCAGCAAGTCAATACGGGGTTTTTCTAAGCTTGCACTTTTTGGGCTGTGAAGACAGGAGAAATTGTCTCAGAGCAGGGCTGTGGCAGAGCCCAGAGGCAAAGTTTCAGCTGTCCAGGAAGCTGCATACCTTTTCTTCCTCTTTGATCATTCCCATATGATTTTGACATACCTCAGTGATACTTGGAGCTTCATCGCACTCTTTAGCTTGCTCCTCCAGTTGCACGTGCAAGTGGTGTACACAGGCTGGCAGAAAGGGAAGAGGGCATTGCGTTGTTATCCTAGAGCAGAATTGTTTCCAGAAGTGACTCAGTAAAAACGACAGCAGGAGGTTCTGCACTTCAGATAAAACTTTGCTTAGTTTACAAGTCAAAAGGTGATTTTTCTAACAGCCAATATTTCAAACTCTCACATTTGGGTTTGACAATCAAGCTGTTTTCTGTCTGAATCTTACTTCATTGCCAGTAATAAAAATTCCAGCTCGCTCAGCCATGGTTATATTGGTTTTGCAGAGCTAACAGTAGTGAAAGCTTGTTTTTGTCCACAAAGTTAGCAGATTAGGTCTCAAAGAAACGTCACCTAGACAACAGATGTATAGGAAAGTGCTCTTTTTTTATTGGTGACTTAGCTTGGACCAAACACTACTGAAACAACTAAGTGCCTGTTTTACCATCATCAGCCTTTGTGCGTTCCCTTACCTAGGTAAAGCAGAAGAGATCTTACTTTGGAAGTATTGATGAGGCTTATGCAACTTGTTATGTATTACTGACTATTCCAATAAAAACATTCCATGTTATAGGACATATTTCCTCTACTTTCTTGGTTTTAGTACCAATATTTGAATCTCTGAAGTTAAACCATCTATTATCAACCAGAATATTTTCCTCATAGAATTTTTAAAGCTCTGTTTAAATGCTGGTGGGCTCCATTCCTCATGTACATCCTCTCTTTACTATTATTGTCTTACTTCAATGATGTCATACAATTTCTGTTATGATTAATCCTTTATAGAGATGACAACTTCATTTTGAAAAAGAAAAGATGAATCTTTGGTTTTAAGAAAAATGCAAAATACATCTGCTTAATTTTTATTTGTTTACTTAGCAGTCTGTCACCAATTTGTCTTCCCAGCCTCCTGCTGTTTGTAATTTTCTTGCTGCTACAGAGATTGTTACCAACATACAAATGCCCCTTTAAAGTAGGAATGTGATTCCAAAATCTTGGGTGCATCAGTCCTATTGACAAGAATCTGTTCTCTTCTTTCCTTTCACTCTTAACTTTTAGATATGAACAAGTTAAATATTTTATAGTAAAATAAAATTAATGATTTGAGATAAGTTTTTTCCATGCCTTCAAAAGACACTATCAGTTATGGAAAAGGGTGATAGTTAACTTGATCTTTTATTTGAGAGCAGTTGTGTGTGGTAGGTTTTTCCAGCTGACAAAGATGTCTCCTGGCTGTTTAACCATGGCACTTGTTCCTGGCGGTGCTGAAAGCATGGGAATTGATCATGCCAACCCATGCAGGAACAGCGCCTGTGCAAGATATCCTACACTGCTACTACTGTTGAAAATAAATTGTTGTTAGCATTGAGAACAAATTTTAATGGAGAAAGAACAAATAGGAAAGATTACAGTCATCTAAATCAGCACCTCTGAATCCTGAATGTGCAACTTGGAACTGGGGGAGGAGAATTACTCTCAGAAGCTCTGTATACAGACTCAGGCTAGTGCTGGGCCTTCACCTGGGCATCCAGCATCAGGTGTCCATCACAGGGCATGCTGTCTTTCACCTGCTTTCATGGATCTCAGACACCCACAGGCAGCAAACCATGGACTAGTTAAACTGTTCTGGTGTTTCATTACCATCTTTTCTAAAGGGGGTAAAGTCCATTCATTATTCCATGCCAGGAAGTATCCTGGTTCACATGCAAAAACTGGATATTCATCTGTTAAATGAAGGTCATACTTTGGTGCATTGGTAGATGCAGGCACTTCTTATACTACAGCTGGCAATGTGCATATCGCATGCTTGAAAACACGTTATGTGATGCTAGTGTTCTGTTCAGTGATGAATGAATTTTTGTGTATATTACAGGAGAGGGAATACTTTGGAGCCTTCCAGGGACTCCATAAAGGCAGTGTGGTCCATACCAGTAGAAAGATTTCTTAGTCTGGTTTCTCTGTAGGCTGAAACATGGAGGGGGTGCCCTGGGTATGAGGGGCTCTTGCTTTAAAGAATAACCAACACCTGTATCCTGCAAATTATGCTGACAGCAATGAAATCTGCAGTATCCTCATTTAGAAAGGAAAGAACTTCCAAATTGTAGTGCATCTTTTGGTGGATGTGCTGCCTGGTCATGGATGTGGGGTATTTCCATGATTATCTTAGGGAAAATCAGGAAGCAGTATCTTTTGGTTTGCCTTTCCTAACTGATTTGTTTCCTCTTTAACCAAATGCAAAGGGGCTTTTCTAACAGCTGAATGTTCTGTGCCTTCTGTATTGTAATTTATGGAGAACAGTCAAGAGTCTGAGATGTGTGGAAAAAAAGATGTTATTAATTTGTGGTGAGAGCAGGACTATGTCTTACTGTGCAGATGCTGTGCACTTTGTAGTCTCCTGAGAAGCTTGTGAAGACTTCTCCAGTGGGGCATGTTTCAGTGACTGTCAAGTATTTATCATGTGGAGTGTCCAAACTATTCAGTCTCTATCCTTGTTAGAGGACGGACACCTGTGTTTTGTTTTGGAGTCAGTGTATCCATTAATTAGAGATCTGGCAATAGTCACTTGAGGGTTAAACTGTTCCCAAAGGATTATTTCCAACATTGTTTTTCTTCTGCTGTTTCTCCTCCCCGTTAGATTCGTTGTAACTGAGAACCTGTTTCACCTTGTTACAGGGTTTACGTCCTACCTCCCTGGACACTGCTCGTTCTGCTTTATTGCAAAGACTACCATGTCCAACAGAAATCCCAGTTTGCAGCACTGAGATAAATTGAAACAGACACTGCTCTGTGTGAGGAGCCTTGTACCAAGTGGGCTTTGGGGCCACTTCCCAACTGCCAGCCGCTGGATGTGGCTGTCTCTTCTGATTTGGAGCAGGAAGCATCATTCAGAGATTATTTTGCCTCTGTAGTTTGCACCGGGGAGATTGCTGGTCTTTGCTGTTGATTCTAAGCTCTATGCAGATCAATAGGGAACACAGGAACATAAACAAAACCAAATTAGACACTGCCAGTTTGAGGTTTCCCCCTCGGTGGGGCCCTTGTGGTTCTTGGGCTCAAGCTGTGAAAGAAGGCGACTGTGCTGTCACAGCGATCTCTTATCCCATGGCAAAGGTTGAGTTCCTGAGACTCAGCATGGCCATTGCTGAGGTTCTAGCAGAGAAACGGCATTTGCTGTGATCTTTTGAGTATTGCTCGGTTTTCCTGCAAAGTTACCAACTCAAAAGGCCCTAGTTTCCAAGCTCTGGGGGAGGTTTAGGGGCTTTGTGTCTTTCTCTTCCTTGGACCAAATGTGTTCACGTGCCAGGTGTAAAGTTTTTGGATGGCTAGAGTGATTTTTTTTCTTAAGAAGCCACACAAAACAGATTTAGCACTAAACAGTCTTCCTTTTATAGTCTCTGTTTGTTACACACAGAGGCCCTTTCAGTTTACATTTGCCCCATTCCTCACAGTGAAGATTATGACTTTCTTCTGCCTTCTTTTCCTAATCTGTTTGTTTATTCCCATATATTTCTGGCATAGTTTAACTAAAGCTGAGAGTTCAGTGAAACTTTCTGGCTCAGACTGCTTTGTGCTTCTGTGCAAACTGTCCCTTCATGACACCCAATTTACTGATACCTTTCCCTTGGAAAATGAATGCTGTTTGAAAGATTTTTCAGTAGCAGCAAGGGTGGATACCTCCCACCCACATCCTAAATCATTATAAAATACTTCTGGAGAAGCTCTGCAGGCTCTCACAATTTACTGGATTGAAAAATTCTCTTACTTCTTAATGTGCATGGTGATACATATCTCTTCTATTCAAGATCACCTAATTTTTTTTTTTTTTTTTTTTTGCTTAGTAAACTAAAACATGAGTACCCAATGCTGATTTAGGAGATAAAATTTTCTGGATAAAGCAGCAGCAAAGTGCTGCTTTTGATGATCCATATCAGTGTACAAATGCTCTGAATGAATACCTTGGTTCTTCCTTTTGATGCAGCATTAACCTTTCAGCTGATACATTGATGCTTTCACTATTCTTCAAATACAGAGAAGTTAAGGAAATGAACAACAGATAAATTTTGAAAATTTTGCTGTATGGTCTTTGGTAACTTCAGACATATACACACTGTTAATGAGATGCAGTAGACTTTCTGCTTTTCTGACAGAATTAGGGTAATCTGCAGCAGGGTGGAAGAAGGTAGCTGGTGTCTTAGCTGCCCTGGAGAGCAAACCCTCCTTCGTCTAATGGTAGTAGAGTCTAGGTATTAAAAGAAGATAGTTTTGTTAAATGAAAGCTTCCTTGGTGTTTCTAGAGAGGGACATAAACATGGCTCTTGAGCCAGTTGGAAAAAAAGAAAGAAGGACTAGTTAGTAGTCCTAAAAATCAGCATTCTGGACATGAAAAGCTATTTTCTGGCCCATGAAAACTGGATAAACTTGTGTGGGTTGAGTGCTCTTGTTTGTGTATGTGGCTGATTAGCATGAGCCCTCTACCCAAGATTGTTGGTCTGTGTCAATCACATGTGTATCTAACGAAAAACTGCATTCTGCAGCCAAGTCCAGTTTCTGGTGATTCAGTGGGTAGGGTGTACAGCCAAGCTATGTGCCCTTCAGTGACATGAAAACCACAGCCGTTTGTGGAAAACAGGGCTCTTTTCCTTTCCATAAAGCAAGTGGAGCAAAAGAGTTTGCAAATACGGCATATTTTCTAGATAATAAGCTTGCTTTTTAAGAGTGTGCCATGAAAAAATATCACTTTAAAGAAATGTCACTAAGAAAAATAAAGCAATTTGTAAGTGTATCCAGTTTGGTCAAGTTCTTACTACAGAAAGAAAAGATGCAAAATGTCAGAGTGTGTTTTTTAATGAGAAACTGTTGTAAGAAAAAGTTAATTCATAGGAAAAAAGATTATACGAGACTGAAATGTGTCCCTTTTTTTGTCTTAAAGGCATTCAAGCCTTGCTCTTAACATAAACCAAATTTTGTGTTGAAATTATTGTACCCAGAAGAAGAAATGGTAAGCTGATATTTTTTCTAACCATAGTAGAAATTTATTTTATGCCAGGCCTGAGATTTAAAGCAAAACAATTTTAAACCAAAATAGCTTTACAAGGACGTAAATCTCTTATGTTAAAAAACAAATGATTTTTTTCACAATCATTCAGCATTAGTAAGGTTTAAATGAAGCTATTTTTTATAAAATGTTGAGTTTATTTCCAAAATAAGAATGATCATTGTTTCCTTATATGAATATACATTTGTTTGCTAATGCATCTTATTGAAAAAGGGATTTTAAACAACAGCACGTCAGTCTTCATATATATAAACTGCACTGCAGATAATCAGCATTTTTAAACTGCAGATTATTGGGGAAAAAAGTCTCTTGATGATCCTCATGCTCAGATAACCTTCAGAAAACCATCAGCAGGAGTGGGTCAGGGGGATGAGGAGGGAGGGAGGAACAGGCTGTGGGATGAGGGAGGTGGCGCGGAGGGAACGCATGGGGAGAGGGAGCTGGGCGTGCTGTGGGTAAACTCCTGTGCCACTCATGGCAGCCCGGGTCCCAGCGTTGTTACAGGTGCTCACACTCCGAGTTAGAGTGTGAAAGAATGGTAACGGCCTTGTGCGTGCAGGGCGATGCGATGCTCAGAGCCTTCCTCCTGCGAGCAAACTCTATCGATACCTTGGCGCAGGTTTCACCGGTCTGAGGGCACAGGCTAAGTCCGCTGTGGGTTGCGAGTGCTCTGGGCCGCAAAGGAGGCGGTCAGCAACTGGTAAAGTCAGGCTGGAGTTGTAACAAAGCTACTTCTTACATTTATAAGTAAAAGAGAAGCTGCTGCTGAGAAACTCGCTATCTCTGTAGATAAACAATAGAGTGGTAAAAGTAATTATAATCTGTGCAGCAACGATTACATTTAAAGATTAAAAAAACCTGAACTACTTGGGAGAGTACAAATTATTGAACTTCTTGTAATTTAGTGGAACCCTAGGGCAAGAGAGTTTTTTTCATTTCTCTGTGTTTGAGGTATATCCTTAAACCCAGTGTTGTTTTTCCTTTGTAAAAAGGAATGTTTCTTTAACGAATATGAAATCAGAAGCAGCAGCTAACGCTGCCTGGCTGAGAAGACCATTTCTGAATTAACTTTCACCCCCCACCTTTTGTTGCATGTTGTATAATCGTAAATATTTCTACACAAACTGAGGCAGTGTTTTAGCAAAAATTGGACCAGTTGAATGTCTTGTCAGCAACAAAGATTTAAGACCTTTCAGTGGAGGTTTAAATGACTTTCTCTAAACATTGCAGCTATCCAGTTGTAACATGTAATGTAAGATTTGCTGGTGCTTTGTTGCAAAATCCAGGACTTTATTTCCCTCTTCTTAATATTAGCAGAGCATTTTTGAGAATGGCACTGTAACATCTTAATATCCAAAGCTGTGAGATTTATAGTAGTTTGTGATACTCTTTAACTACCTTAGAAAACTCTAATTTTTAATAGTAGTGCTACTTACAGTGTTTATTTTAAAATTATTAAATTTGTCCTTCTGTTTTTTTCCATTCTGTTTACTGTGGAGACTTTAGAGCTATTCAGTAATACACCATTAAAATAATCTTGACGGCTTGGATATCTGGATGAGTTTTCTGACTTTAAAAATTTGGACTTTTTTTTTTTTTTAAAGAGGGGATATTACATAATCTTACCCATATGAATATTGTAAAAGTGAAAAATAATTTTCAAAACTGTAATTCTTCAAATGCAGACAATAACAAAAGCAGTGAATTTGCAGAACAGCTGAAATGAAATTACTATTCTTGGAACAGTTTGCCATTAAATGAGCTAATAGTGCCTGCATTGCTGTCCAGAACTTTGCTTTCTAAGTCTTAAATAAAAACAGTAATAAAGTAGTTATATAATGTAGTGTTAGTAAAAAGGGGAAGAGGGATATATTCAGAAAATACTACCTTTAGGAAATGAGTTAATGAGTGAGCTTTATTTCTTAAACTATAATTTCTGAGATATTTTTGCATTACGAGACGCTTTTGTTCCGTTAGAGAACTGTGATGTGGGTAATGATTTTTGTCCTTTTATGCTTTTTATTCCTTTTATTCTTTTAAAATTAAAACAATGGCAGGGTGACGTCCTTGCTTCTCTTCATATAATCTTTCTATATAGTACGTACTGCTTGGTTTAGGGTTTCCTCTGGACTAAGAGAATTTTGCTCATGCAGTATGGACGTGGGAAGCACACTGAGACAGTGGAAGTGATGATGGGTTGGCAGCCAGTGTTTTCCCAGCATTGATCCCGTGCAGCTCATCCAAGTCAACCTAATTTCCGGCCCTGTCTGAAAGCCTGATAGAGTTTACAAGCAGAAACCAGTAAGGTTTGACTGAAATTGCATTAAATTAACGGAGGCCAAAGCAGACGTAATTTTGTAGGAATTTATTTTGTGGTGGAGTTTGTAGAGTCACTTGCTGTAAATCTTTCCTGACACAGTATGCTAGCAAGCTCTGTTTTTTGTTTTATTGTTATTTCATCAGACTTCAAGCACTGACTTTATTTTGTCACTCAGGGGTCTGCCTCAGGGGTAATGTGTGTTTGTGTGTGAAATCTTCAGCCGAAGTAGTGCCATTGTTCCTAAGTGTGGTACCATTTAAAATACGTATTTGGGCCATGAAATGTTTCCTCTTAAAATCTGTAATAGTTTGGGACCAGGAATTGATAATTATCTGGAGTTTGGTGGATCTGTGCTGTCCTTAAGAATCAAATCCGATTTGAGGCTTTGTGGAAGAAATACTTTGAGGAGAAACAACTTCTTGATGGGTAGCTCTGTATTAGTTTTGTTTAATTATCTGACTGTAAATATTTTTCTATCATATAAATGATGTTGATGTTATATGGGAACAAGCAGTGTTTACAATGAGAGGAGAAATTAAAATTATTGCATATTGTACATTTTAGGAAATAAGAAACTGTTCATGGAAAATGGAGAAAATGCAAAAGAACTGGAAGAAATCACATTTGTGTCAAGTTCTGCTAACGCTTGAGAATGACATGCACAGTATAATTATAAACATGTGATGTTAATAGGAAACACATAACTTCATCTTTATTTTTTTTTTATTACAATTAGTAAACAAATGACCACTACATACATAGTGATTCTAAGGCTGCAAGAAGCATGTTTTAAAAGTAAACTGAAATGTTGGTAGACAAAAAGTTATTTTTAAACTTCAGTAAGTTCTGTTTTTCCATTGTTTAGAAATACTCACGGGAAATGGCTGTATATAATGGATTAACAGTTTATACATTTTCCTGTCCACAGCTAAAAAAAAAAAAGAATAATATATTGGCATGCAGAATCTGAGCACTCAGTGTAAAGTTATACATTTCACAGACACTCATTTGTAGTGATTGTCGTATCTTTTCCAAGTATTTCTAACCTTTCTAACCTGTTTTTCCTTTATTGAATTGTGGACGCTTTTTGCCAAAACATATCACTTTCTGGTATAAATAGTGACTGGATTTATTAAGCTGATGTTTTATTAAGATAAGTCATTAAAATATTATAGTCAGATGCCAGATGTTGAACAGTTAAAATTGTCATAATATGTTTGTTGAAGCTGTGGGCTATTTCTCAGCCTGGTAACTACCATTTTTATACCTTCGGTATTTTGAAACCCCCCCGCCTTTCATCTCTACTTATTTTTATCCCATCTCTTTCCCCCAGCCCAAAGTCTCACCAACCAAGAAAAACCCAAAGAAACCCTGCGCTTTGCCTGGATTGCTCTTTGCCAGGAACACAGGGAATTAGAATACTATTTGGTTCTTTAAACAAATTCAGAAGGTTTTCCAAGATCAAGCTCAGAGAGAGAAGAGCTTTATTTACACTATCAGACTTCATTTGGCTTAAATAATTTGTGCCTGTTCCCATTGACCTCATTAGAAGCAGCCCTGGGCTGTGGGTGTGAAGAAGCTGATCTTGCCTCTCTTCTAGCCCACATTTTGCTTTTCACTTGGGTGCTGCAGTGCTGTCCGTCGGTACCCATGCGGGAGCCTCTGCGGAGCTGCAGAGGGAAATCCAAGCTCACTCTGAGAAAGTGAGCCTAGGAGTTTGTGGGAATGGACGATGCTGTAGGATTGAGGCCATGTTAAATTTATATAATGCAATAATTGTGGAGCAAATACGCTTCGTTCCCTTTTCGTTCCTTGTTTTGAATGCCTCTCTTCAGAGTATTTGAGCGTTTTATGGAAGACCTTTTGGTTGGCTGGAAAAGGCAGGACAACATCTCTTTCTATAAATGGAATAATAATTGCACTGTGCGCTGGCCAGCAGAGACCAACATCTGTATCCTGGTTATCGGTTATCTTTTAATCATAAATATGTAAAAAGTCTTTCTTTTCAGCCGCTCTTTGCCAGAGCCCAAGGCGTAGTCAGGAGGATAGAGTTACTGGCTGTGTATTCCTTGCCTGGATAGTCAGGAGAGATACAGCAAAACAAAGAGTGATAGCAGATTATGATGGCATCTTAACTGCGCAAATGTGTTCTCAAGAAACTAAAAATTTGCCTCTTGTCTAACAGTAGTATTTTTACCCTTCAATATTTTGGAATAAATAGAGGATAAAGGAAACCTGTGAGTGTATTTTAAATGTTAAGAAGAAACAGTGTTAGTAAAAGGTACAGCATAGATGGTGAAAATAAGCCTGGTAACTCCTGTTAGGCACGGAGTGGGAAAAGTACAAGTTCTGCTCCATCCCCCGAGGCTGAGGAGGACTGCATCTGTGCCACTCCAAAGTGCCGTCTCTGCTGAGATGAAAAAGTGTGTTGGTGAGGACTTCTGCATCTCTCCAAAAGAGAATATGACTTGCTCTTTGAAGGGTGTAGTAGTGGCTGGAGTGCAACAGATTCTTCATACTGATTTGAGCAGAAAATGAATCTTTGTCTAAAGAGTAAGAGTGATAAAACTAGTAGTTCTGTAACCTAGCAGTGACGCACAGAGGATTTGAAGCCTTGTAAAAATCAGTCTCTAATTAGTGGAGGATTTTGGTTGGAATATGATCTGAATGCATTCCCATGTTGGAATTCGCAGTTCTGTATTTTGGGGCTTCCTTTCTCAGTAGCTTGGGGGGGGGGGGTTTACCCTCTGTCTATCAGTGTAACTGAATAGTTCTTAACCCATTGTCAGAAACGTACCAGCTCTTTAAAGAAGAATATGTTGATTCAGTGCAGCCTAATTTTATGGAAAAGAATGGGATGTTTTCACACAGAGAGTTTAGTTGCTGGCACTTAAAAAAAAAAATCATTTCAAAGGCCTGTCTTTTTAAAATGTGACTTTTACTTTCCTAATCTTGGGGGAGAAAGAGGTTGGAAAAGCAGAGCTGACTTCTGCAGTTATGATAAACAGACATTTATCAAGTGCAGTCTGCCTACATACTGGGTTGTGGAAGCCTATGGCATCACATTTCAGGTGAATAGAGTCCTTAGTTAGGGCTCTATCCCACAGAAAATATTTGAGGTTTTTCAGTCTATACAACCTTAAAAGATGCAGATTTCAGCTTTACAGGAGGCTGACCAGTGCAAGGGGAAACTGGCCTGCTGTGGAAGTGGGAAGCCAGCACTTCAAGCATAGTCAGCTCATGCCTGGAGAGTGACATTCTCAAGCTCATTTGGTCAGCAGATCAGCCACCAAAACACTGTCATTTCTTCCCTTTGGAAGATGCTTGTATCTCCCAGAGCTCCTGTGCTATGTTTACCAGGTAAAAAATGTGGGTATAAATGGAGAGAAGAGCTTGACAATGTGGTCAGGGACAGTGAAGAGAGAATTCTGTGGTTATAAAAAGGAAAGAAACCCAAAGACAAAGTATTCTGAAAGATGGGAAGGAATCTGTGAGAAAGAAAAATGAAAACGGGAAGGTGAGGCTGGAGAAAATGGAAACCAGAAAATGAACAGAAATGCTAAGGAGAGTGGATAGAGAGGAGGGAGAAAACCGGACCATGTCGTATGTGCAATACACCCCACATGAAAAATAATGAACCAGGGATTTGACAGTTGCTGAAAAAAAAATCTAAGCATTTCTGGCTCATCTTTGGTTGAGGGGAGACCTCAAGCTCTGTCTCCTTTGAATACTGCAGGCCGCACATTGGCCTTTTTTTCCTCTTTGTGGACTGGCAACTATGGAGATTCATTTCAAAACAGATCAAAACTTTTAAGAAATGTGGCTGATTTTTTTTTTTTTCTTTAGTTCTAAATCTGCTTGTGTGGAAAAACAGTGGAATAACCTCTTCAGTGTGGAGATAAAAAGGGTTCTGTTTGAGGGATGAAAACAGTTTTTTAAGCTGAAGAGATGAGCTACCTGCTGAGAACTTTTTTCAAAAAAGTTCAAGTAAATGTGCTTAGATGGTTGTGGGTAGGTCAAACCCAAATGTGCTTAGATAGTGGTGGGTGGATTGAAGTGAATTTAGTGTGCTCATGAGTCTGTGTTACTAGAAATGTAGTAACATTGCAAAAATATGATCACTGAATGTTTACATGTGAATAGAGTTGGAGCCATCTGATATATCATTCTTTAAGAATGTCACCAAGAATTAGAGGCCTGAGTAAAGCCCATCTTCTGCTCTTTATCATGCTGATTGTTGCTAATTTATTTGCATTTCAAAAAAGTGAGTAGCCCCAAGACAGCCAGTGAATGAAGACTAGTCTATGAAAGTGCTTTTTCAGGTGGTACTACTTTTGTGCTTACATGTATTCATTTGTGTTTATGGGTGACTTGGTAAGGCTTTAATTTTCTCTTGATTTTATTTTTAAAAATTGCAATCCAGAAGTCCCTTATTTTCGTTGTTACATTGGTAGTGCTGTGAGTGAGATAAAAGGTGAGTTTATGGTCAAGGAAGATTATACAGTGGTGTCTCTGGCTGAGTGATTTTACTTAACTAACGATCAGATTGTGAACTCCTCAGGCTAAAGACTCTTATGTGTTTGTACAGCATCTAGCAGAATGAGCTCTGGCATATGATTGGAGTCCTTGAGCTCTATTGCAGTATAAGTAATGAATAATAAGTAAGTAAGCAGCAGTTGTATTGGTTGGCTGCCCCAGGAGATCTTAACTCTTCTTTTATGGACATACATGCTGGAATTTCTTTGGCATCAGCCTCAAAATGAAGTACTTCTGTCTGCCTGAAGGAGTTCAGCTTCAGTTCCTTACAGCATATAAGGCTGAGAACCTCCGGAGGCTACACACAAGCAAGTGTTTGTAAGAGTTGGCTTTGGAAGTTAACAATGCTGCGATTACCACTAAACTGATTAGAAATCTAAGCCTAAATTTATACAATAGTGCAAAATGGTTCATGTTCCTTATTGTGTTTGCTTTTAACTTTTTTCTGGGATCTTTAGGGTTGTCTACATATTATTACTTTATATTTAATGCAATTATAAAAAGATATGCTAAAATAAGCCCCAAAGCTATTTGCCTTTGCTTTATAGCATAACTCGTAAGATGAAAAATAAGACTTTATTTGGTTCAGCCTTAAAAATAAAATAAAAAAGGTTATACAACAGGTAGGAATTGGAAATCCTGTTTCCACATGGCTGAGTATAACTCACCTGCAGGTCAAGTTATATCTTACTGAATGAGAATCTCTGACTGCTGTTTTCCCTGTTTTTCCAGGGACATGCCATTAAACAAATTGAAGGAGATTTAGAAGTTGAGTGCTAATGCAGCTTTGAGAGGCTACTCAAAGTGTCTTGACCTACGTGGGAATGGCCATACTGTGTCCTACTGGCAGGCTGCTGCATCCGTCTTCCCGTGGGCCTGGTTATATGTGGGCAGAGGAAGGGAGAGGGACTGCTCTATGGGCTGGCTTGGCAGGGTCTTTGCTCCTTCCATTGGAGCCGCATTGATGAGCTGATGGTAAATGGATTATTGGAAACAAATACTGGCACAAAATGATATGCAACATTCTTGTTTAGATAATGAAAATTGTACATTTTATCCTCTTTTTGTTTCTTTCCCTTTTGATGTGTGGTGGTACCTTCACTTAACCAATGATTACTTTCTAGTGCTGTTTTTTTTTTATCATGTCAGTTTCGAAGCCTGAACTACAGTATCCAGGGTTTGTTGGGGTTTTTTTGTACACTAATTTACTGACCTGTTCAAAGAATTTGAATAGAATAGGGACACAGGTCCTTTGCAGAACACTTGCTCGTTTTTTATGTCATCTTCTTCCGGACCTGATGCTATTTTGGTTTTACCATTTCAACCTCTTTGCCGGGCATAACTGCAGGTCTCACTGGTCTAAATTTCCAGGATTGCCCATAGATTTAAAAAAAATACACATTTACCATAATTATTATACTCTAGTCCCCTGAAATTGTGGCTGTTTTTTACTGAGAAACCTCTTATTTTTGTTAGTAGTTCTGTCATCTTTTAGCAGTTTGGTCACTATATAGAATTTTTAGACATAACTGTTCTTTCAGGCAACTTACTTGTATGCAAGTAGCTTATTATTTATTCTTGCACCCTTTCTAACACATCAGTTGCTGGGAATATTGTCTTCCCTACAAGGAAAAAGGAAGTCAAGATACATTTCTTCACAGCTCTTGTGGCAGTGAACAAAGTGGAGCTTCTCAGAAATACCCTAGGTCTGCAGTGGCTGCTGTAAGGTCACGTGGCACAGTAGAGCCTCAAATTTCTTTCTCTGCCTTCATGTTTAAAGGAGTCTTGTTTGCTTTTCTACCTGTACGCTCATTTTGTCTTTAAAGGCTCCTTTAGCAGTTCCCTTTTAAATATTGCTTGATCCACAGCCCATTCAGATGAATGAACCCATTCAATCACTGGTGGAAGAATATTGTTAATTATTGCTCCAGAGGAATTGAGGCTGGGGTGGTTCTTGGAGCTGTGTGTTTGCCACATAAACTATATACAAAAGTTAGATAAGTTTATTTTTCTTGAAAAGCAAAAGCTACTCCCACCTTTTCCAAAATGGGATGCTGGATAAAGCATAAGAAAAATAATTGTTCACAATATGAGGGGAGCTTTCAGTGGGGTTTAAAGAATTTTTTTTTTTCATTAGCCACTAGTTTTATTTCAGTATTTGGGAAAGGAGAAAGAACAGCTGGATCATGGCCTGAAAATTAACACAGACTGAGAAATTAAAAAAAAAACCCAACACCATCAAAGGTGTTATGACTTGTGCTTTGATAACTTGTGGAATTCGATGTTGTTAATGACAGAAGGTACTACCTGGGAGCAGGCGCTGGTACATAAAGCCGTTGGCCAACACTTTACTGTAAGAATCCTGATAAATTCTCCTCAATAGCACAGGTGTTTCATTGTGCACCTTCACAGTACTCTTATGGCACCAGTACAAGCCCTTGGTAGTGCCTAATTGTGTTGCAGCTTTTCCCTCTTTCTGAAGAAGTCTATGACTGAAATAATCACTCCCGACATCAGTATCGCTGCGCAGCGCCGCTGCTCAGGGAGCACCGTCTGACAGACGCTGCAGAGCGGGGACTCAGCCTGCCTGGGCAGCCAGTGCCAGCCTGGGACCCAAGCGGGCAGAGCGTGGAGCCTCTGCCCCACGGCGCTGCTCAGGTGTTTGCAGGGGTGACTCCGCTTGTGTGGCAAGGAGGTGTCAGAGTTTAGTGGTGCTTCAGCCTTTTGATGAGAGTCTTTCAGTCTGATTTCTAAGCTGCATTTCAGGATGAGGGAGGCAAAGCGTTTGCTCCACAATACTTAGTAAGCTTTCCACCAGTATAGAGTTCAAGAGGCATTCACAAGGCAGAAGAATTTATATATGATGACTTCATTTGTTCTGGATGTTCGGAAGAGAATCTTAAGGTCAAATCTATTTTGAGTCTGAGAAATATCTTCTTGTCAAGTGCCTTGTTCTGCACATGGTTGGATGCTTTCTGGTGGGTACTGTGTAACAGTACCTCCAGCTGCTCTCAAAGAGGTGCCCAGCATTCCATTGCTTTCCTCATGCCTTCTGCAGTTGGTAATTTTGATTGGGTTTGTCCTGTTTGCTGTCCTTCCAGATAGTAGAACATGGCAGCTACATTGATCGAAGCTAAAGAGAAATGGCACTTCCTGGACGTTGCTTTTCTCTTTCTACTTCTCTCTTTCCCCTCCTCTTCTGTTTTGGATGAGCAGTAAAAATATAAAAGTGCCGTCCAGCATTCAAGTGTTTTCTGCTGCTGAGGAGGAGCAAAGAAGACAAGCCTCAGACCGGCTTCCTGAGAGGCTCAAGGGTAGCTAGCTTATATAAACGAGAAAGTGTCCACTTTTGTGCCACAAGAGTGGAAGGCAGGATGCCCTGCAGAGCTGAGGTTCACTCATTTTTTTGTTGTTTTTTTTTTTTTTTTTTTTTTAAATGGAGTTACAAATTACAATTTCAGTGCTGTCCCAAACATTTTCACTACTCTGGGATTGAAACAAATTAGAGTGGAGGGGGGGAAGAAGAGAATAAGTGAAAATGTGTGTTAGTAGGGAGGGTCCCCTTTCAGCTGCTGATGTAGCTTTTGTCCCTTGAATGGCAAAGTGTAAAGACAGGGGTGTGCTTTTGTTGTGCTATAAGGCTTCCAGTGACTTTTGTCATTTGCCTTATAAAACCATTCTGGTGTTTACTGAAGGGCAAAATTTAGAAAAATTCTATTCTGAACATGGGTATTGATCTAAAATATTAATGAGTAGCTTGAGTGCAAGACTTCACATTTCAGCCGCAGTTCACTTGCTTACCTTGTGCAGCGTGAGAGGGTTTGAGATGGTGGTGGGAACTGTACTTTTGTTTTAAGTCAGTGTTTTCAGGGCTTTTGTCTTTGTGGATGATAGGTGCCCTTGTCAAAAATGCATATACTGTGTGCTGAGTCAGAGCCATACAAAGTAAAATGTTTGATCTGGGGCCTATAAGAAAACAAAGAGCCAATAAAAGTACATTATAGTGTCTTTTATCCTCCCATTTGACAAAAGAGGCCACCCAGTCACAGAGGTACAGTATTATTAAGTTTTCACTAGCATAAAACAACAGTAAATTAGGGATCATTGGTGTGCTGAGGCCACTTCAGCAATGTTGCGGAGTCTCTCAAACAGGCAATAATTAAAATAAAATTTTTTTGGATACTATTGATTGGCACTCCAGCAATTATCCATAAATAATAAATAAATAAATAATAAGAGCCGAATGTCTGTGAGAGGAAAAAACTATTGCTGCACAAAACTCAATAAACTCCTAGAATGTAATGACAATCCAAAACACTTGATCACTCGCCTAAAAAGTGGGGGCTCTCAGATACATGAAAATTTTGCCCCCGTTTTAAACGTGAGCAAATTGTGTTTGGTTGGGTGCTTTTTCCCTTAGCTGAATCTGAATTGCAGAGAATCTTCTGTGAATAGGCCCCACAAGATGGCACAGGGATTGCAATTAAAGGAATACCTTCTCCTGTTAATTCTGTCTCTGCTCTGACCAAGGAAGGGAGGTAAACATCTTCTCCCTGATTTTATGCCAACCAGGAACAATTTCACTTTTGCTGGCTCAAATTACTTCATGTTTTTGTGCTTTGAAAACCTGAAAGCTTTGACATGGTGCATGCTATGAACTGATGCCAAGCTGTGACTAAACAATCTCATTAAAAACGCAAGGTAACTGAAGCAAATATTTCCTTTGAAGAAGCACTATCAGTTAAATACTCATTTCCTCTTTTAAGTCTGACTTTAAAGGGGCAAAGACAGGTGGGCTGATAAGAGCAAGATAAGGCTTGTTGAGTTAGTTTACCACCTAATTTGGCAAAAAAAGCAGAGTCTTGTTTCGTGCAGTTTTAAGAGCTTATATCACTTGTATTTGTTGTATGAGGGATCAACTGTCTAAATATCTAGTGTAATTGTGAAATGCT
This sequence comes from Strix aluco, assembly GCF_031877795.1. Taxonomy (NCBI): domain Eukaryota; kingdom Metazoa; phylum Chordata; class Aves; order Strigiformes; family Strigidae; genus Strix; species Strix aluco. The sequence goes on along the minus strand of NC_133942.1, from coordinate 22,321,734 downwards.
TTTGTATGCACATGTAACTTGATATATTTACATATTTTCCACAAGATGTAATATCACTAAGATAAGATCTCACCTACATAGTACCCACAATCTCTAATGCTAATTCTGAGCCTCTGAATAGGCTTCTCCTTTAACCACAGCAAACCCAAACCAAATGCAGTAATGTTTTCCTTTTTATTGCTGCATTGGAACCTGGTCAGTGATAGCCCAATATTCAGCTCTTCTACAGTCTGTACTAGCTGAGATCGAAAAAACCCAGTTTACGTGAGTCTGCCATGCATTTCCAAAACAATTAAATCCTGCATTTTCTTAAAATCATTGCACAGAATGAAGTAATATTTCTTAGTGTGAAGTTCCGGCTTGTACCCTGATCGGTGGATTGCCGCAAGAGGAGAACACTCTTTGAATACAGGAGTACAACAACAGCCCATATTCTCGGGTGCCTGTTTTCTGTAAAGCTCTATCTGGTCTTTGAGCTGGTTTGTGATATCTGCTGCCAGCCTCACAAGTGTGTGGGCAGGAGACACCTTCTCTGCAGGGTGGTTCATAGCTTGGCCCTTACCAGTGCAGCTAATGGGACTGAGGAGCTGGTTTTATGGTAAGGTGAGCAAAACCATTTGCCATCCAGGTACAGAATATGGTTGGCATGACCAAATTTAGTGATTAACTGAATCCTATCACTCTTTGTTTCTTAATTTTTCTCTCAAATCATTTCAAGAGACAAAAAGCAAGAATTTTCTTTGCTTTTTTAACCAAGGCATTGGACACAACCACATAGAACTCAGGAAAACAAATTTGGAAGAGTCCTATAGCAGAATTATCATAGGTTTATTTTATGTATCAGAGCGTCTCAGCCATTTTGCCCACAGATGTTACAAGAATATAATTGGAGTTAGTGATAAAAATGTGTATAGTAGTGTAAAGGCTAAAGCTTAGGCCTGGAGGGATTCCCATTGGTTTCAACGGGCTTTGGGTAAGGCCCTAAAAAAACACACAAAACACTTTACAGAACAGACTAAAATTGTGCTTAATTTTTTTTTGGCACACCGCTAGCCTTCCACCGTCTACCCTTTCCCTTTTCATCCCCTAAAAATGTAGAGGTATTTTGATTCCAAAATATGAAGGTGCTGTGAGGGTCAGTATCCCAGACTGGGCAGCCATACCAAGATACGGGGCGGGTTAGCTCTGTTGACACAAAATATTTTGCATCACTTCACAAAACACAAACAGCCCATTCTTGCTTTAGAAAGTTAATCAAGCAAATGTATAGATTTCTTACTACTCTCAGGGGACTTTCAGCACCCAATTGTGAGTCATAACATTAAAGTCTGGAAGGAAAAAACATCTTGTAAATTGTTTCAGAATTGTCTTTTACCTCCTATTTTAGCGGGCTCCCAAGCTTTTCTCTGGGTCAAGATGCATTCAGCTTTAGAAGATGGGAACGTGAGGGATTATCCGTGACTTTTTCCATGAGAAAATAATAATAAACTTTCAGTAATTTGAGGATAAGTTCAAGCTTCCCTCTGGAGACTTGTACATGTATTTGCAAATGAGATAGTTCTGATGTCTGCTAAGGAAAAAAAAAAGTCACAACAGGAAAGAATTTGTTTGGAGGAATCTGTCCTCGGGAGCTGAGACTTTTAATCATTGTCTGCACTAGAGAAACTTAATACAATGTTCCCAGCCTTGCAAACACCAGCTCTTCTCCGCAGAATTTAGCAGTGAGGGAAGCACTAAGGTGCATGCATTTCCTCTTGCTGTTTGCAGGATTGTGACCCTTCATGCACCAGGCTCTAAGAGCCCAATTCTGGCCCCACTAAAGCCTAATGGGAGCTTTGCCATTTTCTTCAATAAGGTCAGGATTCCTTGTAAAGCAGTGGAGGGGAAACAGTAAGGCCACATACCAGATCTCATGGCTTTTAATCACAAGGGACGTATTAGTGCCTCCCAGGATGAACGGAAAAAGGAGCTTGGTGAGGTGCAAGAGGAGCCTTCACTGGCTTTTTTTGGTAGTTACTTCATGTGAGAAAGTTGTTTAGATAACTGCTAAGGTGATGACTGTATCCTTCTAGCAGCACCTTTTTAAAGAATGTTCTTGGTCTATAAAATGCTTTAAGCTCAGCTCCCTCCCCTGCCCTCATATTCTTCCAATTTTCTGGGCTGCAGCAGGACAGAAAGGAGTGTTGTCCAGGTCCTCCTGCGTGCCTCTCCTCTTCCCCTGTCTGTTATGCCTGTCATCCTCCCATGTACCCACATGCTTAGCTCTGGGAAGGTGCCTCTCCTGCCGCAAAGAGTCTTTCCAGGTAGCAGTGGGACCATAGTGAGGATGGTTCTGGCAGCCTGCACGTGTGCCCCCCAAAGACTGACAGCGCTCAGCCCTCTGCATGCTCAAGTCAGAGCAGCTGAGGTAGTGAGGCTTCTTGTTTGCAGGCTTAGAAACCAGCACTGCATCTGGTTACCATTTGTGACTGAAGATTGTGTTGGCTGCACAATCCAGAAGGAGATAGCTTGGACCTGAGAGAGACAGAAATACTTCAATTTGTGCAAAAGGTGACATTGCTTCCCAGGAAAGCTCTGTCGTGTCCCTGGTGAACAGGCAAGGGAGTATTTAAGGCCCTGACATTAAGTTATCCCCTTTATTTTTTTTCCCATCGCTTTCTGAATGTTCTTTCTGGGCATATGTGGCCCTTTAATGGAATTGTTTTTTCCTGTATCTCGTCACGAGAGCTGCACATTTATCCTCGTGTTTGGAAAAATTTCTAAATATTCACATAAGCTTCAGCATAATTTATTTTCTTTTGTAGCTTAATAAAATCTTGGGTTTCATTCCATCTAGCTATCTTTGGGGATTTACAGAAGGCCAGTGGGGCTGAAACACGGGACTGAACTAAGAGACAAAGGAAAACAAACAACTGTATGAATACCTAGAATTTGCTCAGAATGCAATCATGCAGCTCCAAGTGCTGCTTTTTAGAAAAGATGGTAAATTATTAATATTTCTAGGAGGAAATGAATACGGTTGTGATTCTGCAATGTCTGACCTGCTCTGAAATGTAATGTATTTATGCAGGCTTCTTCCCTAGTCCTGTTGAGCCAAAGTTATTATACCAGATCTTTGCTCCTGAGTTACACCTCCCTCCCCCAAACTCACCAGCCTGCTGACACATGGGTTAGCAGTTTCCTTGTTTTGCTGGAATGTAACTGGTGTGGGAGACTGATGTTGCAGGAGAAAAAATTTTGTAGGCAACCATCCTTCCTTGCCAGTGCAGGGTCTGTATCTCATACAGCAGAATCTCTTATCTGCTGAAGACTTGCAACAAAACAGTGTTTGCTCCTGTTCCAGCCTGGACGTGGCTAAGCATGGTTGGAGTGTGCAGGCTGCGGCACTGTGGCCTCAAAACACTGATTTCATACTGGCTGTGACAGGCTTTGGGGCTGGTAGAAAAGTCTTCTCTTTTCTTTGAGATCACCAGCTTCTCTTCATGTGGAGTGTAGATGTTTATTTGGTCTAGCGAAAGAACGATGCAGAGGTAAGAGTTTCTTAAAAGTTACTGTCATGCTACCATATTTTGGCTGCCATATCTCATGCCAAAAAAGAGCTTAAAACTTTAGGTTGATTTGCAACATTTACAGGAATAACAGATGTCTAAAAATATTTTACAGAGGTGTCTCTCCGTGTCAGTAGTCCCACAGAATTCAGAGTTCCATTGAAATACGATGGCAATGATGATGTCAGACTACCACTGTTTTGTGTTTTATTTTTTCAAATACATGATGGTTGTGTCTTTACCACAACTTCTGTAATTCTTTTGAAAGTTAATTTGCAGAATAAGGCAGGAAAAGGGAATTTGCTGTTTTGCTGTTTCTGGCCTGAGTGAATGATGATGAAATGAAAATTGACAAATTTAAGTTCCTTAAGATTCCTGAAGAATCAAATATATTTTCTAACCAATGAGACTGAATTGGAAAGCACTATAGTAAGAGGGGAGATATTTGACCTTTTTAATTTTTTAAGACTCTTGTTTATAAAAAGTGAGGCACCATGACTAGAAATATTCTAACATTCTATTTGCAAGTATCTCAGTATAGTTTTATAGTGGAAACTTTGTTACTAAATCAGATATTCTGCTAAATGCAAACTAAATATTAATAAGATGTTGTGTGCTATGGAATATTTGCTACTTACATAAATCCTTACTGTCTGGTACGAGTTGCATGACCACAGAGGGAGTGCATTTGTGTACACCCCACTTTCTTCGTGCTACAGGAGATTTTCCTCTTTATTAGCCCTTAGATTTATTTCAGGTACTTGGGACAAGTGTATTTTGTTTAAAATATTCTTTATATCAGGCGAAGATGATCAAACCCAAGTTTTAGTTTTAGAAATGATCTATTATCTTTTTAGTAAACAAGAGTGATACTGTGTTCCTCAAAATGGAGATATGCCTGGATTTCTCTTAAAGCAGATGAAATCAGACAACACAGAGAAGTAGAAACAGTAAAAATAGTGGAGTAGTTAATCATGTTTGCATTTTAAAACAGTCTTTACTGAGATGTTTACTATAAACATGGCAAGCGAGATGTATTCACTTTAAAGGCCCTTCTATTGTGTTTATCAAATAGCTGTTATAGTATTTACAATGCTGTATTGAGTTGGAAAAAATCTGAAGCTGTTTTGTGTATTTTCCCTCAAGGTTAAAGCTTTGAATCATGGGATAATGTGTGATATCTCTAGGGCTTCTTGAAACAGTTCAAGAACACGCACAAAGGACTGTGGTTTGTGCTATATTTGTGCAGAATTTAACATCATGTTCCTTTGGCTTAAGAGCAAAGATGAAGATATCAAGGAAAATATCCTTTCCTTTAGCACTACAGTATACATTTTAACAGAAAAACCTTTAACTGTTTTGCAAGGTGCAAAAGTTACTCACACACTATTTTTCTCTGGTGTGATTTTTCTTTTAAAACTGCCCTATCAGCCTAATGGGAGGAGTGAAAGGAAATGCACTTCAAAGTAAAAACGTTCCCCTTTTCAGTTAGAATTTACTTTTTAAACAAGTTATTTATGGTTTGTTTGTGCTATGGCAAGTTACAGTATTTAAACTCAAAATCTCTCTCACATTTAAAAAGTAACTGTCAAACAAATATTTTGGTCATTTAAAAGAAAAGCTGTGGAAAGTTAAAACCCTTGGTATGTATTTGTAAAATATATCTGTCTTGCTTTTTCAACTGAAATGTCCCAAGAAAAGCTGTTGAGGTCTCAGATGAGACTTGTATTCTCTCCAGTTAATGATGGTCTCTTGTTAACTGCTGGACAGAGGTTATACAAGCTGGCTAGTATTTCCATTAAGAAGCAAGTTAAACTCGTGCTCTGTAGTTTTACAGCAGCATTTGACAGTCTGTATAAAGCTGGATACATCTGCAGGAGCAACCATGATTTACACTGCAATCCTGCAGCCACTTCCAGTTGTTACAGGTCAGACAGGACACAACATACAGGCTCATTGGTTTTATAGACAGCTGTAATCCCTCACAAAAAACCCAAAGTTACATTTATAAGAAAATACCTTCTCTTGAATTCTAGGACCATGTAATTAGTGGAGGGAAATCATCACAATTCTTGTGTCCCCTAACACTTTCCACATTTGATGTCAAGATTAATGCATTTATTATTTTGTAACTTACTGCTTTCTGAGTTATTATCTCCTAGTGGTTTCTGTATGTATAAATATGCCAGTCCTAGAGCTCTTGAGTATTCCTGTATCCAAATACCTCCCAGTCTTTAACTTATTTCTCCTTTGTGCCACCCACGAAGCTATTGCTCAGGCATACAAGGAATAAACAACTCAACCGGGGTCACACAAAAACTCTGTGGTAGACCAAGAATTTGAACCCTGGCTTTGTCAGCTCCCTGACTACTCTTTTTCTTACTTTTTTAAGCTCACTTCTGTTACTGCTAAAATCAAACGTGCTCCACTTCATGCTTGCTTAATCGTTGGCATGGTGTGTGTGTTACACTAAGATACGAGGATATATTTGGTACCCCTGGCGTCTGTGGGACACGTTTGTATGACAGTAAGTGGTTTGGAAGCTGAAGGTGCAGCGGGGCTCAGGACTGGGCAGTCTGGTTCTGCCTTGGGTCCGCACTGCCCTAGCCTACCTCTGGTACGTTTGGAGTCCGTGAACAGGCTGCCCGGGAAAGTAGTTGAGGTGCCATCACTGGGGGTATTTAAAAGACGTGTAGACATGGCACTTAGGGACGTGGTTTAGTGGTAGACTTGCAGTGTTAGGTCTATGGTTGGACTTGATGGTCTTAAAGGTCTTTTCCAACCTAAATGATTCTATGACTTCTGTGTTGGAGGGTGTCCACATTATGGTCTGCATGGGAGATGGTGTGTTTCAGTATGGGGTGACAGTTTGTGTCTATATTTTGCTGTCATTCTAAAGTTTGTGAGAAGGCCAGGGGCTGATGGTCTGTTGAGAGCAGTGCAGGGATGGAGGTTCCTCTTTTATCTTTCTGGCCTCAACATACAGCGTTTGGCCTCCGGACATGTGTAATGCTGTTTCTATCTGTTCTTTCCTGTGCAGAAACAGTGTGGTATTCTATGGCTAGGAAAAACCAGGCAAATTTGGACATCTGTGTTCCGAACGTGTACAATTTGATATGTATTTATCCTTGTCTAAAATACTATGTGCTTGTTTTGATCTTTGTTACCGTTTTAGAAAGTTGTCTGTGAGCAAATTTTTAGTCTTATTGTGCATGTGTGACAGCTCAGTACTACTTACTGATTCTAGCCTTAGTCAAATGTTGCCCAGGTTGCTTTCCAGATATTTTCAAAGGGTTTATGAAAGCTTAATATTGCTGTAGTCTCTGTACATAAATGATTGCATGGAACCGATTATGATTCATTCTTCTAGAGGGGTTTTCGAAGTTAGCACATTACAACCTATTCATGCGTTGCAGCTAGTTCTTCAGCATGCTGTGTCATGCTTATTATCTTGCACATTTTACAGCGTTGCTGTGCATAATCTTTGCTGGTTCTGTTTGGCAGGGGATTGGTCATATGGTTTTAGTCTCAGCTTTGATTGTTTTCCTGTTGGATCTGTCCCTTCAGCAGTTTATGCTAGTTTTAAAAGGGGACAACTGTGCTTTGAGCGATCTGCCTAAATCAACACTTCTTCTGGAATGAAATAAAGGGCAGAAAAAAGCTCATATACATCTCTGAAGGCAAAGCCTCAGCCTGGGTGAACTGTCATCTCTCTATCAACTGCAGTAGTTCTGTCCCTAGTGAAGCACAGAGCCTGGCTTTTATTAACCTCTGCAGCTTCAGTTTTCATCTATGCCTTCAGAAGTAAGACTTGCAAGTGAATTCATAGTCTGGTTAACAACTGCTGGAGAGAGACAATAGAGTGAGCTTCCAGACTAAGTATCTCTCTTCATGATAATGATGAATCTTGCTCAGACCATTTTCCATGGCTTTGGTTTTCTGTGGTTACTCCATAATATGGAGCATCAAATTGGGTAACATTTGCCACAACGAAACAACACTCTAGTGTTAGAAATTGAAAATAAGGAACTACTTTTACACTGAAGCTATTAAAGTATGTCCTTTCTTTTCCCAGTAACATGGTCAGCTTCAAGGGTGACAACACTGATTTGTTCAGGAGGTGGAGCTGTCTCCTGGGCCCATCTAGAGCTGTGCCATTTCCACCTGAGCAAAACAATACAGCACAGTCATGCCAACTAATAAATGTGAGATGTGCACCTTTGATTTGCTTACAATTAAATAAAATCTTCTGCACACACAATTTGCTCTTGTAACTGTGTAACTACATTAGTGGTTGCCTTTACAGAGTAGCTTCTACTTTTTCTTTTGAGCTGCTTGTATGTTCTAATGTAAAACTTGAACCACGCATTGGATTCAATACATTTATCTTCAAGAAACTCCTACAGCATTTGGGTTATTTGTTCCAACCTTTTCTTCCATATGAAGAACTGTTGAAATTATGCTCAGGAGGCAAACAGCAAGATAGGATTCTTGTGCTTGAAGAGGTTAGAAGTTAATGTAGAGAGAGGCAAAAATCAAGCTATGAAGAAATACTTTAGGGGAGAATTAGAGTATTGGTGGTTAATGAGGAAAGAGCAAAAAGAAAAAAAAAAGAGGTCTTGCCTAAACTGACCTGCAGCTGCTCTGGATGTGAAGGAAAGATAGAAAGCTGGGAAGATAATAGCGGGGACAATACTATGGGAAGAGCTGGAGGGGAGCAAAGGTGTAGATGGTGTAAAAAACATATAGAGAACTGTAGGTGAGCAAGAAGATTTTTGAGTTTGCAGCAATAACAGGAAACCACTGGAGAAATTCAGGGAAGATTTTTAGCAGCTCACTTTAGGGCTGAGTGGAGGAAAAGAGTCTGGAGGTAAGGAAGCTGGACAAAGAAAAGCTAGGACAGTCAAGATGGTGAAGCAGTAATGAAGAGTTTTAGCAGAATTAAGTGCAGAGCTTGGAGCTATTGAAGAGAAAAGAGAGACAGAACATACTTAGACACTGAATTTATTGTCTAGCTTTGCAAGTTGTTCTTAAAACTGATAAGGTAAACACCTGTAAGTTTTACTTTTATCTTCAAGGCAAACAGATTTTAAGCAGGGTCCTCCTGACTTAAATAGTCAAAACAAGTTTTTGCTTGTTTGTTTTAATTAACTCTGCCATTTTCAGATGAAATCAAGCAAATGTTCAGAAGGTAAAGTAATACATATATCCCAGGAGAATTGTCTCTATTGTTTGCTTCTTTATGGTACGGGTGGTTGTATAGGTGAGAAGTACATGGTATGTACAGTACCAGATTAGAGATTCAAATGGTTAGCCTAGAAACTTGGCAGTGTTGTCAGTTGTTTCAATAAAATCAAGTACAGAAACCAACTCAGGTTTCTTATCCTGTTGGCCAGAGGAGCTGGGATGTTTCCTGAAGGTGAAACACTTGAGCTTGGAGGGAGGAAAGAGTGCCAGCTACTACAGTGAATGTTACGAGCTGGAAGCATAAAGAGCATATTGGAGAAAAAAAAGTGCATGTTGCAATAACAGTGAATTGCAACTCCTCAGAGAATGCTTAGATGACTTCAGAATGGAGATGGGGAGATGTCACGGCTGAAATGATAGTACATTCGCTCTGTATTCCCAGGAAAAGGAGAGGGGGCTGTATTAAACAAATATATCAGATAAATGTATTTTGAAAGGTATCTTGAGTTCAGTAGCCTTACATGGCCCAAACAGTTTCTTCTGAATGCTGCATTGCTGAGAAAGATATTCTCCTTGGAGTTCATAAGAAGGTAATTTTCTATGCAACACTTCCATGGTTTGCTGAAATGCACAGACACAACTTCCCAAGGTTATTTTTGGGAACCAAGCATATTCTGGGGATGTGATTTGGTCTTCTGAAGTACAGAGTACCTCAGAGCCCTCACTGGCTTCAGTTGCTTTGTCAGCAGTTATGAAGCACAAAGAGCATCCAAACCTTTAAAGTACGATAAACAGTGAAAATGTTTGACCTGTGTTTTTTCCTCGCAACTATCAGACTTTCCCAGAACTCAAGAGAGTATTATTACTTAAGTTGGTTAAATACAATTTAAACAAGTCTGTTGTTTCTCATCCCAATACTGCTTTTTGGACTGTGACTAGATGTAATCTAGTGTAGGAGAGGAAGAAAAGAGATTTTCTTTTTTCTTAAACTCTTCCATTTTATTTCTATACATAATCCTGTAAACTGCTCTGTTTCCCTTATTGTTGTTGTTCCTCTGGTAGAAAGTTACATGAGAGTCTAAAGCTTTTGGAAATGTGCATGGATAAACTAGGGTAATAATCTAAATTTATAGATTTTGAGATTGAGGCTTGGTTCTTAAACCCAAAGGTCTCTGTCTCCATCTGTTGGAATGAGAAGGGCATAGCCCCAATGGCTGCTTGTTTGGACTCATCACAATGAAATTGTAATTTCATTTTAACTGTGTCTTCTTCCACTACTTTCAGTCTAACCAACATTAGCAACAACAATGACTTGACGGTCTGTTGTGCTGTGGGGACAGAAGGTTTGTCTTCACTGGAAAATAACAATTATGGCAAGACCTCTTAAGGTGTTGAAATGTAGATTCTGCCTCCTTAAAGACAGGCTGAATTACTTAGAAATATGTGTGATATAAATCACTTAGGATCCAGTCCAAATCCTTTTGAAATCAGAGGCATCACTGTCTGACCTCAGTAAGGAACAGACCTGGGCCTTAGAAATAGGAGAAGTTTCTACCCTACTTTAACCAAACTACACACTGTATATCCCTGCCAAGGGCTTGAGTGTAGAGAGGGGTGTGTTCAGAAGCTGGTTGTTCAGAATTTTCCTCCTCAGAGACATTTCCCTCCTGGCTTCTAGAGCTCACTCATGGAGTTTTCTACCTTCACCTCTACTGGTGTGCAAGGTGTCATGCCAGGGACACCACAGGAGTTACCAGCAATTGGGCAACACTCTGCAATGCCTGCACGTCCTCTGTGCCTGCCTGTGGAGGAGTCCTGCCTCCAACCTTTTGCTGTTGCTTTGGTAGGACAGGGACGACATTTCATGCTGCACTGGGATAGAAGGGAGTGTTCTTTGTCAGTCTATTGGAACCTTATTCCGTGATTTCAATAAAATGTTTTTTATTGAACAGAATATGTCATAATATTTTTCTGCTCATATGGCAAAGGGAGGGTACTATTTATAGATGTTGGGACAGGTTCTTTGCTTCCAGTGATACTGATAAAGATACATCCATGTAAAAGGCAAAGAAAGTGGGAGAAGTAGTATGCTCATTCAGTTTTCAGATATCCTTATATCACATTGGGTTATTCAAAACATTCCAGTGATAAAAAGGATTTCAGTAAATGTCTGAAAGCAAACATTACTCTTTGAGGGATTAGAGGACAGGTTTATGACAGGTTCCCAAAATGCATGTGGGCACCAACTAGGATTTTCAGTGATCCTCATCTTGTGCAGGAGCAATTTGCTTGGATGCTTTGGGAAATTATGAGTCACCTCTCTGTATTTATGTGCTTATAAAGATTGTCCCTGTATTGGCTCAGTTAGAAAATTTCAGCCTAGTAATTATTTGATTATGAAGCTACATCAAAATCAACTGTGTTGGTCACGTAACTCAACATCACTAGAGATCCAGGAATTTCAGTTTAGTAGGCTAAACCCACTTTCCTCTGTGTGTTGTATTATGCTGAGTGTTTCAGTCTTCTGTAAGAGAACTTGCTCTTGCTGCTGCATGGCAGCAGATGTGCTGTGGCTCCTGGCTGGTGATGTGGCCGTTCCAGGCAGTCGCCTGCTCACTGCCCTAGATCTTGGCTCCTCCGACCTGCCGTGTAGGTGCATGGCAGAGGAGTCCTATCAGGCTAGCACAGCAGCAGCAGCCTTTGCAGACTGCTTGGTCACTTCTTCCGAGCTACAAAGGATCTTCATCTCTTGGTATTCATCTTCCTTTTGAGTTGTTGCTATTTGTTTTTAATAGTAGAAATGAGTCCTACTTGGACTGCCAAGGATTTAGCATGCTTTTGCTTAGAGCTGCAGACTTTCCCTGTGTCCTTTGTCATTCTAATCAACATTTAAAGAGGTCAAGGCTCAAGGAGCAAGGATTGTTGCTCTGATGGTGCCCACTGCCTTGTCTTGGACTTGCTAACTGTTGGGAAAGAGTCTGTCCTTTGAAATGGCAAGTTTTCAATACAACATTTCAACAGTTATACAGTGCTCTTCATTTCTTTGTTGTATGAGATTGTGAGCATCTTATCCTATCTCAGCCTGGGTTTTAGAGTTCATCCAAGGGAATTTACCTGGAGACTGATTTACTTTGGCTTTTCATGAATTTAAGAGTAATTTGGCTTTGGAACAGACAGATGTTCCTTTTGACAGGTATTTGGAACTTCCTGGTTTAATAGGGTTGTAATGTAGTGCTCATTAGGTTATTTAACCCTCTGTGCCTTTGGTAAGCCACTCAGTGCATATAAGCACCTATCACTTCCAAGGGAGGCTTTATTTCTGTTAGCAAATGAATGCTAGGCTTTCAGACTTACTATCAGGTTATTCAAGAATAGCACACCTACCTTAAATACATTGTTTTCAAATAAAACCATCAATAAAAACCTCAATAAAGCCATCCTGTTATTGTCTGAGACACTGAACAGTCAGTTACAAGGTTGTTAAAAGAAGCTTTGAGATGGCAGGTTTAAACAAAGATGATACTTTTTCACGCCTGCATGCAACTAGACTAGTTGACACTGCCCCAGCTTTTCATCAGAGGAGGGAATATTTTTTCTGGGCTGACTCTGTGCTTGGTGGTATTTTTACTCCTCATATAGATTTCAAAACAAAGCAGTTGTTGCTTAGCTACCCCTCTGGAGTGATGGTCTCTCAACGTTTTGCAACTCTCTAATCTCAATGTTGCATTTTTTGCTTGTTAGAATCTATTTTTACTGGCTGGTGTTTTACACAGACACTTCTGAAAACTTTTTCATCTGCCAGAGTGGGATGGCTGTGTACTGCTGGCTTAAAACTAGAGAAAGGAGCCTGGCTGGGGGGTCTGGGAAAGGAACTGTACAGCAATGCAAAAACGAGTTTACTGTATGTTCAGGGGTAATACTTACTCTGATGAAATCCCTTGCTTGGGGTGAAAGGGTCTGTATTTCTTTGCCATTACCACACGGCTTAGTGTTAAGAATAGATTCGTTTTGGATGAGGATAAATACCAGAAAGCAGAATATCTGTCTTGTATCTTCTTCAAGACTTTTTGACTGAGAAGGTTTAAATTGGCCTTCTGGAGTCATGATACTAATTACTGCAGAGCACACCAAAATGGAGCTAGCTCAGCTGCTTATGCAGTCAGAAATGAAATGAATCTGAAAAAAATCACTATTACTTCCATTGAAGGAAGTAAGGCATGCCTGATGCCCATAGCTTGTACCTTTACCCTTTTTATGCAGCACTGGGGCATGAGGGAGGACAAGAGGTTTCCTTAATGAAGAGTATCATTGAAGTATCAATGAAGAGAAAAATCTCCATGTGGTTAATAACTGTGGATTCTGTTTGCACCAAAATGAGGAAAATACTTGGCAAAGCAGTGTTACGTTTTGGTTACTCTCACCTGGAGGAAGAGCTCTCCAGGGCTCCTGCAAGCAGTGGGGCTGAGACTGTACATGTGTGCTGTGACCACTGAGGTGTGTCTCTTTGCCTCCTGCTCTCTTTCCTCCATGGCATCCCAAGCATCAGTCGGCCATACTTGCAGAACTAGCCTGGTCTTCTTAATTACAGCCCATTTGCCCTGCTAGGTACAGCTGACAGAACCTGGCACATTTCTATCAGCCCTGATAATGCTTAATTTACAGCCTTTAGCCACAATGCCACTTTCTGGCGTTGTTAGAGAAATCAGAGTCTGTTCCCATAAAACTTGTTACTTGACAGCGTTTACATTGCATGACTAATATGGCAATGGCAGCAATTTGCAATTAGCTGTGTGTCTCTCCTCACCTCCCTGCCATGTGCCTCAGAGGGTGTGTGTCTGTCTAAGCCTGACCTGCTTCCCTTTACAATTTTCTTTCTCTATAATGGTTTTTTTTTTTTGGAGCTCACAGAGGGAATTGTGTGACTTGGATAACTAAATGGTTGAATAAAAGCTGCAAACTTTAGATAATCAGTTTAGATCCGATGGTGCTGCAAAGTCAGTGTCACCTCCTGGCTTGTTAGAGTAATGTATAATAAGCCAGTGGCCTCAGAGGAGTTGCCAGGTCACCGCTTTGCTGGTTTTGTGCTGGGAGCCTCAATGGAGAGCCATGGCTGAATACATGAACACACGTGGTGAAAAAAAGACCCACTCATCCATGGAGCTGGCCCCTCTTGGGGAGGGTTGGGGCATTTTGCCAGGGCTGTGCCGGGGACTTGGTGCTGCCAAGCACCGTTTTGTACTTGACAGAAAAAGCCAACCTCTAGTCTGGAAATGTGTGCGGGTACCCTGCTCCCTGCCAGTGTATGGAAGGTATGTGCCTCATGGCTGCAGGGCATCCTCACCAGCACCCAGAGGAGTGTGACATTATTGGAACCCATTTGAAACCCGTGTAATAATCTATATATAATCTGGCTCATTCTCTTCGACTCCGCTTTCACACATCAAAAAAGGCCTGGTGAGGCTAGATGATCCAGTAACTCTGTCTGGAAAGAAGGATAGTTGAGTGGGTTCCAGGAACAAGGGACCCCACGCCACTGCCGGGGGTGGGTGAGCCAGTGCCTCTGATTCCTGCTTGCCCCTTCTAAGAGCAGCACCGACATGTCTCCCTTCCCCCAGCTGAGTCTGAGATTTCAGTGAATCAAAGCTATAGAGTAGAGTTGAGTCAGAGCCAAGGAAAGGCTCTGGCTCAAATCCACCAGCTAAAAATGAGCAAAGCTTTTGAGCCTGACTGGAATCTCTCAAAAAAACAAACAAACAAACAAAAATCCTTCCCCAAATCCTTGTTGTCTTTTTTCCTTCTTTTGGTAAAGTAATTCATTGCATTTTCATCTGTTTCCCAAATTTTTCTCTTCTTTTTCCCCTTGCCGATTATATATATAAATGTATCCCTCTACATACGTGTATTTTAGATGTTTTCAGCCAGTCGTGGAAAGTGTTCCTTTTTGTGGTGTTTTCATTGAGACAATCAGGGGCAAAGTTCTTGTGGCAGTGCCAGGTCTAATACCACAGGAAGAGCTGTGTCCGCTGGAAATACCACAGAGAGTACAGAACCCACAGTATTTTCTAAAAACACAAAATGGTTTTGAAAGCAAGTCAAATACTGCAAAGTCAGCTCAGATTATTATTTTGTCTCGATTTGTTTATTTGGCTTTGTTTTGTTTTTTAAAGGGGTGCTGAGGAACATGGCTTACGCTAAATCTGGTTGTGCCACCATGTCCTTCCAGTTATAAGTGCTGCCGTAAAGTAATGGAAATGTCACGATTGCATCATTTATAGTCCTTTAGAGATATGTAGTTCAGTCAACAGCCAGGGAGCTGCTGTACCTTGAGGTTTTGTTGACACTGTGTCTTTTTGTTTTTACAGTCTTTATACTTAAGCGGCGTTCAGAAATATAGTTACAGCCCTGATTTCTGAAGATTTGTATCTCTGAATGAGTCCTGCTGAGATAAAGTGTGCTACTTGGTGCACAAGTGCTTGCAGGATCAAGGGCCCCAGTCTGTAAAAAGCATGCCATGAGCAAATAACCTTATGGGGGGGGGGGTGGGTAGTAAATCTCTGCCATTAAAATGAAGGCAGTTTTCCCCAGGCATTGGAATGGCATGGGTACATTTTTATTTTCCTCCTCCACTTTGAGAAATAGTTTGGGAAACACTAATTTGATCTCTTTATTGATCAGGGCTATTCAAGACCATAAGCAAACTATTGAATAAACTGTTTCTTCATAAAAGTCTATATCACAAGAAGAGATTTTTAAAAATGAAAAATCTGGAATAGGCAGGGAAGCAAGTGTTGAATGCTGAAGTTTGGAAATACGTCCTTATGTTTATGGAACAGCTTTCTTCTGCAGGAAGAACAGCTAACTCAATATATTATTAAGTAAATGATTTCCCAGTGACAATGAGTTAATAGTGATTGTTGTGCAGAGGATAACAGATGGCCCCTCGAGTGAGTATACTCCTGGGTCTCGGCTGACGCTGTAAACCGTAAGAACACTGCACAAGTGGGTTGTGAATGGTACAAAGCCAGGAGTCTGCATCTTCTCTTGGGACAATTCTTGTTATTGCAATACGAGCCCTGCAACTGTATGCTTTGATTCTAGTTTAGGGAGGTAACTTCAGCTACTTAGTGTTAAATGTCAATTTAAAAGTTTTTACTGCTTTCACCAGTGCTAAATTTTACTATTGCTTAATTATATTGCATGCTAGCTCTGTTGTTTTTCACCTGTGCTTCAGGTTTTGTTATGTGCAGGAACACGCTATTAGAGCTGCTCTGCACGCTAAGAAGCCTCCTTTTGTAGCATGGAATGATTTTTTTTTTTTAAGATCTAATACTGTGCTTTAAGGATCTATTGTCCTTACTCATTAAAAAATGAAAAAAAAGGACAATTTTGCACAGTTTATTGTATACCACTTCAAAGACACTCTCCGCCTGAGGGGAAAACTTGGTAGCCTTGTGGAAAAAGCCAAAGCCAGTGTATAAACACCATGGATGTCAGAAGACTTGCAGGGAAATCTGGGTGGAGCTCCCTGGCTGGGATATTTGTGCAGAGATATAATCCTTTTCCTCTTTGTCTTTAATGTGTCAGTGTGGTCTGCTCAGGAATTCATGGTGCCAGTGGCTCTCTGGAGCTTTTGGTGGATCCCTAACTCTCCCCAAGAGTTATCCCTTATGAATGTGAAGTCACATCTGTGCAATGGGGCAGTGTCCTCTTACGGGAATTGCATCTGAAATCATGCAGATTTCTGAGGGCTCTTGCCACGATGGTGGCTGTTCTGTGGGTCTGAGGTGACTGAGGTCTGTCATCTCTCCTGAACTTCAGATGAGCCCAGCCATGCTGTTCATGTGAAGGACATATGCAGCACAGTGGGACGGGGCTGTTCTTATCAACCATACCTGCTGCTTTTATGCTTGCTTGTCCTTGAGGGGAAGAGTCTTTCTGTCTCTTTAGTATCGTGTTAAAATCCTGATCAGCTGCCATGTATTTTCTTGATGCTTTCTTTCCCATAATCACTGATTAGCAAAACGTGCGTTTACACGCAGATTCTTCCTTTCTAATTAGCTTATTCCTAACTCCCTGTTGATTCACTGTCATAATCCGGTTTTATGTGACCTCACAATCTTCTTGTGCCTCCTCCATCCAGGCGACACAATGCAGTCAGTTCCAGACAAAAGCGCACAGACGATTCTGTTTCTAAAAATGCACTTATTACAGGTTTAAAGTTGACACATGTCAGCGCTAAGCAGAGCCCTCATCTTTTCCCAGCCCGCAGTAAATGTGACACTCCTCATTCAAGCCAGCCCAGTCCACCCCTCTGAGAGTCTGGGAAAACAGGCCTTGCAGGGAGCCCCAGAGGTCAGCAAAACAGGCGCTGTCGGACAAATTAAATATCAGAGCAGAAGTTTTCAGAATCTCTATGGTTTAACAACAAGTCATATATAGTAGACAGCAGGAGTCTGAATGTGTGGTGTAAATGAGGCATTCTGTGTTGTGCAATTTTCTTCAGGTCCCTTAGGTATTTAGTTCTTTATTGCTTTATGGAATTTTCTAAATAAATCCATAAAAATGAGGCAAAGTTAACAATCAAAATCAAGCTATCACACAGCCATGCATGGGAGTCATGGATAGCACACTTAACCCCAGCAGGCCAACTCCCATCTTAGTCTGCATGTTGTTTATATGCTATGTGCCATTTTCTGCCAAAGTAAAGATTCCTATCATCCTGGTGGCTTTCTTTGATGTCCTGCGGGGCAGATGCCTTGTATGTATGGAGGAAACTGGAAAAGTCTATGTTCTGCCGTATCCAGAGGTCATGTTTACCAAAGACTTCTTCAGAGTCAACTCTTTCAGGATTTTAGTTTTGTCTGAGAGTAAGTAAAAAATAATCTTTTTCACAAAACAAACCTTGGTCTTGATAATGAGCCATAGAAGCATTCACAGAGGAAGATTTCAGTTTTGAGCTTAAAGAGGGCACAAATATTGTGGTCTTTTATAGGTTAAGGGAATTACAGTCCACTGACGTAGAGATTGTAAGTTTTACGTTGGTCAGCGCATGCAGCTAAACCGGCACAGGAGGAGGGATGGAGGGAGACTTTATGTGCTGTCAGGGACAGGGATTACGAGCTGCAGGGCAGCTGCACTGGAGGGGATGACAGGTCTCTGACGTGTCTGTCAGCGTCACTGGCCATGGGTCAGGAAGGGGGAGCAGGCTCCACTGAAAAGGAAGGGAAATCCCCACTTGATCCTCCTGCCTGGGCTCTGCCCCGGGTACCGAAAAATCCATGGGAAGGAGAGGGGGTGACTGAGGGTGATCCCTGGCTGTAGTGATGGAGCTGAGAAACAAAGGCATGCAAAATGTTAAAGTAGTGAAATACACCAGGTTTATGGGAGAGCAGCCACTTCCCTGTGCCACAGCTGGCTGCACAGGGTGGTGGGGACAGGCAGGTGCTGCACTGTCTCCCTTGCCACAGGGACTTGGATGGCACCAAGCCGTGGGTGGCCGTAGGACAGGCTCACAGCCCTCTGCCACTGGCTGCTGAGGGCGTTACTGGTCTGGCTGGGGCCTCCATCCATCTTTGCTTAATGGAAACGAGGACAAGTGGATTATTGAGACGGGGAATTAATAAATAGGGCTGGAAGTGCAGGGGGAGATAAGACTGTGAGAGTGAGGGAGGAGAAAATGAAAAGAGCAAAACCACTTAACTATGAGGCAGGAAGGAGAGAAAAGGCAGACAGCGAGGAAAAGGGGAAATAAAAGTATGGCAAACAGTGAGCAGGAGGAATGCTTGCTTCCTCTGCTGCCCTGACCCTGCTGACCGAGCTCTCCTGAAGCATTTCCTCTTTGTCTCCCCATGAACTATCGTACCCCAGGGCACAGTGCCTGAGTTTTCCCTGTCCCACAGCAGAACCTAACCCTCACTTGCCCTGTGGAGAGCAAGGTCTGCAGGAGCAGGGACAGGAGCCCTCCGGGTCTGTCTGCTCCTGCCTGCTTTCTTAAGAGGACTGATCCTTCACAGCATCAATTCCTTCTGTTTCATACTCTTGGGTCTCCTTAGAAAGAGAATAAGTAATCTCCTTCAAGGGGAGGTTTGGGTTTGTGTATTTGTTGTTTCCCAGTGTGAACAATTCAAAGCTGAGTTGAAAAAGCACAGGCAGGGAGAGGGGAAGGGAGACATCTGTGCTAGCAGATGCACCACTTCACACTGTGGGCATGGACACACACCGAGAATGGCAAGTCAGTCCTGGCACTGATTGCAGTAAGACTAGACAAGGTGTGAATAGGTTCAAAGATCATGCTTCTCAGTATAGTAAATAGGGTTTGCAGCACTAAAGGATTTTGCAAGTGGTTCTAAGGTCCGTGGATGTTTGAGCTCCTGACTTGCCTTGCAGTAGTGTCAGTCTCCTCCCCTTGCTCCCCTGGCCTGGCAAGGTGGACTTCGATCTGGTTATGACTAGGTTAGAAAGGGACCAGTCTGAAGCTTTCCTTTCTTGCTTTTATATATTCCCCCCCCCCCCCCCCCCCCCCCCCCAATCTGTGATCCATTACCTTTTGCTTTCCCCTTCTTGGCAGACCTCACTAGGCTATTGATCTTATCGCCTAGTTTCAGAGCTGGGCCCTGCATCTTATGATTGTCTCCTTCCTGTCCTGCTTGTGCCCTTTTTTTCTGGAAATTTATGATCATATGCACTGGGATAACTGCAGCTGTTGATGGGAAAGGTGTACATTGCTGTGTGCATGCATTTGCGCTGAGTGCTGTGTGCCAATTAAACATACCAATGTGTGAAGAAAAATGTCTTTCAAAGTAAAATTCAGTAGCAAACTCCCCCTTACTTCCTACTCATTAAAAAGAATCTAACAGTCAGTTAAAAGCTTTGCCAAACAACAACATAATAATCTTTGTAAAACTGCATTGTGGTGTTTAAGCTATATTTTGCCAGAGATCATTAATTGGATGCGTGTTCATGGCCAAAGAAGAGTTGTGAACCCTTTGAAGCTTTCTTTGCATCCTATCAACTGTGTTTTGTTCCTTATGCTTCAAGAGAAGGAATTTTTATGTTCTTCTCTAAATTAGTTTTCAGCCTTAAACTGGAAAACCTGTTTTTTCTCCTGAAGGTACTTGCCATTTGGATGGCACACTGCTTTAGGCTGGGTAGCGTCTGTTGTAAAATAGGACAGCAGAGACTGAAGCTAACCAGGCAGATTTATTTTGACTGAAGTCACTGAGAAGACTGGGTTGCTCAAAACTTCAGGCAGACAGAAAGATCAGCACTACCTATACCTGTGCCGGAAAGACGCTTTGCTTTTCTGCCAGATGGGAAGTTGTGACCCGGTTACAGGAGTTTGTAGGCAATCATTTTTCGGAGAAGAACAAAAGAATGAGTCAATGCAAGTAACCAGGGGATGTTGAGGTGGATTAACAGCTAAGGGAAGGAGTTCCCATCTGTGTAGTTGGAGCTTGAGTGGGCCTGTCACCAGGACTTTCATCTGTCCAGAAGGAGGGGGGAGAAGAAGATGCTGAGGCTTTAGTGGCATGTGGGTCCAGGGCTGCTGAACTGTGCAGTTGAAAGTGGCCTGCTGAGACACTGGCAGAAGCCATGCCCCATGGAGATGGATGCTGCTTCTGGGTCTCCCAGAGGCTTCAGCCTCGAAGCATCTGCAGCCAGAAAATAAAGATTAGGAACAGAAAGGTTCCTCTCTTAATTGGCCAGGGTCTAAGTGACTCAATGCCATGGAGATCTGCCTTTAACCTTGCTTGACAAGTGAAGAAGAATGTTTATACCACTGACATCTTTGTTCCATAGTAAAATAAGGCTTAGGTAGTTTTGTGCTGTGAGCAAATGTATGCCTTTGATCCAGCATCACTGCTTGATAAGGTTAATGTGATCAGATCAATGTACTTACAAAAAAGGAATAGCATTTATGGGTATTCTTGCCAAATATCTTATCTGCTTTATGGTCCAGATACTGAACCATCTGAACAGCTATTGGAAAAGAACACAAGAACCCTAAAAGTGAACAGAGAGGTTTTGTAACTACATCTTTTGAAGACCTTAAGTGACCACATCCCTGACTAGACTTTTACTGACAAAAAGTTCGACATGTTTTCACACTGGGAGTCCTTGAAAGTCAGTTTCTCTCCTGCTTCACTACCAAAACCCAGCCCAACTTCTTCAAAAGCTGATAAAACTGCAAATGCCTGAAATGGGAAGGAGAGCTACAATACCTCATGCAGCTGATATGTTCACAGTGGGACACTGTAACAAAAAAGGTAACAAGCAGATTACTATATACAATCTCAGTTGAAGGTAATTACTACAATTTTCAAAACTGTGTGCTGATGGAAGAGCTTCTAAACCTGCAGTAAGGCACTTTGAATGAAAGTTAAGAGGGAATAAGGTGAGACTTTCATGTGGCATGAACTCCAGGGTGGATGAGGTGATTTTGAAGAGGAACTTTAATGATTTTTTTTTTTTTTTTAAACCTAGAAATACTTTAAGGTTTATATAGGTGCTGAATTATCCTGTTCTCATTGAGCATGCTGACTGCACTGTGTGTCTGTTTTAGCTTTGAAATGTCGTTTGAGTGCCTTTACATGAACTCGGAAGCTGGCTTTCAACTGGGCTTTATAGAACTTGTAAACAGAACAAAATGAAGCTTTTTGTGCTGAAGGTTGATGCCGAATTCTTTCATTTACGTGGAATTTTTCATTAAGATAAATTTTGTCATTGCAGTGTTAAGGAGAGCTAGCTGAGTTGAGCAGATGTAAAGCAAGGCAGACTTTTCTGCCTTGCTTTATATTGGCATGTAGAAAGGGAACTCGTGGTCTGAGTTTTTCTTTGCTTTGCCAGAGCAGATCTAACAGATTCTCACTGGGTGTGTAGTGCCATGTGTGAGGAACAGTGAAAGTGAGAATCACACTGCCTGGCCAGGTAAGAACATAAACAGTGAATTTGCAGCCATTTGAGTATCAACTGTAGGAGTGTCACCTGAGGCTCTCAAAATGGGAATCACCCAGAACTGGAGGTAATTTCTGAAGTCTTCTTTCAATGCTTGACTCAGTCCCATTCCCCCTTCAGTACATTTGGGAACTCTATATGGAGTAGGAATGAGTGGAGCATTTTACACTATGTGTGGTGTCTCTGGGATCACTTTTCCTCCCAACTGGCTGAAAAACAGGCACACCTTCTTTCTTCCCTTTTTCTTTAGAATTTAAGCAACTCTCTTGTAGTTTCCAGGATTAACTAACTGTGGAGGTAATGGTAGTAATGAAGGATTTTAGCCCTGGCCAGAGGACTACACAAGCCTGTGTCATATGATGCACTGGCAATCACGTGGCTGTGCAGGCTGTCCTCTTCTTGGGGATGAGCTCTGTGTGCTGCTGAGCAGTTGCTTTTCTTCCAAACCTTAAATTCACATGCTGACTTCTGAGATTACTTTTCAGTCAGGGCATGGTTGTAATTATTTTTAATGTATTAAAGGAGTAAAGAGCCAAAGTCAATAATTTTTATGACCTGTTTAATGCCAAACATAAACCAGAAGATTCGATTCCCCAATCACTTTTGCATTTTTCTGCTTTGGAGTTGGGGATGGAAGATTTATAAGTTGAATCTGAAATACTACACATTTGGTTTTTTGATATCCTGACTTACTCTATTTTTGTTTAATGCATTTTCTTGGACTAACAATTTTTTCCATACTACTTGCTCACTATTCCACTGGCTACTGCAGCAATGGATTAAGCACAAAACAAGCATATAGGCAGAGGGGCTTTGAACAAAGATGGTTTTGGCCTTTTCTGTGTTCTGGGGACATATGCAGTTACTGGAGTAGAATGACCTGGGTCATGAAGGTCAGTCCTCTGCTATTATGGGCAGCCACAACATTAAATGTCTTTCATAAATGCATCCTGTAGTATCTCAAAGCTAGTTACTTTTCAGCCTTTCCCTGTTCCTATTAGAAGGTTGTTCCAGATCCTTCTTCTTCTGAAGTTTTCTAATCCTCCTTATTTCAAGCCTAAACTTTACTTATGGTGAGTTGATACCTACTTCTTCTTGTGCCAAGGTTTTCCTTTAGCTTCAGTAGTTCTTTTCGCTGCTTGCTCTTTTTCTGGTCCAGCATTTTCATAGAGAGTAGTCATGTATCCTTCCAGCCTTCATTTTGGAAATTCGTTCGTACCCAGGCCTACACTGTGAAAGTAGGAAAAGCAGAATGAAGGGTACATTTTACATTAGAAATCCAGGCCCCTCTGTCACTGGATATTCTGTGGATTTATTTACTGTTCTGAAAAGCTTGACAGTGTTGCTGATGGTGCAGTGTCAAAAGCAGCCATGCTAGACCCAGTTAACTATGGCTATGTCTCTGGTCTGTTGAAAGCACTGCCTTCCACTCTGGCAGTGCTGTTTCCTTGTGTTACACCCCATCCGTCTGTCTTCATTGTTTGCTCCGTGTCATATATTTGATCTGTAAGATGTTGCCCATCATTGTCTTTTGTTGATACAGCATCCCAGTCTATGAAACGGGCTCTTGGATATACCAGCAGTACAAATAAACATCAGTAGTGGAGCTGATGGGAGAGCAAAGCTGAAAAGACTCTTGAGGCTATCCTATTGCAATAACAGCAGTCAAGATTGTTAGAAGGAGCCAAATCCAGTAGAATGAGACTTGATTTAGGGTCTTCCCATCTAAGACTGTGATCCTTAAACCACTTCGTTAGATGCTACTTAACTGCGGAGGCACTTGGGGGCTTACTCTATTACATAAACATAGGTGCCTGGCACATGCCAGCTGTGACACCCTGCAGTATGGTGATCCTCCTGGGCTGCTACACAGTGCACATAACACACGACCTACAAACAACCTTCTGGACCAGCAGGGAAGGCCATGCAGGATATACCAGCGCATCTCAAATGGCACAAAACGCCTGTGTTTAGATTAAAACGTCTGTGGATCTTAAAAGTTCTCTTTCTGGACATCTTTGTTAGTGTATCAGCATTCTGATGTACTTAATTAAAGTACAAAGACCAACAGTAAATATATTTTGAGACTTGTAATAAAGCTTGCTATTTTGGGAAGAGAGAAAACCAGGGAGAGTGGGTTAAAAACTCTAAAACAAAGTGAACAAAACTTGCCTGGATGTCCTTTATACAACAGCCTCCCTCCATGTTCTCCTTAAAGTGTTTGCAGATCACCATTAATAGAATTTTTTTCTAAGTATGTGTTGTCTACCATGTGAAGTTTTGGTTGTGTAAGTCTAGCATCTCATGTGGTGAGGCTGTTCATATAAAGAAAGGACACTAGTATAAGGAAGAATTGAGGGCTGTGTCTCACAGATTGCAGAGTCATTGGGGTAGAGGCCAAATTTCTGACTTTTGCATGTAATATCAACAATTAATATGTTACAACAATGATGAATAATCACAACCATCTCATTCAAGGGCCTCCTCCTTGTATTATATTCCCTATTAGATTTTATACTAGTCAGTTTTCCTTAGACACTATGTTTGCCAATTACTAGCATGTGAGTGATAAAAAAACTGTCCAATATTAATGTGTTGCAGGTTTTGTCCCTCACCTTCTCCCCTCAGTATGAACTGTTGCTTAATTGAGCAGCTTTCAGGTCTGCAGACTCCATTGATTTATTTCATGCAAGCTCTTTTTAGCTGTCTGTGTTGTTACTATGGCAATAGGAAAACATAAACAGTATAAATGAGTAATGGTGATAAGGAATTGTTAGCTGGCAACAGAGATGATACATTTTGACCCTTTGTGAGATTTCTTTGTTGTCTGAGGACAAACAACAAAAGAAAGGGATTTAATCTGTCACAGGAACAATATCCAGGTGGAGAATATGCTGAACTGGGAAGGGATGCATTAACCCCAGGGCAGCCTTAGACCTTTGGTACCTGTGACAAAGCCCTGAGGCCCAAAAAGATGTCCAGAAAATGTTGGAAAGAAGACCCAGACTTGGTTGCTATTATTCTATCCTGGAGTGTGAGCTGTTCTGGCCCACAACTCTGTTTCTGTAGGAATTGTCATGTAAAATGTTGGTTGGACTCAACTCCTCACATTGTTTTACCTCTCTGAGAGATTCCAGTTCTCAGCAGCTTCTCCTCACTCTCCTCCTGAGCTGCTGTGTTTCTCCCAACAGGAAGGGCAGTATCACCACTTGACTTGTTGCAATCAGATGGGGGGGTTCAGATGCTACTGGGGGACTCCCAGATGTCACAAGTCCCCAGGGACCCCACTGAGCAAGTGCTTTGCAACACAGGCTTTGCCATAGGTTTGCACAGAGTCCTAACCCAATGGAACTGCAGCTTGCTGGTCTGGAGGCACTTCAGAAAATGTAATTGCCAAGTCATGTGTAGTTTAAATTCACTCATACAGGTCCTGGAAGTTATATTCAAAGCATGACCTCTTGCTGGTGTAAAGCCATGCCCTCACTTGGAGTCTGTTGCAGTGACAGCTGATTACGCTTTCCCGAATATCTGGCTGTCAAATAGGTTATTTGCTGACTGCTCATTCATATCTGTTAGAAATGCTGTGAGGAGTGTAGTGTTATATGTGAAGGATTTTTACTAGAGTTGCACTCAGAATTAGTCTTCCCAGATTTGATTTAAGTTTAAATCTGATTGCCAACATTTTAATTTTGTCCAGACTTTCCAAGGAGTAAGGTGCTGCACAACAGGAGCTAAAGTATCAAAATCTAGTCATCCATGTTTAAAATTAATTTGGATTCTTGGTATTAATAATTGCAAGACCAGTGGAATAATGACCAGTGACTTGACAGATGTCCAGTGTAAACAGATGATGAGATTGGTGCTAAGCCTGTCCATTGCCATTGTTGCCTTTCTTGTTTTTAAGGACTGTCATTTTAATATAATCTGTTAGGAAGTCTTGAGCTTTTAGTTCTATAACACATCTAGAAAGCTGTTGGCAATGAAACATACTTGAGTCAGTTGCAGCTGTGAAAAGTGCAACTTCCTAAATAATAGTCAAAAGGGTCAGATCTTCACCTGGGGCATTTTTACTGCTCCTAGTACTCATATTCATTAATGTAATATTCTAGTGCCCCTTAATAAGATCTGTTTGGGTGATGGTAATAGCAATAAACTGTAAGTGCACTAATGGTACTTTTGCCTCAGAAGACATGGAGTTGAAGATAAATGAACAAGAAATGCAAGATTCAAGACCAAAAGTACTGGAGGTGTTTTTCTTGGCATGAAATTGTAAAAATCTTGATATATGTTAGCCTGAATTTTATGCCTGGCATATGCACTATAAGGCAGAATATCGCAATGGAAAAATGAACATATTGTTTCTAAAAACTCAAAGCCTATTTATATGGTATAGAACATAGTTTCCTGCTGGGACAGCTCAGAGACAGGACTGCGAGATCTACTACCTTTTTGTTTCTGTTGCATCTGTTGGAACACATCCACTGCAACACTCAGGGAAGCTGTGCTGAGGAACAGTGCATGTTTCACATCTCCTGAGCGGGGCTGTGACCAAAGGCAATGCTCAGAACAGAAACCTCCTCAAGTTCCTTGACCCAGTTCATTTGGGATGAGATGCTGAAGTGACTGTAAAGAGAGCAGAGAGTTCTCCACGTAGATTCCACTTGCTGAAACACAGACCTTATTCATTGCCTGCATGTCATGCTCCAATGCTAGTACCTTTCAGAAGCTGAGATACATGAAAATGGGAAGCTTTGGAAGTATACGACAATTTCCTGGTAATTTGCAATATGGTTAATGAAGAGTCAGAGAACAAAGAGATGGGATATGGATTTATCAGTATCAAATAAATGTAGCAGCATTTATTTCCTAGTCTCATGACAATGCTTACTCTGTCCTCCTTGGCTTAGTTGCAAGAAGGTCAATTTGCTGCTTTTGTGCTATAAAGTTAAACCCACAACTTCCTAGCAAATAGAAATTACGCTATTTTTAACACTGTTCAAAGCTAACCTGGTACTGTACCATATGTGCACACAGCTTTTAAAAACTTCAGTTGATCATAGGCATAATTTCCTATTTAAACTATGCTGTACTCTGACCCATCCCCTTATAACAAGCCAAGATAAAAGAAGAAACATTTTTCCATTCTAAGCAGTCATTAGGCATTACACAACTATTTCCTTTATACTTTTTGGTCTGCCAGAGCCTCATTCAAATTAAGTAAGATAAGTGTGGCCAGTATGTTGTTTTCCAGTAAGAGTTTCTCTTTCCTTTTATAAATCTATGAAAACTTCTTTTATGAGTTTATGTGCTCTGTGGATGTCAGTAAGCACTAGCTAAGATTTGTATTTCATTCTGAAATGTCTTGGAGAAATATAGTTACCTCCTGCTAGGATTTCTAGTGTCTTCACTAGAGTATATAGTTAATCTCAGCTGTTGTAATGAACAGTGAAATTCTCTTTGGGGACTGACAAAATCAGTCCAAGTGCAATCCTAAGGGCAAGATGTAATTCCTATAATGTCTAGGTTGTCTGATTGAAAATGAATGTGTATTATTAACTTCTTTGTGTACAACACCAAGCCATGATTCATCAAGCACTTAAGCACAAGCTTCACTTAAAATTCTCTTGGTTTTAATAAGATACGTTTGTGTATTGCCCTGGGCACAGTCCTTTCTTAGTGGAGGCACAGGGCCTTGGTTTTCAACAGAATAGTTTCCATGGAAGTCAGTGCCTGTACTCTCTCTAGGCATTTCCTAGAAATTGGAATTCAACTGGTAAGGATCGTCATACTCAGATACACTGTGTCCTGCTGCTAGTGTGCCTGCATCCCTCTGCAATCCTGCCCATAAATTGTGCTCAAACTATTTTGCTCACAGCTTGCAGCTTATACAGCTACCATAACAGTGTTTACAACCTTTTTGTTTGTTTGTTTTTTAAAATTGTTTTTAAATGCTTTGATTTAAAGGAAAATAACAAGTCCTTTACTTCTTTAAACTAACCAGCCTTTGAATCTGGAAAAGGTTGCTACAGAGTGGAAGGGAGTAATAAATTTTTCACTTCCATGGTGAATAGGGCAAAAATATTATATTTGACCTTAATTATAGAGTGTATTGAAGTTTGATAAGTTGGAAAACCCTCCAAACAGAGAGGGCAGTGAAGCAATTCTGTAGGTTGCTGAGAGAGTTATGGAGCTTAAGAGAAGCTTAGGCAAATGTGTATTAAGGGTGACATAACTATATTAATCCTGCCTTAGAATGATCTAGATAACCTCTGTAGATGCCTTCTAGCTCTGTGATTCGATGTTCTGCCCGGTGAAAGTATCAGCTTTTCTTGTAGTGTAAATTATTCACTGACTTCTTTGCCCTGTGCAGGATGATCTCTTGTCTCTGGCTGCATTTTGTTCTGGCTTACCTGTTTCTGTGTTTGCTGCTCTACTAGGGCATGCAGTGGAACCAGCTCTTTCTACCTTTGGCCTTTATTTGTCATACATGGTAGTCCAGGTTACTTTTGTCTGTCCTGGACTATTAGATGTGTGATAATCCAAATGCTGTTTTTTCTATTGCATGTTTCCTTTGAAAAGTGGCAGTCTGTATTTGGGAATTGGGTGCTGAAGACAGCTGTCTGAATACTGATTGAGGGTCTGACTTTGGGCACAAGACTTAATCAGGCTGATCCTTGCCCTTTGACCCTGTTTTGCTTTGCACTTAATGCCTTTCTTGCTCAGATCAAAGTCCTGCAGCAGTTGTGACCTGTTTCTGCTGTACTGATGCAGTACTGCCAGCTCCAGGGGATTAAAAATCACTATTCCAGACAAAAAAAAAAAAAAAAAAAAAGCACTAAACTTGAGAAATTAATTTTTTAAAAAATCATGGCAGATTTTGGTTCTCTCTGCTGACACTCTGGTGTTTTAACACTTAGGATTCAAGCCTTTTTCTGCAACTGCAAGAGGCAGAAGTAACCTTTTTGCCAGGAAAACCCACAATCTCATGCAGTCATGTGACCCCAGGAACTGGAATTCTGGCTTGGAAGGGAAGATAACTATTCTCAGGTCCCTTAAAGAGATTCTAGGCCTGGTAACATTGGTGCTTAAAATGAAGAAAAAAATAAATCATTGTGGGGAGGACATAAAGTCCAAGTACTGCGAAGAAGAAAATTCTACCCAAAATTGTTTTGTTTAAAGACCTTGTTAAATCAGTATTTGGATCTCTCCCAGAACAGTACTGCTATGCTCTGAAATGCTCTGAAATACTCAAAAGAATGATTTCCAATACATAAAAGATCAGAGTGTCTGTCATAGACCTATATTCACTCTGATGGAAAAAAAAGAACATGTTTGTGAGATACTGCTGCTTCTGTAATATTCTGAGGAATCACTGCTATCTTTAACTAGATCTTACTCATAGTTTTTCTTTGTCAGCCCATCTTGAATGCTCCCAGCTACTATGTTCTGACATCATTTCTCAAGAGCTAATTTTTCAGCTCTTAAAGTCTATCCACTCCAGTGTGCCCTAGAACTTATCTCCTCCTTAAATTTACTTTTTTTATGTAGCATTTTATCCAATTTTTAAATTTTCTGTGTAGAAACAATTGCTTTTTACTAGGAAGTAATTTTCTTTTTTTTTTAAGGAGAAAAATGGTTCATTCAAAATTATATGATGACATGAAGGGCTTTTATAAAGCAAAGATGTTAAAGAATATCTTAATTTTCTTTTTTAAACATCAACTTCATTTTTCAAATGCGCTTATTAATTTCCCTTGGATTGTCAGCGTGGGTATCCTATTAAAGCTCAAGGGGTGAGTGTTGAGTCATTCAGAAGAGGCAGATCCTCCCAAATCCCACTCCACTGCCAGCAGCTCTGGTCTGTTTTAAGGCAGACAGTCCTGTGAGCTCCTTTGTATCTGAAACAAAGATTCCTGAATTTGTCTATGAGTTAGAGAGGTGACTAGGATTTCCACCTTCTTAATACTGGCATGTTGGTTATGTGACTAAGATGAGGCAGGATGGACCTGGGCCTTTATTTCCCTCAACATATGTAGTAGAGGTTCATCTTCCTCTTTTGCTCCTGTTTATGTACAAAGAGCTGAACTTCTTCATAACACCTGGAGATAGCCACAGTCCCAGCAAGCAGAGCACTTATCACAGAAGTGATACCCCATCTTTCTAGTCTGAGATTTTCTGAGAAGTTTATAGCAGTCAGTTACCTTAAGGTACCGGTTTCCTTAAAAACATCAAATTTTCTGCGCCTGCATTTTTTCTTTCTTCCGCTTTTCAGCTGGGTAGGTAAGTGGGGATCCTTGAGGTGTCTGTGCAGCTAGGAATTGACTACTGAAGATATGTTCAGGAAGCTGCTTCTGCTGCATTCAGGAAGAGAGAAGCTGCTGCTGAAAGTCATTTTAGAACAAAAATTATCTTGTGATGAATTGAATCAGAAATGTCCTGAACCCATAAATCAAACCTTCATGATTTTTGTGTGATCCTTTGGTTATATCAGCGTAATTACTTTGCTTATTACCCTTTTTTGGCTTATTAAGGAAGGTTAGGTTCACTGTTCATTAGTGATTTTCCTTTCTGTGTTCAACTCCTGCATTTGTCTTGCAATCTGGAGTCTTTTTCCCCTAAGTAGACAGGTTTCTTTATCCCCACCTTTAAATGATGTAACATCATCTCCTTGCAAGTCATTCCATTTGTCCATCTAGCCAGAAACATAGATTTTCTTGTTCAAACTCTTCTGCAGTGCTGAAGAATTTTAAAGTATACATTCCTAGTATATGACCTCTTTGGCTATATGGTGATTATTAATATTACAGAAGCAACTAAGAGGAAATGACATCAGTAGATAAGATGAACTGTGCAATAGCAGAAGCTTTATTCACACTGAATACACTATTCATTTGCACAGAAACATCATTTCTCAATTCAAAGAGGAATATTCTAATTTAAGGTCTAACTTCAGCCATATGTCAAAATCTCTACAGAAACAAAGCTTACCACTGTGTAGTAATCCTGTAAGAAACACATTCCCCTTTGTGGATGGGCAAATGGTAGGTGCATCTAACCCTTGGAGCTCTTGTTTTTCCTGACAAGCACTCTTTTTATATCAGAAAACATTTCAGTTTAGTCCATTTGCTAATTTAATGTAAAGTGACCCAAAATAGGTGTAAAATATAGAAAATAACATAGTTAGTGGCCTCCAGGTTAACTCCTCCATAAACCCAGGCTAGGTTTTTATTACTCTTTAGTCTGATTAGGAGGTGCTTTTACATTGCACTGCAGAAGTAAAATTTCAAAATACTCTTCCATGAAACAAAATCATACGTAAAAATTTAATTGAACTTAGGTGATAACAGATATTCCAGACACAGAAAGTTAAAAGCAGTTTTCTGTTTAGCTGCATGGGAAAAAGCAGGAAACAAATGGTGGCCTGGCTTGCAAAAATCAATCTCAGTGGTATGGCATTGTAAAGATAACTGGAAAACTTTTTGCATTTTGTGTCATACCTGCTAGTCTGGGGGCTCAGGCCATTAAAAAAGGGGAGGGAAATCCTGTAGAAGTTACTATCCTTTTTTGCCGGACCCTATCAAGAGGAGATAGTAACGTCTATCAGCAGATTGCTCAGCACAGCCACCCACCCTTCCTATGCTGTCCCTGCTTCTGTGCTTTCACACAATAGGATTCCATAGTTTAAATTATATTTAGAACTACGTGCTGTCTGCCTTTGGTCACCATGTTCACCTCTATTGATATAAATCAAAACTTAACAATGGAAGGCCCTAAATAAGTGTGCCATGTAGATGACAGGCTTGTATAATCATGCATCTCCACTCGGGTCATGTCACAACACCATCATTGCTGTTGCTGCAGGTCAGGTCAAGGCCTCTTTCCCTGGCCGTGTACTAGCCATAAGCCTTAGTGGAATGAAAATTTGGATAGGGAGTTGTAGTAAATGATGTTTTCATCCTGAAGCCATGGGGGTTTTGCAGAAAACCTGTCTTCTGAGCATTGTTGGCACAGCCAGGTGAATATAATTCTCTGATAAATACTTTGGAGTTCCTCCAAACTGATTTGCTTATTCTTGGAAGTTTTTGCTAGTGATGCATATATTTTTAATTTTGTCATGTAACCAATGACAGAGGAGCATTGAGAATGATCAGCTTCAGATGGGGGTTTGTTTTCTAAACCCTTACTTCTTACATTCAAACTGAGGAACCAGGGAAGAATGACAGAACTGGTGCAAACTCATACTCTGCTGAAATGAGAAATTAATTGAAACCAGGAAAATTCTGATGTAGGTAGAGTGAGGAGTGAGAAGCAGGTTTAGTTTTTTTAATAGACCTGCTGTTTTTATAGGCATTTGTTGCTCTTCATGTGTGTGGTTTTGTTTATTTATGTTTCTCTAGCCATTTGCTAGCCTATGGCTATTTGCCAGTATTTAGGAAGAACAAAGTCTGCTCGAGTCACAGGAGCTATATTGCAGATAGATTTGGCCCGGTATGTTTGCCTTGTCATTTGACTGCAGTGTTGACATGGTTATTGGTGTGTCTTCCTCCCCAGGATTACATACTGCATTTTTTGTCTCCGAGGAGAGTAGAATTTGGCAAGGAGAGCTGAGAAGCATCTGGCTCTTTCCTGTTGTTCCCTCCCTCTGTTACTGAGAGTAGGGCAGTCTCATGGACAGCTCTAAATTTAGCTGCTAATTTTCATTTTAGGAGTCTGTTCTGCTTAGATTTTGGCTAGAAGGCATACTTGGGTGAGAGGAGAATCCTGGCAATGTACCTACTGAATTGCATATCCCCTGGGAAACATCCCCGTGTATTTTCTGTAAGGTCCCCAGATTTTCCCAGATCATAAAGCCCCAGCAAGGTCCTAGTCTGACTTTGCCAAGAGCTTCTCTTAAGAGCTACCTTGTTTAAAATAGGATTTAATTCTCTACATCCCTTTGAAAGGGATAGCTCAAAAGGCAATATAAAGGACCTGAAAAATTATATGCCTCAGCAGTCTCTACAAGTAGATGAGTAGGGAAGCGAGTTTTTCCAGAGGATGCCATTTTTCTTGATATAGTTGGTTGGGATGCAATAGTGAAACTCCATATTTGTGGTCAGTGGTCAAATATTACTTCTTCCAGTTAAGAGATCTTTAAATTGGACAGAGATGGGCAGAATAACATTCAATTAGAGCAAAAATGTCTTACTCTGTTTCCCTTCTGCCTGCTATAACCTGTCTTTGAGTCATCATGCACCTAGCTGAGAGGTTATTTTTTCAGATCATATTTGACATTTGCTCATAGCTGGAAAATATGAGAGCAGATTCCACAAAGCAAACACTGAAATCCAAAAAGCTGTCATACCTACTGTTCAGTTCCACTGGCAGAATGCTGAGCTTGCATCATATCAAAGTATTTTAACAAGGAGAGTATATTATATATAATATGTATATATATATTATATATACGTGAAAGACTGTTGGTAGTATGATCATAATGAAATGGCACCTGCATTTCTGGCACTGCCTTCCATACATTCACTGAAGTTTATCCTTTTTATTCAAATCAACTTTTTGTGTGTTTTAAAATAATGAGAAGATTTACAAAATATTTAGAATATCAACAATATGAATTCTAAAAGATGATGTTTTCAGGATCACAAAGGTAAAGACTTTGGAGTCAGATCTTAAACAGACCAAATTGGTGTAGTTCCTAGATTTCCAGGGAGTGTCTCCAATTTGCATCAGCCGAAGATCTCTCCCTATTTCATTGAGACAGTAATTTTCATGCAAAACACACCAGACATCACAGGATTCCAGTAGTTCCGGCCCATTTGTCTGCTGCTGCTAGGAAGTTGTTTATTCTTTTGTATCACTCGCCGCTGACGTCTGCTCACTGAACAATGTCATCAAATTTCCTGTTTTTTGGCTTGTGGAAAGTAGCTCCCCCACCTTATGCTAAAGCTTTGCTGCATGGAGATCTGTGGAGCCGGATGCACCCAGCAGACAGGATGTAAGGTTAAATGCAGCATGGCTAAATAAATAAAGTAGGTGTTCAGTTGTGAACTAGAGCTGCCTACTTACCAGAAGGATAAAGCTGACAGTTTAAATATCAAGCACTGATAAAAACCCACATTTGTTTCAGGTTGTGGGTTTTTTTTAATGGCTTTTGGATTATTTTTTTTTTTCCCATGAATGTGTTTTCTTGCAGAATTATGTTAGTAGCTTCCTGAAGCTGCCTGGAATAGTTTATAATGTGGTGCCGTATGATGTATATGTGAAAACACCTCCATCCAGGTATTGCAAAACATTCTGCAAGCTGTTGACTGTGAAGCTGCAAGTGCTGTAATTCTGTAGACAGAAGAACTGTCAACAATGCATTCATCAATAGTTCCTCTGCTAGCTAGCACAGCAGAGTCTGGTTGCTCAGGTCAGGAGTGCTGAAACTCTGCCAGGGGTCTGATCCCCTTACATTTTTGGTTTGCTTGTTTTTTGGCCAGTGCCACAGGGTTATTAACTTCCACTTGGACAAGAACCAGTGATGAGCAGAGCAGACCTTAGTTCAACAGTTCTTCCAGACAAAGCTTGGGACAGCTTTAGTCGGTAATGCTAACAGCATCATCATATTAGCCTCCTGTCACCCATAGCAAGAGGAAGCACCTATTGGGGGAAAAAAAAAAAATCAACAAAACCCAACCTTTGCAGAAATAGGTCACCCTGTGTTGTCTATGGTACTTGAGTCTTGTGCTTCCTCAGCTCTTCCCTAGGTCTGTCGTGCTCTGTATGGTTCCCCCCAGCTTAGCATTACTCTGTCTCCAAATCCTATTTTTCCTTTTCCTAAAGAGCTTGAAACCAGTTCTTGTAAGGAATCGTCTAAAGTCCTTTTTCTAAAAAAAAAAAAAAAACAAAACAAAAAAACAAAAAACCCCCAACCAAAAACCCAGGAAAAAAAAAAGAAAAAAAAAAAACAGAAAAAGACAAAAATCCTCAACTGGGAACATTTGCAGTTGCCCTGTAAAGCAGTCAAAAAGTCAGGGAACATCTGATGACAGACAGACCAACAGGGTGTGCTGGAGTGGTATATAGAAACCAGCCCACCATTGGGTGGGTTGAGTTTGTCTTTATTTTTCTAAGGTTTTTATTAAGGTACAGCCAGAACATTTTGCCTAGTGCCTTTCTCTACTAAATGCAGTTTTGCTGCACTGTCTCAGTGATGTTTTCAGTAACCGGAAATAGTCTGAGTACTGAGTGTGGAGCATGTGGGCTGTCACCTCATTGAAATGCTGAGTTCTCTTTGTCTTTTCGGACTTCATGTTTGGGTCTGTGCAGAAACAAAAATTCTGTTTCCCTCAGAGTATCTTTCTTTATGGTCAGAAAGGAATATAACGGGTCGTCCCCCCCAGTACAGAGTTCCTGTTCTTCCAGCATCCTGCATCCCTAATGGGGCCCGTTGTCTGTATATAGAAAAATGAACTGGATGCAGTACTCAGCCACGGGTACTTGTGTGAATTTGCTTTGCATCTCCAGGTGTTTGGGTGCATTTGCAATGGGATTGTCTCATTAAGATCATTCCAATCCCTAAATATGAACATTCTCCAAGACAGGCTGCCAAGTTGGATAAGATGTGGTCAACTTGCACTTCAGTCAGTTAAAGCTTGCAGTGAAAAGCTTGCACTCTGCACAAGTTAAAATAAAAAAAGTTGATCTAGTCTGTGGTGTAGACCTGCCCATGGCACAGGACCCACATCAGTCACCTTCCGATTTGGAACAAGCACTGTCTGTGCTGAGGGAGGCTCAGGAAAGAAGCAGGAAAGGAGACGGCTGCAGACAATGAGTTCAGTGCCTAGGCAAAGGTAACACTTCATCCAAACAATTGGCAAGGGCTTCTCTCTCTTTGTTTCTCCCCTGCCCTTCTTCCTCTCTGTATATTCCCTGTTCCCTCCTCTACATATTTTCAGAGGTTCATCCTGTACCTTTATGCCCTCCCATCAGATAACAGTGGTGGTGTTTGATTCTTTTGACCTCTGCCCACCCCCATCATCACTCCTCTGATTGCAATACTGTCCTCTTAAATTCCTCCTGTCCTCTTTTCCATTCCCTTTTTCAGGTTCTACTGAAGTTTGAACCACTCCTGGTGTTACAGACAACAAAAATAACCTTCGGGGCTATATTTCCCCTGTGGCAAAGCTGGACACAACTCCCAGTTGCCCGTGTGGACTGTAAGGCTGGATAGAGCACTCCATCACTGGGGAGAGGGACCAAGAGAGTGCACTCTGCCACCCAACCTGCTCTACAGAGCTGGCTGGACTTGTGCACTGAAAGCATGGTGGGCCCCAGGAGGCCTAATAGAGTGTGTTCCTTATCCTCCATGGAAGAGAGCTCTGAACAAATTGTGCCTCCGGGGCACCTCAGTACCAACCTTCTTCCTGGGGCTCTTGACAGGGCTTGAGCCAAAGGGCTTAAAGTCAGAGCCTTCTGCCTCCTGCTCCTGATTAAATTTATTCATAACTTGCCCTCATGGAGCTTTATAAGTACAGGTGCAAGCTAAAACTCCTGAAAAGATGTCATTCATGTTATTTCTAACAAATAAATTCCAGATGTTTGCCTCTGACTCCTGGAGTGCTGATATAATCAGCTTGAGGCTCCAGTTGTTCAGTCTTGTGTTAGATGACAGAACAGAGAGTGAAATGAATGCTCTTACCATTGCCAGTGGCTTGCAGTCAAAGGGACACAGTTTTTCCAACCAGATGAGACTGGGCTACTTGTGTCAAAAAAGCAACTGGTAGGCGCTGCAGTGATGGAACAGTAGTAACTAGATTAAAAAGAAAATAACAATAATTTTGTATGACAAATACTGGAAATAATGAAACATTTCAGGAAGAAACTATGCTGTCATGTACTGTAAAAAATAGGTCTATATTTATCAGAAGGTGTTTCTTGCTGCGGACACTGTGAAAAGCTTCTTACATGGGAAACATTAATTTGAGCAGTGCTGCTTGTAGGGGCTGTAACTGAATTCTCAAAGTCAAACTTGGGAGATGTGGTGTTTTTCTTGACTGTCAGAGCCAACAGATTCTTCTTACTCTAGAAAAAATAGCAAGCCAGTCAAATGGTAGTCCTGCTAATTCTATATGCCATGCAGATTTAAAAAAAAATAAAGTAAGCTAAAAATACAATGGAAATTGCAAAGCAAAATCATCAGTTAAGCTATTAAGTTGTCATAAACACTATGATATTCTGTCTTAAAACTCTGTCTGAAGTAGAAATGTAATATGTGGGATATGAGTAGAGACATCCATAGTTCCGTGTTTATAGTATCAGCAAAATATTATTCCCAACATAGGCATGTTTCGCTTGTTAAAAAAAAAAATCAGTCATATGCTTTAAATAGTATTAGTTTATGGTTCAAACAAGCCATGCTTTACTTCCCAAAGACTACATGGGTAGCAATGGCAAGGTCGTATTATTTAAGAATAAAGAAGGGACATGAAGCTGAAATATCACGCATGCTTGGTAGGCAAAGTATTTGTTAGATTTTTTTGACAAAATAATTCACAGGTGATCAGTTATTCAGCATTCAAGGCCAGCTGCACAGAGAAGGAAGGACACAGAGAGTCAAGATGGATCTTACATTTGTACAAGTGTCTTTTTTAGCTTTCATTGTTCACTGAAGTCAGAAAAGGAGGTGTGCAAGGAAACAGAATCCGTGCACCAAATGCACTAGATAGTCTCTCTTCCAGTAGCAAGAAATTGTCGATTGTGTCACAAAACCACTGCAAATCTTGCTTGCTTCATCTGGAAAGTATTTCTGGGTACAACCTCATATTGTGGCCTGCAAATTTTGTTGCTCTGTTTTGTGGGGAACATACTGTGAGTAATTTATGTCTAATGGAGTAGTGGTTTGATGCCACCTCTAATATTTTCCTGCTGTTTCACAGAAGGTTTGTTTTGTTGGAATACATTTGAATGTTCTTAGCAAAATTAGATTACAGAATATAACTGGATTAAATTATGCACCTCACAGTGTATTCTGAAGTCATCCAGAGTACGACATATTGGTTCAAATTAAGCAGTGAAGGAAAAAAAAGTAGAACTTCGGTGTTCCGTGGTAGGTGCCTAGACTGTACATGTTAGTGGTTTGTATAGTTAGTCAAAATATATTTCTGTCCTAATGTAGTACTGAAATTGCGAAGTTCAACATTTAGCAGCACACCATTTGTTTTGTCTTTGAGGATAAGGGCAAAGGAGATGCAGAGAAGTCTGCTAACCACACAAATACGAATGTGGTAAGAATATTTGTCCTGGTGCAAAGGAACATGCAAACAAATAAAACAAGACAAATGAAACTTCCAATGATTGATAAAAGCTTTCCTAATCAAGAACACTGTTCCCTCCTGCATCTATAGTAAGTAATTACAGTCTTATGTTCAAAGTTAATAGAGGAAGAAAAGGAAATCGAGTGATCTATTAGAGTAATAAAACTTTTCAAGAGTCCTATCTACATCATTCTTCAATGAGTTTATAGGTTTATTTTTATTTTTTAATTCTCCAGGTGACCTGTAGCTTTATTGGAACTGTTAATAAAGTGAGTCTGGCTTTTCCTTTCTGTCTCTTACATGGGACATTAGACTTTATACTAGAAAACTATTTATCCCTGATATGTACTTTGTGTAATGTATGCTATATTTACTGTTTCATGCAGGCTATCTTCACCATTAAACTGGTTTATAGAAATACAGTAGAATTTTTACACGAAGCAGTAGTTTTGTTTTATTCAAGTCCTACAAATTTCCAGCTAGGTTTTGTGTCCTAGAAATCAGGCTGAACTCAGAGTTACGCCATGAAACTACACTAAA
Organism: Strix aluco; assembly: GCF_031877795.1. Lineage (NCBI taxonomy): Eukaryota > Metazoa > Chordata > Aves > Strigiformes > Strigidae > Strix > Strix aluco. Next base: position 22,283,210 of record NC_133942.1, on the reverse strand, counting down.
TTGGATATTTCGTTAATAGAATTTTTCTGTTTGCTTTGGACATTCTTCTAGTATTTCATTGCTTGGGGGGAAAAGGCAAAAAAAAATAAATGAGAACAGTTGGTTTCTTACTCGGATTTGCTAGAGATACAGAGGAGTTTCTCTTCTGTGTGTTGCAGGCAGGTCTGAGGAGCTCTGAGTCCCCACAGTTCGGTTGTGCAGATACAACGTCCCTCTTCCCTAAGGGAGGACACTGAGGCTTGCAAATTAACATTTCCTGCTAAAATTTCTGGTAAAAGCTCCCTGCCAGAGCTATCAGCAGTCTGGATCACTGTCTGGGAAGAAACATTTGGTGCAGGGGAGGAAGAAGGAAATGGTGACTGTGAACTTATTAATGGTGTCGCCAGACAGGACTTTAATGTCTATTTTCTCTCGTTTGTTCTTTGGCATAAAGCTTTCGCGCTCGCAGCAGAAGGCCTAGGTCCACTGCATCCTTTCTTAGAAAAACCAGCAGAGTAAGAAAGCAAAAATGTTCAGGGGGGAAACATGTTTTGGATAGTTGCAAAACAGATTAAACAAGCTTCCTTCAGATGCCAGAACTTGTATCCCAAGGGAGATTGATTTTGGATGGATGCCAGTTTTCCTTGCAACTAATCAGGGGTTTTTTTTGCATAGGTTGTCACCATTTCATTATATAATGACTAATTGGAGCCTGTTTCTTTCATAGAGCTCCTTCTAATTCATCATTTTTATCCAAGTGAAATGAGGATGTCACTGCCTGACTAAATGATGCAGCTTGGAGCTCTGTGGCATGTGACAGAATAGCCCAGGCTCCTCACATGTACACAGGTGCAGCACTGATTCCTATCGTAGGACAATTCTGCAAGTCTCAGGTACATCATCAGACCTTTCTAGATGAGCCAGATAGATTTAGGTGTCAATAAAATTGTGCAGAAGGTGGTAGGTACCTGGTGATCCTAATATTTGAGAAGCTCTTTTACTGCACTAGTCTCAACTCTGCTCACGTTTTGCAGTCCTTGCTGGCGGGAGTAGAGAACCTGATTATTTCAGAGATCGCACATGCTACTGGTGTTCAAACAGCCCCTATGGAAGGGCCCGCTGTAGGGTCTGAGGAATGTAAAAAAAACTCTGAAAAAAAATTTCCTGACATCCTACCTACATCATAGGGAAGGCAAATACCATTTAAAAATGGCTGTCCAGATGACGCATGAAAAGTCCACATTTGCTTGACCAAATGCGCCTTTTAACCATGTGTGCTCATGGTTTTATACAGCAGTTATATGTCTATGCAGTTTGCAGGTGAATGGACGTGTTTACATTATAGTACATTACATTCAGTAGTTTTGCATCTTCTTTTCTTACCCTGTGTTCTTTTCCTGCATGTTACAGATCTTTCCTTCAAGCTTTGTAACTGCAGCAAGACTCTTTGTGAAAGTGTCACTGCCTTCATATAACTGGTAAAAGTATCTGATGCAAGTTATCTCCAGACAATGTCTCTCTTTCCTGGAAATCTTAAGGTTAAATAGAGCTAGTATATATATGACACTATTCAACATCTATAGAGTATTATCTGCGTAATTATGGTCCTTGTACTTTATTTGAGAAGTACAAACATTGTACCTGGAGAGAGTATTATCTAGACAGTACCAATGTCAATGAACTTCACGGTGGGCAGGATTTCATCTTGAGTGGATATTTAATACCCAGCTGAAGTTGTTTCCCAGTTAACGAATACAGTGGCAGAGTTCTTTATGGGCTTCCTTGCTGATGGGTTGTTTATTAAAAAGGAGCTGCCTCATGGGAGACTGCTCTGTTGAGACCTCGGTTGCCACAGCTTTAGTCCTGTGAAACTTTACTAGGAGGTGGTAACATATTGGTCACTTGCACATTTCTAGAGGGAAAATCATGCTCTGTAATAATTTTATGCCAGCAGTGTCTTACTGGCCTATCCAGCAATTCTTTTGTAAAGGAAATGCTACTCATAGGCAGAATGTGCAGAGATTGCTTTGTATCAAAGATAATGGTACAGTTGATTTTTTTTTAAAACAGATTTTTTCAGTTAAATAAAATGGAGTGTGCCTACCACAAATCCAGATAGAGTGAAATGCTGTTTATGAGAGAACTAGAATGAAAAGTTGCTTTGCTGCATCAAATTCTACCTAATTATTCTGATTACAATGAAAACCCCACTTTACTAAAGACATGCAAAGTTTAGGGGGATTGGCATAACTGTAAAAAGGGTCTGCTGTACTTAAGGGAAAAAAAAAGAGTGATCCCATCTACCGAGCGTGTAATATTTAACGAGCCCTGTGGGCTGGCAGAAGCACTGTGTGTTACTGAACCAGACTCAAGCAGAAAACCAGTGTCAAGTTTCAAACTACCCTGTAGGTCCTCAGAAATGAAGAGGCATCTGTATTAGAGGAAACCAGTTACTCATCCCCTCAGCCAGCGAAGTTCCTAGCAGTCAAAAGAAAGAAGGGATCCCCAGTGCTCTTAAATCCATTTGTCTGTTTTCCTCCTTATGTTAAAGCCTGGGATTAACCTGTTGGATTGGTCATTAGTGTGAACAAGCAAAATTAATGCTAAACCCTAGAGTGAATAAAGGATGTACTACTGTGAATTTCCTCGTATTTTTAAAAAAGACATCTTTAATATGCCTGCAGCCTGAAGTCTTAATTTATTGGAGACAAAGTTCTCTATTTAGAAAAGGTTTGAGTGACAAAAACCTCTCTTTTGGTTTTCTTAAATATCTGTAGATAGTTGCACTCATCCTGGTAGACCCGTGTTCAATAAACAAAAATAGTGAAACGTTTATTATCAGTATTGAACGGTTCTCCTTCACTGTACTGGCCTCTGTCTCACTGATTTAGCATTTATTCTACCTGTGAAATTACATCTCAGAGACTGCATCTTTGCTGTCTTTTAGAGCAGTTCCCAGGCAGGGTACCAGATAGAGCGTAGGTGAGTGCGTGCTTACTTAAAGTGGGCAGAGCACACCTTTTGGACCATACAGGAACCACTTGCCAGCGGTCCAGCAGGTTCACAGACACCTGAGTAAGCTGTGTGAAGGTGTTGTGCATGGCAGATGGCTGGGAGAATGGGGAAGAGGAGAAGGAGACAGCTCCGTACTGTCACCATCCAGACTCAGAGGACTAAAATCAACTGGTGCATCCAGGATGCCCACATATGCGAAGGCTGGAGATATGTAAGATAAAGCAGCAATCACAGGATCGCGTGTGCAGTTCTCAGTTGGTCAGGAGGCGTAATCTCAGTTTGCTACCTGCTCAACTGTAATCTGACAGCAGTTTGCTGCAGGCTGTTTGACACTGCTTGGGAGATGTATGCTTTTATGATAATGGATGGCACCAGATAGAAAAAATGACTGAACTGTGTCAGCACAAGTAGTGGGTTATTATTGACAATAGAAGAAGCGAGTTTGTTCCATAACAAATGGAGGCTTAGGACAAAATAGAGATCTTCTAGGAAGCCTAGCAGATACACTGACTGGTTTATGCTATTTTTGTGCTGTATGATCTTGCTTTGCTTGGTCTGTTTGTGGTGACTGCAGTGTTGATAGATCAAGGCATGAAAAGTTTGTTTGACATAAAGAAAGTAATTGGGAATCTTCCTGATAGACTGGAACTTCCTTTTACTCAGCTGGCTCTGTTCAAATCCAGATGGTTCGAGGAAAACTGCCATTGAAATTCATGTGTGTAAAGGAAGAAAAAACCTGATAATGGTGGAGATCTATTATATCCTGATGCATCTGTAATCATCTTTAAAATAAAACTATCAAGTGTTATCCACTAGAAAGAAGAGAACTAGCTGATAGATATGAAACAGATTAGCGCTTATTGCTAAGCTCAAGGATCTTGCAGAATCACAAGAGAGCAAGCAGTTTTAATAATATTAAACAATAGAACTACTGTGCCATATTTAAGTCTCCCAGAGTGCTGTGCAGCTCAACTGTTAAAGTGCAGGCAGCAAGAATTTCCCTCTGGGCCAGAAGAATGTAGTATTTGTACTAAAGCGTCTGCTCAAGTGGGGGGATGGAAAGTCAGCTACAGCCTGTCTGCAAAATTAATACACCTGAGGCAGCAGTAGGCAAATGAGAAGTTCCTTTTCAGTTAGACAAGATGTTGGTAAAGCTCAGGATGGATTTATTTGTATGGAGTGATGCAAACCCCAACATTTTAATGCTTGGGTTTCGAATTGACTGATGACCTACAAGACTTAAAGACCAATTTCCTCTGTCTTCTTGGCTAGCCTTTACATCTGAGTAGAGCTTATTTCTGCCAACAGATGAGAGAGGATAGCACACTGAAACTTTTATATTGGTGCTGGTGTATGAGGAGTTGGTTGGTCCCCAGAGCTTGGTTATAGCTCTCCTAGCCAGTGGAGTAACCAGACTTGTGTCAGGTGAGGGGAAAAGGGGAGAGGAAATAGGTCTTTCAGCCTTCTGGGAATTGCTAGACTCACTGTTTTTATGTGGCTGCCTTTAAAGTGTTTTGTGAGATGGAGTGTGGCTGGTCCTGTTTGCAAAGGAGAAAACAGAGCAGTCTCAGTGTTGTTGGGAGTACAAGGGAATAGCTGCAGAAACTCACAGAGGTGTAATATCCACACATATGTGCTGTTCAGCTGCCCGCAAGGTAGCGTCTCACAAAGGCAATCACAGCCCTTAGTTGCGAGTAACCCCAGAATACCAAGGATGCCTCACTTCAGAGGACATTTGCTCTGAAGTGCAGGGTATTCTAGCTGACTCCTGAATTTTGTCAAAAACAAATAAAACATGGAATTAGGTGCTAGTGCCTTAAATATTACCTCTTTTTTCATCTGAAACAATTCAGTTTCTGCTTGTTGCACATTCTGTTCCTGTTACCCTTAAGCTGGACTCTCCAAAAAGATAAATGTTTAAAAACTACATTTGGCTTTGAACAGCTGAAAATGTTCATACTACTTTTTTTTTTTTTTTTGCATTGATAAAGGCATCCATTTCTGCAACCTATGTATAGAAAACCATTATTATAGGGTTTAAGAAATTCTTCTAAAGTACAAGCCAGATCATTTAAGCTGTTGTTTTTCTCTTAGTGCAGGATATAACTACAAATGCACTACAGCATGCCCTCACCACACAAAAATATTTGGCTACCGTTTAGTGAGCAGCCCAGGGATCCGACATGGGGAGAGCTCATAGCCTTCAGATGAAGATCTGTGCATATGTGGCCTGAATGAAGAAGTCCTTGAAAAGCTCTCAGTCAGAAAGTGGGGACCTTAATGAAGACCCTAGTGAGCCATCTCAAATCTTGAGATGGTGAAGGCCTAGAGCATTTTAAATTCAGTGCTGGTGGGTCATAAAAGCATTTGGCAAAATGATGACCATGCAGCACAGACCAGTGTTAAGAGTATTCATATCTCCAGGGTTGTTGTGAAGCATCTGATTCACATATTTTCTCTTCTAAACAGACAAATAGATGAAATTTCAAGCCCTGTGTGCTTGTGCACAGCATACAGGTCTTTAAGGGATCTCTGAATCAGGTAGATGCTGCAGCAAATACAGTTTGCTAGATTTGAATAGCTTTTGATGTGAGGACTTGTTTCCATTCAACTTTGTTCTCTTTGGACAGAAAAAGTCAGTGTGGATTAATGAGTAGGTAGCTTTTTTTTCCTGACTTGTCTGTGACTTATTCTGTCCCTTTTTGGTGCACGGCTTATTGAGAATGAGGACTCTTCATAGTGTGAGATTTGCACAGTTGCTTTGCTGGAGTTGTGTCTGCTCACTGTAGAAACCTACAATAACACTGTGGTTACCGAGTTGTAATGAAAATTGTGTTTGAGTTATCAGGAACTATTGTTTTGAATTTCAGAAATCAGTGGGTGTTTTCCAGATATCAGCTATTATCAAATGGTCCCAATATTACTAATGCCTGCTGCTGTTGGTTGGCCAGGTAGCAGAGAGACCCAACACCATGCCAAGGAGGGATGCTGGGGCTCAGCACGAGGTATGCTGAAATCAGCTCTCTCCTTGGTGCCTTGGTTACTTTGAATGTAAAAATGGAAACAGCAACCATTTCTTCCCCCTGTAATAGTGTAATAGTGCTGTAGGCACACTAAGTGACAATGACATTTATCACTTAAATACCCTATCAAGAGCTAAAAAATACCCCCAAATTGTTAGCATGTTCTGTGTAAAATTTGTGACCTTTAACAATGGCAGGGACTGCTGACAGTCTTTTTGTCCTGTCATTGTACAACGTTACCACAGTGGGCCACTTGTCTGGACCAGAGGCCACCCAGACCTTACGACATTACAAATAATAATAAAAGTCACTTTGGGACAGCATCATTAATTATTCCCAACAAAACAGAATGATTCACTTCTGCTAGTGCTATGCTTGCAGCTTGATAACTGAAGTTTCCTATAACGAATAAGGGGGGAATTTATAAACGGTAGAAAATGAGAGTTCTTAGTTGTGTCTAAAGTGTGCTAGAAGGCAGCGAACCCGATTTCACAACAGTATTACTCCAGTTTTGTTCTAATTTAGCTTTACTTATTGCAGTGGAATAACACTGAAGAAATGCAGTGGGGAATTAGGCCCAGAATACAAACAAACATATATAATAATGGTTGGCATGTGTGTGGCAAGCTGAACACGTAGCTAAAAATCATCAGGGCCCTCCTCAGGCCCAGGAGAGGCCTGGTGAAACTGGGATAGCCACAGTGTTCAGCGCTGGTTCTTGGCACACCAGCAAAGCAGTCCAGTCCCAGCTGGATGTAGGTATCTTCTGGGTAGCTTTGTCAGGACCTGGGTTAACCCGAAACTTGCCTCCAGACTGGGCAGTGGAAGAGGGGATGGATTTTAGGAGCAGTAAAGGTGTTGTCAGGAATAAGGGCGTGGGTCTCGTGGCTGACAGGGCCAGCAGCCTGATTTGAGAGCTCTGGCAACTCATTACGCTTAATAAAGCTTTTCTTCTCACAAAAACTGCAAGCTGTCCAAATTCTGTGTTGCTAATAAAGTGAATCAGAGGCCAGAGTTTGGCTCTCAATAGCTCATTTAAGTGTAAATCTGGTTCACAACTGGTACTAAAGCTTAAGAAATGGATTAAGAAAACCGAGGGTATGTTACCCCATCGTTTACACCGTCTGTTGTATTGTTACATGGCAGCATCGCAGATAATTCATCTAGGAATCAATTTAAAACAGAAAATAGATAAAAGGAAAAAGATACCGGCACCTCAGGTGATCTTCAGACCTTACAATATAGATCTAAACCGATACTGTTTTGTTGACAGAGATGCATCAGTGGGAACCTGATTTAGATTAATGTAAATGCTAGATTTTATCAAAGCAAATTGCACTGAGTCAGAATGCTACATTATGTAAATTACTGAGTCTGTGACATTTGTCTACATCTTTTATGAATCAGAAATAGGAAGAAATATTAAGGGCTGGAATTAACAGGCTTCATCTAGGTTGAACAGCAGCTTTGGTAAATTTTAATTGCCTTTCAGAACTCTTGTCTTTGTATTTCAACAAAGAATAAACTGAATACATACAGCTTAGGGTTTCTGGGAGCCAGGCTTACCTTTGTCCTTGAATCTGTTGAGCAAAGGCAGAAACCTTCGACACTTTGTTCCCTCTTATTCTTTATTGAAACTGCTGTGGCCTCCAAACAACAAAAGAAGTAGCTGCATGGGGCCAGACTCCCACTTCATTTACTCTGAAGTAAATCCAGCATATTCTCTTTGTATTTGGTGGAATTACTCTGAATTTTCACTGTTGCTAACCAGGTTGGAATTCAGCCTATGGAGTATAATTCATTTTATGCTCTAAACAGTTGTGTGTGATAGGAAGATGTGCTCAGCCAGCATTTTATGTAACTTGCACCGACGTTAAGTTTGTAACAAAACAGTGCTGTCAAGGTCTGCAAGGAAGATGTGAACGATGATGTTAAGTGTCAATCACAAAGTGCATGGAAAATAGGAAGCTAAGTCTTAAATTCTCTCCTTAGGTAGATTTCCACTGAGAAAGAAATAGGTAAATGACCATGGATTGGATTAGTATTCATATATTTCAGGAAGTGATAAAGATTGTTGTAAACAAAGAAAAGTGTGAACAGCGAAAACCTGTAGCTGATCCTGAACATGGAGACTTTCTTAGCCAGAAATGTTAGCCACAACAAGTCACAAAGCCCCACTCTGTTCGGATAGAGGCACCATGCTGCTATGACCTGGGTGGACTAGCTCCTGGACCTTGTCATGCCAGTTTAGACTGAGTGGGTTATTTCCTAGCTTTCAGCATCCAAGAGGATTTGGCTAAGGTTTCTGAGAAAGGGTGTTATATAGAATTCAAATTTCTGCTGTTAATAGATCCTGAATGAGTTAAAAGTATGGTATAAATCTACGAGTTCATTTGAGCTTTCATTTTTTGGGATGATAAATCTATGCTTAAAAAGCAGGTTAAGAAAAAGGGTATTTTTTCCTTTATAAAATTCATCCTTTTGTTTTTCTTAGAATTATCAAAATTCAGTTTATGTTAACAGTCCTATAGCTCCTAGCATATCTTGATGATCAAGACTGTCAAATCTTGCTGTGATGAGTCAACTCATGCTGATTTATATCATGTACTTAGTGTATGTAGAAAACTTAAGTATATATTTTAAAATTAGATAAAACACTTTTTTGTGATGTCTTAAAATATTGATCTGAGTAAAATGATGAATTTTGCTGGCTGTAGTCCATTAGGACCAGTGATAGTCTTATGTCTAATCACTGTAGTTATCTGTGTCATATATTATAATGAGTCAGAGCCTTGAGGTGGAAGTCTTTATTCGAAGAGGCAGTTATTTAGTGTTAAACTACCAACAGAAATGATCTTCTCATTGTCAGCTTTCTAAACACAGATGCTGGACATACAGCAGCAGTTTCCATCTGCAATCCATTCAGCAAAAGTTTACGTCACTCCTTTGTTCAAGTCAGTTGCAGGAAAAATAAGCTGTCACATCTCCTCCTGCAAACTCTAACCTGGAAAAGGTGAGATGAGCAGCACGAACAGAAATGCTGCCAGCTGCCCTTTAAGGAGGGATACTAGGAGGAGGCCAGGGCTGTGCATGGAGATTACATGCCCAGATGAAGAGTCATTCCTGTCATTCTCACAGCCCCATCTGTGGCAGAAAGGAAGCAATGGAACACTGTGGGTTGTGGAGGAGGATTTCAGGCGAGTGCTCCTGCTCTCCAGGACACCAGCAGCTCCTGGTTCAGCCCTTCTTGTGAGTGGGTAGTGCTGCAGCAGCCCGCAGTCCGGCTCTGACAAGGGTTATCTTGGGCTGTGCAGGGCTCTGCTTCAAAACATCCCACAAACGCTTCATAAAAGAAGTGATTTAAGAAAATCAGCCTCTGGAAGGAATGTGTTTGCCCCTCCATAGCAGGAGTATTGCATGGGAGTTAATAGCCAAAGGATTTTTTGGGGGCTGAGTCTGCCCTTTTAGGAGGTTTGCTCTCCTCTCCAATTGGTAATGGTAAGAGAGGCATTTTGGAGAAAGCCAAGATATGAGACCTCTAGCAAATAGGAGACCTGTGGGCTGCTTTGATGTGTCCCACACGCCAACCAGACAGTTTATCATCATAAGGAGCATGTAGATCAAGCTGGCTTTATTTCCACCCTTGATTCCTTTCTACATTTATTCATCAAGCAAGTTCATTTAAAGTTTTTCTAGCTGTAGGAAGTAAAAAAAACAACCCAGTAACCATGCACACACCATTCTTGTAGATTCTGTTCTGCTAAAATGTGAAGAATGACTCATAGTGAGAAGTACTTTACCAGGTTATATCAGGTCAACATTGAGTTTGTTGTACTTTAATCACATCAGTCACAGTTGTTTGGGTCTGTCTTTTTAAAGCCCATTTAAGTTGTTCTTATTTTCCAAACATTCACTTTTCTCTGGACATTGGAAACATAAGTATTGTTATCAGCAATTTCAGTGTTTGCAATTTAGCTGCTACAACATGCAGATCATTTCTAGTGAGTGTTAAGCCGCATACAGCAGTCACTAGAAGACCTCCCTGTTGACAGCTATCATATGTGTGGCTAATGTCATTGCCTTGGGACGAATCTCACTTTGTGCCAGGACCAGGCCTGGTTTGACAGGACAGAAAGTACTGTGTTCAAATAAGAAAGGCAAATTTTGGGGAAAATAAGTGATACCAGCAGTAGTTCAGCGGGTCAGAGAATGTAAAATGGCTGCGATTGCTGTGTGTAAGCATTTAAAGTAGCCTGGAGTTGATTATCTGCTGTGTCTCTAAGCAGAGAGTGTAAACACTTGCTGCAGTAACTGAGCTGCTGTCTGCAATTAAAGCTAACTAGTAGTTGCTGACCCGCAGCCTGCTATTACAGGCATCTCTTGCTCCCCAGACCTGGAGGAACTGAGCTGCAGCTATTGTGGAAGTTGCGCTGGCACAGATGAGCCAAAAAGGTTTGTGTTTTCAAAAGCCTGTGAATTAGTTACCGTTGCAAACTATTCTAGCATTAAATGTCTTTGAGACCATGAGCCCTGGGGCCAGCCTGTACTCTTGGGATGGTTTAAGTATGGGGCTGCAATGAGAGCAGGCTATACTGTCAGAAATCTGCCGCGGGATCCCTTCCTACCATCTGCTTGATTTGGTCCCTGGCTCCAAGTTACAGGCTGGCCACTAAGGTTGTTTGGCCGAGGAAGGATTTTCAAAAGACTTGCATTTGTAGTCAGGGTGCTCAGAGTGTTCTGGGCTCAGATTTTGCCACAGTCGCATATGCTGTACTTAGTTGGAAGGTTTGAATCAGCTGGTCTCTGGCAAGGGACCCAGCTCTATCACGATCAGTTCCAGGAACCTGCAACTCGTTCTACCTCTGTCTTCTCATACACTTTCTGACAGGTCTGTGCCTGCCTGGAAGGCTGTCACGTGCATAGATCATGTCTGTCAATCTGAAAATGTACTTGGGTTTTTGTTTTTCAAGTAGGAAAGAAACTTCAAGGAAGAAGTAGCAAAAGAAGTGAGTGAAGGAAGATGTGTTTGTGCAGTTACTATACATGTGAGCTTTGGCTGGGTTTGGTTTTGTTACAAGCTTGCAGCATTAGAGGTATTTTAAAAGCTCATTTAGTTCACCTATAGTTGAGTTTCTGCTAATCCTTGCTGAATCCTTGATTTTTGACACAGTATTTAATCAGCATGTTACTTCTCAGTGCTACTAGCAGCACACAAGAAGTTGAAATGATTAATCAACTTATTTGAACAGATTTCAACAGGATTAAGAATTAACTGGAGTTCACCAAAATTTTCCAGCTGAGATGCAGGCTGGGGTTTTTCTTCTACTCAGAACAGCAAGTTAACATGTAACAAGACAGTTTTCTCATTTGGGCACTGCTTGTAACTTAAGCTTAAATGGTGCATAGACAGGTATTTTCAGTGTAGAAATGGCCACAGGTTTCTGGCAGAAAAGTGTTTTTCAGGCTCAGTCCTTTAAATATTTTGATGACTATTCACAACCTTTTTAAGAGAAAGAAGCATCAGAAAAGCAATAACTGGCAATATTGGGTTTATCTCATTTGTTGAGATTCCCCTTGGACTGGGACTGATAGTCCAAGGGTACGCTGGCCTGAAAGATGGGGTTTTATATACACCCAAATGCCAGTGAAGTTCAGCTCTGGATCTGAACCTCACAGCTCAGGCCCATCTCTCGGTGAAACTGAAAACACTTGCTTTATGCTGGCAGCTGGAGTGTACAAACTAAATGTTTTAAAATTTAATTTGAAGTGTGGTTATAGTCAGAGAAGTGGCTGTAAAAAGGCATCTCTTGATAGATACGCCCCTTCTGTGTCCTTCAGGTGTTTCTGCTGATGTTACTGATTCAGAACAAGTAGTTACTATTGTCAGTGCAGCAAAACCAGGAACGCTGGTGCAAAGAGCTGGATTCCCTCCTGCTGTGTGCATTATCAGCAAAAGCATGCTATTTTCTAGTGCAGATTTTGAATAATTGGATGATGGCCCACAGGGGAGAATAAGGCAGCTTGATTTTTCCAACTTGAAGAGAGATTTTTGGTCTCGAAATCAGAAAAAATTGACTGAAAAGTATTTGAACTAAGCTGGTCTGATGAGAATGACTGAGAGTAAATCCAAACCCCCTCTACGTCATTTTAACATCAGCTTTAGAGGCCTTCTTAAATAACACAGGCAAACACAAATTCGTGTCTTGTTTTTGCAGGTACTGTGTTGCCATTTTTCCTTGACTCATGTTTCTTGCTTATTTAATGTTGCAGTGCTGATTTTCAAGTTGATAAATAAATAGAATCACACATGAGAAACTCTTGAGGGCTGAGCAATGGAGCAGTAAGGTCATAGAAAGAATGGAGCATGTGATTCTGAAAGATTTTTCTGTAGGACATGTTGATGATTCTTTAAAATTATTTATTGGAAAAATTCTAGCCTGCAAAGCAATAAATCTGATCTTCAAGTGTGGTTTTGCTTTGAAAAACAACAATGTAAAAATGCCACCTTTGTGCTCAACAGATCTTTTCTTTGTACATGTGAATCCAGAGATGTCTTCCATTTACTGCATTGCCAAAATTAATTTTGTTCTGCTTTTTTACTCCAGTTACCTTTGAAGAGTCTATGTAACTATGGACCATTGGTGGGACTCTGTTTCCCATTTTGAATTGGGAGCATTGTTATTCCTGCTTTTTAGTTTTCATTTCTGAGTCAAGAGGTGAAAAATATTTAAGCACGTGAAAGTGCAGATACTTGCCTCGTGGGAATTCCCAAAGAACATAACCTGTGTAATCCTGTTAGAGTCTCCCTGTGTATTTATGTGTTTAACTACTTTAGAAAGTCCATCCCATACCAGCTGAAGAGTCATTCATGTTCAAGCTTGATTAATGATTAATCGTATCAAAGAGAAACAGTTGCGATAAACAGCACTTCTGGTCATTGACCTCTATTCCTTGAAGTGACACATGAGAAGGAAGGATCCCAGCTCAGTTTGTGCATCCTAAGCTAAACGGTTTGCCTGTGCTAGTTGAACAGAATCTAATGTGGGAATCACTGGCATGCGGAAAGCATGATATATGGCAGCATTTTTGCAGGGTTTTTCAAAGCAAAGTTGCATGCTGAGTACATGCATCGTCAAGTACAAATATCTGAGTTCTGAAACCGTCACTGGAGGGGCTGGATGGGAAGGAGGGAATGCAGCAAAAAGCTCTTGGAGAAATGAAATTAGTGTGGTTTTGTAGCAGTCTTGGGCACCTGTTACATGTGAAATTCTATGAGCAGCGTTACATATTTTTGTCTTTTTACTGGAGATTTAATGCTTTTTGTGGACTTTAAAAAAAGCAATTTTTAAACACTTCCATGGTTTGCAGAATGGCTGGAGTGATACAGAGGATATGGAAAAATAGCAATCTGTCTGCCAAACTTTCATGACTAATCCATTACTTTATGTTTAACATAACAATAAAAAAATGATTTGAAGAATATCTTGTTGATTTCTAACTGTGTTAATGCAGCTTAGCATTAAATTTACAAAAGCAGAATAAGACCCTCATGAAGAAGCAGCATCATAATGATAGCAATATAACTGTGAAGACAGTGGTAAATAAGAAATGTCTTCTCTACCAGACCTAATTTTTCTTCTTCCCTATGTGTATATGTATTAATAAGATCCCTTCTTATTTCTTCTAGGCACCAGTAACAGATGTGCAGTTTGGCCCTATGAGACTTCATCAAAATCAACTTCAGGTAATACAACAGTTCAGACTGAAGTCTTAATTTCTAAAACATCACAATTGTTAGCTTAAAATTTATGACTAGATTTTCTTGGGTATAGAGATGTTCACAGAGCATTTTTGTCAAGTGATAATGTGCACGTACAGATTTTTATCATGACGTTCTATGTGATATCCTAAAAATCCTGCCTAACTCTTTTCTCCAACCATCTCTCAGCTCATGAAAATAGAGCTATCTGTAGTTCTTTTTGCTATCAGTTATCTTGTAATCAGTTTAGTGTGTGCCTTGTTTTGGATTTTACTGGTAGTCAATTCTTGATCAAAATCTTATTAAAATGATACTAAGCCAAATGTCCTGTCCAGGTCTATTACACCAGCATTATTACTATCATCAACCAAACTTGCAATATCATGGCAAAAGGTGTGAAGTGAGCTTGGCAAAGTATTTTTTTTTTATTCATTGTTGACTGGCATTAATTAATTCTCTTTTATCTCTTTATTAATAAAGGTTGTATGTCAGTTGTCCCCTTACTTTATCTGGGATGGGTGTGAGGTTTGCAGATACGTGACTCCTTTGGACTTCCTCTGAAAATTCCCCTGTATCCCAAGGCATACTGAACCATTAATAATCCAAGATGTTCCTCAGTCAGTAATTACAAAACTCCTGAGTGAAAGTAATCTGGACCTGGTAATTTGAAAATGTCTGTCTTCAAGAACTGCAGTTCAACATCTTCCCAACCTGTCAGACAGTAATAATATCAAACATCAGATCTTAGGACAGCCTCATGCAGCTGTTCCCCAAGTATAAATCAGAAACATTCCTTGAATATTTCTGCCTCCTTTATTGTTATTAATTATTGTATCACTTCTACCAATTTATCCTGGTAATATAGCTAGCAGGTATGAGGGAAGGAGAAGTTAGACAACATCACGTATGTGCCAGAGTCAATCATGCAACTCACATCTGCTGACTTGCTGTGCTGTTGCTGAAAACCATTCTTCCACTCTTTAAAGAGTGTTATAAATTAACTTCACTAAATATAACCCAAACTATGACATGATTTGCAAACAGTTTTGCAGGTTGCTATAAAAGGAATCTGAACTAAATGAGTACAAAGTCCTTTATTCTTACAAAAATATGCACTACATGGAAACGTTAAGATTTACTGGTAGACATTCCACCAGCCTGGTCCAAAGTGTAACCAGCACTGAAATTCCTAAAATCACCCAGAAGATAAACGGCAGTGGGATGTGGTGGGAGTTATACATGCTCCACATTATTGTCTGACCAAAGTATATATCTAAGTGTGTTTTGATTAAATTACCGAAAGATTGGTGTCTTGGGACAATAGACCGAATGCTGGTTTGGTTATCCATCTTTCCCAAAAGGCTGCATATACTGAGTCATCCACAAAATCAACACTAGCACAGATCTGTAGTCTGTCATTCTGTGTATTCTTTCAGGCAAAAGAAGTTTTCATATACAAAATATTATCCTGATGCAAAGCTGTCACATCAGTGAGAGTCTTCCTTAGCAGATTTTATGTTTATTTTCTGTACCGTATTCAATCCTAAAATTTGAAATACATTTTAGAAGGAATTGGTCCTTATCATACTTTGAGTATATAGGCATAGTATTGATTTTAAAAAGGCTCAGAGAGATTAATATTATTCACAATTACACAGCAGGTTAGGACAGAGCAAATACGGCTTATAGATGTGAATTCCAGTTCTGGATTTCAACCATGGTAACCTCCTTCTGTGATATAAATCCCATGGCAAGCTTTGCATAGGAGTCACATGGGGACATACTCCATATAGAGAGGTACTGCTTATGGTTTCAGTCTTGCTTGAGTTCATCTTGACCGGCCTGTCTGTAGTTTCCAGAAACTCTGCAGAGTGGGCTGCCTCCAGTACTTTGGGGAAGTAGAATGAGATGTTAAGGAAAGCACATTTTTCATCGTGCCATTGAAGCACTGTTAAATGTTAATTCACACAAGGTGAACCACGGCATTTTTTTTCTGGAATATGATCCTGGCAAGAAAAATAAAACCCAAGGAAATGGTTGTATGTCAGACAGTTTCAGTGAAGAAAAGTAGACTCAGTGTTATTTTGTGCACAGTGTCTGAAACGTAGGCATCTAGGCTCAACTGATTGCCTAAGCTGTCTTTGTAGCTAATGACGAGATCACCACTTCCCAAACTTGTTCATCCCATACGGATATAAATGGCTCTGGCAGACTGTTGTATCCACTTGAAATACCTCTGTATACCGACAATTATAAAAAGCAATAGTCTGTAGAAAGCAATTCTGTTAAAAACAATGGATTAAGCCTTAGAAGTGACTTTAAAAGACATGTTAAGAACAGGCAAATGTCACAGAATCTACTGTATATGTAAGACTTGTTTGTAATCATTCACTGTCTGCCTTTAACCCAGGTACTTTTAGTGTTTGCCAAAGAAGATAACCAGAGTAACGGGTTCTGCTGGGCATGTGAGAAAGCCGGATTTCGATGTAATATTGCCAGGACACCTGAGTCTGCATTAGAATGTTTTCTTGATAAACACCATGACATTATCATTATTGACCATAGACATTCCAGATACTTTGATGCAGAAGCATTATGCAGGTAAGACCATGTCAGTAATTAATGCTTAACTATGTAGTTAACACATCATCAAAGTTTTTTGCTTTTATATGACCCTTTTATAAAATCTATCATATGTTGATATTTTTTGGACAGATGTCCACTGGCAGCATCAAATAATGTTATCTCAGTGCTTTACATCTGATAGCTGGAGATTTTTGTTTGTGTGCTAGGATATCTGAAGTTTGATCTGGCTTGAAGCCACAGTGTACAAATTTCTTGCCATAGAACTGGGTGGGGTTTTTTCAAATACTTGGTTTCTTGTTTGTACATTAAATTAACTGCAAAGATTGCATGTGCCACCAAGCAATTTGGTGAATACATTCACTTCATTAGTGCTCTGAATTTTTCGAAATGTCACTTGCTGTTGAGTAACTCCAGATGCAAATAGGCAGTGTTTTGTGTGCACATTTCCATACCTACAACATCTGAAAATCTGTTATGAAGAGCAAAGTTGCAAACTGATTCCAAAAACACTTTCACAAACTGCTGTAAAGTATGAAGAAAGGGGAAAAGGATTTGCCTTTCTGAGTCTCTCCACAGAGACTTGACAGGCAGTGCTGCCTTGCTTCAGTGACTTTCCAGTGAAATACCCATGGGAATGTGTCTAGACTAAATAACAGCCTGTGGGGTGGGGGTGGCAGGGTCAGATTATGTACCCTGGGTGAGTGTGGTGGGTTCAGCGTACTGGGACAAAGGCTCTTCTCCTTACTAAACTAAAGTAAGTAGATAAAATCTTTGTCAAGCAAAGACTAGTATCAGCACTGTTCCCCTTGTTACATTTTTACCATTCTGTCATAGAATGAAGTAAAATGCTGCTTAAATGAGTGAGGCCAAGTCCTTCAAACAAGTCCATTACATGCCGTTTCAAGGGAGAAAATTTTTGCTGTTCCCCCACTGAGAGTATTTGAGGTTTAGGTTTATCTACATTCTCTGTGTCTTTTTTTCATGGAGTCTCAGACACTGATAAATTTATTCTCCTTTCCTAGTGGTCTGTCAGGCTCGGGATTTGATTTTTGTTTTGTTGTTAAACCCTTTAAAGGAGACATTTAAAGAAAAGTACTGTGTGAAGAGTCTGTAAAGTTATGTTTTCTGAAATGTGAGCTTAAAAAAATGTTGAATGACCTTGCTTTTTATTTAAAGGTCTATCAGAACAACGAAACCCTCAGAAAATACAGTCATTATTGGAGTAGTACGAAGGTAAATACTCATATCTGTACTTTCATGTGATCAACAAAACATAAATCTTAGCATTCTAAAAGTAAATACTACATTTAGAAACTTGAATTAGAACGTCTTGCTGTGCTAGTGATAATGTGTTATACCATATAGAGTTTTCACCATCCTTGACCACAGGACTGGGACAGGATTTTTGAATTCTAGTTTTTACCGAAGAGGTCTCACTTTGGATTTTTTTGTTTTGGTTTGGTTTTTCCCCTCTTCTGATCACTGGGGGCTTTAGGAGTATGTTTCAAATAACCTCTGCAACATCATGTATAGAACTGTGGAACTGCCTCATAGATCTGTATTTTAGTATTAATTAAAATAGGACTTTGAACCTTTCTTGGTCTGTCTTTCAGTTCAGCACAAACAGGAGATCTGTTGAGTTACAAAAAAAGATGTAGAACAGTTTGATCAGTTTAAAGTATCATCTGACCACAGAAGTTTTTAAAATAAAATATACTATATTATGACATCTCAGTAAAGCAGTGCATATGCTTTTTTCCTCCTCCTCCTCCCTCTGAAAACATTACTTATATATCATAAAATAATGTAAAATTGACAAAAATGCAATATATTTATTCTGAAATTAAATAAATGGAAGATAATTTTCTCAAAGTACAATTTTGGGAATATCCATTTCTCAGAAAACATTTATTCTGAAAACCAGTTCTGAGGTGTTGAAATTTCCCATTAAAAATCCTGTTTTCCACCACCATCTCTAGTGAACAAGAGACCCTAATTAAACATTTCAAGGGATTCCATTGTGAATATCATCTTTGATGTTTTTATGCCAGGAAGTCTTCTGACTATGGTAACCATTGCTTCTACAGTCACAATTGTCTTTCATCAAACTAGTACAAAAGAGGAAAAAAAGGAGCAAAAGAGCAAACAGTAACTCAGGAGCTTCTTCATGTACATCAGAGAGAAAAACACCTGTGGTGCTGTGAGCCAGCAGTTCCTCTCAAAAGTGAGGAGAGCTTGGAAGCTGGGCTTGCTGACTCACAATTAGGAAGTTGCTCAAAAGGGGGTTTTCCCTGCAATTCAGTTTTGTCTTTTCAAAATGTTCAGGTTGTGTGTTGGGACAAGATAGTAGCCTCCTGCAGTGACAATATCGCGGAAGCTTGAGTTCTCAAACTTTTCAGCTATGTCTAGTATCCCTGGCTACTGGAAACTTCAGAAGTGAGTTTGCCTTCCACGGGGACTGAGTTGACTGTGTCAAGTTCCCATGTGCGAAACACAAGCATTCTCAAGTCGCCATTTAGGATTTCACGGACAGAGAACTTTCACACATTTCCTTTCGTGCTGAAAAAAGCATATTTGTGAAAAAGTCTGACATTTAGCCAATAGCATATGGAGGGTCTTCTCCTTCATTTTCCTGCGGTTCAGTTTGTTGATTTGGTTTTTGTTTTTTTCCCTGCTGAATGCCTGTCCTCTTTCTTTGCGCTTCTGGGAGGCAGCATTACCAGATAGCTGGCTTGAGGAATGGGGAGATTTTTCTGACAGCTACCCTTCTCTCTCTGCTTAATCTTGGGCAAACCTTGTACTTTGGTAGGCATCGTTCTCTTCATGCATAAGAAACAAGTGCACAATAAACAAAAATAAGAGGTGCCGTAAGATTCAAAATTTCACACATAAATAAAAGCTATTGTGCCATCTGCTAAACTTGACCAGCTTTCATCTGCTCATTTACAGAAACTTAACATAATGGCCTTTCTTCCAGATTCCAGCCATGTAGACTTTCAAGTGCATCTTTGACTAGAGACAGCATAAACGACAAAGAATCCAGTACTGAAAAAGAAGGAATAGTCCAACAATCTAGCTAATGTATTTGTTTTCTTGAAGCATTTGTTTTTTGTGATGTAAGCAGCTCATTACCTGTGAGCTTATCTGTGCCACAGATGAAAGTTTATAAAAACCAAGAAAAATGTTTTATTCATCTTGTAAGGATCTAGCCATATTAGCCTTTAGTGTGACTTCTGGGGTACAGGTATATCAATGGCTTGTGAAATTGGGCCTCAGTTGATTACAGAAATAATCTCTGACTTTATCATCCTTCTTTAAAAGGCATGCTGATCGTGAAGAGGCATCAATATTGCCCCTGATCTCTGCCGGCTTCACAAGGGTATGTGTGTTTTCTACTCTAGTAGGTTGCTCTGACATTCCAAAATTGTCATGCAAGAAACTATCCAGAAGTTTGGCTGTCAGTGACTGTGTCAGTAATCCAACCTGTAAATCTTGTTCATGCTGCTCATTCGCTGCTCATCCTTATGTATATATATATCCCAATTCTGAATGGCCGTACACCAGTAGAATTAGAATAATGCTGACTAAGTAAATGGACATTCTCAGGAATACAAGAAGTAGTGCTGAGACTTTTCTACTTTATACATTTATTTCAGAGTAAGTACATGATGCTCTGCTTGAAAGGTTGACTTTGGCAAAATTGACTCTAGTGACTATAGCAGAGCCAGAGAGCAGCTTGCAATGAGCAACAGAATGTGCTGTGGGAAATCTTTTCTATCAAATGCCAATTCACACCTGTAAACAGGCTTTAGACACTGTCAAGTGCTATTATCTATTGTTTGGAGGCACCTGGAAAGTATTACATTGAATCTGTTCCTTGGCAACTATTCCAATTAAGCAGGAAGGGGGCTTATTAGTGCGTCAGTGGAGTGGATTCCTCATTGCGTTCATCTGACAATGGAACAAAAATGTGCATGATTTATAATGTGATTCAGAGTATTTGTTTGCACCCTCACCAGATTTTTTGCTATCCCATCACAATCTATTTGCACCTATTTTCTTATTTGTATTAAGGTCCTAATAAAGGAAATGCTAGCCTGAAAATAACTGTACTTATATGTACAGAGTCATTTTAGTGGGCACATAAGTAATCCGACACAGGTTCTGAATTATTTATGGATCAGATCCTTGAAGATGGGACTAATGGCAAAGCAAAGAGAATTTGCTTTAGCAGCCTTGATGTGGTGACTTACCTTTGACAATCAATCTTCCCTCCAAAACTATCAATGTCTGTGGCAGTTTAGCATGAACAAAGATTTAACATTCAGGCTCATACCTGGTAAATATGAGATGTTTTAAAAAAACATCAAAGATACTGAGGTCATTGTTATACAAGCCCCAGAATGAATAATTGTATCCAATGACAGGTATATTTGTCAGGAAGTTTTGCTTTCTTCTACATATACAGTTTGGGGTATTAGCAATTGGAAACTCATAATAATCTCAGATTTTGATTACTTGAGACACACTGTTTTTTCACTCTTATTTAACATACATAGCATGAAAGCATATAACTTCATTAGAAGTAGATCATTTTATATATTGATCATGCTGACAATCAGAGAATAAACAGATTGGTTGAACCTCATTGCCATGAGGATCTGTCACCTTTTCGAAATGGAGTAACCTGAAGAATTTTACTGGTCCCAAAAAATAATCTTTTCATGTCGCTTGTGTTACAGCATGTTCATTTTTGGCATATCTACTCCTTTTTAGTTCTTTATCAAGCAAAAGAAAACAGAGCTTCATACCCTTGAGTATGGAAATGTGTATTAATGAAATATTTCTAATTTTTATTTGCAGAGATATGTAGAAAATTCTAATATAATGGCCTGTTACAATGAGTTGATTCAGCTGGAATTTGGAGAGGTGCAGGCACAATTCAAACTAAGGTAATTTTACCAAAAACATTGTCAACAAAAGTATACCGATTCAGCCACATCCTTAAAAGAGTATTTGTTTTACTGTACTGTAGTTAATTATAGAATATCATTTAGCTGGAGAGAATATGTTAATCATTAAAGTACAACATTATTCAGTATGGAGTTGCAATACATATTGTCATATGCAGTAAGAATTACGCGGATTAAATTTAATCAGATGCCTTCTTTTTTGTCTCCAGGGCGTGTAATTCATTGTTTACAGCATTAGAGAAAAGTCAAGAAGCCATTGAAATCACAAGTGAAGACCATGTAATACAGGTTTGTTCCAGTTACTTTTATAGGTACAGAAAATTGATCTGTGGACTGAGTGTATTTTATTTCATCCATGGTTACATTTACTCTTTCTTACAGTACAAGAATCTAACCTAACTTAATGGTTCTAAAAAGATTGGAGTGAGTTTAGCTGTAGAGTAAAATTTTCTCCATTTAAAATATCTTGCATAAATCAAGTCAATTTTAAGGGAGATTGTTGTTTCTGAATGAGTAAGGATTTACTCTCTTGTTTTTATTTTTTGTAATGTTTGTTTTATATCATGAATGAATGCAGCCACAGGCTTATATGCATTCTTTTCAAAAAATATTGTATGTTAATTTGATGTTCTATTTAAATAAAGGTAGTACACTTTTTTTTTCCTTAAATCTAATGCTGTTTGATGCATCAGAATTCTTGGGCCAACTGTTTTTGAATGTAATCCTGTCTTAACAGTTTCTTTAAAAAAGGGAAAAGAAATTGTGCTTAGGTTTGCAGTCCTGAGAAACATCGTCATTATAAGAGAGTTAGTTCCATCCCTACCTGTGAAGGCTGTGAGGAGTGATTTTATTATCAGTAAAGAGCTTGAGTCTAAGCCTCTGGGAGTTATAACATGCATATAAATTGTACCCTCTTGACCTAAATCTTGACAGTGGCAATTTCATTGAAGTATGTGCCACCTTCATCCCTTTTACAAAAATAAGAGAACACATCCTGAAGTCTTAAATATGTGTTTTTAGACCAAATGTCCTTCTGCTGACAGTCCCAGAATATGAAAGAACTGACATGTGCAAGAGTTCTGGGGCTCCAGCAGGCAGGGTTTTCTCACACAGGGGGGTAACCTTTTGGAAGGAACCTTTAGGAACAGAGAGCATCCAGTGGCACCCTTTTCATTTCCCTCATATTGAAATATTGTAAGTTGTGAGGTGTTCAGGTGCTGTTATGACAGGACCTGTGTCTGTAAGTTGGCTAGTGAGAGAGTCATGAAGGTGTAGGCTATGGGTACCAGTCTTCAGTTTTGTTGGGCAAGGGTCGCAAAATTGCAGCGAAATGCAACATTCAGTTCAGAGAGAAAGTTGCTTTACTAGATTCCACTTCTTCCAATCTACTTGGCTGGGCTTTGCCTGGACAGGGGAATAGTGATGGTTTGCCCTTACACACAATAAGATGATGAATTTGTCAATAGATAACATTCCTATGGTATCCCACCACCTAATTTGTGATTTTTAGGAACACTGAGGTAGGTTTGAGGTTTATGGGTTTGAGAACTGACAGAGCTCATTTTTCAGGAACTCATGTTGTCTGTCTAAACTCTGTGGATATGCAGTACCCAGCTGTTTCCATCATTTCCCTCTCTTCGCTCACCTGCACGCAGTCTGCACGGTTCTTCTAGCATGGACATTCCTGGTTTGATTTACAAATAAGAAAATATAGGCTTCTCTCTCAGAACCAGTACATACAGAGGTTTATTTCAGGCTGGGAAAGAGATCCCTTGGTTTAGCAAATAGAAAAAAAAGGGATTCTGTTGTGCTCTAAGTATTCTGTTGAATGGGTTTTTGTTTGTTTTTATTTCACAGTACGTCAATCCTGCTTTTGAAACAATGATGGGCTATCAAATAGGTGAACTATTAGGAAAGGAATTAACAGAAGTGCCTATAAATGAAAAAAAAGCTGATTTCCTAGATACTATTAATTCCTGCATAAAGATAGGAAAGGTGAGTAATGGCATTGTATCACTTATCATTTGCTACCTGTAAAATTTGTTACTGTCCAGTAATGACACATGATGTAACTTCCAGCTTCACAGACACGTAGCATTTGCACCTTTCTTACTCAAACAAGAAGAGAAAGTAAAAAATGCTCATTTTTTAAGGGCTCCTTTCTCTTCTCTCGCTTGAAAGAGGTCCATGTTTTATGAAAATAAGTGACTTGCTCTGTGTCTTTGTAATATATACTGTATGTAGCAAAAGGTCTGGGAATACCTAAGAGAAATGGAATGGATGCACATGTTATCCAGTGTGATGTAAATGAGAAAAGAACCATGTTGAAGCATTGAATCATGAGATGTGGAAGCTGATTTGCAACTTTGGGATGTAAAAATATCAGAAGATACATTTGCTATATCACTTGAGAGTGATAGGCAGTGCCAGCTGCCAATATCTTTTATTCTCTAATAACATGGGAGCTGTCTAATGGATTTCCATTAGAAATGTTTGTTGCACCAAGACAAAGTGCATGAGGAAGCACAACTGGCTTCAAGGGAGGTGGTTACAAAGAGACATGGAGCCTGGAGGCTCCATGATGTTCCTTTGGGACTGTTGTGGCTGTAGTGTGAGGATCCATCTAGGAGCTTTCGTTTGCATTTTGACAATGAGATGTAAATGCTTCTGATGTCATTGAATTTGTCATAGTACCTTACAGGAAGAAGATCATGGAGGTTACACAAAGAGATTTGGGAATCGGTGTGTTTGTAGATGTGTCATGGCCCATGCTCAGACCTGAGTCAGGATAGCTAGTTGGGTCATTACTGACTGTCCGCGGGGAAGCAGCATGTTATTGACACAGAGCAGGGAGATGCTAAAATGAATCATGGCACTCTGTGTATCCAGGCAGTGATGCAAAAGCACCGATGCAAAGTTGTGATGAGTCATACTCTGTAAATCAGGGTACGGACACAAGCATTCATCAACAAAGGCTGCACTCCAGCTGGGTGCAGATTGCATGTGCATTTCAACAAGAATATGTCACTCATTTCTACATGTATTGGCCTTTTGGAAGAGATCCTAGCAATAGACAATAGCTTGGGTTATGGTGCTTCACACCTCTGTCGCCTGACCAAAATTATTTCAGTAAACGTGTAATACAAAACTGATGTTAGGAGGGAGTATTTATTAAGTTATAATTCAAATACATTAGACATGTCAGGCTTTAAATCTACAACATCAATTCTCAAGATATGAAGGGATGAAATTTTTAATATTTTAGTGTGCTGATAAAAATGTCTTTAATAACAGAAATACATTTTACTCTATGAATGATAGAAATCTAACCCTAATCCATCTCTTCCCTTGCACTTCTTTTACTCCTGGCTCTAGGACTTCCAACTGTGAGGGCTAATGAAATACTACTCATTTTAACCTGTCTATCTGAAACAGCTTAAACTGGTTTAGGTGGATATATTCTGTTTACGTGTTTTTTTTATTTCCCTTTGCTACATTTTATAGTATGCAATCTATTTAGCCATACATTTACATACTAATTGAAAAATTAATTGCAAGTAGAGGTTGACTGTGCAGAGCAACCTTTGAAATAGTGCAGCCTTTTGAAAGTGCTTTAGTTTGAAATAATTTGTGTCAAGATGTTACAGCATTTTCAGAGGTGCCTAACTTGTGTCTGGATCATTCTGACATGGTCTGGATGTTGTTTTCAGGATTGTGATTTTTTAATATCCTAAATTTAAAATACTGCTTCCCATTACAAGAGGTTGTATATTGGCTACTTTAGGTTATAGCATACCAAAAAAGCCAACTGTCTACTACCGTGATATTCTGTCAACAGGTTTGGCTTTTGTGTTTTGAACAAACACGGTAACATAAGAAAGAAAAGCAAGATTTTCTGATCTTTAGAAAAATGTAAGCTGTATAAAATCTACCTGTAGTCTTTAAATGGAATTTAGGAAGATGAACTCCTGCATCATTTCCCCTCTTGCACTGTGAGCAAGTTTGGTATATCCAAACAAAAGTTCATAGGCATTATACACAAAAATTGTTAATTGCACGGTACATAGAGATTCTTGGGTCAGGGTGTTGTTTCTGTTAGCAAAAAAAAAAAATCTCTGAAAGTTCATTTTTTGTTACTACAGCTGGCTGTAATTTGCAAGAAGGCAGCGTTATTGAAAAGCATTTTCACCCATCTGTACTTGGGGAGTTAAAAAACAAGTTGTACTTTCTTCATTCTTCTGTTTCATGATTCAAATTACATCCATTAAGATGAAGTGTGCAATTCTGACTACAATTCTTGATGCCTCTGATCTCTGCAGTTTGACACAAAGCTCTTTATCTTAGTTTTGCTTTTTCTGTAGTGAGATGGATAGCTATCAATAAATCAGACAAGACATGTAATTCCTCTCACTCCTTAGGAATGATTTGCAAGATAGCTATCTTTACAGAGGGGGTGAGAGAGTGATCATGCTCTATGAGAAGGGTCTATGGTAATTCCTTCCTAACTCAGCCTTGCTTTCTCCGAGATTGTTTTCATGACATCTTGTGTTTATTATGGTTTGCTCTGTTTTCTACTAGTAGCTTGCTGAACTTTGCTGTTTAGTGCAAGAAGTCCTAGTTTAAAAGGAAGGCTGAACTGGGGAATTACTTACTATGCATGTATAAGTGCTTAGTGGATAGGTGCATGCCATGGCCTTCTCAAAGAAGTTTGAAACCTCAGTGTTCATTTACTCTATAGAGGATAAAACAATTTTTTTTTATTATGTATGGTTTTTACTTTGCATTCAATCCCAGCACGCTAGGCCGTGCAGAAGTGACTGATCACTGTACTTGTGTGACTGTAATGTAGACATAACGATGAGCTTGACTGACAGCATGTCTTGGGAAGCAGCTCTTCTCTGTTGGATGGCTGACAGAGATTCTGTGAGAGAGCATATGCTGTGCTTAAAATATGTTTAAGTAATGTCCCTGGGAGAACTTCACCTACCAGTAGGAGTTTGGATTGGATCTCCTATTTCTCAGAATTCTGCTGACCTTCTCCCTCACACATTTCCTGCCACAGTTTCACAGGTTTTAGAAATTCACAAGTTGAAAAATCGATCTGTTGACTAAGAAGAACACGTTAGTGAATAATCTGTCTTGAAAAGGATGCACTTCCAATGCGGGAATTATCCAATCTGTACCTTATGACTTCACCCTTTTTTTGCATATTCTGGGTTTATTACCTGGGTTAGAGATCGATTACTCATCTCTGCCTCATCCTGGTTGTCAGGAAACTTATTGATACGCATACTTTTAATTATGAGAGCATTGAATTCTGTGATGTTTGCTTTATCTTCATTTGTATTCCTCATGCAGCTCACAGGAGAAGATACTATGCTCACTTCAGGATTTGTTTTGCACAGTTCTTTTCTCCAACAGATCCTCAGAAAAGTCTTTCATATATTTCTTCTGCACAGCCTGTCACCATACAGCTCTCTGCGTGCTGGAGTCTTTATTTGCTGGCTCCATCAACATAAATGCAAAACTGTTCTCTCTGTACCTGTGCTCTGGCCTGCCTGACCGAGATCTGTCAGTCTGACATAAATAAATATGTATTGTGTGCCTCATGAAGGTATTTTCACATACATTTGTAAGATCTGATCTACAGTCTATTGAACTCAACAGAAAGACAGCAACGGGCATGGGTAGTTTGTATTAAGTGAATATGCAATATGGAATCAATTATTTATTAATCACTTGGTATTTATTAGATGCCCAGCTCAAAATATGCATCTATTAAAAAAGACCACCATCAACTGTTATAGGGATGGAAATGTGTAGGCAAGATTTTAAATCTTGTCAGCTGCCAGGTTACAAAAAACTAGCTCTGTTGGAAGGTTACTGAGCTCTGTTGCTGCTGCCAGAAATGAAGGGGGAGGCCCAGGGTTCCCAAATTTTGCTTTCCCCGAATTTTCCTAAATAGGCCTGTGAGGGGGCAACTCTAGTCCAGGCACCACATGCAAGGGGAGACCCAGGGAGGTCTGTCAGTGTTGTGGTGTATGTTTTTGCTGTGGTATTTGTAGCACAGTTTGAGAAGCAGCAGCAGCAGTGTGGTGAGGAAATTGGGAGGGAGCAAGAGGGAAGGGGCCATGCCCCAGTGTGTGTTGAAGCCATGTTTAGCCATGTCTGTGTGCGTCATCATGGGAGATCTCCTACTTCACAGCATGGCTGTGGGCTCCTCTGCAGGGAGGTGATTTGGGGCTGGGTGTTAGACCAGGGTGGTGCCTTCTGGATTTAAAATCTCTGCATAACAAGAGTGATTGTTTTAACAGTATTTTGTTTAAAAGCGTGTCTTAAACAAGGGATGAGGGACATTTCCCCAGTCTCATTGAAAGAGAAAATGAGGCTCTGCACTAGAAAGAAATGTCTCATTTCCAGAGGAAAAAAAAAAGACTTCTCACTGCAAAATCAAAATTCCTTTCCACCCTGTCTTTATTTTTAACATTTATGAATTTTATCAAAAACCAACGATACTGGCAGTGACAATCTGATACATCAAAAATTTTCTACTTAAATGTGATCTTGAAACCAGAGTGCTTTTAGAGGGAAGGTCAGCAGATGGGAGGTGAGAGTCCAATAGCTATTCTACTAGGCTCTCTCTTGATTTAAAAAAGCCAGGATAAATCTCTGCTGCTTTTTGAGACTGAACTGACAATGTGGAAAGTAAATGTGCTAGGATACCAGAGCACTTTTAGTCACAGATATATTTAATGTTAACCAGTGATAAGACTTCCCAACTCTGCAGGAGAGACAGTGCAGTCCAGAAGTGAAGGCGGACAGTTGGCATAATGGTTTCTCACAGACCTTCCTGTCCTGGGAGGAGTCAACACAGTCAAGGAAAAAGTCAGGCAGGTCAGCAGAGCAGTCCCAGCTGTGTGGTTCATGGTCCTGGGGCAGGGCAGGGGGGTGCCCTGCGCTGTTAGAGCCTACAGGTGCTCTGGAGCCTCTGGGGGACTCTTTTTTCCAGGCAGGGGCTGGTCCAAGCTCTCGCTCTTGTGGGGGTCTTTGACAGGTCTCCCCCCCAGTGACCCCCAACACTATTGAGGTAGGACTGGGAAGAGAATACATGGTTCTGATTCCCACAGCACCTGAGGTTCGGCTGTTGCCATCAGGGCACTCATAGGCTGCCCCTCTGGAAGTTCTGGAAGCAACACAATGACCTACAAGTTAGTTACAGGGGAGAAACTTGAGGGTAAGTACAGTTTAACCAGTTCTGACAGGATTTGTGTTGTAATACAGCTTTCAATGAAAAAAAGGTATGAAGCTACAGCTTCTCTTCCTGTTTTATCTGAACTTCCTTCCACTTGAATTCCTTTTTCAGGAATGGCAAGGAATGTACTATGCGAAAAAGAAAAATGGAGATAGCATACAACAAAATGTGAAGATACTACCTGTTGTTGGACAGGGAGGGTAAGTATGAAAGCTAAAACCATGATTTAAGTCTGAATCAAGTCTCAATTTAGAGTTCAGTTGCTTTCAGCAGACAATTATCCTGTTACTGGGTATAAAGGAAACTTACGCAAGGAAGGGAGCCTCGGACCTCTGCATTTAATTCCTTGGAGCAAAATCAACTTTATGTGCTATGTGCAGGGAAAGTGAAATTCTCCTAATTCTCCCCAAAAAGGAGCTAAAGATCCAGGTGTGCTCACTTATGACTCTTCCTCTTCTAATACTCCCTGAAGTGCAAGGGCACCCTCTTCTCTTTCTGTGCGTTGTGTTGGGACCACCAGGACCTATGTCCTGTTCCACTGTGCACCTGTACTATGTCCCTCCATGCTCACCTACTCATGGCTGTTGCCGAGTGTCTTTATGTCATGAGGTCACTGTGTGTTTTGATTCTGGTCAAAATTCAAGCATGTCTTGATTTTTATGCAACTTCCACTTGGTCCCCAAATAGAGCATTTGGAGCACACAGGTATACGTTAGTTATTAGTACATTTATGATGAGTCTTTCTGTACTATTTTGGGAAAGAAAGTGGATCAGATTGCATGCAGTAGTAGTTTCAAAGCCCTCTAAGGCAACACAAACATTAATTAAAAGCATGGCACATTATCTTCCAGACTTGGCTGAAACAATCATTTAGAAAGGTGTGTCTTCATGAAGGAAAGGCCAAATGCAGCTTCTTCATGCAGTTATTCCTAAAAAAAGTGTTTTGGGTTGATTTCATCCCTGGAAATAATTCATGTTCTCTACTCTCCGTCAATAGAGTGAAAACATATTTTCAGCTTAAGATGCCAAACTTGTAAGACCAAGATGTATTACATACATTGCTACTTATGGAACAATCTGAGCCCATTTGAAGCTGGCTTAGAAAGTTTCCTGGTATTCAATGGTGTAGTTTTCAGTTTGATTGCTGTATCCCTAAATCCTATAGAAGGGTTTGATTGTTGGAATGCACTGTTGCATGTTTCGCATTTGTATCATACCTGAAACATCCTACAGTAGCCCAGAAGAAGCTGGGGGAGCAGAGACAAAGAGGAGGATACAATCTTTGCAAAAGATGCTTCCATTTTGTATTCCCCATCATGTGCAGAACTGTGGGGTTTTTTCCATTCTCAGCTGAGCCTTTCTGACAGAACAGGATTTGTCTTACATTAATTTGTTGCTCTTACCCGTTTTGTGTATCAGCACTGAATTAGAGCTGAGGTTTGGATGGGAATTAACACACTGTTTTTTGCCTACAGAAAGATTAGACACTATGTGTCAATTAGTAGACTGTGCAATGACAACAATAAGGTAAGTGAAAATAGTGCTGTGCTTGCTTTAGTTTGAGCCCTAAATATTACAAAATAATGGGAAAGTTCTGACTAACTGGATTTCTCATACTAAATTGTAGGCGGAGAAGACATGTGAACGTGTTCAGGCTGAGTCTCAGACAGGTATGACACATCTCTTCTGTCTTAATAAGTGGAGAACGTACCTGGGGAAAAAATAAAGCCTGTTGTTAGTGATCTGACTGAAAACCAGAGTTGCACAGGACAGTCTGAATAGTACTGTTTAGCTAGCAATAAGCTGGGAATCCAGCTCAAAAAGCAGGAAAATAAATACAAGTCCTCTCTACCTGCCTCATTTATTTTAGAAGTGATATAAAGCAACCCACCCTTGAAAATGTACTAATAGAGCCCTAAGTTGGTATTGTGGTATTGCTGTATTCAGTGTCACATTTCAGTTGTGGGTAGTGGATCCCTGTGACAAAACTGGAAATAAGAAGGATGCTGTCTAGTCATCATGATTTTTGTGGTGGTTGTATAGCTAGGGGCATGTATGCTTGCATTGCTTTTAACTGTATTGTGGGGTATTTGCATGTGGGTGACCAACACTACTATTCACCCTCATCCCACATACCAACACTTTGGTGAAGACATCCTTGGCATCCATGCTGCAGGTACTTGTTAATTGTAGCCTTGGTAGCACAGGATACATTGCCTAGTTTGCTAGGGTGTAATCTACTTTGGTCTACCAGTTCTTTGTGGCAGTTGTCACTTGGGTGAACTCAGGTGTGTTGCACAAGTTGTATTCACAACTACAATTGTGTCACTGTATCAAGAGAGGAACTTTACCCTCCACACTGTTAGATCCCCTCTGCAAAAACACTTAGGCATACTCTGCCAGAGAGCATGACTGGTTCACGACAGTGTTACTGGGCAAGAGTTTAAAAAGAAGCCTTCGTTGGCTCTCATCTGCTGAAGCATTGTAGTAAATGTCCCTCAACTGCTATCAGGCTTTCTCTGAATTTCAGTGCCTTTAACATACATCTTAGGAAGAACTTAATGTCATTGTACAATATAATTTTCTCCACAGATATTCAGACTTGCAGACACAAAGACAGAAGGAAAGGATCACTAGATGTCAGATCCACAACATCACGAGGAAGTGATGGTATGTTAAATAAGTACATTTTTCTGATTTCTGTGTATATTTAGATTTTTATGTGCATACATACACATACAAATATAGGTAAGTATGTGTGTGTATATATACACATACACAAATAAAATAGCAAGTCATCAATTCATGAACAACTTTACATTTGTCAAATAGCCCTATTTTCTTCTTTTGAACTACTCTGAGTCTTTTTTTGAACCAGTGGAGAATGGAGGGCTATCGTCTATCATCCTGCGTTGAAAACCTCATGAGATTGAACACAGCTACTTTCAAGTACAAATGGCAAACTCTAAACCTAACCAATTATTACATTTCTTACATCTTCTCTTGATAAAAATATGAAGATAAATTTTTTACAAATTTTGTTTTCTTTTCATTGTGTTGTATTTTGCTCCATTAGATCACCCCAAACTTGGTAGATGAGTCACATATTCAAAACTGTTGCTGATGCTTACATGATTTTGTTAAAGCATACATCATTACAGTCTAGGCAGCATACGCTAGTGAAACATGAAGTAGGTCTGTGGCAGTGAGACTACAATCATGCTCCAGTATAGCAAAAATAGCATTGATTCTTCTTCTTAAGAGCTGCTCAGCACAAAGAGTAACAGAGATGTGTCTGCATTTTATAGGTAGCACAACATAATTATCCAGAAAAATCCCATCTTGGACTTTTCTCTACAGCACCAAAATTGCAAACTGATATAAAACATTTGTTTTTCAATTTCCGTTGAATAATAGGCCAGAACCTTTGCTGTTTTAATTTGATGTGGCTATCTTCACTTCAGAGGAGCTTCACTGATTTACCTCAGCTTGGAAGCTGACTCATTATGACTTGTCATATTGCATCAGGCCACAAAAGTAGATATATCCTATAATAACCTAAGTGCAATAGTTACCTACCTGTGCCTGCCAGTTTATACACACACACATCTGTGTAGTCTTTTAACTACGTTTTTAACTGAATATTTTAATTAGTTAAAACAAAAAAAAACAAAGCCATGATTTTGCCAGGCTGTTACAGCTACTTATCTCTAATCAGGGATATCAGTGGTTCAGCAAGCATCTCTTTGCACTTGTGTGTCCCTGGCATAACAAGCATGTGTATGCATTCTTCAATAGATTGTCTCTAAGGGCACAGCAGGGTAAGCAGTTCAAAAAATGAATCAAGATTTCTTGACTGAATCCTCCTGTCCTGCCTTGTCGCTGAAATCAGAATATAAATTCTGCTTTGTTTTCCACACAGGCAGCTCACAAAGGCGGCACTCTTCTATGGCCAGGATACATTCCATGACTATTGAAGCACCCATCACCAAGGTAATATGCACTGTCAGTAGCTGTTGTCAGTTGTGCTGTACTGGAATACAGGGGCAGAAAGTTCCAGTACAGCATCCAGACTGAGGAGCAAGGCAGCTCTGGCCTCTGGTGCAACTTCTTCCCTGTTCCACCTGCCCACGGTTGGAGCTCCAGAAGGCCAGATGCTCTGAACAAAGTTCTCCCAAACCTGCTTAGTAGGGTGCTCTCCATGTGGCCAGCCATTACATGACCCTTTTTAAGGACTTTTGCCTATGTGAAGGAGGGATTAGAGTTCCTCCTTCTTACTTATGCATGGTAAACTGCTTTCTGAAACCATTCAAGGATCTGGCAAAAATCAGCTCTGTAATACACTGAGAGAGTCAAATGGGAGAAGGTTATCTTAAATGCATTTAGAGACATTTCAAGGCTGTACCTTGAACAGGAGAATCATTAATAAGACTGCTGTCTTTAAGGCCACAATCTTTTTCCCAGAGTCAGTAGCAAACATCAGTGTTTTATTAACATCCCTTTCATTTTGATTCTCCCACATGTGGATTAAAGTTGTTCATCTTGTTTATTTGCTATGAGTTTTTGATAGTAATTGATGAGTGTCTCTGTTCTTTCTTAAATCACTTCTAAATTCAAAACATGTCTAATGCTAAACTAGGTAATAAACATCATCAACGCTGCACAAGAAAGCAGTCCCATGCCAGTTGCAGAAGCTTTAGATCGGGTTTTGGAGATTTTAAGAACCACTGAATTGTACTCTCCACAACTGGGGACAAAAGATGAGGATCCACATACAAGTGACCTCGTTGGAGGGTTAATGACAGTAAGTATATACTGCCACAACTGCTACTGATTAATGTTCCACTGTCTGATTTTCCCAGTCACTCAGTCTTTATCATCTGGCATGTGCTTTGCCTCTAGAATGCCAAATTTTCAGGAAAAACTGCACGCCTCTTCTTGGGGATTTTTTTCCCCCTACATTAATAATGTAGCTCTGAAAATGGGAAGGAAATTGACTCGTCCCTTTGAAGCATTAGTTTTGCTAGAAATGGAAAAGAAAACCAATTCTTTCTTCAATGTGATTCATTTTAGAAATGTATAGATGGAAGAGGAAGAAAGAAAGATAGCTAGACACCTGTATTCATTAATTAGGATTAGAATGGCATGTTTGGGGGGCTTTTCAGTGTATAGAAAGAATGTGTCTTCAAAAGAATGCAAAATACATATTTTTGTTGCTATTTCTTGGATTATATTTGTATTCATAGAGTCTCACAGAAAGATCAGAGTGCCTTGAGCTAGAAACATGAATGTTCACATATTACAACACAATCATGCTCCACAGAACTCATAGTTTAAATAAATAAGGCAAGAAAAGGCCTGAAGAAGGCATGTATTATGTTGTTACATTAGGAAAAGAGGAACGGGGGCACTGGAAAAAGAAGCGTTGTACCCAAAGTTGAAGAAAGGGCACATAGCAAAGCAAGAATTGAACCCAAACCTTCAGAGCCTGGAGTCTGACCCTCCTGATAATAACTAGATGAACTTGGATGAATGTTACCTGTGCCTTAAGGATATATGTTCCCATTAGTCCGTAGGTTGCATATAAAAGGCCACCTCAGGAAAACATTTGACAATGTGTTGGATGCAAAAAAGCTCATAAGATGTAGCTTTTCAGAGATGTGTCTGTGCTGTTATCATTTCATGCTGTACCTATCAATATGCCTTTGCAGTATCTTTCAATCTTGAAACCGTTTACATGTTATAAATAAGTACCACACCAATCTAATCAGGAGAAATATATGAGAGACTTCAAGAATTCCAGGAGACAACCTGAATGGTTCATATAGGGTTGAATTTACGAATTCAGTAGACAAAATATATTGTTACCTTAACTATAAAAATATAAGAAGAATATTGATACATATAATCATTAGAGTCTCAAAGTGAATCTTTTCTCCTGCTGAATACACACAGTCCATAAACTCAACTGTTTTCTCCTTTTTGTAGATTGTTGATTCTTACATACATTTGTATTCTGACTGTATTCAGTCCATGGTCCCAGAACATGTAGGTAACAATATTGCAAAATACAAAATCCTTACTAAAAATAAAACAAAGGCTATTTTATGGAGCAATAGAAACGCAGAGAAAATGCATTTCAAAGCATGAGGGTATATGGTATAGTATGAGTTTTAAAATGATCTGGTAGAAATATTTTTCTAGTGAAGGGTCTGTTGAAAACTGAATTTTATTATTCCATTTCATGTTCAGAAGTTATGTCTGAGTAGGGGAACAAGTAATAGTTTGGCTTTGAACTCAAGCAGAATTCATGATGGGAAGGGCATTTGGAGTTCAGAAATGGATTTGCCAGATACAATTACACCTGCTATTTCAACTCTTAATAAAACTAATCTTTGATTCTAAATGATAGACAGCATCTGGTGTCCTAAATATTTGTGTCATAGCAGTGCTATTGAAGAGTCACTGAGCCAGTTACAAGAGTAGTACTCCCTTTCCTTTTAAATCACAAAACCCCAGACTAATTTACTTACAAATATGAAAATAAAAATGAGATATAACAGTTCTCTTAAGTGCAGACATTGTGTGTTCAGCTATAGAATCCACATTTACTTCTGCTTTATTTGGGTGCATAACATTGTTAGCAAGGTGCGTTCGGAATTTTTTTTTTTTTAATAAGTGTGTCTTTACATCATGAGCTAAACTTTTGTATTGGGTTTGTGTGGTGGGGTTTTGATAGTGGGGGAGGGGCTACCAGGGTGGCTCCTGTGAGAAGCTGCTAGAAGCTTCCCTGACTCCAAGTCAGACCTGCTTCTGGCCAAGTGTCATGGTTTAGGCCTAGCCAGCAGCTAAGCACCACACAGCTGCTCACTCACTCCTCACCCCTCCCAGTGGGATGGGGAGGACAATTGAAAAGAAAAAGTAAAACTCGTGGATTGAGATAAGAACAGTTTAATAACTAAAATAAAATAAACCCAATAATAATAATAATTGTAATGAAAAGGAATATAATAAAAAAGAGAAATAAATTCCAAGACAAGACAAGTGATGTACACTGCAGTTGCTCACCACCAGCTTACTGATTGCCAAGCAGCGATCAGCCCCCCATCCAGCTCCCCCTAGTTTACATACTGAGCATGACGTCCTATGATATGGAATAGCCCTTTGGCTAGTGTGGGTCAGCTATCCTGGCCATGCTCCCTCAGAGCTTCTTGTTCACCTGCTTGCTGGCAGAGCATGGGAAACTGAAAAATCCTTAACTTAGGGTAAGTGCTAATTAACAACCACTAAAACATCAGTGTATTATCAACACTGTTCTCCCACTAAATCCAAAACACAGCACTGTACCAGCTACTCAGAAGAAAACTAACTCTATCCTAGCCAAAACTGGAACACCAAGGCCAAGCCAATCAGTGATGGTGGTAGCACCTCTGTGATAACATATTTAAGAAGGAAAAAAAAACGTGCAGCAGAGAGAAGAGTGGGATGTGAGAGTAACACCTATGCAGACACCAAGGTCAGCGAAGGAGGGAGGGGAGGTGCGCTGGAGCAGAGACTCCCCTGCAGCCCGTGGGGAGGGGGCAGGCTGTCCCCTGCAGCCCATGGGGGTCCACGGTGGAGCAGATGCCAACCTGCAGGCCGTGGAGGACCCCACGCCGGAGCAGGTGGATGCACCCGAAGAAGGCCAGAACTCTGAGGGAAGCCCACGCTGGAGCAGTCTGTTGCTGGGAGGACTGTAGCCCATGTCAGGGACCCACGCTGGAGCAGTTCATGAAGAGCTGCAGCCCGTGGGAAGGACTCACATTGAGAAGTTCGTGGAGGACTGTCTCCTGTAGAGAGACCCCACACTGGAGCAGGGGAAGAGTGTGAGGAGTCCTCCCCTGAGGAGGAAGGAGCGGCAGAGACAACGTGTGATGAACTGACCACAACCCCCATTCCCTGTCCCCCTGCACTGCAGCAGGGGAGGAGGTGGAGAAATCAGGAATAAAGTCAAGCCTGGGAAGAAAGGAGTGGTGGGCGAAGGTGTTTTAAGATTTGGGGTTATTTCTCATTATCCTACTCTGATTTGATTCATAAGAAATGAAATTGATTTTTTCTCCAAGTCCAGTCTGTTTTATGACCATAATTGGTGAGTGATCCCTCCCTGTCC
Organism: Strix aluco; assembly: GCF_031877795.1. Classification (NCBI taxonomy): domain Eukaryota; kingdom Metazoa; phylum Chordata; class Aves; order Strigiformes; family Strigidae; genus Strix; species Strix aluco. The sequence continues at coordinate 22,246,474 of NC_133942.1, read as the reverse complement.
TTGTCTTGACCCGTGGGCCTTTTGTTATATTTTCTCCTCCCCATCCCACTGGGAGAAGGAGTGAGTGAGTGGCCACGTGGTGCTTAGTTGCAGCTGGTCCTAAACTACAGCAACATTAATGTGCAGTAACTAACAGCTGTATATATCAAAAGAGCAAGCAGGATTTGGGCCACAGTATTTTGAATTATGAGCTGAAAAGTAAATATTAAATATATCATTCTGTTAGTTTTAATCCTTCGTCTCAGTTTGCACATCTAGGCATCATGCCAGAATTAAGCCTAGGAGGCACTGAATTGGAGAATAAAGAAGCTTCAGAGTAACTTGTTGCTCTGCAATCCCAGCAACAAATCACAAGATTCTTACGCTGCTGAGGCGACCTGATCTGCCAATACCAGAGGGAGGAGAGCAGAAGTGTGTCTCTATCCATTCCCTCTCACCACCCACCTGTTTGTTGATGGGAAGTATGTGGACATACCATGTCTGGTTTGTGACACATATCCAGAACATACATGTGTTGTCCAGACAAAGGCAGATGTGAGGCTGTAATTCCAGACCTCTGTCTGCACCTGAGAAATTTGAGGTTTTACCTATCGAGTTTGTACTTTATCCCATATCTTGCAGTTTCTCATCCATTATGAACTATATGTAGAACAGACAAATCTTAACAGTACACAGTAGGGTACACACTGTTGTGACAGGTTGCAGTCAGGCTTCTCTGAAGTCATTGTGCTACTATTTGGTGTCATCATTTTATAGACCTTTTGTACAATACCCTGCAATTAACTCTCAACTTTTATTGAACAGGATGGTTTACGAAGATTATCAGGGAATGAATACATATTGTCAGCAAAACGTAAGTTTTAATTTGGCAGTTACTGAGATATTCACAGAATCATCTAGGTTGGAAAAGACCTTGAAGATCATCTAGTCCAACCATTAACCTAACACTGACCATTCCCAACTACACCAGATCCCTCAGCACTATGTCAAACCGATTGTTAAACCCCTCCAGGGATGGGGACTCCACCACTGCCCTGGGCAGCCCATTCCAACGCCCAACAACCCCTTCTGGAAAGAAATACTTCCTAATATCCAGTCTAAACCTTCCCTGGCACAACTTGAGGCCATTCCCTCTTGTCCTGTCGCTTGTGACTTCATTAAAGAGACTCATCCCCAGCTCTCTGCACCCTCCTTTCAGGTAGTTGTAGAGGGCGATGAGGTCTCCCCTCAGCCTCCTCTTCTCCACACTAAACCCCCCCAGTTCCCTCAGCCGCTCCCCATCAGACCTGTGCTCCAGACCCTGCACCAGCTTCGTTGCCCTTCTCTGGACACGCTCGAGTCATTCAATGTTCTTTTTGGAAGTCCAAACTTATTAAAACATGTTAAGAAATTTAAGAAACGGGAAATATGATGAAATGTTCTTTTTTATAAGCATTGTTTGGTTTTGGTTTATTTTAATATATAAGCATTGTTCTGCAGCACTACTGAGCTTTATAGAAACGAGAGTTGCTAGGTGTTACTACAGGAAAGAAAACGTGTACATTGAGTAAAAGTGTATCTCGGGGCTATTAACAGTGATCTGCAAATATATTCCTCAACAGAGACTCATCAGGTCGCTGGCAGTTTGATCTCTCCAATCTCCCTCAATGACATACCCCCACAGATAACGCAGGCAATGGAAAATGAAGAACACTGGGATTTTGATATCTTTGAACTTGAGGCTGCCACCCATAAAAGGTCAGTAAACTCAAGAGCTCATAAATTGAAGTTGCTGAAAACTGACTTAAATGTCATCCTGTAATCACCTCTTTAATTTCTCTACCTGTGCTTTTAAAATGGAATTAGTTTTATTTTCAAAGTCAAATGTTTGAAATTTTCTCATTGTCATTTCCTGTTGTGTATGAACCCATTAAAAATCTTCTGTTTCATCATACACTATTTCCTGCAGATTCCCAGTAGATGTAAGTGAAGATTTATATACCTTTGATATGGTATAATAACAAGACATCATCATTTTAAAAGCCTTTTCTGTTCTCAATAATAAAAAAGTTCTACAAATCCAATTGTTGTCTTGTGGGGATTCAAATTCAAATTATGGCCAACTGCACACAGAATCAACATGCTGGTCTTTATTTGATCAGTTGATACAGATCATGTTTTATTTTCTCTCCATGTAATTGGGTTATTTTTATTCCTAAACAATTCAGATACAGCTTTTCAGCAGAATTCCCATTGCCTTTGTCTGGGATTAGAGGAACATCTTTATTCTAGAATCTTGGCAGACTACATTTTATGTGTAAGATTAACTAAAGAATATTTACTGATAAAAAGTAGGGCATAGCAATTTCCATCACAAAAGTTTTCAAAAGCAGATCAGCAATTTTGATAGACTGTACTTCATTAATAGCAAATACTCCCACTAAGACTGTCAATTGATCTGTTTAAATCCTGGCTTTTATTTTTTTGATGCCTATCAAAAAATTCTCCTTTGGGTCTAGTTTCATGTATCATGCTTCTCTTAGCTTAAAGCTTCTATGAGACACTAATCTGGAGTCTAGATCCTGCAATGAATTGACTATCTTAAACCCTTGTCAAAATCCCAGATCCGTAAGAGCTTTGGAAGGTATTCAAAAACAATGTCTAAGAAAGATATCAGGTATTTAGTTAACATATATGCATTTTTAGACTGTTTTTTTGAGCCAAAAAGTGGAAAAAAACCCAAGTTTTTTATTCTTTAAAGTGGTTTTATTGTAAGTGAAGAAATTTGCATCCCGTTACTTTAGGGGTTTTATTTTGCTTTGCTACATTTCCGTTTCTAATGAAGTGCTATAGATACAGTAATTAAAAAGTCAAAATGTAGTCAGTGCGTGTGATTTACAACATTTAATACGCACAGTGCAGTAACTTAAAAATTAATTATCCCAACTAACATGTATGAGATCACCAGATAGCCAGCATGCATGAGATCACCAGATAGGTTTCTCTGTTCTTACTGATTTGGAGAGACCACAGAGGGACAAAGGAAGTACTTTGTTGCCTGTCCTCTTATTAAAGATACTATAATTATGATTGCTTCCTGCTGTGTTTAAATAAAGGCAATTCATTTATTAAGAGAATTAAAGTGATCTTCAATGAATCACAAGTAGGAATACGTTATTAGTCCAAGCAGACATATGGTAGTAAAGCCAAGATAATTCATTAAATCTGAGCTTTAGTGCATTAGAGTTCACTGACACAGAAACCTGGTGAGACCTTTGTCTGACAGTGCTATGTGAGGGGGATTAAGAGGGATTTAACTTTAGTATATTATGATACTAGTATATGACAAATAGTGTTGAGTGTTTTGAGTGTTTTTGCCAAAAGATGTACATCCAACTCTAAATGACCTCATCAACTCTAAATGACCTCACCTCACCTGTCAGGTGCAGCTAAAAATCAGAGTGCTTGATGCATCTGGAATCAAGCAACGAAGTGAGATGCCAAAATAAGGGTTTAAGATCTATTTTTAAGAATCCACATTTGAAAATATTTACCACTATACCTGTTCTTAAGCAAAAAATGTATTGGACAAGAAAACAGCGATATTAACTGGGTTTGATAAAAAAGCCAGTGGACTAAAACCTGATTAATTTTTTTTCCATTTGGTCGATTAAATATATTGCACTTTCACAGTTTTCAGATTAGAAATATTCTGTACTGCTGTTCTGATCTTCATTCATCTGCCAGTCATCTAGGTTTAAATTGGGCAGTTGGCCTGGGAGAAGCAAGAGTACTGGAATACAGTGATGTTGGCTATTTTTGGAGACAGGTCTCCGACTGGGTTAGCCTGAAGGTTCATCTGGCCCTTACAGTCTTCTAGAAATTGCATTATTCTGGCCTGGTTATTTGCTTCCAGAATACTTCCATGCCTCATCCTCTATTGTGTGCAGAGTCAGTGAGCAATGGAAGCCTGCAAGGGTGGGCGTAAAAGAAATGGACCAGATCTGCAGTGCAGAAAAAATAGTGATTTTAGCATTGTATAGTAAAGATACACTTCATCTAACTGTAAATAAGCTAGTTTAGGAATCTGTGGCAGCAGCAAGATTACCTGCCTCCTCTCATGGGCAGAGTTTAGTACTTGCTGATTTATTTCATTTTGACTGCAGTCTACATTTACCCAACATAGACTCCCCAAGCCCCAAAATACTGTTACATGTAGTACAGCAGCAATATCAAGTCTTTTTAATATTCCTGGAAGTGTCAGGAACTGGCATGATTCTGAGCATGTGTGTGATCGGTAGGCAGAACATTTCTACAGGTCTGGATTGTAATTCTGCAACAAGTCCTTATGCCTAATCTGACATGCCATTGGTTAAAAATGCCGTATAGATTCATACTATTCATGCTATGTAATATTCTTTCAACCTCATTTGTTTTAAAACTTTGTGTCTATTTTTCTCCACAGGCCTTTGGTTTATTTGGGTCTCAAAATATTTGCTCGCTTTGGAATCTGTGAATTCTTAAACTGTTCAGAATCAACTCTGAGGTCGTGGTTACAAGTTATTGAAGCTAACTACCATTCCTCCAACTCCTACCATAATTCTACTCATTCAGCAGATGTACTACATGCCACTGCTTATTTCTTGTCTAAGGAAAGAGTAAAGGTGAGTCCACATTTATAAGAAACAGTGTAAGTGGGAAGTACAGGTGCGTTCAAAGGAAAAAAAGATGCCAGGAGCCAAATGTCTACCTAGTGCCAACCAGTTTGGTGACTGAGGTCTAAGAACTGGGCTGATTTACACGAGTTCTAGGATCTCCCTTACAGTGTACGTGGAAGGATGGATACTAATATTATGGGAATTGAGCTATTCTTGATGGGAGAATAAGAAAACGTCCTTTTAAAACAAAACTTTTTCATATAGTTAAACTTTCTCAGATAGGTGAACTAACAACACCATTATTTTCTGTGATGATACATGCCAAATACCGATTTAATGTAATAAATCACCATTTCTTATGCCTTGTGATGGTCATTTTGCAGAAGGCTCCCAGGACAATATAGGCCATAAAATAGGTTTAGTGCTTCCAAAGCCACTGGACAAGGCGTCCTGAGGCTTAAAGAGACTGCATTGGAGGAGAGTATTGGAAAAGATTACTTGTTGAAGTTCCTTGTACCATAACACCCACTGGCGTATTAGAGCCACTGACAACCAGAATAAATCAGAGCAACCTTTGTTCTCACATGCCCAGAGGGCAGACTGGAGAAGGGGAATTAAAACAGTGCTTGAATGTGTATGCAGTGGAGTGGCAGTACATATTTCTGAGTTGCATTTTTGGATAGAAATTCCTACCCTGAATTGGGCTGCCTAAGGATAGTGCACCTGGCTGAGATATTTGTGACTGTAAACAAGCTTCTGACAGCTCATTAAAACTGTAGTAAGTCCCTTAACCTGGAGCTGCAGCTCATTAGTGTGCTCTCCAGAGGCTGACTTACAAATACTATATGCCAAGTGGGAATAGAACTTCACTGGATATTTTCAGCCCCTGATTTGCGAGAGGTTTAGCTGATCTTCCCAAGAATATCTATGAAAAACAGACAAGATCTGGACTCATTTCAGTGCCACAGAGGCATGGCCGCCTACTTTTCCAGAATGTTATTTCCATTCCTCTGTAGGCATAGGAAGAGAAAAAAATGTTGCAGCAGCAGAAGGAGCAGAATCAAAGTTCAAAATTCTCTCTTCAAAGTTACAGCCCAGCTGCTTTTGTGTTGTCCAGAGTTTAACTTAACCTAAATACAGAAGGCCAGATTCTGCCACTCAAATTCACACTGAGAACATTTTTTTCAGTAAATTGAACTTGGTTCTTGCCTGGGAAAATTTTCTGGCTCCCTAACTGAAGCAGTATTCTCAGAATCATTTCCACTTCTGTGCCACTGGAGTTAAGATGACAAGGTTAGAATCCTTGACCTGAAGTTGGGGATAAAGGTGCTGTAAATCCCTGCGAAGTTTGTTATGGCAGACTCAGGAAATAAGTGTCAGATACACTGCTGTGGTCCTACAGATCAAGTATTCTCCAGTTTCTGGCCACTTCCCATCTGCACAGGTCTTTCTCAGCCAGACTATGCCCTGGTTAGTGTGTCCCTCTGAGGAGCACCTGTTCTAAAAATCTTCATACCACAAAAATAGAATCCCATGAGCAGCAGCTGAAAGAAAGATGGAAGAAGCTAACACGTGGCAGATAGCATTTCAGACAATGCTAACTATCAACCAACAGTAGCCTTTTCTTGTTCTCCACAAGGCCCTCTTGACAGTCCTCAACGAATAATATCCTAGCTCCATCAAAGTCAAGTCACTGCATTAATTTCAGGAGGTGTAAAGTAGGGTAGGGATTGTCTTTTCACCTACCAAGTCTAACCATTCTGAATGGTACTGGCAAAGCCAGTAGAGAATTTGGACCTTAAATTCAAGCTAATTGGAATGGAAATTATCTGCCCTGCTCCCATATTCAACTAGGAACATTTCTGCTTTGTGTTTCTTTCATTTTATTAAAATTTTTAATAATTGTTTTGTATCTGTAATCCTTCACAAAAAGCCAGCATAAACACAGCATAAGGTCTAGTTTCCAAATGTATACAATGTATTTCTGAGATGCTTGGTTCTTTTTCTCCTTTCTGCTGTTAACACAGTATTAAAACTTAAGTATAAAACCTTAAAAACTCAAATAGTTTTGTATTTCATTATAGGGTAGATATAATTAGGCATAAAGCAATGACCAATGTAAGTAGACATGAAGCATGGAGTGCAGCACACTAAGAGAATCAGAATCTGATACAGAAAGTACGGTACAGTGTGTCATGTCATTTTTCCATGGATGTAAACTATCAAGTATTCTTCATAGAATTCATATTAGCTGTAGCCCCAGGACACTGTTATTATAGAACTGGATATATGGGAAACATTCCTTACAAATTGTAAACCTAGCCAGCACGTAACTGGAATGTGATTAGGACACATTAAGTTTCCAAAAGAAATGAAGGGGTCTGGTGGAAAGAGAATAATTTTTAGCAGTAATGGTCTTTTTTCCAAGCCAAATACCCTAGGTCCAAGTGAAGGTGGTTTCTGTGTTGTTAGAAAACACAAACTAATTACTTTGCATTTATTTAATTTGATGTGCTTTGTCAAAGGTGTGGCTAAGGCAAAATTCAAGAGGCACAAAATGGCCAAAAAAGTCATGCAGTGTTCCATGAAGCTTATAATGAATTTTCCATTGCTCTGTCTAGAACATCTGACCCTTGCTGATCTGCAGAGTTCTGGCTTTTGTTCCTCAGCAACTTGGCTTAATCTTATGGACAGAGTAGGGTTTCTAATGAGTCTGCCAGGAAAACTAAGCATCCTTCTATTTTCAGCAAACTTTGGATCCGATTGATGAGGTTGCCGCACTCATAGCTGCCACAGTCCATGACGTGGATCACCCAGGAAGAACAAATTCTTTCCTGTGCAATGCTGGCAGTGAGCTAGCAATTCTCTACAATGACACCGCAGTGCTGGAGAGCCATCATGCTGCCCTGGCTTTCCAGCTCACCACCCGGGATGACAAATGCAATATATTTAAAAACATGGAGAGGTAAGCTTAAAACCCAGGGTCCCTGTCTGCCCACTAACATCTCTCACTTTCTTCTGTGTAACACGATAATGCAAACAAGGATCCATGAGGAGGGCAGTACCCTGTGGATAACTGTCCATAGCCCTTGTGGGAGTTTGCTTCTAGAACAATAGAGTGCTTCTGCCTGTCCTGCTCAGATATAGGAGTAATCCTATGGTTTCAGTTCCTCCTGTGGATAAAAAAGGTGGACCCTGTATAAGGGTAGAATACTGCACTACTGTAAATCCTAATGTTTGCAAGTCTAGAAGACTCATTTTGTAACACCAGATGTAGAAGACAAGCTATGGCTGAGTGGGTAGATCTTTGCTGGGTAGAACAAGGGTAGAAAGAGTCACAGAGCATCAGCCAAAAATGAAATGCCTTGTTGCAATGGGAATGACAGTGAAGGACCTGTTGTTCTTCCAGCCCTAGAAGGGCATTTAGGGTGAGGATGTGACCATTGCCTTGGCTCTCTCAAGATACAGCAGAAAAGTATTGCTGAAAACTTGGCTGAAACATGAGCTACTACTGAGTGTCTGTGCTAAAAGTCCTGGGAACACACCGGTGTGGCATGTCCTGGTGGCCCTCCTGAGTAGCTGGTGCCTCTGCTTCCACCCACCTCTTGCACTGTTTCTCCCAGAGATCCAGTCATGCGTCTAGCACTTATGTCTCTGCACACCAAAGGGTACTTCATCCAGCATAGATGCAGCTGCCCAAACCTTTATCATTGTTCTTGCTTTCTCCAGCACCTCTCTTCAATAAAAATGGTCTGTAGCATTTTTGTTAGACTTGTTTTAGCAAGCAGCCCTTTGTGAACCAGCCAGCATTCTTAATTGTTTCCTTCTTTAAACAGGAATGAATATCGAACCCTTCGCCAAGCCATTATTGACATGGTCTTAGCAACAGAAATGACAAAGCACTTTGAGCATGTCAACAAGTTTGTCAACAGCATTAATAAACCCTTGGCAGCGCTAGAAGAAAATGGGGTAAGCAACACTGCAAGTTCTTCTTAAAATGCCTAGGCAGGGACTGGGAACCCTTGGCACTAGGAAATCCCCACATGGGTATTCTGAGAAAATTAATCAGAAACATGGAGAAAGAGAGACTAGAAATGTGTCTTTCACCTCTGGGTTTGAATGCCCTTCTGCTTAACATGGTCATCACACGTTTTGAGGGTGAGTGGGACTCACTTGGATCCTATTAATATTGCAGAGCTATGGTGTTGTACTTGGGAACAGAACCTTGGGCTGTATGTTTTCCTGTTAAAAATACCATTTTGATGAACACAGTCACTCCCACGGAGAGAGTGCTAGTGGCAAGACTTGGTATTGTTGTTGGCCATTTCTGCAAAGGAGCCAAGATTTGCCTCAGAACAGAAGCTGAATTACTCCCTCACTCCCAATGGGAACCACTGTGGTGCAGCATAAGGGCAGGTATATTGACTGCCATATGGCACATTCTCTGGAAATGAGGGCTCTCAGCCTTCAGCACTGCCTGGCAGCATTCATGGGTTTTCTGTCTTCTTAAAAAAATCAATTTAACTTGTTACCAATCAAATCAGAGTAGGATAATGAGAAATAACCCCAAATCTTAAAACACCTTCGCCCACCACTCCTTTCTTCCCAGGCTTGACTTTATTCCTGATTTCTCCACCTCCTCCCCTGCTGCAGTGCAGGGGGACAGGGAATGGGGGTTGTGGTCAGTTCATCACACGTTGTCTCTGCCGCTCCTTCCTCCTCAGGGGAGGACTCCTCACACTCTTCCCCTGCTCCAGTGTGGGGTCTCTCTACAGGAGACAGTCCTCCACGAACTTCTCAATGTGAGTCCTTCCCACGGGCTGCAGCTCTTCATGAACTGCTCCAGCGTGGGTCCCTGACATGGGCTACAGTCCTCCCAGCAACAGACTGCTCCAGCGTGGGCTTCCCTCAGAGTTCTGGCCTTCTTCGGGTGCATCCACCTGCTCCGGCGTGGGGTCCTCCACGGCCTGCAGGTTGGCATCTGCTCCACCGTGGACCCCCATGGGCTGCAGGGGACAGCTTGCCCCCTCCCCACGGGCTGCAGGGGAGTCTCTGCTCCAGCGCACCTCCCCTCCCTCCTTCGCTGACCTTGGTGTCTGCATAGGTGTTACTCTCACATCCCACTCCTCTCTCCACTGCAGGGTTTTTTTTTAAAGCTTCTTAAATATATTATCACAGAGGCGCTACCACTGTCGCTGGTTGGCTCGGCCTTGGCCAGTGGTGCGTCCGACTTGGAGCCAGGGAAGCTTCTAGCAGCTTCTCACAGGAGCCACCCCAGTAGCCCCTCCCCTGCTACCAAAACCCTGCCACATAAACCCAATACAGTATCATATAGACATAATCAATAGCCATCTGGAACCCCATGGACACAATGAAATTGCCTGTTAAGAACTCATTCTGAAAAACCACACCAGTTTCAATAACAGCTTCAACCAGCAGTTTTGTTGCCAGTAAGAGCAGCGTATAATTTTGTTGGAATGTTTTTTTGCAGAGAGAAGATTTTCAGAAATGGTTATAATAAAGTTTGCATCGGTGGCAACATCCTGTAGGAGCTGTAATAATTTTCTGTGTTTTCTTACCATGTTTTTTAGAAAGCCACATTATGACTGTTGTGTGTAATGGGGGAGTGCAGTCTTTTTATTATCTGAAGGTGGGAGAGGAACAGGTCTTGTTCCTTCACCCATCAGAAGCAGAGTGGGGCTTAACTGGAGGGGAGAGTACCTTTGTCCACAGGAGTATATGCTAGAATTAGCTTTGTTCTTGGCACCCAGTGATGCTAATGAGAACTATGTGAATGTGAAGCGAAAGTCCCAGTAGGATACTGGTTTTACTGATTAAACTAGGAGAAAGGCTGTTAAGCCCTCAGCTGGACAGCCTCTCTGGGTGGGCATAGCAGCATTCATTGTAGAAGGGGAAGAGACATGGAGAAGAACAAGGGACCTGCTGCTGCTGGGTGGAGTAGGTAACTCTCTAGGGCACCTGGTCCTGCTGGAGGGCTCTGTACTGGCCTGGCTGGGTGCACAGAGCCCCTCCTCCCAGCCCCAAGAATTGGGATGCAGCTGGTTTTTGAGCAGCAGCATCCATCCAAAGGCCCAAACTCCTCTTCTTGCCTGTTACAGAGCTGAATAGCTGTTGCTGCTGAAGAACAGGGCTTGGACTTGTACAGTCAAACAGGAAAAACAAATACAGTGACATATAAAAATCAAACAAAAGTTTAATTCTGCTCTTGAGCCCCAGGGGCTGCAGGGAAGTAATCTGCCCCACAAGGCATTTGCAATTCACAGCAAATTCTGCCCAAGGATGGGAAGAAAGACAAAGGCTATATAATTTTTATTGAAAACAAGAAGCAAAATGTTTTCCTTCTTTTGGTTGGGAGTTTCTCAGTTCAGCAGGTTCCTATTAAAAGGCCTGTAATGTGTGAGTGGGTAAACCAGATCATTTGCTGTGCTTGTTACTAGCAGAACAACACTGGCAGATCCTCTTTCAAGTCTGGTTGTATATCTGGTTGCAGCGGCAGTGTGTGTTTCCTGGCCTGGTTTCCAGTCATGGCGGTGACTCAGTGTAGTGTTTGCAGGCTGAGCTGCCAACCGAGTGTTCCAAATGGGACAGTTCCACTTATTTTTTTTTATTTATTATTTTTATACATATTTGTTCAAAGAGCCACGCTGAGAAGCTGCTTTGTTTGTTTCCTTTCTTCTTTTGTTTCATAAACTGAAAAAAATCCTTTCCAGCTCCAGCATCCTTTATCCTCCCATTTCCCTTCATGATGTCACCTAAGCCTATGACAGGAAGCCAACATCTGACATGCAGAGACACCTCTGCACTCTGAGCAGGATGCTGGGACTAAGCACAGTTAGCACATTTTATTCCCAAGACATCCGCATCCAGCAAGTAGAACTGTGCCCTTGGTTTCAACAGATCATAGAAGCGAACATCCTTTCTTGATTCCTGGTGGTTTACCTACTAGGATATTCTCTACTATCCTTAACTGAATGATGTCTAATAATTTTCCGTGCTTAATTTCCATGCTTGTGTTTCTGGAGCTTCCATCACTCTATTTTGACTTTCTCTTACATAATTTTGCCATGCATTTGGAGATGTATGTACCTCACTTTGTTTCCTCTGTATCTTCCCTTCTACATATCTAAAACTGAGGGAAAAGAATTGGTTTGAGAGTCTCATTTTGGTGAGAACTGTGGAGCTGGTGTTTCTGAGCCAGTATACTACCAAATAATCTTTTTTTAATTATTGTCAGTTTCTTCCTTTAGGAAGAACTTTCTTCCCCACAAGAACTTTCTTCTGAAAAACATGTCCTAATAAAAGGTTAGAATGTTTCTGCTGCTTTGTATCTCCCTCTTCGTACAAAATACTGCAGGAACTGGTGGCACATTATTATTATCATTATCATCATCATCATCATCATCATTATTGTTATCATTATTGTTATTATTTATTATCATTATCATTACTGTTTCTTCGCCACTGCTCTTGACTATAGATCAAGACCTTGTTAGGTGCCGGAGAAGTCTAGCGTATACTCCTTGCTTCAAAGGGGTTTTATTCTGAGTAGATGGTGTTGTAAATTTCTGTACGTTCCCATCCCTAAAGAGTCAAGTAACAATGTTGTACTTACAGATAATTTTTTAAGATACTTTAATCCTGAATCTCTGTCCTTTGGAAACTTCATCAGAGCTCCACAGAAAATAGTTTCTAATCTGGATCATTGAAGCCTTTACTCATATTAGCTGTATACTGGCTCCAAATATAGAGTACCGTTGACGTGCTTATGTGTGCTGCCTGGGAACCAAATATAAGCTGTGTGTGGGCTGAAAACTTTCCTAGACTTAGAGAGGAAAGATGAGGCTGTTTGGAAGCATGTTTCTAATGTATTGCTTTAATACTGATAAATTCTCAGAAAGCAAAATTCCCAGTCATGTCAGAGACTGATGGGCTAACGTGGGTCCAGTGGAAGGGAATGAGGAGCATGCCTGGGAGACAATGTGGGATCCGAGTCTCCTAATAGTAGCAGTGCTGTCAGAATGATTGATGCTCATGCTGATGAGGTTTGCATGTTGAGGATGACCGTGCATCTCGGGCCAGTCCTTTTTTTTTAAACCAGCTATTCCACTCTCAATGTGCAAGTCCATTAATCCTTGGATTTCAGCAGAGAATTACATTTTTGTGCCTACACAGTGCTCATCACTATGTGTGTAGTGAGGAATGGATCCTCTCCACACTTTTAAGGAGGCAGATAAGGCATAGAGGGATTAGATGACTTGCCCAAAGGTGCCCAAGAGATCTGTCACAAAGACAGTGACTGAATCCAGAACCTGAGTTCAGTGCTAGTTCAGAGCTGTGGCTAACATTCATAATCCCCCTATAAATCCAGTTGAACATCAAATATGGTAGCCAGCAGCAGGACTGATCCCTGTGGGATCTGCTGAAAGCATTCCCAAAGCACAGAGTTTTTAAGTAAGTGCGCAGAGACCTTGCTAATGGATTGTTTTTAATTCTTAAATGTTACAGAATAATGGTGATGGAGAGTCAATCAAAACTGTTCTCACGTCCCCTGAAAACCGTATCCTTATCAAACGCATGTTGATAAAGTGTGCTGACATTTCCAATCCGTGCAGACCCATAGAACAGTGTATAGAGTGGGCCGGACGCATCTCAGAGGAGTACTTTGCACAGGTAAGGCAGCTAAAATGGGCTGCTCAAATTCCAGGTGAGCATCTGTGTAGAAGGGAAGAGAAGGGTGCATATGCTGCCAGTATTCCAGGACACCTAAGGCTGCATTACGTAATGTGAAAAATAACAGCTTTTTTATCTTAAATGATGGGATATTACACATGCCAATACAAGACTAGATGCCTTCAGACAGACAAAAGTTGACAACTTCTACAGTGCAGTTTTTGAAAAATCTAAGCTTTCAGGTTGTTCAGTTTGGAGCTGGGCTTTTTGAGTTTTGCCTGCAAATGCATTCCCATCACAAGAGGCAGAGGAAGGGTGCCTTCTGTGTACCACGTGCTGGCTATGCCTCAAGAATAGGATCATCAGGTCCTTGTGTTAGCATGGGAGCAGCACTCACTCCAAGAAATGCTGTAAGACCTTAGCACACTGTGCTGAAGAAAGGTTTTAGGAAGATGGGGGAAAGGAGAGGGCAAAATCATTATTACAAGTGACAGACCAAATACTGCAATTGGGATTTGGTACCTCAAGGCGGGGGGAAGAGGATTAAAAAAGGTTTTTTGCCATCTCTGAGTTGTACAGATTGCCGCTTCCATCAGAGATTGAAAATGGTTGAGCATCTTTTAGCTCCAAAGCAGTCATAACTTAATCAGTGATGTGTGAAGTTACTCAGGGTCAGCTCTGTGTGTAGATGCAGAAGGTAAATGTATCACTTTGTGGGAAACACTGGAAGGCACTATTTGTCTGCTGTTTCGCTGAAACATAGACGACTAGGTGCTTGAGAGTAAGTTGCTGCTGCTTCAGATTTATTCAGGTTCCTCTGTTCATTTAGCAGTTGCATGCTCTAGTCAGTGCCGAACAATCTGCTGCTAAAAGAAGCCCATTAACAGAACGTGTCTTAGATGAATAATCACAAGAGTGTTTTTTGCAGACTGATGAAGAAAAGAGGCAAGGTTTACCTGTTGTGATGCCAGTTTTTGACAGAAATACTTGCAGCATCCCCAAATCCCAAATATCATTCATTGATTACTTCATTACTGATATGTTTGATGCCTGGGATGGTAAGCAAAACTCTGCTACATTTCCTGACGATAACTATTTTGTGAACATTTAAAACTACTGTGATATAAAATTGCTTTCTTATGGCTCCTAAAGAAAGGGGGAGAAAAGGGAAGATTTCTGCAGTTCAAGTAAGCTTAATAACTTTATTACTGCTTAGAAGTATTTTGATACTGCTACAAGCCATTGTAGCATTGTAGCATGAATCTAATACATTAGATTCAGGCAATGTTTAACTTCCTTCGTTTTAAACTTGCTTCTCTCTAAATGGAGAACAGACCATATTCTCCTTGATAGCACTTTGGGCACAGTCATTTTGTCCACGTTGATATCAGCTATTCTTCAAGACAAATTTCTACAGTCTGGAAACTGCTTGGGGGAGCAGCTATTTCCATCCAAGTGCTGCCTCCGTGGTAAAAGTGGTCAGAAATGTGACTCTCCTGAATGCCAGATCATGACATGTGACTGAGATTTGATGAAGCAGAATAATTACAAGCATAATTAGCTATGCCCCTCCTGGAAAAGTGGGTCCCTTTGCTGGGACTTGCAATACCAGTATTAAGTAGACTTACAGAACTGTTCTCAGTGGCCTGAGTGATACATGAGTGATGAGAGCTGTGCAGCCAAAACCATTTCAAGTATCAGTATGACAGATCTAAGCTTTCCTACTTCACACGGTTGCCCAGACATTTCAAATGATATTTAAGCAGACAGAATCATGTGACTGTTTCAATTCTGCAAACTAAATACACTCTGCCCTTTCTTCCCTAGCATTTGCAGACCTGCCAAATTTGATGCAGCATCTGGATAATAACTTTAAATACTGGAAAGGACTAGATGAAAGGAAGCTGCGGAGCCTTCGACCACCACCAGAATAGCAATTAGACCATGGTGTGTAATTTACTAACCAGATGCATATTTGTTCAAGCTCACTTTTATTCATGTGATTTGAGATTTGTTTTGGTCTCTTCAGTATTACAGTAAGGCTAGCCCATGCGCTTGGGGAACTTTCAAATTCAAGAGAACATGAGGTCAGCAGTTGACTTCCACAAACTACCATGTGTGGACTCCAATGAAATAAGCCTACCAAGTGGAATTACACTGGATTGCTGCAGTACTTGTACTGAAGAGGGTTTATTAGTGAACATATTTTTGTGATATCTTCATACCAGTGTGTGAAGCTGGAAGACCTTGAAGAATCCTCATAAAAAGGACATTCACTAGAAGATTTTGCTTAATCCTCAATCCTGCAAGTGAAAAAGAAGTATCTATTAATAGAGACTCATAGCTTTTATGAGAAAGCTACATGCTTTTTATAAGCACTTAAGACAGTTACATAGAACAATCAGACATTCAAAATGCAACTCTCTAAGAAGGAATTTTTGATCTATGAAAAATAGATGTACTCTATTTTTTCACATCACAGAAGGTGCAATCATTCACTTCTGAGCACTACTGAAAGTGAGTTCTCTAAGAAATTTAGTAGCAAATGTAAAAAATAACACAAGAATTTTTGAGGTTGATCGTTAGCATCTATGATTAAAATGATACGTTTTATTTATTTTGTTAGATGTTCAATATTTTCTATGAATTTATAAATACTTAAAAGCCAAAGCCAACTTTAGATGCATTACAAATTTACATGATTCATACTCATTAATATACATTTAATTGATGTACAGACCTTTTATTTTCATAATGCAAATACAAAATACTATACAATGATACATTTTTATTGCACTGTAAGGATAGATGTGTATGTTTAAATATTGTCTGATTTATGTTAATTAAAATAAGTTTTATTGAAAAGGTCTCACTTGAGAATAGTAGAATAAACAAGAAATGTATCCTGTCTGAGCACCAGAACTGCAGTAGTTCTCCCACAAACCAGTGATGACGACCTGATCTTCCCTTGGCTACAAAAATAACGATATGTTGGAACTTTTTGTTTTTTCCCATGAAACTTTATGACTGAATTCCCTGTCAAAGTCTGCCTTATTTTATATAGTATTTCTACAAAGCATTCCACAGCATATATGAAGAGGTAATACTAAACAGCTAATGAATTTCAACATTTTATAGCCTATGTATTTTCCTCTGCCATGAAAGAAACAGAACATAAAACCACCAACAAAAACCTTTAACTCAAGAAGTTTGTAAAGGCTCTGTACCGTCACAATTTGAATGAAACCTTCATAGCAAACACCAGAAAATAATAAAATGTATATTTTAAGAAGTGTCAAAGTCCTAGCCATTTCATTTGAAATGTATATTTACTTTGTAGTTTGCAGACTAACAGATACGTGAAATTCTTTTAAAGATAACTAAGATACTTGCTGTCTGGGGAAGGGAAGATTTGAGGGGGTTGGACTGGCATAAGCGTGATGGTATATGGCTGTCAAGCCCCTGTGTTTGTGGCCTGCCCTTGGCAAGCCCATCAAACCCTTGTGTGCCCTTGGACAAGTCTCTTCACAGCTAAAAGCCATGCCACGCTGTATTCTACTGAAGGACTAGAAGAGTATCCTGTCAGCCTGCCCGGTAGGCAGAAAGGCACTCCAAAAGCACTGAAAGAATTGCTGACTGTTGTCAGTGCAGAGGCAATTGACTTCAGAGACATTTTGAACCATTCCTGAAGAAGCACAAGCATGGGAGTGATGGATGATGTAGCAGTTCAGGGACTCCAGCAGTGGGAGCCTTAAAGCAGGTAAGAAAGGAACGGGTGGCCACTCCAGGTGTTACCTGTTTCTGTGTTTCTCCTTCATCTCCAACTGATAAGACTCATGGGCCACCACCATGTGTAGCTCACTAATGTTCATGTTTATGTTATGCCTTTCTGCCAGTGCTGCCCTTACCCTGTTTGTGTGCTCTCCCCTCCTGCATAGAATTTGGGTTTTATGCTGTTGGGGCAGGGAATTCCCTTTCGTAATTTCTGTTAGTTCATCGATGTGTGAATACTGCCTAAGGCGGTGGGGCTCAGATCCTGCCTAGGAGTGCCCAGACCGTGCCGCTGTCTCACTGACAATAGCTGGACAGAGGGCATGGGGTCCTTGTTGATCTTCCAGGGGTTCTACAGTCAATACTGAAGGAGCGAATATATTTCCATTGAAGGCTGAAAAAAACAAGTATCCTATTTTCAAAGGGAACATGCAAGGAGAGGGAAAGTTGGCTGCCAGATACGTTGTTTTCCTGGCAATATTACATTGTGTTTCCCTATATGTTCACCTATTGTAATCAGCTTTAATTTGCTACCTGGCATTGATCTCTTCTGTTGCATGCAGGCTCCTCTGCCTAGTTCAAGGAAAAGCTGCTCTGGCTTCATTAGAGGCAAGCTGTATCACACATTCTCCACTTATCTGCTGCAATGAGGATAGGAGAGGAGCAGTAACAGCATATGGGCCCAGAGAATGTCTGCAGGAAGGGGGTAAAAATACTACTTCATAAGCATAGTCGATATTCTGGGTTATATTAATGAATGATAAAAGCAGTTGATTTAATCTACTATAAAAATGCCTGATGCATCTTTATCGAAAAGATGTGATCAATATGATTAATTCCCTGAAATTCACACTGCATCTTTAATGCCATTACTTGGAGTGTAGAGCTGTGCTAATCAATCCTCTGTATCAGCCAGATTTATGTCCATATTGGTGTACAATAATTTCAGTTAGCATAAACCACTGATTTGCAGCCACTGAATGCAGCTCTGTTCATTCTGTTGTCCATTTAACTTTCACTGTTGCCAGGGACAGATTATAATTAAAGTCTGGAACCATGATGCCTGATCCTCACCTAAGATCTCTTCCCACAGAGCTTCTCTCTACAAGCTACACCTCTTAAGCCTTCTGTGCAGTGTGAGACTGCAGGTTCAGTGGGGGTGGTTCTAGGCTGCTGCCCATGCAGCAGAAGGGCCTTGCTGTGGAGCAGTAATAGCTCTAATGTGATACTCATCGCTCCAGGACCCAGACGTCTTCGGATCCCATTGCAAATTCTTCAGCCATTCCAGATCCCCTTACTTTCTTCTCCAAGATTACATAGCAACATCCCATGCCCTGTGCTCTGAACCCTTTCCAGTTTAGTGTGTCTTCCTGTGCTTTTTGAACTGTCACTCAGCGATGGAGCTCTGCTTGGAACAGAACCATGGTTTTACTGATGGTCCTTCACCATGGAAGGGAGAACACTGGAATAAGCTGAAAGAGTATGATTGAAGTTACAATTTCAGACAGGCTGGCAGTCTTACACAGTGTCTGCACTTTTCATTTGTTCTTGCTTTAATGCTAATACAAGAGTAAATTCCAATGTAGACATGATGAAGTCCTTTGTGCACCTCTGGGGTTTTAATCTGAAAGCTTTGTGTTTTAAAACTGAATAAAGTTCAGCAATTCAGCATTAAATGACCCATTCAGAATTATTTGCTCTATTTTCCATGCTGCATATTTTCAATCAGGTAATACTGCTGCTAAACCTGGATATCACTTTCGTTGCTTCCA
The DNA here is from genome assembly GCF_031877795.1 of Strix aluco. NCBI lineage: Eukaryota > Metazoa > Chordata > Aves > Strigiformes > Strigidae > Strix > Strix aluco. Next base: position 22,227,603 of record NC_133942.1, on the reverse strand, counting down.
GGTGAGCCTGAACTATTATGATTTGGTAAAAAAAATGTTGGCTCCTCAGCAAATTGCCCTAGATGAATATCCCTTCAAGGGATAGGTATAAAATTCTGTGTAGTAATTGCTTATTTGTACAAAAGGAGAAACCAGACAGGCGTTGTGCACACCTACCTTGTCACAGGTCTGAAGATGGCTTTCATACTACGATTTTCCCAATGGCTATATATGAATTAAAAATCACCTGAAATGGAATGAATGACTTAGTTTTTGTTGCAGTGCTTTTTGCTGTGGCTGTCTGCTTGTCTCAGTAGAGACATCATTGATATGACACTTAAGAAAATGTGTCATGAACATGAAGGAATTGAAGCAATGACAAAGCCATTCCTTATTCTCATTCACATAAAAGAGAAGAAAGGATAATAAAATTAAATATCTACTAATCCCTTACAGGATGCTCAGAAACAGCACAGGGAAACTGTAGTCAGTTGTGCCCTTCTGTGAGACCAGAAGGGTTTGAGTCATGACTCTGCATGGAGCACTTTGAAATGAACTCTCAGAGCTATTCACAAGCCTCAGAACAAATAATCTCTATGCTGACGTGTCACATCATGCCTCTAAGGTACAGTGGTCCCAGGGGTGCTCGTTAAATGATACCAGGATGGATTGCATTTCATCCTGACATGATGTTTGGATGCAGAAAATGAGCTTTTAAATTAACTGCCATGTCCCTGTGCAGCCTGTACTGCTGGTTCAGAACAAAGGGGATGCCCAGGTGCTTCAGCTATTTTTTGTTCTGCTGAAGCTATGGCTCTGTGGGCAAAGAACTTCTGTGTTGTAACTCCACCAAATGCTTTCTCTCGGTGCCTGCTTTGAATGTTACTAGGGCAAAGTGTCTCATATTTTCCTTTTTTTTTTTGCCTTGTTTAACATCTTTAAGAATCTCCTCCCACACAAACCTCAGTGAACTTATCTTTGCAAACTCTGCAAAGCTATGTGTTAGCATCCTCTTTAACAAGCGAGGCAACTGAGTTAGAAAAGGCCAGAGGACCCAGAGCCACTAAGCAAAATGGGTTTGAGGCTTCTAATCACCTTTGAAGTCCTGGACCTTCAAGCCCTCCCTATGGCTTAACAGTGAGTCTTTCTCAGGCCAGGAAACGGTCTTCTGGTATTCTGATGTTCCACTTCTTCCTTCTCAGCTTCTCTGTCTTCCATTTTTCTTCTGATCCCATTTGCTAGGAGTCCTTCACTTCACTTCCCCTGGCTGTGCATCTCCTTCAAACACACAGCCATAATGCTGGACTAAATCCTGCCTTTCAAACTAACTCTTGCTGCTTACAACAACTTTTACCACAAGAAAATCTTTTTTCTGATTCAAGTTAAAGTGAGCCTAGAAAAATAACCTATGATGGCTGAAAGCCTCACACTGTTATCCACAGGCAGAAGGAGAACACAAACATAGTTAACTAAAACAGCTTGCTACTGCATGCAGTGTGAATATGTATGCAAGGTCTTTTGTATTGTACTCCCACATGCAAACTGAAGTTCAGGAGTGTTCACAGGCACCTCTGCCTTTGAGGTTATGTTAGCAAATACAAGCAGCTGTGGACACTTGTTGAAATTTGAATCTCTCTTTTCTTGGTTTGCTTGCTCCCCCCCTCGAGTGGCAAGAGTCATTGCTAGAGCTAAAACTAAGCTTAGTTCAGCCCATGGTAATTAAGAGAAGTTACTTTATCCTTTAATCACATGCGTTTCTCTTGAGGTAGTGAAATAGCACAGCAACACACAGTTTTAGAGAGGAAATGAAAAAGGTGATTGCCTGATTTTGAAACGAAAGGAGGAATTTAGCCAGTGTGTAATTATTCAAGTGAGAAGTTGGTCCTGTCTGTCTTTAATATTCCAAAGTGGTATTTGATGTAAATCCTTCCCCAGAGTTCATTACATTAGCTCTTAGCTCAACCTGAGCACACCGAGTGCCAAGTTCAGCGTGCAGCATGTTTTATAACCAAGTAGAATGACGTCATCCTAGTGATCCTGCAGCTCCCTAGTTCCTTGGGAGGAGGTATGGCTTTGTCTTCAGCCTAAAGATGAAATGGAATATGTTTGATGAGATTCCCTTGGTATTTGCAGTGTGGAACGTGTGAGGAATATTGCTTTGCACCTCCAGCAAGAACTGTCCCTTTTTGCCTAAAAAAAAAAAAAGATGTTACTTTGCTTGTAATATTTTTCTTTACAGAAAATGAAAATTTTCCTTTACAGATCCCTAGGTGCTTTACAAGAAGACTGACAGAGCCCTTTTGCAGGTGGGTAAAACCAGTTGCAGGGAAGCATAGTGGCTTGTTGGCATCCACCCCGTGGCAAACCCTGGTCTAGTCCTGGGGGCTGCCAGGCAGCTGCTGAGGGTTCTGGGTTGAACCACGCTGATTTTAAAAAAAAGGGGGAAGATAAATTTAGAAAATTTCATAATGGTTTGTCACTGCCGCTTTACAGAAATACTGATCAGAGCTCCTGAGAAGCCAGAAATCCATCCTCCCTGCGCACTTTGTCCTGACCTCAGTGAGACTCGCGGGAGTGCCGAATGCCATCGGCGCGTGCACAGAGTCCCAGCGCCTGTCCCCAGCGGTGGGTGGTGCCAGCTATTTCAGATGCTGTTTACTGTAAGTAAGAAAGACTGCAATGATATAGCATGAATGTAAGTGCTAAGAAACAGGCAAGATGCCCAGCCACCCCACCGAGACTGGGCTGGGAACGGCATGCATAACATCAGCTACAGCTTTTGGGGATAGTTAGGGAGAAAGATTCCAACTGCAATGAACAGACAGTTTTCAGGGCATTGTGAGAGCAGAATGAAATTCTCCTCACCATACAACCAAGCCCTGAAAGTGAGCAGCCTCTCCCAGCCCCTGAAAATCCATGCTGGCAGACTCAGTGCAAATATGCTGTCCCCTGTTATGACAAATCTCTGACAAGCCAAGGTCAGAAAGCAGAAAGTTTTAGCTGCTCTACCATGCCAGGAACAAAAAAAGAAAGAAAGAAAACAAAAAGCCTTGTTTTAAAATAAGCTGTTTTAAATAAACAAGTGTTCTTTGAACCACATCAGAGTACATACCTAACAATATTTGTTAAGTAAATATCAGTGACATGTTTAAGTCTGGCTCAGTATGCATTAGCAAAGTGGTATTTGTGTTGCTTTTGTTGTAACAAGAGTCAGTAGTGTTTCTAGAAGGTGGTCTGAAAAAAAGGGACTTTGGGGTTTTTTTTCCCACTTAGCATCCCACAGAGAAACATCTGCCCACCAGTAGCCCCACTGCAGGACTTTTAAGTAAAAAAACCTTCCCAACGCACTGATTTTGGTGAAGTTATACGTCACTTTCATTGGTTTAGGTCAGTTCATAATCTGCCTCTTAGGTGTTATTTTTCACCCACGGATCCACCTCTTAGATCATTTTGGCTTTCCGATGGAAGTCTGCCCCAAGACTGGTTGCAAATACATGGTCACATTATTATAGTCTGAACCTGAAGTGCCATGGTGCCACGGCTGAGCAAAGTTCCCACCTATCCCCACCTCTTCTGATCAGCTGCTCCCTGAGCTTAGATTTTCTTCAGTTTGATACTAGTGCTGTAGGCACAGAAAGCTCCCTGCACAGACCTACTCCTCATAGCTTTGCAACTGGGCTGACCCAGTGTCAGCCAAGATACACTAGCAATATGCAGAAAGCTACAGAGGGATCAAGAGGTCACCACACAGCCTAAAAGCCAATGGCTGCTTTTCCATGTGCAGCAAAAGAAAAAAAGTCAAGTTCTGATTTAAATAGATCTTTGTATATATATTTGTATTCTTGTCTGTCTATCCTTTGACGTTTTGGCTTATTTAACTCTTAAGAGCCAGATACTAACTCTAGGGTTAATGCACAGACAGGCATGCGAATCAAGAGAACAGGTTGTAACAGTGACGCCGCTGAATTTTAAATTTTACAGCAGGAACAAAGGTTTTCTTTTACATCTTATGGGCTGTGAGGAAGTCAGACTGCTTCTTAAGTGTCCTTTCCTGTATGTCAATAGAAGTGATCTCTTTGGGCATGCTCAGAAATTTTGGGCTTCATAAATCATCACTGTAGATTACGTGCTTCCATGTATGGGAAACGGTGTGACTTTTTCTCCCTGCCTTTGTGGGGTGTTAGGGAGGAGAAAAGGTCATGCTCTGTGGGACCCAAGGGGGGAAGCTGCAGTTCATGATTCAGGCCTGAGCTACCCCAAAGTCAGGCCATTGAAGTCACGGTGAGGCTCTGCAGGCAAAAATGACAGCTAGGCTTTTATCTGTATGCCATGGCATCACAGGTCAATACTATGACTTCTTTTTCGTCTTTAAAGCTTTCATGTCAGAGGAATCAAAGCCCCCTACCTCCCCTTCTCAAATTGCCTCCAGTTAATAATAGCACGAACAGTAGTTAGCCCAGGTTTCAAAGAGGCTTTGATGAGATATTGCTCTTTGATAAGCCATTTCAAGGGCAGGAGGCAAAGTGTTTACTTTGCTTGGAAGAGGAGTCTGATGAGCAATTTGCTTTTCTTTTGCTGAGGCCAAGCAGAGCTTTGTTACCTCCAGAATATGGAGACTGCAGAGGTGGTTTATGGCTACTGCTCTTTAATTCTGGCTATTTCTTTGCCTTATGCAAGAATAAAAGTTACAAATGAAGCCCAGCAGCCTGTCCCTACCTGTGACACCTGCCTCTGTGCTGAGCCTTAGCAACCATCCACTCCCCAGCTTTCCCTCCGATGACTGTTTTTCCTGCCTTTGGCTGTCCTGGGAGGCCCTGAGGAATTAGGAGTGCCATGAAACCCAGGAGTGCAGCTGGCCCAGAGGAGAGAGCGAGCTGTAGCTTCATGAATAGCTGAGCCCTTCCTAACCATGCACTGCAGCAGAAAGGTGCACACAGGGAAATAAGGCTTTGGGTTGGGCTGGCCAGTCTGACTGGTGGTGAGCCAACCTATAAGACATGAAATTATTTAGTCTGAGGATACTGAAGCTCTCCCAAAGCCTAGGCCTATACTAAATGCAGCAGGTGCTTTCCTGGAGGCAGGAAAAGCCACACCAAAGGGGTGAAGGCAAGCTACTGACTCTTGCTACAAGAAAGCTTTACAAACTCAGATTATAAATGGCAAGGCTATTTAATGTTCATTTCATGAAGCATTTTAGTATACAGGCTGTGAAATATATCTGACTCACTGCACAGGCACAATAAATGGGTCTACTCCAGCAGCCTAACTGCACCTTTCAGAGCAGCACGGGAGTAGGACAGAGCAGGAGGTGTTGTGGTGGCCACAGGCATTTCCTGACCACGTGCTTTCCAACACTGTAGATGGAACATAAGGAATTTTGTTTAGAGATTGAAAGAAAACTTGAGTGTATCCAATGGGCTGCAAGATACCTCCAAATAGAGGGACTCTACACACTACTTTTGGCTCAGCCCCGCCCCGGTGGTGGGTGTTGACGGCGGGTTTGGGAGCTATGAACCACCTGCCCCAGGGTTGAGATAACTCGGCAACTTCGTCATGGCCCCAGCCCTGCTGGTAGAAACGCGGTGGCTGCTGCGGCCCACGAGAGCTGGGGGCTCTCATTCAGCTGCGCCAAGAGCTGTGCCCACACCAGGGCCCAGGGGGAAAGGAAATTGGTTGCCTGACCCTGTAGCAGGATGTTATTCACATGCTTAAATCTGCTGGACCAAGCACTTGTTATCAGACGGAAAGGAGCTGCACAAGATAAGCAGGTGTTGCACAAGATGGTGGTGTTTGGGAGGGGGCTGCTAGAGGCAACATGTGAGCTACAGACAAGGCCGTCGCTGGAAAAAAAACGTTTTGCCCAGCCCAGGGTCAGGTCGGCTGCAGCACGTGGTGGGCTCGGGCAACTACTTCTCGGGAAAATGCGGCGTTACTGAAGCCGAGACGGGCCCTGGGCTCAGCTCGGCCCGGTTGGCGTTTCTGTGACGTCGCGAACCAGCCGCGGGCGCGCTCCCGGCGGCTCCGGGCGTCTCCGCAGCCGCCATTTCCCCGGGGACAGGCGGCGGGAGGGCCGACGGCCCCGCGCTCCCCCGCGCCACGCGTGGCCAGCGGGGACCGCGCCGGGACAGAGCTCCCACCCAGAATAAAACACGAGTGGTCTCTCCCCTCCGAGGCTGCTGCCGGACGCGCCCTGCGCCACGGCCACGCAGGCGAGGAGAAAGCCGCGCCCGCGCGGCGCCCGGCTGTAAGGTCATATTTATTCAAGCAAAGAAGGAGCCGGCCCCCGCCCCACGGCTAGTGCCCGCCCGCCCCCCGCCGCGCCCGGGCAGGAAGTGGCGGTGGGCGGCCGCTCCGGCGGGGCGGGGGCTCGGCTCGGCGCCTCCGCCCGCAGGAAATGGCGGCGGCACGAGGTGAGGCGGGGGGGTGGGTGTCCTCATGGCGGCGGGGGGGGGGCCCGCGCCCCAGCTCCGGCGCAGCGTCTCCTTCTCCCTGCCCGCGGCGGCTTGAGGCGGCCGGCGGCGGGAGAGCGGCGGCGTGGCGGAGCTCGCCCCGGGGCCGCGGCCGGGAGCGGCCTCCCGTGCGGTGTGGCGGCTTTCGGCCTCGCTCCGCTCGCGGCTCACGTAAAGGCCCCGCGGAGCGACCCGGCAGCGCGGGGTGGGCCCCCTGCCCCGTGGAGCCGGGCCGGGCCTCGTCTCCTTCCCGCCAGAGCGGGCGGTGGGCGCCCTGGGCGGCCCGGCCGTCCCGCTCCCACAGCAGGAGCCGCGCGCGGCTCTCGCGGCCTCCGGCTCTCGCCGTCACCCGTGTATCGCCTTGCAGGGTCTGCCACCGTGATGGGCGTCTGGCGTGGAAACCCCCGCGGCCCTGGCCGTGCCGCGGCTGGTGAAGAGCCGCCGCTGCCCGCAGCCCTTTCCCCGGGGCGGCAGGTAAGCGCTGCCGGGCCCGGCTGCCTGCGGCTGCCTGCAGGCAGGACTTGGCTCGGGCAGCGCCTGCAGCAGCGGGACCGGCCCTGCGTGAGGAGGAGCTGCCGGTGGAGTTGGTTTTAGGAAGTAGCGTGAGACCCCGCTCTTTGCTGCTGCAGCCTTTCTGGTGCTGTGTTTAAGCCACAGCTTTGCATCTGCAGAAAACCAGTTTTATTTAGCTCCAGCTGTGGAACGGCCATCCTTTTGGCAGAGAGCGCAGCCCCTTACAGCCATTTTATGAAGCAGTTCGTGGCCTCGGTATTGCTTGCAGCAGAACAAGTAAAGCTCAAAATGTAAGCTTGCTTGGAAAAGCTGGGGGCCAGGACAGCTGAGTCCCAGTATATACTGGTAATTGAGCACACCAGCATAAATGCAGTAGAGAGAAAATTTAACAGAAGATCAGTGTTGTGTCTTCATCTGTCCCAGCACTGTGCAGTGAGTCAGTGTAGTCCCGGTGCTGAGCTGAGCAGGAAGCAGAGCCTTACCTTGCCTGGTCCCTGGCTGCTTTGCTGTGCACTGCTAATGGGTGATACTGGTCACTGTTGGAAAACAGAAGTGGGCAGTTACAAAGGTAGAGCTGCGTTTGGGGGCAGGCAGGGTGGTTAGGCTCCGTAGTCGCCTTTAGGAGAGCACGGTCAGTTCCTGAGACTTCCTAGGAGTTCCTTATGGAGATTGATCTGGAGGACTAAGAAAGTGGAGCCAGTGATATTATATTGACTCCACTGATACTATCCTCCTAAATTAAATGGTGGAAGAACAAGGCCTGCCTGTGAGATAAAGTCAGGACCTACTTCATCTACCTACAAGATTTTAATGGCAATTAGAGGAAGCAAGTTAAAAGTCGAAGTGTTCCTGTAGAAAATGGATGTGTTTGGTTTGAATTGGACATGCTAACCTGTACTGCAGGGCTGTTGTGTTGCCTATTGTTGTATTTGTGCTCTTGACATTGTCTCACCTGTGTGTTTTTGCTCACAGGCCCGTGGGTCCCTTTGTTCCTGGCTCCAGGACTGGGTGTGGAGGGACGCTGGATGTCCTGCAGGATTATGGTAACCATTTTGGAAACTAACTGTTCAGCCACAGATGGTTTGTGTAAACCTGTCTGTTAACTGGTGCAGCCTAGAGAAAGGTCTTCGTGTGATGCCCTCCAGTGGCAACAACGTGTACTGGTATTTTAAATCAAGAGAGAACAGAAGGGAATTGCAAAAAGTGATCTTTTTGCTCACCCTGAAGCGGTTTGAGGGTAACTCCTTCTAAGCCCAAGGGCCTTTGGGCAGCCCTGGCAAAGTCCCCAGTTAGCTGCTGTGTGAGGCATGGCTGGGAGTGGCTCATCCTTTGGCAGTTCCTGCTGCTGCAAGTTCTGCAGGGACGTGCAGGTGACTGCTGCAAATCAGGGCAGCCTCTGTGGTTTAGGTGGCCAGTACCAGAACTTTAGGCATGAGCTCCTGTCCTCCACAGAAGATTAATTTTGCTGTGTGTCAGTAAATGCACAGAGAAGGAACAGGAAGAAAAACACCACCAGATACCAGGAAGAACACATCTCGCAGCACTTAACTTGCTGTCAGAGACGACAACTCATTTTTAGCTGACTGTTGTCCTTTCACACAATCTAATTCAGCAGTGAACCAGAGTTCCTGTAGACAGGCCAGAGATGAGAACTGGTTTTGCCTCATCTGAGACACCTTTAAGTACAAAGAAATGGCTCTCAGATTGACAGCTCAACACGTTCTCCAAGATGAGTCCTATGCCCAGGATTCCAGATAAACCGAATACATTTGGTATTAGTCTGCTCTGGGGTACTGTGCTGGACCTGTTAACACCCCTTAGCTTTGGTAGGAGACTCCCTTTTTACTGTCAAATGCAGCTTACAGTTCTGTGCAGGGTTTGGCCCTTACAGTGGTACAGATGTGCTGCACTTCCCCCTGTCTGGTGGACTTACACAGAAAGATGAGGTCGATGTCAGCTTCCAGCTTGGGTGCTGGACTGGTCTGATCAATAGACCCTGTAGTAGAAGTGGTGGCCTCCCTGTAAAGGGTTTATATAAAGGTAATTCACAGTGACAGCTGGTTTTAAAAAATTCAGGTTGTTCATACCTTTTCCTTTGCTGTATAAATATTTAAGTGACAGGACTGGGATTCCTAAGGGAGGGAGTGCTTGGGTTATTGCTGACAGGTGAAGCTTTTATTAAACAGAAACATGCAAACTCATTTCCTATATTGTTTTTAACCTAGTAGCCAATTATTGCTTATTTGTTCTTTTTTTTCAGATAGTGCTGTTGTTGCCTTAGCTGTCCTGTACCATGTCTGGCAATGAAGTCATTCTGCCGAGCAGGCTGCTTCGTACTCAGCCATCAGGCCTGCCTTCTCCAACAGATCCCTCAAGCTGGCAGCGTAATGACGGAGCTGTTTGGTACCTGCAGAGTCTCACTCCAAGGGTGTCTGAGCACCTCACATTTGGGTCAGAAAATCCATCCCTGCAGCAGTCGTTGTGAGAGGGCTGTGAAGTCCCAGGGCCTCCCAGGGCAGTTCACCAGCTGAAAAATATTTTGGATTGGGTTCTTGTATCATCTGAGGCGAACGGCGGATCCCGGCACCAGGATACAGGTATGGTTTAAACACTTGAGGTGAAAGCTGTTGGTGGGGAACAGTGGGGCTTCACAACAGAACATCTGCTTTCATCAGAGTCGCTGGGTTCACCAGCAGTCTTGCTGCAGTAAAGGCTTGGTTGGGAGGTTCAGACATCCTTGTACCTCTGCTCTGATACTGTTTTACTCTTTCAGATATCTACTCGAAGAGTGTGGCTCTCAGTTTTTGGCAGATAAAGGTAAAACATGTTCCAGTGGGTGGATGTTGGACCCGGAATCAAGGCATACATTTTTTAAGCAAAGAATGGTGCTTTCTCACCAGTTCATTCCCTGGCAGAGGAACTGTACACTTTAGCTGCTGTTCTCTGCGGTGGCCTTGCCAATGTCAGCAGGGCTCACCCGGCCACCCTCCTGCCCTCTGCATTGGCAGTGGTTGCTGGCTGAGTTGCCTGTTTCTGGTGGACACAAGTTGTGCTCACTGCAGGATGTAGCAACAGAGTCTCTGGCCTGCCTTACAGGAGGTCTGGCAGTGACCATAACAACCCGTGCAGCCCCGGAAATCTCTGAATTCCTGGTGGGCTAAGAAATGACCTGTACTTACGTAGGTCAGTGTTGCTAAACCCATCTTCTTTTGAGGCTTGCAAAACAAATAGGTATCCAAAAGAAGATGGTACTAATCACTGCTGTAATGACATATTTAGCTCCTGTTTTTGTGGTTTCTGCAAAGCCTGGTTTGGGGAGGCTTTTTTTAAGCTGTTTGGGGAAAAACAGACAAGCTTTTGGCACATGGTTCTATGTCAGATTTCTTCATTTTTACCAGGCTCTTTATTTGTAGAGGTCCTGTATATTGTAGAGGCCATGACCTGTTCTGATTACCCCCTAGAATGGAAACGTGAACCAATGATTTTTTAAAATGAATGTGCAATAAATCTGTGGAAAAGCTTCTCAGTTCATGACTCTTGATTGAATTCAGGTAGTTTTGACATACACAAATGAGGCTGTTTAGAGCTAGACAAACCTGCCTGACAGGCAGTGCCTGATCGTCTGGTGTCTGGAAGTGAAGCCTAAACAAGGACATTTCAGCTGAGTGCTGGGCCAGAGTACTTCTAGCCCCCGGCGGGACACCCAGAGCCTCAGGGGCACAGCATCAGGAGTGAGAGTTCTTCAGTGCGGAGCAGGAGAACAGATCTGTGTGTGTGGAGGGTACACCCAGGTGGAGGCGAGCATGGCCAGAAAGAACAGGCTAAAATGATGCTTTGGGTGTCTACAGGGGCAATCAAGCACTGCAAAAGGCTGCAGTTTGTTTTTTCCCTGGATGAATGAATGAGGAACATGGGCATTCTGTAAAAATGTCTTTTAATATTTGAAACTGTAGTGCATGCTTGGGTATTTCAAAAAGCCTCACTGTGTATGGTGGGCGCTAACAGTTCACACACAAGGGAGGCGTATTTGATTATCTTGTGTCACAGACTTCATGTAGCAACAAGAATGCTTGATTGTGAGATCAGCTTCATGGTTGGAGTGTTTTCAGCTCTGTCTAGCAGCTGTACGGTGATTATGCCTCTTGCTATTTTTGTTTTTCTTTGATTTTTTAGCTCTTCAGCAGACACAAGAGTGGAATTAATGATTGCTGTGGAACAGGGGAGTTCCCTAGGCACCACATGGGTACTGCGGGAACCAGTGATCCAGCTGCCACTGCTGCCTGGTGTCAGTGTCACCTCTGAGAAGGATGGTATCCATTTCTAACTGGAGGATGCTGAGATGCTGATGGATCTTGTGACCATAATGGTTTTCTGCTAAGATCCTGCCTAAGAGGACCGAAACTGTTGTAAGAGCTCAGGCCTGGCAGCTGGTTTGGGTCAGGGTGGCTTAGCTCTCTTGGGAGACAGCTGGTTTGTAGGGAGTGTGATGGAGCAGTTAATGCTGAAAGATGGCACTGCTCAGTGCAGGTTACATGTAGATGTAGCTGCAGAACACGGGTTATGGGAGGGCAGTCCACGGGGGTATTGCAATTCCAGTGTGTATCTGTAAGATACCAGGTGTTTCCAAAGCAAAGCAGGGGTGGACGTAATGCTGGAAGTGCAAGGTGAATGTGTAAAGGTGCTGGGCAATCTCTGCATTGAAAAATGATAGTCTGCAGTTCTCATAGTCCAGCAGAATGCCAATCCTTCGGGGGGGGATAGTAATTCTGATGTCTGGTGTCATCCCACCGTGCAGGAATTCATACTTGTGCCTGTAGGCAAGAAACACAGACAAAACCTGAGGGTACCCTGGCTGTGAGCTCTGGGGGCAGTGCTGTGTGCACATAGGTTTGTTCCAGGGTACGCTTCCTGCTTCCCAGTCCCAGCCCTCCTGTGTGCCCTGTGGTTACTGCCCCAGTCCCCCCCGCTCTGCTGAGCAGTGGCTGTGTTGGCCGAGCCCTGGTGTGCTCTGTGCTTCCACACAGCCTTACCCCGCGGTGCTGGGACCTGCCTGTCTAACCCGGGTAACAGGCCTCTCCTCTCACATCCCAGTCTGGCTGCGAATGGATGGGTGCTAAGCCCTTAGCTATGGACAAGGTCAGAGCACAACGTGGGACTCCTGTTTTTCCCATGTCTTAGAGGGCAGCATAGGACACCTGCCCCTCTGTAAATCAGAGGGTGCACCTTGCTACTAGGTTTAGCCTGAAGTTGTCCCTTTCCCCACGAAGGAGCTGTGCTCTGTTAGGCTTGCCCCAGAACACTTGCCATCTCCTCAGCCTCGCCCCTAGGTAGCTGTAGGACCTGCCAAGGGAGTTGGCGAGATGACTCCGTCCTGTCCTTCCAGGCCCTGCCAGGCTGCCTGCTTGCTCCCTGAGGGCCCCTGGTACTGAGCCCTCTTTCCTGCCACAGTTACTGGTGCTGCTCACGCCCACCTCCACAGCAGCAGCGAGGGAGCATAATCCCTGGGGCAGAGGCTGCCTGACTCACGGTGTGGCTAGGCATCCTCCAGGCTATTGGGCATCATTTTTCAAACTCCACTCTCTAAATGACGTTTCCGGCTGTTTTTCCTGCAAGACCTCCCTGCTCAGCCAGGGCGGTGTGGATGGGGAAGTTTCAGTATTCGTGCTCATTTACTAGAGGGTGACGTCTTTTGATTGTGATTCCTGGACTGTGGATTACCAGAGGCCAGGAAGGTGCTCTGTACGTAAGCAGCTTTGTCATGAGGGCAGCCCTTTTCTTCCCTGTGTAGTTGCTGTTCGAGTAATGCTGAGGTCCTTTAACAGTTACTCAAACAGCTCTCCCTAGTGTGGCACGCCGCAACCAAAAATATGAGACTTTTATGGGAACATGTGCTTTCTGAGCAGAAATGAGAAGATTTGTACAGCTGAAGTGAGTTATCTGGCATTTTGTAAGGGCCAGCTTCTTCACTAACCACCTCCTCCACCCACATCACTCAAACCTGCGAAAATTTCCCTGCAGAAATAGATATGACAGTGACTCAAACTGAGCAATGGCCCAGCTCCCTTTTCTCTCTGAAGTCCATGCTCATTGCTCCAGAAGAATGAGATCAAACCTCAATGTACCTCTGAGCTCAACACAGTAAGGAAGTTAAATTAGCCTGCCTGCAGTGTATGGGAGAGTCATTAGCTTTAGTGGGTTTGGTCTCTCTCATTAAGCAGCATTTCTTGCTGTGTGGGAGGCGAATGCCAGCACTGCTGAGGACTCTGGCTGTGCAGCAGGCCAACTGCTGGGGAGCGAGAGCAGCAGGCGCCTGGGGAGGAGCGTGTGCTCCAGCCAGCTGAGCCGCATCTAAAACCTCGTTGCGTACCAGCAGGCAGAGGACAGGCAGGTGTGGGCCCATGCCACGCCATCCTTACCGTTTACTGACCGTGTGTGTTGGGGACACTCGGGTGGCGCCCAGGGTCCCTGTTCAAGGGGAGCCAGCAGCACCCTGGCAACTGTTGCAGGCTGAGCGGCGAGCCATTCAGACAGGCAGTAGGCAATACTCAGTGATGCCTGGCGGCGTGACTTGTTTTCTTGCTCCTGAATGCTTCACAGGGTGCCCAAATCTCAGGTGGGAGTCAAAGGCATGCTAATATAAGGGTGTCTGGGGGAGAGCCAGCAGGTTCAGCTGAGGTGCAAGGGGAGCTGGCATTTCTGCATGCAGGTGTGGCTGTTGGGTACCTCCAGAGGCAGGAGAGAGATAAGAACAATTGCATACAACTGGGTTTAGCCAGATACATTGTTTCTAGGTTACATGAATTTATTATTCTCTGTCTTCCCACTGGGGTTTCGGTGACCTAAAACAAGGCCTTTACAGCTAACTTCTGTAATGCAGATTTTATTCAGATTTGCTCCTGGGACTGCCTATTTCAGTGTGAGAATGTCATTAAGCAGGAGGATTTGCTTAAAGGTTCCAGTACCCTTCCAACACCGGTTCACAGTGTCAACAGTGGAATGTCAGAGGCCCCTGGTTAAGTGCTTGGTCTGGTCTTTGATATAAAATCTCTGGCTGCCCCCTGCAAGTAGGAGCTCTCTGTGGCTCTGCCTGCAGGTATACGTGTAGGAGGTGTTCCTGTTGGAGACCTGTAGCCTCCACAGCCCTTACCTCGATGGTGTGATGATGTGCCTCATGCACCAGGATGAGTTGTTTGCCCCCAGATAACCATGTCTTGGAGTGTTTTCAAAAGCCACGCCGATTCTGTACTCTGTATCTTCCTCAGCTTCCACCTCCCAGTAATGCTTTCCTGGAAATGGGATCAGACTGCCCAAGATCCCAATACACCTGTGGGAGACAGGAATATGTGCTTTGGCAGGGGCTCCCTGCAGTGCTATTTACAATGGTTAGGTACTTAATGTACCTGGACATTACATATCAGTAAACAAAGGCCACTTTTGCTGTCTCCTTAGCAGTGCAGCATGGGTTTTTGACTACAACAAAATCCACATGCTGAGGACCTGACAAAACCTGCAGGTGTCTTTGTGATACCTACCCTGTTTATGCCTGTGGGTAGCTTTGTATAAACGAGTGCCCTGGGCGCTTTCAGGAATAGGGGGAACAGCATCCTATGCTGCCTGGGTTTTCTGGGAAAGTTATTTCTTGCTAGAAAAGAGAGTGCTCTGGTGAACCCCAGCAGATTTTATATTTTCTTCCCAAACAGCCCAGAGCTTTAAATGTCACTCACCATCAAGAATTGAGCACTGTAACAGAATGAAACTCCTGGGGCAGTCGGGGAGGAGGAGACCTGCCTATGCTGTGTTTGGAGAGACCAGCAAGAATTGAACATAGTAGGAGAGCTTGAAATATGCTTAGGTACCTGGGCCATGAAAAGTTTTAACAGTAGACTGTGGATCCTAGCCTTTATGATAGGAACCATGTAGAAGATAACTCTTTAAAAAGATATGTAGGAGAGACAGACAAAGACAATATACCACAGAGAGACCCAGTCTGAGTCACAGCAGCTGGGTGCTTTGAAGATGCAAGTCTGCAAAAACACAGGTTCTGTAGCAAGAAAGTTGGGCTAAATAACCCACACCAAATCTGCTCAAACACCCTAACTTGATTTAAGAGGCGACATAAATCCTGTAAAACTACACCCCAGCTTTTCCTCAGGAAAAGTACATGGTGTATGTCATTGCTTCATCACAGGAGATAGCAGGTTTCAAAACACACCTTCAGTTTTGGATGGGGAGTCTCACACGACCTGTATGTTTCTGTGGTAGGGTTGTCTAAAGTTGTAAATTACAAAGGCAAAGGATGTTGCTGGCAGACACTCAGCTCCTCTACCCCTAGGTAATGCTGAGAAAGAGCTGCACTCAGCATTTGGAGAGCCTGATGTGCAAGGACGGGCATGCACAGCAAGATAGCTGTACTCTGTGCAACCTCAGCAGCAATCACTTAAAGCAAGCGTACAGTTCATTGCCAGTGCATGTAGATGTCTTGGGAATAGCTTGAAGGCTGCTGAAATCAGGACTCAGAGAGGCTGTGTGTTGCTACAGCTTGAGAAGGAAAAGGAATGATAAAAAATGGATGGGTAAACATCTGTGAACAAAATATTACCATAGTAATGAGAGTTGCAAAGCCACTAAGGCAAACCTGAGTCAGACCATAGGAGCTGCTGTGGTTAGGAAACACATTAGCCTTTCAGAGATCACACAAACTTCACAAAGAAGAGTTTGCAATGTAATTTCCTTGTAGCGTGCATGTTAGTCATTTGAGCCTGGGAGCTTTTTCAGCATGAAAGAGGGTTCTGAAAGTTCACAGTGGCATCAAAAACTCAGCCTCAGAGTTCAGAAGGAGATGAGTGCCAGCTCTGGCTGTTTATGTGAAACATAAAAGCACCCTGTGTGAAGTGGGATGAAATCCCATTTAGGCTTATCATGGTGACTTTAATGAAGAGACTCATCTACCTCCTGGCTCTTTTCTACTGAGCCCTCTAGTAACATTGCATTTCCATGGAGGGACTAAGTTGTGGGCTTGTATTATTCTGTGTCTGCAGATGCCTGTCCTGGTTATATGTTGTTTCCATGGTTCTGACCGGAAACATGCATTTCAGCAAACTAAGTCTTCTTTCAATGGCAAATGTCCTAATATTTTTTTGAAAGTAAAATCAATAGGCCCAAATAGTATCAGCTAGATCTTTCAGCAAGAGGTAAGTATTCAGATCCCTCTTTCCTTAGCATTTGCTTTGGCACTTAAATACCTGTTCAAAATCAGCTCAATGTGCCAAACATGCGTAAGCAGGTTTGTATGTAATTGTGGCTGGCTGCATCTGTAATCCTCTTTATGAACTTGCGTTAACTTCCAAGTGATGATTGAGTTCCAAAGAGCAGCTAGAGAGAGATTTAAACTCACAAAATCAATGAGAGCTGCTGAAAGCCCCATTACACACTTCCTGGCATCTATTTAAAAAAACCCCAAAAGACCAACTGTGCTTTGACCTACACAAGCCTCTTTCAAAGAAAAGGGTCAGGTGCCCAAAGCACCAGTAGGGTTTTTTTCCTATTCTGTAGTGTTTGCTGTAGTGAACAGGTTTTACATAGTGTTTAGTGGTTTCCATTGGACAGAGCTGTATAAAAGCAGCCCCCAAATCTCCATGTGTGAAACTGAGACCAAGAAGGGATGGGCAGAGCCTCCTGCACATTCTGTGCAAGGCTCTATCACCTTGGCAGCTTGCAGAGGAAGGGGCAGGAGAGAGGGAGCAAGAGCCAGCAGAGAGGAGCGGCTCCTCAAATCTTGGAAGTGTGCAAGTGATGGATCACTGTAATTAAACAGAACCTAATAATTATCCCCCCTCCTTTTTTTTAATCCCACTAGTGCTGTATTAAGAGTATATGGGGTTTGATTTTTTTTTTTCTTGTGACATTTTTCTGGGGTTTTTGGGCTCTGTAAAAAATTAAATGGGAAGAAAGTTTTGGAATTTAATAGAAGTCAGTGCACACATCATGCAAATGGAGATGTTGTAAATAATACGTATTAGTCACCCTAGAAATTCTCAGAAAAGAGCAGCATGCCACAGGGAGTTCAGTAATGATGCTCAGGAACAATAACCCCAGTGAAACTACAGGGCCTGGATAAATGGATACGGAATTTTACTCTCCAAGAAACTATGGGGAAAGCCTACCATTCAAACTGAAGAGTTATCTTAGGAGCCCAACTTGAAATACCTTAAAATAAATCTGATTTTCTAAAAGATGAGTAATCCATATTTTAAAAGGACCAACAAAGATGTTTGCAGTTGTCTAAAACTGAAGACAACCATAGTCACTTATGCAAAAACCAAGATGGAAAAAACCACTATACATTATACACACACATACAGTCTGAAAGGTTTAGCTGGTCGGTGCCTGGCTTGAAGGTGAGGAGAGCTGCAATACCAGCAGTGGATTTAAATTCAAGGTAGGGTTGTGTTGTGGGCAGAGCAGCCACAAACCACATGCATTAGTTGCAGCTGAAGTTCTTCTGTATACCTTGTAAAGCTGTTATCATAGACGGGCAGATCACACTCTGGGTTTTCCAGTTCATCACATGCAATTGTAAATCCGTCATCTAGAATTGCCAGTAAAGGATGGGCTGTATCCTCGTTAAGGCAGAAGTAGGTGCCTGCAAGAGAGAATGCATTATGGCATTGGGGTTTGCAGCAAGGGTGTGGTGAAATGTTGTTTGGGTCCACAAAAAGATAAACCCATGCTCTGGAAGGCATCTGTGGCTGACACTGAAAGGACAAGGTTGTCCATTTGGAATTTTCCGGATAGATGGGTGTTTTACAGCTTAACACTGTTTAGTTACAGCCTTGTGAAAAGCAGGAAAAGGGCCTTAAGCTGGTTTTGAACCCAGCCAGGGCTCAAAGCTGCAGGCATTGCGCAGGGAGTAGCTATTCAAACATGAGGGGTCCACCCTGCAATGGACTGTCTGATTTCAAGTCACGTTCCTCAGAGCTGAAGTGATCTATTTTTAATCACTGAAAGGAGAAGGGGGCCTTAAAGGCCTCTCCATGGCCTCACTCTTCCACATGAATGCTGGGCACAGTTTGAAGGGAAGGGATCTCTACAAAGGTAGAGCAGCATCCCTCATTCTTCAGCACCTCCTCATCAGATCAGCCCTCAGAGGGGTAAGTCAGCTAAGGCAGCCCAGGATAAAAGTACTTCTGCCCTTCTCCCTTTGGAGACTTCACAAAGCAGGTCTGACGCACGGCGCTCTGATGAGCAGCCACGTGCGTCCCAGCTGCTGTTTGTAGTTGGTGTTTGTGTATCCACCCCAGTAAGTAAGAATCAAAGGTCATTCCCAGTGTTGGAGGTGAGCGCTTGCAGCTGACAGATCAATTTGCATCAGCTGTTTGCATAATGTAGACTCAGAGAAGATAAATCTCTCCATGCTAATCCCAAATGAAATCATTATAATCAAACTGCAAGTTACTTCAATGCAAATACAATACAAACAATGACAGGGCAATTACAGGCATGTGCTGCTGAAAACAAACACATGCTGTGCAAGCAGAATTGGCAATTTCAAATATTGAGTTTGATTTAAGCAGTTGAAATACACACAAACAATGGTAACACAATGACACTCTTCCTCTCCAGGGATTAAAGAATGACCATTCCTTTTCTGTGGTGTCACTGATGTGTAGCAGACAAGTTTCTTACCGTAGCCTTTCGCAGATTAATGGGTGTGTGGTCAGCTTGCTGAATAAGCACAATTTGCAAATCTCTCACAGAAGGTAAGGGCAGAAGAGACACAGGTATGGTGTGAATGCATCTGTGAGTGATGTGGGAGCTTTGAGACACCTCAGTGAAGTTGCAGTGTCATTATAGCAGTGGTGAAGATGAAAACAGGTGTCTGCCTATAAGTCATTAAAACGAGCTTTGATTAGATGGTTGGAAGGGGAAAGAGCTTCCAACTTCCCTTTGGGGGAGAACGTTAATCCTTGCCCAGTGTGGCACTGAGAACAGAGATAATAATGCTATGTCAGTTACCAAAAGCAAAGCTTCCAGCTGAAAGCTGGACTGCCTTTTTCCTGATGAATAAAGGGAACCAGCCCTCAGAGCTTCCCCAGCCAAGCTGGAGACACTCTAATATATACAGAGGAAGATTTTTGCATATCCAAATGACTCTGGAAAGTGCTGACTGACTGTCTCAGCCATACTTTCCAGCAGCAGTATCATTACAAGGTAATCTCTGAAGTAAAGTAAAATCACACTACAACTTTCTTCATTGGTGTGTCAGTACTTGGCAAGCTGGAAACATCTGGGGGTGTTGGGTGGATACTGTCTTTTAAAATGTTTAGAAATTAGTAACTTTCAAGTATCAAATGTACCGGACAGAAATACTTTTAAATTACAGAGCTAAAGCAAGGCACTTATTGTTACAAAAAGTGTTTTTTTTCATTCCTAAAAGGTTACCAGGTGTGTAATTAGATGGAGGAGATTAGGACCTGATCCAGAGGCCATTGAAACCAGCAGGAATCCTTCTGTTGAGACAATAGATGCTACAATAGGCTGCTGGAGTTGGGAGCTGTACAGTACCTGTGGTGTGTATCAGGACAGGTTCACTTCTTTCACTGGAACCACCCAGGTTTAAGGCTCTAACACAGATGCGATAGGTTTGCATTGGCTGGAGGTGAATTAGGACTTCGCAGTTAGGAATCCCAACAATAGATCTACAGAAAATAAATCCATGGAAAATGATAGGGTAGAGAACAAAGGTAGGCCTTTGAGACTATTTTTCTGAACAACAAAGAAGAAATTACATGATCAGCTTCTCTTGTAACCCCTCAACAACACTTTACCTTGAACAGTTGTCAGTAGCAGGGGCAAGAGACACTCTGTGACAGACTATGCAGATTTTTACATTTGCTTCTGCCCTTTTCCCATACCCTGTATATTAATTTTCGATTAACATTTATACAATTAATTTTACTAAGAGGAATGTTTATAAAGGTGAATTCACCAAAGGGTCATGGGTCCTTTCTTAGTGTTGTCTGATGCCACATGACTTGAAATGGTTTCATCTCTACAAGTCATGGACTTGATAAAACAGTGACTCACTCAGTAATAATATTGCCATTTTCTTCATCTGTCAGCTTGGACAATTCAACCATGTAAGAATCAACGGGGTTAATGTCTCTAGATTCCCAGCAGACCAGTGCCGCATTTTCACAGCTTCGGATCTTTTTACTCTTTATGGTAGGTGGTGAAGGAGCTAAAAAGTAGGCAAAAGAACAATTCTAAGCTTTTGTTTGAAGGTGTTTGCAACAAACATGCTTTGAAGACTTAAAAAATAAAATAAAGTTGTTTACTGATACTATATAGTTAAAGAAACCTGCTTCCCTAATGGACGATAAACAGCAGGCAGGGCGATTAACAGTACTATTCAAAGACTTAATTTGGACTATAAAGGTCCCAAGAGAATTAATCAGAGAAGTAACGTACATAGAGACTGATTATACAACCGTTTTCTTTCTGTCATTGGTTTTATCTTTATCATAAAGGTGCATCTCTTCTCTGCTCTAAGATGTCACAGACATCTGGAATGAGTGCTTGAAGGTCTCACTCTGACTTGCCCAATTTGATGTCAGGATTTCACAAAATATGCTTGACTGAACTGCAGTTACAAAGGGCAGCATAGCAGATGAATCCACAAAATACCGACAGGCCAGTAAAAGGAGAGCTAGGATCCACTTGGCAGAACTGGGAGACATGAGCCTTATTCCCAGTTCTTCCACATGCTTGCATTTAAATAAGTTATTTTGTCTCTGTGCTTCTGTTTCTTCAACTCTAAACCAGGGACAATTGGCCTCATAGGCTCTCCAAATAAAAGTAGGAAACTCCCATACAGTCCGTAGACTTATATCAGAAGAAACAAAATGCCTAAAAAGCATTAGTGGCATAAAATTCAGAGATGACTGTGAATTTCACTATGAAGCTCACATAGCTGTATGAATAAAATATTTTTACCTGTTACATAAACTGCTCTTTCACTTGGTGGACTGATACCAGAGGCATTTAAAGCACTGACCCAAAATTCGTATTGTGTATTCGGCAACAAATTAGTAATGGTGCAGTATGTTTCTTTGACTTTTAGTGTATGCTCTGAAATGAAAACAACAAAGCATTTACAGTGCCTTTACACAGTTACCCACTCTTCCCCAAAGCTGCTTCAAATAATGGAGTTGAGATGTATTGTTTTATGTGCTGAGTTCCAGAGGGCTCCTTGTGCTCCATACCCTTTGATTAGCTGTCAGGCTGTTTCACCATGCCTTCCTCTAAGGAGGCATAAATCAGATAATGCATCAGCTTCCAAAGGAACCACATCACTCAGAAAAAAAACCCAGAAGGAAACGTCACCCACCTGACACTGAATTTTTTCTAAAAAGACCCTGCACGTTCCCACTCCAGGGATGCTGTCTGGTCAGCTCACCCCAGCAGTGGAACAACAGCTGAAGCTATTTCACTACTCATTTCTCATTCTTCTTATAAAATTTGGATAGGTTTGGCTTTTCTTTCTGAACTGGCCATTTGGCACTCTACGGGCTTCCAGTTTTGCTGGAGAAGTGACTGGGTGTTTTCAGTAAAAGGTTCTGCAAGAATATTATTAGCAAAGGCAGTTTTGTCACAAGGCTAGGACATATTAGAATGGTTCTGTGGTTCTTTTTTTTTGTGCGTGTGGGTGATGGGGAGTTACAGCCTATTATTAGTACTGAGATAAACTGTAAAATGACTGTGGGGGTTTCAGTGGGCATGCCAATAACATGATGATTTGCTCTCTAAAAATACTGTGCTTTGCAGTGGATGCAGCGCATGTGTGTCTAACGCAGTGCCCACCCTTCAGGAAAGGAAATGCTACTGTTGAGACCTGACTTCATCCACTGTCCCCTTCCCACTCCTGCTATCCCAGCTGCTGCCCCATCCTGTCTTTGTTCCTGTGATGGGTCCTGCTGCAGCCGGCAGCATGGCAGACCTGGCAGGGGAAAAGCAACAAAGCCAGAGGCAGGAAATGGGACGGCAAATATGACAGCAGAGAGAGTGCACAGAAAGTGCACTCGTTGCCACAGCAAGTCCAGAGGGACTTTGGAACCAGCTGGTTTTGCCAGTGGAGGGCTGAGGTGTCCCCCTGGGTCCAGGCCTCCTCCTTACCTGCTTGTTCACCATTGCGCGTCTCGTTGCTCACTGGTTTATAGCACAGTTGGTAGCACTCGACAGTGTCATCTGAGAAGAGGCCCCAGCAAACTCTCAGTGAGGTGCCAGTTGCTGCATTGGGAGCCTGAGGATTGATCACAGGGGCACAAGGAGCTGCAGAGGGGAAAACAGGTCAGTTTTTGAATATATAAGCGTGGTACGTTGTTCACAGGCAAACACCTCTCCTCTCACAAAGGTGTTTGCACAAAGCCTAGGCACTGAATAGGGTCACATTCCTCCCACATGGAGAAAAGTTAGGACCTGACCCTGTAAATAGTTGCAGATAACAATCAGGTCACTGGTGTATGAACTAATCTTGCTTCAGATCAAAATCAAAACAACAAAATACATAAGCCTCAGCCTAACCCTTCCCTGTAAACTTGGCCTCCCCTGCCTCTGAGGGCTGCTGTTCCCCAGCCAGCTAGTACAGCCCTGCAGGAGCAATCTCTGACACACACAGCACTGCTGTGCACCAGCCCAGGGGCTGAGGAGCCTCTGGAGGAAAGGTGAGGGAAAAGCTGTACAACATGGGGTCAGCGGCACAAGCAAACAAGTAGCAAATGATATTTTCCTTTAAGAAAACACAATGGATGGGCATAACAAATGCATATTGTTCTTTCTGACCATTTGTGGTGTGCCAGAAAAGATTTAAAATATTTTGTATTTTTATTTTTTTAATTATTAGAAATTTGTTTGGGTTTTGCTCTGTTACTTGTGGATAACAGGAAAAATGTTTGCTAAATAGCAGAGGAACAAGCGACTGAAATCTGGTTATCAAGACAAGCTGTGCAGATTGTTTAAAGCAGTCTGGTGTGCCTCTCTACTTTGTTCAAGCAACTACAAGGTAAGACAAGTTATTACCAACTAAGCATGCCTGACCCCTCAACAGAAAGGGGTAGTCTTTGTGAGTCTTCTAGAAAATCATCCAGCAAAGGCAGGGAAGGCCAAATGTGGCAGTTCTGGTAATTTTATACTGAAAACAACTGAAAAAAAAAATCCAAAAATAGCTTCCAGTGTCTTTGTATATATAGGCAAAAAAAAATCTAGAGGAAAAACTAGGGAGAAGCTAATTCTGCGTTTGCAGTGCTCCTTTAAAAGAAGTAATGGACTTCTGTTTCATACATATCCTTAATGAAATGTAAATAGGTTTGAAATAGTTATCAGATAGAAGAGTACCTGGAATAGTATTAATGGAGTTCATTAGTTGTTCAACTTCAGAGAAATCTATGACCCGCTCTTCAAAGTCTGGCAGCGTTGAAAGCTTTAAATCCACTTCTTTCTTTAAGAATTCTTCCAGCCTGTAATTGTAGGGAAAAAAAAAATATGTCTAATTGGAAGTACCATAGTATTGGAGATACCTTTCTATGATACCTCCTGGTAAGAGGAAAAGAACAGCAAATGCTAAAATAACACCTATTTCCTTAAAATAATGTTTTCATAGTTGTACAGAGCTCAGCCTCCCCATGCCCTTTGCTTGGAGATACACGGCCATACACCAGAGCAGTGCTCCAAGATGCCAAACAGAGCTGGATGCTGATGGCACTGAGGGACCAGGCCTTGTGTGCCCTGCTCATGTGCCACTGGCTGCTGCACACTGCGCTCCCACTGAGCAGGGGAGTGAGATTTCCCCTGTGGGAAGCAAGCTATAGCTCCATGACTTTCATTATTTGAATTTATGACTATTACTAATTCAGGACTTCATGGTTCTAGGTGGTGTAAATTTGAAACAAAAGGGTATCTTTTCCCTGTGTTTTCATAAATGATGGCAGTCAATTTAAATGTATATTTTTCACAGTTGATTTAGTGTGCCTTACAACTTCTTCCAACTGCTCCAAGATCTTTTAGTATCTGTTTTGAGCTCCCACAGCTTGACTTTCTACCCCTCTATATTAATGCATAAATAAGCCTGTTACTAATCTATTTAGGGAGCTTGGTTTTAGTCAGGTTTGTATCCAGAGCGTTTCTTTCAAGATCTTTAGCAATCCTGTTTCTCAGTCACTGAAATTAGTTCCTTATGACTAAGCTGAAAACAGTGATTTATTTATGCTCTAACTCTCCTTTTGGGTTTTTGAAATTGGCTCAAAACTACTTTTGAGTGTTAAACTTCTTAGAGCAACTTTTCCTGCTGCAGTCTAAAACAGAAATACTAAAGATTTTGATAGCTCTGGTATCTTAGATAATGTTTATGTGCCTGAACGGAGCCTAGAACATGCAAGTATCTCCAATAACAGGTCCAATTACAAGGAATAAATGTGACAAAATCCCAGACTGTGATACTACCTGTCAACCATGGTTACTGCTGCCTGTAGAAAAAAAGAGAGAGAGTGTTAAAGACAGAAAAGATACATTTCTTGCATTAGTCCAGACTACATCATGCTGTTGACCTGTCTAACAGGAATTGTCCCAAATGCAGCCCTTCAGAGTGAACTGATTTGCTCTCACCCAGCTCTGAGAACAAAACTGTGCCTGTCCATTCAAATGGACGGATCTTGGCTGCATTTACAGTAAGATAATGTGCAATATCAGGCACTGATCAGTGTGTCTACCCATCTAGACTCTAAACCGTATCCTTCCTCAGTTATCCAAAGTGCCAACAGGTCCTTCACAAACAAAAACCAGCAACAGGTGGGGAACAAAAAAAATTAGTGAAATTATCTGCACTACAGGAAATCTGAGCAGTGCACGTTACTGGAAGACAGACAGTCCCTGGAGAAACCTAAACAGCTGAGCACTCATGACTAAGAACTATTCACTTCTTGGGTGAATAATGGTTCCTAGGGGTGATGTAAAACTGTTTATGAGCTAAGGAGAAAATAAGGTTATTCCAGAGATGCAGAGGAACAGGAAAAGTCAGCTCATGCAAAGAACTCAGCAGGTTGGAGTGACACAGCAAGCTGATCCACTGGAGCAGACTGGAGGTGTTAGGAGATTTGTTTACTGTCCGGTTCAGAAGTTAGTGCGGCTGTGCTCCCACCCACATGAGTCACAGGACAGCTCAGATTAGAGCAATCACTCATCAACGGTG
The DNA here is from genome assembly GCF_031877795.1 of Strix aluco. Lineage (NCBI taxonomy): Eukaryota > Metazoa > Chordata > Aves > Strigiformes > Strigidae > Strix > Strix aluco. The sequence goes on along the minus strand of NC_133942.1, from coordinate 22,202,421 downwards.
AAAATTCTAATTTTCTTCCAATTATTTTTCTACCTGCTAAAGAAAAATAACTTCTTGACACCTCCTCAACAGTGGGATTCATCCATCACTTTGCAGGAGCTCCTGATGTATTTAGATTGGAGCCTCCTGTTCAGCTGAACTTTCCAACAAAATGAGCAAGAAAAAGAAACATCTTCCAAAGTGGTTGCATCAGCCTGCCTGCTGTGAGCCCGGAATAGAGCAAGAGAGCTGAGCCTGCATGAGGCAATGAACACAAACTGCTTCCAGAGTTTCCTGAGATAAGCTTTTTAGAGAGCTATCTTCTCTCTGAACCCCAGTGAGACTCACAAATCCTTGAGCATCCAAGTTACAAACTTCTGCTGCTACTACAGCATTTTGGCCCCATTGTGTTGCCCCAGTAAGTCAATGCCACCACGCCAAGCACCTGGAGCAGTGACGGCACCATGGACCAAGCACCCCAAATGCTCTCTAGCAATAAAGCCGCTTGGGACTTCCCAGCTGGAGACTACTTGCAAGCAGCAAAGAGCATTTAGAAGGGGCCATGCCAGTTAAAACTCTTTACCTTCATAAAACTGGCTTTGTCATTTTCCAGGTAAAGCTCCTGGGTTGCATCTGTCAGCTCCTTGCAGGTGTCGAGATGTTCCCCACAATGGACCAGCTGCCCATATAAAGCTTCCAGCTTCTGCCTCTTCTCTTCCCCCAGTGCTTCCAACTGTTCTTCGTACTTCTGAGCAAGCACTTGCACTGCATCGTTGTAATGCACCTCGAAGTTCTGCTCCTGCCTCCCAAAGTTTTCCTGCAAGGCATTTGTGAGTTTGTTCCTTGGTCAGGCCTGATCCATAGCTCAGCCAGAGAAAAAATCTTACTCAGGTCTGTCTAAAATTCTCCTTGCCAGGGAGACAATGCCAGTACACAGAAGCTGTGATTTGACTACTTTGCATTTTTAGGGGTTTATTCTAATCATTCACCCCCTCTGAGGCACAAGAGAGCGTTGGATTTGGTTCCAGACATAAGAGCATCAGAAATTATAATAAAAACAATGATGCAAGGCAACTGTCTCCAACCTAAGCCCAGGGAGCACAACTAGGGATATATCCTAGACATAATCTCACAAGTGTTTCCACCAACACAATCAAGCACATCCTTCCATGAGAGAAACCATGGCAACCCAGTGGGATCCACGGATTCGCGCTGGGGGAGCTGAGCAGCTAATGCTGGTATCCTCACTCGCTGCTGGAGAAAGCATTAGGAAGGAAGATTTAAGGAGCAGGCAAGTCTTTATTGTCAGCAGCTGCCCACTGCTCAGGCACCAACGTCCTCCTGCGCCACATGCAGCAGAGAAAAGACTGTAGGTGCCCTGAGTTACTGCTTCAGTTTGACTTGCTGCCAGCTGGGCCCCTTCCCCTAGGGCCAAGTTGACATCAGCCGAGCAGGAGCACAACCCTTGAAATGCTGTAGCTCAGTGCAGCTGGTCCAAGGGTTTGCCTGTATCTGGCACTTCTGTAAATGAAACCGAGTGAACACAAGGGGTACACTCTGGATGGACTAGTTAGATCACAGGTCCTTGGCCATTTAAAACTAAGATAACCTGAGTGGGAGTCACTTTATTTCTGAAAGCAAGTGTCTGTGCAAATGCTTAATGTGGTTTTACCAGCCCGCTTAAAAAAGTCATTAGGATGACTTTTCCTGAGTACCTCAGTCTCGGCAAACCCCAAGATAACTCTGTGCTCTGTTACTCACCTCATTAACAACAGAACACTGACTGTCAAAACTGTTCTAACCCCAGTACCACAAAGTTAGCCCAAGAAAAAACACCTTACCTCTACAGTGATGAAGATTTCCTCCAAGTGACTGGCAAAGTTTTCCATCTGAGCAATCTGCTCTTCCAACTTGCACATGTTTTTATGAATCTCCTCCTACCAAAACACCCAGTGTGATTCTTAGTATGTCTGAACACTGTTTTAGAGGCACCGCAGTACAACTGTATTACTCTTACCTTTTCACTTTCCACAGCACTGGGGAGCTGAGCCACTTCGTGATCCTTGTGCTCACCAAACAGTTTGTCAAAAGCTCGGATTGGCATCTTGCAGGTAGAACAAAAAATATTTGCCGCTTCCTCCTCCTCACTGACAGCCTGGCTGTTCCACTCATCCAACATGACACTGCTGCTAAGCCCCTCTCTGGACCATATGTGGCTCTCAGTCTCATCCTCTGCTATGGCTTTGCTCTGATCTTCATCTTGAGAAGCCTCGCCAGGAAGTCCCTGTTGCTTTGTGCTTTGACTTTGATCTTTCACTGGAGAGCTACTTTTTGATGCATTATATATGGAGCCTTGTGATCCTGCTTTTTCTCTGTGAGCAGGTGGCCATCTGCTCTCCACCATCTCCAGATGTCCTCCAAGAAGCTCAAGCTCTTTTTCTCTATCCTCATCAAGTCCATACATCTTAGCCAACTCTGCAACCTCCCTCTCCAAGTCATATCCAGCTTCTTGTGAGCGCTGAATTTTTTCACTACTCAGTGCAGATTCCCTTCTTGTGTCCCCCCGAGATCTGTCTCCTTGACCAGATAGCTCTTCAGGAAAGATATCAAACCTATCCTTTGATCCATAAAGATCCATGTGATAAAATATCAAGCCTTCAGCCTCAGTCTCACTAGACTCTGGGACTGGTGGGGAAGCTGAATGACCAGTTGACTGGTCACTAGTTTCATGCTCTCTTGTGCTGCCAGACCTGAATGACATTGGTATCCTCAAGGAGGCTTTTGAGATGGTAAGTCTCAATCCTGTAAAAGATAAGAAAGATCCTTAGCTACATACTTAGATATCAAGCATGAGTTTTTCTTGCTTAAAAATATATAGATGGAATAGGTTCTGCTGAGGAACACTCAGGGCCTGGAGGTAGGCATGGGAAGACCAAAGCCAGTGGCTTCACTTCCTAAGTGAAGCTTCTGAAGTGAAGCTCTGGAAGGCTTGTTTTTTCTCATATCCGTGCAAAGCACAGCAGAGAGCAGTCTCTGGTGCGCATCCTATGTTTTCTGAGTGGCTCATCTGTGATCCTGATGTCTGATTTCCAAACTGTGGAGTAGTCCTGTCCTCAGCTCAACACTTAGTGCTGTTCTGTGCAACTGGAGATGGCCTGGTTTGAAGCCTGCTCACCCTTCAGCTGCTGTCAAGTGCTCTTCCTGAACTGTCAGTCAGGCATACTGTAGGATGCCCTCTCTTGTGGCCACTGATGCCACATAACGCACTAGTAAATGCCCTGAAAAATCCTGTTCTGGATTTTTCAAGTAGCCATTCTTGATACTGAAACTTGAGGTTTCTTTTTAACATTATTCTCAGTCCAGGTCTCAGGTCCTTTCTACGAAACAGGGAAAAATACTGCCTTTGGGGGTTCTCATATATAAAATATATATTTTAACATAAATGAAGCTCAGAAAGAAGATCAGTGGTGACCTCCATGATAAAGCACAGAGTAACTAGGAAGCAAGGCAGGTCATTGACCCCTGAATTGAGAGAAGTCAGCTCTGACCGGGAGCTTGCACACTTTGTCCATTCTGTGCAATGAGGGAGGTGTGAAAAGAGCATGTGGATGTTAAATACAAAGCTGTATGATAAAGCAGATGCACATGGAACAACATTAAAGGTGCAAAGGCAATTTTAATGCTGACTCCCAAAGCCCACTCTTTCCAACCATCTGTATCAACGACAGCACATGAAATAATGCTAGTAGAGAGACAGTGCTCTGTCAGAGCTGAAACATCTCTGCAGCCCTCCACAGCATGAACAAAATCACAGCTACAGAATTACTCAGGTCAATTTTATCAGCAGTTTACTACTACAATCAACAGAGTTCGTGCAAAGACTTCAGCTGAATATTAATGAACCTACAGTTACATCTAGTCCTACCTAAGTGAAGCATATGAAAGCTTTAAAACCACTTTCTCACAGAAAAAAAGCCAAAAGGTTAGTCAGGCATCAAAGTTACCAGAGCTTCTGCAGAAGCTTTCACATAAGCTTTGCTTTCAAACTACTTTTTATGGTCTTTGTAGTTTCAAGTACTTGCTATCACCTCAAATTTATTTCATCAATATTTTACTAATATTCCTGAGAATTACTTAGCTAACAAAGTCAACACAGTCAGTGACTTATTAGAAAGCAACTTCTCGAACCAGTGAAAAATGCTAAGAAACTTCTGACTCTTTGGTTTTATATCAATGACTGAAAACAGTCCAGCCTACCAGATCTGTAAGAAAACACAGAAGTTCACCATTTGTCTTCTGGCACTGCAGACATGGGTGTGGATTCTACAGCTAACAATATCTTACTATAGACAAAAACACTGAAGTTAGGCAGAAATACTATTTATGCTAAAGGCAATAAAATAAATCATGCAAATTCTAACATATTAAACAGAAAAAAGGTCTTGACACATACCAGAAAATGTTGTCTGGCTCCCGCAAAGACTTTTTCCCCCATAATTATAATAGTAAGGCTTGCTTTGGAAGCTACTACTAACTAGAAAAGTGAATTAACAAGTATTTTTCCTACCAAAATGAAATTAAATTACATAAATTAAAATGAGCATAATTAAGCTTGTCTGGAACCCTGCTGCCTAAATAAGATTTTCAGATGATTGCTCAGTGTTTGCTCAGTTTACAAGCACAGATACAATTACAGTGAAGAATGTTTAAGTCCGTGACCATCAATTATCGAAAATACATAACAAAAAATGTTACTACCTAAAAACTTGCCTTCTATCTTAAGACGTCATAAATTCTTCTGATAGCTCAGATGGCATCAAACTTCACATTTATTTCCCCTAGTAAAAATTAATTCACACAAAAGCAATTCCCTGCCACTTTCCTATGACTGCAGTTGGAAGACTTATTGCTGTAACCCTAGACTGCCTCTTTGCTCAGATAGGGACATGCCAGCAATGAGCAATGGAACAAATATAGATGTGCCCCGGCTGTCCTTCAGCAGTGTGCTACTTGAGTGTCACCAGGATGAATGTCATACACTGAGAAAAGGCTCTGAAGGTTGATTCCTGGATCTGAAGTACATGGAACAATTATAGAAAGCCCTCGATAAAGCCAGAGCACCCTCTCACTTTCTGAGGTGGTATTAATAAACCCTGCAGAGTGCAGTCATTGACTCTAGGTGCGATTTCCAAGGCTGTGGTGCTAGGCAGAGTATCGTGTGGGATACACAGAACATGCATTCTGCACAAACTAGCTCAAATGGCTGAACGCATGCTTACAGCATTGCTGCACAATTAAATGGAAGTATCTGTTTAATGGCAAAGTCCTCTCTATTAAATTAGCAGAAGCTTTACTATGGGGTTGAGTTGTAATCAAGAACAGATTCTAGAAAAAAAATACTAAAATTCAGAATTTAGAAAAAAATCAGAACTCATAATGTTGCACACACTTATAATACATATACACACATCCTCACCCTGTATGTGTATGCTAGACCTCTGGAGAGCTAATTATAGCGAAGAAAGCGGCCAATGACCCAGCTAGGGAGGGTTTTCATGGGAACATATCCCTTCTGTCTGTGCTCAGTAGTGGTTCACCTAATAAAACCCAGGCTGTATATTACCACTGATTGTTGTGATTACTGTAGCACTTGAGCTTTATGTATCCACTCAAACCCACAGCTGTCCGGCATACATAATCTTCTGCTTGTGAATATGCTACTGAGCCAGCCGTGCTGGCAAGAGGTTTTTAAGCACGTTTGAGAACATTGCATTATATACGTCTTGAGCTCAGGGGACAGTGCAAGGGAAAACATCTATTGGATCTTGACACAGTTCTGTTTTTTCCTCCTTTTCCAATTAAATTTGGTGTCATTTCCTTACATTTCTAGCAGTGCAATTGTTTGCTGTTTTGGTAAGAAATTACAAGTTAATTACCCATGTAGTCATGATCTCATTACCACTGAAAGTGCCTCTATCATCTGTGAGATCAGAGCAGAAATGTTTTCATATAAATGATGTAGCCTTTGCTGAAATGTTAACATTTATGCTCTCAGACAGATTTTATTGTTTTTT